>NC_040248.1:5835050-10835050 GCF_001444195.1 Xiphophorus couchianus | reverse complement strand
GTGAAGGTTCATTTCTGCAGTTTTTGAACCCAGATTTTCCATTCCAAAAACAAGTTTGTTCATAAAATGAATTATGCACAGAACAGCAACTACATTACTTTAGTTGTTGACGAACTGTTTCCTGTCTTACTATATATTTTGGGGTATCATAAAATGTGTTTATGTGGGTCTGAATATGATAAAATGAAAGGCTTGGGATGGAACATCAGGTTTTGTCATCCCTGTGAAGTTTGTGCGCTGATGATGCACTCTTGTTCTGAACAATGCATGTGTATCAGGATCAAAGGTGTGGATTTTACTGTTCTGCTGCGTCAGGATAGCGTATGTTACTTTTGCTGTAATGTCACCCTATCAGGGTTTTTTGTTGTTATTTTTGTTTTAATCCCCTGAAGAATCAGTTGTCCAGCTCGGGATGAGTTGAAAGCTCTAAACATAGCCTGAGGTTTTCCAAGTTATTAAATATATGTATAAATAGGATTAATTTAAAAGTAGTAACATTTTATTCTGCAAACAGTTGAAGCCACTTCAATCATTCGGTACGCTAACGTGATTGAATCTTATGAGTTTGTATAGAATGTCAGAATAATATAGCATGAGACCAATAAAAGTTAATGTCAGATAGTTGCTGCATAATTGTGTATGTGCAGCAATTTTGCATATGTGCAATATTAATATATGGACTTTCAGAGTTGTGACACTTAAGTCCAGAAATGTTTCAACACGTCCAAAAAAAATCCATCGCAGCTTGGATCAGAGATCAAATCCTGCATGCTACAGTATCAGATGCTTAGACAAACAAAACCAGAGTGTTTTTTTCTTTCTTTTTTTTCCCCATCTACAATACCAGCTCCTCCTACGTCAATAAAATGCAAGCCTATCTGGAGCTACATAAAGGTGAGGCTATATGGAGCTTAGCCAATTTTCACCTTTGCGTAAGCTTTCCAGTTGCTTTAGTTAGCAGGTTTGAGTGGCATTGAGCAAATCATAAGACTGAAAGCTTTAAGTGGAATAAGAATTAACCCCATAAAATTTCAGTGTCATAATTGGCAAGTGTCTGAGTTCAGTTAGTGCACTCCTACTCACTTTATCTATATGCTGTAGTCTTAGTGTTGCTTCCCCCTGTATGTACTGTTCAGATGTGGACGTACATGGTTTTTCTTTTTTTATGTTTACACAGAGAGAGCTGAATGTGTTTTCAGGTCGGTACGACGGAAAGACAATTTTTTAATGTTTTCTGCCTGTGTTAATTTTTAAAAAATTCAAAAACAAAACTGAGTCCTTTTGGTAAAATATCACATCAGCCCAAGATTTGTGTCTTTCATAAGCCAACATGAGGAACATATTTGGACATTATCTAAATAATGGTACTTTTTGAAAATCTTCCTACATACTCATCCATTTTTTTGTTGGTTTTTTGCATTTTGATTTATTTATTTTGTACAGGGTCTAGTCTAAGATTGCCCCTTGAAAATTAGAGCGTCCATATTGTAATTTAACTCAAATTATATTCTGGCTGTAATAAGATCCAGTTCAACCTTAGTGGACAATTAGCTTGAATTTTGCAAAAAGGCAAAACATCTATCAGTTTAAAAGTTGAAATGAACTTTCCTGTCTTTGAAGATAATTAGAAATAGAAAAAAAAAAGTTTTCTTCTTAAAACTAAAAGTCACTTAAAATGTCTATATTCATGTCGACTACCAAGCATTCAGTAGGAAAATAAATTGCATAAGCTTTAGAGTTATACATCTTAATATGTACTGTGTCTTGTAAAAGTATCCATAGTCCATGGGCCTATATTTATTTTGTCATGTTACAACCACGGACTTCTGCATTTAAATAGGAATTTACTTTGCTAATAGATCGACATGTAAGCCAAAAACTTCAAATTCAGTCACAACTGACTTTAGCACCTTGTTTCATGTTCACTGCTTTCATGGCATGTGACGAGCTGCAAACTGAACTGTTTATGGCTTTCTTTCAGCAATGTTTATTCTTGCTCATCAGACTGGTGAAGTGCATGACTAGTGCTGTCAATAGATTCCTCAAACTGAGCTGTCGATCTCTGCAGCTTCACCACGGTTACCATGGGTCTTCTCTGATTAATACTTTAATCACAGAAAAGCTTTATTTATATTACGGTAAAATTGGTTGAACTGGATTTTGTCTAGAGGTTTCAGAATAAAGGGGTCAGATTGCAAATACACACACCACACTATGACATAAAATCAAAATAAAGGTATTGAAGTTTTTGGTTGTAACATGACAAAATGTGAAAAATATTTGGAGTTTATACGAATGCGGAGCAGCATTTTGTGGCCTCTGACTGTTAAGAACTGGTTCTCTGTTGTTGCTGTTTATTACATCACAATCTGTCTGCAGATTTTACTAAGATCTTCTGAAAGCTGAGAGCATTCTCTTGTTTCTGCTATAGAAGCACTATCGCAAGAGACATTACTGACATTACTGTTTGTGTATTTGCCTTACAAATGGTGGGATTTCCACGATTTTTGTGTTAAGCATAGGAGCTATAGCTGACAGATATATTGTGATGAACACTACTGATTTATGCACTTTGAATTCCTTTGCCATACTTGCCAACAAAGGGGGCATGTATGCAGACACAGGGTGAAAACAAGTTGCAGAAATTTGTAAAGATGGAAATACGTACATCCTTTGTAGTTTTTTTTTTTTAAAGTGTAGATACTTTTGATTTCTAAATGCACAAATGATAAATTGACACAAATGAGTATTAAAGCCTCAAAAATCACAAACAATTGTATGTTACTTGTTGGAGTGTTATGCCTAGTTTAATATTTGTGATGTTGCCATCCAACAAGGTAAAAAGTAAGAAGAGTTCAGTTCAGTTAAGATGATTGGTTAGTTTATTTTTATTATCAATGAAAATAACCTGATAAGATAATACCTTAAGATAAAAAAAAGCCTAAACATGAGTTTATTTTTATGTAAGTTGCCTAATTGAGTAATGGGAATTATATTAATTCTAACAGCACTTTATTTTCTTCTTCAGCTCCATAGAGTTTTAAAGCTGACATAGTAGCACTTATTCCACATAAAAAAAGCTGATACAGTGTGTGTGTGCGTGCACATATGTGTCTGTATACCAAAAGATTATAGGAAATAAGAAAAATTCTTCTTGAATTAAATGTGTCCTTGGCAGGTTCCTCAGACACTACATTTTAACAAAACTGGTTTTGAAGTACATCCCACTATACTTACATGGAATGGGATCATAAAATGAGATCGGAGTAATTAAAAACCTCTTGAAATAATATAAATCCATCAAACTGCATTCTATCTTTCATGTTGTAAGTGAATGATATAATGTGAGAGCAGTTTTATGGCCTAGTTGGAAAATGTGTTGGGAAAACTGTGGAGAAAGGCTAAAATGTCTTTTTTTTAATATTTTAATCTCGTCCTGGACAGAGTGAGCAAATTATATTGCTGTAGACGACAACATTTGTTGGTTATTTTTATTTCTTGTTAATTTAAGAAGCTACTCTTCCCTAAAGCCATTTAGGGAAGAGTATCTGTTAAAAATTGAAGTAATCATTTACGCAATTCTATCTGTTCCTTATTCTCTACTTGTAACCTATGATGAAGATTTCCAAAGTATGAAGGAAAACGAAATATTTTCATATTTTAGATTTTTTTTTTAAGTCGTCACCTTTTGCTTTGATGACATTTTTTCACACTGCAATTTCTCAATTCATTAAGTATTCTCCTGAACTGGTTTTATATCAGAAATCATTCAACTAAGTAAAGAGAAACTATTGTCCGTCGCTACTTGAAGACACGAACGTCAGAAAATCGGAAAAATGTCAAGTATTGTTGCACAGACCATCAAACACTGATGAAACTTGTTCTCAAAAGAAATCCTTGTGAGGAATGGAAGATAAATAGTTGCCTTTATCCAGGGGTTGACTCCTATATGCATGGTTTACACTGTAAACCATCATGGTGGAGGAGATACTGTGATGGCTGGGGTGCTTTACTGGTAATTTATTTAAAATCCAAAAGCAGATTTATTAGGATACCGTTCCATCCCATCTGGTTTCTGTTTAGTTGGACCATTGCTAGTTTTTCAAAGAAAAGAAGAAAGACCAAAGACACCTCCAGCCAATAGAAGGGCTATTCGGGGTTCCTATGCAGTCGGAAAAGTACAGAATTGGATTCCAATAATTGGCAAAAGCAAATATGGCTGCTAAAGACTGAGAAATCGGAAAAGTTGAGTGTGGAAAAGTCTGAAATTGTTGCATAGACCCTCACCCACAAAAAGAGTGGTTGATTCCAGGTACTTTTACAATAAGTTACTTACAAATGAATATACATTAATATCAAAGCTAAAAGCCAATAAGATCTCAGCACCTTTAGAAACAGCCCCAAGACTGTTGGAAAATCATCCCAGGTACCACAGGAAGCTGATTAAGAAAACACCAAACGTGTACAAACTGCTCATCAAAATCTAAAATAGAAAACACTTTGTTCACTACACAGATTTTCCTTCATAGTTTGGATCCTTTCTGTATTAATCCACAATGTAAAAAAAAAAGTGAGGAAGAACTATTTTGCTGGTTGTATGTTATCCTAGATATCTACTATTCTGCTGGTTTTAGATGCAACAATTGTCCAACACACCTGAATCAAATTAACGGCTCATTACCAGGTCACTGCTAAACATGATGACATGCTTAAGAGGTAATTTAAGAATTCGATTTAGGTGTTTGAGCAGGATTGCATCTAAAAAATACCGGATGGTCGAGCTCAAGGTTTAGGGTTGGAGACCCCTTTCCTAGAGCCATCAACTATGGAAAAGAAATCAAACAAATACTTCTTGCTCTTTTACTGTTTGTTCTTTTAGTGGTTCAACATTAGTTCAAAACAACCTGTGATATAAATGCATCATCGAACTTGATGTGTTTGCAGTTTACTTTTGATATTTCTCTCACAAGAACATTAAAAGCAAACACAAATGCCAAAAATGTTTAGGAAATATTACGCAACTGTTACATCCTTTGTCAGAATGCAGGGTTTTTGCGTCCATTTATTTTTTGGGGGTGAATGCTGGGTTGAAGAGAAAAGGAGGCACATCTTAAATGTGTTTTAGGAAGGAGTTTGTCTTGTTTTGTGTTAAAACTACCCATGAAATGGGCTTTTTCTATGTGTTTTGGATTTTGCAGATCTGGGTCATTTTCCCCTTCCACTGATTTGTTCCTCCATTTTGTATGGTTTCCTATTTTCTGCCTGTAAACAAATTTGTTTGTACTCATGCACCTATACATCTCAGTTTATTTCTATGGGTATTTTAAAGAATTATGGAGGTAATTAGTCATAAAAATGTTTCACAGCACATTTTCGTAACATTTTGTTTTATATCCCATTTTACTGAATTTGATTCTGACCCGCAGATGGCCAAGGTAATGCCAATAAAATATGAAAAATAAAGACCAAAATAATTATGATTAACCTCTTAATGATGGATATTTTTCCTAGTAAATTCAAAAAATATCTTCTTCTTACATTAGACCGTAGAAAGAATTTAGAAAATGTTACCAAAGTTAATACAGGAACAAAATATCACCCCAGAGGATATAAATGCACATGGTTGGTATGATAGATCTCATGGCAGAGATAACACGTAACCCAGAAAATATGAACAAACAAAACTACTAAGCAACAAAGGGGAAAATGACCAGTGCCTTGGTCAGCTGCTAGAAATGTGTCCAAAAATATTTTGATTTTGTGGCCTTTCCTCTATTGCTTGGAAAAGGGCCACATCTAAAGTCATTACGAAAACTCTTGTTGGATGTTGAAGAAAAAGTATTGTATGAAAGAATTTAGTGGTATATTGTGGTCTGTTTCTGTCTTCTTTTCTTCTGTGTTTATCCCCATTTTTTGTTATTTTTTAAATGACCATTTCCTCCATATTTGTTCAAATATTTGGAGCCTCAAAACTGACTAAACTGAGTTGGCTATTGAATTAAGAAAGAGAACATAATTTGTATGTTTGCTGTTGGTATTTGTCTTTAGACCTTTTTATCTGCCTTAACCTATCATATTTACAGTTCTTATGTATAATCTAGAAATTAATCTTGTATTATAATTAAAATTATACTATTCAATTATAGTAGAAGAATGACTTCTATTATAATAAAATACATTTGGAAATAGATCAGTTAAGAGGCAAAATTATACATATTAAAATTACTTTAATACTACATGATAATGTAGATTAAAAGGGAAAAAATATGCAAAAATATTCGATTTCACATCATTTAGAATCACAATCAAAATTTGCTAATTATAATACATGTAATTTCTGTTGTAATTTCCTGACGATTGGTAGAAAAAAAGCTAAAATTAAGTAAATGGCAAAGTAATAAAAACAAAGCCTTAGTTTGAATGTGATTGTGCACTTAAATCTAGCTAAACACTCCTGAATGTCAGCAGTGGTAAATGCTAATTTTGTTCATTAGCTTGTTAGCTGAAATATTGCCAGCAATGCTAATGTTAGCACTGAGGCAGTCCAGAAGGATACAGCTGGACAGTACTTGTAGTATTTTAATAGCTTTTTATACTTTTATGACTTGTCATTAATTAGCTAGGACAAGATGAGACACTTTCATACTTTTTAATAGGCCTGACCAACCTCAAAATGCATGGCGGCATGATTTGGGGGATCATGTTCAAAAAGAGAGAAGAGATTTAGTTTTGTCAGCTTTGGAGCTCCTTTGACAACTACAATTTTTTTGTATGTTTTTAAAAAAAAAATGAGAACCTTTGATTAGCTGCTTTAAGATTGTATATCTCATCCAAACCCCTCATTGCCCCTCAGCCAATACCACCATATTTAAATCTATATATACCTTCAAGTGTATTTCCAGCACTTATTGCTACCACAGCATTGAGAAATCATGAAATGTATTATTAATCGCTGATTCTCTGCTCTATAATGGTAACAGTACAATATGTATTGGGTGATTCTGGTATTCACAACCCATGTGTAGACAGTAGTTGTCCCATTCAGCTATAATAACACAAAAACAGTACAAGGACATTAGAGTCTAGAGGTGCTAAAGACAGTAGGGTGTATTTTTTTGTTCTTTTTATTGTAATATTGACAAGTGTTAACTGTCTGTAACACAATAGAGCATTATGAAATCATTTCAATATTAAACAATATAGATATTATCTGCATGTCTTGTGTTTGTTTCTATGCATACTCTTCTGTTTGTGCATTGTGTTTTATAGCTTGTTGAAAGAAGCAGGGATTTTGACTTTGCTGCCCTCTATTGGGCAGTAAACATATGTGTAAAAGAAGGCTTTAGCTTGGTTTCATAATTTTATTCAGTTCAGTGAAACAATGTAGATTCTGTAGATATAAATGTTCAAATCACCGTCCATTACTTGCAGAAACGCATACAAAAATTTTATTGCAGAAAAAAAAAATCATTTTTATACCACAGTGCTAATTAGAAAAGCCCCAACTCTGTGTGAAAATCAAATGAACATGTTATTACCAATCTTTCATTAAATCCTAATGTCTTTGATAATTAATGTGCCCTGGAAAAGTGTAAAAATGGTGCAATTATTTCCAAGTCAATTTCCATTGAGATACAGGAAGTGTGCAGAGCTTCACATCTTGGTGAGACGCAGGGTGTTCAAGCGGACCCCCAGTACTGTGGCCCCAGAGGCATACTGAATTTCTCTGAGAATCCCGTTCCACTTCCTCTCCGTCTCATTATACCTGCGAAGGTTTTATAGAAGAGTCAAGTTGGGTTGAGTGACATCCTTAATTGCTTTTTTTTGGCTAAACAGTATCAGAACATACTTCTGATACTGTGCTCATCTTAGTTTCCAGATTTAATTTAAAGGCAGTTCTCAACTATTTTTGCAGGACAGAATAATTTAAGGAATTATACATTGAGAAAAGTTGTACCTCCAAATGTCATTCGTCTCTTTGGGAAGGATTTCATCACTGTCTTCTAAAGGCATCATGGCAAAACCTCCCACAGCGTAGAGAGAACCAGCCAAAGAGACAAGACTTGGAGAGCTTCGCTCCTGAGGAAATGGCTCGAAATCTGACCACCTGACCATTGAAAATAACAGGCATACATAAATAAACTCACAGTTAAAATGGCTGTTTTAGAAAGAAAAAACAGCTGTGATGAAATTGTTTTAGGTCAAATTGACTTAGAAGCTTTATATGTTTCCCCTTTGTTTTGGTGAAAATAGTCAGTTTATATTGAATCATATCTGCCACATTTCATACAGAAATATGTACTTAAGGTGGTGCCCATTAAAACTGATATAAGTTTTTATACAGAATCTTTTACAACTAATTTCAAGCCATTGATAAAATGTTTGTTTCTTTGTTTTCTCTAGATAAATGATTGAGTGAATGTGTGAATGGATAAATGACAGATTGTAGTGTAAATCACTTTAGAGTCCTCAGACTTGATAAGGCGCTAGCTGTACAAGTGTAGGCCATTTACCATAAGGACCCTTGCTAAACCAACATGCATACATAAATATTAATAATTTTGTCTTATTTGTTATCTTTAAGCAAAATTTAATTCAACATATTTTATAAACAGATATTTTATTTGTTTAAAGAGAAATAGGGCTGAAGTTCTCAAAATTATTAGTCTGCTGAAAATGAACCAATGGTCTATTTTAAATATCTGAATTGCAACCTGAAGAAATAAAAAAAAAAAAACAGGTTTCAAATAATGACTGCATCAGTCATTATTTGAAGGAGTTCTCCAAACCAATCTGGCCATCATGTAATTGGTCCCTAAGGTTACTCATCAGTACTGCCACCCATGGCAGCAGCAGCTGTCAACAATGTTTTATATTTTTATCATAAATTGTCTGCTTAAGGCTATCCAGCCGTTTCTTAGTTGGAAATTTGGACTCTGTGCAGAACTCACGTATTGGTAGCGATGTCGTACACCTCCACTGTGTCTGTCAGGCCGTCGTCGGTCACGCCTCCTGCTACATATATTTTGTCTTGATGAAGAGTGGCTCCGAATAAGGAGCGTGCCGTCTTCATTGGAGCAAGCTCTTTCCATTCAAACCTCTTGACATCATATGAACACATCCTCTTCAGGCAGTTCCTTTTTTTAACATATAATGGCACAGTAACTTTTAGGGTTTACTGTGTTACTTTTATATGGTGTGATTGTAACGTGCCGATTGCAACATATACTCACTTGTTGTCTCCCTTTCCTCCTATCACATACACAACATCTTTGTGTGATACGGCTGAATGTCCATAAACTGGGTAAGGAATTGACTCGGACTCACCCCATTTGAATGATCTGTGAATAATCAATCACAGAAGCAAGTGAAAACAGGTTGTTTTGAAAAATCAGAGCAAGAAATTATTTTAATTGTAACTTACTGCCTGTCATAGACCAAAACCGTGTCCAGTGTGCCCTCCTTGTCTTTCAGTTCCTTCCCTCCCAGAACGAAGATGGAGTTCTCACCTTCGGCCATCCCAAACAAGAACCTTGGAGTCGGGAGGGGAGGCATCCCGAGCCAGTCGGTACTGACAGGGTCATACTGCAGTCACAGAAATATTTACAAATTAGCTCTGTAGTTAAAGGTAGAAGTTGGTTGTTTTGCTTCTTGGCCACCTTGTACATTTCCTTTCCTTTCGATTGTTTTGTACTCAACTTTTTCTACTCTTATGCGACTCTAATAAATAACATCCACTATCAGGACCTCCGTCAGTTAGTTTGGTTTCATGTGGACTCAAAGTTTTTCATATTTCATGAGTCCTATTCCTCAAACAGACATCAGAAATAAAATAAAAATTGGATTTAATACAAAATTCTTAGAAAGTAAAAAACTTAAATTATACATGGGATTTGGGGATTTTTATAGATATTTATTTCCATAACTCATGAAAATACTTAGCTGCAAAGGTTAGTGAACTAATAATTTAAATGGATAGGAGTGAAAGAATTTGTTTACTGGTACAAAATGGAGGAGCCGCTAAAGGTGTAAACTGTAAACAAGCTTGTCTGCAGCATGTCTTGCATTTTATATGTAAACCTCTGAATTTTAAGTAGTAAAACTCTCATTGTTTTCCTAAAGAATAGAAATAACTTTAGCAATCCGAACTAATCTCTTACTGTCTTTTTATATTGTGTATGTTAATATCTGGTCTCAACTTTATGCTAAACCTCCATAATTTTATGATAACATTATTTAACGGTAAGATTTAAAATGTTTTTGTAATAGTAAAATAGTTTTTTTTTCTCAAATTAATCAGATTCCAGATGTTACCTACAGTATTTAGTAACTTTATAATGTCTCATATATTTTTAGAACAACTTTCATACCTGCAGGAAATAGGAGCACAGAGGGTCCTCCTTGTTCTCTTCATCAACAAATAATCCTCCAATCACAAAGATCTGGTTCTCCTTGGTGACCAGGCTGACATGGTTCTTGGGAACTTGCGTGGAAACCGACGCCATGAAGCAGTCGTTGCCTGACGGGTCGTACCCCACAGTGTCAGTGTCGTTCACCATCAGTATTAGGTCCTTGACAAACATCCCAAATCGCAGGTTGTCATTTAGAATAGCCGGTAGAAGATTTTCTTCATCCTCTTTGTCTTCAGTTTCTCCATCTTTCGCTGCCCCTCCCTCTTCCTTTTTGCTTTTTTTAATCTCCGGCATTTTCCCTCCTCGAGCGTCCTTGACCAGCTTCAGCTTCAGATGAAGCTCTGGATTAGCAGAGATGAGTTGGTGTTTCTCCACCTTTTCTTTCAGGTAATCGTCTGTGACAAGACGCAAACGAACGCAGTCCAGCAAATCTGGGAGTTCTTTCTCTCTGCTCTCGGTGTCCCGGCACACCCATCGCATCAGAGCCTCGAAAACAACCTCCTCCGTCTCCACGTTCAAGTTGTCATTCGTCAAAATGGCTGCCACCTCGGTCGCGTTAAGCTGGAGGAAGTCTTCGTCTTTGGAGATGAGCTGGAAACGCTCGCAGGCATAGTTCCGGGCGGAGACAGCCAGCCTGGGGCAGTCCAGCATCAAACCGAGCCTGAAGATAGCCAGGCAATTGCTGAGGCTGAGGCGCTTTTGTAAGAAAGACACGCAAACAGTGAAAATTGAAGGAATCTGGTACATGTTGGCAACGGCAAAGATGTCCTGGACGTTCTGCTCTGTGACATTGATCTTGGAGGTGTACAGGTACTTGAGGATCAGACCGATGACACCGGGCTCAACGTCCTCCAGCACGATTTCTCTCTTTTTGCTTTCATCCAGGTCAGACAAAAAAATGGACCGGAAGTATGAGCTGCAGGCACACAGCACCAGGCGGTGACAAGGAAACTCCTTGTCTTTGATCTTCAGGACACAGTCCACCAGCTTGTCGTTCTCCAGCAAATCATACAGGCCATCCTGGAGGAGAGTCTGCTGGTACACCCTGGGCTCATCCATGGGATTTATAGGCACAGCCATCTGAGAAGTCTTTAAGATGACACAGATAAAGTAGAATCAGATCCTCTTTATTGCACAGAATTTGGCTTTCCAGTCCAGAGTGGCTTTAGATGAACAGCGACCCTGCTCACCGGCTGAATCCTGGGACGGCTCGCTTTCTCAGCTGTCATGACCCTTCAACTGAGCTCCAACTGGAGGGTTATTTTTAGAGTGCTTGCTTGCTTTAGAGCTATGGGGGCTTTATTCTGGAACATTGCTGGAAATGCAATAACCCTGTCTCTGTCCGGCTTTCTTACCTCCCACTCACCCGCTCCCCTGGATAATCCGCCCACTCTCAAACAGCTGAGGCATATCTCATTGGAAGCATTTCCAATATAGCAAACCGTGATACTTCATGAGGCCTCTGTGACCAATTCAACCTAGCCATGTCGTCATTGAGGTTGAATCTTATCCCAGCTATCTCAACTGTGGTTGAAATTTAAGGCTAGATTTAAGTTGCCAAGAACAACAATTTAAGGGAAGGAAAGGTACCTTCTAAAGCTGCGTCCAAATTCAGAACTCTTGACGTCTTCAGTCCAAAGCTGATCTCTTGACAAATTAAATATTGTAAAACGAGTCCAGCAAACAAAATGTTCTGTATGTCAGACTTTATTCAGGTCATCTTTAATGATGCTGAAACTGGACCTGAACAACTGAAACGACCCCAGGTTTTACAAGGTCGCAAAAGATTTGGGACCTTGTCCCAGCATACCAGTCATTCTTGTACCAGAATGACTGGTATGAATTGGTGGAAGAGATCACCAATTCATCTCTATGCTCTCTTCCCTAAAATTCTGGAGAGTCTTGTGATTTTTGTTGGTTTTAGTTATCCGGAAAGGTTTTTTTCTGGAGTCACAGGAAGAGTCTACATTGCTTTAAGATGCCACTCATGGCATCTGTTATCACCTTAAAAAATAATTCATCCACTTACGTTTTGTGTTTGTTGTAGGATCTTTTTCAAATCAAATGCTATTTTTTTTATACCGCTAGTCCATTTTTGGTTTATGTTCTATAGAAGCCCAGAACCCTTGTCCCAGTCTCAATCTTTAACAGTCTTTACCTATGTGTGTGTTTCATTTAGCCGTTTCTATGGGCGTTGGTGGCAATGGCAGTATAGCAGTTCGTCCCATAACCGGGTGTTGCTGGTTTGAGCTTTGTCCGTCTCTGTGTCGTTGGACAAGACACTTCACTCGCTTTGCCTGCCTGGTAGTGGTCACAGAATGCTTTACCTCTGCCAGACTGCTACAGGGCAGCTGTGGCTGCAATGCAGAAGCTGTCACTATGGTGGGTGCTTTGGGGTCCTCTAGACTTTACAAAGTACTTTGCAAGTACATGCTACTTACCATTTCACATTTATATGAAACGTACTATTCTGCTGAACCTTTGCCCCAGTCTCAACTCTCTTAAAGCTTCCAGCACGTTTGTGTTTTGCATAAAGGCCAAAACATTTGATTTTGGTCTCATCTCACCTGAGCACCTTCTTACACATTTTTGCTGGATCCTCTACATGTCTTATGGCTAAATGGCGACTACAGAAGGTTTTTGTAGTCTGTACTTTTAATGTCAATGTCATTTTTGCTGCTTCACCTTATAACTCAGTTTCATGAAGTGCACAAATACATGTTGAAAATATTCTTCATGATCTGTGGATATCTGTTGCTCCCCCAGAAGCTTTCGGCCACTTCTCTGATTATTGCTCTGGCTCTGGCTAGTTTTCTTACTGACAAGGTATTGCAAAGTCAATGTGATTTCCTGAGTAGAAGTGAGGGTCGTTTGTGCAAAATCAGTTCAGTCTATAGTGAATTTTAGTAAAAGATGGTGATGTCAGCAGCATATGTTGAAAAACACAACCTCTTGCAAAAAAATCATTTTTTGTTATTAAAGAAACAACTTTTTAAAGGCCAGTAAAAGCATCGGATGTCACTGGTTTGTTGAAGCGTTTCCATCAAGTGCTTACGTATAAGAGTCATGTGGGATTAAAAAGAGTTTTATTAACTGGTACTCATTACAAGAAAAATCTTTTCATGTAGACATACAGTCACATATCACTTTTTTCATACAGTAAAGTAGTAATTATGAGTGTCAGGGAAGTCAGTGCTTTGTTAGTCAGTCAATTTTTATATCTCCAGGACTGTACAATATGTTACAATAAATATGACCTAATGTTTTCCACTATGTATAACCCCTGCCATATAAATACTCAATCTTATTTACAGCCTGTGACTTCCTAGAATCATTAAAGATTCATTTTACAAAAGCTAATTAGGACATAATGAAGCTTCCAATATTCTCGACTAGATGGTCTGTTAGTCTCTGAACCTTTTAGCCGAATGCCAAATTTCTACTCTGCTTTTTCTTTGCTGGAATCAGCAGCTGCCTGTGGAGCAGCAGTGGGAGGACAGGTGGGGGTGGCAGCATTAAGAGGGGGGGCAGGAGGAAGTGGATCAGGGTCATCGATGAGGGCCTGTCTTCTCTCTCGCTCCTTGATCACTTGAATTAGACAGTAGGTCACAAACATGACAATGACGGTAGTTATAGGGAAGCCTGGAGAAATGAGAAGTTATAAATTCAAAACCATACACAAAAAAAAATCACAACAATCTTTATGTTGCTAAAAGAAGAGATGGACCAAGAAATGAGCTGGTTAGTGAAATTGGCCTGAATGTCCTTAAATCACCTCTGATCAGGAAGTGACTATCAGAAAATCTAACAGGGAACACATAGCTAAGAAATATCAGATTGCATTGATTATGGATGTTGTTACTGCTGAACTCAAAGTTTTGCAGTCAAGCGTTTGAAAGTAAAGTCAGAGGAAACAAAGATTTAGGAAGTTTTTTTAAAGGAACATTTTTACTCTTTGGAGGCTTATTAGCCATTTATTCAGACTGGTACCAAAGAGCAAGATGTCAGAAAGTGCCGGTCAATTTGATCCTTTGCCATTTTGTGATTTTAGGCCTTTTTACCTATTTGTGAACAACCACTGTCAAATCAGCCTTTGACAAGAATTTCTGACTCAAAAATCAAACATTTTACCAAATTTGTGAATGTACCGTACCAGGTATACCAGTAGCACGCTTCTGTGTGGAAGTTATAACTGCTGGAAGAAGACTCATAGAGAGACATATTTTAGGATTAGTGGGATATTTAAAAAATGAAGACAGAGGAAACAGAAAATATGTAAGTGGACTCAACTCATCTTTTACCTAATGAATGCTGGAAATAGACAACTCTATGACTCTGTAAAGACACATATTTATGCTAGCAGCAGAGAGCAAGACTTTAAAAGGTGTTAGTTATTTTGCTCCTTTGATGCTTAATACTTTTGTTGTAATTTTGAAAATACCGTATATATCTCTGCTGTTATGAACAAAAGCAATACGCCTTAGGAAGTATTTTTACTCAGCTTGCAGATGCGCCATAAAAATTGCAAACTGACCTGGAGTTAATTTCCACAGATAGGATGGCAACAAAATTACAGGCTCTGGTTGTCATAAATCATGCCAGATTTGTAAAATGGGCAGCCATATTTTGTTTTTCCCCAAAAATGTATATTCTTGGGGAATAAAGGTTGTCATTTTACATTTAGTGAAGCTAATCAATCAAATATGGTGTAAATAGAAGTTTAAAATTCCCTAATCATAATCATTTTTGTCTTATTTTTGAAGCACTAAAGAATAAAGAATGTAGGAAAAATATATTAGGATGCTATCAATTATAGTTTTTATAGAGAAATTGGTATATGCTAATCCTTATTGACAGTTTAAAGCTTTACAAAAACTGGAAATTTGAAATCGGGCCTGAGCGGTGCATCTCCAAGTAAAACTCAAATTACCTTTCAGAAGCAGTCGCTTGGTGACCAACTTGACAAAATCCAAACTGTTCAGAGCCATAAGGTTGTACAGCACAATGCACCAAAAGTTGAACGTATTGAAGATTGCTCTGATGCGGCGGGACATTGCTTCTGACATAGCAGCCTGTCAAAAAAAAAAAAAGACATCAACACCTTCATATCTAAAAACAAGCAAACAAAAATATAGAATAAAACTGCAACAACACACCTCAAAGGATGCAAATGGCTCCATGGAGAAGACCTTAGCGGTCCACAGCTCAAAGTTGAGACCAAAACAGTTGAAGAAAGCCCAGAACAGGACGACCTCACAAGGGCCCAACCAGAGGATGGTGACGCCATAGGTGCAAAGCGTAGCCACCAGCTCCTCCACCACATTCTCATGCTTTCCACCAAGGTAATTATAAACATACCTGAGGACAAAAAAACCATCAGAACCTCCTGCATCGAGCTGGACTAACAAAATGAATATTCAATAAATCTTACTTGCACAACCAGTCATTAATTCCTCTGTCAAAATGCCTACAAAAAAGAAAACAAAGTTTTATGCCATCCGGTTTTCAGTTTTAACCAAAAGGAGGCGAGCTTTGTATGCAGAACTTACGTTTCAGAGAACACATAGAGCATAGTGATGCACTTTGGTGGTTTTGGTGGGTCCAGGTGATCCAGTGTGGACACTGTGTTGATGACTCCGAACATGACAGCTGCTTTTATCCAATCGTAGACGAGGTTGACGTAAGCCAGACCCACTGGAAACGTGCAGGTATATTAGTTTTGTTGCATTTTTGGGCGTGCAGAAAAATGTCTCCCCTCCATGATAGTAGATAAAGCTTTAACAATCACACAAATACTGTGGCACATACCCAAAGCCCAGTCAGAGAGGTGTTTCAGGAGCTTTATGTCAGTGGGGATGGTGAGGATGTACATGAAGTGGAAGAGGACATCCACTATGATAATGACTCCCAAATGGATCAAACCCTGCAGGCTGATGTTCCACATTTCCCTTTCTTTTCTGGTCAGGTCAGACTTATTGGCCTGCAGAGGGCAGCAAAGACATGACACCACTAGTCTTGTACAATACTGTAGATCAGATGTCCCGAACTCTGGTCCTCAGACACCACTGTCCTGCAAGTGTTTTTCTGCTGCTGCACATCCTTAAATGAATAGGCGATTAACAGATTTAACAGATTAACAGGTAATGCAATCATGTAAGTCAGCTTTGCTGGAGCAGGGGGACATCGAAAACATGTAGGACAGTGGGCTCTGAGGACCAGGGTGTGGGACCACTGAGATAGATGATTCTGACTCATGAAGTTAGTTGGATGCAGTGGATATTAGTTGTGTAAGTGAAAAAGGGGATGAATACTATTGCATGTCACGCTTTCTGATTTTTATTTTAAAACATAAGGAAGTCATGAGGCCATTTTTCCACTTTGCAATACTCTTTGCAGGACACTGTAAAAGTCTGAAAATACGATAGATAATATTCACTATAAACAAAAATATTAGTATGCTACGGAGCCCTCTAGGGGACATGGGGAATTTTTTTTCTTTTGCGTTACCTCGCAATACTTTTGCGTTACCTCGCAAAACTTTTGCGTTCCCTCGCAATACTTTTGCGTTACCTCGCAAAACTTTTGCGTTACCTCGCAATACTTTTGCGTTACCTCGCAAAACTTTTGCGTTACCTCGCAAAACTTTTGCGTTCCCTCGCAATACTGTACTGGTCAGTTATGCAGCATAATTGAATACTGCAAGCCTTTCCTACGGTGGGCGCCGTACTTTATGCTTTAATATAAGGTTATGTGAGGTTTTTCCATGAATGTTAGTATCTTTTTGTGAAATATCTGAAGTTTTATATCTTTCTTTAGGATAGAAAGGCACCACAAACCTACGATATAAACAGAAACCTTCCGTAAGTAGGAAAGAAATAAAAATACATTATAATTTGGACTATTTCTGAGTTATTATCGCGGGTAATAAATCATCTGACAGTTTTGATTGTGTCTCTGTTGTGTTAGTAACCTGAATGGTTTAAAGAGCTGCTTTCAGTGCCGCTCCATCTCAGCCTTAACAGACATAAACATGCAGTAATAAATCGATTTTCAATCAGTGTTTTGCACCAAACAGTTAATAATAATAAACAAGTTTTCACTGAGGCTCTGTAAGAGCCATATGAATGAAATAAGTAATTATTGATATGACAGGAGCAGGCGACTTTGACACTTGTGTGGTGGGTGTGTCGATGTGGGCGTGACGTCACCAGGTATGAATGGGAAGGATACTGGCTTTGTGTGTATTAGGAAGCGGTGAGCGGGGCGGTCAGTCCTTGCAAAGTTTGGAACCTGATCATCAAAATGGAATAAATCGATAATTGTGACAGAACAAAGAAAAGGTTTGGAGTTGATTGATAAACGGACAGATGAGATTCCCAGAGTTAACCCAGTGCGGTCCTTTACCATCATTAGTTTGTCGTGTTTTTAATAATAAAAACTTGTTAACAGTAAAAACTGTTTGGTGCAAAACACTGATTGAAAATCGATTTATTACTGCATGTTTATGTCTGTTAAGGCTGAGATGGAGCGGCACTGAAAGCAGCTCTTTAAACCATTCAGACTAGAACACAACGGAGACACAATCAAAACTGTCAGATGATTTATTACCCGCGATAATAACTCAGAAATAGTCCAAATTATAATGTATTTTTATTTCTTTCCTACTTACGGAAGGTTTCTGTTTATATCGTAGGTTTGTGGTGCCTTTCTATCCTAAAGAAAGATATAAAACTTCAGATATTTCACAAAAAGATATTAACATTCATGGAAAAACCTCACATAACCTTATATTAAAGCATAAAGTATGGCGCCCACCGTAAGAAAGGCTGGCAGTATTCAATTATACTGCATAACTGACCAGTACAGTTTTGCGAGGGAACGCAAAAGTTTTGCGAGGGAACGCAAAAGAAAAAAAATTCCCCATGTCCCCTAGAGGGCTCCGTAGTATGCAACCTGGACACAAAGAAGAAAAGAAACTGGTGCCATCTAGTGCATGAAAAAGGAAATCCTGAAATCCTTAAACAGTTGAATGATCAATGGTCAATTAAAAGAAACTCACTTGCACATAAAATTTATCAAATGTCATGATGGGTCCAAAGTAGAAGAAAGGGAGGTAAAAGTTGTACTTGAGCAGCTCCAGGATACTGTAGTTCCCATCTTTCCGTTCACAGTTTTCCAAAGCAAAACTCAAGCAGCGCATGATCGTGAACCCACAGCCTCCATAGAAGAGGACATGCCGCAGCTCAAAGTCTCCTTCCACAAAACCTGCCTGTGCGGAAAACTTACAGTGATTCTGCACACCGATAATCAAATGAGGGACTCAAAGTTTGCCAGCTGCTTCACCTGCCAGGACACAAAAGGTTCGCACTTGAACGTGGCGAGGGTGCAGAGACCAGCGACGAAGCAGAGCCAGCGGATTTTCACTAAGGAGATGCTGTAGAGCAGGATGCAGTGGGACAGCATGAGGGAGACATAGGTCCAACTCATGCTAGTCCATACCGCCAGCAGACCATACACCATATAAACCAAGGACCTGAACTGTAAGAGACATATTACACAGAAAGGCTAATTTGCATTGAAAAGGAGTAAATTTTAAGTCTACTTTCTGCTTCTTTTTCTTATTTAAAACTCACCAAATACAGGTTGAGATTAACTAATTAACATCACATCAAGACATCAATCAGTTTTCTTATCCTCTTAGCATTCATGCAGTTGTGATCTGCAGATGCTAACAGATTAAGAATGATCTAAAAAATAAAGTATGATTTATGGTAAAGTTTAAGCAACCTGAGGAGCCAGCATAGAGCAGATCTTTGCAAAGAGCACGTGACCAGAGAGGGCGAACAGGATGTGCTCTCTGAAGGTGGAAAACCACATCATCCACTCAAAATCTGCAGTGTCCTGTGGATAACAACGCAAATAATTAATACTATTCCAATGGTGTTAAATATCACATCATCACTTACCATTTTTCTCCCAAAGTATCCTGGTTTCACACTGGCTTTAAATGTCTTTCTGTTTACATTGGCTGAGAAGCATGGCAGCAGGATGGAAGTGAGAATAAAATATGTTAGTAATGACAAAAATAATGAATAATTGCAAATTTATAATTTAATGTCACAGAACTTGGGTTTATCAGGACAAATATATGTTCCAGTTGTTTTGAATCTATATGTGCTCTTATTAGACTTAAACAAAGGGTTCAACACAGAACAGTTTTCTTTTTGTCCTCTGTGGTATTAATAGCGACACCCGATCTACTGAGCATGCTCAGCATAACTCTGACTCTTTAGCGTCACACTGAAAAACTAACATATGGGTATACTGCAGATTCTGTTTTGTTTATATGTAAAGTTACTCCCCCATATTTAAAATTGACTTATTTTTGTATCATTTTTCGGAAGAAAAAAAATATATATATATTGTATTCAAAATCCCAAATTCTTTTTTTTTTTTCAAAACATTTATAATTTTCATCTTTTATATTATATGCTCATTCTATCTAATTTCAACATGCAACATATGTTATATGCATCATGAGAATATATTTTCAACTACTCAATTTCTTAAGTTCTTTATTATAGATTTCCTACCATTTTATCTTTACTATGTTTTAAACAGTGTTGGGCTTTTGGCCTAATTTTTTCCCTTTACCTTTAAAAGGGAAAACAAAAACAAAGCTGATAAAAAAAGTAAATAAATAGTCCAGTTAGTCCAGCTAGTTTATATTACATCAGCAGCAGTTTATGTCATTTGTTAAGCAAATATTAAGATTTGATTTCATAATATGTGAGAATTAAATACTAAAATAATCTAAAATTAGCACTGATTGGTGTGTATGTGCTTCCAGTTGTAGAAGAGCAAGAATGGCAAATAACATTCCGCTGTGTGGGAAATAATACCAGGATGTAACCTTTCAGTGCATTTTCAAAAAGGTACAAGTGTCACTTTTCATATTTTTGTAGTCCTTGATGTCTTTGCAAATAAAACCTAGCACCAGTTTCATTTAAAGTTTATAGTAATTAATAAGATGTGCCAATTAAATGTTAAATAAATATGTGCCAGTAAACACCAATAATATACTGGTGAGTTTTTACATTTTTGTGAAATTAAATGACCATATGCACAATTTTGACGCTTGTAACCACTGTGTGGGTCAGCATAGGATATCCTTCTCATTCTATCCTGTCTTTTGTTGGGTTATAAGAGCTCAGCAGCGTACTTACAGCTCGACACTTCAGAGATCCAGCTGGCTGCCCAGAACATGGCCAGACACAGCACGGTGTTGTAGAAGTAGATCTCGTACTTAGGAAGTGCAGCTTTGATCCCCATGATGACAATGAGTTTTGAAGGCTAATGAGAACAAGTCACAATCAATGCAGTGTGTTACATGTTTAGCTAAACATTATCTCAATTAATGATATACACAGAACCACGGGGTTTCCCCCAGTTGCCAAAACTGAAAAATAAAGGAATGACTACCAATCACTGCAGAGCTTTTAACAATTTCTTCTGCTTTCAAGCTTGTATGCCTGAACTAAATGTTTCAGATCAGTCAACAAATTTCTATAGTAGAGAAAGATTACCTGAGAAAATTTTAAAGAGCAGTTTTCTAATGCTCATTTTATGCATTAAAGAAGGGAAAGGGTATCCAAATCAAAATGGCCCCATGTGGAAAAATAACTGCACTCCCATGACTTCACAGTGTTTTTTGTTAGACTTCACTAACCACACCCGGGTCGAATTATTGCCAGACCTTTAAAATCATAATAACCTGAAAGGAACCTGTCAGACAGAATGAAGTAGGTCAAAAAGCTCGAAAACGCTGTATATTCCCTGATTGATCGCGGAATAACCACACACCCGACTTTGCAGTGCTTCAATCTGCCTATTTCACTGCAGACATTTTTGGGTAAATCAACAGGGAAATGCAAGTTGTGATAACCAGGGTTGAATTCCAGTTGCATGATTTTCAAGTTTTTCCACACGGTAACGACCGACCAGCACACAAGAGTGGAAGGGCTTTCTGCAGGTTCAAATGGAAAAACTGGTTTTATTCTGTTTTTGATTTACTCTGTAAGCAAAACTGTTTGTCCCAATAGACTAATATTTGTGTTTAATGTGGGAGCAAAGGTTCAACACACCTGAATCAAATGACTGAATCACCTCCTCAGTATGCAGTTAAGCTCTCCAGAGTTCTAACGACCTCATTATTTAACTCAGGTGTTTTGAAGCAGGGCCACATCTAAAGGTGGCAGGAGACCAGATATGGAGGCCTCGGTTTGAAGATCCCTGTTTAAATGTGTTTTCTCAAGACAAAAGTCAGAAAATGTTCATGCTTCCTCTTTGTGACAAACGTTATGAAGATGTTGGTGTCATTGTCCAGCAGAAATTGGCAATTGCTCCGACAAAGAATCTAGGAAGATGAGGGAAGTCAGACCCAACAATCCAGGCGAGCTGAAGACTTCCAATAAAGTAATTTGATAGAAGTTACTTTAACAGAGTAACTTCTATAGAGTAAGTTTTGGATTTAGTTAGCTGCAAGCCAACATTAGCATAAATATGTAATAAATCAACAATGTAAGCTTTTGGCTTTGAAATTACTCAAATAAATTAACTGCAGGGATTTTGTTATGTGCTATAGAGTTGCAGGAAATGTATTAATATTTTTTTTTTCTAAAAGTAGCACGAGGATAACATGGACTGAATACAATAGGGAGAGTGTAATGTGTCAACAAAGTGCAGCTGTCTGCTATTTTTAGCCAGACAACTCTACAGTTAATTCATGCACTCCAGCAGCAATATATGCTGGACAAAATGACACACTAAACTCATGCTTTGTATTAACCTGGACTTTCAGTTTTGATTTTCAGTGTCACAAAACATAAATGTAAAGTTAACCCTCTCCCCAGTTCAGTCCCCACATTGTCCTGTTAGACAGCCTGCTGTTCAAATGCCACACGGTCACACAGTTCAGTTTGTCCTCAGCACCTGTTGTGATACTGACCTTGAACGCAGCAGTCCCAAGAGGTTTCCCACCAGAGTTTAAGTTTGGACAGATGGATGAAAACTCGAGATAAAACGTGAAGAGAAAGAAAATGAAAGAAATGTCAACTTTGTGTGGTGGTCATCCACAGAGCGCAGGGTGGACAGTGGGTCCCTCTGGCTCCCTGAGAGGGAGCTGCCGCTGGTTAAAGGTGACATGATGTATTTATACTTTGACTATTGACAGCAGGGGCGGGACAAGACTTCTAAATCAGTGTAATAGACTGTAGGCCATGTGATAATACAAGACGGTTTGTCAACTGAGCAACAGATATTCAGCATTTCTCCATTTCTTGTATGTATGCAATTTGAGAAACTTATGTAGAAGGTCACCAAAATCATCTGGAGCATAACTGAAGCAGTGCACACTGTCAAAACTGTCTACAGTTATTGCATTAAATGAAAATGCATGTTTTCCATTTCCCTCACTGCCAAATCTGCTTTAGGAAGGTTTAACCCTGCTGCAATTTTGAGTTTCAGTCTCGATATGCATGTCTCAGATTCTGAAACTGTGAGCCTGTTATCCAGCAGGCAGTGCCGACTAGTGAGGTTTGGTGGTTTTAAGTACTGCAAAAGTATTCATTTTTTCCCCATAAACTTTAACATATCTTATTAGGATTTTCTGTGACCGATCAGCACACAGACATGTTCACTAAAGTATTGTGTAGATTTGTATTCGGTGTATTTAGTTCTGTATCCTGCTGACCCAGACCTGCAGACAGTTTAGGCTCAGGAGTTAAACTGATTAGGGTGTGACACCATGACTTTCCTGTATTTTATTTTTAGATGTACCAGTATTTAAAAATCTTACCAAAGTCAAATCTCATTTTCAATGTAGATACTTGTAGATAATATGCAAATATCTGATATTACTGATTTTATAAAAGGCTCTTATTAATCTGGGACCTTCTTGGTTTCAATTCACTTTATATTTACAGTTCTATGGGAGGGGGGGGGGGGGGGGGGGTTAATTGCAGAACTAACATTAAAACTTATGACTCCTAACTTTTAAACAACTTTACAGAAAACCCTTAAACCACAGGTGTCCAGGAAGTGCTGGCTGCTTTTAATTCAACTTGTTAAATATCGATCCATTCTGGCTGAAAAAGTGAGCAGTGAAAGTCTTCCACTGATACCCTGATTACATTTTTTTTCCCTTTTTAAAGAACAAACGGTCAAATACAGATGCAAAGTTGTTCACTGACGACGTCCTGTGTAGGTGTTGCCTCAACTCTTAGATAAACATTTTAGTGATTGAAGTGGGATTGGTCCACCTGTGTGGTTCATCACAACATAACTGCAGGATTCTTCTTGGTGGTGCGTTTGCATCGAGTCCGAAATATTTATGGGGATGCTTGCAAAGGAAATGCAAGCTCTACTCCTCAATTGTCTCCTTTTTACTCGTCTCCTGTCCCTCAAAGATGGGATACTCGCTTTCCACTTCTGCCCAGGTCAGGGTGCCGTTGGCCAAATCGCGAACAATAACCGGCAACTTGTTAACCTGAAGAGGAATGGGGGAGAAAGGCATTAATAGATAAAGCTATAATGATTTTGTAGGAAGTGTGTAGATCATATAGATGACAAAGATAATTTGAGCAATTACAAAAAAAGCAGTTTTCAAATGAACTACTTTGTAATGGGTGGAAAAACTATATAAACCCACATGATCTAACATGGTAACTAACCACCCCTAACTGCTTACCCAATGGTGCTATTGCTTTACACCAAATGTATTATGAACCAATTGAAGCTGAAGTTGACAGAAAAAAAAAAAAGGGAGCGGTTGCTGTACCTCAGCCCTGATCTGCCTCATTGAATCACGGTCCCTCAGTGTGGCCGTGTGAGGCGTCTTGTTCACCGTGTCAAAGTCAATGGTGATGCCGAATGCCACGCCGATCTCGTCTGTCCTAGCATAGCGCCTCCCGATGGATCCGGAGGAGTCGTCCACCTTGTGTGACACGCCGTTTTTGGTCATGGCCTCGGCTAATGTGGAAGAACATAGGAACAGTGGGTAAATATCCTGAAATACGTCAGTTCTTTAAGGGTGAAAATTAAAATAGTGGAAGGAACTTACATAGCTCCTTCACGAAAGGCATGAACTCTTGGTTTTGGCTCAGAGGTAAGACAGAACATTTGTATGGAGCTACAGTCGCAGGGAAGCTAAAGTACTATAAAAAAGAAACATATGATAAACACAAACAGAAAAGGCTCTGACTTTAAAGAACACATTTAAATATATAGTAAATATAGGTTTAAAAAAATAAATGCAATATTAGCCATTGAAAAATCCATGGTTGAAGAATGTATTTAACTGCTTCAAGAGTCCAAAAACTCACTTAAATGTTGTTTTAGCAAACCATTCCACAAACTCCACTGGAAGCCATAGTGAAACGCATAAAATAAGAATAATAAAAGCTTCTCAACTAGATCAGGGGTGTCCAAAGTCGGTCCTCGAGGGCCGGCATCCTGCATGCTTTAGTTCTCTCCCTGGTGGTAGTAACAACCTTTTCAGTTTGTCAATGTTCTTCTTAGGCCTTCTAACGAGCCATTATTGGATCCAGGTGCGTTAAACCGGGAAGAGAACTAAAACATGAAGGATGCCGGCCCTCGAGGACCCACTTTGGGCACCCCTGAACTAGATTGTTGTAGTCTGACAGCAGTATTTAAAACTAATGGAGAAATTAAAGTGTTACACAATTCCCCCACTCTGGTAACTTAACTAAACCTACCGTTCTCTGCTCATCGCCTTCTCTGATGTGGAATGTGTGTTCAAAGATGGTGTACATGATTCTACCGATTCCAAAGGAGGGTTCAATGACACTGGGAACAACTTCCTCCACTGCAGTTGAAGGGAAATGCAAGCTACAACATTTGATGACTGGTAAATAATCCTTTTTATTCCTCAAAAGACAATCTCACCATGCAAGGTCTTCTGGAATCTCTTTACTCCGACCATTTCCTTTGTGAGTTTAAAGGTCTTCCCTTCAGTCTCGATTGTGAACTCTCTGTAGAGCAGAAATACATTATTGAAACTATGTGAAAACTAATGTTCAACAGTCCTATAAACGTAAGAAATTCACTAACCCATTATCATTCAGCAGCTGTTCCTGCTCTGCAATGAAGCATTCGTCACACACCGCCAGATATTCCATTGCTAACTTAGCATCCTTTTTATAAGCCTTCCCAATTGCTCCTTTGTTGGGCTCAAACTGGACGACATTAACAGTTTTGTGCAGAGAGGTTAAAGGCAAATACAATTAACAGGACAAATACTAATACTAGTAGTATGTAAACCAGTAGTTTAAAGGATATAGGCTCTTTCAGAGGTTTCTCGGCAATTAGCGGGACCTTTGTGGCTCTTGCATGACACTTCAGATCGTAACAAGACCGGTCAGCACAGCCCACGATCTCAATCCAACCCTACAAAAAATTATATTTTAAGCAGCAGAACTAGAAAAACTTCATTAGTCTGAAGTTTGCGCTGTATTAGTGCTTACGTAGGAGGTCTTGGTTTCAGCATCCCAACAGTCACAGGCATAGTGAGCCATCTCGTTGTCCATGTGCTGTCGGAAACGCAGCTTATCTTTGGCAACACCAACTTTCGTAAGGTAGAGGTAAATCCTCCCAATAAAATATCCTAGGACAGAGTTATTAATCACTCCCTGAAGAAAACGATAAAAAAATTAATCAGTTTCCATTTTAGATTGCAAGTAATATCACGCTTCTACAACTGGGTAAGAATCACAGATATTTACTTGCTCCACAGCGTCTCCCAGCCTCATGATATGGGCTGACTGGCCACTTGTCTGTGCTTTGGATGAGTATAACATGATGTCCAGGTCTGCCACACTGGAGAATTTAGGATGGACCTTCTCATTTGGATCCACAAAGTGCTCGATCTCAGCCATGGTGAACTCCCTACACAGACAGGGTAGCAGGTACATTCCAGTTTGTTCTCTCCATCCAAATGCACAACCAACAGTGTTACCATGTTAAAATTTTATAGAGATCCAGACATAGGCCTAAGACAGATAGATAAATGCAACTTTTAAATAAGAGTGGATTAAAAATTGCCTGGAAATTAAGTTGTTTACTCTTGTCTTCTTTCATCATTATCCAGACCTGCAAAGATGCTTAAATCCAATTCCAGACTTTATTTTTTCCCCATCATACAACCCCAAAGAGGAATTCTGAGGACTGCTCACCTAACCCGAATGAGTCCAGAGCGAGGAGAGATTTCGTTCCTGAAAGAGTTTCCAATCTGAGCAGCAGCAAAGGGAAGTTTCCCCTGGTTGAACTCTAGGAGCCGCTTAAAGTTGAGGAAGATTCCCTGAGCAGTTTCAGGCCTCAGATAGCTGGAAATGTACGTCAGATTCAGAGATTTTACAAAAGAACAAAAAACATTACAAACTGTCCCCACAGTTTAAATGCTTTAACACACCCTGGCATATTCCCTCCTGGTCCGATGGATGTCTGAAACATCAGATTGAAGGAGATGGGAGCGGTGAGCTCATTTCCTGTGGTGGGAGACTTGACGTTGTATTTCACAAAAAGGTCCGTCAGCTCTTGTTGGGAGTAGTTGTCCAACTAAAAATGGTTTTAATAACATTAATAATCTGGTCAGAAACCATTTGCTCACCGAGAAAATTATATCTTTTTGTGGAACTGACCTGAGTGATGACACTGTCCATCTCTGCCTTTTTCTCAGCTGCACATTTCTTATCAGACATGAGCTTCTGGAGATGAGCTGCAGGTGAACAAATAAAGCAGTAAAGTTATGATTAAAGACAACTATTACTGACCAGTTTACAAGATGAAAAATGTTAAGCACAGTCAGTAAACCATTAAAAGAAGAATCTATAAGTTTTAATTCCTAATGAGTCAAGAGTCCACTTTTAAAAACTCATCTCTTAACCTTAAGTAGTGTTTTTACCTTTCAGAAGGTGGTCAGCCCTGAAGCATTCACCATTTTTCACATCTTTCACCATATAGTCTGCAAACTTTTCCACATGTCCAGATGTCCTGGAACAAAACACAGCAAGAATGAGCTTCAAGGAGGAAATTTAAACCAAAGTCAAATGTATCTGCAACCGGGCTATGGAGCGCTGCTGTAGCTGCAGGTTCCATGCATAAAATCGCAGAAGTTTGTATGCGCCCGTCAATAAAAACCTACAGCTCAGCACTTTTAGCCGACTCTAGGAACCACAAGGCGCCTTCAGCAGAGGCAGTGATTGAGTACAAAACAATAACATTTTCTGGCTTTAGTCACAGAAAAAAAGTCAAATAACCGATTTGGCTTTTTCAGTAGATTACATCAAGGGATAAGAGACGAAATGTTCGAATTTAAAATGATATATCTACACTTCAATTGAGCTTATTGAGACACATAAGTCAGATAGATGTGCAGACGTAATCGAAAACATTTCTGTTGCATGAACAAGGCTTCCAGCACTGCATCAGTGCACCTACTTGAGGACAGGCTCAGGAGTCAGCATGGTGCAATCGATCTCCAGGATCTGCTCCTCCTGGATGAAGTGCTGCCTCCACACCTGCAGGATGTTGTTCTTCAGGGCACAGCCAACAGGGCCAAAGTCATACAGGCCGCTCACACCTGAGGAACGGTTACCAATCAGAAACACAAATATAATCCTTTTTTGACCAGCTAACACCATTTCACTGAATTCTTTAACATTTAATTAGAAAATGTAACAGATTTCTAGACAAATTTTGTTTATTTTGTTTTATTTTTAGTTTGTTTATCTTCACTTAAAAATACAAACATCTCTAAGAATTTCTGCAGGCTAGCTTAGATTGAAAAACCAGCAAAAGCCAGACACTAACTGAAGGACACAAGGTATTGAAAGGAAGGACAGCATCAGTTAAAAGAAAGATCTCAAGGAAAAGAACGAAAAGTATGCAAACATCATTTAAAATCTTTCATCCCAATAAATGACAATTCTTATAATAATGATAAAAAAAAATCTCACAACTGCCCACTCTACTGGTAGTAGCTATGTAACACGTTACCTCCATAGATGGCAAAGGCCTGATCATAGAAGAACCGCCTCTTCAGGGTGTCCTCCATCTTGGTTCTGTCAACAATATCATCTTTGGGTTGCAGCGACAGCTCCTGTGAATGTTACATCACCTTTTCATGTCAGAGTGTTGCACACGTACAAATGCTAGGATGCAAGCTAGCTGCTTAGTAAAACAAAATGGATCAAAACAGTTTATATGTGAACCTAAAGTAGAATCAGTGTAAGACCAGGTCAAGCAACATGTTGCAGAAATCAGATGGCTGTTTAATAACTACTGTTTGGATCGTAGGCGATTCTATAAGAAACGTCTCTGGACTGACATTTGTGGTGAACTGGTTATAATTTCATATTTGAGCAAAGTGGAGATGATCATCCAGGTTTACTGAACGCACACTCAAAAGCCCAAAACTATTCATACTGTGCAACAGATTGCATGAGATTTGAAAGTGAATTTGTGAACATGGGAGTAATTCTGTTGAGTGCATTCTGATCAAAATCAAATGAAGATCACAAGTGATTTACCTTGGCCTCTAAAGTCCTCTTCCTTGCTTTCAATTCTGCGACGGCTTTGGTGACATCTACATCAGGAGCTCCTTCCTGTTTCATTTTGCGTACCAGGTCCCCCTGAGGAAAATAATTAGAGCAAACCCTTGAGACAACTACAGGCGCCACTGGGCTCCAGTTTGGGCCTGGTTTACAAAGCTAAAGGCCGATTATAGATGTGGAGTTTTGGCACCAGCAGATCAGCCTCCTTTCTGCACCCCACCCTGCAGCTAACCACTGTCTGAAGCTGCAGAAGCGGCTCAACGTGGCATACAGCACATGATTGTCAGCTAGCAGCAGCTAGCTTCTTGTGCACTGACAGTTTGTATCAGGCGGTATACACACAAGTGTTTTATTGTTAAAACTGAACCGTATGGGGCCCATTCTGTTAACTAATAGCGAATAAAAGCAAATAGATCAGCTGTACCTGTTCTTTGACTGCCTGCCTCAAAGGGGCGAGAATCTCCTCAAAGTTGCCGTCCCCCATGGTTTGTCCTTCCGTGAGCTGCAGCCAGAGGCTCCTCTGCTTCTTACTACACACAGAAACCGACGCTGAAAAAGGCCTTCTTCCGGGGGGATGGCGGAGCGACAACCGGACGAAGCGGGCAGTGACTAGCGGACAGAGGGAGGGAATCTCAGTGGTGGTCCTCAGCAGAGCTGATGCAGCGATGCGGAGAAGAAGCATGGACCGGTGAACTGCAACCACAGGAGAATGATGAAATCTCTGGAAACAAGTAAACACCGCCTGCAGCACGGGCTCGGCACTTTCGCTACAAATCACACCCAATAATAAGGAATCTATCTGCAGATTCGTTGAAAACTGGAATACTTTTTAAAATTATTATTATTTCTACTAAAATTACGGGGGAAAAAAATCTAGTAAAAATTAAATAAAAGTCTTCGGGGTTCAAGTCCAAAACCGATTGTGGAGTAACATGCATAAAAGTAACATGCTTAAAAGTAACATGCATAACAATATCAAAAATGTTTTGTAACAGGTGGAACCACCAGGTGTCGCACCCTCCACAGCCTGAGCTTCCATAAAAGGGAAGCTGGAAAGGTGGTGGCCGAGTGTCAATTTTCTGTGTGTGACCAGGTGTGTGTTGGACCCACGCGTTCCACTGTTTGCTGGCTGCGGCAGGTTTGGAGGAAAACTGTTTTAAATCGATGCTCTTAAATAAGTATGTGCTGACATGGTGTTTTATACAGGGCCACACTGTTAATGACGTTTCGGTGGTAGCGTTACCTGGGCGTGTGGTTGGTCGACGGCCCAGGTGTGTGGTTTGGCGAACTGGAGAGCTGATGGGTCACCCGGTTGGACAACTGTTTCACCCGCTACTGGTGCGTTCACACCAGTGATGTAATGATGACAAAACCGTCATGCAAACACGGTGTTTTAATACCGTCGATATCGGTATTCAGCTGTTCTTAGGTCGGCTGCAGGCATTTATCCGTCTTTCACATTTTTGCAGACTCCAGTTTTGAAAATGGAATAAAGTCCATTCCGCCATCTAAATGCTCTGTGTAAAGCTGCCTTCTGCATGTTCCCCACTGACAACCAAGGGCGTAGGAAGGAGTCTGTCGTTGTGGGTCGGGGGTGGGACCCATATCGGAAACCTGACAGATCAGTAAATAACTTGAGCAGAAATGTCATAAACAAGTGTGCCATCAACACGTCAGTAACGCGTTACTCTAATCTGACCCCTTGTTTCAGTAACAAGTAATGTTACTCCCCTCCCCCCCTTCTCCTCCCGGTTCCTACGACTATGCTGACAACTTTTAACATATTTTTTTTCCAGATTATATTCCACCAAATCTCTATGATTGCAGTGTATTTAATAGCAAACAATCATCAAATCTAGCCAGACCGCAGCGCATGGTAGACCCCAAAACCTTGTCCTCCAGGTAAGGGGTGTTTACTATTTACTTTGGGACAAATTGTGACAAACCCACTGAATTGATTGACAGGTGCCATCATATCAATTGAACAAGTGCGCACGCCTGACATTCAAAGTGCGTAACAGAGGTGACGAAACACCCAATGGTCCCCCCACCTCAAAAATGAAACACCGGCGCCTCTGTTTCCAGGTTATTTTGAAAACATGTTTTTGTGTAGGATATGCAGTAATTGCATTCAGTCACTAGAGGCCACTGAAAACAAACTCTGTGCTCAGGCTCACAGATCTGTAATAACAGCCTTTCCTGTCAGCGCTGCTGTAGACTTTTGAGGTGAAAGTTGAACTCGTACATTGCAATTTCTGGTGAAGTTTGGAGTAAAGTGAAGTAGAAATACTGAAAATTACTGGATCAAATTTACGGATTTAACTGGTTCGAATCCCAGACTCAAACTTGAAATGTACAATGCCTTCAAAGTACTATCTTCTCAAGTTACCTAATGAGTATATCGACTCCATCTGTTTGTAATTTGATCTTTTTTGATTTTTATACTTTTAAAAACCACCGTTATGTTCTGTTTGTGTAAGTCTATCACATCAAATCACTGTAAAATACATATTTATGTTATTGTTGTAACAAACTAAATGAGGAAAAGTACAAAATACATGAAATCTTGTCCAAGGACTCGTCAGTTTATCATTTCCAGTAAAAGTAATCTAATAACTTAAAATTATTTTCAAATGTAAGCAGAATATCTACGTTGTAGTTCTAGTAGTTCTTTACGTACCACTTTTCACAATAAAATAGTTGAATACCATCAGTGTGCGGTGCAATGCGGTGGTGCGGTGTTTACCTGATTATAAAATCTCAAACATTTCATTCCTTATTTATTGTGTCTGCAACCTGCATCATGCGGTGAAGTATGTCATCAGATTTCAATTATCTGTCTGGTCTGGGCAGACTCGGTAACCTGAGCTGGATGGAACGTGATTGTGCAAAGTAGCTGTGAGAGCTGTGTCGTGGTGTCAGTTGTACACATACGCCGTTGTGGGCCACCAGGACACAGCCACTGACCCACATTGAGAGCAACATGTCGGCAAGGAGATTACACACTAATTATGAGCAGCATCAGCAGATGACGGTCCGCACCTACCACTGTTTCCCTTCTGTCTGTACGCCATCATCAGACACTCATTTCCCAGGTGGGGTCCTATGAGGCGATGTGTTCCTGGGCTCCATTAAAGGGAACAGCTGATGTGACTAGGGAAGGCTTGTGAATGCGTCACCACTGGCAGTGGACCAGAAAACCACTTTATGTCCCCTGCTGTTATTCTACAGCCCATTGAGGCTGAAGCTGTGCGAGTCCTGCTTGTTTCATAGGGGATTAACAGGGTAAAGGTCTTAACATTGATTAACACTGATGTTGTACACTAATTTAGGAATAATTTCTGTTTGAAGACATGTTAGGAGGGTCTTTAATTTGAAACAGCATAGAAGCAAAAGACCAACGTCCAAAGAAATGCCAGTGATCAAAATTGATGGCTGCACACGCAAATCAAAAATCAAGTCTAGCATTCAGAATAAAACGGTATTTAGAATCTTATTTGAGGTCCAAGATAATGTGTGAGAAAAATAATTGCCTTTGAACAGATTTCTTATATTTCTACTATTTTCTTACACTTGACTGTTTCAGATCATAACGTAAAATCAAGGATCAGTATTTATGAAATGCAGTTTTAAAATTTATAATTTCATTTACTGATAAAGCAAGCTGTCCAACCTAATCTGACTCTATGTGAAAAAGTAATCACTCCCTCATCATGATAATTGAATGGGTCGCGCTGGGGGGTGAGAACTGGTTGCTCTAACCGTAAATAAACTTTTCATGCTTTGGGGACATTTTTGCCTTTTTCTTCTTTGCAGAAATGTTTTAATTCAGCCACTTAAGAGCAATTCATTGTTCCACTAATGACGGCAATTTATCATGTTTGACTGTGCCATAATGTTTTACAAAACTTCTGTTTCTTTTAAGTCATACGTAACAAGACACTTTTCTTTAGATGATGTCTTATTTCTTAAGACCTGTTAGCCTACTTAATGTTGTCAGACAGGTTCTCTAACTATTTTATCTTTCAGATCAGTCAGTAATCAGGTATGTGTGCGACAATTGAAATTGAATTAAGTTTTTAAAATAATGCAGACAATTCTTTAAGCTATGATTTAACAAGGAGTGATTACTTTTTTTTCACGAGGCTTGGTTGGTCCGGATAGCTCAGTTAAACTAATTTACACCGTCAATTTAGCTTTGGTTAATGTTTTTTTGTTTGTTTGTTTCTGGGGTTGAAATAATTTTAATTACATTGGTTCAGTAGTTATTTACCATCTTAAACAACTTCAAGGTTTTATGAATAATTTATTTTTTTGCCCTTCAGAGGGTTGTATGCGTGCATTTTTCAAAATTTTGCTTAAAATTCATTTGTGCTCATTTACAGAGCAGTTGAAGGAGAAAAAATATTTGTAGATTGTCCTGTTTGGTTATGCACTGTAATGTGAAATCCCTCAGACACTACAGTTAAACATCTGCAGTTTCAAAACCTCTTGAGACTCCAACAGGTTTTCTTCCTGGATGCTCTTTTCCAATAATTGTGCCCATCAAATCTGACCACCCTGTGGCTGCTGAAGAAACTTATTTGCTGATTGTATTTAGTTAAACTGCAAACAGAACTTATACCTTACTCCCACTGTTCCAAAAAGACTAGTTTTGTTGGGTAATTATAATTCCTGTATCAGCAATTAGGTGAACTCTGAAGGCAGCTGATCACAATAGATTCTGCTTATGCAGAGTAAAAGGTGGTAAATACAAATGCACGCCGCACTTTTCAGCTTTACATTTGTTAAAATAAATTAAAATATGAAAAACCTAGTAAAATTTCCCGTTTTCACCATTATACACTACTTTGTGTTAGTCTTTCACTTGCAGGAAAGCTCCAGTATACAATGAAGCTTCATGTTGTGCCTTGAAATGTTTGAGAAACCTCAGTGGTTATGGATACTTTTGAAGGGCACTGGAAGTATCTAAACATTATCTTTAAATATAAATGAATTAAAGTATTTATTATCTCTTTTTTTTTTGTCAAAAAATGTCACATTAAAAAAAGAGGGAAGTCGGACAAACGGGCTGTTATTCAGCATGCACTTTCCTGTATCATAGCCACGCTGGAGGCGCGTTGTTGTGGAGCGCAAGCCTGTGGCAGGCAGGAGGACGGTCGCCATCTCTGGGTAAACACTGTAACCATATTACGCAGTTGATATTGTAGTGTGTGGACTGAAGCCGGAGCGCACAGTAGCAGCAGCAGCAGCTACAGCCGCGGCAGAAGGCGGGGGCTATGCTGCCCGCAGCAGCAGCGACCACAGAGGACACATACGGCGGCTTCAGAGCAGGACTGACGCTTTTGTTTGTCTCCTGCACGTCGGAGCTGTCACTTCACGTCTGAAAGCGATCCTTGGTGCGCTTTCATCTTCCCGAACTGTTTTTTTTCCTCCCCCTCCAATGTTTTTGAGCGGATGGGACTTGCACGGTTCCAGTGAAATGGGATTTTAATGGTGCACGTAGCAGTAGCCTGTGCACAGCCGGGGGACCGTAGTTGTAGCAGCGCGCGGGGTGATGATCGCCGAAGAATAAAGCGGTGCAGCCCAAAGGTGCGCAACATCTCGTTTCCATGGACAACACGTCCATAATAACACAGGTTGCAAATCCGAAAGAGGAGGAGAGCATCTCATCGAGTCAAGATAAAGGTAAGCCCGTGCAGAAATGTTCATTGACACAATCTGTTCCTTTTTTTTGTTTGTTTTTATGGCGTTTGGTTATTTATTTCTGGATTCTGCTGTTTGCACGGCGACAATCGGTGCAGATCTGTTGCCCTCCGTGCAAAGAGGAATCTCCGGACCGCAATAGCAAAACAGTATCGACGTAAAATCCTCCATTGTTTGGGTGAAGCAGGGAAACATTACCAACCAAAACCTGCCTGTTTACCCCCAATTCGGCTGGGAGTGCGCTGTAACTTTGTGATGGCTTTATTTCGTTGCCACCACGCACACATTTAATTTAACTCAATTAAATCATGTGTATTTTTTTCCCCTCAAGTGTGAGAGTTTACTACAGGGGGGCGGGTACAACATTACCTTCTACTTTACACTGCTCACAAATAGATGCCAGCATCAACAGGAGCACAGATCTGCCACTACTATTGGGGAAACTAAGGCAATGAATTGATCGAAATTCACGGGAACATATTGTGCTATGCTACGCCTGTAACCAGGGACGCCCCTAGAAACCTTTCTAAGGGGTGGCCAGATGGTGACCGCTGATAATCTTGAGGCAGCATTGCAAAAGTCATGACAGATGCTATTTATTTATTTATTTTTAAATAAACCGTAGCTAAATGTGTGCAAATAGGCAAGTGTGGCAAACCATTAAAAACTTAACAGATATTACAGTAAATTCATGAAACATAAATAAGATAAATTGTGCAGCAAGCTGAAATACATCATGAACACCAATAGAGAATTAAATTAATAAGACAGTGCATGTTCAAATATTTACCATCTGCTGCAGCAAAAAAAGAACATAAGCATCATCAGTTCTCTTATAATATACTCCATAAGGAACAGTCTCTGTATAAACGTCAACCTCCACCTGCATAAAAAACAGCTGAGCAGCTTCTGTGCAGACAACAGAAGCTGAGGGACAGCACTTTTTTTTTCTTCTCCTGTGCAACAATTGTTGTAAAGAGACTGATGGCAGATCCTCCTCATTAGTCAGGGGGTTTCATTAACATTTCAAGTGCATTTATTAGCCAATGGTCATAACAAAACAGTTTTCGAGTAACACAGGTTTACTTAGTGGCCGATATTCCCTCATTAGCACCCATCCCAGCGAGCCACAGGGTGCTGGGAGGCCAGAGGGACCACAGTGTCCTGCTGCACTCACTGCTCTCCTTGGAGAAAAAGGTCACCTTTTGGTCTCATCCAACCTCTGAGCAGCTCTGACATACAGCATTCTGAATCACTGTAACCCCCACTAATTAAGACGACATCTCCTTTATGGATCGTAAAGATAAACCCATCAGAATTTTGTGGCCAATTTGAGATAATGGTTTATGCAGCGTTTGTTCTGTGGATCTTTGGAGTATTCTGTTTTAGACACAAAAAAATTAAAAAATATAATACGAGACGATTTAAGAGCGCACACAGACACACCACATCCATATACACATATATATTTATGTATTTATGTACACACATCACTTACTTCACTGAATGAAACACAGATCACACAGAGAAGGATTTTATGACACTTTTACTTCTGCTAACTATATTGGCATATTATATTTAAGATTAGAATATTACATCAGACCAATAAAAACATTTTTTTAATAGAGAAATGCATGCTTAGTGAAAAAGTTATTTTCAAAAGTGCTTTTGATTTGATAAAATGGCCTCTTCGGGTCACGTATCCCAATTTGCTGAGATGTGCTTATGTGTAACAGATGGAAGATATGAAACAAAGCCTTGCTCTCTCTCACTGTCTTCCAGCATGAGTGACATGTAACAGTATGTTGTAGAAAATACAGTGTCTCTTTAAAATATATGTATATTTGTGCTTATTATGGCTTCATTATAAAAAAAAACTTTACTGGTTTTAAAAACAGCTAATTTGATGGGGGGTGTACTAACAATGTTCTCACTAAAACGTGCTGCTGTTTCCTGGTAGTGCTGAGATAAAATGTGTTCACTGACTGGAAAAATTAGGATTTTGGGTCTATTGACCAGTTGGTCCAATGAAAAACACTTTTTATTCCAATCAAAAGCCATGTTCATGGATTGTTTTACTTGAGTAAATACATTTAAAACTAAATCTAATTTGGCAAAGTTTTTTTTGTGTAATCTTTATTCTATTCACAAAATGTTTATTTAGATCTCCAAAAGTCTTGATTTGCTTGCTACCCCATTGTTTCCATTTTTCTTCTCCAAGGAGCTCAATGTAATTAATGTAAATCCACCTAAAACAAATGCCAACAGAGAATGGAGAAGTTTGTGCTATTAAAATGTTTTTTTTTCTTCTCTTTTTTAGCTTGTTTAAATTTTTTTTAGCTTATTTTAATTCAGAATTCCCACACTTTGTTCAGAGCATTTGCTCGTTTTGAACAGTGAATCCCAGATGGCATGTGAAATCTGATAATTAATCTGGAGGGATCAAAAACCGGGTTCAGCCGCTGACCAGAGACGACTTAAAACACTGACACACACTGTGCCTACTCGAACGACTGCTATTTCAGATACACATTAATAGCTTCATGATGACTTTCAATCATGTTGCTGTGCAGAACAAAATGAAAGCCAATTACAAAGATGTGTTTAAAGTTGAGTAATACTAACACCATTAGCAAAAAATAAGAGAAAGATTTAAAAAATGAGAACAATATTAAATACCCTCAAAATAAAAAATAACAAAAATGCATTAAAATCCTGACAAATATGAGTCTTTCATTTTAACTAAAAATTAAGTAAATACTGGTTACTTCATTACTTACTTACAGGTTAATATTTGAAAGGAAACTGTTGGTGTATGACATTAAAGCACACCTCAACCTTAAGTTACGTTCAACTACAAACACTCATCTTTGTTCTTATGTCAACTTTAAGACACTGTTGACTCATATAATTCCTAAGGCTTACAGTCAGAACTGTCATACCTCGTTTTAACACACTCCATCTAATACTTAAGTCTATAATTAAGGTGTCCACTGAGGAATGGTGTTATGTAATAACTGGTTGTGTTATGGTACCATGTAATTATACCAAAACATTCAGGTACAGACCTTTTAATTTGGCTTGTGCGTCCCGAACGAACACAGCTTTTAAAAAAAACCAAAAACATAATACATACCTTGTGGCCTAGCAATGATGTCATTGCCCAATGTGCATGCTCTCCACTTTGTTTATTTGCATATTGGTACGGTAGTATTGCAGTGCCAAATACATTTGGTGAAAACATTTCACAAATTGATGCCATATTTATGAAGAAATAAAAACAAACAAACTTTGATTTGGAAAATTGAAATCATTCTGCAATTGTTTTGGAAGTTGGTCCCCTTTGCGGTTTGCCCACTTGTATGTATGAAATGTACTAGTCCAATACTGGATATGTTGTGCAACAAGTCATTCTGTAAACTCATTTAGAACATTTGTACTCACTATGATAAACACTGATTTAAAGTAATTTTACTATATTCTGCACATCATTCTATCGAATTAAATGTGGTTTCATGACTTGGATAATCAATATCTGTCAACAAGAGTTGTTCAGTTATATTAGGATGTTCAGATGTGTTAATCTCTCATATATTACCAGAGCAAATTGACTCAAATAGGGAGCAAATCTAAAATAATTGTCAAAGGTTTGTCATACTAAGTTTTCAGTAATTAATATACATTTACGTTATAAATGACGCTTGAGATTTTTGTCTATTTGTTTCTCATGATTTGTGAAAGTACTAAACTGCAATAGTTTAAACTGACTCAACATGAAGGTAGGAAATGGGGGGTATAAATTGGCAAAGGGGGAAACGGACCCATATTTACAATGTCCCTCAAGCTTTTAGCATCCTGTCAGCTTCTGGTGCCCACAACTATCTGAAAACAAACAAACACACCCTCAGTCAATCAGTATAACCGAGGGGAGTTTAGCCAGGGGGCTTCAGGGATGGAGTCCCTGCCCTTCACTTCCCAGCTCTGCCAAAGCTGACGGCAAACAGCACTCGTTCTGCAGGTTTTCTCTTTGACCTGCCTGCCGTGAGGCCGCAAATGAATACACGCTATCACACGTTGAATATTTCAGAGCATTATACGGCTATTTTTGCTCGACGAATGTGCTACTCATTGGAAGAAGTCATGCCAAATAAGACCCACGTTTGAGTTTCTTCTAAACATTTTATTAGATGCAGATTCAACTTTTCTGTTAAACAGATTTACTTAATCACAAGTGCTTGTGTGGCGCTTGTGGTGAAGCAGTACTTTCCGTCAAAACCATTTATGCATTTCTCCATATTGATCAAATCTACAATGGGACCCAAAATTAGATTGTACTTGAGTCTAAAATAGCTAACTTTATCATAATTTAGCAAACACTCTTCTCAGTGTGCTCACATTTTAAGCATAGATTTCAGTGAATCTATGTTCACTGAAATACTGTAGGTAGCCACAGTTTTCATAGTATGATGCAATGAGATGTAATTGCTGGACTAACAAAAAGGGGAGGGGGAGTCATGAGGCGGCTGGCCTCACTCTCACTTAGTAATTCACTCTGGTTTTTCCTAATCTAGCAGTCAAGGCAGGTGTCAATGGACAAGCTATTTACCTTAATCAGATTAGATTAAATCTGACTTTAGCTCTTCACGTTTTAAGGTGTGATATACTGTATGTCAGGCAGGCCGCACAGCGATTTTGAAAACAGACTAATGGAGCCATTGCATATTGATCTATTTATTGATGATCTTTTTGAATTTTCTTTAATATTTGTTGCTTACCTGAGAAGACTAAGTCTAATCTGGAGTCTCATGAACAGAAAGCTTCAATCCCACTGTTGTGGCTCTTTGTTATTTGTGAGTTTACTCAGGAGTCTGTGGGAAAAACATTATCCTGGAAATTAAAGCAAAAGCAAATGACTTTCTGAATGGGAAAGTGTAAATTATCCTAAACTGAAATGGTCATTTTACCCTGGGGTTACACCAGCTGCAGATACAGGGTAATATTTTAAATACCAAATAGAATAAAAACCAGTTGTTTACATGGTTAAACGATATATACCGTTTCTTCTCATTGTTCGATATAAAACTGAAGAAAACATTTTCTGTTTTACTATGCCTTTAAACAATTTGGGAAGACTTGGATAATTCCATGGCTTTCCATGTTTTTGTTAGCTTAATTCACAAAATTTTAATTCAGTGGAAGCGTGCCTGGATAGATTTTAAGGCAAAACATTCCACATATTGTAAGTCTTCCTTGTGTGAAAATGGAATACTGAAAAAAATCATCAATTAGGAAAAAAAATCAATCAATATATGAAGAAGATAATTGTCAACCTCAACATGTCTGGTTCCTCTTTGAATAAAATTTTCTGATGTCCGAAGGTGCCACATTTATCTTCAATCAAAGTGTGTGCAGGTGTTGTATCAGAAGAGAACACGCTTTGGTGCAAAAATAAGCATATCAGCCTGAAAGCAAAAGTTAACAAAGTTAAGATTCTGCCTGAATCTGGATGGAGTATCATTATCCATGGGGAAAGGTATCTTGGGATGAAAGAGCAACTAATCAATGGAGAAAGCATTCATTCAAAAGCAGCATTAAAAGCCAGATTATCATTTGAAAATGCACTCAGAGAAAAAGATCCTAATTTTTGAGAACATGTCCTGTGACCTGAGGAACTAAAGGCTGAAGTGTTTGGCCACAAACACTTTGGGTTAAACTTACAATGCTGAGAACACCATCCCAGCTTTGAAGTACGGAGGTGGCAACATAGTTTTATTTCTTGAGACATTGATTGAAAATTGGCAGAAATTAATCACAAAGGAGTTTAAGGACAATAAAGCATATGTATTAGCATGGCAATAAAGCCCTGACCTCAACCCCTGTCTATATATATAGACATATACATATGCTTTTTAGTTTTAAGAAAATAATTTTTAAAAATCCTCTGTCATTATTATTATATATTATTTAGCAAATGCAAATATTTGTTACAACCTTAACTAAATTAAAACAGGAAATGTTTAGTCCGATTTAATAACACACAGTGATATTTAAAGGTTGCATCTTTTTATACAGTGTACGTAAATATGTAGTTTCAACTGAGTGCTCAAAAAAGCTCCTTCTTATTTGCTATGAGCCTATATGAGCGAGAAACATGTATGTAACTGGAGAAGAAGCATGGAGGAGCAGCAGATGCTGGGATTTCTGCACACTAATAGCATGTTAAACAGTATTATTCCCTCTGACTGTTGGTTAGAAACTATTTACATTCCCTGGAGAAACAAGGAAAGAAAAACACTGAAGCTGTAATTATATATTAATCTTGAAAAAGCCTCTGATTTCATGCGCAATTGGTTTTTGAGGTTATTCCTGGAACCCAATGCTGCACATTACTAAAGTGTTTATGATGAGGGGACCACACCTGCAGAAGAGTGAGCAGCTCTGCTAAGTGGGGAGAGTTACTGTGAGTTTTGGCTGTCTCTGAATCTCTGGCACAACTTGGCAGTCTCCTGTGTACTGCACTCTGCGGCCACGGCCAGCCTCAAAGTGTTGGGGAGCTTGTGCTTGGTTAGAGGCTTCGCCATCCTCTGGGAATCGGATTGGACTGTGGTGTGCATACAGTAAAGTCATTATTCAGTGCAGCATTTTGAATGAGGGGACGAGGAGAAAAAAAAGTTGAACTCGGTACCCTGAGGTTCAGGTCCTTATTACCAATTTATAAACTCCTTTCATCCAGAGCAGCTCAGAAAAGCTGATTATATTTACCTCTAGGGAAGAGTTTTAGAGTGGTAGACATTTCCTGACTTTATTTCTCTAGTCCAGTTCCAATTTGGGCAGCTCAGTGTAACCAGTTGCACTCAGGTACTAACTTCTTATAGACAACCAATCAATTAATCTGAAAATGGAAACCAAGCCATGGCTATCCAAAATCCTGACTTGGCAAAAGGGAGTATTAGTCAGTGAAGTTGCTGAGAGGCCAACAGTAACTCTAGAGGAGCAGGAAAGATCCACAGCTCAGGTGTGAGAATCTCTTGACATTTGTCATCCACTCAACAAATCTGACCGCTATGGATGACACAGAAGGAGACAAGAGAGTTGTGTTGTACAACATTGTAACATTGTATACTTATTTAAAGGAAATGTATTATTATTATTATTATCATTATTTTTATTAATATTATATCCCTAGCATAATGGCTTTCTACTTTATCTTTTTATGTATAGCCACTCTGATCCGACACTCTCTATGATGGCAACCAGTACCCCACTTACTGTGTGTATATATATATATATTTTTTTGCTCATTCAATTTAACGCTGCTTATTTGGAATCTTTGTAGTTAAAGCCCATTGTGTAGAAACACATTTGGGGGTGGAGGATTTCCTGTCAGACTGTGGGGTCCCAGAAACGACACATAAAAATACTTGTAAAAAGCGCACCCTGGGCCTGTGTGACCCTAACAGTGTGACCCCATCTCTTACAACTGTGGGAGAGTTAAAGACCGGCAAATATGGTTTTGCAAATTTTCCTGCACAATTTATTTTCTGGTCTACCCCATAGAATCCCGATAAAATGCATTGACGTTTGTGTAAGGCATAAAAGTATTTGTAGGACACTTGAAGATTTGAGTTATCTCTTTTGGGTCTATTTAGTGTAACTTCTTCAGTGTGCCTAATATTTTTGCTTTGTAAAGCACAATTACAAGTTAAGCTGGAGTTTATCTAATGTATTTTCATTCTTCCATCTGAAACTGATAATTATATAAAAAGGCAAGGAGTTATAATTAGCTGTGTTAGGACAGAATGCATTAGAAATACGTAAGATACATGATTACATCTGCTCACAATAAATATTCAGGAAAGCAGTTAATATGAGGCATCCTTTATATCTAAAACTTGTCAGACTTTGCAAAGAAGCAGCTACTCTCCAACTCATCCTGTAAAAATCCGCTGGGGAAAACAGTGTGGGCCGTATCTTTCCTCACTCCTACACTGGATGACTATTAAGACTTAAACCATATGCTACAGGAAGTCCACATGGTCTTGCTCACAAGTTCCAGGCTAGCTTCCAGTTTAGAGCGCAATTTCATAAATATTGTCTTGTTGAGATCCTGTATCCACGTCAACCAGAGCCTGATAATCCAGACGCTCCATGTGCAACAGAAATGTAAATGGACCTGGACATAGCCTATGAAATATAGAAATGAAAATTAAAACACAGATTTAGAAAAGTGGTGTGTGCATTTGCATTTATTGATACTCTGAAGCAGCTAATTGATACCCAGTGAAATTAGTTGGCTTCAGAAGCCGACTTACTGTTGAAAGAAAGTCTAAAAAGTAATTTTTTACAGTTTGCCCCAAGCATTTTTTTTTTCTGTGAAAAATGTAAAATATTTATTCTTTGTTTTCCATTTCAAAGTCATTTGTGTTGGTACATCACATAAAGTCTTAAGAAGATACATTGAATTTTGTGGTTTTATTTTACAAAATACTCTTAAAATGTGTTGAACTCAATATTTCTTTGTAGCGTCTATTCTTGGACGTTTTTCTGCAGGACAGGGTTTGGGGGTTTTACCGGGTCTATTTTTTATGTCCGTTTAGAGGTGGGGGACATGGAGTCTGAGTGGACCGTGTTCCGTGCCTCCATTGTCGAGGCGGCCGATTGGAGCTGTGGCCGCAAGGTTGTCGGTGCCTGTCGCGGCGGCAACCCTCGAACCCGTTGGTGGACACCTTCGGTGAGGGATGCCGTCAGGCTGAAGAAGGAGTCCTATCGAGCCTTTTTGGCCTGTGGGACTCCGGAAGCAGCTGATGGGTATTGGATATGATTATTTGACAGCATTATTGGCCAATTTCATGATTGAATTGGGCCCCCAGTGCAGCAAAAATACTGATATTGTTTGTTTTGAGGAAAAATTCTTGCAAATGAGAATTACTGATGATTTCAACTCCATAATAACATTTGGCTTTATATAAATACTTGTGCTGACAGATATAGTTGCTTTTGATCCATCAAAATTCAGACTTCTCATTAACTCTGACATTCTTGTTCTGCTAGAGCATGCTTGTGATGCCTTTATTTAAATGCCTGATATTGTTGTTGACTTGCATCATACTCCGTTTGGAGCCAAGGAACCGTCTGCTGCAGGCTGCTTTTCTCCACTTCAAAGATTGTTTATCGCCACAAGCTCCTCTTAATTTGGCATCCGTTCAGCCAAACGAACGTAGTCATAACAGATCAATACAGTCGGAAAAGGAGGCAGAGGTCAAGAGTGAGGATGCGTGTGAATGTCAAGAAGAAAGAGCAGGAGAAAGTGCTTGGGTTTCTGTGACATGGGAACGGTTTTTCTGCATATTTTGCCCTCTACTGCTTGGCATTTATCATCACTAATTGGCTATCCTAAACAAAGATCGTGTTTTCTTCTCAACGATTTTCCGTCACACCTCCTGAATTATGCGGCATAGCAGTTTGTGTAATATTTGACAGAAGAGCATGACATTTTTTGAACAATACAATAACTAGACATTTGCATGCAGGACTGGGGGTTATAACATATACAAGGAAGACCTCTTCTCATCCTCCAGAGGTAAAGGTGAACTCTGTTTAACTGTGAATCTCAGGGGCCCCTAAGTAGGACATGGCTGTGTGTGAAAATGAAGAGATGAATGCCTTTCAGAAAGAAGAGGCATGGGAAAAATGCTCACGCCAACACTCACACACAGACACAAATAGATGACCTACTTGTTTACTTCCCTTCCATCCATAACAAGCAGGCATTTAATGTGCAAAAAAGGAAAGAAATTTACAGCAAGAAATGCAATTTGACGTTTCAGTGCCTACTCAATCATGAGTGGGCTTTCCTGAGAACAAAACTGAAAGCTGTTCGGGTTTCAGAAGAGCAAGGCTTAGCAACATTTAATCAGTTCGTAATGACTTGTCCCTGCAGAGGAGCTTCCAAAAGTTGGAAAAAAGAACGCTGATGACGTCTTAGTGTTATCGGATCGAGCTTGGTCTGAAGATTCAGCATTTTCTCCTCAATTAGATCCTTCTTGTTTAAACACAAAGACAGCTGTGAATGAAAAGTCAATTTTCCTCTGAGCAGCAGACACAGTTCCAACATCAGGACTACATAGAGCCCTCATCTAGACCTGGATATGTCCAGCAAGTTTCATCCTTTTACCTAATTTTACTAAATAATGCAAACTCCTGAAAAAATTTCAAATACTCACTGTTCAAAAAGATGCAACTTTCTTTTTAGAGCCTGTCTAATAATTAGTGTGAATAAAATTTCTGTTCAAATAAAATAAAAATCCTACCTTCTAAATGAGATGACATTAGATTAGAATGAGTATAAAGATTGTCTAAAAGGGCAGCTTAAAAAAGTGCCACTTTAAGCTCCCTTCAGTCCATTACCTGTGTTCATTACTGATGTTAAAGTTGCATCATAAACTCGCTTGAACATGCATGAGGCCTGAAGATGTGGCTTTATTCACATCTGACATTATTTTTACTTCTGCTTGTTGTTTATCATCATATAGGCAAAGGGGATTTCCCGTTAGTCACTAAGCATTTGGCTTCTAGAGAACAGCTGTTGAGGTGAATATTAAAAATAGATAAATAACAAGCTTCAGACAGTCCTCTCATACAGCGCGAGCAGTGATTGGGACTACTGAGACTATTCTGTTGTGCAGCGCTTACAGAATAGTCAAATCTTCCTCATTATTTTTCCCCCCTCAGCTCTCTCTGACTTTGTCCCTGCCGTTTTTTGTCATCTTCATCAGCAGACAGAGAGAAAGGCAGCAGAGCTCATCCTCCAGGAGCTGCAGGCAGGCTGGCTCTGTCACTGCTGCTCCTACAGATGGAAAACCAGGGGCAGACCCACCTGCATCTGCTCCGAAGCCCAACTAAATCATTTATATGTTGAAGTCACAGCAAACCACCATATTCAAATTGTTTATGGCGTAATGTGACTTGCATAAGGGAGTGTGGGATGAATATATATATATATACCGTATATATATATATATATATATGACTCTTCCTGGGTAAGTTTGGAAGTAAATCCAGAAGGCCAGTTGAGGGTCAGTGAGTTTGACAGAAAAAGGCATGTGGACAGAGTGTACCTCCACACACTGTAATTTCCAGCCTCAGCTGTCTGTGTGGGAAAGTACAGAGGCTTATTGGGAGTTAATTTTATCATACTGAGCTATTATTGCCTTGATGGCCTCGTACATATCCCACTGTGGACTCTGGTGAGAACACACAGTGTGACACAAACAACTGTCACTCAGCTTTTTTGTGTGTGTCCGCTGCGTTTCTGTGTGTGTTTAAGTGCATTGTGAAGCAGCTGCTGTTTGGAGTAAATATTGTTTCATAAGCAGAGCAATTATAACTGTCGTCACCCCTCTTGGCGGGAATTTCTCTCCGGTAAAATAAACAAGATTTTTTTTTTTTTTTTAACAATCAACAGCAGAGCTTGCTTTAATGAGGTTCTTGAGAAGAACTGTAACAGTTTGTTGAGTATTGAGGCAGAAATTCACATTCTCTTTTTAATTTACATGTAGATTGCTGCCAAGCATGTTTTTTATTATTATTTGACAGGCAAAAGAAGATCCTAGAAACAATTCTGCCACCTCTGAAGATTAATTCACTTCTTGGATCTGTTTAAAAGATTGTAGAAGAATCTACTGAACTAATTTCAGGAACATTTGGCAGAGAGTTGGAAAATGACTGGAGCCCAGTCAACCCTTATTACCGTGTACAGATGAATGGACATTTGTGAAAGAAATTCAAGTTAAATATAAATTGTGGAAAATCTTAGATATTGTCATTTTTGTTCCCATCAGAGGCAATGGCACTTCCATTCCAATCACACTGTCACCAATATATTGTGTCAAAAATAACAGCAGTGAATGGCAGTAGTTAAAAGTCGCACTTTTCTATTCACAATCAGCAAGGTGTTTTCCTGTCTTGTGATCACTTTAGCTTGGGCAGTGTTTATGTTTAAAGGAAAAATAACATGATGTTGGAGCCATTTTTGACTTTCCCATAAGATGGTGTTGTGGCACAGTGATTTTGTATCTAGACAGTCCGGTATTTATCCCAAGTGTCACTTTAAGAGGCTGAGAGTTTCTTTTATCCATATGACTTTGTGTGATAAAGTGACTGAAATGATATTTAGTTTGGATGTTTTGGAACAATACATTGCTTGGCATATTCAATTTAAGTTGTTTTTGGGGGATTTTTATTGCTTACTGGGCCAAGAACACAAGAAGACAAAGTGTAATAAAGTTAGGTGCTTATCCACATGGCACTCAGTTTATCTTTATCTCTGCTTGTACAGAGCAGTGGCAGTGATTGGAAACAGCTAAGCGTAAAGGCCAAGACCCACCATGTCCGCTTTGGCATAGGATCCGACAGACAATTTGGTTGGATGATGTACACAGCAATTGCAACACATTAAAGTTAATGGGGCTTCGCAGGCCGCAAGCGACTCCCTGCGACTGCGTCTCCGATTGTCCGACCAAGACAGACCTCGGGTCTATTTTGGTCATAACTCTGCACCAATTTGACCCTGTATGATCGAACGCAAACAGTGTACCTAAACTCTCACTTTGCTTCCCACAATCACTCTGTGTTTTTTATTGTGAAGGTTCAACTGTGCTGAAGAAATGTGAAAAACATTATGCTCACAAACAACACTTGTACTTGTACTGCTGACTCCTCTAGTGCTACCTGTCCTGACCGTGGCATAAACTTCATTGTGTGCTTGTCACTCAGCCTAGGATTTTTCTGTTGAAGTCAAGATTGAAGCTAATTGTTTAGCAATGTAAAAGACTGTTTGAAGTGGAGGAGAAATCCTTCGTCTTCATCTAACAGAAAGGTTAGCAAGCACTTTGGGGATAGTCAAGGCGCTCACTCTGTCCTTTTCTGTGTTCCCAGTTCTAACACATCCTTTTAGCATATTTTCCAGCAAAAACATTTTCAGTTTAAAACCATAGGCATTCACAACACATCTTGTTTCATACATGGTAATACACTTTTAGAGTTGCATGGCTCCAACGGCTCTTTTTGCATGAGAAAAGGTTTGCTTAGTAGTACTTCTGATACTAAGGATTGTGATATATTTATTCTTTAAAAAAAGTATGAATTTTTAAATTATATATATATATATATATATATATATATATATATATACTACAATTTGCATTTAAAAAACAAAACTTTGCTAGATTTTTTTGTAAAACACTCACAAAAATTATACACTCCATGAAATATTTAGTGAAGTTGAAAAATTATTAAGGCAGCACTTTTTCAGGCAGCATTTTTTTTTTAAATCGCCAGGATATGTATGTTGCAATACAGTGTAACTCCTGCAAATTCTGAGATATAAACTACTTATTATCCTTCTCCAGTATGTAGATATTGTATCCCTGTCAAGGTTCCATCTGTGGTATTACTCTGCTGACAACTTGCACAGAGGAGTTTCCTCTTTTAGGTAATGGCAGCCAGAGAAGGAAACAACTTCATCTTCTCACACTGTCTCCATTGTCAGCCCAATACATTAGATAAAGTAAAAGCAAATGGTGAACAACCTGTATATCTACGTGTGTGTGTTTGTAGTGTGTTGGGTCTGTTGTTGCTGTCGAATAAGTATTTTATCTCGGACGTTCTTACGTAAGATGTAGACAGCTGGTTCCACTTTCAAAGCAAAGGAGGGAGGCGCCAGATATCCTGTGAAATCGCGCCCACCGCCTTTGATGATGGCAGAGTTTCATCATGTCGTTTTAAGTTTTGTGGTTGTTGAATTCATAATCTGAAGGTGTTTTGTGAGTTAAACAGAGAGACAGCACAGAAATCCCTCTGGCTTGTTTTATCTCACTGTAAGCAGGACTTTGCTGTGCCATTTAAAACCAGTCTGTTTTTCCACTTGAATTATTAAAGATGCATGTTCACATAGACAGTTCTCATGTTTACCTTCATACCCCCTCAGGACCTGTAGTCTTTATCCACCTGGATGATCTCTAAGGGCTATTAGAGGATTGCTTAAGGTCTGACATATACGCCAATGTGTTTAAGCAAGAATAAATCTGCCTGCAATAAACACTTTTTGTCATTTTTGTTTTGTCAGGGTTTTCTATTTTACAATATCAAAAGTTAGACTTTGATTTGTCGTTAGATTTGAATGGTTTGTAGTCGAAGTAAAACCTAAAGTTTAATTATGATTACATTTTAAATCTAAAGAGCTGAACGGAATGTTTTTGGGTGAAACAAGACAGCATGTTAAGATGAATAGATATTTAATTTAATTTATTTAAACCTGAAATAAGTTGTTGTTGTTTTAAAAAATGTTGTCAGAGCTCCGATAAGTGCCAGGAAATTATTTTAAAGTAACTAGATAAAAAAAAAAGTAGTTATAATCACTTTTAAGATTGGAAAAGCTTAAAGATTTTCAAAAACATTTGTTCTGGTAACCAAAACTAAGTAAAAGTAAAGTAACAGCTCCGAACTGCAAAGACTTCGCAAGATTATTGTTTGGCTAAAATGCTTTTCATTGAGTTTTTCATTATGCCACCAAAAAAAAGATTGTGTCCACACTAAATTTGATGCTGCTTTCCCTTTGTGTTGCACAACGATAAAAAGTCTGTTCAGTAAGTTGCTTGCGTTGTCATCTTTGAACAACTTTTTCAACTTTTCAGCTTTTAACGGAGGATCCAGTTATTTTATGGTGAATTTGTCATATATAATGCCTATGGTTAGCTGATTAATGATAAATACCATGTTCGATGTTTTCAAATGCAAAGCGTTGTAAGGTTGAAGAGCAAAACACGCAGAAAAGGCCGATAAGATCAGTAGCTATAGATCAAGTTCAGCTTTGAGAAAAGCTTCTAAAGCTGTCAGGCGTTGAGTGAGTTACCATCTGTATTTCCGTGCATTTAAAGCAGGATGAGTGGATTCCACCTTTTAAAGTCTTGAGTGAAGCGTCGGATCTTATTCTTGGAGTCTGGCAATATTCCACACTGTGGGTCATGGGGTGATTATCTCTTCCTGTCAGGAATGCTGAGAATTTCCTGCGTTTTCTCCCTCTTCCGGCCTTGTTACTGACTGCGCCTGAACATGTGACAGAAAGCCCGGGCCCTGCACACTTTGATTGACTAGTGCACTTTCTGTTGTTGTTACCTGATCTTCAGCAGTAGCATTGATACACACGCCGGCTCTTAAAGCACTTTACACAGCTCTTACATCAAGAGAGGAGGCATTGAGGGTCATGACGTTTACTCAGTGGACAAATACAATAATACGCACCTGCTCTAAAGATCTCTACATCTGCGGACATAAAAAGTATTTTCATGCACTGGCCTTTCAGTGTTACTAGCCGTACCTGTTGTCAACAGAACAATGAACCACACAGTTATTCCTAGAAGTATGAGTGCTCTTTTAGTTCTTTTCTTTGAACTGGCTCAGAGTCGTTTTTGTTGTTATAGTCTGTTCAATGCCTCTGCACTTTATGGCAAATGGAAAACCTTTAACTCTCTGCAGTTATTTTCAGACCTCATGAAAGCGGACCTAGCTTCAGACACATTTTTGGCCATTGAAAGAAACATTTCTGTCATAAATCAGTCTTTGTAGTATGCGGTTTGTTGACCATCCATACGGTTTTCCCGATGCATGCATCTGTGTGCCTTGACTCAGTCGCCAGAAGCAGTCAACTCTCAGCTATGTTGTTTGTGTCCCTAGGAGAAAGGAGAGCTGTGTTTGCGTAGGATGGTGGTTTGGGAGGGGGGTGGAGTAAGAATCAGACCCAAGTATAGGCTACTTCACCACAGTTATTCTCCCCTCCCATCTTGCACCCTTCGGTCCCCCTCTCTGCCTCCCTCTTTGCTCTTTTCCCCTTTTTTCACTCCCACCTGTTTTGTTCAGGCAGTTGGTCTGGGCAACAGAACTGGGAGAGAAAACTGTCCCAAAATAGAGAATAAACCAATGACGCAAAACACTGCGATCATAGTTTTAGAATCAGGGCTGATGCGTAGTTTAATCTAGTGTTTTGCTCATGTTTGCAGTGTTAGCATTGGTGTTTTGCCAACCTTACAAATCTGGACATCACAGATCATCCACATAGCTCTAATAGATCTGGTCCTGAATACTTGAAATGTAACCTCCCTCCATATTTAATGAAGCTTTACCGGTGATTGACCACATTTTTCAGTTTAATTTACATTAAACTGTATGTTCTTGACTGTAAACATAAGCAGTGTCTGCATTTGTCCATGTCTATATTCCTATGACTTTATTTCATGCCTCATCCATTAAAAGCTCTGTTCTTTATACGAAAGTCATTCTACCTTCATTTTATCATTGCTAGGCTACCAAAGTGCCACTTGATTGGGACTTTAATGAGGATTGAAGAAGAGCTGGAGTGAGTTTGGACTACAAAGACAGAGAGAACAAAGAAAATGAACTGCAGACAGCCCGTCAGATCCAGTAGGAGTAGCCTTAGGACAGTTTTAGGCATCGTTCTGCAGCCACAGCATGCACAGTTAACTGTGCTGCGTGTGACACACAGATGCATTAATAAGACAGCAGCAAACATGGATGCTGAGTGATGGCAGCTTTAAGGCACAGAAATGACTCCTGCTTTACTCAGTCAGTCCTCACTTCACAGACCTACCTCCGGATTTCCATTTCTACAGCCGGTGTCTTGCATAAGTTGTCCTTCAGAGACACAATACTAGAAAGAAATTATTGCAAAATGATGGGCAGATGATTTCTGTAATAACACACAAGGACAGTGATCATTGGAGAATTTTTTAAAGTACATATTTACAAACTAGATTGAAATAGCTGTGCATTTCCATTTATGGACTAAAACTGTGAATATTTTTTGTTTAGATCATGCTGTAAAAAAAAAGAATAGTAAGTAAATGCATTACAGTAATTCTATTTGAAAAAGATTTGCTATGTAGTTGTTAGTTTTGCAAATCCATTTGATTTGGTATGGCCATCTGTATTTACTCAGTTGTATTGTAATATGAGAGGGGCCAGTTACATAATAGCTGTTTTTCTTGTCTCTGCTCCCTTTTTACTCATGAAATGTAGTTTTTTGCTTCAATTCAAATTTTGGGGGTGAATATCAGTAGATATGCACTAAAATGAAATGAGTGATACAAACTGAAATATATTTCTTAACAATTTCACAAACAGATAACATTTGCATTAGATTGCATCCAGATACACGTTTATTCTTATTGCAAATTTGAACAGGTTCACAGATCTTTCCAGTCTGTTTCTGCTCAGGGTAAAAATAGGCTGTGGGCTTTGGAGACAGAGGTGGAGGAGATGAACCCACAACTATGTATGTATCATATTCAGTAAATTAAAATATGAACAGTATTTCCAATGAGGCTTGTTTGTCTTGTTTCATCAACCATAAGTAAAAAACAAAACATCATTATTAACAGAAATAAAGGCTTAAAAAGATCCGTCTCAGCTAAAAAGAATTAAGAGCAGATGAGAAACAGTTACTGCCCTTTATCAGTCTGGAAATGATAACAAAGCAATTTCTTAGGTTCTGGGAATCCAGCAAACTAAACTAAGAACATTTATTGGAAAAACTAAGAAAACATGGGTCAGAAACTTTCCTAAGAGAGGTTAGTCAACAACAAATTACTCCTACAGTAAATCAACTACTCATCCAAGAAGTTCTAAAAGAAAAGTTATAAAGTGTTAGACCTCACTTTCCTCAGTTTAGATCAGAGTTCATGGTTCAAAAGTTGGAAAGAGACTAGGCAGAAATGGTAAATTCCAAGGTGAAAAATCATTTCTGACCAAACATACTTCAAATCCCTTTTCACATTCATCAAATGAAGCTTTGGGATAATCCCCATGTCCTTTCGGCAAATATTCTGTTGACTGACAAGTAATTTTTTGTGGAACGTGTTCAGTGGGTGTTGCTGAAAACGAACATCATTCTTACAGACAAACATGATAGCTGGTAGTATGCTTTGTGTTGACAGTAGGAAGAGGACAAATACTTTTTCACATTACTGTAGAGTGGACAGAAAGGTTAGAAAATATTTATACCACATTGTTTCTAGACTAAACTGATCAAACTATGTTCTGACTGTTTTTCCAGTGTTCTTACATAGTACATACTTCATTCTTTCTCAATTGTCCCAGATAAACTGTATGTAGCGTGATAGCGGTCTGATTAACAGTGTTGTTTCTCTCTGTGGTTGTCTCCTCCAGTCTCCCAGTCCAACAGCAGCCTAAAGAAGCACCGAAGTAGGAGCATTTTTAGTCCTTTCTTTTGCTGCTTCCGCAACTACAATGACTACCATGTGGAGCCACCGCCCGCCAACAACAAGACACTTTCTCTGCCCCCTCCTCCAGAGGAGAATGGCAGTCCTCCTAAGGTAAAGCTCATGTTTTGCTTTTATTGTTGGCCAGTGTCCAAATTACATACCATTAACATTCAGAAGACCAAACAGACCTTCAGAGAGTTAGTTAATGTTTTATGACAGGAGTCTGAGTTTAACTGTAGAGCCAAATAACTTTTGTTTGGTTTCGTTACAAAAAGTTTGTTGGAATTTGCCTTCTCTTGCTGGGGCCTTGAGCAGAGGCGCTGTACTGCCTCTCTGAGCTCTCTCTCCGCAAATTTTTCCAGCTGCTGCAAACCCATTGAACCCAGAGGTTGTTTACCGTCCGCTGCTTAAAAAATACGGGCTACTTTCCCATCATGCATTCTTCGATATCTGCCTGAACACCCAATCGCGCACAAAATAACACACACAGAGCACTGAGCACACTTAGAACCCCCTAAAAACACATACACTTGCTCACTCTTGGTTGGGCATCAGGGAGCAGCACGTCCTACCACGGCAACACACGTGTGCACATAGACATGCAATCACACCAGAGCCTCTCTAATGCCCATAAAGTTGGCCTTGTGCACGTCTGGTATGATGGATTGCTTGGCACCAGCGCCTCCCTCTCTCCTCTTGTACACTCCGACCAGTGTAGTGACAAAGTGTGAAGAGAAACTCTCTGGCTGTGGAAAAAGGCGCCAAACACTGAAGCTCCTCTACAAACAGTCTTCTGCTGCCAAACGCAGGTACATCGGGCTAAAAATGGAATCAGAATCATCACACGTTCGTTCTTGTTTGTCTGTAAATGTCTCACACTGAGGGAAGAAATCTGTTGTCCTTTACAGGTCACTATTGATGTTGTCAAAGCTAACCTGCTCCAGGTCACTGTGTAATAAATCTGTTCCCATTGATTTAGCGTGATCTTAGAGATCTTTCCCCCAAAACATTGTTTTAGAGACTGATTTTCAAACTGGGTCTGCTCCCACAGTTCCCTCCCAGTAGTGTAGTGTTGCTGGATTTCTAACCAGACGAATCTTGTTACTATGGCAGCTCTGTTTGTTTTTCTTTTTTGTGTGTTTTTTTTTCTGTAAGTTGTTTTCACTTTCCACAATGTTTGTGCTCCACGTCCACCTCCTCTGTCTTTCCCAACTTTTCCATTCGCTGGTTATTGTATTGCTGTAGACTTGTGCTTTCGGCTGTTTTTCATTTCCTTTCATATTCTTCTTTTTTTATGTTTTTTTCCACGCCATCTCTCTCAGTGTCTGTTTTATTCTTCCTCCACTTATATTCTCCAGTATGACGAGGTCCGGGTCCTCCCAATACTCAGTGTACGTATGATTGTATTTCATTTTTTCTCCATCACGCTTCATCACACTAACCTTCTCCCTATGCTTGAGGTGCTTCATCATTCAGGTTTCATGCAACTGCTGACATAAAGGTGATTTTTCATTCGATGAAATATTCTCGATTTTCCACAGTTCATGAGGTTATGTGCCTTACAATTCTTTTGTGCTTTTAACTCTCCAGTCATTAATATTTTAAAATAATTTTTCAGATTCACTAATTATCCCTTCAGGCAACACTATATAATATAGACTCTACTTCCCTAGAATTTCGTGGTTATTTTCCAGAACCTACCATGAACTTTCACAGAAGAGTTCACTAGTTTTCCAGAACTTAAAGCTTATTTTGCAAAATATTTCTGGAAACTTTGTGTAACTTACAAGGTACTTTCCTAGAACTATCATAACTCTTACTGCTTACTTTTCTGGAAATTATTGGGTGCTTTACTCAAACTTAGATATTACTTTCAGGAATTTATCTTAACTTTCAGTTAACTTTTATGGAACTTACTGGTTACTTTATTGAAACTTACAAGTGTTTCCCCTGAACTTAGAAGTTACTTCACAGAAATTATGGAAATTTCTCGCTCTTATCAGATACTTTCCTGGGTCTGACATATTACTTTCTTGGACCTTATCAGGAGTTTCACCAGAATGTAGAGGTAACTTGAAAACATATCTTACCTGGTGCTTGCCAGAACTGACCAGGTGCTTTCTTGGAACTTTCATGTAACTTACTGGTTACTTTACTGGAGCTTGAAATGCATTTTCCTGGATCTAATTGATAGGTTTACATTTTTTAAAATTTTAAGTTACCAAGTTTCTTCTGGAACATTTTTTTGGTACTTACTAGTTACTTTCCTGAAACATAACAGGTTTTCTGCAACATACAGGAACAGTGTGGAAGTTCAGGACAAAAACTCCAATTTTCAGTAAGTAAATGGTAAGTTCTGGGAATGTGTTGGCAAAGTTCTTTAAAGTTTCATGAAAGTACTTTCTAGGTTCAGGAAAGTGAGTAACCCCTTCCTTGAAGAGTGACTAGTAAATACTGTAGTTCAGGATAGTACGAGATACATTCCAGAAAGTAACCTTTGAGTACTGGACAAGTAACCAGTGAGCGCTATGAAACTTCCAATAAGTTCCAAAGTCTTTTAAAATTAGGCAAAGTAACTGCTAAAATCCAGAAAAATGCTATTTATGTGTGGTGTTACCTTGCATGCCATTGTCAACTTTTCAATTCCTTTGTGCAACCTGTGTTTTTAAGAGAGTGAGTCAACAAATAGATGCCTCCACCTTGTTTAGATTGGGTATTGGAAGTCGGTGCTGATGCTGCATTTGATTTAGCTATTTTGGAATGTGTTAGATTCCTGTGGTTTATTGTAATTTCGAATATTCACACTCACAGCATCCCAATGTCTGCAGCCAAGCTTTGAATTGCACCACCCAGCAGACGGCTCCCTTCAATAGCAGGAAATGCATATGGTGTTGAGGGCTGCTCTTTGTATTGCCAGGAGGATGAGAGCAGAGTCAACTATTCTGAGCGGTGACTTATATAACTCAAGCCTGGGTAGACAAGTCATGTCTGCGTCAAAAGTCGCTATAACTTTATGTGCAATTTGAGACCACTCTCCCAAGGCTTCAAACAGGCTAGTTGTACAAAAATGTTCCTCTGGCATTTCAAAGCATATATTTCTTTAATTATTTTAAAATTCAATCCCATCTGGCACTGCTTAACTAAATGATAACTGATGATTAAAGTTCATTTTGCTGATTTATTTTTGCTTCCATAAAAAATGCAAAATAACTAGCCAGCAGTAATTTTAGCCTTTTTATTAGTCTCATAGTTTATGTGACAAGCCTTTTGATGAGTGTCATATGATGACTGTCAGATCTCACAGGATGAGATCTGATACCGTGGCATATTCTGACATCATGTTTTAACACTTATTCTGTGTTAAAATAAAAAATAAAATGTAAAGATGCATATTTAAACTGTTGTTATTAAATAAATACTACAAACTGCTGGTAAAATGATATGGCTTGTTTATCATTAATTTCCTGTATAGCTGATAACAATTTATTTATAATAGTAATGGTTTTAATTTCTATATCGATTCTATTGTTGCAATATAAGTGTCAGCTTTAGATGTTTTAAGTTTGAAGGTTCAAATTTCTGTCAAGTTGCCAATAAATTTAAGTATCGATTTTGAATGCAATGGTAGTTGTTAGGTATTTTTACTGAGCGCACATATTTTTATCTCTTTTTTTTGCCTTTCTGCTCTTTTTAAAGTAAAATTATGAGGCTGGAGGCAAGATGATGTTAGCTAATAAATCAGATGTGTTAAATACCCAGGTACCAAGCCTGCAGCAGTGTCTAAAAGGCTGGACTAACTCCAAAAGTGATAGATAGGGGAATATTTCTTATTTTGCCATCATGCACAACGGACTGACAACATACTGCTACTATATGTTGATACAGTCATAAAAACTAAGCAAAATTTTCTTAAATGTGTATGTGCTTTAAAACTGGTAACCAGAACAAATCATATGTAAATGTTGTTTGAAAGCACCATGAGACACATTGTTATTTCATTTATACATTTACATGCTTATAAAAAGGGTCTGTTTTGCTCTTATTTATTATCAGGTGTTTCCATCCAGTCAGCATGTTGTGATTTGGTCATCACTGCATCTTCTGGCTTGATCTTGTGGAAAAGATTATGTCGTTTGCCTGGTGAAAATGTGAAGTCGGTCTTTCTTAACTTAAGCAGCTCAGCTGGCAAGAGTAAATGTAATAAATCACTGGCATACTGGGTGTCATTCAGTGTCCTTGCTCAGAGGGAATTCTTCCTGCAATACATCCTGTGATAAGACATGATTAACACAGTCTGCCATGGAAAAGCACGCTTAAACACAGGGACATGCAGGAAATGCCTGGCACAATGAGTGGCAGCTCACTTGTGGGAACGTGTTTGTGGATTGAAAGAGTCCTTGATCTTCACCTCTGTACAGTCTTGTGTGTGTGTGGGTGTGGGTGTGTGTAGTTTGTGTGAATAAGAGCACTGATGTGAGTGTGTGCCCCCTGTGGCTGAACCATCTGCCTCATGCCTGTGTGTAACCCCAGGCTTTGGCAAAGGACACAATCATTTCTCCCTTCCCCTGACCCTGAACGCAGCACCAGGAGTCGTTCTTGAGAAGAGCGATATGAATCCCCACTCCGGTCGCTATGCTACCATGGGGCCACAAAGGTTTGCATGTTCAGTCAGAGAGAAGTGGGCACCTTCCCGTTGTTTTGCACAGTTTAAGTACTGTAAGAAAATAAGGGTAGGATTAGTGGGCTGACGTCGCTTCTGGCTAAACACACTGAAGTCGGCCTGCTGCTCTAAATTAAAGGGCTAATTATCTGTATTAATAATTCCAACTGAGTATTTAGACAGACAAAACCTGACCTGGATAACACCACACTAAAAATGATCATAAAATGCATTTTTAAATGAATGATACTTTCTTTATTTGTGTGACAACACTGAAGATTGAATTTTAATTTCTTATTTTGACAGTATGTCCTCCTAACATTAAGACAATTCAAACAGCACTGAAATTATTTACAGTGTTGATGAAACCTTTGACTGACCTCAGTCAGTGTAAAGTAATACCAGGCGCACTCAAGCCATGGAGGCACAGTCTATAAAATAATTTCTGATCGATTTGTTGCCAAAACAGCGGTAAGTAATCATGTATCATATCAAGGTTGTTACTGTATTTTTAATCTAAAGCTCCTACTAATAAGCAAATAAGTAAAAATAAAGCTGTTCTTATGTTTATTAAAATAGGTCTTTTATTTACCGAAAGAATCACAATCTTTTCCAACTTTAATTGTGAAAATGTTTGAGCTGGTATTACATCTCGTGACAGTTTGTCCTACCCTTGACCACAAAATATAGTATACATGCCAATGTAACCTGTCTGTGTTTTCTCTGCAGCCTCCAGCCAAGTTCCTCCTGCCTGAGGTCAGTATAGCCGACTATGGCAAGAACTGTGTGGTGATCGACCTGGATGAAACCCTTGTACACAGCTCCTTTAAGGTACACCATCTATCCATCCTTCCGTCCTTTATGCCAGTGGAATAGCTGTTTAAAAGTTAGTCAAGGAAAAATACATAATACTCTCATGTGTATAAAATTGCACTTTTACACAGTAGCTGACAGTTAGATTTTTTATTTATTTATTTTTTTTCACATAAACAGACTTCTTAAATTACTTTTTGTTCATTTCTAATTGTAAATAAAATATCTTCCAGCTATTTTTGGTTCTCGCTATCCAAAGGTTTTCTGTAACCTAACAGTTACATTTATTTAGTATCTAATTAGGCTTAATTCTAATGTAAACTTCTGAATCAGGCGTTTATTTTTTGATCATTTTTTTCATCTCAAAGTAAAATAATAATAAAAAAAAATGTTTATTTTTAAATATAATTTGAATCACTTGGTTTTTTTTATAAATCCTTCACACCGTACAGCCTTTTTATGTTGTAGTAGTTTATATTTGAAGCCCAATGTTATTTGATATTGTAGCAATTTGTAGATGGTCCCTAAACGCTCATGTCATTTTTGCTGTTAGGTTGTCTGTTGCTTCACACACTCACTGAAGGCACATCACAACACAACACCTGCTGCATAAAAGGCAAGCATATGTGATACAACAATTTTGTATGAGCTCTGTTTTCTTTATACTGCTTGGCCTTGCAGGACTCTGTATCTGAGTGACTGATAGTGTGCAAGAGTAGAAAAGTGATTTTAGTGCATCATAAATCTGGTGCGATGTCCCTGTAGACCTTGAGTAGAGGATCAGGCTGTCAGATATGATATATAGATTAATATATATTATCTGTTAAATATTTAGACACCCCTCTTCAGTGAGAACCTTTGTGTAATCCTTTTTGTTGCTCATATCATTAGATAGGTGCGCAGACGGTTTTAGTTCTCAAGTGTAGGCTGTACATTAGAATAAATAGATTTCTATTCACCCACCAGAATGATCCTGCTTTTTAGCATCCAGTTTGAAGCTCCTTCCTTTCTGCATTAAAGCTGCTTTACACACCTGGCCAACCTGGTGACCTATTTCAGCATCGCTCTGCCTCAGTCTGTTCTTATTATACCTGGTTATATTTTCTTTTAACATAAAAATCCCTATAGTCAAAGACAGTAGATTTGAAGGCAACTAAATAGCCCCAGGTGACGACTCTTTGTTGTAGTTTCATTCAGAAGTGAAGAAGTTAACTCGTTTTTATTCGGACAAATACGTTTTTTTATGTAACTACAAGCTGAGTTCCACACTTGCTGTGAAATGTAAAAGAAAATATGCGCACACACCCATGGCGATCATATGCCACAAACACATGTGCTCTCTCAGACACAAGGGTGTGTCCTGTACAGTGTACTGTTGCATTGAATGGCTGTGGCATGGATTTCCCAGAAATCCAGTGCAAGTTTGAATAAATTTTCTTCGTCTTTGTCAAAACAAGTCACACGCTCACATTCTCAAGAGCTGGGATCCATGGAAAATTAGATTGCTTTAGAGATTAGTATGCCATATGTGCTAGGAGCAGACAGGGCAGTGGATGGAAATCAGTTGATTGTGAGGAAACAGAACAACACAGAAACGACACATTCGCAGCATTTTCAGTTCCGTTCTGGGCCTGTGCAGGATTTCCCCCAGGTTTCCTGTTCAGATGTGATAATGATTTGAAATATTATGCGCATTCTTTCTCTGGAAGCTCTGGAACTGAACAATGAATGCAGGAAAAAGAAAACAACAGGGACACAGATAATGCACAGATGGACATAGATTAAAAAAGCAACATTACGCAACACTCTGCAGTTTCTGCTTTATCCTGCATGTTATGGATGAGGGGATAATTCCCAGGCCGGTTCCCGGATTAGATAAAGTGTGTGCTAGACAGGTCAAAACAGCAGAAAGGATTATTTACATAATAACAAATAACATTTATTCTACTTATTTGAACATGTGCTGCTATTTTTTTAGTTTGTGGCAAAAGTTGGTTGTTTTTATGCAGTAATCGATTTCATGTGGTAATAAAACCAAACTTGCAAGTTATGTTTTAATGTGATTAACTGCATGAAATTAAAGGGACTAAAATGTTCTTGGCTGGCTAAGGTACAATCAGAGTTTTGACTGTTTTCAGTGTGTTGATTGTTTTCAGTCAACACACCGACTGAAAACAAATTCTCATTTGGATTTAGGTTTTGATTATCACTATATAAATGTGTGCGTGTGTGTATTTAAAATCTTTGATGGAAAGATTTCAGACAGATGAAGGTCAGATCTTGCCCTTCCTGTGATGCAGCCTAATCAATCCTGAGCATGTCTTCCTAACATTTATTTTCCGATATGAAATATGTCAAAAACCATAAAACCTTCCACTCTAAACTCTTTTAAGGTTGAGTTATTTAAGCACTCTCCTTTCTCCGTTATTTAATCTAGACCTACTTTCTGTCTTACGCACACTTCAACCTTCTCCTTCATGCATCTCAGCCTCTTATCCATGACAAAGCAGGGCGATGAGCAGCTGTTGAATGCGCAGTCTTCCGATGATGGAGCAATTCAGCAGAAGAGCAATAACCAAAGGAGCGGAGAGAAGTTTGTTTTTGTGACCCACCTTTCTTTGTTTTCCTTTTTAAAGATTGAAGTCATAGAAACTGTATTTTAGTTGATATTAAAGCCTATTAGCTCTGCTCACAGCTTGTCTGAATGTTTTTTATGATGTATTTAAATTTATGATGTGAGAAGTTAAAGAGTGCTTATCATTTCTGAAGCAAACACCCCCTCTGCTGGATGGCATGTAACTGTTGCTTCTAACCTGACATTTCTTATGCCTGAAGGCCAGAGCCAATAAAGATACCAACTTTATAAAGTCTGAGGATACATTCAGGCCTTGGCGTTTCTTTAGTGTTCAACAAAAGTTGTCAAAATGCTTTACCAGAAAAACCTGAGAATGACATGGATGCCAGATGGATATACAAGCAATTAACAGGAAATAAGTAATTGTTGTAAAGCACTGTGGCTTTGCAGTGCTTGTGTACGAGTCTTACCTGAAGCATTGTAAAGAAACTTATTTTCACGACATTTTCTTTCTACTCTTTCTGTTTTATTTTTCACTTTGCCGAGGTCCAAATAGGGTGAAAGATCAAAGGAGTACTCTTGTTTCTTTCATAATGCCAGCAGCTCACATGACACTTTATGTTCACTGCCTACCAGAAGTCCTGAAAAGGGAGAAAAGCATTAATCTGTCCTCGCGCTAAGTAATTAATGAAAGAGATAATGCTGCAAAACTTAATGTTTAGGATATTTGTGGGAAATTTCTGACATTAAAATCATGTGTATGAACAATTTTTACTGTCTTCCAACAACATTGAGATGGCCATCATCAGTCGTTTCAGTTGAAAGTTTAAGCTAGCTGGTATGTTTCACCATATGTGGTCAAAGCTGGCTGCTATAAAGATGCTGGCAAGTTAGCTCATGCTAAAGCAACAAATTTGTTTTCTAGATTCGTAATTCAGATTTCTTACTTAGGTGTATTCAGTTGTACCCTGGTATGATGCTATAGCAATTTATCCTTACAATATAACTTCTTATTAAGTGTTTAACCAATAGGTGACAGCTACAGCTCTTCTCCCCTGAGTACATGCAGAAATGTATTTTTTACCTGTCACCTAGTTCTTTTTTTCTTCTTACCAAAATGACTGTGCCTCCTACCTAATCCTTTCATCCTTGTCTTTACATCCTCCGCTCATCTTCCACCCACGCCCCCTCTGGTATCTGTCTTCCTCTGCCTTCTGCACCTTCTCCTCTTCCTTCTCCCGCTTTTCAAAATGACACAAGACACACAGAGAAAACAGCAGCTCTTCCTTTCGCCTTCATATCTGTCATCTTTCCTCAGCTCCCAAGTTCCTCTCCAGAGCACTGGTTTTTATTTAACACTCGCAGAGTGCTGGAGCAAAGGGAGCCACATGATGACTAGAGTCATCACTTGCCTGAGGCATATTGCCGGGCTATTTTACTTCTTTTCTTCCATAAAACAAGATGTGGGTGTGTGGCTGGGTGTCTTTTCTTGTGCTAAGATGAGCAAAACAAGTGACAAGTTTTGAATCCTCTTGTTGCTTTTATGTCTTCCCGCAGCCCATCAGTAATGCAGACTTTATCGTCCCGGTGGAGATTGACGGCACTGTTCATCAGGTAATGCCGCTGTGATGTGGAGGACCTCTGTACGTAGGCGTAAACATAATAACTTTATACTGCCTGTTTTAATTTGTGAGGCTTCCCTTGGGAAACTTGTTTCATTCGTCTCTATATTTATTATTCTCTGTTATCCCACAGCTACCGTGCATCAAAGTCCAACCACTTCAAACATCTTAGTAGTTTTTGCTTTTTTTCTCTCCTTGCTCACTGTAATGGAAAATGGATTCTGTCTTGGCCTTTTTAACTTTACATGTCCCCGGACCTGTTGAAGACACTATTGAAAATGCAGGATTTTTTTTCACACAATAAAAGCAATTGGGTGAAGTGAACAACGAGACTCCTTTTGCGCCATCCATTGACTTCAGAGGGAAGAACAAGATTCAGGACTGTAGCAGCAACCTCGTTCAAGTAATCCAGGATAGGCTTTGTGGATCTACTTCAGCCCATCCTTGATTACTTGCACTTGGCAGCAGCAACTAACCCACAAAGACTTCCTCAGGAGAACAGCAGAGCAGACAAATATGGGCTACCAAGTTTGTTTTATGCTGTATAAATGTAAAATGTCATGCAATGCACTCTTGATTTGCGAGAGGGAATGCCGTGATAACAAAGGGATCACAATCTGAAATATGTGTCTCACCTTATCCCTAACAACTGTGCTTTCTTATTTGAAAAGTTTGTTTACCAAATCAATGCCGGTTTTGTTATAATTTTAGCACAGTGTATTTTATTTACATTACATTTACAAAAATTACTGGAATTTTATTAAATTGTTTAAAGTGACTTTTAGTTCTTAGTTTTATAAGATTTTTGTTTGGGAATATGACAGTCTTTCAAATAAAACATTTGCAAATTACTACATGAATTGCATTGTAGTTTTATTGTTTGCTTTATTGGTACACTGCTGTTAGTGCAGATGCCAGTGGTAAAACATTGCATGTTAGACGCAGACAAAAAGAACAACAAACACAGGCTGCTTTCGGTTTTTTTGTGAATTGATTGAACAGATGTTTGCTTTTACGCATTAAGAGGTATTATTCACAACCCTCTAACAATAATTCTCTATCATGATTGCATGAAAAAACATCTTTCCTGGCAGATTGAGAACTAGTGTGTAATCGTTGTTATGGGAAAATTGGTTTGATTCTGAGTAATTAGATAATTTAATTGTTGAATAATGACAGTTTTCTTGCTAATGATGAATTTTCTTTTAACCATCACATTTAGGTGTACGTTTTGAAGAGGCCTCATGTGGACGAATTCCTCCAAAAGATGGGGGAGTTGTTTGAATGTGTCCTCTTCACCGCCAGTTTAGCCAAGGTTGGCTCATGTGAGACCTCCACATTAGGCACAGTAGTGCTTTCCATTGCCACGTCAATAATTTCTTTCCTTTTGGGTCTGGTTAGTATGCTGACCCTGTGGCAGACCTGCTGGACCAGTGGGGGGTGTTTCGCGCTCGGCTCTTCAGGGAATCATGTGTTTTCCACAGGGGAAATTACGTCAAAGACCTCAGCCGGCTGGGCCGAGAGCTCCGAAAAGTCATCATTGTAGACAACTCTCCTGCCTCATACATCTTCCATCCTGAAAATGCAGTGAGTCATTATTTTTCGGACAGTCCAACATACTTGAGGTCAAGTTTCAATAGTTCAAAACATTATCTTAGGAAGAATTTCCATCCATCTGTCCACTTTTCATTCTATATTAACTCTATTTAGGGTTGCAGGTGGACTTTCTTTCTGGGGATCTTGAACGTATCTTCAGTCCATCACAGGGCCAAAACAGACACGTACAAGACCAACAAACATTGCAACTGAGTACAGTGTAGAATCCCTAATGGCAATGTGAATTGAAATGCGTTAAACATGCATGTTTTTGCACTGTAGAAGAAAACAGGAGTACCCTGAGAAATACCACACATGCACAGACGCACAGAAAGGCTTCAGGATGGATTTGAACATCTGTCAAACTTGAGAGTATTTTCTTCTTAAAAACTTCTCATTTAAAAAAAATAGCTCAAAATACTAGAGCTCAAACAGAAATAGTTTTCTTCTTTAGTTAAAATACTACAAGTGAGAATGTAAGAGATTCAGTGCTTGTGTTCTTCATCAGTGTTCAGCCTGTTTGTCAAATTTAAGACTTTTCTCCTCCATGGAGAACTTTCTGCAACTCTTCCAGCCTTTGATGTATTTCTCCCCATTAATTATTAACACCAAACTCACACCAGCTCCTCACACATAACGCAAGTCTTTAGAAGCTGTTCTCAGCTTTTTTCCCTTTGCTCACTTTCAAATCAAAGCTTCTCTCTCTTCAGGTTCCGGTGCAGTCCTGGTTTGATGACATGACAGACACAGAGCTGTTGGATTTGATCCCTTTGTTTGAGGGTCTCAGTAAAGAGGAGGACGTTTACAGCCCCTTACAGAGCTTGAGGAACAGGTAGCAGAAAGGACATCACCCCATCTCTGCCACGGTCCTGCAGTCCGGCTCCCGTTCTCCAATCCAAAGGGTGGCCAGTTTGAGCATTTAAAATGAACTGGTTTTAATCTGGAGAAAAGGACTCTGTGGATTCTTGCCATCTGTTGATTCCTGGACTCTTTCTACAGGACTCCGACTGACATAAGATTATATTACTGTATGTATATAGTAAATGTTTCTATGAGTAAGATATACAGAAAATAATTTTTCTATCAGAGAGAGGCAGTTTTACTATTCTATCAAGATTCTGTCAGGTAATATTTTAGTTACTAAAAACAATCAAATTCACAGATCATATTTTGTTTTGTTATTTTGAAGACTGTGTGAGCTTTATTTTCTTTTGTGTCGTTTTCTTTTTTGTCCCAACAACTGTGATTTACCTTCTCCTACAGAATGAAGTGCCTTCATTACTGTGCTTACTTTGTTGTTTCGGGTTATGGGGTTGGAATCTCCAGAGACATTGTTATTTGTAAATCCTAAAACAGAAGCTGAAAATGATTTTGTAAAAAAGAAAAAAAGTCCGGCATTTATCAAGCTAGCCTGGATTACTGTAGGGTGTTTGATATCAGTAGCAGTAAATTGTTCAATTCGCCAAAGACGTTTACAGTTCAATGTGATCTGTGGCTTAACTACAATATTTAATCCTTGACAGTGGCGGTACATTTCTGACCCTGGAACATACAAAAAGCCTGCCTAATTTTTTTGAAAGACAAAAATCAACATTTGTGACCATTTATCAACTGATAAATGTTGCATTTATGATGAAACTTAGAAATTTGAAAAAAAAAAAAATTAGCTTATGTTTTACTGGACTATGTTTACTTAGGCTGAGAGATTTGGATGAATTGTAAAGAAATGCTGTTAAAACTGTACTGTACGACAAAAATAAAGTTGCAAATTTGCACACTGTCAGCTTGTTATCAAAGTGTAAGAACTTTGGCAAAACTCAGCAAAGACCTTCATTTAGATAGACTCAGATGTTATATGGTACATATCAGGTTTGTTACATGGTAGCTATATAGATTTTCATGACTGAAATATGTTTTTAAGTATGTGAGTGAAAAACGCATCACAAGTCAGCTAAACAAGGTTCCTGGCTAGCAAAGAGTGATGATTTTATGTACAGAACATCAAACAAGGCTTCAATGAATAACACAGTGGTCACCCAGAATGAAAATAGTGATAAGACATTTTCCAGTCTAGTGTGGGTTCTTAAGGTGAAGATTTATAAAGACAATATATGCAATCAAGAAAAGGAAGTTGAGAGAAATAATGTCTGAGAAAAGTAGAGGAGAGACCTAACAGACCGGCACTCTACCCAAAGATTCATAATTGATCAGTGGTGAGTCCAGTATTCATGTAATTCCCCAAAATGACAAAACAACTAAAACACTGGCAGTATTCAGATGAACAAAATGTCTGCTTCAGTTCTGAACAGAATCATTATTCTTATGTTAACTAATGTGCCCAAAACATAAAAAAACAACACATCCGTACTTTATAATTAAAAGTCCCTTTAGTGCAAAAAAAAAAAAATATGTATCTTCCAGCTTAAACATGTAAGTTAGAAGGGAGGTTAGAAAACTAATATAGTTTCTGCTACTCATTTGGTCCAGACACTGAGAATGAGACACTGGTCCAGGTAATTATCATGGAATAACTCGCTGGAGGAAAACTTGGAAAAACTGGGTGTTAGTTTCACTCTTAACGGGATCCATAGACTTTATCAAATGTCTTGTTATGACAGAGGTTACAAAAAAAAAGAAAAACTCAGAGTTAACACATTTTCATACCTGAAAAACATTACACTTTCAACAAACTTATTCATTATAATGATGTTACACAAAACTTATTTGGTGATTTTATTTTTAGCTGGTTAGGAGAAAAATGCTCAGTTCACCAATGAAATTTTTCCTGTATAGAAAATCGGTAAGGGAGGTAAGATTGCTCACTACTTCTTCTGTTTGCAATAGTCGATTGTGCCTTTATGTTTTAAAGAGTTTTTGCTCCAAAGAATCTTTCTGTGTAAATCTTTGTTACTTATTTATTGTGATGTGTTGGTGCTATTTTACTTACAGGATCTGGGAGTTTTAAAATATTACATTTGTCCTTTAATCTAATACAGACGAGTTTGTTCTGTGGGAGAAAAGCAGAGAACCAGATGAAAATCTGGATGTTTAATGGAACAAGATTTGGACAACACAGAAAAACATTCATAGTCGTTTAAAAATGAGATGTTAAAATAATTCTTCATGTATTCAGGGTAAGCAGCCCTATTTAACTTGAGGAAGGACTGTGTGTATGTGTGGATATTTATAATTATGAATTAATTAAAACTACTAACTGTTGATTGGCTGCCTCAGGTCTACAGTGTTTTGTGTAAGATTAATGTTAAAACACAACATTCATTACAAATCTCACAATGTAATCAAGACAAATAATTACACTTTTTACTACTATTATGTAGAACAAATTATTCCATGTGTAGATTTTAACATATCGCAGGAGGGAGTAATTCATATTTAAATGATCCAAGCTGAATAAATGCAGATATTTAATATTTGCATTTATTTTTGCTTGGACAATAATTGGGTACCAAATATGACATCATATGATAGTTTAGAATTTCATATAAAGGATCATCGACTGGAATATTGACATATTTTTGCATTTTAAGCTTGTCCAAAAAATGGCCTTCATACACAGGCCTCAATTTTTACAGTAAACATTCATGCCAATTTTGATTATACTTGCTTTCCTCAGGCTACAGGAACGAAGGTCTTATAATGTTCAATTAAACATGTGATAGCTAGTAACTATATGGAAACCTTAACCATTCCATATCAATGCTAATACTACCTCTAACATGCCTTGTATCTTGTCTTGGCTCTAAGACTTAGTGATTTGTCATCCAGTATTCAACAGTAATGGTCTCCTGTTTTGGTTTATGAGTGAAAGCAGCTAAATAAACATGTGGGCTGAGGAGCAGAAACTGGAAAATGAATGTTAACAGCACAGCACAGTTTAGCTTTCTCCCGTAAGTAAGCTGACACCGCAGACTGTCCATTGCAGAGACTGGCACCTTCCTGGAGAGTCTGCTTTCAAATTGCACACATATTGCACAATATAAGACAAATAATGCCTTTATCATGCCACAAGAATGTTAAATTTACACCGTATCTGCTGGAACGCAAAGCCATGACTTTTAAGGATTTCTTCATATCAAGTTATCGGTGTTGGTCACTCAAAGGGATCAAGTTTATTTGTTTGGTGTTTTTACATTGAAAATCAAACTATGGCGAAACTCAGCTGAAGCCAAAGAGAAACAAAGTAAGAAAATACATAAATAAATAAGGTATTTTTTAAAAAAAACAATTAGGAGAAGTATAAAATTGATATAATCTCAATTTCTCAACAAAGTGTAGCAAACAGCTTCATCCACTACATCATGACTTGTTTTAAAAGTCCCTTTAATTATAAACTTATCTTTCAGCAGGAACCTGCTGAGCTGTGTTGTCTGCAGGGTTCAGTCGCATGCAGTTGCATTAATTGCACCATTATAAACCAGTTAATGTGCAACCAAGTCAAGATGTGGACTTTTGCCTTCCGCTTACGTTGCTGAGTTGCGCTGGTGGATTAAGCATTATACGGCTTATTGTTCAAGCCTGGACTGTTCCTGTTGTTGGTGTTTCCTTCTAGCCTTCAACTTTTCCCTTCAGATATGAAAGGGCCAAAGTTCATAAAGTGCAACTGATGTTAGATTTTGAATGGAGTTCCAGAGTGAATGAAGAAATGAGGTGCCATCACTGAAAGTAAGTTCAACTTTATTGAGATCAAGTTGATAGCAATAATAGTTATGTAACAGTGAACTCTTTAGATTCCCTGTGAGGGACTGCGTTATCAATACGATGTTATTTCAATAAAAAATAAATGCAGTAGATGTACAGTATATCTACAAGAAAGCATGAGGAAGTCTAATCTATGATTCATCTTTGATAGCTGTATAAAAGTAAAAGAACCTGACAGATTGTTCACATACTTTGAAAATAGGCAAAGCTGATCCATCAGTGGAATTAAAGAGCTTTTGCTTTTCACGTGTTGAAGTGGCCTGCCTTTGCAAAGTTAAATAAACTCTATGTAACAGCAGACATTTCTTGAAGTTTAAGATGAACCATTAAGCTTCTGTAACAATATTTTAAAGTTATTATTTGGCAAAGGACTAACATTTGCTCTTTGCAAAGTGTTTCACTCTGTTATCTCAAAGATTGTGCAAATACGTTTGGATGCAGAGTGTGAATAAACCTCATGCTTTGCACGTGAACATAAACACCAATTTGCATGAATTTCCCTACGAAAACACACTGGCGGTTTCTGCACAACTGGCGTCCCAGGCTTGCTTCTCCATCTGCACCAAATGTAGACAAAGTAGACATTTTAATTTTTATAACAATGGTATACACAGGCATATAGCCTTTAAGCTTTTTCTCACTTACTGACATTAAATCAGACTAAACATTTTATGGTCTAACTCAGTTTGGATTACTAAAATAATTCCTGTTTACTGTCTACCAGGACAAAGAGAACAATTATATTTATATTACTTTCTTCAACATTTAGAACTATACATACACTTTTTTCCTTTTTCAACTAATGACTTGGGTTAAACCTTTAGGATTTCACCAGCCAATCACAGTTGTTTGCTAGAAGTTTAATCCATTTCTCTTGACAGAAACAATGTTCCTGCAGCATTGCAAACTTTTCAGCACTGTCCAGATTTTCTTTGGGAACTCAATAAATGCTTGTTATGGCCTCTCTAACACATTGACTCTGTTGTCCTTAAGCCACTTTATAACTAATTTGGCAGTATGTGTAGGGTCTTTTTCTACTTGGAAGGTCCATTTGGGTCCAAACCTTAAGTCCCCTTCATATTCTTTCCTCATAATGACAACAATTCTGTTTAGTGCACCAGTTCCTCCCATATCAAACTCCCCCACAATACAATGTTGTCACCTCCATGCTTCATAGTTGGCGTTTTGTTTCTAGGCTCACAACCCTCCAGCTTTTTCCTTCTAATATAACAATGGTTGTTGTTCAAGCACTTATATTTTAGCTTATTGGACAACAAGACTTGTCTCCAAAAAGCCATAGTCTTTGTCCCTAAGTTTATTTGCAAACTGTGATTGCTTTTTTTCAGTTTTGGAACACTTACTTCTTCCTCCTTGAGTGACCTTTCAGTCCTTGTCAGCACAAGACTCATTTTTCTGTTGAACATGAAACTCTATAACCAGATTCAGCCAGCATCTTCTCAGGGTTCACAAATTCTCTTAAAAAGGACCCAAAGCCTATCACCTTACAGAGCTTGCACTATGCATATAAGGGAAAGAGGATGCAGACTATAAATTTACTAGACCTACTAATCAAAATAGAAGACTTATTTTTGGATGGCCTGACATAGCTTTGGGTAACCCTCTGGTAGTATTGCACCCTAGGTGGAAACCATATTGTCCATATCCAAATCCACCATTGCTTTACAAGGACCATACATTTGTCAAGAAATCTGAAATTACTTCTCAAGTTACTCAGAGAATCTCTAATTCCTTGATTATGCCTTCAATAGCTCCTTGAGTCTGATTTCACTGCCTTAGAGGTGTAACACTTGTGTAATAATAAGCTTCATGGCCCCTGTAATTTCCCCCGTGTAGCTGAGAGCTGCTGTTAAACATTAACTCAACTCATAAAACCTTCTTAAAGCAAAAGCAGGAGTTTGAATCCAACTCAGTTGAGGAAGAGTTTTGTGAACGTTCTTCCTTTAGCAAACGATACATTTTCATCATCAAACCACAAAATGGCAAACATCAGGTCAGGTCCTCCTCCTCCTTATTGTCATCTCTTGTGTGTAGGAGGTGGTGAGAGTAGGTGCATTTAATGTTGTCACAATGTAAATATCATGACAGGAAATTGCAGGTGTGGTTAAACCTGGGTGTGGACACAAATACATCAAACCCTCTCTGCTTCACACACACTGGTGGAAGGAAAGCCAACAGGAGATTAATAATACATAACTAAATTCACAAATCTGTTTTGATTAGGAGACATCGAGGTAATCGCCACATCCAGCAGATCACAAGGTAAGAACAATTCCTATGTTTTAAGTTTACCACTTGTTTAAACATATTTTTATTTGTTTTTATGATTTACTGCAGTTTGAAAAAATTACACTTTAAAATCACAGAAAATAGATAGATTGTTTTATTATTATTTTAAAGTCTTGTAATTAGCATTACATATTTGATTTGCTTGATTTGGAGACAGAAAAATTGGGATGGGTTTAATGCGTGGCATTGACAAAGGCCATTGTGCAGGCTGAGTGAAAAGACAGTGGCTGCTAATTGACTGGAAACCAGTCTTACCTGATGCCATGCTGCTCTCCTCTTTCAATCCGTTATTTGCTTTTTCTTCCCTAATGCTTGAGCAAAATGGATTTTCACAACAGGAATTAGCTTTAACAAAAGTCTTCAACAACAATCCAGCTAATCAAATAATAGAGAGAATAGGAATTATTGTTTAGTTCTTCTTGCAGGCATCAGTCAAATGTTAAGTTATATGTAAACTAAGGGTGAATTAACTCTGAATAGATGTTCATATGAGCTGTAAGTACTATTGCTAGTATGTCAGTTCTTTATTTATGACTTGCATTTGTCCCATTTCTTAATTTTAGATCTGCTTAATGTGTCTTTTAGAATGACCCAGTTTAATGCAATACTTCTCCTATTATTTAGTGTATTGTACAACCAACATATTTTAGTTTTATTTGCTAATTTGCATTCAACCAAAACTATCATTGCTGGCTAATTCAATTAAGGTTTATTCAAATGCTGGCAACTGATAACTAATGTCTTGTCAAGGGAATTTGCAAGATAAACATGTCCAATCCATATCCAGTTTATATATATTTAAATCCATCCATTATGATCTAATCAAATACCAAGCTACTAATGCAGTTATTTGTAGAAACATTCAATCCTTTTTCTAATATCTCTAATACAATACAGTCAATTTCCGTTTTTGTTCCCATATTTAAAGATGTATGTTTAAGAAAGCCTTTCTAATTGTATCCAGTCAATGACTTTGCAGCAGCCCATTCTTTGGAGCAAGCATGTGGTCACAGTGGAAATGAAACCACTTTACAGAGCAATTTACAGAGCAAAAGACCTATTTTCTCTGAACACTGTACATGAATTGATTGGAACTTTATTTGAATTGATAAACAGCCAGAGAAAACTTGAACAGAAAGCCTGGAGCTCTGCTGCTGAAGATGACGTTGAATGATTGCATAAAGAAAGGCCTAAGGACATTAGGAGTAGTTCCAGACCTCATCCACTAGGCATGATTCAGCTGTTTTTTCATTCACCCCTGCACACCAACACAGCACATTCTATTAGAGGCCTGAATCCTTCAAATAAACTCCTTAAGAGTAATAAAGGCTGCAGACTCATGCTGCAAGTTGATACAAAGACAATAAATCTGTGGTTTATGGTTAACATCATGGTTGTATTTTTGTATGATATCAGGTACATTTTGAAATATGCCTTAAATACTTTGTACTATCATTTCCATTTTTGGGGAAGGAGTTAGTCTGATGTCATAAACTACAGATAAATGTTCACGTGTTTGCTGAAAACCCAACCCTGAGAGATTAGCACACCATTTGAACTCAGTGTGAAAGGGCATCACTGCAGAGACAGAGTCCTTTGTAACAACAAGTCACTTTCAATAGAGTTTACATTAAAAAGATGTAGACTCTGTCTCCCCAATAAAAAACCCAATGAAGTGATGCATAAAATGCTACATTCCCAAGCATTTCTCCAGCCTGAGCCAAGCCCATGCACAGTCGCCTCACTATCAGGTCAGCCAATAGCAGAACTCTGTTAATATTAATGGTATGTTTTATTAAGATTCTGGTGGAGTACAGCTGGCCTGATCTATCTCACTTTAGTAATCAGCTGTGCAAGACATTGGAGACACTATCAGCGGTGTAATTCAAGATGTGTTTGGAAGTGCCTTTCAAAATGTCTCCTATCCATTCAGCTTTTTCAGATTCTCTGTGTTACAACAACAAGCTTTATTGTACAAGCTTTAAATAGAAGTATATTCAGACTAGTGTTAATGAGATGACTAATGAGGTTAATGAGCAACTGGCTGTATTAGAATTAATAAAAAGATTTGTTTTATTATCATCATTTTATGCTTTACTTTTAAATTACATTTACTAATTTCATTGTTTGTTTTACCTTTTATTTATTTGTTGCTACTAAAATGCACAATAGCATATTGTACATTTTAGACAATAACCTATTTGTAGAAAAGAATGACATTTGAAAATTACTCTTGCCCACTTGCAGAAATTAGCTAATTTCTTGCCTGTGTGCCAATGTTTTTATAAATCTACAAGATATCTACAGCTGCACAGACAGACAGTGTATATAATCAAAATGGCTTGAACAGTGTTACTAGGAGTGCCCATAGTTAACAACTTGTGTCCTCATTGCACTTCTCTTTGCTGCAAGTAAGAAGATTCAAAGACTCCAACTCTCTTGTGATATCTGTCTTTGCTGATGCTTTTATCAAACAATTTCTGCAACATTTTCAGATTTTTGTTTGTAAAAAGAAATAATAAAATTTATACATCTTTTTTCCTTCTACTTCACATTTACAGAGAACCTTCTGTTGGTTCCTTGCATAAGATTTAAGTAAAATGTACTGAAGTTTGCTGTCACGTGACAAAACCTGAAAAGGTTCACAGGGCATTAAAGCTTTTTCAAAGGCAGTGTATCTGAGGATTAAATGAACCCAAAGCCTTTATAGACACATGACAGTCAGACAACAAACTGATTATGCTCTGGCCCTCGTCATCCATTAAAAGTAGCACGACAGCCCACTGAGTCATGCAGGGTGACAGCTGTACTCCTGCGTTCAGTGTTTGCTTATCATCGCTGTTGTTTCTGATCAGTAAAGCGGCTGTTAAAGCACAGCTGATTGCAGGACTTGCACGCTGCTTTGACTCCAGACTGACGCTCATTAGTGTAGCCACAGCTGCCTCGCTGTCAGTTATGTAATCTTTCAAAAATATCTTCTAGATATTTTAAAAATATATTTTTCCACTGAAATGACAGAGAATATAAATCTTGAAAAAGTCTCATAAAAGTTTTGTGTTTTTCCCTGTGAGCATTTAATTGAGTTATGACTTACTGAGTTTTTCACCATTGTTAGTTTCAATATATGAATGTTACATATAGCTATCATATTGCACACATTTTAATATATTTTTATTAACAGAGAAGCTAGACAAACATTTCATTTTACTGATGTTTGCCATATGACACATGTCATATGACTTGTCATTCAGAATAAGCATCAGAATGAGGAAGAAAAGGTATTCAAGGTATTTTGAAGGTGGCATGCTTGCTGTCGACCACATGCAACCGTTTCTTAGGTTTAAAAAGAACGGTCTGAAAAAAATGTTAAACAAAACAGCAGACTGGTTCAATATGACAGAAAGGTATCAGCAGCTCTAATAATCACTCGTTACAACCAAGGTAATCAAAATAAAATCTTTGAAAGTACAGAGAAGCTTGAAGCAGATGGACTACAGCAGGAGAGAACCACACTAGGTGCCGTTCCTTTCAGCCAAAAGCAGGAAATGGACGCTTCAATTTCAACAAAGTCCAACAAAACTCAACAGTGATAAATTGCAAAAATTTGACTTGACTTCAGCTGCAACATTCAGATCAGAATTTAGAGTAATAATTATGAAAACAAGGATCTATTCTGTCATATATCAATATAATCTGGTTCATGTGTAATGATCTGGAGATATATCTCTGTGGCACAACCATTTCCCCTTTTGATCATCATTTAAACGCCTCACCCTAATTATGTGTTGTTGTTGTTACTGACCATGTCTACCCAGCAGCAAAATGGAACATATTTCAACTTTTGCATCAACTGTAACTGGTTTCTTATATGTGAGAATATGATTAGTGTACTCCAAGGATTTCCACAGTCATTAAGTTTCAATCCAACAGAGTATTTTTGGAATGTGATCTGATGAGAACTGTATCCTGAATGTGCAGTTGGCAGAAGAGTTTGGGTCATTCTACCGTCAGAAGCTGATCCAACTGGCTAACATCAACTATTTGAAAGGTTTATAGCAATATAAATTTACAAGGGTCTTATGTGTCTTGAGTGGATATCATTAACGGATATATGGTATGATATGACATTTGAAGTGATTGTGTTCACTGACATTTTATGGGTAATCAGTTGAAGCAGAGAAGCTGATGATATGTACTGTAGATCCATTTTGAGTATTTAGCAGAACTTGATGGAGTTTAATTGGGGTGCCATCGTCGGTTTCACCCCTGAATACTTCGGACTTCACCATTGACTCGTGGTTCAGCGTTACCTTGGATGCCCACCATTTGCATGTTTGATGAGATACAGGGAAAAAGACAGCTCTCAAACCCAACATTTAAAACTGTGGAGAGGCACACCAACCTCAATATTCGCAGCAAGGAAAAACAGAGCATGCGTTCAGGTCACTTCTGGTTGTGATTCATTTGTTGAGTCGTGAGCATGGAAATTTACTGAAGCAAATTAGGTCTGCAGGGCCATAGAGATGGTTCTGGGTTATTTCGCAATCTCCTGGAGAGTTTCTGTTCATAGTGACTGTCACTGTGGTTCACTAGAACCCAAAAGACTTAGAAATTACTTTTTAACCCATTCCAGAATGACAGATGTGGGCAGTATTGTCTTAAATTTATTTAGCTCTTTTAGCCTACTTCATGTTGTCAGACAGGTTCTATTTGAGGGGTTTCTTGATTGTACATGTCTGGCAGTAATGCCACCTGAGTGTAGCTAGTGAGACTGATTGATCATAAAACTGTATCAAGATTCAAGTTGATATATATTTTAAACTTTTAATACTGTCTTATATCATATTTATCTCATGTTAAAGTTTACAAAGAAGTACAGGAGTTGTAACCATAAAATTCATTCCAAATGAAGACATTTATTGCTATAGTCAAGTGATTGTCATAGTTTAATTTAAATTAAGTTTATAACAATACAGTTATTCTTATACTGATTGTTTATTCAAAAATAATCTCCTGTAGGATTCCTTGTCATTATGGTCTGTAACTTCCTTAAATCCTCTTTTATAAGTCACAAAATATTACTTTAGAGAGTCACTTTTTTCCTCTTGTGCTTTTTTAGTTCACTGCAAAGATGAGCATCAAGGACAGAGATATGTTTGCAAACATCAATAGGAAGCCAGGCCTCCAGATATGGACCATCAATGTAAGGCAACTCCAAAAACCTGAATAAGCATCTTTTAGTGCATTTCACAAAATATTGCGAGTGTTGCTTCCATGGATTAAAGCGTGGTTGTTTTCTTTATACAGAAAATGCGGATGACTCCAGTTCCAACCAAGGCCTTCGGTAACTTCTTTGAGGGTGACTGTTACATTATTCTGAATGTGAGTATGGCACTGGTTGATTTAATTTAATGAGCACTGATAAGGTTACGTGTACAAATGTAAATCATTTACCCATGCGCCTTTATCAATTCCCAACTACAAACCAGATAAGCAAGAATATGGGTGTGGGAGAGTCGATCGACATCCACTATTGGATAGGACAGTCCTCCTCCCAGGATGAGCAGGGATCTGCAGCACTCTACGTCATGCAGCTGGATGAGTATCTGGGTGGAAGTCCAGTGCAGTACAGAGAGGCGCAGGGCTCCGAGTCACCAAAATTCAGGAGCTACTTTAAAAATGGCCTGATGTAAGTTATAAAGTACACTTGCCTCAATGTTAAGGGGGGACTATAAGAAACCCAAAAGGTCACACACTTAACTATGTTACAATCTCCCTAAAACACGGTTTATACTGCTAATCGCTTTGTCTGAAATGTTTATGTTTTTCTATTTTGAGGAATGGCTCAGAAAAATCCAGTTCATTCTCTCAGATTTTTTTCTTTTATGGTAGTAAAGAAGAAAAAACCAAATCAATCAAAAATCTTTGTGTCTTTACAACAAACACAGCTTCAGGTTTGTTTTATTACAATGGAACTTTGGCCACTAATCTCTCCGCAGCTACAAGAAGGGTGGAGTGGCGTCAGGCTTTAATCATGTCGACACAAACGTCTACAACATCGTACGGCTGCTGCACGTCAAAGGGAGGAAGCATGTGTCAGCTGCAGAGGTTTGTAAAGAAGAATAGTTGTGGATATGAAAGGCATTACTACACTCTATGTAGTACCTCCCACTACTGCTATCTAAGGCTTCGCACAGTCACACCAAAGAGGTGTTGATGCTCCTGTTTAACAGATTATAGCAGATTTGTTGTAGCTGTCACTGAAGGTGTTAATAAACTGAGCAAAGCTGTGATTGTGTGGTATTGTACAATTGTGTATTTCCATTTAAATTAATTTAAAACTCCATTTTTGTTTTCAGGTTGAGGTGTCCTGGAACAGCTTTAACAATGGAGATGTGTTTCTTCTGGACCTTGGGAAAACTATCATACAGTGGAATGGCCCTGAATGCGACAGGAGGGAAAAGCTCAAGGTATGAGCAGAAGTGCATTTAAAGCAGCTATTCTATTCTATTCTATTCCATTCTATTCTATTCTATTCTATTCTATTCTATTCTATTCTATTGCACTGTGTTTGCAGGCGGTGCTGCTGGCTCAGGACATCCGGGACAGGGAGCGTGGAGGTCGGGCTGACGTCGTCGTCGTGGAGGGAGCCCGTGAGAAGGAGACACCAGAGCTGGTACAAATGATGGCCGATGTGCTCGGCAAAAGACCCAGCCAGCTGAAGAAGGCTGTTTCTGATGACAAACATGACCAGGAGCAGAACAACAGCGTCCGACTCTACCAGTAAGAACACAAATGTTTGATATTTTGTTCCGCTGTTGCATCATGACTGTGATATTATTTCAGAGAATTATATTTCATATTTCCATACACTTCTCCTGTCTGTCAACAGTGTGTATGACAACGCTGGGAACGTAGTGATCCAAGAAGTGGCCATACAGCCTCTGACACAAGATCTGCTAAGCTCTGCTGTAACTACATTTAATCCTTTTGAATTTTTCTTCTGGAGCCGTTTGTTAAAAAAAATAGGGCATTTTACATGTCATTATTTGTTTGTCAGGACTGTTATATTTTGGACAACAGTGGGTCTAATGTGATGGTGTGGAAGGGCAAAAAGGCCTCAAAGGATGAACGTCAAGAAGCTATGAAGAGAGCACTGGTATGAAACTAAAGATAATTCAAGACTAAATCTGAATTATGTCCCGGTCTTCATTATTATTTGTCTTTTGGAGCTCTGTAATTGAGACGTTTGTATTTTCTTTCTCACCAGAACTACATTAAAACCAAAAACTATCCATCCAGCACCAGTGTGGAGGTGATGAGTGAGGGAGGAGAGTCAGCCATGTTTAAGCACATGTTCAAAAACTGGAGGGAAAAAGGGCAAATTACTGGACTGGGTAACACCCACAATGTTGGAAAGATAGGTAATATCACCAATTCATAACGAATGTACTTACACTAAAAATGCAAGCCAGGCAGATTTTTTTCACTTAGTTAAAAATTCGCCAATGCAAACTATAAAGAGCAAATGTTTTCCTAACACCATTTGTAAAACAGAAAATGAAAAAATAAAAGAGGTGAGAGAAGATAAATAAAAAACGAGAAGAGGACAGAGTGCCAAGCCTTTTGGGTCCCCACAAATCATAGGAAAATACTCCTAGATATCCCTGAAATATTATTTAAACAACGTTAACTATTTTAGTACTGTGAAAGACGGGCCAAAATAGTTTGTAATTTAACATAACATCAGTGAGTTTATGACTATCTTGGTTCATCTTTAAATCAATCAGCACTTTCAGGACACCTGTTTTTGTGTGCAATTTTGATTCATTTTTAATTTTATTTCAGATAATATTTTTACTAGTTGCAGATAACTAATTGAGTTCATTTTTTATTTGTTAACACATAATTTGGGTTATCATACAGCCAAGGTTGAGCAGGTAAAGTTTGATGTGATGGAGCTCCATGCTCACCCTGAGATGGCAGCAAAGCAGCACTTGGTTGATGATGGTTCAGGAGAAGTGAAGGTACAAAGTACACACTTTGATGTAACAATATAAAACCATTACAAGACCGTAGTCAGACTATGACTGCCATAAAGAATAACTAAAATTTCAAGAATTACTTTCTCCCTTTCAGGTGTGGCGCATTGAGAATTTGGAGCTGGCTGAGGTCCAGCCAAATATGCACGGGCAGTTTTATGGAGGAGACTGCTACTTGGTGCTGTACACATACCGGGTGTCAAATAGAGAGCAGTACATACTCTACATGTGGCAGGTCAGTTTCATCAGAAACGTTTTTCCCACTCTTTCTTCCTATCGTACAAACAAACCTACAAACCCGCTCTTTGTGCTGATTTATTACCTTAAATCTTTTGCATCAGGGACGTCATGCCACCAAAGATGAGATCACAGCCTGTGCCTACCAGGCTGTTGCCGTTGACAATATGTACAACGGAGCCCCTGTCCAGGTCCGAGTGGTGATGGGAAAGGAGCCTCGCCACTTCCTGGCTATCTTCAAAGGAAAACTCATCATCTTTGAGGTGTGATTTGTACACTACTGTATACCAAATTAAGACCAGTAACATTGACAAGTCAAGGAGAAAGTTGTGGAGAGGTTTGAAGCAGGGTTATGTTATTAAACGTTATTCCGAACTGTGGATCTCAAATAACAATAATAGAAAAACCCGCTGGTGTACAGGTGCAATAATAGTAATGTGTGTTTTTGCAGGGAGGAACAGGTCGGGCTGGAGCAGTCAGCCCTAACACCACCGCCAACCTCTTCCAGGTTAGAGGAACCTCTGAGCTGAACACAAAGGCCATTGAAGTTCCAGCAAGGGCCTCATGTCTAAACAGCAATGACGTGTTCTTGCTGAGGACCCCTCAGAAATGCTATCTGTGGTATGGAAAGGTATGAATCCCATTCTAAAGCTGCAAAGCAAGCTTAACAATTACAATGGCATGTTGTTTAAAGTAAGAACCCTGCATTTTGCTCGACATGTGTTCTTATATTGGTGTAAATTGTGCATGTCGGTAGGGCTGCAGCGGAGATGAGAGGATGACGGCCACGGAAATGTCTGACCGCCTGTTTAGGCAGTATAAGGAGGTTGTGATGGAGGGCCAGGAGCCAGCTGAGTTCTGGATTGCTCTCGGGGGAAAGGCCCCCTATGCCAGCGACAAGAGGTCAACTAAGACAAAGCATTAAATTACAGAATTTAAGACGTTTTGTGTTTTTCTCCTCTGAAAACAATAAACTATCATATTATGTTTTTAAAAAAATGTAAATTAATCAACTCTTACTACATATAGACTGGAGCGAGAGAATCCACTTCACTCCCCCCGTCTGTTTGAGTGCTCAAACCAGACGGGTCGGTTCAGGATGACCGAGGTCTATAGCTTTGACCAGAGTGATCTGGACGAAGAGGACGTGATGCTGCTGGACACCTGGGAGGAGGTCAGAGGGTGGAGTTCCTGCAGATACATGCCATCGAACATACACTGTGAAGTACTGCATTTAGCCTCTCCATCTCATGTCCCCTTTATTTGCGTCTCTTCAGATTTTCTTGTGGGTTGGAAAGTTTGCCAATGAAACTGAGACCAAAGAGTCTTGGAACAGCGCACGCGATTACCTGAAGACACATCCAGCTGGCCGCGACCCTGACACAACCATCATCTTTGTGAAACAGGGAAATGAGCCTCTCACCTTTACTGGCTGGTTTAACGCATGGGATCCTTTCAAGTGGAATGTAGGTTTACCTGGAGGTCACTCAAATCCAACAATGGTCAAAAATATACTGCAGACTTTTCTTATGAATGAATTTCAGACCCATTTTGGGGTTTTAGTGATGCATTTGAACTGATGTTTTTTGTAAATATGGACACATCCATTTGAATTAATTTTTTTTTTCCCAATCACAAAAGTAAAAACATACAAGCTCAATTATGTGCAGACTCTCCCTCCCTCTGCTATATTGTTAATTGTACCTTAGAAAGCTGAACATTGATTACAGCGTTTTTGTTAACATTGATAAGCATCTGGCATTTCTGACTACATTTTTGACCAGTCTGCTTGGCAAGAAAACGATAGAGCTTGTTTAGATAGGTCAGATTCATGGCATGGACCCAGTTTTCAAACATAGTTCACCCATTTTCATTAATGTTGAAGTTGGGCTTTTGAAGGACTATTGAGGAAGGTTAATTCAATCCTTCAAAAACCACTTTTGTGTGTTATTTGGAGATCATTGTGCTTTTAGACTGTCACACCTAGATAGAAGGAAAATTGGGTATAATTTTCAGGAACAACCCAGGACTCAAGCCTAACGTGTTGTGAAAGATGCTTGAACACCAACATCACTGTCCCGTGAGCCCAAGACAAGGCAAATTTATCTGTATTGCTCATTTCAGCAAGGAGGCAATTCAAAGCCAATCTAACCTCAATTAGACATCACCATGGACCAGATAATAGCCCCTGTCAAATGTAACATCTTCAAGCTTAATTAAAGTTGTTCACATGGATGAGCCAGATGCCTCCAGGGAAAATGTATGGTCTTGCAAGACAGATTTAAGCAATTCAACCTCATAAGAAGAAGTGTGTTTGGAGCAGTTAAGATGAAGCTTTCAAATCTAACAATAGTTTAAGGGAATTACCTCAAACCAAGAACAAAACTAGTCCCAGACTGGATAAAGAATGGTCCTAATTCCTATTGTAGATATGTAGTCAAGGCTGAAGACTTGTGTATGTGCGAGGAAAAATAATCTATTAAACTGAGCTCTACCATTTCTAACAAGACGAGTTGAAGAATATTTACAAAAGGATCTTCTTAAACACTATAAAAAGAAAGGAGTTCTTCTTCAACTTTCTAATGGGAACATTCATCTAAATATTAGCGTGGGGGTGTAGTATAAATGACAGCCTGCATGTCGACCCTGGGTGAACCAGGAAAATATCCACAATAAATTCAAATGTGTACAAATGCATCATTAAAATCCCCAGATTAATTACATTCATGCCCACAATGTGTGTATGCAAACTTTTGCACCTTTTTAAATAGAATTACTAATAATAAATAAGTAAAGCGTGATTGAATAATTTACTATTTCTATTGCATTATCAAGCATGATTACAGAAAAAATTCCCAGATTTCAGATGAGTGGGATAAATAATCTTGTATGAGCGAATCATTTCAGAAATCAGACAGCACACCTGCTCCTACATGTACATGGATGATTTGATGTCTTATTTATTGATGAGGAAGGTTCTGCATGCCGACTAATTCCTTAATCAAAGCTGATTTTCTCAAAAGGGGGGAAACTCCTACGAGGATATATAAAAAAAAGCTGAATGATGCAGCATCTATCTCTGAGATGACTGTAGTAAGTGATTGACAGATCACAATCTTGATCCTGATTTACTTCCTGTGCTAATATTACTGATCCAACATCTGATTTTAATGCCTCTATTCGGCCAGTTTTTCTTTATTTATTTTGTTTTTATTTGAAGGAGATGAATGCCGGCAGCTTAAATAAAGGCATTGACACAACAGACTTTGGAGGCTACAGTGCTCCCGGAGGGCCTACAAGCACATTTCCAATGTACAGGCCCCACGGAGGGATGATGTCACCCAAGCCCACCACTCCCACCAGCCCATTCAAAGGCACCTACTCCCCAGCTGGTAGTAGTGGGATGTCTGTGGACGCTAAGCTGCTCATTAATGTACCCGCTAGTGAGCTTCCAGAGGGAGTGGACCCCAGCCAGCGAGAGGTGGGCTTGGAGAAAATAGCAAAATGTTTGATTATGAATGAATTAGTGAGAAGGTCAAACAGATATTAACTCAAGAACACACTGGGGTGTTGATTGAACAGATGAAGTTAAAATGTTATTTAAAATCACAAAAATCAGGTGTACGTACTGTACATACATATGTGGAATCTGGGAATTTTGGGAAAACCAAGAGTCAAAAGTTAGAGAACAAAGAACAGCTTTATTTCACTTGCAAGCAGAGAGAGCACTGATCGGTAACACTGTCAGAGCAACTCTGACTACATCACACAGAATGTCAGATTTTATTTAGGTGGAGCAAGACAATTCCTGGACGCTAAACGATCAATACCCTCTTAGAAGAAAGAGGAAGTAGGTAAAGTTTCAGTCAAACAGACATCTTAGATGAGACATCATGACATTGTACTAACCACAAATCATCTTTGTACAGAGTAGTCAGCACAAATGTACAGTATTTCCAATAGATGTTTCTCATTTCGCACGCTAAGTTCAATAGTTCAAGCCACAGAAGTGTGAGAACTATTTCTTCGTCAGCAGCTAGATGTCTATACATAAAATAACTTGTTGAACTCTGCAAAATGTGGTCAGCGCTTCCTGTCCAAACAATTTCCTGAAACTGGACAATGCAGGTGCAGCTCTGAACAGGAGAACAACTTCACCTTTAATAACTAAGATATATATGATAAAATGTAAGAATTGGATGAATAAGCCGGTTAGTAAAAGTAATAGCAGTGTGAATAATTACTTTACTTAACACATATTTTTGTAATTTTTCCACATGTTTCTGCACTGTGTGCATGGGAATGTCAGCATGGATCTACTGTGCTAGGAACATGGCATATCATGTCTTTTTTTTTTTTTAACCATATGAGGATGGTTGGTTGTTTATCTGTATCGTTAATCCTATTCGTCCTGTTTCTATCAAATGTTATTTCTAATTTTATCACATCTACCCATGATGTAATTATTGTGACATAGTTTATTCAGCTAAGATTGTTGTAAATGTTAAACCTTGACTATTGTAATAACACATTGTGACCAATAGGGTTCAGCCTAACTGTGTCCTAACCTCTCTTCTGACAGGACTACCTGTCTGACGAGGATTTTGAGAACCTGCTCGGTGTAAGTCGGCCTGAGTTCCTGGGTATGCCCCAATGGCGTCAGATCGACATGAAGAAAAAGGCAGGACTCTTCTAGGAAGGATTTATCTTCTGGATTACACGGAAGCGGCGTTAGACCGGTCCGTCCAAGATACCGAGAAATCCAAGCTAACGACGGTTTGTTGCCATTGTTGACAGAAGCAGGAGCAGCAGCAGCGATTTATTCGAATAACTTATTCACTTAAATGTTTTCGACCATTTAACAAGCTGAGGTGATTCATAAAGAAAAATCTACGTATAAACTGATTGACTTTTTGGTATTTAATAAATGTGCTCTTCTTTTAAAAGCATTCAAATGTGCTCAAGCTGATCACCTAATAAAAATGTGTTTGTTCTTACCATGAATCAAAACGTAACAAATAAAGAGAAAACCACCACTGAGAGAGTAAAGCTGCTTTTATTCGTGAACTAGTGCAAATGCTAACATGTTGGAGGCACACAGTTGTCACTAAAACAAGCACTGAGAAGACAATTATAATACAGGACATTAAGTTTAATTTCATTAACTGTAACTATGTACGATCTAGTCATGATGTCTAAAATGTAAATTATAAGACAGTCTTACCTATGGTCCAAGACTTTGATTTGAGAAAAGGTGAACAAAGGCACATAAACTCTCTAAAGAGATAAGATTATTGCTATTTAAGAAAGTAAAATAACAACAGACTAGGCATGGACTAGAGTGTCACACCAAAATAACATTTCAAATAATTACAACAAAAATGTACAAAGTTGGTCGTTTTTAAGTCCCTAATATGTATACTATTGCACCCTTTTGCCATTCTGCTCATACAGTAACCCTTGGAACGTGTAACAGCTATCAGCCTTCCTTACAAAATACCGCTTGTCTGATATCCAGGGTCGGACTAAAATGCAGGCAAGACAACAATATGATGGCAATGTTTAATGAAAGAAATACAAAAGCCTTACTGAAAGAACTAGTGGATTCAGAACATGTGAGAAACCAGCTAACAGGGAAACGAAGAGTATTAATGCAGAAGTACAAATCAAGAGATGAGGAACAGCCTGAGGGAAAACACAGGCATGGGAGAGATGAAGTATTGGATCAGCTGAACAGAGGAGAGGGTGACAGCAAATTAAAAAAAAAAGGAGGAAAGAAACCTGAACCCCAATGTAGACAATAAAGAGAAATAAATACTAATTTGCATAGACAAATCCCAAGCAAAAACTAAGCTTTGGATTGTTTTTGGTAAGCTATAGAGAAATAAAGAATAAAGAGATGATAAAAACAGAAACATAAGTTAAACTAAAAGTCCCAAAGTTAGTAAACTTTGTTCAGTGTAGTAAACAGAGTGGCAGTGAGAAGCAACAGGTCAAGGACCTGGACCAGATTCATTTGGTGTGGCATTTCAGGAAAATGTCTATAATTTTCATTTTGTGACCTTTAAACACTTTGGTGTTACTTGATGTCTGTAACCAGCCCATGCCTAGTACAGACCCTTGCAATTATATATATTAAGGTTTGTTCTACTTACAAAGTCTAGAAAAAACACAATAAATGCACAAATGGTTGCTCCTTGATATTGTCACCTTCCTAAAATCATGGCCTTCTTAGCCAAAACTAAAAAATCCCTTTATACCAAAATCCCTTTTAGCAAACAATGACTTAGGCCATTATTTAAAGAAGGTGATGATATAATAAGATTCAGAGATTGCACTGCATGTTAGAAGAAGGCGCCTATGTAAAACTTACAATAATTATTCTCCTACGGGAGCATAAAACAGTTAAATGACTGTCATGAAATAACTTCTAACCCTCTCATTCACTCACAGCTTCAATGACTCTCCCTTTCCCATAATAATAGTAAAAATGAACAATAGCTCAAAACAAATATGTCCAAAGAAAATAACAAAAAACAGACAGAAGGTTCCCTATATGAGGTTTTATCCAACCTAGTTGCAATACTTAGTCACTGCTCTGTCGTTTCCTGTTCAAACTCGTCCCTGATTGCATGAAGGCTTACTGCTTACAATAATATCTTACTGCTGGTCCATGAGCATGATATGCACAAACAGCCCTGCAGAGGGAATGCTGACGCCCTTCTTGGTGAGCAATGGGACCTGGCGATATCCTGGAAAGAGGAAGTCAACTTCAGCCTCGTCAGCAAAGCAGATTTTTGTGCAACAGAAGTCATATGATTTAGAAAATGTCAAAAACATAAAATTTTATTAAGTGAAATACTTTGATGTGTTAATATTTCCTTGCCAATAAGTGTCCTCTAAAGAGTATTTGACCTCTGTCACACTTCTATATATTGCTGTAGTTTCCTACCGTTCTGAACGCTGGTGAGCGGCAGACAGTACTGCCCAATGTGATCATTCTGGGATGCTGTGTCGTAGTCCTCCACCACAAACCGCAACAAGGCCAGCTCGGGAACGCTGATAGGAAACTCAAATTTCTCATTCCACATGGGGTTGAACCCTGCAAGGAGCAGATCTTTAGGTCAGCAGCACACTCGTTTATTGTGACGCATGCATAAATGCATGCTGGAATCCATTAGAATATCATTGAAAGACTTATTTTAGAAATTATCAATCCATCATCTACAAAAAATGTTAAGCGAAGATATTTAGGCGTAATTGTTATTTTAGGTATATTTTATGATTCTTGACTTGATCTTCCTCTTGATTAAGTCAAGAGGAAGACTTAGTCATTGACACCCTCCTCAATGAGGGTGTGACACAAAGTCATGGACAAGTAAACTGGCTGTTAAAGGGTGCTGTATTAATCACATTAATGGAAAGATTAGTGGAAGAATAACATGCAAACTAAATGCAGAAAGACCCCGGGCCAGGATTTGAATCTAGGACCTTCTTGCTGCAAGGGAACAATGCTACAAACTGTGCCACTGTGTAGCCCAGGGATAAAAGTGTGGTAGCAAAGTGCTTGTGAATCATTTATTAACAGAAAAAGTAATTTTTCAATGAAACTCTAATCCACTGAGATGTGCATGTTCACATCTGTGGGTTACGGTCACCATTGTTTTCGATGTGGTTCGTCATCTTCTTGGCGTTATCTGCTGCGACCCCCTGAATTTCCACTTTCACCAGAGGGTCAACAATGGACTTCTCTTTGTCCTTGTTCACTTTAGGCAATTGCTGAGCTGAGATCACCTGTTGTGTTAAGAGACAAAATATTTAGAATAAAATCATCAAGTCATTACTACAGACAGGACAAACAATCATGCACACACACACACACCTAAGGAGAATTTAGAGAGACCAATTTACAACATAGTTAAACCAGATAAACCAGGAGCAACATTTTTGGGGTTAACTCTCACCATGACATGGAGGATCTTCTTCTGTAGCCATGGCCCATTGGTAAGAGATTGGGGATTGAACTGAGACGACAGGCTTCTCTGGAATTCGGGCTTCAAGATGTATCCGCAAAATCCGTTTGGCCGAAACCGGCCCTGATTAAATTGCATCTCTTTAGTGTGAGTTTGGAAGTTCAGCGCCACTAAAACAAAAGCCAGATAAAGGATCAGAGTAAAGCACTGCTCATTATTCAGTAGGCTAAGAATTTTCTATTATATTCTAGACTGAATTTTAGGAAGAATACCGATCTGGCAGCCAACGTTCCACAGAGGAACAGGGTTGTAGTTGGAGGAGTCCGTCCTAGAGCCAGCTGGGTAGATCCTGGTGAGTTTGTCCATGTTGTGATGAATGAATGCAGTGGCTGTAGGAGAACATAAACATAAACACTTGTTTAATGCCGGCAGCTGTCTGAGGTGACACTCTCTCAGAAAATCTGACTTTAGATTACAAATTAATCTTTATCTTGTATCAAGAATGATCTGATTAATTGTAGCAATCATAGCTGACAGTTTGATCTGATTTAATCACAGACTGTGAGAACAGAATGACTACATATCTTCTAATATAGTGTTATAGTTAAATTTTTGAGTAGGTACCATATTCTGTTGTTAACCTTATTCTAGTTTTTCTGTATAGTGGGCAAATCTTTAGATTGCTGGAGTTTTTTTACAGTTCTCACAACCACTGATAGTTTCTTAATTTACCTGAAGTATCAGCCAGTTGCAAAGCTTTGCTCTCCTTCAAAGATGACATTTCATAGAAGCTCTGGTTGTCTCTGGCATGTTCAAACCCACCGAAATGGACACTCTTACAATAGATAACAATATCTGACAGTTCTGTGGCGAGTTTGATCTTTGATTTCTGAAAGAAAATGGATGACTAGTCAAACCAGTTCTTCATTTTCTTTTATGTTTTAGATTTTATAAACAGGTACAAATCACGTGGCTCACCTTTGACTTTGCTTTTTGACTGTTCTCCTTGCAATCCGCAGCCTCATCCTCCTCAGACACCGTTTCTTCTTCAACAGTGTTGTTGTTGGAGAACACGGCATCCAGTTTGTTCAGCCGTTTGCCCTTGACAAGGAACTTGCCTTTCAGCTCCTAAACACAAACACAAAATATGCTTCAATGTTTTGTTGCACAATTATTAAAATCTGTCATGAAGGATCCCAAGGCAAACAAGGAAACATATTTCTTAATTTTGTACAGCAAAGAGCATGTGGTTTTGCTAACTCATTCCAGTGTTGTAAAACAATCCTCTAAGGCTAACAGTGCCACAGGCATCCAATAAATATTATTTTGCCTCCACCCCACACTTTGAGATTAAATTTGTGTTCAGTAACTCCTATAAATCACATTTTCTGTAATATCTTTAGGAGAAAATGTGGGGAATTTGTTAAGCATCAAAGTAGCAAAGTCTTCATTCAGTCAAGTTTGTCCAGCTTCATATATTTGGAAAAATAACCAACAATGTTCCCTCTGGAGTTCCAAACCATTTAGATCTTATGGCTAGAAGACCACAAGAACAATTGTCTATTTCACTCCAACTTGGGTAAGATTTTTGTAGTTTAATCAGATTAGTTTCATTCATTTCCCCTTAGTTTTTAACACTCAAGTAACCTGGAAAGAGAAAAACCTGGCAGAGCAGTTCTTAATTATAAAGAATATTTATAGTAAGGATTCACACTGAATTAAACCTAACCTGAGTATGTTTATGGTTACATACCTCTGGTGAGGGGAGGTTGGTGGGCATGGTGTCACCCAAAGGCTTTGTGACCAAAGCAGAACCCAGGATGTTGATTAAGTGATGGGCCATGAGCTTTTGTTGTTCCACCGTGCAGTGGTTCTCCAGGGACAGAATCACAGGGTACTGAGATGTCTGGGTAGCAAAAGATCAACCATCAACATTCAAAGCTTTTTATTCTCCTAGAGGCAAAATAAACATTTTATTTACCTTGAAGGCATAGTCTTTGATGGCTCTGATGACGTCTTTGAAAAGGACTTTTGATGTTAGAGTGTAGCCATGATAAATTACAGGCTCTCCATTTGGCCCGTCCCAACAGTCCAGCTCCACACAACGGCAACTCTTCATCAATGCGCTGCAAGAAGAGGAGTGAGTGAAACTACCTTTTCCATCCATTTGATCAGTTTCCTTTTAACTGAAACAACAACTAGACATATGTGGGGAGTCCATACTAATCAGCGAATAATCAAGTTTTATTAAGGTATGCAAGGATTTATGACTATGATTAATCGTTCTTATGTCAGCAGTGTATTTAATAGCTCTCAGTTTCCTTCATTAGTAAAGGTTGGATATAAGCAGCACTTCTGTCATTTGGATCAAATAATAAATTACACTCAAGAACCAGCCCCAGAATATAATACTGAGGTAAACCTGTGCAGAAAGTATAGTCATGTTTTTATCAGTCTGGAGGACCATGTAATATGTTAAACAAATTTCATTTGCTCCTCATTCAATTGAACAAACTTATCTGACAAGGTTTCAAACATGAACTAAAACTTCCAGCAAACTCTGGGTTTCATATGTAATAAAAATCTGAACATCGTCAGTGTAGTAGGGAAAGCAGATAAAGTAGAAATAATATGGCTAAGCCAAACACCAGCCAAACTCTATGCTTAAGAGCAACTGGACATGCTTTAAGGTTTGAGTTTACGACAGAAATTTTATTTATGTTCGCCCCACATTTTAATTGACCCAAGTTACACTGAATGATCCACAGAGACAAGGATCAAGGTCCCTCTTCATCTCTGTACAACAACAAATCGTTGGGCACTCTGAAAAGCGCTAACTCAGTAGAACGGCTTTTTTTGAAAACGAGACAGAGACTTGTCCAAAATCTTTAACTCACTGAGAACAAAAAGATATAGGTAAAGATTTCATTGAATTGCGCATTAAGCAAAGTAGATAATTGTTGGACAGACTCATGAAATGTCAGGCCTGAAAAATCCAGACAGCAGATTAAAACCGAGGGCGTTTTCTAATTTTCGTCTAAAAACAAACAGTATTGAAATGCTTACTTTACATAGCCCTCTGTGCTGCTGGGTCCTTTGAGTTGGTCCTCCATCAGGTAGGTGTTGTGTGAGGAGGAGATGAAGTAATGATTGAGGGGCTGACTCATGTCCTGATACACCAGTGAGTGAGCTGGGTTGAAGATGGATCCATCTTCATGGTTGAGGTACATTATAAAGCCATCCTTAGTCATGTGCTTCTTCTGTTTTGCTGTGAGGATGAGCACAATAAGTCGAATAGCCCATGAAGCAAGGCAAATCCGGTGAAAATTGAACTTTTGAAAACTAACAGTCCCGCTCCAAGTTTACCAACCTGCTTCGTCCAATTCATATTTCTCAATCAGCTTGAGCGCACTCTCCATAGTCGCTTGCTCCCTCTGCTCATTCAGTAGGAAATTCAGCAGGTTCCCGGCGCTCATTTCACCCTGTGTTTCAGCATACTTTGCATAGATCACATTTATCTCCTCCCGCTTTGTCAAGTGGTTATAAAATTCCTCGATCTCCAAGTCTTCCAGGGTACCCGAATTTGACGTGTCACATTTCTGCATAAGCACATTGGGACTTCAATAAACTGCTAACTTTATTGATTTGGTTTTACTCAAAAAGAAAAGAAATTTGAGAGTGCCACACCTTAAATATTTCCTCTGCATAGGTGTCGTCCACCTCAATGTTGACGTGTCGCAGTAAATGCTTCAGCTCTTTCAGGGTTAACTTGTTGTCGTTGTTCTTGTCTACTTTTCGCATGCAGCTGATAAACCAACTGGAACTCAGATGTAAGGATTTAGTTTACAACAGAAGAACAAAACTGCAAAAAATAACTGTACAGAGCACCATGTTAGAGCCCAAATCTCAACTGATGCACCCTTGTACAATGTATAACACACACAAAAATACGTAAATAAATGCACAACTGAACTTACTGGTTGTGACAAAATTCACCAACCATATGTGCTTTTATATGTCCCTGTGCACAAAACAACATTCTAAACAAACTAAATTAACAAACCAGATGGTGTATGTATGAAATAAATCAAACAAAATTGAAATCAAATCACATTAAGGATACTGTTCACTCTTCTGCTTCTTGTTGAGGTTGTCCACATGGTTGATGAGCTTCTGCAGGCTGGCGACCCACCGATCGGCCTCCTCTTTAGAGTCCGCCATGAAGTCGAGGCACTTGTTGTGACCCTTAAACATGATAGAGAAGCACATCTGTTCCTCGGAGGAGTCCGTGTATTTTTTGAGTCCTTCGGTCTGGCGGCCCTTGCGCACAGATTCAATGTCATCAATGAGGACTGTGTGGAGAAAGCAGGACATTTGTTAGTACCTGGATTTAGAAATGACAACATGGCTATGTTAATTAATTATAAGCCAACTTCATTTGAACTTTTAAACTTACAGCAAGTTTAAGACAGCGTTTGGGATCTAAAACTGACGTAAAATTATTTACAAAGGATTTTGGACTTCTTAAAAAATAAATCATTCCAAAGTTGTCTGACAGCGATAGCTTTATTTGTAATTTAAGATCTGGTCTTAAGCATTTAGTACCCATCAGGCATTCTTATCACCTAATGCACAGTCCTTCCTCCTGTCATTATCTTGCTGTGAAATACTACTTTTCTCTTTGGTTACAACAAAGACTGTTTTTGTATCTTATCCACAAGATAACTCTTGTTTATGAGGGAGCTGCCTTTGGTGGCCTCTTACATAAGTGTTTGAGAAAAGTCACATGCTTCCAAGAAGTCTGAGCCCACCTCAATGTGGAAATGGTTGATACCAAGCAAATTAAAAGAAAAGTGAGAGTGAGTGAGAATAGAAATGATGCAAAAAGATACAATGGTGCTTAACAGAAGTGTTTGAGAGTGTAGAGGTGGGTAACGTGTTGCACACAAACACATAGATTAGACCTTTCACGTCACAGAACTCCTTTCCTCTAAGACCTTTCAAAATATTGCTGGACGGTTTAGATTTAAACACAACAACCTTATCACACGCAATTGGCATTCCTGAGTCTTCAGGCAGGGGCGGACTGGCAATCTGACCATTCTGAAGAAGTACAAAATGATTGTCCAGTTCAGGGCCATGGGCCTGCCTGTTTCTGCTAACAGAAAAGTCAGATTTATTACTTCCAGTAGCAAGCAACAGCAGACGTCATGACCCCATGACATCTGCTGTCATTAAAAGAGAGACAAACTGTTTTCTTTCTCACTGCTCTTGATTTCGCCCTCTTTCTTCTCTTGTATTTCTACGCTGGGTTATGTTGGAACTAATGCAGACTTGATACTTGATCATACTTCCAGTATTATAGAGGAAAAATTAGATCAAATTTACAGTAATGCTTTTCCCGCTTTATTAATAATTGATTAAATAAGGTTTTCCTTGCACCACAACAGCTTATAAAAAGAGGAGAATAAAATGATCATCTAAGGGAGAGGTTCACTTGATGTTCAGAAGCAAAAACAATATGAAAACAACAACATTGAGTGTTTGCATCTTTGTTGGGAGACAAAATGTAAGTGGACAGAGGATGACAGAGGACATCTGGTAAAGATGAGTATAAAACGTACAAGAGTATTCAAAGTAACAAGCATAATAGTAATAACTGCTCCAGATATATCACACGTCATACTTATCACTTGTCTGGTAAAGATCACATTAAAATACATTATTGCGTTGAAGTGTCATAATTTGGTTCTCTCGAAATAATCTTTCAGCATTTTTTTTTTACCTCCCTTAATGTTATTTGTGTTTTGGGTGGTGAAAAAATATCAACATGGGTCCTTGTTCAGGCTTGTTTAATTAAATAATTAAGAAATATCAAATTTCAAGAGCCATAATAAGTGAGCGATTGTCCTTCTCTACAAAAAAATAAATAAATAAGAGAATAGGATACTTTCTAAACACATAATAAAGTCCTTTAATTATTGTGATGCAGTTGATTGATGACATGGCTTATTGCTTTGTCCAACTAGCAAACATGGTAACATAAAAATAGTAATAGGGGGGTTTTGTTATGCTGATTTATCATCAGTGTGTCTCAGACAATATGACTGAAGGTCTCTACACATGCAGCCTTTTTCCGCCCATACACTGGAAGACAGATCCTTTGTTGAGCAGCTTAATTTACAGAAGAGCAGGTACCAACACACATGATGTAATCACACTAAAGAGAAACTACTGACCTTGTGATAAAAACAAAGAAAAGTTCAGCTACAGTGCTAGTATTAGATGACTGGCCAATATTGTTTATAGAATTGAACACTGAAAGATAAGTACACATGCTTACAGTACTTACCTGAACAGACTTTTGCAAACAAATACAGCTGGAGCAGATTTCTCGTTTGGTGTAATTTTTTAACAAACAGCAAGACAAAACACTCTACAACTTAAAAGTAAATTTGTGGGGTCTGCTGGATGAATAAAGAAATTAAGAATCTTCCAAGTTTTTACAGAGAGATAAATGAGGTTAATTATTTGTATGACAAAAGAAATTCAACTTAATGAAATATTTTTTTTCATGAGCAAAGAACTAGTTTAAGTGATTGACAGTAACTGGTGTTTAATACGTAAATCTGCATCTCCCGCATTTTTCACTCTATGCTGTCATGACTACCAGACAAAAATATCTGCTTTTGATTTCATCTAAACTTGTTCAGGGACTTCTTCTCAATGCGAAAGCATTCATTCAGAAAATGAAAGAAAGCAGTAGATGTGTAGATCCATCCATGTCGCTGCAGCACTTAATGGAATTATATTTGTACTTAGCAGCTAAGATACTGATGATTCTCTAGAAAATTTTAAGTAGAAATTTATGACTCCCTGTTTCTATGGGGTATAAATGTGACATGACAAGGAGGCCAATTTGTTTTAGCTAATCTTCAAAATGGGTAAGATAAGAGAGGCTGCTATTCAAGCAAAGCATGTGTGTGTTAATCTTCATAAGTCAGGAAATGACCACAATAAACAACTACTAGTACTAGTCAGAAGTGGAGCAAATAGGTTACTGCTATATTGTGTTCCCGCAAAGAAAGATGTGTTAATTTTAATACTGTTTAATTTTTTTTCCAAGGGTGGTTAAGTTATGAGAGAGAAATGTTCTTTCTTAGCAAATTTAACTACGCTTAGTTGCTAAGTTCTTATCTAGCTCAATGCGTACTTTTTCTGCTAGATTTTAATGCTGCATTTTTTACAATTAACATATCGTCTTGGATACGTTTCAACATGTCATTGCGGTTAAAACAATCATGCTAATTTGATAATGTTTAGTTTTCAATGAAAGATTCCAGTTTTACAGTAAAACAACAATTATGGTATGACGCAATAAAAAATGATCTCAGTTTTAGCCTTAATTTTAAAATGGGAAAGATGGAAAATATTCAAGTAAAGCAAACGTGTGTTGAGCTTCAGAAATCAAAAAATAGTTACTTGCCTCTAATTGGGTAAACTTCCTCACATCTACAGTTAGAGCAATCTTATCCTGCCACCACTAGAAGTGAACTAAATACAAAAGAAGATTACATTTTATGGGTCTCCAATGTTTTCTCTGTTAGAGATGTGTTTGAGTTGCTGAGACTTCATAACAGCTATTACATGCTAACAACAAGTCAAAGCACTCGAAACTAGTTTCGCATGAAAGAAAGGTAGAATGTGCAAACAACAGATACACGCTGTTAACCACAGTGGTGGAAATGTGATGCTGTGGGTGTGTTCATCTTCCATGATAATACTAAGTCTTTGAAATACTAGGAAATTTAAAAGATAATATTCCATGGCTGTACATAATTCAAGATAATTTCTCTCCATAATTCAGACTAAACATCGATGCAGATTTACAGTCTTGACTTTGTGGTTTTAAACTGATAAAATTAAAAAGTACGCATACACTGGTCTCTAAACATCTCTTTTCAAATGTGGTTAAAACCAGGATTTGTTTCACTCGCAGTCTTTTGCCCAGTAAACCTCAACACTTTTGAGATGAGCTGTCACTTTGGCTTTCTGGCACAAAAACAATAAAACATGCTGTAGAGACGTAAAACAAAACACTGACCACCTTAAGACCAGTTTCGGGTTCTGTTGTTGTTCTAAGCTCAGGGTTTGGGACAGAGGTTATCAGTCCTGGCAGCACTTACTGTCACTGGGGTGGGAGGGAAACCTGAGTCACCAAAGACCCAGAGAAAGATTCTCAGTCTGACAGTGGATCACTGGACCAGAAGAAGGAAAATAATTCAAATGGGCACACACATAGTCAGGATGTACACTAGATTTTTCCAGTCTGACTCTTGCCCCAACCATGATGAATGTGTGAGCTGTTTTTATTCTACTACCAACATTTCTCACATAATCGCCTGAGGAATTTGAGGGATGGGTGCGTGTGTGTGCACACTATGAAGCAAGAAGCTTTTGTTTTGATCTGAAAGGAGTGCTCTTAGTTGACACAGTAAAAGCCAGGGGGGTGTCCAAACAATGAAGAAGCAAGATGTACTGCACAAGGTAATTTTTCTTTAGCAAGACTTATCTCATTTTTATGAATCATATGATAAAAGAAATATGAAACTCACAGGTTTGGTCTTTTTTGAAAAGCTTCTTAGATGAGTACAAGATAGTCCTACAGTCTTCCATCAGACTAAAGTAGCGGCTCTTCTGCCAGGATTTTGAGCGAATCTTGATGAGTTTCGTGCCGGCCAGCAGGAACTGAAGGTCATCATCATCTTTTAGACCTAGACAATTTGGAACAAAAGAGGAAATATCAGAATTATTATGAATGTTTGGACATTATTACAAAGCTAAAATGAACAGGTAAATTGGAGAAGTGGAAAAGAAAGATAATAATTTTAGCAAAGCACCGTTTAGAGGTAACCTCCTGGTTTACACATCCTGTGACTAAATGTTTTTTGAGGGGCTACCTTGTTTTTGCTTATTGCTTTTTATTTATTTATCTGTTTTTCAGCACAATGTGTGTCTTTAACGTGTATGGAAAAACGACTAAAAGAAGTACAAGTTTTGTTAAAGGTTTTGTGCATTCTTCTTTCCACAAAATCAGTCAGGGTCCACCAGACTTGAGTGGAGAATCTCTGTGAATATTGATTTTCAAATCTCAAAGTCCCAATTTGATTTAGGTCTAGAGTAATTTAATGTCCATTGTTGTAACTAGGGGTGCACCGATTGCAGTTTTCTGGCTGATCGACGATTACCAATCTTTTAAAAAGCCCAACTTACCGATTCTGATTTTAGCCAATACCATTTTTTTTCTGAAATGGTTGCCAACATATCAAGAAAGTTGCTGAATTGGCAACAATGAGGTGACTGTTGTTAACTGTAAATGTGCAGACATGACCTGGTAAGCCGGTTTGTCAGTCAAACCTCTCTCATGGGAGAAAAGAAAAGCACAGTGGTAGATCTTTAGACTTTGCCGAGGTTGATAACATTGGTGGATAAGATTGGCTTTACATGTAAAAATCGGCCAATCACCGATCTCCCAAAATTAAGGAGATCGGCACCGATAAATCGGTGGCGAACAAATCGGTGGCCGAATTGCTTACAACAATTACTAGTTGTAAGCAATTCATTTAAATTCATTCACAAGTCATTGGTTTTACTTTGGGTTGTTGTTCTGTTGAAAAGAGAACCTCCTCCAGAGTCTGGTTCCTTGCAGCCTTTAACAGGTTTTCTTGCAGAATTGCCCACAGTGTGGTGCTGCCACCACCATGTTTCACAGCAGGCTTCTTAAAGCTTTCCTTCAGTTTTTTTTTTCTTGTTGCAGTTTGAGTTTTTCTTTCTGTTGCAAGTTTTTGGTAGTCTATCACATTGAAGCTTGATTGTTAAGTAACAAAGTGCGGAAAAAGAGGTATTCGTTCTTTTTCAAGTCACTGGTTCCTAATCATGTTCTTTATGTTTTCCCAATAAAATATTCAGAATTCTCCTTCAGGTGCAATTTCATTTTGTATGTTTCATTTTGTATGAGGTTCATTTTGTAAAACTATGCTTAGAAACATCAATACGTGGGTGGACTTACTTGAGGTTTGGAAGTTGCAAGTTGCAATTTACAAAATAATCTGCAAGTAAAAGATCATTTAACTTAGAGAGACACAAGGTAGATTTTCATCCCTTAAAGAGTGGCTTTAGTAAAATGGAAACAATAAGAATAGTTTTTTTATTTTTCCTAGTCATCATTTTCCATCTTATTCTGAAATAAAAAAAAATACTAAGTGCAATTTCCACGTTCCATTTCTATGAAAGAACCATATTATTTGCTTGATTCACCCATCAGGCCACTGCTTCCACAGACACTGAAGTACAGCCTTATTGCTTCCTTTAGTTCTAGTAGAAATACTAGCAAAACAACTACACAGAAAGAAAACTCCTCCTCTGGGATCTCTGGGTAGAATGTTCTGCACGAACGGAACTAGCATGTTATGTTCATGCAAAACATAACATTCTTAGCATACTTTCTTAGCATCCTATCATCAAATAATTACATCTTGAATCTGCAAACATATTAAGTTGATGCTACTGTAAAATAGATCAATAAAATATTTGGAATTGCACCAAGCTGCAGTTTCTGTTAATCACAGAGGGTTAAAGGGTTAATCACAGTTAATCACTGAATTTTTTTGATGCTACTTGTTTCTCAAACTGCTAAATATAATAAACTTTGAATTTTTATATGGACTCTCTTGAATGGATACAAAAGATATCAGCTTGTTCTAAAACAGTAGCAGAGCTTCCTATTAGGACTGAGAGTGATTCACAAGCCAAACCCTCTGTGTGAAGCCATACTAATACTGGGTAGAGAATGCTTAGTATTTTGTGGGTGGTGCTGGGATCTGCAATACAACTTCAAACAATACGTTTTTACCATGGTTTCTACAAAATAGAATTGGAATTGAAACCTGTTTTAGCTTTATCAGATTGCCAGCGAGATTGCGTGACAGGCCTTTTCCCACAGATTTTACCCTGAGCTCCGTTACGTGGTTTATGGTTTCGCCGGAGGCATTGAAGGAATTCTTTTGAACATACACGTCAAACAGCCGACCTAGTTAGTTTAGCTTTTCAGTTGACAACATAGGGGCATGTTTTATTATTCCAAGAAAATAAGAAATAATTCCAGAATCCAAGGAACGCCCCCTAAGTCATGAGTGCTTCTTTTAAAGCTGAGTAATGAATTTCAGATGGAAGGCTTGACAAATCTGTAACCCACTGTTTACACCATGTGAGACAAGCTAGGGCATGATGTTTCTTAGAATTACTGGGAAATAATATGGCTAGTTGATTTTCTCAAATTACCTGAAGAGAAGGTATTCACTCTTACCCTGCATTTTCCCTGGTAAGATTGGTTAAGATAAGTGCATGATCAAAAAAGCAACTGTGTTGATTCATATCAGAAACTCTTTACCTTCGGTGCCTTACAAAAATAATCATCCTCTTGAACATTTTCAGATTATGTAATGTTACATATGCAAACTTCCATCATATTTTACTTGTATTATAAAAACACAAAGTTGTTCATAATTGTGAAGTGGAAAGATCTTTTTTTTTTCAACCTTTCTACTATGAAAATATGAACAATGTGACAAAAACAATTGTCAGCCCTCTTCCTCCTAATAATGTAAATCCAGTACAAGCAATTGCCTTCAATTCATATCACAGAACTGGAGGTAACTTCAAAATCACTGCAGAGGTTCATAGTTTAGGTGGGAAAATAGGTTGACAAAACTGTTAATCATGCTTCTTCCAATCTTGGAAAAATCAACCTTAAAAAAACCCCATAAAATTCACATTTTTATTTTTTCAATGAGCCATGTAGATAAAGCCAACAGTTAGGACAAAATTATATGCTTTGGCCCACAAGCAAAATGCATGGTGTGTGAGTGCTTTTCTACAGAAAGGACAAGGAAGCTGATCATACAGTAGTTGATGGGATCAGGGATAGAACTAAAATCAGGTATATCCTGTAAGAAAACCAATTCAGTGACAACCAAAGACTTAAGACTGGGTCGATGGTGTCCAACAGGACAACCCTAAACCTACAGGGAGAGCAACAGTCTGAATGAGAAAAGCTGGAAGAGATATGCCATAAAAGAAGAAAAAGAGCTGAAATTTTTTTAATTTGTAATGGGGAAAAAATTTGCATTTTCTGTCAAGTCATATTGTACACATGTGTGGGTTTATCACATAAAATTACATAACATGCATTGAAGGTTCTGGTTGTAGCGTGACAAATGTGGAAAAGCTCAAAGGGCATGAATACTTTAGCAAGATTTAAAATTGCTTGAAATTGAAATTTAATATTTGTAAGTTAACTTTGTGGAAGTGGAAAGAAAAATCTCTTTTTAATTATTATTTTTCGTAAACATAGTAATAAAGTGATGCTACGAGTTCAATCTTTTGTTTGTATTTCAACCCAGTTTGTTTAGAAATAGAGCCGATAACTATATTTAAGCAAGGGAGTTTTTTTTATTACATTTTCAAAACCCGAAGGAATTAGAGGAATATCAGCACTAGATACAACCTTGTAAGTAAGAGGAGTTTACAGTAGAAAATGTGACCAGAGACAAATATATACTCTCTTTATTTCTTAGGTGAAAAGGAACTAACAATTGACTTTCCAGACCCAATACCAGCAACTACAGTGTTGGTGCAGGTGTGTTTATATGGCTTTTCCCAGCAGAATGAAAACTTCAAATTACAATACAAGGTATCCTCATCTTCAAATAGTAAACACACACACACACACACCACAACACAGGATATTCATGAGTTTACCTCAGGATGCCAGTGACAATTAGATGAGTGAAAAATGTTTCAATATCAAGGCTATGGACTTATATTTGATTTTGTTTTCCTTCTTCTTCTTCTTTTCCGTTTAAAAACCTCAACAAGAAAGAAGTAACATTTGAGTAACTGCATTCTGGCTTCTGTAAAATTCTAATGTGAAAATCAGTAATAAATAAAAAATATATTTCATGAAGTATATCAATAATAATAATAATAAAAATAGATATTTGCTGGGCCGGGGGTTTCACAGACACTCTTCTTTGTTGTTGTATGGATTACTGCATGAGCTGGTGTTACTGGTGAGTGTGTTTTAATGGTGGTGATGTTCTTAACATCAACACCATTGAAGAGGCACAGCAAATCAAATTCTGTTTAAGGCCCCATACAACCTTGAGTCAGGCCAGAATCCAAGACGCGCCCATATGTTTAAATAAATAAAAAAGATAAATAGGAGTAATTTAGTTTCTTAACAGTTAACACATTTTTTTTCTCTTTTACGTGATCTACTATGTTAAAAAAAAATGGAAGTGGAAGGTTGGACCTCAAAGAAAACCTCAGCATTTGGCATTGTCTAGTAAAAGACGTATCTCTTTAAAAGCTGATGTTCTGAAAAAGATTAAATGTCTCTGTTGTTTATACACAAACAATAATAGTCATAGGCCTGCCCTGGCGTTTCAGGAGATCACAAATGATCTTTGCTGTTTCAATGGAAACAACAAAGAGAATTTTCACTGGACCATTCACTGTGTGTGTGTGTGTTTTTTTCTCCCCTCATCAAAAAGGGAGTGCAGGGGGTGTCAGTCTAAGAGGCGGCAGGCAGAAGCCTGGTCTGTCATCAGAAGAAAGAATGCACCGCTCCAGGCGATTAAGAACCATTTACATATGTCCACATAACAAACCCAGATGTGGACACACTGGATTACTGAGGCGTAATAATAAGAGGAACATGTTTTCCAAATCCAAGTTCTCCAAACACAACCCCCGAGCATGCGCGGGTGCTCCTGTTTGTGTTGGCTCAACAACTAAAGCGCGTGCGCCCCTGACTCCAAGTGTACCTTTAACAAGAGGACTCACCCAGGCGTTTTCCATTTTCCTGCGCGACCTTTTTCTGGTGCTCCTCAAATACTTTCTCCTGTGAGCTCGTCCTTTTAGGACGTAGACAGAAGCAAGACATCGCTGTGTAAAAGTCCGCTCGGTGTAAAAATTTGAGCTCGGTAAGGAAGAAAAAAGCTGGGAGGATAAGTTGTTTTTTCCTTTCTCTCTCTCCTCACGGGGCGGGTCTTTAAATGTATTGCTTCGTTATAGCACCCATATTCACCGCAGAGAGGGGGTAAATTGGTCCTTCGGAGAAACATTGTAGGTGTAGAAAATAAATTCATTCTCAAAGTTACATTTATAATTTGGTTGAACTTTTTTGGGGAAAGATACACACATAGTGGATTCTTTTTTTTAACTTTATTTTCTTGTGAGTATTTAATTTCAGCGTCTACACTTAATAAGATCAACTGCACTCAACATAAATTAAATATAAAAATGTTCTTCTGTTATCTTTGCAAAAGTTTCGAAAATGTGTACGTACCCCTAAGTGAGACACACAAATGGCGCCGCCGTGTGGCAGTAGCTAAATGTATCTGCGGTTAGTTTGGCTAGACGTTGCGTCGTCCCATGTACTATTTCGTATTTATGAATTCATAAACACATATAACATGAAGACGCATTTAAAGCGTTGGTGAGTTTTGTTTTTTATAGTATTTGTAATAATTACTAATATAAATTAGTATATATATATATATATATATATATTTTTTTTTTTTTTTCAAATATCCCCATCTGGCTCAGATGGGGATAGCATTCCCCTAACATGTTTGGGCAGTGAAGTCACGTGATGAATATAATATTCTTTGAAAGCATAAAGCAAGTTGTGGAAGCTTTCTGAATTTTTGCTTGAGATAAAATTATGTTAATTTTTAACCTAAATGAACCAGTTAGATGACTTGCTCTGCTAGTTTTATTAAAACAAAGTCATTTGCGCTGTAAGTGCTTCTAAAGTGTTTCTAAAAGATATTCTGCTCTAAAAAAGTGGGAGTCAATTGTGTAAATAACGCAAAAAAAAAGTGTCCAATCCATCACTCCAAAACAGTGAGTGGATTAGAATTCAAGCCAAAGCTATCACCCGTTATTAGTTGCAGATCTGGCACAACAAAGAAGACTGTCCCAGCCTGAAACTGGCCAGGAAGATGAATCATGGCGTAGCGAGGACAGGGCATGCTGATCATCAGCTGTGTCCGCCAACAAAACCAAATACCTTGTTTTCACTCACTGTGTGAAATAACAGGATGTGATGATGGCAATTGTGTCCCAAAAGTCTGGATTGTCTATGCAAAGGATGTAGGGCATTTTGGCATGCATATGTGGGATTTTTGTCACAGCTTGTAATTTTAGCATACTTGCAAATATTAAAATCTTTTTTTTCTAGTGTCCTACTCTAGTCATATGACTGGTACAACAGTACAGAGAGGAGACAGTGGAACTGGAAGAAGGATGATATGTGTCAAAGGTGCAGAGGCCAGTCAGCTGAGCAACAAACATAAACATGAAACTAGACAAATGCATTGCTATTGTTATTACGTCATATGCATCCAGTCACTTGAAACAAGTTCTTAAGAAGACATACCTTTGTTCCCATTCACCACACTCAAATAGCTCCTCCAATCACCTTTTTGTGTATTTTGTACAACAGTAGTGAGTGAGCAGGTAACAGGCTGTTGTACAGTCAATAATTTATAGGGGATTACAACTGAAATAATTAGTTCCAAAAGCATTTAAAACACTATTATGGAAATCGATCAATAAAAACTCGACTTGTGACTTAACTTCTTTTTTATGGAGGAGAATTTGTGCAAGTACCATGTTTGTTAAAATGTATTTAAAACCAGATCTATAGATTAATAAATAGGCTATATGAGTTGAAAACTTCGTAAATATTTGAATTACAGCAGCAGTGTCTAATGTAAAACTTTTTAATAAAGAAATGTTTCTTTTGAATATTCTGATCGCCTCTAGGCTTATTTTGGTAACATTTTAATACAGATTTAGTCCTTTAGATATTTAACGGAATCCATACGTTTATTTTATTGTCATGGTTTCACCTTGTTAGTACATTATTTAGGTTAAAAAAGTAATAAAATAAATATTGAATGCCCTATCTGTTACAGAATTGACTCTGTGGTTCTGGGGTTTAAATCTGTTTGGTTTATATATGAATTTTATTTATTCATCTAGAATCAGAATCACTTTATGTTTTAGAAAAATATCCAAAACACTAAACCAGAGTGCATACACTGAATTAGACTTGGGAACCTGCCATTGACTCACCACAGCTCAGAAAATATGCCCTTCATATTGTCCTTGTTGTAATGTTTGTTGGTTATACTACTAACACTATCAATGTCATACTTCAGAATTGAAAATAAAACACAAAATGATAAAAGAATTTAAAACGATGATGAACTTTACAATCAAATATGTGTTACTTGAATATGATGAGTAGCGTCACAAGGACTATGAACTTAAAATACTTGAAATAATATGATATTTCAGTTAATGTCTGTTTATAAATTAGGTTTTTATTCTTTAAAATCTGTTTACCTTACAAATTCTCACTGGACAAATTGAAAGCAACAGGAAATGAAAATATTTTAACAGTCTTCAAGAAAATCAAATATTCTGCTTTCATTTCAAGGCAATGAAACCAGTTGTTATTTTGCATATATGAATTTTTGGGACTAAAAGTATGAACACAGTCTTTTATTTAATATAGCAACAAAAACAGAGTCTGTATTTCAAATGTGGATTAAGAAACAACATTTTAACAGACATTGTGCACAATGATGTAGTGAACAGTTTCACTATCTCCACCCTACTCACCTTCTATCCTAGAGTCCCCTTCCGATTCCATTTTGAAGCCAGACAAAATCAATCCCCGTCCACAGCAGAAGGAAATTCCTGTTTGCCTCTACTGCACGGTCCTGTCCGTTTCAGTGGAAATTCCCACAACTCTTCTAAGAGGAAAATATCTACTCTATTTCTCCCCTCTGAGCCAACCCACAAAGTGCACATTTAACACCAGTCCAGCCCTGCTTGTTCACACCCACTTGAGCACCAGTTTGACAAGTCTTCCACTGTCTCTCGTGACTACATCATTTCCCCATGCTTGCCGATAGAAGCTACACCTTCAGAAGGAATGTTATAAACACAGCCAAAAAATATGTACTTAGAATCCATATATATCCAGTGCAAACCTTATCGTTGTCAAGATGGTGTTTTGATACCGTTAAAATAATGCTGAAATTAGACTTTTTTTTCCTGTGGCCTCTAAGAGTGCACATGATTTAATTTTGGGTGTTGCTCAAAACTGCTAGAGACCTGCCCTTTCTTGCTGCTCTTGTACTTCCACCCCACACGTCTTCTGCATAACAACAAACCATGAAAATGTTTGGAAAGGAATCACTTCTGCATGAGGTAAACACAGGTCATTTGTTATTGTAAAACATGAAAGTGCCTGGATACGTATTTATCTGTTTGTTGATTATTGTGGTGTCTCTAAACCCACTGCAAAAATTATTTTGATTAAAAAGGGAGAAAAAAAGCATGAAATGATGTAAAGTAAAATAAAATAAAGAAGAAGGAAAAAAAGCTCTAACAATTCCCTCTTTGAGAAACCCACTTCAGACCCACATAAGTAGATCAGCACAACTAAAGATTTTGTTTCAGGCGCCTCAGGAATCTTGGCTTATGCAACAAGAGCAATTGGCATTCATGAGCGGATCAACTAAAACTAAACTTTTCAAGCAGTGGCCAGTCTTTATGCATGAGACCACGGGGAATGTGGTTTGCATAACTGAAGTTATCCAGACAGCTGACTGAAATTTTTGTCTACTTAAATACAGAAAATTCTTGCTTGGTTGTTGAGAGTATTTTGTGTATTTTCATTCTAAATGTACCCATTTGGAGAATCACACATAGTTCACATGTTTGCTACCAACACTTAGACTTATCATGTGGGTTGTTTTGGACATTTCTTTGTGTGGTGTGGTTCTCTTACCTGACCAACTTGTAGGGATGATTTGGTTAGATGTTACAATGTGTGAAAACACCTGGTGGGTGGAGTGAATCCTGTTCCTGTTGGAATAACACCCTTTAGTTGTTGTGCTTTTTTTCTAATATAAAGGAGACCATGCCACAATCATTCCATTGTATTAAATAAAAAATCTTAATCTATTAGGTTGTTTTCTGGGTCTGAAACATCTTAGTATATTGATAATACTTGCATGTATTTATCAATTAATGGAAGTTCTCAGCTGTGAAATATGAGCGCAGCTGAGACTTTCAATGTCTTTACAACCACAAAAAACACACATCTCTTCAGACTGGCTTTCAGTAAAAGCTTAGAACTATTTATTACCTCTCATTTCTCACGACTATGTTTTAGTTTTGTTTGATCTATTTATCTATTTTTGTTCTTATAAAATAATAAGTATGCCAAGTATTGTTTTTTATCATTCTAGATTATATGTTTATTATGCCCGGTCTTAATTTTAGAATTATTCCAAATTTTTACATTTTACCTCTCTACAAGTACATTATATTTCTATTTCCTGCATTCTATTGCTAATCTAATTTTCGTGATCTCATTTCCATAGATTCTTAATATCAATAACTGCTTAATTTATCTCACTTTTGTTTCCTCATTACTATTTTTTGCCAGTAATTACTTGTTTTATCTGTCACTTGGTTTTAACATTTTGATAATTCTCTTGTGTGTGTGTTTCTAGTGATTAAATCTCTGCCTTTATCTTACACTTAACTGTAAAAGTGCAGCATGATCAGTGTCTTCATTCAGGTACAAGACAGAGCTTTTTTTTTTTTTTTGGCGGAAAAGAACTTCCATACCAATTTTATAGACAGCCTTAAAATGAATCTCATAACATGTTTTTGTACTAATGTTCACTTTGTTGTGTTTTGCATCAATTGTAATGTTTTGTTCATGTAAAGAAGTTTTCCAGTAACTTTGCTCTCTTACCTTTGTCATATTGATGAAAACTTTATCTATTTGTTTATTTATATTGATTTGGAAATGTACGAGTAAAACTATTTAGCATTTCTTGATTACGTAATTGTTTGTTACAAAAGGTCACACGCGGACAGCTTTCAGATCCGGTGCGCCACCTGTGGTTGCTTAGCAACGACATGTACGCACACATGGCCAACCACGGCATCGGGATTTACTAAAAGTATTGAGCTTCTAAAGTTAGTCATTGTACACTTCATGTGGTCATGAACGACCTAACGTGACGGTGTATATTTCTAACTTTACGATCTTTCGGCGCTATTTTCATTAGTTTCTACCTCTGAGGCGCACTGGAAGAAGAAAATGACAGAAGACACTTTCGTTGAACCCTTGATGGACAGTCACAGACCCTCGTCGGGAACGTCACAGGTAAGTTGGGAATGTTTTAATTTGGGGAAAGAAATCCATAAAGTGAGTTCCATATGAATTGTATCCCTCTTCTTTTATCCCAGGACATCTCTCATGTATTAATGAGCGTCTTCAAGGGGGTTTACAATAAAGACATAATCGCGAAAGGGAATCTGTTGTCCAATCTCATCAAAACAAATGTGGGAAAAAACAGTTATCATGATAAATATGTTAAGGAGCTGCACCAGGTAACCAGTGGAACAAAAGTTTTTAAGTTTATTAGTATGACAGAGTGAAAGGAAACTTCTCTCTCTTTTTTTTTCATACTGATAGGCTCGTTCTGAATATGAGCAGTGTATAAAAATGGCTGATATGATGGAGGATCACATATGTAAGGGTAAAGCCCAGGCTGCTGCCAAAGAAAGCCGGAACTGTGAGAGGATGAAAGCAGACCTTGTAGATGGTTGTGATTATGCAATGTTTCCAGGTGAGTTGCTCTCTGATTTATAGTTGTATGAACAAGTTCAGCGAAACTACAACTACCAATGTTAAACGCGGTGCTAGCACCATTATGCTGTTGGGATGGTTTTGTTCAAAAGAGATAGGGAATCTGTTCAGGGAAGAGGGCAGACAGAGACCCTAGGCGCACAGTCAAATCTACAAAGCAGTGAATTAGAGCATATTCATGTGGCAGAATGGACCAGTCAAAGTCCAAGTCTAAATCCAATTTAGAATCTGTGGCACAGTGTCACCACTGGAAATTAGAATTTTTGTCTGTAGATGTCCAGAGCTGAGACCAGAAGACTTATAGTGGTAAATGCAATTAAATGTGGTTTTATGAAATATTGCATAAATATGTTCTGCACTGTGTAACCCAGTCACATTAAAAAAAAATCCAACGATTGTTAAAGTTGTAATAAGAAAAATGTGAAAAGTTCAAGAGACAGGTATTTCAAAACTGATCTTGTTCCTCATGTTTGTTTTCAGTAAAATCCACCTTTTGCTGGTGTGTCGATGATGATCTTCTCAAAAGAAACAACCTGATCTCCCCTGGGGACTACTTACCGGCAGAGAAACCACAAATACGAGCACCAGCCCCAGGTATGAGATGCTCCTAAGTGACATTTAAGTAATGATTGACTGTGTGAAAGTGACCATCTTTGTCTGGGCATTTTGACAGTAAAATCGAGTTTTGCAAAACCCACTATCTCATTTGCCATACGCACAACCCGGGAGTCTCAGGATCGCGGACCACAGAAGACTTTGTTGGAAATGAATGAGTTGGATGACAGTCTTACTTGTGAATCAAGCTCAGAACCCCAACAAAGCAAGAGAATCCCTAAAATGGTAATTAATAGTAATTAAGTAGAAAAAATGGGATAGGGTTAGGTTAGGTAGGGTAAGAATTAGGGTTAAGGTAAAGCTATATATTGCAATGATTTAAATAAAATACATTAATGTTTTTGGTTGTATGTGACAAAATGATTTAAAAACGAATATGTTCCACTTGTTCTTAAACAGACCATACCTAAGCCAACCTGGTTTGGCCAACCAAGCGCAAAAAACCGCACAGAGGGTTGGGAGCAACTTCAGAAGTTTAAGAGAAGACAAAGCGTCCTGCTCGATAGACGAGTCTGTCCTCCAAATGCGCAGCAGTGCAGAAAGTCGTTCAGCTTACCCAAAGTGAAAGTGAAGAATGACCAAGAGAAGAAAAACTCTGACAATCAAAGGTACCAAATAATCTGAGAGTAAAAGAGAAATGTAGATTTATCAGGTTAATGATGAATAGTTGGTGTACAACATAGTGCAATGTTATTAACAATATAATGATCAATATTGACTTGAAATGTGAGTGTCATTTTACCTCAGTGCAAATAGTTGCCCAGCTGTACCAAAGCAGGTGTGTGTAAGCTGATACCAAATGCTTCACAATGTGACTGTTGAACCTGAACCACCGAGGTAGTGAAAACCAGGCAGTGTTTGACATCATCATCCATTTCTTGTCTGTTTTCAAACTGTTCAGTAGCTGCAATGTTAGAGTCATGGTCTGTTCAGTATCTTTACACAGCTGAGGAAGACAAATACAGTCAGGACAAAAATGACTGAAGTATAAGCGTCTTGTTAACAGGGTTTTTATTTTCCATCCATACACATCTATGCACATGTATCCATGCTCATCCGCGCAGGGTCGCATAGCAGATATTTCCCATGTCCAGTGGTCAATTGGGGAGAGGTTGTGTGTGTCACAGAGACACACACAAAATCCATATAAAGCTATTTCAGTTACACACGATGTGAAATCACCTCTGCTCCTGATATAAATAATTAAAGACCACTCAGAGAGGAAGGTAATGCTGTTTTTATTTTTAAGTTCAAAATTCTGACTTGACTAACATTAGGAAAATCTGCTAACAATCAACTTTGCACTTGGATACATGTCTGAAATTGAGTTTTAAATTCTGTTTGTCCGTTTCTTCTTCCTTCTCAAAGCTCTATAGATGAGCTCCACTGTGTCTTCCAGGCAACTCCCCAAGTGATGTTTTTCACAGAATACAGCATTGGAAGTGTTTATGAGGTTTGTTTCAGTAACCGACTCAGAACAATCTGAACCTGACGTAGGCTGAAAATATGCTGCTCTCTAACTTATCCCCCTGCTGCATCAGTCTACACTGGAGCTGAAAAACATGACTTACTCAAGCCGCTACCTCAGAGTCATCCCTCCTACCACTCCATACTTCTCGATAGGGCTGGGTGAGTCTGTTTTAGCCTCTCAGCTCACGTGATGTTGAGATAAATCAAAATAACTTATCTAGCAGATGGGAAACATCAAGTCAAAAATCTTTGGAATGTCATTCCTATTTATTAGCTCCCCACTTGGGAGTAGCAGCTGTGAGTCACCCTGACTATAAAACAATACCAAATTGTCTTGAGCATCAGATGCTGTAAAACCAAACTGTTACTTATGTAAAGAGTTTGTGTTTGCAGGAAGATTCCCCAGTGATGAAGGCATTGTTGCCCCAGGGATGAGCTCTAAGTATACACTGCGATTTGCTCCAGACTCCTTGGGAGACTTCAAGGATTTCATGATGGTGCAGACAGAATCTCAGCACCTATTTGTGGTGCCCATTGAGGCACGGAGACCTCCTCCTGTACTTACCTGTAAGCCTCACTGCAAACAGCCTTACTTACTGTACTTTGCATAACGATCCTTTAAAACACCTCATCCAAAATGTTTTTATAGTGCCCAGAGTTTTGGACTGCGGGTACTGTCTGGTTGGAGGAGTAAAATTTCTGGAGTTCATGTGTCAAAATGTTGGACTCAGCGCTGGGACTTTTTACATCATCCCCAAGGACCAGTGGCCGGCCCCAAATCTCAGGGTAATGGTTGCAAAACTGAAACTATTCACTGCTCCCTCAACTTTTATGGTAAAGACTTCAAACTAAATGTTTTTTAATTGCAGTTGCCTAATTGCAAGTTGAAACAAAATGTTCTCTAACAATGAGGTTTGGGTTTTTGTTTTGACTATAAATATACACATATACTAAAATAAGTTGGAGAAACATAGTGCTTGAATCTTTTTGGGTTTATGGTCAGGTTTGTTTGGAGCTGTGTTAATTCTGGATTTACAACACTTGGTGGGAAAATAGTTTTGTGTATTAAGGATAGAACCTGTTCCAAAATGAGTGCTGAAGTGTAATTATGGTGCTACTCATGGGATACATTGTACAGGCTGTCATTAAGATTATTAATGCTTTTTTCAAGCATTGCATGTTTCTCCTAGGGATAAACATGCTCCTCAGGTGCTCCCCCTCTCTTAGGAGATATCAGTCTCCTTGTCAGGCAGGTCTTTACACAAGCCCTTCCTGTAAAATGCATCAGTGTTGTCTAGTGATGTTACGTGATGTGCCGAGGCTTCAAGGCGTGTGTCAAGTAATGGAGGGGGCGTTTCCGTAAAGCGCGTTTCGAAGCTTGCTTCATTTAGGGGAGGAGCCGAAAACGATGACGTCCGAAGCCTCGCTGCCCGGCTGTACCACGTGACTGCTTCGGGAAGTGGCTCAGAGTTTGGCGCAGGGTTTGACAGCTTTAGAAACCCCACAGGCTCCATTCAAAATGTGGGTTGTTGTAGGCGAGTTGCGGTCAGTTGAGAGAGTGGATAGAGTTTTGATAGTGGTTATTTAGTTTGAGACAGTTAGTTTGGTGTTTGGAGAGTTTAGGACAGACAGATAGATAGAAAGGAGATTTAGGAGCGCGAGGACAGGATAGGAGTAGGATGGAGCCAGCGAGAAAGAGGAGGATTTCTCCTGGTGGGGGTATATTAGAAATGTTCAGCTTAACTGACCTGTAGAGCTGAGATACCAAGGGTCTGACAACAGGGAGGTGCAGGAAACCAGGTAGAACAGACTACTGTGGAAGCAATGAAGATCTCCACAAGGAGATCCAAGAGGCAACACCCAGGGACTTTGACAATAATCAGGCAGAGGTCATACACAGGAGGACAGAGAGAGCAAACTTAGCTTGACTGGCAGGCAATACTCAGTGGTCATGAGGCAAAGCTTGGGTCAGGGTCCAGAAATCCAGAACAGAAGGGATCTGCGAAGGGCTTGGCAGGGGGTGGGGGTCAACCCATGGACAGAAAAGGGTTGTAGAAACACTGAAGGCTTGGAAGGAACTGCTGGATCTCTAGTGGCTCTTGGCTGTTGATAATCTGGCAAGGAGACAGAGGCTGATAGGTGTTTAAGTAGGGCAGGGCCCAGATGGAACAGGTAAGCAATCAGGTGTGGCAGGTGAGCTGAATGAGTGTTTAAGCACAGCATGGACAGGACAGAACATGAATCATGACAGTTACGAGGTATGGTCACCTATATTACATCTATTTATACCTCAGCTAAACAGGCAAGGCATAGTTTACAGATTAAGCATTCATGGACACTTTCAATTAGAAGACTCCGTAAGAAATTCATAAAATGGCTCAGTTACTTTTTTTATTGAAATTGAAGCGGGCATCAATAACTATGTTAACAAAACAACAATTTCTTAATGTGGGATTTCTTAATAAATGTGCTCAAATCAATGGTAGGTTTCAGTGTGAGATTCTGCAGCTGTAATTAAAAAATATATGTTATGTTAAGGTGCTTTGCAGATCTTTAGGTTTGGCAATAAATGGGGCTTGAGATCTAAGTGCATTGAAATAACTAAAGACACCTTTTTTTCTTTTTGAAGTCCTTGTCAACAACATACTTTTCTGAGAAGCCACCCTTTGCAGTAGGCCCCTGTGTGTTTTCACTGCAGCCAGGAGAAGCCATTGTTGTGGAGGTAACCAGTTTCCCTGAATTTGCAAATTTTAACAAGGACAGTATGTTCGTTGCATAAATTTGTCTGCTTTGCATGAGAGAAAAAAATAAACAGTCCCAGCAAATTTAATGTGTAGTGTTTTTTTCTCAGAAAGGTCAGTAATGTTTTCAGTAAACTTACTCATTTATGAGATTTACATGGACAATGTTTATCAGAATTTAAAGGTATATGTATAGGCATCACGCGTCTAACATTTTATTTTATTTTTTTACATGTTCCAGGTTGTTTTCTTTCCAACTACTGTGGAGCATTGCTCTCAGCCATTTGCCATAATCTGTGACAACTGCCAGGTGAAATACATTTCCCTTGAAGGTCAGTGTTTGAAGCAAGACAACCAAGAAATTTCCTCCACTGTTGTTTCATTCTATTTCCTGAGGTGGATTAATGTGTTTGGCTTTTACAGGTGAGAGTCAACTGGTCGGCGTTGAGCTTGTGTCTATATCTGGAGAAAATGAGCCGCTCACTGCTGGAGAGATGCACGACCTCACTGCAGAGCACTTTGTCCGTTTCAGCGAATGCCACCCTCACATTGAGCAACAGAAGAGACTTGTCATCAGAAACAATGTGTAAGGCTGACTTTATTGTGTGTTGTCACCGTTAAGCACCTCTTAGTGTATAAAACAACATAGCATCTTACAAAAGTGTTTATATTCGGAAAAGTCTGCATTCAACCCCGTAGTTGCCAGTGACTGTGACTCAGTAGGATAAGTAGTTGCAATCTGAAGGTTCTGGACTTCCATCTTCCTCTAGCCATATCTTGATGTGGACAAGGCACCTAATTGACTACCAATAGATGTATGAATGTGTTCATGTTTGTGAGTATAATGGAGTGAATGTGGCTCTATAGTTGAAAAAGCTGTGAGTGGTCAGTAAGACCAGCATTTTCACTTTTTTCTGCCACTTCTTTCCTTCATCCACATGTTTGTTTGTTGGTTCCCTTACATGGCTTCAAATGGGTCGTTGTTGGCTTTCCTTAACATTTATCTTTTTTTCCCCACTTCCTCAAACAGGCAAGATTTGTGGAGTATCATGTTGGTGACAGATTCTCCCACGTAATTTGTAGATCTGAGTTGTGGATCTTTGCTGCTCCTCCATAGGTTTTGGTTGTTATTTAGTTACCTAACCTTCCATGACATGGTATATTTTTACCAGAGTAAGAGAGGCTGAATACTAATGCAAGCCACACTATTAAAATCCATTGATGTTTGTCCTTTTGTGATGTGAATAAATTAACAATTTAAAAAGGTGGTTTTTTTTATATATATATATTTTTATAAAGATTGTTCTAGACCAGTAGGAGAATTTGTTGACACCAGGACTAAAGGTGGTTAAAACGCACAGACTACAGTATAAGATTTACAGGCATACGTGTTTTTAGTGCTTTCTGGTTGAGCAACCATGGTGATCAAACTTAGCATCTGTGTTGTCTTCCTTCTTTCTTCCACCAGCCACTTTTTACTTTTTAACTGGAGGATAAATTGTGCAAGTCCCTAGCTCTCAAGAACTTCAATAAATAATTACTTGAGCTAATCATTCTTCTTTCTTGGATCATTAAATACAAAACTTTTATTTCTCCTTCTTTCTTTTTATTTTTTGTTTGAAGCCACTTGGAGCTGGCCTTCCACTGGCAAATTATGAAACCTAACCTGCGTTCTCTTCTTCCTGGGGAGACCCATGAGCCATCCCATATCCAGTTTCACCCGGACACAAATGACGTTTACCACATGAGCCCCCCCTCAGGCCTCCTGGCTCCCTGTCAGGAACACGAGTTTCTCTTAACCTTCTGTCCTAAAGAGGTATGAAACAAAATTAAGTGTAAAATGCAACAAACATGTTAAGGGTTAATGTGGCAATAATGCTTTCATTTTGTTCAAGTTGAAGGATTATCACAGTGTCTTTCACTTGGTCCTGAGGGACATCCCCCTGATGCCACTAGAGCCTAACGATAACAGGTACTTTTATACTTGCAAAAGAGGCAGTAAGTGCAGCAAAATATGAAATCCAACTAATAAAATCACAAAATACAAAAATAAGGGAACTAAAAATGAGAAATGTCTCTTTTTTTTGGTTTTTGCTGTTAATTTTGTGTTTAATTTTTTAATTTTGTGGAAAATCTAGCGTCCTTCATCCGGTTCATTCTGGCTCCAAGTTGAACAATGTGATCATCATGGATATAGAGGTCAAAGGGTCAACAGAGCTATACCGAGTCTTACTGGAGCCATACGGTGTCATAATCCCTGGAGAAATATTTATCTCCATCGCTACTCACAGGCAGTTTAAGGTTAATTAAAACAGAGTTTATCTCATTTTATTTGCAGAACAATTAATCCAGTCAAATATGTAATTTTGTTTACTTCATGCTGCCTGTGTTTCAGATGTGGAATCACAGTAAAACCTTCATCTTGTTTCAATGGGAGAGGTTGAACAGCAGCTCCCATGTTATAGACGTAGAGCCATCTGCTGGGAGAATAGGTGCACTGCATCTTAAAGCTGGTTCATGGCAGTTTAGGGCACATAGTTTAAATTTAACTATTTTCATGTATTGTCTTTTTGCATTGAGTTTTTTTATTTGTTTTATTCGTTTCAGAAGAGAACGAGTGCTTTGACTTTGAGGTCATTGTTACTGGAGGGAAACCAGATAAGCTTAAAACCAACCTGGTTTGCAACATACAGCATCGTCACGAACCTGTCAAGTTGCCTATCGAGATTTCCTTTAAGGTAAGATTTAGCAACATCTAGAAATGCTTGTTTCCATTTTAATATGTTTTTGCGTTAAAGTGATTTAATGTTAAATAGGGTCCCACAGTGAAGCTCAGTGTTCCCTGTGTGGACTTTGGGCTTGTGAGGCTCGGGGATGAAGTTCAAACCACACTCTCCCTAACCAATACCACCCCTCTGGAGGCCTGCTGGATGTTTAAGGAGAAGATCAATAATAAGCAGGATCACCAAGACACAAACGCAGTAGAACCGGAGGTAAGCCAGTAAAATGAAAGATTGGGTTAAAAATGAAGAGGATTAGTGTTTAAATCTCATTGATAGTAACTTCTGTATTCGTGCTCAGGTCGTAGTGGAGCCAGGAACAGGTGTGCTGCCCCCCTTTGCTAGTTGCAGTGTGGCGCTGCATTTGAACTTAGATTTCTGCCAGAAGTTTGAAACAGAAATGGAACTGATTGTGGAGAATGGGACTACGAGGTAAGCACTTCTACAGCATCTCTCAGAACTGTACCCATCACTTCTGCAACTCTAGGTTTACCAAACTTAAAAAACTGAGACCATAATAAATCAAATACAAATTTTCACCCCCTTATCCACCTCCCTGTATACTCTTGATATTTACATAATAACCTGGTAGCATAATTGTAGTTGCCCTTAAACTACTTTGATAACTTTTGATTTAAGTTCAGCTTTGGGTCATGTGTAGCCACATCTTCACTTGGTAACATTTGCTACACTGTCTGTTTGGTAAAGCCAAAACTTCTGGGGGTTTTTCTAATAAAGCCATTCTTTTGACAATTTGAATTCACTATGATGCTGAGAAATCCATTAGAAATCACTCTTAACTTTTAGCCCAAAGGTTTAAGATCAGAACTTGATAAGTGTACCAACCTTGTCAAAAACCCCATGGGAAAATGTAATTAGGACAACTAAGCTTTACTTCAGGTTCACCATATTCACCATAATTGATGACTAGCATAAACTGAGGAAGAGTGAATGCTTAAATTGAATCAAAGGTTGTTTCAATAAAGTATTAATTTAAGGATGTGCACACTTTTTATATTGTTTTTTTCTGTTGAAATGCACAGGATATATATTAAAGGTGGAAAAACTTTGAAAATATTTATGTAGCCACTGTTTTTTTAGTCTCATGAACATGGAGTTTTAGAAAGGATGTGAACTCCTTTGAGAGCTGCTGTACTTAAATAGTTCTTAATACACATCTACTATCAAAACATTAAAGATGGTTCTCAGTTCCCAGGTTCTATTCAGGATGAGTTTTTTTTTTCCATCATATGTTCCTCACAGTCCTTTTTGGATCCAAGCAGTTGTGCAGTCTCCTCAGGTGTGCTTCTTAAACTGCAAGTTGGTCTTCTCTGATCTTTACCTGGGAGTTCCCTCAACAGGCACCGTAACACTTTTCAACCAGACTCTGCTGCCATCACACTTTAGCTGGAAGGTACGTTCTGCTACTTCTCAAAATATTATGCAACAGCCCCACTAAATCCCATAAAATCATTCTCAATAATGTATTCTCCTTTTTGATAATTTCTACAGAAATATATGCAGTTTGATGTTGTAGGTGAGATTGTTTAGACTGTCAAACCCATTTCTTTGAAAGCAGCTGGTATTTTGTTCCAAGAGGAGAGACAGCTTATATTATGATGAAAAAGTTGTTGCTTTCTTCCAGATTTCTTCTGTTTTAGATTGGTTATGCAATTTGCTTTTGTTGTTTTGCTTACTAAGGGTGTGGCTGATATAAGCAGTTGAATTTAGTCAAGGAAAAAATGCTGGGATTAGGATTCTAAGTCCATTAGGACGTCGCTGTCTTTCACCTGACAGGAACATCTTCAGGGTAAACAGGCTTCACTGTGCACAGCCACCTTTGATCCCTCTTCTGGTATACTGGGACCCAATGCAACCATGAACATCAATGTAAATTTAACCTCCCACACAGATGTAAGTACCACCTGTGCTGCTGAGAATAGACAGTCATGTGCTTTCGTAACGTGTGTGGTAAAAGATGCTTCTGCTTTCTTTTGTTTCTTTGTAGTTGAAGCTCACAGAAGTGGCTGCTATCTGTGATGTGCAAGGGATGAACTCGCCGCTTGTTCTTCAAATTGTGGGCTCCCAATCCAAGAAACTTTCTGTGTCCTACTCGCTGCCTGGCGCCTGGTACCAAATTTGGCTCTTGAAAACTTTCATTCCAGTTTCACCTTTCCCCAGTTTCATATACTAAAATATTTGTACTTCTAGTCACATAGGGAATAGTGACAGTCCTTCAGCACTGATAATTGACTTTGGAAAAGATGTCATTTTAAAGACGGAGGTGACCAAACAGTTCCTAATGACCAATGAAAGCGCTATTCCTGCAGCTTTTACTATAAAGCCAGAGTTTTTCACTTGCAACGTTTCAATGGCAAACAGCTTGTTAGAGAAGAGGTAAAATACTCTGCTCTATGACCAGAATAAAAGATCATAGATTGAGTTCACCTCACAATAACAGAAATGTTACAAAGTCTGCATTTTAATTACAGACTCACATATTTAAAGACTCCACTTTTCACTGAACAAGTGACAAAAGTAGAAGCCAAAGCACATGAAGGTATAGTATGACTTTTTGTATAATTCGCAGGTCTTGGGAACACAATTGAGGTTATTTGATTTTTGTCAGACTTTGTTACCGGCCTTCTGGCTCATGGAAATGGGGCGGCCTTCATGGTCCAGCCAGACTCAGGGCAGCTGGGACCATTTGAGACCAAGACAGTGGATGTGACCGCCTATTGCTTAATGTGGGGAGAATACAGAGATCACCTCATATGCAAGGTGTGTTAGTATTTCAAAGAATTAGAAGTAAGCAATTTTCTCTGTTATCACCCAATTTAGATCTAATCTTGTCCACAGGTCGGAGACCTTGAACCGATGCACATAACTATGCGGATGACTGTGAAGGGCTGCCCACTCTACTTCCAAATGATAGGCCCCCAACCGGATGACCAGTGTCAGGGTCCTACCATGCAGTTAGTTACACACCTTTCAAATAAATTGACGCCTAATTGTGTATCGTCATTGATTGAATCTTCTCTTTTGGTTCAAATTTAAATGCTAGCTTTGGAACTCACTTGTCAGGAGGAGACACCATTTCTCAACCTCTTCGCATCAATAATCCAACCATGTTTGGTAAGTTGTTGTTTGTAAGTTGGTTCTAAGCTTAAACTTTGACTGTCTATTAAAGAAACAATAACTTCTGTTTTGCACAGTTCCTGTAAAAAGTTGTCATACCCTGAGCACATTTTAGAACGATAAAACCACAGTGTGTTTTATTGAGATTTTATGTGATAGACCAACACAAAGTAGAACATAGTTCTGAAATAAAAGAAATGTAAAAGATTGGGTTTCAAAATTATTTACAAATAAAAGTCTAAAAACTGTGGCATATATTCATAGTGAGACATTGTCCCACACATGCCAGTAGATCCACCTCTTCCAGACTTTTTTGATTTTTATTTAAAAGCTCTTTATAAAATAGCTCAAGTTCAGTCAAATTTAGGTTTGGACATTGACTGGATCACTCTAGCACATGAGAATGCTTTGGTCTAAATTATTCCATTGCAGCTCTGGTTATATATTTAGCCTTGTTGGTAAGGTGGAAGGAAAACTTGCACCCCAATAGCAGGTTTTCTTTCAGTATTTCCCTATAATTTGATTCATCCATTTAACCATCAACTCTTGACAGATTCCTTGTCCCTGCAGAAGGAAAGTGTCCCTAAAGGATGATACCACCACCTCCATGTGTTACGGTGATGTTAAGAGTTATTTTTGTGTTTACACAATATTTTTCATGTAGACTTAAAAGTTCTATTCAAGTCTGGTCAGAGCTCCTTCTGCATGTTTGCTTGTGTTCCCTCGATAGCTTGTGACAATCTACACGTTGGATCTCTTATGGTTCTTCATCCATCTATCGATCTGGAAAAGTTAACAAATCCCTCGCAGCACCAATGAATGCAGACTCTTTACATGAGGAAAAACAATTGGGACCTCTTACGGCTTCCCCAGAGCAGCTAGTTCCTTCTCTTTTGCATCGTCTATTTATTTCATACTCATTGTACGGCACTCCATGAAATGGCACATTTACAATTTGATTGAAACACTTGGAAAAACATTTGAAAAGCTCAATTTCATAGAACTTCAGTTTTTTGTGCTGGTCTATCACAAACATCCCCGAAAAGATAAATGACTGTCTGGGATAGTAAGTTAAGGGAGGATGAATGCTTTTTCTAGGCACCTCCATAACCATACTTCATCCAACATAACCATACTTCATCCAACATTCTAAATGATCAAATGTCTTTTGTCTGAGACAGATATCCAGGTGGACTGGGAGATTTACAACATTGACGAGAATGACCACACACTGATTGAACTCGTGATGCCATGTGGAGACCACTTCCCGCTGAAGGATGATGATGGTAATGAGCTGCTGAAAGGAACATTTAGGGTTTTTAATGAAAACAATCCAACAGAGTGGGAGAAGAATCAGACACCAACATTGGTGGGGACAAGCATGTCCCTTCAAAGTGGTACTGTGAGTATCTCAAACAGCAGAATCCAGATTCTACTTGGGACATGATTGTATGGCATTAAATATTTCTCTATTGATTCCTCAGAATGGAAAAGAGAAAGAATATGAAGAGGAAGAACATCTCTACCCTGCAAAGAAAAACTTCATCTCTGTCCACACACGACCTTACATAGGCAGCCTGTCAGATTCCCCATACTCCATTATACCGCAACAAATTGTAAATTATTTCAGCCATGTTTTTGCCTTTTTCTCCTCAAAAACCTTCACAGTTTAATATTATTAATGATGCACTTCTTTGGTGTGTAAAACCCAAGGTGATTCCAGCAAAGAGCACTGGATGCATCCATGTGTCTTTCACCCCTTTTAATCTTTCTGAGTCCCAATGTGAGTCCAGATGTGTGGGTGTGGCATGTGGTTTCCTGAACCTGAACTCAGAGGTAACAATCCAAGTTCACAACAAACACAGAATCATAAAAGAGACCAAATATTCAAAGGGTTGATGTGTTTCTGTGTATGTTACAGAAGGCAGTTTGCATCCCAGGTAAAGTCAGAAGGGATTTGGCTTTGGATTTACAGCCTGTCAAATTGGATCTGCTAGGAACCATTAAGCCGGCGGTGTAAGCAATTACCTTCACACTATTTATACCCCATATCCCTCATGCATCTTGCTCAATTTATGTTTCCTAAATTAAAATAAGCTGATGTTAGGCAAAACACAAGCTCAGGGATGGGCTGATCAGGCTGCAAATCTTTTTCTTGGATCTCCTTTTGCTTGTAGGCTTTTGGTGCAGCTGGAGGATGACAGCGAGACACTGGAGTTTAATGCCTCCGCTGGTGATTTACTGAGGGTTGAGTCAGACAATGAGGTTGGGAATCATTAGCACATACAAGACATACTGATTTTAAGGGTATTAAGTATTTCTGAGCTCATGTTGGGCCTTTTTTTTTGCTGTGTTGTGCAGGTAGTTGTCAGTGAATTTAGCATTGTAGAGAGCTTTCAACTGAGAAACATTAAAGAGACCCCTCTGCATTTCAAACTTGAGACACAGCCGCCATTTTCAGTTGTGAGGCCTCACTCTGGAGTTTGGACCAGCATCTCAAGTACCAATGGTCTCGATCAACCATTGGTACTTTACCCTCAAAATAGCATGCAGGTTGGTTGTAAAAAAGCCTAGACTATTTTATGAGGGTGTCTTTGTTTGTTTCATCAGTAAGTGTTGCTACTTCTGTGAATTCTAGGTGAAAGTGGCCTTTCACTGTTCTCTCTCACTGCTGGACCTCTTAAACCATACAGAGGAAGACCTCTCTCTTGCAGGGAGTCTGATCCATACTAAAACTGGTCGGAAGAAGCTGAGGTTGCAGCAAAACCTCCTTATCCACCACAGCAACAACAACCTGCAAGTGGGAGACAGCATCACAACCAAATATTATACTTTACAAAACCTTATTTAGCTTGTGACCTTACCAAATGCATTTCCTGTGTATAGAAAGTGCCATTGTGTGCCTATCTGGAACTGCCTATACTCAGTCTCTCCACTGATTGCCTAACTTTTGGGTTTTGCGATGTTGGAGACAGACAGACCAGGAAAATAAGCCTCACCTGCCGTGGATCAAACACCTACTGGAAATCACTAATAAGTAAACGCCCTCACAACATTTTGAAAACCAACACATCCCAATAGCAAATGGTTGCTCAACAGTGTTGAAATGTCTAAAAAGTGTAGGATTTTTAATGAAATATTTTCCAAATTTGTAAGAGAAAAGTTTTCCATCCATTTATAGGTGGAACAGTTGACCAGGACACACAGAAATGTGATTCTGGAAGAGTATCAAACTTTGAAATGATAAATATGAAGCAACCTGATACCACCAGTTGATGATTACTGTATGTTTGTTGTTGTTGTTCATTTGCCTTAATCGAGTCTCACTGTGTTTAGAGTCAGATGAAGGAGACCCTCAGGTGTTTGAAGTTGCACCAGACTCTGGGGTTTTCCAATCCAGGGAACTGGTCAGAACCTCCAGCAGCCAGTTTCTGCAGATTAGCTTCACTCCAAGGTAGCAGTCAGTTCTGAAACGTAAAGCATTCCCATTAAACAAACACATAAAAATCATGTTTATTAATCGGTTGCCTTTGTGTCATGTGTTTCAGCAAACAAAAAGAGTTCACGGCTTTGCTGGTTATCGAGTCGCCTCTAGTGAAGACGCCCCTCACTCTTCCGCTCCTGGGAGTCGGATCCTTTGATGAGGACTACATATCGACATATTTTTTGAGTGGCAAAACAGCTGACGATGAAATGGTTTTTGGTGGATTGTAAATATGTGTTTGACAAAAAGTAAACAGACAATTTCTTACTTGCTTTCTGATAAAGACCGAAACTTCCAAGGGAGTTCAATAGAAAAGTTTTAAAAATATTTGCTCCAATGAAGCTGCATGGGTTCAGTTATCCACTTAGCATGTTATTTCAGATTAAACTTGACTAGAAGTTATTAATCTGTGCCAAACCTGGGAAGGGTGATCATTTGCTTTGCCAGCCAGAGAGAGAAAAGGACAGGATGTTGAAACTGAAGGAAAGACAGTATCATAAAAGAAAAGTGACGTGCCTGGTTGTTTACTGCAAGTCGCAAATAGGCAACTCGGGAGCCAAATACAGCTACACACCCATAATTACAGGCAATGAAAATTGTAATGAAATGAATGCATGAAGTACAAAACGTGGCGTCAGAGCTCATTAAGTCATAACAAGTTCTTCTCAATTTCTAACAGCATAATTAACTTATTTTTCAGGGACACGTGAGTCGTTTTTCCCTTTAGACTTAAGGCCAATTTTAAAAGATTAGAACAGCCTATGTCTAAGTTTAAATATTTGGACATACAAATAATTAAACGTAGACATAATTAAACTTAGACATAAACCTAGACAAGCGAGAGTACACACCATGGGGAGATCGGAAAAAATGTCTAAGATCTTTAAGAACATTGTAGCAGTTTATGAGTCTGGTAAGGGACTTAAAGAGGTCTCAGAAGAAATCAGTCATTTCACTATTTTTAAAAATTTATATACAAGTGGACAGCATTCAAACCACTTACACTATGCCTAGGTCTGACTGTTCTTAAAAATCCCCCTGTGAGCAGATTACAAATTGCTAAAAAAAAGTCTCCATAGATCTGCAGCAGGCCCCTGCTGATATAATGATATGAGTTTATCAGCAAGAGCAAGCATATCTTCTGTGGGAGACACTGTATACTAGAAGAAAAGTTTTGCTCTCTCCTAGAAAAATTAAGGACAGACTCAAGTTTGCCTGAGAGACAAAGACTGGGACCTCTAGAAAAGTGTTCTTTGGACAAAAATAGAATTAGACACCAGAACAGAGGACATGTTTGGCATAAAAAATACTACATTCCAGGAACATAATCTGGAATGTTGTTTTAATCTGGAACCATGGATTATGGAACCATGATGCTTCCATATCCATGGATATCCATGGTTTGAGGATGCACCATGAATTCTGTGTCAGAGAGCTCTTGAAGTCAACATGACACCATCTGTAAAAAACTAAAGCTGAATGAAAACTACAGCATGACAAAGACCTAAAACTCTTCAATAAATCCACAAAGGACTGACTGAGAGTTTAGAAACAGAAAGTTCTGGACAAAATCAAAGCACAGACCTTGTTCTGATTAAAATGTTATGTGCATGACTTGAAACAGGCAATGCAATAAACCCTCACTTTTCCTCTGTGAAAAGTGAGCATTGGGGAAAACTTTACATTGGTGTAAGCAACAGGAAGATGTCTAGAAGCAGCATCTTTCTGAAGATATCTCAAAAGGGAAAAGTCTTGTTTCTGTGGGATAGGGTGTCCTGACTTTATTCAGTTAGAAAATGCAATTTTGTTTAAATCTCTTATTAGACATACTGTATATGAAGACAAGACTAGTTTTTGATATTTAGGTCAAGCTAAATCATATATTTTCCCCAGATTAAATACTAGATTAGACATCAATATGTGAGCATTTGGTGGAAAGAAAATATTTGGTAACTAAACCCTAAATTGGTGAAAGTGATCACTTACACTCGTTCCAGGTGGAAACTTCTTCCCAGAGTCTTGTCTCAAGTTGAAATACAAATTTTACTCATCATTTTGAATTACAAACACCAAGCACAACCCAATACTTTTATTTTTATTATTCAGGGTTCAGGGCTAATTCATACATTAAATTCGTCTACACCCATTAAATACATTGGTATATGCATTAGTATCACATTCACCTTTGTCATCTCTGTACCATTTCAACTTTTATGCTAAGCCCACATTTCTCTATTAAAATTATTCAAGTTGATTGGTCTGATGTAATTTTCTAACCATAAATATTGTGTTTTCATTGGCTGTAAGAAGAAAATCTTCATATTCAACAGAAATAAGGGCCTGAAAGCAACTACAATTAATATAGATAATGTGTTTCAGTTAGTGAACTGAGTTACTGAAATGAATGAACTTTTCAACGATATATATTTTGGATCAATAAAAATGGTTAAAGGCTGCCTCAGCATTTGCTTCCTGAGGTGATCACTAGCCTGCCAAAAGCCTTATCGGTTTTCAGAGATACCAGCTGTACTTTCCCCATGAGGGATAAATTGAGTTTTCCAAGAAGACCTATTTAGCTAAGTATAAAGATAACACAGCTGGAAAGATAAGTGTGTTAACATTTCCCTTTTGCATATTCATCTTCTTATAGATTAGTGGCAAGTTATTTAAATAACACGGTGAATGATGAGTAAAATGTTGTTTCACCTCAATGTTGCACTGCAACTTTGACATCCACAAAAGCCATCCAAAATGTTGCAGCTACAGACTAAATTGTATATTTATATATTTACAGAGTTAATGCTACTCATTTGTCGCTCAGATGGAAATGCTTTAGCAGAGAGAAACCATGCAGAACAGACGGCAAAAAGATATTCTTTAATTCTCTGGAGACTTTAGTCCTTTCTGGCTGTTAAGGAATCCCAGGAGATGAAGCAACACGCATTCCTACTTATACAGACACACAGGCAGGCTTGTTTAGTGTAGAACAGCTGCATGATGTGCTTATCTTCAGCGCTGTTGAGCAGCACAGACATCTGCAATGACTCCGAGTCCATAGAGGGATGCAAATGTCCAATTGATATTCACTGCACTCGAGCAGTCCTAAACAGAACAAGGACATGTCTGGTCACAATGGAAAAAAAAAAAAAAAAACCTGCTGTGTGGAACCAAAGTAAATTGAATGATGCTGAAGCCAAGGAGAGAGTTTAGTAATCCAGACATCAGGTGTTTGTGGTAAAATGAGGATTTAAGACTGCTCGCTTGTTTGGCACTGAAGCCAAACAAATGAGAGCTTATCACACCCAACTGTGTGAAATTGTCATCATCAGAGAGACTGCTGCTCCTCTTTACTCTAAAAAAAACAAGGTATGTGAGAGAGAATGTGACAGTTTGTCTCAAATGCAGCAAAAAGGTACCAAAAATTGCTGAAAAATAAAAAAATAAATATGAATAAATCAATTTGCATTTAAGAAAAAAATACATATATTACATATTCTCACATAGGTTTTGAAATGTGTTTAGTGTAATTTTGCATGCAGAAACAGTAAAATTACATCAAATTATCTCTTGTGGTACTTCTTCATGTATAAACCTTCTGAAAATCATTAATTGACCAACTTTACAAACAAAAACGTATTAAACACGGCCCCGTTTAAATTACCATTCCTACTAGAATTCCAATAGTGTGATATTTATTTATATGTCTACTTAGTTATCTACTTTATTCTCAAATTATATGTACCAAAAATGGTTCTGTGTATTTATTTATTAATTTATTTATTTTTGCACTGCATTAATGGATTTGGGATGAATTGTGATTTATTAATTATTTATGTTTTAAAACAGCACTAAAGGTTTTTTTTTTAGTTATTTTAATGAGTCCTACCTTTGTTACACATAAAAATGGGGTTGTGACATTTGTTTATTAGACAGCGTTAGTAACATATTTTTTATTTTTATTTTTTTACATTGAATACAACAATTCCTAAGCTATTTTTATTGACAGTAATATGACAATACATTCTGTTTAATCATTTGCTATTTTTATTTAGAACCATTAAATAATAAAACAAAGTTTTGTTCAATAAATGGTCCTGGTAATGTGACATTTACTTCAAATTAATAATGGTCCGTTTTTCTCAGTTCAGTGATTTTTTGTGATGTAAATATAATTTAATAACATTTCAAAGATATTAAAAATCTAAAAAAAAAAAAAAAAAAAAAGTCCTCAGATTTGCAGTGGGTTAAGAAGTCCATTGGGGGGCAGCACTAGCACCTGTTTGTCTCCGCTGCCTTGGTAACTCACCACCGGAGAGCGTCACCACTTCCCGGAGCTTACGTTGTTGCTGACATCAGAGAGTCGCAGCTCGGATCAGAAACTCGCTTCTTGTGGAGAGTGTGTTGAGACAAGCCGAGCGCGGGTCGGGAAAACTTTACCCCGCATCCCATCGGGTTCCCGGTGCAGTTTGTTCCCCCCTCCCGTTAAACACAGGGACCGACTCTGGATTATGCACCTTTGAGAGGAAGAGGAGCTGTTTCTGCCAAAGTGCTGCTGGCTCGCTGTAATTTCTGCGTGTTGCTGAGCGCAGTTTCCGGATTTTGAGCTCTCGGTTCTTTTTTGGAAAGATTTGCTCTGCAACTTGGGAGTTGTCCAGTGTGAATTATAGCCAAGAAGAAAGACATTCACCTTCACAAATCTTGCATCCACATGCGTAACATGGACACACTTGGCCAACAAGGTAAGGGTTTCGTTTTGCTTTACATTACTTTTTTATTGAGCTTTTTCTTTGATCGAAAACGAAATTCCTGGGTACTAAAATAAATTTTATTTCCGATCATTGTTAGTATATGGATTAATGTTTGCACTGGCAGCAGGCTTACAGAGCTTTTCTTCTCGCAAATGGAAACTATTACTTGGACAGACTCCAGTTGGTTTCAATGCAATTGTTACTGTGGTGAGTTTGAATTGAGAAAATCCCACAATTATGCTTTACAGACTAAACAAATGTTTTTTTTCTTTTCCTGTTTTTTCATCCTGCTTAGTTTTGCTTTCTGGAAAACGTCAAGAATTTTTTTTTTCTGCACAGGAAATTTTCTTTCAGTGATATAACCTGGATGACTAGATCATTTTGAACTAATCAATCTCCCCCCCTATTTTTCTATTTTGTTTTGTCTTGAAAAGTTTGGAACTCGGATTGAGATGTTTTTTTGCGTCTGGATAAAAGTAGAATAAGAAAACAAATCTGTAGAAAATTATTATACTTCCAGTCTTTATTTGATATGCTATTATCTAAAAAATGTATCCAGCACCCCTCCATCCGTCTTTCCATCTGTTTCCATTCATCCAGATATAAGAATTCAAAGTGACTAAATTACATGTGATGCTTATATTTAATAGACATGCAACAATTAATTGACCAGTTTTCCAACTGGTGAGGGATCAAGTGTATAAATAATCAGATTTTTAAGAAAACAGTTAAAACATTTAAACTATTTTAACTATGTAAACACATCAGACAACATATACTTCAATGCACTCTGCTTCTTTTCAGTTAAATCTGATCAGGGACTGCTGCTTAAATGAAGATAGTTCTGTAATCACTTGTATTTGTTGGATTCAAAACATCTGGTCAGAATCACGTTTTTTCTCATTTTTATTTTAGATTAGAAAAAATTGGTATGGAATTGGTCATTATCGGAATCGGTAGGTCAGACCTCAAAGAAAAGCAGAAATTGTATCGACTAGGAAAAGGCTGGTTGGTGAATCTCAAAAAGCAAATTGAATCTGAAAAGGAGCAAGGCTGTGAGATGAGACATATACAGTATCATAACATTATTATCATTATTATTATTTTATTTTATTTTTTTCTGTATTCAGTTGTTCTTACTGGAAAACGACAAGCTAATCAAAATATACTTTGAAAGTTATATTTTCTAATCCCAACTGTCTTCCTGGTCCAGTTCAGTGTTTGAGCCATCAAAGCAGAAGTATAAGAAATTGTGCTTCAAACCCATGACTGAGGTGATTGATCACTCAGATGATGCAATATACGTATATATTGAAAGAATCAGATGAATTTGGAGGGATGAGTTCATCAGCACTATGACATGCCCTAGTTCTCACAACTAGCTCTAAAGCCATAGTTTAGCTGTTTAATGGAAACAGCCCTCAGATATGGCTGCTGTGCCTCTGGTAAAACAATCTGCAGGCCTGATAAAGAGGCTGGATCCCACTTTGGATCCTAGTGAATGCACACATAGGAACCTAATACTAAATGTTTTGATGGGGACTGATGAAGAAAGAGCTCTAACTGAAGAATTTATTACAGATTTTTGCGTTTTACACGTTAACTTGTTGCAAATGTTGATGAGTAATGGAAAGGGTTGGCTTGGAATGTGTTTTCCTTGTGAAGTGGAGAGCATGGAAATCTGGCATGCAGAGTAAATTGTTGATCTACCAGAGAATTTCTTAGAAAAGAAAAACTCAACTTGCTTCTTAACTGAGAGGAATAATGTTGTCTTATGCTCCATGATGGTTTGCTAGACGCTCACAGAGCAGACACGTCTGGTCAAAGTTTACCATGAATCATATGGAGGGTATGTTTATGTCCTCATAAAAACTCAGTCAAGTTGTTTCTTACAGAGTTGAGAATGGAATACAAAAAGAAAAACATTTTCCATCCTCTTGTGACAAAGGAATCTTTTTTTCTTTTTAAATTTCGTTTTCAGACAGTAGTGCTGTAAATAATCTATAAAAAGACAAACAATGGAATTTTGTTTTATTGCAACTGCGAACTATTGTGACAAACCAATATTTGTTGGTGGATAATTATCAAATGGAGATGGCCCTCCACTTTGGTTTGAAGTCTCTAAGTCCCTCTAAGAGGGTTTCTTCTAGCTCCATCCGTCTTTCCATTCACTTCCTGCTTCCTGCTGCAGAAAAGCATGTCTACAGGTTGATGCTTCCCCTGCCATGTTTCACTCTGGAAATGGTGTGTGTTCAGTGTGATGTTACTCTTTTGACATGCAAAGTATTATTACTGTAGGGGAGAAAGTTCCATTTTGCTTCTCATCAAACTTCTCTTACCTGTTTGCTGGGTTATTTACATGACTCATGTCCAATATGTTATGTGTCCCCTAGTTGACCTATGACAAGCTGCAAAGAGAATTTTTTTGACATGTCAAAAGACTGTCTCCCTCATGAGCTGTGTTTCACTGCTGCTCCTCCAGAATTATTAGGTTACTTGTCTGATTTTCTGAATTTTGCTCTCCTTTATGTGGATGGGTTTATATTGGTTGTGCAAACTTACTACAACTCTTCCCCTAACTGCAATATTTTTGTATTTAGGGGTATAAGAAGGAGTTGAATACAGATGTAGACAGATATTTATTTGTTTTCTTATAAAACCATTTAGAAACAATGTATTGTTTTCCCTTCACTTCACAGTGAGGCACGACTTTTTTTTTGGCCTAGCGCAAAAAATCCCAGCAAAATAGTGTTGTTTTGTTAATTTTCTGTTCTTTTGCCTTGAAATATCAGTTTATCTGTGTCTTTGACAGCTGGATTAATTTTAGTAATAAGAAGCAGGGGCACAATTATATTCCGGGCTTAGAGATTGCGTGTGATTGTACAACTGCAATGATATCTTTGTTCACTAATAACCATGGTAAATGTAGTGATTTTATTATTTACATTATGATTAATGAAGAACTGGTCTGGCTCTTGTTCTTCCGGGATTTTGATAAAATGCTCTGGTCTAAACTCTGGTTAACTTGGAGAACTGGATGGGAGTTGCAGCCAAACATCACCCCAATTACATTTTTTTTGCATTGCTAGTATGCACTGGATTGGAGCGCGTAAGTAATATTTTAGTGAAAAATGTTGAGTAAGTTGAACCTTTTTATTGATATAGATCAGTAGAAGATGGCAAGATTAGAAATGGAGAGTGAGTGAATCAGTGGGAACAATCTTTGCCACCAAAAGGCTCAGAAAATGTCCTTAGACCTAACATTCCTAGCTGTTTTGTACAGAGATGTAACATTTATGATTTGTTTTCCCTGTAAATTTGTTCACCATTATCAAATGTCATTGCTGCAAAGTCCAAAAATGCAAATGTAATCAAATTTGAACTGAGCTTACAACAGGACAGCATCTTGTCAGAGTGAAAGGGTTCATGGTGCTATGTAAAGTCAGTCTGGGTCTCCTTTCTTTATCTGGGAAAGGGCAGCGAGGTTCCAGCGAGGTCGGCGCTCCAGAAACTCAGAGGAAGTTGTCTCGATTGAGCTTTGTCTGCGAGGCCTGTCTGGATGTTAGGACAATGCCATCAGCAGCAAATGGAGCCCTGAGGCTGCAAGGACAGCCGGATAGACTACACACACTCTGGGTCGTACAATAACACGGAGGACGAGTGTGTCCCCACAGTGCTAAAAAAAAATGCAGCAACTGGACAGGCATTGCAGTCATTTAGAAATACCACAAATTTATTAACACTGCGCTCCAAGGTAATTTTTATGGGCTGTATTTTTACAACCCGTGCCTCTTCCTGTAGCACTGCAGTTTTCAAACACTTTGTTTCGTATGACTGATTCAAGTCTATGAGCTGCGTCTCTGCTCTGCTTGGCTTCATTTGGGTGGAGAAACATAATAAATAAATGTGCTTGTAATAGCACATCATCTCATAATGGAAAAGACAGCTTACTTTACAGATTGCAGAGATTCCCCTTTGCTGTAGAGTTTTGTGAGGAAGGCACTAGGTGGGTTGTGGACAGTTAAAGCAGGGGAATTTGTACATTTGGTTATTTTTAGATCAGCTGATAGTGATTGTAGTTCTCTTTAATTTATCTCAATTCTGAGGATACTTCAGAGTCAGACTGAGATATCTGCATGCAAGATCCAGCCATGATATTGGACAGACATAGTCAGGGACAATACTTGAGTTGACTGTGGCATTTAAATTCTAGTCAAACAGAACTGAGGAGCCTAAAGTGTGCAAAGAAAATATCCCCACACCCTTATGCCACCACTACCAGCAGCTTGAGCTTCTGCTCCAAGGCAGAATGTGAATTAAAGGATGTCAGCGGCAAATTAGGTGTATCTAATATAGTGGCGGATGAGTGTAAAGCCGACGTTATCTCGAGAATCTCTCCTGTCATAAGTGAATTTTGTGAAAGTTTTATTTAACTTGTAGATCGTCACCTGGAATCTTGCAGGATTTATAGGGTCTGAGTAATCTCTTCAGGTGATTGTGGCAAAAAAAGATTAGTAGCCTCGTACGTAGCAGAAATGGTCCAGGTGCTACCCAAGTTAATAAAACTAACTACTTTTCTTAATCTCAAATACATTTTGAAATAATCCAAGGTGTCACAGTTATAGTTTACATCATCGTCCATGTGGCATTAGATTTAGAATAATCAGAATAAGATATTTGTCCACTGGACACTATTAGTTTCTGTGACTAACTTCATAATAAGCCATTAATAATGTTGACCCATTTTGCTCTTACATCATCAAGCCAATTTTGTCCACACAACTGATTTATAATGGATATTTTCTGTTTTTACAGACCACTCTGTTATCGTCATGAAGTATTTATCATATATGGATGACTAAATTGACTTGCTGTCATTTCATCTGCTAGTTTCTTATTTGCATTAGCACTTCAGGAGGGGTACCAAAAAAGGCATGTTTCAGTCTGTATAAGTGGCAAACTATTAAAAAATATATAGTTGTATTTATAGCAATGTCATTTACACCTTTTGTGCTTCCTGTGACTTCATTTTGAAACACATAGTTGACCTTAGAAACAGAACGTGTGCTTTTTTAAAAACAATTGACCACTTGGCTTTGCTAAATTCATCGATAGTGAACAAAAACAAATCAGAATCGTGGCTATCTGGTTCTGTCACCTGGTGCTTTTATGTTTTTATGCATCTAATAAGTCATGGTTGTAAGATTAAGAAAAGTTCACACCCAATAATATTTTTTGTTTGGTGATGTTCTTAGTTTTTCTCAACATGTTTAGACTTGACATTTCTGTTTACACTTGAAACAAAAGTTAGGACTTTACAAACGATGACATCAAAAATTATATGTGGATTTTAAGGCCCAGTGTAAGAGCTTTGGTTTCCTCACTGCAATGACATACGTGAGCAAAGCAAAGAGAGGAAGGGTTTGGACACTAAAATTAAAGCTTACACCTCAAACAAAATAAGCTCCTCAGACAAGAATACAAACACTTCGTCTGGCTTATTAGTGAGTGAAAGGACATGCTGTATTGTCCTGCTTCCCAGAATCAGCCTACATACACCTTATGACTCATGTGGGGAAGCCACACGGCAGTCTTGGCCTTCGTTCAGGATGCAGGACACCCCCACCGCTGACCTTTGTGAAAAGAGTAAGTCACTTAAATAGCTACGACTTACTAATTACCCTTCACTTCCTGTACGTTGTGTGATTAAGACAATCAGTGATGTGTCATTAAGTCAAGGGACATTATCTCAAACTTACTGATTCAGAATGCATTTTTACCTGTACTTTTCCCTTCACATATTTGTTAGAGTTTGAATGTTTCTGTTTACTGTCCCTGAAATCCACTGTAATCTTTCCAAAATATGTTAAAAATGCATTTTCCGCAGTTGGTTTTTTGCATTAGAGTCTCAAAGCAACAAAAGCTTGAGTAAAAATAATGGTATCATGGTATTTGTAGCAAAAAATGGCATTTTACCAAGTAAGTTATAATGATTTTCATAACAAATCAGCAATAAATATTCTTACTGCTGCTAAAGTATTTCAATGTTTCTTATAGTTATATGTCCTTTAATATGTCCATTTTGTTTTTCTGTCTGTTTTTTGACCACAACATAGAATGGAGTCCATGTTTGTAAAAGTTGTATTTAATACACATCTTCAACGATATATCTAAAACATTTGGTATGGTATTGCTGAATCTTAGTTAAGCATTTGACAAAGTTGATCTGAAAAATACTGACAGAACAGCTTTAGATATCAAGGTACTAAATTTGTTCAGATTTTATTTGGAAGACCAGGACTAATTTGTACATACATGTTGTTATATACTCAGAGATTCACACAAATTCTGTTGGTTTTAGCTTTGTTCCTTTATTTTATTCCTGGCTAATTGTATGAAATATTGTGCCATTTTACTGTTTTGCTCTTTATATGTTATCTCAAGTATAACAACCAAATATAGCCTGTTTTAGTGAGGAATTTGTGGTGTTACTTTAGTTTCTGCAACATGACTGTTCATGTTTTTCGTGACCAGAAATATTTTCAAAAACCTAAATTTGTGTCTTTTGTCAGAAAGAGAAAAGTGAAGTGTCCTTCCCCTGTCATGTTATGACAACATAAAGTTTTCCAATTTTGAAATTGTAATTTCTTAAAACGCATGCCTTGCTAACTGTGATAAAAAAAAACAAAAACAAGTTTTTGTGTGTGTGGGGGGGGGGGGGGGGCAGCATATTTGGCATCTTTTCTAATGCAGAACGTACCAATTGCCACAATTCTGCGGACCATCTGCTTTGGCCTTAGCTGGGAGATGGAAGCCCTCTGAGCTCCACAGTGTTTAGATACTTAACCTCAGAAATGTTGATTACTCTGGGACTCCACAACAGTGATGTCAGATATGAGGCCATGCTGCTCAGACCACCAGGCAGCTGCTGAGCAGTCTAAAGAAAGAGGGGGTTCCCTTGGAGACCAACGCCAGCATTACAGTGTTTGCTTGGTTGGAGGGTGATGTAAGAGAGCTGTAAGAGCTTAGTGTGTGCTCACAAGCATATACATGCTGACCCGCATAGTCTGGGCTGCACTCTCCCTTCAATCATTGCAACAAAAATAAAACTGCAGTATAAAGTTTAAAGAGTTTAGCTCCACTTTTTTTTTTTTTTGGCTGGTTCTGAAATTCCAGGGATGTCCTTTTTGATCGGCTTTAGAGTGGTGTTTCGTGCTTTGACGAAAGTGAGAAGCCTTATCCTATTGGCTGATTTTATCCACGAGAAATGTGTCACAATGTTTGCAGGTTTGTTTTACACAGTCCTGTCACTCGGTACGTGTGGCTGCTGAGCAACAAGCACAGGAGGAGCACTATTTAGTATTTGATCTTCAATAAGCAGGGCTGTCACATTGCCCACTTGTGTGGAGAAGTGGGCTGGCGATCAGTGGGCACCTCCAGCTCGGCATCATGCTGTGCAGAGGGCCGAAGCAGATGGACCATCTGGTGACTGGCAGCAGAAGGACAGAGGCTTGCTTGTGTGTGACTGTCTATGTGTGTGTGTGTGTGCATGGCATCGACAGACTGGGCGGCATGGTGTTGGAAGACCACCTGTCATGTTCTTCGTCTCTTTCATGCGTGGTCAGTGGCAGCAGACAAACAAGCACAGGCTAATTCAGATATTCGCAGTGAAGATATCAGATTTCCTTTTCTTTTCGCACTGTGAAACTTGTCATCAGGTGATGTCTTACTTTTCTTTATTATCTTCACTTTGAATCCTCAATCCATTTTGGCCAGTCAAGTGTCATTTCTCATACGATGTTTATTCTTGTAAATGTTTTAGCATTCAAGACGTTTAGCCTCTGTGTTTCATCTTTAAATTGCTCTCGTGCCCGTTTTTCTTGTGGTTGTGAAAAGTTTTCTCGCTAATCCAAGAAGAGAAAGGAGAACCATTTTTTTTGCCATAAGTATTAGGGACAAGTGGTATTTTCAGTACACAGACTTAGAAGATTCAAAACACTTGAGAAAACCAGCCTATTTTGAGAAGCTGAACATGCCTGTACAAAGTGAAGAACCACTTACCTTTTAGTCATATTTACCAGATAATTTGTCTCTTATCAAGTTTTTACCAGCTTTATTTTTTTTCCAACATTATTCACTACAACAAAATTAATGTAAACTGTAATATAAAGTACAATTTTTACAAGAATGACCAATGACTGCTGGACAAAAGCACCACAACCTTGCAAGGATAGGCGAGTTTAGATAATAGATGCTAATAGATGGATGAATGTCTTTTATTAATGCAGGTAATAAACATCTGTGTGATATGAATTTATGTGTAGTGCATGAATAATTTTGTATGAGAGTTTAGTGCAAAATGGCCAAAACTGTACAAGTATGGCAAGGAGGTCAAATGTCTGCTTCATACGAGTTCACTGAAACGATTGCTCCATACACTGAAAGCCAGAAAACAAGCTTGATTTGTTCAAGGCAAACAAGACAAAACGTTTAAATGCAAAAGTAAGTCGATATTGAAATTATTTGTGTCCCTAGAAAGGGTGCAAAAGCACCTTTTGAGTGATACCTGCCAATTCTACTTGTATGTAGCACAAAACATGGGAACATCACATATTCGACTTGTATTTAGTATCCTGCTATATCTTACCAAAACAATTAAGATCAAATGTTTATATATATCCTACAGTTCCATCATGCAGTTGCTACAGTTGGCAGTCTTTCCAACGAAATGCCAGAGAATCTGGAGGAGTGGCCAAAGGATGGAGTAACACATGGCGGTTCTCCCCCACTTGTTGCTCTGCATCTGAAATTAGACTAGTTTACTCTACTAGTGTTTGAACAAAAGAAAAATGCAGCTGTTTGGAAATATATTCATCTGTGAACAGTCATGATGAAAACATGAACAGTCACGGATTAAAATCAGGGATCAAAACGAATCCTAAGGAAATGTGAAGTGTTTGTAGGTACATGGTACATGAAAGTGCATCGCCAGGCTGTTACGTGGGAGAGTGATGTCAGCATTTGGATTATTTACAAATTTCCTTCTGTTTGCTAGTTGGTCCGGTTGAAATTCGACCAGAGAAATCAAGCTCAATGGGACAAATTGTAGAAGAAGCATTGAAGGGAAATGAGGATCTAGTGGAAGGCAATGGCCTGGATAGAGTAAATCCAGTATAGCAAACTGATATTTGCTTTTTATTTCGCCAAACTACTCGGGTAGGAGGAAAATCTGTCTCTGAATTGGACTGGATGTTCAAAAATTGGGCATCAGACATTCATGCAGCAACTTAACTTATTTTACTCAAGGGGCCCTAACACTGTGTCTGAAACCACACACATAAGTAGCTGTAATCCTGTGATACTTTGTCCACCAAACCGGTTCCACAGCTTACCTGCTGCTAGAGCTTACTAAGCACCAGTTCTTTCTGTGACCTCTGAAGTAAATTTTGGCCATTGCACCAAAAACTGGAGATATCCCAGACAGTCCCAGATGCTGATTTGCTAAAGGAATAAACATCTTATATTAGGAGCTTTGGGCGGGATCATTGGGAAGAGCAGAAGATTGAAACCTTGTCAGTTTCATATTTTAAAATTCCAAAATTTAGTTTGAATATTTTTGGTCAAACTAAACATTTTAAAAACTATAAAACACAATACTACAAAAATGTTGGTTTTGTCACAATGCCGTGGTTCTGACTTGACTCTGGGGTGGTGGAAAAACAAACCAGTTCTTTCTCAGAACCGGTTAAGAACTGGTTCCAACACCAGCACTGGTTAGGAACCGGAACCTCTCTGGTGGGAAAAGAAAACAACAAAAAACACCAGCAGCTCAGTTCTAAAATTCTCATTTTGACTTAATTTAACGAACCTCTGGCCTTTTTCATTGTAAAGTTAGTGCTAACATAAGCAGATGTATTGCCTAGTAATGGCTTTAAAGATTGAATTTCCTCACCGGTATTTGTTCCTGGCCTCAAATATGACATCTTGAATGCAAATTAAAATATATATTTAGATTGGTGTTAGGTCTAAACCTGCTCTATTTGCTGTACACAAATATGCAGAAAACTCCGCTAAGGTAATTGATAGATACTGTAATGGATAACATATGAGCTCATAACCACATTGTTGCACTGTGGAGCAGCTGTTATTTTTTTGTTATTTTTTTTCTAAAGTTCCTGTTCCCCTTTTCTATTTCTGCTCTTAAATAACAAACAAATATGTCCCTCAGCATGAGTGAATTTTATCTATGAGGCCTCTCTCATAGGGCACAGTCATTGTCTCCAAGAATAGTAGGCATTTTAGTAAATCTTTTGCTATAACATGTATGAAAGGTATTTGGGTCAAGTAGGGCAGAATGTCAATGATTCAGCATTCTTCCTTTGTCATAAACGAAAAGCTTTGTCTTCAGAGCTAGATAATTCTTCCTATATGTTATGCTCCTTTTTTGGTGTATGTCACCTAATGAGCGCAAAGCTCTGATTTTATTCTTTGAAAGCTTATGCCCTTAACCCGAGGCAGGTTTTTCTCCTGTACTCCCAAAGGCTGCATCATGGGATTTAGGCGGTATGCGGCTCTATCATTAAACAGTAGGAATTCCCTCAATGAGACTCTCTTGCAGTTTTGATAGAGGCAATAAAGATACGTGCGTTACCAGCCAGCATCAAACGCAGCTCTTGGCTGCTGAGTTGTTGTTTTTTCATAAAAGGATATGCCAATCTCAGGAGAGCAGGTTAGAGAAAAGATTAAGTAAATAACACCAGCGTTGAGAGCGATTTAGGAAATAAAACCTTTGTGTTGGTACCACCACCTGCGTCCTGTTTAGTCATTGTTTTTGTGTAATCACAGAAATATTATGCAGCTAGCTTAAGGAGAAATGACCCAGTTCACGGATGTTGAAAACCTGTTGTTTTTCTTTGCCTCAGGGTGAAGTCTTCGTTTTCAGAGAGAAGTTGAGCTCCGTGCTCAAGTTCAACAGGGCCACTTCCTGATGATGACAGTAAACATGGGTAAGTTGCATTTGAAAGCAGGTTGCTCTATGTGCGTTCATATAGAAACTTCTACTTCCACACATAAAACACACCCATCCTCTACACTTCCTCTGGCAGGAACAGTACAGATAGGAGCAATTCAAAAAAGGACAAAGTTATAATTTAAAAAAGGGATGCGAGATAAGTAGCATTATCATTTGGAAATGTTGGATTTGTACCTTCATTGATCTTTAAACCAGCCACATCTGAAGATTAAGGAACTTGCCTGAAGATTTCTGAAGAATAGCAATCAGCAGTTAAAATATTTGCTTCAGAGCTGTTTCTATCATGATCCTAAACGAATATTGCTTTCTTTCTGCTACAGATGACGGTCTCCAGAATGGACCTGGACAGCACAGGAACACACAAGGTAATGAAGCACTAATGCTTAAATTAGAGAAATGTGGGAAATTTACTTTTTTTATTAACATAGCACATAATATAAATCTGATCATCTAGTAAGATAACATAACAATCTAGTAACAATAACATCTAATAAGCAGTCAAGGAAAGAGAAAATTAAAAAGGGAAACTATAATGACGCATTCCCGCTAATCTTTTAGTCATTACATGATGTAAAACACACTAAAACAAATACAAATCTTCATTTTCATGTGCTCTGATAAAATATCCTTCCCTTTTTTATTGTTATTTTATTGCAATATGCATTACTGAAAGCAAAAATACCAAAAATGACTGCGTGTGATTACATAAAGACATTATGTAACAACATGGTGCTCCTTGGCATTGCAAGGAATTACTTCCGGTAACAGGTCTTTGTTGAACATAGCTAAAGGAGCAGATGAAGCTAAGTAGCAGTTTTATGCATCCACCTAACTGTATGCACAATATCTAATTACATCAATATTTTAAAAAAAGTCATGCAATATGTAGATTTGGTCAAGTTATTGATCAAAAACTGGACTTTTGGGACAAGCCTTGTGCAAACATTGCTTGCACAGCTATTGTTACACACCTACAATTCCCAGCATGACATCAGAGCTATTACTCCTAGTTAAAGATTAACTCTAAACACTTAAACATTACATCCATTAGGTCTTAAATTGACTGTGCTTCATTTTTTGATAAGCTGAGCAGAGACTGGTGTTTACAGTGTGTCTTGCTGGCATGTGTGTGCATCTGAGCGTGTGTTGTGCGTCAGAGATTGGACCTGGCTGCTGCAGGGGAGTGAGGACATATTTTGGCTCCGGCTGCTAATCCCGCCGGATGCCTTTGCCATGATGTGTCTCTCGGCTCAAGGAAATCCCCTCAATGTCTTTCCAGGCAGTTTGCCTCACTCTTCACAGCCTTCCTGGTCTGTACACAGCACTGATTTGCAAGTAGTAATACTCGTCTCTTAAAACAGAGGCTGTTCTCCAAACAAACTTAAGGTAAAAATGCGAGCCCGCATGTTTAGTTTGCTTGAGCAGCAGCTGCAAGCAGACGCCTCCTTTTATGTCGACTGTCTCGGACAGCAGTTCCTGCCACTTTCACGGTTTCCACCTTAATCCTGAGAAAAGGGGAGGGGAAAAAAAAAGATGCAGTGATGACGCAATGTCCTGTAATCAGTCTCCATTGTGCAACTTTGCTCACTCTCCCCGGCTTCCTGGAATTCCCCCTGTTCTTTTGGGGGTCACATTTTTCTCAAGACTGAAGGGGGGAATTCAGGAAACGAACTGCAGGTATCCCAAACTGTTCGGCACATCGGATCCAAATCCTTGGTCACACTCGCTCTGCTTCAGGAGTTTTTTTGCAGGCAGTTTCTGAGTCACTGACAGTTTTGGTGTGGCTTCCCACCGCGCTGGCGGTTAGCCTTGGCTGGCCTCTACCTTGGCGAGTGGCCGTGAATCAGGCCCGAGTGAGGTAATAATTTCATTTATAGGCCGGCTCTGTTCACCACCACGCATTTCTCACACACCGACTGCCCCCTGCACCCGTCAGCCTCCTGCTCTCCCCACGCTGCTATTATCCACAGGCAACAAACCAAGCCTCCTACAAAGAAACTCACAATCCCATACACTTGTGGGACTGTGTTTGTTTTGTATCCTTGACTGCGAGGGCTTCGGTTAGTCTAGAGCTCCGGGCCTGTGCAGGCTCAACAAATCACTAGAGAGACTCTGTGATAGGTTTTCTGTTTTAAAATGTTTTGTTTAATGTATATAAGACATATTCATACAATATATTGATAAATGACGAAGAAATTGGTTGCGGCCCATCATTATGAAAAATGCTTCATAATAGAATAGGCACAAAAAAATCTGTCTTATTCAGTGCCCTCCAAAAGTATTAACGACACTTTTTTTCATTTTGACACTTTAAAATCCACAAATATCCCAGTCATGATGAATATGTTATTCCACATGTTTTACAAATAATTTAAAAAGTATTCATATTCAACCCCCCAAGTTAGTCTTTAGAATGCCTATTGCTGCATTTACTGATTTTGAGGAACTTCCCTGCCACCTTGATTTTTTTTTTGTTTTTGCTTATTACTCTTTTCCAAAGAGCTTTGAAAATCAATTTTCAACTTGTGGCACAGATTTTGAATTGGATTTTCCTCTGGACTTTGACTGGGCCATTTTGAAACATGATTTTATCTAAAGCAGATCTCTGGTTAGACATCAACCGGAGTGAAGTAGCCATAGGTTAAAGTCTTAAAGCGTATTTTATTTCTTTGTTGTGTATTTTTCTACTGACAGAAGCCATTCATTCTAGAAAAAAGATGGCACCCATAATATTCGTTCTACAGTTAGAGTGGCAAAGGGAAGAAAAAAAACTGTTTTTCCTTGAGTCAGTCAGAAATCCATGAATTTCCTGTGTGGAGTAATAAACCAGGTTTGCCTGCTTGCGCTCAGAGCAGTGATTCAGTTCCTTCCTGCTCGGACAGGCCGGACCGAGCTGTTAGTCATTCACCTCTGTTGACGCCACAGATTATTATAACTACCTCTGCCTCCTGTGTTTGTATCAAGAATAAAGTTTCGGCGTGAAGCCCTGCACATTTTTGCTTGTAGAAGTATGGGGCTTATTTACACGTGTGATCACCTTTCTTTCTTTTAGAAACTCAGGGAGGAAGATACTGGAGGTGATTTGTCCGTGTCAAAATGGGAGTTGTTTACATGAATAAATACCTGTAGGATAAAGTTTTCTGCTACAGGAAAAAAAAAACTGGGCAACTTTTCTGCAAGACAGGAAAAGCATATTATTCCAACTCTGTTATTTTTAGTGCTCTGACTTAATAAAGCTACACGTATTTGAGTGGGTAATTATACCATATTTTGCCGGATTTATCGCCATTTGTTCTAAGAATACCAGTTCACCCCTTGCACTGTTTCCACTATTTGCACTGGAGCTGAGATATGGTGGGTGTAACTTTTCTTATCGCGCTCCATTATTTAGTTTGTCTCTAAGTGAAGGGAGTGTGCTGTGCAGCAGAGGGCTGTGGGTCATTTCGTACCTCACTCCAGCTGCAATGTGGGTTTAGGGACAGAAAAAATAAATAATAATATACTACTTCTATGTGTTTGGCTGAGGGGGATCGATGCCTTTTCATGTTAGCTACCCAGCCTCACAGATTTATAGATCAGGGTTGAAAGGTTAGAGTTTCCTAGAGAGCAACTAGGCCATTTTCTTGATAAATCTGGGTTGAGTGAAACTCTGCTGAGTGGATTTTGACCTACAAACAAAACAGGACACAATTCAGTGACATAGATTCAAGCATTTCTTGTAAGACTTTACTCCTGCAGTAAGAATTAATGTGAGCTCAATTAATCAATGGGAAAAAACTCCTGCATTAATGTACATATTTGTATACAATAAAAATAAAATACAACTAGTTTTCACTCCTGCTTTCAGTCCTTTGAGATCAAGGTTGTAGCTTGCAGAGAAAAACATCTTTAATCATTAGTCTTTACACTATCTACATTGTCCAAAGTCCTGGATGTTCTTTTATGCTCTCTTCTCTTCAGCTCATCCCATTGGTTTTCTTTAGGACTTATGTCTGAGAACCAAAATGGCCCAGGGAGAATTTTCATTTCCTCTTAATACCATCAGGTCAGAGCAAACAGACTTGCCGTGCGATTTATGTTCTCCCCTTAAACCATTTTTTCAACCAATAACACACTAACACTAATTATTAGCTGATATTTACAGATAAAGCTATTTTGGAAAGAAAGTTCAGGATGCAATTAATCAGTGCTAATAAATAAACAAATAAAATTTAATTTCTATTTAAAAAGTAATTTCAGTATTTCTGCTGTGTAATTGATGGGGCTTTATCTCAGTTTATCTTTTAAAAATGAAAAAGATTTTTGCCACCATTTTTTGTGAATCTATTTACAGTGTTGGTTTGTTTTTTTTTGGTAACCTTCTTGGTTTATTTGTAATTGTAACAGCAGAAGCATTCCAAAATCCTAAATATTTATTTTTACAAGTTCTTCAAAGACACTCAGGAAGACATTTTCAGTTTCTGCGTGTGTGAAACTCGGGGTGTGAGTTCATAGAGACATTCACTTTTATTCAGTCACTGCTGGCTGCTTCTAGTCCCTCTGAGACGTGAGCAGAGAAAGTCACAGTGATGCATCAGTAACATCATCCCTAAGTTAAAGGGTCTCCCCCTGACCTCAGGGTGAACCCAGCGGACAGACCCGCTGCCAGCGGACAGCCGGCCGCATGGATGGAGCGGGATCAAATTTCATCTCGGCTCCCATCTGCTGCCTGTGTTAGCCGGCCTCCAGACGTCCCCAGTGGTCTTCCACGCGGAGACACTCTTCCAGAGCGTTTCTTCATCTGAAAGAATGCGGTCTTTCCTGCAGGTGCTGTTTGTCTCACACACCTGGCCTGGTTTCTGCGTGGGAAAAATTGTGTGTGCATTTTAGCCATGAATGTGCTCGTCACTCATTCATCCAGCAGGCAGGCTTGAGTGGAGGTCAACCACCTCCTCTTTATACCGTAGACACGGCTCGGATAATCGCTTCCATTAACGCCTCTTGATATGGTAATGCCTGACACGCTCGTCTGCATGATTATCTCCTTTACATGAGGGAGCGTGTGTGTTTATATGGCATAAGAGAGATGTCGGGAACAGAAATTTTGTCCCATTTTACTTTTAAGTGTAAATAATGTTCGCTTTCAATTTTAAGCTTTCACCCGTTTTGATTTATTTGCCTGAAAAAAGTTGCTGCTATTCAGAAAGGGAAAAACTCAGAACCTAACAGCCTCATGCAACAGAAACTCATGCAATAGATATACTCTGTGCATTATTAAATATTATTGATTCATCAACAGCAGCGCTGAAAGCACCCAGTTAATAAAGATCCCTCTGTTTGAGTGCAAACGATTGAGAAGCATGTGTGAGTTAAAAAAAAATAAAATAAATTAGCGAACAACCACTGGAATTTTCCCACTAGTGGAAACTCGACAGATGGTGCAAGAACAGGAAGTAGCAGCCCAGGTGTTGCCTCATAAGTGTGGTCTGAGGCAACACAAGCTGCAGCTTTAACTGCATGACAGTCGTCAAATCGAATTGTTAAAAAAGCCTCCATGTGGACGCTAATTTCATGACTCATTTTTATAAAATAAAACTTAAGTTGTGTCTGTTTATTTCTCTCGTTTTATTTTTTTTAATGTGCGTCTTCTGGCTGCAGATGACGAGGAGGCGCTCAACTCCATCATGCAGGACTTGGCCGCTTTGGGTCGCTACTCCAGCCACAAGCACAAAAACAGAACCTTACTCTACAAACAGGTACACATCACATCTGAATGCATTCATATCTCATCTGCTACTGCAGCTATAATATTCATATCATCCAGAATGTCTGACTGGCTTAAATATAATTATGTCCAAATGCACCTTCTCTCGTTACAAAACTAACTAGGAAGTCATGGAAAATACTAATTTCCATATAAAAACTTTAGATTTTACAGATGAGTTTCTATAATTGCAACAAAGTATTACAGGAAAGAGTTCTGTTTATAAATAATGTTCACATATTAACTGAATTTTATAAAATTGATTTTAGCTAATAAAGCTCACAGCTGATTGTTTAGTGTTTTATTGCTCGAATATTCCATCAATCAAACAGATATTTCTTGAAAATTAAGTGTTCTTTTTACATTGATTCATAATTTTAAAAGCTTTTAAATATAAAAAATTTAATATTTTACTGCTTCTTGCTTTTGTACCTTCTTAGGTTGGTGTTTTAAACTTGACTTATAGTTACTGAACTGAAACTGATTTAAATGTTAGAACATTAAAGCTAATTCTGCTTCTTTAAACTTGTCAAAGGTGAAAAGCTTAGCTTAATAATAATAATAATAATAATAATAATAATAATAGATATTTGGCTAAGGATAAAAAAGTGCTTCTGATTTAAAAAAATAATTTGTTCTAAGTTTGTCTTTATGCCAGAATTACGGTGCCATGCGAAGAATTAGAAGCCTGAATTAGAAGAACATTAAAGAAATTCCAGCCAGGTTAATGTTTTGCACCCGAATGTCCAGAAAGTTACACAAAATCGATGGGCCCACAATTGTTCCTATATCTGGCAGATTAAGCTTCAATGTGATGATTTCATTTAACCCAGAAAAAGGAAAAGTATTGACCTTAACATTCCTCAAGCATCATGAGGGGTGGATATTAAAATATCTCCTTAAGTTAAATCTGACTGTTATCCTTTTTCAATAGCAATTTATTAACTTGTTCCTTTAACCTTGACCGGCGTTGACTCGCAGTTCCTCAGCCACTCTGTCGTCAGGATTTATTTTTCTGGACTGAGACGTTGTTTGCTGCCAAAGTCAGGTAAAGGTTGTAGTAAAGGTGCATTCTCAAACGAAAGAGCTTATTGGGATTGAGTTTCATTCGAGATTGAAACCAATCAACTCAGTAAATGCAGGATTGGTCAATGAAAGCAGTGCTGGTTTCAAGTTGCCTCTTCACACGTTTGTTCCCCGTCCATGGAATGATAATTGGCGAATCCTCTTAAAGCGGCAGTGTTTATGAGGAGAAGTAAACAAGCTGGTGAGGAGCAGAGAGAGTTTCCGCCCGGACAGCGGCTCTCCTCTGTCAGAAGGGGTAAACTCCCAACTACCCCTTCCCCCTAATTTTCACCCAATCTCCTGCGCTGATATGATGACAGTGTTAGTTTATCAAAATGACCTCATGCAGACTTACAGGCTCCTCTGGATTCCTGCTCCCTTTGGTTAAGACTTTTACAAGAACACACACAGACTGTCATGTCCTCCTTTTTTTTTATTTCTGAACAAAAACAAAAGGCATCATAGTGCTTCACCTAATTTCTTTCCCCAGCTTTATTCTTCAGGCCAAATCCCTCATACAGCCATGAATCATTTTAACTTTCCACCTCTGTAACTCCTCTCTCTTGTTATTCTTCCTCTCAACAGGATTTAAGAGTCAAGCTGGAGCATGAGAGAGAAAAGCGGTATGTTGGAAACCTCCTTATTGTTTTTCTTTCTTTCATTTTTAAATTCTTTTTTTTTATTTTTTACGTTCAACTGTCCACATTCAGACTTTGTCAGTTTGGATCTTTTTTGTTTTGCTTTGCCATGTCGGGGATTTTGTGTCTAAGGGAGGAAATCGCAGTTACATGCCAGAGTGGCAGAAAGAGAAGGAAAATTCCTGCTTGGATTATTTAGCCGAGGCTCTGTGTTCCAGAGTCGGTTTTTAGAGTGGAAAAGATGCACGGAGGTCTGGAGGAGAGGGAGTGATTAAAGGCGGGGAGAGAGGGAAGTCTTTCAGTTCACTGTCCTCTCCTCACCCTGAATTAATATTTTATCTCATGCTGCATCCTTGGTGCTGTTTGATCTCATCACTGGCTTCAAACGGAGGAAAACTCTCATAGAAAGTGCTTAACGCTTTGATGAAAACCTTTGGAACACTTTGTCCACTAAGTATGTAAGAATAAACAGCAAATCTTCTGAATGGTGGTAACTTTGTTCCATGTGAAATAAGCTCATGTTGTTCTGTCTTTGGCTGCTCTGGGAAACGTTTGGCTTTTTTATCAAGTCCTCAGACCTTTAGTTTCCTGGTTAATCCTAAATTAATTCCTACTATGGCTAACACCTCTTCCATTCCTTTTTTGGAAGTGTGTGAATGTGGGAGGAGAGGATGCTTCTTCTTCTGCCAAGTGTGTTGCATCCATTCATAATAGCTTAGTGTCACCTGGTGTGTTTAATAGGAATTGACACAGAAATTTCTCAAAATATAACAAAATAATGTAAAAGGAAGATTTATTTGGAATAAAATTAGTACATCCTCTTCCTCTCTGAAATTGGCCTCTGAATTGTGACCAGTACAAAATAAGAGGTTGAAAAAGCTGCAGGTGTGTGATGCAGAGCAAAAAATAAGGTAGAACTTTATGCAGCTCTCATTTGTTTTTACATTGTCCACACATTTTCTATAGGATTAATGGTGGGTCTTTGAGAAGAAACTTAATGGTGGCCTGTTTTTATCCATCTCAAGACTAGTTTTGATGCACTTTATTCTGCTAGCGAGGAGAAACGGAGGCGAAAACTACATGAATTCCCACCACCTTCATTCACAGTTATTTGGACCAAAGGAAGAGGAACTGGTTTGGTGATTAGAAAGCTGCAGGCTCACACAAGTGAGAAGGAGCATGTTGTTCCAGCAGAATATGGATCCACAATGAGCCTCTCCACTTTTTCACAGCCTTAATTGGCTGCTGCTGTGGAAGAGATAAGTTTTTCCACGCTGCTGTCTCTGTGTTCCTGCCTCCCTCTGTTTTCTAAGCCTCGCGGCTATCTGCTCTTCCTCATGAGCCTGCTCACATCACTCTGGTCTCCCAGAACAGACATCTCCCTTTGCGGAGGCACCACTCATACAGTCACAAGACATTTCCTCTTGCGTTAACTCAATACATATTCACAAGGATTGTTATGGTGCACAGAAAATCACAGTTTGGTACTTATCTCAGTTTTAAAGCCACGATCCATACATTTTTTTGGTTTACTTGTGTTAAGTAAACCAGATACAAATCTTTTAAACCTTGGTCAGCAGTAAAGAAAAAGGTTTTTTTTTTTTTAAATTTATAAATTTGAATTTATTGTTGTCTAAAACTTTAAAAAGTGAAAACTTTTTGGAAATCAGCTGATTTTTGTCCACAACTAATTGGCCAATTAGTTGCTTCAGGTGCATAATTGAGTTCAGTTTTTTGTACATTTGTGCACTGAACTGAGCTGTACTGGGTATAAGTGCATTTTTTACACCCCTAATGTTTATTCTTCTCATGTTATCCCACTGACCATCCAGCTCCAGGTTACACATGACCTGATTTCATGTAAATCATGATTCTACTGGGATTCTACTTTTTCTAACAAGAAGATGTCTTAGTATCCTTCAGTTGAGGAGGTTTAAAAAAAACGACAATTACTAACTAATTATATAAACTAAATGTATCCATGCTCTGGATACCATAGATTTGGTCATGTTTGTTGTTAAAAACAGCAGCAAATGTTTTAAGATGATGTTAAGATATTCTGGTGGAATAATAAGGGAATAATAAGGTCAATTTGTTTAATTACCAATACAGCAGCAGCTATAGCAAGTTTATTAATAAAACTGTGATGTTTGAATGAAAACTATGTATTTCATTTTTTCTGTCGAAAGAATAATCTCTGTCCAGAGTGCGTGTTCGTAATGAAGGCATAACACTTGTAGACTTAAATTTTTGTTTAGTTACCAACTTTAGTGCATTTTTTTCAAGTATTATAAAGACCTAATAGTAAATCATTATTTACTGGCATTTTTGCCATGCATACATAAAAGGTTAGAAGATTTAAATAAACAGAAGCTTTGGTTATGTTTTCACTGAAAAGCATTTCTGCTTACAATTTAAATCTTGCTAAGTGCATATTCTTTTTAAAATCTAAATATTTGTTTTATTTCTGGTTATAGAGCAGAAAAGAGCCTCCATCCCTCAAATATCACGAGCTAGCAACTAAGGACACATTTCAATTTAGCAAACAAGAAAAAAAAAGAAGCGCAAACTTTTCTTTTATTTATGTAAGCCTCCGTGGTGGGACCTTTTTCGCTCTTTAAGACAACTGGATTGTGCAGGAACTGTGTAAATATAATGCCATATCCCATAAGCATCTGCAGCACTTTAGGTATTAGGAATCCATGAGTCAGGATAATCGTTTTGTCTGTCCACAATGGACTCAAACTGGAAGGTTTCTCTTTTCATTGGCAGGCACTGAAGGTTTGAGGCAGGAAATAAGCGCTGCAGAGTGTCTCTCTCTTCCTTTGGCCAGAGAGTGAAGGACCAGAGCCAGACCTTTACTCTTTTCTTCTTTTTTTTTTCTTTCTGTGTGTGTATGTTTGTGATTTTTAGGAAAAGACAGAGCCAGCGCGCTGTGTGAAGGCAATCTTTCATCTGCAAATCTGTTCCTTCTTCTATTTTTTTTTCTCTGCAACTTTGCTTCCCCGTGCTTGCTTGCAGAGGAAGGAAAGCCATATCTTTTAGCGCAGAACCCCCTTTTTAGCCCTCTGCCACATCCCTTCTGCTCTCTATCGCACACATCATCGCTGAATCTAAACAGTCGGGGAGCGTTTAGCTGCACCATTGCTCGCCTCTGATCTGCAGGTCTGCCGATTCCCAGAATCCTCTCATTTAAATGAGGGAACCAATGAGCAGTCATTAAGATAGGCAGAGCTTTGGCCTCTGATGAGGAAGCGATGGGATAAAAACAAGCTCTTTTATCAGTATACTATAAAGAGTTAGTGGCGGCTGCAGATTCTTTGCAAGCAGAATGAGACTGAAAGCAGGCAGAGAGACATGCTGCAGAGAGTCTTATTTTCTCAGGCTGTCCCCTTTATTTTGTAACTCGCAGTCTGTAAATATCTCCACGTCTCTATATCTATCACTCTGTCACTCTCTAAAAGAGGAGGGAAAGACACACATCCTGCGGCTTTAGCTGCCGCTCTGGACCCCCCCCCTCCCAACCCCCGCTTCAGCCCCCCTTCTTTCCTCTCAGGAAGTTTCCCATCTGCCTTTGTGCTGGCTTAGCGGAGAGACCCCGGCCGTTGTTGAAACAGCAGCCGATGCATACTCTGATTGGAAAGCACGCTCATGCATGTAGTTTTACAAACACGCTGCCCCGTATACACACTCTCTTGCAATCAGACTGAAAGACAAAATGATCCCTCTGAATAGATAACTGCAGATAGACTGTGCATTTTCTCTGAGAAGGTTTATTTCCTCGCTTTTTTCCTTGTTGATTAATCTGCTGTCAGTATCTTGCACGCCTTTGCACTCTTCTCTCCTTGACCCAGCCCGACCTGAACATTTTCCGCTCTCTTCGCCACATTCGTGAAATAAATGACTTATTTTGTGGCTACCAAAAGCACCAGAAAAGAAAATGTTAATTCCTGTTTATGAGGGATCTCCTTGCAAAGTGTCTGCACCCAGATGTGACATAAATATCCCTTTGATTCCTAACGCTGCTGATGTTTCCACCCCATTTCAGGATCATACCGTTTCAGAGGCCGCTGAAGATCAAAGAGCTTCTGCAAAAAGTCACAGAGGCCTTTGGTCAGCAGATGGACCTCTTCTTTATGGAGAAGGAGGTAAGAGAAGGAAGGTTATTTTCTAACACTGTACAGACTGAGTAGAATGAATGCAACAACAGAAAATATGTGAAAATACACATAATGTGTTTTTTTTTGTTTTTTACACATTTTCTTCTGTAGTTACAAACACCCAGAATTACTGCAAGAGGAAGTAGTTGAAAAGAAAAGAGATAAAATGGATGATGAATGCTATGTCTACAGATCTTTTATCTCAACACCACAAAAATAGTATTACCTATTTTTGGTAATACTATTACCAAAAATAGTAATAGTATTACTATTGGTGATAGTAATAGTAATACTATTACTGTGGTAATTATGCAGTAAACGTTTGACTTTGTGACAGTCTCACTTGTTGAAATCTGCAAACTGTAGCTGAGTGATTTGGTTAATGATGCTTCTAGGAGACCTCAGACACTGTGTGAGCTGCATAAACATGTTTTCTTTCTCCAAGGTGCTAACATCCTAATTATTCAGAAAAGCCATGATTTTGTTTTTCAGATTTGCAGAAAGAGAACAACAACCCACTCAGAACCTAGTAATCAGTACCAAGTTACAGAGTGTGGCTGAATAATAAACATTTATTCATCAATGTTAATGCTAGATTAAATTAGGAAACATGTTCACACTTCATAAGACAAACCAATTGAAATTGTATTACCTGTAATCAATTTCCGTCAGAATACATATTTGTTTGATGCAAATTATTCCAAGACAATCAAATCACAGTCAGATTCATATAAAATGCCATGATGGACAAATGGTCCATCAATGGGTTTGTGCAGCAATGAGACGCATGTTGGCATTGAGCCAGAGTACTTTCCATAGGAGAGAAAAACAAAATGTATGAGACAAAGCCAAGCACAAAAGATATGGAGTACTTTCCGTTTGTTTTGTTTTCAGCTTTAAAAGACTTTAAAAAACATGGATGAAGGAAAACATTTCAGTTTTTCAGTTTTAGGTTTGCACTGCCTTTCATCTCCCTATTACACAAATGTGCAGCGATTCCCTGAGCAACTTCACAGGAGAAATGCAACTCAAAGTGCAGTCATATTTCCCGTTAGAAAAAGAAAAAAGAAAAAAGAAAAAAAACGGCTTCAAATGTTTATGTGGATTTTAAAAGTTGCCAGGAAGTGAACATTCACTGTCAAACTCCAGAAAGCATCTGCATCCTAAAGAGGGACTTTCAGCTTAAGTGCACAGGGAAAATCAGATAAAAGAATGTTTACTTTCTTTAATAAGAATCCTTTCCCATCTCAACCTTTCTGAAACTGCTGTTGCATTATGCAACAATAAGAAAAGAAAGGTAATGTTTGTATTTGGTCCTTCAGCTGCTGCTGCCGCTGAAAAGCCAGGAGGACCTGGATCAGGCGGTGCTGTCTCTGGGCAACACTTCAGGAACTAACGGGCTGCTCAGGATTCTGCTGAAGACCCCTAAAAACAACCCTGTGAGTCGCTCTCATTGTTCACTGTACATGTGCATCATTGAAACCCCAGCTGCGGTCATGAATGTCAGATTTGAATAAAGTCATACTTCTTCCAGAAAGAGCGATGAATAAGGCTGTAATACTGCCCTCACTTCCTCAACTGATGTCCTCTTCTTCCTGCTTGCAGTATCTACAGGTGAACAGCCGGGACAAGCAGAGTGAGATGAAGTCATCGCGGTCATTAGGAGACCTGAAGGGCTCTCTGCTCAAAGGGTCGGAGAGGGTCCGCAAACACTCAACAGGTGAGCTTCCACTAATCTCACGGAAAAGTCATGGGTAAAGATGCACTGAGAAACCAAAAAAAGCTGGTCTCTGAACAACATGTCCTTAAGACCCATCAGGTCGCAGTAAAATGCAACAAATTTGTGAAATGCCTGTAGTCCAATCCACCTGCAAAATAGTGAGAGAGAGCAAGACTTACAGCAGACAACAGGAAGGCTAGAAGGAGAACACCAGAGTTGTGCTATCTTTTCCTTGCTAGCTTTCAGCCTCTGTCTGAAAACATGTTGGATTTGGAAATGCTGGCAAATGTTTGGAGATCTCAAAGTAAAGTTAAGAATCTACATTCTTCAGGGCATAAACTCTAATCTCTGTAATTATTTTGTCTTTGTTTTAAAACCATAAAATTATTTTTGGCAATAATTACTGTATTTGACACATGAGGTGTGATATTGTCACAGGAAGGATAAAAAATATTACTAATAGTGTTCTTGCAATCTAATGCGGCGTTTGATGCTGGAAATGGCCCTTGATTTTTCTGATTGGTGCATCTTTACTTATGGGTTGTTTAGACTTAATAAATTAGGATAAAACCTGTTAGTGGGAATCTGCTGGGTATAAGAACTCAGATCAGGACACTTTGCATGAAATCTTCTACTTTCAAGATTTTTCAATCTGTTTCTGCCTGTCACAAAAATGTTTTTGGCAAAATGAAGGCTGCTGCTGGTCAGAACAGAAGACGCAAACTGTAAGCGAAGGCAGGGAAACGTCATGTCAAAGCAAGGACGCACTTTCCTTCAGAGCAAGCCACCACCAGCGTATGAAGAATCCCTTTTTACCTTATGAAGGCATCATTTGACATTTTACATTTTTTAATTTTTTTTAGGAAATATAGAGCGGATTATTGTAGATTTAATCTTTTAATCGAACTCCGAGTGAGACGAATGTTTCCCCAAAATGTCAAAGTAATCCTCCCAGACAGATTGGTGTCGTGTCATAGTCTTTGTGGCTGGATAACACAGCGCAGTCCAGGTCTGTTGTCCCTCCTGGCATGTCTGGTAACTCGGCGTGAAGAGGAAGTCTTCTCTGCGGAGCAGCTTTTTCTCTGTCCTTTACATCAGCTCTGTTCACAAAGGTCATGTTCCAAGTCTTAAACACGAGCAGCAGCAAACCATTTGCATTTTCCAGTTTAAAGTAAAAGCACTGAAATTTCATGCCAATCTATCTCCTTTTGAATGCTGTCCCTGTACCAGTACCCATCAGCTACATCTATTCTCCTGCTGTAAGCATGAAAAGAGGAGGAGAAGGAGTGGCGGCAGATAGGAGGCGACAGGAGAGCGGTTACAGTCTATGGTTGAGCAAAGAGTGTGAGCCTGGATACATTGAAGACATTCAACAGCAGGAGAGGGGAGGGAGATCATGCAGTGAGGAACACTGACCTGTGTTAAACAGAGATTTGTAGTTTCTGATCGTTTGATTGTTCATTTTAAGCATTTTTCTTTTTCGTGAATTTCTTGAAATCCCTCTCAGCTCAATCAGTGATACTTTCAGTCTGTGTTACAAGGACAAGTCCTCAGGCTCTGCAGCAGCATGGCAGGGCGAACGTTTGTCACAGTAATTGAGGTTAGAGGTGGCGGCAGCGTGGTTTAGTGAATCATCTCCGACTCTCTTGAACTTGAATCCAAGAATAACAGACTGACTGTTTTCTCTCCCTCCTATTCCGTCTTCCCTCAATCGACGCTCTTTATCTCCTCACCCTCATTTGATTCGGCTGCATTTCATCTTTTTCTGCTTCTCATCCTCTAACCGGCGGCTTTTCTCAGGTTCTCTCCACACCGGTCGGACGTCCCCGCCCCCAGGCAGCGTCCCCGAGGAGCAGCAGCAGATCGCTCGTCAGGGCTCGTACACCAGCATCCACAGTGAGGGGGAGTTCATCCCAGAGACCCCAGACCAGAACGTAAGCTCTGCTCCGCGTAACAAAAGTTGTTCAACAGTTTTCAGGGTTTCTGAGAGGTCTTAAAATGTCTTTATGTTTGGTGATCTTCATTTTAAGGCTGAAAAGATTTCATTCAGCATCTGAAATTACATTTGCAGACATTTACATTTATGAAGGATATTTTAAAATCTTGTTTAATGCATTCATATTTTGTGAAAGCAAAAAAGACACCAAAAAAGGTGAAAGTCGATCTCAGAAACGTTTTCTGATGTCAACTTCAAAAAGTTAACTTCTTTAGTGAAATGGAGGTGTAACTTTTTTCTTTTCACTTTTGACACTTTTTAATACAAAGGTTCCCAAACCTTTCACAGCTTCAAGTTTTTCATACTTTAAAAAAAGCTGGGTTTTTTCTTGCTTTCTAGAATGAACATTTTTAATTCTGATGCAGCTGCTTGACATTTGTGAAAATTCCTGAATCCTTATTTGAATTCTGCTGTGCAGTAAAATGCTAGAGACTTAAATCCATTTGTCTCCATCTCCACCACATCACTGTCTGCTCATGTGACCTTTGCTCTCTCTGTGTCATTGCAACTGTCAGATGCTGGATCCCTTCGGCAGTGCAGGCAACTCGCTGTCAAGCAGCTGTCAGTCAATAGATCAAGCTCTGGACAGGTGAGTGTTGGTGCAGACGCTGGGATTCATGGTCATCATTTATGTAGATGAATTTTTATGTTTCCAAACCAGCGTTAGTGATATGAGATTGGTTTAAAAAAAAAACACCACTAACCAAAGCAGCAACAGATTGAAGTTTGTATAACTGACCCTTTCCTGAGCTGACTGTGTGGGAAGAATATAGGAATCAGGTCATTTTGCTGTTGCCATAGTGACTAAACTTCTTATCTGGACGCCTGGATTCCTCTGTTATCACGGGAGCAAGGATATTGGTCACTGAGTGGGAGATGTGACGGACAGAGCGAGACGATGAAAAGACCGAGCCAGAAAACAAGAAAGGAAAAAAACAGAGAAACCGACATGAGAGAGAGAGAGGACTGAATAAGAGTCGAAAGGAAAATAAAAAGTAAGCCAGAGCGAGGTTTGAGAGAGCCAGAGGACGGAAACAGTTCTACCTGCACAAGGCTTATCAGCGCTCCAGGCTGCAGAACAATGGCAGGAAACAAGTGCATGGAACTTTTCCCCGCGAGCGGGCATGCGTGCCCCTTATCCAGGGTCTCGTGGCCCCGCGCCGCCCTGCGGTCAGCAGAGACGTCACTCTCTGGAGGGGCTGGTCACAAACACCCAGGGAAAGTGGAAGGCTTGGAGGCTAAAGAACCGGGGATGGGAGGGAGTGCATTTAAGAACATACAATACACTCAGCTTGACTGCCAGGTCAGCAATGCCAAAACGTTTTTTCTCACTGTTTTCTTCTTATTATTATTATTACAACTAGGTTCCAGCTTATCTGCTCTAATTTAGAACACTGTTCTGAAACACCCAGCATGTCTAACTGTAAAATACTTTCAACACAAGCAGCATTTTGAGGCTCCCCTTTACTGCGAAGCTCTCAGCCAGACTCTGTTTTGAAGACAAGGGGGGAATTAGGGCTAAACCAAACAAGCAAATGATTCCTAAACTTTTTCTACTTGTTCTTTATCATTTCAGCCCTCCGTTCTCACAGAACAACCGGGACAATAATTACCTGAACCTCAACTACGAATACAAAGGTAAGAGACAGACAATCTACTGCAGCCACTTCAGTGCTCTGATTGTCTAGTCTGTCAGTTTAGTTAGACGGCTGTGATCAAAAGATTTGGATCCGTGCCATGCTCTGATGATGGACTTAACAGTCTTCAGTTCTAAGTCCCTGTTTTAAGCTTCTCCACAGCTGTATCCTTATCTTCTGTGTTCCTTGGTCTTTATAATGGTCTTTGTTGAATAATGTTCTCTAATAAACCTCATCACATACCAGCTGAGATGCAGTTCCAATTATGTTACTTACTATTTAAATGATACCTGAAGGTAATTGGGAGTATCAAAATACTGGGGGAAATGAATACAAATGCCCGCCAAATTAAAATTTTTAATAGTACTGTGACTTGATTAAAATTTTTCCTATCATATTAATTGCGGGGTCTGCAATTAATTATTGAAATTAATCGATTTTTAATCAAAAACAATATATTGACAAAGAAAGCAAATTTTTCAACGTAAGACTCCTTTTTGCTGCTAAATCATTGATTGAATCAACATAAGCTCAGCAAAAATGTTATTTAGTGTTAAAATCTGGTATTTAGGTTACTCAGCCAACTGAGCGGTGCAATCTCAAGGGAGTTTCTTTCAAGTGTTTCAGGAACTCCTGATCATTCATAACTTCTTGGAAAAACTACTTCAGAAATGTGAACTGTGAACACTGACATTACCGTCGGGGACGTCTGCGCTTGCTGGAACATGTTTACCTTTGAGATGGCATTTTAGGCTTTAATAGCTTTGGTGCTCCTTTGAGCCGAACTTGTACACAATAATGATCTTGTCCCCCGTCCCTTTCGATTGTGTTTTGAAGCAAAAATTAACAGTGACTTTGTTGCTGTTTGCGGACGTCTGAATTAAGAACATACTGAAACACAGTATAAAAGGATTCAGTTGGGGACCATTTTTATGAAAAACAGAAAAATGCAACGAGTTAAGTTAAAATTTTTAACATCTTTTTAAAATCTATGTAATTAATGAATCAAAATTAAAATTAGTCCAAGCTTTTATTTGAAAGTTTGTTGAAAGCAATGTGTAATTTTCCTTCTGCGTCACATGCTCTATTCTGTGCTGATCCATCACTTTAAATCCCAGTACAACGCATTAAAGTTAGTGGTCTCAGGGCGCTGTTCATTTTACCATTGTTTTAGTAGCCCTAATAAGCAGTGGCTTTTCATGACCAGTCATCAGCCCCTTGAAGCCCCTCTATTCGGGTCCCTTGGGTTCCCGTCTGTGTCTTCAGAACACGGATCAAAGAAAGCAGCATGGCAGACAACGCCACACTAACTCTTCTGAGCGGAGCAGCTTTCCCAATCTGCTCTCTTCTTTTTGTCTCGCGCCGCTCGCTCCCCATCATGCACCGAATTAAAAAAAGAAAGAAATGCTGCAGATCGTGTGCATGGTACATTAGGACACAACTGCACACACAGGCTCTCCTCTCCCCAGATGTAGAGCCCAGCCCCCTCCTGTCAGGCCCTACAATGTTTATCATTCCCTGTGAGTAGATTTTTCCTCTCCGTCCCATGTTACCAAACACAGAAAATAACTCCTGTCTCCATGGGGATACAACCACAATAACAGCGCGAGAGCAGGCCATCATGTGACGGAACAGCTGCTTCCAATTGAGACCCAGTACCCCTCCCCACCACCACCACCAGCACCACAACCACCACTCCTATGCTAGCGCGTGTGCTGCGAGGGTCGCCGCTCACGTGCGTCAACGGGGCTCCCCACCTGCCTTTAATACGCCTCCACAGAGTGGAGGACTGTTTTCAATTTCTGCCTCGGCTGCATCAGGGTGACGCAGCAGCGGGGCTACATGTGTGGAAAGCTGCGTGTCATTCTGCTGAGCTCAACTCTGATTTGACATGCACGGATGAGCAGGAACAGTGCATTGGGACTTGTCAGACGTGATCTATGGAAATGAGAGCTTCTCTAATCATTGCACTCCATCAGTGTGTCGGTGCACATTTGAAGAGGAGTGCATGAGGTTTGACGTGAGAAGTACTGAGAGGTGGATGGGTGTAAGGGGAAACTAAGTGTTTCAGCGAATGAAGGTTTTGCTTCTTTGCTCCCTCTTTCAGGTCGACACGGGAAAGGAGGAACTTTCCCACGGCAGTTCCAGTTGCCCAATCGCAGCAAGGATTATGGCGATCGTAAGAAATCACCTTTACTACAAAGTCAACAGATTGTTATGACAAAATAAAGAAAGCACAAACCTTAATGGTCAGGTTGATAATACCTGAAAATGTGCCCTGTCCGAGTTTCAAAAATGTTGCATGTTGGTTTTAATTAAAGAGTTCTTTTCTGGCATATTATGGCAGGTTGTCGAGATTGAAGCAATTACCAGTTCCTGGCTGGAAAATTCCAGGTTCTCACAATAAGATCTTAGTTATATATCTTAGAATGACATCAGTCAAGATAATCTTGGTGTGTCAGTTCCATAATTACCTCCTGCTTTACACATAGCAGAAAGCATACAATGACATTATTGGTGGGTAATCTGAAAAATATACTCCATTAATGCAATTTATTATGAATATACATTGTTTGGGCACTGTTCGGAACCATACGCACTGAGGGAACCATGTGCTCTCTGTGCCTGTTGGTGTCTGGCAGCTGACCCCTTCTGAATTATAATTTTTCTACTTCAACATTCCCCCCTTTTTTTTGTCCCTGACGAAACACTTTTCTCATATAGATTTGGTGTATTAAGTGTTGCAGCGCTGTTCCAGGCAGCTGCAAGTAATTGCTCACTCTGAGGCTAACCTTGACTAGCTGTGATTTACGTCTCCCTGTGGCGAACCCAAACTTGTATAAAAATACAGCGGCCTTCTTCCTGTCTAAAGGGAAGTGGGACTGAGTGGTGAGAGACTCTGGCCGGCGTTGAGTCTTGGCCTCTAATGAGTAACAGAATGAGAGGGGGAAAAAAAAAAACCTCACCAATGTGTTTCTGCTTGCAGGTCGCAGGACACTCCCGCGCAGCTTCATGCCCCAGGAGAACCTTTTCCAGCTGGTTCCCTCCAGTCGCACACGCAGTTATAACGGTGACAGCTCGCTGACATTCAGCGACTTGCGCTCGCTGGGCCGGACTGCCGACAAAAGCTGCCAGCGCGGCACAGCCAAGTGTGAGTAGGGTGGCCTAACCCGAAAACCTTTATGCAAGACTATTTTCAAAAATGTGCTAAAGAGACAAAGTGAGACCACTGAAGGTAAAATTCAGTTCAAGATAAATGTCTGAGAGCCACATTGGATGAACAAATCGATCTGCAGATGAGTTGTGATGTTTGTGTGTGATGTAATTTTGAATCCAAACAGGCAGCGAAACTAAAGGCTGGGGGTAATGTTTGCACACTGTGTAAGAGGCAAACCAAAAATGGGGCAAAAAATCTGTTTACAATAATAAAACCCCCCAGAAAATCTTCACACTTTAAGTTGGAACTCTGAACATCTGGCTTTTTGTAACCATTTGTTGCTTAATTTCTCTTTAAACCCATAAATAGATATTATTTTTCTTAAACCCTGAGTTAATTAGTCTTATAAACTGATAAAACATAGCCATGCTTTAATATTTAAACAGTTTTTTTCAGCAAAGCGCTTTCCATTAACACAAGTGGGGAAAATCTTCAGTTGTTATGCCGAAAAGGCAAATCAAAGATAATCCGTTCTCCCTTCAACCCTCCGTCAGCCTTATTTTAATTCTTGGTGATGCAGAGTGTGAAGGAGCAGCAGTGATGTACAGTAATGCTGTAAGTCTCCACAGGCATAATTCCTCTCTGATCACGCAGACCTGTGCATGTCTCAGGCTCACTGATCACATCTGCAGTTTGTTCAGAAACAGCCTCTGTCATCCTGCCAGAGCTCAGCTCAGCAGTCTGTGGTCGACGTCTCCGTCTCACTGTCCTCACCCACGCACAACCACACAGTCTAATGCGGCCACAAAGCAGCAGGCTAATTCCAAAACAAAGTCTCTGAGTCTGGGACTGGAGTGGATGAGCGCTTCTGAGACGATCTTTCTAAGGTTTTGACAACTTTGCGTCGGCGGGTTGCGGGTTTTCACCGCCTGGCTGTCTTATCTGGGGTTTCCCTGAATCTGAGAGGGTCTGCGGTTGGAGCTATTCGACAAACCAAGGTGGATTTGACATTTTGTCTTGGAGGGTTTTACTGTCTAAGTAGTGTTTTATTGCTTTGGACTCGGCGCTCACTCAGATCAGTTTATCACAGTGCTGCCGTTGCCGTCTGTCTTCGAGGGGCTTAGTTGACAAAAAATTTGCCAGCGGTGGGTTTTCATCATCTGGTGTTGTTTTCTGCAGCACCACGGGCGCCAGTCAACTGGCGGCAGGGAAAGCTCTTGGGACGAGGGGCGTTCGGGGAGGTCTACCTCTGCTATGATGCAGACACAGGCCGCGAGCTGGCTGCCAAGCAGGTGCCCTTTGATCCTGACAGTCAAGAAACGAGCAAGGTGAGGTTTGTGGGCAAATTTGTTTGGAATAAATCTACTAGACTTTTTTGTGTGTGTGTGTGTGTGTGTTTTCTTTTCTGCTAAATATTAATAAATGTAAAGATATTAAGTGACCTTTCTTCTGTAGGAAGTGAATGCTCTGGAGTGCGAGATTCAGCTGCTGAAGAACTTGCATCATGAGAGAATCGTTCAGTACTACGGCTGTCTGCGGGACCTGGAGCATAGAAAACTCACCATTTTTGTTGAGTTCATGCCTGGGGTGTGTATTCTGACATCTAGTACTCATGCTTGTGGAATGCTGTTTTTTTTTTAATTTTTTTAAACAAGCTATTTTTGTGGTTTTGTGGGAACTTTGAACATAATAATGCTTATACTTACATGACAAACATGAACTGAGCATAAATTTTAGCTACTTTATGCTGAAGAGAGCTGCTACATTTATTTTCAAAGGTGAGAACTTGGTGACTGCTGTGTGCATATTCTGGTTCTGATTCATATAAGAACCTGAAGCTAGAAGGATATCTTCTTGCTTTTAAAACTTCACTAGATCCCTCCATTTTATTTAGATGAGACCTGAGCATTTTACACCAAAAAGGCATTAAATTCTGCACACAAAGCTAATTGTATTGTGAAAAGAAAACGCTTTTATTTTGAAGGTGACTGCTGTGGTTCCACTGTTGGGTTGCTACTTCAATACCCTCATTCAACAGTACATGCTTCTTTAGTATCAGTTTGCACATTAAAAGTACTGCAAAGGACTGTTAGAATGCAAGATTAGTTTGGTGTTATTTCCAGTTGTCATAAGAAGGCAATATGATATTCATACTGTTGGATGGAGTTTCACTGAATCGGATAAATCAGATTATCCAGCCATAATTGTTTCCTTTTTTTGACATTTTTTTCAAAGTAACAATTATTTATAGGAAAAAAAACTTTTAAATTGTCCACATGGCTTGTCTGATTTTATTAAGTTGCAATGCCTCTGCTGTATTTAGCAACAGACATTTTTAACTAGGTGCCCATCCTGCTTTAGGGCTAATATAATCTAGCTGTCAAAACTGAAATTTCTTAGAGTTGTTGCTAATCAGTGATCGGCTGCAGACAGAGGTTGACTCCTGCTGTGAGTTTGCAGAGACGAGCAAATGAGGCTTCAGTTTGATGCTTTACTAAAGCTAATGCTGATATTTTGTTTTACCCCTAATCATGGGATGCATCAACCATTTCTGGTCTACAGATGCATAAAGAAACAGTGAGTACTTTGATGCACCTTTTGAGTTAAAGAAAAATCACATCAGATTAAGATTGTGGACATGAGCTGTGATGCAAAAATGGGATAATTATGTAATTGCTTCATTTTCACTAAGATTTAAAAAAATACCCCCGCTATCAAATAACCCACATCTGGCTTTTGTATCTTATTTACTTTTGTATCTTATTTGCTTATTTCTTTACTTTAGAGAGAGAGAGAAAAAAACTGTTCAAAAACTCAAACAAAACTGGAAATCATTAGTAACCCAGGAAAATTTGGATCAGTGCTACATTATTTTGCAAATAATTAGTAAGGAAAGCTAAAGAATTTTGTACTGGAACTGTGGCTTCAATTCAAAATGTTTTTGATGATGACTATGAGGACAATCAAAAACATTCTGCATAGCGTTCGTTTCATCTCGTCTGTTTTAAGAACGATTCCTGCAGTCGATTTCAGCTAGAAAACAATTTGAAAAACGTCCCCAGCTGTCACCAAACATGGTCTCAGTGGTTAATGTGAGCAGAACAGTCTGTTTTATTGGATCATTTTCTGTGAAAATGAGCTCCTTAGTGAGAGACTGTCGCCTGTTGATCTTTTTTTTTTTCTAATTTCTCGGTCTTAGTCACACATTGTCTGGAAATGGAAACATTTATAGTGTGTTGGAGTTGGCTGATGTAAGAGAGGAGGTGACAAAGGCCAACGATTTTGTGGGTCTGTCCTCGATAAAACTTGAGTGGCCCAGGGAAGAAGCCGGTGGTTTAGAGTGGGAGGGCTAAGCTCGAGGTTTGTCTTAGAGTTGTGTTGTTGACAGCTGAAAGTAAAGAGAACTGTTTTGTTTTTTTTATTTCGTCTTAAGTGGTATTGGATCACACTTTCACTCTGCAAAGATTTATTTTGGAAGAACTTAAAAAAGGAACTAAAGCACCGTTTGATCTCAGTATCAGACAATCCTCTTCCAGCGTTGTTTACATATTTGGTTTTTGTGTTTGGAATTTGGCAGCGAGGCGCTGTTTCCATTACAAAAAATAGCTCTATTTGAGTGTATCGGTAGCTATGATGAATCTCGCTGCAAGCGTGATTCATTTTTCCACACATTCTCATAAAAGCTGTTGTTGCTCTTACTCTGTCCGTCCAGGGCTCAATAAAGGACCAGCTGAAAGCCTACGGGGCTCTGACGGAGAAGGTGACAAGAAGATACACCAGGCAGATCCTTCAGGGAGTTTCCTACCTGCACAGCAACATGATTGTGCACAGGGACATCAAAGGTGACTGAAACTGGAATCTTGTAAAAGTCAAAGAGAAGCTTTAATTTGATTTATGACTTCTAAAACTTCAGAGAAACTGAACAGTCGCTCAGAAGACTATAACATTTTGAGAGTAGTCATTCCCCCACAATGCAACCACAAACCTCAACGTATTTTAGGGGGAATTTAGGTGGTAAATCGACACAAAGTGGTGTTCAACAGTGAAGTTGAAGATGATGCATAGTTTTCCGAACATTTTACAAATAAACGTGCAAAAAAATGTGGCATGCATTTGTATTCACTCCACTTTGCTCAATCACGTTATAAAATCCTACAAAACGTCTTCAGAAGTCGTCTGGTATTTGGAGCGTAAAATATACTTGTGTATAATTTAATCTCGTTATACACACATAAAGTTGACGTTTACAGATGTTCTCTATCCAGTGTGACTGAGCATGAACCAGTTTGCAAAGACGGACAAAATTTGCGGTCTGTGATAAGACTGCAACTAACAATTGGTCTAGTAATTGATTATTCTATTGATTATTTGGGCAATTAATTGTAACATTCTCCAGTTTTTTTTTAATGTAACTACTTCAGGTTTTTTCTATGCAATACTATAAATAAATATAAAAATGCAAACAGAAACCCAAATAATCCAATTCCTTCTTAAAATAAGAAACTAACTAAAATATAATAATGGCATTCCTTGAGTGAACGCTTCATTATTTGTAGCTAAGGATCTAAAAAAAAAATACTTCTATCCTCTACAAGTGAAAATCTCAGCTCTTTCTTCTTGACTTAACATTATACAGCACAGGACTGATCTGGTGACTATTTTATGGATTATCTGATTAATAATTGGATATCAAAATGTACCTTACAGGATTTCTCCTATTAATAAATTTTACGCAAAAATTATGCCACTTGAAGAGTTCTGGGTTGAACATATTTACAGACAAAGTCTTTCTTATCTAAAATGTAAATATGTTTTGTACAGTTTTGACTTAATTGCTGTGTGTTGTTGTTTCTTCCTGTTTTGAGTCTGTATACTCCTGTTAACGATTAATTGATTAGTAAATTAGTGGACAATTATTTACAAAATCAATTTATCACAATTAATCTGATTAATTCTTTCAGGCCTAATCTACAGATGTGTAAAGCTAATATGCACATACCCCAAAAGACTGCAGGTCTGTTGGCAGAGGGAGAACTAATGCTTGCCACACTTTTAAGATTATTTGTATAAACCACCTATTATTTGCCTCCAACTTCTCACACATTCACCATTTTCATGTTGGTCTGTCAGAAAAAAAATCCTCTTTTCAACATCTAAGGTTGTTCCCATAGTTTCTCATTTAATTTCTCTTACTCAGAACGTAGATGGAAAACTGCACTATTTTCGCATCTCCTCTGAGGTATATAAGGCTTCACGCTGGTGAAGGTGGCCAGTCTAAAAATGCTCGACACCGGACGGAAAGGCTTTGGTTTTTCTGCCCACAGCTTTGGGAGTCGCTGTTTCGTTAGGCCGCAGCAGCCAAGAAAGAGGGAAACATCCCGTCTGGTTGTGTCAGCAGAGGGAAAAAAAGATAGTGGGTCGCCCGGGACACAGCCAGGCTCCATGACAGCACATGTGGGTGGGATTTTCCACTTGGAAATGTTCTACACGTTTAATATATGGCGTGAGGTCAGCTCACCACACAAGAACATCTTTTTTCTTCAACAGAAAATGTCAGCTCAGGTGGTATGTGACTATAGCTTGAGACTTTTTCTCAAGCTAATATTTCAAAAGAAGGCAAACAAATGGAAATCCCTGAGTTTTCAGATGACTTAACATCAATATATGTGCTTCAAGTGGAACCAAGCAAGTAAATGTTACAGTTTTAGTCTCCCAAGTCGCTCTCTGCGGCTATCTAATCCCTCTTTGGGTGTGGAGGGCGAATGGCAAGTGGCTCACGTTAGTCACTGATCTAACAAGTGGCGTACCCAGAGGAAGTGGGACGGACATGTTGGAAAAGTACTACGGAAATAGCGGAAACTGGGCTGAGGTCTGATTTGTCTCAAGTGGAGCAGTTCATTCAGCATTTGAACTTCTGATACATATAAGCCCACTTGGCAATCACTTTAGAGGGAGGGAAAGTGGATGATGAATAAATAGGAAGGAAAGAATGCATATAATGACAGCCTGAAGATCTCAGTTGGTATTTTAAAAGATAGCCTGCCAGATTAGTCAAGCTCTTGACTTCAACAGTTTCTCTGAAGTCAGTGGACGTGCTGGCTCGGGTAAACGAACTCTCCGTGGCAGCTCTCGGAGGAGTCATGAAAAGCTCTGAGCTCGTTTTGTTTGGTCCCATCAGGTGCTAACATCCTGAGAGACTCCTCTGGGAACGTCAAGCTCGGAGACTTTGGAGCGAGCAAACGGATCCAGACCATCTGCATGACTGGAACAGGAATCAAGTCTGTCACTGGCACCCCCTACTGGATGAGCCCCGAAGTGATAAACGGGGAGGGATATGGCCGGAAAGCTGATGTTTGGTAAGAATACCTTCAGATGGGGGAGAAAGGAATGATTCCCAGAGGGGATATCAATCTGTTGCGCAATACAATTATAAAGCAGCATTAAATGCACTGAAATAACCTCATGAGACTTTTGTTAAAACTGTGTGGCATTTTCTGGCAAATTGATATGAACACATTTTGTAAAATGTTATATTTTTTACTGTTAAATTATGTAAAACATAATAAAGGTTTAAGTCAGCGTACTGCTGGGTGAGTATTACAGGTTAGTTGTGGTATTCACTAACATTTGAAATGCATGATTTCCGTTTGTTTATGGGTATATAAAACTGGTATGTACAGTAAATATGCAAAACTCTAAAAATCACCTCTAACTTTATGCAGTGTTGCCAAGAAGTAAGATTTTTCTGGTGACATTTTAATGTAGAAATCTAAAGCGTAGGCATTTCTCCTTAGATTTTATTTGCTTAATGCTGTGTTTCCACCCAATCTGTATACCTGGCCATTTTTATTCTTTAAATGTAACTATCATGAGCACTTTTAAAAGGTACTGTAAATGACTCAATAAATAAAGCTACAGTTCCAAAAAAGGTAATCTTTTTGGATGATTTGTGGGCCAAGATTTGTTGACATATAGCTGATGTAATCAATTGTGTAACTCAAGATAGTCGAGGTCAGCTTTAATTTTATAAATCAACAAAAAAATGAGTTATAAATCATCTAAAGTGCAAAAAATAACTTTAAAAGACCTTTCTGATGTCTAAAACAGTATTTCTTACAAAAAATCTAAGCAAATTAGAGTCAGGTTATAGACAAATGAGGGAAGAGTCAAAACTTTTGCTCCATGTATGATGCAGTGTTTTATGATGAATTGAGCATGTAAAACTAATCTGTGTTCCTGTGTTGTTCTCCTTCAGGAGTGTTGCTTGCACTGTTGTTGAAATGCTGACTCAGAAACCTCCCTGGGCCGAGTACGAGGCCATGGCTGCCATTTTTAAGATTGCTACCCAGCCCACCAAGCCCATGCTTCCAGAGGGTGTGTCTGACTCGTGCAGGGACTTCCTGCGGCAAGTGTTTGTGGAGGAGAAGTGGCGCCCCACGGCGGACGTTCTGCTCAGCCACCCGTTTGTCCAGGGTAGCTTCTGAACGCTGAGGGACCCCTGGCAGAGTTACCCCCCCTCCGTGCCTGCCTCCATGGCCTCGGCGGTCCCGGCTCCTCCCCCTCTTCCCGTCACCTGGTTGCAGGGTTCAGCAACTCTCCAGCTTCCCTGCTCTATAATCGATCAGTGTCTGCCTTGTCCGTACTCCTTCAGTTCTCAACGCCTGGCTCAACACAGACTGTTTACTGAGAGGCAGGGCTGACTGCGATCAGACCTCTAGAGTCATCTAAGGGATCTATCGTTGGTTGCCTCAGAAACGGGCCGCCAAGGTGGCACTTCACAGTCTCAAAGGATCTGGGTCAACATTGTTCAAGGAGAGAGAAGGAAAAGTGGCCAAACTTGGAGCACAGAGAGGCTGTAAGCTGTCTGGGTCTCTCTTTACCCGTCTTACTGTCTCGCTGCAGCGTCTCCACAATGAGTTGACATTGTGACTGACTGGTGACGCCGCTCACATCTGATAGTACTGTAACTTCCTCATCAGCTTAATTCAACTGAATGAAATTAAGATGGAAAAATATTTTTATACAACATGCACGGTCATTTTAGATCCCATTTCTACTGTCACCTTTAAGACAAATATGATACATTTTTGTCATTGCCTTACAATAATGATTTGTAAGTATGAATGTCTTTTTTTTTTTTCTAACAGCCTTTCCTTTTTCCTATTAGCACTCCAAACCCCATTCAGAAGGAATGTTATAAAGTTGCACTTTTGATATCATGTATGGAAACATTTACATGTGCGAGATAATCAACCGAGGAGATATTTTTCTAATATTTTTTTTTTTTACTATTATTTTGATATGTAAAGAAAACCAAACATTTGCAACTGCGTGCAATGTCTCTTAAGCAATAACAACACTGCTGTATGAGTCAGAGACCGTCATCCCATCATCCCATCTTACCCGTTTGGTGAGCCTTGTTCCATTTTCCGTTGGCCAAAGAGGATTTGCAGAACATGCAGTATTAGTCACAGCGGACTTTTTTGCCACCTCAGAGCCCTAAAAGCCTTGTTTTCTCCTTTATGGCAGCTTTGTGCACTTTGAACTGCACAGACCAAATCTGATGCATTACGTTACTGTGGTGTTTTAAATGTTTGCAGGGTTCCTAAGCAGCACGACAAACTTTCAGGCTGAAATTCTTACTACTTTTTAGCAATTTTTAAAGTATAAACTATAAACTAGTGTCATGTCTCGACAGTAGGCAGGATGAATGGATGGACAGATGGATAGCTGGATGGAAAATTAATGGCTTGATGGTTACACAGACATAGATGGACAGTCGGATGGATGGACAAATGCATGTAAAGATGGGTGGTGGAATTGTAAACCATTCAGTTACCAAACTGATAGGCTGATGGTTAGATGGACAAACGGATGTTTGGATGGATGGAGTGCTTGTAGACAATGGACTCGAGAATAAAGTCTAAAGTCTACTGACTTGGAAAATACTAGAAAAGAAAATCCATATTTTTCCAGACTCTTAATAGGAACCCTGCATTGAGAAAAAACAGATTGAAGTTCTCTTTATGTTTGTAAGTTCAGTATCAATCCAGTGAGCCACCATGCCTTCCTTTAGCTCTAATCAGATGGACCACTTTCCGAGCTGACAGCACATCTTGCTCTGTGTGACACTCACAGAACCAAACTGTTTTCCTTAAATAAAACCTTAGGGACAAACTGACTTTGGATGTAGCTACGATTTGTTGGCACTTATGAAACGATCAAATGTTTTTAACCCTTCTCGGTGCCTTATCTGTTTCTCTTTGTAAATGAAAATCTTCACTGCCAAAGCCAAGTGCTTCCCTGTAAGGTTGCTCTGTTAGAGAGCACACCCACGAGTTACTTATTCTGTAAATACTTTGTTCTGCGCTTTTGTATTAAATCTCTTTTACATTATAGGCAGATCTATTTGACTAGAGTCTACGTTATACAGCAGACTACTGCAGCTAAAAAGAATAAAAAAACAACTTGCCACAAGAGTGTGTATGACTGTCTGAGAGCTGGCAGGCAATATTAAAGGACCGGAAGGCTTTTGATTGACACAGAGCTTGTTTTGTTTGAAATGACAAAGCCTTAAAACATGAAATGTATCAAGTCATCGATCTTTTGTACATTTAACTTAATAAATCTAAAGTCTAAGACTATATTCTGTATTATTTTTTCCTCCATCTTGTTTCTGTTTCACCTTCATTGATTACATCATTTTATTCATTTGTTTTGTGCATGAGATTATGCACAAAACAAATAGTGAGAAATATAAACAGCATAGTTAGTCTTATTATGGTTTGTTGTATAATAAAGCAAATCAGAATCAGAAACACTGCTGTGCGACAGACTGGCGACCTAACCTTTATATATATCTATATCTATATATATATATTAAAATATATCTATATATATATATATCTATATAAATATATATATATATATAGATATATCTATCTATATATATATATCTATCTATATATAGATAGATATATATATTTCATTTTAAACGAATAGGATATTCTTATAAAGGAAATTCTATTTTTGTCTCAATCTCAGAATTGAGATTAAAGTCTGAATTCTTGTTTTCAGTGGCCCTAATCCTCTTCCGTACGTTAGTCTTAAGTACACAATCAATAAGCAAATTACAAAGACAATTTATATTGAACTGCGAAAACAATGATGCTCCTCATCAACTGTTAGAAAACCTTCTTATAAAACCTGAGGTTTTGTAACGTCGTGCCTGAAAACGTGACCGTGAACGCAACAGCAGCCGCAGCAACACAGAGACGTATCACACGGACGAAGCTCTTCCAGTCAGCCTGGAGTTTTATTACTTTTCATTTAAAACTTCTGTTCATCTGTAAACTAAACTACAATGTCAGCCTCTCGTACTGTAATATGTTTACTGAGAAACGACCTGCGACTTCACGACAATGAGGTAAGAATGTAAACTTGCAAATAAACGTGTGGTAATGTTTTGTTCGGACTTGAATGATTAAATTGTGGAGGTAAAATAAATTCTAGCTAACATTTGCATTTATATTTGCTGTATTTACTGGTGAGTTTAATCTCCTGAAAAGGGGCCACTGAAAAAAGAAATCTACACATTTAAAACAGCATCAAATTACACAAGGAAATAAACTTTTTACTTCCGGCACCGTTTCCTTTAGAATAAAAGCCTCAACTTCAGAGTAAAATAAAGATACTAGTCAGAATTTATTCTATCAGCGAAACTACCATTATATGTTCGTCACTTATAGTACAACCTGTCATTGTCAGTTATGCTATTTTAATATGTCAAGACAAAGTCACCTTAATAAATCCTGTAGGTCATCTATTACCCTGCTGTGTATTTATTATAAAGTTTCCTTTATTTTTCACTTTTTTTCCCAACTTTTACAAAATGTATATGAAAAAAGAAATACAGCATTGGGTGTTCTAAATCAACAGGCATTAATCTAATAAATTCTAGATGAGGGCATTTTATGTATGAATTCTTCAGACATTTTGGTTTGGATGTTTCCTTTTAATTACTGCACATTAGGTTTACATGATGCAATGTAAACCTAACATAGCTACGGAGTAAATATCTTTCAATTATTTTAATAGAAAAATATTAAAGCTTCAACTATGATACCAAAAGAAGTGTATCATTGAAAGTCAGGGTTTGTTTTCCCTTGACTGGGTTATTTAAACCAGTATATTGAAGTAGTATTCCATCCTGCAAAATGATTCAATATTTTGATCATTTCTGTTTTAGTTGGGTATAATATGAGTTAGAGTTATGTAAAATTACATAGTTACATTTAAGACTAATGCAATTAGGACTTCTTCAGTTGCCAGGATGTTTTTCATAACATTTAGCAATTATTTCAATACGTAGACTTAAAACGATATTAAAAACTATGCAGTATACTATGCAGTATCTCTATGAATTTTGCCGTTCTCCCTTTGAATGCAGGGTTCTCTCCTGGTTGTCTGACAGTCCAGAAATATGACAGTTTGGTTAACTGATTACTCTAATTTTCCATTGCATGTGCATGAATCTTCTGCTCTGCACGGATAATTTGAGCAGCTAAATCACTGTAGGTAGTCAGCTAACAAACATGCTGCTCATAGCATGCTGACTGGAAACAGCCTTTTTGAGAGTGTTGGATGGCACTACATTAGTTTTAAAGATGGAAAATACAGTAGTTCCTATTAATCAGTCAGTTTGTCTCTCTTGGAAGTAGTGCACATATGTAATATCATCCTTCCAAACATCCAACAACCTGTCTGAAATGAGAAAAAACTAAATAATTCTAGATTTTGTGTTTTAAATACCAACAGGCAACATGATTTAGTTACATTTGTGGTTTTATGTTTTTTTTTTTTTTTATGTTCTTTTTTTCAGATTTATAACAATCCTGACATTGTACTCTTTGATTTTCAGGTCCTCCACTGGGCTCAGAGAAATGCCGAACGCATAGTCCCTCTGTACTGCTTCGACCCCAGACATTATGTGGGCACGTACAACTTCAACCTGCCAAAGACGGGACCTTTCCGTCTGCGCTTCTTACTGGAGAGCGTCCGAGACCTCAGAAACACGCTTCTCAGCAAGGGCAGGTTCGTTATTAACTTTATAGCTTTATATGATTTATATGGACTGGAGATTTGACACAGGGCTCCCACACAGTCTGGAAAAGTATGTAAATATAAAATAAGGGCACAGATAAGTCCATATATTTCCAGTCTTTAATCCCTATCCCAGAAATGACCAAACTTTTTGTCACCTGGGCCAAAATCATCATGTTGAAAGTTCTTAAAGGCCATAAAAAGATATATTTTTTTATTTGTATAAAGCTTTTTTTTGTCTCTTCTTAACAACACCAGGATATGGGTCACTGTTTCTTTTAAAACTTTTGTTGTTCTTTATTTTTAGAAATCAAAATAAAATGACGAAGTTGGGTTCACCCAGGTCTTTCTGAGTAAAAATTGATGGACATTTTTGGTTCTACTTGCTCAAATCAAATAGAAAGCAAAAACCGCGATCATAGAACATAAAGAATTTGTGTTGAACCTAAAATTTTCCTTCTGAAAAAATGTGTCAGCAAAAAATTTCCATCTACATTAACTGTATTCTGCTGGCTGGCCAAATATACCATTCTTCATTTGTGGTTGTTTCTTTTTTTCTTGTTTCCTTCTTTAATTGGTTCCACAATTAAATCCTTCTGTCCGTTCCTTTCTTTCCTTCCATGTATCCTAAATACCTTCTTACACATTTTTCTTCAGTTTTTTCATTCTTTGTATCCCTACTTACTTTCCCTTTTTGAGTCCTCCTTTCTGCTTGTGTTCTCTCTGTTTCTCCTTTCTTCCTTTCCTCCTTGTGCTGTTTCCTTGTCTACTTCATACTTCAAGTACCCTTCTGGTTTTTTTTGTTTTGGGTTTTTCTAGGTTTCATATTCATTCATTACTTTAGAAATATATGCCGTACATTCATAGTCAAGTTTAGTATTTTCAGTTTGAAAATTAGCTTAAAGAACTGAGAATCCCGGAATGTTGAATCTGGAAAAGTCTAGTATTTTTACACCAAACATTTGGCAGAACCTTGCTTACTTGATTTGAGGATATATTCTAAGTCACAGCGTGTGCAGAAAATGTTTTTAGCTTTCTAGGACTACATTAACTCGTTTCTGACAGGATCAGGATACACCTGGGTTTAACATTGCTGGTGCACACATTGTTCCCATAACTTTTTCCGCCCAGCAATCCCTCTGCCCAGGATGCAGCTGCATGGTATTATGCCAACTGCGAGTCGTGTGTGTTTATTTATTTTTTGTGTGACAGCAATCTGGTGGTGAGGAAGGGTAAGCCGGAGGAGGTGGTCGCTGACCTTATCAAGCAGCTCGGCTCCGTTAGCAGCGTGGCTTTCCATGAAGAGGTACTTTGATGTTCTCTTCATCTTTATTGTATTTCATTGTGATTTTATGTGCAAGACCAACATAAAGTAGTGCATATTTAGGTAGAAGATGTATGTTTTTTCTTCTTCTTTTTTTTTTTTTTACATAGGAATTGCAGTGTGTATGTAGGTGAGTACCTTGTGTAAGGCATGATTCTGTTTGAAAACATATTTTTACCTTCATGTACTCAAATCCAGGTTGCCTCTGAAGAGCTGAACGTGGAGAAAAAGGTGAAGGAAGTCTGTGCTCAGCTGAACGTGAAAGTTCACACCTGCTGGGGCTCCACGCTGTTCCACAGAGAAGACCTGCCATTCCACCACATATCCAGGTGTGGGGAGGATGCTGCTCGGCTGAACATAAAACAAATCTGATTCATGCTAGAGAAGCTACTCCAGGAGAAAGAAATTCTAGGAATGTTGTTTAATTCTTGCAGGCTGCCTGATGTGTACACTGAGTTCAGAAAGACGGTGGAGAGCCAGAGCAGGGTGAGGCCTGTGCTGCTAACCCCCGAGAGGCTGAATCCCCTTCCCCCGGGGATGGAAGAAGGAGCCATTCCCACAGCGGAGGACCTTCAGCAGACTGGTAAATGATGGCAATATTGTTCAGTGAGAAGAGCTTAATTCCAGTGCTTTCCCTCTATGTCTTCATATTCCTCCTTTCAAACTAGTCTGGACTCCTAAAGCTCCACATTCTTCCATATTCACAAAGCGTGTGTAAATCCACTTCTCCACGTCAAACTTCAGTGGAAAATGGTCGAGCATGAATCTCTTCATTAAAACTCAGCTTTGGTTTAGATGGATCCCTGTATATAGTTGAGCCTTTATGAATCATTGTGTTTCATTGTTTTTGTGCCGTTTAATCATCCAGAGCCGGTGACTGATCCGCGCTCAGCTTTCCCTTGCACTGGTGGAGAAAGTAGTGCCCTTGCAAGACTCAAACACTATTTTTGGGACACTGTGAGTGCAACCTGCATTACAGAAAATATACAAACTTATTTTTATACTGTTGATCAAAAACATTTTTGGGAGGAAATATAAAGTGTCCTGCCTATTTTTCTAGGATGCTGTGGCGACTTACAAAGAAACTCGTAACGGCTTGATCGGGGTGGATTACTCAACTAAATTTTCACCATGGCGAGTTTTCTTTTAAATATAACTTTCACTGTGGATTATTTCTCAAATGTTTCCCTTCTTGTTGCTTTTCTAACATGTTTCTATGATACCACATTGCAGGCTGGCTTTGGGATGCATTTCTCCGAGGTATATTTACCATCAGATCAAAAAGTATGAGAGGGAGCGGACAGCGAATCAGAGCACCTACTGGTCAGTATTCGTACTTGTATCAGTGCTTCTTGTATCATTTTGTTAAGAAGTTAAGACACAATAATGATTTTTAAAAATAGAATTATGTGACAGTGGCCTGCAAAAGTATTCATAGTGTTTAAACTTTATTACGCTTTGTCATATTACAAGCCGCAGGCTTCAATACATAAAAAAGTACTCCCCCCGCCCCCAACATTATGCTGCCATCACCATTGTTTGCTGTGGTGATTTTGTGTTCATGTTGATTGGCAGTGTTTGCTTTCCTCCAAGCAGTGCACGATTGGGGTGTATTACTCTCAGTAATATTAGTATTAGTATGAAAAGTCATTCAACAGTCTTAGCATTTTTACTTGTACAAGAAATCTTTTTTGTAATTGTAATGTGACAAATTATTGAAACATTAAAATGATGCACCCATAAAACAATCTGGTCATGATTGTTTGAAATTTGTTTGTCTTGCAGGGTCATTTTTGAGCTCTTGTGGAGGGACTACTTCAAGTTTGTGGGCATTAAGTACGGAAACAAAATGTTTCAGGTCAAAGGTAATGTCAGGAAATGTTCGATCTGTTATTAATGTTGTAAATATAGTCTGCAGATCTAAAATACAGTGTTGCAATTTAAATTTAGGGCTTCAAGGAAAGTCTGTTCCATGGAAGATGGATACGAAGCTGTTTGATGCATGGAAAGGTTGGAGTTCATGGCATGTAGTTGATCATAGTCTCACGCTAGAATAAATTCATGTAAGTCTTGGTTTGTTTGTGACCTTTGCACTTACAGAGGGCCGTACAGGGGTGCCCTTTGTAGACGCTAACATGAGAGAGCTGGCGCTGACAGGCTTCATGTCCAACAGGGGGCGACAAAACGTTGCAAGCTTCCTTACAAAGGATCTGGGCCTTGACTGGAGACTTGGAGCTGAGTGGTTTGAATATCTGCTGGTATGATGTGTAGACATTCAATATATTATTGATCAGCTTATTTAACCACAAAAAAAGCCCATCCAAATAATTTTATTTTTGACAGGGTTTTTTTTTTTTTTTATTTCTCCATGCTTACCCTGATTAATTTATTCCTTTTCTTGCAAAGATTGATCATGATGTCTGCAGCAATTATGGGAACTGGCTGTACAGCGCTGGCATAGGAAATGACCCCAGAGAAAACAGGAAGTTCAACATGATCAAACAAGCTCTCGATTATGACAACAACGTATGTTTTAAAAAAACGTTTTAAGCTTATCTTATTCACCTTCTGTATTTGTCTGGATATGGAAACAAAGTACCTGAGTCACACTTTGTTTTACAGTCACAAGCATAGATTTGTGAAAACCTACTGATGCATAAACTTGGGCTCATGCTTCTGCTTCAGGGGGAGTACGTGTGCCGATGGGTTCCAGAGTTGGGCGCTATAAGAGGGGCAGACATTCACACGCCCTGGAACCTGAGCTCTGCTACACTGTCACACTCTGGTGTGTCGCTCGGTGAGACTTACCCAAACCCCATTGTCACGGCGCCTGAATGGAGTCGACACTTTAGCAAGAAACCGGTAGGTGTTTTAGAGAAAAGGGAAGTGGAAACTCAAAGAGAATGGTGCTTTTTTTTTTTTCTATAACAGCTGCAAACAATGGTGAGAGAAAGAGAATGCATTTCCTGAATCATTACATATAAGTAGCGTTTAGAGATTTCTTGAAAAAACAACTTATAGTTTTTATTGTGAAATCATAGCAACCAACTTTTAAGGGGAAGGATTTTATCATGAATTGGGTGTTATATATAATATAACTCAGACTTTTTTTATTTTAGTTTTTATCTATTAATGTCTTGTATTTATAATTAAAAATGATTCAATGTCAGGGTTCCTACTCTTCTGAAATGGTCTAAGTCATAATCAAACCTTTATCGTATGGTAATTTTTATTATGCATGAATTATTTAATCATTTTACTGTAAAGAAGATCAATGCAGTTTATTTTCAGTCCTGTAGTGTTTTTTTTTTCTTTACACTCTTCAATGTCTAGCTATCTATGATAAAGTCGATTCATACAAGTCAACATTTGTTGACCTCGTTTTGCAGGGCGGTGCAGGACCATTGCCAAGAGGAAAGAAAGGCCCGTCTCACACTCCCAAGCAGCATCGAGATAAAGGCATCGACTTCTATTTCTCCAGAAGTAAAAACCTGTGAGATGTCTTACTGCAGAGGATGGACGGTCCTTCAATCTTGCAAATTCAGAGTTGCATGTGCTGTAAATGTTTACACAGTTACATAGGGAAGTTGTCTGAAGAGAATGTTTATTTGTTTGCTACTGAAAGCTGAACTGATACTATCAAGCCTTGCAAAAGCATTCACACCCCTCGAACTTTTTCACATGAATGTATTTTATTTGGATTTGTGTTGACAAACTAACACAAAGATTTGCTTAAAATAGGAGATCTGAAAAATGTGGTAGTTAGCTTCGTTTACACATCTGCCACTAAATCCAGTGCCATTGCTTTTAGATTCCCCAAGATTTCAACATTTTGCGGAGCCCTGTCGATTGGGAAACGTACAAAGACGTAGATGTCCACCTAAACTGACAGGCCTGAGAAGGAGAGCATTACTTAGAGAAGCAGCAAAATACTCCTGAGAGCTTTGGGGGAGCTGCACAGAATTGCTCTTCATGTGGGAAAAGTTGTTGCCAGTACAAGTGTTACTCGTTTACTCCACAAATCGGATTGTCGCTGAAGCATTTTAAGAAAAAGGCTATTGAAAGAAATCCAAAAGAGGTCCCAGTTGCAGTTTCCCACAAGCCATGTAGTAAAAGAAGACACCAAGGTTGAATAAGACGAACATTGAACCTTTTGGCTGATGTGCACATCACTCTGAACATAATAGCCTGATGGTGGAAAAGGGTAGTTACTGCGTCATGCAATGGGGAAGATTTTCTTTAGCAACAACTTTGTGATTGGAAGATGGATGTAGTCAAAAATGGGGCAGTCCGAGAATACAGCCTGTTAGAGGCTTCAAAAGACTTGTGTGGGAGGTTCAACTTCCTTTAGAACATTTACACCAAGCAAACAGCCAGAATACAAAAGGATTTTTTTAGATTCAAAGAAATCAATTAGTTATAAAGGCCAAGTCAAAGTCCAGATAGATTAAAATCCAATCTAAAGAATCTGTAACATGGCTTGAACGTTGACGTGCACATCTGCTCTCCATCCAGTCTGAGCTGAAGCAGAATGGGTAGAACTTTACAAATCTCCTCTAGATATAACTTAGTACTTGCAGCTGCAGTTACAATAAAATATAATTCTACAAAATATCTCCTCGGGAAGGGCTGAATGAAAATGCATGCCATGATTCTCAGAATTGTGTTAGCCCACCACATAAAATACATTTTTGCTTGTCATGTGACAGAGTGAAATAGTCCAAGGCATAAATACTTTTGCAAGACACTTCATGTGCCTTATAAACTCTTTTCAGAGTCTCAGCTTCACTTCCTGTTCTGGGCAGCTGAACCACTGAGAACTTTTCTCGTTTTTATTTTTCATCCCTCTTGTCGCCATGACTGTTACAACCAGGTGGACATGCAATACGGATTATTTTATCTACCTGATTTTGACGCTGCAATATCTTTATTTGAATGAATCTGGATAATAAAGTTAGTTTGTCAAAACTCCACAGGAACAAAAAAAAAGTGCCTTAAAGTTGTTTTTTTTTGGTTTTTTTTTTTTTTTACAGCGTTATGTGAATGAGAACCTTAAGCAGTTCTGCCAACATTAGTTTTAAACATTTCTCTGCAGACAGATGACCATATGAATCTGACTGAGGGGTAACTTCCTCCCAGATGTGACGCAGTCGGCCGCGAACACTTCCTTGTTCCACTAAAAGCCAGGTGGGCTGTGCCTAACTACACAGTCAGCCTTCAAAAATCACACCAGTCGCCACCAGAGGTTGTTTTCCACTCATTTTAAACAGAATCCAGGACGTGGGGGGGGGGAAAAACAAAAAAACTATTTTCAACATGGACGGTACCGATTCCAAAGTCAATCTTGGTTCGATCCCTCTGGTTGCGCTTAATGTGACCGTAAGGAAAAAGTTGGGACTTTATTTGAACCCCAAACACACGGTGGCTGCCGACTGGACGGCTGTCGCGGAGACCATGGGCTTCTCTTACCTGGAGATAAAGAACTACGAGGCTTCCAGGAACCCCACCAAGACCATCCTAGACGACTGGGCGGCTCGGAACTCTGAGACTTCGGTCGGAAAGTTGGTCTCTATTCTGGAGGAGGTGGAGAGGAAAGACATCGTGGAAGATCTCCGAGCTTTGATAGGTGCGCAACTTATACAAAATATTAATACATAGTGATGCAATTCACTGATTTGATAGACTAACGGAACCGGCCAAAGGCGGAAAATAATTTGGGGGTTCATTTTTAACTAAGGCCATTACAGTTTTCGTAGTCGGTCTAACTTCCGGTTTTTTCTGGGGTTTGAGCTCCCGATTATTTTTGATGTTATTCACCGGCAATAAAATAAAAAATAATGGGCTGCAGGTTTCTTTGTAGGGTTTTTTCTGGATTCATTTTCGACTGAATCCAGTCGAACATGAAGCGAACATGAGAGGATCCCCGTTTGTTCTACCAAGTACATCCTAATTTCATCTGATTCTTATTCTGTCCATCCAGTGTGTGAATTATTGCTCAACAGTATGTCACTAAAACTTAAAAACAATTGTCAACATGTTTGTTTGTTTTTTCCTAATCTAGATATGCAAATGGTTTACAGTTAGTCATGCCTACTTTACTGGATTATATATTTAAAAAACATAAACAAATTTTTCACTTTATTCTTTATTATGACAAGTGAGTTGGGGGGCAGCATATGGCAAGAACTGCTGGTTTGCCCATTCTGCCTCGGGATTTTCTTCTTGAGAGACAAATTCATGTTTCCATCAATTATGACAAGTGATTCAGGTCCTAGAAGAGCAAATGTGTGTCAGTTCGCTAAATGGTTGATTTCACCTTAGAACTGGGACATTTACTTTTTCACATTGAAGTTGCTTTTGATTGCTTTTTGTGTCTTCCTTATTTCCATATACATCCATATACGTGTATATTTTGACACCAGACGAGGACGTCAGGAAATACCTTGAGACCCAAAAGAAGAAAGCAGAGCCGCCAGTCCAGGTTCCTGAGGTCGACAGCTGTGTCCCTCGCACACCAGAGAGGTCTGGAATCACTGTGGACGACATCCCAGGAGGTTTGTCTTTCTCTAAATTCACTATTACACTTCTTCTCTGAGTAAAATATTTACAACAAAGATGTGTTTGACACAGTCTAGATCAGCTGAAATGCTGATTTCAAAAGAAGTATTTTAGCTTGTAGTTTCAAATTCAGTGATCGGTTTGCTATAAGGGTTGCAGGATGTCTTTGGTTCATCACAATAGAGGCTTCATGTTGCTTATCTTGTACTGAGATGCTCAGCCAAAGTAGATAAGGAACACCTTTCACCTAATAAAAAAGACAAGTGCATGTGCCCTTACAGAGTATCTGTACTCCTTCAAGTTCTTCGTTTTTATACATTACAACCACAAATTCATATATTTTTTATGCTTCATTTGATAAAGTTGTCCCAAAATGTAAAGTGGACGAAAAATGAAGCTTTATTTCATATAGATTTTTTTTTTTTTTTTACAGATAAAGTTGGAAAAGTGAAGCATCTTGACACAGACTCTGTGTGTCGCCTTCTGACACATGAACATGCTTTTTTATGGAATAAACCAACCCAAAAGCATGATGCTGCGGCAGCCATGTTTCATTGTGCAGACGGTGTATGGCGTGTTGCACGGTGTTTGTTTACGACCACCCAAGGCATTTTGAAAAAAGCTTAGAAAAAGTTACGTGTTTTTCATTAATATGAAATGGCCCTATTTCATTCTTTCTGCACTATAAAATCCTTCTTATTAGAGCTACTTGTTTCTATGTTCTCAAAAAAATAATTGTAGTAGTTTAAGTCTAACCACTGTTTCTGAGCAGAGCATCAACACAGGAAAAGCTCCAAGTTATCTCAGAATTGAGATAACTTGAACTAACCTTATCAGAAAGTTTGCATCACTCTGACTTTTGTGCACAGCCTCGTGGGTTTTCATGTTTTGCACATCAGCCATAAATGCAACAAACGGCTTTGGACTTCTGTGGAAATCTTTCTTTTTCTTCTTTTTTTTTTTGACCATGATTGTGTGGGCGAATGTCTTACATTTGGGTTTCATTTAATGTACCTTTTTTCTTTTTACCCTAAGTTAAAGTTTTGCTGAAAGTAATCGAAACGCATTGACCCCAGGTATCCCAGAGATGTTTGATGCCTTCATCTGCTACTGCCAGAGCGACTTTGAGTTTGTCCTTGAGATGATCCGGGAGTTGGAGCAGACAGAGTACAACTTGAAACTCTGCGTGTTCGACAGGAATGTACTCCCAGGCTCATGTGTGTGGACCATCACCAGTGAGCTGATTGAGAGAAGGTGGGCGTTATGTTTCCGATACAATATTCTTTGTTTCGCAACTCTTAATTACTTAACGTTTTTGCAGCAAGATTCAACTTTCAGTGATTGTGGAGACTTAATTAGGCTCAAACAAGTTGGATTGTTAGTATTTAAACATAGAATGAGAATAACAACAGAAAAGCTTTTCATGTGCTGAAAGTCTTCAAATTTCCCCACTTTACTTTTGTGTCACATTCAACTCACGACTGTATAGTGTGTGTTCATGTGTGCAGGTGTAAGAGGATGGTGGTGGTGATTTCTGATGAATATCTGGACAGCGATGCCTGTGATTTTCAGACCAAGTTCGCTCTTAGCCTCTGCCCTGGTAAAGAGGATTTTTATTTTCTATTTCTTGCCAGTTTAAAACAGCCTAAATCTGTATTTTGCAACAAACTCCGTAACTAAACCTTAAAAATTTTCCAGGGGCTCGAAGTAAACGTCTCATTCCGGTGGTCTACAAGTCGATGACAAAACCGTTTCCAAGCATCCTGCGTTTCTTGACAGTATGTGACTACACTCGGCCCTGCACCCAGGCTTGGTTCTGGGTTCGGCTCGCCAAAGCGCTCTCATTGCCCTAACCGCAGAGCAAGGAGTGGATTTGTATCTGTGGGTGCCTTTTCTTACTGCATTATAAGTTTTATGTTGGACAATGATCAGATGTTGCAGACTCAAATGCATTGTTTCCACATTTATCGGCATGTCTGCTAAAGACATGTGAAAAACCTTAAAATATGACCACAAGCTGAAAATTTTAGAAACATCAGACCTTCATCTTTTATATGTTGGATTGGTGAGGAAAAAGGCTGGAGGAAATGGATTTTTTTTTTTTTACCATTCCTCTGTCCTATTTCCAAGACAGTGTCATCTTTCAGTATTTGCCTCTGTTTCAGTATTAATTTGTTTTGAATACATTATCTGCTTGAATGGCAAAACAAACATTCAAAATCCCATGTGTGCTATAATAAGATACAGTATATCTCTATAAATAAGGGTAAATATTTTATTTTTCAGTGTGAGATTGTGCTACTGCAATAAGTAAAATAAAATGAAAAATAAATCAAATAAATATTTTAAGGCTTTTTACACATATTTACCAGGGATGCCAATAGATATTGTCGCCACTTTCTCCCTCTCTTTGTGTGTATTGTTCTTGCACTGGAACACACTGAGGGTTTTAGCACATTTTAATTTACTTTCCCTTACATTTCCATCATAATTCATTTCATCTGGCACAACATTAAAGTTACTAAAGTTACTATGTTACTAAAGTATGAAAGTTACATTGCTTGTTATTTTCTAAGTGTAGGACATCTTTTCAGATGCAGTGCAGGATGTGCTACGTTTTCCGTACAAGCTATTTTAGGTGTCTAATTTACTTCCTCTGTTGAGTCAACATTAAGACAAGATTGGAGCTGAGCAGGAAGTGAAATTGTGACTGTAATTATTGCACAAGCTTAGCAGCTCTTTGCCTCGTGCTTTTTATGTTTCAGATTTATATGTTTACAATGAATTTTTAGAACTATTTAATTATAAATGAGTGTGTATTTTACCTGCATAAATGTTTAGAAAATGATTGTTTGAAATAATTATAAATAAAACCACCCTTTTGTTCTATTCTATGGGGAGTTTTTGGTTTGAAAAAGTGCGTGGGAACATCTGAAAGCACGGGCTGTTCTGGAGTCACTCTTATCCAGTGTGATTGTGAAATAAAAATAAGTCTCCTGCAGATGGCGCTGTTGAACCCTAACATTACAAAGGGGGGAGCTCACGTGAAAGCTGTTATTTCCGTGGCTTTTTAAAAAAAAATTATTATTATTATTATTAGCTGTTTACCCGGGCTAGAAATTCGCCTCTTCGCTCTGCCAAGCCTTTTATGTTAAAGAGAAAATAGAAAGACGTTGAACATATTCGTATTTATTTCAGTCGAAAGGTTATGGAGTGAAAATAGTGTCAAAAAGATTTGTGTGTGCGTAAAATGATTTGTGCGTGCGTAACAGGATTTGTGCATGCGTAAAAAGATTTGTGCGTGCGTAACAGGATTTGTGCGTGTGTAAAACGATTTGTGCGTGCGTAAAAAGATTTGTGCGTGTGTAACAGGATTTGTGCGTGTGTAAAAAGATTTGTGCGTGCGTAACAGGATTTGTGCGTGCGTAAAAAGATTTGTGCGTGCGTAACAGGATTTGTAAACCTTAAAAATAAAATACATGTTGAAAAAGTACACACAAATCACCTGGTACGCACACACAAAACTGCAGTTACACACAAATCCGGTTACGAGTGCACAACTATTTTTGAGACTCATTTCACGCCTCGGTGGAAGCTCCAAGATTTGTGTGTAGATGGTGCGTTTACATGCTAGTAAAAGCTGGGACATCTGAGTTTTCTTCGGAACTGTTTCTTTTTTCCACAGTTCAATACATATTTCTCTCTTTACTTGTCTCGTGGCTTAGACATATTTTTGTGAGAGAAAAATACATATGTCATTACACCCACGTCTACTTTTTAATACTATAAGATTGTTTATATATGAATCCGCATTTGGGACCTATTCAACTGTAATTACTTGGGTAAAAAATTCAACCACTAGGTGGCGGAAGTTTATTCCGCTCTGACTGGGAAAAGCCTTCATTCAAACTGAGAGAAGAAACAAGAGAATGGCGGGTCAGCCGAGTGATCGTGTTCGTGGTTTACCGTCCGAAGTTAGTGGATGTTAAAATTTGCACGTTTTCCTGACCGTTGTAATGCGTATTTGTTAGATTATTTCAGATTACGTTTTACGTTTCAAGTAGTTCGACCCAAAGTTCTCGCCCTTCTATAGCAATAGCTCATGTCTACGTTAGCTAAGCTACTATTAGCCCTCGATTAGCATCGGTACAGTTTAAAACAGTATCTTCCTGGCCCATTACAGCCATGTCTACGTTTATCACCATGCTCAGCTAGTTTTATGATGCCGACAATAATGTAGGCTTAGGTGACGTCTTTTATTATTTGAAGGATTCATCCCAGTTCTCCTCACTAATTGTAGTTTTTGATTTAAATTTTTTTTTAGTTCTGCTACAGACTTATGTTTCGTCTATCACCTGTATATTTTATATCTTACTGTAATCACTTAAGATTTACTCTTCTCTACATTTCTTCCTGGAATATGATGGTCATTGCTTTCGTACCAGAAATAAATACGTAGAACATCTCTTAACAAATGTACAAATGTATTCTATGCCATACATATACATCTGCACCGTTTTTTTATATTAGATTCATGCAGATCATCAATATTTCAAATTTTGAAAATATAACCTCATCCAACACTGAAGCCTTTGTAAGCAGCTGAATATAAGTGTAGTAACTCGGCTGAATCTTTAAAATATTAATATTTCTGTTACTTCATTATGAGCAAACCACATTTCTCATTACTTCCATGTGATGACTTACATTTTTGGACAGATAATATGTTAAGTTGTGCTTCACATTAACTAAATTGTAATTGTAGCCATCTAGTGAAATTATATTTCTATTGTCCCCAAAAAGTGCTAATAATGTATGTGTTTTCCACATTTCAGTCAGTGTTCAATTTTTCACTTTATAAATTGCATAGTTGAAAAAGGACATATACAAATTAAATATGGAATATTTTATTAATTATCTGCCAGATAATTAATAAAATATAATTATAATAAATTATAATAAAAGACGTCACCTAAGCCTACATTATTGTCGGCATCATAAAACTAGCTGAGCATGGTGATAAACGTAGACATGGCTGTAATGGGCCAGGAAGATTCTGTTTTAAACTGGACCGATGCTAATCGAGGGCTAATAGTAGCTTAGCTAACGTAGACATGAGCTATTGCTATAGAAGGGCGAGAACTTTGGGTCGAACTACTTGAAACGTAAAACGTAATCTGAAATAATCTAAAAAATACGCATTACAACGGTCAGGAAAACGTGCAAATTTTAACATCCACTAACTTCGGACGGTAAACCACGAACACGATCACTCGGCTGACCCGCCATTCTCTTGTTTCTTCTCTCAGTTTGAATGAAGGCTTTTCCCAGTCAGAGCGGAATAAACTTCCGCCACCTAGTGGTTGAATTTTTTACCCAAGTAATTACAGTTGAATAGGTCCCAAATGCGGATTCATATATAAACAATCTTATAGTATTAAAAAGTAGACGTGGGTGTAATGACATATGTATTTTTCTCTCACAAAAATATGTCTAAGCCACGAGACAAGTAAAGAGAGAAATATGTATTGAACTGTGGAAAAAAGAAACAGTTCCGAAGAAAACTCAGATGTCCCAGCTTTTACTAGCATGTAAACGCACCATCTACACACAAATCTTGGAGCTTCCACCGAGGCGTGAAATGAGTCTCAAAAATAGTTGTGCACTCGTAACCGGATTTGTGTGTAACTGCAGTTTTGTGTGTGCGTACCAGGTGATTTGTGTGTACTTTTTCAACATGTATTTTATTTTTAAGGTTTACAAATCCTGTTACGCACGCACAAATCTTTTTACGCACGCACAAATCCTGTTACACACGCACAAATCTTTTTACGCACGCACAAATCGTTTTACACACGCACAAATCCTGTTACGCACGCACAAATCTTTTTACGCATGCACAAATCCTGTTACGCACGCACAAATCATTTTACGCACACACAAATCTTTTTGACACTATTTTCACTCCATAAAAGGTTGATTCACAAAGTTCTTCGCAAATCCGAAGTTGGCCTCCGTTTCGGTACCTTTTCGTTGAAATAAGGGCAATTTCACTGTTAATCGAATCTGCAGCACCTTTAAACTGCAGTTGTTTAAAGTGTGAAATTGAATTAGATGTCAAAGTGCAGGAGCTGTCAGTTGACTGAGATCAGGTTTATGCACTTATTTTGTTAAGATATTTTCTGTGTGGAAATTCTTCTGATTCCAAAAAACATGTTCTATCTTTGTTACATTGTGAATTGGAGGTAGGTGAACAAATGTGGACCTAATCCATCAGAAGGATGAAATAGTCCTTTAAACGTGAGTCTAACAAATAAGAAACCAACTTTATTGTTGTAACTTACATCCTCCTTTCAACTCCAGAAAAGTAAACAATAAGAACGAGCCGTGCTATAATCGGGATATATTCTACAATATTACTGTTTGCGTGAGTCAAACACTGCCACTTATTGGCCCTTCCTGGAGTGTTTTTCTCGGCACAGCTCTGCAAAGTGATGTTATTTATTTGAGCCTGTAATGTCGCACTTCCGCGTTTAGGGCAGTTCCGAGATGAATCAGCTCCGGCAATATGTTTCTACTATAAAGAGAAAACAAATCTCTTTAGCGTAATCTCGGATTTACAGTGTGAAGTTTGGCTCATATGCCACATATGCCCACTGGTTGATGCCACACAAGCTGGGGGTCCTGCGTGGGCAGATGACGTCCCCGCCTTTACGCATAATATGTGTCACACCAGCTGCAGTTCTTAATATCACCAGAAAGCCTTGCTCTATACCAGGTCGTTACCAGTGACGTGCGGTCAGGGGAGGCTGGTGAGGCAGTGCCTCACCAGCCATCATGGAAAGAAAGAAAATATATAATCATAAAGTAATTTAAATTGTTATATTCATCCGGTGGTTTGTACTAAAAAATATTTATTTTTCATGTAGCTTCACCAATTTCGATTTTTATTTGTTCAAAATCGCTGAATTTTCTTATTTTCCCATTGAAATGCTTGGAAGCGATGCGGGTGAGGCAGCAGCGAGCTCTGCCTCACCTTGGATTGCGCAACCCCTGGCTCTGCGCTGGCTGCTAAGCGGAGAGAGCATGTTGCTGTACGGCGTCAATAAAATGGTTTAAACAAATTTAATATGTGAACTTATTTCCAATAATTTAGCTTATGTATATAATGTACAGTGCTTTTTGTCACCAACTGTGTTTGTGTAACGTGTTTCGTGTAATGAGCGATTATAAACGGCAGAGAACAGGTTCGAGGTGAGGCAGGCAGTTCTCTTGCCTCATGGCAGGGGGCGCTCAAGATCCCAGACGTTCGTCTTGTTCACTCCTCAACTGCCGAGTAAGTGACAGCGAGCTAGGCTAAACGATTCGGGAAGCAAGTCAAGTGCAGCGATAGATTATAATAGAGATAGTGATTTTTTTCCTCTCGCTTATCCCGACTTTCGACATGGATGACTACATTACAACACTAAAAAAGTTTTCTCAAGTGGACTTTCAATCGAAGCAGGAGATAATAACCAAAGGAAGACCAACGCCGGAGCTGAAAGGTTTGTATGTGTAAGGATGCAGAAGTGAAACATAACCTGTAAACTGCTGTCAATCTATGCATCTATTTGCAAATCTGATTCTGATGACGTCAGTGCCTCACCAGCTATGAACCTCACCGCACGTCACTGATAATCACAGTTTCGCACTTCATTCATATATATATAGTAACATGTCGTAGTTACAAATATACAAAAACAGATACAAATGTATCTAAGAGAAAAGTAAATTGACAACAATCAATATTTAAAGGAACAGTGTGCGTTATGTCAATGTGGTGTTCAGATTAATATGGAGAATTCTGTTGACATAGGATAAATAAAAGCTATCCTGCCTATGTAAAGTTAAAATAAATGTTTTTACTTTATTTTCTTTTCTATTAGTCGAATTTAATTTAAAGTTTACTTATTTGCTAATTATAAAGCTCAATTATACACTGTTTATTAAGAACTTTTCCTTCCAGCCGCCGTAAGACAAATGAGAAGTTTTAAATAAAGAAAATAGTCTGTGATTTAGATATTTGGGAATGCCAAAGAAATAAATTGTTAAACTGAGTTTATATGGTACTACTTTTTCCACATTTTTATTCCAGAAAACATTTCATGAGCAATTCTTAAAGAACAACTTCTAACTTCTAACTCATTTGGAAAATTAGAAACGTTAGAGAAAATTAGGAGAAGTAAAAGAAAAATCATAAATCAATAGTTCACTTTAAGTAAACGTCTTTTTTCAGTTTAATATTACAAAAATCAGCCTGAGCTCACAGAAACATAAAAAAAACGTAAATATATTTATCGTCAACATGCACTGTACTTTAGGCACATCACTGAATTAAAAAAAATAAACTGAGGAAAATAACTAGAACAAATGATGGAAAAAATATAATTTTCTTATCCCTCCACTTCTCTTATCTCACGTTAAGACGTACCGACATTTACGCAGCACGCACGGAAGTCCAGCCAATCATAACATGTAACCTCATCTTGAAGCGCAGGACCCCGGGTTGATCTGGCAGGCCGAGCCGAACCTATCTGGTAGCTGCACAGCCACGAAGGTCCAGTATTTGCTCGGGAGGAATGCGGTAGGCGGGGCCGCGCTCGGCTGGTGTCAAACTTTGGGAATGACAGGAGTGCTGCGGGATTCGCAAAGAAGGGGAAGTGTCGCCCTTGCTGGCTCTGTTTGGATTACTTTGACTTGTTCTCAGTTGCAGTTTTTGGTGGATTTAGCACCTTTTCCACAGATAATAGCCTTAGCAGACTCTCTCAGCCATGTCCGAGGACCCGAGCTCCCAACCCTGGTCCATCAACAAAGATGATTACGAGCTCCTGGAGGTGATTGGTATGTGATCATTAGCTTGTTAGCATGTTGTTAACCGGCAGTTTGTGAATGTCTCACTATTAGCTCACCCAAAGCGGAACTCACAGCGCTGAACTCTAGCTTAGGTAGCTGGAAAAGAGAAGCAATAAGGCTTTTATTTTTCTAAATCTAGGCTGAGCTGAAGGCATTGGGAGAGTTGGCCAATCTCGCCGTGTTTTGACTTGGACACAGAACAATTTACGAGGCTGTAAATGGGCATTTTCAACGTTTACGTGCAGCCAGGATCAGACTATTTGCTGGAAAATAACCGCTTTTGTTTGTCCTCGTGATACTTTCTTAAAGGTCCTTTTATGTGCTCCATGCTAAATCAATTAGCGAAACCCGAAACAAGAGTTTCCTGCCTGACTTGGCCTAAAAAGTGAGCAACCACTGCTACTTAGGGACATTGCATTTTAAAGCTTCTGTATCAGCCGTGTCGTTAGTGCTGCATGATAAGTCACTAACTTAAACTGTGTTCACGCCCATCCCAGTCATTGGGGAAAAACCGATTCACATGTTTCTAAGTTGGGAGTAGCTACGTGACTGAAAACAAAATATACAACTTGATGAAGTGAAATAATATATACACTACATTAGAAGTCAAACTTTTTTAAAAAACTCTATAAAAATGCAAGCACCATCTAAGTTGCAACACATGATCACATATTCCCAAAGTGGGGGTCGTGATCTCACTGTGGGTCGTGAAACATCCCGTGGACGGTCTTGTGATGAAGTCATATAAAAGTCAAAGATGGTTGCTACATGAGATTAGACGCACTGGCTATTATAAGAAAGCATAGGAGGCTAGTGATTTAACGTTTTGGGTTCACAAGGAAGCTATTTTTTTAATAAAAATCGAAAATGGCAATATGTTTTGTTTTTTTAAGATCACAAACTATTTTTAAGAAACTAATTTGTGTAGAATAGTTCACTCCAGGTTTAACTTGACCAGCATAATTCTAAGGTGGTCCGAATTCAAGAAAAGCAAATAAATTCTCCCTGTTTGTGCTTTTATAAACAGAATAGGGGTTTAATAAATCTCAAAGTTTTTGTTTTTTCTGTATTTGGTTTGAAATTATTCATTTCAGATTTAACCAATCTAAGCAATTAGGATTTTGAAGTAGACATGATTGAATACAGTCCAGACTCATTAAAAAAAATGCTCAAACACAGCACTTTAGCACTTATGGGAAGCCATGTAGCAGATGCTAACTTTAACATTGTTGTTATTAACAGTTAATCAGCCATAGGTTTCTCACATTCTTTCTTGAGCCATTAGATTTCTTTTCCTACCAGTTACAAATGGGTAAAAATAATATCATAGTTGTTTAAACTGTTCGTCTGAACAATTAAGATCTTTTTTTAAATCGCCATATTAGCAATACTTCAGGACTTCAACTAATTACTGTTGAGATCTCAAATCAACAGTAAAAATCAATAAACAGTAATTGATTTTGAAGCGCAAAAGTTTGGAATTACTGCAATGGTGCTGATGCATTGTATAGCCAAGAATGATCTGTTTCTTAGCATTGGTAGACAACCAAAATATTTGTATTAGTTTAGCATTCAAATGTGTTTTGTATGTTTTGTATCTAACATGCTATATCTTTTTCTGAGAATGCTTCTTCTCAATCAGGAGTTGTCAACCTGCATCTCTGAAGCTGTATGGGGCTCTTAATAACTTTAAGCACATAATTTGATCAAATTTTGTAGTGTTTTTATACATTACTGATTAAAAAGGCTACTTTTACCATGTGTTCTTTGGTTTCATTAAATATCTCTATAGAGTTTTAAAATGGTGTCAGAAATAGCTTTTTGTTCAGACTTTCTTTTTGTAATTTGGCCACAAGCTATTCTTCTTTTCATCCTTTTTTTTTCACCAAAAATACAGAAAGGCCCATTAAAAACATTGATGTTTTTATTTGATCAGAAAACCTAGAAATAATTGTTTTCTAACTATGAAATCAAGTTTATATAAGCAAGATATATTAATGCTGCACAATAACTCATAACAGTGTCAGTGAATGCAGCATTGCAATTTTAAAGGACTGCTTGGATGCAATATTTGGTGTTTCAATTGTCATGCATTCATATTCTGCATAATGATGACATATTTGCTTATTTTATAGATTCTAGTTTTTCCTTAATGTCCAAAGAAGATCAGAGGATGGCTGTCAAGATTGAAAGCTTACTGTAATATGTTTATCTTTCCTTTTTGTGAGTTTTAAATACTTGTAATTTTTCCCTATACTTTCTTGGAAAATTCAAGCCCCTCAAGATAACAGCTGGCACTTTTAGCTTGCACTCAGAGATAAAGACTCTTGTACAGAAACCAGTTCTGTGGCATTTTCCTGTGCTGCGTTAAGCACAACTTGCCCATAGGTTTGAAGCTGCTGAGGCTTTTGAAGCTTTCGACCTGTACCATGCTGACTTTAAAAATATTTAGGGATAGGGATCGCTGTCTTAATGCAGGGGGTTAGAAATTATTAGGGCAGTTAGCCTAGATTCTGTTTTATTTTACGGATATGCTAAAACTAGTCAGAATTTGTTCCCTAAATGTAAAGATGGTGGTTTAGTTTGTATTTCATCTAAACAGCCACAGATCACTTTCGCAACTTGTCTGCAGGGTTCCTCTGAGAACATTAAACAATAAAACTGCTATTATTACACATCTTCCTTTATTTACACTATTCTGCCTTCCCTCAATGTTTTGTTTTTTTATTTAAAAGTTTTTTCTGAGATGTCTCAGTTTCTGTGTTTAGTCATCTCCCTAAACTGGATTCACTTATTGAATCCTGCAGCCAGAGTTCTGAATCTCTCACAATTTTAGCTTCATTAGTTGTTCAACTTTCAAGTGTTTTGAAAAGAGTACCATAATTAATGTAATGACTAAGACCTAGATGTCAATGCAGGGTTTTCCAACTTCTTGTGTGTTTTAGGCTAAACTGAAAAACTTGAAATTTCACTAAACATTTCGTTCTTTACCTTAAATCATGGACAATTTTACACATCACATCATATCTACTCATAAAGAACTAGATGTGAAGAAATAATTAAAAGACAAAGGTGATAGATTCATTAATACAGCTGAAGGTTAATGCTTATGTTTTTAGGCAGTCAAGTGCAAATGGTAAAGTTGAGCAACTTTCCTAGAATAGCCTACATTCAGTTGACTTCCAGCGCTCAGTTCTAGCAGCTGGAAAGATCAGATGACATGTCTCTACAGAAAATTCTCTGTTTCAGGAGGTCTTTTGCGCTCCTGGCTTTATTCCTTTATATTTAAAAATATTTAACTCCTTTGCTCAGTAATTACTTCGGCACTGAAGACTGTTGTTGCCAGTACCACGTGTTGGTGGTAGTTAATTTCTCAGTGCATCTCCATTTTCAGTTTCTATATGTTTTAAAAAAAAAAAGTTAGAAACACACCCACAATTACTGTCCAGGACCAGAAAATATTATTTAATTTATATATATATATATATATATATATATATATATATATAAATATAAAACAAAATCTCTTAATTTGTTTTCTAGATTTTTAACAATGCTTTGAGGTTTTCTTGAAGGAATGTATAGCGCTCATATGGGCATTTTTTAAGACAGCTAAACTACAATAACAGTTTACAGTAGACATTTCTTACATTACATCCCATCTCTCCACACATCTTACTGAAGGCAACTCGCCTGATCGGAGTTTGCCTTCTTATGTGTGTGCAAGTGTTGGATTTGAGGATGACTTTGTGACCAGCAGGGCTATTGTTTTGGTAACTTCCCGAGGGAAAAGGGGGACTTATTATTACATGGTTCACGCCCACTCTTTTTCATCCCACTGAGCTCCGGACAGAGCTCATTGGAAAATAGCAGACCTGTCTCTTCAATCCTGGATCATACTTTGCATCGTTGGTCTTGGCAAATCTGCAATGGAAACTTTATGCTCCCACTGTTTGTATCCACTGGCAACCAAGTCTCCTCCCTGTTCTTTACTCAGCCCTCCTTATGGTTTTAAAAAGCCACAGCAAAAGGACTTCTGCTCTAATATGACGGTTCAGGCCGCATCAGGTTTTAACATGCTGCATCCTGCGCAATCGAGGAACGCATGCTGTAAATCAGTGGGTGCTGATGCGGTTGGTTGTCTTACATTTGAATACCATTTGGATACTGAAGACAGGTATCTGAGGACATATAATATGAAAGACGCATGACGTCAAGCTCTAGACTGGCTTGGGGATGAGGGGGAAAGAAACTCAATGCTGCTGCCACACTGCTGCTTGTTGCTCATCTTGGAGGAAACTTACACATGAGGAACAAAGTTCACTGCAAGTGTAAGAAATTAAAGACCAGGGAAATCTGAAATTATTTTAGTGGGTTGATTGAGTGAATTTCCACTATGTGACCTGTGAGCTTTTTTTATTTTCTCCCATGTACATTATTTCCAGAAACCTCATTTGACCCTGTCAGTCAATAGCGTGTTTTCACTTTGGGGTCCACAACGGAGCTTTTTACGTAAATCATGTCCGCTGAGACTAAGAGTGTCCTCCTGAAAAAGTGTCCTCCTTTTTCAGGAGGAAACAATGGCTGGCAACCGTTGCAACGAACCAGTGAGTCCAGCACGCAATTAAAAACAGTGAAATCAGACCAATGCACCATTATTCTCATGTCGTTTACTCCCAAGCGCTCCCCATTAACAGCAATGAAACTAAATGATTGTTTCACAAAAATGACCCTATATAACTTATGTAGAGTCATTATAAAACTTATGGAAATATATAATGGAAAGAAACTTTAAAGTAATTTTGCCATCACTATCTATGTTTACTTACGTGAGGAAAGGAAAGCTCAGTCAGAGATTACAAGTGGGTGTACTAAAGACAAAGCGTTAAGTTATTTCACAGCGGTTGCATATAAAACCGAATCAAAATCACTTCCAGTCTAGAGGACGTTTGAAATAGTAATAAAAGCTTTAACAATGTGCTGCGACAAAGCATAAAGTCTGTAAATTGTCTCAGCATTAATTTTTTGTTCTCTAAAAATGGTTTTGATGACCTCATTGTTGTGTGTGTGCTTTTTATTACATTTTTATTCGATATGTTATTTAGATGTTTCAATCTATTTGAGTACAAGCACTGTAAAATACTGACGAATGACATTAAAATCCAAACAATAGCAATTGCTCCTGTTGTGTAGTGTTTTTTAAAATTTGTTTTTGAAAATATAATTTCAAAAACACTGAAGCTGAAGATGAGTTTGATCTGAGACTAGGAAATGCTCAGCTAATAGGAGTTATTTTACATCTTTCCAGAACAAAATTAGAGAAATTTTGTTTTGGAAATACAAATACAGAATTTTCAAGATCCATTTAGGAAGTGCTTCCTCACTACCAAGACTGTTTTTTTTTCTGGCACGTTTATCAGTTTTATAAAAACATGCTTTCCCATTCTACTGTAGTTTCAAATCAATTTAAGCATTATGTTAAATTTGTACTTAAAAATACAAAAAGTGCATAAGTTACAGGTAAGGAACAAATTTAGCTACTTGAAAATAAATAAGACATGTCTTTTTATAAACTCTAAGTAAATATTGACTGCCAGCACTAATTCAGCAAATGACTATCCCAAAGGCCATATAACTATTTAAATGATAAAATTGGCCTAAGTTCTTCTATATTATTGATCAATATGCATTATTAGAACACAGTGTGTGCCTCTAGGTTAAAATATGAAACATGGATCAACAAAGTATCAAGTAAAAGCATAATTTATTATTGCTAATTTAAAATAACAATGAAACACTGAAGCTTTATTATTGGTCCAAAAATGTTGTCCTGATTATAAATCGTGCAGGATTTGACCTGCCTAGCCCTTTAAGACTCTGGATTTGATCTGTACTGTAAAATGCTAAGATGTTCCAATAACTTTTGTGCCAGGAAAAATAAGTCAAGCTGCAGAGTTAAAGACATAGAAAGTGAATACTGATACTTTTTGGTACACCTCACACTGTTTAACATAAATGACAAAAATACTCATTATACGTCATCCGATACATACTAAAGTTTCCCTGTAAGAAGAGTCATCTGCAACTTTGCCAACCATTTGTCTTTCTTACACAGAACCTTTTAAAAATGTCTCCATTATATTTCATCATTGTGAGCCAAATTACAGAGTCTGAGCCGGCGACAGATGTTTTTATAGACTTAAGTTGCATTTTGTGTGAGGAATGGAGCACATCGCTCTCACCAACAATGCTGTTGTCACTCAGCTTTTTACAATAATGCTGCCTCATTCTGTATAGGTGCACTGATGTGATGCCAATCTGCCTCTCTTTGGTCTGTGTGAAAAAGGCCATTGTTGCTCGAACTCTCTTATCTTACTGGCCATCTCTTCAGGTTTATCATTCTGATTTCCTTTCATTGATCTCTATCAGTGCTTTGCAGCAAGACTGCAGCTCTAAATGCAGACTTTGCAACACCTACAGTGCAGACCACTTTTGTTGGCATTAAAATAATGCGTTTTTTTTTTGTTTTTTGCTTTTTGTTTTTATTGCTGCAGCATAATAAAAACCCAACTTCTCATTTACATGCATTTTTCTGCACCAGTGGTGCAGTGGTTTTTATTTTAGACTTTTCAACATGTTCCCTGTTAGATAGAGGCCTGTGTGTGTTGCTATAGAGTTGTGGTTCATCCTGTGTTCCGCACCTGAATTTTGCTCTAGACCTTTCTGAGCGTTGCTGAGCAATATCACTGTGTGTGATTTCTTGTGGTGAAAATTATAGATTCGTTGAACTGTGTGAACTAGTGTGTGCTTTGTAATCCTCCCATGAAATTCTACCTCTTATAATAGTCTTTAAGTGCCTCCTTTGAATGCATTTGCTGAGCCAGTATATTACGATTTTATTCTGTTCATTATTCCTTTGGGTTATGCTGTTTACTCGGACAATAGGCTGCGTTAAAAAAAAAAAGCAGAATAATAGGACCGCAAACTGACGACTCCCCAAAGACCAAACACGTCAGCTGGGTTAAGCCCTCACCAGAGGGCACTGAGGCTAAAACAGTCAAGAACATTGTGGCTGTTGTGCTCCAGTCATGTAGTGCCAGGTTATGATACAATGTTCTCTCTAGGGTTCCCATGCCGAGCACGATTTGTTTGGAGGAAAACATGCTTACCGGAAACATTGACTGCTTTTTGAGAAGATCACGACTGTTTTGGCTATGTTTGTCCAACGGATTTGTGCACGTTTGGTCACATGATCTGCAGCATGATTTTTTTCCTCAATATCTGCATGTGAGGCAGGTTTTGGCACAATTTGGAAAAAAAAAATGAGTATAAAATTTAAAAGCAAAAGACCTAATTTTGTAACTACTCTTCTTTGTCCTTTATTTTTTTTTACTTTATCGCATATTTTTAAATTCTTAAAAATAATTTACTTTATCCTATTTTTTCAAGTAAAAATAAGAAATTGGGCCTCTGCTTTGCTTTACGTATAACTAAATCAAAACAGCGTGAAAGCTTTGTGTTGTGACCTTGCAGAAAAAATCAAAATCAAACGAGCTATAATATTTAATGTGGTCACTATTTCACCATGAGCTAACTTTTGCAATCTTGGAACATAAAATAACAAAGAATCAACTGTAAAGTTGTTTTTTTTTTTCAGTTTATATGATTAATACAGTTTAAGCATTGAATTATTAAGTATTTGCGGAAAAAAACCTTTCTGCTTTTCATGTTGCCTTTATGTCTTTGCCAGACAGCTTTGTAGTTTGGATGTTGGCCTCAATCCTGCCCTTGGTGAGTTTAGCTCCATTTTGCTTCCTTTGGCTCTGATAGAATAGCTTGATCATCTAATTTTTATTTTTTTCCATCTGTGAAGTTGGTATACATTTCTTAATACAATCACACCTGGTGTTACCCTGAGACTGTATACAGTGGCTGCAATACTTTTCACATGTGTATCGTATTGTACTTTTATGTAACAAAGATATGAAATTGTGGCATGAATTTGTATCACTGTGGAGATGTCAATTTTTCCTCATTATGTAGCCTCAAAAAGTCACACAGCCCAAAAAGTTTTATTTTGGACTTTTCTGTACAGAGCATAGTTCTTCCGCCTGCATGAAATTCAGACCAACCACACAACAAATGTGCGTGTTTAGGGGGGCGAAAAGTTCACCAGGGAGGGTTGTGATAAGAAGGAGCAAGTCTGTGAACAAAATTATGTGATTTTTGTGAGGCAGCTGCGACAATGAGCACTGATTTCGGCTTGACTATGCAGAACCCTTTAAACCCAACATTCCAATTCATTGTTGTAAAGGATTTTTACAACCGGTGCTACAGGGAAACAGGCTCACTGTGGTTCTGCCCCATCAGCGGCCCGTCTCCAGGTGCTCGTTTGGTGTTAGTCCTGGCTAAAGGTGCTGAAGCTGGGAGATAAATTTACAGCCCATTAGCTTATCTTGATAATCCTGTTGAATGCCGGCCAGACAGAATCAGGAGAATAGACCATTGTGATCTTAGGAAATTGGTTTTACTTTTTTCAGATGTTGTTAGGGATAAATAAATTATGCTTACTCTTTGGATCTTCCAAGGAAATTGCTGTTTTATTAGATTATTTGAATCAGCAAGCATTTCTTTTTACCCCCTGCCTTTTATTTATTTATTCTTTAAATAATGTTAGCCTCTCTTTTTTTCCCCACTATGCTGCCTTATTGCCTGGAGTTGTATTTAATTTGATTAAAAAAAGCTGGATTAAAATGGTACATATCTACAGGGACAGCTTTATTATTTCATTAAGATCTGCAGGCTTTTTTTAACTCCTCTTTTAAACCTCACTCCATTTTTGGACCAATTAAATCCTTCAAACAATGAGCACTTTGTAAATGTTTGGCTGTCGCAGTTATGAAGTCAGGAAAAGCTTACTCTGACAGGGAAGGAAGCCTCCCAGCACATTTCTACCAGAGAACCAGTGAAAATAGCCTTAAGCTCATGGTGTTAAATAAGAGCCGTGAGGGGGAAGTTAACTGACCTCACACGATGCAGAAACAACAGGCATGCCTCTCCTGCAGAGGGTTTTATCAGCTTTTAACTCATATCAGATGGCACTCCAAACCGAAGAGCCCGCTCTTGAAGGATTTACAAAAAGCTTCCTCAAATAATGTTGTCAGCGTTGGCTTTTCAGCAGTAACTCTCCATGATCACTTTTCTGTTTAACTTCATCAATCTTTCACCACATTGTGGAGGAGTTATGACCTAACTCCTACTTGCATCAATTTTTTTTTTGTTCAAGATTTTCAGGCATTAATTTCTGCACAATTCTCTAAAGATCTCACCACAGCAGTACGATCAGGTTGAGGTCTGACCACCTTGATTCTTTTCCTTATCAGCTATTTTGTTGTAGATACCATTGAGTCAACAATGGCATCTTATTGTTGATAAAAAAGCCTCATCAGAAGCATCAGTGCATCTTATTGTGGTCTGGATCTTCTTACCTCTCAGCTGATGTAGAAATCTCACTGTCACTGAGCTATAGCGTCTTATGTTAAGTGTTGGAATAAAGCCGTTAAAAGTTTTAATGAGATCCCGTACCATATTGTATTAAACAACTCTCTGCTGGAATAAAAGTAAGTGAAGAATTTGGGTTTTTTCCCCAGGTAGTGGAGCCACAGCAGTGGTCCAGGCAGCCTACTGTACACCCCGAAAGGAGAAGGTTGCCATCAAACGGATCAACCTAGAGAAGTGCCAGACCAGTATGGATGAACTCCTGGTAAGTTGGTTCTTTTTCTTGAGTCCAATTTTAGTTTTAGATTAAGTTTAAGAAATCTGTATTCTTTGTGCGTGTGTGGAATTTATTCTACCCCTGCTTCTCATTACTCACTTTCTCTGGGCATGCCTCCAATCGATCCTGTCACTTTAGACACTATTCTAGTTGCTCCCTTAAAGTGGGGCTCCACTTACAGATGGCAAACTGCTGGAGCAGCCTCTCACAGCAGCGCTTTGCTGCGTCTTCATGCCAGGCAGTTTAAACCAGTGTTGCACTGCAGGTAAACGCATATTTTACTGAACGACATGCAGCTGATTTAGCTCCAGAGGGGGTGACATTATGTCCCATTTCATAAACGTTCTTCTGTACTTAAAAATAATCGGATGCTTGTTTGTGGCTCCGGTTCATGAACAGCAAGTGGTTTCATCTGTATTTGTCAAACCGTCACGTAATTAATTGTGTTGGCTCAAAACAGTCTTTTCTATTCAAAATCAATCTTTTTATCACTTAAGAGTGTCAAAATATGATTCTGTGATTGAAGTAGGTGCGGTTTGAGGTATTATAATGTACGGTAGTAGAAGTTAGATTTACCCTTCTCTTTCAGAGAAGGATGAGTAATGTGCTTTTACAGCCCTTCCAGGTACTCTACCCGAAATCCGAGATAGGATCTCACAGGAAATAAATATTGTGTAAGCCTACACGCATCCTTCGAAGATCATGGCCGGAGAAAACCGGCAGCCAGGCTGCTCAGTACTCACCGGCAACACTAAACCCTTCCCCACCCCCTTGAATCCTGCAGAATGAATCAGGGGAATGTTGCTCCCAGATTCTCGGTGGAGGAGGTCACATGGAGTACTGCGCGATCGGATTTCCTGCTTGTGGTTTTCCTCCCACAGCTCCACAGTGTGCTGGGTGCCCACTTAAAAGGCGAGGATGCACGAAATTGAAGCCAGATTGTCCCTTCCAAGATCTCTGCTTTAAAGTAGGCTGCAGAAGGTTTTTGCCAGAGCTTGCAGGTATTTAGCCTCGTCTCTGAAATTCTTTGATGGTAGAGAAGCAATAGTACATCATCTCTCTGGGTCTACTTTTGTAGTTTTTCTCTTATATGATATACCAGGCCGGTGCTCTGGAAGGATGGAGTAGAGCAGATATTATGGGCACTTCTTTCAAAATGTAAGGTGGCAATATTTAAATATTCTCTTGCATTTATGGTGCCCGGCAAAACTTTTATACTTTCAATCATGTTAAAATCACAAGTTTCAATGTATTTTCTTGGATTTTATGTAATAAAGCAGCACAGAGTAATGGATAATTTTGAAGTGGAATAAAAGGACACATGCGTTTAAAGTTGCTGAACCCAGATTAACATCTCAGAAGTGTGATGTGCTTTGATGTCAGTAAATAAAAAGTGCATCTGTACACCTTCAAAACTCAGCTACGTCAGTCCAACTATGTGTTGTTTCAATTTGGCATAAATCCAGCTGTTCTCTGAAAGCTTGAGAGGTTTGTTAGAGAACATTAGTGAACAAACGGCATCACGAAGCTCAGGGGGCTTGGCAGAAAGGCCAGGTAGAAAGTTGTGTTGAAATTTAATGCAGGTTAAATTCTAAACAATATGCCAAACTTTGAACAATTCAGAGAGCGCCGTTCAATTCTTTGTCTGGGGGATATGCAGAGATTCACAACTCGGGTGTTGACAGGACAACGATTGCAAGTCACAGTTTTTTCAATAAAATGAAAATGAGTTATTAGATAAAATGTAAAAAAAAATTTTAAATCCTATTCGAAGTGATATCAGAAGGTGAATAATTAAAAGTGAAAGGTGGTTGTTTAATCTGAACAAGTCTCAGTTCTCATAAAATGGCTAGTTAGCATTAAAGTTGCACTTGAATATTAGGGATACAGAGTAAAATATTGTCCTTAATTACAATTTTACTTTCCAAGTTCTTATTATTGTCCAACTATAAAAAATTGTTTCTCCATTTGAACGCAAAGCGGAAGCAAATCAGGCGCTCTTTGAATCTCTAAGCTGAGTCAGAGGTTGCCTAGACTACTGATGATTTAGCATTGATGTTTTAATTTTGTCTGAAGGGCCAAATCTGCTGACACAATGCCAACCAGAATTGCCAGTTCTTCTTGAGTGTTTATTCTGGTCATTTGGTTTTCCTGATGCTGAGAGCACTCGCTTAACCGGGAGGAAATCCAAATGCTGGCGCCAGGCGGACGCCCGTGTTGCAGGCACACATGTTGTCCTCAAGTCTGACGCTCTTCAATGTGCTACCAGCAACCATAGAGGTCTGGGGCTTTATTACTGGCAGTCAATCTGTGGTTGGTGACAGTTTCTTGGTTAACAGCATGCCTTTATATTGCATCGCTCTCTTGCTTTGTTCAAATGATGGACAGAAAAGCAACACTGTGTTCCTATTTTTAATCTGTGATTATTTTTATTATCATTTAAAAACCACTGGGCTATCTTCAGAACAGTTAGATTCTCAAATAATCTCTGTGATCAGTTTTGTTTATAATTATATGATTATATATTGTGAATACATATTGAAATATTTTGCAGTACAGCACCTACTTCATTTCCAAATAGTTTTGGTGTGTGTGCATGTGTGGAAGCTGCAGAGGGATTGAGTCATAGTGGATGTGAGGCACTCTGAGTAACCAGAGGTGATGTAATACTGCTTCTATAGAGGCCTCTCTGTGTGTGTGCCATATCTACGGTTCTGTTGCACCAGTTTGTGACCCTGCACTCTATTCAGTTTGCTACAATAGGTCATTTATTTTCCGCTCACTTTCAAAGTTCTCAGACGTGGCAGCTTTTTAATAGATCTAAAGAGCTTTGTTGTCGAAAAATAGAAGTGGGAAGATTTTTTTTAGGTTAAACTAGCTCAAAGGCTGCAGCGCTCTATCGTACACAACACGATGTTGCAACAATCGGTCAGTTTCAGTTCTGTTTATGAAAATAAACACATCTCACACACATTCAGCCCTGCTAACACGATTGTAAAAGCTGATTTTCTTGCATTTGTACCTTCAGATCACATGAAACTGGAATTTTGGCTAGAAAAATATTATTAATAGTGAGTAGTGTTTCTGTGTAGGTTAGATGTCTGGAGATTATTGAGAAAGATTAGGTAGGGCTGACTTTTAGCATGACCTGTCACTTTCTCAACTGGTAACTACAAGTTTTATTATTAAAGTCATTGATATCGTAGCAGTCAGGTGATCTGTCATAGAAATAAACATACAAGAAGCACAATAATAAAATAAATGCTACAGAAATATAGAGGAGGAAGGTTTATGTAATAAATAAAGGATGAAATAACAAAAATTAATTACGGTAAATAAAAATGGTGGTTTTCTATAAGTTTAAAACAAGAGACTTTTGTGGATAACAAATTTTCAGCAACAAGGCAACTGAAAGAGCATTACTTGATTACAAGTTAAATAAAACAACAAATAAGCAGTTGTCTGAGTTTTTATAAAGACCTGTGAAGACACTGATGCAACGTGTCGTTGAGATCTTGGAACATTGGACCTTGAAAATGTTTTTTATGTGATAGAAGGCTGATTTGATAATTATCTTTATGTGTCTCTGGAGGTTCTGAGTCCATTGCTACACCCAGATTTCAGGTCTGACCACTAGTTTCTTAGGTCTAAAGATGATTGAAGTTTTTCTTTTAAAACACATAAAATAAAAATCATAGATAGAATTTAATGGAATCAAATGTTCTGTTTTTCTTTAAAAATACTTTTTTGTGTCTAGATTGACAACAAAAGTGGGACACAGTTGGTCATTTTACTTTGTCCTAATGGCCTTCACAGCATAACGGGTTACACAGGTTAATGAATGACTTTAAGTCCATAATTTAATCAAAAGATAAGAAAACTGTTTGCGGTGTGGACGTCTTTGTGTGTCTGGTCTACTTTCAAAGTTAGGTGAATGGGGAAAAACAACTGCTGGGAATGCCTGGGTTAGTATTTAGACCAGTTGTTGCAGCACCTACCCATCAAACAAAAGCTGCATAAAAACACTGATACGATGTGTGGGAACATGTGTTATTGTAAGAAAACATTTTTGTTTTAATATTATGCCAAAACATCAGATTATAATGTAGGATATTTTGATTAAAAGTAGTATTTCCATTATTGTTTCAAAATAAATTAAGTTTTATTTTGAAAGATAAAGTAAAACTTTCAAAATCCCATTCTCAGTGTATGTGCAAAAAGATAGGAAACTTTGCCGAATAAGCTCCTTGTTATTCCATATTTTATTTTTCCGGGTTCATCTCCTCGCACAGCTGTCACCTTACAGCTGTGTGCGGTGTAGACCGAGAGGCCATGAAGATTTAAGAGAGAAATGTTCAGTTTGTACTCAACCTTGTTTTGTCTTGCTCTAACTTGTAGCACTTTTTTGTGCTAAATGTACTCGGAATCATGAAGTTATTCTGCTGAAGAGATTCCTTATTGAAGTGCCAGACTGAGAGCCACAGCTTCAATAGTGATGACTCTGCAGCAGAACCGCTCTGCAGCTAATGCACAATGTGTGAGCTAAGCATTTATGCTGATGGAGTATCTGACTTTGATTACATGCAGTTTTTTTTGGGAGGGGGGGGGGGGGGGTTTCAAAGACATCTATTGACTGATGTCTTTAACAAGAATGCTTAGCTTGAGAGTTAAAATGCCTCTCTGGCCTTCAGTGCACCTGTTATGTTAAATTAATTATTTTACAAAAAAATAAATATTCTGAAATTGGGAAAAATGTGGTAACTTCCAGAGTTGCATGGATCTATCAGTAATAAATAATATAAAACCAAAACATATTTACTCATTAATAAAGTTAATGTTATATTATGTACATGGCTGGTGGTACTGCACTGTAGCATTGTTTCTTTCATCTAATAAGGTTTTGAACTTGATTTTTATTTAGAGAATAGAAAGTGAAACACAGGAGTAGTAGCATCACGTTGTGTGTTTTTACTGATGGAAGATCTGGTACACTTTAGAAAATAGATAGGCAACTTGAGTAACAATTACTGTAAAAAAATCAAAGCAACATCTCAAAATATCACCCAGAAGTTAAAGGCTGGAGACTAATGGGTCTTTCAAATGAACATTGATGCTAAGCATGCCACCAGATTAGTCTAAAATTAGCTCAAGGATAGTAAAATCTTTGTTTTAGTGCAAGTGGTCTGCATACCTAGCTCAGTTACACCAGCTCTGTCTGTCGTTATTGTGGCCTTACAATAAACAGGGTATTTACACCATCTGATTTCACCACCTGTGTTTTTTTCTTTAGCCATGAGATCCATCATGTCTAAGTATTCCAGCACACACATAAAAATACAAAACTTCTTCGAGTCAGTGATCCTACTGCCAAAGGTCAGCTGTATTTTCTGTCTCGAAGGAAGCTCGTCTCTCTGTGAACAACTTTTGGTTTGGTGGTAAAGTGATGAATTAGTCCGCTATGCCAGCATTACCTCAGCTCTGCTGCTTTCCAGGCAGACACACACACAGACACACACAACCCACATACCACTGCACGCGATAACAAAGCTTTAAATCTGTTTAAAGAGCTAAGTGCTGGCAGTGTTTTTTATGCCTCTGCATAGCTGTGCATTGCAGTGACATAGCAGGTTTCCTTTGCTTACTGATGTCACATCAATCCCAAACATCACATTAAAGAAAAGCAGAAGCTTTTAGGATTTGGTTTATTTCTCTCTTGCAGTAGTTTTACAGTGCAGAAATAAAAGTTTCCGCATCTGCTCTGTTGCTTCCCCAGTATTTTATTTTCAGAAGTATTTTAGCATAATGCCCTGATTACATGGCAGATTACATTACTTCTGTACACTGTGAGAAATGTTCGGTTTAAGGATGGTCTCCGATTTCAAAATGTAAATAACTGAATGATGACTATTTTATGCCCAGACATTTCAGATTATTTATGGGGTATTTTTGACGATAATTTCTTTGTGTTTCCTCTAACAGAAAGAGATTCAGGCCATGAGCCAGTGCCACCACCCCAACATTGTGTCTTACTACACATCCTTTGTTGTGAAGGATGAACTGTGGCTGGTTATGAAGCTGCTCAGTGGGGGTAAGTGAACATCATTTTTCATCTCATATCTGCCAAATAAAAGTCCTTGCTACTCCAAATAGGGTGCCTGCATTATAAAAAATATTTAAATAATCTAAATATAACAAAAAAAAGAGGATGAGGATGGTTCACTTTGTCTTGCTGGTTTTAATGTGATGATTCTTTTAGATGTCGTTCTCGTGACGATAGGGTGCCAGCCAGAGGAACGGGTTGACTTGCTGCCTGTGATTTAACTGTTATTACAGGAAATGTGACGACACACGTTTTCATTGTGTTCCCTATGAGCTGCAGCTCTCTGTGGTCTTTAACTTGTTTCAGAGCTAATGACAGTGCAGAGGTAATAACAGCCCACATGGCAACCATGTGGCAGTGCTGCAATTACCAAGTAAAAGGAGCATGAAGAGGAGGCCCCTGTAAGGAAGAGATCATCAAAATCAGACGGTTCCATCTATTTGCATCATTTAGTTCTGTTTTTATTTATTAAATTTAAAACATATGAGTGATATGACTCTAGTTGGGATTTTCCATTAGTTATGAAGCATTTTTTTCCCCCAAACTTGTGTTTGTCAGAAATGCAAATTTTTTCTGATTTTCATTGATAACGGTCTCTTGCATGAGTATTCATGCTGTGCCCCTTTTATTTTTTACACATTTTCTCATGTTACAAACACAAACTTAAGTGTAAATTATCTGTGTTTTATGTGATAGATCAAGACAAAGTAGCTTATAATGAAGCAGGACTAAATTGAGACATCCTTTAAGACTTTGTAATTACTAAAAGTCTGAACGTGAATACAAAATGAATGCCAAATTTCATTTGAAAAAAGATGAATGTTCATTTCCTCATGCTTATGCACTTCTTTGGTTTGATCTGCCACACAAACTCCAAACAAAACATGTGTGGTTGTACCGCTGAAGTATGAAAACTGTTGCTGACATTCTCAGCCCCTCCCTGCGTTAGCTTTGTCCCGCTCTAACGGCTCATGCCCAGGTGGCGCACCAGGCTTACTTGCATACAAGCCCCTTGGCAGCCGCTCCGCAGCTGGGCTCAGGGCGCCGTGCCCACCAAGCGACGCTTGAGCCGATAGCCAGCCTCACAGCAGGAGCAGACGCAACCTAAGATGGCCTCGTTCCCTCTTATCCCCGTTAAACCGAAGCTCTTGATGTTGAGCTTTGTTGAGTGGAGTAATTAAATGATAGCCGTGGCGACATCTGCCATGGAAACGGACCACATTGAGGTTGAGTTTCTAGAGCATCACTCCACAGGGTAGAGCATACCAGACTAGAGGGAGAACAGCCCCTGCCTGATTGTCCACTCTCCAACCCCATCCCGGCTTCTGTCTTTTGCTTTTTCTTTTTTTTTTTTGAAAAACAGCTCAACGGTTAGCCAGACATTGCCCAGACTTTTTTTAATATTGACAATGGCAGAAAGGAGCATTCCTTCAGGTCTGATTCACGATTTAAAAAAAAAAAAAAAAAAAAAGAGTTGAACCGCATTTAGATTAGTTCAGCAATAGCTTTGATTTTTGGACAGATGAGTACAAGTTGAGACTCATCAAAATACATCATATTGCCTCAAGACTTGCAGTTTCTTAGAGCAAATGCTGCCTACTTCACTCTTCTTCTTCATCAAAAAATAAAAAATGTAGTCTGTTTTTTTTTTTTTTCCCCAGTTATATTTTCTTTTCTTTTTTACTTTTTCCTGTCGGCATGTGGTGCCAAATTTTGCTCAAATTTCAGTCATCTCTGCTGGAGAGAATTTTTTTATGTTTTTTTACTTTACTTGCTAATCTTTTGAACTGGCATTGTAGGAAATGTTGATCCTGAACAGACTGAGTAAATCTGTGGGCTGAAACTAACATACTATTCACTCAAATCAGTCAGCACTACCTGGACTGACCTGCTCTCTGAACAACTCATTCAAGTCAAAACCTGCAGAGCTGAATTTTGAAATAGGCGCACAAAGGCTTTTCAGGAAATTCCTGTTGTGAATGTGACACGTAAACAATAGTTTCATCAGAAGGCTCCATAGCCCTCTACTGTGTGAGTTCACATCTGAGATGTAGTCACTGAATCACCCAAAGAGACTGATTATGAGTCATTGTAGGCAAATGCATGTATTTCCTGGAGATCACAGGCAGTTGCTCTTGACCTACTACCTTCTTTTTCAGATATCACTCACAGGATGCCTGTTTGGAAGGATTTCAATGAAAACATATGATCTTCAGCTATTTAAAAAATTTTGACTGGTGGCTTTCATGCCAACATGTCACTCAGTGCTGTAAGAGTAACTGTAAAGCTCTGGTTGTTTATACAGTGAGAATGTGCTGGTAATCAGAATAATGTTAAGACATATCTGTGGTTTATTCAGGCTGTGAAATGGTGGGAGAGAGCAAGACTTTCCATAGATAACAGGAAGACGGAAAACAGTGTGTGGGTGTTTTTCTGACCTTTTGAGCTTTAGATGTCTGTCATGTAACACAGATGAATTTGAAAATGTCAAGAATCATCAACATTCTCTTGTCAGCACACTGCTGTTTTTGCAATGCTGGCATTGTGCCAATGGCAAATAAAGGGTGCTAAAAACTGTTTAGACAGTGGCTGCTTTTTCGACCGCAATGATGCTGCCTTTGATCCTACTGTAAATAACTAATAAACACTTGGGACATGAAGCTTAGGAACAAATATTTTAGTGTTCTTCTTTTGTGTAAAATTATAATTGGCAGGTCAAAGGTTCACAAAACTGGAAGAGCTGAAAAGACCTTGAATCGTCCAAACAATTTTGTTCTTGTATCTGTTCTCTTAGGGTTATGCAATCAATACTCAAAATAGGCACACTGTCTATGGTGCGCACTGCACATTTTAGTGATATTTTTGCAAATAATAGATTTAATGCTAATATTCTAAATTGCATAGACATAAATAATAAGACAAATATATTCCTCCTGGAAGTGTGCCACAGTTTAACACTGCTTTTGCTCCATTTTCATTTCTAGATCTTCAACTCGATATGCTGATTTTTAGAACTAAACTGTTGCACTTTTTAATGGCTCTTTTAAAAGAGGAACTATAAAAAGTCAAACTCAGTTTTGATAAAGTATTGAACACGCTTAGGCTTTGTCCTCACTGCAAAGAGTGGCTTTTAGTGGTGCACATCAGAAAGCAGAAACTCAATGCTGTAAGCTGTTTTATAACCACAGAAACTGAATGTGATCTTGCTGTCTTCTCAATACATTCCTCCTGAAGTGATCTCAAAAGTTAATTTTCCACTTTTAGAGGATGGCAAATAGAATTAGCCTTTTTCTTTTATTGGTTGTTGCCATTCATCTCCTGGTTTTCAGACTGAATATAGATGCTAAGCTAATGAAACTAATCTTTGCATTCTACTGCATTACATTGGTCTCACCCCCTCAGAAAATGATGCAACTTCACCAGAGGCTTCCTTCAGTCTGAGCCCACAATGATATTTTTACACCCTCCACGCCTTGCTGCAGTTCCTCCAATGCCCCACCCTCACTTTCCTCCTACAGCTTCACTTGGCATTCCACAAAGGCCTTTAGCACAGTTGGCACCAGGTTTCATGTCCTTCATCTACTTCCTCATCCTCTCCTCAGCCCCCCATTCTCCCTTTGTTTCACAGCTGCCACTCTGTTTAAAGGAACAGCTAGGAGGCGATGTTTCCGAATGAAGCTTGAAGTTCTGCCCAGTTGGAGTTTGTTTAAAATTCAAAGAAACCAAAATATTTGCCTAATCCGCCATGTAACTGAAACTATGATTTGACATTTTCCAGAGTATTTGCATGCTCTTTGCTGCTCTGCCCTGTCAGGACTTAATTTGCTTGCTGTGATTTATATAAACTCTTCCTCAAGGTTTTCGAAAGGCAGCTTTCAAATTAGGCTTGCGGGTGTCTTGCCTTTCCCATGCTGAATGAACCTTTCCACTGTTAACCTGTCAGTACGTGTCAGCTCGCTGAAACAACCTAATGAGGCATGAGGAGTTCGATCAGATGAGTTTAATTTGAAGCGGGCTGACAAGGCTGGCATTTAGTGAGACTCCAAAGCCTGCGTCATGCTGCGCATGCTTCTACCACTGTAAAGGGGAATTCGCTGTTTACAGACGGTAGAAAAAGTGTTTCGCCTGCAGAATGGCTCCTTGTTTACAGTGCCTTGTAAAAGTATAACTTTTTTTCACATTATGTCCCATCAGAGTGAAAAGCCTTCATTCACTCCCTCCAGGATGTTGCAGTGTTTTTTTGTGATTGTTGTCGGCTAAAATACTACCCCAATTTTGTGACACTCTTTTGAAAGGTTGCAGTCAAATTTGTACATTCTTAAGCTTCATATTTGCCATTACTTCGTCTTACAAAACAGTTGAAATTGCTGCCCTTAACTATCCTGAATAAAGACATGATTGTAATTAATAATTAATATTTAAAATGCAAGTAACATTCAAGTACCTTCTTGAAAAAGCACACTTGATGCAATTAAAATCATGTCCAGAGGAATTGTCAAAGTGCAAAAGATCTTCAAATGTTTTTTGCAAAAAATAATAACAATAATGTTGATTTATTTGTTTTTCTTGCCACACTTAGAATTATACAAAAAGGCCAAAATGTGAAGTTTACATTTCTTGTCTCATCTTGTCTCATTTTCCACTGCTGCTGTTGCTTTGCCCCTACGTTTTCTTCCACAACGGAAGAAATATGTGGAGTACATGACTAGACACCATTCTCGGAGTAGTTTAAATACCTTGGCACCATGTTCAGGAGTGATTGTTGGATTGAGTTGGAGATGGACCAACAGATTGGAGTTTTATGTGCAGTAATGCTGGTGCTACTCAGATCTGTTGTGATTAAGACAGAGATGCCACAAAGCAAAGCTTTACATTTACCTGTCTATCTACATTTCAACTCTTACTTGCGGTCAGGAGATATCAGCCATGCCTGAAAGTGTGAGATTTTTCAAACATTGTTAAACATCTATACTTTTCCTTCTACATTCATCACTTTGGTTTCTCTGATTAAATTTTTTTTTTACCAAAATAGACAGAAGATTATAGTAACACAAGTTCATGAGGTGTGAATATGTCTGCAGGCTACTGCAGCATTTCCTCAGCCTCTCCTTGTCTCTGGCTCAATGAATGCCAAATCATGAAGAATTCATTAAACTCCCCTCTAGTTTCTCTTGTTTAGTTTGTGGCTCTGTTTATGCTGTTGTCTCAATGCAGCACAATAAAGCTTGTCAGGCAGTTCACATTCATTTCAATTTCTCTGCTTTGTCTCTGTTCACCAGTGTTGCACAGTTTTCTGCAAATAGTGGACCTCTCATCAGAGGCTTCCCGTTTGTTTGCTCGGAAAGGTGCACAAAGGAAATGGCAAACTGACTTTTCAGTGGGAGTTTTCCTTTGTGAAGCTGGAGCCAGGGCGGGGGAGACATGACGACAGGTTTAGTCAGCAGAGCACCCCCCGCCTCCGACTCTGCATTCAATGAAGACAAAGACATCAGTTCAATTTGTAAACACAAATCTTAACCCAGAATTTAATTCTTTCATTCATGAATTCATTCATTACTTTTAATCTGAGTCTTGTAGATGGATTTTAAATATTATTTTCAGGAAACTTGAAAGTGTCTATTACACGGTTCACACCGGTGTTTGAAATCCTCAAATACTTTTAATTTGAATCATGTGTTTTCAAGGTTTGGAAAGTGCTCGATTTCTGTATAAAGTCCTTGCACGTGCTTGATATTCAAACGGGGCAGTTTTTGCATATAGCGCAATGTGACACTTAAATTTGCAAAATGTTGATCAGTTGAAACCAGATATTTTCTAAGCAGGTCGGTTGAGCAGCAGTGTCGTCGCCACAAAAGTCTCCAAAAACACAGAAAGAGACTCGTTAGGTTTATCAATTGTTGTTCTTTTGAAAAAAATAAAATTGCTAGAGGAGTGTGAAAAATTAAGAGGATAAGTAGACAACAGCGCTTCCCACACTTGGCCATGTCTCTTGGCTCTGCCCACTTTGGTAGAATTTTTCAAAATTTGCCAGGGGCAGGTTTTAGCTTTCAGAGCGGGTTTAGTTGATCTTGAACCTAGCACTTAATAAAATGCATGGTTCTAAAATATCAAATAGTTGTGCTCTTTTTGTTTATTTCTTACAACCAAAGAAAATGGCATGATTCTGTTTACAGTTAACAGAATCCAATTCATTTTTTGGAATGATGGGATAAAAAATCTTGTTGTTCTAAAATGTAATTTACATTTATTTTAAATAATTGTACATCTTAACTAAACTTAACTAAAGATCCAAAATAATAAATCTAACATGATTCTTTCCACACTGGGGTGTTGTCAGTTCCCCCCCGCCCCCCACAGTCACATCTGTGCAGTTTCTGTGCAAGTCTTTTTATGTTTTTGTCTTGTCTGTTAACCAGGCTCAGTGCTGGACGTGATCAAGCACATCATCTCACGTGGCGAGCACAAGAACGGTGTCCTGGACGAGGCCAGCATAGCTACAGTGTTGAAAGATGTGCTGGAGGGATTGGAGTACTTACACAAGAACGGCCAGATCCACAGGTAGGCCCACTCCGGCACTGGTGCCACGATAAACGTGACACAGCGGCCTTTTGGCATTTATTTCTCTGCGTTCTATTGGACTTCACTTGAGGGGCTTTCAAGGAAAGTAATTTGTTCAACTAAACAATACTTTGCTATTCATCCATCTATTCTTTCATCCTATTGAAGAAGTATTGCTGTCATCCATCATCATCTGTCCATGAACCTGTCGCTTATTTTATTTTTGAGGTGCATTTATCTGTTTACACATAGGACCGCAGGCTGTAATTTCTGTGTAGATTAGTATTGAAATCAAACATGAAGAAGGCATAGGAATGCTGTTTATGGACTATCTGCTGATTCTGTATCTGTCTTTGCATTTTGCTGCATCTCATTATTACAAAGCACACAAAATGTTGATCAGTTGAAACCAGATATTTTCTAAGCAGGTCGGCTGAGCTGCAGTGTCGTCGCCATAAAAGTCGATGACACTGCGACTTTATGTTATACATTTAATATACATGTATATTAAATGTATGCATTTAACACAACAGTTAAATGTATACTCTTGAGACTTTATGACGGTTTTGCAGTGCCGTCAGAAAGACAACATTTACTCATCCTGTTAATATAAATAATTTAATTAAAATGCCATTTTTTTAAAGCAATTAAAAACACTTATTAAAGATGTTTACAGTAATATGTTTTTGTGAGGTTTGAGGCAATTATGGATAGGGTTAATGTCAGGTCTAAATACCTATTAAAACAATTTAAACAAACATAGGAAAGACAAGAGAGTTAGATTCTTTGTTTCTCGCGAGGAGAACAGACAGAGATATGCTTTCAGTTACAAATCTCCAACCGCTCTGAAAAACACATCTCCCGCTCCTCTGTTTTATTGATTTTAGGAACCCTGCCACACGGGGCGCTGCAACTCTAAAATGGTGGAGGGGAAAACAATTCACATAGTTGCAGCGCTAAATGATAATCACTAACTAAACACATGTTATCTACAATCTAAATCCTTCTTGCTCTAGGCACGGCGTCGAATGGGACACGTTGTATAGCTTCAAAGCAACGAAGAACAAAGCAGAGTTCTTTGCAGGACTATAAGTTCCCTCCTGTTTATCGAATATTTGTTCCATGCCCCTTATCCCTCTAAAAACAGTCACTTCAAATGATTTTCAACTGGGAGTTCATGTTTTGGAAAGCAAACATGTATACACTCAGAGGTCACATCCAGTCCAAAAGCCAGGATCTGGATACCTGTCAGAAGAATCCTCATCAGAGTATTCTTTGTCAACATTAGGTTTTTTTCTCTAATAAAGGATACATCTGTGCCATCTGGTCCTCCATGGGTGAAATCGCTGTGGTAATGAGACGGTTAAACAAAGAACGCAGGCACGGAACAAAACAACATCCACACAAGGTCAAAATTGCAGCAAAAACTGCAATTGATACTAAGACAGAGGACACAAGGTTTCTATACTTCCCAAAGGCATCCATCCATGCATCCCACATGGAAGTATCCACTCCAGAGTGTTCCTTCATTTTGCCATTAAGAGTACGAAGCCCTGTAATGGCCTTCGTCAAGCTCCCATCAGCCGCTGTATTATTTTGGTAAAAATGTGATCAAACTTATTTAACACACAGAAACATCACTTAAAATAGAAGGAAAAGAGTAAAAGCATATAATTTAACATTATCTAAATGTAGCTACAAGGCTACATGATACAACGAATATTTGATAACTACTAAAAATACAATTTATCCAACAGTTAATTCAAAATTAATTAGTTGACTGAAAAAAATGCATTTATACTTTGTTAAATAAAGTAGGCTCAGTGCCTACATTTTCCCCATGAAATAAAGCAAAAATCAATATAAAAAATGTTTTTTAATGGGAAGCTTATTTAGTCAATTAAAGTTTTATTTTCTGCAAGATTTATTTCATTTAGAAATCATTTGAATACATGAACATGAAATAAAGTATCACATTTTTCAAGAGTTAAAGTTATTTAACAAAATTTAACAAAATAAAAAAAAATATGAAATAGATGCATAAATTGTGAAATAAATAAACGTAAGCTATGAATGACAAAAAAAGCTTCCTCTTAATTTTTTTTTCTCCAATATTTATTTTGTTTTCATTTCATGGAAACATAAATTTCTTATTTGCCAGTTTGACCTGCTGCCTCAGGGAGGCACTACAGGTGTATCAAAACAAAAACAAAAGCAGACTCAAAAACAGCTTCTTCCCAAAAGCAATTAACACCCTTAGCACTCATATGTGCTAATTATATAGTGGTTGTATATGTATGAAAATGTTACTGATTTAATATTATGAATAATGGTACACCCTATTTATGTTTACATTGTCTGCACTATTGGAGCTGACCTTAATCTCATTGTACATCTGTTCAGTGACAAACAATAAATTCCAAATTCTGTTTATTTTATGTTGTTAACAGTATTTATTTATTTATTTATTTATTTTATTTAATTTTGAATGAAACAGCTCTGCAAAGTGTCTCATTGCTATTAGGAACAACTGAAAGCAGTAAGTTATATCTGCCAGAACAAACAAAGTTAGTTTTTATATCACTTTGATTAAGAAGTAAATCTACAGTCAGTGTCTGACAGGGTGAGGATTGAAGAGGTGTTGAAATAATTTTATTAATGATGCAAAGTTTGGAAGTTGTGACTCATATATTTTCTTTTAAATGTTGTATCTGTGCTGGTTTCATTGATTGTCTGTGAAATACAAGAACAGACCAAGCAATTTCAAGCTGAACATTTGCTGCATAATTATTAGAATTAAGCAAAGTGACTCTGTTGGCTTCGGAAGAAACAGGTGGCTGAGAGAGTGGTGAATTATGAGTCACTCTCATAGGGTTAGGGTTAGGGTTAGTTTTAGAGACTCTGCGTCTCTAAAACTGATGCTTTATGAAGTTCTGTCAGAGGGACATTATAAAGTGCCCTTGATTTAAAACTAATTGCTATTAATCATTCTTAATTTCCAGGAATAGTAGGCAATTTGCCTAACTTGAATGATTCCCTTTAATGATTTATTCAAACTACTTCAGAAACGTTTCTTGTCCACATACCTATTGTTTCTGAAATATTTTTTCAAGCAATTCAAAGTAACAATATGAAATGCACTAATTAGGAGGTTAGAAATGCCCGCTTTCCTTTATGACGATGTAAGGAATATCGGTGTCTGCAGAATTTAAATTAGAAGGAAAACTGAAGAGAAGATTCTCTGCAGGGTGCTTCTGCCTCTGGGTGAATGGCTTACCAAATCTGTGGCAATAAGCTTACATTGGGAACCAAATGAAACAAATAAAAAAGGCCAAATGAAAACAGTATTGCTCCCCTTTTTTTAAAATAATAAATTAGGGAAATGTCAAAAGATCATGTCTTCACCAGAGCACTTTATCCACAGGCTCTTACATGTAGCTCTGATTCATGAGAAAGAAAAGTAGAGGTTGTCCCACAGAACTGAAAATAATTTACATTCTAGCCAAGGAGGGGGCCTGTGTTAGTTAAATATGTTCCTGAGTGTTTAATTTCATATGGCGATGGTGCCTGGGCATAGGGATGAGGAAGAGCTCAGGAACTGAGGTTCCACGGCAACAAGGAGACGGGAGACAATGTCACATGACTTGCTCCATCCGGCACTGGTCAGCCGGAAAGCAATTAGAGCCTGACCGCCTCAGCTGGAGGTATTTACCACAAGGCGGTGAAGGGTTTCACCTCCTCATTCTCAGCAGCTTGGAAAGTCATTACTGGGGGGGGCGAAATGTTGACAGCAGGTGGACGATATGTTACATGTATGAGAGCAAGAGCAGATTATTTCAGTTAAATTGGAGAAAATCAGCTTCCATGCCTCAACATTCTGTCATGTTACATCCACAAACTCCAGTGTAGTTTGGGTAATTTTTATGTAATAACAACACAAGGTAGCGCATAATTGTGAAGCAGAAGAAGAATGATGCAAGGCTTTGTCATAAAATACAAAAGAAGTGTTGCATACATTGTAAGCAGCTTGAAATGTTTTAATAATCTTTAGTGAAATAGAACAGTTGTTTTTAGGAGTCACCAGGAAGTTTGCAGTTTTATTTCACTTATAAATTCATTGTTTCTATGAAGGCTTTAGAGGTTTGATAAAGAATATAAGAGAGGAAAAAACCCAACATAAACATTATGGAACAAAGCAGGCAGGTTCTGGGGAGACTGTTGTGGAGAAGTTGAAAGCAGAGTTGGGTTATAAAACAATATCCCAAGCTATGAAGATCCTATAGAATTCTGTTCCATCCATCATCTGAAGCTGGAACTGGTGTGTGACCCTATTGCAAACCTACCAACAATTAGCTGTCCACCTAAACTCACATACAGGGTAACAAGATGATTATTCAAAGATACGGCTTAGTGACACAAGGTAACTCTGCAGGAGCTACAGAGACCAACAGGCCAGGTTGACATGACAACTTATTAGTCCTGCACCCTCAAACTCAATCTTGATAGAAGAGTGACAGGGAAATGAAGGTCAACAAGTTAACTTTTCCTCTCATCTGATCAGAGTAGCTGTTTGAATGTTTATTTCCGTTTTTATGGTTTGTAATAAACTGTAAAAGAGTAAGCATGTGTTTCAACAACCCTAAACATATAGCCAGAATGTTTAGGGTGACTGTGCACAGGAATAGCACACTCATGCATTAGAATGGTTCAATCAAAGTGCAGACCTAAATTCAATTAAAAGTCTTTAGCAAGACTTAAACATTAATTTTCTGCATGCAATGCTATTAGTGAGTTAAGACATTTGTGAAAGAGGAACTGGCATGAATTTCAATCTCTTGGATGTGCAAAGTTTGTATGGGCACACCCTGAATTAAAAAAAAAAATCCAGAAAACCATTAATCATTTTCCTCTTCCTTCACAGTTATGCAAGACTTTGTATTGAGCTATCACACAAAAATTATGTTTTAATTGCTGTCGCTGTAATGTGCCAAAAGTGTAAAGTGTATGAATATCTGTACTGTGCCTGAAAGATATTTGAACAGCAAATTACTGATATTCATTGTCTGTCAGAAGAGATGCTTTAGATGAATCTGTGTTTACATTGAATAGAGTACAGGAAAGAAATCCAGCAGTGTGAAAAGATCTATCAAAATGTAGTTCCAGAGGAAAGATCATTTTACGGCCATAGGGGTATTCTTAAACAGGGGTGAGGATGGAAAAGGTTATTTTATGCCCATATATGGCCCACAAAACATCCAATAAAGCCCCTTTTACAGCCCTGTTAGGAACACGGTGAGCCAGGCACTGGGATGTAATGTCTTAGGAGGTGACCTGTTGGTGCTGCAAGGTGCACGGCTGCCAGATGAGAATGATAAATCTCCCTGACAGTTTCATACCACGGCTGTTCCCACCTGGCCGCTAGCTGGCTAATATTTTACTATGTCATACCTTTATGAGAGCACCACTCATGTGCTGTTCAGTTTTCACCTTCTCAATTCAGGCCAAATGTAAGGACTTAGGCTTAATTTGGATCAACACATTAAAATGAATGCCATCCAGCAACTGCTGTTGGAATAACTCAGGGCTGTAAGATTGTTTTTAAACCCATCTGCTCCAGCTTTTCTTTGAACTTACATGGTGCATTGTGTCAGCACCTCCTCCATCCTCCTTTTCCTCTTCTGTGAATGTTAATGACTGTACAGAGTCTGCACTCTTCAGCCTTTCTCTGAGCATTATGATCTGCTGCAGTGAACCATGGGCGCCATGGATTTTAAATGAGTGCACCAAGATTGGATTGATCACTCTTCATAAATTATGTTTTTTCACCTACTGTAGCATGGAGTAATAAAGCTTGAATGCACATTAAAGTAACGGTTTGTATCTGCAGCATTCCTTTTCAATGAATTTTAACAAGCTAAGAAGAAGCAATTCACCATTACAGAAAGGAGACTTGTCAAATAAAGATGTCAGTAAAATTTAAAAAAAAAAAGCATACCCAGCTTAGAAAACTTTTTGTAGTCAATAAATCAGGACAGGACATAACTTCAAAACTTCACACAATGTGTCTGATCAATATGTGGTGTTGTAGGTGTGACAACTGTTGTTTGCTGGTCTCACCTTGTTCTGGCCAGGAATACCACAAGCAGCTCATCCCTCCCTAAATACATATAATCTATAAGGGGGCAAATACTTTTCATGGCACTCTACATCATGACGTTTTGCACTTTTTCAAGCTATTCCAACATTAGCTACAGTAATGAACCCAAGTATTTTCTCCCTCTCTCGTCTGTCATAATCCATCATTTGTATTTGCATTGATACACTACCATGTTACTCTTCACTTAACCTCTAGGGCTGTTTTAGCATCAGATAATTTATGTCTTGCTCTACATGATGTGTTCAATTACCATACATTTGCTCTAAAGATGATGCTAATTATACAGCCTCAACAACATTCTCAATATCATACCAGGGTCACTCAATGACACTGCATTGGAATTAATCCATTTTACATCAGTTTTTGTTGACATATAGCTTTTAAAATGCAAATGTGTGAACTTGGATCTTGAATTACATGCAGATCAAGATAAACTCAACCCATCAAGTAAATTGTAGGCTTCCTCCAGCTAATGAATGAATGACTGACTTTAAAACTACATACAAAAGCTCAGCATCCAAAGTAGATGGAGAAATTGTGACTTTTTTTTTATTGCAGATTTGCTTTCAGCAAACAAAATTTACTGCTTAATGCAACGATGTACAAACCTTTTTTTCTGAGGGCCAAAATTGCCAAGATGAATGTATTTCTTAGGCCATGATTTTTATTTGTTTTCTAAGAAAAAAATACTTTGTACTAACCATGCATTAATTTGTTCCTGCTTTGACAATAGACAATTTGAAAGCAAAGTCATGTTCTCTCTCTCTCGCATCCTAAGTGAGCCCCATAAATGTCTCAACATGTTGTGTAAAATAATCTCCTTATAAATAATGCGTTACTGATACTGAAAAAAAGATACGTTTGAGTTTGTTATTTTTTTCTTCCTTCACTAACAAATTCGACACAGAAGAGTGTTCCCTTAACATGTAGCGCTTAGGTATGGTGATTTCATTGTTTGGAAAAAGACAACATTCTCTATGTTTCTAATCTGTGAAAGTTGTTATTGTTTTTAAATGTCAGTTTTTAGATTTCATTTTTTTCCATTATTTTAATTTTAGTTAAGTACTCACTTAACAAAACCATGCAAACCATGCCTTTAAACCAGGATGTTTCCTCTGGAGTCATTGTTTGAGGCAGTGTCCTAAATGACCTATTTTTACTTGTTACTGAGGGCCAAGTGTGCTCGTATCCAGAAAGTGCAAAAATCTGGAAGATAATGCAACCTGGTATCACCCAGCTGCAAAGTGACTGACACACTACAAATATTTTGAGCTCAGATGTCTATTGCACAGCTCCATCTGTGGTTTTACAAGCTACTTGCACTGAATATCTTGTCTTCTCATTTCGTTCATCCATATCCCCTTTCTTCTGAATCATCACCACCATCATGACAGCTGTGTAATTAAAGTTGTCTAGACATAAATGCTCATCAACGTTGCATCACACGTAGGAAAGAATCAGTTTTTTTCTGTTTTTAATTTCTTTTTCTTTTTTTTTTTTACATAAACTAGATCCCTGAAGGCAACTATCTACATAAAGCATTGTAGCATTCCCTGTCTGCCTGTTCCTTAACATGGGAATTACCATTTTTTTGCTTTTAGGAACATTAGCTGCCTTCATCCCAGTGGTGTTTGCCACTCCCTGCTGTTGTCGCTTACACACGTGTTGGTTGTGTGCTAATTTATTGAAGCCCTTCTTAGTGAAAGTAGCCTCTTCACTCAAGCATACAGCAGCCTTTAAACTGGGATCTGAGCTCTTTGTGAATATCTCTTCAGTAAATAATGTCCCATTGGTAGCTTTTATGTGGAGATTACCTTTAATCTTCCTTTGTAATTTGTTTACATGGAGGCATCTACTTTTCTAGATGATTTAGATTCTGTAAAAATATATTTTTTTCAATATTTATTTATATAATGTGTCCTGTAATTTTTTTCTTTTCTTTTCTGAAGCAGCAGAAGAATCAATTTTCTTGCTCCAGCGCCCCCACCTGGTGGCAACATAAAATTGCTTTATGGTTTAGATTTCTTTTCTGTCATTGTTTTTTCTAATGGTGTACTTTTAAGTCCGTTCAGGACAGATGCTTATATAAACCAGAACAGCTGGATGTTGTTTCTGAAATGCTCTGCGACGATTTTGTTCTCTGCGCTCTATGGAGTATTCATTCCTCTTTTTGTCCTAAATGAGGGATAGCAGAGACACGCGCGATAGTGACACTTCTGCTGTCCTAACTATTACATCCTCGCCTTTTACTTGACCGACGGCCTCTATCTCTAAAAGTCTGTTGCTATGACGACACTGTCTGGCTGGCGAGATGACAGTATGCGCTGCGTGTGGCAGTCAGACAGCTGTCCCTGCTGAATCTTCTTATCACCAACAGGGGAGGCAGAGCAGGGATGAAAATTTTAACGACAGACTATGCAAGAAATAAGAGAGCTGCAGCAAATGTGATTCAGAGCTTATGTGCCGTTTCAAGACGAAGAAATTCTGATGTCAACCAAATGTCAGCTTGTGCTACAGTGTTGTAAGACATTTGCTAAAATGAGGTGTTATTTACTTTTGCAGAGATCTCAAAGCTGGAAACATTCTCCTTGGAGATGACGGTTCTGTGCAAATTGCAGGTATTTTTTCCAACAAAGCTTTTTTCATCTGCCTCCACTTGTAACACATCAGTTATAAAGAGACTCCTTATCTTCATCCAGATGCTTTTGGCATCTTTAACAAATATTGATGGTCATAGAAAAAATATCTGTCTTGACAATACTACTATTTCCTGCTTGCTTGGGATTCTTCATTATTATTATTATTTTTGTCTCCTATCTCTCTGAACTTCAGACTTTGGCGTCAGTGCCTTTCTAGCTACAGGTGGTGACATGACCCGAAACAAAGTGCGCAAGACGTTTGTGGGAACGCCGTGCTGGATGGCCCCAGAGGTTATGGAGCAGGTCAGTACTGTTTAGAATAAAAACGGGTAGTAAACAGAAAACTGTTCTTCAGGAAGTAAAACAATCTGTGACAAAGCAACCATTTAGTAAGTATTAAATAACCTGAATGCAGTCTTTCCTTTTTGCAGTATTTATCACAGCAAAAGCTAATATGTGTGAATTGACTGCAGTTTAAAGTTAAAGAATAACTTTTGCTATTTTGACATTGTGAAATGTAGGAAATCTCAAACCTTTTTATTTGCAAAAGAAAATTGTAAACAAAATTTTTAATAATTGCATTATCTAAATATGAAGGTAATTTTGAATTTAATTGAAGCAACACTTATAAAAAAAACCGATAGGGCCATGTTTACTTTTTGTTAAAAACCTTTCTTCCTTTTAACAATAGTCGGTAAAGTTCTGGGAAAGAATAGACTGATTTCTGAAGTTTTTGGCAGGGAATGTTACATTTGGGATTCTGGCTCATCAACTATCGTGCATCTTAATTGATGAATTCTTCACATTGTTCCAAATCTTTTTTTATTATTATTGTTGAGAAGTGTGGACTGCAGGGAGACTCTGCTGCTACATAGCCCAGTATGCTTTTAGCATAATCTTTCTAGGCTCCTGAATATAATATGTATGCGTAAAAGTGCCAGACTACAACTCTCGTATGCAGCCCGGCTCTAAAACACTTGAATCATCAGCATGTCATGCAACTCTCTGGAGGCCTGATAAATCATTTTATCAAGGTAAGTTGGAGAGAAGGATACATCTAAAAATTAAAGGATTGCGACTCTCAAGAACTGGACTAGGCTATTTCTGCCTTAGGTACTAATGCACCTCATGCTGTCATAGATGCAGGGTTTTGAACTCTGTGCTCCTGGCAGGTTTAAAGAGGATGTGACATCTGTCATTTTCTGCCTGATCTAAAATTGAGCTATGGCTCGGAGAACGCAATGGAAGCATCTTCTTCTTCTTCCATGCCAGAACTTTATTTTGAATTTATGGACTACTCAGTAAAATAGGTTCACAAACATTACTGTCTTGTAGAGATGTTCCTGAGCCTACACAGCACCTTCTGCAGCAGAATTAAACCAGTTTTTAATGTGGTCCTGCCTCTGAACCCAACGATCAAAGACTGCCATTAAATATCAGTTTTTGGTCTTTTCCCAGATTTTTAAAAATCTGGTTATGGTATTGTGAACTGCATATGATGGGATTTTTAAAGTCTTCCCTAGTATTTTATTGAGAAACATCACTCTGAAATCATTTCACCTTTTTTTTTAATGCATTTTTTGCTGACTTGTGAACCTCTTCCCATCTAAGATTGTTTTGCACCTGGAGCTATAGACGTAGGAATCGGGTGGGGAATGTGTCCCATCCAAGAACTTCACCGCAGTGGAGAAAAATACTTGATTTTGAAATGTTCAACTCTTGTGCTTTTATTTTCAAGGTGCAATACAGCATCATATCGGAGCCCTTTTGTGAAGGCTCTGAATGTTTTGAATGAGGTAAAACTGTTTGTCTAGAATTATGGCTTGTTTACAATGACTAGTTGTTAGTTTACTTTCTTATATAGAAATCAAAATCATTTTGGTTCACTTATCTTAATCCTGTGAGAATAGAGTAATGTCAGTGCAAATAATGGCTACACAACACAAGGGCAACACCTGATCATACATGACTATTTATCAAGATGTATGATTATTATATTAGATATAATACCTAATAACGTCTAATCAGGAGAATGATAGAACTCAGAGTAGTGATGCAATTGAAAAATTGTAATGCAGAGACAGAGGTGAGTTCTTAAATTAGTTGATTTAAATATGTATTAACCTGTTATTTCTTTTTAAATATTAATTTATCATGAGAATAACTAGTTCACAGAAGAAATAGGAGAGCCAGGTGGAGCTTCAGAGTGTGAGACAAGGTATGAAATTCATATTTAATATAATAGACCCAGAAAGAAGTACAGGTGAAGACTCTTGTTGAGTTGATTTTTTATTTTTTATTTTCCCAACCACCTTTATACTCAGGAGCTGTAGCTTAGATATGCATCTCTGAAGCCATTTTGTATGTCTAGGAGCAGCAATACAGCAGCAGTAGTAAGGAGACAAGAAAAGGAGAGGAAGGTACAGGGCTTGAGGTGAGGTCTTAAAATAATGAGTGAAAACATTTCCTGAAGGGCTAAGTTATGCTATAAGAAGAGTAGGCAGCATGTATAATGCAAATCAGTTGTTAAAAATTCTCATTCTGTATGATAAAAAAAAATAATTTTTAGCTTCAGTAAGTCACATGCTAGTACTGTTCATTACACTATGTAATGTTTTTAAAAATACATTAATGTCATTCAGAGACATCAAGGGCTTGAGGCAGGAAGTCAAAATGAGGGAGAGACAGGAGCAGAGCAGGAGGTAAGAGAGCAACACATAGCAGTGAATATTTAAGGCAGCAGTTTGTGGCTACAAATGACAGGAGAAAAAAACATTTTGGCTCTTTTGCCTGAGAAATTTTCAGCCTTTTGTGCCACAGTTCATGTTTGGCAAATTATTGAATGCTGAAAAGTGAGACAGCACACTGAATTCTCAGTGAGTCACTAAGCTTGTGTGAGAGGTATCATTTATTCATTTTTGTTGTCAAACTTGCACTGATCTAAAGAGTTGTTGGAGAACAATAAAGCTTCCTTTTTTTTTTTTTTTTTACTTTCTCATTGGTGAAACTGCTCTTTTGAGTTTAAGGGTGCATTCATACCAGCCATGTTTAGTCAGTAATTGAACCCTGATTGTTTGTCTGGGGAACCGGTTCATTCTGGGAAGTGTGAATACGCAATCAAACTGATGCAGACCAAAAAAAAAATCTACTTTTTCTAGAAAAATTAGTCTCTAGTCTCAGTTTTAGTGAAATCTCGTGCAGTTAGAATGCATATGTGGATCCCAAAAACACCAGAGACTGCGTCTCAAGCGAGCTATAGGGCCCACATCCCGGGTAAATACAACCTAAACAAACGCAAGAGTCTAACGGCAGTGGGAGAAATAGGTTGGGGTCTTTTACCAAAGAGAAATCCTAAACTCTGACACCTTGCCATTTTTGTTTATATTTTGTGAATAAGGAAGTTGTGCTCATTACTTCTTCAGAGGTTTTGTGTTGTTTCCTTTAGGAGTTCTTGGTGCAGCACCACCACAGGTGAAGGGGTGAACAGATTTTTCAAAGTGCTGGAATTGTTTGACACAATGACAAAAAAAATTATAAGGAAAAAAAAGTCACAGCGGACTGTAAAAAAGGTTTACAACAAATAGTAATTCATATTAGTTCACATGAACCTAAATAAATACAGCAAAAAGCTTCAGTTATTATTTTTCAGTTAGTTTTACTGAGTGCTTTATTTGCTTTCTCAGGTGAGGGGATATGATTTCAAAGCCGATATTTGGAGTTTTGGGATTACAGCTATAGAGCTTGCCACTGGAGCTGCACCTTATCATAAATACCCACCAATGAAGGTAAGGACACTGCTGGGATGATCTGTTGTATATATAAAAAAATAAAGATAAGAATATTGGTCATTAAAAACATTTCTGGTGTTTTCAGGTCTTGATGCTGACACTGCAGAATGACCCACCATCTCTGGACACTGGTGTGACAGATAAGGAGATGGTGAAGAAATATGGCAAATCTTTCAGGAAGATGATCTCCCAGTGTTTACAGAAGGAGCCAGAGAAACGGTGTGTTGCCGTGAGGAAGTCGTATATAACACATACTTCTTTAGAGAAGCTTCCAGTCCACATCAATCTGTTTTTGCGGTGTTCTAGTTAGCTCTTTTATAAAGCAGAATGTGGTACTTAGTTAACAATAGTGGATTTACTCTGGGTTGTACATAAAAAGGAAAGAAGCTTATAGTGGTCATTTTATTACTTTTGAATTTACTGGTTTAATGTATCATAGTATTTTACAGAGCTGTCTGTAGGTCTTATTCTTACACATTGTGTTTTTCAGGCCAACGTCATCAGAGTTGTTGAAGCATAAATTCTTTCAAAAAGCAAAAGTAAGTGTTTAATTTTTTTTTTAACTCCAAGAACAAGCAGTGAACCTGTATTTTGTTGGGAATATTCAAATCTTTAAAATAAAATAAAGAAAGTTGGTTCTTACGGCACATATAGTTTCTTCTTTTTTTTAATTTTCATAACTCTTGCTTTGTTATTTTAGGTCAGCTGTATTTTTACTGAAATTTCAGGTCTTTTAAAGACATTCCGGGCTAGAAACGACAAATTCATTAACTAGTTTTGCTGCATCACCGTGCATTCACTTATTTCTAGTTTTGGCTGTATTGTCTGGGTGGACAAGGGATGCCCTAGATACATGTTTTAATGAGAGCATTTCTTCTTTTGGGATTATTTCGGACAGAAGAAAACAAATGTGATTCTTGTCTCAATAACTGTGAGAAGTTCATTTGCATAACAAAAAATCCAGTCCAAATACAACCTGGGGGATTTTGTTAGATGCAATTCTCAGCTGAAGAATCTTGTGTGAACAGTAGATGTCATGCTTTGTCATTCATTATTTTAAAGCAAATAGCAATTCTCTCTCCTTTCAGACCCATGAATACTTGCATGAGAAGTTGATCGAAAGGGCTCCTACAATAACAGAGAGATCTAAAAGGGTAAGGTAAATCAATGGATTTGCTGCTTGCCCTTTATAAAATCATCAGAAGGCAAGCTTAGTTGTGTTCTTGTGTCAGGTACGACGAGTGCCTGGTTCCAGTGGCCGGCTCCATAAAACGGAGGACGGCGAATGGGAATGGAGCGATGAAGAGCTCGATGAAGAAAGCGAGGAAGGCAAAGCAGCTGTCGCAGCTTTAAGAGTGAGTAAAACCCTACCTCCTTCTCTGTCACAGGCACACATTAACACTTTTTATTACTCCACACGCCATGTCTCTTAATCGCTGTACTCTGATGAAGTTGTCATCCTCGTGTCTGTGCAGTAGCATGTTCGTCCATTGTCTTTCCAGTGAGTCTCTCTGTATGTTGTCTTTGACGCAAAGGAGCAGCAGGTGAAGCCTGTTAGTGCCCCGAGGCGACAAGTGCGCTTCGCCCACCCACTCGAGCTGCCTACATCCAGGGTTGTTCACTTGTCACAGAAATACAGATGGCATTGCCCTAACAAGGAAGGACTCTCACATGTTGGTCCTCACAGCTAAGAAAGACGGGAAAGAAAGTCAACCGCCATTAGTGTGAGATAGCTGTGCAGGTGTCTTGATTTGCTCAAACATTTTGTTGTCCACACAAAGCCTTTTAAAGTATTTTATTGGGCTTTAAATTAACAGACCAGTACAAATAGCCCATAATTGCAAAGATGGAGAAAACCAATGTGCATTTTTCAAAAACTTCCTCCCTCTTTTCACTGTTAAAATCATGTGCAACCAGTCGCTTTCAAAAGTCACCTAATTATTATCCACTTTTGTGTAGTTTAAACTTGGCATAAGTCACAGGCACACATTAACACTTGATATAAGTTTAAACTAGACCACCTCAGCCTCGGGTAGTCTAGAGGTTCACCCTGCAGCAGCACAAAGCCAAAGCTACAATGGAAGAACAAATATCCTTTACCTTGTGCTGGTTTATAAAATAAAATCTGATTAAAATGCATTGAATTTTGTGCTTTTATCATGACAAAATATAAAAGTACAAAGGGTGTTAATACTTCTATGAGGCACTGCAAATTCCTACTGTTTCTGTTACAAGCTAGAACCTTTGAAAAGTTGCAGATTTTTAATGTATCGTCAAAATCTTGAACAACTGATGAAACGCTTTTACACAAAAGGTACCTTTCTGTGTGGGTGGGCGTGTGTGTGTATTTTTTGGTTGTTATATGTTTCCTAGTCCCTCAAAGTTAGCAATTTAAACAAAAGCAAAAGAAAATGCTTAGCCATTGGTTCATCCATGGATTGTGGGGAAAAACTACTTAAACAATCAGATTGGACAGTGCATTTACAGCTGGTCATGCTGAAAATGTAGTTTAGTTCTGTTCAACAAATACATTTCTTTTGGTTCTTCCAGAAATACCAGCAGGCATTGAGCTCTTTACAATCAAATCTTGTAATAGAGTGTAGGATAGATTAAATAGTTTGCCAGTGAGAGATTCCTGTCCTGGAAGCCATCTGTATTTCTACTTCTTTTTCTCTTCCATCACTGTTGTTTTTACACTGCCTAAATTTACTGAGAGCAGCAAATTACTTATCTTTACAATGATTTTTAAGCAATACATTGACCACTGACCAGTTTATTCCCAATCAATCATCATTTGTGGTAACATGTTGGCACACTGGAATTCCTGCCATTTATTTTAAGTTTAATGTTAGATCTGCATCCTTTTACAGGTAACAGTTTTCCCAAAAGTCGAATCAGTTTGCCTTCATTTAGCCCACAATGCTTTTTCCTCCCTACTCCTTTCAGTTTGATTGACCTTTGAGGCACCTTTTAATGATATTTATTTATCTACCCTGAGGCCCAAAATAATTCCTCTAACAAAATTGTGATGAAATTGCTTACTTTCAATATATATATATATTTATTATTATAAATACATCACATTCTTTAAAGCTATTTCAGACCTAAACATGTAGATTTTCATAATGTTTATTTTTTATGTTTTTAACTTCAGACATATTCATAGATATGTATTTTTTATTTGTTTTGGGGACTTTATGTGCTTTTTATCATAAATGTCATGTCTTATTACTTTTGCTTAAAATTCTGTCACCTGTCAAACATGTCTTTTAGCTTAGCTTAATGCTTTCCACTTTTTATGTTAATGCCAACTTATCAAGATTGTCTCTTTGGTGGTTAACTTTTTTTATATTGCATTGCATTTTGCAATAAGAGATTAAGGCCTCCATTGAAATATTATTTGAAGACGCTCCTCTGCCCCTGGTGGCTTAGGGGAGTGATCACCTAAAACTGTTTTCCTTTCAAGACAGAGGGTTACATTTACTAGTTATTTATGGGAAAGCGTTAGAGTAAGTGATTACAGTTTATGAAAAATATGTGGTTACATTGGGCATCAATCGAAGTTTGCAAAAATGTTTATTTTCTGAGCCTCAAGGTGCCTCATAGGTTCAACTGGACTTTTTTTTCCAGAAAATCAATTTGAACCTACAGTATATCTATCACTTTTTCACTTCTTTAATCCCATTTAATACTTCTGCTCTGCTTCTTCTACTAAATCTAATTGTGCAAGATGTGCCGTCACTCGTTTACAGGTTTGGATTTTCAAGTAGAAAATAAAATAAGGTTGTCATGTTATTAGAAAGGATTTCAACAATAAAATAAACAAACCCTTTAATTTTTGGCAATAAAATCTCTGTAGCCAACAATGAATCTTCACTTGACTTCACTATAGTTGGAAAAGGGAAATGTAAGCCCAATGGACACGTCCTTGAGGAAAGTAAACGAGTGATCCGTTTTAATGTATTTACTAGTTATTGTTGCCGCTCTGTTTGCTTCTCAAAATCTATCTCCATAAATTTCTTCTGACGTTTCTTCCATCTGTCATCAACAGTCACCAAGAGTGAAGGAAGGTCCCCAGAATTCAGAGGTAAGTTTAAAAAGATTTATTTGAATTTTCATGGGAAAATGGAGGAAATCCTTACGTTTTATCTGCTAAAGTCAATATGTTCTGAGTTTAAGTCTTAGTTTTGAGTCTGTGAAAAAATGTTTTTGAGAGGACCAACCAAATGAACCTCTTTCAGATTTTTCAGACTCCTGAGCCTTTAAGTAGTCACCTCCAGCCAATGCCTCCAGGTCAGGCTGAACTACCTCAGGCTGCAGGTCAACATCTACTGCAACCTACGCAAGTCAACACTCAACCCCCCAACCAGGTTGCATCCCCCTCACTCAGTGTTCCTGCTTCTGCTGGTGTTCCCACTCAGGTCAGTCTCCCCCAGCTTACCATTGTGACTTTATTATTTGCAACTTCATTTGTTTTTGTGGAACTTTGAGTACAATTGGAACAAGACATTTACATACGTGGAGGAGACAAAAAATATGTTTTATTCTCACTGACAATAAATCAGAATTTCTTTTGAGCATTACAAGTTAATTTTAAATGAGTCGTTTTCATTTTTTTTTTTTACTTTTACTACTTTCTTCGAATTTATGAGTTTACCTTTACTTCTTACCAAGTAGCACTGTTTTCAAACAGTTTGACTTGGAGCAAGCATGTGGATATCCACATGCATGTAGATATCCTTCCAGAAGTTGGAATTTTGGTCCAGTCCTCCTTATTGAATCTGTAGCTATGCTTCCATCTATTTGTCATGAGAATTTTGAGGAAACTTTTAAAATGTCACCGAAAAAAAAGAAGTGAATTAGATGGGTTTCCATCTACTGGCTTAGTTTTACTCAAATTAATTTGTTAAATTTGTTTCAACAGATCCCGGCTGCCTCAGGAGATATTAACACTCCCATTAGTTTGGTATTAAGGTTAAGGTACATCTTTAAAACTCATTCTAGGGGCATATATTGGTATCTAACATCTTGTGAATAATGTTTTTTTGCCACCTAATTTTTTATCATTTGTTTCTCATCAGAAATTCAAAGAAGGAGCTGAATGACATCCGCTTTGAATTTATGCCAGGAAGAGGTAAGTGTAGTTTATTTTTGAAAACGACTCAGAGAAGCTAGACTCCTGTCTGATTGTGTTTCTTTTATATTGTGGAAGTCTCTTTCTTTAGTCATGTCCTTGTTGACCCCCCTCCTATGAGTGTCACAAGATGTTCCTCTCTGTGCTGCATCGATGCCCTCACGCTAAGCTGTGTGGGAGTTGCCTAATGTTATGGATTTTTTCAGACACAGCAGATGGAGTGTCCCAAGAGCTGGTGTCAGCCGGTCTGGTGGACGGGAGGGACTTAGTAATAGGTGAGTTCAGCAAAATTTTCTGTCTTTGGTTATCATTTTAAGTTCTTAGCATATTTGTTTAAAGATTAAAAATTTGCTTTTGACCTGCTTTAAACAAGGTTCTTTTGTATGTTGTCACTAAGCCTTCTGCAGATAGAGCTATCTGCCAACAAACCCTGAATAGCTTTGTTTTGTATGTGTAATGCAAGTCCACCATAACCAGGCTTTTTATACAGTATTGTAGTGGCAAAATGAAGAAAAATTTGAATACAGACTAATGATATTTTAGTTATTAATCAAAGCCAACACTAAACAAATGAGTTTTTAGCTTTGATTTGAATGAACTTAGTGTTTCATCAGTTTTTAGAAGTTTATTACGGATTAGTGGAGTAGAAACCTGAATGCTGTTTCTCCATGGTTGGTTCTGATTCTGGGGATGGAAAGTAGACTTGAACCCGAATACATCAGTGGTCTGGGAGGCCGATACGATAACAGTTCTTAAATGTATTTTGGTACTAAACCTTTCAGTGATTTATAAGCTAATAAAAGTCTATTCTCTGAGCTACAAGAAGCCAATATAAGGACTTTAGAACAGGAGTGATGTGCTGCACATTTTATTTTTATTTATAGTGAGAATTCTAGCAGCAACATTCTGTATCAGCTGTCTGATCGACTTGATCAGACAGCTGATTCAGACCCATGAAGACACTGTTGCGGTAATCAATTTGACTAAACATAAACTCCTGAATGAGGTTATTTAAGATTTTGCTGGGACATTAGTCTTCTGTTAAAAAAAATTGTATTAGTCTTTATTCAACTGAAGAAAGTTATGGCAAATCCATGAGTTATTCACTCTGTGCCTATACTCGATGCTTGGATGGGTTCAAAGTTGCATGGTGATACTGTAATGTTGAGCTGTGTATCATCTGGGTAATTCTGCTAACTTGTCTTTCCTATAATCTGAAATAATGGGAGCATGTGGATATTAAACAAGAGGGAAACCAAGATGGAGCCTTGAGATACCCTGCATGTGATTTTTGTCAACTCCGATGTAGCTCAGTTGATTAAGCAATATACCATGGTGAAGAGTGTTGATTGCTGTCCAATTATACCAGCCCTGTGGCCCTTCAACAGCTTGTTTCTGGAGTTTACGAAATCTATATATTAGCACTGATTATTTGTACAGAACTTCAAAAGTATTTTACCCAGCAGCTCCTCAGATGTTAACACAAAGATCCAAAAGAAGGAGGTCCAAAAAGAAGTTCAGAAGTAAGGGTTTAAGTCATACTGCTAAGCAACACTGCATTTAAAAGCAAAGAATAATTCCAGTGTAAAGTCAGCATACAAAAATGGCAGTGAAGCCAGTCTACATCTACATTCTCTTCCAAGATTATTGTATTCGTTTCTTCGTACTGAAACTTAATTTCTCTTTCAGTTGCTGCAAATTTGCAGAAGATAGTCGATGAGCCTCAAGCCCATAAAAATGTAACATTCAAGCTGGTGAGTGAAGCCTTTTTCCCATGTTGGTAATATTATCAACTGCATTATTACAGTAACAATACTTCATTCATCCAACAAGGAGAATTTTTTCCTCCCAGATTTTTCAAGAATAGTAGTTTAAACGTCTTGCTTTGTGATAAACTTTGCTGCTGCTAAAACCACATCAACACATTTTGAAACATAGTGGGAATATTACAAATCTTCCATCCAAGTTTTTTCTTCCAAGGAGCATACACATGTACTTATTAAAACTGAAATAATCCAACTTAGTGAATATTTCCTGACTGATTTTGATCTCTTCACAGGCTTCTGGGGTGGAGGAATCTGAAATACCAGATGACATCAAGCTGATGGGCTTCGCTCAGCTCAGCATTAGTTAAACTGTTGTTCTACCTGGAACCGTGACTTGCCTAAAAAATGTGAAAATTAAAAACAAAAAAAAATAGTTTAATGCATTTTTTTGTCCTCTTTCCATGGCTGTAAAGAAACCACTACTGCCAAAGAAAATAGTACCATTTTGCCATTTTGCTACCCATAGGACTATACAATACCACCTTGTTGAATTAGGTGGTCAGCCGTAGTATCAGAACGTACAGTGTGAGAATCGCTCAAAGTTTACAGTGCATATGTAGAAGGATTTGAGCATTTACAAGACAAATATTTTCATTTAACATTCTGGTTCCTTCATCTTGTTATTCTCTCATTAATATGTGATGCATTTGCACAATCTGATCCAACACCCTCAAATCCCGATGATCCAGATAAGTGTAACAATGCCTTATAATCATAAGAACTACTGAATGCACGTTTAGGAGACGCCTCCTCTTCCCCCATGTGGAGCATTGTGTCGTTTGAAATGCACAAACGTGGCTTCAAGTGCTGATGCCAAACTTTTTACCTTTCTTTTTTTTTTATGAGTGCTGATGAGATGGAAAATAAAGTAATGCCAAAATATGATTTTATTTAATTTTTTCAGTCTTTAATTTGTAATACTGATTATAGCACCATTGTCTTTTGGTGATTCTTAGCCCTAAACTCTCTCTCTTCTTCATAGTATAAAATTATGGTGTCATTTTGGAAAGCAGGTGATATGGGAACAAATTTGGACCTAGCATAATTTGAACATGTAATTAATTCTAGCTTTGTAGCAATGTGAAATAATGTTCCATATTTTTTTTGGTATACAGTTTTTTTGCATTATGTTTGTTTAAAACTCACATCCCATCTGTATCAACTGTTTGAGATACAAATTTAAGCTTTGCTGCAGCAGTTACTCTTCAAACTGATTGAAAAGTGATCAATCAAAATGGCGAACAAGGAAATATTTTATTAGCTTCACTCTCTAGCTAACTACCTTAGCTTCTGCATTCCTATTATCAGTGTAAGGAATAAATTAACAAATATTTCACTGCAAGAATTTTTACTTATGCAAAATTGATCCTCAAAAGTTGCAAATGATGAATGACATTTCTTTTCTACAATGCTTACTTCCTCTAGAATTAAAATGCAAAATCTTTTCTTAGGAGCCCTTTCCAAAACGACATACAATGATTATGGCTTTGCTACTCTGAAAACACCCATGCAAATTTAAAAGCGGGTATACTGTTGAGAAACTGACTTCATGTGCAGATTTAGGTTTGAAATTATTTTAAGTAGACCAAGACACTTGTTTCTGATGAGAAATGACGCAGCCATGTCCCGAGAGTTTTGAAAATATATATACAGTATAACTGCTACTATTTACATTTAAAAATGGTACGTCAGAAATTATTTATACAGTTCATCTCATTTTCACACTATATGTGAAAATGACAGAGATTTATAGTTGAGAAAGTTACCTCCACAGTTTTATTTTAAATACAGCAAAACAACCCGGTTCTGTTTGCAATTTCAGCTCAACTGGCTCATGCAAATGGGTAACGCGCAGTTTTAATATGTTAATTTCTCAGGAACTTTGTGTCACAGTGTTACAAAACTGGATTTAAACGTATAAAATATTTTTGTCCTAAACGTGTGCCCATAAGGAGGACTTATTTCTTGAAAGTTCAAAGCATGGTTTATATATATATATATATATATATATATATATATATATACATTGCTACAACGTATATCAAACACATGTGACTGTTTTAAGCAATGGACTTTATACATCAGATTAACTTAAACTGTGTATAATAATTGAAGGCTTTATGGTTTACATGAATCTTGAACTCTTGATACTTTGCTTAATTATTTGATTATTAAGGTCACTGGATAAATATAAATGCAAATTCTCAACTAACATCCAAGTGTTTGTTTAAAAAGAAACACTATGCTTAGTTAGTGATGGTTCTTGCACAAATGGCAACCTGGGCAATCTCACTCTTTTCCAACCAACTGAAATGAAAGTATCTATCATCAGTCTTAGAGCAGGACATAATGCATTGCAGTTCCCCATAAAGAACAAAACCCAGTACTGCAATAAAAATTTACAATGGCTCTTCTGTTTTGGCTTTTATGCATTTAAATGAGCTGATTTATTCTTCTGATATTTAAAACTGTGCTCTGAAGAACTCCAGTTAATTCAGACTATCACCAGAAAAAAAAAATCCAAAAGCCTTCTTGACATTTTTTTTGTTTTGTTCTATTTAGTTGGAAGTGAAAGTGCAGCAGCTGAACTCTTCTCACTGTCTGGTATTAGTTTCTGAATTTAACATTTATTTTAACAGGGCTGAAAATAAGTACTTGACTTAAACCTGAGGATGTAAATAATGTCATTTGGTTTTATTTTCATGCTGTTTCACTCTGCCTTGGGTTTCTGTCTCACGACATGATTGTAGGTTCCTCAAATGTGGCGATTGGTTCTTGGCTTGGGGTCATATACTTTTGAAGGCCTTGATGTCGGCAACAATTTGACAAGTATGATGTCTGTTCATAATTTCTTATCGGAAAAGGTTAATGTCCTTGAAAATTGTGAACATAAGTTCTAAATCACTTTGAGTTTCCAAAATCTTAAAGTATTGTCAACGCCGTTCATTAGACCCCAGTTGTGGGCCGTTTACAGTCACTCTCACATGCTTTCTCATCTTTGTTTCTTACAGCTGATAAATAAAAACTTAATTGTAAACAGTTGGAAAAGTCCATTTTCTTGCAAATTTAGCATTATTGACCCAGTCTGAGGAACTTGTGTATTGCATATGAAACAGTATAGACTGTGGTGTGGTTTATCTATTTAATTAGATAATGATGTATTGTCACAACTCTCCAGATGCCATTTTTGGATGCCATCAAAGAAAACTAAGAGAAAAGCTTTACGTTTTTGCCTGTGAAGATGTAAACCTATGTGCAAGCCTTAAATCACAAATGACCAAGTGTATTTTTTTAATCTTTATTTTCTATTTTAATTTTTTGGTGGGATTTAGGAGGTGATTTTGGTTTAGATATATGTCCTAGTTCACATAAAAATTCCTGAAAGAAACTTGCGCAGGTGAGGGAACAAAAAGCAGTGATCGTGTCTTTCATCACTTGCTGATGGTCTCAGACTGAGCCCTGCTAAGGTGGTCAGGACGTTTATGATCGAGCCTTATGAGATTGTGTTTGTGTGTGCTTTGTGTAGACTGAGTCTGGCTTCAAGTGGAGATGATCTTGTGGCTTTGTTCTTTTCTCGATCTTCTGTCCCTTTTCCACACCGTCTAACAAAACTGTAGCAACTGAACAGATAAAAGAGTAAACAATGTTTGTCTAGGACTAATTGAGGTCGTTATATGATTTATAACTGTTTTTGTTCAGTATTTCCATTTCTTTTTGATTATTTTGGAGTTCAGGCATGTTTATCTTATTTTTATTCATTAAAATAATTAGTACATCTGCATCTTAGACTTTTGTCTTTTTTATTATTTATTAAGACTGCCACTGGTGCTGCATTGCAGTTACTTGGGAAGTGGGAACTCTGAGCTATGTTTGATGGCAGACCGGAGGTAACGGCGTTCTAGATAAAAAGTCGGGATTGCAACATGGCGATGCCCATTAATATTGTTTACAGTACCTGTTTAAAACATTTTTAGTTTTACTTTGCATAAGCAAATACCATTTTTAATTTGTTCGGTTTAGAGTTGCAGGCACTTCATGTAACACTGATTTAAGATGGACTCGCTTGTGTGTCTTGTAAAATAAATATGAATTCATCACATCTTACTCCTGTTGATGCAAGGAACGGCCATATTGGAGAGCGCAGTCCACCTTATGAGTCATAACTGGGGGTAATCAGTGTTGCTCCCAAATTCCCAGCGGGAAATTTTTTTTAGGGCTTTCCAGTTGAATTGTTTTGCCTGGAAAGTTGAAATTTCCCAATTCTGAGTACAACTTGAACACAGCATTAAACTGCATCTAAAGACAGTCCTTAGAAAAAGTATTTGTATCTCTTTGACTTTTGTATGTTTTCTCACAATATTCAAGTTTTTATTGGGATTTTAGGAAGTAGGCCACAGTTACTTAATGGAAGAAAAGGTTTTTAGGCATTTTTGTAACGAATCAGAAAAGGGTGGCATTTTAATCTAGCCCCCTTCTATTTTAGACTCACAAATTAATATCCAACCAAATGCAATAAAGTCACCAGTATAAATCCAGCTGCTCTGTGAAGACCTCAGAGGTCTTCACAGAGCTTTATTGAACAAACACAATCATAAAAGCAAATAAACTGTAGACAGTGGAAAAGCTTAAAGCATGGTTAGGCTGGCATAAGACAACCAAGATAAACATTACAGTTTATGAACTCTTGACAGTGTCTTCAGTGCAACGTTGGTCCTCCAGTGGTCCATTTATTCTATGTCTGCAATAAAACAGGAAAGGAGCACATGCCATAAAGTTAGTCTTTAATGTATCAATTGCATTACTTATAGAAATTTTTGTTGTTGTATTCAGCTTACCCAATCACTGTGACCTCCTGAAATTCAACATTGAGTGTTTCGGGCAGCAGCAAGCAGAAACCGCCAGCAGCCATTGGGATGATGCCGTACACCACCATGGGAACACTGTAATGGTAGACCTCCAAGAGCCTGACCAGTGGTGAGAGTATGCCAGCCACACGAGCACACATGGCGTTGAAGCCGACACCACTATGTCTACAAAACAAAAACAAAAAAACAATTGGACCAAATCAAAGCCGTTTACAGCTACTGCAAGTCTGCATTATTAAGTTCCACATATTGAAAGATGTTCCGAATAATTATTCTTTGGAAAATTTGCATAAAATAATTCTACTAATATTTAGGTAGTTAAGACAACTACTAAAGACATTCTTGCTTTATTGGTTTTTAGAATGAGTTATTGTTTTAATTGGTTGAGTTCTAAGAACAAAATGGACTTTCAAGGTCAAAGCACCCTAGTACAGCTGTTTAAATATTTATGACTGTAAACATGTCTTTGATGTTATCAAAGACATAGATAACACAGCATAAAAAGTGTCCTCCTTTGTATACTTGGCTTTCCCTATTGCAAACTTTCACCATGCTTTGCAGTATGGTGAAAATTTGGACCCAACTTTTATTGAATTGCAACTGTGGTTAATTGTTTTGCATCTCCATCTTCCTTGGTGTACATGATGGCATTAGAAACAGAGATATGCTTCATCACTGTCCTGATCTAATTTCTACTTTGAATCAATGTCTTTAGGTATTTAAAAGGCTTCTCATGTGCAGGTTTGGTTACATTGCTATTTTTCTTCTACCTATGTAACATTTTTAGACCATGCTATGCTTTTACTAGCAACCTTAGACTAGATACAAATGGCCATTTCAATGTGGACTGTATTTTCTAACGGTTTTTATAGCAGCTAATCTTTAGGAGATTATTATAGATTGTGGAGCAAAGGCAGAAGAAAGTTACCTTAAATCTGTAGGGTACAATTCAGCTGTATAGACATGGGCCGTGCTGCAGGCAGCTGTAGCAGCAAACTTTCCCAGCATTGCTATGACAGTCACTATCGCTGGAAGATCTGATTGGTACAAGATACAAAACATAGAGGTGCAAAACTGTTTTACACTTTATAGCAACAACGTACTATTTATGACATGACTTTAAAGCTACCTTTTGGGACAATAATGGCCACCAAACAAGAAACCCCACCAAAGATCAGGAAACCTGCTTCACATATTCTCCTCCCAAAGCGCTGAATCAGAGTCAAGCCGGCCATGTTGGCAGGAATTTCAATGAAGCCAAAGATGAGCTGCGTGAGGTAGATGTTTAGGCCGAAACTTCCGATATTTAGGCTCAGTCCGTAAAACAGAAAAGTTGCTGCAAACCTGGAATCAGATACATTTAGTTTCCATGTCTATTTGGTAGCGATTACAGATGTGAGCCATTTTTAAATAGTGCATACCAGTTAAAGGCCATGATTACAGTATTCTTTCTTAAGTAGGCTACTCGGAAAATGTCCACCATGTTCTTTCTGTTCGGAGAACACTCCACATTGATCTAAAAAATTAGAAAAGAGTTGGTAGAAATTGTTCACATCAACCCAAAGACTTTCTAAATCTGGTTTTGTTAAAGATTAATTGTGGACAAAGACCTTATCAAGCAGATCCGCTGTCACATTTCTCTTGTTAGCTTTGGCGGCCCGTTGGAGCTCCTTCAGAGCTTCCTCCTTCTTGCCCTGAGACACGAGCCATCGGGGCGACTCTGGAAGAAAACTGGGAAAAAAAACAATTTGAACCCTAAATTTCCTTGAATAGAATTTTATGGTGTAAAATCTGTTTCTTTAAGAATAATATACCATCTGCTCACCATAACATGGTCACCAGGACAATGACGAGAGGGCTAAAGAGCACCAGTTGCATGTTCTTCCAGTTTGTTGTCAAATAAGCAATCCCAGACAAAATTATCTGTCCTACTGAAAAGAAACTCATGATGGACATCGTGCAGAGAGCTGATTTTGAAGGATCTGTCCATTCCACCACTGAAAAGTGGATCAGAAGTGAATACATTTGGTAAAATAGGCTTGATGTTACATTTTTAAGTCTCAAAAGTTTGAGACTTAAAAAAAAAAAAAAACTTGCCAATATTGCTGCTTCTAATATTAGGACACAGAACATAAAGGAGAAACAAAACGATGAACCTACCCATCACAAATGTGTTCATGATAACAACACCAGTTCCACATAAAAATTTGAGAGTCATGTAAACGTAGATGTTTGGTGAGAAAGCTGTGCTGACGCTGAACAACAGCAGGATGAAAACTGAAAGAAGGATCCCAAATCTTCTGCCAAACCTAAAGAGAGGAATAGTAGATTTTAACACTTTCTAAATTATCTAGGTTGTGCTCTACTTTTTAATATGAAAAATGCAATACATCTATTATTTGCCAGTATCATCTTCAAGTTTATCTGCAGAGCACATTTAGCAACATGGCAATTCAAGGTTCTTTACATAATAAAAACATAACTCAATTAACAAACAAAAAAATTACATTGCTATGACTAGATATTACTTTAAAAGATCCAGTTTTTATTAATCGAAGGTAGCCTTGACTTAAAGGAACGATGTATTTTGGCTGTGACACGATGCTCTGGAAGTTTGTTGCAGATTTGTGAAGCATAAAAATTGAAGACTGCTTCTTCAAATTTCGTTCAGATCTTGAAAATGCAGAGCAGACTAGAATCAAAAGCAGTCTCAGTTCAGAAAACAATGAACTGAGAGATGGGCAAACTGTAATTTGATACGGATCCAAGTCCACATCTGAATCAAGGCATAATCTTGACAATTTCAAATTCAAAAAACTGAGGTAACATGTAAAGCTAATGTTACATGTGATTTCTGAAATGCAGAAATTAACACTGTTAAAGAAACTGTTCAGAGACACAGTCTAAAAGACAAGTATTCAATTTAAGTCAAACAAATTTAAGTTTTTTTTTCTTCTTTTTCTTCAGCTGGCAATCTGACTTTAATAATAACAAATGTGTCTGAGCTTTGATGGACATGGACTTGATGTGGTCTTCAGGATGAATTGCAATGGTGTTATTAGATACCCATTTAAGACCTTTGCTCCGCTTATCTAATCTGAGATTAGTTCTGATGTTCAGAGACCTGTTTCTCTCAGGTAAGATATTGTCTGCTGATGACAACTCTCTAGAAACAACCTTTCCATTTTTAGCTTGTGTTCATTAATCGCTCACTGGAATTCAGAACCCTGTTTGAGATTTTTAAAGGATGCAACATAATCTGGCTTGGATTTGGAATGATCTTAAATTTGTGAAGCCTGCTCTGGCAACAGATCTGCTGATGTTTAAAGGAAAAGTAATACCTGTCAGAAATTGCCCCAAACATCAGCGAACCGACCAGAACACCAGCCATGTAGATGGACTGTGATGCCTCAATTAAACCACTTTTGTCACAAACCAGATTAAACTGCAAAAAGGAGCAATCGTTACAGAGAAGGGACAGACAGTATAAAGATAGACATGAACAATCTGCAAAGTATGCAAGAGAAACACAGATATACTGTTGACGGCAGATATTTGAATAAACCATGATAAAACCCACAAAATTATTGCCTTTAACTTGCATTTTTGTCTGACTATATCTTCAGTAATTAAGGACTCCTCCCTACGTGTATCTGCACTACAATCTAGCTCTTTGAAGTATCTCCTTTCTTCAATGAGGAGGGGGCTTTTGACTGCAAACTTGGACTTGTAGGGTCCGAACTTTTTGGCCCACGAGCCAAAATTGTCAGGTTGAATATACTCACGAGACACCTGCATATAAGAAAATGAAACACGCCATATTTCATTGTCTGATTTTTGTAGAAAAAAAAATTATAAAACAAATTTGAAAATCATTTTGTCTAAGCACTAAAAAGGTTCAAGTGCATGATTTCTGAACCTCTTTAGAAATTCATGAAAGGTGTTTTTTTTAGATCTGTTGATCCAAATATGGGGATATAGTTTTTCTACTCACCTTCGAAAAAGAAAAAAATATTCCTTTCTGCCTGTGCTGTTGAGTCAAGTTTTCACTGGAAGGGTGGCTCCTTTTTACTGGAAAGGAGCCACACAAAATCCCCCAATGGACAACAAATGACCCTCAGGCCTTACATTGGGCGCCTGCTGAAGATAATGATCTTTTTTTCAGCTTTTGCCAGAGGTTGGTGCACTAATTTTACAAAACAAGTTCCAAAACCAAAATAAGTTAATCTCTTAGAAAATCCCAGCTGATTTAATAAAGGCCATTTTTATTCTGGCTTTGGTTAAGAAAAAAAACACAGCTTTTGTGGCTTTTTAAACTATGAATTTAAATAACTGGCTTCAACTGCACATTATTATTATTATTTTTATTTTTTACCTCTGTCACAATGTTGGAAACACCAGGTTGGACCTCATAGTCCCAGCCACTGATGCATCCTGTTGTCCCGTTAAGACCATACTTTTCGATCGTTTCCAAATCCAGATTCACAGGGATGAACATTTTACAGCTTTCAAATCTTCCGTTCTCATCCACGGGGATGGTAAGATTTCTCTGCCTCTCTTTGGTTAGGTTTGGTCCATTCTCCAAAATCCAGTCAGTGTTACAGTGATGTGGGAAACTCATTCCAGTAAACACCTGGCTTGTCACGTCGAAAGCTGGGAAAATGCTGGGTATGCACAGCGCAATAAGTAAGCTTTTCTGAAATAAACCAAACTCCCCTATCTCCTTCAGGACCTCTCCAAAGCTGCTCATCTTGGCTTGTGGCTCATCCATTAGCAGTTTGAGGATCTGAAGGAGGAGTAGAGACACTAAAGCCACTATTAAGCACACTTAATAATTAGCCAAGCATAGCTAAGATAAGCCAAAAATGTAATGGTATGTCCTCAGTTCTTATTACTTTATGATTGTTCCAAGAACAATAAAATGCAACACAGCTAAACTGCTAGAATGATTGATAACACAAGTGTTAAAGAAATAACTCTTCTGTAAACAATGCAAGTGAAGAGTTCAAACAAAATGGGGTTAAACCAACTAAATAGCAAGAAAGAGTAAAAATACCTTTAGAGCTGTAGTAACCACGCTAGTCCAACTGCTAGCATGAAATACAAACCAAATATTAGTGTAGAATTTCAAATCAACTTATTCTATTGTGAATGTTTCAAGTTGAAGAAAACACCCTCAATATTTAAATTAGGTCAATCAAGTTTCACCAGCCAAATGTGTTCTTACTCTCACAGGTGCAACAGCACAGAGCTGATCAAAAGAAACAGCAGAATCAACACATGAGTGTTGAAACGCAGTTGATACCAGAGGAGAAGAGTTCACTTTTTTGCGATCTGAGAAAGTATTAAAAAGTTTAAACTTGAAAAGAAGGCAAAAACTTCTGTTGTAAAGATACACACTAAAAGCAGTTACAGCTTTAAAAGGATCCACTCCCCCACCCTCCCTTCGCTGGATCTGGAGAAACCCCTGTAGAAAATCATGGACCTGACAAAACATCAACAACTCTGGAATGACACTTCATTGTCCTACCGATAGTTGTCATTCTTTCAAGCAGATTGAAAGTTGTGAGAAAATGATTTACTGTAACCACTAATGATAAGAACATGTAACATGTTTCAAAAGACAGATCATTTGGAAAAACAAGTGGGCAGAAGATTAAAAAATGTTAGACCGAGACTTCTTAGTCTGGGTCTAACTTTCTAACTTCCTTTGATCGGCAGTAATCCTTCTCTCAAGCTTTCCATCAGTCACATAAGACACTATTCATTATTATTATTACCATTAATAATTTCACAAATGACCAACATTCAGCTCTTCTATGAATAATTTACTTAAAGTCCAATCTGTCTCAGGATATATGCTTTTACCTTCCATATAGTTAATGTTCTGAACAGTGACTAGACAATGCATACTGATAATAAGGTGCAAGAATGGAGTATCTATTTAGGACACCCACTATGTGCATCATCTGTGTATCAGAGAAGTATGTATTTAGTACAGGAAATGGAACTATCATTTTATAATTTATCATTTTTGACATCATTCTAAAGTACATTAGGGCTGCAAGTAACGATTATTTTAGTTATCGATTAATCTATTGATAGATTATTCTGAAGATTAATCGGACAAAAAGTGGCCCATTCTGTGGATGTTTCATTTAAGCCTTTTTTGTGCAATATTAGAAATATATTAAGAGAGGCATATAAACAAATAATTAATTTTAAAATAAAAAATCAAACATTTTATTGCCTAAAATGTAATAATATATTCCTTCAGTGTACAACTTGTCATTTGTTGAGGTTGAGGTTTTTGTCGAACATCTTCATAAATGAAAGTTGTTCTTTTTTTATCTTAATTGCAAAATTTATGTATTTTGTTTGCAGTTTTGGCTTAATTACTGCTCTGCGTGTGTTCTTGTTTCAGCAAATAGTCTTTTTTTTATTCTGTGTACTACAGTTAACGATTAATTGATTACTAATATAGTTGACTATTATTTTAAATAGCAATTCATTGCGTTTAATGTGATTAATTGCGGTATTTTTTAAATCAATATTTTCTCTTATTTCTCTTAAGTGACACTTTTTGAGGCCAGGAAATGATTTAAAATGTATTACTCCTTGTTAAATTCAGTGCCTTGAAAATGCGGAACAGATTTTACAACTAAAAACTATTTATTTAGTGGTGACTTTATGTAACATACTAAATAATGTTACATATTAACGCTGAACTACAGCGAGCTGGGACTAGGGTTGTGACTGTGGATATGACAAGAGAGTTGCATATGAGTTGAATATGAGTGTTGCAAAGACATGAAATGAGGCAAATGGTCGATTGAAGCTAATCCTGCTTATTTGCCAGAGCATGGTCTGTTCTGTTCTGTTTCCATGCTGATTAACTCAAAGAGTTGAATATTTACAAAGAGCAAGGACCAAAATAACTTAATAAGTGTTTTCTATCTGTTTTCCATGAAGGTAGAAGAGACAGGGACACAACTTATTGGTTGACTTCTCTGTCTTTTGCTGTTATTTTACAAAGTAGTTTATGTGGTAACTTCTTTTTAATAAAACTCACTTTTAGTTTTTTTAATGGGATATCTATTATTCTATATCCATATATATCTTTGTTACATAATATAAAATAGGATATTCCGTTTTGTAGTAATTAAGTAAACATTCTAATACACAAAGATAAATGTTCAAATTTTTGTGAAAAAGAACAATTTTCACAGTCATTTTTAGAAGTATCTTTTTGATTTCAATTTTATCCTTTTTCAACCCGATCAAATTTCTCTACAGCTGCTGCAACAACTCAGAAAAAAACTGACAGGCTGTTGGATCTGATGATGGCTAGTGCATCTCCTTCATAGATGAATTAACAGTTCAAATCCCATTTGGACTGATTCTGCATGGAGTCTGGGTGGTTGTACCCATGTTTCCTCCCATAATCTAGAACATGATATTCTGAATTTGTGAGTGATCTTCACTCTTGCTGAGTGATCTCGCTGAATGTCCTCGCATTTGCATTTGACGAAAGGGGTGGCCTCCAGAAAAACGTTTTGGATATATTTGACTCAAATATTTTGTGTATTCTTGTGTGCCACAAGAAAAATGAATTAAAGAGCTCAGAAGAAGATAGACACAAATGATGATTTAATAAATGTTAATTAAGAATAAAACCTCTCAAACCAGTCTGGATCTTTCTATAACTTTAAACTAAACATAATGAACAGATCATAAACTGTACTTCTGCATTTAGTGTGAGATGATCTTGTCCAGAATTCATAAACTATAGACATAACAGATTTTAAATATAGCTGAGCAAAAATACTCTAGTTGCTAAAACAAGAACAAATAAGCCATAAAAAATATTTTATATCACATTCAACTTCCGCTTAAACTTTAGACAACCCATAAAAAACACAAAGATTATTTTTTATTGATATATCAAAATGAAAAAAATGGAGACTGCGATGGTAAGGAATTTTGAAAGTCTTGGGAAGCCTAGCATTGGTTTCCTAAGTTTATTAAATGTACAAATGTGGAAAAGTTGGGATTTTTGTGATCAAAAAATTATTAAATTAAAATCAAATGAACTAATAAACTATAGAACACATTTTTAAAAGATAAAGTTGCCTAGAATGCTGTGCACTAACTCCCCTGAAACAGTCATAAAATGAGAACACACCACATTTAACATATTTAATCAGTTCCTCCTAAAATGTTTTTTGAGTTAGATCTGTTACAACAATGTAGTTTATATTCAAATTTATAGTTTCTCATCCGTTCCTACATCACAGCATTGGCTCCCCTCTGGTGCTTTTGTCGCTTTTCTATTTCAAAAACATAACAAGCAACACACATATTAATTACAGTGTAATGCATTGAAAATAATTCATGTTGCTTTCACTGACATCAGCTTACTTCAGTTCAATGTAGTCTTGAAGTTCAACATTGAGTGTTTCAGGGAGCAACAGGCTGAAACAACCAGCAGCCATCGGGATGATGCCATAAACAACCATGGGAATGCTGTAGTGGTAGGCTTGCAAGAGCCTGACCAGTGGTGAGAGGATGCCCGCCACTCCAGCACACATAGAGTTTACACCCATACCGCTATGTCTGCAAGATAGCACAGCCATATTTTAAATATAGACACATTTAAAATATGCCTATATGTCTGAATAGACATATTTTAAATGATGCAATATTTGTAAGGGGAATTCATTAATGAGTTGAGCACTAATACCAAACAACTCTTGGCTCTACACAACCAAATATGTAAGAATATGTAATGTAAAATATGGTGTTCACAGTCATTTAATTCTTTAAATAGCTCTTATTTTCAACCCCCTACACAGTCGTCAGAGTTGGATTATAGTTTCAACACCAGAACTTCAACTATCACATTTTTCTTATTTTACATTTGTACATTTCGAAAGAAGCTTGGTGGCTTTAGCAGGTGACACACTACATGACTGTCACAGTTTCCAGAGATTTTGAAAAGACTATTTTTAGTGCCTTGACTTGGTTATCACAGAGGATACAGGATTTTTTAGGCCAGTGCATCAAAACTTGTGGAATCTCTCTAGGATGAAAATAAGGAACACATATACCACTAGGTGGCGGTAATGTTACTTCCCTAGAAAATAAAGGAAGATGCTGTTTAAAATAGGTTAACTGACAAGTTAATATGATTTGGACAATGTTGTCTGTATTCTTTGTTACATATATAGTGAGAGTTTGCAATGTCTATTTGAAAGTTTGTTTATTGAGTTTGGAGTGACTCAATGTTAGCTGGCATCTAAAAATTTTAATATTTCTATCTGAACAAATAATGTCATGTTTGGGCTGCATTGCACAAATACACATTAAAGAGCTTAATGGAAACATGTCCCTTATAGAAATGTTTCAAATTTACTATCTTCATTATTTACTATCAGAATTTCTCTCTGTTATAACAATACTGATATACTAATTAGTTAGTTGTTTGTTTGTATTGTACTTATAATGTTTAATTGCTAAAAAAAATAAGTGAAGAAAGTTGTCTCAGCTTTTTCATTGAGTCTTTATTTCAATGCATATTTTAGTCAAATCAGCTTTTTTTTCTTATTTTCTAGATCTCACAGTGTATTTAGGTTTTTTAAGGAATAAGCAGTAATACCTTATATCAGTAGGATATAATTCAGCTGTATAGACATAGACTGTACTGAAGGCAGCAGCAGCAGAAAATTTTCCCATCATAGCAATGACTGTCACAACCACAGGTAGAGCTGGTGGGTATAAAACAAATGTGTTTAGCAAATAAAAAAATAGAAATAAAAACAAAAAAAGTGTAAGAAAACCACAAACAGTTAATATGATTACCTCTTGGGACAGCAGTGGCAACCAAACAAGAAACTCCTCCAAGGAAAAGGAAGCCTGCCTGACATATTCTCCTCCCAAAACGTTGAATCATAGTCAAACAAGCCACATTGGCAGGAATTTCAACAGTGCCAAAGATGAACTGCGTGAGGTAGATATTTAGGCCGAAACTCCCTATATTTAGGCTCAGTCCATAAAACAGGAAGCTGGCTGCAAACCTGAAATCAGATGCAGCATTAGCTTGACTACTGTGGTATATCTGCACATAGTAACTTTTTAAAGCAAATGGATTCTTAAGAAGGCAAACCAGTTAAAGCTCATTATTAGAGTGCGTTTCCTCAAATATGATATGCGGAAGATGTCCATCATGTTCTTTCTGTCTGGAGTAGTTTCCAAATTTACCTAAAATGTGGAAAATAAACTTCAGAAAAATTTCCACAGAAATGCAATTATAGACATTTTGGTGTTTATGGCTTTATTTAGATAGTGCATCGTCCTAGCTGACGTTCATCCAATTTAAGGAAATTTTCGTGGCATTTTATTTTAGATTCTAAATATTTGTATTTAGGACCTAGGTATTTAGATATATAGATCAACGTATGTATCTATGTACATACTTTGATCTATGTATGTAAAAATGAAACAATTCAGATCAAGAAATAAAGCCTAGTTGCCTGTATTTTGTGATGTCACAGAAAAACTTTTTATATTTAAAGACGCATGTGAAAACATAAAACTTTAAATTCAAAACCATCCAAGTAAATATATTAATATCAGGTCTGAGGAAGACATTCGAGGTTTTTGAAGTTTACGTGTGGATGAAAACTGTGCTGTTAGAGTGGTATTAGTGTTGTTGTAAGTGTAGTTTTAGCACCCCCAACAGGAGATTTTGTAAACAGCAAGTGACGTCACAGGAAGTAAAAAATCGGTGGATGTTTACATGGTGCTTGACGTCTGATCATCATCCAGGTCCATCTGCCTCCATCCTTCGTCTTATCGTCTGTATGTATACTGTTTGTTATCTACTTATGTTTAGCTTATTCACTATATTTTACTGTAACAAAATGGTGCATGTTGTAATCGTATTTTTTGTTGTATTTATTTCAGTTTCACACTTTCTGCATTAGTAAACCTGTGGACAAAGAGAATTGTCTTCAGTGTGTTAATGGAAGAAAGGTGTTGAACCTTGCTGCCGGTCCTCTACTTCGTAGTGAAGTGGGAAAGACAGTACAAAAACCTTTTCTAGCAGATGTGCTGGTACTCTTCGTTTGTTAACTTTGGCTGCCCGGTGGAGTGCCTTCTCAGCCTCCTCCTTCCTGTTTTGCGTCATCAACCATCGAGATGATTCTGGGAGAAGCCTGTTGAAACAAGACCTCCAATGCAACTAAAGACTGCCCAAGCAATGTTTTAGTTGGTAATGTAATTTTTCTGCTACTAACCAGTAGAAGATCAACAGGATTATGACAAGAGGGCTGAAGAGCACAAGTTGCAAGATCCTCCAGTTTCTCGTCAAATATGCAATACCAGACAGAAGCATCTGTCCAATTGAAAAGAAACTGATGATGGACGTTGTGCAAAGAGCAGACTTTGAAACGTCAGTCCACTCCACCGCTGAAAACCAGATTAGGAGAAAAGTCACTTATGGTCATAATTATTTTACACTGCTGAAGAGTAAGAGCTTAAAACCTTTGTAATGTTACAACTGTACATTTATACTGTACTTAGAGCTGAATACATAAGATCTGTGTAAGTCAGGGTTCAAGCAAAACAAAACAAAAGAATAAAACTTTGACCTACCCATGACACATGTGTTCATAATAATGACACCACCAGAAGACCCACATAAAAATTTAAAGATTATGTAAACGTAGATGTTTGGTGAGAAAGCCGTAATCACAGCAAACAACAGTAGAAGGAGAAGTGAAAGCAGGATTACAAATCTTCTACCAAACCTAGAAAAGAAAACAGAGCTTTATTAGAGAACAAAATTGAAAAGGAGTGCAAAGAAATCACACAAAATTCTTGATTTTTTAAAAATCATAATACTCGACACGACTCTTTAAAATTAACATTAAGTTACAGACAGCCTTCAGGCATATCAGCTGTTCTGACGTGCTTTGCATATTACATTCTCAGTACTCGTTTCACAAATTAAAATCTTTAATAGTGCACGAATAAGGATTCCTATCTCCATGTTGTCTGTAAATAACCATTTCCATATTTCTATATAAATATCCAATGCATTCTCTTAAACACCTATGATGTTTTGAGATTAGAGTTGCTATAAAATGGTAGAAGTCGACTTTACTCATGTGTGCTATCAGACAGTCATTGGCTCCAACCTCCAGGACCAACAAACAAAACTTTACAGCTTGTTTAGTTCAACTTTATCGGTATTATACTGATGATGATCACTAAGGATGACAACTTCAAAGACCTGGGCTTCCTGCACATTTTTAATTTCACAGTTAAACGCTTTTCCAGTCAGATTTCGTCATTTCTTTCATCACTTATTATAATATTTAAGGCCGAAACATTCACCTTTGGCTTTATTTTCTGCAAGTTCCACAAACTACAAAAAACAACACAATGCTGTCAAAGTGGCTTCTGATGAGGCTGTGATGTAAAGAGCTATTTCACATTTTATTGCTTGTTTATTTTGATTTGTTATCAGAACAAACATATACCAAAAATAAAAAAATTACGTTATGCCCATCAAATACCAGACCTGACTGCCCACCACTAAGTCACAGTTCTTCACATTTTATGAATATTTTTGCAGACATTCATAAAAGTGGATATTTCTTTTGCATCCCAACAGCACCCCATAAACATCTAAGAAGGTGTAGAGTTGAAAATGTAGAAATTATTCCTCTCTTGACTTTTGAATGTGAGGGTTCTCAAAACCTCTCAAAACCCCAAATGGTTTGAAATTCAAGTTGTGCTGTGGAAAATCAAAAGAATAAGTAATTTAGATATAAATTAAGATAAAAAGCGCCTCTTTTCTCTTTCAGATAAAATGAATATAGACCCAATCTTTTAAATTGGGGAGTAAGAAGTCAAGTCTGTAAATTCGACCATTTTTCCCGCAGCTTTTCCTTCCACCCAAACTTAGTCAAACCTGGAATATGACAAAAAGAACTTCCATACTTTTCCAAACTTGTCTGGACTGTGCAGAAGCCCTGCAAGAGCCTAAAATCTGATCAATCTAACATCACATACACAATAAAATGAAAATTGTCTCAGTATATTGACTAAGATAAAAATAAAAACATTATTTCCCACAATGTGTGAACCTGGAACCAATAGCTTAAGGTTGATATTCGTACCATGAGTTCTTTGCAAAATGGTGAGGTAAAAGGAAATGTATTACCTGTCAGAAATAGCCCCAACCAGTAAACATCCAATAAGGATACCTGCCATGTAGATTGACTGCGATGCCTCGATTAACCCACTTTTGCCACAAACTAGATCAAACTGTAAACAAAAACAACTGTTATTACAGATGAAGATAAAAATGCACTAAAAATTATAAGGAGGAATGCAAGATTGTAAGAAAATAATGGATTTTTGCTTACCTCTGTGACAAGGCTCGAGGCTCCTTGTTGAACCTCGTAGTCCCAGCCATTGATGCATTCTGTTGTTCTGTTGAGGCCATATGCTTCAATAGCTTCCAAATCCAGATCCACGGGGGTGAACATGCTACACTTTTCAAATCTCCCATCCTTGTCCACCGGGATGGTGAGGTTCCTTTGTCTCTCTTTTGTCAAGTTTGGACCTCTCTCCAAGATCCAGTCAGTGTTGCAGTGGTGAGAGAATCTCAGCCCCGCAAACACCTGACTGCTGACATCGAAAGCCGGGAAAATGCTGGGTATGCATAAAGCAACAAGCAAGGTTTTCTGAAACAAACCAAACTCCCCGACCTCCTTCAGGACGTCTCTGAAGCCGCTCATCTTGGCATGTGGACGTTTAACAGAGGCTTCTCATAGATCTACACAGTAGAGACAGGTTTAATTTTTAACTAATCACAAATAAGATAGTCCTTGTAACTGCCTTTGTAACTCCTTCGAGGGGAACAACGATTTACAGAGAGCTGTAAATCTGAATATTTCCATGCCGACACAGAAGTTTTAAACTTTGTTTCATCATTATTTGGGCCTACAAGGAAAGGTAGATGTTGTGATTTCACACCTTCAGCATATATCCATCAGATATTCATACAAATTATAGCTTTCTACTAAACACTTGGTATTCTAACATTTTTATCACTTTTATCCAAACAATGAAGTCAAAAGAAATAATTTATGCAAACTATTGGGTGAACAATATTTATGACTAATCATAATGAATAACAGCACATTATTTAAATATCTTATTCATCATATCTACTATGTTGCTTATACACACAGATGGCTTAATAATCAGACATAATAAAACCAATAACTAGTTTAAGCTAGTTTATTTGGATTCCTTCAAATCCAAATAACATTTGGCCACAAGACCTTTATTTAAATGTAACAGCACAATAAATACTCATTCACAAATTATGAATAGAGAGAATTTATGTTATGGCTTTTTCGTTAATAGTATATACTTAGCATTTGTGCTACAAGAGTAATTTATCCAGTGCAGATTTAAAATATTTTCAGAATACATTATAGTTTCCAAGGTGTTTACATTTTCCTGCTTCAATAAATAGCTGTGCATGTATTTGATTTATTTATAGTAAAAATATGTATTTCGTCAAGAAAATAATGCATTCTTTGCCAAATACAATGTCGAAATTCTACAAGGTGCAGCAGGATAAAATATGTCATAACCCATATATACATAGAAGTGCATATCTGGTTTTGAGAACTTAACTCAAAACACTTTTCTGTGTTTTCATGCTTCATACTTTGAATATTTCTTGGTTTGCTGGCTGTAAAATATAATATTTTGTTTTCAAACATTATATGCACCTCTCCCTAACTAAATAACCAGGCATTTAGCATGCAAGTAGTAGTCAATGTCACACAATGTGCTATGAGCACTAGTTTGTGACACACAAACATTGTATAAATGTTTGTGTGTCACATGAAATCTTTGGTCACCTGAACCTTTTTAACTCATTTAATAGAGACTCACTTGAGTTGCAGCTTTGTGGCATTTTTAGGCCACCAAGAGTCATGATGACTAAAACTAGAGTAACACTTTTGTGAATGTAAACATGCAAACAGGTAAGCATGCAACAGACCTAGGAAATACAAACGGGATTGACTCGGCATATTTTCCAATTCAATGACCACAGCAGGTAGAGTCAGCTTCAAAAATCTAAATGAACTTTACACAGAAGAGAAAACTAACTCACCTGTAAAAAGGCTTTATGGGTCTATTGATCCATAAAGCCTCTACAATGCAGTGTTTTTTTTTTCTACTGACAATCATTGATAAACTTTAAGTTTTCTGGGGTTTTTTAACCCCTCCAGGGGGTCTTTTGTGGGCTCTAGTGTCCCTTATATGACAGTGGGCTGACAGGAAACGGGGAAGGAGAGGGGGGAAGACATGCGGCAAATATTGTCGGGTCCGGGAGTCGAACCCGCGACGGCCGCGTCGAGGACTCAAGGCCTCCAAATATGGGTCACGCTAACCAATACGCCACCACGGCACGCCCAAACTTTAAGTTTTTAGTTAATAATTATGTTTCAAAACAAGCAGAAATGTTACTTTTACGGTTTTACTTGTATCTTTTAGAAACTAATGCATTCATATCAGTATTTACTCCCATGTGTCATCAGATTTCCCAGGGTGGGTTTAAGTACCAGGTATGTGTGAGTTCAGGTGAAATCTGAATCACAGTGAAGTAATCATCCATGCCTGGGAAGCTATTGATTGCGCTCATGTTTGTTCTTCAAATGTCATTGTATCTTGCTGCAGTTTTGTTTATCTGTCATCTGTTATATTTAGCAACTTCACTCTGGTAGTTCACATTTCATGAAAATGTTTCCATGGCACACCTACAGTGCAATGACTGAACTTGAGCATTAACTCTTCCCTTTGAAGAACATAAGATAAGGATTAAGACAAGATCATTATGTTTATGAGCTTTTCCAATGATGTTAAAGGTGTGTGATACGTTATAAAACAACTATATTGTATAGATACAAATGGAAGATTATCATTATTTAAAAAATCCACAATAAATGAAAGAAAGCTCACTACTTTGTTTACTCAATTCTCTAATTTACTGATAGATGTAATTTGATTTGCTAGCTAAAATTATCTTTCAACAGAGCAGTATGTTACAAAGTGTCACAAAATGTCCCAGCCAGGGTCCCTTAATCTCACAACTGGAACATAACTAAAGCAAGTGTGAGATGATAGAAAAATTAATAGGCTCAGGTTTGAATTATAATTAATACTATTTGATCCTTTTGCTATACCACCATAATTTGATTTAATTTCCACTTCCTGGGTGGGTATCTTTTCCTACCTGCTTGTAACAAGGTGATTTTTTTATAGCTGAATCTACATTGGAGATGAAGGCTTAGGTAAATTAATAGCAAATCTTCCAACAGGAACAAAAATCAGACACCGCATGGACTCCGTTGAAGTTTTAAACAACTGGATTTGATTTTACCCAATAGCTAATGTTTGTCTGTGACATACAGTATGTAATGCGGCAACACGATTGTGAAAAAAAGTTACACTATGAAATCAAGCTATAAAATCGTGTGCTTCTCTAGCATTCAGCCTACCCACCTCCTCTGCTTTAACGAAGCCAAATGGAAAATTAGGCTTTTGCCAAATCCTTTGAGGAGTACGACATCTTTGTCAGCAATGAAATGTTGGACTGAAAACCTGACTGAATAGGTTCCTTCTCTTTGTCTGCTGCCATTGCCAAACTACAACCATAGACTCCAATTCTAAAATGGCGCAGAAAATTGACGTCATTCACAACCCTTCCTGTATGGCAGTTTTGGTCTGCCATACAGTACATCAGTATTACACAGAGCTGCAATAATTAGACAATTATAGTAATAATGAATACTTTTGAATTTTCAAAAGTTACTCTGTTTTTTCAACTCAGTTCACTTAGTGACTAATTACACAAATACCAACGTTTTAAGCCTTTCAAACTGGTTTAAGGCTAATTTTCAACTTGTAGTTAATGAAAACATGACTTAGTTTCTTAAATGATCAGAGTATTATCAGACCAGTTAACATTTCTAAGACAGAAATGTGTGCTTAATGAAAAACATGTTTAATACATGATAAAGATTATTTTCAAAAGGTACTTTTAAAGTGACAAACAAGCCTCACTGCAACCCATAGTTTAATCTGTTAATAATAACTGTATAATACTATTCAGTCTAGCTCTCTGTGCCAGTAATAAAAGTTTCAATTAGCAGAAAATTAGCTAGGAAGCATTAAGATTTTCTTGTCATTAAGAAACAGCAACTAAGGTATTTCTTTGCCAAAACAGCAGCTGATCAAAAGAAACAGCAGAATCAATACATCAACACATGAGTGTTGAAACGCAGTTGGTACCAGAGGAGAAGAGTTCACTTTTTTGTGATCTGAGAAAGTATTAAAAAGTTTAAACTTGAGAAGAAGGCAACAACTTCTGTTGTAAAGAAACAGTTACAGCTTTAAAAGAATCCACTCCCCCACCCTCCCCTCACCGGATCTGGAGAAACCCCTATAGAAAATCATGGACCTGACAAAACATCAACAACTCTGGAATGACACTTCATTGTCCTACCGATAGTTGTCATTCTTTCAAGCAGATTGAAAGTTGTGAGAAAATGATTTACTGTAACCCCTAACGATAAGAACATGTAACATGTTTCAAAAGACAGATCATTTGGAAAAACAAGTGGGCAGAAGATTAAAAAATGCTTTCTAACTTCCTTTGATCGGCAGTAATCCTTCTCTCAAGCCTTCCATCAGTCACATAAGACACTATTCATTATTACTATTACCATTAATAATTTCACAAATGACCAACATTCAGCTCTTCTCTGACATAATAAACAGTCATTAAAATGAGAACACACCACATTTAACATATTTAATCAGTTCCTCCTAAAATGTTTTTTGAGTTAGATCTGTTACAACAATGTAGTTTATATTCAAATTTATAGTTTCTCATCCGTTCCTACATCACAGCATTGGCTCCCCTCTGGTGCTTTTGTCGCTTTTCTATTTCAAAAACATAACAAGCAACACACATATTAATTACAGTGTAATGCATTGAAAATAATTCATGTTGCTTTCACTGACATCAGCTTACTTCAGTTCAATGTAGTCTTGAAGTTCAACATTGAGTGTTTCAGGGAGCAACAGGCTGAAACAACCAGCAGCCATCGGGATGATGCCATAAACAACCATGGGAATGCTGTAGTGGTAGGCTTGCAAGAGCCTGACCAGTGGTGAGAGGATGCCCGCCACTCGAGCACACATAGAGTTTACACCCATACCGCTATGTCTGCAAGATAGCACAGCCATATTTTAAATATAGACACATTTAAAATATGCCTATATGTCTGAATAGACATATTTTAAATGATGCAATATTTGTAAGGGGAATTCATTAATGAGTTGAGCACTAATACCAAACAACTCTTGGCTCTACACAACCAAATATGTAAGAATATGTAATGTAAAATATGGTGTTCACAGTCATTTAATTCTTTAAATAGCTCTTATTTTCAACCCCCTACACAGTCGTCAGAGTTGGATTATAGTTTCAACACCAGAACTTCAACTATCACATTTTTCTTATTTTACATTTGTATATTTCGAAAGAAGCTTGGTGGCTTTAGCAGGTGACACACTACATGACTGTCACAGTTTCCAGAGATTTTGAAAAGACTATTTTTAGTGCCTTGACTTGGTTATCACAGAGGATATAGGATTTTTTAGGCCAGTGCATCAAAACTTGTGGAATCTCTCTAGGATGAAAATAAGGAACACATATACCACTAGGTGGCGGTAATGTTACTTCCCTAGAAAATAAAGGAAGATGCTGTTTAAAATAGGTTAACTGACAAGTTAATATGATTTGGACAATGTTGTCTGTATTCTTTGTTACATATATAGTGAGAGTTTGCAATGTCTATTTGAAAGTTTGTTTATTGAGTTTGGAGTGACTCAATGTTAGCTGGCATCTAAAAATTTTAATATTTCTATCTGAACAAATAATGTCATGTTTGGGCTGCATTGCACAAATACACATTAAAGAGCTTAATGGAAACATGTCCCTTATAGAAATGTTTCAAATTTACTATCTTCATTATTTACTATCAGAATTTCTCTCTGTTATAACAATACTGATATACTAATTAGTTAGTTGTTTGTTTGTATTGTACTTATAATGTTTAATTGCTAAAAAAAATAAGTGAAGAAAGTTGTCTCAGCTTTTTCATTGAGTCTTTATTTCAATGCATATTTTAGCCAAATCAGCTTTTTTTTCTTATTTTCTAGATCTCACAGTGTATTTAGGTTTTTTAAGGAATAAGCAGTAATACCTTATATCAGTAGGATATAATTCAGCTGTATAGACATAGACTGTACTGAAGGCAGCAGCAGCAGAAAATTTTCCCATCATAGCAATGACTGTCACAACCACAGGTAGAGCTGGTGGGTATAAAACAAATGTGTTTAGCAAATAAAAAAATAGAAATAAAAACAAAAAAAGTGTAAGAAAACCACAAACAGTTAATATGATTACCTCTTGGGACAGCAGTGGCAACCAAACAAGAAACTCCTCCAAGGAAAAGGAAGCCTGCCTGACATATTCTCCTCCCAAAACGTTGAATCATAGTCAAACAAGCCACATTGGCAGGAATTTCAACAGTGCCAAAGATGAACTGCGTGAGGTAGATATTTAGGCCGAAACTCCCTATATTTAGGCTCAGTCCATAAAACAGGAAGCTGGCTGCAAACCTGAAATCAGATGCAGCATTAGCTTGACTACTGTGGTATATCTGCACATAGTAACTTTTTAAAGCAAATGGATTCTTAAGAAGGCAAACCAGTTAAAGCTCATTATTAGAGTGCGTTTCCTCAAATATGATATGCGGAAGATGTCCATCATGCTCTTTCTGTCTGGAGTAGTTTCCAAATTTACCTAAAATGTGGAAAATGAACTTCAGAAAAATTTTCACAGAAATACAGTTATAGACATTTTGGTGTTTATGGCTTTATTTAGATAGTGCATCGTCCTAGCTGACGTTCATCCAATTTAAGGAAATTTTCGTGGCATTTTATTTTAGATTCTAAATATTTGTATTTAGGATCTAAGTATTTAGATATATAGATCAATGTATGTATTGAATACATAGATACATTGATCTATGTATGTAAAAATGAAACAATTCAGATCAAGAAATAAAGCCTAGTTGCCTGTATTTTGTGATGTCACAGAAAAACTTTTTATATTTAAAGACGCATGTGAAAACATAAAACTTTAAATTCAAAACCATCCAAGTAAATATATTAATATCAGGTCTGAGGAAGACATTCGAGGTTTTTGAAGTTTACGTGTGGATGAAAACCTTTTCTAGCAGATGTGCTGGTACTCTTCGTTTGTTAACTTTGGCTGCCCGGTGGAGTGCCTTCTCAGCCTCCTCCTTCCTGTTTTGCGTCATTAACCATCGAGATGATTCTGGGAGAAGCCTGTTGAAACAAGACCTCCAATGCAACTAAAGACTGCCCAAGCAATGTTTTAGTTGGTAATGTAATTTTTCTGCTACTAACCAGTAGAAGATCAACAGGATTATGACAAGAGGGCTGAAGAGCACAAGTTGCAAGATCCTCCAGTTTCTCGTCAAATATGCAATACCAGACAGAAGCATCTGTCCAATTGAAAAGAAACTGATGATGGACGTTGTGCAAAGAGCAGACTTTGAAACGTCAGTCCACTCCACCGCTGAAAACCAGATTAGGAGAAAAGTCACTTATGGTCATAATTATTTTACACTGCTGAAGAGTAAGAGCTTAAAACCTTTGTAATGTTACAACTGTACATTTATACTGTACTTAGAGCTGAATACATAAGATCTGTGTAAGTCAGGGTTCAAGCAAAACAAAACAAAAGAATAAAACTTTGACCTACCCATGACACATGTGTTCATAATAATGACACCACCAGAAGACCCACATAAAAATTTAAAGATTATGTAAACGTAGATGTTTGGTGAGAAAGCCGTAATCACAGCAAACAACAGTAGAAGGAGAAGTGAAAGCAGGATTACAAATCTTCTACCAAACCTAGAAAAGAAAACAGAGCTTTATTAGAGAACAAAATTGAAAAGGAGTGCAAAGAAATCACACAAAATTCTTGATTTTTTAAAAATCATAATACTCGACACGACTCTTTAAAATTAACATTAAGTTACAGACAGCCTTCAGGCATATCAGCTGTTCTGACGTGCTTTGCATATTACATTCTCAGTACTCGTTTCACAAATTAAAATCTTTAATAGTGCACGAATAAGGATTCCTATCTCCATGTTGTCTGTAAATAACCATTTCCATATTTCTATATAAATATCCAATGCATTCTCTTAAACACCTATGATGTTTTGAGATTAGAGTTGCTATAAAATGGTAGAAGTCGACTTTACTCATGTGTGCTATCAGACAGTCATTGGCTCCAACCTCCAGGACCAACAAACAAAACTTTACAGCTTGTTTAGTTCAACTTTATCGGTATTATACTGATGATGATCACTAAGGATGACAACTTCAAAGACCTGGGCTTCCTGCACATTTTTAATTTCACAGTTAAACGCTTTTCCAGTCAGATTTCTTCATTTCTTTCATCACTTATTATAATATTTAAGGCCGAAACATTCACCTTTGGCTTTATTTTCTGCAAGTTCCACAAACTACAAAAAACAACACAATGCTGTCAAAGTGGCTTCTGATGAGGCTGTGATGTAAAGAGCTATTTCACATTTTATTGTTTGTTTATTTTGATTTGTTATCGGAACAAACATATACCAAAAATAAAAAAATTACGTTATGCCCATCAAATACCAGACCTGACTGCCCACCACTAAGTCACAGTTCTTCACACTTTTGAATATTTTTGCAGACATTCATAAAAGTGGATATTTCTTTTGCATCCCAACAGCACCCCATAAACATCTAAGAAGGTGTAGAGTTGAAAATGTAGAAATTATTCCTCTCTTGACTTTTGAATGTGAGGGTTCTCAAAACCTCTCAAAACCCCAAATGGTTTGAAATTCAAGTTGTGCTGTGGAAAATCAAAAGAATAAGTAATTTAGATATAAATTAAGATAAAAAGCGCCTCTTTTCTCTTTCAGATAAAATGAATATAGACCCAATCTTTTAAATTGGGGAGTAAGAAGTCAAGTCTGTAAATTCGACCATTTTTCCCGCAGCTTTTCCTTCCACCCAAACTTAGTCAAACCTGGAATATGACAAAAAGAACTTCCATACTTTTCCAAACTTGTCTGGACTGTGCAGAAGCCCTGCAAGAGCCTAAAATCTGATAAATCTAACATCACATACACAATAAAATGAAAATTGTCTCAGTATATTGACTAAGATAAAATTAAAAACATTATTTCCCACAATGTGTGAACCTGGAACCAATAGCTTAAGGTTGATATTCGTACCATGAGTTCTTTGCTAAATGGTGAGGTAAAAGGAAATGTATTACCTGTCAGAAATAGCCCCAACCAGTAAACATCCAATAAGGATACCTGCCATGTAGATTGACTGCGATGCCTCGATTAACCCACTTTTGCCACAAACTAGATCAAACTGTAAACAAAAGCAACTGTTATTACAGATGAAGATAAAAATGCACTAAGAATTATAAGGAGGAATGCAAGATTGTAAGAAAATAATGAATTTTTGCTTACCTCTGTGACAAGGCTCGAGGCTCCTTGTTGAACCTCGTAGTCCCAGCCATTGATGCATTCTGTTGTTCTGTTGAGGCCATATGCTTCAATAGCTTCCAAATCCAGATCCACGGGGGTGAACATGCTACACTTTTCAAATCTCCCATCCTTGTCCACCGGGATGGTGAGGTTCCTTTGTCTCTCTTTTGTCAAGTTTGGACCTCTCTCCAAGATCCAGTCAGTGTTGCAGTAGTGAGAGAATCTCAGCCCCGCAAACACCTGACTGCTGACATCGAAAGCCGGGAAAATGCTGGGTATGCATAAAGCAACAAGCAAGGTTTTCTGAAACAAACCAAACTCCCCGACCTCCTTCAGGACGTCTCTGAAGCCGCTCATCTTGGCATGTGGACGTTTAACAGAGGCTTCTCATAGATCTACACAGTAGAGACAGGTTTAATTTTTAACTAATCACAAATAAGATAGTCCTTGTAACTGCCTTTGTAACTCCTTCGAGGGGAACAACAGTTATCACGACAGCAATAAAATGCCATTGAGTTGGAAACAACACAGATAGTAATCCAAAAGTGAAAAAAACCTGAATCAATAAATCAAAAAGACATTATTAATTTGTTTTACAGGCATACAATAAGATGATAAAATTCTTATTTACAGCTGTAAATATTCAACTGTAAATCTTTCTTTAAATATTCCGATTTACAGAGAGCTGTAAATCTGAATATTTCCATGCCGACACAGACGTTTTAAACTTTGTTTCATCATTATTTGGGCCTACAAGGAAAGGTAGATGTTGTGATTTCACACCTTCAGCATATATCCATCAGATATTCATACAAATTATAGGTTTCTACTAAACACTTGGTATTCTAACATTTTTATCACTTTTATCTAAACAATGAAGTCAAAAGAAATAATTTATGCAAACTATTGGGTATTGACTAATCATAATCAATAACAGAACATTATTTAAATATCTTACTCATCATATCTACTATGTTGTTTATACACACAGATGGCTTAATAATCAGACATAATAAAACCAATAACTAGTTTAAGCTAGTTTATTTGGATTCCTTCAAATCCAAATAACATTTGGCCACAAGACCTTTTTTTAAATGTAACAGCACAATAAATACTCATTTACAAATTATGAATAGAGAGAATTTATGTTATAGCTTTTTCATTAATAGTATATACTTAGCATTTGTGCTACATCAGTAATTTATCCAGTGCAGATTTAAAATATTTTCAGAATACATTATAGTTTCCAAGGTGTTTACATTTTCCTGCTTCAATAAATAGCTGTGCATGTATTTGATTTATTTATAGTAAAAATATGTATTTCGTCAAGAAAATAATGCATTCTTTGCCAAATACAATGTCGAAATTCTACAAGGTGCAGCAGGATAAAATATGTCATAACCCATATATACATAGAAGTGCATATCTGGTTTTGAGAACTTAACTCAAAACACTTTTCTGTGTTTTCATGCTTCATACTTTGAATATTTCTTGGTTTGCTGGCTGTAAAATATAATATTTTGTTTTCAAACATTATATGCACCTCTCCCTAACTAAATAACCAGGCATTTAGCATGCAAGTAGTAGTCAATGTCACACAATGTGCTATGAGCACTAGTTTGTGACACACAAACATTGTATAAATGTTTGTGTGTCACATGAAATCTTTGGTCACCTGAACCTTTTTAACTCATTTAATAGAGACTCACTTGAGTTGCAGCTTTGTGGCATTTTTAGGCCACCAAGAGTCATGATGACTAAAACTAGAGTAACACTTTTGTGAATGTAAACATGCAAACAGGTAAGCATGCAACAGACCTAGGAAATACAAACGGGATTGACTCGACATATTTTCCAATTCAATGACCACAGCAGGTAGAGTCAGCTTCAAAAATCTAAATGAACTTTACACAGAAGAGAAAACTAACTCACCTGTAAAAAGGCTTTATGGGTCTATTGATCCATAAAGCCTCTACAATGCAGTGTTTTTTTTTTCTACTGACAATCATTGATAAACTTTAAGTTTTCTGGGGTTTTTTAACCCCTCCAGGGGGTCTTTTGTGGGCTCTAGTGTCCCTTATATGACAGTGGGCTGACAGGAAACGGGGAAGGAGAGGGGGGAAGACATGCGGCAAATATTGTCGGGTCCGGGAGTCGAACCCGCGACGGCCGCGTCGAGGACTCAAGGCCTCCAAATATGTCACCACGGCACGCCCAAACTTTAAGTTTTTAGTTAATAATTATGTTTCAAAACAAGCAGAAATGTTACTTTTACGATTTTACTTGTATCTTTTAGAAACTAATGCATTCATATCAGTATTTACTCCCATGTGTCATCAGATTTCCCAGGGTGGGTTTAAGTACCAGGTATGTGTGAGTTCAGGTGAAATCTGAATCACAGTGAAGTAATCATCCATGCCTGGGAAGCTATTGATTGCGCTCATGTTTGTTCTTCAAATGTCATTGTATCTTGCTGCAGTTTTGTTTATCTGTCATCTGTTATATTTAGCAACTTCACTCTGGTAGTTCACATTTCATGAAAATGTTTCCATGGCACACCTACAGTGCAATGACTGAACTTGAGCATTAACTCTTCCCTTTGAAGAACATAAGATAAGGATTAAGACAAGATCATTATGTTTATGAGCTTTTCCAATGACGTTAAAGGTGTGTGATACGTTATAAAACAACTATATTGTATAGATACAAATGGAAGATTATCATTATTTAAAAAATCCACAATAAATGAAAGAAAGCTCACTACTTTGTTTACTCAATTCTCTAATTTACTGATAGATGTAATTTGATTTGCAAGCTAAAATTATCTTTCAACAGAGCAGTATGTTACAAAGTGTCACAAAATGTCCCAGCCAGGGTCCCTTAATCTCACAACTGGAACATAACTAAAGCAAGTGTGAGATGATAGAAAAATTAATAGGCTCAGGTTTGAATTATAATTAATACTATTTGATCCTTTTGCTATACCACCATAATTTGATTTAATTTCCACTTCCTGGGTGGGTATCTTTTCCTACCTGCTTTTAACAAGGTGATTTTTTTTTATAGCTGAATCTACATTGGAGATGAAGGCTTAGGTAAATTAATAGCAAATCTTCCAACAGGAACAAAAATCAGACACCGCATGGACTCCGTTGAAGTTTTAAACAACTGGATTTGATTTTACCCAATAGCTAATGTTTGTCTGTGACATACAGTATGTAATGCGGCAACACGATTGTGAAAAAAAGTTACACTATGAAATCAAGCTATAAAATCGTGTGCTTCTCTAGCATTCAGCCTACCCACCTCCTCTGTTATTAATGGAGCCAAATGGAAAATTAGGCTTTTGCCAAATCCTTTGAGGAGTACAACATCTTTGTCAGCAATGAAATGTTGGACTGAACACCTGACTGAATAGGTTCCTTCTCTTTGTCTGCTGCCATTGCCAAACTACAACCATAGACTCCAATTCTAAAATGGCGCAGAAAATTGACGTCATTCACAACCCTTCCTGTATGGCAGTTTTGGTCTGCCATACAGTACATCAGTATTACACAGAGCTGCAATAATTAGACAATTATAGTAATAATGAATACATTTGAATTTTCAAAAGTTACTCTGTTTTTTTAACTCAGTTCACTTAGTGACTAATTACACAAAGACCAACGTTTTAAGCCTTTCAAGCTGGTTTAAGGCTAATTTCCAACTTGTAGTTAATGAAAACATGACTTAGTTTCTTAAATGATTAGAGTATTATCAGACCAGTTAACATTTCTAAGACAGAAATGTGTGCTTAATGAAAAACATGTTTAATACATGATAAAGATTATTTTCAAAAGGTACTTTTAAAGTGACAAACAAGCCTCACTGCAACCCATAGTTTAATCTGTTAATAATAACTGTATAATACTATTCAGTCTAGCTCTCTGTGCCAGTAATAAAAGTTTCAATTAGCAGAAAATTAGGTAGGAAGCATTAAGATTTTCTTGTCATTAAGAAACAGCAACTAAGGTATTTCTTTGCCAAAACAGCAGACACAGTCAGAGACAACTGCTTTCAGTACAACCATGTTGCTGAAGTAAGAAACTTGAAATTAATTGACTCATAATTTATTCTAAGCTTTTATAGTTGGAATTAGGTCATTTATTCTGCATTTGTTTGGTTCGCTACTGGATGTGGTGCAAATATGCAGATTAACCCTGTAATGTTTTACATTTTCTTTGCCATAAGTTGTCAACTTCATTGCAGACCCTTTAGTGAAGTTCAGATGGTTTAGTCACAGGAGAGTTTTAAAACACATATGTAGACCTGTTTAGGACTTTAATATATCACACAGGAAGGCAGAATTTGTTTTATTTTCACTGCTTTCTGTTATAATACACATAACTGCCAAAGACACATATTAACATTTACATATCATTAAAAAGAAAAGGGAAAAAAGTACTAAAAGCACTGTAATTTATAAGTGACCCGTTATCTTTGGACTGTCAAAAAAAATTAAGATTGTAACAACTAATAAAATGTCACAGATAATTCAAATGATAAACCCTACAGTTAACTCAATAAAAACACATAACTATTATATCAGATAGTCATAATGTCAGTAACCTCCGAAACAATCACAATTTTGTACTCTTTTCTTCTTGAGCACAGGATCCTTTCTCTGTGATTTCATCAGATGATTTTCTGAAATTATAAACAGAACTGAGTGATTAGCTGTCAACATAAGCCAACTGGTGGGGGTGGAGGGAAATGTGCAAACTCACTTGTTTTCAGCAAGGTCCTGCAGCTCGGCGTTGCGAGTTTCAGGTAGAAGCACACAGAGACCTCCAGCCACAATGGGGACAGTGCCATAAATCAACATGGGGATGATATAATGGTAAACATCCAAGAGACGGATCAGGGGAGCAAGGATTCCTGCCACTCGAGCACACATGGAGTTCAGACCCACGCCGTTCTGCCTGGAAGGACAGAAGATCAAGTCGTCAGCTGTCTCATCACTTAAATAAAGCTAATCTTCTCCCAAATGATAAAGATGGATCCTTAGTTTTGCCTTCAGGTCATTACTTTCTTACCTCAGAATGGTGGGGTATAGCTCTGCTGTATAAACATAAACTGTGGCAAAACTGGCAGTGGCAGCAAATTTACCCAGAACAGCTATAACTGTGATCACGACGGGAAGATCTGATGAGCAAACAAATTGCATTTCTGTAATGAGGGCTGGACTTTTTATAACCATAACCATTAGATGACCTAGTAGCAAAAAAAAAAAAAAAAAAAGAAGGGTAAAAGTGATTTTTTTAAAATAGTACATTTCAAGCCAAGGTTGTTACCTTTTGGTATAACAAGGATGCCAAGGCAAGCAAGGCCTCCAAACAACAGGACTCCTCCTTGGCAAATTTTCCTTCCAAAATACTGTAAGAATGGCAAAATACCTACACGAGCAGGAACCTCCACTACGCCAAAGATGAACTGTGTGAGGTAAATATCCAGACCAAAGTTGCCAACATTGAGACTTAGTCCATAGTACATCAGACTTGTCGCAAACCTGTTAAGTCATGACAAAGACATTAAGTGACCCCCATAAAGTTAAAGCTACTAAAGTGCCAACTGGATGCTTACCAGATAGTGCTCATTATGAGAGCCCGTTTTCTCAAATATGATAACCTGAAGATGTCCAGCATGGTTCCCTTTTTGTTCGCACCCATACCATCCAGCTGAAAAATTGTGGGTGTGATTAGTGAGCACGTGTTTGGTTTTTGGTAGAGGTCAGAGTGTGATTGGTGGGACTCACTTTCTCTAGCAGCTCCTCTGGCACTTTTCTCTTGTTCACTTTAGCGGCTCTCTGTACTTCCTTTAAGGCCTCCTCCTTCCTGCCCTGTGTAATGAGCCAGCGAGCCGACTCTGGAAGAATCCTGCTTGACAAATAAGTCTGGATCACAAACTGTGCTGTTTGTTTTATTATTGTTGTGGCTGTTTTCAGCTGCATGACATGTTGAAAGCTACAACATATTTCTATTAGTCGCAAAAAAAGTTTCCGGCTTTGAAATATATTGGTCACAGGCTTTGTAGCTTTCGGTTGTTTAGATTGCAGTCATATCCTCACAATATTGAGATCACAGGGAATCCATTGATACTAAAGAGTTGAAGTGATGATACACTTTGAACCAACTGCTAAGAAACAAGAATTGTATCCATCTCTTTCATTTTTTTTGGTTGTTTCATTCTCTTGAGGAAAGAAATTTGTCTGCACCCATCTCCTCTGCCTGCCTTATGTAAAAGACAGACATAGTGTGGAAACTAAAGAAGTTCCACCCATCAGTTTTACTGAGGTAACACTGTTTTAAAGTTGAAGTTGAGAAGCTGTTTCAAATTAAATAATTTGGTCAAGTTGTTTTAAATCATGTCAACATGGTCATAAAATCACATTATTTTTTACTCAAGTTAATACTGCGAAAATCATACATATGCTTACTTTTAGAGGCAGTCAAACAAATACTAACCAGTAGAAGATTCCCAGTACAAGGATAAGAGGGCTGAAGAGCACAAGCTGCAGGATCCTCCAGTTGCGGATGAAATAAGCAACTCCAGAAAGTGTCATCAGTCCAAGAGGAAAAAATGCATGGCAGATGATGGTGCAGAGAGCAAACTTTGAAGAATCACTCCATTCTCCGCCTTTAATGGAAATAACAAGTGTGAAATCAATTATCTATGTGCCGTAATTTCCAGACTATGAGTTGCTCCTTTTTCACACGCTTTGAACACTGCGATGTGACTAATATAACGCTTTCTTCCCAGGTTTTCAAAAGGTTGGACTGCTGCCCGATGAAGAGGACGGCACAAACTTAAGAGTGAAAGGAAAGTGACATTGAGAGCAACAAAGAAAGAGAGACTTAGGGCGTGTGTGAGAGGCTGTTCAATTCTGATAGTGAAGAAGACTACTTTGGTGGTTCCAGTGTGCAGGAGGAAGATGTGATCAGTGGCTTTTTCTGGTCAGCTCCTGAAGTTTCTTGCTTTTTAAGCAGCTGTGTTACAGACACTGTTATGGAAAAAGCATGTAGGGTATGTAAAAAATTATCTTTCTATTTAAATATCTCATCGACATCTACAGCTTATAGACAAATATAGCCTATGTACACTTTTTTGCCTCCTAAGTGAGGCTTGCATTCAGGTTTGCTCAATAGTCTGGAAATTACGGTATTGATTGGTATAGTTAATGCACTCGAAATAAAGTTGCCATTAAATTCAGCTGTGAAACCTACCAATCACAAAGGCATTTGCAACAATTCCAGATGTTGAGAAGCCACAAACAAATTTGAGAGCAATGTAAACATAGATGTTGGGTGAGAAACTGAGTCCTACTCCAAACACAAATAAGATGAGGAGAGACAGCAGGACCACAAAACGTCGGCCGAACCTACAGAAAGAAAGGCTGAAATGTTACACATGTCCCTAAAAGTTACTTTGTTAGTTAACTGTTTCCTAGTTAATGGCTGGACACAAGTGGTCATCACCTGTCAGCCATCTGTCCCAGAACAAAGGCTCCAACCAGAAGACCGGCCATGTAAATAGACTGAGATGCCTCAATGAAATTGCTTCTGTCGCACACAAGGTTAAACTGACAACAACATTGAAGAGACATAAAGAAAAATTTAGTTATACTTCATTTCTCTAAGCCTGTTAATCTTTTACTTCAGCTACTTTGATATATTTTACTTTTTGGATGTATTAATTTGTTATAAACATGGCTACACAACATTTTTCAAAAGTTATTATACATCTTGAAACGATAAGAAAATTAGGGAAAGAAGTTTCCCTAATCAGAAGAAACAAAAACTAAACTTTTCAGCCTTCATGTAAAAAGCTATGTGTGGAGGAAAACCAAAACTACATCCCCGGAATCAAACATGGTGTTGGCAGAATCATGCTGCGGGGACTTTTGTTTTCTTTGCCAGAGACAAGAAAGCCAAATACCAGGCAATCCTGAAAGACAACACGTTAAGAGGCTGTAAATGAAAATACTAATCACAAAATATTATTAGCAGGGGTCTAGAAAAGCACTCTAGAGATAGCAAATTTGAATACTACACTTAATAATGTGAAACAACTGTAAGCAGAAAAGTAAATTTAAAATATTCTCTAATTAAAAGTTGGTAGCATCAGCCCTGACCTCTACTGCCCTGATTGGCTAGGTGGGCATAGACAATGAATGAAAAAATATAACCTTTGTCTGAAACCTGCCTCCTCCATTATGATAGGTTGTAAAACATTTTGTTTAACATTATTTACTTTTCTTTGTATTTGTTACCAACTTTTATGCAATCTTATGATGCTGCTTCCACTGTCTTCATCATGTTACTGCATGTCTCTTTGATGTCCTTAGTTACACCTCATATAATGTGTTTTGTGTTTTTTTCCGCTTTTATCCCATATATCTCAAGTATCTATAGCTTAAAGTAGTGAGATGGATGGAATCTCCAGTCTCTAGACTCTGAGCCTCCCTCCAGTGTTTAACATCTTGTTGACTCTCTAATCTGTTCAAAGGTTTTTACATGTATTATGTCACTATAGGCAGATTTAAAAAAAACCATGTCAACTGACTTTAAAGTACTTTGTGTCATATTTATGCACTTTCAGCAGATCAGTGTTCTAAGGTCAGCACTTATTTAGCGTCAGTCAATCATTCAGTGACAATTATGTGGCATATCGCAGATTCGCCAAAGTTATCTCTCTATGTTGATCTGCTCAAGATTTTCTTACCTCTGTCACAATGCTGGAGGCATGATTGGGCATCTCAAAAACTGATCCATTTATGCATCCCGTTGTTTCGTTAAGTCCGTACCTTTCAATGGTTTCCAGGTCCAAACTTACAGGTGTGAACATTTTACAGCTGTCAAACTTTCCCTCTCTGTTAGTGGGTATGGTGAGGTTTCTTTGTCTTTCATCAGTCAGGTTGGGTCCCCGCTCCAAGATCCAGTCGGTGTTACACTGGTGCGGGAAGTTCATACCTGTAAACACCTGGCCGATCACGTCGAACGCCAGAAACACGCTGGGGATGCATAATGCAGCCACCAAGCGTTTCTGAAAGAAGCCAAATTCCCCGATCTCCTTCAAGATTTGCCCAAAGTTGCTCATAATGGTGTCCTAAAGTCCTCAGCAAGTAATGAAGGCAAGGGGCAGCTTTGGTTTCAAGAGAAGAGAAGGAGTCCCATCCTTTAAGTTAATGTTTAAACAAGCAATCAGTGTGCTTTCATGACCTGTCAAATTACTAACAGACCAGCAACAATATTGTCAGATATGAGCTATCAGGGTTTCTCCTTTAATTAACAGCACACCTGTTGGTAATAATATTTAACAGACTTTAATGAAACAACCAAAAAATATTCGTCATTCCGTCCATGTTTTGCCACACTGTGGCAAAAAAACGTTACATCAGGGCAGCAGTTATACTTATAAGCTTGAATGAGCGCTGTAAAATCAGCAACAGTTTGAATACAGACATGTTGGCTCTTACATATAATGCTCTTCTCTGGGTTACATATTCTCCACTGTAGTCTATCCACTACAACACTGCGAACAAAAGTAATGAGTACCCCTTAGAGAAAATTCAAATGTTATTGCTAATTATAGGAGTTCTGGACTTGCGCTTCATCCTAATCTGTTAATTCTTTGTTTCTATTCAGTGTTTGTCTTTAAATCTATTTTGATCTAATTTTCTTGTTTAATTTGAAATCACCATTTTCATATTGTCATAATCTGACTAACAGTAATTTTGATATGAATTATGTGGACAATTGCCGAGAACAGCGTTACAGGAGAATGCACAAAATAAAAAGTAAAAAAATAATAACTATATTTCATTTGTGTCTTGAACAACTTTAACTTTGCTTTTTTTCATGTGCAAGCATCCCTATGTCTTGAAGAAGTACTTTCTTTGCTGGTGAGTATGGTGAGGCTAGGCTCTTTCTGCTATCAATCACACTGAGTACTACACTTAGTACTCAATGTGCATAAATGTGTAAATTTCATCATGGAGGTCACAAAGTTTCCATATAAACATAAAATATAACATGCAGAATATTTTTTTCTTCTAAAGGCATCCACAATTAGTTACAATAGACTTCATTGGGGAAATATTTATTTTATATGTAAAAAAACAGTACAGTATTAATACTGTAGGCTGTTAATTTTTTATAAATTTTAATAAAATGTTGATACATAGACGTCGCCATGTTGTTTACGCTACAATGCATTCTTTCTTACTTCAAAATCAGAGTATTTTAGTATTAGCTTGCATTTACTTGAAGGGAAAGTCTTGTACTGACGGTAAATGAGTAACCCTTTGTGGGAGAGATTTCACTGTGATGGCAAACACCTGGGCACAATATTAACAGTATCTTGTTACGTCTCAACATAAGTTTTCTTTATGCCCATATTAAAGATTATGTAACTGTTTTCAACATCTGGATGCTACAAAATATCAGGATATGTTTTCTTTTAAGATTACAGATCTGTGAATTCACAGACCTCTACTACACAACAAACTACAGTAGACTGCTTGGATGGACCAAGTGAAAGCTTGTAAAAAGTTGTAAAATATCAGCTGAGCCACATTTTAAGAACAATAAACCTGAAGGCACTGGGAGCAAAGTAACAGACCCAGATCTGCACAAAATAAAGGCACTTAAACATTGAGGCAACAGTTCATAAAAGTCTCTTTGAACTGAAACACAAGGAAATTAAAATTAGATTTTATGTGGTTAATTTTTTCTCTCTGCACAAAGTTGATAATGATTTACAAAATAATCACTTTACAAAACAATGCTTACTTATTTATGAGCATTCTTCAGAAATTTGCAGAACGAAATTAAATATGCATAAAGTACAATGTCACTTTGGAAATCTTCATAAGTTCGCCTGATATTTTTATGTTGTTGATTATCTGGTAATTACAAGCAGTAAGTGGTTTCTCTATTATGCTCTTCCTTACTGTAATTTGTTGCTGCAGTTTTAAACTAAGAAAAGCACAATGAAGCTGAATATAAAATGAATAACAGATTACAATTACATGTGTCTCAACACAAAGCAAGACATTTAAAAAAATAATTAGTAGATTTTATGATATGTTGTCTAACATTAATTATCATGCAGTTTATATGCCTGTGCAATTCTGTTGCACTCCGTTGAACAAGCTGCCTCAAACATCTTCATTAGGATTTTCTGTGCTGTCATTGTCACTCATCGGCTGAGAACACAAAGAGAGCACGGTTACAAAGATGATTACAGTGATTAACAACAAAAATGACTGAATTCATTAACACAAGCAATTAAGACCTTTTTTTTTTGGCTTTTGTTGTTACTCACTTTCCCATTGCAGAGTTACGCCTCAGATTCATCATTCACTGTGCTGGATGAATTCTTGAACAGCCATTTGTTCTTGTGCTGAGAGTGTCCAAAGCCCTCATCATAATTCCCCTTTCGTTTGAACAGTTGTTGGTAGTGAAATATGCAGTAGAATTCACCATTCAAAGGTGTGTAAGTTTGCATGCTAAAAAAAAGTACAAGTTAGTAGCAAATCTAATTGCCTGTGATATGTACAGTAGTTGTTAAAAACTTTTACTGGAAGAGAAAACATTAATGAGGACAGAGTTCCCACATTTGAAACATTGCAGTATAACATATTGTGAAGATTGATTTAAACAGCCTAAAATAGATACAACCAATGAATAGTTAAAGCACTTTGTATTGCCTTGTTGCTGAAAATGTGCTACATAAATAAAATTACCTTTACCTTTTACCTTTAAAGGATTTTTTAAAATTATTTTGTGTATATTTTTTGCTATATTGTATATGTTACATTTTGCCAGCTACAGTTTCTTTTGAACCTACACCTGTTACTTTCAGCATTGAGCATTATGTTTTTTGTAGTAGCAAACTATTAGTCTCCCTGTGACCTGATGACCTGTCCAGTGTGTACCCCGCCTCTTGCCCGTTGACAGCTGGAGATAGGCACCAGCACCCTCCCGACCCCAATGGGATAAGGGTGTAAGAAAATGGATGGATAGATGGATAATATTAGTCTATACATTAGTCTATACATTAGTACTTCAATGCTGCTAGTGTGATGAATCTGCTTACAGTGTATTTGCTAAATGTAAACCTGGAGTTAGCTTGGTCTGTTTTAATATCATGCAAAATCCAAAATATTTCTATTTCTAAGTCAGTTTTCATGAGTGTTTTGTAAACTTCCATAACACAGCATACATATAGGTTGTTCAAATAAAATTATGGTAGGTAGTTTTTAGCACTTTTTAGACTTTGTGTTGTGTACAATCTACATGAATCCTTTTCTGTTTTACTGTAAGATAGTGACAATATTAACTCTTTGTAGCCTAAATGTGAACAACAGCACAGGATTTAGGCATATCTGTGTTGTTTTGCCTTTTTTCTATACAATGGTAAAGCTAACAGCAGTAGTTGCCATGGTATAAAGTATATGTTGCTTTTGGATACTATTTCCATCAGTTTCCCATTTATCATTGTATTGCTAAATCTGTATACAATTCAGAAGAAAAAATGTCATACCCCTGGCAGATTTAGGTTTACTGCTTCTGTAATAAAGTGTCGATTGAGAATTTTTTTTTTTTGGTAAATATTTAATGAAGAATATAGTATTTCAAAGAATCATTGTACCATACTCAATGGTGAGTGGAAAACTGTTAATATCATTACACCAATCAAATGCTTATAATACGTGCTGACCAGTTTTTTGACTGATGATTTATCTCCTTGTCATCAAAGATTCTCTGTCAGAGTTGGGACTTTGGCCACACCATAATCTCAATACTATTTCCTGTTAGAAGAAACATGTTGCCTAAGATTGTATTAAACTTAAACTACCAAGGATATGAACAACATTTAGCCTACCTGCAGTTAAGTTGGTAAAACATGGAATCAAAAGAGGAAGAAGACCTGATTAAAACTGAAAGAGATCCTTGTGAAACATATTTTGATATCCCACCTTAGTTTTTTCTTGCACTGTTTGCAGCAGAAGCACGTTTTGTGAAAAATATATTTGTCTGCTGTGACTTTTTCCATCTGATAAACTGGCTTCTGACAGGCTGAGCACATCTCTCGAGAAGTTGGTTGAAACTGATAAGAAAAATGAGACTAGGTTTACTTCAAGCTCAAGAAGGATTTTCACAAAAAGAATTTATTAGAAAGTTGCTGATAGAAATGTAAAAAGTACTAAAATTCAAATGCAAAGTAGAGCAAAAACCAAATGACGTAATGCTGAAGTAGCAACAGTTAAAAACCTAAGAAATACCTTCAGCAATAAACTTATAAAAGATCATTCTATTTAGCACTCAAATAAGTACTTAGTAGATAATGAACATGTTGTGAGAACATGAAAGACAAACACTTATCTGTCCAGATACCCAAATCATTAACCTGATTTACTGGCGGCTGAACCTCTGGATTACAGCCTGACTTGTTTTGCTTTCTGGCTGAGTAGCAACAAGAGCAGAGGCTTTGGATGTCTAAGACCTGTTATCAGAGTCATCTGTCCTCTCATAGTTTTCCACTGCTGTCCCTCTGATGCTGTTCCCTTCGCTGTCAGTTTGTACCTGGAGCACACTAAGCTCTCGATTTTGTTGGCTGTTAGAAGTTTGCTGTCCTTCTCCTTTCTTGGGTTTTACTTTTTTACCTTGAGTGGGGCTGTTGCACATCACTGTCTTTGTGGTTCTGAATTTTCCTTCTGGCCTCGGGCTCAACTGACACTTCATACAGATTAAAGTTTCTGGTGGCACAGCGTCTGTTTTATCTGTTTTTCTTGCTGCTGACTGAATAGAAATGAATGCAGGTGAAGATGGAGGGCTTTGCCGTTGCTTTGTAGAAAACTGATCTGTGGTAGGAGCTGCTGCAGTGCCTGTAGAGCTGCTTCTTTGTGGAAAATAACTTTCTTCTGATTGCTGTGGTTTGGTTCTGCTTAAATCAGTTTTGCTTATTTTACTAGAATGGGGAGATTCTTGCACAACCCCCAGGGATTCTTTGAGCAGATTTGATAAATTTGCAATATCTGAGTCAGATTTAAGTGAAGAAACAGAAAGAAGTGCTTTCTTAATGGTATCCTCTATATCCTTAAGTCTAGCTAGAGTCTGCTCTTTAAGATTTATTATTTCCTCACTAGCACGCTCAAGATCTCCATAAACATGCTCCATTGAGGACTTGCAATGTTTTTTGTCTGCTGACGACTGCATCACTTTGTCTTTATTTTCTGCTTTGACCTTCTTTCGTCCTGTTTTGTCTGTATTGACAATCCAGTCAGGGAAGTTCTCAAATACTCTCCTGAGAGATGTCACATCAACCTCACTCGTGTCGCTTTCAATTTCTTCTACACGACTCAGAATGCTTTGCAGTTGCTCTTGCTTTCTCAAGTGTTCAAAGATTTCCATTGCCGCAGTTACGTTTCCTCTGACAATCTCATCCATGTGTATGGACAGTCGCTGTCTGCGTTCATCATCTGTTTCCATTCTTGCTTTCTTTTCCCTCATCTCAACTTTGATGTCTTGCTTTGCGTCCTTGTAATGCCTATCTGCACTGTCAGCAGTTATTTCACAGTTGCTGGATGATGGATTAGCTCCAATGTGGACAGTGCCATCTGTAGTGCATTCTCCTGTTAAGTGTTTTTGGGTTTTGTCACAGGACTGAACATGTTTTACTCGTTTTGGCTTTACAGGGGCCGTCTTTTTTGATGACACAACTTTGCCGGTGAATTTTTGCCGGGCCTCATGGAAATTTATATGGGTTTCATCTGTTTCAGATATTATGTCAGGTACGAATGCGCTTTCAGACATATCTTTCTTTTCTATGGTTTCAATCTTTTGTTGTTCATTTATTTTTCTTATATCTGTTTCATTACTCTCTAAGAGCATAGTCAAACATTGTATGTCAGACTTCCCTTTTATTTGTTGCAACATCTTCGTAGATTTGTCTAAATTGTAGTTTTCATGATGATCCACTGACTTATTGGTAGTGTCTTCTTGACCTAAAAACAATGTTGTTACTGATGGCTGGGAAACCTGACAGAACATTTCTTCAGTTCCCATAGTACTAATTTTGTGTTCCTCTGGATGCCTACTAGCAGATGGCTGACTTACTTCTTGTTTCTCTTTCAAATGTTCAGGTTTAGGTGGAATTGGTGGTTTGGGGCCAGTGATTCTTTTGCTTTTTGTTGACACAACACCCTGAGTAGGCCTGTTATGGGTTTTGATTGGATGTGGGGGCTCTGCATTTGCCACATTTACTTCTTGGTTTAGTAATCCTTTAGTTAGGCATGGAGGCTCTGCATTTGCCACATTCACTTGCAGCTTTACTGGATCTTCAGTTGGATGTAGAGGCTTGAGATTTGCCATTGCTGCTTCATGGTTGAGTGGCTCTTTTGGTGCATGTGATGAAGTCTCCACATTTGCCACAGTTACTTCTTGGTTGAGTGGCTCTTCAGGTGGGTGTGGAGGCTCTGCATCTGGCACAGCCACTTCTAGGTTTAGTGGTTCTTTAGGTGGGTGTGAAGGCTCCACATGTGCAACAGTGGCTTCTTGGTTGAGCAGCATTTTAGTTGGACATGGAGGCTCCACATTTGCCACAGTCATTTCTTGGTTTAGCAGTTCTTTAGATGGGTGTGGATACTCTGCATTCACTACAGTCTCTTCTAGGTTTAATAGTTCTTTAGTTGGGTGTGAAGGCTCCACATTTGCCACAGTTACTTCTTGGTTGAGTGGTTCTGTAGTTGGGCATGGAGGCTCTGCATTTGACACAGTCACTTGTATGTCCATTAGTCCTGGGTGCAGAGGCTCCAAATTTGTCACAATTACTTTTTGCTTCAGTGCTTCTCTAGCTGGGTGTGGAGGCTCTGCATTCATTACATTCACATCTACGTTTAGTGGTTCTTTAGTTGGGTGTGGAGGTTCTGCATCTAACAGAGTCACTTTTAGGTTTAGTGGTGATACAGAGGGGTGAGAAGGCTCTGCATTTGATGCAGTCATGTGTAGGTGTAGTGGGTCTTTAGTTAGGTGTAGAGGCTCAGTATTTGCTGTTGTTAGGTGTGGAGGCTCCACATTTGCCACTGTTACTTCTTGGTTGGGTGTTTCTGGCTTTTGTTGTTCTTGATTTGATTTAGGCTCAGCCAAAAAGCAAAAGTCTGTAGTACTGTGCTTTTGAACATAACTTTGTGAGTTTTTCTGATAAGATTTGTTGGACTGTCTGTATATCATAGCTGCCCTGATGTCTCCTCTTGTCACATTGATATTAGACTTCTCCAAGGAATCCAAAGCTGCTTGTATTGTGCCCTGACAACAAACTTCTTCTTGTTGTTCAGGTTTTGCTTCTGAAATTTGTTCAGGAACCAAAGAAATTTTAACGTTTTCATTTTTAGCTAATTCTCTAAATCCTTCATTAATTTTGTTGCATGTCTCAGAGGTGTGCTCGTTCTTAGAACTGGCCTCTTCACTGACTGTTTCTGTGTTTTTGGATAACCAGTCTGATTCAGGTGCTGAGAAAATTCCTTCAACTAATGGAGATTTATTACTTTTTTCTAAGCATGATTCCACTTTTGTGCTTGAAATTTCTCGAGCTGATTCTGCTTCTGCTCCTGACAGTGTTACAGTGGGTATTTCACACAGTTCTTCTGTGTAGGCTTCTGCCATTTCACCTTGTTGAACTCTGTTTTGATTTTGATGTTCAGAATTTGCCAGAACTTCTTTAAGCCCTTGACCGAAGCAAGCATTAAAACTATTGTTGGACTGTGGAAACAAGAATGCTCCTGTATTGCATAATATAGGAGATTGACTTTTTCCAGATGTCACTGCAGAAGATTTGACACATTTACTACAATTAGGACTTGTTCCTTCAGAGAACATGCCTTTTAGTTTTTTTACATCCACTTGGATACACTCTTCAGTTGGATTACTTATATGGTGATGATGAGATTCATCATCCAGCCTGACAGCTACTTCACTTTGACTATGTTCAGTATTGTGAATGGTTTGTTCATCATCATGAAGTGATCTTAAATATCCCAGATCACCCTTTTCGATGCAAGTTTTGAACAATTTGACATTGGCCCTAATTGACCCTGACCTGGATTGGTCTTGGATGCTCTTTGAAACTGGGACTGTTTCTGCCTCAGGTTCATCATGATCTGCACTGTTTGGAGGGCTGTAGCTCTTCACGTCTTCTTCATCAAAGTATTTGTAGAGGGAATAAACAATGACTTTTGCATCGTTTCTGGCATCTTCTTGAATAATTACCCCTTTTCTCAGGGAGTTGTCCTGAATGAGGATATCCTCAACCAACTGTACTACATTGGCAGTTTTTAACTCAGCATCTTTGTTTGCACTGAATCTATGCTGGTGAGCCAGTGCATCCACCACTGTGGCCTCCATAAATCCTTTATCATCTTCCTTAAGGTAAATTATCTGAGGTTTTAGGTTTACCCGCGGTAGCAGCTGGACTATAAAATTTTGTGCACCACCTTCAGCCACCTTATCGTATTTTATCTCAGGTCCCCTGCCTGATATTATGAACTGTGCCTTTTTAGCGATCATTGTCTCGTTAACCTCAATAATTGCCCCATCTGAGTGAATGGCTTTCACATGGTAGAGGAAATTTAACGTTTCTTTGATATTTTCCACCAGTGTCTCAATTTCATCCTGATTCTGATGTCTAATTTTATCAAATGGCATCGATTCAAACAGATGTGTTCTGTTCTTTACGTTGGCAATCGGATAGTCTTCACTTGCTACAATGCTTTGATTTTGAGTTTTTGATGGATGACTTAAAAAATTCTCTCTTTCAATGTTAGAGGAAATAAAGGGGTTATTTTGGAAAAGTGCTGCATTTGTTTTTATTATTTCTCTTTTTCTTTCTGATTCAGTAAAACTTATGAAACTTCCCTCAAGTGGGAAATCATTACAGGGAAATGCCTCTCTGCAAGAAATGTCATATTCTGTACTTTTGCCAACAGCACTAGCACACAGCTTTTGTTCTTCTAAATTCTTATTCCCACTTTTGTTATCGCCTTGTATGCTATCAGCAGAAGATATTTCAGATGGTTTGTTCAAAACCATAGTAACATTCCTCTGATTCTCATCTGGCTTTACGGTGCTTGAACACTTATTCTCAAATATCTTTCTTGTAGCTTTAACATCTATTTTTGTTATCTGTTCCTCTACTTCTTTATTATAATTTAATATTAAGTCAGGAGATTTATCACTTATCATCATCCCTTCACAACTCTTAGTGCAAGGCTCATCTTTTAGCCCTTCCAAAACCGCTGATATTTTCCGATAATCCTGCCTTTCCACAGCTCCCTCTTCTACACAGGTCTTTGGGGTGCTGTAGCTGCTGCCACGGTTTTCAAATATCAAGCATCTTGAAAGAACCTCTCCCTCATATCCGGTCTCCCCACCAGACTCTGATTTAGAACTCAACACTTCAGCAAACTCCTCATTCACAACATCATCCAGCATCTTTATCTCTGGGCAGGTATGTTTTAGGAGCCGTCTCAGCTCGTTTTTCTGTCGTTGTTGGAATAACTTTTCTCTGGCAAGTTGGGAAGACATCAACTGTTCAGAATGTCCGTCAGCAATGTCTTCAAGTCCCTTTTCAGGCTCTTCTGGGGGCTGTGGTGGATAGTCATCTTTTCTTTGTTCAGAGTCTTCATCCATCTTAGAAGAATAAAGTATGGGTCTTACAAAATCCATCTTTTTTAATAAACATGACGATTAAATAAAAGCCATGCTCCAGAGGAAGGGTTAGGGTTAAGGCAAACACATCACATAAAAGGGAGCTGCGTATTATCACCAGATTCAGGCATGAATGCATACCATTCAACAAGCCGGGTGTAAACAGATTGGGAAAACTCCAACAGGGGGAAGAAAACTTGCATTGCAGCAACAAATGAAGCAGCAGAAGGAATGAAATATGTGCTGATCAGCAATAACATTATGTCATGTTAGCTGCAGATCTTTTAAGTCCTATGAATTATAAGATGGGCTTCCATGTTTTGAACTTTTCAGATCACACATGCTAACTGGATTGAGATCTGGAGAATTTGGAGGTCAAGTCTCCAACCAAACCAAATGTTTGTGTTCCTCAACAATTTTTTATTTGTGGCAGGATCTTGATGAAAGTGGCCATAGCCATCATAGAACATTGTGTACATGAAAGGGTGTATATGTACTGCACTCATACTTGGGTAGGTGGTAAATCAAAATTAACATCCAGATTAGTGGCATTATTAATTAGCCCATGCCGTCGTCTTTCATTACTCCTTGATCCTGTTCTTGTTGGTGATTCAATGCTGGACATGGGTCAGAATAGGCAAGCTGACTGTTCTGCAGCTAAGCAGCCCCACACTCCAAACACTATGATTCAGTGTGTATTCAGAGACCTTCCAATAAGCATTAGTGCTTGTTGGATTGGATGATGGACAGTCTTCTCTCCCTATGTGCATCAATGACCTTTGACCGCCCAGTCTTGCCATCACAATTTGGCCCTGGCTAAATTCACTGAAACCCTTATATTTGCATATTTTTCTAAATTAATTTCATCTCAGTTATCTTAATGTTATGCATGGTCAGTGAACATAAGCAGAGTGACTGACTTTCTAGATTATTTTTATTCATTCAAAAACAACTGTGCAATTTTCATCACTCAGGTCAAGCAGTCAGTTGGCAGTCAGCAGGGAAATTGATTGTTATTGTGACAATGTAAATGAACCAATTCCACCAACCAAATCATCACACAACAACAACAAAACATCTGGCGATGGACTGCTTTACCTTAGTTAGCGTGGTACACTTTCCCAAATCTCGTGGTTGAGCTTGATCCTGAAAGGAAACAACACGTATGTGATAAACAAAATTATTCCACTGCCGGACGTTACTTTGTGACCATTGTGCCCCAAGAAAACAGTCGGTCATGGTTACTTGCCAGACACTCGACAACTTAAAAACTATAGTATCAGCTGCAAAATATAAGGGCTTCAATGATATTTCTTTCATAGAAATAGTTACGATTCATCCCTACAGAACAAACTCACTCATAACATTTTTCAAAAAATGTCCTGACAATCAGATGGTGGCAAAGTGCCTCCAATTATTATCCTTGGTATATGTTCACAGTAAGATTTGACCCAGTTATGACAATTTCTTGACTAAGGATTTTTATATATCTTCACCAGGGTAGCCAAATTATTATAATTTTTTTTTATTTTGTCATTCATTATGTCTTTTATAATGACAGCTTCCATAAATATGGAGTGAAATGTAGAGTTTTGTGTTTCTTCACATTTGATATCCAAAGCTTTCAGACATTATGTTTATATATAATTTACATTATATTATGTAATGTAAATGTAACATTTACATTACTTATAAATGTTACAGTTTATTTATAAGTAACATAAATAATGTTTTTAAGGAAGATATGCAAAATGAATGGATGATATAAGAGACTATCTTAATTAAATGCAGAGGTTGATGTTGATTCAGATCTATGAATAAAACTAGTTTAGTCTGACCTGGATGAAAAGAAACAGATGATTAACAGACTGACCTTTTCCACTTTAGAAGGCCTGTCTGGTGATTCCTTATTTGCCACTTTTGACATATAGAGAGCAGACATAGCTTTGACCGAGACAGACGGTATCTCTGTGGTTTGGATGAAAGAACTGTCTCTGAAGTCAGCAGCTGACCTCCTCTTTTCATCTGCAGAGACATTAGATGTGTAAGCTTGAAATTTTAACACGCATTGTACTTTGCATGAGGGGAAAAAAGGCCTGGTGAGCGATGCAATTGAGTAAAGAGGGTTTTAAACAGTGAGTCATCCGCTAACATAATGCTTAATTCTCCCGTGTTAATGTTCACGTCACCACTGTATTTATTATCAGGTACTAATTTAGGGTCCTGCTCAGAGTTCTTCCCGAGATGATATTTACCAGCTGTCATGTGGCTGAGTTATAAATGTATACTTGTGGTGGAGCAGGAAAGATACCTGACTCCACTGATACACATACTGACGGTTAAAGCACGAGTGAATCCCCACAGCAAAAGCTAAACAAGGAGTGCAGTCTAATAGTGAATTCACTTTGTTAGGGTGATAGCAATGAGGCCCTCCAAGCTTTCCAACCTCAAAGACTAAAAAATTATGTCTTTTTGGAACTGCTTTACATTATTTAATTATCTTTGGAGATAAACCCTTCTCATTTCTTATCAGAAACAAACATCTAGTGTAAAAGGCTTTTAAATCAAATTTGCCAAGTGGTATGAATAGTTTTAGCCTAAATAATGCATATCATGCTGCAGTGGACCCCTGCCTATTTGAGGTTCCTTATTCACAAATACTTTTTTGCTTAATGTAACTCCAAATTATTTGCGGAAAATCTGCCTTTTTGCATAGTATTTTTGAGGAACAAAAATATTCAAAGGTAAATGATGCTTGGAAAGCTGAAACACCTAAACAGCGCTACTTAACACGATGGAGCTCGGCTCTAGGCCCCAGCTGAGCTTCAGCCACACAGATCACACACTCTCCTCCCCAACTCAGTTCCTCCAGACTAGCAGCAACAGCAATTAGCAAATACCTGGTGCAACTGTGCATCTGCTGAGCTTATCAGACGAACTGCTTCTCAGTGCACCTCTCCTAAGAATGGTTGTTGTGATGTTTTTGCTAGGAAGTTGTTAAAAGCACAGAGGCGAATTGCAAGCCAATCAGATGCAAAATCAAAGTTTCATTTTAGTTTTTGGTACATACAGCATTTTCATAACAACTGAAGGTAACATAGTTATTTGTTTGTGATATAAAATGGCACTATGTTACTGGAAAATAGGTAATACTCCCAAACCCCAAACTTTTAAGCAACTGTGAGAAAAAATTGTCTCTCTTTGAGCCTGCTGGTAAAAATGTTTCAAAAGATCCCATTTAAAACTGGCTGTGTTTTCTATATAATCATTACAGGTTGCTACCTTGAGTTTGAGAGCAGATTTTTGTGGTACTTATTCTCATTTTATCCTGTTGAATCATGCAGGTTATATTGAAGACTTAGGCGGCAAGCCAGCATAAATTAGCTCATAAGTGTCATGTTGCAAAGAAATGATACATGGTCTTGAAATTTTTAGGAAAATAAAAAATGGAGCAGTGTAGCATGCATTTGTCTTCAGTCCTCTCTACTCTGTTTTTCCTCTATAAAACCCAGACCAACCATTTGCCTTCAGAAGTCAAATATATGAGTCAGAGTTAAATGGCCTAACAAACAAAACCTAAGGAGGATTATCTCCAAGTAAGTGATAATTAAAAGACTTAGGAATGCATGGAGATCTATTCAATAATAATAATGCTTCATACTCACAGAATATGAAGAAATTCTGATTCCTTAGATCCTATCTTCAGAATTTGTTCTAGTTATCTGAATAAAATGTTTTAGGTATATTTTTGATTTGTGTTTTGAAAGAAAGTGTCTGCCTAGCTGTGTCGCTCCTTCGTTCTGGGTCATCTGTCCTGGAGACAGCTGACCGTTTCACCCTCCTATACTTATTCAGGACTTGTTACTTGGCAGCTATTTCTGTCCCACTCTGAAGTGACCCCGTGTTTTCCACACAAGGTTTAGTCAATCATAGCTTTTGCGTAGTCACCGTGTGGATATCTCACATCTACATAGATGCATACACCTTCACAGAAATTTATTTTGTTTTAAATGTAAGTGTACTTGTAAGAATACTTCAGTGTCTGTGCATTTTGATTTAAATGGAGATGGAACACGCCCACAATGCATGAGCATACAATGTGAAAACCAAGTTCTTTCTTATCAGCTGGATTTTGACCTGACTGCGTAAATTATGCATCCGCTAGTCCATGGTTTAATTGCAGTCATATGTAGGCTATTGCTGAGTTTTGTCTTTTGTTGTCAGCCTGTCTTTCATTACTTTATCTTACACCTGATTAGTGAAGAGGTACAAGTTTGGCCTTAGCTACACCTTCATGGGTAAAACACTTGGAACATTTGACTGATTTCTGGATTTACTGAACTGGAGTTTTCATGGAGAAAACGTTGATAAATCCTAATAAAAAGATGTTATGAGAAATTCACCAGCTTCAGATGCTGCAAGCTTTTCAAAATCAATGCCCGCTATTGTTTTGTTCCTCTCTGTCTGGGTCTGATTCACCACCTGGAGAGAGAATAAAGAAATCATCACTGCTAATAAGTGGCCTTACAGTCTGTCTGGTGCAACTGTGGAGGTGTCAAAACCAAAGCACTGCTGATAAACTGGATGTGTTATTATTTTTCAAAGTCTAAAGAAATAGTTCCAGCCACTGCAGAAAGTAGAGCACTTTCTGAAAAGCTTTAATGCATCTATGCATCAGCGTCTATGCAGCAGTGTCTGCAAGCTGTTTTTGTTTTTATTTTCAAAGCTTAATGTTAGTTGTTTGGAATAACCTATACTTTCGCCACAATTAGCTTTATTTGGATAGGTTAAGAAAAGGATTCAGGAACAGTAAATGGTTCATCTAGAGATCAGTCAATAATCTCTTTATCATCTCTGAACAGTGACCAGCAGAACAAGTAATGGGAAATGTATTTTTTACCCCTGATATGTCAATTACATCGAAGCAGGGAAATTCAAATATTTTCAGTCTACAAATGCTTCCACAAACAGCCTGCATTTTGATGCTTGTTTTATGACGATGTTAGATAAATAGGTGCTACTCTACTTATTACTTTCTTTTCAGTTGGATTCAAAAGAATTTGCAGGACATGTTTTTCTTTTATATGTTACAGTTTTTTGAAATCAAAATTCTTTGGTCAGACACTCAAAGTAAAGCAATTATCAGTATCAGAAGAGTTTGACTGGATCATTTATGGCTTAAATTTTTTTATTGCTTTATTCTTGCAAATTCTGCAAGCAAAGAGGGAAAAGCAAATTCTTGCCAGACAACAGTGCAAAATATAACTCAAAATCCATCCCAAAGGTTCAGTTATGCTCAATCCTTTCATGGAAGGTTTTTATTCTGGGACTGGAACCATCAATTGGTCAATATGTTATATTTCCTGATAGTTTTAAAAAAGTGGCCCCTACTCTTGTGTAACTTCATAAACATAAATATCTGTGGGTGCAAGGAAAACAAAGTGAAGAAAGGACAGCTTTTGCAAATGAAAGATGCATGTTTTATAAACTTCCTAAATGTAACACACACAGTTCCATACCTAACCAAGAGGAATTAACCTAATTCAACTGAATTTTCTATGGTAGTTAAAAACAGGAACAACCAAAAAATAATTGGGTTATGTAATTACCTTTTGAGTCAGAAAATCATCTTTTGGCTCCTTTTTAGTTTTCTTTTCAGCAGGTTTTTTCTGCTCCTCTGTAGCACTCTGCACATCCTCAGTCTCTCCATTCATCACTGGCTCGTCCACAGCGTAACCTAATGCTACGTTTCCAGTTCTAAAACTGCTCTTTGTTTTCAGCTTTGCCGTTGTCTTCAACTCAAAAAGAGCCTTCAAGGCCTCTATGGACCCAGTGCTGTTTTGGAGGCTACCCACTGATTTACTGCGGGTCAGGGTGGCTGTGGCCCGAGCTCTCTCCCGCTCTTCATTTCTCTTCAGAAGGGACTCCAGATGAGTATCTCTGCTGTTCAGGGGAGATGGAGTCATCTGAAAAAAATATTTACAAAAAAAAACAGTAGACTGAAGTAATTATTTTTCTTAGTGCAGAATCGCTAATAAACAGGTTTACCTCCATTAGTGGTTTCTTTGCATTTCCTTCAACATTATTCTCTGGCGCAGGTTGACTTGATGTCCTTTTCTTCACTGTAGTTTGATACCTACACCATTATCAAGTTTAAAAGCCTTTTTTTAACACATCATTGCATGTTCCGTTATCACAGAGACAGAAAAGAGTTGATATTTTTTATACCTGGCCACTAACTGGGACACAGATATCGTCCTGTCCTGCAGTCCTGCATCTGTCCAGATCGCCTTGTCAGACTGCGAGGGGAGACTCTTCAAAGACTGGCTGCGCCTTAGATCCTTTTCCCGTTCCATAGTCGAATCAAAGCAGGTCAGGTCTTCTCCAATTTTATTCAAGCACTTGTCAAACAAAAATGAATGATTTATCACCAACACACTACATCTCTGCAGTAGTCAGAATGTCTCCAGATAATTTACTTACATAGCCTCTCACCTGTAGTTTTCATTTTGAGTCTATTTTCACATCATTTTATGAAAACATACTGCCACATTAATAATCTTAATCTCTAGAAACAACATCATGCCATCTATCATGTTTTCCAGAGGTTATTTTTAATGAATGGTTACCTTACAGATGTCATGTAGTGCCTGCTCCCCGCGACAGCCTGATAGAGACACTTCCGCAGCATCATAAGACCTGCACCTGATAACAGGCGTTTTTGGAGCAAAGTCCTTTTACTTCCTTATTGCCTCTACCTGTTTAGATTGGATCTGTAAATCTGTAAATATATAAAACCTTGACCGCAAACTATGTATATGTATATATAAATATTAAACTGTGAACAGCCATATCTCTGCGTGTCGGCAATTGCTGTCAAAGGTGGATCAACAAATTACTAAGCAAAGACTGTAAATGCATATGTAAACGTGTTTTCTTGGTTTTCTGTTTTTAATATATCTGCAAAAATCCCCCCCCAAAATTTTCCATGTTGTTTACAAAAGACAAATGGAAAGGTTTTGTGAAGAGGACCAGAGTGGAATAACGTCACCATGTCTTGGTACAGGAGTTTGTTACTAGCTTCAGTTGGGATATTCATGAGGTCGTTTAATTCCTTTTGTCTTTTTGTTTTGGGTTTGATTTGCATATTTCCCACCAAAACTCTGGAGAACCAGTCTACTTTCTGAGTCATATTCATGGCTCACATGAATATGAGTCCAATAAGTCACTAATGGTTTAACACCACTTTGATGAAACAAGTCTTTTAATTTGCGATTTTCCTTTCCACTTGAGGGCAGTAACGCACCCTTAAAATGTATTTATTGTCATAATTTTATAATTTCCTCATGTTGATAAGATTTTAAGTTTGCAATCGTTTTGCAGAAGGATATAATTTAATTATGCATAATACGGCTTTCCAAATTCATCATTGAGAGATTGTGTTGTTGAAACTCAACCAACATCCTTCTGAAGCATTACCAGCATGGTAGCACTTAAAATAAGTCTATGTGCTTTTGTCTTTGGCACACACTATTTGTTTACTCCCCTTTGGTCCTTTTTGCTGTTAATCAGTCTTTAGACAAAGAGAGAGCAACAGTAGCAGCAGCAGCAGCAGCAGCAGCAGCACACACCCCTGGGGCAAAAACCAAGAGATTCAGCCTGGCTGCTTCCCCTCCCTCTCTCCTTCTTCCTCCCTCCTCTTCCTCCTCCTTCTCCATTCTCATGCCCCTCCTTATGCTTCTCAAACCAGCTCCCGTCTCTGTCTCTAAGGCACTGGTGAGATGAAAGGGAATATGCAATGCGCTCTGTATGACTGTAAACTGGGCACCGATATTAGGGGGGACTTTACAGGTCTGCATTTACAACACAAGTCCTGTGTTTATGAAGAAGGTTAGTGGGTAGTCTGAGGGTAAGTTAAACAGCAGTAGATCTGACTCCAAGATTATAAAGAGTTGCATGAAGAAAAGCACAGTGTTTATGCTTCCTGCATGAGGATCCCTTTCTTGAGTGAATAACAATGAGGATAGAAGGGCCACCTTTTCCCCAGCAGGGGGCGATAGAGACCACTACAACAAGGCTTAGTGTTTTTAACCACACTGGGGTTATGTGGGAACATTATGCTGAGGCTATCCAAGGCCAAATTATGTTCTTTAAAAGTTACCAAAATAACCCAGAACAGAGAGCAGTCAGAACAGAGGCAGGATGGTTAAGGATAATATTGTCCAAGTGCTGAGTGCAGTTCAAAACTTCTGAATGCAGGAACATTTTTTAGGACATTGGAGTAAATATTTAATAGTGTCTAAATGCTGCAGCATAGCAGCTTGTTTTTGACATTTAAAGTAATACAGAAGGTAAAAAAAAGGACGCCTGTTTTACGTTTTCAGAACATGTGATGCTGGTTGTTGGATGTGAGCAACAGAAACACACCTCACAAAGCCAGCAGTCATGAGTTGGTCGGAGTTGGACGTATGCATGCTTCGTGACAAATGCACGGACAGTGGCTGCGTGACTCAGCAGCACTGTGCATGCTTGTGTGTGTGTCTGTATGTGCATGATTCACTCTGCTACTAAAAATGACACTGTCCAACATGTAATTGAGGTAATCTAGGTGGTGATCGTTCAGATCCTGTCTGAGATCAAATAAAAACAGGCTTGGTGTTGGTGAATGCAGTAGAAAAAACATGATTCATTCAATAAGTAAGCACTAGCTGTTAAACACTTTGTAACACTATTCAGATCATCTGTAGCTTTGTGGTTGCACATTATTTTTGGCACGTGAAGGAATATGTTATCCATTTATCACACCTTTTCTGACTAGATCACATGGATACCAGGAGGAAGCCCCCATTGTTGAATGTCCTATTAAAGCACATGTAGCTCAGACTAGACATTAACCTGCACAGGTTACTTTTTAGTCATAACTACTGCTCACTGTTTCTCAATCATTCTAAGCTAAAGATGATGACAATGCAAAATCAAACATGTGCATTTTTATCCAGTATGTTCTCACCTTAATGTTGATATATAATTTTGTCAGGAATGTCTCAACAGCTTTACAAAATTCTTCCTAAAAACCCAGAAGGAGTAATGTCCAATATACTGTGCTCCTTAGGTTTTGGTTTTAATTGTTAAACAAGATAAGTTTAGATGACGTAACAATGCACCATGTGTGAATCCAAAACCAGGCAATAGTAGATAAATTCAATTTCTCAAACTTTTTCACATTGGTTCACACTATGATGACAAAGTTAAATGTATCTTACTTACGTGAAAAAGTATTGGTTAAGCGTGAAGATACACGGTGTTGTTGCGCAACACCCCCCCCCTCCTTTCTGTCTCTACTCTCTCACTCTCGTACTTCCTCTTCTGAGAGGGGAGATGTGCTACCAGCTCTCCGTCTAACGGGTACGTTGAGTTTCCTAAATCTGCTGGGATTTACCCTGTCCAGAACTGAAGTAAACTCTGTTTAAGCTGGTTTCGAGAAACGATTCGCCTGGTTATCTGACGGCCTACATCCAGGTGTCCCACCCTTCTTCCCCCTGTGAATTAGCCAGACTGAGCAGCCTACAGCCAACTAGTTTCACAGAGCACACCTGTTAACGGTCGCTCGTTCTCTATTTTGCAACTTGCATTTGTTATTGAACCAGGTAGGTTTTAGTGACTCGGTCGAGTCCCAAGGATGAGGTTTTAAATATGGGCTACCAGCAACCTAAAAACATTTTCCACCTCTTCCTCTCCAGAATCAAACATCACAGCTATTTTACAACCATCAAAGAACTTTAAGGTGACTCATTAACTGAATGTCCACAACCTCTTTTAGATTTTCTTTATGCTAAATATTTTATTAGTAAGGCATTTTTGCAAGGGTCAGTACAGCTTAATTCAGTAGCAGAAATAATCAAATAAGTAAAATCAATCATCTAGTCTATCTTTCCCTACTGCTGATACTGAGAACTAAAAAAGGAACCTTAGAGAGAGACGGACGGAGTTTGGCGCCTCGAACCCCAGACCTGGCACGATGATGAAGAAGGTGTTGCAACAGGAGGAAGATGTTGATCGATGAAGGCCAGGATCTCCGCAGGTCTGATGAGCCTCCTCTCCGCATGGATGCTGAGGTCACACAGGACTTGGTGCTGGCAGGAAAAAAGGCACCAGTTCTTCTTCCTTGTCTTTGTCTTCATCTTTGTCTTTGGGGTCTGAACCCAGCCGATGAGAGAAGTGCGATTCGAAGCCACAGATTGTGGGGCTGACGGGTTGGTCTCCATGAGCAGGACAGTCTCCGGCTCCGTGGCCCCGGCTCTTCTTCAGCTGCAGAGTTCTTTGTCCATCTCGATCTTGGCTCGAAGCTGCCCGGAGGATCCAACGAACGGTTCCTCTTTTGCACCCACCTTATATAGGGTTCATCTGTCTGCTTAGACAGATGATCTCATATCCGTCACTGTCTTAAGAGACATCATGTCATGATGTCTGTGCCAATGTCTCAGGGCTGCTCAACCTCCTGTTTCCATATAAGGTGCTGATCATCTCTGCTCTCCTGTTAGTTCCCCTGTTTCCCTTCCTGTCACCTTTCACCTACCATCTACCTCCAACATATCAGTGATGTTTAATTGCAGTTTTACAACCTTTTACACCATTTCAAGTTCAATGTCAAAATCACATTTATATCACATTTATTTTCTTTAGCTTCTCTGATTTAGCATTCATTTATAATTTTATAACCATAACTTATTAATTATTCTTATTATAATCTTAATGTGAGTTATTACAGATGTTTTCTGAAAAGAAACCAAGAATAATCTATTATTCTAATTATTTGATACCAAAGTTACATTTGCTTGTTTTTCTTATAAGTGTTCTCACAAATATAAGTGTAAGTATTATTACAAGTAAATCAATATTAATATAAGTATTTTACTTTGAATCTTATCAAATTACTCAAAATGTTTAGATTTAATTTTTTAAAACTTTCATGCTTTAAAATAGTCTCAGCTATTTTTATAAATCTGCAGGCTGGAAACTTCCTCTTTTTCCAGGAAACCTGCTTTTCCTGTTTAATGACTCTCTCTGACTGACTATGATTTCTTATGATTAGATAGAAAAAAGTAGAATTAAAGCAAAGTTTGCATGAGACAAAAACAACACACACAACTAGATTTATTTTATTGACACTTAAGTCTAATGTTGGGCCTTGATGTCACTTGAGTGATTCATTTTAAAGATAACTTTATTTATTATTACTGTTAAACTAAAATCTCCAGCATGGGGAAGTGGGATGAGCTCGGATTTTCTTGACACCCCCTCCACGAGGTCAGACCTTTCACATGCTGGGAGTCCATCACCCTCCTGCAGTTCGCCGTCCTCATCCCCTAGAAAGAGAAGAAGTTCGTCTGGGATGTGAAGATGCAGATTCTTCATCCTCAGTTTTCACAGAGGGCTCAGTGTAGTCATCAAAACTCCACTTCTCTTGACACCCCCTCCATGGAGTTTTGATTTCCCCCATGAGGTGATGAATGTCGAAGAAAACTTGGATCGCTCTGATTCTTCTACAGGAACCTTCGCTGGATGAACTGTCGGTTCTTCAGGATGTGGAATGGTTCTTTAGGGAAGATGGGCTGAGACAGAAGGCCTCAAAAAAAAAAAAATCAAATTCTGGCTGTTCAGCAGAGCAAAGCAAAAAGCATAAGCATCATGACGCTTTATCCGTAATCATGATCCTTTTCCATTTTAATCCATCAGGTTGTGACAGGAGTTCTTCTTTAGCATAGTCCAATTTCTTCACGGCCCTCCCAGTCCAAAGCCTTGAAGTTGTTCTTTGAACGGCAACCTTCCTGTAATAGTGGCCAGTCTAATGTAGGATGGCATGGTGCTTGATTCTCTGGCCATCTTCTTGTAATGTTCTGGTTCGCTGTAGCTAAGAACTGGCTTGAGCACTGCTTCCTCATGGACCCCTTTCTTCATCAGTAGTACTGTGTTGAAGTTCAGTACTTACTTTACAAAATCTCGGGCGTTGAATCTCAGCTTGATCACCGTAGTTGCAGGCCGATCTTGAGCTTTAATCCAAACTCTCTGCCCTGTTTTCAGTGACAATTTGAGCTGCAACTTCCCTTTTCCTTCTCTAAGCAAAAAGGAGAAGTGTCTTCGCCTCCCTGCTTTCTGTGACGTGAACGGAGTTCCTCTGCAGGGGAAGACCTGCTCTTCTAGCAGTTGTCACTGTGTCCATCAGCACCAAGAGGTACTTCTCACCTCTCTTTTCTGTTATCCCCATTGGCTCTGCTACATCCATGCAGACTGAACCCCATGGGACTGTGCTCTTGATGAACAAACCTTCCATCCGCTGCCCTGGGTGCCCTGCGTATCGACCACATACCTCAAAGTCACACAGCTGCATCGGATGGGCTGAAGGGACATCCAGCAGTCCTGCTTGCTCAGTTCTTCACGGGGGTGTAGCACGCCTGCATATTCGAGGGCCTTATGCACGCACCGTACTACCTGGTCCCCGTGCTACTCTAGGACCACCTGTCCTTAGGTGTTCTGTCCCACCTCGACACCGGCAGAGACAACCTTTCTTAGTGGCACGAAAGGTCGTCATCTTTGCCCCTCCATAGGGCTTCTTCTCAGGTGTGCGCCTTGTCGCTGCACCTCAAGTTTCGGGCGGAGCCTCAGTTCTGCTTTCTTCTTCCATAAGTTGTGATGAGCTACTTGTTTCCCTCTCGCGCTCTCAAGCTGCTTCTCTCGGGTCTGTGTGATGACTTTAACCATGTCTGCGTCTGTGGGATGATGTCAGCTGCTGGTGTTTGTTCCTCTGTTGCCGGATGTCTTCTCGATGGCTGCAGTGGAGGACGCGGTGTGCTTCCTCATCCATCGTCGGCTGATGACACCTTTCTCCGTCTCCTCTGCATGCTTGCTGGCTGGTCTTGTCAGCATTACATCACGAACCACTCCAGCAAGAGTGAGCCAACTTTCCTTTGTCTCGGGTTGATGTTTCAGTTCCTCATTCTTGGAACCAACTTCCCCACTTGCTTCAGGTCTGAGTCACAGTAGCTGTGCAGAAAGCTGATGCAGTTCTGTTGAGGTCTCCTCATTTTCCAAACGATCTGGACGGCCGGCTTCCTCCGGTTTCTTCCCCAGATTTTCCTCCTCGAAGTGATCATCCATCACTCCGTCTCTCTGTCGGTTCGAGTTGTCTATCCCCCAAAGCCTCTCTTTAGCCTTCGAGCAGGGATGGGTCTAGACTATGTTGGCTACTAGCTTCACTGTCTGGATCCGGTCATTTATCCTCAGTAGAAGCTTTCCCTCACCTGTATGCTATACAGTTACTGCAAGGGTTGTGACTGACGGCCTTATCAGTCACCATTAACTCTATTCCTTAAGAGTTAACAAGCCAAGTGAGCTATTCAGATCCTCACATCTGTTTTTACTAACTTGGCCATAGGGCCCTCCTACTCCGTTGGACTGGGCCCCACGTTGGGCGCCACTTGTTGTTGCGCAACACCCCCCCCCTCCTTTCTGTCTCTACTCTCTCACTCTCGTACTTCCTCTTCTGAGAGGGGAGATGTGCTACCAGCTCTCCGTCTAACGGGTACGTTGAGTTTCCTAAATCTGCTGGGATTTACCCTGTCCAGAACTGAAGTAAACTCTGTTTAAGCTGGTTTCGAGAAACGATTCGCCTGGTTATCTGACGGCCTACATCCAGGTGTCCCACCCTTCTTCCCCCTGTGAATTAGCCAGACTGAGCAGCCTACAGCCAACTAGTTTCACAGAGCACACCTGTTAACGGTCGCTCGTTCTCTATTTTGCAACTTGCATTTGTTATTGAACCAGGTAGGTTTTAGTGACTCGGTCGAGTCCCAAGGATGAGGTTTTAAATATGGGCTACCAGCAACCTAAAAACATTTTCCACCTCTTCCTCTCCAGAATCAAACATCACAGCTATTTTACAACCATCAAAGAACTTTAAGGTGACTCATTAACTGAATGTCCACAACATCTTTTAGATTTTCTTTATGCTAAATATTTTATTAGTAAGGCATTTTTGCAAGGGTCAGTACAGCTTAATTCAGTAGCAGAAATAATCAAATAAGTAAAATCAATCATCTAGTCTATCTTTCCCTACTGCTGATACTGAGAACTAAAAAAGGAACCTTAGAGAGAGACGGACGGAGTTTGGCGCCTCGAACCCCAGACCTGGCACGATGATGAAGAAGGTGTTGCAACAGGAGGAAGATGTTGATCGATGAAGGCCAGGATCTCCGCAGGTCTGATGAGCCTCCTCTCCGCATGGATGCTGAGGTCACACAGGACTTGGTGCTGGCAGGAAAAAAGGCACCAGTTCTTCTTCCTTGTCTTTGTCTTCATCTTTGTCTTTGGGGTCTGAACCCAGCCGATGAGAGAAGTGCGATTCGAAGCCACAGATTGTGGGGCTGACGGGTTGGTCTCCATGAGCAGGACAGTCTCCGGCTCCGTGGCCCCGGCTCTTCTTCAGCTGCAGAGTTCTTTGTCCATCTCGATCTTGGCTCGAAGCTGCCCGGAGGATCCAACGAACGGTTCCTCTTTTGCACCCACCTTATATAGGGTTCATCTGTCTGCTTAGACAGATGATCTCATATCCGTCACTGTCTTAAGAGACATCATGTCATGATGTCTGTGCCAATGTCTCAGGGCTGCTCAACCTCCTGTTTCCATATAAGGTGCTGATCATCTCTGCTCTCCTGTTAGTTCCCCTGTTTCCCTTCCTGTCACCTTTCACCTACCATCTACCTCCAACATATCAGTGATGTTTAATTGCAGTTTTACAACCTTTTACACCATTTCAAGTTCAATGTCAAAATCACATTTATATCACATTTATTTTCTTTAGCTTCTCTGATTTAGCATTCATTTATAATTTTATAACCATAACTTATTAATTATTCTTATTATAATCTTAATGTGAGTTATTACAGATGTTTTCTGAAAAGAAACCAAGAATAATCTATTATTCTAATTATTTGATACCAAAGTTACATTTGCTTGTTTTTCTTATAAGTGTTCTCACAAATATAAGTGTAAGTATTATTACAAGTAAATCAATATTAATATAAGTATTTTACTTTGAATCTTATCAAATTACTCAAAATGTTTAGATTTAATTTTTTAAAACTTTCATGCTTTAAAATAGTCTCAGCTATTTTTATAAATCTGCAGGCTGGAAACTTCCTCTTTTTCCAGGAAACCTGCTTTTCTTGTTTCATGAATCTCTCTGACTGACTATGATTTCTTATGATTAGATAGAAAAAAGTAGAATTAAAGCAAAGTTTGCATGAGACAAAAACAACACACACAACTAGATTTATTTTATTGACACTTAAGTCTAATGTTGGGCCTTGATGTCACTTGAGTGATTCATTTTAAAGATAACTTTATTTATTATTACTGTTAAACTAAAATCTCCAGCATGGGGAAGTGGGATGAGCTCGGATTTTCTTGACAACGGCTTTTCAAATTGTAATGAATATAAAAAAATATAAAATATGCGGTGTACTTTTGTATTTAGACCCCTTTACTCTAACAACTCTAAATAAAATCGAGTGCAACCATCCCCATGGAGGTAGATACCTTCATCTTAACCTTTCCATTTCAGCCCTGGTTATATGTTTAGGCTCTGTCTCTTGTTGGAATGGCGTTCTACCCAGAGCATGATGCTACCACTACCATGTCTTATGACAGCAATGGCAGATTCTATTTAGTAATTAGTTGATTCTTGATGAAAACTGGTTGCACCAAAGTGGTTTAAGGGGCCTATAATTAAAATGAACAACACACTTTAGGTTATTATAGCAAAAGATATTGAAATTGTGTCTTCTTCGTTTGACTTCGAAACTGTGCACATTTTTGTGTTGGTCTATTACATATGATTATGATAAAATACATTGAAATGTATGATTCAAGTGACAAAAAAATAAATATTTTGTACTGTAAGCCACTATGTAATTAAATATATCTATGCCTTTGGTTCAATTATGAATATTACAAATGTGTGGCTACATAAGTACAAAGCACTGCACAATGGATTTGGGAAATTGGGTTACATTTTTATTTCATGACATTCAGTGAACACATTTACATGTACCGCTGCTTATGCTTGTGAAAGTTTCAGAGGATATTGTGGTTGCAGAGTCAGTATCTGACAGCGAGGTTTCGATGTCGCTTTTCACCTGAACTTGTAGGATGAAACAGACAATTTGCAAAAAGGTTGGCTGTCAGTTTTGCTGAATAATCATTGAACATCCAGACGGAAGTATCAGATCAGATAAGGCATGTAAAAGGAAAAAAAAAAAAAATTAAAGGTGAGGATATAAATCATTTGGTGCTTGCTACGCTATATACGTTCAAGTAAGCAGTGAGAAATGCTTAAAAATATACATTTAAGGAGAATTCTTCATGTCCTTTCTTTCCATCTTCTTTCTCCACATGCCTTGTTCCTTAAACAGAGGGTAAAAAGAATGAGTGGGAGTAGAGTGAAAGGAGTCAGAAAAAGATGTGTGCATTTATTCTTTAGCTGAATTAGAGGAGAACTTTGCAGAAGCCACGTTTTGGAAGAAAATCACCAAGCTTAATTTGTACAATAAGCATCAACACTAATCATGCAGTCTGCTATAGAAGTATTCCAACCAGTGGTTTCCTTTTGTCACATTATAACACAGACTTCTTTTACATTTTATTAGAATTTTACAGACAAAAGTATCGAGTGGTTGCACTAAACAAAGTTAAATGCAACTAAGCATTCATGAGCAGAGTTTAGCTGTGTGATTTTAATCAGTATAAAATTGTTCTGCGAATGCCTCAGGAGTTTGTTTGAGAATGTTACTGTAAAAACTGCATCATGAAGACCAATGATGCAGTCTTCATGCATCATTAGAATCCATTCATGATGTGAAGAATGGTGAGACAGGATTGTGTTTTAAAACAATATCTCACACCCTTTGTATTGGTCTGACAACTGGAATCTAAATACATATAATGATGTAATTTGACAACACAAGGAAGAGCAAGGAACCAAAATGTCAATAACAGCAGATTGCATTGTGCGTGTACAAAGAAATGCTTTCCTGTTCTGTAGTCTTTTCTACCACATTAAGTTGCTTCCTTTGGTGTTCTAATTGGATGTGGCAGTTCACCCCGGCTACAAACTGTTTTGGAGAACACTGAAGCAAAGTAAACAAAACTAAGAATTTTCTCATTTGATTTGTGCCTGGGATTTGAATGGGAATCTGTGCGTCATAAGGAAAATGTTCTGTATTGTTGAAGAAGAAGATCATTTAATGCTAGCTTTGGACAAAAAGTTTTGGCTCTTTCCTCTTTTCTCTCCCGAGTCCTTGGCGAGTGGCGGCGTCCTGCTAAAACGAAACTAACACAGCGTGTTGACGTCACAGATCACAGAGTTTAATTCATAGAAAGCGATGAACAACAAAGCTGCAGAGATACAGAGATATGCATTAACTCATAAAATAACAGACACACAAGGGATAGACAAACGAACACAGAACATATAGACAGACAACGGCGCCCAACGTGGAGAGGAAAAATGGAAAAACTCTCTCCCTGTATTAGCGTTACATTGTACTTTATACTGACTAGGCGTTTCCTCACTTTAATATATGCAAAGAAGGCGTTCCGTAATTCAACCAATCAGAGACCTGTTTCGGCCCCCAGAGAAACCTGAGAAGTCTCCCCCTTTACACCCAACTCGAACGGGCGTCTGGTCTCCGTCAAGCCAGAAGGGGAAGAACACTTAATCTCAGAGGTACCGGGTACGACTGTCCCCAGCACCGAAGTCCTGAGATAAATCTCGCAGACTCCCCTGGAGTTTTGACGTCCCACATTCCAGCTGCCGTTTCCATGGAGATGCTACTTTATGGCCCTTGTGTGCTCTTTAAGCAGACAGTGGAAGGCGTCTGCTTGTCTCCTTGGGCCATCTCAAAGGGTCACACAAAGCCTGTTTTTCCAATAAAAATGCTTAATATTCCTTTACACATGTTGTAAGTATTTTAGCACTTAACTAATCATTTTCCTTTACAATCCCCCTGTTGAGGTCTGAAAACAACAGACCTCAATAAAAATCTATCAAGCCGCGCAATACACAACCAAAACACAGAACAAACAAAAAACCCAAAATATGAAACAAAAAATAAAACAGAAAAAGACGAGCAACAGATTGTACTTTTGTGTGTTTCTCATTTTGACAGATTGTAATTTTGTGATGTATGTTGTCTTTTAAGTTGCAGAGCATTTCTTGTTAATTTTTTTGTATATGTCCCTGTTTTATTTTTTATCTCAGGACTTCGGTGCTGGGCACAGTCGTACCCAGTACCTCTGAGATTAAGTGTTCTTCCCCTTCTGGCTTGACGGAGACCAGACGCCCGTTCGAGTTGGGTGTAAAGGGGGAGACTTCTCAGGTTTCTCTGGGGGCCGAAACAGGTCTCTGATTGGTTGAATTACGGAACGCCTTCTTTGCATATATTAAAGTGAGGAAACGCCTAGTCAGTATAAAGTACAATGTAACGCTAATACAGGGAGAGAGTTTTTCCATTTTTCCTCTCCACGTTGGGCGCCGTTGTCTGTCTATATGTTCTGTGTTCGTTTGTCTATCCCTTGTGTGTCTGTTATTTTATGAGTTAATGCATATCTCTGTATCTCTGCAGCTTTGTTGTTCATCGCTTTCTATGAATTAAACTCTGTGATCTGTGACGTCAACACGCTGTGTTAGTTTCGTTTTAGCAGGACGCCGCCACTCGCCAAGGACTCGGGAGAGAAAAGAGGAAAGAGCCAAAACTTTTTGTCCAAAGCTAGCATTAAATGATCTTCTTCTTCAACAGTTTCCAGCTCACAAAGTTCAGGAACATGCTGTCAGCTTCTACCAACACATGGCTCTCATTTGCGAGAACACTGGCCCCCACCCATACCGAAGGAAAGCATGACGAACAGAGGAGCAGCGCATTGTGTGCGTCCTACATGCTTTTCTGCAGGTGTGTTTGTGCTCCAGAAAAAAAAAAAAAAAAAAAAACGTGCTTCCATGCAGCTCAGTGGGAGGGACAGCGACCGGTTCTATCCTCGTTGCTGTCCGCGAGAGTCTGCACAAGGCACAAGCCCGCCTACCTCAGCGTGAACACGCACGGGGACCGGCCAGTGTGAGTCTGTGTGCCAGTCAGAGAGTACGTTTCACACGTGTGAAGCACAGTGGAGGGAGCTGGAGCTCCTAAGCTGCTTTGCAAAGCTTAGGAGGGCAGCAACTCGCTGGCTATTCGAAAAAGGGCAGTGCTCTCTACATGCCTGGAGGGGCTGACAGCATAGCTGAGCGCTGGAGCTTGATGCCCGGGGTTTCACATGACAGTGCTGGGTCAGCTGCATCCCACAGAGGCCTTGCACTGCTCAGTGCATGACCACAAATGCTGCTTTCTTCCTTCAGTCGATGAAACCGAAATCCTTCCCTGTTTACTTCCTAATCACAATGCACATCTCATATAAGTGCATCATTTACATACCCTGCTCTGGTGTTTCATTAGCCGCTAAAAGGAGCAAGCTCGGCTCTGCGTTGCCACAGTTTAGTCGGGAATGATTAAGTGTGGTGCAGGGGAGCACAACAGACGCACACGAATGCATCGTACTGTTCTGTGCAGAGTGTGTTCTGCGAGACTTAATGTTCACAGCTGTCGATATCACAAACAGGCACACACTCTTCCCTCCCCTGCAGGCTCAGCACGAGCCGGGAGCTGGAATATCAGGTTTCCAGTCTGTGTGCACAGTTTGTACTCATCGCCTCAACCTTTGTTCCTTCTCCGCCAGCCGTGGCGGTGCTGCGTCGAGTCACTATCTGCTGCTCTCTAAGGATGCACCAGCCACACCACTGTCACCTTTGGGTTTTGGGAGCTGCTTGGAGATTATAACAGGGAATTTCTGTCTCCTTTTGGATAATTGGTAGCATATGAGCAACAGAGAATCTTAAAATATATTTAATGAGCTTTCCTTTATTGCCACTATTGTGATTCTGCTACCCACAGATTTTTATGCCCTTTTTGTCTGAGGTTCATTTATGACTTCACTGTATAAAAATGTTCAACCTTCATACAATACCTGTGTGGTACACATGTAAGAAAGTAAACGAAATAAAAGAGTGAAAGGACTTTCACATAAAAGCTTATGTGAAACAGATGACATGTACATCTCTGTAATTTAAATATCAATGCAAAGTTAGTGTATTTAGTTAGTTAATCCAAAACTAAAACTCATATAGGATAAATCCCTTATAGACAGAGAAAAATGCTTTAAGTTTCAAATTTGATGATTTTCACTGAGAATAAATAAAAACCTGGAGTATCTCATCTTCCGCTTTAGTTTCCATTTTAATTTCTGAAAAATGAATTACTCCACTGTGCATCCCTTCCTCTATCTTACGTATAAGCGTGACAGTTTTAGTTAATGCTCACAGGTAATTATCTGCAACCAGGAAAAAAGTTCATGTGGTTTGGTTGCCTTCTGAAATGTGACACCTGTGTGTGAGACGTCACACTGCGTGGCTCCTGGAATGTCCTGCATAGACAGAACAAACTCAGACAGAGGCCAGGACTTATCTCTTATCACTGACTGTGACACTTTGTTCTGCAATACCGTCAAATTGGCTCATATCTGCAAAAACTATCAGAGAGGAGTCACAATATTTACATTTCGGATGCGTCTTTGTGAATGTTGCATGTTTTTTGTTATTTTATTATGTTTAAAATAATTAGATTTATTCTAGGAATTGCCGTGAAGAAGGTTTCATTATGTATTTCTAAGAAGTAAATGAAAAGGGAAAGCTTCAGCCGTTTAGAAAATATTTGTGTTATTTTGTGTCAACAGGATTAATTTTGGAGTCCTGTGAAGTTGGACATGCTGGAAAAGAAAAAAAAACTAGAATCTTTGCAATACTAGGAAGTTAATCTGAGTCTTTATGACTGAGAGAGGCTCAAAGGTTTGAAAGCACATGACAAAAAAACCCCAAAAAACCCAACAAAACAAAACAAAAAACCTCTAAGCCTGACTTTATTAGAACCAAAAGGCTCGATGAACTCCAATTAAATGATTTTATACTTGTTTTGTAGCATTAGCAGATGTTGCAAAAATCCCATTTAAAAACTGGGTGAACTGAACATAAACTCATGTAATCCTATATAGTCTCCCCTTTAATTCTTTAGTGCATTTTAATTTTCAGTCCATTTCCCCACTTCACTCTCCAAGAAACGTGATCACACGTACTTTCCAAGTTGTTGATCATACAGCTCTGCATCATCTGTTTTGGTTATTCCAGCCTCCACCATGAGGGGCGCTACTCCGCAAGCTCCAGAGCAATCCTTGCTAGAGAAAATGATACTACAGAAATATAATACAATTGTGAGTGATACTGTTGTAGTTCTGCAGTTGATATTGCACTTACATACGCATTCCTGTTAAGACGGTAAACTGAAAAGAAACTTCAAAAGCAGATAAGAAGAGTGAGAAAAACAAGTCTGTCTTAAAAAACCTATTATAGATAAAGGTCAAAACAAACAAACAAACAATAATATGCAGAGTTTAAAAGATTAAACACATTTTGTGTCACTGTATGAATATTGCATGTTTAGCTCAGGTTGCTCAGTTGCACATGTAATGCTTTGCAGCTGCACATGCAGAATCCCTCCTACTGGTTACACAAGGCAGTCACTGGATGTGTGCTTGTGTTTGTGTGTGTGATAGTGGCGAAGGGTTGGGAAACACATGACCAGGACAGAAATGATTAATTACTGCCTCTTGAACAGCAACCAAAACAAAAAGGACATTTTAGTTCCGGAAATAGTATCTTTCTATTTTATTTTTTTTTGTTTGTTTTTAAGTGGGAATCATATATCTTAGATATTAATTAACAGGTTTTATGTAAAGTTTTTCTTCTGTGTGACACTTAATCCACAGTGACCTTTCGGTAACCTTTTCAGATATATTTTGCACGCATGAATTTAACACAGCTGAGGGTAAAAAGTACATCTGTACTTCTGAAAAAGTATAGGTGTGAAAATAAACCCTCAACTTTATTTGCACATCTGTACTTTTTCAGGGATGATTCTTATTGTGCACCTGGGACTTCAGTTTTTTTTTTTTTTGCAATGTCACTCCCACTCGGCGGAAGGATCTCTGACCCCTGGGAACAAAGTGATATCCCTCCAGGAGGTTAACCCTCAGAGCTTATCGCATCGGATTGCATAATTGCCACATTGTTCAGAGTAATAGCATGAGATAATCTGAGTGAAGAGGTGGCTTAAATCACATCCGTTTTTGGATCCACTTTGCATCTGTGTGCTTGCATACAATGGAAAGATGCTCAAGTGTTTGACATAAAGACTTCATTGTTGCAACTTGACTCTGAAGAGGGAATTTGGAGGAGAAATGATGGGCCTGCTGGTTGTGTGCAGTCCTGCTGGGTGCTGACTGTACGCTCCTCTGCCTCCTTCCCCACTCCACACCTCCACACCGTACTCTCTCCCACTGGTGAGGCACGACTCCGGTCACAGTGGATATTAATACACTGCTGTGCCACTGAGTGTGCTCAACACAGAAGTGAAAATATCTGACAGAGGCTATTTATAGAGCCTGCAGGCGGACAGGCGAATCCACAGCAACACGAGCCAATCTATTCAGAAGTCTTGTTCCGCAAAAATTGCCTCAGAAAATAGTCAGATGTGAGGACCAGATGCAGGGACCGCAACTTGCCCACAGAAGGGATGCTTCCTTTTTGTTTTTCTTTTTATTAGCTATAGACGGGGAAAACTGTTGTGGATAAAAGCAGATGTAAGCAGAGCCAGTCCAAGAATGTATGGAGCCCTGGGCATAATTCCTTTTGGGGCCCCAGTTCCAGCTATTCTCATCTCTCTCCAACATAAATATTCACAGTTTATTTTTCCCCAAATACAAGCGAAACACACCTAAGTTTGTTTGAAAGCGGACCAAGACCGCATCAAAAATACTTTGCTTGAGCGTATTCACAACAGATCAATAAGTGGACTGATGGGGGGGAAATAACCTCTGGTCCTCTTAATGCAAACCAAAAGTGACAGGTGAGAATACACACATAATAAAGTCTCCATCTTTACCAATCAGCCACCACAACAATAATTTTTGCCTAATTTTGTGTTGTGCACTTAGCAACCTTAAATTGTAATTCAATTTAATTAACCCCTTAATCCTTACAGAAACTGTATATTAAAAAACAATTAAATGGCGGTAAATAAAATCTGAAGACAAGGTTACTTCTTTGACTTACTTCTTCAGTCAGTCAGTAGAAATTATAGACAGAATAGTGAACTAGTGACAAGTCGTTATGACCATCTACATTTATTTATTTATGATCACCTCAAGTATCACTAGGTCATATACAACTTTAATCATTATTAACAAAGTACATATAAATTCCAAAACAGTGACCATATTTAAGAACCAAATATTTTCCACAGCTAGTTTTCCAATAGATATGAATAAAAGATCTGTTTGATTCAGTGTCAGATTTAGGTCAGCTGCATCCACTATCCATCGGTATTGCCTTAAGGAATCATGTATCATCTTGAGGATTTGGACATGGGCAGAGAGGTGAGGATAAATGAATAATGAAAAGCAACTTGAGTGCATGCTGCCCTCTATCATCTGCTTGATTATGCAAATCTCAGTCAAAGCTACGAGGATGAACAAGGAGAGGTGCAGCATCTCTTTCTCACTGCAGATCCACAACAGAGACCTGCGCAGGGTTGATTTTGCCTCATTCATCACTACTGACATTTTAATAAGAGCTTCTTGATACAGGCCTGCTATTGTGTCCCATCATAACAATTTGATCTGGCTAATTGGGAATCTTCCTATCCTGAAACACGTCTATCTTTATCACCCGAAGCTGCCAGGAAGTGCCGGCAAATTTATGGCTCGCAGCTTTTATAGCCCGGTGATTCTTTGTGTAGGGGGGGGTATTTGCCAGAGGCTGACGCTCTGCTGCTCTGTGCAGGGAAGCTGTGAGAGTAAGAGGCCACAGCACAACAGTCACAGGCAATTTCTCAGTGATAAACAGTGCCAATAATAAGCAATGTCCTATTCCAGTAACGCGCATAGTCCAGTGTACATGTCACTACACTTGAAATAATTTTGAAATATAATAATTTCAGCATGTAATGAGAATGTAACTGCCTGTGGAAATTTTCTATTACTGCTATTACATAGAGGTGTGAAGATATATGTGGAAGTGGAAACGTTTCTGTTGATTGACACTGAGGCTCAATGAGGTGACCTAATATTTTTTTGTGATTGTATTACTCCTGTAACTTATAGTGCTGAACAATGTAGCTACAGTGTAAACATAGCACGATAAATAACCTGCACAGTGATCCGTTTGATGTGCAACATTATTCAAACCTGCTGCAGCAGCAATGGCTTCATGTCACTTGTCGGAGTGTAAACCTAATGATTAATGATTGGCTCTATAGGATTATGTTGCTCTGCTGTGGAAAAATATTAAGTTGTTCTTGTGTTTTTCACCTTGTGTCCTCCATCTGACATAAAATGATACATAGGATTAGTAGACTGTGAAGACATCAAATATGGAGTTTATAGAATTTTGATGAATAATGTTCAAGAATTTTCGACTTTACACCATAGTAAAAGGTACATAAAAACTGTTAATGATTTAACAGTTTTTAAATCTGTTAAATTTAACAGTTAGGAAACTGTTTTCCTAACTGTCTGTAAAACTTTCCATTCCATTAAATTATTGTAAATATATCAATTCCCTATGAAACACTTGAAAGTCTTGATTAGAAATTTGCACATTTCCACACTTGATCTCTCCTCTGGATTTGTTATTATGAAGAACTGCAGAAATAGTTGTTTTATTCCACTCAGGGAAGGTATGTTTAGCATGTCTGTTTCTTTTAGTTTAGTATGTATTGGAGCTTAGCCTCAGTGAGCGTATGAGAACTTGATACGTTTTAGTAAACTAAAATATCCGTTGAAGAAATTATGGTCATTCCAGACAATTTCTTTCCTGCTTGATTCAAAAACATTTTCTGCCTCTTTTTCAAGGTTTACTGTAAGGAAATGTGGTTTATCAATCTAATAAACAACAGGTGGCAGATGGAGGTTGCTCAGCGTTTTATGGTTTAATCATAGAGTTCAAAGTGTAGTGTAAACACATCAGAACCACAAACTATGAAAATGTGGTGCAACATAAAGTCTTCTTAAAATCATGTCATTAATTTATTAATTAATTTATTTATTTGACATTTGAACATTAACTGCCAGGAAAAATTTGGTAATAGTTGTCAGTTTTCCACCAATACGAGGATGTCTCCACCTTCCTTCTTATACACTATGACATGACGTCTTTTAGCCACCAAAATAGCGATTGATGAAAAGTGCTTCACAAAAAACCACCTAAAACTCCGAACTATCCCTTTAAGTTCAACATTTTAAAAATTGCTTACAGAATCCAGATGTCATGAACTGAGAGTGGATCTAAAAGGGAACCTGCAGACACTCTGCATTCACTCGCTGCTCATCTTTCATCCACTCCTGCTGCTTTGTCAAGCTCAACTCCTCCTGCTGCTTTATTGTCTCCTTCACACTTTACAACACAAGCACCGCTTGATGTTCACTGATTGTGACACATCTTAGAACCCCACCACTGCCCCCTCTCGCCCCCCCCACACCCGGCCTCTTGCTCAAGGGCGGCTTTCTCTTCTTCTGACCTCCACAAAAACTGCACGGTTATTTATGTGTGCGCGTGTATGTGTGTCACAGCACGCTGAGAGGCAGACAAAGAGTGGTAAACAGACGGACTGGCAGACTGGTCATCTGCTTGTTGGCTTCCTAGACTTTCCAAACACAGTTTTTTTTGTTTTTGTTTTTGTTTTTTGACATTGTGCCGTGTTCTTGCAAGTTTTGAATGGAGGAGGGAGTGTTATCACTGAGCGTGTGCTGCCTGAGCATGTGGAGCGAGTCACATGTTCTCCGCCGTGCCTTCCAAGCCACTCACCTGGTGGTTGCCATGCGAACAGCCAGACATTGGCAGACTTTGCACCAGCCTCCTTAGGGGATTGAGAGAACAGAGAGGAGGTTTGAGGGGGAGGAATCTGTCCAAGCCTTAAAAAAAAAAAAAAAAAGCTCCAAACTTGGTGCTTTTTTTGGGGGTATTTTAAAGACCTTAATAATCTTGCTTGATTGCAAAGGGCTCTGTTCTTTTCTGTTAAGGCACAAAGTTTAAAACACCTCTTGACAACTGCTTTTGCATGAATATTCCTTTGTTTTTCTGCTGCCTTTGTTTTCCCCGAGGGAACTTTAGACAAAGGGAGTTATGTTTGTCCTCAATGATGTGTCAGACCTCTCCAATAGTATTAGTGATACACATCTGAACTTAAAACACACATGCTTTGTTATCACTGAATCTAATCATTTGCATTCCCACAAGAGAAGGGGGATGGGGGGTGGGGGGCAACAGAACAGCACAGTTGTTCTTTTTTTCCTGCTAAAGTCGATGCACAGCTGGGCTGAGGCACCGAGTGCTGCGGCACTTGCGGTTTTGGGGATTTTTTTTTCTCCTCCTCCTAATTGTGCCTCCAGTTTATTATGCTGACGCCTGAATAGCAAGATGTTCCCGGCTTTATCGCACCAGTTGCACACTTCTCTCCTTTGTGTTTTGCCAGCTGCCCTGAGAGAAGAAGGAGAAGAGGGGGGAGGGAGGAGAGGCACAAGGAGGGGAGGTTGAGTCAAAGCTGAGCATTTGTGTGTGCGTTTGCTTTAAGTCATGCATTTAACGTCTCATCAGAAATTACATTTGTAAAATATATTTCCAGCGTTTGTACTAGTGCGTATCTACTAATAAGTGGCAGTGTTTTTTCTCACCAGATTATGCTTTGTTGCTACTTTAGTGAAGATTTGCAGCAAGGCTTGAATTTTGCATTTATGTTTGATCTCTGCTATGTCTACGGGGAATAAGAGTTGGTGCTTCTGATCTGTCCTGATCCTTTCCCACCTTTCCTCCTCCTCCTCCCGGTCTTTGGTTCCCCGCCACTTTCTCCTCCCCCACTCCCCTTTCCCAGCTGCAAGCCCTTACACCCTGGGGTGAAATGGGAAGCAGTGGCATGAATGGAAGAAAAAAAAAATGAATGAGTAGACGCTGATAGGAGGAACAGCGAGGCAGACAGCAAACACTCAGAGAACGAGTGAGAGAGGGAGACAGATGATAAGTGCTCTGAGCCGGGACGGCCTGTGGCCTGGTCTGGCTGAGCCATGTGAGGCTGTCCAGCCGTCCCACAGGATGCTCGGAGACACTTACATAAAGCAGCGCCCGTTTTCCCTCCGCCGACTCTCACATGGGGAAGCATGTGAGACAGGCACTCCAGGTTGCCTGTTGCAGCTTTTAGTCTTTCTCACCCTTTTGACTGTCACTTTATCTGGACACCACAGCGAGACAGGGCTGCCAGACTAACACCACGCTCTTGCTATAGATGTTCGATGACCTTAAAAAGTTTTCGGTTCTCCAGCCTGGGTCCCTCGAGGTTTTCTGCAGGGTTCCAGGTGCTGGCCCTTTCCCTCCTGGGCCCCACAGAGGTCAGTCTGTGATGTGCAGCTGTAGGGCAAAGGAGAAGAGGAAGAGGAGGAGCAGGGCGGGGGTAGAAAAAAAGTGCTGACTGCACTCAACGGCCACCCACATGACGTCACGTCACAGTTTCAGCTCACGGCATTGTGTCTGTGGCCGTCTCCCATGCTGCCTGTAGTGTGAGCAGAACAGCCAACAAATATGCATTCGCACTGACTGCTGAGAAGAGGTGAATGTTTGGAATGTTCTATTAAATTTGATTTCTTAAGCAGACATTTTTACTATCCTTTTTGCATTTAGGCAAGGCAATTTGACAAGATGTATGTTTAGAGGAACCAAGCAATGAGATCAAATTTTGAGCATGACAGTAGCACCATCAGGTGTTCTGTTGCCAGAGATATTGTGCATTGGTAAAGTGGATTGAATAATGACAGAGAGCTGCCCAGAGATTGTACGATTTCAACTATAGATTTCTGATATTTAAAACCAAGAATTTAATTTTTCTGATCCTCAAAGCTCAAAATTCTGAATAATGGATCAAATATCTACACTCCTCCTTAATAATATGTGACTAAATGTCCTTTGGAACACTGTCACAAAATATCCCACTTTTTGCAATCACTATCAGATCTCTATCAGTTCTCTTTGGGAAAAGTAGTTTGCTTAATTTGGTTTATCTATTTAAAAAAATTTGAGAACACTGTTATTATTGTCAAGTGCAGTGGTGGTGGTGTCATGCAGAGAATCTGTTTCACTCTGTATTTGCTCATGGATATAATAAGGAAGACGGACCAGCATCCCCCGATTGTTCAATCTGACCTCAAATCAACAATGAGCCAATTGAAAGCTGGACACAGCTGTGTGTCCCAGTGACCCCAACCAAAACACAAACCGACTTGGGAATGGATAAAGCAGGACAGCATTAATCTTTTGAGATGGATTAAAGTTCAACTTCATTAAAAATGACAGGCTCTTTTCATGGCAGATGATTATGACAATTTTTTTTGTCTATCAGTCATAAAATAGTTAACCAAACAGTTTAAATACATTCTTCCAAGAGGAGCTAATATCTAGCCAGAATCAGGGAAAAGTTTGTTTAGGACAACAAACATTATGTGGCTCTTTGTTGCTTAAGTAACCTGATAGAACATAAGTGTTATCGAAATAAACTACATGTATGTATAACGACTTTATACAGAAAACACTTTTAGGATACTAAATATGTTGCAGCCACTAACAACACCAAAGTTAGCATCTGTTTTGAAGTCTTTAAAAGAAGAACGTTATTTCATTTTTATACATTTTTGCTGTCAGTACTGCATTTGGTTATATAGTTTAGAACCAAAAACCAGTCAGAGTTGGGCTAGGATATTTTACTCTAATCGCAGATTATTTTAAACCATTTTAGAATCTTTACTCTATGAAAACTAAATATAATGGAGGGGTACTGGTGCTGATCTCCAGCTGTGTGTGTATGGGAGCTGGAGTAGACCCTGGACTGGTTACAAGTCCATCACAGAGCAAAGCATGCACACACACACACACACAATGATACCTATAAGGCCATTTTAGAGTGACCAATTAACCAAACGGTCATGCTGTGCAAGGAAGCTTAAATACCCAGGCAAAGCTCACATGTGCTAAACAAAACATATACCCAATGTCTTCTTGCTGTAAAACAAAAGTGCTAATATTCACTCTTGCTGCAATTTTTCACATGTAAGAGATACTCCTTTTTGTTGGATTTGTTTGCTCTATAACTCAACAAGTAATTTGCTGCAGAGAGCGTCCAGCCTTACCATGATTTACCCGGTGTGGAGGACTTTAGCTTAAACCTTCACTCTCAGAACTATTATGTGCATCCAGCCCAAGATAATCCTCCATTCTGGATGAAGATAAGCTGTATTGGCTCCTGTCACCTGTAGAGACACCACCCAGTAACCCTCATTCAGTTTGCTGTGCAGGCAGTGGAAAAGATCTCTCAGATTGTTATCTATTTGTACACACACTCTGGGCAGGCTTCCCGGCTGGCGGCTCACCCTTGGCACCACCACGCTTAGAGAACAGTGATGCCCTGTCCTTTGTCTACTTCGACGTAGCTTTGCTCCAGTGTGCAATCGGCGGCCAGAGGACAGAGGTTCCCAGGCAAACAAGCATAGCACACAGTGAACTAGTAAGATTATGTTGGCCACGGGAAGAGATTGAGGCAGATTGTCACATAACAGCCCTCACCATCACTATTTCGCTCCCTCCAGGGAACGCTGCAACCGGTCTTGCACTCGTACAGATTATTATCAGCAGAAAACAGAGGTAGCTCATTAGAAAATGGCTTCAACTAAAGGGATTGTTCCAGGCGTGCAATTTTGATGTTGTACACAGAAGATCAGCTGCTTATCTGTCTCTGACAAACTCCAGATTTATCATACTGATAATCTAATATCTGGCTGTCACACAAAAAATGGCTGACTGGTGCAAAGCCATGAATAGGTAATGAAAGAGTAAATTAAAGCATCAGCATTTTCTAAGTCGAAAGAACAACTGATATTAACGTCATTGGCTTCGCAAGTCTTCATCACAGTCAGCATATTTTTCTTGGTTACTGTGCCATTTATCTCAGGAACATACATTTCATTGTGACTTCTATTGATGGCACATATTTATCTTCCAGAATGATATATGGTATCCTTTTTTTGTTATTGATTTCAGTGACAGTTTGCGACCTAATTCATAAACAGCAATTTTTTTTAAGAGTTTTTTTAATAGTCTGGGGACTGATGATGAAAGAAAAGAATTTATAGGACAACATAAAAGCTATCACAAAACGTGTTGCCAGCGTAACGAAGACAGAAACACACATAATTACAAGTTTATCAGCCAAAAACATTTAAATCATGCTTTCAAACACCTCAGATTTAGGTGTTTATTCTGTTTAATCCTGATTATTTATGAAAAACAATCATGAATTGTCTTTGAGGGAAATGTTTGGTTGGTTAGAAAAAACCCCAGAATGACCATGATCAGTGAGCACTTAAACATTTGGTAAAGTCAAATGAAAGAGAAATAACATTATAACTCAGGGCTATGTTTAATAGTGAAAGTGAGAGCATTCCCATGTGCACAATGTAAAGGGATGTCAAGAATTACCAGAGAAAAAAATTTCTCTGGTAAGCGATTCCAGATTTACCCTCTTACAGAGTGATAGGCCACTCAGAGTAAGACGAGACTCAGAGGAAAATTACTTTTTGGTACTTTTAATCAGGCAAATGAGTCTCAACACAATGTGTATTATAATTATGGAATATGACTATATTACAGAGCTTGCTGATGACATAGCTGCTAAGGTGATTTCCTCAAATATTCATACAATAATTGCTCAAACGTTTCCTGTAAAAAAATAATCTTTGTATGAGCCAGGAATTAATTTACTTTTATTATTTCTATTTAAAAGAAATATTCTGTGCATGTGTAATAGGCTCATTTTATTTCTTCTTACATCAGATAACCTGTTGTTATGTTTCTTAACTCAGGTACTAATACAGTATAGAGGCAATAGGATAATAGTGTCTAGGCCATATGGTTGTTGTTGAAACCATGACATAAATGAAGGCAAAGTCGAGCGTGAAAGCTGTAATGGGGTCGGGGGATTTGGGGTGGGGTAGTTGGTTGCTAGGTGATATGTAGTCAAGAAAGTCATAGGGCAGACGGCCAAGTCCTGTGAAGGGGGGCTCGATGAAAGATTGGTGGGATTATTTTCCTTCTGATTCTTAATGTGCTGCTCTCTGGTTTTAATCTTTCAGTGATAATGAAAGTCATGCTGAAACTTGCACTTTCAACATTGCATTTAATATGAGTATGCTGGCATTTCATTTCCTTAATGTGAGTAATGCTGTGGTCTTTAGAAAATTCAGGCTTAAATATCTGCTCTTAATGCTGAGTAGCAGGGGCATAAGTTTTCAATTTTTTGCCATTTTAGTCCAACAAAAGACTCCGTTTGATTTGTAAGTTCATTGCAATGATTTATCAGATATTAAATGTATCTATTGAGTTTTCAGTTTTTCTATATCATTCCCTATGTATCTCATACTCTCAAAGCCAGGAGGTATCAAGTCATTAGGCATGATGTAGACAGGCAATAAAGAAGCACAAATCACTCACTGATTGGGTTCTGTTAAGGAGTTTTCCTGCTTCCGTGTATGGAACCAGAAAAGGAAAGAGAATCTTGTTCTAAAAAAAAACAAAACAGCTAAATTTGAAGGCATTATTAATTAAGCTCTTGAAGTCAAAAGCAAGTTATTTTATCAAATAAAGTCAAAATTTGTGAGTTTCAATGCAATTTATCTGCTTCAGATGTCCTAACTGTGTTTGGACAACTTTAAGCAGTCCTAACTACAACTACAGTGGAAGATGTGGCAATATTGATATGATCTGTAGTTTTAACATTTGTCACTGAAATCAGCTTACAGAAAAATCAGTTTATAGAAATAAAGAATAACAGAAGGGGAAGGCGACACTAAAAATATGAATGCTAATGTGAAGAAAGTGGTACATTGGCAGGCTTAACTGCTTCTAGAAAATAGAAACAGAAACTCAGGCAGTTTTCTTATTTATTGTTTACGTTTTTGGTTAATCAAAGCATCTATAATTGTAAATATTAATACATGATTTCCTGCTTCCCTGGGGAGTAATTGGGCACAGAGGCCCTTTTGTTTTAGCCACTACGCTGGACAAGGACTCAAATTCATTTTCTCACACAGTGAGGAGGATTGTAAGGGAGTTAAATATTTCTTTTACAAAGCTCACTCTTAGAGCTTTGTAAAAGCAGCACAGCAGCATTTTGGTGTCACCCAGGCATCAGTTGTTTGGAAGGAGACAAGAAAAAAATATTTTTTGGCCCTTTTTGCTGAACCCTAAGTGAAATGTATTCATTTATATACAAAATATTGAGTTTAAAACTGCCTATATAGCAGCTAGATTTAGTTACCTGTAATCTCCACCAATCATAAAACTTCACCATATTAAAATTGGTTTCCAGTTTGTGGAACATGTGTGGCATAACTCAACCAACAAATCACCTTTATTTGAGTCTAATTCTTAAATCAGAACTTGAAAACTTTGGTGGCTTTTTTTCATCAACAGAAATTACCAAAGAGAGTAGTTTCGGTGCTTTGTTTGGTATTTTAGACCTACATTAAAAGCCACAGTTTCAGTTCAACCTCACTTTGAAGTGACAAATTAACATATATCAACCATTGGATTTATTTTGCTTTTTTTCTGTAAAAAGTGGAAGAAAGAAAACAGTGTGGAAAAGCAAGCGTTTTTCCATTCTCAATTTTTTTTATTTCACATAATTATCCAGACCAGGACAACAAGAGGAGTTATTCCATGCTATTTTGTGCTTTTCAATACTGAATAGGACCCCTGAAAGTGTCCGGTACATTTCTGTTCTGCTAATCTAAATTTAACTTAGTAATGATGTTGGTAAAACAGGAAGAAAATAATCACCATAGAAAATTACTAATGTTGATGGAAAAGGTTCCTGCAGTGGAAATGTGTTTATGGAAAGAACACGGTATGCTCTGAATAACCTGCCTTTGTTTTCTGACATTTGTGCTGCTGTTTGGAAAGACATTTTGTTTTGCAAGTCTAGGGCAAAAAAAACTGCATTTTAGAAACTATATCTGGAGTAGAAATGCTTTCACCAGGTTTTCATTAAGCAATACAGATGAGGAAAATACTATATGTTTGCCTTGATAAGAACCATAAGTTGCTGTGAATCAAGTCTATATAAATAAACTAAACTAAACTGAAGAGAATTTAGCTGAGGCTTTGATTCTAACAAAATTAGATTTTTTTCAAATTAAGCACCAAAGCATTTTCCCCAAACCTTTATCTGATTTATATAAAACCTGACAAATTGAGAGTTTTTAACTTTTATGTGCTTGAAGTTCAGGAAAAAAGTCAGATTTTTCAGTATTTAATCAAGAGAACCAGCTGATTTTGATCCTTCGCTTATTGATTGCCGCATCACTCTTCTGATTACGTAGTTAAATCCTCGATCCAACTCCCCCCAGTGAGACAATCACAACAAGCAGCAAGTGGGATTTAGGAACCTGTAGTTGAGCTCCAACATGTCAAGGCACTGATATTATGACTCAGCATGAGATCAGCTTCACTATATATATAAAAAAAAAAGGATGATGAAGGTCCTCCGCTCTCACACTCCTCCTCTGGTGGAGTACATGAGTCACGCTACAGGAAATATATGCCTCTGTGAATGCATCATGTTCAGAAACGCTCACTATTATTGACCTAATTGGAGAAGCCAATCAGGCACACGTTCTCAGTGTCTGCTTATGTCTTGACGAAAGCATTAGTCATAACAAAGTATCAAGAGACGTCTATTCTAGTGCAAGCAAAAGTGATGCATGCAGTTGTTTGCTCATCGATAACCTGACGGTGATCTTCACTTTTATCACTGGGCGCTTCATATTACAGAGTGACATCACTAAAGTTAACATTTAGCTGCATGTGCTATTGCTGTCCACTCTATTTGGAGTAGGATGAAATCAGCAGCACAAGCTTCTCTCCCCCATATGTGGTAATAGATAAATAGAGAGAAGTTAAAAGAGGAAGCAAGCTGCACCACTGAGGTAGATGGAGATACTTATGTCATCTCTATGTCCTCGGAATGAGTCTATTAATAGAAACTGATGCTTTTTATATCAATGCCAGCAACGGGAGACTTTTTTTTTACTCGCAGCCAGAGCAGCACAGTGTTAGTTACTGCTTGTTGCTGTGGCTGGAACTCAGTGAGTCACATACATGACCACAAAAACATGACTCCTAAATAAATAGGAAACAGTCTGAGTTCCAGTGGGTTTGCTATAGCCACTGAACATTTACTACAGCCATTTCAGAATCCCATGTAAAAGTACTGAATCTTTAAACAATTCTTTTACCACAAACTTTAATATATTTTATTGGTATTGTATGTGATGGACCGACAAAAACTAATGCATAATCGTGAAGTACACTCAGGATGACAGATGGTTTTCATAATATTTTACATATAAAAGCATCTGGCATGGTGTGCTTTTGTAATCAGTCCCTGTGAACTGTTCACCAAAGTCTGTGGAGGTTTGTAGTCTGTACCAGTTTGCATTTCTGCAGATCTATTTTTTTTATGTCAGTCTTTGTGTAAAGTTGCTCAAGATTAGTCAAAGTATCAGAAAACCACAACTTTTAAGTCTGACCAAATTGCCTCAGTTGGATTAAGGTTTTGACTTTGACTGAGCCATTTTTACACATGAACATGTTCCGACCTAAATCAACCCAAGCTTACAACTTTTAACAGTTTTGTTTTTTGTCTTTTATGGGACTCACCTGTAACTACCTTAATCCATTTTCCATTCCCTGTGTCTCATGAAGAAAAACATTACAGTGTGATGCTTCTCCCTCTATATTTCACTGATAAGGATCAGCGTTACTCTACGCATGTAGGCCAAGCAGGTTTTCTTACCAGACCATTTTTCACCTACATGCCTTTATGGCAAACTTTAAATCCAACTTCTTCTGTTTTTCTTCTTCCAAAAGTGGCTTCCTTATTTCCACTCTTCCATAAAGACAAGATTTGTGGGGTCCATGTCGAAGAGTTTCTCTTTTGATATATTATTTCACCTAAGCTGTGGATCTGTGTAATTCTTTCAGAGTTGCCATGGGAGACAGTGTTGCTCATCTGATGAACGCTCTTCAGTTCAGTTGTACAGTCATGTCTTGAGCTTGATGGTACTGCTTGTGCTTTCATTCTCCTATTAGAGGACACATATACAGTATATTTAATATTTATGAGTTTTATTCCTAAAATAAAAGTAAAAAACTCTTTATCCTTTACTTGTGCATACAAATAAACATATAATCATACTAATAGCTGTTTTCTGCTTGGCAACAGGTAGAAACAGGTGGATTTTAATATGACAGAATATAATATAACTCCATAGAAAAAAAGAGAAATGGAAACAAACCCTCCATCAACGAAGAACTTTGTAAATGACAGGTTTAGGCGAGGAGTGATTCTGTTTGGCCAAGACCTGTTGGATTGTTTTTGCTCTGAAATGTGATAGGCCCTTGGGATGCACCACTCACTCCTCACCATCTATGGGGACTCCTTGGGAACCGAAAGGCAGCATCTGCAGGACAAACAGCAGGTTCCCTTCAGAACTGAAATACCAACTTCCCATTTTGCTCATTAGGAAGAAAACTCTTGCTTTAAAAACACTGCTTTAGTTAGAGACACATTAAGAGCTTATCACAGATTTTCAGGTAAGATAAATAAAGTATTAGGTAAGTCTTAAGCCACACAGATATAGTTAAAAAAAACACTCCTTTTGTTCCTAAAGATGCCAGGTGGGAGCAGAAGGTAAGGGGCTTTAACCTATTATAAGACACAAAAGCCTCAGCTGCTCCTGACTGATTGCTGCACCCTTTCTCCCCTCACCTACAGAAGCCCCCACCACTGTGAGAGTTACACAACACCGCCTGGCTAGAGTGTCAATCCCCATGGAGATACTCCACAGAGTGACAAATATTGTTCAGGGGATTGCTCAAGGGTTTCTTTCTGCACTCTGCTTGTGGCTCTGAGCAGTCTTGACACAGAATGACCAGGGAGTCTCGGAGTGTTGCCAAATATAGGACAAAGATCAAGCAGTTCACAGTTTCCACAGTAACTTCTGGTATGTTTTTGGATCAGAGAATGGAAAAGCAGTGAAACTGTGTCACTCACTGTCTCTGGGTTTATTCTAAGTTCACACTCTGTCTGCCGCTGTGGCGCCGACTCGGTGGAACTAATGTATGCGTGACCCAAGACTGCCCGTCTTCTGTCTTTGCTTCTGCAGTATTTTGTCTCTTTCTCTCTAACCCCCTTCCTCCCGCCTCTCTCGCTGCCGTGACTAATATGTGCCTCTGTACGCCCAAACACAGACGGATTCATGACTTGATGATTTCTGGCTATTCCGTGACTCAGCCTCGGCACATGCCTCCTCCATGGTGGTGTGGGCTCAACAAGTGCTGGCCAACTCTTTGCTTTTCTCATCAGTTCTGCATTAGCCTGGTGCAGTGCAAAACAGAATTACCAATGTGCAGATCTATTATTATTTTTTAAGAAATTTTATTTCTGATCTCCAGATAGAAACAGCATGCATATTTTATCTATTTAATTTGCATGGTCAGACATGGGACAAATGCCACACAAGTAATTGTAATTTTTCATAATATTGTCATACTGTAATCATCTTTTATTTATAATAATACAATTAGTAAAAGCAACATATTGTTGAGATAAGTTTGAAAATGCCAATAGCTGTTTTAAATTTGTAATTTAATATCAAAAGTTAAAAATATGTTTGCCTACTATTAACCAAATTCATTTCATGAGCCATTCCAGACTTGATTACTGCATCACCTGTATAATAAACCCTCTGTTCAACTTCAATAGAAGTTTTCTGACAACACAAAGAAGGCTAACCAATCTCAGGAGATGTTAGAAATCAAAAATAAGATGAGAAACAAAGTGACTAACATCAACCTGGAAAGTGTTAAAGGCTATTTCTAAAGCTACTGACCTCACTTGCCTCAGCTGAAGTTGATGTTCATGATTCAACAAGAGTGAAGCTGGAAAAAACATTGTAAGAGTTTCAAGTTGAAAACCAATGCTGAGCTAAAATAAAAAAAATAAATAAAACACAACATCTCTGCCTCACATTTGCCAAAGAATGCCTTGATGAACTCCTGATATTTAAAAAAATATATATTTGGTGGACTGAAGAGAAAACAGCAAAGCTTTTTGAGAGATGTTTCATGATTTAGCAGGACAATGCTCTAAAGCAGAACAAGTACACGTCTGAGTAGCTCAAAACCTACATAATTAAGGTCTTGGAGTGGCCTATTCAAAGTCTGGACTTAAGCTTCAACAGGCCATTCATGCTGGACAACCCTCTAATGTGGCTGAATTAATTCTTCAGGCAAGAGACTAAAAACAAAAAAGAAAAACCAAGAGAGGTCTTTCTGGCAAGAGTGGCACAACCAGTAATGAGGTTTACAGAACAATTTCTCTTTATCACAGGGCCAGACTGGTTTGGATATGTTTGTTTTTTGATTTAAGACTTTTTTCTGAGGTTTTTCTACCTTTGACATAAAAATGTGTTTGATGTTCTGAAACATTTAAGTGTCACTAATGAAGAAATGTATACTTTTGCATTGCACTGTACCCTGTTGATAATCTTCAATAAACATCCATTTATTTCCTCACTGCAACAAAGTAAAAATAGAAAATTAGCTTTGTGTCAAGGAAATATTTTAGAAGAAAAAAATAATTAACATGCACTGTAAGCCTGTGAAAGCCTGCACTGCTGATGCCTTTCCAACCTTCTTTTTTTATTTTTTACATTTATTAACAATTGTGTTGCATTAACTGTGTGCACATGCATGCATCTCAGCATGCTATCTACTTAATAGTGCATTATTTACATATCTCTTGAAATGTATTTATTTCACTTGAACATAAGTGAGAAATAAAAGTTCTGAAAATAATAATGCATGCTTCTTAAACTCTAGTCTTAAAAGGAATCTGTTCAGGTTCTAAATGACACAGATAAGAAAGTACACGCACTTAGAATTTGAAAGCCTAGATATTTGAGTCACCATCATGCTATGTGTGTCTGTTTGAGAGCCATGCAAGCCTCTGGCAGGTAAGGCAGATTGTTACGGGGCTGGAGTTCAAAGGTCATAGTTCAGGCTGGCTGTATCAGGCTGCAGCTGGGTGTGACGTGCTTCACGCTTCGCTTTCACGCATCAGCAAGCTCACTTTTGCGTGTGTGTACACAGCATTACACTACACTCACATTATGGGGTTATCTAGTTTAGGAATGTCAGAAACAGGTTCGTAACAGCCTCCCTCCAGCTTGGCTTATAAGTTATTTAGGACCTTTTTATTTTTGAGTTTTTCTTAAATACCATCAGTAGCCAGGGTATGTGGTTTAGTATGTATGCAATCATTGTCAAGGTCCTTTGACTTTTAGATTGTTTGCTAAAGAGAGGCATTGCTTAACTTTTAAAGCTTTAAAACAACAATTTCAACCTACCGTGCATAAAAAAGTAACCATACAGATGCAGGTCTCATTTGTAACTTGCACTAAAATATCAGGGGCTGCAGCTAATATGTAGAAGAAGATTCTCTGCTCAAATGAGACTGAAACTGAACTTTTTAGCTACATGCAAAACACAACGACTTTGGTGTAAAGCTCGCTTTCGTTCTTATTTCAGGATTAAGTCAATTGGAACTTGAGCTGTGTCGAGAATCTTTAACTCAAAGTAATTTTAAATTGCACTAGACTTCCAGGTAATATATTTTGGTTTATATTTGTAACTGCCTTCAAGCATAAGCCGATACTCAAAATAAAGTCCTTCACACTCTACTTAATGACTGCACAAATGACAAATTCAATGTACAAGTGAATAAGTTAACTTCAAATTAATTTATAAATCTACAGGGAAAACTGTAAAAAAAACCCACAAAAAAACAACACTTATAGTATTTGCAAAATGTTGTTTCTATGTTTTGAGTTGGAGTTTCTATGAATAAAAAAGGGTGTAGAGTTGACGCCAAATTTATCAACACCCGACTCTTTATAGGTTTAATTTTGTTAGTAAAAAAAGGGATTTCATGAGTCACAAGAAGAGGTTCATCCTACAAATATTACTTCAACTAAAAGTAGTTGAACACTAACTCTACACGCCTCGATCTTACTTTCCCTGGTGTAAAATCTGGTAGTGGCAGTATCATACTGTGGGGAGGGTTTTCTTATGCAGAGACGGGGAAACTGGTCAAAATTGATTGAAAAAAGGAAGGAGCTAAATACAGTGCATTCCTGGAAGGAAATCCAGAAAAAGGAGCAAAAGACTTACAATTGAGGTGAAAGTTCACCTTCCAGCAGGACAGCGACCTAAAACATACAGACTGGACTACAATTAAATCGTTTATTATTCATTTGGTAGAATTACCCAAAGTCCACATCTAAATTTAGCTAATAATTTGAGAATTTTAAAGACTGGTGCTGACAGATGCTTCCCATCACAGCTGACTGATTTTGAGCTATAACGTAAAGAAGAAGAGTCACTCCCCAAAGTACCTGGTTCTGTCTGCTGCAAAAGTTGGCTTTGGCCAATATCAATTTAGGCGGCTGGAAAAAATAATACACACAAAAGGTTTCTTTATTGACAGAATTGAAAATCTGGCATCACTTCCCTTTCACTTATTGATGGTTCATCACATGAATTTGTTTAGAAAAGACATGTAACATTGTAGAATATGAAATACTTCCCAAGGTAAAATGACTTTTGCAATGACATTCATTTATTTTTATGTGTAATCAATGAAATGCGTACCACCTGGAGAAACAACAGCAAACAGAAATGCAAACTGGTCAAACTACGCAAGTTTAGCAAACCAGCTTTGCAAGCAAAATAAATCAAGTCATTTTCAGAGTGCTCAGGTTTCCGATTTCATAACCATCTTTCAAGCAGCGCGGCGGGAGACGAAGCAGTGTTGTAACAGCATGAGCATTTTCCCCGCAATGTTGCAGGAAACCAGGGCTCCCCGAGCTGATGTAAAATATTAGTGCGCCATTATCCAAATGGTGCAGTTACCTCACTCGAGTTGGAGAAGTAAAGATCCCAGTTTTATGAACAGGAGCCACTACAGACCAGACTCTGCATTGCAAATAAAATCATTTTATGGTTGCCTTTAGATGGCTCCTCAAATATGGCTTATGTGTATTATTCATAAGATAACTGCTTGTGAAAGGGATTGCAATCTTGCAGTTCATAAATCTGTGCAGACTGTCTGAATACTGATGACTGAAATGTTTAAAGCTCTGCCGACTGGGTGTTTTATACAGCCTGTGGCGCCACACCTGCATAGATAAATTCCTAAATATGTTTGTTCAGTTTATGTAGCTGCAAAAAAGGAATTATTGCATCTTTTCTTGTAAAGTAGAACTGATTTTTCTCTCTACAGTCATTCTCCTCCCTCGAAGCTTTTAGGCCCCTCTGAGTCTTTCAATTAGCTGATCACAAAGAGACAGGTCAGGTGTCAGAGTCTAGGCCAAAGGTCACCAGTCTCCACCAATAGTCGGTCTAACTTTTCAAATACCCATGTCATTGGGGGGGGGAAGCTCAGTGTCTCATAATAATGAAAAGGAAAAACATTTATTGTATGTAAAGGTGTATTTTTTGCCTCCTGATTTCCTGATTTTCACTTTTATGCCCAAATTAACTGTCTATTTTACATATCCTGCTACTTATGACAGGGAATCTCCAGATGGGATTGATATGTAAAAAAAATAATTAAAAAAAATAATAAATAAGCTCCATTCTCAAACATTTATCCTGTTTCTGTTCTGTTTTTTTCCTTCTCCGTTTTTTGAGAAACTGCAACGTGCAGAGTGACTGCATGGACTGTCCAGGCGAGTTCGTTTCATCAGTCTCTCCTTCTCCCTGGAGCATGTCTGGTATGTAAACAAAGAGCTGCCACACCACTGTAGAAATATGCTCATCATGGCCTCTCTTAAAACCTGTGGAATGTGTGAATCAGAAGAAAAGCACACACAGGAATGTGCACCTACACCCCTGGACAGTCAGAAAACAAGAAGGTAGCCACTGGTTTCTTAAAACTGCTGGAAAATTTACTTAGCATACTTAGCAATAACAATCTGAACTCACAAATTTTCTATAGCACATTCAAATGAAACTCTTACTTCTTTGGTTGTTTTTTTTCACATCATCAGTGTCAAAATTGAAAAGGTAAGGCATTGTAGCAACAAATTTTACTTGGCTGAAGCATGAGATTTTTCACTTAAAATAGGAGAGGAGGTAAAGTTAATACAGAAAGTTTTAAGGATTCTGTGCTGTTGTTTAGTTAAATCCAGGAGGGAAACCAAGAAGGCTTTCTCTTTAGAACCACTTTCCAGTTCCTCATAGAGGATCCAGAATCATTCCCACTGTAGAAGGTATAAATATGTCTGGGTCTACCTCAGGATCTCCCTCCGGCTCGGAAATTGTGAAGTAAAAAATAGGAAAAATCCTGGAAGTATTATGATCATATGTCTGAGCCCCGATCAACTGAATCCTTTCAATAGCGAGAGTTTTAGACAAGGATATTTAACATTTCATTGGTTGAGTGTCTGCTGAAACTCAATCCCATGGAGGACTCTCTGTTTACAGATGCAGGAAACCACACTAACCGGTGCTTATAACATGACATCCGAAGAGGAACATTACTGTCATAGTCAACAACCTTGACTCAAAAGTTACATAAAAGAACCACATCATTACAACCAGACAGTGAATTGTGTATTTTAGCAACATCTCATTTTCAACATGTTTATGCTCTTGTCAGTTAGAGTTTTGTGAGATCAGGAAAATTTATAGAAGCGAAAAATTGCAAGCAACACATACTTCTCTGACTCTGTTTTGTCTTTACCATTGACACAATGTCTCCCCCTCTCTCTCTGTGTCTTCAGATCTCAGTTATTTTAAATATTTTGTTTTAGGATTGGGCATCCACGGCTGTTTAAAGTCAACTAAGTGGTCAAATATATTGTCAACATGCAGAGCGTGAGTTCAGAAAGTATAGCATCCTAAAAAATATTGCATCTTGGAAATGTTGACTAACAGGAGCATTTTTCTATTGCAGACATACAGTATAATGTATACTTTAAAACCTTTTGGGTGTTTTGGGATCAAAATTACTTGATCCCAAAACCCATGCACTTTACAAAGGAAGGATGCATCCTATATGACATACTGGCTGCAAAGATGTGACAGGATTTAATGCTTTACAAAACATGCACCAATTTTTCACATTTGAACCCACATAAAAAGTATTTTTAGGTTAGCCAACAGACATGGCAACATAAGATGCAGTGTGACAGAAGCTTTGAGAGAAGTGCATTACAAAGCAATTATAGCAACCCAGTCTTGCAAGAAAATGTGTCAAAGCTACTCTGAAGCGTACAAAACATTACAGTTTCACAATAAACCCCCAATATCTGTACAAAGTTCAAGTTTCTATGAACGAGTTCTCACATGCAACATTCTCACACATTTTACTGCAGGATTATATTAACACTCAATTTGTAATCTGATGACTAGCAGCTGTCACTGTTGAATTTATTAATTGTAATTTGGAAGAGGGTGTTGTATGAATTTCCATTTGTGGGAGATCTCCATCCTATGACTTATCATCACAGTTATTGCTCTTCTCTACTGTTGTCACTAAAAATATTGGTATTTGGACTCCAAATGAACTTATTAGCCATAATTTCTGATAATATAATAGAACATAACATAATATTGGCTATTGCTCATTTCATACACCATGTTCCAAATTATTATGCAAGTGATATTTTCTCAGATTTTCTTAAATGGTCAATGCAAATGATGGTCAGTATAATTTTCAAGTCATGAACTATTACAGTATAAATCAAATTTTACTGAACAGAGCTCCAGACGAGAACAGTATTTTTTTCAAAAGTAAAAAAATTCAAAACGGACTGTTCCAAATGATTATGCACAGCAGATTTTCTAAACATTTTATGGATTATAAAGTACTACAAATGGTGATTCTTTGAATGTGCAGTATTAAGTGGTCACATGTACTAAAATGAAAAGCTATTTCAATCAAAAACATCTTAACAGACCGAGTTACATGTTAACATAAGATCCCTTCTTTGACATCACCTGCACAATTCTTGCATCCATTAAACTTGTGAGTTTGTGGAAAGTTTCTGCTTGAATTTCTTCGCAGGATGTCAGAATACCTTCCCAGAGCTGCTGGTTTGATATGAACTGCATTCAGATCTTCTGCTTGAGGAAACTCCAAAGGTTCTCAATAGGGTTGAGGTCAGAGGAGGATGGTGACCACACCATGAGTTTCTCCCCTTTTTGCCCATAGCAGCCAATGACACAGTGGTATTCCTTGCAGCATGAGATGCTGCATTGTCAGGCATGAGAATGATTTTGCTATGGAAGGTACGGTTCTTCTTTTTGAACAATGAAAGAAAGTGATTAGTCAGAAAATCCATTTACTTTGCTGAGGTCATTTTCACACCTTCAGGGACTCTGACGGGGCCGACCAAAGATTCTCTCCCCATTATTTCAGCCCAAAAAATTACTCCACCACCTCCTTGCTGACATCACAGCTGTGTTGGGACGTGGTGGCCCTCCACCTCCAATCCACTACTACATCTATCTGGACCATCCAGGGTTGCACAGCAGTCATCAGTGAACAAGTCTGTTTGAAAATTAATCTTCATGTAGGCTGGGCCCACTGCACCGTTTCTGCTTGTGAGCTCTGGTTAGCGGTGGCCGAATAGTAGGTTCATGCACTTCAAGCCTCTGGAAGATCCTCCACCTTGAGGCTCCAGAGGCACCAGCAGCTTCAAATAACTATTTGCTGCTTTTTAAGGGCATTTTAACAACTGCTCTCTTAATCCGATGAATTTGTCTAATAGAAACCTTCCTCATTATGCCTTTATCTGTACAAACCCGTCTTTGTTCTGAATCAGCCACAAATCTCTTCACAGTACGATAACGCTTCAGTTTTCGTTCAATATCTAATGTTTTCATGCCTTGACATAAGGCACTACACTATCTGATGATTTTCATCAGCAGTGAGATCCTTTCTCTTTCCCATATATGAAACCTGTGGCCTGCTTAATAATGTGGAACATCCTTCTTAAGTAGATTTCCTTTAATTGTGCTCACCAGACCAACTAATCAACCCAGCTCTCTGAAATTAATTATAGTGATTCAAAGAGCCCTGACTCACAATACCATCTAAAAATTTATTAGCACAACAAAAAAATGTATCTTTATGACACTTAAATCCAATTTGCATAATAATTTGGAACACGGTGTATACCGAGTAGCAGTTACCTCAATTGTGACTTTTGCAGTAAGCTGTAGATAAACATACATTCAGAAAACTCCATGCATAATCTTCCAGCTAATAACAGATGTGATAATGGATCCTGACATTATATGTTGCTTAAAACACTTAAGAAGCTGTTGCAGTAAATATTGCATTAACAGTCACGTATGTAAAACAAAAGACTAAGCACAACCAAAAAATCTGAGATGGCCATTACTGTTTTATATGTTTAGAAAATATGGCCTGGTGAACATTTGAATTCAAAATACCTTCCTGTTTGTGTTTTATGCTAAACATGAACTTAAGGTTCAGAGCTGTCAGGATGAAAAGAGAATCAGCATTACTTCCATGTGAACGCTCAAATGAAACAACACGGAGCTACTTTATGGCTCACGTCAGCAAATGACCATGCAGCGCTAAGTCCATCAAATGGCTCTGGTTAAGACAGCTACTCTCCACACACAGGATTAGATCTACTGACCCACACTCCCTGGACCACTTACGTAAACACACCAAAACAAGCCTGTTGTATAAAACAATCCTGCAGCATAACCTACATATAAAGACTTGACTGCCGTTCAGTACCTCAGCTCCCTCCGGTCACTGTCCCTCTCCTGCTGGGGTAGAGGAATCTTAATTTAGGATATGGATCTCAGTCAGCAGGCGAATGGTAGTCTCATCAGACAACCATATGTTCAAGCATCTCCTGGCTCATTAATGCTTCCTCTCTCCCCTCACTGATAACTATGTGGATTGAAAAATCACTTCCCTTGTGAAAAATGCTAAACGCATGTTCATGTTGGAGACAAAGAGGTCCCAATTTGTCTGACTCTTACGGCGCAACAGAAAGGGAAGCAGAGGTTAGGTGCTATTCTGGGTAAAGCAGAACTCGCTCCATCTATTAGTAGTTTTCAGAAATCTGTTGTCCTCCCACACGGCCCATCTGTGTTGCTGGGTTAGTCAGAAGAACTGCTCCTGTTTCAATCTCCTTTTTGGGTCACGGGAGCAACTCTACTCCGTGATTAAACAGAAACCTGCCAATCTGTTACCAGATCTCGGTCAAATCGAAGACACATCACACAATCTAATGCTAATACCCCTCCCACACAAACGCGTGCACGCACGCAAAGAGGCTCACACGAGCACCCACACATATTAACATATCCTGTTTTTGAATTTGTCTCATATGCAAGACGTATCTTTCCTGCTGCGAGTTGATGACTGAACTGGGTCGTGACCGTTTACCTTGTAATCACGCGATTTTTGTGTCGCAGCAAGCAAATAAACTGTGGCGACGCCTTAATGCAGCCAAAGCCCCCAGTGGAAACCAGCCACCGTGCGGGAAGAGTTCATCCCATTTCAGCAGCGGATGAACATCTGTTCAGCATTAGTGGTTACAGCTTTGTGGTCCGTGGTCCTGTGGGTACGGTGCAGAACTCAAAGTTATTAATTCTCAGGTGTAACTGGATTCTGTGAAAAAAAAAAAAAGCCAAGAACAAATTGTTGAATTCCCCTTGTATAAACTAAAATCAGTAGCTGAAAATATTGTGAAGTATTTTTTTTTAAATAAATAAGAAAATAAGAAAAAAATGCTGTACGTCATACAATATAAGGACATTTATTAAAATATTTGATTGACAAGTTCACACAGCAAAACTTTAACTTCCTCTTCAGCTGTTTGTCATACTTATGCATGCATGAATGAATTTTCACTCTTCACAGTAAGTCTCTTCTGGGATTTGTTTGATCTGACTTCAAGTTTTATGTTTGATGTAAGGATAATACTGTTATTGCATACCTTGCTTTTAAAATTTACATTAGTTCTGTGGCTCACAGAGAACAATATTGCTTCATGAAATACTTTTGAGAAACTTCCTGAACCGTTCCTCACTCCTATTATTCTCATTGGAAAATCAGAAGCTATCTACAATGGTGGTGACTATAACTGAAATAAATGTAAATGACAAATGCACTGTGTTTGAAAGGGCTAATTCAGTTTTGGTAAACATGTTTTTCAGACTACTGTTATGTCACTGTGACAGCAATTTGTATTTTTTTTATATAATTTTATTTTTCACAGTAGACCAACACAAATTAGTGAGTAGTTGTGAAGTGGAAAGAGAAGGATACGTGACTTTACAATTATTTTTCACAGATATTGACATCACAGTTGTTTTTAGGTCATTACGAGGAATTGGAGGAGCTTGTTGACATTATGCTCTCAAAGGACTGAGAAAATCACTGTGAACAATGAGAGCAGTCTAGCGGGCACTGTGAAGTAGTAATGTGTGGATTTTAGGTAATTATGTGGCGTTAGGATTTCACCCATAGTAAACAAAGGTCAAAGGTCTCCCAGCTGAAAGACAGAAGGAGGGAACTGACTGACTTTTCAGGATAACAGCTGCTGAATACACAGGCATCAAAAACATCTCCATGCTCTTAAGCTAAAAGCAGTTCAAACAAACAATCATGTGGATCAGACAGCTTCACTCTGGCCTCAAAGAACTTTCATTCTGAGGAAGGAATGCATTGATTTCATGGCCTTACGCTGCTGCATTCAGGGGCAGTGTGAGCCAAGTAATAAATAATGTTTATAAAATGTATTTTTATGTTTTTATCTTAGGTTTCTTTCTCTTTTGTGTAAAATGGTAGACCGAGTCTTTACAATAATAATTAATTGTATTGCTGCTGATGTAAAACATGTAAGTCATCTACTCTAATAATAACATTTTCCAAATCTGTTGTGCTTTGCAGAGTTGCTTAGAGCTTTTTTCTCTGAAAGTTGTTTGTGTTTTTCAACATTTTATAGAGTTTTTTTTTCTATAGATAAAGAAATTCATTTCGGAGTTGTTAAAAGAGTTACAATGCACGGAGGTCCAAGACATTTTGAAGAAGCAGCAAGAACAGTAGATTCTTTTCCTGCTCTGCACTGCACAGCGATGGTTGTGTGAAGCATGTGAGATTACTTGTAGTCATTTTAATTTTAAACAAATCAAACTGAAATAAAATAAATCAAATTAAAAATAAATTAATAAGTACCAGTTAAAATGAACAAAATTAAATGAAATGTAACTCCCCACCCAATGACTGGTGACCGTGCAAGGACAAGCAGATGTAGACAATCGATGGATGAATAGAAATCTAATTAAATTAAATCTATGTGAAGTAAATCACAACTAACAAGTAAGAAATTTAACCACATACATTATATTAAGATGAAATAGAACAATTCAAACAAATGTAAGCCAAAAGTGAAAATCTAAATTAAAGCAAATGATACTGAAATAAATCAAAACCAGTTGAAACAAAAAATAAATTCAGCTAAATAAAAACGGATTCTTTCAAAGCATTATGATCGTCCTGTTTTCTTTTCTCCATTACTCCCTTAAAACAAACAACAACTAGAAGTTGTAAAACAAATGAAAACAGAGATAGCAGTAAGGTTATTTTAGAAAGTTCTTCATAAACCTATCAACCAGAATTATGATACTGGATCCATTATTTTGACATTTAAATATATTTGATCAAAGTTATTTTATTTATATGTAGGTTCCTCTTTGTTAGATGTGTGTCTGTTTCTTGTCTCTCTTTTTGCTACAAAGCCTCCTCACGTTCAGTGTTAGACTCCCTTAAGAGGACATGCCATCACTACTGATTACACACAGGAGCAAAGGCAGGGGAAAATAAGTAGGCCATGTTAGCATTATCTGTTTTTCAAGTGGGAAGTCAGTTCAGATGAAAGCCAACAAGGACTGAGAGACAGGTGAGGAATCTCAGTGTTGTTAAACTGAGCCAGAATCCTATTGTTAAATTTACACTTCCTTTCAGTTCAACTGATTCACTAATTCTCTAAGGTTTAAGTTTGTGTGGGCTCCCTGAAATTGAACCTGACATCTCCTGCTCAAGAACTTTCAAATTTCCTTTATGGCTTCTGGTTTTATTTCCAAATCAGAGCAGTTGAGAGAATGCCTTTAGTGTGTCGATGTTATGGTCAGATATGTGGAAAGCTGCCCAAGATAACAATCAGTCAGCAGATGGTCGACTGACCTCCCCATATGTGATGAGGCTTTTTAGGACAGCCTCTCTGAAGGTATCCTATTCACGGCTTTTCATAACCTTCACAGCTCTGACACAGATTTCACCGGCTGCATGATGCAGAGCACGCATCTGCTCTTCTCTGACGTCTGAGATTCTACAGCGTAACAAAGGAAACTGCAGGCAGTGAATGTTTTTATGTCTCCACTTAGTGCTGTGAGAGTTGTTCATATATCTGTTAATGGGGGTGGGGTTTCTACCATGGAGGGCCTCTCTTTTGTCCCTTAATCCTGATAATCTCGGTGAAATCCCTCAGTATGGACTTGGATTAAATATTGAACTGTAGATCCAGCTGGCCGTTATTAAATGTTAAAGGGCTGTAAGCCTAATTAGGCAAAGAAGTCCACTCCTGGGGCAACGCTGAGCGAGGAACCTTCATGATGTATTCCCGACCACCATGTAGAAACATCATGGTTTCTGCAGGCTATTTTAGCCTTCTCCAGGGATTTTTAAAAAAATACATAAATAATTTACAAAGCATTAGTGTAGTTCAGGGACTGAACTGACCTATTCCAGTTCCTTGTTTTACGTCTAACTCTAGATTTTTCAGTCTCCCCTTCATTTGAAATCACAAGTGATTAAATGTTCCTTTATAAAATGGCCATTACTACAACAACCTGACCCTGTGTTAATTTTTACAGACATATTCTATACAAGCAGTACTAATGTGTTCATGATGCATCACTATGTTTTCTAACTCACAATAGTCAGCAGCAGTACTTTCTATGCTTGTTGACTCCATGACCATGTTTACACACTTATCCTTATCCACTTTAGCCCTTAATTCAGTTTAGTTTATGGACTTTATTGGCCTGATTTTTGAAGGTGCCACATTTATCTGTTTAAGCAATTCTGTAAAAGTAATGTCCTGCCAAGGTATAGTTTAGGAGGAAGGTACGCTCTGTGACCCAAAGAAGTTTTTTGGTGCAAAATATGTGAATTTTGTGAAGATTCCACCTTGACAAAAGTTCATGTATGACATGGACTGAAAGGTCCTTCATAGAGGATGAAGTCATGACTTCAACATTAAGTCAGAACAGTTTTCAAATACCCAAGAATAAAAACCGTCCAGTGATCTGATGTAAAAAGATGTAGAAGCTAATGACTATAGTTAGATTTGGAGGAAAAAGGACTGAGCCTAATCACACCATCAATGAAGTTTCAAAGTCACTGAAATAAAACAAATTAAAAGTTTTAAAGAAAGTGTATCATAGAGCTCTGTTCTTAGTACCAAAGGAAGTTTATGTACATGACATAGATGTACTATGTAGCACATCTAGCAGATATTACAGTGGCTTTTGTGTGTTTGATCTTGTGATGATTTACTTTAAGATTGTTTTTTCTGTTTGTCCTTTTTTCTGGATTAGTAAAACTAAAAATATTAGTTAGCATGAGGCAACATATTTCAATGACTGTTGATAAAAATGAGGAAATATTTGATCTTCGTTTTATTTATAGATGCAATTATAGAATTAGGAAAAAAGATAGCAAACTAAACATTTCAGTGGTTATTGTAGCATTACAATTATGCTCTGAAAATGTATCTGTGTTTAAAAAAGGTGGGACACCCTTAGAGTGCTTAGAGGTAAAAAATGAGTACTAATGAGCAAAGCAGGAGTGAATCTAATTACACATTGGAAAATGTTGTTAATTGAGAATATTTTTCATTTTTCTTAAGTCGGGTACTCATAAAACCAAAATCCCAATTCACAACTTCCTGCTTTTCTTTGACCCTTATCTTTACATTTTAAGGATTCATACTGAAGGGTTGGTACATTTCTCAATCATTTTGCAACCACTGTGATGTCTGTTTTGATCTTCCCCTCACTGGCCATCGCATTGTGTACACCTGTTGAAGTAATTATCAACACAAATAATAATTCAGCCAATTACATAGCAGCATTTGAATGTGTTTTGGTATCTAGATGAGGGAAAGATGATTTGATAAACTTCAAAGTGAGTGTCAGAATGGAAAAGAAAAGGGAATTAAGTTACTTTGAACATAGCTTAGTTGTTGGTTGCCAGACGGGCTGACCTGGGTATTTCTGATCTCCTGGGATTTTCACATAGCCATGTCTAACGTCTGTAGAGAATGAGCCAAAAAAAGAGAAACATCAATTGAGTGGATGCTGTGTGGTCAATGATGGTAAGATCAGTTCAACAAGCCACTTGTTACAAACCTAGATTTGCAGAATGACATCTCTAAACGCATAAGTGGAGTCTTGAAGCAGATGGGTTACAGCAGCAAAGGTCAACACAGGCTCAAGTGCTCAAGTCAGCTAAAACAAGAAGCTGTGGTTACGCTACACAGAGGTTCACCAATACTGTGAAATAATAGATTGGAAAAGCCTTTACTTGGTCCATTGACCATAGTGTACCCATCTTCTGATAGCTACTTCCTGCAAAATAATGTGCCATGACAAATTCAGTCATCTTAAACTTGTGTCTTGAACCTGACAATAATATCACCGTCACACAATCTTAAGACAGCAGAGTGCCTATGGATGTCATCATAGATTTGCACATCCAGCACATGGTACGGTGGTTTTGTCTTGTGACAATATATTTTTAGAGCATTTAATATTATTCCTTTGCTTGACAGCGTTATGCTACCATGTCAAAATAGACAAAAATCTCTGAAGACAATTCTTGACACCTTGTTGAATGTATGCCATCAAAAGGTTTACTGAATTATCTATGATTATGTAAATGTCTTCCTTAACGTTGAAACTCTGGAACCGTGATTCTGTCCAGCCTTACAAATTAATAAAATATAAAAACTACACATTTCTGTAAAACTCAAAAAACAATGTTAAAAGACAAGTAGTCTGTTGGTCAATCACAGAATACAACTGGCTATTTTCGGAGCAAGCAATCAAAAGGAAAGTAGTCATATCCTCATAGATTCTTAGAAACAAAATAATTTTCTACAACTAAAATGGTCAAGTAGACTTTTTCTGAGTAATCCAGTAATTTTACAGATTTCTTGTTTCCAGGGAAAACTCACGAACAAGTACTATGATAAAACATGAAGAAGAAGAAAAAAAAAAACACCATACAATCTCTCTTTTCCATAATAACATAGATACAATGGGGCATTCATCAAACTACACTCAGCGCTAATTTCCCTGTAGGCAACATGCTCCATTTCACTCCCAGTGTCTGCCTTTAAAAAGCCACCCCACCCCTACATACCCTAACCACCCCCTTCTCCATCCCCCCTACTTCCTCCTGTTAAGCAAAATGCTGATATGTGCGTATAAGAGTGCTTATTTTTCTCATCCATTACCAGATTAATTAAAGTGCGGCTTTTGCCAATGCCCAGACGGATCCTCAATACTTCAAATGAGCTTAATCACCGTGCACTCCCTAATCTCGGGCTAATTTAAAGAATTGCCTGGAACATACTGATGACTGGACTCTCCCACTTTTCTACCAGAAAGCTTTATCTGGAAAATTCCCAGACTGGCTGACTAGTTCCGCTCCGACACCATCCACAGCTTTGACTGCAATTCATGTCGAGCGGCAGCTATTTGATGAGGGGGGGCTTTAACATTTGGATATGGTGCTTAAAGATTTCACAGTGTTCTGTGACATGTTATGCTCCCCGTGCATGGGGATAGGCTTGTGTTCTGGAGAGATAGTGCACTAAGACGGAGTGTATTTGTGATGTGTGAGGGCGAACAATAAGGCGGGCGTTCTTGTAGCTCTTTGTTGTCCACATGTCATGATGGATTTGGTCACTGCCAGCAGTGAGCGAGACTGACACGAGAGCATGCAGAGTGCCTCCAGGAACAGCCCAAGCTCAGTCCTATATTGCATTTGTTGCACAGTTCAGTGCAGTCTAATGTGTGGCACTTTCACTCTGAGACAATGCAAATTAAATCAAAATCTGCACACGTAAATCATAATGCTTCCACTTATCTCCCCCTATTCACTCATTTTAAATTAAATGCTGCTTTATTTCCTCATTAACTGGTTTCTGTTGTGTAACATTGTGGTATTCCCATATCTAAATAATCTAAATGGGCGCTTATTCAAATTCACATGACGCTTCTGGGTGAATTTGTCAGAAAATCCCAGAGGGGCATCGACATGCCTAGGGTAAGTCTTTAAAACGCTCTCTGAGAGAGAACTCAATTTATTATTAGACAGAAGGCTTTGAAAGTAAAGTTTACATACAATAACCATACTGCGCAAAAATGTTAAACCACTCATTTCTTTAAACTAATATCTACTTTACATTAGCAATCATAATTCAGCTAGTCTCGTCAGCTGTCATAGCTTAGATCAGTCTCAACACATTTCATCTGAAACCTAAATTCATCTGCTTTTTAGGGACTAAAAATTTTTAATTTAGATGAATATCATTAGATTTTTTTTTTTCTAAAGAATTTGACTAAAGTTAAACAGTCTGAAGTCAAAATTGGTACTGCTTTGAGTGCATTTTTTTACAGAATTTTTTTTTTTACTATTAGAATTTTTTGTACTATTATTTATAGTAAAAAAAAAATGGGGGGGGGCTGAAGATGAATCCGCATCACACTTTGAAGATCTCTTTTTATTTGAAAACTATCTTTCACTTGCATTACATTTCACTATTACAGGTTTCTTGGTATTACTTGGTGTGTGAGACCACACAGAATAGTTTGCATCCAGATGCCAGGCTGCTCCATCTTCCCCCCTTACATTCCTGCCTGGAGTCAGACAGCTGATGCCACCATGCTCAGGGGTATGAAGCCCTCCTCCTTCCCCCCACCCCACCGCCCACCATCCACAGTCCTCTGCTTCTGTGTTGGACTCTCTAGTGAGAGTTTTAAATCCTCTCCATACTCTCAAATTAACTGGCACATATTTACATAAGCTGTGCACTTCCTCTCACCTGTGTCTGCCTTCCTATTTTTGTACGACAATGCGAGGAAATATTTGTTCAAGGTAACAAATTGTCTGATTCATCTGCAAGGCAACAAACCCCTATTGATACCATCCAACTCTGACAATTGATCACCCCCAGATAAATCATTCATCCTGCTTCAATGTATGAGCGACATTCACCAACAAGACACTTAATGGATCCTGGAAGGTTGGGGAATATCAGGGAATCGACCCATCCCTACAGCCCTTGTGACCGCATGCTTTAGTGTTTGTCAAGCAGAAGAGCATCAGCCTTGTCTTTGATTTCTGTGTGCTGGACAGTGTTCAGGCCTGCGGGCACCTCGAGGAGAGAGAGGGGTCACATTCTGCAGGGTGGAAGCTCCTGCTAGCTGCAAACAACCCCTCAAGGCCTCGGGCAGAGGGACAGGAGTATTCGTGCTTTGCCCTCCCCTCTCCATGAGCGCCATCTGCTATTCCGCTACTGAGTCACCCAGGATGGTGCCTGAGGAACGGGGTGCTTCAGGGTAGGTGGGTGTATAAGGGGGGGACGGAGAGGGGCAGTGGGGTGGGAGTGTTAGCCCCAGCTTTCAAATGTATCCTGTACACAAAATCTTGGGAAGCAGTATCGGACATTAGATCCTGATTAACACAAAGTGGAAAATGAAATGGGCTGTGCAGCCTCCTGCTGAGCTCGGGATAGAATAACTACACAAGGGCCGACACCGTGTAATCCGGCTTTCACAACGCGGTAGGCAGCGCACCGGTCCTTAACAGCAGCCACAGGGGGAGGCATTGATGATTGTTCATTAGCAAACTCAGTAGGAGTTCACAGTCAAGCAATCCACTGAAGATCCTGGACTCTGCTTCTGCCCTGCAGCCTAATCTCCTGAGCAATCAGAGGCAAAGCGACAGACGACAAAGTGGTGAAAGGGAAACCTGTCGTTCTTTTGTTTGTAAACAAAGGAATGTTTATTTCATGGGATGTGAACACATTTTTTTTTTCTTATTTCACAGTTGCACACGTAAGTGTGTCTAAGCACCCAGGGCATATGAGCAGAGCCTAAAGTCATTAATGTTAATGTGCGTGAGCATCCCTTGCTATTCCCCACGCGTCTCTATATATAGGACTGTAATGATAGCCGGCTCGGGGAGACAAGAGTGGTGAATTAATAAGCCCTGGTAGAAGATCTTTGCACTGTCTCTAGACAATGCTGAGCTCTCTGTGGAAAAGGACTGGAGCAGTGATGTTAGGAATATCCTATTTCTGATTTTCTTTTTTTCTAAGTTACCCCTGAATACGAAAAATAAAGAATTGTTTTATAGTGGAGTTAGAAAAGACTCCCTTTTAGCCAACAGTATTTTAGTCTCCGACATAAAATTCTTGTGCAAAAGGTCTGACTTATTGATGAGATCTGGGAGTAGAGTAGTATTAGTTAAATTGAATATATGGTCTTGTTTTGTTATCAAGCTGTACAGTTTGTGGAAAACACTGGATAAATGGGGGGGAAAAGCTGAAATCTCAGTCATCAGCTTTCCCATTTCAGCTGCATTCAGATTTGTAGCTCCCAATAGTAGGTTTTAAATTTAAAAAGAACATTAAAGAAAAAAACGTAAGCAAGACAGCTATAAACAGAAGCAAATAAAATGAAAAGTGATGATGTTACATTTGAATGCTAAATTTGGGCATTAATATTTCTATCCAGTGCCCACCTAACACCAAAGTAATCCCATGATGGTCTTTTGCTATAATGCTTCCTTGATTACATAAAGGGGTGATTTATTTATCTGGAGAGGAGAAGGATGTCAGGAAAATTGTTGTCTGAGAGCAACAAATCAGCACCGTATGGCGATTAAAACCATTCTCTAGACAAGTCAATGTTGTTGAATAACGGCTAGTGACAAAAAAACTATAGTTCACCACATTGTAACAGTATTCAGATATACATGACCATGCTAATTCTGATTAGCATTCTTACTTTGAAAATCACAGCCGTAACCCTCAAAATCTCCCCAAACACCAGTGTCGTTAAAATAGCCTATTTCATATCAGCAAGCCATGCAGTGATCCTGCAAGCTTCACTTTTATTAACATACTCGGTTTAGTCACACTACGGCAATGTAGCTAGCAAAACATTCCACCATCTGTCATACCATTCAAACTTTATAAGTCTGTTGGTCGGGAAGTATTCCTTAACAATTTGATGCTTGTCCTTAAGAAATCCCTAGACATGGTGCTGGAACAGAAGTTAATTCAAGTTTATCTGTACAACACATTTCAACAACAAGGCAGTTCAAAAGTTCTTTATATTATAAAAACATCACACAGTGATGAATTATGAAACAAGCAATAAACATTACAGTTAATTTAAACCTCTCCTCGTTTGGCTCAGACAGTTTAATAGCGATTAAAGAAAGCATTATACTCAAAATAATAAATACAGTTGACTCAGTGGTCTGGCTGTTGACCCTGTTCTTGTTTGGTATAAATTGCATTATGTCCCCCATTTATTCATCTTTGGATTGTTGTTTCCCTTAAATCCATGATTTTAATCATTTTATAGCCCTGAAAGTAAAAAGTGCTTCCAGCTGATAGACTGTAAATTCACGTCCACATATCCCTTTGGCATAGTCCTCTTAAAATGTTATTTTTAGTAAAAACAAAATAAGCTGTTACCTGTCTACTACACATGTCCTGTAGAGAGATGATTCAAGGCAGTTTAGGATGACATGTCATCTATATGTGGTAATACCTTCCTCTAGCAGGTTTGACTTTAAAGCCTCGTTTTGTTTCAGAAAAGGGTATTAAATTGACTTATCTGCTATAAACAATATAAACTATATAGATAAATAGCTCTATGCTCGTGATTTAATCCTTTCAAGATCTTATGATAATACATACACGTTTGTATACTCCTTTGTTAAAAACTGATTGCAGACATTTCTGAAATGACAAAGTGGCCATCTGTTCGTAAAAGAAGTCTGGTTTCAGGATGGGGCCCCCTCCCCATGTTTCCACCCTGTGGTTCTGAGCTCATCCAACCACACAGGGTGATCCGGGGATAAGATGCCCTAGTTGCCAGGAGTGATTGACTGCCTCTCTGTCCCCTGGGAGAATCTCTGTGTGAATGAAGTGAGGACAGCACAGAGCCCTCTGGTTCCCAAAGCTTTTTGACATCCTGTATTTAACCCCTCAAGCTTCAACAGTTACTGTCCCATTTCATCTAATCTGGTGACCTGGTGGCAAATGTCTAGACTCCCTCTTCGAGACATTCTAACTACAATTTGTGTCTATGTGGGTGGTTGTTGGGATTTTCAACAACAACCCAGGGTCAGTGTATAAGCTAACCATAGTGTCTTACTTGGCAAATACAGAGGATCCCTCTTAGTCTCAGAAGACACTAGTTTTTCTAAAAGTAGGAAAGCATGGTGGTGAAGAAAAGTGATGTGTCATTTTTTTCTTGGGATGAATTTCAGCTCTCCATTGTGATCCCATACCTGCCTGTGTTGGGGAAAGAAACATAACTGCATGAGTTACTTCAGAAACTATGGTGTCAGAAGCCTTAAAGGGGCAGTATTATGTATTTTCCAGGCTCATAGTGCCATTTTGTAGCACAATCAGGTAACTGTTACCTTCAGTTGGTATAAAAATCCTGTTATGTATGATTTCTAAGAAATTTGACTTCATAATTTAACATCTTGAAATTGGGTCTCTATCTCTTTAAAAAAAACTCCTGCTCTTACTGACAATCCGCCTTCAGAAAGTCCTCACAACATCGCTCCTCTATTAACCCTTTAACAATGTCTTCTCAGTAAAGCTCAGTGCTTCACTGAGAAATATCTCATATAATAAGCTCAGCAGATGCCCAGTTCCACCAGTTGTTTGCTAATCCATGCTGGCTAGTCTGAAGGAGCTGAGTAGGGGAGTAGCATCTGAAGGCTTTCAAATTATCAAAGTAAATCAACTAATGGATTTCACCTTCTGATAAAAATCAACTACAGGTGGTGAGACCTACAAAAAATAAAATAATTTATTTTTAAAAAAAGCAAAGGCAATGAAAATGAAGAACTCCCTAATGAGCATAAGTGGAGTTTTCGAAAACAAGGGATTTGTAGCAAAGTGGAACATTTCAAGTTAAACTTGAAGTGTTTAACTTGAAACATTTCAAGTTAAGCATTTGTGCAATTGTGTACAATTGTGTTTTGATATACATCTGAAATAAAACCTTGCATATTTAACACTGTACACATTTTTAATTCTGAAAACCAAATAAAAATAGAGTAAAACTGAAACATAAACAGTCCCTTACAGTTTTGTAGAAATACACTTTTTTTATGTGTGTTGCAAGTGTAAAATTACATACAGAGAGCAAACAAATACATAACCTAATTCAGCAGCAAGGTTTATGCCTTTTACTGTTTCTCAGCAGGCGCTATTAGATCAACTGATGTTATAATGTTAAATCGTTCTCAGGCAGCTAACGCCCAGCCAAAATGTAATGAAAGATTTTAAAAACATTCTCAGAAATGGCCAGCCCTTTTATTACAGCCCACATAATATCTGTTATGCTCTTTCAGTCTCATCTCACCAATATTGTCTCTGTTCTAATTTGTATTACCTTAAATCACTCTTTATGATGTAGACATCAGCTTGACCTTACTAAGGTTTTTCTTTTGAGGTAGAGCCTCAGCAGACATTTGTTAGCTACCAATAACATTCAACCAAGCAGAGTCACATTCAGACACCAATCAATCAATCAATATTTACTCCTGTGTACCATTTACTGAGCCTAACAATTTACAATGTGCTGACTGCTGTGTTTTCTGTGTGTGCACAGCATGTCCTTAAAGGAGGAACAGTAAAAGAAGAAAGAGAGAAGCCTTTTAATGGGCTTAGAAGCTGCAGCTCAGTGCTGGTTTTCTGTATTAAATACTTCTAAAAAGCTTTTCCCTGCTTCATTTGCATTGCATTTAAAAGTTTTGGTTCTATAATGTTTTCTATAAAACATTGCATTAATTGATATTAACAGCTTACTATTGCAGTATGATTAAAGACTTATCTTTGTCTGTTCATATATTTGCTAGGGATGTAACATGATTTGGTACAGAGTTTGTGAAATTAAAATGCCAGATTTCTTGTTAAAATTAAGTCAGAGTTGATGATTAAATGATTGAATACCAAATATACCTTGTTCCCTGTGTTAAAGAAACTTTTTATGAAATGCTAGTCTTGTGAATCCAGTACTGTGTAACACAGCTTATCGTTTCTATTATGCTACTCATGTTAATCTAAATTAGCTTACAAGTAAGAAATGTAGCGATGAGATTCTCTGATTAACAGTTTTTATGTCTTTAAACTGTGTATTTTTTGCCTTATATTTTTTGTCCTTTTCAACAATTATTTTAAATTGCAACACAGGGAGATACTCTTCATTCTCCCTGAAATTAAGTTTTTATATCACACAGCTACCTGTTGCTAATGAACAATAAATGCCATAAAGCAAACCAGGAGGTGACAATGTTGCTTTCAAATTCAGAAAACATTTTTCACAAAACAAAGTCCTTGGTGTTATTTGATATTTCTCATAATATTTTGAGTTGATTATAGGTTTTTATGGTTTTGAGCATGACTGCTTTGCCTTTATTTCTCTTTTGTATGGATCTCTGTCCACAAAGAGGAAACCTGACAATAGAGGGCACCTGAAAGTGAGCAGAAGCAACGCCCGGAGAAAATAAGCTCCACGTATCCTGCTCTCTGGAAGGTATTTAAGCCCCACTATTTTCCTGCCCACCAGAGCCTTTTATTTCAGGCCTCCCACCGACTGGAGCCACACCAGCTCTTAGTTTTCAAATCGACCTTAATCATTTTAATATGAAAGCTACCAAGTACCCCCAATAATCACTTTGATGAAATGGAGGACATTTTAAACCCCTCCGCCCACCCTACATTTCAGCTTTCCACCCCAGCCTTTCATCACCCATTTCATCATACTAGCCTAATTTACTGAAGCTAAACCTCGATAAACAACACATATTTCACCTTTAGGCATTTTTTTCCCAAACAGAAGTGACTAGTCTTGTCAAATTTTACCTTGATCATATTTTCCTGTAAATTTCCTCCATGTGAGACTCAGATTCAAACTTCATAAATGACTGACAAATGATGTTTGTTTTGCAAAAACAAAACAAAACAAAAAAAAAAAACACAAACATGGCTCAAAGTGCTGGTAGCATGTTGATGTCCACCTGATTGTTCAGTGAAAAACTCACTGCAAAGTACAAATTCACCTAGTTTTAAAGTTCAGTTTCCTCCAGCTTGCAGAATCTAGGACAAGGTTTGTCTGTGATTGCAGACCATAACTGGAACAGAAGTGGCAGTGGCAGAGCTGGAGTAAAGTCTGCAGCTCGGTTGCACAATACTCCTGTTCTCCCACTGCTTGTCTAAAGACAGAGAGGCCAGGTCTGTCCTAATACATCCTGAGATGTAAATCAATCATTTATTGATGAAACAAAACGTTTCAACTGCTCGCTGCAAAAGATATGATGAAAACCTGGAAATAACACCGTGGACTTAAGTTGCTCATTGTTCTATTTTGACAACATTATGGACTTAAAGGGTAACAGTTCAAAATTTGGTTTTTGAACTTACAGGAAAGTTTCGATGCATGCCGTTTGGAAGTAAGTTGTCTATTATCTATTAAGAGATGCTGCAAAGAACTTCAAAAGTATTTTTTTCCAAGTCAAAGTCAAGTCTGTAATGACTGAAATCAGCATACCTCACATTGAATGCAAGCAATCTAGCCTGCACAATGTCTGCAGATTATAAATTTGATGTTTTTACTTCACTGGGAGGAGATCTGCATGTACTTGGGGAGGGCTCTAAGTGGACCTCTGCTGGACATGTCTGTGCAAAGGTCAAATTTTATGGTTGCATGTGCACACTCGGTATCAGTCAGCAAGCTAGATGTTACTTGTGATGATTGCCTTTTTTCATTTACAATATGTTTATCATTTATTATACTTTTTATTTTGATCCTTAGTTCAATTTCTGATGTTCTTATGTAATCAACCATATTTTAATAAATGTCCTTTTTCAAGAGAAGTTTCTTCAAAAAGGTATGAGGAAAATGTTCGATTCAAGACAATTCAGTAATCTCCAAGTGCAAAAGATGTTTTGGTTTTCCCCCAAACTCAATGATTTATTGTTTTACGTTATTATGATTTAAATATTAACCAAAATAAATCTGATTCTTTACTATTTCCACAACCCACTAGCCCTAAAACCCGTTAATTGGAGTTGTTTTATATAATATAAAACTAACTCAAAATTAAGTAGTATTTTTTTCTCTGAAATCTTCAATGGAAATAATCTCTTACTGTTTGGCCATGGTATGCACAGTAACTCTGCAGGTTTGTGAAACATGATGCAGGTCTAATCTGTGAAACAGTCAAACCAAAATGAATAATCAGAGCCCTAATAAGCATAAAACATTAACATAAACAGAGTGAAGTGCTTTAAGTTATAACTAGCAGTTCTGCAGAAGTGGAACACAACTTGGATTTGTTCTGTTCCTTCAGGAATTTAAGCAAGTACACCAACTTACTAAATACATCTCATATCTATTCAAAGCAACACCATAATGACAAAAAACCCAAGTGGAGCAAATGAGGCCTTGTTGACTTATTTATCACCTCTTGTGTGGTACCTTGGTATCTCTCACTGCCTTTTGGCAGGAGCACTGCCTTGTGGTTTATTTATATCACATGTCATCATTTATTAAAATCTCAGTCAGTGGGGCAGGCAAAAGAGCATTAGGGAGTGAAGTTGACAGGCTGCTTGGGAATCATCTTCCCGTCTTGCCAAGTGGGGCTCCTTCTGCCCTCGCGCCTTTCAGCAAGAGCCAAAAACCTGCTGAGGCTCAAAAACAATGGGGGGGCGGGAGTAGTGGGAGAGAGTTATTAATCGACGTTCTTCGAAGAGTAAGACTTGAACCCATCCAAATTAGACTCATGGGGAATTTAGAAGTCGGGGGTTTTACTGTGTTGAGGTTAAGAATGCATTTCATTCTTCTTTAGGGGTTCGCGGCCACAGGCATTAGATGAAAAGAAAATGAGCATGTGCTGCAGAACCACCATATTTTTTCTTTTTATAGAAAAAAAGCCAAATTGAGCTTCTCTATGTCTGTCCAGTCATGAAATTGAAGTGTGATGTGTGTAATAGCCTGTGAAGGGTTTTATGGTGGAAGAAGGTCTTTCAGATTGGACATCATTTTGTGATGTCCAATCAAAAACTATGCATTTTATTCGCATCTACTGTGCTAAAGCTACACGTAGTCGTTTGTGAGAGAGAGCTAGAAGATTTGAGACTTTCACATGTTTTCGCAACAGAATCTGAAATGTGTGCAGGTATCCACCTGAGCTGCGGATGTTCAGGCATAAAAAGTCATGTAAAAATGGACAGATCGTATAGTTCTTGTTCTCCATTTTTTAAATGATGTGGTAAACTATAAAGGTTTATTTAAACTAAGTTTAGTACTTAAGTGAATAATTAAAGCACTGTGATGAATGAAAATTGGATGTGAGCCCACTTAATTTAAGCTGGGATTTTAGCACAATTGGGAGAAGCCTTTTTAATTAAGAGCTGATTAAGCTTTTAAATATCTATCTGTTCATAAACACGGTCAAGTTGTGACATTTCAGTCAAAAAATATTGAGACATTCTCTTTTAAAGATCTTTCTTCACTGATAAAAGTATGTGAAAAATACTTTCTCTTTAATTTGGGTTAAGTCACCCTTAAAAGTTCCGTACATTCCTTTGCACGAGTCCCTATTGTTCAAAAAACAGCACAATAAAAATTCTTAAAACTTCCCGACCCGGGGTTAAGCTCGATGAGGAATGTCGTACAAGTGCTGGAGTCTCAGTAGTGCAGCTGTGAGAAGGGAAGTGGCTGTGCCCACTTAAGTGTAACCTGCGACGGTTTAGGAACAGTAAATGACATTGGTTCAATGCAGGCACATGCAAATTTCGTTCTGTCTGTAAGAATCAGAAGCACGGTCTGGAGACTCACCATGAGAACATGAAACATTCTATTAATTTTCTTTGGACATTATTATTTATTTTATTATTAAATCTTTATTCATTTCATTCAATACAAATTAAAAAAAAATTTAATACAAAGAAAAAAAATAAAATAATTTAAAAATGAAATGAAAGGTAGCAGAAAGAAGAAAATAATCTTATAATATCTGCCCCTTTTTCTCAACTATGGATCAAAACAACAAAAAACAAACAAACAAAACAAAAAAACAAACAAAAAAAAAAAACTAAAATTTTTTTGATTTGTCTTATATGACAAAAAAAAGAAAACAAAGGAAGAACAAAGAAACAAGGTCAATCATCAATCTCAACTGAACAATACTATACTTTGACTTTATACTATTTCATACTTCTTCAAAAAAACAATCTTTAACATTCTTTTAAACATGTGTAATGATTTAACATTTTTAACATCGTTTTGCAGGTCGTTCCACAGTTTGACTCCTTGTATCGAAGTACATCGTTCTTTCAAACAAGTTCTGAATTTAGGTTTCTTAAAAATCTGTGTCCCCTTAAGGTTATAACCACTCTCTCTCTTTTCAAAATTTTTTTCACGTACACCTGTCACAAGCTGCTAACTCACTGCTCAACTCCATGCTTTCCCTGTGTTTTTTCCTCTTTAGCTCAATGCATGACTGACAAGAGGCACAAAAGAGCCAGATAAATATAGCCTGGAGCAAACACCAAACAGTATTTGCTGACACTGAGTTGTTCTACCAAAACCATGCAATCTTAATCATTTTAGATGTGTATGAAGAAAATAAAATGTTGGTTAATTAGAGTGCAGCGACACAGCACACAACTTCTTTTGACCCGAGTGCGATATTGAAAGCAGACAAAAAGGCGACGGTGCTGAAGTGTTCATTAAAATAACTAACCTGGAGAAGCATTCACTGTGTCTGCGGAGGAGCTTGTTTGCCCCTAATGCATGGATGTTCGCGGATCTCCTCCCTTTGATGTGTCTGAATAGCGAGGCATCAAAGGAACATGAGGAGGGCTCTGTGTCTGTGTGCGAAATGAATGGGGAACCATTCTCATCATAAAGAAGTTGTTTGACACACGGAAGTTGTGCAGCACGATGGATGTGCCATCCTCTGCATGAATTGCCACTCTAACATTTGAGTAATCACCAGTTCTAATCATTAAGCTACTGATTATGACTTATCTTGAATGTCACGCTATTTTATTGCAGAATGAGCGTTGAAATGGACGATAAGAAACGGTTTGCTTTGTTTTCTCAGCACAATGGAGCTACGAATAAGCCAAGGCATTCCCCTTCCCTCCTCTGTAATTGAGTGCTTTAGATGTCATGTTTACATTTGTAATGATAGAGTTTCCTTCCCTCTGTGGTGCTTCACAGACATATAGAGACTATGTTTAAGGGCCTTTAGATGGCACATTAAGCATTTTGTAATATCAAGATGGTAAATGTCAGCTTGGTGTGCCGACAGGAAAGGAGAAAAAAGCAAAAGAGTCACCTTTGGTGGTTGACAGCATGAATATATTAATGCTGTTCAAGACCAGTGAGAGAACATGATTATTTAATATTTACTGCCTTCCTTTACCACAATGGTCCCCAAAAAGGGGTTGCAAATAAAGAAGAGTGGGATCTTTAGATCCCAGAGTACTAAATATGTTATTTATTTATTTTTTTTTTATTGCTAGGTTATTAATGCTATTACTGTTACAAACAGAATAAGACAATCATTTAGATAAAATGGCTGCTGGCAAAGTCTGCTAATAACTATCAACCGCTGCATGATGGCCTGGGGTCTTTGTGCACAGTTTGCATGTTTTCCCTGTGCATGTATGGGTTCTCTCTGGGTACTCTGGCTTCCAACCATATTTATTGTGTGTATGTTTGTTCATCCCGTGCACCTACATGTTGCCCTGTGATGGATTATAAACCTGCCTAGGATGTCATCCCTCATCTTTCCTAGCAAACTTGCCCAAAAAAATCTAAAATTAAGTGAAATTATCCATGACATTTTAGTATTTAAATGATTTGTGTAAGTATAATTGTACACACCAGGTATTTGTGACCCAATTCTGATATTTTCACGGACGTCTGAACGGCCCAATTTGAATGTTTTCTCCTCCTGATAAAAAAAACTCTGTTATATGGAAAACACATGTGCCTTCTTAATAGAAACTGGATAAAAAAAGTCCATTGATTTATTGCAATTCATTGTTGCCATATGACATAATCAATCTGATCTAAAATTGCCTACAATCACACAAAAGCTATCTGACCAAGTGCCAGTAGAAACAATCAGGATATACTGTACGTTGTTGGGAATGGGGTGTTGCTTCCTGCTCTGCAGACTTCTAGTTTCTTTTCCCTGAAACTTTGCCAAGTTGCCAGGTAGCAGGAAGAGGAAAAACAAAACAGATCCCTTCTGCCTCTCTACCTCTCTTTATTTCCTGACTTCCTTGAAGTTTCCATGCCATCAGCAGAATTGGGAACAAAATGAACACGGTAGTCTTTGCCGGGAAAACCCCACCTTGTCATGTTGTTGAGTTCTCACTAACGTTGAGGGCTTGGTCTGGCAGTGGATAGTGTTGTCCTTCATTTGCACGCTGACATCATACATTCCATTTAGTAAAAATCAGATCCCGAAGTATACGCTCAAGCTTGTGAGTGTGTCAAGATGATGTAAGCCATGCAATCGTAAGTCAATTACATATACTGTACAATGTCATGCAAATAAGAAACACAACACAAAATCCATATTACATTATTTTGAATTTTGAAGGATTTTTCTTGCCTGTTTTATTTGTAATTTTTGTCATGTTAGTGCCGTTGTTATGCTTCTGTTGTTTGTTTTGTCAAACTTCAACTGTTTCTTCTGGCCAGCGGGCTTAGATAAAAGCTTTATGTAACTCTAGTATCACAGTCAAAACAAAAGCAATAATTTAGAGAAGATTTAAGAGATAGTATTGGAAAAGCCACTAAATGTGTCTTCTTTCTCTCAGGACTATCAAATGCAAACAAATAAAAAGGCTACCAAAACAATTTTGCTAACTACTGCAACAACAATAATTCCTCTCCTTTCAATTAAAAATGAAAGGAGAGGCTTTTTCAAGGACAAAATCTAAAATGTAGAGAGATTATCAATCTAGAAAGGAATTGTGTGGCGTAGTTTTATTATTTACTTTAATCCAAGAGTAATTGGGAAAGAGGAAACGGAAGCCCGGCTTGTGAACCAGCTTGATTCGTTATCTTTCAACACCAGACACAAAGCAACAGCATGGAAAATAGTGACTTATTTCATCTGACGTAATCTGTGTAGTATAAATCTGCATTTTTACTCTGGCAGTTGCCCAACCTTTGTGTCTTGTCTTGAGACAAAATTCGGGGGTCTGGACAAAACCCTGGAAGGTGGGACTGGTCGTTTTGGGTTTCTGGGTTTTGGGTGTCTAGAGATTGATGGGTGTATGATGGAAAACACCTTTAATCTTCAAGAAACTTTACACAAAATAGATGAATATTCCTAAAAAATCATATTTACATGCAATATCTCAACAGGTTGATCAGTCCTCTCTGACCAGCTCAGACAAGTCTGCTTTTTTATTGATAAAAAAGTTAGTTTTTCAGGTTGGATCCTGATTTATTTTGTTGATGGTGAAGTTATACGCCCAAACACATGTTTTCTAGCAAATACATAAAATGTTTTTTTCTGGAAGCTCAGTTGTGAAGATTTGCAACACAAGTTGGATGGCAGCAAGATCTGAAATGCTGAAAGAGCTGTTTAGTTTCATTTCTGAAACACTGACTAGGACAGTAACAGCTGAACCGAAACAAAGTTGATCATTAAGACTGAGGGATTTCCCCTGAGCTTGTTTCTGAAACAAGTTCTGAAAAGAACTCAACTTTAGCATTTCAAAAAAAGTTGTTTTATGTTTCAACACTTGTGAAAATTCAGGTGAAGATGAAGCAAATTAAAACTTCTCTGTGAAGCTGCACAAAGTTTCTAGAAGATACTTTGTGCAGTGCGTACACCTGCCATGTGCTTAAAGAGATTTACTAGCAGTGTAGATTTCCACCAAACAGGTTTTTGCGAAGCTGGGGGAAAATGCTTGCTTAGGAATGTTTCCACTGATGAGACACCAAAGAGGCCGGCTCCATCTCGGCAGTGATGTTTTGCTGGACTAGAAGAAAAACAACTGCTTTTCGTCAAGGGCTGAAGTTAAAATGTTCCAAGCTTCATATTAAAATGCCTGTTCTTAACACAGGAAAATCATAAGTTGCATTGTCCTGCTGACTTTAATTTCTCCAACTGTAGAGAAGCTGCTACTTAGCAAACTCAGCTAAATGTGTAAATGTCAGTTTCAACATTTGAGGAATACCACTTTGATATTGCAAGCTGGCATGTATAGATCTTGCATTTAATGGTTTATGTAAACTATTTCATATTTTACCATAACCAAACCAGCTGTAAAAAGGATAAAACTCCGAAACACCCTCAAAACAGAGGGCAAAATTATTTTGTTATAATACAATTAAATCTGTCCCACTACTCCTAGCATTTTGAATTAGTTATCCTATTGAATAATTTGACATTTTTGGCTCAATAATGTTTTTTCCCCTGATTAAAATGGCAGAGTTTGTCTTATTAAAAGGACACACACTGATGGCATCTTATTCTAAATTCTTTAGTGAATTCCAGAATTTGAAATGAGCCCTCCCATCTGAAACCCTCTGGCTGAGAGCGGCTCCCAGGACTCATCCGTCGCAGACCACATGCAGAGCTTGTGTAAGACGGTATTGACTTTACATTCAGCCTGCTTACTCTCCCAGGACTTTCCTCAGAAAGACGAAATAGGTTCGCCAGCATTTTTTTTTTTTTTTTTTTGCTTATTGCAAAACCTCACAGTGAGTTTCGGGTTGTGAGACGGATTCAAAGATTTGTTTTGATGTGAATCAGGTCTTAGCGGCGGTGACGATATGCAAATGCACGAGAGAAATTGTCTCGCGAAAGAGAACAATAGAGCCCACGAAGCAGCACGAGGTATAAATTGACAACTTCGCTTTCATGTCGCTTGTTCCCAAACGCTCTCTGCCAGCCAGAAGACTGTCTCGGAGCCAGAGCATTAGCATAGAGGCTAGACATGTCCACTTTCAAACTCAATCACCCGAGCTGTCATCTCTCTGCCGCCGCTGCTTGTTGCTTTAAGCCCCTGCCAGGGCTCGGCCTCAAAATAACTACAAAATAATATTCAAAAGGAATGGCTTCATTCCATAAATATATATCTCTCCTGCAAAAGCTTCTCTCTCTCTGCCTCTCTGTAATTGGGGTGTGACCTAAATATCTGACTGGAGCTGCACTTGAGCGAGTCTGCAGCCTTTTTGACCTACATTTTAAGAGAAGATTGATAATCATTTGCAGGAATCAATATGCTACGCTGTCCTTGTTCTTGGCTGCGAAACTGTTCATTTGGCTGAAATAAATGGCGTCTTTATTATCGGTGGAACATAATATTTGGAAATAAGTTCGACCCATTACTTTCAAAGCGCTTTAAGTTTTCTGTGGATTTGTTTTACTCTAAAACCTTGCTGATAAGGGATTGCACAGGTCTGTTTTTGTGTGGTTGTCTCACCTCAGACTTCTTTCCACAGCAACCTAAATAAACTTCTCATGTTTTTGATCTGTTTATTTGAACTAACACGTTTCAGTCATGCCTGTGTTTGTATTTCAAATGGAGGAAAATTAATAGAATGTTTGCAGGATGTGCAGAAAGCCTTGACACAAAAAAAGATAAATAAAAACAAACTGTCAGGTTGTTTTCAGGGCATGATAAATAATTTGCCTTGAAAAAGCCTTTATCAGTACCGCTCCCTATTTATCTGTAAAAGCAAAGCTAAGCGTACATAACAGGGTTCCTACATATCAGTTATGGCAAAACCTGTTATTTTCCTTTCTCAAATATTCACAGTTTGTATAATAATGTGGATGGATGGATGAAATTTTGCAATCAAGACTGGAAATCTGATTGTTTTTCCATAAATTTCACAAATTTATTTACGACTCATGCATCTTATAGAATATCCATAGTCTTAAAATATAATGCCAAAAGTTTTGTTACTCTTATTCAAATTAGACAACATTGTTGATAATTAGATTTTTTTTTTTTTTCAAAAACGTAAACCGCCCAAATCCAGTAATCAAACTTGTTCTTAAAGATGTTTTTTATGAGTTTTTAAAACTATTTGCAGCTCTTCCCATCCTGCTCTCCCCACTACTGTACGACCCTCAGTAATTGTACAGTAATCAGAATGGGACTAATGTAGAACTTCCTTCATGCTCTGTTTTTCTTTCTTCTCAACCCTGGTAAGAACAGTAAAACTAATGCCAATGCGCTCTTATCCCTTCAGGGGTAACATGGGTCAGCTTGGTTTGCACATGCTCTGTAATTAGGAACATCCTCTGAGCCATGTGATGCCTGTGAATTAGGGAATTGTTTTTGGCAGCCATGGCCACCATACAGCGGCACAGAGGACATAAAAATGTGTATTAAAAGATGTGGACGCAGGCTTTAATTATAAGACTCTCTTCAATAAGATGTCTATTATTGTTAAGCTCTTAAGCTAATTAGAGATTTGCAATCTGTTGCCTGTCATTAATAAATGCTTGGTGCTGTGTATTACATTACATGATTTACACATTGTGTGAAACACTTGCTCTCGTCTTTATGTGTAATGAAATGTCACTAACACATTTCTCACAGAAGAATTCACATCATCTCTCCTCTGGATTAAGTGGATCACACTTTCTTTCACACTTTCAAAGAAGATTTATATGTCGTTTTCCCTTCTAAATGCAAAAAAAAATTAGCATACTACTGTAGAACATAAAAAACATTATTTAAAGAGAAAATGTTAACTTTGCTTTTGAATGCCTAAAGTATGAACGCCACCTTAAAATACTGTGAAATAGTGTGTTTTATTTTTTAATAACTGGACGTATATCTGTTGGATTTTTGTTAGTAACTCATAATTATGAACAATTATGAACATTCTGAACAATTATCAACAAATGAAATCGAAATAAACCTAAGTTAACAAAAAAGCTATTTTCAAACGATGATTTTATGGGTTAATTAAATCACCCATTAATGGGAGAATTAATGAGTTAAACCCTTTCCTAAGCAATGAAAGTATTGTTATTAATATTTTTAGACAGGTGAGTTTAACTTTCCTCACCACACCCATGCCCAAATTCTATCAAAATGTTGGAGAATGGAATGGAATGGAGAAATCAGTAAAATAGAGCCCTTCTGACAAGATGCAGTCTGAAGACGGAATCTAAAGAAAGTGAATTTTGCCAACAGGAAAATCCTAAAGGAGAATGTTCCGGTTTTAGTTTGTGACATTAAGCTCAAGCATACTTGGGTTATGCAGCAGCACAATTGTCAATAGCACACCAATAAGTCCACAAAAAAAAGAAAAGTCTAGACCTAATTCTGATTGGTGTGGCATGACCTTGAACAGAGCATTATTGCTCAAAAACTCTCCAATATGGCTGACTTACAACAATTCTCCAAAGAGTGGAACATAATTCCTCCAGAGATATAAAAATAATACAAAAATTTTGTATGCATGACAATTCTCTGCTATACTGACACACTGGATACCAAAAGACCTTGAAGATGGAAGAATAGACATGTCACCGTTAATTATCTGACCGGAAGCTTTTCAAGAACTTGCATGCTCCTCTTAATCTGTGTTTTTACAATGAGGTGCTGTAAAACACTCTGAGCAGTCTGGGAAGCTGCGGCTGCTGCTCCTCAAAACGTTGATCATCAACAGAACTACAAACCGACAAACTCAACAAACAGAAAGCTTGCGACTGTCACTGAAAAAATTGCCATTTTTATTTGTGAATATTCAGTTGTCTGTTTTAAAATAAACACAGATGGGAACATTTTAATTTTCATCAAATTAATTCTGCTTGCTTGCAGATATTCTCCTAAGAATGTCATATCTTGTCACATTTACCTTGTACATTTTGGACTATTCAGGTCTGACTCTTATTAACATTTTGGATTCACTGAGAGCTCTTTAGCTGTTCCACAATAAAATTAATTCTCAAAAACACAACTTTACTAATGATCATGTACACAGTGTTCTCACACCATGGTGCAGCGAAGGCTGTTGCCAGTCAAATATGGAGTACATACAAGCGTATAAGGACAGTACAAAAACTTTATATTTCTCCAAAAATTCTGAAAAGACCAGACAGAGATGCAAAGTGCTACTTATGTTCATGTGACATCAATCTCATGTAGTCTCAGGAGGTTGCAAGACATTTTAACAAAGTACACTCCCAGGCCTGGGTCTCTCTCATTTTATTTTTAGAGAAAAAAAACCAAACATTTTGGAACATGTGCTATGAACTGAAACAAAATTTGTACAGAAAAGGACTCACACATCTCCAAAAGAACACCAAGCCCACAGTGGTGGCAGCATCATGCTGAGTAGGTTTTTGTCAAGATCTTTGACGATCAACCTCACTGGTCTTCAAAGTTTGAATAAGTGTCCAAAACCTTCACTTTTCCGCAAGAAAGCTGAAGATGAAGAGGCTTTTATTTTATTTTTAATCAAAAGAAAAACAAAGTTCTGGAATGGCTAAACTAGAATACAGAACTGATTCTGATCAGATTCTGATTTATTATGACATAAAATGGGCTGTGTACAAGATAGATTTGGAAAACCTTTGAAAGGTAAACTGGACAAATGTTAAAAAAGGCAAGATGTGGAATGCTGATGGACACTTACTAAAAATAATAATAAAAAAAAAAATTATTAGACACAATAAAGGGAAATGTCATAAAGTGCGGTGTAGATGGTGAGGCAGACACAGCAGACCCAGGATGAGATGATTATGGTTATTTAATAATGAAAAACGAGGTGCAAACAAATCCAACAAACAGTCCAAAATTCTGGCAGCACAGCAGAGCGGAAGGCAGAGTCTCAGCACTGGTAGCAACAGGAAATACAAAGGACAAATGATAACACACAACTACTTAGAACACACGACAAGGACCCTACAAAGACACAGACACACAGGTGACTCTAAATACACAGGGAACGAGAAACACCTGGGGACTAATCAAAGGGAGACAGGACAGCATGGAGACACAGATACACAGGAACTCAAAATAAAAACACAGATCATGACAGGAAAGAGTTTTTAAGAATCTGGAATTTTGTACAGTTATTATGTCCACTTGGATTCACTCTATGCTGCAATGCGAGCCTGTGAGCTACTCAGAGAAGACTTAGAGAAGAAAAAGAATTGTGAAACTTGCAAATTCTCAAACAGAAATGGAAAAATCAATTTCATTTCAGAACCATGGGAAATTTTCCCATGTGATCTATGGAGCACAACATTGTTTGGTTATCTCTGCTCTTAGGAAGTTGCTTTTCTCTGACCAGCAGCCAGAATTACAGGCAGGAAATTGAGATCAGAATTCGAGCCAGAGGGTGTGTGTTTTGTAGCAAAAGGGTGTTCTGTGGAGACAGCGAGTTGGACTGTGGATCCTGTCCCCCGCTCGGCGCCATGAGGCCCACGCACAGGAAGCTTCTCATGCTAAATAGAGCTGCTCCTCTCCCTCCCTCACCTCCCTCTCTCTTCTCTACCATCTACAGATCTGCACACAGAGAACAGACAGGGAAAGTTACCTCCCTTTTGTGATAATTTACAGTCCCCCTCCCCCTTATCTCCCCACAGCTGTGAGATTTAATGAGCTCTCAGCTTTGGACTTTTGTGCAAGTCATTGTTTTGACTTGATGTTCTTCTATCTGAAAACGTCCATGACCGTGATGTAACCCCACTCGCAAAGACACAGCTCCACCTCTGTATTAGAGACTCAGTAAAAAGGGAGACACAGTCTGTGGTGTCGGAAACAGGGTTCTTTATGACCTGCTGCTTTTTGTTTTTCTTCAGAGCAACAACCTCTAACTCTCTCTGCTTCTTCTGGATTCTGAGTTGGGCCTCCTTATCAGCTCTAAACATGCTGATAGAGACTTAGGAGGTGTTGAAATTAAGTCCTGAGCACATCTCTGGTTGTTAATGTCCTTTTCTTCCCTAAGAGTTGGCTGTTTTTTCCTAATCTCAAATGGCAAAACATCCTGGGAGAGTTACAGTTATCTCGACAGAGTGCTGCCTAACTGGCTGCATGTCAGCCTCCTGGCTAAATCGAGTAAAATACTGCACATCAGCATTCTGCAACCAAAAGGTAATTTCATGGTATGAAATTTTGGATTAGGCGTCATACAAATGGATTTAGTAAAGACTGATGTCAGGCAGTTGAAGGACCTGGACAAGTTACTAATATTTAACATCCATTAAACTAAAGACAATAACAACAAATAATTCAGTCAATATCCAAATTACATACATTTCTTTATTTAGATTTGTTTGTTCACAAAATAAATGCTGCTTCAAGCTGACATGCATGAAGCTGCAGGTTCAAACAAGCTCTAAATAAAAGAGGTTATTTAGAGCTGCCAGTACAGACTAGGTGTGATTGACTGACATCTTTTTGTTTTGACCATTTCTACAGCAATATATTTGAAAGCAGTTGGAGATGCTGGTGATGCTGCGAGCTAACATAGTGTTGTTGTAAAACTTATATGGTGTGGCAAATAACTGAGTTAACCAATTTTCCAGTGAAGCTGTTAGTTATAGAGACCGCTAGAAAAACATGCAGCACTAATTGTTTTCCTGCTGCGTTGACTTTAAACTTTCTGCTATCATAAACAGCATGAAATATTGACAAGTTTTGTGGCTAAAAAAGGTGAGTTTTATTTATTTTTTGAGCTGCCTGTCCTCTTGCCTTGCCCACAAACTGATAAGAAGCAGAAATCCATGCATCCATGTACTTTGTAGAGACTCTACATAAGTCACACAATGCAGTTGTTCCAACAGAGTCAACAGTTATAGTTTTATTGCCGAAAATGAAAGTTTTGTGACCTCAGTAAATATTGCTGATGTAAGCTACCACTCATTGTGTAAGGATGTAATGGCTCAGTTTTTAACTTTTTTGGGTTGTTTAGTTTAAGAGCCGGTAGTCACCCAATTAGGCTAACTTTGTTGCAAAGTAGGCTGATGTAGTAAAATAAAAACAAAACAGACACATAAAGGGATGAATATGTAAAATTCATAAAAAGTGACATCCAATATTCAAACCCTCTGCCTTCTCCATGTCAGGTGAGTGTACCCAGAGAAAACCCACGCAGACACAGGGAAAACATCCAATATCCATTCAGAAAGAGTTCAGCCCTGGCTGCAAAGCTGTGCTAACCACTGATTCACTGTGCTTTTCAGGCTGAGTTTTTACAACCAATTAACCTACAATTTATGCTTGGGCTAATGGGATCATTAGGGGGATTTTTTTTTTATTCTCACTGCAGATACGTCCAGCCAAATAAGGGTCAGAAGTTCAACACTTTTTCAACTTGACGTAAACTCGATTTGACCAGGGTTGAACTGGAACGTGTCAACACATCATCACTTTGTGTCAAGAGGTCCAGCCTTTTTACCAAAGAGAACCACGTGCTATGCCTGAATCTTTGCATAAACCTTTTTTTTTTACTATTATCACCCATAGAAATGACACTTTCACAGCTTTAAAAGCTAAAATTGGAATGGTATGGTGTTTGTTGTGTGTAAGTACCGTTAAACCTGTGAACAAGCAATGGTATGTTTTGTTATGTAACTTCCAGTCCAATGTTGTATTCCAATCAGCTGCTGATTAAGATGAGGCTGTGAGATTGCGGGGAGATCTATAAGCTCGGCAGGAGGAAGCAAATAAAGGAGATACGCAATAAACACATAAAAATAAGATTAGAAAGATGAGGCTAATGCTTAGAGGAGCAGGACAAGATGAACCACAGCTTAATGACAGTCTCTTATGAAAAGCATTTTTTTTCTTAGAGTACTGGTGAAGTGAATAATAGCTGACTCCTTTGAGGATTACCAGAACAGTTGAGTGGAAGGGTATACATCAAAGTGAAACAACATGACAATTACATTGTGTCTTGCCTGAATGAAAGGTCTGATCTGAGATCAGTTTGCAGTCAGACTGAACTCAGCAATAAGTGGCTTGCCTTAATGAGATTAGCGCTCTTTGAACCCTCAAAGGCCACAGAAGACCCCACACTTATGTAACCTGCTCCAGGAAGTGTTCCTGTGAAAAGGGCTTATTTAGACAGCTCACCGATAATGTAGGTTTCTTTTGAAAAATAAGTTGTTGTTGGATGTGGAAGCTGTGCGCTTGAGATGCATAATAACTACAGTGACTGACAGGCATGCAGGTGTTGGAGTCAGGTTCATGCATGAGTGCCAGACTCAGTGATAAAATAACAGGTCATACTGTATGTTGTGTCTGAGGAAGCTGCAGAAGCTACATGTTGATTAAATGAACCAAACATTATAGTCATTTAGTTCCATAATCACATGCTAGCCATGACAAATGATTTTCTGTTAAATAGGAATACACAGAGTTGTGATTTGCCCTCTTTCAGACATCTTCTGTTTTTGATTTCTTTTGGCATCTACCAAACATGAATGTTTCAAAGTAAGACAACTTCTAATGCACAGTTAATATTATTATTTCATACTTTGTCTTTCATTGGAAAATACCTTCATTAAGTTTTTTGGTCAGTGTGAGATAGACCTCTGTGTCTCTTTCTTGCATTTGAGTCATGCTCATTGTATTTATTCTGATTATCTTAGATATTAATATTTGTTTAACAAACTTAATCAGTTCAGTGGAATAAAAAAAAGCTAAGAAAAAAAGATGTTTTGAATTGGGGTGGGGAGGTCAATACTTTTTCAGAGTAGTGTATGAACCAGAAAGCTTTTCATCTTCAAATCACTGAGATGTGTGTGATGAAAACTGGCCATGATGTGATGCAAAGGCACCTCTGATAATGCATTCTGTATAATTTCCATCCTGGATTTCTGCGTCCGGATAAATTTGACCAATGGTGTACCATCAGATCATTACCAGCTGAAGATGGAGAGACTGGGCTCAGCTGTTTAAGGTACTCGTCTATGTGGTTTGTGCGGCTGTATTAATGGGGCTTTGGAGTGCTCCTGAGCTCTGCAGACTCCTTATCCTCATCACTGTTGTGTCAAGAGAAGGAGCCTAATCCTATCTGGTCTGCAAATCCTCCTCTGGGGCCCAGACTGTGTGGAAACAGGCAAACCCATGCACAGGCGCCTGACTGGCCCGCTCTCTGCCTCTCATTCGCAGTCACAAATGCAGAAAGACCCACATGCACACACAGCACACACAAGCCTCCACACAGCTCTGGACAGCAGCCAATGCCACTGCAGTCACAGGTGAGTGCTGTAGTTTACTGCAAACAAAGAAAAGCATTGTCAGGATTCTTTCCTCATCACACACACTCTGGCGGAAAGTGTCGCCTCTCATCATAAATGGAAATCTACGTCAACACAGTTAAGACCATAAATACTTGTCATAAATGCAAATCTCCGATTCCAATCCAAATGTTCCATCCTGGAATAAACACTCTAAACATGTGATTTCAACCTTCTGGTGCTTGTTGCTTTACAGTTCGGTGGTTGATTATTACACTGCGGCTGAGCAGCGCTTGCCAAATGAAAACAGCAACCTCCCCTCGTGTTCTGTTCACGAGCCGGAGAGAACAGCTCTCTAATTGTTGCTTCGCTGTCCTGTTCTTCATTGCCAGTCAGCTATATTATCCCGAAATGACAAACACACTGTGTTATTTTGGGTGATCCGCAAAACTCCAGGACTCTCCATTAAAAAGCACACAATGATAGTCTGCCAGGATTGGTACACAAATCATCCACTTCAAAAAAAATAAATAAATAAGCAGTGCGTGCTCTAAGCGTCCTTGTGTTTAGAGAAAAATTGCTTTCATTTTAGAAATAAACCCCCTAAAAAAATCAATGTTTTGACTTCAAATTGCAGGTTATCATGTATGATGAGCTTTGTTCTGTATATTTTAGTTCTTTCCGTGCTGTTTTCTTCTTCTGAAGACTGCGTGTTTATTTTTAACAAAAGCATAATCCTATTTGTCTAGACGTTTGTCACATAATATTTGCTTCCTTTATTAACATAGTGAAAGAAGGTAATTTTTAATGTAAATCTGAGAGTGTGTTTGATGGTGCAAGAGGGAAAAAGGACAGAGTTCCTGCAATAACAATTTCCTCTGTGCTAGATGCAAGATCAGTGTTTCCCCTTGACTTCATTTGACTGACAAATGATCACAGCCAAAATATCAGGTTGTTTGTATGACATTTGTGTAGGCTTACTGTTATTGAATTGCACCCAAAACTCAGCTGCTGAACTGAGAATATGAGTGCCAAAAAGGTAGATTTTTGAGTTTGCATGCAGACAATATCTATAAAATTAGTTGTATGTTTCGGATTTGATCTTATTTTCAAAGTATTTTTTCATTTGGGGGGAGGGCACCAAAAAAAGTTTTATGCTGTCTGGCATTTTAACAGCAATACAGCAGCACTTAAATTTTTAAGTTTGTTAAAAAAACAAGAATAAAAAAAGTAATCTATGACACATAAGATACTGAAGGACAAAGTTTAATTTTTTCCATTTTTTGTGAGAAGTTGACAACTCCAACTTTCTCGAAGTAGGAATTAAAAGAAAACTTTGATCTTTCTCAGTACATGAGTTCAAAATCTAATATGTCTGACTTGCATATACAAGCATAACGAGTACAAGTAACAATCGTTTTGTAAACTAACACCTGGTACAAGTCATGCAGAAGGAATGTGAAAGACGGCTTGCTGTAAGAGTACATTTTATCCATTTAGCTAACAAGCCAAACAAACAGAAAAGACAGACTAGGATATTTTGTTTTACAGAGAAATACATGTGCTTGACTTTCAGTCTACATCTGGACAGCTTTAAGGCAAAAAACATTGTTGAGTAGTGTCAAAAGATGTCAGCAGCATCATTATAAGAACATTGGTAACAAAGCAAAAATCGTATGCTTAACTCATCTGGATTTAAGAGCTACTTAATCTGCCAATAGATGTTTCATTCAGAAAATGAAAAGCTGCCTGAGGATAAAGCTTTGATGACACTTCATCATTGGTTTAGTAAAGAATTAGGTAAACACAAATTATTATTTTCACAAAACTGTGTACAAATAGGTTTCCTGAAAATACTTGATAAATGTAGTTTTCCTTTGTTTTAAAACATAAATATTGAAATAAAGATATGGGGTTTTTTTTGTTCATTTGTCAATGGTAAATACCTGTTGTTGGTTTTGGTTCCAACCTTATCCAAGTTTATTGGACCAAGTAATCACACTCATACAATTTTTTTCCCAAGCAGAATCAACTAAACCTATCTGTAATCTTATAACGGAACAGACGGATCTTAAAAGCCACAAGGGTCAGATCCAGGAAATGACTCTTGACGCTCTGCACTCGCTTTTGAACTTCTCTGTTGATCCCACTGTTTTCCGTTTCAATTCTCTTGGCAATTGTTACGAAATTCCCTCTGCTGGTATCAGTATCCAGTGGTATCAATCTTGTCATCTAGCCAGTGAAGTCTACAAAGAGTTATCTAGCCATGTTACAGTTCTTGAAGCCACAATTACGTATCATATGTACATTCCTCAGCCAAAGGGGCCCAGTGTTTCTGTTGCTACAGCGACTAATGTGGGGAACAGATAGATTATATAAAAGCTCTTTTTTCATTTAGTTTTCTAGCTTTCTTCAGAAAACCCAAAAAACAACCACTGATCATATTTTCTAAAGCTACTGAACCATATTGTGGTGTCTGCTAAGCCAAATAAAATTGCATTTGCAAAATATTAAAAGTCATTTTAACTTATAAAACCTATTAAAATAGTTTTCTAACAAATGGAAACTGTATATAATTGTGGTTTTTTTAACCATATTGGCTGGTTATGTACTGGTTACATGAACTGTATCTCACTCTTCCAAACCCATTAACAGTGTTTGCAAATGATTCAATTCAATATATTTTTGTGTCGTTCTACAATAGCTATCTTTAAGACCAAATCATGACGAGGTTAATGATTAAAACATGCACTGTAGGTGCTGCAAAATGTGCAATCCTTGTTTCAGGAAAACAGATTGACAGATTATGAACTTAAATATATAAAAAAAAAAGATCATTCCATCACATTTTAGCAAATTTGCATTTCCATTAATCCCAAATCACTGCCTCATATTTGAATTATTCTTCACAGATTAGCGCTCTTCTTTATTCCTCAAAGGCTTATACTCCAGCAGTCAATCTATCTCAGCTCTGCAGAGCCCATAAATTGAGGCTAAAGAGGGTAGACAAACACGCTGGGCAGGCGGTGTGAGAATCAGCCGATTAAATCCTTTGTCATTATCTGGCAGGCCCTGCCAGAGACATCTGCTTGTAATGCAATTTCAGGCAGAACTGGGAAAAGTGATGTTACTTAGGTTAGAGGGGAAGAGACACACCCTGGTTCCTTTAAATGGCTAACATTCACTTCATTAGGTCTTGAGTATTGGTCTCAACAATGAAGGAAAGAACTTGAATGAAGGAAAGAACTTGTCACTGACAGCTTGATCAGATTTGGCAAAAACAGGCATGACCATTAGCCCAAAAGCAGTTTATGCCGTTACCACTTTCAGCATTAAAAATACAACTTCATGGCTCCTGCTGTGATCTGCTGTGAAAGACTAATGATGCTGGTTGTTTAAGGTGAAATGATGACTCAGCCTCTAAAGCAAGAATCCAGGAACATCCAAACCAGAAGGGAAACAAGTCTTTTGTTTTACTTCAAAGCTTGTCTGGGCAAATTTGTTGTTTCAATTTGTAGTCAACAAGTGTGGACCAGTGGTCAATTTATGACAGTGAAAAAAATCTTTTGAACTACTGAGCTAAAAAGCAACAATAATCGTGCGAGAGGAAAAACAAGCCGATTCTGTTTGTTTCTTAAAAAGGACCATTGGAAAGGCAACGTGGCGGAGGAAAACAGGCTCTGTCGAAAGGATACTAATCTAGAGGTAATCCCCTCAGCATCTGTCACTGATGCATTAATCAGACAGAAAGGAAACATGTTATTCTGCAATACCCCCTCTTGTCTAAAGCCACTGTTGTTGAATTTAGCAGATTGGACGGGGGTTAGGGGCTTCTTTCTTCTAGAAAACAAATTTTGTATCCACTTGATGAAATGTATGCGAATTCTGATTCTTATGTCATATATGAACACATAACATTTGTAGACTTCCCTAATTGTCTGTCATAAAACCAGATCTACAGCTTGAATTGACGTAGGTTTGTAATAGGGCAATTGGAAGTAGCACACTTCTCTAATTTTGCCTTTTTATGAGTGGTAAAAATATAGTCATTGTTGAGAGAAAGCCATGTAGGTCATATAAGGTTTTCCCCAAGCCAAATTGGGGACAGATAAAACATGAAGTATAATCACATGAGGCCATATCTATAGTTTATGGAAAATACATCACCTTAAATACATATTTCTCACAGTGTAACATGGGGATGGCAGTATTATGCTCTGGGGATTTTCTTTAGGAAAGACAAAGAAGCAGGGCCAGCGTTTATCAGAAGATGAACTAAGGTAAATAGAGGGCAATCCCAAAAGAAAATCTGTTAGTGAATGCTAAAGCCTAAGACTGGGGTTAAGGTTCACCATCCAGTAGGACAATGACCCTACACATACCGCCAGAGCTACGGTTCGATATAGACATGAAAGTCCCTGAAAACTGAAAGGCTTGGTGGGTAGTGAAGTTGTCTTTCAAGTGGAAGGTTGTAGGTTCAATTCCAGCTTCCTCATGCTGATGTGCTGCATATAAATGTATAAATGTGTGTGTTTGAGAGTGTGAATGGGTGATTGTCGCTTGAGTGTAAAATGCATTGAATTCATCCCATTTACTATATATATATTCTTCTTCTTTTTTTCATCCACTTTGCTAACATACCCTATATTGTCCTTTAACATAAATCCACAATTCAATAGATCTAATTTTGTTTTCGCATAGTAACAAAAATGTGAAAAAGAGGTGTATATAATTTTGCAAGACATTTTAAAGAGACATATTGTTGGGTCAACTGGATTATCAAGTTGCCATTAGCACATTATTATATCTCAGTCTACTCTCAACTTGCTCGCAATTACACCCAGTCCTGCTGCATAATCCCCCCTCATCAGTGGAGCTACTGTCATTAACATGAAAAGACCCCACAATGCTGATACCGTTACTGATGGATTCATGACTATGTGTGCAGACCAGCTGTTGACGACAGATAGAAACTGTGTGTTGCTTAGATGATTAACAGTACCTGCAGGTGTGATACATCACACAATGATGAGCTCGTCTCGCAGCACTTAATCATAATGAAACACAGTCCGTCATTCAGCATCGCTGAGCCCCATCACTTTTGTTGGGCCAATCCCAGCTGGGGATCTTGTCACCAGGGGATGAATATAGAGAGTTCGAAGGCTGGAAGAATCCACATATTACATATGTAGGGTCTGCTGGAACAGTGTGATGTCACAGAAGGGCTGAGATGATTAAAGTGGCCACAATCCACATCAAATCTCAAACACATCATCGGTATCCGCAGTCCTAATCTCCACAGAAAGCCTCAGCTTTTCCATGAACTAAAAACACACTCTGACTCCTTCTAAAGACAAAAAATTTGTTTACAGACGCTGAGCACTGACAGGATTCATTTTGTTGCGTGTGTGTGTGTGTGTGTGTTTGCATTCTTTTAATCTAAGTAACCTCACACACCAGGCAGAAGTACTTATAAGCGCTGCGGGCAGTCAGCTCAGTGCGTCAACCTTCATTTGCATTTTTCTTCTTGTTGTGCACATGATTTGAGATAAGAATAATCTGCTTCATCACCTAATATGCATTGATTATGTTGCAACATAATTAGGATAATGATTCTCTCTACTGCTCATGACAGCTAACGGCTGCTTTCAAGAAGAAACAAACAGTCCTCCTAGACTTCTGTTTCCAGTTTCATCTTTGCTTATCTAGATTAGTCTCATTAAGATCCCAGATTTGCTGCAGTACAAATCAGACAAACAATTAAAACATTCTGTCAATAAATTAAGCATAATTAACATGTCAATAAATTGTTTCACTGCATTTGAGCTCCTGGTGAACGGATTCCCTCCCATGCTTCCATGTGCTGTACAACTCCCTTGCTATTTCACCCAGATGACCTTCCTCCTGGTACACAAATATTGCTCATTACATGGGGGGTTTATGTGCTCGATACAGCCATTGACCCTCAGACTGCCTCTAGCTCTTGCCTTCTCCTTCTTGCTCTTCCCCGTCTGATTCCCCGTCCATGGCTGGTTACCGATGGGGCAGTAAATTACAGTGGCTGGGGTTGGGATTAGGTCTGACAAACGAACACACACACACGCATACCCACACATTTCCACACCGATGATTGTCTCTTCGTATGCCAGACAACTCTGCATTTTACTGCTCCTCCTTTCCCACCCCACAAACTGTGCTATCAATCAATCCAGTTTCTTGTTCTTGTGTTTTTTTGTTGTTTGTTTTTTTATGCTTGCAGATGCACAGTTGAGAATAAGGATCTATGCAGTTTTAATGCAGCAAATCTTTGCAGCCATCAAAGCTTGAAGCATACTAGATGATTGAGATGTGGGAGTTCATTTTTTCTACTGCACAGCAACATATTTTGTGGATATGTTTGTTGCATGTTTCCGCTAAGAGGAGCCTGGAGCCTTAGTATTGGAGGTGACCTCAGATGTGTCCTTTCCTCGGCTCCTGCTGGAGATGGACTCTGCACATATGAAGCTCTGGGGCAGCCGATGAAAATAGACATGCTGCAGGAATTTCTCTACCAAATGACCTGGAAAACATCGTCTTTTTGACTTGTGGGAAAATATGTGTATTTTCTTCAGATCTTTGCACTATGCATTGGCTGGTATGACAGTATCATTCTCCTGGTATGAGGAGCTTTTGTAAAGAGTCATGATATTACTCCAAAGATTTAAAACAAAATTGTTCAACATGATCTAACTTTTTTTTTTTAACAATGAAAAGCAACAATTATAAAAAGCAAATTGACACACCTAGAGTTCCAGTTTGAATCATATAGAAAGTCTGAGCTCGGAAGGTCTACTTTCCATCAATCTAATCTTTGGCTCACTACAAATACATGGAACTCATCATCAAAGATGAACTGACAAACCGGGATTGGAATCAATCATTGAAATCATGATCCGGAGACTTTCTGGGTACTCCTTCTTTCTCCCACAGTCCAAAAACTCACTTTATTACTCTCAAATAGCCATATGTGTCTGTCTGTTTTGCCCTGTGATGAACTGGCGATCTGTCAACAATACACTCTGCCTCTTGTGCAATGACATCTGGAGATGGGCACCATTCCTTCTGCAACCCTGTAATGACAATCAGGTATAGGCTATGGATGGATAACATGCCTTGGTACCTGGCCACTGCCTTTTTTGTATACATCAATATGATTCTTATTTAAATCTGATCCATGCCTTTAAAATTCATATGTCTTCCTAGCACAGTGATATTAGTGCATTTTAATGCCTTAATATGAGGCATCAACTGTTTTTGAAGAAACTAGTTTCCTCCATGACTAAATGCTAAGCAATTCAAGTCTGCCGTCTTGGTCTGACTCCAAACTGTTTGGCATTCCTTTCTCAGTTCTCTCTACTGAGTGCTGCCAAAGCATTTTAGAGATAATTATGTGTACTTCTGTGACTACATTTCGGAGTCTCCTTCGATTTCTTTTACCCTTGTTGTTCTTTCTCTCATGTTACCAAAGCAGATATGCAAGTAGTCATCGTGCCCGCATGTTTGCATGCGCGAGTGTGCGCAGAGGAGTCGGCGTGTGGGGTCTTTGTGTCCAGGAGTGAGAGACCTGCTCCAGTGATTAATGGGGTTCCTGTGTGAGGCACCGCGAGGCTCCATACACAATCACTGGGCTAGACCTCAGCCCCGCAAGGCTTGTCCTTCACATGAGAAAGGCGGGAAGGAGGGAGGGTGCGGAGGGTGGGGGGAAATTTCCATTGCTGTCCTATACTTTCTTTCCTTTCCTCTGCCCATCCATGCTTCTTTTATTTTTTTTCCCTCCAAAATCTATTCAGTCTTACTTATACTCCCACCTATTTTTCAACCCTGGTTTTTTTTGGCCCCTGTCCTCTGCTCAGAACACTCTGTTACCTTCACATGTGGTTCACCCAGACACCATGAGCAAGGCATGTTTTTATGAAGACACGGAGGAAACACAGAGAGAAAAAAAGAGAGAGAAAAAGAAAAGCACTGGAGAAAATGAGGGAGTGGACGATGAGGAGCCTCAATCCCCCACCCTCCCGGCCTCTTCTTCCCTGCGGTTTGGGTATGTGGCCCCCTCTTCTCGGTGTTAAACAAGCCTTTTAAATAGGCTTTAACCTGGGCCCACCCTCAATGGGGCCATTGTGGGAACGGATGTGTGGACAGTAGTGCTCAGCAAACACTGCTACTTGTCCCTTTCTCACATTCTGAGGCCATTCAGTACCGGCTAGTCCGGTAGTTGTTCTCAGAGGGGGGAAGTGTGTCTCTAGGTTATGTGTCACGATGAAGGGAAGAGAAAAAGAAAAATTAAGTTACACAATAAACAATTTCAGCTTTACTGTCTTCACTTTTTTTCTGTAATTGGTCATCATAAAACTCTTAATGCTTTTTGTTTCACTACTGAAAGTAATGTCTTCCTATAATTCATTAAAAAACCCACCAGCAAACAAACAAGGCACTAAATGTCTCAGAGCTTAGTTTACCCGTGTCATTATGCTGCTAATTTTCATTTTCTCCCTTTTCCCAGAGGCTCAAATGGGCCTCCCCCATTGTTGTTTGGGCACCTGCAGTTGGCCTGCATGTCCCTGTAGCTGTGGTAACAACAACTTGCTGTGATGCTGATTCCCTGAGCCTCAGACCCTCTATGTACCCGCCTCCCCCAACCTACGCGTCCCCTGCAGTTCCCACATTACCACTAACCCATTGTCCTGCTTCCATGAAAAATACATTTAAGTCCCTCCTCAAAAGCTATGTTATTATATTTTAATGACAGCAACTACTGCTGCACAAAAAAAGATGAAATTTTAACAAGTTAGAGCCAATTTGATTGCCCATGTGAACACATGGCATGGTCACACTTTAAGGTACAACACAGTCAAAAACAGGTTTCAAAAAAGAGTTTATTACGTGTGTGTGGGGAAAGTCTGAAATGTATTAAGTTGAGTTGTGTTGAGTTGTTATTAGCAGCTGACTTTGGATTCAAGACTGCACATTTAAACCAGTGGCTCAGGTGTGGCCAGTATTGAATCCGATTTCTGTAACTCTTCAGTTACAGAAAGAGTTACAGAGTAAGGCTAGTCAGAATTTGGAGATTTAGATTCAGGTCCGAGTGGATTAGTAGGACAGCTATATGTTTAAATGCAGTTTTTAGATTAAATCTAGATGCATTGTTAGAGTTTGCAAATTAATCTTATTAATTAATATCACATATAAAAGTTGTTGTACCATTGATGTGGCATGTCAAAATATGTACATAAATATCAGGCTGATGGGTGAATTATATACCATTCTATAGAAAGTCTGTTACAACCACAAAATGCACAGAAAATTCTGTATATTCTCTAAGATGAATATTTATTTTGAATCAATACTAAAATGACTGTATTTCACTGGGAATAATAAGATTAGAAGAAAAAAAAACTTTAGGAACTACCAATTAATCCAATCTGGGTTATTTGCCAGAAAAATAAACAAAATCAAACAAATCTTCAAAACAAAGTTGCTAAAGTCAATCCTACTTTACACACTATTTACTGGTGAAATAGGGAGTTTCCCAACTGACTGACTACTTACATGTTCAAAAATATTAAGTAAATTGGTGAAAAATGTAATTTTGTTCAATAGGTACAGGTCTCTTACTACCAACATCTTTACAGCCAATAATTAAACTATGGAAGAGAGTCCCCAATGTGATCCAAAACCAAATAGATAGAACACAAACATTTTCTTATAGAGTACATTCGGGAAAAGTGCAGGACATATCATTTTACCATAATAAAAGTATTTTCTTTTTCAAAGGACATTCTTTAGGCTAGAGAGGGGCTACATGTCAACAATAATCACTGTGGACAATGTTATCTTATGACAGGGGTTGTTTTCACATCCTAGGTTTCAAACCTATGATGAAACCTGGGTCTGAAACCTTGGATTCAAACATACAAGTAGAGATTTTAGAATTGAATTTAATACTTCAGTCTAAATTTACATCAACCAGGGAGTTATTTCAAATATCTGAAAGCTTTTTGAATTTCTAAACGACTAAAATAAGGTCATCTGTATAAGAATTTATTGACAGGCATTCAGAGAAAACTCCTCTGCACAACATTCTGAAGTTATAAAATCTTTAATATTGTGGAGATTTCACCAGCAGTTCAGGGCACTTCTAATCAATTCTTAAAGAAACATCTTATTGCATGGCTCAAGGATTAAATACAGTGTTGACCATAGTGAAACTTTAAATGCTTTTGAGTTCGGTCATCAACATCATGTTCCCACCACTCTATGAATTTTTTGAATCTCAATGACTAAAATCTATATCAAGTGTGGGCGATCAGCATCCATGCAACTGGCCAATTAAGTTATTGGCACGCAGAGTGTGAATGCATGGCACTTGAAATATGACAACACACCAAATGCCACAAAAAATCTGTCCTTTGCAACTGATATATTGCATGCGTTCACATTTTGATTTAATATATTGTGCAAGGTAAATCCAAAAGAGTTTCCAGATACTTTTCTGCAAGCAAAACTATTAACAATTTGGTTTATTACATTTTATCTACTGAGGGAGTTCCTGTTGGAAGCTTTATCAAGGGATTAACTGTGAGCGTAAGGCCAAAGTTTCCTCCAAATACGCACAGGATATCAACTTCTGTAAATCCAGTAAGATAGCTTTCTTTTTCTCAGCATTGCCGCTTTGCAGCAGGCTGTGCGCTTTTAAAATTTCAACACACACAATGAAAAACTGAAAGACGGAAGTCGGAAGTGCTAAGTTTGTAACGGGAAACACGGCAGCGTGTGATTTCCCTCTCCTTGTGACATCAAGAATGTGACGAAAAGGGGTTTCCACTACAGTAGGGTAGAATCTCATCTCCAGTTGTTCAGAAATTGGTTTTGTTTTTCCGGCACATAGAGATAAACTGCAATAATGACAAAGCAGAAGAAGCTTAATACCTCTAAAATTCTAAAATATGATCATTTGAGACTCAATGACAACTGCAACTGAATTAGGATTTTATCAAAATTCCAAAACCTATTCATCTCTGTTCATGATTTCAATCATTCTTAATATTTTGGTATCTGTTTCAGAAGAATTTTTTTTCCCTCCGTCTTTCTTTGAAAACACGTGAGCTGCATGTAAACACAGCAATGAGGAAGTGCTGCAGTCAAAAGGAAAATAGGCCGAGGTAGGGTTTCGCTTTTGTTGTTTGACTCTCATCTCACCTAATATCTCAGTGCTCTTTCCTGCACTATGTCTTGTAGAACTGTTGTGCAGTCATAAAGCACAAAGCTGCCATGTATTGATTTCCTGGGCAATGCAGAGCGCCATCAAGAGTAGTAAATTCTGGAAGGCATGTGTTTCAACAACGCTGCTGCTCAAAGCACAGACTGACAGTGGTTTCACAACCATTTAGGAGCGTGCGATGACAGCTTAGAGGTCTACAACAATCACAGCTTCTCAGTGATGAAGTGGGTTGTTTGAAGGGCTCATGTGAAAAGGAGGTTTAACTCAGTCCTGTGACTCATCACCCAAGATACTGCTGAGGCATGTGATTGAAAGGGGCTGTCAGTTATGATTAGACCTTTCAGTAGCAACAGAAACATTATATATCAGACTAAAGTGAGTGTGGAAAGTATTGCAAAGGAAAAGGAACAAGTAATCCTTTGTTGGGAAAATTCCTCTGATCTTCTAAACCGGAGTTTCTACTGATTATTTTGAGGTTTTCCATTTACTCACATATACCTGAACTATTTGCACCTTTCTCTCTGTCTCATACCTCCTTTCCAGAAAAAGTGGGTATCACCGGGGCAACCAGAAACACTGCATGTAATCAATGCAGTAATAACATGACAAGTTTAAAATGCTGAAGCTCCCAGATTCTCTTCAAAATAAAAGACTCACTCTTTTATGGGACGAAAGATGTAGTCTGTGACCAGCAATGCTAAAGACATTTATTTTTGCTTTTAGAATAAAGCAAACAAAATCTCTTGAATAGTCAGTCTCAATAATGGGTTTTAAACTGCTATTTGTTGGACACATGCAATCAACAAGTGCATTAATTTGGACTTTCAAAATAAAGCTTACTGATACATAAAACACTCAGTCTGTTTATAAATTAAATTATAAGCAGAGCAATAGAATAGAAATAGACTATTTTGGATGCTTTACTATTTAACATGTTTAACATGTTATGAACATAATTGATGACATTTTCTGGTTTTGAACCAATGATCAAAATAGTAACTAATCTGTAATTTGAAATGAATGTTACAGATACTGTTCAAAAAAAGTCTAAATCTATCATAGGATGGATTAAATTAAGTTCTACATCACATTCATAACAAAACCACTCATAAAGAAGGTAAATGGAAAAACAATTAAAATAGCCTTTCAAAATTAAGCTTTAGTATTGGCTTCAAAAAGGGCATTATAGTAGTACTCAAGTCAATGGTAATGAAGTGCTAAAGAAAAAATAGATTAGATTTTCATAATAAAGATATCCAATAAGTTAAAACTTTCACCTTTTCATAGTTTTGTCATTCCAAAGATTCTTTTCAGATTTTGTATGGGGAGCTAAGAAGATACATTGCATCTAAACCACACATGAAACAGAAAGATTGAAAAGGTAACATGTACCATGTAGCAAACACTATCAAAATCTCTTGAGGGATTTTTCCAGTTTTATATTTTGCCTTGGGGCCACCTGATCATCTCTGACTGGTCATGCTCACAACTTTCTGAATGCCTCCTAGAGTTTTCCTCTGAGTTTTAATGTGTTTTCAATCTATCCTTTGTTCCCTTTTTTTCAAAGAAATTGATTTTCCGATTTGTGAAGCCACTCAACAATGATGTATGAATTATTCAAGTGAGGAAAAGGGACTTAAACCCAAGGGAGGAATAAGTCTTGTGTTGGCACATAAGGGATATCTTAGTAAAGAACCCATTTCGTAGTGTCTTTAGGTGCTTTGTTACGGCTATACAGACACATAGCATGTTCCCGTTTTGCTTAATCGATCAAACAATAATGTCAAAGATAACATCGTTTTGCATACATTAAATACCATTCTGGATTCCTAAGAATAATCAGCTGAAAACTTGGCATAAAGTGGATAAATTAAGTAAGGAAAAAATTCTGTTCAACCACATCTGTTTTGTTGAATCCGTGAAAACTATCAAATATTGAATTTTGGGAAAGATCAACAAACTTCAGTAGCAATTAGATGAAAATTTGTCACAGATAGGTTAGAAAGTGAATCATCTATTTCTTGTATTAGGTTTTTAAAAGGGTTTTGTCCTTCGTTCTTACGTGTATTCTATAGGGTTTGGTCCTCGTCCTTCATTTTGTTTCCTATTTTAGGCTAATTGTTCATAATTACTTCCTAAAAATGGGATGAGTGGCTTAAAGTGGATAAAACTACTATATTTCTTGTATGGAAGGGGCTTCAGGCTTTCTGTAAATGACCTTCAGCTGCAAGTTCGCTCCACTCTCCTTCAGCTGAAATTATAATGATCTCAACAAATACAGAGACACATTCTTCCAAAATGATCTGCTCAAACACCATAAAGACTCATAGTAATTTATGCGTTTGTTCGGCTCGAGTAGAATAACAATTCATTTATGCTACATTTTGTAACAACAGAGATTTTTTTTCTGCATAAATCAACATTTTACAACATCTTTTCTATATCAGCCTACACAGCTTTGACATTTAGGCTACATGCAGATATGTATATGCATTTTATGAGAAGAATTCATTCAATTCAGATTACAATTCTAAAACAGCACAGAAACTCAACGTCATCGTTCACAACTCCTTCTGTCAATTCTATTCTGGCAGGATTGATAAAATAAAAATAAAATATAGCACCTTCTACATTCGTTGGGATTCCTGGTGATGACAAAATATTATTTCATATTCATGTGTAAAAAGTCCTAAAAATAAATGTGTTCTTAAATAGGAGATTTTTGAAAACATGTAATCAGTAGGGTATGGAAGATTTCAATGTTAAATTATTATTATTTTTAAGTTGTCTAGAAAGTGTCTTGTATTAATAATTTCACTTCCTAAATATTTGGGCTATTCGAATGATGTGACATAGAAGCCCATGTTTCTAAGACACCTATCAAACTGAGCGCCAAGATAACATGTCATTCACTTTAGAGATATTCATGAGTTAGGAAGCAGAAATCAGCAGGTTCTCTAAACTTGTCCACATATACTGAAGGAGAAAAGCTTAAAAAGGCATTTAACTTGACACCACATACAGTAGCAAGGATAGCAATCAAAATAAAGACCTTGAAAAATACTCAGTCATAATAAAAGCAAGTTAATATTAGAACAGCCGCCATAAATGTCGTGCTATGTAGGTGAAAACGATACAGGGACAAGAAGCAGATTAGTAACTACCGAGACCCGCTATTTATTGCTTCCCTATTGTTTAATTTAAACAGTTATGAACCAGATATAAAGGCATTCCAAACTGCCAATGTCCTGAGTATGGCCCTTCTTTTAATTGTCTATCAGAAAATCAATAGGATTTTGTCAGGGGTAGTCTATAGCACACCACGCCAATGAATAAAACATAGAACAAGTATCCTCAGAGACAATCCATAGTGCATTAGTCAGACACTCATGTGATGTTGCCAAGTTGAAAAATAAAAAGAAACTGGCAGCATTTTTTAGACCCTGAAGCTAAACACACGTAGCCCAGTAGAGAGAAGCCATATAGTATGTGGTGAGGGGAACCCAAACATAGTGCTTGTTTGTCAGTGGATGAATGGAAGCATTCAAGACAGAACATTTTTTGTCACGGCGACAAGACAAAGAGAAGACAGTGGAGGGAAGATGCTTAATATGCGAATCGTGCCTGTCTCAGTGCTGAACAACAGAGACCCAATGAATGAGGTTTTAACTAAAAGACAATTATTGACAGTAACATTGGAATGTACTCCTACAATAATCCTATATTTGTATTAATACAAATAAAAAGTAAAAAAAAATGTATGTAACATGTTTTGGGATTTCTGCTCATTGTCACAGGTGGGGGAAAGACGAAGGGAAGGAAAAGTGACCTGTCCTTTTATTGGGCAGCTGATGATGTCATATCACCACACAGATTCTTTGGTCTCTAAGTAAACCAGCTCCTCCACATGCTGATTGGCTGCTGGTCTCAGAGAGGGGGGAGGGTGCTTTTTTTTTCCGTTTTTTCTTTCCTCTGGATTAATCCCTGTTCCTAAGCGAGCTCATCTTTGTGTTTTATTTCATGCCTTTCTTGTAACTTCTGCAATTACTCCTAAATTCCACCTCACAATTTCAGACAAAATTGGAGGACTTAGAGGCACAAGTGGGTGATTAGATGTGTGTCTTCTCCTTTGGATGCAAGCAATCTTGTTAACAAAAGACTAAAGTGTTGCTAAAGGGATGCTTTTCCAGTTTGAAATCCAATAAATGAGCCTCTAGCTTGTTTTCCTCTGGCTTGTTTTCATGACTGTGACAAACAGCGGCCTGAACTCTGCATTGCACTAGTTGGCCTCTGCAGTGAAACACAATGCCATGGGCCTCCATCGTGCTCATGTCTGGGGCTACAGGTGACCAGCTGTCTGCCTGCGCTCCTCTCCTCAGGGACAGCTGGAGCCATCAATCAGCAAGCTGACTCCCCCCCCCCGGGCCCTGTTGTGAGCGTCTGCTCCGCCTGACCACCACCACAACACCACTGAAAACATCGTAGGACTGCCTCGTCTGGGCTGGCCATCCTCTGGGGAACAAATGTATTTATACCAATTGCACTTTCTCTCATTTTCTCACATTACAATCACAGGCTTTTATGTATCTTAAAAGGATTTTCTAATAGCTTCAGCAATCTATCTTTTTTTTTATTTTTTGGATTAATAAATGGCATGTACAAACTGTTTAACTCTCTAAATTTTTATTATTACACTTAATGTCTGTGCAAAGTGAATACTTGCAAACGTATGTCAAATTCAGCTTGTGCACACAATGTTGGCCAATAATTCTGATTCTGATGCTGATGTGACCCACATCCCTGTAATCTATTGTTACCAGGTATATAAAAGGTATTAAAAGTATCAGGTTTAAACAATTTATTATCCCTTCTGATTACTTGTATCACAATAAGCCACTGGCACATGTGGTACTAGTGAACATGTCGCTTCCTGTTCCAAATTTAATTTTTTGACATGCAACTAGAACACACTTAATTGGGTTGTGATGTTCATTCCCACACTCAGCTCTAACTTTGTTTGACGCAAAATGTGAAAACGTTCAAGAATACATTCTCAAGGCAGAGCACCCTGTTTGTTTAGTGGCTTTCTCTGATTTGTTTACATCAAGTTAGGAATTTTAGCTTCTTCATCTAATGTCCACATCTTATCCCAACAATCAGTTTTATGATGCCTCCGATGGCCATAAACCGCTTGGCTGTTGAGGCCACTATGCGCAGCACGTGCAGTCACAGTTCTTTCTCCCTCTGCAGATGGAAAGCATTGAAGCCCATTATTGCGCTCTTTGAGGGGCGTCTTATGAACTCTTTGGCACACTTTTAAAGAGAGTGGCCATAATGTATTCAGGCCTGATTCACAGCTCCTTTGGCACCACCATCCCCCCATCAGGCATGCACACTTGCTTGGCTCCCTTTTTTTTTTTTTTTTTCTCTCAGGAGAGAGAGGTAAACACGTGTGAGACTCAACATTCCCAGCAACTTTTCCTTGTTTGTCAAAAAGAGCAATTGATAGGCCTGACAAAGGGACTTCAAAGGGGCAGCATGAAAGGCAGGAGTCCTATGGTCAAGACATTTCCTGTTTATCTCAAGAGAAGTTTATGAAAGATGCTTCATCACGGTCCCAGAAACTCATGAGTTCTTTAATGCTGCCCAGATCTGACGGTTACATAACGTGAGCCTGTTGAAACAACATTGTCGAACTTGTGCCGGTGATCCGGTGTTTGCCAACTCTGCTGCTATAATTAGGCGTTGCACTGAAGTGAACCGCAGAAGAGGCCAAGTGAGTAAGAATGTCTCCAAGGTCTCCGGGACAGAGAACTAATTGTTAACATTGCTGATTATTAGGGTACTTTTTTTTTCTTTTTTTGGTAAGGAGAGCAAAATTCCTCAGCAGCGACTGTGACTGCCGCTGTTCATGTGACTGTCGGCTTCTTCCTTCGGGCTGTGGATGGTTCATTGTTGTGTCTTAAAGGGTTGCCGGGCGACAGGAAAGCGAGGCTGGGGTGGAGTCTGTCTGGACACACAGACTCCGTCACACACCCTTATCTACTCTCTGTGGCACACCTCGGACACGTGAAAACACAAAACAGCCTCTCAGACAAGTATCATTATCAGCACGTGGAGTCTGAGCCAAGTAAACAGAAATCACATGGAGCATCATTAGATACAATATACATGTTTTTAAATGCCCTAAGGATTTGAGGTAGTTAAAGCACTAAAAGTCTCCTTCTGTTGGTCTTTCACATAAAATCATAGTAAAATTGTTGAGTTGAGAAAAAACTACAGAAGTTCTGAGGGTTTATTTATTTTTCTCATGGTATTATAACTATCACCAGCTGATAAAATTTGAAAGATAATTTCCATCATTCTGACTTTTTTCAGACTTTTAAAAAACACAGCTTATCTATTTTTATTTAATATGCAACATATATTTATAATAAAGTTAATATTACGCCTTTTTTTAGCATTGTACATAGGTCACTTTTACACACATTTATTTTACAAATAAATTTCCAGACGAGCCGGGATCTCTGTTATCTGACCCATCAATTACCACAGAAATCTGTATAAAGGCTTATTTATGTTTCCAGTGAAACTACCAAAGAAACCAGCTGGCATCCAGTAAAACATGTTTGCATCCTCTTATGTGATAATACTGTGCCACTTATTAATTTGAAAAGGCACTTCAAACACTGTCGGTCCCTGTCGGGGGCTGTTTCTGCTCCTACTCAGCTTTGGTGCTTATTTTGCCTTCGAGGGCGACGCCCTAAACAAGGAGACCCTCAGGCTCAACAAGTTGTTGAGAAAAAGGCTCCCTTATTAGTAGGGAGAAATTAGCAGGAGGCTAAGAACACAGCTTTGGGAGACATCTCCCCACATATCTGAGCAAAAGCCCCTCTTTTGATTTTGGCACGTAGATTGCTAGGTGTTTTTAGGTCCAGCTGAGAAAGTAACGCAGGTCCATGGGCAAAGTGTTGCAAATGGATCACGTCGGTAAGTTACAACACTGTGGAATGCCAAATATGCGAGCTGATGTGGAACTACTGATGTACTTTACAGTCTAGTACGCTGCTGTCTGTATGTATTCATTTGTTACGGAGAGTGTTTAACAAATAAATCACTATTGTGCATTAATAGTGTTATGTGTGCAATAATGAACGTTTTTGAACAACACAACTGTAAATTACAGTTGTCCAGTTGTCCAAAACAATGGCTTTAGAACTGTGAGTGGAAATAGTAGATTCAGACATACTCAGGATTTGAAGAAAAATTTTGTTAAATCACACTCAGGAAAGATTTTGATTTTTTTAGCTAACGTGTCAAGTTCAATGACCTACAGCAGCTCTTCCAAGAAAACTTCTCTGAAAATCAGCTAATGCTGAGAAACCCAACTAACTAGACTGTGTGGAAATTTTCTCTCTCTCTCTCTCTCTCTCTCTCTCTCTTTCGCTCACTTTATCTATTTATCTAGTTGCAAAATCGGGCTAGTAGCACTGTTATCTTGCAACAAAAACATCCCTGTGTTTGAATCCTGGCCTGCCTCTTTAAAACAAGGAGTTTTTGCTTGTGTGGGTTCTCTCCGGGTACTCCAGCTTCCCCCCACAATCCAAAAACATGACTGTGAGGTGAACTGGTCTATCTAAATTGTCCTTAATTGTGAGCGTGTACACTCATTGGTGTTTGTCCTGGCATGTTCCTGTGTTGCCCTGTGATAAACTTCTGACCTGTCCTGGGTGTACTCCGCCTCTCACCCAATAATAGGCACCAGCCCTGCCCACAACTACCCTGCAAGCATAGGTAAGTACAGTAAGTAAAATAAAAGCAATGTAACATTAAACCTTCTAAATAAAGATGATACAGCCTGCAAATTTGTTCTGAGACTTTAGTTAGTCTATCCATAGGCAGACCTACCAATAATTTGCAGAAACTTCTTTTTAAAATAACACTACATATAAAATAGCATATAACATCATGTTGGGATCCCAAAAGCTCCAATAAATGTAAAGCATTTCACAAAGAAATTCTGCAGTTATTGTTTGACCTACTTGTTTGTTCAATTTTTTTTCTCAATCTGCAAAGTTGCACAGCATAAAATATGAGGAAAGAATAAATGTCTTGCTGCTGCACCTGTGCACGTGTACATGTCTGGATTACTTGTTAACACGTTTGATGCCCTTCTGAAAAATGAGGAAGGACGAGCAAGAACGAAAGCACAAATGCTGGCTTACTGTATCATCATCACTTTATGACGTTACAGAAGACTGGCTGCTTGTTTGTCAGTCCCTTATATGGTATGTGCATGTTTGTTTCCTGTCTTTGAAACAATTCCTAGATTTTTTTTTAAAGTCTATGTTTTTAGTATTTTAAATTGCTTTTATGTTTGCAATGCTGTAAACAAGTTGCAGATTTTTTTTTCCCAGATGTTGCTTTTTTTGTCACCCTTACATGTTTCAGATAATTATACAAACAATTAAAATATAGTTCTTGTGTGACAGTTTCCTTTTGTCAAGCCATGAATTAACTATGATTAACCACCTATTTTGGAAAGCTGAGTTCAATTTCAACTTCTCACACTCAGATCTGATTATAGCATAACCTGTGGAACAAAAAAAATCACTTAACCAATCTGACAACAGGAAATATGCTCAAAGATAAAAAAAAAAAAAAAAAAAAAGCAAAGGATGATGCAGATTTAACCATATTGGTTATTTATTAGAGTGTGTTTACAGTTTTAATGGTTTTCCTGTTGGTCACTCATGGGAGATATGTACAGAAAAGCATGGAAATATTATGGAGAATGACATCTTCTTTTCTTGTCTTACTTGATTTAAAGAGTGGCTTTGAGAAATACACTTCATTGTCACATTACATTTATACTCCAGAGAGCAAAGAAAGTCAAGGGTAGCTAATTAAAAGTCACCAGACAGTGATCAATTGAAAGTAAAGTTAAAGGACTGATTTACTCACATTTTTTTGTTATGTTTTGGGACCTAGGGAGGATAAATGGAACAAAACTATGTTGTCAGCATGTCGTTTTTATGCTCCTCAGCTCTAGAATCATAGTGGAACTGTTAGATGAAGACCTCATATGTCCAAATATATGACTTTCTAGGAAATAAAACAAAAACCTTCTTGCTTCTAATTTTAAGTTTTACTTTTGGTCACATGCACATGCTTTTTCTAATACTTTTCATAAGATATTTAGCAAAGAAATAATGGAAAGTATTGTAAAACTGATCCAAATTTTGACCATCAGTTGGAAAAACTTTTTAGTTCAAGACCTAAAACATTACCTGTCAAGTAATTTAAAAAAAATTAATTTGTTTCAAATATGCATTTTAACACTTATTGCCTAAATCCAAATTTTATTTTTGCAAAGTACGTCTTGCTTTCAGTGTAAATTTCTTCACTTTTTTTCCATGTCAATTCTTGTTAACGCACTTTGTTTCCCCTATAATGTTCACAATAATGTAATTCCTGTTTGTTATGGTAAACGATTGCGTTTCCTCTGAAAAAAAAAAAAAAAGTCTTCAGTTGTGCGCTCCGTCTAAAAAGAACGTGAGTCATACTCTCAGACAGCTTAGTCAGCGTTTTCCCTGAAATGCAACCATTGGCCACACCAATAATACTTCAGCAACTCACGTATCAAATGAAGTTGATAGTATTCTGCTGAGTAATCCCATCACTCTTTAAAGATAATTTAGATGTAAATCTGTAAATGATTGTACAAACTCACCACTAGAGTCACGGCTTCATACTCAATGTTTAACTGCAAATCAGCCACACACTGCTGCCTGCCTGTTAAGATATTCTACCCCCTCACCCCCCCCAAAAAAAGAAAAACAAGCCTCTGGTGTGGTTTGTGTAAATGAAGCAACATACATGGCTCTTTTATTTTCTCAAGTAGGTAATCGGGGTACAGTAACACGGGAGGACATGCAGCCAGGCAGGAAGCAGCGTGGGCAGTCTCCCTGTGTCACCGCCTGCGTCAGACCAGACGCCAGGAGGGAGTTTTCCACTGACGAAAAAGGCTGCGCTTCTCGGCAGTCTGCTTCAGACAAGGGAAGCGCTTCGGCTGGTGCGGAGCCCAGGAGACAATAGCAGCGAGAGCTGTCTATACATACACACAAATCTATACATACATATATGCGGGGATTCGCGCACTGTTATTTTTTTTCCTCCTCCTTTTTTTTTTTTTTTTAAATTCACATATTTTATTTCTTGTGCTCATTCGGATTACTCTCCCATCGATTGATTATCCAGTCCTTTGATTCCCAATGGTGATCGGATACTTAAATTGGTGAGTATCGCTACTGAGCGGCGTAATTTATCTATTTGTTCTGTTTGAATGTTTTTAGTTGTTTGGTCGGTTTCAAGTATTTCCACATGGTTTGCGCAAGGGAACCATTGTGACTGGTTAATTTTAAGGGTTTTTTTTGTCTTTGCTGCATTTCTTAAAAGAACGACTGTCGCTCAAGTTGGCAATTTATTGTTGTGACGCGCTTGGACACTTAATCTGTTAAAGTGAGTTTTAATCTAGCAACATATATATTTTTTTATCGACGCAAAAATTAACAAACAAAGGTAGCGGCAAAGATTTTAAAAATAATAAGTTGACCGAGTCGCGATTCCAGCCAATCGGATTCATTCATTTGCTTCCTTTATGCTCTTATTCTGCTTCGTATAAATTCCACAGCTCTCATTTAGTGGTTGAACGCAACTATATAGCGTATTTTGTGCTCGTGGCTTCATTTATATGAACTGTTGATGAGGTTGGCTTTGTGTATTGAGTCTCTGTGTAGTGTGTGTGTGTGGAGTTGTTCACCTCGGTGGTGCTGGTGCGCTTCTTGTAACGAGAGCGACTCCTGAAGGCACTACATGTGAGCGCCCAGCTGACAGGGCTGCTGTCATTAGAATTAGCATTAATCACGAGGAATGATCGGGTCAGGGAGGGGTGGTGGTTGGGGGTGAAAGGGGGTGACTCTGTTTGCGCATGTGCAGAGTGGATTTGATAATTGATTTTTGATGAATTTGATTAGGATATTATTTCTTTTAAAGTGAATGATCTGTGGCAGGTGGACGTTCAATGAGCACTTTCTTGTTTGAACTAATAGTTGTGCATGAGAACAAGCAGTTATTTCTGAATGTATGAGTTAATTTGCAGATGATCAGCTTACATGTGCTGGATGTATTTTGTTGTTTTTTTTGTTTTTTTTTAAAATATCTTTTATTGTTCTCCCGAAAGCTATCTGAGCCACATGTATATCAGAGATAGTTTAAATCGTCTCTAGTGCGACCTCACCCGGATCATTTTTGGAATCATGTTTTTTTGACTTGGTCTGAATGATCCTTTGTTTACAGAAAAGGCTTCTAGTCCTTGCTGTTCAGCACTGATTGGTACATGCTTTTCATATTAATGCACATTAGTGTTAAATAACTCCTTGTCTCATCTTGTAGAACAATAAAATATACATATTTTTTTAAATTAACCAAACAGTATTGCAGTGGTGAAACAAAAGCTCTGTGTCTTTGAGGGAAAGTATTCTGCCAGTATATGTAAACTACATGGATTTTAACTCAAACTGGACGGGCACTCAGTGGTCCCAGGTTCACAGCGGGATTCTCCTATGTAACCCACTCGGGTTGATTTAACACAACTCTTGCAGGCAACACCAGTTGGCCACCTCATATGTCTCAGTTCATGCAGCACAACACATCAGATCCATATGGGCCCACTTTTTCAAACAATTTCTATTCCATATGGGTCTCATTTGCAGCCAGAGAATTTTACACAGAGTGGCCAGAAGGGGGGCACTATTAATCTAAATTGGAAAGGTGACCAAAACTAAGCCATAACAGAACTTCCGGCATTTGTTTTATTTAATATGTTATAGTGGAAGCTAGAATTAATACTCTAAGCTAATTTCTTGTTGTTTTACAACATGCTTCACAAAGTTTAGTGTCGATGAGCTTTTAATTGCTGTGGTTTTCCTAATTGTTATTTTTTTAAGGTTAAGATCCACTGAAACCTGAAACCTATTCTAGCAATAGTCTAACATATATAACACTAGATCTATGATTTTGAAGAGTATCAGTTGGCATTATTGTGAAAGTCATAATTGGGTCTCATTGGATCATCAATTTAGCCCCATTAGGAGTTCACACCCATTCTTGTAATAGTGTAACATATCAAGACTGACTTTGAAATTCTCAATAAAAAAAAAATCCTTATCAATGGTCTTTCTTTTTTTCCGTCTTGCATAAAAATTATGTAAATTGGAAGAGGTGAAAAGAGGTCAACAAATTTATAGAGGTGACTGTTGGTTCCCCTGGATACCCTTGATGGCATCCCTGAATCTACCAAGGCAAATATCATCCACCATCTAACTGCCTCATGTCCATCTTGTTATCTTGTATTCAGTTAACCTTGCGGTGGCTGCAGCTGTCAGGCGCATCAGACAATCTGGATGGCCGCTTCCTGTGCACCGCTCTGTTTGTTTCACAACCTCAGGAAGCTCTTGCACACTTTTGGTATCACTCCATGCCAGCTGGGAGAGAGAAGCAGCAGAAGAAAGCTGAGTTCAGGCGAGGCTGGGCCCCCACGCTTTTGTACTGGGAGCGCAGACAGGAGAAGGAGGGAAGAGGACGGGATGGGGGTAGGAGCGAGGGGAGTCGGCTGACAGTCTTGAACACAGCAGCAGTGGGGAGAGAGAGAGAGACAGAGAGAGCTCCCATCTGGCTTTGTCCTCTCCCAGCATTCCATACGGCAAGTGTCCCAGACTGGAGCATGACCCCTGAACCCACAACCTCCTCCTCCCTTCCTCCCTGCACACATACACACCCAGAGCAATAGAAATGTTCCCAAGTCTGCATGTGCCTTAACAGCCTTCCCTAGATTTTAAAGCTACTAGTCAGAATGGTAAAATCACATTAGATGTGACGCTTTTCCTTTGAGCATTTTTTCCCCCATTCTTCGTCCTTATTTGTATGCTTTAATCAAATTTCTCCTTCAAAGAGGTTTACTTTTATTTTGTACAACTGCAGCAAAGCATATTTAGCTGATCTGTGTGAGCAAACCGTGAAACTACTCATTCAGTTTGCAAGAGGTGAATCATAAAGGAAACCAATCAAATGGAAAACTTCAGAAAACAGATTTGTATCGGTTAAAGTTCTGAAACTGGTCATTGGATGTCTGCTTATATCCGGCACAAAGACTACAAATTACAACTATCTGAAGTTCTAATTCGGATACCTTTACATTTAACTTGTTTATGTGCTCATTAATGGGCACTCTTTTTTTAATAGATCAGTTTTAAATTGAATGTTCACATATGTCAGCATCTATGTGATAATCTGCCAAAAGTTACTGGCCAGCCGTAATGTTTACTAACACAAGTTTATTGTGTGCGTCGTGTGTTTCAGGTCATGGTTTTATACTTTGTGTGCATCACTGGACCATTCCTTTTAAATTTGCACCAAACTTGAGGGCATGTGTGAGGTACACATGCGAGCACATAACCTGACAGGTGTGGCTTTTGAAAAGCAAAAAGCTCATGTTTCTCAGTGAGCAGGACTTTCCATCGTTTAGCAGCAGAAGGCACATCTGGGTTAGATAGAGCCTGTGTTCTTCTCCCACTGTTACAGCTGGAGCTGCGCTGCCAGAGTGGAATTCCTGCGGATTGGAGACATGACATTATTTATTTGTTTTGTACAATCCTTCCCCCTTCTTCCCACCACCTCTCCTTTTTGGAATCGCTATGTGCACGGGGCGAAGCAGAGGAACAGAATGTTTCTGTGGCACAGTCACACAGCGAGCCCTCAGTGAGAACAACAGGCTCAAAGAGGAGGAAGAGGGGAAAAAAAACAGCAGATGTGCTTTTTCTGCTTTGCTCCAGCAGGTGGAGCACTTCTGACTGACAGCTTGGGCTTTAAATAATGAGCCAGAATTTACCCAGCTGGGCAGGAACAGGAGTCGGGGCTACCTTCATTTCTGCAGCTCTGATCCGTTACCTGAGAGGTGTTGTACCCTGAAGCCCTGTGGGAGAAGGGGGCTGACCCGCCCAGACACAACTCCCGCACACGCAGGAAGGACTCCCGGGCTCATCATTATCACATTTTATGAGCACTCAGTTAGTCGTTCAGACGCTGCGAGGTTGTCAGTGTGCCATGTAAATGCTCTCAGCGGGCCAAGATTAGCACAACTTGTCGCTCCCACCCATGTTGTTATCAGCTGCAAAGGGGGCTGGACAGACAGTGCAAGGGGCAAAGTCAACTGTGACTTCTCCTGTTGGGCTGCAGGGTAACGGGGGGATTCAACAGGCTTCTAGTACTTCCTGTGACACGTAGAAATACTGGAGAGGTCTGGAATTTGATTTAGGATTTTCTGTCTGCATAAATATGGGAAAAGACATAAGGGAGTGGAAAACATTTGTATTTCCAGATTTTATTCAGTGTCTCTATCCATCCATCTCGATTGAAATGTCTCCTGAAGATACAAAGTTCAGTATACTTTGGACCGAGGTTCTGGGTAATTTGAGTCTGGAAAAGTATGGAACTTAAACATGGAGAAATGTGTTTTAACCCTAAGTTTTTCTTACGCACAAATGCCAAGATTAAGGTGGTTGTTTTTGAAGTAGCTTTTCTGAAATTTGAACTAGAATTGAAGTCATTAAATGCCATTTTCAAATTTGTATGGAATTTGCTTGAATGAAAAGCATAGATATGTGTTGTGCTCATCATTGGAACCTTTTGTTTCCATCCAGATGTCATCCACTGAAATTACTTACAAATCCTTTAGGGGGACAATAACTTATGTTTCCAGATAAGGTAAAGGGATTCTAAAGTCAAACGAACAGCACACAGCTGTGCGTGTATCGAGATAATCTCGTCTCACTGACATAGTTCTGCGTCTGACTTGAGCTGTGTAGTACTTCTGGTGACAAATCTCCTCGCCAGAGATTTATCTCCCCAACTCTGCGACAACTTGGCTGGGGGAGCACCTTGGCGTATGCGTCCTTTATCTGTCTGCCCGCGTGTGGCTTGATGGAATGACAGCAATGCATAATTTAGTGCTCACTGAAAACATGCTGCGCTTCTTCTCTCTGGCTCAGCTGTCCGATCCCATCCATTCTCCATTTAGAGCGGTAGGCATTCAAAGGCACTGCCTTTTCTCGATTCCCCTCTTTTTTTTTGTATCTTTGTTCTTTTCCTTCCTCGCCCTCCACCCTCTTGCAAAATACTCATTACAAGACAGATTTGGGTTTTTTTTTTCTTTTACTCCTGGTCTCCTGCTCCATCCGTGCTCCCTTGGCCTCGCTCTGTGGCTGCAGGGGCTGAGAAGCTCCAGATTGACTACAAGCCGTCCCTTGCTGGGATTAACCTCTCGCAATTGTTTCTGCCCGTTGAACAGGATTAACAAATCAATGTGTCAGGTAGACTGCAGTCAAGAGACAATGACCCAGTTCTGACACCACTGCCCCCCTTTTCCTCATCCAACCACCTTGTTCCCTCTCCTCCCCCCCTTCTGTCTCACTGCAGCTTTTAATTAAAAAGACTTTGCTTAGCTGGCGCTATGTGCTCCCTGGAGGATGCCTCATAGCTTTGTTTTCCTTTTTTTTTTTTTTTTTTGCAGAAAATTGGGGGGTGGAACTGATGGTAAAATGTGAGGTGAGCTGATACCGTGCAACATTTGGAACACACATGTTGTATGATAAAGTGAACACATAAGCAACAGATGCTGCATCCAGGTGTTTGGAAATTGTTTCAAGGCAGATCCACTCCCTCTCCCCAGCCCCCTGTGTTTTGGATACGAGGCATTTGGAGATTATTTTGTGCACCAACACGTTCGCAGAGGTGGAAATTAGTGGCTTGTGTTCTCACTAGCTACTGTTTGGTGGAAGCCTTTTTTTTTTTTTTTGTAGTTGTTTCAAGCCGGCTTGACCTATTGCAAGGTGAATCATTCATCATGTGTGTACTTTGGACAACCACAGCAAAGACAATAATAGCATCTCCCCCTTACTACTACAAAAGTGTATACCTTTTGCCCTTGACTCTAGCATCTTTATCTTTGTCACCACTGACCACTGATTTAGCCTATTCTTCTCTGCAGTATGCTGATAAAATACTCTTTTCTCCTCTACCTGCTTAGTTTTTTTTCTGTCCCTTCTTGGAGCATTGACTCTCGTACAGTGTTCATACAAGATAGGACAGGCACGTGGAGTGGAAGTTCCTGTAAACCGACTGTCTCGCCTTTTTTTGGCACCTTCAAAGAGCGACAACTTGCAGTAGTTTGTTGACATGACGGGTCTGCCGTTTGTGTTGCTGAGCCTACAATAATTGGCCTAGTAAGACTTAAATTTAGCTCACTTGCAAATGCAAAGGATCCCTTCTCTATAATTATCACAACCTTACCTTTTAATTGAGTTTTTGTTGCTAAATTATAGGTATTACTGTGAAAACATTTGAGCAAACAGAGCTGAAAATAACCCAAAAATTGAGGCACATCCACAAAGTTAGCTTAAATTGGAGCAGCTGGAAGAAGATCTGCAGTGAGTGGAGAGGCAGAAAATTTGATACAATTGATAATCATAAAGAAATATTGTTTCTGATCATTTCAAAGATTAGTGTGACAATAGTCAAACCAACATGAAATGACAGCAGTCATATGAAGTATGGTATAATATTAACAGGTATTCAGCATTGCAACATCTTGTTGCAGAAAGCTGTTTTAGCAGTCTTGTACTGTTGAGGTTTTGCTACTTCATGCCTTCTGACAAAAAAAAAGTGACAGGGTGTGAGGAGTCTGATGATGTTCCTGTATCAGTTTGAGTTAGATACAGAAGTAGGGACCCTTCAATTACTCTTTCACTCCCTTCACTGTCCTCCACATGGCACTCTTGTAGCTGAAACCCAGTGCTTTAACACACTCTCAATCAGAGTGCTATAATTTATTTTTTGGGTGATGGTAGGGAAAACAGTTTGATGAAATTATCTCCTTCTCCATCCCACATAGTTGTTGGGAGTGTCCGCACTGGAACAGAGCCCAGTGGTGTCTTCCCACTCCCCTCTCTTCCTTCCTCTCTCCTCCCCTCCTAGTTTAGGCTCAGTCCCAGATTGTGAAAATGATGACCTGTACTATACAGTGTCCACCACTGCCTTTTCAGAATTGGCAGAGAACCGCGGGGACATCTTTTTGTCGCATGAATATAAAATGTCCAAGTTGTACCCTGCCATCTCGGCAAATAATGCAAGTTTTTAATGTGCTTCGATATTTTCCTACAACTGCTCGAGTTCTGAGACACTTATTAGCCGGTTCAAGTTCAGAATTAAACACATCAACCAGGTTTGACCAGTGTGAGGCAATATTATGGAAGATTAGTGGATAAATGGTGTTCTTTCTTCTCCTTTTTTTCTCCTCCCTTTTTATTTTTAAAGGATTTATTGTTCTTATCGCTGAGCCGGCAGACTCTCTCATGGGAGCCGTGAAGAAACGCATGAGTTGCATACCAACAATCCGAAAAAAACCCCAAAATTCCTCCATGCATCATTGTGCATGTAAAAATTCCACATGAAGACGAGTGGCGAATTGCTCTTAGCCTTGACCTGCTTGAAGAGAATATCTGTGGTTGGATGATTGGGTCACCTTTGTGTGGCCTGTCTGTATAATCAATGCTGAGCTGATGGGATTTGTAAGAGGGTGAAGGGTCCAGTAATTGTTGACTTAGGCAAATAAGGACTGATTGATTGCTTCCTGCACCATGGCTAACTCCCATTATTTGCAGCATGAGGCTTGAATCCCTGGACACTGTCAGATGGCAGTGCCCCAGAACTCAGTTTTGCTGCTCTAGCTGTGCAAAAGTCTTGTGTGCACACAAAAGCATAACAGATACTTGCAGTACATCCTGTTCTTAAGATGAAACCCGTGTTGCTTTTTATTAAGTGGTGTGGATAATGTGCTAATAACCCTTGTCTTTCTGCCTATTCACACAGATTCTTCACACTAGGCGCCATGACTGGGCTTCTGAAGAGGAAGTTTGAGGAGGTGGACGAGGACCCATGCTACTCGTCTCCCTCGCCCTCTTCCCTCTCTTCCGCCTGCTCGGGCTGGGACTCGGAGGGGGAGAGCTGTTACTCGGACACCCTGGATTCCAATCCCAGCAACCCGTGCTCCCCAGTAACAAATTTCAACAGTGAGTGTTCTCTCTCAAGCATTCTCTCAGCTTGTCTTCAGCATCCGCTTAAACTCTGATTGCAACCCAAACATTATACAAGACGGCTTTAGCAATTTATGCCACTGGCATCCGATGAAACACTTTGCAGAAATGGGTCCAGACTTTTACAATGAACACCTCTGATGATTTTTATGCCCTAAAGCTGCAAAACGGTTAATCACATTAAGCACGGGGGCGGCTCACCTCGGTTTTATTTCCACCTTCCTCCCAGAACCTTGCAGATAGACCTATTGCTTCACTTTTCCTTTCAGAGATTTAGGTCGAGCAGCTTCAGGGTGTTTACGTCTGTCTGGACCCGGCTGAGTCTTTAAGGGGACTGGTGGTGAGTTTGGAGAGAGGGGATTGTGTTGTGTATTGGGGAGAAGGTTGCAAGGTTTCCAGGATGGTGGGGCAGGAAGCCAGGAAGAGAAGCATGGCAGGTTGCCAAGGCTGGGAACACACAGCGCCTTGTCTGAAGCCTGGGCGTGCACCCAACACAGGTGCTGGAAGAAACTGGGTGAAGGGATAGAAAAAAGGTGTGGGGGCGGTGGAGGAAGCAGACATGCAAGCCTACTTGGAAGATCTGATTGAGTGGACTATTATGATTTGGTGTTTGTATTGGACAGAAAGTTGTTTGCTAGATATCACTGTGCAAAGATAGTTAATCTGGAAGCTACAGAGTGGGTGCTGTTTGTCTCATGTGGGATGGATGGATATGAAGCTGTACCTGGCACTTGAGTTGATCTGTATTACCCCTGGCAGCACATCAGACGAATCAGTAAGGCTGTTGTGTTTATTGGTTGCCCATACTGAGGCAAAAGAACACTTTTCGCATAACCTTTTCACATTATTGGGATAATTTAATGTGCTTTGAAGTCGTCAGTAATATGTCCTTTACCTAATGTAGACAGAATTACGGTGGGAACAAAATTCCGTGGTAGTAAAAGGTTAACATGTAGTCATAAAGTGCAAAACTTTCCATAGGTAATCCAAAACTGTGCAACCTAACCAACTAGCTGTTAGCGTTACCTTCCACTTTTCTACAAAAACTCACTTTGATACAGCAACTCTCTACTAGATACAAGGGAACTATAATGGATTAATATCTTTTAAGAACATCACTTAAAAAACATCCAAACTTTCCACTTTAACTGTAATAAAAAAGTCACAGAAAAGCTACTGGTTTTTGTACATTTCTTTGATTTTGTACAGGGACTCTGTGTGGAGTTCCCTTCCATAAAACAAAGGTAATGGGGACCAGATGGGCAGGGGATTACCAGACTTTTCTTTAAACACATAGGCTACTCTTATTAAAAATGGCTGCTGGAGTTTAAGCAGTGGGAAAGGTTGCTTAACTTTAAAGGAAACTTAAAAGTTGAAAATTCCTTGATGGAGTAAGTAGAATTTACACTAAAGTTCAGCTCTGCACTCATCCCCCCACTTTGGTTTATTTCTAGGTATAGCTTATTAATGACCTTTAAATGTGTGGATCATGATTCAGGTGAGAAGGTTTCCATCCCACCTGGAAGCCCCAGGGATTTTACTGATCATGTAGTGATCCTTGGTGCTTCCTCCACCGCGTTCACCACTAACAAAAGGGAAATTCCTGAGCTGGGCGTCCTTTGGTCGCACGCTAGTGTACAGCTAGATTAATTCTCAGCAGTTTGGGTTTCACTTTACAGGATGTACGCATGTCAGACTGCTCTTGGCAGTATCATTTAATTGGGTACATGATAAGGCCAGGTCAATGAATCACAGAGGTGTCCTTTTACAATTTGTCCAGCAGCATCAGCACAAAGATGTGGAGCAGTATGCCATCTAGTGGTAGAAAATGATGTAGGATCACCCTTTATGTGTTCTAATCTTCTTCTTTTTGTCCTTCCATAGCAACATCCATTCTGAAGAAATCCAAAAGGGCACGTCGGGGCAACGTCACATTCGACCAGGTGACTGTGTTCTTCTTCCCACGGTGCCAGGGCTTCACCAGTGTTCCCAGTCGAGGAGGCTGCAGCCTTGGCATGATGCAGCGCCACAGCGTGCGGCGTTCATACACTCTTGCAGAATTTGCTGCGGAACAACGGGTCCTGCGCAGGGAAAAATTCCTCAATAGGCTTCGGGAAGAGAAGCTGGAAGCTATGAAAATGAAGGTGAGAAATGCCTCTGGCTAAAATCTACTAACTGGGGCTCAGCCTCCTGTCTGTGGTAGCAAATACACATGATTCCTTTTGTCTGCTACAGCTGACAAAAAACGGAACCCAGGAATGCGAGGAGGCAGATCGGCTTACATTAGACGACATCCCCGAGCAAGACATAGACATCAGCAGTGCCAACCTGGACGAGGGCTCTTTCCTCCAGCCATTCCCATCTAAGAAACGTTATGCACTGCTCAAAGCAGCTGGTGTGAAGAAGATCGACAAGGAGGAGAAGAGACAGCTGCACGAGCTCAGGCTCTCCAGGGAGAACTGCGGTTGTGACTGCCAGGGTTTCTGCGAGCCTGAAACGTGCAGCTGCAGCCTTGCGGGCATCAAATGTCAGGTAAAAACAACAAAAAAATAAAAGATTACCTAAAATTTCCTGCTGGTAACTGCCACCAAAGAGAATTCAAATGAAAGTTTTTGTTGCAAATATTTCACAGCTTCTTTCTGCTCTTGTAGATGGATCACTCTTCTTTCCCATGTGGCTGCACCAAAGACGGCTGTGGCAACACAGAGGGCCGAATTGAGTTCAACTCTAACCGTGTACAGACGCATTACATCCACACTATAATGAAGCTGGAGCTGGAGAAGAGGCTGGAGGAGCAGTCCAGCACAGAGGAAGAGGAGGAGGAAAACACTACAGACGCAAACACCCAGCTACCAGCGGTGCCCTCCTTCCCTTTCAGCTCAGAGCTGATGGCAGGCGGAGAGAACAGCTGCAGCAGTGACATGACGGACTCATCGGACTCATCTGGTCAGAGTGAGGACTCTGAGGCAGGCGAGAGCCAGTGCAAGCATCACAGCCAGCTGGAGGTCGACGAGAAAGGTCTGAGCCGGATATTGAGTTTCAACGATACGAATAGCGGGGATAGCGAGGATAAGGACAGTAAAAACACTCGTTGCCCAAATCAACAGAAGCAACAGCCAACAACAGAGGCATTCAGTAGCTTCAGCATTGTGGACTTTGCTGATGAAAATGACAACATAGATGCTGCGCTGTTGGAATCCACAGACAGTCACACAGACAATCGAGCAATGGCCATTTCAGAACTCTTGGATGAAAACGCCAACCAGGGAAACGGCATTTTCCACAGCTGCAGCGTCCCGCACACGCCTTCTCCCAGCATTGATCGCTCGGCGAGCTACGATATGGACCTGAGCCTCTCCTCGGAGTCAGACCTGGAGTTCTTTGATGGCTTCCCGTGCTTGGGGCCCAGCTCGCTTTATAATTCCCTGAAGGAGTACGAGCACATGGACAACTATTTCCAGTTTCAGCTGCCTAGCTACCCCAGTTTTCCCGCAGCGAGCGACACGGGGACCTGCCTGCTGGAATCTCTGATTGGCCTCTCAGAATCCGTCCCAGAGCCCCCTGCTACATTTACGGACAATCAGCTGATGGAGGAAGCCATGAAACTGTCTGTGATGGAGTCTGTGAAAGTTTGACAAAATATGTGAACTACGTAAGAAAGGAAAAACCCACAAGAGAGAGAGGTGGGGATAGGGGGGGCTTTAGAAGAGGACTTAAAAATGCACATAAGATGTCAATGTGTTATGAGGAAGCTGTGATTTCCCTCTTTTTTGCCTATTAAATATTCAGATTCCAGACTTGCCTTCAAAATGTTAGCAAAGCAGTTTGGGATGATTGCTGTGTGAGATGGCAGCTAGGGGTTAAAAGTGGACAGAGATTAATTTGACCAGGCCAACAGAAACCAGAGAATCCTAAGAAAGCTCTTTTAACCAAATTAAGACCACCAACCGCTCGCTGAGCAGGAATCACCCTTAAAACTGTTTCCAGGTTGGGTGTAAATCTCAACACAGCTGAATGTTCACCTCAGGGAATTAAAGTTTTTTCTAGCTTTCTAGCTTTTGGAGGCAATGTGTGGTGACCATTGCTGTGATTGCCTTCATATGAAACCCGAGTCAGATTGAGATGTACAGTAGTTCTGTTTGCATCCCCCCCCCCTCCTTTCTGGAGATGACTTGAGCGAAGAAAAGCTGAAGTCTTCATCCCAAAAGGTCTTTTTAAGGTACAAGAAAAAAAAAAATCCTCTCAGAGCTCCTCGATCAGCACTTTATCTGTGAAAATAACTATGTATGCATAGGCATTGTTTTGGTTATTTGGGATGGATTCAACAGTTTGATGCTAAATTATGGAGTTTCTTATTTATGGGCTGGTATTGTTGCTCATATTCTTAAACAAAAAAGAAGCTGTGTCTATTTTATTTTGTTTTAAATTATTTCCTTTATGGTTTTATTTATTTCAGATGAAGCCTCCATTCACAAAGCACTGTGGTTTGTTTACCTTAAAGTGCAATCTCCCTTCTTTTTTTTTTTTTTGTCATTATCACATTAAGGTATTGCTATGGGAAACGGAACCCAGTGGCGGTTTTTGATGTTTCATATAGGCAATTGCCCAGGGCGACATTCCAAAGGGGAGCACTTAAGAAACTGTTAGAAAATATTACATTTCTGCCCTGAACAAGTTTTACATTGTTTTTATGCATGTGCAGTCATGGGAGAGTGCCCCCTTCTTCCTGCTGTCTTTAGGGTGACTAGTTTACGTGCTTTATGAAGAACTGCATTGCATTTGATCCAACCCCAGCTTGATTTGTGGATTTTTGATTGGTTGGCAGAAAGAAGAGCTTGCACAGAATGTCATTCATTCAAGAACCGCCACTGATGGGACCACACGTCCATCCGAAAGTATTTAATATCTATTCTCTTAACACTTTGTTTTAAGTTATTCTGTCTTTTATTTTATGAGTTATTTAATTTAAAGACATTTTGGCAATAACGTGGGCTGTCGTGAAGTTTACTGGATGTGCCTGTTTATCAGGGGAGCCATGCCGACCAGAGGTGTGCGCACAGTGCTTCTGTTTAAGCTTTTGGGACTGAAAACTGTGGAATCTCCCTAATCACTGAAACAAATAAAGAAAATTATGGTTCTATTTGTATTGCTGCCTATAACATAACCATAGAAAAATTACACTAATATTTTCTAATATATGTAGGATGAAAGAATTCTAATCACTGACAAATTGAATATTTTATTAAGAAAGCAAAATTAATAATTTTCGATCTCAGATGACCTTTGTAATATATGAATTATAGAGAAAATGTATGCTTATGAAGGTTAGTGCATTCTGAAGTATTTTTAATAGGCAGCCAAATGGTTGAATATCTTAGAGAAAAGCCACTAAAACGTAAATTGCAAAAAATCTATTTGATTGTACTCTGAGTATTTCTGGAAGTCTGTGACTTGGGTTAAAATATGTTAGAAATTACACAAATGCGAAGGTTTTTTCTTTTTGGTTTTTTTGTATTTTAGTGGATTAAAAACTGCATATATTATACGGTTTTTAATCCCGAGCCCTGAAATTTGAAGAGTTGCCTCATTGAGTATCAAACAAGACTTTTTTTGAGCTGAGGGACACTAGAGAGCTGATGTACATATCCTCACCCTTTCCACGGTTGTTTCAACAGCCTTTTCTGGACCCTTTAGAAATTATGCATGCAGGTCCTATTTGTTAAAACTTCTTCTGAATAATTGTATTTTTTTTTTAAAGTGCAGAATGCACATCGGAAATGTATTATTCGCTTTTTGCCTTTTTTTTGTAATAATTTCATCCTGTATATGTTCGTATGCCACAAAGATTGGCACCGTTCTTTGCCAGCAAACATAATTTCTCTTGTAAAAAAACATTCAATCTCATGAAGAAATGACATCAGTGAGTGTTTATCAGTGTAATATATTACAGTACAGTTTATTATTTCAAAAGAATGTGTCTTACTTTTTCTTTGCCTTTTTGTGTTGTGCATATTTCTGCTTGAAAAGGTCCTGCAGAGCAAACAAAGCTGCTTTATTTTTTACATATTCACACATTAATCTGCTGTTCAAAATCATTTTCTTTCATCTAAGCCATTTTGACAGCTTGTCCCTCCAAATGATAATAAAAAAAAGCATTCTTTTGTAAATGCCTAGCTGTTTGTGTGATTTGTCATGTGTTTGATATTTTAGCTTCTTTAACTTTTATATTTTCACTTTGCAGCTACAACCTTTCGTGTCTTTTCTGATTATTTAATGAGACACACCAACAAAAAGTAGTGCATTGTGGAAGTGAAAAGAAGATACATGTTAGCAAAAAAACGTGTGCATATATAAAAAGTCCCCATTACTTTAATACCCCTAAATAAATTAATCTCAGTATAAATAAGAATGAACAAAAACCTCTTGAGGAGGCAAAAGACTTGTGGCTGGAGAGGAAGTTTACTTTTAAACAGGACAACAATCCCAAACATACAACCAGAGCTTCTTCTGCATGGTCCAGGTTTACAAGAAGAGAAAAGTTGTGGTAAAAAATTAAAACCTGATATTATCAAACACCTAATGCGACTGAGGCTGAGCAATTTTGCAAAAAAGGATGGGCAAAACTTTCCGTCTCTTGATGTCCAAAGCTGAAAAAGACATACCCGAGGGGGCCACAACCAAAAAAATATATACTAAGTTAATATGTAACAGATGTAAAATGTCAAGTTTCACTGCGAACGTCAACCTGACCTATAAAAGTTAATAATGCAGATCGTTTATGAGGTCAAGAAGCCATTTTGTGCACAAGCCATTTTAAACATTTTCAGAATTTATTTCACCTTCCTTAAAAAAAAAATATTTTTCACACAATACCCTAAAATCTGGTGTGAAAGATCTCCATGTCTGAAGAAAATGGAAAAACACCCAATATGATGTCATGCTGTAGTCTCCCAGAGTACCGCAAACATATGGCCAGAAATTCCAGGCGGGGGGAGTATGTGACTGCTTTTAGCTCACATTTGGTCACAATTAGTGTCGCTTGGATCCTAGGCGAAAATTGCACAAATCTTTTAGCTTTCCTTGATCCTGACAACTCAAGAAAAAACATTTCACCTACATGCCATTTAAGTGAAAATTGTCGGTTTCCTGCGATCTTTGGTTTAAAAACATCCTTTGGAATTTTCCATCATCTCAGGCTGCAGCTTGGGAGGTCAGGAGATCAGGATCATAATAATGAACATTTATTATGAACCAATGAACATTTATACAGCATTCTGGGTGTGTGCCAAAAACAGCAACAGGACATGCAATAAGTTCAATAAGGAATGCATTTCTGAGACCGTAAAAGGAGTGTCAGGCTCTTGCAGCAAGAGGAATGTTGTGCTGTGTGGTGAAAACATGACACACTTTGGAGTTTTTCAAGAATTTGAAGTGAAGGACTGAGACATAAGAGGATTTTTATTTTACTAATGCCACATGCATGTTAGAAGTCCACACATTTCTATCTAAAAAGCTTGATCTATCACCTGAAAAAACAAAAACAAAGAAAAAAGTAAAATAGACCCAGCATTCATCAATTTGGGTAAATATCATTTCATTCTGGTGGCTTCATGTTGTTTACCGAATAAATCCAGTGAAGGAAGGAGGAAACTCTGGTGAAGACAGTTGGTTTGAACTTTTGGTTGCACATGCCCGCTGGACCGTAACTCACCACACCATGGACTCTCCAAACTCCATCGGTTAAGCAGTTCAGGGGACCTCCAGAGTCGCCCTGGGAAATTATCATCATTCATATGCACTACATACAGTAACTCTATACACTTTTAGTTCACAAAGTGCACAACTCTGCACAGATCGGTGATTCCAAAACGTTATAGCTTCTAACCCCACAAAAATATTTCCAGAAACCTTTTGCCCCAAACACGAAGAGTGGACATATATGAGCATTGCTGTTTAGAAAAGGAAATAAAGGCATAATGTTCAGCTAGACATGAGACCTACAACCAATATTATATTTAATCACATCATGCAAATTAGCTTTGAATATTATTTTGATCTGGTTGTTGACCTAAAATCCATGTCAAAGTAGTGGGAACAGTTCCACAACAGGATAACAATAATCTCTATTCAATTCAATTTTATAGCAAAATTTTTAAGATTAAAAATGAACTAGGTGCACTTACATGTCATACTGACATCAGTTTGGACTTTTGATTTGCTGTTTGACACCTACGGTGACACAAAATTTGCTTTTGCCTTGGGTTGCCTCATATGCCTCACTATGGAACAGATTTACACTTCCAGGCTCCACAAGAAATTTTTGGACATTTTAAATGACTCTTCACACCCTGGCCATGGTCTCTTCCAGCTGCTGCCATCAGGCAAGAGATACAGAGCAATAAAAACCAGGACAAATCGCCTAAAAACAGTTTTTACCCGATGGCAATCATGGCACTAAATTCAAAGGCATAAGAACTTCTGCTCTTGACACCACTTTGTTAAAAATGTAAATTCTGTTGCGACACCTCCAGGCGCTGCAACCATCTTCTGATGTCTATTTATTTCTCATTTTGTACTATTTATTTCCTTATCTTTGTATATTATGTATATACACATAACCTGCATCTTAACTCGAGTCGAGCAAATCTCAATCTCGTAATCTGTTGATGACAATGACAAATAAATCTTATCTTATCTTATCTTATCTCTTATCTTATATCATGTTTCACGACCATCACTGTGGGGTTCCACCTCCAATTTGGAAAACCACAGTGCCAGATGTTAGACATTAGCCCTTACAAAATTTTTAGTTTTATTGATGATCTTGCTGTTCCCCCCTATAGTAAAACTATTAGTTCATGAAGAAAATCATTTACAAAACATTTTCATTTTCAGGTTTATATATATACTATATATATCTTACAAACCATGTCTTTGTCTACAAACCTGGCAACCAGATATGACACCATCGCCTCCAGCACACACCATCGTTTTAAGAGCAATGCTGCCCCACCACTCTGGCTGGGAGCAGACTGCCTGCTCCACTACATCCAAAGGAGCCACCTGCAGTTTGTCAGGGACGCTTCCATTATCTGAGTTAGTAAGCATAAAATACATTTTATTTTTACATATTTTTTTCTATTTTTATGGGCTGTTTGTGCATTTGTAATTTGTACATGATTATTACTCACAGTCCATTAATCCCCAGCCTGTGATGTAACAGGTGAAGCCATGAGGCAGCGTCTGGTCCGGATAGGGAAGGTTTGTGATTTCCACATAACCGTTGTCATAGATATGATTAACCAGCTTCAACAGAGCAATGTCATTGCTGAGGGAAATAGAAAAAATAACTAGCCTTACTAATGCAATAATATATATACAGTATATATATATATATATATATAGAAAAAAAGAGACATCAGCAGCAACTATAGCAAATATAAAATATACTAATTCCTGTTTTATCTTGTTGGATTGTTTGTTTTTTATTTAATTTTAATTTGATCAATTTAATTTCAATTCAATTCAAATATACGTTCTTAACCCCAGAGTGAAATTAAATGTCGCAAATGAAGGTTTTTCAACAGTTGTAGTTTCTGTTGGCTGTTCAAATGGAAAATTACCTAAAAGTGCTTTGTATTCAATACATTTAATATTATTTCAATTATATTTTATGTTGCACATGTCTAGTGTTTTATTAAGTTACAAAAATGAATAAGTGTGGAAAAAATGCCATTATGCCAAAATCCATTTGGGATGACAGGAGGTAGGAGTTTGTCCTGTAACCGGTGGGTTGCTGGTTTGAATCCCCACTCACTCTTTGTCATTGTGTCATTGAACAAACACTTCACCTGCCTTGCCTGCTGGTGGTGGCCAGAGCAACAGGTGGTAATGAGTGTATGGCAGCCTTGTTTCTGTCAGTCTGCTCCAAGGCAGCTGTGACTACAATGTAGGTTACCACCATAAGCTTGTATAAGCCATTTACCATTTTAGAAAAAAATATATAGCATACCATTTAGAAGTCACTCATTTCATGTACTACATTTTTTCATTATTGCAGCACAGCTCACATTTATGTGTGCAGGTTTGAGGTTAAACTAAGAGATTAAATATTGCTAGCTGCTCCTTTACCCGTTGGCCAGATCGCCATTCCAGTCAGGATGGATGATGATTTTTTCCACAGAGGTGAACTGCTCACTGCCTTCATATTCAAACAGAGTGTACTCACCAGCCACCACGCGGTACTGACTGACCTCCGAGCTGACGGAGACAGAGAGAAAAAAACACACTATGATCAGATGCGCTTATTTATCAAGCACCAAACAAGAAATGGTAGACCTACAGATGCCCAGTGTAAGAAACTCCCACCTTATGATGCAGTGAGCTGCTGTCATGATGTAGAAACTATCAACAATGGAGCCTCCGCAGATGTGGCTGAAGTATCCTTCATTGTATAAATCAAGCTGCAGAGAAATCTAAGAGAATCCAAAGAGTGAACATCACATAAAATCAAATGTGGTATTTGATTTTAATTTTACAGAAGAAGCGTAATTAATACTTTACCTGCCATTTCCAGGTGTTTGGTTTAGCATCACTGCCTCCTATCACCCTTCCATTGTTTACTTTATAGTTTAAAGGTTCATTCGCACAAACAGCCCTTTTGGAAAACACAAGATCATAAATGCAGGACATAGTGACAACGTTAATGTTCACAGTTTAAAAACAAAAGTGAATGTTGTCTATGCATACCAAAGCAGGACAGGAGAACCACCAGCCAAATCATTTTGGAGTATTGAATACTCAATGCAGTTTGCCTTTAAGTATTTATATCAGTTTCACAAGGGAAGACCTTCAAAAGATTTGTCTGAGTTACACAAATGTTGAGATACCTGGCCAATCAGCAGCCAGGGTGGTGAGTTCCTCACACAAACTGGGGGATCAACATACAGTAACTGTAATGGTTAACAAAATAAGACATTTTATGTTTGTGTTGTTCAGTACCAAAATTTAGCTCCAAATTAAAACATATGTTCATGCATGTTAACGCATTTTTATACTTAGAAGTAACATTACTTACACAAGAACTTATTTCTTTTGATCATGTTCTGATATGCTGGGAAAAGACCAGATGAAGTCACATGATGTCATCCAGTCACATTACAAGAAATTCTGCTAAACCCTCTGTGAGACAGGTGAGTCAAACAAAAACAAGGTCCAACAAGATAAGAGTTTACTTTAGCACCAGCTAAAGTAAAGAAAATGTTCCCCAGATTGTAAGGTCAACAATATTTAACACCACTACATTTCTAATTTCACAGTAACCATTTTAATGAATGAAATCACTGTTGTCCGTTCTTTAGCAACCTTTCAAGACACGGCTAATCAAATACAGATGTTCCCCTCTCTTTGTACACACTGTAGACGAGCACAGATTAGTTCGATTTATCTGCTATCCTTTCTTTTTTAGCTTTGCCTGACTCTGTGTTGCACCTGCTGTTAAACTGCCTCTCATGCTAGTGTCAGCTAGCTGCATCCTGGTGTACTGTACGCCTTCCTATAATGGTCTCTACCACAACTCTACCTCATTGACACTTAACACGAACTGTACCCGCTGAAGACAATGGGGCTACCGCAGAGCTCCCTCCTGTCGGACGGTGGAAGTAACAGTGGCTATCATGTTCACGGAGTACGTTTTTGTAAGGTGTAGCGCAAGGTTATTAATGTCATTACGGCAAATTTAGCTGCTAATGGGTTTACAGTTCAGTTTAGCGTTAAGAACGTTCTGAATATTCTTAATTGTAATGACATTTTTTATTTATCTTAAAAAAACTGAAGATGTTTGTTGTTGGCACCCGCCGCCCAACACTGTCATTATGATGAGGTGGCATTTGGCACCAACCCAAAGCTGTTATTTTACCCTGATATAATTTCAGTGTTTTCTGTGCCAAACTTCCGAAAAATGACCTGGCATAAATAATAAAGTAAGTCAAGGGGCAAACAGCCGAGAAGCGCCAGCTATGTGTTTGTTGCTTCCAGCAAAGACTTTCTTTTTCTGACACATGCAATATCTGAAACAGACACAGGAGGACGACAAATGAGTTGTTTTACCTTTCAGGTTCAAGAAGACTCGCCTGCTCTGAAGGCTGGTCTGGAGCCTTTCTTTGACTTCATTCTCTCGATAGGGAACACCAGACTTGTGAGTAAATGTCATATTATATTAACAGAAACATTCTACAAAGCCTGGATAATGATAGAATTAGATTGGTACTGGATAGAAATGGGGGAAAAAAATTATTAATGAGACTTTATTTACTATCCAACTGTCTTAAAGTATCCATCCAACTTCCCATACAGTTCATCCACAAACTCCAGTGTATTTTAAGATGAGTGACAGAGAAAGTATTGCATAATGTGTGATGTGGAAATGATCACACATTATTATTGGTTTAGAAATAAAGGTGGGTGATTGTATACAGCCCCCCCCCCCCCGGGAGTAAATTCATTGTGAAACTACAATGATACATACTTTTTGAGTAGCTTCATCTACCAGACTTGCACATCAATAGACTAAAATCTTTGTCCTGTTCTTTGTAGATAGCTGAAAGTCATTGAAATTGGATAGAGAGCGTCAGTGAACATCATCTTTAGAGCTAACTTTAAAGCTAAGCTAAACAAATTACACTGTAGTTCTGAATGTTTTAGTATTATTGAATTCCTGGAACCTCCAACTCAGTCTTAAATATTTTAGTTTCCAACAGGTTTTCTTTGAGAATTGGCCTGTTTTAGGTCCAGCCCTTAACTCATCAGTAACTCCATAACTTATTGAGAAATGTATCATTTGTGTTGCATATAAATTGGGTCCAGTTTTTCTTTGTACAGCTGTAACGTTTTACCTTTAGCACTAACTTAGGTGGTGCCTTTGTTTCCCCCAGAATAAGGAGAACGACTTGCTGAGAGATCTGCTGAAGGCCAATATGGAGAAGACAGTCAGGCTTGAAGTGTACAACTCCAAAACCCAGCGGGTGAGGGAGCTGGAGGTGACACCCAGTAACATGTGGGGTGGTCAGGGGTTACTGGGCGCCAGCGTTCGCTTCTGCAGCTTTGAAGGAGTCAACGAGAATGTGTGGCACGTGTTGGTAAGTCGGGGCTACTCCTCGTTTTGTAGATTCGTGTCTTCAATTCTGGCCGTCCTGTGAACGATACAAAGACAAAAACATTTTGTTTAAAATGATTTGATGCATTGAATCTCTTTTTGCTTTCAGGATGTGGAGGAGAATTCCCCTGCAGCGCTCGCTGGCCTTATTCCACATGACGACTTTATTGTCGGGGCTGACCAAGTGTTACAAGATGTAGGTCTTTATGTGTTCTACTTTTAAGAAAAGAAGAAAAAACATCAGAAAAGCTAAAAAATTCAAGTTGCACAATTGTTTTTCATGTACCTTTACAGTCTGAAGATTTCTTCTCCTTAATTGAAGCCAATGAGGGGAAGCCTTTGAAGCTCTTAGTTTATAACACGCAGACCGAACAGTGCAGGGAGATTGTAGTGACCCCTAACGGAGCCTGGGGAGGAGAGGGAAGGTGGGTGATCAGCTTTAATAAATTAATAAATTAACCAGATTTGTATCAATTAAGAATGTTTGCTGACTAATAGAACTCTTCTGTATTGAAACAACCTAAAGAAATAGGTTATTTATATTTATAATGTAGATAGACCTATTCAATAAATTAGTGTTACTGAATTATTTTAGTAACTATTCACTGACTAAAACACATTAATTAATTACAAATATACTGCCATTTTGAAGTCTTTGTTTCTGTTAATTAACGATTATTTTCCACTTACAGTTAATGAAAATGCAGCATTTAAGATTAGCCAGATTCATATTTCATTATTCCATTGAAACAAAAACAAGCCTCATTGACATGCATATTTATTGAACGTGAATGTATAAGTATATAAAGGTAGAAGCATAATCTCGATAATTTTAGCCTAAGTAAACCTTAGCGAGGACATAAATTCAAGATATTTCATGTTTTGCGTCATAAACTGATATATTTATTCATTATAGGTCTGTTACCCTCTTCACATTAGAAAAAAGTGATAAAATATGGACGCCATGCATGTAGAAATTCATAGCTCTCAGCAGCTCCAAACCTTGTAGCTAAACATCCATCTGTGATCCAAAGCCTGAGTTGTGTACGTGATCAAGCAGCAACATTGATGGTAAACGTTTTTGAGCATCTTTGGTGGAGTCCAGATCTAAATTTGATCAGTTAAAAATGAATTACATTACAGACCAGAGAGGCACCAAGAAATCTTTCTCAGCCCAAGAAGAAAAAAAAAAGCTTCTCATTGCTGTTTGCTTCTAGTTTTTATCTCTTACAGTAAGAATAAATAGTTTTGTTAATGTAAATTGCAGTCTAAGTAGTTTTTTTTAATAGATGTGAATATATTTTGGCTGGACTTTCTTATGTATGTATAGAAGCACATGCATGACTTGTCTTTCCATTTTTTTAATTTATTTCAGCTTGGGCTGTGGGATTGGCTACGGCTACCTGCACAGAATCCCGTCTCATCCAGTTCACCCAAATGTCCAGAACAGAAATGTTCCTCAACCAGCAGATACAAGCACCAGAGAAGTGGAGATTTCATCTGGTCAGAGTGAGGTACAGGTTGTTCTTACCTGTTATAGCTTTGTTTTCCATTTGATGTGACTTTTAATGTTTGCGCTTCTGTCTCCTCAGGTGCCTCTACTGAGTGAAAATAGCCCAACTAATGAAGCAGGTTTAACTGAAACGGAGGGAGTTGTGCTCGATTGGAGCAAAATCTCACTTCCACAGGAGTCTGCAGACATTGGTAGCTACCTTCCCTAGAAAAACTATTCAAATCTGTTAAATTTTTTCCAGAGATAAACTGATAAGACAATCTGGGTCAATATTGACATCCGTTATGGCCGATAACTGATATGTATCAATATTACATATCTACATATCCACCTTCAACACTGCAAAAGTGACCATATTGCATTTCAGCTTTGAGTTAAACACCCACAATCCTGTGCTGCGTCACTATCACTGTCACATTACCAAACAAATACCACATGGGCAACTCCCCACCTTCCCGCTCTTAAAATAGATACTGCAAATATGAAGAGAAATATATATATATATATATATATATATACATACAATAGCCATTAATATCGGCTAACATATTTAATTAAAAAATGAAATTATTCTTAATTACAGCTGGGATTTGTCTCTACCAGCTTTTCATGTACGGTATTTAAATGAAAAATGTACATATTGTAGCTCAACAGTTGGGAGAGAGAATGCTGCATGGTGGACTTCTTTGTGAGGGAAGTTTGTTGTAATGGATCTTACTTATTTTTATCTTAGAGAGTTCAAGTTGAATACTAACCACATTTTTTTTATTGAAAATCTTTTTTTTTTTTTCCACTTTACAATTACACACTATTTTGTGTTGGTCTATCACATGAAACCCCTATAAAATATATTACAGTAGGTCGTTTTAAGATGACAAAATGTGGCAAAGAATTTTTCTTCAAACCATTTACGTTTACCACTAGAAATGCTGATCAAGTCAATATTTTCTGTACTTTCACACCAAATAATTTGCTTTTGCATTGCGCTGTTTTCAGATGCCTCCATCTCTCCTGGAGCCATAATCTCAGATTTATCTGAAGCTGTTTCCACCAATGACGAAGGCCACAGCTCTATGGTTGCTCATTATGGAGATGACACGCGTGACCAATGCAGCTTGGGTAAGCACTTCACTCTCAATCACATTGTGCCACTAGATGGAACAATTACGTGTTTAATATGCAGTCTTGGTTGAAAAAAAACAAACTATGAACTCAGTTTAAGCAGCTTCCAGCTCTCAAGTCATTAAATCCTTCGGTCTAGGTGCATTCTTTTCTATTCTAGCACAGAAAATAAACATAACATTTACATTTAATGTAAGGACTCCCGATTATTAATACATATGCTTAGTGTTTCTCAACAACAGACGGACGAAAATTGATGTTTTAGTTGATGTACTAAACTTTTTTGACAGTTTGACTACTTATATGATAATCCTTTGTAGATGATTCCAGGTTTGACCAAAAGCGTTTATCTCAAGAGAGGGAGGAAGAAGAAAACACTCATCAAGCACTGCAAGAGAGTGTTGCAAATCTTAGCGGCAGTCCCAGAGAGGATGCAGAGGATGCTGCTGCCCTCAACGACGCCACAGAGAGCGTGGGGATCATCCCAGAGATGCAGAATCCTAACCCGGAAGTTTTCAGCTCAGGCCATCGCTTAGAGCAGGAGATGACTGAGCCTGATACATGAGGCAGTTAAATAGCTGCAGCAGCAAAGAGAATGGTGCAGAAAGAGGATTAAGAGCACACGGTGATGGAAAAGTGCTACTTTTTTAAAAATTATTATTTTAAACTCTTATCACTGGACCTGTTTTTAAGTTGAAACGCCTTTTATTTCTACCAGTGCCACTGTTGCATGCTGCATTGCACATTTACAAAAAGAAAAAGATTGTATCGACTGTTAAGAATTACAGAGACGGTAAAGCATCGTGAATGTACTTAACTTTGTTTTAAGATTTCACTAAATGAAGCCTTAGTTGAGTTGGTGCAAAAAAGCTGACAAGTATGCATAAGAAGAAGGCCGGGATTTTTATTTTTGGCATTGTGGAATGTGGGTTTTATTTTTTCATTAGGGAGGATCAAGTGTGAAAATTAGTTTTTTTTTTATTCTCAGGCATTTACTGTTTGATACTTTCTGCCTTCAAGTGCTTACATCAAAGTTTTGATTGGTGTAAATGAGTGAAACGTGGGATGCTGCTCCTGTTTTTCTGGAGGTTTTTATGTCAAATTATGTTTCAAGCTTTATTTATATTAAAAAAATAATTATTTAAAAAATGGAAGTGGTTGCATTATTGTACAGAAGGTTATTTTTTTTCCAGCTAGGAAACATCAGAACTAATGATCCATGCAATGATCTGATTTTTAAAAAAATTTCCCTTCAAATTTTAGTTATAATTTTCACAATTCAGGTTTCGAACAGCGGCTTAAGAGTGAGATTATGCTTCTCGACAGCAGGGGTCAGCAAACGCCTCCTGGTTAATGCCATTTTCCTTCACTGCAGCTTGAAAAATGATGACATATCAAGACTTGCGTTTTTATGTCATGAATGGAGTAGCACTTTGAATATGATGTTCAGATATAAATTAGTTCTGCGGAATAAAAGAATCTGTTAAATCAAGTGTTTGGATACAAACTTTGTACATTTGAAAGCTGAAGATTATAATTAAGGCATGTAGAGCTGATTATATTATTTGGTCGGTTCTCGGTTGCAGAAATGAGAGATCTCAAAAACAACAAACAACCACAAATTTGTGCAGAAGTCTGCAACCACACAGCACTGTCTTTACATAAAACCCAATCAGTGTGTAACCTTAAAATTAATAATGTCCCTTTAAATTTAGTCAAAGTCTCAACAAAATAGAACCAAATTTTGGCTGCACGAGCAGAAAAATCATCAAGTTGAGAAGCTCCACTAAAGCAGAGGGGGGATGTACCTCAATTATTTACCAAGGAGATCCTCAATTGAGAGGGAGCTAGAGGGGGATGGGCATCATGGTAAGGAAAGCCTGAAGATGGATTCATCTCTCTCCTCCAGTGATGGAGCAGCATTCTCAGGGAGACGAACCTGTGAGTCTTCTGGATCTTTAAAAAAGATTATAGTTCTTGTGTGAGGAACTGCCTTTCAGTTTGTCTGAAGACTCATCTTCAGTGTTGAGGTGTTCGAAGATTAACTCCTTAAACTTACCAAATCAACCTGTTTTCAGTCCAGAGTTCACTGTGTTTTCATACACCTGCATTGGATACGACAACGGCAATAACAGCTTTGTTTGAAGCAGCTGTTCAAAGCAAAAAGGCAGCATCTGTGTGCAGGGAGGAGGGAGCTACAAAAAGGAGGCCACAACTGGAGGAGCATGTCTTCCCTTCATTTGCTCTCCTTTTTTTTTGAGACTGTTTCAGTCAGAGGACAGTGTGACGCAGCTGAACCCACACGTCAGCTTGGTTTTATCTCAGCCCTCTGAGAGGCTCAGCTCACAGGCACCAACGTTCAGCCTCGCGCTGCAGCATGACAAATTGTGAAACGGAATATCTACAGTATGGGGGGTCAAGCAGAGTTGGGGGCTGAAACACGGGTAAAATGCAGCTGAAATCCTTCATCCAGCAGCTCGATTAACATTCGGCGTTAATTAAATCTCTATTGGCACGTTTGAACGTTTGTCTAGCAATTTGTGTATATGCAGTTTATAAACCTGACGAAACTGTTAAAAATTGTGTTTTTGTCCATATGCGAAGGAACAAATTCCCCCACAGTCCCAGACTTCTTTTGTCTGTTTCTATCACCTCCCCACCCTCATCACAGACACTCTGACAAGATGGAAGCTTTATTTGGAAGTGCTGAGAGTTACATTTACATGCAAGATTCACACATCATGCACAACAAAGGGAGTGATCTGAGTAAATGCTTGTCCGTGTCAAACCACCAATGTATGGGCCACAATTAGATTCATTCATGCACAAGGTCTGTCGCTGTGACGGGTCCTGGATTCATCTGGAGGTTGTTTGCATATCTTGCAGTTGATTCCAAAGGACAGCGTTTTCGCTCGTATTGTAGAGAAGCTTTGGATTCACTCCCATTAAACACCAGCTCACCTCAGATTTACCCTTTGGTGACAACTTCACATACTCCTAACGCATTTGGAATATGAATGCATGTTTGAGAAAGGGACTGGCTGTTGAGACTTCATTTTCTGAGCTACAAGGTCGCTGAAAACAGGTTATCAAAAGTACAACACAGACTCACACGTGGGTCATTTGTAAAGTCTCACAACAGTGACTGAGAGTATTAGGAGTTTTTAAGAACAATAACAGACTTCGCATAATGTTCAACATAGCTTCCATGTCCTGTGTTGTTGCTTTGTGTCTGTATGAACAGCTCAAGATGCTGACTGTAGGATCATCCAATTATATGACAACCCCACCCACTACAGTTGTTACTGTAATGGAAAGCCAACCAAACTGTGTAGAGTGGAGTTAAGCTGTGGTATAGAGATGCTTGTGAGAAAGGGACAATGCAAAGCTTTCTGTGTAACAGTGTATTTCTATTATATTTCTCTCTTTACAGCCATGTAAATTGTACAACAGAGCAGTAATCTTGTCTAATTTACAGTATTTCCCTCTACATAAGACAGCAAGAGATAAATCAGATAGTCGCTGTCAGTGGGAATGTTCAGGAGAGCGCCCTGCTTTACTGATTGCCATTCAGCTGGGGTGAGGAGAGGAGAGAGAGCCCCAGAAGACAGTAGACAGTGTTCTGCTGTCAGGATGTCCCTGCTGATGTCAAGTCCAAGCCCATCTGCTGCTGTGGCTGCCTGTCAACCTGCAGAAAAAACAACCTTCATCGTATGTGTCATATCTCGCTGTTGTTCTCTGGGCTTGCTTCAGTTCAGATCAGTCCAAATCATGGCAGTCGGAAATTGATACATTTTTAAATCATCTGGAGGTTTTGTTTCTTTACTTTGCACCAAAGACGGCTAAGTAAGACAACGCGTCAACGTCACTGCAAAATTTAGATGATTATAAAAACAAAATCAGGAACACTAACTTGAATACAATTAAATCTCAAGCTGTTCCAGTCTAGTAAAGTCCAAACTTGTTTTTTTTTTTCCACTGAAGTAGTCTGACTGTTGAGGAAAAAAAAATTATGTTTTGGCTAGAAGAAGCAGCAAATGAGGCAGACACATAAAGGTCTGGCTCATCCACCCACGGTGAACGCGAGTAGATGGAGAAGGACGACTCGGCACCGTTCCTGCTGTTTGTGACATAGTTGGTGTGACATGCCCACCACTACACAGTCTGGGTTTGGACCCTGTAGGGGCGCTGTCTCTGAGAGTTATCTATGTTTGACGGTTAACCACAACCCTTAAAGGAAAGGCATGCTCAGTCATGGCTTTCTTCAGACAAAATATACAAAAAGGTACATGCATGAGTGAGATACAGCACGGCTTTTCTTTTTTTTTTTTACAATGAACACATTTTTTCTTGCTTTTATGCGGATGCCGTTCAGAGGCAGTTGGTGCCCCATCACCTCCCAAAGCCACTTGAACAAATACAGTCACCACTGAAGCTGTGTGCTTAGTGAACAGCCAGGACAGGAGATGAGGCTTGTTCTATCTGGAAGGATGAGGTTTGTTCTGTTACGTCAAAGATTTGACTGCGTGATTTATTTATGAACTCTGCGTCACAGCATAGAGTATGTGGGGGCATACTCTATGCTGGCAGTCGCTCTGACGGATGAAGTTAAAAACAAAGAGAATGGGTTGGTAATGTGATTATCCTCAGCACATAGAAAATACCATGAAAAATGTCTCAAAATAAATATTTTATCTTTTATTGACTTCAAAGGCCAAATTTAAAGTTGGACTGAGACGTTTTGTGTAAGTAAAATATGCTGATTTAATGGGGTTTAAAAGCTTTAGCAAGCTGATCAAATATAAATAGAAAAGCTGGATTTTACAAGCTTCATATTCCAGGGAGGGCTGCAGGACGTTGACAAAGTTCTGCCTTCAAGTCAAATAAATCGACTTCAATTTTGTGTAAAAATCTATGGATGATGTTGTTGCACAGCCTACATCTGAAACATTTACTCCCATATCAACCTCTGCTCTGGAAACAACCTGCCATTTGTTTTGTGCTGACATAAAAATCCCTCTGCATCTGTGTGATTGATCGCCTGCTTACAGAAACAGCTCCAGCATTTTGCTTCCAGTTGCAGCTCTGGTTCTGCCATGTGTTCAAAAACAGACGACAGCTTGATTCTGACAACGTGGGCACCACACAGCTTCTTACCATGTCGGTAAATTACTGATCAACGTCATAAGAGTAGAGTTAACGTGTGTGTGTGTGTGTGTGTGTGTGTGTGTGTGTGTGTGTGTGTGTGTGTGTGTGTGTGTGTGTGTGTGTGTGTGTGTAGGGGTGTTCTGTCCCTGCAGGTTATAGCCGTCGCAGTATGGTGAGGGGTGAAGAACATCGGCTTTGTGGAAGCATGTTTAATGCCAGCATGAGGGCAATTAAGAGCACGCGGGGGTGCATTTGGATACATAAAATGCAGAATTATGCTATGGTGTTATCAGAGGTGTGCAGATGGGAGAAAAAAATACCCATCTACCTCCTCTGTCGAAAATTGTTTTGATTTAAAGATTAGATTTACAGCGTTGATGTGGCTCGGTGTGCACACTGAGCCCGTGTAACATGGAGAGTGTAATCAGGTTGATGCAGGGTGGGAATTTAGGTGCAAACAACCAGATTGCACATAAGAGAGACTCTAAAAATCATGGCCAAAATAAGTGCAGCTCTGTGGAAAACTGTTAGACCAAAGCAACACTGACATCCTCCTTAGCGTATACTTTTTCTGCGATTATTAATCATATCGTTTTGGAGAGTGGTGTGCATTGTTTTTTTTGTTTGTTTGTTTTATTTTGTTCCTCCTATACTTAAAAGAAACAAACATTTGCAATGTTGATCAAACCAATGTTGGAGGACGTTTCAGACCAGTCATTTAAAATAGCAACTCACGATTAAAAGCATCTGCTGCTTCCCTACATCATGATGCTGCCTCTACCACTTGTCCCTGCTCTAGTGTTGCTTGTTCGGTGTTCATTTTCCTCCACATTTAGGATTTTACATCATCATCCTTGCTGTGTCCCCTGCATGGTTTCTGTCTTTTCCTTTACCGGTCTGTTAGTTTAGGTGGACAGCAAAGTCGTTGTGCTGTTTTGGCATACTCTTTCCATTTTCATGATTTCTTGTATTGAGCAGCGCCTTGTAAAATGTGTCCATGGCCTTCATGTGGCCTTTTGTTTGCTAATGTTCTCTAACAAACCTTTGAAGCCTTCACAGATCATTAAATTAAACACACATGTGGACACTGTTTACTGAGCAAAGCTTTGAAAGGCATTTGGCAGCTGGATTCTATTTAAGGGTATCAAAGCAAAGTGGGGTAGATATCTATGCATGGCACAGTTTTCAAATATCTGCTAAACATTTCAAAAACCAAGTATCAGATTGCTTCCATGTCAAGACTGCATGCTTCTCTGTGTTGACCTAACACTTAAAATCCCCCCCTGAATCCATTGGAGTGTGTGACTGTAATGCAAAAAGGTCCCAGGCACTGCAGTAAACCTCTCTGTTGATCTAGCAGGCGTGAGTCATCCTGCTGGTCGTGCAATGTGACAAAATGGTGGAACTGGGTAAGTGCTACTTTTGCTATTTGCACTTTGACTCAAGTTCATGCTTGAAAGTCCGAGAGTGAGATAAGTACTTTTCATTTCCTATGAACACTGAAGACTCTCAAATTATTTCCCAGTCTATTCTTTTAACTGAACGTCAAAAGGACTTATAATCAACTCTGAAACATAAATGTTTGAATACATTTGGTGTGTAATGTGATAAGAAAAATTCAATATTTGAGTGCTATTTAACATATAAGGAGGACTATTACATGCTTAAAATTAAATTAAAACTGATGTAATCAATTAAAATCCATGCTAGTCTGATTCTGAAGAGCTGTCACACAGTTCGCTACTGCTAAGTTGCTTTATGAATAGTTGTGAGTAGTTTATATTTTTCCTAACAAAGCCAGCCAAGCTCACATATTGGTGTCAGGACAAAACAAACACACAAAGTGACAACTGTGTTTGCCTAGCGACCTGTAAAAAGGGTCTGACAGGTGGGTTTGTCTTCCTGCCTAGACCCGTGTGTCCACTTACAGTGATAGACGGGGATCAGGTGAGTCAGAGAGAGCCGGACTATCTCTTGTCTGGTACTGAGTCATCAGCAGATGATCCACTGTCAATAACAAAAAACATAATTTGAAGAGGAACATTGAGCATCTGCCTGCATCTCAATGTGTGTGTGTGTTTGAAGGCGTGTGTGTGGGTAGGTGTGCGTTTTTTTCTCTCTTTTTTTTTTTAAGGCGCTGATGGCAACTTTCCACTGTGATCATCCAGTGTCGTCTGACTGCACAGCTGCGAGTTTTTGCAGCTCTTCATCTCTGTTTGCAGTTACACGAGTCACACAGACGTGAGGGAGACACTGAAAGGAGCGCCTCACTGATTTAAGCTGCATCCCTCTTGGAGACCTAATGTTCCCTTCATGTTCCATATGGAGAGCTTTGGTAGCAGCAGCAGTAAAGAGGTTAACTAATTCCTCTGTTAATCTTTCCCTGTCATCTAAATTAGCTTTCAAGTATTCAGGCGGGAGATGAGGACATGTGTTGAGAGCAGCTTTCCCAGTATTCCACCTTTACCTTCTTGAAAAAAATGGTTAGACACTAAGGCTATAATTAATTTCATTGTCTGTGTCACTATGGCAACTGAAAATTGCCACACAGGACGTAATTACAGGGTTCTGCTTTGTGTCTAAAAATTCACGAAAAGTTAACCGAATGTTTTTCTGCACATCATCCCCCTTATTTTCCTTTCATGAGCCACAGGTTTAAGGAACACAACACTTCCAAACACTGTCAGAGGAGCAGAGCAGCACCTGTAAGGTGTTCACTTTTAAAACATATGATTTGATTTGATCTTGTGCTGCACCTGCAGTATAATTTAGCTTGTTGGGTGGGTGGGAATTTAACATTGTGCTCAGAAATTACCCAGCTGCTAGCTGCTGATTGTTGCATTAAGTCACGTCGTGACATTTAAAGCAACATGCAATTACAGTTAATGATGTGAGAGCAAATATCATGTTTCCAGCTCAGAAATTATATCCATATGGCATGTGAAGTTTGGTAGTGTTCAAGATGAAGTGGCTAGAGTATAAAGGTAGGATCATTCACAATGTGTAATAATAGTAATAATTATTATTTTTAAAAGACAGACAACAATATTTTTAGTAGTACATGGCACTTGGTGCAAAGCACTTGGTTGCTTTGCAACACTTGGTACAAAGCAAGTGCCATGTGCGAAAGCCTATTTAATGTCTGGTTTAGTCCCAACATTCATTAGTTTTAGTCTTTAAAGCATTTTAGGAATCACTAACTGAACTGCATGAACAAGTTACACTATTGTTTCAGATCTCTGGATACAATAATCTGATATATGTGATATTTCTCATCACATCTATGTAGACGACATCTGTTTGTATCTGTCTTGTAAGCTGCACCAGCTGGAGAAGATGTCCACCTTTTGTTTGTCTCGGGTCAGTGAGTGGCTCTTTTGGTTTTAAACACAAGTAATTTGCCATAGCTGAGAATCATCTGAATTCTAAACTCAATCAAACTGCTGCCTCTTTTTGCCCAGCTACCAATTCCAATGTAAAAGAAAGTAGGAGTTACATTTGACTCCTCATTCGGTTTTAATGCACACACTTTCTTTCTTTCCTTCTTTCTCCATTTATTCTATCAAAAAGCAATAAGAAAAAAGATTTTTTTTTTTTTTTATCATTGTATCACAACAGCTGTCTTGGACCTGTAATATTCGTACAAGTTCAAGCCATCTACTGTGCAGAAGAGGAAAATATAAGGTTCTAAATATAAGATGTTTCATGTTTCCTCATTGGTCTCAAATAGAGGTTCTACACATCCTATTGTTTTTAGGTCGCAATTTACAAAAAAAAGAGCTACACCTTGTTAATTGCTCCCCGACGGTTTTGTCTTCTGTGATAACGTCGCTCTGAGGCTGCTGCCAGGAGCTGTTATCATCATCTGCTCCTCAGCACAAACAGAGGAGGCTTTTATCTTGCCTATTGATTTAATAACACGATGACTGTGATGTCGATAGACCACGTATGCAAACATGAGCAGCAGAGGGAGGGAATCCATAGCTAATAAAAAATCTAAACGCAAACAGTTATCTACATTTTATAACCCTTCTCTTTCTTGTACAATGATAACCTTTCCTGTACAATGGTAAAATTTAGCAGAAAGCTGAAAACATACTGAAATGGCAAATCTTGTGACTTTGCAGTCATGAAACCACATAAAAGTGTTGTTGCACAAATAGAACAAAATAAAAAAAAAACTGATTTTGAAAAGAGAATCCAGAATGCAACCTGAGGAACCTGCAGATAAGCTGCTTACGCATTAAGCTTCGATTCTCTGCAGGACAGCGTATGAGTCAACAGCATTATTTTTTTATGGTTTTATGCATTTATTTTTCTGTGCTAAATCCCTCAAAGATCTGAGTCAGGGATTCAAAAGGAGATGTACTGAAGCCAGTGTACTCTTAGATTCACATGCAGCACCTCGTAAAAGACCATCTTGATCGTCTCACACTTTTATGTATTTAATTAGATTTTTATTTGAATGTAACACAAAATACGTTCAAATAATGCCACATGATATATGGTTTTTGAATGAAGCTATAAAAATTGTCTCGTACATACATAGTCAGCCCTTCTCATACACATTAAACAACATTTCAGATTATTCATAAATACATATGTAGATATCAATTCATTCAGCAGAAATACAGCTGCTTTTACCACTGCGGGTACCTTGAACACACCATCACCTTAGTGATTTTTGGTAGTGGCAGCATCATGGTCTGAATATGCTTTTCTTCAGTAGGTGCAGGGAGCCCAGTAAGATCATGATGTGAAGATAGATAGTTAATTCAGCTTCTAGAAGAAGAAACAAAAACACAGCTAAATATGTGGTTGAGAGGTTAAGATGGAAGCATTTTTATGAGCTGGTGTGTCTCATGAAAATGCTTCAAAGTGAGAATCTGTTGGTTGGCTTGAAAATTGATGATTAGAAATGCGCTCAATCAAATCTGACTAACTGCGCTATTTTCACAGAACAAGAGACAAGAACAATTTCTACAAGTGCAAAGTTGATGGAGATATACCCAGGGGAGGTTGGAGTTGTGATTGTAGCAGAAAGTGGTTTTAAAAAATGCCTAACTGGTCGACTGATTTTTATTCATAAAGTAATTTAAAAACAAATTCACATTTTTCTCCCACCTACTAATTTTTTGTCTAAAAGCCTAATTAAGTACATCTAAGCTTAAAGCTGTAATGTGAAAACGCTAAAAGTTTTAAATGTCATAAATCATATTAAAAGAGTGCTTGATGGATCAGCATCTAATTTTAACACTTGGTGTTAAGTCCTAACATGTAAAGCATGTACAGCATTTTACTGTGCTGTAAATAGTCCTAAATATTACATATAGCAACCAGCAAACCTGCTCACCTTTACTTTAGTCTATATCAGATACTAAAAATGACTAAATGTTGTTTTTATTTGTCCCTGAAGTTGTTAAATCTGTGTTTCTGACATCTGGTTTTATGATGTTTACTGCCAGTCTCGCAGAAAACACTTCATAAACCTGCAATGACGGCCGATGCGAGCAGAGTGGCTGCAGAAAAACAGTAAAGCTTCAGGCTGTAAAACTAAATCAGTGACATTTGAGCCGGAAAACACTGGACCATAAAGCAGAAGGCAGCAGTTTGTCATCACAAGCACCAATACTCTGCCACACTGAAGCCTTAATAAGTGCTTTCAAACACTAAGCATTCAAATATTTTCCATTATTCCCTTGGATTTGCAGCAATTTCTGCAGTTTTAGCCGACATTCAATAGACGATAAAATTACACATTCAATTTGGTGCTGAATTCCCGCGACACGTCTGCTGCTTGCCTGCAGCCTCTGGAGTCAGTGATAACTCTACACATGGCTGCTACCTGACCCATCTACGTCACCATATGACTCATACCTTATTTTGTCGTGACTATCTGTTCTCCTCTCAAGCCCCTCCTCTCAGTCTCTCCCACATTTGTCCCAAATGCTCTCTTGAACGTACCAGCACACTTTGGCACAAATACAACTCTACCTCATCCTGTTCTCTGTCATTGTTTGTCTTTGAGCACAAAAAAAGTGCAAATATTTACATTACAATAAGAAAGCTGACATTCTTAGAGGGATATGTTGAGTTCTGGGTGAAAGAGTGATCAAGCAGCATGACCTTGATCGCTGCTACAAGCCCTACTTGTAGCAGGGCTTGTTCTGTCCTGGGCTTTAATTTTGTATTTTGCACACAAAAAAAATCCTAGAAATAGCATATTCCACACTTCAGAATGTTGTGCTCTCTGCAGAGAGCACTTGTGATGTTCTTCTGACAGCTGCTCCGCTCACATAAAACGGCATCCTCCGGGCCAGGCCCTCGTGGAGAAGAGCGAATGTGCGAACAAGAGGAAGAGAGTTGCAGAGCAGAGCAGTTGGCGGGGTGTGGAACTGTTTCGTTTTAACATGTGCTAAGGACGCTGCTTGAAACCAAGAGGAGGAGCTGCAGAAATTAGGGCAGGGAGTTTATCCAGCAGCTCCTGAAAATGCCTTTGTGAGAGAAAAAGAAATATCTCCTGCTGTGCTTCATAATGATTTTGAAGGGAAGTGGCAAATAAATTCATCTAATCTCCCCATGGATGGCAAATACTGCTACAATCATTCAGTCAGTGACTCTTCTGACCATCTAAGGCTTATGCTGGTTCATTGTAGAAAATTTTGTTAGTTGTCACTTGTTTTTCTTAGATTTCTTTATATAAGTCCAGCAGATTCTGTCAATTACAGTTGTTTTTTTTTTATCTTCAGAATATTTTTAGGTTCAAATGCTGTAGGCAGAAATAATTGCCAAGCATTTCATTTCAGTCTCTGAGGCTTTCATTGGAACAATATCAATTCAATCCAATTCAAAAATATTTTATCCCAAAGAGAAATGAAACATCGTTGTAACTCATAATTCTTCATAGTAATTTTTGATATTGATGCTGTGAGCAGAAACTACCTACGGTAGCAGTCAGTCTCGCAACAAATCCAAAGATGCTTCTGACTGATGACTATTGCTAGAAGACAGACATTATGTCTGCAATAACATACTAACAGCTACATTTCTGTCCAACACAGATGATATTCCACAACAACATATCCAAATGACACCACAAATTGTTAGCAAGCACTGCTTATCCACCTCGTTTGCTTTTGCTGCTCCTTTTTAAATCTTTATCTGGCCATATGGCTAAAGTCGGGCAGAGAGATGTTGGAGTCAGCAAAATGAATCAAACTAAACAGTTATGAACATGAGTTTTTTTTTTGTTTTTTTTAAAGAACAAATCAGAGCTAATGTAACAGAGCTACTTCTACATTCTGCCAGCATAAGCGGCATAGTTCTGGAACTAGAATGTACCATCCCAATGGTCCCAATAACCCCAGGAAGACACATAAAGAAGGAACTGCAGGTGCCATGCTACATTAAATATAGCAGCTTCATATGCTTCATTTAATGCAAGTAAAGTTGCAACTCTTGGGGAGTCTGTATCTCAGGTTCTTCCAGATTGAAGGGAGAGGATTTGCTCAAATCAATTTTTAAAGTTTTGACATGTATTACCAGTTGAATCTGGATTTGAACTCTGAGGAAGTTTTTATACCACAAGAAGATCCTTTGACTGATATCACTCTATTGTAACTTTGTTTTTCGCCTCTGAAAAACCAGTTTGTCTTTTTTCTTCTTTTTTTTCAATTTTGTCGCTGAGTTTCCTAGTTACACAGAGTCAGTAAGCCTCCCTCTGTAATTTTTGCTTCCTTGCTCCATATGAGATCACCCATCTCCTCCTGCTCCATCTGTTCACTCAATGACAGCGCACGGGGTTACTTTGTACACCACTGCTGACTCGCTCCATCTGGTAACGAGCCCGCAAAAGGCTAATGCCCCCCGGGAGAGGCAAGGCGGTCAATAAGAGGAGCCGTAGCTGTATTCGACGAGGTCGATGAGGAATTTTGTCTGGCTCCCGATGCAGAGGCGTCAAAATGATGATAAACTACACCCTGGTGCCCGATGGTTATACAACAGAAGTAACATGGCATAAAATGAACAAGTCTTGTCTGTTACACATCTATTTGAAAATTAAGCTTTAAAATGTTTTGAGAAATGTTCAGTCAGGAAGGAATTTAAACGCATGGAGAAGGTGGTGTTGAGACACTTATATTTTTAGCCTCATTAAAAGTTGCTGTCAGAAATGCCTGAGAATAGCAAACTGAAACATTCTTGTGGCAGATTTATAAAAAGTCTTGCTATTGTGGAGTTTTTTTGTGTTTTTTTTTTTTTTTTTTACAGTTTTTAAAAATAAATTATATTTACATTCTTGAATTCATGACTAAACCTGCTGATTGAATTGCATCTATGCTCAGAGCCTCAGATATCTGACTCAGCAGTAGCATCTGCAGAAGTTGTGGTTTAGCCTGCTGCTAACCACAGCTTCGCAGAGTTGATTTTACGAGTTTATCCCCTGCGGGAGTGACATTTGCTTTCTAAAGTGACTGTATTTAGCTCGCATTGTCTGGATCCTTCACCTTTTCAGCGCATACACATCAGCTCAGCGTGGCTTTTATGTCATGGCAACTGTGTTTGTGAAGGTAAAGCTAACAGGCTCGGCCAGGGCTTTTAAATCAATAACCTGTGGTACCAGGCAACAAGTGCTGTTTGAAAAAAAAAAGCTCCTTTCAACTAAACTCAGATCCAAACGACCCTGAACTAAGACGATGAGGGATCATCTGGAGATGGTAAAATTGGAGCAGCTGGACAGAAAACATCTTTAGCTAATAGTGAGGAAGAAACAGAATATTACAGCTATGACTTGTTTTCTCTCCCCGACAGAAAAGACTGAAACAGCAGTGGCTCTTGATTAATTAACTAAACCTATTAATTTGTCTGCATTGATCTCCTGTCACCCAGGAAGGTTTGTTCTGTGACTAACACATATGAACACACTGATGATCATAAATTAGAAGCTAAGATTTATTGTATAATTGAAAATACTCAGGAAGCTGGGGTTTTAACAGGAGACCAGGAGGTGATCTGTGTATTCTTTTGTCTTCATGTTGCTATTCGTTCACTAATATTCTCGTAACAAACTTTTGGCCCAGCTACTGGATTTATACCGAGATTAAATTGCAGTATATGTGTTCTAAGTAGGTGACATCTAAGGGTAATTGGTTGCCTTGGAAGTTTACTTCAGAACAGCAGCAGAGGAACTGCCCCTGTTACAAATTACACACCTTTACTCTGATTTTGTTTTGCTTATGTTCTATGTAAAATGTTTTAAAATCAATCAGAAAGAATTAAGAATATCCTGAAACAGTAATTAAGTCTTGCCACACTTGAATATGGAGGGCCAACATATTTTTTTTGTGGCTCTCACTTTATGTTTTAGTGTTATTGTGTTGCTAGAAGATGAATCTCCACCCAACTCTCAACTGTTTTGCAGTCTTCATCAGGTTTTGTTTCAGGATTCCCCTGCATTTACCTCCATCCACCTTCCCATGAACTCTGACAAACTTATTTGTCCCCCTGTTAAAAAATAGCCTGTCCTGTTACCAGCGTTCCTTGGCAAACCTCAGAGTCTCTCTTTACATGTTTTCACTACTATTTACTGTCTATCTATTACATAAATCCACAATGAAGTGCATTAAAGTTTGTGTATTTATTGTAACAAAGTTTAGGTGGGTGAATACTTTTGTTTGATGGTTCACTTTGATCATGCTATGAATTCTTGATCACAAGTAAATGCATTGAACTTATATAGCGCTTTTCCAATGATTTTGGCATTCAAAGCACTTTACACTAGAGTCACATTCACCTATTTGCACACACATTTATACACCAATATGCAGATCGGTTGGCAGTTTGGGTTTAAGTGCCTTGCCCAGGGGCACATTAACATGTAGCAGGAGGAATCAAACCTACAACCTTCTGATCACAAGACGACTACTCTACCTACAGAGCCACAGTCGCTCTGCGTATTGGAAGCTTTACCTCCAATCCAAAAATGTTCTTTTCTTCCTTTGTTTTAATAAAGCTAATATGTAATAACAGCAGGAGTGCATACAATGATAAATGAGACAATTTTTTTATTCAGTACATTTAACATGAAGTTTCCAGTCAAGCCATTATCCACCATAATAAATCACCTTCACATCCGACCTTCTTTGCTCCCCCTGTTCCAGACAGCACCGTATTGCAACAGACGGTGATTAATTCCCTATCAAATAATGTATCATGCTGCTTTAACATCCTAACTTTGGTTTACACTGTTATTACTGTCTCATGTCTCGGCACCAATACAACAGTTTGGGGAAAGAAGTCATCACAAGGCATCTATTATGCCCTCATGTTGCTGTCAGGCCAGAATGAATGTGGCGTAAATGATGAAGATGATCAATAACTCAATTCTGAACTGCTTCTATTTTTAAGCACAACTGACTTTGAAGGACACATTTATTCTGAGGAGCTGAAGTCAATTTGATTTCAATCTGTCTTTGTTTGAGTCTGATTGCATTCAAGGCCTTGACTGTTGCACCCCAGTGGACTTTCAATTAGACAGAAGATCCATGTATGGGGATACCAAAATAATAATTTAGCATTTTCATTCTCGGTACCAACAGCCTGTTTTAATGCAAATATCAGAGTGAAACAACCTCAGACAGAACGGACATCCCAAAATTTGTGTAAAAACATAAGACTGGGATTAATAATTAGCATAGTCAATATTTCCTATTTCGTTCTCCAGGAATAATTTTCTTAAGAATTATCATTTTAATTTATGTAATTGTTGGCAAATTTCTTTGAACATTTTAGCCTATTTGCAAAAATTTGGCAAAAGGGGAACTGACTCCAAGTCCTCCATAATATAGCCATATTAAAAGCCATGTTTCACTATGTCTCTCCTTTTTAATAAAGTGTTCAGACATTAGATATTAAATCTGTTCCTAATTATGAGGAAGTACAGAACAAGATGCAACATGCAGTGTGAAGTGTTCCTGTAAAATGTGCCTGCATATCATTCACATTCTTTTTTTCTTCGAGTAGAAACCAAGTCAAAGTTTGTTAGATTAACATAGGGAAAGACAGCAAAACTGATCCTGTCCTAGAGACGTAACACGCTTTACTGTTTTTAAAATTAAAGATTCATCATGTGTTGTTTAAAATGTCAGATTAGGTGGCATCAAGTTTATTTTTCTAGCTTTTTTGTTTTGCCTATCCCAGGTTTGCATTTCTAATTTGCACTGTCACACCTCAACATTTGCAGGGTCCTAATAAAACACTGTGATCAGTGCTCCGAGTCTCTCCAGCATTGATAGCCTGTGGTGTTTTTCTCACAGCCAGTGTGGTGTCAGAAGCATTAAGTACAACTTCTGCTACTGCATCAAGTCGGTCTGTGGCAGAAGTCAGAAAGGGAACAGGAACAGGAACAGGTAAGTCAGGACCAGAACTGGACATGTCCTGGTCTCACTCTAATGTAAGGCTAACATCTCCTCACTGTTAATGTAAGGTTAAGTAGAGGATGAGATTAGTGATGAGTACAGATTAAGTTCCCCTAATGGGGGTCTTTGACATTCATGCTCCATAAATACCATCTTTAGATACGTATATATTAGACTAAGTTCTCAAAATGACCACTTTTACCTCTTTTTTATTTTGCCCTCCATCATGTGCAGAAATAGTGAACAACTCTGACCTCTTCCTCACAGCCTTGTCTCATCTAATTTTGAGTTACTTATTACTTTCCATTAAAAGACTGCGAAGACTGAGAGGAAACTTCATTACAGTTGCTATTATAGAAAGGCTTAATCAGATTTAAAGGAGCTCCATTCATTATTATCTTCAATGCCTAAATTTTACTCCTACACAAGCTATTTATTGGGTCCACTGCACTGCTGCTTTATAGTTGTGTCTGTTGTCCCCCAGTATAACACATGAATAACCTCTCTTTTGGGCTCAGATGCTGTGATGATTACTCACTCATATGCTCGACTGGACAGACGAATGTCCATCCGTGATGAAATTCGAAAATGTCTCATCCACTTAAGTGTTCTCTTATGATATTTTTACAGCTTCCAGTTTGTTGAGCCCACACACAGCAGCTAATGGCGCAGCTGTCATTTCAGTCCTCAGAGAAAAGGTTCAACGTTTCAGCTCCTGTCTCTCAAAGTAAATAAAAGAGATGTGACATAGCTCAGTTGATAGGCAAATTATACTTTTATCATCTGCTATCGTGTCAGAGTGTGTACACTGATTCATGTTGCTGGGGATGTGCAGTGTCTTCAAGCTTCTTGAAATTGTTCTGCCTCTAAAGAGTTTTATTGGGAATTTAAATGAAAGACCAACACAATGTAGTAAATAAATAGAACTGGAAGGAAAAAAGATACATTTTTAGCTTTTTTTTTCCCAAATACATATTGGAGAAGAATGGTATGCATCTGTGTTTATCCCCAAACATTTTATAGAATCACCTTTGATTGCTATTACAAGTGCAAGTCTTATAGAGTGTGTATCTACCAGCTTTGCCATGTCCAAAGCTATAATTTTGCAATTGCAGCTTACCCAAATTGCTCTTTTTTAACAGTGATTTGATAACTGCTGTTTAAAGTAGTTTCTTGATCATGACAGTGAACTCACTCTTCTCCAACAACATTCATAGTCAGCAACCTCAATCCATCAGAGCGCCATTAAGAGTGTGGGAACAAGAGATTCTCACCATGGATGTGCAACTGACAAACCTGCAACTTTGTAAAGCCATCATGTCCTATGGAGTAGGAATGTTTCTGACACTTTGTTGAGTCCATGTCATGAAGGATTATGGCAGCCCTGATAGAAAGAAGGGAGTCCTGTACCCTGGGCTAGCAGGGTGCACATTGCATTTGTTCTAACACAGCTTGTAATGCTGCATTGAAATCTTAACAAAACTTCTGACACCACTAATAAGGTTAAACGTTAATAAAATCCCAAGCTTTAGCATCATTCAGTATTCCACATCTTAGACAGACCGAAGACATCTGTTTTTTTTATTTTCTTCTTAGACACAGTGAAAGAGAGCATCAAATCTAGAGAGCCTCAAACTTCCCTAGCTCATTCATAATTTAAAATGCTCCATTTAGAACACATCTCTGCCCTGGCCTATTTGGTATTCATATAAGTAAGTATGAGGCAGTGTATAATTTGGGGGCACGGTACGTACACGAAAAACAAAAGTGCCAAAAGCCAGCTCCCAGGGATGAGCTATTTTAGGAGCGATATCTGTCAGTACCTTCAAGCAGAAGAAAGTTTGGCTTTGACATACAGTTGGCAGAACCTTAACATGGTGTACATTCAGACAGAGGAAACAGTGACCCATTTTACTGGAAAGCAACATTATGTAGTAAACTAACGCTGTAATATTTTAACTTTAGATCATCTGATTTGGCAAATTTTTTGTGTTACACGATGGACAGCGGTTGTTATCTTGTTAAAAAAACAAACACAGTTGGCAGGTTTCCTCGCCCTCATGCTTTAACAAAACAGGAACCACATGCATTCATTTACCACCTACAAGCAACTCAGTTTCATTGTTTTCAAAAGCTGAAAAAAGTATTCTTTGTCCGCTTCACGTCAGTGACAAGTCTTCTCTCACCTTATGAATTTTCCAACTCAGCCTGTCAGAGTACAAGAAGGGATTGGAGTTTCTCATCCTGCGCTATTACAACAGAAATACTGTATAACTACCTGATCGATGACGAATGGCTGAGGCTTACAATGGGTGGTAAATAAGTACCACATCTGTAACATTTAGGAGGGAGCATACTGACGGGCAAATAAAAACCCACATGTAATCAATACAAATGCGCTCGGGGGCTCTCACATTTTCCCAAATAGCCTGCAGGAGTAATCTACAATTCCATTTGTAGCTGAGAGCATCTCATTGGAATATATTGAGTGAAACTGCTGCTTTAGCGGTTGCTGCTGCAGGTAAGGAATTACCGTGTGTGTTTACTGTGACTGAAGCTGGTCCTTTTAGCATGAGCATTTGAAAGCAAGAGATAAGCTTCAGGGTGCATGAACAGAAATGCCTCAAATTTCAGCCTTGGAGAAGGTCTCACTGTTTGTTTCAATGTTAAATCACAGGGATCATAAAAAACAGTCCCATTGCTATATTTATCTCTTTCAGTCTGTGAAGTGTTGTTTTGCTAATTCTTCCAAAAGCTCATAGCCAAGGCAAAAATAGAGGCAACTTTTTCTGGAAAAGAGCATTTGTGTGATTGAAAATGCCAAAGTGGTATTTGCATATTTATTTATCATGCAAACCTCGTGAGAGGGGTGTGCTACTCAAAATAAGAACGAAATGGCTCAACTGAAATAGACAGAGTAATACACATTGAAAAACATCCGTCCATTTGTAAATCTGCTGCAGGTACTTTTCACATGGCTGGTTGCCCTGAGAATTGCCTTATTCCTTTTTAATGTAAATTCAACAGGTTTTTGGAAATATTTGAGTCCATAACTCCATGATAGCGTCACACAGTTCCTGCAAATTTGTTGTCTGCCTGTAATGAAGGGGATTTTATGTTTCTCTACATGCCGAAGGTGCTCTGCTGGGCAGAAACCTGTGGAAGACAATGCTAGTACAATATTGAAACATTGTAATACTGGTACATTACATTGTTGCATTTGTTGCTGTTTGCCAGCTTCAACTTTGTGTTTTCTCTCAGTTTTTTCTAGTAGCTACATCTGGTCTGGCATTTTGAGATGCCTTTCTGGAGGGCACCATTGGAGAACTTTTAGTTGCCAACAATTAAATGTTCTCATTCTATTTATGATATCTTTGTCCCTGCATATCTTATAGTGTTTAAAACGGTCTCTCTCCTAGACAAAGCTATTGGCTGAGCTTTTATTGTGACTAAGTGTATGTGTTCCCTTTCATCCTGTACTTGAAAACTGTCCCAGAGCATGCCTGTTTAGCTGTGTTTCTCCTCAAGATAAAGCCACAAGATCAATCTTTCAGTGTCTTTGTTGTGTCTTTGCTGTGTCTTCTCAAAGCTCCAGTCAGACGTGGCAGACGGATGCTGAACCAGGTTCCGCCGGATGTTTCTTCATCATAAAGGGGAGTTATTTTTCCTGCTGTTGCTACAAGGATGTTCAGTAAGAGTATTGCTGAAAAGTCAACAACACAATGCAGCCCACAGTCCACTCAAACGACATGCTTGTCCAGGAAAAGTGAATGCTGAAAGATAATGAGTTAATAAAGTCGACTGGGTTTCCTTAGGTATGAAACTTTCTTAACCAATCTGAAATATAAACTGACTACATTGTTTGATAACAAAGATCAATTTGGAATGTACTGTATGTACTTGACTTGGAATTTGTCTGTATGATTCAGTTGAATTTATTTATTTATTTTTCTTTTGTGAATTTCCTTGAGAAGACATGGTGTGAACTAAATGGTGCATTATCCTGCTGGAAGCAATCATCAGTAAGAACATCAGAACAAAGAACACCCAAGTACACCCCCACCATCAGCATGAACGACTATGTTTTCATGAGTTTTACTACAGTCTAGTGCAGGTCAATAGGATTCTTTTATGCTTCATTCTCAAAAGATAGTCCTGATTTGTCATTTCATGTCTAACCAGCCCATGCAACATCTAAATTTATTAAAATTCTTGTACTTCACACAGTGTAATAGATCAAACATCAGAAATTATGCTTTCTAGTATCTAATGTACAACTTAACTAACACCTCAGCTTAAAGCTATCTCTCCTTATGCAATGTCTGATTGAACCACCAAACATAGAAGACGTAAACCTAAACATGCACTTAAAATAAATACATCTTACTCTTACATCACCAGAGATTTTCTAGAAACAAGAGGATCATTTGGGTGTTTTGTGAGATTGTAAAATACCTCCAGTATTTTAGACCTCTGAGCACCTCCTCAATAGTCCGGGTCAGCTGCACTAATCCTACGCCCTGCATGATAAAATGAGAAGACAGGGCATGATTGCCTCCCAGTTCTCATCTTAGTTCAATGAGCTGTGAGGCCATGCAGAGTTTACAGTGGACATTTTCATGCTTTTTTTATTATTATTTCTCAAACACTAAGTGCTCAAACAGCCCTAGGATGGGTAATTGCTTGTGCTGTTATGGCTTTATACATATTAATATCCAGATGGATGGCTATTTGTAAGACATATCTGAATTTGTATTCCCTTCATCGGGATGAGGATTCACTAATTCAGTTCAGAGGAATCTACAGTGGGAATGAAAACATGTGATCAACAGGATTTGCTGTCATGTCAAAAAGAAAGTACACCCTTTTAAAGAGGAGGATATTAAATGACAGGGAAACATGGGGTTGTCAATGTTTGCCTGGATGAACCAGAACAGATGAGATAAAAATGGAACTGTCTGGCCAATATGCACACCATACAGTATATCAGCACAAACTCACACCAACTATCCAGCATAGGGATGGAAGTTTCTCATTAATCCTTTGAAGGCAAGTGCCTCCCACATAAAAGGTGCCGTTTTCATTGAAGAATTGAGGAATATAAGATTCTATTTTCATTCCAAATCATAATACATGGATTATTAACTTGAAGCTCTAGCAGTGATATGTACTATCAGTTTTACAAAAAAAAAAAGAAAGCGAAATGAATTATGTCACCTTGAAATATTATTTTAAGGGTTCACTCAACTGTTTTTGTTCCACAGTTTGTAACTGTGCTACCTGTCATGTGCAGAAAACAATTACACGTGTTTTCCGACCACAATTTCCTTCATTAATAAGCAATTATGTTACACGCTCATTCCCTACTGGCAGATTTATTGTGATTGCATGGAGCTTTATGCAGATGTTGACACAGAGTTAATTGCTCCAGCATTGCAAATCACCTTCTGTGGTCCTCTTTGATAATTAAAATCGGTGTCATGTTTCAGAGCCAGTGGCGTTACAGTCTTATATCACCAGCTGGGAATCTTGGTGCATTGCCTGGGGGGTAAACTTCACAATCTAATTTAAGTTCTATAAACCTGCTGCATGAAGAGACGACATTATCATATTATTTTATTGTGGTCCTGCTGTTTTCATTGCTGCAAGCATTTACCTTTTTTTTCCCAAAGTATCTGTTTAGTTCAAGGCAGAATGGTTGTGTTAGGTACTTCCCTCATGGGAAGTCAAACAAGCTGAAGTTCCCACGACGGCCATCCTGAAGCAAATTTCAGGACTCCTGAAATTCAAGTAAGTTTAGATATAGACACAACTCAAATTAAAAATGTAGTTCCTTCATATTCAGCCCTTAGATATAAATGTATCTAAACTCTGACCAGTTGCCTGTAGAGAAAATAGCATGCAACATGATGCTGCCACCATGTTTCAATCATGAGGAAGTCATCATGTTAAGGGTGGTGTGCAGAGCTAGCTTTCCTCCAGACGCTGTCTAGAGTTTTACACAAAAGTACATTTTATTTCAGATAGGGGTGCATGAAAGCAACTGTCTGCAATGTGATTTATTTAGGGGCATTTGATTAAATAGGGCAGAAAATGCATGCCACACTTTTCATGTCTTTCTTTGTAAAAAACACAAAAAAAACAAAGTTAAACTATGTTTCATTTTAATTCCACCTCACAAGTAACTACTTTGTGATAGTTCATTATATAAAATCTCAAGTAAATACATGAAAGTTTATGGTTGTCACATCACAGAGTAGAAAAATGTTCAAGAATTTCAAACACTAATTATTCATGATCAACTTTGTTTATTTTTTGGTTAAGTGACTGGAGCAAACATAAATGAGTGTTGCACACAAAAACAGAACAGCAAGTTTGGGTTCTCAGGAGGATTAATAATCTGATTAAAACTTCATGAATGGAATTTCCATGTTCATCTACAACAAATGGTTTTAAAGAGGAAGTAGATCTGCACTCTTATCACAAATGTAACAACGCCCCTTTCTTTTTTTGAAACAAACATCTTAAAGAAGGAAGCAAATGTGCAATTTTTTTTTCGGGCTATATTATTATTATGATGATGGTAATGACGATGGTCTTCCAGCGTACATCCTCTTCCTATTTTGCCACTATTAGAGAAAGACGAATGAAAGCAAATGTAGCTGGGGGAAGAGGGGGGTGGAAGGGTGGGATTTAGACTGAAAAGAAGAAACCGCTGGCTGTGACAACGACCGTTGCTTCCTCCCCCCTCCATCACCACCATCATCATCATCTTCATCATCGTCATCACCCGCCTCACCAGCAACAGCAGCTTCAGATTCATCGGCGGCAGAAGCAAAGGCAGAGTTGGTTAAACAGTTTGGAGAGGAAGAAGAAAAAACAAATAGTCTTGCAGACGTCTTGCAGAGACGCTCCGCTTCAGGGGGAGGGAACATGGGGGAATGGGAGCTGCAGATGGACAAGTGCAAGGATGAGGAATTCCGACCAAATCTGCTTTTATGACACAGACCTCTGCTTCATCCAACATCATTAGGAATTCATTAAAGAACACCAGGTAAGATGTTTTTAAAAGTAACATTTTCTTACTAAAAAAAAAAAAAAGGGGGGGGGGGGGGGGGCGATGTAAACGACTGTCAGAAAAGATATAGAATAGCGGTCTCTTAAAATTATATAATTATTAATATGGCGCTCGTTAATTAGAAGAATTGCTCTTATTTTTATCCCGCAATTCGTGAGGAGAAACGATTTTACCTGCTTTAAATTCACGGGCAATTAAAAAAAAAACACTAATTGCAGCGTTTCCTATACACCTTAATTTAGACGTCTTTTTATCTTGTCATTTCTTCAACTTCCGTTTTTCATCAATTTGTATTTTAATTTTAATCTTAATGAAAGAGGACCAACCATATAACAGTCAGAAGTATCTTTCTGCCCCCTTGTGGTTTGGACTCATGCTGTTTTTTGTTATGTGATTCTAAAATTAGTGCTGGACTGACTGCAAAATATGGGCGGGGGAATAAAAATATAAATATATGTATAATACATATAATTTAAAATATAAATCACTGACTCGTCTGACTCCAGGATGCAAAATTTGATGAGTAAAGAATCAAACTAATTTTCCAGATGACTGTTCCTGTATCCATTCTACATGGCGTATTCAGATGTAGCTTAATTATGGTGTGCCTCTCCATTCATCTCATACATGGCCCACATTTATGCATCAGCCCCCTCTGTGGATTCCTTGTTATGTAATCTCATTCCCATCAGACTGCATCAGCCTCAGAGTGTTTGATGTTCGGCCCCTATGAGCACAAATGTCTATCTTATTGAGTTTTAATGTGATAGATCAACACAAAGTAGTGCATAGATGTGACAATGAATACATGATTGTCAATGAAAACAAAATTAAAAATGGGAAAGTTGGTTAAAGAACAGTTCTGAGCAGAAAGGATTAAGTCCAAAGATTACAGCAGACGGGTCAGAGAGAAAAGTGTGGGAAAGTTAAAAGCTATAAACATCTCTTGACAACACAGTTCAACTCATCATATAAAAAATGAACAGAGCATAGCAGAATTGCAAACCTTAATAATGGCCTAGATGGCCTGGAGGAGTAGCAGAAATCCACCGCTCAGGTGAGGAAGTCTGTTGACAGGGTAACTATTAAATGCTGAATTTGTCCTTTATGGAAGAGTGGCAAAAAGAAACGCCCTATTTGTAGTTTGCCTCAAGCTGTGTAGGGGACACAGAAAATGTGGAAAAAATGTGATCTGGTTGTACTGACCTAAATGAAATACTATGTTTTACTGAAAACTAACATTGCTCAGAGGAAGCAATATGTGCCATATGGTAATGGCACCATTTTTGTTAAAAGACTGTTTTTGTTACTTATGGACTTTAATGGGTGTCAGAGTTGATAAGAAGATGAATGGAGGTAAATACAGGGCTATCCTAGAATGAGACTAGAAAACACTCAGGACAGGAGTGAAGATTCGCCTTTCAGGAGGACAGCAACCCCCAACTTAAACCCAGAGTCACAATGGAATGGTTTAAATCAAAGCTTGTTAATGGGTTAGACCAGTCCAGTGAAAGTCTGGATCTAATCACAGATCAGAATCTGTGACAAGAGTTAAAAATGGATGTGTGCAAATGCTCTACCCAATCTGACTCAGCATTCAAAGAAGAATGGACACAACTTTCTGCAAATCTGGTAGACATATATCCCCAAAGACCTCCTGCTCTAATTAGAGTGAAAATGGCTCCACAAAGTGTTAACTCTGAGATTATATGTAAATACAAATACATTCCACATTTTTCATATTTTTACTGTAAAAAATAATTCAAAACTATGTATCATTTTCCTTGTACTCCTCCTTTATGTATCACTTTTTGTTAGTGTACTGAGTAAAACCACAATATAATGCTTAAGTTATAATTTATAACTTGAGAAATTTATAATTTGTTATAATTTTTGAAATCTTATAATTTTTATCATTTGAGAAATTATAAAATTTATAATTTGAGAAAATATGAAAAAGTTCCAGGGCTATGAATATTTAATGCAAGAGCCTAAATGTAATTTAAATAATGATTTTTACTTCCCTGTTTTCCAGATAACACTGTTAAATACCTCACACGTCATGGATGCAGCTTCAGCCTCCCTGCAGTTTGGATCAAAGAAGCGAGTCAAAATTCACCCAAACACAGTCACAGTAAAATATGCCACCCACTTCCCCCAGCCTGGTGATGAAGGGTACGACGATGCACCCTCTTTTGAGGATTTTGGTTCTTTTGCAGAGGCAAATGTTGGAAAGAGACTGGTGTCTGATGCCAAAGGCAGCAGGACTTTCTTTGGAACCATGGAGACTCAGCCTAAGCAGCCAAGTGTGCAAAGAGACAAGGGGGTCGAGGGTCAGCTGGCCAGCTTTGGCGAGGCTAATGTGTTGGCTTCCAGAGTGACCTGGATGGCCTTGTTTGGGGCAGCAGCAGCTCATGGATGTGTGGCGCTAATTACCCGATTGGCAGCAGATCGCTCTAAGGTTCCGTCTCTCGAGCTGCTCTTCATCCGTTCTGTGATCCAAGTGTTGTCAATCATGGTGGTCCTCTACTACCATGAGGCACCCTTTGGCCCCAAGGGTTACCGGCTCCGTCTCTTCTTCTATGGTGTGTGCAATGTAATTTCTATCACCTGCGCCTACACATCCTTTGCCATTGTACCCCCCAGCAACGGTACCATCATGTGGCGTGCATCCACCACTGTCTTCAGTGCCATACTGGCTTTCCTGCTGCTGGATGAGAGGCTGAGCTACACTGATGTGGTCACGGTGGTGGGAAGTGTGTTCGGCCTGTGTCTAGTCATGGTGCCGAATGTAGCAGATGAGGAGAAGTCCAGGCTGGGGTTTTGGAAGGAGGCATTTGGCTATACAATGACAGTTATGGCAGGCTTGACCGCTGCCCTCTCCATGATTGTCTACAGAGCCATTAAAGAGCGTGTCAGCATGTGGACAGCACTCTTTACCTTCGGCTGGACAGGCACTGTCTGGGGCGCCTCCACTATGTTCATAATGCAGGAGCCTATTATTCCCCTGGATGGGGAGACCTGGGGCTATTTAATTGGGATCTGTATCTGCTCCACGGTAGCGTTCCTTGGAGTCTACTATGCTCTAAACAAGTTTCATCCAGCCTTAGTTAGCACCGTGCAGCACCTAGAGATCGTGGTTTCAATGTTTTTGCAGCTGATCGTGCTGAGGATGATCCCCTCAGTGTACGATGTGATCGGAGGCCTTGTCATCATGGTCAGCGTGTTCACTTTGACCGGGGTCAAGCTGTACAGAGTGAGCAGGGCCATTCGGCAGGATTACCAAGAAATCCTAGACTCGCCTATCAAATGAATCTGTCAGTCTATCTGTTTACAGTGTTGCTTGGTTGTGCAATTAAAAGAATGTCTGAATCTTCATCTGATGATTTTGTATTGTTGTGCTGTGAACAGAGTGCCAGTTTGTGTAGCAAAAGTGTTAATATTTACATGTGAAATAAAAGACAATTGTAATATTGTAATAATAATATTTCCCTTTCGTATAGTGATGCTTTAATGTCAAATTGTGCCACAGACTAAAATGTCAGCAAAACAAGGCACGAGTGAGTTATGATGCCACAAGGTGTTGATATAATCTTCTGTCGTCACACTGCCAAAACTGTGTAAATGTCAGCCCTGAAACCATTCATATTGTAACAAGGAATAAAAAAAAAAGAAAATGCTTCACTGAAAGACCTGATTTGTTGTTAGAGACTAAAACACAATTATTTATGAATAGGCCGTTTACAGGTGTAAAAGTACCATGGTCTAAATAGTTGCTTTCAAAACAACTACAATTCACTATCACAGCTTTTCTAAGTTTTAAAGTGATTGAGATGCCAAAGAAAGTGTCAAAGTGAGCTGAGCAGAGCATAGAAAAGTGCACCACTGCCCCCCACACCCAATGTGTTGCTGTGCACTGCTGGTCTGTCCCTCATCCATCCATCCATCCATCCATCCATCCATTTTCTGTTCACCCTCGTCCCTAATGTCCCCATAAAGACATATTTAGCTACTTCAAAATATTCTCAATCATGACTATCACTCCTATTATTGAGCTAAATTTGTTTTGAAAGTAAAGTTAACAAGAAGGAGCAGTGTTTGCTAAAAACATATCATATATTTTCTGTTTTTAGTTTTTGAGTAAACACAGTGATCATTTAAAACCGTGGCAATTTTGCTAAGCGTTATCGTGAGAGTCCCATATCTATAATGTTTTAATTTAAAAGCCAAACTAACAAAAGAATAGATGGCTCTAACAAACTTTTTCCAAGACACTTTCCATTTCAAAAATTCATATGCTTCAACACTAAATTCTCTACAGATTTTTTTATTTTTACATAACATTCGAACCAAAAGTGCAAAATACTCTTATTCTACAAATCCCAAAGTAACACGAAGCTGAAGATAGTTGTCAATTCACCAGGTTATTAAAGAGCTATTTTACTGTTTTGTTTTGGCATATGGACTTACTTAGGCAGCTCTATCTAAACTCTAACTACTCATTTAATACAGATTCCTTAAAGTACAGTGACTTAATTGTGCTTGTGAAAATAAAAAGTGAATTTCAAGTCATGGGATGCAGGGGCCTAAAAAGCAGCAAAAATAATTGTGTTTTACTTCAAAATGTGAATACACAATTTTTTTTGTATACTTTCATACAATCCAAATTCAACACTTTTCAAAACAACAGAGAAACTATGCAAATTTGGTTTACACAAATACTTTTGTTTAGAATTACACTAGATTCAATAAGGCAAATTCAAAATTAGGTGTGAAAAATCCAAACTAGAATAAATGACTTGAGCAATTTATTCTGTTCAAACTACATCTCCAATCCCATTAGCTAGTTTATATTTGACAAACGTGATTTTCTCTCTGACTGTGGCTTCTGCTTACTCTCAGATGTATGTCAAACTAATGCCCAGAGGCAAGTGCACTGAATTGAATTAAAGTCCCCTTAAACAATGCCGGTCCATCTGCTGTTTCTTTTTCTGTATCAGTTAAGTCAGCAGTTCACCGGGTACGTCTCCTCCATTTATTTTTTTTTTAGTCTTTTTAGGAAACCGAGCAAAGATAAACAGTCTCTAAGATGCCGCCTTGAGGGTCAAAACGAACTGCCGAGGAACGAAATAGAGACACAATGGTGATGAAAAAATGCTTGCCATGAACAAGGACACATTGCTGATTCAGAACTGACGTGCTTCACCAACAGCCCAGCAGGTGGCATTCATGACCTACTTAATGTTTCTGACAGCCAGGAGTGAAAGAAGAAAGCTGATATCAGTGGTGCCACCAAGGCTAGCCGTGTGTATTTACTTGGCTTGACAGTCTTACATTTACTTGTTTTATAACTCAGTTTAATATTCTTAGCATTTATATTTATCGCTTTGATCATCCAATTCTACACAACACTATAATAAAATTCCTGAACAAATATTATCTCAGCTTTTGGAAGTGCCCCTGCCTAAATTGTTTTCATGCTGAAGGATAAAGCTTGTTTGTGTTACTCCCATTTCCTTTATGTCAGGAAGAGATGGCATTTTGATCACAACAATTGTACGAATTACACATCACTCTTCCTCTTTTTATTCATTCAGCAGAAGCAGTCGTGTTGTGATGTGTGCACTCTGTATTACAAGGGTGTCTGTTATAAGTGAGACTCAGTTTAATGTTGGACACATCTGCAAAGAATCACTGTCATTGTAAATAAAAAAAAAGATATGTGTAAATCCTGTTTGTTTACAATTAAAACTGGAACAACCAGCATTTATTTACTTACTTTTTGCAATAAATTCTATCATGACCTACAGCTTATTAAGCCCAACAAAACTGAGAATCCTGCTTGACAATTCACGTTGAGTAGTTTTGAGATTGGCTTTTGGGTGCAGAACGAAGAAGACACGTAGAGGAGGCCCATCTGTTAGAGCAGGAAACAGATTGCATCCTGCAGCGAGCTGCACAACCTTCCAAGTTACTCTGCAACTCTCTTAACCACAGACACATTTATAAGATGCATTATGGCTGAACGGAATTTGATGGCGTTATTTCTGTATGCTTATTTCTATTATCATGGAAACTTGTAGTGAGCGATACAGATTACTGAGCATTTTTTATGAAACGTGGATACCTTGAAATACATCACTCTGCATTGGCACCCTTGGTAAAGATCTGTAAAAGCAAAAACAAAAACATTAAGTAATTAATGTGTATTGCAAAATTGCTGGTGGCACAATTGCTGATAGCTCTGATTGTACAGTATTCTTGGCAGAGCAACGGTTTTTACACTTTTGCTTTAACATTTCACAAGTTTGGAGCATACAGGGAAAGGATTTTCTGACAGTTCTTCTCACAATCCAACTAGAACATTTGTGTCCAAACGTTCTGCAAAGGCGCGCCAAACATTGTGAAGTTGGAAGTACTCACTGGCCACAACTCAAAAAAAAAAAAAAAGATTCTGTAAATGATTGTAAATCTGCAACACATAAGAGTCTTTCATGTTTGCCTTCATAAAAGAGACCAACAATTTCCAAGTTGATGGACCAACCTTGCAAGAAAATCATACACGCCTAGCTAAAGACTTTGTATTGTGTCTCTGATCAAGAGTCTTTGTCTTTTCTTATTCCATCTTCTCTTCAGTTCACTCCAAATGTTTTATATAGGATTTAGCTTTGAGAACTTACATGACCACTGAAGAATTTTGGTTTGGCTCTGGTGAATAATTTCTGTGTTCATTTGGTGATAAACCCTCTTTAGACTTTTGAAAAAATATTGTCACTGTCTTTATTCAATGTTTTTTTAAACATTGAATGCTTATTTTATTTAAGCAGTAAATAAAATAGAAAAAAAATTAATTAGGCAGATAATACTACATAAAAAAAATAATTTTCAGTCCTTATGAAGTTGACAAAGGATAATCTTATGCTGGTATGGTTGTTTTACCCTTGGAAGGCAAAATTCAGGAGGACGTTCTATGGGAATGTAGAATATTAACAGCTGCAGTGGCATTGATTGGCAGCGAGCTCGTCCATTCAGAACACAGTCTATCCTCCCGCAGCCAATCACAGAAGAGCAGTCGGGAAGTGAGTGGGTACTTTGTAGCTGTTTCAGCTAGTTAGCTAGCCTAGCTGCTGCTGAGCTCTGACACGGTCTGATGCAGAAATGCTTTTCCAACGGGGCGCTGCGTCTAGTCAGCTAGGCTAGCTTCTCGGATTGGGAAAGAAAATATATACTGGCTTGAGAGGACTGTGGACATCCACTGTGAGCATCTTTTTCGAGACGCCTCCATCAATACAAAATATTTAAAAGGAGATAAGAAGAGGTGGCCATCAGCAGTCAGGTAAGACGTGGCATGACTGAACAGGGAATGTGCCAGGCTGCCTTCTGCTGCAGCCGCACTCCTCTGCTGCTCCCCCTCTGTTTAACGGTAAAACCCACATAGGCTAACAGCTAAAAGGTAACCGAGGCAAAAACAGAGAAAGCCAGCCTTTCTGCTTTGTCGCATAGCCAGCTTGGTCCAATATACAGTCCGCAAAGGGGTTAACATTAATTTCGACTCTAAAACGAGATGTTGGTGTTTGCTGAATTTTCACAGATAGATTAACCAAGTTGGGTGGCTCCACACTGAAAAGCTTAACTTGACATAAAAGGCAAACATTTGGGTGCAACAAATCCTGGTTATACATTAAATCTGTCTTGTTTCAGCATAGTTATGTTCATTGACTGAGATTGAAAATGAAGAAGATGCTCTATTAGTAAGCACAGTGGCTTTTTGTTTGCACTGTTATTATAAAGTAGGCAGGTTTGAAAGATTTTCAAAATATTTGTCATGAAAGGCGGTTTCAGCTTAATCAGATGGATGTTTTGGAGATTGGGAAAAAGCAAGTTTCCGTGATAAATTATAGATGACAAATGGAATCATAAAACCCATGCAAGGACTAAGCATCTTCTGAACCATAAATCACTTCATATTTTATACTATGCTATGTTTTCAACCATATTTACATTTGAGTGATGAAGTATAGGGGGATATTTGGGGACCTAATCTAATATCACAGTAGATATATTTACACTTTAATGTATATGATCCAGATGCTTGGGATAAAACTTTCAGTCAGTGAATTGCATGTTTACATGAAAAATATAGACTGTGAAATTTGACATGAAAAATCACACAATATGTCATAATTTAAATTCTTTTAAATATGACTTTATTCATTCAAAAAGTCAAATTTAGAAAAAAATATATAAAAAGATAATCGGGGGGGACTGAAGAAACTCAAGCCATGAACAACATTTTAATAATGTAGCTTACTGAAGGCTGGCTACCTGAGCATGCAGTCTTGCAAATTAAACAACTAATATTGACTCATTAGGCTCCCAATAAGGGTTGCTCAGTATTTGAAAATGTCACAATGGCGATAATATTGGAATATATTATGATGGTATGTAATTTGTATCCACTGTATCTGCTACCCTGAAACTCTAAATATTAGATTAACGTGTAAAATGAAAGTTTATAACATATTACCTGACAATTATTGTGCTCAAACAGTCCTTTGCTATTGGAATATCTCACACACTGATAATGCAATGTTGTGAAATATTGTGCAGTCTTACTCCCAATGTTACCTTATAAAACGCAGAATAGAGTAGTTCTCTGCACATTTAGCATTATTAATAAGCATACACTAATGCTGATCTTAGAAAGTGTTTATTCTAGGGATGCACCATCATGAACATTTTGCCCAATATTAATACCACTGCTATTGCCGATAAGCAATATTATTTAGATTAGGTAAATTTTCCAACACTTTTATCACCATTTAAAAACCACAATTCTGACATTGCTAATCTGCTTCATCCCATTATACCTTGCTACATTACTATCACATGACCAAAAGAATACCACATGCCGATACCAATATATATCATTCATCCCTAGTTTATTCTGATATTTGGCTTTAATCTATGTATCAGAGCAAACTATCTAAAAAATGATATAAAGTACATTTTTATTAAAATAGATATTATTTAAAGCAGGGATAGAACAAGTTTTTTTCCCCTGTGGAAACAAAATCATCTTGTTCTTACATTTTTCTTTTATCGCTTTTTTATGTGACTGCTATTATACGGTGAAATGGTATTAATAAAAAGCACATCATCTTTTACCTCCTTCCAACATGTTTTTGTCACATTTTACAGTCAATTGAATAATCATCATGACCTCAAGAAGCCAGTATCAAGTATGTATCATGGTTTTCCTATAAGCCAAGGTGATTTCCCCAAATTTCATGTTTGAGCTGATCTGAAATGTAGCCCCAACAAAACTGACCACCTTTAATGGTGTTGTTATGATGAAATTATCTAATGCAGATCTAATGGAGTTGCAGGCATCATCACTGAGGAATTATTTTTACTTTAAACATGTCTGAAACTGAAAGCAGGTAACTATACAGCCACATTTTCAACTAAACCATCAATTAGAGGCCTAATGCGCTAGTTTGTATTTTAGAAGCTCTGTGTTTTTCATGCAACATTGTTCCTGCATTTATTAATCTAAGAAAGACTAAATGTCATGCCTCGGCTACACAATGGATGAAATGAGTGTGTGTTTCTGGCAAGATTTTGCCACCTGTGTTTTTATGACCTTTTAAATAAATTGCACAGCAACACAAACCTTATCAACACGTCATAAGGACCAAGTTACACATTCTCTCTGTGGTTAGTGGCATTTGTCGGTGTGTTTCTGTTGTTATGGGACAGTATCTCCCTTCTCACAGGTGGTATGCTATGAATTGTAAAAATGTAGGGTAGAATAATCTACCTGTAGCTTAAGATAAGGCTCAGCCATTTGCACTGCAATATGTCAAATTCACACAGGATCCCAACCACTATGGGACCCCAATACAGTGAACCCTCGTTTTTCACGGGGGTTGCGTTCCAAAAAGGACCCGTGATAGGCGACATCTGTGAAGTAGTTATCTTTATTTTTTTAAAATGATTATACAGCATAATTAAATACTCTACATTGAAACCAAAGAACAAAACCTGTTTTCAGGTCTAAGCATTTTTTTTTAAAATGCTTTGTTTGTTTTAACGCTTTGTTACAAATAACAACAGTAAAATAATCATTTTAATCATCACTATGAAGTACAGTGGGACAAATTGTGACTCACATATTTCACTGTGCCTCTGACTATGACCCTGCGGCCTGACTCCGCTCTGTAGTGTCTTTTTCTTCTGAAGCCTGTGGTGCAGGTGTGTTTTTTCGAGAGAAGAACATATTTATCGGTAGTTGTTGTCGCTCTTTTTTTCTTCTGGGCAAATATATTTGCCAAAATTTGCCAAATTGTACAACGTATAAATACCGTAATGTTATTGGCACACAGGTAGAGAAGAAGAGCGGTAACTGTTTAGCCAATCAGGACGCAGAACACAATGCACTGTGTGATAGCCATGAAAGAAGGTTTATTTATTTCTAGGCAATTCCGATGAAAATTAGACTGTATGGATCTAGTGACATTCCCTGTTTAGGGTTTTTTTAATTGTCCAACAGATCATCTAAAACCTCCTGGTATTCTAAAAGTCTCCACTGTCTACACTCACAAGGTTTGCAGGGTTTTTGGAAGAATAACAAACCCCTAATACAGGTCCTCCACTGTACTTAGAAGTAGGCATATTAATCTTTTTCTTATTAGACCAACATGTAATGTTTATTTGTTGGTCTTGGGCTTTCTGATCAAAGTCAAAGTTCCTGAAGGTATTCATGTTTACATTTGAGATGGAAGGGCAGAACATGTTTTACTGCAATACAAGATTTCTTTGTAAGGCTTCTAATGCAACGATTTTAAAAGCCTAGAGTGTTTAGTAACACTTTTCAGTGCTACAGTTCCACAGTTTATGCATTAAATGCCATCATACATTAACTATCTTACCATAAGTGCACTGTTCAGTCAGCAGCAGAAAGCTTGAGTCCTCCAGCCAATGACTTGCAAATTCACAGACGTAAATACAAACAGCAGAAAATTCTGAAGGCAGGAGCAGATTCTGATAAATTTCTTTTATGAGTTATGACAAGTGACTAAACCCAGTTGTTACTGCAGTAGAACTATTATGGTGCTGACTGCCATCCAAAGCAAAACAAGCTATATGTTTGAGCGCAATAGTGGATTAGTGCAGAACTGTGATTTGCTTGCTTTTGTTGTCCTCAGCTGCCTTTGAGGGCGTACTTGTGACGGATTTGAACTAGTTCCCTTTAGTTTTTTTTATTATCTTTTATGCCTGAAGGCACTCGTTTTATTTTCGTATTTGAATTCCAAAAATAGCCGTGGGGCAACTTGTTTGGAAAACTTGCACCTGTCAGCTGTCAGTTTTTGTGCACAATTGAGGTTTCGCAGTTAAGCAGCTGCAGACATTTGTACTGGCGGTGGCATTGTGTAATTAGATGTCCTGTTGAATCACTCGTTTTGTAATTGTTGCCTTTCATGACTGAAAATAACAACAACATACATGGATGATGATGATCTAAGTGGCCTGAAGCGGCCAAGTCTTGAGAGGAAAAGTGCTAACTGCATTTCAATAAAAGCCAGAAATGTGATGTGGCTCAAAAATTTCCCTTTTTAAATTTTTAAATAAAAGGAATCGGTTCCACGTGGTGAAATGGGGATTGTGTTCATCATGATGTCTCCACAGTCTAAGTTGTTGCAAAAGTTGTCTTCCATTTCCTCTTTTTCTTTTGCGATCTTCTTTTTTCATCTTTTCTAATGACTGCCCATGCATGTTGACTTTTAGAAGGGTTAAATGCAAACCTTGTTTCTCCAAGTCAACTAAAATTGATTCTTTTATAGATATAAAATTACAGTGTTTTCAATAACGAACAATTAAAGATGCATATAAATGCATACAAACATAGTAGAGCACATCACCATAAAGATGTCTATTTTAAAGCTTTCTTTTTAACGAAGTGTGTAGAATCAAAAGATAGGTAGTATAGACAGAGGCAGCTTGTTCCACAGTTTGCTATGATAAACTCAAACCCTTCTGGTCCTCCCTGAGGTGAACAACTAACAGTTTCTGGCGTGCGGACATGGGCAGAACTAGGAGGTAGAAAATGTCAGAGTTGTAAAATGGGACTTGACCATCAATGGGAGAAATCAACATTTTAAAATGGTCTCTAACATAAACAGGTAATCAGTGGAGTGTTTGATGCCTAATCAGGAGAAAAGTGATTTCTCAGGTAGTTGGTTAAAAACAGCATTCTGAATTGCCTGCAGACAAAATATGCTAGCAGTTTAAGTGAGAAACAGTCAAAACATTAATAACTATTTCAAACACTATATAATTAAGTACACACAGACTGTTTTCAAGCCATTATCTGTTAATTATGATGATTTTCCACTTACAGCTAATGAAAACACACCTAAGAATATTACATCAGACCAATAAAACATATTTTTAGTACAAAAATTGGGGCTTAATAAAAAGTAAGTTTAATCTCTGCTTGAAGGTTATACTTCTAATGTGAGAAAGAAGCTTCGTTGGAATGCATATTCTAATTTATTTAATGTGACGTTTTCAGTGTCTCAGCCTTGAGACCTGATCTAAGATAAACAACAAATTAAGGAGGTTTATGGCACCCAGAGTTTTTGAATGAACAGTAGACTGAAAATCATCAGAAGAGAGATTAGGGATGCACCAATATGAAAATTTGGGCCGATATCCAATTTTTAATTCTGCTGTTAGGACCTATAACTACCAATGTTATATGTATATTAGATATATTTCCATACATTATTTACACTTTGTAAAAGCAACCACAGCATGTATGTTGCATCTCTGCTCAAGTTGAACACAGCGCAGTCCTGTGCTGAATTACCATCACTGTCACATGACTGAACAATTACCACATTGCCAACCCACCTCCCTCTCTTGAAACACATATGCAAACAAGATGAAAATGAACATTGTTAATATTGACTCAGTTTTACTCATTAAACCAATATAGATAAGTTAAGAAAATGCCTACCATTGGCCGATTTTGATGTTGATGCCAATATATCTGGCTTACCCTCTAAAACTGGTACTACTGAACTGTAACATGAAACCCAGAGGTACAAGAGAAACAAGATAGGCCCCAGAACAAAACCCTGAGGTACTCCACCTCAGTTCATTGGAATCTTCCATTAGCTGATTGGCATAAACACCGAAGCTTCTACTTCTGTTAACCACATAATTAAAATGTGGTCAACAGTGTCAAACAAAGATAAAGGCTCTAATCAAAACAGAAATGAATATTCCCATGAGTCTGCTGACATCATGTTACTAGAGTTTTTGAGTAATGTGTTTTCCCTAGAATGTTTTTTAAGTAAACCTAATTGAAATTTTTAAAAAAATTCTGATTATTCAGAATAGTCACGACTTTATCTGCTACCACATTTTCTAGCATTTTGACTTGAGTTCGAATTTAGAAATTGACCTGTAATTCTGAGGTAAAGTTGCATCTAGATTAAGGTATAGTTCAACTAAAGTGCTACTGTGCTTTAAAAAAGGTTACATTTCTCAGATGAAATTGATTTATTAAAGAGACAATGGACTCAAATGTTTTTTTTTCTTTTTTACAAAGCTTAGTGTTATGTCAGTAGGGCAAGATGAGGGTCTTATTGTGTTGAGCAAATCAGAAACATCATGTAAGGTCACAAGACTGAAAGAGAACCAAGTATGTGAAGGAAACAAGTCACAAGAGGGAACATGAAAAGATGACTGTTGAACTACCCAACGAAAAAATAATAAAATTCTTTACCTTTTGCTTTGGACTAAACTAGGTATTGTAGGGTTGCCGATAAAACAATTGAGCTGATAGTGTCAAACAAAATTTTGGGGTTTGCCATGCACATGATAAGTTCTTAACTCTTGTGTCTTTTCTCCAGAAGAGGAAGCCAATGCTATTTGTTTGAAAATAGTATTGTTGTAAATGAGGTGTAAAGTTAATTTAAAAGCATTTGTATCCTTGCTGACTAATCATATTAAAAAAAAAAAACAGTCTTATTTCTCATCTCCCATGACAAAGCTCCACCTCTGTGTTTGTGAGCTGCAGACTCCTTAGAATTATTTGGGTTGTTTCTAACGTACCTACTTTCTCACCACTAGTATGAGATATAACATCATGGTGAAGGGACTTGCCAGAACAGCCCAGTGAGTAGCTCTTGATTTTCCTCCTTAAATTTATTAGTTCTGGAAGCTTAGCTGTCAGCTGTATAGATGTTCTACATGCAAATACATCTGAAATCAGTTGTGGATAGGTTGCTGAAGTGCGTTATGTGTGCTGATTGTGTTTTATCACGTAAGTGACTGCTACGTAATTAGTTGAGAAACACCGAACAATGTCAAAAATCTAGAAAATGGGGTGAGCGATTCAACACTTCACTCAGCCTTTCTGCATTTGATTCTTTGATGCCACTGAGAAGTACTTTTGTGTGTCTTTAAGTGTATACTGAGGCAAAGTTATAAAGCGCTGTTCACGTTTCTTCTCCCCACTACTGCAAAATGTCATTGTGTGTAGACTGTGTGTGGTGAGAAATTTGCAATCATTTTACACTTGGAGTCAGTGATGAGACTTCCTCTTTCGGGTAAAAGAAGTATGCAGTTTCAGCTTTTTGTTTCTGTCTTAGTTCATTAGGGTTAGGGGTTTTCTTTCAGTGGTTTTGGCAGAATGAAAATGAGGATGTATGCACTTATCTAACCACAATGTTATATTAATTGCAGTTCTGTATCCATGACAAAAACCAGAAGGCACTTCTGTCGTGATTTTCTTATTAGAAATGCAAGTTTACTTTCAGATTAAAAGACATTTTTTAGGCGACTCCGTAGTGTCACTATCACACGAATGCTGTGTGAAGTTTGCAGCTCAGTTACACAGTGCACTGTTGTACACACAGCGTCTTGTGGGTAGAATCATTGAGGCCCTGAAGTCGTTATTTTGATTGCTTGGTTTTCTTTATAAATTCTTTGCTATAAAAAAGTGAATCCACTTTATAATTTTAAATTTCTGTAGTTTGCTTTTGTGACAAATTCAGTTGTACATGAAGGCGATCCCAGTAAAACAAGAATATACTGTGCATAATTGTCCAACCTAAATGCAATTTATTTTTTGGACTGATTTGATCCAATAGTGACACCAACGTTGGCATCATTCTTGGGTCGGCTCTTGGGTTGAGACCACCAATCCAGAGACCGTTTTGATGAGTTGTTCTTTGTATTTATGCTGTTTTTACATTGGAGGTATAAGCTTGTAGGCATGTAGTTCAGAGGGAGAGACAGACATATGTAATGTGTCTATGTTTTTGGGATTGCACGGATTACTTAAACTTTGTACATGCCAGTGAGCCGTCTACTTACTCAGCATGGCCATCTATGGAGATATTTTAGTGTTTAGAAGGAGAAAAAACAAGGTGGGGATTTGTTAAGTGTTTCATGCAAACAGTTGAAGAGGGAAATGCTGGATTGATTTAGTGCAAATAACTGGGGAGAAAACTAAACTAAGTTGACACTGTGCCATTTATAAGGCCTTCTGGTTTCTGTGATGCTGAAAACATTAACAGCATTGCAAAATTCAGCAATCAAAATTAAATCCCCTTTAGTGAAGTGATGGTAATTTTGTGTGGATTAATTATTATCTGAAAAATACACAGATAATCTGATGTTAGTTATGCTAACTGCAGTAGTTGTTGATTATTTAGCAATGTCTTTCGCTAAGAAAAGCCAGAGTTGACATCAGAAATTTTACTTCTTTACTTTTTTTTTTTAATTAATAGTAACTTTTGGGAAAGTTCACCTCCTCGATATCTGGTTGTTCAGGTTTAGCAACTAGCTACAAAATGAATATAGACAGGCAGGATCATTGACGCTTGTTCTGTTATTTAGCAATCTTAATATAAATCCATTTCTAAGTATGTGAAAAAGGATATATGTTTTTAAGATAGTGCCTGAGGTTTATTTGTATTTGCGTATAAAACACCATGTTCAAAATCACTTCTTTATGAAAAAAAAAATTTAATTATGTGCTTAGTTCTAGTTTCTAATCTTTCGTTTTTCTTTATGTGGGAAGTGAAAATGCCATACTGCAAGACTGCTGAGCAAAATTGCTGACGTAAATTACATAAATCATCTCTTCCATAATAAATATTTTTTGGTTCTGGATGAATCATTTTAAATGTTAAGTATTTCTTGCTGTATGTAAACTAGTTCAAAAACAGGAATTCAATTTTTCTTGAATAGTGTAAAGGAGCCCATTTTTAAGAACAATATTCACTGCTGTTTGGAGTCTGTGTAGGCCGTCCAAGTCATGCACAAATGTTCAAAGTCCTTCTGAGGAAAATATTTTCTTTCTTCCCCATCTCCTATCAAAGATCTGGTTGATGCTGATTTGTGCAGAGCTGAGATTTCTTTGGCAGAGGTCTATAGTGTTAATATTCTAGTTTGAACGGTATTGAAGCTAGTTTAGTAACAGTAAAGTTAAAGAATAGGTTGTTTCGACTTTAGAGAGCATCTTCAGGGAAAATCTGTTTTTTAGATCAGTTTTCCATACAGATGACCTCTTCCAGTGATTCATTTTGGCAACAGAATTGTTGGAGCCATCTGAAAGTTTCTATTTTTTCTGTGTTTTCTGTGTGACTATGTGAAAGTCTGGCTCATATTTAGGGTTCTTGGAAACTGTTCTGCTGTGCTACTATAGTTTATCTTGAAAAGTAAAAGGCTGCTTAGAAACAGCATGAGTAAATGATAAGCTGGCTTTGTTCTGGCTGTGTAGTGCTGATATAGATCACCGATTTGGTTCATCTAAGTATTTTTTTTTTCAGTGTGTGCACCCACAAGAAGAGACCCTTTGAATGATATTGTCACTTTTTTTTCTCACTCTGCTTGGCTGATTTCTACTCCTAAAATAGTGAATATTTTCTTACAATGTGATCCACTTTAACCTTTATAAGAGGTCATTTAGAGTGCTCCATTTATCTTTGGGGGAAAAAAATGGCTTTATTTATAGCTCTACTTTTGTACTTTGGATATCACATCAGCTTTATCCTGGTTTTGCTCTCTGTTTAATCTGATGGCTCTGATCAGAAGTGTGCATCTGTATGTTGAATGCTTTGATCAGGATTTAGCTCCCACCAGACATGTTGGAAAATTGGTGTTGACTTGTAAAGAATTAAATAGGACTCATCTTTTGTTTTCACAAGAAAACTGGATGATTAGAATTCTAGGTAGTGATTTGCTGCATCTATTTATAGTTAAATCTGTAATTAAAATATAATGCCTCATAATCAAGCCTATAAACTGCAATTGTCATAGCTTAAACATCAATGAAACCATCAACCTATTTACATGGAAAACCATCATTAAAAAAGTATAGCAACTAAAGTATGGCAGAGCAATCACTTCTTAGTTCATGAATTAATAGCAAGTTTCAATAGCATTCATGAGTTTTAGATTCAAGTTAAAACTCATGCATTTTTTTAATTTTTAGTTTAACTAATGGAATTGCAATTCCTTATACAGAAAGAGTAAACCACTTAAAACCTTCCTGGGTTACCATCAGATAAACCATCATTGCATCACCTGATCATCTCTTTTGTCAGTTTTCCATTTAAAAAGAAATGTTACTTCACCTGTGACGGTGTCTCTGTTGGCCAGACCGTAACAACCAGACTGGGGAATTTGAAGCCGGAATGAAGCATAAAGTGAAACGGAGAAGTGAAAGCACTATGAAGTGGTTGTGTGACCTAATCTTTCTCCAGTGTCTCATGATCGGTTATTCCTGACATTAAGCAACATGTATTTTCTAATAACGAAGGGCTTACATCAAAATATGTTTAGAGGTTGACTGTGAGCATCTTCTGAACACTAATGCATATTACATAAAACATATTTGAAATAGATCTTTCGGAGGTGCCGTGGTGGCGTAGGGGATAGCGCGACCCATGTTTGGAGGCCTTGAGTCCTCGACGCGGCCGTCGCGGGTTCGACTGCCGGACCTGGCGACATTTGCCGCATGTCTTTCCCCCTTCCTGTCAGCCTACTTTCATATAAGGGACACTAGAGCCCACAAAAGACCCCCTGGAGGGGTAAAAATAAAATAAAAGAAAAAGATCTTTCAACTTCCTTCCAGCTACAATCTCTACACCTTAAGAGATGTATCTGTTATTTACATTCTATTAGCTATTTCAAAAACAGTATCTTGGTTAAAAGGAAGTCCTTGAATTATGTCTGCTCTGGAAGATCTAATTCAGAGTTTGAACTTCTTGGAGTATTTAAAAAAAATTTTGAGTATTTTTAAAAACTGTGGATATAAATGATAGGGATGTCTTTTTTGTGCATTTTTATCAAAATTACATAATGAACAAAATCAATACCATACACGTGCTTGAATTTTGTCTTCACTTCAATTTTTGCTGACCAATTCTAAGGTGTTTCTCCAACACAGGGTTGGAAACCAATCGCTCACATGACACAGACTGACTGTGAGCCACCCAATGAAGTTTCTCTTTAACCGTAAAGGATTAAAAACATTTTGATAAAAATCAGATTTGTTAGCCAAGTAAATGATGTGACCTGCCTCGATTTGGATTCTATTCATGTAAATATAAGTTGTGCTCTCTATTATTATTATTATTAAATTAGCTGCGTTAAATATATAACTCTGTGACATAAAATATAACAACAGAAATCGGGAGTTCATTTTAGTCAGGAATCAAGATTTTCTGCATTCTTGTTTTGGGCATCAATAGTAGTGATGCATTCAGCTTGCAAGATGATTGAACATTTAGACAATTTGTCAGTGTAACTAAGTAACTTCTAAGTAAGTCAGAGCTCATCTTAGGTGTCTCTAATGCAAAAAATAATAGTCATAAAAAGCAAATCGCAATTTATTGTCAAAATAGGTTCAAATCAAGTCTGAGTATATCTACGTATTTAGATTTTAAACTAGAGATGTTTGGCTCAATCCAAAGTCCTTTAAAAAAACAGTGAAAAGGCTTTTTGCATTAGCTCATTATGTTTGGCCTGCCAGGGTGGTTTATCAGCCTCTTTGTCAGCATTTAACTCTACTGGGTGTCCATCAATAATGTTTCTACAGTCTGAATTGCTTTCTAAGTTGCTAAAATTTAAGGCTTTAAGCAGACATTCTATATGTTAGCAGTAAGTTTTCTCTAATTAGATGTTGCTCAGCAAGCTGCAGTTTTTAAAATGTGGTTTTCTTAATTCCAACAAACCCAGTTTCTGTCTTAATTATTGTGTTAGTACTCCAGTGCTTCCAGCCTGAGCAGTTTTTGGGGGGAATTGCCAGGCAACAGTCTCCAAACAGTGGCTTATCTATGACATTATACACAGTTCTGTTTGCAGAAAAGAATGGGCCCTTTGATGTAAAGTGGTTCCGACAGAAAACTAAAAACTTTTGCTGTTGGTTATTGCTGTGAGAGCAGATCTGTCTATTCCCAAAGGACACAAGCCACAATCTATTTTAGGATATTTCCTACTGCTAAGGGGGATCCCCTGGGGTGAATAACCGACTTCTTTTAAACAATCACGGCGGTAAGGCTATCAGTTCCATCTTATTAAATTTCAGTGTGATCCCAAATCAGGACAGTTTTCCAATGAGGAATTCCTTCTCTCAGTATCTCTGGTGTTTAAGTTAACACTTTCATCTCCATAACAAGTTATATTACGCACATTGATTCAAAGATAAGCTATCTTTACTACTCTCAGCCCAGGGGTCAAGTCCACGCTCTGTCAGATAGCATCACTTTCCCATCATCCGGTCACTCTTGTGTCCACACTTCCTGTCTCACAGCTGGCCTGCCAAGTCTCCCATGACCCTTTGCTGCGGTGCCGCTGTTTTGTTTTGAGAGAACCCAGGACAGCCGGGATGAGCTTCAGTCTCATGAGCTTTCGCTGATGCACTTCAGGGTGGAAAAAAAAAAGCGAACCCAAGCTTGTGTTTATTGGTCCATTGCTGTCCTCTGCCTGTCGCTTTGTGAAACAGGCTGGTCCCTGTGGCTAAAATGCAACTTTTTTTGCGTGCTAGAGGAAGAGCTGCAGCGCCAGAGGGGGCTGAGTTAGCAGTGAACACATAGAGCACATTCCTGAAGGCAGCAGAGCTCTGTGATTTTAGAGGGCTGTCACAGGGATTAGGTTACCCTGTCTGCTTCTGTGAGCTCATGCCGTTGCTGTGTCAGTGCCGCAGCAATCCTCCTGAGCAGCAGCAGTTTGCTCCCAGTGTGAGGAAAACTAGGACACATATTCATTCTCCCCTGCCTGGCTACGAAACTTTAAATATCTGATGCAAATTGACTTTCCCTAAAACTGTCTACAGCCAGTTTGACATTTCTTCTATGTGTACCAACAGGATTGTGGCTGAAACTGACCACTAGGTGTGCTCTTTGACTGGATCTGTTGTCGGGGGTTCCTTTCTCCTCCATCTCCCGAGACACACAGCAGAGGTTTTCGCAGCAGCTGTAGCGTACAGGATGTGGTGAATTTATGTCACTGGTGTTTCACCATAAGAAGAGAATTCACAAGGTTGCACCCTGCATCTGCTTTTTCACCACTGACAAAAAGTATTTGTGGTTTTTAAAGTCAAATATACTTTCTAGATTTCATTGTAAAGACTTTTTTATGATAACATCTTCACAAAGATGTGGCTAAAACACAGGGACCAATATTTATTTGGTACCAATAAATACTTTGTTTATTAGTATTATAAATAGAAAGTATAATACTTTGTATTATAAATACAATATTTTATAATACTTTTATCAGTAGTGCTTGAAGGGTGAACATGAGAGGATCACTTATTAATCCTTGGTTTGGCTCATTCCCCAGATAAGACATGGTTTGTTTCCTCAAAGTTTACAAAACTGTGTCCATTTGCATTGTAGAGACAGGCTCAATTGATCTGTAATTATGTTCTATGTCATTCACTGACTGGACATTTAACCCCTTATAGTCAAAATATAGAAAGTGGTTACCCATACATTCTATTCTGGTCTACATGTGTAAAGGGGAAAAAAAACTAAAACTAATGTAACAAATGTTTTTTGTTACTAATGTAACAAAAAAAATATTTTGTTACATTTGTTTTTGTTTCTAGAATAGTTCATGAATATAAAGTCTTAAGCAACACATTGAGAGCTCATCCCATGCCCAATTTAATGCCCTGCATAATGATTTAAATTATAACAGAACTGCTCTGAACTTTAATTTTCTCCTATCAGATGACCAGAGATCACCTTTGGTTACGTTTTACCTCAGAGAACTGTTGTTCAATTTTAATGGTTAGCACCAAGAAGACAAATGGCTTGCTGAAGTTGTTGCTTACATTTCAGCTCCTAATTTAATTTGAATACAAATGCAAAAAACATCAGATATTTTATTTTTTGACCCAATTTTTTTCCCCCTCTGTAATCCTTCTTACTTCAACACATCATCAAATAGTTTAATTCCAAAGTTGTTTATTAATCCTACAGGAAATTTTAATGTTGTAACCGGTACTGAGGGTTTTCAAAGAGTTGTAGATGCTATTGGCTGTGAGCAGAAAGGATCTCCAGTAGCTGTCTGTGTTAAACCTCTGAAGAAGACAGATAGTAGCTCTTTTGCAATAGAATCACTGCAACATTTTTTGCATGTCACAAATTAAGAACCGAATTATCCTCTAATGGAAAAAAATATATAAATAAAAAAAAAATTGTTTTGAAGGACAGAATTGACAATGATGGCTAACAAAGTTACTAAAGAGTAAGCTAACTCCTTCAATTGCTGGATAGGTCAGAGCAATGTAGAGAGGTCATTTTACTGGCATGTTTTTGGCTAGTGGGAGGAACCTGAATAACCCAGGCATGCACAGAGACAAAACTGTGTACAGAAAGTATTTCTTCAAGGTAACAGCTCTGTTTATAAAGGAAATCTGGGAGTATTACAAGCTGATTTTACCTTGAAAGTTGGTCAGTTTTTCTGCCACAGTATCCAGCCTGTAGTTATCTGCTTAGCAAACGTTGCTTGAAACAATGTTAAAATAATTTGAGATGTGGGCGAAATTCCCTTAGTTTCCATATCATGAATAATTCTATTTTTGAAGACTTGATTTGTCTAGTTTTGTAAGTCAGGTGGAAAAAGTATTGGTGACTTCTATCAGCCAGTTGGCCAGCAGTGTTCAGCAACAGCTGGGAGAAAGACTGCGGTGCTTTCTTAATACTCTATAGAGCTGGAGAAAAATCCTGTCACTCCAACAGTTTCTCTGGCATCTCATCAGTCATTTGAGTGAAACTCTTACTGGTTATGGAATGATAACTTGGCATACTTTCATACCAGGAGTTATCCCAAGTTGACGGACCAAAGTTAAAACTCAAAGGTTAAAATAGAGCAACTTTGATATCACATGTTCAGTCTCTGCTATCTGCTAACATCTTGCTGTCTCTTAAAGTAGCAGCCTAAATGCACGGCAGACATGTCTTGACGTGTTGTGACGTGTTGGGGAAAATGGATTCCTTTGAAGTACAGTACTTCAACCTTTTATCCTTTACTTTGTTAAAAGATCTTACTAATAGAAATACATAAAAACTTCCACACCGATGAGTTTTTATCATTTACATGTGCTAGTAGTGCCTAGGTTTCATTCATTCAGCAATGAGAATGAATTTTTTTCTGCTGAAAATTGGCCAACTCCGATCACAAACCAATTTTATGCCGCGTCTCACAGAGAAAGTCTTTAGTTAAATCTAGAGAACAAGGGGAATTAAGCACCAATTCAGTGCTACCACACTTTGAATGAGAAGATACATATGCTGCTGGTTGGGATCAGTGTAAATGAATATCCGTAGTGCCACCATATGAGCAGTTTGACCTGTCTGACCTGGTGTTTAGTGTTTCTGCGTGTCTCTGCTCAGTCTGCAGCTGTGTGATTATCTCAGAGCATCTGTCACCCACCGTTTCTGATCTACTCTAAAAGTCACTGAAGAATTAACATGAACTTTTACACTCGGCCTTTTAGATGAATGCTAAAAGAATAGATGCAAGATTCAACCTGAAATGTGAGATAGGCAAGAAACGGAGTACTGATGGTTCTAGCATTATATGGTTTAAAAGAAAAAAAAAGCATAAAGTGGAGATATTAAAGTAACGGAGGGTTATTGTGAAGGCAGACGGAGCGCACACACAGCTACTTCGTCCAGCCCAGGGAGTGGAGAGATTGTTGCCTTTTGTCTGAGTGAATGAGGCACTCGAGGAAAGTAAATCAGCTCTTTGTTTTTGTGTGCCGCTCCCTTGCATTTCTCGCAGTGTTCACTAATGCAATTAATGGAAAAGAAGCAGGCAATAACATGCCTTAAGATTTAACCACAGTGTACACCCAATTGCTCTTTGGTACATTAAGTAACCCACCTCCCCCTGATTGTTTATTATTTATTTTCTGTCGGTACCAGCTGATTTAAATCCGATCGACATCTTATTCATGTCTTGGTTAACCATGCTGAAAGTCTGCTTCGCTCCCTCCACTCTTGTTTGCCCAAAGATCAGGTTATACGCCCATCTCAAGGCCAGCTGTGGCTGAAACCTAGACAGCACTGCTGCTTCAAATAAATTTAAGAGCCTCTCTCATTCAATAAAGTCAGTGTCTGTTCCCTGTAGTCAGTTGGGGTGGGGGAGAGGTGAAACTTCATCCACTCCCGTGACATCAGAGCAGCCACTTCAGTCAGGCCTTGCTCCCCACCATAGCTGACCCAAGGATCTGCAATGTTAAACTAAGCATAGCTTATCTCTGCTTGTGGCTGTTCAGGTCATAAGACTGGTTGTTGTGAATGTGCGCATTGTTCAACGTGAACAAACTTTCACAGTGGTTCTCAGTCCTTCACAATCATAATTTTAGATGTGTTGAGGGAAGCTAAGGAGCACTGTGGATAATAGAGCCCTGTGTATTTAATAATTTAGCTCACACTGGCATTACGGTTTGCATATGTGAACCAATCTAGGCCAGATCTAAATTTAAAACAATTCTCTTCATCATCACGGCTCAGAAAGAGATTCCAGTTGCACCATTACAGTAATCTTTACCATCCTGTTGGCGTAAGTTGACGGCAGGCAAAGAAAGGCAACTTTTTGTCAGCTCGTCAAAGGAAATCGTCCCCTGTGTAATTCTGAAGACTCTCTGACAGCTCTTGGCTTTAAAGACTGAGTATCAAAGCAATTTGTCTGTTATTTCAATACTACAATTGGTGGAGGGAAATTCTGCTCGACAAGACTAAACTGTGGAAATGGGTGCTGGAATTTCTGCCCGGTTGTTGTGGTATATTTGGATAACCCTGGTTCACACCTTTTTGGCATAGGTTTTCTGCAAGGGGTGTTATTATGTCATCTGAAGCCTACTTGTATAAGACTGTAGCACATAATTATGTATTTCAAACAAAAGAGTTTGAGAAGTTAATTTGTAACTTCCTTGTATCGTTTCTGTTCTTGTTCTAGGTCAGCAGAAGTATCAGAACGGCTTGTTCTCAGCTTTGATGCAGAACAGGTATGGCTGTCCAGCTTCAGTCTCCAAATGTACTCCTTTTCATTTGTCGTAACACTTATCAATTATGGATATTTTGATCAAGATTTAAAATCTCGGATACAGATCAGAGAAGTTTAACCACTGTTCCTAAACAGTTTGGAAAAGTCTGGATTTTGACCTAGTTCTAGGTCAATTTTCTGAAGTCAGTGCCATGCAAAAAAAATTAACATAGATCTCACCAGTGTCATGTCATGATGATGATGATTAGGATTGTCAACAACTTATTTACCTATTATGATCAGGATCCTGCTGTTTCCTTAATTTTTCTTAAAGTTTCGAGCAACAGAGATGTTTTCCTGTCTGTAGTTTTCCATTAAGTTTGTCTCCTCAGCTCCAACAGAGGGCTGACTTGGTTAAGAAAGTTATCTATAGTGTTAACAATGTTTAGGTTTTAAGGTGTATAACTTCCTTTCCAAAGAAATTTCTGCTGCAGATGTTTTAATACTTATGGCAAAGCTAATTTACTGTATTAGCTTGGTTCCTAAAATATAACATTGTAGTTTCAGTTTGTCATTTCCATGCAAAACTTCCGAAAAAAATATTTTTTCTGCCCTAGAAATGTAATACTGTCCTTTGAATGTCATAATTTTTAGTGACTGGTGTTTCAACTACTCTCAGCGTTGCTCTCTGAGAACAGCTGAGGATATCAGAACACAGCAGAAGAGATCATATGATAGACTGGAAGCTGCAGCAGTCTGTGTTTCAGCATTCAGATCATTAAGGGTACAAAGAGATTGTTGGGAAAATCCAGATCTGTCTGATCAGCAACATTATGTTCACTGCATAAAAGTTTGGGCAGCCAAACTCATAACATACAGATTTTTTTTTTTAAAGTGGCCACCCAAAATGCAACTTCACGGTAGAGTTACATGACATGGCAATAAGATGGATGAATGTTGTGGTAATGACATGACTTGCCAAAAGTAATAATAAAATATTAGTTAATGACATTGTGCTTTCAGTTCATTGCAAACATGCATAATCTTAATACCTTTACCACCTCTTTACTTTCTAAAACATTTCTGTGCTGCATTAAGCAACAACCTTCACAAAAATGTTGCTTGCATAGAGAGCATGAATGTAAAGTTCTTGGATAGCTAATATTAGTCCGAGCAGTGTTTTGCAGTTTTGATAGTTCATACAAGGATTTTCAAACATTAATGGATTTCTTAGTTATTCTGCAGTCCTTCTGTACAGCCAGCTGGATCTGCAACTGACACCAAAAACATGTACAGGGAGTTCATTTAGTTTGCAATAAGGCTGCATAATGTATCAATGATTTCTGACATTGCAAAGTCAGTGTGTGCAAGATCAATACAGCAAAGAGCTGTTTGGATGTAAATAAATATTAGGTAGTTGAATAGATGCAATGCATTCATGTCTATTGTAACTGTAATATATTTGTGGATGCTTTTGTTAAGATCAGCAGAAAATGTTTTGGTGAAATAAATGAGAAACTTTGCTATTCTGTTGAGTTTTGTCATTTCTAATAGAGCATCTGTAGTCCTACACATTCTTCGATAAAACATTGTTGTTGTTATGGAAATAGCTGTTTTTCGGTTTTCCTACCAGGACTATACCTATCTGGGCTCTATCTTTGATGTGAATCTAAACACTTAAAAGTTTAAAGGAAACTATGTCGACTATGTTTTTTTCTAAACAGTTTTGTGAGGCATCGGTCTCCCTAGGTCAAGATGACTGAAGAGGTGATTGTCATCGCCAAGTTCGACTACATGGCCCAGCAGGACCAGGAGCTGGACATCAAGAAGAACGAGCGCCTCTGGCTGCTGGACGACTCCAAGTCCTGGTGGAGGGTCCGGAACGCCACCAACAAAACTGGCTTCGTCCCGTCCAACTATGTGGAGAGGAAAAACAGCGCTAGAAAAGCTTCGATTGTCAAGAATCTCAAAGACACACTCGGTAAGAGAATTTACTTTTTGTTCCTTTGGTTTTGCTTCTGTTTATTTCTACAGTAGGTTGGTTCTCAGTAATCATGAGAAAGGATGCTGGTTTGAATTCCATATAAGCTTATTTATTTTTTCGACCCGTTCATAACATTCCAGTTAAGCTGCATAGATAATACTTTTGTAAATATTTACATATCTTCAGCATCTTGATGGGGTTCCTCTCTCACATGTAGATTTTCTTTTAATTATTAACTGAAACAGCGTTGCTTCAAAAGCATTATCTAGGCCAACTTTCATATTGGTTTTGACCACAACTGTGACATATAACCTGTTGCACGTTATTCACCAGAGTGTTTGTTCAGAGTGCAGACATGCTATTCTCAGGTTATTGCTTGCATGCACCTACAATTGGACTTCCACTTTTGATCGTCTTGCCTGACTTTAAGTGCAACTTTGAAGCTTTTACTCAGGTAAGGGAGTTATAGATATTTTTTATCTTTCTGGCTTTGTAACAAGTATAAATTAGTTTTGGTTCCTAGACTTTCTATCCTGACTGTTTTGATTCCTTTAGCAAAAGAGTTAAATTTGTATCTACTGCCAGCTGCTGCAAACCATGTAAGACCAGTATGGGCATAAATTTCAGTCATAAATATTTTGTACTTGTAAATCAAACTGCATAGTTGTGAGTTGAGTTTTGTAACCTTGTAAAAAAAAATAAAATGACTGAGAATGTCTGCTTTGTGCATGTGTAGATGTTGTTATTCTTTACCTACACAAATCTTTGTTTATGGATCCACAGAGATGAAATTGTCTATTTGGTTTACAAGGTGACAATTTATTTACAACTACATTCTGATTTACAAGCATAACATTAGTATAGCATGGATTTTATTTTTACCTGCACATTTATTGACACAAAACATAAATTCTCAGCCATTTTATTTTTCAAGGTTACAAAACTAAACTCACAAGTGTGCTGTTTGATTTAATAGTAGAGAATATTTATAAGCTGAAGCTAAGCATGAATGAGAAAGTTATTGTTTGTCTTAACTGAGTTCTTCTCTGCCATCTATGTTGAATCATTGTCAGTCCTGGTATTAGATCTGGAAAATATCATTATTTCTCATGTATTATTGTAGAATGTAATTTTGGTTGGTGATTCTTTACACACTACCAACTCTGCAGTGATGCTTTATCTGTATTTTTTAAATTGACTATTAAAAAAAGACAATTTTTTTTAAACTTGTAAGCTGACAACAAACTTGCCTATAAGTCCGTTACTTGTTGATGTGGCATGAAGATGATGTGTACCGAAGAAGCTGCCAGTCGATGCAAACGGTCATACTGTAGTTCCAAATTAGTTTTTTACATGAACAAATGGTGAAAATATTAAAAATGAAAAAAAAAAAAACTGTGGTTTTGAGTGCTCCTTGTCATGTGTCATAATTTCACAATTATCGCACATTCACCAGTGTTTGCAAAACACTTATCTGTTGGACTCCAACTTCCCGTTTTTTCTTGTGTTTGTGTCAGCGTGTGTGCACAGCAGTTGTGGGTAGAGTGTGACAATATTTTTGAAAAGTGTTGCTGAAAGAGGAATTGAAATGTTTTTAAATAATTCAACTCAATGACTTGAGCAAAGATTTTCTGCGAAGTCTGTCCTGCATGTGTTACTCAGAGGTATCTAGATTTGTATGACATGATTTTTTTCCTCTGCGGTGTTTGTGTGGGTGTGTGTGTGTGTGTGTGTGTGTGTGTAGGAGGTTATGTTGCCATAAACAAAAGCTCATGGCCTCTTAACAACATCCCAGCTGTCACCATATTCGATCTTTACATTTTTAAGAACAGCTGCCTGGCTGGACAAACACAAGTCATGTCTAACTTACCATACACTCGAAATAAAACACTAAATTGCAGCAATCTTGTTAAAACACCAGCATAATCCTAGAAGGGCTTTTGTTTTGTTTTCTAAAAAGTTTTCTCACCCCGTACAACCATAAACGTCAAAGTATTTCATTGAGATTGTATCTAATGGAGCAGCACATTATTGTCCCATTAGTTCATAAGTCTGAATGTACGTTCATCTCGGAGTCATTGTTTTGTGGAGCCATTGTCCACCACAATTACAACTGTCTGGGTGTTGTGGTATTTCTCTACCTGCTTTGCACATCTAGAGACTGAAAGTTTTGCTTCTTCTTTGCGAAATATCTCAAACCCTGGTAAACTGTCAACAGCAACACCAGAATTTCTCATTAATTTCACTTTGCTGTCATTCTATTAACCCCAGACTTTTGGATTGCATGACTAAGGCCCCATTTACAAGGCAATGCAAGAACAGTTAAAACATAAATGTTTATTTATTTATTTATTTTTTTGTTGATGTTGACAAAATCAAAAAGGTTTGACAACTGGCTCCACAATGAAACTTTCTATAGATGCAATGCAGATCATGTCCGTGTAAACGCAAGCACAAAACATTTGGAAACAATGATGGTCATGTCATGTTACCCTACGGTTGTCCCTTCAGGCTCGATTTGCTGCTGCACCTTTTCAGATTATTGGTATCAAACTTTAAAAAGATGTCTGAAATGCACTCCACATTTTCAGATTTTTGGTTCTATCTTTTTTCTCCACTTTAAATAATAAACCACTTTGTTGATCTACAGTTTTTGTAATACAGAAAGAAAAAGGAAAAAATACCAGGCATTGTGTAATCTCTGATTAACTATGCCTCTTTCCTAATCTGTGCTGTGGGCGGTTGGGTCACACATTGGCAAGTAAGAGGAGCAACTCCGGGCTCACACTCTGATATGTTGTGTGGGAGGAAAAGTTGATCTTTTTGTTGCTGGGTGTGAAGTTGTGTCATCGCTTAAGAGGGCATGATGTGTCTAGAGACGGCTCTCTTACTGTTTGGGAGTGTTTCTGTGATTAACGGCTTCTGTTCCCTGAGTTTGTTGTAAACTTATGAGTGTTTCTCAAACAGCTGTTGTCATGTGAGACTTCACTGAGTCACTCTGCTGCTTCCCCAGAGATTCCTCTTTTTTTATTTTATTTTATTTTTCAAAATTCTTTTCTTTTAAATCTGCTGTATATATGTTTAGAAAATCGCCTTCTAGACTTTTTGTGTAGCATGGAGCTCTTGTGCTCTGTGTCTAAGCTTCACCCCCACCCTTTCCTACTCCCTATTCTCTCCTACTTCTTGAGGCCTCTTGCAGTCTGTCTTCCAGAGCTGAACTGGAGGCCTCTCTAACCTGTGCCCTCATTGGCTAACCCCTGATCACATGGCCTGCAAGTGGGCTGCCCTTCTCTACAGTCCGCCCAGCTCTCAGGGTGTTCACATGGAATAACTCCACAGCTGCAGTGGGAAGAGAACAGGGACTGCGAACGAGACAGAGAGCGAGCCCAAAATGGACATGGCTAACCTATTCAAACATTTCTTTCGTGAGTTTTAAACTTTTCTAGCCCTTAGTTGCTCCATAAAGTTGTTTTGACTTGTTTTGTTTCCACTTATCTGATTTTTATTTATTTATCCCTCTGAACTTCCCTGAGCAGTTTAGTTTCTTTGAACAACTCAGGAAAAAAGATGCAGGTCTTTTTTTGCTGTTTTTTAAACTTAATGTATCAGATTTTTGCTTTGTCCGAATGTCTGTTTCAAGCTAACCGAATGAAAGTGTCAGGATCAGAGCGGGCAGCAACAGATTTTAGTGTGAACCCATTTGGTCTGACAAAGAGAGGCTGTCCCAGTGTGTGTGAGCGGCTGCAGACACTGGGTGGATATGCTTTTGAAAAGCCTGCTGCTGAGCCCAAGCCTGTAATTGCCCCGGCAATCCTTCTTTCTTTGAATTCACGCAGGCACAAAACTCACACACAGGCTAGAATCTTGCTTCATTGTTTTCTTCCAACGTTTACCTCATTGAGGTGGGCTACATCTTAGTGGATTACACTGTCATTCTCTCCAGCCGGTTCAGGAGTATCTCACGACATTGCAGATGGCTGTATTCTTTTATGTTTCCCTTAGGGCGAGCTCCCTGGTTCTGGGAGGGTCCCCCTGCCGCCGATCATGAGCTACAGTTGAAGGGTTCTCATGTAGAACACTGTAGTCATTGTGCAAAGAGGAGGAAGGGAGTCCTTGATGATTGATGGGACTTGGGTTCCCATCTTATGCACCTCTCATGGTTATCAGAGGAATGTCAATGGTTTACAGCCACACTGACACTTAAAAAAAAAAAAAATTAACAGGGCCGTAATCTCACCTTGATATATCCTGGCTCTGTCTGCAGGAATCTCATTGACTGCTCTGCTTGTTCTTTAGCGGGAGGTGAAGAAGATAGAGATGAGCTAACAGGCATTTTGCTTGTGTAAACTCTGTAAGCTGCTACTTTTTCTCTCTCTCTAACTCCTGTTTCTTTCTGGCTCCCTTCCCTCCTTTTTCCTGTTTCTCAGCCTCCCCAGCAAGCGGAAACTCTAATTTGAGCCACATTTCTCTCTTAGCTCAGTGCGAGCCAAAGAGGAAGTGAGAAGTCGGAGGGAAATTGAATCATGTCGTTTGGGATTGTCTGTTGGATGGCTCGCTCTTCAATTCCCGCTTATTTTCTCCACATTGCTCACTCCTGTTTCCTGACTTAAGAGACCAAAGAAAGGAAAAAAACTTCTTATCATAGCTAGGCCAAGATTAGTGTGAATAGTCCAAGTCATTCATGCCCAAGATGTTTTTTCTGCTGTAAAGCTGTGTCACCACGCATGGCTTTTCCTGTTTTCTCTTTACATCAGATGAAGTGAGTAGTGGTCTTCACAAAGCCAGAACAGTAAGCATATTAGAGATTGCTGACTTTCTGATTGGCTATAATGTAATAGTAATGTATCACATCTGAAATACGTGTTTTTATTAGGACAATCGTCCAAAATGTAGATTTGTTTCATTGAATCTTAAGCTGTTGTTTTTCTTGTTTCCTGTGTTATGAAATCAGTTACATTGCAGTCATTGCAGGAATTTAAACATAATAACTCATTTGAGTATTAGTTCAAATCCTGAGCACATCTTACGGCATTTAAATGTTACTATCGTTTTTGCTTAAATGACACCACAACTAGATTTATTTAAAATGTGTTTCTTTGTATTGTGTTTCTCCAATACAAATTGGAGAAACGCAGATCAGTTTTGAATGTTAAATATTTTTCTAGCCTTCAAACTGCAAACATTACTCTGAGAGAAAGAGAGCAGTCTCAATTCAACAGGATTTTATTTTTGCTATACACTGAAGGATGATGAAGATATTTTCAAAGGTTAGTTCAGATTTCCTGTGAATCTATTGGGTAACTTCACAGAAAGATGTTGTACAGTTAAGAGCTTGTTGGGAAATTGAGAACACCATTGCGGGAGATGGACAAGTTAGTCATAGATATGCATATCTTAGAAACATGGACTTTCAACTAAACAAAACACTAACAGACTGTTAATACTTGCTAATAATAGCTTTCATTTTGAGTCATTTTCAAACAACTAAAGGGAATTAAAACAGGTGGTTTACATCTGACTGACATTACATGGTTATTTAATATCCAAAATGTTTTAATCTTTCTACTGCAGGTAGTGGAACTATTACAAATAATAACTCGACTGAATTGAACTAAGCCCTTAAAGTGTCTTAAAATCTACTACTATCATCTGGTTTAGGTAGAACCAACACAGAATCCTAAACATTTATTAGTGAATCCATGTATGTATATTGACAATAATGCCAATAATGTTGTTTGGCAAGTTGAATTAACGTTCTCTCCAAAGTCAATCCATACACTGTGGGTAAAGGTTTGAGTGATTGAGTTGCTTACGTATACTGTTAGTAAAGACATCTTGATGACTGTAGAAGATGGGAGAAATGTGGGTTATTTACTGTCACAAGATTCATTATAATAGATGCAAATGGATGTTTTGCTGAAATTGATCAGCCCTACTTTATTCATGTCTTTCTGGTTAACTGAAAGATAATGGGATGAAAACAGACTTAAAAATTATGTCTCCATCCTTTAATTTGCGCTCATGATTCCAGCGCTGTTGTAATGATGAAGGTGAGCATGGATTACCATCAGGTGGAGTACGGAAAGTAGTTTTCTAACTGGTTGATTTGATACAACCTGACAGATCGCAACCTCAAACACACTGTAGCGTCTGACAGCAGCTTTGCTCTGCAGCACCTCTCCTTGAACTCTGCCCCATCACAGAGATCGATGGCTGCCTGCATTTGAAGTTGAAACTTGAAAGAGCTCTGCACGTTTCCTGTGTATCCGTCAGCCATGTTGGCAGACCTGATTGAAGCCATGGCCTCTAAAAGGCAGCCCCAACCGCAAATACGCCGACTCACTCATGTGTGCGCTGTCCCTCTCCTTTTGATTGACTCACACAGCTTCTGGCTCAACATGTTGTCATTACACTTAATGCGTACGTCTCTGAGTAAACCATATGGCTGAGGACTGCTGTTTTCCACTACATGTCCGAAGACATATTGTTGTCATGAACTTGCAAAGCTCCTCCTGAGTGTCTGCAATCAGATGACAGACATTGCTACACAGTAATTTTAAGCAACTTCACTAGAATTGTGAAGTAGGATGTGACGGCAACTTGCCACAGAAGAAGTAGCAGGACGGTTTGCTTTAACCTGACTGGCTGGAAAAAGTGTCTGTGTCAAAGCAAAGGGATGTTAAAGGCCTGTCAGACAGGCTGACGCGGGGTGTTGTCGTCCACAGAGGAAGAGCCCTGGAATGGAGGGAAGCCGGGAGGTCGAAAGGGCCCTGGCAGACAATGGACAGCCAACTAGCGTAGGCAGGCCAGAGTTTGGACAGAAGAAAAAAACCTCATTCCTGTATGTCACCGGTAGCTGGACAGACTTCCTGGCACTTTCTTCTCTTTGTGTTGTTGAGTTTCATCTGTAAACAAACTTCTATTTTTTTTTTTTTCTTTCTTTCTTTTTTTTAAATTTTATTTTATTTTGAAGGAACCCAACATGTGCATGTTGTGCTCTTTGTCATTGTTTGCAGTGATTTACAGCCATCTGATTCTGTGTAATTTCCTTCCCCCACATCCCTCTCTCAGGAAGCGCGCAAAAAAATAAGAGGCATGTGATGTTGTACGAGAGAAGTTTCCAGTGCACGGTGTTTTCAATTTCTCTCATAAGGTTTTCCCAGCTTGCAGCAGAGCCGCAACAAGGTTTGTGGCTTTCAGGGGAAGCTGAACGTCCCACACCGTATGTGCTCACAAAGTTCAAGTGGTTGTCTTTGTTTAGGATTATTGTCAGGTGTAGAAAATGAGGCAAAATGGGGAGAGGGCTATTTTTAGATCTCTGAGCGGTGTCTGCTTCTTCTTTCAAATGGCACTTTCCAGTCATCACGATTATATATTTTAAATAACCCAGTGACATACAATATTTGTATGTGTTTTGTGTGACATACAGAGAAAGAACTGTTACATGGCACCACGTAGGAAAAGAAATTAAAATATTTGCAACATTTTAGTACACTAAATTTTTCCCTTGAGCTGGAAATTGGGAAATTTAATTTGGCATCTCCAGCTATAGTGTACACTGTCATGACCTTTGAACTTTTCTATTTTCTGTGATTTGGTATGGGCTGGCTCTATCACAGTCATCACAATGAAATTTAAAGCAGAAACAAAGTTGTATTACAGTTCTAATAATATTGTAAATAACATAAAGTTAATATTTTGATTTAGATACATCGAAAAAATATATAATGAATGCCTAAATTTGTTTGAAATTTTCAAGTATTTATTGAATTGTACCATGTCATCTGCAGGTAGGTGCTTAGCAAGTGTAGTTTAAAAAAATGTTAACTCACTGAGTGATTTAAAATTTTTCTTTACAAATAGTGGAATTTGTCCTTCTAGCAAGAGTTAAGTGTGAGAGCCTCCTTTCATCCAGCTGACCGGCAGCGTGCATCAGCAGCACTGTTAACTGTACTTTCATATACCTAGAAGAAACGTTTGGATCCCCTACACTTGTATTTATCTTTAACTGGGAGCAGTATAGAAGGAAAAATGAAAACATAACTTTTTAAATCCTCAATATGCCTCGGTACAGGTAATTCCTACCACCATCTTCCCTGTATTTATTAGGATAAGATGTAATAGACAAGTAAATACTAATATGTAAATATGAATTTGAGGATTATTAAACATTTTTAATTACATTTTTATTTTTTTACATATAATCTGAAACATATGGCATCCGTTTGTATTCAGCCCTGTTTCACTCTAAAACACTTAAATAAGATTCAGTGCAACCAAGCACATTTTGAAGACACCTCATCACAGTAAATACAGTCTACCGAAGTGTAATTTAATCTCATCTCTACTTTATTGATGTTTATAGTTGTAACAATGCTTCTCTTGACCAGTAGTTCATATACTGAAACCCGCCTCCTTTCTTTAACTGCGTCAAAACCATAATTGGGTTCTGTAGGGTTTCACTGGAGAGTGGTCCCATGGCGGCTATTAGTCCTTAACTCAGCCATCTGGGGTTCCACTCCCAACTTTCTGGAGTTTTGCTGCATATCTCCAACTTTTCCCTTTCTCTCTCTGCCCAATTCCTGCCATAATGTGAATTATGGTGACAAGCACCTCAAAATGTAAAATAAAAAGAACCTCCTCCAATGAGAGTTTACAAGCACATCTACCTTCACAGTATCAAGTATTGACTATGAAGTGCTTTTGTTTACTAAAAATTTGATAACGATAACATGGTAAAAAATCATGCAGGTCCTTCATTTTCTGTTTGATTATGAATCAGTGAAATAAGTTTAGCTTTCTTGGAGATCAGAACTCAAAGAAAGCCAGAAATCTGCAATTGTTGGACCCTGATTTTTGCTGTGCTTTAGTTGGATTTTACCAGGATTTTCTGTGATGGACCTACAAAAAGTCTGGATAATTGTGAAGTGCAAGGAAAAATAATATGCAGTTCTTGGACTGTTTCACAAATAATCAGAAACTTGTGGTGCGCAATTGTTTCAGCCTCCTTTTATTCTTATTCATCTAAACAAAATCCAGTTCCAACCAAATTACCTTCAGTCCGTGGTTTTGGAAAGCTCTGCAAGATTCCTTCCTGCATTACTTCTGTGACATTACTGTTGCAGATTTCCAGCGATTTGTACACAAATGTCCAAAACTCAATTGAACACACAAACCTGGCTCAATATCAAGGAAGCACTAGCCAGTATCTGTTAGCGCCACCTGAGCTCAGTGCAGCTGTGCCCTTCTCTGGAAAAGCATTTCCATTTCGTGCGTTTGATGTGAAAAGATATTATCTCTGCTAAACTGTAAAGGAAGCTCTCCCACACAGCCAACGGGTGAATTCTTCTGCATAACTCCAGAACACCATGATAGATGAGGCTTTAGGAGAAACATTGCTCTCAGTAGCAGCCCCTGTATCTGTTAGCTGTGCAGGCAAATCAGAACTTCCCATTACTTACCTGGCTGCAGATTGAGCATCTATGCAAATGCTGTGGCTCTGCCTTTTTAATGCAAAGCATTCAGGGACCATAGCAGACAAAAGCAGTAAATGGACACCAGTGACAAGGCCAATGATAAGCCTTTCCTTAGATAAAATATAAACTTTATCTCTCTGTTCTCATTTGGAGGCTAAAGATGTCTCTATCAGTATTTGACGGCCTCTAACCTTCATTTGGGCTAAATTAGGTCACTTCCAACCATAAAGGTTCCAACTGCAGTATCTCTTTTTAAATTGTGCATGTCAGGAATTTATCTGATATGTTCCTTTTTGTGACGGAAGCTTCTGATCTGTCCTCCGATATCTTTTTGTCTTGTTTGAGTTGGTACAAAGATGCCTAACTGGCGTGTGTGCAGCACGTAACCTCCGCCTCCAGACATCAGCTCTTAACACCCTGTCTGCACTCTGTACTTATGCACAGTGGTGGGACTAATAACAGGCTCTACCTGGAAGCAATTTAACGTTGGACTCTGAGCCCTACTGTGAAATTTGTCTGCTCTCCTTGAGTCAGAGGCACCTTTCAGTAACAATCCATCTGCGGTAAAGGACACTCGCATTTCCCCAGCGGCTGGGATAACAGACGACGCACGCCGTCCTCCCAGCGCAGTCCCGGAGACTCCACCCTGCTCCACTGTGTAATTTCACCCAGCTGTCTTTTGATTATGCAAGCAATAGCCTTGCAAACGTAATCAGAAATGAGCCTAAATCTGTCACCGTCTGTGATATCAGTGTCTGGTTGGGCTGAGCTGGAGTTGTTTAAACATTATAAAATGGTCACAGCTCTTCAACAATGAAACTACAGTAACACTATAGAGTTGGAGGGAAGTAGAAGAGTTTCAAATCAGGATGCAGTGCAGGCCAAGGTGATTATTGCAATGTGATTAGCAGCAATGAGGCTGTAGCTGGCTGAACTGTTTTGTTCCAGTGAGTGCAGGCCGACTGGAGTGGGGGTGAGGTGTCTGATTTTAGTATTAGGTGACGGTACACAAAGAAAACAGTTTCTACAGGATTTGTAGGCCCATGTCAAAACAAGTTTTCGTCCCATTCAGTTTTATTCCACCATGCCAGCATAGATTTTTATTGTTTCCTCAGCACCTACACCTAATCCTCAAGAATGTATTTAGATTTGGAGCGTGGGGGGTTTGGGCTCTGATGTGAAAAGGAAAGGATATTTAGAAAGCCTGTAATACTAATTATTGCTTTATTCTCTTTTTGTTTTACTTTTCATTTCTTGTTGAGACTTGTCCCACACCATTAGAAAGTTAGGGGGAAAAAAAAGTTTATTTTGGCACACAGGTATGGGCAAATTTATTGAAACCTCTGCTAAAAAGATGTCAATAGCCTCAATGTTTTGCTTTCTTTTTAATGCAGTAGAATATTTTCACTCTGATTATTCTACTGTATTCAGATATTTAATATGATTTCAGGATTTTCAATTGGATTTTCAAATTACTGTTGCCACACCCCTGCTGTGTACAAGCCTTTTCCTATGACACTGGTCATTGCATATAAACGTTAGATGTCAATTAATGTTAAGCAGGGCATAACAATGCCAAAAGCCAATATATCTTTTTTCCCCTGTTTTTTATTTGTTCTGACATTAAAATAATTACTGGACTAGTTGTATTTGGTTTGATTTCTGAAGAGGATCCCAAGACCCCAAATGTGTTTAATTTCCTGAGATTGTTGACTTGAATGAAGAAACCGCTATATCTGTAAATTCTGGCTGAACTGTAAAATATGAATTTATTTTATTTCTTGAAATGGTATAGGTGGTATAGGTGATTTACCACCATTAAAAGGGACACCAACAAATTTATCTGCATGCGTAGATCTCACTGCTAATCATCTTTTTGTTTTTTTGTCTCCTAGGAATTGGGAAGGTAAAAAGCAGGAAGGGAGGGATGAGAGACACCGCTTCCAACGCCGACACGGATCTGAGCACAGATAACGGCGAAAGGCTGTACGACCTCAACGTGCCCGCTTTCGTCAAGTTCAGTTATTCTGCGGAGCGCGAGGACGAGCTCTCTTTGGTGAAGGGCACGCGGGTGGTGGTGATGGAGAAGTGCAGCGACGGCTGGTGGCGCGGCAGCTACAACGGACGGTCTGGCTGGTTCCCGTCCAACTACGTGACGGAGGACATGGATGGGACGGCGGGGGGAGGAGGCATGGGCGGCCTGGGAGATCCGGCTGCTGGATCACTGACTGAGAAGCTGGTGGACGTGGTAAGAAGCAGCACGAACGGAAACAGAGTGTTGCACACGGTTCAGGCGCTCTACCCCTTCAGCACTGGCAACGACGAGGAACTGAACTTTGAGCGGGGCGAGGTGATGGAGGTCATAGAGAAACCAGAGAACGACCCAGAGTGGTGGAAGTGCCGCAAAGCAGACGGACAGTTGGGCCTGGTGCCTAAGAACTATGTTACTGTTCTTGACTCCAGCTCCCATAAATCCACAGCAGGGCCAGCCGGGCCTCCAACGCCTGACTGTGACTACATCTCGCCCTCAGGCAGTGGACGCTTTGCCGGGAAGGAGTGGTACTACGGAAAAGTGACGCGCCACCAGGCAGAGGTGGCGCTAAATCAAAGAGGCACGGAGGGAGACTTCCTCATCCGAGATAGCGAGTCATCGGTCAGTCACTAAGATCTGTTCATTAAAGAAGTTGTTCAGAATTTTTGAAATTATGTTCTGTTAAAAGTTTATAAGCAGCTACTGTCTTACCTCTAGTAGACACAGCAGAAAGGATTAATTTTTGAACACACCAACCTTTCTCAAATTCTTGAAGGGAGTAATCAGGTTAGAATGTCATGTTAACATCAGTACCAATCCAAATAATCCACACCTACAAAGAAATCAACTCCAATTAGTCAGTAAATTCAGATGTTTGTTACATAAGGGGATGATGCAAGATTTCTCATTACCAACGAAACACACAAGAGACATGTTAGAAGAATAAAAGCCCAGCCCTCTCCCAAGACAATGTCAAAAATCTCACAAATAAGGTTGCCAGCAGAGTGAAAAGAATTATTTGATTTTCGGTTCACTTACAGAGAGGTTCAAAAAAGACCTGAATTTTCATAAAAACCACAATTTATTGTAGAAATGTCTACTGCACAAGACTCCACTATTGAAGTAAAAAGTTTTTCAATGTCTTTGAAGTTGGTTTAAGACTATGACAAGTCAGTTCACTACTGGGAGTTTACTGCGATCAGATGGTTGGAAACATGATGTTGGGCCGTCTTTGATAATGCAGTACTGGCAGACTTCATCTCAATGATGGAAGGAAGGAGAACAGTGCCAGAGGCATTCTTGATAAGAACCTAAACAAGAAATGAGGGTGGACTTTTTCAGCAAGACAATGAATACAAAATAAATCTGTTATTTACCCAGTCAGTTAGCTGACTTGGGTCCTATTTATAGTTTCTGTTAACATCTTTTTCCCAGAACTGTTTAAGGGCACCTGAAAAATACATGTGACTATTTTAGGTGTCTTGAAGGTGTTACCCTAAAAGTTTTTGATAGGTTCTACTCTTCTTTTTTTTCTACTGTAAAGTTCTTGCCATCTTTGTCTAGTATAAATGCAAATAAGTTGTACCCAGAAGACTATCGCTAAGTGCTAGTCTCTGCAGAGCCAAGACTGAAGCAGATTTTCAGCGTTCTAAGACTGTGATCATTATGATTTGTAAGAACAGTATTTCATGTGTTATTTGCAGATTCCAACTAGCATTAACCAGTAAAAAAATACTTGAAAGCAAACCTTTTACAGCAGTTCAAGTTAACAATATTCTAGTTATATATACATATTTTTTATTTTTCAAACCATCTTCGCTTCTGTGTTTGATAACTTTGACTATGAATGTTTTCTAATGCTCAGTTCTCAGTTTGCGTTTCACACAGGAATATTACTGGGGTTCCACGATCTCGTTTCTCCGTCTTTTGTGTAAATAATCATCAGTATTAATAACCGTCCAATGAATGCGTAGCAATGGCTTAAATATACTCATTGCTACGCATTAACATAAACCCTCTGACATTTTTAAGATTAGAGGTACTTTACGGTTTAAGTCCGCTTTGTTTTTGGGCCCTTTCAGTGCAGCCATTAGCTTCAGTCTCCGGAACCAGCCAATCTGAATATGTATTATCTGCTGCTAAACTTTAAACAGACCTTCTCTTAAAAATTCTGGACTTTTCCTTTCCTCCTTTTCCTTCTAATCGTTCCTGTTGTCTGTGGTCACTAATCCGAGTTTTTCTTCTACTTTTTCAGCCAAATGACTTCTCCATCTCCCTAAAAGCGCAGAGCAAGAACAAGCATTTCAAAGTGCAGCTGAAGGAGAGCCTTTACTGCATCGGACAGCGCAAATTCAACTCTATGGAAGAGCTTGTCGAACACTACAAAAAGGCTCCCATCTTCACCAGTGAGCAGGGAGACAAACTGTACCTGATCAAAGCCCTGGCCGCATCCTGATCCGATCCTCACATACACACACACACACACACACACACACACCCGCCCACGCGCGCACACAGACATGCACAGAGATTAATGGCTTCCATATATAAAACAGATTCTTACACCAGAACACACACTAACATTTCTGCTCCAAGCCTGAAGACTTAACACATCATCAGGACTTAAATGGCCACTTTGTGAGCATTCCAAGAAGAGATATGGAAAAAGCATGGGAGAGGGCTGAAGAAAAGACTTACGGACCCGGAGAGTTGACTACAGGCCTCTTGGTCGCATTTTAAATTATCCACGTTAGGTCATAGGCAACGGCATGTATTTCACCCTTGGTATCTATTAGGGTTTCATTTAGATTTCTTTATGTTGATAATATATAATCTTTTTTTTAACAATTTCCTTTAAAGATGTGATTTTTATTTTTTATTTTTTAAACTACACATGACTGAGATATTTTTAGATGACGACTTACTCAGAGCCATGCCTGCAGGTCTTACACGTCGACTCACTTTAATGTTTGTCTTAAAGCTTTTTTCTTTGTTTCTTTTTTTGTGGTTGTGGACACATTAATCCACAACCTCAGCTAATCATTGATAAAAATCAAGTGACCAAACTATATTTATTTAGATTTGTTAGGATCCGTGTTGTTGAGATTGAAATGTTACAATGCATTTGCTTTTTTTTTTGTTTTGTTTTCCTCCATTTCTTGTGCAAAGAAGGCTTTGTTTTGTTGTTGTTGTTTTGTACAATAGAACTGCTTGTGCCACATTTTGCTGTATCCACATCATGTGAATGTTACAAAGAGGCGGCAAATTACACGGCGAATCTCATGATGCAAATAAGTAGAATAGTGTCAAACCAAACTCCCTTTTATTTTCTGTTAAGAATCCATTCACAGCTGGTAGAAATCAACTTTTTCTGACTAATACCAACTTTTGGGGTTCTGAGAACTGATCTGTCATTTCTGATTTTGAAATATTTCCCAGCTCTCCCCCAAAAGGATTATAAAACATGAGAACAAATGTGTTGCAGGTTTGGAATCCAACAGCTTATGAAGGAATTACAAGATTATCCACATTAATGGACCAAAGTCCATGCCCCCGCTGTTGTCTGATTCCCCCTTTTCTAAATTGGAAAATGGCATCAAAATACATTTTACTGCAATCTGTAGAATTAAAATGGTGGGAATATTAGTTTTGTTTCTATCTTTTTATCCTGTATCTGCTGACTAAGCAAAAAATTGGCAGATTTTGATCTCCAGCTGGTTGATTGGTTCATCTCTGCAAACTTCAGTTGTCTGTTTTCTTTTTTTGTTGTTTTGCTTTTTTTAATGACACATGCTGCTTTTTGATGGGTTTATGTAGAAAGTTTATAGCTTAAGTGTGCTTAATGACAGGAGGAGGAGAAATCATATTTTTCACAAATTAAAGCTGACCAAATTGGTCTATTCTGATCTCCGGTCGATTGGTCAGTGCACTTCTAGGTTTTGGGAGTATCTTTGTGTCTAAAGCTCACCGTTGGAGTCATAGAGTCCTTTTCTTTTTGTTTTTTTTTTTGTCATCAGGAAAAGAAAATGTATAAATCTAGTTCTCTGGAACAGAGAGGGGAAGAGGAGGACTGGCTCAGGCAGCCAACAGGGTGATCTCACCGCTCCTAAATTAGTGATTACTAAAGGGAATAGAGGGTCACCGGGAGATCAAGTGTGCATACTTGCAAAGCATGGATGTTATACAAAAAAAAAAACTACCTATTCCTTGCGGAGGCAGAAAAGATCCAAGTTTCTATGTACAGCGAAGGTTTGGAGTGAGCTTTTTTTTTTTTTTTCACTGAAAGGGGACTAGGTAGAGTCTGAATGTGGAAGGGCAGCAATCAAAGCTGCAGCAGAAGGAGTGCTGGCAGGGAGCAGCTCCAGCAGGGGGATGATGATGATCATCATCACAAAGCCTGCTATGATGAGTTCTCCAGCTGCAGCTGGTTGGACCAGGGCACATAAAGAAAAGAGGATGAGGGAAGGAAAAATAGACTAAGGAATTGGAGAGCATGTTCCACTGTAACAGCCACGCCCAGTCGATCATCTACTAAGCAGCTGATGGAGAATTGGGTGTAAGGTTTTTGATGAAAGCATCTGAGGTGATTGGCAGAAGTAGAGATGGACCAATCTGAATGATCAGTCTTGTACCTATCAATATCCATTTTCCCCAATCGTTTTCTTTTAGAACCTTGTTACAGAAAGATTTAAACAACATTTACGTCATTATTTGATGAGTAGTGGTGATGTCACACTGTGTGTGAGAGTCTTAGTTTTTAAAACAAACACAAAAGGATTAAAGTACACTTTGAAGTCCAGCATTTTCTGTTGGCTTTTAGCAGGGCTAGCATTGATAAAATACCGGTTTCCGTGTGTATTTTCTGGAGAATGTAACTCTGTACCTTAACTTATGTAAGCGTTAAACATTTCATCATCCAGCATTTTCAAAACTGATTTTAAAAGCTTAGAATAACAAAGCAGCAAATTTGCTACACTGTTTAACCTTCCTGTTATCTGCTGAAAGTCTTGCTTTCTCTCGCAGCCCAAATAAACCACTGACAGGTCATCAAATACAATTGTTTACTTTAAAACAAATTCTCAGATCTCTGTTACTGAAATTGGCTTACTTTGTCTTCTTCGCTCAGTAGTTGCTTCCAGTGTGAACTGGAGGTACTTGGGTGCAGTGCGTTCACAGGTTTATTTGTTTGAGTCCCGATCACTGGTTAGATTTCATCAACTTGAAAAAAGCCTGATTTTGTTTACCACCCTATTTTGTTTCAGATAAAAGTTTTTAAAGCTGAAAATGTTTTATGAATAGTTAAACCATCCATTCAGATTTATGTGTTTAAAGTGCTAATTTTACAGTTTCTTGAACAGATGTCTTAATATGTAGCACACATAAAACAAAACAGCTTTTGGAGATAACTGTCGAGTTATAATTAAACTTAGCAATTAATTAGCATTCCCTTTTGCAGATATGTGGATTTTATCAAATCCACATATCATCAATTCCAGGGTTTTGAAAATACCCAATCTGCAGCTATCTTCTGGATTCATTTGTTGGATTCATTTATTCACCTGCTTGTTGCCAGTACTTCCTCCCTGGCCCCCAGTTTCTGCAGCATCTGTGATGCCACAAAGCATTAAAGTGAATCCGCCAACACATTCTGCCCCACTTTAAAGGATTTGGGAGAATTTAACGTGCCTTCACAGCTTTACGGCAACCAAAGCTTTAGCTCCCCGATTATTTTCTCCCCCCCTTTTTTCTGTAGAACCCATATTTCCTTCTTCTCTTATCACTGCTATCTGCTTAAAGCTTTGCATGTGCATCAGCGGAGCGATTAGCAGATGCGTCGGGACGGCCGGACATATCCTCAAAGGAAAGAGCAAATGTCATGGACTTACCCCTCTCTCCTTTCTTGGTCATGCATAATACGCCCTTTTTAGTTGGTGTGTTCCATTTCAAGTGACCTTACCATAGCTGACTTCATCAAGTATTAGATGAACAGTGAATGCCTACATGTAAACGATAAACACGTGCGGACGTTGAGTGATAAACATAACTCCAGGTGTGATGTAATCATGACCTAAATCTGTATGAGCACCTCAAGTAACTTGTGTTTCGAAACGTCAACAGTTTAAAATATCATTTTTACATCTTTATCTACAACTAGTGTAAGAGTTCACATTTGTTTTTTGTTTTTTTTGTTTGTTTGTTTGCAGATTAGCCACATAAATATGAACAAACTCAATATTTAAATATTTAGCTTGATATTAAAACAGAACTACAGTATCTCCCTGCTTAGATATTGTTACTGGGATCTTTTTTTATTTTACAATAAAAAGGAGGCTGCATGAGCAGAGCCTTGTAGCTGTACAAAAGAAATGTCTGCTTTAAAGAGTCAGTTGTGACAGATATTATCAAAACTGCTCGTCAAACTATTCGTCCTGATGGGAAGTAAACTACCGTGCGCTCTGAACTCGCTAAATTCACCCGAGATATTGTTAAACTTTCACACAGATGTTTTGATAATATTAAAAACAAGTGGCCCGTGTTTAATTTTGGTGCTTTCGTGCTGCTTACATTTCTGTGGTGATATTTGTCTCACAAAGCTTTTTTTTTTTTTATTTCTGTAAGTGAGAGTGAAGAAACAGATCCATGCTGTGGAATGATTTAAAAAAGGCAGTGCTGTGAAAAAAAATGTAATGTTATGCTCTTAATACTGTTTTTATGGAGGGGAGACTGTCTTCAGGTGTAATAATTTAGAAGATTTAGAGTGTTAAAGATGTAATAAAAAGCAAAAAAAAAAGGTTGTCTGCTTGACTTTTAATGCACGCTATATTTTTATGTAGATATAAAAAAGAGCACAGGTGCTCTGAATATATTAAATCTTTTTTTTTTTACCTTTTTCTGTTATTCAGCTCAGCACAGATTCACCACACATTTCAGTTATTTATTGCTGATACTCTCTCGCAGGTAATTTAAATCCAAATTTCTGCTTGTCAGATTTAGACGAATAACTCATTGTTTAACCCAAACATGTCAGCCTACTGGGAAAAGTTTGGACCATGTAGAAGCAGTCCTTTGGATGGGATTTGCTTAACATTCCTGTCAATATTGTGGTTATTCCTGTTGCCTGTGGAAAACTTCTGGAGTTTTTCCTTTCACTCAACTTTCCTTCAATATGCTTAGATACAGCACTCTTAAGCACACAGACTCTTCAGCAAGTTAGTGAGATTTCCAAATTATTCATAACATTTGAGGTAAATATTGTTTTTGTAATTGACCTTCTGTAATACTTTAGTTTTAGTGTTTTATTAGCTCTAAACAATAGTCATACAACTTCATAAAAAATTGCTTATATCTGTGTGTAATGAATCCTGAATTATGCTCTAATGCATGGAGAAGTGTCTATAATTTCAGCAGTTATATCTATGATGTGTGTGTGCCACCTGGCGGTCATTAGTAAAACTACATTTAGAATGATTCAGAACGATTTCAAACAACTTATTCATGACTTTTGGTTTATTTAGTCAGGTTTTGAAAAATGACACTGACTGTAGTACTTTAAAATAAATCACTCTGTTCATTTGCATAATTCAATATATTGCATAACATTTCACTCACAAAGACAGGGGTGGTCCAACAACATTTCTTCTTCTTCCAAGTACCCTCATTAGTCCCTTCTGTGTGAAGTAGTATGCTGGTTTTCATGGGGCATGTGGGACGAAGTGAGTTTGTGTGGCTGTTACATAACTCTGGGGCAAACATCACAGCGGCCCTCAAAGTCCGGCCCCGGTCTGTTCCGACAACAGAACAGCAGGAGCCCTTTCAAGCTCGCTTTGTCTTCATGCCATAGCCCCCCTCGTCCCTCTCAACCTCCCTAACGAGTTGCATGAGGGAAAACATTGCAAAGTATCATGGTAAATAAAAGATAAAAAGGAACAAGCTCAAAGTTGTTTTAGATAATATATCAGCAAGCAATAAAAGTGCGTTATTGGTAGCTATAAGAACTCTGATGAGAAAAACAAATGACTGAGAATAGATCTGAATACATAGTCTAAGCCAGACATATTAAAAAGTAAACTGCAGCTATTTACTTACAGTTTGAAACATTAAAAAGTATTGAGGCTTAATCAGTGAACGATTTCAGGTGCGGAGGAATCAGAAACCCTACGTTGGGTGAACTCTGACTGATCTATTGTGAAATAGGAGATAGAGAGGAAGCTAAAACTTCCCTTTTAGAAGTAGAGCAAGTCGGATAACGCGCCAGGCAGGTGGGTCATCACCTGCATCCTGATCCACCAGTGCGGCTCCATGGGGCTGTACCGCGTGTACGGACGCTTTGACCCAATGGCGTCTGCGATATCATCCAGAACCGGAGTCATGTCCTTCTCGCCGCTGTTGCAGTAAGAGCGCATCAGTGCCATGTACTGCTCAAAGTGGCTTTTCCCGTAGTCGTCCTTCACCTCGGCAGGGGCCTCGTTCCACAGCTTGTTGGCTGTGGTGGCCACAATGTCTCGGGTGAGGATGCCGGTGGCCACGATGTAGTTCCCCGGCTCGATGACGGACACTTTCACTCCCCAGGTCTTCATCTCGTAGCGCAGACAGTCGGAGAAGGCCTCCACGCCGTACTTCGACACGCAGTAAGGAGATCGCAGCCGGTTGCCCATCCTACCGTACATGCTGGCGATGTTCACAACACGGCCTGCAAGCGGATAAAACACACCGCATTTATATTTATCGGTTAGTTTTTTTTGTGTGTGTGTGTGTTTCCTCAGGTTATCTTTGATATTAATATAAGGTGCTCTGAAATTTTTTTTCCCCAAGTCAAAAACCCAATTAATCAGATCAGCCTGAAAAAAAAGGTGCCAGAACTTAAGACTTTTGCATCAGCTGCCAATAAAGTAAGAAAAGAATTTGAATAAACATCTTGTGCTATTTTTCAATAACCATTAAAGTGTATTTTTGTGCATTCTTAAAATTGTAATTCATTTTGAAATCAAATGTATTATATTTACTACAATGTAGTGTTTTTGTTTTTACATTTTACTTAATGAATTTCTTTTTAGCTGCTAAGCTTATGTTGTACTTTACAGTGTCTTGTGTTAAAAACCAGTGTATATCTGATAAAAAATTGTTTTGGTAAAAACAAAATGCATCATATATTTTACATTTGCTCCCCAAATTCTCTAAAACCGGCTTTGATTGTGTGTTCACTGTACACACAATGTCTCTTTCAGATTTTTGAACTTTGGACGCATCATTTTTTTGATATGTCATGCTTACACGAAGGTGGGCGTTAATAAGTAACAAACAGAGAAAAACCTTCCATGGGTTTACCTTTCGCATTGCGGATTAATGGCAGTACAGCTTTGGTGACCCTGATGGTGCCCCATAGATTGACCTCCGACAGCTGCCTGTAGGTGTCCATGGAGGTGAACTCCACCTCTCCGAAGGTCGACACCCCAGCGTTGTTCACCACAGCCCACAGACCTGACGGATTTACAGAATCATAATGAATCAGCCCACGTTTCATTTATCTGTATTTAGGGGTAATAAACTGTTAACATTACCTCGTTGTGAGTCTTCCAGATTGCCTTTGATGTGTTCAACTGCCTTTTTCACCTGGTCATCACTGCAGACGTCAAGCTGCACCACCTTCATGCGTTCTGAATGAAATTCCTCAAGCTCCTTGGCACCCTCTCCATCTTTGTCCTGCATTATGTAAAGAATATAGTCAGGCTCATAAACAACATTTAGTAAATCCTCCATTTGGGGCCCAACCCCGGACACAGATTTCACTGGTCAAAATGCTTAAGCTCAACAGAAGTGCAGGATGAGGATGGAAAATGAAAACGTGTGAGGAAAGAATAGAATATAATATATACATAAAAGTATCACAATTGCATGTTTTCATAACTGTATCAATCAATCAAATTGTATTTGTATGTATGCAACAGCATTGAAAATCTAACAAGGAAAACCTAATTGTGCACTCCACAAATCTGGAATTCATGAAAATTCAGAATCAGAGTTTGCTTTCCGATAGAGCTTTATTTACTTTGCAAAGAATGTTTAGTCACTATGTGCAAAACTGACATTCCCCAAAGCTTCAGTGGCAGTAATAAGTGTTTCTGCAAAGTATTGACTGGCCACACTTTAGTTTCCATTTTGAAAAACACCAAAAATGATTTCACTGCAATTGTTCTGAAAAGGATTGGATTATTACCTTTAGTAGACACCCAGCAAAGACTGTGTAACCGAGCGTGTGCAGATGTTTCGCAAGTGAAAGACCGAACCCAGTATCGCAACCTGTAATAAGCACGGCTTTTCCTTGGACCTATAAAACAGAAAGCAGTCATGACTCCACATAATACAGGCAAAAAACTAAATATTTCACTGTAAATAAGATTATCAGGTACAGAGCTGCAGCTGACATTGCAAGGTTAATCCTCATGCACCGTTAACCTTGCACTCAAGGAAATTTTCTGATAATCTAAAGTCCTGAAGTTTCCTCTCATAAATTTGCTGTGCATATTGACACATTCCTCAGTCTGGTTAAATGTGCAGCAGAATCATAAGACGGGTACAAAGCACCACGTTTCTGCTCTGTCCCTTACCTCAACCGATCCCCTTGGGAATCGAGGGGTCGCGACATACAGTACAAAAGTCGCGTAGATCACGACGATGCACTCGGTCACGCTCGTTTCTGGCAGTCCCAGCAACCTCATGATGGCGTTGAGGAGAGCGGGGAGCCCGAAGCCCAGCACCACGGTGAGGAGAACCGAGAAGGACACCAGGAGCGTCACTCGGAAAGCGGACTGAGGAGCCATCTTGGAGCAGCTGTGAGTTTATTTTCCTGGAAAAGCTGACTACATCACCCACCAGCGTGGGGTCACGGCACTGTACGACACGACACGCGCCCTTCCCTACGTCGAATAAAGGTTAAGAAAAAAAACAAACAAAAAAAAAACGTTTTTAAGCATCTCATGTAACAGCTACAAATGTTCCACAGTGTAAAAACCATAGACTGTGTTAAGATTAAAGGTTTAGTTTTTTTTTTTTTTAACTGAAATTATTTGCGTCACGGTGACGCCGACTAACGGGACACGGTAAAAGCGGAAGTAACTAATGGGGAACCTTCTTGCCTAAAAAAAACATCCAGTAAAAATATAGCAGACTTGACCGAATAGGAATAACGTCACTTCGGAGAAACCTCTGAATATACAGACACACACAGTTCCCAAGTCAGTTGGGAAAATACTCACAAGTGAGACTTTTTATAAGGTGTGTATTCTGAACCAAATATTTTAGAAAAAAAGATCACATCAGCGCCCTATGTGCAAAGAGCCCATTGAGGATTCCGGTAGCACGACCTTAAGCTTGCTTGAAAACCCTCCACTGGCTGAATTGAAATTGTGAAAACAATGGAGGCTTAATATATTCAAATAAATTTCAGATTTTTCCTCAAAAAAAGAGTTTCATATGAACGCAGTAGATCCTCAAATTTCAATGTGAAGTTGTCAAAGAATCCATTTTTCACTTTTATGGTGAACATTTACCTCATGAAGTATTGAGGAAAGCAATGAAGTGCTCAAAAATTTCTTGGTAGACAATGTTGAATTTGGACTCAAGTTAGCTTAAGTGGATCTGGACCAGTAAGCAGTCTTTTCTTCTTGGATCATCTCATCTCACCATCAGGAGTGGCTTAACAGCTGTAGCTCATGTTGCAGATGACAGTCTCCAGTCAGTCAATTTTAATCTCCCCTAAACAAACTTTCTAGCGTAGTTGACACTCCAGATCTTTTGTGGCATACCCTGGGTTTTTGCTAGATTATGAAGCAGAAAAACTGAACCAGTTTTTTTTAGAGCCATTACCCTGCTTTTAAAATCCTTGAGCCAAGACACAAAACAGCCTGAAAGGTAAGAAAGCTCATAGAAAGAGACCATTGATTTTATTGTTTGAGGAAATACAGTTACATACAGCAATGATGCTGGTCATCAAGTAAAACTTGTTACAGCACAACCCAATCAGAGACAAAGGAATCTAGCTAGCAAGGTGACCAAGTCTGCCTTTAAGCGTTGTAAAACATCCTAGAAAAAAGCCAACTCTAGCACAGAACTAATGTTGACTTGAAAGTTAAAAAAAGTGATATTTAACATCTGCGTTAAAAAAATAAAACAGCACTGACAAGAATTCTAAGAGTCTACCTTGATTACATCCCATTGTAAACTTGTCATGTGTTTTCACAGTGTAACAGGGCAAATTGACTTTTAAACCAGTTAGTGATTTTCCTTAGAGATTAATCTTCTTTGGACATTGGTGACTGTGCTGGTGAAGGGAAAGAAAGTTTGACTGCAACCCATTTACAGAGTTTTAGAGACACAGTGACCATTTGGTCAGACTGCAGGTACTTTTTTCCATTTCACTTTTCATTTGAGAAAAGTGTCAAGCTTCCTCTTTATGTTATCAAATGAGTCCATTCCCATGTAGTCTGCTTGGCCTTGTTCCCACTGCTCCTTGCGTTCTTCTGAAGTTGGTATGGGTTGGAAAGCCTGTGCATGTGAGGAGCCACTTTCCCCCTAGGAGAAGAGATCCAAATCAGTAACTTTAATTTGACAAAAAAATAATAAATTAATAAAATAAATGGTTGACACCTATTGTGATACCCACACCATGTGAATCTGTATTAATGAGCACAGGCAGACAAACCAAGCCTTTCAGTTTAGAACAAGTGAATAACAGCAATCAGGCAGGCACCAACAGTTAAACCAAATCCTCTCCATACCTGTACAGTCTCACAAGTGACCAAGTCACTGTGCTTGAACTTTGAGATGGATGGAAAGACAGAAAAGAGGCAGAATTAAAGCATGTACTTGCAGTGCAAAAGTAGCCAAAAGCATTTGCAGGCAGTTCTACCAACAATGCCAGTCTCTTGTATTCAAGAGCTCAGAGCACAAAAGAGTCTGCCAAGTTGGAAACTGTAATAAAGTTTATTACAAACTCTGAGCCAACTCAGGAAAGGTAGTGCTACAAGACATTAGCTGGTACAAGATTCTCACTGCAACACTAATGTCCTACTTGCAACTTGCCAACTGTAAAATTTAAAAGGATTTAAAGAACACTCCAGTTTCACCAGACTTTTATAGTTTTTGATCAGAAATTCCCAAACTTAAATTGGTCCCTATTGTAAAAAATATGGCTAAAATGTCCTTCAGCCAGTGGCCAGCAGGATGAAACCGGTGAGGCAGACGGAACATGCATTACGTCATTTAAACAGCCAAACGCCACTAGGACTTTCAGAAATTTAATTGAAATGTCTTCAAGCCCTTGGAAGCTGAGGAAAAATTGCTTTAATGGAATAAAAACCCAGTCAATATCAGCCTCTATGTAATGCAAATACAAAGTATCAGCTTAAACATCTGCACCTCTGATCCCAATCAGCTACACCCAATTAAGTTTGTGTAGAAGTATATATGAATTAAAGTTTGATCTTCATCACCTCCACACATCCAGAGTGAAACGGCTTGTCGCCATAATGTTCCTGGAGCATTGGAACCACAGTGCTGGCATACAGAGTCCACCAATTCAGGAGAAAGCTGGGATGCATTGCAGGCTCTTGCACACCTCCTGAAATCTGTCTGGTTTTGCGGTCAAAAGTATAACTCCATGGTTTGGTCTTTCCAAGAAAGTGGAGCACCTTGGCATTTCCCCCATACCTGTAGAGGGCAAAGCAAGATGTGACAAACTGTATGAAACAACATTCCTGGCTTCTATAAGTTTGAACTATATTGGCATGAAAGACAATGTTGTCTCCTACACATAATGTAACAGTGTTGAGGGACAGTATGAATGAAGTCCACAGCTAAAAATGGATTCAAAACAGTTTGAGGCAGGCAAACACAAAAACATTGTTTTCATTCCTTTTGCCAACCCATTAAGCTCTATTGTTGACAACTACCAAACACAAGAGACTAATTTATGGACAAGGAAGTGCCAAACTGAAACCCTCTGGAAGAGGTTTGCTTCTAAATCCAGACTAGCGTTGATATACAGATGCAGCTGGAAAGAGTGGGAGAGTTTAAGATGGTGCACAATGAGCGATCCAGGAGGCAAACATAAAAAGACCTTTAATAATCTGCACTATTTTAGGAGAGGGTGTCAGCTGCTGCGACCTCAGGATGGATATCCAAACCAGACTGAAGCCTGCTGGGTGACGCTTCAGCTGAGACTGGAATGTCACTGCTCATCTCCCCAGTAACTTGAGGTGGTGTCATAATTTTGCAACATGTTCATGTGATTGGGGGTCTACTTACATCTTTGGTCTTCACAAGTTCGAAGACACCCTCTCCTACATTGACAGACTGATGTGTTGCAACAATTGTGTTTTTATACACAGGAAATGGCAAATGAAAGCACTAGTTTATTCAAATTACATTTACAGTTGAATTTTTTTCCCCCTCATCATTACCACGAGTTCTGTAGATTGACACTTACTGCTTAAATGCTGGGAGGTAAGTGTAGATGGCTATGCTGCTGAGGTTGTAAATAAAGGGGAGATGCTTTGAGATGTCAGCTGTTGCCCAGTCACTGAAGAAACCATTCAAAACACCTTGGTCTCCTCCTGTAGTGACAAGATAAAGACTTAATGGGTTGCCCAACACCAAACAATTTTGGAAAATTTCTATGATGGACAATAACCTCTTGCTTCAATGAGAACAGTCTACATAAATAAGCCTCATTCCCAGAGTTACCATCTAAAAAGCATAATGCAACTCAACCAGAGTTTTGTTGTCAAAATATTGAGCCAAGTGAAAGTTAGTCTTTGCCAAAACTGAACAACTGCATGATAAAAGCTGACAGGTGATTAGGGTACTACAACACATCAACTGTATGGATGTATGGGACCCTTTAGTACACTAAAGTTAATCATAGAAATAGGACAGTTACTTTGGAGACCATGACATGGCAAGATTTTGACTCTAGTAAGCAGCTTCAGTTTAAATCCATTTTAATATTGCTCACATGCTAGTATAGTGTTAACATTTTCCCCTTTAGTCAAACTTAGATTTTCAATTAAAATGGGCCCAGCCAAGAGAACTTTCAAAATTGCAAACATTTAAAAAATGCCACAAGAAGTAGGTGACCAGTGAAGCAAAGCATGCCTTGGAGAATGTGCATTTCCACTTCCATTCATCAGAACTCAATGCATGCAATCACATAAATTTTCCCACAAGTCTGAACTACTTGACTGACAGCTGTGGATATTTGAATAAAAGCCATTTGATTTGGTGCATGCTACAGGTAGTTTGCCTTTGTCCCAATTAGGTAGAGTATGGCAGATCTGAGCTCTTATGCAGTCAAGAAGTCGAATTTGAAGAGTGCCCAACTCCTAGTAGGGTTACAGACACCAGCATGTTGCTATGCAAACTAGAACATGTCACAGGAGATGTGTGATTTGTTTCCCCTTTAAAAAGCAAACTTTGTCCATAAACTAAAATTAGGTGTACTAGATTAGAGCTCCAACAATGCCAAGCCCCATTCAAGGCCAGTCGACTTTAAATAATCTGTTTAGACAAATATTTGCACAGGCATTTTCTCCCTTTCAAATGAAGATGCTGGAGTGAACAAACATTTCATGAGTTTGACCACTGAAGCAGACTTAACCTTCAGTGGCAAGTTACTTAACTAAAAGTTGCTAGAACCCCTGTAGAGTCCTGACCAATAAACTATGAAGCCACAAGCTCCAGTTTAAAGTGAACACAGCAATTTTGTCTGAACCCATCATCTCAGAACTCAATATAGAACAGAATCTTCATTTTGAAGGGATGAGCAGAGCACAGAAAGAATGTGCCTCTAACTTTGCCAGTTTGTCTTGGCAGCAGTTAGCATGAAAGCCACAGATTGAGATATAGCCTCTGGGTTCAACTGCTCATATACTCAGCAATTTCCCCCCGCATGTTCAGAAATGCTGCACATATAATGTACTAGAAGTAGAATGTTAAAGGTCAAAGAACTCATCACATACCATAGCACATGTGATAGGAACTTCCATGACTATAAATAAGACCACACCATTGATAGACACTGGCATGAGTTTAAAAACTGAAATAAACCCAATAAAATGACCTGTTTTTATTAATGGATTAGTGTAGAAAAAGGAGAGTCCTTTTATTGTCATGTGCAACCTACTTGCCAGAAAACTTCCAAGCACAGACTCATACAGGCTGCTGAAATCACTGGCCTACACAAGGCCATCTAATTGGTTTCTCCAAAAAAAAAAAAAGCAGCCAGTCATTTCTGCCCACTAACAAGGGTCAGCACTGCCAGTCAACAACTGTATGTTTATTCAACAGTTTTGAAGCCAAGTATATAGGCTCTTTAAGTTTGAGCAGGATACAATGTTCACACTGGCACAAGATGGAAGTCATTTGCTGTCTACACACTAATCCTTTACACCACAGGTGTCAAACTCCAGTACTCAAGGGCCAGTGTTCTGCCATTTTTAGATGTGCCACATGTACAAAACACTGGAATGAAATGGCTTAATTACCACCTCCTTGTGTAGATCAGTTCTCCAGAGTCTTGCTAATGACCTAATTATTCTATTCAGGTGTGGTGCAGCAGAGGCACATCTAAAAGTTGCAGGACACCAGCCCTTAAGGACTGGAGTTTGACACCCCTGCTTTACACCAAGTTTCTCAGTTTTGTGCCTATTGGCAGCATTGCCACATGTTAAGATTCAACATTGTTGCAGATACCAGCATCATGCAAGCTTGATGGAAGCCCTCAATATGGTGGAGATGTGGGAGCCATTTAGGTTAAATAGTAGACATCATGCCAAATTGAGAAACAGAAAATTAACCATTTAAGACTTAAATGGCACAAACTTTGAATGTGGTATACTACCACTTCCCAGACAAGTTTTACATTAAGTTGATGCCTTGCTTTATCCAGAGCACAGCAAAACCCAGAAAGCTGCACCAAATAGTGGATCACCTTTTAAGGTGTAAAATGACCAGCATTCCTTCTTGCATAAACCATTTACTTCAATATTTTATAAACAGGAAGACCATTCATTCCGCAAGGTCATCCTTTAGTTTAGGCAACTGGCTCTGTGTGTAGTCATCTTATACTTGGAAGGTTGTAGGTTTGATTTCAGCTTTCTCCTGTTTTGGGTCGATGTGCCCCTGGGCAAGGCCCTTAACCCCAAGTTGTCTACCGATCTTTGCATAAATGTGTGTCCGAATGGGTGAATGAGAGTTTCGTGTAAAGTGCTATGAATAGACAAAATGATTTTTTTAGTGCTGAAGTGTTCAGATTGCTAAATGCAGAAATGTTCAGTCCATTTATCACTTAGTATGAGCTTCGCATTACTGGGAGTCCTGTTAGACTTCAATTGAAACAAGGTCTGCTTTGGTCAAATAGAATAAAGTTGCCTTGACAATATGCCAGAGATGTTAAAGTAATGCAGTTTTAAATTTTACCCATTTGCCCGGACATGAATAATGGTTCCATTCCAGCTTGAGAATTTCATGTTCTTTTGTTCTGAAATTATCAAGTAATTTGTCTCATTATTAAGCTACAGCCAACATTAATTGAGAGCTCTACACAGCCATTATCACACATCCTTTTTACAGCAGAAAGTATATAGAAGCTTCATCTTCATTACATGTCAGTGGTTACACTAGACTCAAGTCTCAGACCTGGAGTACAAGTCCAAGTAGTCCAAAATCTTAATTTTGCCATTTGAGTACAACCATCCAATAAGCATATCACTTTCAATGCAGAATGCAAGTGCAAATTTAGAGAACATCTCTTGTTAAGACTGCCTCAGTTTAATCTCTACAGTGTCCAGACTTAGAAATTCAGTAGATCAGGCAACATAGCCATTTAATGCTACAAGTTTCATTGTGCCTACTTGGAGGGCCATGCTCAAATGGCCAGTCTTGACTTGCAACCAATCTATGCTGTCTGAATACATCATCATGATTGAGTGTAATCAACTCCAGTGTGAACCCTATCAAAAATTTTCTGAAATCTCACAACAAACCGATTTGTTTTTGGCTACCCAACCATGACCAATATTTGAGATCTGGAGCAAACTTCCAAAGTTTAGTTGCACCATGCTTTTAACAGTCCAAATGCCAAGTGCCTCTGGGCAAGACAGGGCCTCTCGGGCAAGACAGGGCCTCTCAGACGCAACCTTCACTCCACCTCAAGTGAACACCCGAGAATAGCTCAGCGTTAAAAAGTCTGACAGGAGGCCTTTTGTCCAGAAACTAGGTGAGATAAAGATCACACTTGGAGCTAAAGATAAACAAGCTTTAAATCATGCACTTCAGAATTTACTTAAAAAAAAAAAAAAAAAAAAATCAGGTTAACGCTAAAGTGTTGAAGATGACTGTGCTGAAAAGCAGGCAACTCAGGGACAAAGTCATGTTTCAGTCTCCCTTTGTTTAGGATTTACACTAATGAGATCATGGAATGCCTGAGACATGATTTCAGAAACTATTGCAGGTCTAGAACTTTCAAAACAACCCAACTGGGTCAATTACAGTTAAAGATGGTCACTTGAATTGCACAAAAATCCGTGAGGGATGGTGGAGTTCCAGAGCGAAATTCCATGAGAGGTGTACGGCGCCTGGTGCCGGAAGAAAACGGCGAGTGACTGAGGATCACTGCGCGTGATACAAACCCTGTAAATTCTAGACACCAACAGGTACCATAGAATTGCACAAAAATCCATGAGGGACGGTGGAGTCCCTGCTCGAAAATCCGTGAAAGAGGTGTACGGAGTCTTGTGCCAGAAGCCCATTAAAATGCTTTCTACATCGTTTTAAACTGTGTGATTGTGAGTGGGAATAAAAATAGCAATAGGTATTTTGTTCCATATAACACAGTAGGAGTGTAACTGGTAAACCTTTTATGGATGCAAACTCCACTAAAAACCCACCTGTTTGGAATTGTATTTGAAACGTAATCAATTACAAATTTATTGATGGAACCTGACTTAATGTCGTGTTTTGATTGTTGGTTCTATTTTGCATTGTGTTTGATATGATGTAAAGCACTTTGAAATGCCTTGCTGCTGAAATTATGCTATACAAATAAAATGTGATTTGATTTTGTCCAGACAGCAAGTGTCTGGACATGCATGTGTCCAGACACATTTAAGAGGAAATACTCGTGTAAAATCTGTTAATCTAGGACTACTTGATAAAATGCACAAAAGTAGCAAAATCAGTAATGCTCCATTTTAGCTTACCATCAAAGCTGCCATGTTCTGTGCAATATTGAAGCAGTTTGCCATGAGTCTCTACAGAGGGCCGGAAAACAAACACACCAGAGTTGAAGCAGTCAGGCCAGCCAGGATCTGGAGCAGCTGACAATTCCTCTCTTTCAAAGAGTTCATCTATGTTTGACAGCGCCTAAGATGCAGAACAAGTACAAAGCAAACACGTTTGCACAAGTCTCCACAGCTTCTCAAAGCTTCTGGGGATAAGCAAACATTAAAGCTCACCAGAGTGTCCGCATCCATGAAAACACATTTGGAGTAGTGTGTGAGGGTCCAGCACTGGAGCTTTGTGAACGTGACACCCAGGTCAGGCCTCTTCATCATAGCCAAGTGAGCTGCGTCACCGCTGTCCAACACATCCACAACCTTCACCTCGTCAAAGATGTTCTTCAGCACGGATCTATTGAGTTAGAACTGAGTAATGCATCAATCATGCAAGCAGAACCCAAGAGCTGACAGGAGTACAAACAGACACTGGACTGAATTTTCCTTACTGGCAAGGGTTAGACACCTGTGGGCCAACAAGTACAACCAATTTCTTGGATGTGTTGTGGTTGCGAAGAGACTTGCCCAGAACCATGGCACCTCGAGCATAGCTGTCGTTGGTAGCCAGTGTCACAAAAGCCTGATCTGTGGGGTTTGAAAAAACACACAATTCACCTTAAAACATTCAAAAAAGAAAACTGCAAGAATTTCAATCAGTGATAGGATATACATTCAAAGATTTTAAAAACTTGTGCAAGATTGACAAAGTAAATCCACCAAGTTCTCCCCATCATTTCCTATACTTTTAGAAGGGGGCAGGGGGACTTATTGTCCCCAAGTTTAGATTGTAGTAGCAACAATTTCAGATTGACTGGTATATTATATTATACCAGATTGCATTACATTTAAGCTAAACTCAATTTAAGACATCAATATGACTGTACAGGTTTGACTTCTGTACAGTTAGAAGTAAACTGGTTGTCACATTTAAAATTATGTATTTGCAAATCATATGTTAGAGCTTAAAGAACAAAAAAAAATCCCCTTCTTTTCCTTTGGGAAAAAAAAACCCAACACCTAGTTCAAAAGTAAAAAAAAAAAGTTTATATAATCAGTGTGGCACCAACACTGTTTTGCTGCATCACATTACAAGGAAAAAAAACCCCTTCCTGCCAAGCCATGTCCTCAAACAAGGACTTGCTTGTTGGGGGAATTTATAAAAACTGAAATGATTTAATCACTGGATCTGGGATGGTTTTGCAGCACTTGTGCATCATCCAACTGCAATCCCATAAGAACTGTATGTTAGTCCCATGGTGCTATGCAATTTAATGTTTAACACCAAGTAGCGCACAGGCATGTAGTGTCTAAATCTGGGCCAGTTTGAGAACAATGGTTCCCATTAATTGTGCATGCCATGTTTCAGTACCACGCCTTTCACATCACACCCCCTTTTCCATTGGTAGAGCCCCAATACATCTAGGAATAAAAAAAAAAAAGTTTTAATATTCCAGGTTGCGTTGAGTCTCTGACTGCAGACAAGTCCTTGAATATTTACAGCACATAGACATTAAAGTATTAAAGTGTACAAAATTGAATTAAACGGTTAAAAAGAAAAACAAATGCGATTTTGAGAGTTTATTTTAAGTTAAACTCTGAGCTCAGCGAACTAGGACTACACTCATTAGGACCAGCTGTAGATAATTAAATGCCTGTCGTGAAAGGCGTACGATTTAAACACAATTCACTCCCTACACATTAACTCGCAAGTCACTTTATTTCACGCTAGGATACAGTCATACAAGTAACCAACTAAAAATTAAACAAATCACTGGTTTGCGACACAAACTTTGCAGCAAACATGCCTGCGCTTAACGTGTCACTTGAACAGCTGCAGCGGCTGGTTCGTGAACACCGTTAGAAAGTGTTAAAATGTTACATACCTGCCATGGCTGAGAGGAGTAGTCGAAGCTACTGCTGGGGTAGCTCAGACTCAAAAACCACTGCTCTGCGTGGAAAGAGAAGGGCTGACTAAACAGACAGAGGTGAATTTATACCACGGAGACAGCCCGGTCACGTGGTGTTGTCTCCGCACACCCACCTGCTGCCGATATGATCCTTCACAGCCTCTACAGTTCAGGGGTGTCAACCGATCCAGATTCATATATTCACAACTTAAAAGCACCAGATACCTTTGAGGATTCTGCACACACATTTTCACTTTTAAAATGATAATTTTTAAAATATTTAAAATGTTTAGGAATTTCATACGTGGAAGCATGATTTTTCTCCTTAAGGTAATCCGTAAGCATCACTGAAGTAAGCGACTGTGTTGTCTTTTCTAAATTTACTACATTTGATCCAGGCTCCCATAAAAAGAAGATCTTTGTCGCCATCTTGTGGTTAAAAAATATATACCGCGGTAAAGCATTTTCCGTTGAGGCGAATTTTTTATGGTTTCTACAGACCTCTTTTTTTTTTATGTCGAGTATTGTTGAGAAAACTTTACAGTTTGGCTTAGCTGACAAACAGTCCATGGTTGATGCGACATTATGTTCCATTAAAAGTCAGAATCCTTTCATCTGCAGAAATACTATGATGACTCTACAATTATCAGGTGTCGGAATGAAAAAGAGACTGGAGGGAAAAAGAGACTGAACAGCAATGTTGTAGAAAGGACAGAACAGACTTTATTTCTTGAGAAAATGTAGGTCTTTCGGTGTTTGCAGCAAAACATGGCAGATATTCAATAAGTCAATGTGGAGAGAGGGAAATCTAATCTGCAAACATCTGTTGCAGCATCAGAGCTGCAACAGTGATAAAAAAATGGAACAGAAGGCTTTTCTCCTTTATAGGGACAGATCTCAGCCCTTTTCTGAGTGGATTGTCCATGAAGTTAAAAAGATTGTGGAAAACTCTGAGCAACACATCTCAGTAATTCAGCAAAAATAATCTTTTCAGTTGGATGCTTGATTCATTTAGAGGCTGAATAAAGAATTACTGGACCTAAATTAATTATTTGTAGGAGTAAATTAACATTACCCTGAATGCACTATTGTCAGACACTATGGAATCTACATGAAAATTTATCTGCAACCTAAAGTAAAAATGATCCAACCCAGTGCTAGCAAAGAATACCTAAATCGTTGGTCAGTGAGTGTATATATTGTATCCTAATTACTATAGTAGTTAGAAGGCTAAAGGAACATTTTAGTCAGACTTTACTTTCCTCCATATGCACCATTTTCTCAAACTAACCTCAGACATTCATTAATATTACCCAGTTATGGTGGAATAAATGTTAATTGCTTGTTTTCTGAAGTTGAAAAGATCTGTAAGAGTCACAATTTTATTTTCATAATGCTTTTGACAAACCAAAATGAGGTTATGTATTCTATTAAGACTCCTTACATATATATCTTTATTTAGTTGTAAAGCATACCAATGAAACTTTTTGTATGCATTGTGTTATTTTGGCCTGTTGTGTGACTTCTTTAGTGCCTGCAGCTGTTATACTTAATAGGATGAAGCTCTTCTCTAGAGACCTTTTAATGCTGGCTGGTCAATTTCAGAAAACTCAGGTTTGTTATCTGTTTTCTTCTTGAACAGTGGATGTGTTGCGTTATGTGTTGGTGTTTCTATTGTGTTTCTTCTATATAAATAAGTATGCTCCAAATCGATTTCGCAATAGGGGTGATAAAATTACCATTGACCATTGGTTATGTTCAGACAGATGCTTGGCAGAGCAGAGATGCTGCCACGGACAGCTCTGTGTTTGTTACCTACTGTGCTGCTGGACTGAAATCCTCAAGAACAGATAAACATCGTCCATTGGAACAAGGCCACCTGTATAAGACGGTTTGAATCTAAAAAAAAAACACGATAGTTTTTCTGATGTGCCAATATTACACACGCAACAATTTATTGTGTCGTTCTGTTGATATCTTTCAAGATTGAAAAGGGCTTAGGATAAATATGTAAAAAAAATGATTCAGCATGTTGGGATGGATCATTGATTTTATTGTTTGCACTCATTTCGACATTCTGTCAAATGCAGTGAGAAAACATGGCGGGAGATGGCCGTATCTATGGAAACAGGGCAGAAGATTGGTTAGAGGTTGTAAGGGCTACAGGGGGCGGGGGTCCTGGCTACCGCACTTTTTAGTAGAGGTTCTTCAGCACGTGGGCGGCGATGTAATTGACGGCCAGCATGGTCTCCTCACATGTGGGCTGGATCTGAGACTCAGGCAGCAGGAAGCCATAATAGCCAGTGTCGCGCAGCTCAAAGGTGTAGGAATATTTTATTCCCAGGTCATAGGCCCAGTCGTCAGACCCTCCTGCAGCGGGGTCTGAGGGTAAATAAAGAGTGGGGAAGTTACACAGCGCTACATATGCTGATGTAAAGTGATAGGTAGTCATTTGTTGTCTCTGGAAGGTCCCTCCTCTTAGATGACATTCAGGCTTACTGACCAAATAGTCATGTAGACTGTCTGAGGTGTAAACTATCAGTCATTCATCAAATACTCCATTTCCCTTAAAAGGCCAATAAATAATTGTTGGCTGTGTATACTCACAGATAGTGGCAGCTCCTGGTCCGCTGGTGTAACGGGTACCATGCAGACTAGTCAGAGCAGCGCTAGCTCCCTTAGCAACCGTCAGCTATAGAGAAAGGAATAAAAGACAAAGGGTGGTTTTTAAAAGATCTGATCATAAAAGGCAAACATTAACATCTACTATCGCTAAAAATTGGGAAACCCTGTAGGTTTTTCTAATCGTCTTTGAACTTATGGATCCTTAATATAAATTTTGATAAAGGTAGATTAAAAAGAATATTGTAAAACTCAACCAGAACACATTTCAGAATGTAAAAAAAAGAATGTATATAACATCTGGTTAATAATAAATCAGGACACTCCCACATTTATTCTCACCTACAACAAAATCAATCATCACCTTCGAAGGAATTGATTAAAACACCATTGAAGATTTCCTTGTTTAAATCTCAGACATGGTGTGTCTGTGGCTATTGAAGAACATAATGGTAAGCTTAAAATATCTTTCTAAGGCCTTCAGAAAGATTATTGCAGCAGCTTTTGTCTGGTAGCAAATTTAAGGAGGCCCCAAAATATTTTTATTTACTTGTTATTTCACCATCCAGAAAGTAGCCACGACTTTCTGACTACTAGTTGCTCAGACCACTAGCTGCTGTCTGAGCAGCTAGTGGGTGCTAAAATGACAATACCTTCAGCAGGCTCTTGCTACTGTTGACATAAAAATGTAGATTATGATCTTGATCTTAATATTAATTGTGGGATTACTTGAAATTGGCTTTTCATGCAAGAAACCCCTCAAATGTCTCACTCATCTAATAATGTTTTTCAGAGATAGATAAAAAGATCGTCATAAAAATGTAAACATTTTAATGAAAAGAACTTGATATTTTTATGCGAGTGTCTTAATCTTCTTTTATGACTGCGTCTGTTTATAGCGTGATATATCTGCTCATATGGTTTCTTGGCATCTGACAGCATGTGAATGCATTTGAAACACAGGATTTTCCTTCATTTTGCTGACATTAACCACCATAAGTTACCTCTTACAATTGGGGAATTTTGTCTTACGTGAAAAAGATCCAAACAGCAATTCCCCCTATAAAATATACAGTTTTACCCCCTTGTTGCATCTTTACATTCTCTGCACTTGTTTAAACAAAACATTGTTGAAATGTTTCTCTGAAAAACTGCAAAAAGCTTAAGTGAGTTGCTAGACGGAAATGAAACCCCCTCAGAGAAATACATGAGCAGGAAATTATATTTCAAGGGAACACATGAGTTATGGTGAATCCCTGGAGCTCTTTTGTTCGGTAAAGTGTCGGCAGAAAGCCTAAATCACAAGTGAGCAACAGAGGGGGCAGAGCTGGAGAGCAGTGGTGTGAGCTCTAACTGTGCAGCCCCTGGATGCCCCGGTGAGAGGTGAAAGAGCCATGAGAATGAGGCATGTGAGTGGGGAGTAAATGGTTTTCAGCAGCTAAATGTGGCCTGTAGATAAGAGTCACACTGTGATGGCACTGGGTTGAGTTCACACTTAAGCTTTCCGAAACACATTAGGAGACATTACAAAAGTTTCATCCACTCAGGTTTCGCTATGCCTACTTCTCTTGAAAATGTTTTTCATATATGTTTCATGGATTGTTTTATTTATAAAAATCAGACTCTTCCAAATAATATACACTGCACATATCACCCGATGATTAAGAGTATAACGTTTAGTCTTCACGAACTCACCAGCTCACTGTGGTCTGCAGCCAAGTCAAAGGTGTAGGAGTAAGGGAAGAGCAGCAGCTGGGAGTATGAGTGCACGGTGAGGTAGGCCTTGATGGTGGACTTGTTGTCGCGGATAAAGTTGGCAACATTCTTTGATTCGATCTCTGACTCAGCAGTGCTGCCGCAGAAGGTTTCACTGCAAGGGTTGCTGGAAGCGCCAATGGCTGAGAAAAATAGAGGAAAGCCTTCAATTATGACATCAAAAGAGTTTATTATTTAAAACATTTTTAAACACAAAAAAGACACTTTTTTCTTACTTGCTACCACTAAACTAGACTATACTGTTCAAGTTTTAGGTTAGATAGGATTATAATACTTTTGGTCACAACAGACCTACAGCAAGAAATATTTAGTCTAATACATTTAGTCTTCATTTTTGCACTTACTGCACCAGCCAGCGTCAAAGTTCCTGTTGGGATCAGTTCCGATGCAAGATGAGCCAGAGTTCCTGGAACGAGTCTTTCTCCACATCCTGTCCTGTTATTCCCAAGAAGATAGAAGCACATGTGAAAACTAACATGACGTTTAATTTATGTTTGACTGAAATTTGAGGTTTTAATATCCCATAACTTACGCTTGTGTGAGTGTACACGTAGCCATCAATGTTAAAGACGGGCAGAACGTAGACATCCATGCTGTTGAGCAGGGTGGTCATGGCAGAATCACTGCCATAGGTAGTGACAGCCTGAGGAATGTTTGAGGGGAAAAAAAACAACATTTAATCAGACAACGTTCATACAGAAAATAACGTTTGTAACCTACATGTCAGTTTCTTACTTACCTCATTGACAAACCACTGACAAAAAGCAGGAGAAATCCATTCTCTAGCATGGATGCCACAGTCCATGAAGATAGCGGGTTTAGGTGAGGTGGATGACTTGCCAACCTGTGGTTGTTTGATTAGATTAAGACATTGAACAATAAAGTAAAATTCATGAATAGTTTGGATTATTTGCTATTTCTGGGTGAAGCTGACATACCTTGAGGAGAATCATTGAACGCCCCTCATAAGTGTTTCCGATGACCTGGCTGCTCACCAGGGAGGGGTTGGAGGAGGCAATAGTGTTGGCCCATGCCTCGATCTGAAACAAACAAGACAAATGCATAAATGAGGTCTGAAGTAAAACCAGAGGTTGGTATTGTTTTCATGATGGATGTTGTTTTTCGTACTTCACTCCAGGTGTTGTACTTGGTATAGCTGTGAGCTCTGGGAGAGGCACCGCTGTCAGCCTGGCCATCAACAGCAGACTGAAAATCATCGATGAGAATCCTGAGGAGCGATGACAGAGCAAGGTAAGTAGAATCATAAAAATTCCGTTTTCAAACTACATCTACAGAAATGTACATTTATGTAAAAACGTTATCAGTGACTTACTCATATACAATCCCACCCTGCTCCAACGTGGTGTACATCATGTCGAGGTACCTGGCAGGCACATGGATGTCCACATTGATGTCAATAGTCACCAGATCCTCACTGTCGGGGCTCCAGAAGTCGAGCTGCAGGTGGCAGTAGAGTTCAACATTTGTCAATTGAAATGTTCAACCACAAGCTTCTAAAAAAGCTTTGATTATTGAGTAAAACAATAATGTCAATGTACATTTTCATTTTAATTAAACAAAAAAGTACTTTTGAAGTATATCTACACAGTCTTTAAAATTATTGGTCATGTGTCACTTTTTTCACTTGTCAGCATCAACAAATCTGAAGCCTTGCAATAGAACAGCAGTGTAGAGTGAGTGGCTATGGTGGTAGACCTTAATGCTCTTAGCCAGATCCTTAATGAGGGTCACGTGTGCATCCAGGCTCGGCTTCAGTCGGAAGACTTTGTCTCTGAGAAAGAAAAAAGAAAGTGATTTAAGTAAAGAAAACATCATGGACAGATGTTAGTTTCTTTTTTGTACTCATGTAATAAGATGCTAAAGTAAAGCTGAGCAATCTTTACTATTTTCAGAAGAGACCAAGCCAAAGAAATTGAATCACATTGTCTGTTTGCAACAAGTTACAATTAATTAAGTGCACAAAGTACAATCAGGGTCTTTTTACAGTATGTGTTCTAATTATTATTGATGGTTGAAAAATTCAATGCTCCATATGAAATTGCAAAACTAATACCAGGGGAGTTTTTTGCTATTCCTTTCTTCTGAAAAAGCACTAAACACACACTCACTACCCTAACATAACCCATTCTATGAAAACTGCTGTTTTTAGTATGAAACCTTTTGAGTTAACTACATGTATCAATGTAACTTACTCAATGAAATGTTGGACCTAATAAGTAAATTAGGTTAGCAACTTGTATTGTTATGGCATCAGTACATTGTAGAATCATCCTGTTGAGTTTTAATTAAACTAAGTATTTTAGACTTTAAGCTATAGTGAAGTCTATCAGATTGTAAAATCAATCTATCAGATTGCACTGTAGACCTGAAATACATTGAAATAGACATTTAACTTACCATGACTTACTACCCTGGATAGTGAGCCATATTTCTATATCAAAATATTCCACTGACAAACACAAACCCAAACACTCTTCAAATAGAAACAACTGACTATATGGAAAAAAAATCAGTAAAAGAAAATGTAAAAAGTATTAGTGCATAAATGGAGGAATATTGGTTAAGACTGAATATTACAGTAACATCTGGCTGCATGAGGAAAATAAATATTAAGAGAAATGTGTTTCAAAACCTTTGTGTGGTGCTGAACGTTAATGTGAGAATGCAAGCAGATTGAAGACTTAGACCTGATTTGCATGACTTCGTTGTTAACACACTGTAAATTTAACTCTATGATGCTTTACCTTACAGCAATGACAAAAGTGCAAAGGCATAATTAGCACGACAATTTCTGACATTCATCTAAAATTCACAACAAAGCATTTGCGTTTCTTTGATGAGATGAAAACTTTACCCCTCAAAGCGAGTGACTTCAGCCAAGGCAACAGCCACAAATCCGAAAAACAACAGGAGCTTCATGTTGGCAATGAAGCTGACCCTGCCTGCAGACAGCACTTATAGCCATCAGCCCTTCACCTATCCACCAATCCAAATCCAAGATGCATCCCTATCATACATCCTCCCTGAAAGTTCTCATACTGTGTGCACCTGTTGACTTATTTTTGCCAATACCTCTAGTCAATGATTAATAGAAGTTTATGGAAACTTCAACCAAGGTCACTTGATATATTCTACTCCAAATAGCAACAATATCTTAATTTCATGCTATTTATAGTTGCCTCAGTATTGTAAGCACTGAGTAATCAATGATGTCTGTTTCCAGGAAATGTCAAATTTAAATACTTAGGTCTTGGAAAATCCACTTCTGAGGAATTAAACTAAAGAAAATGTGATTATATTTAAATATGAAGAATTTATATGACCTTTTTATTTTAGAATATGTTGTTGACAGCAAATTTAGAAAAAAAAAAAACTTTTAAGAAGAGCAAGACTTGTCAACACCACATAATACACGGCAGCATGTGGTTTTAGTCAGTCATACATTATGGTTAAAATTACACTAAAAATGCAACAGATCTTCACTTTTTTGTTCAGTTACTGACAGAACATGCAGGAATAGATCACAGAACTTGGTCCCTGTTGTAAATTACACTAATATACACACCAAATGAGACATGTGCTTTTGAGGTAGTTTTTAACTCTATCATATGTCTGTATAGGTTTACCCCAGGAGATCTAGTTAATCTTGCAGTTCACAGGCATGCATGTTAGAACATTTGGAGATTGTCGTTCTGTGTGTTGATGGTGGTCTCTCCATAATGTCTGGGTTGGTTCTGTGGTGGATAGGTGACCTACCAATGGAATTAGACACCATTTAATAGACAAAAATAAAAGAATGAACGTTCACAGCTAAATAACTAACATAGAACAGCCGTTTATTATAGCTGCAGAATGTAATTTACATTTTTGTTAAAACTGTCACTATGTTATATCAGCACAGTACGAGACAGATCATTTGTGAAAAAATAAAATAAAATCTGATTCCTCTGCCTTCTCCTATTGCTCCCAGTGCTAACCAGAAACAATCAATAGAAGCCAGAAGAAGGGTCTTGGCAATGTCAATCATGTTTATGTATGCACTGCACTTAAATCCTTGTAGAGCAGTAACTTTAGTTGATGTTCCTTTTAACAAAAGGTGGAAGTTCTGTCACAATTAAGCCTCATAATATTCTGTTAAACCCAAAGTTATTCATACTCCTGGCATATTTAGGTTTAATGTAAAGTTTTAATTTAGCCAATATGTTTTTTCTAACATGCAGTAATATCAAATATTTTGGAGTAGCCCAGCCAAAAATGCAACTTGATTCCGACAGTGTTGGTGGTTATCTATACAGGTCATTGTGCGAGAGGCTCGGTATACCCAGAACAGGTCACCACATTCAATACACAGAGACCAATTGACCTATTGTTTATTTTTGGACTGTGAGAGGAAACTGGAATACCCAGAGAGGAACAGGTAGAATATGGAAACTTTACACAGAAAGATAACAGGCCAGAAAATGAACCCAGGATCTTCAAAGTGTTGTATTGTATTATGCATACAATGCAGTTGTAATGTATGCATAATGTCAAATCTTTGAGTAGTAAATGTACTTTGTTCTTATTTTGTTAAGTCTTTGTAAATCAACAATATATACAATAAAAATAATCATAAAAATAAAATGCATTCAAAAACTGAATTAATAACATAAAATCAATGATTAAATGTCAATATGAAGAGTTTACATACCTGTTATAAGTGGAGAAGTCAAAGTCGCCTCTGCTTTAGCTTAGAGCTGAAGAAGGTCTGACTGAAGAAACAAAGAGGAATTTATACCACTGAGACAGCCAGATCACATGATGCTTTCTGCTTTCTTCCCCTGCTGCCAATATGGTTCCTCAGACCTTCTGCTAATACGAGGAGTAACATTTGATTCTGCAATACAGATGTAATAACTTGTGCACTCATTTTGTTAATTCAAAGGTAATTCACAAATGTTCCAACGAGCAATAACAGGATTTACTCCCATGACATCATTCTTAAATGTCACTCAAGTTAACATTTGTAGCATGCACCCCATCTGTCCCTCAGTGTTACCTTTGCCAATAGGGTGATATGAATCTTTTCTAATTAAATGAAGCCAGGAACAAGATTGCTTGGCTAAGATAATTTGTTGCCACCTTGTGGGCAAAAACAAATGCAACAGCATAACAGTTCAAATTTATTTATGTCACACACTTTGATGGAGCTTTGACAGATGGCTCTTAGAGGTAAGACAAAAGTACCAATGTCTTATAAACTGAGTTGTAACAAACAAATGCATGTAATTATGTTTATTTAACAGCACAGCTGACAAAAATATAAAGACTGGCTAAAAATTAGACTTTCATTTTGTTAAAATAGATAACCATAGATCACATTAATGCCAGCGTGATTTGCGGCAGTGTATGTAAACTCCCTACAGATCATTGGCTCATTTTCCAGACTGAGGCAGATGCTTCACAGGGCAGAGATGCTGCCAAAACGGTGCTTTATGGTTGTCACCTACTGTGCTGCTGGACTAAGAGCCTTAAAGACAAACACACCCAGCCATCAGACCTCTACCACTGGAATGGCTCCATCTGTGGGCCCACCTCAGGTCTGTTTTGGTAGAAAAATTGTCAGTTGGAGGGGTAGGAATACTTTTATCTGGAACACGTTGGGATAGGACAGGATGACTGTGTCACCTTTTGATGCTGAGAAGATCTATTATTTCACAGCACAGCTACTAGTTGTACTTTGAGGCAGCAGTTAAGGCGGCATGGCAGCAATGTAACATAGCTGATATCATGAATGGCTGAAAAATCAACAATTGTATTTATGGGGATCACACACGCACACACCCCCACACACACCGACATGCATGCAAACATTAGGACTTTGTATTGACTTCCATTCATTTTAGTAACTCCATTTATGCTTAACCTTGACATTTCCCTTAACCCTAACTGTTACTGCTATGTTCTTATCCCTATCTTTGGCCAAAGCCTAATTCACACCATACCTATAAACCCTGAGCCTACACAAGGGGGCTCCACTGTATTACGACTGGTTTTTGGACCTCATATTTTTAGCAAAATTATGAAACCAAAACAACTAAACCAAAACAGAACAAACAAAAAAGGAAACAGTAGACTTCCGTGAGTTGCTAGAAGGAAATTAACCTCCAGTCCCTCCAGAGAAAGGCATGAGCAGGAAATTATATTTCCTAGGGAACACATGAGTTACGTAGGATCCCTGGAGCTCTTTTGTTTGGTAAAGTATCGGTGGAGAGCCTAAATCACAAGCGAGCAACAGAGTGGGCAGAGCCGTGCAATGAGGTTCAGTCAGTGTGAGAGCTCCAAGAGCAGGGGTGTGAGCTCTAACTGTGCACCCCTCGGACGCCCCGGTGAGAGGTGAAAGAGCCATGAGAATGAGGCATGTGAGCGGGGAGTAAATAGTTTGCTGCAGCTAAATGTGGCCTGTAGATAAGACTCACACAGTGATGGGGTGAGTTCATGGTTAAGCTTTCAGAAACACATTAGACGACATTACCAGAAGTTTTTATGCACTCGTAACCTGCTAGCATTATCTAGCTCTTGAAAGTTTGACTCATTGATGTTATGCGAATTTTGCTGTTTAAAACGCTGTTTATTGGTTCGTATGGATTAAGGTTTATATTATAAAACTTAATTTCTTATGTACTTTAATAAGGACTCAACCAATTGACATTGATCTTCTCTCTTACTTCTCTCCAGGTGTTCTGCTTCGTTTAGCTGTAAGCTCTGGTAGAAGAGTCACCGTCAGCTTGGTGTTTAAATCTTGGTAAAATGAATGGGAAGAATGGCACCTTTTCAATTCCAGGGTTTTGCAAATCATGGATATTAATGATCTGATCTTTGCCTGAAGCATGGAAATGATTTAATATAAATAACCTGAAGTGGTCTTTTTCTGTATGACTTTATCAATAATTGTTTTTCCATAACACTATGAATTGATAGATGGCAGGACTCAGATTTACACAGTTATAACGGTTATAAGGACAACTTACAATTTAACTCTTCAATACTGCTAAATGACTAGTGTCCAGGTCTAGCAAATCATCACCTTTCTACTAACATATTTTAAAGTTGCTAGTTTGTTTTCTTCATTCAAGGTACTTTAACTTCATCTGTCTTAAGAACAATGTTCTGATATTTCTTCAGATGTTCATTCACACTTTTGAAAACTATATATTATTTTAGGTTAGAATGTACTTATTCTTTGCAATCCATCCAAAAATGCAATTCTTGTTTTTTTTATTTTTATTTCCAGTTGTCCTGCTGCAAACCTAAACATTGAAAGGTAACTGAGGGTAGAGTCTGCATTGGAATTTTTATTTTTCAAAAACACCCAAAGGCATAATCTGGCCTTTGTGTGTTTTTGTGGAGACATCCATTAAGATTGGGAATGGTAATATTTTCTAATGACCAGTTAATTTTGATCAGTATTTTTACAGTTAAATTCTGTGGAAGCATCAAAGATATACTTAGTTTTTCACTCATGGATTTGTAATTGTGATGATGTTGTTTAAAAAATGTTGACATTTTGAAAGCTGGGGTTTATTTTTGTACATTTGAGGTTAGACATAAATAGTTGAAAACTCTCTCTCTAAATCATGCCTTGACACATAAAAAATATTAGTAACTCTAGTGAAAGAATAATTCCTTATATTATGACTTCATACATGTTATTTTAAATGTACATAAAGTTACACTCTGACTCATACATGTTTATTTCATTGGTAAATCTCTGTTGCCCGCTGCACTCTGGAGAAATCTCATAGGTTGCTGGAAGAGCAGCAGCTGAGTGTGGGAGTGATTGGAGATGAAGACTTTAATGACAGACTTGTTAGTGTGGATAAAAATCCACAACATTCTCAATCTCCAATATGGGTCATTGGTCAGAGAAGCTTTCTTTGCAGGCGTGATGAAGCTGTGGTGCCTTTGAATCATTTGCTGATACGATTGGGGTTAGAAGAGGGAATGGAATTAGCTCATTCTTCTATCTGTACAAAAAAGGACCTATATAGGAATAAATATTATAAGGTGCCTACATTTAATGTTATGATTGGAAGTAAAACAAGATTTGTACTGAAACACACCTCTTTAACTTGAGCTTTCACTTAAAAACACTGTTCTTTTGCCTACTTCAGTTGATCAGCTTAAGTGCTCCTTTATTGATTATTTATGTAATATTTTTTTTCTGTTTTAGGTAATAGCTACCAGGTACACAATAGATTTATGGTGAACTTGCTTCTTGTTTATTGGTTCGTATGGATTAAGGCTTATATTATAAAACTTAATTTCTTATGTACTTTAATATGGACTCAACCAATTGACATTGATCTTCTCTCTTCTCTCCAGGTGTTCTGCTTCGTTTAGCTGTAAGCTCTGGTAGAAGAGTCACCGTCAGCCTGGTGTTTAAATCACACTGAACATCTCTGATAAAAATACTGAAGAGTGAATGGTTTTAAATGTTCATCACAGCTGTAGAACGCCTTCAGCTATAGAAATGTTCAATTTGAATATAATGCTTTAAGTTTGAATTGTGCATTGACTGCTTACTGATGCTCAGCCCAAACACTGTTCACACAACATACATCGCAGGTACACCTTGATGGCGATGATCGTCAAACTTTCACTGTTTGAGATCCAAAGGTTGACCTGCAGAGGGCACCAAAGTTCAATTATTCAAACTTTTGATCAATCATCACCAGTTCTTTAATGTTTTACACAGTCAGACTTTGTTGAAATTTAAAAAGAAAGAATAATTCATAGGAATCTTTATTACACCTCAACATCATCTGTGTTTATTCCTAAATTAAAAGGATAAAATTTTGCCTTTTCAATATTAGTAAATATCTAACTCTGAGAGATGGTAGAAATCTACTTCTATGGTTTTAGTCAGATCCCTAATGAATGAGATATTCATCCAGCCTCAGCTTCAGTCCAAAACCCTTCTACCTGAAAAATCTTTAAAAAAAAAACTTTTAAGTTTTATTGTCCAAATATTATGCCGACATTGTCTAATTAAAAATGATCATGGGCCAGAAAAACAAAAAACAAAAGCAAAACTCAAACATAGCATAGTTTAATAGAGTAGTTAGATTTTTGTAGTAATGGATAGGTTAATCAAAATTAATAAAATATCACCATCACTGAAGATAAACATGTCTGGCCTTTAAAAGTATATGTATTTGTTAAATTTAATTATTATTATTGCTATTTATCAATACCTGTTAATTTTTTGTGCAAAGCAAAGAATTAGCTGCCTTCATGAGACTGTCGTAATTAATAAGTCTTTTTGGAGATTTCTCATTTACTCCCAAAAACATAATTCATGTTATTCATGTATGATTTGACTAATCTTTGTAGAAAATCTAAAAAGAAAAAAAAAAAAAAAACTCATTGATATGTTTTAATTTTATTTCTGGTCTCATATTTAGTCACAAAATTTACACTTACAGAGTAAAAAAAAACAAAATCATATATATTTACCACAAAGACAAATATCACCCAACATGGAACTTTAGCATACACATATACATTTTTTACATAAATTGTCAGCATCACAAAGCAATATCACATTATCTCAGTCTAATATATTACACATTTAAATTTCATGACAACATGCAGAACATTTTGAGGCAGAGCATGCAGGGTTGGATCAGAACACTTGATCACTGATGAAAGCTTTTGGAAAACCTGCTGAGCACACAGAATGCACACCGAAGTTTCTGCAATACATAACTACGCTGTTTCATTAAGACACAGTGCTGACAAAATCCTGCAGAACATGCACATCTTTTATAAATAATGGGATAAGTGAGCTTTAATTAGTCACAAACCTTTCTAGCAGAGCAATGCTATCTTAAGTAGTTACAGTAGTTTCAGGAGTTATTCAGAGGTGGTACAAATTCCCAAATATAAATAGAGATTTATATTTGGGAATGTAATGTTGGTGGATAATTACAGTACCTTGCAAAAAAGTAATTCCTTAAATCTTCTTTTGACATTTTATTACAGTACAGGCACAAACTTCAATGTAACTTATTTACATTTTGTGATTTTTATGTGACAGACCAAACCAAAGTAAGGCATACTTGTAAAATGGAACATGAAAACAAACAAATAAAAACCTGGAAAATATGGCATAAAAATGTTTCCAGCTTTCTTTACTCTGATGCCCCAAATGAAATACAGCTCAGACAACTCCTTTCAAAAGCCATCTAATGATTAAATGGAGCCCACCACTGGGTAATTTCACATCGACATAATTCTAGGCTGGTTAGACAGCATTATTGAATAAACAGCATCATGAAGACCAGGGAACGATGGCATGTAAGCAGTAAGAAATCCATGTGCCCCATGCCCTGTTGGAGGCAGATCACATGGAAAATACCACTCTAATAAAATGAGACCGAGATTAAACATTTTGGTCAAAAGGCCAAAATGCAAAAGTCTACTTGTGGAAACAGACACACTGGACACATCATGCTCCATGCTTAAACACTGTGGTGGCAGCATGATGTTGTGTTTTCAGCAAAAGCTAGTTCTACTGAAAACTTAATCAGGGAAGTTGAATACAAAATTTATGTCATTCATTTTAGATTTTCATTCATCACAAAAATGTAAGTATCATTTTCCTTCCACTTCACCATAAAGGACTCCTTTGTGTCAAGCTATTAAAATGTATTAAAGTTTATGGTTTACAAAATATGAGTAGTACAGTATGGAATACCAAATTTGCGACATAATAAGGTAGTGATTGTTTTTTGGTCTTTTTCTTTTAAAAGTTTCACTGCTCATATTTTACAGCTGAGGTTTTAAAGCTTTGGACGTCTCCGTTTTCACCGCAGACCAAGAAGGAGGACAACTCATCTGTTCACAGTTTCTGTCTTTGGCCGTTGTCATTTGACATCGCAGGAAACGCTGTTTTTGACTTTGAGGCTCAGTGCTTCAGAGGCACGAAAAGAGAGAGCGCTCATCTTAGAGCTGATGCTAGGATGAGGCCTTGCAGCTCTGCGTGGAGAGCATCGCAGCAGTCTCAGTAAGTTCTTGCGAAAGTTGCGCCCTACAAAACTGTACACGATGGGGTTGACGCAGCTGTTGAAGTAGGCAATGCAAATGGTGAACGGCATGGCAGTGTCAATGATTTCCAGGATGGTGCAATTGTTAGCCAAGATAAGCTGAGTGAGCATCTGCATGAAGTGAAATACTTGGTGGGGTGCCCAGCACAGGAAGAAGGCCAGAACAGCTGCCGCGAGCATGTGCAGCACCTCATCATCCCGGGAGCAGGAGCTTTTCTGGATATGCTTCACCCTTAGCAGGGCCCGCCCAATAAGACAGTAGCAGGTGATGATGATGACAAAAGGTATCAGAAAACCCAGCAGGCTTTTCATGAGGCTGATGCACAGGAGGAGATTGTTTAGCCTTTTGACGTCTTTGTCGTTTGGGTGTAGAATGCCACAAACTATGGTTTTAGAGTTTTCAATGTAGTGGACATCCCTGGTCAAGGCTATGGGAACGCTAAGCAAAAAGGCAAACAGCCAGATCATCACACAAGTGATGTGTGCGTACAGCACGGTGCGAAACCGCCGGGACCGCACCGGATGCACAATGGCCAGGTAACGGTCAATGCTGAGGGCTGTGAGGAAAAAGATGCTTGTGTAGAGGTTGAACATAACCAGTCCAGCGGCAGTCTTGCACAGAAATCCTCCAAAAGGCCAGTGGTAACCCATGGCTGCAAAGGTTGCCCACATGGGCAGAGTGATGACAAAGGTGAGATCAGACACGGCGAGGTTGAGAACAAAAATATTGGCCACAGTTTTGAGCTTCATGTAGCAGTAGATGACTGCTACCACCATGCTGTTTCCGATGATGCCGATGACAAAGTTGAAGGCGTAGACGATGGGCACCAGGGTGAAGATGAACTCGTGGCTCCCAGACATGCCACATGTCAAGTTTATTCCTGCTGGCTCGTCTCTCGTTTGGTTCGGCATTTCCCCACCCCTTTTTTTTTGCAGTGCCAGATCCTTTAGAGCAGGGAACCGTGTCAGTGGGGGGTGCGTCTGTGGCAACTGATACAGGCCTTGGGCGAGGGCCTCGGCACGTCCTATAAAAGAAAATACAACAGAAATGTCACAGACAGTCTGGGAGAGGAGCCGTCATTACTGCTGGCATGGTCCATAAACGCTAATCCACACGAGCACCCATGAAAGTGCCCGCCCTGCACTAGCTCATTAAAGACCTGAACATTAAAGCCATCCTGAAGCTTTATGTTATTTCTGTAAATGAAGAAGCCATGAGAAACAGATGTCACATGTTTTTCAATATTCCAAAAATGTCCTTTGAAAGATCATTATTCAGACGGTCTGTTTTCCGTTCCCTCCTCTAATTTCTCCCTCAGCTAATGAAGGGCAGAAGGGGTGGGGGAGTTGGGGGTGTTTATCAGACTTGTGGACTGACAGCGCCCAGATGAACGTTTACACCGGGCATTATGACCTGTGCTAGTTGAAGGCTTTCATGGCAAAGCTCCGAGCTCTGATGACAATGGCAATAAAGGCAGAGGTGCGAGAGGGAGCAGCGAGGAGAGAGTTAAAGAGCTCCGAGGCTCCGGTCGCCGCAAAAAGACCTGTCATGTTTGAAACCCTTGGCGTGCGGAGATACATCGCACCCAGCGTGAGAACTTCTAATCAGCACACACCTAAACAAACAGGACAGCAGGGATTCAGCACTGTGGAAACTTCACTCTGTGAGAAAATCAAACCTGCGTGCCACAGAAAATTTGCCCCAGGGCTAGTTTTTATTTATTTATTTATTTTTTTACTTCATTTGTATGAGCAGAATGAGAGATGGTTGTAAAAATAAAAATCCTCCCATTTGCTGATAGTCTTTATGTTTAATAGAATAGCTTTGTGGTGTCATTAGTGGAACTGATGCAATAATATTAGCATAAGCCGTGTGTATGTAACATTTAGGCCATAAAGACAGTTCCTGTTACTAATTAGGAGCAAACAAGATGTTTGTGGATTCATTAAACCAGGCAGACACACAGAGAGACATGTGCTGAGCTTTGAGCTCAAGAACAGGTAAATAGCTTGAAGATGCTATAAAAATTAAATGGGCTGATTTAGGGAAATTAAGATGACTGTTTTGTGAGATAATGACAAAAGGCAGAAATTAAGCCCTTAAAGTACCAGTTTGGTGAAACTGTGCGTCTTGCCACAAGATGGCACTCTAGCAATACAATTTCACTCAAATGTTCTTTTTGTCTCACTAGAGAGCAAAAAAGTATTGCATTGAAAGATTTAGGCAAAGATAACAGGCTAGTGTTTGTTAAATTAAAATTACATTTTGTTCTTTGAGAAACTGGGTTCGTGCTGCCGTCGGAGTGAAGTTAAAGCTGTCTGAGCCGTGAAGTGGAACGCTTTTATCTTAGATTCGGGGATCTCTTCATTTTCCACCAGGTTTTAGCGGATGAATTCTCCGAGTGCTAAAGCAACAGTGGTATCGGTTGCAGATGGGGTACTGCGTCTTTGGTGTGGAAGGTGCACGAGTGCCAAGGGCAACACCGTAATGAAAAGTTCTCAGAGTTTCCTGCACAGACCTTCCTTTGTAATGGCTACAGAGCAAAGAGAGACCAGAGATGTCATTGGTGGGATTTCCTAGACATATTCTTTTCTGTGTTTCTGTCTGTGAATCAAAATATCATTCAAAGAAGAACCACACCATTATTTAGAGGTTGAGATTACAATGCCTTGCAAAAGCATTCAAAATCATTGAATGTTTCCATAGTTTAATAAACTTTAATGCAATCTAGATAACATAATAACACAAAGCATCACCTAATGTGAATTGTGAATTGAAATGAAAATGATTAATAGTTTTAAGCATTTTGTACAAATTGATGCCATTAATTTTTCTTCAGTCTTTTTGGTCTGTTACCTCAAAACTGGATGAAGCCATCAAAAGTTATCTCACTGGTAGATGGAGTTCCCTTGTGTGTAATTTAGTGTCAATATAAATCCAGCTGTTTAATGGAGGCCTCACAAGTGAGAGAATGTCAGTGAAGATCAAGAAACTCAGCAGACAGGTCAAGGATAAGACTGTGGAGAAGTGTAAAGCTGGGTTAGGTTACGAAGTAATATCCAGAACCTTGAACATCTCTCAGAAGACTGTTCAATCCATCAACTGGAAACAGAAAGACTATAAAACTAGAAAGACATGGCTGTCCTCCTAATCTGACAGCCCAGACAATGGGACCATCATGGTAACTTTCATGGTAACTCTGGAGCCTCATGGTATCTCTGGAGGATCTGCAGAGATCCATAGCTCAAGCACAAGTCATACAGGGGACACAGTAAACATGTGCAAGAAGATTTTCTCATAACTCAAACATGGTTGTGACAACATCATGATTGTGAGGATGCTTTTCTTCAGCAGGTACAGAGAAACTGCACCGTTGAGACAAAGATGAATAGAGCTCTATGTAAAGCTATATTGAAAGAAAAGCTTTTAGAGGCTGCCTACGCCTAGATTAGAGTAAAAGTTCCCCTTTCAGCAGAACAATGACCCTAAATTTACAACCATGGTTATAATGAAATGATTTAGTACATGTACAGTAAAAGTCACAACTATGGCTAATATTAGTCTGTCACATAATCCAATTAAGTACGGTACATAGAATTTGGGGTTATAACAAGACATAAGGTAAAAAGATTTCAGGCTCTAGAGTTACAGTGAATCTCTTGGTATTCAAAGCATTTCAGATGACCGCAAGTGGAAACAATTTGACAACATATGGACTGTACAGGTTATATCCCAGTATGTGATTAGTTGACCACTGGTATTTTTCCATGAGGGGGATAGTGATTGCTAGAGCAGTGCTATTTAAGCAAAGCTGAAAGTCATGCATACGTATGAGAATCCTGTAAAAATTGTGAGGTAGTTCCAACAGAAGGTTGATCGGCAACAGGTTAATAAGCGCCGCTCTGTCCAGTGAGCTTCAGTTCTGAATGAGATGGTACAGTACTAAATGGTAGCCATAAACCCTGGGTGACCACACTCAGGAAGGTAAACATCTACTTCACAAGCTCCATGAGCAAGCTGCATCCTCTAAGACAAGACAAAGGTCTGTGTGTCACTGTGCCTGTCTACAAACACAAAGCTGCTTACAATGAAAGATAAAATCAAAGTTTTGAGGAAGTTTGTGGACTTTTCCGACCCAAAGCGTACTGACTGAGTTCTGAGTGACACTGTAGTTGCAACATTCCACATCTAATCCTATTTTAGGGGCATTCAAATGTGCCTCTTCCTGCGTGAACTCATGGGAATCCTGCTGGAGAAAGTAACCCTGGCGAAACAGAAATGAGGTTCCCATCAACTGAGTTATTCGAAGCTGCACGCAGCTGTAGCACCAATCCGCTCTGATATGAGCACCACCATCTGGTCAGCCATAGCGAGAAGCAACTACAGTATCTGGCTGATAGAGTTAATGATTTATACAAAGCCCATTAGGAAGCAAGGTTCACCATGCCATTAGGAGACATGCATTAGCCATCACCTGATCGTCCTCTCATTTCAGCCTCGTTTGGTCAACAGGAAGTTCCTTTAACAATAGGCGCTTTCAACTGTTCACATCCTGCACATCTAAACAAGTTAGAAGAGCACACATTCACTTCCATTTGTCACAACTAACTCACGCTTGCATTAAAACTGCAAGACACTATAACTTATCAGTCTCTCCCTGAGGATTAATATTAGTTATATCTAACCATACCCTCTCACAACTTTCCTCAAAATTATTAAGCTGGCATTTCAAGTGAAGTTCAAAGCTTCTCGTACTGTTTGTATTTTGCATATAAGGTATTTTGCATCTTTATGTGGAGGAAAATGAAGTAAATAAGTGACAGCATAGTCACCACCGTGAACATTTTATCCAGGAGCCCCTGATAAAATTTCAACAAAAACGTGAAAACCACTAAAGATCTATTTTAGAAAACATACAAAAACAATGACTGGAAGATATAAAAGATTATGTACAAAAACGGACTGTTACGAAGTTGTACAAATAAAATTGCACAACAAAAGTTTAAAATATTTAAGAAACGTTGCATATATTTGCCGTAAGTGGGATAGTTTTAGAAAAAGATTATGCATGCTGAAGAAAACTTGAAGCAGTGATTTCTTCTAAATTCCAGGTGCTGTCTGTCTTTGTGTATGTGCTAAAAGAGCTTTTCATAGTAAATGTGTGTTCTGAAACTATTTGAAAAAAATTGTGCATGTATTCATTCATATTCCACAAAGAGTGGTGGCAGCATTGTGATGTGGCAATACATTTTTCTTCAAGAGAAATAGAAAAAAGATAATTAAAGGTGGGTTGAGCTGAACATGATCTGTCTATCTATATTTACTGTACTGCCAATGAAGATAAAATAAATTTCCTACTATTTCAGATACACCGGTTTCATTCCCACTGAAAACAAGCTTTATATTTGAATGGAAATGACTTTTAATCTATATTTGCCAGAGGTATGAATAACTGCAAGATTTAAGAAAAATAATAATTGCAACATTGTTGATTATTGCATATTCTATTGTGAATAATCCCTATTTTCCTCATTACTCTTTTTCTTTCTCTACACTGTTCTCCCTACATCTATGTCAGTTGTAGGCATAAAGGACAACGAAAGTCTTTCCAAGTAGCCAGTTTATATCATTAGAATCCATGTCTCTTTTTATTCTTGATATCTGACATAATATAACAAACCAAATGTTGCAACCAAGTCATTTTTTGTGATTATGATATTGCACAGATTCATTTTGCTCTAATATAATTAACGTGTTGTGCAGTTTAAAATAAACATAGAGATAAGTTAGATAGTTGCAGCTAGACTTGATTTGTATTGAGATCTTGTGCCCCCACTGGGCTTATTGTTTAGCATAAGGTAACTGGGTCATGTCTTACGGTTTGCTGCAGAGCAGCTAATGGAAACTGTATACTTCAAATGTCAGGTCCACAGTTGTTTGTCTACAGAACTGAGTCCACATGTGACCTGGACAATTAAATAGAGCAAGGTTCTGCCCATGGAGTGGGCTATACTGTACTATACTCACATGTCTATTTACAACACAACAGATAAGAAGTCATTTTCTCACCTACTTATTTTTAGTCCATTAGAGGATTACTTTGCTGCAGAGCTTTGACACTGCCTTGCTTATAAATATGAAAACATCTAAGGCTTACGAATCATCTGAAAAAGTTAGACCTATTTATATATCTCACATTCTAGTCAAGAATAAAGTCTTTCTGAAACAAGTTCATGCTTCATTAATAGTCTCCTTTATTCACACAGGCCCACCTGATTTTATTCCCCAAACAGTTTTCGCTTACCTTTAGATAACATTCTTTAAAAATTGGACATTTCAGCAGGAAGGCAACTTCTGTTTTGTCAGGAAGCAGATCTAATCCGATGGGTCTATGAACATGATACTTTGCATAGGTTGCGAAATATATTGCAGAATTCCCTTCATGCCATTTCAAATGCTAAAGCAGAAACTTTGCATGTGTTTGACATGAATAACCTAAACAAACAGCAACAATGGGCCTCACCAGTCAAAGCTGTGGTTACAAATAACATGTGGAGTTGTCATTACATAAATATTATTATAACTGCCAGCGTTCTGCCCCAGGACAGGGGGCTACTAGCTGGCTACCTGAAAAATACTATTTAATTACTAAAAGCAACAGAAACCCAGACATTTCTGGCATTAAAACTTTTGTTAGAGTGTGAGCTCTTACCTTCAGCTGTGGAACCAGGAGGTCGTGTGACGCCTTCAGAGCTGGATGAACAGAGGGACAAAGAGAGACCACTGCCAGCGGCTGTCTGTGATTTAACTTAACTCATGGAGTGAGATGAGCAGGACTCCTGCCTGACACACAGACAGACCCCCTCCCCACGCTTCCAAATTCTCTCTCTCTCTTTTTTTCTCACAAACAAGACACACACACATACACGCGCACCCCTTCACATGTACACACACACTACAATGATAAATGGAGTTTATTGGAGCCAGTTAAGTTTTGTCCTGGTCCAGCTATATTTACCCAACAGGTCATAGTCACACTCTCACACAAACAGCGTCACTAAAGTTCTTGCTCTTCTGTTTTGACTATATTCTGTATCTTTTCAATCACTTTTTGCTTTGTACGAACTGATTTAATTTGAATATCGCTGCCATGCAAAGGGTATTCTTGATGTTCTTGCATTTTCTAGAGCTGTATGTTTTTAATCACTTTCTTTTGTATAAACTGAATTTACTTGAAAATTGCTGACATGCCTAGAATTTTCTTGAACTTCTTGCCATTTCTCGAGCTACGGCCATAAAGTGATCTTATCATATCAGCACCCTGTCCGTCGCCCTCAATTCATCCTGAAAGGAGCAACCAGGCTCTGATTATGATGGACCCTGTCATCATGCGTTATTAATAGCTGCTAAATGCTGTCTCTCAATTTGAATCAAGCAGCCTTGTTAAAGGTTCGGGGGTGGGGATCTCAGAAAGGGGCTAAATTGGGGCTGGCAGGGAGGAGCTGGGTTTTACAGTCATTGCTGGGTTTCTCCAAACATTTCCTGTTTAACAGTGTGAGATTCAGCTGTTCTTATTTTACTTCTTTATTTTATTATTATTAATTTTATTACACACTCCCTGGGATTCTGTTCTATTCCCCCAAAGTTCACCATTGTTGCAAGGTCTGCTGTATGTAAACTGGCTATTACTGGTCCTAAGTGGGTAAAAAATGTCCGCTGTGTGGATTTAAATTGATGCATGTTGATACGAAATGTCCTGTGGCAGACGGCCCTATTTTATACCAAGTACCAAACAACCAAAACTGCGAAAACATAAAATATATGGACAGGCACTTCTCCAATGTATCTCTTTCAACTCTCTTGTGACTGAAGTCTTTGATAAAAATAATTATTTAAAGCAAGATCTTTAGCACTAAGGGAAGTAATCTGAAGCCTGCCCACTTTGAGAACGTTTAATGCAGCTACGTTATAAAGGAATGTCTATTTTTAGGGACCACATGCAACTTCAGGCACAGACCGGTACTAAAGGTATTTGTCTCTCACTATTTTCTCTTTCAGGATCCTGACAGAAGTTGAGAAGTTGCCTCCCTACTTAAAACATGCTGAGGTGTAGCGAGGCCTTGGCTGTTGTGTAATAGGTGCACAGAGTTTTAGTAAACAAAGAGTTGCAGATGACCAAAGTTGTGAATGTAAAATAAAGGAAACACAAACAACTGAGGAGCTGCAGCTAGCCCGATTGGTGACTTTTTCTCACTCTGGTGTGACCTTACCATTTGAAAGTGTCCAAGTTAGAGCGAACCTCGACAGGTGAAAATACCCAGGAGGTCAAAAGGGAACTAACACAAAAGTCTGGAGAAACTCTTGGAAATACAATGACATGCAGGTATATATCTCTTCAGTTTTATACCTGTTGTATTTCAAAGAGGGCAGTTTATGTCACAGTTTATCTTGCTTTGCACAGCAACAGAGCCATTTACACCTCTAGCGGGATTACAGTTCAGCTCCATTATATCTTCAATTACTGCGAATGATAAGAACTATCCATTAGGTTAGGTGTATTCTATGAGAGCAGAAAGAGTCTGTGGCAGCAATTCCTCGCTGCCGCAGGAACAATCAACGGCCTGCATCTGACCCCATGAGACCTCTCAGGAAGCGGAGACGAAGAGTTATGCATCAGGCCCTGAATCTCTAGCTGTATATTCTACAAAACAAACATTTTTTTATTTTTTTTTCGTGGGGACAGGATGTTGTTGCAACACCCAGCACTATAACAGTGATTTACACTCTTGGACTACAAGCAGAAACAGATGTTGATAATTTAAAAATGGATATTTGTGAGAATATGATGTGGGAAATATTATTTCTCCAGGGACGGTACTATTATAGAAAGGAAAAATGGTGTTTGTCTGAATTTGTGGACGGTACAGCAAACCAAAAGAGAATCCCCTTTCAGTAGTCGATCCAAGATATGTCTAAAACAATGTTTTGCAATGTTGTGCAACCGAGGTAAAATACTGGCTTATTTATTTCATTTATTGATTGCATGTTGCATCATTTCTGAATGAGTAAGGCCAGAAATGGGATGAGGCTTAATCTCTTACACTTATTGCCCTGAGGTATGGTAGTGCTTAATGTTCTTGCTAATCAAATCATTCTAACAAGATTAGCTTGGTTAGCGCTTAAGCTGTTGTAGAATGAATTGTCGTAATTACTGGTAGCACAGGGAGCACTGCGGGGAAGGACAGACCTTGTGCAGCACAGCAACACAGTCGGTGAAATGCCAAACCCAAAGCAGAACCACCTACTAGAGAAACACAATACTGTGCAATATGTGAAGATTGAGTTCAGACCATAAAGTGCTTATCAAGACTGAGTAAGGTGCTGTTTAATCTTCTTACGGAAAAACAAATCTCTCCCTCCATATTTATTAGCACACCTTGTAAAAATCGGTAAAGAGATTCCAATATCTTAAAATAAATGAAAATGTAATTTTTATATAATCACGTTACATTTGCATCAGCTCTTCAAGACTTTTTCTTTTATTAATTAAAGGTTTTTACATACTGATCAAGTTTAAAAAGTACTTAGGGGCACCATAAGTTATGGTACTGATGATTTGCGAAAAAAACAAAAACAAACAAACAAAGAAAATAATATTGGGGATTGTCTCCCCATTTAATAAAAGTAAGCAAATTTTATAAAGTAGATTTTAAAAAAATTTGATGCAATTAGAGATATGCTTATTTTAGAATCATTTATAAAGCTTTATGTACCATTATTGTACATAACATCGACAGGTTTATACTGTATGGTTTCTATAAAATTCACGTTGTGTGAACAGATTGCATTTTTAATTAGCATTAACAAGCCATCTTGGATTTCATCATAATGAATAAATACAGAACACGAATACATTTTTTTTCTTTGCACATATGGCATTCATTAGTTTAAAATATTCCAAACTCTCTTTTGTGTATTGCAACATTACTCTGAGCGCACAACAGGCAACATATATCAGAGGTGAATGACATGCAGTCTTAATGATCATCATAAGTTTTTAATAGAAAACTGTCCACCTTGTAAAGTCTTTCAGTTTCTAGTTGCTATGCATGTCTTCCTCATCATTCCTGTGGGAGCTGAACACATTTTATCTTGGCAGGACTGACACAAAGAACAGGTGGAAATGATCAAATATTTTCTGCCATGAAAGCTCAGTTCAACTTTTACTACTTTTTAAGGTATTGTAAGATCTTTGGCTGTTCCAAGGGGATTTAAAGTATCCCTTAGAGCAGAACGGATGATTAGTTCGAGGATTCACAGAAAATAAAACACAAAAGTTGTAAAATAAAGAAGAAAATATGTCCCCCTACCTCTCTGCTGCTCTACATCTCCTCCACCACAGTAGAGCAGGATAGTTAGCATGACCACCAATGACATCAGACAAACAGTTTTCCTGTAGTATTAGGTTGTTTCTTCGCAACAATCTTGAGCTTTAATGCGCTGAATGGAAACTAGGTTGGTCTCATTGGACCAGGCCTCCATCTTCTAAATGCTTGTTGCAGTGTTTGTAGCAAACAGCAAAGCTTTTATGATTTTGTTCTTGCCACTCTTCCATTAAGACCAGATATTTTGTATGCACAACCAAACTGTCAACGAACTCTTCCACAGGAGCTCTGGCTCTTCAACTTTTCTAGAGTTACCATGGGCTGATTCATGCTTTTCTAGTCAGTTTTGGTGCTAGTTTTTATACAGGGGTATCAGAATAAAGTTGGCTGTATTTCAATCCATGCCACATATTTCAGAGTTAAATAAATAAAAAAAAGAAGCTAAAAACCATATATTTTTCATAATCTTTTCATGCTCTACTATGTCTTGGTCTATCAAATAGCCAATAACATACATAGAGGCAAAATAAATCTTCCTCAGATGACCCAAACATGTTAAATGTGACGTTAAGTGGTCTTTTAATTCCCCAGTGTTACGTGAAGCTGTCAAGGACAGCCCTCTCACCATCCTTCTTCCGTAGTCAAGGTTCAGAAAATATTTACTGCACCTCTTACTGGACCTGTCTTGTTACTCCCATGACCAACATATGTCAAAACTATGACTCTACCAGAGGTTGTGTGGGAGGATGACAGTAACATGACCAAAACCTTAAAAACATAATGTCCTCTATCACATCAGCTGGGTACTCTTTTTCATTAGTTCAACTTGGACCCAGGATTAAACACGCTTTTTTTGTTTGTTTTTTTTTTGTTATCATTTTTTATTTAGCTTTAACCATGTTACAACTACAGTACATCTTAACACTGTGGAAATCAATGACCCAAAGGTTGATTCTTGGCATGTAAAACTATGTTGCCGAACTCCTTTAGTTTGGAGAAAATTAACAGAGATGTACAGACAACTAATCTTTTCCACAAACAGGAAGTGTCTAAAACACTGGAGGAAGGCCTGTGACAGATGCTGAATTAGTTGTTGTTTAGTTCTGAGCTCCCCAAGGTTACTTTTTTCTTCTTTTTTTTTTTTTTTACATCCACACATTCTTTAAGGGAGGGATGGGAAAATGCTGAGGGGGGATGCTGAGGGAGGCTTGCTACTTCGCATTCAGCATAACCTCTCCCATGAATGTTTTGGGCTCCTTATAAGATCTTTAGTGGATAAAACCATTTTTGTACCTCCTTCCAGTCTAGTGAAGTATTTCAGTTGGTGACGTTTAAATTAAATAAAGGCCGTGAGATGTCATACTGCTGTTTTCTACTCCCATAAGGTAACTATCTGTTCTGTTAAGCAAGTATTATAGACTTTTAAATTCAATAAAGGCAGTGAGTTGTCATATTGTTGTATCTAACTCTCTTAAGATACCTACCTGTTCTGCTACTGGAGTATTATAGACTATCCCAAAGGAAGTGATAGATTCACCTTCAAGCTAAAATTATTTCTCTGAAGACTAATTTATGTTTATTAAAGACATCTTTCAATACATTTAGACATATCTGGATCTAACAGAATCAACCCAGACAAATAAATATGCCACTGTGTGTTTTAAAGTAACTTTTCTTTTTTTTCGCAATTTTTTTCAACTTAGATTTTACTATTGAAATGTTAAATTGGAACCAATTTGTAATAAAATCTGGCTATACATTAGGTTTCACTGGTTACCGTTGAAAAGCTGTGAGTGGGTGTTCATCGTTGTAAATGTGTCTGAATATTTCTGTGCAAAGAAAATGTTTTTAACACTCAGTGACGTACCGAAACCGTCTCCAGGACCCTGCCAGACTTCCCTTCTGTAAACATGTGACCATCAGTGATCTACCTCTCCCCTGACCCATTTCTCAAAAGAGCTGAACAGCCTTATGAAATTAAAAAGTCAAAAGTAAAAGCCGGTATTAATAATAAACATCAGATAAAACAGGCCAAGCCTCTGAATTTCTCTTTTGAAATTAATCTCTGAGCTTTCACAGCCCATGTACATACACTCTTCCCATTCAGACCCCTTTGGGCCGTCCTGTAACTTTGTGAAATGTTGGGGAGTGCAGGCTCAGCTGAGTCAATAGCCCTGGGCCCCCTCTGAATCATATAACCAGCTCCAACATCCAGTAAGAGCCATGGCAGAGATGTTGTGTCATCTCCTCATCCCTCTTGAAACAAATAAAATTAGTCTTTGAGTGTGTTCAAGGGAATTGGCTCAGTAAATGATTATCTTGTTTTACCACAAATAAACAAACTTTTCTCAGATATGGCCTGGCTTTTAATTTTAACATCTTAAGATAAACACAAAACAAATAACTGTTGCCTCAATTACTTATTGAAATTTGGGGCTGATTGCTGAAAGCCGGTGGGGATTCAAAGCTCTAAAAGTTTGTGTTTTGTCACAGAGAAAAATCTGGGTTTAAGCCAAAACCCTAGCAAAACAAAATGTATGTACGTATGTACTGAAGGTTCTGGGAAACATATCTGTTCTCTAACAAATGTACTGCTTTATATTCCTACAGTAATTGGTAGATTCAGATTCAGATTTATTCATGTACCAAATGGATAATTATTGTTACATCAAGTACAGTAAGAGCTTTCATAGTTTTTTTTTTTGTTGCTACTTTTATGATACGCACACCCACTCACCACTGAATGCATTGGAGGCAAAGTGCAGTTCAGGGTCTCATTAAAGGACACTCAAACAATAAAGGATATTAGAATGTGTCATGGGGATTGATCTATCGACCTTCTCTATGTTAGACAATAAGCAATGTTATTGTCTAACAAAGCAATGCCACTGCCTGGTTTCCTTCTAATTCAAAGGAAATGGGTGTTGGACACAAGGTTTTTACCATTTTGCTCACAAGTTCATAAATGTTTCTTACGCTTTGCTCATGTGCCATTGTAGATCCTTTCATCACACTCCCAGTGGATAGTCATGTCATTTCTAGTGAAGAATGGCTTCCATATGACACCTCAGCTACAAAAACCCGATTGACAAAGAGGCTGTTCTTCAGCAAGTTCCCCTCATTCTTAAAATCTTATTTATAGTAACCATTTTTGTTAACCTTCCAGCCAGTCACCTTCATTCTCAATAGGGATGGGCTATGATATCTGCTAATTCCTGAACCGATGACAGCTATACTGTTCTCATGCCTTCCACATTTAGCCTTTTTAAAATTATTTTATGATGCCACCCTAGAGGTCCACGAACAATGGCTTATTTTTACTGCCTTTCTTCCTAGGTACATTTCCATCAATGCTCTGTTTTCGTCATAATCTGAGGTAAAAGAAAATCATGCCATTAAATGTCTAATGTCACTTACAACTTGTAATGTAAATTTAAAGTCCTCCCACTCCCCAAAAAACAAAAATAAACTAACGAAGCCTGTTTCAGATTGACACAACATTCAATATTTTGTGAAATTGTGTTTAGTAAGATAATGTTTTTTTTTGTTTCATAAAGCAGTCCTTTATTTATAAAATAAATAAAAGTGACTCAGATACTAACCTACAATTCACACCACAGCCGTCTTATATGGCCTGCATTAATGTTTTATTTTCTTCCTCTGACTCACTCACTGCTGACGTTCAGGATGCTACAATCTCTCCTTACTGTTTTTCTGGACACGTCAGGTGTTTTGTCCTTGCAGTATCTCCTGTACAACTCTCCTCTCTGGTCCATCCTGGCGTCGACAAGATTGGGAAAACTTCTCTAATGTTCTGACGCAACTTCACCCCAACACATATTGCTTTATCACTTATTGCTGATGAACCATCTGCATGGTGGTATTACTGCCTCACAGAAAGAAGGTTATGGCTTCAAACATAGGACCTTTATATGTGTGGTTAGTATTTCCTCACCCTGCAGGTGTGTGTTTTCTTGTGCTACATGTATTTCCTCTCTCTCTGTTTTGACATGACTCTTGTAACATGTTGCCTTGCTGTTCCAGTTTATGTGTTGACAAAACACACAGAACGATGTTTCTTTCACTTGAAACTGCTGCTTCCACTTATTGCTTTTAGAGACAGTTCATAAATTTTACATTTTATTGCATTAACAGTCCAATTTCTGTCTGACCATAGTGGGCACTTACAAACATTGCACATCACCAGTTATAAATACATAATCTCCATGGTGAAACATGATAATGGCAACATACTGCTGACAGAAAGTTAAATAGAGGACATTCATAAATAAATAAAAAAATATAATAGGCTGTAGTGTCATATTAAATAAATCAGTCTCAGTGGAATTTATCTATATGCAACTCACTTACTGAATTGGGGCAATAAAATAAATAAAGTTTGCCAAATTACATTTTCAAAAATGCAAATTTTTGAAAAGAATTGAGTGTAAAATATTTAGGCAGAGATTTAAGCATGAAAACAACAATAACTAAGCTTCATTTAAGATGTTTCAGATGAAATTATATTAAGTACCTGTAAATTGACCTGTATATTTGAAAATACTTCCAAGGCAATATTGCAAACCGTTGACTTTGGTCTAATAGAAGCAACTATTATAATTAAAGTTATAAAACTTAATCTGAGGATGCAAAAAAATATACTGAGCAGTATGGAAAGTTTGAGTTAAAACAGCAGCGTTCCACCTTTGTATCCTTCACACTGAGCTGAAGTGTAGAACTCAATGTTTCAACAATTATCTGTGGCTGTATTACAGACAAAGGCAAGGTTGGAGATAACAACAATTATATGAGGAAAAATACACCATTTAACTGGCCTATTTAACTGAGTACTGCAGTAGAGTACTCTTGGTACTCATATAAGGAGCACATTTATTTAATCCCCACCTTGAGCCAGTTAAGCTGCTTGTGGTGGTATAATAGTGCAGAAAGTGTTTTCTTAGTTTACTTTGAGTCTTCAAATGTCAATGAATCATGAGTCTAATGACAGTTCATTAGACTAGTTCAGTTCATCCAGCTTGGAAAGCACATTAAGGCATCATGAAAAAAAAGAGAATAAATTAAAAAATAATTGTGCCAAACACCAAATCTAATGACATAATCTAGCTACATGCTGTATGAGAACTGACACACATCAAGCCAGAATTGGAAATAAAAATGATTATTAGGGAACCTAAAGACACTCTCATAACCCTGTTGAGTTCTCTTTGCCAGTAATCCTTGTGTAGATATTAATCCCCTGTGTGCTCTAAGAGACATGACCTTTAACTAGAACATTCTGTATTGCTCTGGCACAGCTCTTCTGTAGACATCAAATGGAAACATTAACTTAAAGTCTGAAAACTAGACTTAAAATGGCCTTTACCAGCTTTTTTGAGTCATCCTTCTTCGTCACCAGGTTCCTGAAAGTTGGCTGAGTACTCTGTGACTCTGAGTTCACTTGATCTAAATAAGCAACAGGTCAAGACCGATCTTCTAGTAAACTGCAATTCCCTCAACTCTTGTTTGTGATACATATTTAAACAGCACATCTAGACACCAATAATATGTTTACAAGACATGCAAAACTGTATGATTTCTTTCAGTCTCTGGTGAGTCTGCCTTATATTTTTCTGTTTCTATTTACCACTGCCCTATTCCAATTATTTATTTATTTTTTTTAAGCTGTGGCCTTTCCGTGGGAGCTTATCAAGTCTGTGTTTTAGAGGAGTGCCAGTTTATAGATGGCACCAGGGTCTTATAACTCAGCCAGCTATGCTGCAGTGTCCCTGAAGAGGAGGAGTTTACAGTGTATTGGTTTCCAGTATGTGTTTGTGTTCTAATTCTATTGCATTTACAGTCAGAAAGGAACCCGTAACTGAACAGCCTCTTCTGATTCTATAAAGCCTGTTAATTATAAAAGTAGTATCAATAACATGGGTTATTCTTGAGAATATTCTGGTGTGTTTGTTGAATTAATTAAAACAGAACATTTGTTGTTCATGTTATTAAAAAAACAAAACAAAAAAAAAAAAAAACTGTTAACTGCTCTTAAGGCTCCAGATGAAAACAACAATCTTTAAGATCATTGAACACATCATCTTGATTGACATGTTTCACATTGGTATGTGTTTCTTGTGTAGATATTAATCCCCTGTGTGCTCTAAGAAACATGACCTTTAACTAGAACATTCTGTATTGCTCTGGCACAGCTCTTCTGTAGACATCAAACGGAAACATTAAATGTTTCACATTTCCAGAATTATTTTAAAATGCTTCAAATTTTACCTTCCCAACAGAAGCTTCAGTGTCTGTTTAAAAACAAATCATATCACATTCTAGTTATCTATGTGAAGTACCATAAAATATTATTTTGGGATAACTTAAAATTTTACACTTTTTGGACATTTCATAAAACCAATTAAATGTTTTTCTATACATTTTATATATCTGTACCATATCTTCAAGTATTCTGAGTTCTCTAAACCTGAGTGGTTACTCTTCAACTAAACTGTAAGAGTATCTGGTAAAGTTCATTTGATATTCTGCTGTCAATCAAATTTAAGGAATTTAGGCTTCTGACTATGTTCTATTTAAGGTGATCAAAAATTTTTGGGATCTTTTCCATCTCTCCATACCCACTTCAACATGTAGTGGGTTATTCCTTTTGCCTGAAGTCCACAATAAACTGCTTGGTCTTTGTTGGGTTCAGAAGAAAGTTGTTGTATGCACCACACTTTCAGTTACTTGACTTTGTTCCTATGGATTCATCCTACTTTGAGATGAGTTCCTCCACTCTAGTGTCATCTGCAAATTTGTTGACATATTTGTCAGTTGTGAGTTGTGGATTGCAGGGAACAGAGTGAGGAGGATAGGGCTCAGCCCAAGGTCCTATGGAGAGCTGGTGTTTGTGCTAGTGGGTGACCATTATGACCCTTTGCATGAGCTTTATTAGAAAGTCCATAAGCCAGAGACAGGTGGTTTGGGAAAGGCTCTGGGCTAACAGCTTCCAGTTCAGTCTGTGATACTGTGGGAGGGTGGTTTTAAAAGCATAACTAAAGACAATGAAAAGGAGTTTGTGCATAGGTCCTTTGGTGCTTCAGGTGGGACAGAACAGCTTGGAGAGCAACCACAATGCCATCTTTGCTAGATCTGTTTGCTCTGTACATTGACAGAGGGAGGGATCAATGAAATGAAATTACTCTGAACTCAACACACTTCATCAGCACCGGAAAAAGCCACCAGACAGTAGTTATTTAGACCAGTTGGATACCCCAGTTGGTTCTTTCAAATCAATCATGCAGTTGATAGATGACATCATCAGGTCACAATGTGATTGTTCTTGTGGCAGTACAAACATGTTTATGTAGTGAAGTGTATGCAGGAATCGTCAGCAGTGACATATGGTCAGACTTAACTGAGTGTGGGAGCAAAGTAGCTTTAAGTTGCACACTTTATGAGCCATTGACCCTTTTTGAGAGCTGCTTTTAAATCCACATATTCGAAATTCTCTGCTATTAGGAATCCTGTTTAGCTAGGGACTAATGTTGTAATGAAGAGCCACACTAGCATCAGCAGTAGGTGGAATGTAAACAGCAGCTATCATTACTACAGATAATTCCCTTTGCTAAATAGATGGGTCTGTATTTCACAACCATTTACTTCAGGTCATGGGAGCAAAGGCTGCCCAGAGTTAGTGTCCCTGACCCAGTTTGTGTTAATGTCTCTACAACGGCCAACCTTCCACTATTGGCTCCGACTGGAGTACATCATCCTAGCAAAGCAGAGAGTCCTATCGCTGGTTGTCTTTATACGTAGTAAAGTCTGGTACACATGAATGGAGCCAGGTTTCTGTCATCAAAACTAAACACCTGTTGTTGGTGAAGCAACTTGTTATTTCTGGAGCCTGATTGTTGATTAGGAAAAGGGCTATGAGAAATTGCCTCTGTAACCTTGCTTCTGTTTAAGTTCTTTAAGCTGAAAGCTGGATGTACTACTGAATAATTTCTACTTTTCTCTATACTTTCACCTGCTGCCATTTATGTCTTTATAGAGAGGCATTATCTCTTCTGCCAAAAAGTGAGACATTTGGTTAATGATTGTTATAATCCACAAATATGCTGACAAAAACATGTGCAGAAAATCCCATGTTTTATATAAAATACAGCCCAGAGTATATTATTTAAATAGCGTCTTGGAGTCTTCTTGAATTTTACACATCGATTAATAGCTTTTTTCTTCAAATTGGAAAGAATAATCAGTTTATCATGTTTTAAAATGTGTAGCAGTTGTAAAATAACATCACTGTTGGACCGTGTCTCCTGGTTCCATGCATGAAGGGTTTGCTGAGCTGGAGTGTTCCTTATGTGATAGTCTGATGCATCCCAGGCTCACAGATCCTTCCTCCCACTAATTGTCAGTCTTTACAAACATCCCTCCTCTCAACAGACTCAAGAAAATAAAAGGGCATTTAAGCCATCTTTCAAACATAATAGAAAGGATAAAGTCAATAATGCCAATTATACAGACAAATTGCATGGTGTTTAACATATATTTTTTTCATTTATATTCATTTGTATGTTTCTTCAATAGAATAACTACATTTGCATTTTATAAAAGAACGATATTTTCCAAATGTAGGCAAACTGACTGGGACTGTTTTGCCAATCACAATGTTTTCACTGGATAGTTCTAGTATTCAAGTAGCACATTTTAAATACATCGTGTATTACCAAGGGAAAATAAGTGAAAAGGTTTTTTTTTTTTAAATAAGCGAAACATCCTGGTGTCCTTGTAAAATTCAAATTTGTTCTCCTTTGTTAACTATCAGCTCGATAGAATGTTTCCTCTGATTCATAATTCATTGAGATATACAAGTCCAAGCACAATGAAAAAGACTGACTGGTGTCTTAGACTAGTAAATGGCTCAAGAGATGTGTATTTATTTCCCCCAGATAACATGAGGCACTCTGTTCCCATATGGGTCCTTGTGTTGGAAGTTTCTGAGGTCAGTCAGCCCAAGCTGAGAATGCTGGGATGAATAGACAAAGAAAAATGGCTGGAGGAAATAACACCCCAGCGGGGAGTCTTATGTGCCAATCACTGCACAGCAAAGTGAGAAACAAACATTAGCCAAAAGACTGATGTTAACCAATTTCCCAGGATTGTGTGTGCATTGTTTTACCCTTGGAAGGACAGAATGGTTAATGTGCCTGCTGTAGCTTTTATTTATTCAGTCTTTTTTTTTTCGGGCTGTAATATACTTTAGTGCATGTTACGGTGGTACAAAGACACACATATTAATGTTAAGAGGTGGTATTTTTTTTCTTTCTGTAAACAAAGGAGAAATCCATTATTGTCTCATTTTGTCACTTTTATAATGACATTTAACAGTTGCCACAGTTGCAAGACCAACTTTAAGAGACGTCTTTGGCATGAACACATAGAGGAGGCAGCCCAACAAGAGACAACTACTAATGAAATCCCTTCATGGGAGCTCTGTAAATATTTTCATCCTCTCCCTGAGGCTGCTGATGGACCAGTTCAACCAAATTTTCCTAATTAATCACAGTGGAGTGGTTAGATGCATGAAGATGGGAGTGACTGGACAAATGGACACAGGGCTTTTTTTGGACAACATCCACACTAACACATTGCATGCATTCTTATTATATCCTATTCAGACACACATTCTTGAACATGTGTTCAGAGTGTGAAAAAAAAGTTTGCTAAGCTAGTAGCTATAATTCATAGTGATAGTGCCAGTACTCGAACTGCACGAGTTTAAATCATATATTTATCTTACTTAAGAAGAAGATTAAATACTTATCTCTGTAATGAAGCCTTATCTATAATGTAGGACAAATACCCTCATATATATTATTTATTAAATTTATTAAGAGGTAAATGTTTATAAATCTCCAATCAGACAAAGTGACTGAACTCTGCAACTTGACCTGTACAAATAAATATTTTGTTGGCTTGAACTTAAGACTCGAGAGTTGGCCTTCATGACCAGTCTTTACCTGACGTTATTGAAGTAAAAGTAAACCAGTAACTATAAAATATTTACACTGCATTAACTACATGCTGAGTTAGAGTAGCATGTATAAATGACTGTAGCTTAATTGACTTCTATCTAATGTTTCTTGACCAGAAGTATGAGTCTAGTACTGCTAGACTTTGAGGTTAGCAGTAGCCTCCAGTGTTCTGTGTTTTTCTTTATTGCTAATTTAGATCAGTTATTCGTATTCGTTGGACCACTTGCATTTTCTTCATTTTCAATCTGATAACACTATAATTACATGGTGCTCTGGTTTGATTGTTTTGGTAGGACGTTAGACAAATCACTGTATTCTTTTCTCAGCACTGTGACTTTGATCTTTCAGCATTTCAGCATTTTTGGTTCACCTTTGACCTGCAAATCTGCCCCGTGTTCAAAAATATTCTCTCTCTTTTTTTTCTTCTTCTTAGATTTGCCCTAATGTTATGTTGGAGTTCAGACAAAAGACTAAACTGAAAAGAAGATTGGGAAACTTTTGTTTACTGAAGCCTGCTTATGGTTTTATTTTTTTCATACAATACAAAATGTTACACCTTGGACCAAAGTAATTTGAGTCATTTTGTTTTTGGAAACGAAGTTAATAACCATGGAATATATGGTCATCAATCTTGGACAGGGGACTTAAACCTGTCCAGTTTATTGGCTTTTACATAGTCTAAACTCTGAATCATTCATGTAATTTTAAAATGCCTGTCGTTCAATGGCAGTAATACTGACTGATGATGCTGCTTATTCACATGAGTCTTCAGTTGTTTACCAAAGTCAAGCCACAGACGGGTAATGTGGCTGTTTCATCACACTTAATGGAAAACAGGCATTTTATTTCCATTTTGTTCAGTCTCTGCTATGTTTTATAGTGTATCACTTTGCATGTAAACATGATCTATGTATAACATTTAGAGGGTCAGCTCTTTGAAAAAAAAAGAGTATGATGCATTTTGAAGTGCAAAGTGTCAAATATGATCAAATGAAAGTGTATATCTGAGCATATGCTAACCAGATGTCACAGTAAGGTCCTCAGAAAATTGTCCATCATGTTTATTTAATCACTCCTGATGGGCTTCGGCAGATACAAGCAGATAGTGGTCTCATAGCTGGCACACCGCAAATCAGGTTAGCCCTTACACCGAATGTGGAGGAGGCCTGCAAATCTGCCCCGTGTTCCATTTCCCCCGGCTGCATTACGCACTTCTAACAAAGTTACTGCACACTTCTCATTTTTCATTGGATTAAAAGGACCATATAGATTTGGACATGCGACACTGTTGTACATCAATTCCCAAGTGCATCTGCTCCGATTATTGAACACACACCATTCTCCCCTACCCTCCTATCTTGGTTTCATGCACACCCCCTCACGTTTTCTGAATATCTGTGGCCTATAACCTTCGTCACAAAAGCCCCTGCTCATTACCCCTTTGTTTCTGTTGCCTGTTTAATTACATTTAAAAGAGCTCATAAATGTTAACAACTTTCATTTGATGTTTTCAACCCATTAGAAGCTGTAGAGGAAAGTGAGGTCAACGATAATTGCATCAATAATTTTTATTTTGCATTGGCTTTGTGCAGGCAATTCGGTCGGCTCATTCTGCTTCTCAGAAGAATGAGCATGTGTTACATGTTGTACTAGGTTTGATATAATGATTTACTTCTTATTCAATTCATTAGTCTCATTCTGAGAAGAACTGGAAGCCAACTATGTTTTTCTTTGGCGTGCTTTTGATTTTTCTTTGGCAGCTGGATCCAATCTGTCTTTTTTTTCTTTACTTTTCCAAAGGTCTAGTTTCAAAACTGCTTAACATCATCATTTGAGAGGCCAAGTTTTTGTGATTTTTTTGCACAACTAGCAATTTCTTTTGATATTTGCTGGGAAACTACTGTGGTCCAAGGCACCCACAGCTCCAAACATGCACAGTGCTACTTCTTAACATGGACGCAGTTTCCATTGCAGGAGAATAATTTGGTTCTTTGCATTTGTTGGCTGAACATGGTGTTCTTCTTTTTATGAGTTACTCCATTACTGTACATCTGTTGAACATTTTGTAAGCTCCCCTCCTCAGGGCAGATTGTTTTTGAGGAAGCCCGTGCAGACTGAGTTCCAGTCACATTCTAAGAGACATCTTCCTATTGTTGTCTCCAGCTAAATATACATTTAGTCACATATGTTTCCCATCATGAGAACTTGGGTTCTAAAGTTAACAAAGTCCAAGTTGTTTGTTTAAGGCATTTCTGTTTGTTAAGCAGATTGTGCAATTTGTACAAAAGACTTGTAGGAGGGTTGGTCTTGCCTTTTCTGTGCTTTAAATACATTTCAACAATGTGTTTACGCTACGGTGTTTACTTCAGCTTGAGGCTTATTGTTTTTTTTCCAGGAAGAAATATATCCTTATACTAAAATCTGTCTAACTGGATAATAATAAGTTTTTTGTTGGATATACAGAAGACACCCAAAACTGATAGTGGCCACAACTGCCTCTGAACAGCTGACATCTGTGAATACCTGAGACACCCCTCTACAATGCTTGTCTATTTTAATAATATATACATTATGTACACACTGTGCATTAATATGTACAGCGCAAACCTTATCTGTGACAGTTAGTTTTGGTTAAAATCCAACTGAAAATATCTGGCAAGACATGAAAATTGCTGTTCATAGAGACTTTTTAGCTAAGCTTGAGGTATTTTACAAAAGACAAAAATGTATACAAAAACAGTTTTGAGTTTCCTAATGATCATAGTTGGTAGAGATTTGTAGCTGTGACAGCAAAAGGTAATTCTACAAAGTATTGACTTTGGAGAGCTGAATACAAATGCCTGTCATGCATCTTTTGATAAAAAAAAAAAAAAATCACATAGAATCACATAAAAAGGAGCTCATGCTCATTTTTATGATGTAAAATAGCTTTTTGACCTTTCAAGCAAAACCCTTATAATGTCTCAACAGATTTGTGTCATATGTAGATGACTGTTTATCATTATGTATTGAAAAATTAAAAAGAATGTACGTAAAATATATTTTACTTTTTAAAATGTAAAATATACACCAAGGAGTGGTATGATAGCTTCCATTAAACCTGAATACCAGACTGACTTACAGTGCAATAAAAGCGTCATCATCTATTTGTTAAATGTGCTCAGCTATCACAATGATGTCAACACTGATGTATGTTCTTCGGCTCTTCAACACAAACACTCATGCCACAGGAAGCAGTAGCAGCTTCTGTACTGTTGGACACAGAAGCAGTGGGCCACATGCTCACTTCCAGTCACAGTTGCTGCTCCATTGTGCTCATTTCCAGAGATAAGACTTGTAATTTTCCACACTCTCTGTAAGCAGTCTAGTTTTATGAGGGAGATTCAAGCTTTTGTGGCTCCAAAGGACAGCATACATTGGAAAGGACAGGAGGTTTTTGACATGAATAAGATAAGAATTTTAGCTAAAAACTTATCTAATTAAGATGTGTTATTATCATAACATTAAAATGTCATGAATTTTAATGTTATGATAAAGTACATTTATTTCAGTAATTTCAAAAAGAAAAACTCACATACAAATTCATTCCACGCAGAGTGATAAGTTAATTTCTGTTTATTTAGATTATTTTGGCTTTAAAACTGGAAGTTTAATAAAGAAATGTCAGCTTTATAAACAGATGTCCGTATAGTGTACGTACATTATGAGTTCAGAACTTTGCTGGAACTCTTTTTTTATTAATTACAATATCAGTACAGCATGGCATAGGAGCAATCAGCCTATGGCAGATTCTGTAGGTCTTAGGCCAGCCCAGTTTGCTGGCTAACCAAGCCCAGAAATACTCTATTATTAAATGAGATATTGGTACTTTTGGCTGTGTGAGCAGCCAGGCACCGGGTTTAACTGTAAAAAAAAAAAAAAAATCAGCAACACCATGAAACTTGTCAGCAGAAGCAAACAGTAAGAACTCTAAACGTCCCTGATGGATGGGTTTGTGCTGACTTTGGAACTGAAAAATATACAGCAGACCAACACCAGCAGAGGACAAGGCTCCCAAAGTCGTTTAATATCGGACCTCAACTTGGATAGTATGCCTCCCCACTCTTCTTCCAGACTCACTTTATAAAATTGCAAGTCCTGGGGCATACAACCAAAGGAAATTGGTCCTTGGACTAAATTACATGCACGTTTATTTCAAACTAAAAAGAGCTGGAGTGGTTTAGTACAAAAAAAATTCCACAGTTTATTCCATGTCCTGGATACATGTGGTTTCTTACTGCCTGTTAAAGCTCTGAACTTAGTGACTCGCACAGCTTTTTAAATAACTGTTTCAAACATGTTCAGACATTATTTTCTTTGAGGAGCCAGCTTTCCTTAGTTCTGGCCATTTTGCGGCTTACCTTCATTGTGGAGATCAGATTTAAAAATATTTTAAAATGTGGGCATTTCTAAATAAAATGCACGTCAAGACATCAGTAAATGTCCCTTAAAGAACATAAGATACCGGGCAAAATGACTTTTTCCATATTTTATAAAACAGAAGTCGTTACAAAGAACAAAATGAAGAGTCATCAAAACAGACTTTTCATCATGGACTGAAAGTAGGTTGAGATTTGTGAACTGTGTGGGTGCCATCTTGTGGTTTCCATTCTCAATTGCACAAGAACCTTAAAACCTTTCTTCATGGATACAGAAGCAAGGTTTCTGTACAGACATAGCTGTTTTGAAAATATAATGGTTTCTATTTTAGCAAATTGATAAAAAATACAAGGAACTGCATGTAAATTGTTTAGCAGGCATTCTTTTGTTTTAATGAATGATGGCTTTTCAGGTGATTTCAGTAACTACAACTCCAAGCTCTTTTAATATAAAAGAACGTTCTAATTTCTGGCTATTTTTATGAAAAGTAATCATATTTCCTCATGAGTAAAGTCATGTCAGTGCCTGATGCCTCCACACACAGTTTTCTATTTAGTAGAACATAAAAATTACTCAATGGGTACATGTTGGTAACCATTAAGTTTGACCACTCCACTGGAGCTGAAATGAGGTGATGCAGCAAGCAATTTCTTTCTAGAGGTTGTGAAGTCCCACAGAGAGAAGTTTGGGATGCTAACACCGTGCCTGCCTGCCAACCACATCCACCAGCTAGCCTTGGGCAAAGGAAACAAACATGCTTGAGCGTTCAAGTCAGTCTGCATCCCTAATGTCAGAGGAAAATGGTAGCCCCGCCGGTAACGTTCAACGCTTTACTTGTTTATTTATTTCTGTATTTTTGCCCCCTTCTAATCTCCTGTTCCCGAATTAATTACTCAATTAGCATAGTAAATTAGCGAAACAATTATGATGCATGGAAAACTTCCAGCGCACACCATCACAGCCTGTCTGGATGTGTTTAGTGCAGTAAGGAGGGGGTAGAGGAAGTAAAAAAAAAAAAGGAAAAATAGAAGAACGAAAGCAAGCGGGGAGGCTTAGAAGCAAAGCCAGAGAGTTGCACTGAAATAAAACATTTGAACAAATAGTCCTTCCCAATGAAAAGTGATACCCTTGCCTCAGTGTGGGATGTAATAAACATAGCAGTGTAAATTTATTAGCAAAGTATAAAAACAGCAACGTATTAATTCTTCATGCCTATTAGATGGCTGCATGGAGAGCGAAGAGAATTAAATGCTTTCCTTTTTTTGAGCTGCGATTATGCACACATGCCCATGGTAATGATAATGGTGGAGGTAGTGAAAAACAGGGTCGCAAAAAAGTTGTAGTCATCAAGAATTTCTTGTTCCAGAAGAGAAAAGTTTGGGGAAAAGAATCCACAAAACATTTGGTCTTATTTAATTTTTATCTGTTTTGCACAGTGTTTCTGTTGGTTAACTCTCATATTACAGATACAGTAGGAGCGTACACTAAGCTGCCATTAAGTGTAGGGAAAGTTTTTGTTTGTTCCTGCATTGGCCCGTTGATGTATAAATGGATACAAACACTCCAGTGTTTAGCTGTTTTGTAACTTTCCTGCCCTGCATGAACTCCCATTTAAATCATATTTTTTAAATGGGAGGCCATGCAAATTCAGGGGTATTTGGTGAAACAACATAAAACATTTGTTTCATTGGTTGTTTTTAGCATAGAATATAGGCCTCAACTGGGATATTTGAAAAAATTCTCAAACTGTGACTATGAGACCAACTCAAACGTACAAAACACAATTGTTTGAATATTTTACCTATTCATTGCACCAAATTCATTGCACCAAACAGCTTAAATGGGAGTAAACACATTTAAGCTGTTTCATCTACTCTTCCCCCAAAGGAGACATGGCCTTTTGTAGGAGAAGGCAGTGATGTGAGATTGAGATTTTTTGCTCAGGTAAGTCTTCAATTCTGTTTTTTTGATTGCAAAGCATTTGATTCACCAATCCTGGGTAAGACCAATCCCCCCCCAAAAAAGAGAGAAACTTTTATAGGATGAGAAGGATGACTCTCATGATACTTGTAACTGTAATAAGAAACTCCATGTGGTAACTCACTTGCGAAGAGGGCATTTCCCTAATCGCACCCTCTTCAAACCTACAGGCTTGTTTGCTTCATGGTGGAGCAACTTCGCGCTTCATAAAGTTTTGTCGGGTAGATTGAGGCAAAATACACTAGAATTTATATTCCTGTATGTCTGCTCAAAAGCTTATCTTTCACACTATTAGATTGAAGAAAAAGGTTTTATTTTTGCTTTTCATGTGAAATATGCAAAAAAAAAAAAAAAAAAAACACAAAAAAACCCCACACATAAACCAAATAAATAAAACTCCTATTGATTAATCTTGAGAGTAAAAACTTCATGCAAAAGTCACATTTTGCACATCCCGTCATGGTAGATGTAACGTTTTTCTCCTTCTTTTCCAAAACTCCAACAAAGTTTTCAGGTGACCATTTGGTTGGTCTTTGGAGACATTTACCAGTTCAAGTTTTAACATGCTCACTTTTTATTGTTTTTTATTTATGTACTTAAATTATAGATTTCAATCAGAGTTTATTTTATTGACTAAACTGTGTTGTTTTTCCTGTCAAGCTATTTACAAAAAATGACCACTAATGTCATTGAACAAATAAAACTGACTAGACTGACTCAACGGCACAAAGCAATCAGTCAATCAATCTGCATTGTTGCTCAATTCAGATGTTTTGCTAAAATTTGATTTTTGTTGTCATGGCCTTTCATACTACTAATTGAATCCAACCACAATCACACTTATAGGTATTGCACTGGGAGTTTAAATCCTTAGGAATTTGTAATCTTTGAAATGTATTTGTCTGATGAACAAAACATTGTGTATTAAACTTTGTAGTTTTATGGTGTGCGGCAGTGTCTTTTAGAATTGGCTTATCCTTTTCTCTACCCAGCTGTTCTATGAATTAGATGTGAAAAGGTTTTCTGCATTATTTGTAAATGAAAAGGAAATGGACGTAGGAAATGAAGAAAACAGCAGATCACTCATGCCTGAAATACGAAACGGTTCAGGATTGCTCTGACCTGCAACCTCTAAAACGCTGTATCATTTAACATCATTTGATCCCAGTCCTATAAAGTTAGCGTGACTCAAAATAAATTTTGTTTTGGCTCAAACAAAGGAAAAATCTGTTAAATTCAGAATAGCATCCCGTTTTCCCCTCTATTGCTTTTTACAACTGCATGTCCAATTACTCAAATAGTTTTAAAAGACCCATCATGCTTTCTCTGGGTGTGAGTTTCAAGCAGGTGTGGAGTGGTGGTGTCATAAATTTGCGCTGGCATGTTCCCAGCGGCATAAGTTTCTCGTGAATATCACATAGCCCATTACGCTCCTCTCAGTTTAGGTTCAATGTGTAATTAGTTTAATGAGTGTTGTCCACGGAGAGCACTGTGGAGGAAGCCATCTCTTGAGCTAATGTATTTGCATGACAATATGAGAGGCGAGCAGATTGCACATCATAGTCGAACAGTGGGCTACTCTCCAACGTGTAATAAAAGATCAAAAAGTCACTGGTGGCTGAAGGGAGTGGACTCGACAGCTCTCTCGATTTTAATTGCATTACATTATTTGGCAAATGTCTTCTTTGATTTTTCTGAGTTGTATTTGTTTTCATCTTTGTTTTTGTGTGAGGTCAGTGCAATCTGTTCAGTCCTGTCATCTAAATAAAAGATGCTTCTTGAAAAGCTAAACAAAATCCAAAGTGTCCCACTGACTGCATGGCAACTACATCAAATGACTAGAAAGAGAAGCTCCTATGACTTTTACTGTGTCTGTTGGTGTTTTTTGGTGCAGACCTTAAAGCTGCTCCACAGATGAAAGACACAGCAGAATTCAGGAGCTGCACTGAAGGACAGGAGATGCCACTGACGTTAATGAATGTGGATTTTTTTTTGATTGTTTATGTGCCAAGTTTATTGAAATCTGTAAATTTTTGCAGAACAACTACAATAAACACATGCAGAGTTCCTATGTAGTCAAATAAAGCAAGAAATCAATGTAGGAGTATGGAAAAACATTTGTGTTTTCTGTTTTTCTTTCCATCTTTCCATCTCGTAGTTTTTGCAGGATGGATTTTGTTCAAATCCTACACACATTTCATAAAGTTTATTCAGGTTTATCTGTGTAGCACATTTCAGGAACAAGGAAGTTCAGTGCTCTACATGAAGAAAACATTACAGTTATTAATTGTGCGTAACAAACATTACATTTTGTGAAATGCCATCATCACAATCATCAATAATAATAATAATAATAATAATAAAATACATGAAATGTATTAATCAATAATCTATGCAGTTTTCTGGAAGTGTGTTCCAGATTTGTGGTGCATAAAACTGGGTGTTGCTTCTTTAGCAAAGCAGATTTAAACTAGGAGACATGAGTCCTTTCAGATCTCCTAGTTAAAGACCATAGATCTTTAATGTATTTTGGTGATAACCCATTCAGTTATTTATAAACTAAGAAAAGTATTTTAAAGTTTATTTTCTAAGCCGTCGAGCTCAGAAAATAATTTCAAGCGTTATTTTTGCTCGACGTTAGGCAGTTGATGCCTAACGTCGAGCCATAGGCAGGCAATGCCTGCCTATGGCTCGACGTCAGAACTGGGCTGATGTCCTCTGCTTTCCTAGTTTTAATGAGAACACAATCAGCAATGTCCTGGATTAGCTGCACGCTGTCTGATTGACTTTATAGGCAGATCTGTTGCAGAAATCTATGTTTCTCCAGATCGTGCTGGGACATTAGTCCTTTAATCCTAGAAATATTCTTCAGGCAATATAAGTCCAACTTTGAAATTGTCTTGATGTGTCTGAAGGTGCAGGTCTGAGTCCATTACTGACTGATCGCTAATTTCTAGCTTTAACAACTGGATATAATAACATGCTATTTTTTGATTGTGCCTTTTTAAGTCCAAAGACAGTAACTTCTGTTCTGTTTCTGCTCAGTTGAAGAAAGTTATGAGACATTCATGTATTGATTGGTTCTAAGCATCTGTTCAGTGGATAGATGGAGACATTGTAATGTAGTGCTGTGGATCATCTGCGTAGTTATGGTTCCTAATCTTACTACTTGGTACAATCTGAGCTAGAAGGCGCATGTACATATTAAATAGAAGGAGCCCCAAAATTGAACCTTGGAGTACAATTCTCACCCCGCATGTGAGTTCCATCAGCTCCGATTAAACGTTACCTATTTGCACAAAGAATTCCCTGTTCTTCAGGCAAGATTGGAACCCTTCAGGTGTCAGATTCCTATTCAGCTCTTCAGTCGTTTAATAAACCCATAGTCAACAGTGTCAAATGCGGCACTGAGATCCAACAGAACCAACACTGTGACTCTTCCACAGTCGGTATTCACGTGGATGGTATTTAACACCTTGAAAAGGAAACTCTCAGTACTGAGGTGAGCATGGAAACCGGACTGGACGACGTCAAAGCGGTTGGTCATCGTTAAGAAGTTATTTGACTGCACCGACTTTATGTACCCTGTGACAATTTTTGTCATTTACCTGTTCTGTCCTGAGGGTGTTAGAGGTGATCCCCTGCAGATGAAATCAAGAAGTTTAAATATTTGTTCATTCAAAATGCAGAAAGTTTTTATCTCCTCGCAAATATTTTCCAAGACTAAAAATGTCAGTAGTGGATATCCAACTGCTAGCTCCATAAAAACGTATACGCCCCCTTTTTTTTATTGGTTTATGCTTTTATTAAATGTCTTTTTTATGTATCTTTGCAATCTGATTAAGACACTGGGTCTCATTCTCAACAGAGACCTTTTTTTAATTAAACTTTTAGGTTCAAACTGAATATACCAAAAAGAAAGATTACACTACTTTCTTATCATGTAGCTGCTTCTTCTACTACTTGATACTGAACTTAATCTGTGAGAAGATTCAAGTGATTTTTCAGACTTAATTTAGCCTTAAGAATATTTTTTCAAATCTTTTGATACGTGTGATGGATCTGACCACTGTAATCATGACACCAAAATTTATAGTCTTTGCCCTTCCGCAAAGACTATAAATGTAAAAACAAACATACTCACAATTACCTAAGCAGTTGACAATCTATATTGCTTTGGTCTACAAACTGAAGACTACTGGACTGCAGAACTCCTCACTCATGTATTTTGGAGGTTGAGGAGATAGTCAGAACATCACCACTCTTCGCCTGTCAGGACTGCCACAGCAGGACTCCGCTTGTGAGTTGATTAAAATAGGAGAGTCCACAGCTAATTAAAAAGCTCTTCCCTTTTAATGCGCGAGTGTTAAATAAAGGAGTGGGAGAGGCGATATAAACAGCCTCCTGACAGATCGTTCATTTGCAGACGCTCCAGGCTCCCCGTTGGCTCGGGCGTGAGAGGAGAGTGTTGATATGCATGAGGAAACTCGTCATCTGGGGTCACCTTTATGAAAACACCTTTGTTTTATCGTCCATCTTGCCTCATCTCCAGAGATTCAAATTTTGTGATTTTTGCATCATTTTGTCATTTCTTCAAGCTTACACTTATTTGAGATAAAAAAAATTGGTCTCCTGCCTGTTGTTTTTCTCTAAATGATATTGCAGTTAAATTGTTCAGTCTCAATTGTATGTTCATTTTATAAACAACCACTAGAGACCACTACAACACACAGAGGTGTAGATTTCAAGTTTAGAGACAAGTGTTTTCCCACTGGTTAGAGTTTCAGCATTTATAGTTTGGCCTCCACCTTAAAATAATTTTTCATAGTTATGTTACAGTACAGCATTACTGCTGTTGCGCAAATGCTTTAATGACTCCCACAACCCTTATTAATATTCATCTTGAGAAAAAGGGTTCTCAACATTAGAAAAAGGTAGTCAGTTTATGTATTTTATAAGGTCTTTTTTCCACTAGTAATTTCCACAAATAAAGTAAACCATATGTGTAGAGGGACCTTCGTGGTAAAGAAAGGCACACAGAGTAGAATCAAGCATCAATTCTAAAAATAAAACTGGAAACGTTTCTAAAAATATATTTAAGTTAAAGAAACAAAAAACAAAATTCCTTTAATCTCTAGAATTAAGTTTAGCTGACATTTATTTTTGATTTGATTAACTCCGTTGGGTGGTTAATTAAACTTTATTAAACTAAACTTATGTATAAATGTTTTAAGTTATCACAGCGCACATAGGAGTTCTCTGGTATTTTGATTTTCTACTGCGCTCCAAAGACGTGCAAGATGAGCTACATAAGGTTTCTAAAATACTTTATTGGCCCTTTGATGGGCATTCCCTACCACTTGAGTGCAGACTACAAGAGATATTCCAAGTGTTATCATAAGTAATATGGCCTTCTGAAAAAGTTGTGTCCTTCTAGATTACTTAGACTTAGACTTAGACTTAGTTTCTAGTTTCTAGAAATATAAATTTCGGTATATATTATATTTCTAGAAACTAGAAACTAGAAAGAAGGTTTATAGAACACAAATGTGCATGTGATTTTTCTGTAATTACTGACATTTTGTTTTGGTTTGTTTCATAAAATGGTGTTTTCAAAAGCATTCATCCCACTTGTCCTTCCCCACATGGCATCACTTTACAACCACACTTTTTTATTTCAGCAAAAAACAAAGTAAAAAAATAACTGTGAAGTAGAAGGAAAATTGTGCATGATTGTATAATTTGCAGAAATAAAAATCTGAAAAGTTTGTTGTGCATTTGTATTCAGTCTTCATGATTTAATACTTTGCACTGTTGTCTAAATACACAGGATAGCCTTTTGAGGGTATGTCTCTTCAAGCATGTCTAAACTCTGACCAGATCGTTGTAGTATATCAATACGGTTTTGTTACATTACTATGTGTTTAGGATCAGTATCCAGCTGGAGGGGGACCCTCTGCCCTCAAGCCCTGCTACCTCTAAGAAGTTTCCTTCTAGGATTGATTTGTATGTACCTTGATTTGTCTTTCCACCACATCTGACCAGCTTTCCTGTTCCTGCTGGTGAAAAAGCATACCCACAGCATGACCCACAATGTTTCACAGTGGGCATGGTGTGTTCAGCATGATATGCAGTGTTAGAGTTCTGCAACATAACGTGTTGCACTAAGGCCAAGTACTACGTGTGGCAAAACACCTTCTCATTTGCTGTGTCCCCTACAAGGCTTGTGGAAAACTACAAACTTTCTGACTTTCTTCGTGCCAAGAGTCCAGAATTGTTCGGTGCAAGACTAAAAGTTGATTCTCCATCCTGACATTAGACTTTCTAATACTTTTCAGAGCTTACAATGCTGTTTTATAACCTAACTCTTAAAGTCTCACTTTAGGTGTCTAACTGTTTATCTCTAATGTGTGTGCTGCATTCAGCATTCAGGTTCTATGCACCGCAAATCTGGAACAAACTTCCAGAAAACTGCAAAACAATCGAAACACAGAGTTTCTTTAAACTGAGGCTGAAAACCCACCCGTTCGGAGTTAAATAAAACACTGACCAACATATTTAATCTGATTTAGGATTGTTGTTTTTATGACTTTTTATTTTTCTGCTTTTATGATATAAACCCTTGTTGCTAAAATGTGGTATACAAACAAACTTGGTTGGTTGCTGTATTCCTTGTTCTTCCAGCTGCTGTTTGTTCACTGTTGTTCTCTAAAAATGCTTTGATATCTTCACAGGAGAGACAGAGAATAAACCAATCACAGGTGGACTATATTTACTCTTTAGATGACTTCTGGAGGCATGTGAATGCACTTGGTTATGGGGTGATCTGCTTAAGGCACAACAGCAAGTTTGTATTTGTTGCTTTTTCTGAAATTACTAATTATTTTTCCTTTCACTGCCTTTTCTGTCAATTTGGTTGTAAACACAAGCACCATACTTTGTACATTTTAAAAATATTGACTTCTACTGCTGATTTTGCTGGATTTGGAGCCTGGAGGAGAACATGCTGCTGTGTAACAATAAGTGTCTTTTACAGCTTCAGAGCATATATTTTAAACATTTTATAGATTGTTACTAAAATATAATTGAAATGTGATACCAGAAAATAGAAAAAAAAGAAAAATCTATTCTATGAACTTTGTCACAAGAAGGGGTGTAGCACAAGAGGCTGAGATCAAAATGAATTTTCATCATTCAGCTACAAAAATTAGAAGTGATTTATACAGTTCAGCTTGACCAGAACCTTTAAATTTACTGTAGCTAAATAATTTCACACAACACAAATAATAATGTCATGGCTTTCTATGGTGTTGATACATTAACTCATATTGATGGAGTTTTATGGAATCATACCTGAGAATGCATTTTTGGGCAAAACAGTCATATGCAAGAATAAACTCCAAGGTAAAGTCTAACTAGCCAACTTTGTCAGTAAATGATGGATTGTGTCTCTCAGATATTTATGTGATTTGGTGTTAAACGTGCAACTTGACTGACATGAACTGAACAGCCACTCAGAGTATAAGAAGGCTTGCCTTCAAACCAGATAAAAAGCCAGATTACTGCTTGCAAATAGATTCTAGGGAAAAAAAAACAACTTTATATTTACAGACACCTGCTGTGGCTTGATTAAATTAAAGAGTTTGGCAATAATGACTATTGTTATATCTGGTAGAAGAACTTGAATGCCTTACAGTACAGGAGGGCGAGGTCATGTTGCATTGGTGTTTAGCTGCATCAGGGACTGATGTAGTTCATAAAACAGGTGACATAATGAGGGAAAAAACAACATTGTATAAAATTATTGAAGCAAAATCTATCAACATCAGAGAGGAAATTAAAGATTGAAATTAAAGTCTTTCCAAATGGACAATGACCCTGAGCATGGAGTCAAAGTGGTTGAAGGAGAACAAAGTCAATGTTGTGGTGTGGCCATCAAAAAGCTCTGTTCTCAATTCAAAATGTTCAGCTTTGAATTTAAAGAAAGTTTGAGAAAAATCTCTAAAAAGAAACAATTTCTGATTATTTTAGAATTAAAACAAAACAATCGTGATACTAAAACTGATCTAAAGCCTGAAAAGTTTTATAAATGTTAGTAAGAATAAAAGAAAATGCATATATTTTTATAAAGTGTGTGTAGCTATCTGGTTTCAACCATGCCTACAAGGTAAATAACATTTTAAAAAATTATAGTACCATAGAAACAATTTTTGTTCTCTGGGAAAAACTGTTTGGCATTAAGCTGAAATATAGCAATATGTAAAGAAAGAAAAAGTTGCACTTTCCTTAAACTGACTGATCACCAACTTTTCAAAATCACAGGTTCCCAGAAAATATATCATGAAAGTTATGTTGGCTAAGATGCAGAAGAGCACAACAACAACAATGAAAAAAAGAGAAAACTTGACGGTATCATCATAACCCTTTGGCAATAACACGGTGGTGGGTGATTCAGAAACATGTGCTGCCATTTTATCATGCCGAGGGCCAAGTTTTGGAGCCTTAAACACCCCGCCAAGGCTTGATAAATCTGGCTTGAAAAATCTCATTTGTGGAGAGTTAGGCATCTGCAACAATATTTATCTTCTTCCCTGTCCAAGGGTAATGGGTTAGGCAGGATGGATGAGGGCGCAGTCCTCTTGCCTTCAGGTGCAGCGATCTCACAGAGGACCCGTAGACAGGCCGCCTTATGACGAAGCAAAAGGAAACACATCAACTCGCTCAGTAAACACATCACCACGGCTGAACAATTGGCTATTAGCATAATTAGTCGGCCTGATTTTAGACTTTTTATGTATGAGAGTGCTTGTGTGTGCATATTAAAGGGGGTGGGGGCTTTTTTTTTTGCTGCTGTTCCACAGCAATTAAACCCATCTAATTTCAAGAAGAGCAAACATTCTTTAGTGGCTGCGGGAAGGCTTCAGGGCGCAGAAACTTCAGGAAACATAATGTCCTCTGTGGCACCACGTCTTGTCTGATGATGTTTGGTAATTATGCAGCCTGGTACTTTATGGGAAAAATAACAAAACAAAAAAAAAAAAACAACAACAAAAGAAACAGGCAAGGGTCTGTGCCTGAAGCTCATCAATAAACAAGCAGCCAACTCTATCTAGATGTTGCCTTTTTGTCTTTTGTGCAAAACAGTAGTAGAAAGACAGAAACAGGGGTAAAAAAAAGAACAGTCCAAAGGGTCAGTTTTCAGCAAAGGACTTCGTCTCAGATGTAATTAACCTTTTGATTTAGGACACACTGTCTTGTAAATAATCTGACAATTAGTTTATTTGGCTATCATGTGATGGTAATGACTCTCATTAGCATGACGTGACCTCTTCTAATCTGTTGCCACGCAGACGCGCTACTAGATTTCTTGTCTGGTCCGCTTGAACTAGACTCTGATTATGGCAGATCTTCACTCATTCACTTTTTTCCCCCTCTCCATGTTTTCTTGCCTTGTTCTGTGTTTATCTGCAGAACAAGAGATGTCTTACTACAGATCATGATTTGTTTTTCATATGCTAGTGAACAATCAAAGACCTCATAATTGCTTCCCATAATAACTCCGATAATGTGTCATTTGTTTCTGTTTGATTAGCAAGTACTCCTGTTAGGGGAAATGGATGCCTGCAACCACTTAGATTTGGTAACTTTCGCTCTGTGAAACCAAGATGGAGAAGGAAACGATTGAGATACTGAAACACAATGAAAATGTCTTTTCATACTGTAGTGGAGCAAGAGTTAACGAGGTAGAACACACAGGAAAAACTTGAACCCTAATGCTGTAAACCAGGGCACCACTGAGATGTAAGATGTGTGAAATAGTCTTCGCTGTGCAGTTTCACTCAGCAAGGATCACAGATGTTTAAAATATTGCCTTTATTGTTTTACAACAAACTAAATTTCTGTGAATTTTAGTCAACCGTTGCCTTCTAAAAATCTCGTTTTAGATTATAACAAGCTTGGTTAACATGCCACACTTAACATATATTTTATATTATTTGGGATTATTAGGATCCTACATTATGCAGTTTACACACAGATGCGATGTAAAAGTCAGTAAAAAAGAAAATATGGTTCTGTTTGTGAGCAATGTGTCAGTGAATGCTTTAGGGTGACAAGCTGCAACTGTGCATGGAGCCAGGAGAGATTGATATACTTGACATATCTCATTAAATACATTTATTTATTTTACAAGTAAAGGTAAAGTTTAATAAAATTCTTAGACTGCTGTTTTTCAAAGTTTTGAATGATTAGACAGTTCCAAATAAAAAAAAACAGAAACCTCAACCATTTTTTTTTTTATGAGACTCAATGTTGGAGGAGGAAATACCAATGCTATAATGCTCTACTCCAATAAACAGCACCGTGTAGAATAAAACAACAGCTGTAGTAAAAACATCTGGATAAAATGGGAACTGTCTGTCCTTAAAGCACCAGCACATCTCTAATAAAATTACCCCACCAACAAGTCTCAAAAGTATTTCAAAGTTGTTTCCACTAAAACACAACCCTCTGGCTGCTGATAAGAGATGCTAAACTTCACGGACCTGCATATATAATGGCTCTTGAAAATCTACATACCTTCTTAAAATGGCAGGCTTTTATGATATGACAAAATGAGGCCATGGTGACTCAATGCAAAACTTTTGTTTTCATATAGTCTTCAGAATACTGTTCTCCAGAACATTCCACATTGCATCCTTAGGCCAAAACCAAAGGTTTCAGAGAAATGATGTGATCACAAGGACCTAACTGAAAAACGGTTTTAAAAAGGAAGTGGGTAGGAGAAGTTCCACAGCATTATTTATTTGCCTTTGAACAATGAAGACAGTCATTAATAATAAAAGACAATATGGGACAATGGTGAAAAAAAAACAAAAAACTGTCAGTATCTGGGAAAGGAATAAAGATTAGAAAGAAATCAGTCAGGGAGGCCAAAGAAACACAGATGCAGCTACAGGAGTCTCTACAAAGTACTGGCAGTGATAAAAAAAAATCTAATGACAATCCCAACTCTGCATCAGTAGCGACCAACATACCTATGTGATTCCACAAAAAAACAGAAAGCAAAACAAAAAAAAAAAAAACAAGAAACAATCCTCTATTCATCCCAAGGAATAGGAGTAGCTGAAAAGTTTATTTAACAGAAAAGTAAAAGAACACCACAGTAAAGCACCATGGTGGCTGTATTAAATTCTGTAGTGTCTTAGTTTCGGATGGATCTGGGTTTTTTTAAAGTTAGGTTCAGTTATGAATGGTTCCAAATACCAGTAAATGATGGTGCCTGAAAATGAAAAGGGGTCTTATTGTCTCAGATTAACAGCGAAACTCAGACTAAAAACAAAATTATCGATAGAAATAACTTAATGAATGGAAAGTATATTTTACAATCTAAACCTAATATATCTATGCAATCTAAATCAAATATTTGGATTGCATAGCTGAGTTCAGACCCAAAAGTGGAAAAGAAATGCAGTACCCCTGAGCAAAGCAGTGGAAACGTCTTAGTCTAAAAGTGGAGCACTCTCGCAGCTAAATTAATATAGACTTTCAAAAAATATACTTTCCCTAAACAGAATGTTTTTTTCAGTTCAGTACAGAATGTTCACCAGTTTATAGGAGGATAAAAAATATATTAGAAAGGATTTAATTCACCCAGTTTTTATTACACCACAAAAACTTGTCATTTTCACAGGAGCGTGTATAGATTTATGAGCCACTATACTCAAGCAAAATAATTCAACATGTTTGTATTAAGAGATTTAGGTGTTGGGTCTTAATAAATACACAACAAAGATTTGTTTATTACTAAGGACAGGATAAGACATTGTCAGTGTATACATACTGTATACATACAGCTTTTAGGCATGTCAATGTTGATGTCATTGTGAGTTAATTCCTCTGTCAAATAATGAGGGACAATTGTACTCTCACTATAGCTGAAAATTCCTCTTTCATTATTGTGATAATTGTAGAAAACCACAAATTATAACCAGCATACTAGCTAACAGTTTCCAGTTTTCCTTTTTAAGTAAGCTCTGGATATATTTGTATTCTTGGCAAAGTTTAATACTGACTCATGCGGTCAGCCAGTTCGGTCACCACCAGCTGACTATATTCCACAACAATACCATATGTGTCGTTTTAGTCCATGCACAAAGAAAGTTAATCTACATGAAGCCATCAACGCTCAAAAGGAAACCTTGTTCCAGTTTTTTACCGCTGAGGAAAAACAGAAGAAACAGACCTAATAAAGAGATGATTGGAAACAATTGATCCCATAAAGAAAAAAAAACAAACCTTTCTCTGTGTGTGGTTTCAGACTATCCAGCATGGGCATGTTTTAACTGGCTTTGGCCCATTGTTCACATAACCGTCGTAGGACTTCAAAGACATCCAGCAACAGCTGAGATGTTTATATCTGTCTCCAAGTCTCGAAACAAACCCGGCCAAGAAGAACAATTGTGTTTTCTCACCATCTCGGCGACCTGCTCTCCCTTACACGACTGGCTTCCAAGCGTTCATAGCTGGTGCGGCCATTAAATATCTCTGCTTTGACAAAGAGAGCCATATCCGCGGTGCTGGAAAAGCGTCCCGTTCCAAAAGGGCTCAGAGTTCGGAGAAAAAGAAAACTTCCTCATGTCTGACTCCCAACTATGTTTCCAGATGTGCCAGGGGTCAGGGGTTAAAGATAAAAGTACCAGGATGTGGCATAACTCCTTATAGAAACCGGTGGCTGTGTGTGCATTCCTCACCGGAGGGGGCCGATGAGCAGAGTGCCTCACGTTTCTGCTCTCTGCCACTCCCAGTAAGAGGCCTCATTTCGTGGTGGTGAGTTATGGCACCCTGAGTTTTGTGCTCTCCACTTTGGCCTTGTTTACCAGTGGCACTAAGGCAAAATAGTGTTAAATACTGCGACTGGACAACAAATGAGGAGGCTTCCTTCTATCATGGCCAGAGAATAGGCCTTCGAGTTGCTTTTTACCGTCATGACAGTATAGCATTTCACGTCTCCTTTTATCACTCACATAATTTAGGATTACATCCTTTAAAGAAATTAAAAACCAAGTTCAGGTTTTTTAGAAAAAAAGTTAAGGTGTGCTATAAAGAATCCCAAGCAGGGAGCAGGATTTGACTTACAGCTATGGCCCCTGCTTTCTGCTGGGCGCCAATAGAGATATCACCAGTTACTTACAAAGGTCTGTTACATTGATTCATGAATGTCTGGCAGAAATTGGGCTAATTTCCCCCCAAAAAAGCTAATACGATTATTTGAAGTGTGTCAGAAGGCTTAATAAGTGTGGAAATTGGCCTGTCATACAAGTCGAGAGATTGGTTGTAAATTGTGTGATTACAGTCGCAAAGCCTCAGCCTTCTTTATTGTTTCTTTACACGCAGTAATCTGCTAAATGAAAATGGTCTGGACAACTTCATTAGAATTCAAAGGAATAAAAAAAAAGAGTGGGCAATATTAATATGACAGAGACAACTTTATTGTGGAATTATGGTAATAATGAGCTTTGGAGGATGTGCAAAGATTACATATCCCCTGAGATGGTTTCTTTTATTATTAGGCTCTGAGTATTCAGCTTCGAAATTTGTTTTATTGCCCCTCAGCCTCTGGCAGAGCGGTCCTTCAGAAACATGGCCAAAGTAGAGCCGGTTTCTAAAAGAAAAAAGAAAGACAGAAAGTAAAAAAAAAATGCGAAAGCATGCCATCTGATTTGGAATGCATTTTTAAAATAGTTTGATTCCAATATCGTGCAAACAGCTGCAAGTTTAGTTTGAAGCTGTGCACACGCTGAATAATGCTTGCATAGCCACTAGATGGAGTTAGATCCTTCAGAAGAGCTTCGGGGAGTTTGGCAGAAACAAGACAATAACAGAGCAAGTGGAGCAGAGGACTCAGAGCTCTTTCATGTGCTTGGATCTTGGGAGGAAGTGAGAATGAAGCTCCATCTTGAAGTGGCCCAGTCTTACTTAGCATTCAGCGAGTGTGTGTGATCCATAAAAATAGACTTTACGCATATATTCCATGGGAGCAGCAAACTTTATTAAAATGAAAATGATTATCACCTTGAGTGCAGTCTCCAGCTTTTTAACCTGCCTCATACAGTGAGCCAATTACCTACACGACTGTTGGGACTATCCAGACAGTCGTGTGTTGACAGGGTCTGTTTGAAGGAGCAGGAACTAGTGTTTATGCATATTTGATTTTCTGAAAATAGCAATTTTTCTTTGACTCATACTCAATATGCCTTAACTTTTTTTCAAATCAAACCTGTAAAAAGTCCACAGAGGCTTACGTTCGGGTCTGTAGGAAACATATTATTTTTAGGCAGGGGGGAGGAAAGGAAGTTTAAAGGGAAAGACAAGAATCTGTCTGGAATAAAAACATTCATGGCCTCACACTAAAAACAATGCTGGCAAAGAAGCATTTTGTTTTATTTTTGCTTTAAAGGAACGCCAAATAAATGGAAAAGTAAAATTCTGTATTAAATCGCCACTGTCTTTCATTAAAAGAGGGGAACAAAATCTGGTTATTGGAGGGTACTAACACATTCATTCTTAGACTGGATCTACCTCTTACTTAAAAGTAGTTATTATTTGTAGTCATGAACTCAGTTTTTATGAACAAAAATTGACTCTTAAGGAAATACATTGATTAATAAAGCATACTAAATTGAGCTGATTCCAAAACAACTCACTTTTTCCCACAGTTCTGTGGGAAATGTAGTAATGGGTAAAAGTCTTGAGTGGTCCCTTACCCCTTTAGGTTTTTCATCTAATCTTTCTCAGTTATTAGTTCTTCAGGCTTTCTATAGATCTTTAAAATGGCTACGTGTCATTTCCCTCTTCATCATTCCCAAGCCCAAGTTCACACATACCTACTTAAATTTCTACTGTGAATCGCTTTGTTTCTCTTGGCAGTTAAGTGTTCTTTTGGATCCTTGAGACACCTCCTCCCAGCAGTGCTCAAATTTCATAAATATTGTGATCTATTCATAAGTTATTCTAGAAATTATACATTACTTGCTATGTACATTAATTGTGCTGCAATCTAGTTGTTGACTTTTCCTATGAAAAATGACAAATTTTCATTTCAGCTTGAACCAAAACACGTTTATGATTAGATGAATTTATTCAGATTAAGTAAAAGAGCCATTTGAGCACAAACACTTTGCGCACCACATCTGGGTCTCCATATGTGACTGTTGTGCCACCAACTCGTATTTTAGTGTTTTGACTCGTGCAACTGAGGGAAAACAAATTTCAGAGCTGGTGCCGGAGGAGTGAATGTGAACTCTGTCAACAGATGTTTAACACCCTAAAAAAAAGCAACAACAAAAGAAAAAAAAAAAAGTGACACAAATTCTCCTGATGTCATGTGTGAATCGCACCATTTAAAATGGAGCCGTTGTGACAGGTAATTGACTACAAATATCCAAGCAGCAGTACTTATGTCACAGTAAAAAAAAATGCACTGTTTCTGCACCTTTATAAATATTCATAGTTCATGTTGATGGAGTGACATTAAACAAATTATTCCATAAATACATCTCGTTTGTTTTTTATTTCACAAATGCACGGTTTAAAGTGCCTGTTTCACCCGTTCAGCTGGCATCTCCGGCAGCTGATGCATTGGAAATGGCGCCATGAATTAACCATTGTTGTTGGATGATTTCATTTACGCTCCTCCTTTCAGCTCAAACTTCTAATTGTCTTTATACACTGAAATATTAAAAGCCTAATATGTCATCTGTCATGGCTGTCATTTATCATTCCAAGTCTTGTGGGCCTTTGAAGATTTTCCCTCAAATTACCTTTTATTAAATTTTCAGCATTTGTTCCCGTTACAAGCCTGTCAGTCCATTTCATTTCCAATCTGCACATTGCGTTTTGTCCCTTTTTCATTGCCGTCACTCCCAGAATGATCCTGCTTCTGTCTGACCTCAGACAGCTGAACTGATTAAGAAGTTGACTCAATTTATTCCTTTTTTTTTTGTTACATATCTATTGTTTGATTTTAAGTTTGCCCTGATTCCTCTTAGATAGAAGTCACGCTAATTTTGAATCCTCTTTAGAAAAGCTGTTTAGTTTTACAACATGTGATGGATCTGATTAGTCATTCAGGCCAGCCTCTGCTTTTATGCTTACATTAACTAACACAAAGAGCCCCCCCTACAGGTTAAAGTTTAAATGTGGATTAGCAGATAAAGCAACTCCTGATTAGGTTACCGTGGGGCTTAGAGTAGAAGGAAAAAGAAATGGATTTTCCCCGCACAATTTTCCACAAACATCTTCTCTCTGCTTCTTCTCTGTTCTCCTCTCGGCATCATCCTCTCACACTCTCTCCCAGCATGGATATCTATTTTGGCGCAAAATCTTTGAACAATTATGCAAATGCATGTAAGGCAATGCACAATACAGTATGGAAATGGCTCGGAGAGAAAATGGACTCATTAAGGACAGATGGCATGAGCGCTGAAAGCCATTTATTATGGATGCAGGAAGACATTTCAGACAATGTCAGAACCTGGGAGACATCAGTTTATGATTTTTAACAGCAAACACTGTTTGTTGTAGTGATGTAGTTCTTGATTATTTCAGTGTTGATGATTATAAATGAGCAGCAGAAGAACACGCGGTAAAGATGTCTCTCACTGCGTTTGATTTCATTTTTTTGAGTTGATGTTTCATCTCTTTGACAGGAACCACTTTCATGCTATGTTAAATTACATCCTCGATTACTATGAGACCTTTAAGGAAATTCTGCATGTTGATCAAAAGTGTTAAGTATGGAAACTTGCATCGTGAGGAGAGCTGAATAAAAAAGCTGTTGTTAAAATTACATTCTGCAGTCATGCTACAAACATTTTTAAATTCCTATGAGATTAGTTTCTATACACTTAAATGTGCTTTACAATTGCAATGCATTCAAGACAGTCAAAGTGAACAGTGGGGTTTTTCACAATTAGGAAAATGCAAAAGTTTACTCTCTTTTTCATTATGATCAGATGCTTTGTTATCACCCAGGCTGGTGTTAACCCTATGGGTGGCAGAAAATTATGTGCCGCATAGATAAAGCTTTATTCATGGCGATGGCACCATAAACATGAATTCACGGCAGCAGGAAGACCTACAACAGGAGCACGACTGAAGGGGGAGTTCTCGGCGGAGAAATGTGGGCTTCGGCACTCTTTATTTTTGTATTTTGGCCCCTCTGTGGGCTTCCTCAGCACCACTGTCTGGGCCTTTGATGTCACTGAGGTTATTGTTGACTATTCTCTCCTGTCGGCCTCAATATCCATCCGAGCTACTCAAGGGATGCAAGAGAGGGAGAGGCATGGGGCTGCCGTTTATTTCTACACTAATTCTTGCTCGCGATGCACGGCTTCCTCGTCATTCCTCACAGCAGAAAATTTGGTATCTTCAAAAATTATGGAACTAACCAAAAATCTTTGTAAAACAAAAATGCTGTAAATTTACAAAAAGGCATACTTTTATGATAAATGTATACAGCCTTCATTGCTGTCAGTTCACACCAGAAAATAAAGTCATTGAACATACTGAAAATTTCTCAAAACATTCAGTGGGCTTTCAATTGCAATGTCAAATATTTAAAAAAATCTCCAACTCAGCTAGAAATCTACAAAGTTACAGTAGGCAGAGCCTCGCAAGAAACTCACACATTGTCAGATAGGTTTACTTCTCTGTGACAGTTACAGTAATTGCATTCAATTATTAAATTAATTATTTGAGGATGATCTTATGGAGCAGCTTCAACATAAAATGTAACAATCCCAATCACAGTCTGAGTTTTGCTGTTGCAAAATTTTAAATCTATCTCAATTTCTACAGAATGACAAATTTAATCAACATGCTTTTCCACTACAATGATGAATGGCATAATAGTTGCTGATAGTTGATGTAATATTATTTGTGTTTAAGTGATGAAAGTCCATTTGGGTGTTTTTAATAAATTTAAGAATTTTGATTGGTTGGACTGCTTATCATTCCCAAGTTTTATTTTATTTATTTATTTATTTTTGCGTTAGCGCTGGCATCAGAACTTCTAAAAACTTCCATTGCACCGTTTTTGCCACTGAAGGTGCTTTTTAGCAAAAATCCAGAGAACATGCCAAAACCACCTGGAGTTTTCTTGGGCTACATGGAGTACTGAGTAACACAGAAGGTCCCACTTGCTGAGCCTTGCCAATCTGCTCAGCTATGTAAAAGCAGGAACTGACACTTTCCCCCTTTTTTTTTTATAGGAAAAACAAATTCTGATATATCAAACACCAACAACACAGTCAATGTGTGGAAGCTAAAGCAGCGCCACCTACTGGTCAGCTGTAACAGGCAAGGTTTGAGCTGCATGCCTGTCAAGCAGCTGACAGCAGGTTCAGTCCATTCTGATGATCAGACTTATTAACCAGCACATCTTATATTTAAAGGTTTCACGAAAGTAGAAGAAAAGCATAGTATTATACTTTGTGAATAAGCACCTAAAAACTACTGGTACTTTGAGTATTTTCTTTTCCATAGTTTTGTTTACTATTTACCATACACTAATAATAAATGAGTATTATATAAAACTATATAGATAAATGTCCTTATTTTATCAGCAGTACAAAATATGTAACTTTTTAAAATGAAAGAAATTAGATAATGTTATATTTACTGTATATAAAGTTTTGTACCATCTGAGGCCTATTTCTGACTATGTAAAAGATTTTAAAAAATTAAAAAAATAAAAATCCAGATGCCTAAAGTTTTAGTTTTTTCTATCATTTTGACAATACGGTCTGTCAAATATAAAAGTCACCAAACACACAAATGAAAACTATCAAAGGCTTTCACATTCAACACTCCCTTTGTTGGGGCCAGGCTGTTCTTTTGTGCCTCCTGCGACTATTGTGACAGGACACAGAGACTTCTAAAGGGCAAAGTTTCTTATTAAATTATTTCTGGGTGAGATGGAACAGAGGCCTGAATAGAATCATTAAAGTTCGCCCGATTATAGGAATGCATGCGCTCGCGCTGCCGTCTGCTGTGAGATGAAAAGCCGTGCGTTTTCATGCCCCCCTTTCCTCCCCTTCAGAACCTTTAACTCGGCGTGAAAAGATATGACATCAGTCCTGGCAAAAACACAAGGGCGAGAAATGAACGATACCATTGTGGCTCCCCGAACATCAATCATGCTCAATACTTTTGGGGAAAAAACAATGCAGTTTTGTTTGCGTTTCAGAGGTGACAAACAGCACTTGTGACTGGCTTAACACTGTCGATTCCCATTACTCAAAACCCGAAGCAAATCACAGTTAAACTGTGGCCCTGTTGCTAGGCAGCTGAGTTCTCTTGACATGGTGGTTAGTTTTTCTTTCATTGCTTGACAAGAGTGGAGTGAAAGGAGTTTTGAAAAACTTGCTTAAGGCGCTCAGAGGAAAGGGATAATTGGAGTCTGCGGATTGTATAGCAGCCCTTGTGTGGAAACTTCCCGAGCGGGAGACAGAGAGAGTTGGATGCAACAAAATTTTAACTCTTGTACACAAACTTGACCCCGGGTCTGCCAAAAGGGGGCTTTTCCACACTTCATTTGCAGAGTGTTTGCCCCAGTGTGGCCCAAAGGTCCGGTCTCAACTCTACAGGCACAATTGAAAAAAACGGAATGCTGCTGCACAACAAGCTGATATACTTCCAATTAGATTTTAAAGCCCAGCTAATGTCTTAGAAAGTCAACAAAAAAAAAAAAAAAAAAATGGGGACCTGGAAATGGTAAGAAATGCACAGGTCATAGCTCAAATTTTGCACTTTGTCATTTGAACAAAACATTATCAAGTGAGGTCATCGAGACACTGTGGCTGCAGTCAATTTCATCAGCACGTCTCTTGAAATATAGAACAAACTCGTTAAGCAAACAATGAGGAGGGGTTTATGCCTTTAATGACCCACGGAGGAGCCCAGCCGGTGAAAATGCACACCCATTTTGAGAGGGAACCAATTAATGCTGGATTAACATTCATGGTTATTTACAGTTGCCTTTGTGCTTGTTTCTGCTCTCCGATTTGAGCAAGAGAGAGAGGGACAGAGAGCGGGGAAGAGGGAAGGTGGGGGGTGAGGTGGGAGGTGGGGTTTACGGAGGGGACTTGGAGAATGGGGGGTTGTTTGGACGCGAGAGGTGCAGTGAGGTGGCTGGGTCCATTGTGAGGACACCACCTCTCTCATTATGCCCTCTCAATCAGCACTCCTGCTCACAGGAAGCCCCTGTAAAGCCCATCTGCCATAGCTAATCTACAGGCAGCCTCTCGCTTGCGTCTGGGCCCGCTACCCTCAGTTGCATTATTCCCAGATCCAAGGCTTCGCCAGGGATCAGCCAAAGCCCATTAAAGTAAATAATAGCCAGAAATGACAGGCTTAGCACGGATTGGGGAGGAAGTTGAAGACCAGTTTGAGCTCTGAGCTCTGATTAATAGAGAAAAGCATTTTTTGGGGGGGTAGTAGGGGTTAGATGGTGAAAGTGATGGGAAAGCAGGAGGGAGAAAGAATGAAGGGAAAAATTACCTTAGTGTGGTAAAAAGAATTTTTCAACCGCTGTAGATTTTTTCAACGAGAGTAGTTGTAGTTCACAATCTAAAACATTAACAATCCTTGAGGTATTGTTGCTTTGATGAAGCTCCAGCACCATCGGGTGAAATGGAGCTGATATGTGGAACTGACGAGGCATGCCTAAGAAGAGACGGTCAAAAGTCATTCTAAATATTAACTAAAGTTAGCTTTAGTTAATATAAGCTAACTTATACAACACAATACTTTTTTGAGACAGTGCTGCTCAAAAATAACACCTATCTTCATCATTTCTATGTGTCCTGGTAAAATAAGAAGCCCACTGCAGGTTTGCCACATAGCAGCTAACCACGCTTGATCAAATTAAAAACATCAGTCTGTTAGAAAATTGATCTCAGTTCACGAGGAGTAAAAACTGCAGAAAAGACATAATATTGGATAGCTAACTTTGAAATGCTATTAAAGCTTAAAACGTCAACATATTTAGATTTGAACAGTGGCAGTGAGTCGATAAATGCTGCCTTGGGTACGACCCTCCTTCTGCTCCCAAGAACGAGACAAAATGTTTAACCTCTTAACTTTTTTGTATTTTAAGATCTCTTTATACAGCCTCATACAAAACATCTGTTTGTGTTTGTGTTTTTGTATTACTCTCTTCACAATTTTCTCTACAACATTGTTATTTGTAGTGGAAGTAAGCCTGTTGGCCACTTTCAAAAGGCTGTTTCGTCATGGTCAGCTTGAGGTTAAACAATTAAACTGTTCCACGGAGTCGAGTTAGTGTCAAGTTAGGAATGGAGACCAATGGTTAAGTTAGTTAAAAAGGACAAAAAAGGGTGTGCAGTCAAATCTGATTAATACCTAACTGACCTGTTGACACCCTCCGACTTCTCAGCGAACATGAACACTAACTAGATGCTATTTTACCTCCAATTCACACTTAAGAACAGCTCATCAGGAAGTTTCACTTTCATTTTAGACGTATTTTAGTTCATTAGAGGAGTACTGTATGTCTGGCTTTACATGTTTATTGCTTGGAGGAAAGTTTCCTCCACTGTGTGCATGAGTTCAGGCTCGGATTTAACTTGATTTGTCACTGGGCCGACAAGTGGAGACGGCCCGAGCGAGATTATGTGAAGCAGTTCCACCTCTGCTTAACTACTGTAAAAATTGCTTATATGCCTGTGAAGGAATTGGAATGTGTTTAGGACGCGACTGAACGGGCTTGGGCTGCTTCTTTCAGGTTCCTCTGATTGGACAGGAAGCCCTCAGCTGAGCTGGGAGCTGCAGGAAAAAACAGGTTAGTGCCGCATGAAAGGTGCGCTTGCGCTTCTCTCTGAGTGTCGCCTATTGATCTATCAGTTACCTGGATCTTCAAAAACAATGAGGAGGGAGGGGGAAGGAATACAAAGCTGAGGCGTCTACTTCAGAGGTGTAATGAAGAATTTAAGATCCTCCGAATTTATTATTGACAAGCCTGTAAAAAGATATGATACATCGAAACCGACAAGGCCTCTGGGGAAACACTTACGGTTTCTTAAAGAAGTGTTTAATGGTATTGATTTTTATTGTTCAGTGAGCAGCATGGAGCCTTTGACTGTTTTATTGAACGGATTTAGGCACATGCTTTTAAACACAGAAAGGAAGAAGACTTTTCAGTTCGCAGATTAAATCCATCAAACAATACGTGCATTGAATTTTAATAAGCTTGCTGACTATACCATGTCACAAACAGCTGCGCTCGCATTCAGCTGCTTGTTTTACAGTGGCAGCTTTCCCTGAACTGCCTCTTATGTCATAGTCCCGCATGTAGGATGGGGTTTGTGTGCCACTGATGCGACAGATGTGTTAGGACCTCAGCAGCCAGCAGAGGCCTCTCATGTCTTGTTCAACCCCAGAGACAATAAAATGGAGATTTTTTTTTTGGTATGATACAATGCAAGATATTTTACAATTTCCAGCCAAAGATCTTCTAAAGACGTAGTGCTTTAGTGGGCTTGTGAAATGCTGTGTTGTTTGAGGAATAAATGTAATTGTCACCCTCTTCTTTTGGTTTAATGTTTGTAGCCACATCACAGCTCTTCACTCGGTCTGATCATTGTTCTTCTGTAAACTGGATGCTCATCTTAAATGAACTCCTGTTGTTGCCACAAAAGTGCCACTGTGTGGTGTCAACCCAGGCTTTCCTCCCAGGAGACAGCGTGATTTCTATATCCGTTGTCATGGTGATGTGGCGAGGAGGGAGGAAAATGGAGCTCTAACCTCTGGCTCTAGCTGCAGCTCCCAGGCCAGACGGTTCACTTGAGGATAACAGGAAACTGCTCTGCCTGTTTGTTCATGTGGTGCCAATGGCAGTACTTGAAAACGTGAAAAAGAGACATTGTGGAATTGTCTGTTGGTGACCAACAGTTTTTGGGGGAATTACACACAACTGATCATCCTTGGTAAGTATATCTATAAAGCCTTAAATTAAAATCATATTTTACTGCAGTATCCTGGTATTGTACTGAATTTATTCTAAAAAATCAATAATTTATTCATCATGGATAAAATACCATTTTGCCTTTAATTGAATAACAAAGATAAACTTCTTGTTGTATCTTTTTGTGACACAAAATAAAGATTTTTACCAATGAAAGTAACATTTTTTAGAGTCTGCTAGAATGATGTTACAAAAAACAAATTCATCCACATGTAAATACATGTACCCCACATACTGATCATTTTATTTATGTGCTTTTTTATTAAACCCTATGGAGTAGCTAACAGCTGACTTAAAATATGACTAATTTAAGTTGTTATAAAAAATGGTAAATGTACCAGAAAATTGAGCATCTATTTCTACAGGGTTCTACGCAGTACTAAAAGTATGGAATTTTGTTTGAATATTTTAAAAGTTATGAAAAAAAAATCTATATACAGGTATATAGATTTAGTTGTGTCTTTCCTTTCCTTTTCTAACTGCAATTCCTGTCTTCCTCCCTCATCAAGTATAATATTTTTTTTTCTACTTCTCATATTTTCACCTTATTTCAGGTACTCAACAATTCAAGCCATTGCTGCCCCTTTGGAAAAACAGATCTACACATACTAATGTGGTGTAGTAATGCATTATGTCTCCACAAGTCAGATACTAGGAGTTGTCTTTTGCATTGCCCAGTACCCCAGAGGTAAGGCAAGTGTAGACACAACCAGACTTTATTGCTTTAAAAGACATATTGTTGATTTCGGAAATATGTTTTATTAAAATGAAAAATCCTGAAATATTGGCAGATGTTCGTTTTTTTTCTCTCTATTAGTGTTTCTTCCCACGACGGGAGTATATAAACTCCGCTCTTCCCTAATTTATACTATTTAAAGCAGGAAGGCAGCTCTCATCCCTTCATCTGTCAACTGAAGGGACAACCTTTTAAAACCTTGCTGTACCTTGACACTGGTAAACACCCCATGCCCAGCTATCGGTCACTTTGCTGGACAAGGACTGGTATTTATCTTGCCATCAGAACAATAAGTAGGATGGTAAGGAAGGTTAAATAAAATCCTCAAACTCACTGCTTGAAAACTGCAGAAAAGAGTGGTATGTTAGGGTTTCCATAACAACTATTACATGCTACCTAAATTACACCCACTTATTTGAGTGTGATTCTAGGGTTACCTAAACTAAATGGGAATTTAACTGGAACATAGTATTCTATTATTCTCAAGTAAATCTAAGATCTTCATTTTTACCAACAACCTGCAGTTGGGTTGTGCATAAAAAAAAGAATTACATGGAAAAGCATCTCATGTCCTTCGTCAAGTGAAGTGAATAGGTGTTGTTGTGGGTATGTTTCTCCTCCAGCAGTCCAGGAACCTTGCTAGAAGGCATATGACATCATAAGCTCGGAAAAACCAAGATATTTCAAATAAAAATGTGTCGACCTCTACAAAACAAGAAATTAAGAAATAAAAATGGATCATAATTAAGTTGTTCAACTTGTTAGTGATCCAAAAAAATAGGGCAAATCAACAAAGAAATGGGTCACCAGATACAAAATCAAATCTCCAAGTCATTCCAGTCCCCAAACCTAAATGAAATAGAAAGACTGTGAAGTAAATTGAAAAAATGAAAGACTGAAAGATGACCCATGACTGAGGATGATCTACAGAGATGGTAGAAAGAGGTATAGACGAGGTTCCCTCTGTCTGTATGACTCAGCCTTGTAAAATGTTATTTAAGTGGTATTATCAAATGGTACTAATGGTAAAGATATTGGCAGCAGAGGTACCAATATTTGTTTTCCCTACACAATGAATGTATTCAAATGTTTAATGATTTTTAATTTTAAAAAGTTATAAAAACTAAATGATTTGTCTCAGTAACAATAAGACAAAGGCAAAACAAGCACAGAACACTTCCTACTCAAGACCTATTTCATAGGTCTTCCATTTTAAAAGATCACCCTCAAATACTCTTCCCAGAGACACCTGATACTCCTTGAGCTAAAAATCAAAGTACTCTGCAATTTTTAAAAATCTTAAACAGGGAAAAGAGGGGCTGAATCAAAAAGCCCACCGCTTAGGGAGGCTGGGAGGTAACAACACCAAAAAATACAAAGATACTAGCATTAATAAAATCAAGTCTGAAATGGCTCACGTTGCACTTGCCTTCTAATGACGAGGGAGTGCCATGACCAGTGGAGGGGAAGAGAACACCATTTTCTATTCATCTGGCAGCGTGCCCAGATCTCATTCAACCAAGAAGTCTTCTCAATCCAAACTTAATCCCAGTCGATTAAAAGGTGGCATTGCCTTTCCGCCTCTGTTGTTACGCTGATGAAGAGGCAGTTTATCACCAGGAAGGCAAAAGCTTCGAAGGCAAAGGCTTAGAGTTTTTTTTTGGTGAGGGTCAAAACAAATTAGATGAATTTACATGGCTTGAATCTCTTTGCGAGTTCCAATTGTAATGAACTTAACACAAAACATGGATTGATCTGGAAGAAAAATGACTATTTCTTGATGAAGAAAAGTATGTTTTGTGTTATTTTCCCCCCTGACTCCTAGGGGGAAGGTGTGAAATCTAATAAAGCCATTCTCAGGAGGGGTGTCTTTGATCAGAGATTCTCTAAACAAGCAGCAAGTCCCACGAGAGCACACGATCTATATGCTTCAACATGTGCTATCTTTACATCTCGACTTCTGCTTCCACTAAAACAGAGCTGTCGTATTGGAAACAGCTGAAGCATTTCAATTTCAGCCCGAGGCAATGTTCCGTCTTCAAAGAAGCATTGAGATGCTCCGTATGTCGAGTTATTTTCTGTAAATTTGTCTGTTTTCCAGTCTGCCTCAGAAAGGTGCAAATGCATTGTTTAGCTGAAAACATGATGGAAGAATAAATATGTACATTATGATCATGTTGAAAAGAGAAACTGCAGTTCACAAACTCATAATTTGCTTTAAGTTTATGAGCAACGTGTACTGGTTAGGGAAGTAAAACAAAAGAAAACCAAACACGAAAAAACTTGTGCATATGACACACTGCACTTTGAAAAGGTGTTTGCTCCCTTACAAGACCAATGTTGATATTTCGATTCAACTATTCAGCTTCCACTATCTGGCTTTTGTATCCATATGCGACATGAATACTTTTGAGGACTGTTTATCAGATGAAAGGTACATTTATACAATTCTTCACAAAATACCTGCAAAGATGATCAAACAAGTAAAGACGGATGCTGAAGCAGATTTGTTCCCTAGGTGGTCTCCTCCATGTATAAAAGGTGTGTGCAAATATAAACAATCCACAACCATGTGACTGTGCGTTAACTGTTTGCCTTTGGATGAAGTATGGGAAACCTTTAAAAGATGAATTGTCTTGAATTCAAGAAATTATTCCAGAAAATTACATTGAGAGCCATTGTCCACACATTAACCATAAGAAAGAAACTGTGTAAAAATGGCATTCATAGGAGAGTTTGAAGATGAAAAACACTCCTTAGCAGAAAGAACAGAAACCCCTTTCTAATAATTACCAAAACTTTTCAGAAACCCGTAAGACACAAAAGGGAAGCTAAAATGTCTAACAGCAAAACATGGTGGTTTAACATAGACCACAGATTTGTAGGATTTATTTTGTATGTTTATTGACAATGAGAATACCATCAAAACTGATTTGATGCTTTCAGCATAAACACATTTAAGAATATTAAATTATTTACATTTAAAGGAAGATTTAAAAGAATTGTGAAGTTTATTTGAAGTGTGAAGAACAATCCTCACTCTGATTGTTGAGGTTGGTTTGTTCACAAAAGCATATCAGCAAATATAAACCGATTATTCATAATTCCTTTTAAACTCAGCCAATTTAACCTCTGCCCTTTCTCCAGATTCCACAAAATTTGTTTTGAAATGCAGCAAGAGGTGGTGACAGAAAAAAATTCTATCTAAGTCTGAATACAACCTTGGGCCAGCCTGGGCCTTTTCAATGATTCAATATGAAGTTGACATAATGCCTAAACATTACAATGCCTAAAATGGGATCAATAATTATCATGTTTGAGGGAGAGGAGGTAATTCAGTATTCACATAGTGCCATGTTTGATTCAGATGGCTTTTTCCTCTAAAAAATATCATCACCTCTTGAAAACTAGTTTATGAATTTAATCAATTATGCTTGTCCAATAATAAGATCTGAACCATTTCAGTGTGATAAAAAAGCAATAATAAAAGAAATCTGTAAGGAACTATTTAACACAGCCTTCTAAAAGCATGATGTGTGATGCAGCAGAAGCTATATGCTGATCCAGTGATGTAAAGTGGGGAGTGCTGGTTTTGCTGCTTCATGCAGAGAAAGTGTGTGTGTCACACTGTGGCTGCTCTCACACTCCAGAAGGTCACACAGGATGTGGCTCTAACACATGCATACACACACAAACTTTGGGCCAACCTCCTAAAATAGCTATAAAGGTCTTCTGGTAGTGGTCAGTGCAGGCTCAGTTTGAATAAATACTGATAGCATGGCAAAACCAGCAAACATTCTTATGAAATGTTCAAACATGGGTTCTTTAAATTAATATTATGTGAGGTTTTAGTATTTTTTCTTTGGTATATGTGTCAATTTATTTGGCTACATTGCTCCAAGGGTTACTTTGGTGCACAAAAATATCACATCAATAGTCACTCACAGATACAGTAGAATAATAATCTGAGGCTGCTGAGCTCTTTCGGGAATTTGGGACAACATCCTCCATTACCGAAAGCATTAATTCTGCAGAAAATGCAAAAGGAGAATGTCCATCAATGAATTCCTAACCTTAACCTCAGGCACACTTGGGTTTTGCAGCAGGAAAGCAAAGTCAATTCAATGATCTAAATACTTATAACAAGCAAAAGTATGAGTGGTGAAAGTCTGGGCTTAGATCTAGATAACATAGTGTGGCGTAACCTTAAAGAGGCTGTTCCTGTTTAAAAATGCTCAAATGTGACTGATGTAAAAAATAGAAAATTTATGGCAGTGCTTCATGACGGTCATTACAGTCAAGTGGATCACAACCAGGTTTAGGGGCAATTACATTGTTACATAGGGCTAGATTGGGATCTTGTATTAATTTTATTTTTTTTAAAAAATTGCAATGATCCCTCACTCAAGTCTAACAAAAAATTATATATATATATATATATATATATATATATATATATATATATACAGAGAGAGAGAGAGGTTGCTATATATTGCACTGTGAATTACTAACACAAACCATAGCAGCCACAGAAACCTGTGCTAGTGACATAGTCATGCAGGCGTGTGACAGGGCAAGCACACTTAACTAACAACTTCCTTCACATTGGATGCCCTTTGACAAACAGCCCTGCTTCTCAGCGCTTACGCCATGTGCCTCAGCATTAACGCTAACGCCCTGTGGTATGGTCGGCTGGACAGGCACTTGACTGATGGCTCTATTAGAGCCTCCCACAACGTCAACTACTCCTATCATAGGTCCTTCCACCAACTGGATGTGTTGCTGACAACGCACCGATGGGGTAAGGGGAAGACTACATGGAGGGTCTAAACACACCGGCAACCACATTCAGACCTTTACACGTAAAAAAATGTGAGGGGCAAATCATAGACATGGATGTGTGCACAAACACACAAGACACACACAAGGGAGCAGGAAGGACTTAGCCATGCTTCACCTTTTTTGTTTGAGGCTTGAACAAGATTTTACACAAATACAACACACTCCCCTGTAGTTCATCTTTGGTGGCTTGTTCCTGAGACCACCATGAAAAACGGAGGCCGCTGAAAGACTGGCTCCCAATAATCAGCTCTGAAGGGGGTGAAAAATACAATTCATATCTTCACTCTTCTCAGTAAAGCAACCACTGGAGCAGGAAATGACAGTGGATGTTTTAATCTTCAAATGGTGAGCATCATGCTCCCTCAGGCAAGATGGAAGAAGCTGTTCATATGTGACATAGCAGCCAGACCAGTGGAGCAGCTTGTTCAGTACAACAGTTCAGGTTCCACTTTTTTGGTTTAAGCACATATTTTATTTTATTTTTTTTTATTTTATCTACAACTACTACTCAGTGGTAGTTGTTATTGTGTCTTGTCTCTATGCTGTAACTGCGAAGTAATTTCCCTGCTGGGATGAATAAAGTACTTCTATTCTATTCTATTCTATTCATAAGTGATAAACATTTTTTATAAGACCTTAAACTAGTATTATAACATTTTTACTCAATTTTTACATTGCCTAACCTCACATTTCAAAGTACGCACAAGTTCATTTGAACAGAAGGTAAACGTGTATATTCTCATTTTCCTCTGCTGCTCTAGGATATTACCAGCCACTTTACGCCCCGTGATCCAGATTCCATGCTTCGCTCAAAAAGAACCCCAAAACAATGCATAACATCAAGAAATTGCATAACATACAATTGTAACCCAAAGTTCCAGTAGTGTGGAAAAGTTTCAATACACTTGTAATTTCCCAATCTGTTGGACGTCACTAGCGAAAAATTTCTATATATTGTTTTTGTTTTGTTTTGTGATGGTCTCCATTAATAGTTTTCAATATGCTAAACGAGGTTGTGTGAAGTTAACAGCTATGAGTCCATTATGAGTGCTGAAAAAATGTCACATTGGAGCAAGCTTTTTGGTTCATTTGAGCAGATTTTTGAAGCAACTCAAACAAACAAAAAAATACCTTTCTGCCTTTCCTTAGCCTTCCTGTTGTCTTTTGAAGGTCTTGCTCTCTTGCAAACAGTTACATATTTAAAAGCTTTTTTATGTCTTGCACAAACTTGATTTATAAACACTGCTGCTGATACTTAATGTACATAACTTTGAATCTTCTTCATTGCAATCATCTAAAGTAAAGCGTCTTGTCAGCCCAATCTGTGAAACATGGTGGGTTCACTGATGGAAAACCAAAGAACATTTTCTGGTCAGCTAGTCAAATTAAAAATAGGCAGATTGATTATGCATTCCTGCAACAGTAGGTATCTTGCAGTTTTCAGGAGGTTCAAAATAATATGGTCCAAAAACCTTTCCTTAAAGAATGAACAAAGAGACAGGTGACATTCAACCAAATTGAGTGCCTCTGGTCCAAACTCAGTTTGAAATTGGCTCAATTCATCAATGTCATTAAAGGAAACAATCCCAAGATAGAGACATGAATATTAATTGAAAATAATCAGATTAAGCTAAAAGTATCTGACATTTTGAGATGGGTACTTTATCTTCAGGGAAGGCGAGAGAAAAGATTGCCTGCGTACAAATCAGGGAACACTGCTTAATTGCATGTTATCACCCTATGATTGCCTTGGCATTATATAAAACAGTATGGTAATTACTTCACAGATAGTGATGTAAATAGCCGTGGGCTGCCACTTCCATATGAGGCACTGAAGAGAGAGGGCGCGAGGCTGAACATCTGGATGCAGCGGTAGCACATTTAGATGTGTATAGTTAGTTGATTATTAGAAAGACATTAGCAGAAACATATAGTTGACAGCATCGTTCACACGTCACTGTGAAAGTTGGATTGTGCATCAAGTATTAAGATATTTAGGGGAAGACAAATAAAGAAATGGAATCTTTAGTAGAATGTAAGTGGCCCTCATGGTGTCACTGCTGGCCAGCCTAGTGAAGAAATGCATTGTATGCATTACTGGCCAGATGGAGTTCCCCTCCCTCTTCCTTTCTACCACTCCACAGACCCTTTCCTCCCACCCCTTACCTCCCTCTAGCCCTAGAGGAAACACGACTCTGAGGGCTGCCGTCATATGTTTTCAACGTTTGTACAACAGCTGATAAATGTAATGTAAAAGGGGCTTTGTGTGTGGGGGGCAGTGGGGGTTGACTGTGATTGCTGGTAATAACTGACTAATAGAATAAAGCAATAACGTGCAGCCTCGGGGCGAGCCCGCCATTCTGACAATTCCATACTGCAGATTTATCACTGTGCCAAAATTAGCATTTCAGTCTGTTAGCTTTCACGTCCAATAGAGCTCCGTCTCGAGGTTCCAGAGAAGTCTTTTTACTTCAGGTTTCCTCCGTCAAACCGCTCTATAAGTCTGGAAGCACCCCACGGAGAGAGGCATCTCTAAGTTGACAGGGAACAATAAGGATAGTGATTTGCAGCAGGGCTTTTGTAGACACTTCAGAAACAACAGACTATTAAAATACCATTCGACACCAATGTAATGATGAAATTCAGTTTGGTAGATCAGTATGTATTAGTATGCATTATTATTAGCAATCTGAAAATATCTTGATCATAGATGCCTCTTACAATTGGATGTTTATGAAAGGTATAACATTTTCAAAGCATTGCTTTCTTTTGATTTTGTGAAGCTGCAAGAGGGTTTGAAGTCTCTTAATACCACAGGTAGAATAGTTTAGGATTCTAAAGTACAGTTTAAGGTTGCACAGTGTAATCATTTAACAGTTAAAAGCAGACAGTATCTTACCTGAAGTACATAACTTTCATCTTAGTTTATCATAAATTCAAATAAATTGGTCTGAAAGACTGAAGCTAATCCAATCAGACTTTTACTGTTTCAAAGTTACTCTATTATAGACCCTTGATCCTTATAACTGGTGACATTTGCATTGGACGGTTGAAACCAGAGATTATTTACAGAGGAAATGGAGGAAGGAAGTTGTGTGCAACAATTAACCTTCCTGAGTGAAAATGACTGAGAATATAACATATAAAGCAATTCTAGTCAGGAACTAGCTGATATAAAAATGATGAAACTAGTGTATAAAGTCCAAGGGAATGCTATTATATAGATTTTAAAAATATTTTACTCTTTTTTGTTTACTTTACTCTCTGCACATATTTTACATAGAAATATCCTTGTTAGCATAGCATCGCCAACCTTTACTTCTCGTTTTCCTTATATTTATAAAGTTTGGCAACAACATCCAAAGTGACCTATAGTAAAACTGTCAAATGTACACTGTTGATTGACATCACATTTGTTTCAGTGATCATAGTTTAAAGATTCAATGAATAAAGTTGGATATTTCTTTTATTTGAGTTCTTTTAAGATCATAGAAGTCCTGTTTGGTCTTGGGCCCTGTTAAAATTATATGTGCTCTTCAGCCTCTAGGAGCATCTGGATTTATACTAAGGAGAGGCACCAAGATAGTTAACGAGGTAAAATATTAACTGCTTTCTAGCAGTTAAAACAACCTCAATGGATACATCTCAAACAAGCTTATTTAAAAACTTCATTTAAACCTAATTTATCATTATAAACTTTCAGGTACCATTGCATTTCTTTGGGAAGTTAAATATGCTCTTTTTCCCTCTGGCTGACTTATTATTATCAAGTTTCCAAAGCTTCCAAATCATACCCAGATCTTGTCAAGCTGAAAATAAAACAAAAACAAATTAATTTTCATTGCACATTTGTAGTAGTATTTTACCTTTTACCATATGTTATGTCATGTAAAGAACAGAAGACAGAGGGGGTATTTTTGACTGTAAGTTAGTCTTTACTCAGTGAGTTTTTTTAATCCCAGTATTTCCTCAGCAGAGTCAATGAGTCAATGAATAAGCAAATGGTAGTCAGAGGATAATTTTGCCTATGTTCCAGAGGCCTATGATTAGAATATTAATTAGGCCCATTTATGACGGTCAGATAATAACAGTGTCAGTGGGTTGAATGGAGTCTGTGACCTGTAAAAGGCCTATTCACAATCTGCAGTCTGCTATAGTTCATTCTCTTGGCTACAGGCAGCAGACTTTTTCACACCCTTTCTAAATGCTTCAATTGTCCTGCTTCTAAACACTGAGCAGGAAGTGCATTAAGAAATACAAAAAATGCTAAAAAAAAAAGACATATTTTACTGTGAAACACATTTGAAACTCACAGTTCACTTAAATCGTATCGTGTGAACTGATTTCATTATTTTTATTTTATTTTTTTGTCAACATCGTGGCCGGTTAATCTGTTCTCCTTACTAAAGAGCTAACTTGCTGTGTTTAGGCTTTAATTCCATGACACGGATCAAAAACATCATAGAGCAGGAAGGAAGTTAGCACCCCCCATGACAATGTTCAATTGTTACTCTAGATGAATTAGTGATGCATTCTGTGAAATTCTTCAAACCAATAAAACCGTGACAAAAATTAAATTTACTTGTTTTATTTGTCCCAGCAGCTTCCTTTATTGTAGTTTTATTTCACATCCAAAGCCAAGACGATTCAATTTAACCGTTTTAAATAGCACAGTTTTCTCTAGTAAATGTGAGAACAGTACTCAATTTGTGCCTCCTGGGGGACAAATAAATTGTGTCTCAAGTGGGATGTTTTCTTTAAACATTTTGTTGTACATACATATTATTTTGTTTACTTGCAGCAGTGTTAGCACTTAGCAAACAAAGCTAATAAAAACATGACAAGGTCACAGTGACTAAAGGAAAAGGTTGAAGGTTCAGTGGGTTTATTGTGTGTATTATTCTTAAGTCTCTTGAGAAAAGACAGGATAAGCTTATTTGCTTTTTTTCCAAGGACTCAGTAGAAACTTCCCGTGAAACACGATGGCCGAGCTATCTTAATGCTTCCAAAACAACAATCTTTAAATTCACTTGTGCTTATGCTCTCAAATCGATGTTTGAACATTCACTTTCAGGAATTTTCTAGTTTTTACAAGAGAGCAGAATTTTTTGGCTCGGTCAATAGCACCAAGTTCTTGGTTTTCTTTAGGAAAAAGAAATAGAGAAATGTTTTATTGCATCTTGCGATCGCTTAGCTTATGTTATGTTATTATACATATTTTATTTCAGTGATTTCTTAATTCCCACATCTTACCAATTAGATCTGGGTATAGCTAGTAAAACTAAAATCTGGGCTAATTTTAGCTAATTTATGATCAAAGAAAGTGACCAATAACTTTTTGTGACATGGATGTAGTTTGGTTAGTTGATTCTTTCATCCTAATGACTTCAATTGTTATTAGATTTCACACACACGCACATATGCCTATGTAATTTTTTTTTCAATCATATAAAAATATCTGCTATTTCCTAAAAGATGCAGGGATAAAAAAAATCCCACAGAGCCTCATGCCTCATCTCTGCAATTACCTCCCTGGAGAGTGTTCAGACCAAATCTACTCATCAAACGCCTCCCCCAAAATTTTTATTTTTCTGACCTGAGTCAAAGAGGCATTTTGTCTCCTCATTTCAGAGGCAGTTAGTGTTGTGTTAAAATCACTGGACTGGCAGACATGTGGCTAGTGGCAGTGTACCGCGGTGAATGAGTTAAATCAGCCCCACGTGAACTCAACCCTGTGTCGTCACAAAGGGGAAGAGGCCAACGACGCACGCGAGGAGAGTAATCCAGCAGCGAACCGCTGTGGCGGCGCTAATGTTTGCTGGTTTCTTAAAAGGCTGGAGAAACTCCCATGTGCAGCCAATGAGAGTAAAGGACAGGAATACATCAGGGTGGAGAAGATGGGGCTTGACTGAATGGGAATTTATCCTGTAGAGATGTTTCAATTGCTGCCTCCAACAAGCTGCTTTACTGTCATCCATTCTGCCAATAGTGATGCCATTTACTGAGGAGGTGATGGGTCTGTTTACTTCTCCACTGTCAGAAAGAGCAACTGTGATTCTACTCTATGTGTGGTCAGCTCCCTTTTTAACCACACGACATAATACTTATGATACACTGAACCTAATCCTGTTTTTGTTCCACTTCTTTTTTTATGTTGTCTTTAAATGATAAACAAAACAGACACATAATACAGAATTCTACAGTATCATAGTAATAATGAAAAATTACTCCAACCTCTGATGGCAGTTTTCTTTTATCTTTGAAAGTTAATTTGCCTGTTTGTCAGTAAGAATTACTAATGCCTTTGGATTTACAGGCAAAAAGAATCTACCCGGGGTCAGAAATTACCCACGAATTATTAAAGCCCATTTTGGAGAAAAAGTTAAAATCTTGATTATCATAAAAAATTGTTATTAAATGAGGCACTTGCGTGGTTAATTATTTAAAGAGTTTGACTCTGTGCCTCAAGTGTATTTTGTGTCATAAAAATTAAGCTATGCAGACAGAATTGCTTGATTTTACTGCAGTCTACATTTATCCAACCCTCACTAAACTAAGTGAGGGTTGGGTTTAGGTTTCAGCTATGAAATTATTTCCTGATTAGATGAGAAACTGTTGGGATACTCAGACTGAGACAAATTTAAAGTACCTTTAACATCCACTTTTACCACATTTGAATTCACCATATAAAGGCGTAATAAAAACTTGTGGCACAGGATCCTGCTTTAAATTGTGATGAAATGTCCTGCCAAAGCGAAAACTGTTTGATATAGCGCTATCTATGTGCTGTGATTATGTGACTTTATCTGTTCCGGTATACATGAGTAATTTTTACAATCCCTGAACAAAACGGTGTGTGTTTAAGCTAAGCAGTCTATTATGTTAAAAGTTTGCTATTTGAAAGTGTGAGAGAAGTGTAGTTTCCTCTTGATGTTTACAGAGTCAGCTAAGAAATACTGCTTATCAGGTCAGCAAACAACACTTTTTAAATAAAAAAATTAAGAAGCATTGTTTGTATGGCATTGCAAGTATTTGGATGAAAAAATAAATAAAAAATAGTGTAAGTGCCGTGAAACTAGTGTGGCTGTCTTAATGCAAAGTAAGTACCTGCTTCAGAGCCGTCCATCGGTGCTGAAGTAAATGGAGACAGACAAGAAACAAATGATCTCTATCTGGCTTTTAGTTGCTAACAGTTAAAAATAGGCCTTGGCTTCAAAGATTCTCATCAGCACTAGAGAAGAAATACACATTGCATATGTTAAGTATTCATAGCACTTCACTTTTTCCACATTTAGTTATGTTACATTCTTATTCCAAATGAATTTCTTCACAATTCTATATACAGAAATATAACATTTTGACAATGTGGAAAAAGTATATATTTGAACATTTTGCAAATTGACTCAAAATAAAATACAAAGAAACATTCACAGCCTTTGTTGATACACATTAATCAGTATTTACAGCTTCAAGTTTTTGTGAATGTCAAGTAGAATATCTTTAGTCAGTTTCTCCCATTCGTCTTTCAAGTTCCTTAGAATCTCCATCAGGTTGGATGGTCTGTGCAGCCATTTTCAGGTCTCTCCAGAGATGTTCAGTTGGGTTGAAATCTGGAGTTTAGCTCGGCTACTCCAGGACATTCTAGTTCTGAAGCCACTTCTTTGATATCTTTGAGTCATTGTCCTGCTTAAAAGTGAACGGTCAAGAGGTCAAAAGGTCAAGAACACTCTAGAGAGAGCTTTCATCCGGGATGTCTCTCTACATTGTTGCTTTCACCTTTTTCTCTATACTGACTTGTCTGCCAGTTCCTGCTTCTGCAAAAAATCGGCAGAACATGATGATGCCACTACCATGGGATGCGATATTTCTAGATATGATGGAGCTTCCTCCAAACATTGTGGCTGGTATTCACACCAAAGAGTTCAAGCTTTGTCTCATCAGACAGGAGAATTTTGTTTCTCCTGGTCAGAGTCCTTCAGGTGCCTTGGGGCAAAGTTCAAATGAGCTGCCATGTGTCTTTGATTAAGGAGCTGCTATGAAGCCTGAACAAATATTATTATTTATTATTATTACAATTACTATCATTAAATTGCACCTGATCATCTAATCCATGAAGATAAAATTTGTTGTTAAGATGAAAAATTAAAAAAAATCTCAGAAATCTCAGAAATTGTTTATATGATTTTACATTTTTCACAACATACCCATTTATCTCACATATCAGGCTAGAAGCTTGATTGATACCTTCATTTCTTGTAACTGATAGCTCAAAGTTCATGAGCGGCCCAATCAAAATTGTGGTTTTCTAATTTGTTAGATTAGATTTATTGTCTACAACCAGGAGGCCATGCTGTGTTAGCTAATTCTTTTGAAGTTATGATTCCTTCAAGCTGCCTGCCTGAATCTAATGAGTCTAGTGCGAGTCAGACCAGGAGCCATGTTGTTGTCCTGCATTAAAAAAGCAGTTTCAACGGTCTCTCTGGGGTGTGACAGGAGCTGGACGTGTGATTGCTCCAACCAGCAGCCACCACCTGCTTTTCTTGTTCACGCTGTTTTTGGTGCCCTTTTTTAGGGCACATGCAGAGTCTTAAAGAGTTTAGCTATGCCTTTGATGCTCTCTTTGATTTTTTTTTTTAGAATATCCTAGAGATCAATAAAGATCACAGATTTCAAAGATCTGGCACCCTTTCACCTTCTGCTGGTCACCATTTCTGAAGTGTTTCCAATCACACAGAGAGACTAGACAAACTGGGATTGAGTGGAGACTGAAATCATGGTCAATAAAAAGTAGGACAATCTGTATAGAAACTTGGTTGCATTTTGACATAAACCAATTTTTTTGCTGCCTGTTTAATGTTAATTAGCTGTTTTTCTGCCCACAAAAACAAAGCATTGAGCAAAATCACTAAGTTGCATTGCTTTCTTATGTATGACATATGTACCGCATTTAAATTATTTTATAAGCCAATCTGAGAGTTCATAATTCCAGACTTGAGACACGCACACAAGAACATACTTCAAAGTGCTAAGATTAATGCATAATAATCTCCAAGAGCCACAGCGATTTAATAACTCACTCAGATGTCTCTAACATGTCACTCAAGCCTCAAATACTAAACATTTGATAATGCTTTTTTCTTCCTCGTTTTCCTCCTTCAAATCTAACCTAAGTGGCAGCAAAGTTCAAAGAAGCAGACTGTAATGCATGTTATGGAAATAAACCCGGGGCTGATTAGCCTTTAAATCTCTGACTGCCCCAACCCCCTCGAAAATGGCTGTCACGATAAAATGACTATCCTTTACTTCCATTCTTATTTCTTAATCCTCCTCAATTTATTAGAGGGGGGAGTGCCTTGGCACAACAATGCCAAAACTCATTTCCATGGGAGCCCACACGGCATGATGTCCGCAAAGAGAGAGAACTGATTTCCTATGCAAAGGGTCCTTTTGAAAGAAACAGGGGGGGAAGAGACAACTGATTCTTTTATTGCAAATGACTGCAGTGTTTTGTTTAGGAGGGCTAAGGGTAGTGTAGTCAGCAGGACTTCTACTCACACTTTAATGCAGCTGATGCAGGTGCAGCGCTAATTGCAGGTGTGCTATAGTGGCCAATGTACACCTCTCTAAATCTTCATCACACATAGAGAAACATACACTTAGCCACTTGGCTCGCTGCAAAACTATACACCAGATAGAATTAGAGAAGGGGAACTAGCACCTGATTTTTTTTGTGCCATTCTAGGTTTGCTAAAAATTCTAACAGAAAGTACAAATTCTGATGCAGAAATCTTAATAGTGTTAAAGCTAAGCACAGGAAAGGTACTTTAAAGCTGCTTGCGGGGCACTGAGAGGCAAAGTTGTCAAAGTACTGTACAGTACATGCATCATGTGCTGAGACTATAGACCTCCACATGGTTGTCCTGGTTCCCATTCCCAGGCTCAGGCCATTGGTGGCATGTCTTCCACCGCTCCTCCACCAACTTCCTGTAAGTTTGCTTCTAAATATTGATCATTCTTTTCACATTTTTCAACCCTCCCACATCTTTGTTTCATCTTCTGCAAACACCATATTCACGTGCATTACCATGCAGATGACACCCAGCTATATCTCTCAAACAAACATAATTCCATATTCCCACCTCTGTCCCTTACCAATTTCCTCCTTGAAATCAAACACTAACTCACCCTAAACTTTTTTTAAAATTAAATTACAATAAAACAAAATTCTCTTTGACAGGCTCTAAGTCAATAACTAAGTAAATTTCTCTATAATGGTCAATAATTCCTCTATCTCTTTCTCCTCTCAGATCAAAAGTGTGGGTATCATCCTCAACAGCACCCTCTCCTTCGTCTCCCATGTCCACAATATTTTTCGATCTGCCTACTTCTGTCTTTATGATATTAATTTTCTCCATCCTTCTCTCGCTTCTCACTCTTGTTCACAGTCTGGTCACCTCAGCCTGGTCCAGGGATTACTGTAATTCCCTTCTTTTTAGTTTTCCACAGAAAACCCTCCATAAATTACAACTTATCCAAAATTCAGCACACGGAACCCTTTCCATCAATAGCATCATATCTGCTCTACAGCAGCTCCATTGACATCCTATTACACATTGTATCAACTACAAAATACTCCCTTTGACATTCAAAGCTGTCCACAACCTCACCCCTCTGTATCTTTCTGACCTCCTTCACATTGCTATACCAGCCTACATCCTCAGATCTTCTTTCATTCATCTGACTACACCCCCTGCCCATTTTGTTACCATGGGGAGCAGAGCATTCAGTCACTCTGCTTCCCAGTTCTGGACCTCACTCAAACCTGATCTCTGTGACACAGACTCATTGCTACCGTTCAAATCCAAACTCAAAACTTACCTATTTAAAATAGCTTACGGCCTCTGATCACAACTGCACTGTCTCTTTGGCATTCACTTTGGTACTTATTTTAGTGCTGTCTTTAAATATTGGGTCTCCTTTTATGTGATCTTGAGTTAAAAGAAAGGTGCTAAGGTATATTAATATTATTTGCAGTTTGTGACAAGATATGTTGGAAACATTACAAACATAATAAGATGTAGAAAACTGAACGTTTTTTAGTCTATGTACAAAACTAAGCAAACCATCTCCACTTTGAATCATGGTTGTGGCAGGGTCATGCTCTGGGGGTGATTTTTCTCAGTAAAAACAGAGAATCTGGACAGAATACAGAAAAATGGCTAGAGTTAAAGGGACTATGAATGAAGTTAAAATTAGGGTAATTAAAAAATGGAAGTTGTTAAATCTGGACAAACATTTCATACCCCAAATTACTTGAAATTATAGCTACATCTAAAGATAACTCTGTCAACTACTGATTCATGAAGGCTGAATTCAACCGCATGGTATAGGTTTTTAGATTTTTCTTTGTTGAAAATAATAGAAAACCATGAATCATCTTCCTTACATGTCACAATTGGGATGGTTTATCATAGAAAATTTGATCAAGGTGTATTGCTGTAATATATCTTACATGTAGACATAATTCAAGTGGTCTGAAAAGGTTTGCAAAGCAATAATCTGGAAAAAAAAATACAAGTAAAAATAAAATAAAAAAATCAATCTTTTTCCAGAAAGCTTTTGAAATTATTATGTCTCCTAAACACAATTTTAACCACTCAGTTTTTGGTTTTACTCTTTTCAACCTTTAATTTTTCCAGTACGCTGTCCTTCCCCCTTCTCTTAAAGCCTTTCTCCTTGTTTAATTATGCTCTTAAGAAAATGTGATGTGAGAAATACCAGAAAAATGAGAGCAAGAGGGGGAAAAAGAACTTCTTAAATGAAAGCTCGCTCTCCCTCTCTCTCCAAATCCCAAATGAGAGGAAATTACTCATCAAGTGATTATGAAACTGTTGGCATTATAGAAATCAGAGTGAAAGAATAGAGTCAGGAGGAAAGATGGGAGGGGACTGGCAATTTGTTCTCAATGGACAGCGGATGAAGAGGTGGCAAGTTAAAGTCTCCAATCTGAAGGGTCTCCTTGTAAAGCTAATTCCAGTTAATGGCAAAGGAGCAAGTCTCCACCACCCCACAGTATCAGACGTCCTGACTTCCAGGTAATCAGACTGACATTAATGCAGGCTCCAAAAGAGACACCTCGTCATCAGGAATTTTCCTCATTGGCACCGAAAATGCCAGGCTACACACCTCTGACTGCGTGGCCCCCACATCTATTAACCTTATTGATTTGGAGCCCCGCTGAGCCCCTCCAGAGCTCCTGCCCCCCTGCTGCTGGACTGAAGTGGATCAATCCTGCGCCGGGGGCCACAACTCGATAACAACCCAGTGCTCAGACTACTGTTTACAACCTGAAATGAATACAGAGGTTCTTCTTTGTATATTCTCTACTCATCTGCTAAGTAATAATGTTGATGATAAAAGTTTTGCATGAGTGAAAAGTATGTCTATTTCTAGAAAATCAGAGAAACAAACTACAGTGTATTCTTCTAAATTTTCCTTTGCAAATATTAATCTGAAAAGTGTGGCATTAATTAGAGAAGCAGGCAACAGACTCATGATAACTCTGGAGGAGCTGCAGAGACCCATTGCTCAGGTGGCAGAATCTAGCAAATGGACACTAATTATTCAAGGACTACTCAATTCGGGCCCATATGAAACTGTAGTGAAAATAAAGTTGAAAAAAGTCCCTTTTAAGTTTACAAGTTTTATATAAGATCATTCTTGAAAGAAAACTCTTTGTGCTAAAGCCTCAAATTCCAGTCTTCAAGGGAAGGTGTTCAGCAACTTTTCAAATGCCAATTCAGACTGGGGGTGTTCAAAACTAACAAAGATTGACTTCAGAATATAAAGTACAATTTCCCTGTAAGATGATTACAAAGTAACATGGGTTACATGCAATGTCAGTCATAGTTTTTAGATTTTAATAAAACACAAATTGGAAACCCTGTAAGTTTTGCCTAGATTTAAAAAAAAATATTGCATTGGTGTATTAAAAAAATCCTAATAAATTATATTGAAGTCTGTGGGTTTAGCTTGTCAGGATCGAGGAAAAAGTTTAAGGAGTACAAATACTTCTTGCAAGGCATCATAGTCAAAACTGCTGGGTTCAGTGATTTTATTTGAAAGCTGTTAATTTTATTGTCAAGGTGCCCTTGAAAGTAAATATTCCACATAAAACACTTGAGGCAATCAGCGTACTCTGCCCCACAGTCATACATTGAAAGTTTAATCAATGCAAATTACACGCAACAAACTACTTAATATTTTCCTTAGCACATTCGAAACAACAGCTAGGGATGCTGATCAGCCAGTGACATACTATACACTGAACATAGAGTCCCATAGGATCCTTTGTCACGTTTCTTCGGCTTCCACAAACAGCATATGTACAAATCTGTGCTTCCATAATCAGCCAGCAGCACAGTGAGAATCTGCATGTCTCTGTTTAGCTTTCAGCGATTCACATGCATTAGACCCAACCCCTGCTCTGAAATGAGCCAAAGTCCTCTTTTTTGAAGTGGAACTTCAAGGGGAAAAAAGGCATCTGTAAAAACAATCCAGTGTGTCTTTAAACTTTGAGCACATTCTTGCTGACCAGCTGTAACAACTCCTGCAGCACAATAACATGAAGATACCCACTGATACCCATTGTAGCGGCAAAGGACTATTTAAGTTCGACTTTACAGCCAACATCAAGACTGATGATGTTTAATTTTCTCAGCAGCGCTTCATCTTCTGCCCCCATCCATGCAGCTCTGGCAGACAGTGCAGCGTGACAGACAAGGCAGCAGCTTTCACACATTCTCCGCAAATGTAAATAGCTGCTAATGCTGCGCCATTTACCATGCCGAAGAGGAGAGAGGAGAGCACTGTGTGGCAAGTGGTGCCGCTGAAACACTTGGTAAGCCACCGCGAGCTCCGCGTGATGGAGGCATAAGAATCAGTGTCGAGAAGGCTTGGTCTCATCTGCGACTCATCATCAGCCAGTGGATCCCAGCAGGAGGAAAAATGTACACCCAGGGCAAATCTGTAAACACCAATTTAATCTGCATGGAGAAAGTTGCTGTCATCAGCTGTGACAGCAGAAAGCTTCTAGGCCACATCAGCACGCAAAGAGTCACTCTTCTTCCCCCAAATATCTCTGTCAAACACTGACATTAAGCCATTATGGACGTCAAAAGCTGCCATTGAGATGTTCTTTTTCCTCTCTGCCAGTCAGAGCTGCAGAGTGGATTTTGCAGGGTCACAGTAGAAACGACGTAGATGCCCTGTGGTTCCTTCTTTACACTGATTGCTGACAAATTGCTTTTGGCCTTTGGAGTTTGAATCAGAGCATTTAACTTTAATCACCATAAAATTATTCATCTCTCACAAGAGTTTAATTTGAGCTTTTTCATAAAAAAAAAAAAAAAAAAAAAAAAAAATGGTCAGATTTTGTTGTAATTAATTTAGGGTCACACTAGAGCTTAACAAGATTTTCCTCGGATCTCTGGCTTTAAAACTGAGTGTAGCTGCAGTGGCCATGTTCTTTCTTGGTAGGAGCAGAGCCAGACTAAAGCAAAGTCAACACCACAGACGATGAACAGTTAACAATAATGAGAATTACTAGCGGTCCCGCCCACATTTTTTATACCCTAACATCCTGATTTCATGGGTGACACTTAGGGACCCCCCAGGCTCTCTAATGGGCGCTTGGGGATCCATGTAGTAGTCATAGCCAACGCATTTATTTCCACTCAGACAGATAGAAGTGTAGTAGATCAGAGGAAGTTACAGAGCTTTATTGCTTTAGGAGTTGAATCAGTTGCCATAGGTAATAGAACCATAAATTTTGCTATCTGAAAGTAAATCCTGAAGAATAACATTGAGTCATGAATTTGGGATCTTAAGTTAAAACACACTTGCATTATTGTGGAGGGAAAAAAATCCAAAGCAATCATCAGGTCCATCTCTGAACAGCTTAAAAAAAGAAAATGCCCTCTTAATGCTAGTCTTACTTGGTGGCAATTGTTGCACAACCAATTATTAGGGTTAAGGGGTAATTATTAAGTACCAGGTGGGTTTGATATGAATTTTTTTTATCTTTATAAGTGAAATCATTATTTGAACTTTTTTTGTACATGTACTTGGGTTATGTGAGTGATTTGAAAATTTGGTTATCAATCTGAAACATCTGGATGTTTCCAGATTGAAACATCTCTAAGGTCTCTATTAAAGTAGAGACCTTTAATAGGGAAGTATTTGTTTTTTTCATAAACAGGAAATCAGTTGTGAAAATAATTGAAGGTATTTTCAGTAAAACAGATATTTACATTCAATCATTGTACACTTTAATAATAATGTCCTTCATCTCCTTTCAGAGATGAATTCTTGTTCTTACTGTCATCGTCTCTCCCCAGAATTTCACTGTTCACATTATACTGGCACCAGTGGAAACTGATGTCAACGGACTGGTGGCCTAGCATCCACGGTCTGTGATGTGTCAATCCCATTCGGGGTCACCGTGTTTGCAATGGAAGAGGGCTTACATGGTTCAGCTGGCTTGGGCCACAGAGACAGGAAGGGGACAGACCGAGCAGGCTATCACACCGCCCCCCTGGGGCGGCTTCTGACAGACTAGAAACATCAGGACAGATTTGGGAAGGCAATGCCGACAGGGGGGAGCGAGGGTGGGGCCGGCAAGTAAGGGAGCAACCCCGTAGCAGGGCAGCTTCACAGAATTCATTACTCGCAGCTAATTTACAAATGGGGAGAAAGACCTGGCTGCAGATCTCCTGCTGTTGTTCTCATGACCCCGCCATGCAACTGTTTCATCTCAACTCAAGTAAAGCTTTTGAAAATTTAACACACATTAATGGGGATTTCTTACAGTTACTCTTATTTTAGTTATTTTATTGAGAATTTATGTTATTGACCTATGTTAGTGCGCAATTTAGAGCTGAAAGAAAATAATATATACTTTTCTTTTTTTTTTTACTGAGAAAAGTCTGAAAATGGTGTCTTGACCGTTTCCTGACCCAATGCAACCAAAGGATTCAGAGCCACCAAAGTAAAAAACTGCAGTTCACCGAGTCTCTCCATCACATTCGAGTAATCACTATTTTTCAAAAAAGACTGGGTAAACAGTTTAGACTCTTGATGTGCAAATCCGCTAAAGATATGTCCTAAAAGACTTGCAGTCATAACTGTAGTGGAAGACAGTGAATCAAGAGGATCAATGCAGATGCACTCCACACATTTCAGATATTTATTGTGTCCCTTTCTTTCCACTTCACAATTATGCTCTACTTTGGGTTGATTTATCACATAAAATCCCAATAAAACACAATGACCCGTCTTTGTACTCTGGTTCAGGGGTTATGAATACTTTAGCAAAGTGCTGCATCTGCAGACCTGTACGTACTGGAATGGATGTGTGAATAGACTGCCTTTATAGGGCCTGGTCTTATCATAAATGTTCATTTAGAGTAAGTGATTTGATTTACTTTGCAGTGCATATATTTTCTATCTAATGAAATTTTATTCCTGCAGGTCCTTGATTCACTTTAAAGATGCTAGATGTTAGGGAATGTCTCCAGGAGAGCCACACATTTGATCACCCCCGCTGCTTTTAACCCATTTACTTCACATCATCAAGCCATGTCCAGGGACCGCGGCACGGGAGAGGTTTGTACGTAGTGCTGGGATAAAATAATTAGATGACTCCTTCAATTGTCTTGTCACCTCCTTTAACCGAGACATTCGCAGCCGCTAATTGAATGAACTGAATTCAGGCGAATTCTGGTGACTCGTAAATCTTCCATAAACGTTATTTGCTGGAAGGGGAGAGAGGGGGCTGAATAGCATGCTGTTAAATTCCTTAGGCCTGCTGCTGTCGATTAAAAGGACAGTCAGCTGGACACCCCTGTCCTACTGTGTAATGGTCAGTGGCCAAAGCGGCAACCCCTGCTGCTTTGAGTAAATTAACACTGGCCAGCGCATTGTCATGTTTTTAAATCACTATACAAATATATGGACAACAACCTCAGGAGGCCGAATGTCAAGAAAAAGACCTTGTTTGTCAACTCATCATGTATCCAAACAATAGCTATGATGCTTTGTTTATATTGAAGATTTGGCTGAGCAGTGGCTCGTGAATGCTAAAGTGAAGATTTGACAACATGGAGGGTGAGCAGTATTAAGCATTTGCTTCAGTTCCTTTGTTTCAAAAGCATAAAAGCATGTATTTACAGGACCTACACTCAGTAGAAACCTAAAATTAAACTAAGATGACCCTAATAGACTTAGCAAATGCTGTAACTTACAAAGAAATTGAATTACATGGGGATAACGCATAATTAGATACCATTTAAGAAAAAAAAAAAGGAGATAGTCTAATTATTGGTGAAGCAGCTTAAGATGCTTTACTCCTTAATTGAAGTACATCACAAATGCAGTGTGAATCTGTTCTGGCATGTTCAAACCAAATCTAAATCTTAATTAAATTTAGCGCAAAAAAGAAAGGAAGAAAGTGTTAGAAAGGAGCCTTAATCCATTTAAAGGAGAACAGTGAAGGGCTATTAGTGGGTGTTAATTCGTTAATCAGAACTTTCTGAGGGTATCCTTTTTTATATTGAAGGCCGCTCTATATTTGAACCGCACAGCAGGAGGTTTATACAAACAGCCTCCAGCCATTGTGGGTGAAGGTGATGGGCCAAATTAGAAAAGGCTTCAAGTGAAGTCAGGACAGGGTGTAATATTATCTTTTTATTCATGTGTTTCACTCCATTTTCCATCATGTTGTCCTATTATGCCACTCTGTTGATATTTCTTATTGAAATGGGATCATCCTCAACAAGTACCTCTGACAGATAAGAAATGAGTGGGCATGATAATAAAGGCACTGTGGGGGTCAGATTCCCACGTAAAGCCTGGTTAATGTCAACATAATGGGCAGAGGACAACGCTGTAACCACTAACTACAACTTCAAAGAAGGTGCAAGTTGGAGAAAGAAAAGGAGCTCTGAAGATGAGGCCATCCCCTAATGGAAACATCATCCATCTTCGTGACGCAGCGTGGGTCTCTCTCTGTCTCAAAGCTTCGAAGTGCAGCACAAATACATGCACAAAAATGTACAACAAAGCCAATTGCTTTTAAGCCAGTCATTGACTTGTCGAGTTCTAATACAGCTGCTGGAGAAGCGGTGCTCCATTCATGGTGCTTTGCTGCCAAAAGAGAAAACTTGAGGACACATCCTTGACAAAATCCTCTTTTCAGACATAATCCACCTAGCGCCATTTTACTTGAGGACTGGAGTGTGTAACATGTGATCTTATCCCAAAAAGCTATTCAGATCTATGTAGTGCCGGCTTGATTATGTTCCTGGTACACAGAGGAACCTTTCACTCCCTTAGTGGCTTCCCATCACACCTGGGATAATAAAGAGGATTTAAACAGGTCTGAATAGGTTAACCAGGTGTTGAAACAAATAATGGTTTAAAATTGTAATTAACATGGCTTGAATAGAGCATTGCTCTTGGTAAAGGTCTCCTCTGTTGAATGACTTTGGTATGCAAGGAAACACAAGAATGAAAGGGCCCAGTCTTTGTCACTGAGGAGAATAAGGAACTAATGGGGAATTAAGACCTTTAGAGGCTGTGTGCTTCTGTTATTTGGTTTCCCTCCCTTTTCTTCAAGGATGTAATGCCACAGTTCATAGGCCTGCCCACTTTTCCTAAATGTTTAACTTGTGTCAGTGTGCTATGGTAAAATGTAAATTCAATGAAACCCAGAAAATTACTAGAAAGCTGTTTTTTTGTATTGATCAGCAGATCACTAAAAGTTTATGTTGCTTTTATTTGAGGTACTTGAAAGTATTATTATCTTATCATTCACAGGAGACCATTAATAGTTTGTTTTTCTTTTTTTTTCTAAGCTGAATGCCATATGTGCTGTAACAAATAACTAAAACAATACAAAGTTTTAATTATTATCCTTTGCTAATTTTGAAATGTAAACAAAAAAAACATTCTATGTAACTTTTAAATGTAATTACAAATGTGTCATTTTTAAACATGTTTGTGACAATAAACTATGACACTATTTTTTTAATTCTTACTCTAAAGAAGTTCAGTGCAACTTTTTGGAAGACATGCAGTTTCATTCATTAACCTGACACTGATGTAACTTTATAAAAGTTGATGACTTAGTAGGTTGTTCTTCACTATGTAGAATAAAATCCAAGCATTGATACTTGGAGTCTTACTACTCACCGAGGTGCAACAGCTCCTCGTGTCAGAAAACAATTTTTCAAGGAAACACTTATGTGGAAATCAATGTTTCCCACACTGCTGCGATGCCTGTGAACCATAACAGAAAACGCTTGACAGACGCACCTAGAGCTGACTCGTCTTGCTTTCCTGTCACCATGGAAACACTATTTTGTTGATTGTGTAACCTCAACATTAGAATCATACATAAGTCCCACTGATAAATAAATCAATTTAGCATTTTAGAAAAGGTGTTGCTTTCCTCATCTTTTGACACCCCCGAGCAGATGTACCCATACTATTAGAATTGCTGCCGTAAGCGTGAAAAATATGATCATACCCTACTAATAAAACTATTATGTGTAAAATTGTATTTTAGAATTCTAAAGCATTAGCATTTAAATGCCTCTTTCCTCCTAATTTAGCATTTCCCTTAGAAGCCTCAGCTCTTATAATATGTTGTTTGTGTAGCTGATGCGGACACTGAGCGGTTCAAAACAAGTGAAATATGTAGAGTCATACTTTTTTAGAAGGTTATTTGCAGCTACTTCTAAAAACAAAGTCATTGTTTGTGTGCATGTCCTTATGGTATTAATTTGGGAAAGTTGCCTCTTTGGCAAAGTCAAATTTTCTGCCACTCTCAGTGGCAAGTAAGCCACAGTCCCAGGGTCACATTCTGCAAAGTTTCCAAACATCAGCCACAGAACTTCCACATGGTTCTTCAATTCCTCTGAGTGTTTTGAAGCCCCCCACAGAGAGGGTCCCAATCTCGACGCATCAAGCAATGAACAGAGAAAAAAGGCTGATTGCAAGTGATTGACAGGCCATGCGGTTACCACAGTAACTCCTTTTTGGCTTTCCTTGGAAGTCCAATTCATCATCAGAATTAGATGACTCTAAAAGGGCCTATTATCATAAGGGTGCACATGTGAGTGGCGCAATCGACTACCTGTGAATCGATCAAACCGTCTGACTCAGGCACTCTTTGTGTGTAAAAATAAGGCCGAAGTGTGAAGAGATTAGTGAATTTTCAGAGGTCACATATTTTACTAAGGTTTGCAATATATTGCAGTTTTACTGATGGATCTTAATGTTGTTTTCTTAGGTTATTTTGATTGTGATAAGCATGCATTGCCCATGATGGTTTTCTCAGAGCACTGCACTGAAGAAACAAAGCTTAAAATTTAGCCTCCTTAAGTTCTTCTGAAAAGTCCTCCTTTAACAGTTACAGGGAAATAAAATCAAAGACATTGGAACTAGAGACTAATCTAAAGCTAAGCAGCAGGTCTGTAAAAGTATTTAAATTACATAATACTCATGTACTTACACAGCCATGTTGCCCTTGAAAAAGTAATTTTGAATGACCATTATCTGTGCCACAAATTTATGTAGCCTCAACTTTGCCATAAGAACATTTTCCTAGAATGTTTTGGAGCTGTGATGCCACTGTTTGAGACACTACTCATACATATATATGGCATTTACTACATTAATAATTTAAAAAAAGAAAAAAAGGTTGGACTAACAAGGCAATTGTGATAGTTCAATAATAAAACTTTTGATCATTTTCTTTAGCACACATTCTCAGATTTGTAATTTCGCAGACATGTTGGCCTGAAAAGCTGCACTACACACTAAACAGACACACAAATGCAAGAGACGCCTTCATTAATGGCAAACACTTATCCAAAACAAAATCTGCTTTATTACCAAAGTGGAAATTTTCATCCTGCAAGAGAAAAAAACAGCTATTTCACCCCTGCAGCGGAATGAAGGATGGGCAAATATACCCAAAAACCATCATTTCACCATCTTGCTCACTGTCTTTTTTTTTCACAAACACAAATATACATATATGCACACTCAAACACACACACACAAACAGGATACCAAATGGTGTTTTCGCTAAGTGCTGATACTCTGTATAAAAAAGGTCATCAAGGCTATGAAGAGAGAATGTTGTTCTCATCTATTCCTGGGTGGCCCAATTTAAACTGTTGGCATAAACTTGTGGTTGCACAGAAATACTTTCTTTAGACTTTAGTGTGGCACATGCGAGTGTTGATGAATATATTTATAGAGACCTGCTAAATAATAATAACTTACGCGACAAAACTATAGAGCTTTTCTGTGGATATTGGGGTGTGTGTGAGTGTGTTTTCATGGTCAGGATGGCAGCCAAAGCAAGCGTCAGCACCAACATGAGCGTCAGAGCTGTGCAGCGTCAGTGTGTCACAGTCAGCGGGGGCCATGGCACCCATGCAGGCTTCCCATCAGCACACAAATGGAGCTGAGTTGGCCAGACAGCACCGTGGCACACTCCAAACTTAGTGTAATTAAAGTTGAGAAAGGTTAAATTTTGACACTGAGATGAGTCGAAGGGTTCTTTCTCTCAGGCAAGAGGAAATATAGGGTACCTCGTCAAAGCAGTTAACCGGTGAAGCCCTCGACCCTCTGGGAGAGCAAGGGAGACACGGTGGATATGAAGACGCACATCCACTATCATGATTAGGTGTTAGGTCTTGAGAGGAGGGGACAATTGCATGAGCATGTAATTAAACTGGCCAACCTTTTGTGGCACTACGCCTATTCAGGCCCATGCAGGAACATCCATCCGGAAGAGGGAGTCTGTAATAGTCTGTGATGCATGTCCAGAAGAAATTTGTGGATATGCTGAAGATTTAATCTTCAGAATAAACACAACAAGATGTAATGTCAACTCTAGACTTGCACAGAACGTAACGGTCTGAGAATATCACAGAATGGTTCGTCAGCATTTCTAAGGAGTGGAGCTTTGCTGCTGAACACAAAATATTTGATGCTGGTCTTTTCTGCTTTATTGTTGACTAAAATTTGGGTTACTTATGAAACTGTGCATCCTCAAATGACTGTCTGAAAAGGAGTTTGTGTTTTGTCACGGAAGACAAATACATTGTTTTTATAGCCCAAATAATAAAATATTATTATTATAAATTGACATTTATATGAAAAGAAAACAGTTTTGGTTGCAGCTAGGTCATATATAACCCATTCAGAGTATCATACCTGATTACACCTCTTCATTTTTTTTTTCTTTTTGTTTCTGAAGTATTTCTATTTTGAATTGAAATAGTAATTGTAAAATTGTTTTCATTTTGCATAGACTTTTTTTTTTTTTTTTTTACATATGAAGGCAAGGTCAGCTTTGCCATTGAACAGGTTTACAACTGGAATCACTCCAACCATAATAGTTTAAAACAGGTTAAACAAAATTGGTGAACATTTGTATCTGCCAAGTGTCAAATAAAACTCAAACTTCAGTATCATTACCAATTACATGTGGCTGAAGTATATAACATAACATTAGCAAGTACAGCCAATCAATAGCACAGACTAAAATTTGTTTCTACTTTTAAAGTAAATGTTTTTTCCTGTTTTAATGTAAAATCTTTGTGGTTTTTGACCCACAGTCCATCTAGAAAATAATCACAAAGCATTGCTATGTTACAGCCCTGATTGAAATTGTATTAAATTTGGCCACAAATATCCCATAATGATAATGTGGAAAAAGTCAAACCAGAACACACAACCCAACACATCTATTGAGTTTTTCTCTTTCCACAAGTGCATATATTTAGGCACACATAGCTCATGTTTGTTATTTCATGGTTGTTCACACTCAGATGCAGATGTAAGAGAAACAATTGGCACTTAACGGATAGCGGTCCACTTGCTTTCAGCTTGAAGAGATGGAACACATGTCCCAGCCTTTGTGGATGTCAGGAGCCCATACAGGAAGCCCACTGTGTTTTGTGGATGTGTCATTTGCACCCTTTCCCCTCTTACTTCGGTGAAAACCGCTCTCTGTAAATGATAGTCCCCTTTGTCTGTCATCAAAAGCACTCCTTTTACTCTCCGCCTCTCTCCAGTGGGTCTTGGCAGCTGTCATGCAAAACCACTGAATATCATTAGAAAATTAATTCAAGCAATCTATAAGTAATTACATTTTTTTTCCCTTGAATTTCCTTTTTGCTGACCCCCTCTTTGATGATAATTATCGCTCCTAGCAACAATCTACTGTATGCCCCTCTGAAAAACAAAATAAAACAGGAGACACGTCGAACCATTTGTAGAGGAAGCAGAGATGCTTAATAGAAACATCATTAAAATCACACATTGATTATGCAAACGCTGATGGAGTTAGTTATGTCTGTCCAAATGTCTGCATTACAAATGCTTCACTTGATTAGGTGTCAAATTTGATTACAGATGGATTATATATTTAACAGCTGTAGGTAGACCACATCCCTGTGCTTCCCTTTTATGTTTTCTGGTCAGTCATTAACATATGATTTGCACGCATTTAGCGTGCGAGTACAAATTGTGCATGTGCATAGCACAAGCCTAGATTACTAAATAGAATAAGGTATGTTTTGTTACCATCAGCATGCTTTTTATATAAATGTAAAATAAAGAGGATCCTGTGGGTTTTACACAACATCAGAGCTACAAAAAAAACTAAATTTGCGACAAATGTTAGCTGATGTGTGTTTTTTTTTTTTCCCCTAAAAGCCTCTCTCTTCGAAAAGAGGAAAAAAGCTTACTGTTAAACCCAGCACACACACACTGAGCTCCAGCAGATATGAACCTGCAATATGCTAACTCACACCTTTAAAAACGTAGAGGTAATGCGTAGAGGTAATGGGGACTTCTTTTTGATGTCCTATCCGTTAACTTTTCAGACTGCCATTTTTAATCCAGCAAGATTTAAAAGAGAAAGAAAGTCCTCTGTTCAGACATTTGCACTTTTGCAATATAAAGCTCCTAATCTCTGATTCCCGACTGCAGAAAATCCTATTAAGATCACCTTCAGTTTAACACAGACATTGTTATGAAATGCAAATATGCTGCTTCACTGGTACACTTTTAATTGAGGGTAAAGTGCACTGTATGCAAAACCATTAGAGTAATTTTGAGAATGTCTGTCAAGAGGAACCTCCAAACCACACATTCTCACTTGGGGGCTCCCTCAGGGCTGAACCATAGGTGGGGGGCACAGGCGTTCAGTGGGGTATCATCGGGTGTCTCGCAAAAGGTGTCAGCTTGGGAGGATTTGACTGATTAGGTAATATTCCTGCGTGTTCCCATGTAAGCAACATTCTAAGAGCTCATTTCTTGGCGCCTATCTCCCTGTAATTCCTGTCCTCGCCGTCAGTCTCTCTTGGCAACTTTCATCCCTTAACATGGCGACTAGGTGCTTTAAGGGAGCCTGCCTGTGACAACAACCTTGACAGCGGTGGCAGGCGTCAGCTTCTTGTCGCAAAGCCACTTACCCAAGAGGGCGCCCCCCTGGTGTATATGGTGACGCTTAAATTGCCCTGCCGTCCACCACGGCAACCACACGGCGACATGGGGAAAGAGTGTTTGGGCAGAGGTCTGCCTCCATTCATCATCATAACCTCCCGTCCCCCCTGAAATGACCTTGTAAATGCATCCAACTCATTGACTAATGAGAGGTTGCTAACCTGTTGTTAGCGACTGCAGTGTCAATCTCCAGGAGTTAAAAGGAAAAATAAGTTGTTTCTGAAGTAACTTGGTAATATTTCAATGAATGTTCTAACTAAGAATCTATTCGAATAAGATAAACTAAGTTGGAAGTTGTTCAGTAAAATGCAACAAATCCATTTAATCTGTCCTGCTGCTACGGATTCTATTGTTTTACGTCACTTTAGTACTTATACTTCTTGATCATTTCAGATTTTGTCCCATTTAATCACAAACATTAATGTTGTAGACCAACATAAAGTACGGCATAATTGTGAAGACCACAGAGCTTTGCATGCAATTTCTAAACTATTTTGCAAACAAAATTTTTTAAAGTGTTATGTACTTTGTATTGAGCACCGCTTTGCCTTGGGGTATGTCTCAATAAGCCCTTCTATTAATATTTCAGCTCCCCAAATACAATGCTGGCAGCTCAATAAATCGGATTAACACACCACTAATAGTTATCTTTTCAACAGATTTCTCCACCTGAGCTGTGCATCTCTATAAATCTTCCAAAGTTTCCTTGGGCATCTTAGCTACTTGTTTGAATGATGGTCCTCTTGCTTGCTTATTATTAGTGACCTTGGATGGCGGGATTTTATTTTTCCACATGCGTTTCTGTTAAGATTGAATAACACATGGGAACCAGTTAGATGACTTCTGAATTCACTGTTGTTTATTAAAGGCATGAGTAACAGGTGATTGAATACAAATGCACACCATGAGTTCTATTTGTATAGACATGTTAACACCATGTACCATTTTCCTACCAGTTCACAAACATGCTCTATCTGGTATTGGTCTGTGAAAAACCTCACTGTTATGAATACTTTTGCATGGTACCATATAGGCTTTGGCCGTTGAAAGCAGCTAAAGATCATACTGGAACAGAGTCAAGAACTAACAAAACCTAATGTAACATTGAAAATATACATGACATCAGAACATGAAAGAGCATGTTAGTTCCCTTTGAAAGCCTCAGAGGACATCTGACAGCCTTCTGATCCACAGAAGCCTCCAAGCAACGAATTCTCAGCTTCTCGGGATAAATGTGAACTAGAAGATCAAATGTGTTGCTTACTTGAATCCTTCACATTTAACTTTGCAGGACATATTGCATCTTATAATCATGATCACAAAGCGAAATCTTAAAGAACATGCATCCTATGAATTACTGTCGATTTCTGCTAGTGTGTACATTGTACAATTCTATGATTCATATAACTGTAATTGAGCATTAATTAGATTGGTAGATTATCTTTTGTACGGTCTTGACTGTTGTAAAGCTCTTGACTGCTGACAATGATATTATGGGAAATGGGAGACTTTTTTGTAAAAATACCTTAGTGCCTTAATGAGAATAGATGAGCCTTTATTTCTCCCATTTCGAATTCATCGATTCAAGAGACACAAGACCCTTTTTTTTTCAGAACACTTTCATATAATTGTTTCCTGATAGCAACAGGACGGTGGTCAGTCATCTGTTTTAAAGATAAACGCGTGATCAAAGGGCATAACAAAACATGTAAGGGATTCAACCCCCGCCCCCTCCTCATCTTCTTCCTCGTCCTCTTCCATTTCTTCTTCTTTTTCCTTTTTTTCTTACAGGAGAGTTTAAAGAATGTGGAGCGGTTTCCAGGGGATACAAATGAAAAGGTTTCGGAAATGTGGGGAGGAATTGAGCTGAAGGGGCAGCTTCTGAGAGAAATTCCCCTGTAACTCTAGGAGACGTGAGGAATTACCAGACCTCTTCTTATCAGACAAAGGAAGTGAAATATTAGCAATATTCATTTAAAAATGCTGCTTTGTCATTCTTTTAATGAACTGTGTTTATTAATGGAAAACAAAGCAACATACTGACCCCTCTACCTAACCTCTGACCCTTACTGGTTGGTTGCTATTAAATCACAAATGCCTTTGCTGGTATTTTCCATTTTAATTGAAAAATTCTTAACCATAGTCTCAAGAAACAAATACTTTAAAATCTCATGCAAAATGTCTATGTCTGACTTAACTAATGGGAGACTGCAAAGAAAAAGAGGGAAGTACCTTATAGAGATGAGTACCGTACTTATAGTATGCTTTGTAAATGCTAATGACAAAGTTTATGTTAATAAATGTGCAGCAATTTTACATTAGCTTCTCTGTGTCTTTTAATTGTTTAAATTAGACAAATGCTTCATTTGGCTGTTGAACCATCTGCATTTTATAATTAAATCAGCAAGCTCTTTATTAAAAAAGGATTTCTTGTATATAAGCCTAACTTTTCTTGTCCATAAATCAAAATTAAACCAAGGAACTCTTAAACTCAGAACATTAACACGCGTTAAATAACCTTAAATGCTTCAAACTGGAAGATTTGCATGTTGTAAGCCAACAGTCTCCCTTCTGAGGTTAGAGATCTGGTTACAACCTTTACAAAGCAAGATTCTGTCTTAAAGCTCTTATACATGCAACCGATGTCAAGAACATGTGGCAAGAAAAGGACCCCTATTGGGTCTACTCTCGTCACCACCATCTAGGGAAAAAATGCACTTTAAAATACATCAGGGTCACATTCAGCATACACCTTCACTGTACAATCTATACTTGTACAAAACGACACAACACTGCCTGGCACATTACAGAAAAAAAAAAAAACGTTTAGTTCTTTAAAATCCAGTACAGCTTATTAAGATGTCTTTTCTAGGCCTAATTCTTGCTTTTCTATATTAAATAGAGTAATGACATTAAGCAATACATTTTAGTTTTGCATTTCTGTGTAGCTTCAACAATATCCTGGTTATCATATAATGAGAACCTCAATAGGCTCTGGAAGATTCCGAAAGCCAATTATTGGCTCAGTGTGTGAGGCCTGTCAGAGACATCCGACTAAAGTAGGAGTGATGGAAGATCTCTTGTATGAAGAGTTTCACTCAAGCTTCTTCAGACTGCTTACCTCTTGACCCGCTTCCACACAAAGGATTAAAGAGGGCAGAAACGCATGCCAGCCACACTTTGCCTCGGCTAGGGAATTTTTTACAGTCACGCACTAACACTCACACATACCCAGGGATCGTTTGACAACAGCATTGATAAAGCCTCAATATTACAAAACAGTTGACTGCCATTTGTTTGACAGTGCACATGGTGGTCATGTTAGAAAACACAAAACTTAATTTCTGTCATTTTGATACCAGGTTGTATTTGGTATGTATATAAACAGATAGTAACTGTCAGAATACAAGGTTCTTCTTACTGGTGTGTTGATCATTCTTACCCGACTGCCCTCATTAAATCTGACAAGTCATGCAGTGATTAAAAATTGGAATGCTGCAACAACAGTGCAAGCATTAGGATCAGTGACTGCCTTAACTTCCAATGACAAGGAAAGCCTGGCCAACGACTCCTCTCCAGTCAGTAGGAAATCTTCAGCCTGGCTGCCTTTCGCCAATTCAAAGCGACAGCGCCTGAAAGTGTAAGAGAGACTGCGATCAAGCAAGGGCTCCGAAGGGTGGGGGCTGGATTTTCCACTTATTGCATCTATTATTATCTTGGTTTAATCAGCTACAACACAAAGGTGAAGAGGTTGTGCGCAAACAAAACTGTTGCAACGCTACAATTTTAAGCATTTGTAATATTTCAGAGTTATAAATACAGTATAAATGGCTACTCCAGATGCTGTTTTTTGCAGTGTGCACAGCAACGAATATTCAGAGCGACAGTCATGAGGACGCTGAGCCAGGTTCAGTGTTTAGTTGCTTCCTTGCGGCAAGCGTGAGAAAACATGGCATCAAGAGAATGGAAAGATCTGTTTGAATGATCACTGTCCAAAAATAAAAAAAAGATCTAGTTAATCATTCCTGAGGCCAACTTCACGATTTATATGTGCTGAGATTTCAAGGGAAGACAAACGTGCACTTTAGATTTGCAGAATGTAAAATAGCCAAACGCAAATGACGCCAAAAACCTTTACAGACATGGAACAAATAAATAAGTGTTATACCAAGTGCTGATATAAATCTTTTAAATTTGATGTGTAGACAAAACATTGACAGACAAACATTTCAGTGTCATGTGTTCTTTTGTGGTTTGTGGGTAAAGGTGATGGATTGTTGGGTAAGAGCCAGCAGATCACAGCGTCCCCACCCATGTGCTCATGATGGCAGGAATAGATGGGGTAAAAACATAACACCAGCCAGCCAGGCTTTGGCCTGCCACCAGACCCTGTCATCATCATCACCTGCTGGGAGAAGGCAGCTTTTAGAGGGAATGGGAGTGTTTGTGTAGCTGCTTTGGAACAACACAGGTTAAAAACTTATCAGCAAATGTACTAACACAGATTAAGTCTGACAAAATCCAGAAATACTATTCTGTTTGTGACTAATCCTGGATACCACGTTTATTTAATTTTTTGTTCGTCATAACACACTGGACTAAAAGTAGAAATTAATCAAAAGTTTGAGATGTAATAATGCTAGAAATGATTCTACCAAATAATGGAGGGCACCATGTTTACTTTCCCGAAGATTACGCTTTTTCCAAATACTTCTTTCCTACACAGGCTGGTAGCTGGAAATTTACTGCACAGTCCTGGAAGACATTTTTACATTCTTATTCCTCTGTGTCAATGTTTTTAATTATACTTTGGCATGGCTTAAGATCTCATTAAATTTGAGAGTATCATTTGGATGCTTGAAAGACAGCTTAGCGTCACTCAATGCTATGATGATGGAAATATTTAATCCCAAGCTTTCTAATCCTGCAATGCTAAATTCATTTTTCAAACCTGCAAATAAATGACAGAAGAAATGCGTAATAGCAGATGTCACAGGACTTACAGACAAGTCGGTATATAGTCTTATTTCACAAGTGTCAGATCATGACTGAATGGTCAACAAAAAGAGGAAGTGGGAGGAAATCGATTGTGTCCCACCAAAATGAAATCTGACTTGCTTCAACAATTTCTTCCTAATATTTTGTTAGTTGTATGCCATTGATTGAGGTGAAGGAATGGAGGTTCATCTAATCAGAGCTGGGCCTCTGCGTATTGATCACATCATTTACACATCCATAAATGGCTATTAATACAGAACATGCTGACTAGAAATACATTTTCCATCATTGCTTTGGCACAACCACCCTATGCGTAACATATTTCTATTTTTTGCAGACCCTTGACGCATTCATCCACGTCCATCCATCACCTTCAGGAGCCACGCAGATATTTAATTTATTGGAAACTTGATTGGACTTAACCCTTTGATGCAAAACATGGGTCAAAAGTGACCCGGCTGAGTTTTTATCTTCTATATCTTTGCAATAAATTAATTTCATAATTCAGTATTCTAGGTATTCCTCAATTAACTTGTTTTTGATCATCATACATCCTTAATTAATTTTTTCCTTTCTTACTTTTTGAACAAAAACCCTTTTTGTATCACTACCCTTCTAATGCACAAAACGGGTCAAAAACGACCCGCATTCATTTTCCAGGTTACTTCATGTATGGTTGAGTGTTTCTATGATATACTTTTGAAATAAATTAATTTTATCATTTACTTTTCCAGATATGCAGTAAATATCTTGTTTTTGTTTACCACAAATCATCATTTTTATTTTTTCTTTCTTAAGTTATGAACAAGCACAGCTTTTGTAATTCTACATGGACAATGGACAACTTTTTCACCAGTTTTCACCAGTTTCACCAAGCTCCTCAAGAACAATCTGACCATCGTTGGGACTCTTCGCCAGAACAAGCCTGACATACCATCTATCATGAAGCCATCCAAATCATGGGAGCTTCATAGCTCGGAATTTGGATTCCATGGCAACATGACCATGGTGAGCTATGTGCAGAAGAAAGGAAAGGCTGTTGTCCTACTGAGCACCATGCATGATGACAAAGCAGTGGATAACAGCAGTCAGAAGAAGAAACCAGAAGTGATCCAGTACTACAATAAAACAAAAGGAGGAGTGGACACAATGGATCAAATGGTTAGCAACTACACATGTCTGCGGAGAACAAGGAGGTGGCCCATGGTTCTCTGGTACAATATGCTGGATGACACTCAATGCCTACACCAACTTGGGTGCACAACACCCTGATTACATGGGTGGTGCAAGTAATTCACGACGACTATTTATCAAGGAGCTGAGCAAAGAGCTCATCATGCCACATATGAAGAGGCGCATGGAGGGCTCACCCAAACTCCAGAAGCATATTATTGAGGCAATGGGAAGGTGTGGGTTAAAAAAAGACACAGCCACCACTCAGCTACAAGAGGACATCAGACAGGAGGGCCAAAGGAAGAGGAAGAGGTGCGCGATCTGCCCAGTTTCGAAAGACAGAAAAGCCAGCAGCTGGTGTTCCCAGTGCACTAGGCCGGTGTGCAAGGAGCACAAAAAATTAGTGATCATTTGTGAGGCATGCAAAAATTGAGATGGCAGTTTGTGTTCTACTAATGTGTTCAGTTGTGTTTTATTTTGTTTGGTCACATTTCACCAGTTTACAGTTGTTCAACCACAGATAAAGTTTAGTTCAATAGCTGTTATCTGTTATCAGGATTTATGTGTATGTGTGATAAAATGACAAACGTGTTGCAAGTATTAAATAAATAACTGTTTGGCCCCATTCACTGCTAAAGTAATTACTTGAAACATTTTTTTTTTATAGTATTAAGACATTTAATTTTAAATCACACTTGGATGACCCATGTATAGTAATATAAAAATTATTTTTGTTCATAAAGTAGGAAATAAAAAAATAAATTAATGATCTGTGGTAATTAAAAACAAGATATTTAAAGAATACTTGGAATATTCAATCATAAAATGAATTGATTTTGAAAAACAGAGCAAAGAAAAACTCAGTCAGCATGAAATAACATGGAAAATGAATGCGGGTCATTTTTGACCCATGTTGTGCATTAGAAGGGGTGTACATATGTTGTGCATCAAAGGGTTAAATATGTTTTGCTATAATATCACCTGGAGAAAGTGGGGGCCTTAGATAGTCGACTCTACTGGATGAGCTTGTATTTAATTTGAATGCTCTAAGAGGCTTCTGGGCAAAAAAAGTAATTTATTTCTATAAGTATTATTTTTAAGGATGTACAATTCAAAGGGGAACCTGGGGAGGGCAAGGCTCTACAGCAGGGAAACTGTTGTCCCCCCTCTATCTGCCTGTAGATCCGACGCTGACTACATCATCTGGAGGAAGCATGGAGTAGAGCTGCTGCATCAGTTGCAGCGATTCTGGTATCTAAACAGAGAGGCTTCTGGTGCCTCCCATTGAAAGATTTTCTATGCCCATCCAACTGTGAGGAGACCCCAGGGAAGATACAGAATTTATCGAAGGGACTCAACACCCATTCTGGCCCCAAAACAGCTTCAGATCCTCCAAAATAAATATTTAGGAGAAACGCACCTAGATTTATAAGTAGAAAATGATGGACAGAAGGAAGTTATTGTTACAGTTGTATGAATTGATTTAAATTCATACAATTGTGTTAAAACATGAGTGGTTTTGTCTTTTTGAGATACTACTGCATCACTTTAAATAAAAACTATGTCGTCGTTCATCTTGTTATTCTGTTTTGTTGTCACTCAGGGGAAGGCAGTCTGGACATTTCATCAAGTATTGCAAATAGGTAAAAAATAAAATAAAATTATCCAAATAAGCTGAAACGACAGATAATTCCATTCAATTTTGTTGTTTTCGTCTGGTAATGTAATGGGAATTTAATGTATATTTTTTAAACCTTTGAACAGTTTGAGTGATATCTACAGATGTGGCATTCTAGCAAATTGTAACGTTATTTATTAGTCTTGCAATATGCACAACAATAGCAAAAAGAGCGAAGAAATCATAGAAGCATTTTAAAAGTAGACGGAATCTTTAAGTGTACCCTTACAGCAAATATTCAGCTTTACTCCACTACTTTAAAAATAAACACACTCAGCTAAATAGCTTTGGCTGCCGTTTTTGTGCCTGATTGGTGCTTGGTCAACCTTACAGCAATTCTCTTCAATTGCTCTTATTTTTCTAAGAAAACAATGAACTGCACCACCTTCTGACTTGAATATTTGAAAAGGAATTTCTGCATTTTACATTTTGTTAAATTGAATGAAAGAAGCGCCAGCCGTGCCGGAAAAGAACTAAGCAATTAAAAGAATCAAAGCTGATTCCCAACATCTGTCCAGTCGCATTAGAATGTTTTGGGGTTTCTCAATCAGTGAACAGAATACGATTAAGGGATTGTACTCAGTGAGCCAAACTCAAGAGTTCACTCTGACATGAATGAAGACTCAACAGGTAATTACTCCACCTGGTATTGACAATGGACATTGATTTTTTTCGCCCTCTTACTAGATTAAAAGACAAGATTGTCCCCTGATTGTTGTTTGTGAACATGAGCCACTGGGAACTGCATTATGCAAAACAAACAACAAAAAAAGACTCATTCTGCTGTGAAAAAGCAATCAATGTTTAAAATGAATATTAATATGAAAGCAGACTTGTGGAAAAATGATAATGAATTTTTACTGTATATGAGGAGAGCTTTTTCCCAACAGGTTCTCATGTAGCAGGGGGTAGTGTAATTCCACAGTGACATTGACATGTTAATTAAAATGTCATGGAATTACTGTAGTTATACTCAGCTGTTACCAGTGACTTCATTTTTCACCATACTAATAGCTTCATTTTTTCTGCAGGTTTAAAGTGCATATATGTTATTGCTTTAACAATTCAAACAAAACAATAATTATACAAAACATCTATGTAAGACATCTATCCATGCAATCGAAGATCGCTGAATAAATGAATTTTATTCGCATTAAACACTGAACTAAGGCTTCAAGCTTAATACAACTACCAGCCAAGACCATTTTGGGATTATAACATCTTAATTTACAATTTTTACCATTTGTACAGTTATTAGCTCAAGCAGGTGCCTGTCTTGTGCTATTTTCTACCATTGTTCTCTGCAGATGGTCTCAAGCTTATTAAGTTTGGATTGGCAGTACAGGTAAATAGCGGTTCTTAGATTTTTACACAGACGTTCAATTGGATTTTATTCCAGACTTTACCGAAGTCATTCCAGGACATTTTAAGGCTGTTTCATAAGCCATTTTATTGTTATTTTTGATGCGTGCTTGAGGTTGTTGTTTTATTGCAAAATGAATAGTTGCCTTAGTTGGAGTTCCTGATCACTTTGGAACAGGTTTTCTTATTGTTAAGTCAGTTCCTGCTGCAGAAAAATATCTCTGTGGTATTTTGATGCCAACACCACACAGGGATGACATTAGCCAAATTAGCTATCTGTGCCTGTTTTTCTCCAAACATGATACGACACAACCAAAGCATCCATAACAGTTTCACTTGACCAGATAGTTTAATTTCTCTTAATCTGACTACCATGTCCATTCAGCCAGTCTACCATAGAACTTTGACTAGTAAAGTGTATTGGTAATGGTCATCCATTTTTTGCATCCTTCGCCATATTGATGTTTTGTCAATATCTAAATTTTAGATCAGTTTTCTTGGTCACTGCTCTGATATGCATTTTTAAATGTCAGACTTACAGAGATATCTATGTTTCATTGCAGGCCAGTACCAATCAACTGCATATACCACAGGTGAACTCCAATCAAGTTGTGGAAACATCTAAGGGATGATCAGTAGAACTGGATACACCGGAGATCAATTTAGAGAGTCATTTATTTTGTGTGATTTTTTTTCTAATACATTAGAAAAAAAAATCTGTGTATTTCATTTTGTTAATATTGTTTATTGTGTGTAGAATTGGGGGATTTCTTTATTTACTCAATTTTGGAATAAGAATTCAGTAGTATTAAAGAAAAAGGGAGTACAATTTTTTATATTTTTGATGTATGTTTTTGTATTATTATTTCAGACATCTGCTTTCTTTGGTCCTTGTTCATTATGTCAGTGAAAAACTATTTACCACATTTGATTCCATCTACTGCAACCAAGGAAATGAAGAAAACAGCACCTTGTTATATAATATTGATGCTGATCTGGCACTAAATGTGTGAGAATTGGAACAGAAAAGGCATTATCTTGCTAGGAATCATGAACCTCATCATTCCTTCTCTCAATGAGGCCTTGGTCGAGTATCAAAATGGGATGATGATCCCCTGCTGTTTGTTTGTATTTTAGAGCAGCCCCATACACCTAAGAAGGTCTTCTCCCTCTCAATCTTGAGAATTAGATCAAAACAATATAAAACCCGCAATCCCAGAGCCACTGGTCCAGAAATGCAATAACATGTTGTTTCTCATTCCAACATTAATGAAGTTCATTCCTAACAATTCAGTCTAATTCGTACAAATTGAAAGATAGTCTCTGCATTACCAGCATTGAACAACTACTATGACAACTTCATTACCATAAGTAGGTCCATGTGTCGTAAAAATCGTATTAAAAATTGCTCCCCAAATTGCCATATTAGATTCTTTATGGGGTAATTTCAGTCCTACACACTGTAATAGAATATTTTCTTTACCCTCCAGTGCATATTAAACTCACTTATCTTCCCCTATAAACTCTATGCATTGTGGGTTTAATGACAAGATAGAGGAAGTTTTCTTCTTTGTCAAATTTATTCACCATACAAAGATGTCGCTGGTAAATGCTGCTGAAAGAGAACATCTATTTGAAATATTGTCACAACATTTTGCATGTTATTAGAGAGAGCCTTGACAATAATTAGAGAAAGATAGTTTCCTCAGAGCAGCAGTCAATAAAAGATGATGGGGATGTTTTTCATAAAGCTAGCTTGGGTTTGGATGGATGAAGCTTAGAGTCAGAGAAAGCCAATAACTGAGAGATAAATGATATAGCTGGTATTTTATTGGTATTTTTCAGCATTGTCAGTAGAATAAGGCACATTAGCACAATGGACTTCTTACTGCCTCTTTCATAATTGAGACTAGACCTTGTAGCTGTGCCCCACAGCTTATCATTAATCAAGCTGAATGAAGCAGAGGAAACGTGACAGCTTTGGACAGCATTAGGCCGAGAAGGTGCTTTGTCAAGGTAGGTAGGTAGAGAGGCAAACCTTCGAGTCATTCATCTGACATTTCAGCTCTTTGGCTGTCTTCTAACAGTAGTTGTTTTTTTTCTTTCTTTTATTGGGTCAGATTGCATTGTCCAATGCCGTTCATTGCCATCGCCATCAGCCATTAAATCCCCGCTGCTATTAGCTAAAGACTCCTGGGAATCCAGAATCATTTATGTTTCAGCTCAACATCTTTTGCCGAGTTCAACATTGGTAGTTTTCTTATGGGGAAAATTATTTTTCTACATTGAAAGGTTAGAAATACACTTCAAAACTACTAGGTTGAAAACAGCACAATTTGGGTTATGTTGACCACCTACCTCTGGATTGAGTTAAGATGACAGGGCTGGATTGTGGGTTTGACCCATTATAGAGGACGGGGTTAGGTTAATGAGTTCAATTTATATCAAAAAGTACAACTAAAAAAGGTAAAAAAAAAATATATCTCGCAATATTTGGGTAAAAATGCATGACTTTTATTTCATACATTTGCATTGAGAATGATCAAAATAAAAAATAAAGACAATAACCTCATAACATCAAATAAAGCTTTTTTGTAACGATTGAGGTTGGTAACCAAATTCAGACTTAGCACACAACAGTTTTAAATGAATATTTTGGTGAATGTGTTATCTTAGAATATATTTGCCTCTTTGGTAAAAACTGCAAAACAAATGAATTATTAAATTAATATAGATAAAATGACGTAAACACATATTTAATCAAAATTACTAGAAAATGTAAGTAAAATTAAATTCTCTGATTGACTGGGCACATGCCCCTTACTAGACAGGATTTTCCTATACTCAATGTTTAAATATTGCTTCCAATTTCAAATCAAGTGCGATTGCATTATCATAAGATGTAGTATTAAAGGTTAATGTACAAAAAAAGAAAACAACAATAAGGTTCTTGTAAAGTTCGAAATGGTAGTTTAAGATTGGCAGAGCTTGGTTTTGAATGCCTCAAATGGAAAGAAAGTTTGTTTCAAGCTTGTGTTGCAAATATTATTTTAGACCACAACAATTTTCAAAGCCAACCGGTATTCTATTGTGCAACAAGAACAAGCTCTTGATCTTGTTTGCTAAAGCAAAGGGAGCATAATACAACCCACTGCCATTAACACAACTACAGCATATTAACAGCATTATACCATTTATTAGGCCATTGCAAAACTTAGAAATTGAATCTGTGAGGAATGATTTGCCAGTTTCTTGTCTCCCAACAATCTAGGTTACAAATATAAAACCAGTAGTTGGATGACACGACCCAACTTTTGTCTTCACAGCATAAAAGTATCATTTGAGTGGGAGAAATAACCCAGAATTTTCTTTGTGTGTGTTCTGAATGTGCGTTCAGGACACATACTGAAAACTAAACTAATGGTCACAGACTAAGTTGAGTGGCCTCTCATTCCACAATCAATGGGCTCTCAGACTCTAAAAGCCCCTTATTGCTGAAAAATATGTTCATTAATTATGTAATTTAATTGAATTTAGGCAGGTGCGCAATGCACACCTCAGTCAGGGTGGTCAATGGTGGGAAAGGCCTGAGCGTCACATCTCTCCTTTTCTATTAGGAACCAGCACGTCCCCTGTCTTCCAGAATTGCTTTGCTCTTTATTGATTAATGACCGTAATTTATAACCGAGAAGAAGGCTGTAAGTTGTAATAAATGATCAATTAATCAACTTTTCAGCATCAAGTTATGAGGATTTGTATTGAAAATGCCACCAGGAAAGTAGGAGGCCAAGTGGCTGTTTTCCCTCGGCTCCTGCTGCAAGAGAACTGTGCAGCTGATTTTTAACAGCAGTTAAGAGTGTTTCATTGCTGTAATACCTCTTGTCCCACATGACAAATGTCTTTATGAGAAGCTGAACATAATTCCCTCTGATGGAGGGACTGCCACATGCTTGCCACAATTCACAGTCAAGTCAACTGGAATAATGAAACATCCGTTCACGCCCGTAAAGACAGTCTATTCATTTCTGGATAGGTGCAGAAAAATGCCTGCAGCTACAAATATATCACAGATAAATCAACAGTATTACATTAAGCTGGGAACAGATGAGAGGTTAAAGAACTTAAGGCAAGACTACAATAAATTTCACCTCTCACAAGCACAGACCAAGGCTATTATTTCTCTTTGAATAGGGACTTTTATGACACATTAAATTCAGGAGTATAAAAACTGCAATTGATCATAATTTCTGAATGCCCTACCTAAATCCCCACAGCAGGTGCTTACACCTTTGGAGCATTTCAAATGTATGAATAATTGTTTTTTGCTGAATTTTGTCAAAGAATAATTTCCCGTACGCTACATGTCTTACAAGGTGTCAGTACTGTTTTTCAAGGTTTTAACAAATTTATTGGAAAAGAATGACATGTTTATCATTTGCAACCTAAAAAGTGCTGATATATAATCATTAAGACTGCACCTCTGAAAATAGCTATCATTCTTAAGATATTTTCCTTGTGTAGGTATTTTAAATTACTTTACTTCTTGCATTACAAAATGACAGTTAACTTTCTGCCGTTGTGATCTACAGTAATAACAGCATTCACTCTAAGGACCCAGACAGATCTTTGAGGGGGAAAAAAAAATCCATTTGACTGTCGGAACTCACTACTCGTGGGAGTGTGAAATCAGTTACTCTCCATTTTAACTTTTACATTTGCCGTTGCCCTGAGAGTTGTTCACTTGCATAAATATTCATTGAACTTTCCAGGACTCTTGAAGTAAAAATACATGAATTCTTTATGACTAACCATTTATATTTTGAGCCAAGACACTAATATTAGTCATAAGAAGTGCTGTGGTGATGAGGTACAGAGAGCAGCTTGGCTGATTTTGCACTGTGCAGTAAAACATTCAATGTTTTGGTACTCAGTGGTTTGTTTTTGTCTGATGGGTGTTTGCAAAGTGGTACTTTCTTTTTTCTACCCATAGTTATTTTGTTGTATGATATATTATTTGCATTTGATTTTGACTAAATGTGTTACTAACACATTGAAGAAGTGCTTCCCTGTTATTATTAAAGCTACAGATTTTTAATTGAGGGCTAAAACTGGGAGTTGCAGTAGCTTTATATTCTTTTTCTGCATTTTTTTTTTTTTTTTGCTGTTGTTGTTGGACAGGACTGTAAGCCATGTAAACGCTTTATAAATTTAGCACACAGAAATGGGATTATACTGCAATTCTTTATAACCAAAATGACTATTAGGTCAAAAACTGAATTGTAATTGGAAACATAACCTTTAAAACACATTTTTGACTGAAGCTCTTCCCTATGAGACACAATTGGACTTTTAGGAAAATATGAGAAGAAAGATGTAACGTTTAGCCCTTGGAGGAAAGATTCCCCAAATCTGACAATAGTTGAAACAATAGGTTTTCTGTGACAGAGGGGTTTGAGTACTAATGTGATCCTTGGAGGATTTTTTTTTTAAGGGATAAGGCTTACAGTGGTTTGATGAAGGAGGATGACATCTGAACCTTGTTAGGCTCAGTCTTAAATGCAAAATTAACACAACCCAACGGTGGCCTTCTTCTGGCCAGGCAAAATGTTGAGATCACGTGCCATATTATATTGTGATCAATGAGATCATGGATAGAAACAGTCGAGCATCACCTTATGAAGAAGGTGCTTTAAAAGTGTGCTTGGTAGTAGGCCACTTTGGGCAAAAGGTCAATGATCAATTTTATAATTGTTTCCTTATTAGTCATTAGCTCTGCAATGTTACATCTTGGGCATAGAAAGCATGGGAGGAATGTGGAAAAGTCTATTGAAAGAGACATTTAGTTGGTAAAAAGAAAGTACTAGAAAGACATTTGGTGACTCAGGAAGTGGATCATCTCTCACAGAGAAATCTTGATTTGGCTTTACTATGTAATTTAATACAATTCATCCATCCATTTTCTAACACCCTTGTCCCTAGTGGGGTCAGGAGGTGCTGGTGCCTATCTCCAGCTAACATTCCGGGCGAGAGGAGGGTCGCCAGTCTGTTGCAGGGCAACAGAGAGACAGACAGGACAAACAACCATGCACACACACTCATACATAGGGAGAATTTGGAGAGACAGTCATGTGGAGAACCCGGAGAGAACCCACACATGCACAGGGAGAACATGCAAACTCCATGCAGAAAGACCTCAGGCCGGGAATCGAACCCAGGACCTTCTTGTTGCAAGGCAACAGCTCTACCAACTGCTCCACTGTGCAGCCCTAATACAATTCAATGCAGTTATTTATACAGTGACAATACACAACAAACTTAATCTTGAAGCATTTTACAAAAGAAGTTAATTTAATAAGAAATACAATCCAGTTAATGCTGGTTATCAAACAGTAGATTAAGCTCACTTATTTAACATAGTCAAGTACATTTAAGATTTCAATGGAGCAACTGCTCTCACACACAGTGTAATGTCACCTCTGGTCGTATTTAAAAATAATTTAAATACAAATTTAAAATAATAAAGTTTATTTTAAATTTGTTCTTAGATCTTCTAGTCCAGCTTAAAGATATATTACATTTACTATTACAAGGTGAGTGCCATCCAAATGCTTCCAACCAGCCAGTTTGTTGAAATTACAAAGCTAAAATTTATAAAAAATATATTTTGGTTTATGAGGAATATTAGTTAACTATCATTATTAAAAGTTTTGTTAATGAAACTTTTTGAGCAATAACAAATAATATTCATATTTCAGAGGCTTTAAGTGTTTTTATAATGAAGCAATTAGATATTTTGTAGACTGACGAAAAAAAGAAACTGTTTTGACTCTAATTATTTATGTCTCCAGAGGAAAACGTTGGAGGTTAAAGGTAAATGTACCTATCTGGTTGAGGTTCGGCTGTGTTTTCCCACAGGGAGAGCCCTGGTGTCACACACAGAAGCAAGGTCAGACGGAGCACGATAGCAGACTCAAATCACATGGGCAACATGAAGTGGATTTCAAGAAATGACTTGTCAGTTCAATATGACATAAGATAAGCCTTTGTATCCTTTGAATGATGTAGAATTATCAAATTTTTTCAGGGACGTTGACTTTGATGCTTAAGTTGAATTTCCTCTGCAGTAGCTCTCTCTATCTCTGAACCGCCAGCTGCATGCATGGCTGAGCTGCGAAAAAAAAGGCAATGTCCCATGATGATCGGACGACAATCCACCGGTTTGTCAAAACCTGGCAGAATCTCTGGCTCTGGCAATAGCACCTTGTTAGATTGAGGTGCTCAATCAGGGGAGTGCTGGAGTGCCCGGCCAGGTTTGAGAGTGGTGATTACCGGGGCACGGCTGTCCAAAGCTAGTGAAATGCTCCACCTCTCCACAGGAGGCCCTCTGACATTCAAGCCTGCATTTTCTGAATCAGTCTTGAGTGATTAGGGCAGCGACAGGCAAAAGGACAGATCAAACAATTATTTCTCCTCACCCTCCTCTCTATCCTTTTGACATGTGACAGAGCAGGAAGAGTGCAGCTCAGAATATCTACAGTGTTCAGTCAGGCTTACTATAAAAGCGTATTCAGGTGCCTTCTTTTATTTTTGATAAATATATGATTTTTTTCACTACATTTTACACAAATGTAAACTGAAGTTTTTCACATCGCGTCAAATTTCAACTACAAACTCCAATGTATTTTTATTGGGATGTGACAGATCAACATAAAATAGCACCTCATTGTTAAGCGGAAGGAAATACACATGATATAATTCTTTTGTACAAAATAAAAACTAAAAAAACGGTGTGCTTATTGGGTGAGATAAAACATATACTGTATATATATATATATATATATATATATACCATTTTATCTACATATAATATAGCACATTTGGCTGAAAACTAATTTTGCATGGTAAAATAAGGTGGCGGCAGTAATGCTACATTAAATTGCAAATTTGTGAGGCGCCTTAAAATTAAAATGCTCTCCATCCAATCTGAGCTTGAACTAGTCCATCTTCACATGTGCAAAGCTGGTAGATAGAAAATTTTATTGTACAAAGTGAAAAGTGAAGGTAAATACAAATGCATGACATTTTTCTCAAGTTTGTACTTGTACTGAGACAACATGTAAAAACTATTTTTGAGTAATGGTGCTTTGTATATTGGAAATTTGGAAGAAAAAAAGCGTCACCTTGCTTTCTGAGTCATAATTTGAAAGTAGTTTCACAGAAAATGTAACTGCAGTGCTCTTTGTTCCTCCTGTCATTACTGCACCAGGGACACAGCAAAAATGAGTCAGAATGAACAGTGGGGAAGCAGTACAGTATGTTTCAGAGCACAAGAGGGCAGTGTAAAATCTCTCTGACACTCATCCATCCATTCTTCCCAACTAACTCACCTCCCACCTGAAACAACAGCCATAAAACCTGTTGTAGGCTGCCAATCTCCAGTGGCTGTTTTCTCCCATATAGCACAAGGCCTGAGATCTGATTACACAGAAAATACTGGATGACAGTCAGAAGGCAAGAGGATGGTTGGGGGTGACAGTCTTCTGTAACCCTTCAGTGGGTGAGGGAGGCTTCACAGGGTAGAGGACTGTCCATCTGAACAAATGTGCTTTCAGGCATAATAACATTCAGAATTAATACATCTTGTATGGGGCTGGTCACATCATGTACTGTGGGTGTTTTGCTGCAGGAGGGACTGGTGCACTTAATGCAATAGCTGACATCACAAGAAAAGAGCATTATGCGAAGAATCAGTCAGGAAGTGCAAACTTGGGCACAAATTAGTTTTTAAAATCAACCTAATCTTGCTGCCAAACAAGGTACCAAGTTGCAGTATTTAACTTTTATCGTTAAAGAAATGTTGTAAAACATGACAGTATAATATGAGACAGATAATCTGTGGGGAAAAAAATAGAGCTCCTCTGCCTCTCCCCCTGAGGTCCTACTGCCATCTGTAGAAATACAGCATCCTATCAGAAACAACCAAAGTCAGAGGGAGGGTCCCTTGTCAATCACTATCATGTATGCACTACACACACTGCCCTCTGTGCTCCACGCTCTCTGCAAAACTACAGCTCTTTTCCCACAACGGTGCTTGCAATGAATGTACAGGCTAGTTAGCATGGCATTAATGGCAGGAAATAAACAGTTTTCCTGTAAAGTTAAATTGTTTCTCTGCTATTAGCACAGCTGCATTGCATACACAAACATGATTGACAGAGATAAAATCTTCCCTCCTGGCTCTGACTGGTTATCTTTGACTGGGAGTGGTGTGTTTCTGCACATGGCAGTAGGACCACAGGGAGAAGGTAGACTTCAATTTTTTCACAGACTACCTATCTTATGCGATTTTGTCACAAAATAGTGACAGTTTTAATAGACATGTAAAAAACATTTTTTATTAACGTTACACACCTCATCTTTAACGACAATGGCTGCATGTGACAAATTTGGCAGAGCTAGAATGGTGTTACTGTGAGCAGCATGTGAAAAGATACCCAAAACATTAGACCCAACTCCAATGCTAAGGAAACTAACTAAATGAAGCAATGTTGGACACGCATTTACTCTACACTTTGACTGTGTGTCATTGTGTGTCTTTGCAGTTTTGTTCAAAAAGTGCAGACTTTAGAAGTGTTCCAGCTCCATAAAAGCCGAGGGATTAAACCTTGGTTTTTCTTCTCCTCTTTTCATTTTTATCCTTTAATTAATATGACCAAGGGGAGGGTGACAGCACCTGAAAAGTGGACACAGCCGCCAGTACCCTGCTGCGGCCAGAGAGCACGCCACTACCCACAATGCACCACAGGCCGATTCCATCAAAGACACAATGCCACACTCACCCCATGTTCCTACTCAATAGGCTTAAGGCTATCTTCCCGTCTCTTTGTTTGCTTCACAATTAATTCATCTATCTGGTTTTGAGAAACTAAAACTAACAAATGCAGCAGACGTGTGTTTGTCCAAAGTAAAACAGGATGGATTTACTGTTTTGTTGTGCTTTTAAAAAAAAAAATTAGGGTAAAATTGTTGATGTGTTTTGTGGCCTTTCGACTCTTACATGTTCATTTTCACTTCCTACCAAGTGGCAAATGACAGCACTTTTGAAGCCTGATCAGCTGTCATTGTCCTTTCCTCAAGTGAATTCCAGTGTCTGGACTGAACGTTTTCCTTTTTTTCTTTTGTACTATATACAACTTCTATTTCTCCAGACCATTTGCTACAAACATAAATGAATGTATTTAGATTCCAAATTGAACAAATAATCTCCCCGCTTCTTGACACATGCTGTTTCAAATTGGACATTTTCTTCTCCAGTTATCTCATGCCAGAGACAGGTGGAAGGTTACGCTGCCGACAGCCGGGATGCTGATTTGAAACTGCCAGCAGTTGTTCTGGAGTATTCCCTGGTTTGCTTTGAAGTCTACACCCCACAGAGCGTCCTTACTTCTATATGGAGAGCAACGGCTGTATTTACGTCCTATGGGAGAGTAGGTTCCACTGGTATGTTTTTTTGTTTTGTTTTGGAGGGTATCTCAAAATGTGATTATAGGTGCTCTTTTTTATTGGTTAAAAATCACATGTGCATCCTCAGATATTCATACAGCAAAAGCACCTGGATCACAGCCACAGAGTCCAAACCAATGCAGCTCTCACAATTCTCACAGTCTATTGATTCTCTCTCTGAAATTTATGTTGCTTTCCAGGGGAGACCCCCTGCTGTGGCCCTCGCTGCTTCGCCCCGACAGGAGGGTCACTGTGACACAAGAGCGTTGGGCCAGATGCCGAGTGATCCCAACTGATACACCTTTTGCTTCCAAGAGTCACATTCATCGCGACTGTAGGACAATCAGAGAGGACCTCAATGAAATACCACACACCAAACCTGAATTACCAGCAGAGCTCACTCTGCTGCTTGATTTTTTTCTTCTTCTTCTTCTTCTTCTTCTTCTTTTTTCTATCAACTGCAAGTGTAAATCTCCGGAGCAAATGCTTTGAGAAAACGATTGAGGATGATGAAGAAGTGGGAAAACTGAAAGAAAGAAAGAGGAAAAAAACACAAGATGAGAACAAAACAACCCAGTTGGTGCACCTTTGCCACTGCAAGTGAGTGAAGTCACCCTGTGTTTTTGTGAGGGTGCGTATGAACAAAATCTGCTTTGAAGTGCGGGTACAGCACTGTACTGTGGCATCACTACGGTCACTACTAAGCCCCCGCAAAAATGTGCCGGGTGATTATAGAAAATGCTATAGAATCCAGTCATAAATCAACTAAACTTTCATGCAAATAGCCCTTTCTATGAAGCATTTATGTACTGTGTGTATAGTGGCCTCAATGGTGAGTAAAAGGAACATTTTGCGTCTTAAAAAGAGAAATCACTGAGACATCACAGCACAGACACACACTGAACCTTCAAGGTCAAAGACTGCGAAATAATAAAACACTGAGTCGAAGAAAGAGACACACACACAAACACGCAATTGGGAGGTAAGACAAAACTAGAGAGTCGTTAAGGCTTTTATCTTCTGGTTTGAAGGAGAAAGATCCACCTGACATCCCAGAGGGCGCTGATCAATCACGGCCTGACTGGTTCAAACTGTTTGTGCTGGATTCCACATTTATCACCATCCGATGGAGCTCCGTGTCCGTCTACAACGCCTGAAAAAAGAGGGAGCACATTCAATTAGGGCATGGTAAAATAGATTCACTTCTTGATTTATAGTGCACGACTAATTACACAAGGCCTTTTATTTTCTTCAAAATGCAGATGGAGCTGAGACTTACCGTAGTACCTAAGGATCTTATTGTGCTATAGTAAAAAAAAAGAGAAAAGGTTTTTTATGTTACGACAAATGTAAGAGACGCTTTGATGTTCTGAAACAAAAAATACTTTTAACATTTAAAACATGTTTCATTTGAGACTTCACAGAAACAAATAAAATGGCATGTAAAAAAAATCATGAAAACAAAGTTAGAATAGTTGATCTTTAATGGTGATTTCATGCAAAATTGTAGATAATATTTGTATTATTACTATGGTAGTGTGTTTAAGCTATGCTAAATAACATTAGGGCTAGGAAACTAATCAGTCCCTTGATCTATCAAAAGTCACTGTACACTATAATTTATTTCCCTTTTTATTAGGGAATATATATATATATATATATATATATATATATATGGAATTTATTTACAATCAAAGACAAATATTTCATTTTCAGCTAAGATTATAATCAGAATCAATCAGAGCTAGTAATCAAAAATTACATCTAATAATTAATGAACGACTATAGGTTTGAAATGCTACACTGAAGAAAAGAAACACAAACAAACCCAAAGACTAACTTTGATTCTAATCTCTAATCTAAAGAGAGGAGGGGAAGGAAAATGACCAATGTCTTTAACTGAGATCCATGAGCCTTCTGCATCATGAGGGAAATAAAAAGTTGCAAATCTGTAAACCCTATTGTTTCATGGAGAATTTATAGATTCTTATAAATGTTGCACAGCTTGATTTAGGGAGTGCCCCAGTGAATAAGTAACTGTGTATTCAGCATGTAGAGGAATTTTGGCTACAGGTAGCCTGGCCTTTGACTTCCTGTGCAATTCGTCTTGAAAACAAAATTCTTCCTCCCAGCACAGACTGGGCTTTCTCCCCTTGACTGTCTCCGGTTGATTTTTGACCGGTCCAATCAGTGAACAGAAGGAGACAATGCTTTATTTTCTGCGCTGTTTTAGAATTGTAGTCTGCCTGTAGTTTTTGCAATGGCAGCTGAGGAAGTGAACAAAGTTGTGCAGTTCGTATTGGCCATGTTTCCAAAAATGTAAACCTTACTTAGGTCGGCACTTCCCTCTTCGGAGGAGGGTTTCTTACAGCACAGGCAATTTCCGGTAAGCTTCTGAGTATCATACTGCGACATTACATTACGCATTGTTATGGGCAAAAGTTAGCAATAGGCTAAATTTAAAACCTCAACACAGTCCACACTTTCAGGAAGGCAGCAATCATTTCTCAACAGCCGAGAGCCCAGACCCTCTGTGTAGTACACAGTGCTGGTTTTTACCCGGCTACTGGTACTCACTTTCAAAAATAACTATTGAGTTAAGTTATCTAAAAAACAACTGACAACTGTTCACTTAGTTGCACTGAATCAAGTCTTTTGAGTAGATGTTTGTGATCTCTTGAATATTTGATTACATCAAAAAAATAACATAGCACTGGCTAATGAGTTGATGTTATCATTTGTAACCAGTGCTGCTAATGTAACTGTGCTATAGCCTGATGTAAAGCCTGACAGAGCAAAAATATTATTATTTATTAGAAACTGTATGTCATTTATTTAAGTGGAGACACTAGCACGCCCCTTCAGGGGAACATAAGAAAGGCTTAACAATAGGTACAATCTACAGGCAGATCACCACGGCACATTGTAGTTCATGAATATCATTAAGTGGGATCTGTTTTTGTATTAGACGGGGATTACATCTAACCCTGGAATGTAGCCTGATTGTGAGTACACGTGAAAAATGTAAGAGCACAACTAAGTAATCATCGTGTTAAACCATCCCAGTTGGTCTTTTATGTAGAAAAGATATTGATGGGATGGTGATAAAGATTGAGCCTTTCTCTCTCTCCCTGCATATAGCACATATAGTCAGTTCCTTCAGGCAGCTGCAGGATCGAAAGCGTTGCAGGCCTCACTTGCCACAGGTAATGAGAGAGAATATTCTGCAGATTGATGAGACAAAAGTCTAATCTTGAAGGTGTGCATTCCTTTCCATTTGATATAAAAAGAATGTCAGAAAAATATATATAGTCAAAGTAGCAGTACCATGAATTCTTCTCTGATGAAAATCATCGAGGAGAATATCAGGTTGTTATTTCGAAACCTTATGCTCAAGCACCCTTGGATTATGTAGCAAGAGAATAAATCAAAGATCATTAGCAAGAACATGCATGTACATGGATTTTCTTAATAAATAAATAAAATAAATGTTTTGTAATAGTCTAGTCAAATTCTAGACGTAAATTAGACATTTTGGTGACATAACCAGGTATTAGACTTAGTGGCCACTTACTTTCTTATGTAAGCTTAAGTTGGCTTTGAATTTTTCCCTTAATAAACTAAATACCCAGATTACCTGCCACATAGCAGTACTAGCTGGCTGATTTGAACTATTTTAGTAAGATAAACATAAAAAAATCAACAGAAATAAAACCTCATGGCACTCTATGCTATTATTGACTGTATAAAACAGCTTGATGTAATATCCTGTTACTAGTTTTTATTGCTATTTTATCATGAAATAAAGTGATTAAATGGATCTAATGGTGAAAAATTAAAGTACTGAATGGATAGTGACACATTCTATCTTGCTAGATTTGTCTCGTGTAATGTAGAAGAGTTCTCTCATTACAGACATTTTATGTTCTAATTTATAAAATGAAGAGGGGACACAGCAGCCTATCTAACAAAAATATTAAATGCAGTACCTAGTGTGTTACCATAGTATCATCTAATGATAGCATCTCTCTTATTAAATTCACAACTGATTTGAGTGTTTGAAGTTGCAAAATATCTTTGAGTTGAATATTTACACCAACAAAACTGTTGTGCTAAGATAATAGACAGTTGTGGTTTCACAAAAACCGAGGATATTTTTCGAGTGAAACATTTGTACAGTGACAGTTTTGCAAATTCATGACAGCTTTTGTGTCAACAACTTGCAAAGTGATGCAAACATTTTTTAAAGTTAAACAGTCAGAGTTTACCTGCCTTTTTATTCTCAGATTTGCAAAAACGGCAATAAGAGACATTATGGATAAGTAAAAAGAGTACTGACTCCTCTTAATTCCAAACCACACGTGTCAACTGATCAATATTGAGTGCCTAAAAAGGTAGTAGTGACACCTCTTGATATTTTCTTTCACTCTGATAGAGTGTTTTATTAATCTAAATTAAGTGATATTATCAAAGAATAAATACAGAATACAAAATTAAGTATAATACTCAAAAAACTACCTTGATAAGAATATTTTTTCCTGTTAATTCTGTTTTCTTTCTAGTAAGATTTTTGTCATAAATAAAAGCACCCGCATTCCTAAAAAAAATTCCTCACTTTGAGGAAGTTTTTGCAATCCCCAACCTTCCAAGTTATTCATCTATTTTCCAGTCTAGTTTCATTCAGTAAAAGTGAGGTTGGTGTCCCAGCATCTATAACAAAGTCAGTTATCTGAAGCCACTGGATCCGTTCTAAGGGAAGGTGCCAGAAACTTGGTGTAAAGTTGGAAATGTAGACACTTTTTTCTCTGGTAAACCAAAAAGGATTTCACACTCTCACTTAAAACAGTCGACACCCCCTATTAGGTGTTAGATCTCACATGAGAGATGAGAATATGATGTTGACTTGAAGAGAAGACTGTCCCTAGGGACAAATGATGAGAACCACATTCTTGGGAGACTTAAGCCACCACAAAAATGATTATGATAAATAATAATAATGCACAAAAGCCAACATGAGACTTTTGAAAAAGATTTATGTATAATTTTAATGTAGTTTTACCTGACAAGAATTCCAAATTATGCTGAAGCTTATAATTCTAAATACCTTAAACAAAGTCCCTGTGATTGCTAAAAGAGGTTTTCTTTGGGTTTTCTACAACACGTTTTCATAACTGAGATGTCTCATTTTAATTACACAGATTTATTTCTTTAGCTTTTTAGGCTACTTGTTAAGTTTGATTAGATTTTTTTTCAAAGAAGGATTTGAAGTTGCAGTAAAAAGAGCTTAGACTTAAAAAATATATAAAACCGCTTTGACAGTGACAAGAGGTTCCACTCTGATTAAATTTGAGAGCTGCTGATCAACCTCCAGTTAAGGCCAACCGATCAGGACCGAGGTGTCAGCACAGAGCTTAGCTGGAGACATGAATGCCACACTCCTTTTTTAAACGAGATGAAAGAATGTTCCGCTTGATATGTACACCTCCTAAACACTTTGACGGAGGCGATCGACCAATCCCTCCCCAAAGACGAGCGGTGACAACAGATGATCTACTCAGGTAAGCACCATCTTGCTTTTCAAAGTGCTTTACACTGCAACTCATCATAAGAGGTTGATTTCAAAGTCATTGCAAGTCTGCAGCGCGACAGATTTCCTGCCCATGTGGATATGTGACGAAGTCACGGATGTCTTGGAGGCACAGGTGATAATAGGGCCTTAATCGCCCTGCTGGTTCTGCTTGTCCCTCTCAATGTCACATATCCGGATGAATGCAGTAAAAATCAGTCCTTAGCTGGAATAATGCCACTTTATCTGCTTTTGTCAGACCAAGGTCTTGGTCACAAGAAGTGGGTGAAAGATGAAAGGTGTGCATGATTTGTGAAATTTTTAAAGCCAGTGTGCTGTATAATCACTAGGTTAATACTATTTGGATGGTACAAGTTTGAAACTCAAGGATTAAAAATAAAGCTGAAATGCATATTTTTGCATGCAAGATGTAAAGGCTTTTTGAAATAGAGGTGGCTCCTTAGCATTTTCGACACATGCAGGTGATCAGAGCTTAGGCGTGTAATGATTTCACCTCTTGGTCATTGAGTTGTGTTTAGCAATAACACTGTTGTTAAGGGGACATTAAAAAAGCTGATAAGTTGCTGATGTTTAACCAAAGTGCAGTATGGTCATTGCAATGCACTGACCATACTTTTCTGCAAAACTCATTTTAAATCTACTACTTTACTTTTAGTGACATTACAAAAGGCATCAGGTGACCTCATGTGGCTTGTGTTTTTTTTCTTTTGCTTGCATTTGGATGTCTTTGGTCAAATCCCCCTTTAACTGTGTTTTCCTGTATTCTGCATGGTTTGGAGGAACACTGACGGCTATCATGGACATTCTTTGTGAAGAAGGACATTTTCAGCCTGGAATATTCAGATTCAAAGATCTTCAGTGATATTTTAAAGCAAGGTTTAAAGGAACATAACCTGGTCAGTTTGTTGAATTTTAAACTTTCATGTTTCCATGATGTTTTGTGCTGCACATGTCATATATGTTTACAAGTATGTTTTTTACAAGTTAAAGTCAAGTGACTTGATATAACATTTTCACAGCAAATGTTCAGTTTGCCTGAAACCATGGCATTGTCCCAGGTTATCAATTCAACTCATTAGCCTTTAACTTATTTTACAGAGGAACATTTCTATTTGTTGTATTGTGAACATACTTTATATTGTTTTGCACCACAATTTTAAAGGCAAACAACAGAAAACACAATTCTTCCAGCAGGATTGTCTGACAAAGAAAGCTCTCGGCCACTCTACCTCCTCTTACCCCTGACTCCGCTCCCCGTACCTCATTGAGCTTTGCCAAACCGGCCCCCCTGCTGCGCGATACCATCTTATTTGTCATGTATCAAATGCAAACTTCAATGTATTGCCCTCACATATGCTGTGGAAGCAAAGAATATGATGGTCTGGCTGCTGTCCAATTCGCAGCTGAATAAACACAAGGGCCATTTGCAGGTTGGCAGACGCCAAGATGTTTGTCTTTCAAGGCAATCTTCCACCATCTCTCCCCTCCAGTTTGCCCCACTGTCAACTCAAACACAAAGGTGGATAGTCGATGAAAACTAAGCACTGAACAAGTCACTGTGCTGCTCATAGGCTGACATAAATTGTTGTGACAGGCGGAGAAACATGAAATAATGTGTAAGATAATAAATCAAATAGAACAAAAGGCTAGCTGTGCAGAGGTGCTGCATTGTGCTTGACACAATGGCACCACTAATGTTTGGAAAGACATGGAGAGAACCTGTGGCGTCTGGACTTTGCTGAAGTTTATTTGCTGGAGGGTAGTGTTGTTAAGCAGCAAGACCATAAATGATTTAAGTGTAACAACACACACGCACTCAAATTCAAAAATAATATTAGTTGTGGAGTTATTTAACCAATTACAAAGGACCCCTGCCAATCTGCAGTTCAGTGTTTGCCAATTCACCTATTCACAGATTTTCCTATGAAACGTAACTCCAAATTGGTCGCAGAAGGTTCAGCTATTCATAAATGTTTTTTCATAGAGTGTATGTAAAATATTCTAAAGAAAATTCATATTGGAAGTTTGAAAAAAGAGGCATAATGGGCATCCTATTTAAAGACAGCAATCCAGGAGCGACATTGATTTTCCTCACTGCTGATTGACTGAACCCTCAAAAGTGGAGATAAGTAAGGCCATACATGTTAGATACCGTTGCAGTGCCAAGACAGTTTCCACCACATACTAAAGAATATTAATATACATTGTATTTTCAAATCATTAAAATGGGCAGCAATAAGAGTTTTTAGAGGAGTCTCAAGTGTTTCCGAATTTCAGTCCCTATCCTCCAGTAATACCAGAGGTTCAGGATATATAGCCACGAAAAATTCAAAAACAAAAAATGTAAAACTGTGAAAGCTCCAAGTGTGTTCCAGTAAAGGAACATCCATAAGTTGTTGCGATAGATTTATGTTTTTGGTCAGCATAGGAGATGCATAGAGGTGAATCAAGTAAATACCAGTTGCAAAAACATATGATTTTGTCTTTCAGAGCATTTGGATCTTTACAGTGGCGACTGTCAATACATTAATTGTGGCCCAAACGTCTTTTGAGATAAAGATATGATAAACTTAATTTCCATACAGAAAGTTAAAATATATTTTAAATCTTCATTATATTTTTAAAAAGAATTTGTAATGGCAAAGATTGGCTCCTCTAAGCTCTAAGTACAAGTTAAAAAAGAAAGAAAATCAGGAATTGGCCTGCAAAATTTCTGAATTTCTATTCTAAAGGCAGTAGAAGAACATTCATGCAAAAGGGTTATTTTCTAATAATTAGCAACAGTTTATATATATATATATATATATATATATAGACAGAACTTTATTAGTAGTGCTATTTTAGACATTCAGTCATTCAGAAAATGTAATTGGACTTTTATCATATATTTTTTTTAATTATTAGTTAGTTATACATAATATATTGTCACCTTCCTAAAATAATGGCCTTAGTCTTTTCTTTGTGACAAAATAGTTTTATTTATTTATTTAGTTTTGACATTTGGCAAAAAAATTACTTTGGTCTTTATTTTAGGAAGGCGATGATATGGAAGACAGGTTTATATTCCAACATATAAAATAAATATATATACAATACATTCATAAAAACTGTGTATGTCATTCGGTATTATACTCTACTTGAAAAATAAACCCTATTGTATGAACTCAAAAAGGTTGAGGGACAAATCTACCAACTGGAAAACTGATCAGAAGAAACAACAAAACAAAACAAAAAGCTGCTACTTCATCTATTCATGACCAGGCTCTTGTTTGGAGGTGGCCTTTTTTACAAAACACAAAAGCAAGCAGGTTGTCCAGTTTCTGTCGATTTAAACAAATAACGATGCAACAAAAGTGCTTCCAGTGAATGGGAAATACACTGCTGAATTACCAGTGGAGCTCCACAATAGTTAGCCATGCATCACAACAGCCAGGACAGGCTCAATATTAACATTTCCTTTGACACGTGGCAAAAAGGGTTTTTTAACCCACCGAGGTTGAATAGGAATCAGTGAATAATAAGAAATTAAAAGCTACAGAGGACACAGGGGAAGAGTGAGGGAGAAAGCCAAATCCTTGCCCCGGGGCTTAATGTTAGAAAACAATGGCCGCTGAAACAGCAAAGGAGTTGATGTTTCTTATCCGCCCCCTCCTCCTAGAGCCACCAGCATCACAATTAACCTCATGGCAACCTTGAGGTCTCTGATTAGTGATGGCCTATTGTCTCGAACCCATTAATGCTCGGCCCCCAGTCTGCCCTCAGCACACTTGCATCAACAAATCAAACCCGGTTTCCGGCATGGGCTCTTACTGCAGGGAGCTGGCCTCTATTGCGGGACAACTAGCTAAGAGTTGGGAGCCGAGAGGGCCTGCAGGGAACAGCTGTAAGCACCTGTGACCTCAAGTAAAAGTTGCAAGAAGAAATGTATAAAGTATACTTAAAAGTAAATCAGCATAACAAGATTTAGCCCCATACAGATGTCTTTTGTTTGTGTCCCACTTTAATATTCCGTATTATATTTTTGTTCTTATTAACCACCTTTAGAATTATGTTTTCCTTTATTAAAGGGCCACAGCTTTCCAACCCAATGTACCATTGTGAGAGAAAATAATAGATCATATTGTTAACTCATGTATTAACTTAGACTGGCCAAAATTTATAGCGAGCTAAGTTGATTCTACTAACTATACACAGACCTGATTGCTACCAGTCCCGTAGAACAACAAAATTCCTTGTGACAACAAGTAGACTAGAAAATTCAAGAGCAAGTGATTCACTGACAACGGTTGATCTGGAAAGGGTCCAAAAGTTGTTATGAGGTTTGGGACAGCAGCAATCTCAGTTACAGCCATTATCTATGAATTTACAATAGAAAAATTGTGGCTCACCTTACCAGAAGTAGCCAGGCTATAACTGCATCTCTCTAAAAGCAGATTGATGATGATCAAGACTTTTGAGAAAGTTTTTGTGGTCTGATAAAACATAAATTGACTTTTTTCGTAGAACTGTAAACCACCACACAGTTTTAGAAAAAGCACATCATATTAAGAGTAAAGCACAGTGATAGTAATCTGTAAGTTTAGGGCCACTTCTCTGCTTCAGGATCTGGACAGGTTACCTTTAACTCAATTGTCCTTAGCTGATGCAGCAAGATAATGATCCAAAGCACAGCAACGAGGCCATATCTGCTTGACTGAAAACAAACCAAAACACACAGTATGGTCTGAAATAAGACTGAGATGCTGAGAAATGATCTTAAACAGACTTTCACGCTGTCAGTTATTGCAAACGCTTGATCGCAGTTGTTGTCACCAAGGGTGCAATGCTATTTGCAAGGTTTGGAGAGCATTTGCTTTTCATACAGGCTCAAATTTGTTTGGATTGATTTTCCCTTAATAAATAGCAACATCATTTGAAAATTAAACTTTAATTTTCCTCAGGTTGTTTTGGTTATTTTGGAACGTTTGTTCAATTGTCTAAAATAGTGAAGCAAAACCTGAAGAAATCAGCAAAGAGACAAATATTTTCACTCTGCACTGTCCGCCATTGTATATTTAATAGAATACTGAGAAATGACCTATTCAGTCTAAGGAATGCATCGGTGACTCTCTGGAGAAGTGAAAGACTTAGAAGAGGGAGCATTCGAGGAATTAAAATCGTGCCAGATGTTGGGAGCCCCTCAAGGACTAAAGCGACACATTAAACATAATATCACCTCGTGCACTGGAGTGCAATCACTAGTTCTCTCCAGGGAGCTGTTACACTATGTGTTGCTGCCACAGTTTAAATCTCAAGAAGTAAAAAGTAATGCAGCACAGACGGGGGGTTGGCCCACTCAAAGAGGACACTTGGGAGATGGAGCGGGGTTTGCCACTGTGGTGCAGACTGTGTTTCTATTTGTACTGGTTTAAAAAAAGAATCAACAGAGTCAGTTCTGAGAATTCGGGTTGAAATAATTTATAAAATATTTATATGCATAATTTCATAACAGAAATGATAAAAAAATGGTGTAAAGATAAAACAAGTCATTTACAATACAATAAAAACTAACTGGAAAATCTATTAATATGGCATAATATCAAAAAACACTATGGTTGATATTTATCAATTAGAAAGCTTTTCAAGTTTTTTGATAAGTGTTAAATCTGAGATGTGTGATAAAACTGTTAGGTTAAAATCGAAGACTAAATTACAGCAATGTCATTTCTGTAATGAAATGATATGACTGCAATTATTACACTCTAATTATTGTAAATACAAGATGTTTAATTTGAGTTTGATAATTAGCTGCGCTCTGAAGTAATACATTAATTTCATATCACAGGGTCTGAAATTGTGTGTTGGCATTAGGGATAATTCACAGAGTGAAAGATGCCACACTCACTTTGTGTGTTTGTGTGTTGTAATCTGAGCATCTTCATTTTATGTCCCGTCTTAGAACGTACTTAGTACGTAGCCCGTAAAGTAAGAAAAAAACTTTTTACAGCATCCAGGCAAATAAAAACACAGTATTATCAGGAATGCAAATAATGTAAACATGCACAATAAGAATTAAACAGAAAGTAGAAACTAATAAAATTGATTTAAAAAAATAAAAAATGTGGAAATGTGTGATTTTCTTCTGCATAGTTTGTGAATTTAGTGTCTTATGTTTTCTTCTTTTCTGGTGTCTTTCTACACAATTAAAATCCCATGCATTTGCACAACAGTGTGACAAGGATATTAGACTAAAAGCAACCTTCTATGTGTTTTAAGAAAAACAGTGCTCATTCCCAGTATACCTTTGCATCAATGCGCAGAGCAAGACCCACAAAGGCATGAAGGGATGAATTTGTTGTGGAGGAACTTGGCTGGCCAGCTCAGTACCGATGTCAACCTGACAGAACACCCTCAGGATGAGTTAGAGAGAACATTTCAACCCAGTGAAATGATTACAGACTAATACCATTCTGCCAATTTATGATATATTATCATATAATAGTAAGTTATGGATATGTTTATAAGTATATCTTCAAATAAATGCCAGCAAATATTTGATATACCCTGGGACATGTTGGCAACTTGTTCAGGGTGTAGCCCTCCTCTCACCAAGGAGTGCTGTCTGTTTTTAGAAATAAATAGCAAAAAATTGTTGATTTTGCTTAAATGTCTCTTTGTTATGGAGAGCTTATCTCTTATTATATCATTGTAAACTTTCATCATCTGTTCATGGCTCCTCCACTGCATTAAATTGCTTTCATTACAGTGCTACAGGGCATTTGAGTTTCGCAGCCAGTTTGCTCCAGATAAAGATTTTAATTAAGTAGATTATGAAACCTCTTGGGCTGATTTTTTTATTTTTTGGTCTATTCTTATTCCCAGTAAGTAATTTCAACTTAGTAAAAGAATTAGTTAGAAAATTAAGCTTTCTAAATCTCATCAGTCATCAAAAGGGAAGCTTTGTTACACATTTACTCTCCACCAATCACATCTTCTTTTGCCAATAAGTTGCAGATGCTATTGAGTTTCTTTCTGCAGGTAAAAGGTCAACAAGAAGATAAATGGGTTTAATTTAGTGCAATCCGTTATGCAATTTCATATTCATCGAGGTCCATTGAGATTCAAAATTGTAAACAAGAGATTCTCTTCTCCAGAAGCCAGGCAAGCCATTAAGCATTTAATTCAACCAAGCCCAGGTGTATCTATCTGTCTAACTAAGCAATAAAACAGTTCAGACCACTTATGCAGTGTCCAGTGTGCAGGTGGCAGAGAAGCTTCTGGGGCACACCTGCCAGCTGATTCACCCATTAGAGGACGTGCCACACCGTCTACAGGCTCCGTCCCATGAGGGAGTCCGGGACCATGCAGGTGCAGATGCAGATAAACCTGTGATGGATTACACCAAATTTAGCACTAGTTTCCTCAAAAACCTCTTTTGTGAGTTCAAATGATGGAACTGAATGTTTAGTTACAGTGCATTGGAGAAGGTTTTGTTTACATGGGGAAGTAAGAATCTTAGAATGTTAGCCACATGAAAGAATAAAGTCAAATTAGGCAGGAAGATATAGATTGAAGATGTGGGTTTTGCAAAACAAAAGAAATCCTATTTCATAAATTTTTTCATGTGCTGACAAATGGCATGTCCCCAAACCAGAATGTAAATTATTGGGGTTTGGATGTGATGGAGCAACACAAAGTAGTGCATTGTTGACAAATAGAAGAACAATGATATCTGTTTAAAAAATGATTGAATCAAGATGCTAAAAACAAATTGAAGCCATAGTTTTCAGAATTTTTTGTAAAGATTTTGAGTAATATTATTTTCCTTTCATTTGACAATTATGCACTTGTGTTCATCTATCACATAAAATCCCAGTAAAATAAAATGTTTGCATTTGTAATGTGACAAAGTGTGAATACTTAAAGGGGTGTGAATACATTTCCAAGGCTCTCTTTGTGAAACAAATCACTCTTGCGAAGAAAAAGAAAAGAACATGAAATTGATTTACAAGTTAACAAAATGCTCAGTCTCTGTCATTTCAATTTACATTTTTGTATTGTCTGCAAACTGTGAAACATCTAATTCTTTGAAAAATTCAGAGGCCACAAAACCACCAACTGCTTTTTTGGTTTTATGTGCCAACTGCAAACAAACTATGTTCACATCAACTAAAAAAGACAAAATGGAGCTTCATGACAAAGGATAATCCAAAGTCCACAGTTGTGTACATAAATAACGTTTTGTCTGTGTTCTGACGATCTGTGCTACCTCATCATATTTTCTTACACTAGCGAGTCTAGAGACATATGCCAATTTGTCGGTACTGCTCTTTGAAACTGCTATAACTTGTTGAGGCTTGTGAATAGTGCAGTTATGTCTCCACACTATGATAGATGCCAAGGAGATGAAAATAAAAGACTTTGCAGGCAGCCTTCTTGGTGTTGACACTTCATTCAACTCAACAGCCTCTCTGTCACCCCGGATTTACACTACATGCATCTCCACTTTGCTGTACACTTTGCCAGTGGAGTAGTTGTTTCTGACCACTCTGATGTAGAGCATGGACATTAATCCATCATGCCATAGTCCATAATTTCCATGAGCTCATTGAAAAGCAACTCAACACCATGTGTCACCGGACCATGTTATTAACATGAACTAGGTCTATATAACGTTTGACTAAATTATTTCTAAATTATTGTGACCTATATTCCAGTGCAATTACATAATTATTTTTCCCCTCATGATGGAGTTTTTTACTGATGTGACATAGTCCAGAAAATATGGTATACTGTATACCAAATCTTTTAATTGTTAAACTGCTTTACTGTACAAAATAGCTTTTTGGTGTGACCACTACTGACCATTTATTGTTTCTTTAGTACTTATTCTAACACATTTTTGGTCTCTTATCCAAGATAGAAAAACTGAAACAGCAAGGAAACGACTAATTTTCCCTGTGTTCATCACATACTTAGAATTCAAACTCTTTTTTACAAGTTATCTTCATTTAATATCTTCAAATAAACGGTGGAAGACATTACTGACACTGAATAGCTAATGTGATTAAAACTCAATAATCCACTTCAATTGTCCTCGGCATTGAACTGGAAGTAACTCCATTCTGCAAACACACCCTGATATGAAGAAAACCTCAGCTTACACTGGCTTCACCAGATTGTTGCTACAGAATGTTAAAGAAAAAATAAAGATTTCATTTAACTTTACCAATTAATTACAAAGCAGAAAATGGCTTTGTAAACAACAAATGAAATATGCAAATTTTACAATTGCAGCAGGGTTGGACAAATCATGTCCATCTACTGTATTGAATGAATTCAAAACCCACTAAGCATTTCAGTAAACTGTAAATGTCCTGAGGGGTTAATTTAAATATAAGCATGATTTTATAACATAGAAAAGTTGTACTTTAGTAACCGGTTTCCCAAATTAGTGATATTTTCTCAAATTCCATTGTATCCCCTAACAAACATATTTCATTAAAGCTTTTTTTTTTCTAATGAAAACTTTACTAAGTCAAACTTTTTTGATGTTAAACAAAATAGTAATTTGTCAACAGCTGGTAATGAATAACACCAAAACTCATAAGCACCTGGGATGTTTATCCAGGAATATAAATAGTGGGTGCTCTATTAATATTTTTAAGGGAATGCGTAGGCATGGCATTATGTTCAACAAGATTTATCAGTGTGAGAAATTATTTCCCCGACCCCCCACGATTGCAATTCTTTATTCTTGCCACTGTCTAAACTGAATAATTTAATTAAAAGGAATTATTATTTTCCCTTACACACAAACTGTAAGATAACCCAAAGTAACTTCAGACAAGTGAGTATATACGTTCTTGTTACACTTTAGACGCAGGTGATATAAATTTAGGGCAAGAATAAAGGAGTTTGATTATTGTGTATTCATGCAGAACTCTTCAGCCAGAAGTGGGCTATTTCTTTGTGCAGAAAAACTCCCTGGAGTATTTTGTCATACTGATATGATAGCATATCTAAATGAACACTTAATTGTAATGTAGATATGTTAGTTTAATAGTTTCTGGTCATCATACAAAATATAAACATACGGTATATGCTAATGTTATTGATGTCTTGGTGATTATATACATATTTTTTGCTTCATAGTTATTTATCGCTAGCTAGTTTATATTAATCTGTGCTTTCAATACTTTAAAATAGTGGTCAGTCAAATGCATGGATGGATGTTTGCAGTTGCTCTAATTTCAGTATGACTGATTCAGGTACTCTGACAAAAATTTCAGAGTGAAGATGTTCAAATAAGTAATCAAAAAACTTTTATAACTGCAACAGAAGCAAAAGGTGGTTCCAAAAACTATTGACTCAAAACATAAACCAGACTGCAATTTTCTAGTAATTATTGATAATCATTGTGCATCATGTTTTGATCTGTCACATAAAATAAACAAAATAAATAAGTAAACACAATGCAGAAAAGTTAATGTGGTGTAAATATTTTCGTGAGGCGGTACAGGTAAGCAACAAACACATTGGGGTACTTGGTGTTTTCCAGGTTGATTTTGGAAGAAATTCTGAGGGACACATTTTTCCGGTCAAATAATCAAAACAACTGCTACTGTGCAACTCAAGCCAACAGTTCTGCCTTGGTAAAATATGATACCAGGTGAAGCCACAAGCCTTGACAGGTCACCATTTTGGGGCCACTAATTTGGTCCCATTCTGACAGTAGCAACTCCCAGCACAGCAGCAAGACAATTATATCCCGGTGCAAGGATTTGATTCAACAAATTCTAGGTGGATCATTTCTACATGCGCCAAGCCCCCCAGCCCTCCGCTTTCATCAACCCCACCCCTCTGCTGTGTTGTCTGTCTTCTGGGCCAGCTTTGAACAGATGCCCTTGAAAAATCCACAGCCCTCATGTGTGACTGAGGACCTTGACAAAAAATCTGAAGCACTTCCAGAAACTTGAATGTCATGAACCACGTTGTATATTATAATAATTGGAGTGGCAGCAAGTGGAAACATTCCCCTGAATATTCCAGGAGATAATGGGACATGCTAATGAGCATGGAATCAAGCCAATCCAAGAAATGAGAGAGGAGGAGAAAGGGTGAAAGGTGCCCAAAAGAAAAAGAAAAAGGATAAATTAAAGACAGTGATACATTTGGGTGCACGGGCTGTGATCTATGTTTGCTCTGTGTTTTTGGAGAGCACAATAGCAGTGTACAGTTCCTCCTGTCAAACTGTCGATGCACATTCAGGGGAAGTATAATTTAGGAACTCGCACCTGGCAGACTCTGGGATTTCATGCTATGCTGCTATGCCAGGGCGCGCGAGTAATACTGAGCTAAACCCACAGCATTTCCCTGCTTGCTACACGCAAAACATGACAAAGTGGACATAAATATCAATGCTTTTCCAGGTGAGAGTTCTATCAAACTGATTTACTTCCCAGAGGACTTTCACACAAACTGCTTGGAATCTAAATTAAAAATTTGAGTGGTGTCTTACTTTTGACCAAATTGGATATAAAAGAAAATCTGTCAATGCAACAGTCACTCAGTGGCTATGAGCCAGTGGTGGAAAACAAAAATATAACTTAGCAGTAACTTTACACAAATATTGTACAATAGTAAGAAAGCACATGATGCATAAAAAAATCTGGATCTGCTTGGTGAAGCTTGCTTCTAAACCAACCAGGGAAAAGCTACTTGTTGCTTCTTTGTGTTTTTCTTTGTTTTCCTGTCAGAGCACTTTTTGGATAAAATTAGTCAGCAGGCCATTCCTTAGAAAGACCACCACAGTTACATGTTTTCTCCTTTCATCGATATTGGCTCACACTGTGGTTATCTGGAGTCACAATATCCTGGACTTTGCTTCATAACCCTAACCCAACAGACAAATGTGAATTTCTAAGATGTGTTTGTTTTTATCAGTACTTGAATTTCCTCAGATTGAGGCATGAGGCGCTGCTTTTTGAGATATTTTAGTTACTGTGCGTTGTCAGACAGGTTCCTTTCTCGGTGATTTCTTTGTGTTACAGGTTTGGCAGAAATAATCTCTCGGTGAAAATCAGACTGAAGAATAACAATTGAACAGTTATATTTTTTTTTAAATATTTTGGATCACCGTTGTTTACCTTCATCATCACACCATCATTTGAAAACTGGAGTTTGTATTCACTTGTCTGATATTCTTATTTGTTTATTGGTCAGGAACAACTATATGTGGCAAAAGGGCAAAAGCAGCACAAGTCTGTTGTGGATTACTTTTCCCACCCCTTTGTCCAGAGCATGTGAAGTCAATCCAATAGCTTATAAAGAAGCTTATGTAGCCCAATTATACCGGTCTGAAGTAGGTAAGGGCCCCTGAGTTCATTAAACCCATTAAATTACAAATAATAACACTCTGGTGTTTAACCCTTTGTTAAGTTTCACTATAGAGTAATAATACACCAGTACTTTTCTATTCTTTTCACCCAATATTATAGCTTTGAGCAAGAATAATATTCTCCAAATACTATTCTACAAGAAATCAAACACACACCTGTATGAGATTTTGAACATATATTGAACACAATAATAAATTCACAGAAATGGTAAATGTTTCAGTCTTTTGGTTTCACAAAACCTATGTTAATTAATGTGGGCCCACACTTCAATGTTCACCTAAGCCGGCAATAATTAACTAAAATATAATTCCAAAAATAACCCCCGTTGCAGGCCTGATGTGATGACGAAGCGTGGAATTTGGTACCTTACTCAAAAAGGAAAATCTTGAACCTTCTTGGAATTTCACCTGTTCTTAGTCCCAGTTGGCAAGATGTCTTCGGCTCCTTCACCAGTCCTTCGGTCCACAGGATTCAGGAAACAGCAGGAAAATCCAACGCAGACACAATCCTCCAGCAGTCACAAAACTCTCAGTGTAAGCTCATCTCTCTGCACTAAGCTCAACTTTGAAACGCTCCCACGATGGAAACTTTAGTTAAGTCTTCTGTTAGCTGAGTTAGCTCCCAGTACTCAAGTCCATCCACTGTGCTAATGAATGCTAATGCGTTAGCCAGCATTACATATCACACTAGCTGCAAACAGGAGTGTAGAGTCGATATCTATTAGCAGACTGTCGAATTGAAAGCCTAAATATCTGCTAAAACACTCGTTTATTAATAACTCCGCCACGTTTTTTCAGCGCGGTTCACCTCTTTCTTTCCCATTTCTTTTTTTCTTACTTCCTGTCTCTCCTTGACCCTCAGCCAACCACGGACCAGTGAAGTTGCTTTGTTCTACCCCACTTCCTCTTACAAACATAAGTCCTTCAAAATAAAATATGGTGAACATTACTTTCCTATAAAACGGTTTTAAATACATTTCTTTTTGTTAACACTTATTTATAACAATTTTAACATATTTAAGCAAACATGCTTAACACATTCTAACTTATTATTCCTTCCATGAACTTAACTCAATACAAAATGCCCTTATTTTGGACTGGGTTACACTTATATACACTTCTTGCTTGTTTGATGGTCTATAATAGCGTAATATTTCCAATACATCATATTATAAGTATATTAAGTGGGTCTATAGGGAAGCATCTTATTAAAAATGCTGCATTGCATCTTTGCCTTACAACAAACTCTGTCATCAGTGGCACACTACATCTCAATCCTGCGGACAGTTGATTGGATTTACTCAAAACTTGGGGCTGGAGAAAGTCTCATGCTGTGAGTAAAATTGACTTAGGCCCTGTACTCAGAGAGAAAGATGAAGGGCATCCAGTCTTATCATTCTCCATCCCATGTCCCCCTGCAGCCTCTTGCATACTTTCCATGTGAGAATCTGCCTCATATGATATCAACATCAAGTTGGGACGTAAAGTCAAGGGACTTTGAATCAGGAGTGATAAAGCCTTTGGGAGCCGAGATCATCGGGCAGAGATGTGAGCAGGAAAGCCTTGTGAATGAGATGAATCTTCAAGTTTGCTGATGATTTGGGAAATTTTTAAAGTTACTTCTGCTTGCTTTGTTAAAATCATCAATTCATTAATTTCAGGGAGTAAACTAATACTTCTGATTGATAAATGTGTTCATGGCATTAACATTTTATTGTATCCTGCATTTATTTGATAAACCTCTGCAGCCTCTCTAGAACAGTAATATATAAAAATGCAGACGGTGTAACCAGGGGTGCTGTGTATAATTTCATTTCCAATGCATCCTCACTGGGGTGCTGCTTCTTAGGCTTTAGCCAGAACACAAGCCTTTATTTGATTTAGGGAACTCTCCCTCCCTCTTCCATGTGTCTTCTCCGCTCATGAAGTGTCCCAGTATGGAATGTCTGCATTATTGCGCCGCTGACAGAGATTGATGCTTCACCAAAACCATTTGCACATGCAGCAATCATCAACTTGAATGAACTTAATTGCAGACAAAAGAGAGGGGATTAAGAAAGAGGCTGTTTAGGAGAAGAAAATATGATGATTTAATTTTGGAAGTTGGGAAACACATGTTTGGGGGAGCAAACAAAGATTTCTTGGTGGATATTTAGGATTAGAACAGGTCCACTGGCGAGTGATGCCTCTGATGAAATGCATGTAGGCATAATTTGTTTGATCTACAAGTAGTTAAAGCTAATCAGGGAAGGTTGATCACAACACCCTCCAGCACCAACCAAAAGCTAAAATGTCTTAAACTTTGTATTTGTCACCAACAGTAAATCAGAGGCACCTTGATTTTTTCAAAGGGACAGCTAGGTGGGGGTTGCTAATTATCTTGGGACGGCAGATCAATGACCAGATAATTACCGTTTTACAGTTTAAGTAGGTGAGAGGTGCAGTTTGATGTGAAAGTAATGTAAGGATAATAGAAGTATGAATAAATATGACAAATAAATCACTAAATAAACAAAAATGTTGCATCAAATTGAAGACTACCTTCTACACTGTTGAGTACAAACTCATGAAAAAGCTTCTTTTTTTTTTCTCCAGCTCCCCAACAAGAAACAATTGAATCTTTATCATTTTCTAACTCAGCACTATTCCACTTTTATTACATGGCATGTTGCTCCGTCTTTTACACTTTCAGGACTGGTTAAATGGGAAACAGAAAGTTATTGAGAAATTATTAGAAGTTACTAAGCACTTTAATTTAAGAAAAAGGTAAAAGGGACTGTAGAAATAAGCAAGTTTAAACAAGTATGAGTTTTCCGTATGACCATTTCTTGATTTATGAATTTCAGCAGGTATTAAACTTATTTAAATGGCATGTTCTCTAGCCTTTCTCATTTTGAAGAGTGCCTTAGAGAAGCACCAATAATGTGGCAATGGACATATCATAACATAACAGTTATGATTCACATCAGCATAACACATCAGCATAAAAGAAACCACAGAGAATATCCCAGTAGGATAAACTGTTCAAACTCATTGCATTGTGTCACCTTTTTGTCTAACAGGCCTCAGGATCAGAACACTAATCCTTCACACTCTCCTTGGTTATAATTAGCTTTCAGTGCCTGATGCAAACACTATTTTAAACATGTTTCTATGGGCTCTAATCCTGTTCCAATCTGTCTTTCTATGGGAAGTACTAAATAGAGGGGTTGAGGAAAAAAGGCAGGGTAACTGACTACCTTTTCTGGTTCAATCTCATGGTGCCTCATACTTTGTCTTGTCAGCGAAGCCTTATGACTATGTTTGCATAAATAGGCTGTTATTTCTTTCTGTTTTGGATTCAGCATGAAAGAAAATATTTAGATTTGCCTGATTGGAAAGTGTGACTAAAACTTGACAATTGTTTAATTTATTCAACAAAAGAAAGCAAAAAAAAAAAAAAAAAAACAACACTAAAACATTTGGATTAAACATCAGACTCCTTTATTTTCAACTTTTTACAAAACTCATCACTTGCATAATTAAAAGCATAAACAACTCCCGCAGAGCAGTGACAGTTTAAACAGTAAGACTCAATTACAGATTGAGACTTTAAGGATAAACAAGATCATTTCTAAAGATTTTCCACATACACAGACAAATTATGGGGGGATTTAAACACGAAAGTGCTGAAATAATTTGCAAAAATGGGTGCTTTCAAAACAATCCTCCTATACTCACCATTAGGTAAGCAACATGCAGCCATTTATGTGTGTGATGATGACAGAGCAGCAGTACTCTGTGAAGCAGTGACAGATGAACAGTAACATCACATAAGACTGGGAGCAACGTTTAACTGGGGGTTCTGCTCTTTTCAGAGACATCTCATCACTTGTCCATATAACCCAGTCCACTGCTGCGTGTGGCATTATGTATCTAATGACAAAGTGTGGATGCAGGGCAGGGGATTGTCATATACTAAAGAAATGTACTAAATAAAGTCAAGTCATGTGACAACTAAACATTAGTCCTGATATTTACTTCACTGGCAGTAAGCAGGTGTTCACATCAACTTAAACCATGATTTGATATCAGTACCAGAACAAATGTTAATGTATCCTTTGAACCTTTTTAGATTGTCACTTTGCAAACTGAAGGTATGTGTCTTATTGAGATTTTATGTGATAAACAAATAGAGTGTAGAATTGTTTAGTGCAATGAAAGAGTGTATCGTTTTTCTTTTTGGATTATGTCCACTGTGCGTTTTGAAAAGTATGTTCTTTTTTGTAAATAAAAGAAAATACAAGACCCATATATAATTGGATTAAACCGTAACTTTTCACTGGGGCATTCTAGCACATGAGGACGTGCAGATCTGAACCATTTTGTTTTAGGTCTGTGTGTAAGCTTAGTGTCATTGTCCCACAAGAAGGCGAATCTCTGCCCAAGTTTTAAGACTTTTGCAACCTTGCAACCAGCCATGTATTTAGCACACACCTCCTCCCAGTAACGTTTGTCGGCTTCCCTGTCCCTGGTGAAGAAATGCATGCCTACTGCACATTGTTGTGCACTACATGTTTCACCTTGTGGATGGTATGTGTGATGTACAGTATTAGTTTCATTTCATGCATAATGTTTTCATACAGACAAAGAGTTAATATGGTCTTCTCTGACCTGAACCTCTTTGTCCACATACTTGCTTTGTCTATTTTATGGCTTGCTTTACAAACGACACTCCTGGTTTTCTTGACTCAAATGCTTTCTTCTTAGTGATGGTTAAATTTGTGCTGTGTGCATCTCTTAGGTGTCCTTTCTGACAGAATCCACCACCTGAGCTGTAGATCTCTGCAGCTCCCCAGATGTTACAGTAAAAACCTTTGACTGCATCTCTGATTGGGAAGGCCATGTCTTGCACTTTGTGATCGGAGTGTAAGAAGCTGTATTCATGCTTTTTTGGTGAGTTCTGAATCGAAGTGGTTGTACTTGATTTTTTGGGGGGTTACCAGAGTACAGAAGTCTACAATACAAAAGCACACCAAGCTATTCATATTTATTTTATTTTCTTTTCTTTATGGAAAGTGGAAAACAGTGAATAGATTTCATATCTACTTCAGAACTGAAAAATCTTACATGCCTTAAAATGTAAGGTTATAATGTGACGAAATATAAAAATGCTTAATGGGCACAAATACTTTTGTCAGGTATTTCATAATAATAATGAAAAGTTTTAAAATTGAATCTGTAACATACATTTTTGAGATGCCACAGCTGCAGCGAAGCCCTCATAAACAACAGTACTAGTGAGGCAATATGTTGCCTGTTGTTCTGATGCGGGATCGCACATTGCTCTAACATAAACTTTCATTCAGGGTGGGGCTGCAGCGCTCCCATTTTTTTTTAGCAGGTTCAGACCTTGTTAGACGCTTAAAGCTTTGCTGTTTTTCAAAACTTGATCTTGTGAAAGGATCTGACCTTTCACGAGCGTTAACATTTTATTTGCCCTTTTACTGGAGTGCTTTCATTATACCTCTGCAAAGCTGAGCTGCAGCGCGCAGGCATTCAAGTAACTTCACACACACACAAAAAAGAGGGAACATCTTCAAATGAGTTGGAGTAATGAAAGAAGCTCAGTGTTTTTGTGTTTTCTGTGTGGAGGTGACACATTTTATTGTAAAGGTCTTTATTATTGCAGAGCTTATTCAAACACATTCCAGTCTGGCAGTGAAGTGCTTCCATATGTCGACATAAAAATCCATCACACTGAACTTACCTCGGCCAAGAGAGAGAGTCCTCTAGAACTGCAATGACCCAATCAGAGCGGGTTATTTTTGCTCTTTATGTCACTCAGACGCTTCATAGCTTTTTTTTTTTCTTCATTGCAAACCCAAACACTTGTCAATAAGCATTTTGATATTTATCCTTCCAAGGAAGTATATTGCTGTGAGGATTTTGCCAGAAGTGAGGAAATAATAATTTCCATCGCAGGTGGAAAACACCAATTAGTGATTAATTGGAGAAGGAGGGAAAATAATAAACAGCAAACACCTGGACCCAGCAGATTTGGGCCAATTGTTATCAATCAAGCCGTGAGTGAGCAACGGGCAGCTGGAAGGAAGCAGGAAAAAAAGAAAGAAAACACACACACACACACACAAGCTTTGCAATGCAGAAAATGTTTTCTTCATAAATTAATATTAGCAGACAAATTTAACGATCACAGTTGCAACTGTCAAGCGGTTGGTTACTCGGTTAGAACAGATAAATCTTTTTTGTGAAAACATAAAATGGTGCACTAATGAAAGACTGAATTTGTTGATAATACACACTACAACAAGAAAAGAATAGAAAGTAAAGCTTGATTCATTTATGCATCTTCATCAAAATTAGATCTTGAGTTGTATGTGCTTTGAATCCTTAACCATTACATGTCTACTAGTTAACTTCAATATCACATTGTTGTGTGTTAATAAGAATCTGGAATCGCTTTAAACCTCCTGCATGTGTTTCTTGTAGTCAAAAAGGTGTTTTCTCATATCCCATGTGAGGAGATCGTGGAGGTCATTGCAGCTTCTGGGACCAAAGTGACACTATTACATCACCAATTTGTATCCATTCTCACCGAAACCTCTCACAGTATCACTGAGTTAACTGTGGGATCAAAGAACATCAGAGTCAGAGATGTAAAAATGGAGCTGGAGTCAGCTGCTGCAAACAGATTGGGGCTATGTGCTGCACACTGGCGGCTTGCCGAGAAGTATTTGGTACATCTCACTTAGTTTGGAGTTATTGGCAACTTCCTTAAACCGAAGCATTTTTCATTGGTTTTATTGTCTTGTTAGAAACCATTACAGCCACTGTTTTATTTACTTTCTTTTGGTTTTGAAGTTTTCTTTGCATTCCTCTTCTCTTGGAATCAGTTTGGGCTTGGATGTCCAAATGCCTTCCTCTGACAGCATCATGTAATATATCCTGGCTGTGTTAGATTGGTGCAGAGTCCTACAAACACTCCCACACAGACAGAAACATTCAGGGTCCAAGTCTTTCCTGGCTCTCACAGTCGCTCGCCTTGCATTTCCACCTGTGTCCCGCTGATGCAGCTGGCAAAAAAGTGCTTTGTGCCAAGTGCTCCTTTACGCTGATGATACCTTGATTTCTGCATTCTGTTGCCAAATTTTACCTTTAATTGCCCTCTTTCTGCATTGCTTGTATAATTGTAAATTGGTGCGCACACACACGCTGCAGAGATGGCCTGGGATTGAGGCATCGGCATTAGCTGGCTGCTGTTGATTTGTTGCTTAGCGGTGTTGTGATCCTACAGATAAGATGTCAGAATGACTGAAAGGTCACCTCAAATGTGGAATGAAAATATGTTTCTAGCTTACCTGCACCCTTCCAGCAAGTAAAATTTTACTATGGGGTTTAGGGTCGGGGGTTGAGTTCTGGATTGAGAACACTAACAGTTTTATTCCATTCTTAACCGTCTCTGGATGAGAAGAGCTTTCATAATAAAAGGATGGAAACTGTCCAGATGTGCACACGACAAACACAAGGCAAGTAAAGCTTTCTTGAATTGCTATACCTGTTCATCAGATTCAATCACACATTACCAATAAAGATAGTATATGTTGACATTACCACAGAGAATAGCAGCAGTTGTGTTTGCACAAACCGAGTAACCAGGGGGAATTATGAATCCAGTTTATTTCTTAGCACACTTTTTTTTTTTTTTTTCCTGGAATGATTCAGCCACTAGGGAGCGAGAAAATGCAACTCGTTTTATTTAAAATATCTTCACTCAAAACACAAGGCAGGCAAAACAACTTATATTTATTGCTAGTTGTCTTTGAAAAATATTTAGAAGGCTTTGGGCCGCAGCCCAAAGAAAGAAAATAAAAAGACAAAATAAAATAGAAAGGGAAAAAAAAACAAGAGGATATGTGACCCTGAGACTCTGTGCATGTGCAGAGGATAGAGAGAATGTTTGACGTGATGACATGTTGTTCATACGGAATTCGGGAAGAAATACTGCCACATAAAAGGTGCTTTTTATTACGACTTTCACATATCAATCTAGAGGTCTGATTTTGTCCTTTTTTTAAGTTAGAGAAATAGTTGACACCCCACATAAGATATTTATGAGTCTGTTGAATAAAGTAAATCAATATTTAGAACAAAAGTGAATCGGGTAATAATCTGAAGTCATTGTTTAAATGTTTAAATAAAAACGTTTACAACAAAATGAGAACTATCCATACCACTGTCCATATCACACTGGGTGTTGTACAATACAGTTATATCCTGGCATGTTTTGGTTCCAGCTATGATTTCACCCAAAATCACCTTCACTCTAATAATACAAAGCATAGTGATGCAGAAAGGATCAGTTCAAAGCTGTTCCTGATTATCTTTGGCTGGTCGTCCTCACTGCAGAATAAGGTGTCATTTTCAGACTTATCAGACAAACAGATGTCGATAAGCGGCTCCGTAAGCGAGAAGACCTTCTCTCCATTGAGCAACGTTAAGGCACCATATGTACATTAAATCAAAAAACATGGGCAAATGATTAATTAATTAAAAGAAATGCTGCCAGGACTTGAGCTTTCCATCTACACCACTAACATGTGGTGGGAATGAATATGCGGAGGTTGGTTTAGCTCTTAAATTGAGCTTAATGTTTGGAAAATACATTCTTTTGATCTAAAAATGTGGCTTATGTCCCATGATATCTTTAGCCAATAACTCCACCTTTCCTGTTTATAATTGTTCTAAACAAAAATATTGAACATTATCCATTTCACCAACTCAAACAACTTTTATTGGCAAATTTAAACAGCATCAGCCTTCTTTTGACATTCCACCTTTGAACCACAACGTTGGATAAACCTACTAATAATTTTTGTTTAGAAATATGCTAAACAATGTCCAAACATTAAATAGAAGTGTGGATTAAAATTGGTATTTGGTCAATATTTAAAACAGCTGAAGACATGTAAAAAAAAAAATGATATAGGTTTATTGGCAATTTAGATAAGATTAACTAGGGAAGAAAAAGAAAATCTGAAATGAGCCAGGATCTGACGAATAGAGTGGTATAGCAGAGACTTATTACCTATATCCTCCACATTGAAGTCCGTTCCGACGGTTTTCCTTTTTCCCTGTTTATCCAGAGCAAGCAACGTATGAACACGCGTGTTTGTTTTCCGTGAGACTTCAGAGGTGCGCAGCGGTCTCACGCTGCCGCAGAGCGCTAATTGGAGTGGCCTCATTTAGCAATGAGTCAATAAGAAAAAAAAAAAAAATGGAGACGCGTCACGAGGACACCGTGTCAGTGCCTCCACAAATCTCCCGCGCACTCTCAACTTTAATGGCGTGTCAGACTTCACAACTGATGCGAAGGGGGTCACTGTGAGCCGATGTTTCACTCTAACGAACCTCCTCTCTTCCCCAAATCCCTGGTATCGCGGTAGCAAAGCGGAGATTAATGTCCCAGTGCTGTGACATGGCTAAATAAATAAATAATAATAATAATAATTAAGAGTAATAGAGTAATAACAATAAGAATAAAGAAACAAATCCTAGATACAATACAAGGCATCACCCCACCCCATATATATATATATATATATATATATATATATATATATATATATATATATATATATATAATTTCCTCTTGATTAGTGGATTCATTCTGCAATACACAGAGCACAGAGAACATAAACTTTTTTATATTTAGAGGAGATTTTATCTAAAGGTCTGATTACATTTTCATTTACACCTTTAGTTCAGGCTGGAAATATGACAGTAGACAAGGCGTCTTCCCACTATAATAAGCAATGTTTCTGATAAGCTCATTTTAAGCCTGTAGGTTTAATAAATTATTTGTACATTTCACCATTTGAAGCACCATAGCAATTCAGCTATATAATGTTGTCCCCCCCGTCCCACACACACACACACACACACACACACACACACACACACACACACACACACACACACGCACACACACACACACACAAACCAAATTAGACAAAACTTCTGTTTCTCAACTATTGCTTCAAATAATCTCTTATGCCTTTGCTCTGCCCCAGAAGCTAACATCTCCACACATGAAGATGATGGGGTGGTGAACGTTTAGATATACAACACACGGGGAAACAAATGCTTAGAAAGGCTAATAAAAATATAAATTTTAAGTACAGTCCTTTAAGGGTTAATGCCAGTTATGTAGTGATACTTATGAAACTATAACCTTTGTTTAAAATGCTAAATAGAATTTAATTATTTGAATTATTTTTTGGTATGCAAATAGTTAAAAAAGTAAACTGTAGAATAATAATGTGAAATATAGAAGAGATAAACGATTATCGAATATTAATTCCTGACACCATGTGTTTTTTTGTTGTATTTTTTTTCCGATTGATTCTGGTATATGGAATCGCTTTATGGCTGCAACTGTGTAAAAATGTGACGGTTTTATAAATGCCTGCAAACTAATAAAGTGCACTAAAGTGCCCTTGACTTGAATTTGACCTTTTACATATGAATCTCGGGATCTCCAAGTGGAGCAGATACAGTTTATGGATAGCGACGTTTCTTTCACTCCCTAAATTGCATTTTCTGTTTTGTGCAAAAAAACAAACAAAAAAAAAACATTAAAGTTAAATCCAAGTGCAAATGTCGAATCTATTGATTTGGTTCTGCTCTGTAATCAGTTAGACGCCCCCCGCCTCCCCTCCAAAAAAAATAAAAAATAAATAAATAAATAGTTAGTCTTAAGGCTGAAATTATCTGCTAAATGTTATTGCACGCGTTTAAAAAAAAATGTCTGCAAAGAGAAAAAAAAAAAAAAACTTCCCTCTGAAATCAGAACCTAAGAAAGCACGAGAAACAAATCTCCCCATGTTTCATTTTCTTTCCAAACGTGCCACGATAGCCTGCACCCATCCACCGACTGTTGTTTGTTGTCAAACAGACAATTCCGCCTCTAAATGTGCGAGCAGCAGCTTTCTGATGCGCAGATAAGCTGCAGACTGCGCCTGTACCTTTGCTAGCACACACACACACTTCAGGCTCGGTTTGCTGGCCACAAGTGAAGTGCTGCTGATAAATATTCATGACGGTGGCACTTGCGCCTTCTCAGATATCTGGAACGGTTGTCATTTCCAGACGTGTGCGTAAATATATCTGAAATAGATGTTTTGGATGCCCCGTGCCCCCCCTGCCCGTCCCCCACCCCGCCATACTATTTGAGCAACTTGTCGTCAACACATTTTTTACGAGCTTTTTATTTTTTATTTATTTATTTATTCATATTTTATGTATGTGATTGCTTGGAGTGTACAGGCTCACGGTGTAAAAACTGTTTGAAATTAAATAGCGTGTTCAAAGACCGGATTTTCCCTGTAAGTCGACCTGGCAGGCAAGACCATAGGCGTTGCCAAGCGATTTTTTATTGGGGTTCGTGCACTTAATAAAATTCCCCGATCCGATATCCAAGAAAAATGTGTGAACATTGAGTAAAAGAAATTGCCTAAACATCCACGATAGCTAATGACCAAATGATTCGGAAAAAATAAAATAAAATAAAATAAAATAATAATAATAATAATAATAATAATAATAATAATAATAATAATAATAAACAAACTAAATTGTGCTCAGTGCTGTTTGTGCAGGTGAGAGTAATTCGTGAGGCTACATGCAATAATAATAAAAATGAACTGTAAAAGTTTCGAAAAATCGTAGAAATGTTGCTTGTCCATGTCTGAACACGGGAGCAGCAAGATACACTGTAAAACATTTCTGTTGATTTATCAAGACAATTATAGTTTTTAATTTACTGTTGGAACAATGGCAATAATGAATGGTTTTCGCAATAAACCCGCTGATGTTGTCTTACAGATTTGAAACGCCTCCTGAACACAATCTGGTTCACTGGAAAAACACTGACCAACCAGGAAAAACAGGAGGACTGCACCCTGAACCAAGACGGGATACTATTCTTAACTATAGTATAATACTCTTCACTGATCAACATTTTTTTTTTCTTTAATTATTATTTTTTACAAAAAAAAAAGAGACACATTCTTAATGTATTAAATTCAGGAAGGTGTACAACAAACCTGCACCATAACTTACATTAATTGTTTTAAATTGTGTTCTGTTCAAAGGTAAGTCTGCAAATTATTGTTGCTTCATTTTATGGTAAAACCGTTTTGTAGTGGTACCACTGTTATTTAGTTATTCAACACAGAACTTACTGGATGGTCGTTGACAGCAACGCACAGTTTAGAATGTAACAAAAATGCTTCAACTCTAATGTGGTTCTAGAAAAAAAAGATCGTCTCATGCTGAAGAAGATTTGAAGCTTATTATTTAGACCATGTATTTTAGTCAGGAGGGGGAAAAAAGCGTTTCTCCTGCCTTAGAAGTTGTTCTTTTCTGCCTATTTTTAATTCCAAATTGATAACAAACTGTTGGAGTACATATTAGTATTTAAGGGAAAAAAAAATGCTATTTGGAATTATTTATTTTCCGACATTATGCCCCAATTGCGTCTAGCATCTCCCTTGCATGCCTGTTGTTGTTGACTGTAAAGTTCTGCACACAATTAAAGAAGAACAATCAACTCAAATTTGCAGCTATGTGCAGCAGTGGGTGATCAGGAATTCACACAGAACTCCTAACATCTTGGGAAGTCTTTCACGCTCCAGTGCTTCCCTTTTGTAAATGATGGCAACGGAGCTGGATTTCAATGACAAACAAAGCCGTTTTATCTGAAAGTCGGTCATAGTTTTAAACGAAATGCACGCGTCCACTTACATTTTTTTTATTTTTTGTTTTGTTTTAATCTATACAGCTGCTAAGTGATTTCCTCGGCCTGGGAAGTGCGAATTGTCCCCCTGTCGCGGTGGCTCATTGGTGCATCTGCACTGAGTCCAGATAGATAGATAGTGTTAAATAGAGTCGAAAAAAAGTCATTTTATTGCCATCCTTCATTTATCTCCACGTGTAATAGTCCGTGAAAAGAAAATATGAATACATTTCAATACATTTCCAGCATAATCATCTCATATGAAGCTTGCTTTGCTGCTATATGTTGCGGCGTTTTGAGTTTTTCTTTTCTCTTCTCTCTCTTTTTCTTAAGGGTTTACATTTTTATTTCGGCTGCATGTGTCTGCAGACTGACAGATCGCGGCGGATCCGTGCGCCCTGGCAGTGTTAACCATGATCAGTGGCGGCTGCTGATGTGATCTCTGCCTAATGGGGCGGTCAAGCAAGCTGCAGCCAGGAACAATGAAGTGTGTGTGGAAAAAGGAGGGATGAGTGGAGAAGGGGAGGAGGGGTCCCACGTTGACTCTCAGGCTCTCCCTCTTTCCCTCTCTGTTTCTCTTTCTCTCTCTCTGTCTCTATCTCCTTCTCTCTCTCTCTCTCTCTCTCTCTCTCTTTTTATCTTAATCTAGGATAGGAAATCCGGGAAAAAAGCGCAAGAAGAAAAAGGAAAAAGGAAATAAATTAGATTTGAAAATTAGATTCCCGAACAATTAAGTAACGCAAAATAGCTTACTCCGGTTTTATCCACCGAGGAACAACAGCCGTGATTAATCGATTTAATTTGCGCATTACTGGAGGGCAGAGCGGTGGATGTTAATTTTGGATAAACAGAAGATCCAGAAGCAGCAGAAAGAGAGAAAGAGGGGGGAAGCGAATTTAGTAGTTATTATCGAGTGTCAGGAAAGTTCTAACACACACACACACGCCACACCTCACACACACCCTCGTCATCTCTCCATTACTCTCTCTCTCTGTGTCTCCCTCGGTCTCTCTCTCTCTCTCTCACACACACACAAACACGCCGCGCGCAAACACACACACATACGCACACACACACGTCATTATAATGAAGACTTTAACTTATTTGCTTTAGAATTATTCACGTAAATAAATTACTTTATATAGGAAAAGATCTGATTTGGTGCTTTTTATCAGTATAATTTAAAAATCAACCCCCAATAACCTCCAATGAAATGCATGTTCTGTATTTTTTACAGTCCTTTAATATAGTACGAAATGTATCCAAACATTTTTTTTTCATTATTATTATTAATATTATTATTGTAAACTAAAATTTGACATACTGTACGAGCGCATTTCTCCATAAATACCGATCATATTCTAACATGTTACCGGCCCTTTTACATGCGGATAAATATGGAAAAATCCATACTTTACATGGAATAATACTTCCTCTCAGACAGAGCAATTGACAGATTTTTATATATATATTTAGCACGTACATAAACAGATTGACACGGATTTTTTTCTTCTTTTCATTACACGATTCATCGACATGACATTAAATAACAACAATGATACTCTGTGCTATTCAAACTGGACCTTAATTGGACGAAAATTAAGAAAAAAATAAAAAAATAAAAATATGCTGCACTGGATAGGCTACAAAAAGCACATTAATACTAAGAGTCGGTTAGGTCGACGTGTAGACTGTAGTAATACTGAATAATTCACATTTTGGTACACAACTAAACATTCTTGTCCCCCACAGTAACCTTAGAGGCCACCCTCATATATTTAAGGGACCATTACATTTTTCACAAATCCCCCCCCCCCCCCCCCCCCGTCCCCGCCTCCCTTAAAACTGTGATATTTACAAAATAAAATATTACATTTCCTTTTTTTTTCTTTCTTGCTGTGGGTTCCTGTTTGGTGAAATCCATATTTACAAAAGAGCAAAAAGAAAAATGAAAAAAAAATTATAATAATCAGGCCTCTACTCGGAGATAGCATGCTTTTTCTTTTGAGATCTGCTTCTGTACAGTCTCTCAGTAAAAGGAGGAGCTGACCGTGTTTCTGTCCATGCATGATGACAGTCTTTAACTTCACCTCCCCTGCTTTTTTTCTCAGTCCATCTTTCTGACTTAGGTCGAAAAAGTTTATTTGTTTCGTTTTTCCTTTTTTTTTTCCTCATGTCTTCATAAATTTCCCATTGTCTTTTGTGCGTTTTTCAAAAATATTTACACGTACCATTCATTGAAATTTGACGACAGCGTGCTGTGGCTGGTTGTGTGGTGGACTGCTGAAGCTGCTGGTGATATGGAGCTGCTGCTCTGGTTCTCTGTGGACGGTGACACGATGGTGGGAGGCGTGGAGGACTCGTACCCTGAACTGGCAGCTGGGGAAGGCTGCGATGCAGGGTTGGTGGATTCGTGGACCTGGAGTAGTGAAAAGGAGGGAAGAGGGGAATTGGGGGATGGGGGGGGGAAGTACACTCGCTTTACTTAGAAGCAGAAAGCAGAGAAGAGATGCTATTTTACTTCTGACAGGACTGCTTTGGACATGCTCACAAATCGAAAACAAAGTAAAGCCCAATTATTCTCACTCAAATCCTAATCTCATTTTGCGCTTGAGAAAAGATAGGATTAACTTTCTTTATCTTGCTAAAAATAAAACAAACAAACCAAAAAATAATAATAAATAAAAAATATATATATATATCTGATTTAAAAAAAAAACTAAATAAAAAAACTACACATAAAAAGAGAAGAAAACGACATTCTATTGTAACACATATAAAAGGAGTTTCTAATGTTATTTTGCAAAGAGAACGAAACACACACACACACAAACACACACGTATATATAATTTACAATATTAATATCTTTTTTCTTTTACCTTCATGTGTTTTCGGAGGGAGCTGGGATGCGTGTACGACTTGTCGCACATTTTGCACAGATACGGCTTGTCCGACGTGTGGACGTGCATGTGTTTCTTGCGGTCACTGCTGTTTGCGAACCTCCTGTCGCAGCCGTCGAACTCGCACTTAAAAGGCTTCTCACCTAAATAATGCAAGGAATGAAATATGTTTTTGGTTTTTTGCTGTTGTTTTGATTTTCAAAGATGATAAAATGATAAAATGCACGTTGTTGTTTTTTTTTTTTTTTAACAAGTTGTGATCAAACACTGTGCAGGACGCATGCACTGCATACAATTCATTAAGGTTAAAATTATAGTTAGACAATATTTTTGCAGTGAAGTATTTTCTGTCGACAGCTGTAAAGCACCGCATGTCAGTTTGCAGGCTCCAACTGCCCTCCTCTAGTAAATAACCACCCGGATCGCATGCAGGTTTCGGATGGGATTTTGTCAGCACCGATTTGGCAGGATATTTTTTGCCATTTCTTACCGGTATGAGTCCTTTTGTGAATTTTTAGATTTTCCGATCGGGCAAACACTTTGCCGCAGCCGGGAAACGGACACGGAAAGGGCTTTTCTCCGGTGTGCACTCTGATGTGATTTACAAGTTTGTATTTGGCTTTAAAGGGCTTCCCTTCTCTGGAGCAGTCCTCCCAAAAGCAGATATGGTTCGTCTGTTCAGGCCCCCCCACGTGCTCCACTGTCAGGTGGGTCACCAGCTCGTGCATGGTGCTGAAAGTTTTGTTACACGACTTTTTGGGGTTTGTCAACTGCTCCGGCTCGATCCACTTGCAGATGAGCTCCTGCTTGATGGGCTGCCTCATGTAGCGGAAAAAGGCCCCCGCTCCGTGGTGCGCAGCCATATTCATGTTCATGGGGCCGTAGCCGTGTAGCTGTGTGGATGCGTAGTGATCGGAACGCGGGCTCGTGACATGCCCATACTGATCAGCCCGGCCGTACACGTCCCCCGAGAAGCCCAGTCGCATCTGGCTGTTCACCACGTTGGAGGACGCGTGGCTCGCCGCCTGCTCGTGGAGCCCTGGGAAGAGCAGGTGCCCCGCCGCGTCCGAATGTCCGTGCGGCCCCCCGAAGCTGCCGGAGGCAAACAGGCTGTGCTGCGCCCCAGCCGCGTCCCCGAAACCCCGATTTCTGAAGAGAAAGTCCCTGGTGGAGTTGAACGCCGCCGTGGAGTAGGAACCAACGTGGGTCGGGTGATGGTGGTGTCCCAGGGCGGCCGCCGCTGCATAGCCGGGAGCCTGGGATGAGAACGCTGTCTGCCCGGAGCTGATGTCGTGGGAGCTGTGGTTGATCTTGAAGGCGCCCATGCCGTCCGCGAAAGGGTTGATCCCCAGCGCCACTTCCCGCTCCGCCACCTCTCCTGTTGAGTGATGCCGAGAGGAGCCGAAAGTAGTGACTCCTATGGTGGGATACTGCGGTCCTGCGTCCAAGAGCATCTTCAGTCTTGACTCTTCGAGACGACTGAGCGCAGAACTCAAAGAAAACACGCGCAGATATTCTTCCTCCTCCTCTCTCTCTGCAGCTTATCTCTTCTGAACTCGAATCCAACGAATTCTGTTTACTTTTTTTTTTTCGTTCACGACGGAAGGAATTCCCCTGCACCGCTCATCCGATGCGTACGCAAAAACCATGTATTTACTACATGTAATATTGTCTTTTTGCGGTTTATCTTCCTGTGGCGCTACTTTCACCTCCTCAGTCAGACGGTGAGCTCTAGACTGATAGTCGCAATCATTCCTGCAGATAAATGAATTGAAAAGACAACACAGTCCAGCCCTGATGAATGGGAGAGGAGAGGGGGCGGTCACGTGGGAGCTGCAGCTGCTCGTTCATTGGTGCTCCCCAATAACATGCACTCACCAAATAACAATCCACCATGCTGTGGCCCGCACGTCCATGTTTCTTGACATCATCAGTCGCAGATATTTTCAGATTGCTGACTGGGAATTTAGTTAAACGGCTAAATAGTAAGGGAGGGAAAAAAAAGACACATATTACCTCAGAACAGAAGGGAAATATGTGATAACCGTAAAGTGTTACATTTTCTTTGTCAACCACATTAAATTGGGAAGAGTAGCCCTTTGATGCGTAATTGGAAACATTTAGTTCAATTAAGCACTTTGACGAACGGATTTTAATTCGTCAAGTCTGTCCGTCTAATGTTTCATAAAGGAAAAAATAATAATTTTTGGATTGAATGGGCTTCTAGTAGTCAGGAGAGCTTTTGTTCTCAGATAGAAGCTCTTCAATTTTGCAGGAAAATTGGAGACTTTTCCATTTTAAGTATGTTTCTCTAAATACCAACAGGGAGTCTCGTCTAACTACTGACACGACCTTCTGTTTTTTTTTGTTTTATTATGAAATTATCCACTTTACCTCAAAGGATATCAAAATCTGAATACCTTGTTTGCCTGTCTAAATTGTGGAACATCTGTGATTTCGGTTTTCACGTTAGTGTTTAACTTGGACCTATACCACGATTCCTAATGCGTCCATCGCGATTCGCCTGCTTTGCGGTAGAGCAACATGGCCCCTTCTTTGCAGGCCAGTGGTGCATATAGTCCATGGTGTTGTCGAAGTTATCAAGTGGGATTTGCGGTGTTCTCTCTACAGGAGCCTCCGTGTGCTGGTGGTTAAAGCCAAAAGAAACAACCCAGACCACGCCATTATGGGTCACTCGAATTGTATTCTAGAATCTGAACGCTGCTTTTCCAAATCAGTCTTGGAAACCCAAGAGGGGAAGGTTTGGGATGAATACGCAAAAGAAGAAAAAACATTGCTTTAAGAAAACATAAAAGTTCCGGAGCAGAGATTTGAGGTTTTGGGGGCTTTCTTAAGGCATGGACTTAATGTGCATTGCAGAATTCAAATAAATCTTTGATATCAAATTTGCAAGCGACACAACAGCAGGCAATGAGCAACAAGTGAGAATAAACATAAATCTGGGTGACAAAAAAAAAATGTTGAGCAAAAGTTATTCAAATGAATAAGAGACGTAATTTTAAGGTGCAAATAATGTTGCATAAATAAAAGAGCATTTCTTGTTTAGTGCAGTAACTAGAATGCGCAGAATTTAAATGTCACCACCATGTTTATTGTCACGGATTTACAGCAGATTTAAAGCCAACACCTCTTTATGAGATGTCGCTTCAATATGTAGCGTTTATGTTTATGATCCTGTGCATGATTCCTGCCTACACGTCGCCAAGCGCTACTAGGTGACTCATTGAGTGAGTGCATGCTCAACTTGGATCAGAAATAGCCCCTTGCCGACCAAGTTTTGCATTACACTGCTCACTGTCGCTGTGATGCCCCTCTTTGAATTCTGCAGCTGTGAGTCGGTCGCGCGTAAAGGCCTTTTAATAAACGTCTTCGGGATCCACCACGTCTCCAAATATTGACTTACGATCTAACGCGATGCTGTCAGCGAAGGCACTGACAGATCAATTCGTGGCAAATGTAAAATAACAGTGCAGTTTTATCTTTCATTTGAAATACTGAGAAATGACAATCAACCAGGCAAAGTGCATATAATTCATTTTATACCATTACTTTGTTTCAGTTATCTGAAAAGGAAAGTCACCTAAACGCTCCTGCCATCATTCGGACCTCTTTTTAGCACAAACATAAAAGAAAAGCAATGAGATGAAATTAATGCTCTCTAGTCTAAAAGAATAACTTTCGGCTTAAACTCAAAAACATATATAAAAGCTTAAAGTTAACACCAAAGCGACCTGTTCTCTCAACACATTCTATATGAAAACTTTTAAAAGCGCATTTCTTCTTAACATTTGAGTTTTTACATAAATATTAAACACACAATATAGTCCAAACGTTGAAAAACGTCAGGTGTTCAAACAGCTTTTAGAAAATAAGCAGGTTAAAAACTTATAAAGCAGAGAAGTGATGGATAACAAGAAGAAAAATCCACATTTCACCTCCCAGGGAATTGTTATTGATTCTGCAACTTTGTTTCACGAATGTCTAACCATGCAATATCTGCTATCTGCTCACTGTTAAATTAACGTTTTTAAACGATCACATTTGTCAGCGAATTAAAATAGAATGTCCTCAAAGGTTGCTAAAAGAAAATTCCCAAGCATTTTTTTTTCTTTCTTTCAGTATTCAGATCTAACCAGAAATTATTACATAAGATAATGCTATTCTCTGTGGTACTCACAGCATACACTCGTTCTATTTTGGAATTAAAAGTCTTCGACGGAACCACCTCCCGTGACCCTCATCTGCTGCCGTCCTTAGGTCTAACGCAAAGGGGGGAAAAAATCGCTCCGAATCATAACAACAGGTCTCGTCCATTACATTTTTCCTCCTCTCCGGGAGCATGGCCGCGGGTCCCCCGAATGGTTCAGCCGCTGAACACACACAGACACGGATCCGGATCTCCCTGGGGCTACAGCGGCGAGCCAACTCCGCTGTAGACGCTGCAGAGCAGGGGCGGCTGCGTATTTTAATACGAAGCTTCCTCCAAAGCGCTTAACTATTTTTTTTTTCCCTTCGGTCTATTTTAAAGCTCGACACGCGGCGCGATTCTTTGCACAACTTTCTTTCGACCCCTCCACTACTATCAACGATCATTTTACGTGCGTAAAATTGTGCGTAATTTGAGCTTATAGTCGGGGCTGCGCGCGTTGCGGTTCAGAATGAAGATATCACTGCATTATTTATGATCGACATAACTTTATAAATATATACGTCAATATGCACGCTCTTTCATGTAGCCGCGGAAAGAAATAAGAGGGGTGAGAGTGTATCCTTTAACTTCAGCCTTTGTTTGCTGCCTCAACATAAATGGACACCGTATATCCGGATAAACTTTTTAATAGTTATATTCTATAATAACCTTTGCATAACTATTTTTCTCAAGCGCTGCCTCCAGCACAGCGCATGCGCACTGGCTGCTCGCTGTCACTAAGACATTTTTCATCACGTTGGGAACTGTCACTGGTGACGTCAATCACAGAGCTCTGACCAATTAGAGCGCGGGGTGATTGTTTGGCTCCACGGGCTGCAGCGCCTACCATGAATCTCTATTCAGTATCAAAGCGTCCTGCTGCTGCCTCTCAACCGAATGGGATTCCATGTTGTCTGCAGATAGACTTAACTTTATAAAGTTTTTTTTTCTTTCTTTTTTTTTTTTTTTTGCCATTGCGATTAAAATATATTTGCCATCATCATTATTATTTTGCCTGCTGTCAAGTTATTCTAAAATTAGGAAGTAATGAGCGTGGATGCTTTGGGAAGCCCCGTGATGGACCCTGCGTTTTCCAAACGGAACACGGCGCTGAGATTAGTTGACTTGGCAGGGGCTCACCACCATCACCATCATCACCACCATACCCCTCAGAGCGTGACAGGCTTCCCGGGGTTCGGCAGCCATCCACACTCAATGGCTCACTCGCACCCTGGGGAGATTACTGCGGAACCCCGCCTGGGGCCGAGTCCATTCGGGCCAGAACACATGGGGCACTCCGCGGCCCTCAAAATCAGCCCAGCCCATCATTATCCCCACCACCATCACCACCACCACAATCATCATATGGCAGGCCACAGTGAAGTGGTCTCCAGTCAAACGGGAGCTTTTGGCCCGGTTCAGCCGACGTCGGTCCCTTATTCTATGCCCCATACTGCCCAGGCTCTATCCGCAGGTAGGGATTTCCTCATCCGGAGAGATCTGACGGCTCAAGCCATGCCGGTACTGACCGACCAGACTGCTGGTCCAGCTTCTCACCACGGAATGTTTGTCTCAACAACAGGTAGCTATCCCGGACACTATGGTCACCACCCTGACGCAGGGAACCACACCACCCTCTTCTCCGGACTCCACCACGAGCAGCCTTCCAGCGGATCACCGGGTGGCCAGGCGCTGAATGGACAAATAAGGTTAGGACTACCTGGAGAAATGTACGTTCGGTCTGATCACTTGAGTCAAGTAGCAAGCTCCAGGGCTGATCCCTTCTCCGCCTCGCCTCTGCACGGCTACGGCGGTCTGAATCTAAACATGAATCTCGGCGCTCACCACCACCACCACCACCACCACCACCCGCACCATCCCCACCACCACCACGGAGGACCGGGGGCTTTTTTCCGCTACATGAGGCAGCCGATAAAGCAAGAGCTGATTTGCAAGTGGCTGGAGCCGGAGCACTCGCCCAAGAAACTCTGCTCTAAAACTTACAGCACCATGCACGAACTCGTCACGCATGTGACGGTGGAGCACGTCGGAGGACCGGAGCAGGCGAACCACATTTGCTTTTGGGAAGAGTGTCCGAGGGAAGGCAAGCCGTTTAAGGCGAAATACAAACTGGTGAATCACATTCGAGTACACACCGGTGAGAAACCGTTTCCCTGCCCCTTCCCTGGCTGCGGTAAAGTGTTTGCAAGATCCGAGAATCTAAAAATTCATAAAAGGACACACACAGGTGAGTGCTAAAAAAAAAAATGCATATACGTAATATGCTTTGAAAGTTTTTAAAATGCATGGAGTAAAATCATCAAGTTGCATGAATGAATTATTAACCTCTAAAACTATTTTCGCAATATTTTCAAATTTGCCCCGATTTTAAAAGTTCGAAAATGCTGCAATAACCCGCACGCAACAGGCACCTGTTATAAGAGTGTATTGGAAGTTTCTCAAAGGACGGATTTGGAGGGGGGTGGGGGGGATTATGGTACAGCTCACTCAGGCGTTTGACGGTTCAAACCTCTTGTTTACACCGCGGTACAAAAGCTGGAGGCCCACGTCACGTCTTGTGTGAGCAGCTCAGTGTGTGCCAAAACCATGACTGGATAGCAAAAGTTGGAGAGAGTTGCATCTTTCACAATTACTGATACGTTGATGTTTCGTTATTAAAATGTTTTGTTCTTTTTTCACTTCTTTTGACGACTGCTTTTTAATTACATGGTGGATTTGGAGTGCTTTGCATTCAGTCACTAGAGCAGTTTTTTTGTTTTTTCTGCCTTAATCTACTGCACTGCATCTGTGCGTGATGAAGACCTGTTTCAAATAGTGGTTTGCAAGCCAAATGCAACAAGTTGACTTGTGCAGATCAGATCAGAGTATACTAGTATATAAAGAGTTTGCATGCTGACTTGTGTGTGTGCTGCCCAGATGTAGCATTAAAAAAAAAATATTGAATGGGTCAATATGGCTGCCTGCCTCTGTGAGCCAGAAGGAAAATAAAGGCCTCAAAATGTCGAGTCAGACTTGTAAATGATTACAGTGACTACAGCAGTCCCCCAGCCCCCTCCACACACACATACACACACACACACCACCCCTCCCTCTTCTGCTCCATTCCTGCACCCCCAATGTATTATTCATATCATTTGCTCACATTACCTAAGTACAAATCTGTTGAATTATTTCTGTGTGTTGACTCCCGAGGGGCCTGGTCTTTTTGGTATCATGTTTAAAACCCAAGCTGAAAGTGTGGTTATGACTAGGGTCTGCCCCTGGGGTCTGTTTCCTCGAACGGTTTCTTGTACTACACTAATATCCTTGATTGGCTCTCTCAACCCAACAGCTGAAGGTCAAATTGATATTCAACCCGCAAGTGTAATTAGACAGAGGCAATTACATATTCTCAAAAGCTTTAATCGGAGGAGGAGAAGAAGAAAAAACTCAGCCGTGGATGATTTCCTTCTAATTTATTCAGATTGTCTTTTTTTCACCTCTTTCTCCCTCACTTTTCACTCATATTTAATCAGAAATACTCAATAATAAAAAGCCAATTTAGATTCAGTCCATATTTGAGGGGCTGGCAAAGCATTGGGTAGCCTGTGCTACCAATCAATATCCTGAGGATATTGTGTTGTTCTTAATATTTATCAGCGTTTTCAGTCAGGTGTAAGTCGACAGTGGCCAGGTAAAGACACAGGACAGCAGGAGCAGGAGACTCGTTCCAAAAGACTCACATCTCCAGAAAACTTTAGACAATTCAACTATGGACATAATTAGAAAATTTAGATTTGCAAAATATAAATAAATAAATAAAAGTTTCCCCAAATGCATTAACCCAAAAAAATCAACTTCACGTATTCATATTGCTTTTCAAGGTAATAGTGGCTGTTGTTTGTTTTATTATTTTACCCCAATGCAAGCAAAAAATAAGTCAACAGAAAGAAAATTCAGTTGATCATCTTATGTGTATGAGAACCAATAAATGCAAGCTTAAAATTAATCCAGTTGTTTGTATAGCTATATATATATATATATATATATATATATAGTAAAAAAAAACATGCACTCTTATTTTGCTCTATATAGGTCTAATTCCTTTCCAGGTATGTAGAAAAATTGACTTAATCTTGAAGTATGATGTCCACAAAATGCATTCGATAACAACTAAAGATATAACTAAAAATGTCGACGACCCTCATAACAACTATTCATAGTTTCTAATGGTACGACTGGTGACTGATTTTGCGCTCCATTACATATCAACACAAACCGATCAAATGGTCAGATTCAGCTGTAAATATAACACAGTGCAGTCAAATGCAATTAATGCCATTTGGTAAAACGCCACCTATCTACGGACGCTCAGCAGAATGTTTAGAGATTTTGTCCCTCATCTTGAGCAAACAAATGAAACGCTTGTATTTAGCAACAGGATTCAGTAGGGTTAACGAGCAACATCAAATATTTAATGCATTTTATGTCTTATTGTGTCTCCACGCTGCAAACAGGCGAGAAGCCCTTTAAGTGTGAATTCGACGGCTGCGACCGACGCTTCGCCAACAGTAGCGACAGGAAGAAGCATTCCCACGTGCACACCAGCGACAAGCCCTACAACTGCAAAGTTCGGGGCTGCGACAAGTCCTACACGCACCCCAGCTCCCTGCGGAAGCACATGAAGGTGCACTGCAAGTCCCCCCCGCCCAGCTCGGGCTATGAGTCGTCCACTCCCTCTCTGGTGTCCCCGTCTTCGGACTTGGGTCGGGAGCCAGCCGGGGGGCCGTCGATGGTGTCAGAGCCGCCGGTGGGGTCATCTCAGCAGCAGCAGCCAGCTAATTTAAGCGAGTGGTACGTGTGCCACAGCTCAGGTGCTAGCGGTGGCCAGACACCACCCAGCGGCCACTCCACGCCCGACCCTTCGGAGGAACCTGCTTACAGGAACCCCCAGCCAAGGGACGCGTTTTGAGTTCCTCGCCAGCACTCATTTCCAAACACTCAACTTCTAAAATGGTTTGGCTTTAGTGCCTATATACCTGTGAGGGCCCTCTGGTCCCTGCCCCCCCACCCACACACCCCCAATCCCTTGTTTTGTTTTGGATAAGCCACCAAAACTGGAGAGCCAAGAGACTCACTTAACTGCAATGGATGGAAAATGCGCAATCCTTCCAGCTTTCAAGTAACAGGAGCATATATTTTATTATTATTATTATTATTATTATTATTATTATTATTATTATTATTATTATTATTATGAAGTTTATCCAAAACTGATGGATGGGTGCTTCCCCTGCGAGCTGTAAATCTCATTAGACTATGTCGTACATTATTGTAGGCTGTAAACATGAGGGTGTGCAACTTTTGTTTTTTTTTTTGTAAAAAAAAAAAAAACAACAAAAAAAGAAAAGAAAATCCTTTCTGCCTTCAGTATGCTTTTTAAATTTATTTTTCAATCGGACATGGAGGTATTTTTTAGGATCGAACCAAAGTGCATGTTTTCAAAACCGGAGCAGAGTTGTACATTTGTAAATTTTGTACAAGTTTCAATGTGTTTGGATGTTGACTAGATTTGTAAGGAGCGGTTTACATCTTTTTGTATTATTTTATTTGCAATGGATTTGTGCAAAAAACAAGGGAGAAAAACACCCCCCGCCCCACCCCAGCTGTTTCATAAGCGTAAAGTATTTCGTATATGACGTCAATTATAAATGTTTTATCAAAGTAAAAAAAAAAAAAAAAAAAAGAAAGAAATCTGGTGATTTTTTGTATCGTTGTCTGTTTTTAAATTTATTTTTGTTTTATCTAAAAATTGAGCACTAAATGCGTACCGAACTGCCTTGTATTTTGTGAGTATTTGGAATAAATCTTGTATGAAAGTGAAACAATTTTGAGCCACGCAGATCTGTGGGAAATAGATTATTTTGCAACATAAGGACAAAAAAAGTAAACATTTCTGCTGTCTCAATACTTGGTTTGAATAGAATTCTTACATATATATATAATTTATTTTTTTACAAATTATATTTCCAACACAGATCTTTCATCAAGTCTTTGAACCCACAGAACACCAGCAATTACTATTACAGTTTTATTTTTTTATTTACCAGCGGAAGAGGGAAAGTATCGCGCATTATGCTCTACTCGTGTTAAATCTTACTTACTCAGCTCAGCTTTGCTTTGACCCAGACTGTGGGCTGCGAGCTTGATGAAAGGCTACAATATTCGGATCCAGACTTCAAAGAGCCATTTTGCACAAAGAAACCATTTTTTTTTTTCTTTTTCGCACAACGGTGAATCCTCATGGTGAATTAAGATTTCTATAGCAATAGCCAAGTCAAACTCAAATGATATGGGGCCAGGTCCCAAGGACTCAAAAGCAGGCTCCAAAGAATGTAATATTTGCTACCCATGGGGTAGGAAACGGTAATCTACGTCCTTTATGCTGCAAACCAGAGCGGCAAAAAAGAAAGGGGGGAAAAATATATTCTTTTGCTAAAGGCCTACTTTAAGAAAAAAAATCAAAGGAGTGGCCGCTGAGACGCGGTTGTTTGTCACCGTAATGGACTTCTTTTGCAAAACGAGGCTCAAAGAAGACGCTCATATTTCTGCGTCTATACATTAGCGATAACGACGCGTTTTAATTGCAAGGAGGGAAGTGAATTGTCGTCTACAAAGAAGTGCGAAAGGAATATTTTAATTTCCTTTAAATTGTAGTGAAAGTAGGTCGAAGAAGAACTCAGCTGTGCGGGAGGGAAAACTTCTGGCGGCGCGTAAGAGTTTCACTCTGGCCTTGACTTAACCAGAAGAGGGACTGGGGGCAGACGGGGGGAAACGGCAATACTGATACTTTTACAGAGTTTGGTTAAGTTCATGACGGAAAGCAGTTCAAAAGAAGAGAAGGAGGAGGAGGATGCCTCTCTCCCTGCACCAGCTCCTGTCGCTTGCGCAAAAAGAAAGAGAGAGAGAGAGAGACTGAGAAAAAAAAAAAGAGTTGGATCTCAATTGAAAGCGATTCTTTGAAGTGGGGAGTTGGTATCAGAGGGATTCTTTCTGGGTCGTCTGAACGACGTTGATGACACGGAAAGCCTTTTGTCGCCGATTTGCTGGGATCCTCTCTCTCTATTTCAACTCTGAGCATCAACATAGAAAAGAATGTGCGACGTTTTTTAAAAAAAGACTGTTTGGTTAGAAAATAAGTAAGAGGGCGAGCTTGGATAAAGCAGTGAGCGACTGACAATTAGATAAGGAATTTTTTTTTTTTTTTTCCGGATTCGGTTTTGAAGTTTGAATAAAATTATTTTACTTTGACAGCGGAAACTACAGTTAGAGCATCATTTCTGCACGTTTGTTAGTGCCTGTACTGCAGTCCCTAAGTGACCTTTATGGTTATTAACCCTACAACACCAATCAAGAGTTGCTTTGACAAAGTTGCTACTGTCCCTTAAAGTCTGCTGTCTGGAATGGATGGACGCAGCTTCTAGACATGGTTATGCTGCAAAACTAAGAGCAATATTTTCTGAAAAGACGATCTATATGACCTTATTATCGATCAGAGTGGCCTATTAGCTATCTTTCGTTTAGTGAATTTCCGCCATATGGAAATATAAAATTGTACTTCATATTGTTTTGGCTGGGGAAATAGGACAATTACGTCACCATTATTGGCGAAGGTGTCAATTTTGACGCAAAACAGAGAAATTCAGCATTATTGAAATAGAGTCTTATTATTTGCATCCAATTAGGGTTTTTCCACGTGTAATCTAAAGAAAAACATGGCCATAAATGCCTAATGTATCAAAGATGGTACTGATCCAAGACAAATGGATTTAAAATCTCTCTTTTTTACAAGTCAGTTGAGTTTGCAATCTGCATTATTTGACTAACCCATGATGGTGAAAATGTAAGATATCCAGTTTTATTACATAAAAAATAAATAATCAAAAGAGTCACATGCAAACCGTTTTTGAAATTAGGTATGTTAAACAAATACATCATCATACATGCCTTCACTATTCATTATGATATAAGAAGTAAACATCTCAGTTTTTTTTCTCATTTTTAAACACATTACCAAACATGTCTCACTGATCAATTTTAAGTAGTTTAATTTAATCCGGGTGATATTTGAAAACAGATTGACAGATTAAAGTTATATTTCTTGAGGGTTATCTGGATAATTTGTGATCAATATGTTTTTGAGTGAGTAAATTAATAGTGTGCAAATCTTTGAAACATGTGAATGCATCTAGGTATAAACTGATGGTTTGAATTTGTAGGACGGATGAGTGACCATTTAAGGTAAATATGATCATCTTTACGCTCTGATTCTGTTGGGGACCTTTGATCTGAGAACAACTTGAGGGTGAAGAATCAAGAACAGGTGTGTGTGGGTGCGTAGGTGTGTGTGTGTGTGTGTGTGTGTGTGTGCGTACTAGAGACCCTTGTGACCACAAACAGTCCCTGGAAACCAGTGGCCGAAGGGCAGTTTCACCGGAAATACATATCCACATTAATTACCGTTGTTCGAAGATCTGAAAAGAAATGGGAGGTTCTCAACTTCCAAAGCGTTACAAAGGCAAAAGAAAATGAATCTATTTCATTTCTTGCTAGAGAATGTCACCGCCACGGCTGCGTCCAACACAAGGTCTCATTTGAGTGTGAAATATAATTTCTTTGTAAAATAATGGAGGCGGTAATCCGACTTCCGGAAACTGTCCGGCGTTATTGAACAAAGCCCCTTTAATAGGGGGATTAGCAGTCTTGGAGTAAAAAGGAATCCCCCCTTCCCCCTCCCCACCTTCCCTTACACACACACACACACACACACACACACCGCTTTCCACCTCCCTCTTGTACTCCACGCCTATACGCAACTCCAACTCTAAACCATCAGCACTTCTAGCACCAACCAGGTCACAATTATCAGGAATGAAGTGGCCGGAATTGGCATGGTAATGGGAAAGAACAGGCAAGGCTGAGGGCAGGTGCAATAGCAATCTGAGAAAGGAAGAAGAAGAAGAAAAGATGGCTTCACTTGACCAATGAGATTAATTAGAGTTATTACATAAAGAGCCACGTCCCTGTTTTCGTAAATTCGCGTCACTTTTTTAATTCCAGGACCTCGATGGAATACGCAGAGGTGAGGTCAAAAAAGCCAAACCGCGCAGCGCGCATAAGTTAAACACAACCATAAAGGCTGTCACGAATATTAAATATTTCACCCTGATACCATCCAAGGTTAAGTTTCCAAAGGGGAAACCGCGCGATCACGCTGACTGTGATATATTGGCCAGCGCGGGCTTCCGTGATAAAGATTTACGACTGCCTTTAAAGCCGAATTAACTGCATTTGGTGTGCATGAAAAAGTAATAAAAATAAATAAATAAAAACAGTGAGCAGGCTGCAGTCGCTTTTGTAAAGAGAAGTCCAAATACACACATCACTCTATATATTATTTAATGCGTCTACTTCCCTACACTCCTGTGCAAATTTTAGGAACTCCATCAGTGTGAATCACGCCTCTTTGCTATCCAGCACCCCGTATATGTAGGGCTCGAACACGGATTTCTAACAACCCTCCACATTATATGGCAGAATGCGCCACATACTTCACACCTGCACCCTGAATAGCGGCTCCCTTTCAGACCGTGATACGCCTGTTGGCCCTGCTCTCAATGCAGCTGCGTGAGTGAATCGGGCGACCCGCTTATTTGCTCTCTTTTGATCTGAGATCTCTCATTTGGTGCGGCAGTTCTGAGTTGAGGACTATCTAGTTAGCAGGAGCCGTGTGATGACTTGCATTAACCCCCCCCTCCCTCCCTCCTTCAACAAGCAGATTTTACACATGCGTGAGGAGAAGAACTTGTTGCCTCAACTGGATAGACATTTAGTTCAAATGTCGCTGGAGTCGTATTCAGTCAGAAGGCGGCGCGTTTGGTAGGAAAAATATGAAGAGTAATGCGTTCAAAAAATAGAGCGGACGTCTACGTATGTATTTATTCAGGCTGTTTCAGGTCTCCCAGTCTCTGTATTTATCGAGGTCAGAGAAGAGTCGAGAATGTCATATTAAACCAAAGCTGTCAGGTTTTTTTTTTTTTTTTTTTTTTTTTTTTTTTAGCCAATGTGGTCAACCCCAGCAACCTCTGAGGCACAGTTAAAGATTAATAGACGTCTTTAAGTGTTGTTTGAACTTTCACTTTTTAACCATCAACCTATAGAAGGAAACCTCTTTAATCAAACGGAGACTGTACGTAGTTTTGACTGTAATACAATTGAACATGAATTACGATGAAATTGAAATGATTCCTCGCCGTTCACTTTTCCAGCACATTTCCATTTGGCTCAAATAGATATTTGCTATCATTTAGTGCTTTATAGACAATAATTAATGAATTTAAACAGATACACCTTACAGTCACATTGTCACAGATGATATTTGGTTGTTTTTTTTTTTTAATTAAAAATATGAAATGACAGCAACTTTCCTCTTTAGCTTTTTGCAACATTCTCAATGCATTTTTAGATGACAACAATTGTAAATTGGTCCTGACGTCCTCCTGCGTTTAATTTTTTTCTGTGTCCAGTTTTTTTTTAAAGAAAAGATGAGCATTTGCTATAATAAACAGTTTCCATTTAAAATGAACTGAGTTAAACAGAACTTAACAGACTAGTTTGAATATCTTTTCAACCACATTTTTACTTGTTTAAGCTGTAAACAAGTAACAATGTTTACAGTATTACTATATAAATTCGTTTACACTTCTGTTGACACATTTTCATATCTCAAACCCGTTTTGAACTTATTTAGATGAAAGGCGATGTTGTCTTTTCTCCATTCAGCCAAATCTTATTCCGGCTTATGTGACTATACGAATTGAATTTTTTCGCAAACTGTTTTTGCAGCTTCATTACAGGCCTAGACAAGCCGTGAAAACTTCTTACTCAAAACACAGTTCTACATTTTTGAGTCTAGAAATAACAGAAAACATGTCCTGACCGATGTTTGACCAAGTCTTGCGATTGTAAGGTAAACTAATCTGATCTATGATAATTTTTTTGTTTCCTCTGGAGCTTTGTTTGTCATGCAAACGTTTGGTTTCATTATATCCAGCATATTGTAAATAAGAACTTAGACTTAGTTGGGTTTATGTCTTCGAAAATAATATAATAAAAAGTACAACCAGGCTCAGAAAGCAGATTTACTCTGTGGATACATCCATATTTTCCATGTTCAAGACGCACAAATCCAGCTTAAGAAAATGGTGAAAGCCGGAGCGCTACTAAAATAGAAACAAGAACACAACATTTCCTCGCTTCCTACTGGAAGTGCTTCACAAACAGGGAAATGGGCCGTTTTAAGGACAAAAAAGGAAAAAAAAAAGATCCCTCCTACTGATTTAGTCAGTCATAATGGCCAAAGTGCGTTCACACACTCGATAAAAGAGACAGTACATCATCATATATCAAAATAACACGCAGTATTAGGAGATGCAAATGCTGCCAGCATTATGAATCATTGCTTTATCTGCACTATTTCACACGTCGGATGGGGAAACTGCGCACAAACAGACGCGCAAACGCACAGTTTGAGTAGCAGTATAATGCCCGTGATCACTCTAGCAGCATCAAAAGAGTTTGGGTCATTTCGCCATCTCCCGCAGGAAAGACATTACGCCTCTCTCGTATTTACATACTCTTTAATATTTGTCAAACATTCATAAATTACACACTAATGAAATGTTCGACGGTCCTTGGAGATGCAGCTAATGAAGACATAGACTTTTTTTCCCCCCCTCTTCTTTTGCTTCGTGACATGTCTTTGTTGAGTTTTTAATACCACTCCCTACATCACGCTCTATTAACTATTATTATAGTTATGTCAGGCCACCGCTGACACGTTGCGACATGAGGATCACCTGCTGTAGGTGGGCCCGCCGTGGGAAACCAAATGACCTCCATCTATAATACCAATAGCCTATAAAAGTGCTAAACGTTTGTAAGACTTTTTTTTTTTTCGAATAATCTTCCAACAAAGCATCGGGATACACATTATTGCTTTCTTTAAATTGGAAAAAAAATGAAATTGCTTGTTCTCTTTTATTCGTTCGGGGATTTATTTATTTATTTATTTATTTATTTATTTATTTATTTAATTTTATTTTTTTTTACCCAGCCCTTTTAAGTCCAAACTGAAATGTTATTGAAGTAAATGCTGCCACGCTCGGCTTGGGTGACCACTATACCGCAGCGTCCAGAGACACTTCTTGGACTGAGGAAGAAAAGAGCAGGAGAGGAAGAGGAGGTGTAGAGGAGTAAAGAGGGAAGATACCAATTATGGAGAATTGTCACCAACGTGGACTCTGGCCATGTTTTCGTTTCACTTATTGATTGAGTCGTTTTTATTATCATTGCAAAACAGCTTAAAACTCTCAAACAAAGATAAAAAAAAAATGAACCTGAACAAGCAAAAAAGGACACAAAAAACTAAAAGTAACTTACAACAAATAATAAAAAAAAAAAGTAAAACAAATTCAGAACGTTGACTTCATTGTCACTGCGACAAATATGGATCCTTGGAGACGTGTTTATTTGACAGAGCAAATCTCCAGCGTGTCAAGGTTGTCATATCCCCCTCCCCTTTCAATGTCCAATGCAAATGTCTCGGCAGCAGCATGACGCGTTTATTACCTTGTCAATCATTTGGAGACGCGCAATATTGAAACAAACGACTACGCGTCTGGTAATGGAATCAATGTCAATTAAGTAATATTTAATCTTTTTTTAAAGTTATTTTTGTGATTTTAGTAGGCTATAATAATATGTGTAGATTATTATTGCTATTATTATTATTATTATTATTATTATTATTACAACTTGTTCTTTGAGAATCTTTTGAACTACAGAACCCTTGATCCTGACACAAAAGAGAACTTCCCTCTAATTTTATTCGCGCTCAGAAGGCTCTCTGTTAGGCTTATCCTCCTTGTCCATGAGTCAGTTCAACAAAAGAAAAAAAAAAGTTTCAATAAGATTCGTTTTTTTTCTATTCCCTCCCTCTCCCCTTCCCACTTGCTTTCAATAATAAACCCACCACTGCGACATTCTTTGAGCTTACGCGGTATCTTCATACACTGATTTGTGTGGTCAAGAAAACTGTTCAGGCCAGACCAGAACCAAAACTGGAAGGATTCTTTCTTTTAGTCGTTTTTCCCCAAAAAATTAATATTTTTTAAAATAAATATATTTAAAAAAATCCAAAACAAACAGATCAGGCGGCGCAGAAGGTGAGTATTGCTGTCTGGTAGCTGGGAGCGCGCCCCTGTCTCGCGTATTTCCTTTTTTCCTCTCTGTCCCTACCCAGACGCTAGAGCTGTCTAATTTCCCGGCATAATTAACTTTATGCTCAAAATCAATTGTTTCCTGTACGCAGCCAGGGTCCAGGACTCCAAGCAGCGAGAGGCCTATTTGAGCATGTGAGAAAGCAGGAAGCAGCCCTACCTGCCACTCATTAAGCCCACAAAAACTCAATAGAAAGAGGGGGGAGGAGAGAAAGAGGGATTAGACCTGCTCGTTATACCTGCCGCGCAATTAACACTGCTTATTCTTCTAATCCCTCTGTACTGGAAATAATTCAGTGCGGCAATAAGGACGCGAAAGACAATTCAGATCAAATGTCTAAATTGTAGAACAATGGATCTTTTTAATTTTCGTTTTACCATTAACGCGTGTAAAGATAATTATAAGAAGTTTCCTATTGGATGCGGAAGTTGGGTTGCCATGCCGTCTACGCCGCAGTTAGTGTGGATGTTTCCTCCTCTAATTTTCATCTGAATTAGGTCTAGAGATGCGTCCTCCTCCTCTTCCTCCTCCTTCTTCTGTGTGAGGCGGGTATAATCACACCGCCCTTTTGGAAACGGAGGTAAAGCAGCAACTCTTTGTGCCCGTTGTGTTGTAGGTGAATCGCAGCACACTTGAACTGAAAGAGGACTTGACCTTTGCCTTTATGCTTCCCACCCCAATGTTTGTCTAAATCACAATCGTCTTTTGTGCTTGGGGACATGCGCGGCCCGCGACACGTCCCATTTAAGGCGGATGGATGTTCCCCCCATCACACAAAAGCGCAGAGCGGGTCCATGGTTCATGTAGGTGTTTTGTAACTAAGAATAAAAAACGTAATATAGGACTACTGGATTTTTAAAATAATATGCAGAATAAACATATGCATAAACAGTTGAGAATGCAAATTGGGAACTTATTTTTCTGTTTTAGCGGTTACACACCAACTTTTTTTGTTTGTGCTCCCGTCATCGGTTTTGTGGGTCAGCGTAGCTCTCAGATGTGCGATTTCTTCTGTTTCTCCACAAACAAACATCACGTCACAGCTTGAGATTTTACAACTGATGATAGATGATCACCGCTCAACAAAAGGGCACCTTGAACTCTAAACATCACAAGCTGGTAAATTTTTAGGTTCATAACAAATAGAAGAGGAACAGAAATCACATCATGACGTGGCATGACAGAAGAAACGTAGTCAAAACAAAACATTGATAGAGATGACGTAATTTCACGACATTTGTTTGGTACCTGTATTAGACATAGGCGCATCTAATCATTTCCTTGGATATTTTTAATTCATATTTATCCACGTTGATAAATGCTTCATTAATATTCATATCTGAATAAAGTTTTTTTTTCTTATTTCGAATACCAAAATTCTCAAAAAGAAAGATAAAAAAATGTCATTAGTAACTCAATATCAAATAGAATTTAGTTTTATTTCCTTTGTTTTTTTCAGGTTATGTAATTTATTATTAATTAGTTTTGTCTGTTAATTGATTATTTTTAGGCTTTTGTCACCAATCACCCCACACACGCGCGCGCGCGCGCGCGCGCGCACATGCACACGCGCACACACATTATGTGTGTGTGTGTATAATATTACTGATTTTGAACAACACATTTTTCACCCCCTCCCCCCCACACACACACACCACCATCATAAAAGACATGTTCCTAACTTTTTAGTTTTTACAGTATTACAGTATCTTTATTCTGTGCAGTTGCAACCTTGTTTCAACTCTTCTCTTCTCTTCTCTTCTCTTCTCTTCTCTTCTCTTCTCTTCTCTTCTCTTCTCTTCTCTTCTCTTCTCTTCTCTTCTCTCCTCTCCTCTCTCTCTCTTCTCTTCTCTTCTCGTCTCTTCTCGTCTCTTCTCTTCTCTCTCTCCTCTCTTCTCTTCTCTTCTCTTTCTCTTCTCTTCTCTTCTCTTCTCTTCTTTTCTCTTCTCTTCTCTTCTTTTCTCTTCTCTCTCTCCTCTCCTCTTCTCTAAAAGCTGCGGGATGGCTGCATTGGGAGCGATAGAAAAACATTATAAGGGAGGCCGTAAAAGCACCGCTGTTTATGACAGAAGGGGACATGATGGCGCAGCTCTCAGCCTATAGGGGAGCAAGAGTGCGTTCATTTATCACGACTGCATGGCAGCGTGCGAGATGACAGAGGATCCAGATCAACCCCACCAACATCCCTCTTTTTTCCCTTTATCATGAAGCGATATTAGACGCTTCATGATAAAGGAAGCATCTAATGTCATATATCATCGTCTGTATGATGACGATGATGATAAAAACTGCCCTGCTCTGTTTTTTTTCCCAGCTTGTATGGTTTTCAACATATCGATGACATTATGTGAAAACATGTGAGTGACATATTTCGCTAAAAGAAAGAAGCTCAGTCAACTTTTGGTTGGAACTGAAAATGCAACTCATTCCCACCTTACGCTGCGTTTCCCTTGACACCATGCAACAATAAGCGGTCCCTAACATCTATCTTCCACTTTTAAAACTTGAAAACAACTTGTTTCCCCTGCAAGTGTGCCTGCCTGATCACATAATTTGATTTGCAGAACAACCGCCTTTGGTGGCATATTTCAGAGGTAGGAGTGACCTCTGAAGAGCTACTTTTATTGAACTGTTTTTAGTATTTTTCCTCACAGGTGATTATCTGTTAACAGATACTTTACCCACTTAATTGACTTCAGCATTGAAGATCTCACAAGGGTTTCTGAATATCATAATTAATGTGCAAGGCAGATTTGGAAATGGGAAGACTGGCTTGGCCTTGAGGGATTGAGGGAGAATGTGTGGAATTTCATGAGCCTAGCACTTAGCCTGCAGAAAGATCTGCAAATTGAGTTGCTGCAATCACTCTGCCACATTTTGCCAGTCTTTCCTTCACTCTTTGCACAGTAATTAAAATGCTATAATCTGCAACTCTTTTAAAAGTTTAAAATGTGCACAGAGCAGTGAGCTTAATTTATGTGTAGCTCACTAGTGATCTTTGGAATATTTGTTTTTCTCACAAAAGGAGTTTTCATTGTGGGACGGATGTTAAATGACTTACAAAATATGAGTAGGAAACCAGCACTAGTTATAGACAGAGGGCTTTTATGCTCCTAAATCACTCCCTGTTATGTGTGGGTTTGGGTCAGCTATGAGGTTTTGGATTCCCCCCCCCAAAATGTTGTATGTTTAAAAAAAAAAAGAATAAATAAGTAAACAGTTAACAAAAAAGAATAAGAGTTTTCAAAACTGTTCAATTTGTTTCCAAACAAAAAATACAAAAACATCAAGGCATTTTTAAAAAATATTATTTACATAAGATATTTGGGGACGAAGCTAATGCACCATTGTTTTCGAAATAAAATCTTATATTCAAATGTTCACCCTCATTTGATGTAACAGCAAATACATTTTCCATACTTTTTTTCTTCTAGTTTAGTGTATTACAGGGACGTGGACACAGCATCACATACAGGACTGGCACAGTTACTGCAACATTTTGGGTCTCGTAAAATAAACTTATTGACCAGTTTGTATTCTGGGTCTCCAACAGTTTGGGTACAATATCAAACCACATACAGTGATAATATGTGAGGGGAGTTGTGTGAGGTGGAAGCTCGGCTGGCAACTGGAACTCCAAGAAGGAGCTACGGAAAAATAGGTGGTGTTTGTGAGAACAAGCATTTAGGCATGGGAGATTCAATGACTTCTCAAACATGTCTCCAAGAATCCAAGCAACACTTCAGGTATGTTTTTGATGAGGGAAAAACATTATTACTGGGGTACTATTTTGCATAACACCCCATTTTTATGTTAAGTGACTGTGTTATTGCCAGAGTTAATCTTAGTAGAAAGCTGAGCTTATTTGTGGGAAAATATACACTTGTTAGCTTGTTAGCAATAGGTTTCAAAAGTATATCACTATTTCAATCATATTGTATACCTTAGTTGCATAACTGCTCTTATTTCTTGTTTCTAAGTTGACAGAATGCGCAAAAATTATGAATAATCAGGGAGCAAATGACACTGACTGTATTTAAAGTTTTGTACTTACATGATTCAGAAACATGTGAGAAAATATATTTAGATAAAATGTATGCATTAGTTACTGACTTAAATTCTAACAGTTGATGTTAATGCTGGATTTGACGTCATTCAAGAGCCTGACTTTTATTTTAAAAATTTCTTCTCATAATTACAAATATTTTTCTTGATATATTCCAAATCAAAATGTGCACACTTTGAAAAAAAAAAAAAACAAAAAGAAAGACTTTAACGTCAAGTCAAATTTTGACTCACTCACATCTATCGGCACCCTGCTGTGGCCACGTCTCGAAACTATTTCCCACCAGACATGGACCACAGATGCTCCCTGGAAGAATCCTTAGGAGGAGAAAGCAACTTGGCCGCAGCTAAAAAGCTCCGAATTCCTACAGTCAGGGGCATTAAATCGACACCCGGGACCCTTTCTCAGCCTCTCCTCCCTCTCCTTTCTGCGGACTGACATGTCTGATAGACCACACTTTCTTGCCGCATTGTGGCCCCTGTCATCCTAACAATGTACATCTTTGGGACACCAATTTTCGAGGCCTTTGATCTGTGGACCGAGAAGAAACAGAGTTATGGAGAGGAGAGGGTGACAGACTTCTTTTTTCTTCTCTCTTAAGGTTCCACTTTAGCAAAGCTAAAAGAATGAATGTGGCCTTTGCAGAACCCTTCCCTCTGTCAGCGCTCACATAAATGTCATATTTTTGCAAAGCTTGTAAGATTTTAAGTGCAATAGAATCAAAGACTGATTTCAGGGCATTCAGGTCTTTGAGCTGGAACAAGTTGCGGTTCCCTTACCCGCACAAATTTCTTCTAACCACTCTAAGCGTGCAAATAGATTGACAGCACACATCATCTTGACTTTGATGTGGTTAAAACTCAATTTGAAATGAATAAATAAACACATGGATTTGATTTGACTAATTCAGTAAGATCCAGCAAAGACTAACAAAACATCAGCAATGACTTCAGATCAAATATTTCCCTATAGAATTTTTTTGCTGGATTAATTTGAGGAATGACTATTTGAGCAAGGGGACGGACAAGACCCTGAGAAAAAGACACAGCCCCTCAACCCCCCAAACATGAATGCAGGTATTGTTCCGGGCTTTCAAATTCTGATTCACCATATCATAACCCCTGCAAGGAAAAAAACATCAATATTCCGGGTGGGTGGATAGGATGGGTTTCTATGGAAAAACCTAAGGAGTTTTTTTCTTTGCACAAAACAGATCTAGCACAGAAAAATTCAGAGGCATCAACTGTGCGACTCAGAGGGGATTTTTGCGCAGACATTCTGAAATGAAAATTAAGCTTCCAATTACACATTTGAAAAAAAGAAAACACAAAATGAAGCCCTTTCATTTGAAAATTGAAAGTCTAAATTTGTGACAGTTTTCCTTTTCAGTTAAAAAAAAAAAATGCAGTCACACCTGGCATTAAATTAAGTTGACATTGTACTTTCTACGTTTTATTCTTCGTATAAACCCGACAGCAGACAGGAAAGCTGGTAGCTGAAATGTCTCAATTTCTACATTTGTGCACATTTGATCTGTCCTCCCTGTCTCACGGCATAGAAAAAAAAGAAAGAAAAAAAAAAAAAGAAAAACCAACACTAAAATACACAGGACTAACCGGAGACTAGTCCCTTTGTTGTGCCAAAGGCAGCTGCCCGGCCCTCTATTATTGGGGAGCAGACTGACCACATCCTTCCCCGCTGCCCCTCGCCAACCCATTGCACAAAAAGAGAGGGATGTTCTGCTTGCATGGGCAACACTGTCGTTCCAGCCCTTAGCAGTCCTCTTACACCCCATTGAAAAGAGTGGGAGTAGTGGACACAGCCTGATCTACGAAGTACAAAGGGCCCTCCGTAGAGTCCCATTGGAGTGAAAGGAATGAAGGGAATGGAAATTCATGAAAGAGGGTCGCAAGGCTTAGAAAAAGAACGGAAGTTTTTTTGTTGTGCTTGATTTCCCTTCTGAACTAAAGGATGGAGTGGCTGGATAAACCACTTGTAGGCAGTTTACTCACCTCTTATAGCAAGAAATCAATTGTCTTTTAAAGTATGTCTTTTTTTTGGCAGAAATATAGCTTATCACAATAAAAATGGTCTACATTTGACAGCCAAACTTATTATAGTTTATGTACTATAGGTTATATTTGATGTTTACTATGTTTTGAACCACTCTTGCATAAATTGGGCCACGTGTGACTCCATCCGTCTGCCCCTCCAAATTCTTTTTAGTTTCGAAAACCGATTAAGATGTTTAAAAAAATTCTAATTATGGTTTAGTGTACCTTCAGCATTGGCAGAGAAGTCTAGTCCAGCTTTGAGCCTTCTATACATTTGGGTTTTTTGTTTATCTCATCAACAGGTGCAGGGGTGACTCCAGCAAGTTGTATGAGGATTTGCCAAATGACATCCTCCCCCCTATGCTGGCACTATTTTTAGAGTAGACAATAGTATTCAACCTTTTCTTTTTTTTGTTTCTTACATATAAAATGGTTTCCTAAATATTAGACTGGGTCTCAAGACCATTCATTTCAGGTCTGATCAGCTCCGCAAGCAATGCTCAAACGTACAGCAGATTCTTTTGAAGATGACAGACATAGCGAACTGAAATAGCAGGTAATGGGGAATCTGTAATTCAAGTACCAACTTCAGCACCTTTATTCAAGTGGTGTGCAGCTGTCTTTTCTTGCAGTGCTTATGCTGTAGTAACAAAAGGCCAATCCTTATAGGCCTCTGGTTTAAGCATATCTGCAAAAGAAACACCATTTTTGAGGTGAAACTGATTTTTTGAACATCTCCAAATTTCATGACATCCTGCATGGGTAGAAAAACGCAATGGATCATAACGCCCGAAAGTTAACAAAGATATGATTAGAAAGTTTGACATTTAATATGTTGCCTGTCAGAGGAAGGACAGGGAGGCCCATGTGTCCCGTTGGGAATCCCATGCTGGCAGGGTTTATGTGGACACACACAATTTAAACAAGGATCCAACATGAGCCTGTTGTTTCAAAATGGCCTCCTGATTTATACCCATCTAGGTTTTAAGGGGCTTGTCATTTCTGCTGAAATAGAGGTGTTGACAGCCGCACTTGACAGCTTCTGGCTCATACTGTTTTTATGTTGGCAAGGCATTGCTGTTTCATGTGCTGAATTGAATACTCACCACATAGGCACACTGTACTAAGAAGCACATGCATTTGTTTGTTTTGCTTTGGCTTCATGCTTCAAATTCAAACAATCTTGAAGGTCTTAATGGTCTCAAGTTTCATGATCCAGCAATAAAAGAAAAAGAGCAGCCTTTACAAGTAATTGTCTCTTCTGCAAATACAGAAAAGCAATGTGAGAGTTCAGTTGAAGGTGGTAAAAACACACAAATAAATGGTTCAACACGGAGGTGGGCTATTAGTATCCCTTTGAGAAAATCATGCAGTCTGAGAATCACTTTTAAAGGCAAATTCCACATGTCACAGTGCAGACATGGCACAGTCAGGCTGATCTATCCATATCAACATTTGTGTGAGCTGCACAGCAGCGCCCAGGCCAAAAGGAAACATGCATGGGAGTTCTCTGTCTTTAGTTAGCAAAAGCCTAGCTCCTTGTGGCTCCACTGAACAGGCAAACAACTGAACACAGGCAGCTCTCAGAGGAACTCTGTCCATTGAGCTTGATAAGGCTGAAACTCGTTCTGTACGCTGTGGTTAACTTGTAACGGAGATCCGTTGGTTGTTACCACACAGCAGGTCTCACACATCTCGCATAAATAAAGGAGACCCTGTGTTTTGCTACCAGGTTATTCCAGACTCGAGTGAGTGCTATTTTAACTCTGTGACACCGCACCGCCCCCACCCTCCTTGCAATATAATTACATCATCTTGAGCCATGTCATTCAGACAGTAGCATGTGAAGCATGTAAACCCCACACTCAGTCATATATCACCCTGCTTTGTTTGACGTTTATGCACAGCAATGGTCTTATGTAACTATGAGCATGTAGTGTTCAGTCAAACATTTAATGCCTTGTAAAACAGTCAACAATGTGTAATGTACAGTGAATGGAGAGGCTCCTGTCTGTGAGAGGACATTAATAAGATTGCATTAGTAATATGCCATCATGCACCACTAATAATTCAACACACTCAGTTTGGAGTAAGAAAGAAATATATGCAAACGTGTCAAAACTTATTTGTCTCACGACAGATTACTTTTAATGTTATTCTTTGTCAAACTTTACTGCTTCAGATCATCAAATACATTTTACCACCACACAAATATAACCACATAACAAACCACATAAGTTTTTTTTTTTAAATCCTGATTTCATCTCTTCAGTGAAAAAGCTCCAGGAAAGGTTCACCTCTGATCCATAGTGTCTTTCAATGGTGCTTTCTATGTAAAAGCAAAAGTATGGCATGAAGGGCAACAGTAGCTCCTTCAGTGATTTTTATGGGAGCGAAACGTAGTTAAACATATGAGCTCTAAGCCGGTACTGAAATATGTGCCTACAAAACGGAGTTAGTCACAGTAATAGCTCCTACAATTGCAGTGTCTATGAGAAAGGAAAGGTTAAACACAAAGAGGAAGAGTCATTTTTTTTAATTTGTAGAGAAAGAGAACATACTCCTTCACAGTCACCCACAAAATGCTTACATGTTAGACAATGGGTTCATGAGAACACCACTGTCCTCTTGACAGTTAAGGGGTTAAGGTTTTGGTAGCAGTAGTCCACCCAACGACCCCCTTCAGGAAGCTGGAAATACAAGTTTCTATGAAAAGAAAAACAGAGAGAAATAAAGTTAATACAGAATACAAAGTATTTCCCAATGTATGAACTCCCTAGAGGACAATCTCCGGCCCACTGTCCAAATCCAGAAAGAGTATAGCATAACTAAAAACCTGCAGGCACATGTCCATTCACCTTCATAATCCAGTTAACTTATCCAGTCCAAGAGGCTCAAATTGATGTGGAGGATCTGCAGAGATCCATTGCTCAGGTGGGAGTATCTGTTGACAGGACAGGTTCATCCCACACATCTGACATCCATGGAAGAATGGCAAAATGAAAGACGTTGTTGAAAGAAAGCCACAAATCCTTTTTGCAGCTCGTCATGAGTAAAGTGGGAGACAGCAAATGTGGAAAAAGGTGTTATAGTTAAGTAAAACTGAAGCTGAATGCTGTGTCCCACATGCAAACTCTATACACAGTGAAAAAATAACCAAACTAACTACCTAACTAGACCTTGAAGTCACTGTTTCCTTGTTGAAACGTGGAGTTGGCAGCATCATGTTATGGCTATGCTTTTCTTCAGCATTAACAGGGGATCTGATCAGAGTTGTAGGAAGATGAAAATCAATAAACACAGGGTAGCCCTGGAAGAAAACATGCTGCAGGCTGCAAAAAAACAAATCAACTCTTTCTGCACAGGCAACTACAGCTGTGGTCCTTTATATTTTCATATGTTTCTGAGTGCAGGGAAAGAATTCCACTGTGATTCTTCTCAGAGCATATCTTAGACACTACTGTCAACATCTGCAAACCATGGTTTCACACTCTGCTGTATAAAAAGAAATTGAACTCCTTGCCTATTTTGTGCAAAACACAGTCCAAGGCGTTCTCTGCAACTGAGTTTCTAACTCTGTTTATGTTCTTTTAGTTTTGGAAATCAAACAATTCAAAAATCTGAAGAGAGCAGAAAAGCAAGAAACCACTGATACATTCAAATTCACATGACAAGATATTTATACATTTCAGAAAGTCAGTTTTATCATTCTAAGACAAGATCAGATGCATTAAAAGGATAGAATAGCAGCGATATGAAAATCAGGATAAGTCCACAACTGTGCTATTAAATTGTGAAGCTTTTGGCAACACTCAACTGAGACATGCAGGGTTTGTCATTCTATTTATATACACTTTCAACATGGCCACAGTTATTTGACATATATTGCCAATGCCACTAATTTCCACTTCGAACAAGCAGTATGATGTCAAAGGGAAGCAGCACATGTCCAACTTAAAAAGATCAGGGCCTAATGAATGCACAAAAGGCAGAGCGAGAGCTTTGAAATAAGGCTGAACACATGGTGCTTGAATGTGTTAACTGAAAGCAAGTTGCCTGTTTTTCCCCATGGGGAACTTGATGTGTGGGAATAGAGGCTCCATGCATGGTTGCCATGCATTGGCCCTTACGTTTTGCACATGTAAGTAAACAATCCCGCCTTGTCTACTGAGAGGCCTGAGTTTATACATGGGTGCAAAACATGTGTTGCAGCCAAAGTCGCATCAAAGGTCACTAAGCTATGCTTTGAACACTTCAAAGCTGGGGGATGAGACTGTAGCTTTTAAGTTTTATGGCAGGTGTAAGCAGGGGTTGCTGACCAGCCCAGGGTGGTCTGCTCCCCGGTCCGCATAAGGCTGCTGGTAGTTAGCCCAGTAGATGTGGTGTTTGGAGGTCTGGGCCTGACTCGGCCAAGGCGTCCTCATGCAGCATGTCACATTTGGACTCCTTGCATCTGAAAGGGTTTCTGGGAGCAGACTGGACACAGGCAGACGTCCACTTCAAGGGTCTCCGGTTTCAGAGGACCTCAGCAGGGTACATCTAAAGGCCTGTCTCAGTCCCGTTTTGAAACAGATACAGTGGCAGAGAGCAGCTAGGGGGCCAAAGCCTGATGACCATACCACAGAGTGACCACACCACTGCAACCCCTCCCCTGACAGACTAGAAACAGACCCTGTAGCAAGTTCAAAGGATCCTAAAGGGGTCTTGCCAAAGTTCATTTGCTGGGCTTCATTCATCTCAGCACCTGATGGGGTTCACTGTGTTGGTTAAAATGTGGGACTTCAAAGGTGGCGAGAATATTAAGACTTCTCATTCCTAATGATTCTTTTAGCTGCAGAACTTTAACAGCTACTTGTTTTTTTTGGAGTTTGCATCCTGTCAAATAAAAAATAATTTCTCATTTGTAAAAAAAAAAAAAGAAACTGCAGCAAACATATTTTCTTAAAACATCCACTACTTTTCTTTGGCCTTATGAATGGTTTTTATGAAAATAGAATGGATCTTACTAGATTGCTAAAATGTGAGAAATATCCTCACGTCAAGCTGTACAAAGTCCATAATCTCTAAAAGAGCTCCAAGTTCTCGCAGTCAGGAGCTCTTTTATATGCCACATTGCGAACATTGAAATCGACACAAAGTGGCTTAATAACTCCTCCGGTGACATAGTCTGGTAAATTGATCATTTGAACGCTTTACAATATTCATAATTATGCGAGCGGAATACAAGGTGGTGCTGTGCGTCTGCTTGATGATCCCACTATGACAGGCCTATAACAGCCCTCTCTCCTTGAGCTAGTCAGAGAGCCACATGCACATTGAGAAAAGCCATTACAGGCCCGGGGTGAAGCAGGTGTGTTTGCGGCACTTCACAGATGGCTGGGAGTGCTGTTAATGGGTGAATGGTAAACAGCAGAAAACTTCTTATCTTTGATGTGTGATTGTTTGGACAAGTGTGCCCACTCTAACGTATCTGAAAGGTGGAATGTGAGGTCAGCTCCTCGTATGATTTGATTGACCTCTGCTAACAAGGTTTCTCACACTCATGGCACACTTTATTATACATTTCACTGGAATTTTGTACAGTTTGCTTTAGGCTCATATAAGATTTTGACATTTGGAGCTTTTTGAATAGAAACACCATTATTTGCGTGAATGTATATTGCAAGACCTGGCTACATTTATTCAAAACTGAATAGAAGTCAAATATCCATGCTAATACTGCTCAAATAATATAACTTATTGGTTATTACAATTATAATCACAATGTTAAAACAGTTTATTTGTATTTTAGACAGAGACAGATTTGCTTTTGTCGTATCACCTGAAGTTTGTAGAGAAGAAAAGAAATCCTCAGAGTGGCATAGCTCTGACTGAAAATGTTTCCAACCTGTCCGATCCAATGCTGTGCTATTAAATTTTAGACATCTACACTTTCAAAAGAAGAGTATTGTTGGGGTTTCATTTTATTTTTTTCTTAGCCACCCAAAGATCCTGTATCTTCTAAACATTGTATTGGTCAAGGCTGCTGGTGTATTAAGCATCCTGATTGGCTTATCAAGCAAATACGTTTCTAAACAAATATGAGAGCTAGAGAAATACATGAGTAAATTATATTTGATGCTGTTAGACAAATGACAGGCTGTTGCGAAATCTTCACTAATCTTGGCTGACCAGCTGGAATGACACAGCACCTCCAAGCCAGACCAAAGCATAAGCAAACTACTACGCTTGCCTAGGGCCCCTAAGCTATCAGGGACCTCCCATAAGTGCTTGAATTTTAACAGAGACCACACATTTAAAATGTATATGTCTGTTTAATGAAAATAAGAGTAATGTCAAATATTATTTGATGATTTAGTATAGATAAAATAGAATATCTGAAATTGTTTAAAATTTTTATTTAAGATGAAAAGTGCAAAGAATTATCTTTGTTTGATTGATGTGTTAACATGGTTAATATCGGATTCTTCAAGTTTAATCTTTCCATTGTGTTTGAGCTCTGTTGGCTTACAAATTCAAATTCAAGAACATTCATATTAAACCCACTCAACTAAACTTGACCCAAGGGAAATCAAGGGAAAAGTTTAGCGTTTTTTCAATCGTCTGAGTAGTAGTGTGCAGTAACAGGTGTGGGATGGGGGATAACATTCACTGTGTGCTTTAAACAGCTAGAGAAAAACTTTGGTCACTCCCACATTTTCTGGAGCATTCTATTAAAATGACTTTAAATCATAGAATAATTGTACAAAAACATAACATATAGTTTTTTTAACCATAACTTTAAAAAAAGGTGCAGCTTGATACTAGTCTTGTCCCATTGTCAATCTCATAGACAGTTAATTCTAAATCTGTATTAACGATGATTCTTATTATATTTAAACAGAACAAAACACACATATGGATAGTGGCTAAATCAACTAGAATGCTAACGGTTAGCCTTATTACAAACCAGCTGACCAGCAGTCTGCAAAAACACCTGGGGAGAGGTGTCACTCCAGAACCTCTATTGACATCTAAGGATTTCTGTAATGGAACAAAGGAACAAATTTGTTTTGGAACAGAAACATTTAAAACCGTATCATACCTTAATAACGAGAATACCCAGATGGCCACTGCACAAGGATTATTATTCTTATTTTTTTTTCCTGTAACATGCCTTACAACTTCCATTTTTCCAGAGCAGCCAAAAAGATGAAGAACTTCTTACAGACTATTTATTAATTGTTTCCTATTAAAAAGGAACACTTTGCAACACCCAGAGACACATCATCTTCACAGAATGTGGGTCGTCTTTCTGCTTCATTGTTGCACTGAGATCTTGAAGTGAGATGATTAAAAAGTGCATTACCTGGCGCTTCATTGAATGAGCCATGCTAAATTGGCCATTTTCCACCTTGTGATAGATTGAGCTTCTATAGACGCGCTTTGTTTTTCTGTCGCCCAGTCATCACCTATTATCAAAGACAAATTTTCAATATCACACTGGGAGTCCAATTAGGGATTTACATTGTGACAGTATTTTTCACTTTAATTACCGTGCGCGGCGCAAAGGTTTGACGCATTTCCTTATTTATCAAGCAACATAGTGGAATGGAATTCATCATGGAAATGGATAGTTACTGGAAAGTGTAATTGAGGCTCTTTTTGCAGGTGAGAGGAAATCAAAACTAAGATGTTGCTACACAGCATTTCCATATTTTAGTTCAAAAGATCTATGGCAACGTGGGGATTGAAAACAAATGGAAAGAGGAGGATTAAAATATTGAACTTCTCAATTGAAGTAACACAATTCCTGCATACTACGCCACAGGTACCCAAAACACAATAGGTTGTGGGATTTGGGAGAACATGTAAGGTCAGTGATATAAATTTAATTCTGCCTCATGTTGGGCACACAGTGGGAGTCCCTTTTTAACCGGCAGCACTGGAAGCCGCAACTGGATGGCCACCAAATTCGACTGGTACACTGAGGCGTTTGACAGAGGCATTCAGGGACTCACTCATAACACTTAAAACCTAAACGCCTAATTGCTAGAGATGGCTGCAGAAGTGATGAAGTTAAATGACTTCACATTGAAATTTCCTGTGGGTTTCCAGACTTCACATATGGAGACAGTAAGAGTCCAATGGCCCCGGATAAATGTTAATTTTCTTCTTGCGGGTCTGCAGGGTAAGAGGATTGCTGACAGTTCCTCTATGTGGACGTACTTTGAATAATCATCTCATTTTTATGAGAAAAAAATGCAATAAATAAAAAATACTGTGGCGATCCTCACTAAGTGATGGTTCCCTGGAAGCACGGCCTGCAGTAGATTGAAGCAACCCATGGCACCCTGCTTAATACCCAATTTCCATAGAGTATCTCTATCAGCTCCTTTGTGTGACCCTGCAAATATCCTCTGGGCCTCTTCATTAGTCTGTCAGGCCTGTGTGCAAAGGCTCTCCAGTTAATTTGCCCTGGCGAGACTGTTTTCCTGACTGGAGATTGGCCTGGAAGGAAAAAAAAAATTGCCTGCTGCAGTCACTTGAAGATTCATAGAGGCACCCTTCATGCAAATATATATATAGCTGGTTTCTGTTTCTCTGTTTTTCAGCACGTCCCTGCTCATCCATTTTAAGTGCTCCAGCAAATCTCTCACACCACTCATTGGCTTGTTTATTGCCAGCTTTCTGGGGCCAATCTTGTCATGCACTGGTGATATGAGCACGGTGGTGGTTCTTCTTTTTTCTGCATTGTTTGGCCGACCACTTGCTGCTACAATTGACCTGCAAGTGGAGCTGATGACCAAGATGACTAACCCCTGGGGAGCCCAAGTCAGGGAAATCATGCGAGAGATGGAGAAAGACAGCCAGGCAGACCAACTCACACAACACAACAAAACAAAACACAACACAAACATACACACACACACACTCTCTGTACTGTATTTCCACAGCGCTCTCAGTGGCTGTGCTCCCTAGTTGAAGCATTTGCGGCAAGGAGAGATGCCACATTTATGCAGCACAAGGCCGTCATTTCTTTCTGGGGTTTAGGAGCTCCTAGTGTGATGTTGGCGTGATGCGCCCAGCTTTGACAGGTGCTGCCATCCCAGCAGCTCAGCCAGGCCCGCCGACCAGACATGAGATGTCTGCTCAAGCCGCGGAAGATCCAGAAGCTTGCTGGGAGCATGATCCCAAACTTGGCACGGAGCGCAGCAACAATCACTGGAGCCGATTTAATTGTGTTACTCTTGGGGATAAAGAAGTCAGGAGAAAAAAGAAGCAAAAGGCTCGGAATCGCCACCACATTTTACCTCAGAACACAAATGTTATTACTACATTTTTTTATATAGAAAGTGTCTTGCAATCACTAAGACACCTTATTATTTATTTTTATATGTATGTACATATATTTTTATTATTATTATTATTTTTTTTTTTACATTTTCACGTTACGAGAGACTTCAAAAGAGTCACTGCTTTCTAGGACCTTTCTAGTCCTTCTGCTGTTTTTGGGGGTATCTCTAGCTTTCTACTTCTAAGAAATTTTGCAATGTAGCTCAAGATCAATCAGGTAAAATCTGACATCTGTCTGTCAATCTGTCTATAGTTTTATTCCATGACAGTGAGCTATGTGACTTTTATTTAAATTATATATATATATATATATATATATATATATATATATATATATATATATATATATATATATATATATTTGTTAAAATTGTCACTGTGTTATGTTAGTATAAAATGAAACAAAGTGAAAAAATCAAGCTCCTCCACCTCCTCTTGGTGCTGATATTGCCATCTGTAGAAACGCACCATCCCCAGTCAAAAACAACCATTCAGAGTGAGGAGAAGCATCTTAGCGCTGTCGATCAAACTTGTGCATGCTCTGCTTAATGTGCTAATGGTGGAGAAAAAACTTATTGTTTCATGAAAGTTGCTTTCTCCCTGTCATCGGTGGCAGTGCTAACTAGACTGAGCATTCACAACAACTTCTGCAGATGGGGAGAATCTGTATTGTAGCATAGAGCAAGAGGGAAACTGTGCGCAGCATGTACATGAGCGAGATTGACATTGCTAAGACCCGCCTCCTGACTGACTGATTGTTTCTGATTGAGATGTGCATTTCTGTAGTTTTCACTGGTAGCACTGGGAGAAGGCAGAAGAGCTATTTTTTTTTCCACAGATTGCCTAAAACATTGGTTTTATAAAAGTTACATATCCCAGGTTCAATGCTTCCATTCAGATACATATTATTAAGTAGGTTTTTTGTATAGAACAGACTTCTAATGTAGTGTGGGGTAGCAGTGATTAGCACTATTGCCTTGCAGCAAGAGAATCTCTGATCCAAATTCCTGCCTGGTGATGGACCGGAAAAAATATTGCTTTTTAGATATTTATGTGTAAAATAAAATTACAAACCTCCAATCACTAACCTCCATTTCAGGATAATGCACTTTACCACATAAAACCCCATTAAAGAACCCCAAGACATACAACTGGAACTTGGAAAAAGTTGAAGGGGTATGACTGCTCTCGCAATGCAGTATGTATGTAGCCTTAACAGCTCCCTCCTCGGGCTTCAGATGAAGCATTTTCGTTTTTTAAATTGCCAAGGCAGGGTGCATCCTCCAATAGCTGTGCCGTGTGTGATCTGAGGGGAAACAGAAGGAGACAAACCCTCACCGCGAAACATGTCTTTTTCCCCTCCAGGATTGTGCAGCTGCACATGGAAAACATTAAGCAATTTATGGATCGAATAGGGACGGGCTAATAAATGTCAGGCAATTTCAACAAGCAGAACCAAACCAAACTGGGTGTGACTCCATCGGTAGCCTCCCGAGATGGTGCTACATTCAATAAGAATAAACAGTCCTGACCAGATCATGTCTTACTCTGTAATTAACTCACATGAAGGTATTATTATTTATGAAGAATGAGGAAGGGACAGCAAATTTATTATAAATTGAAAGAAAGGTTAGAGAAACATGAATGAGAAAGGAATTTTTAGATACATCTGTAAAAGTGTAATGAAGCATCCCCAGTTCCTTTTAAATATTTTCAGCACAGCTGCTTCTCACGCTGAACAGAGAACGATGCTGTTGAAAGGAAGAAAACCTTTAAAAGAGACGAGATTAGCACTGTGGTCCTGTAAAAAAGATCAAATTCTAAGTTGACGAGATTGAATCTGTCACGTGTAATTTGGGACTTTTGGCTTGGCACAGTGTGCAGATGATCTGGTCTGCACTTTTTGTTGGACAGTGTCCAAACATGCCTATGTGGAAGAGTTACTGGGGCATGGGTCTTTGTCCACACACCCCTGGGAGAGCTAAGATGGGCCCCATTTTCATTGGTTGCAGTGGGTAAAAGCACAGTGGGTTTTTATGACTGGATGTTAAATATCTACATGAAACTTGTCTTTGATCATCAGACGCAAAAGTTGTCCTGATCAGACAGCATCGCCTTTTTTGCAATTTTTTTTTCTTTCTATTATTAGTCCTGTTTGGATAGAAAACAGCCACTGTTTGTGAGAGGAGATGCCAAAATATTCATGCTTTTAAAAAAGTTCCACCATCTGCCTCATGTCTTAGTTACTCGTCCTCAGTGCCAACACGTACTCAAAGTTTTTACTCTTATGCCTGAACTTAGGAGAAGTTTAGATAATGAAGCTGTACTCATGAAGTGACCATTTTTCCTGCTCATCCCTCAGCTCTGAGATTTACAGGGGGTAGAGCCGTCAGAGTAAAATCATAGGTCTACAGATGTTTTCAAGATGTTTTTTTCCTGTCAGATGCAGATTATCCCCTGTAGCAAAATCTCATTAAAGTGCAATTTACAGAGCCGCGCTGATGTTGCCATCAACCAAAATTAAAGGCATTAATTTTTCAAAGGAAGTTCACTGAAGTCCTCGCAATAAATGATGTAGCACTTTGTAAGAATGATTAGCCAGTGCATTATTTTGGGGGAAGAAATTAACTCACATTAACATTGCGAGGGGATTGGACATGGACAGCGAATAAAAAATAAAAAAAAAAGGAGATGTGCAAATGCGGCCATTTAGTTAGAGCGTGTCGGTATGGAGACATGCATATTAACGCGATCATGCTGGCACCGATGAGGGAAGAGGGAAATATGAAAGCCTGATGGAGGTTATGACATAGAGAGATGTGTACACTGGAGGGCTAAAGAGCTGCTACTCCTCTTTTATTCACTGGTGATGAATGCAGAGAAATTAGAAAAATGTACAAGCTTTTTGGTTTCAAGTACTCTCCAATAAAAAATTAACAGTATTAAAATGTACAATAAAATTGTTGGAATGTTGGAAGTAATGGTTTTACCTTATTCCAGTCTTTACTTGTGTATTACTTCCACACACATGTACACACACACTGAAAACTGAAAATAATAATTATATATATACATATATATATATATATATAGTAGTTTTTCCACATTAGCACATGTGGTAGATCTACTTTCTCTGCATTATATATTTTTTTAATTGTAGTTTTTTTCTGTTGTATTTATGTAAAAAAAATAATAAAATTGAAAAATAGACAATTACACGCAAATAAACCTAAAACCTTAAATATGGATCAACCACTAACACTGAATTGAAGACATGAAACATAAAAAATATAAATGTTTAAATATATTCTCATAACAAAAAAGACTATTTGAATCCTAAAACATAACAGTCAAAATTATAAAATTGTTAAATGATTATTAATATGAAAGTAGTTCCAGTAATAATAATAATAATAATAATAATAATAATAATAATAATAATAATAATAATAATAATAATAACAACATTTTTTCTTCTGCTCTTCTAATGAACCTAGTCTCTTTTATTTCAGTGACACATCATAGAAATTACACCTAGGGCGGATTTTAATATCGCGTAATTCACATTATGAATTACAAGTGATTAGAAAATGGACAATGGGCATGGGAAGTGATAGTCCATCTTTTATCTGCATTAAAATGAATTCCATAAAACGGTCTGTGTGCGTGTGAAGAGTGCGCGGCCACAGTCCTGCAGGCTGCAGGGCTGTGATTTATAATGATGGGGATGTTCTCCAGCAGACCAGGCGGGGAACATTAAAAAACTCGGAGCATAATGTTGCAGTGTCCGATGATGAATGTTTGTATTTATGATTCGGAAACGGCGCAATTAACTTTCGGTGACTTGTGGTCCGAATAAACGCGGCTATTCCCTGCACTTCATCAAAGTTAGTTAGACGCATTTTTTTTTCTTTCACAGCTTCATTATCTTCGTTTCTTTGAAAAGTTTAACTTTTGTTCGCCTTTTGAAAGTCGCTGGCCGTGACATGTCTTTGTTTTTAGAAGTTGAAGGTCTGTCTGGGCGAAACAATGTAAAGGCGGATATAGGTTTAATTAAGTTAACTGGTGAAAAAAGATGTCACAGCATGCAGCCGGCACATTATGGAGTACTGAAGTGCAAAGAAAAAAGAAAAAAAGAAACCGGCTGTCTTACAGCTGATGGTTTCTGAGACATTTGTTTTTGTCCTCTGCTTTCGAGGTTGTGCACGCCAAAGCCCATCAGCTAAATATCATAGATGGAAAGTATCGGGATCTTTCCGTTTTGCATTTTTACCTTATTTCATTCCATCCCACCTGCTGTCGCTGGTTAAGTTATTTAAATGCAGCTTCTATTGGGGACGCCGCCTCACGGTCAAAGTGCCATTGTCTTTTCTTTCTCTCTTTTTTTTTATTCGTTTTATCTTCAAATACAGAATTATTTGCCAATAAATTATGGGCCTCGCGAGGGCACGTCTTTTCCATATTAATTTTGTTAGACTTACCTCCTGTGGTCAACGTGCGATGTGACCATTAGCGGGGGCATAATGTTTTTGGCTCCTTTGGAAAAAAAAAAAAAAAAAAAGAAAAGAAAAAAGAAAAAGTCTTTGTACTATAGAGACAATTTATTATTTATACTATACGCTTAATATACATTTTAGAGAACGCCATAGATGGACCCAGACAGAGGCCTTCAAACATATGCACAAGCAGAGCCGGATTTATAAGGATGTGGGCCCTGGGGCAGAAAAGCCACTTTTGGTGTCTCAATTTCACAAACAGCAGCAGTTGTAACTATGCCAGTATGGCACAGAATCCACCCATAATGTGCCCAATATCCACAAATACACAAGAAATGAGACACGAAGAAATTTTAACTTAATTTTGAGAAGACAAAAAATATCTTCTTTGTGACTTTTTTTATTTTTTAAAAAAGGTGCAATGACAGTAAATGAATATACAGCTACGTTCATGCATTGTGTTTTCTAGGCAGAACAAAAAAACAGAGATTAAATAAAAACACTTCAACCATTAAAAAGACTGACTAAGGTTCACATAAAACCATAAAAACAGAAAAAATAGTCATTTAAAAGTAAGAAAGGTTAAGTCTAGGTTTGACAATTTTATACATATATTGCTAGTTTTAAACTTATTTCAATCCAAGGGTCCAATAAATGCATTCAAATTGTTACTTTTTGTGCTTTCACAAACAAATGAAAATCTTAAACTGGCACATGAATAACTTATGCAGACAAATTTAAGTTAAACCTATCTGGTCCTTTGGTTTCCAAACTAGAAATTATTGAATATTTCTTGAAAAACAGAGAATTGGACCTTGAATTTAGCACCAGAATTTACCTAAATATGTAGAAAATATGTAAGTAAAGTGTCGGTTACACTAGAGGTGTCAAATTCCTATTGGCTGAAGATGCAAATTAGAATTAAAAAAGAAAACCTTGTCGGTGAAACTAGGAGAACCTTTAACAGGCTGTGCTGTACCCTGATGGAGTGGAACCCTGCTCATTTATTAACATCGTCCATATCAAAAACTGCTATTGCACACAACTTTATTTGTTGCATATAAAATGCAAGAAATGACAGGTCAACATGAGTGTCAGTGTTTTGTGCTTCACCCACACAAACACTTCTGTGACAATATTTGAAAATGGGGGAAAATTACACAAATGTTACAGCATCTGTGCCAAACCAATTTGGCACACCGTTACTATTTAAACAAAGAGTTCAATAAATACACATGAATCCTTTTTGGTAAGAATTCTGCAAGTTTAAAAGTTAAAACACATCAATCAGTTAAATTTCTGCAGATTTTTAAAATGTAGCTTCTCAACTAAGTAAAATAATTTTTTTTTTTGCTCATTTGGATTGTCCTAAATGTCAAAAAGAAGCAATAATTAGGAACTGGTTTGTAAACATGTGATCAAAATTCCTCTCCAAATGAATTCCGACAAGGTGTCACTTAAACGTTTTCTGTAACACCCCCAGCTATAATGCACCATTTAATGACAACACTTGTCTCATGGTCAAGAAACTTAGCTTGCAAGTTTGATTTTAGCGTTACTACTGTTAATGAACTACCCAAATTGTGTTTAGGGCCCCAACATTTAGGGTTAACTTTTTTTTTTTTTCTTTAACACTGAAACCTTCTCAGCCACATATTTTATGACAGCTGTGAATATTTACTAAGTTAATATAGGAATTACATAATACAGTACAGCAATGCTATCTGTTGGACAGAGCACACAACAAATGGGAATGACCGACTGAACAAACATTTTCAGTTTAGTTCTAAACGCGAGATTGGTGAGAAGAACTTATGTTCGTTATATTTAATCATTATGGAAAATTACATATGATATTAATTTGCTTAATTTGGTAGTAAATCTACCCCATTTAAAAGATTGCGATGGCTAATGTTTTACACTCTTTTTATGGCATAGCACACAGGCCAGTGGTTTTAGGCACATGTGGCAATCGCATGTTATGCCTCTGTAATATCACACCTGGATGTGTTTTAAGGAGTTATTAACCTTGCATGGCCAAACTTGGAATTCCTAATCATGTTTACCATTTTCCAAACCACTGACTTTTATTTCTGCATTCTTATTCAGCTTTCTACGCTTGACAGAGTTACACAACCCCACAATTCTGTTTTTATTAACCAGTCACAACAACAACAACAAAAAAAAGGTTTTAATAATGTGAAAGAAAGTATTTTATACAGCCTTGAAAAACAAACACTTTCCCTGTCCACAGATTTGTTAAAAAGTGAAGGAGAGGCGACAGAGATTTTTACTGTTGGCTACTCCTCGTGGGGGAGGTTGATGTGTTTGAATGGCAGAGGAGGGGAGGGGAGCGAGAGGGCTTCAAAAGCTGCTTACCAGCAGGTGGCGGCAACATAACGTTTGAGGAGCCCCACCCCTCCAGCTTCTGGGGTTGTGGACTTTTCTCTTGATATTGACAGGTGTTTTATCCTTCAGCTCTGGAGAAATTAAAACCGTCAACATGTCTGCAAAAATGATTCTATTGATCACTGATGAGGAAAAATTCAAAGCTCTAGTCAGATGGTGTCTGGAAAAGACTTGAGAAGAGTTAAAAACACCATGTTTGCCCCGTAATGACCATATTTCCACGGTGGACTCCTGGAGGCATGTGTCTGATTTGAAGATAACACTTTTTAGGCAAGACTTTTCTGTGTAACTCAAACAAAATTAACACAATTTTGTACAAGCAGGATATTTATTGTGGTGTTTTGTGACTTGTCCTTAGTGGTCAAATTCCCTTTGTGCTACAGGAGACATTCAGAAGATGAATCACACTATGCATTTTTAATTTCCCAGCCGTGGCTCTTGTCCAGGACTCAGTGGGTCTGATGGAAATTAGCTCTGGACAGGCCACCGACATCAGTCGAAGAGGGCTGCGGCACTTAAGGCATGATGTACGACGGTCATTACCGGAGGCTGGTCAGAAGGGAGTCCAGGTCATCCTTGACAGCAAAGAGAAACAGCAGATGAGACAGAATGCATGTAGCCAGCTTAAAAAATACCAGCATCTCTTTGGTCCCTCTCTGGGAATGCACACAGGGCCCCTGATAGGCGAAAGGTCCCCAAAGACAGCAAGAGATTATTACCCATCCTCACCTCTTGCTCTTTGTTCTTGTACAGTAGTGCAGCTCAAAGCAAAAGGCGCTCCCATTCGCTCTCAGTTGCATCACAAATAATGGTCTGACATATGTGCCACTTATCAACACGTCTGCAGACAAGTTGGCAAGTCACACGTCTATTTTAGTTTGAGGTCGACTGATTAGCGGCACTGATACGGGATGGAGCACATGTGTCACTTGCACTCCTTGTGTTGGTGTAACTCCAGCACAGTGGAGGTTCGGGCTAATTACCATCATCTGACGGCCTTTTTCTTTCCCTACCTTTGATTGAGGGTTTGACTTTAGTCTTCTCGGTCATGTCATTTAATGGCTCTTCTTTGTTAATGCTCTTCTGGGTGGCAAGTAGAGCAACTGGTCGCAATACGGGGCCCTGTGTGTTGTGTCGGGTGTCACAATATTTGGGCTATCAGATAGGGCAAATAGATTAGAGCAAAGCAAGGTGTGAATGTCATTGACTATCACCACATGTATGTCAACTATAAGATTTCTCTTAGCTCCGCTGCCGAGAGAGGAAGGGGCATTCAAAATTAAACAAAAGTGTCTGACAAGTGGAAAGTTAATTGCATTCAAAGCCAGTTCAAACCTGGCATCTCTAACACGAGGAGAGGACAGCATGTCAAGGAGATTAAGAAGTGAATCAAGCAAGGAAAGAAAAGGGGAGGGGTAAAAAAAAATGAAAGGAAATAACTAAAATGAAATAATGTGCTGGACCACCTCTTGAGCATGTACAACCGTGGCATCTGTGTCAGATGTTGTTAATTAACGTCAGTATGTTCTTCGCTGGCACTCAGCTTCTTGTCCTTCGTGCAGGGGAGATACTGAAGGAGAAGTGCTTATGGGGAACAAATTTGTGTGCGTGCGTATGTGTGTGTGTGGCTGGTTCTAAGTGGGGGAGGAAGAAGGGTACAACCAGTGTCGGTAGGGGGTGTTAATCCCACTCATTATAATTCCAGTTTGTGGCCTTTCTTGGAAAGGGGACCACAGGGGCCCTACGCTGTATCTTATCAGTATGTATTTCTGTTTTTTCACCTTTCCAATTGGCCCCTGAGAGCACTCTGGCATACATATCCTCTCTTATTTTGGTCCTGATTGTAATATAATGTAATATGTCATTGATAAATAGTGAGATGTAGCCTTTTACATTTGGGGTTGTAAGTTAGAATAGCACCACAAACAGCATCATATAACAAAAGCAAGCTATGTACTTTTTATTTGTGTATGCAGGGCCAATTTAGTTAACATTGAGTAAAAAACATACTTCCATGAGAAATGCAATCTCGTTATCATTTTGTGAGTTTCACATACATATGAAGTAAATGATCATCAGTAAAAAAAAATATCCTACAACAGTACCAACAAAGGCATCATGTAACAAACCAGTGTGCCTAAACGTAGTCATGTTATCATCCCTAATTTTAAAACGTAGTATCAGAAAAAAAAATCAAATTAGGTTTAATTTTAAGAACTCAATAAGAATTTGGAATATGAAGCAGAGGATCATCAACATATGATGGGAATATAAACTGTTTCACCTTTGATTCAGATGATTCATGTATTTAGTTAATATTCTTTAACATTTTAGGCACATTCCTAAAAAATACATTTAGGACTTTGCTTTGCTTCAATGGCACAGATACAATCACCATGTAACAAAAGTCAACTTCATTTATAAACACTTTCAAAACAGCAAAACTGACCATAATGCCAAACAGACATCATATTAAAAACATCAAAATAAAACAATCACAATCATGTAATCAATCAAGATGTAATACACAACTTGACAAATAAAATGACCTCTATCATGCTGAGTCAAAAGGCAATGAGAAGAGACGGGTTTTCAAAGCGGTTTTAAAAATAGACAGTGAAGAGGATGTGTAGCCTAATGTGTAGAGCCAGTACATTTCAAAACTTTGGAACTGTCACAGAAAAAGCTTTCATTCCACTGAGCTTACGCTGTGTCTTTCGTACATCCAGGTTAAGCTGGTTTTCTGACCTAAATGAACGGGAAGGGCGATGTAATTGCAAAAGAAACTACGTGCTGTTTTTGTTCTTTTATGGGTATCATATAATGAAAATTAATTTAACCTGTTTTTCAAATGCAATGTGCCAACATTTTGTTTCACAAGCTTGTTATGAATAGTGTTAAGTAATTTATAATCGACAGAAACTGTAGTAAGGTTGTAGACTACAACAGCACTGGTAAAAAAAAAAAAAAAAAAAAAGAAAGAATAACATGTAACAAAATCAAACTATGCATTATTTTAGTTGTTGTGCAAGTGCTCATTTTCTATAAAATTAAAATGTACTGTCACAATAAATGTAACCAAGTTTCCATTTCATGAGCTTGATATCAATGTTTTCTTTAGCACATTTCACTTTGCACAGAATCTTTTATCAAGTAGTTGTACATTTTGCCACGTCTTTGGGGAGATCAAGAAGGTAAATTATTTTTAATGCTTGCACAAAAAATAATAGACCATTTTCTAAATGAAGTGCCATGCTGGTGCCTGGGATCATCAAAATGCCAGTTTTGCCTCCCTGTTGATCAGCTAATTTGAGAATGAGCGCACCTGGTGTGTCATATTGCACTGCAAAAGTACAAAAATGGCACTCAATCTAAAGTGTTTGGTTATTTCCATGTAAAACTGCGGTACACACAATGCCAACATTATCAGACACCAATAAAGTGCAGATAGATGAAGTCGTTGTTGCAAAAAGAAAGAGAGAAGTTATTGCATACTTGCTGAAAAAGAGATCAAAAAGGGATGAAGGTGAAAAAGAAGCTGGGTTTTCAAAATGGCCACTATACCAAGTGGTTTGGTTTTTATATGTCCTCCACTGCGTAGGGTCTCAGATTATTGCAGACAGAAGTGTGACAGAAAAAGTCAAAATAGACTGCTGTCATAGTGATCCTACTGGATCTTGTTTCAAATGGTGCATGCCAGATGATAAAATTGAAATGGCTGTGCAGATGTTAGAAATGTCTGCAGCCAACACATACCCAAGTAAAGCTTTAAAACCTATAAAAAGACTGCAGAGGGTGCTGCTTAAGGTTCTGAGTATTGAGGTCCATGGGGCCGTTTATCAGCTTCGCATGCCCTGGTTGCCCGACTGGGATGCCTGAGTGGAGACCGCTTTCACGGGAGCTTATCTTTTCAACAGGTTTTGCATTGCTGTGGACAGCAAAATCAGGGTCTGGCTCAGTAAAGGAGTGGAGCACAGTTTGGGGTGGCGCCACACCTCGGTACTAATTTCAGGGTTAGCAGAACGCCCAACAGGAGGACGGCATTGCCATGGCAACAGCCAACAGCTACAATCTGATAGGGGCCCCCAAATAATCAGTCATCATGACACACAGCCGATTACTGCAGTCTTTTTCTATCATGGAAAATTTCAGCAACAGCCTGTTTCACATTTCTATGTTGCAGAAGGATCAATTTTTTTTATGTTGAAGATTAGGCTTGCTTTCATTTTTAGATTTTCTACTAAAGCCTTTTATTTAGCATTAACACACTATTACAGAGTAATACAATAGGACAATAGCTTTATCCATTTGTCCCTCATTTACTACTTTGTTGATGTTCTACAATAAAAACAACATTACAGCTGTTTCCCAAACCAACCAGGCAAATTTACTCTCTACATGTCCTGTGCATGATGTTGAAATTATATTTTTTCTTTCCTCCACGCATACAAGTGATAAAACAGCGAACTGAGATTGTAAGAGTTGATGGCAAATCGGAGCGAGGGAGTGGTAGTCAGTCAGGGGCAGCCACAATGTACTTTCCATCAGGATCTAGTCAATTTATCAGTGCAGAGATGTTATTAGCTTCCAGATAGCTGCTGCAAGAGCATGTAGGTATTTTCCTCCCCATCAGTCTCCTTTTATATTTTTAGATGTTCTTTATGTGAGTACAATGGCCTCAATATCAAACATTTTAAATGATGCTTGAAATACTAGTCACTTGACTTTGATGTCACAGGCAATTAAATCCAACCTAACCTCTTTCCACCGTTAATAACAGCAATCTTGCCCGACCTAGTGCCTAATTAATATGTGCTATTTGTCACTTTGGCTTGACACATGTATATCAAAGCGGGGGTTGGGGAGATCGACTGGAGGGGTAAAGAGGTGGTTTCGTAAGGGGGAGTGGGAGGTGGTTGGAGTGGTATTCTGTGCTTTCATTAGGTTGCAAGGTAGCACTCCTCTTTTCCTCCCTCTCCTCACTGCTGGGTTAACGGCAGGTGTAGTATCATTGGATTTTTAGTCTTGGGCGCAAAGTAATGCACGTAAAGGAGTTTAAAGCCAGTTCTTCAAACACTAGACATCAAAGGACATCTTTTTAAGGATATGTAAGGTTGAATAATCCTTATTATTTGGCTGAGAGAACATGATTGAAAACTGGACGATCTTACACCATAGATGTTTAAAGTCATGGTGGTCAAGGCCTTTTAATCTTCCCTCATAAATTTTCTCTATGTCCTAGATGGGTTTTTCTCCACCACTTTTGAACCATTTTTTGACTTTACTATGCCGTTTTTTTCAATAGCTACTTTTTTCAGTAGCTGTTTTTTTTTTAATAGTATTTCCATAATAAGCCCTTAAAAATAAGTATGCAGCCCAGAATATTTTTTGACTAACATGTGATGATCTGGGACCTTTCATTATGCACAGACAGCATTGTTCAGGAAACCTGACCATGGTCAGGCGTGTTTTAACTTTAAGTTCTATGTTAGACCAGCTGATCAGAGATGCTGTCTATAATTGCTAAATCCCATTCTCAAACCAGACGGACAGCTCATCCCTATGTATGTTCTCTGAAACAGGGCTTCAACTTCCTTGTGTGCCACCTCAAACCCCTGTTTCGATTTCGTTCTTTACAGAAAACACAGAGGGACACCAAGAAGCCATTTCAGCCCTTTCTTTAAATGAGATTTGGGAAAGAGGCTGATGTCCACTGTTCCTCAGATAAAGTGTGGTTATGGTGCTTGAAGTGGTAAGTGAAAAAAAGGTGTTTCTCAACGGTGATTTATATGCCTGAAGTGACACGGTTTTATAGCTTAATTTTACAAGAAAAATCTTCATTTCATTTGCTTTGTAGGTAATTTTGTGACTTTTAGGGATATCATCATCCTTCAGTGGAGTTTGAATGTGGCAAACCAGTGCCTATAATTAGGCGTGCATTTGTTTGTTTGTTTGTGTGTCTGCCTGCTTGTGCATTATGCATTGTGCATGAGCGCATGGCCCATCACTGCCAGTTTCAGCATGGTCTCGGTGGGTGGGAGGGCCTTACTGAAACGTTGCAATGAAATCAATGATCCATGCTTCTTTAGATGTGACCAACAAACTACGTCGTCGTCTCATTCCAAAACAAAAGGGCTGACTTTGGGGGAAAAAGTTGAAAGTGGCCCTGTGCCAAAGCCGTTAAGGATTACATTGCAAATGTGCTGGCTTTCTTTGAGAGTTGTATTTCTGAGTGAGGTCACAAGAGAAATATTCATACTTCATATCTTTATATCGATCTAATATTCTGTCCTTCTTTTTTCGTGCCTGAAACCGTTTTGCTGAGTGCTGCCAGGAGTTCACATCTGTGCCGAAAATGAATTGTATCCCAGAGCCCTCTGAGTCAAGGATTCACTTGTAAAGAATGCAGTTTTATTGGATGAACAGACTAATGTACCATGCAATGTAGTTGCACTAGCATTTTATGCCACATTGAAAGAGTCAATTAATTTGCATAATTCAAACGAGTGTACTGCCACTTTGAAGGCATGGCTGGGCATCTTGGCTAGTCAAGTCAGCTCCTCCGTTTCTGATAGATTAATCATTCCTGCCATACAATTAATTACATTTTATGACAATTTGAACCCTTTTTTGTCCCACCCACTGGTACGGCAATTTTACAGCCAGGCGGCGATATCAGCGCATCCTGATGAAACCCTTGTGATTTAGTGAACACCTTAACACAGAGCCTGTGCCTAGGGCTGCAAAAAAATTAATATTTTGTTTCCCATCTGGTGGAATCAGCAGAATTAATGAGGGAAGGAGGCCTGTAGCAAAGCAGGATCCAGGGATCAATCTGCCTTTCTCTGCTGGTTACTATATTCGATGCTGGAGGTGTGCGTGCATGTGTGTGTGTATAACACTGGGGGGTTTAAGGGGGATGCAGGATGAGATGGGGAAGATATTGGTTTATGCACTTCCATAGCATGGGCATCTACAATAGGGTGATCACTACTGTAAATGAGTGATTACAGCAGCTCCAGTGCCCTTCCACCTCCCCACCCTGACAGACAGCACCGCTCCTTACCCACCACTACCCTACTGATTAATTTTCAGCCTTTGCTGCCCGTCTGTCTTTTCCTTTGTCACTTGTTTACAGTCTTTAATTGAATTGCACTGGGGCAAATGTTGTTGTAGTCGTCGGCACAGAGTGACGGCGGTAAAGTGACGAGGCAGAGTGGGGCTAGTTTTGTGCAAATAGCTCAGCAGCAGCTAATCTACTTGTAGTTCTTGGCACCATGAGGAACAATGAGGGTCAGATAGATTCTGGCTGCTGTCCGATCAAAAGTAAGAACTGTGTGAACTATTTTGTTAAATTCAACACACATTTAAACACAAATATAAACAGCCTGGTCAAAACAAAAGGTCAGACACTCTACTGTTTTGTTGGACTGCCTTTGACTTTGATTATAGCACACATTTGAGGTGGTCAGGTGAGTGTTGCATTCATTTTTCATCAAGTCCTTGTATTGATGACTCACAGCATTTTCCACCACATTTCAGAAATGTCGTGCTGGCATCATATATGGATTCATCACTTCATTCGGCTCTCTTCTTACCCTGACACACTCATCTCTCTGGGAGAGGGCAAATCTGAACTCATCAGATCACATGATCTTCTTATAGCGCTCTGGAGTCCAATCTTCATTCTTCCTTGCAAATTGTAGCCTTTTTCTCCGGATAGCCTCACTAATGAGTGGTTTTCTTATGACTACACAGCTGTTCAGACCCAATCACTGGAGTTCCCTTCACAATATGAATGTGGCAATATAGCATTTAGGTTACTTCTAATCAAGCTTTCTATGGAAAAAATGCATCTAAATCAACAACCTAGAAGGAAGGTCATCATTCTTCAGACTGCCATTTTGACAGCATCCTGATCAGACCTGGAAGAACATTTTCCACAGGTTCAGTGAAGAAATGGCTGTGACAAAACTATGGTGTATTTTAATGTTAATGACCTTTTTTTGTTAGTAATCCTGTCGTGGTCTTAAGTCAATATCCAAAACCACACACACACAAAAAAAAAACCTTGTAAAAGAACACAGGGGATCATTTAGACCCCACAAGTTTTTTACTCTGTGCGTGGTCCAGCGGGATTGCACTGACCCCGCTTTTACAAGGTCTTTATTTCTGTGTGTGGTTTCGAAAATTGACGTTCTGCCGGGAAAACCCTCCTCTGCCCCATTGCTGTTCTCCATGATATTTTCTGCATTCCTCCTTTGCATTGTGCTAAGACCACAGGAGGGTTAAATAAGTTAAAACAGTTTTGTTGACTTCCCAGAGAATTAGTTTTTGCCTTTTAAGTGGGCCAGCTACCAAAAACTACATTAACTCTTTCAGCAAAAAAAAATCGATCGTTCAGTTTAAAGACTATTTCTCCGCATTTTTTTTGTTTTAGCCAAAATCATTTACATGAATTAACTTTTTTTTTTTTAAATCAAGAATGCGATGACCACAACAAACATCTGAATAATTTGTATCTAAACCAGTCTATCCTTTTGTGCATCTGTAGCTTGTAGAAGACACCCCTGCAACTCAGGGTTGTGTTCTTAGTGCAGGTAGAATGTGTTCTACTGGGAGACAGGGGGATCAGACACAGGGTTGTGCAATGTGTTAAGATCCTGGAGCATTTATTTATTTTTCCAGCCACACTTCTTCTCACATCTCACCTGCAGTATCAGTAAACTGTAAAACAAACATGGCAGATGAAATGTAAAAAACCTCATAGTTACAATGTCCTGCTGGGAGAAGGATCTCAGAAATTCTGAACTTCCAGAAAACACATAGAGATAACTAATACCGGCTAATGGGCCATTTATATCATTAAATGACATTTACAGTACACTTTGAGTGTAAATTGTTTTTTCAGCCCAGCTTTTAGAAGTCTTAACATTAAGCTTAACTCAACTTAACACCTTATGCTGGTTGTTTTTATCTTAGCAGTTTTAAGAGTTTTTGAATGTACAATAGAAACAGCAACCAGAAGGGTGAATGCTGCAAATTAAAAATTATGTGTTTTTTCAACTAAGATTAAAAACACAAAATGCAAAAGTCACAGGTCATAGGTCAAATATATATGAAAGTAAATCAATTGTGTAAAATAAAATCTCTACATATAAATTTGACATGGGGCCAGATCATTAAAGAAAAACAATGCAACACATATTGCAGATACATACTCACACCTAAGGGAAAATCTGGAGAAGCAATTATACCTTGCATGCATGTGTTTTGAGTGTGGGAGTCCATAGAACTGACACATGCATGCAATGAACATGCAAACTCTACAAAAACAGGCATGACCAGGACCTGAAAATCAGGACCTTGGTCTTAAAGTACACACAGCTCTAAGAGATTATATGCAAAAAGAAAAAAAAAAAAACATGTGCACAGGTGTGGGAAAAAATGGAGACACAACTAAAATGTCCTCAGGTGCAGCATTAATTTTGGTTTGATTTGTTTATCAAAATAAAATGAAATATAATAGAAAATGTGCTTTTCAAGCAATAAACTCAAACAGCTTCCACATAAAACAAAGAAAAGCAGCTTCTCTCCTTCCAGAACAATGTTTTATTTTCTGTAAGCTATGCCCAAAGCTGCTCTTGCTTTTTCAAAACTTCATTTATACATTCCAGAGATATTTTTCAAAACCATGGACTTAACTAATCTATGAAACCTTTTTGAAATATTTCGTAACATAAGTGAATAAAAAGATTTGAAAATGTACTATCTTGGAAGTTTGCTCTGAAATTTTAAAGTCGCCAAGTGTTCACTCAGCATATAATGTCTTAGCTTGGACACAGTTTACTTCTGTAGCTGTCAATTTATCACTGAGATTGGAACAGAAGAAGAGACAAGGAAAGCACTTGTATGACAGAAACCGCAATCCCACTGTGTCATCCATTCTGGGCACCCCATTAACTCCTTCTCTTTTTCTGTTTGTCTCTTGATGGTGAGCTTCTGTTTGTGTCTTTGCTGTTTGAGCTGTCACCCCTCGGCACCTCCCCCTTGTCTGCCTTGCCTGCTCCGGGTGGCATTTTGTCTCTCAGAGAAGGTGCTAGTGGTCTCTTTGAAGTATCACTTCAATTAAGGGGTTTAACCCCACAGGTCAGCCCTTGATTATTTACACAAAGCTGGTGTAATTCTGTTGGAAAGCCTCGCCTTTTGCCATGAATACTAAGCCGGGCTTCAATCTAATAGACTGAGTTTCACGTCAACACTCATTCTGTTTTGACCTGCATATGATAGTGTGAGCTTGGAGGTGTGGTTCATCTTTAATGTTTGAACTCACTGGATCCACACAGGAGGCAACGTGATCAGACGAAGCACGCAAAAAGTAGGAAGTCATGTTATTTTTGTAATGTAATATTGTTCAGGCAAGGGGCGTTAGATTATTTTTGTCATATTGACATTAAGATCTCACCATATTAACTCAAACTGGTTGCTATCAAACTGGTAATTTGCAGTTTCTTATAATTTCAGTTGGCATGACACCTTCACAGGTGCCTTGATATTTACAAAGTGAATTTTATTATCTGCTTGGCTTACTTGTTAAATAAGGACCTTGTAAAAAAATGATCTTGCCATAAATGGAATTAAATAATACATAGTTTTGTTGATCAGGTTTCTATTTACCTGCCCACCTTTTCAAATTCCCCATTCTCTCTCCTCGCAGCTGGCAGCCTCCAATAGACTTGTTATTTTTTCATGAAGCGAACTGAGGACGACATCGAGTGCCGCGCTTCTTCTTAAATAATATAAACAAAAGAACAACAAAAGGAGGTAAAGTCTAAGTCATCTTCCCTGTTAGTTCATTTCAGCTCAGATGGCCCTCGTTCGCTGGAGCATGATGCATGCAATGGAAATACGAGCGTCCTCCTCTCTCCGAGGGACGTGTGCACCACACAGCCCCCCCCCCCCCGCCCCATAAAAGTTGCAACTGCCAGCTCAGGTGGAAAAATGTTGCAGGGTAAAAGATGTATTCAATAAATAGAGAAGGACAGCATGGGGCCTGGGGAAAATGTGCATGAGACGGAGGTTTGGAGAGTGGAATAATGGAAGAGAAGGTAGATGGGGCATGAGTGTACATTAAACAGCGGTGCTTGACGCCTGCGAGAAAAAGCATACCGCTGGGAATATAACTCTTAACTAGTATTGTCTCCTTTCAATTTGAAGGTAGAATGAGGGCTGTCATCTATGTATGTCCTTTTTTAAGGTGAATAGCATTTTTCATTAAAGTAGATTTTATCACTAATCAGAGTTTCTTTGTACTTTTTGTGCCCTAGCACCACTGCTTCTTACTGATTTTGATTGCATCTAAAAAAATAAATAAATAAAAATTGTGCTCTTCTGCAGACTTAGTAGAGGCATAAAAAAGAGTCTGTTCATGCTGGAGACATGTATATTTACAGCTCAGAAATGCATTTATTTTTTTTGTCTTAGTTGGTCAAAATAAAGTCTAGGTCATACCCATTTTAAATTTGGTATGTAGACAGCACTCTCCACACTTACTAGAGAGACTCATCATGTTTTCAGTTTTAAGCCCCTTTGGTTTGGCTTTTGACTGAATATAACATTTTAATTTTATTTTGATCTTATTGTTTTTCTGATTTCTTGGTTTTATTATTTTTTATGATGCCTTTTTTGCATTTATTCTGTCTGTCATGAGTTTAAAGTTTGAGTTAGGACTGAAGTGCAAACTTAGATCAATTTGTTCTTCACCAGAAGTCACAAAATGTCTGGAGGTCATTGTATTTACACTGCAAGGATAATTTCAAGAACTTTAGCAAACTCTAGCAAATGGTATATTTTCATCAAACTGCGCCTTTGCTAAATCATATAGTACCCTGGAGATAACTACGTTATATTACAAGTAAGAAATTCACACTCAAATGTTATTTTGTGTTTTGTGCTATTTTTAAAGGGGAAGTATTATGTATTTTCCAAGAACAGAGTTCCATTTTCTGTCACAATAAATTAATGTTACTGTCAATTGTTATAAAAATGCTGTCAAACATGACTTGAGAGAAACTTGACTTCACAATTTAACAACTTGATATTGGGCCTCTATCTCTTTAAGAAGTCCCAGCTCATCACAACAATGTCTCTCCATTAAGTCCTTAAAGGGGCTGTATTATGTAATGTTGAGTTTGAGCTTTATATCATCTTATAGTATTATTCTCTCATCAGATACATACTTGAAGTTTTGCTATGATTCTGTCTTGCCTGTTTGAGAAATATTTGATTCTCCTGTGGCAGCCATTTAGCTGTGCAAAATTCTTGGTGGGGGCTGAGGGCTGCTTTTGAGCTTACATTACAGAGCACCCCTCCCTAGCAACTCCCCCACTCCTCCTTCAGATTAGCCAACAGCAACTAGCAAAAACCTGGTGGAACTTTGTATCTGCTGAGCTCATTTTATGAGCAACTTCTCAGTGCAAAGCAGTTAAAACGTTATTAAAGGGTTAACAGAAGAGTGCTGTTGTGATGACTTCCTGGAGGCAGAGTGTCAGAAAGATTATGATTTTCTTAAAGAGACAGAGGTCACATTGAATGGAAATTAATTCCAATTTCAAGGAATTAAACTACAAAATCAAAATTCTTTTAAGTCAGATTTTATATATATACAGCTTTTTTTTATAACAATTGAAGGTAGCGTGGTTACTCATAAAATTTGTTTGGAAAACACGTAATCCTGCCTCTTAACATCACTTTGCACTAATAAGTAGTTCCTATGATAAACTCAGCAGATGCGTGGTTCTATCAGGTGGTTTGGTAATTGCTGCTGTTGCGAGTCTGAAGGAGTTGGCACAGTGTTCTGTAAAGAGGAAACTCGGATTGGAGACTGCAGCTTTGAGGAGGAGCTGTGTGGAAAAGGTAGCATTCAGTGAGAGCAAGCGTTTAAGTTCCCCTGAGTTGGCTGCCACGGAGATTAAAGGATTTCTCAAACATGCATGGAAGAAACACCTAATGATGAGGATATAAGACTATGACATGATGCAAAGCTCAAAAAAGTTGATTTTATATAGTACACTCTTTAAATAGTGTGGTTACACAGTATAAAGCAGTACAAGTCAGACATTTTACCACTAAATATACTGTGTGCTAACTTTCTAAGAATCATACCATATATCATAATCACCGGGTTATGGTGATGAAAAGATATAAAAAAATGCACCCACACCCATTGAAAGACGCATTCAGTCTGAAATTTGCTCGTGCTGTTGGACATGCATGACAAAAAGTTCTTGGAAACCCTGAAATGCATGTCCTTCACTGAATAAATACAATACGTAACTTCTGGAGTAAAAGTTTCTCCTCAAGAGCCAACTACTAATAAGAAGACATGTGTAGGCCTTTATTTTTCACAATGGGGTAATTACAGAGGAGAATTTTCAATAATCAATCAAGCTGATCTTAAACTATCAAAAGTGAGCACAGAAAAGTGTCATTGTCATGGCGATGATGGTGACGGTGATGTGGCTTTGAGGTTCAGCCGTCAGATCAGCACTCTCCTGACCTCCAGTGCCTCTGTTTGTCAGTTGCACAGGCAAGAATAATGTGAAACACTTTGCGTTCAGAACATTTTAGACTTCATACATCGAGACAACAGCACGAATCCTTAGAATAGTCTTATAAATTGTCGCAGCATTATTGCTCCTTATCATAGTGCTTGTTGATGTCTACAAATTTTTCTGAGTTTGATTCTTTTAAACTTCCAGCCCTCTGTGTTTTCAAAAGCAAGCCAAAATGCTCCAGAGCTGAAATCCCACAATGTCCCGGTTTACTGGGACTCTCTTCATTCATTATACCTCCTTCTGTCAATTTTAGACAACACATCAATTTGAAGATGAGAGGTACCACAGAGTGGGAAACTGTCACATTTTCTTTGTCAACAGTGGCTATATTTCTCTTCCCACGGCCTGGATGAAAGGAATGGCCTCGCCATGCATCTGTGCCATCTTTCCATTCCCCACAGAGATGTTTGACTGTGAGATGACGCTCCCTGCGTGCCATGTACACACACAACAAAACCAAATGGATGCATACATAGTTCATTTTGGGGTTATACAAACCAATAAAAGCAGTTTTGAACTACTTTCTGTTAAAACAAGCTGAAATACACAGTCTTTCACATTCTGGCTCCTAACTACAAACTTCATAAACTTTTGGTATTTTGATCTGAATTTTATGTGATTGATGAACATAAAATAGCACATATTTTGATGTAGTAAGGAAATTATACAAGGTTAGAAACATTTCTTTACAAATAAATATCTAAAAAGTGTAGGGTGCATTTCTTTCAACCACCACTACTGATAGTCCTCTAAATAAAATCTAGTGAAACAAATGACCTTTAGAAGTCACCTTAACAGTAAATGGAGTCCAAGTTTATAGCATTGACCATTCTGCACAAAATTGTTAGAGAATATCATGAAGACCAAGGAACACAGCAGACAAATAAGGGATAATATTGTGGAGAGTTTTAAAGCAGATTTAAGTTTCAAAAGATTTCACAGGATCTCACATAAGTCAGCATATGAAAACTCAAAGAGCATAGCACATCTGCAAACCGACTAAGACAAATTAAGAAAGGCATTGAGATCATTAGTCAGAATGAGCCCAAAGGCCTGTGGTAAAACTGAAGGAGTTGCAAAGATATCTGGTGAAGGACACTACACTGCAAAAATCTGAAAGTGTTGCAAGAAGGTGTGGACGGGGGGCATATAATCACAGAGTGATGTAACAGCAGATAAACTTCCAGCACACATTGTAAGCTAGAAGAAAGGGAGTAAAATTTTAAACTGATCCACTATCAATGTCAATGTCAATGTCAAATTTATTTATATAGCACCTTACAGCAGACAAGACTGCACCAAAGTGCTGTACAAAACAACAACACAAAAACAACAACACAAATGACAAAACAGAACACACATCATTTAAATGCCAGAGAGTAAAAGTGAGTTTTAAGAAGCGATTTAAAATGGTCCAGGCTGTGGGCAGATCTAATCTGGAAAGGTAAGTTATTCCATAAAACAGGAGCAGCAACAGAAAAAGCTCGATCTCCTTTCCTCTTAAGTCGAGTTCGAGGAACTGTAAGTAATAACTGATTATTTGATCACCTGCAGGATGATACCATCACTAGTGTGATGGTATCATCCTGCAGGGATGTTTTTTTTACAGCAGACATTGTAAAGTTGGTCAAAGATGGATTGACCTAAATAGGACAGTCCTGGAATAAAACCTGTTAGATGCAGTAAAAGACTTAAGATGAAAAGGGTGGAAAAGTTCAAAGGGCAAACGTGTTTATGAATTGTAGTGTAAAACCTACTTTAAAAATTCACCCAATATGTTTTTTTTTCTTTGCTAGCTGTGAAGTGCTGTTGTTGTAGAGGATGTGTGGCTCTACTAAAAGAACAATTGGTAGATTCAGCCGCTTGTTATAAACACTTTCCTGACCCCTTCCTTTGCTGACAATTAATCTAAAATGCTAACAAAAACTCATCAGCCTTGGATGATTTACCTTCAGATTCTATGTTTAGAGCTGAAATATTTGAGCTTTGCTAAAGCGAAATTATGGCAATACCACAGCACATTATAACCGTGGTCATTAAATTCTGAAGACAATAGCCTAACAGGATCAACAATGAGGCGACGGCGATTTCAGCTATGCAGCCTGGCTTTATTAGCACGGCTTTATCTCTGATACCATCAAAACACTATCATCAACTAAAAGTTAACAGCATAAACCCTGAGCTCCTCTATCTCCTGAATGCGACGCGCCATCATTTGGTGGGGTTTTTTCCCCCTGCCCCTGTGACTGATTATCATTACCTTTTCTTGCAAATACCATGCTCATTACGTTAGTGTACAGCCAAAACATTAGTAGAGGAGCCTATCTCTCTCCCACAAAGGGGAGAGGAGAGGAGAAGAGCTATGGAGGCAGATTTTCCCCTAGCCTCAGCAGCCAGCACTGGCACGCTCGGCTATTAACCACAATGAACATGGGCTTTGTTATTAACATCTGTTCATCAGGGATCGGGCCCAGGCCTAATCACCCCTCACACCTTCTGTTTCTGCACAAGAAGAGAGGCAATCAAGGGCATCATTTGGCAGCTGGCTGGAACTACTAATGCTTTTCTCCTGCGTCTACTCCAGCACTCCCTCCCAACCCCCCATTGCATTTTCTCTCTTCACTGCAATCATTTTTTTCTTCCTGTTTTCTCTCCTTATCCTCAAAAAAATGCCCTCTTATGGGATTATGAAAACACACAGTGGAACAAACAAACACGCTCACACAAACACAGGCAGAGCGAGAGTAAAACCTCTGACAACGACGAGATGGTAGATTTACAGACGGCCGAAACGAGTCCAGCGCCGCGGGTGGTTCACACGAACTCAACCTCATCTCAACCTTTCTGGCCTGCTCCTCCCGCTGTACCGCAGGCAGATGTTCACAGGTTCACACGAACCCTCTGAAACGAGAAAAAAAAAAAAAAACCTGATGGGGTGTGAAAGAAAAGACAGACACAGGAAGAAATAGAAAGAGAGATGTTAGAACCAACAATAGTGAGAAACCAAGAGATAATAGCATATTAGCAGGCGGGGAAATAAACCAATGGGAAAAAACACCCCCGAAACATATAAATATACAAAGGCTATTCTTTGGAGATATTTTTGTCTGTAAAATATGCAAGATGTACTAATACAAGCCATAAGCTACATCTCATTTTCATTTTGGAAGTTTTTATGGTTTTCTTTGAAATGGCTGCTGGTTTGTGGCAGAGTTGTTGTGAACATATGATATGTATTTCTCTGCTGTGACTCATGCCAGAGATTGCACCATTTGTTGTCATCGGATTAATCCCTTTGTCAGCTCTGGCCTCTTGAGCACATTGTGTCTCCTTCTGTTGCCCACAGGAAGGAAGGACAGGGCATCTGTGTTTGGGTTGGCTATGTCTAAATCAGCATTCCTTGTCCTACCGCACACACACACATGCACACCCCCACTTTCGCTTTTCCAGTTTGTTTTTAAGTAGGAACAACATGTACTTTTCTGTCTTTGTAGAGATGGTATGCTATAATCTTTTTTTTTTTTATTATGTGTGGGTGTGGGTCCACGATGGTCGTCACACATATTGGATGAGTTATCTGGGGCTGTCAGATGAGGTGATGATTACCAGGATGCTGCTGTCAGTCATAAAATTCATTGTTTTTGACAGTGTTTTGCTGTCAGATTTGACCAGTACATATATATATATATATATATATATATATATATATATATATATATATATATATATATATATATATATTCAAACCTTCACACCAGTCTTAAATATGGACAAGTTAGGTCCTTATCATGTAGTATTACCTCCATCACAAGTACACTCGGAATGTATTCAAATAACTAGTAAAGGCCTCAAATTTTTAAGGAATGTACTAATTGAGATTATGTCATACTTTGGTGATGTAAAGGTTGGATAAAAAGTGACATGACCACTTAGACTGATTTTTTTTTTTTTTTTTTTTTAATAAAGCAATCATATTGTAGACAATTTAAAACTACACATGAAAGAGGTCTGGATCTGATGTAAAAAGAAATTTTAATTGCTGCAATTTACACTGTCTTTAAAAAAAAGAAAAAAAAAGGTCATATATGTTCAGAAAAGTCCGATTGGGGCCACTTTTTCCGCATAACCATAAAAGCACCACCAAAAAGATAGCCTTTTAAAATCTCTCAAAGTTTATATCTATTGGATTCTATATTATTAGTAGATGTTAAGCTTTCAAAACAAAACATTTTAAAGTTTGTCACATTTTTTTCAGTAAAAACAGCTTCTAATAGTGGGAAATAATCCATCATGATTAACTGAGGGTCGATACACCGATTAAACCTTTTTTTAATATCTAACATGCAAACACAATGTGAAACCTTTCAACCCCATGCTACGTTTACTACCTCTAATTGCGAGCAAGATCTGTATAATACACCTTTTTCACAGGCTTCAAACATCACTTTTAATGAGGTAACAGGTCCTCCAGGTCATTTCCTTTATTCCAGCTTGTGTGTCCCTATTTCCAGGCAAGTGGGTGTGTGTGTGTGTGTGTGTGTGTGTGTGTGTGTGTGTGTCATCCCGTCTGTTTGTTTGTATCCTTCTTTTAATTGAAAATGTTGACTCAGATTGTCTCCATCTGCTAAGTGAGGAGCAGCATGACTGCGAATAATTATGACCTTTGTTGTGTGTCTCCTCTCACGCTGCTGTACTTTCATAAAAAGAGTAGCTTATAAAGGTAAAAATAGAACACATCCACTGTTTTTTTTTTACATGACTATAAATACAGTGGTGTGAAAAAGTGTTTGCCCTTTCCTGGTTTCCTTATTTTGTTGCACGTTTGTCACACTTCAAGTGTTTCAGAACATCAGACCAACGTAAATATTAATCAAACACAATACAAAAAGCACAATGTTTAATCCTCCTGTTATGTTCGTTTCTAGGGTACAGAAAAAATGATTGTGGGTCAATTTGACCTGGGGAGTGTTTAATTATGCAATAGTGTCAGAAACCAAAAAAATCCTCCAAAACATTTTTGTATCTGATTATTAACTCCAATACTAACCATTTCAATCAATATATGTGCGATGATGTTTTATTATTTCTCAGAATTAAGGATCAATGACAACAACCAACTAAAAAATGGAATTTACATTTTTTATGTCCACTGAAAAAAAATCTAGACACAAAAAAACAACAATTTCCTTGAAATTGATCTTTGGTAAAAAAAAAAATTATATTACACTTCATCTTTTTTCAATGGGTGACCTTTATTATTGAACTTGAGACACACATACTGTTCTGGGTCAAATTGACCCGCTGATTAAAATCAAGATAAATGAGTCATGCAAAGAGTATTTATGTTTCCTCCACTTCTGCTGAGTGTCCACTCAGTGTGGGTGGAGTTTGTCCACGGAGAAAAAAACAGAGAAAAGTTGTATGAACACAGTTTCCTAGTGAAGTAAAGAGAATAGTGAGAAAGTGGGTTTATGGGCGGGCACATGCACATTTATGTGTGTGGTGTGTTGTGTTTCTGTGTATGTTGTGAAATATAGTTCAAAGCTGCAAGAAAACATATAGAATTGGACAATTTTTAATCTTTTCTTGCACTTTGACCTGACTGCCAGGTCAAATCGACCTGAACAGTAAAAAGTAGACCCAGGGGTTGGTACAAATGTGTAAAATGAATAAATGTTCAATTTATTTGTAGAGTGCACCTATTAAGAGAAATAGAAATAGTTTCATGCAAATAAATACTTCCAACTATTTTAAAAAAAAATTAAAGTTTAAAACTGGTCAATTTGACCCGCAACATAACAAGAGGGTTAAATAAAGGTGGAATAAAAAACTTTTAATTTACATGGTCAACTTGTGTGTGAAAAAGGGATAGACACTGGTCAGCTAGACACTCCTAGGAAGGGTTACCATTGTTTCATGTTCTCGTCATTTGTGGATAATGGCTCTCACTGTGGTTCGTCGAAATTGCTTTACAACCCTTTCCAGACTGCTAGAATTTTCTTGGATTGCTGAATAATGGCTAACTTTTGAGGATCTTTTTGTGTTCTTCATTTTGTTAGACAGGTCTATAATTAAGGGATGTCTTGATGTAGAACAGGTGAGGCAGTAATTAGGGTGAGGCAATCATGTTTTTACACAGGGCCACTTAGGTTTGTTTTTTCCCCCTTTCTTAATTATGAACATCTTTCTTTAAAACTGCATTTTGCATTACTTGTGTTGACTTTAACCAATGTTTAAATTGGTTTGACTTTCTGAAACACTGAAGTGTGACAAAGATGCAAAACACAAGAAACCAGGGAGGAGGCAAACATTTTTTCACACCACTGTATATTACCTGATTATACTTTAACAGTGCTATGTTTAGACAATTGTCTCAATATGAGTCTTTTCTGTTCAATGTCACACAACCACTGTTTGTCTGTAATTCTTATTTGCTTCCTCCATTTTCCTTCTTTTTCTCCATTTCTAGCCACAGGGGTCAAAGATAATGCAAACGGTTGACGTTAGTCAACAATAGCTTTTTGGTCATGGCTCACAGCATCCACACTTTGCCTCTAAAGACAAGGGTCGTCAATTTTATTGTTTAAAAGTCATTCTGCCTAACCTCTACGACTCCATTTTCTTTCATTTCTTGACCTAACTACCCATACAGTTCTCGTCTCCCTCTCGCCTGATGCTTTCAGAGTGTATGTATTCACCACGCAAGAGCTCTCTCATTTCCACAGTTCTTTCCATTGTCATCTCATTCCTCACGGACAGCTCGGTTTCTGTAATGGTGCATGGTCAACCATTATCTCTCTATCATACATTTCCGTGTAAGGTATTTACCCATATATAGATTGAGATTGTCACCTTTGTGTCACCTAGGATTGTGATGTTACAGCTATTTGTATCTGTCTGAAACTAGTTTACAGAACCAGGCTGTACAACGCCAGCCCCATTGGATGAGTTTTTCCTGCCATCCACATCAGAAATTGGTATATTAAGAGGAGGAAGTGTGCCCACAGTGGAAACGATAACAGAAGCGCTGGTGTGGGTCCACATAGCCAGGGGAATGCTGTGGTCCCTTCTCTGTCAAAGTAAAAATGGTGAGGTGCTAAACACCTTCCATACCAGCATTGGTAGGGGGGCTCACAATGCCATTAGAAAAAGTGGTGAAACACTGTGCATGTCAATTCCTCAGGCTGGTTTTACTGCAAGACTCTGCATGTCCAGTGATGCTGCATCCTTACCAATAGGACAGAGCGTAAGAGAGGAAGATGCTCTGAAAAATATAAACACAACTTCGATGGAACAAGAGGAGGAGGAGGAGAAGGGGTGTGGAGGGTGAGCTTGTTCCCAGAAAAAGGAAAAGAAAGAGAATTTCACTTTTATTTGCCCTTTTAGATCTTGTAGAGCACACACGTATGGTGGCAGTTATGACAAAACCTACATAAAGAGAGAAATCCATGCATTTGTAGAGATACACTGTGTTAGACAGACACAGTTGAATGTTATTGGAAAGAAAAGTCGACCAGAACTTGATGGGTTAAATGGCCATGTCCCCCCTGTGTTGAGGGGGAATGTGCTCCTGTGCTGTGAGCGATTGCTTCCTCTCTCAGGGGCTCCAGCATGGGGCCAGACTGGTGGCTGTTAGCTGGAGATGGATGACTCCTCACCATGCCTCTTCCGACAAGCAGAATCCATAGACAGAAAACAACACAGATATCCCGTAAAAGTAAAACGTAAAATGTAAAACAGATAATTCTCTAAAAGGGACAGCTTCTGATCCTGAAAATGAGTAATACTATCAAGATATGTATAAATGTGTATATAATGAAAATAGAACTAAACTTCATACAACTGCTGTACAAACTTTTGTTAACCACTCTTGGAGGGAGAGAGGGATATTGAAGTGTGATACTTCACTAGTGCCCCTACAACTAGCTAAGCCCAGTTATAGAGACACTAGTGCAAGTCAATCAGTGGCCCAGCTTAATTTTGCATAAAGAATTTTCAATGTTGACAAGAAATTTGAACGTACAACTAAGTAATTATGTATTATTGGAAGCCATCTTTCACTTTACTTAAACATCAATTATAGTGTTTTTTTTTTTTTTTTTTGTTGTTTTTTTTTTTTGCTCGCCAGTTAAATCCTAATCAACCCTTGTAATCTGTTTGGGTCTGTAGGACCCGTTTTCACCTTTTATTATAGCAAAGCGAATAAAAATAATTATTTTTTTTCAAACTGAGACTCATTGGCCTTGGGTGTCTTTCTGTGAAGAACATTATTCAGAATAATTCACCCACCATACACCCCACTACACATTTAAAATACACCCAGGATGTTTGGGTTTACCAGCCCCAGACCTGATAAACCGGGTACATTCAGGCTGTGCTTCTTCCCAGGCCTGCTGTTTGCGTGTGTGTGTTTCATCATTATAGTCATTTTCACAAACAAAGAGAGGTAATTTGTGGAAACTGAGAACATTTTCCTTTCAGTTGCACTATTTCTACATTTCCTGTCAACTTAAATTTTTTTAATACCAAGAACACAGTGGCCCACTGGTGGACCAAACTGGCACCTCGACTACCAGCTAAGATAACACAAAGTATACTATGATGTCAAAAATGACTAAAATGACACACAATATACTGCGATGTAAAAAAAAAACAGCTAAAATGACACAGTACACTATGATGTCAAAAAACTGCAGAAATGACTCACAGTATGCTATGACGTTAAAAGAAGGAAAGCCATTCTTCTTCCTCCATGTGTTTTGACCATATGAGCTAAGAGCACTTCATCTTTCATCTACATGGTCCGAAAATCGGAGGTCACCCTCAAAGCCCAGCACAAAGAGTGGAGTGATCCTGTGGTGTTGACTTTAACATAATGTCCTCCCTCCCCTCCATGGTGTTCAGAGGGGCCTGGGCAATGTATCTGAACTGAAGTTTGCTCAGCAGGTGGAGGTTCAAATGGGTCTCAGACCAGAGGCACGTTGGGAAGGATCAATTGGCTGCTGCCTGAAGGCCTGGCCAAAATTTGACCCAAACCAAAAACAAAACAAAGAAAAGCTAATGAAAAAAACAACAGTCTTGTTCCAGACCATTGGTGCTCAACCCCCTCTTGCTAAAACAACACAGAGGAAAATGTGTCATTTTAAGTATGGGTTCTATTTTAAATAGTGTGTATGTAAGTCTATAAAGGGCTTAAGGTGTATACACACCTCAAAATACTGACCCAAACCTAACTAACCACACAGTTGTCCTTATGGTTTTCCTTTTGAGAACTTGTAATGTACCCCTGATGAACATAAGGCCTAATGTATGAGAGGCATATGTTGGTGATGTTTACAATGTATAATTTTTGTGTCCAGATCAGAGTACAAATAAAAGCTGTTTTTTTTGTTTCACAGAACAATTATGCACGCTTTTTCTCGGTTTTGACTTCTAGTTCTAAAATCATGTAGCATATAATGACATAGATGTAGATCTAATTTATTGAAAACATATCTAAAACATGGAGAGTAAGCCAGTCATATCATATGGTTGAGATCTCTCAACATCTTAAGAGCCACTGATGACCGCCAGCTGTTAGGCCCCACCCTTTGCTCAGTGAGCGATTGGCCAAACTTGACCTTCTCTCTGAGAGGCACGATCTTTGGAGCTGGGGGAGATTGAAAGTATCCTCTGAGTGATAGCTGCTTTAGAGACTTGAAGTACAGGAAACACAACCTGTGAGTCGCTCTCTGTTGTAACAGAAAAAACAAACAGTGACATGCCAGATATGCTACTATCCAAGAGAATTCATCCATATTCTTATGGTGAGTATCTTCATCTAAACACAGGAAAGCTACATTCTTAAATTGATTATATGGAGATGGGGTATTTTGTACAGATTCTGAATCAGAACCTTAGATTAAACAACTTCAGATATGTTGTGCATTACATGACCAGGTAGTACCTTCGAGATTACATCATTCACGGCAGTGAAAACATATTTTTTCCCCTTAAAGATTTCTTCTGCTTTTGCATTTTTGTCATAATGTATTCTTTCAGATGATCAAACAAATTTTGACATCAGAGAAAGATAAATCTGTATATGAAATGTAATTTTGAACTGACATTTCATATTTACCTGACTGTATTTTAAAAGTAAATACCTTATTTTTTTGGTTAAATTTAACTAGGCACACCCAGGCCTGACTTGGCGTTGTTAGGGACCCAAATGCAGAAATGAGGATGGGTGGCACATTGAAACAATAGACTAAATGACAAAAGTGGAAGCAATATTTAGACATTGAAGTCAGAAAAACACAAGGTAACAAACAGTGAGAGAATGAAACTAAGAAACTCAAATATGGTGGAGATGTGAATCTGCGCAAGGAGCTGAGGGATGTTAAAATACTTAATGCAGGAAACAGAAGTATTTGAACTAATATGGAACAGGGGGGGATTAACAACAATGAATGTAGAGCAATACACTGAATAAGACTAGAGAAATCCTGGGAAATTAATATGAAGAAAACCAAATTAGGAACCTTTATAGAAATGAACCACAAGACAAGAACCAAAGAAAAAGCAAAGATTATCACTTTAGCAAAATCTTCTTTAAGGAGTTTTTAAAGAGACAGAGGCAAAATTTCAGGGTGTTAAATTATGAAGGAAATTTTATTTTAAGTCATTTGTGTTGGCACAGTTGCCTAGAAAGCATATAATACTCCCTCTTTAAGACATTTTGAAAAGAAACCATTTCTGAGTCTCCACTCAGAGGAACCAAGTAACTTGACATCCCAGTGCATGTCAGGTGGAAGGAAGCCAGACCCTTGCATGCATAGGCGTGATAGGGAGAACATGTAGAAGTTATCTCCCTGTACAATTGTGAGAAAATTTGAATTTACCACACATGTGCATGTGTAAGTCTGGGCTCACTATAATCTGCACAAAAAAATAGGATGAATTGATTAACCAGGGGAGTAATAGTACATGCTCAAGCTCATGAGACAACACCCGGTATTGGGATCATGAGAACAAGATGAGAAAGTATTTATCTTGTTTTTCAGAGGGGAGGTTAAGAGCATAAATTTCCTTCTCTACATAAATAAAGATCTCCCAAATCACAAACTATGTTTTATACAATCTAATCAAACTGGAACATGCAGTTCTAGTTTGACTAGTCCCTATGGTAGTTTTTATGTTTCAAAACAGATGACATTAGCGTTATTTTCTACTAATGCAGAGACTGTTGCATTACTCCAACATAGCTTACAGGTAATTTGTATCTTGCCTATCTTTGTAGCATCAATTATTTTCTTACACTGGGTAACCACATGAATAGGCTAGTTGTAAGCTAGCTCTAAAAGAACTCTTTATTTGTCAACAAAAACACTCAAATCAAGAAGTACTTCCTTTCTTGAGTGACATTTTTTGACTTGGGCTGAAACACAGGAGTAAAGAAGAAACATGATGGATTTTAATATAAACTAAGAACAAAAACTTAGAGTGGGACATGAAGAGAACAGTACAAAAACCGGGCAGATTGTAACAGAAGAAACTAGCACTAAACTATGGAAACTAGGGAATCTATACACAGAGATGTGTTCACTGACATGGGAACCAGGTAATTATAATTGTAATGTTGCCTGAAACTGAACTATAAAACAGCATAATTGTTTTTTCATTTAATATTGATTATTATCTCCCAACATTACCATGCTCACAAAAGAGATGCCTGACCCTGGCATTTATTAAATCATAGAGCTTGGAATTTTACACACACATACACAATGCACTATTCTCTGATTATAGGTACTATGTGGGGAAAAAATAAATAAAATGGGAGACGACAGTGGGTGCTTTTTGATTATAATTGATGAAAAGACTGTTTTAAGAATCCAGGGGTGGGTGATATATGATGGTGGAAATGTTTGATTTGCTGCTGATTTGCAGTCTTTCAATTTAAATCAGCAACGTGAACTCAAGAAGGCATCAGGAGGAGATTCAGCTTTGTTTCTTTATTGAAAGGACAGAATGGCATTTTAATAATTCCTCTCACATGTAAATGAAATTAACTATATCAAATTCAAATGTGGTGGTAACTGAACTTTTCCTCCCCCATTTGTTAGATAATAATATTTATATTTTGTGATGTGGTACTATTTACAACATCCTCCATAATTATTTGTATCCCTGAAAAATGTCTTACAACAGCCTGGAAATAAATGGCCACTACAGAGACCTGCTGAGTCCAACAGCTATTCAATGTGATGCTGACCAGTTTATCTCTTCAGTTGGGCTGGGTATGATGTATGGTTAAAATTACATATTAAATGGTCAAAGAGCTCCAAAGTCTAGAATCCTGATGGACCAATTGGAAAAAAAAAATAATAATAGAGGGAAGAGGAAAAATAAATACTTGAGGAGTTCCTCAAAGATGACTACTGGAGACACAGTTTTTCCTCTTGAACATAAACATATTTTCAACATTTTTAAAGTGCCACCAGGTATACTTTTGGAGACACTAATAATATATTTTGTTGGGGAGATTATTCATTAAACTTTTATATGTAATAAAGGGGGATGTAAACATGTTACAGATCATGATGCTAATAAATATAAATATAACAAGAACTTTGATCAGCTATTGCTTTTTTTGTGCCAATTAATTTATTTTGTGTCAAATAAAATAAATAAACAGCTATGAAGTATTTCCATTAAACATTAATATATTAACTAAAACAAGTAGCTCATGTAAAAAAATATTCTTTGAGGAGTAGTTCATATTATGTTTTTTCAAAACGTGTCATCCACAGGACTGCATGCAGTAAATAAAATAACAAATTTTAGTTCCTGTTGTTCAATTGTGTTGCTTTCTAGTGATGAATTAGCATTGGTATTATCAACATAATCATTATTATCTTACTAATTACTAGTATTATTCCTAATAGTAATAGTAGTAAATATGTTGATTTTATCGCCATTTATAATTCCCCCAAATTTATTGTATTTTATTTTAAGTACTTAGAAATAGATAAATTGCAAAAGCAGCAAAAGACAAGCAGTCCAGATGAATGAAGAACACTGTATGTGTTGGGTTGAAGCAGCCAGATACCACATTAAAGGGGACATCTCTCGATAGTCATGCTTGAGAGACGGCATGAGGAAAATGATAGGCACCCAGGTGGTCAAATGTTCTTTTTTTTCGTGCTTCTCTCAACAGACAAACAGTGCTGCTTTTGTTGTTGTTCATCACTTTGAAGGAGGACCCATGGAGGGTGTTTACGGTCCCTCGCTTTCCCTCCGTCCTGCATGCTTCCATGCTCCTCTGGTCAGGGTAAGCAGGAGCTTGTGTTGTGGGAGGACGAGAGAAAACTTGTGTGAGCTTATGGTATGTAGTGTGAAAGTGTAAGATGTATGGTTCAGCTGAGTCCCTCCACAACTAGAGTCCCTCATGTTCTACATATTGCAGAGATCAACCCATTTATTCAAATGAACAAGATTATATATATATATACATAGATAGATAATACAATGAAAGTGCTAAAATATGGTGTTGCCAGTCATTAAGCCTAGATTAATACATCTGTATATATATATAAAAAAGGAGCAAAATTATATTGCTCAAGGCTGGGATCCATAAATTGCGAAGATATAGTGTCACCAGATAGAAGGCATATGGCCATGGTAGGACACTGCTCCTTGTAATTGAGCAGCAGAGCAAGCAGTCCATAAAGATGCCAAGACATAGTTAAATATTTATGTAGATGAATGGAGTATAAATAAATGGTTCAATGAATAATGGCTCGATTAAAGCGATTGCAATAGATAAGTCATGTTTTATTCAGGACCTCTAACCCGTTTAGGAATTAAAAAAAAAAAAAAAGAAGATGTTACTCTAATGAGTGGTTTGTTTAATTTGGGGGAGTTATTTTGACAGATCTACATTTTTAATAAATTCACACACTCAAAAAAAAATTGCATCTTTTTGTATTCTCTTGAGTTATACCAATAGTTGTTTCAGTCACTGCAAAATGTTGTAAAATCAGCAAAGAAATGTTGCAACAATTTTGTTGTTCATCTCTCTCAACCAAAAGAATCTCTTTCCTTTGTAGACAGATGAAAGTCGCACTGTGTTTCCTCCTGCTGAGGATATTGTATGTCCATGGACTCACACTGAGCTTGACCAAGATTACTGTTTTGGCATGCCCTCTACAGGTTAACTGTGGAACTGTGATCACAGGGAGTTTTTAAAAATAATACAATTTTCTAACATGAGTTGAGGTTACAATAAATAATAATAACAATAAAAAAACAATTAGCCACTTGATTTCTAAATTTCTATATATGTGCAGAGCAAACACTTAATCTGATCTTTATCATCTAAAGGTTAATCAACATTACCATTAAAACTGAACATTTAAGTTTTCTGCTTTCCTTCTACAACACTTTTACGGCTTGTCTGGATCACCTCAGGTCTTCTCCACAGGCCATTAGAATCCCCCTTTTTGTCTTCCAGATTCTTCTCCTGTCACACTTTTGGTGAATAAAAATGCTGCATAGCGACAAATTCAAAACAATATATTAGTCTGTTTTTACACAGTAAGGGCAATAGAAAAGGTTTCAAAAAAGATATAAAGGGGAGGCAACAAAAAAATCAAATGTCAACAGCAAGGCGAGAGGCAAAAATATATATATATATATACATATATATATATAAAACATGGAAAAATTTTTGCAGAAACATACTTAATGTTTGGTTTAGTTTGAAGGCCGGGAAAGAGATGTGTTGATGATGATGAGGAGGAAAAGGCAGGAGAGGTACACAAAAAGTATAGGTTCCAAAATTCTAGTAAGATATTTAAAGCTGAAATTATAAATAATAAAGAGGATAAATGTTACATATCTTACTGTACTACATACAATTACATTTGTTGACAGTAAACAGAGTAGAGCTCAAACTTACCTTAATTCAAATAACTCCAACAATCTCATCAGTAAAACCATATTTAAATAAAATCACTTAAAATTCACAAACAATCCAATGGAGATACATACTGTATATGATAAACTGATGGTTAAATTAAGAATAAAAGTTCACTCACAAAAAGTCACATACAATTTATGTTGAAAGCCTAATAGATGTGGGACGGTTACAGGTTTTAAAACCACCACAGTATGCTGTCGTAGCATTTTGACAATTTGAAGTCCTTTAAATGAAAAACTAGTTCTAGTGGTCAGTTTTTTTGGGTGTGAGGAGTAGAGTAGCATAGTACTGCCCCTCTCCCACCTGTTGCTGCCAACAATTGTAGCTTTTCCATTTCATGTAAGTTTTTTCTGTTTTTGCATTTCTCTACATAACAGTGATGTGAAGCCATATAATTTTTACTCAAGGACATATTGTGAGAATCTCATATTAACCCATGACCCATCACTGCTATTAATCCAGAACTGTCACGATGAGTCTTTACAGGTTTTTGTCCTTGTGTATATATTTTTAACTCATGTTGAGAGAATACCCATGTATTAAACACATTCATCCATCCATTCATTTTCTGTACACCCTTGTCCCTAGTGGGGTTGGGAGGAGTGCTGGTGCTTATCTCCAGTAAGACATGTCGGGCGAGAGGCGGGGTACACCCTGGACATGTCTTAAACATATTTATATATTTTTAAAATAGAATTAGGTTTTATTCTTATTTTTATTTTTTTGTTTGTTTGTTTTTTCTTTTTGTTTTGTTTTTTTTTTTTTTTACCTGGAGAATGAGTGGAATTAATTAGTGAACTTGTTGCCAAATACTACACTTACATGCCTTTTTATTTTTTGATCCACTCTTGGAGACAGTTTCAGAAGAGCTCCTGCAGAATATTAAAAATATCTGTGCTATATTTGCACAGAAGCCACCAAAACTGTCACAAAAACACATAAGCAAAGATGTAGTGACACATTCAGAGTCGCTCAAAGACCCATTATAGGAGAAATTAGGCAAACAGGAGATGAAGAAAGGAGAGAAACGCAGCAGGATTTCATGATTTGTCTGCAGAAGCTGCATGATACTATGGTGCAAAAAAACACTATTGCAAGAACATTGCTTTTTGGGTTTCTTTTTTGGGGGGGGCATGGAGGGGTGTCTTTGTTTGCTTGTGTGTATTTGACTGGGCTTTGAAGACACTCCCTTCCCCTGTGCATCTTTATTATGGAGCAGCTGAATCCCTTCCTGAAGCTCTGTCCAGCAGACACCAGCTGCATTCACCGTCACAGACCTCTGTTGGCCTTTGATGTCTGCTCCACTGCCCGGCCTCTGACCACGAAGACTCCGTGTATCACCGACCATCTCCACAAATAAAAGACAGAAACAATAAAGGACGAAACTGCCTTACTACTATTTACATGGTTCCTTTATCTAACGGAAAAGGAGAAGTTGTTTGATATTGTGAACAACAACAACAACAAAAAAATCAAGTGATTTTGGGGTGTGATCGCTCTGGGGTGTCGGGCTGATTGACTGCATGGGCAAAGTTCCCAGGGTCTGCCTTTGTGTCCAACTGCTTTTCAAACAGCCCCAGGCTTGAGAGATTTTCGCCTCAGGCAGAAAAAAAAATGATAAATTACAATTACATTTTGCCAAATCAGTCTGGAAGGTTGGCCAAATATTCTAGAAAGGTGCAAAAGAGTGAAATGAGGTAGCCTTTTATCACGTGCAATCAAAGGACAATGGCGTTGGCGACAATGTAGATGTCCCATGAATATGCAAAATGAGAGCTGGGGATTCCCCGCTGATGGCATTTGATGGGACACGTTTTATTTGGTTTTTGGATTTTCATGTTTTGCACATTAGCATTGAGACCCGCAATTTGAAGAGCTGGATTAAGATTTCTTTGATGCTGCCTGAAATGTTCATGCTTAATAACAATGTTCTGCATGACCATGTCTCCCAGTAGGAACTGTCAAATAATGTATTGACTCACAATGCTGTGCAATGTATTTATATTAATTGAACATTTTCACATTTTGCCGCGATACAACCTTAAACTATAAAATGGGTTTTATAGTGGTTTCTTTTAGATGGTCATAATAAAATTATAAGTTATAAACAGTATGTACATGTGAAATGGAAGGGGAATGAGAAATGGTGTTCTATTTTTAATTCTCACCCGCCCAGAGTTTTTCCTGGACTACCATATTTTTGCTGTAATTGAAGCTGGAATATGTTTCTAGCACCTTTGCATATGTTGAGGTTGATGTTTTTTGTTTTTTTTTACAAATTTGTTTTTGCAAAATAGCTTAAACACAGTCAAATGTGATATAAGCGTTTTCTGTGAACATCAACACTTTAGTGTAGCTCCAGATTCTCCATTGCATATAGATCTGGACTTTTTGTAATTTTACCACATCTAAATCATTCCATTATGAGTTGTGCATGTTTAGGGTTATTGTCCTGCTGATAACTGAATCTCCACCCCAGTTTCTAGTTTTTAAAGCCTCTAGCATAATTTCTTTCAGGATATTTAGATTAATCATATTCCCTTAAATTCTAACAAGTTCTGCTGTCCTTGTTGATGAAAAGCATTCCCACACCATGATGCTGCCACGTTAAACAATTGGGAAGGTGTCAGGTTGATGTTTTAGTGTTAGCTTTCTTGTATGCATGTAGATTAACATTTTAGTCTCCTCTGACCAGAGCAACTCTCTTTTCCATGTTCAAAATGTGATCTATATTACTTGTGACAAACTGCAAATTGGACTTCTGATCATTTTCTGTCAACAACAGCTTTTTCTCTTCCACTTTTCTATGTAGGTATGAGTTTGCAGAGTGCGCAGTTAAAAGCTGTACTATCAATAAATGTTCTTGGTTGGGGATCATTGCAGCTCCTTCAGAGTTTGGCTGTTTCTCTGATTAATGCTGTCTTTATCCATCCTGTCATTTTATGTGGACTGTCAAGTCTTGGTAGTTTGCAGTTATGCCACGCTCTTCCCATTTTCAGTTGGTAGATTGCTGCACTGGATTTCAGTGAGGAATATCAGAATAAAATGACGTCTACATGGAGATGCTTGCCACATTTTAACAATTTTTTTTGAACAATTGAAGCCTATTTATCTTTCTGCTTAATTTCATAATGAACTTCATAATTTCTTAATGCTGTCGTAGTTTGATTTGTCTATTAAAATTCCATTAAAATACATGAAAGTCTGTGCTTTAAAGTGTATAAGAAAAAAAATGCAACAAATAGTCAGATCGGTTTGCAGTTTAAGAGTTCTGTTCCCACTAAGGTTAAACTAGTCCTCCAGTGCAGACAATGCCACTCCAGAGCTAATTCAACTCCATAGCTCAAAATACCCTCTTGTAGCATGGGCCATCTTTTGGAACTGGACTGTGAATACAGAAGTGTCCAGTCAGCTTGAAGCGCCTGGATGAGCGCAGCACAGAATGTGAAAGAGAAAACAACATGCCTCTCTCCTATTACCCACCTGTGCTTCCACAGCAGCAGGTTTTTCAGACAGCGTTTGCATCATCACCCCTAGAAATTCCCCAGGTAACGTCGCCTCTATCAGAGGCTCCGCTGCCTCCCAGACAGATGACACTGGCGGCCATGTAAACCCCTGGATGGCGCCTTGCTTCACGAGCGTTGTTAGCCTTAAAGCCCTTGCGCAAGCAACTCACAAATGCCTAATGGTCTTTATCATAAATATCAGTACTGCAAAGGTTATAGTTGGATGGATATGTCCCTGCGCTCCATTTAGCCGCATCGCAGACAGCTCTGACTGATGCTGCTTTCAAATGCGTGGATGCACATTGATAGAGGAGGCTCAGAGCAAAATAACAAGTGGATTGCTCTTGGGGTAATCTTAATGCAGGTGAAATATCTGCTCTTGTTTAAAGGTTATCTCAATATAACTTCTGCATTGTTTTCTCAAATCTCAGCAACCTCCTCAGTTAAACTAATGGAAGACCTTGCCATTTTACAAGAGAGTAAAAGCAGCGTAGTGGGAAAAAGGCTCTCCATCAAAATATAACTGTAACAACAGAAAAAAGAAACTGCAGCTTTCTCAAAGAAAGCCCATTTAAGTTTTGATTAATGGTTTACTTGACTGAATTATAATCACATCATGATATCTATTGACCGTCATTGATTTGCTATTAGAGGACTAGTTTAACCTTGATTTATAGCAGTAGACTTGTCGAGTTCAAGGCCATAAAGGGATCATTGACAAGCAACAGTGGGGTTTCCTAACATGCCCCTAAGGTCCCCTTCAGCAGAAGATCAATACCTGACCACTATGGCTATTATTTACAAGCAAATGCATTTCAGCTTTTCTTGAAAACGATGTACAGTATCTGTCTGAGAATAAAATGAACACATTGCTCTTAACATTGGGCAAATTGAGTTTTGCAGATCCTGATAACAAAAACAAAAAACAGAAAGAAGCTCAGATATGCCTCATGCCATAGAATATAAATGAAAACCAGACAGCTGATATATACCTTTTTACTACAACATTTATTTATACTTTCAGTTTTTATTCATATTTTTTTCTGTAACTATTTCAACTCTACTTATTGGAATGCTATATTGGACCTATAGAAAACATATATAGGATTTGATGTAGAATAGAATAGAATAGAATAGAACAGAATAGAATTACTTTATTCATCCCAGCAGGGAAATTATTTCACAGTTACAGCAGCATAGAGACAAGACACACAACAACCACCACTGAGTAGCAATTGTAGACAAAATAAAAATAAAAATAAAATATAACATGCTGTCAATATAAAAAGCAGCTTAGAGCAGAAGGTTTTTGAGGAACATACAAACTGTGTTAAAGAGGCGGAGGACTAAAAGACAGTTGAGATAAAAAAAGAACTGTTGTTATGCAAGATCAAAATTATCTTTAACAGGTGTTTCTTTTTCTCTATTGTTAATATTATTACAATTATTTTCTATTCATTTTGATATTTCATAAATACTATTTCACAAAGTAACATTCAACCCTTGAAAAATCATTTTACAAGGGTAAAAGTATTATATAATACACAAAATTACCCAAAATAAATTTTGGGTAATTTCTTCCATCCACACACTTGTTCAAATATGAACACATTCACAATATTTATTTCCATACAAGATAAATTGAGAAAAGGGGCTGCACAGTGGCGCAGTTGGTAGCACTGTTGCCTTGCAGCAAAAAGGTCCCGGGGTCTTTCTGCGCGGAGTTTGCATCTTCTGTGTGTGCATGCGTGGGTTCTCTCCGGGTACTCCGGCTTCCTCCCATAGTCCAAAAAACATGACTGTCAGGTTAATTGGTCTCTCCAAATTCTCCCTATGAGTGAGTGTGTGTGTGCATGGTTGTTTGTCCTGTCTGTCTCTGTGTTGCCCTGTGACAGACTGGCGACCTGTCCAGGGTGTACCCCGCCTCTCGTCCGGAACGTTAGCTGGAGAGGCACCAGCACCCCTCCCAAACCCACTAGGGACATGGGTGTTAGAAAATGGATGGATGGATGGTTAAATTGAGAAAAGATTCACAATCTTAATCTTTAGATAAATCCTAGCTAAAGACTAAGATTTGGCTTTTTGGCCCCAATGAAAATAGCAAGCATTGGGTGACATCATAGAGTGGCCATTCTTTTGATAGAGGTGCTGGAGAATTTCATAAAATGTAAGGAAAAATAAAGAAATATTTCCAATAAATCCAAAATGACTCCACTGAATCTAAACCAAAAAAAAAGATAAATCCTTGGGCACAATTAGCCCTTCTAGCCCTTAAGAAGAGTAGCAAAATATCTAGAAGTTTATTGATGCTTCAGAGAATGTGCAGCTTCTCAACAAAGGCACATTTCACCAAATACTGGTATATAGGGGTGTGGGCGTGTGTGTGTATGTGTTTATACTTGTGCCTGCATGTATAACTTGTACATTGTATAATCAATTATATAAGTGCTCAAATTAATAATTAAAAGACTCATAATATTATGATTAAGGCTGATGAGAATTATATGAAAACCTCCCACTGGATTGTGTCTAAATCATGGTTGATTAGCCCTCTGATGCATGAATTATGATCCTTTGTGTCAGAATTTTTTTTCCATTTTTTAAAATTCTTTTCTTAAGGCATAAAAAAGGTAGGAAAATTTTTTTGTAAAAATAAATTTTTTTTTATTTTTTATTTTTATGTGATCAATTGTAATTTTGTCCAAATACAAAGTTGTTATTTGAAAAATACATCAGTAGTATTGTTCCTTAGGGGTTATCTGATGTCACAATATTTTTTTTACTTGCAAGAGTCGTCTACAGTAGAAGGAGGGACCTGGTCGGTTCTCATGCTTTTTTGTCTGTCGGCCATATTGTATTTAACAAAAATAATTTCTTGCATTTGCAGCTGATGGCCAGTAGTTGATGGTATATTTTATGATGCATTAGTGTCCACTTCAGTGGTCTGTGTGCATTTATAACATAAAAATCCACAGGAAGCACAAGAAAATGGCTTTTAGAAAGCTGTCCACTGTAGTGACCACTATGCATGAAAGGGTTAGAGAAAAACTCCACATCCATAATCGCCACTTGGTTTATTGAGTTATATTTGCATTTACGTCCTTTTTAGATATCTGGTTAAGTTGCCTTCCCTGAATGTAAATTAAACTTCTTGTCTGACAAAAAGAAAAACAACAACAACAACAAATAAAATAGCTTTCCATTAAAGGAAAAAAAAAAGGGGCGGAAATGTTTTTTTTTTTTTTTTTTTTTTTTTCATATCATTTGTTGTACAGACACACAAAAAATTATCATCTTTACCAAAGTTGTCCTTTGATAGCAGCTGAGATGTGTGCATAATGAACTCATGCTGTATTATCAGTCAGCAGAGTGCACTTGCTTCGAAAAGCTACAGTGGCTCCACATTAAGAAGGACCTGAAGGGACAGAGAATCTCTCATCCAGTGACCTTTATTATGAACACAGCCCATGGGTCATTGGATGTGACACATATGTATTACGCTGATTAGGGGTGCAGCCCTGACCAGTGTTTGCAGGTGTCCAGCAGCATGAAACCGGCAGCTTCTCTCCATCCGAATTAAAAGTAAATGACAGAGGCTTGTGACCTTTTTAGTTAGGGAATAAAGCGGCATTACTAAGACATCCGGCGAAGGAAAAAGCACCTTTTTAACAAGGTGTTTCTTCCAAGCTAATGGTTAAAAAATAAATGAAAATGCTGCTTATATTGTTCTACTTGACATAATATATATTTAAAACTTTAAGCTTTAGCTACAGTGCCTTGCAAGAATTCATGTTTTCACACTATTTTGCAAATTTTGAGACGTTAAAATCACAATTTTCAATGTGTTTTATTGGGATTTAAATTAAACACGAGGCAGTGTGTAATTGTACAGAGGAAGGAAAATTATGCATGGTTCTAAAACTTGTTTTTCTTTTCTTTTTTTTTTTTTTACAATTATCAGTTTAAAGAGTGCGGCTTGTGTTTGTGTAGAGCCCCTGTACTTTAAAAACCCTCAAAAAAAGTGAAGTCCAACCAATTGCCCACAGAGGTCAATTTATTACTGGGGGGTGGTGGCTCAGGAGGTAGGGATTAGTCCTGCAACTCATCAGCACATGGACTAAGGTGGAAAAATTTGTTGACATTTATTTGTCATGGAATTCACAAATCTGGCCTTTAAGAAACAGTGGCAGGAAGGAAACTGGTTAAAACCATTAAAAGATCCAGTCTGCAGTCTGCTAAAAGCCATTTAGGGGACACAGTGAATATGATATGGTCAACTAAGAAGACATTTTAACAAGTTGACTGAAAAACAACTGAGGGAATCTATGTAACCTAGAATCTAGATAACTCTATCTATCGATATAGATAGGGTTAAATACAGTAAAATACAAAAAAAACATCTATTAGGACTCACCAAAGGTTTCAAATAGCTATTTCTAAAAATAAATTACAAAATTATGTGTCATTTCCCCTCAACTTTAGAGTTACATGGTGTTCTGTATTGGTCTATATCTTAAAATCTAATCAAAATACATACATTTTTGTTGTTACATGAAAAACTGTAGAAAATATCAATTAATACTTTTGCAACACACTGTAACTCAATATGCCATTTACTAACCATAGAAGTACAGAAAAATACCAATAAATATTAACATTTCAGTCAGCATCAAACAAACTCTTCATATCCCATGTTGTTATGATGATCCTGGCTGAGATTGCATGATTACCTTTTACATGGATGTTAGAGTGTGCCAGTCAACAGAATCCATTTGGACAGGTGATGTGAGTGAGTAATTCATTATAAGGCTACAGAATCCCTTCCTCAGCAGTGCACAGTTTGAGTGCACTCTGTGAGACCCTGACGGGCCCCAGAGCCAGGCCCTGTCAAGCCAGTAGAAACAGTGATGGAGAGGCCACACCACGGTGCACTGGAGTCCTGCTTTCACCCACGCATGTCACTTATGCTGCACATCCAGCAGCCTGTTCGGTCGCTGCAACCCAATCCAGATGTACTGATCCTACACGTATGCAGGCATGCGTGAGTTGGTTGGTGCATTCACATGTTCTTGTCATAAGAGTATAGGCATCTGTGCCAAAAGAGAGTCAGTGGAGATTAAGACATTTCCTAGTACTCTCCTTGTCTGAATGTCTGTCTGTCTCTGGGGTTTATAATATTCCCATTACTGAAGGGAAATTTACTCAAATCCCTCATCCTTGACAGCCATTGACATGCAGTCACGGGGGACGCTGGGTTTTCCCTCAATGGGACGTTAATGAAAAGGCTGCCAGCTCCCTGAAGAAATACTACACTGCAAAGTGCCGCACCAGATAATGGCCAAGGGAAACTAAAAAGTTGACTCAAATTTTCCATGAAGTCATTTCTACATGTCTCCTAATACAAAGGTATTTCCTGTATTTCAAGATAACTTAAGATAATAGATTAGAAGGTCTGAAAAACTTATATTGGCCAGAGCAAGTGCTCCCATTAACTCTGTTCTCTTTTTTATTTCCTCTCATTACAAGTCGCGACTGGAGCTGGAGGTCTCTTCCTGCTGAAAGTGACTTTTCCTCTCCACTGTAACCAAATGCTGGCTCAGGATGAGGGATTACTGGTAAGTCATAAACTTGATGGGATTGGTTTCTCTTCCTTTTAGAGAATGTTTTGCCAATCACTTATGTGGAATCAAATATGCATCTATCATTAAATTTATATTGGTTGATCTCATTGTATTGGACTGATTCAGTTACACAGCAGTTTTGTAGGCATGAATTGTAACTGTCTTTCCTTAGTGTTTTGATATGGCATTTGTGTAAATTGCCGCTATACATGTACGCTGTACTTTAGTGAAATAACAACCCATGATGTAAAAGCTCAAAAGTCACACTTCAAAAATACAGGACTGTCCCGTTTTTAAAAGCGAATAAAATCGGTCTAAACAAATGGATGATTCCAGACAATTTTGAATGGGTTTCTCTGTTGTTGTACAAGAATATAAGCATCCATATCCATTTTGTCATTGATAAACAACTTCAAAAATTTAAAAATACAAACTATACTATACAAACAAGGTAAACACAGTTAAATTTTATTATAAATCAAATCTCGCTGTGCTGATTGAACAAAAAGCAGACGCCTAAAATTCACTTACTGGCACAGTGATGTTTCAATTTTCTCATGGAGAAGTGTGTGTGTGAGAGAGAGAAAAAGAAAGTTTTTTTTTTCCAACCAGCCTCAGAGAATAAAGATACACTGGATTATTATAAAACTAAATCAATAGTGTGTGGCACTGCTGTGTCGTTATTGCTTGTCTGGGGAGCATTCAGTCTTAAAAAACTCACCATCTTACAGCATGGGATTTGTTAGCTTCACAGCTTGGGTTATTAGATTTTAGAAAAAAATCAAGTCTCTGGATAACAATTCTGTTTATTTAGAGATACATAAGTCTACAATAGTGATTCATGAAATAATGAGATTGTAAATGTGGACATGTTATTGGTTTCCTTAATATTTAGACTTGCATGGAAAACCTCAGATGTTATGCATGTTCTTTAGCTCCACAGATAAGCAAAAACAAAAACAAAACAAACAAAAAAAAAAGGTAAAACAATTTAGATCAAACAAACCTCAATATATGACTATAGCATGACGCCCTGATGTACTTTTGTGTGTCTGGTTATGGAGGGAAATATCATAATGTGCATATTCATGAGCGTTGTCAGCCTGAAAATCAGTTTGGGCTGTCAGTTTGGAACTCTCTTCAAAGCACTAGGATCAGGTATTTCGATCCGTTTGGAAAAGCTTCCACATCATTAAATTATATTGCACTGGAAAGGTCACATTGTCTCACTGAGAAAGTTGTGCTCATTTTCCTTGCTTCCTCTGTACAGAACACTGTGTTCCACAAACACTTTCTCCGAATGAAACTAAGTGCCCGCCAAACTTTATTAAATATTTTTGAGATTATTAAAGACATCTGTCTTTCTGAAGAAAACAACTTGACATTCTGGATAAGTTAAATATTTTGTTGATTCATTTCCATTGCTTATGATTTAAGGTGTGTGGAAAAAAAAGCTTGCTTAGTAAAAACTGACATCAAAAAAAGATGCTAAGGTTTAGAGAGACAAATTTTGAATTAAAAATCCTAGTTTTTTATGAAAACAGAACTACTGTCGTGTGAAAAAGTTAGGAAATAACATAAGTAGAATACGTCTTCTACCTACTAACCTTTGACATCAAATTATCTGATATGAGTTTGAAGGATTTTACAGAAATGTTCTCTTGTGATAAAGTTATCCACTTTCCCCGCCTGACAGTTGGCAAACATACTTTCTGCTTCAGCTGTGAGACTGCCAACATTCCCAGAGTACTGTCTTTGAACCCTTATTTATATTTCACCATGGTGAATATTGCTCCAGATATTTGTACAGCTACATACTGATGTAGTTGCATAAGTTAACCGTCTATCATCAAAATATCATTAGCCGTAATTGAAACTCCGTGCAGATCTCTGCCCTCTAGGTGTTAGAGCCGTCAAAGCTAGTTATGTAAAGGACGAGATGACAGTGGATGATGTTTGTGTGTGTCTTTTTTTTGTCTATGTGTGAAAGGTGAGTGTTGCTGCTAGCTTGGACAGTTCGCAGCCCAGCAGGGACATCGACACTCCGGCTGGGTAGGTAATGACATCAGATGCCGCGCTTGACAACAACAGGTGCCTTGGCACTGCCACCTTCTTCTGCCACGCTGTGTCAATGACATCAACACCGACCCACTGGTTAATTATAGATCAGCAATCCTCTTGCATCTTCGCTGCCCGGCAATGACAGGCGCATGATGGGGGCGATGTTTTGTGGAAGTGGGATGACAGATTTGGAAAGAAACATTAACAACAAGATTAATTATTATTATCATTTATTTTTTTTTTTTTTACACTTTTTCCAACAGCCTGCATGCATAGAAATTAACTCTGAATATGTGTGGACTGAATGAAGACTTTCTCACAACTGACCAAAAAGTGATTGCATAATCTTACTTTTTGCACCTTGTGAATAAAAATATATTTCCCTCATGAGAGACATAGAAATTTTGCTGTCAGTTGCCTCGCATGTTTTTGAAACCCCTGTCACTAATTCAGTGGAAGCACTCAGCTCCGGGGTGGAGATTGGGAGCAGATTTAGGTGCAGCATTTGGATGACCATATGGAACTCTTTGTGGCGCCAAGAGACCATGCAGCTTGGAAACCTGATCACCATCTCCCCGGTGACAGCTGGAGCCTTTACACCATCAGAGCATTTGTAGACTTCTAATTTGTCATAACCACCTCCTGTGGCAAGGAAATATGCTGCAAAATTAGGTAGGCAAAGTTTGGAATTTCTATAATCGGGGGGGGGGGGGAGATTTCAGGAGCGGGGCCAAGGCGAAAGGATGGATGAGAAAGGGGCAGGGAATATGTGGTAGTCTGTGCTTGAGAGTATGTGAGAGTCTTGTCTTAAGCTTCCATAATTTAGTGCACCTTGTTCACAGACACAGACGTTCTGGTTTAAAGTTGGAGGGTTTTATTCCAAAGTGTCTTCAATATTTCTTAAGTTTGTAAAATATTTGCATAGCTCTTTTATAAGTTCTGCATTTCATGAAGGTATGGGAGGTGATGGCCCAACTATGACTAGTTTCCCTGTCCCTGTTGAACAAAAGTAGCCCACAGCATAATGCTGCCACCTTCATGTCTTATTGTTGAGAGGATGGCTTCAGTGTGATATTCATTAATTTTCCTCCACAGATTGCAATTGTGATGCACCGTGACAAAACCAGGAACAAGTTGCTAGAGCAGAAAGCGATGAAAGACAAAACAATTATAAATTTCTAAGAAAATAGAGATCGTTGTTTGTTTTGCTCTGTGTACTAGTTGAAGTCATGAAGAAATCAACCCCTAATTTAAATAGCAGTTTTTGTAGTTTTGAAATTGCAAACTTTATGTTTGAATTCAGCTTGTTTACAGAGAAAATCGGAGCCATTTTGATGGTTGGGAAAAACTCACACCTGATTAACATACCAGGTTCAATGGTAAGTGGTAAATAACCTGTCCTTGTACACAAGTGTGGGACAAGTGTGCTGATATTCAAATTGAATAATGTCCTTCATTTATTTGTACTTCTATCTGTTTGACATCATTAGAAAGCTTAGAATCCACACCACTAGTAATTGTCTTCTCCACAGATCCCCTTACTTAAGCTCGGCAGCAATGTCTTGGTAGGTTTTGCAGTTTTGCTCTGTGAGATATTCAAAGCCTAAAATGTTGTTGTATAACCTGACCTGCTTTGCATTTGTCCACAACTTTCTCTGCACCCATCTGATGTGTTGCGTGGTCTTCATTATAGTGCTTGTTTACTAATGTTCTGTAACAAATATCTGAGGCCTCCACAAACCAGCTCTATTTATACTGAGACACTTAATTAGGTGATTTCTGTAGGCAATTGCTTGAACTGGATTTTAATTGGAAGCATAAGACTAAAAGGGGGTGGATATAAATCCACATACCACTTTGCAGATCTTAATTTGTTAAAATCTTTAAGAACCATGTATTCTTTTCAATTTACTTAAAGATAATGCACTACATACTACATGCAAAAAGTTAGTATTTTTTGTGTAATAAAATCTGAAAAGGCTCTTTGAGGTATATAAGCTTTCATAACTCAATGAGAACATTTCAGTTCATGTACATCTTCACCCAGTGCTTGTCAGTCAAACAAGCACTACATCTCTTCCTGTATCCCCTAAAGATACCTGCTTGTTGTGGCTGCTTTTTGGTAAATATACCCCATAAATATTTCATGAAATTGTATTTTTGTTTTAGTTTTTTTTTTTTTCTCAACTTACCTTCTTGTCTTTAAGCCATTTGTCTGAACCAACCGTGTACCTTATGCTCATTGAGCAGAAAATACTCCCCTCCGCCCACTCCCCTGTCTCTGGTGTATTAAGTGTTTTCTGCCTGAAGGCACAATGCTCTTGTCATTGTTGTATACTCTGGGCCTTGTTGTGCTGTGATGTAATTGTTTTCTTTGGAGACCCTTAACAGCAGCAAACTGAAAACAAAGAGTGGTTTCATGATCTGCGCGGCTCCGAACCTTTTAGACTCACAGTGAGGATTTGTAAATTGTGACTGCTCAGCTAACAAATAAAGGTGTGCAAGCAAATACAAGACGCAATAATTGCTTGAATACAACTCCGTTATCAAAAATCAACTGGGTGCTGTGGGTTTGTATCGCCGGCAGCAAACCGAGAGACCTGAATGCTCATTGCACTTAAAGGAGCTCTGGGAAAGGCTTGTAATGCAGCATTTTCTAGTGGGAAATAGACCTTAGTGTATTTTTGTTGCTTGGTGGTAATGCGCTCTAATGCTGATGGTTGACTCACTGCATGAAGTCTCAACAATTCTCTGATGGACCTTCCCTAAAGCACAGACTGAATTAAGTGGATATGGCTGCTAGATTTTTAAAGTGTGTCACAGGGCAAAGACTGCTGGTCCGCCGTGACATTAGGTGGTAGTTAACTGTTCTTTAGTGGATTTCAGCAAACACTGGCATGTGTCTGAATGGGCATATAAAATCCAGTTTGCCCGACAGTGAACACATGAGGGACAGATTCTATTTCCCAGAGAACAGCAATGAGAAATAGCAAACATAAGCATTAGTTTTGGAGACAGTCAAAAAGAGCCCAATGCCTCAAGGATAAAATAAAACCCACTGGTTTCATTTTGATTTGGCATGTGTGAGATAGAAACTGCATTGCAACCACTGCACATTTGCAAAGCATTCTTTTTTTTCAACATGAGACAGCTGTTTTTGTAGCAGCACAATCTATTTTTCTCTTCCACAACAAATCTAAGGAAAATACAAAGATTTGAAGATCATACAATTGAGTAAAAAATGAAAATAAAACACTATACAAAAGGTGAAAAGATGCTTGTGATCAAGCAAACATGAATCAGTTACGCAAGTTCTGTCAAGAATAATGGTCCAGAATTCCAGTAACTATAGTGAAAAGCTTGAGGAAGGACACCCAAATGGCAACATTACAATTCAAAACTATTGATAGCTTAATTGAGGAATGAGACACATATTTACTTTAATAACTCTCCTTAAATTTTGACGTCAATATTTTTTCACCACTAGGAATATCAATAAACAGCTAAATGTAGATTTCTTTAATACAAAGGCTGACTACAGTTTTCTATCAGGAAGTGGGGTAAAGGCATTTCTGCATCACTCCAGTTATTCCAGGACTTTTGCTTTTAAGTTGACATCATTTAAGTTGTAGGAATGGTATGATGGTTTTGAAACCTTCAAACCATATACTTTGTAAAATGCTTACTAAAGAAATAACAAAAGCGTTACATGACAGATGGTGACCAAATGTTGAAAAGCTGTGTTTAAAGTCTGATTAGGTTTTTCCTTCTACAAACAATTAATTATCGTAACACCTCTAAGTAACACCTCTAATGAAGCTGTGTGCTTTCCTTATAACTGTTGTGGTGACCAGTTTTTATTTTTTTCCCCCTTGCTCCATCTGAGCACAGAAATAGATTTGAAAAAGGCTAACCTTAGAAATGCTCAGGCAAAGTGGACTGTAACGTAGATATGTAGTTTTGCAGAGTGAGAGAGAAGGCTATGGATTTTAATCCATCAGTCGATAAAGGTCAGTGTTCAAAAAGGCTTTATTCCTCAGCTCCACATCAAAGTGTAAATCCGCTGATTGCAGGCCCTCAATGGGGAGACAACAAGGCTCCATTTGTGGTCTGTTTCTATGGCTCAGTGTGTGTAAGGCTCCGCGTGCGCAGACCCATAATACAGGGGGTTTCTATCAGGGGCCCCCTAGATCAATGGGCCGCGTGACCTTTGCATTGTGTTGCCGGCTTGGCCCGTGATGTCATGCCATCTATCCGCTGGCTCCACTTAAAGGGGTGAAAGAAAAGCAAAGCAAAGTCCCACACCTTCCACCCACTGAGTTGCAGAAAAGATAGCATGAAAGGCATCATCTGCAAATGTATCCACCTGAAACCGGATTTATTCCCCTTAAACCACCTCGACAGATTTTGGTGCCTCTCTGAGAACTCGGTAGATGCTCAGACTGAGTCTGACTGCGACACTGACGGCTCCAGGTTATGGCTCGGTCACTGCTTGAATGCATGTTTGTTAATGTTAACAAAAGTCCTGCGTGCCGATTCAGATAGTCCCATCACTTCTGGAGTGTTGTTCAGCATTGATCTATGGCTACTGAAATTAAACATGGTGGAGCAGAGACTCTGTGCCAAGAGAAAAGAGAAGCCCTCTCATTGTTCCCGAGTGAAAGGTCCTCTTTGTAGCGAGGAGAGACGATGGCAGCTGGTAGGTTCTTCCCTCTATAGAAGATAGAGCACTTTCACAGAGTTGTGGAGTGCATTTGAATGGAAATCTAAAGAGGTAGGCGTGAACCATTTGTTTTGCCGTGTTTGTGTTTGCTGTCAACATGTCTGTCTCTGTTGTGGGGCGGCCCCTTTTTACTACACAAAGTGACTAAACCCCCACAATCTCCGCATCCCTGACCCCCCTCCCCAAAACCAAGACACATTCAAGGGGTAGGAAGAGTTACCCCCAAAAGAGTGGAGGAGCCATCTTTGTCATGATGACAGATGTTGTAATTGCCAACTGATGGATCACTTGTCAAGGGTGTCATTAGGACTTTGGTGGCCAACCGCAATGGAAGAAGAAAAGGGGTTAAAAAGAACAAGTGGGAAAAGACAGAGCTGGCTCAGGCAGGAATGGATGGCAGATCAGGTCACATATATTAGCCCTTTGACTAATAATGTGATTGGCCACGCATTAGAGGAGACATCATCAAGAATAAAAGGGATTCTGCCGCTGCCTCCTTGTGATGGCATGAAAAGTCTAAAAGATGGGGCGTCTTAACAAAACAAACCCTCTGTGGTGTCCCTTAAAGCCCCATCTCGCACTCTGGCATTGTGTTTCAAGAGATGGACTTTGTGTGACAAATGTTGTCCACATGTAGATTCTCCCACAAGTGCACCCTGCCCCCCACCCCCAATTCTGCAAGTGGATTCAGAAAAATATTTAAAAATGTACCCCATAAAGGGGAAAAAGCCAACAGGATCTCTAAGGAGACTGTCACGAGGCACATTCAGTGTCATTTACCAAAGTGAAGTGTTACTCAGGTCCAAAGTGAATTGTCAGTTTGTTTATTCTTGCCATTTGATTGTGCAAGCCACCCTCCACCACCACACACATGCACACCCACCCCCACATACGTATGCACACACCAAAAGCTCCCCAGAGGTCAATTAGGACAGACAAGGGGCTTTCAAACAAAGGGTGCTAGTGGCCCAGAGCAGCCAAGGGAGTGACATAATTAACAGTTATAAAGTACTTTGCTCTGTTAATTTAATTAGTTAATCCTTTTATCAGTGATGCTTTGTGGAAGTGACTCATTACGGGGCTCCTCTTCCGCTGTCGGGGCTGAACGCTTGGTAATGGAGCTTTGCAAGTGATCAGATCTGCAAATGGCCTCGGTGGCACACACAGAGGGCCCAGAGCTGTGGATTTTATTTGGAACGTCCTATGTTGATTTTCTACACCAGCCTGCAGTCATGGCGGGGTGTGCAGTGGTTTGTAGCATTCATGGCAGCTGGATGTTTTTTCACATTTAGTCACATTGCAACCAAAAACTCTGATATATTTTAATGGGTTTTTTATTGGGTTTGCACCAACACAAAGTGGTACAGCATTATGAAATGGAATTATGAGATACACTTCAAATATTTCTTTGACAAATTTTCCGGAAGCTCTGGCACATGCTCATATTTGAGACTACTTGGGTGTGATTTAATGTAAGCATACATTTACTGTTATGTGATAGAGAAAATCAAGTTCATGCAATGCATTATGTTAGTTTAGATTGATGACTTATAAAGTTGAGGAGAATTTTGAAGCAAGGTTACGCTCTAAAATAAAATCAAAAGCTTTGAATATTTCACATGGCACTTTTAAATCCATCTTCTATAAATTGGAGAATGGAAGAACTGCAGCAACCTACAAAGACATGGTCATCCAACTAAACTGACAATTCAGGAAATTAGAGGCTCAAAGAGAAAAGAAACCATAAGGCCAACGGTAATTCCAGAGCAGCTGTTGAGATCCATAGATCACGTTGGAAAATCTGAGGACAAGACAACTATTAGTGGTCCACTCCACTAATCAGATCTTTTTCGTAAAATGAATAACCGTTGATAGAAAGCCACTTAAAGTCAACACGAACTACATAGGAGAACATCTGGAAAAGATTTGGTTACGTGACACAAAGATAAAGGCTTTTGCCTACAAGTTAAAACTTACATGTGATGAAAATACATCACACCTCAAAAAGAACTACGGTGGTGGCAGGGCTGTACTGGGATGCCTTTCTTTAGCACGAACAGGCAATCTGGTCAGAGGTGATGGGAAAATGGATAGAGCTGAAAATGTAAACATGGAAAAAAAAAGGGGGCTGCACAGTGGTGCAGTTGGTAGCACTGTTGCCTTGCAGCAAGAAGGTCCTGGGTTCAATTCCCGGCCTGGGGTCTGTCTGCACGGAGTTTGCATGTTCTCCCTGTCCATGCATGGGTTCTCTCCGGGTACTCCAGCTTTCTCCCACAGTCCAAAAACAGGTTAATTGGTCTCTCTAAATTCTCCCTAGGTGTGAGTGTGTGAGTGCATGGTTGTTTGTCCCGTCTGTCTCTGTGTTGCCCTGCGACAGACTGGCGACCTGTCCAGGGTGTACCACGCCTCTCGCCCAGAACGTTAGCTGGAAATAGGCACCAGCACCCCTCCTGACCCCACTAGGGACAAGGGTGTTAGAAGATGGATGGATGGATAAAAGCTGTTAGAGGTTTATTCGTCATACAGCCAGATCTATAATGAAATTGTTTAGATTAAAGGATATGCAAGTGCTGGTATTGCCCATTTAGAGTTCAAATCTAAATCTGTTTGAGAGTCTGTGGGTAACCTTATAACTTGTATACCTATGGGAAAGTTGGTGGAGAGATACTGTAATTACAGCAAAATATTGTTTGCATATGTATCGACACAGGGGTTTGAGAACACTTACCAGACATTTAAGATTTTTATTTCTAAACAATGCTTAAATTGTAGCCTTTTTCTTCCTTTCCAAATGGATAGTACTTTGTCTGAATCTATCACATAAAATCCCAACAATTTTGCACCTGAAATGAGGTGAGGTTCCTGTGCATTATTAGATATTAGATACTTGAAATCAAACGAATATTACACCTTCATGTCCTTTGAACACTCCCCAAAAAAGCATATCTGTATTTGCACTCTTGAAATTATTCAAATGAGCAGAACTTGTTGCTACGTGTATTTTACACTGCCACTTGAAGTGTTAACAATAACTTGCATGTAATCCTGTGTGATGTCACCGCCTTTCAGGTGGAGCACCTTTGAACATCAATTCTTTTTTTTTTGTTGAAAATGTCTAACTAATCAGCTCTGCTGCCCCCTGTCAGGCAGTTGAACCCGCCATCCTTGGATCAGGTAAAGTTACAAGGCACCCTCTGGCCCTTCCCCTGGCAGCACTTTACACAGCCGTTTAACTCACGCCCAGGGATATCACTGCAAGGCAACTTTAAAATTTACCTCCAAATATTCACAGAGGAAAGAAAAAAAAATCATCATCCAGCTCTGTGTGTGCCGTCACCCCCCATTCTGTATTAAAGTGGAACACAATGTCCCGCTGATTGCTACAAGCCTCACAGTCACAGCTTAAAACCATTACTGATGCATGTTCTGGGTTGCAGGTAGAATTTTGTACCACTGTATGTAAATATCCTGCCACACAGTTTGTGTAACACCTTCACGTTTGCAATGGTGCATTTTGTTGATAAAACATGAGCAGCGAATGTGGCGTGTCTGTGCCGCACGACGGAACATTAAACAGCAACTCTTTCTTCCTGAAGCACATTTGTCACACCTTGGGTAATCATAAGAAGACCCAGTTGTAATAACTCAAGGACATTGCAGTTGTCAAGTTTGCCTAACCAAGACAGTGACTGACGAATGACAAAAGAACAGAACCCAAAACGATAGTCCTCGTCTGACCAGATGGCTGATTGTTTACTTGTGAGAAGAAAAATGCCTGTCACTGATTGCAATCATCCTCAACCATCACGGCCTCATTAGGCAGCATTTGGAAATCATGACAATGTGGGCACAAAACCCTTGTTAGTTACCATCTTAATGTGACTCTGGACCGACACGTCTTCCAAACATGTCAAGAGGAAGTCCAAAGACATGTTATACCAACTTCAAATTAGCCTCTAGTTAATTAAGTACACCTGCTTGAGCTTGCTCTGCAGCTCTTCTTCTTCTGCTTACCAAAACCGATCAACATACTGATCATTGATGTTGGTGTGTAATTTACCTAAAGTACAAAAAATAAATACTTAGATCACAAGCCTTCAAAATGCTTCATAAAAGCATTCTTTTCACCTGTTAAACATACAAAAGAAAAGTTTGCAAATTATTAAATGTAACAATTTCAGACGATGCTATTTCATTGTTCAATCTCTTAAAATGGAGGAGACCCTTGATGTAATCAAATGCTGTAATCAAGTGTTTGATGTTGACATTGTGTCGCTCTACTCTAGTGGTTATGTTTGTATTTGGCAATATTCTCAATTGCATAGTGCTGTTAAGGAAAATGTGATGTGTTAATCCAATATATTTAATAGGAAGTTATACACTTACACACAGAGCTGTGAAAAAGTCTTTGCTCTCTTACAGATTTGTTCCATTTTTGTTTTATTGCAACACATCAACATTTTCAGAAGTTTAAAATCACACAAAAATACCCCGAGTGAAACAAAAAACACAATTTCATTTACCGTATTTAATTTCTTAAGGGAAACACCAGCAATGGCTGGCTCCTTTTACACCAGCAACTAGTATATCAAGTATTGGTGATCATTTATCTTGAACCTTTAACATTTTTGTTGTTTATTTAAGCCACAGACTTTGTCTAGACCACTTCAAAACCAAAAATAAAAAAAAACAAAGCAACTCAAAACAATCATCAATGGGATTGTGTCCTGTTTCTGAAATTATATCCTAGTTTTACACCTGATGTAACAGAAAGCACAGCTTCTGAAAAGGTCCACACTTATCTCATGTGTTCTGAGAATATATGCTCAAAAATTTGTTTTTGCATTTGCATTATTTTTGGTCAGCAGTGGTTTTCACTTTTGACAGCTGTCTGTCTTATTCTTGAGTCATAAACTGACCAAGTCAAGTTAATACTTCAGTGTTTTAGATGTTGTCCTGGTTGACCTCCTGGAAGAGTCGTCAATACACATTTGAATTTATGTTGGTAGGTCAAACACTTTTTGGACAGTTTACCATTGTTTCATGTCTCATGTGGCTTCCACTTGTTGTCATTAGAGTCCCTAAGCCTTAAAAATGGCTATGTAACCCTTTCCATGTTGATAAATATCATTGATATCATCAAAATCTGTTCTTTAAAGTTTTAAACAGGTTCATTATGTGTTGGTTTTTGAGCTGCTTAGGTTATTCCATTTTGTTTGACAGTTTTGAAACTGCTATATTTGAGTAAACAAAATGTGAATAAGCTTTGTTAGACTCCTCGAGTTTTCTTCAAGAATCTTGTCTAGTCTCATTCTTAAGAAGTCAATGTTGACTACTAACTTGTCTGCAGTTTGTAGATAATCAGATGCAGACTTCATAAAAGCGATCTGAGTCTATTTGCTTCTTTATCAATGTGTTCCTACTTACATCTTAATTTTGCTAACAAAATATTTGTTGCGTATGTACTTAAGCCGTAGCATATCAGAAACTGGTAGCATATCAGTTTGCAATTTGTTGGTGGATTAACATTTGAATGAAAAAGGATGACAAGTAATATTAATTCTCAAATATGAGGAATTATAACTCCTAAGCTATTCAAATTAACTTCAGTGGGTGGATTTTATGTATTGATTTTCAAAAACTGTGTTTTCTTACAGAAAAGAATAACTTGATAAATGAACATGATTTTCTATAATGTGTTTTCAAAGCTGGTGTGAATGCTAGGTACAAGTTAACACAAGATGGTCTGTTTGAAACAAAAAAAGTACAACACAGTACAATTAGTAAAATAACTACTCTACCAAAACATATATAATTAATATTCATCTATAAACCTTAACATATAGGACATTTAAACATTTCAATCACGTCATTAACATCAAAATATATTAAAGAAGTCCAGCACACGGACAAACTGACTTTATTGTAGATTTAATCTAATGCATGCATACATAATAAATACTAATGTAGTGCTATAACCAACTCAACTATAGGCTATACCATTAAGTTTATGACTCTCCCATCAATGGGAAAATGCCTTCTTTATGATTTCTGGCAGTCTTTGATTGGGGATTTGTGCCCAAATGAAAATGCATTTGAAATGAGCAGCCCTCTGTGTTTCCCACAGTGTGCAAAGATGGCATACAGCAATAATCTTAAAAAAATGTAATTAAACACAGATAAGATTAATACAATCAGGGAGAGATGATTGAAAGATGCTGTTGTTGTGTAGGAGGGTGGTCAGGCCCCGGGGCCCCGAGGCCCCCCAAAAAAACGGGTAAAAACAAGGCGACTAGCTGCGGGGAGGGAGGGGGAGGCCTTCGCGCTGGGATTAGCTCGGCCAGGTGGGGGAGCTTCGTGGTTGGAGCATTTAAATTAGCGGTGAGATGACAACCCCCATTAGGAGGGATTAAAGGCCTGCTGGCAGGCAGAAATGCACTGGCACTGGCAGGGGCATCCGTCACGGAAAACCCAAGGCAATGTGGCACAAGTCAGTCACTCGACAGCTGCTGTGGCCCTCATTACAATCACACTTGACAATGTAAAGTAATCTACTTGTATTTAAATTGGCTTTTGATCAAAGCACAGGAGGGTTTTTTATTTTTTTATTTTTTATTTTTTTGGAATTGCAGATGTAACATCACATCATAGTTTCTTCCTGCTCCTAGAGTACCTTACGTTTAGGTCTGGCTGTCTATTGATTTGTTTTAAACTCTAGACGCCAAGCTATGCGGCGTCCCTTCATGTTAACTCAAAAGAACAAGACCCAAGTTCAAAGGTGAGGTATAGACAAGTTCTATCACCATGGAAGTCCCTGCAGAGAACCTGTCTGTTGGTGAAAATATGCTGTAAGAGTAATCATTGGCTTACAATGCTGCTCTTTGTTTCAGACGCATTCTCCAGTTATGAAGGCAAAAATGAAAACAAAGCCATAACCAGCAATCCGATTAAACCAATCTCTTTTTGTGTCTTGATTAACATACATTTACATGAGAATAGCCCACCATGATCAAACGGTGGTAGGTGAGTGTGGCACCCTATGCGGTGTTATGGCCCCACACCACAAACGCAGCAACGAGCGGCATACTCCTCTGCTCGCCTGCCTCTGTGCAGACTGTTTGGCCTGCAACCGTCATCGTAAATGTGTCACTTCTCCCACGGCAGCTTTCAAACATGAAGTTTTAAAGCTCACCACCCGCTGCCCTTGGAGCTGGGATAAGGGAGTGATGAGAGGATCGTATCTCTATGCAAACTAACGATGACAACTTCTAGCTAAACATCAACAGCTGAGGGAAAAAAAACTTGAAATATCAAGCAGAGGGGATCTCATATTTGAAACCCTACTGAAAAGAAACTCTAAGAAAATATTTTGTAGTTTTTTTAATTGGAAACAGTTTGGTCTTACCTTGTGACTGCAGGTAAGGCTGAGAAATCATGCCAAATTGTCAACATCAGCTTCAGACGGAATGGTGGGAACTGGATGCTAAAAAAAAAAACAGAAAATGGAGACAGACAGCGTCAGATGTCACAATTTGGTATTTCTACAAAGCTCCAGAGAGAAACGCTAGCCTAAAGCCATCACAGCGTTATAGACAAATAAAGGGAGGACGAGCTGTGCCCACCTGGTCTTTTTTCCCCTCTGCAGAGAACCGAACTCTCTGGTGAGCACGGAAAATCAAACAATTAACAAGAGGGTAGCATTTTTTCCCCTCTGAACCTTGTAAAATATGGCAGCAGTATTTCGAAAATGCTGCTGTCTCTTCCAAATACTGTAAAATATATCATTGCAAAAAAAAAAACGTTGTTTTATTTTTTAAGCAAACACGCAAAAAAAGTTAGAATTTCTTTCTGAAAATTATATATGAGAACATCATATAAACATTCACTCTGATTTTATTCATGAATACAAACAGAAATCAATTTATCTGGTAAAATTAAGTACAATGTTAAATGTGGAAAACAGACCAGCCATATGTTTAAGCATCATGCACATTTTTTCTCTCACAGATATTGATTTGTATAGATCCAGTAGGGAATACAACGTTATAAAAACTCCAATAAAAAAATAAAATAAAATAAAAAAAAAATTGCAAGTTCATGACTCATCCAAAACTGTTTTCATGTAGTTCTGCTCAGCCAGATGGGCATTGAAGCTCCATTTAAAAGGCTAACCGAAGCAGTTTCAGAAGAGAGCAAGCGAGAACATGAATCTACCCCCGTACCGTGTCCGAGTGCAGCACACTCTCTAAGTGGAAATCTTAACTATGGGACCTCTTCACAGCGAGGAGTTCTCTGCTTACATAAAAGAGCCGGGCGGCGTCTGGGACATTGCACTCGGGACTGGGTCATCCCGGTCCTCTTGTCTGAGTGGAAAAGAGAAAAACACGGACATTAATGTAAAAGCAGAAAACAGGGAACATGTTTTTTTATTTACAGATGGGGTCGAAAGTTTCCGGCTTGAGTTGTTTCATGTGAACTCAGTGTACTTAAATGTGGGACAGCATACAGGAAGTAACAGTTTCTGTACTGTATATTTATTATTTGCAGAGAAATGTTTTATCATCCTGTGGATCTAAAGTATTACTTTAGATGTATTTTTTTTTCCCTTTCGACAATGACATATTTATTAAAGTAAATTCAGGATTTAGACAGTAAAGCATAAAAAAGCATAAATAGCAAAGAAAAATGCTGTAGTGTTTTTTGTTTGTTTATTAGATTGTTTTGTCAGATGAAACACATGGAGGAATCAGTATTTTTTATTTTAGGGTGTTCGCTTTAGTTATGAAATGCACTATAAGTATACAGTTATTTCCTTGCATTGAATACATGCTGATTGTTTCTAAAATATATTTTTTGTATTTTTTATTAACTTGCAGTAAACTGCTGTATCTCTGCAGAAGATGACTTCAAGACAGTCTTGCAAATGGTTCTGTTAGAATTTAATATTATTGAATCATGTAATCCGTTTGTCCTATAAGTTGTGCTGAGACTTTACATTTAATATGAACTGACACTGTATTTATAAAATAAATTGAACTGAACTGAATATTAATTCTATTGTACACTTCTGGAAAAATCACCAGGAATTTGTCTCAGCTGCATTAATGTGATATTTATATTTTTTTATAAACACAACATTTGTAAATATTGGCACAAATTAAATCAGAATGACTGGTTATAAACATAAATTATATATATGGTGTAAATAGAGCAGAAAAGACACTGGATTTTGGTTCTAAATTGTTACTATACTAAATCATAGCTAATGAAAATGAAAAGGTTAGATGGTGTGTGTCTAAGGGAAAATAATCAAACTGACTTCCTTTTTTGGATGAAGCTAAGTGCACAGGGTGTTTCTGTTAAAATGAAACATGTATAAATCAAATGCTTAACCAATATTTGTGACAGCTCATTAAAAATATCTAATTTATTGTTATTTTTCAGACTTTTCAATCGGTTATTTAACTGAGTATATAGTGGAAGTATCTGTCATATGCAACCTTTTCTTCCTAAATGTTAAAACTGAATAATCAACTTTTTTCCTATTTCTTTGCAACATTGATTGTACCCAATTTTCTTCTTTTTGGCAATTGTTTTTTTCCGACTCCCTTTGCTCGTTTCCTCCTGTCTCTTCACATGAAGCCGAGAACACACACTGTTCAGAGTCCATAGAGCCACTGGAGTCCAGTGTTGGCCTGACCTGTCCACATTTTCTCCAGCCTGTCTCCGTGCTCCCAACATACACTTGTAAAGCGTAGTGCTTCACACTCAGGCACCCGGACTCAGGCTTACGGGGAGCTGGGGGTGTTTGCTTTTGTAAAAATGGATGCACTGGTCCTACACTGCCCTCAAATGGCAGCAGCCGCACTCGCACTCATCATCATTTCTGCCAGTTAAGGGAGGAGTGATGGAGGCTGAGGCCACAGTGAGGCCAAAGTCAAGAGGCGCCCAATCTGGAAAACCAGCTCGAGCTGATGCATGTGTACAGATGATGCATGTAGCTGGAAGGTTACAGGCAAGTGTAAAGAAATTTGCTTCCAAATGAATTCTCATTTGTTAATGGTTTATTCATTACATCCTTCGAGAGTTAAAAGTAAGAACATTTTACATTTTAAAATGTTTTTTTATTATTATTACTTTGTGTTTTGTAATCATATTAGATAAATGTCATCATCTTTGTGTGTCATCACTGATACAGTAGGTTCTGAAAATAATATATTTGTTGTAATTTCCCCAACCAAGAAGATATATGCGTATATAAAGTTGAAAATATATATAAAGTTAAAATTATATATATATAAAATAAAAAAAAAACTACATGTGGAAATCCACTACATCCACTATACTCCATAAACAAGGGGCCCATAAACAATATTTGAAGTGCATAGCACTTGATGCACATATTTTCACCACAGATTTCCTATCAAACATAAGTTGAATTTATTAGTATTGAATGTATTGCTGATTTTAAAATACTTTCTTAAATAATAACTTGTCTTATATATGAATCCATTAAAAGTTGCTGTCACACTCCATGAAAATTATGCTTCTTAGAAAATAAATGTAGCCGTATTAGACTTAGTTCTCCCACCATGTAGCAGAAGTAGAGGATGTGATATGTTGTTTCTTTGAGGAATGTGACAACTTTGTTAAGTATAATAAATATAAAGATCTCAGAAATATGAGTAATGAAAATTATTCATTTTTCCTCGTTAGGTTAAGGTGTACAAAGTTCAACCATGTGGATTTAATGTCTGCATCTTTGTCTCTCAGTTAGAATTGCTCATATATTTGCAAATTCTTATATGTAAATACTGTATGTAACTGACCAGTCATAAAACTGCTCAATTCTAAAACTTGTGCAGTTTGATGCTTTTGCCAAAATAGCTTCTAAAATAATTTTGACCAGATTTCTCTTGTTTGCATAAAAATGTATACAATAGGTATAATGTGCATTTCATAAATCCCCCCACCAACAGAAAGGTGTGTATTGTATGCCTTAAACATACAAAATAGAAATTACATTAAAAAACAGCACTACAAAATACACCTAAATACACATAGTGTCACCGTTGGCACCAACATTTTCTTTTTTTATGTAAATTTAATTTCTGTATCTATTAAGAAATGAAATTATCCTCCATAAAAACTCTGCTTCTGAGAATGTGCGTGTAGCCATCTCAATCTCCGAACTTCCACAAGAGGGCAGAAGACAGGTATCAAATTTGATACAGCAGGTTTATGAGGAAAGTACACATTCATTTTTTAAAGAGGTAGTAATTTGAGAAATTTAAAAAAATAATAATTTGGTGCCATCTGATTAATTTAATGGCTAGGAATTTTATAGCTGTAATGTTTTTTTTACCATTATACCAGCTTTTCTCTTTTTAGTGTCACAACTGATAAGTTAGGATTTTTGGTCATTTGACAGGCCTTAATTGTTTATCTCCAACCAAAGAACCCCAAAAAACATTACCAAATACCTAAAGAGTAAAACTAGATGCACACATTTTTATTTTTTATGAACCCTTTACACCCCCCCTTTTTACGTTAAAATATTTTAGCTTTTTAAAATGTGCTGGTAGCTTTTATAGACTAAGCTTGTCCAAGATGGCTATATGCACCTATGATGATGCAGTTTTTTGAAGCGAGCAACAAACTTATTTAAGATGGAAAATGTGTATTAAAAATCATGAATTTGAGATTGTAGCGTTAAGCTTTCCAAACCAAAATGTAAATCTGTTGACTGCTACTGTTTTTCTCTACTTCTACATTTTAACAAGTACACACACTGCAATAATTCCCATGCAAATAGACACCAATAAGTAAACTTGCGCACAGTGCTGCATATAGTTCATAAAGATAAATCTAGACAGTGAACTGAGGCCCAGATGGCTTAGTCACAATGGCGGTGCAGGGCCGCCTTTGATGGGTGTGAGTGATTGATTTCAGGCTTGACTGGTTCTGATAGAGTCACCTCAGGAGGCGCCTGGCAACCGCAGGCCCACGCCAGAGCATTTCTGCAAGGAACAAGATGGAGCTCAAATTTGTTGGATGCCCAGCAGCTTCATTCCCTGTCCCCATAGAAGTCCAATACATTCTGGGTACTTAGGAACCACTGGAATTGGATAGATTTTGTCACCAGCTTCAACTTTCAATGGTGAAAAGCAGTTTACAGTGGCGTAATTGGTCATTCAATACGTCCCAGCATGTTATCCTCAACACAAAACACGTCTATTTTCAAGTATTTCTTCTTCGTTTTTTTTTTTAAACCATTTTTTTAGATCTCATCCTTCGAAAAACACAGAAACAACAGCGAGGCCGTGATTTACAACAAAACCCAAAGATAAGCACAATTGGTATGGTACAGAAGACTCACTCAAATAATTCTGGTTGATTTTACATCCATATGGTTTTTCCTTTGTGGCTTTATGCTCTGTTGAAAACGCTGTAATTTGCCCGGCGTGAAGATATTGAGCGATAGCTGTAATGGAATATGACTGTCATCTTGGGGTGACATTTTCAGCACTGCCACTGTGCTGCGACCGACTCCGCTGAGCTTGCTGGGCGGGAGGGCACTGTGTTCTCCAGTAACATATTTGCCCCGGAGTCATCTCAGTTACCCGCTACAGTGTGACATGATTTGACAATCAATTAACCGTCCCCTCGACGAACGAGACCCCTCGATTAGAGCCAGTCCGTGACGTAGTGAAAGGTTTTCCTCAAATAGAAGACCTGTCATTGAAAAAAGAAAAGTTTTGTCTTAAAAATGAGTCTGAATTAATTTTTACTTTGTTCCCAACAAGCATTTTCCTTAAGGAATATACAGTATGTGCATGGGTTATAAAGAGAAAATAGTGAAAGGAGCTGTTAAAAACTACACTCTTAAGATGAAAATAGCCTGTAAAAATGAAAAATTGACTTAAATATGCAATTATATTTTATTTCTAATCACACCACCTAATTGCTTTAACTAAGAAACCGCACTCTGATTTGCCATGGCAGTAGAATTTCCATGGTAATAATTACTACTGCGATGACATTGACATCAGGCAGGTACACTTGGCCTCATTTGAATAATTAACATCTTACGACGCACTGCTCTTTCTCCGTTTCCCCTCTTTCTTCAATCATCCTCCATTTCTGCTTCTAATTGTGAGTTGTTGGTTTTTTTGGGGTCTTTTTAAGGATGGGATTGATGAGGCCTGTGCATAATTTGCCAATTAGTACTACACATGTATGAAACTGCAGCATATAATAACAGTGTCACATTTATTTAAGATTAAAGTTTAATGTGTCTTGCTGCCGATGACTTGAGAAATTAATTTATCTAAGAATATCCCCGAAGCTATTTTTTCTGGAATATGAATTATATGTTAGAATACATGGAAGAGTGAAAGAGCAAAAATATTGTCATCCAAAGTCTTAATTAATATCTACTTTAAATTATGCTGCTGATAGTAAACAAGCTGTTGAAGAAGCTATTTGAAATCCAAACCTTTTTTTTTTCAGACATAAAAATCTATCAGAGGGGTATAGCTGCCACTCACAAAGGCCTGGCTCCAAACAGACATATATCTCACTGGAGACGGAGGGGCGGGCAGCGAGGTGACAGAGAGGGCAGGATAGCGTTGCCCGCCTGAGGAGTTTGGCATGTGCCCTCCCAGGGCCTCCTGCAGACCTGAGGTCAAAGTAAATAAAGGGCCGATCGCGAACCGCCTCCAGCAACCCCCTTACAAACCCCTTTTCCTGCACCCCAGTAGCAGGAATTGGGCTCTTTATGCAGTAGCCACGCCCTCTCTGCGCTATCCATACCCTTACTATCTATGCCGCCTTTTTCTGCATTCTCCAGCTCCACGTTGAGGCCAAGGCCCTTTTTCTCCACCATGTCTAACATGGCAACAGCGTTGGGCTATAGGACGTGGAATATAGTGAAGCACATGCACTTAAAATGTACAGCTGCACTTGAATCATATGTAAACATATACACAAGAAACAGTGCCTTGCAGAAATTCAATATTTATCCCGCAACCTTTCCTGTATTTTGTCATGTTATAACCATAAACTCCATTGTATCATGGTATGACAGAACAACACAAAGTGGAATACATTTGTGAACCAAATGTGCTTTGCACAGCCACATTTAGTGACAATTAAACACATCATTTTTTGGCCATTATCTGTAAATAAGCCAAAGCTCAACAGGGGAAAAAAAGGAAAGAGTCTGTAAACAACAATTTTCAAGTCTTGTCACATGTTTTTGATGTGGTCTGAACTCTAACAGGGCCATTCTAACACATAAATACTTTGATCTAAATCATGAAATGACACCACTGACTGTACATTTAGGGTTATTCTGCTGGAAAGTGATTGTCCTCTCCAGTCTCAAACCTTGCATCCTCCAACAGGTTTTCTTGCATTATTGTGTTGTATTTACTTGTATCCATTTTTTCCATCAACTCTAAACAGATTCCCAGACTCTAGGCAATCAGATAAACCCCACATCATGATACTGCCACCGCCAAGTTTCACCATTGGGAGGGTTTAAACAGACAGCATGTAGCCAATCAGCCCAGCATTTGACTCACGTGACCCAAACACCTTCTTCCGTACATGACTTCGGGTTGGACAATCATTTCAAGACCCGATAAAATTGTTTTAGCAAAACAGAAGTCAGTGGATATGAATACAAAATCTAGCTGTAGGATTGTGACACATCACATCACACATATGCACGCATTTACACACATACATACCAATAAGTTAGTTTGATCTGTTCTCCATCTTACAGAGATTACGGGCAAGCCACATGCATAAACACAAGCAGATGTCCACGAAGACACGCACACCTTCTCCGGTAATGAAATCCAAACCTCCATTTCACTCAAACAGATGAATAAGGCCTACAGACTGATTTCAACTAGACACGGTGTTGGGGAAACGAGTGCGCATTCCCCCTATAAGTTTAAAAACTGGAAAGTGGTTCACAGATAATAAAAAAAACAATAGGAAGCTGTGGAGCTCGCTGAGCTCATAGCAGGAGCCACAGGATTTGCAGTACGAGATGAGAGCTTAGGAGACTTGTAAGCTCGTGTTAAATGTCTGCTCATAGTGGACTACACTCACGTTATTCTCCGGAAAAGTTTTTTTTTACCAGTATAATAAAGCAAACTTTCACTCTTGTTACACATTTTGACACCCAGTCACCTCTGAATGCATGGCGGTGAAGCATCTGGAACTTAACCACATCTGAAATCATTTACAACAATCCACAAAAGAACACTATGCCTACATCCTCCAATTTAACATCAGGGAAAAGACGACACATGGAGAACAACTCCGTCTCTCCTCCTCCTCCTACACCACCTTTTCCCATCCCTCCATCCCTCCAGCCTCCCGTCCCTCCCGCTGGAGGAATTCCCAACCCTCTCCGCAGGTAGCCAGTCAGCCAAGACCAGCAGAACATGTGTTTTCCTGCCCTGTTTGGGTCAAAGCGGGGTCGTTCATTCATTCCCAGTGATACAGCGGCCCGACTCTACTACTTATGCGCTTTGTATCGTATGCCGGGGCCCTCACAACAGTTGATGAATTCCACTCATACAAGTATGGATAGATAGGAAGATGGAGGACATAAGGAGGATAGCAATGAAAGACTCCATCGAGAAAGTAAGAGACCCCCCTCTGCTGCCTCCAGACGCATCTCGTCTCAGCCAGTTTGCAACTCAATCAGAGACATGTGCAATGTTTGGAGAGGATTTGTATGTTATGCCGTTTTTTTTCCCCACTTTTCAGATGTTCAAGCCGGGGATGGTTTTGAACTTTGACCACAAAGTTATGAATTTTCTTTTAAGGCTCAAAGGAACTTAAGGAAAACATTTCCAGGAGAAAGGACACAGGATATTCGACTTTCAAAGCCAGTTCGTATTATACGGGGTTGTCGTGCTTTTAATCATGCTGTTTCCTCAAGTTGGTTTAGTTCAGTCTTTGGAACATTCATAATATTTCTTTAAGGAGCTCAATCTACAAAAACAGAACACAGTTAAACAATATTATGATACTTCAATTTATTTTGTTAAGATGTAAGGCTCTAGATAAAGGTTAAAATAATGATAAAATTCCACATTATAATATGTTCAGTCAAAGATAGCTGATTTCAGCTAAATTCCTTTGTTTTCCCATTCTAAAATAAACAGAGGGAGGAATCTCAGTGGTTGACATAAAAGCAACTAAAGGGACAGATTTTTTTTTAAATGACATCACTTGGTTGTAGATTGCATGATTTACTTTGTTTCACTTTTTTTTTTTCAAAGAAGATTTACCCAGACAAATATTTACACTGGTTTTCTTTCCTATTAAAAATCCTCTTGGCTCACTGCTGCTGTGTTTAGCTGTTTCTTTTTTGGACAAAGTTATTGAAATGACATTTGTTGGGAATTTGGTGCATTATTAATGAACTAAATGAAATTAAAAAGAGTACTTCAATGCACTTAAAGTAGTCACTTGGGAAAATATTTTAATTATATAAATCGATTCTGCTTTCATATGCAATCCCGACAAAAGAGTAATTTTTTTTCACTCTGAAAAAAATATATATAATCCTTTGTGCAACAGTAGCATATGGTTATGCATGCAAGCCCCTGTAACAACAGCTGTAGACAAGCTGAGATGGCTGCAGCACTAATGAGACATAAAATGAATAAACAACAATAATAACACTTAGGTATCGCAGCCTGTACTTAATGTTTATCAGGTGTCGTGGCGCCCATGACACAGTGCTGAGTAAGACTCGCAACAGGAGGCATCCCCTTGGCCCCGCAACCAGCATGTGGGCACCGACTGGAGCTGAAAAGGCGAGACAAGAGATTAAGGAGGCAAGGAGCTTTGTCTGTGCACCTTCTTTGCCTCAAACCCAAGCCTGTTCCTCTGCTACAACACACACGCACATACATCGTGGTCCCATTTTTTCTTATTACCGTAAGCACGAAGAGAAAGGAAAGAGTGAAATAGTACTTACTAATGGACCAAAAATGTACCTAACTCCCTTGCTTTTCACTTTCCAAAATCGCTGAAGAACCATGCACTCACCAAATCTGTTCTCTGCCCCACTGTTAAGGACTACATTTAGTCAATCATACAGAGCCCTGTAAGGACTGGATTTCGGGACATTTTGCAAGACTGGATGAAATTCGAGTTAATGGGTAGAGAGTTGGTGGCTGAGTGAAGAAGCCAGGGAGAGTAGGTAGTTAAAGAGCAGAACAGTGCCTTAGGGGTACTCAGTGTATCCGGACTCACACTGGGAAAAGTGTATTTATCAACTTAATAGCAGGTGTCTGATTGAACATGACTATGATTACAGTAAGTTGTTCCTTCTCTTGGCTCCTCTTCTTCCTCATCACACAGCCCCCCTTTCTCCGCTTCCTCCTGCTTTCAACCTCACCATCAGCCATCTTCTTTTATCAAACATTGTACAGCAGCTGCTATTGTCAACAGAAACTGATTTTCTTTTTTGTTCCCCCCAACGGCATATTACAAATTAAAGACTTGCTTATTTAAATGCAGAGTACAAGTAGTGTCAACAGCTTCAATTGGCAGTGCCGTATCAAACACGGTAGTTATTTCCTAAATTTTCATGACAAAATTTTGTTAAACTGTGTGAGTTAAAATGAAGGGTTGCCATGCAACAGCAGTTATGGCAGTATAAAATTATTAGAACTTTTTGAAACATTTTTAACAAGTCACCTTTAAAAAAAATAAATGTTATACATGTAATTTAATAAAAGACAATGAAGCAGAAAAAAACTAATTAATGTCCTTCAATATTTTGATTTTTCAGAAATCTCCAGTTTGATGCCCCTCTTCGCTGACGAGTCTCTTTCCTTTTATTGTCTTTTCCTGTTTAGATGTGTATCAAACAGTCGTTTAGGGATCATCTTCTTTGCAAATTTGCATTTTCTAAACATTGTGTGGTGTGCCTTATTTATTTTAGTCCAAATATGTACAAATAAATCTGAAATAAATAGATGTTTTTGCTGATTTCTATAATGCACGATGTTGCATTTTGCACAGACCTGAAGAAAAAGCTTGTGCATGTGCTTTTCTGAGAGGGAAACATTTGAATAAACAAAACTGACTTGTGGAATAGGGGGAGAGGGAGCCATTTAGCTGATAAGGCAAGGAAGGCCCTTCAGGTGTCTCCTGCTCCACTGCTGTGTAAATGAGCTCCAATTAAACAGGCGGCCCCTTGCTCCGGGTCTCCCCGAAGCCCTCCCCAGACTCCTCCATCGCTAAAGCCTCCCCCAGCCCCTTGCTGCTCGCCGTAAGGCCCAGCCCACCCCACAGCTCCTGCAGCTGCTCGCTCACTCCCAGTCTCTGTTTCTAACTCACACTGCGTGACCCAAAGGCCTGCTCGACTTGTGTGTGGGCGTGTGCTTGTGTGCTTGTGTGTGTGCATGTGTTAACAGTTGTCTATTGATGTGTTTGCTTGTCTTTGCATTTCTCTGTGTTTGGAAGCCCAGCAGCATTTCAGCCTGTTGTCATCTCCTGATAAGTGACAAAGTGATCCAAGTGCCGCACCCCTACTTCAAGTCGCTTTGTTCACATTGCCGTTATTGCTCTGAAATTAAAAACTTTGTTGTATAAACATGAAATAAAAAAAAAAAAAATAGAAGAGTTTTGTTTGACAGAAAGGATTTCCTTATAACCCATGCACCCATATGTTATGATATCTAGAAGCATCTTTTGGCCAATGACAGAATGTTAACAGTTTGCAAACATCATCTGATTCCTCAGAAGGCCTTTGACATGCAACAACAGGGGCCAGGGAGCAGCAGGCGTTTTGGCCAATTAGACAAGGTGGTGATTTAGGTGACCAGATTGGGAAAGTCACTGCTGGCTGCTGGCCAGGCCACTGGGTTGCAGCCTTCAGATGAGGAAACCATGCCACGAGTTCCTAGAGGACCAAATCATCAAGTATCAAGTTTTAAAAGTATTGCTGCAACATTCGTAGTAAAGTATGTTGGGTCAGCAATGATACTTTTTATGCAAAATGTATTTATCTAAGAATAGCACTGAAGCTATTCTTAGATAAATCAACAATGATACTTTTTTATGAGTTAAGGTGCATATATATATATATATATATATATATATATATATATATATATATATATATATGTTAGATCCAATTAATATTAATTATTAATAATTAGAACAAAAAGTAGCTGTAAATATAAGATATTATGAGCTGTAAACTTGACATGCTCCTGTATCAATGTTTAAGGCTCTTACTTTGATGTAAGACAGAAAGTAGTTCTTGAGATGTCGGTTGTGCAATTTCCCACTTTTGAACTGAGTGGCAACATTTTTGTCACTCCAGAGGAAAAAGGTAACTGGGTAAGCAACTTACTTCTCACAACACAATAATTAACATTTGCTTTGGAGCTTCATATCGGTTTTTAATTAAAGGGCTATTAAGCTCATAGTTTGAGCTTTTTTTTTTTTTAGCTCAAAATCTGTGAAAAAACTAAACTTTATCACTTGATAACTTGAAAAGGTTCTCTTTTAAAAACATTTCAAGATTTATAAAACTTTTCTTCTATTTCTGATAGACACTGGGCTCATTAAAACTACAGTGGGTGTCAAAACTTTTAAACTTATTAATTCAAAGCAAGCATTTTGACAGCCAGAAAAGCTTCCTCAAAATCCAAATGTTAGCAGACAAGCCAACCGTAGCTAATTATTTCTGTACTACATCGTGAAAATGTACAATTATGTTTTGTACAGGGCAATAAAAGGATTAAGTGTTAAAGTTTAAATGCATCAATACTATTCCCCTGTCTTGTGGCGTTGAAAATTCTGTCTGCATAGAATCGAAAATTGCCTCTGTTTATGTCAGAGCCGCTAGTCAATCTGCTTCCCAGATCGGTCCCACTTACCGTAAAAGAAAGAAACAATTACCTGCTCTCCTCAAGGTATATAGGCCCTGTCAGTGGCGCCTCGTGCATAATACATACCTGACATTCTCCAAACGTTACCTGCCACATGTAACCAGTCTAACAGTAAAAGGTATTTGTCTGCACCCCTGCTGCTCCAAATGCTAGATATTTAAAATTAATGGCAGACATTAAGATACCTTAAACCCCACAAATGGTATATTTAAATATTAAGTCACATGTAATTAAGCAGGAAGAAATATTCATTCCTGTTGTTAGGGCAATTATAACAATTTCCATCAAGGGATTTCTCAGCTTGGCTTTTGTTCTGAGCGATAGTGATTAACATTACTTCTAATTGAAGTCATTTTCCCGGACTTGGGTTAGTTCTCATCCCTGGCCTTAGAAAAAGAGGAAGCTGGACAGAGAGCCAGCAGCAGGTGGTGGTTGAGGTTTTAACTATTTGATTTTCTCCTCTCTGGTTTCTTCCTGTGAGCATATTTGACTGTGCATAGGGGGGTCATCCACAGGTGCCTGTTGTGGTCAGTTTTCCCAGAGGGAGAGGTAAATCAGTGGACAGTCGGAGATGAGGACACAGTGGGGAAACGACACTGGGGTTAGCAGCCATTTCCTTACATCACTTAGGAAAAAGAAAGGAATTAATTGTGTGATGTCCACCTTGTTGGGTGGTAACCGCTCGCCAAAAATCACAATGTTGTGTTTTCCTCTAATCAGACGAAACCTATTAAAATGACAGTGGGAGTCAATCTTTTAAAGTGAGTTCAAAATTAGTAATTTTATGGATAACTTTATGAAAGCTTTTACCTCAACAAGAACATTTGGTAGCTTAATTTAAAATCAAACATGTTTCAGAAGGACATAAATTAATTGATTGAACTTGAAAGTAGTCTATATATATATATATATATATATATATATATATATATATATATATATATATAATTTCTTTTGGCTCTAGCAGCCTTTTATTTGAAAGTGCTCAGATAGGAAAGTAGGGTATTGAGAGAGAGGGAAACCATGTGGCAAAGGTCATCAGGCCGGGAATCGAAACTGCGACAGCCGCGTCGAGGACTAAGGCCTCCTTATGTGGGTTATGCTTATCCCCTGCGCTACCACAGCACCCCAAAAGTAGTCAATATTTTAACTAATTTGCTATTACGTTGCTGATGAATTTCAGAAAATATTGTTGAACTTCCTGTGCAGATGTAGCAATTTGAGTATCCCCACTCTAGACCAATTTTTAAGGGTGGATTGATGGGGAGGATAGACGCAATTTGAAAAAGGGTCAGTTTACCAGCATGACAGTATTTTTATATAAAAGCCATTAAAATCTCTGAGGCACTTTGAAAAGAATCTAACTCTGAAAACATTAATGAAATCACCGTTCTAGAACACTGATCAGTGTGGACAGTTGTTTTATCCCTTTTATCTGAGACACTTGTTGGCACCAATATGTGGTTTAATAGGGGAGGAAAACAAGAACGTTTTGTCATTATGGACATTGTTTACCTCAAGCAAATTGCTCCAACATTTAAGATAATATGCATCTTGAATGTATGGTGCTCCGATTTTGACACAAAGCAGTTTGAGTAAAGGGTTGTCTTTATGCTATAAAAATACTTTTGCTTTTTTAAGACGGTTTATGTTATATTTTGAACCTGCCAACATATTGACTTATGTATTCACTATTGGTGTCAAAAGGCAAGGCTCCACTCGGAATTCCAACAGTAGAGCGCTCCAACAGACCTCGTAAGTGGGAGCACAGATTACGGAAATTGTCACAAACACTTTGCCATCAAAGAGATGATAGAGTAGTTTATTTCCATAGTTATCATAGTGACCATGGTAACTACGGAAGAGATCCACAGGTGAGATGGGAGGATCTAGACAAAACACCACATTTTAAGTCTGGCATTCCTCAACTTAACTTTTTGGAAAAGTAGTGAAAAGAAACTCATTGTTAAAGAAAGTCATAAAAAGTCCCATATGCAACTTCTTATGACTGAAGTACCATTTGCCACAAGTCATGTGGAGAACAAAGTGCAGATGCACTCGTCAGAAAAGTCCAAAGTTGAATTTTTTGGCCTACATGCAAAATGTATTTGAAAGGAAATACTCTCTCCCTGTACATGCCATCTCCATGGCAACACATGGTAATGGCTGTATGATGCAGTAGTGACCATGTTGTTCTTTAGGGACCAGGAAATTGATTCAAAGTTGAAGGAATAATGGCCAAAATATGAGACTGTTGTTGTGCAATGCTGAAATAGGGACACAGGCTAAAAGACAAGTTTATAATAATTTTAAAATCAACATTTCTGACAATAGCATGGAAGGTTGCAAGAGTGAACTTAAGAACAGTCTGGGATTGCATGAAGTGTATAGCAGCCTTCCTTGCCATTGAACTAAGTCAGTGGTTTCTGAAAGCTTTTAGAACAAACCAGAGGTTTTTGTTTACACTACAAAATGTTTACTAGCTCCTAAATGGGGTATTAATAACTACCTATGCTGAAAACAGATCTTTGTATTGCTGAGGTGGTCGAATAATAGAGGACAGAGCAGCAAGACCGAGTTAGGGTGACATTGTCAGTCAAACTGATAAATTGGTATATTGAATTTCTGTTTTGGATGACAAGTTCACAACTGCTGTTTGTCATTTATCAGGACTGTCATTCATTACTCCCAAGTTATTTACCAATTGATTTGTCAAAACCCAGCCAAACCATCAAATGGCTGCTGCACAGAAAGAGGTCCAAGATATCTTGATACTTTCATTAACTGGTGTCCATGCCAGATAGTGAAACTCTATTTCCGAATGTGTCTCAGTGTAAGTAATGTGCCTGCACACTGCTATGAGTGACACAAGTCTCTCTTCGGCAGCGTTGTGACCCGTTTTAAAGATCAACGCCATCCCATGAGCGTGTACGCAGCAGTTGTCCTCACTGAATGTTATTACAGAGAGAAGGAAGGTCAGACTGCTGCCTTGATGATACATGGGAAGCACTTTCAGATTAAAGAAAAAAAAAAGTCTTCCCTTTTTTTCTGCCATGTCGCAGATTGACCTTGGCATTTTTGACAATAGCATCCATCACACGAGTAAAACCGTTCCAACAGCCAACGCTGGTCCTCCAAGCAGCCAAGTGAATCAGATTAAGGAATAACACCAGTAGATGGATGCTTGACGTCAAAGAAACAGAGGGATCAGTCTTCCCATTCCGTATGCATTCCACTTCCTCTGCTAACCCCCCACATACCCACAGCCTGGCTGGATTATGTTTCTCCAATTTTGACACTAATGATTAACGACTGTGAAATTACAGCGTTTTTTAATCGATCCACCAGCATCGAAGGGGTGATTAATATAGACGAGAATTGAGAGATTGTCAATTTAATCATCTGTTGACCACATGGTCAATCAGTTTAGAAAAGGATGGTGCTTTGTCTCCGTGATGACAAATACTCATGTAATTACTCAGCATAATTTGTACTCTTGGGGATTATATTTTTACTGTAATTTTAAAAAATATAAATGAATATAATAAATTTAATAAACTTTAAATATTTCTCATGCATCAGTATGGGCTTGCAGACATATTTACAGCTATTAGTACTAATGAAATACACATTCACGCTTTTGATATTACTGCGGATGATTTTGGAAGAAATGTCTCTAAAAAAAACCTGACAGAAGCAATATCAGGATAAAAAAGAATTATTTATTAAATAAAGTCACTTAGCTTGAAGTTGAAAATACATATAAATCTTAATCTAAGTACTATAAAATTTGTTCAATTTAATAAAAAAAGGTATTAGAATAAATATGTTTTATTTTTAAAAATCAGCAACACTAGTCAGTTAAATTTAGGAATAATTCAAGCTTCATGAAAAAATACAGGGCTTAAGAAAAGCTAACTCTCTGCTCTAATGTAGAAAAATTTTAAAATTTACAAATTGCATAAAATAACTGCATCTTATTTAAAAAAGTATATAAGCTGATTAAATTGTTTAAATAAACCTAACAAACTGTTAGGAAATTCCTTTTTTCCTGAGTAGCTGTAGGAAGGCTACGATCTCCTCGACTCCTGGGATTTCCTGGCTTTTGTGGGTGGTGAAGTATAGGCTGCACAAAAGCCAAAGCTTTATACAGAGCCAACATGGAAAAAGACATTAACTCTGCACGCGTGGATGTGTGTGTGCATGTTTCAGAGAAAGGCTGCACTGCAGCACTCAGCTGGGAGCATCCAGTCACTGACCCCTGTCTTCCCAACTGTGTGGAGAAAACTCTTCAGCGTACATATGTGTGTGTGTGCCTGCGTGAATATGAAAGAGGAAGAGGAGTGTATGTCTGCAGGACAGAAAGTCAGTGAGACAGAAGTACAGCACAAAGAACAGAGGAGCATTGTGCACCTCAGGCCCTCTCGTCCACATGCTGTCTGTACACAGCCCAAGGAGAAGTCCTGAACCGCACCGGCCTTTGCTCTTTGCACTGACACTGACTCACGCAGGGCAACATGGCGGGCCTCACTGTGTTTTTTCTGGCCTGACCAGGTTCCTCGGACTCCTGAAACTGTAAATACTCAAACTGTCGGTTTTCATGGAGCTGTTTCTAATTTAACCATTTTCCTTTTTTTAAAATTCAGTTGTGCATTTTATTCTGAAACTGAATTCTGTAAATATTGCCTGTTTGCCTTCAAAATGTGTGACTATAAAAATAATAGGTGCAAATGTAAATAAAAAAGCACATATAAATTGCAATCTCCATTAAAAAAATAAAAATAAAAACTCCAGTAAAAACAATCACTTAAAAAAAAATCAAGCTGATGAAAATTTTGTTTGAATAAAAGTCTGAATATAACTAGCTGGAAAAATGTAAATGACAATGGAATTTACAAAGTACCTAATAATGGTAAAACATAAAATTTTGCACTGCACAAACAATCCACAAAAAATAACTGAAAAATAGCATTTGCAAAGCCATTTCTTTCCCGTCTGCTGCTGCAACCAAATTTGAAAATAAAAGCCTCTCTGATTTTCCCCTTTATTGGTCTCAGTGTGATGGGTGTTTTCTACAATCACGTTTTACTGTGTGCCAGCAGGACCCTGTGTCCATGGGGGCTCTCTGGAGAAAGAGGTGAGCACCAAGTGCTTCCCCACTCATGCTATCACCACCACACTGTCATGGCTTTCTGTCCCACTTTACTTTGCGTTCAGCCTCTCCAGATGCTGCAAAACAACAGGATGGCACCGCAACAGCTGCGTGATTTGCAGCTCTGTCCACTTAAAGCTTATTTCAAACAATTCACTGAAGCTTTTATTCATGCTGATATGACAACAATGAAAGAAAAAGACTGACCTTTTTAGTAACTTACAAACTACCTTAAAATGAAGATAATACTTTCATTGTTTCCTCTTTTTGAAGAGTGGGGATATTGGGTAGCAGTGTAGGTCTGCAATGTGCCGAACAACATCAAACATGGAACAGGAGCACCCTCTACTTATCGAAAGTCAAAATGCAGGATTTTACCATCCTCCCAAAATCCTCTCTATTCCTACGGCTGCAACTGTCCGAGAGCCAAGCCGCGGGTCCCGCTCTCCACAATTTTAACAGAAACCATGAGAAAGGAAGCAGCTTTAAAGGCTTCATCAACTGTGACCAACCGCCGTCAGCAGTAACCCGTGTTATACAGGCCGCAGTTATGACACCCTCAAAAGGCTGCCCCTGGGGAGGCGGGCGACAGGGAGGGGTTACAAGCGGGGAACAGGGCCTCAGAAGTTTCCCACCTTCCCTTGAACCACAGCCGCACACCCTCGGCAGGAGGCGGACAGGGCCAGCTTTGAAAAATAACACCTTTGTGATCCCCTGTCTTTGGGGATGGACCGTGGCCTGCAGATGGCTCTGGATACTCTCTGTGTGGATGGATGAAAAGGAGAGAAAAGAGCAGAATGAGGAGGAAAAGCCTAACTGAAACCTCTAACATTAGGACTTTATTTTACTATTCAGGTTTTTATTTTTGTTTTGTTTTTCTTTTCAGAGATTTGCATTCAAAAACATACTAATTATTTTCATCTACCCAAGTAATTTTGATTGACCTTTGCACAAAGACGTAAAACATCTATCAATAAAAAGTTAATATAATGGCAGACTAATAGCTGCATAACTAGCTTGCAAATGCATTGATGCCCTTTAAAGGTTTTCATATTTTGTCATGTCTATTAAAAAATAGAACAAAACAAAGTCATAGATAATAATTAAACCTAAGAAAAATCATGCATGGTTTGATCATTTTTTTTTTTACAGATAAAGATCATAACAGTGATGTATAACTTTTTTCAGCCCCCTCTGCTATTGTCACCAAGTACAATTCAGTTCCACCAATTGCCTTCAGAAGTCATCTAGTTAGCAAAGAGAGTCTAGAAAAGACTAGACTCTCTTTGCCATTTGAGAGTCTAGTCTAGAATATTGTCCACTTATTTAATATTGTAAGAAAACAATTTTGAATAAATCACAAAATGGAGACCAAGGTCTACAGCAGATATGCAATTAATAAAATTGTGGAGCAGTTTAAAGCAGTGTTAGATTATAAAATCATAAGCTTTCAATATTTTCCAGAGTGCCTGTTAATTCATCATCTCAAAGTGGAAAGAGTATGATAAAACTCCAAACTTAGACATGTACATCAACTAAAACTGACCGACTGGACTGGGCAAGGTAAACATTCATAAGAGAAGCAGGCAAGATATCCACAGAAACTCAGGAAGAATTTAATAGACCCACTGCTCAGATGAAGGAATCTGTTGACAGGACAACTATTTAAATAAGTATTCTAAAAAAAAAAAACTGTGCAGGTAAGAGACACAGCAGAGACACAGCATGTGGAAGAAGGTGAATTGGCCGAATGAAATGTAAACTTTTTTAAGAAAAAAAGCATCTGCTGTAGGGAGTATTCTTCCTCAAAGACAGAAGCTGGTCAGGTTCTATGTGAAGGTGGATAAAATGTAAGATTTGAGACTGTGGTGAAGGTTCACCTTCTAGTTTGGCAACAACCTCCAAGCTCCATTGTAATGACTTGCATCAGAAAATATTCATGTGTTGACTTGTTTTGCAATTGGACATGCAAAACATGTATCTAGATGTGCACAGCTGGTGGAAACATCTCCCAAAAGACTGATACTGAAATGAAAAGTATGAGTAAGTATCGAATTGAGAGACTAAATACACTTTTAGCTTATTTGTAAAAAAACACATAAGAGTTACTATAGTCTTAATACCATGTGTCAGTTTTCTCCCAGTTAATTATGCCTCTGTCTTGGTCTATTACATGAGATCTCAACAAAATGCCTCATAGTTTCTGGTTATAATTTTACAAAATGTGACAAGTTCAATAAGTATGAATACTTTGCAAGCCACTGTAAACAAAGTCAAACAGAAAGACACAGACTTTCAAAAAGCACTTCCAAGTTATGCAGTGGAAGATGAACTTCAGTTGACCCAAACTTCCCGACAGTATTGAATTGAAAACATCAAACTCATTTCTTACCCTAAACTTTGTATAGGGTAAGATAAGCATCAATGTTCTAAAACTATTAAAAAATTGTTTTAATAAAGCAGATTTTTTTTTACTTTGTTGCCACAGGTACAGTGTTGCCACAACATGATTTTTCACTCTTTTCAGGCAGAAAATGTTTTCATGCAGATACTTTTCTCTTTCCACACATTTGAACTTCAAAATGTATTGGTTCTCACCTACAAGAAGTGAAGTTACAGCTTTCAAACACAAGCATGCTGCTTGCAAAGGCAGCACGGGTGTAGGTCTAGAAGAAGACAGTGTCTTGCGGAGGCTTGTGTTGCCTCCAAACAGCTGTAGTTGCCTCTTTTGTGTTATTTGGAGGGCCTGTTGCCCCCTTCCCTATTCACGGCTTTCAAACCAGTCTCACTCACTTCTCACTCCCTGGGTTCCTCCTCACAGGTCATAAATTAAGCCGAGGGAGGGGAGGCTAGAGATCAGAAGGGGAGAAAAAGGGAAAAAAGATCAGTCAGGGCCTTATTTTAGTTACACAATTAAACATGAAAAAATACTGTTTCCAAGAGTTTCCCTGAGCAACTTATGAGAGACATTTGTAGATTGGTAATTTAGCCGGAGCGATTAGGTTCATCTCGTTGCTGTTGACAATATATGTTATTTTAATGACCACAATTCGTGGCTAAGAGCTTCAGTGATGTTGTGCATATGTTGGTGTGCAAGAAGAAGGGTGGGTTGTGGAGTCGCAATATGGTTATGGTGACAACCAAACAGCCTCTCCTGTCAAAACAAAGCCTGCTTGTGGTGAATTAAAGCCAGTAGCAGCACAGTTCCAACCTTTTTGTTGCCATGGACTTGAGCTCAGATGGACCAAATTCTTATTTTCGCTTCCTATTTTTTGGGCTAAAGAAGCATAATAGACACATTGTATTCAGTAAGGTTGGCAGAACATACTGTGACAATGACTTAATGACATGAATAGGAGAAATATTGCACAGTTCAGCGGCTCACTTCACATGCTATTATCTCCTTTTGTGATACGGAGAGATCAAAATTATGAAATATCATGCGGCACATGTGGGATCTATTCAGCGATGTCACAAAAACTCCCATTGCAAAAAAAAAGGAAAAAAGAGAAAAGCGTTAAATGGCTTTGCATGGCTGTGTACGGAACCATATGGACACCTCCACATCTCCTCATTTCATACATGTTTCTTTTGACATCAATAATGCCTTGGTATCCAGTGGCGTCTGGAACGCATCCAAAACAATTATAAAGTTGCCTTGGAAACTGAGGTCCTGTGCCAGGGCGAGGCATACTGTCTGCGCTCAGATAACCACATGGAAAGTCAGAGCAAACAAAGCACTTGACAGGGGTGCAGAAATGAGAGAAATGAAGAGACAGAGGGAGGCGAGGGATGGGTAGAGGTGGAGAGACAAAGATGGAACAAAAGCCGGGTTTTTTGGGGGGAATAAAAAATATAAATGATTAATTGGAATATTTTTAAACTAGGGTATGAATACTTCAAGAAAACCTCTGTCAGTCACCAAAATTCCATAAGAAAAATAAATTATACCTACACTGAAGATCAAAATCGTTTCAAGGTTAAGCTGCCCCTTCAGTGACACACTCAATTTTCCATGTACAACATAGGGGCTAGATGCACTGTAACCTTATATGCTAACCTAATGAACAAGAGGATGAAAGTGGTGTAATGGGGGTATTTTTACATTCATCTTTAGGCTCCTCATTATGCGGCCAATCTGACAACCTCGTTAGGAGTGCACGAAAGATTACCCAAGCGTATAAAGAGCAGTACCTTTACACAAAAAAATAAGAGCAGAGAAGAAGAAAAGGAATCTTAGAATAGGTAGGAATGTCAAGTGCAAAGCCTCTATGATTGGTACACACATGCATATTATCCAAAGGCTTTACCCCAGTGGGAGTAAGTGGGCTGTGGGAGTCAGTAAGTCAATCTGACTGTCTTTCAAAGACCCCTGACTGTCCAGTCTGTTTATTCAGATGAGAGCGACTATTTCACAGTCATTGCATCACTTTGTTTTGATCACACTGATGAAGAACATGTGTTTTGTTTCTCTGTGAGCAGTTGATATGCTAAAGAAACATGTCCGTCTGAGTCCCAATACATTAAACATTTTTATTTTACAGTTTTAAAACACCAAAGTTGTCTATTGCTTTACCCACACAAGGCCACTATAAGCGATGGCCATAAAACCAATCAATTAAAACACATTTTTAGGCATTTGCACCTGAAGTGTCAGCAGATCTGCATGCGAGTCATCATTTGTTCTCATTAGCGTTGCTTGAAAAAAATCAGTAGCCCTTGAGAAAATCAGGTAATTTGTATTCGCAAATAAGGATACTCAACCCAACAACGGCGCACAATTTATTAAGCGGCAGCAAGTGCATTCGTGTGCATCTGTGTGCGCGCTGAGTATGGTTGAGTGCAGCCCTTTGCAACTAAAGGGGTAACTCCAGCATTTGGCCAAAGTTACCCTGTGCCTTTAGCTCAACACTGCACTCTAGTGGATGCAAAGTGCCATAGTGCAAATTTAGAGTTTTTTGTGTTTGTGCTTTGATATCATTTGGAAGAAAAAATAAGGTTTTGTGCAGAATATTCTATTATTCAACTCTCCTACTCTAGTGCAATCAAACAACTTACTTTATGCTTTTAATAAATTAATATGCAACATTGCAAGCTTGAAATAATGTATTATCAGTGAACTTTGCAAGCAACTTATTAGCTTTAAATGCAATATCATACAATACAGTGGTATTGCATATAAAGAACATTTGAAAATGCAATGCCATTGTGGAAAATTGTGATGACAATTTTGATTATGACCACCTACATTTTCCAAATACTTCTATTTTTTACCAGTACACCATGTCCTCTCAGCTCTCTGTGAGCTGTAGCATCTCATCATCCACAACAAACGCATATCAGGTGTGAGCAATAAAGGCTGTTAGAATCCATTCAACTGGCCAATCACAATCTAAAGAATAATAAAATAAGATTCAGTAATGATGACAGAACCGCTGATTTTCAGATTGTCTGTTTCATTTGTTAACCAACAACCTTTTTACAGTGTACAATATTGATAATTTAAATTACCTTTGTTTTATAAACCTCATTAACTTTTCTGACTATTAACAAGTAACTTCATACATTACCTTTTTCACTTTACTATCCCATCACTTGGATGAGAACAAACAAGGTACAGTGTATTAAACAGGATAAAGCAACTGTTTTTAGTTTTACTGCATTTAGATGTATATTAGCTGGCATGAACAACAAAATGTACACTGATTTTAACTTAATAATGATCCAAAACAGAACAACATGACTTACATAAAATATTAAATGTAACATGGCATTGTTTCAACTTTAACTTCTGAATTCCCACACTTCATGAAGAAAGAATAGTTTCTCTACCTTTAACTTTGGCTGGGCTTTACTCATGATCTGAACTACTTTATGAGTCAACAAGCAACTTGCACTGAATATTATTCAAACAAACCTAGAAAAAAACTACTAAAAACAGGAGTAAGGTCTTCTAATCACCTAAACCCGCGGGACTTCCCCAGGACGGGTTGGCATCCTGCTAATCTAAACGTCTACTGGTGCACAGGAACCGCAACGCGGCGTTATTTCCTGATAAAATAAGAGGTAAACATCTTACAGAGTAGTTTTCGTGTGTTTTCACTGTGTACTAACATTAAGAATAATGAAATAAAATTCAACAATCAAGACGGAAGTCCTGCTTTTAGCATTCACATTTGCGTCTGAGGCTAACAGGAAGTCCGCCCTAAAACCAACCCGGAAGCAACGCCCCCCAAATAAAGGTTCCGCTTCTCCACTACTGCTCCCATCTCAACCTCAGGAAAACACTATAACTGCAGACAGAATCCATCCATCCATCCATCCATCCATCCATTTTCTGTACACCCTTGTCTGGGTGATTTATTGTAAGTAGGACTGTGTTCAGATCCCTGCAGGAGATTAAGATATTAAACTTTTACCACATCAAAATTAATCCATCATTAAGAGCCATCTACATCTTTATATGATGATTTTTTTTTTGCTCAAAAATAATATTTAAAGGCTTAGAAGCCTCTATATCACATGTATCAAACTCAAGGCCCGCGGGCCACATGCGGCCCGCTACGTCATTTTATGTGGCCCTCTCCCCCCACCGCCGTTTTACAGCCCCATTGATTGACTTAAAATAGGTTTTGAGCACGAATTGACTACAAACTACATCTCCCATAATGCCTTCCCGATTGTTACCAGCCAACATTACGGCTTCTCGCCACTAGAGTGCAGCAGAGTCACCTCAAGCTGATTATTAATTTTCCCAGCGAATAAAACTGAAACATTGACAAGCTAACAAGCTAAAGAGCGAAGTTTAGCTGAGCAGTTTAAAAATACTGAGCATATTTTTAAACTGAGCAGTAATTTTATATCCATGCAAACTCAAATGTAATATTTAAAACTTGAATACATAAAATCAGTTATTTAACAATATGAGGTGTTGTTTAGTTTATTTTTAACATTGTATTTTCATATGTTTATGCTAAGGTTGCCCAAGTCTAGTTTTCCTGACCTATCACTCTGGAACTTTAGATGCGTTCTTTCTCTAACACACCTGGATCATTGACTCATTCATAGGCGTCTACAGAACTGAGTTGCTGCTAATGAGGGAAGTCAACGTTTTGTCTGGGGTATGTTTTAGCAGGGACGCATCTAAAAGTTGCAGTCTGGAGGACTGCACTTGGGCATTCCTGATTTATACCGTCAATGTGGCCCATTGAGGGTGGCCAATATGCTGAAGAGGCCCTTGGTGAAATTGAGTTTGACACCCCTGCTCTATATAATCACATAGAAGACACCACATTTATTATGTGGACTGTAATATTAAAGCACTGAGAGAAAGGTCAGGGGTCATCGTTCATATTATTATTCTTCATTCAGTTAAGTAACACGATAAATAAATCCACACCAAAAATCTGGAATTCTGATTTGTAAGGACACAGTGAATGGTTTTCTTCACCATGCAAATGACCAGATGGCCATTGCACGGGAGTAACTCATGGAAGAACTTGATTTTTAGGTTGACAAATTTCAGCATAAGCTCCTCCTGACACTGTAAACATCCTTCAAAATTTGGAGTAAGCTATGGAACCCTCAGATATGGCAAAAACACCTAATGCTGAATGTTTATCCCACTAACCAGAAATCTGCTTCTAAATTTTTCACTTTGACAAATTTAATAAATGCTTAAAAAAAATATCTTGTCGAAAGATGAATTAAAAGTAGTAATCCATGCCTTTGTAACAAGCGGACTGGTTTGTGCTGTAGTTACTGGTACTTGTACCTTGGATTTATTAAATCATCTTTACAATCCTTTCAGTCCATACTGCTGCACATGTTTTAACTGGAATACAAAGAAGAGTGCATGTCCCTCCAATTTTATCCTCTCTGCAATGCTTGCCTGTCCATTTTAAAGTTCATTTTCAAACTTCTTTATTTGTTTTTAAATCTTTAGATGATCTTGCCCCCCCCTACCCTCTCTGATCTACCACACTTATTTTTACTCTTATTAATTTTATCGGTTTTAAAATGTCATGTTTTGTTACAACAAACAAATATATATATAAAAAAATGCTCTCTCACTATGCTGAAATTTAGTTGTGTTTATGTAAATATAGTTATATACATTAGGAATCAACTTTGACTCCAAGAGTGGCCAAAGGATAAATTCTCAGTCTCTATTGTTGACCCAAACTTTATCTCTGAGTTGATAATAAGGTAGAAAAACAGATGAAACACTTGATAGATGTATGTTGTTATTATTATTTAAGGATTTCCTGCATTAAAACTCCCAGCTTTCAACACCTTCGTGTTCTCTATTTATTTCCGCTCTAGTCGCTTCTACTTGCTTCTGTTCGCAGAGCTACTGTGCTATATTCCCATTGGCGCAGGAGAGTAGGAAGTGCTGTGACGTCGTCCAATCAGATTAGAGGTTTATTCCACAGCTTTGCTTCCATTCTGAGTGACCCGTTATTATTGGAAGTAGCACGTCAAACATCGGTGAGTATTTATTTTTCTCGCGTTTTATTTCTCGGTTTTAATGTGGAGTTTCAAGCTGTGGGCGACACGCGTGGGAAAAGTAGTCTTACGGAAAGCTTTGCGCGAGTGTTTCAATGAAGAGGTGGGCAGATGAGACGTCGGTGTGCGCTCGATTCTCTCCAACTGACGAGACGTTAGGAGTAAAACATGCATAACACGACCCGTCGCCGCGATCTCCATTGATGCAACCTCCACAAAGGAGGGACACGGCTGGCGTGCCTATTGTGGGGGTTCGCGTTTAAGTCTGTTGTTCGCGTGTAAACTAAAGCAAGTAAGAGGATTTCCCACGCCGCCGAGTTATATCTGGAAGCTTTTCACTTCCAGATATAACCAGGAATGTCTGTGTCGCCCACCAGCACGAAGACCCCTGTAGCACTGAGATCCCCCGGGCGACACCGATGACTTGAGGGAAAACACACGTCCTCATTTCTTTTTTATATTTTATATTAACTTTTTTTTCTTTTTCTTTTTTTAAAGAAGCAAAGACACTGTCTGAATTTCCTCAACTGCGATGGTTCAGCATTTGTTTATGACTGTGACCTAAATTATCACAAGATGGCGCCAGTTTGCTGTTTTAAACAGTTTCTTGCACATCAACAGGTCTCCCGGCATTCTGAAGACATGAACATGTACGCGGTGCCCAGCCCAGGAATACCAGGGTGTCCCCCAGGATTAGAGTACCTGACAACTGTAAGAGCATGTTCCCCTTAAAGTGCACCTTGATATGCACTGAAAAAGTTAAAAGTATGTTCACAGTGCCTTGCGCAAGTAATCACCCCTCTTGGCATTTTTGTTTATTTTTGTTACAATACAACATGAATTTAAATGTCTTTATTTAATCTAATTTCTAGATAATACATCTGCACAAAATATTCTAAGTTGGTGAAGTGAAATAAAGAAATATCTTTATGTAATAATAACAATAACTTAAAAATATGCATGTATTCATCCCTCTTGCTAAAAGGGTGAATACATGCATAGATTTAAACTTTGAATACATGCACCTAAAACGTTTCTGGTGCAACCAGTGACCTTCAGAAGTTGCATGTTTATGAAATGAACTACACCTGTGTGTCACATGATCTGTCACCATACACCTTTGGTATCACTTCATGCATTGTCTCATTTGTCCAAGCCTTGTTAACCCTGTCACATAATGTCTAAAACACCTCCCAACAGCCTCCCTTCTTTGTTTCTATTTTTATTGGTTGCATAAAAAAAAAAGAAATACTTATATGTGGTTTTCCAGGTGGATCAGCTCCTCATCAAACAGAAGGTTGAGGTTGTTGAAGGTACAGTATATAGCATGAGTATTTTCCTTTTCTTTTGCCGCAACAACAGCTAATGTTGTATGCTTCAATTCACACAGCCCTAGTCGGTTTTGAAAGCAATAACAAGTATGAGGTGCGAAACGCCATGGGTCAGAATGTGTTCTACGCCGTCGAGGAGAATGACTGTCTGAGCCGGCAGTGCTGCGGCCCCCTGCGGCCCTTTAACATCCATGTCCTTGACAACTTTGGCCAGGAGATCATCAGCGTCACCAGGCCGCTGAAGTGCATGTCTTGCTTCTTCCCATGCTGTTTACAAGAAGTGAGTTCAATCACCTGGTCACGAATTGGATCTTAGAAATCAAATGGGAGCATTCAGATGTTATTTACACTTCTTTTCACAAGTATTCAGCCCCATTTTTTATACTTGGCACGTTACTTTCATTATTACATTAATTTTGTTAGGACTTTATGCGGCAGACCCATAGAAAGTAGCAGGCTAATGTGGAGTAGAAGAAAAATGATGCATGCTTTAAAAAAAAATTATGATAATAAAATGATAAAAGTTTCAAAGGACATTTTACTTCTATGTCCCTAAATAAAATGCCACCCAAACCTACCAAGGTTTGTTTGTTCGGTTCAATGCACAGGTTGAGCATGGAGAGCTTTAAAACAGCGAAGAGGCCAGTGATCACTGCAGAGAGCCACAACTCTGATGGGAAAATCTGTTGATAGGACAAATCATAATTTTGCACCTGTACAAATTTATTGACAAGGGACAAAAAATACAGTTCTGACGGTAAAGCCAGCAAAATCTTCTCAACAGGACACATTAAACATGTGGAAGTAGGTGCTTAGGTCAGATGAGGCCAAAAACAAACATTCTGACCTTGCAAAACACTATGTGTGGTAAGATATCTATAGCCACACAACATCCTAATCTCACCATTCCATGGTAAAGCAGTGGTGCCAGCACCATGGTGTGGGGATGTTGTTCTTCAGCTTGGACAGGAAAGCTGGTCAGAATTGATGGGAAGATGGATGCAGCTAAACACAAAGCAAAAAGTGGCTTTAAAAGACTTGAGACTCAGGAGTAAGTTTATCTTCAAGCAGGACGACAACCTGCATAAATAAATTTTATTTAAGAACTCTTAAATAAAATTCTAATCAAATAGGTTTACTTTTGTGGCATCATGTCAAAACGTTCAAGGTTAATGATCCTTATGCATGACACAATATTTGTTGATTCTGTTTTGCATGTATTTTGAAAGCGTGGTGGTTTAGGGTGTGTAAATACCAGTCACATTTCTCTGCCTCTTACAGCTGGAGGTGCAGGCTCCGCCCGGTAACACAGTGGGCTACGTGATACAGCAGTGGCATCCATTGTCTCCTAAATTTATCGTAGCAAATGAACACAATGAACCTGTACTGAAGATCCATGGGCCCTTCTGTGGCTGGAGCTGCCTTCCTGATGTTGACTTCGAGGTGGGGCTCTTTATTTAAATGTCATAACAGTCTAACAGCTTTTCCCTTTAACAAATGTCAGGGAGTTTGCAGTGAGGAACAGGACACACTCACATTTCAGTACAATCTGGCTTTTGTCCTGTGGTTCGCATAGTTTTATTAGACTGAGCCGTGAAGGGGGATCGGGGTCAGTGATGTAGACGTTTTACAAGACCCTGAGAATGGGAAAATGAAACATGTTTTATGGCCATGATTTCTCCCTCAGGTCTTTGAAGACTTTACAGAAATAAAGACATTCCTTTGGCCATGAGTAACGAAATACATAAATATAAACTGCTCACTGATCCTTATCCTAATTCAACATACTCCTTTTCTATGTCCTGGATGCTTTTTATCGCAGATTTTGACAATGGACGAAGTCAGCAAGATTGGAAAAATCAGCAAACAGTGGACAGGACTGCTACGGGAGGCATTCACAGACGCTGACAACTTCGGCATCCAGTTTCCCATGGATCTGGATGTGAGGATGAAAGCTGTAATGATCGGCGCATGTTTTCTCATTGTAAGTGCAGCATAAAAACATTTTTCGTATGTACTTATAGCAGTAAATCAGCCTGAAATGTGATGATGACCTGTAATGTCAAGATCTTGTAAAGGATGCAGTTTGGGGATTCTCACGTTGTAATTTGCAAGCAAGAATCTCTATAAGTGCGGCTGCTGGAGACACCATAGCCTCGTTTGACCCTGCTCTCATTGGGAATGTAACTTGTTGCTGGTAGTCAGGATCTTCATGGAGCTTCTAATTAGATTACCACTGAGGCTACATTTAGTATTATTTATGACCTAAAACGAACTCAGTGACATTAAATCCAAGACTGTTTGAGGTACAGTTTGAATGAAATGTTTACATTGACCTACAAAGACCAGGAATGCCATTTTAATTTGGGGGTTTGATGATTTATTTGATTATTTTTCTTACACATGGTTGAATTTAGGGATTGTTTTCTTCCCCACACAGGGTCAATTGTTTACATACGCCCAATTAAGTATTTAAGTAAATATCCTGAGGCAAGTTGACCACAGGCTTTCTTTAGTCTTCAGCAAGCTGCTAGCATGATTCTGGCTTTAAAAAATGCAATCTTGTAATTTTGGTTGTCTAAAGGTGTAACAAGACAGAATCGGCGGGATATTTCGGCTACTTTTCTAACATGGACTTTACTGTTGAGGGTAGTTTGCAAATTTCCAGTAGGGCTTGGCTTTCCGAAAGCTCACTATTATTCTATTTTATCCACTCTAAACCCAGATTTGGTGTGTGCTTCAATTCATATAGAGAGGGATAGAGATGAAGTCCTTCTTACTCATAATTCCTTCAATTTTGTGCCAGCACTGATTGCAGCAAAAGAACCTAACAGCATAATGCTACCAACACTCTGATTGACATTTGAAACAATGTTTATTGGTTGGAAAATCTCACCTCTCACTCTTCCAAACATATCTTGTCAAATATTGTCTCATCTATCCATAAAAATAAGGCATTGGTTTCCCTTTTGGCACCTGCAAAGTTCAGATGAGCTTGAAGGTGTTGACTTTGGATTGAGGGCTTCATTTTAGGCCTTTAGCCTTTCATTACATGGTCACGTTATACTCTGGTTTAATGTTTTTAGTTTTACATAAAATCAAGATCTAGAGTTAAGCATTGGATACAGTTTAGTATCACTATCCCAAACTCGCATTGAAATTGACTTTTGAATAGATAAAGCTGGTTACTATTAATCTTTTGGAGTGACCTCCCCAAATTCTTCACTGCAACTGTGTTTTGTGGACCAGACTTAAAAGTTGAGTCAGCACCTGGATCAAACTAATAATAATGAGCTGCATATACAATAAAATAAAGGTAAAATATGATTTATTGACTAACTGTCGATTTCCATTCAGTAAATGTATTCCAAGCCGTTTTATGATACATTTCCACCCAATAAGTGTTACATGAATACCAGTTTTAGTTTTGGCTTCATTAACACTTTCTTCTTGTTCTCGTTAACAACAGGATTTCATGTTTTTTGAGACTACCAACTGAGACTAGGAGCCAAGCAGGATTTCTACATCACATTCTTGGTGGAACAAGGCCACAAGCCATGATGATCAGTCCCAAAATACAGATCGATCAAACAACCTTCAATAAATAGAATACAAAAATGAGCCCAAAAGTTCTAACATTGCATGAACAATGAAATGTAGAAGGCTTGTTTTTGCTTCAGCTGCTCAGGTTTGTTTGTCATGTTTCTGTGACTGTGTGGATTCTGTTATTATTTTTAATTTTTTTGAATAGCAGTGATTGTATGGATGTTGCTGTGTTTATTTATAGGGTGTATTTACATAACGGTTACTGATTACATATTGAGCCCAAGAGTTTTAATAACTACTATGAAATATTTGTTTACAGTAAGAAGACACTGATTTAAGATTTAGAAAAGGAAAAACAGCCATGTTCTGTTATACACTTTGAAAAAGTATGCTAATAGAATTTTGTCCATTCAGATATTTAACACACTTGTTGCCAATTTTAGGTGGTGTGGTAAAGGATTCATGTAATGTAGAAGTTTGGAATTGTGAAAAGCAAACAAGCTTTGAGTGTGTGTTAAGTGATACATATACTGTAATGTTTTAAGGTTTTGCAGCATCTATAATATTATTTACACAGTGGATATTTTATTTTTTTTAGGGATGAACTGTAGCTTCCTATGACATGTCAGCAGTGACCAGGAGAGGGAGCTAGATAATTACTTAGTAGTGGTTCATTTTTCCAAATGAACAATTTTAAAACTCACTAATAGAAGTTGGTTATCTATTTGTTATTTTTCCACACTAATCTGTATTTCTGGACAAACTCAGGTTGAAATGCATGCTGTTGTACTGTAGTTCTGATTACTGCTGATTTTGAAAATTACACACCTGCATTTAATTCTACATACATCAAGGTGATTTATTTATTTATTTATTTTTGTTTCCATTCTGTGGAGCATGCACGGCATGATCTGTGTGTCCATGTTCTTGCAGTTCCATTGTGATAGTTTTGCAGTTTAAATATTTGAAAGCATACAAAGCCAATAGGTTCTATTAAAGCCACTGGCAGCTACTTGCTCTTTGATCAAGTGAAAATGTAACAAGGAAGACATGGATTATGTTCTTAATAATGCCAGTATTTTTATAGTCCTGTTTAAGCGTTTTATAATTTTTTTTGTTTTGGCTTTTTTTTTTTTTTACAATCCCAATCAATTTGCAAACTTTGAAAAAAAGACCCATCTTAAGCCATTTTGTCATATTTAAGTCCTAAAATTCTGTAGACTTTTATTTTTGTAAAGAATACTGCCAGTTAGAGAAATGGATTATACCTGTGTAAACCTAAGATGTCCTCTGTCAACAGTGTTTTACTCTTGCCTTCAGTGAGCCGACACTTACTTGTAGAATTACCATAAGTGGATTTAATTCACCAGATCTATTTCCATTATTGATTTTGAGACTTTATGACTAGATCTTGAGTTGGTTGTCTTTTTCTAATTTAATGGCATACAGATTATCAAGGTAAACCTGGTAAAATATCATTTCCACTGACCTGATCATTTTATAGCACAGTACAAGTTTGAGATGCTCAGATGCATTTTGTTTGTGCGTAACCATTGGTTTGGGACAGAATGTGATGCAGTGTAACTTTTAAACAGATAAAGCCTGTATTCTACCTTTGCACTAATACTGTGAATTAATAAAATGTCTAGTCCTTGCAATGTATTGAAACTGAGCTTGGCTTAAATTGCGCAAATAGTCTGTAAAACCACCTCAATAAAATTTGCAAAATTGTTCAACTGCAACTTGTTCAATTTTACAGTTTTACTTTATTGAAGACTTTCTGAAAGCTGTCTATGGCACTGTATTTCCAGTCTCAAAAATAAACATACACCCTCTCTGATATCTGGTTTGGTAGCCCTCACTATGCATCTCCCTTAATTTCCTATTTTGAGCTGTAACGCAAGGAAGAATGGGAAAAGAAAATCTGTCTCTACGTGTTCATTTCTCTCTGAAAGGGTTTGGCTGCATATCTAATGACAACCAGAAAACTCCCCTTGCCCCCAGAAAGAAAACATCTCTGATTCACTGCTGGAAAACATTCATTTCTTGATTAAACTGAATATTGTACTACAAAATGAGAGGTTGAGTAATAGTCAACATTTGGTGTGAATTAGATTTAGCGATCACAGGAATACATAGATGTCAACGACACAGTGATTTGCTGCTTGAGAGATCTCAATCTGTGGGAAATAAACAAATTTTAGCTGGTGCAAGTGAGAAGATGTCAAGTGGAACACCCTGTTTTGACCAAAGCTTTAACGTGTTCTTATGGACACATGTCAAAGCTTGGCTTCTCATAAAGTGTAAAGTCTCTGTATTCTCTCTATATGGGAGTCAGGCAATTTAAACAAACAGCAGTTGAGACATTTTTGATTTGTTCTGTTTGACTGAATAGGATTTGCTAGATGGACCAGCCAGCGACTATTTGTTACACCCTGTTTACACCCCTGACAGATTCCCATTGTATTGGGAAAAAAAAAAAAACATTTAGTTTTTAACCAAGCAGTCCCTGTTCATTAAACATATCTGGATTGTCTTACTTTTAAGAATATGGACCTTAAATATAATTTTAAATGCTATGATTTATTTTTTTAAGGCAAACTGAGGTTCATAAACATACAGATCTGAGCCAGTGGAGCCATTTCATCCTGTGACAAGTCATTCAAAAAAATTAATTTAATCATTTCTGCAACTTAGCATGCACTGGGAGCTCTGTGGAATGCATTGTGCTCTGTAATGGGGTGACTCTGTCGGGGTGTTCACAAAGGCACTCACTGGAATTTGAGCTATTTGTGTTTCAAACATAGGGGGGCAAACACATGGCTGAATCCACAGCTGTGCAAGCACAGCCTAAGGAAACAACCCACCTAGTAGGTTAAAGACAGAATCTGTAATTGTCACATAATTTTTACTCTGGAATGAGAAAGACAAATCAAGTATAAAAGAGGAGCTAAAGTTAAGCTCTTCATAAGTCAAGCATACTGTATTGGCTAAGTGGGTTGCACTATTTCACTCACCCATGTCCACAGTCAAACAAGGTCATGACAGCATCATGATGTGGGACGATGGCTGCAAAGCTACAGGCTAATAATTAACAAGCCAGTTTAAAAGCCATCTGGATTTTTGACAGGTTTGAAAAGAAGTCAGATTTCAGTAAAACTTGGCTCATAAATTAAAGTGGCCCAAAGGATACATAATTTAGACAGTCTAGACTAGTCTTAGTGGTGGAACTAAAAATTCCAAAAAGCACTGACAAAAAAAGAGGTGGAAACATCTAAGAGTAAAACATTTGATTGTTGCTTCCCTGCCTATCCAAACACTAAAACCAAAAATGGACAAACAGAATTAATGGCAACTCCTAACTCAACCAAAGCCACATCCAATAAACATAGATTCAAAAGCATTTCTTTAAGTGTGGCAGGATGCCTGTTGATGGAAGCAGAGGATGGGACTTAGGTTCTGCCTCTGGGTTTGTATGTCCTAGGCAGCCAGTCAACCCTGAAGAGAGCTCTCCATAATCATTATGGAGAGCTCAATCATAAAACACACACACAAGGCTCAAAACACTAAAAACAAATGAACTTAAAAATCTAAAAACACACTACTGCTTCAAGTTTAAGTCCCAGTTGAAGAAAATCAAAAAATATCCAGTGAAGAAAAACTATCAAAGAAAAAAAACACAACAAATAATGTAGAATAATCTTCAAACTTATGAAAATTAACATTCAGAAGAACATTTAATAGTGTGCAGAAACATCTGATGAAAGTAATGCTTGCCTCTTAAGTTAAATGGAAAGAAGACGAACAGTCTTACAGGAATCTAGGATTACACACTCTAAGTCAAGTGTAGCAGCACTTATCGCAACCAAATCTTGACAGGGCGATTAGTCCTCATTCCAACTGATTGTGCAAGTTTTCTTTTGGTTCTGATGTTTTTTCTTCTTCATGTCGGAGCCTGAATCTCAGAAGTCCTATGTAAGAGATGATCACAACTGATCAGCTAATTAGTGGCGAAATTTGGAAAATGTTTGGCCACGTCATTTTACAAAGCCAGTTAAAAGAAGAAAAAAAATTGGAACCTAAGATTTTTCTTGCCACATTATTTGCTCTCCGTGACACGGAAGGAAATGAATGCAAACAAGTTTTGCCTGTTTACAATTCCTCTGGCTAAAGCAGCCTCCCACATTAAAACATAATCTTTCCATTCAATAAAACGATAAACATAGATCGCAGAGTCTGATACATTAATAATAATTTAAAGTTAGCACTGAATATAAAGGAAATCTATATTATTTTAAAAGCTCAATCACTTTTTAAATAATAAAAGAAAGAACTTTAATCACATTTCTCTTTATATAAAAAAACACATTGTCATCTTGTTCTGTTTGTGTAAAGTTATTGTTTAGTTAACCTTCTCTATCATTTGAGGGTGATGGCGACCGAGCATGGCAGATCCTGTGCTTCCTGGGCAACTACTTTCACCCTTAATTTGCAATAAACAGCCCTATCATCCTTTTAAGTTGGATCTCTTCTTCTAACCCTAATTAGACAATTAGGGTCAAATTAAAGCTGTTTACTTTTAAGCTTTAAAAACTGCTAGATTGCCTAGATAGCACATGGTGTTGAGTTTTTAGATGCCAAGGCTTTTTAAACAGGGGTTCCTCTTTGCTACACTAACACAGTAACCATGTTATGAATATGCCTGGTCAAGGTATGGTAAGTACATTTCAGATCCTGTTTTTAGGTACATGGACAAAAGTGACTTGCTGAAAGACTAAACAAAAATTCCAGCCAAATCTTTTTTTCTGTTTATCCAAAACTGTGATGCTGGTGCACCAGGTTCAGGAAAGAAACCAGAAATGTCTGTTCCCAGCAACACTCACCCGTAGTGTTGCCAGACCAAAAGAGGGTCCCTCCATCGAGTTCTGAGTTTACTTAATCTCCTCCAAGTGGGACATGCCTTGAAAATCTGCAGAACAGCAGCTTTTCTACTTCAAACGTCTCTATGATGATGGAGATCCTCACAGTATCTGTAAGGTTGAGCCCAGCCACCCAACAGTAGAAGTTTATTTCTGCAACTTGTGTCCGAAACCTTATTCTTTCAGCCATGATCCTTATCTAATGGGTCTAGTTGACAGCAGGTCTTTGGCAAACCACAGACCAGAAAGTATGTTCCAGATATCAAGAGGTCACACTTCTCAACCTCCTTGGAAACATATTACAGTGTTTGAAAAAAAAAAAGAAAAAAGTTTTTGACCATTAGTTGAGATTCAGATTTAGAAGATCTGTGGCTTTTGTCCACCGTCGTAAAGTTACTGAAGTGTAAGAAATGTGGTTTTATGGACCTCATTTTGCTTTGTGGATCTGTATGCTTTATGGCTTATCCAGTTCTTGAACAACTAAAGCAAGAGCTCTTATCACAAAACTGAGCTTGTTCCCATTGAACAAGCTCAGTTCAATGGGATGGCTCTTGTTCTCAGTCCTGTTATAGATGTTTATGAACAACATCTTAAAGTGTAGTCATGGAGACGAGGGTACGTTTGAAAAACTCAGGGTTTTATCTTTGCTTGTCTGTTTGTTCTGTTTCTGCATTCAGGCCACGATGTTCTGTGTGTAATACTGAGTATGAAACAGCTGAGAGGTGTGTTAGCTCCTTTAAATCTGTGACCTTAGTTCTCCGTCAGAAAAAGGTTTGACTACTGAATACCTGACTTGCGGAGGGAACAACAATCTTTCTATCAAAACAAAATGAGAACGTAAAAGTAAATAACAAGAAAGGGCTTTTAAAGAACTGTTTGTACTAGTGACCCTTAATTGCAGTAATTAGACAGGAAAAGGGCAGAGAGTGGAAGATATGCAGCAAAGAAACTATGCACGACTGCGTCAAAGATTAATAGCCTCTTTACCTCTGAATCCCGTGCCACCCCATAATCAAACAGGTTTAACATAAATCTACATAACATAGTTCTCTAACAATGTGAGGGACATAGTAACCAAATTAAAATATCTTTTGTTTTCCCTGTAAACAATGTTCAAGCTGCCCTATGCCCAAACCTCTCCCCATGACCAGCTGGATATATAAATATATGATGTGTCACATTTACTGGCAGGACTGTCTTCAATGATTGGAATCAAAGCATTGTTTTTGTTGTCTTCAAACTTAACTAAAAAAGCTAATTAGTAGTGTGTGACTGTCCCTTATGGCAATCAGAGTGCACTCTAAGGAAAGGTTTATTTATTTTTTTTATTTTCACAAGCTTTGTGGTTTTAACATCTGGTTGCCATATAAGGATATTCTAATGAAACTGCCTAAAGAACTCATTATGTGTAATTCTGAGAACACTGTCCAAGTACCTCAATTTGCCAAATGTAAAATTAATTGAGGTATAAGATGTGCAAATATCTTCAACTGTTGCTCACATTTTTTTTTAAAATCCTAGATAAAGTTTGAAGTGAAATAATCAAAATCTCTTACAGACAAGTTTTGCATGAGTACAAAAATGTAAAAAAAAAATCACTGGGTAAAGTTCTTGAGTCTTTTATTAAACAAACCAATAGCAAATCCTCTTAAGAGGTCCTTTATAGTCCACCCCTCCACCACACCCCAGGTCAATAGATGCTTTGCATTCCCATAAGTGTGACCAGAAGAGTCTTAACTAAACAGGGCATGGCACAGAGATTACTTTTTTTTTTTTTTAGGAGCATGAGCTGACTAAAGTAAATGACCAATATGCTTTCCACCAATCTGGATTATAATTAAACTTTCTGTGAAGTGATCAAAGAGTTTGGGATAAAAATACAACCCATTCTTTAACAATCACAGAGCAATTGTGGGTTCCTGAGAAAAGGTTTAGGGGGCTGAGTTTCTAGGTTATGTGACTCACCAGCATGATTACAAAACCATCCAGTTTTACCACTAAACAAAGTTGAAAGTGGTGTAGAATGTAGGTTGAAATCCAAGGTTTTTCCCAACTACTTCTGAAAGAAATTTGCTGTCTTGTGTAGCCTATGAACAACTTTCTAAATAACCTAACAGTTTTGTAGCTATTGAAGAAAACAAAATAAGTTAAAACGAAATGTTAACATGGCTACGTTCACTTGAAGACATTTTTTGCTTGTTATTCAGCACCCTTTTTGCAGTCTACTTTCTAAGTGTAGTCTAATTATACAGTGCTTGCAAACCCACTGTCTCCACAACAGCACCAAAACAGAGGATACATCACTGCTGTCAAGAAACGGCATCATTAATGCTCGTCATCAGGGAAGTCTGCAGACTTGTGAGTTGATAAAATAATTAATAAAACGAAATAGAAAAGCTGACACTGTCCAATGTGACATGAAAAAATTCCATGTGTTTTTTGGGGGTTTTTTTGGCTAAAATGTTTATTGCTTGAGGGTCGTTGCAGCATCCACTGATACCTGGGCAGAGTGGAGATAATTATTTGCAGCTTTGCCTTGTTGTCCACACAGGCTCCAAGCCTTTAACTCTGTCCTCCTCCAACTAACCACATCCACTTCTTTACTGAGGTGTTTTACAATTTTTGAGCAATTAAATGTCATTTTCTCGCCCACACCTCCTCTACTCCACATTTAAAATTATCGCCAGTCTCACTGCCACCACCTACCTACAGTTTACTATATGTATGCAAGTACTAACTCAGAATGGTAGAGTTGTACAAACACATTGTCTTGTAAAATGTTTTGAGGTTTTGCATTGTTGTATTACCAATGTAAACCTTAATGTGATTTATAGGGATATTAATTGGTTAGACCAACACAAAGTACCACCTAATCACATGGTAAAAATGCTGTAATACTGTATTACTTTAAATAAATATCTAAACTACAGTAGTGTGCTGTGTAGTCAATTTGTATTTTGAGTTGGAGGTTGGTGAGAAACTTCTGAATAGGCGGAATATCACCATTAGGGTATTTCCTATTTTATTTTATTCCTACAAAGTTTTGAAAAAAAAAAGTGATTAACTAAAGCACCCCACAGCATGATGCTGCCACCTCAATGTTTTAAGGTGGTTATGGTGTATCCTGGATTATGTGCAGTGTTTGTTTCACAACGCATTTACCTCAGAATAAATTAAATCATGGTCACATGCCCTAAATTGTATCAAATTACAAATGAGACTTCCTGTGGCTTTCTTTCAGCAGTTTTTTTTTTTCTACTGCTTGTCCAAACTCTATTTTCAAGACTTCTCTCAGCAAAATTCATGGATTGGTCACCTACCCAGTGGATTTTTGCAGCTCCTTCATAGGTACAGTGGACCTCCAGGAGGTTTTTTAAAAATGCTATCTTCTTTCCCTACTACTGTCATTTTAAATGGGCAGCCGTGTCCAACCAAAATGTTTTGAGTTCTGCAATACTCTGAGCATTTAACGAGGCACTTAAAAAAAGAGACACTTATAAAATCAGCTGATTTTATAGTGAGAATAAACTACATACGAGGGTGCTCTGTTAGGTGATTTTTGCAGTCTTTTAGGTGCCTTGATTTTATTTAAAGATATTAAAGTAAAAGAGTCTGAACACAAATGCAGATTATACAAATTGTGAAAACTACATATCTTTTTTATCCCTCTCGAAAATGGTTTAATTTGTATTGGTCTGTCTCATAAAACTCAACAAAACGCAATGAAATTTGTCATCTAAATATTTCAAAGTGTGGAAAGAAAATAAGGAGCATGGATACTTTTTCAATACACTGTGGGTATTTGACTTCTCAGAACATGACATTGATGGAACAATAACACGCTCAAAGGATATTAACACATGTAATGGTTTCCTCAGACTAATAAATATAATTAATTTCAAAATCGTTGGCAGGTTTGAAATGAAATAAGCCAATGAAATGAATCAACACCATATATCATTCTGCAAAAATGCGTCACCGTTTCCGCCCCCCCATATCCTATTATTTTCACGTTTCAGACAGTCCCTCACAAGCCACTGAACAAACAAATGAATGTATTTATGTCATGTATTTGTCTTGAGCTGTTGAAGATCACCTTTGAATACAAATTTAGAACTGACACCTTTAAGCAACAACCAAGACGAGGGGTAATCTGTTGTTGTTACTTTGTGTTTGAGTTTCACAGTGGGGAGACTGACCTTTTTCTGATGTGTTACAATACAGGAGACAGACAGCAAGCGTCAAAGTGGTAATTTTCTCATGACATACCAATTTCCATAAACATGCCTGCTCCAGACTCACTCTAGCGTGAGCTGCATGCTAAAAAGAATGGCTGACGTCCTATTCAAGCTTCCTATGTTGGTTTTCTGGCACAACTCTGCATTTCCAAGGTTTATCAGGGCCTCACTGGAAGTGTGTAATTTACTTCACATAAAAGCTTGAATTTCTACTCACTCTGCATTCGGATTCAGAAACCCATGATGTCATTACATATGCTGGAAGTCATCAGCACTGCCACTCACTGCCAAAAAATTATGTTAGAGCTTAAGGTGGCAACTCTATTCTAAAGCCCATATATATTATGACTTCAATGGAAAACAAAATCCTCTTCATAAAAAAACTCACTCCTTGTAAATCTGGATTCTTACAATTCATTCCCTCTGCTTATGTTATGGAAATAATTTACTGCCAGTCATCATAATGTCCTGTCAAGTGTTTGCAAGGAGGAGAAACCAGTCGGGGGAGGTACGTCTTTTCTTATTAATAAGGCATGGAGAGAAACAAATGAGATGTAGCATTTGGTTTAAGGTTCAGCTGGGACACAGATTAAGTCTGACAGTAATTGGAAGCCACATTCAGTGCCTGTGTTTTTGCTTCATTCACCCATTTCCCAAAGTAAGGAGGGACAATTGGTTCACACCATAGAAGTTGATGTATATAACAGAAAAGGTACCAACTGCTAAATAAACATCTGTCAACACTGGTTGATGGAATCTTGACAAACTCAGTTCTCTAACTACAAATATCACTGTTGTGACATGAGTTTTACTCCTGTAAAAAGGAGTGGATACAATTAGACAACTATGATTTCCTTATCTCTTCGTAATCCTGCATTATGTTGTGCGGGTTCTTAACACCTCCTACGTAGCCCCAAAACAAACCAGAAGAATAAAAGAATTTAAATGTGTGGTAGTAACTAAGCAAATGTTCTACAGGTTTTTCTCACAGAGCACACTGTTTGCAGGAGTATATATTTTCAATGTAACACCTAAAATGTTTTTTTTTGAATCAATACAAAAAAACTGCTATTGGGCATATACTTTTTCTTGTCTTATTGAAAGCTAGGTTTTAAAATGGAGGTGTCACAATTGTAAAGTTTTCCTGTGCTGTAGGTGTGATTTCCGTGAGTTTCTCTTAATGATCGTGAGTGCACAGCTAAAATGGCCAGCTTGACACTCAGAGGGGAGGAAACCATAGTGGAGACACAGTCAGTGGGTGTGGGGCACAAACACAGCTGTGTTTAGTCGCACTTTCACGCAGGACGTCCCTGTGTCCATGAGGAGGACCGTTATCCTCCCTTTCTCCTCCCTCCTCATGCCCTCTGCTGCGGAAACGCAAGTGGCTGTTGCGGCAATTAGTGAACCACGCCTGCTGGGCTCTAATTTCTCTGAATTGTGCTCCTTATATACAACCCCCCTCCGCAGCTGAAGAAACTTGTCTCCAGTGGCTGCAGGTCTGCTCGTCCAGCAAACGCCCTATTATACTTGTTCAATTATTCTAACCTCGCGAGAGCTTACAGTTAGACCCCTCCGGGGCTGGTTTTGACGGACAGGGAATTAGAAGCTCAGTCGGTCACACTGACCGGTAATAAGCACAAGCGACAGCCATGGATCCCTTCAGGTTCTGTTTTATGTTATCATTCTACATGAAGTTTGGAAGTTCCGTCTTATCAAGTAATGCGCCTCAAACTCCTGCGCCTATTCCTAATGGTAAGACATCATCTTTTTTTTTTTGCGCCTATTCTAATTTTAAAGTGAGTTAATGTGTGAATACCGCTCACTATGTGAAGGGAACTTCTGGGCTTATGCCTAAGATTTATACCACGAAAATGATGTCACTGTAGCCTATATGAACGTGCAGGGTGCATTCACGTGTGGGAATGTCATCGTGTTTGCAGCAAACATATGTTTACGGCGTGAAATTGATTGTGCGGTTTCTCGCAGTCTTGTCTTGTTGGCGCAGCTTTTATGTTACATATGAGAGGCAGTAAAAGTTTTAGTGCCAGAAGCGCTAAGTGGTGAGGAGGGTCTTTGAAGTTTTTCTGTAAATGCCGCAACGGGTAGATGTTAGACATAATATAGGCTACCAAACATGGGAAATTAAAAAAATAAACAAACAAAAACGTTTATAACTCATTTAGAACGTAATTAAGAAACGGAGATGTGCTTGTAAGTTTGTTTATGGGCAACTGAAAAGAGTTCCTCTTTGAAAGTATGGGTTGTTAAACTCGTATGTTTAACTTTTATTGACCTAGATATCCTTTCCATGTTGGCAAATTGCTTCTGGCGGATTGTACCAAATTACCCTCAAATCCAGACAGACATTCACACAGAGGTCTTGTAAAATATGTGGATGTTTAAATGTTTATCTTTAGTCTGGAAATCTGAAGATACATTGCTATATAGGCCTGTAAAAAAATAAAATACTGGAAGAATCACTCCACTAGAAACAAAAACATTAGTTTATCATACTTTTAGTCAGAAGAATGAGTTTGCTTTTTATCCAGCAATCTAAATTTAAATGTAAAACAATGTACCGAAATCTCTGATCCACTTCTGGTCTCAGATTGTGTAGAACCCTGACCAGAATTTGATATAGAACCTGAATCACCCTCAAGCCACCAAGGATATCCATCCATCCATCCATTTTCTGTGCACCCTTGTCCCTAATGGGGTCGGGAGGGTTGCTGGTGCCTATCTCCAGCTACGTTCCAGGCGGGAGGCGGGGTACACCCTGGACAGGTCGCCAGTCTGTCGCAGGGCAACACAGAGACATACAGGACAAACAACCATTCACACACAAACACACACCTAGGGAGAATTTAGATAGACCAATTAACCTAACAGTCATGTTTTTGGACTGTGGGAGGAAGCCGGAGTACCCGGAGAGAACCCACGCATGCACAGGGAGAACATGCAAACTCCATGCAGAAAGACCCCGGCCGGGAATCGAACCCAGGACCTTCTTGCTGCAAGGCAACAGTGCTACCAACTGCGCCACTGTGCAGCCCCCACCAAGGATATTTCTTTCAAATTGTTAGAGTCTGATTGCTATGTTGTGCTATGTTTACAATCTCTAAGTAAATACTTTACTACTGAGTCTAAAACTAAATTAAGGGCTAGTTTAGATTTTTTTTAGATGAGTTTGTGTGAATATATATCAGGAGTAGTTCCTTATCTTTGATACACATAGATAAGAAACTGTCTATGTGAATTTTTACAATATTGAATAAATAAAAGAAGTCCTGGAAGCCTTTCAAGAATAACATTTTGTCAGATGGTTGCACCATTTCTGCAGTTTTTAGCTATTTAAAATGACTGAAACCTAAAGTGATCATATTCTTTGCATTCAAAGCAGCATTAATTGAGATAAAATATTTACACTTTCTTAAAAGACTACAGTTATTAAAATGAAAATTACATTGGCTGAGCCTGCTGGTTGTATCACTTCACAAGGATAATTTATGTGAAAAGTCAAATACTAGTACCCCCATCCTCCTTAGCTGGCCTGCTTGTTGCTGCTCATTTCTCTTATGCCTTGGACTGGCACTGTGCAGTACAGTGGGTTGAGGAAATGGCCTTTGTGAACTCACTTGCAGGACACCCAGGAGGCTGTGGTTTAAATCCCCAGGGCACTTTCAACACATGTTTGGTTTACATTTAGAATTTTTTAAAGTTTATGAAAGAGGACTAATTTCTTGGTTTACAGGACTCTATAGGATCCTAACTATAAGGTAAACACTTCACTGTAGGTTCCATGCACAACTGACAAAAACGAACCTTGAACTTATTAAGATTTACCATTTGTAGGGAATGCTTTGTGAGTGGAACATAATGTGAAACTAATCATACTGGACAGGCTTCTTGCTACATTAGCTGAGTCAGAAATAAGAAAAAAGGAATAGGCTTACTGTATTTCACAGCAGAGATGTGAGTTTTCATTGTGAGAATCTAAAACTCACCACATTCTCACAGCTTTCCCCATCTCCTTCCTGAGAGTACCCTTCCCCGGCCAGAGCTCAGATACAGACAGTGATTCAACAGTGAAAGGGAGCAGTGGAAGAAGCAGGAATGCAGAGCTCTCCATTTCTCACCAGCTTGCACCTGGCCAGTCACTAGGAACAGTGGACATTGCTGTTGGTGTGGTCAGTTTTGGAAGGTTACAAAAATTGGGCAATGCAGACAGCCACTGTCCAGCCACCTGAAAGGACCCTTTCACTTATGTTTGACTGTTTGAACAGCAATTCTAACAAAGTAGTGAATTTAACATGTAGGTCTTGGTGTAAGTTAGAAACTCTGCAAAGTTGTGTGCCTTGCTCTGATTCTGAATACTTTGTATTTTAGTATAAGAGCAAATATTTTAGTATTTTTTAGGGTATTTAGAGAGATGTATCTTTAATTTGATAATTTGATCATGTGTTTTTCAAGTCCTTGATTTGTTCTGCCCTAATGTTAAGTTACCAAATCATTTGTTTTGTGCATATCAACATACTATTCCCATTTCTTAACATCCATCCTCATTATGTATACAAAATACCCATGAACTGATTATTTCTTATCAAATGTTTGTAATCTGGATCTTTTTGAAGGAGTAATATCATAGCTAAGGAGTGTTAAAATTAAAATTATGATCTGTTTTAATTTTTTGTGCAAAAAAAGGTAATCAAAAAGTCACTTTCTCCATTCCATACATGCAAATTGGTAGATTTACCTTACATAAAATAGCTTTACAGAGTGGAAAGTAGTAAAACATGAACATGTCGCTCATTTCACTCCACCACTGCCACTGACACATGACCAAACACATACCACATGACAAACCTCCATCAGAAACCAATGGCAGCAAGATGGAAATAAATATCGGTTGTTAATATCAGCCCAGTTTTATTTATTGGACCGATACAGATATTTTAAGAAAGGACTAATACCAGTCAATATCGATATTGCCAATATATTCTACATTCGTCTGAAATGTATTCAAGAAAAAGATTTTAAATAGGAGTCAAAGTTTAAAAGCTTATAAAATACTTGAAGAAAAAAATTTAAATGCTTTTAAAAAATGCACAACTTGTTTAAGTGTTATGCAATACAATCAGAGTTAATACACACAAAAATACAATTAAACACAAAAATGATGTAGATGTCGTCGAACTAGCCCAGGAGACCTAAATGGCAACATTTATTTTGGAACACTGAAGGAATACTTAGGTGAGGCTTGGTAAACGCCATCATTCATTATCTAGTAAAGTGTCTCTCTTTTACACAGTAAAAGCGACTCTAGATTATACCTTATCCAGACATCTCTGACGTGACAGCAAGGAGAACTTTATGGAAAAGTAAAGGAAACTCCACCTAAGGTTGTCCATACCATTCTGTAAAACAACACTCTCTATTGACTGTAATGCCAGTCTAACAAACTAACAAACCCTGCTGGCAGGCATGGTCTATAATCATCCCATAAGACATTGTCACTATATCACCACATGGTTGGGTCCATGCCTTCTTTCAGCCAAACATGTGTTGAGCTGTTTGTTTTTAACTTAGAGTGTCTGAGGTAAAGCACTGTAAAAACTAATGAGTTACACAAAACATCCTCATATGTACTTTAAAGGGATTTTTTTAATTCTACAGCTTAGGCAGTAATCAGGTCTGTGTGTGTGATTTGAAATTGAATAAAGACCAAAAATTGAACCAAACCAAAACTCCAGCTAAATATCTTAAAGCTGCAGTTTGTAGCAATTATTTAAAAAAAAATAAATACATTTATTTATTTATTTTTACATATATATTAAAACTATCATCATGACGTGGCATTGTAGTAAGAGACAGATAAGGTCTCAGTGCTGCTCACACCCTTCTTGCTGCTCTCTGCTACCCTACAGCTGGTTCATCACAACAGAGTCATGAATGCCTAGGATAGTCAGCATGGCCAACATAATGGTTGCTTATTTCAAAAATAAAATAAAATTGGAGTATATCAGGTGCAGTTTTAGGTGCAGTTTTAGGACCTTGCCCACTGAAATGAACACTTCCACAGACTTTATTTATGACTTGTTAACAGTTGCTAAATTATGGAGTTTGGTAAATCTGACTCATAATGTGCAATGCTAATTTATCAGTGAGGATTATCTCAGTAATAGGAAACTTAATGGTCCAAAGAAAATGGCCATCATAACTGCTGGCACACCACCTGAAGCAAACATCAAAGCTGCTTTTGTAGAATTCCGAGCTATTCTTGATGCAGTATTTTCTCTGACGTGATAAAAATGGTTTTTGGCAAAATATTTTAGAGACCATGCCACATCCTAAGGCTAAAGTGCCTGTGGTTCCACACATGTAATTGAAAATATTATTATTTTTTCTGTGGGTTCAGAGTGTGCCTATAATGTCATGAAAATGTTGTGCATTAGGGCAACATTAAAATAACATAAATAGGATGTCTTTATGTTTTTCCCTTTTTTTCTTATTTGACTAGATTACTGCAATGTGCCAAACTCACTTCCAAATACCCCAATCTGACTTCTTTGAGTTTTATGTTCATCTTGCAAAGTTCTCTTAATATTTCGCACAAATATGCTTATTCTTTTTTTTCTCTTTTAGCTAAAAACATAAACAATTACTGATGAATTATCTTCCTCAAGAGATGGCGCTATTTCCTGAGATTGGGAAGATTTCCCATTTTCTGATTTGTGTTTTGAAGAAATACAAACACGAATAGAAAAGATGGCACTGGTGATCTGGCTTACATTGATCACAGGAATGGTATCAAAGTTCCTAAAATGACTTGAATGTCCCCTGAACTGAGAGTTTTAGTGACTCTTGTAGTAAAAACCTTCTTTTGTTTGAATGCCCAAAATAGAGCAGCAGTTTGCACTCATAAGCCTCAACAAATGAATCCTGTTACTCTTTTATATAAGCTTGTGATATTCTCCCTCAATGCTTTCCTTTTTGAAAAGAAACTTATACCTTAGCTATTCTCTAGTGAGTAAATCAGGACTTCTGCTCACTGAAGTGTGAAAGTTTAGCCAAACATCTCAACCAAACGTGGGCCACAAAAATTGTGCAATGGAAAGACTGCTTAGAGTCTATGCCTTTCTTGGTGAAGAAATTCAGTAACACCGTTTGCTCTACATTCCTCTCCTCCTGGGCTGTTCAAACAGCACTGCCAGGAGAGAATGCTGTTTATTCTGACTGGACACTCATCTTCTAAAATACCAGCTACATAAAAAGCTCCCTTATTTGCTGATGATATCTGGATCTCAACTGTGCTTTTACATTTGTCAGTCTCTGACAATAAAGAAAACAAAAGAAGCACTTCAAAGGAGTGAACAATTTGCATTCAGTTGAAAAATGTAACATAATTTGATTTGATAAACTTTCTTTGTGTCTAAACAAAAACAATGAAGCATTACAATATACAGTATCTCTATATATAGATATTCAAATACTTGAGTAGGACTCAAAAACTGGTGTCTAAAACACTGTCATGAAAAGACGAGTTATAGTCCCCAAGAGAACAATTTGAGACATCTGGCATTTTTGGGTGTTTATGAATCAAAAGAACATTATTTCATTCTTAGTTCATTACATATTGATACTTAATCTGGAGTGAACACAGTTGTGTCTTAAGGTAAATCATGTCTTTTTTATTCACTGACCACTGAAGGAATACTAGAAATACTTAAATTCTTATTGTTTTGGGAGGAGGAGGAGTACATTAAGATAACTTGGAGCAAAAGGGGTCCATTTCATATACAACAAAGATTTTTCAATATTATTTGCAGTAGATGACACATTTTTTTCTTCAAGTTGTATCTGGAGAAACCACAGCAAACTGTTTGAGCAGTTCATATAAAGCCAGAACCCTACGTTTTTCCCCATCTCTTTTAAATCAGAGACGGTGTGCATCAGGGTGTACTTTCGTGGGAGCTTGCATGTTTGAATACATTCATTTGGCCTTTATGTTTATGAAGGAACTAAAGGGCGGGATTCCATAAGTTCAAGGAAATGTCGAAGGGGTTGTTAGTGATGTTATCTCTGTTTTTTTCATTTTCTTCTTTGCTACTGGGAAATGTCTTGGTGACATGATGACCATAGTTTATGAAATACTCATAAACAGCATGTCAATGTAGGCTTTTTTAGTTTTCATTGTCTTCGCTGACGTTGAACCTCTCATTGTTCGGCTCTTTGTGAATGTTTAAAATTCAAACTATTTGTTCAGAGTAATAAGATGAAAATATAGCTTTGTTGCTTCAACATTAAAAATATTTTCACAGATTTTTGAAATTTTTTTTCTCAGCTTTGGTCTTGAGACAAGACATGCTTGTCCAAGCTTATGTCCAAGAAAAACATCAATGAGTAACTGAATGACTTTTGTTACAATGTGGGATATTTTGAAAATTATATCTTTGGACAGGACAAGGGTAACTCTACAAAGTGTTGAGCCAACAGTGACACATTCTGCTCTTGTACATGCTTGGGTTTGATGCTTAGCCAAGGTAGTCGTTTTACTCATAATTCTAAAAAATAACTGCTTGACCAGAGTTAAATAATGTCCACCAAGAGTAACTTCTTTCAAACGTCCAGAAAGATTTCTATTTTTTTTTTTTGTAAATTGAAACTGTAGGCTTTAAAGAAACATTGATAACAATGTCCTCAGATTTTAAACTACTTCCAGGAAACTTTGTAGATCTTAATTGAATTGAGTATCTGTGATCACCTTCTAAAACGTATATGTATCAACAGAAGCAAGTACACTGTGATAGATAGTAAGGACTAATAAGTCAAAAAAAGTATTATCATCAGTAAGGAACTGCTCAAGGATTTAACAGTGAGCATGCAATTACAAAATACAGTAGCAACATAAAGGAAGGGTGAACCTTAATACTTATTCTTTAAATAAAAGTGATGTGTTAGTTGATTTTTCCCCTTTGGCATACAATAGAAACATTTGACAATGGGTGTAGATTTAACTGTTAGGGGAAATAGAGGTCTGTAATTGATGCATTCATCCATTCATCCAAACTTATTTGGAATTGTTTTACATCTCTGTTAAACAGCTCCTGCTGTTTTACACAGATGTAGGAAAAATGTGTTTCCTTAGGGACATTATCTCCTTGGCAGTGCTTTGCACAAGTCTTCCTTCACACTTAGAATTGGAACAGGGAATGCATGTTTCTCACAATAGGTTACATTTTATTCCACAGGGTAAAACCAATGGTCTTCTGAACTGCCTTTTTTGGGATCATGTATTGTAATACTAGAACAGAAAGTAATAATTATCATCTTGTGCCAAGCACAAGATGATCAGGTATAACATTGTAACTAAAGACAGGCATAACATTGTAACTAAAGACAGGTGAAGTGAATAACAGATCATCTATTCATTATACTATCTGCTAAGGAGTGGGATATATCATGCTGCAAGTGAACATTTTGTTCTTAAAGTTGATGTGTTTGAAGCAGGAAGAGAATATTGAAGTGTAAAGATTTTAGAGTTCCACAAATCTTTACACTTTTCATATTGGGATGGACTGGATTACAGAATCTCTATAACTGAAGCTCTTTCCATTTTGCAGTGTTACCTGCAGTACCTATTGGAAGTGGTTGAAGAAAGTAACAGTGACCAATGCTCTTTTGTTGCAAGTGGGCAATGAAGTTTGAACCATGTCTTCTGATCAAACTGCTGGTGTTGTTTAGCTCTAATTTGGAAGAAGTTGAGTAGGTTCTGATAGAAAAGTTTTTCAAACCCTGGCAGATCACATTTTGATATGTTTTGTGCTACACAGCTTCAAACCAGTCAGGGTGTCTATGCTGACCCCTTCCCACTGCTGAAAGTGTCAGCTGTGGGCACATGACTATGAGAATCGGACCACTGACCTATAAAAATCAGGATAATGTTCTCATCCTGAAAGCAAATGATCACAGCAACAGGTTTGAGGTGTTTACTAGGCCTCCAAAACTCACTAGATCTCAATTACATGGACTATGCAGGATAATAAAGTTAAATCTAAAGAGGTTCAACCTCAACTTGGTAAAAAAAACATTCTGCCACCAACATCATGGTGCCATGTAATGCATCATACATTCAGGGATCTAGAAAAGTCCATTCCTTGAAGGACATTCCTTGTGGCATCAAAAGAGAACCAGCACACTATTACCCAGGTGGTCATAATGTAATACCTCATCAGTGTGAAATGCATTATTATAGTTTGTTGTGTTAAGTTAGTGAGATCAGAGTTGTACTTGCTCTTTAGCTATGACGAGGCTCAAAATGTCATTTCAATTAGCTCTGTTAAAGCCCTTTAAAAGATACAGTGGAATTATCTTTCAGACTCGATTCATAACCAATTTAATGTTGTTTAACTGACTAATAAATTATTTACAAGTGTTTGATGTAATCACGCTGTCTAATAAATATAGGTCAGATTTGCTTTTCATTTTCAAGTAGTCTTATAAAACTGTTTTAATGGGCCAATACGTTTTTGTTACCCTCTCTGAAAACTAGCACACGTTTAGCAGACTTCTACTGTCTGCCAGTAGCAAATTAGTCTTCTCCTTTCATACAGTAATAACAACTGATGAACAAGATGTAGAGGTGTTGGAAATTTCCTCAACCTGTCTCCTCAAACAAACAGAGCATATTTGATTCAAGGTTTGGAGGCTATTCAAAAAACTCTTCCTCTTTCTAGTGTTACATTAGACCACTGGTGAAAATGTGTGTTTGGTTAACCCTTCCTTAAACCTCAAACTTCAGCACTCAAGGCAACTGGAAATGTCCCTGAGGTTTCTGGGAACCTCTCTATCCCAAGAGGAAAAAGATAATTGAGTCTATGTTTGAAAATATGCCACTGTTTTTAAATAAATTAAAATTACAACAGTCATTCCTAAATCAAGACATAGGTTCAGACTGCTAAACCAAATGGTCAACAGTATGTTGACATAGGTTTGAGGTTTACAAGGGACATGCTTCATAGGATAGCAGAGGGAATCTCAATACTTATATTTAAGCTTAGAAAAATAAATATTTGCGCATATGTTTTAACTCCAGCCAATTTTTTTACAACTTTATATGTTGTAGTTTCACTGTGTAGGGACATATCCCTTCATCCCTATAATTTAGCAGCCAAAAAATATGTGATGAATTTTAACCAAAGTTGTGTCCATTTCAGAAAAGCTGGTGGTCTTAACTGTGGCAACTAAGGAAACAGATGGCTTCCAGCGCTTTATGCAGACCACCAATTATTTCAACTACACTGTGAAGGTAAGAGTATCTCATTTACTAAATCCATGCCCAAACATTCGTATTTTTTGTAATTATACAGAACTAACACACACACAGCAGGAAAATACTTCCCACACACAGTTGCCAGAATCAATTGAGCCTGTTAAAGGAAACAAAGATGAGGAAAACTTACATCCCAAAGGGAAACTCCATGATGTAGCGCTATGATGGACTTTTGTGGTTAAAAGAAACTTTTTTGTTTGTTCTTAGCTTGGAGGTTGGTGGTGACATGCCTGCACTGCTAACCTCATGTGCCCCTATATGCAGTACTTTTTCAGTAGTTTGATTACAATACTAATCTCAAATCTTCAGTAATCAGGTTACAGAACCAAAGAAGATAAGTATAGTGGTGTCTTAATTTTATTATCATTTTCAGAAAATTAGATTATTTTTGAAATCTTAATTTTTCCTATAATTCACTTCACCCTTAATTGTGATTAAATGATAATTGTTAAAAACTTAATTTAAAATTAGAATTTCATCAAACATATAAATAAAAAACACATAAGTGTAGGTGTAATGAAAAGTATGATTAATACTCATTTAAAAGCTATTATGTTTTTAATTTCATAGATATACTTATAATTGGTACCCTTTTTCTAAATAGTTAAGAAGTACTGTCATTATATCAGTATAGTAGAAAACAATTTACTTTATTTCTTATACTGCTTTATATCTCTATCAAGTTACTTAAGACTTTGATTACCAGTATAAATTTCACAGAAGATTACTAATGAAATTCTACTTCCTGTCTTAATTTTTCCTGTCAATTATCATCATCTCTTTTGTAAATAAATCCTGATTTCAAACACTAACTAAAACACAAATGTTTGAGGTAAAATAGTTCAAATTTTGGTGGTTGAAATGGTGCAAAAACCTAGTTGCTTTGTTTTGCATATCTTAAACTAATACTTCACTCAGCATCATTATTCAGTCTTTTTCCGTAGGTGTTCCATTTATTAACTCAGCAATATTTGTCCACTGTTATATAAAGATTCCCAAATCTGTCAGATTCTGGTCACTCCTCTCATCCATAGCCCTCTCCAGGGGATTCTTTCACAGATCATCTCTTAGATTTAGTTCTGCTTCTGATGACAGAAGTGCATACAAGAAGACTGGAATTGAATCAAAATGTGGATTAGGGGTGTAATCTATATATTCATATTTTCCCTCTTAGAATTTTTTTCCAGTTGAATTAGACATGTGTTGTTCTAAAAAGTCTTTTTTTTTTTACATCACAAAAACATGGTATTTAAAGAAGTGTGGGTAGACTCTTTATATCCACTGTTCATCAGCATAAACACACATGAAATAAATCTCCCCATTAAAGAATGTACATGGATATTTTTGTTTTTTGGTAGCATTTATAAATAGGAATTAGTGAGATGTTCCTTCCAGCTCTCTTACATATGACATAGAAACATGGGGCCAAATCCTTCAGAGGTGTTCCAGACTTATGGTTGAACCATAAGTCTTCTTCAGACTTATGGTTGCTTAGATATAGATGTAAATGGACATTTTCACAGCCAAACTTTATGTGTTCAAGCGAGTTCACAGTTTAGACACTTTGTCTGTCTTTTTGTCTGCATCAGGTCTTGGGAATGGGAGAGATGTGGAAAGGCGGTGATGTTGGTCGTTCTATTGGTGGAGGGCAAAAAGTCAGACTACTGAAGGAGGCCATGGAGAATCTGGCTGCTCAGGAAGACCTTGTCATTTTGTTTGTGGATAGGTATGTTATGAGCCAAACTAATGTAAAGGTATCTATATTTTGCATCAGTCTTTTTATTGTAACATATTACATTCTTGGCTTTGAGTTTGTTTAGTTTCTTTACTAACATTAGTTTGATTTACCTTTCATTTGATCTACATTTACGTTCCAACCAAAAAAAGGGAGCCAGCATGGTGCAAATGCTAACCACCATGTGCTGTAATAACATATTTGAAAGCCAGAACTTCTTAGTGAAAGGTGTTTTTGTTGAAGCAAAAACACCAATCAAACATTCAAAAATAGGCATTATTGTACACGAGGAGAACAATTCTCAAATACAGGTAGCTGAGCTGTAATTTTTTAACACTGATGGAAAATGCTTCCATGGGTAAAGTGAGGGGATTAAAAATAAACATTTTGCACAAGTCTTTATCTTTAAATAGAGGAAAAAATCATATTTACAGTGACATCTCAAATCTATAATTTTAGTTATAATTGCAGCTCATAGCACCTTGAAGGAGGTTGTTAGAAAGTAATTTTCTCTCTTTGAAAAGAAGCAGTTGTGGTCTAATAAACTACTTGGAAATGTCAGAGGATTACAAGTAATTCAGTGTGTTTTATACTTGAAATCCTCCTAGCCCACCAGGAGAGTGTTGGCAGGTACTAATTTGGTTCAGTCAACTATAAAGTTAAGTATGAATTAATTTAGCAGTTTTTCATTGTAAAGAAACATGCATAATTTCTGAAATGAATAGAAAAGACTACAAACACTTGTCAAGCAGCATAATTTCAGACTAAAACCTATTACTGAATGTCTTTTGCATTACTATGCCTTGCAAAATTATTCATTCCCTATAACTTTTTACATTTTTGTAAAGTTACAGCCTCAAACTTTAACGTTGCGTTGGTACCGTCAGAGATAGAAAAGCACAATATATTTTATGTTTGGGAAGTGGAAGGAAAATGGTACATGGTTATACAATTATTTATCAAACAAAACCTTTAAAATTGTGGCATGGAATAATTTTCTATGATATCCCTAAGTAAATTCCACTGAAATCAACTGCTTACAAAAGTAATCCAATTAGTGAATAGAGTCCACAGCAAGTACGCTCAAGTTTAATTGTTTAGATGAGACCAAAATGTAACTTTCTGGTCTTCATGGTAAATGCTGAAGGGAGCAAAAACTAAGACTACCCATCATCCTCATCACACCTCCATAAAGTATTGGCATCATCCTGTGGGAGTACTTTTGTAGAACTGGCTTCCAATAAACTCTGGTCAGGATGTCCTGGATCTCTTTTAGGCAGATATTGCTGGTCCTCTTGCTGCTGGTTAACTCATCAAACACTCAATTCAGTGTTAAAATCATTTAACATATCCTTCTCAATCATATGATATTATTTAACCTTTTTAGTTCCATTACTGAAGCTCCAAGGTTTTGGTAAACACTACAGACAGCCTGAAAAGCAATACAATAAAATACATATAAATGGAAATCTGAGATTTCCAAGCTGGATTTGTCTTGAATTTATTTCCGTGTAATTCTCAGACATAATCTTGAATGGTTTTATGGAGAGCAGGCCTATGTTAATGGGATAAGTATGTGATTTATGATTTAACAAGTCGCAAGGGATCTTTATATGAACATGTGTCTGCCAGATGTTAGCAAAACATTTCAACTTCCTCAGGCTTCCTCTCGTGGCTCAACCTTTACTTTTCCTGCCATCTTCTATAAATGGGCCATATACTGCACTATTTTTAGACCTACATACAAGCTGTATATGCTTTCAAGCCTTCAAACTCATGCTGTCACACAAGCAGAATAAGCTCCCATTAATTGAAGATGTTAACGAGTCAATGACTCTTGTGAAATTATCATGATTTTAAAGGCCAACTGCACACACCAAACCAATAAAAGCACCAAATAAATTAAATTACTGATACTTTAAGATCAGCCCTTTGAATAATTATGTTGTTTTGGGTGTGTTAATGTCTGGAAAAATAAACCCCATTTGAAACCATGGCACTGCACAGGCTCTCAGAAAATTCAGTCTTACCAAACCCTATACTACGTGTCAAACTCAGTGAAATATGTTGAAGACAAAACTGCTCCTCCAGGATAAATAAAAGGCTAACGATCTGTTATATTTTATCTGCTTTCTTCCCCCGTAAGTTATGATCTTATCTTCGCTGGGGGACCAGAGGAGATTCTCAGGAAGTTCCAACAAGCCAATCACAAAGTGCTTTTTGCTGCAGAGGGATTGATATGGCCAGATAAGAGGCTAGCTGACAAGTACCCTTTAGTCCGAAGTGGCAAGCGCTACCTCAACTCTGGAGGTGGGTTCCAAAAGTTCAGTTTGTCTTTTAGGACTGAAGTGTTTTGATTGTTGTTGGAAGCCTGATCATTCCTGTTCACACTGTCAAACTCACCCACAGAAACAAACTAACGTTGCACCTAAAATATGTTCATTGACTAGCACAAAAGTGAGACAACCACATTTCTCAAACTTCTATTTTGTTATTGTTTTGTTGTTTTAAAGAACATTTGCAGATGTTCTGTAAAAATGTGCAATGATATCAGTAAAAGTTGTCAATCAAATATGTATCACAAGTCATGCATTAAATTCTTTCTACCAGATATTTTTAACACATAAATAGCTTTTCATAACATGTACCACATCAAATAAAGTTTTTTTTTTTATGCACCACTGAGATAACAGATATTTTAAAACAGAATTTTGCTGAAATGGAAACTTGGGGATACATGCATTTTCACATAAGGTTGGTTTGGATAGCTAACATTGGCTAGTTAACATTTTTAAATCAAATCACCATTTGCACTTTGTTTTAAATTTCTATTAAGACATTTTTGTATGGTTTTAGCAGTGGTTTGACGATATGATGCAAAAACGCTAATAGAACCTGTAAGGGGACAAACAGTGTCTCAGCACTTTACCTGAAGGCATAATCTAGAAGAATGCAAGAAACACTGGAATCACTGCTTGTTTATATAGCTATTTAAACTGTCTGTCTCAGCTTATAACAGTCTTTTACACACTAATATAGATGTATTTCTATAGTTTAAGTACAGGGATTTCACACAGAGCTTTAAACATGTGGGTTTCCATCTATATTATGTCTTTAGGGTACAATAACTCCTACACCACCCCCAACTTGATACCTGTATTTAACCACACTTTACACTATGTCTAACATTTTCAGAAGATTTTATTGCAGCATACTCTATGCATGCGTAGAAAGTTGAAGTAATGATGGATTACACAGGTTGAAACCACTTACTCACCCCTGTTCTCTGGGTGTAACACATTCCACCATTAGCTGTTGAACTCTGAAGACTTGCAGGCCTTTCTGAAATTCAGTGGGCTAAGCACAGTGTTCTAGTATTCGGTGTAAAGACTGCTGCAGCACCAACAAAGAATAGCAATAAGCATGTGTTAGTTTTAAAATAGAAAACCCCAGGACCTTTATTGTTAATTCCTGGTGTAAAATTTGAGTATATTTTCCAAGTAAACTTGGATTGTGAAGTATTTCCTGTCTATGGTGAGCAGAATGTGGGAGGAGGAAATTTGCCCAAAGTTTAACCTTATGCTTAGACATCTTTTTTTAGCTGTTATCCTCCCAGTGGTCGATTAGACATAATTACGGTTACATGTTGGGGTGTTTTCTAAAAGTAATTGCAAACGGTGCATCTTGCAGACTTAAAAATTCTACGTAGGTAGAACATTTTGCAACAAAGCAAAAGCTTATTTGTGGCAAACCTAAACCGCATCTTTCCAATTCTCTGGAGCATTGAACTGCTCCTTTCCCTGTGGTCATCAATTTGGTGTGACCTCCCATAGTGGAGCCTTACTGTCTCAGACTGATCAGAGACTGCTTTTTGCGTTCATTGTCACTGACTTGACATGTGGATTTGTCTTGGGCCCCTGAGTGTGCCACAGTTTGCATGAAATTGCAGGTTTTGTTTGTGTTCCTACGGCTACCGCCCAAGTGACCAGTCAGGAAAGTTTTATAGCATTTGGACGTGCACAGTTGTGTCACAGAGACTGTAGTCTTCTGGGGATGGAGCTGAGATGGAGAGATTCCGTATTGGTGTTAGACTGTGAATATTTAAACAGAGGAACAAGAAGGTCACTTTAGGTCACTTTTATTTTGATCCTCGATATAAAACAAAGTTTTGTCAGGCAAAATGTTTTCCAGTGCCAAGTCTCAATTTTATATACTGTTCTTTCAATTTTTACATCGTAGATTCCACACTAGTTAAACTCATCCTTCCAGCATAATGATTAAGTTGCAAAGCTCAATTAATGTCATACTGTTCTCCAATGACCTCGATTGGATCACAGTTTGGTCTAGCACTTTTGGAATTTGCTGGAAATGCTCAGGAAGGTTGCAAACTGCAGACATGTACACCACACTGCTTGGCATATTCCACTACAACATTTCTCGTAATTAGTTTCAGACAACATAAAAGCAGTGACAGCAGGGCATCAACATAGATCAGGATTTGAGTGCCTTGAGCTGCTCTAATGCAAAGTATTATCAGGGCATTCAAAAAGGCCTTAATAAGCATCCCAAAAACTGTGATCTTGTCTGGGGATCCCAGGATAAAGCTAATTGATGATGGAAAATTTGAATTGGGGTAAATTCAGCATAAAAATCTATTACCGTGTTCAATTAAATCCTGAAGTTTTATGCTACATTGTTTATGTCTTTTTAGTATTTTACAGAGGTAATATTTTAGAGGGATCAGAGAATCATTGTGTCTTTTTCGCTCTAAAGGATAGGAAGACTAAGGCAGAATGTTCACTGCACTTTCCCAGGATCTGTAAAATGAACCACATACCAACAATATAATCTGCATAAAATTGATGATTTTGCTTTGAACTTTCTTCCCTCGTTCCTACCATTTATATTATGTCATGTCTGTCCATTGACTTGTTTACAGTGTCTGAGGTTTTTTTCCAATGATGGGATATAAAACGACACACACCAGCAACATAGCTAAACCCTGCAATCTGTTACTGTGGTTGCTGTCTTTGAGCGACAGAGTGAGAGAAGAAAAAGGAACTCAAGTTATAGTGGAGTATACCATGAGAATGTACATTTAGAGTTTAAGTATGTGATGTAAGCTGGTCATAACAAATAGATTGCAGCTTTTTGCAAACCACTTTTACTTTCTGCGGAAAAGAAAACGTCTCTGCCCTGTGTTTATGTGTGCCTCAGATAATTGCCAAAAATCACACTTTGTTTAAGGCGTCATGGCTTCCTTGGATGAAGTTGGAGGCTGTTAAGCCACCCAGCATCCTCCCAGTTGTGTAAACATCTCTCACCATATCATCTACACATTGGTATGCATTTCACACTGTTCATTTATTTTCAGGTATAATTGGCTACGCCCCATATGTACACAGAATAGTTTCACAGTGGGATCTCCACGACAATGATGACGACCAGCTCTTTTACACTAAGATTTACCTGGATCCATTGAAACGAGTAGGTCGTTGTTTTTCTTTGTGTTGACATTTTTCATAAGAAATGCTTTGGACAGCCTAGTACATTTTTATGTTCACATCTTACAGGAATCTCTTAACATGACTCTGGACCACAAGTGCCAGATTTTCCAGAATCTGAACGGGGCTGTTGGTAGGTAATTATTAGAATTTATTGAACTAGTGCAAAGACTTAGTTCTTGCTGAACTAACTTTGTATTGACATTGTGTGGCATATTTCAGGTTTTCAAACCTAACCTTGAAATCTGGTGTTCTTTATGTTTTTTGGCAGATGAGGTGCTTCTTAAGTTTGGAACTGACAGAGTGCGAGTAAGAAACACAGCGTACAATTCTTTGCCTGTTGTCGTCCATGGAAATGGAAACACTAAAGTGAGTATGAAGCTCTGCTCTTTGGTACAAGAGGGAATGGCATTGCAAAGAATTCTCATGAATGGCATTCTCTTTAAGAATATTTTAGTTTCTAAGCTACCCCCAAAATAAGCAAAATGTGTATCATTATCAATTTTCTTTTTCTTTAACAGTCAGATTAAAAAAAAACAACAATTATTTCTACTGCCACTCAGATAATCTATCACATACAGTAGTTATTTTATAATAATGTTAGATGTTATTTTATAAAAATAACATATTTAACATTTATTGTTTTTTTCCTTGTTAACCATTTGCTAAAGCAAACATTTTGAATTACCACCTGGTAACGTTTGTTTGAACTTTAAGGTAATTGTGTTGATTATACATACATATTTTTATCCTTTGGTTTTTTATAGAGTAACATGAGTATAACTACTTGATATTAACTGTGTAATTAGTCAAACTGTCTGAATGAAGAATGAAGATGGTTGAAAAATGTGGTTTAAAACCACATCAAAATTTAAGTGCCCTATTGGCCATACTTTCTTTTTAATGAATCAAACTCTTGTTAGATACATTTTACTATCTATAAAACAAAATGCTAGTTTTTCACATAGTTATGCTATGTCATCCTAAACCAGTATTTACTTTGACTATGCTGGAATGTAAGCTCTTTTTTTTGTTTATTTGTTTGTTTGTTCTTTTGTGAAATTATGCATTACTATGTAAAGCGAGTGCACTTTTAACAGTGCTTTATTTCACCTTGAGGGAGCTATGACTCAGTGGAACGAGTAGTTACCCTGCAATTGTAAAGTTATGAGTTTAATTCCAGCTCCCTCTCTGCCTGATGTTGGTTTGCCATTGGGCAAGCCTCTTCACACCAAGCTAGTTAGCTAGTTCAACTCAGTGAATGTGGCACTTGTGCTAAAACATTTTGGTTAATGTGATGCTATAAATATTCAATCTATTTACCATTTGTAGTAGGCTCTGTGCACATAACTAACTGAGGCAATACTAACAAAATATGGTAATTATGAATGGAGAACATGTAAGGAAATAAGATCGATGAAACACTTAAAGTAGGACAATAAGGTTCAAACCAGTTTAGGTTTTAAAGATGGTCATTATTCACACTTGGAGATATTTCCAGAAAGAAGATTTTGTCCTTCTTATAAGTGAGGGAAAAGTTTAGCTGCTTTTATTCAGCCACCTGACCACAACAAGTTGGGGAGGAGCAGAACTACATTACACTATGCTCCATAAAGCACTTTGAAATGTCTTGCTGCTGAAATGTGCTATACAAATAAAATTTGATTGATTGATTGATAAGACATATTCCAGTCTCTCTAGCAGCTTACCGTAAGGATTGTAAAACCCTAGGAACAGTATAATGAGAACGTTTGGTGGTTTTGAAACCACAACTTTTAAAAATCTGGTATACCTTGATGTTACATGGTTTTCTTTTTACCCTAGTCCTTTGTCTTTCTCAGTAACCACTCATCATGAACAGTGTATTTCACTTGATACATTCCCCCACATTGGGTGGAAAAAATGCAGCCTACTGGATACTTGCCAGATGACCCTGACCATAGTTGGCTTCTCATCCATGTCAAAGTTGCTTGCTAATGCTTCTGACCATGTGTTTCTCATTTGCGCAATGCTATCATTCAGTTATCAGTCCAAGAGAGTCAGTAAGTTAACAGGATGTCTGTAAGATAATGCTGCAGTTCTATGGAAGTTTAGTCAGATATTTCCCGACCTTTAACTCATCACAATCTTTTTCCACTAACGGCCACACGAGCTTTGAACAAAACCCACCAATTTATTGAGTCATTTTCCCCAAAATGTCATACCAGCTGGAGTGGAAGCGCTTAATGGTAGAGCACTAAATCCATGCCTTTCTAGGACTGGACAGTTGAATAACTGGCATATAGTTAAACATTACCTCATGTTTAATCATCTGCAGCTCATTCTGGTTGCAAGAAGATTATATGTCTATTTTAGCATGGGGAAATTAGCAAAGTAAATTAGATACTCTTGTACAACATGCTTTTGTTAATATAAATATCCAAGCACTCAGCAGCAGTGAATGAGATCAGAATATTTAGAAAATAATCAAAAAATAATAGGATGCCACTTGAAAAGGTTTTGCAGTGGTCAGAATTTGAACAACTTTTTTTTTTTTACCAAACACTCTTAATTTTTTCTTCTTTATTTTACGAATGTTCAATGCAATCCATGTCTCTTGCTTATATGGCACAATGTGCAGGGGAATAAACAGGGTTTACAATATTATGAGACGTATTGCTGAGAAACATTGTTACAAAAAGATAAAAAAATATTACCAAACCTATTTCTTACTTTTCTAAAATCTACTTACTTTTATTTACACAATGCTTCATGTATTAAAGTTAGACAAATCAACTCAGTGGTGAAATAGATTGTTTTAAAAACAATATTGGTGGTGACGTCTTGTCACTAATGACCTCATTTCATTTTCTGTACACAAGTTTCATTTCAAAAATGTTTTGCTTTGGATTTCATTCATGGAAAAGCAAAACTGGAATTTTCTTTTTTCCTTTTACAACATTCACAGAGAGTCAAATGAAACATAATATTAACACAACACTTCAAACAAAACAAAACAAAAAATTAATAAAATGTTAATTGAGATGAAAAAAATAGCATGAGCTAGTCATGTATATTTGGCAATAATATTTGAAATGTTGTATTCCAGTGAATTTTATTACATATATCAAAATATATAGATTTGTCCATTACATTAACTACTGAACATTCTCTGATTTCTAAACCAATCGTTTCGTTGCCCCACTAGTTTTGACCACTTTTGCTGAATAGAAATCTAGAATAGAAAATAAGTAAAAATTATACACTGACTTTATTCTTTCCACAGATGTACTTGAACTACCTAGGGAACTATGTCCCCAACGCATGGAATTATGAACATGGGTGCAGCCACTGTGATGATGATCTTCTGGATTTTTCTCAGTTACATGTAAGTGATTCACATTTAGTACTTTTCCATCTGTTTGTACTGCTTGTTCTTTCTAAAACTGCTGCCATGGAAATTGTTTTGACCTAATTTTTTGTGAAGTAAGGAAAAGATGAAACAGTTTCTTGTATTTCCAGTACGAGCCGTCTAGCTACGGGTAACCGTCTAGACAGACGGAGCAGAGCTCGGTTTGTCTTCTTTCAACAGATAAGTGAGGCTGTCAGTTCGGCCTTCTTTCCTGCAATAATAGCCTTATACTTTTTGGACATTTTTAAGGCGCACAAACATGATGTGATCTACTCAGGAGAAAAGGGAAGCATTGCATGGCTGTGGTGCAGGATATGGTTTCTGAGGTTTTGAGAAGTGCTCATTTAAAGGGGAGTCACTGTTGACCAGCCTGCCTTTTAGTGGGCTCCGCAATCCGGCTTTTTTCCACAATAGTGAGTTATAGCGGTCATGCTGAAAATTTGTCAGTCTAGGCTGGAGTTGGGCAAGACTGGCAGGCTTTTGGAAATGTCTCAGGCAGTGTGCTTCAATCTGTGAAGAATGTTACCGTATTTGTCACTCTGGACATTGAGCTTGGAATCTATCACCGTTTTTTTTTTTGTTTTTGAAAGTTTTTCTTCACAGTTTAATGACATCAGGACTTTGCATTTCAAAAAGATCATTCACCATTCTCAATTCAACCACAAACGTCAATGTTGCTTTAGGGAGTTTCTGTGATGGTCCATTGCAAAATTGCATTTAATTTTAAGTGAATTTATACATGTCTTGCATTTGTATTCAGGACACTTTACTCTGATACCCCTGCAAAATTTCACTTCTACCAATTACCTTGGAGACTACAATTGTGTATTCTAGTCTCAGTGTAAATGCAGCTTTTCTGTAAAGGTCTCATGGGTTTATTAGAATACAGTAGAAAAATATGTAGAACAATACAGGAAATGATCCAGGAGAAAGTTGTGGAAATCTCGAACCCTGGTTTAGATTTAAACAATGAAACTAAAGGCGTAAAATGAGAAAAATGTGTCTTTTCTCAGCAAATTCTGCACATGTTGACTATAAATTTCCTGCCACCACAAACCCACCAAGACATGGTCATATTCCTTTAATGACAAGACTTGACACTTGGGTGAATGTTTACCTTCCAGTAGAACTGTGACTCTTAACATGCAAACAGACCTACAATGAAATTGTGTGGACCTAAACATAGTCATGAGTTAAGAACTCTTGACCAAAATTCAGAAAAGACTGTGTAAAACTTGAAAACAGATGCTCACAGGAGCTTGCGATCACTGACACTGAGCTAATTTGCAAGGAAAATTGACAAAGATTTCAGTCTCTGGATGTGCAATGTTGCTGGAGACATGCCAAAAAATTCTTGCAGCTCTAAAAACTAATTGGCAGAAGAGGGTTGAATGCAACTTTCAGATTTGAGGAAAAAAAAGGAAAAATGTATAACTTCCTATCCTCTTTACAAGTATGTACTGCTTTCCTTGTTTTGATTTGTTTTCTTTACATAAAATACCAGTAAAATAGACTGGAGTTTGCAGTTACCGTGTCACAAATGTGAGAATGTCCAATGGCTATAAATATTTTGCAAGGTGTTTTAAACTTTTAAAACTACATTAACACTAACTGAGGTACATAAAAAGCATCCAGCTGACCTTTCACAAAGAATACAGAAATATTTGCAGAAGTAAAATAGCCTGAGAAGACATATCATTCCGCTGTGTCTCTTTGTTTGTTTGGGACAGAGACGACCAGGATATTGGGTCATGTGGGAACACTGTGACCAGGCCTTTCTACTCGGGTGAACTCAGTCCACAGGCAGTCCTGTGTGGCTTTTATGAACTTTTAACTTTGAACCTTTGGACAATGGACGTCTTAACCCACCAAAGACTAGTAGCTTGCCATCCAGACAAGCCCAATTTCTGTGTCTGATTCGTGTTAAACCTCATTGTAAATGTTCCAGTTTGTCAATGCGACCTTTTCTTCTTTATTGGTCCGTCCTGTGTACAGTCCTGGTGTAACAATTTAAGCTTGTGTTGGCTTGATGTTTGAGGTTCCTTTCCTGTGCCTGAAATACAGTCTTTGCGGAACGTGCAAATTAGACGGTTCGGCTAAGAAGGCATTTATCCCTGTCCCAGACCTTTTGCTGTGAACTGGTCAAGACGATCACAAGTCCAGACTGGCCTGTGTGGGCTAAGCAGAGTATCATGGGAAAGTCTTTCCTCATCTCTGTGTCCTCCTTTATTCCCATCTATGTATAGCATGTCCACAGTGTCATTTTGTGAATCTTTTATGTGCCTTCAATCATCACTTGGGCTTGAGTGTAGGAGAAAAGCATGCAATGCAAAGAATAGCACTAAGTAATGTTGAAGACATCTGCAGAGCCATAATGTTTATATATCAATATGTTTGAAGCAAACTGTAAATATTCTTGATTTATTTGAAACAGTGTGGTATCACTGTGATTAGCTGTTTAAAACAGAAATGATTTATCTTTCCTTTTATCCAAACAGGAGTATCCAGACGTGCTGGTCGGAGTGTTCATTGAACAGCCAACTCCATTCCTCCCTGAATTCTTCCAGCGACTGCTCACTCTAGACTATCCAAAAGATAAACTGAAACTCTTTGTTCATAACAACGTGAGTGCGTGCAGCGGCTTTTTGGGGGTTTTTTTCTAGATCACTGCAGTTCAAATCCCACCCAATAATCTGTTAATATTGGCTCCTTGCCCAGGAGGTTTATCACGAGAAGCACATTCAGAGGTTCTGGGAGGAGAATAGGGATGTGTTCAAGAGCTTCAAAGTTGTGGGACCAGAGGAAAATTTGAGCCAAGGAGAAGCCAGGAACATGGGAATGTATGTACGCTTGTTATAAATCAAATATCTTTCAGAATTTTGTGTTTGATAAACAAAGCAAGATTGAGTTAACCAGTTCATAACGTACTAGCTCTGAAAAACCTTTTGTATTTAAACTACTGATGCACCAATCTCACCTGCCAGCACAAGCTTTTTTTCAAGAACTGTAATTAAAAAGACATCATTTTTTGTACACAAAAAAGTCAGTTATGAAATTATCCAAACTGAAAATGTAGAGAAAAAGGAAAAATGATTCTCAACCATTCGTAGGTTTAACTTTTTTGCTATAGTAGCCTGAATGAACAGTTGAATGAATCCATAGAAATTGCATTTCCCATTTAAATAACAACTGCCGCACTGTGAGCACATAATGCTAACATACAGGGCTTTTTATGGCTGGAAAAATATATTTTTGAGTTTCTAGTCCTCCTGTATTTTGTTCACAAGTTGATTTATTGGTGCATCTCTAATTAAAACTTCTTCAATACGTTTAAATTACAGATGTTAACTGTATGTTCCTTAACAGTATTGCATCTCCAGTCTGAAAGACAAAATCAGTAGAATCCCACTATAAACAATTCATGCTCTCTGCATTTATCTGGCTAGATGACACTAAGTATGAAATATACAACCAATGTTTCTTTTTTACATATATAATTCATCATATATATAAGGTTTAAAGATACTCAGGCTATGTGCTTAAAATTCTCTTATGAATTTAAACAAGACATTTTTGACAATGTTCCATGTTTATTTTTTCAGGGATCTTTGTCGCAAGGACGCTTCATGTGGCTACTACTTCAGCATAGATTCCGACGTCATGCTCACCAACCGGCAAACACTGAAGCTCCTCATTGAACAAAACAGGTACTCACGCGACAGCTGAAACAGGAGTCATAACAGAGTTCATCTGTTGTGCTTGCTGAAGTGTGGGATTCATTCCTGAAGTGGCAAACCCACAGGAACATTACAGCCAAGTTAATTAAAGTTTTAGAAAGGTTGCTTTGGGTTCCAGTTCTTTTGCCCCTCCTCATAGAAACAAATGGAGTCGGGTGCACCAGTCCTAAAATGCTGCTTGGAAATAAATACTAAAAAAAAAAGAAACAAAAAAAAATATATACATGCAAACCCTTTTTTCCCATTTGCAGCATATGCTTGTGAAGAAACCTTCCCATAAACTGGATGTCACTGTGGCTTTTGTTACTGACTGGAAGCATGCAAGGCAAGAGACTTTCTAGGATATTTAAAGGCACCCTGGGAATTTTCTACTGGCACTTGGGCTGTTGGGGGAAAAAAAAAGAAGAAAAAACTAGAAAATGTGCTTTGCACGAGTCTGTCATAGAGCATACGCCTATCTAATTTAAATGAAAACAATTTTGGTATGTTTTTTTTTTTTTATTAAGCTGTAATGAAACAATATTCCACAATACATGTAGAATATTTGTATTAATAATAAGATTTGTTGAAGCACTTCCCCTCCAAAATGTGACAGAGTGAAACATTTTTAGAGCTACCAGAGACGAGGCATGGGAATCATTTTAATTCAATCAAGCATAATAAGTGGACCTGGTTTGCATTAAATGTTTATGGGATTTGTTACTGAATTGGCAGTTATTTCAAGTAAAAGTTAATTGCTCAGCTCCAGCACAAGGTTTTTACAGGGCGTCTGTACATTAGATGTTGGTCTAGTTTTAGCCACTGTTACAGAAGCACCCATTTCTTTCCCACTTTGCCTCCACAGAAAAGTAATTGGACCACTTGTCACTCGTCATGGCAAGCTCTGGTCAAATTTCTGGGGAGCCTTGAGTCTGGACGGCTACTATGCACGATCTGAGGATTATGTCGACATCGTACAAAGGAAACGAGTGTGAGTCAAGCATATACCACTTAACAACGTTTAATTTTTTTCAAGTTTTCAAACACAACATGCAAGTTTTAATCTCTGAGTGTTGATGTAACTCTTATCAAATGCGTCTCAGTGTTTTGAAAACGTTCTTAGCCACTGTTAGCGATACATAGCAACATAAGTCCAGTAGCTCATTGGAATCAGTGCAAATACTTGAAAGCTCACCTTTAAAGTGCACATTTGTTAGGTATTACATATAGTGCTGTGATTGTGTTACATTTAACTCACCTTCCATTGCTACTCAAGACAACATAATATGTTCTGTGTTTTTCATGACAGCAAATTGCTTTGCTGTACTGCAGGACAACTGTTACAGAATCGTTCTCACTGTAACTCTCTTTGTAAAGGCGTAAGAACAAATCCCAAACAGTCACAAACAAAAAAAGAAAACAACTTTTGAATATCACATAACATATATCAACTTTGTTAACCACATAGTTACTACAAGTCAGTAGTTGCTAAATCCTAACTCATGCATGGAGTGAATAAACTCACCAAACTCTCATTGTTCCCTTGGGATAGTATGGAAGTAAAGTGAAAGATTTTATGTTTCTTTTTGCTTTAAGGGGTGTGTGGAACATTCCTTACATGGCGCACATATACCTCATCAAAGGAACTGTATTGAGGAAGGAACTTAAAGAAAGGAATCATTTTGTTCTGGAGAAACTGGACCCAGATATGGCTTTGTGTAGAAACTCCAGAGAAATGGTAAGAAGATGGGAAAAAATGGTGTATAGGATTTTTAATATTACAATGAATATGTTTTGCTATTAATACGCTTCTGCCACACTGTTTCTATACTTGGCACATATTTTGGCACATCTGAAAATATTTTTAAGATATATGCATATGCTACAGTATTAGTTTTATAGAATGGCAATGTTGGAGTGTTTAATGTTATGCTGGAAGTAGTAAAAATACAAGGCAGCTAGGCAATAGTGTGACAGAAGTGTTAAGGTATTAAAAAGGGATTTTGTTTATATACCAAAAGGGTTAAATGGTGCAAGTAGAAAATGCAACACATTTAACTTTTAAAAGAAGTCAGTGACTCAATGGAAACCAAAACCAGGGAAGTATGTAGGTGTTTTGAAATGTATTGTCACCAAGGCATGACCCAACTGTGTTCATGGTTTGTCTACAGAGCATTAAGATACTCTGCTCTACTTGCATCCCATCATCCTTTGGTTGTTTTTTCTACCATTATTGTGATGATCTCAGACAGTTGTAATGCTTGGCAGCTGACATGTACCTTGTGTCTTCCTTTTTTTCTGAACACCTTTAAACTGTTCACTTAGCTCCGCTATGTGCCACCTACTTGTCACCTCTCATCACCGCTGATGAACCACTACCCTGCTATGCATGCATTCCTCCCATACTAATCCCAAAAAAACATCAGCTTCAGAGGGAATCTTGCTCTTTTGATCATGCAGGCGCATTTTCACTCCTACTAAGTTCTACTATGTGTGACATGGACATATTTTAATTGTCACTTTGTCTCTTACTCTTGAGTAAAATTTATGCAGTCTTATTTACATGATGCTTCTCCTTTATTGTAGACCAGTCACAGGGAAAAAGACTCCCCTTCTCCGGAATCATTCCATATGCTCAGGTCCCCAAAGGTCAATATTTGCTTTGATTGTTCTGCTGTCTGATATTTTAATTTTCAATGGTATTGCACTCAGAAACTAATTGATTGTGATTCTTGTAATAGGCAGTGCTAAGTTAAAATGTCAGGTTCCAATAACATTTAACATTAAGATCTAGAATTTTCTACAATATGATGACCCCTTGAACTTTTTCCACATTTTGTCATTTTACGATGGCAAACTTCAGTGTATTTAATTGGAATTTTATATGGTTAACCCACATACAAGTTGAACAAATTAGTGACATGTAAGGAGAAGAATACATCATTTTTATTTCATGTTTTTATCTGAAAAGTGTGGCATGTACTGTATATGCATTCACTTCTCAGTAGCTCTAAATAAATACCAGTGCAATCAGTTCACAATTAATTCCTGTCAACCTGAAAAAAAGAAGTCTCTGTGGTGTGAGCAGCAATATGCTGTGAGGATGATTTTTTGTTTTTTTAACACAGACAGGGAAGCTGGTGAGACTTGCAGGGAGGAGGGAAGGAGGTAAATGCAGTGCAATTAGGAAAATCTGTCTAGAGCTGTTAGAGGCAAAGGTTCATCTTCCAGTATGATGGCATCAATACAAATAAATTATTTTCATTCAATTTCTCTACTATGCACAAAGAAAAACAGATAGGATATTCTCTATGTTTGTGTATGAAACATGAGTAAATTTAAAAAAACAAAAAATAATAAGAAAAAGTTCAAGGGTTTGAAGGCTTTTGCAATGTCTGTCACAGTGTAAGAAACAAACAAAAAAAGATTTCTTACAGTTTTTGGGAAAATAATGTGAACCTTTTGTTTGTGAAAAGTTTAAATTTGTAAGTAGCTAGGTTTAGATAGACTTTAAAGGGCTCAAGAGTCATTTTGCAAGTCCTCTACTCTGATGCTTTACCCTTATTTACCCTTACAAGCCAATCACGCGTTAGCAGCACCTCCCCCACTGAACACACCGACTGATCTCAGACTAGGCTCCAAAACAACACATCCTTTTACCTCACTTCTGATGCATTTGGCCTGAATCACATTTTCACAGACACAAACCGAGACATTTGCAATTTGGAAACTCAACACCACAAGACTGCAAAGCAGACCCATAATCTGTGATTTCTGACATTAACAAAGCCTAGTCTGATTGTCCCACACAGCACCCTCCCTAAGCAACACTGAAATTAGAGCGTCCTCTCTAGATCTGCTTCATCCCAAGATGTCCTTCTGGTCTTGCCTCCCACCAAACACCTTAATGACTCTGTCTTGTCCTTACAAGAGCAACTCAGAGAAGACTGACCAATAAATAATCTCAGATTATTTATATGCCACCTGTCTACTTGAACATAGAGTTAAGCATGATTTCAGTGTGTTTTTAGACACACTTAAATCAATTTTTATTCTCTCTGTATGCCAGTGAAAACCACTAAGGGATTTACCGAGCTTTAAATCTGCATGTTTTATGGTTATGTAGATGCACATCTGTTGTAAATTGTGAGACATCAAGAGATTTTTCAGCTTTAGCATTTGTATAGAATTTAAGAGCATTTATTTCCCTATTTGCTGCAGGGAGTATTCATGTACATAACCAACCGTCATGAGTTTGGGAGGCTCATTTCCACAGCTAATTACAACGTATCTCGTTACAACAACGACTTGTGGCAGATATTTGAAAACCCTGTGGTAAGTCATTATAGTCTTTCATTATTTTTACACGCATGTGAAATCTATTTTTCCCAAAATAAACAGCAGCCACCTGTAAAACTTATTAGCGGTAATGGAAGAATTAGAAATATGAGACAATAGAAAGCTGTAATGCAAAAAGGGTTCCTGACTGGTAGGGAGAGCGATTAGTCCTGTGAGGTATGCAAGTCGGCAAACAGTGTAAAAAAATGTCTGCTTATCTAAAAATCTCTCTACATGCAGGACTGGAAGGAGAAGTACATCCACCCAAACTACACACACATTTTCACTGAGAACCACTTGGAGGAGGTTTGTGTTTACATGTGTGGCTTCACATGTACAGACTTGAGAGTGCGAAAAAGACAGTGACATAATGTCGCATGGAAATCCCAACATCTGGTTTTAGCATGTCTGGGTATTGTATTACAGCAGCTACAACCCCGAGTGAAGATGTGAGTCAAGTCTGTTCTCTGTAGTCACTCTATGCATGTGTTCATGTGTGTTGCAGCCTTGTCCAGATGTGTTCTGGTTCCCGGTGCTCTCAGAGAAGGCGTGTGATGAAATAGTTGAGGAGATGGAGCACTATGGTTTATGGTCTGGAGGCAAACATGAGGTCAGTACTGTTGGTGGAGACTTCCTGAGCATAAAAGTGAAAGATATTGCAATACAAGCGCATGCCTGTGGCCACTGTATTCTGTGATATCTTTTGCTTTTTATAAGCATTTTGTGTGTCTAAAAATAATATTCTGCTTCTAAGCAAATTTAGTTTTTTATGTAGAACTTTTGATTTAATGGCTACATCTACAGTAATGGCTACATCTACAGTCATGGTAAGAGAAAAGTACAACCTGTTCTAGGGGTTCACTGTATAAATGATGTGGCATAATTTGGTTTCTATAATTATTTCAGCCTTACATCCAGTGTACAAAACCACTCACCACAAATTCCTCACTGCCAATAGCTATTGAACAATGATGGAATTTTTTCAAAAAAGCGTAATACACTACAGAAACCCAAGATACTTATAAAATGTGTCAATTCCTACAATCTTCTTTTTGCAATGAGTATCTATAATATAAAAAGTCATATCGGAGAAGTAGTAACTGAATACAGCTAGTTCCTTGTTTTTAAATGTATTTAGTTTCATAAATAAATGAAAAATCCAAAAGCATGAATAGCTAGTTTGAAGTAGCTAGTTTGGGGCTAAGATATTTACATGCTCTCAAAATACATCACAATCTTAGCTGAATGACAGCATGGGCTTTAATAACAGTCAATCAGCCTAAAAAGGTTATAACTTCAATCACTGGGTGTGACATAAAATCTTCTGAAAATAAGATACAATTAAACCTAATAAAGTTCAATAGATACCCTGCAAGGATACAAATCCAATTTCTTTCCCAGGGCTACAAGATTGTGTTATTGCATCCCTGGTTTGGGAGTTCTTACAATGCTGCCTTCCTATTTTACTTTATAACAGAAAAGCTCATAGACACAGAACTAGCAGACAATAGTTTCCATGTCTAAAATGAGAAGCTGCACTAAAGAAAGAAATAATGATCAGCATTTATTTTTATGGGGTTTGGCCTGTTTTATGTTGCTATTGGTAATACGGTGGGTCTCTGAGTTTGCCGGGACAGACTGAATTTATACAGACACTTTGAATAGCTCTGTTTTGGAAGTGACTCTCCTGCATGGGTCATTAAGCTTCCTGCTGACAGACAACAGCCCTGTCTGTGGTTTTATTGGCACACAGACACACCAACATCATCATCACGGTGAACACTGTGGTCACACACTTTGAGATTGGTGGGTCATTTGTTCCATTGTTAATCACACTACTTTCTTTTCTCGTCCTTTTTTCAGGACAAGAGGATCGCTGGAGGCTACGAGACAGTTCCGACAGATGACATTCACATGAAACAAATTGGGTTTGATAAGGAGTGGCTGCACTTTCTCCGGGAGTTCATATCGCCCGTCACATTGAAAGTTTTCTCCGGCTATTACACAAAAGTTAGTTTGACATGACTCAAAACCCTCTTCTTTCTTCTAAAAGCTAAAACTTGTCTTATCAACCCCCCCGGGGGGAGTAATAATATCATGAATATTATGTCAAATTGACTTTCAGATTCTAATGTAATACCCTCATCAAAACATACCTGGTGTGTTGCTTTGATTCCTTCATTCATGTTTGAGGAAACCTTGAGTCTCTCATAAACTACTTCCACAAAGCTCCTCCCTGAAGCTACAGTCTCCAGCTGACCTTCTGCTTCACAAAGCACCCCTCCGCAACACTTTCCACACACAGCTCCACCCTTCTGGCTGTGTTGTTTTGCTGCCAGAAACACATTTCTTTTAAACAAAAGACACAGTCCAGGAATTGTTTTGCACATGTAACTTTATAAAAACTTTTACCCTGATGTTGTTGACAGGCCTCTATTTGTGTGTCATTCAGATTTTCCAAATGCATTAATTTCTTAGTATAAACCTCTGACTAGCAAGTAACACAATGTAATTCTGTTCTATCACGGCAGGGATATGCATTGATGAACTTTGTAGTTAAATACACCCCCCACAGACAAGCCTTCCTGAAGCCCCATCACGACTCCTCCACCTTCACCATCAACATCGCTCTCAACAACAAGAATACAGATTTTCAGGTAAGATGCATTTTGAAAATAAGTCACAGACTGGCATTTTAGTTCCTTTAGACTGGAGCAGTTTATTCTAATATTGCTATTAGGATGGCTATTTTTCTTTCTTTGGCTACTGGTCTGGTGTTCAAATCCCTTCAAGGTTACGTGTTTGCAACTGTTTACTGTTTTTCTAGCTGATGTTTTTGTGTTGTAAATTTTTCCAATCAGACGAGTGGAATTTATTTTGCGAGACAGAAGTAAAACTCTTTTTTTGGAGCAAAGCATCTATTGACATTCATATGTTGGATATGGTGGGACAACACTTGCTTGGAATAAGAGTTTAAAATGAAAATACCTGTGGTCTAGCAAGGATATGTTAAAGAGACTTGGTGAAAGTTCTTGTATGATGTACTTTGGGCTCCAAAATGTATCTTAAATACACAATTATGTTTTTCATCTGCTCTGTTTACACCCAAATTAGGGTGGAGGCTGCCGTTTCCATCGGTACAACTGCTCCATAGAATCACCAAGAAAAGGCTGGAGCTTCATGCACCCAGGACGCCTGACTCATCTCCACGAAGGTCTACCCACAACCAATGGCACTCGCTACATCGCTGTGTCCTTTGTTGATCCTTGAACTGTCCTTGAATGCCCTACTATAAATTATTTTTTCTTTATTTTTGCTTTAGTATAATAATAATTATTATTATTTTTTGGTTAGTTTTTGTTTTTGGTCATTTCACGATGCAATTCTCTTTTTTAAAGCAAACGCTTTGAAAAAATTTTTTTTTTTTTTCAAAGAATCTCTGTCAAACAGAGTGAAAATGGTAAAGAAAAGTGACTGAAATAAATGGCATAGAGTAGATTGGAAATAAAGCTAAATCAAACAACATTTATGTGTACTGTAGGTTGCCATAATGTTTATAATACTGATTTTACCATCCTGGTAGCTCTCATACACACTGGTATCTTCACAAACAAGCAGCTGAAGCATGTGCACATTTAACTAGAGTAATTGTGTTTCAGGTATAAAACGTTTGAAGCTTTCTACTACTGGTGCTACTCGACTTCTTTATTTGCTGGATAGCATGTTAATTTGTTTTTCTGTACTGAAGCAGCTTATTCAAGACTTCTGTTGAAGAAACTTTGAAAAGGGCTATCTTAGTTTCCTCAGTATTTTCACTAACAAGCAAGTCAGCAGATTTCAGTTCACCTGTTAGAATTTTCACATTTTACTGCTCTCTGCTTTTTTTTCTTTATTGGAAATGTCAAACATTTGCTTTTCTGTAAATAAAAAATGCCTTTTCTCCAGAGAGATGTGAGTGACTGGATTTTGAAACTCAGAAAGCCAACATGTTTAAGTTATTGTCAAGATTGAATAAAATCTGTTTAAGAATGGTTGCTACTGTATTATTTTGATGATTATGCGCCTGTCCCGGTTTCTCAAACCAGGTCAGCCCTTCCCGTAAATCCTGCCGACGTCTGCAGAACAATGTTTGGATTACATCACCTGCCTGGTATTGCCATGAGATGCCCATTCTACTTGGGCATCTCATGATATTGATTTCATTAATAACCAATATCGATTTGACATGCATCTACCTGACTTGGAATAAATATAATTCAGTTTAATCTACTTTTTTATTAAATGTGAAGTGACATAAGAAGACAAGTGTAAATTAGTGAACAGAATTGTATTAAATGTACTTGACACTTCTATCTCTATGCCTTAAACTCATTTAAGATATATTTTTAATCTGGTCTCAGAAGTTGCTACAATGTTCTTTCTGAGGAACTTAGACAGCTCTTTTGATCTTACCATGATATTCACTCTCACCTCAACAATAAGGAGCACACTAAACTAAATATCTGAGTTTCATTGATTTATGTTCAGACCTTTGACCTGCAGAAAGGTCAAAGTTCCTTTCTGCAGGTCAGACCTACATGGTGTTATCCCTGTTTCAGGTTGTTTTCAAGTTTGGACATGTCACATGTAGAATCAATCAGACCTGGTTGCTCTGAAGGGAGCTGCACATGTGTGTTTTGGGGTGTGATGTGATGATATACATAAGTAAGAATGTAGTTCAGTGTATCTTGGAGGGAGTGTGTAAACATGTACATGTAACCTAAAGAAAACTTTGCAGGTCAGAGATGTAAAGACTGAAAAAGTGCAGATGGGGAAGCTATAGCGGGTGGAACAGGGTAAGGTGTCATGCTTTAAAATAGTGATGTTCAGTCAGTTTGAATAAATTCAAACCAGTGCTACACTGATATGAAACATCTAAGGTCTCAGATCTCTATCAATTCTCATTATATTTTAACATCCACAACCTCTAGAGAGTTGTCCCCACCTCTAGGGGCCATGTTTTCACCCTACGCTACTGGCTGCCTGACCAAAGGCACGTTTCTGCTCCTTGTAAAGCCGAGATGAAGGCTGAATGTCTGAGTAGCTGCTATGAGCCAGCTATGATGAGGGGGGCATGCGGGGGAGGTTTGGGTCAGACTAGGGAGGGAGACTTATTGCTGCTGAAAGAGCCTTTTGTGTCCATCATTTCCCCTGAACTGGCTCGACTTCATACCCTCTGAAAGGTGACATTGATTGTAACCAGGAATGTAGCAAAACCTGCACTCTGACCGAGATAGAAAAATGCCACATAAATGGTTTTATCAAATAGAGGAAGGGATAAAGAAAGCTTGATTTATTTTAGTCCAAAGCAAGGAAATTTAAAGAAGATGTTGTATTTGAATCTTAAAAGGCAGGTTGTTTTAGGCATGCTTTAACTTGTTGATATTTCATGCTTAAAGTAAAGTAACAGAATAACATGCATTAAAGTAAATAAAAATATGGCAATAACTATACTGTTTTTGGGGGAGTGTAGTGATTTAGGTATTACCACAGCTTACACTCTGCCCTGAATGGATTTTTAAGAAATGTGACTATAATCACAACTGAAATTCCTTAATCCCACCCACTGTGTGATCACAGTTGACTCAAAACTGGGGAATGTGGCAACAGCAGCTACCTATTTATCATTTCTGTCTCCTGACCATGTAACAAACAAATACCTAAAACATTTAGTAAAAATCTGATATATTTGTCAAGATTTTTGCTTATTTTTAACAAATTCTTAATGATCACTTGGGGTGCTTCAGTTACACTTTTAAGGTATGACCTATAAAAACAAAAACACGAAGCTAAGTATTGCATCAGCTCTGATACAGGAAGAAATTGCCTGTGGCACATACTGTCCTAATCATCCTACTGTGCATTGTTCTGCAAACGTATTTTGTTGAAATGTTACATTGAAGAAGTTAAGTTACCTCTTATGATGCTTGGTTTTAATTTATTTTATTTTTTAAGCAGTAATCTGAGTTCAGATTTAAGTCTCTAAGTCCATAGCTGCAAATAAAATACTACCACAGTTTCTGAATAAGATTTAAGTCTGCATGTTTTAAGGGGTATTCAAACACATTTATATACCCTTTCTTCTAAATTATTACATTGTAGCTCAGCTGTAGTTTAGATGTCCTGCTGGATAATACAACCTCTGCCCCAGTTTTAATTGTGTTGCAACTTTTAATAGATCTATTAGGTTTTTTTTCCAGCAATGCCCAGTATTTAGCTCCATCCATTTTCATGCTGTGGGGAAAATTATCCCACCATGGTGCATTGTGCTTTCAAGATAATATCCAATTAATAAAGGCCATACTTCAGACTTTTAATTGTAATCCAAATATTTTCTTTCCACTCTCCAACCACGCACCACTTTGCGTTTTTCACAATAAAATGTGGCTCTGGTTGTTTATAGCTGGAGCACTGGGAGAAGGCAGTAGGTCCTCGATATATATATATTTTTTTAACATTTCATATTTCTCATACATAGGCTTCTGTTGCCTTTGATTACTCATAAAAGACACTCGAAATTCCTTTTTTGGATCAAAAACAGCATACTGACACAACTTAGTGAGAGTTTGAATAAGTATGTTAAAAATATATATTTTTAATAAAAGTTATATACAGCAACTTTAACCACAAGGCAAAATTGTGAAGAAAACTGAACTTTGCACTAAAAAAATACTTAGAATAATTAGAATTCACTATTGACATAGGACATTTGTTAGTAAACTAAACCAAGTATTTGCTAACTAAACATAGGTGATTTCCAAACTTCTGCTTGGCTTCATGCTGAAAAATTCTGAAAATGTTTAAACTTCCAGAAACTTATCTTTAATATCTAGCCCAAATAAGCTTTTCTGTGAGGAATTATGAGGAATGCAGCCAGAGCTTTTAAACCCAGGCACATCACTTGAAGAGGCCCAACTATTTGTGCACTTGCACATTGTATATACACGATACCACATGGCTAGCTCACTGTAAATTTCTCTAATTATGTTTGAGGAAGAGGGCGGAGGTTGGGGATATCTTGGTTCAGGCACAGTGCAATTTAGAGTTAGTGGAAAAATACTAGAAAGAGGCAAAACGTGACGACAGATTTAGCGCAGCTGTGTATTTTTTGGCCTCATGTGCATCTCCATGAGATTTTTGAAATCATTAATCTTCATTTCACACAAATGTTAAAAATTGGAACGAGAAAACATCCATAGAAAAACTGTAAAGTAAAAATATATTTTTTCATACACTTAACTCATGCTTTGTACTGTCAAATTACTGGCAGTGGGAGACCTCTTTAACATACGCTCTTTTCATCCTCACTTTATTATTATCTTGCTATGTTGCTTTGTGTCTTTTTAAATTGTTTTGTGTTGTTTAAGCTACATCTGGGGACATGCATTGCAAATTAGATAAGGCCATAAATGTTATAGTGTTCTGTTTTTGTTCATAATGAACATGTCTCCCCATGCAAATGAACAATAAAGAAAGAATGTATGACGTGTTCTGCTGGACCAACACCTGTTCATTAAGTGTGTCTCAGCTTTAAATGAAACACATTATTTGGACTAAGTTTGCATCCTTTGTTGTGAACCGAAACTTAATATAAGTACGGTTTTATTGCAATTTTATTATTGTTGCCTTGGCCGGTGATTTACTAAACTTCCCCATCCTGTTCTGTTTAGAATGAACACATCTATTGTATTGACAACAATTGCAGAAATATTCTGAAAAATATATTTTTTTTTCATTTTATGTGCCACAACCATTTATGTTTCTTATAGGGATTTTATGCAACAGACCAACACAAAGCAATGTATAATTGTAAAATGGTAGAAAAAGGCTATAAAGGCACATCTTAAGATGCACAGTGCCTAATAAGCCCCCTTTACTCTAAAAAAACCCCATATGCCTAATTAAAATCCCATTCAATCTTAAAACAGCGTACAAGACCTTCCAAAACATGGCTGCCCACCTATCCTCAAAGGCCTGGCAAAGAGAGCATTTAGTATAGTATCAACCAGGAGGGTTATGGTAACTCAGTATCAGCTGCAAACATCCAAGGCTCAGGGGGAAGAATCTGATAAACATTAATCATGCTTCACAAACATTCGCTGAATAGAAAAATGTCAAGAGGAAAGCAACTACTGCAAGAAAACTATAAGAAGCAAACATGTTTCTTAAACTTTGTAGAAGACAAAATCCTTAGTTCGATGCATACTTATTGTCTCGCTGCAAGCGAAAGTTCTTTGCCAGACATAGCAAGCAGTTGGATTAAATTCCATCAACTTGAAAATCAAAGCAATATTTGGCTGCAGTGAATGTAGCTGTAGCATTAATACACTATGTAGACGTGGTCTCAAGAGACAGGGTCCATTGGATTCTGCAAGATTTTTATCCTGTGTGAGGTCTCACTCATCCTGAGTTTGTGTGCGTATGTGTGTGGTTTGGGGAACTAAGTCCCCACCGCCCCCTTTTCTCTCCCTCCCTACTTCCCCGCTGTCCGACACCCCACACTCCTCCTGACCGTCACTCTAAGATTGTGGGAAGATTTTAAAATGTCAATAGAATGTACCATTTCAACCCTATGTATAAAATCACAAATAATATACCTGTATGGATGGACTCCCTTCTGGCAGCCTAATATCTATGATTATATGCAACACAATGATGGGCTGGCAGGGACAAGAAATGGGAACTTTGATCCGGGCGATTTAACAAAACAAGGGGAATTATTACGAGCCTGTCATCACACCTATCATCCAGGTGAGTAATCAAATATGCTCAGATTTTACACTACCAATTATAGCAGATTGTATGCCTTGAGAGCATCAGCACACTCCCTTTCTAACCAGCCAGACTGTTTGCCATCGTCATAGCAAACTGTTTGTACATACCATTTATCCAAATTACACATCTACACTCTGTAAAAACAATCAGTAGCCCCACACTCCCAAACATAAATTGATTTATGGAGAAGACAAAAGTGGAACAGAAGATGGGTGGAGGATGGGGAGTTGTCAAAAGCCACAGGAGCTCCATTTATAGCCAGCTAAAAAAATCAAAGCAGGACTTTTATGAGCTATTCTGGAGACTTCTGAATGATCTTTCAGAGTGTTTAGTCTGACTTTTGCGCCTTCAATCATTTCTTTGTAGGTTGAATTTCAGATGAAAAAAATAGCAGTGTAGGGTAATTTGGTGTCAGGGTGTGTCAGCATGGGTACACAGAGACTACGTGTCTTAGGTCAATAAAAGTGCATGAAAACAGAAAAAAAAAGAGGCCTGTGTTCAGGTCCCTCTGTTTACAATCCATCAATCCTAAAGTAGATATAATCTTTTCTAAAGATTATTGAAAGAAAGCTCCAAGATATTACCAAAGACGAACTGAAATACCAGTGGAAATGTGAAGAACGTCTTTGCAACCATATTAGGGCTTTAATAGATGTAATTCCATATTTTTTTCTCCATTGATTGAAAAGATAATAAACATCAGTGCACCATTTTCTTAATAAAATGTAAATACTTTTTTTTTCTTTTAAACTGATGCACATTGCATGTTTTACATTTATATGCCAATCTTATTTCCTTTCAGAAACAAACTTCTTGGTAAAATGAAAAACATTTTCTGTTAGGATCCTGAGATGTTTTGAGGTTTATTTATTATTTTTTGTTCTTTCGTCTCTTTCTTTGTTCAATCTTGTTTCTGTTTTATTGGTTATTCTAGTTTATTTCTTGTCTATTATATTTCTTAGATTGAGTTAATTCCTTAGTATTAGATTTAGTTTCCAGGCCCCGTGTGCTCTCTCTCGCCCCCTGTGCCATGTTGTCTCTCTCTCCTCACACCTGCAACCTGTTAGCTCATCAGCTCAGCTTTGTTCCAGCAATATTCATTTCACACAAATGTTAACAACTGGAACGAGAAAACATCTATCGAAATTGATATTTTCCATTTTGATGGTATTTAAACCCTTCTCTTGCTCATACTCCTTGCTTGTTCCTCCTGTTAATTCCCATTGATCCTGGACACTTCCCCTGATTTTCCTGAATGTGTTTTGTTCTGCACTCTTTGTTTTTGTTTGGCTCCAAGTCCCTGTGCTCCCATGGTTTTTTTTGTCTTTATTTCTCCATTAAATTGTTTAACATGATACATACTCCCAGCTCCTGTCTGCATTTTGGTCCATTCTTAAACTCTCACATCATAACATTTTCAATTTAAATTTGCCAGGTTTATGAAAAATTTTGGGCATAGCGTTGTTTGCCGTCTTTGTTTAGTTTGATAATTTCAGTTTTTTTCAGTCAGTCTTTTGTTTTTAAACCTCTGTAATCAACTAATGATGTTTAAAAACAATTGATACTTGGGAGAAAGCTGAAATTCCTGAATTTAATATTTATTTAAAACTTCAAGGTTTTAATTTTCTCTAAGATTTGACTTGAAATATATCACTGCATGCTAATTTATCCAACTTTGATTTTTGCCTTAAGGTTATTGAAATTGTTATATTTTAAGTTCAGTCCACATGTGGATTGCAAATTATGATTTTTACATTTTGAAAGGAACAAACTTGTTGTTGACACAAGAAGCTAAAACAATGATCTGATGTACAGACCTACAAATCTGGTCATTCTGACCGCATATTTAGACATAGACAACAAAACGGAGCAAGAATAATTTGGGGAAACTTTGGAATATTTGAAAGACTGTATTTAGACTCTGAAATCAAAACACTCTTGATGTTTGATAAAGACAGGCAGTGGAGCAGCATATGTTTCAGAAGGGTCTGCTTGCTTCAGTGTTTGTTTTTGAGTAAACACATTTGGTTCTGCTTACATGAAGTCAATTTCCTTGCTACTTACACCAGAGATGGTTTGTGATTCTTGGCATGACACAAGAGACAGCCACCCAGACTCATCATTTTCATACTGGATTGCAGTGTAATAAAGCTCTGTCAACCATATCCATCTTTCACAACCAATATTCCAATACTTGGTTGAGGAGATAATTGCTTAGGTCATAAATGTGACCTACAGTAGCTGTCAACTACAGCTTAGACCCTATCAATTTAAAAACAGTCCAGGTTATCATTTTTGGTCTGAAATACTATTTAAAAATCTGCACATAACTGAGGCCCACAAGAATATATTTTCTAGGTCTTTGTACCTGCTGCCACTTGTTGGTTCTAAGTAAAATGTATTTAATTTTATGCTGATAATAGCTATATAGCCAGTCTTCCTTGACTGCCTGGTTTAAATAAGCAGATGGATGGCACTGAATTTTCTGAATGCTGTTAAGGTCCCACATCAAAAGCAGGACCCGCTATATCAGTATTTTGTCCCTAAATTTATGAGAGCCATTATTACAAATACTAGTTTTCCCCTAAATGTAATTCCCTATGAGTTATTGCAAATAACTGCCCTTTATATGTTGGGATCTAAAATGCAAGAACTTCAGCGATTATCCTGGCAAAGTTTGGTTCTTGAAAACTTTTTGACTACTGTGGCCCTATTTTCTCAAAATGAACTGATCAAAGTGCAGTTTTCATGAATGTGGTAAAACATTTTCAGTTTTCTTTTTTCTTTACAGACCACACATGAACACATGGGTCATGTTGGACACGGGAGGCACGTTGCACATTTTGGAGACGTTGGACACATGGGACTAGTTGACTGGACACGTTGGACATGGGGGACATGTTGAATACATGGGGGAGACATAGAGACATGTAAACATAAATTTGTTATATCCCCTTTTACATATAAAGTACATTTTATTATTTAAGACATTACATTAGTTACATTACTATAGTTGTGTAATTGCGCAATTAATATAAGCTTGTATTTTAATTATAAGTAACTTGAAACTTATCTTTGTGTCATTTGCCATTTGACTGCCATGCTGTGCCCACCATGGAAGTCACCCAGTCTGACGTTCATGAGGTTGGCTCCCTGAACTCACAGACTCTTAGCCATGCTGTGTCACAGTATGCTAAGTTGTCAGACTTTCTGGGAGCTGACATCAGAATGTGTTTTCACTCTACCTATGTTAGCGAACCTGAACGTGACGTCACGTACAGGTTCGACACTGATGGCCTGGTGGAGCTAAAACGTGCTATGGCACTTTTAGCTCTGCCGCATTGTCAGGTCAACATTCTTCAGGATTGTTACAACTTCCTGAAAAAGCATGTGGACCTGACACAGTGTACCCCACAGGCCTCGAGTGCCCTAAGACACAGTTGTGGGTACACAATTGGACATGTGGATGGTGGTTACCAACTGAGACTAATATTCACGCCTGTCTCCTTGACCGACCCAGACACATGTCTCACAAAGATGTCCCTGTTTGGGATTTATGCTTGTGAGATGTTTAATTGCATTGTGTTTGAGTTCCAAAGGAAAGGATAAAAGCAAGCCGACCCTGCAGAAGCAAATATTGACCAATACCAGTCGATGTCATGTTCTCCGGGGAGACCTGATTTTTATCCTCTCCCTTGTCGACAAGGCTATCAGGAATATTGGTGAGAGCCACCTCCTAAAGCCGGCTCTCTTTTTGACCATGTTCGGCCAGAAGGATGAGGATCCTGTGGATATGACAGACCTGGTAGATCTTAACGGTGTCGCCAGTCTGTCTGTCCATGTGGCGTGAAAAATATCAGCCCGGGACCCGGACATCCACCTCCTGTTCTCCAGGTATGCTCTGCAGGACATGGTAGGTCCTCTTCAATCCCTTTATTCCATCTTAGGGATCCACAAGGCCACCAATTACCAAACTGATCTGGATCACTTACCACTCAGCTTGCAGTCAGCACTCATGGATGTCCTTGGTGCTGACGGTAAGCTTAACTTTGTGCAGTTGTATGTGGACTCCCCACACGTCCACATACAACTGACATATACAGTAGGCATCCAGTCAGTGGCGCAAGTCCGCAGATTCAAGGGCGACATTCCCTGGGAGATCGATCCCAAGTCCTTTTTCTGTGGACAGGCGTTAACCATGTTGCTGTTGGAGAACCTGTTGGTTATTCCGTTTCGGGACACGGGTTTCCAACACTGCCTTATCTCAACCCTGGACAAAGTGCTTTGCTACTTTGTGAAGGAGCTGCAGAGCCTTTTTGACAAGAACGAGGGAGTGGCCAGGTATGGTGCATGTTGGAGGGCATTTCAGTTCGAGCTGGCATTAGAGGAGCTTTTCTATGGGTGTCTCTGTCCCCGTCAGACTTCCAGCTAAGTGTCAGCCTGGGGACCAACACCGTTAACCCAAAGAGCCTTACTCACACCAGAGGCTTTATAGGGTTGGCCCCTCACTCGGCTGGAAGTGCTGGGGAGGTCCTGCCCCCTTACCTCACTGGACTCGAAATGAACTCCAAACAAAACATTTGAAGTGCATTTTTCCTGTCTGCCAGGTCCTTGATGGTTAGGGTTAAAGATAGGGTTAGGGTTAAATATAGGGTTAGCCCTACTCGTCCCCTGAACAATTTACCTTAACTACATTGTATTCCAAAGCACAGCAAAGTACAAAAAGCCAACAAACTTCCAAGATAAAGTATTAGATTATTGTTAAACTTTAACAGTCAATGCATGTCTGTTTGTTAGAAACTTACCATAAATTAAGGATAATGGCTGGTTGTTTTCTAGTGGTTAGATAAATCCAAATTTAATAATTAAGAGTAAAGTAGTAATTATATAATGTCAGTTATACTCAAAGGCACTTAAAGAAAAACAATAGTTTCGTTGATAATTTCAACATACACAAAACTTCACGAGTCTGCCTGAATGTGCTCTTTTATAATTAAACACCTCACCTCATTAAACTTTGTCAAGTTTCCTCCAGGAAAATAAAACTACAACCACAAATACCATTTTCAGTCTGCATTTGTGCCATTTTTGTTATATTTTCAGCGCCGAAGGTTACGTAAATGGTTTCAGGAAAAGAAGACATGAGATCATTCCCATAGTTACTCTTGATCTTTCATTTCATAGAAAGCACTGTGTCATTTCCTTTCTATATAATACTTATAGTCAATTGTAGGCTGCCAGTTTTGAGCCTCAGTAAGATTTGCAGCAGGCACTTCTGTCCTGAAGTCTGATCAGATATTTCAGATGAAGAATCCTTCACACTGAGGGTGTGTCTGTTTTGAGCCATCCATGTGAACCTGTTGCCCTCTAAGGAGAAAGAGGCATTGGAAGCACTGCAGTAGCAGACTGGCAATCTGGTAACCACAACACATCAAGACAAAACCCAGTGGTGATCCACCCTTATCCTTTTCTGGCTGCAACCTAAAATACCAACCACAAGTAAGGGATTTATTTTTCTTTGAATATCGTTTGTGCTTTTACAATGGAATATTCCCCAATGGACACTGTGGTCTGCAGGCCACTATTGTGGCACTGCATCTTTCATCTGGGAATCTTGCCTTAGTCTTTGTTTTGCTCTCAGATTCACAAATTTGTCTAAAGGGATAAAGCTATTTTACATGAGAAATTTGCACAGAAAAAAAAACTGAGTAAAACAGGAATGAGGGAAGATCAGCACTGGATTGTAGATTCAACAACTAACATTTTTTTCATACAGCTTTTGGAGTAGAAACGATGGCCCCGTGTAGTGTATAACGTGAGTTATTTGCTGATATTTTTGGAAACAGGAAGTAATGTTCCTTGATTTGGTATATGTTTAGAGGTACTACTCTGTAATATTAGGTTGGTCAGTAATTATAGAGCAAAACCAAGCTTAGCAGTGGGTCCTCGGTGTGAGATGGGTGAGTAAATTTAGCCTTAGAAGGTGAAGGTCTGATGAAATCAGTACAGAACACAATCCAAAGTCAAGTGGTTATTATAAAGGACATGTGGAAACTCTACTTCCTTAAGGGAGGTTAGAAGCCACAGGAAGTTGAGAGAGCTAGAAATCACACAGATCTGTTGAACATAACAAGCTCTCTGGAATGCAAAGCTGAAAACTGACTCAAAAGGTCAAATGTCTTTCCTCCCTCTCTGGCCAACCCTTTAAATTTCCTCTCACTCCAGTATTTTAAGCTCCACTGCTGTGAAAGTGTGTGAGACAACTCATTAAAACTGCTAATTGCTGCAGACTGTTGGATATTTTCTGCTTTAGGTCATGGGAATAACCAAAGAAAGCAACTATGTAGTAAAATTTCACCAAAGCTTTTGGAAAAGGAAGAAAAAATATTATGAATTTTATCTGTTTAAATGAGCATTCACCCTCCATCAAAAAAACTTTATTACAAGACCTTGCATAGAACCATCAATCTTTGTGAACATTTTCTTTTTCAGATTTAAGGTGTGTTATGCTGTAGCCTACAAAGGTTAATTATGAGGTTTACCCAATTATATTCTAAATTCTAACAATTCCTTTTTAAAACCAATCTTCTATTTTATTTTTTTAATTAAGCTGTTCTTTTGTGATTCTTGTTTTTAATTTATTAAAAGATAAAACAATAATAAATATGCTTTTCTAAGAGGTACAATGAAACAAGAGCATATCACTCCAGTCTTCACTTCATTGCACTTACTTCCTATTTCAAGACCAATTTAAACTTCCTCTATTTGTTTTAAATGTCTTAATGAGCAGCTTGCTTCATGCTCATCTGCATGGTGCTGGATGACTCCTAAATCAAAGAATACATCAACAGGTGATTGAGAGTTTTATGTTGTGGCCGGCAAGGTAGTGTGGATCCACAAGGTGAACAAAAACAAACAGCACCAGCCACCAGTTCCAGAGACGTCCGATGAATTTTATTTGCTTCTTAACTCTCTGACAACCATCGTTTCTCCTAGAGCTTCCAAAAACACTGTTTTTATAGCCAATTGGCAACGCACTTGCACATGAGTGGACCAAGCCACAATTAAACAGGTAATATAACAAAAACAAAGTCTAAACAGAAACAAGAATAATATTATTAATCTAATTTACAAACTCATCAACATAAGGAAATAGTCGGCAAAATAGACCCTGTAATATAAGATAACTCAAAAGTTACTTTAAAGAAAAACAAATAAAGCAATACTACAAAGAAAACCCTCTAATTGGTAGAACCCAGCAAGGCAATCAGTGACATCATCCAGCCATTTAAGCAGGAAGTACTGGGCCGGCCGGCCCAGTACTTCCTGACCTGCTGCAGATCCACAAGGGACAAGCAATGGTAAGTAAAAAGAAACACAAATACCATGAATATACTTTGAAACAAAATAAACAAGTTCAACCAATAGTCCAGAAGTAGTAACTTTAAACTAAACATATACTGTAACTAGATGGAAACTGCAACATAATGCTAACACAAACAAACCCGGGATAGTAAGTGAAGCAAAGTTGCAAACTAATGTTTAAATTTAAGCACTATGACCAGCTACATAAGGTAATGTATCAGAAATAAAAATAAGAGACAAGTGGTGAACACAAACTGAACCACTTTGTCACATGGCCCCAAAGCTCTGGACTTAACTTCCTCAGCATGTAAGAAGAGATTGCTTTGCTTCTGTGTTTAAATCTTAATTGAAAACATTATTTTGTTAACCCAGTGTGAAAGTAGCAGTGATTGTTAGCATTTTAAGGGTTTATTTGTTTTTGACTGTGTCTCTTGTTTTACCTGTTGTGCAGTACTTTGATCAACCATGTGTTGTATTTTCTAGTGCTATAAAACTAATCATGATGGGTAGCATTCAAAACTTCTATAGCCAAGGACATTTTTAAAACTAAAAGGTTATTCCACCCAAAAGTCTTTCAAATCTCCACTGATGCCTAATGGTGTTGTTTAAATTTTAAGGTTGCAAATTAAGTGCAAAGAAGTATTTTGCGAGAAATAATTGTACAAAAGGTGTAAAGTAATTACACTGCTGGATTTTTAACTATTGACATGATTTCAAGACGCTCGCAAACTTGCACTTTTTTTTCACCTGATTTCTCCATCTATTTCTACAAACAGCTGTTTTGTCCATATTGAAGGAATGAATTTAACCACAGCATGATGGTGCAAACACTATATTTCATAATGGAGAAAGTGTGTCTACAGTTAAGTTTCTGACTCCCTAAACTACGGTGGCCCTGAGGTGCAAACCACTTCAACAAATTCAAAAACACAACATTAATGGAGCTCTATTACAAATTCAAAAACACAACAACATTAACAAAGCACAATTACAAATAAATTAAAAAAAACATTAACAAAGCACTACAACATTAACAAAACGTTAAGGGTATGTCACAGTTGGAGACCTGAGAAATCAATGATTGGACAATAGGCATGAATACGTATACGCTAAGTCCTACTTACGTCACCGCCATCTTGAGAGAACGTGCTGCGTGGACTAGTTACAATGGTTTTACAGTACAAAGTGGACCCACTGCCTTTATCTTTCACAGGTAAGAATAAAAAGATAATAATAACGTAAATATCCAAGCAGAATTTCTTGACTTTGTGGCCAGTACTGTGCATTTCTGTGGTGAAACAAACTTCTAAACAACCAAGAAATATTTCCTTTGTAACTAAATTGGCCCAGTTAACTACTCTATTTTCTTAGCTTAGTTAACTTTTTTTATACTGTGTAGTTTTTCTAAAGAGGGAGAGGCAAAAAAAACCTGTAACAGGCGCTTTTGCCATTTGTTTATTGTTACCTAGAAGTCATGGTCACCTAGAAGATCGCAAGACAAGTCGCTGTTTGTCTGTGGTCAAACATGGTTACTTTAAGGTACGTCAGAAGTCGGTAAGATGTTTCATATAATTTATGTAGATTAAAATAATTTGTTTGATTTAACAGTAAACCTGAAGTGGACTGAAAGTACATTAATCCAGAGAGCAGTGCGGAGACCGGGGTATTTCATCGGGACTGGTCCATAAAGTTCAGAGCTGGAGTTGTTTTTCTTCAGACTTCTGTTTTGCAGCTCATCTCCACAATGTCTGTGTTTAGATGCTAAGTCAATGCCCCGATATGGTGAAGATATGTTTTTTTGTTTTTGTTTCCTGAATGTGAATGTGTCAGGGATGTATTTTCTCTTACACTGTTAGATCATTTTTGTCATTTGCTTTAACCTGTGGCTAGCCATATGTCTCAGAAGACCCAGTCACCGAACTACTCATAGCTTGACCAGCAGACTGAACCCCTGTGTTGCCAGTATAATTGACATATTATACTGTAATAAATATTTTTAAAAGTAAAAATATGTAGCTAAAGTTTGACAACTATTATCAAAGTTTGTTTTTGCAATAATATGCCCAAAAATTTAAATGAATTTACATTTTTTTATTCATATCTTGAAATAGCAAATACACATTGAATTATGGAATTGTGTTAATATGTTCATGAATACATCACTGTAAATGTGTGTGTGTTCATCAATAAAAACAATTTATCTGAATCAGCTGTATCAAATGTAATTATTGTGCCCCAAAACAATTAAATAATCACATCAAAAAGTTTGAAACGTTGTCCTTAGTTTTTTTTTTTTCATTCCTATATATAATAGTGTGGGAGAGATTGTGTCAGTGACATTCATTAAGTTAAAATACTTTGCAGAACGGCACTTTGCGAAGTTTGGCCCATTTAATTGTATTAGCTTGCTGGTAGACAAGCCACTTTCAATATGGCGGACGCTATAACATATCGCAACAACGGGCCGACCCGCTCAAGCGATAACTTCCAGTTCAAAAGCACTGTCGTCCAATCAACAATATCTCAGGTCTCCGACTGGGACATACCCTTTCCGTTTTGTTAATGTAGCGTTTTTGAATTTGTAATTGTGCTTCGTTAACTTTGTGTTTTTGTAATTTGTAATTGTATTATGTTAATGTTGAAGTGGGCCACTGTACTAAATAAACCAAAAACACCAAAAAGTTAAAGTCTGGTCTTTCAAAGAGAACCTTTTTATTCATGTTTGCTATGTTCTCTAGTAGATTTTATTTTTTTTTAATTGTATTGTTCTTTCCAATCTTTAATTAACATAAGTACACAACTTATTTGCTGTCGTTTCAGATTCCACCACCTGAGATGTAGATCTCTACCACTCCTCGAGAGCTTACGGGACACTTCCTGGTAGGCTTACAGTTTATTTTTGGCTTAAAGTTAGAAATGATGCTGTACCTTGAAAAAAAGAACTACACAAAAAAGAGATGGTGTAAACTTTTGGTGAAGAAACAAACATTGATACAAAGTTTGAACTCAAAAGATGCTGTTGAAAAAAATGTTAATTCAATCATAAATGCCAGAGTTGGTATAAAATTATTTGAGAAATAGGTGAAACAAGACCCTTTCTAAAAATGACAGCAATAACGTTGTACAAGTTACTGTTTATAAAGGTATGGAGGAGTAAAGGCAATTTCTCATGATCCAAGGTATACCACATTGTCTATCAAAGTTGGAGCAGGAGTGTAACGGGAAGAACCTGAGAGGCTGCCAAGCCGACTGATGTTTCATGTGGCTGCTAAAGACAGAAGCAGCATGAGTGACTTTGAGCTATATGTAGACCTTTACGATATTGTTCACTTGTAAGTAGTGACCCAACGCATATCAAACCACTAATTTAGAATTACTTTTATGTAAAGAAGTTAAGTTTGGTGAACTGGTAAGACATTGTGTTCCTTGGTCACCCATTTTCTCTAACAAATCTTCATGAGGTCTTAACAGAGCAGCTGTATTTGTACTGAGATTAAATGTCATACACATTCTCTCTACTTAGATGAATTTTATAGGCAATACAGGGTTTGACAGATTACCTTCCATGCAGTTTGGTGGGTTTCCCAAATAATTGTTGCAGACATAGTAAAAACCATTAAGTAACCAAGGTATTACAAGGGTAATCCAGGGGAGAAACAAGGTGAGCTTCAAGTAGGTAATTGAAAGCCACAAAAACTTCAAGGAGAATGTAGCCAGCTTTCCCTGGAGGCATAAAAAGAAAAAGAGCTGAAATACCACTACTGAGACAGACAATCTGGCAACGGTTGGGAGTCCCGCTGGTCCTTTTATACTAACTTGATGACATGATACATTGCAGGTGGGTGAGCAGTGTAGCAGGAACAGCCTTGGCAGCAGGAACAACCTTGGTCTCGGAAGAGATCAGCACCACAGGAAAACGGGGTAGAAGGGAAGGTGAGAGAAAACCAACAACACACACACACAACCCAACTGGTGAACATTCCAATTTTACAAATGTAGCATTGCGGTAGTCTTCTGAATTAAAACAAAAGCCCATCAGATCATACTGTGTTCATTAAAAGGTATATTGCAGCCTTGATATGAAGAGCTCGAAAGAAAGATATTTAGTTGGGTTATTTGAGGTCCAATTCCAAGTTTGAGTGTTACTTAGCTCAGCAGATTTGCTCCTGCCAAACAATAACAAAAGTCATGTCAACTCTGACCAAAAGAATTTAGCTCTGACATAAGCAGAAGAAATGGGGCTTGCTATCCTGCAAAAAAAAAAAAAAAAAATCAAACCCTTGAACAAAGCTAAAGTATACAACTCACAGACACATACATAGGTTATCCCAAATCACATATTTTAGGTAGTCAAATACTTTGAGCCGAAAGAAAGGGGTACTTGGCTATGTTTGTCTACGTGCAAACTCGTGTAATCTTCTATAATTTCTGTTTGTGCTGCAAGCAGTTTAAATGGCCTCCCAAAAGTGCACGTTTTAGCGTCGGACAGGTTGGCTACCTGCTGTTTTCAAGTTCTCCTACAGAGATCTTATGATCTACCTCCCCTCTGAAAGGAACGTTCCTTGGTGTTGACTTTGCTTTGTAGAGGTTTTTAATGGACTGCCTCCTGTTTCCACTTCATATTTAAGACTCCAAACTGAACAAAATAATAATAAAAAAAATACCCACAGAAGGCTCTAAATCACTGCAATTTACAGTTCCCTAACAATAGATCTGTGTATAAGAGTTCAGCCTGCATTCTGAACCCTGAATAAACTCTCTGGCTTGTTTGTAATGGAGAGAAGAAACATGAAAATCCAGTATGTGTTGAGAGCAGAATGTAACGCACCAGGTATTTTTCCCTCTCAGCGTGGCACTGCCAAGATGGCCACAACTGCCAGGGCCCCCTAATATAGGGCAACATGAAAGCTCAGGCTGAAACTAATGAATCATGGTAGTCTGGGCAAAGGGTGACATCATTTCCTTTAAGCCTCATTGGGTCTGGAATCTGACACCACTCCTCACCCTCCCTGAAGCCCTGGCAGAACAGAGCTGTGTAACACATCCAAAACACTAGAATGTTCTTCAATGGTGATACAAGCTGCAGCAAGCCTAAAGAATGCTTTCACTTAGGGTATTTTAAGCTCCATTATGAGAATAATGGAAGCCTGCAAAAGACAGCAATATTCTGGTACTCCCCCAAACTGCTTTTTATGCAGATGAACAGTAATCTATTTTTTAAATTGTAGGGCACTGCTTCTGCAAAACAAAACAAAAAAACACCCATTAAGAGGCTGATTCTTCCCATTGTGTTTCACTCACAAATGGAACATTAAGCTAAATTTCACGCTGCACAGTATCATTATTTTTGGTCCAATGAAACATATTAGAGTTTAAACAGAAGTGTGTAACAGAAGGGCCGAGCGATGTGCGTTGAGAGGATTGGAGAAGCTTTTCTCTGCTCCCCGAGAGCCCAAAGAGTGATTCTTTAAAATGACGTCTTTTCCCGAGAGTTATTTCCGCTGAACTGACTTTGTGACTCAGAGCTGATAAAGTGGATAAATTCCCTGGCGGCTTGAAGTGATGTATGAAGGAGAAGGTCTGTTAAGAGTCATACATAATGGCTGTAACACTCTATAGCCTCTCTGCTGCGTGGGACAGACATATGGTCGGTGAAAAATGGATGTGGGATGAAGCCAGTCATGCAACAATGTAAGAACAAACCTCTTGCTCCCACGAGTTTTAGTTCTACTGAAGTGTAAGACGAGCCTTACATTTCTCAACCCTAATAAGATGATTAAAACCTTAGTTTTGTGTTATTGACTTAATTTATATGGGGAAAAATGAATCAAACCACATCAGTCAGGCCATATGTTATGACATTTCATAACAATTTATCATAACAATAGTGGACATTTTGCCCTCAAAACCGATGTGTTAGAAGCAGGAAGAAATGAGCAATTCTAAGAATTTGAGTTAGTTTGATATAGCTAGACAGCTGGGTCTGAGTATCTCCAGAACTGCAGCTGTTGTCATGTTGCTCAATGTAATTGTCAGTAACTATCAAAAATGACCACCTTGGAGACCAAGGGTCACTGAGGCATATGGGGAGCAAAGCCTGACCTGTGTGTTAACCCTGATTATAAGAAGAAGATGTTAGAGTACAGTGAATCACAGTTTATTCCTGCTGACCATTCAGGGTGTCTATGGTTTTCACTTTCCAACCCTGAAGGCATCAGCAATCCGGATGTAAGCTTAGTAAATGGACGACAGGGCAATGGAAGAAGGGGGTCTGGTCAGATGAATCTTGTTATCTTACTTGAAGAACCTGACATCAGGATGCATGGCAGGGAAAAAGTAAAGCTAGTGAAGGCAGTGATAATGTGCCTTGCTACTTAATACTGTAAAACTCCATTGTGGGCTTGTAAAACTCCACTAGCTGTAGCTTTGTTGGACTAAATGACGAGAGAGTTATCTATTGAAGGTAAGATATTAAGTTCATAATGTCATGGGCTTTTCACAAAGCCTTTCTTGGAAAAACCCTCAGCTATCTGATAAGCAATATCTTTCCTTTTTGTAAATAAGAAAGGCTTATTTGCTATTAAAAAAAAAAAGGATTCTGTTATGTGGAATCTTTATTCAGACGAGTCGTTGTGGCATTTCCGGACACTGAAAGACCAAGAAGTAAGATTACCTGAAAATCCCAAAGAGTTTTTTAGTTTCTTTAGCTAGTGGCTCTACATTGCAAATCCCATTTTCTAATTATACTAACTTTGTCCTACAGTAATCACAAAATCATAAATTAAAACCATTAATTCACACTTTTTTAGTCAACTAAAATGGAGGACTAATATATCTTGATATTATGATCACTCCACAGCTTACATATTTCCTGTCAGTAAAAAAAATCTTTAACCCCACACCTTTCTCCTTTTTGAATTTCCCTCAACACCAGGTCAACTGTTGAGTTATTTCACAGGTAAAAATGAATAAAGTGTTTTAAGCGAAGGGTCCAGGTCAAAGTGACATGAGCGCAGGTGCATAATTTCCCCTAAAGAAACTGTTACATCTGATGTATGTGTCTGTATCTGTGTGGATATTTTAATTATTATGGGAGAAATATGTTCAGAGCTATGCTAGGAGTGACCAGAAACATAGTTATTTGTGAAATTAAACTGTAATGGGAACTTGAGAGGCAATTATAGAGCAGGATTACAGAAAATTGATAGATGGTACAATATTATTGTTGAATGATATTTGATTTAAAAAACCACAAATCGGAGTTGAAATTTAGATATTCTAATTGCATTATCTTCTCTGTGTTTCTGCCTTCATGATTAAAATGTATGACACCAAACCTATGCTAGTGGGTTTGTTGTCTACTGGCACTGTCTGTAATAGAGATCCACGTTCTGTGATGAATGCAAACATGTTGCTGATGTCCTCCACAAGGTGTCACTGTGAGATCAAGCCTGCTTCCAGCATAAACACCTTCAGCCTGAAGCAAGATAATGACATTTCAGAGAGTTTAAAAGTTTGCTTCTTAAAACAGTTTGGATTAAAAATTCTAATTACCATTTGCTCATTTGCATTTGTCAAACTCCCAGCCATCAAAATTATCAGACGCTGACTGAAGTTTGTGTCAACATCATTAACAACAAAGCAGAATTTCAAATGAAAAGGAAATATTTGATCACTGAGATGAGAAGCTCAGAGCTTTTCATCTGCTCCACTTCTTTCCCCATGCTCTGCTAAAGATGGGGCGCAAAATCGGGGGTTGATTAAACTTGCAAGCAAATACTTGAAAAGCCCTAATCTCTGCTTTTAGAGAAAGAGAAAGGCTGCAGGATGTCTGATCTTGGCAAAAAATAAAGTAAACATTAGTAATTACCTTATGTAACCTGCTGTGCTATTCAAAATAGATCTTAAAAATTGAGCAGTAAGCTCTACTGTTAACATATTTAAAAGGTTTTCCACTAAAGAATAGAAAAAAACATGTTCGCTGCCACACCACAAGGGAGCGCCAGTGATCTTTAAATAGATTCCTTGTTTAGGTTGTAGCCAACCAGCAATTTAACTCCAAAACTAACTGCTGGCACTGACTGTGAGCCCTTAATTCCTGGTGGGTTTTTTTCCGGTTTCTGCTTTCTGTGTGATTCACTCATAGCAAACTAGGTCATAATTAACAAACATCATTTAATAATAATGCCAATTCATTAGTGCAAGACCCAGGCAATCTCTTTCATCAGTAGAATAGAATAATGCCAGTGGGGTTTGGAAAGCGGGTCGAGGGATGGGGTGGTGGTTGAAGAGAAGCAGGAATGTGGGGGTAAACAGCACTACTGATTCTCTGCTTTATTGTGGATTTTTCTTTGCCCTCTGTGAATTTGTAATCACAAATAAATCCAATCTCCTAAGGATAAAGGCATTTCTTTTACAAGGTGGGGAACAATTTGGAAAACATTTTACATCATGAGGGAAAAAAAAGCTCTTTTCATAAAGAAACTAGTTGGCCCAATTTTTTTTTTAAGAATAATGATTAAAAAAATGCAGGATGTATATCCTTGTGAAGGTTAAAAAAAATTTAAAAATCCTATTGGTGTCAGGATTTTCTGAGGCAGCTGGACTTTTAAAGTGTTGTAAACAAGAGTTTTCATTCAGTCATCCGGCTTTGTAGATGATCAAAGGAGACTGCGGCAGTAAAAGAAGAGGTTGTCATGACAGAAGCTAGGTTTATATCCTGAGTATTTGTGTTCACGGTGATATATTAGATTCTAGGACAGCAAGTGGCTTCCACACAGCAATACCACAGTTGAATGTGTGGGTTTCTTCAGCCTGGGGTCTTGTGTCACCCCAGGATTAGAATGCTTATCTATGAAAATTGCACTCCTGAGATGAAGCGTCAGGTGGAAAAAGGAACAGAACTGGCAGTGATCCTGCTCTTTGTGTCTGATAAATAGAGGCACCATAGGCACTTTCATCACATATTGTACAACAGTCTTGGAAATCTTCACTCATGTTTGAGACAGTGTGGATAGTGAATGTAAACAGGAGTGGCAACAAACCAAGACATTGCACTGATAACTGACTCTTTTTTTTGGTCTGCATTCTGGTCTCCTGTATTTTGAGTTATTCTTTTGTTCTGTGCACTCAGTGTGTCTTTTGTTCTTACAAATATTTAGTTATTGGGCTCATTTACTCATTTTCCCCCCTGTGCATTTTACTGTTTTAATTTCCTTGGCTACCAAAAGCTCCTGGTACACAGGTGTTCTACGTCAGTGTAAATAAACTCACCTGGTCCTTGTCTCAGCAAACAGTGCCCCTTGTGTTTATGCTCCTGGTTTGCTTCTAGTCATTGCCAGATTCACAATTGACCTATTCCAATGGCTCAGTGGTTTGAGCCTTCCTCTGGAGTATACCGTTTCTGTTTCACATCTACCCATTTTGTCACAAGATGCAACCCCATCATCACTCTGTTTGCAACCTGTCTGCAATTGAGTCCTCTACAAACCTTACACAAAACACTAAAATAAACATATTCTTTTGTTTTTTACTTGTAATAGTTCATTGCCACTGCTACAGAGTTAATGAAGGTTTTGCTCAAAGGTTTCACCCAAGAACTGATGTTAAAACTGCAGTAGGTAACTTTTATTAAAAATGTTTTTCATTCATTTTTTAAAACTTACTGTGTCCTGATAATATAAGATAGATAATCTTCTTTGCTTCCCCCCTGTGGTCCTACTGCTTGGTCAGAAACAACCAATCAGCTCCAGGAGGAGAGTCTTGGCACTGTCAATCGAGCTTGTGTATATGCTGCTCTCACCCTCCCCCTTGCATTCTGCTAAACTACGGCTCTTTCTACACAATGGAGCTTGCACAATCTAATAAGCAGGGCCACTGATGAAGGTGGGTAAACAATTTTCAGTAAGTAAGGGTAGAATATTATACCACCATTAACACACATTGAGCACAAGCATGATTGATGGTGCAAAGATACTCCTGGTATTAACTGGTAGTTTTTATGGAAAATGATATACCTTTTAGCAGAAAATAATTTAAAAATCTCTTAGTTGTGGGTTGGTTATGGCTTTCTTCCATCTTGAAATAATAACAAGAATTAGCCACACTGATGGGAGGCGAGGTCAGGGATAGATTAGATGTATTTTTGAAAGTCTGTTAAAGACTGACTAACTGTGGGTCACCTGAGTTCACATCCTGCCTGTTAAGTTATCATAATGTTCAGCAGTGTTCAAAGACATAATTCCGTACCTCAGTGATACAGCACATTGAATTCTGAAAGCATTTGAAATTGCTCATCACCCAAACCAATAATGGGAGTCGTAGAACAGGACAATGCAGGAGGTGAATTAATTCAGCCATGGATAAAATCTATTCAGATCTTTGCACACGTTTTCTTATTTCTTGGATAAAATCCCACCCTGTGTAACAGATTATTAATAGAAGGCAGTACTCAGCCTGATATGGCTCTCTGATATAAAGCTTATTTTACCCAAATAATAGACAATAAGACCACAATACAAATTCAACTCCTTTAATTCGAAGACTGTTTTTTATATTAATTTTGTAGAATGGAAAGTACTCATATTCATGCTGCTGAGACATCTCCTTAAAACTTTAGTTACTTACTGGAGCCTTTGTGAACTCTGCCTTCGCAGTGTTTCAGTCGTTCTCTAGAGTATCACAGTCACCGCTCTTGTGTGGGTGACAAAGGCATCAATAGTGGCAGCAGGTGGTATCTCGGTGATAAATTTACGAACAATGTGGGAGGTGAATCATAAATTGAGACATCACCTTTCTACCCCTGCAGGCTGTTGCCTGAAGTTCTCTCTCTGACACATCCCCATTACATTCTCCCACTGTGTTTTTCCTCCGGTGAATCAAAGAGAAGTGGTAAATAAGAAAACCAATGAAAGATAAAAAAATACGGAGAGAGAGAACCTCAAATGCGGCTCCGTATCTGTAGTCCTGCTTTCATAAACGCTGTTGTCAGTGCTGGATGTACAAACAATTAATCTCAGCCCGGGGAAGAAAACAGCTGAAATGCACAAGAATAAAAGCTCAAGATGACAAGATCTAGTTCATTTTATTCATTTTCTTTTTCTGTCATGAATACAATTATATGCAAACTTGTTAATATTGTAAGTATTTCTTATGTTTGGCTTGTATTTGGTGATATCACCCATGATCTTTTGCAAAGGCAAAACAAAAATGAACAAGGATTTGTAATATTTGTGCAGTCTATGATATATTGGTAATTAACTTAACATGCACTCTAGATGCTTATCCAAAGAAATGTATCTTTTATAAAATATGTAACCTGGACATTGTCTTCCTGTGCATGTTTGCTCCAAAGAAAACAAAATCTTGTTTACACACGAGCTTTCTCCCCTTGACTTGGATTGTCTCAAGTAGATTTTCTACTGGGCCAATCAGTGAACAGCATGAGAAGTTATGAACGATGACGCAGATTTTCTGCGCTGTTTTAGAATTGTAGTCTGCCTGTAGCTTAACAATGTTAGCGGAGGAAGTGCCATTCAGTCCGTGTTGGTCATGCTTCCAAATATTGAATTAACAGTTAGTTGTAGAAATAATAATAGTAGTAGTACGAGTATTTGTATGGTAACTGGAAGCATTTTTTATTCAAAGTACAAATTAATCTTTATGTGACTTTCTACAATTAGCTTTCATGATCTGGGATGTGTGGTGTCTTGATGTGTAAGCACACCTCAACAACCAAAAATATGCATACAAATTTGGTAAAGTCAAGATTTGAGAGCAGTAAGATAAGTATAATGAGCAAAGGTGGGAGATTAAATAATTAATTACAATAATTAAGACAAATTAAGCTGAAAAACTATCTTAATGTCAAACCTTGTAACAGTACAAATTTGATTAAATGTTAAATTAAATCCTTTACTGATTAAATAATCATCAAAATTAGATAAAAAGATAATTCAGAATATCTTAATTATATTTGAGCACCTTGCATGACTCAAAGTTTAGTTAGTTTCAGGGTAAATTTTTAATCTGCTTTTGTATCACATTTCAATAGATTTTTCACACAGCGACAACTTGGTTTAGATAACTTTTTCTCTTATTAAATTAAATCCCTTTTGATTTCTGCACTTTCTGATGTTTTCTTTGTCTGATGTTAAAATTTGTTTGAAGATCAAAAGAAAGTTCAAAGGCAGGATGGAGTGTTGCAGCCTTTTTGTCAGTGCAATCATTTGAACTTCCAGGAAAACCTTTTGCAAAAACCTGCCTTAACCCTGGCTTTCTTGATTTTACTTTCTGCAATGTGAAAATTATGTTTCTCATTGTTTCGTACATGACTCTGAGCAATAAGATGCTACTGTTGCTGTACAGGACCTCATCTGTGTATTAAATTGAAACATATTTGTGCTTCATATGCGTAAAACTGTGTGTAGAATAATGGGAAATTTGGGCAATTACTGGAATCTGTCAGGATACGAAAAATTTACAACAGTGGTAGGTATAGTCATGATGATGGATGCTTAGTGGTAATCTCCTTGTTTGTGTGTCAATATTTAGCATATGAAAGGAAAACCTTCAACACACATTTTTCATCTTAACATGACTTGCCATGTTATAAAGTAATGCTAGAGCTGCAGTACTTTATGTACAGTGTATTACTCATTCCAATTGCATAGGCTTTTCCTTACCTTACACCTTCCTTACACCATTGCCACTCTGGAGAAATAGATTTTGGTTTACAAAAAAAATTAAAATCGGTTTCTGTCAAAGACATGGTGGGAGTTGAGTTTCCAAAGAACTGACAGTAATAAACATGCAGGGTACTTCTGTGACAGATGGCATGAGTCTTGTCACTGATATTTCAAAGAAAGTACAAATCCTGGACTAAAAATCCTCAGAGCCACATTACTGCTTGTACCGCTGTGACAGCTGGATATGTTTTCTTTAAAATTTTAGAATGTTGTTCAGCGTCTGACTCATTTCTCAGGACATCAAACAGCTCTAGGATATAAACGGTAAACACAGACGGGAGAGCGAATGAGCGTATGTGCGGCACAAAGGTATGCAGACGCTAAGTGAAAAGTGATAAAATAACCTAAACTGATACAAATATCCAACTCACTAATGACAAAAACTTTAGCATGTTGTACATATTTGCAGGAGGAACAAACGCAGTAAATAAACAGATTATGCTAAAATAAAGTTCTGTCACCTTGAGGCATACAAAACATATAATCGTGACTAAAGCCCATGCAAAAGACTGTGTTTTTCACATGGAAATTCAAATTACAAATACAAATCTGACATCTTTTAACTGATTTTACCATTAAAAGGTTTTGCTGCTGTTGAGTTATGTCCATTCAAATGATCATATAGCTTTTTGTGTAGTTTCATTTTCAACAAGACAAGACAAACTCAGGTTTGGAACTTAGTTGAACATATTGCTTTTTTGAGCCACAGACTGGCTTTTTTTTTTTTTTTTGTGTTCCATCAAAATTAAAAATATAATTAAAATAATATACAAAAGTAAGATCGCCTGCTTTCATAAGAGAACAAATACATACATTTAGGCAAGTATAAGGCTTCTCATAGGAACATATTTATTAAAACAAATGGTTTTAGTAAAAATTAAACTTTGCAAAGAATTTTGTATGAAAAAATGAAATTTGTCTTTTTGATTATAGGTGTTAAACAAATTTTTACAAACAATTTTCAGTGCCTCTGTCTGAGTGAAGGGTATTATTAGCCACACTATAATTCTATGGGATTTTACCATGTATTTGTTTGTTTATGACATGGAGCCTCTACATTGCTACGTTTTATGTACAGGTCAGCACTGAGAATGTTTGCTAAAAGCACATACATAGACAGGCACATTAAAAAATGCTAAAAACCCTGAGGGGAAAAGATCAACTTAGATTACGTCAGAAAGAGCATTAATCCATGCACATACAGAAAAAACTAACAAACTAAAAAAAAATTAAAAGACCAAGGTATTTGGGGGTTATATAGTAATTTCTGTTTAATTTTTGAGAATGAGTCATTGCAGGTTATTTTCAGAGGCAGCCATCAAATTATGGAAACATTTTTTCTGTAATTGGGTTCTATTGAAGAAGGGGTTTACTTTTAATGCCACATAGGAACTGGATGTCCTAGGGATGTGAGCAGTGGAGGAAATGATGTTTATAGAAGCAAAGAAGCACCCTTCTCTCAGAGGTGCTTAACCACTTTACATTACAAAAGAGGGAAACGGCAACAGGGAAAGCTCATTATAAGCCTGATATTTACCATTCAGCCAGACAATCTAACACAGAGGGTTGTTTTTTGTAATTTTTGTCTCTGTACTTGATAAGATACAGAACACAGGTCTGACTTCTAATAAGGCGCAAGCGCCACGCTGCCTTCCTGCTCCCCCCCGTTCCAAAGTCCACCGGAGAGACGGGGAAAATGCATACCAAATGGGAAATCATTATTTCTGCCTTTGACAATTCGAATAATAAGGGGCAGGAGGTTTTTTTGTTTGGTTGGAGGGTGGATGAAAATCATTTAATTCTTATTTTATTATATATTACTGTCTGTTTCAAACAGCTCACAGAGCTTTCATTTCTGTGTTCAAGAGAGAAGCCAAGTATAAACCATAAATTGTGTGCAATAACACAAGTAACCTTTAGCAAGGCAATAATGATTTCCAAACAATAAACACTGACAGTGTCATGTACTTTCAGAAAAGAGAAATGAATGCTAATTAAAAAGCTGAACCCAAGGCTATGTTCAGATTCTGCATGAAAAATTATATTTCTTCTGGTTATAACTTATTCCAAACATCAAGGACTTTGAATTTTATAGCTACACATTTTATGCTCAACCTACAAACAATGTAGTGGCAGACTTACTCGGTTGTTTCAAATCTAATTGGGTCCCATTTGAGGAGATGATTTATTTTATATAAGTCTTTGGTCTGGGGCGTGCCGTGGTGGCGTAGGGAATAGCGTGACCCATGTTTGGAGGCCTTGAGTCCTCGTCGCGGCCGTTGCGGGTTCAACTCCCGGACCCGACGATATTTGCCGCATGTCTTCCCCCCTCTTATTCCCCCTTTCCTGTCAACCTACTTTCATATAAGGGACACTAGAGCCCACAAAAGACCCCCTGGAGGGGTAAAAAAAATTTTTAAATCTTTGGGCTGTTCTTCTGTGGATTCCTTTAAAAAAATAGGGAACATTTCTTATCTCCCTAGCTGTTTTCTTGGATGGTCTCCACTTCTATCAGGTTGGTACTTGACACATAAATAAACCATGGATTTCTTGTGATGCTCAGCACATATTAACTTTGGTACTACTTGCTGATCTAAAATAAGAGAAGCTTGGTCTGATTTAACTTCAGATAGAAAGAAAAAGCTGAATGTGCCTTCTTATCTGGGGTATGTAAACTTCTGGTTTCAATTGTAAATGAACAACCCACCATATTGGCACCATATGTGCCAACACCATATTGTTGGCACATATAGCTTAACAAAAAGACGGAATATAAAAAGGAATACATAAAATGCAAGAAACAAAACATTTACATTTAATTTGTATTACTGAGTGCAATAAGTATTTGATACTCAAGCAAAACTACTTTGATTGTGAAACTGATGTCGGCAAGTATAAGGCTAAATACTGTATCCCTTGAAGTTGGTGAACAGGTCTGCACACATCTCAGAAGTGATTTGGGCCCACTTCCTTGTGCAGATGCTTTTCAAATCCTGAGAGGTTTAAGTGCAAAATGTATGTGTACATGCATTTTGGTCGCTTTGACTTGTCTCAAGGCTTGTCTAGCGCTGCGCGTTTTGAAACAATTTGCTCTTTAGATTTTTAGCATTTGATGTGCGTATAGCGCTTTCAAAGTAGCAGACGCTAGAGTTGGAAAATCAGATCTTTTGCAGCTGTACAATGCGCATCAATCAATGGAAGAGATTGTGCTATGTGGTAGCCTGTAGTTGGTGTCCTGGCAAGAAATACAGGCACTGATGCCGGTTAGCAGGTCATCAGGCTGGACATGGGTGAGACGAAAATAGCACTGAAAGCAACCCTCATCACCGCTTAGCTTCTGGAGTAGGTGGTGAAACTCACTGATCTCAGAACACCTCTGAATTATCTGGTGAACCCAGACATGGCGCAGAGGCATCTGACAATGATGCTTCTTTTGCTTTCAGTAAAAAAAGACACTGAACAAAGAGACTCACAGAGACAAATGGTAAAACTAAAGAGGCTCCTCCGAATGCGCATCTTTGCCACACAGAAACGCATTTAGGGCAATTTTGACGCTTGATATCAAGTGTCTGACTTACAAATGCACGAGTGTCCAACACCACAAACTGGATGTTTATTGACCTTTTTGACAATGGTTCATTCTAAATGCAGCATTACTCTTCCTGTACATTAGTAGAAAAGCTCCAAAGCATAATGTTTCTACCTCCATGTGGCTGTGGGGATGGTATTCTTGAATTTATGGTCCATCTGTCACCAAACCTCAGGGTGATGTTAAACATCTTGGCATTGGCTACACATCCTTCCCAGCCTTCTCTGATATTTTATGGAGCTCATTGTGTCTGTAAATGTGCCTTCTTAACCAGCTAAACATTTAAGGCACTACAGAAGATTAGTTGATTATGGCAAAGTGTGTTACCAGCGGCCTTCTTTGAAAGCTGTGATCTCAGCTTTCTGAAGATCATTAACAAGCATTTTCTGTGAAATTGTGGGCTCATCCTTTACCTTTCTCAGAATCTTTCTTACCTCATGCACAGAGCTCCAAAGACAAGTGATTGTTAGGTTGTACCTTTCTATTTTGAAATTCTCAAACCAGCATTGATCATCTTCACACCAATCTTTTTGTCGATGATCTCGTGTCCCATCCCTGCCTCTAGGCAGTCTATCGTCCTGCTCCTGAATTCTTATGCCAGCACTTTAGCCCAGTATTGCTTCAAGGGACAAGACCAATATGTGTTCCTCATGGGCACATATTTAGAGTTAGAATTACTCTGTATTGCTGTAATTTTGTCTTTGTATCCTAGAGCTAAATTTGTCTGACTTTGTGCAAATAACTCTACCATAGAGATAGGAGACAAATTCTTTGTTAGGGGCTACATTTCAGTTGCGGCTCAACTAATAAACTGAACTGATTCAGATTACTTATAAAAACTTGTTATTAAGGGATGTTAATGACTGTTTTCTTACACATGCAATTCTTTCCATGTGAGGTGCTTAGGGTGGCAAAACAAATTACTTTAATATCACTTCCCTCTGCACTTGTCATTCAGATTTCAACAGGCAGTGCTATGTGTAATCTACTTCATATACTAAATTGTGCTACTTCCATACAGATATCCATAAACAGCTTAGTTTTTATTTACATGGTGATGCACAGTCCTCTTTACAGAAACCAAGAACAAGAGATTGTGAATTGCCAAAGTTATAATCTTAAGCCACAAATATTTAGCTATGTTGACCAATTTCATCTGAGTAAAACTCCACTATACAATGATGAACAGCTGATGCAAAGAGTAAAACATCCTGTTTCTATGGTCTGTGTCACAGCAATTTGGCTTTTACTTATATTCCAAATGAAATAAAACTGTAGGAGCCTGGTGGAAAACCTCCAATTCAGGGGACAGTTTGATAGATTACTCCTGGTTTAATTACAATGTACATTTAGTGGCAATGGAGAAATGTTTGCTTCAACTAAACTATTCAAGAAAGAACAACAACTGTGCTCTTGAAAGTAACATAAACTTGCTTTCATTGTTGTTTTTACATAAATGAATAAACATGGAATGTAGGTTATTTTTAGAGTGCTGAGTGTAGAGGTACTTTTGTCTGAGGTCTAGTCCAACAGCTACTTAGTGGCTTGAGAACAGATGGCCGCTCAGTAAGACTTGGACCACAACTCAATAATATTTGCATATTGGATCGCTGTTGGCACAGAAGTCACTCAGTTTGATTTTACCTGTTTCACTTCAGGCCAATTGAAATGTCTGTATTTTGTGGCTCGATGCATCGTGAGATGCTTGTGATGCTTCGGGATAAAGCAGCGATAAAAATAATAGTGTTTCAGTTCCTACATTTGTTTGAAACAAGTTGTTAACATTAGTTTTAACTGTTATCAGTTGTGAGCAAGGATATTTTCCTTGAAATAACAAATGCTAAAATGAAAATGCCAGAATCAGTTCAAAGACACTGCATTTCTCTTGAGGGGAATTCCTCCGGTGACCTTCTGTTTGTGTACCTCTGGAATAGGAAATCCAGTACAAACTATCTTACAAAGATAAAACACTTTGTCAGGTTCAGATTTCAATGTATTTCTTTGTAATTTTATTTTTTAGACAAAGTAGCAAATAACACTGGAGCAGGTTGAAAAATCTATGCTTCTTTAATTATGTTTACAACTAAAAATTTAGAAAAAATAGGTTGTGCATGCACTTGTATCTAGCCTCCTTTTTTTTCTGAGACTGTACATTCAGTCTAGAGAACTACCTTCAGAGATCACCTGATCAGTAAGCAGAATATGACTGCAAGTAAATTAAAGCATAAATGCAGCTGTTCTGTGAAGGCGTCAAAGGTCTGTGAGAGAACATGAACGAACAAGCTTCATCATGTCGGCCAGACAACACCACAGACAGATCATGGCTAAGGTTTAAAGGGATTTTCAAAGCAGGGTTTGCTTATAATACAATATCCAAGCTACAATTCAATAGCAGAAAATTGAAAGATTATGGCACAACATGCAAACCTACTAGGACGTGACCACCAACCTCCAACATGCAAGTAGAGCAAGTTGGAACATTAATCATAGAGGTAGCCAGGAGGTCCATGGGAATCCTGCAGAGATTTACAGCTCAGGAGGGACGAAAGTGTTGACAGGATAACTATTGGGTTTGCATTGTGCAAAATCTTGCCTTTAGACTTGTGGCCTAAAGACCTGCAGTTGCAATTTCAGCAAAAGGACATTCTATAAAGTGTAGACTCAGAAGGGGGTCTAAATAGAACTCTACCCCTTATTTTTATTTCTATTTGTAAACATTTATAAACTGCGTGTTCTTTTGCTTTAACGTCACAATTCTGAGCTAATTTGCGTTGGCACATATAAATTTGTAACCTTTATGAAATGTGGAAAACAATATGTAAGCAATGCTCTGTATTTCATTTGCTTTAGCTAAAACTGTCAAATCAGTGAATTTCAAGGAACCAATAAAAAAAATTCTCAAGCATTTTAGAAGATTTCCTCACAAAGAAAATCTGTTAGTTATTTTAAGACAGGTGCTAACAATGATGAAAGAGAAGTTCTTTCTGGGGGAAGAAGAAAGGTACGCTCCACACTTTTGGGAATAACTTTTCTTATTTTTTGTGGTTACGCACAATGAGGCTTGTAATGAACTTGCTCACTTCATGCTTGCAGGTTATAGAGAAAGATTATGTGCCTGATTGGACTTTTCTTTCAGATTTTACTTCTGAGCTCTTTGTGGCTGTTTGCTTGAAGGGTGCTGTGCCCCCTCAGCTCATAAATTAAAGCAGGCAAATGTGATTTATCTCCTCCCGTTTGGATCCTTTCAGCTAACTCCCTGAAATAACAGCAAACATAAATAGGGGGTATAAAAGGAACCCTGAAAGCTTGAGAGTGTGGATTATGCTATGAATCAGTTTATTAACGGCAGCCCATGGAGCGGCGCAGGGAAGGGAGGAAATTTATTCATTCATAAAGCAGTGTTTACAGCATTTATCTTCACCTGAGAGCATGCCTCTTAAAATGTAACAAAGGACCCCAAGACAAAGATTTTGCATGATGGATCTAAGAGTTGCTGTGTCAAAGCTGCCGGCAGACTCAAAGGTATTTCTCTGCTCGTACGTTTGCTGAGGGATAATATCATCCTCTCCTCTATACTGTGATGTGTGGCAGACAATGCTGCTATTGTTTCTGCACCCTGATTGGATCTGGGTAATGTTGAACAATTCTCCTGTGAGACTGACACTAGTGGAAATAAATGACACTTCAGAAGATCAGTGATCTCAAGGTATTGTAATTTATACATAACAATTTAATCTAAAGAATAAATGTCTTACCTGATATGGATTTTTTTTTTTGTTAAACATTCCTTAAATATTGTGGTTTGAATTTTCTTTTTATGCAGATATTTCTTTATAAACTAGGTTCCTGGTTGTTCAGTGTAAGTCTTAAGAGAAATGAAAAATAACTGACTTGATCCAGTGTCCAGCATTGGAGAACTTTAACTGAGCACTTATGTGCAGAAGCCTGTGAAGTTTAATACATCTCTATAAGTGTGGGTGTAGCCTGGAGCTTTAAAAAGCCATTCAAAGAGAATACCTGTTACAAATTTCTAAGTCAAATGACAAAACCAAGAGAGAACATGATAAAAATGCATGAAGATAAAGTGCGAAGATGATTTCCAAATAACAAAAAGAAGAAAAAAGAACTGGTTCCTGTCATCTGGTTAAAATAAATAAAGTTCAAGTTTTCATCAATATTTCAGAATTTCCAGCAGATAAATGTTACAATTTAATGTTGGTCAAATTTGCTGACATCTCATGCTGATTTTTTACATTGCAACCAATTGATTAGATTGATGAAAATATGGATGGAGTTAAATAGAGAGCAATTTTAGAAGAAAACCTGTAAGAGGATGGAAAAGGGCTGGACACTGTTTATATTGAAACGGAACAATGCCTTTAAATCTATAGCTAAAATGGGATGATTTACATCAAAATGCAAAACATCATCATATGATTTTGCTGTCTTCAAAGCTGGCTAAGGAATACGGGTAAGCAGGGATGCATTTTCTAAAAAAATAAAATCAGAATTTGACATAATAAATGTTCAAGGAGGAAGCACGGTGTTTCACATTCTTCATGTGAACCATGAAAACCTCAAGTACTCTCAACTGCAGCACCTTGCCTGCTAGATTTGTGTGAACAGGAACGCCATTTCAAGCAACTTGTCAAAACTCAGTATGGCTCAATGCATTCTTTCTTCTTTTTTATATTCAAAACGAGTTCAGAGACTATCTGCAAGATTAAAAAGACACAGACATTTAACTAACTGAATTGTCTCTTTGTAAGAACGTTGTGATTCTGCAGCATGTGGAAAAATCTATTTGAAAACTTGCCCATATTAGAAAGATAAAAAAGTTTTTGGCTTATATTTAAAAGTCACATATATATCTTTAACAATATAAAAAGTACTCTTGCTGATTAGAGGCATCCACTAGTTGCTGCTTTTTAAGTTGCTACCCTTGGGTAATTTTTACTGAAAGCAACTTTCTTAAGCATGATGAAGCAAAACATTTTTTTTTTTTTACCCCTCCAGTGGGTCTTTTGTGGGCTCTAGTGTCCCTTATATGACAGTGGGCTGACAGGAAACGGGGAAAGAGAGGGGGGAAGACATGCGGCAAATATCGTCGGGTCCGGGAGTCGAACCCGCGACGGCCACGTCGAGGACTCAAGGCCGTCAAACATGGGTCGCGCTAACCACTACGCCACCACGGCACGCCCGAAGCAAAACATTTTTAGAAATTGCCTTTTATGGTCAGCAGGTCTGAACTGGTATAACTTTTAAGTTTCTTTTATGAGAACATGTTTTTGTCAATAATATATGAATTGCATTTTCATAAATTGAATAACCCAGGTCATATGATCTGAGGGTGTAGTTGATGCTGTCTTTACATTTTATGCGGTTATGTGTGTTTTGATGGAAATTGCGTGCCTAACTACATTACTTTTTGTTTTGCTTTTATGTTTATAAGTCAATATAAATTCCTAGTGTCATCCATTCATTCACTGAGCAAAACCTTCAGATTTAGATAATAAAGTATGTGTTTCCTTCACCTGCATCATCTTCCACATTTTTTGGCACCCTTGTAAAGATCATTAAAAAGCCTAAAGAAATCTTTTATTGCAGTAGCATATTTTTCAGACTGAAAACAAGACTAGGGGTTGGTTTTACATCTCTTGCCATCCTACTCACTGTATATTGTGGCAAGATAAATCTGTGTTTATCTTCAGCCTTGCTTGTCATAGTTACAGCTTTTTAAAACTTTATTTCGTCTAAATATGGACAAGTGAGTGTCTATTTTCTTCCAGACTTTTCCTAAGGAAGTTCAAAATATTGTAATACTGAAATAGCATGTTTTCTTGTCTTTCTCATATACTGTAGAAGAGTGGCAGAGAGAAATCAGCTATAAAAAGAAATGCATTTTAAAGGAGTTTGCAGGTGGACAATCAGTGTTACTCTCCATTATTCTACTGCTGCAATAATATATATATATATATATATATATATATATATATATATATATATATAGCAATGTACACTATGTGCAATTTCTGTTGCTGCTGTGGATAAATAAATAAGTCTTATTCTGCAGCAGCACATTAAGAACACATCTTTAGTATCTTAACTGTCTGGAAGTATTTTCCTCGTCTATTAAGCTGCTGAGTTTTAGAAGCACAGTCATCATTCGGAAATAAAAAACGTCCTTGCACCCCAGCTAAAGATTTTGTGCTGTGGTTTTTTATTGTATTATAATTATTCAGAATGAAGGTTAGACCCCACGCTCTCAGTTAGATGCCTTTGTGGAAACTGCAGACAGTGCTGTTGCTACTCTTTCATATTACTGACTATGGTAAAGAGGTGAAAGGTGACTGCCTCAGAAGCAGAAGTAAAATTGTTCTTAGTCCACAACAGTTGATCTAACAGTTATAGTAGCAGTTGATGCTGCATATTTGTAGGTGCTGTACAAGTTCAGCAATCCTATTAGTTTCTAGTTCAGGGGTATCCAAAGAACAGCCTATCAGCCATTGGTGGCCCTTGAAAAGATTTTCTGTGGTTCATCACTGCAATTTAAGAAAAATACAAATTTGGCCCATAAGCACAGGCGACTGGTGCAGAAAACCAATTATTTTATGTTTCTGGGTCAGCTTTTTACAGAAAAGTGAAAAAGGGAAATATTAGGCACAATGCAAATTACTTGTGTTTTATTAATCTTTTTTTTTTTTACTTCAATTCTAACTTCATCGTAAATGAGGCCATAACCATTTGGTGACATTTAACAAACATTTAACTTCATCCAGCAAACGTTATTCGTAGAAAGAGTGACAAATCCAGTTATTGTGGGGTGGCAAATTTAATTAAAATTTGTGAAATATGAGATTTTCTCCTAATTCCTTTTTTTCAAACATATGAATAGATGTTATGTATATGTTAAAAAAAATATTGCATACTTAGTTTATTGTTGAGCAGGTAAAATAATACGATTTTATTTTGAAATTTCAATTGTAAAACAACATAATCTTCAATCTAGGATTACTTTAAGCAAGTCTTGTGGTCCTGGGGGAGGTCTGGCCTTGGTCTCAAGTCTGGCACTGAGACTAAGTCTTTTTTTTGTTCTTGAAAGTGCTGGATGCTGGATTATTTTTCTCAAGATGAGTCAGGTCAAGCCAACAGCTACAACATTGTTTTATTATCAATTAGATTGAAACTCATGATTACGTCTGATACAACTAATGAAGATATAAGAAAACATTTGAATGTGTAAATGTAAAGTGTTTTTTATGTCTGTACTGTCTAGAGAAAGAAAGAGCATTAAGTTAAGTACTCCACTATCACTTGTTACCTACAAACACTCTGCCTACTACTTATGCTAAGTTAGTTAGAAAGTGTGGCAGTTCACCTAGCTGAAAAAAGCTAGCCTTAACAGTACAACCAGTCTTTCTATGTATAAAAATGTATATATGCTAATGAATAGCCAACTTCACCGATGTTATTCGAATTACAGCAATAACGTTGAAAACTGTCTCGTTTTTGTTTGGGACTTGGTTTTATCTCTCTAGAAGGCTTAGTCTTGTCTTGGTCTTGGTATGGTCTGGTCTGGTAGATGGTGTTAACAGAAACACTACTTTCACTTACTGATTTTGGCTCAGTTGGTAAAATGTTAGGATACCATTGTTCTGTTGGGCTTACATTATGATTTAAGCAAATTTAGCAGCTTTTTCGCTTGTCAAGTCAAGAGAACACACAGAGTTGATTCTGAAAGATTAAAATAATCTCTATGACGCAGCATAGCATATTTCTGTAAAATAATGTTTTATCCTGGTTCTCCAATATATTAAACACAAAGAATACACTAATAGCAACATGAAAAATTAGTTTTCAAAAGATTAACATGCAGTGCGACTTGAAATTATATTTCTACACTTTTGACCATCAATAACACCACACTGATACCCTACAAGACAAAGCAACAGAGGTCATAACCGAACAGAAGCTTTGACTCCTGACAGAGTCCACAAAGTGTACAGCAAGAGAGCAGATAGATGGTAAAGGGACTTTGAGATGAAATGTAGAGCAGATGGCACTCTGTGGGTGGTGCCGACCATCTCTGATATGGGCAGTCATGCTGGGTGAGACACAGTCTGTCACTGATTGGTGTCTATCTGCCCCACTGGTTGGTTGATTTCTAGCATCAAACACAGCAGGAGACAAGGCCCAGTGTTTTTGTGGTGACAGCATGGTGGAGGAATCATTATTACCTAGGACTGACTTCAGTGGTCATCAAGACATCATTCAAGAAAAGAAAGAAGGAAAAACTAAAGGATGCTGCAGTCTGAATCTTGATTGACAGCTGAAGAATAAATATGTTACATTACATACTGGTAAATCGAAAAAAAATTGAACATTGTCAAACAATTATATACTTTTTCTCACTCTTTTCAGAAAAGAAACTGACATGTAGATTCATTGGACATAGAGTGAAATTTTCAAGATGTTATATATTTATTTTGATGACTATAGTTTACACATAATGAAAACCCAGAATTTAGTTTTAGAATATGAAATAACATTTTTAAGTACTTTTAATGCATACACATTACTGACCCTCTGCACGTGACATCACACTCTTCAGAAAGTGACCCACTCCACCATGGTGGATGTCAAAACAACGTATGTGCAAGCTAACTTCTGTAAAGCTTTTCAAAAAATAGACAGTTGTAGCCTAATATTGGTTTTATTTTGTTCATTTTATAGTAACAATGGTCATAGGCTGCTGTGCAGTCGGCTGCACAAAAAGACAAGAATGCAAACCAAACTTGATATTTTATTTTAAACCTTTTGATGAGGAAAGAAGACGGTGGTAGATGGCAGTCGGCAATTATAAGGACCGGTAGCCTTTGGTGCATTTGCAGATTTGCAGTGAACACTTTTGACAAGATAAGAAGATTAACATTCATGTACTGAGAAAGTAAGATTAGAAAGATTCAATCAAATATTGCATTGTGGCGAAGTTAGACCCTGGAGAAAATGCCCCACCATCATATAGGAATAAAACTGGTACACATCTAGGCTTTTGTATGTTTTAAGTGTGATCCACTGACAGTGCTATAAATCATATGAAATAAATTCAGACAAAGTCAGCGATTTAATCAAAGGATCATACCTACGACAGCTGGTTGTATAAAGGATGTTGTATCCAAGCATATCCATGGAAAGTTGAGTAGACAGCAATGATCACAATCTTGAGATTATTGTCAAGCAAAATCCAAAGTCAAGACTCATTAAGTGGAGACAAATTCTACTCATGGGCTACTAATGTCACATTTCTTGTGTCAAAGCCCCTTCAAACCAGAGATCTCAGATGTGTCTTACCTGGGCTAAACAGAAAACATAATTAGGCTATTGCTTGGGGGGCAAAAGTCCTCTTTAAATCAAAGTACAGTTTGCATTTCATCTGGATATAAAGGTCCCAGAGTCAGGTGGAAGAGTGGAGAGACAGAATTCATGTTGCTTAACCAAGTAATGAGTTAAAAGAAATGAACATGTTTCCGAAGCCATACATTTCTGTTTAAAATTGTGTCCTGTATTCTAATTTTCTGGGAAATATGTAATGAATCTAGATAATGTATGAATTTCACATTTCTGAAATATGTCACAAAAATTTAAAACTTTTTTACAGTGTTCACATTTTATGAGAAGTGCCTGTTTTAGTATCTGTTGTTGAGGGGAGATAGATATTTCTTTTTTTTAAAGACTTTTGTGACTTACTGTAGTGGTTTTTATTTATCAGTAGCTGGACAGGAAGAAGGACAGAGAGAATGGGCAGACATGCACTAGTTGGCTCAGGGTTCGGACCGGAGACAACTGTATTGAGGACTGTACGACTCTGCATACGGTGTTTCTGCGCCCAAGAATTATACATTTCTATCTGAGAAACTGGGTGTAGAGTTTGTTTTTTATCAATCACTTTCAATATTCTCATCCTTTCATTTGAAAATATCATGTTTTTGCTCAGACAAAACTCTAAGATACTGCATTATTATATCCACGTAAATAAAGCATATGACCTTACAACACTTCTGTACCCTGAATTATTAACATAAATGTAATGCATTATTCTAAGTGCATATGTGGCCAAATTATCTGTGCTAACCTGTATAAGCACCAAGATGAATCTTTGCACTGCACAAATTACTGTCTGCAATATGGATGCACTACACAAAATTGCTTCTTTGAACCTCTCTATTCAGCTGCGAGAGGCCACAGCACTGCCTTACATGATTATAAATCACATAGCATATTCAAAGCCTGGAAATGTAAATAAGGTTGTACCCCAAAATAGGATTTGTTTATAGCAAGACTGATCTTGCTAATATAAGCTACAGAGTAAGGAGTAGGCATCATTTCTTAGAGGTATATGGTATGTAAGAAAGATCAGTGCTGATCTTGAAATGATTCCGATGGATATTTTCAGTATGAATTTTAGGTAGAGAATTCATATTAAATTGTCTGAAATAAATGTATTTGGTGCAGTTGCTGGAAACTTCGTCTTGCATCAAAGATTTAATTCTCCAAACAGAGTTTGAGCGATCTCCCATTGCAGTGTGGGTTCTCTTCCTTCCACAGCCCAAAACTATAACTGTAAGTCTAAAACAGGCCTTAGGGATGATTGTGTGCATGCATGGTTGTGTTTCCTTTGTGCCTCCGTATTTCCCTCTAATGGATTGGCAAATTGTTCAGAAAGTAATCAATCTCTTGCCCAAAGACAACTGGAGATACCTGCCCACTGCAATCCTCCAAGAATATACGGGCATAGGCAATGGAGGGATAAATGGATAATTTGGAGTCTTATGTCCAATGTCTGTCAAATCACTCAATGAGAACATGTTTCTCAGTGAATTATTTTTCCAGAAGAAGGAAATAAAGAAGTGGCAAATAGACAAAATAGGAATTTTGCATCCCGTAAAGAGCACTGGCTGGAAAGTCTATCAGTACATTGGTTCAGTTCTTCGCCTGCAGAGCCTGCTGTAGGAACGGACTTAATCTAGTGCAGTTTCAGCATAGAAAAGCTATACAAATAAAGCCATAGCTTAATGTATTTAGTCACTTGCAACTTTTCTCTCCATTCAATATATTAATAACTAAAAGAGAAAAAATCTTTAATTTGCTTGAGTGGCTAGTTTCTTAAGTAGTTCTTTTAAACATAATCAGGATTTTACCAACCAGGATCACCAAAGTGACTGCAATTAATATGTTTTTCAAATGGACAAATCGGTCAGAAATGTTAAGTGTTAAATTTTGCTTTTGGACAATTGAAGCAGGGAAATATGTAAATGAAATCTAAGTTCTTGGGGGATTTCTTATAAGCAAATGGAACAGACAGGAGAAAAATAATCAGAATAAATTTGCTAGGACAAGAGCAGTGACTATTTTAACTGAATGAGACAGTTATTTCTGACTCAAAAATATCCACAGCGCATAATCTTTTTCCATCTTTTTTTTCATAATTGCAGCGGATTACACAGGAGTGTGAATGCTTTTGGAAGATGCTGTATGGTTGTCATATATTGATAGCGGTTTTGTTGCTAAACAGTACATTTTATAGATTCCCAAGACTATCAACTTGAACAAGAGATGGTCTGCTTTCATTTTCTGTTAACATAAAGCATCTGGGGCCACGACAAGCTGTTGCTAGGAGGCGTGGGAGTGGGCTGCAAGCGGCAGGGAAAGGCACAAGCCAGCAGGTGGGCACAGAGGAGCCAGAGCAAGAGAGACATGGAGGTCAATTGCATTAGCTGTCTATAAGTGCAGGGATACTGCTTTGTCTCTATTATTGGGAAAAAAAATGGATCCAGCTATCAAGTGTGTGTATGTGTGGTGTGATATGTTCCAAGTCAACCATACAGATAAAAAATACACTTCATGCTAGATTAAGCAGCTATTAATTGGAATTCATCCTGCTGATCTTCAGGATCTTATTGTCCCTCCCAAAAAATCCATTAAAGAGTATCCAGAATCGCTTTGTCTTAAACTGCAGGCAGAGTCTCTAGCTTTCCGTTAATGTTTAACAGGCAGCCGGTATCCAGCCTACTTAAAAAAATCAATTTAATGGCCACTGAAATAACTTGACACTGACAAAAATAGCAAATAGAAAATGGCTGAAAATTAAATAATGGAAATCAGACATTCCTTGCGAATTGTGGTTCAAAAGGAATCACTAAAATCAAACTAATAAAACAGGTCTGGACAAAATATTTTGCTGTCAAAAATAAATAATTTGACCATAAGGACATGTTGTATTAAGGTGTGTCTTCTATTTAGCATTCCGGGTGTCTTTGGGCTTGTGATCAGTCAGTTTTCCTAATTACAGGGTGGTAAGTAGTTACTGGGCTGTTTGGTGACATAGTGTGTAAAACACTGAACATTGATCACAGAGAGCAATGAAGAAAGTTGCCCAAGGAGATTAGAAACATCTGAGGAAATAAATGAAACATGCCATCTAGAGAAGACACTCTTCAAACCTGGGACAACTGGAGCAATTAGTTCATGAGAAGAAACATGTGAACAGGTCCAGAAGTCTCATTGACAGATACAAAAATTGTTTGTTTGCAGTGAAGGTTGTGCAAGAAAATATCTAGTTTATGTCCAGGACTGTTTCATTGATATTTTTTTATGTATGTGTTGACCACAATTTAAAAGCAATGTCTGCTTTATTACTCATTACTTTTGTTAAGTTCATGTCATTTTGGTGACAATTGTGGGATTTTTATCCATTTACAGAGGCGTACCAACAATTTTGTTCATGTACAGTACGTATGTGTACATAGTAAACGTATAACCAACATTTATGATTTGTTATTTTTTGCTTTCCAGTAACATTTTAATAAATTTATAATCCTTACAGCAGGAAATTTCAACCCTGCAGTAATCTCCATCATGTTTTCCCATATAGCTATGTTCCTCAAGTCCAATTCTATAAAAAGTTTGTCCACGTTGAAAATACTGCTGCTAGTAACATGAATTTATCTGCTGGTAGTTTGTGTACAATGTGTGGTATGGCCCCAGAAAAGGCTTTTTATGATAATCCTACATTTTTGGTGAAAAGTTAAAAAAGCCAGATTCTCCCAAAATATATTTAAAAAAAAATCTATCCTTGGATTTAAGAGAAGGATGAGCCCAAAGCCCCGGGATGCATAGACAAAACAGTTCCTGTTCATCACTTCAGCTTGTTACAGATAGCTTGAGCAGTCAACAGCTAAACCACCAGTCTCGGCCACTGCTGTTCTTTGTCAATAAAATATTTATCAAGTGAGAAAGGGCATTACATGGCAGCTTTCCTTACTATTTATGTGATCTGTCAGTACAAAATGTCTGAGGATGTCAACAGATCAAATCAAATCAGAAACTGTTCTCTTTGAATGTTTATTCTGCATTGTTATCTAAAAATAATTTGTTGCAGAAAAGTAAATATTCCAAATATTCCCAAAGGTAAATATTACAAAAGTACTCAACCAGCAAGATTAAGACGTTCTTGTGCTTGTCCTCACCAATGCAGTAGGTGCTGCAAGCAAAGAGGAAAAAATACTGCTAAACTCATCCAGTTTATCTGGTTTTATGACGCTATAGGGATTCCAGCTGTGACTCCTCTCTCCTGGAAGTAGTACATAAAAATGGCTTAACACACATTCTGGTACTCAAAGTTTTTATCAGTCTCTTTTGGAGTTTTTTTTTTCTGTGTAGTTCAGTTTGTTTTGTTCTTCATATGGTTAGATTGTGTTTTGTGTTGCAATTAGAGAAAAACAAGATTCATTCGTTTTTATTCAACAAGTTTTGAACATCAAATACTTTCTTGAAGATCCCAGAAAATCTACAGTCCTCAGCTGTATTTTCATTCTGTTACTACACCAGGTTTCCAGAGTATTTATGCACTCTAAAGGTGACAGGCTAATTTCAAATGAGTCCCCTCTTTCTTTACGCCATTTCAACACATTTTCACCAGCAGCATTGAAATTCAGCAGATCTATTCCCATTTTCTATATATTACACATGTATGTTCTCTCCATTCTTTCTTAGATCCCTACCTGTGAAGGGAAACACTAAATGATTTAATGCACCATCTCTCTGTGCATAGTGGAAGAGAGTATCCACATGGCTTTTGTCTGTGTTCCTAGCTGCAGTAAAGAAAATGCATTTATAATGTAATATATTTTCAAAGCTGCGGTTCAGCTCACCTGGATCTTCGGCTGGAAAGGCTTCAAAAGTGCTAAGTGCATTCGGAAATGTTACGTGCTTAACATTCATGTATGAGTCTCTGATCCTCTGAAAAACACACATTGTTCACCGTCTTTCATTCCACAGCTAGGTTGTTGGCATGCTCTATTGCTCCAACCTGCTCTCAACCACGGACCTTATTAGCTACTTGAGAAGGGTCTTTTGTTCGGGGTCTTGTCTCAGGAGTCTTGATTGGCCTAATAAAGCATGTCCACAGGCATGTACTGCACATTGATTCAGCCAATTAAGAGGGTGACAAACCCTGGACATGCTCTCTATGCAGACGCAGACTCCCATGTTAGGATAATGATTCAGGGGATGAATTCTGAAAAGCTATGTCCAGATAAAGCAGTGTTAAAGATGTCTCTCTCAAGTAATAGTGCTCAAAGTCAAACAGTTTCTTTCCCAACACTTTAATCAGGTTGATCAAGACTTACTTCTTTGTAAATTGTACGGAACAAAAGCTTCATTTTAGATGAACATTGACCAGTAAATGTGTTCTTCAAACTTATTGAAGAACACATACTTTACAAATTTCAATACTTCCATTTAAGAAGCTGATTACTCAGTAGGAGCTTACAAGGTGTTGATTACTGTACTTCTAGTTCTTCTGGTCAAGTGTTTCAAGAGAGTCAAACAACAACTTTTTTATTTCTTTGTAGGACTACAAGCTGGGATTTTTATTTGAAAGAATCCAATAGAAAAAAAACAGATGAAGGACCATTGATTCTTCAAGCACTGGGCTAACACTTTGAAATACCAAATATAGAAACAAACAAAAAATCAACAACAGGTAGGGGGAGAAAACTTTGCTCATCTTATTAACAACAGTAATTGTTATAATAGTATTTTAGTATTCATGTAGAGTATGTGTTGTGGCCATTTATGCTAAAGTTTTGTAGTTTATAATTTCTACCAATTTTGTTTTGTTCTTTGGGTAGTTAGAATATATTTAAGTTAATTTAGAATCAAAATTTGTAATTCATTTTTATATTTGGAATTGTTTAGATTACGTTGTTAATTGTTAGACCCTCCCATTAAGTTGAGTAATTAAGAACAAACCGGGTGCTTGGTGGAAATGGATTGTCTGGTAAATGTCTGGTGTGGATGGGAGGTTTTGTAAAATTATTTTTTTGACCACTCGTTTACACTTGTTTACACCTTTTTATACCTTCGAACATTAAATTGAGATTATTTTTCGTTTCGACTAAGTTACAAGACCTTTTTTGGTCATTATTTTATCTCTACTTTTACATTAAATAAATCAATTCGGAAGTGCGTACAAATCCAAACCACCTGTTACCACCCACGGCCTTTATTGGAATTTTTGGCTTTTTTGGAACGGAAGGTTGCGACAGTATGATCGTTAGAAGGATGTTTCACTTTTTATTATCTTTTTATGTTTGTTTACCTAAAAGCGCATTTTACTTTGATCTACAAGTGTAGGAATTATGTACATTTTGTGAAATATTATTCACACAGTGTAACAATTTGAGTTTGCTCTTCAGAAACAACAAACTAGGTTTCTTTTTGCCATGATATCGCCATCTTGTCTTTTTTTTCCCTCTCTCTACATACGTAATGATTGACCGAACATGTTGGACTGAAAGTTCAGTGCTCAAAGTCCTATTGTGTCCCAAAGAGGTCAGATTCACTGAATTAAATAAATCAAATCCAACTTCCCAATTGTGTAAGCTATTTCATACAAGCCAAGGTCAGTAGATCATCTGTGCAGACAGAGAGTCTCCATAAATAAAGCGTTGAAGTAAAGCAACATTATAAGATCATTCCTGTGACAATTCTAGGACTTAGACATAGCAAATATCTCTGAAATATAAGTAAAAACAAAATGAAAGATGTCTTTTTTATTTACAAAACTAACTAATCCTTATAATTTCAAATTTCCCAAGAGCGGAAATAATATTAGTCTCTGTGATATGTACTGGCAATCATTTCCCAATATTTGGAAACAACACACATCTACTTTACTTATTTTATTGTCTTTCCCATTAAAAAAAAATAGATAAGAGCAATAAGTCTCTCTGTGTCATGTTATACTTATACAGCATATATAACTTTGATCAACCTAATAAACAAGGTGTAGATTAAAAAACAATAATTGCTTGACTTCATTTGAACTGTGAAGAGTGGTGTTGGAAGAAATATACTGCATTGCTTCACTGACTTTGGATTTTGCAGTAAAGGTTTTATACTTTTCAAATGTTGTTTACAAGGAATATATTGTGCTATAAGAGCATATTAAGCACTGTTGTATGAGGATTATTTAACCTGGATACTGTGAGTCTTGGACATATGGTGTACTTTTAAAAACATTACATTTTAGGAACAGTAACAACAACCTCATGTCATTACACTTATCGCTTGTAAATGTACTTAAACACATTTGCCATCAGTTTATTTTTTTAGCTACTGTTAAAATTATAGCAATATCACAAAAATAAGTTTTACTGTGTTGCTATGTCAGCTTACAAAGGCAAGGATGGTGTGTAAGAGAAAATTTTTTATGCAGGATGCAACGTTTCTTTTTTAACCTCAGTTGAAGGTGACATAAATCACTTTCTTAGTGAGTGCTTACATTCCACCTTGAGAGCACCTAGTCCCATTTTTATCAGTATTACTGGTTGTCCCCCTTACTTAGCCAAAGCTATTTCACACTTGGTTAGGTCTGGTATTAGAACGTCTCCTTGCCTGTATATTTAGCAAAGCCCTCCTAAATATTTTCGAAATCCCCAATAAACCAAGTAGAGGCTACAACCAACACGCTGTGCAAACTAACAAAAGTAATTCATTTTTGTTTCCCATGCTACGCATCTCTGAGTTAACGTGCCACGCTGTCTGCAGTAAGGGTCTTTAAGAACCCTAAGTGGTAAATGTTCAATAATGCTAAGAAGTCCTGGCTCAGACTGTATGCACGAATACTGACCCACACTTACACACTTCCCCCCGCAGTCAGTCTGCTTAAAAAATCATTGACTTCCAGTGATGCTTAAAATTCTGAAGCAACTTTTGACAAAAGTGTCGAAATGAGCGATAGATTGGTGGAATTGGTTAAATAAAGACACTTTTAACAGAGGTTGTTCAAAGAAGGAAAAAAAAAGAAGTTTTCTGTGAACTTCATTTCACAGAAAAGCCCAAAATTTATACTTTCCAGGGTGAGAAGCTTTACTGGATCACAATTGTTAAACTTCCACAAAGCTAGACTTTATCCCTCACCCCATGTGGCCTTCACAGAAGCACTGTTTCTTCCTTCCTACTCCGTGTTTGGAACACACTGAGGAGAATGTGGGTCAATATCTGCATAGTTTCCTGTCTCCATAATCTTCTCCCACTTGATTCACTTGTACTTATATAGCTCCTGGAAAAGAAGAAAAAAAAAAAAAAAGAACTCGGGCACACAGCCATGCTCACGGGTTCTCATAAAGGCAGGTGGAAACCATTTGGTATTCAATTCCCATTACTAAATGGTATGTTCAGGTTGGGAGGTAAGGTTATATCCTTGGCTAAGGTAGAGCTCAGCTCATAGGACCTGTATGTGCATAAGGTGATCTTATTATTTCACTTAAAAGTAGAGACTTGCCCTTCTTTTAAACAAATTCTGAACTGTGAAGGTGAACTGTAGAAAAGACTTTCATGTTTAATTTGAAAAGGGGTAAAATTCACTGTGGGATAATTTTTGAGGGTGCAAATACGAGACCAGAATAGCTGTTCGCACAATTCTTGCTAAATCACTTTTAAACCAGCGTGCAATATGCTTTGCGTAACTCACACCTAAACATAACGCATATGAAATGTGTTCCTGGATGGCCTAAGCTCTCTTCAAATCTAACAAGGCATGAAATAGGGTTTGTTTCTCAGTTAAATCCAAAGCACCCTACTTGACTTTGACAAACTAAAGCAGCATACAGAGCCAGTGATGAATTTACCCACACTCATTATGAACAGGGATGTCATTTAAGCTGTATAACTTAGATGCTTCTGAGCTGCTGCAAGTTTTAATGATTTTTATGAAAAAATAGACAGTTGCAAGTTTTATACATCCATATATATAGATATATATGTGTCTATGTATATAGACACATGTAGGGGTGTCTGTATGTGTGTAAAGTGGAAGTGCGTGTATTTGAGAGTACATGTATAATTTGGACTGAAGATTAGAGAAAAAAATCTCAAAATATTAAAAGATGTACAAAGTGAAAAATAGAAACATGGTTGTTGTATAATTATAGCAACCCTGGTATTACAGTGACTTAGGAAGTATTTGAGGGTGCATTCACACCAGCCCTGTTTAATCTGCTTTAATCAAACTCTAATCCATTTTCCTAGAAAGTACATTTTGTTTGGGGGTTTCACAATCAAACTCTTGATTCTGACCAAAAAAGCAACCTCTGGTTTGACTAAAAAACTAGATCTCATTTTGGTTGAAGTGAACTCTGGCACAGTTCAAATGCATCATGTGAATGCAAAGCGGACAAAAGGAGGAAGCGAAATAAAGCACAGGGCATTCTAGGTAAATGCAACCGAAACAAGCATTCAACTCTAGCACTAGCGGGAGAAATTGTCTCTTGACAATTTTGAGGAATCAAAAAGCTGACACCACTTCATTTTTGTTTATATTTTGTGAAGAAGGAAGTTGTGCTCAGTGACTACTTCAGAGGTTTTTGTTTTGTTTCCTTCAGTGGCTCTTGGGGCAGCGCCACCACAGGCAAGGCGGTAAACAGGTTTTTAAAAGGTTTGGATTGTTTGACAGTGCAGTGTGAAAGTGAATTTCACCAGCTGAAAAGATGTCACATGCTGCAATTTTGATCGCAAATTGAACCACGACTACTGGACTATCAGGTGTGAAAACACCCTAAAAATAAAAAATGAACACTTGGTATGATTATAGAAACTTCTCACCGACATATTATAGACATCGCAAGTACTGTGCTCCTGAAAAAAAGAAACCCAAAGAAGACGTTTTTGCAGCAAATTTTGCAGCTAATTAATGAAATTTTAAAGTATTTCCAATTTCACAGATGTGATCAACCATTTCAGGAGTTTCTTTGTCTTTTTCTGTATGTGGCATGATGTCTCACTCTCTCTGGAAAAAGAAGGATGGATCTAATGAGTAAGTTCATAGGTTTCTGCTCCACCCATTGTCACTCCTCTGTCTTGATGATTCGAAGACTCTTTCTCTCTGCAGTAGCAGGATGCTCACAGCACACCGCTGGACCATGAAACTGCCAAGCTTGCCCTTAAAGCAGCTGGTCTACCCTTGAGAGCACACTCTGGCCTGAGTAATTTTAGGATATAAAATTTGACTTCAATAAGAGTATAGGTGTTCCTCCCATAGTGATGACAAACATTACTTTGACAGAAATGATGATTAACAGCTTTGTAACAGGCCCTCCACTAACATCAAGCACTATTGTTGACTATAGTGAACCCAACTACTCATTTACCTTGAAGGTCAATTGAGAACATTTAATGGAACCAAGGCCCTCCTCTCCTCCACCAAGAGCCGTCTAACATTAACTTTAAGTGTGACTGCAGGTGTAATCTGTCAAATGGGCCCCTCACAGTGAGTCATTGGCTGAGTGTGCATGGATTCAGCCCAGACCTCGGAAAAAGCCCATGATTAAATGGGAAGTGTGACATAACTCTTGTTTAATGGTAGAAAAACAGTGTGTTGGCAAACAGCCTGGCCCATGGAACATGAATTCCATGTCCCCGACAAATGGTGCTTGTAAAAGGTCAGCATGACTTTGAATTATTTTACTCCTAAGAGTTAAGAAGAGGCAGAGGACACTGATCTTTTTTTTTTTTCTTTTTGTTTGAAGATCCCCAAATACCACATTTAATAAGAGAGGCAACAGGTTGTCCTCCAGGGAACTATTTAAAACAAAATCAGTATTCTTCACATTTTTTATGCATTTGCTGGTTTCTCTTTCTCCAAATCCTACACATGTAAATCAGTTCAGGGAGTGGATCGGGTATTGGCCTTTTGTGGTCTTAGTCAATGATTCACATTCATTTTTGTTTTTCTTATATTTTGTTGTATTGCAACCACACACTTTATTATTGGAACGTTACGTAATCAATAGCCTGGTCATTGCCTTCTTGTGCAATTCCACTCGAAAAAAAATTAGTGCTTCCATCACAGTCTGGACTTTCTCCTCTTGACTCAAGATTGTCTCCTTTAGATGTCTTTTTACTGGGCCAATCAACGAACAGACGTAGTTGTGAATGATGACATCAGTTTTCTGTAATTTTAGTAATGGCAGCAGAGGAAGTGAACAAAGCTGTTGAATTAACATTAACAGCTGCCTTGTTCGGATTGGTCCGTCCCTCTTCGCAGTGGAGGATGGTTGTTTATGGAGCAGGCAATTTCCGGTAAGCTTCTTAGCATTGAACTGGCGCATTACATGTGTCACGGGCAGACGTTAGCAATTGGGTAAAATTAAAAACCCCAACAAAGTCCACACCTCCAGCAAGCAATTGTTTCTCAACAGTTGAGAGCCCAGACCCTCTGGATGAAACAAATAACATAGTAGTAGAGGCTGGATTTTACCACGCTGTGTCATCAGCAAAACTGGTATATAATGGGAAAGTGGAAGCACAAATTTTACATAGTTTTAAAGTTAGAAAATAATCACAAAAACCATATATTCATTCAGCCCCTCTGTAGTCTGATAAGCCAAAACAGAATCCAGGGTAACCAAATACCTTTAAGGGGCAATTAATTAGCACATAGAGTCCACCAGGTTGCAATTTTATCTCAGGATAAATCCAGCTGTTCTATGAGTGCCTTAGGGAAAGAAAAAGCATTATGTAGACCAAAGAACATATAGAATAGGAAAGGGAGGAAGTTGTGGAGAAGTGTAAAGCAGAGTTAGGCTACACAAAACCATCATGAGCTTTGAACATAATCACACAGCTCTATAGCACAACTGCAAACGTACTAAAGTATGGATGAGTGCCTAAACTTACAGGCCAGGAATGGAACACATTAAACAGAGAAGCAGCCAAGCTCTGGAGCTGCTGCTGAGAACCATCACTCAGATGGGAGAATCTTTTGGCAGGACAATTATTAGGCATGCTCTCCACAAACCTGATCTTTATGGACGAGTTGTAAGAAGAAATCCGTCTCTCATTTATTTATAGAAACTGAACTTTATCTCTCTATAGAGGACAAACCTGAGTCTGTTTTTTTTCGTTTGACCTTGTCTCTTTTTTGCATATAGCAATTAAAGGACCAACTGCTGTCAATGACTATAAATAGCCTGTTTTTCCTCTCATGGATTTGACCACTGGCTATGTTTATCTTTGTTTCTCTCTAAGATAAAGCCACTGAAACAGTTACAGATTATTTTAACTCTTATTTTTTTCTTTAACATAGAAAGTATTCTTGGACTAGAGCTTCTTTTTATTTTGTCTCTCTGTTGTGTTTTCTCAAATTCCCAGCAGATGGTTGCTCTGAATGAGCAGAGTTCTGCTGGTGACTTCTTCCTGTAAACATGGTGTCATTGTTCTCCATTGGCACCACCTATATATACATATAGCAGTGATTCTTGAGAATAGGGACAAAACAGGTCCCATGGATAAAGTACAAAATTTGAATAAAATATACACCAAATATATATTTTTTAAATATCTGACTAAACTAACCTGGGTCATCTGAGCACAACAATGTATGTTTTCCTGGTGTTTGCTGAATATTTTTTTATTTTAAACATTGTAGTAGGTGAATGGTGTCTGTAAAAGCCCTTGTCCTGGTGTAGAACTCAATACATTATCATAGTTTAAAAGAACTAAAATAATTATATTTAGTTGTCATAATATATTATTTTATAAGTATTCAAACAACTAACTTCATAACTATCAATGAATGCAATTAAAAGTCATTTAATGTATTTTCAAATTCAATTGAAATTGTGTCCTCAGTTTTTGTCAACACCGTCAGACATAGAAAGAATGTGAAAAAAATCAGGCATTATTGAAGGGCACCAGAAATTCTGAGGACCCCATGACCACTTCCTTTCTCTTCCTGTGCTTGGGGGGATAAGCAGCTCTGGTAAGCTTATATTATTCTTTTGTTTTTTCTTCTTTTTTATTCCTAAGTTGTTTGTCACAACCATAAAGTGTCAACACCATAAGTAACATTTTTCAAAATTTTGATGAAATTTTGTTAAATAAATGCTTAATTTTAGTATATTTTAAGGATTTAAAAGAACTGATGAGCTACAATATGGCCTCCTTCAGAATATCATCATATAAATGAAGTTAGCATGGCGTTTTGTCAACTCCGTCAGATGTCAACTCCATCAGATTTTTTAACTGACGGTGTTGACTCTCTTAGTGATGGTGTTGACAAATGTCACTTAAGTGTGCAGTTAATTCATTTTACTGTATTTTACATAATTGACAGCACTTCACATTCATCATGTATTTCTTTTTAAAAATGTTTCTGATTATTTTCAGCAACGTGTAAAGTTTAATGGTTTAAATTTAATACAATTTTATTAGTCCTTTAAAATTAATAAGATGTAGTTTATTTTGTAAGGGAAGGGTATGTTTATCCCATGACAAGCAGTGTACTGATGATAATTGCCTATATTTCAGGCTACAATGGCCAGAGAAAAGCTGTCAGTGGAGGAGCGCAAGAGAAGGAACAGGGAGTATCAGAAAAGAAGGAGAGAAAAAATAAATAGCCAGCCTGAGCTGAAGGAAGAGTTTTTAAGAAAGGAAAGGAAAAGATGGAGACAGAGAGTGGAAGAGGGAAAAATAAAACATATCAATAATCTGGGTGAAAGAGATAAGAGACGTAAGAGAAGACTTTGGAAGCAAAAACAAAAGGAGGCAAGAGAACGCAGAAACAGAGCAAAGGAAGGCCAGAAAAGTGTAGATACCCCACCGCAGAGTCCTGTAGATTTAAATTTTGAAGAACCAAGGAGCACTAGGCAGCGGGCAGCAGGGGAAAGGGAAGTACAATCCTGTCACTATGGACAAAATCTCCCGCAGATCACACTTCACACAGGCATGTTCTACACTGGGCAACAAAAAGCAGGATTCTGCACAATCTCGGAGTCAAAGCGTCAGGATGCTGCAGCCATATGGACCTATATGGATCAAATCCTCACAGATATTCACATCAGATATCCGGCTATAAACACTATCCACTTTTGGTCTGATGGTCCAAGCAAACAATATAAAAATAAGAAGAACTTCTTTCTCCTCTGTGTTGTCCCGCAACGTCTGGGATTTGAGAAAGCTACATGGAATTTCTTCCCAACATCACATGGCAAAGGCGCTCCAGATGGCATTGGGGCGACGGTGAAGAGATGTGCTGACAGTATTGTGCTGAGAGGTCAGGATATCATAGATGGCAAATTATTCTTTGACAAGGTGTCCAACAGCTTAAGTGGTGTCAAGCTGCAATTTGTGACAAATGAAGATTTTCAGTCTTATGACTCTCTCCTCCTGCAAACCCTGAAATCAATTCCAGGAACAAGAAACATTCACCAAGTGCTAGCTCAGGGGAATGTCATCCATTGTAGGTTCCTTTCATGTTTTTGCGGAGAGCCACAGATTTGCAAGTGCTTCAGTCCCACCATTCACTCTTTTGGCAACACAACACAGGACCCAGATGTCCATGAAAGTTCAACCACTGCTAAAGTTCAAAATCCTCTGGAAATGCTGATGGAGGAAATGGAGAAGGAGCCGAGCAAGACACCTAAAGGAACAACAACCCTGATAGATCCTTGTGATGTCCAAAGTGAAGACTGGCTTGTTGTGATGTATGATGGAAAATGGTGGCTGGCTAAAGCCTTACAAATTGACAAAGAGCACGAAGATGTACAAGTGGAATTTTTTCATCCTCATGGACCAACTCTTAGCTTCAAGCAAAAACAAGGTCGTCGGGATATCTGCTTTGTGCCATTTTCGGATGTCCTAGTTAGGCTGAGAAAACCATCCTCACCAGTCCGCACAAGCAGCACCAGGGGTGTATACCGCATTTCACCAGCTGTTATGGATTTTATTGAAGGAGAATATGTGACACGTCTATTGCCTGGGGATTAAATATTCTGACTTTTAAGCGATTTAGAAAGATATGAATTAGTTCACAATATATTTCAAAAAGTTCTGTCGTGTATATTTTTGTTTGTATTCATCTTTTACATTTTGATTGAAAATCGTCCTGGTTGATGACTTCAGTGACAAAGGTACATTCTCAAAAATTTAGATGTTCCTTGAAATCTAAATATGGTTATTTCACATTTTTTCTTCATATCTTCACATTCTACAACATTTCAGCATTTAATTCTTCTTAAATGTCATTTCAAGTTCAGTGTTTTCTTTTTACTTACTAGTTTGTCACCACCATCAGTTTTGTGTCAACACCGTCATGTGCCGTCAACTCTGTCAGATGTAGTTTATGTTGCATTTTGTTTAAAATAACATTTATTTTGTTTCTTGATAGGCATTTGTTTGTGAAATGTCTGAATTCATGTATTTGGTGCATATGTGTTTTTTACTAATAAATGACACTGTTCATTGTGGTGATTACTTTCAAAATTGTTTTTTGTATCAATTGAACTGGAGTAATTAAATACAGACTAAATAAATGTTTAAATTGTGGTATGATTAATTTAAAAAACATGGACATAATTAAAATAATTAAGACACCACAGAGAGTAAAAATATCAGTCATAAGTTCATTAAAAAATAATTTTATACCAATTTATTTTTGTCTGATGGTGTTGACAAATTTCTCAGTCAGATCCAGTAAAAATGTAATTTAAAAGAAAATGCTGCAGCTGGGAGCCTGCACCTTAACATATTTACATTCCCAAAACATTATTTGTCATGTATGAATACATAACTTCAGGAATAAATAACATTTTTGGTGGAAGAATTTTAAAACCATTTTGTCCCTTATCTCAAGAATCACTGATAGACAATAGGGAGGCTTTTATTCAGCAGGGACAGGAAGGCTGTCCACAGTTGTGGGAAGACAAATGAGCTAAACAAAGGGGGATCTTGGTAGAAAAGTTGTTAATGACTGCAAATACCACAAGACTAAGATGGAGGTTCAGTTTTCAGTAGGACAACAGCATACTACACTCAGAGATGCAATGAAAGCAGATTAATAGGTTAAATGACCCAGTCAAAATTAAGTCCTTCAGCCATTGTGGATCCATGGCAAGAAAGTAGCTGTTTACACACATTCTCTGTCCAATCTGATTGAACTTGAGATAGTTTGCAAAAAATAAAAACAAATATTGAAGCTGGAATTGCAAACAAAAAGTGGTTTGACAAAGTGCTGCCTCAGTGGAGCTGATGTAACCAAAACATTTTAGATTTTTATTAGTAAAAAAAAAAAAGGAAGACCGTGTCTCATTTTCCTTTCACAACAAACTACTGTGATGTTTTTGGTGATAACGTGGAAAAATGGGGAAGGTATGAAGACTTACGGAAGGCTCAGTAAAAGCATAAACCAAAAGCTTTTGTTTCTTTTTTTTAAAGTGGATTTTTTTTTTATGCATTACCTCTATTTTGACTTAATCAAAGTAATAAATCAAGAAAACAACACAGCATAGTTATATCTGGAAAGGCATCAAGGCAAAATATGGTAAGATACAAATTTTTGCACAGGAAGCAAAAGAGATGCTGATTTCCAGCTAAGCCAGCAGCTTTAATACAACAGCCTCAGTGCACCTTGATAAATATCCTCTGGTGTCGCTTGTGTCCATAATACCACCACGTCAAAGTCAATTCTCTGACCGCCTGACAAGCGTGCCTTTAAGAAAAAGAAAAAGCAAAGCAAAGCATATGACACAAAGAAATTGACTTTGCCTAGGGTCCTTCTCTGCTTGACAAAAAAAAAAAAAAAAAGAGAAAGGGACAACAACTCAGCGAGTTCTTGGGAATAATCGACTTTTCCTTAGAGGATGCAATGAATAATTCTCTTTTACCAGGAGAGACGGAAAAAAACTCCCCTGGGGTATTGAACCAAATCGTCTTTTCTCTCTTCATTAGAAAAAAAAAAGTCTACAAAGTCTTATCAGCATTCTGCATTCTCTGCCATTGGAGCTCAGATAATTGATTATGTTTAGGAGGTTCACTATTGGATATGCTGTGCCTTCGCAGTGGAAAGAGATATAGCAGTAAATTAAGTTTACCTTCACAGGGCACAGTCAGACAGAGATTCTGTGACCTCAGAGAATACAGGTAAATTGAAATTAGATTATATGGGGCGAGGGGAAACATCCAGATGCCCAAATGGCTGCACATGTGCAACCAATTGTCTTTTTTTTTTTTGTAAGACAAAAACATGACGGATATTATTACGTCTATGCGAGCTTGTGTTTAATGCTGAATTGACCTGCTTTTGGAGGTGCTGTAATAATAGCATTTAGAGGAGCTGTTGTTCCCAGGTAATTTTACTATGCAGTCAAAACTGTTCTTCCCTCTGAACCACCGACGCTGGTTCATAAACATGTAAACTAGACCACTGAGAAATTGCTTTTCTGAGTTGCACCCCTGTCAGAGTGTGTCTCCATGTGAACTCACAGGTGGGCTTCAGCTGTTCTGCCAAAGGGGTTGCTAAATTTTTCTTAATATATATTTTTTTTCTAATCTCAAAATTCCCCTCAAAAAAGGATATAAAAACTTGCTCCTATCCAGACTGTGGCTTTAAAAAAAAGGTAGAGGTCTTCTTGAGGTTACAGCTTACAAAAATCATTAGTTAACCTTCCATCTGCTCTTTGTGCCACAGTCATTTGTTACTCTGTGAGCAGTGTCAAGCTGTGTGCACTGTGTAGCAGAGGTGTTGACAGAGAAATCCACCAGTTTTGACTTTTACCCTACAAATACAAAAAAAATAAATAAATAAATACGCTGTGTCCCAGACAAAAACACAGATGACAAAATTTATTTTAAATTTTCAGCTTGTTCGGAGGTTTTGTTGGGACAAATAAATGTTTGCAGAAATGCAAAATAATATTCCAAAAGGTACCAATGCTTATAAATGCAAAACCAAGTATATTATCTCTTTAAACTCCATGCACCAAAGTCCAAGATAATTTCTCCTCCAACACTGAGATTTTTCACCAACATGTCATCCATGCCAACAGCATGTGTTACAAAGAACATAAGATAGTCGTTGTTGTTGATGTTGTTAATTTTACTGCCGAGTGCTTTTACACGGACGTGCCGTCCGGTTAAACTGTAAATAAAGTAAGAAAAAACAAAACATCAATACTTAGTATTGCAGAATTCAATCAACACAAACTTAAACATAGATTTATTAGCTAGGCTTGACTAACCAGTTATAAGGCAGTTTATTCTTAGAACACTTCCTCATATAATAAACATCGGCATTCAACTATCACAGCGCAGCAAACACAGCTAGCATTGGGCTAATTAGCACTAGCAAATTCAGCAAGCTCACGCTTAGAACAGATAACAAAAACTAATCTCCCCACAGCTTACAGCATTAATAACTCACCACGTTGGGCAACACTCATGAACGCCAGTAGAATACGATTTTATTGTAGCTTCAGCTTGTTAGCTTCAGCTAACGACAGTCTCGGTGAATTACTGGCCTGCCGTAAGTTTCTTCTCTTGTTTCTCCTCCCCTCCACAACCAATGCAAAACAACTACAGAGCCCCCTAGCGGAATGGGAGGAGTGAATCCAACATCATGCAAATCAAACATTGACTCCAGAAAGGGCTTTTCATGCTTATTTTTCTTTACACACTTTGCAGAAGTAATGTCCAAATTAATTTGTCCAGATATATGTTAATGCATTTTCTTTCCCCAAGTCTATGGCAAAAGTTATAGGTCTGAAGTGTACCAGTTACTCTCGAAACACTAAACCCCCACAAAATGATGCTTCCAGCTCTGTATTTCACAGTTGTGTGTTTTCAGTCTGTGAAGCTTCTCCCTCCTGCTTTTGCCCCAAATGTAAAGTATATCTAAATGTGTTGGCATAACAGCATAGCCATCAGACAGTTTTCTGAGATTTCCTAAATAGCTTAAAGACATAATAATCCTAGCGTATATGAACATCTGATGTTGAAAATTGTAATGCAGTTTTATTTCTATCTTCTGGTAACCTGGTATTCTTTGATAATCCTAATTGATTAACTCGCCAAACTTGGTTTCAACTGTATCCAGTATTAACTGTGAAACAATAGAAAAATTATGTTAAACCGAACACTTTTGGTTGGTTGCAGATGTTTTTGACTTCTTAAAGAAACATAATAATAAAATGCATCATTTCATACCTGCACTGTAAACAAATATAACAGTTTCTTTCTTTTTTATCTCCGGAGGAAGTAAACGCTAAGAGAGTGCTGACACAATAGGTGTTACCATTAGAACATGTAGGTGTCAAAAAGAAAAAGCTGTAATCTTTACCTGCTGCTGCATCCTTCCACCCATAAAACAGCACAAAACCATAACAAAACACTTATCCCACACAAAAATGTACATCTACCCTAACAGTATAATTTGCCCACTCTCTTTGATTACTCCTGAAGATGGGCACACATCTTAGGGTAGGAAAAAATATATATATACATCCTCCCATGCTGGTTGTGAAAGTGAGGGTTCATTTTATTGCCTCCGGAGTGAATAGAGAATCCTCCAACGAGGTTTTTATATGAAAAGCCTCCAGTATAAATATTCAAACCACAGTTTCTTTTTTTCCTCTACAGTTGGATACATCCTCTGTTCATGAATGTTTCTTTTATCACAGTCCACAGAGGGACCTTGGGAGATGAAGGGGGCTATTAAGAAAATAAATAAGAGTGTGTTCAAACACTTAGCTTGATCAAGACCAAGCATTAAATAATTACTGTAATTCACTTAGGTTTCTTTTAAGCTGTGTAACGATTTTTTTCTGTTTCCCTTCTGCATAAAATTGATCTGAAGAGGAGGACTAAACAAAGGACCTTTAAATTAATTGGGATTCTGTCCTCCGGAAAAGTAGTGCATCTGTCTCTGTGCAGACTCGGAAAAGCTTTTACAGAAATGTAGATAGGACAGTGTGAATGGAAAAAAAAAAAAAATCTGAAAAACCTGCTACAACCTTTGCATCAGGCAGAAATCTTGTAATGAAATTGAAGGTGACTGGTACATTTAGAGAACCAAAGCCTCAGAGTGAATTGGAATATCACCTTGTCCTTCTCCTCCAAGAGAGACAGAAAGAGAATAAGAAGAAAGAGCGAGAGGGGGAAAAAGATAGTTTGAGCGAACACATTTCTCTCTATGTTCACTGTGCGTCTGCATCAATGCTGAGGTCAGTGAGCTGTAAAATAGACCGAATGAGGGGGAGACATGAAAGAAATAAAGAGAAGAAAAACACTTAAAGTAGCCACACCCGAGGTGGACATCACTGGACATGACACAAAGTTAATCTAGACAATTTCGGGTGGCCAAGCTTCGAGGCCAAATCCTCTCAAAATCAGCTAACATTATCCTTGTAACATAGTCGCCGATCGGCGTCTGTCTTCCAGAGTGAAACAAGTGTCCAGAGGCAGAGGCAGAGCCATGAAGTGAACAGTAATGTCAGTGCTGTTCTGCACCCATTCCCTCCCATCTCGTACTCCTGGTGGTGGTGCTTCAAAGAACCTGTCCTCCCTTTGAAGTAGAAGGGCAGTTCGCTTGGGGAGGAAGTTTTTTTTTTTTTTTTTTCATTCCATAGGCTAATGAATCAAATTCTACTCCTAATTATCTCTCTGTATGGAGGGGGATTGCAGAAACATCTCTATTCGTCTTGCTTTTCTTTTCCCATCAGTAGAAGAAAATGTGAGCACTGAGATTCCGCAGGTGTTTGACTTCAGTCCATGAAAGCAATTTCAGAGTCCGCTCTATTAATGTGCAGAGTAGGAAGAAAACTCAGACAAGGCATTAACCCTTACACCAAGCAAACAGTGTTTGTGACTAATGCGTAGACAGAGCTAAAGAGCTAAAACACCATCATAAATCTAGAACTAATTTTCACAGATTCTTATAAAAAAGGACAATTAAAAACCCAATTCCCTTGCCTTTCAAACACTTTCATCTATCAGAGAACTTCACATTATGTCAGAGCTGCCTTTTGTGGGGGCCGATGCTACAAATACTAAAAGAGCAATTAGAGTAATAGTTTCCAGATGAGCTTGACTAATACAGTAAATACACTTTAACTGAAGTTAATTGCAGATTTGAAAAAGACTGTAATTTGACCTGTCTTCATAGGATAGGTTGATCTCCTTTAAGACGGTTTGTAACGATGAAATCTTTTATAAAAACAATACAAAAAAGGAAATACAGATCGCTGTTGTAATGTTTTACAAAGGTATCTATGCTGTTTGAAATTGTTCACATATGGTCAAGCTACAACTCCAAACTTTTTGGAGGATTATATGTGAAAGACCAACACACATCAGAACATAATTTTAAAGTGGAAGGAAATTGTGTCATAATTTACAGATAATCAATGGTTTTAGTGTCTCTTGGCTTTTGTACTATCTAAAACAGCAGTATTTGTTATGGCTTGCTAATTGACATCAGCTAGAATGGGTTGACCTTGGTAATAGCACCCAACATCTAAGGAAGATTTACATGTAGAAAAAATTTGAATTAAAATAACACATCAAGAACAAGTCTGTTGACAAAAACAACATTAAAATCCACTTTTGAGTAATCTACTTCTGGCCACTGAGTGAAATGTCTGGCTATATCCATTTTCCTCTCAGTAAGAACCTCTTTAGGAAAATGTTAGGCCTATTATCAATGCATTTCCAATTTACCTGTAGCAAGCCTTTGCTATTTCCTAAGGTTTTCAGTTGATAAAGTTAAATTAGGTTAACGACGGCTATTTAACTTATATATATATATATATATATATATATATATATATATATATATATATATATACACTGTATAGATACTGTATATATAAAGTATGCTTGAGCCTGAAAGAAGGCTGAGGAGAATGAACAAGAACAGAAAGCTCATCTAAAGATGCATAAATGGCATCTGCGTAATCATCTTGTCTGTGCAATTCTCATTGCATGTAATATTTGGAATTAACACAGCTGGACTCATGTGCACTGTACTCCTTTATCAACCTCCATTATCGGTTCTCATTGAGCTAAACTCTTAAATTCAAAATATACACCATAATGCATTCAATTCAAACAACTGACAGCAAGCAAACTTTATTAAAGCACTTTTTTTTTGTGGCAAAGTCTTGTTTTTTCTCATGTGTCACTCTAAAAAGGAATGTTTTTTTTTCTGATTAAGTAATTTTCACTCTGTATTGTTTCTTTAAGTTTGTTTTCATGCATTAACACCTTACGTCCATTTAACCTCCACTGTCACTCCGAAAACATTTACATGTTATCCAATTGGATCACGAGGACACCCATGTCCTCATGACAGTTACGTTTACTTCCATCCAGCTTGAAGTGGCAGCGGTGGATAAATAAGGGCCTGACAAATTACAATGGTAATGGTAAAAATAAGTATGTGAAATTACAAATTTATCTTTATCATGTTTATACATGTATTTAGAAATACTTTTAGACATGAGTTACTCAGTATCACTAAGGGAGTAACACTGAGTCAGATGGCAGGAAGTCTGGTTCAGGGGGGGGCTAAGTGAGCACATTTTAATTTAATTTAAATTGTAATTTAATCAGATCACACATAGAACTCAATGTTGTGATTGGACACAATATGAATATCGCCTATGTTAATCAGCAAGGCAAATAATTAGTAGAAGCTCTAATTTGTAAAATACAAAGCTACTGAGCAATACCGTCATTATTCACATCCGTTCTGTGAATGAGAGAAATACAAGTGGGCCTTCATTGTTCTAGTCATGTGTGAACAATCAGATGTTAATACGTGAGAGGATTTTACTGGTAGCAAAAAATATTATTTGAGGTTTACTCTATTTACAGCTATAAGAAAAAAAAACAAAACATCATTTATGTAATTAAAGTTTTCTTCACATTGGTGTTGTTAGTTCGGAGCAGTATGAATGCTATTATACTGCTACATAGTCTCAAATTTGGAAATATAATATGGAATATATAGCTCCCATTTCTGATACATCGATCGTGTGATACATCTATTTTTAGATTTTAGATTTCTATATGTTTAGAGATTTGTTTCATCTCTCCTAACACATAGCAGATTATGGCATTGTTATTTAGATATTTACCAGTTTGACCTGTTGGTCTTTAATAAATGTCAAATGTCTTATTATTTAATATTAATGGCCCTTCAAAAATGTACAGTAGACAATGTGAATCAGCATAAGTCAAAGAAGGAGTGACGAGGCTCAAGTTAACCCTGGTGGAGCTAAGAATCTGTTTACATGACAGCCTTCAAAGCTGCAGTATGTAACTTATGTAAAAATATGTTTTTTATATGTTTGTTAAAAGTGTGACTGTGACTTGACAGCATTGCATGAGCCAGAATAGGTGTTCTGTTTGTGAAGTCAAATCATAAAAAGAGGAAAAGAAGGGAAAAGTGAAGAAAAAAGAATAAAAAAAATGAAGTGAAAAGAAGGGGAAAAGGACAAGAAATAAAGAAAATACTTGCACTAGATGTAAAGAATGGACGATCAAAAGAAAACGTGAAGTAACAGTGGTTGTACTACGCGGACCATAAAGAGGGACGGACAATGACGGAAAAATTAGAAGCGGCAGACAAAGCAAAACAAATCAAACAGGAGTTTGGTGTGACATTTGAACACTAATGTGCTCGTATGGCGGGAATGTGCAGACCTGGATACATCTACAAACAGAGACTGTATTACTGTGAGATTAAACATGTTATAAAACTGGGTAACAGGTAGGAAAGTTTTATTGCATAATTCACTTCAATTTCTTCTGGCAGAGAAAAACTAAGTATAACAGATAATTTTTACATTACAGAGCCCTGTATGTCTATGAAACAAGTGCAGCATCCTCCTAGTGGGAAATCAGAAAGACAATGGTGTAATCTCGTTGTGGGATGTGAGATGTCTTTTGGTGTTTGACTGCTGACTAATAAGGCTTAATGCCAGCAAGCTTTATTAAGGCTGAACCTACGATGAGATTTCAGCTTTGGGCACATGCAGCGTTGTGGCAGATTGAAATGAATCACCCCCTCAAATCCGTATCTCTGTCCCTCCAGTGTTGTTTTTCGCAGCAACATGACTGCCACAGCATCAACCCACCCGAAACGCTGCACCTTTCTTCTTTTCTGACATAAAATTGGAAAAAATAAATAAATAAATAAAAATACTTCATGGAAGCTTTTACTGTGCCTTAAAACAGATGCAAAGAAACACCATCCGCCCCAAATAGAAAATCTAATCCTATTTAACTGTGTCATTTGGGGGACCTGTGGCATAGCAAGAAAAACAGTAAGCTGCTCCTTTCTTAAGGGCAGCATGAGGCGAGTGGGAAGTATTAATCACAAGGGCATGCATGGAAGCAGCACGAAAGTGAAGATTGGAGTGGGGAGTGGGTGGTTGAAAGGTTGCGCTGGCGGAAATTACCACTAGTTTGTCACTGTTGTTGGTTCGAAAGCTGGAGGCACCTGCAGACCAAGTTAGCACTGATTACTATTGGTTCCAGCAACATCAGGCTGGGGATGACTAATCAGATTACAGAAGCTAAAGAATAACTACATTCAAATGTAGTTATTGCATACCAATAATTAGTATGCAAGTAATTCAACAAGCTATGTCCATGTACATATATTTATTGTTATAGTGACTGACAGTCTGATGTTTGTAAATGTAAAATTGGCTTTGTATTTGTTATACTGGGAGTATTCGTGTGGAGTAAGGCACAATTTCAATACATTAAGTTCTGAACTGTTAAGAAGTATATAGTGGAAACTAGATATATACACTGTATAAACAGATCCTGAAGCTTAATTGGATTTATATAATAGAGTTTATGTAAGTTATTTCAATTTTACCAAAATGAACTATTTTTTTCACATTACCATGAGTGATCATTTTTGTGAGATCGTTTTATTGCTCTTTTCAAAGTCATACTGTAACCCGGGTGTAAATTTTAACCTTTATTTCCTCCTCCGATTTTCCAGTCTTTTAACCTTTTTATATCTCAAACCTCGCGATGCTTTTAATAGAATGATTGGCGATTCTCGCGAGACTATTAACTAGCCAATTGCGATTGAGTATTGGGGTCACATGTACCGCTGCAGCTACTTGCTAGGTATATTAGCTGGAGCGGGGAGGCATGAAGGTTAGAACACGTTGGAAGGAGCAGAGCTGCAGGTCAGTTAAGTGTGGTGTTATTCATTTCCCGTAAATCTGTACGATGCTCACTTAATGTGCTAAACCGTAGGAGCCAACTGGTGTGAGCCAGAAGGGAGATGAAAAAAACCCCGGTAGGGTGAAATAAAACTGCGGAACTGGTGAGTGTTTTCGTCCATGACTTTGCGTTAGCTTATAATCACTGTTATTGTGTAGCTGCTAAATTATTGATTGTACACTTCTTTTGATAAGCAAAAAGGTGGCTTAAATATTTATTAAACACTGGTTTAAATTAGATTTTACATTTCATGTTTATTGATTATATGGTGTATATTTATTGAATATTTCATGAATGTAATTTATACTGAATTTTAGATTTATTGCAATTGACTAAACATGATTGTTTAGAATTATTTATAGTATAAAGAATACTATTTATTGAATTGTGTATACGCTAGATGTTTAGATTATATATATTAAGGAAATGGTCTTGTTTTGTTATTCAGGCCAGGTTGATGGCGAGCTAGAAGAGCATAGAGCCAAAGAAAGAATTCACTTTTTTTGGGTGATCGAAGACTTCTGTTTCCTACCAGGATTTGAACCAAGCAAAGTATAATTATCTTGTTGAGAGCCCTAATTAATTGCAATTTGGGATGAATGGACTAACAGGTGTGGCCTCTCAATTGTGGAACTTTGGGAACAATTGATTGATTTAGTTTCCTTTGTTGTTGTGTTTTTTTTTTTTTTTCCTTATGATGTTAATGGCCATTTGGATGTTCCCAATGCTATTGTAAATATGTATATATATTATTCACATTGCAAATATAAACAACTCACAAATACAATTTCCAGCCTACCTGCTCTTTTTGAGTCGTACTTATTTTCTGAGGAAAAAAACTAGCCATTTACCTTATTGGTCAAAATCCAATTATATTGAATAACAATATAGAATATTGTTATTCTTATAAATATGCTACAATACACTAAGATTACTTTGCCTCTAAATAATTTAAAAACCTAGATGTTGATGTCATGGCTTTGTATGCTTTAAGGGGGGGTAAAAGAAGATGCAGCTGTTTTTGTTGTGGTTGTTGCATGACCTCATGGAACAATCAAAAATCAACTAAAATATAAGGATGAAAAGTCTGCTTCATCCTTGGGTATAATTTGAAAATCCGTCAAGGATTCCACAGCCGTCTGTTTAAATAATCATGAAAACTATAGTTATACAGATGTATCCATTTACAGTGTTGTCAGATTATCCTCTATTTTCAGTTTAACCAGCTTACAATAAAGTTAATCATATTCATTATTCCCCATTGCAGCATTTTGAACTAAGTTTGCAGTTCCCACACAAACTAGTTCTCATTAATTTATCTTATTGTCATTGTCTGGCATCTGTATAATTTTCTCCTGTTGTCTTTGTCCACATATACTGTGATTCATAGTGACTCAAATTACAAAGCAGCATCCACATATTTTAGTGCTTTTATCAAGAGGAAGAAAATTTGAAACTTGGACTGATGAATGGTCCATTTAGACTCTAACTGCAGTCACTTCTAATTTTCTTTTCATTATTAAGTCATAGCAGATTTGCCTTTGTTTTTTTTCTACCATTGGAATGATTATTGCATTGTCACAAATCCACATGCTCAAAACGCCATAGGAATACTGAATAATTGCCAAAGTTCTCTTGGATTTTGTCTCATGATCACAAAATACTCACTGACCTAAAATAGAAAATATTTAATCAGGTTTTTTTTCCAGTTCATCACAACAAAAGTTTGTCATTTTACACTGTGGTGCAGCTGTTGCTGTGTAAAACGTTTTTATCAGTTTCGAGAGGTGTTTTGTAAATGTGAAATAAGCTGTAGAGTTGTATTGCTCTACATCCCTGCAGACCATAGTATTGGAATACAGTGAGCATTGGTAGTATACGCTATTATAAAGGGAAGGAAGAAGTCGGTGTATATCTACAGAAAGACATTTGTGAAAGTTATTTTGTCTCTTTTTAAGAAGCATTGACTTTTAACATCTGTGATTCAGACAAGAATTAAATCTTTTCAGGCCTTGATGCAATCTTAACACCAACTTCTGTCTGTAAAACCATTACTGTCAAACTGAAAAAAATATATTTAGTCAAAAAAAAAAAAAGCTGAGAGAACTTATGAGAAACATTTTTTCTCGTAAAACTAGATGACCTTTAACTTCTGAGTTCATATTATTTTATTTCTTGGATGCAAAATTGTGCAGCAACAGTAAGATGTAAACATTTAACAAGTCCAAATTTTTGAACTAAAACAACTTTTACAATTTCCCAAAAGCCTTAAATTACCAGTCTGAGAGCTGTACCGCAAAATCTGGTAAGTTCTAGCCCAGTCTGTGACTATTATCGAGGTGTTTATGATGCCATAAGCTGAAACCGCATTCTCAGGGTATTCAGGGATTCTCTCCACCGTACTTAGCAGTAGACATGAGCACTTTTTCCAAATATTTGTTATTTGTGTTGGGCCATTCATACACACATTTGTGCTACTTTCCAACAAAGTTGTTCTTAGATGTATTTGACCAAAGCACAAAGTTTCAGTGAAAACCCCAATAAGATGTAGCAGTCTTCACATATTTGCATATATAAAAGGGGAAACAGAAAAGGCATTCTCTTTGTTTGGTTTCCAGATAACAGATGGGGATGTACACAGTGTTCACTGGCTATTGGAAACTGGGATACTCCCAAGATGCCACTCTTTGCTGCAGTTCTCTACAAGCAGGCTTTAGAAATATTTGTTCAGGAGGTAATGGAGTTTATGTTAATTTTAGTCCATTTCCTTCTGGAAATGTCTTCAAATTTTCTCTAAAATACTGCAGTTTCATAGGTCAGAAAAATAGTTAGCCTCAACAGGGGGAAAAAGAAAAAAAGAAAATCACATTTGGCATTTGGGTTTTTTAAAATAAATAACTGCATATTTAAATTTTATTGCAGATGGCCAAAATGTCAATATCTCCAAAGCATTAGAAAACTGCATATGACCTTTTGTTTTTCTTCAGTCTGATAATAAAAACAGGCTGTCAACATCATCCGTAGGCCTTATTGCTACAACACACTCATGCTGATATTCATCTCGCATTCTGTATAAACATATCCAGAGAATTAATTAACATTTTTCTCCATTTAGCTGTCAAAGTCAGCACATCCAGACTGCTAGATTTGTATGAGTCTCAGTTTTAAAGTATTTCTTGCAATACATAGATATATGTGAGTTATCTGTGTGTCAATGGTTCAATTATCTACATGTGCTAAAAGCTTACAGTATGAAAAGACAGCCTTTTGATAAAAAATAAATAAAAAAAGAAAATGGCACTTTGGTGGTAACAGAAGGTTTAAGATCTGCTGATTGCCCCTTGGTGACATTTAAAGTCATTCAACCTTTTGTAGAATCTGCAAAGCCTGAGGTGCTTCACAGATCAAATTAAAGTTGGTTACAGTTTTTCAAAGGTTGTTTGCAAGCAAAAATATAGCTAAAGGATAGCATTTTGTTCTGCTTCACAGAAGTCTCCTGGCTGATTTTTCGGCATTTGGCTTGAGGAAAAAAATCTGAAGATGTTGAGTTTTCTTTCATGAAGTAATTACAGGGTCTTTCATGTGTGTGCTTTTACATCAACTTCTGCTAATCTGTCCTCAGGAAAGAGACGTTAATACAAAAAAAAGTTCAGTTTCTCTACACTGATCATAATGATTTTTGGTGTGACCAGCAAGAACAGTTTCCTGATGGACTCTCAGCCATTCACACCATGAAGACCTGGGCGCTACTGTTGCAATCTCTTAAGACATCAAACCATAAGACAAGCTTGCTGTGCAATGAGAATACCCACCACAATAATTCATGGAGATCAGGCCAGCCCAGCACCTTTAGTGTCTTAGGCATAACTTTAAACTGTCTAAACAGCTCTTATCGCCCAGTTATTCAAATTTACATACTCATACACTGAACACTTTGTTTTTTATTCAGAAACACAAAATGTAAACAAGAACAAATTATATACAAACCAAAAATGATGAAAATATTCCTTAAATCTTCATGGCGTGTATCGATGAGTTTGCATAACACACTTGTAAGTAGAGTAGGACTATTTTAGTGTCAGGTGACAGTTGTTGGCATATTGGCAGGTTTGATGTCTTATTTTTTATGCTTTATAATTTATATGGTCATGGAAAAAAAAAATGTAAGAAAACATGCTTTTACAAAAATCTATTTCCATAACGTCAAAAGTTGGGTAATAACAGGTTTGAAATGGAATAACTTAGTGTTATAACACTAGCTCTTAACAAACCACTTCATCTTGAGGGAAGACTTATGACATCTGAGACAAAACAGTGCAGGCTAGAATAAGAGCATGTCTTGTGTAGGATGATGGAAACACGTGATATCTAACTCTCTTGGGACATAAAACATTTAACTTCCAACATTTTTACACATCAAACCATCCTCACCACAACCCTCTATTCCCTTGCAGGAGCAGCCTCACTCAAAACCCCCTGCTTCGCAGTAGCCCGTCAAAACTGGTACCATCTGTAGCTTCAGTAATGATGATGGCAAAGAGACCAAGCACAGCTTTGAAAGTCAGCGCTTTGACTTTGCTGGGCCAAGATTAGGAATCGGTATGTGCTGCTTGGAACAGTACTATGACTTTGAACCCTCACATGGTTTGAGATGGAGGGGGTGCATCCAAATCTGTTATCTGTGATACACATGCTTCCTAATTCTACGTGTGATGTCAGTTCTGTTAACCTCATCGGTCCAAAGACTGGTCACATCAATAAGACTTCTTTTTTTTGACAAAAAGAAATTCCCATCAAATTTACTGACAGATTGTTATTCTTCTAAAAAGAACAGAATGCCAAATATGTAGAAATGCATAGATCAAAACTATCTGGCTGATTTCCAAAGTCAGAGACAGACATATTGTCTTTGACATTTGGTATTTATGAAACATTGACCTGCTGAAACAATTTTGTTTTACCAATTTTGATGTCTCTTTAAAAACTATAATATTTGTGTTTAATAACAAAAGTCTTTAGGTTTGTTACTGAACACAATTTTCTTTTTGTCTCCAATCATACCTGACATGTTTTGACAGCTGGATTCCTTAGTAACATGTCAGTTATGCTAAATGGAAACAACTTTATCAAGTCCGGAGTCCCCCAAAAGGTTTCACACTACATTCAATAATTCACCCATTCACATTCATATTCACACTGATGGTGATAAACTACAGCTACCCTGGGGTAGTCTGACATAAGTGAAAATGCCGTGCAATGATGTCACCAGACCCTCTGACCCCCACCAGCAGGCAAGGCGGGTGAAGTGACTTTTTTTTGTAACTTTCTTTGAATTCCGAAGTTTACATACATTTGGTCCATATCAGGCAAACTTGTATTTAAAAATGGATGACTTGGGTCAAACCTTTTGGGTGCTACTGGGAACCGCGCAACCTTCTGCAGGAGAGGTCAAAATAGGTAATGCGGTTAATCTGCAATATGTAATATTGAAACATTAAACTTTACACATATATAAATCAAATTTAAAGTATTTCATAGAAAAGTAAGCCATATTTAATAAATGTCACAAAATTTAAAAGTATACGGTGAATTCTTCAATGGTTGTAGGGTAAGTGGAATGTGTCTAATTTAAATAATGATTAGAGTTTCAGTTTGCATAGTCCCTATTTTTATTCAAGGTTATCATATGGTGAGAATCTCATAGCAGCCCATACCATGGGAGAGAAAAGGTTTTCTTCCTCTGGACTTCATTGTGGTCTCCATACATATTGCAGCTTTAATGTGACTAAAATATGAAATCAGTTAACCCAAGAGTTAATAGTATCGTATAAACAGGATCCTAAAAGTCGTATTCCATCCCTGTGAATATCTTATGATCTCAAAACTATAATGTATATATTATAGTTGCATGTACATATAGTGTGTGTGCAGTTTTAAAGGAACACTGCTATCGGTATTGGTTGTGGCATCACACAAATATTTGACAGCTATTCCTTTGAGTTAATCATCAGAACAAATAAATCGATTATGACTTAGAATTTTAAATGTAAACAGTGTGAATAATTCATGAGAAACTCTGCAATTTGGACACAACCGGCCTTTTCATGTTTTGAAAAATGTGTAAAATATTGATGCTGTCCCTGAATCCATGATCAGTAGCAGAAGAACAGAGAAAGATGTGAATCACAAGCAGATCTAGCTATTTTTTTCTATTTTTGGTTCAAAGCAACTTGGAGAAATCTTTTGTCTGCGTTATTATGCATTCCTCTGAATCGCTTTGTCTTTGAAAGTAAATTACAGGATGAGTTGCAATGCAATTCAAACAGCCTTACTCTCACTGGGATTTGTGCCACTTCTGTGTCTTAGTTAAAACTTATATTTCCACTGCTTCACAAAGCATTTCTAATAATGAGAAGATTTGCGGCAATCTTTTAGTGGCTTATTTGCATATATAAGAGTGGATTTGCTTTCACTGATCTCCTCAAAAGATAAAAAAAGACACTGTGCAGTGAGCTGAAAAGGGACAAATTATTGTACAAAGATTTGCTTAGGCCACTGGAAATGGAAAGCTATAGTTGTATGAGGTAAAATATTTAAAAAATGCAACAAACTGTAGATAATTGCCTAAAAATACCTCTCAGCACATTTAGATGAAAATCATCTAGATACAAAAGGATCTTATTCTGCAGATTAAGAGTTTATCGAGGCCACACAGGATCAAAAGAAATATTCTGTAAGTATTCCTGCTGTATAATCCACTTTTAAGGTCATATTTTCTCCAAAATACAGACATGTCCATCAACATATTTTGAAGTGAAAATCAAATCCTTTTTACATCTTTCACTCTCCCAGGGAAAAAAACCCAACTGCAATAGACAGCAGTATTTATGAAATTGTTGATTGAAACCACAACTCAAAAATATTTGCACTGCTTTTGTCTGACACAACATATTTTAACAGACACATTCTCTCTTTTAACTGTGAACAATCTTAAAACAAAAAAGGGAATTTTGTGCTCTGCCTCATTTTCCTCCTTAGCCTTATCTCCTATAAGCTGTGTCATTTTATCAGACCAAGCAATCATCACTTTTTTGAACGCATCTGAAGTAGCAAGTCACGAGCTCTCTAAGAAATCCCCTCAAAATGAAATCCTGATTTTTGCTTTTATCTGTGTTGCTGTAAGTCACTAAATTCCTTGTCATCTGTGGTATCTCTCTGATGCACACAGTGTGGCAAATCAGGGAGTTGTTAGCTATGATAGCTAATTATGTGCAGCATAGGATGTGGCTTTCCCCCAAAGTGTGGATCATGCAGCCCGTGAAGAGGAAAAAGGAGTGATTAAACATTCTCCAGCCGTTCCAGCTACCCCCCTCTGCATTTAAACAGGCTTTCCCCTGTGCTGACACACCTTGTAAAAGCTCTTTACACAGATGAACAGAAGCATGCTTTTACCACACATATAAGTCTCCAGAAGTGACCTACATTTTTCTGTGGAGATTGTCTGTCTGATTTTAGTGTGTTTATATAACTAAAGGAACAAGTCACATAAAATAATCCAAAACATAGTGGGACATTATCATTCTGACATAGTACGTGCAGTACGAGCTGTACCTTGCAGTGAAGATCAACCAGGGTTTTCTTCAATGGCAATTACAGTCACTGATTTTCTAATCCAATCTGCCACACCTAACATTCCCACAGGAAAATGTGATTGAATGTGACTGATCTGAACATCCTGGAATCGGTCCGGGATAACATTAAGAGACAGTCGGAATTGGCAAATCAAATCCACAAACCAACTGTGGCAGGATGACTGAAACAACTATACATATATATATATATTTATTTATTTATATATAGGTGTTGCGCGTGTGTGTGGTATCACATATATATAATTTTTGTAGATCAAGAAACGACTTGAATATGTTGTAACCCTTTGTAGTTTTCCATCTCTATTATCAGCAATAGAATGAGAAAGGGGACCTGTCAGAATATCCATCATCATTATCAGGAAAATCACATCTGTATTCATCATCAGATGTGAGGCGAAATGTGAACCTGCTTATCATCCCTCATGGGCTATGGGTCACTCTTCAAAAGTCAAAGACAGATCCTGCATGCCGAGATAGTCGTCATGTACCACATTTTCCATTTCTCTTTGAACTTTAGATATATTCTCTGGAGAAACAATAATGCCTGCCCATGAAAAATGCCACTTGCTAGATCAAATGTCCTATCAGCTCCAGCATTTTCATGATGTTCTGATGTTTTAAAATTCCTCTGAACATTACATTGTTCATCTTGAATATGAACAAATCATTTATATGTACTGTGTCATTTTAGAAGATAAAAGGACAGAGAAACATCCTGGACCCTCACAGAAATTTCTCTCCAGCACACGTCAGAATTCTCCACAAAACCACTGAGATATTTTAGGATAAAAAAAAAAATCTATTTGAAAATGATTCACAATCAAGGACCATGACACAAAGATATAAGTTTAAACATTTAATGAAGGAAATGTTTGGAATAAGTTGATTGGATGTGAGGATAGATCATCTGGGAAGATTTGCTGATGCAGGCTGGGGAGGATGAGGCTTTTTGTGGAGGTGCGGTTTTTAGGAAATGGCTCTCCCTGAGTCCACTTAGGACCCCTAAAGTGGAACTTGCAACAAAGAGGAAAGGATAGAGATAAATAATGACACTAGGAAATAGGAAAATGGATGAGGTTATTGGTGATGAAAAGCAGAAAGAGAGATTAGGTGACAGCTGGTTGACAGTAAGGGAAGGTGAGGTTGATGGAATGTGACATACTGTGAGGAGTGATTGAACTGGGTGTAAGAATGCTGCTGGGTAATTAGAGGTGTGGTTGAGGCGTGGCCCTGCTCCCAAAACTGAGTTAGCATATTAACTTCATCATGTTGATGGTGATTGCTGGATGCACTTTTCTTGAAATTTTTTCTTCAGTCTCCTTTGGAGTGTCCATCAAAAGAAAAGCAGAAAAGCAACTCAAGGGTGACACCACCACCACCTCACTAGGTGTCACATATCTGGTGCATTTTTTTTTCTCATCTGCATTCTGTGTGGTGAACATCTCCTCTGAGCAAAACATAAAGTCAAACAGCCCCAGAATAATTCCACCATCCTGACCTCTACTGGGATGATACCCTCTTAATGCAGACAATTACAGTTTTATTGACTTGGAAAACAATTTCTGTGCAGTAACTCTCCAAGGCTGAGCAAAGTTACGACATGGGGGATTAGAGGGTAGGAGATGTTTAGCTTGGTTCTTTACTTTCTTAATGTTTTTAATATAAATCATACAAGTATGATCAAAGCCTAATTGGAAACAGTCTGAATGGAATTGTAATGTTTAAATTGAAAAGTAATGTAAGTATAATGTCGAACTTAAGCTGATATTGTGTTGTGATTTCAAATGCTACTAATATCTTAATCGGTATGACTGTTTTTTGGCTGGATGAAATGATTGAAGTCAAAAATTACTCTAACCACTGAAAAGGATTGTTCAGTCATCAAAGATCATTTGTTAAATGTTTATCACAATTTCTAAAAGAGCTTTTGAAGTGTTTTTTTGGGGGGGGGGGGATTTGAGGTCACAACAACAATTATTGTTTTTGGGAAAGTGGAAAAAATATTGATATTTTTTCCCCTCAGTCTTTATCACCCCTAATAACATATCCACTGTGATTGTGTTTGCTCTGTAAACAGTCATTACGTTCATACTCACATATTAGTTAATCTGGATTTAACTAAATTAAGATCACGAGAGTTGTTTATTACTGGTAACCAAACAAAATTCCCTAATTTCTGAAATTCTGAACTATCCCTTTAAGAGCACACTGGTCTACTACATGATAGAGAGAGAGCTCTATCAGACGATCCCAGTCTTATTCAGAAGCACACTTTAAATCTGTTTGATAATGGATTTAATAAAATATTTTTCGAGATCTTAATGCTGCAATACACACAAAAAAAGTAGCACTCAGTAGGAAAGTGTTATGAATTATGACTGCACAGCTTTTAATTGAAACGCAGTGTTCTCCTTGCATGTGCTGTGGCATCTAACAAAAGAGCAAAGTGTAGATTAGAGTGGGCAGTTTGATTAGGTAAGGATTTTTCTGTCAGGGGGTAAGAAAGGTGGGTCTGTGAGGATGCTGGCACATCCCTCCTTTCTCTTATCCCCATGCTGATTAATGGCAGAGTCTCACATTCCTCTGACAGATCACTGAGGCCCAGGGAAACCTCCAGAGATGAGGCTCCCTGCCAATTACCTTCCTCAATAATGCCTGCTCAATGCCTGAATGACAGGGATCCGCCCCTAAGGATCTAACTGAACCGCTATTAAAACCAAAAAGGTGGCTGCTTTGTGATTTGTGTGGCTGCATAAGGACACATCTGTAGGTGGGGGAGAATAAAAATGTATTATTGCTACAACACTGCTGCTACCCAGCACAGCTTCTGCTGTGTGATTATGTATGAAAGAGTGTGAAGAGGGTGGAGAAGAACAGCTATAATTCAGCTATCATGGGCAGAAAAGTAAAGCCTGCATAAACACAATGATCTCAACAGCTGAATGTTTTAAGATATTGGTAAAATACTATCGTGTAAGACAATATCCACATAGGGCTAAAAAAACAGCACAAAAGTCATTTATGGCTATAAAAAAGAAAAATAAATTCTAAAGTCTGAATATTTTCCAAAAGTCTTGGGGATCATCACAATGTGTTTTCACAGATATGAGACAAACATTTATGTTTATTTTAGTCAGCAGATGCTTTGTTTTTGAACTTGTACTATTCATTCCATTTTTGCCAAGTCTTTTTATTAATTTTGACACATCAACACTGACCTCAACTAGGAGGGATGCAATTTTCAGAAGTTAGTTTGGCTTTATCAACTTGAGTTGTCAATGCTATTTTGGGTTAATTTTGGATAATCAACCTCACTTTGGAAAGTTCAACATTAGCTCCCTTGACTATATAATTGCACAATTTGACATTTTGGAAATAAGTTCTCGTAATGGAAATGCCAATTTTGAAAAAAAAAAATAAAAATAATAATAAATAAATAAATAAACTCTTGTACTTGTGCTCCCCCCCCCCCCTTTTTTAAATTATATTTATCTCACAGTAATGAGGCCTGGGTGTGGCTGGTGAAATTAATCTCACTTATCCAAAAATGGGGATAGTCACAGTTAATTTGTAATTTAGCAAAAATATATGATTTATTTTTCACAAAGGGAAAGGCTAGGTTGAATATTTCTTTACCTCTTAATAAATTCAATCATCACTTGAAAACTGTCTTTGACTGATAGTGAAATGTGGATGTGATCATAAGAAAAGCTAAGGCAGAAGAAATCTGCAATGGGCAAATACTTTTTGTCAACATTGTATACAGAGACAGGAAAATCAGAGGTTACATGTGCTGAAGTTCTCTGCACTAAACTTTTTGATTACATATCTGGGGAGCAAGAAGTTTGCTTTCAAGGATAGGACACAAGGACTTCCAGTTGTTCCCCGTTTGGAAAACTTCCTCTGAGATAGTGCAGATAAATGAGGCTGAAAAGAGAGATTAGGAGCTTGCAGGAGAATCTGCTTCTCCCTGCTGATTTGGACATTCATTTTAATGAAACACTTAACACTTATTCAAGAGCTGGACTAGGAGGCTCAGGGTTCCTCATAGCAAAGTCAAACCACTCCCTTAGCATTGAGAGCATCAAAAATGTATTACCTATGCTTCATCTGCTCAGTATTCTCATCAGTCCTGTGGCTTATTGTCAGCATGGTGCCTCACTGACAGGAATCATTTGCAGAATAAAAGAAACAGTGTTATATAAAAAAAGACAAAATAATTCCAGACATTATAGTTATATTGCAGCAGCACAAAATGGTTATCCTTAGTCAAGAAAATAGTTGACATTTCTGGGGAGGAAAAAAAAGAGGAAAAGTATTTTATATAATTAACTACAACTTGTAGGTAATTGATGTAATTGAAATATTTGTTCATAATGTAAAAGGAGAAAGCTAACCTGCAATGAGACCTCTGGAAAGTTTTGTTTTTGATTTCTAAGGAGTTGGTACGTAACTCCGTGGTTCTTTTGTCCAGGAGATACATCGATTCTCAAAGTGATATCTCATTAATTGTTTTCACTGTAGAGGTACTTGCATTCAACTTCTTTCTGAAAGTGGGACTGTTCATCCTGTATGGTCGACAGACACTGTGAAAATCGATTCCAAAGACACTGAAGGTATAACATCAGACACACTGATAAGAGACATCAGCAAAAAGGTGTAATTGAAAATTACAGAGATCTGCCCACCCACAAAAATGTGGCCTTCAGCACCTTCATGCATTTTATAGTCTAAGAAACTATTGGTACATGCTTGAAAGCATCAGGTATTCCTGTTTTTCCACACATAGCTACACCTAAAGCTAGATGTTTACATACATTAAATTAGTTGACCTTTTTTAATTTTCAAATACGATGTTTTTCATTTAAGTACTTTTGTGGATTGGATTGAACTGTCTTGAGTCTTGACTATCTCAGAAAATATTGTTCGACTATTACTCGATCAATGGCTTTAATTTGCTTGTTGATTGTGTTACATTTCAAGTGACTGTGTTTTCTCTAATGATTGTATTTTAGGAGTAATCCACAAACATCTTTGCACGTGAACAAGACATGATATTCTTTATGGAATAATTTATTGTCAGGTGTGGGTGGATATTCAAATATATGCAGGAAGCAATCAAGGTGAGAAGGTTGTTTGAGTGTGGTAATGAGCACACGTCTGAAAAAAAAAAAATCCAGAAACAAACACCTCTAAAATGTCTGCATGAAACTGACCAATGAATCACAAGAATCCAGTAATTACAAAACAATAATTTCTTACATTTTCCTCTTTTCATGTGGAAAAATACATAACAGCAAATTTTATGTCCTTTGTTTCTTCTGTTCCTTTATCTAAAAACATAAATCAATGTTTGTAGAGAATGAAGTACTATTTGGGTTTGTAGCTACGTGAGACCAGATGCAAAAATGACCATTAGTTCCAATTGCAAAGCAGGATAATTAGTTTCATGTATAGTTCCAATCTGTGAGATTTAAATTTAGGAGCTACCTCCCTATTTAACAATGTTGTGTTGCCTCATGTACGCAGTTTAACACTGAGCCCTCAACCTATAACCACTTCTATATTATACATGCAGGGGATGTACAATTGCATATATAGTTGTAACTGTATTCAAATTAAAATAAATCACTGGTAAATAATAGCAGAAGCAACAAAATGCCTTATACGTGTGTATAATAATTTGATGACTTGTTTTTGTATAAGTTTTCATGATTTTAAAATTTCAAATGAATTTTACATCATTATACTCTTTATTTACTTGTTCCACCACATCCCCATAAATATTTGAAAATTGGCTTTTGTAATGTCTTTGCTGGTATGTTTTCTTTTTTTTTTTTTTTTTGTTTTGAGCTCACAAATCCCAAAAAACAACTTAGAATCTCAGGAGGTAACCAATTTTAAGCCATTACAGGCAGAGCCAATTAGACTGAGTCAAGTACAGTAACAAAGCCCCCCCCATCAAATTATTTTTCTCATTTCCCCTTTTCTGTCCTCAGTAGAAACAGAGGCTTCAGACTATTATGTGTTTTGTGCATGCTGTGTGCCTTCATATCATGTGATAATTCATGTCTATGAAAAAGGACAAATTACGGTCTTCATCAACTCAAAGCTAGAACACATGGTTGATGGAAGTAAAAAGAATATGTGGGGGTGGCACTGGTTCTGACTCAAGTTGTTTTTTTTTTCATTTTTTCAACTCTGATCTGCATCTTTTGACTATCTCTAAATAGCTTTTATTTGGTCGTTTTTATTACATGCTACATTAACAATGATGCTACATTCTTTAATTTTAGAATTAAAAAGCTGTATGAAATTCACTGATCAATTCTTTTTCTAGAAAAGCTGTCCAGTCTTTTAGTCACTATAAATGTACTCTTTATCGAGAGAATATTTACTTTCCAAGCTAATTTCAAGCACATTTTGGCCTTTAGGCTTCATTTAGCAACATAGTATGGGAAGAAAGAAATGCTGAAAGGGTAAGTATACTGTATAAACAATTGCTTTTGGTCTCCTGTAGGATTATTGTGCTTCTAGCTTGTATTTTAATGTTTTGCAAAGATATGTAGCTTTAAGTGAAAAAGCATAACAGTTGGGAGCATTTAATACTATTGAATTGAATCTCAAGTTAAGCAAGGCTGTCATGGTTTCTTTGGACAAACCATAAATATTTGGAGCATGAGTAATTCTACTCTAACAGAAGTAAATGACAATAAACCAATTTCTGCAGTACTGACTTAGAGTATCTTACATCACTGATAAAGAAGCTTCTAGTGGACTGAACAGTAGGGCAGTCCTACCTATTTTTAGATTAATGTTTTTTATATTATTTAACCCAAAAATGTTAAACTTTTATCCTCAGATGATCAGGAAATCATTATAGTAAATGGCTTTGTACTTGTACACCTTTTCAAGTCCAGAGGACCCCAAAGCGCTTTACGCACACCCCTACACTGATTGTGGAAAGCTACTGGACAGTGGCCACAACTGTTCTGGGGCAGTCTGACCACCACCAGCAGCCAAAGCACACAAAGTGTCTTGCCAAAGGACACAACTAGAGAGGCGGATGGAGTGGGGATCAAACCAGCAACCCACCAATTGTGGGGAGAACTTCTACTCCTGCTGCCACCATCATATGATGCTCATGTCTTAACTAAAAAATGAAACAGTGACATTATGGAAAATGTAGCTTCCTCTTTTCTGCTGCAGCAGCAAACTGCATTTCACACCCTTGGCCTGAAGTCGCATCATCAGCAGCTGCTTTAGGTCCTAGATATCAAGATGTATTGTTTCATAAAATGTGCTTACTTTCTTCACATTTAGATCCTGTGCTTTTAAATAACCCAACATATAATACTGAAAAGATTAGGGCAATGTAGAACAGAATATTTATAGAAACAGGGATATTTTTTAAAGAATCTTTTTGGATGTAGTGGCTTTTATTTGATAGTGAAGTGACAGAAAAGTAGTCCAGGACTTGAAACTGTGACAGCAATGTCCAGGACTGACGCCTCATATGTGGGTTGTCTGCTGTACCCCTGTACTTCCGCCATGCCCAGAGACATGCCCAGATTTTTGACATAAATTTAAAAATACAGACAATTAAAGTAATATAAATGTAACACATTTGAAATGTTCAGGTTAAATTCTGCAAAAACGCATCATCTACTGGTCAAAAGTTGAACTGCATTCATCCTTAGATGGCAAGACAATCCTCAAAGCTGATGATCGATGCTGAGGTAAATTGTCTGCAATGTCTGACAAAGAAAAATGATTATTGTATGTATAAAGTATGCTTTTAGATGTCACATGGAGAAGATTCATTCAGTTTTTATGCTCCACAAATCTGGAACAAACATCCAGAAAATTATAAAACAGCTAAAACATTGAGTTCCTGTAAATCAAGGCTATGGACTCACTTGCTTAGCGTTCCCATTCATAACTGGAAATTGATCAATATGTTTTATTAATATTTGTTGATAATTATTCTTGATGACTTTTGATTTGACAAAATGTAATGCTTATTGCTCATTTCATAATTATTTACTTTTACTGTATTATGTTTCTATAGTGTAAAGCACCAAAGTGTCTTGTTACTGAAATGTACTATGCACATAAACTTGACTTAACCTCGTATGTTTATTACTAATCAATGTTTATTGGAGGTCAACATAGTTCATTTATTAATGTTGTGCTTTGTAAGTATTTTGCTGATGTGAAAAAGCTGCAGGAAGTTAGTAACACTATGACTGCTTTTTGCAGGAGTGCATGTTTTCCTAGCACAGACTGAGGTTACCTCTGTGTCCACTGTTTGTAAATACATTTGGAAAATTAAAGAAAACTGGTGCCACAGATGAAGCACCTTCTTGTGCTTTATTTCTACACCAAGAGAAGTCATTAGAGATGCGTAGGTCACATTAAAAACAGTAAGAAATGAAAAAAATACAACTTTGAAAATGTCCTTCTACTGAAGAATAACTTTGAACACACCCATACATATTTACTATTAACAGGCTGAAATTTCACATCAGTTCCACACGAAGTGCACATGATGAGAGCATCACCTGTTTAAACCTCAGAAATTTAGTTTGGTGTGCTCCTGATTGTTAAAGTGAGAGTACGCACAGTATGGTAAGATCGAAAAAGCTGCCAGAGGTTCTCAAAAAAGAAGATTGTTGCTGCTTATTAGTGTGGTATCTACCTCAAATCGCAGACGCAGCCTACGTTTGGTTCATCTATCACCGCAACTGGATCTCATCTCTGTGTCTTCTGCTCTAATGGCACTAACACACTGAAGTTTTGGAAATGTGTATTTTTGCAAAGGGGAGCTATAATTAGAACAGGTATGTTGGGTAACATTTGAAGGCTTTTAAACATTCAGCTCTATTTTGTAAAGTATAGTAAATTTGACTGTACTATCACAGGGTTCCTGATCTTGAATAAGCAAACATGATTTATAGATGTAGGTGATGGCCATTAATGAAATAAATATAGAAGAGTCTATTTTGGTTTTTTACATATTTCATAAATGGCAAATTGTTTTTTTTTTTTTTTGATCACTCTGTTCTACAGTTCAAATTTACTTAGAAGGGTTAGCACTATTGTAAAAATGGTGATTGGTCTGTAGCTGACTGGGTGTGCAGGTTAACTTCTCGGATACTCAAGATTATTTTGCAAGACACTGCTGCAGTTTAAATTATTCTACGATGTACCATTGTTCAAGAAACATAATAGGAACTTGACAACAACTCTGTTTCTGACTGGAAGGAGTGCATTTCTGCAGATGGTAGCTAGTTCACAGAGAGAGGGCAGAGGAGCTTGATTTTTTTCACAGCAATCACAGAAATGAAATGTTCGCAGCAGTGCATACAGAACACAGTGTATCAATTTGCAAAATCCTTTTCATCTGCCCCACTCTTCCATTGTTGATAAGGGGCAATAATGAGAATACGAGGGAAAGCAGGAAAGAGAGGGTCAGCTTGTTTGGTTGAATTGCCTGCTTTATCTGAACTCAATCCATTGACCTTCTGCCTCTAATCTCCAAGAGAATAGCAAAGGTGGCATCTGAGCTTACCTACCTGTACATTTTGCTGATTTGTCTAAGGATGTCGTCAATACCTTTCTTTTCACCTTTAAACACACCAATGAATTACAGTAGAGTGGGAAGCAGATTGCCTCGGCCCATGTAAATGTGATACAGATGATACCAAATGATGTCACAGGTACAATTGAAAACTGCGGCTAAAATGTGACTTTAACTCAATCCCTTACCACAAATGATGCTGACATTAATGCATTTATTTCTGGTGGCTGAACTTCCAAAAAGAAGAAGAAGAAATGTTCAGCTTAACACAGGCACTAATCCCATCAGACGTAAACCCATCTCTGCCTTCATTGATTTCAACCATGTCACTCAAGATTCATATTATTTTAGAGAAACTATTACTTTCTCAACAAGAATGATTTTTACAGCAAAACGTGTGCACAGAAAGGAAAGAGCACTTTGTAATGAAAAGAATTTTAAAAAATTAAATATTTTTTAAAGTGAAACCACCACCTAATTGTGACTCTTTATGTGGTCTTTTTTTTCTTTTTGGATTATCATCTTCAAACAACCACTTTACTGATTTGATAGAAAATGAAATTTTTCATGTGGTGGGTCCAACTGTGGCAGAACCCAAAAATGGTGATCAGAGTCAACATTTCTGTGGCTCATTAAGAAAGAAAATGGTAAAACTGTATTGTTTACTTTGGAATTTTGAGAGCTTTGCTAAAATCATATTATTTTCTATTATACACTTCAAATGCAAATAGTAACTGTGATACATTGAAGCTTTTCTTATGAAAATATGGTAACACTTTATTTGATGGGTTGTGAATAAGACTGACATGACACTGTCATAAACATGTCATAACACCTGTCGTGAACATTAGTAAGTCTTCATGAATATTTATGACTGTTGCCATAAAGTGTCATTTGGTAAATAATGACACGTTTAATACAAAGTTGACATTATTTAAAATGTCTTCGTTATGACAACTTGACATTAACCAAGAAATCATGATCTGACATAAATTTGTTATAAAAGTATTACTGATTAAACTTTAAAAATTATGTAGCTTTATGTTATTAAAGCTAAAATTTAATCAGTAATACTTTTATAACAAATCTATGTTAGATCATGATAATGGGAGCTAGCTCAAGTGTATTATAGGCAAGAGGCAAGGCATACACTGAATAGGTCATAATCCATAGAGACGTGGATCTATGCATCCACACACTTACTCCTAAGGACAATTTAGAGAGACCACCTAAGATTTTCTGGGCCCCCCCCTATGGATTACAATAAAATCCCCACCAAAAAAGAAAAAAAAAATCAACTGGGCACACACTTTGTTCAACCAGACATAAACCTATAAATATATTTTGTTTTCAAACTCCACTGAAGATTATTTCACACTTCAGGTTGCAACAAAACAAACTGCAGTGAAACAGTTTTGTGTAACTGTTCTTTTCTTTTTTGTTTATTCATCCATACCGCTTCACGCGCCCCACACTTTGGGAGCCACTGACCTAACCTAACCTGCATGATTTTATATTACGGAATGAAATTGGAGTGCCAAAAGTGAACACAGACATGCATGGGGAGAAAAATCATACTTCATGCATAAAGGAGCTGGACGGAACTCAACCCAACACCTTCTTGTTTCGATACTGCTAACAACTTCACCACTATGTGCCATCCTTTAAAAACACACTCTGTCTCTGTTAGTATGTTATGTAGTTTTTACAAACTCATGTCATGACATTCTGCCTTTAGGCTCAAAATAAAGGCCACTAAAGGGTTGGTGGAAGGAGACTGCCTTAGATTCCCAGGCAGATCTAAGATGGCCTTAATAGAAAATAGTGCTAATAACATTAAAGTGACAAACATCATTGACCAACCTGAGTAATAGGGGCCAGTTGGTGTTAAACAGTTCACCCAGGCTAATAGGCTCTGAGTTTTTTTATTGATTGCAATTCTGCTCTGACTGGTGAACAAACAGTTTCCCAACAAGCCTTTGTTCTAAGTGTAGTGCATTTCAAAGTAATGTGTGTATGTGTTTGACAGATGTGTTTATCACTACATAGCAAAATGAGAAAAAAAAACAAGAAACTACATTGTTTAAAACCTTACGTAATCTATAGAAGCTGTTAAGTGTTAACTAAAATGTTCCAGAGCACAGCTGTAGCACAAGTAAATAAAAACTATTTCTTTGTTTTCTACTTCTTTATCCAGCACTTTCTTTATTATGACTTGAATAGCTACCCAAAACAAACGGTAATGGAATACTTTTTTTCATGTTGATATTTATACAGCCCTCATGCCCCCTCCCCAGCAGACTTTCCAAAGCTTAAAATTACCCTGAATATTTGTGCTCAGTTCCTTTTTCAGACCAAGATAAATATTGCCAATCTGGCCTCCCCTGCCTCCTGCTCGGCTTCTATGCTGTGGCCAAAAAAAGAGAAAAATAGTCTGCTCTCCCAAAGGGGAAGAGGGAACACAGCTACGTGCAGGGCTATCAGGACTATATTTTAGATATTAGATTGCAATTCCTGCCATGAAAAAAAAAGCCATTTATCTCTCCAGTCTCCTCCACTTCAATTGGTGGAGATGGCTTTGTCTGTACAGATGTCACGGGTGACATTTTGAGACATCCAGCTCAAATCGAACGTTTGAAGTCAGTCAGCACAATACCTCAAATGTTGACAGCACAGGGTATGCCAAGTCATATGAGAGTACATCCCTCAAGTGATGCATTTTAAAGGCTGGCTCCACCATATGCCAGATGGAACAAGATTATGATGCCCTGGAAACTCTGACAGCATCTGGTCTTGTGCTGGCAAACACAGAATGCTAAATTTGTTTACATATCAATAGCTACCTGTCTACATAGCCACATCAACGGAATTTCTTCATTATCCTGCTTGGAAGGAGAATCATTCAGAGCTCAAACTGATTGAATGAAAGTTCAATTTGCACTTTACTTTGACAGAATAATAGATAAGTTTTCAGTGGAAGAAATCATGGTTTTAGATAGGTGTTCTATAGCTGATTGAAAACTATGATGCCTTCGATCACAATTATAAGTGTGGATTGTTCCTTTATAGGGGTGTCAAGACATGTTTAAAGTGGTGAGATCTTGGCTTCAATTGGCAACCTAGCACTTCTACAATAGTAATTAGCTCCTCTGAGACATGAACAACACGGTGCAGAAAAAGATATCATTACTTCATCGTGCTCCTGTCAGGAGTCGTGAATCCTGTCCCAGTTGAATAAATAAACTAAAATCAACAACTTTTAAATGTAAAACATGTCATTATAACATCTGTCAGTGTTTTCCAGGGATGTTTATTTGTCTTCTTTGAATCAAACAAGAACAGGGAAATGCATATTTCCACATAAATTCTGTGCTCTGGCATTGTGTTTTCAAAAGGGAATACAGATTCAATATAAAAATTGAAAGTGCTACATTATATATTTTTCAAGGATTTGTTTTGTGCTCCCTTTCAAATGACTGTTGTAATTCCCCAGATTAAGTTGTTGCCCTGAACCCACCTTGATTCAATAAACATGAAACAAGGCCAGAAATAGATAAAAGACAGACAGTACACAATGAACAGAGTAGGGAAAGCACATCCATAGAATATGAATGACACTATAAGGTCGGCTAAGATGGAGACTGTGAATACATTATTATATATAATGCTAACCTAAGGGAAAGGGTGAAATAACTATGTTTACTGTTGCAAAAATATCATTTGTAATACTTTTGCTGTTTTAGCATGATGAATGATAAAAAGGAAATATTGCAGGTTGGCAGCATGATTAAATGAAAAAAAATAATTCATGGACACGTTTCGCATAATTAGGGGCGAGCATCAATTAAATTTGAACAATTCAGATCACTAACAATTCTCAATTTTGATTCAGGCTACATTCACACTGCATGTGAATGCCACATATGCCTCCCTGGGTGGTTGCCCATGTCGCCCATATCAGAAATCATCACTGTGTTAAATATTAATTAACCTGAATAAAAATTAAATGGAAATAAATGTCATTATCATTTTAATAATTGATGGATAAAAATAGCTTATGACGGAAATTATTTGACCACATCAATCAAAATAATGGACATTTAAAAAAGTCTAGTGCAACCTTTCATTTACACGTGTCAGTATCTAAAGTTGCATGTTATTGAGCTTCCACCAATTTGCTAACCTGGTGCACAAAAAACAAAAACAACCCTTGTCCAGGTTAGCCGCTGGTACAGTATAAAATAATGAACAGTGAACAGAGTTGGACAGTCTGGTGTACAAGACTGGGGAAGACCCAAAGGAAGAAGCAGTGGAGGTAGTTTGGAGCAGCAGCAGCGCATCAAAAGTGGAGCACTATTTCTCGAGAATCCATACCCAACCCTAAGCAATAATTACATATCCCAAATACAAAAACAATGTATCACACTGGATGCATTACATGCCCAAATTTAAGATGATATACAGCTTAATTTCTATACTTTTGAAAGAAAAATATCATTGACATTGTTTATCTACACTGTATCCACTGAAACAAACAGGACAGTGACTGAATCACAACCTTTGGTATGTAAACTCTGTAGCTATTATTTAAAAACAAAAATAGAATGTATATTTATACACCTGACTTATGTTTTGAAGTCAGGTGACATATTTAGCTTCTTATTTAGTTTATCTTCTTCCTTACATTTGTGATGTCTCCATTTTTAGTTTGATTTTTAGTCTTAAAAGGTCTTAAGCCTTTTGTTTCTCTGTCTTGATTACAAGCAATTTTCTTAGTTATGGTTCCTCATTCTAAAAGATGTTAAGATGACAAGCAGCAGAAAACCATTGGAAAACACATTCAGACAACATTGAATGATCTAACTCCTGCCAAAAAAATATTATTAATGGGAGAAAAAAAGTTAGGTGGTCAGAAGTATGGCACCATTACAAAATCATGTTGTATTGATCTACAAGAGCCTCTGGAAACCTGGAGTTATTTCACACACTGAACCTGCGCAAACCACAGAGATGTATACCTTGGCAGAGCCACAGAGAAACGCAGTATATTCTGTCTTCATAGCAACTCAGATTATTTGTTTTCTCTGTATTAGATTGATTCCCTACTGCGTACCACTTGTAATGCCTGGCTGCTGTCTGCTTTGTCAGCTGTTAAAGTGAGCTTTGAAAGGGTCCTGCTTGGGCAACAAAACAGAAAAAAACCTAAAACGCAGCATAACTTTGACAACTGATAATAAGTGACAAGTCTTTGCATGTTTTTTTTATTTATTTTTCCTTTCAGAAGGAAAATCATAATAAGAAAAGCCTACTTTTGCTTTTATTTGTTGATCCTGCAATATATTTTTAATCAATGCCAATCTGCTTTTGGTATTGATCACTATGTAAACGGCTTCGTAATATGAACTGTGAAACTAAATGCGTTTTTAACCAGCAAAGCTGGTTAAGCAGATCAAACAAATTTCTCTCTACTGTGTCAAAAACCAGCAATTTATCATCACATTTCTTTTAGACAACTGTTTGTTTGTTTTTTCAAACTATACTGCAAATTGTGTTTATCACAGTTAAATTAACCAATGCACTTTGAAGCAAAATTGCAAAGCATATAGTCAACAACGTTTTATTTAATAGATAGAGTGTTGAAGTAATATTGTTCATCATGGTACAGTGCTGTGAAAAAGAATTTGCTAATGCCAATCTGATCAACTATTTGTACTTGACCTGCATTTAGCAGTACTGGAAAGAAATGTTTGCATATTATTCACAAACTAGCTGAGCTACTCAGCACCAGCAGCCAAATGGATAATTTTTCATGTTCATTGCTCTTCATCAGGAACTATGAAGAGTGAAGAAGCACCAGAAAACCTTTATAACAGCCAGTATGAACCTAACAATGACAGAGAACAAGGAACTTCTACTACATTTGTTCATGTTTCAAATCTATTGATATTTGTTGATGCTCTTATAAAACAGTGGGGAAAATAGCAGATATAACAATTGCAGAAATATTTTTTAGCATTTAGTTCAACTCCTGTTGTACTTTTGTTTTAAAACGTCTGTTGAGATAGTAGTATTCTGAAAATGTAATATTTACTGAGGTTGTGCTTGTTATAAAAAGGTTGAAAACCACTGCTATACATCACATTTTAATTCACACATTTGTGACTCTCTTTGTTACATCATCTGTGTGCCCCCTTTGAGTAACTGAGAGCAATAATGTTGCAAAAAATAGAAGGTACTTTTTTGAATGGACAAATATGGTGCAGTTCTGCTTGAACAAGGCTTGGTCAGCTTTGAATCGTTTTCCTATTTTGTTTAATAAAAGTTGAAGCCCCATAAATACATAATGCAACATGACCAGGCACAAAGTTCACTGAGTCATTGCCTTCCAGGCATACATTTTTGGATGTTACTGTATAATGAATACAATCTTTTGCAAAGCTTACTTTGTGCAAGACACAAAGACATGATTAAACTGGCCCTGAGCTTCTTTCATCTTCATAAGAGCAAATTCCCCTAAGGTTCATAACATTTTGAATCATTCCGCATTAAAATGTCAGAGAAAAGCAGGTGTGAACCTGGGGTATGCTGTTCCTCCGATTGCTGGTGACACCTGAATCCAGTCTGACAGCTACACAAGCAGCTGCTTACAACAGAGGCCTTCTGTTGTTAATGCTGCACACTTATCTAAGATATCCTGGGGCAATGTTGTCTGTGCGGACAATACATCAAGCTGTGAAATTATGTGTGCTTGCCTAGAAACAAATGAAAGTCCCTGAATGTTTCCACCAGAAAGACTTGCTTGAGCCTGCTGGTAACATTTTCTTGTGTTTTAACAGCATTTAGAAAAATGAAACGCTTTAAAACCATGGTACATAAAAACAAAAGACATTTTTTTAAAGAAAAAAATAAATTATATTAATATATTTCACTGGGTAAATTGTTTACCTGCTAACAGATGTAAATTTGCTTGGTAATAACAGAAAGCAGGTCTCCTTATTTTACATAATCATTGCCCATTACATCATTTCATGATTTTCTACATTGAAGAACTTCAACATATAAAGAGCAAGACCTACCAATTCCATCCATAACAAAGTTGTTACTGACATAATTATGTAGGTGATCCTCAAAATAAAATAGGAAACATACATACATGCAACCCTTTTTTCACTACATCACTCAATATGTTGTTAAATACTTAAATATATAAAATTTGTATTTGTAAAATTTATTTTATTTTTTTCAAAGATGATCACCCATTGTCTTTGAGTTTTGGGTGCATTAACTGTTTATTGATGTATCTCTTTATGCCATTGCTATTCTACTTTAAAAAGTCAAGCTTTTAAAAGTATTGCTCCTAAAATACATATCTTTTGTCTAAGCCACAGTGACAATGTTTTCTATCCAAAGACATTCAAAGATTGCATAGGAAGAACTTCATCACCATCTAGCAGTCAGCGATCTACATTTTTGATTATTTGCAGTCCAAATGCCTACATTTAAATCTAGTCCATGTGCAATTTATTATATTTAATAGGTTAGTTAAGGACTGCCTGATCATCTTGAGAAGGGGGTTCACTTCTATACAGAGTGAGTGACTCTTTTAGTCAAAACATTATGAGTTGAAGCAGCTCAGACTGCCTTGTTGTTTAGCCACTTCAGCATTTGGCATGATGAGTGAAGTCAGAGATCATACAGAGCATAACATAAAAATAATTATTATTGACTTATTATAAGTCAATTAATTGTTAATGCTATCATCTGACTGCTTGTAGTCAGTGAAGTCTATACAATGACATCAGTTCTTGGCTTATGGTAGCCATTCATAAAGAGTGTCGTGTTTTTTCACCATCTTTAAAAAACTCTATTGGTTTGAACTGTAGTTCAAATGAGCCCAAAAAATAATTTTGGCCAAAATAATGTTTTTGAAAACTACAAGACACATTCTTGTACCAGCCATAAATTGAATGAGAATTATGAGAAAACTTGGACCAACCTAAAAATGAAATTTTGCTCATATTGCAGCAATCTCACTTGGGGAAAAAGTCTTAACTAGTTAATAGGAAAAAAAAAGGTTGAAACTTAATGGCAAGTAGATTTACCCATCTTTAACCCTATGCCTATACTTCAAATATCTTCAATGAATGCACTGTTTGCTTCCACTTTCAGGTGAAACATAAAACAATTGCATTCATACAGTAATAGGGTTCATTTTTTATTCATTTCACTGACAGCTGTAATTCGAGGCACTTGGCTGGGATTGCCTGAAGACGGTCCACAATCTCCTCGTACTACAGTGAGCTCGCTCATACTCTTTATGACAAAATGAAGTGCTACTCCTAGTTCACACTTCATTACCCACAGTAATGCCTAAGCACAATGATGTATGGAACTCTTCTCTTCCCTAGACTTGCTTCTGGCAGGGAAGGCTTGCCAAACTTGTAAAAGTGCTCCAAAGAAATTTGTCAAACAACTAATTTGTCTTGCATTTCTACACTATCACAGGATGAAATTCAAGGTGTACATGATGAGAAAGTCTAACAAACTTTTGAATTAAACACATCACAGACAGTTTCATTAAAAGTGTTCAGTTCCCAGGCGAAATGTCTAATTAAATTTTAAGGCTACAATAAAGTTAATCTAAAAATGAACTGAATTAATCATGCCTTTTATCTGTATTATGATAGAAGGGGGAAAGCATGGTGCTAGAGTTTCTACACACCTTGAACTCTTTCACATTTTGTCACATTAGAAAAAGAAGCTTACGTTATTAGAAACATACCTACACAAGGGCTGTCATGTGTAAGGAAAATGAAAAATGCTTTTCAAATGTTTCTACAACTAATTTCTGATAATTGAGTCATATATTTTTTGAGCACCATGAATCGATATTTTGTAGAACTGCCTGCTAATGCAATTACAGAAAGTCTTTTGAGGGAAACATTTCTGGAGACTGAAATGTTTCCTCCACCGGTGGAAAATATTTCAAGCTCAGTCAGATTGGATGGAGACCATCTGTGAAAAGCCTTTTTTAAGTCTTCCCACACATTCTTAGTTGAACATGAATAAGCACATGAGTTTGTTTTGATATAAAAGCCTCTGAGAAGACCAAGTATGAGTTTGGGAATCCAACTATAGGATACCTTGAGGGCATCTACAGTATGTGCCATCTAGTCAGAAAAAGAGTCTGTGGTCAACTTCCTTCACCTTAGTATGACAGGTACCCATTTTCATCTCAGCTGTCTAATCTGATAACAATAAAACTGCACTTATGGGGGAATTAAATCTGTTTGAAAGAAATACACTTTTTTTTTTTTCAAATATATTGTATTTGAAAGAAAGCAGACATTTTGAGTGCAAATATTACAAAGGTATCCAATCCTGTTCTCATATAGAAAATGTAAGCTCTTGATATTTCACATTTTAATTTCTGCATATGCCCTGGAATAATTTGCTGGACATATGGAAGAGAAATTGTAAACAGAAGTATTGATCTTATCGATCTGTAACCAATATTTTCCCTTGTATCAGTATTATTGATATTTAGATTGATACGCCCAGCCCTACGTTCCAGCAAATCTGGCCACTTAAGCTGTGGTTCTCTAGACCTCTGATGCTCTTCTCGAACAACCTGTCAGTTTATATTTTAGTTTAGCTGGACATCCAAAATACCTTGAAGTTTGTTGTTGGAGCATGAAAAACAATTGAAAAGCATTCAGTAGTGCTGCATTTGTTTCAAGGTATACAACACTTGTACCAACAGTTATTCCTTTGTAAACTTTGGCGTTCAACTCATGACTACAGACTAAAACAAAGATGTAAAACTTCTGACACAGTGTACCCTCCCCTTGCTACCCATCAATAACCACACCTTACATTTTCTCTCAATGATACACTTCCTTTTCACTTCTCCTCCAACATCATGCCATTAATCATCCTCTCACCCACCTTAATCACCCTAAAGAGACCACTGTGGGCAAAGTTAATTGGAATTGTGTGGTAGCCCATATAAAATGCAGATTGAAGACCCACTAACAGAGAAAAAGAGTGATAGGCTGAGAGTGCAACACTTAATGGAAGCACATAAGAGTATCTTAAAAAAAAAGAGAGTAGGAACTACTGCCCCCTTAATGGTCTTAAAGTAGAGTAAGTACATAAAAAGCTGCAGTTTTTTAAGAATCTTGATTCTAATGCAGACCTTTATGTAACTACAAAATTTATTGAGTTACTTTACATTTTTATTCCAGAAAGTACAAATTACTTGAATAAAGTAACTGGTACATTACTTGAATCTAAGATAATTAATTGTAATTGGCTGTAAAAACCAATGTAATGCATAATAAATAGCACTCTGGAAGAAATAGCAGGTCTGTTAGCCATGCTGAATGCACCAGTGATCTCAACTATTGACTGATAAAGTACGTAGACCCTGCACTATGTTGAACAGGACAAAGCAGGTACAGGAAATTGAAAAGTAGGTAAATAAAATTCTAAAAGCTGGATAACATGAGTTAAAAATAATAAAAACTAAGAAAAAAAAAGCAAGATTCATATCTCTAACCAAAGTTTGTAATTATAGTTATCATGAAAAAAACCTTTTGTGTTCCATGGTATTAGTTGATTAGAATCTGATTAAAAACAAACATTAAACAAATTATCTAAGAGTAAAAAGGTCATTTCTTTAGCTTTTCTTAAATACTTATTCTTCTTGTTGTTGTTAAACAGCCATATTTTTTTCAAATACAATATTCTAACCATCCCACGTGAGCAACCATACTTAAAAAAAAAACACCTCTAGTGTCATGAGTAAGTAATTTCCTCCCAGATAATGATGAGAGTTCCATGAGAGGGCCCTACGAAACCCTCATTAAATTTTTTGGCTGTCAACAGGTTGCATCAAATTTTTTGATGGGTAATTGAGATGTGAAATACACCAGGGCTCGCATAAAGAGGCAAACTGAAATTAGCCACAGCCACAAGGGTTTTCCTTTTCTCAAACAATTAAAATAAAATATGTGCAATGCTTTTCAACATTGGCCAAATTGAGCTGAAAGACTATTTTTAACTTTGAGTGCCACAAAATGGGCTCTTTTCTTGTTGTTTATACCCAATACAGAAACAGTAATTTTAGAAACACCAATAATATTCAATAGTTAAAAGAAATAATAAAATCTCAATTTGAACATTTTCTTTAATCATCTGGTCAAAGGTTTGCGCAAATACAACCCCCTTTATGCATCCATGTTAGTCTTTGCAACTGCTATCTTTTACAGTACTGTCAACTTTTAATGGTAACTTTTAAAGGGTAGCTTCTCAAGATAGTGCCCTGGTGGAAAAGCCTTTCTGACTTTCAAAAGAAAGAATCATTTTCAAAATTCACTTTATAACTTTAAATATTTAAATCTCACACCAATTACATTGCTAAACACAACTTGTCATGTTTTGTATATGTCTTCCTTTGAGCACCAAAACATGTCTGAGCTGTCTAAGCTAGTTCATAATACATCTAAAGCTGTTGAGTAGAATTTGGGTTGCTCTCTATTCACTTTTAGATCTCTTTAATCATTCCTTAAATAACAAATACAGCTCAAGAAATATGGATATCTTTAAAAAGCTCAATATCTTCTGTCTATGAGTAAAACGTATAGTACATCAATTCAATCCACACTCTGGAACATTTCAAGCCTTTTATTTTGTGATGTAATACATATGGCTCTCAAATAAAACCTAAAATTTAGTGTCGTAGAAAATGTTATTACATAAGATCAGAAAAAAGGAGATTTTGAAGAAACAATGTGGGCTTATGGAAAGGATGCTTATTTCTATGTGTTGGTTTAGCATTCTTTTGCATATATTACTGCATCAATGTGGAATGGTTTGGAGAACCAATCTGTGGCACTGGTGAGGTTTAAGTCCAGTTTGGATTGATAGAGGCACTTAGGTAGTCTGCATTGTTGGGTCTGATTTGAGTTGTGTTTTCTGTGTGACACCGTGCCTCTCGCCCACTGTAGTGTGTGTTTCTCTTTGTTTCTAGTTAGTTTTATATCTATTGCTGTTCCTTTGTGTTCTTCTTCACATAAAGCTGTAAATTCAAATGGAAAAGCTGGTGAAAGGTAATCACTGGTCTCAAGTAAAAGTTGATGCTAATCCACCATTGTTTATTTGATACTGATTAACTCAATGAAAGAAGCAAAAAGAAAATTGCCAACACTGAAAATTCCCCAAGCTGCTTTTGAGGTTCAGGTGAGAAACTCTTCTGACCAGTCATTAGAAAGGTATGAACTAAAATGCTATGGCTCTTGCAGGGGTAACCAAATCAGGTAGAAGTGACAAACCAATAAGATGCAACATTATGTAGCACACGTGGATTGTGCCCACAAAGTTAGCCCCCTTGCTCCTGCATTTTATGGTATATACACCTCAATAAACTGGAACATGTGTTACAATGAGGCATATTTTTCAGATTAAAAGTAACTTTTAAAAATAATTGTCCAACAGGTAAATTTAAGTAAGTCATTTTTTTTTCTTTTTGTCCCAATCTTCTAAGCAATTAAATGTTGTGTTTTCATTAGTTATTATTAGCAGAAAATGATCATAAACTTAAAAAAGTAACAATTACAAATATTGGCCTGTATGTAATTAAATTGTGTTTTGCCTAGTATAGTGAGTGAAATGAAATAACTTTTTGATAATGTTCTAACTTACTGAGATACACATGTAATTATTTCAACATGTTTAATTAAAAAAAAAAACCTTATAAAATGCACATATTGTCATGGATATAATAACCTATCATTTCACTCATGGTAATTAATACCATGGGTGAAATGGTATTAATTACCATTAATACCATTTCCATTTCAATAAATGCCTAATAAACTGGCATTTATTAGGCATTTATAACCTAATAAATGCCAGTGGCATTTATTAGGTTATCAACCATTTTCCTTTAGTCTTAAGATTATATTCCACATTAATTAGAGAACATACCACTACTTTCAAGGTCTGACACAATCAATGGCTGGTAACTAATGATACATCAATTTATGGTGTGCTGAATTTCTCTCTTAGAAAATTATGAAGGACAAACATTCAGGCACACACCGTGAGCATAGCAATGCCCTAAGTGTTGTTGAACCATGGGACACTAGCTCCATGACCAGGAATTTGCTTTAACTGGATCAGAGGTGATCTGGAGGAAAGACAGCTTAAGAATGTCAGAGTTCACCTTAGCAGATCTTGGCTACATGCTGTGCAAAATTAAGTGCAGTGTCACGACAGGCTGGGTCACAACAACCTTGTTGGTATTTAGTTTTTTTGGAATTTTTTCAACAAGTGGAAAAACTGTCTAGTCTTCCAGTGTTGCCGTCATTGCTTGTTTCTCCCTTACACATTCACAAAAATGTGCATTTCCATGGTGACACAGCTTTACAAGGACCAGCAGCCTTTGGGTCGGACTCTGTGCTGCTGCAGACTCTCGAGGTGCTGCCTTAAGTTAGCTATTGGGCCTTTCTTAGTAATGACGGTGGTGTATCATTGTCTGCTTCCGTTGTTAACAACAACAACCATCAAATCTGACTGTTACAGCGAAGTTTACCAAATGCAAGACAACACTTGACTCAGAAAATGTCAAACTTAACCACTTAAAGTAATTCATAATCATTCAAATGATTTTAATATGGTTTTTCATGGAAATTAAATTAGCGATATTTGGTTCCAAACCAATTTTTTCTACTGTATTGCTAGAAAATTAACCAACAAGTTACAGTCCTGCTAAACATTATGGAAACATGTTTATGTAAGAATCCCCTGTTTTAAAATTTTACTCACAACAGGACACATTTTTCTCTCTATCTTACTGTTTAACCAAGTAAGGGAGAGCACACATAGAGATGCAAATACCAGCTCCTCAACTGAGATCAAACAGTCCCGATTATCCTCCCATTAACCTACAAAAACCTCCAAACAACAGTCACATGACAACATCAAAGTAAATCTTTTAAAAGCTCTTTGTTGGCTGAAATCTGCAGCAGGCTGATAATAACAATTATTCTTAACAGTGGATGGAGCCCATCCACAACCTAATTACAGGGTCACAATGTAAGTGGGCACTTAATTGCTCAATGACACTAATCTACGTTGAGTTATTCAATTTTCTTTGTTAAAATACTGCTTTTCGGGTGTAATTTGTTATTTCCATGCTTGTCAGACAGGATTTGTCTTCTCCCCAAAATCAAGCAGAAAATCCTGATGGAAAGCTTAAAACAGATAGCTAGCGATGGCTGTTAATGCCAGCCCAAATGAGTATTAACCTATGCCCCTAGAATATTGGCAGAGAACTAAAAGCTTGGCCCTAAAGAAATCCTGTTTTGAGAAGACTTTCTTGAGAGCAGACATCAGAATTCCAACGCTGTCAACTTTGCAGAATAAATTATGGAGTTGAGGTTTTCATCCACCTTCTCAACATCCAAAGGTGATGCAATACTACACAATAGCATACCAGTACATCATGATCGAGTGGTGAAGAACAGAATTTGAACATTGAACTCAGTGGTTACACGATATATATATGTTACCACTATGTGTACATCTCAGTAATGAGACACTTGGTGCACGGTAGTAGAGTTTAAATTTGTATGAGTGAACCCAGTTAAATGATAACCTCAATTTTCATATTAAAACTTTACCTATAACAGGTAAAGTTTAGGGAGAAATTAGTTTTAGTCTAACAACAGAAATAATATCCACATCTAAAGGCCTTATTGGAGCACATCCACTCACGGCAGCCAGAGACCTGCTATCGCTTGTGTTGTTTCCGGGTACATAATGATGGCCTAGGTCTTGTTTGACAACAGATTGGAAAATACAGAGTATGCAGCAAAATATTTGTTCACGTGGCTGACGAGAGCTTGAGCAAGCTCTTCTAAAATAACTGATTTCCTTATCGTTAGTTTTTAGTGGCCTATTTGTGTCATGTTCCGTATTTTTCCTGTGTATTTATTTCGAGTTTCTGTGTTTCTGAGTTTCCATTTCTGAGTTGTCCTGTCTTCCCCTTGATTGTCCCCAGGTGTTTCTCATCCCCGTGATTACCTCCTGTGTATTTAGTGTCACCTGTGCGTCTGTGTCTTTGTCGGGTCCTCGTCTAGTGTGCGCTCAGTCCTTTGTGTGTCCAGTCGTATCAGTTGCTACCGGCGTTGAGCCCTGGTTTCCGCTCAGTCGTGCTGCCTGTGTTATTGGACTTGTTTTGGACTGTTTTGCCGTTTCTTTTTCATTAAACCATTATTCACTGTATCCTGGGTCTGCTGCGTTTCCCTCACCATCTTCCACCACCACTTCATGACAATTTGAGATGATTGCAAGTTCTGTAAGGAAATTGTATTTTCATCTTAATATTTTTCATTTTGACATTCCATAACTCTTACTGTCTGTTTTAGGTGATACAGATTATGGTAACTAAGCCCTCAATGACAATATTATTTAGGTCTATGCTGTTTATTGGTTAACACTGTGGCCATGCACAAAGTCAGAATAGTGCAACTGTAATTTTCCCTCTAATCCATAAAGCCATGAAAGCTTCTAGAATATCATACAAAAATATGGCCTTAAACCTCCTCACATTTTGTCATGTTACAAACTCAAACTTTTATTTGTTTTCTTCTGTGATAGTAAAAAAAAAAGTAGTACATAAATTAAACGTGAAAGAAAAAGGTTGAAGCATTTTGAGATATTTCTTTACCACTTTTGCACTTAGGTTCTTGCCAATTTATCTTTACAAAGTAGCTCAAGCTCATTCCTATTGTATGAAGTATATCTGTGAATGTCAGATTTCAATACCCACTTTTAAATATACTGTAATTTGCTGCAGACATTGAGCATCATTACCTTTTGCATGCAAAGACAAGGTTCATCATAGAAGTTGAATATAAAGTTAAGACATAAAGTAAAATAGTAAAGTATTTAATAATATTTAAAAAAAAAAAAAAAACTCTTGTGAATTTTACAACCCATGACACAGAAAAACATAAAAGTTGTTGAACTGAAAAACACTGTAACAATTAACCAGAAATTTTGAGTAAAATACCCTGCGGAGGTAAAAAGAAAAATGACTGTATTGCAAGCAAGAGGCAACCAGTACACAAAGACATGCAGAGATATTTTTCAAAAACACAGCAATTTTGAAATAATCAGTTCCTCCTTAAAGTCACAAATAGCTGCACTCTACTATCCTCAATTAAGCAATTTCACGTCCCCAAAAATTTCAAAGAGCAAGTTTCATGAAATTTCATGCTTTGTTTTAAATGTTGCCATCCCTTTTCTCAGATTAGTTTTGCAATCCAACAGTTAAATGGATACTTTAGAGGTTTTTACAACTCTGCTTAATTGGTACCTCCAATAAAGATGTTTTAAAAAAATCAAAACAAAACAATGTTTTAATAGTATACTACCACATAAACTCACATTTAAAAAAGTAGCAATTTTAAAAAAGTGATAATATAGTGATAATTTAATTGAAATTTTAAAAGTTAGAAATTAAGGTGCTGGTGTAAAATATAAATGTATTTTAAAGCTTTTTCCTCATCTTCATCCTTTCTTGCCAAAAAATATAGAGGGGGTTGGACTGGACAAGATAAGGTTAATAATAGTGAGTCTGTCCATTTGTCAATTTTTTTCTGTTCAGAAATTTTACTTTTCTGTCAGGAAAAAAAACTGCTGGGTCAAGTGCTGTTCCGTGTTCCTTCTTCATTTAGGTGTTATTTTGAGGAACTTTCCTGAAAGTTCCTCAAAAGTCAGTGAAGCTGAAACATTCACTGACTGCCGACAAAAGAATCAAAGGACCTGCTGTTTGTGTCTAAATAAAAATAGAAATACTTTCTAGTTAAAACTAAGCTGGCAGCTGGAATTAAGGGATGATGATATAATCATGCTCCTGCTGATATTTGTGCACTTCTGTCAAGCTGTCTCAGAGCTTTACTCACTGGATTAGGCTGTTGACCAGGAAAAAAAACAAAACAAAAAATAAACAATATTGGCTTGGCCAACTATGTATCAGCCATAATTAAATTTTTACTGCCCTGTGAATAGCTCCAAGGGCTTGTTGCAGGTATTCATTATGAATCAAATTAGAGTACGAGTACTAAAATATGCACTCCATAAATCTAACAAACAGGCCGATTTTGAAAACGATGTGGTTTTTTTCACCATTAGGGTATAGGAATTGATGACTTTTGCATTTAGTGCAAGCATGGTATAGGAGGACAATGCATTAATTTAGTCTTTTAATTGAGCTCCTCTTGATTGGTTAACAAATAAAGATTAATCCAAGGCTTAATAATAAATCAAAGTGTGAATCCTACAAAAAATAGAACTCTCGATGACCAGTAACGTGAGTTTTTCCTTAATGGTTGGTTTATCGGGTAATTTTTGTATGGTAAATTTTTTGCAAGGGCTAGAAAAAAATGTGCCAGATGAATTCCAAACAAATTGACTGCAATACAGTACAATGACTCAAGAAGTATTTTGACAGCATCATACTTCTGTGACTTCCTCCACAATGTTTTTCAGCTCTTCTTGAATGCCCTGCAACAACATTGTGACCAGAATCCCATTCACATTCATCTCCTCTCCACAGCGTTTAGTCTCTATTGTTAGTACCTCACACATTAGCATCCGACTTATTATCATGCCCAAAGGTGGTAGCGTAGATCAAAGGCAAGGATGTACTGTTTAATATTTCTGCCTCATTACAGTGGAAGGGCTTTTGATTATTTGCCTTTGTGTGCCGTTGTCAATTTAATGCAGCGATGTCCTTTGCTGTGCAGCAGGAAGTGCAAAATTACTACAGGCACGTCACTCCTAAATTAGGAAAGCATGGAAGCTGCTGCAGAATGACTTTTATGAAGACAGGTACTGTAATTGGTCTTCATATGTCACCTGTCTGACGGTGTTCCTAATTTGGGAAAACTCCTGTGCCCATCGAATTATTGTATACACAGTATATATACTGAGGTTCTGCCTAAAGTATAACAGAAAGAGTACTCCTATCCCTTGGCCTTTTATATTTTGTCACATTAAAACCACAAGCTTCAATACTTCAGTAGCTTCAGTACAAAAATATGGAAGGGAAATAGTACATGCTTTTTAAATCACCTTACAAACTGAAATCAGAAGTCAAACCTTTAGTAAATGTGTGTAGTTTTAAAGGACAACTGTTCTGTGAATGTTTATTGGAGAACATTAGTGGACAAACAATATCATGAAGCCCAAGAAACATAGCAGACATTAGAGACAAAGTTGAGGAGAACTTTAAAGCAGGATTAGGTTATAAAATATTATCCCAAGCCGTTCCTTCTCCTGACCTAAAACCCCAGATGGCAGACAGAGAGCAGGACTGTGAAAAGACCTGACTTTATAATCACCTAATCACCTAAATGGATGGAGGATGGGTGTCAACGACTCAGTGATCTCCTGGGTGACTGACTACTTGACAGGCAGGCCACAGTTTGTCCGTCTGGGCAGTGTCCTGTCTGATGTGGTGGTCAGTGACGTAGGGGCTCCACAGGGAAATGTGCTTTCTCCCTTTCTCTTCACCTTGTACACCACTGATTTCCAGTACAACTCTGAATCATGTCACCTACAGAAGTTTTCTGATGACTCAGCGGTTGTCGGGTGTATAGGGGATGGAGGGGAGGGGGAGTACAGGACACTGGTGGACAGCTTTGTGGAGTGGTCTGAGCAGAATCACCTGAGGCTCAACATTAGTAAGACCAGAGAGATGGTGATTGACTTCAGAAGGAAGAAGATACCTTCACGGCCACTGAAGATCAAAGGGGAAGTGGTGGAGGAGGTGGAGGATTACAAATACCTGGAAGTTATAATTGGCAACAGACTGGACTGGGCATCTAACACTGACGCTGTGAGCAGGAAGGGGTTGAGCAGACTCTATTTTTTAAGGAAGCTGAGATCCTTCAATGTGTGCAGCAAAATGTTGGAGACCTTTTATCACAGTGTTGTTGCCGGTGCCATCTTTTTTGCTGCTGTGTGTTGGGGAAGCAGCATCAGAGCCAGCGACTCTAATAGACTAGACAAAATCATCAGGAAAGCTGGCTCTGTACTGGGACTAAGGCTGGAGTTCCTGGAAACTGTGGTGGAGAGGAGGACACTGAAGAAGGTTCTGTCTATTATGGACAATAAACAGCACCCTCTCCACAACATAGTGGACAGACAGCGGAGCACCTTCTCACATAGGCTGCTCCAGCTCCGCTGTCATAGGGACAGATACAGGAAATCCTTCCTGCCACATGCCATCTCACTGTACAATAAAAGCTAAACCATTGTTCTGCACTAATCAGTCCAATTTCGCACAACTGCACTGTGGCACAGTTGCTGTACATATATTTACATATACATACTGTTTCTGCATTTTTGAATCTTTGCAAGGACTGCTCTAAGCTGATTTTTATATTGACAGCATGTTATATTTTATTTTAATTTTATCTTGTCTACAATTCCTACTCAGTGGTGGTTGTTGTGTGTCTTGTCTCTATGCTGCTGTAACTGCAAAATAATTTCCCTGCTGGGATGAATAAAGTTATTCTATTCTATTCTATTCTATTCTATAAATATTATCCTTTAGGTGAATGGTCAATACATCTACAAGCTAGCTAAAAAAAAATGATTATGTACTTTTTGCTAATATATAACCAAACAATTTGACCACCTTTTACAAGTTTTTGATGAATACAGTTAATATGTACTGAATGCCCCATGGCCTTAAGGACAAAGCAACTGACTAATTCAGTCTGAATCAAAGCTACTACTTAATGCATCGCAACATGCCATCAGTGAGCATGAGTGCTGCAGTCCAACCCTGTGTCAGTGTTATGCAGATCAGGCCATTATCTGCTCATTCACTGGTCTGAGGATGCATCGCTCATTTCTGGCTCTAAGACATCCCTTTGCTTTCTAAGCTATCCAGGTGGCCATATCTTGGTCCTATATGCTTGAGCGGTCATAGGCAGAACCTCAGGCAAGCATGAAGGTTGTTATTGTTTACCATGGATGAATAAACAGAGAGATGAGGTGGGCTGGCAGACTGATGGCAAGAGAACTACCCTGGTGTCAATGCATTGATTCACTCGCAGGCTGAAGCCAATGGTGCCGATAGCACCGTGATCACCGCCCCCTCCTCTTTGACCACAAAAAAAAAAAGAAAATCAATTTCTCAGCTACAGGAAAGCAAATATTGGCTTTGTCAATACGTTGTCTCTTTCATAGAACGGGATTATATACTGCTTCCTAATGTTAAATTCATGCCATATTTTCTACAGACAACCACTTCCACCTGTTAGGTCATGCAGCAGCTATTAAAGTATTGACAGAATGAGATTAAGTACTTTAGTTAAAGCCGGGAGTAATGATCTGATGAACAGATCTTTCAAAACCTTTGTGTGTAGTGGATTGAAAAAAAGGGTCTTGAGTAGAGGAAGACCATATAATTTAGCATTCCTCCTGAAATTTTGACATTCAGTCATATGATAGCAGAACAAAAACAAGTTTTGGTAAGCATTAATTTTATAGATCCTCCATTCTTAACTTTGCTATTAGCTAAGGGAAGCAACTGCAAGAACAACTACTCTATGGAGAATTAGTTGTAAATGCGTAATCCACATGAATTCATTAGAAGCAGCCATGGAAATACAACTACTAATGCCTCTGCAATTGTGAAGGTTAAAGTTGAAGGATGTCTGGTGCATTGCTGTTAGGTGGAAATTTTATTACATTTAGAAACAGTATAAAAACGGATGTACAAGGCTAAGTAGCATCTTGGTAGGTGTTAACCTTGTTCTCTGGAGGAGCCTACCCTCCATAAAAGCTGTGCAGATCAGTGATTGGGTTAAATCAGTGCAGAATATCCATTTCACCTTTCAGGCATTCAGACTTGCATATCCATGTTTTTTGCTATGTAGGTACCTAGTACCTACATAATAAGATACTTTCCTCTTTTTTGGTGTTTTATTGATTATATACACATGATGATAAGTACAGTAAAACTGTATGATGATCAATTATCAATATTTTTGAGGGCTTTACAGAACCTAAATAAGCCAAATACAATTAAATTCATAATAAAAATGAACCTTCAGGTGTTTTTCCATATTTAAGCCATTGATTTTAGATTAGGAGCCTCTACCTTTTTAAACCAAATGGGTATCCCTTGTTGTGGGGGCTGTATGGAGAATCAAAGATGTTTTTAAAAGCTCCCTGGTTCCCTCTTTGACCAATGCAAGATGTGTGTTCTTATTCTTCTCAAACAGCTGAGCTTGTTCCCTTCTTACTAGCTGTTCCCATTTCCGTACAGGTATTTTGACAATATAATTTTGGTGGTGAGCTCCACGTGTTCAAAGGTTTATGTATTTATTTGTTTTCTGATTGCTTTCACCGTCTTAAATGCACAGAAGAAGTGAAACACCTGCTTCCCTTCGTGCCTATGGAGTTCAGCACTGCCCCCTGTCACTGCAGCACAGTAGTTTCTGCCTCACTCTGTGCAGTTTCCCTCTGCATTTATGGCCAAACAGAAAATGTAAATATGTCACTCTCATGCATTACATACATTAGACAGACTGTGTATCATCAGGATGTGTAGCACATATCAATTACTTGCTTCATTCACTGTGTGATAGACAGCGCCACCTGAGGTGAGGCGTAGAACAGCACTGTATCACCCTGCACTTCTTTCATATGTTTGAACAGTCTGACTGTAAAATGTAAACTGTTTTATAGAACAGTCAAGAAGGCAAACAGTTTTTCTCTACACATTCTCTTCTCCTGTCTGTCTGCATATCGCTGTGTTTTGTTAAAATCGAGTTATTGCTGCTACATTTATGTCTCTAATTTGTATTGCTCTTTCCACTATTTTTTCCAGGTTCTGAAAGCCAGACAGCACATTTCAGATGCTACAGTACCGGATGTGTAAAAGACAACGCTAGAGCATTATTGTAATCAAGCTTTATGTCTACATAACCCACATTAATGCAATGGAGATTTAAAAGTGTTACAGAGGTGTAGATAATTTGCTTTAGTGTATTTCAATAGATTACATTTAACATTCTAGTCAGTCTTCCCTTTCAACTATAAAACAATACCTGTATGTTTTGTAGCCCAAATGTTTTGCAGCAAACTAATTAAGCAATCCCTCAACAACAACTCTTGTATCTTGTCTGTTAATGTTTCACTAGTATTTACTATAGTGGCTAGTATTTACTTATTCAATATAATGCAGCAATTCTGATATTTTCTTTGCATTTTAACTGGTTTTTACGTCATTTGTCAATTTTGGTGTCTTTCACACATATTTAGCTCAAGGTTTAGATAAATGATGAAGTTCTGGTTGAAGCGTGGGTAGTTTAATATTCAAAGACTGAATGAAACTTATCTATACTTCATTTATTTAATATATATATATGTATGACAGTAGTTTTAGAACTCATTCAATTCACTCCTAATGTCACTTGAAATACTCATGAAAATTTTAATTATAGCCTCTCAGGGCTTATTATTGCCTCACGGATCGGCTAGACAGCATTCATTTCACATAAAGCTAAATCACCAGAAATAATGGATAAATATATTGAGCAATTTCCCCCAATATTTGTTAACAGCAGCTATAAACACAGCCTATTTTGCGCAGAGTATAATAATACCTATTAGGCGATTTTATATATGCCCTATGACTTGAACGGCGGAGATGATTTACACAAAAGTGGGTAGAAACGATTAGAGGATTTCACAAACACTCCTTTTTCTGCACAGACGCACCAACAAAGCATTGCACACCTCTTGTTTATACAGATGAGAAGGCCAACTTTTAGCAGTGTGTAGCATTAAATGAGGCGGATTCCCTCTGATGTTCCTTATCACCTCATCCCGCTTGTCTCCAGGGTCCACTAATGCCTCACTGCTCCCCACTCCTCGCTGATGCTTGACAGAGCCAATGCAGCCTGGAATGAGATGTGCGGCTGGCCCAGATATGACAGAGAAACAGACAATGCTGAGGTCCTCTGCCCAGTAGGGATGGGAGTAATTACTGACAATATTATCTCCAGCTGTGGGCTGCTTGTACTGCTGTATTTTTTTTCCCGCTCTTTGCCTCGAAGCCTCAAGGTCCACTGGGAGCTCCTTCTGTTGTTTTTCTCCTTAACATTTTCAATTTACTGCACAGTTGCTAGAAATGGGATGCAAATTCTAAGCGAAATATACAACACTGAGAAAAAAAGTATTTCTCCTCTGTCATATATTTACGCTTTTTTCACACCTAAAATTGCCGGATGACTCAACAAATTTCATACAACCAACAAAGGTAACATGAGTAAATACAAAAAAAAAAGTTTTTAAGTTATTTTGTTTATGAGTTATTCAAACGAATTTGGTCATGAATAAAACAGTATACTATTCAAAACATGAATTTTGAATACCCACATCATTGGATGTCTGACCTTAATTTTCCCAACTATGGTCATGCCTGATTACGGTCTGACTTGTTAATCTAAAAGTGTACTTAAACAAAACCCACCTGACTATATGAAGTAGGGCAAAAGATTTTAAAAAGCAACACCATGCCCAGATTACAAGCATAATTTTTTTCTGTTGCTCTTGAGCCGCTTTGTGGCTTTTAGGACCTCATGCAGCAATTTGTGATGCAAGGAACTGTTAATTCTACTCTCAGCTACACATTAATCTGAAGCACACTTGAGATTTATATATTTTCAATGCCCCAGAACCCTTCAATGTGGATGAATTAAAACATCTTGCAAGAACTACCAGTTCTTGCAAACATTTGATGAAAATTAATGCCATCAAAGATGGTACTAGAAACTTTTCGGTTTATTGGCAGGTACTTTTCACATAAAACCAGTTCGGTTTGGTCATCATTTTTAAATTCCATTTGCTTACAATGTTAGTGTCTGATATTACCATTTGTCTAATGATGTCAATCACTTTTGTGCGACAAAAAAGAAAAAAAAAAAGTCTAACTTAAGGCATACACTTTTTCACAGCCTTGGACTATAAATGCTTGAATATGTCTCTTAAGAATGTACAACCACACTCTTTGCATGTTTTTTTTTACTACTCTGCAGTAATGGATACATGTTATCATTCTGCAAAAGATCCTGACAATCTGTAAATTAAATGAGAGGAGAGTCTTGTTAATCATTGTCTGTTACATTCTAACCTCAGGGAAATTACATCTCAACCGCAGTTTTGTTTTCATTGTTAAGGGCACGTGAGGATGGAAATCCATTATAGGCACTGGGGATTAAAAATGAAATGCTTCTCGCCTTGTTAAAACATGCACATGGCTCAGGAAGGAAAGTTAAATAATGAACCAATCCCTGCATTCTTTCTTTTTTTAGAATAAAAGCTTGAGAGAACTAATGGTCCGAAGATGACAAATGTATTTTAGTCCAAGCTTTTCCTGCCTTAGCAGGGCTGTTTATCATGATGAGAAGTGCCCCATAGAGCTTATGTCACTCACTCTAGTAAAGGCAAAAGTGTAATCAGCTCATTATGGCTCTGGAGAAAGCTTCTTCCCATCCACCTATATATTTGTGGCACATATTACCGCTGGGAAAGTGCATAAAATAGAAAAAGAGCTGCATTGCTTAGCTGAATTCATGGTAATTTTCTAAAACTGAGAGTCGAGCTGGGATTTCAGGTCACACCAACAGGATCTCTGTACATACTCGATGCTGCATTATACAAAACAAAGAAAATGGTTTATTGATTTTGCCATTTGTAGTTGAATAGAGTTAAGGATGCAGGTATCTTTGCTTTACAGAAAGCCAAAGTATCATGGCTTTTCTTGTCCACTACAGAGCTGAATACACAGGCCTTGCGTCCACAAATAATACCTTGTTAAAATACCTTTTCACAATTTGTCATTGTGCAAATACAAACTTCAATTTGCATCTCAAAATATGTTTTTGGGAATTGAGGTGACAGGACTGAAGCAAAGTAGCACAAAACTATGATGCGGAGGAAAAATTCTAAATTATTATTATTTTATAATTCTTTCAAATGTGAAACTCTGAGGTAGATTTGTATTCGGCATCCCTGAGTCAAAGATTTACAGAATAAATAAAAGCTGACAGCAAGTCTTGGTAGGCTATGAATATTGTGATTATTGCAGTTGTGCCATAATCTTCCCATTTTGGCAGGATGTATTGAACAGTGCCCTGAGAAATGTTCAAAGGGGAGAACACTGTTTGATAACACAACCCTGCTTCAAACTTTCCCTCAACTTTATCCCTGATTATCTCCTTCTCCTGCTGTTAACAGTAAAAAACAAAAGCAGAATTTTCAAAGAGGCTTTTTTCGTGTATTTAATTATTTTTTTACAGTTCAAAACATATTATTATGTTAAGCAGTTGTTAGTTAGTGGCTTCATGTTTGGTTATCACAGACCAATTACACTTACTCCGACAGGAATTACAGTAACTTCAAATGAATGTATATGTACTGCATGCTGTGATCAAACAAAACGATAAGTCAAAGTTACTGTCTCTGATCCTTTTCTAAGACTTAAACACACTCTAAGTGGTCCTCGACAGGTATTATTAATGAGTTGCAGCAGCTTAATTGATCAGAGCCTTAGAGAAGATTATCAAAAGCATTTGAGAGAGAAAGTATTGATTCTTTGGGTTGGTTGCTTAGCTATTCCACTGAAATCTCATTAAGGATGAAGAGCCCTGCCACAGCTGGCTTTGAGCTGTGTTTACCATTTTCCACATAGAATTTTTTTAATTATAGGAGCTGCCTAGCTGCCAGAATCGATAGTTACGAATCTCACATTGGGTGAATTGGAGGAGCAGAGGGACAGGAAGCCCTTCTTCAGTCTGAAACTAGGGAAATGAAACAGATGGAGCTGAGCTCTATGCACAGGGGCCCAGATTAGCTGCAGTGTCCTTCAAAATCTGTATTTAACCTGTGGTAATGAACAAAACACAACAAGATCAAAGAGCCAGGCTGTAGTTTAGAGGCAAAATTTAGCATTTTAGTTTTCTTCTAACATAATAAGAAAGTCATCACTGTCAAGTTCTAACCCTTTTACCATCTCTTCATTTTTTTCCTGTCTCCACATCAATTTTTGCTATTTACAAAAAAATGTTTCAGTATGACAGGAAGAAAGACTTGCAGCTCCAACAGATCTTAATTATGACTACTTTATTTTATTCTGTGTAAAATCCACAAGAGCACAAAAGACCAGGAAATTGAAATATTTCCACTGCAGCACCAAGACTCTGTCAAAGCCTAAATATAACTCTGACTGATGCTTTGGCAAAATGTGTTTAGTTGACTAACACAAGACATGACTTCTTTAGGTGGATGTAAAACAACAAACAAAACAATATTGTTTTACTTGTTTTACATTCACCTAATATATATAATATAATATAATGATATATAATTATTAAATAATAATTATATATACAGTACAGACCAAAAGTTTGGACACACCTTTTAATTCAATGAGTTTCCTTTATTTTCATGACTATTGACATTGTAGATTTACACTGAAGGCATCAAAACTATGAATAACACATGTGGAAATATGCACTAAACAAAAAAGTGTAAAACAACTGAAAATACCCCTTATATTCTAGTTTCTTCAAAGTAGCAACCTTTTGCTGTGATTACTGCTTTGCACACACTCTGCATTTTCTTGATGAGCTTCAAGAGGTAGTCACCTGAAATGGTTTTCACTTCATAGGTGTGCCCTGTCAGGTTAATAAGTGGGATTTCTTGCCTCATAAATAGTCATGAAAATAAAGAAAACCCATTGAATTAGAAGGTGTGTCCAAATTTTTGGTCTGTACTGTATATATATATATATATATATAGTTTGGTTTGTTTTCAGGATCTAAAAATATAGCATGCATTTGTGGAAAACCACAGCTGGGAGCTTGGAAGTTTCTATTAGCTGTGAGCATTTGGAGACTGACAGTTCTCTCCATTCTTTTTTACAAAATAGCTTATATTCACTCATATTGGCAGGAGAGTCTGTAAACATTAATTTGACATATGTCCTTTAAACAACCAATCATACAACAAATTTTAATATTGATTTAGGTCTGGTCTTTGATAAAGCCATTCAGTGACATTTATTTGATTTGATCCAAACCGTTTCATTGTAATCCTGGTAATAGCATCTGCTTTTTATTTTTATTTTTTATGCTTAAATTAAGTTACCCAAAGGTGGACTTTGTTTCCACATTATGTGACTTCTCAATGCAATTTATTTTGTTTGTTCAGAATGGCAGAAAACGCTGATTGAATACATATACACAAAAACAATTCAGATATTTCTTCATATAAATTTTAGAAACGAATTTATTTTATTTCACTTCAAAATAGTAGATAGTGTTGGTTTATTTATTTTTAAAAAAACAACAACAACAAAAAACATCCCAATTAAATACAATAGAATTTTGTGGTTGCAACTTAGCAAAATATGAAATTCTTCAAGGCATGTGAGTAGTTTAGCAAATCTTTTTCTGAATCACAAAGAAAAACAACCTGATGCAGTCCAATAGAATTCATGAACAGCTCAACACCACCTACAATATTTTGCTGCTGTTGAATTTGGTATAGCGCTTCCAAATTTCACCACTTTCCAATCAAATTGTGTCGAGCTTAATTTAATCAAAAACAAAGGCCAACATCATTATAGAAGATACAAAAAATCTCTCAAAGTTAGCCATTTCCTTCTGCATTAGAGATGAACCCACATAGCAAACATGGCTGGAGAAAATCTGGATTTAATGAGAGCAATGCTGCATCAGAGCTGGTGAGAGAGTATAAATTTTTCATTGAGTAGACTGAAAAGGTTCATACAGCATCTGAATTTGACTCCAGGCAACAAGGCAATGAAACAATTTTGAGACCTGTCGTGATATTTGACTGTGTTTCAGTCATATTGGAGTTACCAAGTAAAAAAAAAAACACACATTAAAGTTGGAGATGAGGCTCCTGAATGCTTGGGTGTGTTCCTATTAAAGCGGGTCTCCAAAGGCTAATCAAAGCAGTGCACGGAGATGTCAACATTGATCAGAGTAGTTTTCCAGACGGAGCGTTAGCGGTTCATTACATGCTGAATACATAGCTGAAAAGGGTTTAGAGGAGCTTAATTCAATTAGCCATTTCCCTAAAATAATGAACCCCTCTTTTCACTCACCACGCTTACATCCACCTAGTCTGCTGAAGCCAATAAATAACAAGCCATAATTAGCATGAGTAACAGTAGCCCTTTCTTTCTCTGCACATCAGGAAACCTTTATGCTGTTTGAATAAAGTTTCATATTAAATTAAACCAACCCCAACTGTGAGATTTTGATCAGCTAACATAGAAATTACTTTTGAATTCTGCAGGAGCACAGTAAGCAGCAGAAATGTTTTTTTTAACCACTGGAAAGAGTTGAGATCACGCACAAAATACAGCATGACACTACTTCATTGTCCACTCAGTCTGTTTTATGGCTAATGAAGGCTTATCCAATTTTGCTGAACACAGCGCGTGACTGCAAGAGGGAGCAACATAAACAGTATCGACACACAGCATACATGTTTTCTTGATGTCCTCGTCAAGCTGTCGGGCTTAAAAGCCAGCTGCTGTAATTAGCTATGGATTTGCTTGTTCGGTGACTCGTCCTCATTATTTGACATGATAGTTTATGTCCAAACTGTAAGTGTTGGAACAGCTGCAATATCCTGAAGGGGAGCAATGAAAGATTATACAGGAGGGAGAATGTCCAGAACTGCCTTTTCCAACCTTTCAGAGTTCATACAATTCTAGAATAGTAATGTAGTCAAAACAGGACGCAGAGACATTACAATACCGTTTCTTTTTTTTTTGCCAGGAATTCATAGCTGTTTCATCAGAGGCAGGTTTAATTGTTAAATTCCTCTCTCCATTTTGCAAATCTCATCGTATTTCAGTGGTACATTGAGATTAATGGCAATAAGAAAGCAGCGTTAAAGCTTTGCCTATTGCCTAGTCTAACATATCAAGCCGGGTTTGTTGTAACACTAGGTTGCAGAAAGTTTTATTGCTAAAATGGTTAGTAAATTCTGAGCCAGGAATGCAGCAACTTTAGAAAATCCAACATAAATTAATGTGAAAGAGTAAGGAAACTTCATATTCAGATCTGATCAAATCTATTGGAAAAAACAAGCAATCTATCAAGTAAATAATTTTATCAATATGGACTTTGCTAGCAGAGGACACCCAACTTCCCAGTAGCTAGAGTAACTGAAATAATGCCAACAAACTAGTTCTTACAGTCATCCTTCCTTCCATTCCCAACTCTTCACTTTCAGTTGTTTCAGTATGTTTTTTTTCTTTTCAGGTGGTGTCAAATTTTCTCTCAAACACTAATATACAGCAGAAGTAATCGTGATTTGCATTAGTCTTAGGGGTTGCACGACTTCAAGGTCAACATGATAAAAGTTGAGTCGACTTTGATTATTTGCTGTAACACCATTTGGAAAGAAAGACAGAAGGTTTCACAGCAACGTTCAGGCTTTATTAGCATTATTCACAGCAAACACTGACAGCTTAGACAAAGTTCTATTGTGCAGAATAAAAAGAACAGAAAGCATAACATCATCCTGGACTTCTTCTGCAGCAGCAGAGCAGTAATCTCCTGACACTGTGGTCCAAAAGGTTTCACAAAGTTCAATTTTTTTTCACAACACCAGTTGGTACTGATGATCATGGTATATGCTCATTTTGGAAAGCGGCAATTATAGGAGTCAAATTATTTTGTCTACTACCATTGTGCAAGTTAGAACATTATAAATTAAGTGTATTTTAAATGACTCATCTTTTACAGAGCGTACAGTTAAATTCAGCGATGTGCAGCAGGATGCTCTGGAGACTCCCTGGCAGCGACTATCTGACTTTGTGGTACAAACCAACATGCAGATATAACAACAGGGACAGACTGTCAGATCCTCAGAATGCAGCTTAAACTGTAAGTGCAGATGTTGTCAGAGTTGCTATAAGAGCGTAAAAAACACAAAGTAATAAAGTGCCTGACATGTTTTGTGCTGCATATCGCAACTGTAGCCTTTGCCGGAGTTTGCGGTACCCTTTTGGCATTTGCACATAGTTTTTTCAAACTGCCAATTCACACTATGATATCCCACATCCTTTCCTCATCTTCACTTTCTTGGAAAAATTACGTTTTATTATGTGATTGCAACTTGTCGACTTGAAACGTAAAAAGTCATTGCAGAGCCCAGAATCAACTAATCTAAATGTCAACAAGTTGGTGCAACTCTTACATAGTGAACTGGCTTGGCATTGCATCTATAAACTATACCACTGCCAACTCTGCTTAACTGTTGGCAAGAGGGTCCTTTCCTGGAATGCTGTATTGCTTATTGTTTACTACTGAACATGTTCTCTGTTCTGGTGTTAAAATACAGTCCTGGTTTAGTCCATCCTCCTGTTTTTCTTAGAAAAATCTTGATCATTTTCTTTGCACATTCTTTTTTGTGATATGTAAATTGTGAAGCAAAAGAAAAAAATTACATAGTTTTCAGGATTTTTATCAATTAAACCTAAACCTTATCTATATTCAGCCCCTCTTTATTTTATTCTAAATAAAATGATGTACAAAACAATAACCTTCTGAAGTTCATTCATTCATCCATCCATCCATCCATCCATCCATCCATCCATCCATCCATCCATCCATTCATTCATTCATTCATTGTCTTATACCCTTGTCCCTATTAGGGTAGGGAGGGATGCTGGTGCTCATCTCCAGCCAGACATTTTGGGCAAGAGGCTGGGTACACCCTGGACAGTCCAGTCCATCGCAAACATTCTGAAGTCAGCTTGTTAAAATAAACGCCTAAAATAATCTAGTAATTGTGGCAAAATGTGAAAGGACAAGGAACATTTTTGCAAGGCTTTGAGTATTTTACTTGAAGGGTAAGATTAAAAAAAATAACAATACGTACAGTATCCTTCAATATCTCCAACTCACCTCTGGCAAACTGGCCTACCTGATGATCCCATTGCGTATACTGCAGTATCAGATGTCCAGAAAGGCAATGCTGGGCCATTATTTATTGAAAGCTGCTTATCTTCTTCATATGTCATAGAAATGGGAGGCGGATACGCCATACAGTAGTAGGAGTTGAATGGGCCCACATTAACATGGCATGTGCATCAAAATTTGTTTTATTTCTTCAATGCTGTAAAGTAGCATTTTTAAATACATACACATACTTGACAAAATTGTGCACAAACCAGAAACTTAACTTTAAAATCAAATACAACATTGACACTACACTTATCCAATATTTTTTGATCTGAGATGGATTATTGGAGGATGTGTTTCATGCAAGAGGGTCATTAGTAGCTGATTGCATTTGCAAATACTCTCTTCTCACTACTTTTAATGCCACACACAAAAATATCTAAACAAGTTTTAATTCCAACTTCTGGGGCTCAGGAAAAAAGTTAAATTTATCCTTAATATGATCTTAAAACATTTAATTTCCCTTCATTGATATTGAACTCAAACAAATCTGTAGAACGTTTGTTTTGAAACAAACTTGCATCAACAAGAGCAACACCAATGTTATCCATGACATTGACCAAGTTCCTTTTAGTGCCCCTTTTTAGAGAAATCCTGACACAAACAGCAAGGCACCTTCTCCCGAGGGAAAGCCAGTCTCATGAAAACACCTATGCATTTCCACCTGTCACAAGTAAACATGGGCAAAGTGGTAGAACCAAAAAATATACTTTTAGTATATCTAGGTATTTCTGAAAAGAGCAAGACATGTATTACAGACAAGATATTTTGTATTTAAGAAACTCTCACATTTCTACAGCAGTCCTGAACAGACAAACAAAGCATATAGCAGAAATAGGTCTTTTTTATATGGTTTAGTGGACTCTGTAGAGTCACCTACCCCACAAATACCAAGGTGTGGACTGGGTGAGATCGATTAGTCCTTGAAAATTGTCCCTGTGCTCTGGTAGAAACCAGAGTAAAATGAGCTGGAGGCCTAATTTATTATCTCCTTTAGCACTGGACATATTGACTATCCTTAATGAAAGGACAGGAGGTAATGTCACATTGCACTACATTCAAACCAATACCAAATTATTTGCTGACAACTAATTGGTATTCATGTAAATTATTTTTAGGACAACTTTAACAGGTTGAATGTGGACAATAAATAGTTCTGATGCATCCCGATCCTTCTTCACATTCCTGCACTGCTTCAATTCACAGGCCTTAGTCATAAAGAAATGTTTTATGTGCATCATCATTTTTCTTCTAATAGCCTGCATAAATTATACATAGAACATATGGAGCAACATAGTTTATGCTCTCTTTCTGCTCAATGTGTGGAAGCTTCATTCTTACACATCCACCTCTCTAACATCTAAACTGAATGTGGCCTTGCTCTGCAGTGCAGACACTTTTCTGAAACTATTAAAGGGGCAGTATTATGTAAAATTGATTTCTTGAGATTTACATCAAGTTATAATTATATACCTCCTTAAAAACAGACAGAGCTTGTTGAATTGATTTTTAGTCTACCTTGGCAACTATTCATGGTGCATAAACACTTGCGCTGACTAAGTCCTGCCTTCTCCATGCAACTCCTCCTCGGAGCTGTAGTCTCCAAGCAGAGCTTCTGCTCACAGAGAACTCCTCACCCACGACTCCTCCACTCAACTCCTTCAGACTATTGGCAGCAGCATTTAGCCAACACCTGGTGGAACTGTGCATCATCTGAGCTTATCATAGGAGCTGCTTCTTAGTGCAACACTTCCAAGAATGTTGGCAGTGTGCAATGAAGAATAATAAAAATACGCAATGAAGGATAATAGTAATATGCGATGAAGTATGCATACTAGGATTTTGAATAAACAATAAAATAAAATAAAATAAATAAGCAGTGATACAGTTTATAAGTTAAGATTGAGGGGCATATTTAGTGACTCCAAAACATCACAAAAAATAGGATGTTTGCTCTGCCTTTCCTTTTTGAGTCAATAGTGGTACTGTACCCTGATCCTAAAATATATACAGTATGTGGCCTGTAATTAAGGAGGTTTTTAATATGTGCTAAAAGTCATTGTTTTGTTACTTATGTTTTTTTGTTGTTTTTGCTCTTTTCCACTTACATGAGTCTCCTAGCCACAATCTCCCTCAGACTAGAATATTAACATCGATTCTTAGGTACGTTGTTGCAAAAATGTATTCATGTGTCGACAGCAACATCTCACTTTTTCTTTGTGCATTGATGAAATTGCTGTAGTTTGAAATCAGTAAAGCCTTGAAATAGGAAGTTAGATTCATTTCCTCAGTGGGATGTTCTGTTTTGTGTGATTTATTTGTCCTGTATTGTAACTGAACAGCAACGTTTACACGACCTAGAAACTGTTAATTCTTTTCTCTCCCCCACATGAACAGAAATAATAGTTCAGCAATGTTCAGATGATGCTGTTTCCAGTTGCAGCGCAATGAAGTGACAGAGAGATTAGATTGCAAGAATGCACTGTTCCAACAAAATTTAAAAAGCACCTGCACAAACACCTGCACAAACACCTGTGAGGCGTCCCAGGTGGAGTTCTGTGCAATGCTGCTTTCAACACAAACTCAGCACAGCACACAATGTTCTTATTTAAAAAAAGAGAATTTCACAATGTGCTTCCGCTGCATTACACTAAACCAGCCTGTCATCTATCTCTTTTTATGTTCCCAACCAGGTGATAAAATCAAGGAAACTTGCACTATGCACCCTTCTTTGGTTCTGGATAAGAACAAGACATTTTGATTTCCAAAATGTGCATGAGTCAACCATGCAGGGCTCCAACCATCTTTTCTGCTGTGTTTGACTCTCATGTTGAAGTATTTTTTATAAAGGAAACTGAGCTTTTCCAGAACGTCACATATTACTTGGTTTATTTGGACTATGCCTCACTTAAACATACAATTTAGACTGCAGGACTTAATCACTGACAGTTAAGGATGAACAGTGTCAAAGAAAAAAAATCTTTGCACTGTAAAGATTTTTTTTAAAGTGTAATTTTATTTTAGATGACCTGAGTGTTCCAACCTTTAAAATGGCTCATTCTGAATGATGGAAAAAAGTGGAGATACTGTTTAAGTACGTGAAATGATAAATGTAATTCAGAAATATTTCACAATAAAATCAAATAATAGAATTACTAACTCATAATGACAGCTTATCATCCCTTGTGAGGTAATTGGGTATCAGACAGTGTTAAGTTAAACTAAATTCTACAAATTCCAGAAGAAAAAAACATTAACAGGTTTCTATAAAAACCCAGTTCGGCTTAGGACACCAACCTAATTTTCCTCCTAATACTTTTGATGCAAGAAATAAAATGTAAACATTGTACCTGATGTCTGTTGGCATTTTATGCTCTGCTACATACATATTCAACAACATGAATACTGAACTGCATTACCTTTTCGACATGTTATTTTACATGCAGATTTCCTCTTCTGAATGTGAAGTGAATTGACTAAGCAGTTGATTTATCATTTCTTGTTCAACTGAGCATGACAAATATATTTTTAGTAAAGCTAACTCAGTCAACAAGATTATAACAAAGCTTTGTTTTGCATGAACACAAGCAGCAACGATTTTCTCTGTGACTGATCTCCCGTTTTATCTCTGTCCCACAAACTCAAACCTACCAGGCGATGTCCACAGTTCTTCAAGGTTGATTGTGGAAGCAGTGTTTTCCCTTCTTGTAACCTTTGCCATGTTTCTTTCAGACAATATTAATGCTTGCAGATCTGAAAAAAAAATGTTATGAAAGATTAATGCATAGGATCTAACATGGGAAGACCTTAAAGCAGACAGATAAGACATATTTCAAGGCTAGCTTAAGTTGTGTCTTTCAGGGAAAGTAAAGTAGGAGGGTCATTAAAGCAATCTATCTAACACAGTAATTTTGTGTTATTTTAGGTTTTATTTCCTTATAGTTTAATGCAAGAGTTATGCTATTTACGGGCTTCGACTTCTTATAATTGCGGACCGCTACTTTCCTTGAATCTTTCATAGAAGTACATAGAAAATTCTTTTAACCTTTTGCTAAGTTCTACAAAATATATTTGCAAACCTTGTATTAAAAAACTGAACACACAACTGGCAGCGGTGAAGAGGGATAATCAATTTGACTAAGCTGAAACACAAAAGGTAAGGAGCAATTAAAATTAGGATGACGCTGGCAGACAGTTGTGGTGTAATTAAAGCTGTTTGGCATCTCTGCTTCCACACTAGAAGAAGTGCCACTCAGTGCCAGGCCTCCTCTGAGCCTGCTGAGTGGATTCTCGTAAAGATACCAGCAGGCACTGCAATATATTCGTTCATTACCAGATTTGTACGCTGCATCTCTTTTTCAAAGCTAATTAAAAAGTTTGTTCTTAACTTTCTTTTATGTTGTTACCACAAATAACTTATGATGGCAATCTTACAATTGGACCTAACTAATTCTCACACCTTATCATGGTTGTAACAGTCATCACTATTATTAAAATCTGATCCCTGCCCATGGAGAAAAAAAAAAAAAAAAACTGTGCCTACTTCAGCACATCAGTTGCTGAATGTGCACAGCTGAACAGCTGATGTGATCTATTAATATTCATTCTAAATTATTGGGCTTCAGAGCAGCTTAACCCTGTCCAATGCTTTGAAAGATTTATATATTTTAAACTTCAGTCATTAATCTTTCATCACAACTTAACGCAACAGAAAGATTTTTTGAAAACGTGTAATTTACAAAGCCATACATTTTTGTGTCTTTGCAGAACGTCATCATCACCAAGACAACAATTGGACATTGTTTAAACACTGTTAGATAAATCATAATATTAAAAGCTAATCCAAAATATTGCATCAAAGTTTGAAACTAATTTTATTGTTTGTCTTGCAGTTCATAAAATAACTAATAAGTTGTCATTGTGTTTACATCCATAAGCATGTTTTTGTAGTAATATTACAGACATTTACTTATGCCTAGATTCATTTATAGCCATTTTTATACTTTTTCTTAAATACTTGCCACATATGTTGGCATGTTTGAAAAAGTTATACATGGCTCTAAAAATTAAGCAATGAGGCATAATTTGTGAAAAACTGAGTCATGTTAATAAAAAATGTGTTGTGTTTGATTTACCCTAGTGTTGTATGGTGGTTGTATATTGGAAAAATAATGGTTAGAGTTATTATTTTCTTCAGGAATGCCACCTTCTAAATATTTGTATGCTGTTGTTTTTATCATTCCTAATAATCACTTCACCAACCAGAACCACAACACATCGCTCTTCTTTCATTAATCTGAGATTTTTGATGCAAGATTATATGAATCTAATAAACAAATATAATTTAGTTTTACAACATATACTTGACATCACACCAGGATTCCAAAAAATTGGCAGCAAACAATAATAATGAAAAGAGCAGAGGGCCATCAGCACTAGATCAAAAACTAAATAAATTTAAAAAAAATCAAGAATTAAATACAGATAACAGAAGAGGTGCGGCCTACTTAAACACTAATAGCATAAGGCAACTGTAAAGGGACATTTAATGGTAAAAATATCAAAGAAGGAATCTGTGAAGGGAGCCAAACATATGGTAAATACTTTCTTTCTTGTTTGTCCAAATGACACATTTAATTTGTTTTGTTTTGTTTTTTCCATGTAGACATAGATTTGAGTTTTGACTACTATTTTGACTTAATCTGTAAGTCCGTCTTGTCAGCAACTCAAAGTTGGAAAAAACGGGTGTGAAATCGACTGGTCGTCCACCATACATAATTAAATCAATGAAAGAATGGCTGGAAAACAAAACAATCATCCTGGTACAATGGGTTAGTTAAGGCTAGACCTTAATTCAATACTGTAGAGTGAGCACTATGGCGTTTGCATGCTATTTGCAAGACATTCATTCTAATAAAACTAATAATTTACATTTTCATCAGGCAACTAAAAATCTTGCATTTTCCAAAGTCCACACATGCACATTTAGTCTACAGTAATTGATTACTCTCCAAGAGAGTGCACTGTATGTGAAACATCAATATCAAACTCTGAGAGACAGAGAGAAATCGGTTATATTCATTTCATCATCCACACATGCCCTGCAAATCAAAGCTGGTTTACAGTCATGAGTATTGCACTGAAGTTTATCCATGTAGCAACGACTGCTGAAGTGCTGAAATCTGCACTGGATATTAATAGATTCACATTTGTCATCCATATTTTCAATCACATTATATGGTCAGTCAGCAGCCAATTCTCAATACTAATAGATCTTTTGTATTAATTACTATAATGAAACACAATTAACTTAAGTATCGGTTGGGTGTCAAACATATGCCAAAGAAATACTTCAAATGGTAAGTGATTTCACACCATAACTGAATAGCCATTAAGTAGTTCCAGCTTAAAGCTTGAAAATACATTGAAATTCAAATTCTTACTTAAATGTTATGTATATTGACATTGCTTCAGTGCACGTTGGACATTTTCAGGGTGGTCTGACTCAGATTATAACAATGTATTAAAGGGATCAGATACCAGAGGGGCACACTGTGACGGTTGTGTCCACAGTAATTCTGAGAAGTGATAAGAATTCTCTTTCATTCCCCCTGACAGCCCTTTTGTCCACTTTTCCAGCTACTTCCCTTGTCATCTTTGTGCTGTCATTTCCTTTTGATCACAATGTCAATATCTATTCCAAGTCCGTTTAACAACATGAGTTACTGCCGTTTACGCATAAAAATTCATTCAGCAACTTATTAATACTTGATCACAACAGACTTTTTGCTGTAACATTTCTTTACATTTCCTGAATATCCCTTAGACTTTATCCAAATTTTAATTCCATTCGGATATTGTTGAGTAGAGTAAGTGCCCATGTCAGGACATAATTCAAATTAAAATTCTGAGTCTCTGCTTGGGGTGAGAAATGGAATACGCATGAGGATATTCAACAAGCTGACTGAAATGGCAGATGCTAGGAGGGAGCCACCCACCATGTAATTGCTTGTGCATTGTTATTCCCCATTTATTCTCCAAGAAAATGTTGCATGCATATTAAACTCTGATCCATAAGCAGTACAATAACAACAGACTATTTGGCAGTCATACCTAAGATAAAATGTGCCATAGACCATATAGATAATATAAAGTTAATCTCCGTTCTACAGATGTTTAAGTTTATGCAATTGAGATAATTATAGCTAATGGAGACACAAAGAGCATCTTATAAAAATGTTACATTTTTTTGCTTAACTGCATACTGGAATGTAACGAGAGTAACGAGGTATGGTTGTGCATTACATATGCATAACCATTAATAGCAATGTTAACATAACAAATATAAAAGAATGTTTTCAGATGATGATGTCATTCATCAAGAAACAAAAAGCTTTTGCAAATGTACCTAAAACCCCGAGCATGAAATAATGAATGTTGACAATTTTATAGTTTTTGAATTGATTTACTCAAATAAATGTAGTAAGTGTCAGAAGTGTTTCATTCTCAGTAAAGCTGTCTGTAGTACATCTAGACGTCTAAATGCATTAAACTGATGGTATGTTAGGAACTGTCATCCAACAGTACCTCTGGATTATTATATATACAGTATATATATATATATATATATATATATACAGTACAGACCAAAAGTTTGGACACACCTTTCTAATTCAATGGGTTTTTTTTAGTTTCATGACTATTTATAAGGCAAGAAATCCCACTTATTAACCTGACAGGGCACACCTATGAAGTGAAAACCATTTCAGGTGACTACCTCTAGAAGCTCATCAAGAAAATGCAGAGTGTGTGCAAAGCGGTAATCACAGCAAAAGGTTGCTGCTTTGAAGAAATTAGAATATAATGGGTATTTTCAGTTGTTTTATTCATAGTTTTCAGTGTGAATCTACAATGTCAATGAAAATAAAGGAAACTCATTGAATTAAAAGGTGTGTCCAAACTTTTGGTCTGTACTGTATATATATATATTCCCCTATTCCCCTAACCCCTCTTTAAAACACCTTGAAACAATATTTGTGACAAATTAATGATATAAAAACAATCATCTTTCTGCCCTCAAATTCTCTGTTTACAGCTACTGGTACCACAATGCTTTGTGGAATATATATTATTGACCAAAGTCGGCAGAACGACCAATAACATGGGCGAAACCAGAACAGGTATGGTCACTTTCAGCATACATTGACGCATACTTAGCATTGAAACAGGATTTGCCCACAGTCAATAAAGATTCATACGTATGAGAGTACACAAGTACAGACAACTATGGATGTTTTCAAACCACATTACCTGAGAGTCCTTGAGGTCACTCCAACCTTCATCTAATATAGTCAAGGTTTTATTTTGTATATTACAGGTTAATTCCACATACTCAAGGTTCATTCCATATCAGTAAGAAGTGTTTCACTCTCAGTAAAGCTGTCTGTAGTACATCTAGATGTCTAAATGCATTAAACTGATGGTATGTTAGGAATTGTCATCCAACAGTACCTCTGGATTATTAAAATGTAAAAAATTCAGCATTTTCCATAATCTGACTTCTGCAATGAATTCCAGGAATTGGGTTATAGAGCATAGCTCTTCTTGTTTAAATGGAGTATAAATTTGACATGAATAATTATTTGATATCAAATGGTTTGACTCGCCATCCACACTATTATCCCAGTGTTTACAGAGGATTCGTTTATCTTTTCAAAAAAATCACTTTAGGAAAAATAATGGTGTACTGTTTAGATAGACGGGCACAAACAACATGAACGTTTGCCCCAGTTTTAGTAACTGTAACCAACTTAATATGTTAATTATTTTCAGCTGACTCTTCATTTATTTAGTAACCTTTTATCCTTCTTAAGCTTATCTATCATACAGCAGGGAAATAAGAAAAAGCATTGCAGACAGAGCCTAAATGGTCCATATTTTACCTCCGGTCTCTCTCTTTTAAAGCAATTTCGCTGAATCTCTTAATCAAAACTTCAGAGCAGTGAAGGATATTATGGATGAATGTTTTTGCACTAAAATTAAATGGATCGCATCTTTTGTCATTACTGAGCCATCGTTGGTTCCCTTTCCCCAGTTGGCACAGTTGATAAAGAACCTTGTAGAAATGCAAGAAGAATGTCCTCTGTCATTTAAGCCATTTGGCTACAAAGCATGTGGCGTTACCACAGCCATGGCCCTTTAGAGAATGACATATTCCATTGTCTCATAGACAATGTCAGCTAATGATAAACAATCCTGTAACTGTCAACCTGTGCTTGTGTCTTGTGCTCTTTTCCAATTGCATTCTGGTTGAGTGTTATTGTTGGCAATGAAAATAGGCTGGCATAATGGCAGCTAATGGGGCTTTAATGGAGAGTGTCATGAAATAATCAATCTAAGGCAGAGAGCAGAAGAACAGTAGCGCTAATGAATTTCTGCAACAATAAAACAATATTTTTCTTACAGCATCTTGTGCGGTTCATTGGGAATTTAAACAAACACAGACAAACAACAGAAGGCCACAGGGTTTTGAATTTAATTTGTATAATACAGTCACTTCTGCAAAACAAACAGAAAGAAAATATTATATTTTTAAAAATCAATGTTGTCTTTGCCACAGTTGAGTGGATAATGGTATCAAAACATACTGGAAAAGGTGCTGAACATATCAATGGCTTTCTCACTAAATTTCACAACATTTTGGCAACTTTCAGGCATTCTACACAAGTACATGCATAAATTGTACCCAAAAGTATTCAACAGTCCTACTGAATATTAGCAAATACTTCTAAATGTCTTCCAGTTTCTTATTCAAATGTTTTGCTTCAAAGGACCTTAAACAACCTTACATCTGCTTTTTCTTCAGCAGTGGAGCTTTGTACAGTGATGCCATTATGGTTGAATGGATTGATTATTTGCTTACTGAAAAAGAAATACCAGCTAATCCCAGGTATTGCATAGCTCTCTCTCAGTGATCCTTGGCTCTTGAAAAACTATTCTGAGAATTCGTTTAACTTTTCAATCTTCCAAGAAGCAGTGTCAGGATTGGTGTATGATGATTTTTTTCTTCCTTTCACTTTTAAACAACGGCTCTGACGCTGCCTACTGGAATATTCAAAAGTTTGAAAATACATCTATGACACAGCCTCAGTACGTTTTACAACAATGAGATGAGAAAGTTGTATACATATTTGTGGTCACTACAGTGGACAGCTATCTAAAAGCCATTTTCTTGTGCTTCCTGTGGATTTTTATGTTATAAATGCACACAGACCACTGAAGTGGACACTGATGCATCATAAAATATACCATCAACTACTGGCCATCAGCTGCAAATGCAAGAAATTATTTTTGTTAAATACAATATGGCCGACAGACAAAAAAGCATGAGAACCGACCCGGTCCCTCCTTCTACTGTAGACGACTCTTGCAAGTAAAAAAAATATTGTGACATCAGATAACCCCTAAGGAACAATACTACTGATGTACTTTTCAAATAACAACTTTGTATTTGGACAAAATTACAATTGATCACTTAAAAATAAAAAATAAAAATAAAAATATTTTTACAAAAAAATGTTCCTACCTTTTTTATGCCTTAAGAAAAGAATTTTAAAAAATGGAAAAAAAATTCTGACACAAAGGATCATAATTCATGCATCAGAGGGTTAAACTGTGTCATGACAGTATAGTATAGTGTACACACTGCTCAATATGTTAATGCCGGAGAAACAACTTACTAATAAACTGTTTATCCTCTGTCATCGGAAATATTAATCTGAGTATTCATGACAGGAACTAGTTGTAGTAGAGAGTAAGAGGGATGGTCTGAGCAGCTTGTACACAAGAATGTTTGACAGCTTAAACACCTTCTACCTGGCTCTGATTGGCTGGTTGTCACCCAGCAGTGTATTTCTGCAGATGGCAATAGGAGCATTGGAATAAAGAAGAGGAGCTTGATTGTTTTGACAGGTTATCTGTATCATAATACATGACAAACTGACAGTTTTAACAATTATGTAGACAACATATATTTTTTTTATAAACGTTAAATATCTCAGCTTCAAACAGAACCTGAGAAAACATTTTTTCTGCTGTATACATTATTTACTACTCTATTTAACTAATTGCACTGGTCATTTTTGAAACAAGTTCACAAATTGACTGAAACAGAAGTTGTGTGCATGTGTGTTGAGTTTTTTAACCGCCTACAGTTCTTTCTATGTTCTTGTGATAGATCTGAGTCACTCACACTGACCTAGATGTCGACTCTTTTTGCTGCACAGCTAAACATTCAGCAACACTGGTGGACCAAGAAGAGGAAAACAAAGTTCAGATGGTATGCTGGGAGAGAGGGTTGTGTGGCAAGTTCAGAGCCAAAGCCACTTGATATGAAAAGAAGCATTTTTTTTCTTTTCAAAAATATTCCAGACATTTTGATGAATAAGAAGTGACATTGCTGCCAAATCACGGCTTACTTCAAACACTGCGGTTCTGTCTAAAGACGGTAATTCAGGCAGGAAGAAGTCCACACTGCAGCACTGTGCCAGGAGCTTTGAAGCTTTAACTGACTACAATTCTAATGATTTGGTTGAACAAGACTGCTGGCATTTTAGCCTTCTTCCACTGAGATATTAAATTACTTCTTTGTACTCCACTGGACTAGAAACTATTCTTGGACCATCTATCAGCATACAATAAGTAGACCTCAGAGTGTCCAATAGATGGGCTTCCCCAAGGGGCCCTGCTGTAAGCAGATAGATCAAGACAGTGGAATTGTTTGTAGTCACTCAGATGAGCTTTTTATTTTTGTTGCAGGTTTGACATCATCAAGCACAACAATAAATACAATATTCCTGTTACAAATACTAAAGAATGGACAGTGTAGCCAGTTCTACTCTATGATTTGTATTAGAGCTATAGGATTTTAAGATTTGTACTTTGTCTATTTAAATCTGTTACCATAGTAATGAGAATGCTAACAGCACATTGTCAATATATTCCTTTATTTAATCAGGTAAACCCCGTTGAGATCTAGATCTCATTTTCAAGAGGGACCTGAGCAAAAAATTTGCAATACATAGCAGATAGATTGTATGTTAAACAGTTTGGATCAAGTAATGTCACCTACTTTGATGTTTTGAAGTTTTTGCTTGTATAAATGATGAGTAAAGGACATCAAGAATAATATTGAAACCCTGATGCTCATCTAAAAGTCTTGGATAGTTTTTCTTAAAGGGCTCGATAAACACAGAAGTAAAACAGAGAAGTGCATCAAATATTTTCCTCTAGTATTGCCCTGTTTGTGACCTAATTTCTTTCCATCAACAGTTTCTTTCTTCAACATATTTGCTATGATCCCTAAAAAAGCATTCACACAAAAAGTGGAGAGGAAATTTTTGTGGTTTTCAAGAATTTTGACATAGAAAGTGAAACATTTGACTGGGTTTACTTTACCCCTTTCATTTCCTCAGCCACTCAAATTACCTCACTCTTAATTGAAATTTACTGCAGTCTGGCAATATTTTGGCGCCTCCCTCTCATTTCTCCAAGGTAACTACATTTAGTATTTCTATGAGAGTGATGTTTCGGGTGAATAAAGATGAGCAGGAGCCAAACTTTAAAAAAATCTTGTTATATCATTTGCTAAATGTGTGTCACGAGGAATATCTTTAATCAATATTTTCTCGTCTAATCCTCTTCTGCCTGCCCTCTCACTTTTCAAAATATGGATCGGCCTGACTGTTTTACAGTATGTATTACATTTTGTCATCGAATTCTTCCTCCACAACCACACCCTCCATCACTGCTGAGCACTTCTGCAGAGCACTGATCAATTACGAGCTGGCCTGCCAAGCGATCAAGTCTATAATAACACAATCTCTCTATCTTGTTCTGCTGCAGTAAATTACCTTAGCTGCAGGACAAGCTTCTCACCCCGACCAATCCTGGAGGAATTTACATCAAATACATAGCCAGGTGTCCTGTAATAGGAATCAACACCGAGCCCGGACTGATTTAAATGTTAATATCGGTCAAAATCAATAATCTAGCTAAGCATACTTTTTCTTTTGTAATAATGCAGGATCAGAGGTATGTGTTTGAGTGACATGGTGAGGAGGTAGAGTGAATTCATATACTATTCCACAGATACCTCTCACTTGTGATTTTTAGCTTGAAAAATTGTGGCATTATAAAATCAGCAAACTAGCTTTACACACGTCAGTCAAGCAGAGGCCCGACAGGCTCTCACTCTCTGTGTACCGTTGCCCCTCCCTCATACACCAGCCCCTCAGGCTCAGAGCCGAATATGAGCTAGCTGGAAGTTGAAAAGCAAAAGAGAACAGATGAATAAGAAAACAACAACAAACTTGTGGTAATTAAACATCAAGGGTGTGGAAAGGGGAAGTGCTAATCCGCCCGACTCAGCTGATTCCAACATTCCGAAAGCATTTACCCTTTCATTAAAGTGTGCAACCAAGTAGAACAAAATCATTTGGAAGCCTCTTGCATAAACACCAGAAGTGAACCTGTGGCTGTCTAGTCGGCACAGTTTGGAATACAATAATTAGAGGGTAGCTGCTGTAGTTTCAGAAAGAAACTTCTTAAAAGAAAAAGCAGTGTCAGATTACTTCAGCATCCACAACAGATCCTGCCAATGAAAAATATTTAATCATTTATTTTTGTACAATAAGGCATTTTAAATAGTTTTCCTTTACCTTTATTGCTGACATTTTTGCAATGCAACAAATCAAACAATAAATGCATTTGCAATGCATTTGTCTATTCACTAATCAGAGGCATTGCTTTTTTTAATCTAGATTTTAATGTAATTTGAGAAAATCATCTTTGTGGGGTTTTGTTAAAATACTGAGTAGAAAAAAACTAAGATGCAAAATTTAACTTTAACTTTTCATATTTCATATGCTGTGAGCATTTACCATTAAAACCTTTTTTAATTGTTAAAGTAATTTTCTAAAGCATAGTTTGCCTCTATATTTCCACTTTTCATATGACACAAATTTTCTGCCATCACTACTAAAGTTTGCAGAGTAAAAGGCTACTGCTTTAACTGTACACTGTACACAAGAAAATTGTGGCACGTTTAGGACAGTATTTATTTCTACTTTCACATACAGTATAATATCAAAGACCTTTGTGTATGCTCTCATGAAAGAAAATGGGAAAGCAAGAATAAATTTAGTCCTAAATGACCTTTAGGACTCAACAAAAAGAAGGAACACAATAAACAAATTGATGTTTTTCTCATCAGTGAATATAGCAAGCATAACCTTGTTATTACCCAGTTGTGGCCCACACCGACCAGCTGGAGCACCAGGCCATCTCTGAAGATAAACTTTTTTGTCCCCAAGGAGCAATTTATTTTGCAGCCAGCAAAGAACAAAGCAAAGAGAAGGACACATACTTCTCTTTGAAATAGAAAAATAACCACAACATTCATGATACAACCAGGACACAAGCCTAGTCTACTGCAATCTCTGTTTTGGCCAATCAGGTTAAATGACCAATGAAAAGCAAGTGCAAGTCAAGCCTCAAGCCTTTTGGACCAATTCAGAGTCAAGCCTCAAGTCACTAACAACTGAAATAAATATTTTCTTATCACATCTACTTCAGCTCTCCCTGCTCTGGGCTGGGATTCCAATCCAGCACTGTTTGTCCCTAGGCCATTCATTACATGAATATTATTTACATGACATTTATTATATTGGAATTTTTCTAATGATTATCTTTTAATCATTTACTATTTTACTTACCATTCAGAAGTCTGCCAGAAGCAGATTCATGTTAATTTGAAAATTGTTCAAAATCACATAAAATGGTAACTTAAGTAACCATTTCTGCTACATGACTGAAATAAACTCACTGAAAAAAAATCTATAGACAGATATTCCACAAGCTTCTCTCTTATCTTAGTTCTAAAAGAGAAACTATAATGACTCGAAAGTGGCATCATTGGGATAAAATATTACAAAAAAAAAAACTGACTTTAGGACTCAGTTGAACAATGAATTTATATTTGTACTATATTTTTTTTTACCCCTCCAGGGTGTCTTTTTGTGGGCTCTAGTGTCCCTTATGTGATAGTAGGCTGACAGGAAACAGGGAATGAGAGGGGGAAGACATGTGGCAAATGTTGTCGGGTCCGGGAGTTGAACCCACGATGGCCGCATCGAGGACTCAAGGCCTCCAAATACGGGTCGCGCTAACCCCTACGCCACCACGGCACGCCCATTTGTACTATATTTTAATTTGTAATTATTTTAGTCATCTGGCAAAAGAAGATAAAAAAAGTTTTTGTTTTTTTTCCAAAGACAGCCTTTTTGAATGAAAGTTTTTCTTGATTGTCATCTCATTCAAGTTAAACATTATGTTGAAATATCAAGGTAAGACTGTTTGATGGGCTGTATTGAAGATCAACTCTGAAAGAACCTTTTAGCCAGGGAAGATGAAAAGGGCTCAAAAAGAGGAGTTTAAAAATTTATATTTCATGAGAACTGCCAAGTTCCATCTGCTAGCAGAGCAAAGAACCTTGAAGTGAGAATGCTGGGTCAGATTTTCAAGATTGTTGGCCGTGTTAATGTGTTAAATATTGTTGAAGTGGTGTTTATGGCCCCAGTACAAGACAGAAATTTTGATATATTGGACTTTGTAGTTGCAGTTGATAAAAAAAGAGACATACTTTTGCAAATGTATGAACTCATAAATATATTATTTTCACAGATCATTGCAAATTAAAAGTTAAAGCAAGAAATGATTGATCTATTGCAATGATTAAATGCAGTGTGCAGCAGATAATAGAATGACTGCAATTTATAAGTGTGTGGTCATTAATTACTTTACAGCAGATATGGATTACTGTTTAGTCATTTTTGGTAATTTAGTGTATATAATAACAAGAAGATTTTATGGGGCCTCCTTTTAAATCGATTAAATCATAAAGCTTTTAATTATGCATGGCAAAATAACTCACTAACTTCAGCCACATAGAAAATGCTGAACTCTATGATGTCTTTTTCTTCCTCCTGTTCATACAGTTCATTAAGTTTTAAAATAGGAAAATCAATGCCTGGAATCTATATTGTCAGCGGTGGTTTTGAGTAAATGCATTCAGTCAGTGGGCAGAAGTGGAAGTCAATTTGAGACGTTCGAAAAGGCTCACACTGATACCGCTCCCACCTGCTTCACTGCCATCAGCATCAGGCATTTATTTTTTAATGACTGTGTTTTGAGCAGCTAAGTGCAGCAGAGCACGCCCGGGATGTGTGCTCGGAGCGTATTGACAGGAGGAGGTAAAGGGAAGAGAGAGAGTGAACCTCAAAAGCGGTAACCGCAGAGTTCACAGGAGAGAGTTCAGAACATGTGGCTCTGGCGGCTGCAACTGGGGACATCAAAGTCAACAGTGCGACTGGAACGAGCTGCCTCTGCAAATTGCTTGGTCAGAATGGCTTCCCTTTGCCTCTTGAAATAGTGAGGATCATTTCAACAATTTATGCCAAAAGCATAAAAAATGGAAAATCCCATCTGGATGCTAATCTAATTATAGCCATGCACTGATAACACTGAAGTTAATTCTGATGAAAGGTTTCACAGATGCCTGTTGTATCATGTCAGTTCAAGCTCTTTGTTTCTAATCTGCTAAATCCTATAGGCTAAGGGTTCAGCGTGCTTAACACTATAACATACAGTATCTTGCCCATGTTTGTTTGGTTTATCTCAATGCATGTAGATATGAACAAACTAAGCACATTTTGGGAGTCTTAAAGTTAGTCAGTTATGAGAGGTTCATTATTTATAGTGCATGTGTACTAGGAGTAATGGTGTAATATTTATAAAATGTTGCTGCTTCATGACAAAGATACTCATTATTGTCACTGATGTCACTTTATCTATTCTTAATGATCATCTGACCACCATCTGGCACTTTTCAACTTGATTTTGACATGAATATCCAGATAAAGCCAGTTTTCTACTAAAGCTGTGCTTACATGCTGAGACTTGCATTAGAAACTACACCTAAAGCACACATACAAAAGTCTGTTACTAAAACCCAAAGTAATTTCTAGAAGCAATTAAACCTGCAATGTAAAAGTAAAGTTCTCTTTGTGAAGGACGTTAGATTAAGGTCCTATAATCACGTAGGTCCATTAGGTAAATGTTACTGAAGTCCTTTTACTGACTTGTATTGTGGCTAAAATTATAGGTATCAAATTATTTGACTGAAAAGGCTCCACGGGAGCTCTGAAACTTTGTCCTTTCCTACTCAGACTGTGAGACCTGGTACATTCTACTACAAAAGACTGTCAGTGGGTGCACAAAGTAGAGTCACCCTTAAAATCATGACAAGTTAATGTGATACTTTAAATCCAGCAGAACGGACATGGATTGTAATTGCTTTACATATTTTTTTGATATTCTGAACCTTCAAAGGCCTCGATGACAGATCACATTGTGAGCCTTTCACATTATCCTAACAGTTGAGAAAATAAAATAAAGAAAAAGTGTCAGAATCTGATTTTCTTTGTGCCAACTTTACTGGTAACCAATGACCAATGTGAAGAATATTTATACGACACTTTGAAATTGTAGTTCAGCAGTCTTTATCTAAATGTTAACTTTTTAAGGATACTCCTCGGTCTGAGTAATCACACAGAATGAGGAGCTAAGCTAACATTAATCGGAAAATTAAAAAACAAATGGTTTCCATACTAAACAACTCAAACTATGGCATTACCTAACAGTACGAAAGCAATTTAGCCACTTGTCACTTTTACAATCAATGTTTACCTTTTTCCAACTTTCTCTATACCAAAAATCATACATATTGTCTCTGCATATCACTGCAGCTGATCAGATGTAATTAATCTCCGGCTGATTCTTCTGCACTCATATCTAGCCATCCAATATAGTCTTTCAACACAGATGTGAATTGTTTGACAAAACCGAAGAAGAAATAAATAAGAGTTTGGTGCAAAAGTGACAGTGTATAAAAGTATGTTGTGCCGACTAAATCAACATGAAGATGTTTAGGTTTTGGTTGTTTTAAAGCATATTCAGTTGATAGTTGAAACAATAAGTTTACATATACTGATATTAAAAGACACACAGAACTTTTTTTTTTCGTACTGTCTAAAGCTAAATCATGCTAACCTTCTCTTCTTTAATCTTAGTTAGAACAACCAAAATAACTTATATGTACTAACTGGCACAATATAGGGAGAATTAATAAGTTATCTGTATTTATTAATGTCTCCAAATCAGAAGTTTGCAACTGCTTTTAGAAACAGTGAAACGGGTGGATGTAAAATCATAACATAAAAAAAATCCTATGCTCCTTTCTACATGCTACAACACTAAAATACAAATGTTGGTTAAAAAGTCTGCTCAGCTTTTTCGAACCCTGAATTTATTTGCAGTTATCACGTTAGCAACGGGAAACAATTCTCTCAACTCAAGCAGGGTTTTTTTTCCACCTCAGGGGTGTTTTAATGCTGTTTAGACCATGAATGTTGAATGGTGCTAAGATCAGAAATTCAAAAAATGTTTACCACTCTCCCAAAGTTATACAGAATCACTGAACCCCAAGGGCAGTCCTAAAGCAATGATTATCATTAAACCTTTCCAGATGTTAGCATAGATTATTTGCACATCATTTAAATGGATAGAAGACTGGATTTAATTTTCAAGTGTAATCATGGGCGAGTAAAACAGTTTATTTCTTTGTTTTACTGCATCGGTACTTTTACCACACAGCTGCCGTCTGTTATTCAACCCCATTTGCTTTCACATTGTCGCCATCATCAAACTCTTTCGCCTTGAAGAGTTGCCCTCACCTTTTTCTGCGTGCTTATTGTACAGTTTATGGCCTTAAACTTAACTAAAATTATAAATTCAAAAAAATGGTCACTGTGCACACATTATATGAAGAAAATCTGTGGAATTAATTTTCAAGCTGTTGAATATACACAGAGATAAATAACGCTAAACTTCCTAAAGAAAGAACCAAAAAAAAAACAAAAAAACAGAATTCTGTGATCATTAACTAACTCAGCATGGTGGCTCTAATTAGGTCTCTTATTGGTGAGAGACGGTGTAAACTCACCAAGTCGACACAAAAATCAAAATGACTTCATGCAGTTATTTGCCCAGCTCATAAAAACAGCTTGGGTTTAGTTGTTTTGCATAGGTGAATGCTTTTTATTAATTCGGTTGTTATTCATGATCAACAATTAGACATCCAGTGGTTCAGAAATTTGGGATCAGCCATGACAATACTTCAAAACTCATGTTCCCCTTGTTCAAATCTAGACCCTGTTTTCTCTCCACGGCTGAGACCGAGCATCCTTGCAGCAGAATGGTCTCGCCCTTATCCTCGACTCGCAGGTACACAAACATCAAAGCTTGCCAAGTGCCTGGTCGCTTTTTAATTAGGCCAGCGTTCAAATGTATCTGGAAAACACTGTTCATCTCTGTGTGCAACAGCAGCATGTGGCTTGATTACACCAAGCACTTACAGCGGAGGACATCCATCTCCAGCACATGCGGAGCCTGCAAAACCGATCTCATCAGTTGGCTTTGCGTTGCCTCAACCTGCAAAGCGTCCACTCCTGTCCAAAAGGAGACAAATGACAGGTAAATACACCAAACAGCCTGTCACTGTACTCATCCACTGCCCATTTTTCATTTGCTAGTAACAATGCAGGGTGGAGAGTGTTTTTTGTTGGGGCTGCCGGTGCGTGAATAACTTGAGGAGGAAATAGGACCAGTAATTATTCTTTCTTCCACTTGTTCTTCCTGTGGCATCCCACCATTGCTCATACACTGAAGATACAGGCAACTGAATTCTGATGAAATCACAGTAAAGCAACAGCTTGCATACCTGATGCATCACCACAGTGCCTTGCAAAAACACTCAAAACCCTTGTACTTTTTTTTATATGTAGTCTGATTACAATCCAATTATTCATCTGATTACAATGAATTTAGAAGGGAGGCCAGGTAAATTGTTGTGAAGTTTAAACCAGGATTTTATTATTAAACAATGACCAAAATTATGCACATTTCTTTGCTTGATTTATTATTTGAAAACGGAACAAAAGTAGAAAAGTGCAAACTTGCATGAAGACACCTACAAGAAGTGGATTGGCAAAAAGAGAAGCAGAATCTGATGATAGGAAAACTATTAATCCTGTTTGCAGTTTGCCACAAGCCATGTAGAAGACAACAAACATGTGGAAGAGTGTGTTCTGGCCTGTTGACATCATGCTGTGCCATTGCCTTTTTCAGCAGGAACAAGAATGCTGGTCAGAGTAGCTGGGAAAATAGATGGAGCTAAATAAAGGGCAATCCTGGAAGAAAAGCTGTTAGAGGGTGCCAGAATGTTGGTTCCAGGTTGATGGTTCACCCTTCAGCAAGACAGCAACTTGAAACACAGCCAGAGAGAAAAGGATGGTTTGGATCTAACAGTACCACAGTATTACCAAATTTACATGTGGTAATAATTTAAAATGTATGTTTCCAGTCATCCCCTATCCAATCTAACTGAGCTTGAAATGTTTTGAACAGAAAAATTTACAAAAATGTCAATCTTTAAATGTGCAAAGCTGGAAGCAACCTACCTCTTAAAACTTCTTGCTATAATTTCAGAAAAAAGCAGTTCTGCATAGGTTTGTCTTACAGAGTTCAATACTAATGTGTGACCCTCTTTCTGAATTTACATTCCAAAGAACTTAAAAACATGTAAAGTTTTCCTTCCACTTAATTTGTGTTGGTCTTTCACATAAAACCCCAATGAAGCTCATTAAGATTTATACTTTGAGCATGACAAAAATCATAAGAAATATTCACTGAATATTTATACTTTTCAAGACTCTGTATGCAGCAGTGAATTGTTATACCCAAGCACTGGATTTGAAGGACTGGCCATTATTGGAATTACACCTATACACTACACACAGTAAAGAGTACAAGCTGTATAAAGTGATCAGTCACTGTAGGGGGATTAAACACATATTTCATGTTTTCTGCGCTGTAAGCTAATGGAAATAATATCAGCCAGTCAGGTGTGTCAGGTGTTAGGCACTGAATTTATTCCTGAGTGATAGCACAGCCAGTTTGTTACGCAGAGTAAGCATAATATGAAAATACGGAGTATTAAATAGAATGTCAAAACAGAAGGAAGAGAAGAGCTAACCTCAGGCCAAATGCAAATGCCCTGTAGCATAAATGCATGACAAAAATCTACTTAGCGCAAGTGAGTCATAGCAGCAAGATGGGGGAATTGAGAAAAACGGAAACACTGACCTTTACTATGGTAATATCAATATGTAGTGATATTCTACAACAGGAGGATGTATGTGTTTTATTTACATTGAACTGTTTTTTTTCCTTGGCACAGCTGAAAAAAAAGTCTGTTGACTTGTGAAAAGCTCCTGCTCTCCCAGGTTTCTAAAATAAAATCCCTCATACAGTCTGATAGTCTCTTTGAGCCCATGAAAAGAATACATTACTCAATAAATATCTATTATTAATATGTACTGTCTTGTGTGCAGACTCTAAACTATCACATCTCCTTCATCTCCTGATAAAAACAAATGAGCTTTTCTTCCAGTTGTTTGGGTGTGCATCTCAGGAATTCATCCGTCCACAGTGGTTCAGATAAAATATTCACTCCTTAGTGTACATCCTTGTGCAGTCTCTGTGCAAACACACAGCAGAGCACGATAAAGACAGGGGCCAGAGTGTGCTCCAGATGGCAATGCTGCTGTGCTGGGGAGGATGGGAGTGGCTGCTGGAGGACATGAAGATTTTCTTCCTTCTGGGAGACGGAGGTCTCTCTGGGAACATAGAACTCCTGCAACATAGTTTCAGGGGTCGCGGAAATGACTACATAAACAGATTTGGAACTTTTGAAAAAAAAAATCAACAATCACACTCATTTATGTATTTTATTGGGATTTTATGTGAAAGACTAACACAAAGACGCACAAAGAAGGGGAATCTAGAAAGTTGTGGTGTGCAATTCCTATTACTCTGACGTGCCTACATGTAATCCAGCTGCCTTTGAAGATCACCTGATGAGTCAACTTCATTGCCCTTGTTTAATAATAATACACTCCAATATTAATGCTGCTATGATTGCCTCTAAGGTTTCTCTGTGTACAAATCAACATCATGGAAACCAAAGAATGTCCCAAATATGTCATGGATGAAGCTTGAGAGAGGCTGCAAACCTACCAAGACTTGACTTTTCACCCAAACTGACCGACAGCTAAACGGTAAAGAGGCTCATGGTAAATCTGAAGAAACCGTAGCGATCCCAAGCTTAGGTGGTAGTACCTGTTTACAGGTTAAGATTTTCAGTTTACAAAAAAATATAAGCAGGTAGAGCTTACATGTAGAAGAAGATGCACTGGCTCATTACAAATATTTTTTTCCATCTGAAAAACAATATGAACACTAGCTATTACACGCCAATCTCATTGTGAAACATAGTGGTGGTAGCAGCAAGTTGAGAGAACAGCCTAAGGCACAGTTAAGGTTCACCTTCAGCAGGACAGAAACCCTAAACATACAACCTGAGCTAAAATGGACTGATGTGCTTTAAAATCTATTTTGTGGAGAAATGTGAAAAAGTTTAAAGACACTGAATGCTTTTAGAAGGCACTCTGAAAAAAGTTCAACTCCCTGCCTTGACCTTTGAAACTATGTTGCAGCAATTCTGTGTCCATTTGTATGATGGTTTCTCTGCTTCCGTCGGCTTCCAGTGAGACAAATTATTTTACAAATTCTTCCATCTTCTGCCCTCCTTGAGCGTACAATCCCACTTGTTCATACAGAGAAGAGCCAAGGCAAAACCTGTCATAACGAATGACTTAAAGAGATTTCAGTGCATGTTCACAGAGGCATATAGCCAGTCAGAAGCAACAAATATCAAGCAGGCACGTCACAAAGAGCCCACAAGCATATCAGCTTTTGTACATGAGCAGCAGTACTTTCAGGTCATCCCAGGTCTATGTTTGGAGGTGGATTTTGAAAATTATGATTATGAGGCTGATGACAGTAAAATAAAGCAAATCTGACAGTAATGAAAATGAAGGGCATGCATTTGTAGGTGGAATAATGGAGCTTGCGTGCCCACCCCCTTGAAACACCTCCATGGGTCGACCTGTGCCTCAGGTTAGGTATGTAATCAGATGTCAGAGTGTGTTAGTTCTCAGCAGGTCCTCCACCTTTGTTTTTTTCTTGTCTGCAGGTTCAGCCCACACATTCATCGGCCATAAATTCACATCACAACAGCAGCGGCAGCGGCAGCAACCTTGGCCACTCGTCAGCTTTGGTTTTCCCACTCTCTGCTAAAACTTCACACTCGTTTCAGTCAAGGTCCATTGACTTTGTATGCCCTTAGTCCTCGTCTAGAACACTTGTTACCTTGCATGTATTACATGCTCTGACGGACTCTTGCTGAGTGTAAGAGGGAAAAATAGAAGGCAAAGAGAGAAAAAGAGTTGACAGAAGTCACTGAGGTGCATGAATTTCTAAGTCACGATGTCATTATTTCATTAGTTTTCTTATGCAGATCACAAAATACTCCACAACAATTTTAGATTGCCACAATTGTGAGTTAGATCACTTCTCATTTACCTTAAAAAGCTTTCAGATTGTTATGTAAATACAATTTCAATTGAAGGTCAGGGTTGATCTTTAAATAAAAAAAAAAAAAAAAACAAAATCACATTATAAGTATGGTGAGCATACATTTTTGCAAATTACAGTATATGTGAATTTATCCATCCAACAATTTTATTCTTAACTATACTTTTAGGGCTGCAACCATTCATGCAAAGAATTCTGAACAAACACAAAAAGGCATCACCATAGCAAAACAGCGCAGAGAAACTAGAACTCAAAGACCATTGATTTACACTACAGGGCAAATATAATAATATGTTAAACCCAGGAACTCTTAAAAACTATTGTGTTTAGAAAAATGAATTACAATCACTCATATTATCATTTGTTAAAGCTGATAAGGAAAAATGCTTAGACAAAATGGTGGGGCTTTTTAAAATACAGCTGTGACAGGAAGACGACAACCAGACCATTTATAGAAATGCTATTGCTCTTTGGGAGCATGAATTTTATTAGGAAAGAAAATCCTTCAGTCGCTGGGTTTTTATTTTTTTTCTATGACACATCTCTCAACACAAATTACCTGTTTACATTTACAAAATAATTTATTAAATAAAAATAATACCTCTATCTTTTCAAATGTAAGAACCATAAAAATCTAACAGAACCATGAACTTTAATCTGAAATATTACTGAATCCATACAGAATTGTGACTGAAAAGGAACTTAAGCCATTTTGATTGATGCTACCCACTTAGCATGTAGGCGACGTCTGGAACTACTGGATCATTCATGTGATTGAAAAATAAAATCTGAATGTTGTACTCTGAATGTGTATTCACTGAAGTACAATTAAGCACAACTAATTAAGCATGACAGCATGTAAAGCCCTGATACCTTGGTTTCTTGCACAAAACACACATTTCTGAGCTATAAGGTGACCAGAAAGGAAGAACGCAATTTACAATTATGTTTCATTCCAACTAACCATCCCTGACAACGATCAGTGTGGATCATAAACCTCAGCTCCAGCAGGTTTAAGTCTTCCCCAGTAAAGAAATTAACAAATATGACCTGTGAGCACGTAAATCCTTAAATCAGTGGCTGCAGCCATTATTGTTAACAAGCCCAATCCATCCATTTGTTCCCTCTGCTGCCCAAGACTGGCTGTAAACAGGCTATTAAAAAGGTCTGCCCATGTCTCAAGCGGCCTCTGGCCTTGGGCTCTCCGCACCTGCAATGGAGCTCTTAATGAGGCGGAAAATTAAAAGGTTTGGCTGGACACTGAAAGCTTGTTTCTTTCTGTTGAGTTTTTGTTTTCCATTCATCTTCTTCTTGTCTCGTTTTCTCAACATGGACCTCCACTGTCAAGAAATTATAGGTCGCAGTTATTTTGTTTAACTAGCAAAGGGCTTCTTATGTAAGAAAAAGAAACGAGTACATCTGGAAAAAGTTTTATTGTTTTTGTAACTTGTGTCAGTTTTAATTGTAAGACTTAAAATGAAAAGAAATAGTATAATCATATATGAATATAAAGTAAATTTCACTTTCTGAAATAAGCGACAAAAATAATGAACTTTTTCATTACGTTCAATTTTTTATGTACCTGTATACACAGTATAGCCCATTAATTCAATAAATAAATTGAGCCAAACTTACATGTTCAAAACATTTCAAATGTAAAAATGTTTTCTATACATTTCACATTACAATAGAACATAATTAAAATAAAAGGGAAAAGCTATGAAAAGATGTAAAGGTTAGGAACAAAGAATTTTCTTCCATGTATTTTGAAGAAGATTTTTAGTAAAAATCCTGCATAAAATATAAGAGTTGTGTGATTTCAAATCACCAGTTTACCTCTGAGCAGAAAAGAAAGTCTAATAAGGAAATGATTGCAGGATTTGCATAGATAAAAAAAACAATAAAGTGGTCTATCATAGCAAAATGATATAATGGTGGGTGTGTTTTGCTTTGAATATGTCACCTCCTCATCAAGAGACCATTACACAGGAAAACCAACCCTGACATCCTGTTAACCTATCACTATGAAATATTAACCAGTCTTTATGGCTTCCGTTTTGTACAAGCTGGACCCATTTAACTGCCTGACAGCAGTTTCAATTCAATAAACAGGTACAAAGAGAGCTCTGTCAGTGACAAGATCAGATGATACTCTTAAACGCCACTCATTTTGCCTTTTAAAAACATCAGAAATGTTGTCACCCTCCCAAGAGACCATTTAAAAATGAAGGGACAGAAATTACACCTAGTCTGCTTTTTCTATTTTTTGTAAAAGGACACGATACGATTCTCTGCAGGTATGAAGCAGACCCATAAAGCCCAGGAAGTCACTTTTGAAATGTAAGTGTCAATATCACAAGCCCACTTGCTCTAATTAAATTTTAAGAGCTCAGCTGAGAGAAATCCTGAAATTCTTTTGAGAGGAAGCAAGAGAGCTCACAAACACGGCTGATTGGTAGCCAAGGGACAGGAAAATAGTTTGCCAAAAGGTAACAGGAACTTTCCTCTGGAAATGGCTTGCTGACCCCTTCCATTGACCTCAATCAGTCAGTCTTGCCGCGTCTCACTGTTCCCCCCATCGTCTGGCAGTTTCCCCGGGTTACCACGGTAATGGCCTAATTTGGAAGAGGTTGTGGGAGGAGAGAACGAAGACACTTACTGCAGGAAAAGGACCTGACTCTTCAAACCAAGGATTTGGCCCGGTGACCCTCTATTCCTGCTGTATTTGTGTTGTTTTGCTGAGCAAACATCTGAACTGGTTTGGCTTTTGCATTTAGGTCTACCGTCCTGGAGGAACTCAAAAAAAGAACTGTGTAAATGTAACTTACTGGCAAAACAATTCTTTCAGTGGAATTCCAAAGCAAAGCTATATACCAACACAGGGTTTTTTGCTGCACCTCAGATCATATCCATTCCAAATCATCCAGAGAAGAATGACAATATTGTTCAGGGTGATCAAACCATTACAATTAAAATCCTCATTTTTTCAATTTAAGAATTAGATACACTAAAACATATAAAAGCTTTACTATCTAAAGCATTTTTATTTAAAGATAATTTTGTTCATATAGCGTTACTGATTCAAATGTAACAGACCAAAAGCATCAAGGGTTGAAAAAGAATTACATGATTTAAAACTGCAGTAGTCAAAGTGGAGTGAGCATAATGGAAAACTCTTACAAAGAACAGAGAAAATCCAGGTGCTTAAATAAAGACAAGGTTTGATTAGCATTGAAAACAGGTGAGTCTAATTGGAGCACTAATGAACAGCTGATTCAAAGTACTGAGTAGGGGAGCTGTCGAACTAGTAACAAGAATGGTTGTCACAGTAAACTGTGTTGGCTAACCCTATAACTAACCGGTATAACAATTGATTGATTCCAGTAGAAGGAAGAGTAGTTGTTTCAGGATGGAAACATTTATTCTGTGGAAGCCTATAACAGACTTCCACAACATGTCTGTTATAGATATTCCTATAACAGACATAGGGATGAACAGACATCCCTATGACATCCCTCCTTCCTTCACAGGCGGCGGAAGGCAGCTCCTTCTCCGGAAGATTTGGACCCAAAATTATGCAGGTTCCACAAGACTGCTGTGGACAACTGATGCTGGCTGCCTTCCAGGCCAAAGGTGAGACGCCGTGTTCCAAGCCTATTTTCCGTTGCTGGACAGTGTTTTGCTAGCCACAGCAGCTAATGAATCCTGACACAGACGTTCCGAATGGAGCAGGTATCAGAGCACAGTGTTGGTGAGGCTAGAAATAATTTAACTGTTCAAGCTTCATTCCAGTTTGATGACTGATAGTCTTGTAACATGAGCTCCTCTGTTCTTGGGTACAAAGAGGCCATGGAACCAATGGTATGAACAATGTATTACATGAGTGTTGACCCATTAAGGGTTGTTTTAATCACGTATCATGCTTACTTCCTTTTACATAAGTTTTCTTTTAAGCTAAGGTACATGTAGCTCTAGCACTTTGTCTTGCCTTGTTCCTGGAAATGTGCTATGTAAATAAAATTACCTTTACCTTTAGATACAAAAGACATTTATATGGTTTGTTTTGATGGTAGAATATTTTTAAATGGAAATTATTGCTCTATTGTTGATGTCAAACATCTTTGTAGCCCTCCATGTGTGGATATATTATGCATTTTGTGTCTTTTTGGGTTCAACCAAGTCAGGCAAGCTGTCAATGGTAGTCAATGAAATCTGGTAAAAAAAGTGACAAGTTTTCTTTGATGTTGATCAAACACCTGAAAAGCACGGCTTACGGGACAAATGTGTTTTCCCCCCAACGGCTGACCTGAGGTGAGCTTTGGAGCACAAAGTTGTTAAGCTTTTCTACAGAGAGATGTCCAAGGCTTCTGTACTCTGATCCGGTCCAATGAGTCCTCAGCAAAGTGGTCACACAGAAGTATGCTGTCCTGTCTCCCTGTCACACCAGTTTCACGCAGTGCTGCTTTGATGATAAGTTGAGTCATCCAAAGTGAAGGCTGCTGTGAAAAACTAAAGCACAGAAATGTACCTGGTACCAGAATCAAATAGAAAATGTGTTAAGCCATTTCAGAGAGGACAACATAACTGATTAAATAATGCTATGGTGTCCTAGTATTTATTATAAAAATATTATGAATGTCATAAACTTCTCTGTTTATATTAATCATAACGCAACTGATGTCTCAATGGAGGATTGGGTTCATGTATATCAAGAGAAGAGAGATGACTCTCATGGAAAAAAAAAAAACAAAATTAAACAGATTTACAAACAAGATGTAAAATAAAAAAATCATCTAGCTTGTGTTTATCATTCCTGACGTCTAGCAGAAATCTGTTTATGCTATGATTATGTGGCTTGGAAAACTGAACTACAGGAAAGGAAACCCACACTTATTTTGATTTAGATTAGAATTTAGAGATATGCTAACAATTTGGTATCATGTGTCTGTGACCTCTTCTTGTTTGTGTCTTTTTGTCTTCTTCTGTCTGTTCCCATCTTTCTCTTTTTCATAAAAAGCCCACCAAGAAAAAAACTAGTACACACAACTCATTAAAGTTTAGTGTTGTATATGCCTAACAGTTAATCCAAACTTACCTAATTCTTAAATTAGGTGAGTTTACATTAAAGAACAAGATTCCTGATACAAGCAATTGTAATGAGCATTCACCACAGTTTGATTGGTCTAAATCAATCAAATTATGGTGACTGCTTTAGCTCCTACTAGTGAGAACAAAAAGCTGTGTCTACATGAAGCTCCCCAACAGAGGGAAGCAGTAAGTGCTCTAAAATCTCCTGGTAGTGGACAGAGCTGACAGTGGACTTCATTAAACACATGGACCAACACCAGCACATGACATGGCTCCCCAAATCATTACTGGGTGTAGAAATATCCTACTGTACATTAAGCAATTTGTATTCTGTGCAAATTAAATTCAAAATATATTTCTATGTCAAAATAGAACTTCATTCCACTCATCAACAGTTTGTTGTTTTAGACTGCCTAGGGATTTCCAAATCACAACTAGAAGGGGATCCGTTTTTATCAGTCCTCTGGCAGTCATCATCACATAATTTTCTTTTCTTTTATGATTTGTCTGGGTGGGGTGTAAATTCAGGGTAGATAGTGAGCTAAAACAACAAAGAAGATCTATTTGAAAAGCCATATCACAACAAAAACAGAAAATAATGAGTGCTAAATTAAAAGGCAGTTCATCTGCACAAACTTTACAAAGTGATTTTCACAAAAACACTCCACTTGGGGTCTGCAGCGGTGACATCCAATCCTCTTCAGCCCAGTTATAATTCAGACATTATCTCTGGTTCAGGAGATAATGTCTCCTGGTTTATCACAAGGATGGCTTCAATTACAGCTCATATTACCTGCACAACCATTTTTCCAAATATTTTCCTTTCACTGAATGTTTTTGTTTTTATGCCTAGACTAATCACATTGATTTTTTTAGCAATGGCATTTTGCATTTTGTGACTTACCCTCCTTGTAGGGGGCGTCATAACTTTCAAGTCAGTTTTGAAAGTAATACCTTTGCCAAACACGTCTGCATTTTGTTTTTCATTTGTCACATTCAAATTCTCTGATAATCACATTTTGCCTTTTCTTTAGCTGGAAGCCAAGGTCATCATAATTAAATGACAAATAAAGACTTGAAATGTAGTCCTCCGGTGTGCAATAGAGATTTACAGCATGGGTTTCAGTTTTAAATAGTTAATGAAACACAAACTTTCTGAGAATATTCTAATATAGTGATGTCACTTCTGATATAAAATGAATGAAAGATAGTAAGTAGGGAGACAGAGATGACTTGGATTCCCTAGTTAGCTGATACATCCACCTCAGCTAAACTGCTAAGGTGGATGGATTTACATCTGAATCTCAAAAGTCCATACCCTGATATAAGTTTGTCAAAATATATTTATCATACTATAGCTAGTGAATGAAATTTCTTGAAGCATTATACACAATTTGAATGCCATTTCATGACACAATTACAAGCATATTGTGACAATAAAGGCATAATAAGAAATGCAATGCTGTTGGAAAAAAAGTTTACCAGAGATGTGTCCTAATAAACTATACAACTAAGTGTGTTTTCTCACCAGTGTCACATAAATAATAGAAATACTTTCCAAAGGACCACCACAGAGACCAAAAGCCTGTCAATTACATCAGAGAGCAGAGAACAGAAGATTCTAAATTAGTCCTTTTCTGGGAAAAACTCTACTCCAATATGCAGTTTTGTTCCTAAATGCACACTTAGGATGTTATAAATATTAAACAATCAGAGAGTGTGATCAAAATACTCATGATCATTTTATTAATGTGCTGTGAAAAGCCCAGAACAAGGAAGGAATTATCCACGCATGGCTGATTGACAGACCAAAGTTATCGCTCATGATTTTCTCCGACTGATCCGGTACGTCTCCGGGACTGCACATATATATCTGCAAAACTGGCAGAGACATCACTCGCTTTCTTCTCCATTCTTGATACTTGTGATGAAGTGGTGGGTGTGATAGAAAATCTCTCTCATCCTTTTCCCTGCAGTTAAGATGGCAACCAGATGAGCAGGAAGAGAAAGTGGCATGCCATAGCAGCTCCCATCACTTATCCGCCACTCATCCATGATTGAAAGGCATCTGCAAGCCTGAAGGATTGCAACATTTATATCATGCTCCTTAAAAAAATCAAAAGGGAAGTATTGGATTCAGTTAATATTGACAGAAAACTAAAGAGAAAGAGAAAGTCTAAATAAAGTGTATGTTGGTTTCCTCTTGGGTAAAGCTTCGACTTTTGTCTTTCGTTTTTCCTTAGTTCCTGCACTAATCTTTTGGATGAATTCTGCTAAATTCTTACAGTATGGGAAAGAACATAAATGGAGAGCATCAAGGGATTTGGAGGCACTATTAAGGAGACAAAATGATCTATCAAAGCAGCTGTTGGGAAAGGAAGCGGGAAGTAAGGGTGATGTGAGAGGAAAAGCTATTTTAGTAGAAATGCAGTGTCTCTTTCTCTTCCTCCTCTTTTTAAAATCTTTTTCCAAGACTCCTTTGCTCACTTGTTCTGACAACCCAACTGTGATGACCTTGTTGTGTGTTTTCTTGCTCTATTAAGTCTTGCTTACATTAATACGAATACATTATAGCGGACCTTTCAGACCTTTGACAACACAAGAAACTGAGCCACAACGGGGTCAGGGCATCATGCCAACACCGTGGGCTCACAGATGGACGATCACAGTGAGAAATGAGAGCAAGTCTCTTTTTTTTTATTTCTCTCCCTTCTTGTCCTCCTTCTTAGTATCAATAGCTTCAGGAAAGCAAAAGATTTCTGCCATCAGTCAGAGCCCAGGCGTGTTTGATGCGTTGAATCTTCATTAGATGCTTGGCTGGTGTTGAGAGAGAAAGGGTTGAGGAAATGGTAGGAGGTGGAGGATGGGGGTCACCAAACTGATTAATGGAAGAAAGCTGCATAGCACTGCACGCTCCATTTTTTTCCCCCACCCACATCTTGTTCAGAAAGCAGGCAGATACATCCAGCACACTGCTGCTGCAAAAACTCAACCATCATCCAGCTCTGAATAGTGAGTTAGAGAAGCCAGCTTATGTGCTAGATGTTTTTTTTTGTTTTCCCCCCCCTTCTCTTTCTCTGTGCCAGCGATGGATAGCTTGGGCCTGTCGGTCACAGGTGCAGCTGGGATTTGATGCCTTTAGAACATGTGATACCATGCTGCGATAGGAGGCCGGAACCCAGACTCAGGCAGGGAGTCCAGCAGGGAATCGAAAGCACTGCAGTATTTTAAGCAATGTTTTAGGAGCCGTTTGGCATACAAAAAAAAAAAAATAACCACATGCAATTTTTTTTTTAAAAAAGGGTCTACATAATGAAAATTTATGGTGCCTTTCTTTAAACCTTTTCACATATTAAAACCACCGAATTGAACACCATTGGTTTGAAAACATTTTAGTCTTTAATGTGTAAATAAAGTCAGAGAACATTTTCCTTCCACTTCAGAATTAAACACTAATCTCTGTCCGTTCAAAGAATTAAAAAAAAAAAAAAAAAAAATCAAAGATTTGGGTTTGAACCTACTCACTCAATGTCTTGAAAGGAAATATTAATATTCAGTTCACGTACCTATTGTTTCCTTCACAGTTTGGTAATTATATCTTGCTTGGTGTAAATGCTAACCTTTTTATTTTTTTTATTCAATTTGGCAAAAAAAAAAAGTCAATCGGAAGGTTTTCTTGTACAAGCTGATTGTTTGCAACTTCCGAAAGGGTTGTCCTAAGAGCAGCTTGCCCTATTTAACTACTGAAAGCTCTAACTCAGACAGTAACTTCAGTCAGGCGTTTTTCTACCTGAAACTGATGTGAACTGATTTTTGAACAGCCTTATAGGACTGTGTTTTCTCTGTGGAAAGCCAACATGGTGCATCTCAACTGTTGTATATTGTAGATCTGTTTTTCTGGCAGACGTGCTCTACAACAGTTCACAGCTTATGCTAAGCCAATAAGTTAGAGTCACACCATAGTTTTCCCCAGGGCACCAAAATGATTGGAACAAGTTCTGGTTCAGTGGAAAATATTTCCAGAACTCCCAGTATAAACGAAAGTAGACAAATTTGAACAGCCAAGAATAATTTTCAATGATTTCTTGTTTACTTTTGAAATCAGAAAGTGACGCAGGGAGTGAAATCAAACTGAGCTTAATAGTGTTTTAATTGCCAGAAAAGTCAGAAACCCATAGCAGAATCATAATTCCTTCCTGTTCTCAGTTACAAACTAACTACTACTGGAAATGCTATTAGCGTTAAAATTTATTTTAGGTATTCAAATGTTAAACAAAAATCTGCCTAGAGGTAATTTTGTATAAAGAAACAAAATGGCAGAAGTGTGAAAAAACAAATATGTAGCCATTTTTGATTCAATATTTTGAGGTTGTGATAAGCTTCTGACTTTTCCACAAGGAATTCTGACCCTAGGAGACCTTGCTGCTTATTTATCCAACTTGGACCTTGAAAATATTAACTTTTGAGTAAAAATGGAATGCAAAATCAATTTATATGTTTCTCCAAAATGGACATTGTCAGTTTATTTTTCCCTGTGAAAAAATATCCAGAAACTAGAAAAGTCAAGTACCTACTATATTAGTATTTTACAATAGGAGTGGCAACCAGCCTTAGAACTGAAGTGTGAAGTATGAAATGAAGCCTAGGCGCAAATTCAAACTGGAAGACTCTCTTGCCTCACCTGCATCATCCAATCGGCGCGTCCCGCTCATCGCCGCCGACTTATCAACACTGGACCAAGCCACGTCACGGCCAATCACCGACCAAGCCCCAGTTGATAAGGACCTCCATCCATGTCATCTTCCGCTTTCCAGCTGCGCTCAACCCTCCTCCACCCCTTCTCCACCTCCACTTTCCCGGCTCTCCAGGCACACATCATCCACCGACCTCCACCACCAGTGTCGGGCCCCGGGGAATGACATTCCTAACCTAAACCTACAACTTTTCCATTGACCACTCCTATGCTCATCCGAATTTATTGCAATTCACAGCTCGATGTCCTCAGCCGGGGCCCGAGCGCCAAAGAACTTTAATTTATGTATGTCAATAAACCCTTTTAATCGCTGTCTTTCTCCGTCTGAGTATCTCCAGACTGAAATGGTACTTGTAAGAGAACATTTGTCTAAAAGTGTTTTTGGTCACGCAAACAGCAGCCATCTTAAACATTAACTAATTTCTTTAAGAGAAAATACACTTCCAATCTAATTTAATGTTAAGCAATGGGAACAAAACACCAGCTAACCTCACCATAAATAAGAACGCAGACTGTTTCACAGATTTAAAACTCCTACTCATTACAATTTTTGTACATAAAAGTTGAAATAGTTGCTCTGTGTCTCCTAAATATTTCCAAGATGAGCTTGGCACAGTGAACGTCAGGGTCGCGTCCTTAAATCCTGTGCAAGTCTGAGATAAGGATGGTGATAATATCTGGCCAGTAGATCAGAAATCAAAAGAGAGAATCCTGCCAGGTGGTGAGGGAAGAGATGATAAAATCAGACAGAATATTTAAGGAAAAGTGCATTTAATCTTCTCCTCAGTTCCCATCAAATAAGCACCACTGCTCTGTGAATTTAATTAATGCCTTGCGCAGTTATGGCAAGCATCATCAAGTGGCTTCAGTCGTCTGATAAACATTAATGGTAAGTGTTTGAGGATGTCCGCATGTTCTTATCTTTAGTTTGCAGGGAGAGTTTAGTAGTCCAAAAAATTTCATAAACGCTTGAAAAAATAAGTCCTTCTCTGCACGATTAGCTTTCCATGCCTCTGCATAAACTCAAGCTGCCTAATTACAGTAAAATAATAGAAATATTTGTTCAGAATTGATACAAGTACTTGCATCATACATTATGTGTATTTATATTTAGTACATTGTTGGTTCTGTAACTTTGATACAGTATTGTTTAACCTCTGACAGAATTGTTACTCTTCAACAAATTAACTTTTCTCTATGTGATAATTACCTGTCACTAACATGGTTGCTTGTATTAGTCCTTAAAAAATATTTACAACATATTTTATTAGGATTTAAAAAAAAACATACATATTCAAATACATACCTAATTAATTTAAATCACAATGCAATCATATGACAACATGGTCATCCTCATAAACTAAATAACCAGGAAAGAAGGGGCATGTTAATGAAAGAGGATGCACCTTCACTAAACACTTCGAGGCAGGATTCAGACACCTTTTTAATGTCTCTGTGCCTGACTGTTTCATTCCTGTGCAATTATGTTCGATTATAATCTCACAGTTTGGGCTTTCTCCCATTAACTTGGATTCCACCAGCAGAATTTCTGCTGGGCCAATCAGTGAACCGACAAAGAGATTATGAACAAACACATTGATTTTCTGAAGTGTTTTAGAATTGTCATCTGCCTTCTTAGCAATGGCAGCAGAGGAAGTGAATGAAGCCGTTCATTCCGTGGTGGCCACGATTTCAAAAAAATTTAATTAACATGAACAGTGCCTTGTTCAGCTCAGCACTTCTCTTGTTGCTGTGCCGGATGGTTGTTTAAAGCGCAGGCAATCTCCGGTAAGCTTCTTAGCATCAAACTGCCGCATTACGTATGTCACTGCCTGGTGCAGATTCCTGCAGCAGCAAAGTTTTTTCAGTAAATGTCATGTTTAAAAACAGAACAAAACCTCCCAACATGTGATGTGTTTAACCTTTCAAAATTTTATTGAAACTTGTTTAATTTGTCACACTCAATGCAAACCCTGTTAAGCTTGACTTTTGAAAACTCAGGTTTGTGAGATATCAGCTGCTCGATATGCAACTTTCAAATGACCAGAAGCAGCTAAGAGAAGGGCATCTGCTCTCTGTTTTAAGACAGAACTCACAGAAAAGTTCCTAATTGACTACTAACTGGAAAGTATTCTTACAGAATACAAATCTGATTTCCAAAAAAACTGTTGCATCAGATCACCTTATCTCCCCCCATCCCAGTCGTGCTGCTGTGAAACCTAATGTGTGGCTCCTGCCAGAAGACTTGTTTGATCTGTCAAGCATAAATAAAAGACAAACATCAATGGATAGACCTTCAGAAAAGAAAATATTGTGCAGCTACAACAAGCAAAGCATATTGTACACAGGTTTAACTTATCAGCAATGGCTTAAACTACATGACCTAAGCGCATTTCTGTTTTAGCCCATGTACATTGAATGTTAAAAAACAGCAAGGTCAATCATTGTCAAGGGAAGTCATAAAGAAAAAAACAATAGAAGGTGAAAATAGTCATAAACTTATATCGCTGACACATGTAAGTGACTTTCAAGTTGAACTGGTGGCTTTCATATATACTGTTTGAACAAATTTAAACTCAGATTGTGAAGTGTTCTAATCTAATCTGATAATTTTTTTTTCTTTGAAGAATACTACTCTGAAATTTTATTCAGTACACAATCTGTTCAGTCTGAAATGTTTAGTCCAGAATAGGATTCTAATCCACAAACTGTGATTGATGCTGGCATCAATACAGAGGCTGAAATAAGCAGTGAAAAGTTAATAATTATCCACAAAACCTAAACCAGAATGAATTTAGTTATACTGTGCCTTAATGCTGCTCACTTGATTGATTTTTGCACATATTAAATTGCCACTGGGAAATGGCAATTTCCTCGTTCTCAATTATGTGACATGCCAGCGGAGCAGTCATACCGGTGACATATAAATCCACTGTTAGATATATTAAACACTCTGTAAAGTGCATGAGCAGACCAGAGCACTTAATTTTGTGATTTGTTCAGAAGTGAGTGGGGGGGCTCCATTTAAATGTTCATTCTTTCAGTCGCATATCAATCTTTATGCTGTGAATAAAAATGTACCTTGGAATATCTTTAATGTAAAGTCAAGTTGGGATTTACTGGTTACACTGAGACCACACAGTCTCTCTGTTTGGCAGTCCTTGGAAGTTTTGGGAGGTTATGCAGCTGTTTTGAGGTGAATGAAGTCCTCACATTTCAGACATCCTAATCCTCTTCATAAACCACTTTCAATGTGTTTTCTGTTTCGGAATTATCCTGAAGCCTACACAGTGTTCTCAATATCCTGTGAGTTGTTGCACAGCCATACATAATACACAAGTAACCCCTTCTTTATAAAAAATGTGAATTAAATGGCATGAAGAAAAACCCAAATAGACTTACATTGAGTACATTACCAGCACCTACTATGTCTCTCGCTGACGTGCACAAAATACAGAATTTGGTTTGTTTTAAGATTTAACAAATTGGAAAAATGACAGTGACATTTTTTTTGTTTTTTCAAAACATGCTGCTTTTTTCCCCTTCTCTTTTGACAGTCAGTTTTGAAAATATTTTTTTTCCCCTTCCCCTTTCTCAGTTTCTTGCAAGATCAACCAGGATCCCAATCATCATCAGACCAGCAGATTAACGTGGTTCCTTCTTGTTAGGCTTAAACCTGGACCCAGCCCAAACATTAGCTTGGTGATTAAACACCAATACATCACTTTTTCTTTAGAAAATATGAAAGCAATTTGTATGTAAAAATAGTGTAGTGAAGGACAAAAGTCTACCATACATAACGACAAGATTGTGATAACCTCTGTTTACTTACCCTGATTTGTGACCGGTAAATGAGAAAATGTTTCAACTATTCTCGTTATCTCTTATAACTGCAGTTTACAATAGCTCAAAAATGTTATTTTGTCAAATAAAATCTATTTGTGGCTTTGCTCAAGTTGCAGTTTCTGGTTCTGTTTCCTCTCCAGAGAGGAAAACAGGTAGGGCACTGCTGCAACTATCCAATTTAATATTTTCTTTTTTTTTTTCTTATACAAAAATATGAACAATATATTTACTCTAGAGTAAGCCAAGTATACTGTCTATTGAGCTTCTGGCAGATTGCTTTTTGACCTCAGTTTAAGAGGTAAAGTAACCCTGTCAGCTTGCACAGTAGCTACAACTAAATAGTAGCTAGTAAGAGAACTTTAGCCTCAGCAGTACCCCCACCCTCCACCCACCTGTCTGCACTTATTTTTTTTACAAAAAAGATTGACAGATTGCACAAGACTCAGCTTTAAACTTTTCCTCATTTACTCCTTTTCTTCCAACAACCAGAAGAAGCTTATCATCCAGACTTCATGGGGGAATTACCTGTGATTGATTGTGGCGGCCTACATTTCGAGGACTCACCAGAAGGATGCGTTTGGGGACAGGTATGCTTAGCTGACCTCCCTGGCTGTTGATTAATGCTTTGTGTGCTGCTGATTTGTATCACTCTGACTGAGAGTGCTCAGAGAGGCACTGGGAGACGTAGTCCTCACTGCTTTGATAAAACTGGTGTAGGGAGAAAAACACACTTTCCATGCCATCTTATAGGCAAATATCAAGTAATTTAGGTGGTAGAAACACAGGCACTTCAGCTTTGAGCTCTTCCTATCTGTTGCTTCTACTGCTGCTTCCAATAAGTTGCAAGGACATTGCCCAGAGGCTGACAAAGGAAAAGTGAATGAAACAGGGCTTCACTACTGACACAACCCATAAAATGAGAAAAGCCGGGAAACTTTTGTGTAAACACAATTGTGCTTTTGGGCCTCCAGGGAGAAGATTTAAAATCCCAAGCAAGGTTCCCGCAGACAGAGAGGCTCATGCTTAAAATCACATCCAGGCCCTATTTAGTAACATGCTACTGAAAGGAAACAGCCTCGGCACATGCAGACGGGGGCGAGGCATGCGATTCGTTTCATGTGTTTATACTCAAGGCCAAAGAGCAAAACAGGCCAGTGCTGTCTATCCCCAGGCAAAAGGTTTTTGTTTGACACAAATCTGTTGAACTTTGTTTACCATTTCCTTGATTTTCCATTTGGGTTCCTCTCTCCACAGCTGCGGGGCTAAACACATGTTTTGTTGCAGAGGATTGGAGTGATACCTAAAGTCCCCTGGCTCAGAGTTGAGTGTTTTGACTGATAGACAGGTTCCCCTTTGGACAATGCATCATGTCTTTCTTTGCCTACTAACACTCAGAGCATCAGATGAGAGGCGAAAATGCCTCAAAACCAAAAACAGATAACTAAAGGGAGTTCTTTTGATGTTGCCAGAAGTATTTTACTTTTTCCAGTTTGTGGAGTTCAATAAATTCTTTAATTTTAGGTATATTTTTTTTCACTGAAATTATGATTAACAAATTTTACAGTTGCAGTGTGTTTTCTTTTCCATACTCTATGAGTTAAAGGCTGACGTAATCTCAGTACATCACAATTTTTATGGATGCATCTCCAAGCTGCATATGGAGACAGAATCATCAGAGAATCCACATAAGTAATGCAAATTATGAAACATAAACATTCCTATTTATGTGAACTATGTCTTGATTAATCCAAATTTCAACTCATCCTTATAAAGCACCATCTGAAGTATTCATATCTGTTTAAAGGTTTTCACATTTCAATACAAATGCAGCTGTAAGTATTTAGGGGTATGTCTTTTTCACATTGCACTGCCACCTACACACTGAAATGTTTTCCCGTTCTACTTGGCAATGTAGGTCAAACACAGTTTGATTGAATTAAAACATTTGTGTACATCAACAGTTTTCAACTGCTCAATCTATACAGACGTGAGCCATATTAGTTGTATTCAAGAAACCTAAGGTGTATTTGAAAACAAAGCTGTAAAGGTTTTTTCAGAATTGTCAGAAAAACTCTATGGAGCAGAGATTTTTAAGAAATACAGACCACACATACAGTATATGAAATAATTAAAATTGTTTGCTCTTACTGCTATCTTAAAAGTCTGTCTGCCAACTTCACACATTCTTTTTTGATGAGTTTTAAAACCAGTCACGTAAGTTGACTTCCTGTTGAGAATAGAAAGGAATGAGACAAATTGTTACAGTGGGGAGAGCATGTCCCATGGGTGAACCCAGAACAATACGAGCTGCTAGCATAGGTCAGGAAATCTCATGTATGGGCATTTTCAGGCACACGAAATGTGTGAAATGTGCAGTCCAAGTGAGGTAATAAATAGGCCGTGAAAATGACAGATCAGTGGCAAAGATAGGAAAAAATGGCACAGAAAAGCGTGGGAGGGGTAAGGGGTATCATCCATCCAGGTCTGCGGGTGATCCATCAGGACGCGTCGGGGTCCAGTAAAAGGCCATATCCGGGAGAAGTAGCAGCAGATCTGGCCGCCAGATGCAGAGCACTCTTGTGGGGATGGATCATCTTCCTGTTTTGTGTGCTGCTCAGGGAAAGAAGCCACAAAATGATCTGAGAATATCTGAATGGTCATGCATTTGAATGAGAGAGGCAGGGTGTGGGGCATCCAGCTGTGCCTGTCTGCCTGAGAATTACGGATACCACAGGAATTCAGACAAAGCAAAGGTAGGGCTGCAAATATGTGAATATTATGTGCTTGTGCATATAGTTAAGACAAATAATAAGAGGAATGAAAATCCAGGATCACAAGCTGTGCATAAAACTCTGCAATGAAATGGGAATACATGAATATGTTTAGATTAGACACCATTGTGTATGACCATTTGTGCAATTCAAATATACCCAGGATTATTTGCCTGCATTAAAAAGCTGTGGCACACATGTATCAACCACCTTGGCACAGACACTGTGCACAGGAAAAGCTACATGAGGAAGGGTTAAAACAATATCCTTTGTGATAACTGGAGAGCGAATGGGAGGGAGATTTGCTCCAGTGTTTATGCAGTCAGACACAGCAGCCGCTTTGATGCGTGATCATACTGTTGATGGCTTGAAAGTGCACACACAAAATGAAAGTTTGGCAATAAATATCTGTATATATATCCAAGACACCCAGTCCAGTAGGCACACAATCAGTAATACACATTAATCCACAGATTGTTGACTTGGCATGCTAGAGTAAAAGGTGAGCGAAAAATTAAACAGCGTTGATACCTGAGGTTGCCGAATCAAATAACACAGATCCTGAGAAGAATGTTTGACAAACATTGTTTTGTATCTACAGTATCTTGCAGAAGTATTAATAACCCATCACACACAACAAACCTTCAACTTATTTTCCGTTTTTTTAAATATAACATCAGAAAACAATGCTTAAATATATATTGAGTTGAAAAGCATCTGTAGTTTTCAACATAGTTTGCATATAAAAATCTGATGACCCTGAACAAAGTACAGTAAAACCAATGACAGCATTATTCAGAGAAGCAATCAAGAAGCCGAGATCCAAACCACAGATGGACAGTCTGATAACAGAACAAGTATTTGAATTGACCTACACAAGTATGTCCTCAGTGGAAGAGTGGAAAGATTGTTTAGTTGTTGAAAAGAAATATTAGTCCCAAACTGTGGAACTTTGACATGTCCAAATAAATCTATGGCAACGTTGCTACTCTGATGATCAAATTATGTATAGCAGAATGGCAAACTGATGGTAAATGAGTGCTATTTTTCTGTTGTATGTTGTGCTGTTAATGGTGTAACAAAGGCATGTAACACATTGCCAGCATTGCAAAATGACCATGGTGGCATCCTGCTGGGGAAATTCCTATCTTTAGAAGGTTCAGGAAAGCTGGTCAGAGTTGACGGGAAGAGGGTTGAAGTTTAAATTCAGAGCACTCTGGGAAAAAAAAATCTGTCAGACACTAAGAAAACTGTGACAGAGTTTCTCCTGCTATGATATACAGTAGATCTCAATTTAATGAAATATTTATTACAAGACTTGTTAATTGATGATCAGATACGCTCTGTGTTGAATCTAACTGACTGAACTAGTTTAAAAAGAAAAATTACTATCAATTTTAATCTTGCAGTTGGTAGAGAGATACCTTCAAAAGCCTGTTGCTGTGATTGCAGTGAATTGTAGTTCTACGGACTGAATAGATATCAATGTCATGATTTTCAGGTTGTAGTTTGTAAAAATTTTTGAAAACTTGTATGACATCCCTCCCGGCTCAAAATTATGCTGTGTTGTGTTGCCTATCACACAAAAATCTCTGTACCGGATTTTAAAACGGTAAGCTAATAAATATATGCTACCAGATATATTAGAAGACAAGCAAAGCCCTGCAACATACAGCCACATGGCCGAAAAGTCATACCAGCTCAGGGTAACTGCGATATGTGGATGCTGCTGAGTACACCCCAGAGACAGAACATTAAAAAATCAAGATCAAATCTAGCTTCTCTGCTTTGATGCATATCTTCACCCTGGTATCCAATGTGTTATCAGACAGCGGGAGCAGCAAAAACACCATAAAGACATTTTGTCTCTGAGTACTCCCTCATTAGCTGAGGCACATTTACAATGTTTACATTAATAAAGCAGCAACTTTAAATGCCATTATTCGTGTTAAGTTGGCAACAGCAGCAATGAAGCCAGCTCATCTTTGCGACAGCATTAGGGACATATGCACTGGTTAATGATGTCTCCAGATTGTAGAGGGCTGATTAATTGATTAGGCCCATTAGGAAAGGCACATTAGAAGAGCTATTAATTTTGCAGCAGCAGAGCCCCTACATGTGCTCCCAGAGAGCAGATGGCAATGAATGATGTATTTTGTTAGAACAGTAAATATTGACAGGTGCGCCTGGTAGCCTCCTCGGGCTCCCCATAGATTGTGCAAAGGGAGAGGACTCTAATTAACCGTGTCCAGCAAGGAGACCTCTGGAAAGCAGATCTCCTGACCCACTTAGGTCTTAAAATGGCCAGAGAGTTAAGTAGGCCTTGTGCATTGCCCTCGATAATATATGTCTAGATGGAAAGTTGGAAAGTGAAGAGATTTTGAATCTAATGATCTGGGCTTGACCAGTGGAATGGTCTGTAATAGGTCCTCACCTCGCACCTCTTGGCCTCCAGTCACAATGTAGCACACCATTTCAATCAAAAAGCCAAGAAAACTCATTTCTGAGCAACCTTGGCATCTGCTGCACCTTGTTGCTCAGTGGTAATTTTTAATCTGCAGCTACAGATCTCCTCCTAGACTGAACCAGTTTCTCATATAGACACAAAAAAGCAACAAAATAGAGGTACAGAAACAATGAAACTACACTGATTGGCATTATTTGCCCTCTTTTTATGACATATGTATCAAATTTGTTGCCTGGCTCACTCCTGAAAACAAGTAAACAGAGTTGAACTTGCAATGCCCAATTTGTGCTTTTCAACTTGAAAAGAAGAAACAGCCCACAAACATGTGAAAAGCAAGATGTCATTAACGTATTGATCACATGTCCTTCATGCTGAGAGGCAGCAGAGCTACCAACTGAGAGATGTGTCTGCGAGGACCAAGGAAGCAGATCCCCTGGGGTTTGGGTACCATCAAGATAATTTCGGTAGACCCAGGTCAGTAGCTCGAAGGTGGGGTTGATGGTGGGGGGCCACATAACTGAAATGATCCTCAGCTGGGATCATAGTGAGGAGGGCAGCTGTGCAAAACATCAATGTTTGAACCTATTATGGATGCTCAATGAATAAATATGAATAGATATAAAAACACATTTTATATGCAATGTTAAATGTTGCTCCATATTTTGTTTGTAGATGTTAGCTTGACTTGACTTCAACAATAAAATCAAAAGAAAATAGAGGAAATCCTGACTAGAAAACACAACTGATTTCTTCCTGATGATTAAAAATCACATGTTTTTAATAATAGTTAAAGACAATCACAATCAAAACGCCATGCTATCATGGCAGTATGGTGTGAGATAGATAATCTCTGAAAAAGTAAAGCTCCTTCACCTCTCTCCAGTGACACTATGGCCATCTGTAGATATGCACTGCCCCCATTCAAAAACAACCAATCAGAGACAGGAGGAAGGTCCTCGTGCTGTCAATCAAGCTATTGTAGGAGATCAATGTGCTCATGGTAGAGAAACAACTTACTTTTCAGGAAAACTGTTTATCCTTTGTTATTGTTGGTAATACATGAGCATTCACAACAGGCTCTTCTGTCAGAAAGAAGCTGTAGCATAGCAAAGAGCAAGGTGATTGACAACACTAAGGCCATCCTTCTGGCTCTGATTGTTGTTTTTGACCAATCAGAGCCAGTAAGCAGCACTGGGAGCACTGGGAGAAGGCAAAGCAGCTTATTTTTCCACAGATTGTCAGTTTCATAGTACACTGTCATGACATATTGATAGTTTTAACATATATGTAAAAAAACACATTTCTTTTATCTATTTTTTTGATAAAAGTTACATTCTGCAGGCAGTCTCACAGGCATCAAACACTGCCTACAGTCTAAGCAGAAAGGAGACCTATTCCACTTCGTGTCCACATTGCAAATGAATCACAATCAAAACAGCATCAATCAATGCTCGCAATTCCAACTCTTGACTCACCAATTGGGTGCCTGAGTGAGATAGTTATACACCCAAACACAGGGCTGTGGCGTAAACACCGACCAAGCTTTACCGTTTGTAACCAGCATAAAAATTCCACTGCAGCCACCTTTCAACCCAAATAGATCAGCACTAAGACAGTTTTAGCCTCAATATTGTAGAATTTAGCTACTCTATACAAAAATGTCACAATTTGCACAATTACATAAAGATAGAAACTTCTTAAGGCCAATTTATAAATTTTTTCTGCAAAAAGTGATTTGGGTTTTGCTACACTTCACAACAATTTCATGAGCAAAGAAATTTTATTTAATTTATGTTGTTATGATATGTAAATCGCTCTATACTGAGCAGCTTTATATTGCTTTACTCACATCTTTGGCAGAGTCACAGAGGCTCAAACTGTGTGAAAAAATACACTCCACCTTTCAGTTACACGACAAAGATGACTGTTGTTTGATAAAATTGTTTTCTAAGAAGCTTTTCCTTCCAGTGATACGTGTCGTTTTTGTTATTTTCCAACCAGCCATGGTCCCCAGGAGAAAACAGCTGATGATTCTCAAAAGTATCTATCTTGAAAGTGAAGAAAGAAAAGCTCCCCTCCTTCCATACTCCATGCTTCCTCTGTCTCTTAAGTGTACTGTGTTTTGGTCTTTGAAACTCAGCAGCATGCTGTTCCAGTTTTGTTTTTTAAAACCTTTACAAGATGAGGACATATCAGTGCTTTTGTCTGCTTGTTATTTTCAAGCATATTATTTTTGATAATATGCCTACTTTGTAGCACTTAAAAGACACAAAGTAAAAGCAGAATTTATTAGATTAACTCTCACTTTCTCATTTATTTAATATTTAGAGAAAATTATGGTTTTTGAATCTTTTCTAGTTTTTGTCTAGAAAACCCAACACACAACAAACACAGAAGCATTGGCTTGGAGTACTTTATCTGTTAAAGAAAAAGCAAGGAGTTAATTGCAGCAGTTGCTACTCATCTTGGTATAGTTGGAAAATCTAGAGAACAAAAACAGCACACACAGTTACAGCAAAGGCTGATTCCCTTGCTTCATCTAGACCAAGGGATAAACATAAAAACACAGGCAGGTGTGTCATCTATGGAAAGAGAACATTAAAGTATTGGCAGGAGTAGCCGATGGCAATGTCCCCTTCCAGGAAGGTGTTGCAGCTAATCAGACTTCTGATGAAACCTCTTTGATGGGAAAAACAGACATAAAATGTAGAACTAATGGGAAAAATAAATAGTGAAATAAAGTAGAAGATCGAGGAAAGGTTGTCAGTGGTCAGTTTGTCCCCCAGCAATATAAATCTGTAGCAACATAACTACAGGATGTGTATGACAGAGATGTGAACTTACCACTGTTCCTCCATCTCTTTCCCTGCTCACATTTATTGACTCGTGTCTACTCACCCTTCACACAAAAGTCACAGTCCAAAAACACCATGTTTGGAAGTGTGAAGTAAAAGCTGAGGGCAGTGTCTGTGCAGGGAAACAAACTCAACACTATAAAAACAGTCATGAATGTTTTTCATTCTAGTTTCCTTGATTTTCTTGGCCTTTTTCTTTTTTATAAAATATGATGACAGAGACAAATGCAATGCGAGCAATTAAAAAGCTATCCAGCTGAATGAAAATTCATCTGGTTATGTTTGTATATATATATATATATATATATATATATATATATATATATATATATATATATAAGCGGTGTTTTAAGTTTCACCAGAAAATGTTTTGCTTTTAAGGACTCCTTAAGGAAGGACAGCTCTTTCATAAAGATGTGACCTTTAGTATTAACATCCAAGTATATTGGGTATTTTCTTTTCTGTGATGCACTGCTGAGTTTCTGGGCACATTATGAAGTTTGATCAGTGTTGGGGTTTATAATGGAAAGCCTGAGGCAAGCACCTGTCTCCCTTTTTTTGCCTGAGTACTACTGCTTAGCTTTTTTTCATTGTATTCTACAGAGCATTCCCCCAAAAGACACTACTTCTCTGACATTAAGAAACTGCTGCGCATCATTTACTCAGTCAAAAAAATATCATCAGCCACAAAGAACCCCTCCATTGATCAGCCACAACCCAATATATGGCCCTGGTGCTCGTAGGCAAGATCATTGCTGAGCCGTCCCACATTGGCCCGACACTTTTTTTTTTCCCCCTGAGGAAGAGAATAAGAATCCATCAAAAAAACCTGCAGGAGTAAAGACTAATGTTTTTACTGGAGAACCTGCTCTGCTAAAACTGCACATTTAATATTATCTGTAATGGTAGTTTATTGATTTATTGGGTGCACATCTCTCATATAATCCTTCCACGACTTTCAAGAAATGTCATCTAAGTTGACATTTGCTCAAAATAGGCGTCGTCCATCATAATTATGCGATAGCTTCCACCTCCACTGTAATTCAGTTAATTATATATAGGCAGTCATTTAATTATGCCTCTCTGATAGTCATATGTCCACCTTCCTTATACATTGCATGGATAATATTTTATTACACATCTACAGAGCTGATATTTTAATGGAGTTGACATTTAAACAACCCATGTAGCCGCCTATCAGAATGTTCTTTTACACAACTGCTTGTGGTCACTTTACAATGCATATTTAAGACTGAGTCTATTATGACTCTGAAGACTATTGGAATCTGTGTAAGTAAGTAAGAAATTATGCCTTGCTACCCTTCAACCCAGGCGCCTGAATGATTTTTAGGCACTGAGCCGATTACACAACACCCCACTCGTTCATTATTTAGCTACATAAGAGCAAATAAAGGGAGCTAGCTTTATAAGACATTGCCAGTAGAGGACAAGTGAAGAGAAAGAGGTGAGTCATTCTTCCAGTGTCGTCCTCTAAGCCTTATTAGCAAGAAAGAAATTGAACACAGCTGATGCATTATGAAAAAAAAAAGGACTAAAAAACCAGGCTATCTCTAATTGTCTTCACCCTTGAATAAAAGGATGAAATAAGGTCTTTGTCAGCAGTTCGGGCATCTCTTCTCATTCCCTCCTGCTTGCCTTGAGATAAAAGAATCATCAAAGTTGCATAATGATTGTTAATGGGATCTTTATTAACCAAATTATTGTCTCGCAGATAATAGCTCTCTCAATGTCATGTAACTGTTTTACACTGCAATTGAATTAAAGTTGGACATTAGTGGAGTTGATTAGCTACTATCAGAGTGCCTCTCCACCACCTTTTTGACTGGGACAATAAAGCAAATTTTGCTTTAGGCGTTATCTTTGTTGTTACTGGTCTTTGTCCCGTGTGGGGTTTTGTTGGCATAACAGCAGAGGAAAATTATCACAATTTTAAGGCATTAAGCTAAAAATATAAAATAAAAATGCTGCACCCACGGATTATTGTATTTCTTATATTTAAGAAGAAAATAGCACAGATTATCATTAGAGCTATAAGATTGCTTTATTACTTGCTTTTAGCTATTTTGAATTTCAGTTTAATGTATGCATCTGTTTAAGGATTCCAAGTGAAAAATAGCCTTCTGGCTAACTCTGACAAATTAATACAAATATTATGAATATGCACTGTCCCTGTGATAAATAAATAAATTAAAAATAATAATAATAATAAATTAATTTAAATCAGTATCAGGAACAGATATTTTGAAAAAGAGAGCCAGCGGGCAGTGTGAGAACAAATGCTGTCTTTCCAAAGGAATGGAAAAGTCAAATTAACATCCAAATCCACCTGCCATATTTTTTAATTGTATACTACTATTACATTTATAGTGAGTTGAATTTAGCTAATTAATTAGCCAGGTTTTCCATGCTGTTTATTGTACCTGCAAACCTATTGTTCAAAATAGCAGTGATTTTAAAAAAATACTAGGTGCCATCCATCTGGCGCAATTATTATTATTTTTTTTATTTTATGAACAAAGTATAATATTTAAATTTGCGTTATTCAACAATCATCTTACATAGCTTGCAGAAACTTGTGGGGGGGGATTAAATGCTACTTTTAAAAGCAATACAACCTGTAATTGTTGTGGCATTACACTACAGGCAATTTAAACCACAAGGACATTATGATTCTTTTTTTTCTTTTTTAGATATATATATATATATATTTTTTGTCAGCAGTTTATTTATTTCCTTTTCTTAACAGAAATGCTAACTCTTGTAGATTAGTGCAAACATTTTGTTTTGAAACAGCAATGACTCACTGGTAGTCAAACCATGTCTGTGTTTCTACTATCAAAACAAACATCTACTGGTTTTGTTTTTCTTTTTTTTTTTAATCAAGAAGGAATTTAGCTTATTCACATTGGAGACAACAATAAGATGTGGGGAAAGAGAAGGATTAGTCTATATTCTTCATTTGGAAAATGGGTTTTTGTTTACTGCTTGCTTTTTAGATGTCCTTACTCTCATAGCTTGTTGCAAAATGTTTGTTTCAAAACAGCAGTGCACTAGCAGAGCCACAGCTGCCTTTGTATTTTGTCACCTAAAGAATAGATAGAAAAGTTTGAATTTCATCTTTTCAAATTTTAAATACTTTTTTTAACACAACTTCTATCCCCATATTTGGCATCATACATAACTAGGCAAACATTTTGGTAAACAAAACACTTCTATGAACATCGTGCAATTTAAGAACATCCTAAAATGTTTGTTGGATCACACTGAAATTCTTTAATACGTAGAAAGAGAGACGACCCAAAATCTTATATTGGGTCATATCTAAGATTTTGAAGCGTTAATTGTGCTTTTTCTTGAAATCAAAACATGTTTTTTTCACAAGCAGTATTTTTCATATGTTGCTTCACAATGCCACCAGCCTATCTAAATTATGTGCAGAGTTTACATTTTATTCCACTGGAAAGTGGAACATATTTACATTTTTGTTCTGTTTAATTTAATAATTAATTAGTAAGAACTTTGTTACAGAGCAAACAATGTTAAAACTATTATAATGTGTCTTCGGATATTGGTATAATAAAGGTTAAAATACTATAATGAAAATCAATTAATCTCCACAAAAAGATACCTGTACAAAGGTGTCTATCTTGTATGTGTTGGGTTATAAGAAACCTCAGACTTCCATCTAAAAAACCATTATGTTGAAGGGAGAGAGATGAGCTTTGCTTCTATTTAATTATTGGCCCAGCAGACATAACCCCACCTCATCAGTCTACCTGAACTATGACCCCACAATTAATTGACTCTTCTAAGTTGTCATGGAACTTCATTTCCTAAGGATACTTTGAGTGTGCCTCTGAGTTCCTAACACATTTTGCTTACACAAGTTTCGAGTTTTCACTTGTAATATGCTACAGTTCTACAGGGACTTTGAAGTTCAATATTTCCATCTTTCTTAAAGCCGCAAGACATATTCGTCTGTCTTAAGAGTTCAGCCACTAATCAAAAAATTATCTTCTTTCATTTTTTTTCCCTCTGCCTATGTCTCTTTTCCAATTTGTTTCAGGTTTAATTGTTCTTTTGAACTGCCAGTACATTCACGCTGGCTCCAGCCGGTGACTCTAATGCTTTTTCTATCAAGCTGTCAAGAGAATCTGAGTTATACTTTTGAATTGTCAGAAAAATAGAATGCAAATTAGGTCCATTTTCATTAACGGCTGAAAGGCATAAATTGTATTTCATGAGACAAAACATTTTCAGACAGAAAATACAACCTGAAGAAAACAGAGGATGTCTTCATGCTGCATCATTTTAAGAAAGATGTAACTATCAATTACGTCTTTGCTGTTTGTAAGCATAACTGTCCTTAGAAATGAAGCTTCATCACAAGCTAATAATTTAAAAGCCTTGGCCTCTCTGAATAATCAGTGGTAATGGAGAGTTTGGATACCTAAAATATAAAAGTAGACATATACACTTAGTTGGATCGAATACTGTATGACATTAACAAAATATATAATTAAGCCTTGACTGAAGCTGTACAACCTTAAATCAGCTAGTGCACTGTAATAAAGCCCTTCCTTACATAACAAACCATTCCAGCAGTGTAACACATTTAATGATCGATTTAAACTACCACTTAGGTGATCAAGTATGTGTTTGCAGGGGTGTACATATGTAGGCGTGTATGCGTGTAGGGGTGTGTGTGTGTGGGCGTGTGTATGTATGTATCCATGTATGCATGTGTGTATGTATGTATGTATGTATGTATGTATGTATGTATGTATGTATGTATGTATGTATGTATGTATGTATGTATGTATGTATGTATGTATGGATGGATGGATGGATGGATGGATGGATGGATGGATGGATGGATGTGGGGGTGCGCGATAGTGTGTGTATATCACTAAGAGAAGAACACAGAATATTAACACAAACACAAGGTAAATCTCCAAGCTCCACACAGAAGAGCCCCCAATGGAATATACAGCAGAGGCCTTCTTTCTGTGAGGCAACAACCAGCACCCCATCAGTTTAAATGTTTCTCCACACATTCTCCACAGGAGACTTGTCAGGACTGGAGGCAGTGTCCTGTACCCTTCTCTTTTACCACAAGACCCCACCATGTGTACAGAATGTGGTTTTCCATTGCACTATTGAAAAATGCATTGACTTTCCTGAAAATGTTTTTGCCTGAAGGCAGCATATTGCTCAAAACTCAGTCTGCTAAAACTACATGAATGAAGGAGTAAACATGCATTTACAAAAGTAATACTGAAGGGTTTTATTTGAATAGTTAAAAAAACTAAAGTTGTGATTTGACATTTTTAATCAAAGAAACATAAAACAGCAAATCAGCCAACAGTAAGCTATGAGCATTACTAAGTCACACCAAGAAGCAAAAAGGATCTAACTGTAGAAAACGGAAACCTGAGACTAAATATACTGGGTAATTTTGGATACGGTCCCATTGTAGGACTGAGTCTTGACTGTTAAATATTTTATTTGTCCAAATACAAGAAAGCTAATTATATCTACTTTTTTTTTCTATTACATTGGACGACAATTTTAATTTCAGCTACAATTGAATCTATTTCTACTCTGAAATCACCATTTATATGCTTAAGAGATTTTTTTTTCCCAAAACAATGAAAATCTCAATGAAAAAGTTTTTCTTTCCATTGTTTTTCTTTTTTTCTTTTTGTAATTCCTCTCATAGGCTCTTAATAACCCCATTACATTGAATTTATTTTTGTGAATTTAATAATGACGGAACAGGCTAAACTCGGTCCTTTTTTTTTCTCTTTTTCTGCTGGATAAAGATTTCTGGTGTTTATTCTCTTCTCCTCTCTGATTCTCTTACTCTTCTCCCTCCTGCTATGAATCACCACAACAACCAGTTATCAGGTGATTGACTGACTATAGTTTGTCCATAGTGGTTCAGCTAGCACCATGTTGAAGCACCAGAGCCTTTGTGGCTCTGGAAGAGGCTCCATTTCTGGGACTTATTTCAACCTTTGAAATAGGACAACGTTCATCATACTATTCTCTCATAGGTTGACATGCCCTTTACACCTACAGCTTGTCGCTGTAACATGACAAAATCTGGAGAAGTTTTGATGAAGTAAGGAATTAAAAATTTAGTACAAGTATGGTTTGTTTTTTGGGGGGGAGGATGGGTAGGGAGTTGTGATTTTGTTTCCATTAAATTCCATTAACTGTTATGTTTAAAAAAAAATAAAAGCAACGCAGTTTAAATGTCCAGCAATTCTTCTGAGATTTGTCTTATTTGAAATTTGACCACGCCTGAAGCTGCACAAAGTTGTCAACCAACCCTTTACACTTTGAATTTGGTGTTTTCATGTTCTGCCTGTGTTGTGGAAGGCAAAAAGATGCATTTTCACTTCTAGACGTTGATCTGGGAAGTGCTGATTGGGTGATACAATGCAGAATCCACTGATGGGGGAAGACCATTGAGTTTGCATTGTGATAAGTTTATTTGGTTAACTTTATATTTAGTGATTAATTATTTCAATTATTTTTTATGCTGTGTATTTTTGCATTTGAAAGTAGATGTACTCCTTCCCCCATCCCAAGTGTGATCAACCAGTAATCATGTAGGTAAGTTTATTACGCTTGAGCAGTTATTTTGAGTTTGTGTTATGTTAAATTCAAAATTTGGCTTCAGTTTATTTTATTGTGTTGTTTTTTTCATATAACCTTTTTTTTCTTTCAATCGCCCTGTATTAATTGTTTGAGTTTATTGTTTTGGGAAAATAGATCCTTCTCTTGGTTTTCTTGTTGTTATTGTTGTTTTTTTAAACTACCTGTGTTCGTATACCTAACTGGCTCAGTCCCTCACACTCGGAAGTAAAACCACTATGCTTGCCAATTAAAAGCAGCTACATAATGAATTATGAAATTTTGTCAATCATAACAGAAGTTTTCTTTCCATCTAGTTTTAAAATGTAGCAGTCTGAGCTGCAGTCAGCATGCTGTAGAAGGCAGATTGTGACACTTAAATTGCACAGTAAGAAAGTGAAAGTGTTTTCCTTAGTAGGAGGGTTGTAAAAAATAAATGTACTGTATTCATCTGCAAAGGAAATCTGCATCCATACAGATGTCACAATTTGCAACCAGAATGCTACAGAGAATATTTCCATGAAGTTATCTATTGCACGGTAAACGTCACTTTTTCATTTTGAAATCTGCCAAATGGTGACAAAGATGCTTACTGCTTATAAATGTTTCAGTCTGCACTATCCCATTAAGCTGACACAGATTTGAAAGTAGACGTATTTATGGTTGATGAAGTGCAATCTTTAACGTGCAGCACTGAATTTGCAGCAGAGCTACATGAGCTCAGCAGGAGTGCAGCATTTATACTGAATCCCATCTGTTATACCTAGCTACACACACAGTCGCAGCTCCCATGCAGAGCATCGTCTCCATGGGAAGATAATCTTTTGCACAGACTCAGTGAAACGAGTCAATCTTTGTAGAAACAAACTGTATTTTTGCAGCGCCTCTTCTCTGCAAAGAAACCAAAGTGTTTTGATAACCGCATTAACTTAAGACTTCTCAATATTATCAGTGTTTCCCCCTACTTTAAGCAGTGATACATTGGACTTAATATGATATGATTCACAGAGGATGAATATTAAACACTTTAATGGTTATTTGTAAAAGCAAATACCTTGATGCATTTGAGGTATAAACTTTGTAAGACTGTTAAAAACTAAACAAACAGCAAACTTGTCCATGCTACCAATTAGGTAAATATGATTAAACTTCATAGGTTTTAGATCCATTGGCATTGCTAATGTTATATCCATTTCCCTTTTTTCTTTCATTTTTTTGCTCTCATTTCAATCAATGAGTAGTTGCTGAATTTATTTGTTGTAATGAAGACAATAATGATGTATTGGCTTTATCAGCAGATATCCTATCAAAGTTTATGGGGACATGATGAAAAAGCTGCCTTAAAAATGCTAACAGATAAGGAAGAAGTCACCATCAATCACCATCAATCACATTAAGAGGAAAGGTAAAGTAGTTAACGTAGCGTACTCAGAACTCAAAACCGGAATCTGGGAATGTGGCAAGTAATTAAATTTAAAAAGAAAAGGGTATGAATAATCTGTACACTCTTGAGAGAAAACATGTGGGAAAAGGAAGCCTGGTATAATGCAGAGAGGAATACTGATATTTGAAATGAACTTTATCACCAGTTTTGCTTGCTCATACAGATTAAACGAGACTCCATTTAGTCTTCATTGTGAATATAAAAACAGAATTGTCTGTTAGGATACCTCTTCCCAATATTCTTTTCTGTATACCATGAGTTTCCCTTCATGGAGACATAAAAAGAAACATTATTTTACTTTTTCCTGATGTCACCTAGAGCTGTCCTTTTAAAGAGCTTTTAGTTTAATTTATTTCCCCCACCTCCATAACTACTTCTTCTTAAATTAATGGGCCCCTAAACGTCTATCAGTTGAACACATTCAGCAGTGCTTTACTGCGCCTCAATCACTGCCAATGCTTTCAAGCATTATAATTTTCCTGCTTTGCATCAGTTAGAAACATTCACCATGTGCATTAACCTCATTACAATTTTATTCAGAGCTCAGAACACTTGCTAAGGAAAAGAAAAAAAAAGGTAATAGCTTCAAATGAAGGTACTTTAAGAAAGTTTATGATTATATCTTCATTTCTTTTCATGCACTGACATAGGAAACTTGGATTAGCAATGAGCAGTAGATGTCAGTAATTATTGCTCCATCCAGAAACACTTTCAAATGAATCACCTAACAACCACTTATTATTCAAGCGAAGGACACCTTGTCTAGGTCCTGTGTACGCATAGAGAGGTCCTGACATGCTGCACACTAAGTAATCATATTTCATTAAAAGCAGTTTCACATTTTCTTTGGTTGGGTCATCATTGTTGTTATCATTCATTCATTCATTCATTCAGAAGAGGCATGCAAAGATTTTTTTTATTTTTATTTTTTTCCTTTAAATTGTGTTTTCACATTTTGTTACATTACATGTGCATTCTCCAGTGTATTTTGTTGTGTAGTGGAAACAAGGTGACACATACTGTAGTTTTAATGTTCAGTGCTATTGTCCCTCTGGAAGGTCAACCTCTACAGATTTTCTTCCAGGATGTCCCGTATTTAGCTCCATCTATGTTCTGTTCAGCTCTGAACAGCTTTGTAGATTATTTCTATGTATTGTACAGTAGTTTGAACAGAAGTACACTTAGAGGCACAGAAATGAATCAACATATGAAATGGAATGTTGCAATGGATTTTATTTAGGGGTAATAGAGAGCAATAGAGTGATTTTTATTTGTAACAAGTTTTGAAAACCATGTATCTTTGTCCTTTCCCTTCATAGTTACCTTACATAATTACCTTAGCCTTATGGCTGACATTATGGCTTGGTCAACAGCAGATGCAGCACTGACATTACAAATAATAGTCTTTGAGTCCAGCTGGCGTATAAAATCTTATCATAAAGTACAAGCTGGGGAAGATGAAACATGTTAGAGAAATGATCAAAGAAGTCATGGAGTATGATGTTTTCCTGCTGTCTCATGAGAAAATGCAATTTAGGCGACACATCAGGGGAGGCTGCCGATGGGTACCACTGTCTCCCACTGTCTCCAGTTGAGGCCGACGTGTGATTTGTGTATCCTTTTTTGTTAAGCTGTCATGTGTGGATGACACAGATCAGCCCCTGCTTGTTTATGCCAGGAACAAGCAACGAGACTGCGAATGAATGGCACAGAGATGTGGCTGATCTGGAATCACACACACATATGCGCACGCATGTAGACAAATACAGCTGCCCCTTGTTGTCAAACACAAACACTCCTACGACAGTATCATATTGCACACTCAGCCCACAACAAGATATAGGGGCTATCACAGGGGTGGGCAATCCTGGTCCTCGAGGGCCGGTGTCCTGCAAATCTTAGATGTCTCCCTGGTCCAACACACTTGAATCCAATAACTGAATCACCTCCTAAGTGCAGTCAAGTTCTCCAGAGTCCTGCTAATGACCTCATTATTTGACTCAGGTGTGCTGAAGTAGAGATGCATCTAAAAGTTGCAGGAGACCGGCCCTCGAGGCCTGGAGTTGCCCACCCCTGGGCTATCACATTCCCATGTGAAACATCAGAGGTAAAACTGCAGGCAAGCACACATATGAAATGTATCAGAATTTATTCAGGAGGAGGCAAGGGGGTCCAGAGAGTGTTTGCTGTTGCCGTCTTTTCTCCCTCCATTTCTGGCCGGTGAGGATGTAGCCTCTGCCAGGTTGGGAAAGGACACAAAGGAGGGAGCCTTCAAAACCACAGAGTTCTTCATTTCCTTTCAAACGTGCTCCCATTTATCCATCAACCTGCCAAGAAAGGAGCAAAAGGAAAAGGACGAAGCGAGGACATGGGAGGGGGGTCCAGAGAGAGAGTTTGTTGATCGCAAATTAAACTGATGGAACAACTCTGAATATGATTAATGAAAAAAACTGAAATAAGACACATAGGACAGAATCAGCCATTTAAGGAGTTGTAATGCCTTTTCATATGGGCTTTTCGAAGTCAGAAATGAATCAAATAAATGAAGAAGTCAATGCTCATTTGGAAACGGGCCAATAAAGCAGTCCTCCCAGCTGGGCTCATATTCGACATTCATTGCGTTTGACTTCTCTCAGACGTGTGCATGCACTCTGCCGTTTGCTCAAGGCTGCATCAAGAGGCAAGGCCATATCTAAACTGAGCATGCACCCCATTTTCTGCCAGACTTAACGGGTTTATATTGATTTCAGGAAAGGCAAAGAAAAAAAAATTGCTAACATTTTGAATATGTCTGCTGCAGTCAGAGCTCTCAGGATCCAAGTGTAAAGTCCTCTTTAGAATCAAAGTATAAGCCCTCCATGTTGCAGTCGTTTTTGCAGCTCAACTCGAGCTGTAGCAAAGTGTTATTGTCAGGTCGCTTTTGTTTTGTGGTGTTAGCCATTTTAAATGTAATTAGCTGTCAGGGTTAGTGAAAGAGGCTAATTCTCGTTCTATTTTTTGCCTTCCCAAGGGGCTGCGCTCAAGTCTGACACTGACAATAATTAAAACTCTGCCTTGATGGTCTCTTGTGAGCCGTTTCACGTTCGTTTTCACCCGAAAAGTTAAGTGTGCGCAATAAAACCAACTTTGCCCCCACCTTTATCCCCCCCCCCCACCCTTTGAGTAATTTGTTCCCCCTCAAGGGTTTGACCCTTCACAAGAGAAGGTTGAAAATTTTAACAATGCTATCACTCTAAAACCTAGTTAAGAAGTGTTCAAACTCAAGCCCTATTAAAGTCACTAGAATATAAAAACTAATAGCAAAGTTTGTTTCCCATAAACTTCAGTATTCATGAAGAGAGAATATGACTTAAGGGAATCAACAATCCCCCAAAACAGCCTTTGGTTTTTATATCTTTCATATCTTGTTTTGTTTTACACTCTCAATACTAAATAACAAATTATTGCACACAATTAAAGTTTAAGGATGCACATAGTGTCAGGAGGAGACAAGAAATTATTATTTTTTTGCTGCAGCAATAAAAGAACCAAAGATCAACCAGGTTTTCTGCAGAGAACTCTAGTGAATATGTTTTTAATTTTCTTGTTTTAGAGGGATAGCTCAAATTTGCAAACATGGGACTTTACTGACTAGTGTTGACAGACAGTATTCTAACGGCAAACCAGAAGATAGTGGTTTGAAATTAACAATTTTCTCTCCAAGGATGAATAAAGGCAGTTTAAAATAAATATGTCATTAATTAAATATGATGAACATCTGTTTTAACTGTAATAATAAATATGTGACCATTTTTAGAATCGGTAGCAACAAATGTTGTCTTTCTGTCTCACATATAAAATAACACTGTCTAGGACTTCTGTGATGTGTTTAATTTGAAATACTTTTTCATTATGATTAAGCTAGTCAAAGATCCTGTTTTACTCTAATGAAATATGATTATGATTTCAGATCAAACTTAAAATAACAAGTAAACTAACTTATTCCTCCAACTCAAACAAAATATCTATTGCCTTAGACTGATAGTAGATTGTGAAAAACTACTTGTCAAAGCAGGCAAGTTTTTTTCATCCAGCTGAATGGCAGTGCATGTACAGTGAAGTCTGTATGGAGGATGGGGAACGTTGCTGTACTAAGCTGGAGAAAACGGACTTAAAACCAAACAAGAGGAGGGGCACACTTCACTGTGGATTATTTATTTTAATTTGTACAAGATGTGTCCAGTGTAGAACACAAAAAATTGATCAAAAAAAAAAGTCTCCAGCCACTGTCTGGATCTATTTATTCCTCACAGAATTATACATCTAGGAAGCGAGAGCCGCTTCTCTAATCATTCTCTTTAGCACTCATCTCAGTGTCATCATTACGCTCATCATCATCTTAACCATTGTGTTTACAGAAAGAGAAAAAAATTGATCCCTGCATATTTTCAGCCACACACAAAAAAGGCTGTTTAAGAATGTGAGACCAATGCAACAACTTGTATGACATGGTGATATTCAGACAGCAAATTGCAATCACTTTATCCAATTAACAGCAAGCTGTAGTCATGGTAACCCTGATGTAAAAAAACAACACTTAGGATTAAGATGTCCTTTATTTGAGAGGGAAATGCACATATTTTTGCACTCAGAAAATTTTCTCTTTAAAGACTACATACAATAACTCACAAAAATATTCATACCTCTTGCACTTTTTTTCTTTTATTGTGGTGTAGCTACTGAGATTAGGTGAAAAAATGGAAACAAAACAAAATGTGTGAAAAGATTAAGTGCAATCCTTTAAATATTTGTGAGCTGTCTTTTTCTTATCTGAACCTCTTGAGGTTTTATAGCTTGGTTTGCATAACAGGTTGATATTTTTAAGTAAGTTATTTGAATGTTATGTGATATATGTAACACGAAGAGGTTCAGACGTGAAGGAAAAATTTAACACAGTTTGAATGCGGTAAAGGTGGGTACTGTGTATTTTCCAGGCACATAGTGATACTTGATAGCACAATCAAATAACTATGTTACCTTCAGTTGTTATAAAATCTTGTATGGTTATGATACACATTTGACTTTGTGTCATAGCCATATCTCACACTTTGAAATCAAATTGACCTCTGTCTCTTTAACAACCACAAGTTGTAAACTGACAAACTATGAAAGAGGTGAATATTTTATCAAGGCACTGGATTTGGAGAAACATTAACAGCAACTTTAGTGTGGAAAAAGCAGTGCTCGGGTAGCCGTTCTCCAGACACACGGACTAGACATCTCTTTAATTTGTTATACGCTCAGTATTCAGCTGCGTGGATCAAAGGGACACTTAATTTTCCTCCCCTCTCCCCATTATGTGCAGTGAGGAATGAGGCCTAACCTCGCGGGAGCAGATTTGATTACGGTTTATCATTACTGTCACTCTCCATGATGACAGAGGGGCTGATCCCAAAGCCACCAAATAGATTAGCAAGAAGACCTTTATTTTCTGCTGTGATTTTATGCACCACTTGCACTCTAAAGTCTTGTTAAATTTTAATTGTGAGGTTGTTGTAAGGCATATTTTTCCACGTGCCAACAGCAACATTTTCTAAGATTGCAGTTGAGCTTCAGCAATGGAAAGCTATTTAGAAACCAAGTTTAGACAAATAAAACTACTCTTAAAAAGTATAAACAGCTGTAAATCTATTGTATTTACTATACAGGGGACCAAACAACACATAATTATCTCCAGTTTTCAGTGTCTCTGCCTCCAGTCCTTCCTTATGCATGACTCTCACTTTAAACCCACTCCAGTCCCTGCACAATTGCGAATATTTCCTAACCTCTCACTACAACGGTATTCATTTTCAATTTGGAGATACTGCACTTTCATCTCTCAAGTGAAGCTGGTAATTTTTTATTCGATTTGCTCCCCTCCGTAACGCTTTTTTTTTTCTCTTCCTCTGCTTGTGTGATATTTTCCTGTGTCTACATTAGCATAAGTGCAGCACTGATCTGCTTCAGGTTGACGGTTTTTAATAGGGCGGCATTTCCATTTCACAGAGGACGCATGTGGTGGCGGGATGTTGAGAAGGGCTTTTTGGGGGGGGGTTGGTGATGGGGGTAAGGGAAACAGTACAAAGAGAATGGGTGAGGCACGCTGCAACAAATCCTGTCACACTTAATAATGCAGCAGAGATGGGGAAGGAGCAGTCATCTTCATCCTTAAATGGCAGACCTCAGTTGCATGGCCAAGAACACCACAGAGTCTAATTACAAGAGAAAGCCTGCTTTCTTATCCAAAGGGACGTAAGCACCAATGGAAAACCACAAGAGAGTCTGGCAGAGCTATAAGGTTCTCTCAAAGGCCTTCCACAGAGCAGAGGTGACACACAGGTAAGTCACAGGGCCTGGGGGGACAGTGACATACCAGGAACTTGTCATGAATGTCAGAGGGACTTGACCCAGTTGCTGGATAGAGTGCTGGCAGCTGTCTTGTCAACTGAACGTCTGTCAGTCATTTTCTGCCAAATCCACATGCGAGAAATATAAAATGGTGAAGAAACTCTCAAACTAGCTGATCTTCTTAAGAGATAAGTGGGCATTAGGAAAATGTAATCCAAGAGATACGAACAGTAGTTTGGGTCAGAGATGTGGAACCAGGCTTAAGAACTTGTAATTGCACATACGCATTCACTCTGCACTGTGTTAGGCACCCCTCGTTAGTACCAAGTTGAAGGTACTTCTGAAGAAAACTTCAGAAGTACCAGAGTTCTTTATTACACATATTGACCAAGGTTTTTGGCCCATAATTATATGATAGCATCACTGTCAGGAATGTGGTTTGTGGTGTCTTTGTGGTATTGGAGCTATAGAAGCCGCTTGAGGGAACCATGGAGTTCCTGAGGCTGCAACCAGCAGGTTCCCAAGAGTGATTGACAGCGCTAAGACATTCATCTTGGCTCTGATTGGTTGCTTCTGGCCAAGAGGAGTATATTTCTGCAGATGTTAGAAGGTCTACATGGAGAAGGGAGAGGAGCTTGATCTTTTTCACAGGTTATCTGTTTGTTTATAACAACATTTTGTGTTAATGACATACTGGCCCATGACTGTTAATGTTAATACTAATGGTAATTGTTGCACTTTTGCTGCTGCAACATGTTCATTAAAGAAAATGTTACAGTAATAAGAATAATATTTAAGACACACCATCATTGTTGCAAATAAAGAAATTTTTACTGTAGCTATCACAACATTTTTTATGCAAGAATTTATTGTTAGGCCTCAAAGTCATGATTGAAAGAAATTCCCTGATGTTCCCATTCAGAATTCTCACCACAAGGGACTTTGCTCCTGATTTATCCCATGTCACACTTGGAAATTTCAGTTTCTGAGTAAAAATGGAGTATATATTTAAACCAAATTCTTAAAATAACCATGCTGTGTCAGAGGATAGTGTTGGATAAATTGTATTTTTAGTAATTATCAAATATTCGTTGTATCATGTAGCTTTCCTAATCCGCAATATCCATTTCAAACAGAGCAGTGAAGCCTTCGTGGAGATAGCGGAGACAACTCTGTCTGCTCTCCTGTGGTACTCGACGCCGTGTCTGGTACTCGACTGGAGCAGAAAGATTTAGAGTGTAGATAACATGTGTCTAATAGTAAATGTCATTAGCGCTGCAACAATGTGATAAATTGTTTTCCCCTCCCTTTGAGAGTTAAAGCGCTCAGTGTAAGAGGGTCCCCTAAAAAAGCAATAAAATAGAGGGAGCGGGAGATGTGTTTTCAGAGCGGTTGGAGATTTGTAACTGAAAGCATCTCTCTGTCTGCTCTCCTCGCGAGTACAAAAAGAATTTAACTCTCTTGTCTTTCCTGTGTTTTGTTTAATAGGTATTTAGACCCAACAGATAGGAATTTATCTTCCTCTTATTTTGTTCTAAAAATGTTTAATCCCTTAGAGCTGATTTAAAATGTTCCTCAAAACGTACTTATTACAAAATGAAAAGAAAAATAAATAAAATACAATCTGTGTACTGTTTTTGAACTTTGAACTTTAAAATAGTGCTGATCTAAATTTGCTCACACAGCATTCATCTTCTTCTAAGAGTAACAGAAAGGTCAGCTTATTTATATTTGTATCAGTCATAAGATAACAGAGAGATACTGATTAGTGAATCAATTTGGGTGCAACAAGGTTGTGTCATTTTTTGTAAACAACATTGCAATCTCAAAAAAGACAGACCTTAGCTTGTATCATTTCTACCTTATCTTAGTTCCATAGTTTTCCAGTAGTATCATGAATCTTGCAGAAAATAGAGACTCTAAAAGCTAAGCAATGTATGTATTGATCAACTTTCATTCAACTTTTCATTCTTTTTGACCATATGTAAAGGTAAACACATTTACATATGGTCTGTAAAGGTATTTACCTCAAGGTTACAGAACAGATAATAAGTGGGGAATTGTAGTGATGTATTTAAACCCCATAAGTTTGCCATGCAGTCAAAAGTCACAAATGTGTTTGGTATCGCTTGATGATTGTTGTGAAAGTTAACTGGGTCTTCTACAGATTTTGTACTCATTGTAGGCTTCCAAGCGGATGATATGAGAACCATTCTTATTACTTTATAATTACAACCTTTTATGGTGTTCTTGTCCATGTAGTCAAGAAAACTGTGAATATCCCAGGTTTTTACTTTTGGTGCTTCTCAATAAGCCACTGATAAACAAAACTTTTGGTCACAATATCCTTTGGAAAACTTCAACTGTTGTTCAAGGCCTAACTTGCTTGCTTGTTTGACAAAAAAGTATCTTCCAGTGAGTTCAATACAATATTTCCCAATGGATTGAATTAGCATGTGTTTTAGTGATTTCCTTGAAAGATCCATAGATGGGCATGCCCTGTCATTGTTCAAAGTTTTGACCTGATAAGGATCCAAGTTGAATCGAAACATTAGCTAATGAAAACCTTATTCCCACTGCGAAGGTCAAGTGTTAAGGCCTTTCTTTATTCATCTTCATTAAAAGCCTTTTACAATACTGCACTTTTTTCTATTAACTACTTACTTTCAATCCCATTTTAAGAATATATGTAGTCATTTTTTTAAGAGTTTTGTGATTGTGTTAATCTGATACTATGTCAAACATGGAGGAAATAACTTTTTATCCAGTCTATTTTATCATTTCCCTGTTACTGTACTCTAAAAACATACCTGGACTTGATATTCCACAAAATATGCTTCATTTCATCATGTTTAGATTTCCACAACGTATGTTTTTTAATATTCCTGCACACCAGGCAAGAGAGGAAATAGTTTGACAGCAGCTTAAAAACCTTTACTTTGGGAGATGTTTGCCTTAAGGTTTATTTTCATGCAAAAAATTCAATGTTTGATTGTGGGTAACTTTTGCCCCAGAACCAATAGAATAGATTCATGTCCAGAAGCACTGTCAGGGCTTGTTGGAGACAGTGAAAGCTATTTGTTTTGTACATTTTCATTACACCATGTTATCTCTTTGGTCTGGCATCAAAGGATGTGCACTGTTATCTACATGATAAGAAATCAGCGGGAGAGACAGACAGGGTAGTGCTGGTGCTGACCTTGTTAACCAAAGCTTTTATTTTTTGTCAGACGTCTGGATAGCGGAAATATTTAAAGATCCAAGCAAATGTTGCTGCAGAATGTAGGGATAATTTTTGATCTTTAGGTGGACACAGACAACAACAGAGGCAGCGGTTATTTCTTGGTCGTTATATGACAGTTTGATTCTGCACAAAAATGGCCAAATAAAAAGCTAATCTTGATAGCAATTATCTTTATATCAAAGCAGCCCTAGACAATAAGACAAATTAATCAGTTGCTTTCTGTGTAATTTACTGCTTTCTTGTTTTTCTGATTTGGTGTTTCTTTATTTCCGGTTTCTTTAAAAATGTCTGAAATAGTAGAGTGTCATTCATGGTTCCCATGGAAGCAGTTTGTCCCTCTGTGACATGGCACAGAGGCACATTTCTCTTTTCCACTCTTCAAAATGGGGAAGACAAGAGAACTTGCTATTCAAAAAAGGCCTTTTTAAATCAGAGGAGCTACAATTAAATATATATAACACCTTTGTTTCATTCCCATGAAATGCAGATACTTAGTTCCCTTGCAACATTGCAGACTTATTAATAAGAATAGGAATGTGTTTCCCAACACACCATGCATTTAAATGCCAAAGTACCACCATATCATTGAGTCCAACAGAATCTAAGGTTAAATCCAAGGAGATCAGCATTTAAATTCACATGCAAAGTTACCACCTGTATTCATTTGGAGAAAGAGGCATGTACTTGGAATGCAAAGGCTTGCGGAAAGGTGAGCACTGAACATTTGCAAGCAGGGAAGGGACACACAAAAAGGAGAGCTCAAGATGTCTATGCAAATTTAAGCAGAGTGAAGGAAGTGTTGGATAATGAACTGCCAGGTGTCTTTTTGATTGATGCCTGCTCGTAAAACATCCTCACCTAACTTTGTCTGCACTGCCCGAAGTGTGCAATTTAAGACAAACATTGTCACAGAAAACAAAATCCCCAGTAGTCCCGTTTTTTTCTAGGTTTTTATATAAATAAATAGACTGACACATAGGGAAACAGAAAGTGGTCTAGCAGTGTAAAATGTTGTGAGCATACACTAAATCCACACATTTGCTGAGAGTTATTTTGGCCAAATGGCTTACAGACTCGCATAAAGCACATTCTGACATTCTCAACCTCTTCTGTGTACATTTGCTTCACAAATCCCCTCTTGTGACTTTATCAGAAAATTTCAGCTTTTTGCACATCTTCAGCAGCACAAAGTAATATTTGAAATGAAAGAGAGCTTCCAGTTTTGTTTGTTTGGCCGAGTCTGGGCATGCTGGCACCATCCTGATCAGTGAAGCAAAATATCAGGTGGCACATAGCCTTGTGTGGGATTCTAATACTCCCTGTCATTTTTACCACGCTTGTAAGAAGCCGACAAGAGCTGGGGAAAAAAAAGTTGGAAATGTCGAGTAAATGACGCTCTGGATCGACAAGCAGAATCCACTGAAGCAGCCGTGTTTTGAGACACAAAACAGAGGCGCCTTCTCCGCGGAGACAAGCCACTCTGTGTTTCTTTCACAGTTTTATTTCATTTGCATAATTACAAACAGTGAAGGCGAGACAGGACTGACACACACACACAAAAAAAAAGAAACAATGAAGTAAAGTTGAGGCAGCAGCCAGAAAGGAACCAACAGTAATCAAAGCTTTTTATTTTAATTACAGATCATTACAGTTTTAGCTAATACTGAGCTGAGTAAAATGCTGTCAAATATACAGTCCATATACAATCTATGATCTTTGTTATGCCATAAATATATAAAGGAGGACTCCGGAAAAAACATTGCATACGGTGATTTTTTTTGTCTTATATTAACTAAATACTGCCAATTAAGTTAAAAAAAAGACTGCAGAAATGTGTAATGTAGATGTCTTGCTGTTCTTTTGCAGCAATATAAGTCAAATAAAAGTATGACTGCCCATGGGCTTCCAGTAAAATCGCTGGCCTAGAACATCTCATTTATCCAACAGCATTCTGGTAATGAACACAAAGTGCAACAGTGTGCGTGTGGCATGGGTCTAATCACAGCTGGCCCTGCAGTTTACAGAGCAGCAGCCGCAGCAAGGTTACTGGATAAACACAACAACGGAGCGGCAGCTAATACAACAAAACGAGCCCAACATAATACAAGGGAGATGTAAATAGTGACTCATAATTAATGCAGCACAATGGGAAAAGCATACATGTTTTACAAGGAGAGCGGAGACTAACATGTGCTGACCATTTCTTGTTGACAAGCCAGATTATTCACCTTTGTTGCTTAAACATTCCATTTAGAAATGTTCTCCTGCTCATGGTTTGATATTTTGCTTGATTTTGGTTTTCCACGAGCATATTTTAGTTTATATTCTGATACACAGAAATAATCTACTTGAAAAATAACATATTATTTGGAAAGGAAAAAGAAATGCAGCACTACTCTTGTTCAAAAAGGTAATTCATATTTATTTATTTTATTTTGTTCACCTTAAAGTAAATATGTTATATTTATATTTAAATTGTATAAAACTCTTACTATGCTATGACAGTATAAGAGGAGACAGATAATCTCCCCTGCCTCCTCCCTTCTGCAGAAATACACTGCTCAGTCAGAAACAACCAATCACAGCCAGAAGGACGGTGTTAGTGCTCTTAATCATTCATGTATATGTGCTCCTTCCCCTTGCTCTCTGCTGCGCTGCAACTCGTTCCTTACAAGAGAGAATGCCATGAATGCTCAGGCTAGAGACCACCAATGACAACACATAAAACATTTTCCTGTAATGGTAAGTTGTTTCTTGCACATTGAGCAACACAGTCACAATGTTTGATTTAACTTCAGACAGTGCCAAAAAATGTGCACGTGTATGTAATCCTCTGGTTTTAACTATTTCTGTTAGTTGTGCTATTTATAACAATGGCTGTGGCAAAATGTCTGCAGGCCTCCAGTCACTTTGTGTACTGGTTAGAAATCCTTTGTCAAAACTAATATCAAGCAGATTCATATGTTGATGGAATCAGTTAAGATAAAGATGCATTGAACATTGATATATGGAGTACCACAAATTATAAAGGTATTGGTTATAGATTATCCTTCTGTGTTTCTTCACTTTATGCTTTCTTTCTTTAAGGCATGAGGCGTGGTGATGGTGATCATTTAGGAAACAAATACATTTTGATGATAAATTAAAACTTTGATTCCATTAATTTTGACAGAACAATGAAGTTATAGCTGTGTTACATGGCTAAGATTGATATATGTTTGCAGAATAATATGAACAAACAACATAAGTATAAGGTCAAGTTTCAAAGTATGATTTTATGCTTTTTCTTTCATCCATAGACACCTGACAGGCATCACCGCATGTCAATAATTTAAACTCACAGCCAGAATTAGAACTGAATGGTTTAGATGTAAGCATATACAGTACATTTGATATAATGGACCAGTCAAAGTCCAGACAAAGATCAAACTGGGTTTAATTACAGCAGGTCCTGCAGTAACACAGCACTTACACATCCACTTTCAGGGAACTGACTAAACATGGTGAAGGAGTGACAACACAAAGACCCCAACATAATGAAAGGGAGATGTAAATAATGACTCACAGTGCATTCAGCACAATGGAAAAACACACAAGCTCTTTGTAAGGGCAACGTAATCTGATGTGCCAGTTTATTCATGATCATTGCTTGAAAGATACTCTCTGTCTACTACGGTCAGAAATGTCTGCAGTTTACTGACAACTGATCTAAAGACTAATGGTGTAATCACTTTCAGTTTGGAAGTTTATCTGGAGCATTTCCAATATGAAAAGCTGAAGGTTTTTCTTCAACTGACTTCAACTATTGCAAAAGTAATGAACCTTCAGCTAAATATCACTTAGTTTTGATCATTTTAGTGGTTCATATGTCACTAAATCAGCCCCACAGATTATACTACACAGCTTCTGGTAGTAACAGTGTTGCTACAATGTTTGTGTTTTCAAAGCACAGAAAAAAGGCATTGTTGTTAGCTTGTAAAACTAATAGCATCTTTAAGCATAGAGTTTTTCAAAATTACATCTAGCGTAATAACTTGCATATAGAACATGATTAAGTTGGGGGTAGTGTCTGTTGCCATTTGGAGTTCAGTCATCTGAACATTCAAAATGCTTTAGTCAAATGGTGACAACATGGTACCAAGAACACATCAGTTGGGTAGTTGTCCTGACATTAATATTTGTTAATATGTTATTAACAGGTTTCAAGTATGTAATCACTGATTCATTTAGTTGTCTTTTCCAATTTTGGGGGGATTGAAATTCTATAAATTTTGATTTTTTTGTAGCCAACCCCAAGTGGGATTTGGATAAACTGCAGTTGTTTGCATTTTCATGTCCTCAGCTACATTATTATACAGATAGATCATTTGCACTTCTATTAAAACCTTGGCAATAACTTCCTTTCAATTGAAAAACAGTCAGATAAAAACTCATTACAAGAACTATATGAGAAACCCATGGTGGTCTGTTCAATTTGCTGTATCGCCTTGCATATTAAATTCCCGTGGTTACAGGTCCAATACCTATTTGCATCTTGACCTGTCAATGTAATGAAAGGGCAGAGAGTTATTTCCTTTTTAGGGAAACTTATGCTTCTCTGTACACTGGCCTGTTCTATTTGCTTACTGGTATTTGAGATGTAAGTAATGCTATCTGATATGGAAATTCAAAATGCAACTTGTGAAACACCTTTATGAAATTAACATGGACTTTACATAAAATTATATAAACCTGTTGTCACACTCTTTTTTTCTTGCCCTTTTTTTGTATTAAAATGCATTATTTAATTCTCAGTATGAGGAAATGAAGAATATTTTGGGGAACATTAGATCCTGTTCTGTCTTTGTAGTTTTATGTGCTCCCATAAAATGAATAGGACATGCATAGTGGAATCAAAAGTGTACAGATCACATTGTTCTGCTGCATCAGGACAGGGTGTGGTGCGTTTGTCATGACTTCCCATTTGTCTGTTGATTTAAAGATCAACATACATCAGTTGCAAGAACCTGGAATGCTGGAGTGCTTACAGGATATTGAGAGATAATGTAATACTTTGGTCATTTACTGAAATATTTTAATCACAATTGTATCAATTCTGTAATAGTAACACAAACATGCAGTATACATGCTGTATGAGTGCTGTTATGTTAATGCAGCTGAATTTTTAGATGCCTTGTGGTAGACTGGCTCAAATTGTTTATGGCAGAGTGTTCAATGTACAGTATGTCAAGTCAATGTTGTAATGTTCCTAATCTTTCATCAACTCATTAAAACCAGTTAGACTTGTTGTAATGTGACAGAGTTACAGGGAATAAAACTGCACTTCTCTTATTCAGAAAAGTAGTATATTCCTTCAGATATGAGACATTACAAACAGAATGTGGGACAGGAGCAGCAAATGTCACAATTCTTGACATCCAAGCAGGAGCAGACTTGCCTAAGTAATGAGTGATTTACTGGTCAGAAATGTCTCGCCAACAGTCAGCATCCAGAGTCTCTATGGTAAAGAAAATGTAATCAATACAACACTAGCAAACATCGATTGTATACAGGGTCTGGTACTTCTTGATGCATTTGTTTGGGGTTCAATTCTCGTCCTTGAGCTCTTTGCCTTATGTTGTCCATTGTTCTCTTTCTCTGTGCCTTTATTGACAGAAATCTTTGTGATTCCTCTCAATAAAGACCAGTTGTGCTACAAAATCTTAAAAATGGTTTGTAGTAAAATAAAGAACAGTAATATATTTGTCTGTGCATAACTATTTTTTGTATGACATTCCTTTAACATTTTTGAGAGTGGAATTGTCACCAATATGGGATTGAACCCTAGTGTGACAGGCTGTTACCACAACTCTCGGGAACTGAGATTTCAGATGGCTACCTTTTGCTGGTAAGACAACATCGGTAACACTTTATTTGACGGGTTGTGACTAAGACTGTCATGACGCCGTCATAAACATAACACCTGTCATGAACATGAGTAAGTCTTCACTATTTATGAAGACTTAACTATGAAGATAATTTATGAATATGTATGACTGTTGTCATATATTTGTTATAAAAGTATTACTGATTAAACTTTAAAAATGATGTAGCTTTATGTTATTAAAGCTAAAGTTTAATCTGTAATATTTTTATAACAAATTTATGTCAGATTATGATTTCTTGGTTAATGTCAAGTTGTCATAACGAAGACATTTTGAATAATGTCAACTTTGTATTAAAAGTGTCATGATTTACCGAATGACACTTTATGACAACAGTCATAAATATTCATGAAGACTTACTCATGTTCATGACAGGTGTTATATCATGTTTATGACAGTGTCATGTCAGTCTTATTCACAACCCATCAAATAAAGTGTTACCGACAGCGTCTCCTGACAATTCTACAAAATCTCACTTCAGACCTGAGCTTTTTTTGTGCCATTCCTTATTTATAGCCATGTAATACCTACTTTTTTTTCATTATTCAGTGTAGAACTTTTTCAAGGTGAACTTCTGTCCTGGAAGGATATTTTACTGATGTAGCTGTTTCAGGTAGTTGTTGCCTGGAAACATGCATCAAAAAAGGTTGTTTTTTTTTAATTATTGTCAACAGGACATTATTAAAACAGTTTTAGCATTCCAAAAAACTTAATTACAGCCATTGGACTAACTCTTGACAGTTAGTCTAGACGGTGTATTTTTCTTTATGCACACCCAGCACATCAAAGTTGTGTCTTAGCAAGATGAACTCCATAAATTGTCCAATCGTCAAAGTTCCTAGTGAGCTTGAGAAGGCGTAAAGCCTTAATTGAAACTCTGACAATAAACACACATCACACTGTTCAAAAAAAGTAACATAATAATCGATTTCAATTGAATTCCCGACAGAACAGACATGCCTAACTACATGCCTGTAACACCAAAAAGAAAGGTTAAAAATAAACTTGGGTGCAAATGATGTGAGATTGAGATCTCACATCCCTTGATACTCATACCCTTGAGTTTAAATATGCAAACATCACCTTAGGGATTGTACAATAAGGGGACTGAAAAGAAATGCAGCACAAAAATGTTTCCTGCATTCTAAAAATGGTAACTCATAATTAATTTGACAATGTTTCATCTTTTTATGTTCATACTACATGTCACAATGAATCAAATTTCTTTATTTTCACCAGAAATGAATTAGATGCAAAACATTCATTGGTTTTCATTAACATGATTTCAATTAAGGCTTGCAGGGAAAGTGTAGTGAAATTGTGTGCATAGATTGTCATACTTTAGGTGGCATTATATAATTAAAGACAGCAGTTGTCTTTTTAAAAAAATCAGCCATGAGGTTTTTTAAAATTTATTTCCTCTTGATTGGAAAAAATGTGAAAAATACCACTTACACCCGATATTTACATACACTGAATAAAAAAATAGAGAGTCACTATTTGAGGTCTACAAGGATTTGCAATATGATATCCATTTGCAAAATTCCATAATAATGAGAGAAAAGAGGGGGTTTAATATTTATTGTGGGTGTTTTTTAAGAATGTGCTACCTTCTTCAAATTTAGTAAATAACATATACTAAGAGTACAATGCCTTTAAGGAATTTTGGGAAGCCCAGTTAAAGATCCCATGGCTTTGTAAGCTTCTGTTTAACTCACAACATTTGAGTCAATTGGAGGCTGTACATAGTTACAGGAGAATCTACCATGTTTTGAGTACAAATGGATCTTCCAATCTGACAATGACTCTAAACACGCCACCAACTTAGTTGAAAAGGGGCTTAAGGACAGCAAATTATAGTCTCTGTTTTGGGGTGTCCATTGGGAAGCCCTAGTCCCACAGCAAAGCTGAGCTAAAAGAAAGCTGTGAGTGAGCAAGGAAGCTTACAATCCTGACCAAGTTACACCAGTTATTTAAGGAGAACTGGGACAAGATTCCACCAACTGATGTGAGGAGCTCAAGGGAGGATACCCAAAATGTTTGAATCACAATGTACAGTAAAGACGCAATAGTATGTAAGTATATGGTTTCAACAGTATGTGACCATAAACGTCTATCATAAGATATTACATTACAAAAAAAGAAAACAAGGTGTTTTTGTGGTTTTTTAATGATGCAATCATTAAAAAATAAAGGGGATTATACTACCTACTTAAGATTCCTCTTCATTTTTAATAAAACAAAAGTCAGTGTTTGGTCTATATTCGTGGTTTTAATGAAGTAAAATGCCATTCATTTTGAGCTGACAGAGGTCTGTAACTGCTATAGCAGAGCTGACATAAATCAATGCATTTAGCAGGAACCTATACATGATCTGAGTAGGCAGTTGGCAATTTTTTTTATCTCCATCTCAGCTGCTGGGCAGCCAGGCATTCGTGAGCAGATGGCACTTTATGTACTTATAATTGTCCAAACATTGTAAGAACCTCTCAGTATTTGGATCCTGTGCACACTAATTAGCCTGATGGATATAAATAAATTACTTAGGATTTTTGTACATCAAGCGTTAATGCGAGTATGTGTTTTACACCAATGCCTGTGCATAAAGTGTGCACTCAGCCAGATACCGTCTAATATGCATTTCTAAGCAACACCTACCTGTTTCCATATATATATATATAATTTTATGAACACATCCTTTTTCTCAGGAAATATATGTTAGATGTTATTGTATTTGTAGACTTCATTTAACCAAAGACATGATATATGGAGAAACACGCCAGGTCATTCTGACAAGAACCTAAAGATGGTGATGATGGAGATGGTGATTTTTTTTTTCAGCAAAGAAATAATCAAAAACACAAAGCCTAGATAGCTGTCAGTTGGTTTCAAAGTGTTTGGAAGAGGCTGAACAGGAAATATGCAGAAGATGAATGCTTCAACAATAAGTCATATTGTCAAAAGATTTTTTATGAGAAAAATTAAGGAAGTGTTTGATTTGAACATTATGTATTAAAATAAATATCTTTGGATCAATACATTTGAAAAGCAACGTTTTTCTAATGCAATTAGATATTTTCTAATCTACATCCATCCAAGGATGAAGAAGCCTCAACTCTGGGAAAATTTAACCTGAAAAGCAGATATAAAACATATTTTGATTAAAACGTTCTTTATCAACATAAAATTAAAAACACAGTGGAACAAGCATGTCATACGCTCATATAGAGAATGATCTTATTGAATGTTAGCACTTGATTTCACAAAAAGATTTAACTTTTTTCATTCCACTTCTGAGTCAACCAAAAATGAAGGACCAAATAATTTCCTACTGCTTTTAACCACAAGTTACACTGGGAGCTGCTCATATCACCGATCCAATACGAGAGCTAACCCCGTTCCTAATCAGTAACTATGTTACTGTGGGGTAACAATATATCTGTTAACGTCTGTAACACAACAATGCAGCCCTTCTGCCCTCCCAGTAAATGGTCTTCTCAAGAAGTAAGGATCAGAAATAAAATATTCCAAAGGTCGTTTGTTTCTTTATCATTCTTAAAGGAATGTCAAACTGTGTAAGCAGCACTATTGCTCTTGCTCTTGTCTCCTTGATGTGCATTTAAAGGAGATAAGATCCCCCATGGTTGGGAAGAACACACAGGTTTAAAGACTCAAGATTATGGAAGGCATGTACATGCACACATTATACAAATTAGAGTTATCCACAGGGTGCTTTGAACTTGGCTTCATCCTTGGAATCCACTAATAACCAATTTATAAAACTGAGGGTATAGAGTCATTGCATCCTAAGTAAATAGTGAAAGATCCATTATGATTTGGAGTGCAAGGTGTCATTGGTGCTAGTTGAATTTGTATTGTAGCAATCCAAACTAAAAATTTGTAGTTAGACTGTTGCACTGGGAAATACGGTGATCTTTTCATCCAGATATGTGTATGATGAAGTAACATTTCACCCCTGATGAGGTGTTTACATGTAAAAGGCTTTGCTATTATGATAATGTTAAGGTTAGTTCAGTTCTCTTTGTTTAAATATATCTTTAATGATACAGACATGCCACTCTAGTCAATTTATAAATGTTTCATTTAAAACACATGAAAGCATGATTCCCCATCCATTTGGTCAAATGTTTCTAAATTGATCCAACATAAAACCATTTGCACATCCTTGACCGGGCTAAGTTTAGCTCCAAATTTAATCACTTGTCACCTCACTGTATGTATAGAAGGACATGATACATAAAAATCCTCTTATTTAGTAAAAGATTTGATGGGTTACATAGCTGTTGAAGTCTGGGTAAAAATCTTTTTTTTTTTTTTTTGTTTTGACCCCTTAAATTGCTCTGTACAAGTCAAGAATAACTTTTTTTTAACTCAATGGCCTTTTTGATTCAGCAATCTCTGTAGCTTCTTGGACACCATGATCCGTATCAGGTGTGGACCTCCAATGCACTGACACTACATTAACAGGTTGGATATCTTATAGGCTTGCAAAATGTGTTTTCAAAGCACTTGGAAGATATTTGCTAACTGTTTTTCTATTCTCATCTGTCAAATATTTATTGCACACACCGGTATAGCGATGACAATATATGTCTGATGTATCGTGCAGCGCAGCTGTTATGTTTAAAGCCAATTTAATAACAAATTTATCTAGCATTGTACAATGCTGAAGTGTCAAGCAGACTCATATATGGGGTTTTAATTTTATACATGCTCAACCTTGGTGCTAAGAATGTTTTGGAAACCATTTTACCTAGCCTGGTGCCATTGCTAATGAGAAGAAAACACTAATTAAACCCACTTCAAGAAACTGTTCTCATTACACAGAAGTCCTTACTGCTAGTGTGTTTAAGTGCATTGTTATTGGACAGACTTCAACAGCACTCTTCACAATTCTTCATAAAGTCACACCTTTTTCACATTCACTTCACTCAAGCCTCTTCCATTTGTTTATGTTACATGAGAGCCGCAATAATTATGCAAGAGCGCTATTGTAATTTATGGGAAACGTGTCCCATTTTGATGTAGAAGGATTAAGATGCCTGCGAGGCTTTTTGACACCAATTCACATGGGAATGAATGTAAAACATTCCGTGTTTGTCGCCAGCAGCCAAATCTGCATCAACAAAATTGTGCCGTGGAAAAAAAAGAGTATATGCATATGATGAGAGTGCTCAGTAGGTTTAGTCATCCAAACACTTTGTTTTTTTTTTTTTTCTCTTGATGTACAGCAGAGCAGTTGTCTGGCCTCATTTCTCCACAACTGTTCCTGTTCTATCTGTTTGAACAAGAATGAAAAAAAAAAAAAACATACATCCAGGGCTTCTTAAAGCTGCCTTAAAGAAAATACTTTTAAGGTATGAGTAAAATTGTTTTTGTTTTCTCTCTTTTGCAGATGTAATTTCTAGTACTCATTTAAAATATGACTTTGGAAGAAAAACAAGAGGTTTTGATTGGTCTTTAAAACCCCCTTATGGCAAAACTAAAAATGCTTTAAATGATTCATAAGGCGGTCTACATACCAAACACAGTAGCTTTACAAATGTCCCTTTTCACATTTATTCACATCACAGCCAAAACCTGCAAACTAACACATAATAGTAGCACACAATTGTGAACTGTAAGGTAGAATCTGATAATTTAGTTATTTTACAAATAATTCTAAAACCTGCATCTGAGTAGTACCACCTTTATTTGGAATTACAGCTAGTATGAGGTTTGTTTCTGACAGCTTTGCACATGCCCATTTAGAGTGAATGCAGCACATTTGCATGAAAAGCAATAATTCAAGTCTAGCTAAAGATAATTCAAGTCTAGCTACAGATTATCAGATAGATTTGGGTCTATTCTTTAATTTGCCCATTCTAACATGTACCTTATTTTATCTAAAACAGTCCAGTATAGTTATGGTTGTGTGTTTCGGGTTATTTTCTTGCTTGAAGATGAACCTCTGCCTCAGTGAGACACCCTAAGTCCAAACCATATGTGGTGAATGCTCTTAGCACCACCACATTTTTTTTTATTTATTTACATTACTATTAGTTACAGATTACACTAAACATAAGTTAAAGTTATTTTATTTAGATATATATTTTCTAATGGGTGTGCACTTTAATTCATATTTGAGTGGTTTTCTTACACTTGTTCTTTTTGCTTTCAGGTTCAGCAAACGGACCAGCTGGAGGAGGAAGCCTGGAACATACCGCTTCTTTTTCCAAAAGACCAAGGAGGAAACTTTATTTGTTAAACTTGACCTTGGCCATTTAATTTTATCACTATAATATTCACTTATAGTTGTGTTAAGTTAAAATTAGTTTTGCTTTTGTGTCTCATATGTTGCTTTAGCTTATTCTGTAAGAAAAAAAAAATACTAACACTATGTGGCGGTGGTAGGAGTATCCATCACAGTGCAACAGGATAAAAGGTGCTCAATTTAAGTGCACGCCACACTTTTCAGATTCCACATTGCTTAAAATAAAAAAAATAAAAAAGCCTTTTGACTCTTTTCTACACCTTCAGTGATATACTAGTTTTTACTTATAATATGTCATTAAGGCATTTCAAAAGAAATTCTAGATACACAGTAAATGCATATGGAACTGAAATACATATAATATGGGGGATGTTAGACATTTTGTTCACTGTTTACTTAACAAAAACCCAAATGCCTTAGGGAGGCCAAGATTTATCTGGAACAAACAGGCTCTGCTCTCTGAGCATCAAGCTTCTCCTGTCATCTCTTCACAGGAAATAAAAATCCATTTGCTCTCACTTAAAGCATCATCGGCTACGTCCATGTGGGCACAGTAAATAAAACATATTGACAGAATGATACTGCTTTTCTCACCCGACCCACAACCCCAACATGTTTGTTTCTCTTTCCTGCCAACATGTGCGTGGGTTTGGTTTATTGGAGTCCTCTGGTAAGTGCTTTGTTCTGGATTCACATGAAAACAAAATAAACTTTCATTCCGATAATGTCATATTTAGCAGTGCAAAGACTGCCTTATGGGACACACAAAAGCTTCATTGCACTCACAGAATAACTCAGCCGCAAATGAGATCCTATTTGTTTTAGATTTTGTAGAACTGAATCACTGAACTCCCGGATTTGAGGTACATGCAAAACCTTTAAAAAAAATGTATGACTTTGTGTAAGTAAAAGCCATAGCTACATCTTGTCTCACATGGCGCATTAGACTTTTCTCTCTCAGCTTCAACATGGTTCAATATTTATATGCCCATTGGCTATTTTAAAAAGTAAGAAAAAAAAAAGGTGCAGTGAATCATTACTCAGTCCATAGCAATGTCAGAATTGTCAGTCTTGTTTTGCAGTCTTAGTCCATCTGTGGTATAAAAACATGATGTCTTGCAATTCATTGTATTAATATGTGATAATGTAATATGCCTTTACTCTTTTTTTAAGGATGGCAACACTTTCCAAAATAGTAATATAATTTAGTACATGCCAAACAGTATACGTTCTTACATAATGGGTATATGTTCTTAATTATTTGATTTACAAAGACCCAGTGCATCTCGATAGAAGTGCAAAGTGAAGAAATACAGTTACCATGCAATTGCTAAAGCATTGAGCGTTAATTGCATCAGTGAGTGAGGACACCTTGGTGCCTTGTCGATACACTCATAGAAGTGAACTCCAGAAATGCTGTGGATATTTTCTGCTCATATATAGTAATACATGTTATTTGAAGGTGCCTTTTTAAAGCCCCAGAACATAAAAAAGAAAAAATATTATTTACAGTAAAAAGGCATGTATTGACGTGGTTCCCCTTTAAATAATTGGTTAATTTCTTGGTGCTTTATTTGGGTACAGGAAAGGAATATGTCTCTGTGCTTCATTTTAAAAAGTCTTATCATGGCTGGATAAAGAGGAACATTCAAATTCCATGAAAGGTGTATATTCTCTGCAGCCTGTGGTGCTCAAGGAGACATATGTTTAATATTGACTCCATGCAGGGTTTCTGTTTTGTTTTCAGGGGAGATAAGGATAATCTTCAATGACGTACAACAGAAAGTGCTTACTACAGGGCACATTCTTGTGGAGGCTGCCAGTTGACCAAGCTGACTGAGTTTGGATACATAAAATACAATGTGCTTGGATACAGCAGAGACATTAACTGAGCTTTTGGCAGGCCTACATGAAACAATCAAACCACTGTTCTTACTGCTAATGCTTGGTCCTTAAATTAAAGGGTGGATTATTTACAGCTGCAAATATACATTCATTGAGTACACCTGTAGGAAAGAGACTGCAGCATTATTGTTCAGTTCAATACCAAAACATATACCCAGTACAATACAATACCCTAGCACTACTAGTTGTTTAGGGTTAGGGTATTATTATTCTTCCAACCAGATAACAAAGGGACGGGTCTGCTGACAAACCTACATCCTAATGTTGTGGCGTTTATGGATTAAAGCAAAAGAAGCAACAACAACAACTGGCTACCATGGAGACTGGGAGCAGGCTGGTAGAGACGACATGCAGCTGTCTAAAGAGTTTCACAGATTTCTTTGGCAAGTCCTACTTCTGCTTGGATATCAAGAGATGTAAAATCTGCTGCTTACCCCAACCACCAACGGGGAAATTAGTGAACAAATAACAAGGATTATTTGGGGAAGGTTGAGTGTTACTTTGAAAATATATCTGCTTTTACTAAATGTTGCAAGGATCAACAAAGCACTGTAAGAAATTTGTAGCCTTTTGCTCTGCATCAGTTTAATCTATTTGAGCAATCCAGAGGAATTTCAGTGTGCAGTGGAAACAAAAAGTGCACACCGACATGAACAATCAGAAAGAGGAAATGCTTTACAAAATATCCATTCCAGAGTCATGTTCAAATGATTTGAACAAGAATCCTTCAGTTAGCTTGCCCAAAGGCAACACCCATCTGTCTTAATTCCTATGCACAGCAAGGGCTTTGTACAACAGTAGAGACATTGTCATATTTATAAAACAGAGAAATATTACATTTTTTTAAGATCAGTGATTCCAAAACTTGGTCCACAGGAAACATGCCCTGCATGTTTTAAGTGTCTCCTTGTTGCCACACACCTGACTTAAATAAGTGGATGGTTAACAGACTTCTGCTGCACTTGGTGGCAAAAGAAATCATGCAATCATTTGAATCTGGAATAGAGACTCATCTAAAACATGCAGGACAGCGGTGCATGAGGACCGAGATTGGGAACCACTGTTTCAGATGATCCACGAAAAGACCCACTTTTTTTCCAAATCAAGGTACAACATGAGACCAGAAATAACTTCTTTTTTTTCTTTTGTCAATGCCAAATTCTCACTTTAAGTGTTGTGAGAATAAAAAGCAGCATGATGAAACTACAAAATTACTGTCCTAATTTATCAGCCTTGTCAAGCCTAAGATTTAAGAATTAATATTTATTCAAATGCACAGCTGTTGTTAATTTTGCATTTCCCGTACTTAAATTGTTTGCTTTTCAGACCGTAGTTCATACTGTATTTAAATCAGCTGGCTTACCTGACCTTTTTCCACAGATAATCAAATCTCCTATAAATGCTATTTTAATGTGCTTTGACTTAAACAAAGCAATTCACACAGAGTAATTGCTAGAATTGAAGTGGACCACGCAATGTCAGACCACATCATCCATGGAAGGTTTAATTTTAAATAGTTTTGGTTAAATCTAAGCATTCTATGTTAAATCAGCTTTAATTCTTATCTCCTGCTATAAAGTTAGTGTGTGGATTAACATACGGCTCAAATTTGACTACGAAGAGAATTTTAAATTAGAACATTTTTCAAAGAGAGCCCATTATTTACAGAATTAGTAAAAAATGGGTTTTGGCTGTGATACAGAAGCACAGTGTGTCCTTTAAGGTACATAGAGAAGAGATAAAGTGAATGAAAGTGAATCACTCAGCCAAATCCCGTTGACTGTGTACTTTGCCAAGCATGGTGCTATTGTTTCATGGATCTTTAGATGGCTGGTTTCCAGCACTGGCAATTTTTCCAGCTCATCATTCGATCACTCTCAGTCTCTCGTTTTTTAGTTTTTCACTGCAAGCCGCTCTCTTATCAGGCTTTGCCTCTTGCCTTTTCTTTCATTGCTTTAATGCACGTTGTCAGATTGGGTGTCTCAGAGTCGCAACTCCTTCATTTGTGAATTACAGAACCCTATAGGGAGTCTTTTCTTCTTTTTTTTTCCAAAACTCTGTCTCCACTCTTCCTTCTTCTGCACATTATTCTGCATCTTCCTTTTATGTTACTTTTTTGTGCCAAGATAATAGGGCTGCACTGCCTATAAGCTTCTTATCCTAAACTCTCACCTTCTCCGGCATTCGTGATTGTTGAAAAACAGCAGAAAACAAAGAACACGTAAATACCAGGTCACGTTAACAGTTTCTGTGAGTATGCACTTCTAGATCATGTTAAGAGGACAAGACTTCATCCTGCTGAGGATTTACATTAAGTGGTCAGACTTTCAGTAAACAGCTGTGACAAGTGAAAGCACATCTGCGTGTCAAATCTCCTTCTTCTTCCAAGCCAAGAGCTTCACAAATAGCCTTATGTGTGTGTGAGGTTAAAGCACAAAAATAAAGTACAAACTCAGCAAGAGTGACCTACTTAAACCAGCGGTTATGTGCTTCCTTTTGATTAATGCCCCAATTGCAAGTTCTGTGAAGATTTTTAAACTTTACTGAATAGTCTTAAGGGTTTAGGATCTCACCAGTTAGGTTGAATCCTTTTATCTTTAAGTTTTTCTGTAGCAATCAGTGGAGAAGTGTGTCATTTTCAATCTGGTCTTCTCACACAGGACGTTTAAATGAATTTTATTGGGACTTTATGTGATACACAAGTAAAGTAGATTGTGAGCTGGAATAAAAGTGTATAATTTTGAATGTTTGTTGCCAATTATCATTTAAACAGTGTGGACACATTTGGGTAGGCCTCCTTAACTCTGATTCCCATAAATAAAATGTATTGTATCTAAATGGTTTCAGTAGTCCCATAATCAATAAATAGATTTTATGTGAAAAACTTTTCAAGTACCAGAGGTTTGTCAGAAACAGTAGTGAAGAAAGAGTATCTTGAAGACCGAGAAACGCATCAGACAGGTCAGGGATACCCTTGGAAATGTCAACTTCTGGGTCAAAATTGGACTCTAAATTTAAAACACACTCTTCAAACAAAGATATAGTGCCAAAGGTTAATAATGTTTTTCTTCTTTTTTATATATATACATAACACAACAAGCTGTAATACAATCCAGTTCTATCATTGTTGGACAAAGTTAGTAAAGATAGTGATGCTTGGTAAAAAACTGCATTTACTCAGGTGAAACTTTGATTTGAAAGTTGGAGTACCACTAGTCTAAAGTTTTGACACTGCTGATAATGTATGAGTAATATTTACACATGAACTGAAAGCCACAGGGTGTAATTTAAGTCTATGCTTGACCAAACACAAGGAATTTGTTCTTTCATTGGAAATAATAGGATGGGTATCATTCAAGTAGCTGGTTAAAACACAGTCACTACATTTTCTTTATTCTTTCCTTCTCCAGCAAAGAAAGCACACAAGTACTGTATAGACAGATAGTCATAGCATTAGAAGTTGATTAGCTGAGTGAGCTCAGTGAACCGCCACCATTTATAAGGATTTTATTTTATGCTATTATGTTTTCCTTTAAACTTCTTTGGTCTCAGCAGGAGGCTGTATTTGTTAATTTCTCACATCTCTGCCCAGGAAAGTGAGAGTTGCCAGAAAGAAAAAAAAAAAAAAAGAAGGAAACCTTCTCCTCCTGTCTTGTCCGTGATTTCTCCCGTTCTCGCTCAGCTCAGCACCCCATGGCGAGGTGAAGCTGAGCAGACGGCAGTCCAGACTCCCCAGATCATTACACGGGAATCACACTGGGAGAGGTGTGTGGGAAGTGGCTGTGACGGGGTGTGCGCGCACCAGTGTTTACTGACATTCATCTCCATATGTCACAATCCCATCCAATCAGAAAACTTGTAGTTGTGTTTGGATTTGACGGTTAGCACCAGGTGCTGCGTATTATACGTTTATTATTGCACAAGATAAGATTGTGGCTGCCCCGACACAGGTCATTTATGCTCCCTACCCTTCCAGATAAGACAGCGATTTTCACTGCACACACTGATTGAGGTGTGGGTTCGGTAAAGCGCACTCTTCCGGTGATATGATTTCCATGGAAGGAAGGGAAATCTCAAACGAACACTCTCGGATCTCCGACGAAAACAAGCGACTCTTATACAGACTTCAATTACATTTTGGCATATCAGTATGAGAATACACACTCCAGAGCAAATTAAGCGCCGAGCTTAACCAACCACCCCCCAGCAATTCAATTCTAGGCAGAGCTGAAATCACTTCTCTGACTACCCTGCCAATCTCTCCATATGAGGGGAAAAAAATTCACTCTGAGGTTTTTTTTTTCTGAAAGTCTAATAAGATGAACCCTCACACTTGCCACAGTTAGATAAGAAGTCACTTGAGTGTGTTCAAGTGTTTACCAGACCTTAGAGTTGGTTTCCATTCACGATAACTCCCTCCACCCTTTAAAGTGTCTTAACCATTTCATTTCTTCACAAGTGCTTTCAGAACAAAGCTGCATCAGTTTTTTGTTGCTTTTTATTAAATATGAATAGATTTTCTTTGATTATATTTAATTATCTTTCTTCAAATAATGAAGAAAGTTTATTTCTTGTCATTGCCAAAGTCTGGGCTGATTATTAGGAAAAATTTAATACTGCAGCACTTGTGAAATGACCCACGAGAGGAGCATCCTGGAAGGCCTTGAAAAAGCTCAAGGTTAGTGAGACTGGATATCAATTGCATAAATTTTTAATACTTGCAAAAATTCCCAGTGGGATTTAGGGTCTGACCTTTGACTAGACCATTATAGCACATGAATATTCTTTGATCTAAACTATTTTATTTTAGTTCTGGCTGTATGTTTTGAATCGTTATCTTGCTTGAAGGTGAACTTCACCCCCAGTCTCAAGTGTCTCACAGCCTCAACCACTGTGATTTACGGTGAATTCAAGGTGCATTGACAGTTTTTTTTTAATCACATAGAATTTTGCAAGTAGTCCAAAACATTCAGGTTCAGTTTTGTTTTACTGGACCTTCTTTCACATGTTTGCCTACATTATTGGTAGCAAACAAGGAACTAAACCTCTGATTGCTTTCCTTCACTAGTGGATTTTCTTTTCTTTTCACTCTTCCAGAATTTGTGCAGCATCATTAATAGTTGTCCATGTCAAAGATTTTCTCTGCAATTCTCCAGAGTTACTCTGGAGTTCATGGGCACTCATAACTTGGTTTCAATTGTGTCAGACTCTTTGTTTTCTTTGGGTTCATTTGTTGTTACTTAACCCTTTAATGCATTTCTCTGAAGATTATCCTTCCCCTGTTCATTTCTCTGAAATGCTGTTTTTTATTTACTATTATTCTGTTGAGATTTGTGGCTGTACCATGACAAATTATGGAGAAGTTCAATGGATATGCATACTTTGATATGGTACTGTAAATTGTATAATTGCACCTTAGTCTTTACCTTTCAGCTAGACCAGTACAAATCACTTGTGCAGTGCTGCTAATGTCATCATGAAGTATGAATCCTGTGTCCTCTCTGATCAACCTCATGTTGCCGATGCATCAGCTTACCCCGGCCTTCCAACACCCACGCGAGAACATACGTTTCAATGTGGTTTCTGGCATTTAGGCTGCTATGAGGGGGCCACATTAAAGCACTGGAGCAAAATGCAGCATGATAGCTGTTCATTAATGAGATTAGTCTTTCAAGTGAGCTGGAAGAGGTTTGCAAACATGACCTCCATCCATCCATCCATCCATCCATCCATCTTCTTCCGCTTATCCGAGGTCGGGTCGCGGGGGTAGCAGCTTCAGAAGGGAGGCCCAGACTTCCCTCTCCCCAGCCACTTCTTCTAGCTCCTCCGGGGGAATCCCGAGGCGTTCCCAGGCCAGCCGAGAGACATAGTCCCTCCAGCGTGTCCTGGGTCTTCCCCGGGGCCTCCTCCCGGTGGGACGTGCCCGGAACACCTCACCAGGGAGGCGTCCAGGAGGCATCCTGACCAGATGCCCAAGCCACCTCAACTGGCTCCTCTCGATGTGAAGGAGCAGCGGCTCTACTCTGAGTCCCTCCCGGATGACTGAGCTTCTCACCCTATCTCTAAGGGAGAGCCCAGCCACCCTACGGAGAAAACCCATTTCGGCCGCTTGTATCCGCGATCTCGTTCTTTCGGTCATGACCCAAAGCTCATGACCATAGATGAGGGTGGGAACGTAGATCGACCGGTAAATCGAGAGCTTCGCTTTTTGGCTCAGCTCTCTCTTCACCACGACGGACCGGTACAGCGCCCGCTTGACAGCAGACGCTGCGCCAATCCGCCTGTCGATCTCCCGCTCCCTTCTTCCCCCATTCGTGAACAAGATCCCGAGATACTTAAACTCCTCCACTTGGGGCAGGACACCCCCCCTGACCCGGAGAAGGCACTCTACCCTTTTCCGGCTCAAGACCATGGCCTCGGATTTGGAGGCACTGATCCCCATCCCGGCCGCTTCACACTCGGCTGCGAACCGATCCAGCGAGAGCTGCAGATCACGATCTGATGAAGCCAAAAGGACCACATCGTCTGCGAAAAGCAGAGATGAGATCCTAAGGCCACCAAATCGGATCCTCTCAACACCTTGGCTGCGCCTAGAAATTCTGTCCATGAAAGTGATGAACAGAATCGGTGACAAAGGGCAGCCCTGGCGGAGTCCAACTCTCACCGGAAACGAGTCCGACTTACTGCCGGCAATGCGGACCAGACTCTGACACCGGTCATACAGGGACCTGACAGCCCGTATCAAAGGGCCCGGTACCCCATACTCCCGGAGAACCCCCCACAGGGCTCCCCGAGGGACACGGTCGAACGCCTTCTCCAAGTCCACAAAACACATGTAGACTGGTTGGGCGAACTCCCATGCACCCTCCAGGACCCTGCTGAGGGTGTAGAGCAAACATGACCTCAGTGTGGTAATTTTTGCACACACTCCCACTCACACAAACTGAACTGTCAAAAGAGGATTTTCTTCTTGCTAGAAAAGAGCAAATAACTTAGAAACATTTGCTATTTTTGAGATGCACTTTTTAAATAAATGAGCATCAATGTGATATTTTGTGTATATACAGCAGTTTATTTGACATGTTCTTATTTTTAAAGGCGGAATGTTCACATGGCAAATTAGAAATAAATTGTTGTGGGTTTTCTACAAATCCCAAAAAGTCAAAACTCAAACATATACATACATGGACAAAATTGCTGGCACCCTTCTGTTAATAACTGAAAACTAAACAAGAAAAGATTTAAAATGAACCAATACAATTCTGACATTGATTTTTAATTGTGTCTCAATGGAATAATTTCAAAAAACTAACTAGTGAAATGGGCTTAGTTAAAAATGATATTACCTCTGAAAAAGATTTTAAAAAATAATTTCACCATAGGGAAATATTAAACTCCAGTGTGTCCTCTAATTAGTAATACAGATGTCTTCAAGCTTGGTTATGTTGTGGATCTGCTTTGCTCCATTTGACACAGGGTGTTTTGAATCTGTGCAGGGTACGATGAAACCGCAAGACGATCAAGTCAATCTGGAGAGAAATGTGCTGCCTACTGTCAGAAAGCAGGAAGCATCAGGAAGCTAAATTGTATAAATAACTAAACCAGTCGGGCGTTTCACCTGAACAATAATTCCAAACATCAAAACTGGTTCTGGAAAAGATAAAGCAGACATTTGCTAATTGGATTGACTTTGTGCATACAATCTACTCTGTACCAGTCCTCATTTAACAACAAAAACACAACTTTGCTTTAAGTCGTAGTCCATCGGAGATGTTGTAGAAGCCATTAGTTTACGGAACAAGGTGTTAAGTCAAATTACGTTTATTTGTGTTTTTCTTTGTGTTTTATTTACTTTTATTCTTCAGAAAGATTTACTCATGTTCTCTACAGTACCAACAAAACCATTGAGCTGCATGTTGTAAACACTGCATACATTTATGGATAATTTGGCAGCAAAACGACGGACCCAGGTGGACTGAAAAGGGGCAGATTGTGTTTCCCAGCACCAACTACATATTCTGCCAGAACCTGTGAATCTTCCACATTATCTGCCACAACTGCTGAGAATAATTGCCAAAGACACAGACAGATGATGTAAACCAGTTAAAACAGGTGGGTGGAATTCACATCTTTGCATGATATTTTTAAGCAAACACAGTAATGCATGGCATGAAGGTTTGTTCATTTTTGACCAAGTAAAGACAAGATAACAAAACCATCCATCCTTTAGTCCATCCATTGTATCCTGCTTATTCAAGATCAGGTTGGGAAATCGACAGGCCCAGGACTAAAATATTCCTCTCTCCAGTGATAATTCTGTATACTGTTGAGTGTATTTTCAGTTTCCTCCTCATTAGATGTGGTTAGAAAATCTCCATGCCAATTTGCCCAGGAGACATCTGGATCAGGTGCTCAACACACTTCAACTGACTCCACTTGATGAAGAGGATCAGTGGCCCTACGCCAAGTTCTCCTCTGAATAATGGAGCTGCTCAACTTATCTCACAGGTAAAGCGCAGCCAACCTGTTTAGGAAGGTGATTTCAGCTGTTTGCATCCAGAATCACTTTCTTTCTTTGAGAATCAATATCTTAAGCTCAGAGGTGAGGGTCAGAGGATGGATGGTCTAGTAAATTGAGAGTTTGGGTTTTTGGCCTAGCCTTTTCTTGTCCACATTAGAGAAGAAGAGGCCCCAATCCATCTTTCCATTTTCCGTCTCATTCCACCATCACTTATGAACATGACAGCAAGATGAACTCCTTGCTGTCTGCTTTAGGCAGACAACTTCTCCCCAAGCCTCCATCTCCAGTAGAGCTATTTACCATTTTTGGGCTTAGAACCATGGCCTCAGACAAGGAGAACCTAACTTTAAATAAATAAAAGCACAAAAGTCATTTAACAGCCATGCCGATGATGAGTCCAAACCTAATACCAGAACACTTTCTGATATTCTCAGTGTAAAGAATATCTTGCTGTTGCTTCAGTCTTTTCATGGTGTTTGTGCATATTTTTAGAAATGCTAGCAATGACCATCTATTTATAACAACTGATTGCAGAAGCACCGGGTTACAATCAGCGCTCACAATGCAACGTAACCGGCCTGCATTGGTTGATTGTTCTCGTTGAGCGACAGGCTTTTCTTTGATTATTGCAGATTGATTGCTGCAGAGAAAGAACACATAGCTGCATGCTCTCACAGATGGTCTTCTCACCCTCTGCAGCTTCGTCAGGATGTGACCCTTTTGTAATCAGTCTAACTCTTCTTGTGATAACTGTGCGTGCTGGAGGAATGAGTTTACTACTGGAGTCAGCTGCTGTTTAATCTACTTGGCTCCTAGGTTGTAATCCTCCTTCTTAGACTCTGACCTCGAGGGGTCTAGAACACAAGAGTGAATACACCATTCTATTGAGATGATATAATAATAATAATGATCTCTCCTCCTTCTGAGCTGTGCCCCTGCCTGCACCACACGCCGCCATGGATCTCTGTAATTATCTCTGTGCCACACATGTTAATATTCCGAGGAATAAAATGAGGATGCACACATTTCTTGAGGTTATTCAGTGCAATACCACTACCTGAATATTAATAGCACGAGTATATCTGCAAGGAGGGCTGCTGTGAGAGTGGTTTACGCTGGTAATTGGCGATTTTCCACTCCGGCACAGGGTGAGAAATGGAAGGTAACAGATGTCTGTCTGACAGAGATGTAGGTCAGCGAGTTTCCTGCATGAGCCTCGGAGCGATGCCATCGGATAAAGACGGGGCTGTTTCTGAGGCCGCTCCCCGCCACGACGTCCTATCTGATCTACTGCCCCGTCCCACTTCCTGCGCTTGAGGAAAATCTATGTCTTTCGAGAGTGCTGTAGAGGACATGTCGGAGTAATTACTGTGCAATGATATAATCTACCCTCTGCTGATCCTTTAATGGCAACAAAAGCTAAATCCTTACATTGTGAGACCCCAATCTTTTATGTTCCTAATCCATAAACTGGACGTGTTTTTATTTTGGAAATATGTTGCTATCTTGTGACGCAATCAGTAAGGGATGACTGGCATTAAGGGATGCCATCAGTGCCTGATAATATGCTTATTATGCATTTTCCGCCCAAAAAACGGCACCAGAAAATCCTGAACATGATTCTCTCTAAGCATCTTTCATGATTTGCTTCATGCAACAGGGTTAACAAGAAGCTTAATGGTGTAATCTCTTCAGCTGCCAATCTGGCGGACTGTCCTCTTAGTGACTTAGCGTCTTGGCTGTGGGTCAAAGTGCACAATCCAAAAAACAAAGCACAACACTCCTGTTAAATCCAAGAAGACCTGCATTTAATAATAAATGAAATGCACATAAGTAAACAGATGGGTTTTCACTGACACATGTTTTCCCTTTGAATACCTCTCTGGCCAGGCCTTCTTCGAGCACATCCCCCACCATTGACCCTCCAGACCACACCACCTGGCACGAGGCCTCCACAGCCCTCACAAAGCGCAGCAGATTAGGAGAACGCCTTGGGGCAGTCTGACTGGCTGGTTTCACGCTTTGCCAGGCGTGACCCACATCCTGCTTCCTGGCTAATCCTTTTGTTCTTGCAATCTCTCAGTACCTAGCCACATCTAATCCTGTGCGCTGCTTTATTTTCAGCGATAGATTTCATCTCGTCCGAGCGTCTTTCTGACAAATGCCCCCTATCAGCGGCTCCTTGGCATGAATGGAGTCTCTTTTAGCAACGGGTTAGGGACGTAATTGAAACTGGGTTTCTATGGAGTCTTGAAAAATGTAATTTCATTAAAAATATATATTTCCCAGGCCTGGATAAGTGTGGACAAAGAAAACTGGGTTTTGAAAAATGTTTTTATTTCTATACATTACATCCCCCCTATAACCAACCATCCATACATACATACAAACATCCATCTATCCATCCGTCAAACTCTTTACAGTATTTGGGTTTTGCAGAATTGATTATTAAAACCTAACCACTGTAGAAACATCTGCAGGAAGTTAATTGTGAGCTTTTGTTTTCTTTGTTTTAGAAATTACTACAAAATGTACTGAAGAAAAAGTCTGGACAAATGTCAACTATTGATGTATAGGTGTGTGGAAACCTATTTGAAGAAGCTCCTTGTCAGTTTACTTTATCAACCAAAAGTCCAGTAAATTGGTGAATGAACTGCATCATTACATACTAATAGCAAATTAACTTACAAATAATACACTTTTAAATGATTTCAGTTCACAAATGTTGGTGCTTTTGCTGCACAGAATGAAAAATGAAGTTCTTTGGCCTCTTGCATTGACTGGTCCATCCAGACTGAATTTCATATGGCTTAAATATATATTTGGAGCCCTGAGAAGAAGTATGGACTTGAATAAATAATGCATTCTACATCTATTATGCATGAATGGACACATAGAGGAGAAATAAACTAGTATACAAATTAAACCAATGTTACAATAAAGGGCTCTGTGGCTCTGTTAGAAAATATGGAAGTCGGAATTGCTTCTGTACTGTACATAAAGTGTACATTATTTTAAAATAAGAATAAACTCAACAGTCAAATATTCATACTAAATGCACAAAACTACTTTTGCAGGCAATGGGGGAAAAGATTCAAGCACTCACCTAAATATAAAAATGAAAAAGAACATTTTCCTCTCAGACCATTATTTCTTCTAAAGTCCAAATATACGCTGTTACATCAACCAGCATGCAGGATCAACCACTAAATTATTTGTTTTTGTTTAACAAGTCTCTAGATTAACATTTATTTTTTCTGCAGATTTATCACATATTTATTTTAGGGGAAAAAAGGGCTGTTTTTATGCCAACATTTTCTAATTATCAGTTTGTTAGTATTCCAATACAAGAGAAAACATATTTTTAAGGGGGCAAATGTAATCGTCTGAACTAGGTGTTCTCTACATTTATTGAAGAAAAAAAACACCTCAGTAAATATCAAGTTTTCCAAGCACCACCATCTGGATTTAACAATAGAATAGTGTCAAACAAACACAGCAAATTATATGTAAAAAAAAAATAAATATAATTCTTATAAATTTTTATTCCACAGTTGGCTATAATGTGCATTCCAGATATGTGTTATATTTTTACACAAGTGAAAAGTGTCACTTTTAAAGTACCTAGAAGCCTTAAGTTAAAGTGTGGAAGTTGTGGATTTATCAACAAATCCAATTCAAAATCCATTATGGTCACCTTGTCTGTAGTGAACATTACTCTACAGTGTTTGGTAAAATGCTAATAGTGGCTTGCCCTTGTTCACTGAGCATATCAATAAGCAGACTCCACTTGGGGACATAAAGAAAAGGTTTTCTATTGTTAAATCCCATTTCTAACTTTAAAGGTACATGGTGCTCACTCGTATTTCTTCCTTCCTTTTTTTCAGGTCATCCTGGGAGTTTCTAAAATGTTTGTAACTGCTTAATTCCTGTCTTGAGAGGATTTTGATGAAGTTAAGATGAATGAGTTTGGACAACTCACTCATTTGGTATTTGGTGCCTATTAGCTCAACGTTACAGTTCATTGTTTTCATTTACAAACAATCCCAAATCTTTTTCATGTCTGTCAGTGATACTTATACTATAGATTATGAAACAGAATGGTTGGAATGATAGCTTCTATCTCAGAGCACTTCCCATGTCCCAAGCAGATCACTAGTTATAAAGCTTGTGCATAATTGACATTCTGGAAAATTGACAATACAGCTGGAACAACTTCACAGTGGGTTTTTATCTTGATATTAAAGTAAACAACAATATTGAAAACTGCTAAAATATAACCATACACAAAAACAAAATCATAAAAAATGTAAACTTTTTAACCAACAGCTTTCTGGAATTTTACCACTTTACTGACTTCCTGTGACAGCTAGCTGTACTGTTGTACAAGGATTTATTTAGTCCCAGATGTATGGTATTCATTCACTGCTCTGTACCAGTTACCTCAAACTCGCAAAAAAAAAAAAAAAAAAACAGAAACGGCATGTGAAGAATCGATCTTGGCTGTGTTATTTTTATTTCTCCTCCACAGACTAACAAAATATTTGTGTGCTTATCCACTGGTAAAAAAAAAAGTGATGCTCTTTGCGAAATCCTGTCTAATGTTCCAGTTCAGTAAGCTGCTATTTCTTTATCTGTCACAGTTCCTGCAATCCCCCATTTGCTGCCCTCATGGTTGTATTTTGCTGATAGCCCCTTAGGCATTGTGGTATTCGAAACACACACCTGTTTCCTATAAAAACAGAAGCATGACAAGAAAGTTTTGTTATGCTTTTGCTTAGTCCTAGGAGAGGTAGACTCCAAATAGCTACAGTTCCCAAATACGTCTACTCTTTTTCCACGCGGCCAACATTCTGGTGGCAGAAGCGGCCTGGTTTCTTATACTTCAGTCGTTTGGTTATATTCATTCATTTATTCGTTCATTCAAATTCAGTGTGAAAAACAGCAAGTACATTTTATGACTCAGCTTTTAATTTGTGTTTGATAATTAAGGGCCATTTTATTTATTGTTATACATATTTTTTACATGTCAAAAGGATTTTGCTGGAAGGTTAAAATATTTCATTTAGCAGATGGAATTTGTCAAGTATTTACAGAATAAAAGGTTAGTGGTTACTGATTATAGAAGTGCCAAACAGGAGCAAATGGTGATAAAAACGTCTCATAAAAAAATATTTTTTGCACTGAGGAAAGAAAGCCAAATAACTTTACAACAGTCTTTAAAAACTAAAGTGAAATCTGAATGTTGTGTGTTGTTGTTTGCTATGCCACATAGACAAAGTATGAACATTTCTTGATGACACCCTTTGGTTTGTGGTCTACTATTTTTAGGCATTGAAAATGGCATTTAATTTTTTTAGACATTATAATGAAATAGGAATGAGCAGCTGCATTTCCTGCTTCTAAGGGCAACATGGTCAGATGGGAAGATTAAAATGTCATATTAGGGGCTTTTAGTGATCATCTTTTAAGAAAAAAAAATATTATCTCTAAGGTACAACAAAGAGGGCAAAACGTGTAGTATATTTTAGTTTTAAAGAATTGGAACATTTTCACACCCACTTCAGCACATGCTTAAATAGTTGCAGCCTTGTGAAGCAGTTCCCATGCAAGATTTATTGTTCTATTGCAGTGTGGGTGGTAACTTTTACTGAGATTAAAAGAACTGCTGTAACATTCGTCATTCCATCTTCAGACAGAATTAGGATCTATGGGAAAAGTAGAGAGCTAAGATGTGTTACAAGTATAATCCCTACATCCAGAAAAGCTTAGAAGTGCATTAAAGTAAAATAAAAAAACTAAACCTGTTTTTTTGTTGTTGTTGTTGTTTCTTTTGTTTGTTTTTTTCTTATTTGAAAGCTTCTGATTTATCGTATTAGACTAGGTGAACTGAACTACACTCAACTCTTTCATAGTGTTCACATAAATACCAGAGGTCACAACCAATACAACAACTGCTAGATATTAGTCATGGTTAAGAAAGACACATTACAGTAAAAAGGGAAAATAAACACACTAACTTTAGCAGCAGTGAGACTACTATGTAAAATAATCTATGATTTGGAAGAGCTTTCATAAATTTGTGATTTCTTAGAAGTTCATCCTTAACAACAACTTATTTTAAGTGAAGTTTACAGAGGTGACAATTTAATGAATCCATGCTCACATGCACAATTTGTACTAAATGCACAGCCCCACTATTAAATCACTTTTTTCATCAGTCTTTTAATGAAATAATGTCTTTTAAACTATTAAGATCATGACACTACGCAGCCAATTTGCATTTTGATTATGTCATTGCCTAGCATTTGCAACAGCCCATTTTTATCTATTAAATTCTCAGCTGTTCTCTTTTCTTGCTGCAATTTAAATTAGCAGAATTTTTAATAAAGCTGCTTTGATCCACACAAATTACGTTCTTGTTTTGATTGTCAGAAAGCAAAACGAGTCTGGATGTCAGTTTGAAAAGCAGTCCAGTGAGAATATGAGCTAGGTATTTATTAAAATCCAGATTTGTTTTAAGCAATTGGTGTTGGCATGTCACCTGACAAAATTGTCATGAGCAAATGAGTTATTTCAGATGTAGCTGCCTCTGCATTCGTCAGTTTTAAAAAAAAAATTAAATGGATGCATTAAGAAACCATTTCTTTGCTCTACTTATCTTTGCTGCACATCTCAGCTCCCTCACCTGCAGGATGCTCCTGCAAAATAATAGAATCAGGTTGCAGAAACAACACTGTAGTCTTATCATTTGTGAAGAGAAGGTCCTGACCCTTCAGTGCACATCACTGAAGGGTAATGTGCACTGCAAAGAGCATGCATATTATCTCTTTGTACCACACCTGTGTATAGGCTAAAAAGCTCCTACTTTTGAAGGGAAATGTCTTCTCTGTCCACAAAAAGCTAAAGGTTGCCCTGAAGGTTTTTCAGTTCCCTGAGTGTTCACTCTTGAACGGAGCTCTATTGAATTACACCAGAGAGAATGATGTTTAATGCAAGTTCATCATGTGAAAAACACCACTAATAAATCCCAGTTGTTCAAAATTATTAACACCAAATCATTACTAACACCCTCATTAGTAACAGTGTTATTATTAACACTGTATATTATATATGTAAATAGTGAAATTTTACCCATCATAAATGAGTTTGGGTCTTAGGGAGCCAAATGTATAATAGAGCCAGCAAAACAAGGCTATTCTTCAACATTTTACTAACTCTGTGATCTCTGTCGTTCTGTCAATTTTCTTTACAGACTTGCTCAATATATGGATTCATATTTTTGATGTACACTGAGCTGAAATCAATACTGAGCAGATGCTATAATCCACATATTTGATACGTTTCACAAACTGAGAAATGTATTCAGCTTAACAAAGACTATCCTTTTTGTAGCAAGAGGCTGTGGTTGAATTCATGCTCACATGCACATCTTGGCTGTGGTTGTAAGTCCTAAAGCTTTGCCTTGCTGGGACAAAAGTAGAAACCAACATTTAGATTGCTTTTACAGTGTTGCATATCAGTTTTCTTTTCAATGGCTAAGAAAGACATGCTGTCAAATAATACTCCAACATTAACTTTTTAAGGATTTGACACTGTAGCCTACACAATGTCACCACCAGATAAGCCAGGCTTCCATAGATTTCTTTTTTTGTTTTGTTTTTTGTTTCATGTCAAATATATTTGCAACCATGTGCTCTGCAGCACTTGCATGCCATGTATGCCACACAAGTTTCTCACTGCTACAGCATAAATCCAACAGGAATCCCGGTATCCCAGGAATGGGCAAATAATGATATTTATTCTCATGCTACTGTTTGCACTGATTATGATACTTAAAATTGAAAGTCTGACAGTTTGTATTACATACAGGTTAACTTGGCTACAACTATTTGACCACCTGGGATTCCTCTTAGAGTACTGACATCTCTTTCTCAGATGGTCATTGATCCTTAATTCTGAAAAAAGTACAAAATACATGAAACAATGTTGGCACACTCTTGATCCCAGTATACATGCACTAATCAGAAAGAGGAATTGTTAATTCCCTCAATCTCAAACCCATAAAAGATGAGTTTTTCATTCGGCCACCATATATCCTAGTGTAGGAAATGGTGTGACGGCATGAGATTTCATTTAGGATGGGATCAAACTAAAAAATTACAACTTTTATCTTTTTATTTTCACACCTCATCCCCTTTGACATAGAACTGATTGTTAAAAGATGCAGATGCATGTTTACATTTAAGCCATTTAAGTCTCAGCTCACATGTGCTTTTTGGCACTTTTCATCTGAAGAAATGCATAAACAAGCTCCTATCAATTTGTCCTGAAGGAACCCAGGGACTGATCAGTACTTTTTTACTGCCCTTTAACTGTTTTGTAAAAATGTATTAAATAATCAGTGTCATCCCTTGTTAATAGACTTTATTACTGACAATGTTCTTGCCATCATTTATTTTGTTTCAATGTCACTCTAGTATCCTGTTCTCACAGAACAGACCAGAAATTTGAGTAAAATGCAACTGCTCTTTCAATTAGTTAGTGTTTTATTTGGTGATATTATATTAAAAATAATCCATCAAATGCAATGTCTTCAACAAATACAATTTTGCATATTATGTAGTTTATTATATTATTTTCTGATTACAAGATTTCCTCACTCCCATGTTAGCACAATTGCTTCAGGTGAGCAGAAGGATTGTTGATTCATTCATGTAAAATGAAGGCAGTTTCAGCATGTGATTTATTGTAAGAAATGTCAACTTGAAGGTTGAAAACCAGTATTTCACCTACATAAATAAGTCAAACCTGGGTTGTCCTGGGTTTCATAAATATGGAGAATTTACCACAGTTATCACGAATGGTAAAATGTAATTATGCTAGATTTACAACCAACAGTCAGGTTATATCATAAAATAACTCACATTGTTTTCCAATAAGGTCTCAGTTATCCGTCTTAAGTAACGTCTGCAGTCACTTTCAGCACCTGTCTTTGTACTCCTTTTGAAAAATCTCTGATTGGCCAGCGAAGATCCAATTTAGACAGTGTGTCCCTTTCAAGGTTGTGCTTTTCCACTTTGCTCTTCTGGGCACCAATCTCATTTTCCCTTAACGCTTGCCTGATCCAGTCTCAGGAGAAGGAACCAATTTGATCTTATGCAAGCTCAGATTATCCCAGAGATAAGCAATTATCAGCCAACAATTTACTCAGAGGATTAATAAGGACGCCGCAGTTCATTGTGTCCGATGTGCAAACACATTAAAAACGAAATAAAACAGAAAATCAAAACCTGAAAGATAGCATGACTTCATTAAACAAGCCCAAAGAAACGGAAAAAAGAGCAAATTTAAATTAAAGAAATTTTGGTTTTAAACTACATCTTTTGCAAAAATGCAGGTTACATCGTTACTTCCCCAGTTTGTTCGTTCACCATTTTGTTCTCTTCTTTCCAGACTTTTGTAATGATGAAAGGGAGATGTCTGGTATGGTTTCCATAGCGTGAACCTTTGACCACTGATCCTATAATCTAATAATGATACAAATGAATCAATAATATAATTTACCTCTGCATGGGGTTGTCCTTGCATGAATGGCTTCATGGGTGAGTTGTTTTGTTTGTGACACATAGACTGGCACACACACACACACACACACATTATGTTTAGCTCTTGAGACGGGAGTCCAATGAAAATCAAGTAGCTGTGTTTTTCTGAAAACTAAGAATACCTCTTTTTAGTGTAATCAGAAAGATTTCCCCAGTCACAAACTCTTTCATTAAACAATGTGTGGTTGATTGTCAGTTTGAGTTCAATCAGGTTGTCCCAAAGGCAAAAAAGAAATGGAACAATATCTTATTTTGTATTTTCACTCATGGAATTAAGATTTCATAAGTTTAAAATTGTTGATTTAAAATTGTTCTGCCTGAAGAAGAAAATCAAACATTGAATTGGAAATTGTGAGATGTAGCCCACAGTCATTTAAAATAAGTAAATAGTCATTTCATTTTGAGACCATTTAATGGCTTCTATCACAAACCAGCCTCAGTCATTAGCCAAAAGCTGTGCAAACCCATATTTCTTTTACTGTACTTACACTCTACACATCATTCTACATTGGCAAGTTATGCTAATTAGCAGCACAAAATTAATTCAAGGCAGCTCAAATAATTACAAATATATATCCTTAACCATTTCTAGCGTCCCCTGAAAGGTTTGTCCCTTGGGCAGTTAGCCAATTCTGGACTTCTTTATGGACTTGGACAGCGTGACAGCAATAAATATTTTTTATTAACATGAGGTTGCACATAGTTATTTTTGGTTGATTGGGGGTCATAACTAAACTATTGCAGAGACAATATCTCTAATAAGACAAACTTAAGCATTTTCCTTCAGAATTGTTCAACATTCAACTGTATTTAACAAGAGAAGCTAACAAATAAGGAGTTATTTTTTAATAGAAGAATAAAATTTGTAATTTCACTGGCACAAAACGGAAGTAAGCTTTATTTATAGAGCACCTTTTACAGGTTAAAAACCACAAAGTACTTTACAAAAAAAAATCAAATATAAAAACATATGGTCTTGAAATGTGTTTGTGGAACCATTTACCAGCCTTTGACCAGATGATCTCAGGCTGCAAGAAGAGGCACAGTGCTCCAAGGTCAAAGAATAGAGGAAGATTGTGGTGAAACAGCAACCTCTTGGAGGGTTCTTTTTGGGGGATGGGTGTGTCACCTGCAGACATTTTCAGTTTTTTTTTTTTCTTTTCTTAAAACGTAGTTTTAAACCACAATTTTAGATTTTTTTTTTCTTTTACATATTATGGTGTGTAAGCTGTGTTTTTTTGAAGTTCTGTGCCTTCTTGCTTTTTATCATGTCTTGTGTAGTTGCCTTTCTGTGTTTTTGTTTGCGTTTTTAATCTCACGCTGCTGTAGTTAGATTTCCTGTAACAGTTGTGATGTTACATGTGCTTTCAGTCTTTAGTTGTGTTCTCCATTTTCTTGTGATTTGTTTCTCTTATTTATTACATCTTTTGGTGTCTTCACGCTAGTTTCACCCGGTGTGTTTTTCTTGCTTCACAACTTTAGCATAATGTGCATGTGGACTGCTGGCAGGAATAGAAAAAAAAAAAAAAAAAAGGGCTTATGTTTTGTCTCAGTGTACATACCCACGCTCACGGACCCCCTCCTCTCGTCGGCCTCTTGTGCTCACATGCCACCTGCTTCTTGGCAGTCGAACACCGTAACTACTCAACAAATTGCCGTCCGGCCCGCTGTAGGCCCGTGAGCATTATGTCTTAGTATTGGAGCGACAGCTTTGAATTGCTTATGAAGCAGTTTCTCTGGAGTGATCTGCTTGCACATGCAAGCTACAGTCTCGGTGCAGCAGCAGCTGAGTAGGGAAACTGTGGAAATAATTGTCTGTCTTTCCTTGTTGGCTGCTTTGACGTCTAGCGAATCCCTCAGAGGGCCACTAACAGAGCTGTTTGAAGTCTCTGTCAGCATAGTGGCACAGCACAAACGTGCGCTACATGCTAGTTCACATCTGCGTTGCATCTAGCTATCAACACAGACTGGCTGGTGGGCAGATGAGAGTTGAAGGAAGGAGATGGGTGCATTTAATAGCTGCTGGTGAGACCCCAGCAGATAAACATGACAGCTTCTGATTGGGTGTTTCAATTTGTTGTTCTTTTTATTATTATCTACAGACCAAAGCAGTTTTTAACCAAAGTGCTGGGAGGGGGAGGGATGTTGCGCAAAAACCTATCTGCAAAGAACTTGCAGAAAGTAGTAGCATTTAGAAAATTTCCCCCCAGATTTCCCATTTTGATTCGAGCAGGAATATCTGCAGCATTAATCAAAATCTAAAGTAAATAATATTGCCCCATAGCTCACTATCGACCCTAATGATGGATGTGAGTGTCTAATGTTCACTCGGGCATCGCATCTGAAATATTTACTCTCGCAGTGCTTCCAGTCAAAGCTGGAAGATGGAAACCATTGAATAACTGTAATCAACTTTTCATGAATTTTGCGCTTGTCAGAGAGAAAATCGTGCAAGATTATAACAAGGGTCCTCCACTTTGCTCGTGTCAAAATTCCATACTTTTCCATTACTCAAGTTCCTAGTCCATTTGTAAACAGTTAATGCTAAAGCTTACTATGAATTTAATGCAGATATACTGGGACCTCTGTAAGAATCACAGACGGAGGAATAGATGGATGGGCTATCACCATTCTGTAGTATTGTAACGGCATATAGTTGTGTTGCTTAGATATAATTTTTTTTTGTACCCGTCCATTGTGGAGTCCCCTTTCTAAACTCAAAGGAGAACTGAGCAAACAGGACACAATCTAGAGAAGAAGCTTCCCCCCTTATGTTATCGGCTTTAGCCCGCTGTCACTCAGTGAGCTGGACAGACAGCACAGAAAATGTTTCATTTTGTCCACTCAAGTGTCACTAAGTGATGGGTGCCTCTGGAGTGTGTCGGGCTGAAGTTGTGCAACCGCCTGCGGGTTGGGGGAACGTGAAAAGCTCCAAGGATTTTAACACTGCTTTTCACAAGCACAGCGCACATGCCATGTGAGGTCACATAGGAGTAAATTTATCCCAGAGGGAGTGAGGACCTCACATCAGATGTGCCGTCCTCACCGTCCTCCGGAGGGCACCTCAATTTAGGCCGGTGAAGGGCAAGAAATGGCCGCCTAATGCTCTAATGGATTATAGGATTTTTCTGCCCGTGCAATATAAAGATATCTGAAGTGTCTTATCTTAGTTTCTGTTATTGCGTCTGTAGCCACATCCTTCCATTCTGGCGACATTTTGCACCCTCCCTCTCCAGTGAAGCTGCGAACGGTTATCACAATCAGTGGAAATGCCACCTGGTGTCATCGTCGACTTGCTAAATGCTTATTACATCTTGCCTGAATCACAGCATTCCATATGGCAAGTGATAAGATTTGGGGAAAAGAAAAAAAAAAGAATTTAATCTCAGCTTTCCTGTGGACAGCCTGAAAAATTCAATGGAATAAAACAGGGAATTTAACAGATGTACATGTCAGATTTTGATTCATGGGGCTAGCATCTGTGATTGATGCTGCCTTTCATCTGGACCATTGATGCTGCTGCTGATCTGTGATACAGCAACGTGTAAAATATTCATACTCCTTAAGCTTTTTCTCATTTTTCCATGCAACAAGTCAATGTGTTGGGATTTTATGTGATAGTAGTAGTTTTTTATTTTTGCTTTATTTTTTCAAACAAAAAACAGAAAAGTGGGGCATGTATCTTTGTATTCAGGTCCCTTAAATCAATTTATAGATCCACCTTTTGCAAGTGTGTGTGTTTTGAGGTATAAAATTATGTACAAAAATGTTTTATTCATGCTTATAAAAAAAAAAAAAGCCCAAGCTCCATCAGTTTGGATGGACAATGTCTGAACAGCATTTATCAGTTTTGATACCAATTGTTCGAACTGTCTGTGCTACCCATTAATCCATCCTACCTTGTGGTAATGCGCATGTGCACATCGATGCTACGTCACATACTGCTTACTTGCACAGATAGTCAGAACACAAATTCTCAAGTTTTCCTATGTCTGGACTTTTGAACGGCCCATTCTAACCTTTCACTGTTGCTGTGTGTTTATGGTCGTTTTCCTTCTACAAGGTGAATCTCTGCCCTCAGTCTTAAGTTTATTGCAGTCTAAAAGTTTTTTTCTTTTTTTTTTCTGAGGATTTCCCTGTGTTTAGCTTCATCCTTGCTATAAATTCTCAACAGCTTCTTTGTTAGTTGCTGAAGAAAAGCAGCATGATGCTGACACCCCATGTTTCACAATGTTTGGTGAACAATGCTCAATGAAAGGTCTAAAGCCTAAAATATGGTTGTACAGCCTAACTGCTCATAAATTCTCCACAGCTCCTGTCTGCTGTGTTCCTTTGTCTTCATGTCTTCATATTGCCGTTTGTTCACTGATTCGATTCAGTTTCAATTCAGTGTATTTGTCCAGCATCAATTCACAGCACACGTCAGCTCAAGGCATCCATTATTATTTCTGTCCAATCATAACATCCATTCCAATTATTTGTCAAACAATGCAGTCGAGTTCAGTTTATTATTCAAATGTGTTAAAATCTAAGCAAACCCAGCAGATTGCTTTAAGTGACTTGCAGCATTCACTCATCTCAATTTTCTATAACAAACCTCTGAGGCTTATATCGAACAGCTGTATTTATAATGAGATAAAATTACCCACATGTGAAATGCAATTTGCTGACCTCTTAAAGAATCTTTTTGAACAAGATTTTATTTAGGGTATCCATTTAATGGGAGGCCAAATGCAAAATGCAGGCCACAATATTTGTACAAAGAAAAAGAAACATGTCTATTCTTTTACAATTGCTAATTTGTATGATTCTGTGAAGTAAAACCACAAGAAACTCACTGATATTTTTACCTATGACATGATCAATGTAAACACTTTCGCACACAACAGCATTTTACATTTAAGGGCAAAGAACGCACGCCTGAATGAAGGAGTTTGCTGAATAAATGATGGTTTTAATCACTGCCCTGGGTGTTAACTAATGTGTCAAGGGAGATGAGGAGGGGGCCTGTGGAGCTCCTCATCTACCCAAGCAACCCCCACCAACTGGAGATGATTATGTGCGTCTAAACTGCTGCATAGATGGGTAATGGGATTGCAGACATGCTGGTCCCCTGATAGACCCCCTGAGAGTGCCTGTGACCTCTCCCCCAGTAGAGAGGACAGAGAGCCACAGCATGGCTTTCATTTGTTTGCCTTTGGGTTGGAACCTTTGTGAAAGAGCAATATGGGTAATGATAAGTGAGATGGTGTGAGCTGTAAATAATAGAGGAGAAAGAAATACAAGTTGAAAGAGAGTTGATAAAGAATCAAAATACATGTGATTAAAATTTCTATGACTTTTCAGATTGAAGTTACCGGAACATTTTTAACCTCTATGAACCTTTTTTTTATACGTCTTGGAAAAAAAGAATATATTCAATTTGTAGACTGACAATCACAGAGTATTTGCATGCTAGGTACACCTAACGATATTGTATTAGCGATTAGGTGATACAGTCAGCAAGTACTTTAACTTTTAATACTTAAGTATTTTTAAAAGCCAGTACTTTCTTACTTTTACTCAAGTAAAACTGTTAATGTGGTAATTTTACATTTACTAGAGTACATTTTTGTCTATTTATTTGTACTTTTACTTGCATACATTGTTTGAGTACTTTCTCCGGCACTGCAGAGAACACATCCACAGCTAAGAGACTGCATGTGGTTAGCTGTTTACTGTTCCCCTTTTGCCAAAGTGACCTTGTGACTTCTTTCTGAAAGTAGTTTGGTCCAGTCAGCATGTGTTGTAATGAGTTTCCAGACGGTTTTGTCAGATTTAGTACTTTTCACCCTGATGTGGACATGATTGAAGTCCTCTTGGATTTCTATAGTTATTTTATAAACAGTGCTGCTAACACAGTGCTGTGGAACATTCAGATAAGCATAAAAAATACTTTGCCATGTATTTTTGGAAAATACTTTTCCAAAATGCTTGGGTTTTGTGATTTTGTTCATGTTTTGCACTTAAAAACAAATCCTCCCAAAAATGCATACTGCACCATTCGTGTGAAGATAGCTGATCATTAGGTTAAAAATTCAACATAAAACTGGGGTTATTGCCACATTCAGTGTACACATAGTTTATGTATTTTGATAAAAAAAATAAGCATATTGAGAGATCAGCTTTTACAGAAAGTAGCAGTTAATGGGGTCCAGAAGTGCAAAACTCAACATTTGTGATGATATAGCAAATGTTCAAAGCTCCGCTTTATTTAAAGTGTCACTCATAATTGTTACTTTTTTTTGTTTTTTACATTTTTTGAAGAGAGAAGTCATTGATTTATTTATTATGATAACCTTTAGCATCAGCAGATGTTTTGTACAAGTGAAAGACACAACATTGATAAAGTGTTTCGGAATAAGTGTCATATAAGAACTATTTTCACAACCTCCGGTTTTAAGTTGACCTGCTTCACATGGCTTTTTTTGCTCTGTAGAAGTGTTATAAAATACTCACCTGCTTTGAAAAACAATGGAAATGTAGATTGTTACTTATATCAGTATGGTCAAGATTTTGTGACAATAAAATATGAAATTTGCTCTTCAAGGAGACAATTATAAAATCACAGATATTTCAGTATTTCATTGCTCTACATTTAATTTTGCCATGCATTTATGCTTCAGTTTTGATCTTTAGTAAATTTTGAACATGCCCAGGTTTTGTGATTTTTTTTTTTTTCTGTCACATGCTAGTTGTTTGTGGTGTAGTTCTCCTTCGCTGCATGTCCTCCACTTTTGAATCACTCTGTAAGCATGCTCTCACAATCAATGAAAAGGCTGCTAAAACCCTGCTCTTTTTTAGAAAATCGTCTGAAAGTGCATCTGAAGTCAAGTTTGGCTGAAAGAGGTCATCAAACTGAAACCAAAATGAGCTCTTAGAAAGTCAAAGCAAATCCTTTCTCCTAGAATACTTTCCTTTTTCCTGCTTGTCAAACACACAGAGTGCAAATATTTTCACTGGTGGACTTTTATGTTGGGCCAAAGTGTGCTGTGGTGTTTGAAGAAAAATAAAAAGCATCCCAGCATTTTCTAAATGAGGCATAATAGATGTGTTAGTGACATAAACATGTTGAAGCGATGTAAGCGGGATGACAGGAACATCGCTTCTAGCAAGTCCTGTGTTGCATTAGTGATGATTTTCCAGGAGGAGCTTACAAAGAATCTTCAGAGCATTCAGACCCGGAAAAGACCCAAAAGAACAGGCCATGCTCACACGGGTGAGTGCTCCGAAAAACACAGCTTGGCATAGCGTTATTTCTGACCCACTCCGAACACTAAACAATCTACCCTCGGAAAAATATATAGGTCATTCTGGGTCTAAAAATGGCTGGCTGTCCCTGAGGCTCGCCGGAGCATGAAATAGACTTTACATCACTTTAGCCAAGCCACAACGACCAGGAAACTTTCAGCTTTTGCCTCGTTTTTTATGCCTGTTTATAGCCATAATCAAACATTTGGCACTTCCCTCGCCTCCCATTCTTTCTTTCAGTTGATGACCTGAATAAGATATCAGCAGTTTCCCCGGGTTTGTAATATGACAGGCGGGGCTAAAGTTATGTTGAGATTTAGATAACACGGCTTGCTGAACACTAAATATGTTGCACCTCTGTGCTCCAGACTTCCCTCTGTCCCGATAAGCTAGAATCCAGGGGTGGATTTAAAAAAAAAAAAAAAAAAACCTGTGGACTTGTGATATTGGAAAGATAGTCATATGACAGGCACCATATTTATTTCCAGCCACCCGTCTGCCCAACTACAGGCAGATTTCTATTAGAATGATAACAAGATTTCTTCCTGTATGGTGCATTCTGCATAGTTGCAAACCACACTAAGCAAGCTGCTCTTGCTTGTTTTCGACACTGACAACTTTAGGCTGCAATTTGTGAAAGTAAACTCGCTCGCAGCAAATTGGACAGTGTGGTGAGGAAATTTCTATTTCTATTTGTGGTAATTTCTTGATGCTTTTCCTCCACAGCCATACTGTTTGTCTCATTCCCCCCCACCCTAACAGTGCCGACTTCTTCCCCTCTCTGTGCCTAATGTAGAAAAATCCCTGGTGGATTTGCCCGGGAAATGGCCTCATGTTTATTTAAGCCTGTTTATTAAAGTTGAGCGCCCGCTTCCTCCTCCTCCTCAGCCCCCACATTCATTTTTCTGTGGTGTTTTCTTACAGCTGGCCAACCCTGGATTCATTCATCAATTGGGCCTACAGCATGGAGGCCTTTAACAGCTCTTCACCACAACGACTGTGACATCAGCTCGGTACACAAACCAGCGGGTGTATCAAAGAGATGCACAATTACAGAGAAGAAGATGGGAATAGGTAGAAAAAATGACCATGCAGAGGAAGAACAGAAATTGTGGGGGGGCAGGGGAGTGGTAACGAGTGTCAGCGATGCAGCTTCTAATTGTGGTTGTGGGTTAAGCACTACTATGTCTCATTGTGAGAACGTGGGCTACAATTAGCAAAGACAACACTTCTGCACAACTCCAGGTCAAAGAGTTTATAAAGACTCATCAGCACAAAGTTTTGTCAATTGAGTTTTATATTAACTTATTTGGAGAAAATTAGCAAACAATGTAATAATAGCCAATATTAAAGGCCTAAATATTTTTGATTATTTTAGAAGTCAAACCAAATCACCCCTAACAAGAATTAGTTCTAGATTCAGTTTATTCAGATTAAATTGAGTGAATTCAGGTCCCTAAACATTCACAGTTCCCACATGAACTAGATCTCTTTCATTTATCATACTGTCTGAAGTTGTTTATGCCATAGCCTGAAATTTGTTCAATTCTTTCCTGTTGTCTTTGCGAACATAAACTGTGTTTTAAAATGGTCAAATTCCCAAAACAGCTGCTCCCATTCACATTTTAAGCTTCTGCTTTCAGAAAAAATGAGACTAAAATGTTCATCCAAAACACAGAAATGCAAAAGACTATAGCTGCAATTTATTCACTTGTCTTTCTGTATCTTCTGCCCAGAAACAATATTTGGTGATGTTAAAATCCTCAGCTTAATCTATTAATTTTGAGAGATGGCACATGAGATTTCAAGTAAAATTCTTCTGCATAAAGCACAAGGTGGCACAGGCACGTTTAAAGGCAGATGATGCATAATATTGGTTTACAATAACAATAAAATAATAAAACAGCTTAACCCTGACAAATATACCTACACACACCCAAGCAAGCTCACCTTGAGAGAAAATACTGTGCCTATGTATGCATTAAATATTCAAAGTCCTGTCACCCCCTTAATAAAAAATAAAAACAATTACTGTTTAAATGTCATCAGGACAAGCTGTGCTCACTTTATGTTCATCAAGTAAAAAGAAGCTTTGTTCTTTTAAAAGTTCTAAAAAGTGCAAGTTTCACTATTGAATACAACAGTTTTGGTGTGACATTTATTTGTAAACATAAAGCATGTCCAGTCCAAAATTATTCATACCACTGGCAAGAGTAAGGTTTGTTGATAATCTTTTAATTTTTTCCTTGTACCAACATGTTTCGAGTATTAACATTTCTGAAGACGCCCAGCCAGAGTCCCAACTTGAATCTGACAGATAATTAATGGAGGGAGCTAAACCAAGTAATAGCAAATAGGGCTTCCAACTTTAAAGATTTGAAGCTCATCACCAAAAATAAAATGTAAAGATACCAGCGCAAACATCCTGGTCTTCAGTTATATGAAGGTGTTGATTGCATACTCCGTTTATATTGTTATCTTTCGAGATATATTCACCAGAAACAATCCTCTTGATTGCATTAAAATAATTTTTAATTAAATCTGCTGGGGGTGTGAATAATTCTGGGCCTCACTATATGTGTGAGGAGACATTTTTCTGCGGAAACTGTACTTGCACAATAAAAAAAAGGGCTATTTTACTATCTATGTGACCAAATTGAAGTGTGTAAGAGGAAAGCTTCTCTGAAAAGTCACCATATTAATATTTAAAGTAATCATTGTGTAAAGATATTAAATAAAAATAATAAAACTGGATAAAAGAGAAAGACTCACATCTTAGTTCAGTGGAGAGCACAGCAAAAGGAAGCCTGAGCTTTTAATTTGAGGGAAGATGAAGATATAAAAGATCAAAACAAAGGATAACTAAAAAAGACTTGGCAAACATCGATATCCAGCTGTGCTGCAGTGAATCAGATTTTTTTTTTTTTTTTTAAAGCAACCAAACTGGAGCCAACAAAAAAAAAAACAGAACAAAAGAAACACAGAATCAAGAAGAGTCCACACAGAGCATGAGTATATTTATATCTATATATATATATATATATATTTATATATATATCTTCATTTATTTTAATATTTAAATCCACTAAAAGTTGTAAATACAACTTTTGAATGAAAGGCACAGGAAAAATCAGACAACGCTGATATAATACTTAAAAGAAAATTACAGTACAAAAGTGGACAGTTAGTTACGCATGAACAAATCCCTCTAGGTTCAACGTCCTCCAAAGTTAAATATATCCGACACATGGGTAAACAAACATAGCTGTCACAACAAATGATGGAGTTGAAACAAAAGAGAGAGAGAAAAAAACCCCCAAATCCGTAAGCCAAACTTGTCTTTATTGCTTTTCCTAGCTGGCAAGAGTCATATCAGTTTCATCAAATGAAGCATTCATTTGAATATTATCCCAACTTTTTATGGTCTGCATTAAACAAACCTCCACTGGGTATTTTAGGATCCTACTCATGATATCAAAACTTACAAAAAAAACCAACAAAAAACGAATGGGACTTCGAGGCAGATTTTTCTTCTCCTTTTTAAACCAAGTTATGCTGAGTAATGTATCCTATAAACCAAGAGCAAAATGAGCCAGTATTTGTGATTATGCTTTTAATTTGTTGGTCCACTGAGTGTAAAATCATCCCCAACCTCTAAGTGGTGAAGAGCGTTTAAATATTTAACGCAGAGATTTCTGGGCTGCAAAATTTAGAAAGTGCAGGTCTGGAAGCCGTTTCTGGAACAAGAAAGTAATTTTAAAGATATCTTCATTCCCTTTTCTTATGCCACTGACCTGACAGAGGTTATTGCATCGAGCAGCACTTGGAGGACTCTGACAATAGAATTCATTCATCAAATCAAGACAAAGAAGGGAAAATAGAATGGGGATTAATCATGTGTTCTGGTTCTTTCAGAATCACTTCATTTTCTCTTTTAAATTAAGTGGTTTTATGACACTGATGGAGGGAAAAGTGTTCAACAAATCATTTATCAATTCTGCTGGAGGCCGACGAAGTAAAGGGGATCGTTCAAAACAGCTATGGCTGATCATTGTTTAGGAGAAAGAATATCAGTACTCAATCGGTTCTTCAATGTGGACCAAGCGTTAGGAAAGGTGTTTTCTCTTACTACCAGTAGCCTCTTTGGTATCGGCACATCTGCATTAACGGACTGCCACAGTTCAACTATCGCCTTCCTTTTCCTATGAGCAGCTGTCTCGCCATTTCTGATTCCTAGTAAACAGAAAATAATAATCCACACAAAAAAACAAAATGATTGCCACAATCCTGAAACCTGAATGATTGGAAAACAACAACAAAAAAGGTGCATCTCAATAAATTTGAATATCATCGAAAAGTTGGTTTCTTTCAGTAATTCAATTACAGGCAATTAAGGATTCTTTACACACAGTTTATAATTCGACCACTTATTTGAGTTCATTTAGATCATTATGGCTTATAGCTAAAGAAAATGAATCTATTACAATTTTTTAAAATTTCAATGCTACCTGAAATAGGGCTTCACAGTATGTCTCAGACATGCAAGTCATATTGTTTTTGTATATTGCAAGTCAGACTGTTGTTGCAGTATTCACCAAAATGCTACTAATGCTGCATGCTTTTCCAAACGCTTGCAGTCCTAATGTAAGACCAATAAGCAGCATTTGTTTTTGTTTTTAAACAAACACTTAGCGTTGGGTAAGCCTCAAAAAGGCATTGCTAAAAAAACTGGCTATTTATAGAGTGCCGTTACCAAGCACATAAATGGAATGGAAAGTTTAGTGGATGGAAAAAAAGGTTTAGGGGAAACAAAGGAACTGTGAAGGAAAGACAATTCAAGCATCATTTATAGTCACAGACTACATCTTAAGTCACTTTTTCAATAAAGAGCTTTATTGAGATGTGTGACGCAAATATGAGTCATACATGATTATATATTTTCAGTCTAATTTAATAATCAGAAAAAATATATTTTGAATTTTAATCAGCTACAAGCCATAATAATTAAATTTAAAAGAAATGGACACTTGAAAGATGTTACCCTGTGTGTTATGAATACATATACACATTTATCTTTTTAAACTGTATTACTGAAATAAATCAACTTTTTGATTATTTCTGATGATCACTGAGATGTACCTGTACATAAAGAGTAGCTGTCAAGTTTTTTTGTATTATATGTCCTCTGAAATCCAAAACTTTCTAACCCACTTTTTTTTTTCTTTGTTTTTTTTTTTTTTTTTTACCTCTTCTCCCTTGGCCTTTCCTGCCATCCTGCAGCAGGTGATTCATGCTACTTCCACCTTCCAGGCAGCATTGCTACAGAAAATAAAGAGCCACAACACAGCAAAAAATAACCATGGCTCAAATTACTACAATTCAGCTCTGCAAAACAGAATCACCCCTTCTAGAAATGAAATAAAACTGAGAAGTATGACTAAAACAGATGTTAAGGTTTTTAATGGTATGAAAAAAAAGAAGAAACTGAGGCATAAAAAGGAAAATAACCATCATCTGGGCTGTGTGATGTTACTGCTGCTGTTGCTTGGTTACTGTTGGTTTGCGTTAGCCTGGCTCCAATGACGGATGCGCTTACCGGAGCCCTTCCTTATTTCTGCTCCAGAGGTGGTAGCCCACCCTGAGAGCCGACAGGTTAACCCCGTAACCTCGCTCTCTTGGCTCAGGTAGTTTTTTTTTTTTGTTTTTTTTTGCAGTGCCACAATCCTCTTAAACAAAGCAGAAAAGTCAAGGTAAAAGCTAGGACTTTAACAAAGTTGATTTGAACACCTTTTTCTTGCTCCAATGCGCAAAGGGAGCAAATGACATCATGAACAAGAACCGATAGCTCGAGTCCAGCGATAAAGAGTACAAAATCATGTCTCAAAGCGTCGGGCTAATGCCGACCCCATGCATTACCTTGCCATGGCAGAGGAGGACGCGGCAGATAATCGTGTGAGGTATTCACGCAGTTCCTTGGCCGCCTGGAAACGGCCGTAGCGCTTTTTAGGTTTGGTGCACTCGTCCAACAAAGCCTCAAGTTGTCCATCTTTGGCTATGTGAGCGGGAGGGTCGTGAAGGAGGCCGCCGGTGGTTCCCCGCCACGTGGCGTACTGCGACAGTAAGTTCTGGCACACGGCATAATAGTTGTGGTCCACAGTGACCCGGGAACAGAGGGCCTCCTTGGAGAAAGAAAGGCAGGCCTCCCTGTCGCACTCCTCGAAGCGGCTCTCATACCACACGTCATAGTTCTCCGGCTTGTCTGCAGGTGGACACAAAAATGTTTATATCACTTTTTTTAAAATCACCTTTGCAGTGGGTGAAACATCTAGCTTAATACTGTTCTACACTGATATAGAATCACTTAAATCTTTAGTTAATACTTCTTTTTGGCTTTTCATTTAAAAGAATTAGATTTTGTTAGATTACTTATGCAATTCATAATAGTAAACATTGTGAATTGCATAATTTTATTTACTATGTTTGCATTTCATTTAGTTGGTTTGCTCATTGGTACAACTTAAGCACTATTGACCTTTTTTTTAATTTAGATCTGCTTTATGTATAAAGTTGACAACATCAGATTTTTTTCCCCAGAGTTAGAAGGAAGCTTTGGGTTCACTTTTTTTCTTTATTTCTTGTAAGGCTTTGTTCTGCCACGACCAATTTTAGGTTTCTAATTTCTTTCAACGAACCATTTTGTGTCAGATATAAAAAATACAATTTTTAAGCTTTCTCCTGCAAGTGGTCATTAATTATAGCTTACCCCGGGTAAGGGAGATGCCACCGCAAAACAGTGTTTAAATATTTAAAAACAGAAGTAAAAAACAAAACATTTTAAATTTGCTTGGCATCTTATATTAGCTACTAGCATGACTAGCATTACAAACTAGCATTCAAAAGCTGCCAGCATTTCACAATCCACTATGCATTAAAGCATGAACATGACATGTTTTAAAATAATAAACCAAAGCAGCTTTTCCTCCCTATTGAGTGACCCTGTTATCTTATGAAAGCCTTGCTCTCTTGCAGCCTCAGTGAATGGAAAACACATTTCTTTTATATAATATGCCGCAACCTCTGCTTTTGCTTCTTGTAGTAAGTTTTAAAACACCCTGATAATACTGAAAATTTCAACTTTGAATGTCTTCACTCGGTAACTGCATCCTAACCAATGCAACAAAGTGTGGTGTTGTAAGCATGATTTGGTATTGATTATGTATGGTGTATACACTGATCAGAAAAAATATTGGGATTTTCTTTAAACAACAGAGTTCTTTGGCTCTTATGACTTGTACTGTGTGTTGACTAATAAGAGTAGAGAGAATGGTGAGAAATGTTTTCGCTTTAAGGTTTCAAATTCGCTGGTTGGATATCTGACCGTAAATCTTTATCATTGACAAATACATGGGTGATAGTTACAAATTCTAACTATGTAAATTGCAAATATAAGGTTGCTTGTAACCATTGTCAAAACAGAGTTTGCTAAAAAAAAACACAAAAAATTGATTAAAAAACAAAAAAAAAATGTTACATTAACATTTTTTAAAATTCAAATCTTTGGATTTTGCAGGTTTAAGAATGGGGCTTTCTTGGCTCCTGGTTGCTCCATGTTTTAGAAAATGTTAATGATTTTTTAAAAAAAGGGTAAACAACAAAACTAAAAATGTTGAACAGAAGTTACACACACACCTCTCGTAGTTGGAGACTTTGTTCTTTGTCATTTATATTTATGTAACTATTGTGTTTATTTAAATAACCCCCACAATTTTTATAAACATTAAGAAACCAAAGAATCTCTAAGAAGTCTCCAGCCATTGAGAGAAGCCCTTTTGTTTAAGGGCTCACAGCCGAACAACCATCTACAGTTTTATTTGACAGAAATGAACCCTTTTACTTGATTTACAGAGCAAATAAAATTCTTTCCCCTGCTCATTTTATTTTCCTTTTTCATTCTCTTTAGAGGATTGGGTTAGGAAAGAAGGGAGGCAATAAAAAAAAAAAAAAAAAAACCTGGAATGATGAGAGAGCTATTGGTTTGCGCATTAAAAGCAGATCAATAACACTGTTGGTAGACTGGAGGGGACCCAGAGGATGCAAACATATAATCAGTGCATCAGGCACTATAATGCACATCTCCTCTGGCTCATCAGAACAACTCACTCAAACATCCTGAAGAAGAGGGGGGCCTCACTGTGGGGCCCACCCCCCAAAAAAGGCAAGACGCATCAACCTCAATCAGTGTGGGTGATGAAGATGGATATATCTGCGCACCGGCGCATATAAAGATGTACATGAAAATGCAGGGAGGTGAGGTGAGAAGCAATTAATGCTTCAGAACCAGTCATGCGTCAAACCTCAGCGCTGATTGACAGATGGCATCGGGAGAGTGTCCTGCTCTTCTCACAAAATTGTGCCCCCCGCGCACACACCGGTTAGAAAAACCTCAGAAGAAAAAAATAGGGCCGAGAAAGACATACTCAAGGACACATATGCAAACTATTTTGAGTCTCAGGAAAAAGCAAAAAGGACGTTATGAGTGGAGTATATAGTGCCTTACAAGAGAACCTTTTCACATTTTGTCAGGATTTATTTTCAAATTTAAATGCCCTTCATTGAGATTTTGTGCCATATGCAGACTGTAATGCATGCCTGAAGAGGAAGGAAAATGAGGGAAAAATAAAAATGAATTCAAATCCCAAAAGTGTGGCATGCATTTTTATTTAGACTAACCATCACTCCAGTGCGTCCATGTAAGTCAATAGATCTATGAGGACACCAATGGCATCATGGCAGCTAAAGGGTTTTTCAGATGCCCCCAAATAAAAGCTAAAAAACAAAACAAACAAAAAAGTGTCTTCAGTGACTACCTGTGTAGTAATTAGCTGGGGCAGGGAAGCAGCCTATGGCTCCCAAATGCTTTTTTTTTTTTTCTTTTTTATGACTACATGTTTTGCATTGTATTTTATATAAGGGTGTTTTCACATCTGATAGTCCAGCAGATTCTGTTTGACTGGGGACCAAAATTGTAACATTAGTTACATTTTTAGCTGGTGTGGCTCGCTTTAACACTGCACTATGTCAAATGAACCAAACCCTTTGAAAAATCCCAAACCCCTCACATGCTGCACCAATGACTATTGAAGACAGGAAGACGTGAGTGCAACTTCCTTCTTTGCAAAATGCTAACAAGATGGAGTTACTAAGATCCACAGCTCAGGGAAACTTTTAATTGTGTAGACAAAAATTTTGTCCTGTATGGAAGAATAGCAAGAAGAAAACCAGTGTTCAGAGAACATCATAAGAAGCGCTGTTTCCAGAGGCAGGAGATATGGCAAACATGTGAAAAAAGGTGACAAGGTAATTTAAGTCTTCATACAAAACAGTATTTGAGGTGGAAAGCCGACACTACAAATCACACCACTCCCATTATGAAACAAGGTGGTGGCAGCACCATGTTGCTTTGTTAGTGGGGATACAAATCCAGACCAGCCTTAAAAATTTGCATTAGTTTAAAAAAACGAACAGTATTTCAATCGTATGCTTTTGTGTTAGTTTACTACATGAGATGTTCATAAAAGTATGTTAAAGCACATTAGTTTAAGGGCAATGAATGCTTTAAGTAAGACATTCTGAGTTTCTTTCTACCTGCAGGTCTGGGCAAATTTACAAAGCAAACTAAATCATTTTCTATTCAAATCAGCAGTAGAATCAGGTGAGGTAAGACCATCTAGCCCTGTGTGTCTCATGAATCTGGTATCTTCCACGTTAAAGAGCTCAGATTGTACCTGTGTGCATTCCTCTCACACCTCTACCTTTCACAAGGTTGAACAAACTTTGAAGGCATGGCCTGAGACCTCGTTAACATAGCCTTACTGTTGAGTTCAGAAGAGAAAGTCGGATATTGGGAACAGAGGCAAGTGTGAGGGGAAAAGCAAGTGCATCTTTGGGAGACTGTGTAAAGGAGAAAGAGGAAAATGAGTAACACGAGTGTTGTCAAGCCAGGCAGTGACACCATGAGCTCAATCATGGGGAAATCGCTCATTTCGCACCACTGAACTGTGCAGACAAAAAGGGCACAGCTCTCGGTCTCCGGAACCCCCTGCATCCATATGGATGATTCTAATAAGAGGGTGGATTGGCACGTTGCTTTCTGCGTGTTTGATTTACAAATCGATTGGTTTCAGTTTGGACCGATGACTCTGGAGTCGCACGCTTCAGCATGCTTTCCCAGCTCAGGCACTAATTGTAGGGATTGGCTTCTCTGTTCCCAGAGCCTTGGGAAGTTGCCGCGCCTGTTTCCTACTGCTGTTCACCACACGGCCGTGACCTAGTAATGCTCATTACCACCATGATCCCCCTCTTCTTCTTGCTGCGTTGCAGTGCTTTGGCACACACATACACACAAACAGATCCAGGCACACAAACATGAAGGAAGCAAATAAACTTGAGGCTTAAGCTCTGAAAGGCCAGGGGTAAGCAGCTTGAGTTGTCAGGCTCTAAATGTGTCGGGCCAGACAAAGGGAGTATCAACCTGGATTGTGCTCCAGGACTGGCAAAGGGCTTCGGTGACAGGCTGGAAAATTGCAGCTCTTGGCAACAAAGATAAATATACACACTTCTGAGGAAGGCAAATACTGAACACACATAAGCATAATCATGCAGAAATGAAGCAGAAATTCAAGCGAAAAATGGCAGGGATGTTGGAGTTCCTTCACACGTTCTGCATTACTTTGTGGTTCCCTGGAGTTGAAGCTTGTAATTTGGTAAAATGCCGCTTTATCCCAGGATAAATTTATCACAATGCTTCTATTATGAGTATATAAAAAAAAGAAAAAGGAAATGCACACTCCCTTTCACTTACAAGCAATATCTCATATTCGTCACAGGGTACAATGGTGAAGCCTCAACATCTAGCAACACAATAGTTTATCACTTTAATAGGATTTCAGCACAAGGGGACAAATCTAAGTGTCGGACGAGGTGGCCGTCGCTCTCTCTGAAGTGGCCGCTGGAAGGAAGACTGAAGGGGGGCAAGCAGCAGCACTCAGGGTGTGATGTATAGCTTTCCTGGACCTTGTTATAGGCTTTTTTTTTTATCTGCGAGGCAAAAATCTAGGGCAGCAGAGATGGCTCGTTATCCGAACAATCTTTGCTTTGATGGGGACGCATGTGTTAGAGGGAGTGGGGGTGTTGCTAGATATATTCTTAGAAGAGAGGAGACTTCCACATATGCAAATCTAGCCTAAAGTCTCAAGAGGCCATTCCTAAAACATTCAGTGCTTGCTCATTCAAATCTCTTTTCTGCAGAATTGAAACTATGGTCAATGCCTCATGTCATGTTCAAGCTTCTGAGGAACAGTGATGAACAAGAGAGATGGACGAGGAGTAAGGTTATGGACGAAATCAGCAATTTAACTTTGAAAATGTCAATTTGTGCAAATTACATGAAGTAAAAGCAAACAGTTTGCAAACTGTGCTTCTCCAGTGAAGAGCTGAAAAAATATCCTATTTAAAAACACCCTTGTCAAAAGATGTATAAAAAGCCTTAAAAGAAATTAGTCTAATTGCAAACGCTCAATGTCATACTGAGAAAAATGTAACCTTTTAAATTTTTCTCTGGAGGTTTAACAGATTTTCATGCAAAGAAATTATTGTTTCACAAAATCATTTAATAATCCTTTTAAAATTAATTTATTTAAATTTTTTTCTTCAAAATTCTGATTTACTTTTTCAAGTAGACAAGATTTCTAGAAGCTTATTAGTAATCCATAGCGCCTGGTTTCTCTCATGTATTGATGTGACATTTGGCAAATGTCGCAGAGCCACGTTTAAACTGGGATTGAATACATAAAAGTAGATCATTACCTTAATATGTTTATATTCCAACTCTTAAGTATGGTGGAGGATCTAACATGCTGTGGATACATTTCTCCTCCAAAACCCCTGAAAATAGTTCTTAGAAATACCAGGAGACTTTGAAGAAAAATCTAGGCTAAATATATACTGAAATGTCACAAATCAAAATAATTTTTTTTTCACTTTATATGTTTACAAACTATTTTTTCATCCCCAAGATCAAATTTAATAAAATTACCAGCTTTTTTTTAAAAAAAAGAGCAAAGAAAAGTAACTTCCTTCCTTTTCTTTTTACACATCTCTAACAGAGGTGCATTTTGATAGCTAGTCAAAGACGGGAAAAAAAGAAGAAAAAAAAAAGAAATGGGAGCAGCTATGTGATAAACGATTAGACAATGACCCTCACCTTGCTTTATCTGTCTTTTGTCTGCTACCAGGACGTTTTCGGCGTCGACTATGATGACTTTTCCGTCCCGAGGGCCGACTGCAAAGTTATCAAAACTGACATCCAGCAGGTACAGGGCAAAGTCAAAGTCATTGTTGGTGAGCTGCTCGGCAATGTCCATCAGCTGCCGCGCCAGGTCAACCCTCTTCTCCCACGGCGCATTGTAGAAGCTCCACAGCTCCTCGCCCACGTAGTTGACAGCTACCATGCGCCCACACGCTCCCAGGTACTTGGCGAACGGCCACCCTTCATCCGATGGAAAGCTCTGGGAAGGAAAAACATGGATAAAAAGGGTCAGGTGGTGAAAGAACGAACGACTTTGAAAGGTAAAGGCTAACACATGAATTGTGGAAACAGTCACCATGTCAAAGGATAGTTTTTTAATTTGCTCTGAAATCAGTTCCTGAATCCAGAGAAAGATGAAAGGGGGGGAAAAAAAAGGAAAAAAAAAAAACAAGACGCTGGTGTAGCCTTGGGTGATTTCTGATATACAATTTTAAACACAATAGCTGAAAATGAGCCAGAGAATCACGTGAAGCAGCGCCAGCTTGGGGTATAACGGATTAAATTTAATAAAAGCATAGAGTCCGTTTGTGTTTAAGCCCTACAGCTACGAGCCAAAGCTTGCTGCTTTACTGTGTGCTTCCAGAGAACTGATAGGGGGTGATTTGTGGCAGGGAGCAGTTAGCAGGAAAGCCTTATGCTTTCTGATGCGACTGCAGGGCGTTTAAACTGCTTCGTGGTGCTGTTTAACCCGGTTAAATGCAGTTTGGGAAACTGACAGCATTTCACTGCATCTTATGGGTTCCAACTGATTCAGAACACCAAGATAAACCTACAGCTTAGCAGGTTTATCTTTTAAATGCTATCAATAAATGAAAGACGAATTTGCCTAAAAATAAATAAATAAACAAACTTTCTCTCTCCAGCTGCTATGAGACTACAGCTCTGGCATTTCCCAATTTTCCTTCCCTCTGTTTCTCTCTTCTAGATCCATTTCATTGTCACAGGCTGTTGCAGCAGTCGAACAAAATCGATGGAAAATAACAGACGGAATCCAACTTTTCTGCCGACGCAAGACTTCTTTTTTTTTTGCTGCAAATGATAATAAGCTCCCATCATGTAACATAAACTCTCCACCAAGGGCCTCAATCTTTCATAATAAACACCTGCCATATGCTCGGCTAATGACAGCTCACAATTTCCATGTAACAAATTTCTGCCGTTTTTCTGGCCCGCAGCCGATGCAGACACACAACCGGCAGCGCTTCATTGCTTCTCTCTAAAAAGAGAAATGTTGGAAAGGAAACACCAAGACGCTGCAGCTAAGGTGTGAACTATTATGACTGTTGCGTCCCAGTCTGCTCTCTCGGTAATTCAATATTTTACCAGCTTTCAATTTCTGCTGAGAGGGTATGAGGGGGTTAAATATGCATGGCTGCCTCAACTTGTTTTAAACTTTAATGGAATACAAATTATTTACAGGCGTACGTGTTAACCACCCTCTGCAATGCTCCCCACTGGCTACGTAGAAGGTGTATCTCCAGGATAACAGCTGGACCCATACCGCATATAGATCTAACTAGATGCAAAAGCTAAAGAATAGGCAACTGTGCTTTGTGAAAGTAATCATACCGTGTGAACTTTTTCGCATTTACCATGTTGCAGTAAAATACCTACTGGTAAATGTATTGTGCATGATAGACATAGAATTAAGCAGCACATTTAAGAGGGAAAGGAAAAAGGTTTTAAATTTCATGTTTTTAAATTTCCAAACATCTGGAAAGAGTGGCAAGCAATTGTCAAGTCACCTAATAAGCAAATTAAACATCTGAAGATGAAGACAGATTATGGAATAACTAGAAAGGAGGCATGCCCAATATGGCTGAAAAAGGTACCATATATAAGCATTTCCCATCAGTCAATTTTGATAATTATTGATTAGATTTTTGTTTAGAATATAAAAAATACTGTCAAGCAAGTGACGTCAAGTGACCTTTCCTCTTTTATTAACAATTTCCTCTTGAGCTGTCATACTGGTTCTCCTTTCACTTCACCCTCATCATTTTTATTTGTGGTTATGGCACCACATACTATGCTGCATTGTGTTAAGGTCTGTGGCCGCGCACTGTCCAGAAGGTTTAGATTTCATAGTAGAATCCTAATAGTAGTCAAATTTAAAATCTAATAGTAGTAAAATCCTAATAAAATAGATTGAAGTTTGAGATCGTAACTAGACAAAATGTGAATAAGCTCATGGAGGTTTAAACCATTTGGAAATGCACTGGAAACAAAAAAAATCAGTTTCACTTTAAAACCACAGAATCACTGAGGAATTTCACCTTAAGCAACCCTCAGATTGTGTAGAGCAACATGCAACAAAATAATAATTCCTAGAATAGAGCAAAATATGATCAATTTAAAAATCACCTTGTTTATGTCGTAATAACTTTCCACACATAAGATTGACCTTTTACAGAGCATCCCTTTTTATGGAATTAATTCATCGCCTCTGTCCAATTTAAGAAAAAGCAGAGCATGATGATAAACTACATGCCATATTAGTAGGATCCATTTCCTTGAGGTTGCCCAATCAATTGTGGGCAAGACAAAAAGTCTGTCCACAAAGCAGTGCTTGCTTCCCTGCAGCCTGTCTGTCTGTGCCTGTCACTTGGCAATGACTCACTGGGACTTCTCCAAATCATCTCGCCTTATTATCCTTTCTCTACATTTTCAAAGACAGAAAACTTGACAGGATGAAGGTTCTGTGGCTGTAAAAAATAAAATAATAAAACAGAGTTGGACTGACAGCACTTTCCAAATACTAGCTGGATAGGAGACAATCATGTAAGCTTTCCCCTCATAGGAGATTTCAGGATTAGAGACTTAATAGGCTATAAATCTAAAATGGCTTTCTAATTTCTAAAGTTGCCTATAAAACGATTAAGCAGATGATGGATCAGATGGTACATCCTTTTTAAGCCCACACACCACATTTTTTCCTGTTGGTGGAAATATTTGAAGCTTTCAGTGCTGTTGACAAAAAGCAGCCCATCCACTGTTACAGCTAAACTAGCTTTGTAAAACACCAGCGTCCCTCTCTCACCCCCGCAGGGCAGATAGATAAATGAGGGAAAGGTGGATGGAGGAGGTGGTTGGTTGGTGGGGGTAGGAGGAGTGCGAAGGAGGAGAAATGAGAGATGACGAACAGAAGAGACAAACAGAGCGTCTTTCGCTTTTTCGCTTTAGTAGACAGGAGGAGTAAACCGGCAAAGACCTGCCTGCTAAACATCTCTCTCTTTGTTGTCAGATTGCAGGCCTGAATGGGAGCAAAAGTAAAGCGACGGCAGAAGGAGTGTGTGGAGGGGGGTTGCGGGATGAATGCCTCGAGGCTACTTTCAGACACTGTCAACGGCTGTTATGAGAAGGCCTTCATGTCTGTCTGGCCCCCGTCCTCGGCTCTCAACATAGTTGTCGGTCATTTACCCACACTGGCAGGTCCGTTGCCTAGCGATCTGCGCCTCAACTTGTACTTCTGTACTGCTTTAATGAGCTTCTTAAATTTAAACTTTTGAATGTTAAAACGCTTTAAGGAGAGAACTACTGAACAGTGCATGCAGGCACATGGAAGAGTGCACCTGAGCATCCAGATTCAAGCCCTCCTATTGCGCGGGTTGATAAATACTACACTCATTCTTCCTTAGCACTCCCTAAATGGTTACACTGCAGAAGTCATTAACGGCCGCAATGAGGCGTTCTGAGGGAAGTACTGGTGGTGAGAGAGGCAATATAGAAAGGCTCAGCCAAATATTACATCTTTTTGCACTGTGAGTAGACCTAGGAAGTAAAATGTGAAGATGTGTGTGGTTGTGAATTTTACCAGTCGTCTCCTGATGGTATTAAGCTTTTCAAAAATGCTGAGGGTGCTAAACTGCCAATGACATCCAAGAAATTTACTGCTTTTAAAGGCTTGATCATTCTGTCACAAGATTAAAAAAAGAAACACTGCCTTGGAAATATAATTATTTTAATTATATAATTATTTTAATTATATTTCCAGCACAATATAAACTCTCTTCCTTAAGACTTATAAAACGTTCACGTTTTGTCAGACTGAATTGTTTCAAAACTTCCAGTTGATTTTACAATGTTGAGGACCTTTGAGTAAAAACCTCACTAACTTGGGTTTTATTCATCGTTTTCCCTCAAATCAAGCAAAAGCTGGCTTTCGATTCTGCTGTGTGGCACAGGTACGTTTTCCTTTAAGTCATTTTTAGAAAACTGAGATCAGTTAAAAGTCTATAATACTTAGAAAAGATAAAACAAATCCGATCTTTCTGCTCTGTAAATGATAAGCATAACTGAGTAACAATACCAACTCTCTTTAGTATTTGTTACTGAGGGAAGATTTGAAGTTGACTATTTTCAATATCAGAGAGCTGCTAAAACGCAGACAGAATTACATGGCAAACTTCTTGAAAAAGGAAACTTAATTTAAGAGGCATGATGGCTGCTCTTTCAGTTTGCCACAAAATAGAAGTCAAGCAAATAACAGCAAGTAACAGCAACAAATAACTATTGCTCTGTGTGATTCCTATGATTAGTCCAACTCTACTAGTTAGAATATTGTGGTTAACTGGTTTATCAGCTTTCTAGTCATACCCATTTAAAGTGTTCTTGCAGAATGACCCACAAAGTTCACACACATACATGATACACACATCAATGGGCAACTTGGTTAAAGTGCTTTGTCCAAGGGCATATGGAATTGGAAATTAAAAAATTTTCCAATTACAAAGAGACAATTTTTTTCCTCAGAGCCACAGCAACACTGAATTACGAAATAATTGTGAGTCTTTTGGAAATCTGACAGGTAGAGTAAAGGTGTTTATTCCACAGCCAGGGAAAACGGTTGGTCATACAACAATCTGAGCAAAGCACCAACAAAGTGTTAGACAGCTTAAAGCATCACCTTTAATATGGAAGATTAAGGAAAACTCTGTTTAACTGTGTAATAACAACCACCCTCTCTCGTTCTGTGCGAAATCACTTCTGGTCCTAATATAGATAATTAATGACTGTTGACATAAAAGCTTATTAGGACTCCCGTATAGTTCTGTGAATGAAGTGGTGATTGTTCAATCTTAAAAACAGTAAATGTGAGATCTTCTACAAAAACAGTGTACGCCATAATATGGTGTCTTTCTAGATTTTGAGATCAATAAAGTTAGCAAGCTATTAGTTAAAATAGATAATTGCTTTTAATTTTGACAGCAACATTTGTTAACATGATTCAACTTGCATAATGCATTTATGAAAGATCCAATTAGCAGGACAGTTTTCTTGTTAATTATGGCTATTAAAGATAATTGGAACCTGAACGATAGATTTTTACAAACATCGGTGATTAGAAATTGGCCAAAAAAAAAAAGATCAGTGCATCCAGAGGTAATAGCAAGACCAACATACAATCTTGTTTGAGATTATTTACCAGGAACTTACAGAGCCAAGGCTTTTTTAATCTAATTTTAAAGGATCAGCTGGTGCACTGCAGCAGCATCAAGTCCATGTTGGAGGGGGTTTGAGTTTTGACTCCTTTCCCCTGTAACACAACAGGCTCTCTGGAGTCTTCTCCTCAGGGTGGGATGGGCGGGGAGGCAGGAGCGGGCCGAAATGAAACAGGGCCACAGACAAATGGGCAGCCTCTGGAGAAGAGGATGAAACGAGTGAAGCGAGAGGCGTAGGAACACACACCTGCGTCCTGACATCTGCTGACAAAGGCGTGCCCTTCTACAGGACCACTCAGGGAAAAGCATTTTTTGCGTGTGCGCTTGTGGAGGGTTCGAAAAGTGGCTCCTTGTTTTTTTTTTCCCCGTGTGCAAGTGAGCACATGTCTATGCGCAAGTGTATCTGAGTGAATGTGAATGAGAACATGCAACGTGACCGGGGCTGATAACAACCTCTATTCAGGAGCCGAGTAAACACGAGTGGCTCCCAAGATTATTGCTTTGGCTGCCTTGCAAAGAACACTGGCCCATCAAACACATACACACACAAATATGGTGAACACAGAGCAGTGTTTTATTAATGCAATATTTATGAGGAAACAGAAGCATTGCTTTTGCATCTACAAATACTTCCAGCAAAAAAAAAAAAAAAAGGAAATTAGCAGTTTGCCCCAAAGTGTTGCATGTGAGCAGCTTAATAAAACCCTGAGTGGGGTGTGGTGCAAATTCTTAACATTTTCTCTCCTGAACAAAACCCTGTAGCTTCAATAGCAAACAAGCATGGACACGTCTCATCTGGAGTCCAGGGATCACTCTTTAAAGTAAGGAAATGCAGCGGACGACAGCATTACACCAAACAAAGCCTATTTAAACCCAAGATTGCCAGATGAAAATTTTTGTAGTCTGTTTATCACAGGGGCTTATTGCTAAAGAAGAAGCCACATCTGCTCTGTAAGGCTGGCAGCACGGGGCTGCCAGGCTGGAGTAAGAAACGCATTGTTTTTCTGTGTAGCTCTCCTGTTGACCTTGAGTGTCTGGAAGGAAGTGTGGTGAGCCCCGTCTGGCATTTTGCTGGCCATTTAAGTTTAAAATACAGTCTGTTAGTCCAAGGCGAGTGCTCAGGCCCCACAGGGGAGCTGGCGTTAACTCCTCAGCCAAGGCACACATGGTCACTACCGCTTTTTTTCCCCCCATAGTGAGGCTCGTTTCAAGCTGCTACCGCTGCTTTTCCTGCCACCCCCCTCCCCATCGTATCTTTGTTCTATCCACAAACCCAACAATGATTCTGTTGTAACCGTAAAGCCAGACGCGCTCTAATCAGATACCGTAGAGTCACGGTGGTTGTTTTCAAACAAAAAGTTTTAAGGAAGAGAATTACTAAACCCTGAGTAAAAATACCTGGTTCACAGAATCATTTGTATAAACATTTAAAATAGAGCTGTTTAACATAATACAGTTATTTTTAGTTTTAACAGCATGGTATCCCACTGATGCCAACTTAGCAAGCCGAAGTTAGCCGGTTTATTATAAGGAAATTTACTAGAATTGGACGATTTTTCCCTCAGTTGGCCCTGACCTGGTCAGAAATACAAAAATCAGATCTTTTTTCTCGATCAGTGGACGCACCATTATAAGCTCAACTTGGTCATGCTGGCTCTCCTGAGAATGATGGAAAGAGGAAAGAAATGCAATGTTATTATTAGTATCCGTGAAGTGCTAAATGAAGTAGGAAAAAAACTTAGAGGTGCGGGAAGCTTTTCAAATAAAAACGGTATACTTCACATTTCTGGTGTTCATTCACAGTGTAGAATGCTGTATCAGTAGTACAAAACAAAACAAAGTTAAAACAAAATCAGGTCCAATTTTTTTTTTTTTTGATTTGTAAAACAAACTCCTATGACTGTCCTCTTTCACACACTGGCATGTCTTCACTTTGGCTTCTAATAAAATTTAACGAGTGCTCACGGAAGGAAGGCTAGAAAAAAACTAACAAAAAAAACTTTTCAATGCTGTTTTCACATCTTAAAGTTCTCAATAAGAAACTGAAATTTACAAACACTTTAGATCAGTAATCATCTTAGAATCCTAATCTGCGAATCTGTGTCATTTTGCACGGTTCTTCACTGGTATAGCTCGCCTGGTATAGCTGCTTTACAGGTATGCAGGTCATTCTTTTAACACAGTATTACCTTTATACCACCAAAGTGGTCCTTTAGTTGCTACATTATGACAGATGTTCATAAATGCCGTAGCTTTTTTTCCAGGTAAATGACCAATAATTCAGAGTGCTAGCACTTTCATTAGGTGGGCTTTAAACCATTATTGCATGTTACGTCATTAACAACGGTATCAGTCAATGTTAGTCATTTCATCACATATTGTATCGGCCTGATGAGAGAAAACTAGACAGATATAACAATCAAAGTTTTTTTTCCACCCTGGTGCTGCTGGGGACATGTTTTTGGGGGTCTACCATGTGGTATTTGCTTGGTCATGTAACAGTAGTAGTGATGCTACTAAGTTACAGATAGTACCTATATAATATAGGTAAATATTGGTCAAAGGCTTATTGTAAACTATAGGAACAGTACAGACTTTCAGTGGTTTTGAAACTTTGAAAAGGATAAGAACCTAAGAACTAGATATGCCTTTAGCACATCTGCTAAAGGCATATCTTTAGCATATCTGGTGCTAAAGGCACCAGATATGCCTTTAGCACCAGGTGCACTGGTGCTCCATTCTTACTTCTGGAGCACCAGTAGTAAGAATTATGCCGAGATTTTACATCCTCAAACCAGGAAAAGTAAAGCTTTACAGCACTGACAGAAAGGGCACGCACATGACTCTGTTCTGTCACACTGACAGAAATAGGTTACATAGGTCTTTGAGTTTTGCAGGCCTTTGCTCTGTAGAGAGAATGAGAACAGGATGAAGAATGACTGCAGGGGACAGTGCAGCTTGAGGTTACAGTGCATACAGTGTTGTTAGTGGACAGACACAACCTTTTGCCAACCTGGAGCTGAACCATTGAACATAGAGGCACCTCAAACCCACCCTGATGGAATATGAGGAATGTATCAAGTCACAGGCAGTGATGTTGACTCTGTCTAGGTGGTATTGCTGCCCACACAACAGTGAAGGAGCCTGAGTGAAACTTGGCCTCAGACCTGACGACTGTGGGTTTAAGGCCTACATGAAGGGCTGCACGTTTCAGAGCAACGCCAATTATCTCGGGGGCAGCTGGGGTGGCATGGCGAGCAGGAAGAGTGCTGTCACTGACCTCGCACTTCAACCTGTCTTTGAGCAGAGCATGCACAAACCCCCCACCACCATACAACCCCAATTAAATATCTCAAATGTCAGCGGAGACCTCAGACCTAATAAGAGGTGCCAGGGTTTGACCAGCTTCCCCTAACATCCACAGAGAGTTTTGATTAAAGTAAGTCATTTTTGCTCTAGTACGGAGTGCAAATGCTAAAACATGGAACCGAGGCAGTATACTGCTGACCTCTCATAATTTCTCCAGCAGGAACCAGGTGCTTCGTGCTTTAATGCAGTGGGCAATTTTATTACTGCAGGCAAGCTGATGTGCTAAAAAGCATATTCTAGCTCTAACATTAGAGCCTAATCTCCCCAGAGGACAAAGTAAAGTAAAAAGCTGCTTGTTACTGATCCATATTGGCCATCTTAAGGGGCCCTGGGAGAGTTGGGCATGTCTTTCACAGCAGAACTGTGTCTTCTCAAGCTGGGCATCTGGTAGGTTGCGGTGCACTCTGTAACAGTAGGAAGCTGGGGCAGGGGGGCTGAGGGGTGAATCTAAAAAAGGAGCTGGAGAGTGGGATTGTGGGTGGAGAAGGGAAAGGGGGGGTCGCCACAGGCATTTACCTAACCAAACACAGCTGTCAGGCGTGTGTGTATGTGTGTGTTTCGATATGGCAGGAAAGAGAGAAGGGATTATGGTAACACAAGGAGTTTGGCTCATTCGAATGGGAGAAAACACCACAAAACTGTGGCTAGAACAAAACCCAGTGGCAGAAATGCTCCGTTCATCTCCTCTCCTTTCCATCAGTGCCCTCGTCCAGCGAGGGCCAGCCAAAAAGAAGGGAGTCAAGCTCAGATAACTCTCTCCGTCTTATCCTAACAGGATTCAGTCTGTATACAAAGGCCTATAACAATAATGAAAGGAGGTTTGTGAGCAGTTGAAGCAAGGTTAAGCAGAATGCACAACCTCTTGTGAAAAGAGTGCCATAATCCCCCAGACCTAAAAACAAAAGTACTAATTAAAGACTAGCAACTTAAAACTTAAAGACTATTTACTGGTGGATATCAACCACAGAGTCAGAACATTCTATTGCTCTCTAAAACTGGAACACCGTGTAACTTGTTGATTAAATAGCAGGAATATATATAAATGAACCAAAATGGGATCACAGAAAAAAGATGTCTTACAAACTAATCCATGTTTTCTGCATTCTATTAAGTTCTTACAACATAATTGAATGTACTTTATCTTAATTTTACATGACCAAACAACTCAAAAAGTAATGCACTTGGATTAGCCATTTTTATTGCATAAACATGCTTTGATTGAAACCCCTCCATTGTAAGCTTAGGACCGTTATCCTGCTGGATGCTCAACTAAGTCTCAACTAATTTAAAACGCTATAAAACGTTTATCTCATCCTCCCATCAATTCTGACCACATTCCATCTTCTGTTTAGGAAAAGAATTCCCAAACCATGATACTGCCACCGCCACCATATTTCACAATGGGTAATTTGTGCATAGTCCTTATGAGAGATTGCAGGAAAGTTGATATTGTGACTTGTTCACTGTTGCTACATGCTTGTCCAGGGGGATGGATTGCTACAAACTCAGTGACTCAATCCAACTGACTGGGTTTCCTTTAGAAAACCTTTGTACCAACTGGCATAATACATTGAAGTATGGCTGCAATGTTTTATGACTAGAATCAAACTAGCATGAATGTTATTGACTGGGTTTCTGGTGACAAAAATACAAAAGTAGGACTTTTATTGGATTCCTTCCACTAATGGCTTGCGTTCTCTTACAATTTTATAAAAAAATACATTTGTGGAGTGCACAAATGACAATGTTCTCAAACTCAAAACAAACAAGCTGTGGATTTCCTCCAGTTAAAATGCTTTTCCTGCCTTTCAGTTTAAGTGGATGGCTGTGCTTGGATAGGCTTCCATTGGTTTCAGACTATTTTTAAATGTTTCAATGAACCACACTATGAGATTATTAAAGATTAAAATATTTTATTACCTTACTCTGCTTTATGATGACTTCCTACCTAAATAGAGTGTTGCATTCGTTGGTCTTCATGATGCTGTTTCTGATCAAATGTTCTCTGACAAACCAATTAGGACCCACCGAAATACTGTATTGATATACAGCACTTTGCACCCAGGATAACTTCTGAAGGGAATTTGATGCACTGGAATAAAGCGAGTGAATACAAATAGATGTCTGATTTTTCAGACTTATTTGTAAAAATATTAATAGTATCCATTCTTTTCCTTTCACAATTATGTACTACATAAAATCCCAATCAAATACATGAAAATGTGAAAAAAGGGGTGTGAATACTTTTCAGAGGCAATGTGTATGACTGATGGAGGTGCTGGTCTAAAATAGAGCAAATTGCAAAATGCTTTTTTTTACCAGTTTTTGAACCAATCTAAAAATATTGCTTGTCTGAAGTGGATTTTAGACAAAAAAAAAAAGAAAACCAGGAAAAACAGAAAAAGCTAAATATTTGTTTTGTCCTAATTTTTAGGATCATGTTACTAGGCCACACCACTGGACTACATTACACATTTAGTTTCTAAACCACCGTTTGAAATACCTTCAGTCCATCAGGTTTTAAAATTTTTATCTTTGTGTCTTCTGTAGGTTTCTTAGTGAGCTGTGAATAATTGGTGTTTGAAAAAATACTAACAGAGTACAGTAGATAAAGTAGTATATCAACCTCCATCCTGGTTTCAAACAGAGCAAAAGCTACACAAGGAGTTCATGCCATCTCATAAGTACATCTTCTGGTCAGGTAATGCAAGCAAGTTAGAGCATGAAGGCAGAGGAAGAAGTAGATGAGAGATGGTAATGAAAATATGGAGCGGGGTGGCTGGACTGCACAGATTTGAGTTTTAGAGGAGATGAGCGTACCACTGACTGAGTTAACCCCACAGGCCTGTCACATCCTATTCTCGGCTTCGCTGAGCACGACACGGCTGAGGACGGAAAAAGGGTGCAAGTGCAGTCACATGCTTCTGGCAAACTCGCCGAGCTTAATGATTCGGAAGGCAGGGCTGGGCTAAATCGAACTAATTTAAGGTTGGACCAGATGCACTTCATCAAACACAGCCATCACCTGATGAATCAGTGAGTCATCTCGCTTGGAGGAGAGAATCCAAGGATGGCAAATAAGATTCGAGCCATGGAAATGAGTAGAATAAATTACTCACTTCTCATGCAAACCAAGTTATTCTTGAATAAGGAGTAAAATTAAACAAGATCATGTAATTCCTCTGATAGTCAAAGAGACAAGACCTTGACAAAAGTTGATTAATCAAAGTTACAGAAAGACTTCAAAAGCAATTTAATAGAATTGGTAAGAGGAAACAGAAATATGATTAAGTTAGAGGAGGTGTCTCTCATTGCACAAGGATTTTTTTTGGTTTGCCTGTCGTTATTTTGTCTTCCAAAAATATTTACTCCCCAAAGCCAAAATGTCCTCCACGTGACAATGAAGAGGGGGTGGAGTGTGTGTGTACGTGTGCACAGAGAACACACAGAAAACCCATTGTTGGCCAGACCCGAAAACAACACAGCAGATTGTTTCTCCACGGACAAAGGAGGTCTGGTTTCTCATAGTGATTCGGAGCCGATTTACTGCCTGTGGCTTCAAAAGAGTGGAAACAGAAGCCCCCTCTAAGAGTGCACGCAGCTCACTGGGCAGGCAGCAGAAATGTTATTCACATTTTTCAACTGTAAAAACAAAACAAGGAGGAGAAAAGAGAATCTATAGATTAATACTTTAGTTTCATAATGCAAAATGTAATGTGGTACGTGAAATCATCTAAAATATTTTAAAGTGGTGACATTTACATTACTACGGGTGTTTTACCACAAGTAAAATATGTAAAACATTTGTGGCAACTTGATATTAAACTGATAAGAATTGGAACATGTTGAACATTAAGGTAGGTCAAAATGAATATTTCAATACAAATTTCATGATATAAGGTAAGACTTTCATTTTTCCAAGCTGGTGCTACAGACAAAGTTATGGCTAGAAATCATAACATTGGTGCTGGAAATCTAAAACTATCAGAACAAGGCAAGAACGTCTGGAGAAGAGCCAAAGCGACTCTCATGGGCAGCTGTGACTCAGTGGGAAGAGTAATCATCTTGCAATAGGACAGTTGTGAGCTTCTGCCCAACACATGTCGATTTGCAGATAGGCAAGGCGTTTAACCCCAAGTTGCCTACCAATCTTCATATCATCACAATAATGGATGCACATTTATGACCGAGGCTGGATGAATACTGCTTGTAGTGTAGAAGCACTTTGAATGGTGGGTAGGATTAGAAAAGCACTACACACATTCAGAGCTACCATCCCATTTATCTTTAGTCAAAAGGTAAAAGCAAAAGCGTTTCTTAGAGGCATTTTATAAATGAGGCAGATAAACAGGAGCCAAAGGGTGTCCCATAAAACTTTTGGAAGCTATGTGTCATAGTGATGACTAGCAAATAGAGTTGCGCTACAAATTGGTGAAGGATCTGAAAAACACTGATATTCAAAAAGCTTAAAAAGGTCACCAAGATTTAGATCTGTGAGTGTTAAAACATTCCAAATGGATAAACAAACATTATCCTTTAAAAACTTTCTGCTACTCCCTTTACAACTCCTTCCCGCTATGAAACCATCAGCAGCAGACGTCTCCATTTCACACCAAAGAGTCTTGTATGAAACGGCTACAAAACCAAAATAGTGATGTGGCATGATACTCAATCTTAATTCTTCCATTCAATACTAAATTAAAAAAAAGAAATTATCAGTTATGGCTTGTAATAAGTTATTAATATTTAAGAAAACATTCATGCTGCACATTTCAATGCTAATAAGCAGTATTAGTATAGATTTACTTGATATTCACATCATCATAACACATGCAAAATAGTGAAATTCAACTAATTGGAATCCACAATAACACACATAATATTGTTGGATTTATTCATTTGTAGATTAGAGCTGCAAAATACATCGCAAATATAGCGTCTCTGTGATATCAATGAGTTATCGCTCATTGATATCTCAGTTTTGGGGTGTGTGTATTGCATGCACTGATATAAAACTGAGTCCACATCCCATTGTCTTTTGTTCAGAATCAATCACAAGGCAGTAGCCTAACCTCTGGAAAAACAGGAGAGTGAGGTGTTGTAGTGCAGCACGTCTCCTGTTCAACTTCTACAGACGCCATTAATTCTTTATGGTTCACTGCTGCCTAACCTTGTGTATACGGTCTCACAGTCTCGCAGCAAATTTTCTCATCTTTTGAGCTCAGTGATGCTGACGAACTGAGGATACCTGAGAGGTTTCTTCACATCCCATCCAACCACACAACCCTATATGTGTGATATCCCCATGGGTCACAAGTTTTGCACAAGATAAACAATTCATGAGTCCCTGTAAACATGCAAGAGCTACAGAGAGTGGGAGAGAAAAGAGAGTTGTGGACAATGTGTGTGCATGATGTGTTGGTGTGAGATGTCTGAAGCTCTTTGCAAGACAAGGTGATTCACCAAGTCTCTGAAGCGAAGCGTAATGGCATTAAAAAACACTGATGGCATTATCTGTGGAGGGAACACTCTCAGAACAGAGAGCCAGGCAGGGACATGGGCTGACAGAATAAAATGTTGGAGAAAGTAAGGAAAGAGGACAGCAAGCAACTACACAAGGCTAATCAGATTATATAGATTTGGCCAAGCAAAAAGAAACAAGGTCTCCTTTTGTCCTCCAAACTGCCCAGAGCAAGGTAAGGTGAGGAGGGGTTAGCACACGTTATTCAATGTCTACATGGGCTCAAGACCATTGTTGTTGTGTCCTCTCACGAGACAGGGTCAATGGCAAATAGAAATTGAAATTGATTGGCTGCTCATAAATCAGTGAGGGGAAAAGATGTGGAGCGTGTTTATGGGGCATATGGAGGGGCAGGGTTTGACATGTTGGATGACAGAACAAAGATGGGCCGCATTTTATTTCCAACATCCTCTCAAATACAAGTAAGCATGTTTTTATATAAGAAATATTTAACATGATTATTAAAATGCAAAAATAAAAACACTTGTGCTTTTGAAATAATCTCCCTGAAAATTATGATTACAGTAATTACATGTTGTGTTTTATTAGTTAATTTAGTTTTCTAATAAAAGCAACATTTCCATAATGTGAAACTCATCTCCAGGGGAAAATATATTTAGAAAGAAAAAAAAAAGAAAAACTCTTGGAAGATTAATGAAGGATGAAGAATACTGGATCTGATCCCACTTAGCAGCTCTCAAGAGATCCTGCTGCTCCAGTCGCCCACAACTGACAGGAGTCCAGACGACATGAATGTATATTAAAATTAAAAACAACTTGGACCGTTTACAAATGCATCCTTGAATAATTCAGAACTGCCCTACATTTGGTGTTAAATATGCAATTTTGCCGGCAGCCAAAATCCCTCATTTTTTTCAGAGGCCACAGCCTTCAACTCGTCTCTATTCTGAGCAGAGGTTCGTGCTCCATACAGTGGCGTGCCGTCGTGATCTAGTCTAGAGTTTAGGAAAGGGTGTAATTGCTCGTCTGAGATCTATAGAAGAGGAAGGAAAAAGATGATCCCCACCCTATAATTTACTGGGGGCTTTTAGTGGCCAACACCCTGGTTCTGATGCTCTGATCCTGCCCTACATAATCCAAGATTAGCAGTTCATACATTAGCATGATAACACCTGCTGCAGGAGATCAGGTGACAAACATCTATTTATGTAAATGTAATATTTTATCCTCTTGTCCGACAGTCAAACATCCTTCTGAGAACAATTTAAAACCGTGTACTCTCCAGAGATAACTCAAGTTTAAAATAAACATTTTTTCATTGGAAGAATACCATCTGGTCTGCCTTTAGCACTGAACTGCTGTAGGTTATGTAGTCAGGAACAGTTTCATTTTTAGAAACATTCAACAATTATCCTTTCAAAGATATAAAATTCAATTTAAAAAGCTGTTGTACTGTAAACTGATGTGCAAATTAAGTTACTAGAATGACAGTATAGTCAAGTTTTAAAAATAGTTTCAAAACCACTAAATATGTAACAAGTTGTTTTAATGAGAAACCAGTGTTATGATTTTAGCATGAGTGGAGGTCATATTTTTTTCTTCTTAAAACAAAAGTAATTGTGTCATGTTAAGTATTTGTTTAAATCTACGTCTTAATATTGTGACTTCTTTATTTTTCAAGTATATCGTACTGTTACAAATATCTTTCCTCAAAGGAAATTAGTAGATATAGGTGGAAATGTATTCATGTCAAACTTCTGAATGAATCCAACAAGAAGTGGTTTTATTTTGAAGAATGTGAAATGTCCAAAGAATGAGGTGGTAATCATCTAAAACTTCACCACATAGAGAACAATGAAGGGTTGGGAGGGTTTTCTTTTCCATGCCAAGTCAGAAGATTTGAATGATTTACAGCAAACCTTATAGCATCTGCATTTTAAACATTTTTGGTGAATCTAAAACAAAACCTGGTCCAAAACCATATATAACATACCAAATTATAAGCAAGGGGTGAATGAACAGAACAAGATGGAAGGCTGTGCCATTGTCATGACATGATAAACAGTGTACCAGGCAAACCGTGTGGTAATTATTATGAAGATACTGCATAAACGTATTGTCATTTGCATATCCCCATCAGATATGTGATGAGTGGTTTAAATACTGCCTCTCTTTTATCCCTAATTACATGAAAATAACATTTCTAAGTTTTAAACCTCATTTGAGTCAAATCTCAAGTATTTAGAGCACAAATCTAAGTCAAGTCTAAAGCCTTTGTTTTACAGACCTAAAAGCAACTAGAATTACCATCGTTGGTTAAAACGTACCACATTAAAAAGAAGATGAGATACAATACCTGCAGTACAAGTGGTTCTGGGTTGAATGCCAAAGTTATCAACAGCTGCATTCTCTCCGTGTCTTTCAAGTTCTTTAGCAGGAAGCTGCCCGAGTCTTTAGTTTCAGCATATCTTCGGACCACACGGTCCAACAACCTCTGTGAGGGACAATGCACCAGGTCCGACCAGCCCTCCACCACGCCTGGGGTGAGCAAGCGAACATCCCCGTTGATCCGGGCAAACTCAGTCTTGTACATGGCCTGGATGAGGTCACAGCGAGGTCTGCCTGTTGCCCTCTTGCAGATTTTCTGGTCTATTTCGGCCAGCTCCTGGTTGGAGCCAAGCCGCTTGAGCACCACACGTCGCGTTCCCTCCCTGGGCTCTCCGTACTGCGCGAAGTAAACATTTTTGACATTGAAGACGTCTAGAAACCTCAGGCGACCCCAGGTCTCAAAGGAAACCTGACCGTTCATGAACTTGCGGCACCAGCTGGTGCCGAAGCAGGCGGGACACTTGTTGAGGTTAATGAATCGTCTGTCAGTCAGCTCATTCTTCTGAAAGGAGGCGAACAGGTTGTGAGTGTTCATCAACAAGATGACAGACAAACCCAGCACTAACAGCAGCTTCAGACAGCGGTACAGTCGGCCCAGTTTGAGAGGCAGGAACCGCAGCATGTTGGGAATGGGTGGGGATGGTTGGGTACCAAGGGATGGGGAAGCAGGAAGGGTATCGAGTCAAATGTCAGGGAATAAACCTTAATGATTATCTGTCATAGTGCAGTGGAAATTTCTAAAGCTGCAGGCGGGGGCACGGTTGGCACATCTGCCCACTGCCGCTCTCTGGCAGTGGTGAGTGCGTCATGTTTTCTCTTCCTGGAGTCTGGGAGCCAGCAGTTCTGAAATTAAACACAGAGAGAAAAAGGAGAACTCATAACTTTGGGTAAAATAAAAGAGAACTGCATTGCGTAAATCTAAAATTGTCCCTTTGGTCAGAGATAACAATTTGAAAAATGGTTATTTCATCTTGCCCTAACCCAATTCCCAAAGTGTGAAACATCAAATAAAAGACAAAAAAGCACTTTCTGTGGCATAAGAAATTGTCTCACAAATTTGAATTGCTTGGGTCATTTAGGAGATTTCATTACTTTTTGGGACAAAATGAGTTGGCCTACAGCCAATGCAATAAACTTGCCAGTGCCGTTAGAGCCCTCTCTTTCTTAAACTCCTTGAATATTCTACTGTGAGACATAAGCAGGGGAAAAGGGGAGAAAATAGTGTCAATGTTCAAATTAAGAGGAATATACAACTCTCTTACAGCGTAAATGAAAACGTACACACTCTGAGGATGATTGCTCAGAGGAGCTCACACAAAAATCCATCACTTGTCCTCCTAAGAACGGCTAAATAACTCGCAGTCTGCTTGCCTTGACAGTTACGCTGCGCTCAGGAATCTTAGGAGGAATCTTGCTCTGCATTGTGAAGACAGTCACGCTGTGCAAAACTTAACCTTTGATCAGAGCTGCCCTGCTTCTTTTTAATCACACTTTGAAGTGGTTTCTTTGAAAAAAAAAAAAACACACACAAAAAAACAGCGAGTGTCACTGGAATAATGTTTGTGATCGAGGGAGAGGGGGTTTGTGAATATCCCCACTAAGCAAACCGGTGTCAGCAGAGGAGTGAAATGGTAAAAGCAATGAATGAAAGAGATTAGGCAACAGAGGGATAATAAAAGCTCCTGATAGTATACCCCTGATGAAGACATTCTAGACTCTCCAATCAGGTTTTTAGCAAAGAGTATTCTAAGGCGCTTTAAGAAAGACAATGACTCAGGCAACGCAAATTAGCCATTCTCAATTAGAACTCATTAAGACACGCCTATTAGGACTGCTGACTTGAGAGGGCATGGCTAACGAGGAGGCGCACTAGTACCATTAGCGGGCGTGTCAACGGGCTCCTTGGATTCTCCTCTCAGATCGAAGCAGCAGAGATTTTTAAAAGGCAAGGTTTGAGCGCAGCCAGGGAGCAGCAGTTCTGAAACGCCTGCAATGTGTCAGATAAGAGCAAAAAGCATTTACTCTTGCGTCTCGTTTCTGTCTGAGAAATACCTTGATCAGATCAGGCTAACATGACTAATGTAAAAATAGAAAATATCCAAAACATGGAGGATACACACAGTTGTGTTGTATATTTTTTTAAAGGCAAAAACAGTTTTGATTTACTTCTCTGTACCATAAATAGAAAAGTTGCTTTATATCTTCTAAGAGAAAAAATTTAAACTTTCAAATTTCTTAAAGTAATTTGGGTCTGCTTCTTCAGCTGATATTTAATAAAGCACAAAGACCGTTATTTTAGACATGATATACATTTGCAAAAAATACTTTTATAAAAGTACCTTAATTTAACTGGGATTGTACAGAAACAAACATACAATGTTATTCAAAGAAAGTATCTTACCTGGAACAAAACATGAGTTAATATTTAAGCTCACTTCAACAAAAACAGAACTGGTGTGATAAATAAAACAAAATATCCAATGCCATTCAGAAAACACAACTTTCTTTCTTAAAGTGCAATGAAAAAGTATTCATATCTCTTGAGACTTTTCCACATTTTGTCACCTTACAAACACTAACTTCAATTTATTTTACTGTGGTTTTATTGTTAATTTGAAGGAAACTGATAGTTAAAGATTAACAAATAAAATCTTACAACGTGTAGATTTGTACAAGCCCCCCGTTTACTCTGCTATACCTGAATTAAAATCCAGGGTAAACCATAAAACAATATGCCTTTAAACATCACACTGTGCACTATTCAATTGATTCCTGAAAGATGGCAGTGGCAGCATCATGATGTGGGTAGGTTTATCTTCAGCAGGAACAGGAAGTCGGTCATAGCTGATGGGAGGATGAACTTAGCTAGATACAGGGTGATTCTGGAGGGCAATCTGCTACAGGCTACAAAAAAGTTGAAATTGGGGCAGGGTGCACCTTGTAACAAGTTCAATCTCCAAACATAACCAGAGCTCCAAGGGAACTGTTAAGATCAGTGGTTCTCAACTGGTCAGATTTCGAGAGCCTCCACTTAATGACAAGTCGTGACCCACATCAGTTAAGTTTTATGGAGCAAAAATATTGTCTTGTTTAATGATAAAATGGTACAACGGAATATCACAGCTTGTCAGCTCAATGATGAACCAAAACTAAATTTACACCGAGATGTAATTAAAAGACATTTATAATTTTTTTTTTTTAAAAATCCCTTTTCATAAAGAGAATCAAGTCATTTTGTGCACCAGACATAAAGATGTTCGCCTACTGTGACTTACTAAGGCTGTAACCAATAATTATTTTAGTAATCAAGCATTCTATTGATTATTCTGATGACTAATCAAGTAAGGGATTAAAAAAAGAATGTTAAAAAAAAACAGTGGCACATTCTGCAGATTTTTCTTTTAACCACTCTAGCTTATTTTGTAGATTTATAAAAATTCATAAAGATACAAATAAATAATTAACTTCCTTTTTAAATAGGAAAATTATTCTATTACTTAAATGCAATGATGTAGTATTCCTTTACAGAAATAAAGAGTGAATACAGTTAAAAATATATTAACATTTTAACATGTGAAAAGCTCAGTCTTTCCTGTTTGACTTATCAATAGGCTGATGTTGATTTACTTTATTAGCAAATTAATAATTGGATATTAAAAGGTGCCTAATAGTACATTCTTTTTAAATAATTTGAATCAGCTGAAGCTAAAACTATGCTACTTGAGGAGTATGGGTCTAACATATTTACACACAAAGAAGGATCTCATCTTAAATGCTAAATGTTTATGTGTTTTGTACAGTTTTGGCTTAATTACTGCTATGAGAATGTTATTCTTACAGAAAAACGTCATGTTTCAATCTGTATATTCTATTAACTATTAACCAATTACTAGATTAGTTGACAATTATTCAATAATCAATCATTTCAGCACTATGACTCAGCTTGAAAACAACTAAAAATGTGCTAATTTAGCTTAAAGCCCAGTCACCAAATGTATAAGAATATAGAGTTAAAAGATCCTGAGTGACATCATCAGTAGCAGTGATATTAACTGAAAATACATTGAATTGAAATTAAAATGTGCAACTATTCTTTAAAAAAAAAAATCTATGAATTATTGGCCTTTTCTTACAATTGCTAAATTAAAACATTGCCTACCTAAAAAAAGTAAACAAACTCCATGTTTGTTTTTGTTCCATATTATAGTTATGCACAACTTTGCATAACTGTAATCCCTTTCAATTGTTTTCAACAGTCCGTGACCTTAAAGGGACACACTGTGGATAGGGGTATGAATACTTTTACGAAGGAATACATAGTGGAGTTGTGCCTCCATTCCTTTCAAAAACGACAACTTCAGAAGGATTCACAAGGATGTGCTTGCCTTCTGCTGCAGAGACGCGAGAGGAAGCTGATTGCTTGAGAGGAAAACTGAATATCCTGCTGCTCTAAAAGCCCGATTCAAGTGCCGTTTAGTGTGTGACACAGGCAACCGCAGCAGATGTAGCTCCAAAATCTTGGGAGCAGATATGACATTTAAGTGGGATGAACTAAAGGCTTGAATGCCACCCCACAAAACCATGAAGTTGTTTCACCTCCCTCTTCATTTGGGAGAAAGACAGAAACAGCCTGGGTGAGCGACATCAAGAGCTGAACATCACTGACTAATGAGGTGCAAAAGGTGACGAGTGATACGGGCGATTATTTGCCGTTTTACTAAAGAGGTTTTATATAATTTGAACAAGATCAAATCATACAGCTGAATAAGGCAGCAAAAACATTAAAGTTCTTACACAGTTTTCTCATATACATGATGTTTTGTACACTTAAATTCTTTTGGAGGAGCTGGCCCAAGTGACTGGAGAGAGGGAAGTCTGGTTCTCTGAGATTACGCTGCTGCCCTCATGACCTGACCCCCGAACATGACTGACTGATTGATTTATGGATGGACTCATCAAGGAGGACACAAAAGCATCCAGAACATCTGAAGCACTGCAGGCTTTACTTGCCTCAGTTAGAAGAAACATGTTTAACAAAAATAGTGTTTGAGCGTGTGCCCAATAGCTGGAGGCAGCTGTCTGGGGTTCTATTCCCGAGCTCAGCACTTTTGATGCATCTCTTCCCTTTCTCTCTCTGCCTGTTTCCTTATAACTGTGAGTAAAAGCTGCTGTTGACACAAATGTTTAGATAAGACTGGGCAAAAATGGCCACCATGGGTTACCCCAAGACCACTACTGACCAGAAAGAATGCAAAGTCCGATCCGGGATTTAAAAAAAAAACAAAAAGGCATCTTGATGACCCGACAGACTTAGGAAAATGTTTAGTGGATTGACTTTTTTCATAGAACTTTTCAGAAGGTGTTTGTCCTGTTACATCTGGTGTAAAAAAAAAAAAAAAAAGAATGTCAAGAAAAATCATACGACAAGGTGGTGGCAGTGTGATGGTTTGCTGCTGATATTTTAACAGACTGCTTACAAAAGCAGTGACACTGATACTTTAAACAAGCCTCTCTGCTGCCTGGGCATCAGTGATAAAACATACACTTTGAATCCTTAAAGATCTAAACAAGGGATCTAATTGGATCTCTAGACAAGACAGACTTAGTTTTGTTTCATTGAGTATTACTGGTATACACTAAATTACATTTTTTTATACTTTTTATTCTTCTTAGAGTTTAATGGCACTACTGTGACAATGCTGTCAGATTACCGAAAGCATAATGTTTCTTTTCACTGGAAGATGCTGTCGGCACACAGCTAAGCCGCTGCTCCCTTGTCAAAAGCTCAACGTTCTCTTATAGTTACAGTTCTCATGAAAACATTAAAATTGGGTTTCGAGCAAATAAAAAGCCAGTACTTCATTAAAACTGTGACAAGCGAGACTTGTAAATACCGACTAGCTATAGCTTCAGACAGTAGCAGATCTGCATGAATGTTCTCTCATTTATTTAGCTGACAGTGAAAAAATGAGTAAAGTAGTGGTCTGACCAAATCATCTTAACAGTTGATAATTGTTTGAATCAACTTACGGTACTGTTGTTCTGCACATTAGTTGAAGCAACTGTAACGTCTTCTGATGTGACACATAGTTCCACAAATTTCTGCCACAGAATGCTAACCATCCCCCCACCCGAGAACTAAAAACTTCACACTTCACACAAACATGTCTGATTGCCACCAGATTAATGAAAAGCACCTTATGTATCAAACTTGATTAAGTGCACTAATTGTTCAAGTGATGGGTTAATTTACACAGGCCGTTCTGTTAATGAAAAAGACGTGAGGTGAGGCGATAACATCCTTAATATATTGTCAGTTGCGTCTATAAATCTAGCATATGGCTCATCTGTGATTCTTTTTCCTGGCAGTATTAGGCAGAGAATTTATCAACCAGGAAGTTAACAGATTAAAAAATATTTCCTGTAGCGGGCTGGTGCTGAAGTTTAAATCAAGATTAAATCATTCAGTTAATTGAAAGGATAATGTGGTGAAATAAGACTGGGATATTTTTTCCCTCAATTAATTACTCATTGAGTGATTTTTTAAAAATTTATTTTACACCTGCAAAACCGTTTATTTAATTTGCTCAGGGTCTACAGCTGAACGCAGCAACCTCGACATTCATTGGCACTCCTGGAAAGGATAAGGCATGCACTGAGAAATTGGCCAAGTCATGCGATTTTCAGCTCGATCAGCCTTGATGAGGTGACTAACGGATAGGAAACTCAGAACTCCAATCTTTTTCCAATCAGTGAATGCCGCATGCATGAGCGCTACCACGTGTTGACACCGTGGTAGACACTGTTTGGTTTGGATCGTGTAATTGAGCGAAGAAAAGTCGGAGTTATTCAGTTTTTGCATCAGGAACAGAGTACAACAAAGTAGCTGTTTCATCTTTTAAAGTTTTCCATCTCTGTCATAAAATAGGGCTGGGCAATAAATATAAAAATATGTGTGTATACGTATGATCAACTTTAACAGAAAGTACATCTGATAGAATATTCTATAATTTCGCTGAACTCCGATCCAAAACCGCACAGCATTCTGGGGGATGTAGGCAGAGGAAAGGCTGTGACCTCTCAATTTCTCAAGGCCAGCTGAGAAACGTGAGTGACATCAACTCAATTACTAATTGGTAAGCTAGAAACAACCTGTTGAGTGACTTGCACAACAGCAGAGTCAAGTTTCATTTATATTTTTAAAAATAAAAAAAACAATAGAGTGGAATGAAAGGAGAAAATGAATACAGCAGCTTGAGAAGAAATTTTGGGCAAAACAGGGAAGGTCACATCACCAGTTTGGCAGTATTTCAAATATTTCAAACAAAAAAAACTAATCAATAGTTATAGACATTGACTGATATGAAATGGTAATATTGTGATGAAAGACATGGACTAGGAAATCTCGGCAAGTTTTGTAGATCAAAGAGTTGAAGTAAGGATTATCAAGGCAATTGCACATAAAGATGATAGCAGCATTAGGGAAGGTTTAGTGGACTAGCCATTATGTTTTTACACATATTTCCCCCCCACAAGGAATAAATACACTTCTGTTTAAAGTTGAATTTTTACAAAATTTCTGATAATTATTTAGAGGTGACTTTATTGCAACATATTTCTTTATTTTCAGGCTTTTTAAACAGGGTATACCTGTTTAGAGATCCTTCAGCCAATAAATGATAAACATTTACCCATATGTGTGAGTTAAAGGCATACTGTGAGGCACTGAAGCACCAAGGTTACCAACTAGAGTTTTTGACAAGGGTAAAGTTCAGTTGAATCTCTAAAAAAGCCAGATGCTTTGCATTCAAGCACAGATGTTACACACTGGAATACATAGTGTTAACCTTTAAAGCTGAGTTGTCTTTTCAGCCAAACCTGACAGTGCTCACAGAAAACTTGTGTTTCTAATTAGTCACCCCCACACTATTGCTCTCCCACGGTGACACAGAGATAAAGAGAGATGGCCTAGATCAAGAGGAACACATTATTTGGAGCAAGCACCAATTCACCTTTCATCATTAAAAAAATACCAAATTTGGAACTTGAGGGTTGGGGGGAACAAGAAAAAAAAAAGTTTGTCAGCATGCTTTTTCTACAAAGTACTTCGGAGAGCACTTTCCAAGAAAAGAGGGCAAATCAAAAGGGTGCCTGACTCCTCATGCATTGGAGATGAGTCTTGCAAGCAGAACGTTCCAAGTTTGGCAGATGTTAAGAGCCGCAAAATGGCTCATTACTGGGACAGAAGAAAGCACAAGATAAAGCAACAGGCTCAGCGTAGGCTTAAAACAGAATGGCAAAGGTCGACACAGTGGAGGAGGACAGGGTAATCTAATATTTCGTTTTGCATTAAACTTACATTTTGACAGAATAACTGATAAGACAGAGGGAGGTTAAAATGGAAATGTTCACCCATTTTCCCCAGCTCTTTGTGTAAAACTTGTTTCAGATAATGGGAGTACAAAGGAAAAGCTGACATTTGGGGGTAAGTGGTTTCTTTCGCGGCACCTGGGGGTAAACTTCATTACAACATAATGAAGTCAAGCCACACAGCAACATGCTTGATTTATTCCACTGAAAATGCAAAAGGAGGGTGCATGTTGGAATTATGAGGACTCAGTCAAATGGAGCAAAATATGTGTCTAATTAAAATCCAGCAAAAAGGGAAACTTTGAGTTATTGCTTTTGTGACTGAATCAGAGCGGCTGTTCTTCTCTGTCTGACAGGACGCACACACAAACGCACTAATGTCTGCTCGGGAGGCTGCCAGCATCATCACAAAGCCCCAAAGCTCAGGAAAGAATCCGCTCTATAGCCCCCAGCCTCCGGTCACGTTGCACTGTCCGCTTCTTGCTGTGGAAACAAACTACTGTAGCCAAGATTACTGATGGGGCAAATCGATAATGTTTTATCATAAAAAACTTTTTTTTCAGCAACAGCTGGATCGCCTCGAAACAGCGAACATGTGGGACAGTGAGACGCAAGTGAAAGGGGACGTTTTGACACACAGACAAATAAAGTGCTTCCAATATCTGCACAAATTACCTGCATCACTTTAACATTAGCTTATCCGTCTCATCCTTAAATCATAGAGCAGGTGGTTTTAAGAGAATATCAATATTGTGCACGCTGCAACAAAAAGATGCAGCAAATCAGAAGCACAGGCAGGTTTGGATTCCAAAGCAGATATTTGTTTTGTTTGATTTACTCAACAGCATGTTTCACAACCTACATCCCTCTGCTGGATTTTGAAGAGCCATCCATTGATTTAAGTCCATGCAGTAAGCTAGAGAAACACATCAAGTTTGGCAACGTTATTGATTAAAAACAAGCTGTTGAAAGATGCTGCAATTTGAAGGAAAAAGATGGTGGAAAACGTTTGGACAATTGACTGATTACATGACGTTTCCAGACAAGTTCGCCTGTCTGCTGTAGTTGTTGTTTTAGCTTTAAGTCGACTTCCAAGTAAAAAATAAATAAAAATAAGACTACACCGCTCCCTTGGGAGCTTTTAGGCAGCAATTACAAAACAACCCACCCGCAGAGCAATCATAAACATTCAAATCAACCACCAGCAGAAAGTCTTAAATGAATCTTTTATACAATTCTAGTAAGATATTTTTATGTGAAATTAAATCAAGGGCACAACTGTGAAAGCCCTGCAAAGGAAATTATTTTCTTACTTTTGTAGGTTTTAAATTTAAATAAAGATTTTTCAAAGATGTTAAAAAGTTAAACAACTTCTATATTTTAAACTTTTCAAGATCAATTTTATCTTAAAACTATCAGGATCTAAAAAAAACACAAACAAACAAACAAAAAAAAAACTCAAGCCATTGTTTTTTAGCACAGGCAGGCAACTCCAGTACTGATGTCCGTAGGTTCATTAACTTTAACCCCTTCTGTCAGTATATATTAATAGTACTGTTTTTGATGGCAGGTTTTACCCAACCAATTAAAACAATTATACTTTTAAGCCAAACCCAGTTAAATATGCACAAATAGTAATGAATGCTGTAATGAATGAAACTATAATAAGTCTCCTTCAACACCAGAAATTTAAGACACCAGTAAAAATGTCATTCAAGACCTCTTAGGACCTATTAATGCTGAAATTTTCAATTTTTGAAAGCAATAATTTAGGCTCTTTAAAGCCCCACGGCAGCCATATACTACGGAGTGAATCTCACAATAAATGTCTTTTAGCAATTAATCTAAATTATGCTTTGTGTCTAAACTAGAAATTCATCAATAAGATATTGGAAAGCCTTTATCTGCAAGTTAAATACTGAAAAAAATCCATGTTTTCTATTCCTTAATTGCATTAACACAAAGATTTTTGCACCATTTCCAGTTTATAAAACAATTATTATTATTAATTAAAAGCATGCAATTTAATGTTCCCAAAAACATTAATAAAGTTTAGGAACATATTTTCTCATGCATAAACTCAATACGACTTATATTGTAACTCCTTCCGTTTTATTTTGGAGTCATAAGAAGCCCCCCATTAAGGAAACTGCAGCACAAATCAGCAAGTCAAACTTTAAAGAAGATTTGAGATCAGCATGAGTAAAGAAAAGCCTCATCAGTCCACCTCCGTACAATGTTATTATTGGGCAATAATCTCATGTAGGAACCTGTTGATGATGAGCAGTTATCGTTTTCATTTAAAAGCTATGGTGAATTTGATCTATCCCAAAAACTGACACCATGATTGAGTGTGTTACTTTAACTACGCACTTGTTGGTACTCTGAGAACATCAAGACAAATTGCACATGATTAAATGAAGCTAGAGTGATACGTTTAGCCACACTTTATTTTATTAGATAGTTAGTCAAATAATTTTTTAGAGCAGCATTAGATGGTGTGTTCGGTATAAATGTAGTGACAGATTTTGTACCTAAAAAAAAAACGGAATGAATTTGCAAATACAATTTATTATTTTTGCAAAAGAGTTGCAGTGATGTAGCTTGTTTTAGGTTGTCTGAATATTGTACCAGCATCTTTTCTACCTCCTTTTCTTTCTCCTACGTTTTAATGACATTACTAAAAAAATATATCAGCTGTGTATTAAATTCTTAATGACGCTTTATTGTAAGCTTTTTGTTCATTACAAGATAACTTTGCATAGTGTGAACAAATCTGTATTGTAAACAGTTTTGTCTAAATTAGGAAAATTATTAAAAGGGAGATTATTTGAAATAGATTAGGTAGATTTGTTGTACTGATAACAGAAAGCCTCCTTGTGACCACGAGGGGTTTTATCTTAGAAGTTAATGATCTTTCAAGTCCCAACAGTGACGCTCAAAGTATCACTGAACCGCTGAGAAACACAAAGGAGTTTTTTTCTGCGTTTAGAAATTGAGAGAATCTGGGTTTAAAGAAGCAGACTCCAGTAACTCAAGATAAGCCAGCTCACGTGTGATTCAGCGATATGAGAAAAAGAGAAGAAACAATGAAACAAACCTGACAGACTTCTCCACTCTTCTGGCTGTGAAGTAATAGTGAAATGGTCAGAGCTCACTCAGCTGGTATCATTCTTTAAAGTTGCGCCTACTTTCGAGTCGAGCGTACGGTGCTTAAAAAAAAAAAAAAAAAAAAAAAAAAATCTTAGCCAACGCTTATCTCTTCACGGAAAAGCCGCTTCTCCAGAGCTCGACGACTCCACACGGACTTCCAGTTTTCAGCTCAGTTACATTCAGCAGCTAGCTGAGGAGCTAGCCTGCTAGCTGCTGAAATAAACACTTGGCTTTGTGGGGGCTCTTAACTCTTCAATTTCCGGATCTTTTTTTTCCGATTGGACGTAAAAGTCCCTCTTCAGAGGGGGCAGCAGCAGACGTGTCGTGTATAAACGTTCATTTTTGTCCCCCTTTTAATAGTCCTCTTTGTGCTCACACAATTTCTTCTTTTCTCCTTCTCTCAGATAGCCGCTCACTCCTCTTCAACACACCACAATGGGTTCTGTGCCGACTCTTTTCAACACAAGCATCTTTACGCGTTACGACGTCCGACGTCGCTTTGCGGCAGTGGTTGCTTAGCGACATTTTTAATACATGTTGTCGAGTCTGGAACCCCGCCTCCCTGTCCATAATTTCTCCCTTTTTATTATTCTCATCGTATTAAGAACTCTAAGATTGAGCGAAATGAACCCTTATTTTGGGTTTATTTATGAATATTTTTACAAAGAGCTCAGGCTTCATGTGTGCAAGGTGCAAGATGCTGTAAGGATCCATGCATGGATGTTGGATAGACTTATAAGAAACATTAAATACAATTTTTAAAATGGTCATAAAATACAAAGTGAAATTAGAAATTGACATTTTTTCATAGTCAGGTATCAAATTGTATGATTATCATACAATTATATATGAGGCGCTCTTTGTCCATTCATGTTCGAGTATGATTACAAATATCGAGTACAAATATGATTGTGGTGTTAAAGAGTTTAAACTCTTAAACTGCAAAATATTAATGGATTTAGACAAGGATGAAGAAAAAAAATTGTAACAGTTATTGCATTTGGAGCCAAATCGAAAGTACTCACCCCGATGTGTATAGGCAGTGACGTCACTGGAGCACATATTTGCACAAATGCAGGTGTAGTGGGTGGATATAAGTAGGTTATGTTTTGTTTCTCTTTCTTTTTTTATCTATTAATAATTCCAGGTTGTATTTCCCACAATCACTAAGAACGAAATTAATAATACAATTACTGGATTTTCTTATCAAAACCCACAATAAATACATAAACATTGCTCTTTGATTTTAGTTGCAATATAGATATTAAAGTAAAATTCAAGGTTACTTTTTTGTATAAAAAATGCGAATAGGCAAAAAATGATGTTTAATACAATAAAAACTTAAAATCTCAAAGATAAGGGAAAATGTTTTTCAGTAGTGGTTCACCGCAAGGAAAGTACAATTGTCTCAACTTCCATGGATTATGAATGAATTTGTGAATATAACCTGATACATTTTCCCCCACAAAAATGACTTTTAGCTCTAGAAACGTTTACTACAGCATCAATGAGCAGCAAGATTTTACTGAGATTTTGAAGGCACTGTCTGCATTAGTTTGTCTACTGCGCCATCTGGTGGAAGATGAAAAACCTTACTCATAACTTGCGAAATAAGTATCCCCAGCAATCATACAAGCCAAAAATATATATGTGTATAAATAGTGCAAAAATAAAAACATTAAACTGAAAGCATTTAGTCGTTTACCAGCAAATACGTAAAATCACAATTCTAAAAAAAAGACAAGTTAAATGCAATAATAAGAAGCCTGTAGTTTACTTCACAAAAGCTAGAATAAAGGAAAAAAATACATTGAAATTGGCACAGAAAAAAAAAGATCAAATGTAAGGCCAGTTAGTGGCAAACGAAGTAGCTAGACAATAAAGATGGTTGACAAATTAAAAAGCAAATTCTTCGATTTAAAAAAAAAATGTCCGCACTGTCTGATATTCTTTAGTTTTTGTGTTCATATTCAGAGTCTAGACTTGTCCACATTAGGTAAACATATATTTCACCTTGCTCGTCTTTAAGTAATTACATACTAAGATCAATATCATCTAAGACTTTCTCCTCTTAGAAGTTTATCATTAATCCGTGACGAGAAAACAAGAATTTCCGAGTTATCTGAAATGCGTCATGCACACTGCAGATGCGGATGTTGCAGCGGCGTCTTTCCGAAGTCTCTCTGTTAACTCAGAGGAGGAAAGTTTGACCCAAACACCGTGAAGATGTCAAACACCGCGAGGGGCCGACAAGATAGTGCGGCACTGTTTGTTCTCTCCGCGGTATGTTTAGCCTTAATAACAATAATCAGCGTTTGGAAATTAAAGCAATTCAAATACAGACTCATTAATGAAGCTGGAGGTGCAATGTTTTACGGTAAGTAACCCCAGACCCACGTCTTACAGAGTAAATCGCGGAAGCTGCTGCTCAGCAACACTTCCTGGATTCAGTTCAATTAATGTGCCACAATGTATATTTCACAAAAGTTAGGACATTACAGGGGCATCTTTGTAAATTAGATTATCATTGAACAGTACATTTATTCCAGTAACTCAATAAAACTGAATAAAAGTAGATTAATTGCACACAGAGTCGCATAATTGGGGTTTATTTTAATCGATTGTTGCTTACATCTAAGCAACAATTAAAATAAAGTAACCTGTTTCTCAGAAAATGTTAATTTTGCCTAAGGTCAACTAGAAAAAAGGAATACAGACATGCTATATAGGATCATGTTATGGTCTGCCCATTATTGCTCCCTTGATCTCAGAGAAATAAAATCGACTAATTGACAGCAGGGGATGTGCAATATACTACAAACGTGTAAAGGACATTTGGACAGGAAAAAAATATAATTTAATTATGTAAGCCCAATGAATTGTGCCGGTAATACATTTTGTGATGCTCCTGCTAAAGCAGCAGAGACTATTTTATGGGGACATTAAGATGTTGCAGTAAAGAGATTAAGAAACTGTATTGCCAAGCAATTTAGTTTTCCATTAGTCAGATGAAAAGTACTATTCTGTTACTCCCTATTCAGGTCTGTGTTCACAATACAGTAAACCGAAAGCTGAAAGAGTATTTGTTTATTGCATTTAAGTCATAACATCATTACTATATTCACTACTATTATCGCATGATTTTCTTTTACTGCTCAGCCCTAAGCTGCAACAAGCATAAGGCAAAATTGGAAAGATAATAATCAATTATCTATATTTATGCTATATTTGCATTAATTATTTTTTTTTTCATTATTTGATTGACCTTGATTACATTTTGCAAGCATTTATTTTGTGAATCTTTTGCAGGTGTCTTTCTGGGCTTAGCCATCAGGTACTTGTGGGTGGACCGAGAGGAGCATTTGGAGAACATGGGCAGTGTTTGTTCTTGCCACGGTCTAAACAACACTCCTCATGTCATAATGGTCAACCTCTCATCCCGCGAGCACTGTTATAGACTTATTGAAAAGAAGGGCCAAAGATGCTCACAGCTCCCAAGTCCTCACACGGTAACTATGGCAATTTAATTTGACCTTCAGCGGAGATGCATGGCAAAGCAAATCTTTTACACGGATAAGCTTTTGTGTGTTGTGTGATTAGTACAACTTGACGCGTCCTACAAGCTGACTGGCTTTGAAAAGACGTTTAATTAGCATTGGAGCAGGAATGTTTGAAGCGTTCTGGATGCACCCTAAGAATTTGCATCAACAGGATCCTCTAATGGCTTCTGGTTATTAGTTTTCCGGGTCGTTTTCATGGTCCGTTTGTTATTAGAAAAGCACGGTAGCGCATGTAAAGAAAGGAAGACAGCTATTTAATTCATATTAGGGATTATTAGGGGACAAATACGGAAGATTGCTTTTTCCACGTGTTGTATAAGGACACTCAAGTGAAGCAGCTTATTTTCATTCTTAGGTTGATATATATAGCAACAACAAACTCAAACTCTCAATGCATAATTTAACCTGCTTGAAAAAATGTCTACTCAGGACAATTTCCCAGTTTGTTGTCTACATCCTGAATTCCCATAATAAGATACTTTGGCAGGGGGATATTGGTGGCAGATTGCACTGCACTGCAGAAAAGAGAGCAAAGTGTCTGAGCAGACACTGCAGTTCTTTTCCTCTTGAATAGACACCTCACACTTCAACCTGTGGCACAGAGCGCAGTAATGGATGTAGATAGCTTCCATCCTTTTTAAAATGACAGGCTCTATTATAACACAGACACTAAAGCATACAGTGACGTGTACAGTTTATGGTAATTGTAGCCTTGAAGAGATTTATGGCTGATGAAGATTTAGAGAGGTGGAAATGGGGGTAATTAATTTCATTTATAAATGCTGCAGCGAGATCATTATACCTAAGAGAATGAAGATTTTATGTAGGAATATGCTCTGTCATTGTTTTCTTATCAACTCCATTAGAGAAATGGTGTTTAAAATGCTGATCAGAAAGTTTTAGTCTATAAAGACACATTTCTTTATGCTACATCTCAAGCCTGTATTTTTTGCACAAACCTAACTTGGAAGGCAAAACATGGGGGCACACTTTTCTTGAAATTTCAGCTTAATCACTGTAAGATCATTGCAAATCAAATGCAATAATCATGCATTTGATTATCATTTAGCTGAGATGACATTGAAAAACACAGAAAAATATTTGTGTTATATAGATTAACTGCACACGGAAGGATTTATTTCAGCAATTTAATTCTGTAAAGTTTCTGGCCTACATCTAATGTATAATAAGTATAAGCTTTATATAAAAAGGGGCAGTGAACAACTCAAACATAAATATAACCATTTGATGTGCATAAGCTAATGAAAATTATTTTACATGAAAAATATTATACTCTATTATGTTATGGCCTTCACAAACATGTGGAAGTCTGCTTTTACAGTTGTCTGCACCTGATAGCCTCCACAGTAAGAGGAACTAAGAAATGTTCACTACTAAAGAAGCTGACTTTTCACAGACTCTGTCAAAGTGTAGTAATGAAAAGTTAAGTGGATGGAAAAAGTTAGGTATAAAAAAGAGCACAAGCAGCAGGGACAAAAACAGACATGACAAAATGTTACAGTAAAGTCTAACTAAGAGTTTTGGGGAGAATAGATGTGAACTGTGGTGGAATGAGTGCTTCAGCAGTAACAACACACAGACTTGTCCATATTCCTTGTTGAACCCGAGATAACATCAGAAGCAAGTCACTACTCTGGAGTGGGCTTATCCTGTACCCCATAGTTTCTGGCTCCAAAATGTTTGCTTTTCAACAGCTTAATGGTGCTGACCTACGTTTCAGTACTTGCAATCAATATTTTCTCGGTGTAAATAGCAATCTTTAAAATAAGTGTTTGAAAAATTATGTTAAATAAAAATGAGCTGACACGTGTAAAAAAAAATAAATAAATAAGAATTTACAATAATTAACAGTAAAACCTTGTGGCAAACTATCAGAATTTATCCTTGAGTGATTAAAACAACAGTATAGAAAAAACAACATCAATATACTAGCATCCGAGATTGTATTTTAGTGATTTGATGGGAGAAATTTGACATATGAAAAGGCCAGGTAAGTTATTTTCTGAACTTCACACATACACTCAGCAAGCATGAATGTGGAGTGTGTTTAGAAATTTGTTGATGAAGCTTAGGGGGATGTTTTAAACCAGGAAGTGACCAGCTGTGAACCTTACAAATCATCCAGGCCAAGAGTAACTCTTTTCTAATGGCTTCGACTCCTTGGCCGTTATGAAAGCCAAGGTCTCATTAGTAAACCAGCAGAGGCTACCACAGAGGCCATTACATCAGTCAGACCGTGTGTAGACTTTGAGCCATTAGGCCTGATACATATGGGGAGCTAGCAGAGAGAGATAAGGATTTCATTGCATTACTGAGTCCATTATGTGCCACTGGGGAGAACAGCATTAAAGTTTGTGGTCTGATTAAATTTAGCACTGCTGAGCTGAGAAGACAATTAGTGTATACAGCACACCTCCATCCTCAACGTAGTGGTGCAGGTGGCCCTTAGAATAAAGCTGCCAAGATATGCATAATTTACTCGCTGCAGTGGTCATATTGGTTTGTGTCGTGCTTATTTGTGTTTATCTTATATTTTAAAAAATTATGGATGCTGTTCTTTGTTGGTAATTGCAGCCACACAAAAGTAATTTATAGAGTGCTGGGTTATGGCTGCAGAGCAATTTGTAGATCTAGTTACCTCTTTAAATGCAGAATTACTCAGAAATCACGCTGGCTCGCTGGTTTCTACATTGGACTTCCCAATATTGGATGTATTCTGTCATTTTATGAAACATGCAAGTAATTCACCTCTGGTAAATATTCATTAGAGTACGACCATGTCCTAGATCAAAAACATTAGCAGAAGCTTTCATCTATCCACTTCTTTGATGCTCTTCAGGCTGTTATTTTAGTTTGTTTAAGGTTGTTCTTACCAAATCTTACCATTTGGACAGAACATGTGACTATTCCATTTTTTCCCCCCTTAATAGTATATATTTTTAAATAAAACCAGAAGGTTGCTGCAGTTATTTTTTTTTTTTCTTCATTACAAATCTACCCACAATACAAATTAAAATCATCCAAGGGTGAAATTGTACATGGAATCCTGCCTCACAGATTGGCTGGTATTGCATCTCATTGGCTGAGATGAGAAACATTCAGAGAGGATATAAATACAGAAATGTCTCTCAGTATGGCTACTGTTTGTGTTGAAGGTAATTTGCAGCATGGATTTTATTGCTAATTTATGGCACAGCTCAGCTTTACTGGTGGTACTTTCTTATTTGTATATATTCTAGAAGCTTCTTGGATACAGACAGCTATAATTTTCATTTTGCATTGTACTTTTCATTAATCATAGAACCTCAAGACACATTGGCAGTGTGCTAAATCAGTACACTGTCATAAAATCACTAAGTGCAGGAGAGCTTTGAGGGAGCTAATACCATCAATTCCAGCTTTCAACAACTATGTCAGTTCATTCTGGCAACACCTCATATATTTCTGATATGTTTTTATTTATTATAATTGATTACATCCTATTGCAACCTTCTAATTCAAGCAAAAAAAAAAAAGAACTGTCAGTGCCTCAAATCATACAGAGAACCCACTTTTAATAGAAACTACGTTTATTAAAACTTTGCTTCATTTTGCTTTAAAAGTAATTCAACAAAGAGCAATTGTCTAATATGTATCTGCATGCCTTTATGTGAAATAAAACTGTGAAGACTGATTTGTCATTTCATTTACAAAGAATCAAATCTTTCTTACCCATGAGTGATTGTTAGCATAGTAAAAGAAACACAAAGAGATCTCTGTACATGCCTTAAGATTCAGATTTTATTCAAAATCAGTGCAGAAAACAACACTTCAGTTAAGCATGTGTTTTTAAATATGTGAAATATTCAACTGAATCAATCATTCAATAAATGAAGTGACTCTCTTTTCAGGCTATGCTTGATCCGCAAATCCTTTTTGACCTTTTCCTGCCCCCCATCATCTTCTTTGGGGCTTACACCCTGAATCAGGTGAGATAGCTGCGTCATTAAGACGTTTGATGAAAACTGGACCACCAGATTAAAAAATAAAATAAAATTGTATTTTGTGCTGCCTCATTTATGGATGTGTTGTTGGCAACAGATCTTGTCTGTTTCATGTTTTCCTGACTGCATCTGCCCTTTGATTCATGTTCTAGAGCCGATTCATCAAGAATCTGGGCTCTATTGTGACCTATGCTTTTCTGGGCACCATGATCAGCTCCTTGTGCATAGGGTAAGTGTTCTGCTCATTCACACTGATCAATACCACGCAACGCTAGAATGTGTATCTCAGCTTCATAGGTGATTTTCCATGTATCTTATGTTTTACTCTGTTTATGTCTATGTGTAGACACAAACATGTCATATATGCAGGAACTCGGTTTCTCCATGTACTCATTATCCACTGTGTTGCTGTTGAAGGACAGATTATGTTTTCAAGCTGCAGCAAAGCAGCTAGTTTTGATACGTAATGAGCAGTTTTATTTCTGCAATATTTAATAAAAATAGCAACTGGTTCTTAACCAGATTATTTCACTGCTGAATCAAGACCAGATTATCTGAGTTAGTTTTTCTTCATTGCTTTCATCCAACTGACAATTCATACTCCACATTATCAAAACAGCTAACTCAGGCCTAAACAGCTGCACTCATGGTCAAAGTGACATATTTTGTTTGCAATAGGCTCTAACCAGACCAAAACTTTTAAAACATGAAGCAAAACCAAATATTATCTTCAGCCAAGTGTATGAAATTTCCAATCAACCATTACATAATGGACAACAAAATATGGCACTTGCTTATCACTGCTTTCAAAGTGTGGGAGAGCTAACCCCTCTCGGAGGGAAAGATAACTGCAAAATAAATTTCTACTATTGATTCTCAGTCTCATCTGCATTGGATCTATGCTGGTAAAGAACAACACAGGGATGGCACGTTTAAGGGCCCCAAACTGATTATGGGAAGTGAAAATTTGTGGGGTGTACAGTGAAACAGGTGCTGCAAAGGACTTATACTGATTTTGGTAGCTTCTAATAGTTTGAACAGGGGATTTCTGCTTTGTTACTATAGTTAGATAATGGCATTTGGACTGCTTGAATGGCATCTGTTAAATGTTTTGCAAAAGGGTGGAGAAAATATGTCAAACCAATGAGAAATGGTTCCTACATTTGCAAGAGAAATCATCTGGTCTGTTGAGCTTCTGATGATGACAACTAAGTGGATCCTAGTTCCTTTAAGCAGATCCAAGCAATCAAGAAAGCCTGTAGATCCTACAGTTCTAGATTGTTTATTTATTCCAAGGGTATACCCCAGGTCCGATAAAAGTTGCTGTTTTTGGGTTAGGTTGAGAACTAAGGTGTGAGCTGAGTTTAGTTTAGGTTTAGAGTTAGGCATTTACACTTAATGGTTACATTTAGAGTACAAGTCAGGATTAGGCTATGAAAATGAATGCAAAATTAATGCAAGTCAGTGCAAAGTACTTATGAAGAAAGAAAGACATACTATATGTGTGGGTGTGCGCGCTCGCGCGTGTGTGGGCGTGCACATGCGGCCGTGTGTGTGTGTGTTGGTGTCACTCATGCTTGTGGTGTTGGAGAGTGCAATAGAAGATCTGCACTCTTATCTGTGTAACTCAGTTTTTCCTTCTTTGTTCAGCATGTCTACCAACAATAAATGCAAATGTGAAAAGAGTGAAATAAAACATAATCCAAATTTCAATGTTTGAACAGCATGCCAGTACATCGTGCTGTCCACTGCTACATTAAAAACACCAAAGTAATACTGTAATATTTTAATATTTCTGTAGTTGCAGTTTAATTTACTAGGGTAATAATTATTTGCTTAGGAATACAACATGGAAATAGGAATAGACAAAATTTAATTCATTTTTAGTTAATACTGCAATTTATTTGTCAGTCCAAGTTAAAGTTACTATTATCATATTTTGCTGGTGTGACCATCAGTTTTGCATCGCTGTATAAAATTTCTCCTTGCTTTATTGTGCATAGTGTTGTTAAAGCAAGAATAGCACAGGTGCAACAAATAACATTAATTATGTTCTGGAAGTGCCCCAGTCATCTGGTTTCAGTGTGTCAGTGTTGGTGTGGTAGCTGCACCATGGAACTGATGGACTGAGCTGTCTTTAATCACACCTGTGCAGCTTACCAAGTGATGCATTACAATGTCTGCAAAAGCTCTTAGTGTGCTGAACTGTGCTAAAGATGTTAAAAGGTCTTGGAACCATCTGACTCTGCTAGTGGAGCCAGAATATTTGGATTTTTTAACATCAGCTACTGTTCTGATATATAGTGTTGCAATTCTGTCCTGAAAGCACTAGATGGCAGTCTCTGACTTTGTTAGATATTTAGACCCCTATTAACGAAATGACTCCAGCCACAGATAATGTCAGCCATCCTCTAACATCTGTTGGAAGTTTTTTTTTTTTTTTTTTTGGACGGGGTTGACTTCAGAATTAACTTTTTTAGTGAAAGCGTTTGGTCTTTTATGATAATCTTCAGTAGAATAAAATCCAATGGTTGCTCTTATGATACGCTAAATATTTCACAGGTTCTGCTTCAAGAGATCATTGTGAATTCCAATCACAAAAAATGGTAATTTCCGTATGCTAGCTGCTTTATCTAGCTGTTGATTAAGACATTGTGCTCCCCAGAACAACCACTAGACATGTTGGGGAACTTATACACATGCTTCACTAACTTCACACATTTCCATGCAAGGCAAATCTCAGCTTACTACCTCTGGTATGCATTACGTAGACTTCAAGATTGTGCAAATACGGAAATAAAATAATGAAACATGGAAATGAATCATTCTAAAGATTTGCATATCCCTAAAGTACTACTACACAGTAGGAGGAATGCTAGACCATTACAAATATAGCATCTGTGCAGACATACTACACTATACATTGCAGACTGAGCCAGCCCAATATTGGAGGACCTTAGTAGAATTTGACATTAGCAGTTAAAATAACAAAAAATATATCTGGTTTTGTGTTAAAAAAAACAGCAGAGAGTATGCCTTTTAAAAACTGCAGACAACATAATTGCTCTCCAGATTTGCAGAGTTGCTGTGGATGGTAATGCTGTGGGCAGTAAGATTCTCCGGTATCAGTCAGTTTTGCAACAAATATGAAGAGGCTTCTGACTGAAATATGTTGCTGTATCAGAGTCTCATGACAGCAACATGCCTTGGAAGATGTCATCAGTTGTCGGCAAGCACTGCTAATCCAACTCATTTGCTTTTGTTGCTCTACTTTAAGTCACTGTCTGATTTAAAGAGTGTGTTTTTCTGCCCCAGCTGGTTAGAAAGCCAGGTAGAGACACACAAATAAATTATCAAAAATCATACATTGTGATTTCCGGATATTTTTTTTCTTTTAGATTATGTCTCTCACAGAGGACATGTACCTTAGATGAACATTTCAGACCCCTCTATGATTTCTAAGTGGGAGCATTTGCAAAGTCCCAAGGTGTTCAAATACTTATTTTCCTCAAAGTAAATCAACTAATTTCTAACATTTCTTTCTGCTTTTCGTTTCTAGCTAAACCAAAGTTTTATTCACAACATTGCCTCTGGCTTCATCTGCTGCTTTGGAAAAGATGGCGCTTAGCTTATCTGTACTACATTGAATAGTTTTATGCTCTTCAAAAGCATTTCCTGCTAAACTAATTAAGCTTATTCACTTGAACTCTTGGCATAGAGTTCCCGATTTAGCTAATATATTTTATTGTCATGTCAGTTCTTTGCTTGTGAAAATTGCACCCAGTAATTTGTTTGTTAGGGAAACCCACATTCTTAAGATCTCACTGACATCCATCCACAACTTTAGGGAAAAGACAGGAATTCATTTTTCCTGTCCTGAGAGTGTGACCAACTCAACTTGTCGATTACATTATTATTAGTTAGAAGCAGAATTTGAAACTGAAGCTAAAATGCTCTTAAGTCTACAGCCTTTGAAATATTCTATACTGGGTTAATACATTTTGAAATTGACTAAAAAAAACAATACAACTGCAATTACTTCCCTTTACAGCCTGATCCAGAAATGTGAGTTTAGTTTATATGATTTCCAAACAGCAAGTGTTTCCTCTTCTTTTCTGTTATGTTTTTCTTCTCAAACTGATTCAGTGCCACTGGGAGGTAAGCCACTTACCTCAAACCCTCCCTGCTCTGCACGAGATTAGAGCTGCTGATATTTTATTGAGACACCTGTGTTGAGTTTACAAACCCATGTTTAAAACCTGCATTTAACCTTACATTAGGTGTTATAATGCAGGCTACCGGTCAATGGTATTGCTTGTAATGTATCGTGTTTGAGAACATAACAGGCAAATCTACCAGACACCTGCCTGTCTTTCACTGTGTGTGCGTGTGCCTGAGTGCCTGACTCTTAACTGGCATGCTCATACATGTGCACGCACACAAGCACCCCACCGGTGGAAACACAATCACCCTAACCTCAAATCTCCCCTTAAGATTCATGAATAAGGCAGCTTATGTTGTTCAACCTGAGGACAGTGCTTTAAATCCTGACCATAGGGACACGGTTGTGTGCCAGCTCCATGGTAACAAAGTGACACTGAGTGCTCCCCAGAAGACTCAGTGGCATATTGATTATTATGGGATGTGTCTTTGCTAACTGGATTAGGACTTAACACACCTCGGTTTTCGATTCAGGAGCTGGCCTGCAGTTATGAATGCTGAATAGAAAAGTTTTTTTTTTTTTTCTTTGCCTTCAGAGTGCCTCACTTTTAAAGGCAAGATAAAGCCAGGGACAGTTGGAGTTTGAGATTTATTCTACAGCCGAGCTCCAGGGATGATAAGAAAATTCTTTCTCTGTATTGTTCTGCTGTGATGCCCTTCACAAGGTCTTCTCAAAGTTTTTTGTTAAAACACTTCACATACAGAGTTTTCAGTTTGCATCCAATTATTGTTTAATTCAAAATTAAACTGCAAATCGTGTCTGTAGACTGAGAATGAAAAAAAGGTTGTTTTGTTTGTATTGCTATTACTATCTGGAAAAGGGTCAATGCAGGCCCCTCAAGTAGCCTAACTACTTGAGGGGGAGAAGCCCTGCTGCGTTTAGCAGGATGACTGATAGGTTTGCACCTCCTTGCCCTTCCAGAAAAAAATGACCGCAGTGTGTTTTTCTCCTGTCTGTTTGATCCCAATACCAGGGCCCTTGTCTACGGCTTCACCAGACTCATGGTGCTTCTGAGACAAGCAGCAGATGGAGAGTTCTCCCTCACTGACTGCCTCCTGTTTGGCGCAATTATGTCAGCCACTGATCCTGGTAGGTGACCTACTGACAAAATTTTCACATAAAAGTTGTTTTCCTTTCTACCTACAGAACTGATCTGGCTTCATGCAGATATACACCACACATCCCACACAACAAGTGTCTTATATGAAAAGAGGAAATGATTAACTTTAAATATGTAAAAACGAAACACTTTTATAAGAAAATCAAGATCTATAATATGTTGTAACACTTTACATTATAAATAACCCATTGAACAAAATCGACTCAAATGCTGTAGGAATAAACAACAAACAAACAATGAAAACTATAACCTACTGCAAAATGAGATGCTAAGGGCTCCCAACTGCTGGACTTAATGCGTCTACCTGTGTTAGTGCAGTATTCTTAGAGAATCTAGTGCAGAAATAAAGCAGATAGCAAATCTGTTGCAAAATATACAACAGATTGCTCTCCTATGTGAATTTCTCTCTGTGTTCTCTAGGACATGTTAAAGCATTATTCAATGAAGTGACTGTGACAATGATGAAGTTCTTGCTGCAGATGAATTATTTATACCAATAAGTGATCTCGGTGAGCATCAAAGGGAGGATTTAAATTGTGGTTCAGCTGAGAGGCAATACTTTTCAATGCCACGCTGTGCTCATTCGTTTTGACCCCCGTGCATTCGTCACTTTGATTAGACTCAAACTGAATGCCTAAAATTGCAAGGCCTATAGGCTCTGTATTGTGCTGTCAAAATATAAAATCAAACCCCAGACCTTCTGATTTTTAATTCAGCATTTTAATGTTCAATCCTGCATATGTTGGCTTAAATTTGTGGCCTTCAAGAAGATTTAACAATTAAGCTATACTGCTAGCTGCATATAATCAGATATTACCCAATTAAAAAAAAACAAGGAATAAGAGCTTTCTTACCTCTTAAACATTCCCTACATTTTAATGGATGTAATGGGATTTTATGCAATAGACCATCACAAAGTATTGTGTGATGAAGAAGTGGAATGGGGATGAATCATGATTTTAAAACGTAACTGATCTTGTCCAAACGTAAAAAGAGAATCACACAAATCCAAACAAACCAGGACATGGCTGTTCACATAATGGTAACTCTACAAAAGCTGCAGAGATCCATATTCAGGTGGGAGGACAGCTATTTCTGCTCTCAATAAATCTGCTTTTCATGGAAGAGCATCCCACCGGCGTAATGCTTGGCTTAAAAAGCAAACTGCACATCCTTTTTAATACACCATCCTTACAGAGAAACTCGGTACTGACAGCATGATGGTGAGGGGAGAGAATATGGAGTTCATGGGAAGATGAGTTGAGCAACATACTGAAAGTGACCACATTTACGCAGTATGAATACTTCTGCATGGTCTTTTATCTTTACATAATAATTAGTTTAAGGCAATCTAAGGTTCAGTAACATCTAGCCATGATGTTTTAGCTCACCGCTTCTCTTAAACTCAATTATTCAGATTTATTCTTCTTTTCCAGAGTATGTTGTGCAGCTTGTGGAGATGTGGATTAAGCATCTCCATTTATTAAAAAGTCTTAAAACAAATTCATGTAATTAAAAATGTTTCAATATTTTCCTAGCTTTTGAAAGTTTAACTTTTCTTTTTAATATTTACTATGCACAAGGCACCTTTGTTTTAAGAGTAAACTGAAATCTATGGTGTAAGATGCCGGTTTTACACTGTGGTGTTTACTTTAGCTCAGTTGAGCTACTTCTTAATTGTGTGACTGTTCCAAGGCAAAAGACTTCTTGATATACTTGATATACTACTTCTTGAAGCAGCACTCATCCACTACCAGCATGTAGTCTGGTTTTAGCACAGACATGCACCACAAAACAAGGGCCAGTAGATAAACTTTTTTAACAGACATAGATAATCCATTACTTTAGCCCTGAAACTAATATTAAGTCATAGAGGACAGAGTGGTGAGTGACACAGAGACATATTATCAGAAAAAAAGTTGGACTGTATTCCTAAGTGGCTAGCTAACAGTTAAGTTAAGTAAGTTTGTTTTAATCTCTTCATGCACTCATATTATTAAATTGAACAATTGTATTTATTCATTCATTTCTTTTAGAGTTGCAGTCATAAAGAACAGTGTTTAGGACATGCTGTAAATACCTTCTCTTGTACAGTGTTTATTCACAATAGCATATGTCAGTTAAAATTATTTATTAAAATTATAATGAAGTCTCCAAACAGTAAGATACCATAGAAACTGAATATCTATGACAAAAACAGAATTCTCATGTCATCTTAAATACTAATCAGGATTAGAACAACATAAATCAATCTGGGTCTTCACAAGACAACTGCTCGTTCAGCTGCACTCTCAGGTCAGTTTTCCTGATTTGGTGGCACATACATGTCATCAATTCGCCACGCAAAAGCATCAACCTTGACCAAATTGCTTCCATCCTGTCTCTGAAAAAAACCTTTTTCAGGATCCTAGCTGTAGTTTGCTTCATTTCTTACTTTTAAGCACAAAATAATAAACTGTAAACAGCCTTAAGCACATTTTCAGATACTTGACATAGATTTTTGCATTTTCTTCAAAACCAGTGCCTGGTTAGTTTGTGGTAAAAGATTCTTCTTTGGTTAAGAATGAACATAATATTGAAAAAGGTTCATAGGGGAAAGTTAAGACCTTAAATATTTTGTTGGCAGTAGGAGCAAATACACATTTAAATCTGCTTTAAATGTCATGGAAAGCCTGCTTTGATGCTCCTTTTTAGTATGCATCATTTGATTTTACGAAATAACCAGTTTTCTACGCAGTCTAACTGTTCTCCGATTTAAATATAGGACCAATAGTTCAGATCAAAAAGTGGGAGGCCTGCTGTGCCACATTTATAGCTTCAGGGGTGGTTACTAAGGGTCGGTGAAATTCTCACTTAACATGAGTATTTTGCAGTTCCTTGTTTCTTCCTTTCATCTTAGAGTTCATATTTTTGTAATTCTCCTCACATGAAAGAGTGCACACATACAGTATATTTTTGTCTGGGCACTGTAAACTTTAAAATAATGCCAGATTGTAACATTTTTTCGCAGTACAAATGTAGTTTCCCTTCTGGGATATTACTCATTGAAATAGATTTTTGTTTTGTTTGTCAACAGACAATCATCCCAAAACCCAGTTCAAAGCTGGACAAAAATACAAAAGAAGAAAAGGATTAGATCCTTAAACTTTATAAAAATTTATGAAGTGTGTCTAAAAGCTAAGCCACTGCCAGGACGCCAACCAATTAAAATGAGCTCTACCATTTCTGCCAGCTCTTTTAATCTGCCAGGAGTCTACCAGAAGCTTTTTGATGGCATCTAAGAGTGCATAGTTTCTCTGCAACTTGCTAAGGAGCAGTTAGCAAGATAATATTGAGAGTATATCTATACTTCTATGCACCCCGTTAATTAGATAATTTCAGTAGTTGAATGAAACTGTATAGTCACTCCAGTTTGAATAAAAACTTCAAAACATTCCCAATAATTAGTGAATGTTCATTTTTGTCAGAACTGCAATTAATTCAGGGCTAGTGACTTTCTAAAACTTAGTATTAAAAAGCATTGAGCCTGGTAATAAGTCCATAGCACAATTTTAATTAAGAAGAGGTACAAATGTTCCATCCTTCTTTAAAACCTCAGTGGGGCCACAAAACATAAACTACACCAGATCAGGACATTCAGACTTCAAAAACTCTGACCCAAAAGTTACTTTGAGCACAATTTACAATATAGCATTTATTGGATTGCTATAAAGATTTAGAGACTTCATTTTTGTAAGGTGATCAGTTAGCATGGAGCATCACTTACAAATCCTCCCTGCGTTCCCACACTGAACTCAATAACTGTTGACCATTGCCGTTATCGTTATGGCATTGATTTTCCAAAAATGCTTCCATCAAATTTACATAAAAAAAAATTCTTTGATGTAACCTCTTCTGAAGTTGTACAATGATTGCCCATCAGAAATCTTAAAAGCTTGTATTTATGACTTTACCAGTCAGAGCTTCACACATTATAGCATTTTTTTCCCACTGTTTATTTTGTATCACTTTCAGCATCATCTGCCTAATTTGCTCAAGTAATCAAGCAGATCTTCTGCTTTTTTGCTTCACATTGTCACAATCTTTGTGACAATGGATGCTAAACGTCTGCATCCTGGATAATTTGACCCGATAAGACTTATTTCGATCCTCTCAGCTGTGTTATGTTGGAGATAATTGTATATTGTCTACCTCATGGTGTTGCTGTGGAAACTGACAAACACTTGACAGCTGTAGGACTGGTTGCCATGACTACACTGCCACCCTCTTTGTGTGAGAGGAGATGATAGTTTTTTCTTTCTTTTTTTTTTTTTTTCGTCGGCGTCTTCTTGTTTTTGTCTAGCAGCGTAAGTGTTACACAACATACTCACACCAGTCAGGCACTATGGGAGCGGGAAGATGGAACAATCCTTACTCCAGGCCCTGAACTCAGAAGAACTCTAAGCCCATCAAAGACCAAAGAGCCAGATCTGTCAAAATATATCTGGAGGCAGTTGTCTCGCTATTGTCAATCTGCTCATTTCCTGTCTTTTTGCCCCTTGCTGGCCTGTCATTTCCCACAGGGCCAAACATTACTGTTAGAACTGACTCTTTATTCAGATCACAAACTTCACTAAGGCTAATTCTGTGGATTACTTATGCACTATGGTCCCATCAAATGGGATTTGAATCCCACCATCTTAAAAATCACATTATATATTGCCAGCGTAGTACTATAGTAGGTCACATGCATCTGCATCCAATGTAACAATAGTCTGAAATGTAATATTATGTTATTTGTATCACAAAACTTCCATTAAAGGATATATTTGCATTGTAGAAGATTAACCAACTCTTTGTAAAGTGTACAGGCAAGTCTAATTAGGGTCAAGATTCCTTCTGAAACATTTAGGTCACCTTCTAGTGCTGAACAGCTTACAACATCCACAAGCACGACTGGCGAAATGTGTAAAAAGTCTGTTTTTTATATATATTTTAAGTTCTGTCTCATGTCTTTGAAGAGTGTTTGTCACTTTTAATGAAATTTGGGAAATTTGTATTTTCCCCTGCACATCAAAATACCAGTAGAATGAACCTAGTAACCGGCATCTTAAAGACTTCATAACATTCTGGTATCATTAGCTTTCATATCCAGGGTCCTCTGAGAGGATGCAAAATTATCTCCATGTAGTGAGAAAAAAGTTAGTGATCATACTCATTTTCACAATTTTGGCAAATAAAAATGTATTATATTGACATCTAGACTAATTCTTATATTGAATTAAAATGAGACACAGCTTTTGATTTATTGTTTCTAATTTTTTGTTAGAAAAACCTGTTTGTATTTAGCTGTTTTTACTCCCAATAACCATAAATGACTTGCATCTACTTTACTACTGTGTGTAGTTTGATATCAGTGCAATTATAGATGTTCTGTAACGACTAAAGAACACAGGTCAAGGATAAAATTGTGAAGAAGTTTAAGTCATGGCTAGATTATTTGACATTCTGACTAATTTTAAATATCTCTGAAGATATTGACGAATATCTTTTGAAGATACTGAAGAACTGAAGATAATGGCACAACTGCAAACCTTTGAAAACTTGACTATCCACCTGCACTGGCATTCCAGGCAAGGAGGAGGTCCTCTTTTAATTACTTACAAAATACTTGAAAGAACTATAACACGTCACATGAGCTTGGAAACACCACTCGCACTGTAAAACACAGTGGTGGCAGCATTATGCTGTTGAGGTGCCTTGCACGGAAGCTTATCAGAATTGATGGGAAGATGGGAACAAGGCTGTTAGTAGACCAACAACAGGTTGCCTAAGACTTCAATTAGTCCGGAGAGTGTGAAGCCATTTGTGCATATTGTCAATAATGCCCTCTTAAGACAAACTGTGCTAAAAAATATATAATTCCTATTAGATTTCTTCTTCATTAGGCACACTGTAAGCTAAGAGCACAGTTGCCAAGAGAAACATCTTTTTGGTTTAAACACTGTTTATATTTTACATATAGAATGCTACGGATACCTAACATCATTATTCAAGACACACCCATGTGGGGATCTCAAATATGTGAATGAATGTCCAATGAATGTCAAGCAGCGAGTGCATCTTATCAAAGCAGGGAGTTGTTTGCCAGCAGTTCATCCACATCAGGTTGCAATTAACTTTTTCTGCATGAATCATAAGCTGATTCTAAAGCTCAAGCCTTTCTTCCTTCTTCCACTAGCAGCATCCTCTTATTCCAAGACTGCTAGTTGTTGTAAAGAACACATGTATATTCATGTTTTGCAAGTAGCACTGCAATGTAGAACATAAACTTGTGCCGCTCTCATAATAAGAAAAGTGTAATACGCTGTATGGTCAAGATAAACACAATCAGAACATCTGTTGTTTTGCAGTTGCACTTTGTTGCCAGTAGGTTTAGTTCTATTCCATTTTTTAGTTATGTGTTCTAACATCCAAACACATTTGAAATGTTGACAAAGAACCATTTATATGCAACTATGATATTATTTTTGAGAAATTATCATAAATCAACCACAAACAGAATTCATTAGCAATGCTAAGCCTTAAGTGTTCTGTTCACACAGCGGATCTTGATGCGCAATTCCAGTTTGTTGCTGAAACCCTTATTTATTTTTTTTTTTACTGTTGTTGGTTTTACAAAGCATGCCATTCAAGTAAGGTAAATAAAGATAAAAAATACTCCAAATAACATATTTTTCAACCTTCACCAAGAGTACCCATACGTAAAAAAAAATATATATATATATAAAATTCCCTTCTCACCCACCGCGGGTGGTTCTTATCCTCTCGGGTCCTCTACCAGAGGCCTGGGAGCTTGAGGGTTCTGCGCAGTATCTTGGCTGTGCCAAGGACTGCACATTTCTGGACTGAGATGTCTGATGTTGTTCCTGGGATCTGTTGTAGCCATTGGTCCAGTTTGGGGGTGACTGCCCCGAGGGCATATATATATATATAAGAAAAAAAGTTCCCAGAGCTGCAAATCAGCTGAGTTAAACTTACATATGCAGAATATATATATATATATATGTATAGATAGATATAGATATATACTGTATATATATATGTCTATATATATATATATATATATATATATATATTTAATTAATTAATTATATACAGTTATAGATTCTATTTATGAGTAGGTTTTAATTTGCCACTTTAATGCGTCAGTAAATGTCAATATTAAAGAATAAACTGACCAAACTTGTCAACAGATACTATAAGAGAATAACTGGTCCAACGATTTAATTTCTTGGTACTCAAACATAATTACTAGACTTTATGTTGGAGCGTGTTTTTCTTGAACACTATTTGCTTTGGTAATGTGTCAGACAACTTATCTTTCCTTATCACAGTGATTTCACATTTCCCATTAGTTTTTATTGTCAAATTGTGATGTTACCGCCCTTGCTCTTCTCTGCTTATTGCAGTAGAGTTCCCGAATTACACTGCGTCTTTGCAGAGTAATTTAGTTAATTACTTTTTCTCTTTACACCTGTGTTGTTTTAGCGTCCTGCAATCTTTGAGGGCAACTTCTGTTTTGTTTTTTTGTTTTTTTAAAGTCTCAGTCCTCGGGCTATTGTCGGACCTACGTGTGGATTCGGATTTGCACGCCCTGCTGTTTGGCGAGAGTGTCCTTAATGATGCCGTGGCCATTGTCTTGACACAGTAAGTATCTCTCTGTGTTCGTCTTTGCCCTTTGAATGAGTACGTTTCCCGGTTTAATTGTGTGGGTGTGAGGAATTTGCCAGCTGGCAGCGTGGAGGCGGACGCATAGCGGTAGAGGAAAACTGAATGGAAGCTGCCAGCTGTACAGGAAAGGTGTGATTGGGTAAAACAGCATGACCGCCTTGATGGCATGCAGTGGGCTACATAAGCAAGTTGCCTCTAGCGATGTCAGCATCTCATTAAAGAAGTCAGCTCCTGGAGTTACAACACACTCCCAGGATAACAAACCAGGCTTATGTATGTGCCGTCAAATTCAGGCTAAACTCGGCATAAAATCAGTGGAAGCTCAATGGATTATCCATTATAAACTTGTCCCTTGTCCATGCAGTACAATCCTCTCATTCTTTTCCGTCTGCTGTCCCATCTTTTTCTTGCACTGCTCTCAAATATGCATTCAGATGCTTGGCAGGGATTGTCTGGTATACTTATACAAAGCCAGTCTTAAAGATGAGCAAACAGATGGCCAATTGGAGATAGAAAGAGTTCATAATTCACAAACAGAGAAGTATAAAATTAATGCAATCAATTTAGATTATTGTGGATAATGAGTTGTCACGGTATACGCTGCAGAGCACTGCATGGAGCCTGAGCATCTTCCCAGACAAAGCTGCATAGTGCCACATTTGTTCATAAAGTGGCGTGACTGTCCCTCATGCCTCCTCTCGTCACTTGACTGCTTTGCTGAGGCTCCTCCACACAAAGTTGGACCTTTTTACCGAGTCATGTCGATTCCTGGCACCGGATTTCTAACAAGCTCGGGAAGCAGCGTACGCTGATGTGCCCTCTCCCAGGCGTGTTACCGCTCCCACCCATACCGCCACTCAGGCAGGTCCGGCATTTAAAAATGTTGAGGTTGTGGCCGAAAGCGAACAGCACCAAACCTTTGAACACACAGTCTTTAGTAGTATACGCTAAAGAAATTGACTTGCGACTAAATTAAGTGTGCTGAAGCAATCGGAGTCTTTATTTCCACAGAGGGGGTAATAGATTTTCTCTTTTCATTTGCAGAGCTCATTAGTGACAACTTGATTGATTTCCCCCCTCCTGCCATGGAGATGAAAAATACTGTGCTGTCACTGGCTCATTTCAACTTTAAGCTACTAGTCAGACCTTTCTGTAAAATATATCAAATCAATCAAACCCATTTTAGGTACTTTTTGTCTCTTTTAAAATAACATGGCATGGTAAGATTTTGTGTTTGTTTGGCTGTTAAGTTGTAAATGTACTGAAGGAATGTAAAATCAACCCTCCCAAAACCCAGCTACATGTATATTCCTCTGATAACTTTACATAAGCCTTAAACTGACTGATCAATATTTTTAAAAAGTGCTTGATTTTTCTTTTTCCTCTCTCTATTTACATGGTTTTAATTAAATTCCTTATTCACACATGTCTATTTGTATGTATGACTGCACCAAAATGATTAAGCCATGTTCAAAAACACCACACAGGTCTTTTAAGGAAAACTTGATTAAAAAACATCCTTTTAGGGACTTACAGAACAGAATTCTGTGACAGATTTCTAATTCTTAAAATGTCAAGTTTCTGATGTTTTTGGAAAACTCTGACCGCCCAATACAAGTTGTAAGTGAGTCAAGCAGACTTCTCTCCAAGAAATAGAAGGGTATGAGAACAGCAGTGAAAATATACAGAATCTAGCTCGCTAACTTAATGTGATGCAGGAAGAATACGGAAATATGGAATATGAAACAATCAGACAGAAAATTAGGCAAGAACATTTTTTAGTAGTTTGTAATTACTTGGCAATGCAGAAAGTGGCATAAGCTTTCTTGTTGTATCTAATTCCCAGAAAGTGAAGCTTGTGCAGCACTGTCTTCAGCTGAAATAGCCATTGCGGGGCATCATAAAATATGTAGTGTTATTGGTGTGAGCCCTATGTAACCTTGTGGTGGGCTATATTTGATCAATGAAATAATCTCACTGCCCAGATTTGGCCTGTGAGCTTTGACCTTGACATCTGATCGAAACCTTTCGATTGTAGCTCTCAGGCTGAATTCTTTGGCTCATTGTCCTGCTTGAAGATGAACATTTGACCCAGATTCAACTCCTCTGCTGCCTCTCACAGGTTTTCATCTTGGATAGCACTGGATTTACAAATCCAGTTACAAATAGAGGTCAGAAGTAGATGTACTCAAATTGTTAATTAGGTAATTTCTCAAGGCAAGTGGTTGAACTCTATTATATTTTGGGGTATGGCAGTGAAATGGAGTGAATACAAATGCACAGCACACCTTTTAAGAATTTAATTGGTAAAATGTATGTATTATTTTCCTTCCATTTACCAATTATGCATTAGTTTCTGTTAGTCTACCACATAAAATCCCATTAAATTAAATTGAGGTTTGTGAAAAAGAAAAAGTTCACTACTTTTTCGCTGCTTTAATTTCTCCTTGCATCTTTTTTTTCCCAGTGCCATCACCTCCTATGACCAGATGGAAACAGGAAACGTCTTTCAGACACCTGCTTTCTTCCGCTCTGTTGGTTTCTTCGTCGGAGTGCTCATTGGCTCCTTCCTTCTTGGATTCATATTCACAGTAATAACAGCCCTCATATCCTTTCATCCCCTCCTCTTTCCTCCACCCCAGACTCAATTATCACCTCGGCATCCGCTGCAATAAATCTACTTCCTCGGCTCTGTAACTGCCCCCCCTAACAAACCCAATGCTGCACCCTTCATCAGCAAAAGTAACAGAATGGGGTCTAAAGTGCTGCTGTGGGTTTGATGGTCTCAGAGATGTCGTGAATCACATGCGTGTGATGAAATTTTGACTGGTGAGGTTGTCCTGCATCTTTCTCTCTCTCTCTCTCTGATCTTTAGTTAATTAATCAAGTGGGGTGCTCATTTCTTATGTAAAGGGACTGATGTTTGTGCCCCTGTAACAAACAAATTGAACTTTTTATTAAAATTTAGCTGACAGCAGCCATAGCATAGTATTTCCCTTCATGCCCTCTGTTCAATAACAAGGTCCTTATACACTGCTTATGGCAAACATAAAGTCATTAGGACATCCATATGTTTTGTTTTTAATGCTACGAGGCATCATGAGGGAAATAAGCAGTTAGCATCTTATTGTAGTCTCAATAACAGAGATCCCAGTCTGGATTGCATTTAACAAGGAAATGTAAGAAGCTCATCTTTGAGATTTAATTTTCAGACCTGAAGGAAGCTTCATCATTAACATAATAGTTGCTGCAATAGTTACTTAAAGCCCCTCAATATTGCCAGCTTCTTACCTTCTGTTTTAGACCGCACTTATCTCTACTATGCCTACTCTGAGACACTATAGAGTAGTGTCTCACTACTCTATAGTGAGTAGTGAGACTCACTATAGAGTCTCACTACTCTATAGTGAGACTCTATAGTGTTATAGTGTTATAGTGTTTCCTGTATCTCACTATAACCTGAAAAAGCTGTTCTGTTTTACATGTTACACTCAGATCTGACACAGAAAAGAAACAGTATTCACAAAGCAAAGCTTAAGCTTCCATCAGGTTGCCAGGGAGGTTTTATTGTATTTATAGTGACACGACAAGTGTTGATCTGGTGGAAGAAAATCTTTCTTGATTTGATGAAGTAAAGTTTTAAACTGGATTTTTTTGATTTTTCCATTAGAGAAGTAATGATAAAATCTTATCTGTAAATAAAGAGCTCAGAATACTCGCATATTTATGTAATTAGTTGAAACACTGAGTTTTGGGAGACCCAGTGTTTGACATAGTTGGCCGGGAAACTCAGATGCAGCATATGTGGGAAAGTGATGTAAAGAGGGGGGGAATTCTCATTCAGACCCGGTTCTTATTGTATATGGCAGGTCTCCAGGCTTATTGAGCACCTACTGCATTGGCTTGTTATTTGTAGGTACAGCACTGCAGTAATTCTCAGCCTCCTGTCTGCTGCATTGGAACGTACATGTACAAATTTGTACTGCAGATGCACCAGAAACTTTAGCTTATTGGAAAAGGTGTAAAAACTGCATGATTTTCATCGTGTAAATCTTTAACACTCTCTCCACCTCACCAAACTCACCCGACTCCGTGAGAATCCTCTGCTGGAAACATCAATCTTCTTCCTGCTGTCCTGGAGCAGCTTCCTCTCAGCAGAAGCCTGTGGACTGTCAGGTGAGCATTTCTTCACTTCTGTTACTCGTGTGTCTGCGGCCATATTGGAACTGTGTTGGTGACTGACTGCTGAATAAAAAGCCTTTCAGTGAGTCTCAGCCTTCACCACCCCCCTAACCGCATCCCCCTGCTCCTACCCCCAGGCATCACTTCTAAGCTGCATGCACTAACTTGCTTGTGACCCCTCGGCATCAGTCGCACAGGCAGCTGTTTGGTTGGCATGTTCTGCTGCCGCATCAAGGGGAAATCTGACAGTGCATACTCAAAAGTTTAGAGACAGTGCCAACTTTATAAATCTCCTGTCCAAACCAGAGTCACTTCTCTTCATGGCAACCTCGTTTTTTAATACAGAAACCTGCACTGTGCCTATTATACCTCTCCGTAATAAAATGTTGATGCATTTTACTGGGATTTTACGTGTCAGACCAAAACATAGTAGTACATAGTTGTGAAGTGTAAGGAAAACCATACATGGTATTTGTATTAGGTGTCACTGAGGTGAAGCCTAATAGATCCACATTTTGCTACATGTCTTTTTGGCAACTGAAAACATCAAGTTTCAAGTGTTATCGCAGGTTCTCAGTTGCATTTAGTTGTGGATTTTGACTGTATCATTCTAGAATATGAAGATACTTTGACTTAAACAATCCCATCACTCTAGTTGTGTGATTAGTGTTGTCCTGCTAAAAGATGAACCTCCAGCCCAGTTTCAAGACCCTTACAACCTCTAATAGGTTTTCTTGCTGTAGTTACTTAGATTTAGATGGGATTTTATTTTATATACGTATATCTATATAAAAGTTCCCCACAACATGGTGCTTCCAACACCTTGTTCCACCACATGTAACATTATAAATATAGTGTGATTTATTTTATTTATTCTAAATTTGAAATATTTATACCATCTGTCTGTATGCTGCGAACTCTTTAAAACCAAAGTCAAATTCCTAGTATGTGCACACAATTTTGGCCAATAAAGCCTATTCTAATTTTTGATGCAATTCAATTCTTATTCTAATGCATTCACAGATTATTTCTGTCTGCAATGTCTTGGTGGGTTTGCAATGTACCAATATTTTGTTCAAAAGATGGGCTATAGTATTTAACGTATCCCTGCTGTGCTCTGTCTGGCATGTTTCTTTGACAAGTTTCATTATGCTTTTTGCTCACTGGTGTTCTCTAAACTGCCTCTGAGGCCTTTAAGAACAGCTGGATTTTACTCTAAGATATTACACACAGCTGCACTTTATTTATTAAATAGCTGTCTTCTGTAAGTTTCCACTTGATTTCATTTAAGGTAGTGATAAAAAGCATCCCCTACTTCTCAGATTTGTATTTCTGAAATATTTCAAGAAGGATGAATGCTTTTGTAAGGTACTATGTAAAATTAACCTCTCAAAAATTCTTGGATTATTGGAAAACTATATCACACATTCCAGTCTTCATGAGAATGCACTTATCTTCTTTGTGGTCAGTATATATAAATGTAGTAATTTAACATCAATTTTGTTCTGAGTGTTAATGCAAGTTTTCCTCAAAACCTACTCTAATGTAAATTTGATTTAGTTTAATGAGGGACATTAGAACAATATCTCATTCTGCTTTGGAATTGTTAGTGTGTTGCATTTGGAAGAATAAGTCTTGGCTTTGTTACCTGATATTGTCTTCCTCTACGCTGACCACAATGATGGGGTTTTAGAATATTAATTTAGTATTTGTATTCAACAAACACTATGGTCTTGTTCCTCCGGCCGTGGCTTTATCAGAGGGATACCACTGAATCAGCTGATAAGCTCGCTTTTGCTTTGCAGTAGTCTCTGTGGCCTGTGGAGGAAGAGAAGATGGTTTCTAATGAAATAACTTGACCTTTATCTATTTGGCCCTGTTTATGAAGAGCACCATCCTGCATACTGCCCAATGTGGTACATACACACACACCGGAGAAACGCATATGTTATGCCAGTGGTTCTTATAATGCTTCTTAAGATCTGAAGAAATTCTGCATTGAACAAGAAAATGTACATTTTATTAAGTGTTTTTTTTTTTTTACCACTACAAACTTTGAACTACCCTGTCCTTGTTAATGAGCTTACTGTAATAGTCCTCTCAGAGGGCTGCAGAGGCTCTATCTCGTTTTCAGGATGAATAAGCATGAGTTCAATGGTAGGTGGTCGTTCTCCCTGGTGTTGTCTGGTTATTGAAGCACTTTCTGTTTTCAATAACTGCTTCAGTTTTGGGGGAGGGGAATACCTAATGACCCTTAACTCTACAATTATTAATCTTACACCCTTTGCAGCTCTTCATTATACGATGCATGTAATCTGTTTCCAAATTCCCTCCTTGCTTTTTTGTAAATGGTGGGTGAAATGTTACGTCCGTCAGTGTTAAATAAACCAATGTGGATGGTAAACTAAAACGGATCAAAAAGCAAAGCAGAATCCTGGTTGAAAACGTATTCTGAACACGAATTGCTGAAAGTAGCATACAGCAGCAGGTCACTGTGTAATGATTTTATGGTGACTGGTAAATAGAGAGTATTTGTCCAGCTTTGGTGATGTGCTATTTGCTCTGTTGGTGCTTTTATTGCACACATCTTGGCCAGTGCAAGTGTTGCTCCCTATCAGAGTAAATTCACATGATTCCTTTTTTATGTGATTCTCCCTCAAAGAAGAGAAATGAAAAAAAGTATGAAATACAATCCCTGCAACAAAACAAGCATGTCCTGTGAGGCAGCAACCTTCTTTCTGTGTGATACGCTTCATATTTCTGTTCACCGACAGGGACTCTCTGAGTGAAACCACTGTTTTTATAAACTTGTACTGCACTTGTTTTTTCTTTCTTTTTTGTCTTTCTTTGTTTGTTCATCTCTGTTCACGACTTATCGAACAAGGAACCAGTATTGAACTTCAATGTATATCATTGAGATGGAAGGACAAATTCTAGGTTATAAAACAATTTTACAAACTTTAAACATTTCAGAGATGTTCAATCCATTATCTCACAATGAGAGAGTATGGTACAGATGCAAACCTTTCAAGACATGATCTTTCATTTAAACTGACAAGGAAAGTATTGATGAGAGAAGCATCAAGGATGCAGGTAGTAACTTTAAAGGAGCCACAAGCCATTTATTGGACAAAGCAAAGGAAATAAGATGCTGTGATCAGATGTACCAGTGTGGCACACTTCCATGTTTCTTTGCAATATATTTATAATCCTTTATTGTTTTCATTTAACTTTACAGTTATGCACAACTTTGTGTTGATCTGTCACTATCACAATACCCAATTAAATAGACTAACAATTTTGGGATTAATGCTTTTGCACGACACTGTCATGTTTGAATTAGATAAAGATCTTATTTTAGTAGTGTAGATGAAATTTGAACATGCATTTACTCATTTTGGCCTCACAGCTAGTCTTCAGTACAGTCCTACAGGATGACATTTACAGAATTAGAAATCTGACCCTTTTAGAGAATATAATATCTGATGTTTTTTGTTTTCATATTCTGACAAATTCTAAGCATTGTATCAGACTTCTGTCTCTATTTTCTCTTTCATCTGTCCTTTGGTTTTCTGGTTGTGGCCTGGTTAATGCCTGTGTGCAGATAAGAGATGCAAGGGCTGTAACTGGCTGAGTATGATAACATGAACAAGAAGATTGCCCTACCCTATAAATTTCCCAAGAGAACTGTTTGTTATTGTTGCAATTTTGCCAGACCCCAGACCTCTGTGCAAATCTCTAATCTTGGTATAACGAAATAAAACACTTAAACATCTCTTTTTGTGAAACCACTGAATCTGACCGATCCCCATTATTTTTCCACAATTTGCCCCCGCAGTAGATTTATTGCACTTTCAGAAGTTTAATCGACTTCATTTGCACATGTTTTGTTTTGTATTTCAGGCATTGTGGCAGTTCTGTTTTGTGGCCTGAGTCAGGCAAAGTACACAAGTCTCAATTTGTCGCACGAGGGGAGTACAAGAACCAAACAGGTATATTTATTTTCAATGACTTCAACTAATCTTACTTCCACTTTCAATGAACATTTTTCAGTTTTGTTAATTCATACGGTCTTTTTATGCCAGTCTGTTTATCATCTCTGCACGTGAAGCCAGATATTAATTTCTATTAGTGTTCTGGTCATCCTGTAGATGTCTGTGGGGCAGACAACCCTCCACCTTATCTGCTTATAAAGCCTAGCACAGATGGGGACCAGCACTTCTGATATACTGAGCTGACAAGCTTCACAGTGGAGCAAATAAATCAAAAGTGTACACATAAACTCATCTGTGCATTTATTATGCATTATCACTGCCACGGTGCAGCTGTTTATCACGGAAAAGCTTTCTAAAAGGTAACACAGTTGAAGACCTCGCCTACAAAGTAGATCTGAACAGAGCAGTGTGTTTACTTGGCAGCATGCCTGTATCCATTATTTCATGTTTTATACATGCAGCTCCAGCTGAAATAAAAAAGGTACAAAGAGAGCATTTGAATAGTGAGTCGAACATATATTCTTTCACTGGTGCATCTCTGCTCAAAGCTTTTTATTGAAGCTTTAAACCAAAAAAAGCTTTATGTGACATAAGACATATTTCTTAAGTAATTAATACAATCTGAATGTCCACTTTATTGTTTATCAATAACATTAATTAATGGATTTATGAATAGACGAATTGAAAAATGTATTTGTTTTCAATAGAGGTAAATGAGATCTGTTGGATTTTTATATCTAGAAGCATCAAAAAGCTTAACCAACATTCTGTTTTTTTAATGCTCAACATTTTGTCTTTTTGTTTTTCACTTATTTCAACAACCCACCCATTTTCAGTAAAACACTTTTGAGTGTAAACCGAAAAAAGAATTGACTAAAACAACTCAGCCGTTGAACGCAAAAAGCAACGTGCCCTCGGGCCGCAGATTTCTGCAGCTGTTTCCTCAAAGGGAATAATGTCAAAACTGAATTTGTCATGTTTGTACAAATCTCAGTTTATTTAGTGAGAAGTCCTTCACTGTCAGACTCACATTGCATCTACATAGCATGCAGACAGACTTCCATAAATACTGATCTGCTGAAGGAGATGAATTGAGCCTTCATCTCAAACACCACTGATACCAAGCTGTTTTCTTGGACTGAAATCCTTTGGTGATTTATTATTTGATGTTAATGAACATTGAAACAAAGGGAGTTTAGAGGAACTATTTTAGGATGGATTTATAAAGCGCTCTGGTGATACAAAGATTTTAGCTGACATAAATAAACATACAGTAGCTGCAGAGAGCTGTTATGAATGTTGCTTTGTGCGACACAGAGACATTAATAAATGCAGACAGGCAATCTTAAAACATTAAGCAGACAAAAGAATAATAATAATATCAAAAGTAGATTGTTCCATCTGAGCTTTACAGTCATTGGCATGATGTCACATTAGTTTTATGATTTTAATGATGCATCTGAAGCATTTTACCATCATAGAAGAATATCATAACATGGTTTCAGGGTACATTTTCCAAACAAGATTTGGGTGCACATGTTTGAATTTATTGTAGACTTTATCTAATCTACACGATGTCAGAGTCATGCAGGCTCAACAGGTACACCCATGTGAAAAAACATTGATGTATGAACATTTCTAATGTAATAAGAATTATCATATTAATAGAAATAAGAGCTTGAAAACATCTGACTGTGTGTCATTAACCTATATAATATGTTTCTCTTAGTGAAACAAGTCACTGAAATTAATTTACCTCTTCATAATATTCAAATTTATGGAATATTATAATATATTTAGACTCTGTGCATGTAATTTAACCCTGTATAAATAAGAGGGAATTTAAAATACTATGAAGTTTATGTACTCAAAATGTATTTATTTAAGATCATACTGCAGATGTATAAATCCACTCCTACAAACATAACAATTTAAATAAATGCCATTAATGTCCTTTAGGAGTAGATGTAAAGTTCTGACCCAGGCTGTAACGTAACTCCACTAGCAAACAGCTTCACATATCTCCCCTCTCTCTCTACATACACTCTCATCTTTCTGACCCTCTCTCTCAAGATTCTTTTAATCCTTTTTTTTTTATAATTTGCAGCTCTTTGAAGTCCTCAACTTCCTCGGGGAGATTTTCATCTTCGGCTACATGGGATATATATGGTTTACATTTCGTCACCATGCCTTCAGAGCTCTCTTCATCTCTGGAGCATTTGTATCCTTTTCTGCAATGCAACAGAGTCTTTTCACCCCCTGCTGTGCAGCCTCTGGATTTCAGTCAGAACTCACTCTGTTTGATTTCTCTCAGTCTGCTGTACTTTGAGACCGATCCCTTTTTGTGCAGTTACTGGAACATCTTTCTTGTTTTCAATTTGGCATCCTGATCATCCCAACAGAGCTTCAAATAATAGAAAAAAAACAACCCAAATCTTAAGCTGCTCCGAAATGAATTTTTTGACTGCACAGATGGCATTCAGCTGCCTGTCTGTGCTTTAATTCTGCAAATTCACACTCAACAGTACATCTTCACTATAAAATTCCCATAAATTTAAGTAGGTTATTTATTATAATTATTGTTGCTAGCTTTCCATTTGCTAAAAAACTATTGGAAATTGTGCCTTATTTTATAAAACTCAGAAAGGAGGATCTTGTTGAATCTTTTATAATTTCTGTCTTTGCTAAAGGTAGACTCAATAAAATTTTTATTTTGTAACATATATTATTTAAGTTGATCATGGGCAGATTTAGCATAATTACATATTTAAAACAATTAAGAGTCTAATAATTATTGACTCAGCTCAGAAATGGAGACTTAGTTTGACAGCGCCAACTTTCTATACACTATTATCCCTATATGATTCCATGTAAGTTTAGGTGAAGACATTGTTAGATGCATGCACATTCAAAATTAATAACCAGGGCCCAATTGTACTCATACGTTAAAGTATTTTAATGTGTACCATTAAATCTTAAGCCAGATTTAATGCTTAAGCCAGGCAGATTTTTGACTTTTCAGAGAGAGTTGATTTCTCAGTCAATTCATTCCCAACTTGTTCACTGTGGTGCTTAGCAAACAGTGGAATGGAGACAAAACATTGGTATGCAAAATAAGTTAAAATATTGTTCTGATTATCATGCAGGCTGAGACTGAGAGTAACATGCAGCGTTTTAGGTCATGGAAGACGTCACTTTGGGAGAAATGAGACATCCAGTTCAGAAAACAAAACTCAGAGTGGTCACATAGGAAAGAGATGTGATGAGACTTCAGCAGTATTATATATAGCTTTTAAAAAACTGATGTACATGATAACAAAAGCATTAATGGTACCTAAGTTTCTTTGGCAAAGTTTGACTATGATAAGAGAAGTTTTATGCTCGAAGCTGCTTTTGTAGCCGTCAGCTTTTCTTTGTTGGAGAATGAAAGGGAGATTTCTTTGTAGGAACTGGGTGCTATTCATTGTACAAACATCCTTTCTTTAGAGCTGGCATAGAAGTAGAGTACGCCAGAAAAAAACAAAAGTGGCTGCACTCCAAGGAGTTGTTCTTTCACAGTCCACTGCTCAGACGGCCAGCAATTATTATTACAGATCATCGTCCAGCACAGGGTTAAAGGGGCTACAGAAACATGGACAGAGCAGATTCCTATCCCAGTGCTCCTGTTTAGTCTGAGTGGCTAGTAGTGGAGGAAAACGTATGACTTGAGTTTAACTGTTCTACTCTATAATATTCACAAAAATCTCACAATCATCCCCCACTGGAAGCTGACCGGGTTGTATAAACAGGAAGAAATGGAGATCAAAGACATCATGCAAGGCCGTAAACGTGACTATAAAAATGAAATAACCCGAGTCATTCACCCCATGTTAATCGCTCTTTGGCTATTTAGTAGATTTTAATCGCTGTGGCCTCCAGCCTCAGATGGTGACAATGGAGATTGGCTTTTATTGGAAATGGAGCTGAGATGGAAGTGCTTAATTACCTCCATTCAAATAGCTCAGAGGTGTTTGTTGGAGAGCGATGACTGCTTTTGGGAGCAGGATATTGCTTTTGAAATTCCATAGGGTTCAGAAGATTTAATATTGACTGCAGGATGCGAGAGAACTCTGTTTTAGTAATAGCTCTGTCAGACTAACGTCCCCTGTCGTAGATATTGATGCTGTTTTTATTTCTTGCATCATATTTGAATTTCCCTTGAGAAAGACTAAAATCTATTCCCTCCATGAATCTAAAACAAGGTTACCTGTCTGCACAAATTACTCTCATCAAAAATTAAAAAGGATTTGAAAATATGTTTGGCTCTCTTTAGCCCTGTCCTCTTAGTGTCACAAATGCAGATTGTCACATAATAACAAGAAAACCTTAGGTTCAATCAAGGTCAGACGACATTAAAATAGGGCAATTGGAGCTTTTTGACAAAAGACACTAAGTGTTTTCAAAATGGCAGCTATGTCCCTCATAATTGCCCACCTATTATCTTCTGTATTACTTCCCTGGACACTTAGCATTCAGTCCCATCCTGTGTGCGCCATCAAAGTGGATGTTTAGATCTGAGACAGCTGGCAGTGCCTGATTGGTTTTATGCTTCTGCAAGGTGCCACACTGCTGCATTTGCATCATAAACACACATTGTTTAGAAATCATTTTATTAATATACACTTGGAGTTTGTGTTCGAACATTCAAATCATATCACAGTTGAAGCTAGAGGTTTGCATACCCTGTATAAAAAGATATAGCATGTTTTTCTCACAATCTGACATTAAATTAAACTAAAACCTTCATGTTTTAAGTCCATTTTGATTACAAAAGTATTTTAAATTTGCTGTCAGAATAATCAGACTTGCAAGTTCCCCTCTTTCAAATTTAACAATCAACATTATGAGTAAAAAAATTGAAGTTGCTTTTTGAGTTATGGTTTCTTCCTCAAAGAGTAGTCTTTGCTTTTTGCCTGGAAGTTAAGTACATTTCACAACACATCATATTCATCTCTGGGACATAGCTTACCAATTCCCTCCCTAATATCTTGGCTTATTTTGATGATGTTACACAAGCAGCAAGTTTTAGGTGTTACTTTGAAATACATGTTAAGGTTCTCAATGAAAAACAACATTTCACATTAAGTCCCTTGCAGTGATCGGTGCTTATATAATTATTTTTTAGAGAGCACTAAATAGAGTTCAGCTTTGTCTACATTTTAAAAGTTACTTCAGTAAAATTATGTTTAATAATATTGCACCAAAATCATATGTTTAATGAAATAACACAAGATGGATAATCTAGAGTTCAGACTAAGATTCATGGTTTTATTCAAAATAATGTGTTAATGTGTTTAATGCTTAGATAAACTGAACATTTTTACCACCATAAGAATTAATTTACTATATTGCCTTGTTAATTAGAGAAGCATTTATATATGTGATGACTTGTGATGAAAATAGCACATTTTGTTTGTTCACAGGTGAATTTCATATATTGTCCTTAACCATACTCAATTCCTGCAGTTATCCATTTTTATTTCTAGAGCCTGCAACATCTACCCTTTGTCTTTCCTGATAAACCTGGGTCGTACAAAGAAGGTTTCCCGCAACTTCCAAAACTTTATGGTGTTTACAGGTAGTGTTTTCCTCAACTTCTAATCATTACTAAGCCTTCAGCATTAATACAGTTGAGATTGCTGGAGTGATAAATGTTGGATTTGCAATCCTTTTTTCTGCAAGTTTTGAAAAAGAAAACTTTCCCATTTCATTCATCCCATCATTCATCCCCTGCAGCTACTATTGTTCGTGAGGATGATAAGGGAAGGTGTCTCTTGTGGCACGAGTGTAACACAATGTCTTGATGAAGTTAGTTTGACAGGCACAAATGCCAACACCTACTTAAAGCCTTTAATATTTCATTACTTTTGCTCCTGAGGGCAGTTCTGCTTAAATGGATATATTCAGAATCACCAATGTTTTTATTTTTCACTCTTACATTGCTAATTTTTGTTTAAGGTGATGTGTATTAATCATTACCTTTATATAGGTGTGTTTGACAGTAATATTTCAAATATTTTACAGTTAAAAGACTAGGGAAAGGGAACGAAATCTTTTTGTAGAAAGTAATACACCATCCTGTATGTTTGCAGGTCTGACCTACTTTACTACTTATGTAAGAATGCTTCCTTATGAAAACCTATTATCTTGCTGTTTTTCTTTCTTTTTTTTTCATGTATCCACCAATATAAGCAACCAACATCTCCCCCATTTTTCCCCATGGAGGTTGATGAATTCCCATGGGACATTTTTGCTATTACGCTGTTCATCACACAATCTAAACTATTTGTTGGCCAAATGGTTTATGGTGACACTGATAGTCGGAGTGTAATCTGTTTCCCTTCTATGGCCTTATTTTCTGGATGGCTTGCTGCCTTTTATAAATAATTGTTGTTTGATAGTTTTCTGGTAGTTTTTCTGGTAGTATTTCTCAAAAACAGCTTTGTTTCCCATCTGTACCCAGGTTTAAGAGGGGCCGTTTCTTTTAGCCTGGCTGTAAGAGACACTTCAACAGAAGCACGGCGCACCATCCTCACCACCACTCTGCTTCTGATTGGCTTCACCGTCTGGGTGCTGGGTGCAGCTGCCGATCCCCTGCTGGGCCACCTGGACCTCAGGTCAGTGTTTGCTGGCTATTTAAAGTCTGGTTCTGGTGTTGGATATCTGAATGTTCCTCTTGCTGAAAAATTTTGGAAAAAAAACAACTATAGTATGGAGAAAAACTGGACAAAAGTGCCCATTTAATCGCAAAAATGTCCCGTGAAGAAAAAACTAAAATAAAGCAGAGTGATGATGCTTGGATTGATTTAATTGGGGTTTTCTTGTTGATGCTGGATGTTGTGCTGATGTTCCCAGTCTCAGCTCACAGAAAACCTTGCATAGTGGCATTAGCCTTCTGTTACCAACCCTTTCTGAAGGATTTTAAAAACACAAGCCATTGGCAAAGTTATGGTAAAAAATTAAGGCAATTTTCTTACTGAAATCTTCGGCTTCCTTCAAGGTTTCATCTGTTACTCTATCAAGTAGGTAGTCTGAATTAAACATACTGAATCACTTTTGAAGTGATTCAACTAATTATGAATTAATCATGGATCATTTTGAAAGCTTACTGAGATATTAACTACAATAAGATAATTCACGTTGAAAGGTTCATTTAACATGTATTAATGTGCATGTATTAATAAACAGTTTCCTGATCATAACTCCTCAGGGATATAAAAATAAATCACCTAAAGACAATTTTAGGTTCATCTTGAATACCAACTTGGCTAAATATTATTTTAGCTCAAAGTAAAGTCATAGTGATCTGCAAAGACCTTGGCCAGAAGAGTGAAATGAGGTTAATAACTTTCATAACAGAAAGAGGAGCCTAACCTTAGGTGTTGTGGAAGTTTGTGTTGAATGTGCAGTAGTGCATCAATTGTTTAAAAACAACCTTGATTCATCCGTTATTTGTGGAGTTCTCCAACGATCCATTCTTAAATCAATTTTATACTAGACAAAGAAAATTTTTATAGACTGTATTGTAAGGACATTTTGCATTTCTTTTCATTGCCGATGATTGACCTATTTACTTTTGAATCACAGTTGTTCTTTTTCTTTAAAACCACTGTAAAACTGGGATTGTCCTTAATTTTCTCTATTTTAATGAGTGAAAAAAAACTGTAATTGTTTTTGGAGAAAGATGCAATTGCCCCACTTCTGGTACAGAGGTAGTAACTTTATGTGTCCGAGCTTTTCCTTCCATTGGTGGCATGTGTAGCACTGTGAAAAAAGTGTTTGCCTTTTTACAGATTTAACCTGATTTTCTTGTTTATTAATCACACTTAAATGTTTCTCATTAAACTAATTATAAAATCAGATGAAAGGTAAATGGAAAATGCCATTTTAAATAGCGATTTCCAATAATGCAGCCAAAATTATTTCAAGAATAAATGAATATTAAGTACTAAACTAAATAATCATGTTAAAACTACATTTGGTGTTATGCGGGTTAGCTATTTTAAATTAATAGTTGATCATTTCAAACATTAAAACATCTGTAAAAGGGGACATCCAAAGCCACTGCCTGAATAAATGTGCATTATTTGCAATATATTTAAAAAGTATTGCTATATAATGAGAATTTGCTAGCTGTTCTAGCTCCAAGTCTGAGCACAATCTGATTTGTGGATAGTGGGCAATAATGATAAAGGCAGGCCGAAGAGGTGGGAGGGATGTGGGGTGGTAATTAGTAACCTGTATTATTAAAGTGTAACACATGACCCAAACCATAGCGATATACTTTATCCCAGTTTCCTACATATTTCAGCAATGCCTGATGGAAAATCTTAAGGTATTTCTACAGTGTAAATATCAGGTTAAAGATTTCCTTTGTTGATCTTAGTAAATAAAACTGATATATATTATAGAGATTCATTACACTTCAAGTGTTTATTTCAGTTGTTTTTTATATTTATGAGTTAAATCTAATGAAACTCAAAGTTCTTTATGAGAAAAATTTTAAATGATGCACAACCATCAAAGAAAGGATTTAAAAATAAAAAGATGTACATATTATGGTATGTCCACATTATAACTTAAACATGGGAAAGACTCCTGACTTTTAAGACTGTTCTCCTGAATCAACTCAGTCCTATGAGGATTGAAGGATTTACTCTGTCATGTGGAAAATGTAGACATTTAGTTACCCAGCAATGCCTACATCAAAGGATTGAAATAGCTTCTTATAAACAATGAAAACAAAGTCATTTGTGAAGTCAAGCAAAACCTGGAATACCCCTGTTGTTAATGAATTGCAGGCTGGCTTTGGTAATTCAATTGACTCAGTTGTTTGTTCAAGGTTTTTGCAGCCAGACAAGTTAATTCCACAGTTATAAAGGGAAAAAAGAACCATTCTTTGCATGAAATCAAGCTAGACATAAGATGTATGTCCATAAAGTCAGATTTCTTTTGCTTTTGTACTTTCTTTGTGGTTCCTAGATCTGATCATATTCTTATCAACGGAGACTGAGCCGGTATGAAGGCCGAGATTGCATGATGTAATTCCCAACTTTCTGTGCAATCTGGCTGTCCTCTGAGTAAATCTCTGAATAAATCAAGCCATTCAAGTCCAGTAAATCCAAACAATGAACTAAGGATCTCCTGGCAGTTTCAAAGGATCTCCTTACAGTTTTATAATGGTGAAGCTGATTATTCAGCCTCTTATTGACTCTCTGTGGTAGCAGTTCATGATGTTGCCTTTGTTGACTTTTTTGTAATCCAAACTTAGAGTCTTATTGATCTTATTTTAAATAATAGAAAACATAGAAAGTGTTATGCACAACTATATTTTTTGATAGTTTATAGTATGGATTGATTAAATTTTTTCAAAGAAGCATTCTAGCTTCTGTCTAACATTTAAAGAATGACTTCTGAGTGGAAATTCCCCATGGAGGCAATACAAAAACACAGGAGTATAATGGTCCACTGTGATCTGACATAAAAGCAAAACACAGAACATGCAGCAACCTACTATTTCTGAAATGGCCTTTAAATTACCTTGCAGAGCCCACCTGAGAAGGCGTAGCGATAAATGCACTTCCATATAATCACTGATGTTTGTTTAAACCTTTTTGTCAGGGACTATAAAGCTGAGAATTGTTAGCTATGTGTTTTGTCTGTTCCCTAAAGATGTTTTTTTTAAATCAGTAAATATCTCTGAAGTTCTAAGCAGAAACATTGCAATCCTGATCCAGAAAATAGCTGTTTCTCACTTCCCAAACATCCACCTAGTGAGTATTATGTAACTCTTTTTCTAAATTATTATATGCTTTCAATGATTTTATAGTTTGTCACATACCAACACATTTGCATATCTGAACATCAGACAAGTGACAACACATTTAACTCTTTTACCCCTAAATAAAAAACAGTCCAACTACGCAAATGTTCCATTATTAGTAAACTGAGTCTAATTGTTTTTAATGTAATCTCAGAATTAATACAACTGGTCTGTCAAGGCCCCAGAGGTTTGTTAGAAAACATTAGGGGAGAAAGATGCTCTGATAGAATTAGACCACAATTGCACTTTTTGCTGCTAGATAGAAAATTCTGTCTGGCAGAAACCAACACAATGTAAAAACCATGGAGCACAAAACCTGTTGGATGATAATGCATGAGATTGGGGCAGAAATTCACCTTCCAGCATATAGACCTGAACATATAGCCAGAGCTATAAAGTAATGGTTTAGATTAACAGTCTGCAACGTTTACAATCCAAAGGAAAATTGTTTCCCTCAATTCTGCTTATTTAGAGACTCAGATGTTATATGACCTTTTGAAAAAGGAAAATGTATATTTTTTGATAATCATCTGCAATTTTTTTTTTCTAAAGAACCACTATTTAATAGAATGTTTAGGTTTGTATAATTCTTTTCTGTGGGATGTTAATATTTGTAAAAAAAATTGTTTAAAGAACCCCCAAGAAACATAAAGTAAAAGAAGACATAGCTGTTGCTTTTAGGGTTATTCTGCTGTGGAAATTAAATTTATTTATTTATCGACACACCTGTAAAATTGCCAAATCCTTCCTTTGGTATTATATTTATATTTAAAAGCATTAAATTTTGTATTTATCATTTCCAGTCAAAGTTATTAAGAGGCATAGTAGAAGGTCCAAAGAGCCATTTGCAGCTCCAAAGCTGCAGGTTTCAGACCCCTGGTTTAGATGAAAGCATATTGATTTCTTATAATGGTTGAAACCTAAATCTAATTGAGAGTCTTTGGCAGTGCTGGATAACTGCCTCTCCATCCAATCTGAAGCTATTTTTGCAAACATGAGTGAGCAGATATTTCACCCAGTAGATGTGCAAAGCTGTTAGGGAGACACAGCAGACTTTTGGGGTAATTACAGCAAAAGGTGGTTCTATGCTCTATTGACTCAGCCGCAGTTTCTTGTCCAAAAATTAAATCAGCTGCTTATATCCTTACAAATTTTGTTGGATGCAAACCATCTTTAAAATTATAGACTTCTGAAGAGCCAGAATATTTTTTTGACTATTCCTTGTTATTTTTCATAATCTGCCTAAAGTTTTTTGTAATTACTGGTTCAATAGAGCTTAACAAGACAAAATGAGAAGCTACGGGCAAAATTTAATCTTTTAATCTTAAACTGGTTTTTTGCCTTGTGTAACCAAATTATGTACCAGATTTAGTTTGCCAGACTGAACGCCAGCATTTAAGAAAGGAATCCTCAGATTTGATTAACAAAGTCACTTGAATATCCTTCTGGCAGATTTTAAGGGATGCAGTCTTTGTTTGACTAACCTTTCAGGCAAAAAGTAGAACAGCATACAGCTTTATATTTGTTGGCACCGGTGGCAAGACTTCTTGAAAACCCTTAAATAAATTTACATTTTATGACTGAAGAATTATCTTGTCATAAAAGCTAAGGTCAATGTAACCTTCTAATTTACAGTGGGGAAGAGCCCTACAAATATATATTTTTTAACAAACCACTTGTACTGTAGACATGGATATTGAGTGAATGTTTTAAATAAATGTAATGCATACTTTACTCTTAACATTGATCATACTGTTTAGAAACCTAAATTTAATCATCCGAGACATCTGATTTGTCTGGGACTTTATAAATGCAATCTAACACAGAGGCCCAATTGTCTTAGCATACCCTCAAAATGGCAGTAGCTCACATAATCAATATCAGATTAGAACATTTTTGCGTGGTCTGATGAATCTTGTCTACAGCTACAACATTGAGAGGGTAGGATCAGAATTTGGTGTAAACAAGGTGAACCAAATGCCATATACTGTGTTGTATCAACAATCCAAGTTGAGGGTTGCAGTGTAATGTGTGGGATATTTTTTCCAAACACTTTGGACCTCTTCATAATATTGGAGTATTGTTTAAACAACAAAGCTTTCTTAAGTATCGTTACAGACCATCTTCATCCCTTTAGGACCCCAGTTTACCCGTCTTCTGATGGCTACTTCTAGCAGTGTAATGCACCACATCACAATCTCAACTCATCTCAAACTAGTTTACCTGCATAGCAATGTGTTCACCTTACTCAAATGGTTGCTTTCTGAAAGTTTGTTCCAGTTTAACGAAGCATAAAATCTGAATGTTGGTCCTCTATGTTTGGCGGCTGGTATAGTTACCAGGGCTGCATTCATTCAAAAAGAAAAAATACAGTTGCTTGCAGTAACATGTTTTGTTTTTCCTTTTTGTGTTGGTGGGTAAGAACATGTAAATGAGCAGTCCTCGTAACCTGGAGGCTAATATATAACAGCTGGAGCCTGGCTAATGGCTGGTCTGTGTGTTCTGGATGGACAGATGGACGGGTGGAAAACCCATTCCTCTGATGTCTCTTCCTTTCCTTCATGCCCCACTGACCTCACGTCAATCACAATCTGACTCTGTGTATCTTTGACGTCCATCTGCTTGTAGCAAGCATTCGTGTCAAACAGCAGTTTAGATTTGAGATGATGTGCTTTTTAATTCACCCTAACACTGAACAAACAAATGGATGTCCTCGTTTCTCTTAATTTATGGGGCAAAGTATCCTAAAGGAGAAAGGAAAGTCATTCATACACCTACATGCATGCAATACCCATAACAAAAATATGCCAAACTGATTGCGTGGAAGATACTTGAGAGATAAATAATGCTTGCGTAGGTTCTGATAAGACGAGGATAACACGAGAGGAACAAATACTTTTTTTAACTTATTTTTTTAGACGTTAGTTGCCTTTATTGAACAGCATATGGACAAGAAATGCAGAGAGGTAAGAAGGGGAAGACATGCTTGAAATGCCTGAGACTGGGAATTGAACCCAGGCCAACCACTACACGATGCACACTCTCTACCAACAACGTCACCCAGCACCCGAGAGAAAAGGAGGCTTAATTTTAGGAAGAAAGTCTAATTCTTTTACCCGTCCTCAGATTATTCCAGACATTGTTTTATTTGAGGATTCAGTCTCACAAATCAATTTTTAGATTAAATTTATCTATGTAACAAATGTATGGCAGCTTTATTCTCAAGTATTAATTAAATGCAGTCATGTGCTACTGGTTCGACCTGTTTGACCAAATTCATCCGTCAAACTTGAACCACCGAGCAAATTCATTATTCATGCATCCCAATGATCTGGTGATGGATTGGAGCTATTGCGCTATTCCCGGAACACTTTGACTCATATATTTATCAGAACAACCTTCTTTCTTCCCTTGCTCTGTCCCTCTACCTCATTTCCCCTTCACTCTCTCTCTTTCCTTGGTTTTCCTGAGTGAGTTTTCCCCTTCCTTCCTTTGTCAAAAGTTCCAGCTTAAATCTCATTATTGCTCCCACCTGGCAGTAGGCATCAGGCTTTGGATGTTCAACTCTGAGTGGCAGTGGAGCAGTGCAAGTTCAACCAACTGTACAAACCATTATTTCAAAGACACAACTGGAGCAGACTGCCTTGGTTTGACACAAAAAATGGTTAATGTACTCACCATATCCTGGTTGGATTCTTGCAAACGTTGGATGCTCAAGCCCATCTTTAAAGTCATTCCATTTGATCCAGAACACTGCAGCAAGGTCACAAGACATCACGTTTCTGTCTCATTGATCACATTTATCTTCTTTACACTGCTTCCCTGTAGTTTGTAGAAGGTATTTTAAAAGCAGTCTTTTAGATGCAAAGTCCTGAGGGGTGCATAGCCTTTAATTATCAAAAAGAGCTCATATTTTCCCATAGAAATTTCTCCCATGGACAGACGTCCCTGGTTTTCAGAGTTTCTAGGTCAAAAATGAGAGGCAAGCATCAGTTCTTTGGTTCTTCATCAGTTTTGTCACAAAAAAGAAATGTATTAGGATAGACAACCAAATTGATCAGTTCACCCTTTCTTTGTACACCATAGTCCTCCACTTGTATCCAGTTTGTACTTCAAAATCATTGACATTCTTTGTGACATTGCCTAAAGTGTTCAGTTTGACACATTGTTAGATTTAATGTTGTCTTATTCATCGACTGAAGACTGAAAACTAATTTAGCTTGGATCGCATTTTAGTCTTCTGTAGTAATTTGCTTTTCAAGTGATTTTAAAAACCTTGTACTTCTGTACAAACATACATTGTATAAATATAGACTTACAACAAATTAATTTATTGAAAGAATATGAAAGCAGAGGAACAATTATAAAACTTTAAGTTGGCATAAGCCTTTGTTTAAAAATGCTGTAACTTACCCAATTTGAAAATCCAACGGTTCTCTTTGACCTGAACTATAAATGAGCTATTACAAAGATTAAAATATTTCTTGACCTAACATTTCTAAATGACCTAACATTTCTAAATGTTAGGTCAAGTAATTGGGGAATAATCCCCTTGAATTCACTCTGCTGCTGTAACTAAAAGATAGTGACTCTCCTGACCAGTATGGCTTTATGACTGACTGCAGAAAGCTGCCAGGAAATGTACTGGTGTTAATGAATGTAGACCCAAGAGAGCCAGGGTATGTTCATTCAGGTAATGTGAGTTTCTAAAAAGTTATTTTTTTACTCCTACAATCAGCTTCTTGCAGCCCTGCACAGAGGACAGTTTCTGGTAGCTTCCAGCTACTCCTGTGAAATTGAGATTGACACATCCTCTTAGTTTGTAGACTTTAAAACACTTCACTACCCAAGTGTAGGTACCAAAGCATTACCTCCAATATCCTCAGCTCTTTTCTATTCTAGCCTGCTACTTGATGTCTCTCTAACATGGTTACATTTTTGTCAATTACTATTGCTCCACATGCAGCAAGAATTGTTCCCATAAAAAAAGTTTTTCTTTCCAGTATCGACTTTCTTCACTCAAAGCCGAGAATCACTATCTGGTGCTTTGTGGGATTTTTGTTATTGTGCATTTTTGCACAAGTTAAATTAGACTACATGCATGCAGCCATATCATATACCAAACTCAGGGTTGCTCAGTGAGTTTAAACTTTCCCAGAGGGATACCTGGCTTCTGCTGGCATTCTTGTTGAAATCAGAAAATCTTCAGCCATAGAATGCACCATCAGTGTTCTTTTATTCATGCCAATTAATTTCCTTGTTCCCATCAATCTAAATTACTTCCTGTTTAGTTTTCATCTATTTTTCATTCATAAAAAAGGAAACTGATCAAATATTCTGATTCTGTATTTTATTTTTTTTCCAACAAAATTTTGACCAGCAGGACTAGGAACTCCAACTCAACCTAACGTCAAGTCTCCATTTCTCGTTTTCTACTTAGACGTATCAGCAAGGTGTTGGCAATCATTACCTTAGGCAACCCTATGTTGTGCTTGACCTATTGTTCCTCCTCATTCTATATTCATGAAGAGGAAGAGACAAGTCAGTTCTGATTGCACGGTGTTGATGACACTTCACTGTTGAATACCAGGTCAGAATGGGGTCAACTCCTGGTGTAATTGATGATGCCGTCGTTACAAGAGATGCCGAGACTGGAGGAAACCTGGAGAGTTATGACTCTGATGCTGATCACATGTGAAATCTTATCTCCTCACATTAGCCTGCTAGGGATATTATCTGTGGCACCAGATCCAGATATACTGCTTGGTCAGCTGAGCTATAAACGCGGTGTAGATAGTTGAGCTCTGCGTGTACAAGTAAACCACAGGTAAGGGATTACAGAAAGAGAGCTTTTACCTTCTGAAACACAGTTCACTGGGTTCACTCACTCGCAGGGGGATTGATAGTCATGGCTGCATGTGGAGGGGCTGAGCAGATTGCCCCAGTAACCGCATCTGTCAGATCGGCGAAAACGGCGAGTTTATCAGCCCAAAATTGACTGTAGGCTAAGGACTCTTAGCCTGGAGTTCTGTGCACCAGCCTCCACTAAAAAGGCCCAGAGGTGCAGCCTAATGGATATGACGTCAACATGAAGAGGATGGAGGATGGCCATTAAAAAGCACATTAGGGCAATAAAAATGACCACTTGTGTGTCTGTCAGTTTATTTGTGCTGTTCAGGAAGGAGGGTCATGGATGATTTTACACATAAAAAGCAACTGTGTCTGCAATGCTCTGGATTTGTTGAGAGGTGCTTTCTGTTTATCGTTTAAAGATTCCTCATTTAGGCAGCAGAAAGAAAGAGATCCATAGTGTGTTTGTCTGTCAGGTGTCCCTTGGCTGAAAGAGGATCCACACAAGTATGAATAATAAAACAATCATGTTGTGCCTAAATTGCACAGACTTGAGCGCAAATACTGCCTCAAACCTAACACACATGTACATTTCTACAGTTTGGTGGATGAACAATGCTTTTGTTCATCCACCAACAAAGGCATTGCTTTCGTGTAATGCGCCAAAGAAATGGGAACGTTGTTGTGGAAGACAGCACTTAATGTCTGCAGATCGCTGCACAAGTAGAGATAGTGCTGTGTCAGTGTGTTGGTTGTGTAGAAGAAAGCTGAACAGGTTTTGTTTATTTGATTTCATTGTTTTAAAAGTGAAGGCCAGGAATGAATTCATCTCACCTAACTTCCTCAGCTGCCGAGCGACCTCACTTCTCAATCATTCTCAATGGGATCCTCTCAGTTATAGTGCCATTATGTATAGCCCTCTATAATTTCAGCTGTCGGCCTCTTGAGGAATTACAGATTGAACTTTGAATTAAGACAGAAGGTGGTTGGGACAGAGTGAAATTTTAAGATTATGTAAACATAAAGTTGTGCCTGTATCAGTACTATTTATACTTTCTATGAAAAAGAAAAGTAAAAAGTTAACAGCAGTAGTAGCTCCTTTTGTGGCTTTATTTAGGGCAGATACATGCAAGCTGATTAGCTCTGAGTCAGTTTCCAAGTCTATAAGATGAAAGACAGCACATATAGTTACAAAGGTTCAGTCAATAAAAATGGATCTTGTTGTTTAGGAGAGAGACGGAGCTAAACACTGTTTGACAAGGTCACGTGTATCATCTATAGAAGGGGAACATTAAGTTGTTGGCCGGAGCAGGCCCTCTCAAGAAAGGTGTCACATATAAACAGAAAGCTGTTTTGAATAGTAAACAATAAAGTGAGAACATAAAGTTGAGAGCTTAAACAATGGCTGATGATGCAAAATTGGAGAGGAGGAGGAAAATGAAGCAAAGACAGAAGTGGTCAGTATGTCTTCCAGCAGCCCTAAGGCTCTAGTGGCATAACTACAGACTTTTACAGTTTTGGTCTGCACTTTGATAAATTATGAAATATTTTCTATTTCAGTAGATAATTTATTAATCTCTTCAATAAAACATTACAATACTTGATGAATATTAATGGGCGTCACAAGCTTCCAATCCTTTAAACTAATTAGTGACAGAAGATTTATGAATGTCTTTTTTGTTTTATTTTAATATAATGCAAATATTAAGCATATACAGTATGTGAATATATAGTTCAATGCAATGTAAACCAAAGCATTATTTTAATTGATCTTTACCTATATAAGTTGATCAGCATTTCAAGGAATTTCTAAGTAGTAATTCATGAACTTCTGTTTCACCAGAGCTTTAATTTGATGTAACATATTAAAGTCCATAGCAAAATTTATGTGACCATTACCCAGAGTGAACAAGATGGTGGTTGAGACAAAAAAAGAGCTAAAGCTAGACCTGGCACAGGGATTTTTGTAAGAATTTTGATCAGGCAGTTACTGGTCAGACGGAGCAAGCTGGTGATGGTCAGCAGCTGATTACTCTTTTAGTCTGTAATCAAAATTGAACTGTTCCTTGATTCTTGAAGGAAAAATGTATTCCAATACTGCACAACTTACTGCTTATGTATGAGATTCTGGTCAATTTTGGGAAGAGAGGAGTATATAAGCACACATCCAAACAGACCGATTTCTCTGTATAGTGGTCCTCCTTATTCTATCAACAGAAAGCTGAAATACCAGTGCAGCCTTTGGCTTTATCTGGCTGGTCTTAAATGAAAACATAAAATTAAGTCTCTTGGAAAATGTTAGTTCTGACTACAAAGATGAACAAAAAAAGACACACTGTTAAGCAAAATCTGTTCAGCATTAAGAAGTATCCTTAAACAGAAGCTGAAATACATGCGAACTCACTCACTGAGGCAATCAAGTAAAACAAGAGATCGAGTGCTGCAGCGCAGTTATTAATTTAGCCTTCTGAGCTTTGCCGCTGCAAAACTCAAGCATGTGCAATCAAATCTTCATGGAAGGCAGCTGTTATGTAACTGGTCCATTGCTGAAGGTGACAGCGAGACCCACAGAAATGTAGCTTTCAGCACATGCTTGCTCTACATCTTTGTGTATGGTCTGTTTTCTCAACCGTCTGACTTGGACTGTGAGACGCCCCCAACCCCCGCCTGGCAGAACCAGAGGAGAAGAACAACAAATTTGGCAGCTGAGCTTTTTTTTTTTCCTGCCATCTGTTTCTGTGGTCAGTCTGAACCTAAACCCTTCAACACACACCGATAAACAATCCCATCGCTTTCCTGTCGGTTTTCACATGTCCTGCATTTCATCATGCCTCGAGCATCTGGCTACCCAGACTGCTGTGTCCCCTGGCCATGTGTCTGGACTTCTGTTCAGAGGTTCTGGGCTTTCAAGGAGAGTGAAAAAGAGAGAGAGTGGGGGGCCAGATGCTGATGCTGGCTAAAGGGAGTTGGGGAGGACTCGTATCGATTCATATCCACCAGCAACACACTAGAAAAGCTGCTTTCATAATCCTCCCCTTAAATAATTCAGTACTCACCCTCAAAATTTCATCAGCACCTACATATAGAGAACAATCTCCCCCACAGCAGCTGCATCAGAAAAAAAAGAGAAAGAGGGAGTGATGAGGCTGCAGAGGAGTGAGCAGGTGGAAGATATTTGGTACATAATCCTCCTATCAAAGCTCAAAATCAGCAATCAGGGAGCAACACAGGCATCTCTGCAGCTAATGTTTTTACTTGATTGTGGCAAATTAGACAATTGTATCATGTTTATCAAAGTTAATGACAGTACATCTTGACTAATGGTTGGAAGGGAGAAATCAGAAAAAACTCAATAGAAATATGGCAGGACAACTTAGGTTTGCAACATTGTATTTGAATGAACCATGAATCAGGTGTAGCAATTTCCTTTGGGAAAATGTGACAAAAGTAGACATATTTAGACATACTATACAGCATGTTTGGCAAAAAGCAGATACAGACTCAGCAAAACTACCTCATAACATTTGTCAAGCATAGATCTAGAGAGGTGATGGTTCAGGCTTATTTTAGCGGTGTTGATGTCACTGAGTCGACTGTGATCTCTTCTGTATACCAAAGCATCCTAGAGTCAAGTGTGAATCCATCTGTCTGGCAGGTAGAGTTAGCCACAATCAATCCCTCAGCTGGTTAATGGCCCTCCACACACCAGCAAATTCACAACAGAACTTCTGAAAAAGAAAACATTTGAGGTGTTGCAACGGACTTGTCAAAGTCGAGACCTCAGCCTGACTGTAATGAAGAACTTAAATAGTAGATTCAAGCCTCATACTCTGCTCCACCGCCAAGTCTGTGTGATATAAACCGTTTTTAATCTGTACCTACCGGGGGAACCAATACTCACTGTTTTGGAGTGAGAATGTATACCTGAGCACTACCTAGGTATACAGCTGGAAATTCAATTTTAGACAGAAAATAAAGGTATGTAAGATATGTAGCGATATTATCACTACTTTCCTGAGTACCTAACCTAACCCTAAAGTATTAACTATGCAGCTTGTACTTCTACTTTCATAAAAAAGTAATTGTGCCCCATGTACATTTTTTTTTACTTTTTTCTTTAAATTAAATAAACATCAGTGACATCCAACTATTTAATACCACCCCTATCAGCACTACTTAATTTTAAGTGCCACTCTAAACATAGCAACTGTGACCTAAAGACAAGGGTCCACCTACTTTCTGTTTCTAATTTTTGTTTTATTTTTGACAATAATACTCTCAAATAAAGGCTAGTGCTTTAAAAACAGTAGTTAAAAAAAAAGTGAGATCCCAGCCACAAACAGAAACAAGTCCTGTAATTCTCTCCCCTTCTCTTCTGAGAAGAGAGAAGCCAAGCAAACCAGTGCATTATCAAACCAGTGCATTATCACCTCCTGTGAAGCTGTAAGGAAAACTTCATATCTCTGTGTGGAATGATGAGGCTCAACTGACATAAATTATGCTGTATATATCTTTCTATCCTGGAACTGTGTCTGCAGTGGCAGTTTTTGGCAGCAAACACACTAGAAGTTGAAAGTTAAAACTATGGAAACTAAGGATTTAGTCTGTCCCACAATGTTAAAAGCATATAATAAAACTAACTTTTAATTGCAAACAACTGCTAAGAGCCAACTCATTTAGTAACAAGTTGAAGCTTGTTACTAAAAGGCAACACCCTGCATTAAAGTGTCTCAGGCTTGCAGGGCTGTTTTGGAGTGACTCTTTCTTGACACACACCAGAAAGCAGGAATGCAACGGGAAATAATTGTTTTGTTTTGATTAGCTTTCTGAGAGTCTTAAACAATCATTAAACAAGTTTCATCAAGGGTATGTCCTTACCAGACTTGTGAGATAATGTGGGATTAAATATTTAAATATTTGGACATTGTTTAACAAATTAAACTTGCTTTGTCTATTGTCTATGCTGTTTTTCTACTTCTCTAACAAACAGAGGCCTTCAAAGAACTGCCAGAATGATTAAATTACACACAAGGGGAGTCTCTACAGATGAGGTGACTTCTGAATATAAAAAGGGCTGAATTAATTTTAGTCTTTAATTGTAAAAGGTTTTTTTTAAATCATATTTACCATCCATTTTGTAGCTGAATCTACTTCGTGTCAATTTATGAAATAAATTTCCATCAAAATACATTGACACTTGTAATGTGAGAAATAATTGAAAAGCTTTAAGTGAGTAAATATGTTTGCAGGGTACTGTGACTGAGAATTTAGTAACAAAAAGCATCATTTTTATTGAAAAAGACTTACATTTTTTTTCTACAACTACCATTGTGGCAGTATTTTCCTTTTGTGTAGACAATTGTCGCCTTGTCATATCGTCCTATGCCTCAGATGGCACCACTACACTAAATTTACTTTTGTTTCCTTGTGACACGTTGAGGAATCCAGGTGAACAGCATGCTGGCAAATGAACTCTGCATCATAGCAATAGATTTGATAATCCTCACCTTATCTCCCCAACTGTCATTGTCTGAAATCTCCTAAACAATTCCTTCCTAGTGAGGTGACAAAATCTGAAACACTGATAGCTTTCAGTTCTCACAATGCAGGGACATATCATGTATTCATCATCTCAGATAGTGTTAAAATACGTGAGAAATGTCAGACAGAGCAAAACTGCAGAACGAGCTGACGCAATAGCTGCTGTGTTTCACTTTCCGTTCCTGATCGAACAGCAGCATGGTCCAGTGGCTGATTAATCAGCAGAGGAAGTTTCAAAAAATGTTGGTGTACGTTTTAATCTCACTTGACACAGTATTACATAAAATTAAAAACAACATTTAGAAGAAATGCATGTGAAAGAACACATTTCTGTAAATTTTATCTCACAGAATTTCTAACCCTTAATTAATTAAAATCTTCTCATTTATATCTAATGGCCAAACGTAATCCTTATAGATGTAATAATGTTTTAGCTCTGCCAGTATAGATTATTTTTAGATAATAGTAGCAAATCCAAAACCCTCCCACATCTCTTGATTTACTTCTATTTTTTTAAATAAGACATGAAGTCAATTTGTACGCTTTAAATGAACATCTTGAGCCGAACATTGCTTTTTGTTTCCCTTTGTTTAAACTCTTGACAAAGAGATCCTGGATGCTGCTGCCGGCTGTGGTTTTGTTATATTTAGTTTACAAAGACAAGAGTCATATTGATCTGCTGCAACAAAGCAACTCCACATTTTCCAGGGTCCTTTAGGTTTTGCTAATATATATAAATAATACAATGTTTTTTACTTATGGTGCCATTTTTCACTCTTAAAATAGCAACTATCTAAAGAGCCGGTCAGATGTTTCCGTGCACTCAACATTGGCATGAGTTCTATGTTAATTTTAGCCTTTGGGTATTTGGTTAAATTGCTTTTCGCAAGTCACAGACAATAATTCTGCTTTTTGTAGCTACCAATGATGGTATTAACCCATGGTTCTTATTAAAAAAGCTAAAGCTTATTTAACTTATTTTGTTTTACAACATGATTTTAACATGTAGGCATAGACTAGACACTTTAAGATGATTCACATCAGGTCTATTCCAGTGGCTGAATATTAGTTCGCCATACTTTTTGCACTTTAATGTGTGTTTGGGAATGTTGCTCATTGAAGAATTTTGTGTTTACTACTACCACTGGCTTTGCAATAGGCCTCCAGCATGTTACTGCCACCACTGTGCTTGACAGTTGGTTCAGTTTGAAATCCTCAGTTTGACTTCTTTAAACTTATAGCTCAATAATTGTCTTGTCTGAAAATAAAACACTTCCCAAGATGACATTTAACCTGTTCACAGATGGTGAGGCATATTTCAGTCAAGTTTTAAGAAGTCTGTCACTGTGGTGTACATGAATCTTCCGGTTTATGATGAGCTCGAGCCTTTGTGGTTACCGGGTTGTTTTTGAACATCTTAACCAATGTCTTGTAATACAAAGTGACACTTTGGGTTGAGTATGTTTGGCACCATTGAATATTCCAATCAGACAATAATCCACATTTACAATTAACCGCAAAATTATTCACACCCCTGGCAGATGTAGATTTGAAATTATTTTCATTGTGCCATGGACTTTTTTTGACAGGAGTCTCTAAAAGATGATAAAATTATGCAAAAGAAGTACTAATTTGCAAAGAGAAAGATTATTTGTATTTGTTAAGTTTTAAATTATAATTGCTCCAATAATCAATGAAAATTCATAAGCTGGCTTAAAAGCAGCCACTCTCTACTAATAACTGCTGAGCAACTTGTTTCCACTGATATTTTGGTCATTTATCTTTGGCAATGGGCTCCAAGTCTTTCTGGTTCGTAACCCTCCTCATATCTGTCAGATTTAAATTGGGCATCTAACCAAGTCATTCAAAACTCTTAATCTAATCAGAAGAAACATGTTAGTAAAATTTAAATATTATTTTAAAACTAATGACATGAATAAACTGGTCCTGAACTGTACGTCTAAATTGGTTTTGGAATGGATGAATCAGGCTAATATTAACCTTCTGGAATAGTTCTAATCCTAAACCCTATTTTAACTGAGCTCTACCAATTCTAATCATAAGAATGGTTCAGTTAGAATTATGACTGTAGTGAAGCAAAGAGAAGATTTGTGATTTCTCTACTTTTTGCTAAGGTTACTTTTATCTGAGGATTAGCAGTCATGTATGCTTATGCATGAGCTTGTATTTAACATTTGGAAATTAAATCTATTAGTAGAATAGAAAGCTGTACACTCCATTCTTAACATCATCTAAGCTATTTGTTTTAATTACTGTATAAATCCCCCAAAATGAATAACTCACATGTGTCATTAATAGTCTAAATGAAATGCAGATCATTTCTGTTATGAAAGGCACTGTTTATAACTATTTATTTATTTTTCTGTTTGTCTATTTTGCTGCTACCTATCTGCCTTGGTATTTGTATTGTTCACTGTTTATTTAAACAACACAAGTTTACAACAAATATCATCTCTGCATACTTTACAAGAAGAAACCTGTTCAAATCCAGCAAAGTAGAATCCACGCACTTGTCACACAAGTATGTTTAAAGACAGCGAAACAAGCAATGTGATTTTGTGTTCGTCTTTTTGCCAAAGCATGGAAAGCTTTCCTGATTACATTCAACGCAATTTTTGTTCATTATTACCCTGGAGGTCCAAACAGTCCTAACAAAAGAATTAATGCCCAAACATTTGGACATCTGTTGAGTGGGTGTTTGTTCACCAGTATGCCAAAAAGCAAATAAAGAGGATAATGAACCATGCTGTAATGTACATAATTTCCACAGCTTGCCGATATCAGTCACATTCATGCATTTGATAACTTGCACCAATGCACACACAGAGAAACACTGCTCTACTCTGCCAATTTTATTTTTACACCAGCTCAAGTCATGCGGAATTGAGGTTAAAGCTTCAGAGGCAGTGGGATTCTCATCTGCCGTTTCTGCAGACTGACCCAAATATAGCAGGCTTGGATCTGGTCATGTATGAGCAGTAGTTCTTTTTTTTTTTTTTTTTTAAGCTGACAAAACAAAGATGGAAACCTATCTTACATTGTTCTTTGTTTTATGTTTATATATTGTTGAAAATCGCAGCATGAGAGGCCTAAATGATTGTCATGCATAATGACTTTTTGTTTCTCAAAACACTCGATTTTCTGACGGAGACGTGGAATCTATTCTTAGAATCAGAGACAGAAGGCCATGAAAATGAATCCTTGCACGATATCTGCCTGTCTTGAAAGTTCATTTACTTTAGTGATTCAAATTAAAAAGTGCTATTCATGTATTATATCAATTATTTTCACTCTGAGTTAAATAGTTGAAGCATTTATCTCTAAAAAGTTACATTTAAAAAAAATGAGAGCCTAAACTTCAGTTTCTCAAAAAATTAAGATATTACATAGCAGTCAAATAAAGATTTGACTGTTGATTTGACTGATTTCACAGAATCACAGACAGTATCCAAAAGATGGATAAGACATGAGAGGCCATTACCAAAGAAGCTTGGTGCTTACAGAATATTGCATGTAGTGAAAAGTTTAGTGGAAGGAAGAAGTGTGGTAGAAAAGCAACAGGGATGACTGCAACCTTGAGAGGACTGAGAAGCCAAGTCTATTTAAGGGTTTGGTAGAGATTCATAAGGTGTGGGCTGCGACTGAAGTCTTGGCTTCAAGAGCTCACACACACAGGTGTATGTAGAACTTGCACTCAAACTGCTGTATTCCTTGTGATAAACTGGAGAGGATCAGAACTCTCCTAATGGGGCTAAATAGAAAAATAAATCTGTTGCATAGTTGTCTAAGGTCCTATTTTCAGAAGAACATTTAAAATTTTACTTAAGCATTAAGGTGTTTGGATAAAGATTAGAGTGGTTCAGAATCTGTTGGTGTTGGTTATTTGTGTTTTATGAAGTCCAAAGTCCGCATAGTGTCCAGCAGGAAAGTTATCAGAGTTCTGCGGTAATATCAAATTTTCTCTAATTAAAGTCATATGAGAAGAAAAGGTGATATGTTTCTGTTCCTGTATGTCCAAGCAGATATGATCTTTAACAGTTAAGTGACTAAAATGTCCATTTTCATTTGTGTTTTTTACACTGTATTCTCTTTGTATATGTTGCACTGGGCTGTAAATGTGTTGTGCATGTTGCTCATTCCAGGTCCTGTTAATGCGCATTGTACGCCGTCGAGTATGTTTTTAGTGTCTCCAGAGGGAAAAAACAACCCAGTAGGAGTCAGGAACAGGAAACTCCAATGATGGCTTACAGCTTTCTTTGGTCTAAACTATGTGTTGAAAAAAAAACCTCAACACATTCCTTGTGAGCTTCCTTTGTTTTTTATCTTTAACATCTCCCACTCCTCTTTAAATTCCTCTTTTTCCTGTCACCCACTCTGACAGAAACAGAGGGAGGGAAACAGGTTGTAGAGCTTAATAGAAGAAAGTTTATAAGCAGGAGGACATGTTTGTCATACCTTACTTTCCTAGGGGTCGGTTAAATCTTTTGCAGTGAAGTTATGAGGTCTTCTTTGTGTCCATTATGTGAACACAAAAAGCCTGGCTTTATCATCTACACCAGCGTCAGATGGACTGATGGTGCCACTGAGATACAAGCACACATTCACACATACACACACATCTTATAACAGCCGTCCTTGTTATCCTGCATAATAGAAGTGTTAACTTGCAAGCATGGATGTTTTTACATGCCTGATTTTTTTTTGGCAAAGTAATGTAGACAAAATAAGGTACTGGAACTATTAAGGTATTCCTTGAAATCTTGATGAAAAGCAAGTGGGTGACTTGTACGCGAAGGCCATGTGCAAAGTGCTGTGACGTGCCGCAGTGAGTCAAGAAGCGCTTGAGTCACAACTGACCTCGGAGGCAGACTGTCCAGATTTTATAAGCACACAAGAGCTCAGAAGGAGGAGCAGAGACGTTTCTGTTGGATTCGTTGAACATTTCAGTCCCACAGTTTTAGCCAGATTGCAGGAGATCAACTTACAGCTATTGTGGGCTTCTCTTTGAGTGGGTGTTATTTGTGTTTGGTGTGCTTTCCCAGCAGAATGGAGAGCTCGACCTTATTTTGGGAGCCAGGCGGGACAATCAGGGTTTCACATCATGCTGTGGCAACTGGACTGATCTTTATTGTTCTCTCTTTCCTGAAATGGATACGTATCTATGCAAAGTTTCTCATGTTTCCGTCTCTCTTGCACTTTATTTCATCTTCTCATTGTTTGTTTGTCATTGCCAAATTTCCAGTACTTTGTTCGGCGTGTTACATCCACCAGTATTGTTAGATTGTATTGAAATGGTAAAGGATACACCAGCAGAAAGTAACCCATAGTGTAAACAAAGGGATACTTTATTTTCAAAAGATTTTAAATTGGAAAATTGTGGCATGTAAACAGCCCCCCCTTATTCTGATACCTTTAAATAAAATCCATTTCAACCAGTAGTTTTGAGAAGTCACTTAATTAGGAAATAGTCAGTTTATTTGTAATTTAATCTCTAGATAAACACAATAAAAAATATAACAGTACCAACCTTTTGCTGGAGAGTGTCCCTTGAAAATCCATTTTCACGAGTTGCCACAGCTTGTTTGAACTATTAATGAGCCATTCTGAAATGTGAATACACTTTTTGATAGTTGTCGTCTTGATGGAAAGTGAACCTCACGCTCCGAGTTGGAAACTTTTGCAGCTGCTAATATTTTTTTCTTACCATGGTTTAGCGACATTACTCCTTCCATCAACTTTCTTCAGCTTCCCTGTCTGAAAAAAAACTTTCCCCACAGTGTATTGCTGCTACCACCAGATGTGGTGACTTCTGACGGAGTTTATCTGCAATGGTTTTTACTTAGCTCAAAGTAAAGAAGCTTGAAAACAAATGGGCACGCACATCAAAGATTTTCATTTGTATTTTTTTTGGGGGGGGCGGGGGGAATATGTTATACACTTTGCAATTGTTAATCAGACAGAGTCCTGATAAGAAATATTGAAACTTGTCATCTTAAAATAAAAAGAAAATGCATCGGATTTGAAGTACTGTGATTATTAAGCCATTGTAACAAGATTTCAGATTCATTCTTCTGAATTGGAGAAGAGTTGAGGAGCTTGGGCAGAATGAATATAAAATAAGTCACAAGGCAGCCTCTCCACACAAAAACACTCCCTTCCTTGTCTTTGTTACGCATTGGTACTGGAAAAGAACGCAGCTCTCTTGTATTCTCTTACATGTAATTTTCTCAGACTGCTTTGGCCTGTCTCCTGCTCAATCTTTTACTCACACATTCTCTGGCATTACATCAACCCATCTTGTCACTGTCAAGTCATCACCGATCGTCCTCCATCATGCTCACGACTCTGGATCTGTCTTTTCTCTTTCCCTCACACCTCACCTGCCCATTCCTCTCTCTATCAGCTCGGTGACACAGCCTGTCGACATGGAATATGTCCCACCAGACGAAGGTGCTGTGTTATGTGCATCGCAGGCTGCCCAAGCCTGTCACAGCCTGCCACATCCTGCAGCGATTTGCACTGCGCCGTAAAGCAGCAGTAAAAACAACAACTCCATAGCTGAGCCAACATAACTGTGCTTGTAAGCCACAAAGCTCATGCGACTACTTACCAAAACCCTTGTGCGACTCGGTTTCCTCTTACTTTTCTTCTAAAAAGAAGAATGGAGTACTGTGTTGGCTGAATAATTAGAACAGGGGCTGAGAGTTGGAGGTGTGACGCAAGAGAATTTAAAGGAGGTGTTATAAAAACAGGACGAGTAATCGGGGAGAAGTGGATGTAGAGAAGATAAAAAGGGAGACAAATTACTGCAGACAGCAGGTGCTCCAAAATAGGTGTAAAAACGGAAGAGAAAACTGCCTGAAAAGAAAGGCAGAAAAAAAGAAGCTACAATGAATTGCAAAAGTATCCATACCTCTTGAATTTATTCACAATACAACACCGATCTTCAGCGAATTTCATTTGGATCTGATGTAATAGATCCTGAACAAAAAGTAGTGCATAATGAATGAGACATGAAAAGAAAATTATACATGAATTTCAAAATGTTTTCCATATAAAAATATAAAAAGGGTGGGTTTTTAAGAACCATATTTTGCTGCAAATACAGCTGCCTGTCTATTCAAAGATTCTCCCAAAAGCTTTGTACAAGCTTTTTACAAGCTGAATTCTTTGTCCTTTCTTCCTTTGCAAAATATATTTTAAGCTCAGTAGATTTGCTGAGAAAAGCAAATCTTGTAACATATATTCCGTTGGATTTAAGTGTGAACTTTACCTGGACCATTTTATCACATTAACATGCTTTGATCTAAATCATTTTAAAATATTTCTGGCAATAGAGTTGGAGCTATTCTGCTGGAAGGTCAATGTGCTTTACCTTCCCTTTCACTGCCTCAAGTCTTTTAACAATCTCAATTTATGTATTTCCATCTGTCTTTCCACCAACTCTGATCAGCTTCTCTGTCACTGCAGAAGAAAAACATCCCCAAAGTATTATGCTGCCCCCACTATATTTGAACATACCAGTGGTCTGTTCAATTGGACATATAGTGTTAGTTTTAGAATTTTGCTTGCATACCACAAAGCTCAGTTTGACCTAACACCCTATCCACATGCTTAAGTTATATCAACATGTTGAAGAATAATGATCCGAGAGGCAATATCTTAAGTCTGTTCTAAATAAACAACAAGAAAGAGCTCTGCTGTGGAGGGAGGGCAGCCAAGACCCAAATGTGCACAGCTTTAAGTTGTCGCAGCACTTTGTTGCTGTGATGAGAACCTCCTGGGCGGTTATTGCAGGGAGCTGCTGGTAAAGGCCTTTTGTGTCAGCACATTAAAAGCCTCACAGACACACGGTGATAAATAGCAGTAGGATATCTCAAAGTGTCCTGAACAGCACTACTGGGCTCTTAGAGTTAACTGCTGACCTGTAGGAGCAAACATCAGCAGCCATTTATGCTCCGTGAGACATTTTACTCCCACGGCCCAATGACTTCACATGGATTAGTGGGGTGAGTGAAAGGCAGGATGATGCTGTTTTCCCAAGAAGGGGCTCACTGGGCATTCAGAGTCTGCTGCTGCTGCGTCACTGTATTTCCGGTCAAAGTGAGCAAGACGAGCAGCCGACGCAACGCTGCACCTCTACAGCATAATCACAGCAGCCTGTAGCATGTCTAGTAGATTCCTGCTCTGCTTTGTCATTTATCAAAAGTTTTACCTCACTGATATTTTCCTGGTGTGATGTGGAAGAAGTGGGTGATTTTGATGAAGGTGTCTGAAAGGTCATTTTCAAATTTCGGTTTGGTGTTCTAAAATGACTTTCAGGCTTCATTCATTTTCCTTGCTGTGCATGATTTGGCTTTTCAAACTAAAGCTTCAAACAATCTGGAAATGAAAACCCTTGAGATTTGACTCTGTCTGTTTGTTGTTCAGTTAAATTCAGTTCACTCATTTTTTTGTTGTTGTTTTTTTTAAGCAGCAATTAGTGAGAAGTATATTGCAAAGGCTGCTTACAACACAAAAGACCAGGTGTGTATCCAACTGAATAGATTTTAATCAATCCCAATTCAGTTCATGTCAAGATCAGTTCATTGAAGTACAGTAGAAACATATGATCAGAATTATGACAAATTGTATATGAAGGTCAATCTAAATTGTAGCATATTAAAATTTTATTGATCATATAATGCCAGTTGGTACAGAACCCACCTCGGTCCACGTAGTCAGCTACAGTTTCTGCAATCCCTCAATCTGTGTGAACATGTGGCACCATTAAATAAAACTCCAGCAGGGACACCCTTGGAGATAAGAGAACAATGGAAAAAAAAACTCACTGGCCCATAAGTAGAAAAGTAAAAAGAGTATCCACAGTTAATGGGAGCAATGCCTACGTCAGCTTTACGTCAGCTTCCCCACTAAGAAAAAAAAAGGACAGCTACAGACATTAGCACAGAGTCAAGGGTACTTTCTACATAAAAGAAAAACACTATAGTACACAAGCTAATAGGAGTCAGAAGTCTGTCAGTGTCCAAGAAGGACACATAGCTAAATGAAGAAGTCCAGAGCCTGGGGTACTTTCTACATCAAAGAAAAAAAAAGAGATTATACAAAGTTATTGGCAACGATGCCTCCTACAGTTACTCTGTCCAGAAAAGAAACACTGCTAAACACGGAATCTTTTTTTTTTGTTTTTACATTTTTAGTCATATTTCTAAACTAAAAACACCTAAGCACTGAGACATCCCATATCTCACTAAAAAGAAGGACACAATGTTAATGGCAGCAATAGCACTGTCAGTAGCTCAATCCAGGAGCAAGACAAAGCTAAACACATAAAAATGGTCAAGAAGATATTTCTATAGGTCAGAAAATCAAAGTATACTAACGTAATGTTAGCAATATCGCCATAAAGAAAAGACAACCAATCACAGAGGTGTTGAGGAGGAGCACTTTCTATGTTTTATGTCATTGACTCAGGATGTTACGGAATCTTTTTGTGTCTTACTACAGAGTGGAAGAGGAGACAGACGGCAACCTTCAGGATGTTTCCTCTGAGGTAAAAGATGAAGAATCAATTTTTTCATTATTAAACATATCTGTGAATTTTTTTCACTAAAGTCTGCATTTGTAATTTTTCCCTGCAAGCTCTACAATGACTTATGACCTATGTGATAAAAAATAAATATGCCAGTCACTGATTATCAAAGAAGTACTTGTTTCAAATGCAAATGAGAGGACTGGTTACATACTCATCACAAGTTTATCTTAGAAACGTTTTTCGTTCTTTTGTGGGTCTCCTTTAAAGAAAAGCAAATTAGTAACATTAGCATGAAAGATGTCAGCAGATATTTTTCATACATGCTGTGTGTAGAGGCTGTTAAACTTTATTTTCTGAATCTGCAAATATATTTATAAGTGCCCTAGTCATTTCCTTTTTTTGAATACTACCCAAAATTACGCTGCGTTACTACTATAATGCATCCAGATTTCATATTAAAGGCTACTACCTTCAGTCTGGTCTCTGTACTTTATTTGTACACCACCTAACATAAAAGTAAAGGAAATGCACTTTTGAGTCTCGTGTACCACATCCTACGCTGCGCAAGTAAAAGCTGCTGGGTTTTTTGTTTTTGTTTTTTTCTTTTGCATGGGCGCATCTACGCATACAAACACCTCTCACCTCATCACTGGTGCATCCCAGCAGCTCTTTAGCATATCTCTTTCATCTTTTGTTCCTTGTAACCTTTCTCTTATTTGCATGCTATGAATCAGAAGAAGTCTGTGAATCTCTTTTGCATTGATTGGCAAAAGAAAGATGGGGCTGTCAAGGCTAGAGATGCATCCCGCTGGAGGTACGAGGCCATGTTCTGTTGTGTTTGTAACCTTGCCCAGGGAGTGAGTCCGTACAGGAGAATCTCAGGCTGTGGTCTCATTGTAGCTGCACTTTAGGGATTGTGCAGGTTATGAGATTGTGATGTTTCCACTATGGCCGCCCAGAGGTCTCTCTTGTATAAGTGAAGATGAGTGGATATAGCCCAGGCTGTCCAGGAGTGCCGGTTTTCATCACTTCCCATCACACAGCAGACACTTTAGAGAGTGTTTTTGTGGCTAAAGAGTAATATTGCTTCTCTTCTGGTCTACAGGTTGATATGGAGAGGCAGGACACATCACAAAGCCTATGGCACCGTCTGGACCACCGGTATCCTTTCACCGCCTTTTCTTTTTCTGAAAGACTCCTGGTTGTGCTTTTACTCACAATAGTTAATGCACTGGTCTTTATCATAGTATCGCATGGCAAGTTTATTATAAATAATGATCGCTGTTGGTGACTAAAGAGAAAACCTGTGGTATAAGTCAGTACCACAGATTTTATCCAAATGTTACTGAAGCTCTATCAAACTTAATAATTGTGAATTTTCTTTGTTTTACAGAAATGTAGGAGACTAACTATGCAAGCTAACAAAGTGATTTGTAATAATTTTCAAGTACCACATAATATGAATACAATTAACACTGATAAATATGCGAAAAAAAAATTTAGCTTTCTGATTTTCTATCAAAATCTGCTACCACATCTGCTATACTCACATGCTTAACTCAAGATTTAGCTGGGCTAAATCTGGACCTGCTAGTTATTCAATTACAAGCGGATAACCTGCAGCATATCTGTTGAAATCATGTCTCATCAGCTCAATTACTTCTCATATTTGAATTTACAAACTTGTAGCCTTTTCCTCCTATACAAATGACTTATGTTAAACAAACCCCTATATCTTGAAGGCATCAGGCTTTATCAAATTATTCACCAAGTCACTCAAGTGATTTTTTAGATCTCTTCTTAGCTTGACTGGAGATCACAGATGGTATAATAAAACGGAAACCATGAGGCTGGAAGAATTGTTCATAGATCTGTGAACCAGAATGGTGTCACAGCATGGATGCAAGCATAGCAACAGCCAACATGTTCCAACTCATTAATTTTTTTAATTCCAAGTATTTTGTGGATGTCAGAGAATCTTAACATGGCATCACACCAGTTCTTATGTTAATCAGATAGGCGTAGTTTATCTGTGAACCTCCAGAGTTCTTAGACGCTTATTCCGGGGTTAATGTTTACATCTGAACTAGACTCTCTGTAAATGCTAACTGAGTTGCCAAGAAAGCAGAGTTATTGTTTCAGGAGCAACAAAATAGAAAATTAAATTAATGAAACAACAAGAGGAACTGTTGTTTTACGAAACGCTTAGCAAATATTATGCCAGTTTTCAGGAAGATTGAAATGTATTTTTTCACAAATTTGCAAAGCATTAGCAAAATGTTCACACAATAGCAGAGAAAGGTATTGAACATAAAAAAAGCGTTATTGAAACATCTCAAAATGCAAGAAATCTGAAATGAAGACTAAATGTTTGGATTTTTACAGGGTGATTCAGATTCTTGACAGCAAAGCAGACAGTCAAATTAGTTAATTGTAATAAACTAGTGTTGGACCTTTCAGTGAAATTTCACAAAAATGCATTCAATTTAAAATAATCAAATTTCTCTCATGAGCTGGCCTCCTGACTTGGACGTATTTAGTGAAAAGGAGATCATTTTGCTGTGCGTCAGTCATTTCTGCAACAGGATGAGCTGAACATGCATAGATTCAGATGACTGCTTTGTGTGTCTTGATGAATCTGTGTTAATTATAGGACTGTGAGCACATATAAATGGAAAAAGAATAAGGATCGAAATGGATGCAGCAGCAGGCTGCTGCACAGAGAGATCTGATTTGCATTATTTTTGCATTTTACTTTTTTTTTTTACAAGTCTTTTCTGTTGCTTTGTGTCTATTATGTTTGCACTAAGTTATCTCTCTTTATTTTAGTTTCTTTGTAATTAGGGTTTCTCATTCTGCTAATTTCTTTAGAATATTTTGTCTTGTTTTCTACTTGTTTTTTTGCACTTTGCTTTCCTTATCTATTTTCTGCTTGTGGTTAATGTGTTTTTTATGCATTGTTACATCTGTTCCAGTCTTCTCACACCTGCTGCTCTTAATGTTCTTGCTGCAGTTTTTCTGGTGAATGTACTTTTTTTTCTGTCTGTAATAGATAGTCTTTGGTGTTATTTTGGCTGCTTTGTAAACACCAGCCAATAGCATCTCTAATAGTATTGGACGTACATATCTAAAAAAAAAAAAAAGTTGCATTTTCTTTTGAATATTTTAGCTATGCTGTACGAAAAAATCTGTGAAAAACAGATTTTCTCCAAATAATTTTGAGAAAAATCTATGAATACTGAACCCTAAACAGGTGGGATATATATATATATATATATATATATATATACATATATATATATATATATATATATATATATATATGTATATATATATATATATATATATATATATAATATTTTAAAGATCACACAATTTTTCCCAGTTTTGTTTAGTTAATACTATAATACTATAAAAAATGGCAACATAATTTCCATTTGATGCTCATGAAGGTCGCTACTAAAGACAGAGCCAAAAACTGTCATATACCTGCATAGTGTACAGTGTATCCTTAGAAACGATTTTGCCCTATAAAATGAAACAGATATTCCAGAAAAAAATGGGCCGTCACATTGTTCCTTCTTGCTCTCACACATCTCCATGTTCCTGCCACTGAAATGCCTCCTCACAGTTTGATGTTGTCTCACCCACACTCACACAGTATGGTGTGAGTGCAGTTTTACTTCGCCTGCCAAGTTTTAAAGAAACACAACACTTTACAACCGAAGACATCTATGTTCATGTCAGACATCTTTTTAAAAAAGAATTCACATTTATTGAGCCCTTTTTGGGAATAATTTAAAACAGGACAGCAACTATTTACATAATGAGGATGAGCATTATGTTTTCTTTTAGGATCAGACAGGTTTTAATCAAGCACTGTTTGAGTTCATGCTGCCGAAGCACAGAATAAAGAAGTAGGGAATGTCGTTGAATACATTGAAGCTGATTATGAGTTTTATTTTTGTGCCTGAGCTGGTTTTTAATTAGTTGCACCCTTTAAGAACATTTACTTTTTGTAAAGCAAGGTGTTTGCTGTCTTGATTAGTCCTATAGTAGAATACCAAAATATGACAATTCAAAAGTGCCTTTCAAAAATACACCTTGAACTTTTTTATACTGTCAGATTGCAACCACAAACTTCAATGTGTTTTAATTAGCGTTTCATCTGATAGAATAACACAAAGTAGCATAAGCTAAGACAAAAAAAATTTATCAAAATCTTAATGTAACTTTTCTTTTACAGAATTTTCTTTTCTTTGCAAATGAAACTGTCCCTGTCATTTATTTTCAGCCTGAGTACTTTTAAAGAATCACAATTCAGTGCAGTTAATGACTACATGCATTTGATATTAGGCATGAGCTGACTTAAATAACAATTTTACTGTACTTACACCTGTTTGAAATAGTATTTGTGAAAGAAGGAGAAAAATGAACTAGCACCTACTTTCATATGTTTACTGTGTCACACAATTAGACAATGACTTATTTTATTCAGGGTTATCAGAGTAAAGCGGGCTGAACTGTTATGTACACAAAACATTTTAGTTTTATATGTTTAAAAAAATCATGTCATTTTCTACCACTTGACAAATAAAATCGTCCACCTAATATCCCAAGCAAGTACTCTGAAAGTTGTGGTTGAAAGACATTTTTTCAAGAATAAGCTTTCTCTCATTATTGAGAGTTCATTTTAAAAACATTTTAGTCAAAATCGTGAGACGTTTTCAGAGTTCAATTTTAATCACTGAAGCTCATTCCTATAATGTTTCGCACAAACTGTTCCCAGTGGTCGTGGTTTAAAAGTACACATAATGAGTTAATTTGCACATATGTGGGAGAGCTGATTTTTATGTATTATCCTTATGCAAATTAGAGGCAAGGTGCGAAGATGAGAGAAAGTGTGAACAGGATGAAAGAGACGTTTCTGTCTAGTGTTTCATAATGATGGTGGGAAAACACACACACAATGTGAAGGTGATTTCAGGTGGAGCAGTAAATCCTGCTGCCACAAAGTCAAACTCCAGCTCTACTCACAGGTGTCCAAACCTCCAGGCAATCTGCTGCTCCCACCCTGCTTTACTATCCACGCTGTAGACCTGGGTGTGGGACACATTTAGACAAACATTATACTCCTAGGTGTTTATTTAGACGGAGATCAAAGTCTGTTTGATGTTTGCTGCTGATCTGGTTTGAATGCTGCAACTTTAGAGACTGGAAACAGATGGTCTTGCTTAGTGTCGGGCATCTCGACGGCCACCCATGGTTAAGAAATTTAAAGTTGGTGTTTTCTGTGAATGTGATGTGGCTTTGGCGGGTAACCTTTATTTACAGTAGCACATGCAGTTCTTTGTCTTAGAGATTACCATGTTATATCCAAAGTATGTGTTCCAGTCCCAGTAGGAAAGCCAAAAACCTTATAAAAATGATGAAAGAGTTCCATTTGCCCCAGTGAAACTGGGGTAAAGTTTGGGGTTGTAGAGGTTTTTTGCTTAAGGACAGACTAGTGCACTTCACATAATAAACGACACTATGATAAAATAATATTATCCTGAAATGTTGAAGTACCATTATAATCATCAGCCAGAAAGTTAAAGATTGGGCAATAATGGGACATCCAAAAAGAAAATAACTTGAATTAAATCACCAAATTAGTCACAATGTGGTTTTAAGGACCACAAATAGAATGTTTTGGAGTTAAGAATACAAAGATCTGACCTCAGTCCCATAGAAAAACTGTGGGCAGAGAAAAAAATGGTGTGTGTGAGAAACGCGGTGTACAAACGTAACTCAGTTGCACCAGTTCTGTCAGGAAGAGTAAGCTGAAATTATGACCTAGAGCAAGAAAATGTACTCTGACTTAATGTCAAACAGTGTTAAAAACATACATAACCTTTTTTTTTTCTCAGTGAATAATGCTGGCAAAATGTAAATTATTGGATATTAGACATGGGCAGACTTAAATAACAATTTTACTGTTCTTACACCTGTTTGAAACAAAAAGACATAACATTTTCTACTCATTTATAATTAAAACTGATAAGAAGAATCATTCTGCAATCTTATATTGGCTCTATAATTATGTATTTTTGTATTTTACAGTACAGACTGCAGAAACTATGTTAACAAACATGTCACTTGCAGCTTAATGGCTATAGTTTTGAAACCTTATGAAGAGAGATGAGTGGCACTCTTAGTTTGCACAATTGGCTCTTCTTGTTTTCCATGACTGGAACTTTTCTGCTTTGAGAACAAAGAAAAATGTAAATTCCATGTTTAATCTCTGACATCACATCTAAATTACTTAAGCAAATAAATGACATGATGGAAAATTTTAGCAATTTTGAAGCTGTAACTTATTAAAACCTTGGGAAATCTGTTTGAAAAACAAGAAAAACAAGTAGTAAGAGTTTCAGTGGAGATCAGCGGAGCCTTATTTAGATATTTCCACTTGCGCAGGCAAAACTGCTATGCAAGAGGGAGCAACATCATTGACAATCACTTTTACATTAATGCTCTAAAGCTAGAGTTAATTGGCATCCTAAGGTCTTCTTTATGGGTACAACTAGTCTTGTCAATCACGGCTTCATCTTCACCAAGTTTACTTCTTCTTGTTACCTTGTGGTCTGCTCTCTGACGTCAAGCAAAAAAAAAGCTCTGCAATTTTTGATATGCCAAACTAAATAACTCCAACATAGGAAACTTTAACAACAAAAGTACTGTATAAATTAGGATATGTTAATCTATTCCTCATGGTAAAATTCCAGACTGGTCAAACAAATTTCCCGACCTATATATAGAAACCCACTATAAATATGATGATAAGATCAAGGAAGTCAGAAAAAAAAAATCTCACAAGCTTGATATTCATAACCAGCTCGTCCCTTTCCATAACAAAAACAACATTTTAGGAGCTTTGACACGTTCAGTTTATCAGCACTCATTTTCCCATCGCACAAAATAATCAGTAAACAGTAACTAAAAGCAGAGGCAGACATAGTAAACTCTTAGTAAGATGTCATTAGAGGTCATTAAAATAATTTTATCTGTTACCAGTGGTCACCTTGTTTGTAAAGTTTACACTATTAGCATTGCATCACGTGAAAGAAAACTGCTAGGAACAGGTTAATATCAAGAACTTCACCGTGCATGCAGAAGGCTGCATCTGCCCTTCTGCATCTTTAGTAGAAAACTAACACTGCATTTCACCCTTTTACCCAGTGAAACATGGTGGTGGCAACACCATGCAGTGGGGACACTTTTCTTTTGGACAGCAGACTTGTGAAGAAAAGGCAGCAAAGAGGTCACTCCTTTTCAAAAAGCACATCAATGATAGAATATAGGATCTGCAGGAAGTACAAGGAAAGAGTGAAAAATCTGGCAAACAATATGTCTGCAGAATAATGCAACCCATGTCTTTTACTGTTTTGTAAAGGACCACTTTTTATGTAGGAATCAAGCCCCCTCCAAGAGTATCTCCTTCAAACAAAGAAGGCACTGGTGAATGAAATAGTTTCCAGTACCATTAGGCACCATGGCAGAACACAGAAGTGATAACAAAATCTCTAAAGAACTGAGAGTTTGAACCTGTGTCAAAGAAACTCCCTAAATCTTAACATCATTGAGAATCGGTGCAATTTTCATAAGACGCCTCTGGATAAAAACAAAAACAGAAATTGTGCTCAATTCCAAGCACTTGAGACAAGAATGGATCACAGTCACTCAGTCAGGATGTGGCCAATCATCTGAAATCAAGCCTGCCAGAGTGAATTTAAAAAAAAAACAACATAAAGAACAACTTTTTGTCATTTGTAAAAACTTTGGCAATGACTGCATGGAACTAAATGTCAGCCATTTGCCATCCTTACCCATCAAAAATTATTTATGTCATCTTTCACTTTCACATAGCAGTGAAGCAGTAAAGGACTGGAACTTGTGTTTGTTCGATGTTTTTCTTGTTATTACAAGAAACTTCTTGTACAGCACTTCTTGGCAATAAATCTTACTCATACTGTCAGAAAGCCTGTTTATTTTCCTTTGTAAGGAAAATGAATATGTTGGTTGAGCAGCAGAGTTGATTATCTGAGGTTGTGCTGCTGAAAGTCTATTCTTCCCTAATTGCAAACAGTGGAGGCAGTGTGACAGTATGGGATACCTTCTCCCTCAATAGAAATACAAAGTTCGTCTTCAATTGGAGGCGATTTTAGTGGAGAGAGATACTGAGTTGAGATTGTGCAGCCAGTGGCAATACCATTGGCTTCTGTGTGTTAAATTAGCAAACTTTTAAATCACAAATATGTCATTTTATCTTACAATTCCAAAAATCCAATCTAACAAATGGCATTAATACATAGTCAACAATAGAATAAGACATTTGGTACTGCCAGAGTGAATATGGCAAGTTTTCATAGACTCTACACACACACTCAACTCTGCTGCTTAACCCTCAAATGTGATTTTCTTGTAAATCTGGTACTTTCAAGGTAAAGTCAACACTCTCTCCAACAGTATAATAGATGTTCCTTGCATGTCCAAAATATAGGTTATAAACAAAAAGGGAGGATTCATTTTCAGGCTTTATAGAAAAGCAATGGAATCAATTATCCATTCAAGACAGTTTGGACTCAACCCAAACACTTTTTGGCTGACACCAAATCCAACTGTGCTGTATTCTGGTCACTGGAAAGTATGACCACTTGTGATTTCAATTTTTAGAGGGTGTGTCTTATGTCCTGTTTATTGTTTTAGGTTCTGGGAGTCCTTTGTAATTTATTGCTCACCTCCTTGCCAGGTTTTCATAGTTTGAAGCATTCTTTGAGATTGCCTCTTCCAGTACTGACAAAATCCTGTCTTATTGTATGTTATAAGTTTTAATCAAAATCACAAACATGCAAAATAACATCAGCATATGTTTTGGTCCAGGACTGAAAAAATCTAATTCACTTTCTGCTGCAAATGGAACAAAAAACCTTTGAGTACCTAATTTTAGTATTTATTCTTTGCTTCTGATTGTTATCTAAACATTATTTGATTCCTCCATAAACTTGCCAGATTTTTGATCGACAAGCAGATTAAACATCGCTAAAATACTTAAACACATCAATATTTTCAAGCATACTCTGGAGAAATGTTTTCCAATACTCGAAAAAACTTTTTTAAAGAAACTTTTTAGGCTCAAGTGGCCTTAATTGACCATGAAATAAATCGAAATAGAACCAAGGACAACCACTCTGCACATGGTGCACACACTCCTAGCACCCAAAATAAGTAAATTCTACCAGAAATAATTTCACCTTAGAAAGCGGCGCGTGATGCTGTTCCAGTAGACAAAGCTGGATCAAACTGCTGTCAGACAAATCCTGTGAAGAACAAGTGAGCAGGCTCTTCTTTACATACTGAAAGTCTTTGCAATCTTGCATCACACTGTGCGGATGCATTCATTAGAGACAATGAAGCTGTTTAGACATGAGTGGAAGATGGAATGAGCTCCTGTGCACGCGGCACATTTGCCTTTGAAGTTGGAATGTTTTTTTGTTTCTTTGTTTTTGACTCGTCGCAGCAGCCACACTTTATAACCTAAAAAGAGTTAATTTTGAACTTTCTGAAAATATGGAGCTGTAAGAAATTTTTAAGAGATTCAACAGAGATAAGTCCTTTCTATCTTGTAAAGTAAAAAAGAGAGGCAGCTTTTGTCAGGAGTAAAACTTCTAGCTGTAAACCTGTAAACATTTGACAGTGATTATGCTGTTATACTGTAATTTAATCACATCAAACTCAGATTAAGTTTGTGACATTCATGATAAATAAACTCGGAACATCATTAGCCATGCACGCAAAATAAAAAACTAATAGAGACTGCAAAAAACTCGACACTGAGGTAATCTACCCTTAACATAGAACCAGAGCTTCATTGGAATGATTTAGATGAGAGCACACTTGTGTGTAAAATGGCTGCACACCTAAGAATCTGTGCCAATCTAACTCTCAATTTTGCAAAGAAAAGCAAAATATTTCCTGAGGCATAGCTACTTGGTTTTTTTTTTTGTTTTGTTTTTTTTTTGCCACTGTTTGCATAGATGGTCACACTAAACGACATAAAAGGTTGTCAAACCTTAAAGGTATAATAGTTGTGAAAAACGTTTTCCAAGACTAATGAGAGGTGGTTGAGGGGAGACGTGGATAAGACTGGCTGAAACAGCAGCTCGGCTTTTTCCAGCTCAGAACTACTCAGCACATTTTTACGCAAATCTAATTCAACACCTCCTTGAAGCAAGGAGGAGCTCTAGCAATAACAACCATCCACCGAGCTGTATTATTGTAGCACGGAACAGGAGGACACCATGCTGACTGCTCCACCTCAAAATCCCTGTACCCTCTTTTGTTCTCTCCTTTCCAAATTTTGAGACTCTTAAATGAATCCTGATGATGAACACAAAGAAGCCTATAATCCCAACCCTTTATTCATTGCTGATGAATAAGATAATTGTTTTCTTTCATTTGATTGTTTTTTTGTCTTCTTTACGTCAGGAAATTGTGCAGTTTTACGTCCCACATTATCCATTGCACACTCAGAGGTATAAATTGTTGCTTTTGTCCCATTAGGATGACAAAGGTGAAGCGGGGCTTTGTCTCTTTCTTCATAAGGAACAACCAGAACTAGGAAAGTGGCTAATAATTAGAACTCTCAGAACTTCTACAGCTGAGAGCTAATGAGTGTGCCGTCACACTTAAGGAGCTGTAATAAAGGGGATCCAGGATCAAGTGTTTAATGGAATATGCTGTCACTAACTGCCTTGATTAGGGAGGTTCTGGAGTCTTCTCACAGTCTTATTACGCATTAATCAGAAGCCTGTTGATATCCTTTCTTAACATTAACACATTATTTCTGTCTGCAGTCATTCCCTACACCCATCCAATACGTGACTCTTTGCATTGCTTTGCATCAGCTCTAAAACACTTTTAGAGACTAATTGTGGCCTTGTTTCTGATTTTAATCAAGAGCCACATCGACCTGATTTCCTGAAATAAGCTAACACAATTATTTTTATCTCTGTCTAACTTTCAGAGATCCCCGTAGCTGATAAGAGCATGCACATTGGTGTGAAATGAAATATATTTGAACCCTTTAGATATCCAAATTAAAAATAGCACAAGTACCTAGAGCTGGTAATGACTAATATGGAGCTTTCTGTCTTGTAAAAAAAGAGTCTATTGGCTCTTAATGACCTCATAAAAGAAAAGGCCTGCTGGGCTTATCTGCAAAGAGGTCCATCATTTTAGCTTTACATCATGTGAATTTATGGAAGTTGTTGAAATGTGCTGGTTTAAGCCATGAGACAGCAAATAAGTAGTGATTCAAAGACAGGGTAAACAGTGCCTGGCAAGTGCGTTCATAGACTGTCATTTGTGCTACAACTCTTAATTCATGTCAAAACTATCTATTCATCCCTCTATCAAATTTAAATGAATAAATATCCATGTGTGTAAATATGTTAAACACAGACATTTTTGGAGTGTGCTTATACTTTTGCTACAATGTGTAGCTATCTACATTTTGGAGTTAAAGTAGCATAAAGTAATACATAGAACTACTTTGTAATAACCTTCATGTTTTAGGCACATTTATACTTAAACGGCATTGGCCACACAGATATAAATCACAATTTACACCCTCAACGGGTTGCATCATGATTTTTTAAATTATTTAATGGATTAGAAAATCCTTGCTTATTTCACTGATGTTTACAAAGAATCTCAGTATTGACAAGGGTCTGGCACAGGGAACATGCAAAGCATCTGCTGTGCTGAACTCACCAGTTTTCAGGCTGATTCAAAGTGAACGAGAAATGAGGTCAATGTCAAATATTGTCATAGGACCAACCGATAAGCTCATATCGACTGATTTTAGGTTATTCTCTCATGCCATTCAGAGAATTCACCTTGTTAAAATTAAAGAAGCCTGCAGCAGCTGCTTTATACTGACAGCTCTAGACAAATGGTTAGAATATTAAGGTGCCTGTCAGTTTTAAAGAAAAACAAAATATCTGTACTGTAATACTCTATTTTATAAGTGCACATTCTGTATGCATGCCCAAACAAGAATGTGAATCTATGTCTTTTTTTTCAGTCAGTTGGTTGAGAACCACTGATCCTAGAGACAGTCCAGTCAGTGTCCTCTGCTGGTGGAAGGTGAGCTTCTGTCCTACTTTTCTTATTTTGCAGCTTGTAACAAGTTTTCTTCTGGGAATGTTTGGTATACTGTAACACCATCCATCTTCCCATAAAGTCTGACAAACTTCCACATTCTTGCATCCCCAGAGCATGACTCTGGCACCTCCATGTTTCATGCTGTTACAGATGGTGTGTTCAGTGGGATGTGCAGCGTTTTGCATGAAGGCCAATTCAGTTTTGTTCTTACCTGACCTGAGAACTCTGGTCCACATGTTTGCTGGGTTCATCATGTTTGTGGCAAACCCTAAACAGGACTTCTTCTGACTTAGTCTCAGCAGTGGCTTTGTGTTTGCCTCTCTTCTATAAAGGCCAGTTCTGTGGCTGCCTCAATAATGGTTCTTCTGTTCAAAGACTATCTGAACTATGCTTAATTTAGGGAGACTTAAGATTTTAAGATAGTGTTGTGTGGTATTTATTTTAATCAAGATACAAGCGATATATATGTGTGCATTAATCACTAAAGTTTATATATATAAACAGTAGCGGTTCATATCTCTAAAGTATTGCTCAAAGATGATTTTACAGCTATTTTAAACATGGTCAAGTGACATGATTTGGTATTTGAGATCAGCAGCTAAAACAGAATAATAATAATAAAACCTAAATGACTGACAGTCTTCTGTGCAAATCGTCCAACATTCTTTCATTGCATCATTAAACCTGTAAAGTTGCTCCTTTTATTCCCAGTTTCAGTATATAAAAGGATTTGTATTGGTTATACTGACTATGCTTTTGACTTAATGAGGTTACAGATATCTAAATCCCCTGCTGACCCACTGTGGCCCCCCGCTAACCGACTCGCTGCCACAGTGGTGTGGTAGGTTTGCTGGAGTCTTCTGTGGCCACCAAAAGCAGGAGGTGATCAAAACTTTACAGTGAATCTTCTTAGAATGGATTGAAACAAAAGATTTTTTTTTTTCAATCTATTATTATTTACCTTTCAGGATGAGGAGCAGCCCTTTGAGACTGAACCAGAGAACTTTGACTTCAATTTGGACAAATCTGATCTTCCGTCCACACGAAGCGACTCTGGGTCAGAGCAGCAAGAGGACCTGCTGGAGGGAGATTTGGGCCTTGGCACCGGAGCAGCTCACGTCATTGAGGAGTGAATTTTCCCACTCTAACTTTGCCTTATTATTCCCCCCTGTTGCCTTAATGCTAGCCCCCACCTCCCACAGAGCGCAGGGACCATGATCTGTTTATTTCAAAGCCACTGAGTGGGAGTTTGTTACTGTGACTTGCATAAGGTCACACAACCCCCATGTGTTGAGCTGTGTGCAAAAGCACACTCGCGCTGGAAGGAAGAGACAATTAGTGAAGGCTGGCATTCTTCCTGTTTCTCTGCTGGATGTATTGTCCTGCTTTGTTTTAAATTTATTTTCATCTGCAGGAGCATGTCTGTAAATTAGAATCAAAAAGTTAATTTATTTCAATTCAAAAAGTGAACCTCTTACATAGATTTATTACACAGAGGAATATCACACGATATTAAAAGATAATTATTTTTTAACAGAGAGGCTATGTTATGGGAGTGTTCTACAGACTCATGGGGGATGCTGTCGATTTGACAGTCCTCCACAACGAGTGTAAGCTACAACAGGTTAGTTGCTAAAGAACCTGGCTGTTCTTTGTGTGCTGTATCCAAAATATTAATGAAGAGTTGAGTGGAAGGATAAACTATAATAGGAAAAGGTCCATAACCAACAGGAACAATAGGATTTCAGCCTAACGCCCATTCAAGAGCAGATGAAGTCAGTGCTTCAGAAGTTATCAAACACCACAGCATTCAGAACATCAGATAAAATTGTCACATTCCTTGTGGTAAGCCACTCTGGAACCAGAGACAACATTCCTGATAAGTGTGTTACCTGGTATGAGAGGAAAAAGGACTACTTCTGCCTCATGGTCCTAAGTCCAGCTGTTATATTTAAGTACATTTTGCATTTTATTTCCAAATTAGAATCTCTGAGTCTGGACGAAGAGCGAAGAGGAGCAGAATCCAAATTGGTTGAGCTCCAGCATGAGTTTTCCACTAAGTTTTCCGTTTAGTATGCAGTCATGTTCAGTGAATTAGAATATGTCTTGTTATTATTGAAAATGTCTGTATTCAAACTGTTTTGTTTTTATAGCTCTGTTTTAATATTCTAATCTTTTCATCTAATGAACTGAGTTACTGAAATAAATGAAATTTTCAGTATTAGACTAATTTATTAAACATGACTGCCTTGGACGTAACACTGTGAAGAGAGAGGTGCTTAAGAACCGTTTGTGCTTGTATTATGTGTACATAATGTGTGAACGTCCTCACCAGCATACACAGTGTTTCTTCGAATCACCAGACCCAGGATGTTATTTCAGTGCCTGTTCTGCTTCTCTTTTCTGCCCATCTCCTGATTAAGCTTTCATTACATTTTGCCCTTTTCAGCTGTTTCAAATTCCCCTACTCATTTTCCTCCATGTCCTCCTTATCATCCAAGAGCATTCTGTAAACGTAACAGTTCTGGCTCTTATTATAGAATGCACGTTGTTTCCTTTTTGACTCATAAATCTCTGGTTCGTCCCACTTTTATTCCTCTGGAGTCAATCAGGGTGCAGTTTGCTGTAGGTTAGGCTTTGTGTAATACATCCACTGCCCTTGAAGTGATCTCTCTTCTATTTATGCAACAAATGCATGACTACGTCTGTGGAATGTGGTTCTTTCAGCTGTTGCTTTCTGAAAATATTTAACATGTAAGTCTGATAGCAAACTTGATAAGAGTTACACTCTGATTAAAGAGCTGAGAACAACAGCCTTTGATCATATGTCTCCAGACTAAAATTCTTAAAAGAGCTGTTTTCTAAAACTAACTAAATATAGTTTGATTTGCTGACACAATGCCTTCAGTCGCTATGCACAGTAGTTTAAATAAAGTCATCTCAGTTTTGTAACCCTTATTTTCACTTCCTAATTTTGTCATTCAATCTTACAAAGGTTTTACCGATGGGTTTTCTTCTCACTGATGTAGTTGTTACCAATCAATTTATTTATAGGAAGAGGATGTTGATCAAACACAAGGACCTGCTTTTAGAGCTCAGTGTTTGCCAGGGGGAAATAGAATCAACCCCAAAACCTAAGAAACAACAATTCCTTTATTTTGTAAATGCCATCATTTTTCTCTTGATAGTTATGCCATTTTCTGTAGTTTTCTGTAATAACAATCTTGTTATTGTTATTTTCACAAAACTGGATTTAAAATTAGCAAGACAGGTTTATCTCAAATGATTAATGTTCTATTTGTCTTGTGCTTGAAGTACTTTTCATGAATGCAATGTTTTTATATGGTTTCTGTCTCTGATTATTTGTTTATGTTTGTATCTAAGTTTCCTCGGTTGCACATTTTGTTTGTATTCTAGCAGTTACTTTTTTATTTTATTTACTTGTTTTAGAATTTATTGGTGTTATGATAGTTTGCATACTGCTTATTTTGTATTTTACTATAGACCACTGTGTTTTAAAAAAAAGTATGGAAAATCTGACTGGTTGATTGAATAAATTAGAATAGGATATTTAAAAAGTGAAACTCGTAGCTTTTGTTCACATATAGTGATATATTGCAAGCATTTACATATAGATGTTTAAAAAACATTTATTTTCTGTAACGCCATATTTGTGAGAAATATAATTTTAAACCAATAGGAGAGGATGACCAATAAAGGACGAATGGGGAATACTTCTGACTGGGCTGTTGCTAAAAAAAAAATTACTTTTAAAGTAACAGAAAAGATTATTTTATAAATGCTTGGAGCTATAACGTTTTGCGTATGGAATTCTTACAATTTGACTTTTCCCTTTTGAATTTAACTTCAAAAAACAAGCTCTAGTATGGTGATCTGATTTATTAATCTGTAAAGTAAGTTTTAATAGGCTTTGCTATTACTTAATTTTTTTTAAGTTCTTGAGATTTTTTTAAATCACGATTAATGTAAAGGAGGGGCGTTTTTAGGTGTCTTTGCCCTGTGTTTTTGCTTTTGACTTCAGACCCAGGCATGCATGTGTTACACGTCACACTTGTTTCTAAATATTACAATTCAGTCTAATATGTAATAATTTATTTGGTCTGGTATCATGTTTAACATTTAATGAGATTGAAAAGAACCTATGATTATATTTGTTGTAGGGCTAGTATTTTCACATCTCCCATAGGTATATTAATTTACATCTGAGGAATCAGTAAGAACTGATGATGCCTTAGCTACTTAAAGGAGTGTCTCATTTCTCAGTCAATATTTTAACTAACCCAGACCAGAGAGACACAAGAGGTTTGACTAGTCTTGGAATACATACCCTACATGACTTTTAATAACGGCTACTAACGACTACACTGGACTGAAATGTAAGGTGTAAAGATAGAAGTTTAAAACTATTGATGAACTGTTAAAACTGCTCAACATCTTGTGAAAGAATGTGTTATGCTGACATGAAACCATAATTTATTAATTTGGACACAATTCAAGAAGGGCACAAAACAGCATTTCTGTTTCCCCTTTGAAACATTATGGAAGTGAGAGATGCGGGATGTTAAGATGACGGGATTCTTGAAATAAATCAAAATGTGTTTCAATTAAGTATTAGTTTGTGCATATTTACACAACCAACATATTTTTATTCTCTAGATTGTTTTCCTCTAACAGTTTAGCTTGAATTGTACTGATAAATGTGATATAATGTGGAAAAAATTATTTTGTGACATCACAGTAACCTAGCATTTTGACAGGGCATGTAGATCTTTTATTCCATCCATATATTCCATGCAGAACTAAATTAATAAAACTGGGTTGCTAGGTCATAATCCAGCAGGTATTTGTGTGGATGGAAGAAGGTAAAAGGGATTCAGTATAAGTCAGCAGGGCTCTGCAGATAAAAATATATGGGTTTGTTAAATATTAAAGCACCTGCACTACTTAACTCCCCAAAATAAAACTCTGGATCTATAAATAAGGATTCTAGGAATTTTTAAAGGGGAAATATTTTTATAACATCACTTCTCAAACTTGTTTAGACCTAAGAGTTGCACACACTCCACCCATGCCGATTAACGTTGAGCGTAAACAAAAAGTGTATTTACCAAACGCCACAGGGCATCCCTAGGATATTGGGATTGGCAACAAATGTATGACATTGTGGCGGTACTATTGCTTGCAGAAATACAGTGTTGTGAAAAAACTGTCCTCCCTTAAAAATTTATTTCACTTTTCTGTCACACTTCTGTTGTTTCAGATCATAAAAGTAATTTCAACATCAAACAAAGATTACCTGAGTAAATACAACATAAGGTTTTTGAAAATTTTAATTTCATTTGTTTAAGGAAATAAGCCGTCCAAACCAACCCAGTCATATTTCAAAATACAAGCCCTCCTCTTATTACATAATGACTGAGCTATGTTTAAATTTCTTCAAACGTTGAGTAAAGTTTTACATGCTCCACCCAGAGCCTGAGACTGTGAAATTGAATTGTTTCTTTTTTTTAAAAGCAACATGTCTTCCCCATGCTGAAGAAATTCAAAAACAAATGAGAAGCAAAATACTTGATAATCATTCATCTGAAAGGGGTTGCAAAACCTTAGCTACAGCTGTAGATCTCAGCAAACCATAGTGAGACATTATCCATAAATAATCATCATATAAAACACTGATGTTTTATATGATGTGGAAGACCTGCCATGATAACACAAAGAATGCATCAAAAACTCATCCAGGAGTTCACAAAACAACCCAGAACTTCATCTACTGCACCGCAGGGATCGCTTGCCTCAGTTATGGTCATTGTTCATGACCGACATCTTGACTACTCTATGATACTTCAGAGAGCATGTTTTATGGACTGATGAAAATAAAGGTCTAACTTTTGGGAGATATGTATCCAGTTTAGCCTGCTGTGAAACTAAAACAGCATTTCAGAGAACAAACATCAAACCAACAGTCAAAGTAGTGTAAGAGTCTGTTGCATCAGGACTTGGATAAATTGTCAGAATTGATGAAGTCATGAATTCTGCTCTCTAGCAAAAAAATCCTGATGGCCCTCATTTCACTAGCTTAAAATCAAGTGCTCTTGGATTACAAAGCAGGAAAATGATACAAAGCACCCCTAATACACCATCGAATAGCTCACAAACAAAAAAAGAACAATTTTAGAGCGGCCTAATCAAAGTCTGGGCAAAAATCCTACAAAAATGCAGTACCTCGGCCTATATTAAAAGAAGCGCTGGCCAAAATTCCTCCGTGGAGATGTAAAATATTCATTTAATGTCTAATTGTCACCAACAAAATCAGTAATTAGCCTAAGGGGGTGTATGTATATATATATATATATATATATATATATATATATATATATGGCCTGGTTGGTTCAAACAGCTTTTTCCCCAAATAAATCAAATCATAATTTAAACAGCACATGATGTATTTACTCATTTTATCTTGTACATTTTATCTTGTAACATATAAGCGTGTCAAAAAAAGTGAAAAGCAGAAACTCTCGTAGGAGACTAATTATTTTTCAAAGCACTAACTCATTTCAAATTCTAGACACAAGCAAAATAAGACTGAATAATTATTTAGTTTGAAAATGTTGCACTCACAAATGATGCATAAAGTTGTTTACTGTGAACTTTACTCAATGCAATATTTTTTTAGATCAGGTGTTTTCATAAGAGCAAGCAATTGTAAACATTTGAAGATGGCAGAACAGAATGCTCACACTGACACAAAGAGAGGTTGTCCTGCTCCAGAGTTATGACCAAAAGTCCACAGTGCATGTCATCGTCCTACAGGGACGTTGTGACAAAATTAAATGACAGTAAAAAACAAAACTATATGAAGTACTACTGCTGTTCTGATGAGACTTCTAACTATGGCACGTCATCAAACCAAATCACTGATTGTCTCTGACTTTAACGGGGTATTAAAAATAAAAATGATTTTTAAAATCTGTTACTACTTTTTTCCTTTCATCTACTAGTTTTCTTTTTCACTTGTACAGACAGTATGGAGTGAAAAATAATATATTTTTTTAAAGATTTTAAACATTCAAAAATAACCTCAAAAACATCAACTTTGAAGTGTTATAATAATACCAAGATACATAAATTATCCTTTTGTTTCCCATCTTAAGTCATTGTCCCACAGCCGGTGTTCCTGTATAAAAGAAGTGACCCCAGAAGCCCCCTCAGATACAAACTGCAGCTCAAAAACAAGATATACATTCCAAATGTAGCCAGCCGGAGCTCCTTTAACACTTGAACGTAAAGCTTTAATTCCACAATAAGAGGAAACGGCACTGCATGGAAAAATGAACATTAAATTAAAAAGGTCTTTGGTGGTGAGGAGGATGCTTTTATTATTTTTCTTCACAGTTTGGAGCGCGTCAGCAGCGATTTGCTCAAATCCTTGGCCTCCCCGGCTGTTCTCACCCTCTCGTACCCCAGGACGGACATGGAGTGGTGGCAGTAGTCTTCCACCTGCTTGATCTGCTGGATGCTGAGCACCATTCTCCAAGCGCTGGCTGCCTGCGTGGCGTTCCGGGAGGAGACGATGAAGGGCTTGGAGGAGGAGCTGGAGCCGCTGGTCATGTTCAGCGCAAACGACTCAATGTCATGGTTGGTGGTGAGGTTGGCGAAGCGGTAAACGCTCCTCAGGGTCTTGACGGGGTTCTCCACCAGGTCCTCGTACCGCACGGCCATGTACTTCCCCTTCAGCCAACCTGGTGGGTTTAAGGCAGTCCTCAGAGTCCTGGAGGTGCGGTCGCAGATCACCTCCATGGCTCCGATGGAGTGGTAGTCGGAGCCGTCCTTCTTGTTGACCTTGTGGCCGGGATCTACAAAAGGTATCCGGCGCAGTTTAGGGTCCCTGCTGCGGACCACCTGTAAGTTCTCCCTAATCAGGCCATGTCTGGATTTGATCCTTGAGTTTGCCACTGCCCGAGGGTCTCTAACCAAATGGATCACTTTCAGATCCAAGGACGGGTCCTCCATCAGAGGGGCGAGAACGTTTACATCCAAAATACGCACCCCTTTAATGACTATAGTGTTGTACTTTAGGCACTCCTCCTCTAACAGTCTAAGGCTCTGAGGGGGACACTTTTTGCACACCTTATCATCCACCATCCCCACCACCTCCTTCCTGTAGGCTGAGCACAGGGGGTAGGAGCACATAACCTTGTTCAGCGTGGCCCCAAACAGCCCTAAGGAGGTAAAGTTTTTGCCTCCGGGGCTGTTGTAAAGTTGGAAAACAGACAGATCGCAGCGATACAAGGAGCTCAACATGTCTCTGGCTGCCCCCTGCAGAGACACTGCATCACCAGGGTACAGCTTCTGCCAGATGTGCCACATAGGCTCATACAAGAAGAACACTTCTGGATTTTGGTTGAAAAGCTCACCAAAGAAGGAGGACCCCGACCTCCAGGTGGTCAGGACATAGATGAGCTGTCTCTTCTTAGCCAGGGAGGGCCTGTAGAGAAACCGAATGTCCGATCTGCTCTGATAGGTGGTGCTCCTCATCTGATGGTTGCACTGCTGAGGCTCCTTGGTCCATTTATAATTGGCCAAATTGAGCATGGTGAGCACCAGCAGCAGGAAATAGGCCATGAATAACACAATCCTCTTCCTGCGCAGCACTTTCATCACGATTCCAGGCTGTGCTATTATCTTGGTATGATTCCTGTAGGTTTTGAGCTTTCTCCCAAAGCCAGCATCTTTCTCCCAAGGCGCTGTCAACTTCAGTGGTTGATGGTATTGTTTGCCTCTCATCTGTAACCCCTGGAGAGAGTGGCTCCCACCACTGGGCAGAGCTCTTTACATTGACAGTAATGCACCAAGGCGCGCTCTGTAATGTGTATGCTGGGAATTTATTTTACAGACGATTAGGTAATATATATTCCAAAAACCCGATTCACGGCGTTCACTGCACTGCGCAATGTCCCTCATAGGCGCGGTGGTGGATGGTGATGATGATGGAGACGTTTAGGTTGTCCATACCGAGCGCTGCAACGATCCGCGACAACACAGGAAGGAGCCGCCGCCGTCTTCTTCATTGTAACAGACGCCCTGATTGCTCATGTTCAGCGGGGGCATCTCTGCGCACATACTGTCTGATGCATCTTTGCAAACACAGCCGGGCGAGAGCTACACACAGACACGGTGCAACAAATCAAAATGAGTCCTGCGCGGACGGCTTAAATCATCTGGATGCAATAAAGCAGCGCCCAGTCTGCATCCGTAGTCACGGATTTAAGAATCTCCCACATAGCGACCTCCTCTGCTAGTCTAACTGCCACACACTCAACGGGCTCAGTCCAAATGCAGGCGCAGAGGCCCGCCCTCTGACGCGCTGCATTGGTTCAATTATTGACGTAATGGATAAAGTAACTCCTTTATTGGGGTTTTTTGCCCGTCTGTCTCCAGAGCCGCTCAGATAGACACATACAAGAGTAGAAGGCGTTCGCTTCTGGGCCATATTGTGAGTGACAAATTCGTCGAGGAAAATGAGGGGTTTTCTGAACAAAACATTAACCGAATTTTATTTTCAGCTCATTTTTAAAATAGCTCATATTCAAAATAGAATATGCGTCCTTGTTATTATTAATACAAGCCACCTCTGACACAAAAGTGACCTATATCTTTGAATCAAAATAAGCTCGAGCATCAAGACGGCGTAAAATGTACCTAAATGTGCGTAAAATGTACCTTAACTTTAAAAATATACCAAGCCATTAAAATTAGCTACATGTTTTGGTTGCGATACTTAACAATGTAGGTTTGTTAATACTGTCCACAATCTTTTAAGTTGTAATAATAATAAAATTATAAAAGGAAAGTGTCATAAATGTTCACTTAAATTTTAATGAACATAAAATAGTAATAACCGAGCATTAACAATAAACATAATTATTATTAGTAGTAGTTGTAGTAAAATAAAATTATGTACTTATTACATACAGTTTACATGACTAACTTCAAACTGCATAGAGAATGTTTTACAATTAGCTATAATCAACATAACTATAACTTTTGTAACTGTACAGTTAGAATCCTTTTTTCTATTCCTATTTTCTTCTGTCTTTCTGTCAACCTTTATTTGTTTCTTCTTTCTTTCTCTCTTTCTTTCCTTCTTCCTTTCTTTCTTTTTTATTTTATTTATTTATTGCTTCTCTACAGTATCACAACACATCGCACGGTCACGAGCTTGGCCTAAAATTAGCAAAATTGCCTTTTACAAGCTTTTGTGTCTCAACAACAACGCCACTCAAAATATGGCGCCATGTTAACGTCTGATGTTGATCTCACTGTTGTACATCTATGTTATGCAGAGACGGCTCATAGTGAAAGCTTTTATTATAAACCAGAGAGGTCTCCACCCATCCTGCCTTTATAGATACAAAAAGTTCAAGAGAAAGCGATCTGAAGCTCTTCATTATTTCACTACCCTATTGTGCTCCACATCACATCGTGTACTGAAATCCATACTTTAATACAATAGCTGTTCTATTTCATCGACTTTTATGTACTGTAGATTAGATAGGGAACTTGTCTGTTGTTAGGGTCCAGCGTCCCAGATTAAGTGCATGTTTTCACCACTTCAGTCTCCGGATTTATTTTTTCTAGCTGTTCAGACATAACATTATGACTACTGACTGGAGACGTTAGTGTGGTAGTGATTCTCTGCCCTAGGGGAAAATCTTAGTGTATCAGCAGCAAATGGAGCACAAAAACACACACATTAAAGAATAATGACAAAAATAAAATTAAATTAAATTAAATTAAAAACTTTAAATAATTACACAGTTAGTATTTTAATATAAAGACAATGTATATACACACATGGAATCCATCCATCCATCCATTTTCTGTTCACCCTTGTCCCTAATGGGGTCGGGAGGGTTGCTGGTGCCCATCTCCAGCTACGGTCCGGGCGAGAGGCGGGGTACACCCTGGACAGGTCGCCAGTCTGTCGCAACACATGGAATCAAAAATGATAATATATTGTATTAATTAAAAAGCGAACATACAGACATCAGAGAGAATATGTGGCCTCGTCCTGTAATTGCGTAAATAGACAGGTTTCTAAATGAAACAGTTGTAGGACTTTTTCTTTGTTTAGTTTTGCTTTGTTTGGTTTTATGTAAAAAAAAAAATAAAAATCTGTCAGTTTTCCCGAGGAAGTGGCAAACATCTTACTGAAATTTAAAGCTTCACCCTCTGCTGGCTGAAATTCTTCTTTCCTAAGAAGCTTACCTTTACTGGCATTATCAAGCCTGCTCATCCGGAGGGGGCTGGGGGGGGAATTGAGTGAAATGATCCTTTAACCCCAACCATAAGTTTGCCCATCTGTAATGGCCACATGGGTTTTTCATATATTATAAAATTCAAAAAACTCTTTTGATCTACTACATTTAATATTTTTTGGTTATATAAAAAATAGTCATCACAATGGAATAGCAATCACAGCTTTTTGAGACAACATCTTAAATTAGGCCTAATGATCTTAAAAGACAGAATTAACATTTCCTTGCTTTGTAAAGAATATGACCGCAAGAATATGACACATGCTTCATCGGTAGTATAGTTAAAAATGTTTGCAGATGTTCTAAAAACTTTGAACAGACTGCCCTCTGGTGGATAACGGTGTATTCACCCATCACAATAACACAATCAATGCAATGCATTTAATTTATATAAACCCCCACAGAAATTAAAGACATAGGCCTATTTCAATGTAGTAATTCTTTAAATAATCGTTTCATTCAATTTATTTTTTCTTTCAGTATAAGTAGTAGCAAATAAAAGGTGAAGTCAATAAGTAATGTCAAACTAGAAAAAATGTTGTTCATAGCAAAACAGCCGTGAGAATGCATATCTGCAGAATGATTGTTGCAGAAAATGCAAGAAACAGCAGAATATAGCATAAGAAGTAGGGGGAAGCAAAAGAAAGCTACAGTCATACATGGTAGAAATATTTTGCTAAAGAGTTAAATTTAGCCAAAGCTATAGCACAGACTAGCAGAAGCAGAAATTAGCATAAAACCTGAAATAATAGTAGAAGTAGTTGAATGTAGTAAAACGTACGGAACATTATATAATAATAATAATAATAATAAAGAAAAACAGAAACACTGTAAGTGAGAATGCAGTAAGCATAAGCAGAGGATTGAATCAATACATCAATCATTCAATTTGATAAATTCAGAGTTTACTTATAGAAAACTCTATAAGTAGAGTTTTCAAATAGAGTGCTTTACTCTATAAGTAGAGTTTTCTATACTCTGCTTATATAGAACATATAGAACAAATAAAATGTGCAGGATAAAGAATTACTTTTTATCCAACAGCACACATAGGCCTGTCAAGGAACTGCTTCTTATCAAATCACTTTAAGGGATTGAGACGGAACTTCATATAAAATCTTCTTTTTACCCAACTGCCTGCCAGGCTTTCATTTTGACAGAATCTTGTATTTATGTTTGTAGCTACTAGCACTATTTTGTCAAACTGCAAAATAATCTGGACTTCCTCAGTCCTCTCTGGTAAAATATTTAAAGATGTTTGTAAGTGTTCTGACATGCTGGTGGAAAACTCCACATCTGCTCCATTATGGCCTGGCATGGACTCCATCAGTCTAGATGTAATTAATTATACAAATAGTTGTCCAAACATATCTATTGCACAGTTAAGCCTCCATTACCGGCCACTGAATATAACGCACAGAATAACCCAGACATAAACTTTGATATGATTTCTATCCCAATGTGCTGAAATACTGATTCTAGCAAAAGTATGTATATTCTATCAATGTTTTGACCTCCTTTCAAGCTACAACCAGAGTTCAAAATATTTTCAAAAGATTGAGATTAAATGACACATGTTGTTTTTGTTTGTGTTTGGTCTCTTTTACTCTGATACCATGAAAGGAATTCCATTTCAAACAACAAAGTCATCTGTACACTAAAAAGAATGCATGTATGTAAGTATGGATGTATATTAATCAAAGTATAAATGCAGGCTTTGTGAAGGTGGTTCAAAGATCTGTTAGAGATCATTGTTAAAAAACAGTAAAGATCAAGGAACACACCAGGCAAGTATGGAATGAAGTTGGAGAGGAATGTAAATAAAACAGTTTCCTAAACTTAAGACACCGCAAGAAGCATTGCTTTATCCATTTTTTAAATTACTTTATCACTTAGTTTATAGATACAGATACAGATACAAGACACGTAGATCAAGGCAATCCGATGCCTGCATTATAGTGTCTGCAGCTAATTTGTAATTCATCATGAAAAGAATATCATCTAACTGCAAATCGTTTCTGACCATCTAAATTGACAGACCCTGCTATTCACAGAAGCAACAAACAAGAGGAGCTAAAAACATCCATAAAGTGCCTAAAGTGCCAATATCTGTTGACATATTTGCCATGCACCCTACAAAACTGTCCATTATTAAATAATGGCAAAACAAAATTGCCTTTGCTGAAGGAAAGCTGTGAAAAGTTAATTTTGCTTTTTTCAGGGTCAAAAAATAATGCCTCACCCACCAAAAAATAATAAAAATATTAAAAAAGACACTAAAATACCTGTTTTTGTTTCTAGAATATTCTCAACCTGTGTTGTGAGGAGTCACTGTGCACTATAGAAAGATCTGTCTGACAACTCAAAGCATGCTTTGAGCAAGAAGTAATGAAATGCAGGCAAGATTACATAGAAATGCCTCCAACAAACCTAATAAATCAAACGTTGCAATCAAACAGCAACTTTAGAATAATATTTGCTTAATATATGCACAACATAATAGCAGGTACATCTACTCCGAATAGTATATAAAAAAAGGATGGCTTGATGTTTAACAGTACAAAGTGCAAATAAATGCAAGGTGCATAGATACTGTAGCGAAGCTCTGTAAATAACTTGTAGCATTGTGCGCTTTTTGCTGCATAACAGATTAAGTCTGCCTCTGCACAGCCTTTACGGTCAGCACAAACAGTACACAAAGCGGCACTGTTACGTAATTCTGAGTCACACACGGCGCTGCGCGTGCACGGAGGAAGAGCATGCGACTCGGAGGAGGAAACATGCGCAGTAGCGTCCTCGGCGGCAGCATCAGGACCAAAAAGATCCCATAAGCAAACCTGCGATGTGGGACAGAAGATGGTGCGTGTAAACACGGCGAAAGGAATGACAGTTTTGTTTTTCTTGGCGTACGCAGACATTTGACTCCGTTAATCCAGTTTAATCGAGTCTGAGGTCGGATACTCGGTAGCAGGAGGTTGTATTTAGACGCATTAAAGAAAACGCAACGCCTCGGGAGTGTGTTGACCACACATGAAGGTTTCTCCTGATGACGACGCTGTAAACCTGCCTCCGTTCTGCTGCGACTCGCTTCGGGAAGGATTCCTCCACTGTCCAGCCACACATAATAGTGACAATGATGATGACGGGCTTTCTCGTGTGATGGTCGCAGCTTTCTAGTGGGATGCACATCAGTGCTTGGCCGTACTCGCTCTCCGTCGTAATGGCAGCTCTGTACCAGGGCACGGACACCTCCTCCCCCGACAAATTCCTGGCCTTGAAAGACGTGAGAGAAGTGAAAGAGGAGACGACGCTGGACGAGAAGCTCTTCCTGCTGGCATGCGAGAAAGGTTCGCCCATCTTTTATTCCCCCTTTTGAGCTATGTTAGGCTTGTCATGTCCTAGAAGCTCGTATTTACCTGCAGTGATGCAGTCAGGCCAGCAGTAGAACATAATCCGTAAAGCAGGGGGCCTAGATGTGTAACTGTCTGCATGTTACAGGATTCATCTGCTGAGTCTCCACAGCTCCTAACAAGGAGATGAAGCTGATGTGTTAAACGCAGGTCAAATAGCACAGAGGCATGGGCATTCTCAACGAGTCATTGATAAGTTCACAAATTCACCATATAAAGCCTCTGTAAACACAGCGGAGAAACTGTTACTCTGCTTTGAGGGAGATGTTATTGTTAAGCAAAGATTTAGGAGGCTGCTTCCTGTTCTGTCTCTCCACTCTCCTTGTAACTACTGCTGAGGTCTGGAGGCGTCTCCTTAAACATCTTCGAAAGAATCACTTGAAAGCCACTTGTGAGTTTTATGAACAATTTTGTCTTCTTAGGTGACTACTACATGGTGAAGAAGCTGCTGGAGGAGAACCGCCACGGGGAGCTCAACGTCAACTCTGTGGATGTGCTGGGCCGGGATGCGGTGACCATCGCTATCGAGAACGAAAACCTGGACATTCTGCAGCTTCTGCTCGAGCACGGCTGCCAGGTATGTCAGAAATGACCTGCAAATGTTGTTTTGCATGTCACTGAATCTATACTAGAGTTCTTTGTATATTTTATATTGTAATTAAGATTTTTTTATAGATCCTATTTAACACAAATATCAATGTGCTTGGATAACTATTCTTTTTTTGGTAGTTATTCACCCTTTATATTTAACTTGCAAATGGCTGATAGCAAACCTTCTTTGGAATAACACTCTCAGGTAAATTTCATGTCCAATCAAAGTTATAGATCCTATAAATAACTTCCTTTGGCAATGTCTGGAAATTATCTGCAACCAGTTTAAATGAGGTATTTTTCAAATAGGTAGGTTACATGTGAAAAGCCGGTAAATGGTGTGAGTACTTTAGCAAAGCACTTTATCTTTTTCTTTCACTCTGCCTGCTTTTTGGGGGGTTTTTTCCCCTCTTTTTTCTAAAATTGTTTTTCTGGAAGGCCACAGATGCCTTGCTTGTGGCCATAGACTCGGAGGTGGTGGGTGCTGTGGACATCCTCCTCAACCACAGACCAAGACGCTCCTCCAAGCCCTCTATTGCTGTAAGTCCCTTCTTATTGCAGGTGTTTAAAACATCTTTTCAGACTCAAATAACCAAGTACGACAGCATGTCTTTTTTTTTCTTCTTTTTAAAAGTTTTTAATACTTGCTTGCTGTGCTCTTCAGAAACTGATGCAGCGGATCCAGAACCCAGAGTACTCCACCACCATGGATGTGGCTCCTGTAATCCTGGCAGCACACAGAAATAATTATGAGATCCTCACCATGCTGCTAAAACAGGATATCTCCCTCCCTCGGCCTCACGCTGTAGGCTGCGAGTGCATGCTGTGCAATGCTAAAAACAAGAAGGACAGCTTAAGGCACTCCAGGTACATGCTAATGCAGTGACTTATAGCTATTAAAACATGTCATAAAGTGGTTTTCATGATAGCTTGTTGTATGCAAGGCAATCATTTATAGAAAATGTGTAGCAGGAATGCATTTAGCTGCACTTTTAATTGTTTTATGTCTGTCGACACAGAGGATTACTGATGCAATGTGTCACTTTTTCTGCTTAGCAAGAGACAGCATTTAGTATTTGTATTATGTAGTTGTTTTACTCTGACATGTAAAAGAGATTTCAAGTCTAACTTAAGCATAAGGAAAGAAAACCACTGTGTTTTCCCCAGGGGAATTGATATGTTTTGCTTTCGGATTCCATCTTGGATTGAAAGATGTGATTTCACTGAGTTATTTTGCTGGGCAATTTTATTTTCTGTCCCACGCAGCGGTCTAAATGAATCAATGTGTGGCTTCTCTGCCAAGCAACACAGAGCTTTAAGCAGGTTCAGCTCAAGCGACTGTTTATTTTATTCAATGCATATTTCTGATTGTTGGGAAAGTTGAGCCTTAACATTTAGTTTTGAAGCATTTGTAGCAGGACTATGGTTGGTGCTGTAACATTATAACAACTGATGCATCTGTAGCTCAGCAAATTTCATGCTGATCGCCAGTCTTACTGCATCCTTTCTTTGTCATCTTCATAAAGTCTGCTATTAAGATCTTTAACTTCTTCCAATGGCCATTTTTTTCACATGCAATGATTTAAAATTACAAATATTACACCATCCACATTTATTGGAACATCTAGTAAAGATGTGTAAAAATCAATCCATATTTTATTGCAGTAGCATAATCTCACTTTGAATAAGCATTTTTATGGAAAAATGCCATATATACAGTACAGACCAAAGGTTTGGACACACCTTTTAATTCAATGAGTTTCCTTTATATTCATGACTATTGACATTGTGGATTCACACTGAAGGCATCAAAACTATGAATAACACATGTGGAAATATGCACTAAACAAAAAAGTGTAAAACAACTGAAAATACCCCTTATATTCTAGTTTCTTCAAAGTAGCAACCTTTTGCTGTGATTACTGCTTTGCACACACTCTGCATTTTCTTGATGAGCTTCAAGAGGTAGTGACCTGAAATGGTTTTCACTTCATAGGTGTGCCCTGTCAGGTTAATAAGTGGGATTTCTTGCCTTATCATGAAAATAAAGAAAACCCATTTTAATTAGAAGGTGTGTCCAAACATTTGGTCTGTACTGTATATATATATATATATATATATATTGACAGAGAGATATATATATATAAAAAAAAAATATATATATATATATATATATATATATATATATATATATATATATATATATATATATATATATATATATATATATATATATTTTAATTAAAAGGATTCCTGCTGGTCTTCAGTTAGATACTTGACCTTCAAAAGTCAGCAAATGGCTAAAATAAAACAGCCACTTACCTAAACTTTCCTTCCTATTTCCAGCCAAAGCAGTAATCTGGAAAGTGAAATAACTGGAACAGTGATTAACATTTTACAACAACCCATATTTATCTTCCCACCATGCACTTTGAGGGGGACAATAAACAAAACCTCTAAAATGTTCTGTTTGAGAACTGCAGTGAAGAAAGGGATTTACCAAAACAACTATTTGTTGTAAAGTTTAATATATATTTGTTTTTACCAGATCTGACATTCAACAGCAGGTTTATCCAAAACTGCAACTTGTTTTTAATGTTCATCGGAGGTATTTTCTTTTACCATATTCATGTAGTTAGGCTGACTGGAAAATACAGCTGTAGTAAATTATGTCACAGTAGTTACTGGAGGTTTTTTGTTGTTTTCCTTCATTTTATATGACCTTTGTTTTTATTTTCCTAAATAAGCAACTATGATATGTAATTGCACACCAAAGCAGTTACACAGAATTAATGAACTTTAATTAGTTTATACAACATGTGCCCTAGTATTGGCTATGTGCTGTTTCAGTTGAATTCTAATTTTGAGGCAACTTCAATCCTCTTTTCTTTTTTTTTTTAAATAAAACTTTGTCCTTCAGGTTCCGACTCGACATCTATCGCTGCCTGGCGAGCCCCTCTCTTATCATGCTGACCGAGGAGGACCCCATACTACGAGCATTTGAGCTTAGCGCAGACCTGAAGGAGCTCAGCCTTGTCGAGGTTGAATTCAGGTGAAAATATTATTTACTCATTAGCCGTCTCTCTGTCAATCTTTTCAACTCTCAGGTAATTTGTCCAGCCATAAATTGCCATAAATTCATCTTTCACTTTTGGATTTATCCTTTAAAAAATAGTTAAATAACACTGTTACTTCTGTGAGTAATGTTCTCCTAGCAGGGCCTATCTGTTACTTCAGTCTACAAAACTATGGAATTTTAAAGTAAAATCTGTGCAGGTCTCTCCCTACAGCATAAACAATGATGCTATAATAAGCTATAGAACTGAACAGGATATGTTTAAAGACCAATCTCTACTGTAGGAATGACTACGAAGAACTGGCGAAACAGTGCAAAATGTTTGCCAAGGATCTTCTGGCTCAGGCTCGAAACTCTCGAGAGCTGGAAGTGATTCTCAATCACACCTCCAGTGAAGATCATGTTGACAAGAGGGGCCTGCTGGAGGAGCGCATGAACCTTAGCCGGCTTAAGCTAGCCATCAAGTACAACCAAAAAGAGGTAGGCTAGAGAAAGTCTGTAACTCCAAAGCTTACAGGTTTTATTACTTTTGTTATTTATCTCCTGTACTGTACTTGCTGTCATATTTATGCTCTCTACAGCAGCACGTTGTGGACTTGTCTTTAGGGAACAAAAGTTTGGCAGTTTAAAGTTCCTCCTTAAGGCAACAGCAGTCAAAGATAGTCTAAGTTTGAAGCTGCTAAATGATTTAAGCCTGCAAGGTTCTGTATGAAAAATGTACCTTGTATTGTACAGCTAGCAGCCCAGTGCCTCCTACTTTAGAATAAAACATTAACACAGTTATATATAAAGCTGCACACGAGAAATAAGTACATAAGAATCAGTGAGAAAAATATATATATTTTAATAGCTTTTTATGTAGTATGAGAAAAAAATGCTAAACTTGTAGTGCCTTGTAAACATATTTACACTTCTTAAATGTTTTTTTATATTTTCTTACACTCTCAAAGTTGTGTATGTAGCCATAATCAAGAAATTAGAATATTATTGAAAACTTCATCTATCTCAGTGACTTAATTCACTAAGTGAAACACATTACGTAGATTAATAGTTACACACAGGCTGGTGTTTTCAAGCCTTTATTGCTGTTAATTATGATGATTTTCCTCTTACAGCTAATGAAAACATGACATTAAAATTATAATATTTAATCAGACCAATTAAAAAATATATTTTAATACAGAACTATGGGCTTAATGAAAAGTAAGTTTAATACTAGCTTGTTATTTTCAAAAGGTGCTTTAAATCAGAGAACACATGTAATTAATTGAATATAACAATATTTCATTGGGGTTTAACGTGATTGATTGACACAAAGTTAAGCATAGTTGTAAATAAGAATAAAAATGATACTTTATAAAGCAGTCTTATATATATATAATTTTATTATTATTATTATTATTATTATTATTAATAATAATGTATTTCTTCTTATTTCTGTCAATTCCTGTGTTGTCCATCTTTACAGTTTGTGGCTCAGTCCAACTGTCAGCAGTTCCTCAACACCGTCTGGTTCGGAGAGATGGCCAGCTACCGACGGAAGCACACCTGTTTGAAGATGGGCACGGTCCTGAGCCTGGCGCTGCTCTGGCCGCTCCTCTCTGTGTGCTACCTGCTGGTGCCCCGCTCCCGAGTCGGCCAGATAATCCATACGCCGTTTGTGAAGTTCATCATCCACAGCGCCTCCTATTTCACCTTTCTGCTGCTGCTCAACCTGTATTCTCTGGTCTACAATGAGGGCAAGAAGAACACGATGGGCCCCGCACTTGAGATGATTGATTACCTGCTGATCCTCTGGATCATAGGTAAGGTATCTATCTGATGAAGGATGCATTAGGTGTGGTTTGGTATGAATACATAACAAACAAAAGAGGTCTAAAATGTGTAGAGAAAAACTAATGGTGAACATCACCCTGGACATAATCTACATGTTGAAAAGCGGTGGTGGCAGCATCATGCTGTAGGGATGCTTTTCTTGCCAAGAATAAGTAGGCTGGTCAGAGCTGTTGATGAGAAGATGGAAGGAGATCTGTTAGAGGATGCAACAGGTCTTAGATTTCAAGAAAGATTCAGCTTACCGCAGGAAAAATAATCATGGGCTTGTAATCATGGGCTTGAATGGTCTATTCAAAGTCCGAACACAAATCGAGTCACTAAAACTGATGTTCATAAACACTAATCTGACAGAGTAGTAATTATTTTGCAAAGAAAATTTGACAACATCTAACTATTTAAATTTTTGCAAAGCTAATAGACAAATAGGGACGAGGGAGGATTGCCGGTTCGATTCACAGTCTGCCCACCCTCGTAATTTGTCTCCCTGGGCAAGATACTTCACCCAACTTGCCAGCTGGTGTTGGTCAGAAGGGCCGACTAACACCAACGAGTCATGACAGTCGCATGGCCGCAATTTTGCAGCCTCGCCTCTGTCAATCTGCCCCAGGGCAGCTGTAGCTACAAACCAGCAGTTAGTAAATTACTGACTATCAGGGCTCTCAATTCAACTGCACGCCACAGTTGCAAAACATGTTATTTTCCCTCTACTTTTATTTTGGTCCATCACATTATGTCCTAATAAAATGCATTATACACATTTAGAAAAGTAAAAGATTTCCAGCTCTTGCAGCATGAATATTTATGCAAGACACCAAAATTACATCCCCCTACTTGCTTATCAGAGGCAGCTAAAAAGTCACATTTATAAATGGACCGTCTCTGGAGAGCAACCTCCCTCCCTACCTTTCCCGTCTGCCAAGAAGCCATTATCATCATGCACTTTGGGTCTCGTTAATGGCTCTGGCTTCTTGCTGGGATGTTTGTAAGTGGCTGTAAAATCCTGCTTTTTTTCCCCCAGCTCATTGTGCTGTAGGTCTCATTCCGCTCACCGTTTGGTTGATAAATCATTCTATTAACAGCACCTGACAGGTAATAGAATTCTGTAGAAGAAGCAGTGAGATTAATTTGTTAAATGTTATAGAAATGGATGTTGGGACGTTTTCAATTTGACGTCAGTGGAGTCACGACAAAAAAGTGAAATTGGGTTCTACATGTGTTCCACAGAGGTGAAATAATTCTTTATCTATTGCAAAAGAACATCAGAGATCAGGTTGAGTATTTGTCATTTCAAAAGATGTGATCTGCACACCAGGAATTAGGTTGCATTAATACAACATTCTCTGTTAGGCAAATAGAAAAGAAGTGTCCATGATTGCCCTTCTCTAAAATATTTTGTTAGCAGGATGTGAGCAGCTATCAAACTCCCTGCATGAGTTTGATCTTTACACCCAGCAATTATTTTTTCTGCTCTTTGTTGTTCGCTGTTTGTCTCCTGCTGCACCCATCTTCTCGTATTTCTCCTTCTCCCTTGAGCCAGTTGCCTCCCATTAATGGAGAAATCAGATGCTGTAAGAGTGTGTGTGCCTTTGCACTTGGCTGCATGAATGTGTCTTAATGTTTCTCATGTTGTGTTTGTGTGTCTCATTTCTCAAACACAATGAGTGGGTGAAGAAACAGCTATTAGGGTTTTCTGTGCCAAAAGCTGTCACTTCTTTGCTGGCTTCCTTTTAAAACCCCTGACAGATAAGTCATCTCTGAATCACAGTATAGAATAATTACACATTGGCTGTTTTTATAACCTGTTTACATGCAGAACTAATGGATTTATTATTTTTTTTCTGAAGAAAGCTACTTCCCATTTTTATTAAATGCCACACGGTTCCCTAAATACCACTGGACACACATTTTTCTTCTCTTTAAATACCAATTTTTGCATCTCATTCACCTTGTGTCTCCTATATCTGAGTATGAGAGATGACTTATGGTTAATCTGAATATGTTCCACATAGCTGCAAAAATCAGTGTGTCTGTTATGTGAGTGTATCTGATGGTCAATTTCTGCACCCTTGTAGGAATGGTGTGGTCGGACGTGAAACGTTTGTGGTACGAAGGGCTGGAAGACTTTCTGGAAGAGTCCAGGAACCAACTGAGTTTTGTGATGAATTCTCTCTACCTGGCAACCTTCACTCTTAAAATAGTTGCTCATAGCAAGGTAATAGCACATTACATTGTTTTTTACATTGAAAACATAGCTAAGATCAATAGAAATAGTTCTGCTTGGAATTTTTCAGTCATAATGAAATCAATTCTGATAATTTCTGGGTATTAATTATTTATTTTAGTGCTATTTTTATAAGATTAATGAGACTGTACTATGAACAATGTCAACGATTTTCAACAAGAAGATTTGAGTGCAAAAGTTGCTAAATTCTGGATAGATATTCGACCACTGTCAAATGCCAAAACTTTTAAATAGGTAACCTTTCTATCAGGGATTTGTTTTTTAAGTCCACACATTTTGAATGGGATTAATGTTGTAGCCATTCCAGAACCTTAATTTTACGCAGCTATGACAACTTAATAACAAGTTTTAATGCATTCTTGGGATTGTTGTTCTGTTGGAACATTGAACTGTGTCCAAAGTTTCAATTGTCTGGCCCAAATTGTGTCCTTCATTATTTAGGATGTTCCAGAGCAAAACATAAACTCCAGAGATTGCTTTTTGCTTATTTACTGAACAAATCAAATCCTCCCTTGATCAGAAAAAAGTACCTGGAGCATTGATCTAGCCTTATCATTTTCCCTGTGCTTCAGTCCTGTTATGCTCTAGCATCCATGTTTGGTTTTCTTTCTGCGTTGAGCAGGGTCTGTTATCCTCTAGATTTCAGGTTTTATTTTTTGAATAAAAAATATTCATATTATTTTAAACAATTAGGTTAAGTAAAAGGGTCACCACCAACAACACCCACATTAACAAGAATTGCCTGCATCAGGGTTATTTTGCTCTGTTTAATTTTGAGACTGCCACCAAGTGGAAGCAAACAGCAGTACCATTCATCATGAACAGATCTGTGCAAAGCAACAGCACTCATTGACACAGTAGATTATTTATGTTTCCTTAATGGACCAGGAAGGGAGGAGAGTGGAGGCTGGATGTAGCCAACCAGTTAAAGAGCTCTAATCAGACGACAGCTTTACAAGGATCTCATCAATAGTTGTAATATTTCTGAGAAAAGAGTTAACTAATGGTAATCTTTTTTCTCTCCCTTATTATTCTCCTCACTGTGTGTGGGAGAAAATTATGGGTCCTCGTCCAAGCCAGTGGCTAACAGGAATATGTCTCTGTGTGATATCATGGATTCCCTCTAAAACAAAAAATATTGGATTGTTGAAAAAAAAAATCAATATACCCTAATCAAAAGCAAAGTGTTGCTTTTTTTTCTGGTTTTTTTATTGAAATTTTTTCCCCCAACTGAGTAAGTATACTCAAATAAAAAATTTGATTTTTCTACACAGGCTCCTTGCACATTTTCAAGGGGTGCCAAAACTCCACGTTGTCCTGTTTATAAGATCAATGTTGCCCCAAGACGGACTTATTATTTGTGCTAAAACTATCTGTGGTTTAGGATTTCAAAGCACTGAAATGTTCCTGACACAAGTTTCCAACTTTAAGACAGTTTTTCCTTGATCTGCAGTTCAAAAATGATCCAGACACAGAGAGGAAGAACTGGGACGCCTTCCATCCCATCCTGGTTGCTGAGGGCCTCTTCGCCTTCGCCAATGTTCTGAGTTACCTGAGACTCTTCTTCATGTACACCACCAGCTCCATTCTGGGGCCACTGCAGGTTAGCAAGCACTTATGTAAGGATTATGAAGCTACTTTGTTTTTTCTTTTTTTATTATATTTTTGTCACACTTGCGCAGACAGACGATCACATCGCCCACTCTCTTCCGCTCTCTGTTAATGTGATAACTTGAGGGCAAGCCCACTCTAAATATCACACCAGCTGTGCTATTCTGTCTGATACCATCGTCATAGGCATTAAGTAGAAGCACATAGAATTTTTGTAGAGGATGATTTTTTTCCTGTTTGTTAATAAAATTACTCAGCATACTAAACCGTACTAAACCTTCACAAATTGTTATTTATATATTATATATATATATGTATGTGTCTGAATGTGTCTGAACACACATATATATATATATATATATATATATATATATATATATATATATATATATATATATATATATATATATATATATATACAGTATATATATAAGTCCAATGGTTGAGAATACTTTCTCAAGGCACTGTAAGTTAGAGTCAAACAAAAAGCGTTCAACACATTTTTCCGTCCATGAAAACTTTAATTAGTTTCATTAGTCTTGCTAGTTTTCAGTGGAAATCTGTAAACTTTTTAGCAGTACAATTGCTCTGATTAAAACAACTAAAATCTAAGCATCAGCGTGTGAAGTCTGGATTTTACGTTTTCCACTCATTCTCTCCTGTTATTTCAGGGCCATCTGTGCTCCCTGATCTTAAATCATAACATTGCCTTCTTGGAAGATTTACAAAAACAACCAGTGTCCAGATTTCATCTGGGTGTCTAGAGTTTTATTTTCTCCCCATTATGTGTGTGTGTTCTGTGTTACGTAAAGCAGTCCTCAGGTATGCACTGACATATTTCTATGAACAGCTTCCTGTCATTAAGTCTTGGTTACAATTTGTGGTTGGATAATAAACACTTAATTCCCCACTGCAAGCAGTAAACATGCAGGTTCCAGCTTAAATCTCTTTTGCCTTTCTGCTTCATCTCTTCCCCGTCTTTCTGCCTCACTCATGCATCAACACGTGGCCTGGCAGGATGGAAAAATGATTAGCTCTGGAAACAGACGCTGTACTCACATGGCAGACACACCTCTCTCAACAAATGTGCACCCCCCCACACATTTCAGCACTCTCATGATATCTGACCGAGACAGTCTTCCACTCAGCCACACCCAGACATCTCCCTTTTCCATGCAGACAGTGACTCATGATTATGGGGGTTGCAGTCATACTTCCCCCCCGTGCTGAGTTTGGAAAGGATGATTGGATGTGTGTTGAGCTTGCTCGCGGCTCAGACTTAACCTCACTGACAGTATTAATCCATCATACCTGATGGTTAACTCCATACAGGAATGCACTTGAGAGTACAAACACAAGCTGTAGCCTAGCTATGCAATATATCTTATTTTAATAGGGTTCTGAGTAATTGCTGGGGGGAGATTACATTGTAAGTAGTAAAAGAAAATGTACTGTAAAAATTGCCAATATTCACACTGAAACATCCTGTTCTTCTTTGTGTGTATTTTATGGTGTTGTATGGAGATGTTCCTCCAAACTTACAAGTAACACTGGTGTGCAAAAAGCCTAGACAAAATGCTGTTTTATTGCAGACTGAAAAAGTTAGGAAAATACAAGTACACCCATTCAGACGGCTTATGTCATGCACAATAACAAGATTCTCAGGGCCTCTAGAAAACAAACACACCCACATTGTCACTGATCTTCCGTTGTACTTAACAGTGGAGTGCTTTAACACATATATTTGTTTGTTTTACAGCTGGCCCACATGGAGTGTTTGTGCTTAAAAGGTTGTCTTAGTCTCAAGCAAGGCACACAGTTCCAGTTAAAGTCCCAATAGAGTTTAGCAAACTTCACACCTTCACCGTTTTGATGGCAACCTCCTGGCATATCTCCTGAACACCGTGGGTATGGAGATAGCATCTAAGACAGGGGTCTGCAACCCATACCATACCAAAAAGATTTTTTTTTTGCCTCCTGCTAAATAAATTTTGTCTTGAACCACAAGAACTTAATGACCCTTCCAAAAAAATATATGTCTTGACAAGTTTTAAAATAGTTGAATTTTCAACTACAGTATTCACCCATCACCAATACCCCTTTATATTGATGCCTTCATTTTTTATTTTCTTTTTCTACTTTTTCTACTAGGATTGCCATAAAACTTTAATATTTAAACAGGAAAACTGTATTTGGCAGTGTTTGAGCTACACATTAAGCCTTTTCAGTTAATGTTAGGGGCAATTACATCCGGGCTCTGTTTGTACGGTTACTAAACTGGGCTTTATGTCATGTTTGCCAAGGAAGGGTACAACCTCAACTCAGCTCTTAAATCACCCGTGTACATAGTGGCTGGGGAATTTATATATGACAAGAGAACAAATCATGCTAACAGACCTACCCTTCTGCTCAAACACGCTGGTCATCATTCACCCCGCGGTGCAGGCAGAGCGGTCACTCTGGAAACACTGTAGGCTTGTGATGTTGTTACGGTGACAAGCTTGTTTGTTTGAGCATCCTTTCTAACCGATAAGGCCACATAGATTTAGAAATAGCAGGCTTCCAGTAACCTTTGAGGACATTTTCTGTCCCTTTGTTTTCCCTCATATACACAGGACCCAGAGCTTCCCAGCTGTTTTTCCACTTCCCTGTGTGAACACTTGTGCTTTGCAAAAATAAAGATGTAAAAATAGGCAACCAGGGTACATAAAGTAGTAAAGATGGATCAGAACATCCTGCTTAGCTTCCTGTGGAGCAGTGTTTTTATTTGTTTTTTGCTTTATATGCCTGAGTAATCCTTCTTGGCCTACATGCATTGTAAATATGTACTTGTTGTATATACAATTGTTTATATTGTTTATTAGTACTTGTCTTATGGTATTCTATTCTATTTTATTCTATTCTGTCTACTCTATTCCCGACGTACATCAATTAATTAGCCAGAGACCAAAATAATATTTTTTCCTTTATTAGCTTTGATTTGTGATTATCATGTCAAATATTTACTTTTCTTCTTCTAATTAAAAGCATCAAAATAAGGAACTCACATTATTTCTGGTATGTGAGCACATCAACCCACTCTGTGTGCTTTTTTGCATTTATTTTCACTAAATAAAAGTCAGATAAAGATTGGGGGCATATGCTTTGACAAACAAATCATTTTCTGTTGGATTTAAAACTTCTCCTTCTGTAAACAAACCCACAGCGATTTTTTTCTTTTTGTGTGTGTGTGTGTGTGTGTGTGTGTGTGTGTGTGTGTGTGTGTGTGTGTGTGTGTGTGTGTGTGTGTGTTTATGTGTTGTTTCAAATGTGTTACAGTTCTAGTGTTATTGGGGAAAAACTATGAATTGGCACATTGAATACCAGAAATCGGTATTGGCCTGGAAAAACTTAATTGGTTCATCTCTGGTCATTAATATTTATGTAGAGACAGGCGTACTTCTATTTATTGATTCTAGCATGTAAAACTAAAGGTTACAATAACACTGTTGTATTATATTTCTTTGACTGACCTGTGTTACCAGCACTGGAATGACATATTAATGTCCCACAGATTTCCATGGGTCAGATGCTGCAGGAGTTTGGAAAGTTTCTGGGCCTCTTCCTGCTTGTGTTATTCTCCTTCACCATTGGGCTGACCCAGCTCTATGGAAAAGACCATGCTAAAGACACAAAGGACCAGATTAAGCAAACCAAGGACTGTGAGGGCATCTTCTGCCAGCAACAGAGCAACGATGCGTTTCACACGTATGTGCAAACGTAAAGCAATTTTTAAGACAATGATTACTATTAAAATTGCTCATTAAGAGATATTAAAATTATACTGAAGAACAAATACAATGCAAGATTCATTGTGTATGCACAACTATTAGATTAGCTAGTATTTTGTATATATTCCTATTTATGGTTGAAATTATCCAGAGAACTTAACATTGAAAAAGGGGATATGTATCATAATTTCCAAAAATTATTTCCAGCTGTTAAATGTCCAAAATCAGATATCCATGCTGTGTCCACTAAAAAGGAAAGTAGTGATACCAAAGACTCCTACTCCAATGTGTTGTTAAAAAGTTGTGGTTTATTTGCCAGTTTTTCCAGTGAAGTTGAGGAAGTTCAGGCAAACAAGCTGCGGGTTGGAAAGCTAAATGACTAACACCCAAACCAGGGGTGTAAATGGCACTCATTACCTGTAATTTCTAACAGTTTCAAATGAAAACAATATGTATTTCTGGCAGCTGAGCAATGTAATTTCTGCTCCAGATGAAAATCCTCACCTTTCTACATATGTACAAAAGTTAAAGGAATATTGTATACTATGTATTTTTTTCACTTAATGAACTTTATGGTCAGAAACAGTGCATTTGGTCACCTTAATGGTCTGACTGCTGTCCCTCAGTTCTGTGCTGTATTTTTGTAGATTCTAATATTCCAGTTGTCTCATATTATTGGGACAATAAGTGTTTTTAAACAGAGAGACTGCCTTTGGTATCTGACCTCTTAAACCCATTTACTTTCTTGGGAAAAGTGTGGAGTCTGGTGCATTATTTCTCTTGACATTAAGTGACCATCCATCGCTTTGTCATATTCCCCTTACTAAGGTCATTTTTTGTTGGAAAAACAGTATTTTTTTTTAAAGATAACAGGCAATTGCACCTTCAGATTCCAGATGGCCATCTATCGTACTGCCTTTCTGTTATAAACAGCCAGAAATAAAAAGGATGTGATTTATTTATATTTTATGCTTTGAAGCTGAGGTTAAAAAGTATTTTTTTCTGTCACTTTTAAGCACTTAGGTTCTAAATTAAAACCACACCTTTCTTTCCACTACAAAAGTGATTCCAACACACTGGTTCACATCCACCCTGCAGCTTTCAATGATGGCTACAGAGTTGGAATTTATAGCTAGGTTAAAAGTGTACAAGCAGTTGCATAAGTGCCAGATGTTTGGCCGGCAGCCATACTTGTATTTATGTACTATTGTCTTCTATTTTCCAGGTTTATGGGGACCTGCTATGCTCTGTTCTGGTACATTTTCTCCTTGGCGCACGTCGCGCTCTTCGTCACCCGCATCAGCTACACAGAGGAGCTGCGCTCCTTTGTTGGTGCCCTGATCATAGGCACCTACAACATCGTGGTGGTTATCGTGCTGACCAAACTGCTCGTGGCCATGCTCCATAAAAGTTTCAGACAAATTGCTGTAAGTTTAAACATCATTTGGCTCAGCAGTTGTCTGAAGCAATTTGAGTTAATCTCAGAGCTGAAAGCAGCATCTGCTTTCACTTACTGTTAATAATAGATGTGGCTTCAAGTCACCCTGAAATGCTTGACAGATGGCAAATGATTTCTTTGTTTGTTCTTTGAATAATTGTTTGAGTCTTATTAGATTAAACTGGTGATTTTGCTTTTACAAGGTAGTTTCACTTGAAAAGTTAAAGCTTCAGAGAATGAAGGGTAATTTTTTATGCTTTATGTAGAATCATGAGGATAAGGAGTGGAAGTTTGCACGGGCCAAACTGTGGCTCAGCTACTTTGACGACAAGTGTACCCTGCCCCCACCTCTCAATGTCCTAACCTCACCAAAAACCGTCTGCTACCTGGTGACCAGCCTAAGGAAGTGGATCTGTTCTCACACTACAAAGGGCAAAGTGAAGAGACAGAACAGTCTCAAGGTGAGAAAGCTAATCACAGTCATGCCTGTCATCATAAAACTTAGCATCCTACATTCTTAGCAAACATATTTACTTTAGTCTGGAAGTTTATTCAGATACTATTTGCTAATTTAAATAACTTTTGGCAACCCTTTCAAATAAGGCTCAGTTGTTCAGTCATTATCTAATTGTACCATCATGAATTTTGACATTTAATGTGCTGAATAAGGAAAGTATTTCACTTTTTGCAACTTATCCTTTTTGTTGTAAAATGATGATGGGCCTCAATTATTTTTGCCTGTACAGAGTTTATGGAGGTTTTAGTTATAAAAAATATTAAGAAAGAAAGCCAACTAAATTGTAGGGCTTAAAAATTGCCAAAATTGACTTCAATCTGAAAGTCAATATATGTGCTTTCCTTCTTGTAATGAGTGTTTTTTAGCATGCCTCTTGTAGTAAGCAATTTATTACAAGTGCTATAGGAGTGCTACGGTTAAGTAATTAGGGTGGTTTTACAGTTTTACAAAATTCTTAGGCTTGTTCTGCTAGGTTAGAAACCTGGCTACACAGATTTCAGTAGTTTACTAAACTTCTTATCAATTAATCATCAAGAGTATTTCATTAATTTAAAGTAGCACATGGCCGCTATTTTTGCTCTTACACCATATAGAAGCAGAACGGATGCACTTAGTTTTTCACAGACCTTACATTTTGTCATGCTCTTTGATTTTATAAAGATATTAAAACACTACAGTAGAGCTAACAGAGTGTCCACATTATTTTTACCATGACCTCTGAAGGTATTGAAAACTGTAACTAGATATCTATGGTTTCCACAATGTCTCACCATGAGTCTGAAGTCCATCAGTGTGGTCACCTTGCAGGAGTGGAAGAACCTGAAACAGAAGCATGATGAGAACTACCAGAAGATCATGTGCTGTCTAGTACACCGCTACCTGACCTCCACCAGGCAGAAGATGCAGAGCATGGATCAAGCCACGGTGGAAAATCTGAACGACCTGCGCCAAGACCTGTCCAAATTTCGCAACGAGATGAGGGACCTGCTGGGCTTCCGGACATCCAAATACGCCATGTTCTACCCAAGGAGCTAAGGCAAAAAATAAACGAACAAACAAAAGCAGACTCTTTCCTCTTCCTTCCTTCTTGATAAAATCTTTGCTTCATGTTTAACTGGGAGTCCCCCAAGCATGTGCAATAACTCTGCTCTTTGAAGTCTCTGGGGTAATTTTAAAACCTGGACCTTTATTAAGGAAATATGTATTCACCAAAGCCTCAAGACTCAGGCCCCCTCTTTGTTCAGCTATGTAACCTTTACTTTGTAAATAAAGAAAGCCATTCTTTTCAACAGGAAAAAAATAAAAGATTTGTGGAAGATTTGGACTTTCTTGGTGATGACTTGCTTAAAAATCTGAGATAAAGCTAGGGTGTTTCCTTTATAATTTTACTTAAAGGCAGTGGGTGTGCTGGGACTCCACCCTCTCTGATGTAGAGGGGGGGAAGTTTTTTAAAAAGATCTATAAACATGATTAAAAAGTGTATTAGCTTATTTTCCTTAATGTCTTTGCCTAAATTTAATCAAAACTAGAAAAATTTGCATTTCCTGCAAAAAAGAAGGGAGGGAGCAAGGAAATGAGGAAGGAAAGAAGGAAGAAAAGAAGGGCTTAAAATGTCAACTTTGTGATCATTGCGTATTTGCTTTAAAATAGTTAAATCCTATGTTCCTATTACAAATATGTGGTGCACACCCAATGCAGGAAGGCTACAAAAACCCACAGCTAGATATCAACCTCAAACAGATCTGTGCATCTGTAAGAATGAAGACTTGAGGTGGTGCACCACCAGTGTTCTTCATATGTGAAATAGGAACCAAGAGGTTACACAACCAACGCAGACTACAACTGCCTTAAAAGAAAAAGCAAAAAAATCTCTAACCTTGTGTAAACATCATAGTTTTTATACAAACACTGTGTTATGAACTTTTATACTGTCTTCATAGCTGCATTGGATGGTTGGGTAATGGTTCCAGTGTAATGGTTATTTACACTGGAACTAAAGAAAGGATTCGGCATGCCTCCCAATGATCTTTTTCTGCCAAATCCCTTCTGAGAAAGAAACAAGTTTCTGATCAGAGTAACTGATGTGCAAAAAGCAAAATTATTATAAAAGTATAAGTAGACATTCTTTTATATGTTTCACACAGAAAGATCACTGGTAGAGCACTACCTCTTCCTCCCATTTGCTGTATAAATGCTGATCTGCTTCTGCCTAAATAACTACCTAATGCAAAAAAAATATATATAATATTCATGAAATTTAGTTTGCACAAACATGATTTTGTTGGGACTGGAGTTGTTTGAGACGTCTGTGTCAGTTTTGCCTCTTTTGGACAAGTCGTTTGCATCAGCCTCTTGAATTTATACTAAATGAAGACTTTATGAAAGTTATTTGCTGCAGGTGTTAGCTGCTAAACAGAACATCTTTTCAAAAAATAGAATTACACCCTTTTTGTTCTGCTCATCAATTCTAGCAACAGTCTACTAGCAGACCATGCGTATGTCACATGTCGCATGCCTGACCCACCACGAAGCTAAACAGGGCATAGCTTCAAACAGACAGACAAAAGGAAAATGTCAGAGTTTTATTAGGTAGGATAACAACAATGCTTTATAAATAATATTTATAATCTTATGTATATGAAAATAATTGAATTAATAAAAAGGTGACAGTATTTAAATGACATGAGCTGATACTGGTGGTTTGCGTCAATAAATGTCAGTATTTTAACATAAAATTGGAAAACCATTTTTAAGAATGAATAATTATTGCACTTTAGTCACCACATTTACAACATCTAAACTGTTCCTAAAAACTAAACAGAATATTTTTAGCTGATTGTAAAAAATAAAAAAAAATCACATCAGATATTAGAAAAGAATGTCAAATTCAAGAAGCCTTTTTTCACATTATAGTCCACAGCTTTATTTTTTTTAAATATTAAAAAGTAGCTTGGATTCGTGTTAAAATGAAAGTGCCACTTTGGGATACCAGAACAGATGTGCAGCCAAAAAAATAAATCAATAAATGGAGGAATGTTTTTCTAAGTGGCTACAATTTAATCTCTGTGAGAATCATGACAGGAATGCAGGGAACAATCTGTGGATAGAAGAAGAAATTTGAACTCATTTTTTACTCATTAATCTTAGTTTAAACAACTACATGACAAGCTGTTCTTTTAAACAGGAGACAACCTGCAATTACTCAAGGGTGCATGTGCCCAATTGGCAAAAAAAAATTGTCCTAATAAATGAACCAATGTGTGTTACCCTTAATTTAATGAAACATACACATTCATTGTTTTGCTGCGCCGGCTCTGCACCCAGCTTTGGTTTTGTGTCATTGAAAAGGAGCTTTGTTTCCTGCCTAGTTGTTTCCATCCACAGCTGAGCCTTTTCAGGCAGGAACAGCACCACGGAGATCCTCAACGCGCAACGGGGAAAGATCAGCACTGCCTGTTTTTCAGAACATTTAGTCCTTTTCGGTTCTTCTTCTTGAAGGCCATGACAAAGTGGTGCGGGGCGATCTTCCCCCGGCCCTCCTCGTCCACCTGACCCATGAAGATGTAGTTCAAGCCTGGTGAGGTCACACAAAAAACACCTGAATGCAGTGGCGGAACAGCAGAGACATTCAGGGAGGCCCGACATGAGAGTCTGCATGTGGCAGGTCTGTATGCCCTATGTTTATATGAAGACATATAAACATATTTACTTGTTGTTGACTATTTGGACAGTGAGTTCTGCCGCTTACCTAACACCTCGGATAGATCGGCAAAGGAGAAGAGGCAAACTCAAAGCCGTTTGTTGTTTAAAACAGTCAACGTGGGAGCTGCATTGTAACTATGAGCATTTACATAACATTATTTTTTTTAAACATTTGAGAAAAGGTGATTTAATTCCAGCAGTATCATAGCACATACCTCGTCTGATTAATGGACACTTTTTGCACAGGATAATGATCTTGATGCTCATTGTTTTCCCCGCCTGCTGGATTGCCAGGCTGCCTTCTTTATACACATTGATAATGGAAATGGTGGCGTACATGCTTCCTCCTCTCATCGCCGCAGTAATGACCGTTCCAGTTATCACTGTCACAGACGCAAAAGAAAGGAGAATAAGGGACGGCAAGCAAAAGTGCTTAAATTGTAATAATAATGCAGTTCTGCATGTGTACTTTCTGAAACAATTTTACTTATTTTAGATCTCAATGAGAACTTTTCCTAGTTAAATACTGCATGCAGGTTTTTATAAAGAAGTCTACATCAAGTTTCTTGTCAGGAGGGGGTAGGGGAAAAAAAAAAGAATGTAAGCTAAGAATGTAACAGCTGCAGTGCAGAAATTTTCGGTTTCATCTTTACTATTAATAAACGAGATGAGGACAGTATTTGTCCAATCATTTTTTTGGTTCTTTTATTATCTTGTCTTTGAAGTGCAGTGAAGCCGTAAAAGTGGCATTGTGAAGTGGCATTGTGAGTTAACAAGATCGTCTCTGAACATTTGATGTTGAGCCGCAACACCTCCCGCCTGGCCTTTCTCAAATCTGTTCGTCAGCCATGAGCCATAAAGCTCCTTCAGAAAGTCAAACAATACAATACCAAAGGTGTCATTGACGTAGAGAATGTCAAATACAGTTTTACTGAAAAGTTTACATAAACCCATTATGTGCATAAACTGTCATGTTGATGTTGAGCTTTTAACTGTGTATTTGAACCATCCTCCTATCTTCTTTAATGATTTAATGATTAAACATAAAACATTGCAAAGTTATTTTAAGAACAAGAATCAGCAGCATAAGTTTGATCTTAATTTAGATTCTCTCTTATCCATGCAGGGCTCAGAATTACACATGTAGACTCAAATGTATACATCCAAGTAATTGTTTGTAACTTGATAATTCTAGCAATTATTATTGAATATTTATGTCTTGGCAGTGATCATAATTGAGTGCATAATGTGAAATTTAAAGCGTTTAGTAATGGGGTAAAATTAAAAGATCAGATCTCATCTCCAGAAAAAGTCCATAAGAAACCAATTATCTTCTAATATAAAGCAAAGCTTCCACTTCCCCCCACTGTTAAAAAATGCAATGAAGTGGGGGTTAAAATAACTTCCTGTTTAGTCTGACTGGAGCCTCCAGAAGAAGGACTCCATGTTCTTGTTCAGACTCATGGAAATGCAGTAACGGCTGGCAAGTGACCCTAGAGGAATCATAGATAAAGAGAACGTAAAGGAAAAAAACTGAGCTCTCTGCACTGATGGCACCACTATGTCTGCACTGACAGAGCTGAGAATATCCAGAGTGGCTTTCTCAGCCGGTTGCTACTGTTACACAGACCAGAGAACCGCTTTGGACGGATCAAAGAGAACTGAACTAGATTAAACACCAGCTGTTTTAAGACTTAAAGCATTGATTAGCCAAGAATGTTTTCAGTCTACTGTCTCACCACTTCTAATATCATAAGCTAAATTCCCCCTAACCACAACATGCAGGGGATGTTTTCCACATCGTTTGCTCATCGGTTTCTGGCTCAAATCCAAGTGCAGATCTAACACGTATGCAGCTAACATCTCACAGTCTGTTTGTTTACACCAAGTTACCTTCGGGCTCTAGGTGTGTGAGTGTGTTTATGTTCATACTGGAGGTTACTGTGCACCGAATGTGTACAGTACTTCAGTTTCTGACTGCCTATCAAGGCAGTCTTTCAGTTGCAAGAAGAAAAAAAAAGAGAGAGGACATGATCAGGACTGTAAACAGCTACTTACGGGGCGGGGGTTGGCTGTCAAGAACTTCAGCTAATATACTGATCCTCAGCTGAAGGGCTGGTTGCGATTAACATATTTGCAATAGTTCCACAACCCAATACACACCCTGGCAAGTCAATATCAGCTGTGATCTATTAATTAGGGTAATTTATGAGGGTTATATGAACCACAATTTGCATTGATGTTCTCACCAAAATTGCTGGAGCAGTAATTGCTCTCAAGGGTTCCTTGTCTTTTGCACGTCTGCTGACACAAGGCGGCGGAGTACTTCAGAGCTGGAGGAGGGCACACACATGCACATGTAAGTTTTGTCAACCATTGATGCAAGCATATAAGTTATGGCTACATCTGCTTTCTTGTGGTTTCTTCACTGGATACTTTCAGTTACACAATACTCTCTTCGCTGTCAACTTTGAAGACCAATAATAAAATAATGGAATGGAAAAACATCTGTTTTTCAAGTTAGAATCTATAAAGGGAAGAAATATGGCTTCAAGAAAATACAAGGTGACTGACTAAATATGTTTTCACTGGAAAAAAGAACAGCAGGGAGGATGACACAAACAGAAAGTAGTATCCCAGAATGACATCATCACATGGGGGGTCTGCCAAAATAACCTGGCCTGACTAAGGGAAAAAGCAATAGTGTGTGGGAACATGAGTGTTTGAATATGAAAATGTGCCATGATTGTGGGCACAGACCCATGCCCTCACTGCAAGTCAACTTGTTTAATCTACAGTTTACTCAGGGGAAATGGTAGCAAACACACACTTTTAGGATCAGCTCTGGTGGAATATGTGCTGCTAATGGGGACTTTCCATGTCCAAGACTGTGTTTTCTCTTCAGAAGAAACTTTGTGCCTTTTCACTTTACTTTTCTATCTAAAATTACTTTTAGTGTGTCATACTATAACACTTATTGATGATCAAAGTACAGTATCATCAACATTTATTGGGATTCCTGGTAAAGTTGTGTAAAAAGCCTTAAAATAAATCTTTTATTGTGGCAGCAAAATCTCACACTATAAAAATGCAAAAAAAAAAAAAGCAAAACAAAACTAAAAAAACTCCATACTTGAAGTTTTTTTCAGTAGATTATGTGATGTTAGTGGCCTGCGTTTTCAGCAATCAGAAGGTGGACGGAAGAATAACAGAGAAAGACGAGCAGCCTAGATCAAACGTTCAGGAATCAAAGCACGGATGGCCCATTCTACTGCTACAGCACACACTGTCCCAATCAAGAAATTAAAGCAACTATGACAAAAAAATAAAATAAAATAAGCTGGAGGAGGATCCAAACTTCTCTTGCCTCGTGGAAGGGCAGGAACTGCAGCATCTTTGAGGTCACCAAGTCTCCATAACAACCACTAATTTGTAACTACATGCCAACTTATTATTTAAGAAGGAAGAGCCACTTTTTTGTCCTTTCATCAAACATGTGGGATTTTCCAAACACTACTCAAATGGTAAATGAAGCTGTGCGCTCTGGTAAGAACAAGTTAAGATCAAGTTCTTTGGCAACAAATACTCCAATTGAGTTTGATGTGAAATGATAATAAATTCATATCTTGAAAAATGTTAACTATTGTGAAGAACCTGTGATGATCTTGGACTCTTTGTCTTGCATCAAACATTCTTTGAAATTGATGTGTAGCAGGAAACTGAAAATGGGTGACCATCACATTTTTTAACAGGGTAACCACAGTCAAAAAATTAACACTCTTTCATGGCCCTCTCGGCACCCATCAAAAGAAAAGCTAAATGCTCAAGAAAAAGATTAAGTACTGTTCTTTAAGCAAAATAGGGTTATCCAAAAATATTCTTGTTTATTGAAAATAATTATTTTTAATTATTTTAATCTACTTAATAAATGTACTCCAATTAATGGTTGTATTTTTCTATATTTTTAGTGTGAGCTCATGCATCTAAAATTAAGTGTTCCCAATAAGTGTGAGATGTGCAATAGTTAGATCAACAAATGGATATCCAACTATTCTTTTAGTTGATATATATATATATATATATATATACATATATATATATATATATATATTTTTTTTTTGTTGTTGTTGTTGTAGGAATCAAATTAGTACGTACGTATGGGCCTAGTAGTGATCGGCTGTGGGGTGGTGGTTGGTGGTGTGGTGGTGATGGGCAGCTTCTTCGGTCTGAACTTGTAGTGTCCGATGAAGCCATCCGCAGTCAAGCTGAGATCGGACAAGAACTGGATCAGGAGGTGATTCCCCTCCGAGAACACTGGCCTAAAGAGCAGCGCACAAAAGAAGGATCAATGATGAACTGGGATGAAGTCACAGGATGGAGATTTTTACTAGAAAATAGTACCTTCTGCATGACAGAAATCACCTACGCTGGGGGGCTGTCTCCGCAGTATTTGCCGATTCTTTTGGCATCATTTATTTCTGCCCCATTGAAAATGGAGACGTGGTCATAGCGGCAGTAGTTGTCCCGCTCCACATCGAACTTCTCAAACTTTACTTCGATGATCTGCAGCAGTAAATAATTCACAGATGAATTGTCTTTATAGCCCTTCATTCTTCTAAGTAATGGATACTGCACAAAGTTCAAGGGAATATTTGTTCATTCGAATATCACAAAAAAAAAAAAAATCCTTTAACTAAATATTTCATTATTATGCTTGGATACTGCACCCCAAACTTCTTACTCTAATTTCCCATGTGTAAATGCTTTATATCAGATGTGTTGCATTTTTTGTATTTAATTAATGGACCTATATGTTTTGTATTTACTGAGGTGCCTCTGTAGTTTCAGTTGACTGACCTGGTTTTTTGGAGCCACTATATGCCAGAAGCAGCTGACACCGGCTGGATAGTCCTTTTCAGGCCAGTTAGGTGTTTTGAAAGTCCCAGACGGCTTATCAAGTCTGCCTCCACAGTACTGGTCACCTATGAAGACAGAGGGTGAAATGTCAAACTGTTTTTCAGTGGATGATTTTTCAAATGTTATTTATTACTTAAGAGCTCCTCTAAAATGTGTTCAGTCAGTGTGAACTTCTGAACTTATTTTCTGCATGTGAAAAGAATTTGACCTCTGTTACAAAAATAGAGTATGTCGTTTTCTCAGATATGAACCTATTTTTGTTGCTACGATAAAGACATAGTCCAGCAAACTGGATACTGAGACGGTATCCATTACAGCCGTGAACATGGATAAGTACAAGGAACCATCCATTAAAATTCCACAGAAAAGACGGTAGTTGAGACATAAAACAGAAAAATACTCATTTATCTCTAAGTGATACTTTAGACTGTGGCTTTTAACTGAATTCCTCCCCAGAAGAACTACAACAAAAAAAAGGTACAGCAGTGAGAAATTCCACATCATGCTGAGAGTAAAAACTGACATGCACCACTAGGTTACTTTGCAGGATTTTTTGTTTTCAAGTCATGTACTGGACAATTTAAACACCAAAAGCTAAAATGCAAATAGCACTTTCTAAACAATTAAGGTCATTTCCATTGTACAAACTAGTTCACATTTCAAAATTCCATACATTTCCAGACTCATTCAAACATTCTAGAAGTTTTGGCTTTTTTATTATGTTCCACAAATCATGAAACAATTCGATTCTTAAGTTGGCTTTTAATTTATTATTCCAATAACAGGCTATTTTGATGCTTTCTTTGACATCGGGGCTAAATAAATTTTATTTCAAAGAGTAAAACACAAATCAATTAATTCAAATAGGACTTGTATTGCACTACTTTCTTTTTCTTTTCTTCTTTTTTATTGACTCTTATCGGTGGTTTCTCATCCAGCAACTCATGGGTTTCATGGGTTTGAAAAAAAAAGACTTTCAAAAAAAGGAAATTGGATGTAATGCTGTAAAAACAATTTTCTATTTAGACATTTTCATTTTTAGCTTTTGCACAGTTTAACAATGTAAAGACAAAGTTCCAGCTTTGTTTTCTTTTTCATTACAATCTGGAAATGAATGAAAGAAAATTCTGTCCTATATGGTGTAGGATCCCTTTATCTTACACAGTCCGAGAACAACTTCTTTTGCAACACCATCACAGTGCTCACTACGAGCCTGAAAACCTGAGACAGTCGCTGTCAGAATATACCTTCCGTAACCATATTCCTATCTTCTTGCCTACCTCTCTCATGAGAATGGCCAGCAAAGAAATCTGCAAGGAAGCCACTGCCAGCAGTGTTGGCATCAGACACCATCTGCAGGAGCATCTTGTTGCCTGTGGACACGAGGGATCCGGGCTTGAAGGTCCCACAGAAACGACCAAGTCTCTGCCCATTGACATGACCACTGTGTACATCCACGTAGTCATAGCGACAAAGGTTGTCGTTCTCCAGATCAATGAAGCGAAATGACAGTACGACCACCTTGCCTTCAGGAACCTAGGTTGAAAATTTCACATGGCATAGTACACAATAACAGTCATTTTTTAATGATGACACAGTTTTACTTGCTGCATTCACTCTAGTGCATGGCGTTAGTAAAATGTAAAAAAACAACTTCCAATGCAAATAATTCATAAACAATAATAAACAAATATCTTCCACATCAAATATGATCTGTGTCAAGACACAATAAGTGAAAGAATGCCGCTTTGTCTTTCATCCAACTTTTAACCTTTGTTTAAAATAATCAGATTTCTGAAATCTAATTTCAGAAATCTGATTAAACTCAGTTGGTAATGTGTTCCAAACTAAACAGCCAATAATGGCAAAAGCAAACTGCCTAATCAATGTGGTATTTTACTGCTTCTAAGCATTTCATTTGGGTTTCATATCATACATCAATACAAAGTTGTGCATTATTTTGAAGTAGATGGAAAATAACTCCTGGTTTTTGGTTTTCATCAATGGATAAATTGTGATTTTGGTGGAGCTGCACAGATCCACAGCTCAAGTGGGAAATTCTATCAAGAGCCCAACTACTGCTCAAATCTGCCCTTCACTGCACATCAACAAAAAAAGTACATTGCTGAAAAAAAAGCCATGATAAATTTTGTTTCCAGTTCTTCAGAAGACATGCAGGAGACACAGCAAGGATGAAGATGATCAGATGAGATTGTAATTTATATTTTTTGTTAGAAAACTAACAATGACATTATCTTAAATATGCTACCCTCACCATAGTGACGTTGGGTTCCTTTTCTCAACCACAACAAGGAAGATGGGCTGAACTAGGTGAAGCTACACCCTCTAACAGGTACTTGTAAACCTGTTAGAGGGTGTGAATGACTTTGGACTGGTACAGAGGTTCACCTTCCAGGACAGCTTGTGAGGATTTGAGTTTTCTTTGAGTTTATTTTATGTTTCTGTGTCTATTGAGTCTCTGTGTTGTCCTGTCTACCCCTTGATTGTTCCCAGATTGCTGTGTCTCGTTTCCCTGCTTACCCTCTGTGTATTTAATCCCACCTGTGTTCCTTGTTCCTCGTCGGGTCCTTGTCTTGTCTGCCATAAAGTCTGTCGTTGGTTTTGTTATGCCACTTGCTACCAGCCTTGAGCTTTTAGCCTCCTGCTCATTCTGTGCTGCCTGGATTTTGGATTTTTGGATTTCTGACTTCATTAAATTGTCATTTCATTTAACTAACGTGGGTCCCCAGCGTCTCCCTCACCACCTCTCACCGCATAACATGACACAACTCTTAACATACATCCACAGTTACAAGGGAATGGTTCAGATCAAAGTATGCTAAGTATTAAAATGGCCCAGTCAAAGTCTGGAAACTTTTTTTTAAAGATACATTTTTCTACCAGTTCTACACATTCCACATGCAGAGCTGGTAGGGATATACTGTACAGAGCAGCATCTTAATCTACTCTAAAGCAGAATGCTTTAGTTATCTAAGAGAGCCAAGCAGCTAAAGAAGGAACAGACTCAGTCTGATGTGGCTGCTCAGAAGTATTTTTAGAATGAAACTAGTAGTTAGATCTGTCATATTTGACTAGTTCAACTCTTTAGAATTTTTAGAACTATCAAACTTTTTTCTCCATCATATTCCTTAGTCATGGTTAACAAACGGGTAAATATGCAGCTAACTGGACTCACTGTGATTCTCCACACACATTTGGTGTTTGGAGGGTAAACTCCTGGGTAACCTTGGCTTCCGATGACTCCAGACTCCTCTGTGATGTTTCCGCCACATGTAAAGATTGTTCTGAAGGGGAATTTTACACATAATAATGACATTATAACAAAACAGGATTTAAAAAAACATAACGTGATCTGAATTTTAATAAGTTATTAGCAAATAAAAACACATTGGGTGCTTAAATATATGACCAGAGGCAGCTCAGATTGCAAAATATTCCTCTCGAAATCCCTCTTGTCGTCCTCGTCACCCTTTCTGTTGCATACATTCGAAATAATACGAAAATAAAGATATACCTCCGCTGAGACTGCGCACAGACTTCTGTGAGGAAGAGCAGAGTCCATGCGCAAAAGATACTGCATGACCTCCACATGGTGTTGTGAACGGAGCAGGCGCTGCGCCTGTTTTCACTCCGTGGCATTGCGCTGAGCGGCTGAAGCTGTGGAGGCGATGGAGGGCTGGTGTGCCCGGGAGTTGCTGTGGGGAGTTTGAGCAACTGCAAGATCGAGCACATGAATATAGAGTTAGTCCTGGGATGTAGGAGGGAACGGAGCTAGGAGCAATAAAAAAGGAGGGTGGAGGGGACGCTGGAAGGGTGTATAATATCTTCTTACTTCACCTGGCCTAGAAAGCACTTAGAAGATGGCATGATAAAACTTGACTGAGCTTTCATGCAGGGTTTAACATTCCTGGAGCCAAATTCCTCCTTGTGGCAGGGGCTTGAAAGAAAGAACTCTGTATTCCACTTTTTAGGGAATTGCAGTTCAATTTAATTTAATTTAACCAGGCTAAGACAAAAGGGAAAAAAAATCAATATTCATTTTAATAATGATAATAAAGAATCATCACGAACGTCAAAAGACGATGAGATGTCAATCTCAAGTGGGTGGAAGGAAAGCGCCACCTGCTGGAGTTTTATGACACACTAAAGGTGAGTCTCCAATTTAACACGAAGCTGGTTTAATTCCGAAAGAAAGAGGGAATTCTCATTCTCTCATTTTCTCCCCCCAAAAATGTAATATAACCTAAGATTTTTAAAAAGAGAGATATAAAATGCTATATTGACAGTTGACTGATACCTTCTTGAGACAAAAGGTTTACACAACGTGTTGACTCCAAGTATATCAATGGAAGGTTCCGTGAAAGGAAAAAGTCTTGAAAAAAGGTCTCCAAGAAACACAGATAGCTGCAGCCTTGGAAGCCCAAAACAGACCCAAATGAATTAACAATATACTTTTACTTATTTATGTATTTTTGCATTTTAATGTATACAACATTATGTTGCCACCACCTAGATGTTTTCAACAGGGAAGTGGCATTCAGGTTATTATTACTTGACTGTCACATAATGTTTTGCCTGCCAGAAGGTTTATTTATTTATTTATTTATTTTTGTCTATTTGTCTGTGTTACTTTCCAAAGCCATGTCTTCCTCATAAAAAACAAAACACTCTGAGGTATCAAATGCAATCCAAAAAAAAGTTATTCTTTGCTTTCAGATTTCGATATCAAGAGAAATCATAGAAGGCCATATTTAACATACCTTTTTTTTTTTTTTTTTAAAGCGAATTCTTCATTGATTTTTCTAGTTTAGCAAACACAACATTCTCACTGACTCGACATTTGATTGTAGGTCCTGTGCATTCAACTTAGCTGCTATCGGTGATCGATTTTCTTTTCAGTTGCACAGAAAGATGGCGGACCGAACGCCTGGCTCTCAAAAAGCTAGCGCTAAGGTGAAATTTACCATTTGTTCTCGTGTTAGCTAAGCTGTTCCTATCGTAGTGAAAGCTGTGTATTTTTTTTAGATTCACGGAAAACGTTTGGTGTTAACATGGTAGTTGCCGCAAGAGCTACGCGCGCTTACTGAAAAGTGACACCCCGCTCTAACGAAACCTATCCATGCTAGCATAGCTAGGCTAACCATATAGCTAATGCACCCCGGGACTAAGTCGGTGTAGCTATTTACAAACTGCATCAAGGCAAAGCTGATAACTAAAAGTAGTCACCACACAAATGATACATTTTGAAATATACAATTTAATGTATATTCTTACTAAGGAGCAGACGTCATGGTAACGTTAGTGGCTCAGCGTGCTGGATTCAAGCAGTCCCGCTGCAGCTTACACCGAGCTGCTAGGCCTCTGGTAAATTTTTAGACGTCAGACTGTAACTTAGAAGAAAGTTTACAGTAAACGAAACGCATACAGTCCTAAACAGATATTTTGTCTGTCTTTTGCAGTTTTTATTGTATACATATCTTTATAAGTTACAGTTATGCACCGATTGGCTGTCACAGTGTCTGTCATTTTGTCAGAATAACACTGAGCACACCCGGCTCAGCGTCTGGTTACTTGAATGTGTTGTTGCTTATAGAAATTGTCATTCTGAGTCCTGGTAAACATTGCCTTGAAACGTAGCTCTTCTTTGTTTACATCGGCAGGCGCTGCTTGAGAGCAAACTCAAGTCTTTCAGCATTGGTAAGATGGCTGTGGCAAAAAGAACTTTAAGCAAGAAGGAACAAGATGAAATAAAGAAAAAGGCAAGTTTGCACTTCTTTTTTTAATTAAGATTACTCATGTAATCAATTTTTAAAAGGTTTTATTAATTATTTTATGCTGCATATCGGCTTATTTTTTGTTGATTTTTTTCGTATTCAGGAAGATGAGCGAGCAGCGGCAGAGATTTATGAAGAGTTTCTTGCTGCTTTTGAAGGAGGAGGAGAGGGCAAGGTCAAAGCATTTGTCCGAGGGGGTCTTGCAAATGCATCCAAAGGTACAGTGTTTGGACTGTTGTCAGTTACATAGCTACAAACTGTGATAATCTTACATGTCATGCTGCACAAGGTGGCATTACTATGTTTTATACCACTTATGTTTTTTAACATAAGAAAATGTATGTGAGGATAATCATTGCAGGGGCAAGGTATTAATTTAAGAAAGAACATTTTTGCCCAAGAAGGAAAACAGACCAACTGTGGGAGATAATTGTGTTAAATTGCTTTGGAAATTAGAAATTATCTTATTTATTTTGATAGGAAGTTGTGTTGCATTATATGCCGAGAAAAAATGCAAAAGCTTTTTATATGAGCTGGACATGCACTGATCAGACATCTTGACAGATTTCTAAGGCCCTCATATTATCTGTTTTCTAATTTTAGAATGCAATATTTAATTTTGTAGGAAGTTTTCTCCTAAAATGTAGCATTTTGGGATTAAATTTGTCTGAATAACATTTTAGAATGCAATTGCATTGGTTTTGTACAGTAAAAAAAAAAAAAATTGCCTGAGAAGAAACAGACTGAAAATAAAATAAGAGTGGGCTTATAAGGTAGAAGATTTCTAATAAGCAATTCTCTAAATCTCTGAATTATAAATAACTAGAGAAACACATCCTTTATGAAACCATATTAAAAAGAATAACAATCTAAAATATAACTGTATTCGGATTTTTTTTCTTTTGCACTTTTGAAAAAGTAATGTATCACAATCTTGCATTTTTGTGAGCCCTTAGGATCCTTTCAGTAGCCAATCATTAGCTCTTCTTCATGCATGCTGCAGAGATAAAGTCAGACTAAGAGAGAGCAGTTGGAGTTACACATATCTTAAATACATTTGCACTACAAAATGATCAGAATTGACATTTTAAACTTTTTTTTAGTATTTATATTGGGGATTGGTGTTGCTAGCATTACTAGCATCAGTGCCTGGTTGTGTTCCCTGTGTAGTTTGTAGCTCTTTACCTCAACTTCAAGACTTACTGCAAAACTGTCAACATTTGCTAATCCAACATGCTCAGTGACGCATGGAAGAGGACACTGAGAAAGATTAAAACCTCCTATATCTACATGCTCCCTCTAACTTCTCTTTTGATACCACTCATCCTGAAAATATAATTAAGTTGCATTTTTATTTTTAGCAACAGCTCCCACACCAAAGAGTGTTGTTGTTAATCTTGCTTCCCGTTGCTTTGGTGTGGTGCTGTTCAATGACTGGCAAAGAGATTGGATTTTTAGTTTCTGACAAGTTTATCTCTGATGAGGGTAAAATACTAGTAATCCTGATATTTCTTTGCGCTTCTCTTCTTTAAACCAAATATTAACAGGAGGATTTTGAAATAAGCATGCTGTTTGTCTTTTCAGAGGAATCATCTTCTGATGAGAAAAGGGGAAAGCTATACAAGCCCAAATCCCGTTTTGAGACACAGCCAAAAAGCATCCTGCCTTTGGAGACTCCATCTCAGTTTTTACCAGCAGACAAAAGAAATGTAAGTCCTTTCAAGGTCAACTAATTGTGTCCTTTGTTTGTGCTTTACAATTTATTTTGTTAGTAATAATATGTTTCTGTTTTTCAGACTTTAAAGAAGGGCAGTGAAAAGGAAAAGAAGAAGAGTAACTTGGAACTTTTTAAAGAAGAACTTAAACAGTATGATTTATAAAATGACAATATTACTTTCTATTGGTCTGGGTTTTTTTTAAAATAAAATTGCAATATATATATATTTTGAATTTCAATATGTGCCACTTGTTTCAGAATCCAAGAAGAAAGGGATGAAAGACACCGGATGAAAGGACGCGTCAGTCGCTTCGAGCCTCTGCCTGGATCAGAGGGAAGACGCTCCTGTGAGTGAATTTAAGCTGCTTTAATGTCTACTGTGTACTAACATGGTCGAAGTGGCCCCGTCCAGCACACCTCACTCAGCTCCCCGCCCCCTTTGTGCTCCTTTCACCCTGAAACAAAATTTATACTGCTTTTCTGCTTCTTTTAGCGGATGGTTCTTCAAGAAGAAACCGTCCGTCCAGTGGTAATTTTGACTTAATACAGTGACCGTGAATATCTCCAACTTGCTGAGAAATCGAATCGAGGTTTCAGACAGCAGCGGGAAATTATTTTCTCGTTTCTGTGTCTGCAGTTTTGGACGACTGCGCGCCAGGATCCCATGATGTCGGCGATCCATCCACTACTAACTTGTATCTTGGAAACATCAATCCACAGGTATCTTTTTTTTTCAGACTCATATTGAAAGGCAAAATAAGACAAAGAAGCTTGGTGAAACAGCTTTGACTTGAATTGAATGCTGTAGTTTCAAATACTGCTTATTCCAGATATAGAATCCTGCACAGAATTATGTGTTTTGCAAATGATTATTTTTGTCTCTGCATATTTTCATAAATATTTTGTGTTTGAATCATTACAGATGAATGAGGAGATGTTGTGTCAAGAATTCGGGCGGTATGGCCCTCTGGCCAGCGTGAAAATCATGTGGCCCAGGACGGATGAGGAGCGAGCTCGGGAGAGGAACTGTGGATTTGTGGCCTTTATGAACAGGAGGGATGCTGAGCGAGCCCTCAAGAACCTAAATGGTACGTTTTTCTTTCATAAAGACACAGAACTCGTATTTTACTCCACCCTGATGATGTAAACACTTCTTTTTTTCCGCTTTCCTTTAATTATAGGGAAAATGATCATGAACTTTGAAATGAAATTAGGATGGGGCAAAGGTGTGCCCATCCCCCCCCACCCCATATATATCCCTCCCTCCATGATGGAGCATACACTCCCACCCCCTCCCTCCGGCCTACCCTTCAACGCGCAGCCCCGAGAGAGGCTAAAGAACCCCAATGCTCCAATGATTCCTCCACCCAAAAACAAGGAGGAGTTTGAGAAGGTAACTCAGAATGTCAGCCTGAGCTTTCATGGTATATGGTAGTGTTTAATTGTGCTGGTATTGTGTTAGCTATTGTAGTTAGCAGTCAGTGCAGGTTTTATTTATAGTTTATTAGATTTTTTTTTTCCTTGTTAAATTTCATTTACTAGATTTTAATAGGAAAAGTTTGGATATATTCAGTTAGCTTGTCTTATACGTAAGTGTTTATGGGGTTTTGGCGTTTAGTAAAAGGAAATGTGTTCTCTCTGTGAAGTTTGAAATGCATTTTTTATATTTTTCTCCTGTTGCCTATTTAACAATACTCACATTCTATTGTTTATTATCTGATGTGACTTCATATACAGACTCTGTCGCAAGCCATAGTCAAAGTGGTTATCCCAACAGAAAGGTACATGTTTTTTCTTTTTTCAAATTGGTGTACAAACTTAGAAAAAAACCTAACATCCCATTTTGAAGCTAAAAGTTTGATCAATTGATCACTGCATGCTACAGGGGGGCAGCTCAGTGTGGATGAGCAATGGTTGAGGCAAATGGATTCTGTTTTTATGCTTGCACATAATGTAGCACCCACACATTTTATCTTGCTCCTTCATTTATCTCCATTGTTCATGTTTTCCTTTAAAGTGATTAGTTGAGTTGAGATTTTTTGAAGAGAGGTTTTTAGTATTGGTTCTCTTGCTTTTAGTAAAATTGAAATGGCTTTTGGAGAAATCTCATGTTGAATGTTCTTTTTGAAAAGTGAATAAATCTTGAGAGTAGTGGAAACTTAACAGCTAGTCAAGAAGTGGCTCTGGTCTCAGATAATTACAGCGACATTAACCAATTGTCTTGTCATCTGTTCACTGATATAATGTTATGTGATCAAACAAATTTTATACACCGTCTTAAAAACTAGCAAATGCAGTGGTCTCTTTCGGAGGTCTAGGTGTTAAACATCCTCCAATATGGTCTTGTGTGTAGAGATGCACTTATGAAAAACTGTTTTTGGCTGATTTTTATTTGTAAAGCTTAGATTCTGAATTTAGCCAATTAAGATTTATCTTTTAGGAGGAGGAAGATATAAGGGCAGAATTCAAAATATCGTTCCTGCTGTGAAAACAAGCTTTGATAAGGAGAACTGGTGGCCTTACTGTGTCTTATATTAGCACTTCTTGTGGTTAGCATGATTAAAATGGCAATCTCTGTAGAATGTGGGCCTTTACCTTAAGTCTGAGATTTTCAAAAAGCTTCCAAATCCAAAATGTTTCATTAACCTACAGAGGTTGGAATCTTCATGTACAGCATTTTGTGGGACATAGTTTTCCTTTAATGGCTTCCTGCATCACATACACACACCCACATATATATATATATATATATATATATATATATATATATATATATATATATATAGTTTTAGTTTTACAAAACTGTTTGTAAAATTAAATCTCTACTATAGATGAGAGAATAACCAGGGTTTGCATCACAAAACCTCACTCCAAAAAATCCCTCCCTTTAAATCTGTAGCAAAGCATCACCACCTTCATACTTCCACATCATAAACAGTTGATTGTGTTAATCTAGATTAGTGACATTGAGCTCTACCACATTCATGACCTGCTGATTCTAGATCTGAAGCCACCTCTCAGGCCATTGCTCACTCAGACCGTCTCCCCCCTTGGCCTCTGTCACTCTGTGGGTGAGCTCAGTAAATCTGGCCCCCAGCCAAGAAACCCACCTTAGAATTAGCTTCTGAATGACCTTTGACATTGGCCTTGGTGAGCAGCACAAGTTGAACTGTCTGCAGCAGCGAGGGACCTGAAAAGCATCATGGGATGGATTGGGAAAGTATACAGAATTTTACCCCGCCATTGGTACGATCGGCTCCAATACACATAAATGTTATCTGTGTTGTCAAATGAAAGACACCCCTTGTCTTATTGGCTGATTGTTTTCAAGCTACAGGACACATTTCCATTAAAATCGTCACAAGTATTTAAATAATCTCTTCTGCACCATATTCAGTCAGCACAAAGTCCACCAGTTGATTGTCTAAGTCAGGCAAAGAATCCTGTTATTTTTTTTTCTTTTTTAACTTCAAACTAGTCTGGAGTTGAGTGGGATGTAAAAGCCATTGTATTGGCAAAACATTTTTGTCAAAACAATGTCATGTCAGTGCTCCCCACCTGTTCCCCAGATATGTACTGCTCCCTCTGTTCTTTCTTTATCATTTTTAAGTAGGATCATTTATTTGATACAATTCTGGCAGTGCAATGTAATTAAAATCAGTTGCACTTTTGCCTTAGGGAACACTGGTATTTAACATATCACAGGGTTTCTGCAGGGTCTTTAAAAAGCCTTAATCTATTCATTTCATAGGACTGAAATTTCATCAATCACATAAATTAATCTTACAATATTGTTTTAAATAAATTGAGAATCATTTAAAAAGCCTTTAAGTTAACTTATTTATTTGGAAGGCATTAAGGTCTTAAATAAAAAAACAAAAAAGCTCTTAAAAATGTTTGAAATATGTGACAGAAACCCTTCAAACAATGAGTAAATTTAAGTAATAGAAAAGATTAATTTATTTTAAATTCATGATTGTTTTCATGTTAAAATATAATTTTTGGTATTTATGTCAATGTTGACCGAAATATATAGTTACTGTTATAGTTAACTTGTTACTGGTGATTTGACACCCCTTTAACAGTTTTTCTCATCAGGCTTCCTTTAAACAAAACATATTATTGTACATTTCCAGAGCATTTAGGCACCATCTGCTTGTGTCACTTTTCCAGATCATTTTTGTTGTATTCAAAAAGTGGATGTTTGTGGTCGTAGCTTCAGCGTTTTCAGTGATAAATGGTGTAATTATAAATTAAGAATAATGTAATTTTCAGAGAACTGTTGTGGGTGTCAAACCGCCAAGCATAATTTATACTTTAATGAGAGAGGAAGGAAGTAGTGCTCAAGACTCCAGTCCAGTCTGAATCAGTTTGCTTTAACTGTGTCTTTCTTGTAGGAATCTGCTCTCTCTTATCCACCGCATGATCGAATTTGTGGTGCGTGAAGGCCCAATGTTTGAAGCCATGATCATGAACAGAGAAATCAACAATCCAATGTACAGGTCAGTTAAATTACCCCAAAAAAACATGTTAGAAGCTTATAGTTTCTACTATTAGCTGGCTGTTTACACAGATAAGACTGATGGTTATTGTTTTCTTCCAGGTTTTTATTTGACAACCAGAGCCCGGCACACGTATACTATCGTTGGAAGCTCTACACTATACTACAGGTTTGTCGTTAAAATTGAGAGAGGGGAAAAAAAAAACCTCTAACTTGCGATCAGATTTCCTCCACTTGTTTCTACATCTTTATATTAAATGTAAATGCTTCATTTTTCAGGGTGAATCCCCGGCCAAATGGCGAACAGAGGACTTTAGAATGTTTAAAAATGGCTCTTTATGGCGTCCGCCTCCTCTTAATCCGTACCTACACGGTCCTTATGATGATGGTGATGAAGAGGAGGAAGAGGAGGAGGGAAACAAGAAAGGCTCCTTGAAAGAAGAGTAGGATTATGACCTAAAATGGTTGCACATTTTATTCAGAATATGATTAGACTTCACCTTGCTGTTTAACTTGTGATTATTGATGTTGTTCATGTTGATTTTATATCTATAACAAATTTAAAAACAAGGCTTATCATAGTTATTTATAATAAACAGTAAAGCCACAAACCTTTTTCAAAGTAAAACATAAATATTAGACATAAATTGATAACTTAAAGGCCCAGCCTCAGTTATGGATTTGGCTCAAACTCACCCCATGAGATTATGCACACTCCATGAGTCCATAAATGACACCCATTAGGGGGAGCTTTTGAGTCTTTGAATTTTGATTAAAAAAATTTCATATTCAGCTTATATGCTACACCACTCTTAAGGACATGTGGATTTGAAACTAATACATTTATACCTGCAGGAAGTCTGAGTAATTTCAGTTTGATCAGGGGTCATAATCTGCCACATATTTTATGAATCAATGTTTCCAAAATAAGGATAAGACCCAACAAATTGGGAAAATATGCTTTAATACAAATTTGTAGCTGCATGATGTAGAAGAGCTTGGAGTTGAGCGTCTGCTCCTCTGCACTGAAAGCGGTCAGTGGAGGTGGGTCAGGCATCAGGAGCCTCTCCAAGGTCAGACCGTTTGATTGCATCAAGACCCTCTCTGACCCTCATTACAATGCTGAGAAAGAAGTCTGGGTTTCACTTCTGAATCCATCGTCAAATAAGTGGAGGACACGATAAATGGATGATTAGATAGAGAGCTACTGGATTTGATATGCGAGTGAACCATGGGTGGCCAACTCCGGCCCTTAGGGGGCGATGTTCAGCGTGTTTTAGATGTTTCTGTTCCAACAGAGCTTAATTATCTCCTCACTTTGTGTGCAGCATAATTGTGTTCAAGTCTGTTTTAAATGCAATTCAACAGATGTAGAACAATCAGAATACCTTCTGTTTTGGTCTGGAGTTAGCCACCTTCAGGATGAACTGTGATTGGTTATAAAGTGATGCTGTGTTCAGGGAGCGGGACAAACTGGAGGAGATGCTCCGCGGTCTGTCTCCGAGGAGAGGAGACGTGGCAGAGGCCATGCTGTTTTGTCTGAACCACGCTGAAGCTGCTGAGGAGATTGTGGAGTGTATCGCTGAGTCCCTCTCCATTCTGAAGACCCCTCTACCAAAGAAGGCACGTCCAGAGCTCAGTGCTGCCTCCCTCTAACCATTCATCAACGACGTCTAACCGTCATGCTGCTTGTTAATCTTTCAGATTGCACGGTTATATCTCGTTTCCGATGTGCTGTACAACTCTTCTGCCAAAGTATCCAATGCGTCTTACTACAGAAAATAGTAAGTTTAGTTTAAATAGAATTGATAGTTTATTTGTTGTAAATAAATGAATCTTGGTGAGTAAGTCTGTTTTTGTTCTAAATAGTTTTGAGACGAAGCTTAGCCAGATTTTCGCTGATCTCAACGCCACATACAAGACGATACAAGGACACCTGCAGAGCGAGAACTTCAAGGTAGCTGCGTTAATTTATCAAACTTCACAACGCTCTGCTTCGCCGGTGATTCATATCACTCAGCTACCAAGTTTGTTTCCTTTTTTCTTTGTCGTAATAGCAACGAGTGATGTCATGTTTCCGGGCGTGGGAGGATTGGGCTGTGTACCCTGATCCCTTTCTTATTAAGCTGCAGAATATTTTCCTTGGACTTGTTAATCTCTCCTCGGAAAAGGAGGTCCCTCTTGTTGTAGAGGTAATAAATCACACATACATCCCCAAATTTTAATTTTCACTTAGATCATGCTTGATTTTTCTCCTCCTTGTCTTCTTCCAGCCTGAACCTGCAGAAGACCTCGATGGGGCCCCTCTGGGGGAGTTTGTAGATGGAGCCCCTCTGGAGGACGTGGATGGGGTCCCTATTGATGCTGTACCCATTGATGGGGCGCCAATTGATGGAGCTCCTCTCGATGATTTAGACGGGGTTCCTATTAAGTCCATTGATGACGACATCGATGGAATACCTCGTGAGTGAAGCGGGGACCAGCACAGAGAGGCCTGAGGAGGGCAAAGTCCTGATCAGGACACTCCCCAATATAAATGACCATTATGGATTGTTTCAAATCTCCAAATAACTTTTATTAACTTTTATTCTGGTTTTGACAGTGGATCAGTCAGCGGGAGCAACTTTCAAGGTTGCACCCTCAAAATGGGAAGCGGTGGATGAGGCAGAGTTACAGGCTCAAGGTAACGTTGGGAAGCCTCTACCTGTCGATCATATTTGATTTTTTTTCTGTCTTTGTAATTGAACGTCTTCACTCCTCAGCTGTAACAACCTCAAAATGGGAGATATTTGAGCAACCTGAAGAATCAAAGAAGTAAGATGCCTTTTTGTTTTCCATCTGCTCATCATGGTATATACTTATGAATTTACAGACTATTTTCACCACCTTATTATATTTCTGTAGGGGTGAGGCAGACAGTGATGATGACGACAGGAGCCCTCGCTCAGAGGATAATCAGAGCTACTCCAACCCCATCAGAGACGACTCTGATATGAAAGCCAAGATGTCTGAAATGAATGAGGAGAAACGCACCAAGCTCAGAGAGATTGAGGTTTTTTGTGTTTTTTAATCTATTTTGCAAACTAAAATATATGTCTAAATAATGTAGGGCTTTAAATGATTGATTGAAATGTTTTCTTTTTGAAGTGGATTGATTTAAATAAATAGCACAAAAAGATTTAGGAAAAAAATGCTTTTTGTAGCAACTGGTCAGCCTCTGTTCTACATGCAGTATCTGGCTGAATATTTGACCTGGGGCCGTATTAGAAATTGTAGATTCCTCATTTTAACTAAGTTGGTTTCTTGGCACACGTCTTCTTTTAAGTATGGAAAATACACTTGTAGAGCTGAAAAACTGCCTGCATTATCTGTTCCGCTCACTCAGAAAATTCTGGTTTGTCAGGTGATCCGAGGAATCAGCAACGCAGTTAGAAATGTAAAACACAGCAGCAAGAGCTATCAAGTTTTCAGTATTGCATGTTGAATTAATAGAGATTTTAGCTGGCCTCCATTCGAACAGCTAAAGTTTGCGCTATTGTTTGGAATCTAATCAGATAAAAATGTGTTGAACTTTCCTACTGATTCCTTATTAGACCAGTAATCTGGTTGTAAATAATTTGCTTTGCTGCTGTAAAACAGCCTTTATTACCTTTCTGCTGGTTTTGTAGCCATTATATGTATTCATTTGAAGTAGTCTTTATAACATTTATTATACCTATATCTTTTAAAATCTTTTTAAAACAATTTCCTGTTCACATTTTACCATGTTTCTGATAAACCTAAAAAGTGCAATTTAATATTGTTTTTTTGCTAGTTTATGGCAGGATTTTTATTCCCTTGTCACTGTTGTTTTCTAGCGTGTCAGGGTTTATTTAAACAGTCACTGCATGATGTACGATGTTATAAATGCTGATAATTTTCCATAGTTCCCAAAAACATACAGTATTTATGCATTTGCTGCTCTGATGTTTTGGTGTTTGGCTCCTACATGCGCCATCAGGCTGCATCAAATGCTTGTATTTAGTTGTTTTTTTTTTTAAGTTGTTCTCTGCAGATTATTTTTTTGTATTGTCACAGTTTAGCATTTGTTTGATCTGGTTATTTGTTGACCAAAATGATTAAAAGATCAAGACGAGAAGATTATGCCAGTGAGGAGAATGCATAGTAGCAGGATATCATGGTGCAATACATTTTTGACAACAGGTTAAAGTCATGAAGTTCCAGGATGAGCTGGAGTCTGGGAAAAGGCCCAAGAAGCCTGGACAGAGTATCCAGGAGCAGGTGGAGCACTACAGGGACAAACTGCTACAGAAGGTAAGAACCTAGGTTATTGTTACCTGTAATATACGATACAGGACAAAACAATAACCAAGCTCCTTTTGTCATGCTTTTAAAAAGGAGAAAGAAAAAGAGAAACTTGAGCGTGAGAAAGAAAGGGAGAAAAAAGAAAAGGAGAAAGCAGAGGCGCGGTTAAAAGAACTGAAGAAGGAAAAGGAGAAGGATGACACACCAACCAGGAAAGAAAGGTGATTCAGACATTTTAAATAGAGTCACATTTCTAAAAGTAAAGCTTCAATTTGACTAATGCACAATCTGACACGTCTCTCCCTCCTCTCAGAAAGCGGCATCACAGCGGCTCTCCCAGTCCATCGAGGAGCGGCAGCAGACGAGGCCGGTCATCCTCGCCGCGGTCAGAGAGATCGGAACGCTCCGATCGATCATACTCTAAAGACACATCGTCACGCTCATCCCATAAAGACTCCCCTCGGTCCAGCAACAAAAAATCGTCCAAGAGGTAAACGCTTACACTGCATTTAAACATTTATTCTAGCTGGTATTCCGTCTTCTCCCTCTAGTCTCAAAATAAGATTGTTGGTTAATTTGTTACTCTAAGTTGCCCTTAGTTATGCGTGTGTCTTTTCAAAGTTTACAGAGCTGTGGATGTAGATGTTCTTCAAGGTTGCTAAGTGACATTACCCACACAGAAAAATGAGTATTTTTCTAGCGTCAGCTGAAAGGGTATGAAGAAGCCATTACTCCAAAAGCATCGTGAAAATCCTGATCATAGTTTGAAACTGAACTGAGGGACAAAGACCTTAATTTCTAAATACATCTGAGATATGATGAAACTAAAAATAACCATGACGACCATCGCTACCTTTGAAAGAAAAAGGGAGAATTTGCAGGCCTGGGAACACCATCCCAAATGTGAAGTGCGGTGGTGGCAGCATCATGCTGTGTGCATGGTGAGCTACAAGAGGGACCAGTCTATTAATCTAAATGGCATTCAGAGAGAAAAATTAAGTGGAAACTTTAAAGCAGCATCTGGAGATGCCAATCAGGAAGATAGAGCTTGGGAATAAATAAAACTTTTTTTTTTTAAAGTGCATGTAAACACCTAGTTTAAATCGTATTGGTAAGGGAGATTTTTTAAAACGTGAGCTGTTTTTAGGAACTCTAAATGTGCAATGTCCCTTTAATCCCGCTAGATCTCCATCTTCACCTCGCACACCGAAGCGATCGAGGCGGTCGCGCTCCAGGACACCCAAGAAATCAACCAAGAAGTCCCGCTCCAGATCTAGATCCCCCCACCGATCTCACAAGAAATCTAAGAAGAGCAAACACTGACATCTTTTGTTTCTGGCTCGTAAACCAGCCCCTCTCATTCTCCCCCCCATCTCTGCGCCGCGTTTGATTTAAAGGTGGACTGATTTGGCAGCTACAGATCTGCGATGGCTGTAGGTTAACGGACGAACAACAGTGAGTGGAGGGTGCTGCATGGGTTGCCATCTGGTGTAACCGGTAGATGGGGCCACTGCTGTTTTATATTGTAAAGATTTAAAAAAAAAAAATGTTTGTGTGTCCTAATTTCTCCACCTTACAATGGAAATCATCCATGTGGTAGACCACACCCATGTAGTGTGAGAGGAAAAGTCTTACATTCATGCTGTCGACTTCTGTTTTTGTAGTTCACATTAAAAATAATTCCTAATAAACAAGTGTCATTTTTAAGATGTCTGGAGCAATGACTGATAAAAGCACTGCTAATTTAGTTGCAATTTATTTCATTTTCATCTTCACCCACATGAAAGATCTGATCACAAAAATACTTCATCTACTTTCTTACCCAGCCACCTAAAAACTGTCTCACAGTTCTGCAATTTACTACTTTAATCATTCAAACACCACAAGTAAGTATTCATTTATCCCCAACAAACTGCTAAACCTGCATGCAGGTGTGCAGAGCATCGTTTTTTCCTGCATTTTTAGAAATATTAAAATAGAGTTAATGGACTGCTTAGAATTTTTTGTTTGAAGCGTTATTGAATCAATTTTACAGCCTGGCCCGTGCCTGCTTTAGCTGATCCTTTAGTTCCAGTATTGCAATGGAAGAAAGGTGAACCTCATCAGGGCCGTCAGCGATTCGCAGAGTTCGTGCATACGAGTACCTGGGAAACGAGAGGAACAGTACAATCAGAAGGGTGAATCGGAATTAAAAAAGTGCATCTTCTAATGAATTTGTATGTAATGAAACTCATTACATAATAATAAAAAAAAAAACCATTTTGGGTTCTCATTTGCTGGAAGCCATAATCATCCAGATCACCACTTAAAGTACAACACACTGCATGATGATTTATTCACATGCACTTCTATGCAAGTAAAGAAAAACTTACATCTGCGCCAGAGGGAAGTCCCCTGACACTCCAGCGCCTCCATGAACCTGGATGGCACAGTCCACCACCTTACACACCATCCTGGCTGCTGCCACCTTTATCATGGCAATCTAAAGGACAGATTGTGGCATTAGCATGCTATGCTACTAATCATAATTTAAATGCTTAGTTTTGCAAATTAGGTAATGAGCATTCTGAACAGCTGTCAGTCTGAATCCCTTCTAGTTACAGTAAAGGAAAACATGCTTAATGTTTGTGTTTACAGGTGGATTTGAGACTGGGATTCAATATTTCTGCTCATGTGTAAACCAGAACCACAAACTACCAACAGTGTTACCTGTTTGCGAGCGGCCCTGCTGCCCAGAGTATCCAAGGCATGAGCAGCGGAGAGAGTCAGTAGGCGGGTCTGCTCAATCATCAGGCGGCACTCTGCAATCCAGTGAGCGACAACTTCCTTCAAACATCACAGAAACACAAGATTATTTAACCTGTCCTTCATCTGACAGCAGAAGGAAATGCCTGTGTGACTTGCTCACATGCTGGTAAAGGTTTTTCCCAAACGTTCGCCTGGAAGCGGCCCGCTGACACAGCAGCTCCAGCGCCTGCTCGGCGCAGCCAACAGCTCTCATGCAGTGGTGCAGCCTGCCTGGACCCAGACGCCTCTGAGCGATCTCAAACCCTCGGCCCTCGCCTGGAGGAAAATATATGAGTGGGGGAAGGTTATGAGGCTACTTCCTCTCTTCCATAAAACAAATCAATTTCTCAAGACTTCAAAAGGTGCCGCTCCTATTTAAGACGGGAGAGCTTTTTACCCAGGATCATGTTGGAAACTGGGACTTGCACGTTTTCAAAGTGGACCTCAAAGTGGCCACCATGGATGGCATCTGAAAAAAAACAAGAAGAATCTGTAAACCACATCACATCGGTTCAACTTTCAAATAGGGGATACTGAGAGACGATCCAACCATCATGTCCGAACACGGTGAGTGGTCGGATGAGCTTTACGCCCGGCGTGTTCATAGGTACGAGAATCATGCTGTGCTGGCCGTGCCTGAGAAAGAAGTTCAAACAACGCCCTTAAATAATGAAACGTATCCAAAGCTAATCAATTTTTAGATTTTTACTAACGTTAAATCAATTTTACAGCTGTTACCGCTGGTGGTAATGCGTCATCAATTCTCTGCCAAAAAAATTATGGGTGTGTTGGAACTTAAAACTTGGAGTTGGAAACAAGGACAACGTGTTTTATATCGAGGGTGTGACTGTTAATAGATTTTGTTTCCATTAATACTTGTAGAGACAAGAGAGATGCAGATCTACGAGGGTTGTTTTTTTTTTACATCATGTCTTTATGCAATGTAAATATGCGAATAAACACTGAAGATTAGTGTTTAAAAGTAAATGCACGTAAGTAAGTAAACTTTAATCAGGAACAGCAAATTTTAGTTGCAACCTAAAACCTCACATTGTGGGCTGAAAACGTGAGATTTTTGGGCTCCATAGCGAAAAAATACACACAACGAGCTAAAACTATTTAACAAACTGGAAAATATGAATTAAATAAAATCTGATAATTTATGCAAAATTAGAAAAATGTATAAAATGTGTAGCATAAGCAAACAAATCAAAAAAACATCTGAAAACCCAGCTGACCTGCTGTGGCCATGCTCAGAGCTGCTCCTGCACATAACGATGGCCACTTTACATCTGGCACTGCCCGCACCTGAAAACACAGAGCACAGAAACTCTGATTTAGATTTGGATGCATGTCTAGTCGCGTCATCGCGGTGGACCATAAAAAAAAAACAAAAAAAAGACGAGCTGAACCTTCCATGCTCCATGACCTTAACCACTTTATGACCTGAATATGATTGGAAAACAGTCCCTGTTGTTCCCTGGGAAGTGCTGAGCTTGGATGGAGCCTTGAGAGAGATTAACGGCCCGACAGCGGGGAAAAGCCACAGGTTGATTTACATTTCCGCAGTTGGATTCTTTTGGGGTTTTAGCTTGTTATTGGGAACAGACCACGTTTGTTTGAAATTAAACAAAAATTGGTTATTTTCTTGACACAAAAATCCCCCCCAACATTGCATTTCAATACTACCACTAGAGGGCACTATTCCATGCTGAATTTTAAGATTCTATAGGAATCTTCAGCATGTCACAAACTGAAAACAGTGAGCATAGAGATATGAATGACCTCAGTGGACATTTGAAAGATTTCTTAATATGAAAAGTGTGGCATGCATGTGTACTCAGACCCCTTCAGTCTGATACCCCTAAAATAAAACCCACCCCAAACAATTGCCTTTAGACATCTCCTAATTAGAAAATAATACCCATATCTGCAGAATTCATTCTCAAAAGTAAAAATATCAACCTGTAAATGAGCTACAAAAAAAACTTTCGCTGCAATTGTAGCGAAAAGTTCACCAATTCATTGATCCATGGGGACTGAATACAGAAGTGCACTACACTTTTCAGATTCTTGCACTTTATGAACAGGCAATCATATCATAAAGTACATTAAAGTTTGGAGTTGTAATTTTACAAAAAGTGATATGATCAAAAAATGCAGTATTCCAGAAAGGGTGAGAAATTTATATTTCAAAACTAAAAAGACAGTATTTTATATGAAGCACTTTTCTTTTGATTTTTAGGCATTTCCTGTTTAGATGTTTGATCCCAGCGCTGTTATTGTTACTGTCTCCAAAATGTTGAAGGATTTCTTTACTTTGTTCACTGAAAGCTTTGAAAAAGTGCCCTCCTTTTGGTTTTTCTGTCTCGTTGCCATGTTTACCAAAAACATTTTGCCTTTTGTAGCGTTTTACAGCCTGAGAGGCGTGACTCCAAACTGCTGATTGGTAAAAAATACAGATTACTTTGGAATTTCCTTGGTTAGAGGTCCATTTCAGGTCACGCCCATGAGGCCCAATGTACATGGCGAGGACTGATGGCCTGACTTCCTCTTTAAAGATCGTTGCCCAGCTGGAAAAACTGTCCCCTAAGGACAAGACATATGGTCACCAGACTGGAACAGACGAGAAGACGTGAGTGTTTTATGGAAATCACAGCATGGTAATCTCAGCACGACTGCATGCAAACGCTTTCAACCAATTCGGTGTGACAGATGTGTAGTTAGTTACTAAACAAACTGCAAAAATAACCGATCATACCAGCCTTGTAACCACAAACACAAAATATACAAACAGCTCCACCCAGTAAAAAAAAAAAAGAATAAAAAACACATCTAGGAAAGCCTGTTTGGCCCGAGGACAGGTTCAACTTTCTCATTGAACCCTTACATAAGTCACATGGACCACAATCTGAGGTGATCATGCCCAAACAAGTCCCATCCACACCGGAATGAAAACAGACATTCCAGACTCCAGCATTGACACCCAAACATGTCATTTTATTCTTTTTTATTTAAGTCACTAAATCATCCTTCAAAATGAAATTTTTTAGTTGTCAGATAAACCTTTTTTTTTCCTCATATTTAGCTATTTATTTAATTTCTGATCCCAAACAAGTTGGGTTTGTTTGCACTGTGTATAAGTGTACAAACATGAAGCAAGGGAAAGACGAGGAATGTGGCACTGAAGGATATTAAAAAACAATCTGGAATTTCTGAGGAAGCAGATGGGAAAAAAAACGAAAAAAAAACATTGGCACAGTGTTGGGTTAACAGCTTCTGAAACAGATCTGCTAGTAATAGTGTAATGCATACAAATACATAAGATCCAATCTTTCACATATGCAGCTGCTTACATCCTGGTCATTCATAACTTCATTGCTGGACTGTAACAACACTTAAACCCACAAAGACGAGACGGCCACTTGAAGCCAAAAAATATCAGTTTTTATGATCTTGACAATCAATCAAATCAAGGCTGGACAATATCAGGAAAGCAAATATTTGTGGTAATATTGCAGAACATGTTGATGGCAGTATCAGCTATGACAAACCAACATTTTCCTACATTCATCCCACCATTTTCTTGGAGTTTTAGAAAAACAGATATACAGTATGTGGTATATTGAGTCTGTCCAACTGGCTAAATATATTTTGACAAAAAGACTGTGAATACAAGAAAACTGACATTCAATGAAATACTGCATCCAAGCAGTTCTTTTTGTTTGCAAAGCAGTTATTGACATTGCAATGATGTATACTACGTTGAAATGATTCTATCCTGACAATTCTTCCTGTCTTGCATGCCTCTCCATTTTTCTGAAACTTTCAACAAAAATCTCCATAGACTCCTGACAAATCAACAACTCTCTAAAATATGTTTTATTCACATTTAATAATACATTCATTCCAAGTCATAAAAATTCCTAACTAGGAATTGTTCACTGTGTGTTGTCTGCCCGAACCAGATATGATCCATCATGCCTTAAATCAATAAAGAAAACTATGCAACAGAAGTAATTTAACCCTCCTATATAGAGCAAATCTGCCAGTGACACTGCATAGCAACCACACCCACCCTACTGTCAACTGCTAATACATAACACACAAAACAAATGATAATAAATAATACAAAAGATTATTTACCTAATATAAATAGGATAGGATTAGAATATGAAAGGAATTATCACACATTACTTCAAACCTTCACAAACACAGCAAAGCTCCTACTGGCACTCCCTGCTCTGAATGACAAAGAAAAAAAATAGAGTTTATCTAAAAAGAATGAAAGACCTGAGTTATTCATTCTTTTTAGATAAACTCTATCTATATCCTTGCATAACGCTTTGCATGGACCAACAAACAAAAACTATGGGATTCTGAGTCATCCAAACTATGCATTCAGGAAATGACCCAAACTCAGACACTCGAGCACACACACACACACGCACACACATGTATTCAGAGCTACGTGGAGAAGGGACACGCTCCTCGTGCAGTCAGGGCAGGGAGGAGAGCAGGCTGAGCAGCAGAAATTAGTCACTTCAGTCCTGGTGAAAACACTAATACACCTCCTCTGGACTCGGCTACAGTTTGTATGCGGCTCGCAGAGGTTTTTCTAATCCTTACCGCTCTAAGAAAAAAAAAAACTGCTGACAACAGGTAAGACATTTTCTGATTTGACCCATTTAACACTAAGCTGGCAGAGTAATAGTATAAAAGCTTGGTTATGCTAGTTTATTCTGTTAATTCTCAATTCAAAATCCCTTTTTATGTTCCTGGGACACTGTTTAGCACAGAAATTAATCTTGTGTTTATTCAAATAGGAAAGAGATTGATTTACGATTGGGCTTAAAGTCAAAGTCCTGCTTCGAAGATTTTATGACGTTATTAAACTTAGAGTGAAGTCATAATGTTTGCTTTGGTATCATTACCTCACAAATGCAGCCATGGTGAGAAGTCCCAGTGTTTTTGCATTTGCAAAAAAACATTTTCAGAGCAAAATCAAATCAGAATGTTGATGCTACAACTTCACACCAAAGCATCAGCAATAGAACATTTTATATAAAGTAGATTTAATTAAGAAATCTAGAATAAAATAAGAAAAAGGTTTAAAAAAGGCACAAAAAAAAGATATTTGCATTACTTAATAAACTAACCAATATATACCAGGAGTATCTATGTATCATAGGTAAAGCAAAACATAAATTTAATGCAAAATTAAAATACCTATCAAAAATTAAAAGTGTAAACCTTCCTGACAACTCCTTTTTAAACACCTTTAAAACATTTCACAATTGTTCTGTAATTGGCTTGTAAGATCTAAAACAAGCACTTTGAAAGAATGGCAGCAAGTTTGAACCTGTTATAAGTGACACGCAGCTGTTGACAGTGGCAAATGCTTGGCATTTTTTCTGTTATTCCAAGAACATCTGCTACATTCACTGTCACTCTTCCCATTCGGAACATCGTACTTCATTATGTAACAGAACTGGACACTTTGCATGAAAAAAACAAGACTCCCGTTGTCTCAGCGAGAAGTCCACTCAGACAAAAAGAAGATCGAGGTTACCCATACTCCCTCAGGAATTATGTCATCAGTCTCATAACAGGCTTTGCCTTTGGGGTGGACAGGTTATTAAACTCCGCTTTGACTGAATCAAATTAGATGATTCTAATTTGATTCAGTCCGCCCCATAAATGATTCTCTTGAACACCAAAATCCTGATTCAAGAAATGACTGTCAGTAATAAAAACATGTTCATGAATATCATGGATTTCTCAAATTATTTTTGTATCATAATTGATACCTTATGTATGAACTTTATAGTTCATATTTTCCAACCAAAAGGATGTGGATTGTATGACGGCTTCTAAACAAGCAGAAATACACTTAAAACAACTTATTTATTAGACATCATAACTGATACATATTTGTCTCAGTTTATTTTTAAATTAAAAATAAATTTAGCATCAGTCATTTGTGGCTGCAGGACACTGTTCTAAAATTGATTAATTAATTAAATGTAGTCAACGTTTTAAAAGAAAGACTTTGTACTCCATGAAAACTTCATATAGCCATCTTTGATTTAGATCTTTTGTCAGCAAGTAGAAGTAGAAAAGATTTAAATGAGTGGGGTTTTTTGGAAGCCAACAGCTTATTTAAAGATGATCTCAGAACTCAGCTTATTAAAAATGATGACAGCCTTATAAGGTTAACAAAGACTTTACTGTATGAGGCAGTTAGACTGTCCGGACACATTGTCCTCTACATGTGCATGAAGTGTCAGGAAATGAGCATTGACATCATAACCAATATGTCTGAAAAGTCTCACATAATGGGATGTCCTGTTGAAGCCATGCAACAGAGCCAGGATCCTGGGTTTGAAAAAAGTTTGCATGTCACCTTCATCCCTTGCTGCACTCATTTCCTGTCAGTTCTGGATTGCCCCTGCAGCTATTATCACACTGAGGTGGGAAAAACAAACTGCACTGTTAACTGATGTAAACATGCCATCTTAAATACCCTACAATAGATGTTATCAGCTTGCACAACAGGTTGTACAAGTAAACGTCTATAGACAGATTATTTATTTATTCAATAAATCAGAAGCCGCCGTTTCCTGAAGTTTGCGGATCACTTGGCATCGCTCGCTGCATGCAAACTAAGCAAACTCAAAAGGTAATTAGAAGCTCTTCGGGCCAGTTTGGTTGTTTTCTTTCATCACCCTCTGCAGAGATCCGTTTACTGTTGTTCTTGAAGCCCACACACATGCACAAAGGCTAGACTTTAGGGAAAGGCAGGGAAGATTCCTTTGAACCCAAACAGATTTCCCATTTCCTGTTTCACCACTTAGAGTGCCTTGAAAAAGTATTCATCTCCCTGTAACGTATTCAACTTCCTTGTATTTTATTGAGACTTTTATGTAACACACCAACACTAAATACCTCCTAATTTTGAAGTGGAATGAAAATGATGCAAGGTTTTGTCAATTCCCTTTTTGATAATTAGATTTCTGAGAAGTGTGGTGTGCATTTATTTCCCCCCTGATACTTGTAAATAAAATCCAGTACAGCAGCCTAATTAATAATATAAAAAATTGACAGAGCCTTTCGCAGATTAATATGCTTTAATCTAAACCATTCTATTGTAGCTCTGGTTGTGTGCTTAGTTATTGTCCTACATTTTGTTTTCTCTAGCATTGGCATGTATACAAGTCTATAGGCTTTTCCATCAACTCTGACAAAATGAGAGAAAGTTTAAGGATTGTGAATAGTTCTGCCAGTGAAATGTTCTCCTATTTCACTAAGCACATCTTTATATTATGCTCTTTTCAAGTGCAGGAAACATGGAAGACTTCTACACCAGTGATTATGCGGACATCAGTTTCAATGATACTTATGAATACGACTATGAACACAGCGTCTGTGAGAAAGAATCGGTGCGTTCTTTTGGCAGCGTCTTCCTCCCAATCATCTACACCCTGGCTCTGGTGGTGGGCCTGGCTGGGAATGCCTTGGTGGTGGCGGTCTACACGTCCAAGTTGAGACTCCGGACCCTGACTGACATGTGCATCCTCAACTTGGCTATCTCAGACCTGCTGCTGCTCTTAACCCTGCCGTTCTGGGCCGCCGACGCCGTCCATGGCTGGAAGCTGGGCGTGGCTGCCTGCAAACTCAACTCCTTCCTCTATAGCACCAACTTCAGTTGTGGCATGCTACTGCTGGCATGCATCAGTGTGGATCGCTATCGGGCGGTGGCCCAAAACTCAGCAGGCAGAACTGGGACGGATACCCGAGTCAGAAGGCAGTGGATTTTGGTGTGTGCGACACTGTGGGCTTTAGCCAGCTTTTTTGGCCTTCCTGAACTCATCTTCTCCACGGTGAAGACTTCCCATCACAGGACCAGCTGCACGGCCATCTACCCAACCAATATGGCCCGACCTGCAAAAGCTGCCCTGGAGTTGCTGGAAGTCATCCTCCGCTTCCTTGTTCCCTTCCTGGTCATGGTGGTCTGCTACTCATGCATAGGCCGGGCGCTAACTAAGGCTCCTGGGGTGCGCAGAGAACGGAAATGGCGAGCGCTTCGGGTCCTCCTCGTCGTCGTGGCCGTGTTCCTGCTCACCCAGCTGCCCTACAACGTGGTCAAGCTATGTCGAGCGATGGACATCATCTACCACCTCGTCACGGACTGTGAAGTGAGCAAGCGTTTGGACCACGCTCGGCAGGTGACAGAGAGCCTGGCGCTCACCCACGCCTGCATCAACCCTGTCCTCTATGCCTTCATCGGGTCTTCCTTCAGAGGACATGTCCTGAAGGCTGCCAAGCACCTTGGACAGAGACTTGGAAGACACTCAAGGCAAGTCAACGAGGAGGCGGCGGTGGAGATCGCACTCCACTCAGCGAGCCAGAACCAGTCTCAGTCTGGTTCGGAGGACCAGGACACCAGCACATTCACTATCTGAGACTTTAGCATGTGCAGTGTTAGCCACCTTTACTGGCATTCTTGGTCAATATGTGTTAAAAGCCTCAAATTAAATTCATTTTTATTGCAGTAGCATATTCTCAAACTAAAATAAATTGAGTAAAAAATCTCTTGCTAAGAAATATTTAGGGCACGATAATTGATACCCCCAAACTATCATTGCACAAACTATCATTGCCCATAAAACAGGACTCATACTAAGACATTTTCACAGAAGTAGCACACAATTCAAATTAAAGCAAAGTTTACCAAACTCTGCACATTTACCATTTTGATGGTAGGTAATTGAGACTTAATGGATGAATGTAACTGGACTAATAGGTCAATTTTTCTTATTTTTCTAAATTAGAACTTAACATGTTTAAGATCATTATGATTTAATTTTAGTTTTATTTTTTGGCATGCAACAAGTGCTCTCACACCTAATGTGAGGGTTGGGCATGAAATACTTTATTTTCATAAATTAACTGGTTTTACATTTTTAAAACAATTATTTTTCATCCGAATCATTTAAATGTAAAATGTTAAACAGCCTGAATTAATATACTTTTTATTCAAAACCACCCCTAAATGTCTTTTAGTCACAAACACCCACATATTATTTACAGATAAGAAAATCAATGGGGGAACTTACAGTATAATAATGTGTGTCGCCCTGAGGCACGTCAACATGAGGCAGGAGGAAACTGGAATCTAACCCATAATTTTCTGATTGCAAGGCACTACGTTAACTATTGAGTCACTCTTAAGACTTTGCTAATCACTTCTTGAAGCCTAATATTATCATATTAAAGTGCTTTAAAAGCCTTAAAAGCAGAAACCCTATTCTTAATTTTACAGCATGTGATTATCCTACTGTAATAAAAGAGGAATTTGTTGAAGGCTTTTTACAGGTATTTACCACAGGCACACCTACAATTCTCTGATACTATATGCCTATTTACTTGATATATATATATATATATATATACATGCATTAGCCATCATACAAGCTAGACAGGTGTAGCCGCACATAACTTAATGGCTAAAAAATATGTAATATAACGTTAAACGCACTAAGCTATGTGTTTTGTATAAATTATGTATTTTCTTAAATAAAAAAATAAGGCCTCCAGCGACATGCATCTGTTACAATTAAATGCAGCTGAATCACAAGTTGCTCAGGGGAACCGTTCAGAACAACTCCAATCCAACTTTACAATCAGCCTTGTCTTCCAAAATCTCATCTGCATCGCATTTCATCACATCCTGCGGCTTTGGGTTGGGATGACGGATGGCTCGGTTGCACAGTGGGTGACCCATTGAGTCGAAAAACATTTGGCAAGCAAAGACAGGAGAGCTCGCAGCAGGAAGGATCCTTCCATGCTATTAGAGTAGTAAACAGCAAAGTCGCATGTTCCTTAGAGGAGCTTAAAGCCTAACCGCTGTTTTTCATCCACTTATATTTGTTTATTTCTATAAAATAAAGTTTAAAGAGCAAATGATTTGCAGCGGAAAAGAACCTCCCACTAGATCTCGCTTTTTTATTTTTTTTGATGCCACTATGCACGATAATGCCAGACCAACCCTGATACACTTCACATCTTGGCTCAGAGTGCTGGGTTGCCAGAGTCCAATGTTTAATAGTTTGTTTAAGCCTCTGTGCTTGACAACAAAGAAGGCTGAGTTTGTCTTGGCAAAGCCTGGTCTTAAAATCCACATCAGATACCTCCAACAGACACGATACAATCTGTTTACTTTTTTGGCGTGTTTAGTAGCTATCAGCCCACCTGAGTCAGCCTCTCTAAATCCTTAAAGAACATTGGTTCGTACATCAAAGACAGATGTCTAGCCTCTAAATGTATTTTTGCCAAACCTCAGCAGTGTAAAAATGTATAAAACAAAATCTGTAGTAGAAAACCATGTGAAGACGAGGTATGGGACCTTGCAAAAGTATTATCACCTTCACAAATTGTCCCACTGCAACCACAAAGTGATGTAGATTAGTGCAAGGGGGAAAAAAAACATTTTTTACAAATGAAAATCAGAAAAGCAAAGCAACCTCTCACTGTAAAATCCTGTGCCGCTTTCAGGCGTCACCCAATTAGTAAATACAGTCAACCTGTGTGCGGTTTAATCTCAGTATAAATGTGGCGTCTTCTGTGACGGCCTCAAAGGTTTCTTAGAGAACATTAAGCAACAAACAGCATCATGAAGAGCATACATCAGAAGGGTCAGAAAGAAAGCTGGTTTCAGAGCAGCATCCCTAACTTTAAACATGTCAAAGAGTTTAGTCCGTCATTTGAAAATGAAAAGTGACTGCAGCACAACTGCAAACCTATCTAGAAAGGGACTGTCTGGAACAAAGCAGAGTATTATTCAGAGGAGATGACAAGAAGCCTATGGCTACTCTTGGCAACAGGCATCAACAGCTCAGGCAGAAAAAAGCCTCTGGTGATGAAAAGCCGCAAAACGTTCTGTTTTGAAGTTCACCAGAATTATGCCGGAAACCCAGCAAACGTGGAGGAACGTCAGATTGCATGCGGAACAGTGTTTTGCATGTTATTTCTTAGCAGGGTCACAAAGCTGGGAAGAGTCAGTAGGAGGATGAACTGCGGGCTATACTGGAAAAAGACCTGGTAGAAACTGCAAAAGGAGCTGAGACTTTTTTTTGCACTCAGTAGAACCACAATCCTGTTGTTTACACTGAAGTGTTCGCATGACCTACACTCAAATCTAAATTAAAATGTGCCACAAGATTTGAAAACTGATGTTCGCAGGTGCTCTCCATCCACTCTCACTATTCTAGAGCAATTTTACAAAGGCTCAATTGCATCAAACAAAGTATTCAATTATGCAGCAAATAATTGAATACTTTGGGCAAAAAAGGGGGGCAAAAAACAAAAGCACGCCACACCTTTCAGATATTTTTGTTTATTATAAAAAAGTGAAAAACTACTATGTGTATTTTTATTCTGTCACTATTGCGTACTGATCTACAATATAAAATCCTAATAAAATACAAACTAAAACTGAGATTTTGTTCTCACTTCAGAGGTTTAAGATTTAAATTAAAGTGACAGTAAAGACATGAAATAAAGGACTCAAAGAAAAAATTGAGATTAACTTTAAGAATTGCACTACGTATGGAATGCATGGCCCTTCTCTTCTGGTGAGTGTTTTGCCTCATTCCTCCAAAATAAAAAAAAAATTAAAAAAACAAGTGCAGAATTCTACAGTTTGAAAGAGATAAAAAACATCTAGAAAAATGTGCGGTTAGAAACGTTTTTTGTTGTTTTGCTTGTGTAACGATGCCTCCCCCCCCAGAGCATGAAGATAACAGATAGCAAGCTTGGGAGTAATTTGAGTGCATTATCATACCCATGGGATAGAATTATACAGTTTCCACACCACAGAGTTGCATTGCCAACCTCTGTGCACCCTTTCATTTAGAAACCACGTCTAACAGCTTCAGGGGGAAATGGTGAAGGTGAAAAGAGCATCTTTATGTGATGCATACGGTTTGGAGGAACTCTAATAGGTTTAAGTCCGGGATTGTATTTCTACGGCAAGTAGCTGTGCTTTAAAAACAGAAACTAAATTGTTCTTCCTGACCATGGAACCTTGGTTAAGGAAGTTCCTTTCTGTTTCATTATGGAAAAATAGACGGCAAAACCAAACCAAAGAATCCCCCTAGTAGATTCTCTGGGACTCACCCAGAACACGTCGCTGAGGAACCAGCATTGATTACTGGAAACAATGAGTCGACCACAGCAACACTACCTTGGAATCATGCTGAATTACAACAGCTCTGTCAAGTTTCACTTGTCTTGTTTCCTACTTAGTGGAGTCAAACAGTTCGAGTTTGGATATTATGACTCATAGGGATATTAAAAAAAAACGAGGACAGGGCAGTAACCACGGGTCACAGAGAGCAACAACCCGTCCATCAGCACACCCACATTTTTCCTGCTAACAGGAAGATATATAAATGCTGGCAGAGGATCTTTGTCACATCACAAAATTCTTTCCATCGCAGGACATTTTAGCCTCCAAGAAAAGGAGGAAGGTTGAGCAGGAAGAATGTCAATGCAGATGTGTGACAGACTTGAACTATAAACTGTGGTTTGATGGCAAGAAGAAAGAAGTTCAGGGGAGAGAAGTATTCACATGCAATTTAACAACCAGTTTTTTCATGATAATGTGAGGCAAACTTTCAGGTCACACATATCAGGAAAATAAAAGGGGGGGATATGATTTATATAATATTGCATATTATATAATATGATAATAATATTAATTCCTTCTGTAGTATTTGGGTTTTAAAAGCCAAAATATTTTTTTGCAAACTCCACATTTACATTAGTGAAGGTGAAGGTAGGACAGAGAAGGATTTTTCTGGCAAGCCTCCCATAACAAGGGACACGCCCGGGTATGGTTGTTTCCATAACAACTATGATAGTTGTTATGATAGTTGTGCCAAAGAAATGCCACTCTTTGCTGTGCAACAGTGAGCTTTGTAGATTTTTTTTTTCTTTATACCATCCTGCACAGTGGCGCAGTTGGTAGCACTGTTGCCTTGCAGCAAGAAGGTCCTGGGTTCGATTCCCGGCCGGGGTCTTTCTGCATGGAGTTTGCATGTTCTCCCTGTGCATGCGTGGGTTCTCTCCGGGTACTCCGGCTTCCTCCCACAGTCCAAAAAACATGACTGTCAGGTCAATTGGTTTCTCTAAATTCTCCCTAGGTGTGAGTGTGTGTGTGCATGGTTGTTTGTCCTGTATGTCTCTGTGTTGCCCTGCGACAGACTGGCGACCTGTCCAGGGTGTACCCCGCCTCTCGCCCGGAACGTAGCTGGAGATGGGCACCAGCAACCCTCCCGACCCCATTAGGGACAAGGGTGAACAGAAAATGGATGGATGGATGGATATACCATCCTCCTCGTTGTGTGTGGTGGCAACTTCAACGTGGATTCTCATCCGGCCTTGTTAGCCAAACCTCCAGTTGTTTTAAAACTTTAATTGCTGCTCTGACTGTACATACAGGCAAGTTTGAGCCAGTAATTGTTTTCTGGCAGCAATTTACTGACATGAATTAAAACACACATTGGCTTTAATGGAATGCAAGGAGCCAGGAAAACACTTGCAGGAGTAATTGTACTGTGTCTGACTTTTTCAGTTAGTCTCAACATTTTTTTTTTTTGCAACTTCTTTTCCAAAAGTAATATTATCTATATTAGCACTGTGAAGTAAAAATGTGCCAATAATGTAAAAAATAAACAAAAAAAACATTATTTGGTGCTGGTGCCTATCTCCAACTAACGTTCCGGGCAAGAGGCGGGATACACCCTGGACAGGTCGCCAGTCTGTCGCAGGACAAGTTAGAAAAGTTGAACTTGTAAATTTTTGTAAGACAGTAGCTACAGTTTCATTGTAGAAAAAGAAACACAGATACATCGGCACAGGTGATGATTTTACTATTGGGGAAATAACATGACAAGGAGCTGTAACACTACTGCTGCAAATTAAACCCTAGCTGCCATATGTCTACCAATGTTTCAGTACATTTTTTATGAAGAAATATTTCTTCAGGAGTTGCTGACAGTCTGTGTCACAAACACACAACCCACCCAGAAGAGATGCTGCAATTTTACTGAACTTCTAACTTTTTTGTTTAAATTTACATGCTGAATTGTTACAGTATAAGAACTTATTTGTATTTGGACTAAATACAAATGATCTCAAGACTGCTTAAGGAAAAAGCCCCCCAAAAATTAAAAAAAAATAAAAACAAATTCTATGCTACCGGTAATAAATTTGTCCAGCTGGTAATGAGCTGAAAAGCCAAAACATTTCTAAAGAATGCAAACATCCAAGTCGGAAACGGACATACATCATTACCTTACTAGTGCAACCAAAAAATAAAGAAAATTAAAAACGGTCAAATTAATTTTTTTTAGTATCTTTCATTAAACTTATCACATTCTGCAGCACTGGAAAGGTATGTTCTGTTATCTTTCCCATTTTGAAAGGTGTCACATCATATTCACGCTTCAGGGAAACAGACAGTTATGGTTGTTAATTAAAAGTTCCTGGATACTAAATAAAGCAAAACACATTATTAGTCGCACCAATAATTGCGGATTAAAAATCAGTTATTTAACATGGGATTTCTTTCCCTATGTGATAAACACATTATTAATTTAAGGGTTATATATTTCTCTTTTTTTGTGCGGGGTTCCCGCTGATGCAATAAAAACTAACATTTTGTTAAAGGCTTTATTTACCACAGCTGTCACAATATGTGAAAGCTGCTGCACCTGGCTTAGGTTGGGAAGAAGATTAAAGCCTGCTGGAGTGTGTTAAGGGCGGTGTTATAAACATACTTGAGGTTTAAATGTCACAGGTGTGGCTAAATGTATTTTGCTTTGTTTTACGAAAATAATCCCCCCACCCCATAAGGAAATTTTTCTCAAATTAATAGTTGGGTTTTGCCTTGTGTGACATCATCCTGTTGAGCATTTTTTTTAATTCAGTAAATATTTAAAATGTAGTTTGTCTTTTAAAGCCAATTAAAAAAAGAATCATACGAATCAAAATTAAATGACAAATTTAATGGAGGCAGTGCTTCTAAGCCTTTCAACATTTACTGATTACACTCGTTACCTTCTGTTTTTTTTTTTTTAACCAACTTCACTCCTTTTGAATGACTCACATCAGAGGTAACACTTATTTCCCCTGACTCTCATGGAGAGATTCTTTATAACACTTGGAATCTATTACCTTTTACCACATTTATCTTCTGGCAAACTAAAAGCCTATTTTTCACAAACAACAAAACAAACCACATTCAACACTTTTGAGCTCATTAAAAAAGTTTTATGTTATATAATAAGCATTGTATGATTATATATCATACAATGATATATAATCATTGTATGATATATAATGATATATTCATATGGACAATAGTTTTATTGTCCATATGAAAGCACTTTGAGCTCATATGCATCTCTTTAAGGCTCCGCTAAAAAACATGGATAACATCTTGTTTACATCTACAGCTTGTTCTCTCTGAGAGACAAACCTTCTCTGAGAGACAATAAAATTTTCAGGTTTATTCTTCCAAAATCATTCTCTCGTTTTATGAGTCTGTTCCATTTATAAAACGCTCTTAAACAAGCTCTGTTATTCCAAATAAAACTACTTGCTCTGCGTTTATTAAGTTTAAAGTGTTCTGAGTGCATTTTGATTCCCTAACAGGATAGAAACCTTTTATAGAGGATCAAATAACGTTTGACGTACTCACCACTGCTCCACCACTTTTTGCCGTTTATGATGTAGGTGTTTTTGTCTCTGTGAAGTCTGCACTCCATGTTAGCTGCATCGCTGGAAGCAACGTCAGGCTCTGGTGGTAAGAATTTAGGAGAAAATGAGTCAACGAGACTTCCAGGGTTTTCCCGTGTCTTTGTTTTAAGCTCAGATTCCAGCATAGGCCGCAGTCAGTAGTTAATATAAATAAAACAGAATGCTCAACGCCAAAATGTAAGCGATTGACCAGCAAAAGAGAGATTCATGTTCCCACATCATCCGGTGAAAGAAATAACTGTTAACTTCCCCCCATAAGAAACCAAATAAACAAACAAAAAAAACAAAAAAAAAACAATTGTGTTTAGAAAAACCACAGGGATGTTTGTATTCTCTGTAATCACCTCTAGAAGTGGCATGTCGCCATTTCCAGGCAGCGTGGGAAGTACATGGATGGAAATTACTCAGTATTTGTTGCCACTGGCAGGTGATGTTTTGAAACGGGAGATTTAGTGTCAGTAGCGGCCGAGGGTAGACTAACCTCGCTTCAGACCACAACCATTCACATGAATCCAGTGGAAAGAAGCGGCAGGATTTTGTAGGAATAGATCAGAACTTTCAACTTTCCAACCCTTTATGAGTTCAGCTGTGAACATTTGTGTTCACGCCTTGCTTTACAAAGAACAGGTTATTCCAAAAGTATTCAGATCCCTCAAAGCCTTTCAGATTTTTCATGTTTGAGCCATAAACTCCATTATGTGTTATTCATGCTGACTGCAGCTATAATCCTATCAGGAACGGTGCTCTGTAAGATGTTCAAAGACTGGAAACAACCATGTGTGCCTCAGTTTTCACGATGTTGTTTGTTCTCTAAAAAACCTTGAAGATCTTCACAGACCACCTGGATTTACGTCGAGATTAGATTATATGCAGGCGGATTTTATTTCAAAGCATCCAAGCAAAGAGGGGATTGCTTGGACTTTTAGATTTTTATTAGCAAAGTAAATAAAAATGTGACTTTTTAGATTTTTATCTGCAAAGTAATATATATATATATATATATATATATATATATATTTTTTTTTTAAAAATCACATACCTGATATCTTCTACTTAATTTATTCTTCTGATGATGTATCACATAAAATCGTAATATATATTTAAATTTATGGCTGCAAAGTGAAGTACAGTGATACGGTGTGAATGAGTTTGCAAGAGAGAAATCAAAAGAAGGGGAAAACAGCTGAAGTGTGATCCTTCAGAATGAAGGGGGAAAACTCCTGAGTAATATAAACACAAAGTGAAGCTCATAAACTCTGGTTCTGTGCTTAAAGCTGTCGGGAGAGAGGTTGGGTCCGAAGACAAAGAGATAAAGTCTTCCGGGAATATTATGTCCAAGAGTTTAAAAAGCAGACCAATTTCTAAATACTTAATTTTTTACTGTCAATCCCTCTGCTCTAAAAATCTACCATGAATTGTGAATCTACGTATTTTATGTAGATCCAGATAAATTTTGGAGGATTTTGATCTCAACAATTAGCCAGTAAAACTGGGAGCACTAAACTAAACCTCCCAGTTTCCATTGGCAGAAATAAACGGTGGCTGAGTCTAAATATTCAGGCAGTGGAAACTGTTGATGCAAAACCACATAAACCGAGGAGAAGCTTTAATGTTGATGATTAATCCCAGGAGGTTTGACCTTTACTGTTAAAAGATGGTCTTTTTCTAAGAGCCACAAAAAACAAAAAGAACGAGAAACTGGAAAGTTTACTCTTCCTGTTTCTCGATCCCGCGGAGTGGCTGCATTTGCAAAAAATATTTAGCAACCTAATCAAATTTAACTCATGACTGAATAACTTGGACTGTATGTTTAAATTGTAGCTTTTCATTTTACTTCACCTTCACTTTAAAAGCATATCATTAATAAAGTCATGACTTCAAATTAGAATAAATTATTTCTTAATCTCAGATTTTTCCCCACTGCATAAATGAACTAAATTTAAAAGTTTTCTACATTTTTATTAGGTGAAAATTTGCAATAAAATAATTTTTAAAAAGATTTCAAGGCTATTTATTTTTTAAATTTTTTTCCAGTATGGTTGCCAATAAATACTTGATCATATTGATACCTGTCATACAGAAGCAGGAGTGGATTTCTCCGCTCAGTAGAGGCTCCAGCCATTTCTTCTTCTGCTCCTCGGTGCCAAACATATGGAGCACCTCCATGTTTCCTGTATCTGTGGAAAAACATCATTAATGGAGTTTCTATACAAGCTTCTTCTACACGCCCATTCTATTGGAGGAGTTCTTTAATCAGAAATATTTCTTAATAAACTAAGCCAATAGACTTAAAAAAAATTATTCCTATGTCTTGGTAGGTTAGCATAACTGGAAACATACCAAGACATGGCTCTCCACAAAAACAAGTCAGGCAAGGGTAACATTAATGAGAGAAGCAGCCAAGAGGCCTATTGGACTCTGGAGGATATCCACAGGTCAGCTGGGAGAATCTGTAACTATTATTGTTGCAGTTCACAAATCTGGCCTCCATGGGAGTGTGGCAGGAAGAAGAAAGTCCCATTTGTAGTTTACAATCAGCCATGGAGGGGAAACACATGAAAGCAGGTGCTCAGGATCGGGTAAGATCATAAATTGATGTTTTGCCCTACAAAACAAAGTGATCTATGTTGTGCAAATCATAGTGGATTTTTTCCCTGTTATGGGAGAAATAATGGGATCCCAGAGACAGGTGATGTGGGGGTGTTAATATACAGGCTCTAGAGTGGATGAGAAAAACTTCCATCATTGCTGAGGTAAACTCCCAGTTCCCAGCTCACATATCAGGCTTAAAGAGGAGTAGATGACACAAAAATCTTAGAGAACTTGCAACCTCAAAACACAACAGCCAGGTTTCTTCTTGCTGATTTTTTTCCCCTCAATTCAATACTAGGCAACCTCACATCTTGGCAGAAAAGCTCCCTTAAATTAATCTAAAAAACAGCTTAGTGCTGTGGATTATGGACTTTCTGACAAAGAGGCCACAAGGGGTGTAAGTGAAAAACATGTTCTGTACTGAGGTTTGACTACAATACCACAGAGATTGTAAAAGAGTGTCACCGGGTGTGGCAGTGGCACAGGCATAGAGTGCGAGACCCGTGTGTGGAGGCTGCTGTCCTGGATGCGGCCGTCATGCTCATGGTTCGAATCCAGGCCTGTTGACCTTTGCCACATGTCTCCCTCCTCTTTCACAACCCACATTCCTGTCAAATCAGGAATGTAGGTCACAGACCAACTATGAACTCTTGCTACACTGCTGGACTTAGACTACATAAGTACTTCACACAGCACATAGTCACCATAAATGCACTGCACGTTTTGCTATTTGTGCATGTTTTACATACAAAGTGTATATGAATTTTATGAACTCTCTTACTCTTGTACTACTCAAGTGCCTCGGAAAAAATAAATTAATTAATTCATTGCATTGAAAACCAACACAGAATTTCAGTGAAACCCAGTAGTTGCAGCATCAGTCTCCCAGGTGTTATTATTATTTTTTTCTTTTTGTGTAGAACAAAATTCAACTGCGAATCTTTGGAAAAACGTGATATCTGACGCTCACAGACACTCTCCATTCAATCTGACAGAGTTGGAGCAATTTTGCAAAAAGGAATGGGCAAAATTGACAGATGTGCAAAGCTAGTGGAGACTCGCATCAAAAGACTGGCAGCTCTAATTGCAGCAAAACGTTATCAGGGAGGCTGCAAGTCAGACTTCACGGATTTCTATTTGTAAAAGAAAATCATGTACAATTTTCATTCCACATCACAGTTATGTCTTGCTCTGTCTTGTCTGTCACATAAAATCCTGTAGGTGTGGTTGTGTCATAACAAATGTGAAAAAGATTAAGCAGGTTGAGTTTTGATTAAAAATGTTATGACAGATGGAGAAAATGTATTTGGTATGCAAAGACAACTTCAACAGAACATGAGAGAAGTTAATATATTCGTGTAACTTAAATAAATAAATGATTGCGACATTTATGAGCCCCATATCACAAAAACACCTCAGGATATGACATTATTTAGTTGCTTTCTTTTTTACCTGGAGCTTGGCAGTTGAACACTTCGGGAGCGAAGAGGCAGCGGCCCATTTCTTCTGCAATGTAGGCATAATCCAACTGAGTGAGTCCACTGACCGCCGGCAGGAACAGGTTCCACAGCCCGGCCTGCTTGGCTTTCTCCTGGGCTCACAGAACAACATTTATTACAAGGAATGAATGACACTAGGCTGAGTCCACGGCAAAAACAACTTTGGTAGACTTTGTTAACAGTGAAAGACCTGGTGAAAAAGGACTGAAATCCAAAGTCCAACAAAGTTGGTATATTCTTCCAGCCTACCTTTAGATCCTCTATTATTTTTGGAGCTTGCCACCTCAGAGGAGACTGGGAATGTTTAGTGTAGTATTCTGCAACTTCCTGAGGAAATAAACAATTGCATTATGATAAAAAATAAAAAAAAATTCCATCCTCATTTTTTCTCATCAGTGAAAAGCCTTCTCATGCAATACAAAAGGTTAATTTGCTCAAGTCTTAAACTGTATTTTGCCCAGTTCTTTTACAACAAAGCCAAGTGAGTAGATATTCTTTGATGTTCAGTGAACAATGAGGCCTCTGTGTGCAGTAAAAAGCAAACTATCAACAGACTTATGGTTTTCTCTGTTTAATTAACTAATTCATGTGGCACGGATGAATTGGTCTGTCAGATCTTCCCACGTCAAAATTAAGCGTCTGTCTGAGCAAATAAAATGCCCCCTGTCCTCGTTGAAGCTCTTGGCACTGACCTGCTGAGCAGGAAGCACATACTGCTGCATGAAGTCTTTAACCTGCTGGAGCACAGCCTGGCCTTTGGCAGTCTGAGGGAACAGCCTGTCTTTTGTTGGACCTGCAAGTGGGCTGGCAGGAAACACATCGGAAACACGTGAAAGGTTGGCAGGATGCACTCGCAAAGCTCCAACTCCTGCTTGCTTAAGATCAGTCGGCACGTGGATTCAATTAGTATTCTTACCTACAACAACAACAAATTCTGGTAACGAGCCTTTTGATGTCAGCCATGGTGGGCAATAATTACACTGGTTTATTCACATTAAATTCATCCATCCATTCAATATCTTACATGCTTATTGCAAGTTGGAATGCGAGGGGTGCTAGTGTCTATCTCCAGCGGACAACGAGGGAGAGGCAGGGTCACCTTGGACAGGCCACCAGTCCGTCGCAGTGTTCACATTAAATTATAACTTTTAAAATAAGTGGATTTCTGTGCATTTTTCATTTCATTAGTGGAACTAACCTTTTGGCTAACTGCAACGCTACTTTAGCCAAAGGCTCAACAGTCTGGCCGTATTGATCTGCATCGGGCGCGCTGGCGTTACCCAGCAGGTAACGAGCATAGACCCCCTGCGATAAAACAGAAAAATAATAATTTGAAGTGAAAGACTCACAACTGTCATTACAACATGAGTGGGTGTAACTCAAGGACTGGCTTGGATGCAATATGTGGTACGATTTTATATTTCAAGTGTCACAGAACCAGGCGATGCATACGAATAATGTATTTGGCCATTTGGGTAGATGCTAATGCTCATTGTAGAGAGGATGTTATGCAATATTGATGAAAGAAAAGAAAAAAGTGGGTTAATAGTAACATATGCCATTGCAGTTTACAGCCATATGAGAAACATATGCAATGTGATGCAAAGCTGTAAAAAGGGGAATAAATGATACCTGGTAAGCATAATGTTTTTTTACAAACACAACTCTGAAAAGTGCATTTGTGTTCAAACCGCTTTAGCCTGACACCCCAAAATAAAATCAAGTGAAAGTTACTGCACTCAAAGCTTACCAAATTACTGTATATTCCTGAGTTGCACCTTTTTTCATATTTTGACCACTCCTGCGACTCACTAATGTAAGTCAGGTGCAACTTACATTGCTTTTTTTAATTACTTCTTTCGGAAGCATTTTTGACTGTTAAATATAATTTCATACTGAAGGAGAAGAACCAAAGATTAAACATTGCTGTCTCTAGTTGTGAGGAAAACTATTCGCAGGCTGAAAGCTCGATGAAGTCTATAGATGGACGCATAAAGATCGACAGTGTACTGACGATCTGTGCTACCTCATCAGATTTTCCTACCATAGTGCGTCTAGATAACTATATTTCAAAAGGTTGTACCTTTTGAAACTGCTACCCCTGTTGAGGCTTGTGAACCGTGCAGTTACATCTTCATGCCCTGGTAGTTGCCAAGGAGATGAATATGAATTACTTTGCATGTGGGCTTTTATGGTGTTATTTTAACGCTTAATGCAACACATTAGCCTCAATGCCAGCAGACGTTCATGCCAAAGTCAACAATTTCCGGGAGTTTGTTGAAAAGTAACTGAACGCAACGTGTCACCAGATCATATCAAGAGCATAGGCAACGTTTCACTCATGTTTGACAATAAGCTATTTTGCAAAGAAGAATGGGCAACAAGTTTCAGTTTCTACTAAGGCCCCAAAAGACCTAAGCATGTTGCAACTTCAGCTACAGTGAAGTGGTACCACATAGTATTGACTCAGCAAAGCAGAATACAAATGCATATCACAATTTTAAGATGTTTTTTTTCTGAGATTTTAAAAAGTCATCCATCCTTTTTCATTCTTTATTTTTCTTACTTAGACTTAGACTTAGACTGACTTTATTATCATTTGCATGCACAGGGTGTATACAGAACGAAATTTCGTTGCATACGGCTCAGGACAGTGTTTTGAGGTTTCAATGTTGTGAGGTTACTAATAAAATAAAATACAGTATAAAATATGAATATAAATATGAATATAAAATATAAAGTGCAGGACTGACAGTAAAATGGAAGTTACTTAGCTATGTATATGTGCAAGGTATGAAGTGGAGACCAGTTTTTGAGTGCAGTCCAGTTAAGAGTTCAGCAGTCTGATGGCAAGTGGGAAAAAGCTGTTTCGGAACCTGGTGGACCAGGTTCACCAGGTTCAGTGTGTGTTACACTAATAACACACACTGAAATTTGTGGCCATAAAACATACACTGATATGGTTTAGTTCTATCACAAGGGCAAGTGTGTGTGCACAGCTGGATGTGGTGGAAAACCTGAGAAATTGCAGCTGCTTTAAACAGTGACAGAGCCAAGTAGAAGTTCAGCGGCGGCAGGGAAGCAGATGGGATCCCCCGACACCTGCAGTAAATGGAGATCAGCTCACTAGGTGATGGGATACCTGCACAGAGAAAAGTTTTATATATATAAAATGTTGTTTTTTATTTGAACAATGTGTGAATTATAACAATCACGACCAACATTTAATTTTGCATTACCTTCTACTTCTTTAAGGTTGAATATAAAGCTTTTAATTTTCAGATCAGTGGGGCAGTAGAGAGGCACGAGGAAAAAGGCCAGGTCTGCTAGAGGGTTCCCAGTGGTGGACAGCTCCCAGTCCAACAAGGCCATCACCCGGGTCTGATCATAAAAAGGACAACCGATGAGGTAATTGGTGAAAAATGCATTCTGTGGTCATAACAACCTTCTAGGAAGTCTTGCCTCAGTTGGGTGGAATATCAAGTTGTCAAGTCGGTAGTCTCCATGGACGAGTGTGACCTCATCATCTTTATCTGGTAAGTTTCTCATCAACCAATCACAGAGCTCATTCACAGCAGGAATGTCTCTATGGGCTGATGCAGTGTACTGCTTCGTCCATGTAGACACCTTGAGAAATGAAGCAACAATTTTTTACATTACAAATCTGACTACATACATACAGATTTAAGAAAGCTTGCAAAGTGTTTAGCTAACTTGTCTCTTGCAGTATCCCGGCCCTCTCCCGAACCCTTCAAGCTTTAGTGATGGTAAATCCAGTGAATGCAACTTTGCCAGGTTTTCCACTGCAGTTGTATATACGGACGTTCTTTGAGCTGGACTCATTCCAGGGAGCTGAAAATCCCTGAAAATGCGGCCCTGCTCATGATAAAACATACAAAAAAACAGATAAAAATAAATTGAATGGGTATGTTATTGTGTAGTACATAGAGTGCATAGCAGCAAAAGTATTCACACCCCTTGAACTTCTTGAACATTTTCATCATGTTACAACCATAAATTTCCACGTATTTTATTGAATTTAAGTGTCCAACACAAAGCTGTGCACAATTATAAAATACAAGAAAAAACGCTTGAAAAGGACTGTGTGAAACAGATCAACTAAATGCATATGTTGTTGTACAGTGCATGCATTCAAATGCTTACCTTTACATGTTCCATCAAATAGAACTCTGTTCCTATTACTTCAGCATCATTGCAGAACAAAAGTGGCTGAGGAACGGGAAAGCCAGCAGAGAAGAGAGCCGTCTGCACCCGGTACTCTCTATCCACCTGCAGGATGTCCGGACACAGGTGAGCACCACTGAATGCAACATGGAATGCCCTCTGAGCGCTAAGGCCACATTTGGGTTGTTCACACAATAAAGGTGAGTCTTGGGTGTTGACACACCAGATAAAGATTTTGACCAGGCCAATTATTATTACACTCTTCTCCAATAAGCTGATGGCTGTCAAACAGCTGATTATCAGCCATTATATCTCATCATTGCTTGGAGAAACGATGAGATATCCAAGGCAAAAACAATTAACTGTCATTTTGCAATGCTGTCCTGTGTAAGCACTGTCACTTCTAAATATTGTGAAAATACAGATTTCTGTAAGAAAAAATATATTTTGAGAAGAAAGTTTAAAAATCTGCGCACAAAAGTAGAAGAACTACTATTTCACTCAAAAAACTCAACCAACTGCACACATAAAGCATGAGGTAATTGCCTCATGCTTTATGCTCACATAAAGCATGAGGCATTGTCATGCGTTAATGACAATCAATATGCGTTAATTGTCATTAACGCATATTAATAACAATATATCGTTAAATCGACGGAATAAAACAGATTCGCATCACTGTTCCAGTAATAATCTGCAAATTAAATAGGGCTGCATTGCTGCCCTCTGCGGGAAAGAGACAAAACTGCATCCAGAAAGTTAGCAAATTTACGTGCAATATTGTGTTTAAGGTCTTGAAACATTGTTGCGCACGTGATTGGCAACCCATGGGTAAAGCTCACCTTGTGCGCCCCCGGCAGCAGCTCACCGGGGGGCTTCTTCCTGAGAACATAATTAGTTGAAGGCGTCTGAATCAAGAAGGTTGGGTTGGACTGGCCAGCGCTGCAAAGATAAAGGATATCGTTAGCATTCTTATCATTAGTGACTGGGAAAGTGAAAGCAGACTGCTGAAATTAGTTATTTTACCTGTACTGTCTCACGGTCAGAATGTTGTTCTTAGATACCAGTGACTTCTCATGCAGGTATCTTTGAAGGTTGCCAACATTGAACTTATGTTGTTCTCGCACAGATGTTGGTTGGTCTTCCATGTCTCAGGCCAAGTCTTCTGGTTTAATCATTACCTGACACTGTTGAGCTGAGCGGACTGCGCAAACATTTCACAGGGCTGAAGTTGGTTTCTTATTCAAAGATTCAATTTGACCATTGAATCTACTTCAAAGATTATGTGCCACACTGATTGGGATTTGTGAATAATTAACTTTGTTTATGAAAAATGAAGGCAATTTTAGTGCTATAGTCTTAAATGAAGATGTAAGTAGTGAAGAATATTTCTTTCAAGTTTCCTTTTTTGTTGTTGCAGTTTTTATGTTCAAACCCATCTAAAATAGCTGCAACAATAGCACTGAAAATTCCTTTAGTGTTTTCAATTAGAAAGTTTTTACAAATTATATGTTTACATTCTTTTTATATTCCTGTATTGCAGAAAGTCGTCCAGTAAGATTATAAAGCAGGGACCCCTTGAAAATGGCGTAAGAGCAATGTGTTTTGTTTCCTTCATCATAGATGTTTTTATTATATAAAAATGCAGTCCAGGTTTTACTAATGTAAGTATTCAGATGTCTAAAGTGTTCAAAATACAAAAAAAAAATAAATAAAAAATAAAAATCGATACCAAATGTTCTCATTAAAAACTGTGAAATAGCCCTTCACACACATGTGGGGAGGGGAGGGGAGGGGAGGCGGAAGCCATTAATCAGACGCCAACTTCAGTGATGCCATTTATTTTTACCTGAAAAAAATCTAATCGACATAATTTTCTCAAATATGGCTTATAATAATGAAACTAATATACTGACTTGTACAAGCAATATTTTAAAAATACTTAGGATAATTCGTCGAAAATCTCCATGGATGTCGGAACACTTGAAGGTCCGTGTAGTCACTTTCTACACGGACGCTGTTCAAGGACGCACATATCCTGACAGCTGATTCAAGAAAAGAAGACGTGTACTTCTCCCTGCTCCGATTTGGTTTAAAGCGCGTTTTCATTCCCTCTGCTTTGGCTCATAAATCCACACTGTAGCGCCGTTCTTGGGCAGGATCAATGGCGACGGTGGAGGAGCTGAAGCTGCGGGTGAGGGAGCTGGAAAACGAACTGATAAAGTGCAAGCAGAGGCAGTGTGCCGCGGAGGATGCTCACAATAGACCCAGAATTGACAAGATGAGCGCCGAGGTAGTGGATTCCAACCCGTACAGGTGACTTTTCCATTTAAGTTTGACACTTTTTTTTTTCTTCATAGTTTTATTTATATTTGTGAAAAAGTAAAAAGTAACGAGAGGCAACGCCTTGTGACTCACCACCTCCTTGAATGGTTTCCCATAGACCACAAACTAATCTCTGCTGTATTTCTGTTTCAGCCGCCTTATGGCTCTAAAAAGAATGGGCATCGTGGATGATTATGAGGTAGGACATTTCATAGAAAATGTTCTCTATATTTGGCTGATCATCTTCCCTTTCATATATGTTTTTGCTAAAGATAAACATGAAGAAAACAAAGGAACAGAACTGATGTTCATATGTCCCCACATGCTTAACATTACATATCTGCAGGATTATCATTAATGATGTATTATTGTGCATGCTTGCATATTGTGACTGTACTGTACTGGATTTTGTTTACTTTACATTCTGCCAGTTGGATTGTTGAACAACTATTTGGGATTCTGTTGACAGAAAATCCGGACATTTTCAGTAGCTGTAGTTGGTGTCGGAGGCGTCGGCAGCGTGACAGCTGAAATGCTCACTAGATGTGGCATTGGTAAGGTAATTAAACCTTCCCGTTTTTACCTTTGTGCTGGATCCTTCTCCATTTTCTTGCCGCATGTTCAATGCCTTCATACTGTTTCATTATTGGCTTTGCAGCTGCTGCTCTTTGACTATGACAAAGTAGAGCTGGCCAACATGAACAGACTGTTCTTCCAGCCTCACCAAGCAGGGCTGAGTAAGGTGGAGGCAGCAGAACACACACTCAGGTAACATCTTGTCAGCAGAGGGGCACCGTCCCCCATCCACAGCTTCCCTGTTTCTCCTACCTTTATCAGTAATTATTTCCCCTGCAACAGAAATATTAATCCAGATGTGGCATTTGAAACCCATAACTACAACATCACAACACTGGACAATTTCACACATTTCATGGATCGCATCAGGTTGGTTTCCCTACTTGACAGATTAGTACCTATGAAGGCTTGTTTGTAAATATCAATCTTTTTGGTTTTTTTTAGTCATGGAGGGTTAGAAGAAGGAAAACCAGTGGATTTGGTTCTGAGCTGTGTGGATAACTTTGAGGCCAGGATGGCCATCAATACAGTAAGCACCTCACTGTGAGAAGAAAGAGGGCCGACAGGATGAGCCGTTCACATTGTAACATCTCTGTGTTTTTATTTCAGGCCTGTAACGAACTGGGTCAGATCTGGATGGAGTCCGGCGTGAGTGAAAACGCTGTCTCAGGACACATCCAGCTCATAATTCCTGGAGAGACGGCTTGCTTTGCTGTACGTAGGCAGGGGCAGGAGCAAAAGCTTCTGTTTGTCATTAATATTGTTCTTTTCACCAAGATTATGTGGACTTTATCCGCTTAGTGTGCCCCTCCATTGGTGGTGGCTGCTAACATTGATGAGAAAACCCTAAAGCGGGAGGGTGTATGTGCCGCCAGCTTGCCAACAACTATGGGTGTGGTTGCAGGCCTCCTGGTGCAAAATGTCCTCAAGTATGTGGTCAACTTTCTGTCTGGCATGAAACCTATAGTGGTTTTACAAATACAAAACCTCACAGACTTTAAGGAGAAACGTGAATTTAATGTTTTGTTCTTCAGATATCTCCTGAAGTTTGGCACGGTCAGCTATTATCTCGGATACAACGCCATGCAGGACTTTTTTCCGACCATGGCCATGAAGGCCAACCCACAGTGCAATGACCGTCACTGCAGGCGGCAACAAGAGGAATTCAAGGTTAGCACACCTGACTCAAGATTCTCAAGAACTTCTGCTTGGCGCTTTTACTGGTGCCTTATATCGATATTCACACTGCCTGAAACTTTTATGCATTTTCTCATTTTGCAGCAACTCAATTATACGTATAACGTATATTTTGGGGGGTGATATATAATAAACCAACACAAAATGGTACATAATTGTTGCATTGTGCTGTGGTGATGATTTTTATTTTTTTGAAAAGCATCAACTCTTCTATCTCACATTTGTACACTATATTGTGTTGTTCTATCGTCTAAAATCCTGATAAACTACTTTAAATTCTACGATTGCAGTTGAAGAAAATGTGGGAATATGAATTCTTCTGCTAGTTGCTTTACCAGTCGGAAAAGTTTTATAGTTTTTTACGTGTGTGGTGTTTTGTCTTCAGATGAAAGAAGCAGAGCGGCCCAAGGTGGAAGCTGTGCAGCAGGAAGAGGAAGAGATCATACACGAAGACAACGAATGGGGTCAGCAGAAGCTGTGGTTCTTCTAGTTCTAGTTGCTGCCCTTGCTCTTTCTAAGCTACAATAAATACACCCATCTTGGTTGTGCAGGTATCGAACTGGTGTCTGAAGTGACCGATGCCGAGTTACAGGCTGCTTCGGGGGCTGTACCTGACCTGCCAGAGGGCATCACTGTGGCGTACACCATTCCAGCTGGGGTGAGTTACCTTTAACTTTCCACCGACTATAGGAACTGGTTAAATTCCTTAATGCTAGAAAATAAAGACAATTTCTGCATGTTACAGTTTTTGCATTTACCTGTAAATAATTTTGACAATCATGTCCTGTTGTGTTTGTACCAGGAAAAGGTCAGTGGAGACACCGTGGAGGAGACTGAAGTGAGCTTGGAAGATTTAATGGCTCAGATGAGAAAGTTGTAGACAGTGATCTGAAGACTCTTTTCTGCAGCATATTTAAGTTTTTTTTTAGTCTGTACTCATCTTTTTTTTAACATTCTCATCCCAAAGTCCAAATGTAAAAAAAATAAACTAAAGGTGAAAGATATACAGGGCATGATGGTTGCATGCACACAAAATATCACTTGGAACAACATCAGATTCTCACAAAATGTCTAAACACCCCAAATTATAGAGCAAGTGCTCTATAATCCGTTTAGTACAATTTTACGTTGAATCCTTAAACTTTTCAATCATGTCTTTCTGCTACTTACTGAACATTGTCTCAGTAAAGTATTTATTAAATTCAGTCTAATCTCTAAAATGTTGGTTGATTCATTTTTCAGTAGATTTATATATTATGACATGACTGGAGTGGATATAGAAGCTGCACATACCCAAGTTAAATTGTCATATTTCTGATGTAAAGAACAAAAACTTGATAAATGATTTTAAAACTTTTTCATGTTTAGTGTAACATGTCCTAAACAACTCTAGTGTAAAAAAAATATATATTTTGGTTTCAAGTTCAGCATTAAAATAATCTTGGGTCAAAGTGAATCAAATTAACCCAAAAAGAAGTTCAGCTATCCCAGTAAGATTTGCTAATTTGAATCTGTTCTATATTTCTGGTTTGCACTATTTTGAGCAACCTTTAGGTGTCTTCAAAAAGTAAAGATTAATATAATTTTTCAATGTTGTTGGCAGTAAATTCATACATTTGAATCAACAAAAGTGGTTTCATAAAGGAACTGGGACAGAGGAGCAGCTTAACCAGAAGTTGAAACTAAATCCGAAACAGAAAAATTTGTGGGATCACATAAAAGTTGAGAAAACGAGAATCTGAATTTAGAAAATCTTTATAAGAGAGAGGGGTAAAGCCAAAGCATGCTGTGGTGACAGACATCTACCAAAGATGGAATGGTTAACTTAAAAGTGTCAAAATGCCAGTGTGAGGATTTAACAATAAGGGTTTCAAACTTAGAAAACCAGGTTACTGTACTCTTTATTTTTTATATATATTTTTCCTAACAGATGTGTTTGTTTTTCAGTTGAATTGTGCACAACCTACGTAACTTCTTCTTTAACATAGAAGAAGTATTAAAATGATTATAGTCCCACATTTTTTGTCACATAAACCTGATATTTTAACTCGAATAGTACTATGAAATAGAAAGGAAATATTGTACATTTTAGATAAGACAAACCTTTGAATGTACATACATTTGAGTAAGAAATGTAAGAGGCACAAACATGTTTTTTTAAGTATGTTTTTTTTATTGTCATTAAATCTAACAGTTTATCTGTTTTGGGGGTTTTTTCAGGGGCGGGGAGGGAGGTTTGCATAAAAATCATGATGTTGGCATGATAACATTTCTTACACATACTAAAACCTTGTTTTGAACCGTGCTTGCTTGTTCCAAGGTTAGTTAGATGTTATAAGTGCTTTAACATAATTTATAATACTTCAACAATTATCACTATAAAAATGCAGTTTGGATAAAAAATTGACAGCTTTGAAATGTGTAAACATGACAATGTAAGTGCTTGAGATCTCATGATCCCGTTTATTAGAGGGCAGTGAGTTTAAACATGAGAAAAAAAAATCCTGTTTTACTTGGATGTTAGTGTTGTTTTCTCTTTATTATAGTAAAAAACTACAAGTGTATAAAAATTAACAATGGAAATCCATAAGAGTATTAACTGGCACATTTTCAGGATACTTTAAGGCAAAAATAGTGATGTCTGCTGAGGTAAACTTTAAATACTAAATTTCTGAAAATACTTATTTAAAAGTTTCTGAGGGCTTCACAAACATTATGACACAAATGAGAATAGTTTTCCTTTATATTAGTGTTGTGGTGATACAAAATATTCAGAGAAAACTTGCCCAGATTAAAAGTGAATAAAGGTGTACAGTTAGAGCAGAGAAAAATTTATCTGAAATGCACCAGCAGTCTCCTGGAAAACTGAACATTTAGGCCGTTCATAGTTGCTCATCTTGCTTTGGATTGAATGTGCACAAAGCAAATGTGAAAAAAGCCAAACAATAAAATGCCTGTACCTTTTTCCTGAATTTATCAGAAGTTTGGTTGGAAAAAAAATCCTTCAGCGTACAGTTTTTGAACACATTATTGTTCTGTGCTATGCTTCTTCCTCCACAAAGCATTCTGCTTGTGCCTTCATAAAGTATCTATCACAGTGAATGATTCCACTTTTGATAAAGATTGGGATTTTCAGCTTTAGCTGTTCTATAGCAAACCATCCTGCAGTGATGGCAGTAAACAGAGTCACCTTGCAGCATGTGGTTGAGGAGCAGGCGTCTTCAGACTAAAAGTGTCTCCGCTGGAGGAATGATGTGACGGAGCGTTGCCACACACCAACGACGGCTCTGCTTCTTTAATCTCCATCGCACGCTTGTAAAGTTCTGCAGCCCTCTCAAAGTCACCTTCCTCATAACTGCATTAGAAGACGAGATAAAAACAAAAGAAGTAAGAAAGAATGTAAGTAATGCAAAGTAAAAAAAAAGGATAAGTAATCGTATTTTTCGTACCTTAGAACAGCGAGGTTCTTCAGGGTTTCTCCGACCCGCGGATGTGAGCGGCCCAAACTATCTTCATAGACTTTGAGTGCTCGCTCATAAAGTGGCAAGGCCTCACTGTGCTTCTTCTGTGAAAATAAAAGAAACCTGCAGGTAGCTTTTTGCCATAAAACCTAAAAATAATAACAGTTGAAACTACAAAAATAACAAATGCACACAACTGTCAACATACACTCCTGATCAAAATGTTAAGCTTAGTTGAAAAATTACAAGAATTTATATATGCACTGTTGAATCTTAAGGAGGTTCTAATAACAGCTTTAAAGTGCAAAGAGAAATGGAAGTGAGACTTAAAAAAAAAAATCTGAGTAAGCATTTTATTGCAAACAGCAATTAAACTGAAATAGTCTGTCCATCAGCTGATCAAAAGTTTAACTATAGTGATATTTGTAGTGATGTTTGTAATGTATTGTGTATGAATATTTTAACAATGCACAGTAAATCAAGGAAGAGTATTTGATGATGAGTCTCACCAGTTGGCAGTAGAGAACAGCGAGGTTCACCAGTGCTGTGGCCACACTTGGGTGTTTGGGACCAAAACTTTTTTCCCTGATTTCCAGAGAAAGCTCATAGAGTGGAACAGCCTTCTCCAGCTTGCCCTTTGATGGCACATCAAACCAAATATTAAATACCAAAAATAAAACATTTTGAGGTTCACAAGAAAAGTATCTAAACATTTGGTTTTGATTATGTCTCACTCTGCGTTTATAGAGCATAGCCAGGTGCTTGACGGTGTACGCCAGAGAGGGGTGGTCCGGTGACAGGGCCTTCCTGCGGATCTCCAGCGCCCTCTCGTACATGTCCTCGGCCGTTTCGTACTCCCTCCGTTCTGTGTGCAGCGCGGCCAGGTTGTTGAGAGACTGCGCGCAGTCTGGGTGATCTGGACCGAGGGCACGTTGGCGCATCTCCAGAGAGCGAGCCAGGAACACCTTGGCAGCACTGATGAGAGGTAAATAAAGAAGAATTTTATGGATATAGGTATACAAAAAAGGATACTGGCAAATGTTGCTGCTTCAGGCTAGATGTTTATGCTGGGTATTTATTATGCAGTGCTGAAGGTGAACTGATGTGGGTCTTACTCCAGGTTGTTTTGGAGGTAGTAGAGGACACCCAGCTCATTGAGCGTCTTAGCACAGTCTGCAGAGTCTTTCCCCAGGGTCAGCTCTTCTAGCTGGAGGGCTCTACGTCTCAACAAAGTGAATCCATACTGATACAGGATTAAAAAAAATAATACAGTAGGTTTAAGATGTTCAGTTAAGTCAGTATGATACTTATTTACTTGAGTAGTGGACTACATAAGGGATCATTTTTAATAACAATAGATATCGAAGTGTTATATTGGAATTGTATGCGATAGCCCTACTTAAAGTAGTGTGAAATAGTGACGTTTAAGGAAAATGAGTTGGTAGGGCTACAGTCGTCACTGAGGCTGCATTGGGTTTACCCATCTTGGAACATCTGTTGCATGTCTTCGTTCTTTCCTATCAAGTTACTGTTAGATAAAGGGAACACAAGCTTTCAAAATCAGTGCACTGGGAGATGTACAAAGTTGGAATATTGTTTTGAAACCAATCCTTCTCCACAACGTTATCCCAGACCTCTTTGCTGCGCTCCTTGGTCTTCATGATTCTGTTCTCTCTCTAATGTTTTTGATTAAACCTCTGACACATTAACGCAACGTATAGATTTACTGATATTAAAATGCACCCAGGTGGACTCTGTTAACTAATTACGTGACCTCTGAAAGTAATAAGCTCAACTGGGATCATTTAGGGGGATTACTGTACAGTGAAGGGTTGAGTACCATTCCACATCAGAATTGTTTTTATTTTTGCCACCCTTAGAAAACCAATTATAGTTTTCCTTCCACTTAACAATTATGAATCACTTACTATTTGAATTATTTTTGATGATTTTATTTAAGTGCGTTAGAGCAAACGGATCTATCTTTAAATACAAGTCAGACTTTTTGATTTAAGCGGAAAACATTTTTAAAAACATGTATCAGTTTCCTTCCACTTCACAATTCCTCATTATTTGTTGGTCTCTCACACAAAAGCCCAATAAAATATGTTAAAATTGAGGGAACACAAGTTATTTTGCAATTTCTCATATGTTAGTATCTGTAGAATTCCCTCACCATCTGACCTTTTTGTCGCGCTGTCTTTTGCCGAATCCTTACTGACCTCTTCCTGAGTTTCTCAGCTTGTTCATACCTGATGGTTAAAGTGCAAGAAATAACCAGTCTTGAATGTAAATTAGATTATGTAATGAAAAGCTGAATAGTCTTCAAACTAATATAAATGATCAAATTAGTTTGAGAGTACTGTACACAAAAGCTACATTTACTTGTTTTGCTTCTGGTAAAGCATGGCGAGTGACTCCAGCTCCTGTGCCACAGCAACATGCTCAGCGCCGTAGGCGTTCTCGCTTATCTCAAGTGCTTGCTTGTACAGCTGTTCAGCATTCCCATACTTCTTCCACTGGACATAAACTCCAGCCAGCTGGTGCAGAGAGCGTGCAACACTGGGATGGTCGGGATCCAGGGCTGTCTCTCTGATCTCAAGAGACCTTTGCAAAGGAGCAACAGCCTACAAAAAACAAAAAACAAAAAAAAAACCCATCTACATCAGCCAGACAGAAGTGTTGATAGATTTCTAAGTATGACCAAAACAAACAAGATCTACCTGACTTGGCAGGCCCAGGTCTTTGAGAAACCGACCTAAAGTTTCATAAAGGTTTGCAAGCTTTGTCATACTGTCCTCGCTTTCACAGCTCTTCTCGTAACATTTTAGGGAATCAAAATACTCAGTTGCCATGGAGCTTTTGTCTTTGCCCACATACTGCCAATAAGCCAGCAACTCAGAGAAATGACCCCTGGGGAAGAAAAGCAAGCGGCAATACCTCAGAATGAGAAATATCATCTCATAACTATACACGTTTTCAGTCAACACAAATATTTACCTCTTGTAAAGGTTTTGGGAGACAAAGAGGTTCAAAAGACTGAGCTGAAGTTTGGTTTTGTCCTCCTGCTGTTGGAACAGCCAGGGAAGCTCATCTGCAACTCGCCATGTGACGCAGTCCTGGCTACAAATTTACAAATAATGATTTGAGTTTCACCAAATGAAGCAATGCGTAATGCAAATGTTAGAGGGATGGACGAATATTCTGCACAACCTGAGCTGCTGGTTGAAGTAATGGATTAGTTTCTCTCTGTAAGAAGCACAACCACTTCCTCCACCTAGGAACTCCAGCCTCACAGCCTCACAAGCCTGAAAAGCAGACAGATAATAATAAAAAAACACAACTCTTTCACTCACAAATATTAGTATGACATCTATTTTAGAAATGTACAAATTACATTAAATCTATTAACATAGTAATGTTGGACCTTACATATATAGATTGACTGAAATCTTAAAAGTTAAACAGTCCACATCACAGAGTGGTTTTGGACAGCCAGGTATAGAAGCACATTAGAAATTAGACTGTCATTAAACTGTTGATATACAGTTAATAAAAATTAGTCAGGACAGTTTTTTTTTTCTTCCATTTAACTTTCCATTAATATGCGTAAATACTATCCTCTGTGAACTGTCCTCTGATAACATGTCCATAACATAACATTTCCGTCCGGTGTTGTATACTATTCAAACTACCTGAAAAACTGAATTTTGGATTTTTAATTAAATTGACAGAAATAAGCTCTGGAAATATGCTACTGTGTGGCATTTGAGTTTTTAAACTATACCTCTAAAATAAATTAACTTTTTCATGGCGCTCTATTTTATTGAGATGTACTTGTTAATTGTTTGTGGAAATGTACAAACAAATCCTGGAATCCTGGAACAGTTTATCTAAAAAAAATCAGTACCACAATCGGTCAGCAGGTGTCAGCATGTCTACTTCATGGTTTAGCATGAAGTAGACATGCTGACATGTTAGCATGGTAAACCATGCTAACATGGTAAACCATGATGATGAAGTGAATCAAATATGATCCACCTCCTTCTGCATGGAAATATCTGGTTTCAGAGGTAGTGCTTATAGAGACATCTGGCCTCTATGCTACTGGAAGAATCATTTTAAGCAGAAAAAGATGATGCCACTACAAAGACACGGAACTGGCTGTAAGCTGGATGAATCCAAATTTGCTGAGGTTCCAGCCAGAAAATGGGCACTTATCTGACAAACAAGAACATTATCATTTAGCTGCTCTTTAATCACAGCACTTGAATATATTGCACTTGTATATATTTTGCATTTTCTTTCTCTGTGTGTTCTTGCCAGTGAGCCCGTTTACCTGCAGGTGCTGAAACCTGATGAGTCCACAGCGAAGGGTCACAATGCAGAGTCTGTTCAGGTGGTAGAGCAGAGAAGACAGAGCGGCCCACTCTAGCTCTGGGAAAAGATCTAATGCCTCTGACTCGCTCACTCCGTTGTGGCTGGAAAATACAAGGCACAGCATCTAGGAGAGAAAAAAAATACAATATGCAAATCCTTCTGCAGAGCATCAAAAAGTATGCAGTCTAATGTGAGTATTTATTTATCTAGTAATGCAATAACACCAAAGTCCAAAAATTACTTTGTTTTACCTCTTTCATTATGTGTCTCTCTCTGTCTGTGTTGAGGAACTTTAACATCATTTTAAGCGCCAGGCGGAACAGAGACAAGGTGTCCTGACACTGCAGACACTGCTCCAAGCTCTTCTCCAGAGACCAGCCAGATTGAAAACTATGAATCCAAAATATGCAGAATTATCCTTAGAAAATTTAATGTAACAGAAAATTGTCAGAGAAATAAACATAGTCTACAAAAATGTTAAAAATGTTTTCCCAGCAAGTCAGACAAAATGCACTTATACACAAATACTAAAAGTAGGTAATTGAAAATTCTTATATGTTTTAAGAATTACAGTCCGGTTCACAAGCAGTTTTTGAAAAATTAAATAGGATTTGAAGGGAATTGTCTGTAACTATCAAAATATGAGCCCAATAGGATCAAAGAACCTAAGGTCAATCCTGATCTAATCAATCCAAAACCAAACATCTACAAATTTCTTCACTTTCCTATTTTTCTGCACATAAAGAACCAAAAAGTTGACACAACAGACCTGGTGATCATCCTTGCCAACAGTGTGACATATAATGCGTTGCATGTCGATGCAGAGCGGCAGTGCCTTTCCAGCTTTTTCTCCTACAACAAAATTACAAAATGTATAGGTTTTACAAAAACAAACATTTGTTTTCTATCTCAAATACTTCAACCAAGCAGTCTGACCTGATCCTTGGTGAGCCTGAAATCCGTGGTTTGACACTCTGCAATGACTACACTCTTGACTTCTCTGGCACTAAGTGGGTCCAAGTGAAGTGTGGGCCACAACCTAAAGAGAAAAAGTATCGTTTTTTTTACACAAGCAACTAAAAAGTGCAGATTTAGAAATGCTAGCAAATGCTCACCAATTTAAACATTCTTTATTATTTCTTATAAGAAGAGTGATCAATTATCCAGTCTGAATGATGCTAGAACCTTGTTGATGGCTACAGAAGAAGCATGCAGTTTCTCTGCAACTCAATCAGGGATGTTTACCCAAATATATTTATGGGAGTGTATGTATACATATGGGCCTGTAAGTTCAGTTTTAAACCTATATGGATCACACTAATAAATTCAAAGTTTTGCAGTCAGAGTTATTACCTCCACGCCTGAGGACACGTCTCTACATTGACAGACACAACCACTCTAACTTTTACAGGAAGAGGGTCGATCAGCCACTTCATGTGTCTTTCAGCTTGCTGAAATGGACAAAAATTATTCCTGAAATGTGGAGTTAAACCGTACAGGCTGGGATAAAATATGTTCAGTGTTGGGTTTAAATTAGAGAAGGGCTATACCTTTATTTGGTCAACTGAGTCAATGATAATGATGATGTTTCCTTGGTGCCGTGCAGATAGTCTCTCCAGCCAGCGAGGAAACTCTTCCAAAATCTTACTGGGATCCATGGATAAACCAGAAATGGACCAAAAGTGCTGCAGCAACTAAGTGACAAAATATTAACAGTAAACGGATTCTCCTATTTGTCAAGTAAAACATGTTTTTGGTTGAAGCATGTCACTCTTTACCTTCACTGTGAGGCGTTTGATAATGAGAACTGGCTCAGAGCTTATGGAAAGTGGGCGGCCGACAAAATGATAAAGGAACAAAGTGTTGGGGGATTGCTTCTGCTGCAGCTCAATCCTGCAGAAATAAAACAATTCACGTCTAACAGGAAAACCACACAAAGCTAAAAAGAATACCCTTTATAATAATCCATCACATTGATTATATCCTGCATCAACTTCTCAATCAAACAATCAATCAAACTTTATTTAAAGAGTACTTTTCATACAAAGCAGTGTTAACAGTAGTGTTAAAAAAGATTGGCAGAAACACACTGACAATTAAACTAACTAAACACACAATACAATAAAAAATAAGACTATATTTGTTAAAATTCTTAAGTAATAAAACACAAATAAATACAAAACATGAACTACATTTAAGAGCCAAACTGAAGGAATGGATCATTAAGTTGGTTTAAACAGATCTTAGCCAATATAACTGATAAATGTATTTTATGTGCAAAACTCATCTCACCATTTGGAAAGCAAGAGAGACTTTCCTGAGCCTGGACCGCCAGACACCAGCAGAGGGGGGGTGGGAGGTGGGGCAGCTATCATGTCGTTTAAACGATCTATATACTGAGAAGGGCAGCGCACGCAGCACAGAGCGACAGATATTAATGAATAGAAAGTAAGGCATTTTGAAGGTAATGATAGAGATTAGAACAGAATATGCATGCATGTTGTACCTTTTGAAAACCTAATTGGGAGGTGGTGCTGCTGCAAGCCTGTTGGTAGGACTCAATCTGCTCCTGTTCGTCATGCAGATCCCAAAGCACGTCTCCCAGGTCTTCCTCACGGCCCTCGTCTATGGCAGCATCCTTAGAGTCATCATCTCCTCCTTCAAAACCCAACAATTCCTATACAAAGAGGGTAAAATTCAGTGTTTAAAAATCATGGAGAGAACAGGCAGTCAAAAATTATTTCTGTATACACCTCCCTTAAGGTGATAAAACATAACAAACCAATGTATTTGAATAATGGTACACCTGTTTGATGACTTTCTCTAGCTGAGCATAAATCAGGCTAGCCCCTTCTTCTGCAGAGCTGCTGTGATCCACCACCTGGGGAATATTTAAAATGAAAGACTATGAATCTGAATTTTGTTCTATATTTAGTAATGGATAGATGGTAAACATTATGATAAACACTGAATGATAAACATGTTGTAATATTATTAACAACTCTTGGTGAACAGTAAGGTCAAAGCAAAAAATATTATTAATACTATGTCAGATATTACAGACTATTAAAAGCCTAAATGTAAGGTTTACACAAAGCTTTAATTTTAAAAATATTATACCTTTCCCAGAACAAAATTTCTAGATTGCACAAGAGTGCAAAACATTGACCACAACTTCAGCAAATAATGAAACAGCACAATGGTGAATATGGTTTTCATGTTTTTAAATTTTGGACAAATTAAAAAAAAAAAAAAAACTTTAAGATCTATGACACCTTTGTTATGTTTATAAAAACACAAAATACAGGGTTCAGTGCTTTGAATCTCAAACTCTGTCTGAAACTTTGTTAGAACACGACCTAGAGGCAGAAAAAATGCCTTTTACTTTCAAAAAAGGATTCTCTTTCTGAGACTCAAAAACAAAAACTAAATATAAATGGAAAAAAAACAAATTGCAATGTGCTAAATCCACGTTAGGGAATGTAATTGTTATGTCTATAAATGTCCAAAATCCTGTCATTTCAGAAAATGCAATAAGGAATAAAGTCTGCTAAATTTTCCTCTAATCTAATATATCTAGACTAAAAGAAAATAAAGACATAAAATGCTTCCATGCTTCCTCACAGATAGTGCAGGAGTTCTGTGATTAAAAAGTAGTAGTGAGACAAAACATACCCACTACATGAAAGTTTCTATATATAAAGATGGGAAAACTAAATGAGCTGAAAGAGGAGTGTTTTATTTGTTTAGCCAAAGTAAACACATTCCCTTCATTTTCAGCCTGTTTTAACAAACACAAGATGGTTTGTGTAACTATAAAACTTATAACAGCTTACAGTGAACTGAAATAATAATCCCAGAAACATTTAATGTATAAGCTCCAGACCTTGACTTTGGCAGCCTTGTCTGCAGCATTAATCCTTTCCAACAGCTGCCTAATGGGTCCAGTCAAACCCCTGTCCTCTTCAGTCCTGAGGTACAGCACCAGTGGATGTCCATCTGGGTTTTTAACAAAAGCCTCCTCACAATCTTCCACCACAGGGCTGCAAAAATGAATGTTTGTCACAACATTATAAAGATTCATTATTTCTGAAGACAAAAACTTTTAGGCAAGTTATTAATACAAATAATTCTATTTGATAAATGTCAAAGTACTGAGAGAGTTTACATGGAGTAAAATTACTCTGCATTTACATAATTTGGAAAATCTCAGATTCGCAGAAAATTGCTGACTAGATCACACCCATTTTGTCCAATAATTTGCCCTGAATAGTCAACTTCATATGCTGTAAAAATAAAATCTGTGAACAAAGAAATAGGTTTCACTCTACCACAGTGAGGTAATTCTCAAAACCTTATTTTGAAGACTTTGCCTGTCGCAAAACTCAAACTCAGCTGTTCTCCTTAAAAAAGATGTTTTTGACCCTACAGAAAAGTTTTTAATCACACAGGATGTGCAGTCAATACCTTGTAACGGTGGATTTGAGAAGAAGCACACATATTGAACTTCGCTCGATTTCCTGCCTCCGCACCATAGCGTATGAAGCAGCATTCTCCTCTGGGAAGTAAACATTTAGGTAGAAATGGCCCAGACCCTCACACATTCTCCGTAACACTACAGAGTGTTTCTGTCAATAAAACAAATGACATTTAAAAGAAAATTATTATTGAAAGCTCCTACCAATTCAAATAACTGCTTAGACACATCACTACTTTGTCATGTGAGGACAGTACACTGGAATAAAAGTCCCAAGTTAACATTAATCATGTACAACCTCTTCCTAAATTTCCCCATTCAGTTTAAAGTTAGATTTTAGACTTGGACAAAAGTCACAGAACCTCTTTTTCTGGGTTCCGAAGACCCAATAAGATCCTGATAATGTATTTATTTTATTTAAAACAGTAATTTTCTATGTTCACTTTTAAAAATTACTCTGTAAATTCATTTGTGTAGTGCTTCGCTCCTTCTCATTTTATACTCTTTGTTGCAATTTAGTTAATCAGCACTGAAGCAATATTGTTTGATTTGTGACTAACTTGATTAGATTTTAGTTTAGAAAGCAAGCTATTCAGTTCTTCAGACAGACACGAGACTGACCAAGTTATGAACATTAGTATAGTTAAATGTACTTTAAATCTGCTCCAGTCATTAAACACCAAGTCAGATACATGTCTTTCAAACAGCCATGTCTATGAAGGTGCATTACACATGTTATATAAATCTCAAAATATCCCCTAAAAACAATATTTAGTTGCTGACTTTAAACTTCAATCAAACTGACCTTGACAAAGATCTCCATCTCTGCTTTGGTATCTTGTGTGGAGATTAGGTAGCAGCGCACGGTGTTACTCCATAAGGCCTGGGGTACATGAGGTGACACTTGAAGTAGACTGGCCACCGCAGCATCCCAGTCATCTGAAGGAAGAAAAACACGTGACAATAATGCGGTCTACATGTTAGAAACTAATAAATTTTTAAACAAACTCTCTGTGATATATCAGTGGTGTTAAAAGGAATAACAAACTCACAATTTAGTTGCAATTATTGTGGAATATACTAACATTATTATTTATTTTGTTTTTATTTGAGGGTCTGGGAAAATAGGTTAGAAACAGATGACACATTGAGACAAAGAACCAGTCTATTTTTAAAAGTAAGAGATGAGCCTTTGTAAACAAGAAGTCCACTCAACCGCAGTGACTAATTTTTCTCTTCCTATCACTACAGGATGACTTTGCAATCATTTTCTTACCTCTGCTGACATTTGCAAACGGTCCTTCCACATCTATTAAACTGTGTGCAAACTCCGGTCCTCTGAATGTCTGTTGCAGCTGCATCATGCTACCCATAGAAGGTTCACTTCCCAGCACCCCACCAGACCAGTATTCACACTGAGTTCCTACAGCTGTAGAATACAAGAGTATGTGGACACAACTAGAAAGAAAAAGAAGAAAACTGACACTGATGTATGCAGATATTTGCATCTTACCAGTCACAGTGGTTTGATTATCATCTGAGTCAGAGTCATCAGGGCTAAAAATGTGAATACCCTGAGTCTGCAACTGTTGCAATTTGGCCTCCAGATCCCTCTTTGCACGCAACAGATCTTGTATCTCTTTCTCTTTTGTCTCTCGGAAAATCTAAATTTAAGTAAATACCCAGTTTAAATTACTGGTACAAATTTTAAAAACTGCTGCCACAAATGTATAAAATGTATTGGTGCATCTTACCTTAAACTGCCGTTTTACTTTGTCCCTGTCATGCTCAAATGTGGCAGCCCTCTCCATAGCTTGGTACTTTGTCTCAAGAGCAGCCTCTTTCTCTCTGAGAATCTTCTGGTAGGTTTTCTGAAGAGCCTGTCAAACCCCAGCAGAACAGTTTAAACACCCACTTTCTTATAAATACAGTTATATGAACATGTATTTGCTACAATAGAGATTTCTTCTTCTTTTGCTTTTCTGCCACTATAAAATATTGCAGAGCATCAAAAAACTACGTTGATGTTGAACAAAGACTTGCCTAAACACAAAATACACTTTATTTAGTAAATTAAATAAATGTTTTTAATTCACCCTGGTACTATGTGAAGGGGGGTAAATACTTCATAGAGGAGAAGGGTGCTTAATTCTTTTTTTTATCAGGTTGTGTCTGATCACTTAAAACATTAAAAAGCACAAACAAAACAAATATGCAAGGAGATAAATACTTTTTGACAGAACTACATGTTACTGAGTGATTTCGATATGTAGCTCTTTATTAACCTGCAGCTCGGCTCTTAACCTCTTGTTCTCCACGTCCATTTTGGCCTCCTTCTTCTGCATGGATGTGACCTCGTTATTTTTGCTGACGCGAAAGATTTCATACTCCTTACGAAGTCTCTCGTACTCTGCAGCATACTCCAGGTCCACGGAGCCCGTGGATTTGAAACTGGCCCCGATAACTCGAGGTCCACGGCGGAAGGAGCTGCGAAGGAGTCGGGCTTTGGGCTTAACTTCAACGGGTATCTCACATGCTTCCCCTCCCTCACCGCCATATCCATCCTCGATCACCTCTCCTGGACTGACCAAAGAGGATGCGGTGCCCATAATGTCGAAGATCCAAGATATTAGCTTTTTCAGATCAACATAGCTGCTACGGAGACGTGAAAAACAGAGAGCGGATGGACATTTTTATCTACCGAGACTGAAACAAGAATGAGGTTGTTTCCACTACATTGCCACAACGCAACAGTTACAAAACTAAACTTGGTTTACATAGTAGAGACAAGCATCAAAATGTGACAAAACACCAGGAACTAGAACTATATTTAAGTAGTCCTATTAGACTAAAATACGAAAAGACACACTTAAATAACGCAACGTGGCCGTTTAACAAACTATTTGATGTTGTCACATGCTAAAAATGCAAAAACTGCAACAAACCCATTTCGATAAACATTTTTGTCTCGAAATATTACACACTGCTAGTTCGGGTCGAAAAGAATACTTGTGAAGCTAGGATTAAAAAAACAGGCACAGAACGGTCCGCTCCCTTTTTCACAGCTTCTTCCTGGCTGCCTTGGTAACAAACTCAGAGTACGGAAGCCGTAAAAAGTCAAACAAAGTCAAATTGGACTTTTAGTTGTTTTGAAGGAGTTTACTCTACTGGTAGGTTGTTTAATTAATTCCAACCGACTTAATTATCACGCATTACAATGCTTTGGAAACACTCTATAAAAACATTTAAAGGTTTTTGCATTTTGTGATGTTACAAGCTTAAATGTAGTGCTTAGCCTACATGTGAAATGGAAGGAAAAAGATACTGTTTTTCCACTTTTTTTTATTTTATTATTCTGATACTGAAAAAAACCTTTGGGACAGTCTAGCAATATTTATACTACGTTTCACTGATGTGCACTCTGTTAACTAATAAGGTGACTTCAGAGTGTTATTGGTGGGACTGAATTATACTATGGTCTGTCAGAGTAAAGGTTGTTGAATACCCCAAACCTTTCACATTTTTATTCTAAAAAAATATTGATCATGTATCATTAACTTTTCACTTCACAACTATGCACTGCACTGTGCATTGCTTTCTGTTGGTCCTAATAGAACAGATCAAAGTTTGTGGCCATAACATGAAATGTGAAAAGATTAAGAAGCATAATTATCTTTGTATGACAGGCACACTATATTATTTTATATAGGCCAGAACTACTTTTACATGAGCTGTAAAGCTGTATTTATCAATAAGAAAAAGGAAGTTTTAGAAAAGTTTTAGTTCCTCTATGGTTTCTACTTTAACTGTTCCAAGAACTTTCTCTGAAGTAGAACTCTGCCTTTTTCCATTTGATCTTTAGTGTTCAGCATTTCTCGTTTAGGAAAGAAATTTGTATTTGCACATTTCTTTATTCTTTTGAGTGTTTTATCTGCATAGAAATAGTGAATTAACATCATTTGCATGCATATGAAGCAACGACACACATGCATTGCTTAACAATTTTTCTCTATTGGTAATGCCATAAGTTTCATGGTACTCACCTTTCCTTGTCAAGACAAGTTATTTTCCAGATGTTCCATGCAGATGCAAGAGTCATGAGAGAAAGCAGCTATGTGCTGGTTTTCTGCTGGGCTTTCTTCTATTTCCTGCAGAATTTGCAAATGTAGTAGCCTCATTCAAATAACTGTTTTCAAAATATATAGGAAAGCGATTTGGCCTTGCCTTGGCTAAAAGTCTAAGAATGTGATTTCACTTCTCTTCTGATATGGTTGTCAAATTTCTGAGAGCTGTCAATTGTTACACAAAGGTTTCTTGTATGAAATTAGTCAAAAAGAGCAACCTTCTTTGAAAATTGTGACAGGTCAGTCTACCCTTAATGTTCATAGTTTAATTGATATTAAGGACATTCATTATGGTATTTTAAAGGAATGGTGTTATGCCTAATCTTATAATAAAAGGTCTTGATAGTAGTACAAACATATTGAACAACACAAGTGTGATTTTACTACACATGGAAACGTACTATTGTATTTGGAAAATACTGATTTTCTAAAAGAACTGGTCAAACCTGTCAGAAACCCACAAGAGAGCGTATTTGCACAAAAAAAGCATTTTAATCCAATCTTTGTTCATAATAAAGAAAAACAGAAAGTACCTTTTCCTATAAAATATATAGCCCCCAATTTAACAAAAAAAAATTGGCGGTTATTATAAGACAAAAAATATAGAACATTTGAAAGGGAGAAAATCTTTTGAATGCAATCTAAAGCTAATAGAGTAGGCAGAGCTTTAAGTTCCTTGAAAACTTGTTAGACCATAAGTATGTCACAGTTTCATTTTCTTTTAAATTTTTGACACTATAAGGTTAGAAGCTACACTCTGACTGTTGAATGTACAGAGATTTATCTATTTCATTTAACATCAGTCAAAAGTACCAGAAAAAGTCATATCAAACTCTTTAGAATAGAAGTACTTTATTCATCCCAGCAGGGAAATTACTTCGCAGTTACAGCATAGAGACAAGACACAATAACAACTACCACAGAGTAGTAGTTGTAGATAAAATAAAAATAAAATATAAAATGCTATAAATTGTAAAAAATATGAATGCTGTTAATATAAAAGCAACTTAAGAGCAGTCCTTGCAAAGATAAAAAAAAAAGCATATATATATATATATATATGTAAATATATGTACAGCAAGTGTGCCACAGTGCCGTTGTGCAAAATCGGACTGATTAGTGCAGAACAATGATTTAGCTTTTATTGTACAGTGAGATGGCATGTGGCAGGAAGGATTTCCTGTATCTGTCCCTACGACAGCGGAGCTGGAGCAGCCTATGTGAGAAGGTGCTCCGCTGTCTGTCCACTATATTGTGGAGAGGATGCTGTTTATTGTCCATAATAGACAGAACCTTCTTCAGTGTCCTCCTCTCCACCACAGTTTCCAGGGACTCCAGCCTTATTCCCAGTACAGTATTTTTTTTACATTCTAGTAAATGCTTTACAGATTTGAAAAATAAAAAGATTTCTCCAAAGTTCTCTTTGATGTGTTAAATTATAGTTACAAGACCTTCCAATCTTCAAAATGTCCAACAATAAGACAGCCATTTAGCAATAATTTTACTTTGATGCTTACAGAGACGGGTTCTGAGTTTTAAAGAACAGATGAAGAAACGTATTCCTGTAAACTCGGTTCAAGAAGAAATACATGACAGGGTCCAGTACACCGCTGATGCAGCTCAGCGCAGATGTGATCTGATTGGCTCTTTTCAATGACAATGACTCCAACCTTCCAGCTATACTTTGAGTGTATATCACCCTGCACACGTGATAGGGAACAAATGCAAACACGAAGTTTAGCACTACAAGTACGATCATTTTCATAGCTTTGTCTTTAACTGGACGCTCTTCTTGTTGTTTCAGGTTCCTCAGTTTTAAGAGAATCACTAGGGAGGTGATAACTATGGTGGTGAAGGGAATAATAAAAGCAACTATGGTGGAGATCAAAGATTTGGGTGATGTTCTTTCAAGGTACAGCATGCTGCAATTGTTAGGTGAGTTGTTTTGGTTTTTTTGTGAGAAAAGTGCTGGAATCATAGACACAATGACTATCACCCACAGTATGGTCACACCTATATGTGCATACATAGGCTTCCTTACCACCTGGGACCTTAGAGGTAAAGTCACAGCTATCAATCTGTCCAGGCTGATGAAACTCATCAGGTAGAGGCTACAGTACATGTCATGTTAAAATAGAAAGCCTGACAGCTGACATAGGATGTCTCCAAAGGGCCAGTGGCTGCCAGACAGGTGGTAAACTATGCGCATAGGTAAAATAAGGACATAGCAGATGTCGGCAATAGCCAGATTTCTCAGGAAGACCTTGGAGGGTGAAGTGCCCTTCTGATGACAGAATGCCCACAACGCCAAGGAGTTCCCAGGTACAGCAATGATGAAGATCAACATGTAAAACACGGCAAGGACAACATCCCACGGAGGTAATCTGGTCTCATTCCCCGAGGAAGTATTTGCACGTGTCATGGCAAGGAGCGGTCTAGTGAAGGGTAAAGCATATTGTGTAGTCAGTGATTATCACTCTTGGCACATAAAGGTTTGTCTTAATAAAATTGAAGCATGTTAGGTGTTTATTTTTGTTGTTTTTTGTGATTATGGCTACAGATAATGGAAAAAAAACAGTTTCTCTGAAAATTAGAACATTGAATGAGACAAATCAACAACAAAAAAAAAACTTTCACTACAATAATATCTCCTTTTTGATTTTAATATGCTCAATGGGCTGGATATTAGGTTCTTACTCCAAGTACCCCAGGCTTTAACTTACAACCATGCTGGATTTCCTGCACTTTAAAAGTGAGATGACAAAAGTTGCCAAAAGTATTGAGATGCCCCTCCGAGTTATTGAATCCGTGCGTTCCAATTATTTCTATGGTTATCTCTACAAGTATTTGTGAAAAAATGAAGAACTGAGACATAATCCGCACTAAGGCCCTTCTCATGGCTCTGATTGGTTGTTTCTAGATGGCACTGGGAGAAAGCAGATGAACTCCGTATTTTCACAGATTATCTGTATATATTTTATAAAAGTTACATACTGCAGCTTTAAGGTTCACATATGTATAAATTCAAGCATCTAAACGTTTTTGGCAATAAAATGTATGAAGATAATGACAACTATCAAAAGGTCACTTGTCAAGAAAGAAGGAACTCATTGGCTTCCTCTTTATAAGTAGGATGCATTTATATAATGTACCTATAACTCTTACTTTTTTCATTTGCCTTCCTGAGAATTACTGTGAGTAAAGGGTGATGTCAACTGTCAACCATTTAAATATCACTTTCTTGCAGTTTAGTTTTATATTACCTGGTTAAATATGTGAAGGTTATTAATCACAATGTATAGCCTTCAAACAAGTATATAGCAGAAATAAGTACAGAAAAAGTAGCAAATATGCAAATATTCTTTAGACTAAGTTATTAGAGATCTCTAAATTATTAGAGATTTAAAGTCTCTAATAATCTTACCTGTAGTTGTAGTTGGACCCCGTTCTAAAATATGCTCACTAAGAGTGGAAGACTTCAGTGCGTGACTGAGAAACTGATAGTCAAGCAGAAGTGAGATATCTATCATTATGGTTTGTGGTATGTTAACCCTTATATATGCATACAACCCCCCGCCCCCCCACACACACACACCCACTCCCATACACACATTGCCATGTGACGCAGGAAGCAAGACAGGAAACATGTATGTATATGAAAAAAACTAACAGAAATTCAGTGCACTAGAAGCATGCAGGTCTTTATTTGTGTTTACTACTCCACCAAACTTTTGCCTTTAACCACATTGTTCATTTGTCATGACTTAAAGCTTTACAAAAAAAGAGAAAGAAAACCAAAATATTTACAAAATCTATTTGTGCAAACATATTTTTGTCTCTTTTACATTATTCTCCTAAAATATTTCGAAGGCATGCATACAAATAAACTTTGGTATGTTAAAAAAAACAAAAAAAAAACTACTTATTTTCTTAGTAGAAGCATTTACTGGTATGTACATCTCGTTGACTTTGTTTTCAGTACAGATCACATGAACAGCAACAATACGTTAGCACAACGTTTGACCACTGATGTCAGCCGTCACACCAAGAAGAGCCAAGTAAATTTTCCAAAAGTAGATGATTGTAGTTAGGCATGAAGTAAGTCAGTATACAACCACTTTGGCAAATAGGCACAATAAAACGAAAACTTGCATTAATGATGAGAACAGCTGCTATCTGTTAAAGAAGTTGGCAGTTCATGACAGTGAAAAATAAGAAAATACTCTTGGAAAACTAAGTTGATTATGAGTTTCATCATAAATTCTGTATAAATTCATTAAATTCTTTTACATTTTGTCTTGAACGTAAGAAATATAGAGGATTAAATATACTAGTTAATACATTTCTCTTTTTCCCAAAATTGAAAGAATTTATATGATATGTTGATTGCAAATTAACTATATATTCCCTATTCAAAACTACTGCAAAAAATATAGATTTTCATCACAAATAAAAACTTTCAATGCAACTATAAAATCAATCTACAATTATGTGAAAGAGCCACTAAAATAAAAATTACAACATAAGTCATAGGGTTCACCTCTGATGCAGAATATGAATCCATACAAGTGTTATTTAAATCTAAAAGGGAAGTGAAAGAAAAGGAAAGGAACTGAAAAGAAATAAACAGTGCGCAAATGCCAGTGTCAAAATATAAACAGAGTGAGTGCATTATTTTAATAATACTTTCAAATGATAAAAAAAAAGATGTTCAAATAACAGAAAAAGCAACAAAAAGTATTACATGGAATATATTCAGGTCTACCTGCTGTGCTGTAAAGCACGCTTGGCGATAATGTGGCTAAGTTGTGTCCTTAGCTGCTGTAGTTGTTGGGATGGAGGATTTGCTGCTGCTGCCGTTGTGCGATCTGTAGCTGGTGAAGCTGGGGGTGTGTATGGTGCGGATGCTCTTTCCACCTGGCCCCAATGGTGTGGGAGACAGAGGGGAGGGGGAGAAGGAGGAGGAGGAGGAGAATGAAGAGGAGGAGGAGGAGTGCACTCGACCATTCTGAGTCTGTGAGGAGAACGAGAGAGCTTTACCTGTGTGTTGTGAAGGTGCAGGGAGTTTGAGGGATCCATTAGACAGTGAGGGGATATGGGATGAGGGAAGGGAACCGGAACGGGGGGTGTGAGAGGACTTTGTCGCAGAGGGAGGAGCAGAAGACGGGTTAATGGGATTAGTAGCATCTGAGTTTAGCGCAGACTGGCAGCTGCCTTTAGCAGAGCTAGGATAAAAAGCAGGGATTTTAGAGACGGGTATAGTAGGGGGAGCAGTTTTATGATCCCCTCCCACTCTTTTAGCACTTCCATTAGCCTGCAAACAGATGCCAAAACAGATACTGGTTGTCAAAAAAAGAAAACTGGTTACACAACACATGTAAAAGGCAAGGCGACGTTAAAAAACAAACTAAAAGTTATTCACATGGACAAACAATATGGCTGCACAAACAATAACATCAATAAGGCAAACTAAGAGATACCAAAAACATACAGCAAAGAAAATAAGAATTGAACACACAACCTTTTTCTCAGTCAATATATGTCTATGGCCTGTCGACTTGAAATGTATACCAGTTATCAGGAACAACCCAGGCAATCAACATATGCAAAGAAATCAAAACAAGCAAGTCCATAAATAATGTTGTTTTTTTTAAATAAAAGAGAATTACACAAGATAAAACTATTAAACAAACTAACTTAAATTAATTAAATACTTATAAAGGACTGTTGATACTGAGAACTTCTAGGTGTCTTTTGCACAGAGAAACAAGATGGACGAGGTCACAAGTTCTTCTCTGCATTCTGATTACAAGTCTCTTTAATAGATTTTCAAATGACTTTACAAGACAGGACACAACAAAGTGTCTTCAGTTGTGTGTCTGCGTGAATGGATGAATGACTGTAGTGGAATTGCTTTGGGGGCCTCTGGACTTGATAAGGCGCTATACTAATACAAAGCCTTTGAGGCTTCTTCACATTCACTGTAATACAGACGGCAATAGGAGAGAGATCCCTCCTATGTACAACAATAACCACGCACAACTGTTCCTTTAAAGAAAGTTTGGTAGTTTGGACAGAGTTAATAAAATATTTAATTTCCTGTCGTGATTAAAAAGTATTTTTAAATTGAGACTGAAATCCTAACAATTGGTTAACTATAAAGTAACTTGCTTTAATTTTCTGTAGGTGTAGGTTATTTGGGTTACTACAGATATCTGTTTTAGTTTTAATGTCAACAATGTTTAAGAAATAACTTAACTGAGAAAAATGTATGAAGTGCTTAATACTTATTTTGCATGCTGTACACAGTTCTGTTTCTTTTTTTTATTATAGAAGTGAGAGACAAGTTACCAAAAAAGAAAACACTACAAATGTTAGACAGCATGATGGCAGACAGCAGTGTCTCTGTGTTAGAGGGATTGTTAGGTATTGTGAGAGGCTGAATAAAATTGAGAAGGCAAAGATACACTCAGGGAGCTAGAATGAATAGGGAAAAAGTGTTAGAAGTTAAAGGGGTGGCAGCAGAGAGGACAAATGTGGTTTTGTACTCCACTGAACCGATGATGCAATGTCAGTAGGTTATGCCAAGGTCCTGATGGCAAGAAAATGCATCACCATGGGGTTAAGGAAGCTGAGCAGTGACGTCGGGTTTGAGCAGAGTTGGAATATAAGAAGGGAGGAGCCAAACAACAACAAAAAAAGTTAAACCTGTAGTTGAACATTGCCAGAAGGATATTAGGATTTGGCGACACTGTTAAGGAACTCAGCTGTGATGGAAAACTGGAGGTGTGATGACAACTCAGATGATGATAAGGCAGGAATCCACTTTTCTTTGCCTTTCTCCATTTTGTTTTTTGTATAGCCACCAACACAGTGAAAACCATGAGCAGTGTGGACATGCAGAAGCATACAGTACAGTGATGTTATGGGGTAACAGTCAACAGTCAAACATGCCTTTGCGTCTTTGCAGATTCGAGAGAAACAAGAACAGTTGCCACCATTGTGGCGTTCTTTTTTTTTTTGTTCATTTGTGAGATCTCACGGCTTTGGTAGTCCTCTCATATATGCTCCATGCTTTCAGTAAGGCATGACCTTAATTCTGCTAGTCTCCGGTAAAACCCTACAGTAAAACTACCTGTCGAAATTGCCTCTGAGCGTCCTGCAGTTTTTGCTGTTTTCCAGCTTTGTCAGATGTAGCCGGCGACTGTCTGGACTTCGCAGACAAAGGGACCGGCATCCGACTAGAAGGGGAAGCGGCACTGGTGTTCTGCAAGGGGATCCAAACGAAAAACAAAACAAGAAATAAAACAAAAGGTAGAAAAAAAAAACATAGACCAAAACAGGAAGTATGAGAAGTCAAAATATGGAAAAAGTTCAACACCTCAAAAAATCAACACCAGTAAAAGACCATGCATCCAGAAGGACCATAAACCTCAAAGGCAGTATACATAGTGCATGCAGTTGAGAATAAGGAAGTAACGACCATCGCGACAAAGTCTCTGATGATCAGTGCACCACTTGCTGAAAACCTCAGAGTTTTAGCAATGAACTGCAGGAGAAAGATGCTAGTCAGGCACCCAACAAAATGCCACCCCAATCATGTCACCATGATTTCACAGTGGCAGAGAACCACCAGGGTTGCTTTCAACATTTCTGAGCACCTGTGGAGTGGATTAATGACTTTGTAATTTCAGTGGTTAGGGTTGGAGTGAAGGTAGGTTGAAAAGTGAAATAGAAGGACCCAAACTCTCCTGGAGCAACAATAGCTAGAGAGAGACCTGTTGTATGCTGGTGGGTACACTGAGGACTGTGGCGGAGGTGCTGGTAGAAGAAGGGGCCACAACAGGGCGAGGAAGGAGCTGAGGTTTTGTCTTCTTCTGCAGCAAACTTTTACTGGATACTTTAGGCCCATGCGCTCTAGAGGTAGGGAGAGAGGAAGACCTCTTCAACCCAACCACATCAGATTCTTTCCCAGGTCTTGCCTTGGTGTCTTCAGTGCTGACTGGCTCCTCCGGGGAGCATGGTCCCATTTCATTAATAGTTGTTTCCAGCTGTTTGATGGTTTGTTCAAGACTGTCCAGAGTCTTGTAGGCATTCTTCCGAATTTCATTGGTTCTGCAAAGGGCGTCTGAGTTCTGGTCTGTTTGTGTGATAGACACTGATCCCTTGGTGCCCTCTGCAAAGGATTTTGAGCGAGTGATCTCAAATCTCTTTGCTTCCCTGTGCTGCCGAACTGTACCATCAGATTCTTCCTCGTCTTCATACACCACCACTTGTAAGGTCTTCTTTCCAGACTTGGTGCCTGTGCGAATTGCTTGTGTCAGTGCTGCTAGCTGTTTCTTTGGGAACTTAAATTTAAACTTCTTCTTTCCGTCTTGTTTGGCATCTCCATTTGTATCTGTGTTCACTCCACTGTCCATTAGTTCAGATATTGAAGATGACGATGAGGATGATGATCCTGTGTGCTCCGCAGTACTCTGTGTGGAGATGATCTTTTCACCATCAACCATTTCTGCACTGCCAGCTCTGACTTGCAATCCAGTGCTTCTTTCAGTGTCTGACTCCTCACTTTCTTCATCTATGCGCTCTTCTGCAAGCATTCTCTCCAGTTCTTCTTCACATTCAAATATGGTGGACAGTCGCTTGTAAGCTGAGCGGATATCCATTGGCTCATTAAAAATGATGATGACAGGCTTCTTGTGGAAGCCATTATCTTGTGGCATAGTGGGATCGACTGTGGTGTTGGCTTTGTTTGATGCACTGCCAACTGTAACTGTCTGGACACTACCCTTGTTGGCGTTGACCAGTTCTTGGTACTCGCCACAAGAAAGTGGCTGAACCTTTTTGTTAGTGATCATAAATGCAATGTCTGGTGGCGGGGGAGCTTCCTCTCCAGGTAAGTCAGGGCTAAGACCGGCTCCATCATCACCATCATCAAAATTAGCTATAGTCAAATCACGTTTGTTACTTGCAGTCTTTCCATGTCGCTGAACTTTAGGTACCTCTTTTACAGGATTGTTGGATGTGGGCAATATTTGCTTTGTATTTTTAAATGAGGAAACATGCTCTGAGGCCTGTTTGGTTTTCTTTTCAGTGTTTGTTTTGTTGAGTTTCTTTTCCTTCTTTACTTCTGCACTCGTCTTCAAGGATTCAGCACGCTTAACTTGCTTTTGTGGCAGTTTGAATCCATTGAGTCCAGTGGGTTTAGGTGATATAGGTGGGGGTGTAACAGGTGGAGGTGATTTTGGTTGTGGAGACATCTGCATCTGCAGCATCTGTTGTTGCTGGCTTGGAGAATTGTCATTAGCATTGACATTTGACACCTGTGTTAGAGGCTGTGAGGACTCCCTGTGTTCTGGGGTGTCTTCCAGTCCTGATGGGGGTGGTTGATCTTTGGGAATCTGGCCAGTCACATAATATATGACCTGTCAATGGGACATTTAGAATGTGGTGTTACTCTCATATCCTTAAACTCTAGAATGAATATTGAATGAATTGACAGAGTGTTAGATACAAAAAGTTGTACGTACCCCAGGGCTTTGTCTTGTAGTTGTGTTTCCATTTTCATCTGTGTCTGGATCTTTATCCTCTCGACTTGGTTCTGAGCTCTGCTAGGACAATGTGTGAGGGAATAATATTACTGTGCAACTGGTGTACCAGGTTGCAACAGATCACCTCTATATAAAAAACAACATTATTTATCTTCCATTGGTCAGTGACAAGATATTGCAATGTCTTTCTGAATTCTTTTATACAGAGGGGGAAGTGCTAATTTGATTTGGTTGTCATCATGTAGATAGAAATGAACAGTCTCTTTTATTACAGTTTTACTATAAAGAAGAGAGAAATAATGTTAACCCCAATTCTTGAAGAATTACATAAAAATTATATTTTCATGTTATTGACTGAAGAACTATTTTTCCCCAATTACCAAGTCAGTAAGTTTTGGTTCTCAGATATCAGTGGAGGTCTATCATTCTAATGTCTTCTCCAACTTAGAGAACACTACAGAGCAGCAAACAAATATCACGGATAAGATAGCAAGTATGCAAAGGTGGAATGTGCTAAAACACTAACTTTCTGGTCATTTAGTAAATTCCCCTCTTGGGGGGGATGGTAACAATTGGTGATTTTTTTTGTCTGTTTCAAATAAATGTAAGTTGATTATCAGTTAGGGCTAAGTAATCTTAGGAAAACATTCAATTGAGATATTGTTGAACAAAGGGATGACTCCATTGATTTTAGTTAACTCACATGACTTGACCAGAAACATTAGAAAACATTTAAGGAGCTGAGGGCAATTCAGATCACAGTATTCAGGAACAAAACTAGTAATACAGGAATACAACAATGGATTGAAATCTACCAGCCCTTGCCATCAAAGACATACAACTGTCTTGAGCTTGCCAGAAAACGTTCAAATAATCTAGAGATAGTTAAGTAGTGCTCTGGTCAGATACAGTTTCTCTACTGTGCACATGAACCGAATATGTCTCTCATAACTCTGGGCAGTGTATGCTCCACGTGAAAGCTGATTTGCCTCCTGGATTGTGTTTTCCTGACCTGATCTTACTGTACTTCACAGAATATTAGTAGAAGAAGAAGGAAAAAACAACACTAGTGAAGAGACACTAACTTCTAGAACTTTCATAGAGATATTTGCAAAGGCATAAATCCCATCTCATTATTGGGGGGGACCATAAACAGGAAAATTTCTTAAGACTAATTTTGTGGGGTCGGCAAAGTTGCAGTGAAATGTAATGTAAAATGTGGTTTAGAACGTTTTTAAACCACATTCAAGCTGCAAGACCAAAAATGAGTAATGCATATCAAACATGTTTTATTCTCGGTAAGCAAACTATTGAGAAATAAAACAAAAATTCAAATGTTGCTTCTGTACGAGTTTTGTTCAGTGTCACTGATCTAATCTCTGCTACACCGTTACAAAAATAAAAAAACTAAATAAAAAAGCTTTAATGAGTAACTGCTGTTAATAAAATTCCTCCTAAACATTGATTTATTGAAAAGGCTCCCAATACAAGTTATGAGCTGTTTAAATTATAACTTGTTTAGTTGCTTTATTTTTGAGCCTTTTTTAGTTTTTCCATGTCCTTCATGACTGAGAACCAGCAGGTAGATAGAAATGCCTATAGATAGTTGTAAAAAATGCAAAATTTCTTTGTCATCAAACAGAATAAACCTGTATATGTAGGAGGGAGTGAGTAATGACTTAGTCATAATGGAATAACTTTTTACCATTCCAAATTACTGCCAACTCACAAGCCTGTCTATCATGCCATAACTAATCAACAACAACAATTTGGTCTCTCCCAGAAACTAAGTTGAGTCATTTTTTTCCCCTTTCTTTCTAATACTTTGCAATTATTTTGTCAATGACAAAGCAAAAATGATTGTGATTCTGTGAGCTGTGCTCAATGTAATACAAACCAATTTTGAACTTTATGTAATCTGTTGCTTCTAAGATTTAGTTGTTAACAATATTCTCCAAATTGAAATAAAACTACAACTACAAATAGAGACTGTTCATTTGAAAACCGGTTGGGTATGTAACTTCTTGTAAGCTGAGATTATAGATTAATAATACAATTCTTATCTCAGGAACATTTTGACTTTGGGACATAAACAAACATGATTTTATTGCCCAAATGTAGTAATGGCACTTAGTTATAGATTGTAACTAATGTCTTATAAGATGTTTTGATGTAATTTAAGAAACATTACCAAAGGTTGTTCAGAGTTTACAAACACATGTTTACACTCATCCTACTCCACACTAACATTTGTGTTTTACAAAAATCACTTAACAGTTAGTTCAGATTTGTTTAAAGTATAATTATATAAAATTATCATTGGTCACAGTTACCTTTCTTGTGATGCAAAGATTACATATTACCAGTAGCTATTTGGAAAAGTAAATTAATCCTATGTGTAGGAAGTCAACAAACTAATCCAAAGAGCAGTATGTCAATCTGCCTCATCAGATGATGATCTGATAATTTATCAGTCCTTATCACCAATCTGGAAGAGCAAACAGATGAACTATCAAGATGAAGATGGTCTGTATGTCATTGAATAACATGAGAGGACTTGTGTAATTTAAGACTGCACCATGCCTGCACCTGCTCATTGTATATTGGTCTAATCTTTGACTCTTATTGTAACATTTAACAAAAGAAGACAGGTTTGCAATATTTTCAGGTCTCATCAGGCCAGTGTTGGGCTATATCTAGGCCCAAGTCTATCTATTATACTTTTAGAGACTTCTGTTGAATATAGACATGTTGAATTTAGGCTTAGTTTTGCTTATGGACAAATTGCAGATTTTCAAATGCTAATGTTCAGAAAGTTCATAGCCTATTGTGCTTATCAAGAGTTACTATAAAATAGGGGGAAATACCTTGCTGGTAATAACAGCTGTGTTTTCCTTTGTATTGGCCACTCACACACTTCTTGCCAAACTAGACAAACTGGTTGAGGGCTTCACTGACAACACCAAATTCTTTACATTAATAAATGCAATGTTAGGCAGCATAAGTAATCAAGTAATCATATTTTGCATCTGGTGTGGGTCTACTCTATCAATTAAATTTCAAATTTTAAGTCCACTCTGTCTGCCTTTAATGATGACATATAACTTGTTTTTCCTATACTCCTGTATATGTTGCCATGGTTTCACTGATTATTTGTTCTCTGTCTGACTTGCTTGTTAGCCTTCCAGCACTCTTAGGATTTATTTCATTTGCAAAAAGCTAATGGTGATATGATGTCTTTCTGCTAAAGATAAACAAATAACTTCACACAATTAACCCTTTAAATATATGTTTGAACATATCCATATTCTTCAGAAAGAGTTTTGTCAGAATAATAAACAATATAGTTGCAGTTGGATTGGATAAATGTGTGAAACTTGAAAAAGCAAATTGAGGTGAAGTTGTGCAAAGACATAGAGATTGGGAAATAATATCTCAGAAAATAAGTGGGGAACAGGAGCATGCAAAGTGGCCAGATTGACCTCTGGTGAACCAAGTCTGCAAAAACATATTGTGTCTGTGTAAGTTTTCTGAAACGTCAATCTTTAAGTTCCTTTTTATACTTAATTTTTATGTGAAAAAAAAAATGCCAGTAAAAGAAAGACACAACACAATTTAATTGCCCATAACATACAAAGTACATTACAGGTCTTTATTCATTTGGAAGAAAAGACAAATTATATTTAAATCAGTCTTGAAACAGGTCATACAAAAGACACACCAGCTCAATTTTATGCAGACTTAATCCTGAAAGAAACCAAAGTTGTGGAATCCAGCAGAATCAAACAAGGGAAGGAACCAAGCCAGCAAGGAAAGGAGTTTGGTGGAGACAGTTGCTACAGGTTTCTCTCGAGCCAAAGCAGGAGCACAGGGGTTGAAGAAGTGTTAGGAAACAACAGGCAATTAGTGCATCACACAGCTGGTGGAGGCAGGCGGTTAGTTGGGCAGCTGCACGGCGGTACATGTGTTACCTTTTTCTCTTTGTGGGGCAACAAATTTCCTGGTCTTAGTTCTTTGATTTGGGTTTCAATTCGATTGGTAGGCTCAACCAAATTTTTTATCCCTAGATCCTTAACTGTGCACTTCTGGAAAACCTGAAGGTTGGAGACAAGTCAAAGGGATATGGGGGTGATAGAGACTTTTAGGGTGGGATACAGACTTAAGGCACCACAGCCACAGCTGTACCAACTGTTGTCAGGTGACAAGAAGGATCCTTTGTTTTGGCATCCGTTAGCACCCAGCCGTTGCCACTTCCAATAAAATCAACGACCACAGGAAGAAGCGATAAGCAAAAGGCCCCCAGTAAGCAGAAATCAATAAACCCTGCCCAGACGTTTGCCAGGACGTATATGAGTGTTCACATGCATCTAACCTGAAGCTCCGCCATGATCTTGTCCCCTTCATCCTCCTCTTCTCTGTTAACAGAAGCAGTGACAGGAGGGGGTGTGATGGGCTTCGGCTTGGTCTCCGGAGCAACCTTTGTGGGCTTGAACTGAGGGGATGGAAGAGGAGCATCTTCCTCAACCTCCTGTGAAAAATCAATGAATTAAACTACTTTTCATTATGCAGCATAATTGATAGAGAGAATGGATGGATTGGCACGCAGCAAGTATTCTCTAAGTGTCAATATGCTAATCATACAAAGAAAAATGATGTAGTACAATGAAGAAAAATTGAAGAGGGCAGATCATGTACTTTTAAATGAATCAATTACAGAGTTTAAAGTGGGTTTATCACTTAAAGTGGATATATTAACAGGTTGTATAGCCAGGAAACCTATAAATCTACTGTCAGTAATTTCAAAATGTAAAAAAAAATTAATAAATGCCTCTTGAATTACATTAAATATTGTGTTTCAGAGCACCCAAATAAAATAATAGCAAAACATGGCATCCTTAATTATGGCAGACCCTACTCTTTTTTTTTTTTTTTTTACCCCTCCAGGGGGTCTTTTGTGGGCTCTAGTGTCCCTTATATGATAGTAGGCTGACAGGAAATGGGGAAGGAGAGGGGGGAAGACATGCGGCTAATGTCGTCAGGTCCGGGAGTCGAACCCGCGACGGCCGCGTCGAGGACTCAAGGCCTCCAAATACGGGTCGTGCTAACCGCTACGCCACGCCCCGGCAGACCCTACTCTTGATCCATATGACACTAATGTGACTGACCTGTGCTGAGATGCTTTCCTTCCGAGTTGTATAGACCACCTCTCCAGAACGTGTTGTAGTCATGCCTGAGTTTGAGCTGGAGAAGGTTTTTCTTGGAGGTGGCGGTGGTGGGGACTTGTTTGATTTGTCAGACCCCTGTCTGGTCAAATTGTCAGTGGCTGCTGACTTAATGGCAGTTTTAGAAGATGCTGGCTTGATAGATTTCTCCAATAAAGGCTTCGGTAGTTTATCGGACCCCTTTTTGGCGGGTTTGTCTACTAGAGACTCCTCTGCAAAACACATTATTCAAACAAACAGTGCTAAGTAAAGTGTTATTATGAATAAAATGGCTCAATAAAGTTGAATGTATGTTTTATTTGTACCTGATGGTGACTCAAAAGGGCTGGGAATGTCTCTTTGTTCCACTATGCCAGCAGAGAGCAGTATTTGGCTTTCCTCCACCTCTAAGCTTGGAATTCCCTTCATCATGTTGGCCTGAGCCTCTTGAAGGATCTTCTCAAACTCTTTGCCGTCATAATGACCCATATTCTGCCTTTTCTCTTCCCATTCCTTCTCAGCTGCCTAAAAGAAAAAGATAGAAGATAAAAAGTCTCTAAACCTTTTAGAGAATGCATAAAGTGCAGACTTCTAGTTATCTAACTGGTTAGCTGCTTAGATTCTAAACTTCTAGATGGCTAGACATAGAAGATAAGACAGCTAGGTAATAGACAGATAGATAAAGCGGTCTGCAAAAGTATAACAGCCTCTTAAATGTTATTGTACTTTTTGTCATTTTACAAGGACAAACTTCAATGTTCAATATTTTAATGCAGCTGACCAAGACAAAGTAGTGCATAATTGTAAAGTGGAAAAAAGTGATAAATGGTCTAGGTGTAGACTTTGATTCAGCTTTTCTTTTCCTACTGAACCATAATCAGTTGTAATATCATATCACTAGAGTTGCTTCTCCCACAAATTTGCTGTTGCTCACTTTTGTTCAACATTGACTATCATTTTGTCCCTCTTCCTTAAAGACAAGATGGCAGATTCTCCCACTTAATTTGTTACCATTCTTGGTTGTTTTTTGTGAGGTGTTCAAAGTGGAGTAAAACATGTCTAAAGTTCAGAGGAAATTTTAAAATATGACTAAGCATCATTAATAATACCTAAAAATCATCTATGAAGATGAACATATAAAAAAAGAGCAAACATAAAAAGTACAATTAAAATAAATGCCACTGATTTCATCCTAACTAAAGTGTCCAAATATTTTTATCAAGCCTGGTGGGGGCAGAAGTAAAGCTTAGTTGCCTGCTAGGCATATAATAGACCATGGGAAGCCCTGCTTACCCTGATTTAAAATAGCCACAACATTATTTCTGACTTGTCTGCTGTGTTCCTTGGTTTTCCTGATGCTGTATACTTATCAAAATTCTCTCAGAAACATTCAAGGTATTCACATAACAGCTGTATTCATGACGAAATTAAATGCACATAGTGCAGTTGGTTGCACTAGATCTAGACGTTTTTGAGTGATAGAAATGAAAACAAGACAAACAAGTCAAAATTGAAAATCATACACTCTTTTTCTTCTGTTTTACAAGTATGCACTACTTGACATCGGTCAGACAAATACAATCACTATAAAATACTATTGAGGCTGGAACTATTTTGTGACAAAATGTGAAAAGGTTCAAGGGTTGTAAACTGTAAAATATGAAAAACAGCTAAAAATACCTCAATGGACATAACTCTGTTTTTGCTTTTCTCCTTGGTGTTCTGGAGCTCCTCTATTACAAGATCCTGATGAGGAGCGCTGTTGCCATTATTCACCAGATTCCCATGAATCTTTTTGAGGCGAGCAGGACTTGATGGATCTGAGACCGACCCTTTTGGAGATTCCCAGTCTTGATGTTTACTCAGGTTAGGACTGGGAATCTGAGTAGGGCTAGGGGTGAGGGGAGGACTGGGCTGAGCTATGAGGGCCGCAGATTGCTGGGACTGCTGTATGTGAACTGGAGAACTCTGGACATGATGGATGACCACTGGGGAGGAGGGCATCACCTCCGATCTTACGGTGGAGCTCTGTGCCTCTGGTGGAGCTGAGGAAGAGGTGAGCTGGACTGATGTTGATGGAGCTTCTACAGCGGTTTCTGCAGCTGTTGTGTGGTTGACACCTACTGAGGCATTGGTGGAAATATCTACTCCTTTCTGAGACCCTTCGGTTGCATATCTACAGAGGAAGGAAATGGCATTTGAATTGACGTTAAAAACACTATGTAATAAAAACAGTGTGAAGATTTTCTTTTTAAAGATTCAACTCATGGGTGAGCAAAAAGCCAAGACTGAGCTTGGTATATGTGACATATTAAAATGGAAATGAGGTGCTACAATGTCCACCAAGTTAATTCGCTTATCGGTTCAGTGAAGGTGATGAAAGAAAATCTAGCTGAATCCTGGATTCACACAGAGTGACCTCTTCGATGGCACGCAGATAGCATAATTAAACAGAACAATCTCCAGACATCAGACTTCTTTGAGGAGCTCTGTGTAGGTCTTTTTGATTTAATCTTGAATTGCCCCCTCACACACTCACAGTATACTCCAGGAGTACCTGTTCACCTCATTCCTACTTCAGCTGCATTTTCCTCCTACCTTCTCAGGCTGCTGAGAGTATCGGTCAGGCTCTTGACCCGTTTTAGCATGCTGTCGAGTTTGTGAGGCTCTTCCTTCAGAAATTTAACAGCCTCCACTTCCACTCTGAGCACAGCTCGCATTCTGGTTTGCAGGGCTGGGAACTCTCCTGAGGAAACAAACATGAGAACAATGTAAAGATTTCTTTTTTACTTTATAATTGTAGGAATATTACTTACAATGCACAAAAAAAGTATCAATGTTACAGATTAGCATGATGATATCTATCATGTTGATTATGTTTTCTTAACTTGGTTCCTCTTGAATCAATTAAATTCCGTTTCAATTTAATTTAACACAATGCATCTAGATTCAGTTTAAACTAATTCAATATAACTCCATTTATTATAATTTAGTGCAATTCAGTCCAGTTAATTGATAATTGATAATCTATGTCATTCCATGATTGCTCATTTTAATTTATTATCATTAATATACTACTACTTTGTATTTATTTATTTTTAATCATCTTACCTTTAAGGCCAGCCAGAGACTCTCCCACCTTCCTCAGAGTTACTGCTCCCTCCTCTACATCCTTTAAGGTCACCACCCTGGTTGTTGTTGCTGAATCCGGTTGCAGAGATGCTACATATTGCTCCAGCTCACTGCAAAAACAGCAAGATAAATAATTCATTAAATAATAAAAGCTAAAATATATTTTTTCCCTTTCATCTAAATAGTTCATGAATATATACACTTTTTGTGCTGTGAGTTTCTGCTGTACAGTTTGGAAAAAAAAGAAATAAATAATAAATAGTTGTGTAGTATATACACTTAGCAAACACCAGGGGGCAAGGAGCAGTAATTTATCTCACACTAGAGTAGGGGAACAGAGGAGACCGTAATTCTTAGAAAAGGAAATAGTAAATTGAGTCTATAACATGTTCAGAATATTGACAATAATCATCACCCACCATTAAAAGCAACTCCCACACTATAATTATTGCTTTGACCCGACTTAACCAAGTCCAATTCCAATACCGCAAATGTTCAGTCACTGATTGAGGGCTTATTTGTGAGGTGGCAACTCCACACTGAAAATGTTTCACCAAGCCATTTCAGAAAACTCTTAAAGAAAGGCACTAAATCCAAGGGGAAATGTGCTGAACTATAACATTATGTGACAAGTTGGTTTGCATGAGAACTGCTAAAATGGTGTTTCATTGTGGTCACGTACCCTTGAGATACACCATTTAATGGAGCTCCCCAATGGGGACAGTGAGTTGAATGCCCGGCTATGCCAAGGCCAGCTGGTGAGAGGAGTCATGGAAATTGTAGCTGGGAAAACAGATTTCTCTTTTGTATCAAGGTTTTGCCATAATGTGCCTAAAAGTTTTCTCTTTCTTCTTGCTTTAACCCTTCTCCTGTAAACTGTAATTATTACACTGGCAACATTTTGAGTTATTTTTTACAGGACCCATTTCTTTATTTTTAAAACCTTTTAAGAGAGAAATAAGTAAAAAGTGAGATTGTAAGCGTTTCAAACTGCAGTTTCCGACTCACCCTGAAGTAAAATAGTCCTAATTACCACACCTTATTTAGAGTGAAAGTAGTCACATTTTGCTAACCTACAATTGGCGTGACACCCCATCCGGTCCTTCTGCCAGATTCTTTTTTAAGAAGCTATAAACTGCTATCATTGGACTTACAATGCCTTTCAAAATACTTTCTCAAGGCACTGTAAGTCCAGTGATAGAAAGTGTAGTAAATAAACAAAATATATATATACCTATTGAATTTTTTTGCAATTTTTCAAATGGCAACCAAAAACTTGAAGTTTCTTTTTTTTTCCTGACACATCAAAATAAAGTACTGCACAAATGTGAAGTTAAAGTTAAATTGTACATAGAAATCTGAAAAGCACAGTGTCCAAATGTGTTTAAAACCCTAAGTCAACACTTTGTAAAACCACCTTTTACAAAAAGACTAAATATTTGTCCATTTTATTGCAATAATAGCTTAAGCCCAGTCAGACTGGATGGAGAGAATATATAAACATATTTTAGCCCTGCCACTGATTCTCAATTGAATTTAGGTCTTGAATTTCACTGGGCAATTCCAACTCATGGCAGGGCTTTGATCTGAACTGTTTCATTGTTTGTTTAGGGTCTTTGTCCTGGTCAATGGAAAACTCTTGTCACAAGGCTTTTACAGCCTCTAACAGGTTTTCTCTGTGTATTTAATTCCATCCAACTTCCCATTAACTTTGACCAGCTACCCTGTCCCTGCAGCATAATGTTAATAGCATTATTACAGCTGGTGCCACCAAGTGTCACAATAGATGTTTTGTATTCAGGTTGGTTTGCCGTTTTAATCTTTTGCATCTCTAATCCATGTAGGAAAAAAGTCTAATTTTGGTTTAATTTGACCAGACTATGGCGATCAAAATAATCAATATGATGGTATAATTAATACTAGATAAAATAATTATCCAAAGGGGTTCATCTGAGACACCGATGTTTCAGAGGAACTTATAAATGCTAGTTAAGCTCCTGAATCTGTAGCATTGAAATATTTAAAAATTAGCGTCACGAACATGAACAGCCCAGTGATGGTGTTCTGTTGGTTCATCAAAATACACTTCCCAAATACAAAATTGTGAATCCCACAACACTCCGTTTACTGTGGCACGAATTAATGCAGGGAAATGTTAATCAGTGTGCTACTAAATAGTGAAGCAAAAATCAAAGCAGTGCAAGCTGCCCTGCTACTGTAGTTGATGACTAAAGAAAATGTTATACAAGATTACTAAAAGACAGTAATTGTAATATATCTGCATGGACCAGATCCATGTTAGGATTCCATGTTGCATGGAATGACTCTTTGTCCCTCTGTAGTAAAATTTCTTAATAAGAACATCAAATTGACAGGTTAATGGAAGCACACACTGGCACACTAAAGATATGAAATTATATAAAAGAAAATATTTGCACAACTGACTCAAAAGTACATAAATTTTTTTCTCTCTCTCTCGCCATATACTGTATGTTACCTTATCATCTGTTTTGCCAAACAGTGAAGTGTCATTTTTAAATGATATATTTTTATAAATAAGGGCTGAATTCTCCACTACTTATTGGTTTTGCCCTAATTTAAGAAGCCCCTCCAGGGTCACCACAGGCCTTTTGGCTGCTTTTCTGATTATTGCTCTGCTAGCCCCATCTGTCAATTTATGTGGATCGCCATGTCACAAGTGGACTACTTACTACAAGGTAGTTGGTTGCATTGAACATTTATAAGAAAAAAACAAAAACACAAATTTCCTTCGGTATTAAGATTATGTGACAAAAAATTTCCAATAAATTACATTGAGATTTGTAGATGTAACATAATAAAATGTGGAAACGTTCAAGAGCTATGAATAAGTTTGAAAGGCTCTGTGCTGATTAAATACAGAACCTTTTGTCCTTGCATTGCAAACACATCCAAATAAAAAGGATTTAATTAGGGATCCCTGTTGGCATGACGAGGCAAGTGAATTAAAATAAGAGCAGGGTAGTCAGTAATTACCCTATTGTTCTTTGCAGCCTCAGAAGCGCAGGCACAGCTTGCCTGTGAAAACCTGAGCTGAAGAGGGTTTTGAGGGTGTGGCTTGTTTAAGAGTACAAGACTGAATGGCTCAGGTGAGCTGAGGAAGATGAAACCTTCTGGGGGATTTCCTACAAATGGAGCAGCGCTGATTAGAGCTGCACGGGTGTGTCTGCTCTCTGCTTGAAGACTTGTAAAAGCCTTTGATGCAGACACACGCAACTTGTGTGTGTTTAATTTGGGCTTATTTTGAACTGCTATTTACCAAGGCACTTCTAAAAGTTTAAAATGTGGTAGGGTTCTCATTGTGTTGCATCAGTTTTTAAAAAAAAACAACATGTTTTAGGAGCTGAAAGCAAAATGTGGTTAATACATTTTGAACTGACAGGACAGCAGCTCAGCTACTTCGGCACCTTGACATTCTATCATAGAATTGTGCTTTTCCAGGTTTTCAGGGATTGGTTTGAGATTATCTTGCTGAAATATTCCTTGAAAAAGATGCTGTATGGAAGGTAGTATTACCTTGCCCAGTATGCTAAAGTACTTCTGTGCCATCCAAGGATGATTCAGCTGTGGCTCTGAGGATGTGCTCTTAATGACTTCTTCATTTTCCATAAAGGAATTTAAATTAGATACACTATGCAAAAGAAAAAAATAAAAAGGCAGAAGTACCTCTAGGTCTTGTTCATGTTTTGATGGTTTAGCACATAATTTTAGCTTTACACCTTAAAACATGGTGATTTTTCTGGAGTGTGATTTTATTTTCATTTCAATGAATTAGAATGTTGATAACATTTTTCAAACATTCCCAGTTTATGGTTCCTAATTTATTGAAATCAGTTTATGACCAGTTGAACATGCAGGCTGCGAGTTAAAGTGTCTTATGAACACTTTATAAGACACTTATAAGGTGTCTTATAATCTTGTAAATGTGCCTTCAGCTTTACAAGGAGGCACGTTTAAACCAAAAGGCTGACCAAATTACTTAATAGATAACAAGGAAGTACACAACTAATGTTTTATTGAACAATGACAACATTATTGTGCAAAATAGGGTTAAAAGTGATCGTATCCATCAAAAAATGAGAAAATGCCATTTTCTCATTTTGAAAATGGTACTTTCCATAGTTGAACAGGAGCTCAACCATGTTAAAAGCACAATGACACAAAGATTTTTAGAGAAGATTTAAAAATAACAAAATACAGCAGATCTAATGTGCCATAGCAGGCTGTTCTAATACCTTGAGGGTGTTTTCCCAAAGGCTCAGTCACCTCTGGTTTTTAACCTACTCTGTGGGATTTCTAGAAGTAGCTGATTTGCTGAGCGAAGCATCCTGACTGGTTTATGAAAGTACAGCATGTCAGTGAGATGGTGTGATGCAAACCTACTGGGCATATTTTACCCCATTACAACTAAAAATGAATTTAAATGGAATTTTATGTGACCAACATAAAGTAGGAGGAACTGTGAAGAGAAAGGAAACTGATACACAAGATTAAAATTAAAAAATAAAATTTGAAAACATTGTACACTTTGTAACCATCTCTTGCTGCAATTACAGCAAGTAAAACATCTATATTCTTGCCACAGATTCGTAATTAGATTTGGGTCATTCTGACCCATAAATCAGTTGTGTTCAAATGTTTTTCACAGTGGGTCAAAATCTACAAGTGAAAAGTACTTTAGGTCCCTTTTCTTACTTAAAGGAGCAAAATATAGGTGTTGTGAATTATTTTCTTTATGCTTGATCAGCAATATTAAACATGCAATATATTAATGGCATGAAGTAGTCTTTTTCAAATCTTAACGCATTCTCATATAGTCAAAAAATTAAGTAAATAAATGTCCAAATTGTTTATTTTATCCATCTAAAACACCGTAAATAATATGCAAACCTTATCAGAAATTAAAATGTGACTTGTGTTTAATTTTATTTTATAATCGTACCTGAGCTGTACAAGGACACGTTCCTCCAGACCCAAGTACTTGTGCCTGTCCTCCTCTACCACAGCTCTCTGCCTCTGGACAGGGTCTTCCGCCCGCCGCACTGCCTCTGTGAGTTTAATAGTAATTTCCTGCTCTGCCCGCTTCAGCTGCACCCGTAAAACCTCCTGGTTCTGGACCTGGAGGGGATGTACACAGTAAAATAAGATATCAAAGGACTCCAGCGAGGAGCCTTTAAGATGCGTGTATGGTCAGAGGTGTGCAAACAAGTTCAAGTCTGAAATTTAACCAGAACAGTACAGATCAGGTAAACGGAGATGGAGTTCTTGCCTGCAGCTGTCTCATCTGATGAAGTTGTATCCTGAGGTCAGAAACATTATTTCTGAACTGCATGAGATTCACTTTGAGTGGAGATAAGTTCTTGTCTGGTGGGGCTGAATTGGCTTTAGGAGCCACGATAGTAGATCCACCTGCTGGGGCAAAGAAAAAAAAAAAGAATACGTTATAAACATTTTCATAATTTCCGGCAAAGCTTTTGGCCTTTAAAATGAGCACAAATGCACTAATAAACCACACAGTCAACAATGTATGAACTTTTCTTTTATATTTTCCCTGAAATAAAATGGAAAGCTGAAACCATTTAAATACTTTCACTTGTATGAAGATTGTATATATTTTGTTTGATGTGAAACCACATATACTGCAAGTACTAGCACCCCTGCTGTTAACACTTTGTACAGCCCCCTTTTCCCAGAAAGGCAACTTGGGCATTTCACACAGCTTGTACCGTATAGATCACTTAGAATCCTGTATACTTTCTTATGCTTTTTTTTTTTTTTTAGCTCAACTCTACAGGTTTTCAATTGGATTTATGCCTGAGGACTTTAATAGTCGTTGAAGAACAGTTATTAAGTGTCTGGTGAACCATTTCTGGGTAATTTGGCCAATTCTCATGGATCATTATCTTGTTGAAAGACCCAGTGAGGACCAATTTTCAATTTACTAGCAGACTCTGCAATATTTTTTATTAAAATTTTCTATTTTAGTTCATGATACCATTCATTCAAAGAAGATTCCTAGGGCTTTTGGAAGAAAAGCAGGCCTGCAGAATGACAGATCCTCCCCTGCTTAACGACTTTTCCACATCTCATTCTTTATTTCACACTAGTCACACCTAGAGTATTTGTTACTGAAAAGCTTTGTCTCACGCATGTGGTTCCAATTTATGACCCAGCAGGATTTGGTGAAATTCTTCTGTTACATTAGTTGAACAGTTTTAGATGGTAATTTAAAATATTTGCAAACTGCATTTAGTTATAAGTATATATATAAAAATTTAATATGTTGTGTTTTTTGCTGTCAAGTGTCTGCTGAATAAATCAGATTGTTAATCTAAATGTTGCACAAATAAAATTCTAAATTTAATAAAATAACCCACAGTTGGGCATAGCTGTAGTCAATAGATAGTGGCAATTTGTTGCTAATATGATCATTTGTAATTGTGAATTGCATCAAAATGCACAAATGTGCTATGTATGCCACATTATTCTTTTGGTTATCATTTTATTAGGAGTAAGGTACTTGGAAGAGCTGCATATGACCTATAGAGACTCGAGACAACTGACTCTAGACTGAACAGCCATGTATGTGTTGAATCATCCTTCCAAATTTGCTTGCATTGCAAATGAAAATTGGTCATTTAATAGAAAACAGAATAATCATCACTTGAAACCTTTATATCAAAGTAAAAGAAAAGCTTCTTTGCATACGCAATCCATTAACTTCAGAAGTCTGTCAACAGGAGAAACAGACCGTGAGGCTGTAAAAAAAGAAACAGTAATCTGCGTAATCCTTAAAATTTCTCATGTGTCCACCTGATAGATGCCATGACCTGAAATACGAGTTACAATTCAAACTGCTGCTTTTGTTTGGCTTCAAGAAATACCTCTCACCTAAAAAGGACACATACAGTACATTACTGTGTTTTATTCTCAGCGTGTTGTTATGTTTATTCAAAAGACAAATTGATACTGTTTTAGATATTTTAAAAAAACTGCAACGAACAGTCAGGAAAGATTTTGTCTTCTGATAAACTTTTCAAGCACACAAACAGTGTTATGCTTTGCTCTGCCACTGGCAGTGGCATTAGTGAATCTTTCCTTCAACACAGATCAGGTGGCAGGGGGCTGCAGAGCATAGATTGGATCACTGAATCATCTTGGCAGGCTTAGCAAATAACAGCATTTTGTTTTAAGAAGTGCTTTGAGGTGTTGGTGTGAGATCTGCTGTCTCCTGTCTCTTACTTCAAATTAAACTGGATGTATTGTAAGAAAATATAAGCTGATGACAAGCAAAAGAAGCCAGACTTTGTGTTTTTTTTTACTCCCCCCACACTCTGCTCATTGCAGCCTGTTGACAGATGCCAATGTGTGGTCTTGTCTGCACCAGATATTTTGGCATTAAAAGATAGAACAGATTTAGAAAAAAAGAAGGTTAAGGGGAATTACAGTAATACTAACCTGAACTAGGTGTGCTGTGAGCTGGAGATGAAGTATTTGGTGATCTCTCGCTGCAGGCAGGAAAAAAAACCAAACAAACCCATTAGAGCAGGATTTTGACACACACAAAAGAAATATTGAAAAAAGGTTTACAGGGTAATATTAGTAATGATGAATACATTAACAAAGTATGAGAAGTTAAACCAGAGGGTAAAGGTGGTGTTAATGTTGTTAAGCTTAATGACATTCATAGGAATGTATAAAATCACTGCATTCACATAGACTGTACTCTAATTTCCAAGTACACATTAAAACAGAGGATCATAATGCAAAGAGTCTAAATGCAGCCAAAACCATAAACAAAGTCAATACATAGAGACCAACTTTAAGATCAGTCAAATCACTTTCACTTTTGATTATTTCTTCAGACCATTGATTCTTCCTTTCCGTTATTAAATCACTAATCATTTTTTACCTTCTCTGGGATCTCACTCTCTTCTTTAATGGACTTGCTTACCTTTGAGACTCCTTGTTGCCACTAGAGTTTGGAGCCTTTAAAAGTACATGATGAACAAGACCAGTCAAGCTGGTAATCTGTTGCTCCATAAACTTCATTCGCTCTCTGCAGAAACATTAAAAAATGCTACTGATGTTAAATCTTGCACTAACACAAAGCAGCTAATTACCAACGCTCTTAACACAATAGTTTGTTTTGTTTTATTGCTTACTGAACATTGTTTTTAAATTTGACTTGTGAATATCTCAGAGTAAATATTACTGCTTATGTCTTCTGTTTCTGGTGAGTCAGTAAAATGAAATATAAAAAAAGTAAAATACTAGCAACATAGTGGAAATTCTTTCTTTATTATTTTAGACTCAAGTAGACTGTGTGTCTTTGTGTTGCCCTATGACTAGCTGGCACACTCCCCAGGGTGAACTCACACCTCTCACAAAGCAACTGCTGGGATAGGCTCCAAACCTCACCTATGACCCTAAACAGGTAAATAAAAGATAAATGGATGGATTTTGTATGAATATACACAATTATATATATTTTTTTTATTTGGTGGAAAATATCTCACTATTACATACTAAATAAAAATATTATTTAATATGTGAAAGCAATTCCTAATCCTTAATACACTTTAAAAAAATCACTTGCAAAATCCCAAACATTTGATTGAAACATCTGATTGTAGCTTGTAGGTGATGTGATTTGATAAAATATTCCAGGTTTTGTTTTACAATCTTGCTTTTAGTGATGGTGTATATTTTTCTATAAAAACTAAAAATACAATATTTATACACATACACATTTTGCATTTAATAAGTATAATAAATGCAAATCAACTCAATAAGTAAGAACACTACTTTGCATTTACACCACCAAAACAGAGTTAGCATCCTGCGCCATCCCCCACTCCCAACAAAAAAAAATAGATTAATAGACTGTTTTATTAATAGACTGGAGAGAAACTGTTTTACTCTCCTTAAATAAAACAACTGTGGTAGCCATCAAAAGTAGAATAAAAATGAAAACTGAAAATAATAACACCAGAAGAAGTAACACAAAAGTATACAATGAGATTGTTTGTGCTTGGAAAAGTGAGCAACTTTTGTCTTCTGCTCGGAATGTTTACCTTAAGAAGAATGTGAGGCAAGTTAAGGACACAGGGCGGACTGTGGTTGTGGCTACTTTCGACAATAGATGGACACACAGTCAAGTCCTAATTACAGTCTCACGCAGAATATCGCACACGAATAGACATGAAGGCAGCTCAATAAAGTTTGTCTTAAAGGTTGACTTTAGTTCTTTCCAACAGAATTCCTCTGCTCATTTTAAGTATGCAAGAGCATTCCTAATGAAATTTTTAAAGTCTCCCAGGTGGTCATCTCTGATCTTGTTTGACTGACAGAGTGAGTAAAGCCAGGTCAATATTTTTCTGGATTTTCCATATGCATAAAGTTCTTGCAGACACCATGGAAGAGAAGCCTCTAGAACTTTCATCTGTATTTATGTACTCACATATGAAATGAATTAGTCTGCATAACCAAATTTTTAGACCTTAAAGAACAGTGAGAACACAGGTTATATTTGGCTTTAGTTGTGGATGATGAATTAGAGAAATGGCCAGTCACAGGCGCTCAGCAGCTTATGGTGAAAGTAAAACTGTGATGCAGAATTAGTACATGCTCTCATGCTATGCTTTAATCCTAATACAAACAATCCCATGCCAAATGACTGCAACATCCAGGATTCAGTTGCTTACCGTGTCTCCTGGTCATTTGGAGTTGGAGCCGGCCCTTGAGAGTGACCCTGAGGGTCTGGGACCACAGGAGATCCCATGCTGTTCCTGGGCTTAGCCCCTGCAACTTCATCCTTCCTGAAGGACTGGCGCACTGGTGAGCCTCTCTCCAGGGAAACACCATGAGGTGGGACAGCATGAGGTGGAACACCATGAGGTGGTACACCATGAGGTGGTACACCATGAGGGGGCATGCCGTGGATATCAATCATCCGTACCTCAGTCATCCTATGAGGGGACGGAGGAGGAGTCTTGGAACCCAAAGTAGGCAACTGACTGTTTCGAGACTTCTGCCTATACAAAGGAGAGTGATCCACAGAGTCTGTAGGACTGGGCCCACCATAAGAGCTTGTAGAGCGGATGGAGGCACGGTGAAATCCCCCCATGCCATGTTCTGGACCATCAAGTCCAGGGCTGCTGTGCTGCCCATGACCTGCAGTCATGGTGATTCGTCCCTCTTGGAGCAGATATGGATCTGCATACAAACCCTCATTCCCTCTAGTTAGAGTGTGACTTTTCCCACCCAAGTCTTGATCTGGCTTCACGTCCCGTCTCTCCAGTATAGCGCTGGGACAAGGAGAGACAGACCGGGTTGAAGGATTGACATTAGACATCCGGTCTCTTGGGATAGTGGCGCTTCCAGGGACAGAGTTCTGACGTGGGCCAAATGGGATTCGGGAGGGGGATGGTGGCATGGAGTGGGGAGTAGGTGGGAGTGCTCCTTGCAGGGGATGGTGTGATGGAGGACCCATAGGTGGATGTCTTAGAGGGTGCTGACCATCACGGGTGACATGTGCCATGTCGCTGTGCATCTGGAAAAATCCCAAAACATTATTATTGTTTCATGTAAAAGACTCTTTAAATGACCTGTCGAATACAGCAATTCTGTTTCATACCTGGAGAGTAAGAAATTAAGCCAGTAAGAGCAAACAAAGGGTGCGGTGGTATAAATGTTAATCTTTTGATGGACATTTATTAGCAAATAGCTTAAAGGTGAATAAGATATGGGTTTTATTTGTTCAACTATTATTGATAATACGTAGATTGCAATGGAAAACTACTTTTCTGCATTTCCTTATTTTAATGTCTAGAAAGACAATAGTGTTACTAGCCTAGCCCTTTATCTTTGCCCAGTAATCTTTCAAGCTTAGCCTAGCCTAGGTATTTTTATTTGCCATTTGCTATTTCCTTAGACTCAGTCTTTCCATTGAATGCCTTTGTTGTTTATTTAGTATTTACTAAATGTATTAAAAGCTGTTTAGTCATATTTTCTGGTGTATTAGACAGCAAAGCCTTATACACTATAGGCTAAACTAATGCAACCTATTCTCACTCCCAACTCGTCGTATGTTGATGCATGGGACGGTCCGTCCTCGTCACATATTGACGCGCAGGGTACCCCTTTCGCGTCAATATGTGACGCGAGGGGTTTTACACTATGCCTTACCGTAATTTTTGCCCTAAACCTAACCAAATCAGTGGGTTTTGAAGATTCGGCAGCGGTTACGAGAACCCTTCGCGTCAAAAATCCACTTAAAACATGTGAAATTCCCAAATCGTCAACATGTGACGCTGAAGGACCCTGCCCAAGTCATCACATATTGACGCGAAGGGGGTACCCTTCGCGTCAATATGTGACGCATGGTCAGAAATTGTCCCAACTCGTCAATATATGACGAGTCGGGAGTGAGAATGTGTTGACTAATGTGTCCAAATACACCAATGTCAGACCCTCTAAACAGATGTGCAAGCTTAAAACAGCATTTGTGTACAAAGTATTTAATAGCCACTGAAAGGTTAAAAGGTAGTGTGCTGACTGGTACAATTATAAAAAAAACCAACTTTGTCAAATTGAAACAACGAAACTGACTGATAAGCCACCGTGTCCTCCATTGTTGGTTGTCACCTCAGAAAATACAGTTATAAAACTGAAGGATATGGATAAGTATTTTGATCCATCACAGTGTTTAGAACATAAAGTTTTTTTTAAAATACATTTTTATGCTTGTATTTGTAGAATGAAAATTATGATACAAATCTAGATAGTTTGTCTTTAGCTACCAATTAAGCAAAACACAGTGTTGTTGTGTTTTGCTTAAGCCTCTCCTAAGTCATAAGCCTCTCCTAGCCTAGCATAGGAGTCATAAGCCTCTCCTAGCCTAGCATAGGATTTTGCATTTGCTTTCAGCTATGCAAAGAAAAGCCTAGGCTTAACTGCAAATATTAGTTTTTAATTGTGCACTTAATTAATGTAGGAAAAGTCTTTTTTCATTTAAAAAATATCCTTGTGTACCTTGCTGCTTTTACAGCACTCTAATTAGACACACTTAATGGAATTGCCTTATTTACAATTTTTCTATGTGTTTTTTCTGAAAGCCTAGAGGTGAAGAAATTGAACCAGGAACAGTAAAGAGTAAGCTTTGTGTGATAGTTGCAGTTGTAAAAATGCACATAATTTGATGGAAAATACCTAATGCCTAGCTGGAAAGGTGCAAAATGTATGGTAATTTGCAACAAGATCTGTCAAACAATGCCTGTTTAACCAGTCAGCTAATCATTGTCATTTATCGTTAGCCCTACTAACTTAAAGAAACATTAATGGGTTATGTAGGAAAAATGACACCAACTTCAGATAATAACTTTTGAGGAAATTACCTTTGAGATTTGGTTAGCAAAAAAAAAAAGAATTGGAATCAAGATTAACATCTAGGTTTTATAGAGGACTACATGATGTGATCTAATCAACAATCTAAAGAACAGTTTGAACACAATATCCCTTTGTTTAGCTGGGTACAATGTGTGGATTACTTCCATTAATATGAATAAATGTATTCTCTACAATGAGAATTTGTTTACGTGATGTCTGAAGTGCAGATTTTGTTTCAATCAAGAAAAGTTGAAAAGTTAAACCTTTTAGCCACTTTAGCTCACATCCAAACTTGCAGCTGCAAATATATACCATAGTTTAGATAGATACCAAACAAAAAAGTAACAATGCTCTCTGTATTACTAGTTCAAGACAATTTGTTTTTACAAGAACAAATTAACTAGCAAGGCTAATATCGAGTGCACAAACAGTAACAAAACCTCAAGATTTGAGATATGCTTTGTATGATAACACTGTGAAGGAAGCTGTCACATGCAGATCTGGATTCACTCCATTTTCCTTCCTGTCAAACAAACAAGTTATTGTTTCATCAAGGTATGACTCATAGGTTACACCTAGAAGCCAAGATGTGTCAAAAGCCCTGGTGGAAGTTCTTAAACACGTCAGGGACAGTTTTTCTTTGAGCACTTTTTTGTGCAGTGTTGTTTTTTATCTGTTTTATTCAAGCACGCCGAGACAGATCATTGTAGGGAAGAAAACAATGACGTGGGTGTGACTCTTGCATGTGCAAAAGTGAGTGTGCTTTGTGAACTGGAGGAAAACAACTCCTGAAAATGTACTGTAACAAAGAGTCCATGCTTGGCTGTGACAACAAATGAAAAGAGAAACATATTTACAGAGAAACTTCGCACAACCTGCATAAAGTATCACAAGTGTGATCTGCAGAGCATAAATGACTTTTTATTCTGAAAGTTTACACCTTGATGAAGAAAAAATCTTGACTTTCTCTAAATGTTGGTGCATAGAAGCAAAATTCCTATTCTAACAGAGCTATATTCAGAAAGTATTTAGCCATTCTAGGTCAATCTCAAACAGATGCTAGAACCCTAAACTACCAAACAAAACATCTCAAAATAGCCCTAAAATACACATATTTTGTTGTAAAATAAGGATGAGTTTCTGTTTTGAGATAAAAAAAAAAGACAAGCCAGCGGCTTGAAAAATAAGCACACAGGCAACCAGATTAGACTGATGTGAGGGGTCCTGTTGAAAACAGCTAACTCCAACACCCAGGCTTATTTTTCCACTGTGGTCTTAAGCCTCCGGTAGTGCGGGTTGCCTATTTGGTTTGTGTACACAGAGCTGCTTCAGTCTCTTGCCATGTCAGCATTGGATAAGGTTTCTACACTGATTCACAAACTGCAGAGAGTCACAGGACGCCAAGCTAAACAGATAAAGAGCTGAGCTGTGGTGGTAAAGCAGTAGAGTGTGAACATTTAGAGAAGCTTCACTGGATAGACGCACTGTGTGTAAATGTGTAAATAACTGTAATGATGTTAGAAAGTGATTAGAATTTGGAAATAATGATGTTACATAAAGTGAAACATTTATCATTTCAATACTATTATTGAAAATGGAAAAGCAGAACAGAAGTTGGGCAAAAATTAACGTTCTGTTTACAAAGCATATTTTTTCAGTGTACATAACAAAACTCTCTGACATAGACTACTGGTGACAACAGAAGTCTGTAAAATCTTGTTTATTTTGCAAATTTCTTTGCAGTAGATGATCTAAATAAATATTAGTATTTTAAAATATTTGGTTATTCGTCTTCAAATAATATTACTAAATTTTCCCTATTGCTAGGCAGTTTGCTCCAGTGATTATGAAGCATTATATTGCTATTTCACCTTCAACAAAACAAAGTTGATACCCAAAAAATGCTCTGTAAGTGCTTCACAGGCTTAAGTTAAATTGACATTAAGTAACAACACAAGTTGTTGTGGTTGTAGAAATAATTGGGTAGACAGATCTGATGGCATTCAGATCCATAGACAGATCTGATGGCATTCAGATCAAAGTCTTAACCATGATCAATGGGCAATAAGTTGAGCTGCACAGGGCAGTGCAAAAGTATATTTACAAAGACTTGATCTACTCATGAGCGTCATAAGAATTGGATTTGCGCCAGTAATATTATGAATGGTATCAATATAAGGACTGATCATTGCATAGTTTTTCAGTAGCATTTCCACATCATTTGTCATTTCAAATCTTTATAGGTCCCATAATACATTTTTATTGTAGTTTTGTTTTAGTTTTCAAACTTGCAACAATAACGTTATTAAGAAAGAGCAACATTGGTTTGGATTAATGGATAAAATGTCAACAAAGTAATTCCTTTGGTTATACTTAATCTCTAGTACCCCACAGCCTTACTCAACCCTCAAAGTTTATGTCAACTGATGGTTTGTTAAACAATGACAGAACTGTTGAGGACAACACCACTCTTCTGCATTGCTAACTCCATGCTAGAAACTGCACAGTGTTTGACAGAATTTAATTCCTTAACAAATTTAAGTATTTATTTTTCTTATTTTTAATTTCTTCATTTACTAAGCATTTTCTATGGTGTGTTTTACTATCTTATAAGTACTGATAATAAAAAAGAATGTCAACTTCTATTTATTAACTCATACATTTAATATTTTTTATATTTTTACTAAAAACTTATACTACCAACTGAGTTCAGGCCTACAAAACCAACATTGTGCCATACATAATTTGCTATCAATCTTTTTTTTTTTGACATAAGGCCTGGTTTGTGGCAACAAGTCTATGGATAATGTTAAAGAAATAATATTGCCAGTGAAACAACAGTAAATCTATTGAAGACAGGAAATAACAAGACTGTCAGATAAAGAGCCATGAGGATTACAGAGAGACAGATTGAGGAGGAACATTTGAGGAAATAGCTTTTTGGGCTTAGGTTTTGGTAAATCAGCAGGAAATAAACAGTAGAATTAGAAACCGAGAAAGAGATTAAGGCTTACATTGGGATAAGAAATGAGTAAGGGATATAGTCCGAGGAATGGAGTTGGATTGTCCCCTAAAAAGTTTCACTAGAGCGTATAAGGCAAGGTCTCTGGGAGAACAAAAAGAACCCCCCCTGTAGACAGATTAACAAGAGCCAGGGGGACATTCCTTCCCTCAACTCCAAACAGGATGTGAGTTTAAGAACTAGAGGGAAAGCCTGCTTTTTTATTGCACCAGATCTATTCATCTCCCCTCAGCTGCTGGGACAAAAGAGACGTACTCACCCTGGCATCGCCGTTGGCAGGCCGAGGTCCATGGCTGAAAGCCTGAGCTGGATCCTTGTGGTACACTTTGAGGCAAGAGTGATCTGTGATGTTCCTGTAAGGGAAGGAGGTGTTGGTTGGTAGGAAGGTGGCCCAGATATCCCCGTCAGAATGCGGCCGGTCTTGCCTCAACCTAGATCTCTTTAACTGCTCAGCCAACGGCACATAACCTGACAGAGCGTCTGACAGTCCATCGTCAAGTGACATTTTTTCTAACAAAAATATCCACTAATAGTTTCCTGAGATGCGGCTGATCTACATAAACATCAAGCGGACCTGTTATTTCCTTTGTGCCGATCTCACTTTAAGTGTGTTGCACCTTGTACCAACCTTAAGGCACCACAAGACAATTTTTTACAACCTTGATAAAGGATTAGTCACAAAGTACACACTTCACTTGAGCGGGATCTCTGCAGAGTAAGAGGGCAAAGTTTATTATGTCTCGGAGCATTTGGTTCCTGCTTTTTATCTCTGCACAGAGAAGCTCCACCATTTTGATGTACTTTTCTAGTTAATACCATGAATCCACAAGAAGAAATAAAACATGTTATTAGATACAATCTGTATTGCTGTGCACATAAATGGAATACCACACAACACCATACTTTTGAAGTTTTTTCCCCAAGCATAAACAAACCTAAAGTTTTGCAAAACTTTTGCATAAGAGAGGACAAAAGAAAAAACATTTCCAAAAAGTCTTCCTCTGTTTGCTCGAGACATGTTGAAACACAGCTCCACATTCAAAATAACTTTCTTTTTAACATAGATGGGAAAAGGATGCAAACTTTCCTGCCCTGAGACATTTCCTGTTCAAAGGAAACTAGGAACAAAAGAGCCAGATATCAGACTAGTTTGGCTGGAAGATTTGTCACTGGAGCAATAGATTTCCTCAGGGTAGTTCTGGGTCAATTTCCTAATTAGACAGAGCTTTCAATGCACCAATAAAAATGTTAACTTAATTTATACTATTCCTTCAGGGTTTTTTTTTCATTTATATCTCTGACTTGTCAAAGAATTACTGTATTTGAAAACCAGAGATTGGATATTTGCAGATGTTTAATGCAACAAGTGAGAACCCAACTTTTCCAAGTGTAGCTGTCAGTAAATTCAACTGTAATGTTCTAACTCACAAATTGTGAGCTAGAACATTAGTATGGCTTACATACTTTTCAAGCAGATATAAAAAATACTCTGATATATACGTTTGCTTTTTGAGAGCTTGACATCTCGTGGACACTGAGCATATCACAAATTGCTAGAGAGTCTGATTTTATTATCAGTCACTGATTTTACAGCAATGTGTAAAAAAGCTAACTATTGAATTATTAACAGGATCACGACAAAAATAATCCAATTAAATAATTTCCAGAGGGCAAAATGTCACAAATGTTGAAACTGTTTAGCTTTGGCGTTTTAAACTGCTAATGTTCTAACTTCCTGCAGCAGCTAGCTGTGCTGAAATGCTAAGACTAGCTTATTATGTGACACAACATCTTGCTAAAACTGACAGCATATCACTAACTGTTTCAGGACCTTTTGTTAGGATGGATATTGTCATTTAACACACTGTCCTAGTAATTTTTTCCTTGATTTTACATACAAACATAACTCCTTACCTGACGTCAGCGAGTTCGTAGTACATGTTCCTCATGTCGTCTTTGACGTAGACGGCAACACTGGGTGACTCCAACATCTTCATGTTGAGCTGCTGCGGGAAGGCACTGACAAACAGAGCTCTGATTGTATCGATGCTGGTGATCTCATTCGGCATGCGGATCTGCTTGGTCTCATCGCCGTACTGCAGGTAGAGTACACCTAGGGACAGAAGAGCAATGAAATTAGAATGAAATTAAGATCTCAAAAACAGATGTGGTTTCCAAGTATGAAAATGCATAATTTGATTTATTCTTACAACAGGAAACCCACAACTTTTAATTTGGTTTGGTTTGTGGAAGTAATCCATTTATGAAGCTACAAAACTATAAAAACTGTCCAGTTAGAAAGCAGTAGAATGTCTTTACTGATGGTGATAACTTAATGACTGGACACCAACAATGAAAAGCTGTCATACAATAGCTCTGTCTTTAGCTGAAGTTCTAATGTGAAGCTTAAAGTGTAATCCAGTAAAAGCTAAGGGACGGAATAGAGGGATCTGGAGACAATGTTTGCACAAGCTTAACAAAGATAGACGATATATCTGCACTAGATGACCTGCCAAATGTGATCGTTGATATGACATGTTTTGGACTACAGTACAAAAGTATAGGCAGAAAAAAACAAAGAAACTTCTAGAGATGCACAATATATTGGCACCAACATCGGCATTGGCGCATGTTAGTCATTTTTTAACATATTGGTATCAATCTAAGAAGTAAAACCGGGCCGTTTGTGAGTGTTTCAGGAGGTGGAATGGAATGGGTTCAACATGTGGTATTAGTTTGGTCATGTGACAGAGATAGTGATGCAGTGCAGGATTGTTAGGGTGCTTGAAGCAGAGAAGCAATGTAGGTGGTGTGGTTGCTTTCACAGAGTCATAAGTACAGGGAAACACATACAATGTACATATAATATCAGTAAATATCAGTCTTAACAGTGGTATTAATTAATACTGGATATTGATATCAGCCCAAGTTTTTGTACCTCTAGAAATTTCCCATTAAGTTGATGACACATAGTGACCTTAGTAAAAGTCCTAACTGAACTGAAAATCATTACTTTCTATGCTGAATGATTTCTACCCTAGGCTATGGAACAAAATAAATCAAAGTGATTCCCTAAAAACTGTCAGGTTTTCTATAGGCAGAATATTTATTTAAATCTTTCACCCAGTCCCAATCTGACCTGGAAATTAAAAAGCATTTTTAGTCAAGAAAATTACTTGATAATAACATGTTAGATGGGACAGAGGCAAAGCTGTGTGCTCTGGGAGGAATGGTAAATGTTATGTATCAAAAAGACCAAAGTCTGAACCTCTGAACTCTGGGTGTGGCTTCTGTGCTGTGTTTTTAAAAAAAAACAGATGGCTCTCCCACAACATTTATGAACACACCCACACTGCACTTGTATAAACAGTGCCAGGGGGGAGAAAACAAATTCTATTTTCTGTCTGATTCAATGGTTGGCACTGACATACGCAGTAGAAACATTTAAACTTGATAAAATTGGATTGTAAAAGTTCAACCATTTTATAGCAAAAATTAGCCCAAACATCAAATACATTATGATTTTTCCAATGAAAACAGAAAGGAGACATGATTTTACTTGGTAAAACCAATAAAAACCAGGTCTATAAAAGCTACCAGATGTTAGTGAAATATTATACAAGACACTACATGCTCCATGAGACAAGGGGAAGGCAAATCCAGGAAATAAAACTGCTGAGTCTCTGCACTGCACTCCTTGGTTTGTCTGTGTTTCTGTGCAGTCGCAACTTCACATAGTGAAAATTTGCATCTTTTCTGTGAGATAGGTTAGAATAATGTACATTTTGTTATGCAGATGTTGTCCACTTGGAAAGAAACACAACTATTATGAGGATTTCTTCTGAATTTAAAGTATTATAAGTAGGTCAGAAAGAAGAATCGAGTTACATTCCAGGGTGCCTGACCTTGCTAAAAGCTTGCAACAAATGGCTAGCTGGTTTTGTAACCAAATGGGCACAGACTGGAAACTTTTTGAGTTTAACATGTCTTCCCTGAAAAACAGATGCAGTTACGGAACACCCCCATTTCACTTGGACCACAACTAAACAACAGTAAAATACTAAATTTCAGCCACAAGTTAAAGCCATTAAATAGAGTCCAACTGATGCTACACTATTGAATGTGATACTCACTGACGAGGTCTGGAGGATTTCCAGTTTCCTTGCTCAGCCTTATGGTGTAAAGAAAAAGACCAGGCAGCAACTTGTGCAGCGAGAGACGAGGGTACAAGAAATCCCCACATGTCCGTTGGGACAAAGTGGAGCGTGTGCCGTTGCCTCTGTGTGTGCACCCGTATGTGCCTGAGAAACTGTGGGAGGGACACAGTTGTAAAGTGGTGCCCCCCGTTTTCTCTCCACCCATACATCACACCATAACACCCCGCTGTCCCCACGCTTTGTCCTGATGTTTTTGATGGAGAGAAGGAGCGCAATAGAGTACACATATGTGTGAGTTTGTTCATGCGTGTACATATATGTGTGTCGTAAAGCCTCTTTTCTGATGGGGTTTGGTTTTCTACAGTAGTCATTGCACTGAACAAATCAAAACCTGTGGAAAACGACACCCCACAGCAGCTTGATTCTTTCCGACAAAATACGCAACTCTTTGTTTATCCGTAACTATGGAGTTTGCTAAGAATTGAACTGCAAAAAATCATCTAAAAACCTTCAAACATTATTGTTTGTTTGAAAAGTGTGAAAGCTCCTTGCAATAACACATCCAGGACTGACAAAATTTGTACATTTTCTGCATCTGCAGACAAGTTATACACAACGTTTTTTGATTCTGTTAGGAATTCCATGGGAGGATTCACTAAGATTTCAACACAAGAAAAAATGGATACTAACTAAGACAAAACTAAGAGGGGTGGTGGAAAGACGGTGAAAGGAGAAATATAAGAGGTAGATAGAACATGACGAAAAAAAAAATTAGACCACAATTATTTTTTTGTAGTGATTTGTAAAGTGAATTAAAGATATCTTTCCATTTATTAGATTGAAGGCAAAAATTGTGTGTAATCATGTGATGTAATGATGAAAGCAAAAACGTACATACAGTTTTGCAACAAGAATGCATATTAAAAACATACAGGAAACTAACATCTTAAGGCAAACCAACTAAGTGTACTAGTAAGTACTAACTAAACCAACTAATTCAGATTTTTCTTTTTGGGTCAGTGAATTCTGGGAGAGTAGAAACATAATAATTTTTGTGTTCAATTATGTAACAGTTTGCTGATGTCAGAACTAACTGAATAAGTCGTTAAAAGTCCATTAGTAACTGTAAGTGACAGTTGTACAACTTTTTGAGTAACAGTGGAAAACTTTTTAAAATGAAGATTAACTTACAACGAGTCAGAAACACTAAGAGGTTTAACAATAGTGTCTCAAATTCTTCATGAGATTTTCTTAACAGCATGCTTTTATTGTGGTTTCATGTGACAAACCAACATGAATGATTTCAAAACAGATCAGTGGAAGAAAAAAGAAAATCTGATAATACCGTTGTGTATTTCAGTTCAATCCCCCCATTATTTAAAATGTAAAACTACCTTCCACGGCAAATACACTTGTCACTTGTTTGTGATGACTTGACCAGTGTGTATTCTTTGAATTGAACCATTTAGTACTAGCTTTGGATGTATGTTTAAGGTTGTCCTGCTGGAAAGTAACCTCTACTGCAATTTCAAGTAATTTGCAGCCGACAAACAGGTTTTTGGCTAATTCCAATTTCACAACCACCCACCAACAACCATCCCTTAACAGCTTCCATGTCCATGCTCAAGAAAAAAATCCCACAGCATGATCTTGCCACCACCTTATTTAAATGTCGAGCTGGTTTGTAGAGACAGTTGTTGAGTCTTCTGCCACCGAGGTTTAGTATAATGTGACCAGATGGGACTACATTTATTACTGTGTCCCATACGCAGCTTATGGTAAACTGCAAATGGAATTTATTAACTTTCTTTCAAAATGGTTTTCTTTTTGTCACTATTTTAAAAAGGTCAAATATGTTGATTTGTTAACAAATTTTCTCAATTTGTTATATTTTGATACTGAAGTTGATATTTGGCTGTTTTTATGATGAATGTTCACATTGCTCCTGCTGTCAGTTCAGGTTTTAAAACCTAATTTCCTTCACCAAACATTGGGATTTCAACACTGTGTAACAGCCAAATTAGCCCTAAATAAACAAAATCATCCACCTGTAAGTTCTTCATAACACTTTAGAGATGTCAATCCTGACATCTCTAAAGTTAAAAACCTGTTAGTTTTTAAGGCAGGACAGCGAATAATGAAGTGAGAAGCATGAAGAAGCTTTCTCAAAGAAAAAAAAAAGAAACAAACTATTTTTTTTGTATTTAGCACTTTGATCTACAGAAGATGGTAGAACCAACATCAACTGTTTTTTGTTTACTTGTCTACAAACCTTTATTGCAAAATATGGATAGTGTAGGTGTTTTATTCGTACTGAAAGAATGAGCATAGAAGTTTACCAATTTAAAGAGAAAACATTTTCAGTGTAAAATTGTAGACTGAGGCTGTTAAGTCATCTGGGGAAGACATGAAAAGCAAAAAATGTTTTCTTCTAATGTATTTTCTCTTTCATTTTGCGATGTAAGCCTATGGCATAGTGAGGTGATGGTGGGCACGCCACAGGGCTGAGTCTGCAGCCATTAGGGTAATTTGCTCAAGAGACCCATCCTGATTCACTGACTCCCCAGTCTCACTAACTTTCTGCCCTGGGCTAAGACTACTCTGCTCTGCACTGTTCAGTTTGACAGGGAAGGTTTTCGGGCTCTCTAATGAAAAATAGGAATGTAATGCAGTTAGGGAGAGGACATCCCTGATCATTACTTTGTTTATGTTGAGTCTTTAGAACTAGTGGAAAACATAGTTTTGCAAAGTAAACTGAAAATTAGAGGAACTGTTGGCAACACAAGATGTGGAAATTGCAAAGTCTTCTACCTTATTTTGTACTTGACTTTAAAAATTTTATTTGGCAAAAACAAATTTATTAGAACTTGTTTAGGTACAGGCCTGGTTTCAGTGCTGCATTGCAGAAAGACATCACCATGTACAGAAGGCTCATGAACTTTGTAATAAAGTACTTGTTGAGAACACTTTTTATAGCTGATAATAACATAAGCTTTATAAATGTTTCTCCTGCAAAGTCATCAGTCTTATTTAAGGACTCCTGTATTTGCTTGTGTGTTGTGTAATAAAACACAACACACAAGTTCCGTAACTGTATCTTTCCGAAGTAACAGTAGGGATGCTACACCACTACTGTCCTGATGCATTATCCAATGCAGATATCAATGCAGACGCAATCCCTTGTAAAAGTATTCATGCCCCTTTAAACCTCATTATACCCCTTTAGCTCCATCTCCCATCCTCTTTAATCAAGCTTCGAGTAAACCCTCCTTATGAGGCTGCCACCACGATTTGTGGAAATGGTGCTTTCAGGGTTTCCAACATCGTACAACATAGTACTTTAAATAATACATATATTCTGACACCGCATGACATACAGTATGTCAAGGCAAGATGTGCCTGATAGCAGCAGCTGTAATGTGACAAAATGTAAAAAAAAATTCAAATATAAATGTGATACCAAAGAAGCAAATAAGAGAGTATACCTAATGAGCGGTCCTTTGTCTGGTTGGTCGATCGCACCACTGGCAGGCTGGCACGGACTCGACTGCCGCGGGTGAAGGCTGTGGGTGCGTCCGTTTCAGACATGGTGTCCAACGACTCTAGTGAGGCCAAGGATAGGTGGTCGACCTGATCCCCAACGCCAGGCTGTGGGTTGGGGCCGTGCTTTGGACTTCTGCTCTGGAGTGGGAGGAAGCAAATGGAAACAGGAGTGAGACCATTGATGCTTATGATGAAACTGCACATACTGGAATGAAAGATAAAAGTTCAAATTTGAAATTGTTTGCTTTGCAGCACCACACTGCTCATAACTTGGACTCCTTTTTTAAGTCAAATACATTGCCCTGCTTGATTCATGCACAGTAACAAAACAAGCTAAAACAGCAGCCATGCAAATATGCAGGGAGGCATTAATCTCAAAAACGTTCCTTGAAAACAGTTTAGAGGATTTTGGGGCTCCATTTATGATAAACCTCAATCTAATCTGTATGATGTGGCTTCCTTAAAACTTCCTTAAAGAGGAAAATGACAACAGTATCATACAGGTGCTTTGTTGTCCTCTAAGTTGATGTTTTTCCTACTTTTTTAAAAAATTGGTAAAAATGTTCAGACCACTCAAACTTTTCACATTTTGTCTTAACACAAATACAAGCTTCAATGTATTTATAGGATGTTTCTTTATGACCAACACAAAGTTACTGTGGAATGGAAGAGAAATGTTGCATGGTGTTTTGACATTTTTGCAAATAAAAACTTCCCGTGTTGCTTTTTAAATTTTAAATAGAGTCGGAACCTAAAGTCAGTGGATTGGTTTAGATGAAAGGACTCTCAGCTATGACTACACTTGACAATTTTGAGCAAGACTTGAATGTTGAATATTACTGTTGACAAATGTTCTCCATCTAATCTGACTGTGCTTGAGCTTTTTTTTTTGCAAAGAAAATTCTGCGAATCATGCAAAGCTGGTAGAGACAAACCTCAAATATCTCGTCGTTGTAATTGTAGTAAAGGAAGATTCTACAAAGTATTAATTGTGGTAGGTTGAATACTATGCACACCCTTTTTCTGATCTTTATTTGTAAAACATTTTTACATTTTTTCACTCAATTGTCACTTGTTCGTAACATGACAAAATTACATGTTCTGACAAAACAACAAATGTTTTGTCATAACATTCAGCTCTGACAAAATGTACAGAGCTGAAATATTGTAGACCAGGCCTATTGGGTTATCTAACACACTACATGAACATGCTACTGAACATTCGGAGTCATTTGTTGAAAATGTTCAAAACCAAAGTTTTGTTTTTTTAGTTGATATTTTAGAAGCCTTCATTGCCTGGACCAGTTCATCCTGGCAGCGAAGGAGAGAAGCAGAAAGGTTGGGAACACGGTCATACAACAGATGCTAGTAGGGGTGAGAACACAGCCACACACACCTAATGACACACAAACCCAGCATGTTGCAGATAAGATAAAAGGCAAACTAACTTCGTAGGGTGATTGGATTTTCATCAAATACCTCTGAATGTCAAGCTCAGAGTGAAGAGAAGCAATCATGGCCTGTAAAGACTGATGGCAGAAAAGAAAAGGGATAAAAGGAGAAAAAACAAAAACAACATGGCTAAAAAATGCCAGTGGGAGCTTGAGATGGAAAAGGAGATGTTCATCAAAGAAAACAGAAGAGCCCTGGTAACATATCAATCTCTTTAGCAGGCTAAAGAAAATAAGAAAGAAGCAGCATGAGAGACATAGATGCAAGACGATGAACGTATTTCACACCAATACGTTTCATAAATCAGGGATTAAAATGATGCTCCATGTAACAGCATTAAACTGTGCTCATGCATTTGTAATGTATTGTTATGGTGACCTTTAAAAAGAATGAGGTCACATGGAGTTAACATGTAACCTGAAACCAGACAAGTGTTGGGAATTTAATCTGAGCACTGAATGATTTAAAAGCTCATTCAGTGATGGTGGTAGCAAACAGCCCTCCCACACCGCTGCTCAAGCTTCTCACATGCTCCACTGGGAGAACTAGTGGTTTCCACCAACTTTAGGTACTAATTATGTCAGCGCGGTATGTCTGTGTAAACTTACAGTATATCATCTGAAACTCCAAAGGTGTAGAAGAACAATACTTAAGAAGTAATAAATATTTAAGAAGTTTAAAAATGTAAGCTTTATTGCATTTTTTTCTGCAACAGCACAAAATATAATAGATTTCTGTCAGAAAAATAAAACAGAAATATTTTTTTAAATTTTGGAGAATGCAGTGGCTCTATTTTTCCAAACCTGGCCTTGATCATAGGTTCACTTTCCCATGTAGCTTGCCTTTTATTATGGATGAAATACTATGTTTATCGAACAGTTTTTCCATTATGCCTTGGACTGCGGTTCTGGAGGAACAACTGAATCTTCCATGGCTCTTACTAATATGGCTAAAACTCATATATAATTAACTAATGTTTTTGAATACAGATATAGGACAGGTTTTAGATTTTTTTTTTCCTGTTATGAAGTGCACTTGATAACCATTCTGTCAAACCATTCTATCAAAGCAAATGCACTAAAGTTTTATCACAAAAAGTGTGAACATAGCCATAGACAGGCATCATTACACTATTACAACATTATTAAGCAACATTTGGTAATGTTGCTGTGATGTGGTAGGTAATGCAACTGAAATTGTTCATTTCATGGTGCCATCACAGTTTAATGTGTTTAAAAGTTTTGGGCATTACCACTACCAAAGCAAATTGACGATGCAAAAGTGGATTTTATTTTTAAATAACGCTAAAATCTGTCAGTTAAAAGCTTCTTGGCTCTTCAAGTTTAAATATGACAGGAATATGAATAATTTTGAGTTTACCAGAATATTATCAGTTTGAATGTAATGAAAACACAGCTGTCCCAGCCAACAGCTTTCAGATGTGAAAGCCGCAATGTAAAACCCTCTTTCAGCCTTCTTGGACCTACAGTGCATTCCATCCCACACTCCAGTCAAAATTGTGCAGCCTGCGAGTCCCTGTTTTACACCGCATTGGCTTTGACAGCTATGATGAATGTGAAACAGAGACATTGGCGTTAGCTTCAATGCTGAAATATGGAAAGGTACAAAGTCATGAAACAAGGCTGCTAGGAGGCAATATGTCTGAAAATAATACCTGAACATGTCAAAAAAATAAATACAATATCTGAAAATGTCATGTTGTGTGGTGAGCTGCTGCCAGTGCCAGTAGGCTGTTATAAAAGGCCCATGTCCAATAGTCACTGTGATTAGAAAATGTTAGAGAAGGTCTAGAAATAACGTGGTGCCTAATCAGAAGTCTCAGTTTTGTGACTGCAGTTGCAGCCAACCTTTTCCTCGAGTCATCAAGCCTTTGCTCCTAAATTTGCCTGAATGCCATGCATGAAGGGAGCTTTATGTGACATGGATGTCAAGACTAATGCAGTGTGGGCAAGCAGTGATCAGGCAAACAGCCACAGTTGTGGGGAAAAAAGCAGAGAAGGCTGGAAGTAGTTTGGTTGCACTCTGTCGCTTTGTGTGAGTCTGCTTGTACGCCCATGAAAGAGTAAGAGAGATGTAAAGAAGGACTGGGTGCGTGCATGAGTGACTCGGGCCATTGTTCCAGAAAATCTGACCTGAACCCGGGACATCCTGCAAACATTTATGCAACAGTCTGCTGTCATCATGAAGAAAACTCGGGTCTGTGTGTTGAGGTACTGTTCAAACAGAGCAGGTCAGAGCTGTCATTTCCAGATTTTCAACTCGCCTATAAAAGCTTTTTTACTGCAACTTATCACCTGTTGTGAGTCTTTAAAGAGCTCTTTAAAAGCAAAGTGGCTATGTTTTATGATTTCTTAAAGCAATGTAGATGACATTATGTCATCCAGGCATCGTCTTGGCTCCTGAAGGACAGGCTGCCACACGGAGCAGAGCTGGAACGATTAAAGTAAATTATGATTGTTAAGAATAATAGCAGATCCCAGCAGGAGCCTGCTGTGTCACTCATGGAGATTTAAGTATAGATATGGCCTCAAAGGTTGCCGTTATGCACACCTCCTGCAGCCAGTCCACACAAAGCCAGCTGATTGGTGCCTACGTTCTTATACAATCTACAGTATAGAGCTCAAGTTATAATGACTTTCTCTTACACAAACCCCTTTTTTACTGTAAGGAGTGAACATCTGTCTGTCATTTTTGCACAAACCCTTTTTGGCCTGTTAGCTGCAACATGTCTCTATCAAATGTAACACCACAGTTTTTTGTTTTAGACAAAATTTTCTGCATGATTGTAAAGTGGAAGAAAATTGTAAATGAGTTTTTTACAAGTAGAATATTTGAAGGGCATGTCCCAGCTTCTAAAAACTGGCATTTTCACAACACCTGAGCTGTGAATCTCTGACACTTCTCCAGAGTAACCAGGGGCCTCCTACTAGGTTTAATGCGCTTCTTGCCTTTTTGTTAGGATTGATGTCCTTCTCTTTCCATGTTGGGATGATGAATTAAATGGTACCCTAAAAATGTTCAAAGCTTGGGATATTGTTACATAACTTAACACATGTTCTCAGGTAAACATCTCTCAGACAAACCTCCTAAGTGTTTTTATGCTGAGAATAAATTAGACATTTAGGAAGTTATCTAAGGGTATCAGAGTTAAAGGGGGTCAATAGAAAATGCATACATCAATTTTAAGGTTTTGTTTGCAAAAAAATTATAAACAATGCACAATTTTCCCTCCACCTTAAATTTCTAAGTGTTGTTTTTACTGGTTTATGACATAAGATTCTTTCAAACAGAAAAATGATGTTGGAATGTGACAAAACAAAAAAAGGTTCAAGGGGTGTAAATACTTTTTATGGTACTACTATATCAGCCAAAGATATCAAACAAAGCTCACCTGTGGAGGTGTTTATCTGAATACAATAGAATGTATTCACACAACATCTACTATGTGCACAACCAGAGCAAATACACACAAGGTAACCAGAGAAACACATTTTATTCACTCATTCTATATGGTGAAAAGAAAGCCAACAGAGGACAGAAGAGGAGGTTGTTATGGCTTTAAAAATGCAAACACTGATGTTGGGAGCACGACTTTTCACTTAAGATGCTAATTTGGCTGGAGCTCTGGGGAGAAGACGTACAGCTTACGGTAATTACCGGGATGTGAGCTCAACAGCAAACTCGTAAACAGAACAAGGCGGCTTTAGAAATGCTGTAACTTCACTTTTTTTTTTCATTCCAACACATTATGTCAATAAAAGAGCAAAGCCTGGGAAAATTTATGTGATAAGAGAAAAAGTTCAAGCTGGACTCACATCTCCTTAGGATAAATGTGTTTATGTGTGCCGCAGAGACAGTGTTCAGCAGAGCGGGAGTTAATTGAAAATCAAGCGCATGAGTGTACAGAAAGCTCTACACAACTGGTCTGTACTCTGTCTGTGGGCTGACGATCAGCTTTTGTTTTCTATACTCTAAAAGACATTATATCAAAATTCCCCAGTCACCAATTCCCATTCACTGCAAACACCACCCTCTGTCCGCTCCCTCCACTGATGCATTTCTCTTCTAATCCTTTTGCTACAAACCTCGCATGACCTTTCACAGATGGGTTGTTTGTTAATTGGTGTGTTTATTCAGATGACTTTATAGTAGTAACAATCGAAGCGTAGCTACAATGGAGAGGAAGAACAGTGCCAGAAAACCCAGTAAATATTAAGAGACTCTCGCAAAATTAAATATGCAAAACAGTAATAACAACTCTTATGCATTAATTAAATATCAGATTGAGTAGTAGGATAACAAATTAGAGTCACATGCAAATTAGGATCGTAGCTACAGAACAGGACGTTACATAAGATAATAAGATAAAGGAAGCATGGCAAATATCTTTTAGACACCTTGTAAAAGGAGCTGTGAGAACAAAAAAACATGTAAAACATTAAATGCATTGCACACTAGTTCTGCTATTATTTGGCCTGTACTTATTAATAGTCAACATAATATTCAATCTTCAATAATAAATGAAGCACAAAACCTGGTAGAGAGCTAAAAAATGCACTATTTACCATTTTTGCCAAGTTTCAACAGTCCACCAGTGAGTTCCATGTGAGACTAGAAACTCCCTGCTCTGAGAGAGAAACAGTCTCTTCCTGTGTTATCGTCGCAGCACTTGCTCTGCACAACTGGCCCCTGTCCTGCTCCCTTTCCTCTCTACTCCACTCCATAGCGGATGCAGACACCGCCCCCCACCGCTACAACCACCTACCACGTCCCCAACGATCCAGCAGCACATTGCAAGCAAACACACAATCCACAGTAGGAAGACAGCAGGGGAAAAGCCATTGTTTTTATGTGAGCCTTTTAAATTTTACTATGACTGTCCAGCCCAAGTTACGAAGTGGTAGGGACTTATTGAATATGTCTGAATGTTTCTTACTTTCTTGAAGGCTCAGAGGTTAAATTCTGGACACCTGCAGCAACCCTAAACTTCATAAATAAGACACGTTGAAACAGACACTTGTATTTAATAGAAAACAAACTGCTCCAACACTACAACATGGGTTTTAGTGTTGATGAAAATCCGAAGCTAGTCTTGGCTTCAAACTCAGGGGGTTAAAATGGTAAACAGATGATCAGTTTGATATTTGGTAAATGAGTGGGTTGACATGGTTGACAAAATGATAGAGGTAACTATCTAACACAAGTCCTGCAGTTGAGGAAGCAACTTAATGGTGGAACAGCAGCTTCAGATACAGTTAGACTTCTGCCAATTATGCCATTCCTGGCACAGTTGTAAATTATAAGTTGCCAGCATTTCCATCAACTAGTAATAAACCAGGATTTTGATGGCAGACAGTCACACGATCACTTTGAGTTTGTTTAGCAGGAGAGTTTGTGTTTTCTTTCTGACCTTTGTTTTTTTTCCCCCATATAACAAAGGGTATTCCTACTTGTTCCAGCAATGAAAGTTTTTGTGGCCAATGTTTGATAACTAACCTGCCAACACGAAATTGAGTGTGCTATATTCTTGTCTTGAAAGGCTCATCTTGTTTTTGAGTATATTCTAATAAGTCGTTACCAAAATTATTTGCTTTTCAAAAAGTTACTAAAGTCTTGCACTAAAGACAGGCAGTTATAAAAGATAACAGGTCCAAACTTACACCAAGACTGAAAGATCCCTTACTGCATGTAGTAATTTGCACATATTCAGTCTGCTTCTCACCTACCTACTATCCTTCTTGCCAAACAAACACATGCAAACTATTTGCTTACGGCTTGATTTGTCCCAACTTGCTCCTCGATGTCGACCGTGAGACTGAACATTTAGGACAGCCCAGAACTGCGCAATACGTGCTCAATTTGCTTACATGTGCAGATAAATCCTTCATGGTAAAACAAAAAGTGGACACATTTGCCATCACTAGTCAGAAAACCGGTCTTTGCACAAGTTACAGCTGTTTTTACAAAGAGAAACAGAGCTTTCTTCTCTCCTATAAAAGGAAAATCCTTCATGCTGTATAGCAAACTGAAAATTCACAAAAGGAAGAGTGAAACATATGCTAACTACTTTAGGTACAGCTTTTTAAATGCTTGTTAACACAAATGCCAATTCAGTGCAGTTAACTATCTAGATGTAATGAAATAACCCTTTGTTACTGCCATGATATGAGGAGCACCATCTCTGACTGTACAGCAAGTTGAACCTTGAAGTAAGTGGCTATGCCAGCAGAAGCCGACACTGGATGCCACCGCGCTCAGTTCAACACAAAAACTGTAGTGTTGCATGAGAATTTGGTGTCAACAACATAAAGGGATTCAGGTGCATCATGCTGGTGCTGGTAGTGTAACAATGTGGGGAATATTTCCTTTCTGCACATTGGATCAATGAGCTCCAATTTATTTAAGTATTATTGCTGATCCTGTCCATCTCTTTATGTCCGCGGTATACCCATCCTCTGATGGGTTTTATCCAGGAGGAAAAGGATGAGTTTGCCATACTTCAGCAGCCTCCACAGTCATTGGATCTCAATCACTTAGAGCACCCTTTGAGAGGTGATGGAAAGGTGAATTCACCTCAAGGACATTAAGCGGACAAATCTACAGGAACTGTGTGATATTATCAAGTTGATTTGGACCAAAATCACTAAGGAATGTTTCAAAAACATTGTTGAATCTGTCACCAAATAGGTGTCCCTCTTAGTACTAACAATGTGCACCTAATAAAGTAGCACATGGGTGTATTTAAATAACTGATACAATGTTTTGGTTTTTGTTTTGTTTTTCTATGGGAAACCTGTTATCTTGTAAGACACAACATGTTGTCAGGAATTCTTGAAACCAATTAGCAACTTCCTGAAGACTGCATGGTTTCTTTGTGCCACATACAGTATTTATTATATCTACTTTCTGCTTGCATGAGCAGATACTTAATAATTAGAGAAGGGTTTTAAAAAGAATCACAGACAAGCATCTAGCACTCAATATTACTGTACTTTTTTTCTCATATTTTTGCTGACTCGTCAAAAAACTTATTCCCAATCATCCACCTTTGTTCCAGTCAATTAACAGTAGAAACCATTAAATCTCTGGACTTATGTTTTAATGTGTTAGCAGCTACTGCACTTTTTAAACTGCAGTCTAAACAAAATACATGATCAATTAGTAGAAAATGTGACTAGCTTGCTTATGTAAAGCATGAAACCCCAGTTGAGGCAAAAACATTAAGAGAACTGTGCCACACACTCCACATCTATCAAACCAATTAGTTACTACAAATTAGCTCCAAATGCCAAGAGAAACTTTACTGCTGCAAATTACAGGTGCTTCCTATCATCCATGTCATCTTGCTTAGTGCAAGACAAATCTGTGCGCTCATTTTATTAGTTGGAAAACGTATTTCAAATATCTTATGAATGCAGCTTATTTGACTTTAAATAATTCAGCTGCTGTGCTGCCAACCCATCCCTTTATCTTCACCAAGAGCGAGCCAGCGGGAAATAAAATACAGAGGATCAAAATAGGTTTGAGCCAGATGCTCAGAGCTGTGAAATCATCCCGGTACACCTTCATCTCTGAATCGTCTTTTGAAGTGAGGCTCATTCATTTGACGCAAAGGAATGGGTCCAGATGTAGGATAGACTTGCATACCAAAGGTATAGATTGGAGGTAAAGGGGGAAAATTCAACCTATATATTCAAATACAGTGCCCACAACTATTCTTGCCAACATTAAGATATTTGCTTATGCTTTAAAAGTAAATTGGTAAAGCTTACTTAATATTCTTTAGAAGCTACTCTATTGCTGCAGTTGTCTTGAACTTAGGAGATTTTCTCTATTTTTTACTGCTTGGTCGTCATCCAGCCCTGTTTGTCACAGTTCCAGTTGTTTTAGAGGTTGTTAATTATTGCTCCAACAGCAGAAAACTTAAGGGGAGTACATAATTTCTGGCCTATGAATGTCTGCCTTGTGTGAATGGCATGTTCTTTTGTGTTTCCCATTTTGAAGGGAAACATAAAATAGGAAACATTTTGTGTTTCTATAAAGACATAAGACCAATAGAAATAGATCTTATGTCACATTGTATTTATACTCTAGGGAAGCATGAGCTTTTGGATCACTATTTAAAAATCCCTACATTTTGCTTTTAACTTAGTGTTAAAAATAAATCACAAAAATGGCTTCCTTAAAAAGTGTTGTAGAAATTGGTTGGAGTAGCAAGAATTGTGGCTTCAAAACAGTTACTTTGTGTCTTCACATTGGATTTTTTCCACCTCTGATTTAAAGTACTGAGATTAATTATTGTTTTTCTAAAATGTTCAGTGTGAGATTATGCCACAGCATTGAATACCAATACTAAATACCAGTGACTAACAAAAGAACTCAATCCAACCACTGCCAAATCTGACTACGTTTAACAAAGACACTAAAATTAAAGTTATAAGCCACTGGTCTATATGTTGTCAGATATAAGCCCTGTTCACTGTTGGTACTCAGATGTACTTTTCCACTGCAGACTTATGCTGGTGTTGAGCCTCAGCCACAACATTTACTTCTACCATTGCTTAGTAACATGGCCAGAACCATAACCATAAATTCAGAAATAATTAATGCAAGTCATCTTTACTCCAGAGTGATTCCATTATTACTCTTCAATTCGAAATGCATTAGTCGGAATCATCATAAATTAAAAAACTTTTTGTTAATTAATGTAATTGCCTCTTTGCTTTCTTTGTGTTGGTGTAGTTTAGTAGGTTTTGTAAAAGGGCAAACAAGCTGAAGAAATATGTTAAATAACTAGCCAGTAAAGCTCCTATGTTGACAAATGGCATTCATGGTGCTCCAAAGGAGTGTAAGGGCACAAGGTTAAAAATGTCACTGCCTTTGCCTGTCAAGATGATCCAAACTTGTTAGGATCCTCATCACCTTTGCATGCCTTTTTGGGGTAGAGCAGCTCCAAGTCAGACTGCTGTTGTTAACTTAAGCCAGTGGTAATACAGCTCTGTTTTTGCTGCAGAACTGGGCACAGAGAAGAGCTCAGACCTGATTAGCTGGTCTGATTAGTGCACTGGCGTTGCGTTTGAGACAGCGTGTAAAATTCTGTCTGGCTTGCCTCATTATCAGCATTGGTCAGTGGCAGGTCCATCAGGGCCTTCTGTCAGAGCAGCTTAAAACTCCCCACCCCTCCAATGACACTGGGATTAGACACAGTTTCGGCGCCACTTGTCCTCTCAGTTGGGGTACCGCACCCCTAAAAACAAACCCTATTCCCCAACAAAACATCCTGGTTAATGATCCAGTCATCAAATAGACATCTCCATCTTTCTGCGTCCTGTTTTTCTCCGATCATCATTTTATGTAGAAGCGGCAGCAAGAACATCTCCTGCTGATTTGAAAGGTGATGTTTGGGTCCAAACATGTATCATTGTACTTTACATGAAATTTGCACACCAAGCAGCACACCCTAAAAAAGATTTATCACTCAGAGGTTTCACATCAAAATGCAATCCAAACTTTTTGTATGTATTGTAAAAAAAAAATCAACTAAAAATAAAATTAAAGTTATCTATAATTAACCTACTGCATTCAAGGCACAATGTAACAAACAACAGAATAACATGAAACCATTTACTAGGATTTTAAAAGTTCCAGTTTTTATATTTAAATGAGTTATGCTGTGAAGTCCTACAGGGATAATGAGGCAGCACTGGATATAAGTACGGTAAGTTATCTTGAGTTTAGCTTGTATTTAAAACCAGAGGCGATTCCATCCCAAGACTAATCCCAGCTCAGTTCAACTTTTCTTTAATCATGTTCCAATCTCTTGCAGGACGCTGCATTTGGAGTCAGCATTATCTTGTTGACCTTGAGTCTGTGAGGCAAGAGTGTAGCGGAGCCAGGAACCCACAGAGAAAAGAATGCGGGAGGCTGACCAAATGTTAAAAAAGACTCAGGTGGAGTCTTTAAAAACTGTCTCTACTTTCTAAACTCCCATTTTCAAAGTTTTTATTATATTCAAACATGGATTAAGCTGCTAAAAAATGTGGTAAGGTGAGGTCTTTTTTCAGTGGTGCAATGAATTTATGATCCTCTTTTCAGATGCACATATACTCTATACCATGGTCTCTACAAGCATAGGCACTTTAAGGGCACTGTTTACCATTTATGTACCCATCAAAAACTTTATATTTTCCTGCTTCATAGATTCACGGCTAATCAATCAAAATCTGTTCGAGATTACTTAACTATTAATAGATTCTTTTTAGGAAAATCACTACCATCACTAATCACCTTTTAGGTGAAAAAAGGTTATGAAATGTTGCATTGTTTTAATCTATTTTCCCACAGCACATGTCCAAGACTACAGTGGTTCAAAACAATAAAATGACAAAAAGACCAGCAAGTATTTTTTTACTGGCTACTGCACTAAATCCAGCTGTTTTTCCACATAAAGTGTGCTCAATTTACCTATGAGGGCATCCAAGTTCCACCTTCTAAACGTAATCCAAAAGCATAACTGCGGAGTTTAAAATAACGTCACACCATGTTCCAAATGGGTCTGGATATTTAGGAAAAGTTTAAGCTGAAGGTATAGAAGTAGGAAAACTACCCCAAAATGCTCTGGAGTATTGCTTCAACACAATCTTAGGCAAATTATGAGGAAGAAATGAACTTAAACCGCATATTATGACACATTAAACATCTTCAGAAAAATGCATATACAGAAGACAAAACACACTAAAGCTGGTAAGTAAGCAAAAGTTTCCTTGAAATACAACAGCTTTGATCTCAATAAAAACAGCAAAATGATTACAACCTGTTATATAAAGCAACATCATAAGAAAACAGAGCTGCTTTTGACTATCAGTCAGACCTTTATCAGTTTCAATGTGCATGTTCATTCAGCAAAGCATACTGAAAAAATATTATGTATGATCACTGCAGATCTAACATTAGAGGAAAAGTTAACATAAAAAATTATGGAAATATCCTTGTCAGCAAAAATAAAAATTGTAATTTACAAGCACTGAATGCAGTTTTTATGTTCATACTAATTCAAACAACAAATAATTAAAACATATTTCAAATAAGAAAAAATATCAACTCTTTCTTCAGTTTGTTTTTCAAGTGATATTCCAATGACATTGATTTATTGATCTCCAAAGTGACATAATTCAGAGTTAATACTTTCATCTTCTAACATACACAATCTAGCAAATGTTTGGATAGAAGCATGAAGCTTTGTGACCTCGAAAACAAGAAATACTGAAGAAAGCCTTCCACATTCTTTGTATCACTGGTAAATATGTGAAAAGCCCTTAAATCAGTTAACCTTTCTTTGTACAAGAAAGGAAAAATCTTAATGAAACAATTTGGAAAATCACTTTAATTGGAGTGATTTTCACCTTAAGAAATAATTGACTACAGTAAATGAAATTATTAAAAGGCCTACTACAGTAACTTGTGCCCCCAACAATTTCTATAAAACCAGTTTAATTAAAGAGTATACTTTAAGTATACTTCACTTTTGATATGTTAAGAGTGTCAAGGATTTTTGGGTTAGTTTAACTTCCTGTTTTTCTTGGGCATTAATACAATGTGAAACAAAGGCCCATTTGTCCTACCTACTCTTCAAAATTGGAAAGATACAGAGACATAACTTTCAAGTAAGGCAAATGAGGGTTTATAAGTCAAAAAATAGCTCCAACAAAATATTTTCTTACCTAAGCTCACATAGTTTGTGCAATTATGAAAAACCTGGAAAATTGATTCCAAAAACGTTTCTCTCACCATAATGCAAAGTGAAGATGATGGTGGGGGAGATAAAAGGTGACTAAAAGGAGAATTTAATTTACTTTCGGTCAGTTTGTCTGCCTTTTGAACACAAAGGCACTTAGATGCTCCAAAATATCTGCTTCATTCTGTTCAAAAACCTGTTCACAGCTCATCACACGCACAGAAACTGACACAGCCACAGGAAGGAATTTGGATTTTGTGTCTGTGTGTGTGTTTGTAATCGGTCAAGCAGCTCATTTAGTCGCAGTCGTCGCCCCTGGGCAGAGGCAGAAGGGTGAAGAGGATGTGTGGCAGTCTGGGCCAGTGGGAAGTTATCTCATCTCCCTTTGGGAGGTTTCCAGGTGTTTGGAGAAGGAGGAGGGGGGTATGAGGAGTAGAGGAGATTAAACCACTTGCTTTTGTTGGAGAAAAAGAGTATCTCATCAGCCTCTTCATTTGAGTCAGTGTTAGGGCAGCCATTCAGAAAATACAAGGGTCATCAACTTTTCCGGCTCCCATGATATTATCTTTCCAACCTCCGGCTGACCTTGATAAAACTTCCGCCTATGTAACTCAAACCCAAGCAGACATTTCATTCTCACCTCTGAAGCATGCACTGCCACTGATGCGGCTTTTCCTGTATGGCCGGCATCTTTACACCTGCATGGGAAAGGCAACAAATCCTCCACTCTATCGCTCACACAGCAGTGCTACTGTGAGGCTTGTTTTCTGCTTGTTTTGTCTTCAAGCTGAATAACACCTCCCCGGGATGCAAGATGACAAATGCTGCAATAAACTCTTTGTTTGTACTTTGTTTTCATTTTCTACTGCATCTGTTAGCAGTTACTGATTGCGTTCCTCTTGAGAATGCCAATCAGATTATGCCAAGCACAGTTTGCAATCATGGTTTCCTCTATTCATGAACCCCGAATTCACTTGTCAAATATTCATACTTGTATTTGCCTGCCTTATGGCAATATCCTGTAATAAATTCAAAGTAATCACCAGTAAGCTCCATCTCACCAATCTGAATAACAAACTTGCAATCAGCATTAGCTGTGCCTCTAAACTCTGGGTTGATGAACTTTAAAAGCAACAACACATTTTGGTTTTTTTTTACACTATCTAAACTTAGATTAAAGTAATATTATCAGAAATGACCTCTTCTGAGGATACTGGGCTACATCCTCAACGATCCATGTACTTGGAATGACCCAAAGTATATTTAGATACAAAATAAAAGAAAGGAGCTTGGGGCTTCCTGTAAGTAGGCAGCAAGCATCTGGTCTTGTAAAATTGAGATAATGATAGACCATTAGAGCCAAAACAAATTAAACAATTCTGAACATGTTACAGACATCCCATCTAGCATCAGTCTTCATCTATAAAAATGTTTTACACTTGATTCAATACAATGTCTAAAAATGTCAAAATTACAAAGGCAAAGAAGTTGAGCAGCAACAACTAATACACTACAAAAAAGGGAATTTGGGGGGTATTAACTATCACCATACACAACACCATCCACCTATCAATCTCCCGCTCTATTTTTCCCTTATTTGTGAACAAGCCCATGGGATTGGTGGAGATGGGTGAAACATCTGCAGTGATGTGGGGTCTATACCAAACCGTTTTACAGTGCAACTTTCCACCATTTGCCTGAATGCACTGTGAAGTGCTTTGGGGTTGCTCTGGACTTGATAAAGCACTAAACAAGTACAGGTCATTTCCCATTTATTTATTTTTATAGAATGTCCATTAAAAAAATGCAGTCAAGGCATTGGGGGTTATTTGTTTTGCCATTCTAAGACTGTTTGGGGCCATCAGCAGGAAACCCATTTAAAAACTTTCTGGTAGCATATATATATATAAACAAGTACATAGCAGTCAATATTTCAAGCAACTACTCGTCATTACTATGTCATCACAATTATTTTCATGCAAGATGCAACATGTAGCCTTATTGCAGACCCCAAAACGCGCGATCATAATGTGACTTATTTTGCAATTAAGTTGAAGGTGAACGCATCGTTTTGATCTTTTTTTTTTACCTCAATAGGTCTTTCAAACGAATTATCAATTAAGTCATACAGCAGCTGGAAATTTTTTCCGCAAGTAAAACTTGTGCGCAAACTTTGACAGCATGGTTCGGTAAGAAGGAAAAAAACAAAACAGCTTAAGGCTGGCGCACTGCTGTGTTAGAAAACCGCAACAAAAACACGCATCGGTGTGATCTCTTCCAGCTCAAACTTCCAACACAGTAGCAACTGAAACGACTTCAGCTGCACTTGCTGACTAGAAAGACATCGCAAATCTCGATGTACTCTACCTTTACTGCTTCTGATCCGGGCGCATGTACTCCTGTTGGCTCAAATAATTTCAGAAAGTTCCTTTTCAGTTTAATTATTGCCGGACTTCACGTGCAGAGAACCATATCCCTCCAAACCACCTTTAGGTCCATAGCCCGTTCAAGCAGAGCTCTCCTGCTCCTCTCACATCGAGCCAGTTCTCTCCTACAAGTACCTACACGTAAACTGAGCCCTTCAGCTGTGACATCACGAGTCCCTATGGCAACCCTGACTCCACCCCGGTCCGGAGCTGATCCTACCTGTCTGACTCCTTCCGACTCGAAGTATTCTCTTCCCTTTATTTTTAGTTCAATAAACCACACGATTTGTATATTTATCTATATTTGGATGACGGGAAAACTTTGAGACTCAGATAGATGTAAACAACTGGGCTGATGTTGTCCTATTATCTTCACTGGCTGTAGATTTGCATATGTCAGAGTCTATGATGTTGTTGTGGAAGAAGGTTTCACTGTGTGTGTAAAGACTGCCTGACAAAACCCCTCTTGGACAATGCTTTGCACCCTCGCCTGGAGCTACCCCATGACTCAGTAACTATCTTACCATTACCTGAATTGTTTTGGCTACAAACCCTCTGTTTGCTCATCCTTTTAGTGTCCTCTGACCAAAAGCAAACAGGCAGAGAATGACCAGGTGAGGTGAAATGTTCACCTTGATTCTAGCCCAGATATATCAGTGTTGAAAGACACGACACAACTTTATAACCTCCAAAAACTCAGAAACAAAACTGGGAAATATATATTCTCCATTATCATGTCGCTTAGAGTATATCAGTCTGCCTGAAACTGAAGAGAAGTCAAATGAGGTGATTAAAGCAGGAGCATATGTGGCCAATTTGAACTGTTGATATTTGCATGTTTTCTGCTATACTTCATAACACTCTTTCACTACAGATGTGGGAGGGAACAATGACAGGCAGATTTATTGGATGCACCTCGAATATTACCCGCGGCAAAAAGGAGGAAGGAAATAGTTTTGAGATTCATTGCAGTATACAAAGAAAAGTAATCAGCATAATTTAAAACTAAACAAAAGCCCTTTACACAGCTGTTATTTTCACAAATTCAGACATGGACACGTTTCTTACCTCTCCCAGAAAAGATGAGTAAAGACCTATAAAATAAATGCAACTTTCTTGGCTGTAGCATAATAACGGCACAAAAATTTCAGTGCATTTATTCAACAAGAGGAAAAAAACAAACAAAAAAAAGCATTTAAAAAAATCTTTTTAATAAAATCACCAGAGGCAAAATAGTCAGCATCCATAGCAAATCATTTAAAACTAAACACAAATTAAGCATTTAGAGCATTTTTATGAACATTTACTTCTCTCGGTTTCCCTGATGCATAAATATGACGACACTGCAAAGAAAAACAAATGAGGAACTAAACTTGTCGTCAGTCTGCATGAAGAGCAGGAAGAAGGTACAAAAATCTCCAAACTCCACTGTGAGAGCAGAAGCATAGAATGGCATCTTAAGGCTACAAGTCTCCATAAAGACCATTAGATGCCATCCATATGTCAATCGTTTGCTTAGGCGACGTGCCAAAATAGAACCCCATGAGTCCTACCATCACTAAAGTAAGTAGATTTGAGAAAAGCTACGGAAGTTTAACTAGAATAGCATCTCCTGTGATCAGAGCAGGCTAAATATGAACTTTTCTGACAACAAACATCACAGATAGGTTAACCATGAAGCATGATGAGAAAACATGTCATAGCAAATGTTCAGCGTGGGGCTGGAAGACTTTCTCTTCCAAAGAGGACACTTGAGAGAGTGCATGAAACTCTTTGAAATACAATGACATTTAAATGACATATATAGTGGATTGTGGTTTCAAAATCCGTCTTCTCCCATAGTCATGCACGTCCTCAGACATAAATTAAATAAAAATAAAGTACAATTTTATCTAAATGATTCAGCTAAATCTGTGGTGCATTTCTCCATCTGTATGTTTTTTTTTTTTTGTTTGTTTGTTTTCCATTTTTATTGCAGATATTAGGTTATTGTATGTTTTTTATTTCAGGATGTAAATAATTTCTTCCATCCTTCCCCTATTTTTAAAGGTTGGTGGGAACAAAACTATCAAGTGGGGTTTTCTTTAGCTTAGGTCACATCAGGCATTATGTCTAATGTCTGGTTTCACTGCAGCTGTTCCAGATCTATTTGGCAACAAAAGACAGGGCTTAACTTAACCACAGCTAAGGCACATATGGGCACCAAACCTGTAAGAGGCTCTAATGGCCACTAACCCTACTCAAAGCTTAATGTATCACACAATTTATCAACTTCAGATGTTGACTTCACCATCCACTTAAACAGCTGTGCACTTACTAATAGTGCAGAAAATAACTAAGAAACAGAATCTTCCACATATTGCAGACAACTTCTGAGTTACTTTGTATTTACAAAGAGAGACAGTTATCTCATTGTTAAGTCTTACTGTGTCTTGCAAATGTATTCATATGGTCTTATTTTCAAACTCCAAGCTCCATTTATGTTTAACCTTACAGCAGGATAGGAGACAAACATATAGCCAGAGCTCAAGGGAGGATTTGCTTCAAGACTTTAAAGAATTCAAAGCTTTTATCAAGAAAGAACTTCCTAAAGTTTCAGCATTTAGTTGTCCAAAGCTAGTGTATCATTTTCCTTCTTCTTAATTATGCATAAAATCTGAATAAAGTAGATTAAAATGGACTGTTGTCACATGAGAAAATATGAACATGTTCAAGAGGTATGCCTACTTTTGCTAGTCACTGTAAACACCTGCTTGTTTTTGCTTAAAGAAAATTCCAAAGCATTGTTTAGTGTAAAAGGAGATTGTTTACATAAATCATACACATTACATAAATCAACTCCTGTTTCTGCTGGAGTTAATTTAAACCTCCTTAAACCCACTGACCTGCTCTCTCAGCCTCTCCTGATGGCCCATGATTGCTGAGGCATGATGGGGGTATTTCTGCTTCAGGTGCTCCAGGAAGGCCTCCCTCTTCTTGTCCATATCTGAGGGCTGCATGGCCAGGATCTCTTTGGAGCTGCGGGCCCCACCTAATGTGTGCCTTCGAGGGACAGTGCGGTTGCCTTTGGCATCCCCTTTTGTAGAAGCTGTCCCATTTGGAGACGCCTGCCTGCGGCTTACATGTTCAGTGTCCTCTGGGGAGGTCACCTTCAGGTTGCTTTTGGTTTGTTCTGAGACAGCAAAGGGAAACAGAGACAAGGAGTCATAACTCTGAACAATTACTATTTTAATCAATCCCACCTGCAAGTAGAATCCTAACTTGTGATGTCTCCTGTAAAAGTCTGAACCCACAAATCTAGGATAAACTATTCCGTAGAATTTTAAAACAGGGAGCTCAAGTCACTGTAACCAAGGTAATATTTCATTGGGTCTGTTTTTGGCTGAAATAGTTAGTGAACGGCGTTTATGTAGACTTGTTCAATTGCTGCTCCACAAAAAACCACATTCACACCGAAACACACATTTGCACACTTATTTGCAAATCAGGAGTTTGGTGTCTTGCTTGAGGATACTTTAACAAGTTGTGTAAAGGAAGCTGGAATAAAACCAACAGTCTTCGAACTACCAGACTAATTTGTCAAAAACCTGTTATAATTTAAGTTTATTTTCACATATTAAAATCAATCTGGAACTGAAAAGCTGTCACAGTGCCTTGGAAAATGTGTCAGAGGGTAGAAACGCAATATCTTGAAATTATCTGTTTTCTTGTTTTATAGGCAGATACAATCTGTACCTTTCAAAGGGTAAAATAAGCACATCTTGCAGATTTCAGCCCATGAGCAGTTGAATTAATAATTTCCAGAGAGTTCACATCTTTTTGCCTGTAAAACCTTAAAAGCACACAGTGTACCACAAATGCGGGAAAGACTTTATTTTTTTTTAATCTTACCCTCTCAGAAACTTTGAAACAGTTTCAAAGTTTCTGCTGTAACCTTGCTGTAGGTTTAACAGCTGCAGTATATACACACCTACTAATAACTGAAGTACGCCAGAACTGAAGAAGCCTCTGAGATGAGATGTGAAATATTGTCACGACACACAAATAAAATCCAGAAGACTTGTCTAAGCACTGAAAGATTGAGAATCTATCCAGAGGACTGCAGCTTTTACATTTTTGTTTCTACTGTCTGCTTTGTTTTCACCTATGATTTTTTATTTTTACAAAAACAGGTATAAATTTGAAAAAAAAGAAACAATAAAAACTAAGTGGTCTTGCGTCATCCACCCAAACCTCCACCCTGCTCATGTCACAGCATGTCTCATGTACTCCAATACTATTTTTAACTCCCAAAACAGTTTCCCCACTGCTAGCAAAATTACACTCAGTAGAAAGAAAACACTCAAATACTGTGAAAGATGTGAAATAATATATGGGAGGCATATCAAAAAGTTCATTACCTTCCCTAAGTGAACAACCTTTAGGTTCATCAGCAATTCCTTTCTCCATTGCTCTATAAAATCAACCTTTCAAAAAAAAAAAAAAAAGAAGTCCAAGCTAGGAGGACCAACTCTCCGCAGGCTTACAGATTCCAAATGTAGCTCACGTGGAAAAAAAGGGGGCCGGAGATAGGCCCTGCCCCTCTGCCCCAGGATAGACTAGTGGGGATTTAGAAAGTCAACTGCATTCCAGGACACAGAGCGACCAGACCCTCACCCCTCTGGCTAAAGGCTCTACTGCTGCTTTGGAATGATCACAGACTGAATGCAAAATGGAAAAAAAAAAAACAAAACCCAATAGATAAAGAGCAGGAACTATCACCATATACTAAGAGACTAACAGGTGTCAAATTGACTGACAGGCATGAACCCTCACGCGTTTGCCTGCAATCTGTTCTTGATCAGGATTCTGTCTGCAGGCTGTGTCTCATTAAGTTTTCTGTCTATATTGAGGGGGGGGGTGGCACCAGATGCTAGAACACATCCCAATGTGTCATTATCTACTTCTGAACACATCACAAACTGCTCTCAGCATATGCAGTCGGCCATTATTTAATCAACTCATTTGATGTATGGGACAGAAAAAGACACATGCCAGTCCAGTAGGCAATGTTGTCTTCAATTGAATCAAACTGTTACCTACATTTTATTTGTCTTAACAGAAAAGGCCTGCATCTGTTTGTAAATCAGTTTCTCTGCAGTTGCTGATGTAAGGTGACCCAGTCTGAATGTACCAGCAGAAGGAACAAAGTAATGTAGTTTTATCAACAAAACATGATAGGATCAACGAGCCAGTTTGTGGCTTGTGTAATCAAAACTTCTGGGGTGAATGAGTGAAAAGAACCCACAATGCAGCAGCTGACCTGTAATGTCAACCACATGAGGACGAGCTTGCCTCTTTCATCCACCCACATGCTTGGGAACTTGCTCACAACTGGCTGAGAATTAGCAGGCCACATGGGGGTAGTGTCATTTGGTCATACTGCGGAGCTGATGCAATGCTGATGAGGTTCATTGTACTCTGTAGTATTCATTATTTGCAGAAATACTTAAGACATATTTCTCCCCCACTATGACTCTTGGAGCTAGGATAACATGAAACTACATTCCTGGCTATAAGCTTTAACACAGTGCTTACATAACCGTATTCATATAAATCTTGCTCTGGTTGTAGGGAGTATATGGCCTTCATGATTTGCATAAAACTGACCTAAAATACATTTCACAGTCTGTAAATCAGATAAATGGAGCCCCGGGAAAATAATTGTATGAAAATGCAATATCTAGTCATTTGGGTGTTGCGAAAATAAACCTTTAATAGACCCCCTCCCAATACAGGGTTTGTCTGAAAAAAATTAGTTGTTTTTAGCGTCTAATTAACCGCATGCAGGTTTTATTGTTCTTTTTTTGCTGACAGGCAGTTTTCCTAAAAATGTTATGATTGACAATGACTGAATTAAATTAGCACATTTTCAAATAAGTATATGGGGTATTTCTAATGACAGAACTGACTGAAATGTATTTCAGAATTTTGTATGGTCTCAGTTGTGACCCGAGGACTTGAAAAATGAATGTTATTACACTGGGAAAGAGTTATTTTGGAGTTACATCTAAAAGTTAAGTTACTCCCAAAAAATTCTATGATTTGAAAGCAATGCTAGTGTTTATGTGTCAAAATTCCTCAGTCTTGACAATGACAAATACATCATCCCAAACCAACAGGTTAGTCTTTCCAAAATCAAACCTATAATCAAAGCAGTTTCCCCAAACCAACAATTACAACCTTACGTCCCAACAACCTGCGTGGCTGCACTTTTCGCTGTCAGCATTTCAGACCACAAAGGGAAGAAAAGACATCCTCCTTTTAGGGTGTCACAAGAGACCTGGAAGTGAATTATGTCAAACTGTAGTGGCTCAAGAATATGATTCTCTTCTGCCCAGCTGCCACCGTTGAGTAAATGATGGCCATCTCAATTGAAAGACAACATGGGGCACTTGCTCAATGAACAGCAGGGCAGTCCTTCTGTTTGCAGTGACTTTCTGTCTGTCACTTATTTATGGAGGAATGCTTCAGTGTGCACCCGCCCACTCTCCCCTGCTATTACTGTCCCATAACTATGCAGTTGGACACAAAGATCTGTTGTGTGCAATAAAAGCAGGGCTCACATGGCAATACCCTGAAGCCATGAAACCAATAATGGTTCTCTGCTATAGTTACAGTGTTTATTATGTGTAAGTAATCAGAGATGGGATAACCTCACACGGAGCTGTATCACAAACACAAAGTAATGAATTACAATAGTTAGCATTAACATATGAAAATAATGAATTTTATAATTCATTATTATATTCTTGTTGGTTTGCTTGATTTGTTATTTTTTTACTGCCTTATATTTTTATCCTGTGTAAATCACTTTCTGTTACCCTCATCAAAATGGCTCTGTAAATAAAGATAGACATAGGAAATGATGTAGAACATATCTAAGCTGGTAGAAGGTATGACCTTCTTCAGAATTTTACTTGGTCTCTCTTGGAAATTTAATTTTGAGTGACAAAAGTTGATTCTGTGATGAAAAAGTCTGTGAGGAGACAAGGCATGGAAGGAATTAAAGTTTCCAAACACACAAAACACATAAATTTCCAAGCACCAGAAAACTACCTTTGCAGAAAAAGCACACCACTTTACCGTGGTCCAGATCTTGTTTGTTCTTCCACAGCAGTTGAATAATATATTCCTATCTATGAAACCAAGATTTTAAAAAAGCAGAGAGAAATTTCTCAGCGTTTTGGCGTTGCATGACCATTCATTTTGGCCATGTGAACCCCAAAATGGAGGAACATTTAGGTTCCTTCAAGACCTGAAAGAATTCATTGCTAATGCTGATACATGTATTCTATGCTCTTCATTTGTTTACATGCACTTTCCTCTGACCAAACTGTCTGCACATTGAAGCTACCAGAAAGAGCATTAAATTGTAGACGTAGCCTATAAGAATAAATAAGCTTACATTACAAATATGACCAACATGTTTCCAAGTATGCAGCTTCATAAGGCAATGCTGCTCTGTCGCATATTTCAAAGTCACTCAACACATTCATACCTTAAAAATCTACTGACGGAAATATCTTTCTTCAGATCAAGATATTGGCTTTCCTTTTTTAAAGCACAAAGTATGAAACTAAAATTCTCAGACATATACATATTTTACACATTGAGTTTTAACCTTTGTATGCAACTGCTTATTTAAAGGGAGAAATAAATACCTTATGTAATAATTAAGAAGAATTATATCAGTTTTAAGTCAACAAGTCTGAAAATGGTCTTACTGTGTTTAGCAATGTCTTTCAAGAAAGTTTCATTTATTAAACTCACATAACTTGGAAATGTTGTTTTATTTCAGAATATTGGTTTATTTCAGAGCAAAATAAATGAACAGACATGCAATGTCTGTTCATTTATTTTGTCTATGCTTAGGTGATCTGCTGAGTCGCGAATTAATTAAACATCTATATGCTGCTATAAATATGTTCCTGCTCCAAACTATTTAAAAGGATAGATCAGAATTTTTGAAATGAGATTATGTTAAAAAGTCAAATCTGACGTGTGGTGGATCACTGTATCTGGCATCTTTATTTGACACAGATCCAATGTAGTCACAGAGAGGCCAAGATCAAAGCAGACTTCTGCCATTGTGCTTTCTGCACTGGGTGGTTATTTACAGAGAAGCAGATGATTATTTCTAGGATGACAATGCGCTACCGATAACCTTCTTTTGTGAAACACGCACTAAGATTGTAACGTCATTACGCCATTGTCTGCAGGAAAAAAACATGTTGGTGAATTAGCATTCTTTTAAACTTCTATAATAACTTTGTTTTTTTTAACACTGTGTTACGTTTCTTTGACCAGAGTTGCTTTATATACTCGCTACTTCAAAACATATTTGACACAGGAAGATCCATGGTGGCATACCACCTCCAATCTCAATCTGATGTGCAAATAATCATTGGCTTCTCTGTAAATAAGCACCGAATGCAAATATTGCAATGGTTTAGAGGTTCTATGAACTTTTTGAGCTTGGGGTTGTTAAGGATGGTGGAAGTCTGCTTTAGACTTGATCCTTCAAACCCAAGTAATCTGGATTCATACATCATGAAAGCACAGACAGAATGACCTACTGCAAATAGGCTACTACCTATTATAACCATTTATCATAACTTCACTTCAGCAATTATGAGCCATCCCTTTAACTAAGATCACAAAGAGATCTAAGTCTAAAACTTACAAATTAAATCTCTGTGTTACATACTGTTAGTGCAGCTATTATTCAAGTTAAGATACTATGTGTGCTTTATCAGTGTGAGTGTGCATAATCAGATACACAAGACTTTCCAGACTTTCTGCCCTGACATACCCGCATTAACAGGAAGGCACAGGGCCAAAAGATGAGCCACAGACACATGGTGTGTGTTTACTTGAGCATCAGCATATGAGAGTAATGAGTGACTAGTATACCAAAGTAGCTCCAAAGGAGGATGTGGGCTAATTAAAGACAAAAAATGGGTACAGAAGAAATACCAAGTGTTAAATGAGGCTATTGGCAGCAGTAATTGATTTTTTTTGCTTACTGCCTCCTGGCGAAGCTCCTCCTGAGAAGTTGACAGGTGTAACTCTTTAAATGGAGTGCAAAGTTTACATCCTTACTGAATAGACGATGTCATTAAAACTCTACATGCACAGTCAGTCATAAGGAGATGTTCTATATTCCTTGTAGAAGTCAATATTACATTAGACAAGTGTAACGTCGCTAGTTGTGCTTTTAGAGATAATTCACTGTCCTCCCCCTCAGTCTTCCTCCCGCATTGTTCAGCCAGCAAAATAAAAAACAGAGAGGAGGAAAGAGATGAGCTGTGCAACTTTTGCTTTAGATGTTCAGAGGCCAACCACATCTCCATCCATCAGCAAAAATGATAAATAAAAGCTTCTATTTATTTGTAACCTAATGAATCCACAATATTGTTTTACCTGTTGAGCTATCTCTATCAAACAAAAAATAGCTGTTTAGAAAGATCTGCCTCTTCCCTCCCCACCAGGGGGTGCTGTTGAAACCCCCCACTTATGCAATGTTTTGTTGTCAAAATATGTGCGTGTATGAAACAAAGCATCTGTTGCAAACATTAGACCAGAAACAAGTTGTTAATATTTCCTCTGTCATTTATTAATTAAAACACTAAGTGCTTCTTACCGGACTGGTGTGTCTGTTGCTGTGCTTTTTGGTTTAGCTGTGACTTTGTGCGTGACTGCCAGTAATCTCCAGCAGTGTGTGCACTTCATTAACTCATAGGCCAGAGTAGGTGTAAGCCAATCCAGCCCTCGGCTCAGATGTCGGCTAGTTTCCCTTGACAACATTTGCTGGGGCAACAGCGGAGTTCTGAGGGAGGGGTAAAGCGACGCTACGGACAGCTGTGACTGAGAGGACATCAACCGAGGAGCCAGGGGGGAGGAATTTTCTCCCTCTCCTTCTGTGTCTAAAAACTAACTGCAGAATCAGACTCACTCTGGCTTGACCGCTTTAATCACCAAAGGAAATTTGGTCTCTTGCTGGATAAAAGATAGGAATTGCTCTGGGTACAGTTCATTTAATCATAACATATACCCAGTGTGAATAACCAGTTTAACATCTAAACAAGTGTAGCAAGGCTGCATATCAACTAGTGGTTCTTTGGTCATTTTCAGAAAAAAAAGTAAACAAATGGTATGAAAGCAAACACTGTAGATTACACTCACAAAAGTACTTTGTTCAGAAAATATATTCACACGTCTTGAGCTGTGTCACATTTTAACAAATAGCTTACATCTGAACAGAGGAGCACAGAATTTATCTTTTTGGTTAACATCCAATGACTTTTCATTGTTTAATATTATGAAGACAATATCAGGTTTGATAAATCAACCCTACTCAGAGCTGGAAAAGTTTAGATTAAAATGGCTTCATGAGCCAGAATGGCCCAATCAGACTTAAATCTTATTGAGAATCGGCAACAAGACATTTTCTGAGCTATTTTGCAAAAATAAATGCACAAAAATGTTGTCTTCAAATGTGCCGGTCTAACAGAAACATAAACTTAAAAAGTGTCATTCCTTTAAGAGGTTAGTTTTGAAAAATGGCAGCAGAATACAAATGCATGCTTTGGTTTTTTGATTCTCATTTGTAAAACAAATGTGGAAAACCACTTCCCAATATGCACTGCTTTGTGTCAGTAATTCACACAAAACCCCAGTAATATGCATTGAAGTTTGATGTTACTTTTACACAACGTGTACAACCTTTAGGGGCATGAATACTTTTACATTATATTATATGGCTAAAGTAAATATGTCATTGCATCTAGCATATTTTTTTATCAGATGGCACTCGTTTTTATCAGTATAAACCCTATGAAAGATTATTTCACAGATGTTGACATTTCAAACAAAACATGGCCATTTTGAGAATTTCATCAGAATTTAAAGGAGAACTACCAGATATTCAAAACTCCTGACTGATAGTATCACACTATATGTGCCTATGGAGTAACGCAAGATAACAGTCTGCCCCTTTCTTACTAAGAAATGCAATTGCATGAACTGAGATGACAAAAAGGTAAAACTCAGACATTTTAGTATGTGTGAGTGTGTATGAGTTGATAACATATCTAAGATCTTTTTTGGCAAGTTTCTATGTCAACTAACACGATGGACATGAACACACAAGAAAGCACAAAGCATACAGAAATGATTTGGATGGTGCCCAGACACAGATGGTTTTTAGGTGATATGAAGCTTAAAAATTATTTTACTTTAGAAGTCAGTTGGCTTACAGAAACATAACCTAAAAAAGTGTAATGCAACCACAAAAAATGCATGATGCTACTTGCTTAGAATTGAAGTGGTTCAAAGTTTTGGAATAAATCATTCATTTGAAATTTAGATGCAGCCGGGGAGACTTTAAAAGATGCGTTATAATTGCAGTCCTATGCAAATGACTGAAATGTTTTCATTTGCAGGAAGTTAACTACGTATTCATCCTGCACAACCCCTCCATTTAAATGTCTCTTTTAATATGCCGGCTTTCTCACAAGTTTGTTAAAAAGTGATTGCGTTGCAATTGACTCTATCCCTCCTAGCGATAAGCAGCTTAAGACCCAGACTTTGCAGCCAGTCAATCATGTGTCGCTCACTTTTCTTGCTGCACCTCATATCTCGCCCGCTTCGTTCTGCCCTGCATGCAAGCCAGGAGTAATCAGCTGTAGCGGTTATTACCAACTGACGATTCAAGTATGCAAAACCACAATTCAGCATTTGTTCAACCAGAAGATTCACATTGTGGCATTCTGTTTTAAACTGTACTGTCCCCGTCAGCTCTGAGCTTCTTTATATTCAATGACGAGATAAATCAGGTCCAGTTCTGTGCATTCGAGGGTAGCAGGTGAAGCTGAGTGGCTGCACGAGGCCCTGCTTGAGGGAGGTGAGTGCTGCCTGAGCTGATAAGTGATGCAGGTGGTGGGAGATGAAATAGGGCCCCCATGAAGGGGGGGATCCACTCCTGAGAACACTGGTGCCTCTGTCCCAGTCTTTATCTGTGAAATCCTCTGTGTGCTTCTGACTGTGTATTCCCACATTAATGTATATGTGTGCCATTCAATGAGCTGGGTGGATTGTGTCCAAGCGTACAAGTCCAAGGAGCAGATAGGGGGTTCGACTGGGAGGTTTTTGAATGTGGACCAGTTTGGTTGGATCTGCTCTGAAGAACAGTGGAAATTTGGATGAACTGCAATGTAGCAGGGTTTATGTTTCCCATAAAGGAGCTGGAAGCATGGACTTTCTAATGAGATCATAAGAATGCAGGTGATTATTTCTAAAGGGATATTAGGAAAGAAACAGAAGCTTTACTGTTGTGCAGATGTGAAAAGCAAAAAAAATGTTACAGCTTTCCCATGGCAGAGGCTGACAAAGAGTGACTTTCTGCAAACGTTAATAGTTATTCCATGTTGGGGCCACAATACAAAAGCTATAATCAGGTCGTGGGAAAATGAATCAGAGGTGAAACGCACAACATGACAGATTGTTTTTTTTTTGCTTTTTTTTAAACAAAATCTCAATAGAAAGTTCTTCCAGATCTTTTTGCGCTCTGATCAGGAACTTGTACCTTTAACCTAATTTGACACTAAATTAAGTTACACAGTTAACTCAATCGCAGGGTACAATGTAGCAACAGACTAAGTTAATTATTACAGCGAAATATCAAATTATTTCTTTTTAAAGCTACTTTAATAAGAAAATAATTCAGATAAAAATGGGATGAAAAAAATTATACACTAGACAATATGTATTAGACCTCCTTATTACCTTATCAAAAATGGACACAAAAGTCATTAGGACCTGTTCCACGTGTGATTTATGAAACAGTTTATGAACTTGCTAAGCTAAGTATATGGCCACTGGAAAAAATATTTAAATAGCATGCCCCTATTTTATTAATAGCTCATTTGTGGTCTTTCCCACAAAATTAATGTATCGATAAATTAAAGATGGCAAAGAAGACACATTTCTTAAAGAGGGAACCTGACCACATTCTAACTGTGGTTTATGTCACACTGAAATACAAACATGACCTGGAACACTGTTCCTCACAGGAATAATCTTTGAAAATGCTGTGTAATGTCTTATTTCATTGACATACTTGTCCAACATTTTAGAAGTGCTGGATGAGTTTCTGTATCCCTCCAACAGCCCTGGGATGCATGTTAGCAGCACAGCACCGAACCAAATTAAGCTAATCTTCTCAGTTAAATATTTTTGTGGAAACTGCATAGATAAATATATATATATATATATTGAGCAACGATAGCAGAGTTCCTTCAACTGATCAAAGGCAAGCCCTTTTTCCCTTCAGGACTAAGAAGTAGAGAGGCACTAGCCAAGATGGCTGCTTTACTAAACATTTTGCCCACAGAGATGAATGCCGAGACTTTTCTAAAATTACCATTATGTTCCAGTAAAGGCCCTCACCCGCTTCCCATTTAGTATATGTTAACGCTGGACAGTTCTAAAAGGCATTACAGGCATTTTTAGAATAGTTTGTGTTCTTTTAACAGGGATGGGTGGAAAACTGTTTCTTTATGAATTAGTTAAACACTTTATCCTTTGTAGGTATATTTAGATATCCTGCTCAAACTTTCAAGTCAGCTGCTGATGCATTTTGCCTAATGACAGTGGCAGTAGCAGAATGTGATAAAATCGGTTTAATCATGTAAATGTAAAAACAAATAAACGGGAAAAAGGCTGCAGGAAGAAAACTCATTTTCAAAGAAAAGCAACTGTTTCATCTCCACAGCTGGCCAGACTGTAACAGCCTTCAGGTTTTCTGATTGGCTATTGATGACATCATCCTCCAGATCCAAACCTCCTTTCCAGCCGACAATGTAATCAGTGCCAAAACATCTCAGTGATGTAATGCAGGGAGGGCCATCATAAACGCTCAAGTAGCACCCTCCTCTCCTTTTTCTCTTCCACCACCTAACTCTTATTTCTTCACATAATTCCTCTATCTTTTCGCTGCAGCCTCTCATCTCATCAGCTGGATTCAGATCAAATCTTTCACTGTCTGTTTAATAGCACTCAAACGCAATAGGCCAAGAGCAAGTGAGAAGCTTCTGAAACAATCATCAAGACATGACAATTTGCAGTTTTTAATGAATGCCAATGTCCTGTGGCTCTTATTAAAATATATATCAGAGATTGTGCCTTCTTCCCAGCTGAGGTGCAAACTGAGGTGGGCATTGCACAATTAAGCACTAAACTCCTCTGGATAAAGTGCTAAATATTATTCTTAGCACTTACATATATTACACTTGGTGTAATACCCAAACTTTTATTACAAATTCAACCTCTAAGTTATCAAAAGTGACACTTGAAGCAGATGCAAATATGTAATCTGAGATTTATGTCAGCTTGTTCCTTTATAATTTATTCAGACTATTTCATCCCTTTTTTGGCAAGACCTACACATATGTTTTTTTAATCACAGTTTGTTGATGTGTGTGTGCGTATATGTGTCCTCGGCAAAGATCCAGAGCTCAAGCGGATTAGAGAGGGTACTCTGCCCTGATCAAAGCGCTGCAGAATCCAGCTTACTGGGACAAACTGTGCAACAAATAACCCACGCAGAGGCAAAAGCATGCAGGCCAAAGGCAGACAGTTTGCCAGCTTTAATGAAGAATCACTCTTGAACAGCAACAGTTGGAAGCATTAGTAGATCTTTCTTACAATTTAAGGAACCCCAGTCAGAGGGAGACAAAAAGAAAGATGGAAGTTGGGGCAGAGACATTCAAAGTGCTGCCATCAAGTGCAAAGCGTGCAGCTGTCAGCTGCTCCATAGAAACTCAAACTGTTAATGGAGACATATCAGGCCCTCTTTTTCATACGTCGACATCAGCCTCTCAGCCCCTAACATAATATCGATAATGTGTGTGGTCAAAAGACAACATGTTTAAGAACTAACGCCTTCTTTGGAAGCAAACTGAACCCCAACACTAGACCAGCTATAAGAAAAACTGCTAAACTCTTATAAGCTATTGTTGGTTGTTTTAAACCATCTTTTAGCATCATCAAGTGAGTTGATGAGTCGAGTTGAACTGCTTAGGTACAAACTTTATGCAATGTGCCAGTTAATTATCGCACATCACATATATACCATCATTTCTTCAAGATTTTATTTTTACCATTGAAAACTGCTTGTATCTTAGGATAAAAAGTTCCGCATTTTTTTCTAAATGTCAGCTTTTTGTATTGTCATATCAAAAGACAAATATGAAGAAATCAAAAATTATTTTCCTGAACCGAAAAAAATAAAAATACTAGTGTATTTCTTCAAAATATCAAACTTGTGGTAAGAATTTGCAGCTAAAAGTAAAGCTAAAGAATGCATTGCATATTCAAAGTTTAAATTTGTTAAAAGGTGGTAATACATATTTTCTTGGCACCCAGTTTCATTTTGGAGCACACTCAAGTAACTACACTGCTCAAAAAAATAAAGGGAACACTTAAACAGGTGTTTAACACTTAAAGTTTTCCCTTTATTTTTTTGAGCAGTATATGTTATCTTCAGTTGCTATGAAAATCCTATAAATATCAAAAATAACTCAAAAGAAATTTGAATTCACATCACACCTTGAAATTGGCCTCTGTCCCTTTAAGAAACTGCAACCCTTTCCAACATTCACCTTCAGCATGTCATCACAACAATGCTTCTTCATGATGTGATTTACAACCCCTCTTAAGGACCTTGTAGTTTGCACATGGTGAGCACATGTGCAGTTTCACCAGGTACTAATTGCTGCTGCCGCTAGTCTGGTGGAGCTGTGTGGAGGAGGTGCAGTGGAGGGATGGTCTGTGAGCCGCTGGGAACCAAAGCTCTAAGGAAGAGCTTTGGTTAAATAGGCACATTTTCCTGCTATAAACTAGAACCACTGACTGAGCAGATAGCAACACCAATGAGTCTAAAGAGTGCTTTTCAATTTGGCAATGATTACTGACTTCCCAATGATTACTCTTCTAAGTACAATAAAAACACATTTCATATAATTTACATGTTTGTAGTCCAAATACAGACTTTCCCTATTCAAACAGATTGTTTTTGGACAAACATCAAAAACAAGTACACAATTTTACTGTTGAACTTTACCAGAATGGGGGGAAGAAATCTCACCACATTACATTTTTTATGATTGTTCACCTAATTAAAGCTAAAAACAAGTGGTAAAATAAATAAATCATGCCTGCTGCAACTCTTCTTCCCTATGCAGATAAAGTAATTTAAAGAACCTTAACTTCTTAACTACATCATGGGTATTACTCGGCTCTAAGGAGAAGTGCATCAACATCAAGTCATGCATAATAGATGTCCACTCTGTTAATTCAGTTTAAGATAGTGACTGTAATTAAGTAATTCTCCAGTTGTACAGAGAGTCCTCCATCAAAATGTCTGAGCTGAGCTATTGGAGGCCAAATGAGTTGTGGCTAATAATAAAAACCCTCAGCGTGGCTTGCTTCTGTGAAAGGCAAGAGGACATCGGGTAATTTCAAAATAAGTCAAACTGATATTATAGTATGCAAGCAAGGCATACGGTGGTATTTTCCACTTTCTACTAGCTCAAAGGAAAGTTTAAAAAGCTGGCAATCCGCTGGTTGGAGAGCATGCATGCCACATTTCAACACAGATGCAAATCCACAGGGAGGAAGTTGAAACAACACCCTAGTCCTGCCTTCAGCTTCGTTTTGCACCCAGTGAGATAGTTTTGTGATGTCTGTGTGGCTAACCACAGTTATTGACGAGTTGATGGTTTTAGCATGTGCCCACCAGACCATTGGCTCCAGGGGTCTTACATCTTGGAAAGTTGAATGAAGAGGGGCATTGTTGTCGCACTGCTGGGAAGGATACACTCTCCTGTGAAAGGAAAACCTTACAGGAAGGAAATGTTGAAATAAAGCGCTAAGAAAGTGTCGAGGGGCATAGCTGAGGCAACAATGTGAGTGCATAAAATAGTGTGTGAAGTGGATGTTTCCACAATTTCTGTTTCTAAAAACAGATCAACGCAATTCCTTATAAAGTGTTCTGCAGATTTAAAGGTGAAATGACTAACTCTACCTCATATTAAAGAAACTATCAGCAAATGAAAACCTTGACATAAATAGAAATATACAGGTAGATGTACTGTTAGAGTAGTGGTTAAAGTGGATGATTCAGGAAATCAGTGTTATGTTACCCACACATTTTATTTAAATCGTCTTGTAAAACATTAATGTCTCCTTAGTGGATAAAACTAGGGAAAACAAATAGATATTTGTTAGGACTGCCAACTGAATTCAGTGCTAAATGTAGATATTTCGCTTCAGAAACACAATTTTTTTAGCTTAGCTTTAAGAAAACCTTAGAAACTAGACGTCTCCATCTCAGGCTCCAAACAGGAAGAATCTCTGCACAAAATCTCATTGTGGTTTATTGAAAAATGTGCAAAAAATGTCAGTCATGGCTAACTTTATGAGCAAACCAATTGTCAGGCAAGCGAGCTAAAGTTATGCGTGGCTAAACATTCCTAGGAAACATGTTTGTTCACAATGTGCTGCATTCAACATGTTTCACCAAAACTATCCTCAACCGCAGTTAGACTTAAAGCTGTCACACTTGTATAATCCAATTCAAATAAAGTCCTCAAAGATTATGGAGTTCATTCTGTGCAAAAGCAGCAACTCTCTGAATATATACCTGTCATTACTTTTAGCATATAACGGTTTTATTAGATACCAAATATTAAACTGCTCTGCCGGGCATCCTTCCAGTATTTACATGGTCCTGTCTATTTATCAGCCAAGGCAGGAAGCAGTTTTCCAAACAGACCACATACAGACAGAGGACAGGTTTCCTCAAAATGTCCAAACTCCAGAACCCGATTAGCCACCGTTCCTAGAATATCCCAGTTTAAAAAAAAACATCCTGCATTTGTCACAGACTTACCAGAACTATTTCAGAGATTGGAGGTTTGTAATCTCAGTCATGCTTAAATAAGAGTTTAGGAGCCTTGAGGAGTAATTATACAATCATATGTTAATAATTACTTATTAGTGGAAAGTCAATTTAATCCATAGAAAGCATTAAAAAAATAAATCTGAAGGAAAAGGGCAAGCCACTGCAGGTTTTTAACAAGGCTGCAAGTCTCATTCATATTTATTGGGATTAGTCGGCCTTAATTCTCAAATTCAGCCATTTCTTAATTAATGTCTTATGAGGATAAAAAACCTTCGGTGATGTATACTTTCAAAAAAACTGTGACACGTGGCCATATTTATAAGTTGTTAATAGAGGCAAATTCAAATCTTTATCACATCTCAACATGATTCTCATTCATTTCCCTACGGGTTCACTTTAGCACTAGCTCAGTCATAAAGCTTCTGTTAATTTGTATACAAAAGTTGTCTATCACTGGTACAAGCAGACCCCAGTAGCCTCTGTGTAAAGTAGGAGGCACCATGTCTGGCCAAAAGCCTCAGAGACGTAATAAATGGGAGACCCAGGGTATTTATCTTGAAAGAAAAAAACCCACAACAGGTTAACAGTATCAATATCTTTTTCAGTTTTTTTTTTATCATGTTACTTAACCTCATCCAAATTTTGCAACTTCGCCATAATAAACTTTATTGCATTTTATTCAGATTTTATGTGGCAGAGCAGCACAAAGTACTGCATTATTGTCAAGTGGAAGGAAATTAATACATGGATTTCAATTTCTCTTTGCAAAGGGGTACCAGTGATATGAGATGTGCATTTGTATTCAGCCCCTTTTTACTATGACACACCTAAATTAAATCTATTGCAACCAACAACCCGTATATAATTTTATGTAGATATAAATCTTGCGTCAGAGTTTTGTTTGAGAACACTAATAAACGTACATCATGAAGAACAAGGAACACAGCCGACAGGTCAGGGACAAAGTTGTGAAGACATTTACAGCAGCAAAATATAATGAATAGTTCAAACTTCGAACATTTCATAAAGCACCGTTAAATTGATCATATTCACGTCAACAAGAACACACCATCACCATAGTGGGACATGGTGGTGACGGCACCGTGCTGTGGAATTACTGCTAATCAGGAGATATAGTGAAACTTGTCTGAGCTGATTAAAATGCTCTTCCGACACAAAAATCAAAGAGAACATTTTCATTTTACCCAGTCAAATTCTTCATTAGCTATCCTACACTATTTTCACTGTATAATCCTCATTTGAACAAATTGCACATCCCTGACTCTAACAATGCTCAACAGAAAAGATTCTGTTGAGTATCTTTCTGTTGAGTATACATCTTATGTATTTATTTATACAAATACATATGAAATACATATCATGTATGTGTATAAATACATTTAATGTATTTATACAAACTGCTTCTTTTCTAGTAACAACTGTCAGTACTCATTCCCCATCTTTTGTGGTTTAATATTGAGTTCATCATACAATAGTTTTCTGAATAAGTGCAAATACCAAACACAGTAAACCACTCATTAGCTAAGCTGTATTTAGTAAAATATGGGAGCTAACTGCTGGCCAATCATAAATATTGGGAAAACTTTAGAGTAATACTGACTTAGATTAACAATGTGTTTTAAAAAAGGGTGTGTCTGCCTTAATATTAGACTCTGTTTATGTGAGCAGAAGCCTACCAAAGCCTTTGAGATTTCCATTGTGTGGGCAAGTTTAATCGCATCCGTCTTTAATCATGCCCACGACTGTTAATGGATGTTATCTCAGAAGGCTTGATCAAGTTCAAGAACTCAGTGTGTCAACAGCTGACTCGGGCCACACAGAAAGATGACAGTGCAGCCAGCTTAATGGAAAAACTTCCAGTCAGATCTCTCACACAATTCCATAATAAATCCAGATTTGTATCCCAACGACGTCTTCTGCTTCACTCACCAGATGCCATCGGTCCAGGTAAGTAATCACAAATCTCTATGTTCAATGACAGCCATCAAACTCTGTTGCAGATCAACTAAGATGGCTGGCTCAGGTGCTTGATGTATGTCACAAATGGAAAATGCTATGACTGATCCGATGTATTAGTTCAGATTGGTATTAAAGCATTCAAATTCAATACTTGTTAATTGTCTGATAATGTTAGACAACTTGAAGCATATGATTAAAAGCTTCAGAGTACCTCTGCTTATAAAAGCGCTGCCAAAATCGCTGCGCCTCATATGCTAGCACTTAGAAAAACAGCAAGGCTATATTGCACTGGCAGCCAAAGCATTACCTTACACTTAATAACAGTTTCCTGTGGTCTTGTAAAAAAAAAAAAAAAAGACAACTTGCTATATCAGCAAAGCACACATAAAACCTGCGAGACAGTTAAGCTCAGCCAACATGCCAAAACTGGTGATGAATGATGAATTTTGGGGGCTCTCAGATGGGTGTAAGGGTGAAAGCTCGTTTGTCTTTTTGAGAGGAACACTCATCTTCTGTCTTTTCATCATGTTTCCCAGCAGGAAGACTGAGGTTGATGTACTCGCAGCTCAAACAGACACAACAAATCACAACAACAACTTGCGATTCAGGAGCTAACAAGTTCATTTAATTCAGCAATTTAGAAAGTGTAGCTCATTTAGCTTACCATAGCCACAATTCAGTTTCTTAGAAAATCTGAATTATGCAGAATGTCAAGAAAGAAGAATGTTTAATACAGAAATGTCCATATTGCAAGTTGCTGCTTGGCACAGAGGCATTTAGACAAGTTGCTTTATTCACTGTCTTTGCTTAGTCTGCATTGATGTATCTGGTGTCTCTGATTTTTTCTCTTAAAAATAAACGATTCTAAATAAATAATGAATAAACCACCAGATCAGTTTTCTGGCCAGAGATCTTTTAAGCATGTGTTGATACATGTGGCAGCATGAGTAGGTGCCAAGTCTTGCAGGAAAATGAAAATCCACATCCTCATTATGCTTGAAGAAAGAAGCATGAAGAGTTCTAAAAGTTCAATTTTGTCTCACCCTGGACTAAATAAAACCAACACCTGCAATATACTCACTATAGAAGTCATGGACTTCCTTAGTGAGTACATGACTCACTATGGAAGAGTCAGAGTACACCTTAATCAACTTTGACTCTGTGCTTCTCCTTTACACTGGTACCTTGTTTTACAAATGAAATATAAAATGCTCTTACATCTAAAAAGGACCATCGAGATTCACCCAGCATAGGAAAGTTCCATTTTTATCTTATTGATGTTGCTTGTGCAACTTTTGCGATACATTTTTTTCTTCCACGAAACTTTCAAATAACATGTTTGAATATGGTCCTCTCTAAAACTTCTACTTACACCTGTAACCTTCTGTGGCTTACCCAACTTGTGCTGGGTGTCCAGAATTGTCTGGTGGGCAATTTTTGTGCCAGCAATCTTAACCTGGCAAAAACAAAACGTCTATTTAAAAATAAGTTTTTTATTAGTCTTAAGTAATATATTATCATTTTCAGTGGAACTGTATCTTGACTTTTCTTTATCTGTAGGCCATAATGGCATTCACTTTCTTAAATAACTGAAATAGATTCATTTGTCTGTTATATTCTGACTCTTTGAAATCAACTGTAGTAAAAATAAATATGTAATATTTTGGTTGTACCTTGATAAATTAAACACAGACTAAGTTTGACACTATGCTTAAAGTTTCTAGAGGCAAGGAAAAAAGCAAATGGTCTTCAGTGTTACAGAAAAGATTCGGAGGAAATTGTGAAGATAAAATAGAGATAGTCACTAATTAGGACTCCCTTACAGATTTTACAGCAGCTAAGTCCAAGATTCCTCTGACACTAATGTTTAATTTGAGTGGAGGAATGCAGAGTCTTCTGACTAGGAAAATACTGCAATCCATTAGATCCAAACGAGACCAAATCCCCAGTAAATCTGAAGCACAAGAGGCTACTTTGATGCTACAGATAACCATGATCTAAAAAGATGAAAAAGGTTCAAAGGTTGAGAAAAGTTCAGCTTGCTAGGACTTTACAGATCTCAGACAATTAAAATGACAGATAGTGTGAGGACTGTGTCTTGTAAAAACTTTTTTTTTCCCAGTTCACCCTCTCATGATCTGACCCTCGACACTCTCCTCTCCCCCCATCAGCTTAATTAGACAAAGCCACACACACATTAGTGGCTCCCTTTTTTCTCTGCCTTCTTTCTGGGTTTTTTTCAGCCCTGTACTGAATGGTTGGCTGAATTTCAGGCCCCCTCACCTCCCAAAAAATAAAAACAACTATGCAAAACAAGCAGCTTTCAGAGCCAGGATCAGCATCAGAAAGTAGCAACACTTTAAAAACAGTGAGCTGAATGAAAAACCTCCAAGTCCAGGTATAATTAAAGACAACATTGCGTACTGCAAGTGTGGAGACACTTCTTAAGCAAAACAAGTTTATTTCGGTCTGCATGAATCCACAGACAAATAGAAAAAAAAGGGGTTATGTTTGAAGATGAAACATCCGTGCTTCCATCAGCTCTCTCTGAGAGAGTATGTTATTGTATGAGATGTAGCTACTCACCCTGAACTCTTTCTGTAACACAGTATGTCCTGATAAGATTTCTTTTTCTTTTCCCACTGGAAACAACCACAGCGACACAAACGAACACTCTGCTCCCCGCAGCCCTAAAACTTTTTGCTCTCTGCCGGCAGATCTCCTGATTTCCCCTCCCAACCTCTCTCTCGCTCTTACTTCAGCACTTCCTGGGCTGTTGTTTATGCTCCAATCAGGCCATCCAAGAAACTACTGCTAGCCCCTTCCCTTCTCTCTCTCTGCCTCTCTCTCTCTCTAAAATGTTGTTTGTCAGAGGCTTGTCACATGCAGGCGTCCATCCGTTTGTGTGTTCCCTCCGAACTTTAAAAGGTGTTTTAACCTCTCGCCACAATTTGGGAATCTGATTCTCCTCTGTCACAAGACCAAGAGAGAAAGGGTGAAGGTGGAGGAAGGGCTTCCTGCTAAATCGTCTTAGTGAGACAGATACATTTTTAAGGCATATGGGAAAAGGAGGTGCAGTGTTCAGTTAGGGCTGGGGGTGTGTCTGGAACTTTCTCTCCAAATCCAACAGCTTGTTGTTAAAAACCACAGCCGACTCAACCCTTCATAGCCCCTACAGAGCCTCAGCCTCTCCTGCAGTCTGCCAAGAATTTTCTCCATACTCCCCCAACCCCTTTAAAAACTTTCAATTATTATTTCCCCAGCAAGCTAGCCAATGTTCATTTTAAATAAAAGAAGAGCTATGGTGCTACATGTGAGTACAGAGCAGTAAGGGCAGGGAAGTGGACAACATAAACAGTGACCAGGTCAAGCTAATACCAACTCTAATCAGTGTGGTGGATATTACTAAATGAACAAGAATCAGTGACTTGTTTAAAATTAAGCTGGAGGATGCACAAAAATGCAAGAAGCTATCTAGAAAGGAAACTATTTTCTACCACACACCTTGGATTCTTTCAGGTTCTTTCATTCTTGGAAGAAAATTTACTGTCATGGAGGTTCAAACTGAAGCAGTGATCTCTATTGTGGCCAAAGCTACAAATAGAGTGAATTAGATTGAAGAATATTCATGTGTGAGAATGGTCAAAACCAAAATCTAACTGGAAATTATGGACAAACCTTTTAAATTTCAGTTCACAGAAGCTTGTTTAATCCATTTCAGCTTGATCAACTTTGCAAAGAAGAATGGGCAAAAATATTCTGTGTCTAGATCGGCAAAAGTTGGTAAGTTGTATCCCATTACACCTGCAGCTGTTCTACAAAGTATTGACTTCAAAGAAGCTGAAAATACATTCATCCCATTTCAGATTTTATGGATATTTGTAATTTTTATCCACTTCTTATGTGCATTTTTTTGTTGGTCTACAAAATAAAATCCTAATAATGCATTGAGATTTGCAGTTGTGACAAAATGTAAAAATATTCAAGAGATCTGAATATGGGAGATTGAAATGACCAAAATGAGCCCCTCTATCATCTTTCCTTCAATCTGACTGTACTAATTTCACCCCATTCCTCCTCTAACCTCTCCTTTCATCCTGTTTTGAATGCAAGCCTTTCAGCCATTCAGCCAAGACACATGGGCAGATTGGGGTGCTTCTGTGCCAAGTTGGATTCAGGAAACGTTCGTCTAGTTGTTTAGTCTGGGCACCATGTGTTGGAGCAGAGAGGCCTCCCTCCTTCACCAAACCCCTTTTTTTCCCTTTGGCACAGAATAAAAAAACCACACACTGACAGACGTGATCTGGACAGTCACACAAAACAAAAAACACTTTAAAGCAGCGGCTAGTATGGACCTCAAAGCAGAAATGTGCAAAGATGAAATGTGCTGTCACTCTACCTGTGGTTCAGATATGCAGGCATGACGGCCTTATGCATCAGCATTTATTTAATCACGTAATAATGGGTGAGAAAGATATGTTGACTCAAAGTGAGAGATATTTATGGAGCAGCAAATGTGTGTTTTGTATGGGTGTGACTTAACTTTGTTCACATCTGTGCTCTCACATTGGTTTTGTGCTGGTGCAACATTGAAGTTCCTTTCCTGATTTTTATTTTTTCATCAAAACTGCAAATGGGTCTCACTTTGACTAATCCTTGAGCGTTAAATCCTTCCACTGTTGAAAGGAGACCCAAACAAATGCCAAAAGGAGACAAAATAAATCAAAACAGTTGGGGATTGAATAGTTAAAAGAGCAGGTGAGGATTTTACCTCAGGCTTTTCAGCTCAGTGTCTCAGCCCGTGCCAATCTGCTTCTGAGAAGTCGATCCTTCAGTCAGTCACCACAGTGAATGAGCCACCTGTGAGTCTTGGAAGAACTAGAAGGCACTTGTATTATTGAACTTGAGTAAAGAGGGTAAAATGGTGTGCGGTTTGCCTTCTGTGATACAAACCGGATGCAGAAAACGAGACCGAAGAGCTTTATGATCTCTACTATGAATAAATAGTAAACCTGATCTCAACATTTCAAAGATGAATGAAAACATGAGTCTAGATGAGGCTGAATGAATTGATTTAAAAGATGAGTCTTATTTCAAACAAAAATATGACCATATTTTTTTACGTTATCAGCTAACATGCAAAAAAATAACGAACAGGCAACAAATTGTGTTGATGTCTGTGTTTAATTCTGAATGTTCGAACATTTTGTGTGGCATACAACAGGGGCTTGTGTTAAAGCCAAAATTATTTACCATGCATTAGACTTAAAACTCTGCCAAGGAGTCCCAGCTTCAGAGTGATTCAGTCTCTACTGAGCGAGGAGATGACAGAAATTCCCATCTTAGTGAGGAAGTGAGGTAAACCCTGTTGCTAGGTGTGATGCTGGCTGTACTGCAATTGGTTCCTCTTCTTCTTCTACTTCTGTTTTGATGGCGGTTGGCAAACAACTTAATGGGGCACTACCGCCACCAACAGGTCAGATGTGTGGGCCAAATGTCCTCGTTACAAATATACAGGCCCACTGAGTAGTCTATTTCTATAATGTCATTAAACACTGAGGTTTTGAGTAAGTGGACATTTGTGTTTTGACTGCAATCCATCCTAGACTGCTGGAAACACGCTTATAAAGCAGACTGTTAAATCTGCTGCCATTTTGAGTTTCTTGGGAGCAGGATCTAAACAGACTTTGATTAAATAAATTAATAACACATTAAAGTAATGAAAATATGAAGTGAGAGGTGTGACATCAGAGCCAATCTGTAGAAATGAATGTGGCACTATGAGGTCATCTGACGGTCCCGTAGCCTGCTGCTACAGTGACACAAAAGAACAATGGGACAGAGCTCGCCCAGTAAACACCACACAGGAGGTCAGATGAGCCATATGACTTTGTTTCCGTCTCCTTTTTTTAGTCATGCAAACATAAACAAGTAAAGGTGAAAAAATTGGCAGAGACTGGCGTTAAAGTTGGGGTTGTCTAAAAATATTGGTGCTTGAAAATCGGATCAAAGGATAAATCAATTCAATAATCCCAGCACAGTTCTTCTTAGCCCTATAGAAGAACAAGAAATTACAAAAACTGTAGTAAAATGTAAAAATAAAACATCAACTGATTGGAGTGACATTGATATGATGATTTTTTTATTTTAAAAAATCATCCAAAGCAATTGGAGAATTAAAAAAAAAAAAAACAATTGCACACATTTGTAACTTGTCTTTTCACACCTGTTTATTTCCAAGTAACATGAAAATTGCTAAAGTGAGGCTCTTTTATAAAGCAGGGGATAGAAATCATTTTGCAAACTACAGACCTGTTTCTTTGTTATCTCAGTTCTCTAAGATTCCAAGATGAAAGAAGGAAGAAAGGAAGGACCTGATAATACTTCAATCAAATCTAAATGTCACCTCTCCAAACTTTTGTGTATGAGCCCTAAGTGTATCCCAGTCCACCAGCAGAGGGTTACAGTGATTTAACATCTCCAAGCAGTAAAATAATCTCATCCTAAAACACAAGCAATAGAATAGAGGGGTTTGAAAGTTTATACCCATTATTTTATACCCGTAATTTGCAAAACCATTATACATAGAACACAAGGGGATATCTATGTATTAAAACTCTTAGGGGGAGAGGAGGGGGCTGACAAATTTGAATGCATTTACCTCTTCTTGGTTTCCAGTTTGTTGGCATTCTGTGGTTTTCAATCATTTGCATCATTAGTTTGATATTAATACAGATATGCCTTCTGTGATGCCCCCATGTTTGAAGAATATAGTCCTTTGAAGACCAGCTAACAAGCAAAAAACCCCTGTGGTATTTTTAAACAGCTATCCTTTTTCTGTGGACTTTTTCCAAACAGAGGGATAATTCTGTTTGCAGGAGTTAGGCAGCTGCATGCCACTTTGAATTTTAGCCAGTGTAGTGACTTAGTTTCGCTGTCATTCCAAATGTTTTAACTTCTGTTAGTTCCACAGTCCATATACAGGTTGAAGCAGGCGTCAAAATGATGCACAACGCTACATCTCCAGTCAAAATTTCATGCATAAATAAATGTATATGCCTGCTTTTTTAAGTTAATATCCTGGCTAAAATTGAATTCATCAATAGAAGAAACCCTCATTTCAGATATCTACATTTAAAATGGGAAGAAGACAAATGCGTTTTAGATTAAATGTTAAAATTCCTTGTCATATTTAAATGGCGATCACACTGGGCAGGTTCTCGTAGGAGAGAACTCAACAAGGATCTTGTCCAAGCTGTAAGGTCCAAAGAGCAGGGCATTTTCTGTTCAATCAAACTGAGTCACTGGCAAAAATGGAATGGTACACATGAATGGTTCACCAGTTATGAACCTATTTTGCATTGCTTATCACCCAAAAAATACAAAATACATCAAAATTGCATAGCTGCTGCTACATAATAAAATATAGACAAGTTCTACAGGTGTGAATATTTGTGCAAGGCACCTAAAATCAACCTAAAGTAATAATGGGTGGGAGAAAGCAGTAGAAATGCTTAAACGAACAAATAAGGGAACCAAAATTCAAGGCACACATGTAAATCATTGCAAGTGCAGCAAACCATAGTTGTAAATATGGGTTTTGTTGTCATAGAAATGTAGATCTAATAATGTTTATAGAGTAATAAAAGGCATTTAGCCTAATTGTGTTTGGCCCATGAGTGCACTTTTGTGCCTTCTGGTGCAAGACAAGAATGATTGGGCTTAATAAAATCAATTTAGCATGGCAAACAGTAACAAGTATGAAATATTTATCAGTTGTGCCCTACGATGTCAACAGAAACATTGCTTTGACAATGAGCATGGGATTTACAGCAAGCTGAAGAACTTCATACATCTAAAAATTTTCATTTTGTGGAACATGTCTACAAGGACTTTGGATATAAAGTAATTTGCTTATCTATAAATGCTCACTTTATTGGTACTTTTAAAAGTGTTTTAGCTGTGAATAATTGATGATTTTGAGCTTCACATTAAGTGACAGATGTCGCCTTGTGGGCTGTTGGCCTCAATCAGCAACTTAGCATAATTCTGTCGACGTCTCATCGGTGCGAGAACTCGCACAGTACGCCTGTCAAAACCTAATTTCAGGGGATCATACAACAAACAAATGCATTATGATATTTGCAGCACAGAGAAGCATTTGGTCCCAAACACAATTAACATTCAATCTGCTAAAGAAGAGACAATAAAAGGGTACATCGCTTTGACTGCTGTCTGGTTGCATTTGTGGCATTTTTCAGGCTGATCTTTGTGGTGGATGAAGGGGTCAGAAAGAGGACTTTAAGGAAACTCTACAGAGGTTCGTGTCCAGCTGAAAGAACAGCAAAATGTCAGAACAATGTCATAACATTGATCTACAGCAAACACTTAAAGGTCTCCACATATTTCTCAGGGTTCAGGAATGCATGCAGCTTGGATCGCACTGAGGGGTGTTGAAGCTTAGTCTTTGATTCAGAGATATTTTTTTAACTAAAGCCTCATTTAGGGGGCGACAAAGGGCTTGTTTGGTAACTTTTCAGAAAACTGAAGAGACAGGATTATGTAATTTTTTTGTTAGCATGCAGTTTTTGTGCCCTTAATTTCTTGAGAAATAGATTTATCAAATGTTGGAAACACCAAATCTCCTCTGAGGTTTTTCTTGTTGTTAAGTTGGGTGATTTTTGAGAGAGGTTCACGGTCTGGAGGAAGGTTTGCAGGTTAGGGCTGTCACCAGAGTGTCAAAACTCAGCATCTGTTCTGTGAAAACAACAAGCCTCCAGGGACAGACCACATGTGGAACCATCCACATAGTGTTACTACCATCACCCGATGAACTTAACATGCAACAGCACCTCCAAACAGCTGCACTATTACCTTCTTACTCTTTTTATAGACTTGCGACAGCAAGGTGGGGAATTTACTACATTCTGCACTCAAAGAGAAAAAGAAAGTTAAAACATTTTTTAGGAAATCACAAAGTCAATTCTCAAGCTCTCTGTTGATTTTTTGTTCTAAAATATGTACTCTTTGTGTAGCCTTGTTTTTGCCCCTACACTGTTGTCATTCAATTACTTTACTATAAAACAGGAGATGTAATGGCACGTTCACACAGCAGAAACAATTGGATACATATTCGATTTCGTACTACATATGGAAGTGGCACAAATCGGGTTTTGCTTTTGTGTGTGAAGATCGGAATTGGAATGCCGTGAAAAGTCAGATATAGGTCGCATATTCATAAAAAAAATTAAATTATAATAATAAACATTCATTTTGTGCAGAACAACTGCCAAAGTATGATTATTTGAATTGTTTTGCTGCTGCTTTGTCTGTGAAGTACTCACCAAAGGCACAAAATCCGATTACATATTCAAGTTTTTTTTATACAATTTCGATTGATTTAAAGTGAGAGGGGTGGGAAAAAGAAATGAAACAAAGACAAAAAAAAAAGATGGAAACTTTTCTTCTGAGTCACAGTTTTCTGAAAAAGTATCAAAACCTCCAGCTGGTGATTACAGTTAAGAAGAAATCCCCTTCTTCAGTCTTCATAATCTTGCACAAAAGTGCTGTGTCAGTCTCATCACGAGCTTTCGCAAAGGAGCTGAAAAGCATGTGAGTCTCACCAGTGACGTCATCTCACAGCCAAACCCTTTTATGCCCCCTTTTGAGAGAAGAAAAATCCCCAGATTTCAGAGTGAGTGTGGGGACAGAATATGTTTGATCTTCAATGTTTCTTAGTGTTTGATACTGTAAGAATGTATCAGAGACGCTCAGAGGCACAGGGCAGCTGTCGGCTCAGCTTCTCTGTTAACGGGGTGAGAGAGAGAAACTTGGCAAAAGTGAAGTTTTAGTCACATCCTAACTGAACGAGCTGTGCTGGCGGGGATAAAGTGAATAGGGTCATATTAAACTCTATCAAAACATAACCAAGAGGGAAACTGCAGGCTAAACTTGAAATCCAAGAAGCCGTACACCTGGGGGCGCTACTGTACATGCCAGGAGATTTTGTACTGATTGACCTGGTGTGGAGGGAAATCTATGTTTTTTTTAATGTAAAATATTTTACAACTGTTTGTTGTAATTTATTGAAGTTGTAGAAAGAATGCAAGCTATTGAAATGTCTCCATATGGGCCAAACAAGCTTGTCTGAAGCAGATAGGCTCTGTGAAAATATATTTTAAACATCCATTCTCATATAGTTATGCAGTTAAAATAATTAATTTAGTTTTTTCTGTATTAAACCAATTTTTTAAAAATCTAACTGCTTTTATTACTAAACATAAATTCAGTGACTGAAGATGTACATAAACATGTAAAATTAACACTAGCTTAAAGTAAAAAGTAAGCATGTTCAATATATTAAGTATTATGCCTTTTAGTTTCAGTGTATTTGTTACAGTACTGTCAATACTAAATACAGAAAGGTGATTTGCTTTTTCAACTTTTATAAATGAAACAAATTTTCCTAACTGCAAATGGAAATTAAAATTATGACAACTCCTCTTAAAACGTGCACAACAGATGTGTTATTCCTACTTGAAAGCATAGTCAGTATTAGCATTGTATGGTGAAATAATAATGAAATAAAACAATATTCAAAGTAACTCGAAAGTCTTTCTGAAGCACCAACACCACACAAAGAGTCACCTCATATGCATTTGTATTTGTTTACATTCAAAATTGACAAGATTATTGGGAGTTTATTGTTGGGACCCCCATAAGGTTGAATGTAACGTTAGCAGCCTGGCACATTGATGTTAGCTTGCTAGTTAGCCATCTTTTCTGCTCCGGTAAATAGCTTGGACTGTATTGTTTATTTTACCAGCAGACCAGATGACATCCAACAAACACAAACATTTCTGAAAAGAGTGATGGATGACATTACTCTTGTATCCAGACAATGATTTGTGTTTTTGGTGTTATTTGCTACTACAAACGTTTTGTAGTTTCAAGGAGATTGAAATTTCAGAGAGTTTTTCTTCAAAAGGCTATCATCCACAGCTGACTGACAGATTGAAGTAACAACAGGGAGAAAGGGGGGCACTACCCTACACTACATACAATGTGATGAAAAAAATAACCCATACTGCCATGGGCATGTCATGAAAAAAGTGCTGAAATCACAGAAATAGTGTATGAAGAAATTCACTTTTAAATCAAAAACCAACCAATGGCTCTTGTCAAAGACATCAGGGAAATATAATTCTGATTTAGGGAAAAATAAAAAATAAGACAAATAAGACACATATGTGAGAACAACTAAGAGAGTCATGTGAATTAGTTTGATAGCTTTTTTTCTAAATTGCAACCCAATAAAGGGTGTATAACTTAGGAATCTCAGCATAGCAATTCTTATAGTTTCAAAGCAAGGCGCAGAAGCTAAAACTTTACATAGGACATGCTAATTACAGCAAAGTGTCTGTTGCTTTGGAGCCAAATGTGTTCAATTTAAAAAGGAGTCAGTTATCGCTGGTAAACCCAAGGTCAGGCTCTGAACTTAGAACCAAATGCTTGCCTCTGAACTTATTTGTGTCTTATTAGTACTACAGCGCAGATGGGGAAACAACCTTATATACTCTCTGACTGAAGTGAAGCTCTGGGAAAAGCAGGACAACTCTTTATCTTTCTAATTAATATGTGATCAATGTTATTTTCAGTGGAAACTTTAAGTTCTAGTAATTCAAACACTGCATTACATATGTTTGACTCGTAATATTTGAATAAAGTCTTAATTAGGAATCTGATCAAAGCCCAAAAGCAGCATAGCTGATGAACATTTAAATTGAGATGCTAGACTCCCCCTCTAAAAAGTAAATAGCAAACTGGTACTTTCAGAAAAACACTACATTAGTAAAAAAACAATGTTGAAATGCAATAAGTAATATCTGAACTAAAAATCCATTTATATTGAGACAGAAACTGGAGAAGAATGTTAGTACTCCTTTACAGCAACAGGAATTTCTAGGGAATACAATTTGTCTCATCTTGCAAACCTAAAGCAGACATTTGGCAAAACAGCCCATAGCTCATTAGTTATTATTTATTATCCACATATTGCAGACTCTGGCAGTCATAAAATGGGGCACATTCCAGTAAAAATCTACCAACCAGATACTTCAGGGGTAAATAAAAACCTTGAAGTATCAACTCCACTGATAACTGAAGTCTGCAGGTAAACACATTCTGCATTCAGCCTCCGATTTAAAAAACTACAATGCAATTCCAAGTAAATTCAACAAGAAGAACTGTGATCAGTGACTACTACAGAGCCCCAATAAAGATCAGAAAAAAGGTTTTATTCTGCTGTTTAATATATTTATTGGTCTTTAAGGTCTGTTTTGTTCTGAAAGGATGTTCTGAAAGGATCAATTAGGTTTAACATTGTCTTATCCTGCTCAGCTCACAAGGTCTAAGTCATCAATCTTAAACTAAAGCCTTGATGTATAAACAAGGACCACATGTTTCTCCTCTTCCTAAAAATGCTTTAATTTTGTATAATATTGAAAATGTATGTTTTAAATTTTTTTAGAATGCTTAAAGTACATATTTTTTTCTCATTTACTTCCCATACCTTCATTAGCTCCATCAGAGTTAAAGAAATTTAGAGTAAAGATGCACTAAGACATGTCCTAGTGACTGGAAACGACCTGGACACTTAATCAATGAACAGACTTTTCAAAGTGCAACCTTGGTAGCAGTGACAACAACACTCTTTAGTTAGTGCTATTACTGAGTGAAGAACACACAAAAATGAGTTTTGTTGGCTTAGACTTTTGAGTAAAGTTAAGTTAGAGAAAGCACAGCAATGCAAAAAGTGATTTCAAAGAAAGATCTACTTTCTACAATGTGTTTACAGTGTGAGACTTTCAGCTGATAATAGAAGTGTTAAGTGAAAAGAGGCTGTGGTTTTCATAAACCTTTACCTGGCAATGAGTTTTACAGATTGTTGAAGGGAATTAAAGGGAGCCCTTTCAAACAGCCATTTAAAACACTGTCCCATTAATGTATTTATTCACATTAATCCAGTCTGGCCTCAAATTTTGAATTCATCTGAAAAACTGAAGGCACATGAAAGTGGAGTGCACAAGTTAGGTGACGTCATGTGGTATTTGCACATCAAATAAGCCACACGTGTGTTCTGCTCTACTCTTCCTAAAGGTAAGGATCTATATAACCCATAATAAAACTGGTACATAGGCAATTTTCTCAGTAATAGGCAGACTTGATTCGTTGGGAATTTCTTACATATTCTGCTAATAATGAAAAGGTTGGTAGAATATAGTGACATCTAAAGTCAATCAAAAATAGCTACACCCAGAACACAACAGAAGTTCAAAGGGCCATCATTCACTGTGCTTTGACATAAATAGTGAGTCTTCAATCAGCAGTACTTTAGTGAACAATGAGTTTCGACCAGCAGAAGCTTAAAAGGTCAGTTGTTCCAATGTTACAGTCTGTATTGAATAATCTCTTTCCTTCAGATGGTGTGTGTAAAGTGGAACAGACCTATAAACATAATTCATATGAAGACCATGTCACAAAACACTTAAAGCTGGAGCTTAGCTGCCTTCAAGCCATCTCTGTGTTTGAAGTGTACCCCTCCTCTGAGCTGCCAAACAAGGTAGGGAAGGAATTGGAAAAGGAAACTAATGAAAGGGTTAGCCAGTTTTTGAAGCTTAAATGTGGTATATAGAAATGAGAGATTTCTGTGTGACCTTAAATGCAAAAAACAAATGCCATGGGGTGGTCTCCTGCTGCAAAACTGTTATTCTTCAAATCAATGGGGTTTTACTTATTGGTTGGTGATGCTTTACAACTGAACAAAACTAACAAATAAACAGATATACAGAGAAACAAACAATTTGGATCAAGATTGCTCATGCCAGAGATGCATCTAAAAGTTGTAGAATATTGGTGCTCAAGGACTAATACTAGGAACCACTGAACATGTGTTCTACATTGTATCTTCTCTGGCTTCTCTGTACAAACATTGTTCTATTAAAATTATAAGAATACAGAAGAGGAAACATTTAAAATAAGATTGAACAGCAACAAATGTTCCACTGCATTAAATTACTTATCAAGTCTTGGTGTATTAAGAAATTTCTTTCTTTTATAAAAAGTGCTTAAATATCCTCACTAGATAACAGATCAAGGTGTATCATCAAATAGTATTTTAGGAACTCTGTTTCCTTTCATCTCAGTTGTTTGCTGATCTAGGTTGCTGTCAAATGTGGTTTGTTCACAGTTTGCTGTCATTTTCAGTGCTAGAAACTGGGGCAGACAAGGGCACATCTGAGGCACTAAAAGCTGCTGCCGCAGGAAAGTGGCAGAGAAGACAAGAAACTAAAGTTGAAAGGAAAATACAGAGTGACTGTGGTGATTCAGACACCCATAATGCTTCTATTGGAGCAACCAATTACAGAGAAAGAAGTGTTTCATTGTTTCATTGTGGGCATGACATAACACAACTTCAGGGACACAGTTTTGCCCTCCCAAAGGCATCATCAAAAAGTAAGCAAGGACTGCTTTCACTGTACTAACCTTATGTGCTAGTCTTATTTTCAATCCAGAAAATTCACCTACAGAAAAACAACCAAAAAATGGGAAAGAGCAATCCAGAAGAAAATATGGACTGAAGGGAGTAATTATAAGGAGCATTGTGTAACAACAAATAGAAACCTGGTTTCTCAATACAACAGGAAGCAAATACAACTGTGAACGCAAAACCTTGTCTTTACGGAAGATTTTTTTTGTTTGGTTTTGAAGTAAGGTTTTGATGGAGCTGCTATCAGCAGTCATTGACTTACCAGTGGTCAAGTGTTCTCAGAGTGGTGTTCGTATGGAGAAAATTTCTCACCAGAACCCTATGGCCAAGATAAGGATAAGTTATAGTTGCACTTTTGAAAGTTTGCATTCAGAGTGCGTGAGCGTGGCAAAATTCAGAGGTGCATGACCAGGCACCATGACAGCGTCCAAGGTCAACACACAGGAGCTGGGACGGTACGGTTAGCGTGTGCCCTCCTGTGCCTGGTTCAATGCATGAACTATTAACCTAGCTTTACAAAGTTGATTTCTTTCAACTTAAAACAACTCCTGTCACAAAAAGTTCATTGTTTCTTTTTTCAATAAAAATGTTTAAACATTTAGGTGAATGTCGCTGCTGCATTAGATAATTATCTACATATAACTATGATTATTTCCAGAGAAGATGGTGAACAAGCACATTTTACAAGGGTAACACATATAAATTAATGGAAACATAGTAATTGACTTCTATATGAATAAGATTGAAAGCAAAGTAAAATGGAGAGGTCCAGACCATCAAAGAGCAATCATTTACACAAACCTAAGACCAATTCAGTGTGGCAGACCAAAGATGCATATTTTCTGAACTGTGGGAAGAAGCTGGCATACACATTTACAGGCCCCAGCTGGAATTTGAACCCATAATTTGAACCATGCCACACTGCCCACCCAGACATAAATACCACTTTAACAAATATTGAATGGATAAATATTTGCAATTTCAAAAGGTAGAACCACATTGTGAAACATGACGGTAGGAATACAGTGGGGATTATGTGAAGGTAAAAAGGCATCTAAAAAAGTATGCTGTGGATGGCTGGACGGACAGATGGACAGACAAACAAAAGAGTCAAGCATCACAACTACATTATCTAAAGAAGTAGATGTCATTCTCATTCTCCAATAATACAACACAAGTGAATGAATGATCCAAGCCAACTATCTTTGAAAGGCTGGTCAAAACCCCAGTATTACCTAGATAGGTAATACTTTGAGTAATATTTTGAGTATTTATTGTTTATTAGTAATTGTAGCATACAATATTTATATTGATATGTTAGTGTTGTATTTTTTTCCTGCATCAAAGCAAGACATTTCTGATCATTTGTGGATCAAACGTCTAATTACAAATCTTAACTTGATCTTTCAAAAGCCCATCCCTTCTATTAACTACATAGTTCTATTAACTACATGCTTTGCAGAATTGAAAAAAATCTTCACATTTCAATCAAAGAAGCACAAAAATCCAGTACTTTAAGAGGTTTAAATTGAAAACATACTACGTAGAAGTCTGCTTTAAAAATGTCTGACGTCGAACAAGTATATCTACATGCTCTTGCTCTTGCTTACAGTCAGAAGAACAGACAGACATGGATGAATACAGGCAAATGTGTACGCATCACATTTGCCTGAGAGGGAAAAAGAGCGAAAGTGGAAAGATATCGATTTCTCTGTCGACTCTTTGAGAGGAAACCCTGAGGGAGCCTTTAAATTCACTTCCACCCTTCAGTTGGCTGAATTAACTTCATTTATCCTTTGGACTAAAACACAAACATAAAATAGATCTATCTCTCAGTGTCTAGATGGAAAGAATTTCACGCTGCATTTGGAATTTTTGCTTTGATCATTTTATCCCTTAATTAAGCCAATAAATGGAAACTGTGGAACAAAAATACATGCAAGATGTTGATAAATAAGTAAAGACCTTGCACGTGCAAATCAGAGAAACTGTGACTGAAACCAATTCCTTTGTTTCATCTTGAATCTAACACACAGAGAAACCAAACCCCCTCTGCTGTTTTTCATTGAGAACCAGACAGACTAAGGATCAAGAGAAAAGCCTTGCTTCCCTGAACTAAACTTTAGAATCAAAACATACACACACCAGTCCCAAAAAGAAGGATTTACAGTAGACACTCATGAGTGGCCACATAACTTTAGCTCTTTCTTCTTGCTCAGTGAACCAGTTATTGTCCGTTTGTGTTTGGCAGATGAGTCACATCCAATCATCTTCTGAGCACAAGCCCCAGGTCAATGAACACACCATTAACTCACCTATAGTCCATTGCTTCTAATGATTCATTGGACATCTCTTCAGTTGCTGGGTACTTATTGACAAACCAAGGACAAAGGTAAGTTGTCCCCCAGAGCTGTGAAAACATCCTGGCATTGTGACTGCCGCCTTTGAGGCATTTAGATGGAAAGCCCTGTCCAAACTCTCTTAATTGACTTTTTTCTCCTGTAGAAGGAAAAAATCTTTAACTTTAACAAAAGCAACAAACTTAGAGGGTTAGAGGTTCAAAAATTGATTTGAGATATTCTGTCTCCATTGCATTGTATGTCACTTGTTTTACTTTTCTTATTGCAATGCTCTTTTTTATTTCTCTCAAGTTTTTTAAGCACAGAAATCAGATAAGCAGAGAAGTGTTTCTGCTTTGGCTACATACAATAGCAAGTGATATGGGTTACAATGACAGAGCTCTGTTTCAATATGATTCAGTTTCTCTCTTATGATTCTCTTTTTTGAAATCTTTGCAGCTTAATATTGATCCTTTTTTAGTCTTTTTGACAGAAAGAACTGATACAACTTTGGTTAAATAGAATAGTGCTGTTACAATGTCTCTGTTCTTCCCATGTATGCTGATTTATTGAAAACTGCATGTTTCACATGTCTAAACATGAGGCAATAACAGGGATTTGGATGAATAGCAATTGCATATTTGAAGCATGTTTGTTGCTCTTGTTCGAGTCATGTTCTGAATAATAAATATACACATTGGTAGCATTGCAATGTTCAAAGCATGAAAAAAAGGTTGTGGCTTATATTCTGTAAATTACAGTCATTTACTGTGTCAGATTACTGAGCTGTTTTTAAGCTGAGCCATCGCCAGTGTGCTTGTATAGCAAGATTAGTTGTGCTAGCATGAAGTACTAGACCAGTGCAAAAACTGATGCGTGTTTTTAGAACTTCTTACTTCTAGTGGAGAAACAGTATGCAGTATGTGGCAGAAGTGCATATCCAAAAAGGGCTAAATATGATGAACATTCTGATCGATGACTCTGAGGTTCTAGCTAGCCTGAGCTATGTGAATTGAGGAACCACAGATATGGTTTATTTTCAGCACCCATTCTCAAACGTGTGCAATATAAATGACTAAAACTACCTTAATTATTTTCTCAAGTGTGTTAAATTTGCAGCTTTATGTTGTCAACATTTGCTTGCTCAGACCCATCCAATGCCTCCTGATTATTTTGCAACAAGTGTATGTGATTTAGCAAATTTTCTCAGTTTTGTGCAAATGAATATAAATATGTAGGAATAACTGAGCATAATTCACATAAACCCATAAAATGAGTTTCTGATTGCTTGATTCAGAGTAAAAGCAGGGGGTGTAGCTTGCAATCAACTTCCTACTTACTGACAATATATCAAGACATTCAATTCAAATGTAAAGATGGGAAAGATCCTTTAAAATCACTGAAAATCATTATTTTCTGTCTAGCAAAGAATTCACACCTAAGTCTACATGGCCTCTCAGATAGAAATGGTTTTAAAACGGATTTGTCAAAATGTTCAAAGGTTTTTCATTAAATTTGACATGCTATGTCAACTATGTTTGTAAGCTGCTGTTCTGGACTAATTTGGTATTTATTTTTGCAATTTTACAGTTGTCAAAGATGAAAATATCAGAAAATTATGTTTTTTTCTTTATGTTGTTTTTACAAATTCATTTTATCTCCAATCAAAGATTCAATGTCAAATATATGAATGAACATATTCCAATTCTAAAACTCATTTATATCATACTAAGCTGCTTTTCAGCTTTTTTTAAAAGAAACAAACATAGTCACCAAAATGTCAGTTACATATCAACACAACTTTTACAGTAAGTGAGCAAAACTGACATGATGATCTCAGCAGTGAATATGTCAAAGTAAATCTCTCACCAGTGAATCAAACCTTTACAGACACCCAGGCGAGTACAACAAAATATCAAATGCCTCACTAACCTTTGACACTTGAAGACAAGCTGAAGCAACCCTGCACATATTGATGTGGTTACACAGTTAAAAGCCAGACACAGCAAAAACACAAGTGTGAGTGCCTCTTAAAACAAACTGTTCTCAGTTCCTTTCCAGTCATCCAGAAGTGAGGTCATCCAGAATCAGAGATTCCCAGAGACAAATTGCTACCTGGTGGGTCATAAAGTCTAAAGACTTTAATGATCATACACATGATGAAAACGTTAAGTTTGTCTAGACTGAAAAAAAATCCCTGGAGCTTTGATGATAACAAAGACTGATCGGGAGATAAAGACAGGTTGAGTCATTATCAACTAGAGACTGTCCAAACATTAACCTTTCCAAATCCCTGTACCAACTGATTTGACTTTCCAAGTTAAGATGGTCTCATAAATACACAGCCTTGAAGTTTTTGTTCAAAATAACCTGAGGAAGTTCATGTTGAATTTCAATAGTCTATCAGAGTCATGCTGAAACAGAAGAAAACTGGGTTACATCTCTTGCTCCTTGAAGATGTTTTACAAGATTTTGGTAGGGGTAAGACAGTGTAGGGGATATTTTCTTGTCATACTTCAATATAAATTAAGCATAATTTAAATGCCACAGTCTCCCTTAGTACTGTTGCTGACCATGTCCATCTTATATGAGCTCAAATCATCTCGAAACAAGTTTCTAGAAATTTAGTATTAGTTCAGTGTAATCCAGTGGCCTCCATAGTTGTCAACAGAGCACCTTTGGGATGTGTTAGAACAAGAGATATGCATCACATACGTGTAATTGACACATCAGCAGCAACTGTGTGTTGCAGCAACCGTGTGATGCTTCAACCTGTGTGCATGATGCTCCAACTTGTTACAAACAAGGTGCACTTAAAACAAAATTGACCAGTGCATTCCTATGCGCTTAGTATATCCTCAGAAAATTGTTTCCTTTGTCAAACCTCAAATGAAATGATTGTGTTTCTTTTCCACACTCTTTCACTGCTTTATAGTCACCCTTATAATAGATAAATAGATTGGATTTTGCAATTTTTATTTTTAATATTTTTATGTGGTACAAAACATTCATGACAAAAGTGCAAAAGTCAATTCACCTCCCTTTGGCTAAGGATTTTCAGGGTTACATAAGGGTAAAATCTTGACTCAAGAGTCAAAATGGTGTCTGGGGCTCACTGCATATCATAGACACTTTGTGTCTGTCGATGTGAAGACAGACTTTAATGTCTCACTTATGCCAATCACAACATTTGATAACTCACATGATGACAGTGCCTAATGTTTATTTGGCTGCAGAAGATTATACAGACGGGGGGAAATGGGAGGCGTGACAGACTTCCACAATGGAGAGCTAAATTTAACTACAACCTCTTTTTCCAAAAGCATTTTTTACTTTTGTAACAAATTAATTCTAAACAAATACTGAAAATTTTAGTGAATAGAACAATTTTAGATTGGAATCATCCATGTGTTAGTTCATCTGTTAAAACACAGTCAGCCCAACAGAAGAAATTGATTTGGGAGCTCTCTTGTACATAAGATTGTCAGCCACCGCTGCACTATTGTTTTTGTTTGCTTTCCTATTACAGACACATTGGTGAGGCCACAAATTTAACCTCATCCCAATATAGAAACAGCAGTGAACAACACAACAAGCACTGAAGATTTGTAAGGATGTCTTCGTAAGTGTGTGGGAACAAATTTAGCTATACTTACTTCAAAAACACTGCTCCCTACACATGCAGTTTGCAAAATTCAAAATGCAGTTTGTTTTCATTGAAACAAACTGAGTTGGTATGAAAAAGTTGGTATGAAAAATTGCAAAAGTGACAGTGCCTGGGGAGGGGGGGTGGGTGAAATGCACTTTTGTAACTTGTAATGGTTCCAAGTTACACCATTTGGAAGAACAAGGCAACAGATTGCATCTTAGCAAAACTGCATAAGCAATGATTAAATAACCAAATTGTGCCCAAAACAAGCCAGCATAGTGGATCCTGGTTTGCATTAGTAATAATGTGAACAAACTTTGGAAAACCAGCTCAAAAGTAGAAAATTTGTGTTACGTAAGGCTTCAACTCTGCTTCCTTTCAAAAGCTTTTTGAAGTTTAATAAATATTGTCAAACTTCTAGCTCACCAAAATAGTATCAAATTGAGGGTTACTGGAGAATTTTGAAGAAAATTATACCTGAATCTACGCTTAATGTTACACACTGTCTGGAGCAAATATATCAAACGGATTTCACTCTTGGTGGGGGATTTCACTTTAACGGCTGAAATTGGATCCTTTGGTGAGCAGCAGTCATCTTTGAAGCTTTTACACAGTGGAAATGTCACCTGTCACACACACTTATTGTCTGACAGGCCTATGTGCAACAGCTCTGTTTGACTTGTGGGCTTGGGTCATTGCTACTCTCAAGCCCAGTGGCTGGAATTATTTCAGGAATTGACTATACATGGACTTTAATTTTAACACTCAGTTTTTATAGAGGTCACGATATAGCTAATTATACTGCTAACAGCAAAATGTGTTTCAAATGCAAAAACAAAGATACCACTTAACAGAGGTTGCATTAAGTCAAGACACTGCATTGCACAAAGTTTATACATCAAAGTTATGCGAAATAGGTTTACTTTGTTGAAAGTTTCTGCAGAGAGTGTGCTGCTGATGTACTGCCTTTTCAACTGAGAACTTCAAAGGTACTGTCCAGAGATATAATAAAGTTGAGCAGCCACTGAAGTAAAACTCCTGCTTAAAAATGCACTGCAGGACGGGCAAATGTAGAGAACAGTTCATTTATTCTATTTGATGGTCTTTTGTGAGTTTATGATTGCCTATGTGTATGACGGGGGCTGGTGGAGGAGTCTTTCAATAATGCTGTCATAACACAACAGGAGAAAGAGATAGGAAGAGGAGAGTGACTCAAGGAGACACAAAAGCGGAGAGGGTGTTGGCGAGGAGAAAGACAAAAGGAATCACAGTAAGGAGTGAGGGAAGACAGAAGAACTCCGTGAGGACATAAAAGAAAACAAAGAAAGCTTTAATTACCGGACATAATCAAAGTGTGGTTAATTAAGAACTCTGGGTTTGCTGTTTAATCATCTCTACAGGGGCTGACCCAGGCTTTGAAGAAGGTCATCAGTTCTGCAGAAAGACCATTTCTTTATGTAAAGAAGATACTAGAAGCTCAGCGAGAACAAGCACATCTGGTTTCCAGAACAAACCTGCTCCCCCTTCTTGCCCCTAACCTGACTTCACGATCCGAGATTCACACAGAGACACAACTCGGGAACTGTAGATTTCCCAGCATGCCCAGCTCACATTCCTGACCTCCTTCTGTCACTCTACCATTGGACTCCACCTTGTTGCCTTTATCTACATCACCCCCATTCCTTTTGCAATTCCCTGTCTTTGACTACAAACCAATCCGTCTGCAGTGATTTATGACTGACTGACAGGGAACGTTACAGCAGCTCAAAGAAAAGTCAGTCAAGCTCTCAACAAGAGCATCATAGATGTAAAGCATTCTGATAAATCTTCAGTTGCATACAGTCTTGCCCAAGTTTCACTTGAAAGTGTTAAAAGGTTGAGTCCTAGCAGGACATGAAAACAGGTGTCATGCAGAGTTGGGAATGTTGAGGAGAACCAAAGGGGAGAGAAATAAGCACTAGTGGACACCAACACAGCAGGACAGTGACCTCATATATGTCAACACAACCACAACACTCTTGAGTGTGGAAGTTAAAATGGGATATTTTAATGTACTTAAAGCAGAGAAGCTGTAAGGACATATTTTAAAAGGAGGTATGTCAGCTGTTTATTCAGGCAAATACAACAGATAGAGTTCGCTAGATGCTCTAGCATACATTTCTCTACTATACCATTTTGCAATTTTGCCGATTTGATCATTTGCACCTGAAAGGTTCCTAAAATTGGTGATGGGGCTCTACTGAAGGTTGCAAGGGTACAAGCTTTTATCATTGTTGGCAGCATAGTCTTGGGGTGTGGGTAGATCATCCAATTCCTTCTCATGGTATCTCACTTCAGTCAAGATGATATTTTAGTTGGTTTAGCAGAATAAATAAAAACAACCCCTCAAACAAAAATGAACCCCAGACTATGTACATTTGCGTCAATTTATATATTATTAATAAAGTTAACAGCAGAAATAATAATAAAAAAAACACAGCAAGTACAGCATACTAATAAACCACAAGACCAATAACAAACTATCTATTTTAGAATAATGCATATTTATTACTTACTTTGCACTGAGCCCTGCTGCTGACTTGAAACTTTGGGTGGGCTGATCCTGCTCTTGGAAGATACCATCTCCACATTCTGGTCCTTTTCAAATGGACTCTGGCTAGTATCCCGAATCTCAGTCTGGGTCTCACTTTGGGGTTTGTCCTGTGCCACAGCTCCAGTTAAGGGCTTCTGTCTGTTCAGGGCACCATCGTTACCTGCCCTCATTAGCTTCTCCCCCACACTTAGTACCCGGGCACGGCCAGTCAAGCCAGCGGTGCTGGGGCATTCCTTCCTCGGGGAAGGAAGCTTGGATCCTGCTCCCGCCGATGGGGGGCGAGCAAGCCGGGAGGCTTTAGACATCCTGTAGGTTAGTCAACAAGTGAAAGCTACTTAGTTTTCCTCAGCCGGGGTGACTGCAGCTGTATCCTGAGGGCATTCTGGAAGAATTCTTGTCTTTTTGTTACTCTGGAGCTGCAGCGTGTTGAAGCTGGTGCAGGTAAGTCAGATGGGCCAAGAAAAGGAGTGAGAAGAGAGAAGGAGGGTACTATTGGGAAGCAGGGTGGGAGGAAACTTAGCTCCTTGGAAGGTGTTCACCTCTCCTGGCATGGCCTCCTGGGATCATCCTCCAAAGCAAACAGTGAGCATGTAAGTAAGTGTGTGTGTTGGTAAATAACTGAACGTGTGGACAAACCTGTGGAGTGACAGGATGTGCTGTGCCAAATGCAAACAAAAACTCAGGTCTCCAATGTCAGCACATTCCAGCTTCTTAATCCCCCCTATGCCTCCTCCTCCATCCCTTTCTTTTTCCTCTCCTGCCCCCACTTCTCTGCACCTACACTCATAACACAAACATGAACTTTTCTTTCCTACCTCATACTTAATAGTTCCTTCCCGTGTTAATGTCCGCCTTTCTCTTGTCTCCCCTCTTCTCTTTGTCTTTAATTTACATGCTCTTCTTGTCTGATGCACAGCAGGAAACCATCCCAGCACTAAGGCAGGCAGAAACCAGAGACCGAAAGAATTACAGAGCACCAGAAAAAAAAACTGGAGAAAAAAGAGCAGAAGGAGGAAGGAGAAACTGCCGGCAGAGGCTGCGCGGAGGAGCTTTTCTCTTCAGGTGCAGCTGCACAAGCTGTTCCAGATGTGAACACAGCGTTTCACGTCATCGGCGGACTCCTTGGAGCAACACTCTTCGCAAACCACTACTTCGCCTCGTCCTATTTTTGCCTGCTCTTCTCTTCTTCAACTCCTTCTCTGTCAGCTTCGAGTTATTTAAATCCAGTCAGCCTGCGCTCCTCACATGTGATGAAATGTTCAGAGCCAGGAATCACACATGCGCAACACAACACACTCATGTGTGGATTTTTACACAGAATTACAAAGTCCAGAGGAGGGAATCCTCAGAGCGTTAGTAAATGTGCATGAGTCTGCAAGATACACACAGTAAAGCTGATTTGGGTTGTTGCATGTACATGTTTGACAGAGACAAAATAAAAAATAAAAAAAAACGCAAAATACGATCAAACTCTGTTTTCTGATCAATAGAAATATCTCATTATGCATGTAGCAAGTTAGGAATACTAGCAGTTGAATTTTAAATGTTTTAAATATGAGAATGATTTTAAGAATGCACCCCTGAAGATGAGCTAGTGATCAAAACTGGCCGATTTTCAGTGTGATAGTCCCTCACCAGTGACATACTGGTCAGAATCTCAAAAATCCAAACTTTTCTAGTCAGTTAATGCACCATGCTAATCTTTACCATGTCACACTGACCTCAACATCCCAGTTGTTAGTGAGGGAAAAACTTTAGATATCATGTATTGAATGATGATGGGGCTCCTCACCCTATCTCTAAGGCTGAGTCCAGCCTCCCTCCAGAGGAAGCTCATTTCAGCCACTTGTATCTGGGATCTCGTTCTTTTAGTATTAGCAAATTGCTTAAAATTAATTTGGGTATTAACTGCTCAGTAAGAAAGGTAGCTGTTAACTGTCTAAAAGTTGCTAAATAGCATCAAAACTTAATTTGCATAATTAGCAATGCAACAAGAATACTCCCAGAATTCTGGCTGGGAAAGTTGGAGGTGACTAAGCAGCCCCAAGTTCAGCATCATTAAAGCTGTTGGCATTCACTATCTATTATCACTTCTGACAAGTATCTCATTAAATCACTGGCATATATAGTGTTGCAAAAAAATAATAAATTGTGAACATTTTCATCTTTAGTGCTTCAGCTTTTCACAGACAGTTCCGATCACAACCAAAGTGTGTCCTGTGTATCAACTTTAAGTACAGATTAAAATGTCAAGTCTGTGATCATTTTGTCAACACAGTGTTACAGATGGTCTCCTCTCATAGCAACATCACATCAAATGACCACTAATAGCAGGAACGTGTGAAGAACATTTTCCACACTGTTCAACAGGTCAAACCTTTACATAAAGCCCATAAAATTCAGAGTAATGCATCTCTAAAATACATTCTGACACTTGTAAAAACAATTTTGACCTATAATATTTGACATTTAGCAGAGATAGTTATTTAACACCTTATGCAACATTTTATTTTATTGTTGACATAAGATATACAGTACCAAATGCACATTTGTGCATTTCTAAATCAGTTTATTTTCAGTTGTTAAAATAATTATTGCTAATCTAAAAAAATTTAGATGTGCCAAACTCTGCAAAGAGGTCACCGTATCCACATGCCACATGAGTCTGTGACACTTTCAAAATATGCCACAGCATCTAAGCAGACATGTGAAATGACACACACGGATGTGAATGTTTGCTCGCTGAGTAAACACCAGAAAATGGATTACAGCAAAGGATCAGCTGTGATCAGGCAACACTCATAAATAAAAAAGCAGCAATCTGCATAGACTGTGGCACAGGACTTACACACAAGCTCCAATGCATGAAAAGTCAAATGTGCTGCCACAAAATGATAAAACACAGAGATTTTCTATAGAAGATTTTAGTTTCCCATCCCCCTTACGGACTGCCTGTAACACTTCTAAACCCGCTCTGAACATGACAGCAGCCATCGCTGATCATATAGATATTAAATATTAATCACATTGCCACTTATCTCTGTGGCTTTAGACAAAGACCAAAGCAGATTGACCTACATACTTTCCCAACGAATAGTTTGCTGACAAAAATCTGAGGGATAAGAACCTTGTGAGAACTGCTGCATGTCTGGTGGATTTTAAAGAAAAGGGCGGAGACAAGATGAAATATTAGAATTGTGTCAGATTATATTTGTGTGTCACTACTGTAGCTGTTATGTTTACAAAATTATAGTAATCAGGATTACATCAAGCCTAAGAAACAGGGACAGTGGTAAAGCAGGCCAAAAAACGTCAACTCTTTTATGATTTGATTGTGGCTTTGGGTAAATCAACATATATGGTTGGAGTAAATGAAAGCCTTCTTCAGCGACTGAAAGCCTCCAACACTTAAAGCCATAATCCAAATATATAGTAGGAACTCACCTCAAAGGGTTTTTAAATATTATATTTAGGAATGGATATAATTCAGTTTCCCAATTAAGTCTGTAATTTAGCATAATTTGGCTGATCACAGGGCAGATAAATGCAGAGGGGAAATTAATCAGGTATAAAAAATTTTTTAAAAAGTCAAAGCAGAAAACAATCTACTACTCGCGCTTCAAATTTGCAACTAAGCAACTTGGAAAAGATGGTTGTTTGATGAGTTAAAATCAGCACCAGCAATTAAAGCAAAATTAGCAAACCTGCAGCCTGTTGTTGTGCAAGTCCAGGCCTAAGAGCCAGCTACAGTTTGAACATTGGCAGGTAAGAGACTGACACATCAGAGTAACAAAACAGCAGGTTTTGTAGGAATATGGAGATAATTCCACAGACTTTGATCTTAGACAATAAATGTGCAGAGGAGTGGTTGTTAATTCAGACATGCCTGTAAAAGTGACAAGCAAGTAATGAATGTGCAACATTTGACAATAAATCAAGAAAGGCTGAAGACATTTTTAGAGCATGTGCAATGGTTTTTCAGGTTTATTCTAATATACCAAACTGGTAGTTATGTAAGTCGTTAGCTGATGGAACATTAAAAGTTCATGTCTAAATTCAGAAGCAACTTAGCAAGTTATACTGCAATCATTTGGCTTAAAGATAACTTGTAGTAAATTTATCATCTTAAAATGGCAGTATGTAACTTTCATAAAATATATATTTTTACATGTTTGTTGAAACTGTCATTATGTTGTGACAGTATGTTATGCGACAGATAATCTGTGAACAAATTCAGCTGCTCTGCTTTCTCCCAGTGGTGACTAGAAACAACCAATCAGAGCCTGGAAGAGGGTCTTAGTGCTTGTGAGTCTCAATCTTGTGGGGCTATTCATTCTCCTCGAACTACCTCCTTGCTCTCTACTACCATTACAGCTTTTCTCTGTCAACAGAGCCTGTTGTGAATGCTAAAGGCTAGTTAGCATAGTCACCGATGACAGAAGATTAATGGTTTTTCTGCAACAGTAAAGTTGTTTATTTACCATTAGCACATTTAGCAATGAGTACCGGTATATGAAATTGAGTGACAGAGTCAAGACCCTCCTCCTGGCTCTGATTGGTTGTTTTTAGTCAGGAGCGGTGCATTTCTTCAGATGTTATTAGTAGCTCAGGGAGAAGGTGGAGGAGCTTGATCTTATCCAAGATTATCTCTCTCATAACATGCTGTCAGGACATTGTGATAGTTTTAGCAGATATGTAAAACCATATTCTTTATAAATGTCACATAATGCAGCTTTCATGGCAACTCAAAAATATAGTCTTGATGTATCAGTGGGGATTGTCTCTACTATAGTTTTCAGAGTAAATGCTTCACCTGTAGTTTTTGCTCAGGGCAAATGGTCATTGTGGATTTACCTTAGAGTCAGCATGAGCACTCAACTAATTTAAGAAAAGCTGTATTTCAGAATCTATAAACTTTCTATACTGAGTACAAATTCTTTATAAACCGCTCTTTTTTGATTGAAAAATCAAAATGAGTGTGTATTTTCCACAAGCTTGTCTAAAGGGCCTTTCAAAACAGAACTGATGATGACCACCAAGACTTTATGCAGATACAGCTTCCCATAACTGGAATGGTTTAATGAGGGGAAAAAGAAAATATTCTAAAAACAAGACAAACCAAGAAGGAGGTAAGCAGTATTATTTATTTAAAAACACAATCTGCCAGAGTTCTCAGAACAGCTCAGCAGAGAGGATATTTTAAAATTACTGCTGTGCAGGTCTGTCTATAAAACTGCGGAACTTTGAATCGTAGTTGACTTGAGTTCAAGTTTAGAGTTATTCAATGCATTTCCAAGCAACATTAGGGAGGTAGAGATTATATTCTTTATATAAAAGAACTCTAAAATGTGTTATCAAAAGTCTGATTCACTAAAGTTTTAAAGAACTCTGTTTGGTTTGCAACACTATGTTTCTACATTCTGGCCAGGTTTGATGTTTGTCTGATTAGAAGTATTAAAGGGGCAGTATTATATGTTTTCCAAGCACACAGTTCAATTTCATAGCACAATCAAGAAACTATGTTACCTTCAGTTGGTATAAAACGTCTGCATGTCGAATATGACAGAAGGAATTTGACTCTGTGATTTAATGCCTTGAAATTGGGCCTCTGTCTACTTAAGAAACAGATGTGCAGTTCTACTAGGTGTTTGGTAATTACTTATGGCTAGTCTGAAGGAGCTCAGTGGGAGAGTCGTGGAGATAGGCTGCTCTGTGAGGCAGAAGCTTGAAAGCCTGGAAACTGCAGCACCAAGAAGGAGCTTTCTCCTTGAAGGTGAAGCTCGGTCCCCCCAAAGAGTTTTGCATAGCTGAATGGTTGCCAAGAAAGATTAAAAGATTTCTCAAGCATGCATTAAAGAATCAAAGCAGCACCCCAGGGATGTTATAGATGAGGGAATAACATTATAACATGATGTAAAGCTCAAAAAAGTCAATTTTACAAACATAAATCCTAACTCAGAGGTTTCAGGTATTTAAACAGTACCACCTTGTACCATTTTTAACAAATACTTTTCTTTTATTTTTTTTCATACCTGGTGACTCTGTTTAGTTTCTGCATTCAAAAAGGACTGGCCTAAGCACCACTATGGCTAGAAAAAAAAAAAAATTGAAGCATTTGTCTGTCTGATTTGTGGTGATGAACAGGAAGCCTGCAGGGCCCTTATCAGATTGGACTTTAAGGAAGCAACAGTGTCTGAACACATTGTTGATTAAAGAGCAAAGCTGTGGATCACTGATAATTATCAGTAAAGTTAATTTATCTGCAGTTTAACTAAACACAAAGGATAGGTCGGCCTGCGGTGGGAGCAGGACTTGGGAGGCCGATGCAGGGGGGAAGGGTGTGCTTTGTATTTCTTTGGAGAGGATTAACAATGAGTATATTTTCCAACCCTTAAGGGGTGGTTGTTTCTTTTCCTTCATTTCGTCTCAGAGCTTCCTCTCAACCATATCATGAGTCATTAATGACTGTAGCATTTGGTTGACATCAACAGTTCAATCTGTAAATGAGGGCAACAGAAAAGCTCCGCACTGACAAAACTTAAGGAATCTTTTTCTTTTGTGCAAACAGAGAGGTAGCATTACCAATCCTTCCCACAGGAAAGGACACTAAATAATCATTTAGTCTGTAGCTTGTTGGAAAAATGTGTCAAGGTCTGTCAAACTTTCAGTTATACTGCAGTTGACCTAAAATGATCTCCATCACAATTTCCTACTTGAGCAAGCCATCAATGTTTGATTAGAGACTTTTTAGTAACTCTCAGGCTCATGAATTTAAAATGTGCTTCCAATCTCTCGCTGAAACACACCATCCTACACAAGAACAAAGTGAGCTTTTCATTTTCAATAAGAAATCCTTTACTCCCTTGTGTATTTTCAGCTGTTGATTGTCCCTAAATCCCTTTTGAAGAAAAGTGACTCAAGGGCAGAAATGAGACGACTAGATTCGCTGCGACAGTTGGAACCAATTAGCTTTAAGTTGCAGCAGTTCCCCAGAGAGAACCACCAAGCATGTCTCACAGTATTTGCCGCATCAAGTCAAGATAATGCTATCCCAATCATTGGAGAAAGGGGCCATCACTCAGTTAACAAGTCTGAGATGCTTTTGTAGTCAAGAGAAGTGTTTATCATCTGTTGCTTAAACCAGATTCATGGTACATGAGACTCTTCTGGAGGATAATTGACCAGAATGAGGTGTAAAGATGCTAATCATTCTTTGGTGACCTGTACAAAAACTTGGTCAGCACAAAGAATTGCATAGAAAACTTTCCAACTGAAAAAATGTGTGACAGACAGAAGCTAACACTGACTGTTGAGTGTGAAAAATGCTGCAGTAGCAGCAAGAAAGTGACTTTTTTGCCTTACAGAAAACTAAACCTACTTGATTCTAAAAATGAAGGATGGACAACATACAGCTTCTTTCGCTAGAAAACTTAAATTCAACAATTATTTGAAAGTCTCTGGATGGATGGACGGATAGATAGATGCCAACAAATGACTGATCCCCAATGCTTAATTGTAACGTTCAAGGGGGATAAAACCCATAAGGTGATTCTGTAATCATTCTCATTTAATTCCAAACTAGTTTTATATGTGTATTAAATTTTTATTCCGTGATCCAGTTTGTTTTTGGGTTCAAAATGACATGTAAGTTTGCATACAAAGTGCTATTATAACTACCATTTAATGCATAAACCCCTTTAGTTTGGGTTTGCTTGAAAAACTCAAATGTTGTTTTGAATAGCAAAATTCTTTCCCCCTCGCTGTTGTAACAGATGAATAATAAAAGCAGATATGAGAGTGGCTTTGTCTCTTTTTTTAAGCTGCTGTGAAGGTACAAAATATTCCTACAACCCTGGTAACAAGCCAGGATCCAGATGGTTTATTATCCCAGAGACAAGAATATAAACATTTTAGCTCAACTGTTGAATAAATCAAATATTGAGAGACTGTGAGGTTGAAAAAATCAATAATGCAGGTTTCAGTGAGAATGCAGTACTGTCATCAAGGCTTTATATCCTGTCTCTGGGGCCCCCCTGTGGCCTTGTGAGACAGTTCCGGTCCCTGGTCATCTGGGTATGAAGCATGTGAGCACCAACTCACCATTTGAAAACATCTAAACTTCATATTTCCGCCTCTTTTCCCCACAGGCAGCAACTACACATCAACATTTCAAAAGAATTCAGCTTCTTATTTTGACAGCATGTCAAGTGTGAGATTGGAGAAAAGCTAAATGCTTCTGTCTGAAGTGGATAAAAGGGATATGAGGGAAGACAAACTACCTCTCCATCCAGACTGATGTAAATAAATGGTTTCTCCATTCTCTTTATGGCATATTGATTTTTTGTTCAGCGGCCGACTGCAGAGCGAAGACGGGAGATAAACTGTACAGCAGAGAGGAGTCCCAGGCTCCTTTCTGTGCACATTAAAGGCGTTCCGCTAGGAAAAGGAAAACAAGTGTATGCCTAACTAATGAAAGATAGAAACAGGTAATCACACTGCTGTAGGGAAATTATGGTAATTTATGTGTTTATTTTATTACATCATATACTCTTGTCTGTAACTACAACAACAGGTATAAATATAAACCTCTTGCATTTCCTTGTGAGATTCTCATCTTATGATAGTAACATTCTCATGACAAATTAAGGTTCCAGATTCTTCCTTAAAGAATCTGGAACATTTCAATTTCTAAAATGAAAATGTTTTAGAAATTATGCAAACCTAAACTGTCAAAATACTTACAATGGTTTTCTAAATGTTACTGTTTGCACTCAAAGAAAAAGGAAATAAATATTTGTACAAGAATTTCTTACTTAATATCTTCCTCCCTCATTTTTGGTAAAACTAAATGCCCAAAATGAGGGCATACAGTCATGAAGACACTTCAGCAGGTCAGCACCTGTGTGAGCTTGTACTTATTATTATGCAAAAAGCTTGAGGAAGAAAGAAGCAACTTATTGAATCATCTGTTCGGCATGAGGAACAGTATGGTTTCTATCTTACTACGTCAGTTTCACTCTTTCAGAACAGTTTAAACACTTGAGTCAAAACACTGAAAACACTATAAACCAGAAACCTGGGAAACACATGGAAGGCCAAGGAGGTTAGTCTGCAATCTTTCTTGAAAAAGGCAATTCAAAGGGAAAGAGACATGCTTTAAAAACTACAAATACATTAAGGAAATACCAGTAAACATTACTGAGCTGATAAAAAAGAATTAAACTTTAAACAGTTCATTTAAAACAAGTAGCTACACAAAAGTAAAATCAGATAATAAAAAAAATAAATAAATATATATGTCACCTCTATGGTTAAAATGTATTAAACAGTAATATTTTCTGTATTCAGCAAGCAGTTTCTACACCTCTTATTTATTGAGGGAGTATGTTCCAGAGAAGCATAGAAACGAAATGTTGCTCAACAGGTCTATAAAGCCTTTGGTTATACCTAGGAGGTCTAAACAGTTCCTGATTGAGAAGCAACAAGAGTTTCTGAAAGGCACTGAATAGCCTAGGACTATTCAGTGCCTTTAAGACCAATAACAAAATGTAATTTTTTTTTTTACAAACAAGAAACCACTGCACTGATTTCAGAACTTTTAAATGATCCTGTTTCCTGATTTTCCTGGGCAGGACCTTGTTTTAGAATTTTATTTGTTTATTGACATAACCTATAAAGTAAATTGAATCAAATATTTACAAACCCAGAAGCACCTCTACTTTCCCTTTAGATGCATCATGAATCATATTATAAGAAATGCTGTCATCTGATGTCCTTCCCCTTACATCAAAACCAGGCTAAAGGTTTCAAACTGAAAAAAAAAATAAATAAAACTTGAAGGAATATAAAATGAAACTAAACAAAACTTTTTGTCAAAAATGTATTTAATGTGTAACATCTATATATGAAAAAAATATATATAAAAGTAAAATGCTGACACAAAATTATTTAATCTACACTAAAACAGAAAGAGACTTACATACAAGTACAGCTATTTAAAGCATTCTAAAAGGTCTGTTTAAATGTCACAATGGCATAAAGGTGTATGTTTTCAGAAGGATATTATACTGAAATCTTTTCACACCCACCATTGCTTAATAGTTACACTAATACACTTTTTTTCTTTCATTTAAATGTGATCTGGGCTAATTATTCTACAGTGCATGCACAGAAGATAATTTTTCCACCATTAAATCAACATTCAGTCTTATCCGAATGGGACAGAATGGTTATAAAATTCCATGAATCCTCCACCCAGAGTGAAATATGTTGCTAAGAGCGTGCTCACTGAATTATATAGGCCTTCATAAGGCCAAGCTTGAATTCCTCACCAATTATTCAGCAAGTTTTTCAACCTGAAATAAGTAACATTTTACAGTGACGACTCCCTCTGGACCATCACAGCCATGTGGTTGTAATTTACGCTAACAGTTATTTCATTTGTGATCTTTCACATGTGAAAATGCCACTTGTCTGAGCACTCTCTGGGGGGATTATAAATAATCTGTGTGTCTCTGAGTCTATATTTACGTATGTTATGCTTGCCCAGAGATTTCCATTGGAGGATTTTTTGTGCTTCGCTCTCTAAATCAAGCCAATCAGTTTCAATGACTGAATATCAGCACAATAATTTAGCGTACCATATATAGCATGTATCATTTTATTTTCCATCTCAAGTCTATAAGATATTTAAATGATATGATTAGTTGTAAATCAGTGGAGCAGCGTGAATACAGAAATCATGTGCTGGAATTATATACCTTTAAAAAAAAACTAACCAATGTTTACATTTCTGCAACAAATTAACTGGGTTAGGATTAAATAGTTAATTAATTTCAAAACTTCAGGTAATCACTGAATCTTTGGCGTGTCTATCGACACTTGAGAGAAAGCTTAGGCTAGCCATGCATGTAAATATTATAAGTCCCAAATGGCATTTCTTCCACACTTCATCTAATCCTTCCCTCACCGCAAAAATATGGCAGATCTGGGCAGGAGATTGGATAAGACCTAACATATACACCTCTCTATGATGTCATTTAAACTGATAAAAATCCATTTTACCTCCTAATACCTGCAAACAGACATTCTTTCACTGGCAAAATTTGAATGTATGGTACCTCAAATATTCTACATAGCTAACCAAACACAAAGAAACTCATGACTGGGATTCAATATCCCAGTCATGCTCTTATTTTACTACTTTTTCATTTTTAAAATACAGACCGAAAAGAAAATCATACTTCCCTGTGCTTGTGACCCTTTCTTTAATACTTAGTTGAGAATAGAGCAAAGCATTTGAACTGCAGCAGCAGCAAACGCCAGCATCTATGTCACTATACAACAGGATGTCTCCCATCAGTGCACATAAATGCAAGTGGACAGACATGCGTGCACATATGTATGGCCACACAAACACACAGGGCTTCAGTCAGCAGTAGAGATCTGCTGAGCAAACAAGAAACGTTTGGCCCGGGCTGACACCGGACAGAGATAAGAATCTAAGTCAAAAGAGACACACAAAAAAAGAGACAGACACATATAGGAGACTGAACAAAGTTTGAAAAGGCTGGATGGTGTTGAAAGAAATCATGGCATAAAAAGGACTGGAAAGAGGTATGAAGGACAATGGGGGAAGGAACAGCTTTGTGGGATATCTGCTTGTAGTAATGGGTTCCTGGCTTGGAATTAGAAGGGCAATTCTTTGGCTCTTCTTCTCTTCATTATATAGTACAGTGGAATCCCACAGGAATAATGGTCCCTCAATTTATATGTTCCTTCTATGGTCATAATTCAAATTTATAGTCAATTCTCTGAACTACAACTATCACTAACTTGAAGCTAGTTGCAATAAATTGTATCACAATTTGCTCCAGCCAATTTTTGGAAGTGGATACTTAAGACAAGGATTGTGGTGTAAATATTCATTTGAAGAATGTGATTTAACATATTTTGCCCACTTTAGGACAAAAAGGTAAAGTGGTTTACTGGTACATGGTTCTGCAAGAACTTCCTTTGCCTTACTTGATCTCCACTTCTCTCCAAAGGTTAAGGAAACAACAGTGGGTCTTTGTTTTCCTGAGCAAATGTGACGCTCCAGCCAGAATGAAAATACAACCACAGCACACATGTTTCTGATTGGCTTTTATTTTCAGAGCTAAGGTCAGAGGTCAGCCAGGGACGCCCACTTTGTCTGGTACCTAACCTAACCCTTTTGGCTGCTTGTTGGTTTGTCTGTACACATGTTTTAGTGTCTATGCCCAGCCGAGACTGAGTCAGAGCCCCTTGGGTATGTTTCCTATCCCGAGTCTTTGGAAACCTCTAATGCATCCCCAGTGTGCTCCTTTGGGGAAGGAATTCATCTGAGGCAAGCTCCCCTCAATGAAATGATAACATAAGTCACTCCTGGGGCTAAGAAACTGGACTAAAAAAATACATGAAGTGAGAGGACAGTACAGGAAAGGAAACTATACTCCAGGAGAAAGAGAAGGAAGAAAATCCCTCTCTTTTGATGAGACTGGTTCTTCATTCTGTTACCTCATTGCTCCAAGTAAAAGAGGGAGGGCGGTAAGAGAGTTCTGTGGCTTTGGCCAGAAAACCCAAGAGTCTGATGCTCATTAAAGAGTCCAAAGAACATCAAAGACTAACCCAAAACCTTTATCAGTGAAGACCAGCCACAATCCCCATGATATTAAAAACTGGGCGCCGCTCAGTGTTCTGATACATGAAGAGGAACTTGCTTGACTCTGGGGCTGGGGGACTTAAAGGTCCTCGAGGTCAGAAGAAAGTTAACTTTTGCCCACCTCAGTGTTTCCCTGCGGTTAACAATCTTTCTGTGGGCAGAAAAAATAGGAGATAATGATAGCCAGCAGCTATGGGATGATAATGGGGGAATAAGAACTGTGAGTATGATCTAAAACACTTTACAATGAAAGACACAAGTCTCTCAGATGCTTTTAATTAGTAGAACATAGTTCATTTAGAGTTTATTTATTAGCTCTAATGCATACTTGATCTCAAAACTCAATGATGCATTTTTTTTTTACATTCAATTACTTTTTTGTGAAGGATGTTTTTCTAGTTATATTTCAAAATTGACCAAATTCTGACTTCCTTTGCTTGTTTATGATTTTCATAGTTTTCCAGTAAGCTAAAATGTAATATCAACTTGCTGGGAGTGAACTTAACCATATCTTGGCTTGCTGCAGTCACTGATTTAAGAAAATACTTTCAAATTTTTAACCTATATTCTAAGAAAATCTCTTGCAACCAAATTTCAGGCTAGGTGGTAATTTAAACCTCTATGAACCTTTCTGTAGTAACTCTTTTACTTTGATCATTTATGAGCTGGCATCAATAAACTAAAAAAATAAGAATAAAATGAAGCTCATTGATGTGTCAGGTCCTTTTGTGTATTTATTTCCCTTTACTCCTTTCTTTCTCTCATTCTTTCCTTTTGTTTTTCTTTCTTCCTTAAGTTTATAAGGAAGTTTTAAGTTTATAAGGAACAACTATTTCTGTGAGATTTTTCTGCACATTATTAACTGAAACAACTCTGAAACCTGCTATGAGCAAAATGGGTCTTATTAAAACAGAATAAAAATGCTAATGTTTGCACAGCACTTTGTTTTGTCCTAAAGGTGTTGGTATGAAAATGATAAGCTCACTATCAAACAGTTAAAAAATACCAGGGATTAACAAAAATGAAACAGAAACCTGTCCTAGATGACTCCATACATACTAAAGAGATTAGTATTAGATTAGCACTGAGTCCATCTTGGTGGTCTAAGAGCTGCAGCTGAGCAGACTCATATGCAAACAATACAGAAGGGAGACGCTGAAGATTAGAAAAACATTCAAAGAACATATGTTTCTTCTTAGAGTAATGAATCATAACCCCAAGAAGAACCCAAAGTGTTTGTCCAATAAACTCCAGATCTGCACTTACTGCACACATAAGCACGAACATTGACACATGAACTTATGCAGCAAAGCAACATGCATTTCTGTGTGTCATCATCTAAAGATAAAAACAACCACAATTCCCCAGGGCAGTGTGAACATTTAGAAGATAGTTTCGAGTACAGGAGAGAGGCCTGAGCTCTAGTCTGGAAGACATCAGATTTTAATGCATAGATGTATATGAGGCTTATATCTTGAACCATACTTTGGATGTCTGTTCAGTTATGATGAAAAGTTTGGTTTTATAAGTAGTGTTATTTACTGAAAAACATTTCAAAATGTTAAAGGATCCTACAACACTTCATAGGAGTCCTGTGTCCAAAAGGTTTGCATTTAGGATCAACAAATTATTATTTAGGCTGACAAACAGAAAATGATTGACTGAAAGAGCCAAAGAGTAAAAGCTCTCAGTAAGCTTGCCAAGATGTCTGATTATCAAGCAAAGCCACAGCCATTAAATCTCTTACACAACTGCTGGCCTCTGCAGTGGCTTCTGACAGCCAAGACCTCATCATCACAGACTTCAGAGGCTGCTCATCATATTTTAGTTTTTAAGCCAGATTACCTGTGAGAGTGCTGATGAGTTGACTTTAAAGATGTGTTGATATTTAATAGTCTGAAAAATCCTCATTAAATTGTAATTAGTTACTCTTTCTTTAAAAAGCTAAATCAATACAAGGATTGTTTTAATCTTTGAACGAAAGTGCTTGACCATGAAGTTAAGAAAGAATTTCATTGTCAGTTCTTCAATATGAAAGAAACAGCTCCTGATTGAAGAAATCCTTTGTCTTTAGATTAGAGGTGGATCAAAGGATCAGCAGCTATTTGCTGATGTCAGCTTTGCACTTATTGGCATGTTCGTATTTCAAAGACCTTTCATTGAGGAAAGTGGATTAGCCCAAATCGACCTAAAATATTAAAAGAAGTTAAACAAAACCAAGTAGTTCCCACAAAATATGTATTCTGCATTTATTTTATGAGACAGATGCTGATAAAGCAGTAGCACAGTGCTCATTATTCTGAGCTGAGCTCCGATAACTTACAAAAAGAACTTGACAGTTTTTTCACATTTTGTCACACTGAAACTACAAACTGCAATGTACTTTAATGGAATTTTATGCAACAGATCAACATACTGGGTGCATGTTTTGTTTTTGTTTTTGGAATTGTAAATATTGAGAACTGAAAAGAAAGGGATGCATGGTGTGAAGATGATTTACAAAATATGATTCATCATGGGGGCTTTGTGTTTGGTGTGATAGTCAATGTTAATTTTCTCCCATGCTTAATGTTTTTCATGCAGGCCAAAAAGTTACTTTTTAGTTTTATCTGACCTGAACACAATTTTCCACATGCTTCCTGTGAAACATAAATAACTTGTGGCACTTGTGGTACAAACAAGACCTCTTACGGCTACCTTCTTGCCATCCACCCATAAAGGCCAGATTTGTGGAATGAATGACTAAGAGTTGTCCTGTCAACAGATTCTCCCTTGTAGAGGGGTGTGAATATTTGTAAAAACTTTGAAACCCATGTCTTATTATGCTCTGACTGCACAGTTATGATCTATTTTGTGTTAGGTAGCTCAGATGTAAGAGCACCAAACTTTTGATGTGCTGGACCCAGGGTTCAAATACCTGTTCGTGTGGCATTGCTTGTTTCTGACGCTGGCACCTAAGCTTCCCTATCCCTCTCACACACCGTCTCTTTGTGCACTTCTCTGCATGTTTGCACTCTTTCTAGACTGTCATGTCAGACTTCCTTCTAAGTAGCTTATTGTTATCTCTGGTATTGATGGCACTATTATATCCTCATTTGTTAATCGCTTAAGATAACAGTATATGCGGAATGTATAAACATAGTTAATCATAAATTTCCTGCAAAATACATTGAAGTTGATAGCTGTGACATAAATGTTAAAATGTTCAAAAGGTATGAATATTTTTGCAAGACACTGCATCATTGAAAGGAGACTTTGAGCAGCTGAAAGGGATAACTGCTGTATATGGATTGCAGTTAAAATCTTCTCAGCATTTTCTCAATGTATTCCTCCCACAGCCGCTATGCTGCTACCGCACCCAATCAGTGGCGTCCCATCCAGTTACACACACACCCGCCCACCCAAACCTCCCATTTGTCATATTGACAGGAGCGGCTTGCGGTTATTGACTGGGAGCAGACTGTCTTCAAATTCACAAACATAGTTATCAAATTAGATACAAAAGCAAAGCGTGTGGAATGTTAAATGATTGCTGTTTGCCAAGTGAGGTAAATAATAAGTAACCAGGAGGAGCTGTTTAAATGAACGGCAGTTACAGAGTAACTGCCTTTGGTTTCTCTTATACCTCCTATAACTATGACTACTTGTCTTGGTTTTCTGATTTTGATTTGTCATTTTGATTTGTGACGAGCTTAGAATCTTTATTTTGTATTTTTTTTAATTGTACTGGTCTTACTGGTTTTCATTTGAAGTTTAGATTTTTATTGAGCACAACAAAAGTCAGAAACAAAGATGGTGTTAAAAAGCATTAAGTAATTCTGTAACCATTTTAGTTCTAGAGTGTGTAAATGAACCTTTTGTCTGTGTTTGGTTGAAATGTTTGTTACCTTGTGGGTGTGTCTTTTGTGGCAGCCATCTTGAGAGCCTGCTAAAAGAGGAGCCCTGCCTCAAACCAGCTCTTTTATAGAAAGTGCAGTGATAAGAGCTGGAGTTTGGTTGGTTAAAGCTTAAAGAAATTAAAATAATACAATTATTTTTAAATTGTGCATGTGCATACAGAAAAGGTTTTCCTGATATTTTATTATTGACACAAAAAGGAGTGTGTTTACATTGTGTATATTAAAGTTAACTTTGTTTTATTTTTCTCCACTCTGGCAGACTGAGGTCATTGGCTGATGTAAATTGAGATGGCGGTATATGGGTGGACTGCTGGATGTAGGACTGACTTTCTTTAGCTACTCCATCATATCATCTTCATGAAGGAATTCATGCAGGGGAATGGTTTAGAAAAACAAAACAAAAACGAAAAGAAAAAACATCTGTTCCTTCTCTACAACACAAGTATCCCACTGTAGGAGACACTGGAGCCTCCAGCAGCGGAGGCTGCCATTTTTTAAATCTGCTGCGTTGCATCAGACTTAATAAACCAGCTTTGTTTGCTGTACAGCCACGATTGACTGACTTCTCTATCCAAACCACACCACTCAGCATAACAGATGGTTTAGAGTACTTTTCCAGAATCTATTCAGTCTGATTTAGTAAAATATATATTATGATCTTAACTGTAACAGATTAAAACATAAAGCATGCTTAAAATACTGTTTTACAACCTCATTACCCTCTTTGTCACAGGGCTGGTGTTTTAAATGTTGAACATTGCAACAGTCTGCCTTTCTTGTTAATAGTTTTTCAGCATAATAGTGCATATTATGACCCTCCATAATATGGCAGAATTGTGTGGTTCGGTCCCCATGAACTGCTGGAGTGATTTTGATTCATTAAAGTCAATAAAGATTGCAGATATTAATGTTGAAACAAGAAAACTTCTCAAGGAGTACAACACCGCAGTTTATTTTAGTACATGGCATGAGTGTATGGGGAAAAAAGTCAACCCTTGTTTTTCACAGTAGAATCTGCACTGTGAAGAAAAGCAAATGGTACACCATATACAAACATCTAAGTTTAGAAAGGTTAGAAGTATCAAAAAGTGAATAGAAAGGAAATCAACTTTTTGTGTATGTGTGCGTGCATGTACGTGTATGTAATAATAGCTGACCTCTGCAGCAGTGACTGAGATCTTCTGATCAATTTGTGTAGTCATTAAACCCACCAAATGTGGATGAAAGATTCAGTGTTGTCAGCATGGAGTGTAGAGATAAGCTTTACACGAGCTCCATTATCAAGTACCACCATACTTGAAGGGTGTGTATGCAGACATGAATGCAGATGCGCACTTTGTGTTGAAAATCAGCGCAAACCCTTATAAAACCTGGCCCATTTTCTCCCCACACACCTATTTGGTATTTTCCTTTGAACATGACCTGGCTGCAACATCAAACGAGAGGCTATTTCACTTCTAACTGATGTGTGCCTAAATCAGTTTTTTGCTCACCTTGCTCCTTTGGGAAAAAAATGAAAAAAGCAGCTTAATCAGGGAGTGTATCATACATAGGGAAGGGCATATGAAGACTGTGATTACATCCTAAGTCCTAACACCGAGACAAACTGTCTTTCTTCACAAGTAAAGAGGAGTATCTATTTCCAAAGCACATCTTGTGGTGGATGAATAATAACCCTGCAGAGAGCTGTGCAGCCCACAGGGTGTTTTTATTTTAACAGTGAACATTTTCTTCTGTGTTATTCGACCTTAGATCCTCTGAGATGACTATTAACATCACAGGCATGTCGGTTGTTTCTCAGCTGCTTCTACATGTGACAAAAAAGGAGCCGATTCCATTCATCACTTGTTGCTCCCAGAGACGACAAACCACATTATATCTGACTTATACCATTACACTAAAATGCATTTCTTTAGCTACTCCATCATATCATCTTCAGGAAGGAATTCATGCAGGGAAATGGTTTAGAAAAACAAAACAAAACAAAAACGAAAAGAAAAAAACATCTGTTCCTTCTCTACAACACAAGTATCCCACTGTAGGAGACACTGGAGCCTCCAGCAGCGGAAGAAGACAGAGGAGGGTGGTTCATTCATCAGGCATCTAGAGCCTCATCAGCCAGCTAGAAGGAGATGATGACTCTACCAAGACTAATTGCAACCACAAGAATATGCTGCATAACAAGTTTTACACCCTCTTGTCCACCCCTGTTGTGTTTCTCTTTCTTCTTTAGTCTTGTAAAAAAAAAATAATAATAATAAACTTCCCTCCCAATGTTTATCTTCCATTTCTCAAATAAGACCTGTATTCAGACTTGCCTTCCTCACACTTGATGACAGGACAAAATGTCACAAGTCAGGGTGTAGTATATACTGTTTTTTTTTTCTTTTCTGAAATAATATACACTTTGGATATGCCGCGCATTACATGGCAGTCAGAAAAAAATATGTTCACTTTTGTAAACTTCTAAGCTTTAAAGTGTATTTAAAAAAAACAATTAGAAGAATTCATTATGTCATTGATTTATTAGTAAATCAACTATGTTTTTTGGAAAAAAAAACAAAGCTGAAAAAAAAGATAGGCAACAACTTTCCCTCAAAAAAGAAGCCATTGTACAAACAGAGACACTAAGGAGTGAAATGACCACTGTTGAAAGAGGGGAATTCATAGTGCTTTTAAGAAACATTTTGGTCATAAGAGATATCTGAGATATTATGACACAGTCATGTGAAATTACTTTGAGCAGAAAGGGAACAGCTGCTCAGTGATGTCATTTCCTTTCATACCAGGTCAAACAATTCAAGATGTTTTTAGGGATGTCCTTATACCACCCACAGAAATGAACTGGGATTGCAGTCAAAGCAATTTAAACCGACTGTGTTAGAGATTTTTTACTATGCTTTGATTTTACGTCATAAAATGCCATGTTAATGCTTTACACAAATAGCATCATCAGCATGAGCTAGACCTGAAATTACTGCAGAGGGTAGTTGCAATCTAGACTATGTTATACTAATAGAATACAGTTTTTCTCCTTTTCTGCACTTTAAAGCTATGAGGTTTCCAGGTGTATACAAAACATTAGTTTTTCTTTCTTAACTTGTAGTATTAACTTAACTATTGTACTATTAGATTGGAAATTAGTATGCCGAAACTTAAGTGACCCTCATTGGCATCTGGAACATAAAATCTTAATTTGGAGATCCTTTACTATTTCTAGCCCCCTAAAATCCTATTTGAAACGCCTTAAAACCACCTCAAACTTTTCTTAAGCATCAGGGGATATGTAATGGGTTTTATTCTTTCCACTACTTCACTTTTTCTTTTTTACCTTTTCTAAGAAAACCACTGGAATGCGGCTAATTAAAACAGGAAGTACAACAGTGTGTTGTCCATGCTTTGTTTTGCTCTCTAGGGGAACTTAAGGAACCCTTCAGGGACATGTCTTTAATTAAGAGTAAAAACAGCTGTTTAGCATTTTGAACAGCTTACAAAGTCCAGAAGAAGGATCACCTCAAATGGTTATCAGATGCAATCGTCCTACCAGATTTTGCTATTTCACACTGTACCTAAATTACCAGCAGCTAAAATGAAAAACAGTGAATGATCCATCAATAGCAGAATATGTCTGAGAAACATAAAGCTTCATCCTCACCTTCATGTCTGTTTGATTTGTTTTCACAGAGAATTATAAGATGCACTGGCAGGATCTCATCTCAGCTTCTGAAGATTAATGTAGACACAGACACCATCTGCTTTAAATAGATGGTACAGAAGTGTAATCTGTGTTTATGTTTCCAACACAGATTTTACCATATTGCTGAAACTATCATGCAGGGACTAAGGGTGACAACATGCAATTAAGTTTATGACTTGTTTCCTAGGCAGTCATCAAGAAAGTAAAGATTTTCAACAAATAAACAAGTATATGTAAACAATTAAAAATCAATTTATTTACAATTCTACATTTTTATTACCTTGCATTTCTTATACACTAACGGTTTCAACCTGAAGTTATTTATCTTGTCTTAGAGAGACTTTGAAAATATCCCAAATCAGTATTGAATGATAATTTCTTAAGCAAAGCATCTTCAGTAATGTTCAAATCAGTGTAACATACTCCAAAAAGCAGACTAGAACAATGAATTGTGAAGCGGGTGCATTACCATTATTCCTGTGATCATATGCTTTATGAGCATGTGCAACAGAACAGAAGAAGATGAAGACAGTGAAATTCGACTCCATGTCGCCTGCCACAAAGCGGCAGAAAAATGGATTGGCTGAGTCAGAATGTGTAGTTTGTTGCTGAAGCTGCTGTTGTGTCCTCGCACACATCAACCCCACATGGCCCACATGCAATCTGAATTTAACCTGCACACAGCATCAGCACTTCTACCCTCTGCAGTCAAAACGAATGTCCCTGATCTAATGACTTAAAAAAATTAAAACTGTATATGAAGTGATGATAAGTTGTCACAAATGCTTCTATTGTATCACAACTAAAAAGAGAGAGACCTACCCACAAAGGACTACAGATGCACTCCTCAAGCGATTTGCAGTAAACAGGCAATTTACCAACCATATCCTAGCTCACTTGTTCTGTCACTCAACCTGTCACTATGGAGATGGGCTCAGTTTCTCTGCCATAGTCCCTGTGCTGCAGTACACAGCTATAGAGGAAAGCATAGATGGGTCACATCTAATATTTAGAGAATAAACCATATTTGTACTACATCTTTAATCTTCTATTGTTGATATACTATGGTCTGACTTCATTGATCTTCAAAGGATGGCAGCTATAGTCAGCTCATCCCTAAATGCTCTAAAAGCTCAGCATCAGCTTAAGATCAGGCATGAAAACCACTCGACTTCATGATAGGCGGGTCTGACCAGGGAGGAAAAAAGTTTGCAGCATCACGGAAAGGTCAAACTGCCACCTCAGATGAGTGTATAAAAAGGGAAGCACATGGAATATTCCCAGTGACGCCCAAGCTCAAAGGATCACTGGCGATGTAAAAACCAACTGAGGTATTTACAATAAATTACTGAAAGCTGTTCTTCCCACGTCATATTACGGATTAAAATTAATTTCTGTTCACAGTAAATTATCTCACAATATACACTGTAATAAAATGTATATTGTGTATTTTTAAAACTGTCATTATGTTGTGATATTATAATATGAAACATATATCTGTGAAAAAATAAAACTCTCTCCCTTCTCCCAGTGCTACTACTGCCATCTGCAAAAATACCAAATTACAATGCCGTCAGAAAGAACCAATCAGAGCCAGGAGGAAGGTCATAGAATTGTCAATCATGCTTGTGTACCTGATGAAGAACTGTGACTTAACTTGAAACAAACTCACCAACATTGTAGATATATATACATTTTAAATGTTCAATATTTATTTTGTAGAAAAATTATTTATTTAACTTTGTTGGTGTATATTGTTTCAAAGCTGTATATAAAAATCAAACCATGTTCAAATTTACACAGGAGTCACATTCAGCCATTCGCACTCAGAAATACACACATATTTATACAATGACATGCAGATTGGTGGGCCACTTGGGCAAGCTTCCGATTATAAGAGAACTACTCTACCCACTGAGCCACAGTCATCCACATCAAGGTATATTTGTATACATAGCAATAACAGTGGGGGTTTGTGTAAGCAAATGGATATAATTCATTCAGATCAGAATATCACATATGCCACTGTCATGTGTTTTAAATAAACTTGCAGATGTCAAATATCTGACTAAGCAGAATTATTTATTCCTAATGGTTCTGATAAGGAAACAATGTATTTTCCAAAAATGAGGTAAATGAGGAAAGAAGGGCACTAAAACTGGTAAAACAGCCACTGGTTCCCAGTAATTTATCATAAATCCATCATTTTGTCATTGCAGTGTATGACTATCACAATTTCTAGTAGCATGAGTAACATGTTAGTGAAAGTAATGTTGGCTAAGAAAAATATTAGTTTTAAGAACAAAACGACCCTTTAAAATGCAGCTTTATTTTAACATGACTAACAATTATGCATAATAAAGTTTGGGCTTTTTAGACAAAAATGTGCTATAAAGTTAACTAGCAATGTTAAAGTACAGTGCAGCTGTTTTAGAGCTAATTAGGTATTTCAAATGTTTCATTTAATACTGGAAAGGGAATAAAACGCACTTTTTCAAAAAATATATATATTTTTTTCTTACTGGTAAATATGGGGCTTCCTTTGTGCTCACTAGGAGGAAGGTCCGCGAACTGCACCCGGTGTCCCGACATGTTGGCTGTTTGTTCCTCAGAATCCGCTCCGTAAATTTCCCGAGTGTCGAGGTGGACCGTGAGTTCCGGCGCGTGGGAATCCTTCACAGGCGCACCGCGCGCGACAGAAGAGCGTCAGTGTCCGACGGTGACTTTCTTTCTCTCTGTGCGCTGATTCAGAGCCAGCACAGTAGTCCACTGCAGAGAAGGAGTCCGTTCTCACCTGTCTTCCTCTTCTCTTCTCTTCTCCGCTCTGCTCTGCTCAGCCTGCCTGCTTGTTTATGATCCGTAGGAGAAAACTCAGGCGCCAGAGGAGCCCATTCCTCTTCCCGCATTAAAAAGATTAAAACTTTCTTCTATGTGCTTGTGATTGCGTCGTTACATCACTATTGTAAAGGTTTCAGGTAAAAGAATGTAACAAAAGCAGCAGTTGAAGCTCACATCACAAAACTTTTATGTTATTGTTAGGTTGTTTCAGGAAAAAGTTAAATTTTTTAACTAAAATGAAAATCGCAATATGAAGTGCCTAAATGCACACTTTAAAAATATACATTTTACTAAGACTTGTGCTTTGTGCGCTGAGTTAATTAATAAAGAAGCCCCTACATTTGAACAAAAAGAAAAAGAAAAATAATAATTACTGCATAACGTTAACGTAATTTAGGAAATATTAGAGTTTAGAGTGCCATCTAGTGGAAGCAAAGTCAAACTTTTTTTTTTTTGTTTTTTTTTTCTTTTCTTTTTTTTGGCATTGTGGCAGTTTTTCTTGGATGCAACAAAAAAATTCAAGGGTCATTTTCTGTACTCCAAATAATTTACTGAAACAAACCATGATGGAGGTATTTCGGAAACACTTCCAGGAACCTTATACAAATAGACTGGAATGTGTTGCAGTAAGACTACGGTATTTTTTGGTTTTGAAAGTTCTGCAGACTGCTTTTCAAATCCTTACTTGGTCATAAGTCATAGATACAGATTACTAGTGAAGATCCTTTTCTAACGTGACAAAGGTTGCCACCTCCATCTATTTCTGTTTATAAATCCGTAGATTTGTCATGTACTGTGTGATGCACAAATATTCGCATCTCTAAACTGTTACATTACATAAACTGTAGTATATTTTAATCAGATTTTATGTGACAGACCAACACAAACTAGCACCTAACTGATGTGGAAGCAAACTCATGATTTTAATTTTGTTTTTACACCAAGTTCTGCAGTTGGACCTGAAGAATTGGCTGTAGGATCATTGTAATTGACATAGTTCAAATGGAGTCAAGTACAGTCTGTGTACTACAAAGCCTTTCAGATAATATTAGCAAGAGTACATTAGAAAAAAAAAATGTTAATATATAAAAAAAAGCAGGAAAATGTAATCTCATTTTTACATTTTATTCAGAAACAATCCCAAAAAATAAAAACAAATCCGTGAAATTTATAGAAAAAACTCAAGATCATCAAGACACCAAAACTTAATTGTGGTGGGACTTGGCATGGACTGAATAATGGCATGAAGCAATTCTGGTTTCACAAATTCTAAATTGTACTATATTATGTGCCTACAGTTTATGGTTGTTTTAATGACAAGCCAGATAAAGTGCCAGAGTGACTGGAATTTTCTCCAGTTGTGTGGAACATAGACTCTCTACCGCTACCCCTCCCCCATGTGCTGCTGCTAGTCAGCTGTCTGAAAAAAAGAAACTGCACCTTTTACTTGCTTAGAAAAAGAGAAAGAAACATGATTTAAAACAAAAAAAAATTAAAATAAACCCATCACTCTTACTAAGGTACTACATGTTTGCTTTAAAACTACCGCAAAACTGAGTTGGTACAATTTATATCTTTGTATATGCCAATGCATTAAGATAAAAAAAAGATAAACAGTTATACCTGTAGTAATATATTACCTCAGCAGCAGTAGGAAAGTTTTACTGAGCTAAAGAAAACCAATTAGAACAGGTTGTACTTTTTTGTTAATGCTGTACTACTGTGGATAAAGCGTGGTGAAAATCCAATAACCAATCTATACCTAGTTAGAACTTTTGTGCAAAAGAGAGAAAAGAGATTTAAAAAAAGACAAATAAAAAAATACATATATACATAAGGAAATGCAATCTAAAACTCACTGCATTTCAAACTGGGTTCTTAAACATTTCAAAACAAAATTCCATACATTTCCCAGTTCAAATGGACATTTTTTCCAGCAGTCTTTAGTAACACTTTGGACATTTGAATATTAAAAAACTAATGTTGAAATGGGTTAAATAGTTGTCAGTTGTTCTATTATCTGTAAGTTTTGCAAGTCATGAAAATTAAACTGGCTTTAATTTTTTGGAATGCAAGGTTTCACTACTTTTTTGTGTCTGGACTAACTGAGATCATCTCCATCTTAAAATCTATAATTGATTTCTCAAATAAAGATTGAAGGATCTCACATAACATGTGGGCTCTTTATATTAGATCAAGAACTTTTTTCAAGTTTATTAGGGTTGGTCAAAATAACAAAGATCAGCAAATATGGTGCTTTGTTTTACATTTTACCCAGGCCTGAATCACCAACCACATCTTTGGTTTAACCTCACTTTACAGTTGCCTGAAACCTAAAAAGTAGTGAAATGGTTCTTTGTGGGGGGTTGAGGTACATTCAGTCAGTGAGTCAAAAGCCAAACATAATAATGGGTAACATTAAAATGTAGTTGTGATTAAGCAAATCAAAGATAAAGCATGTTATTTAGACATAAAAACACTTAATTTTTTTTGCCATTTTTAGATGTTTATCCTCAGAAAATAGAAAAGGAAAAGTCAGAAATCTAACAGTTTCCTAAGTGCTTTTTGTACAAATTCCAGACTACATTGGAGCCCTGTTTAAAATGTGTCAATTGTTGCACAAATGATGTTAAAAGTATAAATGGTCAGCCAAGAAAAGGCAAATAAATGCTGTACACTGCAAAAATACTCAAACTCAAAGCATCACTGATGTCAACATAACTAAAATCATCCAAAGAACAAACATACATCCTTCAAATTCCAATCTGGAAGTTCTGGTTTATAGAAAAACTCAAGTCTGTGCATTGCACTTTGTTTCACACTTAGAAATCTTATAAAAATAATTTAAAGCAGGAAAAAAGTCATCAGAAGAGTCTCTGTCTGTCATTTTGTAAGAAAATATGTGCTCCGTCATACAAACTTTATTTCAAACATAACCATTTTGCTCTAGGTACATCTTAGACAGCGAGGCTGCCATAGATTTTGCCAGGTCCTCGTCCCGCTTCCTCTGCATCTGCGATTGTCGACACCAGTCCTCATACTCTGGGTTGGGGAGACGCTTGTCCAATACGACATCGTAGTGACCATTGCTGAGCCAGCTAAGCCAGATTGCCGGTTTGGAGGCGTCCTCCTCCCCAAGATAGTGCACCATGGTGGAAACAGTGAAACTCTCCAGGCTGCCACCAGTCGTAAGGTGGATGTTGACATTCAGCATTTGACTCATGGCTAGGAGCTCTGGATACCCAGCCCAGGCACCATCCTGCGCCGCGCTGATCAAGAACTCTCCAATGTCCCCCTCAATGATGGGTATGAACTCGTCCAGGTGGTCGGCGATGTGGTGCACGGTCTGCTCCCGCAGCTCCCCATGCCTTGCTTGGTCTCCATATGTGGCCTTGCACACAGCTCTGTACAGGCAGTTGCCATCTGGAATGATGTGGTACCTGTACTTGTGTCTCTCCTGGAGGTACTTGTTCTGCCTCTCCACCTCAGCCAGATACCTGGTGACCTTATCGTTGATGTCCCCTGTTTTTTGGCATCTCTGCGGTGGAGACTCCTGGAGGACACTGAGCTCAAAGGCCTTCTCCTCTTTACGTGACGACCCCATGGGAGAAAGTTCTTCCATATCCAATGAGGCAAATCCATTCCTTCTAGAAGAAGATGTTTGGGAAGAGGTTTCATCCTCGTATGAATTCCTCATCCCACTGATACTGCTCCTCCTAAAAACATGATTCCCAGGAAACATCTCATCAGTTCCGTGTCCCAGATGATTAATCATCTCCCCCATTATATCTGAATCACAGTCATTGCAGAGCTCATTTTCACCTCTTTGCGACTTGTTCTTGGGCTCCTTGATGATGTGAACAGGTACAGACCTTTCCACTCCATCAGGTCTCCGGATTATTATCTCAGCCGTCGATGTGAAGTGAACTGGCCTCACCGGTGAGGCTTCGTAGCAGGAAAAGGCTGGCATGTTTGTCTCACCGCCGTTAGTCGCTGAAGTTGTGCGCAGTCGAAGTTGTCCGTCGACCTCAGAGGAACTTTGCGTCGCCGCGTTGGAGTGTTCGGACGCCGGAGACAGATTGACAGTAACTTTCCTGGACGTGGACGCCCTCGGGTAGTGTGTGAGAACGCTGTTGTACAGCTGCATGTTTGAAACGCAGTCCTTTATAGCAGGCGAAGCGGCCGTGCCGTTACGAAAACATGACAACAGCGGCTAAAAATATATTAAGACCCGTGTCATCGGTAACAACAGCGGGGAGCTGTTGGGAACGTCTCCATGGCCCCCAGTCACCTTATCAGCAACACGCAGAGACGACGACAAGCTCCAGTTCGGGCTCTTTGCGTCATTTGCAGACAGGGTGCCTCCCTAATTTTAGAGTTGAAACTGCAACTGGACCCTGCTAGTTATACAGTCAGGCAGGCTTAAATCACATAGACTTCCCTTCGAGAATTTCAAGATAAAATTACATTTAAAAAAGTTTCGATATCTTTTTCTCGTGTAACATTGTCCAAAAATGTATTTAAAATATAAAAACACCAATCATGAATTGTGACATAGAACAAGATAACTACAGTCAAACATGCCAGCAGACAAACACACAGAAAAAGCAATGGTCTGGGACTGCCTTGTTGCTTCAGGGCCTGGACAAATTGCCACAATTATTAGAAACTAATAAAGGAGAATGTCCAGTTGTCAGGTGGTGATTTTAAGCTGTGAGTTATAAAGAAGGACTATCAAGCCATTAAGTCCATTTCGGATTGGCCTTGTCAAAGCTTGGACAAATAGAAGTATGATATTCATACTTTGAAACCCTAAAATGTTGCAAAAATAAAACAAATATCCAAAGAAGAATTACTCCAAAGTGTTATGAAAAGCCCATCAACAGTTTTCACAAACGCTGTCTGGTAGTTGCTGAGTTTGTGAAAGAAGTTATCAGGTTTAGAGGGTGATAACATTTAATATAAGGTCATGTTGGTTTGGTCTATTTCCCTTAATAAATTAAATCATATTCTGAAAACATCTCGTTTCATTTACTTATGTGAAACAACACTTAGGGCAGCATTTGAGATGTGCAAGCCAAGGGTTCCTAAAGCAGATTAGCACACAGAAACAGTTTGTATGATTTTTTTTCCTCCCTTATTAATTCAGTAAATAGTCCTTCAGATTCTTTTTGTTTACATTTTAATAATAAAATGTAATTGATAAATTTAAAGACTTTTCTCAAATATATCTATGGTAAATTTAAGTTTTCATTGAAAAAAAAAATACATTTGACTTGACTGCAATCTGTCTAAACATCAAAGTTAAAATAGCTATTTATAAAGTGACTAATTAAGAGTTTATGTTTTAGCTACTTAGCAAGTACATGCCCAGGAAGGTGACAACATTTTTGTCGTAAACAAGTGGCCTACACGTTTATTTGTAAAGATAAAGTTTTATTTTGAAAGGACGCATTTGCCATCCGCTTTTTTTTGTTACTAGGTGACTTGACCCATCAGTGCAAGTCATAGATAGTCACTCTTTTTTATTTACAAGATTACTCCCCAATAGCCAAGGAGAAGCATAGAAAGAAAGAGGGGGATAAAGAAGTTAAAGAAAAGTCACAATTAAGAAAGAAAGGAAGGAAGAAAAAGAAATAATCTTATGAGACTTGGACGTAATAATTGTAGACAGTCCATTTTTGGGAGGGATACAATAAATACATACAATAACCACAATAATTGCAAACAAACTACAAATTGTTGAATGTATATTTATATTATTGTATTAAATATTATTATGACATTTTTCAATTAGATTTATTCTTGAATGACAGAAGGCTATAAGCCTTTGATATGAGAAACTTGTTCACATGCCTATATTTAACGCCTGGACTGTTATACCTTCTGGAGATTCCCAGAATGTGACTGCTTTATATAGCCTTTACCTCATAGCAGTCATGTGGTTACAATTCAAGCTGTTACATGTTCTGATTAATTGATATCATCAGAGTATGATGATATAGATTGTCATGTTCTGATATTTGCTGAACGTGCATTTCCTGATGCACGTTCAGGAAATATTATGCTTAGTAATAAATGGAGGTAATTATTTAGTCTGTAGAATATTCATGTTATGTTATAAAATCTTTATAGAAGCATTGTTAAATTTTCAGATGAACTTTTTTCTGTTTTTGTTTTAAAGGCTGGATGTAGAATTCCAATATTTATTGCAAAATTGGTGTCATATGGATTGAGGTCAGGATAAAATGGAGAGATCTGGGATATGACTAGTAGAATACACTTGACTTAGAAACCATCTATATGAATGTACTGAGAAAGATTTATTGACGATCAAGTGTGGATTTCCCTTCTCCTTCCTCTTAGCTCTAACTAGGCCCTGCAAAAGAAAAATATCCTTACTCTCAGATGCTCCCACCACCAGCATGTTTCACTTTGGACATGGTGTATAGAAGGACCCAGGTGGTGTAAGTCTATGTTTACCACATATTTCAGGTTTGTTTAGATCAAATCAGAACACCTTCATCCATTTGTTTGCAGTGTCCTCTACATGGCATGGGGAACTCTTTAACTTGGACTTTCTTTCAACAATAGCATTCTTCTTGACAGTTTTCCATAAAGTTGTGCTTTTGAGTTTTTTCCTGACCAATCTTCTGTGTTCTTTTGCGTTCATGATGTTATTTGTTCACTGATACGCTGCATTCACACTGATATTAAACAACACAAATGTAGACATTATTAATTGGATAACTTCTAAAGGCAAAAAGTTCAAATTAATTTTAGTTAGGGACATCAAATTAAAAAGGACTGAATAAAAATCCACCTCAGTTTTTGAAATGACAAAATGTGAAAAAGTGCAAGGGATTCTCAGTTATTCTCAGTCAAAAATGTAAACAGATATCTTCAGTTGATATGTGGGCTACAAAGAGATATTTAAGAAGATTTTCTTTTACTTTATAGTTGAAACGTGTTATTTTATTCTCGTATTTATGCATATGGGGTTGCACGGAAGCATTTTAACTACCAGAGGGAGCTCGAGGACCTCAGGTTTCCCTCATATTCAAATATAAAATCTGCGGCAAAACGAACCACTAGAGGGGGACATTTTCACCTCAAAGATGGAACCCAAGCGGTTGTTTGGAACAAATTCATGCAAACAGCCGATGCCACAGCAGCTGTCGCAAGATTGTGGTCCGCATACAAATGAAGGCATCGATCGTTTCCCTCCCCATCGCCGTCCTTGTTGTTGGTTTCAATAACCTGAACTGGCGCACTATAAGGCGGGGTCAATAAGTCACTACTACACCCACGTCTGGAGGTTTATACTAGGAATGGTAACATTATTAACAAATTTAACTAACATTAATGAATTTCCTGTAGCAACACGGCAAAATGAGAGAGAAAGGAGGAGGAGTAGGCACATTATATTGTCCAACACTTAATAATTGAACGGTTTGAACCCTAATACGCATAATAGGATCACGATCTTAAAAAGCACAGCCTTTGGTAAGTCTGGAGATAAACCTACAAAACATGTTCTAGACTTTTTAAAAGAGGTTTTGCCTAAAGACAAACCGTGTTTGTTTCACTCAGTTACTGCCACGAGGTCCGCAGTGTTCCCTCCACCAGCCTGTTTTGTTTTCATTCCGATCTCCCTTATTGAAGAAATAACATGCTTTCCCAGCATATTGTTTTCAAATGTGTGTGTATGTGTAAGTTATTATACATTTAGGGGGAATTCTGCAGTAGTTAAAGCCTTACGAAACCGTATGTATTCATGTCAGTGGAACAAGCCGTGCTGATGTCAGAGATTTTCTTCCCCATGCAGCTCAACATGGTGGGAGGATCTCTGCGTTGAGTCACGCAGCTGTCAAAGATAGCTGTCACCCAGTTTCAGGATCAAACACACACACACAGAGTCAACGAGGAACACGGCTTTGAGAGCCGAAGGGACGGAGTGGTCTCAGGTAAACCCCCACCGCCACCTCTACTTTCTTTTTTTATATCAAGATTCACAACAGGTACCAAGAGAAGAGAGACCAATATAAAACATATTTTAAAAAAGAAACTTGATGAATAAGGATTTTTTCCCCCTGGGATACACACTGAACGGACGAAAAACAGAGGAATTACTGGGCATTTTACAAACGGAGATGAAGACGAAAAAAGGTAGGTGGGCTGTTTTGGATGAGATTGTTGTAGAAGAATATTTAAAAAATGGAGCTTCATTACTGGGAAAACGGTAAACAGAATGATTCTCCTCATATGCAAACCATGCAGTCCATTGTTTCCTTCTCAGACATGACAGGGGGCTTTTCTTCCACCATGTGCTGGCGCGGTGTCAAAAGTCGATATGCTTGTTTTTCACTCACCGTTTAAGATTAGTTACACGTGTGTTTATGCTACTTTTGTTTGTGTTGTGCTATCCTATGTTTACGTGTTTTTATAACGAAGTCTCGACCTAAATTGAAAGCGCAAAACGTTAAAACTTAAGAGGAAGACACCACGGTTTTGCTTTTTGAACCTTTGTATTTAGGCATTTTTCATTAAATAAGTGACGAAGTAAGACAGTGATGATAAAAGCCCAAGTTGGTGGCACTATTGTGTTCGCGAGTTTGTGACATTTTCACAACGTGCTTTCGAATATAAAAAAAATCGATACGTTGTATATTTTCGGTCTTAAAGAGACAAACACATTAAGCACGGTTTTAAAGCGTCTGAAATCAGAAAGTAGGCTAATGTTCTTATTGACCTCATTGTTGGGAAGTTGGCTGTTGCCTTGTTCATGGACCTCGTGGTGCAGCTCCTTCACGCAGGCACACAATAGAAACCATCTTACAAGTTGTGTTAAACTTACTAAACCAACGACTTGAATGAGTTTCAACACTTTTCTGATCATTCTGATTAGTTGTAAGTTTTAGGAAGGTGTTGAGTTCAGCATAAAGTATCTCTTGGCGAGTGGAAACTTTTCAGTTGGGTACAAAGACGCACGCAGCCCTTGGGTTCTTTTGTTTAGTCTGGAGACGCTGATTTGCAACAGGTCTCCCCTCCCCCTTTCCCCTCTTCTCCAGCCTACGTAATTACCTCATCCTGTTGGGAACTTTCTTGCTCTTTTCCCACTACTTTGTTCTTATGCAGACCACTTAAACCTCGTCTATCCTTTGAATCTTCTTACATGGCTCTCTAAGCTGTCCAGGTGTAAATATTGGTCTAAATATCACACAAGCTACTGGCAAGCTGCTTCAAAAGTTATTTCTTTCAGAAGAGAAATTTTCCAAATGAATACTTCTGCTTAAATGTAGTTTTCAGTTTGCTGCCAGTCAGGCAGGGATTATATACTCTTATCAATATGAATTTGAAGTTTTAAAAAATTCCATGTACCGTTCTTGGAGTTTAAAGTAATTTGCATAAGATGCCAGGGAAAGTCCCAAAGCACTGGAGTTTTCTCGAGGTTTATAGGGCATAGAGTAACACAGCACTGCCCCCTTCTGACCTGTTGCTTCGTACTGCTGATCTGCTGGCTGAAATGTTTATTTCTCTCATTTACAAAAAAAAAAATACTCATTTGGCTGTTTAGAAATAATTCTAACCATACCAGCAAGAATTTGCAGGTTTACAGAGGCCATAAGGGTTCATAGTGCTATAGGTGTTGTATTGTTCCAAGTAGATATACTTTACACAACTAATTCACAAATACAAACTTAAACCTCAAACCCCCAAAATGTCAGATTTAATTCCTCCTCCTTTGTTTTTGGTGTACTTCAATGACTGCTATTTGTCGCCACCTACAGGCATAGTTAGTGTGACATTTGGGTCACTTTTGTTTCATATGTCTGGACAATAATCATTGCCATGTTTACAAAACATCTTTTAGAAAACACAAATGAATAGAAAACATTCTCACATGGATATGGCCTGAAATTCTTGAATTTGTCAGTCAGACTGACAGTCATGGTGTAAAAACGTGAGAGGTGTCACCCGTCGCTCTAATGTAGTAGGGCTGTGGGGTCTAACAAATATCAAAATTAATATCAAATTGTCATTTACAAACTACTGCAGATTTACTGGGCGTTATTCATGGTTTAATTTAATGCATAAAAATAAATTAGTCAATGCACGGGTTAAGGGAACAAAAATGCATGTTACCGATAACACTCATTGGGTGCAATAATTAGAAATATTTTCAGTTTTAACAAAAACAAATGTATTGCCTCAATTATTACAGTTTTTGTAGCATTAATATTGCAAAAGTTTGCTTTCTTGTGAGGATCACATACCAGCCTTTGAAGAGTCAGCATGAGGAATCTCTTGTTTCCCCCCCCCAGCAGAACCACTGCTGTTTACCTAAGATGACATAATAAATACATTATGGGACTGAGAATCAGAGAAATTCTGGGAAAAAAGGGGTTAAGTATATTATTTAGTCATGAGAGTGACTTTGTTGATATGTCACTCTCATGCTGATTCAAAAGACCCAAAACCTTGTTTGATAATGACTAACATTGAAAGCAGAACCTTCAAATTTTTTTTAAAGGCACCGCTCCTGTTGTTCAAAAACGGAATCCCTTTTTAAATGTTCCTTTCCCTACTGTTTGGTTGGTTTGTGAAGGCAGGGCTTTTTAACTGACACAGCATCAGGCAAGCCTTTGTGACGTCCCCCCCTCCTTCAATCTCTCCCCCTCCTCTTTTTTTTCCTTCTCACATCCTCCCTCCCTCGCTCCTTATATGAATCACATGGCTGAACTTGACAGCTCGCTTCTGACACATCAGCTGCCTTCCAGACAGCCTCTGCGGGACTTGATAAAAACAGGATAGGCTCTCTCTCTCTCCCCCCCCCTGTCCTGTCCTAATGTTCTCTCCTTTTCTTGTTTCAGGTCTGACAATGCTGTCGGGGAGCGAAACGGATGACGAGGATAGCGTTGACGCCCCCCTGGATCTGTCCTCGAGCACCGGGAGCAACGGGAAGAGGAAACGGAGAGGGAACCTGCCCAAAGAGTCAGTCCAGATTCTTAGGGATTGGCTGTATGAGCACCGTTACAATGCTTACCCATCAGAGCAGGAGAAGGCTCTTCTCTCTAAGCAGACTCAGCTCTCCACGTTGCAGGTATGAAGTGAAGACACATAAAATTACCAAATACTTGCTGCCAGTAAACAATTAAAGTAAAAAAAAAACCCAAAAAAACCACCACTGTAAAACTTGAGAGGAAACAAGCGTGAGCTTTACTGACTCATATCCTGTCAAGATGGCAAACGCAACACGTCAACAGTGAATTGAAGGTCATCCAAACCAGCTTGACGTTGCAACACAAAAAGTATATGAGGCAACGTGAGTAAACTCACTCCCTGTGAGTACTGCGGGTTTGGCTAAGAGACATTGGACAGGAATTTCCCTCCCTCCAGCCTCATTCCATCCCAGCTGTCTGGGAACAATGCATAGTCATTTACATAGTTAGAGTTACAGGCCTCCCTGAGCCAGTTACAACTAGCCTAAAGGAGTGAACAAAAATAGGGGTGGGACAATGGTTGTTAATAATTTGACAAAGGAGATTAGCTCTTATTGTTAAAATACATCATTTAAAGGGAGAGTTAAGGATTTTTCAAGTTAAGTCATAGGTAGTTAATGTGCTACTCGCTGTAGATGACTCTTAGCATTTTTATTTAGTATTAATCCAGATAGGCTAAGTTGGTTCCCTACACTTGCGTTCAAGAGCAGGGTCCAAGATCAAAAACAAAGTTCAACTATCTTTAAAAATACAAAAACGACAGTCTCATACACATTTAAGTGAATACTATTTTACAAAATTTTTATTCATAATTAATTTGTTTTGGTTGGCTATTTACAGAGAAGTCTCATTTTGAGGTGGTGTCTTCCTGATAGAAACTACAGTATAAAATAATGATTAAAATAAGTAAAATGTAATTCACATAAATGCCTATTTTCTCAATTATACACTTCTTTATCTCTATTAAAGAAGTGCCTGCATACCTTTTACATGTTCCTTCTCAGGACGTGTTTCACTGTAGAAGCTCATTGGTGATGCACAGGAAGAATCCTTTAATTCTTGTCTGAATTATCATAGGTAATTTGTGAATTTAACTGCCTAATGATAAAATGAGAAGGGTTAAAGGTTCATAACATAGCATTTGCTTCAGCCACTTTGGTTTTGAGATAAGAGTTGTTTTTATGATGGCAACAGCCTACTTTGATCTTGGCCTCTCTTGGACTAGCCATTAGCTATATCTTTCAGTACAACTCATTTGGACTCATGCGAATTAAATGGTGCCAGTGGAATTATGGTGCATGCTATTTGTGCTAAGTGTAGTTTTAGTGTCTCCAGTGAGAAACACAACAAGAGGTCCTCCTGAAGTTTGCAGTCTCCCTGTAGAAGAGCTTCCAGAATGGCGATTGTGCCTAGAAAACCTAGTGAAAGTTATAGGGAATAAGAATTGATCTTTTGATGGTATGCATTTGCTTAAACAAGTAGCGCACAATATGTTCCTGTAGTGTTGAACATGTAAAATTTGGAGAAATCCATTATCAGCTTTTAATGCCAAATCAAGTTGGCACCACGACAGTAAGCAAAACCCAGTGACTTTCCTGCTTGGAACTAGAATTTGACTGAAATGTTGCATCATTCCCAGAATGATGCAACATTCCCAGTTCTTATGAGACAAATCGAATGCACCACCATTTACTTCTGGTCTCGTATTAACTGCTAATCCTTAAAAAGAACCTTTAAAAAGTTCCCACTCTATGAAGTCTAAATTTTTAAAACTTTGAATTGATAAACTCTGCTCTTCTGCAGTCCCAGAACATGTGGTAATTGCCTTTTACCCACTTTCATCAGTTCTTAATTTGTGAAAAGTTTTTTTTTTTTTTTTGTAGGCATAAAATGTTAGCCAAACAATGCAGCTTTCTCATTAAAGTGACTTATGTGCTTGTCTTTTTTAGGTGTGTAACTGGTTTATCAATGCCCGGCGACGACTCCTCCCAGAGATGCTGAGAAAAGACGGCAAAGACCCCAACCAGTTCACCATCTCCAGGAAAGGGAGCAAGGCTGGTGACAGCTTCTCTGACAGCTCCCAGTCCCCGAAACACAGCAGTCCTGCTGCGGGCGCAGAGGAGGCCTGTGACAAACGCGCCCTCCACCCTTCCAGCTTCGACCCCAGCATTCCCAGCGTCCTGAGGAAGCCCGTGTCCCACTCCATGTCCTCTCCAGTCTCCTCGTCTCCCTCTCCTGGCCTCATTCCAAACCGGCCCTCTGTCATCTGTCACACCACTGTCACCACAGCCATGCAGGCCAGCCCGACAGCCTCCCATCCTTCAGCGCCAGGAATGAACTGCGACAGGGCGGCCGAGCTGTTGCAGTCTGTGCAGGCTCAAGCGATGTTCCGGTGCCGGGATGAGGGGCCGCTCTCTGCCACCACCACCATTCTCAGCAGCACCAGCATGGAGGGCAACCTCAGCCCCCGCAGCGGCCTGTTCAACACCCCTCCCCCAACCCCTCCAGACCTCACACAAGACTTCAGCGGCTTCCAGCTCCTGGTGGACGTGGCCCTCAAACGGGCTGCAGAGATGGAGCTGCAAGCCAAACAGCTGGTGTCCTAAAGGAGAACGGGGGGGAGGGACTGACTTTGCGTCTCGAATGTGGATGGAACTCCTCAGTTCAGTGACTTTTTTTTTTTCTGCACGCAAGACAGAACAAAACCACATGAAAGCCTGATCATTTCTATTTTTGGTATACCAATCGACCTGATGAGGATGTTTTTTTTTTTGTTTTTTTTTTTATTTTAAAAAAACTGTATCAAGGTGCCTTGGCTGTAAGATTAGTCATTTCATATACATGCGTATGTATCTACATGTGTATTTTATTTGCACACAGGGACCAAAAATGTTATCAAAGAAATGCTGCCTGTCTTTATGTCTTTGACTTGTACTGAATATCGCCATAGAGGGATGGAGCAAGAGCTGGATGATTCAGACGGGTCGCGTCCACACTCATTTACGGTTAAAAATATTTCAGAGTTCCTGATTGCTCTGCCTCATTCATTTGCACACTAAAGGCAGAAAAAGGTCATCTCAGTGTCTTACACTTTGCTCTTGGCATCGATGAAAAACTTATTCACTACTGTAGTTAATGTTTAACTGTTTTCATAAGTATAGTTATGATTTTTGTCATTTACTTTTAGCTAATTTTAAAATGAACTTTTTTTATACTCTTATTTTCATACCAAGGGATATTTTTCATATGATCAATGTAGCAGGTTCTTAGACTGAGCCTTCACCCCTCACCATCACTCAGCGAAAACAACGGCCAGTGGACTGTAAAGTTAAACACTACATATTGCTGTTTTACAAACTGAAAGACTTTTTATTTTTTTTATTTTGAAATCACCAAAAACAAACATTTTCACCTATAATAGGATCATGTGTACAATTGATGTGACACAATGCCCAATGATGTGATTTCTTTTCATACTGTGCAATGTTTGTGGCAAAAAGTGGTCACATGGGATTCAAATAAAGTTTTGTTTTTTCTAAATATTGATGTTCTCTGTTTTTTGTGATAATTCTTTGTTGCTTAAACCACTAATCGTCATTGTTGAAGAAACCTGTTATGGCTGCGCTGTATCCAAGCAGGCCACTAGAACATTGAGTGCAAGGAAAAGTTCGCAGACAGAATAACCTCGCTAGTAGGGTCATCTCCATGCCACACAGCATTGAAGTATTAAGAGATGCAAAAGTAGTCACAACCAAATATTGACTCGACACACTGTATGTGTGTTGACTTGTATGTTTTTGTCAGCTAATGATTCTATAAAATATGCATTGAGTCTGAGTTTTTTTTATTATAGTTAATGTACCACCTGTATACTAAGAATCACACGCAATGTCTTTCCAGTTACAGCTACGAACTGCCTAATAGAAGAGTAGGGCAGTATATAAATAATAAAAAAAAGAGGTTACTTAAATTTAAAAATTAGATTTTTTGTAGTGCCCCGCTGTCAAAAGAAGCAACTACCCTGACTGTACATCCTTTACAACCTCAATCTGAGTATTTGCATCATTATTTCCACAGGCATTCCAGGGTGATTCACGTCGATAGATAATAGGTATCACACAACCTCCAACTGCCATTTTCTATGTGGTATTACAATGTCAAAAGTACACTTTGGTCTTTGCCCTCTGAGAGTGGAGGTTAGTTTCAGCCTCTGGGATCAACTAGTCTTAATGTACATTAAATTAAGTCTTGGGAGATATCTATTGAATTAGATATTAGCTACTTATATTCTTTTAACAAAACCACACTTCAAAAATCCTCAACTATCCCTTTAATATGCGTTTACTGTCCTGTAAATAAAATTTAAATTTGGAGATTACATTTTCACCCTTTCAAGGTAAGCAGAAGGCGTAGAGTTCGTCTGTTCTGTAAATAAAAGCAGGGAATACAGGAGCACAGAAACAGTGTGGCACTCTCATTCTTTCCACAGGCATTCCAGGGTGTGAGAGGTTTTACGACAAGTCCTGCGAATTAGCATAGTCCTGCATAAATTATAATGGAGCAAACTGCAGACGTCAACAGTTTCTTGGCAGCAGGGGCTGATGCATCTACATCTCAATGGCTCACAACAGGCAGAAAATGAAGGCTTGAACTGCATCATTCTGATCCTGCTGAATACTTTCTATCAATGGCCTTATCGAGAGCTATTTAACTTCCAAATTAATATCTAAAAAATATATACATCTTTGACAAAAAAACAAAAAAACCCCCAAAGGTTTTTAAGTGAAGCTTATTTAGGAGATTATGATCAATCAGTACACTTGATTTACATTCTGAAATATAAATCTCAGAGTTGAAAGTCGGAAAAGTTCAAGTGTGACCAAAGAGTGACTTCCAGTTTGGAAAGTCAGCAGTCCCTGGGATCTCCGAGGTCAACATCCCAGAGAGCTGGTGTATATCAGCAACTTTGTCAAAATAGCTGAAAGCTCTTATTTTTCCCCCACTTCCGGCAGCTAAAAATATATTTCTTACATGTTAAAAACAGTTGTTAGTGTCTTAATGCATGTAAATGCTGTTTTAATTTTTTTTAAACTGCCATCATAGTTATATTAGATTGATATTGACCAAGTCATGATTATTTACAATGACGATTGTACATTTCCTTCTCCAACAATGGCCTCTCCATTTGAAACATTCAACAAAATAGAGCATGTTAAACATATTGGGCAAAAGTAATTAATGACTTGTACACCTTGAAAGTTTCACAAAGTACAATAAAATTGAACCACTGTAACATTTTTCCCTTTTACGCTTGCTGTTTGTTTGGGCAGAAGGGGTACGTAAAGGGGTAGTTCAGAATTTCTGATGTGAGCTTAAAAGTGAGAAAAAGCAAATAACATATAACTTGGAATAGACAAGTCTCTTATAGTGTCATAATTTAGTACACATACAGGTTAGTTAGCACCAAACTGACTGTTAGCTGAAGAGGGTCCAAGACCAAAGCAGATTTCTACTATGTTAAAACATCTCTAATCTGAAATATTTCTGTTAATATAAAAAACTATTTCATGAAAAAATGAATCATCATTGTGTTCACACTGAGCAGTTATTCTCACAAAATCAAAGGATTGTTTCACAGCCAATGGAGACAGTGCACCAAAAATGATGTTCCTGTGTGCAACATTTGTTAAGAACGATACATCTGTAGTGTTTGAATTAAGCAAATACTGTTTTACCATTCTGTTCATGCATGTTCATGTTCTATCATCTACATGTTTCACTCAGGAGATACCATTAGTGGTGCACCACCTCCAACCACCTCAGAGCACAGTGTTTGAAATTTAAAAAAAAAAAAACTTAATATTTGAGGTCTATTAAAAGAATAGAAATCAAAAATATTGTTTGATGCTTTCTTTTTTACAGCATGCGTTTTACTATGTTTGTTCCACACTGCTAACTACCACAGTCTCCAGAGTAAATAACCGCAGACTTCTCTATAAATAACTAAACTGGAAGGTTTAGTTTCCAAAGTAGCCCTCATATAAATTGTTCTATTTAAAAAAATTTCCAGTCACTTGAACATGCCATAAAACTAGAATTGTATTGACCCATTAGCTCAAAAAGCTAATTTGTTTAATCCGTTATTTCAAATATACTAAAAATGTATAATGAAACAAATGAAGTCCTCTTGTTCTAAGGATACAAATGATGAAATATTCTGTCTTTAGGTATGGGATATTAATTGATCTCTGGAGCTTAATAATGGACTTGGTACATAAAGCTCTTGAAAAGTATAACAGTAAACATTCAATTCTAGAGTGGAATCATGATTTAGTATCACAAAGAAAAATCTTTACTTGTTTTTAGTTTTCTGTAGATTAGAGAATAGAGATCTACATATTGGTTCCTGTTAGATCTCAACTAAAAATGTCTGGAAGCGTTTTAAGTCCCAAATGCTCTGGTGTAAGTGTTTACAATTTTTATGCTTTCTAAAAACTTTCACACCAATAAAAGTTTAAAGGAGACCTTCAGGAACAGCAGGTACTAACCACCAAGTTGAAGCATGCATATGGTAGAAGACCTTGGCCCAAAGTGCACACAAAGACAACATCCTCCCACAACCATCACAGCACAAACCCCTAACCCCAATTGTGACCACCAAGACCAATGTGCCTCCCTCTCAGCATGACTGATGTGTGAGTGACAAATCACCAGAAGCTGCGCTGTGTACGGGAGCATCAAGGCTAAACCGAGCCCGAGAGTGCCGTCTAATTATGGGGCTCTGCCCCTGCGGAAGGGGAAACGCCCAAAAACGACCTACTAATCTGCTTAATTATATTCCAATTGAAAACACATGTGGAGACAGGGAAAGAAGAAATGAACCCAACAAAATAACAGCAAGGACTCTTTTCTTTAATGCTGATAAGAGCTTATACATGTGCCATAACATCAACAGTGTAATAACATAATTACAAAATGTATATCTGTTCAGTGTGTTATTCATGTGTTTTAGTTTACATTTACATAGGGAAACATTCATTTATGTACAAATATTTATCTGACCAACCACAGGTGCACCTCAAATTATAATATCGTCAAAAAGTTTAATTTCAGTTATTCAAGTCAAAATGTGAAACTCATGTAATTTTACAATTTAAGTGATATTTAAAGCCTTTATTTGTCTTAATTTTAATGATTATGTCTTTCAGCTAATGAATAGCCATCATTTCAGAGAATCAAGTTTTTCAAAAAATTCTGCTGCTGGCCCATATTCTCTTAACTCAAAACCTGGATGCAACTGGAAAAAACCAATGGCATTTGCTTTTTATTATGCTCAGTGTCTCAACTTTCTCAAAATTACAACTCCAACGAACCCTTTGGTTACTTTTTAAAAACATCAGTCTTGGAAATTTGAACTGGATAAAAATATTTGTTTTTGTTTTATGATGTAAAACATGCTGGGAAAAGTCAAAGTACTTGAACCTTTGGGTAATGCGATCATTGAGAAGACTGCAGACATGATAGTTATCCAACAGTTGTCACTGACAGCCTCCACAAGGAGAGTAAGCTACCACAGCTCACAGCTGTTCGAGAAACTTGCATTGAAAGTTCAGTAAAAGTCAGTAAAACGGGTGAAGAAATGTGACAGAGCACACAGGTAACTGCTGGTTTAAAGGTATCGGTGAAGCAAAGTCCATTCAAATATTCAATCACAAAAGTGTTGCTGTGTTTGACTGGCCAGGAAACCCTCTTGACCTGAACTCTGTTAAACTACAGAGACACCAGCAGTTCACCTCCATGTCTCAGCAGACTGAAGCAGTAGTTTCATGCAAAAGAAGCCCCAACCAAGTACTAAGTGTATATACTCTAATGTACATTTACATTGCTTTCAGTAGCCCTGGCATTAGATATTGAAAATTATTTTTATTTGGTGTTATCTAACGTTAATGCTAATACAATTTTGGTTAAAATTGTATTAAGTCATGATCATCAAAATGAGTAGAAATAAAAGCTTGAATTATATCACTGTGTAACGAGTGCATATGAGTTTCACTTTCTAAACTGAATTATTAAAATAGGCTAAGTTTTCAAAGATATTTTAATTTATTGAGATGCTGGTGTACATCACAAGCTTCAGAAGTGTCAAGATTGTTGCCCACAATTCAACATTCTGGTTTCTAATTCCCTGCTATATGAGGAGGTTTATACTGATATGTTATACTAAAAAACAGAAATAGAGGTTCTATCTTTTATCAGACAATTTAATGCAAATACAAGTAAATAAAAAAATAAATGAAAAAAAAAAACAACTAAAATGGCCTTGACCAAAAATATTATGTGTATTCTCTAAAATTTCATCCATCCAGCAAAAGAAATACCAATTGTAAGATTACATCATCACTTCCGTCACAAATGACTTCTTTCTTGTTGAAAACGTAAGGTAGCTGTTTTGTAAGGTAAAATAGCAGGATCAAATGTATTCCCGCATATTCAATGGCACAAACGTTATCAGATCAACATGGACAACTAAATTGCACATGACATCCTGCTGTTCGGTTAGCTAAACTAATAAAAATGACTATAGGCCGGATGAGGATTGTCTCCACATTCAAGCAGCTGACTGAAATACCTTGTTACAGTTGAAGAAAGTTGGGTCAAGTGTCCCCAACATCAAAATTGTTCAGAATATGGCAGAAATTATTTTCAGTTTATGTGGGATAATCCTTATAAGAAGGACTAAACACAACAAGAGATGGAACTTTGGGTCACATACAGTAGAGGTGCAGTTCAATAAATTAGATTAGAATAGAAACAGTACTTAATGCAGTAATTAAATTCCAAATGTTAAATTCATACAGGCATTCATTACACACAGAGTAATATATTCCAGCTAATTTTAAAGATGACACTTTATAGACAATTATGATTATTTTTTTTTGGATTTAAATATTTCACAGGATCTTTTTTTTTCTAAAAAGAATCATTATCTACTTATAGCCGATGTAACAGCTTTTCCTTTCACAAAATTTTTCCTTGGTATGCTGCGACCCAGGCAGCTTCTATAGAAATTAACTTTTCTTACTTGTGTAACGGCAACACTGGCAAGTCAAAATTTCCCCATATGAATGTGTATGCCATCACATGGCCAGAAAACAACAACTAACAACTGTAATAAAATGATCAAATTAACTATAATAAAAACCCTTGAAATATTTTACTCTGTGTTATTATTCCATGTTAAATTTTCAATTTGTCTGTAGTAAATAAACTTTTCCATGACATTTGAATTTACTGATTTACTAAAACACTCATGTGAAGTAAGACACGCAGTCACTCACACCCTCACACACACACACACATACACACACACACACACACTCACTCAACCTCTCCCCTTCCCCTGAGACTGCTGTTGTGCTCAACTATTGTAGTAGAAATTAAGGCTGATCACAGGAACAGAAGAAAAAACCCAAAAGGTGCCTTTCATGCAGAAGAGCCAATAAACAAAACCCAAACACAGTATAAGGGCCGTATAGTTCGTGCATATTAATATTTATAATAATAATCACAATGTCAATAAACAACCATCCCTCCCCCATCAATAAATTAAACATGAATACAAAATATTAGAAATAGAATTCTTCTGTATGACCTTCAGTAATTGCTTCATTTGGAGGCAGAGATGCACACACAGTGAGGAGAAATAGTCCCTTTCCACTTCTCTAGACTCAATTCTACCAAGACGTCTCTTGGCTGTAAATGACATTTAAGAAAAATATAGTACAACTACATTATATTGTACCAAATATCAGTATTTTAGCTTAGTCTGATATACAGGAGGTGTGTGAACACAACACTTGTCTAGGAATAAACGTTAAAAAAAATAAAAATAAAAAAGAGCGTCCACATGCGAGTCATGTTACGTTATACTTGTGTTTCCTTTTTACAGACGTCTTACTGAGTTGAAATGAGACAGGACAGACTCAGTTTGTTTATGCTGCTACCTTGACAGTCAGGACTCTTTAGGCTCTAGAAAAATAGGAAGCACTTTTGAGATCTGAATGAAAGCACACACACGTTGTGACACGCAAACACACAAACTTAAGCCTGTGGCTCCTTCAAAAGAAGGACTGCAGTCCCAACTGCTTGGCCTCATGTAGATCCGGCCTTTCAAACTGCTCCAATGAAGCTTAGACAGACATCTAGTTGTGCCAAATACGCAACCTGGCAAAAGTATTCAAATGCTTTGAACTTGTTTTAACGTCACATTGCAACCGCAAATATTCATGTTTTATGTGATGGTGATGTGAATGGAAAAGAATACACAGCTTTACAAACACGTTTACACACAGAAATTTGAAAAGTGTGGTGTGATTTTGTATTTAGCCCTCTTTATTCTGATACCTCTAAATAAAATTAATTAAAAATGAGCCCACTTTTAATGAGACTTCACTTGTGCCTAACTGAATGTCAGTTTGAATATGACTGTTTTGTAAGCCTTACGTTTGAGGTTTGTTAGATAACATTATAGTATACCTCTGGGGGAGCGGCAGAGTTCCAAAGCTCAGGTGTGAGAATCTGACACTATGTTTAAACTATGTTTAAAAGGAGATGATTTTAGGTGAAACCCAAATATTTTTGTTGCGTTCCAGCCGCTTGTTTACACGTCTCTGATGAGGAAACCTGCTCTTAGAGTGGAACTTTCTGGAACACCCCCGACAGAGGTGTGAAGTATTCTGCAGGTGTGAAAGGGCACACGTGCAGAACGCACAGCTGCAGGATTTGTTCGCGATAAAAGTAAAAAACAAAAAAAAAGGTGGTTAGCATTGTACTGTGTGTGCTACTCAATATTTTCAGTTTAAGACATCTTCTGATATGGAGATGTCTTAAACTGTCTGGTTTGCATCTACATCTCTAACTGCATCTACATCTCTACAAGAATTTCGACGCCATATAGATAGATACCTGCCATGACAACTACAGCAGATTCAAGGCTTCTTGGCGGTGTTGTCTAAACAGTTATGCAGTGTCGTCTAAATGTGGAACTTTTTCTCAAACAACATCTAAAATACCGACAGTTTCCAGACAGCGGTCTTGTTTTAACAAAGTCTTAGGTGTGCACTTCCTAGATCAAAACCAAAATACATTAGATTGGGCAGAGATTGATGTACAGTACAATGATATTAATTTTGAAAATAAGTAAAATTAAGATTTTTTTCTTTTTTACTTTATGTTGTGCAATAGAATTGTGAACCCACTTATCGCACACTGAAACATGGCGGTGTCAGCATCATGCTGTGGAGATGCAACACACTACGCATGGTAGAATATTAACGCTGTAAATTTTCACTGTGAAACATGGTGAGGAATGGCTTTCTTTGTAAAAGCAGTAATTCGTGCCATAATAATATGGCATAAAATCAGAATAAAACACTGAAATTTGTGATTGTAATGTGACAAAATGTGTAAAAGTGCCAAGGACATGATCTCTTTCTCATGTATATTAACAGAAGAGGTGTCTTTGTTTTTAGACAAATCTTTGAGTGATGAACAGAATTGCTACATCGAAGCTGGGAAAAAGAAAATGAGCGTGAAATATATAAATAATTCAATAAATACTGTAAATGTACAATTCTTGTTCAGACACCCTCCACGGCGAGTGAACCCACAGTGATCTGGAAAGTCGGCAGAAAAGGTGATTATATTATGCTAGCACCCTAGCCTTACCATTCAGTGCTACTACAGTGTTTATGAGACAGTGTAGAATATTAGACATGTAGGCATACGCTTCCGTGTGTCTCAGAGTCTGGTCTGAGCCTCGGGAATATAGATCTCAATGCTGTCTGCGCTCTCAGTGGCCGAGCTCTGCCGCACCGACGCGGCACGTTTGGCAGCAAGCAAGCGTTTGCGAGCCTCCAGGCGCTGGCGCTCAGAGCTCTCCAGCGAGTGGTCCCTAGCCAGAGGTGGGTGGCCCTTCAGGGGCTTCTTTGGCACAGGGGGGGGCATCCTTCTCTCCTGGACAGGGATGACAAACAGTCTTAAAGGTGGGATTCCTTTGGGGGCAGGCGGAAGCTAAATAAGCAGGGAAACTGTAAGTTTGTATGGAGGTTATGCAGAGCAGTTGGCGGCATAATGTGAGAACATGCAATCTCAAATGAGGTTATGGTTCACGGTGGCAGCCATTTGTGTGGGGTAAGAGAGCACAATGGTGGCCTTTGTGTGAGGTAAAAAGACCATTGGAGATGGACAGGCCCCAACGGTGCATGGCAGGTAGAGTGGCTTCTCAAAAGCAGCTCACTGTCAATAACGAGATAGAGCAAAACACACAAGACAAGTAGCGGCGTCAGGCAGGCAACACATATATACATGCTACAACAAAGCTAATATGACAGCAGAAAGCATGCAAGGTTACTAATGCATTCCAAATCCATATTGGAGGCTAAAGCACTTAAGATTTGCTCTGTGGGATTTCATGTGTGCCTCATGTGTGCGCACCTGAATTTCTGGGGGGGTCAGAGGTTTCCAGTTGTTGGCTTTGAGCTGGTGGAGTTCGTCAAACTTCAGGCTAATGTTCTCGATGGACAGCTGGAGCATGTCCCAGAAACCCGCCAGATCCTGGGAGACGGGTCGCGGGTGTGCATTTGGATTCTGACATATACACATGAACACAAGCATGCAGACAAATACTGTTTATATGCTTGATTACTCACAGCTTTGATTATTGGTTTTTCTACTGGCACATATTTGAAGGAGGCGGCATTTATCAGACACTTAGCACCATACTGTAATAAGTGGAAAATGGGCTGATTTACAGTATGTTCCTTGACAACTACAATACCCCTTGTTTTTCTTCAAGCGAGGATTTTTTAATCTTTCACTTTTTAGGTTTTTTCACCTTACAGCCATAAACTTTAATGTCATTTTTGGACTTTTACATGACAGACCAACAAAGAGCAAAATATAATCATGAAGTAAAAGGAAAATGAAATAAACATTATTCATTTATTTCCAAATAAAAATTAGAGAAATGTAGGATCACCGTAATCTCAGTCGGAATCGATGTAGAGCATCATTCTACTTTTCCATTGCTAGTTCTCTGATAAATGTTCTTCTGTTAGCTTAGGTGGATCACCATGTCCTGGTAGATTTTACAGTTGTGCTATATTGCTTTTCTTTTCAGATGATGGACTAAGAAATGCCATTTAAGATGTTCAAAGATTGGGCCTTATAACCTGGACATTGATACCTAAAACATCTGGTGTGACCCCTGGTCTTTGCTCGCCAATGTTCTCCAACCAACTTCAGTGGCCCTCAAGGAACAGCTGAATTCATAATGGGAATTATACACGTTAGCTCTGTTTACTAGCTAGGTGTTGTCTGGATTTTGTTCATGGCTGTCAGTGTAACAGGCCAGTACAAATGCACAATTGACTTTTATTTGTAGGAAATTGCTGAAAATCGTATCCCATCTTCCTTCCACTTTACAATTATGCTCAACTTTGAGTTGGTCTATCACCAAAAAAAGAAAAAAACATTAAAATACATTGAAATGTTTTTGTCATGTGACAAAAGAATATGAATACTTTAGGAAGAGAGGCTATCTTCTTGTCATTTAGTAGGCAGTTATACAAGGCAAAACAGAAAGCAAAACCTTTCACAATTTAGTTTCAATAAGTAGTGTCTTTTTTTGTTACATAAGGTTGTGCAACAAAGGGTATGGAGTTAAATGTACAAGTGTCTGAATTCAAAGATCCATCTTCATCAGGCTACTAGTTAAACTCAGTAAGATCTTTTCTATATGTGATGGATGGAATAGATGGAATGTCTACACTGGATGCATACTAAATGACTGCTAGTCTGGCCTGTCAGCATGATTTGTGCAGGATGATGTCAGTGTAAAGAGGGGGAAGGGGTTACAGAGGGACGGCATGCAGAGGATGAGGTGACACATACCAGATTCTCCTCACACAGCTCCCGGAACTGCTGAAACTTCTGGGACATCAGCAGCTGGGCACTCCCCACTGCACTGCGGATCTTCCCTAGGACTGCAGAAAAAAAAAAAAAAGACATAGAAGCACATGCATGCACACACACACACACACGTGCACCGACATACCAGACACACACGCACGCAATTCACAATGCAATTACTCACAGAGCTGCATACTGCAGGCATGCTGCACCATTTATAGAAGGGGAGGTGCATTGGTAATGTAACAAAAGGACAGGTGCTTTAGAGGATATAATCCATCCTGGAAAATTGAATATTTGCTTAAATTGCATATTTCTGCCCCATATTGCACACCATTTACCAGGCAAGTTAAAATGCCACATTTAGAAGAATCAGAACCTGAGAAGGGGAGTAATGAATCGGCACTAAGTCTTCAGCTCCCTCGGGATGTTTGTGTATGCGGGTGTGTGTGCGTGTGTGTGTGTGTCTGGTAGCGTGGGATCTGGGAAAACATAACCTTGAGACACCCTCCCTGTTCTCTGCGCTCTGTGAAAGAATCTCTTGCCTGGAACCAAAAACACTAGCTGCATAAGCAATGACATTTTCAGTAAGGCATGAAATCAGCTGCACAGTATGGACAGGTATAAATACAGGGCCTCCTGCCTGGGGGCTTGTTTGCTCACACTGGTATGACCATGCACTTGGGAGCTGCTCATGGGTTTCTTCAAGATCAAATACTTGCTCTGGAGCAGCACTGAGGGCTGCACTGTTTGGGTGGAAGATCATTACACAGACTAGAAGACACATGTGGAGCTGGGGCTGGCAGTGGCCTATTGATAAGTATGCACGGTATGTCTGTAGAGGCCAGAGGGCCTGAGACAGGAACAAGAAGCTATTGTGGTCCAATACCACGAATGCCTGCACCCTCTAAATCTAGGGAGGATGCAATGATGGGAAGCCACATCTAATACTACTGTACAATTAATGTTAATGTCTTTATGTGACATTTACATCAAATTATCTAACTTACCCTCATCAGGCAGCTCATTCTCCACCTCATCCTGCTCCATCTGTCGGCACCAGCCCTCCATACGTTCCGTCTCAGCTTGCAGTAGCTTGAGGAACCAGCGCCCATCACGGGGGCACACCGACCTGCTCACGGCCTCCAGGGCCTGCACTGCTGCAGCCGGCTCGGGCATGCTGTCCATCCAGGGGTCCGGGGGAGGCAGGATGGATGGGTCAAAGCCCATCTCGCCATACTCATCTGTGGCACAGGCGTGGTAGTGGTTCCCAGAGCCCTGGATGCTGACGGTGGAGGTGGCGGCGTCGTGGGAATGCTGGCGAGGCATAGTGGCATACTGCCGCAGCGGGAGCTCAGGGGCATCAGCCGGGTCATCGAGGTCGGCCTGCACAGCTGTGGTCACGCTGTTGGACCGGGTCATCCTGCGGTGACTACAGACAGATGCAGAAACAAGGTAAGGTATTAGAGTTCATACAGTACCTAGCAAACGTATTCTTACTCCTTGATCTTTTTAAAGGTTTTCCATTTTAGAACCATAATAATATTTTCTTGAGATTTTTATGTGACAATCACAAAGTAGTGGATTATTGAAAATTGGAAGAAAATTTCTAAAATGTGACACTTTTGACCTCCATCAAACATTATGAGACATGACAGTGGCAAGGTCATGCTGTGGAAACACAAAATCTTATACTGCACGTCTGTATGTGCGGTGGAACGTTAATATGGGAAAACACACATCTCTTTGTTGGCTTCTCACAAAAAAATCACAATAAAACTAAATTGATATTTGAGGTTGTAACATAAAATGTAAAATGAAGAGGTGTGGAAACTTTGGTAAGGAGTAGTTTGTGTTTTTCTCTTTTCATGCCACAGCCATTAACATGGAGTTCCAGGAGGGGCTGCCGAGAGTGAAAAATTGAAATCATCATCGCAGTGATCTCGCCGCAGATAGTGATGAATAGCTTTTGTAGTGCCGATCGTTTTAAGCATATGTGTGTGTGCATAGGTAGTGTTTTGTCACCTGTCTCATTCAGGAGCAATAGTGTGTGCAAACACCTGTCACACCGCAAGGACTGCTGCAGAGCCGACGTGCACATACAGGGTACAAGGCTTGAAAAACACCCTCATTCACACACCTGGGAGGCTGTGGAGTAATGTTTGGCTCTGAAGCGCTGTGCCACAGCCTGCCAGGGTTTACTAAGTTCTCCACACAATGTGACTGTGAAGCCAGACACACATAGACAAAGTGCTGCTTAACAGGCCAATAATGAACAAAATACAGGAGGGATGCGGGCGTTAGGTTTGCATGATTGCAATGGATGCACCAGTGACTCAGTAGCCAAGTATATTCAAAGCGCTCTGACCCAAACATGACCACAGTGTTCTCACACAAGAACCTAAGCTTGACCTGACTGTACGATCAACCAGAACTCCATCAGCCCTGCCTCAGCCCATCTCCGGAGGAACACTCCTCCTCCAGAAGCATTCATCTTTAGTCCCCCACCTCCTCTCCCTCATTCATCCCTCCTCTTCTGTGAGCAAGAGCAGGAGAGCAAGACCAGGGGGAGTGGCAGAAAGCAGATCAAACAACGTGTGTGTTTGCGCTTCGTGTGTGCATACAGGCAGCCCTGGTGTGTGTAAGTATGTGTGAAGAGCAGTTAAAGAGTAACTGCAGCGGGCAGGTGTTCACTTCTAATGACTTCAGCTGAATTTCTACAACTTCCTGCAGGGGAAGAGAGAGGCGAGGCAAAACACAGCCTAGACAGGTAGGTGTATTGATTAACAGGAGGTCAAAAGGAAGAAAGGCTTTTAAGGAGAAAAGGCAATAAATGACGACATGCAAGGCTTTTACACAATATTTTCACATCTAGTCACTTTACAACCGGAAATTTCAATATATTTAATTGGGAAACCAATAATTTAAACTGCCCATTACTCTGAACATGCCGTCGTAGGTGGGAAACATGGAGGTGGCACTATCATGCTGTGGGGATGCCTTACTCACACTTGTAGAAAACATTTAGAGAGTTGGGTCGTTTTTAACTATTTTTCCCCCATAAAACATGAAACTATACAGTAATAAAGATTGTTTCCACCTCAGAAGCATGGTAAAAGGGCATCATTTGGCATCTTCATAAACTTATATCTGATTAAATTTATAATTGAAATTAAATTAAACCCAGAATAATATTGGATTGGGTTATTCTAGATCCTCTGAATACCAAATTGGCTTTAGTGATATCTATTTTTTTGGTATCTACACCCAATCCAGTTCAAGAAACTTGGGTCCAGTTTGAAACCCAAAATAAGTATCTTAGAGGTCAAAAAAGCCATAAAATGACCCCTTTTTCTTTTTTGAATGGCTTTGTCTTTATTTTTGTATTAAAATGATCTGTGAGTTGGACAAGTTGTGGTGATCAAACCAAAAATAAAGGCCATCAAATAAACACAAATAAATGCAAATGGCTCCTCATCTTCACACAGTACCGATTTGATTAGATTTTTAATTTTTTAGATAATGATAAAAAGTGAAGCCAGAAAACTTAAAATTATTTTTCCACACTAAGTTTTTTATGCACTTATCCTGATTTGGAAAATTATAAAGTTCTGCAATTCTCTTCAGACAGTTTAGGAACCCTGTAAATAAGCCAAATACATTGAAATTTGGGTCTGTAATGTGACCAAAAGGAAGGTAGTCCAATAGTTCAATTGGCATTAATACTTTTAACAGGCATTGTAAACACAAAGAGAGAATTGATATAAGTTGGATTTTGTACAATTGCTTAAATCTCAAAATATTAGAAAACTGAAACATTAGTATTAATGTAAAACAGAATAACTGAGTGACTGATAACAGAACAACACATCCAGAAAGTGACAGTAGAAAGGATGAGATTCCTCGTTGTCTTCTCAGCTTAAAGTCAGATGTCAATACCTTAGTAAGTAAGGTAACAATGAAAAGGCAATGACGCCAAGCTGTCTGTTACAAAGACATTTCCTGACTGTGGCTTAGTCACTGCAGAGCTCAGACTGCAAAGCCATCTGCCACCAAAACATCTAAACCCTCTCCTGAAAGCTCAACACGTTGCTGATTTTCAGCATGTTTTAAAAGATTCTCCACAAACTTGCTATGTCATACAGAAAGAAATAAGCGGGTAATTGGGAACATTTCCAGACATTTTAGAAGGAAAAAAAGGCTACCACTTTGGTCGGTCATTTTCATTTTTTTTTTTTTTTTTTACTTTTCTTACATCTAAAATATCCCAAGCAAACCAAGAAAGTAGGTGCATGCCAAAGGGTAAATAGTTTATATAAACCACAAAAAAAAAAAATGCAGCTCAACTAACTCTAAACATTAACTGAGAAAGAAAAAGAAGGGCTCTGTGCTGCATAACATCCCACACTGCCAAGACAGACTCGAAGGTGTCTGCATGAGTTAATATTTGGCTTGGCGACTCATGGAAATCCGAGCTTGGCTGATCAGTTGAGACCTAGTCTTTGAGGAAATCCCCTCACATTCTCAGACACTGTTCAAGTGTGCATTTGAAAAAAAAAAAGAAAAAGTGCTGGACTCAGCTATGTAGTGTAGCTGATCTCTTTGAAATCTAGAAGTTGACAGCACCTTGACAACAGAGGTAAAAAAAAAAACCCAGTACCGGTCACTGAATAGAAGTTGACTGTATTGGCGGGGAGAATAAAAGTGGACAAAGAGTGACAAACGGTGTGCAAGCTGGGCTGCTTGTCCTGAAACCGAGCAAGAAAGAAACTCTGTGTCTCCCTGAGGCAAACAAACCCAATAAAACACCCTCCCTCTGCTTTCTCTCTCCTCTGTCCTAAACATACACAAACACAGACCCTCAAAGTTGCCTGAATCACAATGTGTTGAGCAACAGATGGCTGTCAACTCTTCCCCCTCACCCTTCTCAGCTCTCCCCACATCCTCTAGCCCAGCTGTCGCTTGGGGCCCCTGGATGAGGGGACTCTGACGCCAACCTCCCCTAAACTGGGGACAGCTGCTGAGGAGTTGTCAGTGTGAAAGGAGGGGTGGGAGTCAAAAGCTTGTAGCCCACACCACAATCCCTATCTGTCTAAACAGGCCCAGTCCAAACAGACCATGCCTCCCCTTAGGCTGATCCGGTTTCTCTCTTTGTGCCCCCCAACTCACCATCGGTCATCCTCCACCTGAATTCCTATCGACTGGAATTTCGATTGCTCGTCTGTTGGCCCTCCTTCCTCCGGGTCCACCTAAGAGGAGGGAAGAATCTGTCAACACGGCAACCACGTTTTATTTTCAGACGCGTGATTGGAAGCTTCGCTTTCTTCACACCTGAATCCCGATGGAGAGGCACTTTCTGAGCGCTTCTCTCTGCGCCTTGCTGTCGGCCGAGACAGAGGTGGTTGCCGTGGCGGTGATGGTGATGGTGCTGTTGGTGACGTGTTGGCTGGCGGGGCCGTGTACCTGAGCGTTGGCTGCCTCGATGGCCGCCGTCAGGGCTTTCATGCTGTCGATGCTCTCCGTGGAGTTGGAGAGGCCCTGCTGGGAGCTGATGCCGGCCCGCTGGCTGGAGCCTCCATCCATGTATGCGTCCTGGGCTGACTCGGTGCTGCTTTGGGCCGTTATGGAGATGAATGGTTTGGACGGGGTGGTCCTTGGCGGCACAGGTGGAGGCGTCTTTTTGTATGTAGTGATGCATGATGACACTGCGGCAAAATAGCAGGAAAACAAACAAACAAAAAAAAGACGTATTGATATCTGGAGAATAAATCAAAAGCATATTGCACATACTGACAGTAAATAAAACCATAAGGTAATGATGCATAAAAAGCTTTAAAATAAATGTTACATTTGATTACATTTGCATAGTCTCAACTTCTTTGGTGGTGGGTTTATTTTTAAAATGAGCACATTTATGCAGTGTGTATGTATAGGTGAAGAGGGAAAATCTAAATCTCTGGTTCAACCTCTTAAAATTCCTATGAAATAAATGTCTTAAGTGTTTCGAAGTACACTATATTTATTATGTAAATCGATGACTATGAATTTTTCCATCATGATCTGTGATGGTTTATTTTCCTAGGGTGTATTCACGATGTGAATAGTCCATTCCCTATTTTGATTCCTCAAAATGGGAAAAACAAGAGAAGCTTACATTCAAATATGTGATTTAAATGAAATCCTAACATTTCTACCACTCTCTAAGCTTTTGCGTCCGATTCACAATGATCTACACTGTGAATGAGATGTACTGATTGGCCTTTATCTGTCCAGAACTGATTTATTTTATGGAGATAGCACATATGAATCCAAGTAGCTTCAGCAATGTTAATTGCATAGGAACAGTCAGAGGGGCTAATAATTGCTAATTATTTTGTTAAAACAATTACATAATACTAGTTCCAAAGTTTTTCTGCATCAATTCACCATCTATAGTCCAAGTGTTGTAGTCACGTTAACAGTAGATTAGGGGCAACTTTGACAAATCGGAGATGCATCTTATAAGAGGATTAACATGTGAGCAACTTGACCCACTGATCTAAATGGTTAAGCTCTCTACAAGCTGACTGTATCTAAAACAATTTGGTAATGCTGACAAAATGTTTACCTGCTGAAGAATCTGTCTGTTGTTTGGACAAGTAATTACCACAGAGGTTAATTGACACCACAAAAATCAACAATAGAGATCTATTCAACCTGAATAAATATCTTAAAATATATATATAATGAAAGCTGTCTTCTGTAACACGGTCATTCTTTCTGTCAGCATTCCCTCCTTCTCATGTTACAGCTGCAGGTCGTGTACAGACAATGGAAGCTCTCACACACCCTGACTCAGAAGCTTGTCTATGGAAACACTCCAGCAGACAACGAAAACACAGCCTGTCTGTGAAGAGACCAAAATGGCCATCTCCTAACAACATTATGACTTGGAATCCCCTCTTCCTGTAATGGTGCTGTCATCAAAACTAGGTCGCGCTCTCTCTGTGCTCTGCGGCAAAAGTAGGCCAGCGGGTTTCCTGGCTCTCTTTTAATCCCTGTAAAAGACAAACATCCTACCCTAGTGAGATTGGCGCTCTGCATGCAACAGACAACCTGTTGCCAGCCACACCCAGCGCCAGTAGCCGTGTCTAAAAACTATTAGAGCTGAGGATCTTGTTTGCTTTGTGTCCTGACATACTGGAGGAGAAGAGAGGGATGACTTCATCCTGACTTTGATTTGCCCGAGTCATCTGCCGCCTCCAGCTGCAGCAGTGATTGGATGATCCCAGACAAGAGTTCAGTCAGACCTTGACAGGCTGGAAATGTACCTCCGATGATCTGCACTGTGCTGAGATCATGTTTGACAACGTGAGTGTCTTTAATGACAGCATATCAGAAAAAAAAAAAAAATCTTCATGTATTCAAGTCAACAACTGAATGTCATCTGCTTGAAATGTGAGCAGGAAACTCAACTTGAACAATTAAGAGGATGCATAAAGTAAGCAAGCCACAAAACGGGCCTATTTTGAAAGCACGTGGTGGCTTTAAAAATGTGTGACCCCTGAACGTTTTCAGAGTTTTTGAGTATTCAGCCACACAAATAAGTGTGCTTTATTTGGATTTTATGCGGTACATGCATGCATACTGAAATTGTTTTCTATTATTTTTTGCAAAATAACGTTAAGTCAGATTAGATGGAGTATGTTGACTGTACAAGGGTAAACTCTGTTGCAGCCTCAAACCACCAGTATTGCTCTGTTTACCTCCATCCATCTTCCCAACAACACTCTGACCAACTAGCCTGTCTGTGCTGAAGAATCCACAGCATAATGACTTTCTCTCAATGATGACTTTATCTTAACAACTTTTCTGTAAATACCATTTTTGTGGGGTGAAGAGTTAGCAGTTGTCCATTAAACAGATACTCCAAACAGAGAGGTAGACCTTTGAAGTTCATCCATAGTCACAAACTGTAATTTATGCTCAACCTGTCAGTGTAGGTGGATGATCATGTCTTGGTAGATTTTTGCACCTGTGTCATACACTGTACTAACAGAGGCAACAAAGACCCTGGAGATGTTCAAACTTTGGGAAATAGTTCTGTAGCCTGATCTTGCTTTGGGTTTCTCCACAACTTTATGCCATAACCATCTGGTGTGCTACTCGGTCTCGCTGTTTGCTCACTAATGTTCTCTAACAAACCCCTGAGAACTTCAAAGACGAGCTGTATTTATACTGAGAATAAATTATACACAGATGGTCTCCATTTAATAAGTAATGATTCCACTTGGTTACATCTGATTTTATTCAAGGTTATTAAAAATCAAAACATGCCTCAGAATTTAACAAGTAAAAAATTGGAGAACAATCAATCATTTTTATTTAACTTCACATGTATATGCAGTACTTTGTGTTTTTCTATCAAATACAACACATGGAAATTTGTGGTTGCACAGTAGAAACATCTTAAAAAGGAATACGAATATTTTTGTTAAGTACTGCAACCGCCCTTTAGGTAAAAATTGGAGAGGGAAAAAAGAAACAACAAAACACATGCAGATGCACTGAGGGAGAGGGCGAGGTCCTGCCCCTATCAACCAGGAGGTTCAAAGGATAAAATGTCAGCTGCTTTCAGACAATCTATCCCCTGAAGTAATCTAAAAGTCACACATGAGGGTGTGCGTGTGTGTGGGGGTGTGTGCACTCTTCTTGGGCCCTCAGAAGAGTTAGAGGGTTTTCATCCGCTCAATAAAGCACTATATGAAACCGGAGACGGCAGGGTAGCGTCCCACCTTGCTGTCAGGGCAAGAGCCAGGGACTCCAGAGAATGACAAGCGGTTTCGAATGCTAAGGCAGGTTAAGTAAACACACAGAAGAGTCTGGACAGGCCCACGTACACACGAGCAAATGCGCAGGTCTGCAGAGAAACACTTATAACACTGACACAAGCCAGCGTAATGTTTCAGCCTCTCAACATCAAGATGTAGGTGGGGGGTAGTGCAGACTTCCTGTCCGTGAAATGCTCTCCATCCATCAGGAGGCGTTGTCAACAATGTGCCGGTCTGTGCAAGGGACTATGTTGGCGTTTTAAAAAAATTCCAGTGATGAAAACAAGTGAATCCCTAAATTTGTTCCGGCCTGACTGAAGTGAAAGGAAAACAACTGTCTTGATAAGACATGGGGCAGAGAGAAGGGGGGTGAGAGGTGAAGCTTCCCATAGTTTCCACCGATATGACAAAACAGTTTGGTTCTGTTGCACAAGTGAAGGCGGTGGGAGAAGTGTACTGCGCCCAGACCTCCCACGTGCAGAGACGGTCAAGGACAGAGCAAAACAAGAATGCGACACAGGATTCCATAAAATCCTTTCATGATAATTAAGGAAAGATCTCCTCACCTAATAATATCAAAGACCAAGCAGGAGAGAGTACTTATTCTCTTGCATGGAACAGAAAAGGACAGCGTTCTCACTTCGTGGAAATGGTCTTGAGGAATTTCATCTCGTCCTCCCCCTCACAGAGGTAGCTGCAGCCTGCTGTGATCATTGTCATCCCAAAAGAGGAGAGGAGTTTGTGAATGACAAAATTCTAGTGTCTCCCTGCCAAATCTCTTTTTATTTGACAAATGCTTCAAAAGTCTCATGCCGACAAACTGGTGTGAATAGTGGCTCGTTTTTTTTCTTCTTTTTGGCAGAGCACTCTTCCCTCCCTTGGCTTTGATAATATCAAAGAAAACCCTTCTTCCCTCCCCCGGGACAAAGCGGCCTCCATTCATTTTTCTAGCCCCAGAAACAAAAACAGAACTTGCCAATCCTGGAGCCCACCTCTTTATTTGACTCACAGATTGCTGTGTCCCACTCCGTGTGTCTGCCTAGGTGTGCGCTGTTTCCTTTGTTTTAATCACTGTGCTCAGATTGAAGGCAGACAGCTGCTTTGTAACCTCCAATCTGTGGATCTGTGATAGGCCACTTCAAAGAGCAGATGGTTTGGTTTAAGAGGGTTGGCTGAGTTGGTGGAGGAGCGAGTGAGCTCCCCCGTGCGGAGGCCAAGGGGAAATCCACTGCTAGCCAAACAAATGCAAAGATAAAGAAAAGGGGGTGGATGGTGAACGACTGACAGCTGAGCCCAGCTGCACTGTGTTTGGGGGTGAAGGTCTGTAGGGGGGGCGGTGAGCTAAGAGAGAGGGAAAAACCGAAGTAGATTGAAGAAAAGGAGGAACAGGAGGGATGAGGATAAGTTACGACAAGGCTCTGTCCATTTTTCTGTCTTCTCTCTTTTTGTCTGTCACACTCCCTCACGCAGGTTCCCACTGTGAGCCAGCTGGAGTCCTTTGTAACAGTGTCACCATGGTGAAACACAGCAACACAAGGTTTGCCAGTAGGCCCTGTGATGTACCAGCAGCAGGCAGAGGAGAGCTTCTGTTGGCCATTTGGGACACTACTCCGAGCGCCAACCAACAAGAAAACACAGCAGGAACGCTGGCTTGGCAGCCAGCATAACACTGACAAGAAATAAAACAGAAAGCAGGATACACCAGCACGTCTCATGCCTTGTAGCATCAGCTTTGTGAAGCCGATTGCTAAAACTCTCCCAACCAGTTTGTCTTGGATCCTAGTCAAAAAAAGGAAAAAAAAAAAAAAAGGCTTGTCCTTCTGTTTCTAGGGCAGCTTCACAGAATGACAATGACGTTACAAGGTTCACACTGTGCAACATTACACCATTGTTGTGAACAGAAAGGCAACATGACAGATGCTACTTGATTAGTTTATTGTTGCCTGGGTGCAATCACTGGTATGGATGTGTCATAATGCTTCAGAAATAAATTCAGTAGAGTTATTTAATGTTGAATATTATGATTGATGAGAAATTTGTGTTGTTCTGTTTTTCTGGAGTATGAATGTGACATGACACTGATACCTATGTCACTTAGTATTTCTTGAAAAGAAAGACAAATGAACATGCCATTCAAGTTAGGAAGATGTGTGCTGATCTTCAAAAATCAGGAAGCAGACTTTTTTTCCCATACAATACTACCCTGCTGTCAGTGCTGATAAGGTACATTTAAGTCCTCTTTACCTCCTAAGGCAAGTAAAGAGGACTTACTCACCTGTAAGAGAATTCTACAGGTGAGTGGCTATTTTGTTTTAGCCATTTTCTGATGTCAACACACATCTAAATTACTTGAATGGCAAGTTCTCCTGTCTTTCCTATTTTGAATGGTGGGCTTCTATGTCATGTCATACTTATAAATCAAGGAAAAAGCAGATCAGGGATTAGAAAAGTAAAACAATTACCAAAAGTAAAATAGTTACAAAAGTAAAATATATACTAAAAAAATATATTCAGCTACATTTGTCATATAATAATGTTATCCAGTGCCACCGTTTTTTTCTAAACAAGTACCTGTTAATGTATGATTAGTTTTCCCAGACTAAAAAAATGCACTCAAATTAGAGGGTTTTCAAATTTTTTTAAAAGGAGTTTTATGTCTTTAATTCACAAGCACAGAAAAAGCCTCTCTAAATGCTGTATACAATAGCCCCTTTAAAAGAACCTACTGACAGCTCTCTGAGCCACCTGAAAGTCCCTCTGAAAGCCTCATGTCAGTCTGCAACTCTTAGCCTGCAGAGGTCAGAGGTCACAGTAGAGGGTTTCTGCTCTCCAGATGCCTGAGATCTCAGACACAATAGCTCACTGTGTGCGCCTATGTGCATGTGTGAGCATGAGGGGAAGGTGGCAGTCTGAGAGGGCCTTTTAAAAGGGAGTATATTTAGCATGTGTGAGCGCTGGTTGGGGAGGAAGTTATAAACATCCTGTGCTAACTTTTGCACTTTTTTCCTTCTTTGAGATAAACTACAGCTTGCATAACACTGCAAAGCTTTGGTTTGTATGTAAGTGCAGTGTCATCTGACTGGCAATGATATCAACAAAGCTGGGCTGCCCTTTCTGACACAAACCTGTGTCAACAACGGTCAACTGCCCCGCCAAGCTATTCAATCTCTAAGATAAGAGTGTGTTTACAACTGTTGGCTGCCACTAAATATGGGAGCCAACTGTGTGGTGTTAAGCAACAGATTCACTTCACTTAACCTACTTTCCTATGACCCAAGTTCAAACTAAAAGCCTTGTTACCTCCATGCTTCTTTAATGGCTTGAGGCTCTCTGTGCCAAGTATAGTGATAATTTAAATTTTACACACTTTGAATCAAATTGTTTTTAGTTTGACTTTAGTGCAATGTCTAAGTTTTATTAGTTTATGTAAATATGATGTATGCAGATGATTGTTTGATAGTCTTTAAAATTAGCATTACTTTACTGCAAGTTGTTCTAAAAACAGTACCACGGGCAAAAGAAAAGGTGAACTCTGTAGTTAAATCTTTGATGTAACTCTAAAAATCTGGAGCACTCTAAATACTGTCATAGAGACTTTTCTTTCATGAAGGTAACAGTGTTTTACTACACATGAATCTCCACTGGAAATAGATAACGTTAGTGTCATCAGAAGGGCCAAATATTATTCAATATAATATTTTTTGAATATGACTTACATTAGTGTTTGTTCTTGCAAAGTTTTCCAAACATTTGGCATTTGCAAGAAAATATCAGGTTAACTTTAGCATAAGTGGTTCCCATTAGCAAAATCCAGAACATCTGATCCCAGATATCAGTACAAGTGAATTAAGCGGCAGTGGAGACTACATGTTTCCAGAGGTGATTCTCTGCCAATTTCTCTGGCTAGATCTCACTCCATGAAGGGGTTTTCACATAGTAGACCTGCTCTGTCACAGCTCCAGGCCACTTCGCATTGTTCTTCACTCCTCCTTGGCAACAGCTTTTCCCTGACTAGCCCATAACTACGTGCAGAGACACATCAGTCTTCTTTTACTGTTCAAAAGACCTGGCTTCAGGGGACTCAGACATGGAGAGAGAAAAGAGAGAGCATAGTCACCATTTAAAGGGGAGAAAGAAAGTGAGAAAAAGTAGAGACAAAAAGAGAATGGGACAAAGGGGTTAGTTGGCCGTGCTGTTTCCTTCAGCTCATGTACATTCCAGCAGCCTTGTGGGGCATAAACTTGAGGTTTAGCCAAAACACTAAAGCTAACACACCCACACATCTCACGCATGCTTTCACTAGTCTCATTTCCCAAAGCATTGCTCACTGACTGACTGATACTTTAAAAGCATGACTGTCTCACTGTGCTGAGTGACACATCAGATGTGTCGGCAGCAATTCCAGTGGCAACTGTAAGGAGTCCAGCATAGCTGAGGGCAAAATCATGTAGCTGGAAGAAATCAGTCAGTCATTAAACAAAACTGGATTTGTGACTGAGGCTAAAAAAGGTCTGTGAATATGTAACTAGTTAACGGCAAGTCAGTTTTGATGAACACAGTTTGTTTTGGGGGGGCTTCTTTTGACACCCCCCCCCCCCCCTCAAAAAAAAAAAAAAAAAAAAAAAAAAAAAATTTCTACTTTACAATTAGAGTAAAGTAGAAAAGTAAAAATAACCAGAACACCAACCATTCCTCATTATCTTGAATTAGCAAACACAGCTGTGGCCATACATCACTGTCCACTAGGGATGTCACAAGATCTCAAAAGATTAAAACAACACTATTATTTTCATCATCATGAAATCTGCTGCTTGTGTGCTTATAGGAGCTGATGGTTATGTTATGATTAAGTTGCTGGCTAGTATGTTTGAGACTCTTATCTTGAAGTAAAAAATTAAGAAGTTGTGTTCCATTAAATCTGCTCTGTTGTGTTGACATTGTCAGTTGAGAAAGACCACTTGTAGAGTTGACCATCCATACTCGGTTAGAAAAAGCACTGAAGAAGCTAGAAGGACTTTTAAGTCTCTGAGTAGGAATATGTCAGTGGCGGCGGCAGCAAGAGTTTGTCCTGTAAGCGCTAAGTTGTCGGTTCCAACCCCCGCTTCTTCTGTCTTGGTCATTATGTTCTTGGGCAAAATCCTTCATCCACCTTGCCTGCTTGTAGTGGTCAGAGGCAACCTCATTTCTGTCAAACTGTCCCAAGGCAGCTGTGGCTACACTGTAGCATACCACCATCAGTGTGTGAATGTGTGCGAGAATGACTGAATGTAGTGTAAAGTGCTTTGGAGTTCTCTGGGCTAGAAAAGGACAGATTCTTTATAAGGGTTCTAAATAATCAATGCATCCAGCTTACAGGAGATGTGAAATGTTTAACTCGCCAGAATAAGATGAAACTAGCGATATTTTGCGAAAAATTAAGAATGACATTTTTGTGGTCAGCCAATTTTTTGGAGCGTTTGTTTAGCTTTTGTTTTGTCTCCACAAATCAAAAAAGGGTTTCAACTGTGTCTACTGAATCACTTTTCAGAGAACAATTATTTTGTTTAGTTAACTATTTTTATTGAAAGAAGGAGCTGCACATCTGCAGTTCAATTTGTTTTAAATCACTGAAATAGGTCTTAAATTTAATGTGTCACAAAAATATTTATGAATAATAATTTGAATAACAGGGGGCTGCACAGTGGCGCAGTTGGTAGCACTGTTGCCTTGCAGCAAGAAGGTCCTGGGTTCGATTCCCGGCCGGGGTCTTTCTGCATGGAGTTTGCATGTTCTCCCTGTGCATGCGTGGGTTCTCTCCGGGTACTCCGGCTTCCTCCCACAGTCCAAAAACATGACTGTAAGGTCAATTGGTTTCTCTAAATTCTCCCTAGGTGTGAGTGTGTGAATGGTTGTTTGTCCTGTATGTCTCTGTGTTGCCCTGCGACAGACTGGCGACCTGTCCGGGGTGTACCCCGCCTCTCGCCTGGAACGTAGCTGGAGATAGGCACCAGCAACCCTCCCGACCCCATTAGGGACACGGGTGAACAGAAAATGGATGGATGGATGGAATTTGAATAACATTATGAAAGTACTTTCAACCTCTTCAAGACAATTAAATATTTTACAAATATTTTTGTAATATTTTGCTTACACATCAACCACCTTGTGCCGTTTCAATTCTTCTGTTTTCCATCACAATATTGCTAAAATATCAGTCTCTAACTCATTACCCAATATCTTGTACAAGCTTGTCTTGTCTACTGTTCACCAGATATAAATCCTAAAAAGTTTTGTAGCAAAGTGTAGGAAAAGAAACCCCAAAATTAGCACAAACCTCTGAAATAAACCACACGTAAACGGCGCAAAGGAATCAACCTTAAGGGCCTAAACACAATGCCGATGTCGTGTCATTACATGAAAGATTGCTGCGCTCACTGCAGCTGTTATTTACATATAAATGCAGCAGAATGTGGTCAAACGTTCACTTCTTTCAGCCTTCTGCTGCAATCTCTCTAGGGACTCACAACAAAAGAAGAAAAGTAAAACTTGTGCTTTAAAATTTCAAAAAGAGGACGGTTGCTTTTGCAAGTGCGCCGAGTTTACTTCTTGAGGAATGCAGTAAAACATCAGTGTTGGTGCCTGTTTTTATTTTTTTCCCCTGTTGCATTCCTTTCCCTCTCTCCCCCTGTTTGACGTTCTTTGTCCTGACCACTTGCACATGGAGCGAGGCTGGAGGGGGAGAGAGGAGACACTAGCAGCCTAATCCACTGCCAGAGGCACACTTAAGCCATCTGAGCCCAAAACCAAACGTCAGGCCTTCTATGAGAGAGGAGGCGATGGGAGTTTGGATGGTTAGGAGAGAGAGGAAGAGGAAAATGAGGGAGACAACAAAAAAAGGCAGGAGGTAGAAAAGAGGTGGGGGAGTGGAGGGGATTTGGAACAAGAACCAGGCAACGCTGGTGCATAAAGTTTTTCGTGGTTTCCAGTCCTGACCCTGTGACCCTATACATCCTGTTGAAGGAGGAGGAGGACAGAGAGAAGGAGGAGGAGAAGGGATCAGATGGCAGCTGTAAGTCTTGGCTGGGTATGTTAGTTTGGAGGAATGTGCAATGCATAAAAAGCATATTTTTCTGGAAAAATATGAATTACTGAGCTGATACATCAGTCCTGGGTCTGTCTGTCTGAGGTGTGACTTTTCACACCAATCTTCCCTTCTCGCTTCCTGCGTATTTACATTCACTACCTGCATAATCTGACTGAGGACTGGGGAACAATGGCTTCCCCAGCATTCCCACTCTCCTGCCGAGAGCTGTCGTTTGTCTCCGGCATTCCTTTCCCCATTCATTTCTCTCTCCCTCTGCAGAAGAGAGAAAGAGAAAAAAAAAACCCTCCTGCTTCTCTTTACATAGAGGAGGGGACTGAGAGCATGTCTTAAAAATCTTGAACCAAACTCCCCCTCGTCCTCCTGTTTTACTTGGTTAGTGAAGCAGCAAAGCGTTAAGAAAGGGAGGAGAAAGAGGGGATGCATTCTTTCTCTCTTTTTCTGTCTCTCAGTACGTATCAGGGTTGAGTTTGTGGCTTATTTTTAATGACTGGTTAAAAAAAAAAGGAAAAAAAGAAGAAGAAAAAAAAGCGTGGGGTAGGGAGGGGCAGGGTCTCTTCCCCCGCTGGCCGCCGCTCGCACACAGACTTCTTGCTCAGTCATATTACTGTAGCCGAGTCTGGGACTTTCACAGAGAAGTCTTTAATTTGCACTGGGGCCTGGCCTCCCACACTGCGCAGCCCAAACCACCCACTTACAGCCGTGCACCATTCCACCGAGCTACTCCGACAGATTCTGCTCTGAAAGCAACATGAACTCAGTAACCACACCATTTAGCTGTCAAGCAGATTTTCAAAACATTCAATATTCTGCAAAAAACGCAGCGCTGAACAGAAACATGTTTGTCCTCCCCTGCATGAAGCCTGACTATACAACCCGTTCCCTCATGTTTTTCATTCCCTGGGGCTTTAGGTTTGCAGGCCCTGCCCTGCCCAGCTTCAGCATGCAGGAGCCACAGGGATCATCCACAGTCAACAGTGAGGAAATCCTTTCGGGGCTTTGCTTTTTCCTTTGCTCTTTCTGATGCCAAAACATGGGCAGGAAACGGGAGGAGTGGGACAGAGCAGACCCACCACACACCTGATGCACCAGTCGGCCCATTTACTTATTTTCCAAACCTGGGAGGGTGGGTGTAATCCTCGCTTTACTTTCAACTGGAAATAACTGCATGTGTGCTGACAGCAGGGGTGTGCACAGCAGCAGCCATTCTTTTGCTGTTTGCCGTCACCTCCTCCTCCTCCTCCTCTTTGCGCCCCCTCTCCTAAATTTCTTTTTTGTTTTTGAACTGAGAGCAGCAGGAGAAGCATGAATGACACTCTCATGCTTTGCGCTTCCTGTGTCAAAAGATATCCAAACGCCACTCTTCCTCCCTGAATGGCTATAATCAAAGCATTCCAAAGACCCCTAACAAGCCAGGACCAATTAAGTCGTAAGTAAACATAAACACCCCACAGCGACTGAAAAAAAAAGCTTAAAGTCCTTCTGATTTATCCTTTTACCTTTTATTCTGCTCACGAGCGTGCTCAGGCAGGTTACGGGCAATATTTCAGGTCACAAAAAGACAAAGCTTTTCCTGAAAGGTTGCTTGAGATCATATCATGTCACACTTTACAGGGGCCGTATTCACTTAAGCTGAATCAGATTACACAAGCTTTAATAGCAGCAAGTTTACACACAGGTGTGACAATGGTGACATCTAGTGAAGAATCTGATAAAAATCCTGATTTATTTCAAAAAAACATTTTAGCACCAAATAATCTTCAAGGTATAAGAAGAACAAAAGACAATTTAGTTTCAGTTGCTAAAGTCAGACATCTTGAGGACAATTGATTTCTCTAAATGTAATTGTCTGGTACATGGCATCTTATTTCATATCTCATGTTTATATTGTGCTGCATAAAAGAAGAGATTTAATAATGTCTTACAATCTATGGATCATTAAGTTTTTATACATTTATTTAAAATCTTTATCAAACCTATGATATATTTATTTAAATGGGAAAGTTCTACTAAATCACTTAGTCCTGTTTGCACCTTTTACAGATATAGATGTGAGGGATATTATAAAAATGTATTTAATGTCAGAATAGCAATGTTAGTAACTAAAACAAAACAACTCTAAACTAGCGTAAAGAGAAATTATGATGGGAGCTGAAAAAGAGCATGCAGAATATATTTAGCTAATTAAATTCCTAACTTTATTACAAATAATCAACATCTCTCTTTCTCTGAAAGCTAAACTCAATGGTCTTATGGCTATCTGGAATTTCTAAGTATGACTGAAATCTAAGTTTAGATGAGAGAGAGAGAAAATAAAAGGAAATTCAAAAGGAGGAAGGCCTCCTTTTGATACAGTATGTTCCCATGCCAGAAAACAGTGAAAGCATAATTAAGATTGTTGGAACTTTAAAGATCAGATTGTGAACAATTAAATAGTCACAATGAATAAAAATATTAATATTTAAAAAAAGTTATTTTATGCCAGTTGGGCTCGCTTCTTGGTTCTGTCTCCACATCTTTTAGCCTGTTATTCTGTGGCTCATTTCTCCAGACTCTCATTGAGGACACAGAGAAGACAACATCACTTAAGATGACAGAGAAATAGATTCTACTTTTTTTTTTCTTTTCTATTTTCTATTCCTGCCTGGAGACAAAAATTAATGTCTCAGACAAGCACTGACTTTGTCAGTCGCAGTAAAAAAAGGAAGGTAGCATTAAGTTAAGCACTTAATTATCTGTCACTTCCAAAGTTTATCGACTTCTAAACCTGCAAAATAAGACCCTTAATTTGAATAGAATCATTTGACAGGCACTGACAAATATAAAAGAACAGTTTATCTCAACACCTACACAAGACTTCAGATGTAAAAGTAAAAGAAAAAATATCATTCACACATATCATTTGGCTCTATTTATATAGCAGTTAACATTATATGTTGATAATGAGCTGTTTGAAAGAAACGCTGAGTGCTATTTGACTTTTTTGTTTTCTTCTTTGTGTCAGTGAAAGAGCGACAGTGCAAGTTCCCACTGGCTCGCATTCTCAGACAGCCGTGACAGGACGAAGTAATTACCGAGTGGCTGACACACCAGCATGGTAAGGATTTATCTCCTCCAGGAAAAGAGATAGCCAAATCACAGTTTACCCACATCCAGCTCCCAGTTCGGGCTTGATCCCGCAGCTGCGAACCAAGAAGCCACACACAAACACTTTGACACATCCCATGTGCGCACACACCCTCCAACACACACATGCTCCAAAGCGAGTACAGCTGCCAGCCACGACTGAGACGAGCCGTCTTTATCTTTTTTCTCTCTCTTTCTATTTTATTTCACATGCAAGCAGTGCATGAGCACAGTGCGTCCCCACATGCCTCGACTCGGCCCTTGTTTCCTGTCAAACACACCTACTTTCTCCTTCAAAGCATTGGGAATGACAGCATTATATGCAGGTGTGTAAAGGAGACCAGAGGAGAGAGAATCCGAGAAATGGATGACAGAGAGAGAGAGAGAGAGAGAGTGGTGTTTAATTTATATTCCTCTTTGAATATAAATTCCCTCTTAGAAGATGGAGACTTTGATCTGCTCACACGCACCTGTAGTTTGCATGCAAAGACACACACAGTTAAATCTGAGCTTTGACTGGCCCTGTAATTAAAGAGCAGAGGAGGAAACAAAGAAACCTAAAAGTGTGTTTGTGTGTAACCAAGGAGTACGGGAGGCTGACAGAGCTCAAAATGCAACATCCTCACAAAAAGCTGCTTAATCTTCATGACTTGGAGGCACATATACATCAAGTGAAGCATGAATGTCAGTCATGACTCAGGGCTTTAATATCCAACAATGCTCACGCTGTATCTCAGAATCCATCTCTTATGTAAACACACTATAATTATGTCGATACAGAATCTGGGCCTAGAAGATGATATCTGAGAGTGCTTGCAGAAAAAAAAAAAAAAAAGTTATGTATTTCTCCATATACAGATGTCTCTTGCAAAGATGCAACACAATAGTTAGGAATGCACCTCCCTCTAGTGGTGACAAACTGATACTTATTAAATTCAACAGCAAACGTGTTTAAGAAATCAGACTCAACTAAAGAGATTTTAAAATGCAACAGATTTTTAATACTGTTTTTTGCATCCTCAAAAGCTCAGAGTCTCTGCCTTTTTCCTGCTCTGAGCATTTTATAAGCCATTACAGTCGGGTCCTTAAATATTTGGACAATGACAAGGTTTGGCTTTGGATATCAAACCAAATAGTGATGTGCAAATGTTAGAAATTAGGACCATTGCTATATACATTTCCTTCATTTTAGAAGCTCAAATGTATCTGGACAAAAAAGAAAGATTGAAAATGAAATACTATGTTTGAATGCTGACTGCCTGGTTATGACCAGATGCTGAGTTTTTATGTTTTGTTATGCATTGCTTTTACCACAATGGCCTTTAGTTGCAGTTTATTTTGGGGTCTTCCTGTCTGAGGTTCAGTCACTGAAAAGTGACTCAACAGGGCTGAGATCTAAAAACATTGTCCAGCACCATAAGTTTAAACATTAAGTCTAAAAATATGTTTAAGTTGAAGCTTTAGGGTGATGATCAGAAATTGTAACTCCTTTTACTTTAAGACAGATGCAAACTATCAGTTTCCCTGAGTAAAATGATAACAGTATACAGAATAATTTAATAATAGTACAACAAAAATAAATAAATCCTAGCATTGTTGCCGGTATTTACAAATTAATTTTGTAAATTAAAATGACATTTTTTATTTTTTTTTTTATTTTTTATGTATCTACAGGGCAACAACTCTGTCTTCTTAAACTCATACGGTTCCTATTGGCACAATAGTAGTATAATCCCTCATGACCATGGCCTAGTTGGATGAACATGCCCATGTGCTGAATACGTGTTTGTGTGTATCCATGACATGTTGTGCTCAGCTGGGTTTTTCAACCTCTTCTTAAAATAGACTTCTGAAAGATGGTAGGTGAGCAAGCAAGCAGCTCAGCTTGGCAAGTGTCTCCCTGACTCATTTAAACACAGATGCTGGAACAGAAACATGGGGCCACAGACTGCTCATCTGTCAGGCAGTAGGGTGTCAGAGGTTCCCTATCGACCCTCGCAGGCCTTGGACCGGTAAGTGGCACCACTTATCTTTTCCCCCTGAAAGCATTTAGGGTGCAGCATCTTTCTTCTCTAAGCAGCACAGAACTCTGAGATGAACCCCTGTGAAGCCAAATTCCAGAGGGGACTTTAGTGTGACCTAAATATCCAGACCATGCAGAGGCTCATGTTGTGATACAGTATCACCATGCCTTCCTCCATCACCTGTCAGCCCGCCCCATGTCTGAAATACGTCCCAAAATAAATCCAGAGCTGGAAGCTTCCAACTGGAAGCTTCCAACAAGCTCCCAGCGACCACATGCTCTGACGTGGCCACATGCTCATACGGAGTCCATTTTGGAGGGAAAAGAGAATGGAAAGATCCTGAAAGTTTATAAAGGCCTCATTGCTGTAAACCACAGTCCACTTACAGTGTCTTTCAAATGTATTTATACCACTTGAACATTTTATCCAACAACAGAAACCTCTGTGTATTTTTTAATAGATTTTATGTGTTCACAAAATGCAAACTAAACTAGTCCATTGGAAGAAAAATGATCAATGCATCAATTTTTAGTCCTGCTACAGATTCTTCATTGAATTTAAGTCTGGACTTTGAATAACCCATTCAAACAAATGGACTTGCTTTGACCTCAGCCATTCCATTGAAGCTCTGGTTGTGTGTTTCCTGTAGTCGTGCTGGAAGGTGAACCTCCACCCCAGACTCAAGTCTTTTGCAGCAGCTTTCAACAAGCATTTTATTCAAGATTTTCCTCCAGCTACCTTCAGATAAACTCTGACCAGCTTTCCTGTCAGTGCTGTGGTACAATATCTCCACAGAACGATGCTACCACCACCACGTGTCACCTCATAGACGGTGTATTCAGGTTGTTAGTTTTCCATCACACATAATTTTCATGTTGGCCAAAAAGTCTTATTTTGCTCTCATCTGACCAGTCTTTTTTCTGCATGTTTTTTCTGGATGCCATGCATTACAATAAATGAGAAGTCTTTCTTACAATGTTTTTTTCCCCTGTCATTCCTCTATAAAGACCACAGCTACATAGAACAAGACATTTATTTCTATAGATTCTCCCACCTGGGAGGTGGATCTCAGCAGCTCCACCAGTTACAGATCTTGCTTACATCTCTTATTAATGGTCTGCTAGACAGACTTAAGGTCTTGTCCACAGGGGAAGATTTAAAAAATTTTTTTTTTCCACATCCACACAGAAACAGTATTTAGTGATCTAAAGTGGAAATGTTGCCCTTGCGTATTCATGTACAGTGAAAAAAAGCATATTTTGAAATACTAAATACGCACACCACAATTTAAGAGATATATGTACACTCCACTTTACAATTAAATGCTACAGTAGTTTGTACTGGTCTATCACAGACAAATTTGAAAAAAACAATTAGGTTTGGGACTGTAGTGTGAGAAAATGCAGAGATGATTATGGGTATGAATATTTTTTGAAAAGGCACACTGTGTGTCTGTAGGGTAAGATAACTACTACTAGACTGAAACTTTGCGTTAAAAATATCTTTAGAAACATAAAATAAATTACACTGTTTTCAAATAGCACTTAATTTAGTGACCTCTAAATTAATTGCTTTGTAAAGACAAATACATTTTGAAATGAAGGATGACTAATCAGAAACCATGAGAATGAGAAGGGTGTTGGTGTCTATACCTCAAAACATGTGAGGTAATTAGAAATCATGAACCCAATTTTAAAAGTATATCTCAGTACCGTTTGGACAAGTTCAACTTGTGCCACCAATGTGGCCGTTAAATAGTTTTCTTTAACAAGTGGAATTAAGATTTTACAATTTTCAATGGATTTTGGACATACTTAACTTTTCTTTTTTAAAATTATACGATTAAACCATGCTCTTATTCTGAAATGACCATCCTTGCTTCCTGTGAATGCTTCTCTTTTCAATTCCCGGTCCTGATGCCGTCCTCAGAAACAAACAGCACTAGAGCTTTACTTACAGAGTCGGATCCAGAAGTCCCACATGCTGTGGAGCGTGTTGTACAAACACTGAAATATCTCCATGAAAAGTCTCTAGATCTCAGTTTAGCTCACACAAGACAGCGTCCTACTGTCCTACTTTTCTCTCTGACACAAGTGGATCTTGTGTCAGTGGAAACCCCTACACCCCTCTCCAACCTAACATATCCGACACGAACTTATCCAGGGTGGGACAGTCTCGTTTACGGTCATCATCCTAACCTCCCCCCGCAGAGCCTCCTGACTTCTCAAATGTCTATGTATGTAAGTGATATCATTCACCCAGATTTAAGAATATGACAAAGTACATTTTTTTCATTTTAGTAATAATTTGTGTATTTTGTTTAGAAGTCCAGTATTAGCTTGTGTCACAAATTAGTCATCAATTTATTTCGTTCTTGCACTAGAAAACATTTTTCTCTTACCAAGTAATTACTAAGTCATAACCTGTCATAACAGTCTCCTATGCCAATTTATTAAATAATTACGCAGCAAAAAGGGTATTTGAATTTAAACAGTTTGATTATTATGTTATAGTTTTTGATTAAAAACCAATTACGTAATTGCAGCCAAGTTCCACCACAAGTTTTTATTAAACCAGTAGTTACAACACTGATTCTTCACCTGAATTCCCTCACCCAGCCCATCTTGGAAGGGAACCTTTACAAAGAATATAAAAAAACACCTTAGAGTGGTCTTTTCTTTTGCTTTTACCAAAATTGAGTCACCCCGGCACATGACAAACAACTTCTGGCCCTGCTCCTGGATGTTTGCGTGGGCCCGTGCTACTCGAGTGGTCGGCTTGATCTTGATCTGGTCAGACAGTGGCACTCTGCATCCCTTCTGCCTATATTTAGCGGTGTGGGAAATCCGATGATATTTATTCTCCCGGGCTCTATTCTCAGATCAAGACCTACTGAAAGGAGTCGGCGATGGCAAGGATTGTTCTTAATTGGGTCAAGCTGTCTGGTAGTTTCTCCATCCACCCACTCACCCAGCTACTGTAGAAGAAGGGGCAGAGGTGGAGTGCTGTGTTAAACTGAGCCCCTGGGGGCAGTGTTGTACAGGTCTTCACTTTGAGTTTGTAGTACTCCACTGTAAAATAGAGCGGCAAACACTCAAGAGCACTGTGTTCAAGAAGGGACTTACTAAGGCCATGCTTATGAGGTGAGTAATGCAGTCTGAACTCACTGCATTTAGTTTTTTATTTAAGTGGTAAATTATGTGTCTTTCATGCTTATTGGCATAAAATCTAATCTTTATTAATTTGAATACATTAATTCAGTGGAGAAAATGTACGCAATTTCTTTTTCTGAAGAAGAATATATTTTAAAGACTTTATATGCACTTTCACCAGGAGCTAAATGCAGCTGGCTCTGAATACAGGAATTGCAAATATTAAAAATAAATGTGGAATAATTGAAAATAAATAAATTTGAGTGTCTGTTTGTTCTGTAAAATAATAAGTCGGCTGTTTTGTCTTTTTTCTTTAAGCATTTAGCCTGTAAAATTAGGAAAAATATATTTTTAAAAAGTATAAATAAGATGGATCTTTTTATAACTGAAATGATTTCTTGTGTTTTTATCTTCCAAATGTCCAATTCTAATGCTCAAAAATTTCATGCATCTTTTTTTTTTCCTTGCAAACAGCTTTATCTACCTTTGTTTAGTTGCTCCAAATCCAGCATAGCAATGTAGGCAGATAAAAGCACATCTCCACCTGAGAGTTAAAAACTAAATGAAGAGGTGATATTCCACTGAGTGTCTGAAAAAGCACTCAGCAATTTAAACTGCTAGTATTCCTCAAATGCAGAACCCCTTAGGGAGTGCTTTATTCAGTACAACGCCTCTCTTTGGAGCTGAAGAAAATTCACAGCCATTAAACACAGACCTGGATCGTTTTATAGAGTCTAGGTGGGGGGAAAAGCCTAGCATTTTAGTCAATCTATTACCACTTCTATAGAAAAAAAAAAAGGAAGTTGTAACAGAGGCGAAGGAGGTGCGAGACGTAACAGGGTGAAAAGGTGATTAATATGTTAACTGAAGACGAAGCGAGGTGGAGGAGCCACAGCTTAGTGGCGGTGAAATCCTCACGTTAACTGATTACTACGGATTTTCCCAAGCTTTACAAAGAGGATCTGCCGCAGATTCTGTTAAACCGATCCGATGCAGCTGATGTCTCAGCCAAACGTGTCTGTCGGAGGCTGCAGTTAGCAAACACGTGAGTGATTGCGAGGGTACCTCGAGTGTGATGCGGTGTGCCAGTTTGAGTGGGCAGACAGGCAAAGACAGAGAGGGATAGAGAGAGAGAGGAAGCCACTTGACGTTCAAAGAGAGGAGATCAAAGGTTCAGTTCTCCTCCTTTGGTTTAAAAGATCATCAATAATAATGGGCAGGAGAAGCACACCGGTGAAACGGAAAGGAAGCTGATGGGATTCTCACAGCTTCCAGAGTGCGAGTGTGTGCTTGGTGTGATATTTTGGCTGTTTGCCACTGGGACAAACGAGAGCAGGAGCCATAAGTGTGGGTTGTTTTTCTGGAACCAGTGCTTGAGAACAGCCTTCTGAAACATCGTGCAATATTTACTACAACAACATCTTCACTTCTCACTTTGGGGCCCCCAGTCGATTTCCTGTGAAATCCACCGTAATTTTTGCATGTGCGCATGTGTGTATGTGCACGAATGCCTGCTTTTGCGCTTCTTCTGTATTGTGGAACAATGGCAATAAATAACTGTGAAAAAGCTGTTAAAGGATTTCGCTTTGTGAGAAATGACTGTATAGTGCAATGCAAACGCTGTCCACAACAATATGCAAGAGCATAAATGAATGCAGGATGTGGTTTCAAATGCAAAATTGTTTTGTACTGTTGGTAAAATTAATTTCTGGATGTATGTAATCTCCATAAATACTGACATTCCTGATAAAGATGTATAAAAATCTGGTGGCTTTAGGAGGTTGAATGAAAAAGTTGTCATCCTGCTGAGAGTCCCAGTCATGACCTGTTACAACATCACCAGTTTTTCCATTTAAAATGTCCTGGTATTTTGAAGAGTTTATGAGCCTGTGCCCTCCAACAAGGTTTTCACCTTCTAATTGTGAAGGTGAAGGTTTAGCTGCATTATTTCGAAACCACAGCACACCCTCTGCACCCAGATTAATATATAATGGGCTGTAGAATATGTATGTTAGGTGGAGTCACAAGTAGACGAGTCAGCATGTGAAAAATTAACGTTTCCCCAACCTGTGCTGCTCTGAATGGTTCGGACGGTAGGATGTATTGTGTCAAAATACATACTTCTCCTCATCCAGGCTTGAGCTTTTTATGGTTCAATTAGTTTAAAAATATAGAATTATTGCTATGACTATGAGTAAGTTATACTTACATGGCCTTGAATGGTCTGTAATATCGTTTTTCCCCATTTTGAGAACTGCATAGGAGGAAGTGATCTATGTATCACACCACATTTAGACCACAAGGAAAGAGGAAATTCTTGATTTCTAATTAAAAGTGTCTTCAGGCTCAAATTACTCTAAAGATGTTGCAAAAAATTGTGCCACCTCGACTGTGTTTTCAAAATTATTTTTAAACATGTCAAGCCCTGTCTACTAAATAAATATATTCAAATTAAAGGTTGGATTTCTTTACATTTGTCAGTATAATTTTAATTATTTATTCATTCTTTAACAGGGATCAGGAGAACAGCAATAAGTTTGGGGGCTATTGTATGTGCATTAGATTAAAAAATATATTCTAATTATGCAATGCTTGTACAAGGCAGTCCATGCAGCCTATTAGTATTTTATTCAATGAAAGTTATCTAAAAATATTATCTGAGAACAAAATGTGTAAATGGAAAAACTGAACATTAAGGGACATGAGTGGGCATATTTCTTGTGCAGCCACTCTTTCAGTATTACATTATGCTAATAGGGGTCACAACAAATATGAAAATGAAATAATAACCCTCAATTTTGAAGAATGTAAAAGGAGACTTAATTAAGGCATGGAGTTTCTTTAAGAATGAAACTCGCCATGACACCTGTATTTAACACTGCATGAGCAGAAAATTGCTGTTGTGCCACCCTCTCGATAATGTTAACCTCTTCACATGAGCCTATGTTCCGATATGGAGCGAGAACGAGAAAATGTGGCCATGCCGAGTTGTTCTCCCTCTCCAGTCAGCACCTTCCCACTGGGCCAGGCTAAAAAGCTGTAGCTAATTAATTTCACTGACTGATGACTAGGTGGTGAAAATCTCAGGAAGTGATGAACAGTGCAGTAGTGCAACTATGACAGTAACGTGAAGCAGTCCTTTATCTCCAGGAAAACCACGGCAAACTGCTCCCCACATCACCAACCTAACCTCCCTGTCTCGTCTGCTTGTTTGCAGCTGATTATGAGGCACATTTTCATTCAAAGGTCAGAAGAAGTCAAGAACAAATTACATACAACTCTGACAACCAATCAGGAGCAATGCTGTATCGGCCCTGACCACACCGCCAACTAATCTCGTCTTGTGGCAAATCGAGGCTCAAAAAAAAATGGATGTCCACTTAACTGCCCGCTTCTCTGTAGCCATTATGACTGATATGAGTGCTTTTTCTGCTGACATTTAAAGTTGTTGTCTTTGTGTTACAATTGAGAAAATATTTCTGTGAAGGTTATCAGAGACAGTAAATAGCAAAAGAGAGGAAAAGAAGAGGGATTCTCTGTGGTATATCTGTAGTGCAGCAACTGTGCAGGTTGAAAACCGAGTTTTGTTTCCCACTGCATCTCCCCTGATAGATGGCTTTTATTAACTCCTGCTTCCTCCTGGGAAGGAACTGCAAACATCTGTGTCTTCATCTCCGTCTTCGATAGATCAATAACTACAGTCACACAACCGGACAATCAGCTGCATTAATCATTGTCTTTAATTGCAATGTTAACCTGCACTGTTTGTTCCTTTCACAAGGTATTCATTTCCCTGACATTTTTCCACATCACACTGCAGTTTGAAAACAGAGTTCTCACTTTAAATTCAGCTGTTCTGCAAAGGCCGCAGGGGTTTGTTAAAGCTTATTAGAGAGCAAGGAGGGTCATGAAGACTCATGACAAGTTTAACTTGTTTAAGTTGATGGGGAAATGGAAGCCAACTAAATACAAGGAAATCCTGGAGCAAAAGTTCACCCATTAACAGGACAACGACAATACACATGCAGCCAGGGCTAAACTGATTTAGAAGAAGCATAATCATGTGCTACAATGGCCCAGTCAAAGCCTAAATCTAAATTTAATGGTGACACTATGGCAAGTCTTGTAAAATAAAGTTTTGCAGCTGTAAACGATATACAAGCTATTTTGGAAAAAAGGGCAAAGTTCCCCAGCCTCAGAAGAACAATGCCCAGGTGTCTGCACATGCATGCAAATCTTTTCAGATTTTCTTCTGTAAAATATTTTAACGTCATGGTTCATTCTCCTTCCTTTTCATAATTAAATGTTAATTTCTCCTAATAAATAATAATCCTAATAAAATGCACTGAGCTTTGTGACTATAATATAATAAAATGCACAAAGGTTCGAGGGTCATGCAAGACACTGTGATGAAAAGAAGAAATTACACTGCAAAGATTGTCTCTGAAACCCTGAAAGGAGTTAATTGAAGAGGAGTTAAACTCTGGCGAACAAACCTTTTGTCGCACTCAAAAATTTACTTGTTGTCACCATTGTTCCAGTTTGCAATGAATGTGTTTAATTAGTCAACTAGTGTACTTGTCAGCTTGGTCTGGGGAAATGCTCTCGTCTAATTGGCATAATTATATAAGAGCTGAAGGGAAAGCCAGGCCTCATCAGGCGACAGAGACTCAACACGCGCGATGTACCCGAATGATGTTTGGATTTGCAGCCTGAAACATGAAGGCACTCGTGCTGAATGCCAGGACTACTAAGCATCAATCCGGCATATAGAGATACTGAAAAGTCAAGCTCTGTAGACCATGAGGCACAAAAGGGGGCTAAAATAAGATCCAACAGTCCACAAGCTTCGGAGGTTAGATTAGCTCTCTACGTGGGAAAAAAACAGTTCTGGATTCAACTAATTGTATCGAAGAAGGAAACTGGGTCAGGTGGACGGAAATATAGAGGACGGTTGCAGAGTGTGACTATGGTCTGCAGATTGATCACGGCTTTTGTAAGGGCTACCAAGTGCAATCAAATGTCAATCAAATGCCTTTGTTTGCTGTAATTGGACTACTCTTTTCTTCCTCAGTTAATTCTATTCTCGAGCTGCATTATCTCAAAACCACAGCACCCTCTCTGCACCCAGATTAATATATAATGGGCTGTAGAATATGTATGTTAGGTGGAGTCACAAGTAGATGAGTCAGCATGTGAAAAACGAATGTTTCCCCAACCTGTGCTGCTCTGAATGGTTCGGACGGTAGTGGCGGTGCGCGGGGGGGAGTCCGTCCCCCTCTCACGTAGCGCGACGACGCCCTCTTCCTCCTCCTGTGAGCAGCCCTTCTCTATGGCACGCACGTAGCTGTGGCTCCGCATCCGGAAGCAGCCGGACATGGGCAGGTCCAGGGCATCCACAGCCTGCGACTCCATCTCACTAAACACCGACTCACACACCGCCTCTATCTGCCCGTTCACCTCCACCTCGCTCACCTGCGAAAGAAAAACACCCTGAATAACAGCATGCCACAAAGCATGGGATAAAAGAAACTTTGAAAGGTGACATTTACGAATTGATAGACAAATCACAACATGCTGGAGAATCAAGATAGGGAAACATATTTTGGTATTTGATAATTAATTCTGATAAGGTCACCACAACAAACATGTTTGTTAGTGTATTTAACATGCAGAAAAAAAATGGACCCCTTATTTTAGATTCTGCAAATTCACCCACATATGCTACTTTTGTTTCAAAGAATGTGTTTAGACAGTAGAAAAAGCAAATCAAGGAAGAAGTACGAGACCAGGGGGTGTTTTTTTTTTCTTTTAGATAGCCAATTTGAATACTAATGTATCACCTGAGCCTCAGCAAACACACTAATTAGGAGTCCAGGGGTTTTTCTGACTTTCTGTCTCTGCAGGATTGTTGTTGGGGCGTTAAATTGACCACAGAGAAGACTTCCTCCCACTGCAAAAGCTTACAAGACATGGCGGATGAGCTACAAGATACGGGCCTCCAGATATCCACTGACCTGACTGATGGTGCTCATGGCTCTCATGTAGCTCTCGTTGCGGGAGCGGAATTTAGGCGACGCCAGCAGCCCTGCTGGGTCCAAGCTGTCCAGGCTCCTGTTGATGGAAACTTCGCTCACTGCCCGCAGGTAGCTGTGACTTCGGATCTGCAGCTTGGGCGAGTGCTCTGTGGAAATCCTGCCACAAGAGAAGGGAAACAGATTACTGAAGAAAGAGGAAAAAGAGCATGAACCAATCAAAACAAATCGAGGTAGAAGCAGGACAAATGGGTGGGAGAACCTTAAAGGGTTTTAGAACAAAAAAACACCCTGCAAATAACTAAATTAGAATCCATCTTTACATTGTTTTTCACAGCAGAAATATAATTTGATAGTATGAGTTTCCGATGTAAAGAGACTACTATTTTGATTGATAACTGTCTAACAATTTAAAATAGTACATTTAGTTTCTGAACAAAATGAAGAACAGCTCCGCTACTCCAGAAAACGTTTTACCTCAGTATATTAAAATAATTGCAGTCTTTGCTTCAAGAGAAATAAAAATTCAAAGGGTGGGGGACGGGGACAGACCAGTGTCGCAGATAAATATAGGTGAATCAGCAGACAGACCAGTAAAGTGACCGTGGGTGTTGTTAGTGAACAAAAAGCTTAGTTATGATTCAATGCCCAAGCCTGTGTCATGTGTAATTACCCCCATTCATTCACCATTATCTTCAGTATTTTCTGCCCTGTGGTCGGTTTTTCCTTTCAGACTATTCTTTTGGATTTGGATTTAGAAATTTAACTGTAGGCATAAGGTGGAATATTTTCTTTAAACCAGTGGCAAAACTGCTAAACAATTATGGTATTTTATGTTACGGAGCTTAGAGTATGTGAACCTGAATATATAGGATGCAATGATCAAGCTCTGCTGCTTCTGGACAAACTCTTATCCAATGAAGAAGCAAAACACTACAATATTTCAGTGGCACCTTTAGTCTGTCCTTGAGATACTTAGCAACATTTTCTGAAACACTTAACCATTGAGACTGTTTCATCAATGTCAAGAAATGGATGTGACTGTATCTGTGCCTTTAGGTTTGGGTTAATTCACAGTCTTTTGAATTGAAGCAAATAAACACTACAACTTTCAGCTTGGTAAAAAACCCACTAGGCCTGTCTCTAAGGGCGACGAACAGTGTCTCATTATCTCCCACCTGCTTCCAATCGGATTGCTCTGCATGATTTGTGGTGTCTGTTTGCATAGGTGTGAACAACTGTGTGTGTTTGGGTCGTTGAATACAGGCCAAACAAGTCATCAATCAGGAGACATCGAAATAGGAATCAGACTTGTTCTCCTCCTCGTACACATCATGGCCAGCTTACAGCTCACAAAAACAACAATTTAGAAGATTGTCAATTAGATTCTTAAATCTACTAACACAAAGGCAAAAATATTCAGTGTTTCCCTCTCCTTTTGGCTCCCATTTTATTATCCAAGTATTTAAGAACATCACATGAAAACATGCTGTAGAGCTCCTGCTCTCTGCCTCCAGGTCAGATCTCTTCAATTATGCATTTCTTCCTTAAAATAGAGCCTGGTTGCCACAGCAAAGCAAACCAGATTAGTCATCCTTGGATGGAACACTGGAGGATAAAGGTGAACTGAAGGGACAAATTGTTGGGACAGGAATAAGGATGTCAAATGCCCATTTAGCAATTGCAACATTTCCATCCAAGTTGTTTGACCCTCTTTCAAGAGGTATCAAACAATATGGATCTCAAGCACCTCAAGGATAGTTTGATTATCATTCTTTTCATATTAATTTTTTTTCAATATATTCTAAAAGCACAGCTCCATGTCTTTCTTTCCCCTTTATCTTAAAAGTACAATTTTCAGGTCATAATCCAGAAATATCAAATATGAAAAATAACTCCTCAATCCATAATGAACATTAAAGGCAATTTCATGCACGGCCAGTGCTCTAGAGGGGCTAAATTAAAAATCTTTGAATTAAAATCAACTGCAGACTGCCTTGCTCAATTTAATCTGTTAGGATTATTTGAGCAGCTCTGTTCAAACTCAGTAAGTATTGAAATTTCACTTAAATGTTTCTTAAAAATGACTACATTTACGGGACTGACTTCACTGTAAATGTAGAAGCTGCACATTAGAAAATATACTTACTAACAATTTAATAAAGTCTGTACATAATACGTTTGATTTGTTTGGTGGTTCGACAATTTTGTAAAAAAATAAATAAAATACAACTAAGTAACATCCAATGAATTAAAATGGAAGTTGTGCTAACCTTGTCCCACTATATTCTTCTGCACTCAGGAGACATTAGATACCTTTCAACTGAGCCAAATTTGTCACACCGAGTATTTCAAATGTCAGAGATACTTGTGAATCATTCATAACAGAAACTTGAATTCCACATGTGGGCGTAGGTGATGCACAAAGGAATGGAGTCAAAAACAAAAATCTACTGACGTCTTTGTTCTGCACATCTTTTTCAATATTTCAGTGAAGACTGTTTATGGAATCAATGACCTCTGTTTTGACATTTTAAAAGCAAGATCCAACTTGTAACACATGAGACTGACTGGTCAGTGATTTCTAAAGGATCTCTCTACAGAGCAATTGACATTTAGACGTTTTTCATAGCCAACAATAAATAATGGAGTAACTCTAGCTGTCTGATAAAATCATTCTACTCCTGTTCCCCACTTTGCAAATTCTTTCTATGTAGTTCTTATGTAAAAAAAAAACAAACAAACAACATACACAACAAAAAAACAACATTCAAGTAGCAGAGTAGAATAAACATGTTGCCTAACTTTTTGGGAGCAAATCCAGGCACACCAAGGACAAAATGGTCACAGATTGCCTTTTGAAACATATGGACGAACAAAGCTGATTATTCAATCATTGCAGGGTGGAACAGACTTGAGCCAGCTCACAAAGACTCAGTATGAAAACAAGTTGTCAGCGGCTCCCGACTCACTCCCTATCTCCAAAATGCAGCACTGCAGTTTGGGGTTGTTTCGCTGGATTGTATCAAATGATGATGGCATTCCCTGCACCTCACTCTAGTCATTAGTGGGGCCCCAAGCTGTGCCACATGTTCTTATATAAGAATGTGTGTCTTTGCATGCTAGTGTTTGTGCAACCATGAACAATGACTGAGTATACACTTGTGTTTTTCTCATCTCCAAGTATTACACAGCTAATCAGTCACAGCCCCATGCTTCAAACCAAGAAATGTGTCCTCCTTTCTTTCTCCGTTTATGTGAAGTATAAAGTAAAATACCTCCATTTGGTGAACGATAAAGATTGAGTGTCTAGGACTTAATGAATGCTTTAAAATATTTATAAGAACGAGATTTGTTTACTGGTATAGAATAACTTTAAAACTTGAATGACTGTATTTTGCTACCTTTGAATAAGCCATTTATATACAGCCGGTGTTAGTCGTCAGGCAACTGAACATAAGTATGTTTGCAGCTATATGTCCTTTTATGATTGTAAAAGGACATATGATTGAGTTATGGACTCACTTATTTGTGGATTGTTTTGTACACCATAAAAATTCAACAAAAAATACAGCTTTGGAAACTTGAATACCTGGGCACAATGCTACTTGACATGCTATTGGCTGCTGTTTGCAAAGGAACCAATCCGAGAGTAAATATGCTTCATAAAGCCACCGAATATTGGTAATTTCCGCAATTTTGTTGATATCACATTAAAATCACTTTAAGCCACAAACAGTGAACAAGATTTTTGCTCTTCTTAAAACCAAACTTGGCATACACGGTGTACTTTAATGCCTTTGACCTTTAAATTCTTAAAAATGCAAAAAGTTTTTTTGTTGTTGTCTTCACAGTGCTTTTATATTTTTGCACTTCAAGACTTTAATAGATGTCCTTGATGGACTTACAGCTGGAAACATTTCTGAATTCATGCTGTGAGGAATAAAAGCAGCACTGAGAAGCAAATGCCTTACCTAACAATATCATTAAATGATTCCCCATTAATAACACTCAACTTTTAATCTCACATCTCAGTCACAGAACTGCTTTGAGAAAGAAAGAAAAAATCAAAAACATTCCTGAAGTATAGCAGATTTTTAAGATATGTTGTAATTAGTTTTAGAAAGATTTCTGTACACAAACAGGGATCCATTTGAAATAATGCTTTGGTCTGTACAAGGTGTATTTGAAATGAAATTTAAATGTTATTTGAAATTAAAAGATACAAAAAAAACTGAATTGCATCAGAGCTGTGATGAGAGGGTGTTACAGAAATCACACACAACCGGTGGTGGTGACAGAACTAAATGGTTTCTACTACTTGTTATATTCTGTGCTACTAGAAATATGCATATATTAAGTAAGAGAATGGCACTCTGGGGCTCCCCGGGTGTGATTTTTGTTAGTTCCGATAAATCGTTAGATATTGACATGAAGAAAGCCCTATTCGTTAGGTAAGACTGAAGCCAGTCAAATATTGTGCCAGAGAGTGCTACTCAATTCCAGTCGTTTCAATAATATATCATGGTCAACAGTGTTGAATGTTGCACTGATGTTCAACAGAACCAGCACTGTGGTTCTTCCACAGTCTGCATTTATGTGAATGTTATTGAACACTTTGCCAAGGGCAGTCTCAGTACTGTAGTCAGCACAGAAACTGACCTGAAAGACGTCAAAGTGGTTGGTCACAGTTTGGTAACAGTTTAACTTTTGAAACACAGCTTTTTCAAAAAACCTTGCAGATGAATGGAGGGTTGAAGATTGGCCTGTAATTCCGCAAAAGTGACTTGCCCAGATTGTTCTTTTTTTATCAGTGATTTAATAACTGCTGTTTTTAAAACCTGGAGTAAAACATCTGGTGAGAGGGATGAGTTTACTATTTCAATCAGATCAGATGCAATGACAGGAAGAACTTTCTTAAGAAAACCTTTGGGTAGCCTATGAAGACAGCAGCAGGAGGAGCTTAATCGATGGTTAATTTCTTTTAAGTTTTTATGGCTGAGTTGGTAGAATTGTGCAATTTTCTCTGAATTTGTTTTGACTGGCCACAGCATTGGTACTGGGATTGATGTTGATGTACAGATCAGACGTCTACTTTTTTTATTTTCTCTGTGAAAAAGCTAGTAAATGTATTACAAGACCTGATAGAGTGAAGTTCAGATGCTACGGTCAGAGGAGAGTCTGCTAATCTGACAACCCTTACAAACAAGGCATGTGCATTGTTAATGTTTTTGTTAATGACTTCAGAGAACAATGTTTTATTTTTTTCCCCCCTTTTTAGAATCACGATTACTGCAAAATCATAAGCACTCTATTCTAGAAAGTTATACATTCAAACAATAAGGGCTTAAGTATTGTGCCTCACAGATGGCATAATTTGTCAAAGCAAAGAGAGTGTATTCAACTTTTTGGCAAACCAGAAAAAAAATGAACGAGCAAATGCCTTCTATTTCATTGGCTGCTGGGATGTTTGAAATTGGGTTGATACTCAGTCCGCACTACCTGATTGAGTCCAAATTCAGTTGAAAAATTAACTAGATGATGTTTGGCTGGCTCTAAAAATATTGCCAATTTCTCATGCTGACGGTCACCACGTTTTAATATTGCATCTCAATGCATTTTTGAGTGAAAACAAAAAGCAGCCCTCCCAAAAATGACCAAATCATTTATAGCGTACACTCACTTGAGTGTGGTCATTTCAGTAAGAGAAGGCTGTGTGGCCTTCAGGTAGCTGGCTCGCCGTGCCTGCACCTTGGGCGAGGGCTTAGGGCTGCAATCCGAGTCACCACTATCCTCCTCTGCCATGGCCTTGATGTAGCTGCCACTGCGCATTCGCCGGCAAGGGATCTCATCATCCTTCCCCACCGGAGAGAAGCCGCTCCAGTCATCCTGAGGCACCTGCAGAGATGAGGTGAGATTAGTAAAACAAAGAGGGGAAAAAAAGAAAAAACATCCTTCCCACAAGCAGATCCAAAAATGTATCCAACAAGACTAGAATATATTCTAAACCGGCCTGTCTTGATCCTACCATTAATCTCACAATGCCGATGGCCTTCTTTTGTCCGTCCCATGATGAGTGCTGCATATCAAGCGTGGGAAAATTAATTGTTTTGACAGAATACCTCTGTAAACCCTGGCCTCTGCCTGCTCTCCTGGCTTTTCACACTCACTAATGAAGGTAAAAAAAATACACAAAAGGAAGACCCATCTCCTAGCTGGTATAATCTAAAAGAGAGCGAGTCAAAGACAGCAGAGATGGAAAGAGGAGGGGAAAAACAAAGGGGGTTTTGTTCGACACAACCACTGCACTCCCAATGTGAGTGGCTTTTAGGGCACCAGTTCTGAAGTGAAAGAAATGAGATACAGAGTGAGGAAAAAAGTGCAGGGGAATCATTCAATGGACAACTGCGTAGCTAGGGAACCGAGAGCTGACCTTAATGTCAGGGGCAACTACAGAGTGGTAAAAGAACACGTTTGCGCTACTGTGAAAAGACGTTCGTGAAATAAGGGCATGCTTAATTTTTTTTTTTATTTATTGTTTTGCACTTCATAAAATAAAGCACTTGTAATATGCTGGATTGAGATTTTCTTGCAAACATTAGCTTGCAGTATGCTTTTTTTTGTATAAAAACACCAGTAAACATTTGATGCTCCCACTAAGTGCTTAGATGCACTTGGAAGACAAAGGAAAAAGAAAAAACAAAGCTTTTTGTGTCTGAAAGAATTGTTGCCTCGTTGCAATGACAACATCCTTCTTTAATCAGCTCAGTCGTCTTTCCAGGATGTTAAAATGCATGGCCAGAGAGAACACTCACTGCCTTTGCTTTCCCCCACTCTGTCCTTTTCACTCATGCTTTTCTCTGCTGCCCTTATTTACGTTTTTTTTTTTTTTTTTTCTTGCACCGTATGCACACACAGGCATAAACTGTGCACACTGACACTCTGTTTTTACAATTTGTCAACATTTTTAAAAAGTGTATTTTAACCAACTGCGCAAGATGGAATAAAATATTGTACACTTTGAACTTTGTAGTATTTTGTCCTCCTGCATCCAGAAACTTAAATGATGGACCAAAACAAAGTAGTGCAAAATTGTGAACAGGAAGGACATTTTAAAGCAGGTTTGTGATATAAAACAACATCTTAAGTTTTCAAAATGGAAAGGGGATGAAAAGCATAAATCTGCATGAGCCTAGGTATCCACCTATGCTGACTGGACAGTATGCAGTCTGGACAAGAAAATTATCAATAAGAGAAGTATATCTTCCCTCAGCAGGAGAGGAAGGTTGGTAAGAGTTGATTGGAAGATGGATGGAGAGTCATGGAGGAAAAATATGGTAACTACTGCAAAATTATTCAGACTGGAGGGTACAGCTCAAGCTAAAGTAGAATGATTAAGTTTAGAACATATTTAGCTCCAATTTGATTGAGCTTGAACAATTCTGTTAGAAAAATAGAAGAAATAAATCAGTCTGCAGATGTGGTAAAATGGTCAGGACATAACCCAGTAGAGTAGCAGCAGTTGTAGTTAGCCGTATCCACAAAGTATTGACTCATAAGACCTGGATACGAATGTACACTACATTTTTGTAACTTATTTTATTCGAAACAATTAGTTTATTTTCTATTTGCTAATTTTCCAATGCATTTAAATAGGATTTTATGACTGAGGTATGAGGTATGAATACTTTTGTAAGAAACTGAAAATCTTGAAAATTCTTCCAAAAGCAGAAAAACCCCCCTAACATATGCGTGACCCGGCAACGTTGCAGTGTCAGTATGCATGTTTCACTGTGTTGCTGTGTGACCACTGAGCTTTGGGACTGGGGCAGTTTACTTTCAGCTTCTGTCTGCTGAACTCCTGCTCTCTCTGATCTTGCAGCGGCACCACACTGACTAAAACACGCAATCTGCTGCTTAGACCAGACCAAGCATGATCTTGACAGCAGAATAAATGTAGTTTGACACAAAGGTGTGCTGCAATTGTAATTGTTCTACAGAAGAAACACAGTAGAAGAAACTACAGAAGAACTTGATCTTGTCCCTACTCCATAAACATGTCACAGCATTAGCATATACAAACTTACAAAACAAAATTCAGTGCACATCAACACAAAAGAGGAGATGCCATGGTATGGTTTTTCAAGAATGTTTTATGAATATACAAAAGAGAACACAAGACAATGATCAAGGTTTGACAGAATGAATCAATCATTCAACGCCTACAGACAAACAAATGCATATTCATGCGGGAATAAAAACAGACGCATGGAGTAGTAGCGGGCCACAGATGATATTTGAAACATGACATGCAAGAGATGGGGACGACGCTACAATCCTACCTGTAAGAAATGGCAAGTGCGTCCTGGCTCGGCTTTGACGAGAGCTTTATCTAGATTGACGGAGGCCTTTTGATACACCTCCCTCGCTCTGCTCACCGTCAGCGTAGAGGACCATGAGCTCTTCTTCAGCTGGACTTGTCCATCGAGAGCATTCATCAGCGGCAGACCTCCGCTGCTGCCACCCGAGCATGCAGAGCACTTGACGTCGTTGTTGCTGCGTGACGTCTTGAGTGACTGGGCGCTGATGGTGTTGTAGGACTCCATAAAGTATTGTGACTGGGATTTATCTGGGTGGCGTCCAATAGTCATGACCCCTGAAGGCATGGAACCAATTCCACCCCCTTGGTGATGATGGTACAGACACACCTCTCGGTCAAGCGTGTCATCTGAGCTCCAGTACCCTGATGTAGTTGTACGCATCTTGGGTTCTGACTTGGAGCGGTCTTTGCTCTTACTACGCTTGCTGTGCTTGAGGGTCCCAGAGCATGAGGGAGGATCATCTGGGCTGGATTTGCTGCCATTTATCTTTCCACTCCCACCTCCTCCAGAGCCTGAGGGCCCCTCTAGAGAGTGGGACTTGGTGAAAAGCTTCTGCACAGAATGCACAAGGTGGCGAATTCGACCAGGGCTGTCACTGCGTTGGTGCTCCAATGCCGTATGCTTGTATTGCAGCGTGTGGTAGCCTTCACGTCTCAACGGAGCTTGGGTCTCGAACTGCTCAAGCAAGTTTGACGGTATGCGGTTGTTGTTCCCTCCGCTTCCCTTACAGCTCCCTGTAGGCCCGGTGTAAGGCACCATGGCGCTGCACTCTTCCTTCAGCTCATGGTGGGAGCTGTAATGTCTACGAGGGAAAGTGCAGCTGGTCAGGTCAGGATAGGCACTGCACTCAGTCTGGAAGGCGCTCCGCTGTGTGTAGCAGGGGTTTTCAGTGGGATGAGCTTCCCCTTGGTTGAGGATGTAGGACCGGCGGTTGGCGTGCCCCAAAGTCATGGAGTCATAAGATGGGTCGCAGGTCACTGTGTGATGACTGCGGCTGTTGGACAGGCCTTTCATGGTCATTTTGGCCCGGTTGGCTTGTGCACCCGACTGCTTCTGCAGAAAGTCTGCACAGGCCCCAAATCTAGCTCTATAAAGGAACACGCATCCATGAAATAAAACAAACAGGAAGAGAAAGACAGAAAAGAGAATTATAAATATGTTGGTGCTGACTCTCCATCATCCATGACATTTCTTACTGCAATAATAGAAGACAACTAGATATCTTGTTTCCTAGTGAGGTTTCACCAGGTGGGAGCAGAAAACCCATCAAGTAACATAAGAAATCAGGTTGCCACCTATTTAAACATAATGAGGAAACACTATTGCACACTCAAAGCACATTATAGCGTCTGCTTCAATTCGAAGAAAGTTCTTCATTACCCAGAAATGCAGATGAAAATGTTTGACGCGGAACCTGTTCGTCTCAGTCACTGTTTCATGTTTGTCCTTTAATGTCCACACATGTAAGAACTCTAAATTTAGAAGTAACAAACTACAATGCCACTGACACCCGTATTTGTCGTCAAGCTTCCGTGTACTTTTTTTCTGTGTTTGGCTTGAAATTACCAGAAAAAAAACAGCAGATATAAACTGCATTTGTTCAAGGATATTGTCAAATTACGCAACAATGTATTCAAAATAAAAGACCACAAACAGCAGTTTTAAAAATTTAAAGAGGTGGTGATATGTATTTGCCAGGCAAGCAGTGGCATTTTATACCACAAACAAGTAACTGTGCTACCTCCAGTTGTCATAAAATTGCTGTATATATCAAACATTAAATTAAAATTTGACTTTGCAACTTGACACCTTAAAATTGACCTCTGTCTCTTTAAGAAGCTCCTTCTCTTCCCAACACTCCACCCTCAGCTCATCATCAGAACAGCATAACATAATAGTTGTTATGCTGTTAACCATTCCTAGCAGCATCTACAGAGCTCATCATACGAACTACTTCTCAATGCTATGCTGGTAAAACACTGTTAAAGGCTTAATGGAGGAATATTGTTGTAATGACATGCTGAAGGCGGAGTGTCTAAAAGAGCAGGAGTTTCTTAAAGAGACAGAAGCCCGATTTCAATGTGCTAAATTGCAAATTAAAATTTCCTTAAAGCCTTGTTAACATAGACAGCATTTTATAACAACTGGAGGTGATAGGTACTTGAGTGTGCTACAATGTGACACTTCGTGCCTGAAAAATACATAATACTGCCACTTTAAATGTCTCCTTAAGACTGCTGAGCAGGGGTGTATCCAGGAAGTTTGTAAAGAGGATTAAATCGGGGGAAGTGATTATCTTTGAGTGTCATGCCAAACTAAAAACGCAGGTGAGAAGCAGGGCTGGAATAAACTTCATGAAAGTGACACAAAGGGCAAAGATTGACATACACCTAAATACATGAAACATAAATAATTCTGACTAATTTATTTTCTTTATTAAGTTAATCATTATAAAATGTTATAAACATAAGACTCTTATCAGGGCAGTTTTTGGAGAGACCTAAATTGAGGTGGTTTATGATGTTTTATAAGCAGAGCGACTGTTCAAAAATCACGTTAGAAAAAGCTTTGCACTTTGCAAAAAACAAAAAAAAGTTTTTTTTAAGTTTTTTAAATTATTGTTTTCAAAATTTGTAAATAGATCACTGTAGAAATAACTAACATAATGACAAAAGTCTGACCTTGAACCACTTTCATTATCAAAGAACATTTACACATGCCAGATTACAGTTCAATCTGTAGGAAATTACTTAAATTTCCTACAGATTGAACTGTAGGAAATTTATGCTGCTTTATCTTAAATTGTAAAATTTTACTCAAGATATAAACAGAGAACAGATACAGCAGCCCTCCAATTGGTCTCAAATTCCTGTTGGTGTAAGCTCTCACAATCATTATCATCAGAATCTTTACCGTCAGGCATATCACTGTCCTCATCAAAAGATGATAAAATATGCAAATATCAGAGGTCACTACAATACCCACTACTAAATGGATTGCAATTCTGCAGTGCAGAACGCACGAGTACGTTGTCCAACAAGTTTCAAAATGTCTTGTATGTGGTATTCTTGATTTTAGCTACTGTTGCCTTTCCATCATTTCAAACCACTTTGCCCATTGTCCTCCGATATTACCAACATTTTTTTTACAGTTTTACCCTGGATTTTTTGTGTTTTATTTAGCATTTTCTGTAGAGCTAGTAAGATATTGTGAGGGGGAAAGTCATCTGGGGCAGCAAACCAATAGTTTCCAAAATACTCAGATCAGGACTAACAACCATGTCATGTTCAAAATCCTGTAAATACACCTTCTTCTGCTCCGTTTAAACTGCATCATCGGCAAGTCATCTTCACCACATTTAGATTACTTAAATGCAGCAAGTCACTGCCATCTGAATGATTTAGTTGACATTTGTGTTAAGGAGAAATTAAGCAAGTGTTTCTAATAAAGAAGCTAATAAAAGCTTAATACGGGACTTTATCTTAAAAAAACAAACAAACAGAAAGTAGGTCTTAATCGATTCTTATGGTTAAATACTCTAATCATTATTTTTTTCTTTTGTCCACCAAGCCTCTGGATATGTACCCACTGCAACCATCAGATCCAGGGCAATGGACGGGTTGTTTTAATTCTGCTAGAGAAGCTCACACAAACTACCCACAGTCTCAGGCATTTAATCTAGGGCTTTTACAGAACACTGGATAAAAAAACTGGGTCAAAAAGAGCATTTATTTTTAGGCTTACAGTACACCTGTACACAGTGGATTCATGCACACGCCTGTCCGCAAACATGAATTAAGCTTGTGGACTTTCCCTCTAAACCTTTAGTACTTTACATGGCAAACTATCTGACCCAGCAAATAACTTCTGGGCTTCAAGTAGCAACTGTAATAAATGACCTTTTCCTGTCATGAAAACAAATACATCCATCAGCACCCCTTAAACTACTTTTCTTACTCATCTGAGGATGGCTATTTGCTGAATCCACACAGTTTTTAATAGACTGAAAGTAAAAGTAGCGAAGCAAACATAAAACCCCATGCACCTCAGTGTAACACACCGACAGCAGAACGGCTGAGCCTCAGAGTGCAATTCCTTACTGCGATTTATAATACAGCACAGACTGTTTTGTAGATAAACAAAATGTGGGGGAAAAAAAGGGAGGGCAAGAAATATAAAAAAGGAGGAAGCGTACCTTTATGCAAGTAGAGGACAGGGTGTAGGTCAAAAGCAAGATATTGAGGTCCATTTATGATTTTTTTGCTTGATTAGTTGAAAACTCAGAAATTATGCATGCAATTTTACTGCTAATATTAACACGGGATTATATCCAATACCAATATTAAGCAGCTTTGTTTCAACAACAACAGACCCACAAGAAGGAACTCAAAGTAAACACCACATATCAGTTAGACGTACACTTCTTGCAGGGTTGTGTCCAGGTAAAGGTATTCATTTCAGTAGACAGAGATCCTTTCTGTTGGCTACTGAAGCACAGAATGTGACCTAAATAAAGGGCCCTCATGGTGATCCACAGCACCGAGTCTGTGACACAGCTGTCTGCTACACTGCACTAGAGCTGTAAACCGACGTTCGGTCATATATGCCATTTTTCCTGCGAGCAACAGACACGTAAACATGCAAACATGAAAGCAAACACGGTGTACAGCTGACAGAGACCATATCTGTGTGGATTTTTGATGCTGCTCAAAAAGTGCAGCTTTCAGCAGGTAGATCTGTTGGGTTTATTGTGCCTGTCAGGTAAGGCCCACACTGGCAAGCCCTCAAAGACAGCTGTGGTCATGGATTATACTTTACGTCCATCATAGCTGACTGACCTATTTGTGTCTCTACCTCTCGGGTCAAACCTCCCCATACAGCACATGAACAACCCAACAGGCCTCTTTGAAGTAGGATCCAATGATAATGCAGCTTTTCGCACAGACAACTAATTTGTTCTTTTCTATATATCATATCCCTAGTAACACTAACGTTTTTCCACCCACAGCCCAGTATATCTGATAATTACTTACAGAAATTTTAAAAGAGTTTGGACTTGATCTTATGGATGTAGCTTGTTGATTGATCAATCAAAAGTATAAACCAAAACCTAACTGCTGTGTCACCAACTTTTTCAAATTTGCTTTAAATTGATTAAAAGTTCTCTAAAAGGCAGTCTAAGAATAATCAACAATAATTGAAGCAGAATAAAAGGAGAGATATGAACATGAATGCTGTTATCTAATGAAACACATATCTGTAATGATATTAAAAAAATTCATATCTATTGTATCTTATGTTAACATTTAAAAAATGGAAGTTTGCACACTGAAACTATGATAATACTAATATGATAAAGAACAAATACAATCTATTGATGCTCACTAAAACTGCATCAGCAAAATGCATGGATGCAATCTGCTTTTAATGGTTTCATATGTCATAACTTAAAGACATATTTCACTTGTTATCTGACATACTTTGTTAATAGCTGTGCTGCTTTGCAGTGGCTAGCTCCATCTTTAATGTTCTTTTCATCACCTTGAGCCTCAAGTCTCCCTAAAGTAAAGTAAACAAATGTGGTATTAAAATGCAAAGCCACATTGACTCACTCCACACAATCTTTAAAGGAAACCAGGAAATCAATAAGACTTAGTGCAGGGGGACTGTCACTACTTTCTGTTGGAAAAAAATAAAAGTCTGGGGTAGGGACTACAATTAGTATGACTATTTTCTTTGTCTTAAAACTCCAGTTTGAAAAACAGAACTGAAGGCTTTCATAGACAGATTTCTAGATGATCAATCAAATAAGCCTTGAGAATATAACTAAGTGGACAGGTATATATGTTGTTAGGTAAAACTTTATTTAGCTTTGACAAAATTCCTTTGTACATTACTCTATAAAAGTCGTAAAGGTGAGTCAGTCTGTGGCAGAACCAACACTTATAGTTTTACTGCTGAAGATGTCCCCCACACTCAGCCTCTGCCTGAACGAGACCTTGGACAATTTCACCATCTGTGAGGGGATACCACTCAGAATCTGCTAACTTAGTGGACCTGTCTTGGACTCCACAAATGAAAATTCTGACAAAAGCATGTAATGAGGCGGAAAAATATTATATAGAAAATATTCTAGGCATCACAGTTGAAAGTAACAAATAAACAACATTTTGCAAGACATACCTCACTTTGATGAGAAATAAAGCATTTTAACATTGTGAGATGTGGTTGACACCCAAAGAATAAATGTGACCCCATGCAGACAGAGAACAGGCTGGGATTTAAACTCAGCACAGTAGCTGCAAGACAATACTGCTACCAACTGTGCCACCATGCATCCCTGTGAAAGAAAAAAAAAAGAATATAAGAAAATAAGATTTTTGAAAAATCTGAGACAATCAGCAGAAAGCTGTAGAGAGAAAATAAAAAAATGATTGGAGGCAGTCAGATACAGACATCATGAATGTTTAAAGAAGAAATCTACAAAAGACTGATATAGTATAGTGTTTTAAATTCACCCAGAGGCCAGTCAGACATTAAGGATGATGGTATTGTCTTGTGTTTCCGCAATATGCTGGAGTTGTTTTAGAGATGTCAGGAGACTCAGAGAAGATAACTTTAATGTCTTGCTGTTACAAAGACAGGTAAATGATGAATGAACTAATATTTTGCTTTTAGCTGTAGTAAGAACAGTGGTTTGGAAGAAAAATGCAACTCATAGCTTGTGGTTTTGCTAATCAATTTCACACTTTGTGACCATCTACAAAAACAAACGCAAACTTGTACAATCTTATGCGGTGATATTACCAAATAACTCATACAAGGGTGTTTTTAAACCTACACCCAGAAATATAAAGCACTAACACGCCTTTGTCATGACTGCTTCCATGACATGTTTTTATCCTGATGTGACTGCAAGTAACAGCTTGGCATGTCCTCAACACATTCAACAAGTCAAATGTACAGCAATGCTTCAAAGCATCTACTTTCTTAATGGGATGATGTGCTTTGACACTGAAATCTGCATATTTCTGCCAGCTGTATTGGCTGCATTATTATACAACAAGCCTTTACGGATGAATGAATACGCCTGGTTCTTGTAAGACAGCTCCTTTGTCACAACCAATATAATTAGGCCGACTGTCGGGGCCTTTTCCTGACAAATGGAGTGACTGTGCTGACTTATGGCAGGGGACCCACCAATCAAATTCCAGAGACAAATTCCTCTAGTGATGAGGACTATTTGAGAAGAATAAACAATTTAACCTAGGCAGAGGGTTTGGGAGGAGGCACTGTATTGTCGTTGAAGCTCCTGCTGTATGTCTAAAGAATTTGACAAAAAAAAAAAAAAAAAAAAAAAAACAGGCTTGGAAGAGGGAAACTGACTTGACAAGCAGCTCACCATTTCTATAGCAATACAAACCATATAAAACTTTAATCAGCTTAAAAATATATCTTCTCCTTTGTATAAAAAATTTATGTAATCATTTAAGAAATCTTGGCATCTGAGTCAGAGAAAAAAAACAAAACTGAAAAGCCTTGACACTTGGCTTTGACTTCATAACAAAAGGCCACACCTCCACTGAGATTGCTTTTGATGGCTTAAGGTTGACTCCATCAAGGGTATATGGTAGGAACTGAAGAGAATGATGGCAGCCCAGACCTCTGCTTTTCATTTTAAAGGTTACATTTACAGTCAGATACGAAGTTATTCTTTATCAGGCAGTCATGTCAGAGGTAATTCCTAAAAAAGGAATTACCTCTCTCTTTCTATTAAATGTTATATCTATAAGATGTCAGGTAAAACTCTAATGATCCATTTTAAATACAAAATTTACAAGAAATAATGTTAAAGTGGCAGGACTATTTTGGTGTGAGGAATTTGTCATATCGCTGTGCAAACACGTCATCACCTACTAGACTTTCTCACAATAATGTATAAATTTATTTTCTTAGATCGTTCGTGTCATTACCGGTACTTAAAAACTAATAGTAGTCCGTCAAAAGATGCTCCTAACTGTACAGCGTATTTCTGCTGCTCCTCAAGAATTACCACGGACCTCTTGGCTGCTTCTCTGATTAATGCTGCTCTTGTCAAACTCGTTAGTTTGACAAGGCCATGTCTTGCTAAGTTTCCAGAGCTGCCATGTTCTCTCCATTTTTAGATGATAAATGTGAAAAAATGTGATAGAACTCAAGGGTCGTGAATACCTTTGCTAGGTGTTGAGCAAAAAGCTGCACTGAACTTCAAAATGACATTTATTCAATACAAAAACAGAGAACGTAAACTCGGATCACTTGGAATGGTTGAATGATTGAACTGTATTGACTTTTTGTAGAGCCTTGACATGGCATGTGTTGTGAATGAGAACTATCTTCACATATAATGTTTGGAAAGTCAGGCATTACAGCTAGTAATGTTTGACTAAACATTTTCTGTTTTCTATCTTTTCTGCCATCATCCCCTTGAGAGAATGTGAAAGCATATTCTGCCTTTCTTCAGAATATCTCATAAAAAGAGGTAATTTTCTTTTTTCACAATTCTAAACTAATTGACTAAAAGGCCACAAGATACACTCACTAACACAGTGCTAATTGATTATAGAGGTTGTCCAAAAGCCTGTTTTGAGGATAATTACAGCATTTAAAGGGAGGTCATTTTAAGCTTTTTTAACTAACCTTGATATAACGTGGAATAACAATTTCCTGTTTTCTTTCATTTCCCCAAGTCTAATAAAAACATCCATAAAAAGTAGCCGAGGGAAATTAGACAAGAAAGGATGGCACCATCATCATCACAAATAGATTTTCTGTTGAAAAAATAATTATATATTTTTTTCTTTATGAAAACTCACAGGTGGTAGGTACTTTTAGATTAAATGTGAGTAGCAATCACATGATCACCTTTTGTAAGTGTATAAAGGCTTTGTAGGGAAATTGTGAATATGCTTTAGCATTCTCAAGGGGATGATGGCGTAAGCAGTAATCTTTGATGGGGGTGCCATAGAATTACAGACTATATGTCTGCAGGTTAACAATGATTCCAGTAAAGCAAACTGTCTAGTGCATGTTGTTGATCAACGAAGATCAACAACATGCAAAAGCCAGAACCCAAAAACAAAAACGACAGAAGCCATGCTAACTTGGCTGCTAACATGGAAGTTCTGCTAACTTCTATTTCAGCATAACTTCTGTTGTGACTTTTTATTGTGTCATCTTGTTGACCAACTTGAGCCACTATAGTATTGTAGCTATTGTCCTACAGTGATTTTGGCAAATTAAGTAAGGTTTTATCAATCACAAACTGTATAATAATTTTCTTAAACTTTAACTTATCCAACAAAGATGACCCAATTTAAGGTAGTTTGGGAAAAAGCATCAATTCTGGTGTTTTTAAAAGAGCAGCAAAATGTAAAGCACATCAGCGGTTTATGGTGTACATCAATAAATACACCTCTACAAAGTTCAGTCAAAGCGGTCCACACCAGCACTGTCTGCAGCTCCACGGGATTTTCACGCTTTTAAATTCTCAAACACTCTTGTCTCTGAAAAGAAAGTGAAAAAGGCGGATATCATAAAATCTGTGTCATCTTTGCACATTTCAGCTCAATGCATCATACATGTGTGTTCAAGGTGAAAAGTGACATCTATCAAGAGTCTGCAAGGCAGGAAACCTGAGCAAACAGCATAGCTAGTTTATGCCAGCTCGGTAGTTAACTTGTAAAAAGTAAAAATGCTTAATTATATTTTGCACAATCAAAATTGAGAAACTGGCTTTTATATTTACACTTTGTTATTCCATATGTGCTTTGCTTTTAAAAGGTCACGTGGACCTTATAGTCTTTATTAATAAGAAGCTTCAGAGGAAGGAGAGCGACAAGAACAGGAGAAGATATGTTGCACTCCACCTGGGTTCTGGACTTGAGCCTAGAGCAGCCAAGTTATTCATCACAATATGCTGCACCTGCGCTATTCCTGAGTCACAAAGCACCCAAAAACAACAATATAAAATATAACATTATATTTGTAATCATTTGCTGTGATATTGCATTAACACTGAAATTGCTGCTGTTTGTTTTAAATAAAAGAAATTAGATGTTGTCATGCATACTATATCTTTTAAATCTGCTTATACCTACTGTGATATAAAATCATTTTGTTTTCACTGAAGCAATTACACTGTGACTACCTCATACCGACTCAAGCCTACACTGCTTTTCATAATTAAATAAAAAGCAAATTATTTTGTTTTCTCAATATACACCATTACAACTCCTCTCAAATTGGGACACTGTAGCATTCATGCAGCTTTTATTTTAGCTCGTCAGTAAACAGGCTTTTGAAGCGCCCGATAAACAGCCTATGCCTGTTTGGATATATGCTGTTTTCTCCTGCGCTCAAACAGAGAAACAATGTCACTTTTTTTTATTAAAGCCCGTAAAAAATCTAGGGCAGCTTATTCTGGTCTATGGGAACGCAGGCTAGCACTGTGATGGTGACAAGTAAATCAAAGCCTGGTGAGTCTGAGCGTTATCGCATATTGGGCCCTGATATATCAACTGCAAGCATTACCCAGAAGGTAATAAAAGTTGCTGTAAATGTCAATGTGAGGCTTGCCGCAGTTTCCTACTTGATTCCTTCTTCATTTATTATAGCTTATAATAACTGTACAATTTCATTATCACTGCTATTTTTAGCTATGCAGAGACTTGGAAGTGCAGCATATACTCAGAGCATATACAGATAATAGGTACCCAACTAAGTGCATTTTCAAGTTGTTTCTATGTTAATATCTTCCTCAATTTAGGACAAGATATCCTGTCTAAAGTGACTCACCTTCTCTGCAGAAAAAAAAAAAATCAGGTTATATTCATGCTCTTTGATTGTACAGTATGCACAGTATAGTCACTTGCCTCTGTCATCCAGCATTAGCATCAAAATGCTGCCAGAGGGGGACACAGTGTCAGGTGATTTCAAGTCACTGACTACAGTTAATTACATGAAGGGAAAGAAAGCTGTGTGCACACAACTAATGTGTTATTATGCTCTTAGCTAATGCAGTCTAAATACACATTAAATGTCTATTGCTGTTGAATTTATCAACTTTAATTAAACATTACATGCAGAATAAGGATTAAATATTATATTAATAGTGTGCTGAAGTAAGGCCCAATCATAATTAGGATTTGCATATATTGTTATTCTAATGAATTCAGAAAAAAAAAGAAAAAAAGTCATAAAAATAGACTAGCAAAAGGCCATTTTCAAGAAATCCTTCTACTCTTCCTCCATAAAGCTATGTGTTAAACTCATGAGGGGAGAGGTCATGACTTTGTAATGGGAGGTGAAAAGATGAGGGAAATCTTTATGGTTTGCGCCTCCCCTGTACCATGGGTGGCACGTCACATCAAAGACACATGAACGGACACATTGACAGATCTGGGAGTGAGATCCAACTGAGCAAGAGGGAGGCAAGGAAGGGAGGGTGGTGTGCAACTTGCTGTCTTCTTCTATGAGCACTGGTAGACATGTATCCACTGTGACACCCACATGCCAGAGTCAACCAATCACGAATACAGATACAAACCCCAAGGAAACACACTGGGACACACATACCCCTGTTGAGACTGGGAGGAATTATTCCAGCTCTCCCTGAACATCGTGGAGATTTCCTCCTACACCAATGCCAGCATAAAGAGCAGGTGTCAGAGCAGGTGAAGGCTGCACACTGATGGTTGGCAACTCGGCTCCCAGCTGACCTCACATCAGAACTTGGCGACATGAACAGGGGACGTAAATTACTAAGTAAACAAGAGTCTACAGGGTTTATGCCAAGAAAGTGGACATTATGTCTCATGTCAACCCATGCTTAGCCAAAGTCTATCACAGACCCCAGACTGAAGTCCAGTTGCTTTCCTCTGATCACAGAGTCACTGGGCAAAATCAAGAAACTGAATACTCCCTGTAGCACATGTTTAAGTCTGGTTACTTTGGTTGTTTCTGACAGCGACAAGACCTTCCTCCTTGCTCTGATTGATTGTCTTTGACCGGGAGCAGTGCATTTCTGCAGGTGGCAACAGGAGCACTGGGAGCAGGGAGAGAAGCTTGATTTTTTTTTTTTTTTCCAGAGACTGTCTTATATCATTCTGTCACGACATGGTGGCACTTTTAACAAATATGGAAAAAAATAAAATAAAACATGTTTGCAGTTTAAAGTTTTTGGCAATAATACACATTTTAACATTCTGAGATATGGGGAGGAGCTTGCAAGCATGTTTTGGGGGTATTTTGCTGCAAGATGATACATCTTGAGATGTTCTTGAAATAACATCTCAAGAAATTAGCCTGGGTTACGATCTCCAAAAGGACAATAACCTTAAGAATACCGCTACAAAATGTTATAAAAATATATGGAAACCTTTGAATTTTAAATCTTCTTTCATCATTCTGGGATTTTAGCCAGCAAAAGAAAGTAATCCAAAATGATTTGAAACAAAGTATGGTCTGATTTAATTTGACATAGTGGGGAAATAAGCTTTGTGTTTTTGATAAAGAAAAAAATCATTATTAAGACTTAAAATAAGTCTACAAAAGTGAAGTAAATGTCAGCAATATTTCACATGCTACATAATTACTTGGAAACTTTCAGAATATTCTTTTTTTAAATTTCAGTGAAATAGTGAGAACGGTTCCAGATTCAACATTCTCCTTCAATAGCACCTGGTGTTTTTCTCCCCCCTATTGTAAATGTCATATTTCTCACAATGCTTAAAAATTTTGATTTGTTTTTTTCTTCAAGTGTGCTGATAACTGGTGCACAAATTTTACCTTTTTTTTTTCCTGTGCGCGAGTGTTTGAATTTCTAATAAACTCCAGAGAATATAAAAGGTGATTTGCGGTTGGGTGTTTTATGAGCAGCTAAATGAACTGTGAAATGAGCAAGTTGAATTAGCTTCCCATTTCGTAATTTGCTCAGGTACACACAGATAACTGTTCCCTAATTTTATTGGTAACCGAGGTGACACGGTGCATCAAAGAACATTAACTTTGTGCCTATTAGATGTTATCATGGGTGTTGTTTGGATGAGTACTGCACATAAAGGTTCTTGGTTTTCCAAAAGAGATGACCTTAATTCACGTTTGAAATATATTTTGAATAATAAGGTTTTAATTAAAACTTTGAAAAGTAATTAAAAATAAATTAACTGAGGATGCTTGAAGAAAAGACTAAAAGTCAAAATAGCCCCTCTTAATACCTTAATCCAAAAATGTATTAAGCAAAGTGCAGGAGAAGGCTTAGAAATACCTACAATTTGTACAACTTAACAGCAGTATATCATCCCTATAAATTGTGTGAAAAGTCATCACTTGTGTCAAAATGATTTTTGGATCACATTCACAACCACATCACAGCTTCATAATTCTGTCTCAGAAATATCATCTTCTTCAGAAATCTATTTTTGCCATTGAGTGTTTTGTCTATTGTCTTTGCACACAGTGTAAAAAATGAATCACAACATTCTTCATTAGATACTCCATCTGAACAAATGTGTCACGGCATCTTCAGTAGATTATCTGAGACTGTGTTATATATTGTTAAACTGAGCAGAAATGTAGAAGTGAATGCTGCATGAGGAAAAGATTCAACACTCTCAAACTGTCAGCTGTGTATCCAATATTCCTCTGCATGTCCAATCATGCACTTCACGTTCCTTTCTTCATTACGGCGTGTTTTGCTTTCACCAACAATCATTTTCCAAGCTTTAAGGTTCATTTTCTATCTTTGCACAGTTCCTATCCATTGGCTGTGCATCATTATCACCAGATCAGAGTTGTGAGGATTCAGTCCCCAATTACTCACTAGCTTGCACTGTACTCCTTTTAAACATTCACCTCTGATGTTGTAATGAATCATCTTTCATCAGTTTAACATCAAAACCTTTGGTATGTGAAACGATTAAAAAAAGACAAAGCAGCTCTGAAGAAATATTGGACACAATCTATGCCTCCAATTCCCGGGCCTTTTCTATTTTTTAATGCTTCCTTTGATACTCAACTTTGTGGCTTAGAGTTGGAAAGAACATGGCTTATTTTCAAATAGCCTTCAATGATGACCCATGCAAAGGCAGTGATATGTTCTCAAGTGGTAAGTAAGCTCTGCTTGCAGTAAATCCAGTTATTTGGCCGAATTCCTTGGCCTGAGGATTCACAGTTGGCTTGCAAACTAAAGCTGATCAGAAAAGAGCCGAGCCATTCAACAAGTTACAATTTTCCTCAGCTAAAAAAAAAAAGTAAACTTTTCAAAAATATGTAAAATTATGAATTTGTATCTTATTTAACAGCTGCATAACATTTTTACATAAAGCAGAAGGAAAAAAAGATATATATATTTTTTAAAAATTAGAGCTGTGATGTGATGAAAAAAGGTGAATCTGCAGTAACACTGCTGAATATTGAGACCACCAAATAAATCATAATCCACATTTTCATAAAATTTTATTTTTTACATTATTTCAATTCAACAAACGTTATTAAAATCCTCAAAACGTTTTTCTAAATTAATACTACCCAATGAGCATATCTGTGAGCTAATTCTGACATTACCACCCGTTTTACCACCTATCAAAATTAATCATCTGGTTGTCTGCAAAGAGTTTCCTTTGACTTCATGGTCTGGTTATTGTCATGATAGGTGCAACAAATCATGAGACTACATCACCTCAGGTGTGTGCCATTTTTAAACCGTCGATTGACTCGGTTTGCCTTGTGTTGACATACATTTTTCACATTTGATTTAATGACAAAACTGAAAAAAAATCACATATATAGCTACAAGTTTGTTTTGCACATAAAAAAATATCTAAGAAGAAAGGTTGACATTTGATTTTAAAGGACATCAGTTTAAAAAGTCCAGCAAAAATATTTCAGTGCTTTTATAGTTTAAATAACATATTGCAATAAAAATGCATTTCAAGCAGAAAAACTATAGTGTTTGATCTAAATAAGCTTCTATACATAAATCAATTTAATAAAGAACAAAAAAGGATTCACGGAAAATATCTAAACTTCACACAACCTGCTAGGAAATTTATTAATTTCCTTTGAGTCTCAAACTAACTTTGGGGTATTGAAATATATGATCAAGGGGTACAAAATTCACAAATTATTATTTATATGAATGGCAGATTAACATTAAAATTATTTTCCATTTAAGTAAGACGTTTGACTGCCTTCATGTTGAAAAATTCTAGAGAATTTTATATACCATTTAAACTGCTGACTGGCTTTTTGCATTTTAATTGAAAAATGTCCGCCTTAACTGTATACAGTCACATATATAAACAATTAAAATGTTTATTTCAATACGTTTTCTTTGTCAAATAAAAACCACCTTTTCAAAATAAGTCTTAAGCAGGTATTAGACATAATTTACTTTAGAGAGTCAAAACCCCAGGCATATGTACAGTTTATATGTATCTAGTTGTTACCATCATTTGGGCCATTGCTTTCGCCCTTTTGTATAGCTGTAATTTGGTGCTTTTAGGCAAAAATGACGATAAAGTGCACAGCTCTATAGCATCCATCAACAAGTCGATACAGCAAAAGCTACTATCCTAGTGTCAGATTATGAAAGTATTAATGTTTTTATAAATGTGTCCCTAAATCCTTGGCTCTGCCTTCTGTTTTGCTTTCTGCACAACACTGCAAGAGTGCTAAAGCTTATGCCTGGCAAAGAAAACATGTTCAGCACTTTTACTTGCTATTAGGCATTTTTGAACACTTTGTCCACTTGTAAATCCCACCACTGCCATCTGCTCTGTCACCAGTTATCATTGCACACAAACAGGAAACATTATTTTACCCAAGCAGCCTCAGAAAACCTTTTATTTTGTCTGTAATTTGCAGTACCTCTCATTCCAGAATTGTCCCACGATCTTTATCTTCCTGACATTTTTTTTTCCCCAGACCATCAGTCTCAGAGATATCTTTGTGTCTCTCTCTCATTTCTGCTGCTGATTGTAACCTGTCAACCTTGACAGATGCGTTTCTACTGAAGATGCACCATAGCTGCACCACAGAAGATGGCTCTCAAAAGGTCAGAGGTGAGTTATGAATGTGTTGACATAAATTTGATATTGTACATTTCAAATGGTTTATTCACTCTGCGGTATTGGATTGTTCATGTGCGACACTGTGGCCAAAGCTATACATCTTGAAGACTGCTGTGCAGTGCCTGGTAAAAGTATTTATGCTCTGTAATGTTTTTCTCATTTTGTCATGTTACAAACATAAACTTCGGTGCATTTTATTGGACTTCTGTATGAGAGTCCTGCACAAGCTAGTATATAATGTGAAATGAAGAGTCAATTTTATGTGATTTTTTGTTTTACTCTAATAATAAAGATATAAAAAGTGTGTTGTGAATTTTTTTATTTTAATCTGAAAACCCTAAATAAAATCCATCCACTTTGGAAGCTTTTGCTATTCAAGTACTTCAAGAGTTCCCCCTGAATGATGAGGTTCTTCACCCTAACTGAGTAAACTTGGAATAAACCAACTTTAGCAATTTGTTTCAGGCATCTTGGTTTTTCGGTCGTGGTTCATATCCAATGACTATAGCTGATGGTGGATCATGTTAATTTTCTTTATGCTCTGCTCAAAGAAAATTAACATGTGACTCGAGTCTGTCTATTCATCTCCTGGTTCTTCCTGCCATCTCTCCTGAACAAGACACTAAGGTTCCCGAACTTCTCCCAATGAAGGGGAGACTGACCCCCAACCCAGAGGAAGCAATCCACGTTTTTCTAGCAATGAGAAAAACGAGTTGACTTTCGTTGACTCAAGTGTGAAACAGCAGATGCTTCACACTCAGCTGCGGTCCACTCCAGGGAACAATGAAGATCACAGCCTGAGAATGCCAACATAATCTCATCTGCAAAAAAGGAAAGCTGTGTCCCTGAGGCTCTCAAACCAAACCCCTTCCTTTCCACAATGACACCTTGAGATCCTGTCCATGAACAACAGAAACCTCGGGGGCAAGAGGCAGTCCAACATGCACTAACAACAAGCTTGACTTTATGTTAAGAATGCAGACACGGCTCTCGGTTAATTTATACAAGGACCTTGAAAGCATGTCTTACGGGAAATGGTCTCTTTCAGAGCCACAAAACACAAGTGGATGTTACAAGTAATTTTTTTTTTTCCGACATAGGAGTGTGGATTTGTTTTGCTCCATTTGAAGCAACTCTTCAGAATGTAAGATTGTTTAAAAGTGTGACTCAAAGAATACAATGTGTGTACTTGTACTTAAGAATTTGAAGAGGTTTAACTGCTGTTTTGTCTTTGTGAAAGATTGAAAAAAAAAACTACAATTACAAAACACCTATAGGATTTTTCTCTTAGACTTCAAATTTACAGTTAAAAGGCACAAACACTTTTGCACCAAAAACACCTTCATCAAAATATGTGAAAAATTTAAGGTATAAATACTTTTGCAATGCACTGTAGGAGTTGTAACAGTCACATGAAAAGCATTCATCCACAGTCGTAAGTAACTCACCTGCTTTATTGTTTCATCTTTGGCATCTTTTTTTCCAGTTTCTCAATTCCACACTCCTTGCCGTCTGCATTTCCACATTTCTGCACCTTGAATAGAATAATAAAAAAAAGAAAACACACACAGTTAGGGTTTAAGAATTCATCACAACACATCAAAACACTCGTACAGCCCCCCATCTCCCACCCCCTTTGTGGGTAATGTGTTGGTCCATGTGCCATGTGCTCATGCTGTGCTGTTGCTCTCTGCTCTCTTTCCTGCACTCACTTCAGAGTGCACCGCATGTGTTTCATTACTGGTGAAATGCTTGGTGACAAAGCATGGTGTAATTCTTCAAAAGGCATTTTTAAGAATCTATGCCTGCTTTTAAGATGACCTTGAAATCAAAAACTAGGAAAAAAACCAAACATAAAATGGTCTGGATTAATGACATTAAAATATGTGCATACCTAACTAAGTCCCATTTAGTTTTAGTGAGAAAAAAAATCTGCGCCAACATGTTGGTTTTGATCCTAAAGCCCCGCCTGCTTGGAAAGCTGCAAACAGAAACGGAAGGAGGGAGGGGATGTGCAGAATTCATTTTAAGCCTATTTGCACTTGCTTAAATCTAGCATGTCAAGTCCTTGAGGTATTCTGAAAGAGAGTGAAAGCCAGCCTTTGTCTCAGAGAAGTGGCTCCTCACTGCTGAAAAGTAGAGCGAGCAGATTGCGTTTACCTTCCACTTCCTATAGCTTTTATCAATGGCCTAGCCTCTTGATTTCCCCCCACACAAAGGTAACGCAAACTGATTTTGTCTTTGGAGGAAACAGAACCAGACAAAAGAAAAAAGCAATTATAAAAAAAAAAAACACAAAATTGATGTTGTTAGTAAATTAGGTTGAGCAAAAACAACAATTTCCTGATACTCTATGAAAGTGGCATTTAGTTCAGCGTGGGGGCACTGAACAGATGGTGGTCTGTCTAACTCACGCCAGGTGGAACTGGGATAGAACAGGTTGCACACACATATACACACATACTATCTCACAGGTCAGAGGGAGGTTACTAATACTCCAGTGAGCACCAGAGTCTTTTTATAAGGAGAAGATGAAAGTGTAGGTCAAGCAAAGATAGTGTGAAATCCCTAAAAAACAAAACAAAGAACATAAACTTTATGTCATGTAGATAAAAAGAATCTTATTCATCCATGCATCCAGAGTAACTTAACAGGCAAGTCCTCTAACATTGGTTACTTGGATTGATGTCATCTACTCATGAAATTTGTGTCACATTAAGCCTGATCAGGTATCGCTGCATGTCTTCGCTCACAGCAGACATGATGATGCAAAAGCAGAACTTTTGAAAGTAGAGCTCCAAACACCTCCTAAATTAAGATTAACTGGGTTTATCTTGTTTTTATCTGTAAAGAGGATTATTACCACTTAGCATTACACCTGACATCTGGTTTAAAGGAAGTTGAGTGGAACAGCTTAACACTTTGAGACGCTCATTTTTCTAAGTGCTAATACTTAATATTAAGATGTTTTTGGAGAGGTTTCTGAGAAAAAAAAAAGATTTACCTGTCCAATGAACCCATCTATCATTGAAACATAATAAAACAAAGAGAGGGTTTGGTTGAATCTTCAGCTTTACTTTTTCCTTTGGTCCAACATGGGAGATTATTAAAAAATCCAGGCCCTTTCCATAGTTGATGTTCACACATGAACTGAACAGTGGGAGAGTTTCTGCTGGAGATGCTCTCCACTGGGAGTAGCATCTGTTTAAAGCACCAAGGGGGCAGGGCTTAGTGCTAAAAATACACAGTAGAAATCATTTTTAGCTTTTCCCTTTACTTCACACCATAAGAGAATATGCGACTCCCTGATTTTTCACTAGCTTTTAAATGTATTCTCAATGTCAAAGAGATTACAAAAAGTAGAGGTCAACAGATTGGCCTTATGATGCAGAAACTCTTCTCACCAGTTTATTTTCACCTCACTGGTTCCCAAAGAAGGTGAAACGTCATATTTTCTGTTATTGTCTGACAGCTGCTGGATCTCGAAAAGTTTGGAAAACCAAATTTTAATGTTAAGAAAGAAGGGTATCACACTTTCACTACTATGCTTCCCCTACACCACCAATTTTAGCCGTAATTTTAAGCAGTTTGAAATCAGATGTTTTACAGCTTCTCTATGCCCTGAAAGGATTCAAGTGAGGGAATTTTCTGTTCAAAGACATGCAAACCACATGGCATGCCATCCTATCCAATCACTTTAATCTGTTGTATGACTATGCATGTATATATTGGGTGGAGTCAGAAAAAGTCATCCATGTACAATTAGCTGTTAGGGTATTTTTACACCTGATAGTCTAGTAGACTCGGTTCAATTGGGGACCAAAATTGCAACATTTGTTACATTTTCAGCTGGTCCGATTCGCTTTCACACTGCACTGTGTCAAACAATCCAAACTATTTGAAAAACCTGCTCATACTCTCACCTGTAGTGGTACTCCACCATGAGCCACTGAAGAAAACAATACGAAAACATTCAAAGATGACAAGAGTGCAACTTCCTTCCTCACAAAATGCAAACAAAAATGGATTAGCGTCAGATTTTAGCAGTTTTGTGATTTCTATTTTGTCTTCGATCTTGTATTTTCTTCTTATAGCGTTAGACTTGCATGTTTGTTTTGGTTGCATTGACTCAGAGTGCACTGTACTATAGTTCGCTATAGTACGGTGCACGGTCTCTGGTCTGCTTGCCTTTACATATGCATTTCACCAAGACCGAGGTTTTTAGCTTGGGAAAATATGTCCTAATCTAAAAATCTAAAAACATTAGAATAACTAAATATATCTCCTAAGTTAAACATTGAAAATTAGTGTCTCCTCTCTTTTTGCCATATTATACTTTCATTAAAATGTAATATGCCACATATCAGCAAGTAGTTAATTCAGCCAAGACAGGAAAACCACTGCATCTAAAATTGAAATCTTAAAAACTGCTTGGGGTGTAAAAACATGTACCGTAATATATTTATTGTCACTTTCTCTCCCTTGAATTATTTTCACCAACTCTTCCAGGGAAAATGTCCATTTAACACACTTTGTGCCAGCATACATTTAACACATCACCTAAACAAAAGCACAGAAACAGGAAAAAGGGAGGAGCAGCAATCTAGAAAACAATATATCAACTTACAGTAAAATTAATGAATAAATAACCAAGAGAAAAGCTTAAACAATTACATAAGAACCATTGTTGGCACACTATATACTTTGAACAACAGTTTTAAATTTCTATCTTAAACTGTGCTGCAAAAGAAACAGAGACTCCATTATTGCCATAATTACATGTACAGAAACATGAATAATATTACAGTCATTATATATATTTTTAATTAATATTGAAATTCAGCAGTGGAACTGCAGCGGCAACTTCCCAGTAGATCATACCTGAAGTCTAAATAATTTATCTGTGTTAAATTATTTAAAAAAAGAAAATGATTGACCTATCCAAAAAAAGAACAACTTGTAGAAAGGAAGTGGAAACAGAAAAACTGAGAGGAAATGAATAAATTCTCTCCACACGAAAAAAAATCCATTCTCCTGCTTCAGAGGAATACAGAAATAGCTTTTCCAGTAGTCGTGAATCTCTGAGCTCAATCAATGAACTAAGCGATACATAAAAGATGAGGCTGTGTTTGACCTGACCATGGAGGTGAAGGGAGGGGAAGTGAACTGCTGAGCCTGGACTGAAGGAGATGGCGATTTAGACTCTATCAGCGGATCCTTTGAAGTTTTGGCAGCTGAGGACGGGGTGTGGATCAGCCCGTTTGCCCCGCTGCATTAACCCCCTCCAAGCTTCAACTATGCTCGCACGACGTCAGCAGCAGCACCAGCTGGCTGCCAGCCAGCCCAGCGTGAGGCATAATCTCCACTTTTGTGTAGCACAAGTCCATTATACAAAACCAAGATTCAAACTTCAGCAGCAATCATCACTGTGCTTAGTAATATTTTCACAGCAGTATAATTTCACACCTGACAGCAGCAGGCCTCCTGTTGCTGCTCATTTCTGGACGCAGATTAAATTTGTGGAGCAAGAGCTTGTGACACTCAGATGTTATTTTGATTCCTTATCAGTAAGCAGGAACACCAAAGTGACAAAACAAAATCAAGATCAGTGAAGATCGATAAACACACTGACAGAAAGATACAAAAACACACTGAAATTATGCCTGATTGATTAAAGGAGGATGACACTGATAAGTAAATTGTGTACAAACAGCCCAAAGACCTATACGTTCAGAGGCTAAATTATCAACAATCATCAGTGTGGAAGTGATGACTGAGTCGGATGTTTTCAGTGTCATGGAGGCATTTAAAAATGAGGTCAAATGTAAATGTAACAGGCTGAAGAAGCTTCTACAAAGGAATAATATTTTCTACAGTCTGTTTACTTTGCCTATTACAAACTAGATGTCAACACATAACATTATAAACACATTACAGCAAAATTGCTCTGTTGCTTTTGAAGAGTCCAATTCTGTTTGCCATACAAGAACATGGATCAATCTTTTAAAAATGTCCGCCCCCCAAGTGGATACACACAAACACCACAATAGTAACGCTAGCAACACTTATTTCTAACATGAAATTCCGAACATGGTTTACATGTCAACATCACTATATCCCTTTTACATGCCGTCTTACATTGCCTTTGGTCCTAAAATAGTTATGATCATACAGAATCACAGCCGTATGGTACGGTAACTGGAAAATAAAGAAGGATTGACCCAGTGTTTTGTTGTCATTTTTTGTTTCCTAAGGGAAAACTGGAATCAACTTAAATTTGAATTAGCAGATCAGATCTTTACAAAAGTGGGGATCATGTATTCACAGCTAAATTCATGATATTTCCAGATGTAAAAATAATGTTTAACATTTGGTTTTATCACCTCATAAAATATAATTTCAAGCCAAGTCACTTACTTAGTCTATTCATATGCAATGTTTACTATTTGCACCATCAGCATAGATCAAGTAAAAATCAACTATAGAACATCTCTCTAAACCCTGAAAGGCAAATGTATGGACAAGCAGAAAGCATGGAAATAGCAATGATTGTGAGCTTTTAAAATCTCATCTTGCAACAGAAAAAAAAAAGAAGAAAAAAAAAACAATCCGATTTAGTATAGAACCAAATCTTTATGTGATTAAAGTAGTTCCAGATTTGGAGTAATAAAACAGTAGGTGATTAAACTAACAGACTCATCTGATGCCACAGTCTCAAGTTTTTTGGGTTTTTTTCCCTTTACTCTTGAGGAAGCTCTGAGCTGCTTAAATGCACCGCTAGGCCCCTGGGTTATAATGAAACTTAAACACATACCTGCCTGGTCAGTCAAGATTATGTAAGGATGAGTGTTTGACTGTTTAATCTGTAGTGTTTGTCCAAGGACAATAACAAGACTACAGTATTTGCAATTGAAATGTAGGGAATGATTTGGAGGGCAGATGGGGGTTGATGGCACCCCACCTGGTTTTTTAGACTTCCAAAGGGCACTTTTAATGAATTCACAGTGGTGCAATGTGAAAACCCCAACACTGGTGACAGGCACTCATTTATTAAAAAGCAGGTGTTTGGCTCTCTAGTGTTTTTATATGTACATTTATATAATGCTTATTCAGATATTGGTGAAGTGAATTCAGGTCTGAGTATTTTCAGGATTGGATAAAAATAATTCTTCATCCTCAATGTTTTTGTTACTCTCAAAGTTATTTTGAGGGTATTGTGTCTCTTGTCTTTGGAAACAAGGGTTTTAGACAAGTGTTTTGTGGTGCAGCTACAATGATATGACTGACAAACAAGGAATCCTCTGGTGAAAGACACTACACACAATTGTTTTCTGGAGTAAAATAGCTTGATTCTAACACATTATACAAGTCTTTCATTGGTTTGATTGTGATCAAAGATTGCATCTGTCCAACTAACCCCGCTTTTCTCAAAGTCTGGATTTAATCTGTGCATTTCATGCAACAAATCTAGTCAAATAAAAGTACCATTTAAACTGATGCTCATGGGGAAAGAGAGCAGTAACAAAGAGTCTGTTTCTTTTTCTGCTCTATGCCAGCCTGTCCGTGTAATATGGCCTGTTGAGATGAAGCTTAGATCTCCGCAGACACACACCTGAGTGACAGAGATGTGATCGGAGAGCAACATACCATAAGTCCTAAAAAAAAACTACACATCACAACTTTCACATCACGGAACAGTTTTCTAAGCATGAGTTGGTTAGTTTGAACACATTAGTAATTTTAGGTTAATATCTAAAGATATTAAAGATTGATCTTATGCTCCAAACAAATAACTGTAAGCAGAAAGTAGAAATAAAAAATCATTTTCTTGTACATTTTAAGCAAACTCAGAAAAAGGATTTGCTCATCACTACAATTTACAGACATTTGGCCTAATCTACAATTCAATTTCAACAAGACGACTGTGAACCAGTATGCTAACATCTCTTCCAGGATGTCATGGAAAAGACATCCTGGAAGAAATGTATAAGATTAGGGCAAAACTCCAGATACTATTTGCCAACTAATCTTCAGTGAGCAACCCAGCTTCAGATTACGCAGGTGGTAATGGGCTGCTGTCGTGTGTCCAGTTTACAATAGGAAAACTATCACAGCGTCACAACAGAGAAAAGAGCCAAACACTTTGTAGCATTAATACAGCATCATTAGGAGCCTATATGTGTCATTTTAGAAAAATCCCACGATACAAAGTGGCCTATAGACATCCCCCCTTGGGGCAAAATTTTACTATCAAGAAAAGTAGATACTGCAGCATCCAGAATGCCACTCTTGGAGTGAGCTAGATCATAATACCAATACAGCCCTTGAACTGGCTTGAACTGATTAGGACTCCATATTGACTCATGGCTAGTCTTAAAATACTCAGATAAGCATTTGAGAGAAACGTTTTGACCCCTGTTATTGTCTGATGACTGAAAGGAAACAAGGTAAAACAAGAAACCATGCAGTTTATTTATATGTATAGATGTTTGTTGATATAAATTGACCCCAGCTTCATAACTGGATCACACCAGTGATTTTGTGAAGTACTATTCTTTCGGAAAGATAAAAAAGGCTATTCCTCTAAACATGATATTCTTCTTTATGATGAGCTACTAAAACAGTTCTTCATTGTTCCTGCAACAAATTTAAATTTTTGACACCACTGTCAGTTTATGTTAGATCAGATTAAGAGTTACATTATTTTTTTTACCTAAGGACAGCAGTCAGTCAACTAAAATCTTGGAATGGAGAGTAAAAGCCTTTAGTGCCAATGCTGTGAAACGAGAAAATAGAAACATATGGCGCATTATGTCTGACTGTGTGACTGTTACTGAGCCTGGGAATGAAATGAATACCAATGTGATATTTATGGAATCATAAAAGGCAATACAAGAAACATTCTACATTGTTCTGCTTTCTCCAGACTGACTCAGTGGATACTGATGGCTGAGAGTATACTCCCATTGTAGCTTCTGAGTGGATCTATGTAGATGTGTTCTCATTATCATTGTTATTGTAACATTAGGTAGCTTATATGAAAGAAAATCTAATTTTCAATCCAAGGTATTGCAACCAAAGAAACTATATATCAGGAAATTTGTCAACTGCTATTTTTACATTATTTCACAAATCACAATGCTGAAAAAAAATAGATTGTTTTTCTACCCATAACCAAGTAATTTTGTTACTTGTTTTATATCAGGCATTTTGGAGTGAGAAATGAACCATTAAATCCCAATGGTTTAGGAAAAATAAGTTAATCACTGACTTATTAAAAATGTCACAAAAATAACAATAAATTGCCAAGAACAGCACATCTTGAACATGAGCAAAACGCACAACTGGCTGGGATCCGCAGCTTCAGTACTCGAATGCCTGGGAGATCTTCCTGGAATTTTAAAGATTAACAGTAGAAAAAAAAATCTATAACCTCCAAATAGTTACTGCTGACCCACCTAAGACAGACCAGCGGGTTGACATCGTTAATGCAGCTAAAAACATAGTAAGGCTAATATACCTCCTGAAGCAGAAACAACTTTTAGATTGTAAGGTATTGCAAATGGAATAGATACTGGTCAGAAGGGATGTAAAGAATCACTGAGTATTGTTGACATGGTTTCTTACCCTCTTTCAATTGTTCAATGTCTACAACAACATATTTAATGTGCATACTCTGCATAATTCCTTGTCATCAAGTCACGTTTCAAGACAGTTCCACTGTATGTTGTGAATTATTGAAAAAATGACTATGTAACCAGCAATTGTTTTGTTCTGACTCACTGGTTCACCAAGGCACAATCAAAATTAAATTGAAAAAAAAAAAGATACACGTGTGCATAAGACAATGAAACAAAAAGATAAAGTCCAATAAAAATGGAGCTAATCAGAGGTTAGAAGGAAAGACTGTGTGCCCTCAACTTGAACACCAAGGGCAACAAAATTCCACTTTGTGACATGTCAAATGCACAGAAAATCTTAACAGAAGGAATAATGATTTAAACTTTCAGTTATCCATCCTGAGCTTAATTTCTGAAGGGCAAAAACAAATGGCGCATTTGCCTCTCATCTCCACACGTACCCAGCATTTAAAATTCTTTCTCATGCATAGCTGGACTTTCTTCCCATTTTTACTTTCTTGCCTCTAGAGAAGAACTCGTTTGATCTTTTCTTTCTTACTTCATTGCCCTCAACTGCCCCGAAAGGGTTGGTGTAACCACAAGCCAACTTTTCAGAACCTGTTGGGCAGTAGTGTTACTATAATACAAAACACACAAACATACGTACATGCCCGCACACGCACACCCACGCCTGCCCACGCACACACACATCCCCACGAGTAGAAAAGTGTGTGCCTTGCTGCAGCAGATCAAGCAATAGTCAGCACTAGTGATTTCATGCAAATTTTAAAAGTTGCCCTAGGCTGTAAATGATTGGCATAAGCCGTTGGAAAGGGGAGCATGCAAATAGCAGTGGAAGAGAAGGGTGTGCTCAGTGATTAAGTGGAAACACAAACTGGGGCCTCTAATCAGACCAAATCAATGTGGACTAATCCCGTACCAATTAAGAAACTGTGGTTGAATGCCCCGGACATAATTCAATTTCTTTTTGAGCTCCTGGTGTGAATGGATTGATTGAAACCTCTGGATGCAAGCCAGCTCAATAAAAGAAGCAAGAGCCCCCTCCACCCCTTCTGCAGAAAGATCTGATGGTATTCAGGCTTATTCTGACAGCAGGTCAGACATCAAGTGTTTATCTCTTGTCCATAGCTCAATGCTCAGCAGCTTTCTGATAAGATGAAAAATAAAATTTATACGGTGGAAAAGGGGAAAAGTAATGACGAATAAGATGGTGGTAAAGTGATGACATTTTTCCTCAGCCTGATTAGGCTCTTTTGTCAGGTTCTCTTTTATCTGTCTGTGGTATCCTCTCTCTTTCTTCCTTTCTCAACCAAAACCTTTTACTGATTATTAAAAAAAAATCTGTGCACAGATGCATTTTCTGCTTCTCTGTCATGAGTAGACCATCAAAAGGTGAATTATATTTCTGACAGAAAGACGCAAACAAGGCTCAGGATGGAGACTTTGCCTAGAGCTAGAGACTGAAAGGGGACAGAGACAACAAAGAGGGGTACATTTATTGAAATAAACTACTTGGTTCTAAAAATCTTCCAACAATATGTGCTCTTTGAAATTTCTTCTGGCACTGGATTACAAATCACAATATCGGCTAAGTTAAATCTGTTCTGAACTTGAAATAACTGTATAAGACTGAAGGCGTTGTTAAAAAAAAAGTTTTCCAAGTACTCCTTTTAGCAAAAATATTCAAGAGACGAAATTCAACTGCTTCAGTACATTATATACTGATTTTTTTTTTTTTAAATCACTGTCTTCCTATCTGGTTTTTCAATGTACAACAGATCCAAAAAAGTATTGGTTAACAGTGATGCATCTAAAATGTTTTCTTCTAGATATTACATGATCTTCTGGATTGACTGGTATAATGGTACAGTGGTTCTGATCTTACTTGGCAAATGCTTTTCTGTAATTCAGCAAATCCAGAGTCAATGCAAATCACATGTGGGGTTCCTCAAGGCTCCATTCTAAGGCCACATATTTGCTCCTGCTAGCTAAGATTATGGAGTACTAATTCATCGCATTTCATACTAATGATATGAGATGCACAAAACTCAGCACAATGAGGCAAGAGATGTTTATTGGCAGATCACCTTACTACCCCTCACTACATTAGTAGAACAAAATATTTTCCATAAAAACATACAAAAAACTGAGGAATTATTTTATTTTCACTAGGTTAGACTTTTGTCAGTGTCTTTAATGGTGTAAAAAAACATACAGATGCAGCCTGAGTGTAGATTGACATTATTCCAATTAATCATATCACACCAATACAAATGTTAAAATCCTGTTGCCTTATAAGATGAGGAATGTTTGTTGGTCTAAATCAGATAACTTTGGCTGTAAGAGTTGCTTAACATGTTAAATACATGTAATTGCAATTTCAATGTGTGCAATATTGTAATGGCAAAGGACTGCTTGGTTGCAATAGTTGGTAAGCTGACTTTCTGAAGCCATAAATTTGAACTCTGCTTGCTTGTATAATATTTTAACTGTTGGATGGACCTTCCCTGTCTTTTTTGCCTACATTTGATCAAGCCAGAGAAGTTAAACCTCAGTTAAATCCTGCAAAAGAAAGAGAAGGGAAATGGCAGTAATTGCAATCATTACCATCAAAATATTCACTAAAAATATCAGATTCATGTTTTTGTAGAATCATGTAGCAAATTACATCTTGGTTGTTTGTTTTAAATTTTGCTTTAACATCTTTTTTCTAAAGTGATGCTTTAACATTATTATAGCGATTCTTTGAACATATTTCAAGTTATAAGACAATTTTTCTGACTTCGGTTTCTTTATTTTACATGAAGCACTTTGAAATGGCCTTGCCATGCTTTTGTGCCTGTGGCAGAGTAAATTATCTGTCATTTGCAACACTACGGAAAGGAGGGGAAACTGATACATAGAATGTTCTTTGAGTGTAGTGCCTATTCTCAGTCACACCATGTACTGTTCGGCGAATACAGAACAGCTCTTCAAATAAACAAAATAAAGACATTCTATTGCAAGCCTTATTCAAACATCAATTACATGAATGACTTTCACAAAAGGTCTCTTCAGAGTACATCCAAAAATAAATGTGGTTCTCAGAGCTGTACACCACTGGACTCCATAGAAAAGCTTGTTCTGAAACTCTTACTGACTGAGATATTAAAGATTAAAAATATAAAATACTCCACAATGAAAGATTTCTTCCAGATTTTTTTTGCTTTGAAACACTCATTTGCTTATTTTGTTTAGTAGGAAGATGTCCACAAAGACAGTAAGAGGACACCTCCCACTGTGAGGGTTGGACTTAGAAAAATAGCCAAATCAATGAGGGGAGTGTTAGAGTTGCAATCATGGCCTGCATGCAATATTGCTGAGATTAGAATAGAGAGTGTGATAACTTGTGTTAAGGCTGCCTTAATTTGATAGACCTGCAGGTTTGGGTCAACTTCATATTAATGATTGTTGTAGGATACTAGTGTGGACTACAATTTGCATCACACAAAGTCTAGAAAAGATATCAATCAATCAAGTTTTTTTATACACATACTCCTACATGTGAGGCAAACAATGAATTTCTGCTTCACACAGAAAAGGAAATGGCTGATATGTAAATTCCACCAACAGATATAAAGCTGTCTTACTGCTCCCACTGGCATTCCCACAGCTCTTTCAGTCAGGACCCCCAGGCCAGCCCCTCCTCTTTCACAGACAGAATACAACCCAAAAAAGTTGCATATCAGCAATATTTTTTCCGTTGCTTAGACAGAATGCTGAAGAAGGGTTACAATGCTGCTATGAGTACAGAAATAGCTTTGCTCTATAACGGGAAGGGAGCAATGATAAATCTGTCCAAGTCAGAAGGGCTTACTATAGTATCTGTTGTGTCAGAAGCAACTGAATCCAACTAAAGTTAAAAAGAAAAATGTATGAACCAGAGATGCACTTTGCAAAAAGAAAGACTCCAGACTTGACTCGGGTCATCATCTCACCAAATCTGCGTGTAAGGCTGCTAAGTGAGGATTATTTAAGTAAATTATTATAATTGTCCACTCCAAGTTAATGGAGTCTATACAAACTCCAATAACTTGTCATGGTAATTTTCTGCAAAGTACGTAAGGGTTGTTCTTACGGTTTCTTCTCAGAAAATAGAGTAAAAGGCAGCTGCCAAGCTCATCTTTTTTCATATAATGGTCACAAATTCCAGATACAACAGTTGTGATGCGCATAGTTGGGAAACCAGATTATATTTAAAATCATCCAGTAAACATCGTCATAAAAATGTTCTGACCTGTTTTTCATATTAAGTTTTAAAGCATTATATTGTTGTTTACCTTAATAAAGACTTTTTTCTTAAACAGATTCATTTATAATTGACAACAAAATAATGTACATGACATTTAATGCATTAAAAAAAATCTCTCAAATGGAAAATAATTAAAAAATTAAGACAGCAAAACTGAATCAAAAATAGATGGTGATGTATATCACCAGATAGAAAATCCTAGAGACAGACCATTGCAGAATATAAAAAAGCCAGCAGGCGGAGCATCTCTCCATTCATCTTGTTGACACCTACAAGCTATGCATGACAATCCCAAGAAGTAGACAGTACATGGTCATTAAATCTGTGTGTACACAATATGTGCAGCCTCCTCTGAAATTACTACACTGTGTGTAACCATGGACAGTTGTCTGAGTTACGACATTAATGCAGCAGAGTGTGACATTCATGCAAGAAGAGGGCTTGATTATTAGAACAAAACAAGGTTGAAATCTCATCACCAGACAAGTCCATGTTTAAGTGGCTATGTGGGAATATCTCTGGGACATAAGAAGCTAGTTTCCATGCAAAACTAAATCAGGTTTATGATAAATTCAAGGAATGGCATGCATGTAAAACAGGATTTTAATAGCAACATAAATGCCAAAAAAATGTGACAGTACAGGATTACAGTGTAAACATTACAGCACACAACATATGTTTTAATATGTTGGAGGGGCTTTACTTTGAAAGAAATCCAAATGCAAAGCTGGATCAGGCATTTTATTATCCAGAAAACATGTGTTTTCCCTCAGAAAGGCTCTCCACGCTGGTCGTTGAGGAGTCTTGATCTCTCCGTCTCCTAATCTAAAGTGAAGGTAGTAGGGATATCAGAGGGGAATTTAAGGGGATTACACAAGCTGAACAAAATAAGGCTTAGTCAGAAAACTAGAAGATCTGCTGTATGCACAAGGACATGTAACACACAAGAAATTCCCGTGTGAGAAAAGTAAATGAATCATATTTTCTGCAAAGTGGAATATGTGTAATACGAGCTCTTGGCACTGTTCTACTGTGACACAGCAGAGGAGACGTGATGTTATTTTAAAGGAACTTGACTATAAATGCTTGTACCCAACATGGATAATCTTTAGTAGAAAAAATAAAAAGAGTAAAGCAGTGAGTTAACCGTTTGTATTATTGATCATCTACTATAAGAGTTGAAGCATCAGAAAAGAAAAACATACACTGGATTAAAAAAACAACAAGAGGAAAAACCTTATGTAAGATATTATAATATTTTCATTTAATCAAAACAGATAAATCAATAGTTCTTTGCCAAGATTCACTACAGATTTGGGTGATTCCCAAGTCATTTTCAATATTTTATTATGGACATGTGAAATATATTTAGTCTTTTGTCTGTCCACATGAACTCCTGCTCCCACTGAACTCTTGGAAAATATCAACCTCCTGGTACCTAGGTAATATGTTGAGTGATAAACGTTCCTTTCTCCTCCATGACTTTATTCCATCTCTTATGAATTATCAGCACCAGATAAACTACTCAGCCCACTACAGACATTGTGGTATCTTGGCTGTCGTGACATTTTCCAGTGATTTTTAATGAGCAACAGTTTACCAGCGTGGTTGTTGCAGCCTACAAGAAGGCACGACCTCTGGAAACCCAAGTGTTGTATAGTCAAGTTTGATCCTGGTGTTTCTACAGTTTTTTGTCAAAATTACAAATCAGACTCGAATATTCTGTTACACTGAGAAGTGTGGTGTGGAAAGAGACGCAAGTAAATCTTGGCTGTACAGCAAACAAAGTTGGTCTATTAAGTCTGATGCAACACAGCAGATTTCAAAGATGGCAGCCTTTCCCATCAGTCCTCCTGCTACATCCAGCAGTCCACCCATACACTGGTTAAATCCCACCTTCTCAATTTACATTGGCCAATCACCTCAACCTTCTAGAGTGGAGAAAAGGAAATAACGTTGACTTACACATACACAGTGTAAACACTAACAATTACTTATCAATAATAAAATATCAAACAAAATCCTGTGTGTACAAATGCACAATTTATAAGTCATTTTATTATTTTAATTACTTAAAGCTTCAACTAATCAAACTCCAGATCTTATCACTGTACTGTCCATTAAACAGATGGGTTTGAGGCTGGCCTCTTTAGCAGGGATCCAATATGGCTGCTACAAAAAACACACCCACAAGGTAGCAAACATTTCATCAGAACATACACAGAATGTTCATTTACACACTCTAGAATTAAAAGGAAGGTTAGAGAAAAACATATCGCTTCTTATATTCATTCCAGAAGAATCCATTTGATGTTCTTAAGCCATGTTGTAGCTAATTTGACGGTATGCTGAGGGTCATTGTCTATTTGCGCTCTAAGTTAACTCCTCGTTAGTATAGTGGTGAGTACCCCCGCCTGTCAAGCGGGAGACCGGGGTTCGATTCCCCGATGGGGAGTGAAGTTTGTTTCAGGTCCCTCTTGAAAATGAGATCTAGATCTCAACGGGGTTTACCTGATTAAATAAAGAAAAAAATTAAAAGTTTCTTGCTTGTGACTGGAGATATTGCTTTGGTATTTCCAAATTTGGTATTACTTCCTGATGTTAAGTGCATAAGTCCTTACTGCAGCAAAATACCCACTCAACATGGTGCTGCCACCCTCTTACTTCAAAGTTTGAGTAGTGGTTTCACGTTTCTTCCAAATACCTACAATTTTGCTTTATCGGACAATTCGCCAAGAAAGTGTTTTTGTTGACTTTTGACTTCATTTGTTCTTTACGTATCTTAAAAGATGTGAACATGATCGTATAAACACAACATTGCCATCTCTCCAAAAGCATTTAAAAACTGTATTTTGACTTTTTATATTGCTTTTGGAGTCCATACCTCCAGCAAACATTGGGCAAGAGCCAGACTACAGCCTGAACAGATCACCACTCCATCACAGAGCAACAAAGGACAAACAACCATGCACAAACTCACTCACTCACACCTCAGGGCAATTTAAATCAATTGACCTAATAGCCATAATTTTTGAGAGTGGGAGGAAACTGAAGACCTGGAGAGAACCCATGCATACACAGGGTGAACAAGCACGCTCCATGCACAGAGACCCCGGGTAAAAATTTGAATCCAGGACCTTCTTGCTGCAAGGGAGCAATTGTTTTGACTGTATAACACCGTACGTTCACAATAAAGATTCTACTTATTCATGACGAAAGAAGTAACTAAGCAACAAAAGGCTGCCAGAACTGATAGAATAAAAGCTCTAAAAGGGAAACCCAGAAATACCGTTAAGATGATATTCTATGCAGTTTGTTGTCCTTAAAGAAAATTGCAGCTTTTTACAGACTGCAATTTTTGGATATTACAGCATATTTTGAGCTCATTTCTGGCATTTAAATGCAACTTTGCTTAGGGTTTATAATTTCCACTGTTTACTAGAGAAAACACTAGAGAAAATGTACCAACTGCTCCACTTATGCAAAGTAAGTTTTAGCTCCATATCTTGTGACTCAAAACAACCTGATCATTAACTGCTAGTCAATTTTGCTACATATCCGTTTTAAACACTTCACCCAAAATTAGTCATGGGAACGATTATTACAACAGAAATACACTTAAATTGTCACTCTCTAGTCCTAAAGGTCTAGTTGCACGGCAGGTTTTAAATACGTCGATGCTCCAACACAGCTCATCCAAATGGGTGAATTACCTCCTCAGCATGCCACCTGGCCCTGTAAAGGCTTGTTAATGAACTATTCAATTCATTCAAGTGTTGTCCATATCTGAGAATCTCAAACTAAAAGAATAGTGCTACATGATATTAGAAAACAGGCATTGCTGTCTTGCTAAATATTGCCATGATAATACCAGATGTGATTAAGCCATATATTCCCCTTCTCATCATTTTCCATCAACATAATTTCTCCACCACTCTCTGTGACCTTTACAATTTGGCCTCTGAATAGGCCAAATTGTAAAGGCCTGTTTACAATTTGGCCTTTACAATTGGCCAATTGTAAAGACCAAATTACAATTTGTTTCATAGAAACATATGTTTCTATGTTAGAACATATGTTTCTATGTTTCTACATAACATGTGTTATGTAGAAACATAACACATGAAATAATACATCCTATCAAATATTGCTTCCAAGCACTAAAAACAAAAAGAGAAGTAAAGACAAGTTTTTGAAAGATGGTTGTGGTTTTATCTATTTAGCAGTTCTAATTTGCAGCCATGTACAGAGAAGGAAAAGAAACATAATCTAAATCCAGTGTTTAAAATTTTCAGCTACCATCCACAGAAACATCCCAGTGACTGTTTAAGGCTAAATGTATCTGTAAAATAAGTAGGCTTAGAGATAAAGCCCCCAATGGCAAGAAAAGGAAGTTCTTAAGAAGAAGAGAGTCGTAAGATACTGGCATGTACTCGTAATCCAATAAACTGACGGCTGCAGCATTAAACTTATAGCTTGATCAGTCAATCTTTTAAATGTAATCCGTTGGAAAATATTGAATTATTACATAGACTGAAAATGAAACATTTTAAACCACCACATTTGATTTTAATAAGATTTAGTGGATAATACTCAAAAACATTCACTCTCCACTGAGAATGCATTGAGTTAATTATTCATGCTGACATCTGGCTCAGGCAATATGAGAATGTCTGACACATTAGTATGGCCTTATTGAGCCTTCAAAGAAATCAATAAACACACATTGACTCTTAGATAATTGTATTGCTCTGGGCAGACTTTAGCAGACACCATTTTTAAAGAGAAATTTATTCTAACAACTACAGTGTTTGTGTTTTATTTAATGTCTTCCTAACTTACAGACATCCAATCAGTGTCAGAATTTGCTTTGAAAACATTCTACCAGTTTACTGTCAGGAGAATAAAACTACCACAAATTGTGGTTGGCACTGAGTACAAGCTTAATTAGAATGTCTGAAAGCATGGTGTAATTTTAACAGGGTCTGCTCCAAGAAATTATGGCATGGCTTGACACCAAATAAAATGTTTTGGGTTTTTTTCTCCATCAAAAGGTTTTGTCCTGAAAATTAAATTAAATTATCTGGCGTCTGAATGCAGGAGAGATTCCAAACATGCAACATCAAAATTATAAGTTGGCAACTTCGCTAAAAATTATGAAGCAACAAAGTTTAAGGCTGAGAGAAACCTACTGTGATAAATTAGACAATTGCCGCATTTAGTAAATGTGACTATGCTCTAGCAGTGTGTCAAAAATGATCCAATATTGGAGTTTTCAACTCTTTATGCAACCTGCATGCAAAGCACAAAAATTAATGCCATTAAAATGGAATCCTTCTCATTACAAAATATATACGCATGCACACACCCCAACACACGCCCACGCACCCCTACATACATACATATATATATATATATATATATATATATATATATATATATATATATATATGTGTGTGTGTGCGCGCATGTCTACATAAATGATATGCATCTCCCTCTCTTCCATAAAGCTCCACCCTCTGACACGTCGAATCATTATGACAGTGACTGCTCATCCCTCGGGCTGCCTCATCGTCGAAGCTGGCCCAGATTCCATCAGATTATAGAAATGACATCACTGAGTGTGTTATTGTATTGTGCTCCGGCTTGCAAAGGCTATGTTGCATTCTTTCGACGTTGTGCTACGACACTGCTTTATCTGCTTGCACATTTCCAAGCATTTCAAAAGTACAAATATCATAGACCGAGCATGTTTACACTCAGATCATACAGTTTCTAAGCATTACACAAAAGCATTAACATTTAAGCTATATAACATGTTTTTTTGTTGTTGCGAACCCACAAGGAACTCATAATGTCTACATAATTTACTTAGAAGAAAAATGTATAAAATTGGACATTATCTTGCTTAAAATATTGCTTTTGTAAAACTGAAGTCATGACAAAGACAGGTTTATTTTGATTTGCCAAACCTAAAACCAAATTTGAATCTTCAGTTTATTTTAGAGATAAACCAGCCCAGTTGCAGACTTTGTGGTTGATTTCTCAACTCACAAATCACTGAGCAGATTAGTTTTGAGCAGAGACGTTCTGTCCTGTCAATTCTGACTTCAGTAAAAAAAAAACTACATTGTCTAGCAATTGAAAAATGAACCATCTTTGCAATAAATGAAACAATTATTTCTCAAACATAGCCAAAAGTTACAAAGTTGTCTCTCTCTGAGTCACTGAAAAAAGTCTGCAAATGCAGTAAAATCTTCAAAGTTTTGGGACAAAGGGTTCTATAAATAAAACACAACTAAAATGAATTAAAACACATCCTATTTACTCTTCTCTCTAAGGCATATTGTAGCTTACCAACATCTACTTCTCAAAATATGTGTATCATATTACAAAATGTTTTTAAAATAAATAATTCCAGAAAAAAAGAGTGATGTCCAACCCAACACTTCAGTATAAACATCAAGGATTTTCTGTTATCATTTACTGAGATATTGAAATATTGCAGTAGCCATAAAAAAGCCTGTCATGGATGATCATCAATTACTATATCAGAAACCTTGTCAAACTGTACGAGAGAAAGTAAGATGGCGACAAAGAGAGGTTTGTGTTGCACAACTTTACAGTTACAGAATGTCACTGACATTAAAAATAAAGACATAATTACTGTGGGTTGACATTTTAAGTTATTTATAGCACGTTTTATTTGTAGTAAATTTAGCAGAGTTAACATTATTGTGTTTCACATAGAGCCAGGAGACCCATATCTAAATTATGGGAAGCCCCTGCGCCTGCAGACATTTTCTTAACTAGCATGTTCCATGAAATGAGAAATTGTACTTCTCAAAAAGAAAAATCAACTGTGATGTAAAATGTTTAGCGTCCTGTTATCTGCTGTCGTCATGCTCTGTGCTGTGGCAGCCTGAATGATCATCTGACATGCCTAAATAGAAAATCCACTTTTCTTTCTCGAAAGTGTTTGCAAGTTTAGCATCTCCTCTGCCGACTTTTTAAGTATCTCAGCAAATTCAAAAATAGCTAATTAATCTTTTTCAATCTAGCAACTCCATTCACCAAACAGTGTTGTTGTCAGCACAGTGTATTGCACATAGGTGCGTTTACTGATCAGAAAAAGTTCACACAATTCAATCCAATTAATTCCAGTCAGGCAGATTCAGTTCATCAAAAAACTCAACAAAGAGTCGTTCATCTGACAAGCAGATTCAATCGACTCTGCACATCAAAGATTTAATGAACTTTGATGTGCACAATGAGAATCACTTATTTAATACGATATCCAAAAACACGAGAATTTGATCATATTAAAGTGATTTTACCTGAGCAAGACACATGGCCAACAAAGCACACATTTTATGAAATATATTAAAAGATGTCTGTAGATAAAAATGACCAATAAAGATTGTAACAAGCGTGCTTTGTATTTGAAGCATCCAGCCTTCCATTTGCAAATCCAAGGTTACTAAACGAATCAATGAGATATCACAGCAGAAATCGCAAGGTTCACCTTAACTGATAGAAAAAACCAAGGGGATTAGAGAAATTGTTCATGACAATACACTTTCTTTATTCAAGGTATTAAAGCTTTTTCACATGCATTGCTGCTCTTTCTGCAGTAGCATTTGCAAAAAAAGAAAAATGCTATTGCAAATGCAGTAGTATTTGCACATACACATACATTGTGTATGTGCAACATATTGTATGTGTTGCACATACATTCCACATACAATGTTCAGTCTTTTATTTTATTTATTAACCATTTGCTACATAAGACATGTGTGCAATGTACTGGTATATAATTTTAGTGGTTTATAACCAACCCTAAGTTTAAAGAAATGAGAAGGTTATTGTCATTCCAGATATAAAAAAATGCAGCTTTAATTCTGCTTCAATAGAGTTGTGGTCTTGAAGGAAAGAAGGCTTAAACCTTTCAGTTTTACAAATCAGACCATAAAAAGAAAAGAAAAAAACAACATTGTTGTACATTTTTTTAAAATCCAAACTCAAATGTACAAAAGCACAAAAGATTTCTTTTAAAATACAGTATGTGTTAAGAACCTAAGAACAATCCATGAAGCAAGAGCTTGTAAAACCACCTTCCACATGAAAGTCATCTGTATGACTAACAGTTACAGTATTGTGAAAATATTTTGCTCCTTTCTATTTTTACAAACTTTCTTATTTACATTAAGCTCAGCTTTTACTTAAACTTTATGAAAGAATGACAAACTTCAAATAGTTTAGAATAGGGCTGTCTTTCAAAAACTATAAAAAAGAAAAATGTACTTCCTCTGACTAGCTCAACTCCTATCTGCTAAAAAAAATATCCAACACTCATGGCTGATGTAACTTTAGTAAAATGTATGCTGGGAAAGTGGCATCATTAAAATCTTTTCCTACTCGGTTTCTTGAAGCCTGAGGAAAATGCCCCAGCTTGTCACAGCTACCAAAGCTGTTGGCCAGTGATGACCCTGACTAAGCCATGTTCTGCTGCATGTGCATTGTTTCTCTCTCTTTCTGGCAGAATCACCAAGGAGCTCTGCGTCTCTTCACGAATGCCTGTATTTCATGCTTTCAACACATATGCCTTTACCGTCAGTCTTCCAGGCAGCATGGAAAGCAGTTAGAGAAGGTGAGGCACAAGACAAAAAACAACTTTCTATTTTTAACATGTTTGTCACCGAATAAAAGGATTGCCTACATTTCATCATGCATCTATTACATTTCACTGAAAGGGCAACAAAAAAAGATAACCGATTTGTTTTACCTTCACAAACTACAGTGGAGAGAAGCCTGTCCATATTCTGTACATCTTTTTGAACAAACCAAAACCTTGGTACAGTGATAACAAAAGCCATATTTTCAAAATATGAACACCTGGACCTTTGACAAAATAACTGAGTGAAGTCGCTGAAGTTAGTGAGATGGAAATACAATGTAAGGTAAAGCTGAAACACAATGAGAGACATGATCCCAGACTCTGCCCTTAGTGAGGTACGCTAGTTGTTTAAACTCTCTCATGACTAACAAAGTTGAGCACCAACTCAGTGGGACACTTCTGCTCAACAAGAGGCAGTTGGAACTGTTAAATTAGAACTATCACATAACAAAACAGAAAACTATCTTGTATTGTTCATTTTATGTTTTGTAGAAATGTCAAAAGTCAAATAAAATTATATGGGTTATCGTTTTTTTTTCCTCTCAAGAGATGATAAAGTCTGTTAGAAATGAGGGGGCAGACAACTTTAAAGATATCGGCTTAGTAAGGTTGTGTCCTTCTCCACATCCTGCAAACACATTTATTGTATAACATGGGCCTCAAATTTCTGTTGCACAGCAGTTTTCATTAATCTAGAAATGTACATTTGCATTTGAAAATGGGTGCATGTGTGGATGTAAACAGTGTTCTTTCCACACAGTTATATGTTGTTACTGTTTTTGTATGCATTTTGAGAGGGAGAGGTTTGGAGAGATGATGACAGATGAATTTCGTTCTGTATACACCCTGTGCATGCAAAATGACTATAAAGTCAGTCTAAGTGTTCACCAGTACAGATAAGAAAGCATTGTCATATGCATGAAGAACTTAGTGCTGTCCATGGTGCTGAAATTATTTCTCACAGCTGCTAACTTTACTGGATGTTGTGAACATTCATCCATCTTCTGTTCCCTTTTTATACACACAAACACTCTTAACGAAGTCATTTGGCTGCACTCCCCCAGCCCGCTGATTAGAATACAAATCCAAAACCACCTATTATGCACATCTAGATTATCTCTCTATATTTGGTATAAATAATCTATATTATCTATACCAAATATATCGTTTTTTACCCGATAGCAATAACAAAACTAATTGCAATCAAAAACAACCATTAATCATCATGAATGATGCGTGTGAGAATGTGGCTATTCTTATTTATTAGTTTTTTGTCAGTTATTGGTTACTTATTTCTTACATTGTGTGTAAATTGTGAGACAGTTATTTTTTGTTTTTAAGCATATGCACTGACTGATGGCACTTTTTAAATTTCGTTGTTCTTGTGACAATGACAATAAAGATTTATCTATCTATCTAAAATGGAATGGTCTCAGAAACAGCTCAGTCAGAAAAGTGACCTGAAAAGTGGCAACTAAACCAGGAAAAAAGCTGGCTAATTCCAGAACATCCGCCCCATCACCCAGCCCAAAGGGCCTGGCTGAAGCCTGACCTCCAGCTGTCTGTTCATTTCTGTGCTCAATTAGAAAGGAACTCTCCCTATGCATGCACTGGATCTGAGCAAATGTGACCTTTTCTCCCTGCTAATTTAATTACTAGAAAATCCAGATGAAATTTCTTTGTCACAAATGGGCGGGTGTGGACGTCAAGGGTAGAGGCAAGCCGATATGAACATGACTAATTTGTTTCCCCACAAACTCATCTGCAGGTGGGAAGCTGGTAACAAAACAATATTAACCATTGTTCAATTTGTAAAACAGGGTTACTATGGTCCAACTAATATCAGCAGCAACATTATAGTTAAAAAAACAAGATTCAGCCTGGGAGTGAAAAACGGACTATACTGATGTGAAAAAATTGAGAACTTCCATTGAGAAACCTTGTTTTTTTCTTTCCAACTTTCAATGACTGCAATCATTTTAAAATAATTTAGGACAGCTATTATTTAGCAGTTTATTCTAAAATAATACGTGGCATTTATAAGTTTCCAGTTTATTTGGAGTGTTGTATTTTGAGCCACAAAAAGCAAAAACCAATGTGACCAACCCTGTTTTCTTCCAGTGGGTGAGATTTGACTAGCAGCGAGTGATTGTGCATGACACATATAAGCCAAAACTGTTACAACTTACTTATTATGGTCTCTTATGTACTTTTTTCAAGCCCTTTCCCTGCAGCAGTAAGTAGAAGGAGGAAAAATTACCCTTTTTTCCAGTGTAAAACATAACCCTAACTCTACCTGCTTTGCTGTAAGATAAAAAGGAAAGACAAATAATAGAGAGGCAATCTGGATGATTGGCTCTGAAACAAGGACTCTGTACTTCAGGATCCATTCATGTGGATTATTAGAGCGAGAAGAGGGTTTTTCCCTCTTATGTTATCTCTCTTCTCCAGGCCTGCCACCTTGGTATCAGCCATGGTTTTGCGTAGTAACACCTTTTTGGAGCCATTTCTATCCTGCCTCTACCTATACTTGACTAGCATGTTTAATGGCCTCTTGTGATGTCATATGACCTTCGATTTTTGTGAGCACAAACATAATTGGACAATTTATTCTCTCTACAAATGAGGAGATAATCTGGGTATTAATACAAAAATAACATTTGGTATTTTGCCACATGCTGTAATGTAGGCCAAATACAGAGAATACCAGCTGGTAGACTCAACAAAAAAATTGAAATATGTCTTGAAATGATTGCAAACAAAGCTTGTTTTTACTACATATTTTTCAAAGTAAAGTTTTTAGGTAAGTATATTCAAAAAAAGAGGAAAATAAGCATACTTCTTTTAGAAGTTATTATATAAAAATCAGGGATGCACCAATATCAACTATTTACTCAAGTATAAATATATATTCCCTGTACTTTCAACAACATGAAAACATGAACAGACCATTCACATTGCTTCTCTGCTTCAAACGGTCCACAATCCTGCACTACATCACTGTGACTATTATCTGTCCAAACCTCTCCCTCTCAAAATGCATACAAAAACAGTAACAACATATAACTGTGTGGAACAAATTGAAAATTGACAAACATTGGCAGATACCAAAGGTAATGCAGATATATCATGCATTGCTGAAACAGTTTTTTTGTGGTTGTTTAGATTTTTTTTATCAAAAGAAATTGTAAGTGGTGGAAAACTTAAGCATAATATGGAATAAAAACCCTTTCAGTTTAGGAGAAGCATTTAAATAAATGCAATTACTGTGATGGATATTATCACTTCTTCACACAGTCACACTGAAATCTAATATTAGCTGGCTAATTAGTTGGGCTCCATTAGTCCTCCTGCTCTCTACCTAAATGCTCTAGACATTTCAGATATCAACTTTACCTTGAAAAAAAATCATAACTTTAATAACTGGAGAAGGCCATGTCCTTTAGTTTTCAGCAAATTTAAGAGGTTTCACCCAGAGTTATGAGAGTGACAGGGTTGCTGTTTTATTAAGCAGGGATGCAAGGAGAGGTGAGGAGAAACTCTGCTCCAAACTCAGCCCACTCCAGATGCTCCCTGGCATTTTATTAATGGGACATAAAACCTTTGGAACAGTATCCTGAAAAATTATACTTTTTAAAACTGTGGTATGCCTTCAGGTTGGTAACCCACATACCAACTTATTATAGCAGAGTAAGCGGGGCAGAATATAAAATAATGCCAAACTTCAGAATTTTAATGTGTTAAAACATTTTGCAAGCTGTGTCTCATGTCTTCCACTTCACATTATACACTGCTTCGTGTTGGACTATTAAATAAATTTTCAATCAAATTTACTGACTTGTGTGGTTGTAATGTAACAAAATGTGAATAAGGAAAATTTTTGCCAGGCCGTGGATAATGCTGCTCAAATTTTTATCTAGGCAGCTTTAGCATTTTTCATGTAAGATTATTAAATACTGTCAGGAATGATTTCAGATTCAGAATAGTTCTTCCATGGCCTGAGGCTTTTCTTTCACAGCAGCCAGAACTGTCTTCATAGTTTGGACCTGCTCTGTTTACTATAACCTGCCGATAACCTCACCGGAATAGCTCCCTCAGAATATGACTGCATTTTCATGGCAGAATGTCTAAAGGTTTACAACTTAATAACTCTACAAATGGTAAACAGGGCCATGACAATATGCTATTGTCAAACTTGAGCCTCGAAATGAATCAGAATTGAAGAAAAACAACAAACTTAATAATTTCAAAGCCGGCTGTTATCAGTGTCACCAACTGGATTACCACATTTGGTTCCCTTCTCACTTGTTTCTGTGCAAAAAAAGGGCACTCATGCAGCGTGTATTCACACACTGACACCCATGTACGATCGCCATCTGTTGAAACCTCCCCAAGCTCACCTTCCCTTGCTGTTCCACTGGGACATCCTCACTAATGATTCCCTTAACTTTATTACTGCCTCATTGTGGCAGTTAGCAAGAGCCAAAACTAGATTTACATCTTGGTAATGGACAAAGCGTTGCACACTCATCTGCGTGACAGTTGCGCTGATTCATCAGTCCATGACGTACATGTACAATGCTGACATCCACCTGCTCTCGAGTTACTCCAGTCATTATGTCCATCTGCCTCATACCCTTTTGTGTCTGATAATGCAGGCGAAATAGTCACTGTGCAACATTTTACTGAAATATGTTTTAAAACTCAATTCCTTTTACAAACAGCTTTCTAGGGATCATGATGACTGATTAGTTGAATGCCAACAGAACTTTGTCACAACCTTCAAAATCAGTATTTTCTCTAAGAACAAACTGACTCCAGTGCTGTCTGCCTCATTAAGAATCCGGTATGGAAACGCCTGTGTATATATAAAACAAGAAAGAATTGTATTTCTTTATCCAGTCTCAACATTTTTTCCGTTTGAAAGTTGTCAAACATAGAATGATTCTCTAATTGACAGAAATTCAACCCCACTGGTTAACTCATGCAGAGATTTCAGTAAGTGGGTTTCATTTTGCTCTGAACACATCAAGCAACAAGTGATAAAGAAAGAGAGACGGGTTGTTGAAGGATAACGTTAGCATAGTGAAGTTGGTGAGAGCTGGTTCACTGGCACCGACACTATGATGACCTTTTGGTCAAGAGATGAGCAGTTGGTCTTTGGAGCAGATAATCCTTTGGAAAAGCTGGTCTTACAGACTTAGCAATATTCACTCCCCTCTAACACACGCATACGCACACAGTAAACACTAGTACGGCTGTAACAGGACAGTTTGTAAGTATAAATGAATTGCTTCAATATGTTACCAGGAATTTATGGCTTTGCATACACTGTCTTGAAAAAATAGGACTAACTCTTGAACGGTTTATCAAGTTACAAGTCAAAAGTTATCATAAATTTCAGTGTGTTTTCGTAGAATTGCATGTGAGGCTGTTAGTAGAAGGAAAATGACATGTTTTAAAAAAACTTTTTGCAAGCAAAAGTCTGTACAGTCAGTCAGGCATGAATACTGTTTGTATTTTACTCTCCTTACTTTAATACCCCAAAGGGAAAAAAAACAAAAAACTGTGGAACAACACAGTGTTGGAAAAAATCCTCACACCAGTCTCATAGTGAAACATAATATTAGCAGCATTATGGCATGGACACATTTTTTTTTACCTTTGCCAAAAGGCAGAGGAAAGCGAGAAGTCGAGAAAAGCCTGGTAGAGGATTTAGCTGATTCACAAATGGGGTGGAGGTTTACAATCAGTTACAGTTCAATAGTTTGAATTCATTTTTGTTAGAAGGACCTCATCAAAGTCCAGACTACAATCCAAATGAGTATCTGTGGCAAAACATAAACTTTGATGCGCATAGATAATAGTCATTTAATCTGGTTAAACTTTTGTAAAAAAAAAATAAAAAACTGGTAAAATGTAGTGCAGTTGAGCATGGGCTTTATTTAGGTTAATCAGAGTAAATGTGGCTGAATACAAGTGAATGTCTTAACCAAACATTATTTTCAGCAATCTTTTCATTTTTTATAGAAGCCATTTACACAATTTGGTAAATTGTCACTACTGGCAAGTCAACCGGATTTCCTTTTCAATTAATTAAACACAGCGAATACTAAAAATAAGATGGGAAACTTGGGGAAAAAAAGCATTAAGTATGTATATAACAAACTATTTTATACACAACCTCAGCAAAATAGAATACACTGAAAACTTCCACTCTAACACCTGCTGAAATTGAAACAAAATCCAGCAGGCTAAGGATCAGCTTTTCACTAATTCAGCAAGTCACAAAATTAACTATAACTACTAAAAAATTTAGAGATAGCTGGGGATGATTCCTTAATTTTTTTTTCTTTTATTATTAAGTTTAATTCTCATCGTCTTACACAAATGGGTTTAAAACTCATCATGAAAAGATCAGTGGAATTCATCCTGTTTAAATAATTTAAAAAAACAACTTTTACATCACAAATGATCCAAGTCCTGATAAAACCACAGTTTGGATCCAGACTTAGGATTTCTGATCTGTTGCCAAAATCCACAAAACAAAAAAAACAACAGAAGTTTTTGTGATGCAAAAATGTGATGAGGGAGTATAAATTATTTCACAAGACACGTTATACTGTATGATCTCATCAGTGAAAATAGGAAAAAGAATGAATTAGGGTGTTTAAACTGAGGATAACGGCTCGTTGTGTGTGCTTCTTCTACACAGCATATTAGCTATCTCCGCCTTGTTCTACTGCTTGCTTTGGCTCCTCATTCATTGGCTCTTGTGCCTGATTTAGCCGGCGCCTTGGGCCAGGAGCATCTAGCAGTGGTATAGAGGGCCATGTAAATGTCACCATCTCAGAAGCTGTGCTCTGCGGAGCGTGAAATGAAATCTGGCAGCGTTTTAGGGCCCTGCCTCTCCTCACATGGACATTCCACAGTTCATGGGCCCCAATATGAAATCCATCACCATACTATGATTACATCAAGGCCCACACCTTCTTTCTTTATAAATTATCTATTAGCCATACGTGTTTCCGTCACATCAGTATGATTGTAAAACTCGCATAAACATGATTCTTGTCATGTGATGTTTTTTTGCTAAAGGAGCCTTGTCAAAATGGGTATTAAAAAGCATTGATGTACAAGTCATAATTAATTAGAAAGGAGCATGCCTAAGCTTTGTAATCCAACAAATTTAGTCATATTAATTTAATGCTAAATCTAGACTGGCTGATGTTAAATCCAATGGAAGATGTTGGAAGGGCTGCAAGCTGGCACAGAATGATGATGAGCAGTTGAAGGTTTTAAAGCAGAAAAGGCTTCTCTTGGTTTTTCCAACTGGAAAACTTGCCGGTAGACTCAAGAGTCTTAAATATTAAAATCAGGAACACAAAGGGGCTTTTAGTCTGGGCTGATGCCAGTTGGATGCAAGACAACGGCTTCAAACCTTTGTGCAGAGTTAGGACTGCCTCAGACCATCTTTTACATTCTCTTTTCTTGTCAAGGATGAGATCAAAGAAAGGACAGGTTCTCTGTTTTCAAGCCCTTATAAAAAAAATTTAAAAAAAGAGCGTAAGCCATCCATCCACCGGGTGCTGTCAGACTTGGGATGAGCTCAATTAAAATCTCATATTTTTCTTCTACAAGATCAGATCAATCAAAACCTGTCACTACACATCATCTACCTTGTGCTGCTTATTGCTACTTCATCACCTCAGATTTGCACATCTGATTTAAAAATAGGCTCCAGTGAACCATTCAGAGACCTACCTTTTCCAGATTATCTTGTGTAATGGGCTCTTGAAATAAATCTCCTTGCCTTAAATACACAGGATCTGGGCTCACAAAGGCTTACTTCGATGTTTGGAGACATGATAGTCTGACCTCCTGTGGAGACTCGAACTAGCATTAGGTAACTTAAGGCCAACTTCTTGTCTGAAGAAGGGGAAGTAGACAGATTCAGATCTAGTTGTGGAATAAGCTGATAAAACTCTGATAATGATGGCATCATAAAACAATTACATATTAGTGAAATTATGAATAATTGTTGCTACACTTGCATTCAGGTATGACACTATGAGAATCTCATACAGTGTGTTTGATGAATCAGGATTTTCAAAAAACAGAATTTGCAGAACGTACACAATAGATACATAGTTTGGTCAGTTACATGGTCCTTAAGCAAACTGACTTAAGAACTTTAAAATAAATGTAACTGTGATCACACTCCCTCACTATGTGACGATCTCCGGAAACTGAGTCGTCATCAGTGCCAGGGAGATCTTTGTCATGCATCTGATTCATCGTCTTTCTCCATCTCCTGTCACAGCTAGTGAGAGGCGGCCAAGCCAGAAGCTGCAGGCTACTGCAGAGAGCTTTGGCATGGAGGGACACTGGCATAGAAGCTCCTTTGCTGCTCCAGAAAGCTAATCCATAGCTCTGGGAAACACCAAAACTGTCAATATAACCACGTGATTGAAAGTTCCCCAACTGATGATTGAGCTCAGCTTTCAGCAGGCTGTATCTCATTTGTGTTTTCAGACCAATAACTAGTGACCTACCATCATCAGAAAGCTTGGCTGTTTTTTATGCAAGATTATCATTTTTGCCAAATTATGTGAAACTGAAATATAATAAAATGGAGGTCACCAAGATATTTGGAAAACAAATTTCCCTACTCAGTGCCTGACAAAAGTGGAAATGTCATACTAATTTGTTATTGTGCACATGAAATCTGTACTTTGTGGAGGTTAAATAGGCTGACATGACAGCAGCACTGACTGTGGATCATCACATCCCAGCGACTGCAGTAAAATTATTACTCCTACTAAATTAATTAGACAATGTACCTTGGGACTATGATACATTAAAAACACTGTCTTACAATTTCAGGTTGACAGCAGACACTATTACACTGTCAAGATAATTGTGACAGAAAAGTCAAGTGTTCCTGTTTTACTAATTAAAAATATACAATGAGAACAGATTTGAATCAACTCTTTTTGATTAAAAATTCCGAACTATTTTCTAAACTCCAAAATTCTAACTGTTTTTTTTTCCCTCAAATAATACTTGCAAATAGTTCCAGGACAAACTGTTTTACTGGTCCATAACCTATTGTGTCTCTAGTCATTAAAGAATAATGTGTATTTTTTTTTAATTGAAGGCATGAACAATTTTTTCTCATTTGTCATGCCTAAAGACAAGTGATCTAACCAATGTATGAGCACCTGCATACAGAAAATGAAACATTGATTTCATTGTGTGCACATATCGATACAATGCTACCATGTATATGAATGGCAATCAGTAATTGCTGCAGCTCTAACAACAAGTGCACAATATGCTCAGTCAGTGCTGTAAATCTACTGTATGCTTTCTGCTTGTGAGCAGCAATGACTGAGCTTATTAGATTCCAGGGAATCCAATACAGAAGCAAAAGTCTATATAAAATCTATCTTGAGCCACAGTAACCATTAAGAGACTTCTCACAGACACATTATTATCTGCATCAATTCTGCAGATGACCATACACTCCACAACACTTCATTAAAATCATCAACATACCATTATCTATGGTATGCCTTTACCCCAGAGGAGCCATTTGTATTTGGCAATATATCTGCTCACCTTGACATCATGAAAAAACTCAATCACAAGCTGCCACTGTCATTGCCATTCCTTATACAGGCATGGCACATTGCATTCTTTAAGTTCAGAATTATAACAAGGTTAGAATGTGTATACTCCATCACACAAGTTAAGTAACAGTTGCTTAGCATTCTACAGCAGACTCAAGCACTGAAAGGCATCTGCATCCGTACGGGAACGTTGATAAAGGCAGCTCTCCCCCAGTCTCCGGCTTAAGGCCTCCCTGGTGGATTATGTTACCCAACAATGGCACTGGCCTTTCACAGTTGGAGCATGCTCCAGTTGCTGGAAGGCATACAAACACATCTTCCTTTCCTTCTCCCACCAGAATTAACAGTGTCCCCTGACAAAAAGCATGTCTAGAATACATTTTTATACTACCAAAGCAAGTCCTATTTTTTGCAACAAAGAAAGAAGAAAACAAACAGTTTTTTGTTTTTTTATTGTTTTTTTCTTAAAGCAGAGTATGCTCATGACTGATGTCCAGATTGTTTTGAGCTCATTAGATTCCAGGGAATCTAATAAGCTTCCCTTATGTTTACGATTCTTGTAAAACGTAAAAAAAAATAGTCAGATTCTTTACGCTTAAGCTGACAAAAAATTGAGACAAACAAAAGCCTTGAAAGAACAATGGATTACTAAGCTTGTGTACATACAAACTACAAACAGAGAGAAAGAGAGACTGGAAGTGGTATATTGTCAAACGACAAAGATCAGAGATCAGAGCTACATAGCTACAGAGCTAAAGGAGATCAGAGATCTGCAGGTATGATTTTTTTTTATTTAGCGTTGTTTTAAACAGTCCTATTTTCCATCAGACATTCAATTAGTTGTGACTTTAAAAAGTCATGACACACAGAAATCTTGAACATAAACCTGCATATCCAGGAAAGCGACAGAAATATCTAATAGTAAACCACTTTACCAGTGTATGAGCCAAATTGATCAAAATGTTTTTATTTGTCTCATCAATGATAATATCTAACAGATAAATGACTCATGGTAATTAAAGGGGTAGCATTATGTGTTTTCCAAACACACTCACATTTTACAGCAGAATCAAACAACTTTTTTAACTTCAGCCATTATAAAAATGCTACATCTATATATCAAATATGACTTAAAAGACATTTTACATACTAATTTAACACCTTGAAATTGGTCATCTGTCTCTTTAAAAACTTGCTGTTTCTGAAATCCTGCCTACAGGAAGTCATCACAACAGCACTCATCTATTAACCCTTTAACATTTTTACCAGCATAGCACTGAGAAAGTAAGTTAGGAAACTATATTAGATTGATTGTAGTTCTTTAACTACAACTCAAAAGGCACAAAAGTGCTCTAGACAGTATACATGCTAAAATTTCTGAATTTGTACGGGAGTGCTTAAAGAGTCCCGTTATTAGCTAAAAGTGTAAGTATGTTCATCACGAAATTGAAGTCTTGGAAATGGAACAACTCCTGTTCTCCAACGCAAGTAACAGAGCTCCCTCTGTTACGCAAGTAACTATGTCCCTCTGCAAGACAAGACATAGTTGGACTTGACAAGGCCCGGTTCTCCAACAGCGCGGCGTAATTAAAATTTGGCAAAGGAAAAGACACACGGGCAGGATTTACAGCACGTCAGAGAACACAATAACACCTGACTCATCATTGCTGTCATCCAGAAGCGTTATTACGACACAGCCAAGACTTTTGGCCTTCTTTAATAAAACCTGCAGGGGGCCCAAGTTATGAGTAACAGGTCCATCATCATTGCACTTTGCAGAATCTTCTTGTGTGATAAACCCCTGGGGTGTTAGAAAGCAATCATTGTGCCAATGCTCCTCTACCCTCTGGTCCTTGAAAACGCAACGGCCATTTGTTACATTTATATCTAGATATATAATTTCATTTTAATTTCAGTGTTCTGATGCTTCAAAGTCGATCTCAAACAGTACAACAACAAGACCATTCTGTGATGACGCATTTCATCTGGACAGCATTATCTGCATAATCAAGCGAGACGAGCTGGGGCATGTAAGAAGTGTGAAAAAGATGCAGAGATGTTGAATTATTAAACAGCTCTTATCTCACTTGAAAACATTCCCAATATTCCACTGGCATCACCTACAAGGGATTAACTAAGGCAGTGTTTGTAGGTGTCTTGTAGCAGAGAAGATGACTTAGTGCAGGTCAGAAAATACATATACTTATGCAAGGGCATAATGTGATTAAATTTGGGGCACTAAGGATTTATTTAAACTTGTTCCCTTTTTTCAGGATGGAATGTAAGCAGTATATTATATATATATATATATATATATATATATATATATATATATATATATATATATATATATATATATATATAGTACAGACCAAAGGTTTGGACAAAAGGTTTTAATTCAATGAGTTTCCTTTATTTTCATGACTATTGACATTGTAGATTCACACTGAAGGCATCAAAACTATGAATAACGCATGTGGAAATATGCACTAAACAAAAAAGTGCAAAACTGAAAATACCCCTTATATTCTAGTTTCTTCAAAGTAGCAACCTTTTGCTGTGATTATTGCTTTGCACACACTCTGCATTTTCTTGATGAGCTTCAAGAGGTAGTCACCTGAAATGGTTTTCACTTCATAGGTGTGCCCTGTCAGGTTAATAAGTGGGATTTCTTGCCTCATAAATAGTCATGAAAATAAAGAAAACCCATTGAATTAGAAAGGTGTGTCCAAACCTTTGGTCTGTACTGTATATATATATATATATATATATATATATATACACAGTATATATACAGTACAGACCAAAAGTTTGGACTTTGTGTCCAAACTTTTGGTCTGTACTGTATATATATATATATATATATATATATATATATATATATATATATATATATATACACAGTATATATACAGTACAGACCAAAAGTTTGGTCTGTACTGTATATACATACAATGGATTAGATAAAAAGATAGATTAAGTAGATTAGAATAAACACTCAGTAGCATTCGACTTTCAACAGGCTGTTGATGGGGGGGTATTCTCTTCGCTATTTCATATGGCTGTGAGAAAAACAGCCCAAAGGGTAAAGCTGTTACCACCATGTCTGACAGTTAGTACAGTGTTTAGGTTTTCAAATCTCTCCTTGGCTCCATTAAACTGTTGTCAAACTGTTGGTGAAATGACCCAATCTTTGTCTCATCTGGCCATAAACATCTTCTTTGTTCGTGCAGGTAGCTGAAAATTTTGCATGTGCTAGAAGGTGTTAATTTTGGAGCATGGTCTTCCCACACAGATGTTAAGCTCACATTACTGTAGTGCCCCATATGTACAATTTTGAGCTAGTGTGAATTAAAGAAAATCACTAATGTTGTTTAAAAACTTTATTAAAAGTGTAGAGATCAATCACAAACATGCCAGTTATTATTATTTAAAGCACTTTAAATGTTGTTGTTGCTGAAATGTGCAAGTGTGATTATGAACTTGATGATATTATATGTAAAGTTGAAAAAATAACTCAGGAGCAGAAAAAACTCTTGGCTCACTGACAAAAAAAACCCAAATAGGTTCCAGTCATAACATATTTTCAAAGAGGTAGATTTATTTAATTTATTAGCCAAACTGAAGAGAAAAATATGGACTATGATGCATGAGCTCCTAGAGTTCAGCACAGACACTAACATTACTTGACAGTCAAAAAAATGTAAGACTTCTGTTTTCACAGTACAATGAAACCCCTACAGTCAAGGAAGAAGCAGACAGTCTCTGGCGTGTGAGGGAGACTGCTGTGGCCTTGTGAATAATAAGGAAAGCGTGCATGTTTGGTCTTTTCACAAGTTCCACAGGCAGCAGTGGAAGATCAACAGATTGTTGGATTGGACTGCTGCATACTTTAGATAAGAGAGCAGAAAAATGTCCGCCTTAAGGCTTTTGTTAGAAAAGTAAAACTAACGATAACACAAGGAGAGAATAAAAAAAAAAAAAGTAATTCAGTTCAACTGCAGCGTTAAGTGTTTTCCCTGGTATTCAGGCTTTGCATTCTAATTAGTTGATGAATTATGGCTTCAGCATATTTCACTGACCTTTTATTCCTGATCTTAGGATTTCAGTCTACCTCTCCAGAACCAAGAGGTTTATTGCATCCACCTCAGTTCAAACACTATTGCCTAATTACTGGGTATATCCTAATAGAATAATTTTCATCTTCAACCGGCAGACAAACAACTTTATCACCCAAGACAAACCAGTCAAGCGTTTAGATCAGACAAGTGATCCATTCAAATCGCAGCTGGATTCAGTCTGGAGAGTAATTTGGAGATGTAACATTGTTCTTTTATACTGGCTAAATTGCACTGGCAATGCTACTTCAGGCAGTGTTTTAATGACTGTAATCACACAGTCAGTGTGGAGAAGTGCTAGTAGGAAAGACTCAGAGAAACTGAACTATCTTTGAAGATAGCTGGGTACCACAGAGGCTGAACAAGTTCGACATGGATGCATGAATGATCCATGTAGTCTCTATTACTAAGGATGAGGGTGAAAAGGCTTGAGAGTGTTCCTCAAAAATGAAGATATGCTGTGGAATGACTGGAGGCTTTGGTCAATTTAACATCCCAGTGCCCTTAATGTGCGGTGATCTGACACTGAATAAAGCTGTGACCTCATCCCACAAGTGATAACAGCGTTAATGGATGGTAAAAAGAAAAGGTAGAAGTAAGATCGCTGCAGAAAAACAGAAATTCTGCAGCTAGTCCTCATATTTAAATGCCAAATACGCAATAGCAGACGCAGGTCTGCCGTCAAAGCGCACGGATGGGGAAGATTGGATATTCCACAACTGCCTTGTTATCACAGATGGCGATAGTAGGGACAGCTGTCAACGTGCCAATTAAAATAAAGCAGTCTACCAAGTTTGTCGGGCACGTTAACCTTATTTCTAAAATTACCCGAATTAAGACAAAGTTGTATATCTCCGTGCAAAAAAATCAGACAACACGACAGGACATTGCGGTCTGAGTTCCACCAGTCCAAAAGTGTGTATTTCATAAAGTACATGATCACTTTACTTGATGACAAACAAATTCTCTCTGCAGAATGAATGAAGCGTGGGGGGCGGGGGTGAACGCAACATGCACACATTTGCTGCCTACCTTGTCTGAGCGGAGTCCGTCCGGCAGCCCCTGAAAGAGTAATCCTGTGTTTTCCGCTCAAATTTCCTTGTTTCTTTTAAAATAATCTGAAGTCAGGACTGATCACCGCACGTCACTTGCACGGAAAGGTCCCGCAGAGCGTAGTATCTTCCTGTACCGCTCTGTAGGCTGCAGAGGCATCACTGAACGTATGAACCAGCGCTGCACATGAAGGGAGAGAAGGAAAAGCCGGAGTAGAGTATGTTTAGTATGGATTCTCCAGCCTCCATTGCACACTGTGCCACACAATCAAAATAATGGAAATAGTAAAATATCACTCAAAATGTTCATTCTGGATCTACTAACGAGTTCTAGATTTTTATGTATCTTTCAGCTCCAGCTCTGCACCTTAAAAGCCTATTTATAGCAAAAGAACAGTGGGATATGTTGATTGGTTTTATGTTTTTGTGTCTACAATCAGGTGAACTAATGACAATGGCAAAGACTAGCTTTATTTATTTTTTTGCTTTACTATTTTATTTGTTTAGTGCATGGATATGAAGAGAATCCAAAGAAGCTATGTTTTAGCTCAAAATTCCTATTTGTAAGGTGCATTAAATGCTTGTATGATTCTCTGATCTCCAGGGTCAACAACTCAATTTGTCCAGTACTGCGCCGTATGCATTCATGTCCTTTCAATATTGAAATAATCCAGGGATCTTGTAAATCCTGCAAGAATAAAACTCAATTCGAGTAAATAAATCTATATTTTCATTGTTTACAATAATCTGTAATATTACTGGGTTTTTTTAAAGATTACTTAAACAGTAATCTTAAAGGTCAACAAGGTTTTAATCGCTTTATAAAACCAACAGAGGAGGACTAAATAATGCAAAAATCTGCACTGGCAGTTCCATGATAAATAAGTAAATCCATCCTGGAGAAGATTATTATGATATAAGAGCAAAATCTTTTTATCACAGCTATTATGACTAGATTGTTTTGGTCATTCTCGTGTTTTAAAAGTGGATTTATCTGTCAATACATATAGAATTTTTCACTGTTTAATGAATTTCATTAAATGCCCCGTAGTTTTGGTAGCTGTTTTACTCTAAGGATGTTTTATATGTACAAGAGATGCTGTACATTTCTAATTAGAAGAAGTTGTGCCATCTTATTCCATCTCTCTGTGTTTCTGATGCTGTGGAATGACTGGAGGCTATCCTGCTGGGAAAGACGAAAACCAACAAAGCAACCAAGCCGCTGCCTTTTTGCCTCCTAGGCAGCCTGGATCTAATAACAAGGCTGCATACTTTGATACCATAACCCTGGCAACAGCAGCTGCAGCAGCTGCACCAAAATCCTGAACTTGCTGGAGGCTACCTGGGTCTGCTAGTATGGCCTTTGAATGATCAGAAATCAATGACAGTATGCATGTTGAATACAAGCAGTGACAGAGGCTTGGGCATGACACTGCATAAGAAAACATTTGCACTCAGTCATTATTGGATCTCTTCACCATAGCTCGAAGCTTTTTCATCAGCTAGCTTTCAACAATTTATTGGTGGCAGTCGGTCAATAATGGTGTTCCCTGGAAGTGTCGGTGGAATCAATATTTCCCCCATAATACAGCTAACATTTCAGGGAGAGAGAGAGAAAAAAAACAACTGGAGTGATAATGAGAGACATTGCTTTGTATGCAGATTACATTGATTACTTGTGTTGCTAGTGGAGCGTTATGAGTTAACTGAGCTAAAAGAAATTTGTATAATTCACAGCTCATATCATACTGTGTTAATATCAGCCATCAAGTTTGACGCTATTTCACTCCCTTTGAGGTTAATTGTTAGTGTGATGATTTAATCCTGCTTTAACCCAGTATGAGAAGTCATTATGTGTTTGGAAGCAAAACTCTTACCCAAAGATGACTGCAGTAAATAAGTACGGCTTTACTGAGAGGAGAGTGCATATTTTTTGTTTTATCTTCAATTTTGTTTGCATCCAGCAGATTTTGATTAAACCACTATAGAATCTTTCTGGATTTCTGGAAATCTTTCGGCCTACTTCATGTTGTCAGACAAGTGCTTTTTGTAGTAATTCTACCAGTCGGTCAATCAGGCCAGTCTGTGGCAGGTAGAATTAAACCAAAGAATATGGTCAGTATGTGTGAATTCTGAACTTATTAATTGCATCTTCACATTTTTGGCAGTTTTTTTCCCTGAATAATTAAAATACTTTTTTTTTTTTTGAAAATACTAGTTTTCATTGTCGTTGTCTGGTTCAAAAATGTTTCTGGTGGCCTGAAATTTAAGTGATACAAAAAGCAAAAACACAAAAAAGGGGAATAAATACTTTTTTATAGTTTTGTGGCCTGCTGGAATCTCTGAGGCCAACACATCAACACAAACCTTTTAAGAAGCATGAACCAAAATAGCATGAGCAATATCAATAAGTTAGTCCCTTACACTTTTGTCAATTCAAGCAACAGATGTTTAAGATGATTTCTGCAATTGACTTCTCAGGATTACAATCCATATCTTCTTGGTTGAGAGAATATGATCAATAACCATAAATTCCTAAAGTAGCAATCATGATACACAAAATGAGTCCTTCTGAAGATAAGGAAAAATTTGTATTTGTTCTATTAAAAGAATCCAAAAACAGTTCATTTTTTAAAATCCATAATTCTCTGATTATTGTTTTCTGTATCAGGCTTTGAAGGATTAAAGGTCTCATTGGTCTGCACATGATTGCAGTGTCGCCCTGTAAATAACAAAAGCGTAAGATTTACAAAGTCCTCTTACTAATGAAGCTCATTTACAAAGCAGTTTTATAGTAAAACAGGAACTAAAAATGAATAATTTAAGCAGAAAACAATGTCCACAATGTAGCTGCTTTTATATGACACAGGGGGAGTCTCCTTAGCAGCTAAATCCAGTGCAGGTTTTTCCTCAGCCTTCAGCTCAGCATGCAACAGCCAGCTATTTATCAATAATTCAAACCAGAAAAAGATTTCCAAATGTATGAAAAATGACAGAAAGTGAAAGGTTACCTTTAAATCATTGTTAAGTAATAATAGTTTAACAGTTAAATCACATTTAGACAGTCTGTTTGAAACTGATCAGGTTGTAAGCAAAGAAATCTCAGAATCTCTCAGTTTACTACAAATAAAGGCATAATTATCTTCCTCAGCAGTTTAAATTATATCTTCAGTTTAATTATTCGGCCTATAGTAATTGCTATGCCTGAGTGATCAAATCACTAGTGGCGGTAGATGAAGCTCAGGCTATATTATTGTGAATTATTAATAACTTCACAGTAAGAAATTCTCTTGATGCTGCTATTGCAAATACACCCTTGCAACAATGCAAATGTTAATGAAGTCTGGATATCAAAATAAATTACCGGTACACAAAAAGTCTGTTATATTTTCTTTCTATATGGCTCATTGCATGCAAAGTGCAATGTTTTGTGCTTTGCAAAGTATTCATATCCTCTGCACTTTTTCACATTTTGTCACATTATAATCATATAATTCAATACAATTCATTGAATTTTTTAAATTAGACAACAGTTAATAAAGCTAAAGGAAAATAATGCATGTTTTTTTAATATATATTGTATGAATACAAGTCTGGTATGTAGCAGGACTTTATTTATTAAATAGGTGACTTCTAAAGCCAGACAGATGCCTTAAACGTTATTTAGGGGTATCAATTTGAGGTCTAGATAGGTATGCCACACTTTTTAGATCTTAGTTGCAAAACAAAAGTGAAAACCCTATATTATTTTCATTCCGCTTCACCTTTACTCTACTTTGTGTTGTTCCTTTCCCCAAAGTAAAAATCTTATTCTGAGAGACTGTATTTGGAATAGAGTTTTAATATTAGCAGTAATAATTTTCTCATAACAACACCACCACCACAAACAGTTATACAACCTTGACTGTAGCACCTTCTGCAGTTTTCTCAATCTCACTTTTCCTTCTGTCTCTACACCTATTTGAGGAACAATTTTAAAGACTTGAGAGATTAGCAGATCTGAGCTCTGAGGCATGGTTAGATACAAGAAAAAAAAAAAAAAAACACAGAATAGGAGGCCGTAAGCACATTCCCACCAGTGCTTTCAATCGAAGCTGGTGAAAAGGCCCAGGGGGACATCTGCAAACCTTTGATGTTTCCTTGAAGACTCAATTGCTTCCCAACATGATTTAATCTAGGCTTCTTTGTCTTGAAACATGATTAATTCCAGTCCATATAAGGCTAGGTGTGTGGGGGTGTAGGGGTGTGGGTGCGTGTGTGGGGGTGTGTAACCACGAGTGTGTAAATTCAAGCCTGCAATTTCATTGTTGCACATTTTTCAGTTCCCAACAAATTATTACCTAATTCTGGAGACTCCAGGATACCCAGAAGTTTTTGTGCATAGATGAGAGTTTTTGAAGGTAAGGATCAGAGATGGGAATGTACTCTTTATGTTATTCAGTCCGTATGCTAAGACTTCTTCTGCAACCATACAAACACTCGTAAAGTACTAAGAAAAGAACTGGCATTGAAGCTGAATTATTCAGATGAAGGGGGTGGAATACACAATGAATTGTGAGGTTTCGAAACAAGCCCTGAAAATGTTGGCAATCCATCACTATTACTCACTATGAACTATGTATCTGTAGGTGGGATATGTAGATTTGGAGATTGTTTAACAGAACTAAATAACACTTAAAACAGAATTGAATTCATTCATTGACACCCAAAATGTGTCAAGTTCATTCATTAACACCCACTTGATTTGTGATTGTGAGTCGAAGGTTACCGAGAAATACACAAAAATAGCTGAGTGAACCCATGTGGATGAGGTGGACTAGAAAAGATGGACGTAATCATGATAACACTTACAATGCTAAAAAAATCTCCACTGACTCTTCTTGTTATTGAATAGAACAGGTAGTACTTAGAATTTTCTATTTCTCTCATTCATGCAGCTGCCAGCCTCCATTCATCATGGGAACATCTCTGTTCTCTCTAAGGGACACAAGTTTTTTCCTCTTCCCTAAGCTTTACAAAAGAAATTCATTGGGAGCTATTAAATATTGAAGACAATATAAGGGTATGTTATAGAGGTTTTTTGACATTGCATAGGGTGACAGAGGAAGAGGAAAGTATCAATAAGTCAGGTATTGATATATTTTTTTCTTTTAAAAGAAGAAATATCATTCACAGATCAATAAGGGCTTTTTATTCAACCCTCAAATTAAGGAAAATGTGATAAAAATCAAAGAAATGGTTTTTATTTTTTCATAGAGCTTGGTTTGAGAAACATTAGGACCTCAGAAAAATATACCTCTTTTATAGCCTTTTTCTTACCTTTATCCTGATATCTTTTTTAACCCTTAAAAGTGCAATATTGGAAATAAATGTCTGAAAAACTGAATTAGTTTAAACATAGCCAAAACATTTCTTCCTTTTCACACAGATTTTTCAATCATTGTATCATAGTTCATACATTAAGCATTTATGTTGATGCTGCAGTTGTTTTTCCAAACCAACGAGTGTTTTATAGTTTGTGGTTTTTCCAAACCAACGAGCATGCGAGTTGTATGCCTAATAAATAAATTGATACTTTGATACCTAAAGTGTTAAAACTGACAAGCACAGTTTTCTGTTAAACATTTAATTACAGCTTAAGTTATAATTATGTGTAGGCTATAACACAGCAGGTATCCAAGGAAAGTGACAGTTTGGAAAAGACGTTAGAGATCTTAAAAATATAGATATTTCAGAAATAATGTGTTTGATGTCATAAGGTGAAAGCTCCACGGGTGGCCTCAATGTTCCTCACAACTGTCAACTATTCTTCCACACAACGTGAAGAAAATCGGCTTGGGAACCGCTGCGGAAGACCATAAAGTATTATCTACGAGTTTATTTTCACTTGTCTTGGGTATGATTGTTATTGATTTGGAGCTTTTAATGGTGAATTTAAGTTGATGACACAAAATGAAGTGTACAAGGTTTATTTTCAAAATCGAGGGTGTTTGCAGAGTACATTTCAGAAGACATTTTGTCCCCATGTTTGTGGCTGCATGGCTGTTAGATAATTAATTTAATATGTTTGTAAAACTCAGCTGTGAAAAATGACTCGGAATGAATGACAAGGCATTTTTTAGTCAGTCGAAATATTTTGAATGGTATAGAAACAGGAGGACATGAATGCATGTAGGGTCATTGAACATGCACAAATTGAAACATTGACTCCTGTGTTATGAAAAAAAACTTTGTCTTTTTAATAACCAGCATGCAGCTTTGAGAGTGAATGCTTCACAGTTTCCTCACAGCTGCGCCTGGGAGTTTTGTTAGAGAAACTCCTGCTCCCTGGAGCCGGTTCCTAATACTGCTACGGTGGCACTGTGTCATTACTTTCTGTCATCACATTGCTGCCTTGTCCTTTTTGGTTGAGACAGGCAGGAGCAATTCCTGCTTGAACTATTTGCTGACAGCTAAAGGTGCTGAGGGAACCAAACAGACTACATTCTCTTTGCTTCGCTGCACTGCTTTCTCTTCCCATCTCCCTCTCTTTGCCCTCTCCATCTCTCTTCCCACCTGAAATGACAGGTGTCTGAGGAACTCCCCTCACATTCAATAAAGACTTTGACCTTGGCAAATAATCTGTGTCATATTCATTAAAACTTTTCTGTGTGCTTTCCATCTGTCATAAAGAGCATGAATGTGCCCTGTTCGTGAATCATTATAATCCACATTCAAGTACAGTTTTAATTTTTATTCATATAAAGTATTGCAAGACATGTCATTTTTCTTCATCTCGAAATCATGAATAACTTTGTGCTGGTCAAAACATTACATTTGCTCAAATTTGTGGTGGTTGTAACTAGACAAACAATAAAATAGTTCAAGGTATGAATACTTTCACGAGACACTATTTTATAAGAAATCTTATGGCCATAACTTATTTAGAGGATAGAAGGACAATAAAAATTGGGCTTTTTAAAAGGACATTTCAAAAATAAAAGTTTTTCTGTGAACACAAACCGCTGGCTTTCTCCCTTAGAACTAAGCAGTTCTACATTTAAGGCACTAACAATGTCACTAAACCACCATGCATTCTGCTGCTGGGAGTTTATGACTCTGACAGTATTGGATTCAGAGATGAAAGAACGAGGGGTAGCTGGATATGAAAGTAAATCACACAGGACAGAAAGAAAGAGAAACAGAGAGACAAGCCGCTGCAGGCAGACATGTGTTAAATGTTAGTTTGTAAAAAGGAAAGCTTTGCTGTCAGGGCATCAGGGAAAGATCACGGCTCTATATCTACCATCAATAGAAATCACATTCACACCATCCTTCTGGGACGTATACTGCATAAAAGTACACTAAATCACTGCTGAGATCAGAGGAGCTGAGCTATACTGCAAAGCACACCTCGTCCTCTTTCTGGGTCTCACCAAACCTCCTGCTTGTTTGTCTTCTGTGAAGCTGCTGTTTTCTCTCATGCATGACAAACATTCAATTTGTCTTAATTTTGTTTTCTGGTCCAAAGAAGTTTAGCATCGTATGGAGTGCAAAGCTGGGGTAATTAAATTAAAGAGTTTGTGTTCTCCATCCTAAGGATAATGAATGCTGCTGTGGGCTGAAAGCTGAAAAGTGACTTTGACCTGACAGGAATTCAAAGATAAATTCAGAAACACAGGTCGATGATTTGAGCAAAAGCCTTGATGGCTTTACAGATGCTGAAATCTGACATGTTGAAGGTCAAACCAGCAGGAAGTTACTCACTACAAAGAACGGGAACCAGAAGAAGACAGAACAGGCTCAATGCCCTTTAAGGAAGAATCTCAGGAAATCTCCCGGAGAGATGAGAAGATTGAAAGGTGTTTGCTAATTGGAGGAAAGGTTGGTCAAGATGGAGACTTATTTTATCAATTCTGCTTGTCCTTTTGGCCTTCCATGTCTGAAATATGAGAAGTCTTGCCTAATCACACGTTTAGCACTCATGTGGGTCTACTATGGTGAGTCGCAACAGTTTATATTATCCTCTTTTATTTGTTTATGCATACAAACACCTCAGATCTGACATTTCACACACTTTTCACTGCTCTCTTCCATCACTTTGTTAATGCCTTTGCTGAACTTTTCAAGTTAGACACGACAACCTCTTCACACAGTCCTACAGATGATGGACCAATGTGTTTTTAAGATATTGCTATGCTCTTGTACTCAAAGGCTGTTTTGTTTTTACCAGCATTTCATGCAAAAGTGTTCTTTTGATATACTGTAGATTATGTTATTTTTATAATTTAGAAATTCTGAATTTCTGAATGGCATACAGGGCTGTTTGCAGGTTGGTAAGTGTTTTGTGTGCAGCTTCCTTCTCTGATTGCAGGGTGCGACCAGCAGGTGTGTCTTCACAACTGAAGCTTAATAAGTTTATTCAGGAGGAGTAAATCCCCTTGAGACACATGCCAGATTGTTCTTACTGCACGAGTAGTAATCAAGCCTCCACTAGTTTATTGTTTGGCATTCTCTGATGCCTGCGCATACCCTCTTTGTCATCCTACTTTTGGGAAAATCTGTTCCTGTTCGTATTCCATTCCCAAATTCCAGCATTCTGCCTCCTTGTTCTTTGAGTTCATTGGCGAACTCACCTCAAGATCTTCTTCATGAATTTCCTCACCGCTCCTGTGATTCTTGCTGTCTGGACTTCTCCTCAACCAGCATACCCACTTGCCCATCATCCAGTGTTCCACTATCTCTCCATCTCCTTCTGGAAGAAAGAACAGAGAAACCATAAGCAACATGCATCACACACCACCTACTGCCAATCTCAACCTTCGTGGATGAACTTGCTTCTTTCCTGGAAACGCTGCCATCTCACAAACAGTATTGTTACATTTTGTACCATCTCATCATATAGTATCTCAATGACTACTTACCTTCCCTCCACAGTGTAGACCTAGCCTTCCTGAATCTTGACAAACAATTCACTTATTATCTTGTCAGTAAACTGTTTAAATCCTTTTTAGTCTGTTATTGTGGCCTTCACTATTGACTCACATAGAAAAAACATGACACTGCATCACCAAGCAAACCCCAATGAATAAAAAGAGTACAAAATATATAGCTAGTGTTATATAGTCTTGCATCAGAACAATCAGGTATGTAGATTTTTTTTTAAAGAAATGGTTTTACATATCTGTGTGTTTGATATCAAATAATAAGACAAAACAGTCCTTGTCTTGTTTTAATGCACATTTATCAAACCAAGGCAGAGGGACTAAATTCGGCCTGCTTTGTGGCCCTATATACTCTAGCAGGACACATGCTAAAAATATACTTTATTTTATAAATCAAATCAAAGCAGTTTTTATCTGTATGCTGACAAATTATAATGCCAATATTTCAATATTTAATTTTAAGAACTCATAAAATGTAGTCAGTTTTTAATAATTAACCAGTTTGTAAATTAGGAGTGATGTTCTGCTACAACCCCTTGAGGACATTTGTGATTTTGATGTGGATCAAAATAAAAAGTACGTTTGACACCCTTGGCCTAATGTAATTAGACACAATTAAAGAAAAACATGGGGAAGAAAAAATGTCAGCAGAAGTAAATGTGTGTACAAATAATGCTGTACATATGCTGAGATGGTAATAAAAAAACAACAAAAACAAGAATACACATTCTAAATTAAACAGTAAACAGCTTCTTGCCAATCGTATTGCCTTACAGGCAGACTCTGCATCACAACGAGTAAGTCTGAGTTTAGAATCCCAACAGGTGATGGACTTTTGAGTTGCAATGAAGGTACTGCTATTTCTTTTTTTTTTTTGCCTTTTTACCTTACCTGGACGCCCATTGTAAATATGCTGCACAGCTTCTTCAGGGTTTTTTTTCACCTGAAGATGAGAACAATAAACACTATCTAAAGTGAACTATGGTACTGGCCTATCATTTTTGTCCAAGGTATAACAGAGTCCTACCACAATATCTAAAAAGTGTTTCATGAGGCTCTAAATGTGGAAAAAAAAATTTACTAATTTTTCTGTACACCTTTGACCCTCACCAGCAGCCCCAATGATTTGACTGACAGGAAACTGTCCAGATAAGGGCCATTTTTGAACAGTGTCTATGTCCTAAGATCTGAAAGAATATGTGTTGGTTTAAACTTGATTTGAAGCTCTGCAGCAGTCTGCCACAGTTATTGGTCTTTTTTGTAGCATGAAATGATTATTTTGACAGGCTCTTGCAGACCAAAGTGGTTTCATATGTGAGGATTTATTTTATATGACAGCTTGTTGAGGATAGAAATGTGGGAGATTTAAGGGAGGAAAGCTATGATCCCGGTAAAATTTCCATCATCAAAATTCAGAATGTATTGCTGCAGGCTGGCCATATGAGGTCAGTAAGTTTCCTAATGAACAATATTGGACAGCGATTCACTATTCTGTGGATTCAGCAGTCTGTCATGAAAGTGGTGTGGATGGTGGTGAGGCAGACGCTGTAGACCCAGGTATGATGAATAAGGAATTTAATAAGGCAACACACAGTCCAAAAACAGTCCCAAAGCCGGGCAGCACGGCCGAGCTAAAGCCAGGGCTCGACGCCGGTAGCAAACGGTTAACGAGGGACGAAAGGTAGACAGGGCACACAGGAACGGCACGACAAACGCCAAGGGCGGCAAGTAACGACAAGGACCCGACAAAGAACAGACACACAGGTGACACTAAATACACTGGGGGTAATCATAGAAACGAGACACACCTGGGAACAATCAAGGGGAGGACAGGACAACGAAGAGACTTAAGGGGACAGAAAACTCTAAATAAACACAGAAAGACACAGATCATGACAGTACCCCCCCCTCAAGGGCGGCTACCAGACGCCCAAGAAAAAAAAAAAAAAAAAAAACCCAAAAAACCCAACAAGGGTGGGTGGAGGGGTGCCGGACGGCGGGCCAGAGTCCAAACGAACAAAAAAAAACAACCCACAGTCGTGGGCGGAAAAACAAGAAGGGCCAAGAGTCCATAAACAAAAAAAAAAAAAAAAAACTACCCACAGGGTGGGCGGAGGCAAAGGAGGCGGGAACCACTGAGGTGGTCTGGCGGTCGTCCGCGGCAGCGGGAACTACGGAGGTGGTCCGGCGGTCGTCCGCGGCGCTGGAGGCGGGAACCACGGAGGCGGTCCAGCGGCCGTCCGTGGCGCTGGAGACGGGAACCACGGAGGCGGTCCGGCGGCCGTCCGTGGCGCTGGAGACGGGAACCACGGAGGCGGTCCGGCGGTTGCCCGCGGCGCTGGAGGCGGGAACCCCGGAGGTGGTCTAGCGGCCGTCCGCGGCGCCGGAGGTGGCAACGGGGAGTCCCGGGGGCCGCCCACAGACGGCGACGACGAGCCCCCCGAGGCAGGGTCTCTGGTGGAGCACAGGGGGTCTCAGTGGGAACACAGAAGGTCGGGGTCTCAGGAGGATCGTAGGGGGTCTGGGTCTCTGGAGGAACGCAGAGGGTCTCGGGAGTCGGGGTCTCAGGAGGAACACTGAGGGTCTCGGTCTCGGGAGGAACGCTGAGGGTCTCGGTCTCGGGAGGAACGCTGAGGGTCTCGGTCTCGGGAGGAACGCTGAGGGTCTCGGTCTCGGGTGGAACGCTGGAGGTCAGGGTCTCGGGTGGAACGCTGGAGGTCAGGGTCTCGGGTGGAACGCTGGAGGTCAGGGTCTCGGGTGGAACGCTGGAGGTCAGGGTCTCGGGTGGAACGCCGGCTGGAACGGCCTCCGGTGCGCCGGCAGGAACGCCGGCTGGAACGGCCTCCGGTGCGCCGGCCGGAACGCCGGCTGATTCGGCCTCGGGTGCGCCGGCCGGAACGCCGGCTGATTCGGCCTCGGGTGCGCCGGCCGGAACGCCGGCTGATTCGGCCTCCGGTGCGCCGGCCGGAACGCCGGCTGATTCGGCCTCCGGTGCGCCGGCAGGAACGCCGGCTGATTCGGCCTCCGGTGCGCCGGCAGGAACGCCGGCTGATTCGGCCTCCGGTGCGCCGGCAGGAACGCCGGCTGATTCGGCCTCCGGTGCGCCGGCAGGAACGCCGGCTGATTCGGCCTCCGGTGCGCCGGCAGGAACGCCGGCTGATTCGGCCTCCGGTGCGCCGGCAGGAACGGCCTCCGGTGCGCCGGCGGGTGCGCCGGCCGGAACGCCGGCTGATTCGGCCTCGGGTGCGCCGGCCGGAACGCCGGCTGATTCGGCCTCGGGTGCGCCGGCCGGAACGCCGGCTGATTCGGCCTCGGGTGCGCCGGCCGGAACGCCGGCTGATTCGGCCTCCGGTGCGCCGGCAGGAACGCCGGCTGATTCGGCCTCCGGTGCGCCGGCAGGAACGCCGGCTGATTCGGCCTCCGGTGCGCCGGCAGGAACGCCGGCTGATTCGGCCTCCGGTGCGCCGGCAGGAACGCCGGCTGATTCGGCCTCCGGTGCGCCGGCAGGAACGCCGGCTGATTCGGCCTCCGGTGCGCCGGCAGGAACGCCGGCTGATTCGGCCTCCGGTGCGCCGGCAGGAACGCCGGCTGATTCGGCCTCCGGTGCGCCGGCAGGAACGCCGGCTGATTCGGCCTCCGGTGCGCCGGCTGGAACGCCGGCTGAAACGGCCTCGGGTGCGCCGGCTGCGCCGGTTGGGGGTGCTGGTCCCGGAGCTGGAGCTGGATCTGGGCTGGCGGAGAAACTGTGCGGATTGGGAGGCAGAGGGTTACCTCTCAGCACGGCAGCCGCCGTCAGGCACTCCCTCTCTGCCTCCTGTTGCAACTCCGCCAGCCCCAGATGCGGAAGTCGCGGGATCCATTCGTCCAGCATAATCACCAAGCGTGTGGCTATATTCAGGCGGTGACGGGCAGAGTATGGCCTTGCCACCTCTTCGACATAGTCCTTTATGGTTTTCCGCAAGCCCCCTGGGTCCATGATGTAATTAGCGTGCCTCACCGTACAATTGGTCGGGTCCTTCTGTCATGAAAGTGGTGTGGATGGTGGTGAGGCAGACGCTGTAGACCCAGGTATGATGAATAAGGAATTTAATAAGGCAACACACAGTCCAAAAACAGTCCCAAAGCCGGGCAGCACGGCCGAGCTAAAGCCAGGGCTCGACGCCGGTAGCAAACGGTTAACGAGGGACGAAAGGTAGACAGGGCACACAGGAACGGCACGACAAACGCCAAGGGCGGCAAGTAACGACAAGGACCCGACAAAGAACAGACACACAGGTGACACTAAATACACTGGGGGTAATCATAGAAACGAGACACACCTGGGAACAATCAAGGGGAGGACAGGACAACGAAGAGACTTAAGGGGACAGAAAACTCTAAATAAACACAGAAAGACACAGATCATGACACAGTCAGTGTCCTTGAAGTGCGAAACAATGAGAAACAACACACAACGGCAAAATGAAACAAAACAACAACAAAAACGGATTATGTCACAAAAGAAGCAATTATTAAAAGTTAAAGAATCAGCCTAAAAAAATGGGTGAATAAAAGTGAGGAAAAGTAATGAAATAACAAAAATACAGAAAATACTCATGCATAACAGAGATGACAATCTACCATCCCCCCAGAGACTTCTAAACAGCTATTATTCCAGAAGGCATGTGAATAAAGACCCCCTGTGGCGCAAATGTCCCCCTAAATTTAATTGCTAACATAAAAATCCTCTGTACACAGGAAAACAGAGGACGGTGATAAAAACAAGATCCCTGAGAATCATAGAAAGATGCTGGAAAAAAAAAATATTGGTCCTGCAGGGTTAAAGTTGTATGCTTTACAATGATGGATCTAAATTGTCTTAGATCAGTTTGCAGATAACAAGCTCATAACCACAGCTGATACCAAATAGCACATAAATATTTAAAATTTCTTTCTTCATGTATATTGCTAAATTGGAGTAAGATCTTAACTTAAATTAAGATTACAAGAAAGATTTTCATCTACTAAGATGTAGAAAAATGCAAGAGGAATATTTTACACATTTTAAACATTCTTCATATACAGTCAGATGTTTACTTACATTTCCTTGGTGTTTGGAAGCATTGCCTTTAAACTGTATGACTTGAAACAAGTCATACATTTTGAACTTCTTGCTGCAATCTCCTTCAAATACTTGGTGGAAATTATGGACTCTTACAAGCATAACTGGCGTAATTCATTTTGTTATCCCAATATCTACTTTGATCTACTGGTGGTGCACCCAGTCATTGCCCATTAGGAAGACCCATTTGTTCCCAAGAATAATTTTTTTTTTTTTTAAATACACCAGTCCCTTCTGCAGCAAAACCCTCACAAAACTATAATCAAATCAAACTACAAAACAATCTAAGGTTCTAAAAGACATATGCAAAATTAATTTTTTTGGCCCTTAAAATTTTTTGTATTATAGTTTGGGTGTCTAGGAGTTCAAAAATTTTTATTTCTTATCTCCTAGTGCTGCGTAGATATATTTATATTCTTTTTGGGACATGTTTTTCAGTCTGTTCATTTTTCTCTATTCCCCAGTACAATTTCTTGTCTCTTGTCACTGCATTTGCTGTGGGCAGAGGCGGTTCTAAAAGTTTCTTAGGGAAGAGTTTTTGTTTAATACTTTATTATTTATTATCAAACTATTTTTACCAAATATTCTACTTTTACACTTCTATTTACTTTGAATCTTTGGCCGGTGTAGCTGTGACGAAACGTCTACCCCAGGGATAAACAAAGTATTCCTGATTTCTGATTTAGGTCACAGTTAAAGGACCAAGAAAGGCTTAGATATGAGATATGAGACAGAGTGCCTTGCAAAAGTCTTTAGATCCCTTGAATGTTTGCCCCATTTCAACCACAAATATTATGGAGCAATAAAAACTATTGCCTAACTATGAATATTACAAGTTTTTAATTTATTTATTTTTCTTACAATAAACCTTAAAAATTGTTACATGCATAAATGGATTCAGCCCTCTGGGTCAATAATTTAGAGCACTGCCTTTCACTGTAATTAGAGTTGCAAGTCCTTTGGGATATGGCACTATCAGCTTTCCATATCTAGACTGAACATTTTGCTGCTTAGTCCACTGTCCTCTAGGGGCTCTCTTAGTCGAAGAGAGCTTCTTTTTTCTGCTTTGTTTGCAAGCTTGTTGTTACACCTTGATGCACAGCTACAATCACTTTCTCTTCATCAGTTGACTCCAAAAAGCCTTCAGTCATTCAGTGCCAAACCTATTCCTCTTGGGCATATGTAAATTGCTTGACTGTTAAATTTAATCCTGTGTACTGATTATTTTTTTCTGTTTGGTAAACTGTTTTAATTCAAGATATCTTGTTACTGATGGAAACTATGGTAGGGATTCTTTGCCATTTTCTTTAACTTAGTCCTGTCCTGTTTTGTGGTCAGCCAGATAACTAATGTATTGTACTTTCATTTTTAATTAGGTAAGGACTGTCATTTTCAGTCAGAAAGGAATATTTTTGTGTTTTGTTTATGTCTTGGAGAGCTTGATGTTTACTGCTTTCCCTTTTGTTAAGTTTTCTGAATCTGAATTTGGACAATATAGTCCAAATTCCAAAAGTGACCAGGGTAAAGTTCAGTAGATTTACTTTATACATTTTGTATTACACCGTGTGAATCCCAAACTTCCATTTTAGGTTTTGTAACATTGCCCATTCATTTTTTCAGACTTACTTAAGCCCAGCCAGGTTTTGATCCCCAATTTAGAGACTCTAAATTGGATTTTGATCAAAACTTCGATTGGATCTTTTTAACACATAATATACTTTGATCTATGCCAGTTCTGGCTGTATTCTTAAGGTAACTGGACTCTAGGAAGATGACCCTCTGCTGTGGTCTAAAGCCTCTAATTAGTTTTCTTCCTGCTCAAAGCTCTGTCCATCTTCCCACCAATTTTTCCTGGTTTCTCTGTCGCTATCACAAAAAAATTGTCCTCAGCATAATTTGGCCACAACCATGTTTTACTGTGATTATTGGTTTGATCAGAACAACATGCAGTCTTGTATGCAGATTAAAAATATATAATTTGGTCTTATCTTACTAGAGCACATTTGTTCATGTTTTCTGCTTCCCCAACATGACTTGTGCCATTATTTAAATTGGATTTCTTTTGACATTCCTTCAACAATTGTTTTCTTCTCACTGATTTTTCATACAGGACATGAAGCATGAGGTGCATTGCTTGTAGTTTTCTTTTGAACAGATTCTCACATTTGACTTGTGTATCTTTAGATTCCTCTGGAGTTATCGTGGCCCTCTTTGTGAGATCCACAGGTTGACTCTATTTACTAAGTGACTTCTAAAGGCAGTGTTGTATCAAAAAGATAGCTGAATACAAATACATACCACACTTGTCAAATATTGAGAAAATGAATAAAACCATGTTTTATCCCAGTTCCCATGATCCTTTGTGTTGTGTAATATTAAATCTGAATAAAGTGGGCATTCAGGTTTGTTGTTGCTCTGGACAAGAAGGGAAGATATTCAAGGGGTATTACACATTTCACCCATACTTCCTCACCTTTATTGTCCTCTGCCATCCTCATTTGTAATCTATGTGGCACAGCCACCAGTATTGGTCATGGTAGTATAATTGTGACATTAACAGGCACCTTGGTTCTATGGGGATCCACAAATGTTACTCATAAATTTGCAGCGTGAAAGTCACATAGTCTGCGCTGGGGAAAGACGAATTCATGGAGCCTATTAGTCAAGGTCTCTAAATACCAAACGTTGTATGCAGGACGGTCTCTATCCAATAAAGCCTACACAGAAATGTCTTATAGGCATGATTTTTCAACTTCCCTGATTGAAAGGATTTGCAGCTTTTGCAGAAATATCAGATAAAAGTTGTTTTTCATGCAAACAACAAAAAAATATAGGAACTGTGTTGTCATTAAACGATGCTTTAGTGTAACTATGGGATTTATTGTTGCAAAGACCTAAATGAGTCATAATGTGAATCACAACATAATCCCAAAGTGACAGTGATCTTTATTAATACCCATCATGCACATATCCCTCATAATGAAAGTGATCAAAAGTGGCGGGCGTGTAATTGGATGTGATTTGGCTCATTAGATGATGAACAGCCAACAAATTGGGCCTTGTCCTTTGCCAGCAGCCTGGGTCACAGTAATCACTCAGTCAACATGAAAGAGTTGTCCATTCTAAGCTTTAGAGCACAACTTCAACTGACACCAAATATTGTTCCGACTAAGGTTTGTAACAATGTCAAGTGTTCTTTCAGTATATTTAGCTTCAACAGAGTGGGAAGAGCTCTTTGACTTAAGTGTCATGAAGAGCTGTAACAGCAGAGAGCTTTTTATCCACTCTTCTATGATGACTATCAAATATAGCAGTTTGTTTCCTGCAGCATACTACATGAACACTGATTGAATCTGTGCTTATAACTAAAAAAAACTTTAATCTGGAAAAAAAACGTTATAAATAATTAGAGACACGTCAGAGGAATGCAATCTCTTAGTATGCGTACGGTGTGATGCTGTTGTAGTAAACAAAAGTGGGCATATAGCTATTGGATAATATGACCAAAAAACAGAACTTTAGGGAACTCTACTGCCACGTTCCACATTATATTTTCAAATTAGACTTTACCAGTTGGAGCGTTAACATTTGCTTTGACTTGTTTTACTTTTAAAAGCAAATTAAGAATTAGAGCCTTTTCTTATGCATATCCAAAAGATAGATTCTGCTGCTACACTTAAAAGCAAACCAGCAACTCCACCTCTTAATTGATGAAAATAACACAGGTTTTGGAGTGGCCTTGTCAAAGTTCAGACTTGAATTGGATTGAGATGGTGAGATCGTAGATTAAATAGGCTGTTCATGCTCAAAAAGTCTTGCAAAGCTTGATGGTAATTCTTGCCACCAAAGGTAATACAACTAATTAGTGGATTTCAGGGACAATTAGATGTGCACAGCACTGTATAGAAGTGTGAACACAACACTAGTTCAACCTAAAACTCAATGAACATTTTTGTGCCTCAAGCATACCTGGGCCAATGTTGAGTGGGTCGTTAAAAAGAAATAAAAAAGAAAAAATTCCGACATTTAGAGCCCTAGATTAAAATACTTCACATAGTCATAGTAAATGATCACCATGGAATCTGCTTTGTTGGAAGCACATACAAAGAAATTAAAAATGACTCATAACTTAAAAGCTTGTGTGTTTTGTCTCGTCCTGGCAGATGGAAATCCACTCCAGCTACATTTTCTCAAATCTGTGAACTATTTAGATTAATAAAACATTCAGAGTAATGGTAAGTCTCATCTCCTTAACTGACCATGTATTTTCATGTAAATTCTTCTGCAAGCTGCTGGTCCACACAACTCTGACAGCTTCACAATGCCACCGTATTAAGCAATGGTGCCACTGTGTGGACAAAAGCTACACACACAAAACCTGCAGAGGCTTATCTTGACTTAAAAGGAGTCAGCACTCCTTTTAAACAGAATTCAAATATTAGCCATTCAGTTACTAAAAATGCAACCTGTATTTGTACCCACCCTAAAAAGCCAAAGTAGAGACTGTAGTAAAAATGCAGCAAACATTTAGGGAAATATAGAAATGAACAATTTAATAAACTTTATATATATTATTATTAAACTATGAACAAAAAAAACCTGACAAGTTTGTGGCACATCTGTTATCTTTACAGAAGAGGAAGTTTGCACCCTGTCAACCATGGGAGATCATCACTCTTTCTTTAGCTTTGTTAATTTTTGAAAGCTTTATTTCTTTTTTTAGTTTATAAAATCCCCACTGCAGCCTTCAGGGTAACCTAGTTTGTGTTGGACACATTCAACTCTTTCTAGTACTTTTTATACAAGTTGGTCTTTACTCTTCACCCTGCTTTTAACAACAAAATAACAAACTATTTATGACAGAGGGAGATAACAGACGCTATAAAAAGGACACACCGTGACACCAGTTATGATAGTTATGACATCTTGTCCTTCCCTGTTATACGGCTGAGACTTAACTCCGTTTGTTGTTAAGAGCCACAGGACAGATGAATAAAGACAAATAGATTCAACTTTTTTGTATTTTTAGTACTTTTTCTGACACACTTTTCCTCCTGTGGATTTTAACCCCTCAGGGTCACCATGGTAAACCACAACCCACCCAGGATTATACTGATGTTTGTCGGATTATTTACCTTATTTCCTGCAATTACTTTAAACTTTCTTTCAGGCTTTGGAAATTATTCAGGTGAAATTTTTTGTTTTACATAAATCCAGTTATCTCAAGGATTTTAAAAGGATTCTCCAGAATAAATAGGTAACTCTCAATGCAGGTGTCTTCAGGCAGCGTACAGAAGATGTCTCTCTCAAGTATATGACATCTGTAACTCCTGCTCAGTGGACGTTTTTCGTGTGGGATTTCATTTACTTTTGGTTTTTTGCCATGTTTGTGTACTTGTTGGCTGGACTTTGTAGAAGGTAATGACTTTTTTTTTAAATTATTTATTCAGTACAGACAACACAGACACATTGGTGTAAAACCAGATGCTCAATTTTCAACACTTTTGAGTTACAGATGGAAAGGTTCTATAGCTTTTTCACAGAAAGAATATTTCTTTCTGTTTTAATACTTTACAACACCCTGCTGTCCTGTCACGTGGGAAATCACACTTTGTTGTACTGAGTCAATTTATTTCTCCTCAGTGCACTCATTTTCTCTTTACACCTTCCAGATTGCTCAAACATCGCATGAAAAGACAGATTATTTCCCCACAGGCTCCTTCTGTTTGTCGACATGTGCTTAGTATTTAACTGTATTATCTCTGCCCAGTGCAGGAGTACATATGAGTGGATGTATACCACACCTGCAGTGTTGCCTTATGGGTTTCATGTCAGCATCATCATTTACCTTAGCTTGAACATCACCTGGCTCTTTCTGTATGACAGAGAGTAAGTATGCTAACTCACACTAACCATCAGGCTCCTCCTCTTGTCGTCTCTTTTGATTCATAGGAACATTTTATTTCTCTGTGTCCAGGATGCTGCTCCCAGTGCTCATAACTGCAGCTCTAATGACACTAACTGATTACATGACGCTATTTTTCTCCTGCCATGGGCTAAAGATTTATGGTGCCTGGCTGAGCAAACATCGCAACGCAGACCTCTGGATGTTCAGGATATTGGTAAAACTATAAATATAGGGCAACATTCTTGGGCAGCTTTTTATTTGGTCTTTGCAACATATTTGCTACGACGGGTATGACTAAAAGCTTGTAAAATCCCATTCTGAAGCTTTCATAAGTAATTATCAAATTTAGAATTTGATAAGTAATTATTAAAAAAAAAAACACATTCATTTTGATGCTGAAAATCATTAAGGTAAATTGTAACGTCTTCTTTCTTTTTACTTCCCTGTTTCCTATTTTTATCTTGTTTTTATCTGCCAAACTCACCCTTCGAAGTAAAATCGGGCTGACACTGATTTGTCGAACTTTACAAGTTGAGCCTAATATTTTGAAAATAAAATATAGTTGAATTATATTTTATTCAATAAAATATTATTGAACAATAATGGGGGATTATTTTTTACAATTATTAGACAACATAAAAGCAGCAGATTGTGAATGAGTGAGTTTGACAGACAACATAATTTATGTATGTGTTCTATCTGATGCCACAAAAACACAAACAACTGTTCACAAGCAAGTAACTTTAAGAATGTGTAAATAAATTAATCAAAAACACACATCTTTGTAGCATTTACTAACTGGTTTTTGGTTCACTCAAGCTGTCTCTCATTGTGTCAAAACAGGTGCAAAATGGAGTGGCAGTGTATGCCACTTGGGGAACACTCTCCACTTTGCTGAACCTGACAATCTACTTGCAGCATCAGACGGAAGCATCTCGATATCACTGCACAATGTTGTCACTGCTGCTGCTCCTGATGGAGCTGTTAGTGTGGTGAGTCTGACTCCCAGCTGCCTTATGCAGTTTAACTGCTGCTGTTGCTTGCCATGAGACAGGAGCAGAGGAAAAAAACAAGCCTTTTTTGTCTTCTGCTGCTTTCAGGTTTCTGTTGGAGAACTTCTATCTTGATAAGCACCTACGCTATACTGTGACCATATACCCTGTAGTTATCCTGTGGCTGACAGGCATCCTAGACAACAATGCATCCCCTGGTACCAATTTGTACATCCTTGAAGGTAAAGTTTCAAGTGTGCAACAATATTGAAAAGATAAAACAGATAAAACATTGTCATTTTGCATGTATGATTAATTGTGGGCAGGTTGTGTTTTTTAAGAAATAATTTTATTATTGAACAACTGCAGAGCTTCCAGTAATTCCTAAATGTTAATGAACCTCAAACATGGGTGCTTAAGAGAGTACAAGTGAGGTGTTAGCTTTTTGGGGAAAAATATATGTGTGGACAATTATTGGGAAAATATTAAAGTTATTACTCAACTAAATGAAATAGACAAAATGTCTCATCTCACTGTAAATCTGCTGTTTATGAAGGGCCTGCAAGTTCCAAGATCATGTATACTTGAACACTTGATTTCTGTCTCACTCTGCAGTTTTGATCCTGGTGATTGCCTGTGTCCTGCTTGTTGTTCTCATCATCCTGGTGGCGTGGAGGCATCACAAACAACCTCTTTACACAGACAATGAACTCAGTTTGACTCCAGTGGAAATATCGTTGTCACAACCCAATCTTTTCCTATGAATACTTTCCTGTGATGATGATAAAATATTACATGTACATAGAAAGAAGAATTTTTACATCATGAATGCTTAAGATGTCATTCCACTTTCTTAAGAAAACTTGAAACATCATGCATACCTTAGACTGCCGGAGATAGACACCAGTCTCCCTGCAAAACTGAAAGAATAAGCAGATTTGGACAATGGAAGGATGTATACCTCTTGGAAAAGTGTTGTACAGTGTTGTTTGTTTATAAATGACAACAACAATATAACTTTTGAATACACTGGAAGAACTTATGGGAAATAAATTACAATACATTGAGGAGTGGAGTGTACTCTGCAAGCATGCTTTTTTGCAACAGTTAAAAAATTGAAGCTACAAGTGGCATCACCAAGTCATCATAATGAAACAGGGTTTCTACTGATTTTCTTGCTCTGTTTCATGTCTATGAAATATTTTCTATCTGTGCTGTTCAGTGGAGTTTACTGAACAGCACTAGGGACCATGTGTTCTCAGATCAGACTAAAATATTGATTGGCACTGCCATTTTCTGCAGTGAGGACCCTGTGTGTGACACAATTAGGGTAAAGGACAAAAAGCCAAGTTATTTACACAATAACCTGGAACTAACATAGTTCTACGTGATACACATTCCATATTGTATGTTCTATGTCAAAAAATAGCAATATCCACTAAAATTAGAATATGAAAGAAAAACAAAACATGCATTTTTAATAAATAAAACTCTATATTGTCCACTTAAGCTAGTTTTCAACCTAAATTCCAAAAAATGTCTTGATTTTTGTCACCTACGTCCATAAGGGATTTTATTTTTGGTCATGGAACATAATATATGTATATCCTTGAATTTTCATTTTGCCCACAGGTTGCATTAACATTGTTAATACAAATAAAATTCATAGGTGAAAATCATTGAACTTGCTTAGGAAAACCTCTGAAGATAAAATCCAGATAACTATATAGTTTTGTAATGATTTAATCACCAGAGGAAGCATACACTGTGTCATTACACTCCATGTGGGTTCAGAACTTCTGTAAACAAAAAGTGACATGTAGGTTTAAAGTCAAGAACCTGAAGTGCTTCATTGACAGCTGAGAGCAAGCCATATTTCATAAGATCATAGAAGACATGTACATGAGTGAAAAGGCACAGCTAATAATTTTGACACTATTAAACTTTATTCTTGCTGGGAGTTAAATGTATGGCTAAGAGAACAATAAGTTGTTAGAGGTGTTTTTATTAATTTTGTAATAAATGTTTAATTAAAAATAACTATATTTTTTCTCCTTGGAGAAATTATATTTATGGATCCAGTAGTTGGACTCAATAACCAAGCTGTTACAACATGTCATGGAAAAGTAATCAGAGCAAGATCATAAAATTTCTCAGCAAAAGCCAAGTTCCAAAGTCCCATGAACAAGATAATAGTACTAATGCGTTGTCTTCAGAATCTCCCCGCTGAAGTCGATCGTACAACGACTTCCATTATGTTTCCCCGGATGGAAAATACTGGTTTCCATTTAGCGATGCATGCTGGCAGCATCGTTCTTGCAATCATCACTCAGATAATCTCAGAAGTCTTTTTTTACCTGGCGAAGGAAGACAAAGTGCCCAATGGTGAGTGATACATCATGCAAGCATTTTTCAATCATGGAATTAAAACTCAAAGATTGTAGGAATCAAAGAAATGTTGGTGTCTTCTCACACAACTTTTGATATTAGTATTTTTGCAAGATCGTGAGTACACACAGATTAGTGATTATTAGCTTTTCTGTCCTTAGCTGTTTTTCAGACTTCATCCTGGAATGTGTCCAAGACTTTCTCCCTAGAGTTGACGATGGACTCGTGGTCTGAGAACTTCTGGATCTGGATTGATCTGTGGTCTAAAATGTGGCTTGTTTATGCAGCTGTGAGCCTCTTCAGAAGGTACATCTGCGGTGCAAGAATAAAGGTTGTTTTTGCCAGAATTTCTGATCTTGACATTGCTCTCCTGTATATAGAAATGTACTCGGCCCCCAGTCGTGCAATCCTGAAATCCACCCTCCCAAATTCTTTCTGATGTGGACTATCATAAATATTACAAGAGTGTGTAGCATGCCTATGTGGGATAGACAGTAAGTTGTGTGCAACACTGCATATCATGTGGCTAAGACTGAACAAGTAAATTATTTACACCAGTAAATTAAAGCTATTTCTGCTTTCTACAGCTATATCCTACCAGCAGTGTTGTCTAGGTGGATTTTACCACTTCACAGCTTCTACATGCTTTTCCTTTCCTACTCCAACCTGAACAAGCATAAAGCCTGGCTGGCAATCAACAACCCTGGTGTGATTCCATGGACACGTTATCTGGTGATAAGACCGTGACGGCTGTTGCAGTGTTACATTGCCTTCCAGTAACCTCAATAATCCTTGAACTTTTTCACATTTTGTCATGTTAGAAGCAAACATTTGTATGTATTTTATTGGGTTTTTATGCAGTAGACCAACACAAAATATTACCTAATTGTGAAATTTCTTTACAAATAACAATTTGAATAGTGTGGTATGAATATGTACTCAAGGCCTCTGAGTCAATATTTAAGAAGAAGAATCTTTCACTACAATTACAGCCACAAGTCTTTTGTGCTATTTTTTTTCTAACAAAAGTAGGTTTTCTTTGATAAAGACCAGGAGTGTTGTCTGGGTCCCACTTGCAGCCCTTCGATTGTTTTCTATGGCTTCTGACTACTGTTCATGAATAGTTCAAATTTCACAAGTTTCACAACTTTACACAATTTTTACTCAAAATCACACTAGTTAAATACAGCAAGAGTTTTCAAAAGAAAAGTAGTGTATATCCTGTTCTTATTGCTCACAACAGAAAAAACAAATATTCACTTATACACTTTTCTTTTGATGAGGCAAAGTTTCAGAGTCTTTTTAGGTTTCGATCTGTGACTTAAAGACCTTTTCGCTTATTAAGACACATTTTCATTGATTCAATCAATCAAGTAAGTCAATAAAGTTTAATTGTACAGCACATTTCAGTTACAAGGCAGTTCAAAATGCTTTACATCATAAAAACACAAAAATCAACAATCGAAACATTATATTTTGCAAAGTGCCGTCATTACACATCAAAAATATAGGTTAGTGTTTAACTTATTAAGGTTCAAAAATAACTCTTAACATGTGGGGTTTTAGTCTAGATTTAAAGGAGCACAGTTTTTCAGCTGTTTTACTATTTTCATTCAAAGTGTGATTGGTGGGACAGGACTTTAATTGAAGGTATCAGAGTAAAGGGGTTAAAAATAAATGCAGGTCACACTTACGATTTTTATTAGAAAAAAAAAATAAACTAATAAAACCAGTGATAATTTACTTTTGTCGCCAATTATGAACTGTGTTGTGGTCTATCAGAGTACAAATCTGGTTAAAATATACTAAAGTTTGTGTTTGTATTTTTGAAACATTCAAAAGTTTGTGAGGTATAAATTATTTTGTGAAGTGTTGAAGGAAGTGAAAAATGATCAATGTTCAAATCCCTTTTTTAAGACACAGAATGGATTAGCTGTGTTTGCCTGGTGGTCTCTCTTTCATTCTGTGGTGGGCTTTGGCATAGTGCTTAAATATTATGCCGGTGTGCAGGACCGAGTGGCCAGTGCCACTGTCCTTTTCATCATCTCCGTGTTCATTATTACATGGTAAGGGCAGAAATTCAGAACATATTTTGCTTGGGAATATAAAATAAAAGAATGAGAAACGACTGACCATGTTTGTTGCTAAACCTACAGGTTCATCCTTCAGAACTTCTTCTTGGTCAAGTACATGTGGCATACATTCAGCATTTATGCCATCCTCATTCTGGGACTGGGTGCAATGTTCACCAGCAGCTACTCTGTCCAGAATTTTTCCATAAACACCGCCTTCTGTGGTAAGTTGAGAAAGTGTGATGAATTATCCTGACAGATCAGTACATCATGGAGTTTCACACTGAGCATTTTGCATCTTTAGGAGTCCTTATGCTTCTGATAACCATCATGAGCTTCATCCATTTGATCTCTGCATGTCTGGAGAAGTCCCACAAGCCTGTTGCTGCAGAGCTGAGACTTGAAGGCTGTGAGACCGTGTGCAAACCAGAAGGGAATATTAAAGCCAAACTAGAGAACTGAGTTGAATTGCAAAAAAAAGAGACCATCATCTGATAAATAGATTTATTTAAAACAACACAATAATTCATTCCGTTGTGTCTGAACAAACCTTGTGTACTGACCTCATTCGCTGAAAATTTTTAAGTGTGTGGTATACATCATTCACCAAAAGGTGGCAGCAAACGCTTAGATTAAAGTTGAGAAATTTAAACTGGAGCTGCACCAGGAGATGGCACAATGATGCAAGTCTTGCATTTAACATGCATAAGGAAAAACTGTTTTTAAATTAAAAGAATCAATACTGGCCTTCTACAGATGTTAATTTTATTGACCTCTGTGGCTTGAATTGTGCTGCATTGTAAACTCTCAAAATAAACGAAGAGTAAAGCTTAAAAGCACAGTGTGTGTGTGGGGGGACGCGTGCGGGGGGACGTGTATGTGTGTGTGTGGGGGGGTGCCTGGTTGTGTTTACATAACTGTAAAATCCTCTTAATAAATTAGAAAACATCTGTATTTTTCATCTCCCTCTCTGCTCCTCTCTGTGACGCTGTACCAAAGACATAATCACACTCAAGTTTAAGAGCTCTCTCTCTTTCTCGACACTGCTTAAAGAATGGAATATCAAACATGCCCTTTGGCTTCAGGGAAGAGCAGCTCAACCTTTGATGAGGACACTGAGCTTTATTAAAGTAATTAAAGCAGAAGAAACAAAGACAAGAGCTCATACAATGAATGTGACCATGGCAGTGACATTTGTTCAACAAATAAAGATTTGTTATGCAAAATGGATACTGTTTTGAAAGATGGAAATTCAAAATTCAGCCATTTTCTGCATCATCCGGTTAATTTTATTTCACATCTGCTTGTTAGGTGTGTTTTTCTTGTTCTTGCCTGCCAGCACAAGGTTGCATTAGTATTTGAACACAAACATTAACTTGTAAAACTGGCCTCTGTGGTGGGTGGATGTCATTGACCCTCATCATAAGCTTAAATTGGCAATTTGTGCAACAGTAAAATTTTTCTTATCTACAGGAGATTATTAGCTCTGCTCTTTTAAGGCAGATAGATTTGCTTTGAGGATTGTTTAAAGACACTACATCAAAACCAGAAGAAAATCTGCTAGAGATCCTGCTTACATGCTCACACATTCTGTAAATATGTTATGGAAAAGGGATTTTTGAAACATTTTTAGTCTAAACCTCATACTATTACTATTGTAAATACTCTCTCTTAAATAACTGCAGCTGTTTAGCTGCTTATTTCCTATTTGCTCTGCGTAAATTACTCATTACTCATGTTGTGCAAAGAACGCTTCTCTTCTTACTGTACTTTGCTCCCCTTGGTTATTTTAAAAGAGCCACAATAAACATATTTTTCTCAGAAGAAAACAGTTCAATTCAGGAGATAGTAATTTATATACACTGAACCTTTGTTGACATTGTGGAAAAAGAAAAAAAAATCCATTTTCCTTCTCAGCTGTCTTGTGCAATGTGACTCTGATGTTTTCCAAGCTGTGCTGTTTTATTTTCTGTTAAACATGGACAGAAAGGAAAAGAACAAGAGTCTAACAACAAACCTTACCTACCTAGACTAAGCACAGGACTGATCCCCCTCTTGGGATTAGATTTTAGATTTTTTGTTTTATTTGTGTGCTTTTCTGTGTACATCTACTGTAATTTGGATCTAGAAGAGGGAGCAACCTTTTGACAAGATTCACTATCGTGTCAAGATTTTGCTTTCAGTTGATCAGCTTAGCTAATTGGTGTAATCGTAATCAGAGATGGAATTTTTATTTATTCTTTTGGCTTCTTCTTAAAATACATATATTTTTAAGACTTTTTACCTACATAAATGAAGGTGTAATAAAAAGAAGAACAGAGCATGCTGCTGGGTCATGCAGCATGCTCTGTTCTTTTTGGAGATCACACAAAGTTTTCCGGGAATAGTTGAAGAAAAACATGGTTGTTCTGCCGTGTGAAACCTGTTCACACAGAGAAGGCAGATTCTCACAATATGATTGATGGAAGTGATGTGTGAATTGTGTCATCCTGTGGCATTACACTCTGGATTTTGCACAAAAAAATTACAAATTGTTGTCTTTGCTCAGTATGTGGGGCTGAAAACCTCCAATATAAAAACATCTCTTCTCTGCAGGCAATTAATGCAGACAAATGTATTTATTGAACAAGCATGAAATTCTTTCATTTGGAGTCAGCATTAAACCATTCTGCAAAAAAAAAAAAAGAAAAATGTATAAAAGATCAAGAAAACTTTTTGTTTTCTCTAGCTTATTCCAATTCAATTGATTATGCTCTTTGTTCCCTGCTAACTGTTTTCTGGGTTCCTGCTGCTCCTTGTAATTGCGAAGCAGATTCGGCGCTACGCTGGCCTGTTCCCCCTGCTGTTTTTAAACAGAGGGAGAGCAAAAAGCAGACTTTTACAGCTGAATTCACTCCGTTCCTGTTCAGCAGACAGAGACCTATGGATGGAAATCTGAGACAAAGACTGGTGGAAGGCAGTTCTCTTTGCTGAATTTAGATTAACCCCGACATTCACACGAGTTAAGAAACACAGAAAGGTTTGCATGTTTGTTTTGCTCCCACAATACAGCTGTGCTTTAAATGCCCTCTTAATTAAAATCCCACTTCCCTTGAGGAGAACCCAGAGTTTTATTTTAAAATGAAAGTAAAGTTTGATTTTTATTTGGAAATCAAAGTCCCAGACCTTGAAGGGTTGAGAACCACCGAATCCCTGTTACTTGAAGTCCAGTGTGAAGTTTCTACAGGCAGTGATGACTTGGGGTGCCATGTCATCTGCTGGTGCTGGTCTAATGTGTTTTCTGAATTTCACAGTTAAAGTCGTCTGGGAAATATTACAAAACCTCATGCTTTTTTCTGACAAGCTGTATGGAGATGCTGATTTCATTTTCCAGCAAGAATTGGCACCTGTCCACACTGCCAAGGCACCAAGGTGATCCAATCACTGTGGTGTTACTTCAGTTGATTGGTCAGAGAGCTTGGCTGATATGAACCCAGGAGAAAATCTAAGGGATACTGCCAAGAGGAAAATGAGAGACCCCAGTCCCAACAATGTAGATGATCTGAGGTCACTTTCAAAGCAACCTGGGCTTCCATTACACCTCAGCAGAACCACAGACTGAATACATCCTTGCCATGCATCACTGAAGCAGTAATTAATGCAAAATGTAACTCAAACAAGTATGGAGTTCATAGATACTCCATACTTTTCAGGAACTTGACATTTCTTTATAAAATAATATTTTTAATTGATCTAATTCCAGTGTTTTTTGTGGTATTTGTAGTCCCAAGATGCATGCCACAATTGCCATCTTCATTACCATGCTTGCAAGCCAAATAAGCATACTGCAGAGATTCAAACGGTCTGGATAAAATGATCCATTATATCACATCATGTTATAAGATAATTGAAAGTAATAGATTAATAATTACAGATTTGTAAAACATCTAATTAACTTACAAAGGCTAAGTATATAAAAAAATAGTTGTTACTTTCACCTTTACCAAATCCCTGTTAGTGGTGAAGCATTAGTGTTTCCTAACTAACTAGAACATTTTCAACACCCACACATTTTTCTAAGGAGCTTCCGGTTTAACAGGACACTCTGTCTGTTTCACCTCCAACAATTCACTGCACCAGACCAGAGGATTAAAAATATCTTTGGATTTTGGCACAATAGTCTTAAGATGCTAGGGGGAAAAGAAAAACATCTCAGCATGACCATAAAAATGAGATTCTCCTGCACTGTGTACTAGCTGCCATGGGTTCCAGAAGGTATAATCCCATTTTCTTCAAAACATAATTTTCAGTGCTTGCTTCCCTGCAAAACAAATGATAAATGCCCAAGTGGTAATTTTAAGATTTCAGGTGAAGGCCAATAAATTGGATGGCGCTCGCGCACATATTGCACCACGGCTTTATCACATCTCTCTGGAGCTCTGCGGCCAAATCCTCCCTGGGGTGAAAGACTGGCTGAAGGCGGCAGACGTGTTGCGAGAACTGGTGGTATTTCACTGTCTGGCAGCCCTGTAATTGTTTCTGTACTCTCCAAAGACCTTACCCTCCATAAGAGAAATAACCTAGATATGCAAATGTGTATTCCCAATTAATTTCATTCATATAATTATGTAGAGGAAAGAGATTGGGTTGGGGAAGAAAAAGAAGTGTTACCTTGTGCCAAGTTGTCCTCCCACTTGAGCCCTCCTGCTCTACAGGGTACAACTAAATTAGCTTAAAATTTTGAAGCATGCTTGGCTGCCCAGATGAGCATCAATTATCTCTAACATTTTAATGTGAGGTCTTCAGAGTCTGAAATCAACAAACTGTGCTGCTGGCAGAAATCAATGCAAGAGGCTTAAATCCAGCAGCTACGTTCCTAAACATGACCCCATTTTCAAATATTCTTAAAGCTTAAATTAAAGTAGAGCTTTAACGTGAACCAAAGGGCTGCTCAGCATAATGCTCCTTATAAAGGAGCTGATCTAAACTGAGGAAAGCAGTCTTTGTTTGGGACAAGAAAACATTCACAGCTACAGTGTATTTAAGAAATGATCTCAATGAGTTTTTAGAGAAAGCAAAACTTTGTTTTCGATTTAATGTATCATATGTGGGGTATGGTGTGTCTTTGAGCAATTATTATGAATAATACTTTTACTGCACCAGTGATCAGGTGAGAAAACATTTCCACACAATTTAAAAACAAAACTACAAAAATTACTTATAGAACTTTCAATTTCAGAACATCATTTGCAAATGCCAAATGGTGACATGATTTTTTCTGCCTGATTAGTTTGGTAAATGCCATCCTCATTAAGGTCTCCTCATCAACTAAACCAAAGGAGGTCTCATTCGTCATTGTGAACACTTGGAAAAAAAAATCTTTTTAGTACAATTATGCATCGTTTGCAATCAACCATTTATTTTTTTTTTCTTATGATTGTCATTCAAATAAACATGTATGATCAGTATGGACATTTTGAGAAAAATATTAAGGTCTTCATTATAAAATATATAAATATATATTTTAAAACCCCTGAACATCCATCAGAGTCCTGGTCAGTTATGTATGAATGATTATAAGCTTATCATAAAGTACAGTGATGTATTCCTCCTCTTAACAAATTTACTTAATATTTATAGAACCATTTTGAGCAACCAAAGATGAGGATTGCATTGCTTACAGAGGCAGGTGGACATTTAAATTAATTACTCTTTGTAAGAATGGCCAAACTGCTTCATAATTCTGAAATGTAGACACCCAATGCAACATGCATTTGAATTTTGAAATTCTAAGAGTAAGAATGCAGAGTTTTTTTCAGCCAGGAGAAGAGGAACCCAGACAGTTTCCAACAAAAAATGAGCCTCACTGCTGAAAATAAAGTAAACTTTTTCAGTATTCGCATGCGCTCATACGCACACACACAACCTTAAAATTTTAATAAGCCTGTATTCTTATTGGAAAGCATGCGTTGACTTAGCTCACAGGTGTCACACTGAAGTTTTTAAGGGCCAATGTCCTGCAATTTGAAGACGTGTCTCTGTGTCAACACACATGGATCACATAATTAGGTAATTATCAGAACTCCATGGAACCGGAGTTCAAGATGAGGTAATTCAGTCAGTTGATTTAGGTGTGTTGGACTTGGGACACATCCAAAAGTGTGCAGGAAACTGGCCCTCATGGAAAGATGTTTTTTACTCTGTCTCAATTAATTAACATTCTCAATTAACTAACATTCTTTTAATTAGTGTTGATGATGCATTTTATTTGTTAGCGCCTTTCAAAACTCCCAAGGACGCTTTACAAGAAAAAAATAACACAAGACTACACAAAAAAGGTAAACAGAGGTAAAAACGAACAAAAAAGACATTATATCTTCACGGATAAAATGACAAGATGAAATAGAAACCATTACCCTAAAATGTCATTAAGCAATAATTTTGAATTACAGCACTTTTTGGACCACAACTAAGAGCAGCCGATGTGATGCACACAAAAACAGAAGTTGTAATGAGCAAACTTTGGATGAATTACATTCAAGTGGTATTCTGGGTTTGGTGCATTTCACAAAGCTAATGGAGCAACAACATGCATGAGGCTGACATATTTACTCTTTGCTGGTAACAAACAAACTTAAGAAGCCCTCAGTATTTCAACTGTGGCACACAGATGCCAATTAGTTTGCCAAGACAATTAGAATATATGTAAATGCTCTGAATTAATTAATCCCATGACACACGAACACTAATTAGCCAGTAATCCCTGACTCCGTTTTTGCTCCATATTTAATACAAACCCACCCAGTCCAGATACGGGGACATGAGATAGAAAAGTGTGAAATCTGTAAGAATAATTATTCTTTTAAACGGATGAGGTTTTTATTAACTATATTTGCCTAATTAGTGGTGATACAATTCTGTTTTTGCAGATGTGCATTTTAAGATATCTTCTAGGACTAAGGCAAACCAACAAGGACAAGCTTCATGTTAATCAAAATATATGCACTTTAAATTACAGTTGTAATTAAGGCAAGCAATAATTATTATGAGAATGGTTCTCTGGTGGTCCATGAGTAGCTTAAATGAGACAGAAACATAAATCATTTATAAGAATTATGACTACTGAGGATCTTTTAGAGGGTTTTTTTTCTTTCTTTTTTTAACAGTATTGCTTTTAATTTTTACATTCCTGAATCTGACCAAATTCCCTGCATGTTTATATTAATGTTCATTTTGAGCACTCACTGTTTTTTTGTTTTTTTTACAAAACCAGTGTTGCTATAAATGTGCATTTTGCTCTCATTTGTGAGAATTTTAAAAACGTACAAAATGTTGATTTGAAAAGTTGAAAGCAGACTAAGATTTATTTCATTTGTGGACCTTTGAAGACTGTATTCAATTAACAAACATTATGGACTAATTCACAGATTGAGAGAACATCAAGCTGCACATTATAAGGATTTAAATAGAATGATTTAAATCTTGGTATTACTGTAAATTCTGAAACACTGAAAATAATTCAAATGCCGGGACATTTAAAAACACACACAAGCAAACACATTTGGTTTTGACTCCATTTATTCACCTTCACCTTGAGTTGGTTTTTTAAAAAAAGAAAGCAACAAACAAATCAACAAAGAAACCATGTTAATGATCAATTAAAGAGAGTGCTGGTTTTTAAATATATGACCAAAGTTAAGAATTCTGATATATGATCTCATAACGTTTTACAGTGTATCTAAATAGACATGATGTAATTATTACAAATTATGTCATGTTCTAAGATCCACTTGCTTTGGTTTTTGCGCTGCCCCTTTGTCACATAAAGTGTGACAATGGGGCACCTTCAGTCACTGGCTGAAGGACTGTTAGTTCATTTTTTTCTCTTTTATTCATCTCATGTATTGGTTTGAATTCTTGTCAGTATAGTTACTTTTCTATGTCGTTATTTTTAGTCTTTTGCACTGTATTCCAGGTGGCCAAATCAACCTGGTCTTCCTCTTTTTTAAAGATCCCCTTTATATATTTATATCTAAGATGTCTTCATTGAGAGCAAAATGAAACTGAAGTCAAATTATTTGTTTGTGTGAACAAAACTTGGCAAATTAAACTGATTCTGATTTTCTTCTTGATCATAAGTTGCTTTATAGCTGCTGACTTTTTTCTTGTTACTTTGAAGCTTCGTTTTGTTTTGTTTACTTGCTCTTTTATATGATTTTGGTGTTTACTGGTTTTGTCTGTTCACCACTCAACTTCCTTGGTTAATGCTGCCGTACAGCTGTTTCACATTAAGTTAATCAATCTTACATATTGCCACGCCAGCAATTACCTCCACAAACAGTACATTTACTCTGCTTGCCAAGTCATTGGTCAGACTTTCCAGTTGCCATTCCTGTTTCTGTCTTCCCGGCCTCACTTCTATGTGTACTATCTACAGCTTCGTGTTGACATTCACTTTTAAGTTTTCTAAAAAAGAAAAGAAAAACTGTTACTTTGTCATGCCACTAGATCTGATTAGTTTTCAGCTCTGCACATACTTCCCATTTATCAGTGAACTTGTTCCCTGTTCAGTTTTCCCTCCTATCATTGAATTTTTATCTTCTCACTTCATTCCTTTTGTCAAATCTGTTTGTTTACCACTATTTTGCCAATTTGTTTGGTGTATTCTAGAAGCGGTGCTTAGTGAATATCTCCACATGTAACACTTTTGTGTTCTTGAAGTTTTACATTTCCTGTTTATCAAATTCAGAAAGGTTTTTGTGTTATTCCACATAACATCTGCCATCATTTGGTTTCTTTTTCCTCTAAATTAAAAAATTTGTGATGCATGACATGGTAGTGGGGCAAATCTCATAGCAACATGTAGATTAGACCACAAGAAAGCCTGAAGAAATGTTGATAAATAACCCCTTCTAATCTAACAAAAGTCTTACAAAAGAAACAATATTTCTTTTGTAAGAAAGAAATATTGCAATATTTAATGTTTAGCCTTTCAGCAAAATATAAGGATCTCTACTCTCTCTACTCTAAGAAGAATATGCTGGATAGTATGATTGAAAACATTAAGCAGAGACAAGAAATCATCCTTAAGTCTGTTGCTTCTCCAGGAAAAATAAGACACATTAGATCTCTGTCTGCAATAAACTACATTCTTTAAACAGTTTAAGCAATCATTTAGGTAATGGGAAAAACATTGATAGAAATGTGTTCAAATTTCCTCTGTGTATGGCTGAGCTAAATCTGATTTAAATCAAATTTTGAGCAGAGTGGCTAAGTATTGATTTATGCCATATTTTAAAAAATATATTAAGGGACAGAGTCATTACCTACCACAAGACTGGAAAGAAGACACCTTTCAGAATTAGAGCTGTCAGTAACGACTTTATATTATTCTCACCAACACATCAACACACCTAGAAAGGGAAGGGAAGAGAAAGCAGCGTGTTACTGTATGGCCTCCAGCGGGGATCAATTTCAAGTATCTGACTCAATATACCCCAAAGGTCTGAGGTCTCTGATTGCAGCAAATTACAGATTAAAGGACCCTTCATACTGCTTCAGAAGTGGTCATGACACGCGAGTCTGACAAGAATTGTGAACAGTGAGGCTGTGGAGGGATGTGAATCCAGTGTGTCATTTTCTTGGAAATCAGTGGGCTTATTACCTCACTGAACAAGGTGAGAGAAGAACCAGATTGTCCTTTCAGGTAACAGATGGGAGACATTCAAGGAAATTATTAGGCCCTGACATCATATTTTAAATGTTAAACTCAAAGTGTGTGGTTAATGACACAGCCAGAGAAAAGCCTGGGTCTGCAACGCAAGGTTATTAGATTTGTTGGAATTGTTGCATCTTTTTCATGCTTTCTTATAATATCTTAGAGGGATTTAATGGAGCAGAACAACACAAATTTGTACCACATTTTACAGTAAAAAGAAAATTATACAGGGTTTTTATACATTTTTTTTTTTTTTACCAACAACAATGCAAAAAGGTTTGTAGAAATACATTTCTACACTGGAGTTACAAATAAAACTGATTTGGTTCATGTATCTACTTGCTTTGCACATTTAAGCTCAAATATTGCCCAGTTTTCTTTAAAAGAAAATAGCAGAAGCTCAGTCCAACTGAATGAAGAAAGAGTGTGTCGTATTGTTTGTGTTGAAGTTGTGTTATGCTCTTTCCATATTTGGAAGATGTACTGGACAGTCCGCTGTCAGTTGTTCAAAACTTGGGATTGCTGCTTTATGATCTAACCCTCCCTCAGACCTCACCACAATTTCATCTCTGTCCTCTGTCCTTTATTCTTTGGTCTTAATGATATCAATTAGCATGACAATTACATTGAAGCAGAAGTGTGACAAACTGCAACAAAGTTCTAAGAGGAATTAATATGTTGGTTAGGCATAACTACTTCAAACCCCAAACCAAGAATGTCATGTGTTTTTCATTAGATGGTCTCTAGCAGCCACAGACAGATAGCTTCTCTGCTAATTCCATGTCATATGACCTTGACTATTTTGTTAATTTTCATATTTTTTTAGGGCATACCCTCTGGCTATTCCCATAAAAAGGCAATCAGGGGATCACTTGACACATTATATTTGAAATTAGACAATTACTAGTTAAAGTACCTTAAATAGTTCATTAACTATTTCAATTATAGATTTTTGTTAAAGAATAATTAAATTAAAGTGATTGAATTAGCCCCAATACTTTATATTCAAGCTTTTCTCTCAATTAGTCAAAATGTAGTAATTATTTGAGGTGTTTTCAGAGTAGATTGGCTACCATTCAATTAAATTATGCCAGGAGTATTTGAGTGTGGGGTGGGGGGGGGAGAAAACATCATCCTCAATTTCATTCCAAATCTAAAAGCTTAGCACTTTAAAGAGAGATTTGTGACAGATTATCAAGCACAATAATCCTACTCGTTGCAAAGGCTTTAGTTTGGGAGAAATTTAAATAAGACAACTGACATTGGAACACAAAGAACTCTCTCTGTTCTGTGGATGTTTTTGTAATTGGATTTTCATATCACAATCCAGTAATGAAAAAAAATAACAAATAGTAAACAGGAACACAAACCCTTTTTACTTTTTCTAAATGGTAATCAGCCTGCTCTTGTATAGAGCATTATCATGTCCACAGGAACACAGAGCATTTCCCACTATATTCACCCACCATCAGTGTGTTATGTTCTGCTATTGCGTGAAAAGGACAGAAGGGGGAGCTCTGAATGTGATGTGACAAAATGCGCTGTATGTGGTAGAGAAAGAGGAGAAGGAGAACGGACGAGAGTAAAGAGAGAACAAAACCTGAACGATTTTCCACTATTTCAATATAGCAACACCACAACATTGGCGACGAGGATGTCTATTTCTGTGCCTTTACCTGCTCCATTCATGCCATGCCCAGGGGAGCCAGCGATATCATTTCCAACATGGCTAAAAATGTTCCACAACTACTGTACATGGTGGTGATAGCTGCATCAGGGGATGGCTGGCCTGATGCCAGAAAGTGCGCGGTTCTACTTCGTGCCCTGGGTACTGAGGGCCAAAGGCTTTTCCGCACCCTGCCGAATACCGGAGACACGTTTGCTGCTGCTATTGCTGCCCTAAAAGAACATTTTGTGCCGACGGTGAACGTCATTGCTGAACGTCACAAGTTTCGACAACGAGCACAGAGACCGGATGAGACGGTAAACCAATTCTTAGCTTCTTTACGGGAGTTAGCTGCTACATGTGATTTTGGGAACGTGAAGGAACAAATGCTACGTGATCAACTGATCGAGCGTGTTGCTAATATTCGCATAAGAGACAGATTATTACTTGAACCGGACTTAACGCTTGCTAATGCTACTACATTGGCGTTGCAAATTGAAAGTGGATTAAGAGATGCTTACGTCCTTTCTGATGCTACTGCTGCTAGCGTTTCCGCTCCAGGGAGGGCCGTACAAAAGCAACCAAAGCCAAGCCGCCGCTGGGACACGAAGAAGAAGAAGCCGCGGGATCCTGCTCCTGTCACAGCTCAAGCTGCTGGTAACCGTTCCTGCTTCCGCTGTGGATCTTTCAACCACCTTGCTAACAAATCTTCATGCCCTGCTGCTAAAATGACATGCAATAAGTGTGGTAAAGTGGGACATTTTTCACGAGTGTGCCGTTCGACTCAAAAGGAGGTACGTGAAGTCGTCATTAATGAGCCCACAGTTCTTTACGTGAACAATTCTGTGCAAGACAAGATGCTCTGCACAGTTCAAGTGACTGTTAATGGACGATGCAAAGATGGGACATTTACAGCACCTACTTTTCACAATGTGTGCTAACTGAACCTACATTTGCTCTTGTTACCTATGCAAAAGAGAACATTTCCGTAAAAGGGTACTTATAAGCTACAATTTCTCATGATAATCATTCTACTGCAGGTACTCTTGTTGTTGTTGAGTCAGGTGCTGCTCTTCTTGGCTTATTCCAGATTTTGCGACTGTCATTGAGCCACTACCTGCAGTTCTCAGAGACTCCACAGATTTAAGCTTCAAGTGGACAACAGAAGCACAGTCTAGCTTCACTTCACTTAAAGAACTGATAGTCAACAGTCCTGCCTTAGCTCTGTATGACCCTGAGTTACCAATCTATGTTACTACTGATGCTTCAGATTATGGACTGGGCGCGGTGTTAACTCAACTGCATTCAGATCAAAGTGAGAGAGTTGTCGCTTTTGCATCCAGAACTCTTTCTTCTACTGAGCGCAAGTACTCCACGGTCGAACGTGAAGCTCTTGCCTGCATTTGGGCTGTGGAAAGGTGGAGAACCTACCTCTGGGGTCGTCGCTTTGTTCTTCGTACAGACCACCAAGCACTCACAACTTTACTCACCTCTAAAGGTTCTGGCCGTGCTGGACTAAGGATTGCCAGATGGTCCGCTCAACTGCTCTGCTTCACGTATGACGTCACTTACCGCCCAGGACACCAAAACGTCACTGCTGACTGCCTGTCCGGACTACCACTAACTGCTGAAAACGAGGCAACAGAGGAACCTGACATGATTGCAGCTGTTTTTAAAGAGTCACTGTGTGCCATTTCTCTTCCAGAGTTCACTTCTGCCAGTGAAGCCTGCCCAGAACTGTCCCTACTGCACAACCAGATTGAAAAAGGTTGGTCTAAATGCAAACAAGGTCTTCCAGAGAACCTTGCTCCATACTTTCAGATACGACATGAGTTGTCAGTTCATGGCTCACTGATATTGAGATTGACAGATCGACTAGTTGTTCCTGCTTCACTGCGTGCCAGAGTTGTTTATTTAGCACATGAAGGACATCAAGCCATTGTCCGTACCAAGCAGAGACTGCGTGAACTTTTCTGGTGGCCACAACTGGACAAATTTGTACGTTCTGTCATTGCTTCCTGTGTTAACTGCCAGTACAGTGATAAGGTAGCCATAACTGCTCCTGCTCCACGTACTCCAGTTGAATTCCCTAGTAAACCATGGGAAAAAGTTGCAATAGACATTACAGGTCCATTTGAAAATGCTACATGGGACTGCCGTTATGCTATTGTACTTACAGATTACTACAGCAAATGGCCTGAGGTTGCATTCACTTCCACTGTCACTACAGATGTTGTCATTCGCTTTTTAGCCACTGTGTTCAGTAGGGAAGGTAATCCAATATACCTTGTCTCAGATAATGGTTGTCAGTTTACTTCTCATGCATGTAGTAATTTTCTGAGGGAGAGAGATGCAGCACTTAAGGTCCAGTGTATACTATCCTAAAGCAAATGGTGCTGTGGAAAGATTCAACAGAGTACTTAAGGACTTCTGAAAGAAGTCACAGTTCATGGAAAAAAGCTGTAACAGAATTCCTGCACAACTACTGAGCTACTCCTCATGCAACCACCGGAAAACCCCATTTGAGCTACTGAGAAACAGAAAGATGCGCACCAAGTTAAACATACTAAACTAGTGATACTGTATTTGATACCTTTGCACTGCCAGGAAACAATAATGAATCTGCTGCTACACTTGGAAGAAATCAGAGATCTAGAAATGCACCAAGATGGTTGTCAGGTTTTGTAAGATAAAGTGAAACTTTATGTAAATCCTACTGTTCAGACTGGTATTCGTGTTCTATAAGACAAGTAAAGATATACTACTGTTCTACTAAAGTAAAATACAGTAAAAATAGAGGTTTAAATGTTCATACTATAATGCGTATGGTTAACAGTGAAACTGGTAATTTTGTTCTAATGCTGACGTTCATTTAATGTACTGTTGCTGCCTTAGCTAATATGGTTCGTAAAATTTTCAGATTGCTGTTGGTTATTGAAATGGTAATTTTACAAACTTAGCTTTCTGCTGTGAGTTATCCAGTGCAAATGTTACATGTAAGTAATTGTTTCAGGAAAAGGGAAAATGTTATGTTCTGCTATTGCATGAAAAGGACAGAAGGGGGAGCTCTGAATATGATGCGACAAAATGCGCTGTATGTGGTAGAGAAAGAGGAGAAGGAGAACGGACGAGAGCAAAGAGAGAACAAAACCCGAACTACGTCTGATGCGGATGATTTTCCACTATTTCAATATAGCAACACCACAACACAGTGCATTCACCCATTCATGCACTGATGGTGGCAAGCTACTAGAGGTTACCCAGAGCTGCCCTGGGGCAGTCTGACAAAAGCGAGGCTGCCGTGTACCAGAACCACCGGACCCTCTGGCCACCAGCTGGGAAAGTGGGTGAAGGGTCTTGCCCAAGGACACAACAACTTAGAAAGACAAAGTTGGAGATCGATCTGGCAACCCAAGATGAACTCCTGTCTCCTGAGACACATCACTCTTTCTAAAGTCTGAAACTGATGAGCAGAAAGTTACTTAAAAAGGTTACAAAATTGTTATTCATCTGCTTTTGACCAGAAAAAAACAAAATATTGTTTTTCATTTTAGCTTAATATTGTGTAGTTTAAAACATAAATTCAACATAAATTCAAATAACAATTGATTTATTTTTAAAATCAGGATTGTAAAATATGGGCAGAATAAGAAACAAACCTGTTTCCTCTATAAAATTTAATTCTAACTGAGAGTACAGCTACATTTAAGTGAATATAAACTGTAGTAGCATTTCTGGGTAGGATTCTCAAGATTAGCCTGTGTGAAGAGTCATAAATAAATAAGCAGTACATCGAACAATGTTATATACTACCAGTTATATTAACAGCAAGGCATCACATACTAGTGCTAACGGTCTGACTTTTTTTTTTTTTAATCTTTGGAAAGTAAATAGGTGGTAACAAGCAGACAAACTTGTCAGTTTTCACTGCTTCAAATTCAACTGAAAACATAGGAAGATGGTAAAGTATTTCTATTCTGGGCTTGTACACTGGGCCTAGGTAATTTATCAATCTGATGGTTGCACAAGGAGGAAATCGCTGTAGTACCACGTTGCAAGCATGTCCAGAGCCCATATAGCCAACGAGGAATAATGCAGGAGTGTCAACTAAAAATGTAACTCCAGTAGTAATGAATCATATACAAGCGGTACACAATGATAGGTGACAAAATGTGCTTGTTCTTTTTTTTTTTTTTTGAATCCCCATGGGGCATTGTATTGCACTGAGTCCTGCAGGGACTTGTGAAAGTTTGCCTGGAAACAAAACAAAGCAGTAGGATTTACAGGAATCCACATAATAACAGAAAGATGGCGACAACATAAAACATAAGAGCTACATTGACCTGACTGCCTTTAGATATGTATCAGGAGCAAGTAAGAAATGATAAATACACAAAAAACATGCAATTCCTTCCAACCAACTAGGTAGTTTTTATCAACAGTACCATAAAAGCCATTGTTCAGCCTATTTCTGCTGCAAATGGGTCATTTCACAATCCCCTCTTACTTTGTCTATTTTTTTTTCTTTTGTGCTACAAAGTTGCAAAACTCAAAGTTCACCACAGACTGTTAAAAAAGTTATCTTTACTCACATGAAGCACTCTCCCTGATTTACCTGAAATGCCTTGAAGATATTTCACTTTTGTTTTTCTTACCATGAATGTCTACATCAAGCTTGATGTCAACCATTCAGTGCAATTTTCTCATGACCTTAGTCTCTTTTCCTGCCAAGAAAAGTTTCAATGCGTTTCATACTCCTGCAGCAGGCAGTTATTTCTACAGCTATAACCATAATTTTAGACAAGGTCAAATTCCCTTTAAGAAGACACACAGATTCCTAGACACCTGGCAGCAAGTGGTGGTTTAAAAAAATGCAGTCGAAACCAGGAAATTACACACTAAATATAAAGACGTGTCTTTATCTCACTGTCACATCAGGCTGGTAGTCTCTTGTTTTAATTCAAAAATTATTGCTCCATTATTATAAGCTATCACTCCAAGAGAAACATAAGAAAGTAAGATTGCAGTTCGCAAATGCACATAGGAAAAATACCTTTATTTTTGATGACATGTCTTGTGGCCTAATGACACTAAAGTAGAACTGTTTGTTCTCAATGAGTATTGTATCTGTGCTGCCCTCATCATATGTACTCTTTAATGATTTGACAGTCAGTTAAATGCTTTCTTATTAAGACTCTGAACGCAGCTCACTCCACGCCCACAGGCCAATTGATGTTGCAAGGATGTTGAAACTGGAGCACACAAACTACAAGCAACTCTGCCCTTACCCATTTAACGTATATATGAACAGGCAAAACATTGATTAGAAGTCAAATAATTAACTTTAACACCAGCTTTATCTGTTCCTTTATTTATTTATTTATCTGAAGTGGTGTAGCACATGAAACAGCCTTATGAAGTAGATTGACAATGTTAATTCACCACCAGTAAATATATTTTCACAAAATAACATTTCCCCAAAAACAATAAACTAAAACTAGAAAGAATAGCTTTATACTCTGGAGAGCATAATCTTAGTAAAGCAGAATATATTTTTTATAGATATAAGCCTGTTGTCTGCAAAACAGACCTATCGCCATCCAGTGATTAAAGCAGTTGACATCTAATTTGCAACTGGAAAGAATAGCACATTTTAGGAAATCCAAACAATATTGTTTAAACTTTCATTAACTCATATTAAGAACTTAGACTTGTCAGAGGGTTTGTTGGACTCTTGATTGGCTGGAACCTGCAGTGTGACATGCTGAATAGAAGTGTACAATTAACAAGACGCCATCTGTCAATCGTTCTAGGGGGTTTGTTTGTTGGTTGGTTTAGATGCAAACTAACCAACAACAGCTGCGTCTCCAATGTGTATGAAAGATCTTAACAACTCTAACAAATTTATGCAAACCAGAATAATGGGGAAAAGAGTGACCAGTGTTACTGAAACCCTTAGTTGCACTAAGACTGAATGTCATCATAATTTCATCATAATCTTCACATTCCAACTCTCTGGAGATTTTCAAAATGCCATAAAACGACAGGACATACAAACATAGAAGTGATTGCTGTGGCAAAAAAAAAGGCAAAAGCGTATCCTCTTCTTTGGTGGCAACAAGTTTTTATATCTCAACACATTTACATAATGCTGCTTGCCCAGTGGCAGGTTTGGTGCATCTTCAAAAAGGAGTGAACATCCGTTTTTCTCTCTGCTATTTCGATGAACGAGAGCAGACAAGACCTATTGGGAGAAAGGCCTTAAAATAGACATCAGCTAAAATAAGGCAAAAAACAGTGACACGAACTGCAGCAGCACCTCTTCAAGACAAACTTTAGATTATGAAAACATGCAAACCATTTCTAGTTCAAAAATATAATTTCATGTAATGTAATTTTCAATGTAAAGTTGAAGGCTATTTTAATTTGTATTCATTAATATAAAAAATGAGTCTCATAATATAAAAAATGAGTCTCATAATCTATTGTAACAATTAGTTCGATAGGAGGTGTTTGTAATTTCAATTCAGTTCAATTCAGTTTATTTAAATAGCACCTATTCACAACATGTCATCTCAAAGCACTTTGTAAAAAGAATCATTTCAATCCAATCATGCATACATTACAGTTGAGCCTTTTTATCAAACAGTTCATAGTTGGATATCAAATTAGTTAAAATTAGTTAGAAATATAATTAATAACCCAGCAGGTTGCATCAAATCATTCACTCTTCTTGGTTAAGCATGTGGTGACAGTCGACAATCACTTTCAATGTGTCATTTAATTCACAGCAGTCCTTCATGCCAAGGATGCATGTAGTGACAATGGAGAGGAAAACTCCCATTTAACAGGAAGAAATCTTCAGCTCAGTGAAATCAAACAGAGAGAATTTAAAGAGATTCTGGATAATTATTCAATTTAAGACTTATTTCTCCATTAAAAACATTCAGCATTATTAGAGTCATATTTATTATTAATCACACTGTTTTCTAGTGAATTCTTTCAGGGAAAATGAAACAAAAAAGACAACAAAAAAACAGTTCTCATATGAATTATACAGGGAATTAATACAAAAAAGATTTTTTTTAATTTTTTTTACATGGAATGAATGTTGCAACTATGAGCATAGCTGATTAAAGGTTTAATATTTATCAACAGTTTAACTTGGTTTCTCTTGGGACATTAAAGTTATAATTCCTAAAGATAATTTGAGAGGAGAGAGTTTAGAAGAAGAAGAAAACAGCTGAAGGTTTTAGAAATGCCTTGACATCCACAAATTGAATCAGAATGTCAGAATTACGTATAACAGGCAATGATGACTGTAGGTCAGACAAAACTGTTTTCTTTCTCAGAAACCACTTGCATTTCTGCCCAGAGGTTTCTGTTACCTAAACCTGTCTCTTTAATGTTGGGCACTTAAAATTAATGCATTAAGTTGGTGCTTCATTCCTCCGCTTGTGTGTTGTGGAGCTGCAAACTTGCCTTGAACCTTAGGGTTAATAAAAAAGAATCCTCCGACTGTATTATTTTTGACGATTGGACTATATGCCTTCCTTTTGTTAAAGTTAAGAAAAAGATGATATAGTCAAAGGGAGAGGTGTACGTTAACATCGGCTGAACAACATCTGTTTCCCATGTACAGACATTCACCTGTCACCAAGCCCTCGCCTTGAAGGAAACATGTTGACGTTTCCCCCTTAAAGACGACAGTGTACATGTTTTGTTCTTGATTTGAGTTCAGTCAACTGGGTCCAAGGTAATCTGTGATTACATCATGTTCTTTACAGAAAAATCAGCACCCTTCCTGTTGAAGCGTCTAAAAAATGAGCTACACTTACAAATGTGTCCATGCACAATCACTGTTAATAAAATACTTTTTCATGCCGAGAAGCCGTTGCAACATTCAAGATTTACATTATGCTGTAATTTCTTTGAATAATAAGACAGCTTCAAAGTTCATTAAGTGCTATTTAATAATAAATAATTGTGGATTAACCTGGTTAAACATGGTGAGACAGGCGTTAGCACTGCTGCATGGAGAAAAATACGTCTTAAGTCTGAATTCTAGACTGGGGTCTTTCTGCATGGAGTTGCATGTTCCCTTCATGCATGCATAATTTTCTTTGTACTGTCTTTTTGTGATTGTAGAATACTCTCCTGTAGCACTGGTATTGCATTTACATTCCTGTCAGTTATCCAAGTAAACAGCCTTTTCATCACCCACACACCTTCTCACAGTCTGGTGCAAGCTGACAGTCTATTTCTGCTTATTCCTCCTCTAAGTACAAGGTCATGCCTTTGTCTTCTTCCCACTCAAAAACAAGTCGATCTGTTCCCACACTGTGCCTCAAATGGGTCCACTATTCTCATCCTCCTGACAAACTGACAAACACAAAAGTGGAGTAATCTGCGTGTCTGCAGGTGACACAAGTCTGGCTTGTACTCAAAGCTTAAGATGTAGTGTGACACACAACCTCTGCAGCTCATACATTGTGGTCAGCCTGTCGGTCACTACCACGGGCAGTTATGGAGGCCTCTCACTAGATTTTCTGGAGCTTTGCACATAACATGGCAGGCTAAGTTGTTTTAATGCTTTGGAGAAAGGAAAGAATGTGATTCTCAAAGAGGCTCTCTGAAGCATGAAGACAGATGATGGCATCTTCAATCCCTAACAAGTTGTTAACATGTTGGAGTGGCTTTAGAAAAGTGGTCACTTCACCCCTTAGGTCCGCCAGTAAGAGACTTACAAGGACATTCATTTTCTGGGAAGTCAAGGAATTGGGTTGATAGCTTACAGCCAGGAGGTGAGTTTCTTTTGTTACAAAGATCAGGCAAAACGTCATCCACCGCTTTTATTTCAGGCTTGACTAACACAGGCCTTAAAATGTCATGGTCCCCCCAAAGATGTTTAAAACACCTGAAAATCTAAATTTATCATTCATTAAGATACATTTAGAATAAAAGTATGGGTTGTTTCGTAGAAATCAATAAGGGTGGGTGTACTTTGCACTTAAATGGGCAATATTATGTACTTTTCAGGTACATAGTGCCATTTTATAGGACAATCAATAACTGTGCTTGGGTACTTTGTGAAAATAGACTTGCTTTGAGAGACCAAAGTGTACAGGCACCCCTGAATGGCTGCCACATGAGATAAAAGGATTTCTCAAACATTTATGAAAGAATCAAAATAACACTCTGGGTATATTTGAGTTGAGAATAACATTATGACATGATGCAAGACCTGAAAATGCTTTTGTTTGTTTGTTTTTTAACCCCCCTTTAACTCCTGCCTTGGTTTATGTTTTCGAAAACTACATAAATGACAGGTTATGTTTTTCTACCTACAGTATTTTCAGTGTGATATTACACTGCTACCAAGGAAATCTGTTCATCTATGGACTTTTACCACAACATCACCACAGGTGGCAATAAGTGTGGAGGATGTTGGAAAAGGTAGTTGAGAGGCATGGAATTATGTTCCACTTTTCATAATGCAGCATGTTTGTGAAGCTCAGAATAAATCCAATATTTTGTATTTTTCTTGTAGATGCTGACACACTGGTCATAAAGTTAAAAATCGTTCGGTGTGATAAAACCGGCATGATTCGGCTCTCCAGAGACTGACGAGAATATATTTTGACTGTTGTTTGTAGCCTGGCTGCAACTGATCTGATGATGTCTTATGCTGTGTCATCAGAAGCTAAAGGCCTGACATATGCTGCCCTAAAAATAACACAGTAGAACGCTTGGGTATTTGTTATGAAGGAGAACTGGAGGCTAACAGTTTAATGTGTACAGCACAGATCCGCTCTCTCACAGTAGTACTTCTGAGCAGCTGTTTTACCAAACATTACTTCCAGAAAAACATTAAAATAATTTCAGATTATGTAAAAATATAAATCTATATTTAATAATACATGTTCACCCTATATTTGGAGTGTATTTTAACGCTGTTGCACTGAGGACAACAAAAAATAGAGTAAACAGTTCATAAACCCAAAACGGTGTACTGCAGGATTTGGCATCTATACAAAGTCTTCAAAATTAAATCCTCAGCTTGATGAAACGTAATATTTGCACTAACTTAAATTTGAGCAACATTTCTGAACACACCACAAGTTCAGAGCGTCGTTCAGGAGTTTGTGCTCTTGGTGTACTCTGCCAACAGCCTGTCAAACAGTGTGTGTTCCTCTCCATCCTCTCAATTTATTGAATGTCCTCTGCTTTTCCTTCGTTCAGAGCTGCTTGCCTCAGCACATCACAACCTAACACCTTGCCTTTCTGAGCCTCCATTGGCTTTCACAGCCACTGACATACGTTGATGCTGCAATTAGCTATGGGTGGTAGAGTGGAGATACATATCATTAAGCTTCAAGGGCAGCAGAAAGTGCAGCATGATAGTTTCCTTCTTGTCTGCAGTGCAAAGGAAAAAGAACCCAAAAAACATTTAGTCCTGATAAATTTAATCAGGCACACAAGTGAACACATACAATTGTAGGAAAATGTGGTACTTACAATACATGCAGCCAGTGGCGACTCAGGTAGCCAAGTTAACCAGAACAGGAACAACGCCAGCAGGGGTAGTGATTTGGGTTGGTGTCTTAGACACTGAACCTGGACCTCTTACAAGTTAAGAACACATAACTTTTCTGATTTTCAAAATTAAGAAGTGGAAGGAAAAGTTTGAAGTCCTTATGTATTTTTGTGTGTTTCACAAAAGCATCAAAGTTACACATTCAGACATCCACTGGGATTTTAATTAAATGTCCTTTAGTTTACTTGACTTCAACCACTCACTTATAATATAATCATCAGCAAGATTCATGTATAATTTTAGATGGATATTTAATCACTAGTGTTGGCAGAATTGGCATACTTATTTTTCTTTTTCTTTGTAGCAGGGATCTGGCTTGAGAGCTTCGCTGCTTCTTCTTTTAAAATCCGGTTCTTTTTTGAGGTACAGTTGAAGAATTTGGATTCAGTATTACATCTTCACAAACTCTTGCAAACCTAGAAGTTTTTGATCTAATGGCTTAATCTATGGAATGTTTCTTTATAAGCCATTTGACTTATCCATGAGAGTAACTGCAAATTTCTGCAGTATATTTTACAATTTTACAATTAAAAAAAAGAAATTGCAGACTTTTCTTCTCTAATTCAGCGCTCTCTCTTTCCCCTGTGATGTGACAGTGTCTCACTGGACACAATGACACTGGTGGTGTTCCAGCAGTTCCCTATTTATGGTAAGCTTGCGATTTGGTGATTCCCATGTTCCTAAACCTCCAAATGTCAGTAGTGTCTGCTTCCAGACCTTGTTGACATATTATAGCTTGTGCCTGCACAGCAATGTTTGAACTGATGCTCTTGAAAGCTGTCACTGCTTAGAAATGGCTCCAAAGGACTTTCTGATGAAGTATACCTCCTTTTTAGATCTTCATTTCATTCCTTGGACTTTAATACTGGATTTTTCTATCATTTGTATAGATTTCTCATTCAAATGAGTTCAGTCAAACATATTTTTCATGCTGGCAAAATGAAAATAATAGCTCTAAACAATGTTGTTATTAGTTACATGTATATAATAATTTCAGAAGCTTACCCAATCATTGTCTTATTTCATAAGGCCTGAATATTGAAAAAGTGACCCAAACACACCTGTTAAGCATTCTGTATGTTGATTTTGTGTGAAGTTGAGTGAAATCATAGTCAACTTCAATTATCAGAAATTGAAGTTGAGCAAAGGACATGTAAAGGACTAAATCATGACACTACTTTAGCACAGCACCCTAGACACCCTGGAATGAAAATCCATGTTTAATTGTTCTCTACTTTCAATCACACCTTACATTGATGCTGTATGTCACACACACACACACACACACCCCGGCACACATCCAGGCTAGAATTTATATGGCATGTTTACCGGTGAAGTCCCTCACCCAAGGCAGCACCATATTTCCACTCTGGTCATTTCACAGGACCTGCAGAGTGAAGTTATAGTTGCTGATGGCCTTATGCTCTGGTCGCAATAGCAGTAATTGATGATGAAGGCAATTTATGGGGAAGGACTAGTGTGGCATGACAAGGTCGGAGATGTGATGAGTGGGAAGCTGCACAGGTAGAAAAGAGAGAACTCTGTATCGGACAAGAAAGAAGAGCAGAGGAGGAATGATTTCATGAGAGTTGATACCCAGCAGCTCAAAACAGGGCAAAGTACACATTTTCCCCCAACTAGGTCCACATGTAGTAAAAGGCATGATTGGAGCTTTCCATTTCCTGTGAAAAACTTTATTTATACCCTGCAAGATATGAGCACACTGTTTATCTTTACTGCAGTTGATTTTTATCTCATGAGGCCTTAACAGCTGAACACTTTTAGTCATGGTATTGCATCTGCATACGAAGGAGCAGTGTCACATGATGTGTGGATTGCCATGAAGAGTATTTTTTGTGCAGCAGCACCTTTATGAGGGAATTAAGGGAGCTTTTTAGAGTAGCTGGAAAGATGCTTTAGCCGCCTGAATGTTCCCCCCGCCCCCAGAATGGGCTTATATGATAAACTCTCAGTGTGCCTTTGCATGTGTGCAGCTGCATATTTCATAGTAAGTTATCAGACATTGTTTTGTCTTGGAGAAATCCCTTGGATTAGAAAAGAAGTAAGTGTCAGAGAGTTGGATAAACCTACTCCACACACACTAGAGCAAATGAGTTGGATAGTGTGTGTGTTTACATATCCATTGCAGATCCAGGGGAAAAGCTTGTAACTTCATGCAGCCTGTGCAAAAATAAACTGGCTTGCTGTATGTGCAGTAAAATGGAAAGATCCTTTGGCGCTGACCGTGGTGCTGGAACCAGCTGTTCCGGAGGTAAATTTATTATTGGCTTTCTTGTTTCTTTTTTAATGAAATTGCCCATCAGGTTAGTACTCTAAACAGTTTTTTTGTTGTTGTTATTGATATATTTATAGCCATCTGATTGTCAGTCTACTTCCCAATAAAAACCTGGCATTATAAAGTCTGAGAAGAATCATATTTTACTAAGGCAATCTCATCTATCATTACTTTGCTTACATTTTTTTTTTATTATTATTATTATTAGGTCTTTGTCATGATTTGTTTGTGGTTGATTGTGGACTCAATTGAAAAAAATAGTAGAGGTGTGGAGATAATGAAATTGTTAAATGAAAAAATGAGAAACGAGAACTTACAAATATCCACAGGAGGAAAAGGCAGAAAATAATTCTAGAATCTAGGAAATAATCGCACAGAGACACGAGGGATAACAGAGCTGAACGGGAAATAACAGAAGGAACCAGCAAGGAGTGACTGAAAGAGAGGAGCTTAAGTACTGGGAAACAAAGAACTTATTGGCAAATTGATCGCATATGTGAGGGGAGAGGGAGGCACAGGGGACTAGAAAATAAATCTAACACTAATAATAGACACAAGAAATGATTAGACTGTAGTAACTAAGAATAACTAGAAGAAATAAACACAACTAGAAACACCAAGAAGGACTGAACTAAAGTAAAAACAAAAGCACGATGAATCCAATATTCTTTGTATAATTCAGTCTTTATGGGCACCAAGGGTGAAATAGTCGTAGCGATTTTCTTTCTGCGGTTAGGCGAAAGCTATATTAATGAGTCTCAAAGGGAAGTTCTCCCCTTATTTTTTGCAGGACATCCGGTGTCCCGCTGGATCTTCCTATGGTCCAATCAAGAAGAACTCAAGGACGCTTTCTCTTAACATAAATTGGATTTCAGTTACTTTCTGCGACATATGGGGTTTATCATGCTAACCTAGAAAGATACTGCAGGGGGATTATCAATCATAAAGCAGCACGAGCCGTTCTCCTGAAGCAGGCTCTGATCACTGCATGGTCAGACTAATTAGTAACAGGGAATCTTTCCAAGACGCGCTGCTGACGGAGATACATTTATGCGCTTCGTTCCGCTTGTTAGTGAAAATAAAAGTTGTGTTCAGGTGCAGATCATAACCAATCAAGTCTCCCTCTCGCGCCCAGAAAACGTGGCGTTTATCGTTTAATTGGCGCGAGCCCTCCCCTCCTTCAGCTCGCGCCGTGGTTCATTCCAGCCGCTCTGTATCCTCCGGAGCGAAGCGCGTTTCTGCCGTTATCCACGCACTGAGCCAGGCGATTCAATCACAGCACTGACACAGCAGCAAAGTGAATATGGATGAAGAGATCAGGACCGAGATCGTCGGGACTGCTCCGTGTTTAACTGTTAACGGGGTGAGTTATTATTTACAGAATGATGACCCGAATTTTGTTTTCCAACAAGACATGAAAATTGTGTTTTCTGACTACTCTTGTCTCAAAGGTAAAGGTGTGTTTCTGGAATGCAGTGTAACAAGTGTCTTCCGAGATTATCATGGTGAAAGTGGTGACTCTGAATTGCAATCCTTTTATTTTATTGTTTAAAATCTAAATTATTCTTGGACATTTATACATGTGTGGCAGAAGCTGGCAGAAAAAGAAAATACAATGTGCATTGCTTGACAAATTCGTTCTGCTGTACCAAATTGGAAAAAGTGAGGCTTCACTTTCCTCTTTTTGCATTTTTCTTTTGAGGTTTGAACACAAGTCAGAGGACACATCTCAATATCTCCGCTTCCTTTCATCCGCAAATGTCAGCCTCAGAGAAACTCTCCTCAGAGGAAATTGTTCAACAGCTGAGCAGACAACAGTTTTCCTAATGAAGAGCTTTTTGCACAGAGAGAATGTCATTCAGGCAGGTACAGTTTTAATCACAGGACTGGCTGTGACACTGCGTTTGGACCCCAAATGTGAAATGAAAATTAGATGTCACATTTGCTATTTAACTAATGTGGCTTCTTTGCTGACAAACTTTCTAAAAAAAAAAAAAAAGTCAAATTTTTATCTGCAAACTGTAGCAAGAAGAGACAGAAAGACAATGGAAGAAACAGACATGAAAGAGAGGTAATCACCGTGGAGACAAAGTGGGTTTCTTTCTTTCAGAAAATTACATATGCATCCAGAAGAGACTGGCTGCCAACTAAAAGGGTTCTGAGGAAATTTTACAAAGGAAACATGCCCCTGCAAGTTTTTGAACTCAGTGTCTGATGAGCCCTGGAAAGGTTTAAGCTCCTCATAGATTGCTGTTTTCATACCACAATCAAGTACATCCTCCAGCTTGAAACCCATTTGTGTGTCTTTCCTCCTACTAAATGGTAGACGTGGACACCTTTGCATAGGTAATGAGATTATAATCACCATCCGTTTATGTCAGCTAAAAATCCCAGGTCTATTAAACCCAAGGGCCATCTGGTGCTTTCAAAGTACTAAGCAATGTACTTGCTGCTCTTTGACTTAAATAACTGTAAAGCCCTTTGGAGTCATTTTCTCCATTCCTCTCACATCTGTGTATATGTATACAGTTGTGTGTGTGTGTTTTTCTGTATCCTTCCATTTGGGTGTTTTAGTTTTTGCAGAGCATGTGTCCGCTGCCCTTCCTGACACCTGCCCCTGCTTCTGTAATGTCAGCAGAGTTACTGCAAGATTGCTGATCAGAATGCATGCATGCTTTATCACCTTTTCCCTTCACAACAGCTGTCTCTTTGTACAGCATTTTATTGGGCTAGTTAATGAGAGAGGGCAGGAGAAGGAGCACAGGGGTTAGTGGTGTGTCGAAGTCATTGATCAGGGGAAGCAGATTGTGACATCAAGAGGTAATGTAACATTTCACTCGCTGGCTTTCTCACAACATGTCACATCCACAAATTTTGGGAATGTTTTAGTGCATTATTGTGAAAAGAAAAGGATGCATGTTGTTTACATTTTTTGCAAATGAAAACCTCAAAAGCTTGGCAATCAGTCCTCCTGAGTCAATATAATACGGTGCCATCATCTTTCTCTTCAAGTCTTTGGCTTATGTCCAGTTTTGAAGATGCAGTGACTAAATATGTTGCCCAGTCTTACTTAAACATCAAATTTCTAGCTTTGCCACAGAATTTCATTTGGATTTAGGCATTCTAATGAGAGTATGTTTAGGGCTGTTGTCCTGTTGAAAGGTAAATCTTGACTTCAGTCTCAAGTGGATCTCTGCAGCTACTTGATTACTTCTGAATAGTCCAACCAGTAGATTTAAAGTCAATGGCCATGCATTGGTATGTTTACGGGTATGCTGTTCTCTTTCTGCTTTTAACCTCTGATGCCTTCACAGAACAGCAGGATTTATCCTTAAATTCACTTGCACTCGGAGGGCTTAAGTTTGGTGACTTTTGACAACAGTGGGTTGCACTGGATTCTATCTAGGTGTACTTTGAAAAGGGGGGTTGAACACAGAGATGAGCTTTGATTTAAAGTACTACTTTTAAATTCAGTCAATGTGTTCCTGCTAAGTGGCTAAAATATAGATGACAAAATATGATAGTATAATTCATCAAAGAGTTTAGTTATTTTTGACTTTAATTTTATGTAAAAGAGAAAGCCCAGAATTATTCATACCCATTTCAAATTGTGAAGTTAAAGGTTCTGCACACTATTACAGACGGGCTGCTTTGAAGCATCCCAATTTCCCATTTTATTTCTGAAAAGTACTTTGCATCAACCTAGCAGGTGAAGAACATCTGCAGTTATTTTCTGACAAGTCATGGCTAAAGCTAAAGAGCTCAGCGAGAACATGTGGCTGCTCAAAACTCAGCTAGCCAGCCTACCAGGCTTTATGTAAATTGTATGCATCTTTAAGTTCCAGAGGCTGCAGTATTAGACCTTCCACTCTGGAAAATCTTAGAGGATGTGGTCAGAAATCAAAAGTGACACCTGCACAGGCAAGGCTGATGGTGTGTGCAAGGTGAAAAAGTATACAAGGATAATCACCATTCTGAACAACGTCAGCCATGCAGGTGGCAACATCAAATGGAAGACAAAGCTGGGAGAAAGAAGCCATTTCTCTAAGTAAGGCCCACAGAAATGAGTATCGCCTTTTGCAAAAGCTTATCTGGACAAAAAATAAGACTTGATGTCTTTTGTTTTGTAATGAGATGAAACATAAATTTAATTGTTTGTCCATGATGTTGTAGCTTCAATATGGCACAAAAAAGGAGAAAATGTAACCCCAAGAATATGCTCCACATGGTTAAATAGAGGGGTAGGAATATAATCCTTTGGATGTATTTTTAGCCAATGGGGCTGGAAGCCTAATCTAAATGGCATAAGGAAAAGAAAACATCAATACTTAACATGAGTTGACCTGTTTAGAAACAGTTTGCTGCTTCAGAATGGTCTTAATGTATGCAGGCCATATTTTTCAGATTCTTATTTTTTTTTGTATTTTCAGTTGCATAACACTTTGTGTTGGTTTGAAATGTTTCCCGCCGCCCCCCAAGAACAAGCACTAGTAGTGCTTGTGGTAGTAACATGACTGAATGAGGAAAAGTTTTGGTTCAGGAAGAGACTTAAAATTTTACAAGGCAGTATTCTTACAACAACTGATGAAGATCTGTGTCTTTTTGTGAGGCACAGGGAGAAAATCCATCTGATTAAACCTTTTGGGTGAATAAAGCTAAGATGCGTAAAGATTTTGACCAAAAGCTTCCTTTGTTATCTGCTAGACAGATCTGGGTTTTTTTCAGTTGTTCAATTCTTTAATCAGAAAATTATGGGAGTCTGGGTAGCAGACATTTATTGCACTGATGAAATTACATTACACAAATTGATTTACCTTGTTGTGAACAATTGGGATTCAGAGAAGATGGGAAACCAGTTATCTTGCAAAGCATGCAAAATGAATGCTTCTGTAAAACTTTTTAAATAACTCGTAGGTGTAAAGGTCAAGTGAAAGTGTTCTCAGTTTTCACAGAATTCCTGGGAGACGTTAGAATTTTTAAAGCATACGAAATCATTCTAACATTACATGTATAAATAACGAGTTGTGATTAACTTTAAAATTAGCATCTTAAGGGATTGTTAAAACATGTATGTATAGATATGTTTTCCAAAACACAGTGCATGAAATTATTATTGCTAATTGAAATGCGCGTGTATAGGTTTTAGTTATTGTAACGATGCATTCTGATTTTATTTTTTTACACTGGTTAAATAGTTTAGGAAAGAAACACAGAAATAAAGATCAACACCAGAGTAAGGGGGGGGGGGAAATCATATGTCACATAGTAACAACAGCACTTGGTGGGTTGAAATTGACTGTTTCTGCAATGCTGAATATCACACTGTGCAGACTTTAGAGTTAGGTGTGCATCCTCCTGTGAATGTGTTGACATAGTTGGCACTTTTTTTTTCTTGGCTTGAAATTGGAGTAATAGTATGTTGCAATATAATCTTTTCAAAGCAAAAATTCCTCTCCACAGCAAAGCATATGCATTCCTAAAGCATGCAACAGAATTTGCTTATGAGATTAATTTTTGTGTGTGTGTGTGTGTGTTTATATATAATACATATATATGACATTTCACTGTTAGAAAAAATAAAACTGCAACAAAGAACAACAAAGTTTGTTTCATTGTGCAACACAGGTCTGCTTCTAATGCAAATGAAAGCGCAGCAGTGCGATGATGAAACTGAATATTTATGGTCTTTTTCTGAGCCAGAGATGTTACCCTGAGTGCTTCTGAGCCTTTTTAATAGCAGATGAAATTGCACTTGAAAAGTTGTAGGCAGGTTGCTTGACTGCTGAAATGAGAGACTCGAGTGTGTTTTACCAATGTGAGCAAATCACTAAACTACCTCTCTTCTAGAAACACAATGATGCATCTGCAGCGCATTTTAAGAGAGTAAAAATGATACTAAATGCAACACATTAAATAGATATTCCCATCTTTAACCTTTATTTGCATCAGTGAGACTTGGTTCAGATTGAATCTGAGTCCCCGTTTCTGTCTCCTCTCTGCAGAATGCATCGGCTTCCTGCAGACATTTTCTCTGAATCCTCTCGGCCCTTGGCTGTGGGGTCGTGAGCAGCTACCATGACGTACAGCAACTCCAGCTCGCTGACAGCCAACTTCAGTGGAGCTCTGGACGGCTACGACTCCGGGGGAAACCTTTACCGTCCATTTTCCGTTTTCAGCGTGCTCACTCTCACTTTACTGGCAATGCTTGTGGCAGCCACCTTTGTGTGGAACCTCCTGGTGCTGGTGACCATCCTCAGGGTGAGAACATTCCATCGGGTGCCCCACAACTTGGTGGCCTCCATGGCCATCTCAGATGTGATGGTAGCTGCACTGGTTATGCCGCTTAGCCTGGTTCACGAGCTGAACGGCAGACTGTGGAAACTTGGACGCGTGCTCTGTCAGGTGTGGATCTCGTTCGACGTGCTCTGTTGCACGGCTAGCATCTGGAATGTGACAGCCATTGCACTGGACCGCTACTGGTCCATCACCAGGCACCTGCAGTACACACTCAAGACTCGAAAAAAGATCTCCAACGTGATGATTGCGCTGACATGGCTGCTATCTTCCATAATCTCCTTGTCGCCACTCTTTGGCTGGGGAGAGACCTACTCAGAAGGGATGAAGTGCCAAGTGAGCCAGGAGCCATCCTACACCATCTTCTCCACCTTTGGGGCATTTTATCTCCCACTTTGTGTGGTTTTGTTTGTCTATTGGAAGATCTACAAAGCTGCTAAGTTTCGCATCGGCTCCCGCAAGACAAACACAATCACCCCTATGGCTGAGGTAATTAAAGTTCTTGTTTTATTACAATCTCCTTAGAGCAGCTTGTCATCCTTACATAATACCTTGCAGAAATATTTACAAACATGGAAATTTTCTATATCATGTCTCACTACAGTTGCCAACCTCATTGTACTGCATTGAAATTTTATGTGACACAGCAACACAAAAGGCATGCATCCTACTGTAGTAGTGTCAATCAAAGAATCAGCAACAGAGTGGGCGAGGGTCTCCAGAATTCCCATTTTCAGCTTAAAAGTTTAACTGACTATTCATTTGTAGCAACTACACTTTTCAACTTGCATAGCTTCATAATAAAGTCCATCAAAAGGTGAAAATGTAAAAAATGTGAAGGGATTTCCCAGACGTAGCGGTCCGACATCTCTTGCCTCGGCAGGGGAAAACGGAGAGGAGACGGCATTGGAATTGCAGAAGAAAAGCTGGAAGATAATAATGGGCCTAGAGAACCTGGAAAATGTCTTGAAGTAGCACATATTTGCAAAGTGAAAAGTTTCACAAATTAAAATCTGAGCAATGTGGCATGTTTGTATTTAGCTTCCACGGGTGTATTGCTACTACTGAGTCAAATCACATTTTACTGTTATTACAACTGCTAGACTTTTGGGGGTTTATTTCTGTCAGCACAGGTAGCAACTGAGTTTGGACAGAGTGTGAGAACATTGCTTTTCAAGACTTCCCACAGTTTGCTATTCTGAGTAGAGTATGAATTTTGACTTAGCCTTTCTGAATATGTATTGGTATTCATGAAACTATTTTAATCTGAGGCGTTTCATGGTAGGTCTAGCTGTATAGTGTTTTCCTGCAGGAAGTTGCTCTCTCCCACTCTAATGTCATTTGGACCCTCAGTAGGTTTATTTCCAAGGTCATCCTATATTTAACTCTTCCACCTCTTACAACCTTCCTGTCCCTGCTCATGAAATCATCCCCACAGCATGATGCTACCATCACCACATTTCTTCCACAACAGGGAAGGTGTGTTATGGGTGACCTGTGATGTTAGTTTCCTACCACGTATTATTTTGTCTTCTTAGGTTGGTTGCACTAGATTTTACTTAAAGGAGCTGAAGTAAGACTGCTAGACCTTTTAAGAAAACCAGGTCATCTAATAGTTTCCTTCTACAACTCAGTTATGTATTACTTTGTGCAACTAATACATATAATATATTCAAATTTGTAGTTGAAAAATGAAAAAAAACTAAAGGTTCAAGGAATCTGAATCCTTTTGCAAGATACTGAACTTTATGTATTGTGACATGTTTACATTTAGCCTCCCATATTTAGTTCATATTTAAGTTGTATCAAGCATGCATATCTTCTTTTCAGACCTATTGTTTATTACTGTCTCTGATGAGCTGCTCATCAGTAATCAAAGAAGTGCACAAGTATCTGATGTGTGAGCGTACGGAAAAATAATTGAAGTCATTCCGCTCATCACCCGCAGACTGTTGATGTGTGCGTAGGCCGAGAGTTGAAGGCTATGAATACTGTCTCAGCATCATTAATAGGGGCCTGCACCTTCCAAGCTTTGCCGTTTAGCTAATTACCGCACATAAAAGTCTGGATCTGTTCCACTTTACATTAGCAACTATTTAATCAGGGAGGTTTTAGCTGAGAAAATTAAGCAACCCCTTATGTTGTTTTTTTGCTGTTTGTTTGTTTTGCATTTGTAAAGACATCTGAAATTAGCATTGGTTACTTATTGATTGTATATATATTTTTTCCTTGAACCTAAATGTTATGGTTTCTTTTTTCTTTCTACAGAGATTTTTTTTCTGAAATGTTCCCTGATAACCATTTTTATTTATAATGTATTTCCCCCCTTTTGTTGTGTATCTCTAGCATTTAACTCGCCCCAAAATAAAAGCTCTTGGTTGAGTACTAAATAAATTAGCCTCATCACTAAATAAATTACCTACTCTGATATTTCACTACCCTTCTTTTGTCAGGTTTCATCAATCAGGCAATCAATCTCCAAGCAACAGGTAATAGATTTTATTGTTGGTTTTTTCCACAGACGGCTGTTGGATTAGCGGCATCTCAATAAACATTTTTCTCCCTTCATTTCCAACCATAACCTGCAAACTGTCAATTTGAGCTGCGATATGAGCAGAGGAATCCAAGAAAATAACCCTCCTGCTCTCACACATCAATACGCCCACCCCGACATTAAGATGTACCCACACTTACAGACACTGCAGCAGAAACATGGCGTATTAATAGGTGTGATGCACGTATTCCTGACCTAGATGCACAAATGACACTCAAGGAGGCCATAAAATTGATTGCTTCTTAAACCAATACTTCAATGTACAAAAATATGCAGAAAAAATGAACTCTGCACTCATAATATTCATCATAACCAATCTTTTGTTGCTGATTTGTTTTGTTCACTTACACCAAACAGATTGTGAACCTAATAAGAATCTTAAATCCTTCTTTTTCTCTCTCTCTATCTTTCATCCCTGCAGTTCCATAAAGCTCCAGGATTAGTAACAGTTTTTTTTTTCACTAGAGTTGAAATATTTTCTATTTCTATGATGATATTTTTCCATTAACTTGATGTGATTTGCGCTTTCTGCTGATTGCTTGGTTATGGCACAGCTCCCACTGTTCCTGGCTATTGCTTAGCCAATGTAGCATATGCGCTCCAAAACTCAACAGCTGTTCCTTTCATATAATCACATAGAATGAACTAAGAAGCATGACTTGGCATGAGTTAAGGCAGAAGCCACAGCAGTTGTTTTCCATTCCTTACAGCTTATCACACTTTTACCAAACCTTTGTAACTTATAAACTTATTTTTCTTACAAAAGAAATGCACACAAGTGAATTATTCTCTAGGGATTAAGACAATTCTATTGCTTGTGTATATTTCAATGTATCATATTTTGTAAGCAAAAAAGTGTTAAATGTATGTTTTGTTGCCTGCTCTATATATTTTTGACTCATCATCTCCTGAGACTGTTTGCTGCTTTGCCCAAATGGTCAAAATAATAAGCTTGTCTCTGAAAACATTTTTTTCTGGGCTCCAGATGGTTCTATAATTTGTATTTATATTAAAACTATGTGTAGCTGTGGTGGACTCTGTGTTTTAAGGTAAAACAAAGAAATAATGAAGATCATCCAACTTATTTACTACTCTTTTTTTTTTTTTTTTTCCCTTTAAGTTCGGAAATCATCGAAAGGTTCAGTACTTAAAGTTCACTTTGTCAAAACTCTGAACATAAAACTGCTTTTATTTCGCTGAATGGTTTCATGTTTAAAATACCCTGAATGTGCAAAGCAACACTTTGCAGGTTTTTTCGTCAAGATAAAATGTGTAAAAACACACTTCTGTGACACACTTCAGTAGAACACATAACAGCTTTAATTTTTTTTTTTTTTTTATTAACTCAGTCATATATGCAACCCATGAATATGTGACCTTTATGGTGGTTGATTTATTTTTATTTTTTTCCTCACATCGTGTTATGTTATCAGGAGTATTCCAGCAAGAGAATGTTTTTGTTATATTTTAGTGCATGCTGAGTTGAAGACTTTGAAGTTTAATAAGCTACAGCCAATTTCCTTGAATTCGAAACAAAACAACCCAGAATTCAAACCCTAGTTGAAACATTTTATTTTATGGGTTGATTCTTATTGTTTGTGAATGCAATATTATATGAAAAGATATGAAACTGCTTTTTGATATATTTGCAGCAATAGGTTTCATATTGAAGATAGCCCTATTTTTACATTTTGGTTTGATGGTGTAAGGACCTCAGAGGATGCTCAAGAGGCTTTTTTTGATCCCACACGTCATGATATTCTTTCTACTCCTGATTGGAGCAGGTTTTTGTGACTGGAAAGGAGGGACACTTTTGAAACTTTTCACTTCAATGCCACATACATTTAAAACATTATACCAAACAAGCTAAATGCTCCATCCACTATAGGTATACAACACATTGTTTTGATACTCTGCCTACATCTCAAGAAAATCCTGATTAGTATTTGCTTAGTTTTTTCGTCTGCAATTTTTAATACTCTCTTAATGTGACATGTTGAGTTTTCTCAATAGATGCTAATCATAAAACACAAACCTTTTCTTCTCGACAGGAACTCAACAGAAAGGTAGACATAGTAAATAAAATATTGTCCAGATCACAAAGCTTTTGAAATGCCCTCCCACAAAAACTAAATTAGCATTTTAAGCTTCATCCATCAAAAGATATTTACTCATGAAAATGGTTTAATTTTCCCCCTTCATTTCTTATTCAAAATATTATGAATTGTCTGCATCAAATCAGTTTTCCAAGATTATTATTTTTTTCATTTTGTCATATTTATATTTGATGCTTCATAAAAATTGATATATTCTCGTAACCCAAGTTGTACTGTGCAATAATATGCACAGAGCACGCTTGACGTAATAGTGCCAAGGAAGTCATTAAACAAGAATAATTTAGGTAATAGAAAACCTGAACAGCAATATGCTAGTATTTCTACAATTGTGCCACACATGTTGGAGTACCTCTGTTTGTTTTTGTAAACTTTTGTTCATATTTCTTTTCTTTTTTGTTGAGGCAATGCTTTTTTGGAAAATTATTTCCTCTGGTTTTGGATGCTTTGCAGCAGCAAACATTATTTTGTTTATTTTTGAATGGTTGTTCTGATGACCAATACAGCTGAGTTTTTTTTTTTTTTTTACACAACTGGGAGCAGGTGATTGGCATCCACAAAACACAAATAATACCTGAACTATGACCCCAGATCCCAAATTAGTTGAAATGGAGGCTTTCTGGATGCAGAGCAGAACCAAGCAGAGAGAGAAGGAGGAAGTTCAAACCAATTCTTCCATCAATCACAATGGGAAAGGATCATATCCCCTACTCCAACATCCCTCTGTCCTGGCTTTCTAACCGTACAGTCAGACAGAGATTTAAAGAGGAAAGACAAAAGCAAGTGAGATTAAATAGCAATGCTTCCCAACAACTGATAGTGTAATCCTGGACATCCTGCTGTGTATAAATAATACATAATAACTGAACCCTTGAAATACTTCCTGTGTCGCTGGAAATTAAGCTGTAAGCATGTCATGCAAATTATGTGCGTCATCAGTAGGGTCTGCAGTCAGAAGCTTTTTCAGAGAAGTTGCAAGACTGACAGCTACTGGAGATCCTTCCTGCCCACACACCATCATCATCCATAACAAATTTGAAAACATTTAAGTGATATCAGTTACAACATTTTTTTTGACTTTGAGATAATTTTTTTTTTTTTTTTAATTGAATTGAAAATTAATACTTCCCAGTAAGTTATGGCGATATTGGGGTCAGCTGTAGGCATCCTGGCATCCTTTGTTTATTGAGCATAGTTTATTAGACTTCTCATTAATTTGTGCTGTGGTATATCTTTGTCCAATACTCAGTGTACTTTGAGTGATGATGTTGTGCTTAGAGTACAGAAGGGTTCGGTGTCCATCCAACATAAAAGTGTCTGAAGCAAGATTTCTGACCTGTATTTCAGTTCACAAAGTCAAATGTGATTTATGCAGTTAGGAGGAGGAAGTCAGGAGAACTGTTATCTGACTACAGTACTTTGGAGACATAGAAAAAAACTGGCACCCTGCAGAGAGATTTATAAGTTCTCTGCAGTGAGCCCTGTTGGCCTGTCAGGTACCACTGCGGGTAAAGACGGCTTGTGCCTGAAAGTGTAATTGGATATTCTGTCTGTGTTCAAGTTCCCATTTTCCAGCCAACAATAATACTTTATATTAGCGAACCATGCACTGATCATGCATGCACCCTCACAGTCTTAAAAGGTTATACTGCACTGCAATAGTATAGTTGTCTATCTATAACCTTATGTAATCCTCTTGCCAAACAAAATATCAGAGTAATGTTACAATTTTAATATGCTCTTTATGCTATTATTTAGTATCAGAAATGAGACTTGGTTCCAGGATTATTGTACTGTTAACATATTACATTGATGCTGTCAGACTGGAGAATTTACTTACAGTAACTCATGAAGAAATGTCAAATCAAAACATGTGCACCTCTTTCCTATGTTTTTTTATGTTGTGTGCTAGTAAAAGTGGAGGCAAGTAGGGAATATTTAACTGCTACATAAGTTGGTTATCTTGTTGGCAGTGTTGCAGCCTCAATGCAAACAGCACTTGACAACATTATCAATCTGGGAGGGGAGGGTAATCAGTCACAGGAGGCTGCCTCCTTTGGATTTCACTTCTGTGTACTCAAACATGCTCTTTAAGAATGCTGGAAAGGTGGCAGGATTTCCATTAATTTGAAGGTGTTCCAATAGCAAGTAGTAGCAGCTAATAATATAGTTGTTCAAGAGGCTACAACACTTTACTATCTAATGTTAATTTGTTTTTTTCTATTTGAATTGTAGCCAATATTGCAAAGAGTCATAGCTTTGTTGAGGGGCCCTCTAACTCGTGACCGCTCTACCTCTACATCATGCATCGCTCCCAATTCTGGAATTTTTAAGAAAATTGTTTTCTCTCACAAAAGCGTTGACCTTAGTAACTTTACCAAATAACAGGATGTCTGTTAGTCTTGAGTTCTGCATGCTGACAAATTGGTCAGAAGAAAATTAAATGAAGGTTGAGTTTAATTATCCTTCTCCACCTCAAAAGAAAAATCATAAAATTTAGTACTGCAAGTTAAAATTTAACTTTAAAAAAACCTATAGCTTAATTTCTTTGCATGTTGTGTTCTTTCATGTGTTGAATGAAAATCTTTGGTTTGATTCATACTCTACTTAGAAGTCTGTAATCCATCTTTTTGTTCAACAGCACACATCATTCAGCGCAGTAATTGGCTGTTTGTCCTTTTGCTGTTTAAAGATTTTCAATTATTAAAAGCAAACCAGGATTACTACGAATGATAAAGTAGTGAAGTGTCTGGCTTATCCTGTGCTCCTAGGTAAAGGAGGAAGCCCAACAGCCACAGATGGTGTTCACCGTGCGCCACGCAACCGTGACCTTCCAGACAGACGGGGACACATGGCGGGAGCAGAAGGAGAAAAAAGCAGCCCTTATGGTTGGCATTTTGATCGGCGTGTTTGTGCTTTGCTGGATCCCGTTCTTCATCACCGAGCTCATCGTGCCGCTGTGCTCCTGTGACATCCCACCGATTTGGAAGAGTATCTTTTTGTGGCTGGGATACTCGAATTCCTTTTTTAACCCCCTCATATACACCGCCTTTAATAAGAACTACAACAATGCCCTAAGGAACCTCTTCTCCCGACAACGCTGAGTAAATCTGAGCGCCACTCGCAGTGTTACCCCACCCAACCAGACTGATCCATGTGTCATCTCATCAAATAGGTGATAACCAGAAATTGTCTTTAAAAAAAACACCTTTAGTGTGCAACAGTTTTGTCATTGTCAATGTGTTTTGTTTAAGACTGAAACAATCATCTGCCTGCATTTTGAGTGGCGAAATGATTTGGCATTTTATTGAAATAGTGCTCTGAAAAGGAATTTACCCCTTTCATCTCTCTTTTTATTTACAAAAGCTATAAAATTAATCTGCCCCCACTCACCTTGTTAAATCATAAGTTAACTCTGATCAATCAGAGCTGAACCATGTCCAGGCCTGGATTCTGCCAGACCTGTGGAACCAAGATATCACTTCAGCAGAACCCGAGAACATGAAGTAGATTAGTTACTTTTGAGATATTCTAATCTATCAGACTAAAGAAATTCCACAACGGATGAAAAAACTGTATTTTCTTTTTTCATCAAGGGGAAAATGTGTTTTCCTTTTCACAGATAGCATCAGCCCAATACAGCCTGCAGCCCGGAACACCTGTCAGACGGAGGAAGCTGTAGCTGGCACTTTGTGATGCTAACCTCTTGGCCAACTCAAAGAATATTGTGCCAGATTTTTGCAGCCTTGAGCGAGATGGTAGCTGCAGGAACAAGATGAACAAGATTGTCTTCTGCCACACAGATGGGATTGTTTAGATTACTGACCATATTGGAGTTTCTAACCATACTTTGATTCTCTCCAAGATGAATAGTAAACCACGATACTTTTCCACACAGGGTTGAATCTCTGAAAAGTTTGTAGTTTGAAGTAGTTAGCGATATGTTGCCAAAGGCTCATTTATTATTCTAGTCAAATGATTTTTTAATATTTAATCAGAATAATTCAATCATTTTGTTTTGTTTTGGGGGGTTTTTTGTTGTTTTTGGAGGGGGTTTTTTAGCGTTATCAGCTAACAGTGTGGAGCAAGATCTAAATGCAGACAAGATTAAGGCATGTGAAAATAAACAATTTTACTTAAAAACATACATATAAAAAGTCCAGAGGGACCGAAAATATTACATCACAAGAGGAACACCAAGAAACAGGCTGGGGTGAGTAACAGCATGATCTGACTGAAAAATATTTAAGGTAGAGTGTGAACTGCTGCTTCAGGATCAGAATAGCTATGGATTGTGCTCTCTCAAAAATCCTGAAAGAGAATTTCCGATCATCAGTTTGTAAAAATTAGACTCAATCACATTTAGGTTTTTCAGCAAGATGATATCACAATAATCCAGAGCATAAATATACCTCTGAATAGCTAAGAAAATGTAGGTTTTTGATTAGCCTACTCAAAGTCCAGAATGAATTCTATCCTAGATCACAGAGGACCCTCGACAGGTGGTTAATATTCATAAATTGTCCAATGTCACTGGAAAAATTTAAAGACCCATTGTTATTTATAGTAAATACTTGATGGCAGTTCTTACCACCAAAGGTTTGTTTGGATAGCCTTTTTCTCTTAATAATTTAAATCCTCACTTGAAACCAGCATTATGGCTGTATTAAAATTACTTTTGTCTGTGTTTGATTTATATTTTTCCTTTTTGTGAAGAAAGTAAAACCAAAAAAGAATCTGTTAGAGTGAATATTAATTTTTATACCAGTGTTGTTCAAGTGTTGTTTTTATCTGGTTCATCGTAATGAAAAATAAAAGCATGGTAATTCATTTAAACTGTTTCATCATCATCATGTCTGCATAAAAGCAGAGAAGGGAGTATGCCTCAAGAAAAACAAAAAAAAAAAACATCTGTCAGAAGTAAACAAAATTAGTCTCATAAATAATAAACGAAGCAGCAACTATGTGTTTTGTGCAGAAATAGATACAGAACTTAACATTATAGATAACGTTCAACTGAATTAAAAACAAATTACAAAAGGATGGATTTTTTTTTCAGCTGCACTCTTATCTGTGTGTTGATAAGCTGTATTTATTTTCGATTTATTACGTGTGTGGATAGAGATACACTCTGTTCTCTGACGCTCATTAGCTATACGCTTTACCTCCCACACATAATTTACATCCACATACCCACATTCTTTTCAGTAGAGCAACAAAATAGCATTGCAAGTTATTACTTACACCATCTTTAAATAAATTGCTGCAACGAGAAAATGATTGGATTTAATCTCAATTCCTACAAGTAGAGAAAATCATAGGAGGCATGTTAAATCAAGACAATGTGAAAACTTGAAAGATAGCCACCAATCCTAATACTCTCAATAAAACAAAAAATATCTGCAATGGCATTTTTTAAGCTTCTATTTTGCTTAACCTTTGTCAGTGTCATGAATTGATGCCAAGGATTTCTTTTTATGAATATCACTCTTAGAAAACAAAATAAAGAGCGGTGAATTCAGACTCCTTTGGAAACAACCTTCGAACATTAATTTGCGGGAAAAGCAGAGAGTCTTGGCAAAAGAATAACGGAGGCACAAGAAGTCAGAAGAAATTGAACCGAAACAAATCAATGTAGCAATGCAATTCAGTTTTGTAGTTATGTGAAGAAAAGACACTACCAGATAGCATCCCTATGTGCTCTCAAATGTTCACCGAAAACAATACTCCCCTTTCATCTCGTCTTTTCATTTCCACATGTTGTACAAAATGACTGTTTTCTTGCACAAATTGCCACTTTCTACTGAAAGCATTCACTACTGTAGAATCAATGAGTGGACCTTTCTTCACTTGTGTAGTGAAATGTACCGTGAAGAATTAAGCATGACTCAACGATTCTCATCAAAGTTGTACCACATGTAGTTGTGAGAGAAACATTAAAGCTCCTTGCATCAGTTTTTGCCAGGAGGTAAATAAATTAATTTGTTCAAAAAAAATATGACTTTTTTGTGAAATTGTCCTTTTATTTGTTGGGAATGTTTGTGGGGGTTTTCAAATCATAAGTAATGGAGGTCTTGCTAACAGAAACTGCGTGCAGAGAACATCGTTCTGGGATTGTTGGGGCTCTGCTAAGTAGTAGTCCACAGACACATTGAATAAAGTAGAATATTACTAAAAAGCTTATTTATTAAGGAACTTTATAACAAAATGAAACAAATTAAATAGATTAATTATGCATAGATATTTTAAAGTCTTATTTCTGTTATTTATGATGGGTTCCCCTTAGAAGTCATGGAACTATAACATTGTAAATTAGAATATTATATCAGATCATTAGACAGTAATTTGTGGCTTTAATGAAAAGTATGTTTCATACCTGCTTAAAGGTCGTTATTTTTGAACAGTGACAATTAATACGTTTGTACTTCATCTGTCACGTTTTAAGGGCAATGTTAATAAATGTAGCACACTGACATGTAAATACTAATACAGTACTTCCATGTCAGTAGCAACAGATTCTTATGACAGAAATTATATATACTAAAATACAAAACCTCAAAATTCTTGCTATACTTTTAGGTTTGACATTTCGTGCAAACATTTGGAAGTTTCCAATGTGCCTTCACAGTTTGATGGATGAGAGCAGGTGGAAACTTGGAGCATTTGCTCAAATCTGCACTGATTTGCAGCTGGTTCAAAGGTTTCTGATGCAGTCAATGTTTCAAGCATTGCAAAGCTTGATGAGGTCAGGAAAATATGATACTGTACATTAATCCCTAAACTAATTTTGTCAGATCAAGACAAAACAACCCAAGGAATATATCACAATGAATTTCTTTGCCACTTGTGTACCGCTACATTTTTTTTTTTTTTGCTTTACAGAAAGTTTCTTGGTTTTTGTAAATGTTTTATGTTTCTTTGGGAGAAAGTCTGCATGGGTTGGATGAACTTTTGAAATATAGCTGTAGGCTGTTTTTGAATGAGCAGAGGAAAAATTATGCAGGTACTAAGAATTAATGAACAGAATTATTAATAATGAACCAAAGTCAAGCACATTAAAGCTTTGTTGTAGTTCTTTTGAATTTGTTAACATCTCATATAAAAATTATTAAAAGACAGAACTCTTGATCAAATGGAGGGTTTTTTTTAAAAAGAAGCTTAACAGATTAACTTCAGAGAATGGGGCCTTCCTATGGACCATATCTTTAAAACATTCTTTCTCCATTCTCTTTCTTACATCTTTTGATGTATTTGAAGATTTTAAGCCCTTTTGTGTTTAGTTTTCTTACCAATCACTTTTACATTTTAATCATTACATATTTCCCCTGCTGCTCGGCTGCAAAAACAGTCAAGCATTGCAACATTTTAAATCTTGTTTTTGTGTTTAATAATAAATAAAATACCAAATTAACTATTTTAGGGTAAAATAAATAAACTTTTTCAGTTTATAATACAAAATAGAATGGATGAACCAACATCACCCCGAATGTGATGATTTCTTGCCAATTTTTTTCAGCAGGGATTGTATTGGTGCTGTACAGTGAAAAAAAAAAACAACAAAAAAACACCACACTGGTATGTAATTTAGAGATAACTTCTAAATTTCTAATAAATATGTCGTTCATGCTGAAGGATTAGGTGATGGGATGTTAACTGTGAAATGGTATTTGACTAACAGGTGCATGTGCTGAACAATGATTATTGCGGTGCGTCTCTATGTGCCAAACTGTTGACTCAAAAGTTATTCAGCAAACAGTCATTGACATCTCCACAATGGGATTTATCCACAAAAGCTCTTTTGTGAAAACACTGCCTGTTTATGGAATATGGGAGCCAAGTATATAAATTGAAAGTTGAGTGATACAAGCTTTGTAGAGCTTCTGATTTCATTTTCCAGCAGGACTTGATACCTTCCCACTTTTCAAAACAAAAATCAATAACTGATATTAATGTGCTGGATTTGCCAGAAAAGTATCCAGACCACAAAAAAATAAATAAATCTATGCTCTCTGTTAAGAGGAAGATGAGAGACATTAAACCCAATGATGTAGACAAACTGGATATTTCCTCAGCTTTATTACAGGCTCATCATCTGCATGCCATGCTACATTGATGTAACACGATCTCCAACCAAGTGCTGAGTGCTTATACTCTGCACTAGACACATTACGTTAATATTCAGTAGGCTGATATTAACGTAATGTTCTGGGTTTTTATTAACAGCCATAGGCATCAACGGCAGTAAACAGTTGAAATCCATTACCTTGCATGTAAAGAATCTATACGAGTTTAACTTTTTTAAATAAATAACCGGAAGTTTATAGAATTTTTTATGAGTACTTTTATGATGATTAGTCAGCCAATGGAGGTGCCTCCTAAATCTCTCTGTGGTGCCTGTGGTACATTTCAGGGCCAGGAGTGAGTGTGCTACTGTTCAAAAGATCACATCCATTCATGTCCTCAGGGGAAGACAGCATGCATGAGGACGTTAGCATGGCTAAAATGACTGAGGATTAGAACCAGGCGCCTCTGGCACACAAACCTGTGCTTCAGCTGCTGAATATTTCAGAAAAGATTCAAGCAGCCTTCACATGACAAATGCAGAGATATGCAGTAAATTCCCTCAACACAGAGAAAGAAAAATGTGGAAAAACCTTGACTTCACTAGAAAAACACTGAGAGGAGAGTTATGTTTTTGAATCTTGATTTTCCTCTTTCCTAAAACTGCATCCGATCTGATCACCTATTAAAAAAAACTGGATATGTTGAATCCATGTAGTAAAGACTGTTTGTTGTTGTATCTTGCAGTGACTCATCTCTGTTACAGTATCTCTACAAGAAAAAGGGCTCAGGCTTTTACAGTTAGAGGTGACATCGACTCTCTGAGTCTGTTGCTGTGCCACTTGCTATTCTGTGGTGGCTTGTTTTTTTTTTATCAAAATAGATCCAAATAGAAACAGCCCAGTGGAACTGGGGAGAAAAGGAGCTCCAGCTGAGAATGTGTATGTTTGTGTGGTGTGAATGCATCCATCAAGCCTGCGCTCTCATCTTGCTGGCTACTTTCCATCCAGCTTCTTGGGGCAAAACCAAGGTGATTAAAAAAACAAAAAACAAAATGAACTTAAGACTTGGTTATACTTAGTGGAAAGCTGCAGGCATCCTGTCATAGGCTTCGCTTGACTTTTGTAGTTTAATAAGTTTTGCTTCACAAAGGAATTACAATTCCTTTGTGAATGGTTCCTATAAAGCACACAAATAAACAAAGCAGAGTAATTAGGACGTTCGCTACAGGATCTGTGCAATGTACTCATTAATCTTCTTCCATTAATTTAATAGAATGCTATTAAATTTAACTTAACAGTTTTAGCAGAGATAAATTAAAAGATTTTAAATTGCTTAACATTTCAATTTTACAAAGTGTTACTTTGTAAGAATGCAAGGAGTAATTTTTATAGCTTGATTATTGTTGCCATAGCTACAATCTGATGCCATGAGTTTAATCCTTGTGTTTGAGCTCAGTTTGTTCACAAATGCGTTTCAGCAAATAGTAATAATAATGTCTTTGTGCCTGTTAAATGGTAAAGTACTGTATGGCAAACAGCACAGAATAGCAGAATGTGAGTTTAATTGAATAATTTGGATCTGCAGTACCACACCAACCTATTTGCTGATCTTATAACATGAAGATAGTTCTAATATTTTATCACACTAGTTCCAAGAATCTCATCATTTCATGGTACATGAAATAGAATGAAACATAGAAATGAAATATGTTATGTAATATAATGACTTCGATGAATATTAATGAACTCTTCAATGTTTTCATTATACCACGGTGATATGAATAAAGCAAAAACATTGCAACTCGGGAAAGACGCATGAAATTAGTCCAGGGAGATTAGCTATGAAGAATTTAAATAAAAAGGCAAAGAGAAAAATGAAATTAATCATGAGCTAAAAGAAATTCTAATTATGTGCACAATTTTTCAGTATATAAGCTGAACATGGCCAAAGTGATGAAACATCTGCCAAACACTTCGTTTCTTAAAAACAATAAAAAAAATCTATGTTTTATTCAACATATACCAAGAAATGCCTCATTGCTAGAGTTTAAATTTGACTTAAGAAATGTTCGCTATTTCATCATATATCTTCTGTACCAAATCATCAGGTTGTTTTTTTTTCTAAACTGTAAACAAAACAAACATCATCTCTTTCATCTCTCTACAAATGGACACACTTTGTTTGTTGTGTGCTTCTATTTTTTTCATTTTTGCTCTCAGGACTCATCAACTTTAATACTCCATAGCATGATTTGATAATTTATGCTATGGAGGGAGTATGTGGTAAGCATCTTAATCAGATTCAGCAGATGCTGCTGTTCTGAAGTGCCGGTGTTGAATCACAATTAGCCTCTGACAAGTGGAAGAACTCTAAGGTACCTGTCATGCTTCAAAACCTGTCAAAAGTTTTGTGTCATTGAAATGAATGTGTTGCTTTTCCTGAACACTTCCTTCAAAACATAAATACACACTGTAGTAAATTTTTACGATAGGAAGACGGAAATGATTGAAGGACCTAGCAAGTCAATAACTTCACACAAGTGGCATCAAAGTTTTTTTCCTTAGTGGAAAGGCTAATAAAATGTTAAAGAACAAGATGACATAAATAAAAGTTACACATATTGAGTGTTTCTGCAATACACTTATTAAGCATAAAACATCAGGTCAGAGATGTTATGTTTTTTATTTCAATTCAGATTTCAAGTCTGTGAGATGCAAGTCCACATTAAATGCCAAATCCTTGAAAAGAAGGTTCAAGTTAAGCTTTGGGGTCATAGTCCAAATCATGTCTAGGTTCATGAGAGGGAAATTAAGGTCTAAACTTAAATCTCTGAGAGTAAAGTTTTTGTCAGATCTCAAGTCTAAAGGAAGTCTCAAGTCATGTCTTTGAGTGAAAAGTCTAAGTCAAGTCTCAAATATTTTTGGAGCAACTCAAATTAAGTCTTGAGTGCATGTGTGTGGCAAGTCAAAATCAAGTATAATCTTTAAGTCCAATCTAACTCCTTTCAAGAACAAGCCCTAATCAAGGTTCTAGTCTTTTAGGGACAAATTGAAGTTAGGTTTTAAATCTTAAGGGAGAATCTAAGTGAAATATCAAGTCGTTCAGGGGCAAGTTCAAGTCAGGTCTCAAGTCTCTAATTGCTAAAATGAACATTCTCATATTTCAAATATGAGAAAACCAAAGGTATGAAAATACAACAGGACTTAAAGTACAAACACAGCAGAGGTGGACTATATACCTGCAACACAAAGGTGGTGTAAGTTTTCAGTTGAAATGATCACAGTTGTTCAAAAAACATTTCATTTTTAAAATATTTAACTGAACATGCTAACAGCTTTAGCACAATTTTTGATGTTTATATGTATTCAGGTTGAAAGAATTTAACTTCAAAGAATTTAAATGTTGAAATGCAAAACAAAGAAAGTACTTTTTTTTTTAGGAAGAATTTACTTTCACCTCCTAAAAAGAAAGTCATTTTTAATGTTAAATCCTGCCAAAAATCTATGACATATTGTTTTTCAAACGTATTTAAACTGTATTTATGTAGTTTGTTCATTACAATAACTTGAACAGTTTTGAATAATGACATTAGCTTGTAGTCGGTGTTGAATAAATGAAGGTATCATAGTAATTCCTTGTGAACATCTGTTCATAAAGAACAGCAAAGAAACTTTTCAGAAAAGTTATATATACTTTAATAGAAGACAACCTCCTGCTGAGATTAGACTGAATTTTTTGTCATTGTGGGATAAATGTGCATCTCAAGCGAAGGGAGATGTGGATTTCTTGTAGTTTTTAAGTTGTAGGAAGTCTTACTGTGTCTTCATAAGAAAGACGGACAGACAGAGATACAATATCAGAGAGCATTAGCATTTGAGTTGTACAGAAAACAGACACTCCTGCAGGAAAACAAAACAGGCAGAAACAGGCAATCTCAATCTTCAGCTAATTTATCTGTGAAGCGAGTTGCAAACACATGAAACCCAGTTGCTATGGCACCAAGACATTGAAAGCAACCACAATTCTTATGGTTAAAGATTGCTGAAAATCCGGGTTATGTACAGATAGTGTGAAGTCAAAGGAAAAAAAAGATCCTTGTGTAAATTGTACTGCTGCCACTCCTTAATAATGAATTACAACATGTGTCCGTTCAAATAAAAGGTAAAAAGGGTGAGCATAAATACTCTTCTCCATGCTCTGGTTAAATATCGGCACTTGAAAGCATTTTGTTTTGCACAGTCTGACGGACCCTCTAAGTCTGAATAAAGGGCCCAGAAAAATCTGCACTGTTAGACATGGAGAGGACACTTCTTCTGATATGAGTCTCTCTGAAACTAGCAACTAAAAGGGGTTTTTTTTGGAGCAAGCAAGTTCATGTGAAAGAGCTTGTGCATCGTCAGTGCTTATGCTCTCCACCTCAATCAGCCCGGAGGAGCTTGTTTGCAGTCCTCCTCTCTGATGTCTGATGACACGCATGTCGGTGCCATGTTATCATCGTGACTCACATTTAATCCAGCGTGAGTGTCTCTCTGCTTTGAATTCCCTTGAATAAATATTACAATATGAATGAGACCTGTTGTGCAGAAACAGAATGTGGCTGATTAGGGGAAATCAGTTTAAAACAAAGGGTGAGAACATCATATGCACATGTTTTCTTGCAGGCACAGGTTTGTACAGAGAAGACCAACCTACCCCACTGGTGTCCACTTGTAAGTTTGTTAAAGACTAATAAAACTGCCTTAGGAACCATATGAGCAATCTGCTGCTGCAGTAAGGGCCAGAACTTCAATTTATACAGTATGTTACAAACACAACAAACACCACAGGGAAAACAAGTCTTATTTATTTTGCATTCCATTATTTGATTGAATTCCTCCTTAGGAGATGCCTCTGGCAGAGGCACACAGAAAATCCACAACATGGCCCTGAAAGTCTTCATTTTTGAACACAGAAAGCATGACTTTGTGACTTTTTTTCTTTTAGTATTTTGCTATGAAAGGCAAGCTCAACTGGAGATGTTTTCATTATTCATGCAGAGTTTAACACAAGTAAATCCCTCTTTTCCAAAAATTCTAATATTTCTATCAACTCTGGCTCTTGGCATGTTCTGCTTTGTATTTAGCAAAATGCAACGAAACCACTATTTAATTAATTCATTGTTTCAATTTGCAGATAACTGAAAGTTTTCACAACACGGGATGGAAGACAATTTCTACTTCAATGTGGTACTGTAGCATTTTCTGTCCGAGATGTGCAGGCTGGTGTGTGTATACGTGTCTCTCCTTACCTCTTTCTTCGCAGGGTGTTACTGGCAGGTGCCCTCCCGCAGCTGCTGCTCATCAAGAACAATAAGGAGGAGCTTAAACTGTAGCAGATTCCCTGAGGCAGATGCCAGATTGTTTTGCTCTCATGCATGGTAATCAGGCCTACCTTCTCTTGTGTTCTTTCCTCCCCCGTGTCTGACGCTAATTCTTGCTGTTCTCCCTTTTACAGGAAGCAGATCTGTGTTAATCCTCGGATCATTCCTTTCCACTGTTTGTCGGAGGAATCCTCCCCAAATTCTCTGTGTGATTTTCTGGTTGTCCTGCTGATATCAGCAGTTTGGATCATTCCAGCACTCACTTCCCATACATACGCATACGTTTTCTGACTCACAATTGATGAGATTGTGAGTTAAACATCTCTTTATATTTTTCAACTGAAACAAATGTTTTCTTATCTACGTATTTAGAACTATGGTTTCACCAGAAACAGCTATGAAAGCTGGAATCAAGTGGCACTTCCATTTGTGTTCTTCTGAGGAGTGTTGAACTGGCCTGAACAGAATTGTTGTGATCACTTTCATTGCGATAATTCTATACTTATATACTCTGTTTTACAGTAGTGCATAAAATCCCAAGAGAATACATCAAAGTATGTGGTTGTAATGTGACAAAATGAGAAAAAGTTTATTTTGTATTGCAAGACCCTAAAATTTCTTGCTATTCAGAAAGCCATTTGTGTTTTGTGACTGTACCTCCCTGCACAATGCCTTTAATAACCACAGTTGGTCCATGCCAATCCCACACTACTCAACCCACTTCGCACTTAAAATGGACTGCTGGGCTGCTGGGCTGCTGGGCCGCAGCGCTCCGCAGCATGTTCTCATTTCCAGCTCAGGCAGGTTCAATATCACTCAAACCGAAGAGCAAAGCTTAAAATGAATTACACATTCAGCCCAGGAATTATTCAGTTCATGCACTCCTGTTATGTTCAAACAGTCAATATAAAAGCTTCTGATAGCTCACACCCAGAGGGCCGAAAAGATTTGAATTAATTGTTATAAGAACTAAACTAGTGAAAATTGGGAGTTAAATGGCTCCCTGTGGAATGTGATCAGAAAACTACTGTTATCATACCACTGCAAGAGTATCTTTAATGGCTGGGTGCAGTCACTATCCATAGATCATTCTGTCCCTACTCATGCATGACTATATTGTTTCAGCATTTTCTAAAGGAAGCCTGTAGGGTTCATTAGCCCTTATTGATTATTTAATTAACCGGATCACAATGTGCTGAGTGAGCACAATCATGAGGGGAAAGGAGTCCCATTAACTAAAGGATGTCTTATTGTGAGAGACTGGGTGAGGGTATGTACAATAAGAAGATGCTAAAACAAAATGTAATGTTTTTTCCTCTATAGTAATGAAAAGTGTCTTTTGTGAAGGAGCAGGGGCAGGGAGGGACAGGTAATGAGTTTAGAACCTGTGCCTCTTGCCTGGGTTTGGCTCCAACCCTGGGCTTTGCCAAAACCCAACAGAATATCTTCTTTGCCCCAGTAAAATTCCCAGGGCAAATATGAGCCAGTTTTAAACAAACACATTGAATGAGGATCCACTTTAAAGATCACTAGGTAAGTCAAATTTACTTGCATAGCACATTTTCATAAACAAGTCAATTCAATATAATGTTAGATCTTCATGACACTGACCCACTTAGAGTAAAATATCAAATAAAAATGCTTACCTAGTGACACTCCAGAGTGCATCAATTGACATGAGTGAATCTACTCCCAGCGTCCAACACTTCCTAATCCACTTTAAAGTACAAATTAAAGGTAGTGACATTATTAAAATATTTGAATGTGTCAGTACTTAATGGATTAGATTATGTCCTTGAAGTCTGCAAAGCAAATGAAGTAAAGCCCACTTGAGCACCGAGGAAAGATATCACACAATGAGTGGTTTCAGTAATGAATTCTCTTATCCTGCAAACTAATTGCTGTCATTATGTCGGTTGTGATTTATTCTGAAAATTGGAACTTCAGTCTGAGAACATTTTTAATTATATACATAATTTCCGAAGGTATTATTTGTCAATAAGCAATTATAGCCAAAGTTTCATGAACATGATTTTATTTATGTAGCATCAATTCAAAGTAATAAGGCACTCCAGAAGACCAAAAGTCTAACTCACGTCAAGGTCTATAGAAACCAATTAGGTTTAAATTGAGGTCTGATCAATTCTAATTATTTAAAACATATAGTCAGATTTTGATCCACTGAAACTGTAAGAAACCAAACAAAGGGTGTGAAGAGTCATCCAGACACTGGGCATGTTTTAAAAAATTCATTTTAAATCTAAAATTGGTGGGAGTCAAGAAACTTCTGCAGGAACACACTGGAAACTATACAAAGGGAGACGACAAGTTAGTCTCTGTTAGGGAATATGTAAATCTGATAGGACTTTAAAAAAGTTAGCCCCTACCCTTTTTGGGATCAACATGAGGGTTTTGATCCAAAAGAAATGCTCTTCCAGAAATCCATCTGCTCTGGGAATCCAAAAGGATCTGACTGTCCTCTTATTCCTCCATGCTGTGGGGTTACTCTGACTTCTCCAGAAAGAATCCATGGAATAACATGTGAAGTTAATGACGTCACAACAAGTAATATGAGTTTGGCTTAGGCTTGCTTTGATTCATGTAAGGCTAAGAAAAAAAACACTGGACATCTACTAGTTAGTAGACGCTTTCAATGATGTGGCAGATAACAGAAGGCTCCAGAGTGTTTAAATAGAGCAAATCAGAGGTGAGTGAAATTGCATGGATTGCAGCAGAGGTACAGTGGAGAACATCATATAAAAATCATATAAATATTGAGAAGTCCAATTTAATCCTTATGGTAGAGAACTTTCAAAGTCCTATCTATCTGCCTATCTAGAAATACTTTTACAGGAAGAAACCTCTAGCAGAACCAGGCAGAGCAAGAACTATCTGCCCTGATTGGGTGTTGAGAGGCCAAGAAACACAGTTCATGTCCTGCATGAAAAGAAATTAAATATTGTAGATTATTTTTGACTAAACTTAGCCTTAATAAGAAGATATTAAACAATGCCACATGATTTAAAGCAATGGTTCAAGAGAGAATTGTTACATTTCTACCTTCCTGTATCAGTTAGCTGTGCTCCAATGGTAATGTACATTGTACATCATTAGGAGAAAAATGGAAGATTGTTTTCTTGATGTCGTTGTCGTTTTAGTTTCTTTACTTGCAAAAAAATTTTCTTTGTTGATTTTTGTGTAAACTTACCTTCTTCAAACACTCAGTGGACTCATGACATTTTACCTGATCTGAATGGAGGGAATATTACTATGATTAAAAAAGGAAAAGATATCAAGAAAACACATGTAACATAAATCCATTACCACAAAAATCCCAAAATAAAAACCTTCAAAGCAAAGAAATCTAACTGGTACAAATACAATTACCTGGTACTTTACTGTTTCCTCTGTCGACTCTTTTACTGTTTGTGTCTGCTTCAGTATCCGGTTTGCATGAAAACATATCATTTATCATCATTTGGACAGGAAGGGGCTGCCAGACAGAAGCAATTCCAGCCTTCATCACAGCTCTCCCATCCCCGGGAAATTTATATGCACGCAGCAACAAAGCGAGGACAAGCAGATGATGATCTTCAAAGCATAGAGGTCATCATCAGTATAACTGCTTTTGTGTGCATTAACAAAGACAAGTGAGATGGGGCTCCATGCAATGACTCAAAGGAAACATTTATTACTATTAACAGGTGAAAAGCTATATATATCAACAAAAAATATAACAACTTTTGTCCTTTTGTGTTTTCAATTTTCAGTCCTGTGTGATGGTCGCAGCTAAAGACAGGGTTGTTTGTTGTTTGCAGTTAAAGAAAATAATTGGACATGTCACTTTTTCACCCTAATTAAAAAGATTTAAAGTCTGTTAAATACTAAACAAATACTCAGTGATGTGTGGTGAAAATACACCCATCCTCACTGGATGACATTAAAGCATGAATCTTCAAAGGGTTAATCTATTCTTTTGGCTATGTTTCACAGCTACAGTACCTACTGGAAAAATCCAACCTCTTTGACTGGTTGCTCCTAATCTGTCAGAAAAAAAAGTCCATATTTCTTACTCTTTTTGGATCAAGAGATCAACCACACACACCCAGAAAAATTCCCAAAGCCCCAGCATGGTGCTGTGTATAGGTAAAAGAGATAAAGGATCTTTTGCGTGCTTTAATTGAGATTCATGGTGGAATTTGGAGCGGCGTGTGTGGATTCATGTGTGTCTCCAGAGAACGCAGATCAGTCAGCTACTGTTCTGTGCGCCTGTGCCTGTGATGTAACTGTGGGACATGTACAAATGGAAGGATGGACGGACGGAGACACCAACAGGATATAAATACATAATGAGACCATTTGTTTGAATTGGTTGTTCCACTTCACTAAGCATACAGATGATTGCCTCCACATTGCAGTGTTCTCTATTGCCAGCAATCTTAAATAATGTCCTAGTCTACCATGTTCCAGCCTAGTGCCCTGTCTGATCCGTTACACCTCACAATGTGTGGCTCTACATAGTCATGCAAATATGTTGCAAGGCATGAATTTTCTCTGTTTAACACATGCAGAGAATATTTTTTTATTTTTTTCCATGTTGGAAAAATATGAAATATGAAATATTCACATGAAATATAAGACTAAAGCCCCAAAGGAAGGAAGGAGCTGTTTTTAATCTGTGTAGTTAAAAGTCAATAATAGCAAATTAATTTAATCCCAGAGAGACATGAGGTCATATTAAAATTAAACAAATATCTACCTTTATAATATGGACCTTGTTTATATAGAACTGTAAACTGCTGAAGACATAATTATTTTTTTCTATTTTTATGTTTTTGCATTTGGCAAATGCTATTATCCAAATCAATTCGAACATGAGTATGTAACAATAATGTTAATATAAGAAGCTAAAAATGTGTTACCTAGAAGAAAGTGCATAATTTTTTAGAAAGTAACTGCCTGTGTTGAACTTATCAACATCAGCAAAATGTTTAAATTACTCCAATTAATCCACGTAGGGTCTTTGCTGAATGTTGTGTACAAAAGATTGAAGTATTTTGAAGTATTTGTTATTGTGTTGGATGGAAATCAAAAAAATCACAAATTTCACATGAAAAACAAGACTAAAGCCACATCAGCGATTTGCCAGAAAAATAAGATGTCGCAAGAGATCCTAAGAAGGGAACCTGGATTGACAGGAAACCTGGAGGACTGAAGTGATAAGCACTGGCAGAAAACCTGCGGGGTCCTGATTAGACAAGACAGGTGGTGATGCTGAGACTGACAAGACATCAGCAGACTCCAAGCTGAGAACAGAACCACATGGAACCTTGGTACAACATGGAAGATGGACGGATACAATGTCTACATTCTTGCAGAATTTGACATACAGGACAATAATGTAACAAGGTCTACAAGACTAGTGGCAAATGTAAGCTCAAGATGTCAATACTTAAAGGTAAAGGGGAAAACTGTATCACTGCTACAGTAACAAGGCAGGCAGTTTTATTTGGATAGCACATTTTCAGCAACAAAGAAATTCAAAGCTGAAGTATTTCAAAGCTTTGCATAAAGTTATTATGGTTGGACCTAAAGAGATCCAAACTAGATGTAGTGAAGGACTCAGACTTGAATCTTCAAGGACACATATAGACAGTTAAAAAGTCGGCCTTATGTCACCTGACAAACATTTATAGAATAAAAGAACTAACATCCAAACAAGATCTAGAGAAACCCGCCTATCCATTTATCTTCAGTCGCATTGTCTTCACAAATGTCTGCCTAAAATGTCAGGCAGATGCAGCTGATCCAGAACACAAAAAACAGACTTTAGATTTTGGGAGATGTGATCTATTTTCCTAGTTGTAGTGAGAATGTGAGCACTAGATTTCTGGATCAACTATACCTGTCTGACTTTTCAGAAATTACTTTTAGTAATGCTCAAGATGTTCTTTGGAAAATTGCTGCAGTTAGTAGCCACATAATCACCATCTGTTCCCATGAGTAAGTTAAGATATTGTGTTTTTTGATAGAAATCCCATAGACATTTTTGATGCAAACTTCAAAAATATTCAATTAAAATATCCTACAGAGTCTATAGAAGCTGAGAACTGACTCTTTAAACTGTACTTGAAATCTCATGATGTTGAGGTGTTTTCGATTTCCATTTGAGTTTGTATTTTGATCATTTCCTTGTGGTTTATTTATTCTCAAGAGGTTTGCCATATTCCATTCAGTTCTCTGTATTTATCATTGCTTTAAACATGTTGACAAACATGTTGTCATATTTTGTGCATTCCTTCTGTTAGGTTTCTTAGTTTTTTTTTCTGAGATTTTCATTCCTTGTCTATTTCCATCCATTTCTCATAGATTTATTTAGTTTGTTTGATCCTTAGTTGAACTCCCTCGGCGCAATTAGTCTCCCTTCCTCAGTTTTCCCCACTTGCATTCTGACTCAGCTGTTCCACATCTGCCTCTGATTAGTTTGTTTCGTTCTGTTGTCATTTTCTACCCAGGTCTGTGTATTTAAGCTTCTAAGTTTTCATTGTTTGTTGCTGCATCCTTCTATTGCACTGCCTGTTTTCTGCCTGCATTCCCTGGCCTGCACCCCCTTGTGTTATTTTGTTGAGAGTTTTATTTTTATTTTACTAAGGTATTTATTTTGCCACGGTCTGTCTCTTCAAACTTCAGTCATGAGAGGTCTAACCTAACCTGCTATGCTTTGGGAAAATGGGTATAAATTCTGGAAACAATAAAAGATTTTATGATACCATGTGTGCCATTGTTATTTCTTTGTTCTTGTTTGCAGCTCAGCACAGACATCAAACCCCAACAACAACACACTGAACCCTCACAATTGTCATTAGAAAAAATGCAGACAAAAACATGGGACCAGCATGGATCACTTCATTTTAAACATTTTTTATCTAAACCCACTGTGCTCAGTCTCATAAAATATGAGGTTACCTCGCATATTTTATGCTTCCATTGATAAGCAGAACGACTCCAAAATTGCACCCACCAATAGTTACTATTTTAAGCTCACTGTGTAATTCCTTGTATAGAGTGTAGGTGTAGCCCTCATGGTGTTCTTGTTTGCTTTTAAGAAGAATGATTGAAAACACATAGAAGTCCTTGAAAAGATGGATTCCACTGAGTATCAGCAAATGAATCAAAGGGAGTGAGCTTGAGACTATCAGAGAAAGGCACTCCATGGATAGATCAAAAGTAGACAAGGTCTGCACCTGTCTGGGGCTGTGTGATGTGTGCAGGGGTTTGTCAGCTCACTGGGGGAAAAGGAGCCTCTGTCATAAACGAATCCTGACATATACTCTTGAATTATGATGCAGCTGTGTTAACATCAGGATTGATTTGTCAGGTCTTATTTTCACTTAACGTGTGCTGGAGTGCTTAAAGCACTGCGATGGCAACAAGTGGGAAGAGAGACATAGATTATTTGTCGAAGGTGATGCATGGAGGTGTTTCATTCAACGGCAGTGTTGTCATAAATTCCCAACACACAGTCATGTGAGCGGAAAGGCAAAGCGTCATTTTATGTAACAAATGCCACATCCTCAGTTCTTGACATGACTATATGAGGAAATGTTTTGTTTGCCATACCTATGAACTGCTACCAGCTGCGATCAAGATGGTGGCATTATTTTTATGTCAGGACTCTGTGTGTGGGCAGATGCGTGCGGGGGTGTATGTGTCTGTGTTATAGCAAAATGTAGTCCAGGAGAAAAAAAAATTGGCAAATAACTACAAGAGAAAGTGAGCATGTTTAGTCAGATCAACAAATTGTAATAAATTGCAGTCTATGTGTGGTGCCTTGCATAAGTATTTCTACCCTTTAATGCTTTCAACAGTTTGTCACATTAAAGCCACAATGGATTTATTGTGATACAACCAGAAGAGTAGTCTATGATAGCAAAATAGAATGAAGATGACACAAGACTTTTAATTTATATTTTTTACAAATGAAAATTCATTTGTAAAAAACACAAGTCAATTTTCAGTTCATTTAGCTAATGAACTGAAAATTATTCGAAGCTTGGAATGTTTTTCTTTTCTTTACAACTTCCTCCCTGACCTTTTGGCTGTGTTTCTGGATTTCCATGATGCTTTAGTTTTGTTCTTGAAGAAACTCTAGAGGCCTCATATTAGTTATTTTAATACTGAAGCTGATTTAATACTGATTAAATTACTCAGAGGTAGACTTTACTTACCAAGTTGCTGACTTCAGAAGACAATTGGTTACCTGGACTTTATTTAGGGGTATTAGAAGAATGGGGATTGACACTTTTCAGGTTTTCATTTGTAAAATAATTGGTAAAAACATGTACAGCTTTCTTTACACTTTGCAATTTTCTGATTGTTTGCTGTTTACAACAGGCAATATGTAAATTCAGCGATTTTGACCATAAAAAAGTTAAAGTAAAACAAAAACAAAATAAAAAAAATGCACAGAACAGTCGAGGAAACAAATTGTTAGTATTTTATTTCTCATGTACCTATTTTTCTTGCTCACCTGCCCCCTACCTCTAAGTAACTTTTCTCGTGTGCTTTATAAAAGGATCAAACTGTTTATATCCAAGTGCAAAGAGGTCGTAAGCTACATTCAGAGACAGTCAGTTTTAATCTGTGGATGTGAAACCAGTCGAGAATGATTCAAAGCTGCACAACTGCCAGAATGTTATATTATTGTCCAAGCCACTGACCCCATAGACAAAGACATGTGAGGTTTTAGACTTGAAATCAGACATAAATATTCAATCATTTCTTACTTTTATGTGCCACTGCTCACAACAGAAAAAACACAGAAATTCTGTATGTGTAGGGATATAAAAAATTCATTTTCCTCTGTGCTTTAGGTATCACCACTTCAATGGAGAGGAACATTTCATTATAAATGACTAAAGATCCTTTGCTATTAGAAGTGAAAACTATATTGCTCCATGGTATTTATAAATGCCTTTTTATGTGCCAAAAATCATATTATTTATTTACAGGTATTCATTCTGGGCCAATCAATTTAAGGCTTCTAAATGTAATTTAAATGTCACGATATACCTACAAAGATCAAGAAGTTGATTTGTTGATAATATATTAAAAAAATATTCCTTTACGGATGGAATGGTCTTCAATTGTTTAGTATTTAAGTAGGTAAGTGGCAGGGAGAAATACACAACACACACTAAATCAAAAAAAATGCAGAGCTCAATGGCAAAACACAGAAATAATTTCAAACACAAGTCAATTTATTACATTTTCTGTAATAACATCTGTTTTTTATTAGCTAGTAGTTAAAACATAGCCATTCAGACCTCCTGCAGCTCCTTTCAGGGGAGACCATGATGTTCCCAAATCAGTAATGATACATAATCTCTCCAGACAGTCAGTAATCTGTCTCTCACTCAGGTTTTCTCAGTGAGACCAACGTAAAGCACCTCCTCTGGGAAAAGTCCAGAGTTTTCCACAGGTGCAGCAGGTGGTTGTACTCCTCTTCTTGTTACTAATTTTAGCCTTACCAACATTGGGAAGAAAGTTACTGTTTTTTCTGCTCTTATTCACAAGCTCAGTGCTTCGGGTCACTGCTTATTGTTCAGGATGGTAAGTCAGGGATGAAATGTGGATCGATTACTAAATCAACTTCTTCGCCTCTTGGCTCAGCTCTCTTTCTTCATGACAGATGAGTTCCATCTGCATCTTTCAGCCTTAAGACTGAATAAAAAGCACTGCTATAAAACAGCTTGTTTTTCTACAGAATAAAAGCACTGTGTGCGCACACCCTCAAGACTGTTCTGTCTTCTATTCTATTCTTGACTTTAGTATTCTGGGTATTTCATTCTATCACCCAGATATGAATAAAAACAATGTGAAAATGCCCTCTGATAATGGTGGAAATTAATGCAATAATGTATGAGGGTGGGAAAAGCACACACAAAGATCACTTGAGGTCTTGTGTGGCATTTTCAGTGAAAACATGCGTCGGTGGAATCTGGATGTTTAGAAGCTTTATTAAAGTTCTTCTGTGTTGCAACCTCAGGCATTGGTGCTAAATGTCATGCCTTCCTATAGTTTGAGGTGCAAAAAATAAAAACCTTTTGTCATTTATATTGGTTACACTGTTTGTATTCTACTCTTGTCTGGTGTCTTTATTTCAGTAGCAAAAAGTGTTTGAGAAGGTACTACAACATGATGTTGAAAGTTTTCAAACCATACATTGTTATATGCAGCTGAAACAACATGTGTTTATGCAGTGTCTAAAAAATGGCATTATATTTTTTCTTCATAAAATGTTAAAGCAGACAAAATATTTCCCGATTTGATTTGAAAATGTTTAGATTTTTGAAATGCAAGAATACCAATAGATTTAAAAAAGTGAGAATACAGAAATGTAAACAATGAGGAAAGGTCCAGCATGTATACTGTGTAAAAAGAAGATGAATTCTGGGTCTGTGTTATGTGGGCATATTTTGGTGAGAAATGTGTGAATCAATCCCAGAACAAAAGCAAACGTGCTATGTTAACTGAAGCTGATAAGCTTCAACTACATCTTTTTATAATAAATAACTTATTTATTAGTATTGGCTGAAATTCTATGTTAAGTGAGGGAAAAAAAACTATTACTTCTAAAACCACATAAAAAGCCAGAATACAGTATGCAAATGTACTCTGGGAAAAAAGACCTTCGTTTTGAGGCTCAATTTCAGACAGCGAAATGAACCAGCTGAATCTCAGGAGGAGAACGAAAATATTTTGTTTGAATTTTGAAGGGTAGAATTTATATATATGTATATATATATATATATATATATATTGTGACGAGGTTCTATTATGGTTTAGTCAAAAAAGAATGACTGTTCCAAGTTGGAGATCATTTTAGAAGATTTATTCGGTTCTCACAAAGGTGGCCGGTGCAGATCACACACAAAGGACATCCAGAGCAGGCTAGAAATCAAAAATCATTAGTACCTTTGCTTGCAATAGTTCATCACCTCCAGCGTGACTTCTCCTCAGTCTAACCACCGACTGCCTCCTGTGGAGCAGAGCCCTGCTTTTAAAGCCACAGGCTCCGCCCACAGACAATCCAAACTAGCAAAATACTAATCATCTCTAACTCAAATCAGAAGTTTGATTCTGATTTGAATCAAACTTCAAATCAGCCTAAAGTTTATACAGTATACAAAATAATAATAAAAAATAAATAAATAAATAAACTTGTAAACAAAATACAATATTCAATTTAATATACAACACCCAATGCGCTCTGCTGACGTCACCTCCTCATGTGACTCCCTCCCGGCACGTCACAATCCGGAAACACACTACTTGAAAACAAAAACCAGGAAAACGTCCAGTGCTAAAAAAAAAAGGTTACAGTAAATGTTTAACCGGAGCAGGAACACCGCGTGTGCACCCACGATGAGCCGCCCCAGTCCAACCTGCAACAAAAGTAAATTAGTGATGATGTATGTGTTTGTCGGCGTGTGTACGCAGTTATGCGGGCATGCTAACACGGACTCTAACGCCCAGCTCGTGACGGCTCCTCCGTCACACCACCCCTCTCCTCTCCAAGGTTGGCAAAATTTGGCAACCTAGAAAGAAAGTCTGCCACTTTATTAAGTCTGCCACTTTTATGACAGATGGTAAATTTGTACGGTTGCAAGGACAAATACCACCTAGTCAGACGATGGTTACTGTCCTTCATGGTGTTGATCCAGGTCAGGGCACGATGGTCTGTCTCCAAATCAAAGTCTCTGCCCATCAAATAATATTTGAGACTTTCCAGAGCCCATTTAATGGCCAGGCCTTCTTTTTCTACTACAGAATACCTCACCTCACGAGGTAACAGCTTACGGCTCAGGTAGAGTATGGGTTGCTCCTCCCCAGGATCTCCTTGAGCCAGGACAGCTCCTAAGCCAACTGTGGATGCATCCACTTGAACCAGAAATTTCTTACTGAAATCAGGACTTCGGAGGACAGGAGATGAACATAGATGATCTTTCAAAGTGTTAAAAGAAGCTTCACACTCCTTAGTCCACACCACAGGATTCTTTTGGTCTTTAGCTGTCAAACTTGTGAGTGGAGAAGCAAGTGTGGCAAAATGAGGCACAAACCTTCGATACCAACCAGCTAGTCCCAGGAACGACCGCACTTCCTTCTTGGTTCGAGGACGAGGGCACTTTTGGATCGCTTCAACTTTGTCCATCTGTGGTCGCACCTCTCCTCTCCCCAGCTGGTAACCCAGGTATCTGGTCTCCTGTTGTGCCCAAACACACTTTGAAATGTTAAGTGTCAGTCCTGCACCTCCAATCTTTTCCAACACATTTGCTAGATGTGAGACATGCTCCTCCCAGCTATTGCTATAAATGATTACATCATCAAAATAAGCAGCGCTGTAGTCTTCACTTCCTCGCAAGACTTTGTCCATTAGCCGCTGGAAGGTGGCTGGAGCACCATGCAGGCCAAATGGCATTACAGTAAATTGGAAAAGACCAGAAGGGGTTCGAAATGCTGTGTACTGTCTACTTGAAGGCTCCAATGGAACCTGCCAGTACCCTTTACACAGGTCCAGAGTGGTAATGAACTTGGCTTTTCCAATCCTTTCCAGCAGCTCATCCACCCTGGGCATGGGGTAGGCATCAAACTCTGAAACTGCATTAAGCTTTCTGAAATCAATGCAAATCCGCAGTGAGCCATCTTTCTTACACACAATGACCACTGGACTGCACCATTCAGAGTTTGAAGGTTCAACAATTCCTGACGCTAGCATGGTCTCGACTTCTTCTCGCAGCCGTCCCACCAACTGCTGTGGAACTCTATATGGGCGTTGACGAATTGGCTGCTTCTCTTTCAGTCGAATTGCATGCTCAATCAAGGAGGTCCGGCCTGGATTAGGAGAAAAGAGAGGAGACAATTTCTGGAAGATCTGCTGAAGTTGTGAGGCTTGGTGTGAGGCCAAATGGCTGAGATTGGGGATTGACTGTTCAGCCATCACTTCAACACCAGGAACCTCTTCCACAGGCCTCAACAGGCATGATGTTTCTGGAGCTGGACATGATAGTTCTTTCCACTCCTTCAGCAAATTCACATGATAAGCCTGTTTAGCTTTCTTTTTGTCAGGATGATAGACTTCATAGGTGGTGGGTCCTAGCTGTCGGCTGATGGTATAGGGCCCTTGCCACTTTGCCAAAAGCTTGCTGGTGGATGAAGGCAGAAGAAGCAACACCTTCTGTCCAGGACTTAAAACCCTTTGCCGGGCCTGCTGGTCATACCACCTCTTTTGCTTCTGCTGAGCCTGCAGCAGGTTCTTTTCAGCTTCTTCCTGGTACTCAGCAAGCCGACCTCTCATCTGCAGCACATACTGGACCACACCTTTGGCATTGGATGAGGTCTCTGATGCATCCCAGCTTTTTCTCAGCAGCTCTAATGGTCCCTGAACATCCCACCCGTACAGGAGTTCAAAGGGGGAGAATCCAGTTGATGCTTGCGGCACCTCACGATAGGCGAAGAGAAGGAATGGTAACCAGCGGTCCCAATCTCTGCCAGTGTCATCCACAAACTTCTGCAGCATCCTCTTCAGTGTCTGGTTGAACCTTTCGACCAGTCCATCAGTTTGCGGATGGTAAGGCGTCGTCCTGATGGCTGAGATCCCAAGCTGTTTGTGAAAAAGTTTTAGGAGGTTAGAGGTGAAATTAGTTCCCTGGTCTGTCAAAATCTGATCTGGGATTCCAACTCTTGAAAACAGCTGGACCAGAACTCGTACTATTGCAGGAGCAGTAATGGTATGCAGTGGAAAAGCCTCTGGAAATCTGGTGGCATAGTCACATACTACCAGGATGTACTGATGACCACGCCCACTCTTCACTAGGGGTCCAACAATGTCCATTGCAACCTTACGAAAAGGAGTGGAGACGACTGGTAGTGGCTGGAGGAGCGCCCGATCTGATTTCTGAGCAGGACGAGTCTTCTGGCATGTGGGACAAGAAGCACACAATGCATTAATGTCATTGTACATTGACGGCCAAAAAAAAACGTGAGCTGACACGCATAAATGTTTTGTGACGCCCCAAGTGCCCTGCCCATGGAATGGTGTGTGCCAAATGCATGACAAGTGCCCTACAGCAAGTTGGAACTACCAACCGCTGTTTTTCATTACAAGCATACAACACACCATCTTTTAACACAAAAGTTTCTCTTCCTCTCCACTTAGCATCAGTTTTTTCCTCCACTCGATCAAACAAAGGTTGTAAAGACACATCCTGTTTCTGTAAAGTAGCAATATTTTCAGGTATTTTCCAAATGTCATCTACCGTTAAATCTGTTAACACATTCCCACTCAGCATTAACTTTTTCTCAAATTTTTTCTGTTTTCTGGATTTTCTAGACCTCTTTGGAATTTCAAACAAACTCTCATCAAAGTCAGGTAAGGACTCAACTTGTTCTTTGGCCTGAGAACGAGTAATCACAGGTCCGGAAACATTGCTAACTTTACTCCCCTCGGTTCGTACCTCTTCCAAAAGATGAAACATCACAGGTAGATCAGTACCCAAAATTATATCAAAAGGTAGGTTTTCCACCACACCGACAGTTAGCAGATATGGTTGATCATCAATAATGACAGTCACTTCTGCTTTTGGATAAACATGACAATCTCCATGCACACACAAGATCTCAGTTTTTTTTTCATAGTTCATACATCCAACAGGTACAAGACTCTTTTTTATAAGTGATGTGGAACTACCACTGTCTATTAATGCAGTCACATGCTGTCCATTCACAGTCACAGTTTTATGAGTTCTAGTTTCAAGGTTTTTGACTCCAGCTTGATTTTCAACTCTAGGAGCATAGCAGGAACCAGTAAACTTAGTCTTCTTTATTGGGCACACAGAAGCCTTGTGGCCCAGCTGCTGGCAATAATAGCAAATCAATGTCTTACCATTAGATGGTGGATTCAGAGAACTGGTGATACCTTTAACCTCCTGTCTTGGGTCTCTGGGATACCGTTGATGTCCAGCTGGTTGAACAGGTCGCGGTCCAGGGTTGGAGAACCATACTGCTCCTCCTCGCCGTGCGTTCATGTACTGTAGAGCCAACTTTGCAGCCGTCAGACCATCCTCAGGTTCATGTTCCTTCACCCAGGTCCTTACATCAGAGGGCAGAATGCTCAGCAGTTGTTCCCGGATGATGAGCTCCCCGATGTCCTCCTTGGAATGCTGATCCGGACGGATCCATCGTCGGTAGAGACCTCTAAGGCGGTGGTAGGTTTCAGTAGGACTTTCACCAACAGGTATACTTGTTGCTCTGAATTTCTGTCTGTATGTCTCAGGTGAGATGTCAAACTTTGTTAACAAAGCAGTTTTCAAGTCCGTGTAGCAGTGAGCACAGTCCTCATCCATGGCAGCGTAGGCCTCCAGCGCTTTCCCAGAAAGGAGTGGAATGAGACGGCACGCCCATTCACACTCTGGCCACCTCCATGTCTTGGCAATGCGCTCAAACCGCAGCAAATAGTTTTCAAGGTCTTCTCCTAATTGATATGGGGGAATTTTTGGATCAGTGGTATAACTTACTGACTGAGGTTGATGGCTTTGATCACCATCGTCATCATCGTCACTTTGCTCCGCACCAACTCCTAACTGAAGGTGAGAACGTGGTACTTGCTGTGGTTGCTGCAGGGACAGCCTAAGAGATCGCAGTTCCTTCAGCATCCCTTTCTCTCGCTTTTGCTGACCTGTCATAAAGTCCTTCATCAAAGTGAGAAACTCACTGCCAGATGCACTTGATCCACTGGGGCCAGGCTTCGGTTCACCTTCCTCATCTGATCCATCCGTCGTCGGCATGCTTTCCCATGCTGTGTCAGTCACCTGTTCTTCCATCTTTGATTGTGATCGAAGACCAGATCTTTGCTTCACCAAACGAGATCCTCTTCTCCGGCTTGCCATAATCCCATTCCTGACACCATGTGTGACGAGGTTCTATTATGGTTTAGTCAAAAAAGAATGACTGTTCCAAGTTGGAGATCATTTTAGAAGATTTATTCGGTTCTCACAAAGGTGGCCGGTGCAGATCACACACAAAGGACATCCAGAGCAGGCTAGAAATCAAAAATCATTAGTACCTTTGCTTGCAATAGTTCATCACCTCCAGCGTGACTTCTCCTCAGTCTAACCACCGACTGCCTCCTGTGGAGCAGAGCCCTGCTTTTAAAGCCACAGGCTCCGCCCACAGACAATCCAAACTAGCAAAATACTAATCATCTCTAACTCAAATCAGAAGTTTGATTCTGATTTGAATCAAACTTCAAATCAGCCTAAAGTTTATACAGTATACAAAATAATAATAAAAAATAAATAAATAAATAAACTTGTAAACAAAATACAATATTCAATTTAATATACAACACCCAATGCGCTCTGCTGACGTCACCTCCTCATGTGACTCCCTCCCGGCACGTCACAATCCGGAAACACACTACTTGAAAACAAAAACCAGGAAAACGTCCAGTGCTAAAAAAAAAGGTTACAGTAAATGTTTAACCGGAGCAGGAACACCGCGTGTGCACCCACGATGAGCCGCCCCAGTCCAACCTGCAACAAAAGTAAATTAGTGATGATGTATGTGTTTGTCGGCGTGTGTACGCAGTTATGCGGGCATGCTAACACGGACTCTAACGCCCAGCTCGTGACGGCTCCTCCGTCACAATATATATATATATATATATACATATATATATATATGTATATATATATATATGTATATATATATATATATACACCGAATTTTTAAACACTGAAAAGTTAAACCAAAAGAAAAACTGCTTTTGAAAATGCGATTACATTCCTAAGTATGTGAATTTTTAGTTTGAAGTAAAAATAAATGAAATTTTCAGCCCTACAGAAATATCAACGACAAGAATTTTTAAAAAATCTATTAAAAATGTATTCTGAATATGTTCTAATACTGAAACAGTACAAACATACAATGTTAAAATTCAGTGGCATTTTTAATTCAAATCCTTGTGACATATTTACTTTCATAAATAATATAGGGACAACCTACTCCAAAACTGTCTTGACCTCAGACTGGGGAGACAATTCATTTTACAGTAGAACAACCCAAAAGCACATGACCAAGATCTTTTACTAAAGGTGGATCAATAAAGTATTAAACAAATGTTTTGAATAATTACTCAAATGTGAGCCTTCTACTTTTTATAAATTTGCAAAACACTCCAAAAAAAAGTTTCCACATTGTGATAATGGGGCATTTGTGTGTAGAATTTTGGTTAGAGATTAATTTAATACAATTTGGATTAATGCTGTAACATCAAACACTTCACATGTTTATGATGTGTAGAAGTAAAAGTGAAGCCCTGGAAATACTTTACATTTGACTAAATATCTGAGGGAAACAAGAAGCCATGGATACAAAAATTTCAAAGACCCTGCAAAAATTAAATAAAATGAAGGCTGGGTTTTTCTAAATGTTTTATTTTGAAAGTATAGCAATAAATATGAATATATCTAAAGGTTAATAGTCGAGCCAATATAAGTGACATTTTTCTTTATTCTCATATATTAGCTTGTTCAAATCCATACAATTACAAATCTTCTATCAAGTCAATGTCAGAACATATCCATATTTATAATGGTTGCATGGTGTCATGATGTGAAATATAAAAAAGGTGCTATAATGTGGGTGTGAGGCCAGTGTGAATGTCAGGGTTGGGTGACAATGAACAGACAGATCTCAACTGAACAATTTGTCTCTGTCTCATTTTGAACATAACCACATAATCCAGTAGAATGCAAGCTTTCTTCATTTAGTGCTCATTAAAGTTTGGCACAGGATTTCTGCTGACAACTTGCTGGGACTGACCTTCTCGGCCCTCGAAAAACAACACACTGGCGAAGCACGAGGATAAATATCCAAGAGAACTGTAAAATATTATTATTAGGCCACCATTGGAAGCCTGTATTACATTTAATTAGCAGGCAGCAGGAGTCCCACTGGATTTTATTTTCAATTTTCCAGTGAGTGTTCTTAATACATTTAATCTCCTGAATCTGTTAATAATTTCTAACTTGATTAAAGAACATAATCACCTCTATGCATTTTTAATCTGGAGACTAATTTTCTTAAACTTTTGTCTGTCACAATAACTTTGATGAAATTTGCTCCCTCGTAAGTGAAGAGTCTTTGAGCTCATCTTTTTTTTCGCCGGCATTAAGGACTGATTTAAACACAAGAATATTGAGAGTGGCAGGTACAGTTCTCCTAGTGCAGGTAATTCAGGTCCTCAGAGTATCACCACTGAGCTGCCACTCCACTCTTAGAATTCATTCCTACCTCTAAGGCCTTTAGATTCTGCATGGCTTGACTCACAGGCATTCAGGCATAGACTAAAGCCATGGCCTTTCAGCTCAAAGTGGGTCTAAACTGACTTATCAATGGAGCCTAAAGAAAAACTAAATAGTCTCAGCTATCAACCTATTGAATCCCTCCCCAAGCGCTCTTTTTTCCCCAACTGACTGCCGTAGGTGGATTTTTTTAAATATCATGCAGCGATTAATCTAAGAAAAAGCACTGACAGTCTTCACTGACTTTAATCAGCTTAGAGAGCGCAAAAAAGTGTATTGACGTCAATTTGAACCACTTGATGATCAAATTAGGTTTTTGATAGGCATATTCATTGAAATGATCATCCTTGTTTCATTATCTGCAATTAAATGACAAGAGAACGTTTGTTATAATTGCCAGCAATTATTGGATTGGCAGGGCCAATTAGTATTCTGCTTGTTCTATGGGTTAAATTGCCCTAAAAACCACCAATTGTTATAAATCTATAAAAAAACAAGGGTGTTCAAAGGGTTAGATAATTGCAGACTGAGTGGAAAACCATTTAGCTGTATAAAAACCCAAATTGGGGCTTTGAGCTTCCAGGAGAAATAGGCCTGTCTTATTGGTGACACGGAGGATAGAAAATATAAACACAAAACTTAGTCTGTAAATAAAATAAAACTACAATTGAAAAGATAATTTTATTCAGTAATTCATGTATAAAAGTAAATCTCATACATGTCCATTAATTCATTGTTTATATCCGCTGACCCTTGCAGGTGTCTATCTTTAGCGGTCACTTCGCGAGAGGCAGGGTAAACCCTGGACAGGTCACCAGTCCATCATGGGATGACATAAGAAACTCACAGCACAGGAACAACCCAGAACACACACACACACACACACACACACACACACCCCTACACAACTAAAAGCAATTCAGGGAAACCAATCAAGCTGATAGTCATATTTTTTGGACTGTGGGACAAAGAAAGAGAACTAATGTGTGCATGGAGAGAACATGCAAACTCCATACAGAAAGACCCCAGGCTGGGATATGAACCCAGAACCTTCTTCGTGCACAGGTTCTGTGCACGAAGAAGCACAGATTCAATTCTGTGTATCGAATTGAACGATACACAGTTCAATTCTGTGTATCGTTGCCTTCCAGTGTTGGAAGGCAACGATACTTCCAACACTGTTCAGCTCCTTCCATGTATATTATATTGATGAATTAATCACAGAATTATGTTTTCATAAATAATCATGACTTACAGATAATCAAAACCCAAAACATTATTTTGAATACAGAAATGTCATGATCTTCAATTACTGACACCCTCCAAAAGCAGTGTGAAGAGCATCGCACAAGGACACAGTTCAAAAGATTTGAGGCAGAACTCCTGATAAGTGTTCCCTTTTAGCTATAAAAGGGTATTGCGAACAAAGCTGGCTCTTCACAGATTGCTGTGTTCAAGGATATCAATGGGAAGTTTAGTCAAAGGAAAAAGTGTGGTAGAATAAGGTGTGCAAGCAACAGCAAAATTGGGGCAGATTATCAAGGCATTTACTTCAGCTCAGTCTGTGCTTCCAGACATAATGTATGCAGACATTTCCAGGATATGGGCTGAAACTGTTCAATTCTGTGTATTCAGTCTGGGCTTCTCAATACTTTTCCTGCATGTTTTGGGTGTTTCCTTTTTGATACATACATGACTAAAATGAATGGTTAATTAACAGGCTTGATGTCATGTGAGGAGGTAGTGCAATCATTTGAATCGGGTGTGCTGCAGCAGAAACACATCTCTCCCCTTAGGAACAGGGTTAAAAAACTGTGATAAGTCAATTTTGAACCAGAGATGACATCCGCAGTGACTCACCTGGAGTAAGGAGTTGTAGGACTTGATTTTTGTTCAATAGTCTCACATCCTTTTTTATGGATGAAAATATTTGTATGCATTTTAGTTTGAAATCAATGTCCCAAATTCTGGTGGAAGTAAGGAGAGACACAGAATCCAACTGGCTTTAGCTCCTGTGTAAAGTTTCCACAGTCGATGATGATGTGAGGAGCCATGACATCTGCTGGTGTTGGTCCACTGGGTTTTAGTCAGAAAATGAACTCAGCCCTGCTCTCTGCTTACAAGCGTCATGGTGATGCTGATGTCATTTTCCAGCTGAATTTCCAAGTTGCCCACACTGCCAAAACCAGTACCTGCTTGAATGACCATGGTATCAGTGCTTTAGTGAACTTACCTTACATAAACTCCATAAAGAATCTGTGGAGCATTTGCAGACGAGCTGAGGTTCTGCTGTTTTAGCTACTTGGACTTCCAGAACACCTCGGAAGAGTCACAAGCTAATTGCTTTCATGCCATCTTAAATTGCTGCAGTAATCCATCCGTATGAGTTACCAAGTATTAAGGACAGTAGATGGGCATGATTTTCACTATGTTAGTATTTCTGTATTTAAAAATTTGTAAAATTCATGTTTCTCTGAGATTCCATTAGCTGTAACCTGTAATCAAAAGAAACATTTAAAAGATATTACTCTGTGTGTAATAAATCTATATAATAATTGAATTTAACTTTTTTAAATAATTATGAAATAAATAAACTGAATTGCACCCAAAACAGGGTTGTCACTAGTACAGCTTAAACAGAGTTGCGCACAAAATGGAAAATATGCTTCTTGTAAAGCTGTGATCATGTCTGAATCTTAGTGAAACTGTTGCCTACTTAATTTCTTATTTATATCAAAGCTGCAGCAGCCAATCAACAAAATCATTTCTAGCCACCTATGAGCTTCATTAGGTTTTTTCTTTTAAGAAACACAAATTAGGATCACGGTTGTACACTCTCTTTCCAGAATAGCTTATACAAAATTAGTGGCATGTGGCTCATACTTGCACTGTAAAATGATGAGTAAAATAATGAGTTCATTCTTGTCTGAGTCTAGTAAATGAGCTGCTAAAGGAAGAACTCTGCTGTATGGTTTTAGTCTGAAACAGGTTAAAACCTTTCAATTCACAAACCTTTCAATTCACAGAAATCATGCAATTCGAGCTCTGGACGCATATAACTCAAGAAAAAAGACCAAAAAAGAGCTGTTTAATTACAGTTTTCATAGATTGTGATGTGGGTGCCATCTCCTGGTTGATTGTGTAAAAACAGTTCAATGTGATACCGTAACCTACCACTAGGAGGACACTGCACCACAGCAATGCGGCATGCATGATTTGTCACACAGGAAGTACATGTTTTTCATGAGTCTTGTTTTCTGCTCTCTTATTAAATGAGTGTGTTTCTGCCACTGGGACAATTTAAGCTTATCAGAATGAACATACCCTATCACACACTTATCTTGCAGTAAGTGTTGTGCTTTATCAGAGACAGAAAGTACAACAATATCAGACGGATATGACTAATAAACCTGAGCGATAGCATGGGCTTATTATATAAGTGCAATTATATAAGTGAACCTCCACACTTGTGTCAAGCTGTTTGCAACTTCCAACAGTTTTTCTTTTGGACTGGACTGCCCAGTCTTTACCTCTATTCTTGTTTCTATATACTAAAACCACCAGTGCTGTGATTGGGGTGTTTACCACCACATGTGCATTACATGTAGGCTATGATCTTCAGTTTTGGTTTGCTGATTTTTTCTAACCAAAACTGGTTTTCAACTTTTCCACAACTAAAACCCTGATCTAACTGTGGTGTTCTTTTGTTTCCTTGATGTCTTCCAGTTGTTTTTTCCTCAAAAGGTTCTAAATTAGGACTTTTTCAAAACAAAACAGTTTGGTAAAAAAAAAAAAAAATCTTGTTCTTTGAACATACAATGTGTTCATCGTTGTTGGTCTAACTTGATTTGTTAAAACCCCTCAAAAAATGGTCACTTTAAAAATCTGCTGCCCCCATAAACTTTAAGTTGAAAAGCCAGGCTATGATTCAAGGCCGAACATTCAATTTAAAACCCCAAAAAGTAGCACACACGGTGCATCAAGGATTCAGGCTTGACAAGTGCACAGCGGGCCAACAAGGACACTGGTAGGACCATCGTACTGTGCGAGACAAAATGTTCAAACTCTCCGACGTTTGCAATCACATGATGTCAGCAAGTGGCAGCAGTGTTAAGAAGTCATACAGTCGAACGGTGACATCAAGGTCTTGAACTCTGATATGCTGGGTTATCAAACTCCAAAAAAAACTAAAGAATCATTTTCTGTTTTACTATTCACTGAGACCATGTAGGTTTTCCTCCAGAGTTTTTAAACACTTTCACTATTTACTGAAACATAAAACTAAATACAACTCTTGCATTAATTTACATCTAAATTTATCCAGGCAATGGGTTGTGTTTTTATCAAAATCTAAAGTGTTTTTCTCTGTATTTTCAGGTCAAGTGGGAATCCTTTGGAACAGTAAACAAGACAAGTTTACTTTTTAACTTTAACTCACACACAAGTGTTTGGCACTTGGCCTAATATGAGGCCACTATTGATGGTTAAATATTAACTAAACCAAGAAACACTTAGCACTTAACAGATGTGGTGTGATTTTCTTCCAGGGGCAGGTGAATGGTAGATGTTTAGCATACCTTCTTTAAAGAATCATTGTTATAAAGTATATGATGATGAGAGAAAATCCTTTTTCAAATACAATTTTCTTATTGAAAAATAAAAAAAATGTTGAAAGTTTTGGATCATGAATTATAATACACTAATATAATCCCATCAAAGTCACATGGGTGGAAATGCACTATTTGGGAAAAATAAATAAAACATTATGGCAACTTCATCTTTTTCTGTGCAAAGGGTTGTTGGTTAGTTCTTCCCGGGTATTATACATTCCAAATGCATTGATGAGCTCCGTTTAAATTGGAGCACATTACCCTAAGGCATGTGTATGCATGTACATTTTTATGGTATCTATTTAGCACCTATTCTGGCATGATCATGTATTTTCCGAAGACAGATGGACCTTACAGTGACCAAAAGCCTTGTCCTAATGCAAAGGGTAAGTATTAGGGTTAAAGCCAATACACACTTCACAAGAAAAGAGACATATGTTTTCTCTCCAAGAGCTGCAAGAACAAAATTATATTCTTTTCAGTCCCAGCTTAGGGTCCTTGCAGCTTAGCTGCCCAAGGTTTGAGTTTAGGACACGTTGTGGGGTTCCTCCTCCTTAGTACCATGTGGTTCTTCTGCTGGGAGCTTGTACAGGCACCTGACTGCCGAGGTAGGTAGGTTTTGATCTTGACCTGTATGGGGGCAAGTTGGGGCCCTTTTCGCTGGCCTGGGGGCTGCTGCCCATGAGCTTCACTGCTGATGTGATTCCATGTCGGGTGTGAATGGCTACTAGGGGTGCCTGGTATCTGTCTGCCTGGGGCTGCTGCGGCGTCCAGGAGCCGAGGGTATCTGCCCAAAGCTTTTTTTGGTACTAAGCGCTACGAATTACTCTTCTCATCATTAGGTATATGAATCTAGACTTGAATTCTTGTGAAATGTAAAATGTCCATGCTAGATAGAAAGTTGTTTCACTTCTTCCCATCTTGAATAAAATTACTAAATTACCTGTTCATATGGGGTATGTACAGGCCTTAAGACTGAAAAGAGTTATTGAAATGAATTTCAGTCAATGCTATGTCCTATCTCGGTCACAAAATCAATGGATGGATTGATGGATGGATGCATGGATGAATAGACAGCTGGTCTGACTGTGGTAGAGTGTTTTCGTCAGGTTGTGTTTGTGACTTTTTCTTTTTGTTGTTGTTGTTGTTGTTACTCTATGTATTTTTAATTCCCATGTTTTGAGATACCAAATAATTCATGTGTGTTTATTCTTATGTTCTATTCTTTGTGCACTAGGATTAGTTTGTTTGTTTTTTATTCAGTTTGAGTCTTTTTCTCTGATTTGTCATTTTTTTTGTCCAGCTCAGCTTAAACATCTCTAGTTTTGCTCCACTTTTGTCTCTTTTTGCCTGCATGTGGATCCTCCACAACCATGCCCCCTTAAGCGATAGGCTGAATACGAAAATAAGCTTTTATAATGATGCTTCCCATGTATATTTTTATTTGAATAGCCCTGAAAATGTCTTTGCTAAAACAAAATTCCCAAAAACATGAAGAAAAGCTTCTCCTCTTCACCTTTTGCAATGAGTGGTGCTGATGTTACCATGCAACAGCAACCTTCTTCACAAAACCAATTCAATCAAGGAGCTTTTATAAGTTGTTAGTCATGTACCCATCCACATACAGCACCCTGTGATGGCTCTCATGGTGAGTTGTCTCATTAGTCAGTGTATGTGAAGCAGCTCCAAGATCTGCCTGTTGTCAGAATTGTGACTAATTTGTGTCTCTGTGCAGCTTTGCTTGAGGACAAACATGTGGGAAATATTTCGGGCTCATTGTGCAACTTCCAACTGACTCACTCCAACGCACGTACTATCTCCCCCTTGTTAAAACGCAAACAAATGCACCCACCGAGGGAACGGCTCTGATTGGTTGAGAATGACATTTGAGTAGATGGCTGGGGATCATGCAGAATGCTGATTGGCTGCCAGTGCTGCACTGTTTGTCAGCCCTTAGCATAGCTGGCATGAATAGAGCTTTTGTGCAAACATGCCACACACTCTGTAGGGCTATCACAAACACTTTATCTGCAGCAGTTCAAAGCAAAAGCACATGGTGACATGTTCATTTTGCTGTTGAGTCATCTGTTTATTTGACTTGTAAAATCACAAAGTAATTTGAAATGCAGTCAGTGGTTCATCTATGACGAAGTTTGTTGTTTGTCCGATACAGTTTTGCTTGGAAAAGTGTAGAAAGAAGCTGAATGTAACAAGGTCAGAACTCAGAAATTTACAGTTAAGTGGTTGATCTTGTGAATCCCTTTTTTAAAGAGCAAAACACAAACAATTAGGAAAATTGTAAACACAATAAATGATACATAAAGTGGCACAACATTCAGCACAAGTCCATAAAATTAAAAGAAGCACAAAATTACAAAATACTTAAAATTTGAGGATTTTTTTGTGAAACAATTAATTCAGAAAAGAATCAGTTAGTGTTTTGCATGTTTTATCTTTCCACATCACTCTTCTATCCTAAGATGCATATTGTTATGTGTGATGGAATTGTCTTTAGTTCGCTGAAGATTCAGGGAAGAAGACGATAGATATTGCTTCAGTTGAACAGCTAAGGTTTTAATTTCTAACTGCAGCCCTTACCAGGAACAAATCACAAGGAACATTTGCTGAATCATAGAAGACTATCTGTTGATCTTTAGACAGATAATCTTTTACAGACCTGTAGACAATACCGTATTTGGCATTGCCTATCGTACAGCTCTAACTTTGAACACAGGTTTTATCCACGTGCACACATCTAGTTTACATATCTAGTCTTCCTGAGCTCATGACCTCAACTGTCTCCAAATCGTTTTGGGATCCATAACTTTCATTCTTTAATCAGTATCAGTGTAAGAGTTCAGTTTGAAAACATTCTCCAAGCACAACCAGGGCTCCTCTTTGCTATCAGGCACTTCTTCAGTTGCATCAATTCTGTTGGCAACTTCAGGATTGGCTTTTTTCCCACTGATTAAATTAAATCATCTTTTCCAGAGTAAATACTGGTAAAAACAACAAAAAAACATGGGGGTCATCAACTTTTACCACTTAAATGGGATAATATTGTGAAACTAGCGTTTGAAAGGTTAAAGGAATGAGTTGAGGCAATTGGCAAATTTTCTGTTTCATCAGCTCTCCTGCTCTGGACAAAGGACATTGCTAACAATATTAATTTATTCAGTATTAATATTGTCTTTTAAATCAGTGTGAGAACATTAGTTGTGTATTTAATTACAACCTTTTTAGGTTGTCATTTTATTGGTCACTTTGAAATGCAGCAAGCATCCATGTTGAGACATCTCAGCAGCACCACCGGGAATAATAGCATGTATATTGCATCAGTTTATTTCTCTTGGCAGTTAAATATGTTAAATAATCATCCTCAAGTGATAATGAGTATTTTTCTGGTTTTATATTACATCCAATTTCTGTTGACTGTAGGATTCGTTAAACTACAGGCCAGTCGATAGAGATGTAAAAATACACAAAAATCAAAGTCTGATACATATCTTGTTTTTGCTGTTGTTCAACAGTACAAAAATGTAGACATTTTTAGAAAATAATTAGTTATCGTCTTGAAGCATTTCAAAAACTTGCATTAGGAAATTATCACATGTGTTACTTTAGGAATTCAGAAGACTTCAAACTTTGTCAACATTTGACAGTGAAAAAATATAAAATCACTTAAGAGTTATTTTAATAGAGACATCCTGGTATACAAGTTATACTTCAATGCACCGTGGAGTATCCCTGGTGGGGAAACCAGCGGACCTTTATGTATAAAGTATTGGTGTTTTCCAAAGAGTGAAGACGCATCTCTGCTGTTGTGAAAACTCCCACAAGGTATAGAGCGGATTGAATGCCACAGGCAGTTGAGTTCACACTGTAACTTTATTCCCTTCATATCAGTGATGCTTGTATTCAGCTTGACATTGTTTGATAAGTGAGTAGTTAAACTTAACAGTGCTGGTATGGAGCTGTGGTATCTTTCTTTTGTCAACATCTGTAGTTGATTGAGTAACAATAATATAATATTGGAGAGTCCACAAGTTCTGCTCTGTTTTGGAATGAGTTATGAAAGTTGTGTGGCATAACAAATGATATTCACTTCTAAAGTTCTGCATATAAATGCTCTACTTGTGAACAGGTTAAGTAAATATATACGGTGAACCAAAATGTATGTTTTACTACATGTGTAGTTACACCCCAACATTTAAATCTTTTGAGATAAGACAGGTAACAACCCCTAACTCAAATCAATATAACTCTAAACAATTATTTGGGGGCATATATGCCACTTTTCATAATTTTAGACTATAAGAACATTATTTAAATCATGAGTATATAATTACTCAAGATACACAACAAGAATTTAGAAACCATGACAAAATAATTTTTTAACAAAAGACACATCACTGAAGAAAGAATCTGAAACTTGATGAATCAAGAAAAAAACAATGGCAACTTTTAGGAAAGTCAAAGATGTAAAAAAAAAAACAACCCTCTTTTAAGTTTGAGAAACAAAACAAAAACAAAAACAATATCAGAGAAATTGAATAGACATTAAAAAAAAATAGTGAAATTTAACATTTTATAAAATGCTAATTCAGTCAAAAACCAGGAGCCAAGAACACACCAAGAAATGTTTCAGGGTTTTCTTTTTACTATTATATCAAAACTTACATTTTCACAAATATTGTGTCTCACAGAATAAAAAAAATATATTAAATGAATATTTACTTCTTTTTTTTTTTCTTTCAGGAAATATGTCTTAAAGATGTTACTTATATCCGCATTGCTTTCATTACAGCATGACCGCCTAAAACAGTTTAGTATATCTACTCAAAATTTCCCTGAAAAATCTGCATGTGGGCAGATCTGAATCAGGAATTTGCTTATCATCCCAACTTCCTCTCTCTTCCCACTACAGCATTGTAGCAGGAAGTGTGCAGGATCCGCATTTCAGCTGCACTGTAACAATTTCAGAGCTGAGTGCCGCAGAACAAAGGGATATGGAGATAGAATCGCAGTACCACGCCCTCCAGCTGCTGAGGCTGGGCCTTTATGGCAACCTTTGTTAAGGTGGTTGATACACTCTCTACCCAATGACTCTTCTTTTATCTTCTATGCCACAGAAAGAGATGAAGAGCTACACAAAAAAGACTGGTATTTGGACAACTACTCACAATACAGTGAAATATTGTTACATGGGAAAAGAGAAAAGGATGAATCATATTTGGGAAATTAATTGTTCATTTAGAAATACATACATATTGTAACCATGTGTCATATTTACATGAATGCATCATCACCAATGGGTTCATGCTGAATTAAGGGTTCCAGAAAATGTGTTAAAAGAGGAATAAATGCCATATTTTCTGACACATCATGCGAAGGGAATAAACAGGATGAAACTGCAACCGTTTCCATCTTAATCAACTCTTGGTGAGGGTGGATTAGGATGTTTCCTTTCATAATTTCACAGAGGATTGAGGGGGGAAAATTGTCAAACGCTTGAGTTTGATAGATTAATTTGCCAACTCTTCCAGCAGGCTTCTTCCTCGTCTTTCCCATTGGAAAAATCCCTCCGAGTCTAACGGCATAATCTGTGACATGCTTGATCTGCTCTTCATTTGAAGTGTCATACGCCATCCTGTTTTATCTCCAGATACGAGGAAGACCTCCCCGACGCCAGCGCCAACACTGCTGGTTGCTGAGAACTATATGCCGAGTCATTTTCATGGTTTAGGGAAAAGCATTCGCTAACATAATGCGTGTGTTTCGTCTCATCATTGTTGCACATGTTCTATCAGTGATGCCACTAGACATAATCTACAGTTATTGGAAAAGTATTCATGCCCTTGAACTTTTCCGGCTTTGTCACTCTAGAACCAGAAAACAAAATTATTTCTATTCTGGTTTAATGTAATAAGAACAGAATAAATGCCTATTCTTTCAACATGTCTGTGAAGTTGAAAGAATAAAAAGATGTTGGACTTTTTTCAGATTTTTCACAAATGAAAATCTGAAATGTAAGGAGTGGATTTCTATACAGCTCCCTAGAGTCAATTCTCTGGAGGTGGCGGGTTTGGTACCCTTGAATTGATAAGACCAATTGATAGGCCCATATAAAAGTGGCTGGAGATTTTACTTTATTTCATTGGATTTTATGACTTACTAAAAAACATTAGGCCAATATAATGAATGCTGTAGGAAACTACATTTCGGCTTTGGTCTATTTTTCACTGTATCAGTAATGTGTTCATTCAGCTTGATGTTGTTTCAGGTACAGTTCAAAGTTTAGGGTCCTACATACCTTTTTATCTGTTGAAAACTGCTGATCTAATTCTTAGGTTTGGAACATCTTTCTTTCTCTGTTATTACTATAACTGTATGGGAAACTTCAATGTTGGCAAACAGCAGATATTAGTCATAACTGGGAGTACTCTCCACTCTTTTTGATGCTGCTTTTTACAGTTATTTACCAGAACAAAGAACTACTTTCATCAGTTCAACACACAAATATTCTCAATATGTACCACAAGAGTGTGCTACAAAGTTTTGGTACAAATAGGTTCAGTCACAGGTCACTAGAACCAAACACATTATTAAGGAAGAAAAAAGGGTTTAAGGTCATTCTCCTGTTGGAAGATGAATTTTTGTTCCTTTGTCATCAATCTTTCGGCATCTAACATTTTTTTCTGCAGGTACATCGTCTATTTTGCTACTCCAGCTTTCCCTTAACTCTGACCAGCTTCAGCTTCACTGCCTGTACAAGAGACAGACAACAAGCTGACACAATGCCTACACTAAAATGATTCACAGTAGAGGGTGAGTTCAGCTTGATACACAATGTTGGTTTTCCAACACACATAGCATTATGCTGTTGTAGGTATATAAGTTCAAATTTGGCTATATCTGACCAAAGCCCATTCTTCCATTTGTGGCTAACTTTCAAACTGACTACTTATCACTTTCTTTTAACACTGTATTCTTCCCACCTATCTATAAAAGACAAATATAGTAAGTGCATAAATAATTATTTGTCAACAGACTCTTTCTTCTGAGCTATGAATCTGTGTAGATCCTCCCGAGTTACACAGGGCTTTTTCTCTGAATAATACTCTGTCAGTTTACGTGGACAGGTTAAGTGACAGGTGATGGATTAAATTGATTTCAGATATTCTTTTTCAACCTGACTACTTCAATTTTCTCCACAACTTTATCTCTGATTCTTGTATGTCTCTGGGTCTACAGAATGCTGTTTCTTCATTAATGTTCTCCAAAAAAAGTCCAAAAAAGAGATTGAATCGCACACCGGTGGACTCAATTTATTTTTCTTTTTATTTCTGTTAGACTTTATTTAGGAGTATTGCATGAAATTGGCAGAATACTTACATTTTTATTTTAATTTGAAAACTTATAGAAAAACATGTATAATTTGCTTTCCACTTTATAATTATGCCCCCTTCCATTCATTTGGTATGTCACATAACATTCCAATAAAATACTTTAAAATGTAGCAACAAAATCTTTAAAGTATAAAGGAGGACATAAATATCGGCAAGGAGCTGAAGACATGCACAATTCTAGTTTGCATTTATCATTAAACTATGTTTAAATTAATAATGTCAACATGTTCATCTTTTGTTTGTGGATCCCTTCTCGAATTTTGAGCATGTTCCTGCCGCAGAAGAGGAAAGCTCTGCAGACTCTTAAACCTACACACACTCTCTGCTGTAGGCTTTTATCCTGAGGCACCTGGATAGCAAAGAATTACATTAAGAGAAATGTATTCATTTGGGAAACATACACACTCTACTTCCCTGAGACAAGTCTTTAGTCCTGCTGCAGAAAGGACTACTATTGTTAGACTACTTTGGTGGTGGTGGAACTTCAGGGGTCTTATAGAACTTTTGTGCACCTTGTGGACCCCAAAGGCCAAATCTAGCTTCCTACATCATTCATTGTATTGTATCTTTTTTTTTATCTCTTTTTATGAAAAATTTTGAGTATGCTGATTTATAGGCATTAAACGCAGGCCTCCCTGTAATTTGGGTTGTGGTAATATGATTGATATAATTATATATGGACTGCTATGTTAATTCAGTTCTTGCAAATATTCTCTAGACTAGTAATCTTACATTCAAGCATATTTCAAAGCTATGGCCTGAAAGAAAATGAGACCTGTTCTGGTTAAAAAAAAAAAAAAAAGAAAACAATTTTCTTCACCATTGCACGGTTTATTTATTCTGCTTTCTGCCAACATCAGGACATCTCATAGAAATGAAACTGGGGAGACAAATGCTAACTTTTCAACCTCAACATATTTCCATGCCTGACTTGTTTGCTTCAGTATGGTAAAACGGCTCAGGCAGAGTGCAACTGTGACATTTATATTTAACCACTCAGTTATCGGTGCCTTTTTAGAGAACAGCTTTTCTCATTCTGTTCAAGTGAATCCAATTTAAAGTCGGTCAGTTTGAATGTGTATTGGGGAAGCTGTAATGCTTTGAAAAAATTCCTTCTGAAGCTGCTTTATCTTTCAAAATGTATAATGTCACAGTTGGAACACAAAGTAGGATGCTTTGGCTTTTATATATTGGCCTATATTTGATTTACAGCTTGGGATATTTGACCCTGACATTAAAAGTCCCAGAAATGTAACAGGGATCCTTGTATTTATAATTCATATTGTGTTTCTGATTTCCATTTTTATCTTTGCAGAGAGAAGTAAAAAGGTTCAAAAGACTGAATTCAGAAGCCCTCTACACTGCCAGGCAGATTAAAAGTTTCAACTGTTCAACACAACTGAGCCAGGTCAATGTGTTCAGTCATCTAAACATGATGAAGATCACCTGCTGGTTTTCAAATCAAGAAGCAATGTAATGGAACCAATGGAACCGTAATGTATCCATCATCTAATGCCTACTTTTAGGATGATAACCCATCTTGTTACAAAACTCAAATCATCTAGTTTGTTTCTTTAGCACAGCTGCTCCAGTAGCCTCGGCAGTCAGCAGCTACCCAGTACTGGCGAGCTGTACCTAATAATAGTTTCCCTTGTGCGTTATTGGTCTGAGTCAGAAAATGACTTCATGTTTTTTTTTGTTTTGTTTTGTTGTTTTTTTTCATTTCATGATTTCATTTGCTGGTTGCTTGCTTTCTCTTATATCTCATGTGCCACCTAATAGGGGAACTATGAAAGAAACATCAATAAAAATAAGATTGTACTTCTGTTGTTGTAAAGTGGCCATTCACTTTATAAAACACTTTCCTACCGTGTGTTAGTGGTTGCTAACTTAGGGACAAAATGACACATTAGCCTTTATTCATGAAGAAAAGCTAATAATTTATTGAGCAAGTAGGGCGCTTCCTTCTGTTGTTCATTTCCTTGCAGGTACATAAGATTATCATTCACAAGCTACAGTCTAAATTTGGTATGTCAACCAGCTTGTTATCAAAAAACCTGAGTATAGACACGTAATGGCCTGAAGGGAGAATAAAAGTCGTTGCTGTATCCAGACTAGTTTTGACTCCAAAGTAAAAAAGCATATTTCACAAATGTATTTTCATAAGACACGAGAAGCCATAAGAAATATACCAACAATCTAAAATAATTTGCTATCTGTATTTGTGTATTTCTTTTGCTATATGTCAAAGAAAGTGACTTGCCACTCTGCTGATGTACATACATATTTTTTTTCATAAAGTGCAAAAAGCTAGGATGAAGAAATTTGGATTATTTTTTAATCATTAATTTGACATCCACCTGGATAGTCAATTGACAGGACATCATCAAAGAAGTGAGGATTGTATTTATCTAAATATGTTTTTTTTTAGCATATTAATATCAGTGTTACATATAATACACACATCTACAGGCAAAGAAATATCTGTGCATGTACGTGTCGTCTGGTTGATTTTAGCAGAGAGTGTGTGTTTGCTGTTCTGCTGCCTCTGGAGGAGGGTAGGTACATTAAAACACGTATCTGTGTTGTTGTCGATCGAGATGGCGGTCATTGACCCTCATGCCAATAACAAAATCATAGACAGACGTGATAGAACTCCACACACCCCTAAGCCACACCTCCTGCAGACTGACCCAAAGTTCAACAACTCCTGCACCATGTGGAAAACAGAGAAGAAAACAAGCTGTGCCACTAACCCCATTAACCAGTGCCCGCCTATATATAAGAGTACCTGTGAATGACATGAGCGCTAACCTGGCAAGTTTGTGTTTAAAGTAAGAACTAAGGATTTCTTCATCTTCTCCATCCCAACGGGATCATTAGCTGATTGGTAAACATATTTTCTTGTATCTATTTTTTTCAGCTACATTATCATTTAAAATACTTTGATGTTGCATTGAGAAAATTGCAGTAACTTTTGGGATACATTCTTGAAACATTTCCCTGAAGGTTCTTTGCAAAAAGAATGGATCACCTGATACTTCAGAAGGTCACACTATGATGTTGAACCTATCCTTCAGAGAACCTTCAGGGAGTATTTAGGGAAATGTGTGTATCCATGTTACCACAAAAGGGTTGGAGTGGTTTGGGTAAGCTCTATTAACCTAGTAATTCTGTTGAGGACTCCAGACCCTAATTCAAGATTTCGTTCTTGATGAAGAAAGACTGTGATAGCTGGTGTACTTCATCTGGAGTAAAGAAATTAGGGAACCACTCTGGAGGTGGTTCAAAATAAGTGTCCTGGTTCCTGGGGCACTGAAGCCCAGCCCTTATAAGGCAACACAGTGCCACTTCCACATGGGCCCACAACCAGCAAAGTGCTGGGTGCACTTTTAGACATGATCTGGATTTTGGGATGTGGAATTGTTTTCTTAAAATGGGCAGTGACAGTGAATTAAACCCCATAGGGGAGAAAAAATATGACACAAAATGACTAAATTGGAACCAATATATTTTTGTCATTAAACTGCGACTAAATAGGTAAAAATGAACCCTGCTGGTTATCGTCTGATTGTGAAACACAGCGAAGTTTTTGATGAATGCCTTGGAAATATCTCTCTTTGGAAGTCAAGGTTTTGAAGTATTGCTCAGTTTCTACTTTCACTTCTGTCCCAGAACCACGTAATCTCTGTGCATCTGTCTGAACCGGACGAAGGGGCGGGGCAGAAGCGTCACGTCATATCAGCCGCCGCGCTCCGATTGGCTGCCGACTCTCACCCGACACAGCTGAGATTGTTTTCTGCAGAGGAAGCTGCTGTTCTTGTTGGTACGATCAGCCTTCTTTACTCGCTGAATGAAGCAACACGGTGTGTTTACCGAAGTAGATATGAACAAAACAACGTCATTCGTGTGACTGTTGTAGGGAGCAGGAAAACAAAGCGGGAGGAATCCTGGCTGCATGAGCAGGCGTGGAGGTTTCTGTTTGAATCAGACTCTGAAACCGTCTAGAGAGCAAGGTAAGGGGGCCAGAATCCTGACTCGTCTCACTTCACACCTTTTTTTTTCCCAGCATCACCCTAATAAAACATATCTGTCTATTTATGACAAATAGAGCAAAAGTGCCAAATGCCCAGACTAGAGGACCACTGCTGGAGCTGCTCTTGTTCACCGAAGGCTGAAACCAAGCATTCGTCCGGAGCGAACTGGTTCGCTTCCAAAGCTGAAGAGATGATGTCCATCATCACCGCGATGCTTGGCAGCGCCTACGGCTCCCTGCACGACGTCCGCACCGCCAACCTCATCCGAAGGGGTCTGGTCCTCTTCACAGTGGGGGCATTTCTGGCGCTGGTGCTCAACTTGCTGCAGATACAGAGAAATGTCACTCTGTTTCCCGAAGAGGTGATGACAACTCTGTTGTCATCTGCCTGGTGGATCCCGCCATGCTGCGGGACGGGAGCTGGTGAGTGACCATTCACTTTATAAAACACTTTCCTACCGTATGTTAGTGGTTGCTAACTTAGGGACAAAATGACACATTAGCCTTTATTCATGTAGAAAAACTAATAATGTATTGAGCAAGTAGGGCGCTTCCTTCTGTTGTTCATTTCCTTGCAGGTACATAAGATTATAATTCACAAGCTACAGTCTAAATTTGGTATGTCAGCCAGCTTGTTATCAAAAAACCTGAGTATAGACACGTAATAGAGATGCCTACCTTCTGATTGGCTACACACTACCTGAGGTGTGCGCTCATTGGTTGATGTCATAACGGGTGAGTTGAAGAGCCTCCCTGAAAACCCCGGACAGATCCGTGTTTGGCTCCTCCCCCCATGTGCTGCGAGGCAGAAAGGGAAATGAAACAAAAAATGATGTTGATTTTTTTTTTTGTCTTTTATTTAACTTTATAGTTCATTGAAAGCGATTTTTGTATTTCCTTTCACAAAATTAGAGGGAAAGGCAGCTGCTGTGTAATGCATTGAATTAAATAAAAGCCATTTAAGCAGTTATACATGGGGTTATGTAATTTAAAATAACAAGCAGGATTAAATTAAACAAATTTTCCTTAACATATTTTAGCTACACATTTCTATTTTAATAAATGTTAAGTCTTCCATGCTGTAAAAGGGTATTATCAAGTATTGTGTTTATTTCACGTGTTGTTTACTTCGTGTGAGTTCCGATAGTGTTGTTTAAAAGTTGTACTTGCTTCCTGCTTTCATTTTGTCCTTTTTTTTTCTTTCCTCACTTTCTTCCTTGTGTATTTTATTCTTTTCTCAATTCTGTCATTTAATAATTTGTGTCTTTTTACTATACTTAAAATGGTGTGTATGTATTTTGTTGATTATTTTTTTAGCTTAAGATCAATGTTTTAAATATAAGGTAAGGAAGGGTTAATATTTATTCTGAAATGAATTTTAATCAGTTTTTAACCACAAAAACTGTGAAGTTCAAACTTGATATTTTTGGCACATTTTAGCTACAAATTTCAATGTATCGTAAAGGGATCTCACAAATTAAGGAAGGTATTGAAGTCCAGATATTTCAGATATTTTGTAAAACTAGGTCTTGTATCCCTTCCACTTCACAATTATCCTCTAATTTGTATTGGATCTTTGTAATAAAATCTTAATAAAATACATTACAGGCTGTAATATAATAATATAAAAGTTAAAGGATTTGAATACTTTCACAGTACCCTGCATGAGTGCAAATGAGTCACCAAGTATAAAAACTCATGTTCAGCAGATAATCATTCACAGCTTTGTCAGGATTGGTTCACTGCGGGTCACACAATTTTCTGCTTGTCTTGTATAATTCAGGCCTGTTTGTTCCTCTTTTTTTGTTGCAGCTGTTATCGGCCTTCTCTATCCCTGCCTCGACAGCCATTTGGGGGAGCCTCACAAGTTCAAGAGAGAGTGGGCCAGTGTAATGAGATGTATCGCAGTGTTTGTCGGAATCAACCACGCAAGTGTTGTATCCTTTCTCAAAGGGCTGATTCCTAAACCAAGTTCTTCTCAGAGTTGTAAATTCCTCCACAGGACACGGTTTGGACACAATGACCGACTTTTACATTTGTTATTGATGGAACTCAGTCACAATCGGTCAGACAAATATTTGCTTGAGATCACAGTCCTACACATCCTCCCGTTCTGATGTCAATCTGTTTGACTTTGCCCTTAACTTACTCTAACCCAGAAACTAGATTTCGCCAACAATGTGCAGCTCTCCCTGACCCTGGCCGCCTTATCTTTGGGCCTGTGGTGGACGTTTGACCGCTCCAGAAGTGGCTTTGGCTTGGGCATCACCACCGCCTTCCTGGCTACCGTCATCACACAGCTGCTGGTCTACAACGGAGTTTATCAGTGAGTCAAACAGTTTTCGCTCACAGTGTTGTACGTGTTGGTCCAAAGACAGGAAACCTATCTCTTGGGGGATTTAAGCTGACAGTAAAATTGTATATATAGTTGCACATGCTTAAGCTATAATTGCAGGACTTTTTAAACTACATGTTCTCTTATTAACCTTCTCAATATATAATATACACCCACATACACCATGGCGTGACAAGACTATAAATCCCATAATGAAGAGGAGCAATAAAGCCATAAAGGAACTTATCACCTGACATCCATGCCTTTCCTGCACATCTTCAAAAGAAATCTGCTAGTGAAACTGACCTAAAACTATGTGTCTACGTCATTCAAATCAAACTTCTCACTTAAGTATTTTCCAGCCCCTCTGTAAATTTGTAAAAGTGCATATATAACAACATTTAGCCTCAGGGGTTTCAATCATTAACTAAAATCCTCCACCAACAACATTTTCTGAAACTTAAACTGTAGGAGGCATTGTAGTTCTATGAACCGTTTTACTGCAATTTAAATGCATTTCAAATCCAGAACTGCTCAGTTATAAATTAGTTATTCTAAAAACCTTAACAGTTATCTAATAATCCGCTTTATTCATGTCCTCTTTTTCAGGTACACATCTCCAGACTTCCTGTATGTGCGCTCCTGGCTCCCCTGCATATTCTTCTCAGGCGGTGTCACTGTGGGTAACATCGGACGGCAACTGGCCATGGTAACATTTGCTGCCTTTTCTTCTGGGTTTTTATTCTATACAAAAGGTTAAACTTGCAAACTGATGCCTAACGTAACATTTACATCACACAGTTTAAGAATGTTGGTTGTTCTTAGATCAATAAATCTGCCTTTGATAACAGTATGAAAACCCTTTGTTTCTGCTATTGATAATCTGTATCATTCCAATTGACCAATCAGAGGCTATTTGGTTATCAAACTAGTTTTTCGCTCCAGATGTTTTAGTGGAATATGTCACATAATTGACTTGATGTTGACTACTAAGTTGAAATTCTGAGATATCTTTTATTCTACTGTATTTGCTCAGAATAGCTCCACTGCATTTATCTCCATCAGCTTCCATGCCATTCATTAATACAAATAAAGACTTTTAAAGGGCTCCTATTCGCCACATATGCTTTTTTAGCAATTATATAACAGAGCCAAAGAGCTCGCAGATAAGATTGTGAAATGGTTTAAATTTTTGCAAAGAGCATTGCATGCTCCCCTCCAAGTCCCCTTGCTTTTCTGTCATAATAATCCCATCAAGTCAGCTTTGATGTCTTCATTAAGCTTGTGCCTGGAAGCCTCACCTCATTCTGTCTGTAAAGTAAGAGTCCCGTCACTCCCTCAGTTTGACTCAGCGAGAGCGTGAAAGCAGATTAAGAGCTCTTGTTTTTCACAGTCGCTGCGAGGCAATGAGAGCTAGTCAGGACTCGGCTGACCAGAGGGTCATTCGCTGCTTGTTGTTTTTGTTTACGGTGAGGCCTGTGGAATGCTGGCACAAGTCTGAGCTTGGGAGTTTTGTTCGCTGCATTTTTTTTTTTCCTTCTTCTGGTACTTCGGCTAAGGATCAGGGGGAGAATTAAGTTGTTTTTTGCACCACCATTTTTTTGTTGTTGTTTTCAGAGCATCTTTATCGAGATTTATATGTAAGCTTGTTATGGTGGAACATTGTTTTAGCAGAATTGTCCCACATGCAATCTATTAAGGACTGCTTTTTTCACTATAGTTTTAGAGTTAATAGTTAGTAGTGCATTTATTCACTGGTTGTCAATCAAATCCAAATTAAAAGTATGTCAACTTTATATTAATGAATATAAAAACCCATTTATTTTTTTAGAAATTTTGGTTTTGATCTTTTAATGACATTAAGAACCTTCTGGGGAGTCAGACCTATTTTTCTGTTAATACATATCCAGACTATAAAGTCCTAAAATATGACTTCATACTTTAGCCCTGTATATTTTAATGGAAAACTTGATATTAGCTTGAATTTTAAAAATATATATATAATTTTGCAAGCCAAACGCACAACAATAGCCTATGACTGAAAGTTGACATTAGTCATAGACTTCGATACATTTCAATGTCTCTACTCGTGTATTTGAGTTTGGTTTTTAAACCAGCTGATTCCTTTCGCCTTTGTCTTTCCTCAGGGTGGCGTTGAGAAACCCCACATGGACTGAACTGTGATCTGCACAGACCTTAAGAGGAAGACCTTAAGTGAAGAACATTTTAAGCAGAAATGGATTAACAGGAAAGGAAGAATGAGAAGGATAACCTGAGAAAAACTGTCTCCTTGTTTTCGACTCCATCCTTTGATCTAATAACAAAGCACAGGTCAATTCTGCCCCATCCGCTAACGTGCCATGCCCTTCGAATCTTCTTGCAGCCAAATGAATTGCCATTCCTGATATCCTGCATTAGCATTAAGGCATCCTTCGCACCACACTGGAGGATGGACTTAGCCTTGTTTTGATTTTGCTTTTCTTTGTCTCATGTGACAAATGGACGCACAATGATTTTGTTTCATGAAGTGGACTCCTGTGTGCGCGAGTGTTTGAGCGTGGATGTATTACGGTCTTAACAGAAAAGACTTGATAATTTTGCAAAGATGTCTTGAGATTTTCTTGTTGTTTTTTTTTACCTGACTGTAATATGGTCATAAAAGGGAAACTTAGTCTGAGTGGGGACACACCTGTTTTCACTCTTTCATAGAAATGTAATCAGCGGTATTGCATGTTCCCCATCAAACCAAATTAAAGTATTTATTTTTGGAAAGTTTTCACTAAACTAGCAGATGCATGTGGAATACAGATTTAGACTCTTCAGTTCTTGAGGAACAATTTGGGAAATTATTTGCTTTCATTCAAATGTAACTTTAGCTGAACTACTTGAGATTGTGTATGTAAAAAATGCATAATTTCTCAAAGGTGATTTTTAATGTACAGTTAATTTAGACTTGCTTTAAATTTTCAAGAGCCTCCTAATTGTAAATGCAATTTATAAGCTCTAGTTCCCTCACCTCATCAAAGTTGGAGCAAAGTTTTTATACGAGGCCTTGCAGATTAGATGCGATATGAGTAAATAGTTGCAGGATTGCTTATTTCTTGCATCAGACCTCACAGGGTTGCAGATCTGCAGCTGGACTTTTCTAAGACTTTCTTATTTGGAAATTGCGCTTTGAACATGGGGAGCAAAAAAATTTGCTTAGCTTTTCTGCAAATGGCAAAAAAGGCTTGTTGCTTGGTTAGTTCCAGTAAAAATGAAGATAAGCTTTGCATTTGTTTTCAGGATTTCAGAAGAAAGCAAATGGTTTCCCACTGTGTTGGTTTATGTAGATGTGGTTAGTTGGAATGAAAAGCAAAAGGGTGGTATGTAAAACGTGCCATTGTTAGAATACTCTATACTAAGTGAGTATAAGCACATGCATTTGTGTTTTAAGAGGTACACTGTAAGACATTTGGGGCACCTCATGCAAACTTGACAGCCTCTTTGATTTTATGTTTTGCTTGTAAAAAAAAAAGTACAATATTGACTTACAATTGGTTGTCAGTACAATATCTATTTTTTTACAGACAATTTTCTACTGTTTTAGATCTGGGAAACAAAAAACAAAAAAGGATTGTAGTTGAAAGGAAAGGAGAATGTCCCATAAGTATGTAACCTTTAGGAGCTAAATGTCTCGTGGAATCATGTGATCACGCTCATTTTCCCAGTCACATCTTAAAAACTCATTTCAACAGTTTGGGAACATCCACCGATCAAATGTGTGGGCGAGACATTGTTACTTAAGATTTGCAATCTGTGATTGCCTGTGTTTTATAGAATTTAGTGCTTTTGTCACTATAAGGGTTTAGTTTCCTCCTTTGTGTAGAGATATTGTCATTAGTGCTTGTATGTGTAAAAGCATTCTGCCGATGTAATCACACAGGTATTGCCACACTAGACTGACTGTATGTTTAGTGTTTAGGGGTCAAGAGGATTAAGTGCAATCACACCACACATGAGCCGATCATTCTTATTTATTATTCCTGACAAAGGCTTAGAAATAATCTATGTACATGCAGTGTGAGTTGCTTGGAGAAAAACAAAAAAAAGCAATAACATCGTTTTGTTTTTTGTCAGATTTTATGCCTTTGGAGTCAACACCAATGACTTTCACCAGAGACAAGATAAAATAAATTCTATGTTGTGTCAAACCATTGATTAAATTTCATTGTGTAGCATTATCTAAGGATACCTGATATATATTTTTTTGAAGTGTGTTCAGTGGCAGACCGCTCCAAGTGGAGTCTGCATTTATTCAGGTATGCTAAACAAGAGAGGAAGCTTTATTTATTGTATTTTTTTTTTCTTCTGATGCAGCATATCACCTTGTTTTGATGTGTTTTAATTCTGTCTTAAATTTGAGCAATGTATGGTTTATGCTACATTGAGTTCAAGTGAAAAATAAAAAAAAACTGACAATATCTGTGTTGTTGCTAGAATCATGAAGGGATGGGAGAATTATTTTTTTATATTTAAACAATGTTTAATACTGAAAATAATCAAAATAGAAAATGCAGTTTTCACCCAATGATTTAAGAAAAAAGTCTGATAACATAAGTGAAAAATCATGATTTTTATTTATTTATTACAAACATGATAAAAGTATAAATCACACATGAACAAGGATTGCAAAAGACATATTTTTGTACAATTAACATGCTCGAATGATTTCTTGTATGATGCAGATACCGTCTTTTAATTCTGGTTCCACAAATTACAACATTTTGCTCTTTATTTATGACGACCTACTAATTGAATTTTACATCAGATTTTTTTTTAAATAGTGATCTGAATGCATGTATTTTAAAAAATACTAAAAAATATGTTGATTCTTTAAAATTAAGTAAAATATTAATTTGTATTGTAGTAAAATAATCTATTTATCTTTCCAAATTAATCACCACCTTCAGTGCCAGAAAGGCTTAAAAATTCACCTCAACTTCACTACATAACAAAAGGTAGTTCATACTTTATGGGCTTGAAGTAACTCTACAGAAGCAACATAGATTCACAGCTCAGATTGATACATCTTCCAACAGCATAACTATTAAGTCATGCACTTCACAAACCTGTTATGAACCTTTGGCTAGAAGAAAACCATGTCTGTAGTTTGCACAGGCTATATGGGCACAGAAAGTGGAGGAAGGAGATTTAGGCAGGTGAGACCAAACCTGACCGTTTTTCTTTGCATACATGTTTGGTAGAAAATTTCAATGCAACATGGTGGTGGCAACATCATGAAAGGGAACTTGGTCAGAGTTGATAAAAGAAAGATGGTTGCAGCTACATGAAGGAAAACGGCAAAGGACTTCAGGTTGGGGTGTAGGTTCGCCTTCAGGCTCTTTACACTATTCTGTTTTTCATAGAAACAATCAAATTGCATCCTTCCCTTTATAGAGCAACTATGCTAAAGTTTTTGCTTGTATGTCAAAGTTTTTAGTTTCAATCTCACAAGATATGAAAAACACATCTTGTACTTCGGAACAATGGAACCATTTACACCACAAATATTACACAGGGAAGCTTTTATTGAATCCCGTTAATGGAAAGGTATACAAAATAGTTACAGTTTGCAACTCACTGATTTTGAACAGTTTCTGAAACAAAAGTTAAATGACAAAAAAACACCTCTTCCATTGTTGGTGAAAACACAACTAACCCAAACAACCCCAAGTCGAAACTATAGCCCCTTGAATTTATTTAAGTCTCAGACAATATCAGAATTAAGCTGTCTGTGGAACTGGTGACTGTCTCTGCTGCCATGGCGAAGCTCAATGGATGAGGACGCTCTTTTGTCCCTGCGCTCTGTCAGTCCCCAAAGCCACCATGATGTTTTTGGCTGCATCTTCCTTCTCCTTCCTGTTCTTTGTGGGACCATCACCAATGAGCCAAATAGCCCTGAAACCGCTGCCCTCCACTTGTGTGTCACTGGGATCATAAGAGACTGCCCCTCCTGCTCTTCCTGCCTCTGTCTGCCCCATCCCAGAACATGCCTTTCTGCAGGGCAGCCTTCTATTTATACCTAGTAGGGGACTGACAGTTAACCTTTTGCACTGGGGGGAAATTTCTGGGAGAGCAGCCAATGTCTGGAGGCTAGTCTGAATAAACCTATTTATCTATGTAGCTATGTATGTAAGTCTGTATATATATATATATACATATATACATATATATATATATACACACACACACACAGAGGCAATGATCTAGCGCCACACGCCCTCTCTCTCTCCTCTAAGGAATGGTAATTGGCTGACTTTCAGCCTCCTTTCATTTACAGCCACAGCAAACTGAAAGACTCCATTAAGGCACCTTCTCTCTGCCAACAACACCACCACCCTACCCCCTCTCACTCATAAGCTCGATGCTTCCTCCAGGGCACTGAGACGGGCCAGGCTGGGCCCCGATCTGATCTATCAGTTTGCTACTCTCTAGCTCTGTCCTGGCAGACAAACACCAACCCGAGCTGCATTCTGGTGTCTTTAAAAAACAGGAAAGCTCTGAAAGTAGACCTGCCCTTGACTGTTTTATTTCACACTTCACTTTTATGTCTTAAGAAAGCTATCCTTTTGAAACAAATACGGAATGGAGTCAGTTAGGTCGAACAGTCTCTCTCATCCAGATGGCCCCAGCTGAGGTGAGATCAATCTTTATTGATTGGAGGGGAAGGAGTTGCAATAAAGCAGCAACAACAAGATAGAAACATCCACCATACAACGCATAAATGAACAAAAACGTACAAATATGTAAAAATAAAAAGAAGAAAAAAAAAGACGAAAGTTTACATGAATTGGACATTGCTTTTGGGTTTTGAATGATTGGTTTGAACTCCTCTATATTTGGAGGAACGCAACATACAACTTCAATGGTTGTAAAAGAAAACTATCAATTTATTGTGCTACATACACAGGTTTAAATATAATATTGCACCCCTGCTGATATTTAGTTGAATGTTCTATAATAGGTTATTGCAAAACTAAACAGCTGAAATTCTTGCTGGACATTTGACCTCTTGATTTCATGCTATCCAAATCCAGTTTTAATGTATTATTAGGGATTATGATTCACAATCCCCTCTTGTGGCCACAGAAAAGAACCTCAGAATAACCCTACCACCACCGAGCTTGACACCTGAAAATATTTTATCTTGGTGGATAAAATAGTCCAATCATTATGTCATTCAATTAAAAACATAAGCTTCTCCAGAAACTATTTGACTTATTCAAGTGGACAGCTGCTCTTAGTTGACTTTAGAGGTGTTTAGATTGCAACAGTTGCTGATTCTTTGGCTTGCTCCTTCTCAGTCAGTGGTAATGTTAAACTCCCATTATTGTGATCCCATCATTTTCTAGCTGCTGACAGACCCGAGGCTTTCAGGGTCCTGGGTTGTTATTGAACACCCTACCAATATCATTTCCTCTGACAATGAGGCTTTGGGTCTGATGGTTGAACCTTGGACACAGCTGGGTGTTTTGGCAGGACAATGATAATTCCAAATACAATTATATTAATAATGAATACACAGCATATATATTTTTCATTTTGACTAAGTAGCTTTGATTAAGCCAATTATTCCAATGTTATTAATTAAATCTCTAAATATTACTTAGCAGCTTTCCCACATGAAACTTCCAGTGTTTCATGACTAAAAAATATATAAAACTGTTTAAAATAAAGAAAGTCAAAGTGACACAAGTAATTTAAAGCAAATACACAGGGATATTTAAAAGGTTCTTAATGAAAACTAAGGCTCCAGAACATGTGTACTAAACTCCATAGGCATACTTTCATATTTATATAAAACATGATTTATATAAATATATATAAAACATGTGAAAAACAACTCACAACTCTTACAACTCACACATTATTAAGAGTGCATTCTAAGTCACTACTAGTAAGTTTTAAAAAGTAAGTTAATTTAATGAATGCTTTAAATCAGCTTTGGTCATATTTGGGAACTTTTCTTGAAAACCTTCCACTTTACATTTTTTCTTTTAACCCACCCTGCTTTTGAGAACTTCTCAAAATCCTTCTAAAAATGTTTTTGCAATAAAGCCCAAACTACATATTATAAGGAAGTTTTGCCTCCAAATTGAAGAAATTGTCTTTCCTGTTACCACCAGATGACAGTGTTTATCCTCTCAGCCAGTGTGGACAAGACATCTGTGGACCCCTAGTGGAGGGACAGGGAACTGAAATGTCTTAAAAAGCTTTGTCAAACCAGCAGTTCTTTAACATTTTTTTTGATAATGCAAGTGTTCTTAGTCTTCATAAATCATAAAATGAGTGCTCTTCTGTAATCTGAGAAAATAAGCTCTAAAGTGTTAAAATTGCATGTCTGAGTGAAGAAAGCATATTGATAACTCGAAAGATCTATATATAATTTCTTTAAAGTCTGACGAACATACATTTTTGCATTTGAAAAAGATGCATTATTAAGTGGCAGCAAGAATATTATTGTTGGAATATTTATCTGGTGTTGCAGCAAGCAAGCTGAGTTACATGCATGATGGAAAAGGTCAATGAAATAGATTGAGAGTGGAGAAAATCCTTGCACACTCTTATTTCTCCACCAAAAGGTCTTCGGCAGCATTAATGTGCTGCTCCCCCTGATAGATAATGAAAGATTGCGTGTATGTATAAGTGATGGAGGGAGAGAGGGGAGGAAAGGGAGGAAGGGGGCCGTTTAGGTCTACTGAGTCTTCATTACACCAGAGCAGAGTCCACTCCTGTCCTTTGCCCTCGCTCATTGCCTGTGCCGGCCAGGAATAATGAATTACAGTTGATGCCATGGGAGAGAGGGAGGAGGGTGAATGACTGGAGTCCATTTTAGATCAAATTGCGTCTCAGATCCCATTCAAATGGCAGTCTCAGGCTGCTCTTTGGTTTCTCTGTGTACCCCTGTCTGCAGGGTAAATGACCCGTTCACACCTCTTTTCCATTAAAGCATTTTAGAAGCCATTATTCCCACTTTTCTTGCTTTGCTCCATGGTAAATTACCCAAAAGTAAATAAAAAACCTGATCCAGCATCAACTTTAACAGGATAAACAGCCAACATCGTTATCATCATGGTGGAGTGGAGGATTTATCAGTTCAGTCAGTGAGCTCAGCCACATCCATGTTGCTTTCCTCCTCTTCCTTCTGCAGGACAATAATAAAAATGACAGCGTAAACCTTTGGTGATGCCACATTATGCATGTCATCCAAGCAAATTCTTGCCAGTGTAAAGTAAACACACCTAGAGCATCTCACAGCACAGATCGGACTCTGTGATGTCAGCCAGTCCAATGACATTGAAAATTAATAGAATAAATCAAGGTCCATTCCACTATCTGTCTTGAAGTCAACCAATTTTAGGAACTCAACAACAGAAAGGCTAAAAGTAGAACACAGGTCGACAAGCTCAAAATTTACTTCAGAGGAAATAAGAAAGCAAACAAAAGAGAGACAAGTTGTTTTTTATTGGAATTTAACGTGCTAGACCAACACAAAATAGAGGACAATTGCAAAAAGAAATTAAAATGATGCATGATTTTTTATGTTTTTTTATTTTATTTTTTGGGGGTTTTCAAATAACTTGAAAAGTGTGACATACATACATTTATGTTAAGTTCCCAACACCTTGAAAAACTGCCCTTTCTGTAACTACAACTGCTGTTATTTTTAGGATATCTTTTAGACACTGGAATTGTTGCCCAAATAGCTCAAGCTCAGTCAAACTAGACAGAGAAGCAATTGATAACAACAATATCTGGGTCTTACACATTTGAAATCAAATTTTTGTCAGGACTTTGACTGGACCATTCCAGTCAAACTCTTGAACATGCTTTGATCTAGCTACATGTTTACTCTGCAGTCTTTTGCAGCCTCTGGCAGGATTTCTTCCAGTATTTTGGACTGGCTGCAAAAGAAAAGCATCCCCACACCATAATGCTGCCACTACTGTGTTTAGTCATGCTGACAGTGCTCTGGATGTTTTAGACTAGGAATAATGTTTCGTACATTGACAAAAAAAAGTTTTGGATCCGAGTACCTGCCTGTTCTCTAATGAACCTCGGAGGTCATAAGGGACCAGCGGTAGGTACACTGACATGAACTCAATGACAGGCGGACTCCGTTTGATAAAGTGGATTTTTAGGACAAGCTGTTGCTCTGGATTTTATTTGTGGGGAACGAGAATATAGGGGTTGGATATAAATTCACACCACACTGTAGATTTTGTTAGTTTCTATTTAAATATTTTCTGTGTCATTTCCGTTCCTTGCATTAGTATCTTATGTTGGTTATCCCAAAATGAGTCCCAGTAAAATACATATTTAGCATTAGTTATAAGTGAAAACTGCAACTGCACTCATTCTAAATATTTGTAAGGCTTGCACAATAAGTCTATGTGCTGTCATTTTGAATAATCTAAATCAATGGACACTTAATGACCTAGTTAAAGCTTGCAGCTTCACCCACAAAGGTCAGTGTTTGCCATGTACTGATTAGTCTCTGTGTGTGTGGGCAGACATGCTTTGCGCCTCTCAGCTGAGAAACGTTCAGAGTTGGCATGGCTGAAAGTTAGTGCTGCGGTGCTGACGAGCCCGTGCTCCCGATAAGTGACAAATTCACAACATATCCGCGATGTGGGGGGTAAAAACAACTCAGGTGCGGTAGCGTAGGAGGGTGGGGAGAAAGGAACTTGGGCGCACATGGCACTTTCAGGGGAGTCCGGCACTATTTTGGCGAGTTTGACTGCAAAGGGCGCGGTGCCACACAGGGAGAGGGGTCGGGTAACCGCTCCTGGCTGACCTCCTTTATCTATAATTAAAGCTGGGAGCCGAGCGCAAGGACATAGGTTAAATTGTTTTCTCACCTTTAAAAAAAAATCTAGATAAAACAATGCTTTTTAAAGTTTACATAAATGTTTTCCAAATCAGGTACACTTTTAAAACTCACTTACGGGGCCTCGTTTTTGTGTATATGTCTTGAGCCTTTCTTTAGTAGGCTCATGTTTGAACGATTTTAGAAAAGGAATCATCAAGCTGCGCGACAAACGTCGACTGTGTTTTGCATGCGTCATCCATCAGGAGAAAGTCGAAAAGGCTCTCTCAACTTTACGCGAATTTCCTGTTATTGCATTATTCCTTGTGTAGAGGCTGGTTAAACTCTCAGAGCAAGAAATCTGTGTTTACTCTGCAGCAAGTGCTTTCCACCTGTCCATCTCCCACTTGTTCCTCCCTCCCTGGCATGTCAAAAATCCAAAACATCCCAGATTTAGCCCGCACAAGAGAGTGGAAGATCCACAACTTTTCAGGGATGAAAGCAAACTACAGCGCACAGGTGCTGCTGTGCGCTGTATGATTTTTGACATTGCACGCTCTTTTCTTCAAACTCTTTTTTTTTCTTCTTTTAAATAATTGTCGGCAAGTTAACTCTTTTTGTTCCTCTCCAGCTAACTCTGGAACAATCGCATGGCAGCTTGTTTGTTCTGGAAGAATGGGAATGTAAAGCCTGGAAACTTACAGAAATAGCCACTGCGGACAGAGCATTCCTTGGTGTCAAGAGTAAAACCTCCGCACTGTGAGAACTGCAGACCTGTAGTTCAACGGGACAAGCCAGGGGTCTGGCACTAGTTAAGCATCGCAGACAAATAGCTGCTCTTTGAATATGAATATGCATTATACTAATGGAGGAAATAAAAAAAGTGCGTCCATGTATATGAAAACAAACTAGAATGTCATTATTAACTTACTTTAACATCAAAACATTCATGAAATACTTCTTTGTTGTTTAGAAGGATGCATGTGGGTTAAAAGACGGGAGAGTTTAGTGTACATTTGATTTTTTTTTTTTTTTAATACGACAAATCATTATTTTTGGGGACTAAATGCGGGACAATTTATTTATTTTATTTACTTATGCAATCATTCACTGCAAGCAATCTTTATTTATGTACAGACTTTATTTACTTACATATTTGTACTTTATATTTAGGTGTATATTATTCATGAAATCCAATTTGATTCCTATTGGTTCAGTATCATTTGGTTCGTGCAAATTTTAGTTATTGCTCTCTCTCTCTCTCTCTCTCTCTCTCTCTCTCTCTCTCTCTCTCTCTCTCTCTCTCTCTATATATATATATATATATAGTTTTATGTACAAAGTTTTATGTACAAACTAGCGCTAGTTTATATAAAATTGTGACTTTAGTTTGTGACACGCTTTCTTTCCAAAACGATGAAGGAGAGGAATGGAACCCTTCAATAACTTGATCACTCACAAAATAAACACCTGTACTTAAAAAAAGCAATTATTGACCATCAGACGGGCATTGCTGCCCACGTTCGTGCAGCTTTCAGGGCTTCGCTGATGGAACTCAGCTGCATTCAATTAGCCTTCATCTAATTTAGCTGAGGCCCTAATTGCGCTCAGGGTGGTAGTTGTTTGCGCTAAGCCCCGTTTGAGGCTTCTGTTGAGAGAAGAAGAAGAAGTAAAAGAAGAAGAAGAAAAAAGAACAATCCCAATTCAAATGAGACTTATCTACGCCACAACGATCAAACGGATTAAGACTTATTAAAACCTATAAAGGGCTAAAAGCAGGTTCCACAGATACAAAGTCCACAGCTTGGCGACTCTAGAGGATTTCTCTGTAATCACAGTGAAATTACGAAGAAAAAAATACAAACAAATTATATAGACATCATGTAGCTGCAGTGCAATGTGCGAGGAATAAATAAGAGGGGAAATGATTCGTGTAAAGGCAAATATTTAGTCAAAAAAAGGGTCATCGTAATTTAGACAATTTGGAGAACCCATGCAATAAGATTCAATCATTAATTGCTTAATAGAACTCTAAACATCTGGATTGCTTTACAATGTTTAACTTCCCTTTCAGATTTTCCTTGTTTTGTCTTATTTTCACATTTTAACAGGTGCAAATCTCATCTTAAAAATCTATCATAGTCAGTTACCGACTGACTTTTTTTGTTTCTGTTTCCACTCTTTGCAATTAGGGCTCGCTTCTAATATTTTCTATGTCGGCTGCCATGCTGTTGGGCGACCCAGGATAAGAAAAGAAAGGGAAAAAAACAGGGGATAGCCGACTCCCAGATCTTAAAAAAAGTGAAAAAGGGAGGGAAAAAATCATACAGGATCATCAAATAGAAGAGACGTGCTTTCAGGTTTTTGAAAGGACACAGGAAGCTGGAGGATTTGGTGCGACCCCTGCGATGGTGACATAGCCGATATCTTAGGGGACCCCCATTCATCTGGAGGCAAGGATGATGACCGGGAAGAAGGAGGAATGGGTGGATGGGGGGACGGGGACGGTGGGGCCGCATCTGCAGAAGGTCCCACCGCCCTCTGATCAGTGAGCTGGCACACATCACGGCGTCCATTCACAAATCCTCCTCCTGCGCGTCACCTTTTGTAGTACTCCATAGTACTGACGTATACGACAATCCTACCAGGAGAGATACGGGGGAGGCGGGGGGAGGACGGGGTGGGGGTGTGTGTGGAATGAAATAGGTTATAGGAACTCAAGGACAGGGCACATGCGCACAACGCGCGCGATTGATTTATAGGCGTAGGGAGGGGTGATATGTCTGCGTGCGCGCGCGTGCACGAATCAGGAAGAGGGAGGGGGAGTGGAGCTATATGTGGATGTTGTCATATACATTGACTGCATGCAGGGATACATAAGTCTTCATAAAATTAGAAAAATACTCTATGAAAAACAGGTAATTTACGTGCACATTATATATGTGCACGCATATATATATATGCGTGCACATATATATGCACGCACGAATCCCAGCGTATGGTTCTTATTTTTGTACAAGAAAATACAGGAACTGGGCAAATAGAGGTTGTATTTGTTAACCTGGACTTCTGGAATGGAAGCAAGCAACGCATTTCAGTGTATGATTAGTATATGGTATGTTTACTGCAAAAAATAGAAATAAACAACATTTTAAATATTTGCTCCATGCGCAGCGATCAAGAAATTTAAGCGGCTGCATGGCCTGCAAGGACGTGATGTTTGGGTTCAACATGTGAAATCGTTGCAGACATCGAGGCCTATGACTGGTTTCCATAAACGAGGTTGTCTCTGCACAACAGTAACAGCTGCATGGCTCTTTGTTAAACGCGTTAACAGTCAAAACAACAAGAAAACCAGTTTTAAACAAAAACCTTTGCCCAAACAGCATATGTTTTAACTATTTATTGCACATTTAGGTGGAATGCAAACGATAGAAGCCTTATTGCACTTTTGGAGTACAAAAAGGCAACCGGTCTGATGAAAACAGAGTTGGCGTACATTTATTTATTTATTTGCAGGATGGTTTTGCATGAAACAGCAAAAATCCCAATTCAAAGTACCTAACAAACCCAAACAGCTGTAAGAAAACACCTCAGCAAAATAAGAAAATGCTACCACATACTTACCAGTTTATAGCTTAAAAGGCGATAAAGTAAAATAAGGATTTCAGTAGCACTTTTGCGATCCCTTAACCAGACAGAAAAGTGGCTGGTTAAGAGGTTGACTCGAGTTGCAAAAATCTCGCAACTCGAGTAGAAAAAAAAAAAAGCTGATCATTTCATAAACAGGTGAAATATAGATATATATTTTTGCTGCATACCATTAAACGCGGGCAACTTAACAAAAAACATGATATAGCAGTTAATGTTCAGTTTTCCTTTTACAAAGCAGATAGTAGTGTGACCACGATGGGCGCTCGCCTGCCAAAAATGAACATATGATTGCAAAGGATGATTGCATCTAAGTGACGATTTTTACCAGTTTTTCGGGGAAAAAAAATCTTCTAAAATTTCCCGAGCTTTACTATCTATCCTAGACTCGTATTTCTTTTTAGTAAAAAATCATTTTGGGAATGTTTTTCTGTTTTTTTTTCAGGGATAATACGACTTTTAGGGGGGCTTGGTTGAATAATATGTAATATATTGTAATGCACAAAAGGCCTCCCCATTCTAATTCAGAGTCTGCAATGGTGTCATTTCCTCCAGACGCCCCTGGTTTTTTGCTGGGGAGGTTAGAGGCCAAGCCCAGGCGGTAGCGGCCTGTCTGTGGATCCATTGTCTGCTGCTTATTTAGCGCTCAACATTAATCTGCGCTTCCCCTCACAAGTGAGAAACAATCGCAGCGTGAGAGTGGCCTGTCTAATTACACCTTTCACTCTCAACTTGCCACTGTTTGGACTGGACGCATAGAAGCGGTGGGTCTTAGTCAGGTAATCAAAATTCAAATGTTTAGGCTCGGAAATAAGATAGGCATTTTTAACTTCACAATGAAGCTATTGTTCTAATATTATTTAAAAAACTAAATACTGGACACATATAAGTTAGGGATTTGACCAGAATTAGCTAAAAAAAAAAAAATACAATAGCAAAAAACAATACCTGTACTCTTTATAAACAAAGCAGCAATCAAAAAGGCGAAAAAATAAAATGCGATTTTATTTTTCCTGCAAAGCTAGCCAAATGTGACGAAAGTAGTTTCATATGGCAAAATTTCAAGTAGAAACAACTAATATTAGAAAAACATTCAAGCAATAATAAAACAATGCTATACGATCACATCCGTCAAAGTAAGGTCAAAACATGTCAGACGCAAGATAGCATTTTAGAAAATATACACGTTCCCCAAATTTGCAAACAAAAATAAAAGAGGAAAAGATGAGGAAAAGACAACGCACGTTTTTTTGATACTAAAGAATTAACTCAGTCACTCTCACCGCCGCTCTTTCTGCAGATTCCTCCTTATTGATGGCTCCAAAACGCCAGAGGAGCACCGTTCGTCCTCACTGATTGGGGGAGAAAAGCAGAGAAAACTCGGCTTTGGAGGTGGTCAGCAAAGTTACTCAAAGTTTTGTCTTTGGCGCGACTCCGGATCCCGAGCGGCGCGCACAAAACAGTTTGTTTGCATCACTGATTTCTTTTAAAGGGATATGGACCCTGTTCTGGGGCGACCGCAGGCGTCACGGCAGGAGAAAGCAATCACATTTAAAATACTAAAAGCACATCAGTGTTGGCTCTTCTGGCCATCGAGCTTTAATTATCACGCTTTTTAGTTGCATATTAGGAGATGAAGTGACGCTATTTTGCAGGAACAAACACATATAAAGAAAAGTCGTTAAGTTCAATGATCTAGTAAATGTTAATATAGTGATATAACAGCTTAGAAATCCAATATTGTTTTACTTCATCTCCTAATGTTGATTTTTACGCATAATCCACACCAGCAGGCTATATGTAAAGCGTTTTTATTTACACTATAAACCGCTTAAATTGATCACAACCGTTACAAGTGGGCCTAAATTCATCAAACAGCACCTCACTTCTACGTGATACACCAGGATATGTTGCATTCCCTCCTAAATAGGTCAGGTGCAGAATTAGTTTTGATCTAGGCAGATTTTCAACTGTTAATCGGCTAATGAGTATTTCTACTTTTCATCTCCAAAAGTCACCATAATTAAACTTCACATTATTCATATATGTTCTGGAGCATATTAAACAAATGAAAATCTCATTTCCTTGTGTATTATTGAGATTGTTAAACCCAGTGGATCCTCATGGCTGAACATGTCAACCCTACCGTTGTTTTTGTTTTTCTACTCAATGCACATTTTCTCAAAGTCCTGAGAAAAATAAAGTACAACATGTCATGAAATACTGGGTGTATCTGTGTGCATGCACCGGATTCAAATTAGGCTTTCCTCCTCGTACATGTTCAGGGCTCTTCCCCTTTTACTAGGGCGAGGATGGGGCGTTTGTAGACTGCTCCGTAGTCTGCGTCATGTGGCCCAGTTTCTGCCGTCCTATTGGTCAGAGGCACGTGTCTGGGAGGAGGGTGGGAGAACGTCACTCGGGGGGCTCGCATTGAAAATAAGAACAAAACTCCAGAGTGAGAGTATTAGAGCATCAGTTTAGGAGCCTCTTTATTTACCCTTAGTTTAGTTTAGGTGTAGGCATTCCCGAGGACGCACAAATCGGATGGTGGTATAAATTTGGATGGTGCGCAAATGGCAAGCGCTTTAGCTCTAAGATATCACTTGTAACCCGATTTTAAGGGAATATATGAGACAAATTATGCTTTTCTCAAAGGACACTACGGCAAGGCTTTGCGTGGTGTCCAAGGCACTCACTGGTATCTGAGTTGTTTTATTGATTTATTCTACCCGTGCAGTTTTTTGGGGTAATTTCCCTCAAAGTTCTTCGCAAAATTTCTTGCTGCGGAGGGAGCGACAAAGGGGTTAAAGAGCATAAAGTGGGGGGAAGTGAATCAGTATGGAAGAAAATGATCACGGCAACAGAGATGCGGTGGAGCGACAGGAGTCCGCGGATGAATCCAATAGAGCCATCCTCCCCCTGCTACAGGCGCCCGGGAACCTGCAGATCCCGCACCGGGTCACCAATTTTTTCATCGACAACATCCTCCGGCCGGACTTCGGACGCAAGAAGGACGTGGACGCTCACCTCGATGAGAGCAGCCCAGCGTCGCGAGAGAGCCGCGGCAGCCCCGCCGCCCCTCAGACTGAGCCGGTGGGCAGCACTGTGCCAGCGGAGGGGACCTCCACTCCACACACAGTCACCGGGCCCAAGAAGCCCGCGAAAGCCGCCGAGGAGTCCCTGAAACCGAGCGGGGAGAGCGGAGACCAGTGCCTAAGCTCAGACTCAGACAGTTCCCAAGCCAGTTCCAACCCATCCATGTCGCAGCCCATGTTGTGGCCAGCCTGGGTCTACTGCACCAGATACTCGGACAGGCCTTCGTCAGGTTGGTGACTGTTTTACTACATCCCCGTATATTTTCTGTAACCTGAAATACCCCGTAACACTGACCCAGGATGGCTTGACCGAGTTTTAGCTGCAGTAGGGAGAGCGATCGCTGTGTAGCGCACAAAGCGAAAAAAAAAAATACTTTTCTAAATACAAAAAAAAATGTATTTGAACCTCAATCTGCATTCAGAAATAGAATTTACGCAAAAACGTGCCATCGGGTTCCAACAAACGTAAATAATTTATCTCATTATTATTAAACCTAAACTAGAATTCTCGAACGAGGAGAGCAGGCCTTTTGAGAAAATGAAAACAAAAGAGGATACATAATTAGTGTCGGCGAGCAGAATCTTTACATTTTATTTTTATTTTTAGCTCTCGACAAAAATATTATTAGTGACACATTTTTAAAACTTTACGCATAGGTTGTTTCCCGTTATAGTAATGAAAATTCGAGACTCTTGGAGTATTTATTTTTTATTTTTTTGCAAGTAAACACAGGCGCGCTGAGCCTCTTCCAGGCGAGGGAAAGCCTTAAAACTACCAATTGATGCACTTGTAGAGTCTGGGCGTGCTTTCTAAAAGTTATATTTGGGGTTATAGCAATGTTATAGCAATGCTCAAGATGCAGCAGTCAACTTTTTGGTATATTTATAAACTAACTAATAAACTCCCTGTAATTTATCGTCTCACTGAGAAGTAGAAACGTCTTTAAATATTTTTTTGACGTGCATATAAAAGTGGAGTACAACTTGTTCTCATGCATTAAGTAATGCTATACTATAGAGTGGCGTGGGGGACTACTACCAGTTGCAGGGCTACAGTTCATTCAACATATAGAGTTGATTATGGGTCTGTTTCGTTTATGTTTTGGCGCACTGTTTCGGATCTGAAGAGCTAGCAGGCCGTCTTTTCAGGTGAAAAGTGACTGAACGTGTTATGGGAGCAGCTCAGATCCAACATTCTGTTCACGTCCGTCTGCCAAGGAGTTTTTCAGAAAGTAAGGGAGGAAGAATGAGAGCGACAAGGTAGTGGCAGCAAAATTATTCTTAATTCTTCACTGAGCAACAAACACACGGATTCTTCTACTTTTTCTGCAGAAGTCTGTTAATATGAGAGCCTAAAGACTAGACGGTGTCGGTAAATGTTCAATGTGTGTGCGTGTGTGAGTGTGTGTCTGATGTGTGTCTGCGTTTGTAGGAGAGGGGGCAACAGGGAGGCATGACTGCATTTGGGCGCTTAAGACAGATTTTGAACCATTGTTTGCTGTCTTTTTCTACAAGTTTTCAGAGCGAAAGATATGGGTTTAAGTTATTCAGATAATTTTACTTTTGATGTGTTTTCATGGTGGGTTTTTTTTATTATTATTTTTTATTTGGTTTGACAGAAACACAAACCGAACTGAGCACGCACCAGATGAGCATGTTTGTTTACATGCATTTTGGGCGATTAGAATAAATATTCGGGGGGGAAAAGTGACCTTTTGTTATAAAGTGTGCTTTGCGCACGGATTTTGGGTGCAATTGATGTTAATTTCCATAATGCAAATTGGGAGAATATTATAAGATTCACGTTTTAGTGAGGTAGTTTGGTCGAAACCATAAAAAAATATGTTCCTGGCGGAGCTGTTTTGGTTTACCAAAACAGTTTTGGCTGGTTTGTGGTTAGTTCGCTGCTTCCACAACTCGTATCCTTATTCGTTTCCACACGTTGCCATTTCGTCTTCGCAAACAAACTGTTTTGTATTTAAGCTATTCTAATCTGTTTATTAATCTTTGTAGAGAAGTACGTTCATCAGTGGTGGTGATAAATCTCCACTGAAACGCTCAAATCTCGAGTAAATTGCTGTTTAATTGTCAGTGATGATCTGAAACCATTGTGTTACGCCTTATTTCCATATTTAAATTCTGACTCTTGTTCTGCGCCCGTTGATTCTTAGTTAATATGCAAGATTTTGAACCCTGATTGTACTAAAATAACTTTTATCGAGCTACTGATGGTAAGACTATAAGATAATATGGAAAATTATCTACACTGCAGCTTATTGGGTACGAAATAGAACTTTCTACTACACATTTTGGGAAATAGTTAAATTTCGTACTGACCATACATACCTCGACTATTTGGAGCTTTTATGGACAAAACTAGAAAAGTACAACATGGCAAATGGGCGAGAAAAAAAATCAGCACTCAATTATTATGACAATTATTTGACCAATTATTCTTCTATATATACTGACAAACAACTGCGTGTGTTTCTGAAACCCCTCCACCTCCCGCTCCCCAATCTCTCCACCCCACTCAGGGCCAAGATCTCGCAAACCAAAGAAGAAAACGACCAGCAAAGAGGACAAGCGACCACGGACGGCCTTCACAGCAGAGCAGCTGCAGAGACTAAAGTCGGAGTTCCAGACCAACCGGTACCTGACGGAGCAGAGGCGGCAGAATCTGGCGCAGGAGCTGGGTCTGAACGAATCCCAGATCAAGATCTGGTTCCAGAACAAAAGGGCCAAGATCAAAAAGGCCAGCGGCACCAAGAACAGTTTGGCCTTGCACCTGATGGCGCAGGGACTCTACAATCACGCCACCGTCACGTCGAAAGACGAGAAATCAGACAGCGATTGATTCCCAGAGAAGTAAACAGCAACCTCCTGACGAAAAAGAACCTATAGTAATCCTATGATAGATTTATATAGAGATTAAAACTCTACTTACAGGAATATTTAATGTTACCACTGCAGATACTTTAACTATCACTCACCATGGATGTATACAATGGCTCCAAGAAACCATAACAAATGAATAGATTCCCTACACGAATTTCTAACCCAACCATAGGCCTCTATAGGTTCCTATGGGAATATTATAGTGATTTTTTCGTTATATGGGAGGTGTAATCAAGCCTACAATGCAATAATATGATCGAATAAAGGGCCAGTGTATAGCCTTTACCAGCATAAATTGTTTTAAAAAAAACAGAGATATTTCTGCAATATCACGTCTATAAAAGATGTATAAAGGTACGTTTTCATTGTTTTTGTCGTCCCCGCCCCCTTCCCGGGGCTACACATGCTTACACTCTCCATTTTTATAAGCCGTATAAGGATTACTACTATCCATGATTGTCATCGTGTTACATTTTAACTAACTGGCACTTGACGTTTTTACTTGTCAGTAAAGTGGGAAATTAATAAAAAGAAAAAGAAAAAAAAAAAAAAGAAAAACTGAAGTCCAAAGAATATTTTTCTGCTGCATCCAGGCTACTGTGAATTTAAATATGCTAACAAGGTTTTTCTAATGCCATGCTCGCTTGGTTTTCTTGGTTGATTTTTGCGTGCAAAGTGGACAGCGAAATTTGTTAGGGCTAATTGGGCACTGCATTATTATTATTTTTTAATTATTTATTTAATTTTGTTCCCTAAGCGTTGTTGTTGTAATGCAGTTTGTTGGAAGTGACCAGTGGCGTTTCTTGCAGGAATGGCACCCTGGGCGAGGTTGTCTTTTGCCCCCCCAATACATGTAAAAAACCCACACCCAAAAACTATTTTACAGAGAATGTTTTTATTATATAATTCAGCAGAATCATTTAGAGATACACATATTGAACCTATAATTGAGTTAAATTTTTGTTGTTGTTTGTTTACAACACAAAGAGTTGGGGATGCACAGATAGACTGGCCATACATCAAAATTGCATCATTTGTTTACTTAATTATTTTTTTTTACTTTGTGTCTGTAAACACATCAACTAGCAGTGTGTACTCTGACGTAGTTGTCTTTGGTTCAAAATCAAGTTAAGGCTAGGGATATATTCTTCATTCATAAATTGCAATAATTTTGTACTTCCAACATTTGCTGTTTGAATTAAAACTACACCTATCAAAGAAGCTGCAAAACATTTTATTTTCTCTTTGATGTGTCTTAGTTTGTTAACATAAAAAAATCTGAATTCATAAAAATGAGAATTAGCACCTCATACCAAGCCGAATATTGGCCAGAAAAAATCAAATTGGTGCATCACTAAAAATAATCATTTTTCTCTAAATAGAGATAATACATAAGAATTACAGAAAATATCAGTAGAGATTTTTTTTTTACCACTAATTATACTATGCTTTTCATAATTTTCTCAGTTTAAGATGTGTTCTTTCTCCCTTCTGTGTCATGGCGCACCCAGACCAGGCCGCCCTGGGGAGATAGCCATATCTCAAAAACCGCCACTGGAAGTGAAAGAGCAAAAAAAATATTTTATTTTCTTTTGTAACTAACACACAAAAGTAGGCCTTGCTTATATGATTATGGTCGTCTCACAGCCTTTAAATAAATGTGCGCGTTCTCTTCATTATATGCCAATGCATCAGTGCAGCTATTATAGTTTAAAATAGCAATATAAATAATTTTTTGTAGCTAAACAAAGGCTATAATGCTGCCTTTTGAGTCACAGAAACAACTCTGTAGCATAAAGACAATGATGACAACCATTTCTGCGCACTCTGTAGACTTTTACATGCAGGATGTTGGATGTTCTTGGTAAATCTTTCTCTATTTACATTTTTATTGCATATCCATATATCATAAAAAGAAGGGAACTCCGTCAGTGACTGTATTACAAATCTCTTATCGTTGTTGAAAGGACTTCATATGTGTATTTATATAGATTATATTGAGAAAAAAATCTATCCAATGACCAGTGTTGCTTTAGAATAGATATCTGAGGTGTTTACACTGCTTGTTTATCTTGCAATAACTTCCTTTTGTTTCCTTTTTGTTTGTTTTTCTTTGTGAATGAAAAAAAAAGTTTATGGGGCCTTTTTTGCATGAAAGCTGCAATTTGTTGTACTTTGGGCAAAAACAACTGTGTTTATTAACTTTGGTCTTTACGGACAAAAAAAGTATGATCGAGTTTCAGACTGTATCCATACCAAATTGTGGACTTTTTTGCCTTTTTTTCAATGTGTTTTTTTTTTCTTTTGTTGTGCATCTGCAAAAAGTGTGTGTGAATAAAAAAAAAAAGAAAGAAAAATCCACCAAACAGAAACACACTTTGCCTTAAAAAGTTCGAGTTGGAACTTTTTTTCCTGAAACAGAACTGTGCCGAATCAGAGAAGCAGTGTTACTTCAAATGCAGACTTACTCAAGTTTTAATGCCTTTATGAGAACTGCTGGTACGACATTATGAATTTACTCATCAGCGTATATCTATCTATATATGAACATGTTTAAATGAAATTACAACACAGAGTTGTAGAATACAATGCTATTTTTTATTTTATGTTGGAAGTATTCTTTGGTATAAATGTACATAATTTGTATCATGTATTAATTGTGTAATTAACTGCCTCCTGAAAAGCCGGAAAAGAGTAAATAAAACCTTGGAGATTATACATGAGTAGGTTTCTGGCTCTTTTTGTAGTCGTCTAGTGAGTATACATACATAAAACCTTTATTATGTTGGTTTACTCAAAAAAATACATTACATGTTCACAAATGTATGTGTAAACATAAGAAATCTCCATGAAATCTAATCAAAATCACATTCATTAGTTTCCAGATTAAAACATTTGCAAAAAAAACAACAAAAAAACATCCAAACATTATGCAAGTGAAAACCTTGAACAATTCCCAGGCATGTTTCCTCAACAATGCCTTATCTGCATTTCCATACTTGCACCGCTAGTCTTTGAACGCCATGTCTAACGGCCAGCGACTAGCGTTGGAGCAGATTGGGGGCTGCTCCCAGCACTGTCTTCGAGACGGTCAGTCTTCTTCGCTGCCTCTGAAAGGAGCCTGAGCTTCTATCGCGAGGCAGAAATGGGGAGCAGAGAGGGGGAGATAGGGAGGGGGTGGGGGAAGGGAGGGTAAAGAGAGCAATGAAGGTCAAAGCCCGTCATGGCTGCAGGTGGCTGTCCCCCCTTCCCTCCCTCCTTCTCCCTACCCCACCTCCGCCTCTCTTAGTAACCCATTCTCCACACACAGCTTTCTCACTCTCTAAACTCATACACTAAGTCTGCCTTACACACACCTACACACCCCCACACACATTTATCACTGTATTTCATTTTATTCTCCCACACATTCCCCAGACTCCATTCATTTCTGTTAGTTCTCTCTCTCTCCCACACACACACACACATACACGCGTGTATACACGCACACATTCAAACTCCACTGTTGTTTTGATCCTTCATTCAACCAATAGGAATCTTCATCTGAATGTTCACAGGAAGAGGAGCTGCGGGAAGTTCAGATAGGGACACCAATGAATGAACAGAAACTAAAGCTGTTTAGCAACATGGGCGCATTCTCCTGGAAATTAAGAGAAAATGCGTCATCTGTGGATGGTTTGGAAAAGGAGATTAAAGATGTCTCAAGTGAGATTCTGTCAAAAGATACAAGCAGTTAATATTTTACCTGCAGCAGATAACTCTACTCATGTCTTCATTTAGTATGATTTCAGATATGTTGATCCTGGAAGTTAATGCTAATAGAGAGTCCAAGAGGAGACCAAGAAGGAAACGGACATCCACCATCTTTAAACATCTTTTATCGCTTTATGAGAAAGATATCTTATGACTCTTTAAATCTTTTCACATTGGCACATCCGCAGAGAAACCGATAATTATTTGCACAGGAAATGAAGATGGGAGGTGGTGCACCACAAACAATCCTCTAACGTGAAAGACATACTGAGAACGCAATATATAATATATAAGGTATTTACAGTCAAAATAGACGTCTCATGTAAAATTCAGGCGGAGTGAAAACAAAAATGTTAAACAAGTTTTAAGTTAACATTACATTTTATTGACCTTTACACTGCAATACTTTCTCATTAATAAATGTTTTACAGTGTTACATAACATATTTCACACAGGAAGACTAAGCATAGGTAAATTACTGACACAGCAAGATTTTAAAGGGGCGGAGCACAAAACCTTTCTGTCATACTGATTTTAGTGTTTTTATTTTTCCATGTCTGTATTTAGTAACACAGTTCTGTTCCTCCGCCACTTGTTGCTACGCACTGCTGGACTCCTGGCTGAAAAAATCCTACTACACTTTCCCTTTCATTACAATAAAGACAAATTAGGCGGTAGGAAAATATTTTCAGTCAGGAGAAACAAGAACAGCCAATAAGCATTAGAGAAAACACACAAAAAAAGTGCAATAATCGCTCTGCTAGGTAATCTTAGACAGTGGAATTAACTAGTTTTCAGTTTAAAATAAACTGTCCCATATTTTTTCTGATTTTTTGTTAATAGTGTGAAACCATAAAATGTTTTTATTTTTCAGTTATAGTACCTAATAATCTGATGCCAGCCCGTGCCTACAGACAGTGGCGGTTTCAGCATTAATTGCTCCTTTGGTGAGCTCCAAAAATTTTGCTCTGTTAAAAATTAGATCTTATGTTGTTTTTTAATAATACATGGTGAATTAGTTTTCAAATCAAGGGTTTATTTTGTTGAATAGTATCTCTTATTGCTGATCTGCTCTTTATAGTCTAGCACAAATTTAACAAGTTGATATTATGCTTGTTTATCAGTCAGACCACCTGCTAAAGTGGCCAGACTGCAATTTGCTGCTTAGCAGACACTAGTTACACGCTAGCTGTGAGAGTTAATGCTTCTTTAATTTCTAAATCACAACTATCTATTGGAATTTCTTTATTGTACATTGAAAACATACAGTAGCCTGCTTCCAGCTAGCTGACCACCAGTGCACAGCACCAAGTGGGGGAGGTGCATTGCTGCCTTACTCTATGCTCTATAAACCTCTTATCAGTTATTTTGATTTATCTGGCATGTCATTCAACTTTAAACGATAATAATAGTATGACAGAATTTTATGGGAGATTTTGAAGCCGTAACTTTTTAAAACTTTGGTGTACATCAATATCTATTGGCCTATTGGTCCAAAGAAAACTACAGAAACTTAAACTTACTGAAGAGAGTGTGGGATGCATCAAGTAAAGTATCAGTGTATATATCTCGGCACACAAAAGGGCCCCATCCTGCTATGACCTCTCCTACCATCCTCCTCCTCCCCTACTGTGTCATTTACCCACAGTTTCTGAATGCTTCCTACGGCCAGAGTGGAATCTGCTCAGAGGTGCCCAGGCTTTGTGGCGGAAACATAATTAAAGTGGTGAAAGATGTAAAAGGTGAAGAATAGGGATGACATCAGACCAATTTCACACTTGGCACTCGAATCGCTAGGTCCAAGCCAGGACTCTTGCCTCGCAACACAGATCAAAGCCCACTGTCAACGCACCAGTGCAGGGGGAAAAAAAGAGGCAAAAGGACACCTAACTATGCTAATCCCCAGGACGAATATATTTTAATCTTGTTAGAATACAAGTTAATGCCGTGGCTCAGTGGCTGAACGTTTTCTTTTTTTTTTTTTTTTTTTGCAAGAATGAGAGGTGGACAGAACTACTTTTACCTTTTCTACACGAGGTGCCTCTGTCTGGTACTGTCGAATAAACAGCCAGAGTCTGAACAAACTTTCTTTAGGGCATACTCACCGTATTATCAAGCTGCGTACTGTACAGGCAGCAGATACTGTAGAGGTCCCAAGCCATTGCAAAGGCAAGCAACAGTTTCATTAAGGACAACGATGGGAGGGGGAAAAAGTGTCAGTGACCCTATTTGAATCCCCACTAGGGCATCTAACATGCAAAGGAAATGAGTATTTTGTGGACCAGTTTGTCCCCTCTCACACTGAGCCCTCCTTTCTAAAAGCACCTTGGTAACCCTTGATCTCTCATGTATGGAAGTCAGGGTACTGGGGCCTGCAGAAGTTGACTGGGCAGACAATAGGAAGTGGATGCATTCTGGTAAAAGTCACACCCAAGCAACTCTCATTTCACACACAGGGTTTGAGTGACCCTTGAAGAAGGATCCAGAACTTTTAAGCTCAAATTCTTTGGGTCACTTAGAAAACACACCTGTGGACTGTTTTTTTTTTTTAATGCTAGCAACACATTTGATCTATAATCGACTTTTATTAGTCTTTCTTTCTGCTCATTAAGAAGTAGAACTAATGTAATTAATTTCAGAGTGTTGTTTTTAATAAACATCAGATCCACATTCTCTTATTTGTAGACCAATTTTGACCAAGTTTGAGCACACTGAAAACTAAGCCTTTTTTATTTATTTATTTATTTTTTTAACTCAGTGACCAGTGGGGTTAGACACCAACCCCTTCGTGATCCTATGTAGATAGGCATGTGTAGACAATGTATATATGTATGTATGTATATATGTATGTATGGACCAAAAAAGTACACATCAAGCCTAAATACTACATTTTCAAAAATACTTCCTGATTTAAGTCTTAAGGGTAAAACAAAGAAAATATTTGCAAATACTGGACCAGTGGGAATCACTATGAATAATAGTATGGCAATTCTAACATAAATCACAGTAAAGGCAAAATCAACTAGTAATTGAAGATTTTTTGTGATGTTTATTATGGTGATGCTGCTTATGATGATGGTGGTGATGATGATGACAATGATGACAAAAGTCATGAAAAAAGTTCAAATTGAAGTGAACATAAAATGCTATAAAGATATTTATAGATAGACAATAAATTAATATGAAATTAGGGATGAGAAATGTAGAGTTTGAACATTATCCAAATATTTTGTAATACTTATTTTAATTACGTAGGTTAAGAGTAAAACTTATAGAAACTTGGAATAAGTGAAACGTAAAGATTTTTGTGATTTTTGTGGCAATTATGAATTATAATTAATAATAACATAATTATTTTACACTGAAAACTAACCCTTGATCTGCAGTAAAAAGTACTGCAAACTATCAAAACTCTAAAGGAGCATAAAGTTTTAGCACAACTTTCTGTTATATTTGTAGCGGTTATATTTTAAGTCACCATAAAAGCAATGCAAACAAGGAAAGAGGATAAATGTTAGTAAATTTATTCAGGCTATTTGCTGTGAGGTTTTAGTCAAGATCCCATAAGTAATTAGGAAATGTAAAACAAACTAGAAATAAGTGAAAATGATTTTAAATATTATTGAAATATTGTGTGAATAAGATAAAAGTCAAGATAATACAAATATAGCTCCATTATGTTATGAAGATATTTTGTATTTTTGGTAAAACTTATAGGAAAAGTTATAAAAACTACAGATTTGCAAAAATGACCGAAAGATTATGTGGCATTTATAGTGATTACCATATAAATCAGAAAAAAGTAAATAATGAATATGTGTTATAGACATTATATGGTATTTATGGCAAAGGCAATACAAGCTGTGAAAAAAGTAACACAAACTAGGAATATACATTAAGTAATTTAATAAAATATTTTGTGGTACTTATGGTGATATCAATGTAAGTTGCAATAAACATAATATAAACTAAGGAGACTGGAAGTGGCTTAAATTTCTATCAAGGCATTTTATGATATTTATGGTGATGACAATAAAAATTACATCAAAAAGTCCATCAGTCTTTTGGCAAAACATCTGCATGTAATTAGACTCCACAAAAAAATAAGAGTTATCTAATATCAAATAGACAACTTCACTACAACAGTTCCATTCAGTGGGGATACTAAGTTGCTAAATGCTATATTATTGCATTTAGTAAAATTTTGAGTCATAGATCTCAAGAAAACTAGTGTTAAAAATAACTTAAACAGCAAAATTAATTATCAACAGTTTATTACTAATATTATCTCAAATGACTATCATCGTTTTTAAATAATATTAAAAAAATTGATAAGTCCATAAAGTCTTTCAAAAAACGGTATTTTTACTAATCCATTTTACACATCATACAATCTAGAACCTTACAAACATAGGTTTTGCTGTGAAAGTAAAGCTTATACATTATCAAATAGTGTGCTTCAAAGCACCAATTTCATGATGCAGTTCAATTGAGCTGATAAACAGAGCATTGTGAAATTTGGAAACATAACTGAAGGACTGGCTGAGGCTCTTATGGAGCTGACTTTGTAGGTACAGTTCAAATTGCGAGATTCAACCTAAACTGACTTCTTCTAGATTTACATTTCCATCAAATTCAATTGAGTTCAATTCAGTCGATTAACGTAGCACAAATTCACAACAACTGTCATCTCAAGGCTCATTTTTATGCAAACAGATTAAATTTATAAACAGTTATAAACAATTTATTTCAATCAGATTCATTCCAACACACTCAAATTATATAGTCAGATGCAGTGTAATTTAATCCCATTGTAATATCTGACAATCTCAGTATTCTGCAAATGATACTCGTTTAATTTTATAGATTTGTACATATGCACATATATGCATTGCAGGGCAGATTTCCTTTCCAAACTTTCTCCAAATCAGCAGGATTTTTGAAGAAATTAGACCACTTTATAGGTAAATTTGGACACACATTATATGCTGTTGTTTCCTGGTGCTTAGCCAGAAACAGATATGTTTTTGAAATAACATGGTAACATGGATATTTCTTGGTATTTATACTTAAATTTAAAACAAAAAATATTTTACTATTTAATTACTCATGTTGATTAATATTAATTCAATAGAATTTTTATTGTGATACAATAACCAAAGTGGAAATATTAAATAAACGCATACAAGAGTTTACTAGAAATTTTAACATTTACATTTTTGACGAAACGTTTACAGCGCTAATATTAACTTAATAATTAGTGGGGCTATCAGCGCAGGTTATGCCTACAGTCAGCTGCTTGCAGACTTGACAGACACTTGCCAAATGCTGTTGAAATACAGAGCAACCTCATTAATTTCCTGGTTTTGTTGAAACTGGAAATATTTCAAAACTGCCAAATTTTGCTTTCTTGTAAAAGATGAAAAAGTGTAGTAGCATTCTTTAAGCCAGCTGAATGGCTGTGTGCAGAAACTCAAGTTAGAGGGGAACTGCAATATTATGCCAAAGAAAACTTTCTCTGACATGTCATTAAAAGGACTGCAAACTGCACCAACTTTGTGTGCGTGCCCAAAATATTTTTGAAACACTGAAACTAACTCTTAGCACCGTGGTATACCTTGATACTGGTAACCAGCCTACATTTACCAGTAATTAAACAATTATCAACATTTTGTCTTTTTGGTATGGATCCCTGAATATTAGTTTAGAGTGACTACACACCTCAAAACATAAACTTCAACATATATTACGCTCAAAACTATGTGACATCCCTAAGTTTTTAACCTAAAACTTCTGCTTTTGATTATCCATCCATCCATCCATTTTCTGTTCACCCTTGTCCCTAATGGGGTCGGGAGGGTTGCTGGTGCCTATCTCCAGCTACGTTCCGGGCGAGAGGCGGGGTACACCCCGGACAGGTCGCCAGTCCGTCGCAGGGCAACACAGAGACATACAGGACAAACAACCATGCACACACACACTCACACCTAGGGAGAATTTAGAGAAACCAATTGACCTTACAGTCATGTTTTTGGACTGTGGGAGGAAGCCGGAGTACCCGGAGAGAACCCACGCATGCACAGGGAGAACATGCAAACTCCATGCAGAAAGACCCCGGCCGGGAATCGAACCCAGGACCTTCTTGCTGCAAGGCAACAGTGCTACCAACTGCGCCACTGTGCAGCCCCTGCTTTTGATTAACAAAGCATTATTCCAAAGCTAGGTTTGGGTGTCCTGTTCTGTATTTAATGCATGAAAGAAAATAGTGTTACTGGTTACAAAATATTAGCTCAGGTAGGTTTGTAAAACATAGTTGTCACAAGGGACACAGGTGCAAATTAAGCTATGAAAAACATCAGTGTATTAAGTTATGAGGTGCATTACAATTTCATAAGTCAAGGGAGTCTAGGCAGTAGAAAGTAGATCTCTTGAGCAGATTGGTTGCTTCTTATGTTACATTCTCCTTACACATACTAAATAAAGATGTAGCTACAATGTACAGTCATGCCAGTTCAGGCCTGCTTTTTACTGAGTTCATGTTGCTTGCTGACACACAGCTAGACAGGGTCAAGGATACATCTGACTCACCTCAGACCTCTGCTTTCCCCCCGGAGAATGGCCTGTCACTCACTTTATGGTTACGGATCATAGCTGACAGAGGCACAAAGTGAGAGCTCGATGCTGCATCAACAGCACCAACATCATCGCCAAAAAACCCCATCCTTAGTGTGACATCTTCCTCCTAGTCCACCAGCACAGCTCTCTCTGCACTGTGGAGAGAAAAAAAACAACATTCACACACCGAGAGCTAATAATAAAGTGTCATTCAGCGAGAGTGGGGAAGAGCTAAAAATAATGAAATATAGACATTTACCTTTAAATTCTGCACACTGATGCTTGAATATAGTAAGTCTAGCAATAGAGTTGTTAAGAAGTGGCAGCCAATGCTACAAGCTTTAAAATGACAGGGTATATTTCTTAATTTAAGCTTTTCGCACAGACTGGGTGTAAAAATGTTCAGTGTTGAGCTTAGTGAAACAGCGTCAGGTTGCTGTATTAAGATAGCCTTTAATTAGTGAGATGACAAAATAATCACATCCATAAAGATGTTAGCCTAGAAGCAGAGGGCTTTGCCAATCTGTGATCTTTCCATTTTGTTCTTTTTTAGTGATTTAAATTAATGTGGAATTTAAAATAATTTCAGATGCCTAAACTAAGATGTCAAGCACATATATATTGCATACATAATTTAAATACTTTCAATTTTAAAATGATACATAGTAAAAACAAATGGGATAAGGAGCTACCATTTAAGATACAGCAACAATATGCAATGAATCATTAAAAAATAAAAACAATCTTGCCAACAAACTCACTACGTTATTGCGTAGTGAGACTGAACACTGAAATGAAGATATTAGTATTGGATTAACAGATTTTTGGAACTAATGGAGTAAATTTCCCGCTTTTTACTTTTGGATTAGCTGAAAGAAGAACATGCAGCTAGTTTCTGGTATTTGTAAGGACACTGGTGGAAGTGTGCAACCCTACTACACTATACCTCAACAATAACATGCTTATAGAGCCTGAATTACAGTAAAATTTAGTAACGGACATGTATAAAAGTGTTCTGATGCATCAAAATCCATACTGTAATAAAAAATGAAGGTCACAGACAATATTTCAAAGGAAATATGTGCAGTTGAAAAATAAATAACATTTGTTTCAATAATTTAGATCAGAGTCCGCACCTTTAAAAAAGCAAAAATTTGGTGCAGAAGGACTCAACACAACCCCACGTTGCAGCCGGTGCGCAGTAAAAATCGGCTGACGTCCCAATTCTAAAGATTTGTTACAAAACTGGGGTTTTGGGGTGTATTAGATCTGCACCTAAAGATTTAAATGTATCGTAAAATTCAATAAAGTCATGTAAAAAAGACCTTAGCTTTTTCATAAATTTAGATGCTACCCCGTTGGACTGAACTCTGGACACAGATGGACGCAATTTAGCCAAAAATATTGTTCTCGTTGTTGAGAACATTGTTGAGTTGGCACACGAGATGAGGCGAGCTGCGGCTCAGCCGATCATGTTTGTTCACTGAGGTGGGCGTCTCCCTGCTTTTTTTTCTGTTACCCTCTCACTCATTTTGCTGCATGCTGCCATTTTAACTCACTCCTGAATGGCAGGCGAGAGGGCGTGGCTGGTGATGGCGGCAGCCATGATGGTGGAATCACCAGTGCAGCTCCTGTGCAGAGGCTCCATCAGTCAGGTTCTCAATAAACTCAATACTATAGATTGCATTCGAACTCAGGTACTGTGTAGGACAGACGTTGCATGAGACGTTTCACTGAGGACACTATCACAAATAAAAATGTATTCATTATGCTTTCCTAACTTCGCAACATTTGCTTTTGAGTAATTTTGAATCATCTAGATAAAAAACTACCATGCACAGAAACAACTGAGGAATTTAAATCAGTGCAAATATATTTTCTTAAGAAAATAAAAACATCGTTTTACCCTTCGTAATTTTACATTGTTTTAAAAAAAAAATCAATCAAGGTTCTTAAAAGAAAACCTCCATAATTTCACATCTTTTACACAAATTAAGGTGAACATGACATTAGAAAGCCAAACTTCAACTTAAAAAAACATTATTGTTTTGTTTAACACGACTCTTCAAAATTGGAAAGACAAGAGAACATTTATTCAAGTATTGTATGTTTTTTTCTTAAATCTGTGCTGCCAAATTTGGTGTCGGTCCTTACTATTCATTTAAAATAAATTAAATTAAACCATTTACATAATTTATGCTTTTCCATTTTAGGATGGTCACACAGTTGAAGGCCTGTTAATTCCAAGTCTGCAGAATTGGAAAGACGAGAGAACATACCAGTAAAGAACTGTAGCTGTTTTTAACTTCATCACTCATACCACAGTGGGTGATGGCAAACCTAACTATTCTAAATCAAATGTAGCTGAACAGTTACTAACTTATAATGTATACTTTAAAAAATTTGTAATTTACTATTTTACGTTACCTACAGAGTTGAGGACCTTTGACTTAGTCATTTTTGACTTTCTGTATTCCTGTATAAACATGATGTGTCACTGAGGCAAATTTCTCTTAGCCACCCTTTAAAATGGATAAAACAATAAGTATGCTTTGATAAAATCTTTTTTTTCCTGCAGTAGCATAATTTAAAACTGAAAACCTAAAAGGCTAAAACTTTATGCCGAGTATAGTTATTCAGAGGGCAAAATTAAACATACAGTCATGACTGTTTTATTAAAAATACCTCTTCAAAGTGGGAAAGACAGGAAAACATGGCATTGAATGAAATAAACATGCTTTATAAAGGCTAGTGGCCTAAATTTGCTCATTAGAATAGTCCTCAATAATGCAAATGTTTAAAACAGCTGGAGCTGTGACACACAAGCCAAAGAATGGACCAAAGTTTATCTTGTCGCCACAATGAATAGGATAGCAAAGAAGCTCTCTATTAAAGAACCGCAGCAATGAATGATACCGTATAGTCAACAAGTTTCCATAGCAACTATCATTTTTACTTCATTTTTCTATAACAAGAGATTTAGTGGCTACTTACTGCAAATATATAAAAAAAATAACTCCACAAGTGCATCCAGGTTGTGTCCAATAAAATGGTTTTCAAATCAAAGTGCAATTCTATATTAAATATATAAGGCAGTAAATTCATGCCTGTGGTCTTTCTAAGCAGCATGTGTTTAATGTGGATTGCATCCATATGCAGCCTCACTTCCCCACCTCTAACTCCGAAAATTATAAAGAAGAAAAAAAAACTGTCTTCCTTGACTGACCACAGCATCTCCTAACCAACTATGTTTGAGGTCAAAGTTCATTATATCCCCTTGGCAACACCACAGCAACTAGAAACAACGGTGTCTAGACAGGTCATGGTGCCCCTTCCCTTTCCCCAGGAGTGCCAGCACCTCCCTCCCCTTCCATTCCTGGCTCTTTCCGGAAGGAGGTGTCAGTGGCAGCCAAGTACAGGGTAAACAGGGCATGGTGTAGGGGAGGGGATGGCCTTTGGCCCGCACGGGGTCGCATCAGCACCTCCACCCTCCATTGATCAAAGATGAGGATCCTCCTCACCAGGACTTTGGTCAAAAGAAGGCAGGGTCGGCAGATGAACCCTGCGTTTCTGTAATCTAGACGTGTCCAGGCCCAATTGTCTCCTTTCACGGCCCAAAATGGACCCTTCCGGTGCTGCTGATTACATTAGGGAGGACAACCTTTTTTCACACAGGGGCTCCCAGACAAAGAGGCTCTTCCATGCTCCTCGCCATCTGGTCCCCAAAATAACAGAAAAGGTCCCAGGAAAGAAAAGAAAAAGGAAAGGGGAAAAAAAGAGCCCAGCAAGCACACAGCTTTAACTGAAAGAAACGCTGTTTGAATAGATGGGATGGCTGGACAGTTAAGCAAACATACAGTAAAGCCTCATGTTTAAGCGGAGATTGGAAGCCAATCTACATCAGCAAATAAAGCAGCATACGTGGGCTCCGATAAGTAGGTCTGTAAACAGAGCGATGTGCCAACGACACACACAAATACCACTGCCACAAAAGTGTAGAGAGTCTTCATCAGCTTACAGTGAGCTATGGTACCAGTGTTGGTTTCTACACAAATGGCACCCTAGGTAAAAACCCTCTTTCACAAATTTGGATGAGATTATATTTTATATTTTAAAAGTTTTAGAAAATTTTTAGAAAAAACACAATTTTTGCAAATAATTTGTAATGAGTGTAAAAAAGGGTTTAAATTGTCGAAATATTGTGCTTTCCATTAAAATAAAGAATTGAACATGTTTTTTGGTTTTCTAAAAATAAAAAAGATTGAAAATATCAACGTTTTATTTTAAAGAATCTCTGTGCAATGTGTAATAATACACTTAGCCAACTAAATACTTTTAGATTTTAAACTAAAGTCAAACTGGCATCTATAAGTTAAAGGGCCATTTTGATTAAAGGAAAATTTCTTTGCAAATACCAACGTTAGCATTATTAACCAGCCAAAGTGTGTCAGAGTTTTCTCTTGCAGTCTCAGCACAGAGTATTTTCTTACAGTCAGGTCAAAAATTAAGGAATAAGGAGTAAAAGATATTGAATTACTCCAAACATAAGATGTTTTGAAATGTTTGAAACTAGTAAGTCAATAAAAAAAAAGTATGTGAATAATTTGTTACACCCTCTGCAGTTTGGCACCGTTGGCAGAGGGCTATTACGTCCATATTAGAAAGTGTCACTAAATAAACTTTATCATTTAGTAATTTTCTTGCACAAAATGTTGAATTAACCAAATCTAAATGTTAAAATGCTATAGAAAAAAAGAACATGGTATATCTTAGGATATTCCGACATGTCTGAAAAACACCATAATATACAATTATATTCAATAAATTAGAACCTTCCAATGAGACTCATTTGTCAGCTTAAAAGTCATTTTTAGAAATAAGCATTCTGTATTAAAAATGTTTTTTAATTGATCTGATGTAATATTCTAATCTTAGCTATCAACATAATTACCAGAAATAAAACATCAGTACATGTAATGAATCTATATGATGTGTTTCACTTAGTAAACTGAGTTGCTAACAAAAACTTTTAAATTATTTCCTAATATACTGAATATGACTGCACTAAAATATTTAATAAAATTAATAGAAATTGGAATCAATATTTGGTTGTCCCTTGACCACAGGGCGCCCTGTGTGGTGAGCCTTGTCAATGATTTGAAAAGCTGATGTTGTATCTTTCTAACTTGACCAATGCTAGTAGATGTTAGATGTAAACAGTGTTAAAAAACAATGACATATAAAAATTTGGAAAACAGAATTAAGAAGTGAAATCAAACAAATCGGCATGATTTAAGAAGTAATAAATTTTGAAAAGTTCAGAGTTTCAACTAATTGATTGTTGACTGATTTGCAACATTAATTACTCTTGCTATGGCCGTCAGTTTGCAATTTATAAATCTGCTTTTCAGTCATTTTTATTTAGTTGCAATACCTATAACTTGATTTAAAGCCTAATCTTCCCTGTGCTATTTGACCTCTGGAGCAGATAATGTCAGCATCAAAACTGCATAAAGTGCAAGTGTTCAGCAAAAAAGTCAGAATTTTAATACAAATTGGCATAAAAATGTATCTTCAGATAAAATAAAATATCTCCATGTACACTTTCAGAGACTTATTTAGGTTTCATTTTTGCTGCTCTAACATGAGGTCATTTTGAAGAACCTTCATTTTCAACAGGAGTTTAAAGAATTATTCATCTTTGAAACAGACGACTTGATGACTCCCCACTGCCCTCTTTTGAAGATTATGTCCAATTTAAAATCCTGCACATCTTTGTTGAGTGTAATAATGTGCTCTGCTCACTTCACTAACCTCCTTAAAAAGGTGTTCATGTTCAACATGCAGTCACTGCAGGTATGATAGCCTGAGTTATATTGTCACACGAATATATAACCTGGGATTTCTGAAGCTTTATTTAGCTAATGCTTGATTATGTGCTCTGCTGTGCATGGCCTGTTTTTTCTCTCAGTTTGAGCTCAGAAGAAAATTTGGAGAATAAACAACCTCATTGCCAACAGCCTGTCCTAAAATTGTCTATTTTAGTCATATTTACACATGCACCCAGCACGATTATCGTTATAACTTATCACCAACTCTTTTTTTAAAGAATGCACATACTTAAGGTTTTAGATTTCAAAAGGAGCAGAAGAATTAGAGAAATCCTTTGCAGGAACAAAATGCATACATTATTAACGTACTTGCATGTTTTTGTAGATAAGAAACTCCCACAATATCTACAGTGAAAACAGACAAAACTTTGACAATGTTATTTTTATCGACCCTTCAAAACAGAATGAAAAATTAGAATCTCTACATTTTTAATGCATATTGTAACATCTTTTTGAAGTTGTCTTACTTTTATCTAAAAACTAAAATTTAAAGCACCCTCCACTTTTATTGATATCCACAGTAAGGATGTATAAAAAAGCTTGAAATAAATGTATATTTTATTGCAGAAGCATGATTTTACACTGAAAAATTTAGAATAATCCAACCTTTAATTTGAGTACATTTAAATCGTGGAATAAAAATAAAAAAAATCACTTATGAAATAATAATTTTCAGCAAAAATCATTCACCAAGTCTCTCACACAACAGTTTCTCAATTAAAAAAATGTAATTTAAAATTTGTAAATTGCTAAAAAAAAAAAAAAAAAAAGTTAATAAAAATTGGATGGTCTTTAAGAAAATCTGTTACATGATGTATTATCAACACACAGTCCAAAATGGTCACACAGCACATTACTGCAAGGTAGTTTGAAGAAGAAAAAAAATCAATGAAATCAACTGACTTTGGGCTTTCTTGACAGCTATACCCTGGGTGCAACGAAAATTAGTGTCAGTGTCTTAAAAGACCTGCATGAACACATGACAACAAGCTTCTCCCTTCCCTGCTATAACTACAGCAGCATCCTGATGTGTTCATCTGTTTACAGAGGAAGCAGTTTTCTAGCCCAATGATATGCAAAAAGAAAAACGAAAGAGGGTAACCTGCAAGGCTTCTATTTCATGACATAAAGTAGTCCAAAAAAAGCCTGGAGTTATGAATTTCCATTCAAGCTACATTTTCTTCTCTATAAGCATGACTTGGACATGCCATTGCACGACGCAAGAGTTTTGATACCGCACATTTTTGCTTACTATGTGCAAAATAGTACATAGTAAGCACTATGAAAAAAATGAAACATATTTCACATTTCGGGTGGTTTAGTGATTTGCATTGCAATTACTGCCAAAAACAGCAAGACAAAAGTTCAATACAGCAAAGATGTGCATAGAATGACTGGCTAGCAAGGGTCAAAAATATTTATGTCTGCAGCACTTTACATATTTATTGGCACACTTGGTGAAGGTGCACAAAGAACCTTTAAATGAATACATCTTTTACTGTATCAGCATAGTTTCATAAAAAAGGGAAGTAGATTGGTATATGTTAGCTTTGGAGATTTTTTTAACTTCCATCACCGTCCTTTTCAAAGTGCTTCGTGGCAGGATGAACTTGAGTCATTTTTCCGACTGGTTCAAAATAGCTCTAGTTATTTTAACCTGTTTCATTATTGCTCTGACTATAAATATGTTATAGATAGAATAAGGATAAGTGAATACTTTTTTTTCATATATCTTGATCTAAAACATCCATCCTACATGAGTGTTATGTTCTCTAATCTTACCCATTTTGAAAAGTGGCTAATTAAAATGAATGTGTACAAGAAACAGGGCCTCACACATGACTAATTAAAGGTTCAATTTAAAAAAGTAAAGTATAATCAAAGAAAAATACTTTTGATGCATTTACCTTGTGAATAGTTTGTTTTCACACCTGTTATTTTTTGTAGAAAAGTTTCTTTTAATGCAGAATCGTTTGAGTAAATCAATAAATGTACTCAAACCAAAGATTGGATTTTCAATTTATTTAGTATGAAATAATGCTACTGCAGCAAAATATTATTTTGTTTTATGCAAATATGTAAATTGACTTAACCTTTCAAAAATGGTTGAGAAAATTAACTGTGTCTGTCCTCAAGAGAAAGAGGAAGTCATGGATTACTTATTGAAAGTTATTCTATACTGCCTATAACCAAATTAGAATGGTAAAGTGTAAAAAACATAATTATCTTATTTTATAGAAATAGTTAGAGGTGCCTCCAGTTTAAATGATTATTCCATTTTACATTGTTTGATTCACTTTTATCAAGGGTAGACATGGACAGTTATCAGTAAAACATGATATTAAGGTTTTAAAAGTGTTAGTTTTCTGTTATACTTTTCTTAGCGTTTTAAATCCTTTTAATGATTTTTAATGAAAGGCATCAGAGAAACTGCACGGATCATCAAGTAGTCGATGCCTAGCATTGCCAGTCTCCTACCTGACTGTGCACTGATAGTCAGCTGACTGAAAGAGAGCTACAAAATGTAAAAAGAAAGACAAATTCAGTTGTTTGGAAATATTAATAATAAGACAGAAAATGCCAAGAAAACTAAAGGAGTACCAGCCATCACTCATATTAAGGTAAGACTGCTGTCAAGTTACAGTTGCATGTTTGTTAAACAGCTGACTGTACGTTGGTTCTGTTACTCTATAAAAAGCAGAATGTCAAAATATGACATTCTGATTATATTCTGAGCAACGATTGTTTTAATTTACATCAAACTAACAACCAAGATAACATTTTGACAACATTAATATGTAACATGCTATATCAACATCTCATTGTGCTATTTTATCAGTGAGAATAATGGTTGTTTTTTGTTCTGTTTTAAAGAAAACAACACAATAAATACTGTTTCAAACGTAAAATATAAAAATATAATATGAGCAAACCAAATTCCATTGAGCCTTCTGTGCCTTTGCATCATTTAAAAGTAAAACATAGTTCTCTACGTACTCAGGTGACTGTCCTGTTTTGAAATTCATGAACTGTTTTGCATGTTTTTTCTTCTGGTTGAATAAAACAAAGTGGAAGTGTAAACATATTTGGTGCAGTTCCAGCCAAAAATGAAGCAAACCTAAGCACTGGCATACAGTACTTACACAACAATACATCTGGGGTATAGTCCCACTCCCTTCTAAAATCCCCGTCAAAAACCCATATTTTAAATTTGCACAAAAAAGAGTAACAAGAAGCACAAACACTCCTCCTGTAGTCAGAATAAAGATGAATACTACCAAGTTAATCACACAGCAGACTAAAATCTTCAAAACAAAGATCCTTTCCACATATTTCTCTTTGTTGTCATCTCATTGAAGAGTTTCCCCACTTTTTACTGTCAATGCGTCATTATTCAGTCAATCTCTCAATCTTTTGTATTCAGCTTTTAATCATTTTATTTTATTTTATTTCTTTAGTTAAAACTAATCTAATGAACAATAAGTATCTAAAGTCTAACCCACCAAGGAGTCATTGCACATATGTGTGGTGGGGGTTGCACAGATACCAGCTCAGCATCTCAACAGTGTGGACGTCAGTGCGACATCTAAAGAGGGCAGGTGGTGCCAGTCGAGTGAAGTACATGAGCGCAGTCCCAGTATGTAATGTCTGAACTACATAATTAGATATTTTTCCTTGGCGATCTTCAAATTATGTCATCAGGACTTATGGAGAACTCATTAGTCAGTGTAGCAAACAAACTGGAAATAGCTCTCAGTCCTTTGGAGAAATGCAAAACGTATTCCAGGGAGGAAATGGAATCGCTGTGTGAAACCAACAAGAACCAACATGACACCTGGCGTTTTACAGCTCAGAGTGGTTTGTTGCACGCTGCTAAGCACAATGGTGAAGAGTGCTTCTTAATTGTACAGATTTGAATTTACTCACAAAAATCACATACGGCTGTCCAGAAGATGCTACAACCACTACTGTTTTCTTTTGTTAACTAAATTTGGTTTAAAAAAAAAAAAAGTTCTATTTGAATATAAATTTTAACACCCATTATCTTTTACAGTGTACAAATATTAGCGATTTCAGAAATGGAACATTGATCTAAAGACAATTATGATTTTCAGCAGAACTATTTGAAGAAATAAAAGTAACTTCACTATGGTAAAGATGTTATCCCACATAGAAATAAATTTACATAGAAATATAAATATGTAAGATGAGCATCTTGTTTAAAAAAAAAATAAAAACACAGAACACATTTTTTTATATTCTATGTTGCATCTTCAGACAGATGTTGAAAAGAATTGCTCCCTATATCATGCAGTTGGTACCAGAATTGCATACATATTGTACAATAAGATTAGAGCCTCAACTATAATGTGTTCATTTTGATTAATTAATGTTAAGAAAAATAACAATATTAATCACAATATGTTTTACAAAGGTTGTGGTTGGAAACTGTATTTGTGCATTTCTGCCTGTAATGCAGGATTCTCAAACAACAGTGATGGACAACAAAGACACTCCTCCTGGATCACTGGGGATTAATTTTTGCTTCAACAAGCGATCTAACAGGACGCTGGAAAAAACTATTGTTGTGTTCTAGTTGTGTTAAATGAAGCTGCCCTAAATTACTATCTCAATGCATAACATGTCGCAGTCCACAGTTTACACTGTAAGCTGGCCATTATCCACAGTGGAACTTGTCCTGTACTGACATTGCCTGAAAGCCACTCAGCATTGAGGAAGCCATTACTCCAAGGGACAAATAAAAAAACTGTAGTTTGCAAATGCACACAGACACAAAGACTTTCATTTTTGGAGACACATCCTGTGGTCTGATGGAAATAAAGTGGAACTGTTTGGTCATAAAGACCATCATTATATCTGTAAGAAAAATGGGAGATATTGAAGGAACATCTAAAGACATCAGCCAGGAAGTTAAAGCTCCAGTTCAGATTGGTTTTCCAAATGGGCAATATTCATACTGCCTATGAAAATACAAGGATAACAAAGTTAGTCTCAAGTCTCATACAAATCTGACCGGGAGGAATGATAGAAGAATTTATTCACATATTAAGTTATATTTAATCAAGAACAATAACTGCAAAGAACATGGCAGCTAAACACAAACACCAAGAAGAGTGGAATCCAATAGAAACTGGACTTTTGGCTAAAGTTACGTTTTTTGAAGAAGATAAGGTGTGCATTTTTAGACAAGCTGACACATAGATGGGGGCCATTAAAATGCTGCTTTGGGGTTGGTGCTGGAAACAGCCTGCTATGCCCCAGCTTTACAGCTAACACAGGTATGTTCCTATCTATGTCCCATTTAAAACTTCACAACAATATCTGTGATCCTTTCCTGTTATGTTTTTCAAATTTTAAACTCAGAGGTAAAATGTAAGGCTTTTGTAAAATGACATTTTGTAAAATGACAAAGTCCAGCCATGTGTAACTCTGTCACCAAACCAATAAACAAAAGGTGACTTTTTTCTATTGCTTCCTTCTCTGAGCGTGCTCAGAGAAGGAAGCAGTTCTGCACTTTGAGATCATATTGGGTTTAGTTATGTGTTTTCTTTAAGCTCAGGATCTTAACTCATCATTGTGACATCAAGTTCCAGGATTTGGCACCAACCAGAAAAAAGCATAATACGTAACATTTGATTTGGTTAGGTGATACTTAATTAACCGTGAGGGACATCCAAATAAATAAACGTACTTTATAATCTCATTTATTCATTCTTTGTTTGTATACATTTGTCCTTACAGGCTCATGGGGCGTTCTGATTCCCAACTCCAGTAGTCATTAGGAAGATGTCAATTCATCCCAGGGCAACAAAGAGTTAACCACACCTGCATATTTAAGAACAATTTTATAGAGGCCAGTCAACCTAAGACTCATGTTTATAGAACGTAGGAGGAAGCCAGAGTACCCAGAGAGAAACTACACATGCATGCAGAAAGAGCCAAGGCTGAATTTATTAAACTCACAAAAGGAGAAGAAAAATTTAACCTAAAAATTGTCTTGTTGAGTTTGTTGTATTCTTATGGTAGAAGATGTTGATTTAAAACATGGAATACAGCAAATCTCCTTCTCATAAAAATATGAGTCATGGTTTTGACACACAGATTTTCTTTATCTGCAGTGTGTTTGATGCCACCCTGTAATTGGGAGTATTGTTTATGGCGGCAGGCAGTCAGCACAGTCACAAATATTTGGGCTGCAAACAGACATCAGCAGACACTGACCTTGCTGGGCAGCTACATTTGACTAAATTTAAATCACACAGGCTTGACAGTGGAGTAAACTGTAAAGCAGGCTGGAACATAAGGTTCTCTCCTGTTTTTTAGTTGGATTTTTTTGGGAAGAACAGCAACATTTTTCAGTTGAAGTAGAAGTACTTCATTATTTTTTCATGAGAAAAATTAAGTCTTTTCATAAGCTTTTCCAAGACTGACTTGTGAATTGTAGGTATGTATGGGTAGACTTAATTTTACATCATAATGACTAATTCTGATATTTTGCCACCAAATATTTTGTGCACAATAAACCAAAACACAAGTGAAGCTATAAAACACTGATTGTGTGCTGAAAAGCTTACTGATTAAAATGTAATAGCAAATAAATTAGATAAATTGATGTCATTTTGAGAGACAGCAGAGGTTATTGGAGAGCTTTGCCATTTAATGGGAACAATTTCTCTACCTATCCCATCTAGATAAAGATATATTTGTACATTTAAAACTATCCAGATAATACATATCTATTGTTAGTCTAAGTAAAGACCATATCACAGGCATATTTTTATTTACAAGTAGATGACTCAAACAATAATTGGGGAAAAATGCAGAATTGGGCTTAAATATTAACCTAAATTCTTATTCCAAATCAAGGTGTCTGATGTTTGTATTGAACCAATTCAGCTAAACTTAGCTACAAAAGATAAACTCTACATAAAATACATCAACATACAACAAGGAATGCAACAATTTATACTGTTTCTGGATGCACCGTACTAAATGTTTAAAGAGATAAAGAACATTTTGATCGGTATTAAATATAAGCCATAAGCTTAATGCAAGAACCACGGACATTTCACACTTTATAAAAAAACTCCAAGTACAGATCTACTGGGAAGTTCCATGGCAGCAAAAGAGCAGAAATTACAACATTCTTCTCTTTCCAGAACTAACTATGCCCCATTAACATTTCTAAACAATTAAATAACAGTCATTGGACACCACATAAGAAAAAGTTTAGCCCACAGGATATTTTAAGAGAAGACTTCGAGAACGCTCAATTCAGTGCAGCGAAAAAAGAATTTTTACACAGCCCGAGGAGAGAAAACTAATTTTTCAGTTCTTCCAACACATGTACCAGCATGTGATAGTCGAAATAGACAAAAAGAACAAATATTTCTAAAAATAAGGTTGGGGGCCATTATTCTAATTCGTCAAGTGAGGCATTCTGCTCTCTATGTTTATTTGACATGTTTTATAAATGCATGCATCAGCAAAGTAAAACTTTGGAACTGTCATAAGGCCGGGAAAGATGGAGCAAGAATTTAAGTTCGCATCCAGCTTATATTAGTCTAGCAATAGCACTAAACTAGGATGCCCCAAGTGTTAGACAATGTGTCCCACCGAGTGCATAAAGACATTGTTGAAACGGAGAACTCCTTCAGTGACAAACTACATCATCCTAGACACACAGTGGAGCATTACCACAGTTCCTTCCTCAGAGCAGCTGCAAGACTTTATAACCATCACTTCCCCCAAAAAACTAAGTAACTCTTTATAGCGCTGTTGTTTTCTCATTTCATGCAAATTGTCTAATTTTAATAGACAACTTACTATTACTACTGCAGATATTTTTAATCTTATATTTGGGAAATTGATAAAGAATTCTGATTCAAATTAAAAGTTTAAGTAAACAAATTCAAATAATTATTAAAAGTGTGTTTTAGCAGTGAAGCATAATTTCTATGTGAAGAAATGTATTTTTTAAAAATCTACCCAAACTAAAAGGTATGCAAATTGTTATATACATTTCTAAAGTGTTGGTAACTGAGCTTTTTTCAATGAACAATAGCTATATTAAAACATTACTGAATACATTTGTTTAGTTAAAACTTGTGAGAACTGGTGTAACATCTGCACTTTGGAAATCACACTTTGTCCTCACTTTCAAAGTGACATGTGCTCTGACCTAAGAGTCTAAGAAAACAATTTAAAGAGGGTCATTAGTTACCAGTTAAAGACAATAATTGCCTATTGATGAAGATGAAAGGACTCTAAGGAAAACAATGTGGAAATGGGCCGCTACCATTCACATCGCAGTCGGATTCCAGAGGTTAGAAGCTAAGTCCTGTTGATAGTCTCAAAGGGCAAAACGATGAGCACTGAGAACTTCAGTGTGACTGTTTGGAAGCATAGCCACAGTTTAGGCACACAGACATGAAAAATATCAATTTCACATTTGGCTTAACGCTTTCACACTTTGTGTCATTGACACCAAAAGAGAAGGAGTGCGGAAGACAAAGCACAGCTCCTGGATAAGGATCATGTTAATGCCTATCAATTAGGATCAAAAAGGGATTAACCGGCATGGTTGCAGCGGTGGGATGGGAGCCCATGCAAAGTCACTGAATGCTTGGGGTCGCACCCCCGACTTCATTAGGCCTGACCTTTCCATGCCATTGTGTGACAGCAGAGACCCTGCAGTCGATGGGTGCAGCCTGAGCCACTTTAGCGGGCTTTCTGAGTCGAATATGAGACACGCAAAACTGGCTGTTTGAGATCAGTGAAATATGAAATATTCCCTTTCGAAGTCCAGGGAGACTTATTAGGTTACTGCAACTTAGTGCAGGTGGGTATTTACTCATCAAGCCCCCGAGCTTCTTGCAAAGAAAATCATTTTCTTTTCTCACCTTGGAGAGAAGTGAGATTTACTAATTAGTCATGGTGCAGCCTCCCCTGAACTATGATGTACCGCGGGGATGACGAGCTCAACTCTGCCGTGCTGTCTTAATTCACAAAAAAGGTCAAATGGCTAAAGTGAAAGCAGGTATTCAAGGTGTGTTGGAATAAGCCCCAATTAAAGAAAAATGCAGGCAATACTGCCAATTCTCACAAGTCTGACTTTGATGGTAACTTTGAGCAAATACCCTGAACTGGAAATATGTATGTGTGTCTGTCAGGAGGGAGTTAATGCTCCTGTTAGAAACACATTTCAAATATTTCCCTCAGATTTCGAAAACTATAAGGAGAACCCTAACTTCATCATCAATGCTGACTCTGGGAGTCTGTGCTTCCTTTCCTAGAGATCCGCAAATATCTTCTTTTACGATGTAGTATTGAAAGTTTAATTGATTTCTGTTTTTTATAAGCATCTGATTAATTTTCATTCTTTCCAATAACAACAGAATGTTTGTTGTTATTTTACCAAAAAGGTTAGTCCATCAGTATGTCAGTTGCTAGTCAAACCACAGCACTTTCCTTTTGCTATAAATGCTCTTTAAGTTTGAAATGTGATGTTTAATGTGTTGTGTAGAAAGCTGGAACAAAACAAGGTCTATCAAACTTAGGTATTGACCAATACTACTATAGTTGTTAGTGAAGTATAAAAAATGTTTTTAAGTTATGGTTTCAAAACTAAACTACTACATTATTCTCTGATCATATTTTGCCCAGCCCTCTCCCTTTTTTGTTACGAGAAATCTGTCGTTTTTTTTGTTTGTTTTTTTCCTTTCGGTGTTATGGTATTTACACCAAATAAGTGGTTAACTGAAGACTAGACTGGCCCCTAAAGATATGTCTACCACTTTTTTTGTTCTAACAATCTGATGGATTCTTTTGATTTCTAATCCAATTAAAATTTGATTTTATTCTACTGACTATATAAACCCATTAATATGGTCATGATAATTTTCAATACTTTAACATCAGATGTAAAAAATGTGGTAGAGAGCAAAATCTCTCTACCACCTATTTTAACCAAAACGGATAGTATTGTTTCATCAATTAATTATTTATTTTTTTGCGAGTCAAATTTTTTGTCAACTTTTTAAATCAATCTTTTATTGATAGAGCAAACTATTTATACATAGCATGCTAGTTATTGTGCTTGAAAGCAATACATTCTCCATGAAACACTACAGCTGGCCTCTGTTAGAATCCAGAGTGCTGGAAAATCGTATATTGTATAGTCTTTCTTCATTTGTAAGGCTTCACTCCAGTTACATCTTTTACTTAGTAAATGCCGAGAATTCAATAAAAGCTAAAGACTTAAAGTTAGCAGAAGTTTGTCTGAGACAAGGAGAATATCTTGTCGAGAAGAAACATTACAATAAACAATGGTCTTCCGGACTTTGCCAGCCTTCCTCGAGTCGTTTAAATGTTTGTGGATGGGCACCATCCTTGTTAAAGTCAGGTCAGATTTGAAGATAAATGAGAATAGGGAGTATTTTGCTGAAGCTGTCACTGCTGCAGTTTTTTGGCAGAGGGGAGCGGACATGCAACACGTGCACATCTGAAGAGTGGCAGGATCACAAACAAGCAGGGCAAACACCCAACATTTAGACTGTTCACAGTAAAATCACTTACCTTTCCGAAAAGCTCAAAAATAGAAGATTACATTTGCACTATAATCAATGTAAGCGCGACATACTGTAATTAATGTGATCCTAATATTCATTAATTACTTTGCGACTTCAGCGGAAAGACAGAACTTGTGGTTAACCAAACAACAGTCGGATGTTAGCTCAAGATGGCTTTAAGAAGTGGAAATTTTATTTGGAAAAATCCATCTTATACAGAAACGTTAAACACCGAATATTAGTTAAAAAACAGAGAAAAAACAGTTAAAAAGCAACAGTGGTTTATTGTCTGCATATTTTTGTGCTCTAAACAAAATTAAATCCTAAATCGCACAATGTTTCAATAATTCAACATTAAGAAACATAAACTGAAACTATAAAAATGCATTGAATTGAATGTGGTGAAGTTATCTCATGGTTGCAAAAGCCAAGAAATTGTATGTTTAATAAGGGAAAAGCTGATTAGTCTGACATTAAGCTATAAATTGGAAACATGGAATTCCTGCATATGCATGATCCCAAAAGATTAGGTTTTTCTCTCACTTTTTGCGTGACTACAGAGAGGAGATTAAACATGACGTTATGGACAGCCACTGTTGTGCTACGTGGCATCAGAACCCAGTCTGGCTTTCATACAAAATCTTAACAGTGGACGAAAACAAGAAGTAAGGAGGAGGGTCTCCTAAACCTCCACAACACTCAATTTAACTAGATTAAATCACAGTGTACTGTAGTTTCCACAAAATCTTGATAAAGCCTTTTTTTTACTTCAACGTAGATTCCCAAAATAATGCAACTTCGTTATCGTTCAAATCTTTAATTTTTAACGATTGCAACCTAACACACAAATAGCATCAGTTAATCGCTGTGTTTTCTTTGAATTAAAAGTTTAATATGAATCAAATATTTTGTGAATTAAGTAGTTAGATTTAAAATGAAAATAAATGCATAAATATGAGCGCATAAATCTGTAAGCAAAAAACGATGTGAACCGTTAAACAATAAATATGACAATATATCTTAAAATTTTATACTGGAATACTGAACAATGAAATGATACCATTTTTATTTTTGCATTATGTCGTGTTTTTGGTACATGACTTGCTGCACTGTTAATATCTATTTTATTTATCATGTATTTTTTTTTTTTTATTCAGTTTTTATAAGCTGTAAATCAAAACTTAGCTACAGTTAAGGAAGGAGTTTTTTATATTGGTTTAGAAAACTCCAAATAAAAAAAAATTCACAGTCAAAGTATTTTTCAAGATTTAAATGTCTCCTTTAAAAACACGTAATTTAATTAATTAACATATGGCTTGTGTAATTTCTTGTAATTAGTAAAAAAAAAGGTGCACGGCATATATCATATAGCAATCGATATCATTTTATAACAACATATAATTGCGGTGTATAATAAGATTTAAATACTGCTTCAAAATGTTTGAAACATTAATTTCTACGTATTTTAATTCATTGTATCAAAAGTTGCACAGCTTGCATAAGATCATGTTTAAAATTCTGAACATTCACAAAGGTTTTAATTATAATAGCATAAAATAAACATAATTATTTGTGCTGCCATCAAGAAAAATTTAACTTATTAACTATTAACCACATTTTTATTAATGCATCCGTTCATGCATAATTGTTTTTGAAATATCTTCTGAGGAAAAGTTTTGTGGTGCGTAAAAGTTGTAGGATTTTCTTCTAGGACTTAGACTGCGAGTTCAGATTCTTTTTTCTATAAGCTTGAGTACAGTTTATCTCAACTGCCAAGAAGTAAAATGGACGCTGATGGCTTTGAGATAAAGGCTAAGACCAACCCAGGTTCTCAGTTGCGCAGTTGTGGGCCCAAGTAAGTGGACCCAAGCTTTGCCAGACTGACAAAAGACATTCTGAAGTACACACAAGGTATTCATTTGAAATGTCCCACGACAGAGTCAGAGAAAACTGCGTCATCATGCAGCAAGAACTGCTGAGATAAACACGCCACCATTTCACCAGGCAAAGACTGTTGCTGTGGATGCTTTTCCAGAGGGCCGTGCTTTGAAATGTGCTTGGATTTAACTCTGTTCGCATTCAGAAAAACACAGAAAAATCCTTTCATTAAACCTCAGGAAGCATTAGAGCCAAGATGAAAGCCTGTTTTTCACCAGACATCGTCACAATGTTGGACCTCATGACCTCACTGTGGGTGGAGACAGCAAGCCAATAGAAAACAAGGGAGGATGCTTCGGAGTGCTTTTTGCATCAGCATTTTTCAACCAAACCTCAAGTGAAAGTTACGAGTTTCATATCCATGATTATGTCATGAAGAGATCAAAAAAATCCCCCATGATAAAAACCAATCACAGTTTAGAAGTGAGCGATGGCAACGGCGCTGATTAGTCAAATTTTCAGCTGTGTAGCGTACAGAAACGGCATTGCAGTTCAAGAGCTCGACCTCTGCAAACACCGTTGTGTGCCGTGGAGTGATATTTCCCTCAGGCAATCATATTATAGCTGTAGTGCCTTAAAACCTTCCTAGAATTGCTTTACTCCATTTTAAATTTACCCAAATGTGCTTTAATGAAAAGGTCAATGCATATCTTACCATTTGTTGACAGGAAATCATAACTGTCAATGTCAGCAGCTGCAAGAAAAGCAGAAACATGAATCACCTGTGAGAATGAAGTGCTAGCAAACAAGTGTGAGATTGTGTGGAAGACTTGGCTGTAAGCACAAAAACAAACATTTTCAAATAAAATATATTTCGCTGTCATTGTAGCGCTGAATGGTTTAAAACAACCTAAACTACATCTACTGTCTGTCTGAAATATAGAAAAACTCATTTCTATTTAAGGTCAGCTGCTTGTTTTCATAATGATAAATTAAGTTTGATTTAATTTTTAATATTTTAATTATAAAAAAGGTTGCAAATGCTTCTTTCTGGCACACATAATGTAGGACATGTATGCAAAATAATTTTATTTTGAACAGATACATTTCTATAATTTATCATCTAAACACCAGCCGCATTTATCAAGAGAAATTTTTACTTCTTTATAACGTAGTTGTACTTACAGTTATAAAAGTATACGTTATATGTTTTGTGCATAATTTATTCCCACAAAATTTTTTTAATAATCCATGTTTGCCAATTTACAGCTGAAAACACAAAATTAATAGACGAGCCTGAAAATACCTCTACTTTCTACTTTTCTCGGAGAAACTCTGGACCTGTAAAAACTTCTGCATGTTTTCAAAGGCGGCTTCATGCCTCAGTAAACAACACAATCAGCTAGCACTCAGAATGCATTAAAGCAACCAGGACCACAAGAGATTAAAGGAGCTCCTCTGACGGCAGATGAGTATGCACTAAGTAGATGATAATGAAGAGATCTGTCCAGGCTGGTCAATGATATGGCAAACAGATAAACATCACAGACTCAATGAGTGGATGTAACTTGTAATGTCAGACGGACGCTTGGAGCACTTTTTAAGCCAAAGTTAATTTCGGCTACTTGCATTACTCCCTCAGAAAAGAAAGTTGTAGAGAAAAAAAAGCTTTCAACTGCAGGACAGGTTTTGTTTGTTTTTTTCTTTGTTTTGTTTTAACGATTATACAAGCTATAAAGAACATAATTTATTGTATAATATCATTTTTTACAGTGCATCAAGGTTTATATTTACTTTCACGAAACCTACTGTTGTATTCTTCTTCATAACAAAATACTGTAAATTACTACTGTAAATAAAAAACTTTGTCCTTAATCACATACCTTCTAATAACAGAATTTATAAGCAGCAAATTAGTTAAACATTAGACAAAATACACACAAATACAGTGAAATTAATTCTGTCCCGCTACATAGTGGACTCTAGTAGGTCAGGATATGTTTCAATAACCTTTAGCTATAGCTCTTAAAAACATCGGCTAAGTAATCAAAAAAAAGTTTGAATTATAAAATTAGCACTTATTGGCAACACTAAATTGTTTATCCTTACACACGTATAATCATAGGCAGAGCTATTTATTTATTACAAAGTCGTTAAAATAATAAACATTCAGATTTAATTTTAAATTGGTTCTCTGTAACACTCTGATATTTCGACGTGTTTTAAAAATGCAAAGTCAAGAGGATAACATGGAGAGTGTTTGTTTAGTGTTTTTCTTAATAGTTTGATGTCCTGCAAGCCTCTTGCATGCACGTAGAAGACAAAATGGCTACCAAGCGTCTCAGATCTGCAGCACTCGATGAGCATGTGAAAGAAAATGTGACTGAGAACAAGATGAAAATAATAAAATTGTACGGAGTTCAGTTGATCAATGCATGCAACCTGCTGAAAAGAAGAGAAAAAAGCCTCTAACTCGCAAACCAAAAAATATTTCAGTCAGAAATATCGGTTCAAAAATTTGACCTCCCTATGGTGTCCGCATGCTCTTAATACTAATGCATTGCAATCCAGTGCAATCTAGACTTGCTGATTCACCATTAGTCTTGTGTTTCTATTTTTTAATCCTATCTTTGATTGTACATGTCACGAATGCAGCATTAGAGCCTCAGCAGCCATCTTGCCAAAACAGAGCTGAGACGAGGAATGAGGAACTGCCTGTCTGACTGAGTCATATGACTGCACAGTCTGCAGACAACTGCAGCGACTGGAAAAAAGTGTCTAGACGAGTCTAAGCTCATCTCAGATGAAGTAGACTAGCAGCATCTCACACAGATTAGTTGTGATTTTTCCAGAAATCAATGAATTCTGATTGTCTGTCTATCTAATTAAATTACTTAAAAAGTATTTTAAAAAATGTTCATATTCATTGTAAATAATGGAGACCATCAAGTGCATCGTTTAAACTAGGTGAGGCTACATGCATTCTAGGGTTTCCAGGTTTCAGCAAACTCACAACTTTATAATTATTATTTTTTTACTTAATGCTCCAAATATGAGCTTTGGTTTTCAATGTGGACTTTGAGTGTTTAATCTTATCTAACTTAGTCCTACATGTTGTTTTATGGATTGTTGTACTTTGACGATAAAATGACGGTGAAATCTTGGGCTGAATGAGAGAACTTATAGAGAAGTTTTTGGGAGATAAACAATAAATATAGTAAGAAAGAATAAGAGTTTCGATACAGGCTCCAAAATATGGTGCATTTATTATTTAAATGCTAAAGGCCTTGTGTAGTTTAGGCCAAATTTCTAAGCAACAGAGTATTAGAGCTGCTGAACATATTGAATTGCAATTATTACTGCATTATCACATATCTGAAACATGATAACAATTAAGTCACATTCCTCATGCTAGTGATAAATTTGACCAGTTGGGTTCAGTGTAATTGGCACTGATGCCTTTCAAGGGCGGTAATGTGGAATTTAAGAACTTAGATCCAATTCAACAATAACACTTAATTTAATTCTTTCATAATATCTATCTATCTATCTATGGGAGAAAAAATATCTATCCCTAAAATTTATACCAAAACAAACCTTTATGTGCTTTTATAGGCTGCCTCGTGCATGATGCACTCATCTTGAACTCCATGGGTGAGGAACAATTCCCTGCAGAGCATAAACAGACACAATAAAGGGAAGCATTTTATAGAGTTCATAATTCATCATGATGTAACAATTTAGGTGCATGTTGCGTAGGATAAATAGAATACAGATTTTTCGGGAAAAAGAAAAAATCCCCAGTGCTTGGTGCTGTGGCTGAAAGGGTTAAAGCAAACGCACTAAAGCCAGGTTGTGCCCCTCAGGTGGCTGCTGAGTAAACACAGAGCACGAGCGCGCGTGGAGTTAATCAAAAAGCCTCGCGTCAGCAAAGGTGCGTCACCTGCGCATCTTCCTGAAGTAGTGTGTGAATGAGGTCAAGTCCCCACAACAACACCGCTATTGTCTGGCATGAGTTGCACAAAATAATACGAACGCGAATGCGGTGCGAATTATTTTTTAACAGCACAAATGAATGGGACTATCTCTTCTCCCACTCTGTTGCGTATGTAAGCAGAGGAAGATGTTGGAGAAAAAGCGTTAAAAAATACGAAAAGCACTGCTGTAATGCTGCAGCATCCGCTCTGTTAGGCTGCTTGCACTCCAGGGTTTGCCTTAACCTACCTGGGCACAAGGAGCTGTCTGCCTGCTGATGGACTGCAGAAGAGGGGGAAAAAAACTTTGGGTTTTTTGTTTTCTAAAGAAGAAAAATAAACATTTCGTCAAAAGCGTGGCGACTCAAGGTGAAGCGACGTCTGAGGAGGAGCGCAAAGATCCAAATTTCCCAGCAGGCGGCTTCCTTGTAGATGCACAGAGACCCGTAAAACTCCATTTCCAAATTTATCAATTTGAGACAGACTCCAGACAGTCTCCTAACGGTTGCGTGCCTGGTCCCCTCTCACGCGCGTGCACGCAAATGGCGCGGGAAACGGCGGCGATGACAGATCTTCTCCGAAAGGACACCCCGCGCGGCCAATAGCGATAAGGGTTATGAGATGGGGAGCCAATCAGGATGGAATATCAGTGTGACGTCCCGCCCTTCATCCTCCTCCTCGCCCGTCTGTTGACAGTGAGTGCGCTGAATAAAACAACAGTCTTGAGTCAAGCAGTTCATTGCACATAGATCTGGGTCACTGACTGCAGCTTATTCACTCTGGGAAAAGGGGAGCGGGTGCATGACTGCATGTGTTACAAAGAAATGATATCATGTTTAATTAACAAAGCCATCTTTATACAATTAATTTTATTACTGTAGAAAGACAGACAAAGCGCCTTATGAAAGTTTTCACAACCCTTGAATTTTCTCGCATTTTGTAAACGCGAATTGACAATTACATGATAGACCAGCACCAGTATGACATAGTAAAAGGACAAGAACAGTTTGCCCATTTAAAAAAAAAAGATCTGAAGTGTTACATTGTATCTTTTCTGCAAAACACAGTATTTTTCAAGAATTTCAGGTATTGTCTCATCAAGCCAGAGCACCTTCTTCAACATGTTTGGTGTCTTGGCTTGTGGCGAACACTGCCTCTTATGGCATTCTACAGTGGTTTTCTTCTCAGCACTCTTCTAAAAAAGCCAGGTTTATGGAGAGCCTAAATCATAATTGTTGTTCTGACAGGTTTTCCACTCTAAATTGTGAATCTCTGTTACCATGTTCCTTGTTGTGGTATGTTTAAAGTTCGTACTTTTTCCATTTTTAAGATGAATGAGGCTCACCCCATTTTTTTGGATTTCTATTTGTAAAAGACAATTGAAAACTTTGAATCATTTACCTTCCAACTCACAAGTATGAACTACTTTATGTGGGTCTGTCACAAAAAAAGTAACTAGTAACAAATGAGTTTGATTTTAATGTGGCAACAATACCCTTCAAGAACTGTGCGGATGTTTTCTCAGGCTAAATTAGGAGTAAATTCTGCAGATTAGAATGAGCGGTAATGTAATGGTTGTACAGGGTTGAAACATATATTTTGGGCACATCAAAGGCATTCTAAATTCCTTCTGATGTGTATCTTTCTCTGTTCATCTACAATTATACTGGTCCTGCCTCTCACCAAGTATCCATGTTTTTCAGAAATCATGGATTCGTTCTTTGTTTCTGTCTTGGTTTGGTTTTGTGCCCTTGTCCAGGAGATGTTCAAAGTTTGGGATATAGTTTTACAGCCCAATCCTAGTCAACTTCTCCACAACCTTTTCCCTGATATGCATGCTGTTTTGGGGGGTGGGGGGGGGGGTCGTCTTCCTGATGCTGTTTGATCTCTAATGTTCTCAAACAAAGTTCTGAGAGATTCACAGAATAGATGGTTCATACTTTTAACTAATGAGTGACTGTGAAGGCAGTAGTGTGCACATCGCATATTTCAGATTTTTATTTGTAAACATTTCCTTCCGTGTCACAGATAAGATAAGATAAGATAAGACATTGATAGGTAGGTTTAGCAGTATTTTCTAGCAGAGTTCACAGAGTTCAAATTTTCCATTTGTGCAAGTCTGGTAACCTTTAACTTCTACCCATTTAGATAAGGAGCTCCCCAAACGGTTTCATTCACAAAATTAATCTCTTGCAGGGACATTCGGGTCCCATTCCTCAGCGCTAGTACCACTTTTTCTCAGGACAGCTGCTGATCCTCAAGAATTGACATCAAAAACTTTTGTGTCGCACAAAAAAACTTCCAAGTTGGCATATAAATTCTGTCAAAGTCTACACAAGGCGTACAGACAAGTTTGTTGTAAAGAAACCTCTGCCCTTCGGATGGGAAATAGCAAGTCTTGTCTCCTTCAGCTTTGTGCCCTTTAATTTGCATTGTTATGGAAAACCACTGGATTTGGACAGAGCACGAAATCATTGAGGTTACCATAATAGAGAGTGACAGCTCTGCCTTTTCAAATCTATTTGGAAGTAAAATCAAAATTCCTGGGAAAGAAAAACCAGGGGTTATAGAAATATATTTTACAGCTTTGAAAACAGATGTTTTAGGATGTGCAATATGAATTGCACCTGCAAAATTTAAACTATTAACTAGTGGAAAACATTTCTTATGCCACAAAAATGAAACAACTCCTGACCTTTGTTATTGTTTGAAATTGGAAATAATATTTTTTTGTATTGATCAATTCCATTCTGCAATATCTATCTGTGTGGAATAACTGTACCTTAATGTTTGAAAGAAAAAAATTTGTTCAGTCCAACCAGTCTATTCATAGACTGATTTTTATTATTTATTTTTCTATTTTTTTACAGGGAAATCCCTTAATACCTTCTCAAATTAAAAGTCTTGTGGCTGATCCTCTCCATTGCCCTGCCTTTTTAGATATTGGCCTTGTGGCGCAGCAAAATAGCCTCTTCCTCACCCCAGGACCCTATGAGCCGATACAATGAGGCTTCAGTTCAAGTTCACTGCTCACCTCTCCTTGGTCTCTCTCAGGGTCTTTGTTGATATTTGTCAGCCCATAGGAATTTGGGGGTTGGAATTTGGCTGCAAAAGCCAATGGCAGACTCAGACCACAATTTTGACTCCCAGAATAACACAAAAGGGGAAAACGTTTGCTGATTGAAAAATGGTTTTAACCTGTCAGACAAGAAAAGACATGGGGGTAAAAAAAGTTGGCTGATTTAATTGGTGTAATGTGACTGAAAACTGAGAACATTTCATTTTTACACTTTCATCTACTTTTCAGAGACTATTATAGACACATTTCAAATCATTTTACAAAAATGCATAAAAAAACATATTTTTTGTTAATGTGTGAAAGGAAAGCTTTTCCAATTTTAAGCCAATTAGGCGTACCAAAATCATTTTTACTTTTCATCTACCAGAATGATTTTTTTTTTTTAATTTATCTTTCTTCCGCTTCAAGTTTACCCATATTTCTTGGTAAAACTGCATTTAAAACAGTAAAACTTGGAAAAAACGTGTTGGGTTTTGTGTTGCTCATCCTAGTAGTTTGCTGGAATTTTAGCCAATTTCTCATTTGTTCCCATATTTTCACCAAGACAGGGATCTGGGATTTTTGGTGTCTGGTTCCAAATATTGACATTGTGGTTCGGAAGACTTAAAGACAACTAATTTGTCTTTGGGTCGCTGTCATTGTTGAAGAGCCATTTGACCCAAAGTTTTACATTCCTGGCTTATGTCTTGCCAAAATGTTATTTTGTGGAAATAACATTTCCACAAAATGTTATTTTGTAATCATCCTTTCTATTTTGTGAAGTCCATTAGGATATAATATATATAGGATATAATATATAAAAGATGTTTACAGACCTTTAGCCATTACTGTCCGATCCTATCTTTAGTCACTAAATGCTTATAAACTGTGTAGAGGCTTGATTATCGCTTCTGGCCCATAATTATCATTCCTGTTGTGCTTGACACAAGAGGCATTAGAGAGGTCAAATGGAAAGGCTTTTGGCACTTAGGCTAGGGGTTTGGCTCAACATAAATAGTGATTGTAGAGTGCTTTGAGGTGTTTTTTTTTTACTTTTTATCATACAGACCTTTTACAGTGCCTTGCAAAAGTGTCACATTTCATCTTGTTACAGCCGCAAACTTCAAAGACACATTGATAATTGTTACATACCAACCAAAAGTAGTTTCACTTCTGAGGTGGAATAATAATAATAAATGGTTTTGAAATGCTAGTCACAAATAAAAAGTCTGTAAAAATGTGGTGTGCATTTGAAATGTTAAGTTCATTACCTGGAAACGGAAAGAGCTTGGCACCAAGAAATGTCCACATCTAAACTGACAGGGAGAGTGCAAATCTGGTCTCACTGAGGAGGCAGATTATATATGTGTGAATGGGAAAGTATTATGACCTGCATTTGTGTATTTCATGTTAGTTTGAGAACAGCTTATTAAACAATTTATACGAGTAAGAATAAATGAAAAGAATAAAATGTGTTGTTTTTAATAGAAATAATAATACAAGTGATAATACTACCTCATAGAGTTTGTTTGATTTAAACTAAATTACTGGTTTTCTTTGATTCTCTTTGACTTATCTGAAGTTGGGTTGCAGAGGGAACAGGTCGAAAAGGAAACCAAGAATTCCATTTACAGCAATCCCATCCAGTTTATTCTGTTGGATCCCAAGGTGTTCTGATCAGCCGGGGTATAAAGTTCTCCAGGAAGTTCTTGGTCTTCTGAAGGTTCTTCTCCCTATTTTGCAGTCATGAATTCGCAACTGGCAATTTTTTAACACCCTTGTCCCTAGTGAGGTCGGGAGGGGTGCTGGTGCCTATCTCCAGCTAACGTTCCGGGCGAGAGGCGGGGTACACCCTGGACAGGTCGCCAGTCTGTCACAGGGCAACACAGACACAGACAGGACAAACAACCATGCACACACACACACACACACACACACACACACACACACACACACACCTAGGGAGAATTTAGAGAGATCAATTTACCTAACAGTCATGTTTTTGGACTGTCGGAGGAAGCCGGAGTACACGGAGAGAACCCACGCATGCACAGGAGAACATGCAAACTCCGTGCAGAAAGACCCCGTGCTGGGAATCAAACCCAGGACCTTCTTGCTGCAAGGCAACAGTGCTGCCAACTGCGCCATTGTGCAGCCCAGCCATCTCTCTAAATCTCCTGCGAAAACATTTGTTACTTTTAAATTTTTATCCATTTTGTCACATTGCAACCAAATTATGTATTGTATTAATTTGATTTTTGTCATAGTGCAACATAAAGTAAAACCTAGTGGTGAAATGAAAGAAAGAATGACATATGTTTATAGGTATATTCCTGCCGACTTTGCACATCTTGAAACTGAAAGAAATAGCTGATTCTTCCTTGAAAAACAGCTCAAATTCAGTCAGATTAGATGGAAAGCATCTGACAACAAAACGTTTTGAGTCTCATTATAGATTAATTAATTACTTGGTTTAGTTTTAGTCTGAAGTATTGTGTCGCCTCCAACGGTTTTTTTCTTACATTACCTTATATTTAACTCCAGACATCTTAACTTAACTTTGACTAGAGTCCCTGGCCCAGGATCAGCCCACAGCATACCACCACTATGTGTCACTGTGTGGATGATGTGCTCAGGATGATGCATAGTTTGAGTTTTCCACCGCACATAATGAAAAAGTTGACTTTATTTTTATTTGATGAACACACCTTAATTGAGTTGTTTCCGGTGTCTTCCACATAGCTTGTCAAACTTTAAACTAACAGTCTCAATCTTATCCTGAAGGATATACTGTATCCTGCAACTTACAGATGTGATTTTGTTTCAAGACACCTGATTTTAAATTATTTTGAATAATTCTAAATAATTAGGTCATTTGCAGGAGTCTATTGAATTTAATTCAGGTCTGCCAAACCAGGGATTAATTTAAAATCTGCGGGTCACATGGCTATGAAGACTGAAGTTGAAAGCCCAGCTATAAACAGAACTTCTTAAGGCTTTGTTTCACCAGTGATTTTCTTCATCCCACTTTTCTTTAAATGGAATATGTGTATAGTGTTTAAATAGGGTAATGCCAATGGCAATTAGCTGTACTGGATTTCATTTAGGAGTATACGATTAAAACTTTTAATCTTATAGTCCTTTAATAAAGGTGGCTGAATAAATATGCACACCACATGTTTCAGACCTCTATTGGCAGAAAATGTTGAAAACCTTGTGTCATCTCCCTTCAATTTTGACCACTGAATTTGGGATATTAGTTAATATCCCAGTAAGCATTATAAGCTCAAGAAGTATGAATTCTTCTGAAAAATATTAAAAATATTCATCTAAATAAATAAACAAACACCAGGGGGGTTTGAGCACCCAATATATTCATATTGGAACGCCTCTGAGTTTCTTGGTCGTTCTAAGCAGTTTACACATATAGGCTTTAATAGTAGTGAATTAAAAATAAATTGTGCAGCTGTCCTAATGCAATAGTGAAATGTGCTCTTGTTACCGTTAGAAGTGCACGCAATGGGTCTATGCAGCAAAAAAGATCGAAAGACCTGCTTGTCTCTCCACCCCCATTTCATCATCGCCGCAAACCTCCCTCTGCCATGTTTGTGCCGTCGTCGTGGGGAGAGACTGCTACTGTATAGACGCTATTTCACACTACTCCGTTTTTTAACTATCATAATGTTGACGTTCTGAGTATTAAATGCACCCACTGCTTCCGTAAACCTTAAGTGGTTGGGCTTTGCACAATGGCAGCCGACGCTCAGGGTGAGTATTTTCTTTTTCTTGACCTAAAATTGCTAAGTTAGCTGTAAGCTAACATGGCTAGCTAATGCTAATGGCAGCTTCTAAGGAGGCTGCAGCCAAGGTTGTAGGCCGTGTCGTAGACCAGCGACGGAATGTAAAACACCAAAAATGTTTACAGCGCCAATAACAACATAGCACAGCTAATTTTGTAAACGTGATAATAATCAATTTAATAAACTACTTCAATCACGTTGACGCTATAAGAACGAAACAATTACACGTAAGCTAGCACGCAAGCTAGCTTATAAATTGGTGCACAACTTGCAAGAAAAATCTGTCAACTTTAGAATGGCTGGTATAACCCCAAAGTAACGTGATGTTTAGTGGTTTTACATTTATATTACTGCTATTTACGGAGTGTTTTTACTCGAGGCGTGTTGTGTTTACTTGGTATTAGTTTATCGAGGCCATCAGAAGCTTCGAAGCTTCTTAAGACGAGGGTAGTTTTGAGCTCACCCAAAATAACATTACTGTGCACGTATAGTTGCATTAATAATTGCAGACAGATTATACAGTATTTAGTTCAGCGTAAAAGAATAAAAAAAATTTTTTCGTTTTGGTAAATGTCACAATAATGACAGAGAGAATATGTCTTATTAATGTCTTCAAGATCATAAGTTTATATACGGAATGATTAATGTCTCTTTAAATAAAGAGGAAAAGCCCAGATGCTGATTTCATGGTTTTGGAAAATTCTGGCAGGTTAATTGACACAGCTGAGATAAATGGAGGCCGACCCCTGGATGTATTTTAACACCTTTCTTTTTTGAACTTCTAGGAAAGAAACATAAAATGTCAGATTTCAGTTTGCAAGTGAACACAGGGACAAACAACTTTATTTTGGAGACATGCCCTGTGGCCTGATGATTCTAAAGTGGAACTGTTTGGTTGTAAGGACCGTGTTACACTTGTATGATAAAATCGGATGCTTGTAAGCCTAGGAACACCAATCCATCTGCAAAGAATGAGGTTGTTTTGCTTCAAGGAGGAACTGGTGCACTCTGCATTAGGAAATAATGTCATGTGGAAGTATTGAAGCAACATCTAAAGACATCAGTCAGAAAGTTAAAACTCTTTTGCAGATTGATCTTCCAAATAGACAGTAACCTGAAGCATACAGCCAAATTGCTAAAAAAGTGCCTTGATGACAACAAAGTCAATTCTTTGGCATAGCCATCACAAAGTCCTGATCTATAGCCTATAGAGAAGTTGAGGGCAGATTTGAAAAGGTGTGTGTAAGTGGTTTGGTCTACAAATGTTACTCAGTTCCAGCAGTCCTGTCAGGAGGAATAGACCACAACTCCAGCAAACTATTGTGAGAAGTCAGTTCAAATGCAATCCTACCAAATGCAGAGGAAATGTATATAGAAATCTTATCTTGGAGACATTAATAAAAAGACTTGTCACAATAACAACTTTTGCTTGATGATAAATTGTCTCAGAAGTTATTGTGATAAATAATAATATTGTCGTTTTGAGAACATTTTCAAGTAAAATAATGATAATGGCATAATAATGCAAGAACACATTCTCAAACATCAGTAAATACTAGAGAATAGTCTCAGAATTTGGAAAGGTTATATTTCTGTCGGTCCTGCCTATATCGTGAATGAATGACTAAAAAAAGTCATGTTTATTCTATTTTATTTTGCGTTTTTCAAATTGCACTATGCTTCTAGAACAAGAACTCAATCATGTAGGGAAGGAATCTTATATAGATGCTGTTTTAAAAAATTTATATGTATTCAGATTCTGAATATATTTATAAACCTGGAAATCTCTATGCATGTATTAAGGGTGCACCCAGTTGTTGGTGTTCCCATTCTACATTTTAGATATGAGTTTTTAAATAAGGTTCTAGTCTGACATAACATAGTCTGTGTTCTTCTTATTCGTTGAGGTTTGTAACTTTGCAGGGTGTATTTTAACGTATAAACCCTGACAACTTTCAGCTTGAATAAATCATTCACTCACTAAAGTAATTTCTATGCATCTGAAAATGCACTTAAAATAAAATTGCTGAAATAATACATAGTTGAAGTTGATCTATATATATTTAGTGAAATAATATTTACCTCAAAAATATGATTTTGGGGGTTACTTGATGTGGTTCTCAATATGCTGGGTCACTGTCTAAGAATTCAGCATTCCTGAACATTTTGTTTTTATTATTATTTTAAGTGATCCCATATGCACAGTATTAATACATTTTTAAGTTATGCTACTTGCAGTATTCTGACCTATTTTTTGTGTTGTTTTCTAATTTTCTTTGGATGTTTATGTTACAAATTGAAAAATGTATGTGCTGCACACCTAATCAAAAACAAAATGTTTTCAGGTTTTGTTCTCAGTAAATTGATATGTGTTTGCTATAGCATTGGTATGTCTGTAATGCTGATGTACCAATGCTAAGTCATGTGACTGCTTGGCATAGTTGCCGTTTTAAAAACTTCATGGTTGAACCTAAAAAGTATTCTCCATCAACATCAGTGAGCAAATTTTTATGATTCAGACAGACAGAATTAAATAAAGTCTTGAACTAACCTAAAAAGTTAAACTTAAAGTACATTTAGGATACGTGCTGAAATACTGTGGCAAAACTTGTCCCCATCTCATTAACCTATTTTTTTAAGTTTTCTGTCTCATTTCTCTTTCCTCTCTCTTCTAAATGTCTTTGGGGCATATATTAAAAGCTGCTTCAAGGGTGCTCATACACAGAAGTGTAAGCTAATTAAAGTTTGGTATTAAGTAGCTAAAAACACATTAGCAAAGAACACTTCTACACTTGTAAATGTTATTCACAGGGTAGAAATTTCATCACATAGCACAAAAATCCTCATGGACCAGTTGCTGTGAAGAAAAAATGGCCAATCTTACTTTGGATTTCTAATATCTGGCACTCAACTTTGTAGCTCTTCGTTATGCCTTGTGTCTCCAGCGGTTTAGTTTTAAGGGCCATGTTTGTAAATCTTAAGTTAACATCAAAAGTTAGATTGTTTCTTGAAGTTTTCCTTATCAGACATGCTGCCAAGATAATATTATCAGTGTTAGTGTTGACAAAGATTGGAGTTGCTGAACTGTGCTATTCTTAGATATTGAGTATTAATAGACAATATCTTAAGATGCCCTGCTTGACAATAATCATGTAACTGTATTTTTTTTAATTCATTGCTAGTAATTTTATGTCTATACAAGATTGTTTGCAGATTATGTATTTTATGAGCTGTTGCTGATTTGTTAATTTATTAATTGAAGCTTTCACATAAAATCTTGTCCCTTATTGTTCCTTGATACTAAAGTAGCTCACTTGAATTAATAAATGAGAAAATACTGTTGTTATCCAAAAACAAGTAAATATTTAAACTGGTATTAAAGATGATCATGTTTTACTGCAAAACGGCAATTGGTAGTATATTTATAAGAGAAACTGTTTCTCTGTTGCAGACTTTGACTTTGATGAGTATGACAAACCTGGTGCTGAGCGTTCCCGCAGAAGAAGGGGTGAAGATGCTCTGGAGAGGTAAAACCTCATATCAAAATGATCTTCCTTTCATACCTGTGACTTTGTTGGGAGCCAAAACAGTCTTAAATTATATGAGACTTTGAATATTACCAATGAAATGTGCTGCAATATGAGCCTTCAAACAATAAAACTTGTTTTGTGTTGCTGTACTTGCTGTTAAATGTTATTTATCTACCATTCCTGCTTTATAGCAACTGATTTTTCTGCAGCAGTGCCCTGTGTTTAGTAGAGGGACTCCAGTGATTACGATTCATAGATGTAAACAATCCTTCTGCTATGGTGACGCTAGAGCTTGTTTACTGCATTTACCAAGGAACAGCTACATACAGCATTGCTCTTATTGTTTAGTGAAACAGAAACTTAAAATTGTGCTTTTAATCTAAGAAGTTAATGTTAAAAGTATGTTAGAACGCCTCAAAATATACATACCTGTTATCTGTATAGTTATGAAACATTAAAGATCTATGCAGATGGCGAATTTATACATTTTTTGAGGCGAATGCTTAACAATATTAAAAAGATATGTCGTCCAATGCTAATTTATAAAAATAAAGCTATTATGTCATTGCTAATAGCTCAATAGAGTAAAAAGGCTCAATTTCCTGTAAGGGTCATGTAAAAGGTCCTGTAAAACATTGTATTTTTTTATGAACAAAATATAATCTTGCAGATTGACAACCTGAGTGACAATATGGTTTTAGGAACAGTAAAAACTGTCTCTTAAAATTTTCACCTTTAAGCCAACTGTCAAGTCATTGTTTATGTATCCTTCCAAATATCTAAAAGTCACTTACCTATTTAGTACGAAACAACAGAAAATTCAAACATAGAAATTGTTTAAGGCAGTGGTTCCCAAAGTTTGGGGCGCACCTCCTGGGGGGAGGTGGGGGCGCGGGAAGCTTTATGGATGAATGGAAAAAAAGAAAATAACAGTTACACAAAAGTGTTTCACTGTAAAGATGGTTTGTAGTGTGTTGTGTTGCAACCTGAAGTGTGAAATAAACTTCAGTGGAGTTTCAAAACAAAATATGTGTATAGGTTTATGTCTGGTTGAACGATGTGTGTGCCCAGTTGATTTTTTTTTTTTTGGGGGGGGATTTTATTGTAATCCATAGGGGGCGCCAGAAAATCTTTGGGAACCACTGCGCGGGCCCAGAAGAAAATCTTTGGGAACCACTGGTTTAATCTGTAGTAAAAAAACAAGGCAGGGTTAATTCTATCTGCATTATCCATCTATTTATTTGTTTATTTGACACTGCTCTAATTTTCTATTGTCCAGTGATTTGGAAGAGGATTTGTTGGAGGAAGACTGGCTGTCTGCTAAAAAGGTAAGCGTAAACAAAAATGTTTGGGAGTCGGTTGTTGTTTTATTTTGCAGCAGCAAAACAATTGAGTTTGAAGCGGATTTTGTGCTTACGACAGGAATATGACGCCCAAAACATTAGGCAATATTACTGTTGAAACCCTTGAGAATAGTTGTGAGGATTGGACATGTAGCAGGTGGCTCCTCTGCAGGGGGAACTGTTGATGTGAAACAGGAGGAAATGTAGTGGACAAAAAAGGCCAGTGTTGACCTGCCCAGATTGCCTTCACCACATGGGAATAAAGCATCCTCAGGGGTTGGAGGTGACCTGCCCCCACGCCTTTAACAAACACACACACTCCTAAAAGAGGCATAGACAGTGCAATTTTAACATGGACTGAAAATGTCACATTAGAATGATGTTTTTTAACTTTGTTTTAGAATCCTTCAGAAATGTCAGATGAAGAGCTAAATGATGACCTTCTTCAAAGTGACGATGACGACCTGAACATGAGGTACATTTCCATAAAATAATGTTTCCAGATAATTTTGTAGCTCAGATTTAGCGTCAGTGTTTGCTTCTGTTTCTCTGACACTTTAGCCCTGCCTCTTTTATTAATCTAATTGACATTTTTGTCAATGTAGCAACTAATTAAAGCAGCTGATTTCCCTCAAGATATTCAAAGCATTTTTATGTAGTTAATTTCTTCAATTTATCTTCTTCAATAAAGAGCAAAATATAGGTAGAAAAAGCAGATTCTTCAAAGATGTATACGATGCCACCCTTATTACCTTTTCAGTCATGACTGTAGCTCTGAGTAATATGGTTTTTTTTAAACCCTTTACTAAAATTAAATATTGGATTATGTTTCCATGTAATGTATTAACTTTATTCACCAGTTTATGTCTTTTTTAAAAAGTTTTATTTTATATTTAAAATTAGCTAGACAAAGGTGCTTAAAACAGCAAAAGTTCAAAATAATATTCAGGGCTTTGGCAGTTACTTTACAGTATGATGATGTTTTCCACACTTTGCAAAACGTTCAGCTGATTAGCATCCTGCATTGACGTGAAGGGCAAATTTCAAGAAGAGAAATGTAAATCACTTATTCTTATGATTAATTGATTACTCAGATTATTATTTGGATAAAAAAGGGTCACATTCTGCTGATTTTTCATTTAAACACTTAAGCTTTTTAAAAAAAATACTGGGAATACACTAGAAGAGGCAAATAAACAAATAGTTCAATTTCTTTTTTATATAAGAAAATAAACATTTTATGACCTGAAATACAATAACAGCAATCCTTTGGAGTACGCTTGACTATCTGTGTCAAAGCAAGCTAAAAATAATAATTCTAACAACATATGAAAATCTCAACCTTTTCTGCTTGTCTTAACATCAGTTGTTCTTTCAGCAAATGACTTTTTACTGAGCCTGTATACTGCAACTAACTATTACTCTATCACAAAATTAGTTGATGATTATTTCAATAATCATTTTGTCACGTTTAATAATTTAGCTTTTGTTGAGGTGATTAACTATCACAATGAGTCCCAGCAGCTCTAATGTTGTTTTCTCTCTCAGTGGTCAACATGCTACATACAGCATGGGAGCTTCCTATAACCAGCAGGGCAACTTGCGGGAAGCAGACTACACAGATGATGTCGTGAATCTGGGTGCAGAGGGCTGCGAAGAGGAAGAGGAGTTCCGCCAAGAAGAAGATGCATATGCAGAATCCTACAACCAGGAGGACAACACAGAGATGTCTGAGAACCAAATTGATTATGCCGGAGAGCCAGCTGAGGGTGACGATGGCTACCAGTATGAAGTGCTAGACATCGACATCAACGAGCCATTAGACGGTGAATTTCAAGTGAGTTTTCACATTTGCTTGTTGCTGCTGTGTAAAGGTTCACATGCACGCACACAATCACACCCACACGTTCTCCCACTCACATTTTCTCCCCCCCTCTATTGTGTCCTAGAGATAATGTCTCGTCTTAGGAGAAGTCAGGATGAAAAAAAATCTATTCAGGAGACGGAGACATCTGTTGGCGTTTTTTGGGCAGAGGACGATTAAAATCATTATCGCCTCCTGCCAGCAAATTTCTCCATCTTGCTGACAAAGTTTACTTGACGGCTTGTTTGGCCGCTGTCGCCTTCAAATCCCACTGCCATTGTGACCTTGGGCCCGTGTATCTTTAGAGCAGCGAGAAGCCTCTTTGTGTTGGGGAGATGTGCTGCCAATCGCCAGAGGTTAATGTGGGAGCCCCCCCCCCTTTCTGGCTTTTACACTGGATCTGATAAAGTCTCACACAGGTGAAAAGATTATTGACCTTCCTAAGGACACTCCATACAGTTTTCTAATGATTGATGTTAGTTTCTCTTTTATTCGTTTCCCTTTCCTCTTTAGCCAGACTAAGAGGATCAAAGATAAGGCCAGATCCATGTGCAAATGTCTGTTATGCTCCATTTACCGTGTTGTGATTGTGTTTGGCACCTGACAGAGATATATTAGCCCATCTCCCCTTTCAAAACAAAGATAAGATGTCGACCTTCTTAGCCAAAGTGGCTGTCTCTTTTGAATCTAGGGGGATGTGTGAGTATAGATGCGTATTTGCTGTTTACAGGGTCACTAACCTGGTTGACCTTGACTCTTTGCTCACCCTGGTTTCATTGAGGATTATGTGGACTGGTTTAAATTATTAAGATGTTCTCCTCTCTTGGGAGAGTCACTCCATTTGTTTGCTTCTATGCAAGTTTGTTTTTATGTTTTGCATTTATGTGCTTTCCAGTTGGGAGGTTAATGGGGTACAACAGAGAAACACTGTTGTGTGACTTGCAATCTGACCTTATTTACCAGCTAATGCTTGTTACTCTGAATCGTTTTACTAGCTCTGTTAGTAAGTGAATGACTTGTAGATTTTTGCCTCTGCAGCAGACTTGTTTATTTTGAATTCATAATAATAAATCGCAACGAATCAGAAGCCGAATGAAACAGTTATGAAGATAAAAAGAGAGAAAAACTGATTTGTCATCCTGGAATGTTTTGCTTCCTTCGCTACGCAGTCGTGAACTTACAGTTCAGCCAATAACAGTGATTTGTGAGGAGTCAGTCAATGATATTTTCACCATCACTGAAGCAGGGAGGAGTGTTTTTATCTGTGCCTGCATTTCTGTATATCATGTCAAACATTTACATCTCATTGAATTTCAAATGCTGTCAGGAATAGTAATGAAGCTTTGCTCCCACTGTTATGGTAATTTGCCTTTGGAAAGGGGTGGGGCTCCCTGGTGCCTTCCAAATCCTCACCATAACATTTTGGTCTCTGTTCTCTTTTGTTTTTTGTCTCTGTTGATGTAAAAAATGTATATATCTAAAATGCAAATCCTACATTAATTCAACAAACCTGTATTTTTCTTAATTCACTCACCTCTTTTGCTTCTATTCATTTGTTTGTCGAGATTATTCTTGCTATTTTACTTTCTAACAGGAATAGGATATGATTTTTTAGACCAAGAATTTCTAAAATACAGTAGTACATTGTTGGTAAATATCAGAGAACTGACACTTATTTTGTGTATTTACGTTTAAGAATGAGGAATTTCAAAGATCCAATGGCAATGAAGCAGAAACGACTCAGGAGGAAGATGCTGAAGAGGGGAGAGGAGTAGAGCAGCAAGAAGAAGACGCTACAGAGGAACTTCCAGTCTATGAGACAGAGGAGGTGGGTCTGGACTGAGTACTTTGATTTGTGATTAAATGTAAAACTACATAACACATACTTCTCATTTGTATGACTTTTCTCAATTTGGTCATAATTTCTTTTTAACAAATTTATATTAAAAAAAATAACATTTTTATTGTACCTATTAGAGATAAAAGAAAATAATCAAAAGGGAAATGTACTAAGTCAGAAATGAGCAACTTATCTAATCTAATCTACGTTTTTTGCCCACATTCCTGCAAAATAAAACTGACTTGACCCTAGGAATAAGAAATATATCAACATTTTTAAATTTTGTTTATATATAATGTTCCTTAATGGTATAAATTTTTGATACTACAACTTAATCTTTTTTTTTAAATTTGTTCTGTTTTACCAGTAATATTGGTGTCATTCTGTTGTGGAAAGTCAAAAGAGATTTTGCACCCATCATTGCAGCAAAACATTTCCTTAACCTTTCTTTGTTTTGATGGTGCTCAAGACTGCTAGTTGATGTTTTTATAGACCAAAAACGCTGTACGTTTCTTGGAAGTTATGCATTTCATGGAAAAAAACAAACAATTCTTAGTATTTGACCTTTGTATTATCAGTCAGTTGACTGGTTCATCTGTGGATGTCTTTATATTATTTTTAGCTAATGTTTTCTCAGTAGACTCTTTGTCAGGCTTAGACAGCTTCTTGATACCATAGAGCTTCAAGTTAACGATCTCTGCTATGAAATCGACCTGTTTCTGACAAATGCAACTCTCTTCTGTAAAAGTTGTTATAATTTTTAAGATAACATTTTTTTACACTAAAAACCTGGATGGCTCAAAGAATAGTAACTCTGGCATGGATTACTGTAATTGTAGCTGGAACATTTTAAGTGATTTACTTGTGTGTGTTTTTTTTTTTTTTAGTATTAGTGGCTTTTATTTGCAGCAGTAGAGGGATTTGGGGGGAAGACAATGCAGCACAAGTTTCAGATTCAAGAATCGAATCCTGGACAGCTGCAGCTGCTTTACCTCTACACCACACACTGCCATGGTACTTGTGATTTTAATGTTGGGCACTGTCTTCAGGGTGGGAATAAGACTCTTCTTGAGGATGAAACGCAGGAGGAGTCTGATGAAGAGGATGAAGAAGGCGCAGAATCTGGCAGAATACGGTTTAAATCTGAGAGGAAGGATGGCGCTGTTGTGCGCCTCGCGGATTCTGGCAGTAAAAAAAGGCACATCCCTGAAACTCTAGGTATGCTTTTTCTGTTTTCTTGATTATTTTTGTGGATAATTTATACTTTTCTCCCTGAAAGAGGAAGGCATGAATATTATGTTTCTACGTGTCTCCAGAGCTTTCAGACAAGGCCAAGAAAGACTTGATGGAGTTTGAGGTGCAGGAACGGCAGAAGAGACAAAACCGTCACGGAGGCCGAGGCAGAGGAGCAGGAATGGGAGGAGGGGGGCGAGGAGGCAGAGGAAGAGGAGGTTTCTCTGGCTTTGGAATGGCAGATTTTAGAGGAGGACAAAGAAGAAAAATGCATGACCAAATGCTGCCCCTGATGGGAAACATGAGCATACAGGTAAACTGGTGAACTTATCTGCCCAAATTCCATTTGGGTCCATTTGGATTTTTTGAAAGTGTCTCTCCCTTACAATAATTTACATATTATATACAAATTTATTGTGACAGACCAAAACAAAGTTAGGGTATAGTTTTCAAGTGGATTGGAAATAATACATGGTTTTCAAAATGAACAGCTTAGCGTATTCTATTCAGTTCAATACTCCTGAGTCAGTTTTTTTTAGAAAGTACATTTTTGCACTTTGATCTGCAAGTGCAAGCCTCTTTTATGGTCATTTTATATTACCTGGATATAGTGTGCATTATTTCCTTTTTATGCTATCAACTTGTGACATTTGTGACAATGTTTTTGTAAAATCTGTTTAGCACAAATGCAGGTTTAATACATTTAAATAATGTCAAATATCTTCTGTTTTGACAACTCTATCCTCCAAATTATCAGGGTGTAAATCTGTATCGATGTACTGAGAAAGTATACACTATTTTGAATAATAACATTGATACTTTAGTGGTAATGTAACAAGACATGATTTTTTTTGTTTGTTTTCCGATAAACCAAATTTTATATATACCAACATGATATGTGGGCAGAACCAAAGACATGGTTGTACCATGTTGCAATAACACCAAATCAAACTTTGACACTAAGTAATGTTTATACTTCAACAGAAAAGCATGAAAAAACTCATTTGACGACTCCTCACACAATGTTTTTATTTGACTTTGTCCTCGACGCGTCATGCTACAATATTTTTATTTGATAGATCTTGTTTTGAAGTCTGTCTTTCCAACGACAACATACATCAAATATATCTACAGTTTCTAATCGTCAGAGCATATCTCCAGTTTGATGTTTTTCTAATTTTAGTTTCACTTATTAGTGGCTACTTGCGGAAAATAGCTTCTCCAAGAGTTCTATTTTCTATAAATAACTCACCTGATTTTTCTCTTGTACATATTCAGGGTGTTATAGAAACTACAAGAACAATCTGAACTGTTGATATCAGGCTTTTTCTTGTAAAAAAAAAAAGCTTTTTCTGCTTAATATGCTGCAACGATGCCTTCTGTAAGTAGTACACATAAACCAAACTGAAATGAATATCTTTTAAATAAATTTTTAAACAAAAGCTGTATAGATCTGTGGCGGTTCTTCAAACTTTAGCTCAAGGCTACAGGTAACAAAACAAACTGAGCTAAAGAGAACCCCTAAGGTTAAACTAGTTCTCAAGGCTGCATTTAAACTCCAGCACTGCATTTTTTTAGGTTATATTAATTAATGATAATAAGCTGTAAAATTCCAAACACAACACCAACACAGGGAATGAAAAATTAATGGCACATGGATGACATGCCAACACCACAAACAGTTTGTTGTCTGGAGTTAATGAGGTCGTGCTTTTTGTGGCATACTGTAATTGTCAGGTTTTTACCATTTGACTAATGTGGTCAGTGGCATATTTGTTTGTTTGACCAATTATCAAAGATCAATTTGAAACACCACTGAGCTTTACCGTTTGATCCCCCCAGCATTTATCAGTTGGTTAGTATATTTTTTGCAGGTACAGATGTTTATGTTTGTGAATCATGTTCACTGTAGCTCACTTTGAAAGTGTCCACTAGTATATAAATACTCCTTAAATTAAGATTCTGTTTAACAGTTACTCCTCATGTTGCAAATGAAATGGTGTCATTCTTAATGGGAAGACCTGTGTTTTGACAGCTTGTCTCGTTTTCTTACGTTTTCCAATTAACAGCCGTCCTCTCGAATGCCTTCCCCGCATCAGCAGCATCTGCAGTCCCATCAGCACCACCCTTCGCGTCCAAGAGGACCACTTCCCTTCCAGGAGCACGGACGCCCCATTCCCCAGCAGGCTCTTCAGCCGCTGCTCCCCTCTCACCTGGCTCATCGCTCCCCACCGCTACGACCCCAGCTGGAACAACCCCCACCTCGAATGATGAGTTCCCTGCCGCCTAGTTTCCCTCAGCATCACCAGCAACAGCCCACTCAACCCAAAAACATCCACATTAACCCCCACTTCAGAGGACCTGCACAGACCTCTGTACAAAGTAGGTTATCCTGTCAGTAATAACTTTTTATTTTGACATGTGTTGTCTTATATTTAATTACTTGAGTTGTAATTTTTTTTATTGGTGAGAGGAAAAAAAAAACAAGGAGGTACATTATTATGAATTATTTTAGTAATCCTGCACTCCATATATCCCGATTCCTAGGCGTATCAAGAATAAAGCCATAGTAAGCCATGTTTGCATTTTGTCACAAGCTATCTGGGGAAAAACTGTAAACAAAATGCATTTTAGTGAGATGAGACAGAAATTAAACTATTGGACCACTATTGGCCACACTCTGTTTGGCAGAAAATCAATATTTCATGTAATCCCTAATGCAGTATCTCCATCTTGAAACATGGTAATAGCAGAATAATGCTGTGGGTACGCCTGTCGTCATGAGGAATAGGGAAGCTGGTCAGAGTCAGTGGGAAGATGGCTGAAGCAAAATGTGGAACAATCCTGGAAGAAAGCCTGTTAGAGGTTCCAAAAGACTTGAGACTGGAGTGTAATCAACTCCTAGCAGGACAAAGACCCTGAGCACTGAGCGAGAGCTACTGTGGAGCATTCATTTTTGTATATGTAGTATTTATTTACACAATTAAGTGGAAAAGCTCTGAATGAGTTGTTAATATACTGTCTCTGAATCCTTTTTTGTTATTAGAAACGTAGCTGCATCAAAATTGAATGTATTGAATTATTTGATGCCAAATGTTATGAAACTGCAAATGCCTTCTCCACTTTTTTGTAAATTGTTCTTATATTAATATTGCCTTGAGCTCCCTGCTCCATACCTATCAACGTAAAAATATGTGCAAATGTAACATTTATGCCTAAGAGTCCTTAGTATAGAGATATCTCCTCCTCTCTGCAATCATCCCCTCTCTGCCTACTGCCTCTCATTTTCCTTGTTTTCCACCCCTCCCCCACCTTTTGCTCCCTGTTTCTGCCCCTCTCTTCTCATTGCAGTGCCCTTGATGCCTCCTGCTCAGAGCCAGTCCAGACCTGCTGTGGGTCCTCAGAGGTTTCCTGTGAGTAGCAGCTGCTCCTCCACCTTCCATTTGCTTCACTTTCTTTCACTTGCCACACACGGTCGATGTCCCTTTATGTTAGAGGAAATATCATTACTTCAATTAGACCGTCTGCACTGACCAAATACTGTTAAAGCAAATCCGTAAACAGCGATACGAGCCTGGGTGTACGACTGGAAACGCATGATAGGAGCTCCAGGCTGAAGACTTTTGGAGGCAGGGCTCTGCTGTGACGGGAATTACTTAACAGCTCTTCATGGATGGTGTGGAGCTCAGACAAGCCAGCTTGGCACATAAGGGTATTGTGAATATGGGATATACTCCTGGTAAAAATTCAGTCTCTGCAAGTTTGTGTCCTAAAGACGCAGAAACGTTCTCTCAATGATATCTGAGCTAGTGAAACATGGTGGTGGACTGAGGCTTCCCCCCACCCTCCATCTTATATTCTTACATTTGACATACAAATGTATCTGAGATTAGTGATTTTTCTGGAAGAAAGGGTCTCCCATTTGAGTCACAAAGAAGCCCTCCCAAAAGGCGACAGAAATATCTTTCAAGTCATAATTGCATTGAGGAAGCCTGCTTTCCATAAAGTGAGCCGAAGTGCCCTAAGTTGCACTATCCTTTTAGATAATGATGCCCAGGCATCAGGTGGTGCTGCTGCTGACTGACATATTTCTGGAAATTGCATTTTATATGGATTTATGCAAATTAGCAATCAGAAAATGACTATATCCAATTGCCTTCATGTTGGATGTACAAATGAGCCTGGCTGTTTCTCTGGAGACGCTCTTAATGAAAAGCTGTATTTTTATTTACCTCTTTCTCAACCTTCTGTGTCAGAATGATGCTGCTCCTGTTCCCATATGTCTAACATCATGTTGGATGTTGACAGCAGACTTGCTAAAAAAAACAGTTTGGGCTCTTATCAGAAAGCAGAAGATGTATTGGGAAGAGAATTCAGACAAGTTGAGAGATAAACAGCACGATATTGGATTCCCTAGCTGTCAATCACATTTAGGCTACCGTTGCCAAGGACATAATTTGAAATGCAGGTGACACACCAGCAGGCAACTCTCCATTTATCAGTAGACATGTGATTACGCATGATTATCATACATTATCATCCCATCAAATTTAATTGTTTAAAGGCTGGACTAATGGGGGGTCATAGCCTCCAGTATTAATGCATTAAATGTTTGGAGGTGGAGACAGGTTTTGAAATATTAATCTTAACTCCAATTAAAGCCCTTCTTAGGAATATTTGTTTCTACACATCTTTTAGCCTCTAAACTCCAACTTATGATGATTTTTTTAAATTATTCAATAAAATTATTAATTTATTTTAAAAATCAACATATGGAGGAAAAAAATAAATGCTTGAAAGAACATTTTGTAAAAAAAAAATTAGATGCTATTTATTTGATAGTTATTTGCTGTAATCTGCTGGATAGGGAAGCTTGGCTTACTTCCATCTATGGACAGTCGTCTCTTGGTGATATCTACTGATGCTGATGGCTGTTAAGGAGTTGCTAATGAGGTGTGTGAAAAAGAATTAATGTCACAACAGCGTCTGTGCCGAGCCAGAAAACAAAGCTAGCCAGTTCATCTTCTTGCTACCCTGCTGCTTATTAGTTACTGTTTGAAATACAGTCTGCATCTACAAAAGTTAACAGGACTTCTGTGCAACACTGCTTCTAATAATAATGGTAGAACTGTGAACTGTAGAATGTTAGGTTGAGACTATTTGTGAAATTTTAAAAGGACAGTTGAAACTTTTTTCTATTGCGAGGTTCTGTGGAGTTTTGGAACCAGTGTCCTACACATAGTAGGTAGTCATTGGGATCAAACTGGTATCAGTTGTACTTTTAATTTCTCCCATCTTAATCAACCCTGCTTTCAAAAATGCTATCATACCCCCTATAATTGCCATTTATAGGTGGCATGTGACATGAGTCACATATCTCATCCCCCCATCCCAGTTTTAAGATGTGCCTAAGTCTGAAAGCCTTTGGAGTTTTGGAGTTTATCACCAAAGGTGCAAAAAGCTGCTCAGCACTTACAGTATAATGATAGTTTGATTGCTGTATTGCTGAAAGGCTCTTTCTTTGCTTACTGAAAAAATTATATCACATTTTTAGCATACCAAAATGCAAATGAATGCATTTTTTCTTCTTCTTAACTGACACTCTTTTGTTGTTTTCATATCAACAACCTTTCTGGTTGAAAGAAAATTATTTTAAATCTAAATCTGCCTGTACTAGGACTCACTTAGAGATTAACTGTAGTGTGACATTTATGAAACCTTTATTCTGTCTGTGTGAGCACAAAAAGTGTCAATTTCAAAGCCTTTTTGACATCGCCCAAGCTTGAGATGAGCACAGACCTCAATATATGGATAGGATTAGTTCACAGTTCTTACAGATTTACTGTAAATATGCAGTTTCTCTGTTTGGGAAAACAAAAAAATGAAGATCCATCCATCCTGTCCATCTGTTGTCTTGTTTTCCCCAATTTTTATTTCATCTGAATTGTTAGTTCATTGCAGTACTTGTTGTATCAATTTAAAGTGATTTGCTACATTCTGCTGCAAATATTTGATTATATGACTCCAATGAATTGCATCATTCCTTTTTTTAACAGACGATTGGCCCAAAAATGGATCGGAATTAAAATGAATGGAAATTAAATGCAAGACAAAGCTTTCAGATGATAACATACAATTAAATTACATATGACATTTGAGCATTTTTGCATTAACATTTTATAGCCATAATTCATTGAAATTCTTGGCTATAACAAGAAACAAACCAATAATCAAAAGTTAGTCAGTGGCTATGAAAAATTGATTTTTTTGAACTACTGGTAGTTTACAGGTACAAAATTGAAGTAGAAAGGGGAAAACGTATGCATATGTATTGCCATGGAATTCAAATATTTAAAAAATCAATTAACTTTATTGTTCACTCTAAGAAATCCATATAAATTCTCTTAAAAAAACCATCTTGTTAAAATCAGATGTTCATTATGAATTGGGTGCTTTAACATTTGGCCTTCTCTAATATATTTGCCTATATTACACCTTGTTAGCTTGGAGCTTCACCAGCTTCACTCAAATATTGAGCTTTCCAGACACTGTTTTATCAAGGATTAGAAGTGAGAGGATGAGCTGTGGTATTTGAGAGGTATTATATGGACACCGGAGTCCTCATTGTGCAGACCTGTCTGTCTGACCTTTTAGAATAGTATGATTGTGCCCCCATTGTGATCCCCTGTCTTCATAAGCCCCTTTGATTAACTTTATGTTAAGCAAGTTTTGGGGACTCTGGCCTTGCTTTTTAACACCTCTTCTCTCTAAATACCTCCATAGAGCAGTGGAATAAAGATGGATTAGGCCTTGATAGCATCTTAAGTAATTTACAATAGGCTCAGAGGAGGCAAGCAGCCCATTTGTGGAAGTGTCACGTGTTGAATAGGAGGTTAATTTTTCAACAGAGATGGATGTTTAAAGAATAAAGGAGACAGTTATGAGGGGGGATTCAAATTCCAAGGAGGGATTAAATAGTTGTTATCTGGTTTTCTTGGTTAAATTGATTGGGTTTAGAGTAGAAAGCTGTCGACCAGACGAAGTGGTTGAAACAAAGATGAGGCCACCTATTCCCCCCCGAAACACCCTTTCCTTATTAGACACTGGCTCTTCATTTATATCAATAAAGCCCCTAGAAATATTAATGCAGGTTTGCTCAGGAATTCATGCTGAAGGGTTCTTTTGGTATTGGCATGCATATTGATGTTTACATCTGTTTAAAGACCCCAGCACTTCAATTACTCTCACTCTCCCTGCCCAGTCTAATTCTCCACAAATTCCCTTTATTAGTTAGAGTGGTTTTTTGATTATTGAGTTTCCAGATTGGTGAAATGATTCATGAGTTGTGTGGGGTTTTCTTCCTAGGGCCTGGGAGACTTCCAGCAGCACATGCCGGGTAATTTTGGTCCACCCCAGCGACTGCCTCATCACATGGAGCCCTTAAGGAACCAGCCACCTCAGGGCCCTCAGGACAGGGAGCCTCTCTTTATAGGAGGTTAGTCTCAACGTCTAGCCTTGATGAGTGTTAGGAAGCTTTCAGAGCATATTGAGCTCTCTTCATCACCTCTAGCACTATACCTAGAGGGTATGCTGCCAGCTCTCTGGTGCTGCTGTATTAGCAGATCTCATGTTAAATGCATGTATGTATATACATGTGAATGAATCTTGGAAATGGCTTTAAACATACATATTTATGATTTTTCATACCCATCGTTAATGTAAAATTGATAACCTATATTCTTGTTTCCCCCTTCACCCTGATAGAGTTGTCTGATGTTGTTTTTCATGCTGCAAAGAAATCTGAAATTTCTTCTTTGAGAGAAAACAAACTAAACTGAGCTGTTGTTGTTTTGTCTACCCTGTGTGTCCACAGAGTGTGGAGAGTCATCACGGTTTCCAGGTCAGTGCATGTTTGATCACCCAGGGCCTGGCTCTTTGATGAACAGCGGCAGCAACCTCCACCACCACCAGCAGCAGCTGCCCGGCCAGGCCCACATGGGCTTCGGCCCTCCTGGAGCGCCCTTCAACCAGCCAGGCCAGGGCCCGTTAGGACTGTTCCAGAGAGAACCCCCGAGACCCAATCTCCCTCCCCACCAAGGCCACCAGGGGATGGCGAACCTGAATCAACAAGGTGGTCCCCCAAACCAGCCCCGGCCTTTCATGAGCCCTCGGCAGCCATTCGGCCAGCAGGGCAACATGTTCCCCCCTCCACCAGTTCAGTTTGGGATGCAGGTACAACGAAGAGTAAGTGGTAGACATTTCTTTATCTTGTTTATGCTCTCATTCTGCTTGAAATTTCTGTTAAGTGTTCTGAGTAGTTTTTATGTTCCCATAAACTTGAAGTTATTATCAAACAGTCTCACTTAGCAAGAGCCAATGCATTTTGTCAAGAGAAATAGACTAGAGCTCCCCCTAGTGAGGGAATCCTTATCGTATCATATTTGAAATCGAACAACAAATAAGATACGCAACAATTAAAGTTAAGTTTACATCAATCACCAATAAGTAGCATATAAAATAGACACTTGCAGAATGAAATGACAAGTGGGATAATACGTAGGCTATGAAATATACAAAGGTAAGATTTTAGCCTCGTCTTCCAAGTTTGTCTGTTTTTGATGGTGGATACAAATAAATAGGTCAGTAATATATGTGTGGTCTTGCTGAGAGGACCTTCATATATATCCTCAAATTTAAGCTTTAAGTCAAGTTTATTTGTCTAGCACATTTCAGTAACAATCCAGTTCAAAGTGCTTTACACAATAAAAACATGACAGAGTAGCCAGTTATGAAACAAGCAATAAATATTAAATTTTGCCAATGGCCATAATCAAAATCATCAAGCAAAGATATATGAAATGTATTGATCAATGTTCCAGTTATTAATTAAAGGCAAAAAGTTTCCATATGACTCTACAAAGATGTCTTAGCTTACTGACAAGGATTTTGATCATGACTCTGTAGGATTTTATTGGTGTCATTTCTGAAGATGAATTTCTCAAAAACCAAAGAAAAGTGTAGAAAAACGTCTCCACTTTGCCCTCCAGTTATTATCCTTGAAAGCTGTTAAGATTACAGATTACAGATAACTTTGTAATATGATTTACAGCTGCTAAACAGAAACAGTCTATACTAAGGGCTTTATAGTTTTATTGGACATTGAGAGTATTTCTGAAAATGATACTCATTTTTGATTCAGTCAGCTTAAGCTTTTACTTTTATTTAGTGATTTGAGTCTCTCACTCTAAAGCAGAAGCCCAAACTAAACAGCGTAGTAAATATGTGCAGCAAAACTATAGGGCTAAGTCTCGTAGAGCTTCCCCATCTCTACAGGACTAGACTTGCAAAATGTTCTTTTGTCCCTTTTAGGGATAACCTTATTCATAATTTTAACTGACTGGCCAAAATAGAGAGTGTCATAGTCTATGTTTGTATTCTATTTTTATCATGCATTTTGTTGTTTTTGTATTTATGTCAATCATATTTGGGCTTTTCTGGGTCCAAATCAAATAGTCCCTTTGGTGATGATAGCATTAATTTTGATCTGCTCTGTTTGTAATCAGCTAGTCAATAGTTGAAAAATCAATAAAAACTAAGTACTCCAATCATTTTTCAGTGTGTCCTTTAAAATGAATATGGATAATCTTATAATTTTTTTCTCTTGTATACACACACAAATAAGTTAGACCTCAGCATAAAACCTGAATAGAGAATTAAGAACCTCAAAGTTGGTATCTGAGTTGGTGGACCAAAAATACTAAATTTCAGTTTTGCCAACTTTGCAAACAGAATTTTTCATCCATTAGGTTATTTTACTTAGATAGAAGAGGAGCAGTTATAGGGAATCTGAAGACTTCAGAGAGAGGTACAAGTAGGTGCCATGGGCATCAAAAGGCCAAAAACATGTTTTGCTCCCTGATCACGTTTCCTGGGAGGCAGAGGATGTACAGAAAAATGTAAAAGACTCCATAATAGAACCTTGGGGTATTCCATGCGAAAGACATGATATCAGTTGAACACAATTTCACAAGTTTGCAGTCTATTACAGAGTAAACATTTTATAGAAAAGTAATTCAAGATGATTTAAAATATTTGTTTGAATGTGAATTCTGCTACCGTTTCAGGGCTTGATGCCTTCCCCTCCTGTCTCCCAGCTGCCACATCATGATCCTTTATCTCCCCATCCCATACATCAGCAGCAGCAGCAGCACCACCACCATAGGCAAGAGATGCCCCATCAACAGCACCAACAGATAAATCTCAATGAGCCTCGCTCCATGACACATCATGGTCAAAATCCTTTCCATCAGCAGCAGGGGCATGGTGGCCCCAGGCACATGAATCCCCGTTCTCAGAACCCCCCACAGAGGAACATGCCAAACAGGCAGAGAATGGTAAGAGATCAACAGAGAAGGTCATTATTGGTCAAAGTGAAATCAGAGTGTTCTGTTTTGCCATAGTTTCGCAAAATTATTCTTTAGTATTTTTTCATTGTATTTATTTTTTTCAGTTGGAACCCCTCAATTTCATTTGAGACCAAAATTATGCAAGTAGATAAAAAGTAATTAAAGACCTGAATTAAATCTCTTTGTGTCTTCAGAACACGCCCATCTCCAAGCAAATGCAGCACCGCAACAGTAACCTACGGGAGCTCCCTGTAGCACCTGCTAACACAAACATGAACAGTTCCTCCCCCGCTGCCAGCATCAATCCTGTTGCCAGGACAACGCCGGGAACGCGTCCGGGGCAGAACACTCAGCCGACGTATGGCGGTGGCAGAGGAAGAGGCCAAGCTGCGAAGACTGAACCACAGGCTGGGGAAGCAGGCAGGGTGGTGACTCAACAACAGGAAACTCCAAACATACCGTACAGCTCAATACCACAGGTCAGTGATCTAGGATCAGACCCAATTGCAAGAAAAAAAGAACAAAAAAATTGCCGTCCAGATAGTTGAGAAATGGTTTCCCCTGTTAAGCTGATCTAAAATGGGACGCTGTATATTAACTCAGGAAATACTGTGCCTTGCTGCAGTAGTCGTTCAGTACCTTAAATTTTAGGTTTATTTAGAAATATGGCTCAATCTGGCCTGTACTGTTATTAATCCTAGTGAATACCAGCAGTCCACTGTAATCCATTCTTCATTGTCTAAATGTTACATATTTTAAACTACTAGAGTTAGTCCAAGTTTGGTCATTTGACCTAAAAAAGGGAAATTCTGCTGATTCAGAAGTGAGCATTTATTTTTTTCTAAGTAGCAGAAGTCGAGGTAAAGGTTTTGTACAGTGGATTTCTGATATTGGTGGGGGTTTGGGACCACAAATAGTTAAAATGTTTGAATATTTGAAACTATCTCTATGAAAGCTTCTATTTTAACATTTCAACACCAAATATACTCAATATGCATAAACTGCATGTTAATGCGTGTTAATAAATGGTACTCCTGGATTGGCTGCTTTGTAAACTCCATCCAATAGCATGTCAAGTAGCATTGTCTATATATTTCAGTTTCCCAGTATGCACTTTTCTTTTAGAATATTTCAGATTTTTCATGAGTAATTTGGAATTGCGTTCCACAGACAAATCTGCAAATAGACAGGGCTTCAATGTTGTCCAATGATGTAAAATCTCTTTGGAGTAAAATAAATTAGCCATGCCTTAAAAGATACAAATTAACATAATGTTGGGAAAAAACTTTAATTTTGTTTTCAAGTGCGAGAAATATAGGATGCTTCAAACCCCATTAAATAACTATGGCATATAATTGTGATTTTAATATTGACTACAATTATTATGATTTTGTATTCTTTGAGCAGCCCTTTTTATTGTTAAATCACCTTTTGCAACATGCTTTTTATGCTGCAGGACCCTGACGAAGATGAGGAGACGCGGCAGTACCGTCTGAAGATCGAGGAGCAGAAGCGTCTGAGAGAGGAGATCCTGAAGAGGAAGGAACTGCGGCGGCAAATGCAGGCTGGTGTCAGGAAGAAGGAGCTGCTGGAGAGACTTAACGCTCAGACAAGCACACAAAACCAGGACTCTACTCCTACACAGACTCAACCTTCACTACCAAATCAACAAAAGCAACACCCTGTACCACAGCAGCAACAGCAGCAGCAGCAGCAGCAGCAAGAACAAAACCTGCAACAGCTACAGGCTCACCAGCAGCAGAGGCCAGTTCCTCAGAGACCACAACAGTCAGTAAATCACACATTAACTAATCCTAATCAGGACAGTGCCATGCCTCCTAGCATTCCTGCCCTGATCCCTGTCCCACGCCCCAACGTCAAGTCACGCCTACAGATGGTAAAAGGGAGCCCACAGGAGCAGCAGACCCCTGGCTCAGGCCCTGAGCAGCAGTGGAAGCAACCCCAACAGAACCAGCAGCAGCAGCAACAACAGCAGCAGCAGCAGGAGCCACTTCTGCTGCAACAAAGAAGAAACAGCTCTTTGCAGAGTGCAAACAAACCGGGCGCTCAAGTTCCTCAAAAGAACACCCCTCTTTCAGTGAGGCAAGGCCCAGCTCAGACTCTAGGACCTAAACCTGGGGCGAAAAGAACTGTGATGCAGCGAGTGAAAAATTCAGGTGTGGAAGCCCAGCAGGTGCCACAGAAAGTCAGAGTCGTCAAACTTTCAGGACCGGTGAGCTCAGGATTTCATTTTTATTTGACACCTTCTTTTGTGTCTGACATTTATTTGATCCTTTGCTGTAGATTTTACCCACAAGGGAAACTGCATAACTGGGGAAGGAAATGCCATTGATTCCCTCTCACTGTCTATTTTGTTATGTAGTTGATATCTAACCTATGAGAAGGACATGGTGATGTCTGTGTCATTTTGGTAAAATTGGATCTGTTAACAGTATCTTCTATTAAGCATTAGGAGCTGGTATTTAAGCCTCAATGTCTTTACACACTTTTTAGTTCTTGGAACTCAGAAAGTCTGGTGGCATTAATAAAAAAAGATCAGTTTGACATTTATCTGTAGAGTTGGAGATTCCTCTGCTCTGCTTTTAAAGGTTGAGTCCTCTTTTCAAGACGGATGGGCAAAATAAGAATAACAAGATATTCAGGAATGCCATTTCATACTCTCTTGATGCACTGGATTTCAAAACTATTGATATCCTTTGAACTTTTTTAACATTTTGATTATGTTACAATCCCATGCTTGAGAGTTTTTCATTTAAATATTTTTTTGATTGAATAACATTGTCGATATTTGCAAACTGACACATGGTGTGTTGTCAAGTGGTGTTCAACACATCTGAGTAATTACTTTGTAGGACCCCCTTTTGGGTCGATTACAGCTGCAAATTTTATTAGGCATATCGTTACAGTGTTGCACATCTGCAGACTGAAATTCGAGCTCATTCTTATCTGCAAAATATCTCAAACATACTGCATAGAGAACGTCATTGTTTTTTGACACTGTAGTCTGGTAGACTTTGTTCGATTGGGGACCAAAATAGCAACTTTTGTTACATTTTCAGTTGGTGCAGTTTGCTTTTACATTTCACTGTCAAAAGAACCAAACCTTTTGAAAATATTTTCACCCCCTCACCTGTGGTGGTGCTGCACAAAGATCCACAACATGAAGCCCTCCAAAGAAGACATATAAGGCAACTTCCTTCTTCACAAAATGTAAATAAAAATGGAGTTGGGTCATATTTTAGTGGTTGTAGGATTTCTCTTTTGTCTTTGGCAAAAGACCACGACCCATTTCTCCCGCTAGCTCCAGACACTCGTGTTTTTTAGGTTGTAATCAAAACGCACCATAGTTCACTTCAATGGAACCGAACCTGGGTTTAATTACGCATTCACATTGGACTTTCTGGACAATCGAACCAGAGTTTGATGAAAGCGGACTAAAAAGAGCTGGTGTGAACACACTTATAAAATTCTCCCTGAGATTCCAGCTCTGTGCTTTGACTTTACCATTCTTGTGTTCACATGCGCACCAGGATTAATCTCCATCTAGCTTTTAATCAGTTTTCTCTGTATCCGCAGAAAAAAAGACCACCATAGCATGATGCAGCTGCTACCTTGCTTTACCATAAAGATGATGAGTTCAGGATGTGCAGTTGCAGTTTTCAGCCATTCATAGACTGTTGGTGGCACAAAAGGTTAAGTTTTGGTCTGATCAGACAGAATAATCTTCTTCCATGATTTTAGTTTACTGTGTGGCAAACTGTTAACAGGAAATCTTATGGATTTCTTCAACTTTCAACCATGGCTTGTTGTTCTAACCAACTAACACAGCTTTTATTTTTAAATAAAGGCTATGTAGTGTAGTGCACTATTATTAGTTGTCCTGATTATGTGTTTTTGCACATAGTTTGGTGGACATTTTGGCCGTACCTTTTCCATTCTTGGACATTGGGTTCAACTGAGCTCTGTCCAAAGTTTGGGTTATTGATTTATGATTTAATGCTGCTCTAGATTTATCAACAACCTTATCCCTGACTTGTATGCTATGATCTGTAGTCTTCATTTTGCAGTTCATTCATCAATGCTTTCTAAGAAGCATCTGAGGACTTCAGAAAACAGCAGGGTTTATACTGAGAGAAATTAAAGATGGAATTTTATTGAGGCCTGTCAAAGTAAAGCATGTTAAACGTATGTGCATGCCACACTTTTTTGATTTTTATTTGTTAAATCTTTAAAACACAGAATTTTCTTCCTGCTTCACAATTATTCACATTTTCTATTGAGCTGTGGCATAAAATCTCAATAAAATACATTAAAATGTGTAGTTGTAAGATGACAAAAAAAACTTGAAGGTTTATGTTAAGTTACTGCTTTGTTCTAATTGCACACTAATCTTTTTTTTGTTGTTATTTTGAACAAAGACAAAGGGGATGCATGTTGAGCATTAATACTCATCATTGAAGAGACATGTCAGTGGGATGTGATACTATTTGAAATAAGCCGCTTTCAGCCCCTCATTCCTTAGGATGAAGCAGCTGCGGTAAAATTGCAGACTGGCTGCAGATGAAGTTCACAGGGTGTCACTGTGTTAATGGACATACTAAATCAAGAAATCAGATGCAGAGCCATCTGATTTCCTGAACCTTACAGGGGAAAAAAGTGTAGGAGGATCTGAAGTGGAGGAAAAGTGGTTGAAAACGAAAAGCCTCATAAGTTGCAGAGCGAAGAAGATTCCCTCCTGCATTGTTCTGCTGTCATCAACGAGAGCTTGACAATGTTATCTCCTCTTATTCCCCTTCCCTCTTCCTCTCTGTCATCCCTCAGTTGCTTTTGATATCAACCCATCTCTCAGGTGTGAGGCAACAATAGATGCCAATCCAAGACCCTTGTAATTAATCTTTCTTGGTTGAAGGTGTAAGGGGGGATAACATAATACCTGTGTAAGAAAGTTGCCACTTTTGAGGATTTTGGATTTGTATAGCTTAGGCACAGAGATAAGAGGCAAATTATATTTTCATCAGAGGTAATACAAAAGCAGTGCAAAACACAAAAGCTCAGGAAAATGGTTGTGTGTGAAGCGGGGGGAAGGATGGGATACACATCGAGCTGCTGTCGCTTCAGTGTAATACAGCTTAGCATTTGATGGGTGCAATCAGGAGCTGTGATTTCTATAGAAGGGATTAATCCATTTACTCTCCGCTGGGGACAGGTCAGAGATAGCGGCTCTTTTCTTCCCGTGTATTGATCTGTCACATCTTTCTGCAGAGTCGGAGAAGGAACGACCTTCAATTCGTCGCCGCATGTCAACAGTGGAGCTGTGACTTTATTTGATAATGAGACCATCACCTTGTTGGGTTGATCTTTATTCTCTGCAGAGTGGCTGATAGAAATCCAGTTCCAGTGATTGCAGATATTTAGTTTCTTTTGTGGAGCTCCTTTCGCAACCCTTAGTCAATTATATACAGTTCCTTGCAGAAGTGTTAATACCCCTTGAACTTTTCAACGTTTTTCAATGTATTTAATCGGGATTTTATGTGACAGACAAACACAAATAGTGCAATAGTGGAATGGAAAGAAAATTATATGTTTATTTTTTATATGCAGGTTAGAATATTAGGGACATGGCAAATGTTTGGAGAAGATGGTCTGGTCAGATTAGACCAAAATAAATCTTTTTTTATTTTGGAACATGATGTTGGTTGCATAGTCCTGATAAAAAAAAATAAAATACTAAAATTATAGTCTCCCTATTATTGCAAACCTGGAAACCTTTTGCTATATTTTGTAAAAAAAGTCATTAGTTTCAGCCAAAATTGGAATCAGCAGGTCAGGTTTTTTAGAGATTGGTGATTGGACAGAAAATTGCAATTGGTGAACCCCTACCTACTTCTAAGTACATTAATCACTGTAGTAATCAATGTAGCGGCCATTAATTGAAAAAAATATGTATTTAACAGTTGCTGAAGGAGTACTAGAACACGTTTCGACTGTTCACGTTTTTGACAGAACATTTCTAAAGAAAAAAACATGTTAAAATTGTCTTTATTGATCTTCTACATACTGTATTTATATAACTCTATTTCTGTTTCTATCTTCTCAAAGCTGTCAGAGTGTTTCCTAAGTACAATACTAAATAATTTGACAATTATTTCAGTAATCAATTCATCACAATAATAAGATGAATCGTTTTAACAGTCATTTTGATTGGTTAATAAAACTGCCATTACAATTATTACATGCTACTCTTCTTTGAGAGAGCACAGAATTATCCCGGTCTTGGATAATGGGAGGACAAATGCTGCTGTGTAAAATAACACACAAAGACGAGCAGAATTTGGATAGTGACTCAGTGTTTTTCCCCATTGTTCCAATCCAGAGTGGAAAGGGGCCCGAGGCAACCAGCAGCCCAGCGCAGCAGCAAGGCACCTGGCAAGCACCTCCACTCAACCAGAGCATCCAGAGGAAGGTGACCATGATGGGACAGCAGCAAGCGGGACCAGGTGGAACACCGCAGGCTAGCCGTGGGGGCTCGGGAGACGCACAGCAAAGCAGGGTGTGACATGAAAGAGATCTATCTCTCTCTCTGTCTCTTTTGTTTTAGGACACTAAGAATCTTTTTACCTGTAATGTATTTATTACCAGTGTAAACTCGTGTTTCATGGCAACTCCCAGCCAAACCGTCTCCTGTAAAAAATGATTATGCCGGCGCTGGGTAGATGTAGCAATCATGCAGTAGGACAGACCGGTGTGCCAGGTTCAGGAGTATTGACAGGCTGAAAGCAGCAGAACAAGCAGGGATCCTCTATCTCCCCTGGCCGCTCTGCGCACATGTCACCACCAGGCTCTTGTCACTGGTTCCAGACTCGCAGATGCTGACAGTGTAAGGCAGCCACCACTACGCCTGCATGGCTGCTCTGCCTTTATGCTTCCTCAACCCCCAGATACACACACACACACTCATAACCATATTTCCTCCACCACCTCCTCTTTCTGCACCAGGGGAAACATACCTCTCTCTCACACAAGATCATATGAAGATATGTCATGCAGCCTGGCATCATCTTCTGACGTTTATGTTCTGTGTAGAAATATGATGAGTCAATCACGTTAAAAGTCTGAAAGGCACAAGAGGAAAAATGTGTGACGTTTTTTAAACGTATCTTTGCGCAAAGAAACGTCGTATCTTCAACAGAAGCAGAGTTAAAAAATTTTTTTTTTCCAAGTCTTGTTTTATTTATTTTTGCTCACTGCTTGGTTTAGGTTGTCGTATCGGGCCGGGGTCGAGGTAGAGGGACCGGTCCGATGGGACGGGGTCACCCACTACCCACTAGGCAGAGCCAGAGAGGAGCAGAGAAAGAACACAGCACTGTGTGCATCGAGGGCCTCTCCACATCTACCACTGAGTTTCAGCTTAAGAACCTCCTCATGTCTATCGGCCCTATAGAGGTAGGACACACCACATCTTTAGAAAGGTTCAAGTTTAAAATACATTTTTGTAAACTTTTCCTGATTTAGTTTTAGCCACAAACATCAATCTCATTTATGTGGGTTTATTTGATGGAACTGACCTTCTGATAAAAGAGTGGCTAGAAGAAAGCAATTTTTGAAGTAAATGCAATATGTCGAATCCTGTGGTGTACAGCAAAATTTTAGTGTAAAACAAACACTTCAATGGCAGTGGCAGCATTATGCTGTGGGGTTGCTTTTTTTTCAAGAACAAGGAAGCTGTTCAAAGCTGATTGAAAGATGGATGCACCTTATATTGTGTTGATGATCTGGCAAAGAAGAGATCTGTAGAGCATTTTCTGTGTTGAAGTGCTCTTATTCATTATATGCTTATATATAAGGACATCTATTTTACATAGAGAAATTGTGATGAAACTCAAGATCACAATTTTACTGTTGGAAAAAGAAATGTTGACATATTTTTGCCATGTTGCTCTCCCCTTTCCAGTTAGTATTTACCAGATATGGATCTTGATTTGGGACAAATTCTCCATTTAGAAACCTTGAATCTTCTGTAGTTTTTATGCCAGGCCACTATTTGGCTCTGTGATTGTAGCATGTCGTCAAAACATAGGTCTTAGCTCTCACGTCATTTAGAAAACAGTAACCAAGTTTTCGTGTGATTCATATGTATTTTTTGTCAGAAGTTGTATTAAGCTGAACAGGTTCCGTGGCACCATAGAGTACAATCCTATCACCCATTGCTTTTATTCGCCCGTGTTCTGGGCATGTGTTCTTTCACAGTGTTTCGCACATCTGCAGGAGTTGTTCTTAAAAACTCCCACTCTGAGACCTGGTTTCAAAAAGTGATCGCGTCAGAGACTCGAATCGATCACTGGGAATGTGTAACACAACGGCTTTATCGCAACAGAAATGTTAGTTTCACTTAAGAGCAGCTTTGTGTAAATGGGGCCTGAGTAGCAAGATTAGAAACTGATGTTCACAGAAATACTTTGTCTAATTTGACTGAGCTTGAGTTACTTTTTGAAAAAGAAGGGAAAAAAGTTCAGTTTCTCAGATGCATTGAATACAAATTTATGTCACACTTTTTAGATTTCTAATCCTTTAATTTCTCTTTAATTTTGCTGTTTTGCTCTACTATGTTTGGTCTGTCACCAGTAAAAACATTGATGCTTGGTGAAAAAATATGAAAGAGTTCAAAAAGTATGAAATGCATCTCTCCACCAGTGTTGAAATGTGATCTCTTAGCGCCCTCTGTTGGGTTGATTTTGAAGTTAATGAATAAATTACCCCAGTTGGCCCCACCACCCCCAGGTTCTCTTGTGTATTGGATGAGTATCTCTCTTTATTCAGTTCGTTCCTTCTCTGTCTCCTGCAGATGTTCAAAATGATGCCGCAGCAGAGAAAAGCTATTGCCAAATTTTCCAACCCCCAGCATGCTGCGAGTTTCCAAATGAGCTTCCATAGGTAATCAATACTCACCTTCCTTTCATCTTTGTTTACATAATTAAATGATTAGTAGTCCTGATAGAGCCTGTGATGATTTCACGTACGGTGTCTCTCAGCAATCTGTGGTACAAACAATATTATCACCATTGCTACACAGGCACATGATTGATTTGTCCCACATTGATGTGTCGCTGACTGATGGCTGAGGAGCTCAGCAAATCCACCAAAGGGTCTCTTTCTCCTGCTGTGGTGGGAGTCTCTTGTGCAAAGCTCTGCTCCACGTGGATACAGGATTATTTCTTCAACGCACTCATCGTCTCGCCACAGATTTCATCATTCGTCTCCCTCCAGTTTGGACATGTGAACACAAAGACAGTAGCTGTGTGCATGCATGTGTTTGATTCTGCCTGCCAAGTGGCTGTAGTTTTAAAATAGCATTGTAGAGACACTAAACAGTGAATCATCCCTCGATGTTTGAACTTTCTTTTTTTCCCCCTATCTCAAAAGGACATGGTAAAATCTATCATGGGACAATTAATGGTTGCTACCCTCTTCATTGAGTTATCTATAATAAACTTAAAAAGTCACTTGATTATCATTCAGTTTAAACACCTCATAGTATGTTTATTTTATACTACGGTTTCATGCAGGGAGAAGTTTGTGGTGTCATTTTTACTCCCTCGCTGTAGATGGCAGCATTTTATCTCTTTCGTTGCATTGTTGGTTTCAGCCTAAGCTTATCCTCATGTTGGTTTTTTGGCCAATGGCGCCATCTAGTGGGGATGTTTCATGCAGGGACAGAAGGGACATGGATGCTGATGGGATGTTTATTATAGCAGCAGCTGAAGTCAGAGATCCTTAGATGATTTAGTTTTCAGAATGCCAAGCACTCTGAAGAGTTTGTAAATACTGTTTAGCCTTTCTGGTTCTCCTCAGAGTCCTCTGGATTTAAAGGTTAAAGAATTTCTGTTTTTTTTGTTCTGAATGTAATTCAGTCTTTTAGCTGTTGACTGTAAGGCATTGGAGATAAATGTTTTCTTTTGACATGCAGTTTGTTTGTTTGTCAGATTATGTACTTGTCAAAAGTTCAGAGCTGTACCAAAAATAGAAAGTTTATTATTATCAAAGTGACTTGATTTCTTATAGTTGGCAAGTTCCATATTTAGAATATTTTTTTAAAAATTACTTTGGGAGAGAAACTGCTTTCATTCATTCCTTATTCTTTTTTTAAGCCAGAGAAAGGATCTAAGATTTTGAAGTCATCTGATTGGTTGGTGCCTTATAACTGAGCAGGGTGGTTTACTTGGATTTGAAATCATTGTCACTGCTTAACACTATTAGTATTAGTTAGAAGAACAGTCAAAGAAATTTAACTGAAAACCTTGTACTATAAATTGAATTCACACAAACACTCATCTGAACATGCTGAAGTAGTTCAGTTAAAAGCTATTGGGGAAATTACCCAGATTTCTCCATTACTTATTATGATACATATTTTTCCAAGTTTTTCTGTCTTTTTATATAGTAATACGTAAATCAGTGATAAACGGGGTTTCTGTGACATTTCAATTGACATTTAAACTCATTTCATCTCCCTTTTTTTCTCCACTACATTTTTTATGTATTCCACAAAAATATCACTGACGTTGGTGACATTTAAATATTATTCGTAGTAAATGTTGAGGGAGCAACCATTAAACTTCTAGTGGTCCTGTATACAAGTAAACAAGACATTTTGCTCTTAATTTATCCTTTTTGACTATTTCTTTCCTTTCCTTGTGTTAGTCAAGTTGTAACAAGTTAGTTTTTTTATATGTAAAAGCTGAGCTAATTTGTCCTGAGAGAAATCCTTTTTACAAGTGGTGTGTTTCTATTTTAGAGTCACAACGAGAATTGAAATTTCTGTTCATGAGTGAAAAAACAACAACAAACGTTTAAAGGAAAACAACAACAGAAAAATGCTAATAAAAACATGGCCAATATACCGTAAACATGCTGGTATGTGAAGCCGGTCAAACTTTAGCTCAACGATGTGTGCTTGGTTATGTGTGACGTTCGTGTGTCTGGTGCCTTTATGACAACGTCTATTTAAATGTGTGTTATATTTTAATCTTTGGTACTTCACAGAAGCTGTGAGTTTGTGGGTATTCACCAACTCAGGATTAAACCATTTCTAAAAATATTCCTTAGGTTTAAATATTTAAGAGGTAGGCCTAAAAACATGCGACCTCATAGTCCATTTTTGCACTGATTTTATCAGGAATATTAAACATTTTAACATTCAGATTTTACCGTGGTGACATCCTGATGTGCAGCCTCATAAAACAAAGTCTGCATAATTTTACTGTGGTATAATTTAGATGAAATAAGGATAGAGGAAAAATTGGAGTATTAAATATGGATGTTGGATAGTTTGATAAAACTTTCCCTTGGCTGCTTATCTGGATGACACCCCAAATGAAGATCCTAATTTTGTGTCTTAAGCTGCAATCTTGTTGTTTACAAGTTCTTGTTTACATCTGACCATTCTGCATGTGTCACAAACGTTTTTAGTGATATTTCCTTAATAATTTGGGTTTAATTTAAATAATTTATTTAAAGAAGCTGCACATTCATGAAGTTACTGCACTAAGATATTAGTAACTGAAGGTATGAAGCAATATGTTACTAATTCCCTCTTGTAAACAAGAGGTTTTGCATTTAAGTTATACTTTGTGTCTGAACTGACTTCAGCATGTTTCATTCTCTTTGATTTAAGTTGAGCTATTTTAAGAGATTTTTTCTTTATATGTTTCATGTTCCTGTGTTTTAAGTTGTTGATTTTTCTTAAGGTATTAGTAAATCCTGTGGATTTGGAAGAAGTATCAGCAATGCTGCTCATAATGACAATATTATAAGACATTATGTCTTTATAATTCCAAACACAGATTCACGTTGAATCTTTTGTACTTTACAGTGAAGAATTACTTGCATACAAACTGTGAATAGTTGAACATTATGCAGTAATTTTGCATATTAACGAAATATTGCAGTGAGCTGTTTAACTAGCAGCAACTGTTTCTTATCAGACCACATGTGGTAACATATTTTTTTTTTGTTTATTTTTTTCCTCTTATTTTTTATTAAGAAGTTCTATCAATCTATTAATTGATAATCAGAAGGTTTATGCCAGCTTTGATCAAAAATGTAATGTAGTTGGATGCTCAGAACCACTAATGTATTGCTGTTTGTTTTTGTATTAGGCCTCGGGATCCAGATGATATGAAGATCTGCTGTAATCTTCATATTAATGTTCTTTTATGTTTTTTTCCCCAGATCGATCCCATCCATTAAAGACGCACTTATTGTGGTTTAAGCCTGAGTGACCATATAAATGGCCTAGCATGTAGTTAAATGTATTTTTCCTTGCTAGTTCAGCATACTCGTATTTAAAGTAGATGATTTAATAGAGTTGCAAACATGAATCATTTAAAAGTGGCAATGTTTCAGTTCTGTAACACAGGATTTTACTATTTAAACAAAGGTGGACTTTTTAAACTGCTATGCTGTATTGGCCATTAGCGTGGTTAGTAAAAATTGTAGCATTTGTGTGTTCCCTTGATAATTCAGTTCCCTACCTGAACTATGATTTGCTAAACAGAACCAACATTTTCAAATCCAGTATGTTCCCTAACAATCCCAAGTTGATAGTTCTAATGAGTGAAATGGAATATCTTTGCTGTACTCTATCAAGCCTTCGTGTTATCTGATGAAAGTTATGCTCTTTTTCACTCTTGTGCTGCCTCAATGTAGCTCAGACATTTGTCAATATGCTGTGGAAAATAGTTTCCTTTTAAATATCTTCTTAACGTTTCTTTGCTTCTCCTGACTTCATCTTGCTGATGCTGAACATAGTTGCTTAGTCTTTGTCTTCTTCTTTCAGTAACAACTTTAACACTGAAGAGTACTCTTGCTATCACAAGCAGCATAGGCAGGCCTAACTGAAAATGTCCAGTTGTTTATTCTGATCATAAACGGATTTTCCTTTGGTCATTTCTATTATTTAGTCAATACAACTACATGTTAGGATTATTTGTGGATTTGTTTTTGTCTGTGTAATATTTAAAAATCTGATATTACTCTTAAAATTAGAGTAAGATCAGATTGTTTCTGTTGTTTTTTTTGTATTAAGGGAAATTGCACAAAAGAGGAAGTTGAAGCTCATAAAACCTATTCAAATTCAATTCAAACATGATATTTTTTATTTCAAACATGATAGCAATATAAAGTAAAAAATTGTTTTGTTTCACTGGAGGTACGTGTTAATTTTACTTGTGTTCTAAAACCCCCTTGCTTTTCTTCAAGGCCTTGTTTTTTTAGAATTAAACCAGTAGATTTGCTTTATCAAAAGAATGCAATACGTTTGTTTCTTTAATTTTGGTTTCTGTCAGTCTCTGTTCCATGCCTCTGAACATAGGCTTGTCTTGTACAAACTTTATAATCGGTTTTTAGACTTTGTTGATCCCTGTAAACCTAACATAATTAACTTTTTTTTTCTTTTTTTTCCCGTTCAGTTTTATTTTTTTATTGTATGTAGTCAGGTCTTCTCTGTGACATTCCTAGTCTTTGGTATGATCCACTTCTTGTACTGTTTTAGTCACACAGGCTAATAAGTTTTGCATTTAGTACTGTCTGTAATGTCTGAATTAAATCCATGCACTTTATCTTCAACAGAATAATGGTGATCTGAGCACTTTGATGGGCCAAGGACACTCCTGTCTCATTAATGCTGCTTCATATGCTTAACACTCAGGTTTTCTTTCAGCTGTTCAGTTCCTGGGCTCAGAATGAAGGTTTTATGTTGACCTTTTTTCCCTGAACAGCTGCAGCTGATCTTTGGTTGCTGCCTCTTCTTTCCTTTGCTCTTCCACTTACTTACGGCACACAAACTTGACCATTTCTCATCTTTCCTTCCACACCTCTGTTGAGTGAATTGCAGCAGGTTGGCCTCCCTGGATTACCATTGTTTGTTAGCCCTGTGGATGGAGGTTTCCACTTATGTGACGACTTCTGGGCTCGCAGAGCAGACACGTTACTCTAAAGAGAGCCGCTTTATGGCTTTCTCTGCACCAAAGGGTCCTCCAAGCTTCTTGACTATCACTGTTTGGTCAAACTCTTTAAGAAGCCACTATGGACTCCTGATGTCAAACTGTATGTTGCATCAAACAGTGACTAAAGAAATCCAACATGTTGGAGTCTTGATGGAAAATGTTAACAAAGCATCGTGTTGTGTCTTTACACCCTTGAGTGATATTTCAAATGTGAAATGATCAGGATTATGTCTGAAATTATTGTTCCATTTGTTCTGATGCTGTGAATGTGGAAAATCTTCTACAATTATGTACATTTGAACTTGCAAAATGTTTCTATAAAGTTCTGATTTGTTACATTGGAAAGCAAAGATGGAAAATAAACTACTTGACACAGCAAATGTGTTCTTGACTAATTGGGGGAGATGGGTTTTTGATAAAGGATTTAAAAAGAAAGAGATTTCCTTTATACTTGTTGATTCGGTAATCAAATTATAAAGATGCTGCACATTTTTCATTTCTTTTTTTTTTTTTGCTTCAATCACTGGTTTTCTAAACTTAGCATGTATATTTTTTCATGGTTTTGACCATGAGTTTGCTTAGATTTTTCAATATGACATTTTACTTGGAGGCCTCACAGCTTGCTTTTGTGCAAGCTGTGAATCTGTTGGTCTGTTGGATGAAAGATGGATTAAATTGTTGCATTTTTCTGATCATGCTGACCACTGAAAGAGCCTTGCACTATTGCCAAATTCACCATATCACACTAAAGGCAATATGATTTGCATATCAGCATGCAACTTGAAAGTAAGTGCTCATTATTTGGTATAAGTGGGAAATGAACCATTAACTTTCTGATTGATTTCCTATTGCTCCATAGGCTTCAAAGATTTTCTCATATACAAAGTCTCTCAATATACAAAGTCTGGTTTGGTCATTTGCTGGTCATGAATAATGCATCTTGGATCGTAGAAAAATGCCATCAACCACTCTTATTAAAGTTGCATTTTACTAACTTCTGTTGACCAGTTTAAACAAAAGGAAATACTGTAGATCTTGATATAACTGTTGTTTTAACTCTTGGTGTTATTTCAGTGAGTCTGTAGTGTTCAGCCTCCGGTGTTCATGATATTCACACTGGGATCTCATACGGGCTCATGCCTACCCTAACAGAAGCCACACATAGTACTACTCAGGCCAGAGGTTCCTGCAGATGGTGAGAAAAGATGGTGCAGAAAATGATGTGCGGATCTATTTTCAGAGTAGCTGCGGTCATACCTTTCATTTTTATTACATATTTTTTTGATGAATTAACATTCTTTAATTTATCTTAGAAAGAGTTAAGACCTTTAGTATTATTTTGGTGTCGTAGTATTTATATATTTTATTTGTTGGAGTTGTTTTAGTCATTTTGGAACTGCAAAATGACTAAAACAACTAGACTTCTCAATTATTGTTGAAGTGTATCAGGTTGTTGATGCTGTTCAGTTCCCTCTGCCGCCACAGAAGAGCAAAAAGGACTTTGATGGACCAAGCCAGCCAACACCATTTGCAGAAACTGGGAGTTTTGTTTTCCAGCAAAACCAGACTGTTCATGTTTGCGAATGTCAGCATTTGTAAAAGCGATTGTTGAGCCCTGGCAGACTGAGGGCCCCCAGAGGGATTAGAGGAGGCTCTGTTTACCTGCTCTGAGGAATGCTGCCCTGCGCGGACGCTTTTGTATCTGATGGGGACCCAAGGTCACAGCGCCGGCAGAGATGGGCCGCTTTGTCTCCTCCCTGAAGTTTCCACCTCACAATATCAACAGGACAACACAATGTGGGAGAAGAAAAGGGAATTCCTGCTCATGTTGCAACAGTGCTCAGAAACTCAGGTTCGCTGCCCCTTTTTACCTTTGAAAGCTCAATGATGGATGACTTTTTGTGTCAGTTTTTCAATCTGTATGGCTAGAACTTCCTAATTCCCACCATGTTCTAATTCACTTTTAGGGAATAGTTACTAGTTTTTCTGTTTCAACTTTAGTGCAAATTGTTGACCAAAATTCACCACTTTAGTCATTTTCTTAGGGTTTTTTGACTCTGGTGGTCTGTATTTGACAGTCAGCTAACAAGAAAATGAGTTGTGAGTGAGGGGGAAGACTTGTGGCAAAGGTCAACAGACTGGGACTCAAACCTGTGATGGCTGCATATACGAATGAGATGTCCATACGCCACCATCTGAAAGGACTATTAAAGTGTCTTTAGCCTCAGTGTGAGATCTGTTTCAGAAAGGACAAAAACGTTGAGCGTTGTCAAACTCTTCAGATCATCTACACCAACTTTTTCTGTCTGCTGCTATCAGGAACACCAGACTGCTGCACTGCTTTCTGCCCCATCCTATTAAAATGAGGCACTTTGTCTTATTGCAGGTATTGTGTTTGGATCGTATATGTGTTATAATATTTTTAAGGCAATCTGTTGAATGATCTCAAAGAAAGGCTGCTCAAAGTAATTTGAACAAATTCCTCAAAAGTATTTTATTTCAGTCAGTACATCCATTCATTCTTCCAGTTATCCAGACTAGGTCACATGGCTAACAGATCCAGGTCAGTAACCCAGACATCCCTGTCCCCTGCGACACGCTCCAGTCCATTCAAGGCAACCCTAAGGGATGTCTAGGTCAGAAACTTTATATATGGTGCCTGGTTTGTGTTCTTGGTCTAACCCAGGATCTCCTCCCAATGAGAAACCTCTGCAGGAAACCATCTAGGAGGAATCTTAGTCACATGCCAGAACCATGTCAATTTACTCTTTCATGCTGAGGAGTTCTGGCTCTATATAAAGAGTTCCTCATGGTATTGCTGAGGCTCAGTCCAGCCACTTTTACAGGTTCTTGTTATTCTGGTGATCTGATCATAAGCGAGAGTCGAGACACTCTCACTAATAAATCTGGAGCTCCATTTTATGGAGAAGTGTTCTCTTTGCTTTTTTAAAAGTTAGTTCTCAATTGTAAAAGGATTTCTTCCATTGGGTGAGGGATGCTGTCTTTTCCTGAAGTGGATTTTGTGAAAGTGGATTTAACCTTTGACCAACAAAAATAAACTATGTTAGAAATCTAAACTCAGATTATTTCTGTCATGCAAACATTTCTCGTTAAATCAGATCAATTTGTGCCTTTTTGTTTCCAGTGTGTTCCACGTTCTCCAATTATCAGTACCTCTATTTTACCACACGGTGTCACCATTGTACTGACTAATAACCTCCAAGCAACCGTGCAAGAAATTGGCGCTGGAATCAATTTAACAAAGATGCACCTCGAAAGCTCTCCATTAAGCGCTAAACGCGTACTATAAGTCTGTATGAAAATAGCGGAGGATTACAGAGATTTGCTCAGACTAAGTGAAGCTGTGATGTGATTTTGGGACTATATTTCCTACAGCCCGTGTTTGACCTGAAGCCGCCGACACCGGTGGCACAACAAACACGCCCCTGTTTAATCTGTCTGCACGTTGGGGAAGTTATTTGCAGAGGGCAAAGCTCGTTAAATTTGACATAGGCTCTCAACATTTCACAAGCATGCAAAAGGCAGTTCAAAGCGCAATATTCGCCTCACTCTCTGTGTTTCTCTCTCTTTCTGTTTTCATTTTTTGTTCTTGAGTGTTCCGCCATTAATTCAAATAATCCAATTGGAACTCAGAACGCCAGATTCTTGTTCATTATTGCCACACAGTTTGCAAATAGAAAATTGCATTAACATAAGAAATAAAGCTAACTTACGAGCCTCGAGGGTGGGTCTTCTTTATATGGTGATTTCTTAAGTGGAGCTCATTTAGACAAAGACAACTGCAATTTTCAAGATTTTCTTTATCTCATTTTTGTAATAAACATATAAATAATAAACTCTAGACATTTCTTGACACATCGCCCTGTTATGAAAGTTAACTGGTATGGTAGAGACTATCCAGACATGTGCATCTGCCGCAGGTCATTTTCTATACATAGAAAACTATGTCCCTATTACAAAATATGAAAAGAAAAAAAACAAAACATTTTAGTACATTTACAGGAGTTACTTATTAATTTATTTAACGAAGTTGCTTCAGTACTACTTTAATGGTTACTGAACTGTCAAAATCAGCAATTTTTGACACGTTCATTTCCTCTGAAGAAAACAAAGAAAATAGAAACATACACACACACACACAGAAAAGCATAAAATGCAGACATGACACCAAAAATAATAAAATAAAATAGCAAATAGCAGTACAAGAATTCCAATACTTTCCAAGCTACTGTATTTTTTTTTAAATTAAAATATATTCTCATATCTTACACTATTTCAAATAACGAAATGTGATTCGGCAGCAAATCTAATTTACATTTCTGTGTATAAAAATATAATTTATGGAACCCCGCAAAGTTTGTTCTATACCCCCAAAATATAACAGTCAGTTGCACATGTATAGTGATCTTCTTCTCTGTCCAGTTATTTTTTTTTATTCATTTTTATATATTTTTTTGTTGTTTTTCTCCGTTTTCAAATCTTTTTGCTTTTTGTAGTTGAGATATACAAAAATAGATTATGCACAATTTGCTGCTCGCATCGTTTCACAATCCATTTCTGTGACAGCAGCAGCAGAGTTCACATGAGAATAAATTATTCAAAGAGGATTTTTTTTAAGGCTCCATTCATTCATTGAAAGGGGACGCATCATGGAAAAGTCACTGAAATAAATATCCCAACTCCGCTGGGGCCTTTTTGTTCGTTTTTCTTTTCTTTTTTTTATTTTAAGATTATTATTATTATTTAATATGTCATTCTACTGGATAGTTCGAGGGTCCTACTTGAGTCTGATTTTGTTCCTGTGGGGGGGGGAGGGGGGATTTTCAGCTTGGGTATGCTGACATTCCCAGTGGATGGATCGAGTGGTCGTCCAAGAGCCACGTCCCCAGCTGGTAAAGAAGTTTGGAGTACCAGTGGACCCCCTCGTTGTGCGCGCTGACCCGAGGCCGGGAGATGAACAGCGAGGAGGACACCCAGTGGGCGATCCTAACGGGCGCCAGGGCCCAGTGCGCAAGCTGGTGGTCCTCGATCACTGCGTAACAGGATGCCAGAACCTGATCCACCACCACGGTCCCCTGTGCCGTCACGGGCGCGAAGGAGCCCTCGTGCTCTTGCGTGTAAATCCGTTTCACGTTCACGGCCACGACTCGCCTCCGCTCCCCGTCGTAGACGAACACCTTCTGTCCGGGTCGCACGTCGCTGGCGAACGTTGCCGACCGCGTGGAGTTCTCGCGGGCGACAAAGATGAGGTGCGCGGCGGTGAGGGTGATCTTCTGGCCCGTCTCGGTCTCGATCACGTAGAAGGTCCTCCTGGTGGTGGAGTCTCGGTCTATGAACATGATGAAGTCGGTGAAGATCGGGTTTCCGACGCCGTCCGCAGCCAGGACTCTGTCCCCGGGTTGGAGGTCTCTGACCGGCTTCTTGGTGCCGTCCTGCAGGGTGACTGTGGAGGATCCCGGGAAGCAGCCACCTGACTTTGCTGCCACTGAATTTTCTGTTGGAATAAAAGTTTATGTAAAGTCATTACACTGACTCAAAAAAAAAAAAAGAAAACGAAAAAAAAAACCAAACTTAAAATGTAAATGTTCTTGATTTTCCCCTGAGCCTTTAGTCATTGATTCATGCTTGTTGGAGAGTGATGTTTTCCTTAAATCTGACAGTTCCTGTGAGACCACAAGGCTTTAAGATATGTTATAACCACTATCAAAGAACTACATTTCTTTCCATTTTGTTCAGTCTTGACACATTTTGATGAGCCCAAAGATTTTTGCATATTTAAGCTCTTTCGGTTGTTTTGTATCAAATGTGACCTGAAACATGAAAGTTCCTGTAAAATTACAAAATTTAAATTTATATTATAGCCATCATACAAAACCTGCTGAAGAAGGCATTTCTCGACAGGTCTTTCAATGTTCACATGTCTTCTTGGCCCTATATGCATTTTTATACTGATGCCAAACTGGCTTCTTTAAACAAGATGTTAAGCCTGATTTTTTGTGTGTGTGTGAAATCAAAAGACTTAATCTCATATAATAATCATCATTACAAAAACACCTAAGAACTTCTTTTTCTTGAACTTATTCATTTTCCACAGGTCTCAGTGCTCCCCCATGCATGTGATATATGTGTATTGACTTAGTCTATAACCTGAAGGTTTTATGATGTTAGAAAATGTAAAGTCATTGCCTTAATTAAAGAATCATTGCCTCTCAAATTTCTTCAGGTTTCACACATTTGGGGTCTCCATGATATCATATGTGTATCAGCCTGAAACTTGATTTTCTTTTTTCTTTTTTTTTTAAACCTCAGCTGTCATTCAAAAGCCACTCAAGAACTAATTCCCCCTGATTTTATTTATTTTTTTTATTTTATTTTTTTTAGCCTTTAGACGTCTTGACGTTCCTGTATGCATTTTGCATATTGATGCCTCGCAGGCTCCTTGATGTCAGATGTGTATTAGCTTGGCCTGTAAAACCTAAAAGCCTGGGCTCATCTATCCTTAATTAGAAAAAACCCCAATAAAGAACAAGCATTGTTATTCTAAATCAGCTTGGTGGATGGAGCTACTCTTGGTAAAGAACACTCATGCCTTTCCCAGCTTCTCTCCCCATATTTACTCAGGTGCAGAAACCTCCATGTGACAATTCACACAAATAGGCGACTCACAACTACTATTTACCCAGTGGAGCCACTTTTCCATGCCTCTCGAGTTGTAGATTTGAATTTAAATGAGTGCCCCCGGACTCTTAAATGCTTGCTGTTGTGCAACATCAATACACCCCCCCTCCACCACCACCCTGTCTACCACCTCTCCTTGCTTTGTTGTCAGTCTTGATGACGATAATTTTGGCCTTGGTGGAAGCTCTTCACATACCAGTTTCTAGGATCATGCAGGGAAAAAAAAGAAAGGGGGAAAAAAGGGAGGTTTTTCTACTCAGAATTTGGGGGCTTTTAATCTTCTTTTAAGGTTCCTGAGCATGAAATGAGGTGACAACTGCAAACCAGATTTGGCTAACATTGTTCGGCCAAATCCTTTCTGTAAAGTCGCATGACCCCTGATGACATGTCAGCCTAGAGCATACTGTGATCTCAGAACGTGTGACATGAATGAGAAATAAGGGATTTATCAATAAAGTGTGGACTGAGAGAAGCGCGATGGTTCATCTGTCAGTGGTAAAGGGAATTTAAGTGTGATGCAGTTAAGGTCTGGATTTTATATATATATATATATATATATATATATATATATATATATGAGACAAAATGAGACAAAACAGAAGCCAGACATTTCACAAGTGATACTGAGATCTAAACACACTACATCATTATATTATGTATTTTTTAAAGAAATGGGATTTATCTAAAATATTGTTGTATCCTTTTCGTGGAGCTTTAGCTTTTCTGGGTCACAGCCAGCAGCCTTGTTGAGACTGCAGTGTGTCGTTCCCACTAGGAGACGGTGTGGGGCAATGTAAGCTTAAGGAATGAGCTGCATGGTAAATGCTCACAAATGGATGATAAGTGCTCATACATCACTGCCTGAAATATTCCTGTGAAATTCCTTCCTCATCACCATTGGTACTGCCAGGAGGTGTATAACGTAGATTAATCAGTCTCATTTGAGATCATTTTTAAACAGAAGATAATTATTTTTAATCTGCAACCTGTTGCACCTGATTGACTGCTGTGTTCTTTAGACACCATGGGTTTGTTTTCTACGCTTCCCAGAAAAGCATCTAGAAAAGAAAATTGCCTTATTTTTCTGAGATATAACTGATGACCAACCCTTTATAAATGTAAACCTGTTTCTGTATATTTTGTTTTCAAAAACAGGTTTCAAGAATCAGACCTGAATATCTTTAGTCCAGGTATGACCTGTTGACACATTGTGATTTTTATGCTGCACAATATAAGGTTGGTCTTGATGCCAAAAAAGTATTGAACATCTCCCTTTTTTCAGAAGCAGAATGTCGATTTCATAGTCGATATTAATTAAAAAACATTTGTGAAATACTCCCTGAACAACAATAAGAAGAATCTGAATTCAAATAAGTGGCTAATCTCTCTGAACGTTTATATTTTCTTACAATACCCATCCTCTATTGACTAGACAACTCAGTGAGTTGTAGGAAACCAATTCAACGACAACTGACATTAAACCCTTTTTCCCAAGCACTATTGTTGCCCCCTGATAGAATTACATCCTGGGCTGTGAGCCAAATTGACATAATAAAGAAAACCCAGTGGTAAGAGAGAGACAGGTACTCCTTCCTGGCACTGCTTGTTCCCCAACCCTAGCCTCTCTACATGGTATATGATTTGATTTGCCTCAAAGGTTAAACCTCTGCCCTGGAAATGATGAGACACCCAAGTTCAAGTTGGAGATTGGGAATCCAGCATTGTTGGTTGTTGTTTTGATAACAGCAATTAGCAAGGCTAAATAATAAAGTTTTCCCCTATTTTTCTGTATAAAAGTTCACAAGTGGAGCTCATACTGAAACACAAGGTAATTGGTTAAAACACTTCATATCAGTTTTTATGTGTGGCAGCCATGTTGGATACTGAATTTAGGGGATACTATTGTTCCATTTCTGTCAGGAAAAACTGAACATCCAATATTCAAGTACAAATATAACATAGACATCCCACCCTGAAGTTATTCATTCCCCCTCCTGGAAAGCCTCTTGGATCATTACCAGGACAAATGTAGTGTTAACCAGTAGGACATGTTTTAAAACAAATCTGCAGCCATTTTTAATCAGCTCCCCTCACTTTTCTTTGCAGGGCCATCTGATAAGTCCAGAAAAAAATCCTGAGCTGCACCTGCTTTTGAAGATTCATTTGCACAGCAGTGTGCACCTCATAGCTCCCATCTTAATGCAACGTTGCAAGCAGGGGAGATCAAGGGGGGTAATCGCCATCCTATAAATTACCCCTAACCCACCTCCAGTAACTAGACACTTATGCGTAATACTGTACATGAACATAAATTGAGAGGAGTAGTCAAGTTACAACTCCGACTTCCTCCACAGTCCAGAAACATGACTGTCAGGTTAATTGGTCTCTCTAAATTCTCCCTAGGTGTGAGTGAGTGTGTGTGTGTGCATGGTTGTTTGTCCTGTCTGTCTCTGTGTTGCCCTGTGACAGACTGGCGACCTGTCCAGGGTGTACCACGCCTTTTGATCGGAACGTTAGCTGGAGATAGGCACCAGTACCTCTCCTGACCCCACTAGGGACGAGGGGGTTAGAAAATGGATGGAAGAATGGATAGTCAAGTTACATGACAATGAGTCACATTGTTGCTGTATTTGTTCATATAATTAAGTAGTGTTTTTTTTAATTTTTCTTATTTACCTTTAGAGTTGCATTAGGGACATTTTCTCACCCTTATATATTGATACGGTATTAGAAAAACTGCAATTCTGTGATGACTTGATTCTGATTTTGGTCCCTATCTTCTCCCCATGCTCTGTCTTTTAAAATGTTCTGGAGACGCCCCTGCTTACCTGCTTTCACAGAGCAGTGGATGTGGGCCTTTGACTCATAGTAGACCCAGTCGAATCCGGCTTCCACGGCGAGCCTGGACAAGGTGCCATATTTGCTCTTGTCTCTGTCTGAGGTGGTGATGTCCACGGCCCTGCCCTCATAGTGCAGGGACTCGTCAAAGTGGTGCCCGTCCTCGTCCCAGCCCTCTGTGACCCGGAGTTTCACCCCGGGCCATTGGTTCATCACAGAGATGGCCAGCGAATTCAGCTTGTCCTTGCATCTCTGCAGCGAAGCAGAAATCAGGTAAATCAGCTGAGAGCAATGCAGATCATTCAAATAAATTGAACTAAAAACATGTATATTTTTTAATCCTATTGCCACACTTTCATTTGCACACTATCTCCATTAAACATCTGCTTGATTTTTTATATATATATATATATATATATATATATATATATATATATATATATCCGTAGCAAGGAAAGATGAACATTTGGACTCGGTGAAGCCTCTCCATCCCCACATGAATCCATAAATTCTCTCAGCTGTGCTGAAACACTGCACCTCTGATCCTGAGCTTGCATTTCTCAGTGTGAGCAGCAGCGTCAGAGGGCACAGCTCGGGTAAGAAAGCTGCTCATGAAATATGGATAAAGCACTGCATTCGCTTCACTGGCCCTATATCATCTGGGTCTTTGGTTTCTGGAAGGTGCGTGAAACGTCCCCCCTTTTCTCCCTATCAAAGAAGGGACAAGATAAGCACATTATAAACGCTCAAGCTAATGTTTTTTGTTTGCTTTAAATCAATAACTGGTTCTGGGGGTGATATGAAGATTATCTTTCCTTAAAATGTGTGTGTGAGCACTCAGTGAAGATACTTGGCCCTCTCCAGGACAACTGTTCTCAATATGTCAAATAAAACATCACAAAGAGTCCTTTCAGACATAGGACAGGGGGGGGGGGCACTTTCATTATTCTGCTCCTGCAAAGTCCTGGAAAACGTGACATGCCTCCTTAAGTGGAGGTGTTATTAGTTTGCTGACAGACAGACCTGTGAAATATCAGAGGAGCCTCACGGACAGCTCAAGATTTCTGAGGTTTCACAGAGACCTTTAATCTGTGTGTCACACTTGTAGCATGTGATGAATAAAAAAAAATGTGTTTTTGGGGGGAGCAACTCACAGAGTGGGGATTGTCGTAGTCAAGAGCCGTAAAAAGCTTGAACCCTGTTTATTAATTCATCAGGTCGTGTGCCGCAAATCAAGCCAAATTCTGCTCAGCCACCATGCATGAAGCAAAGCCCAGCAGGGAGCCTGCAAACCTGCGCTCTTGCGCTCCGGAGGGGTGAGGCGCTCAGCAGCCCGCCTCTTAATCTTTTTTCACAAATGATTTGGTTAGAGGAAACACTTATCAGCTACCTGTCAGTGCAAACATCTCTTTCCCCCACTCACTTATTACATAAATACCTACTTTAAAAGCGATTTAATCCATTAAGTCGAACTCATCTAAGTTAAAATAGAAATCAGAGACAGAGACTTAGACCAGCTAGTTAAAAAGGAAAAGATGATATTTCATAAAGAAAGTAGAGGATACGCTCATCTCCACCTGTTTATTATGAGACACACGGAGCTGAGCGGTGAAGCCGCAGTAAAAGCGGCCCCGTTACCTTTGGAGCTCTGCTCCTCCAAAACTGTACCAGACTAAACGGGATAGTTCTCAAGTTCCCTGGCAATGAATTGGACTTCCTTCACTGAGAAGCAGGGTCGCTTCTCCTTCGGTGAATTGTTTTATACATTTTGTCACAGCTCACATCTACCAGAGTTACCGCCTGCGCGTCTATCACCGAATATCTATTTTCTAAAGCGCCAGAGACTGGGTTAAAAACTGCGCGTAAAGTTCTGCCCGCCAATGCGCGCAACCTAAGGCACAGTGCAAACCACGCTGGTAAATCTTTATACATAAGGCTTAAGTCACCTTCAGTCGCCATCACTTTGCCTGGATGTTAACTCATTGTAATAGTTTTATGTGATGTAAATGAAAAGAACGGCGATCAGGTCTGCTACTTGGACTCTAAGAAGTTAAACTTTTGCTTCAAGTCAAATTGAGGATGCCTTGAAGCTCTTCAAAAATAAGACATGGTCCAGGTTAACAAATTGGCTGAAAAATAAACAATGCTACACAAGACTACAGTAACGAAGTTATCACCCTCCCTTCCACGCGTGTTTAGATCTATTCCAGGAATAACACCCAAGTTCCTTTAAAACCCCCATTTCTATTGGAAATGAACCACAGAACCTCTAAGTTTATCCTCACGGCTCGACTCTGGAAAGAAGCCATCCTCCAAGGCCTATAATTTCCTAATCCCCATCTTTTGGTAACTTAAACGTATCGGATAGAAAGGAGAGAGGAGGGATATGTGGGGAAGTCTGAGACCTCACGCACGCAGCGAATATTTCATCGGAGCCCATGTCTGGTGCAAGGCGCGAGTTCAGAAACTCCAGCGCGCCACCATCGCCACCATCACTCCCACCGTCGCATTTTTATTCTCACTGAGCCGATACGAACCCAAAGCTGCCTGTTCAGTGTTTTCCTAATTCGCCGAGCTCTTAGTGCCGAATGCAAGGACGGAGAGACGCGGCGTCCTGCAAGCCTGGAGACATGAATCGAGTCGCGCAATAAGATCTGCCGTCCTTCCTGCAAAACGCGCTTGCAGAAAACGGCCAACCGGTCCACGTCCACTGGCTCCCCACCCTTTAAGAAATGCAACATCTTTCACTGCACCGCTGCGCGCACAATCCAGAGGGAAGAAATGTCTAAAGCGCATCACCAGGGAACACAATAATCACCTTAATCCAGAAACACACACACACACAAAAAAGAACGAGGCTCTGCAGAGCTCTCAGATGGAGCCTCGTTCAGATACAAATATAGATATGAGGAGATGGAGGAGATGGAGGAGGAGGAGGACGAGGAGGAGGAGGAAAAGGGTGGGTAGGGGTGTGGGGGGGCGCATTAATATTTCAAATTCACTGTCACAATAATGAAGGCCGAGTGTCCTGACTGTCCGCCTGCATATCACTCCTCCAGCTGAATCTCTGTGCGAGAAAGTCCCAGGCTGGCGCATCAGCGTGCATCTGCATTTACAGTGAAGTTAAAAGGCTCAGTGTGAAGAGTTCAGACTTCACCTAACGTGCGCAATCAGTCTGACAGGGAGGCTGTTGCAGTGCGCAGTGATGGTGGTGGAGGAAGAAAATATACAGAAAAAAAAAAGATTATTCAGTGCTCTTACCTGAGTCATCATCCTGTCGGCTCCTGTGTTCTCCTCATCCTTGAAGATGATGTCTGTGTTATAATTGGGAGTGAGCTCTTTAAAGCGCTCGGAGTTCCGTGTGATCTTGCCCTCGTATCTACCGCTCGCCCCCAGGGTCTTCTCCGCCACATTGGGGATGAACTGCTTGTACGCCAGAGGTGTCAGCTTCTTGGGGTGTCTCCTCCTGCCGTAGCCCCTGCCCGGTCCGCATCCCATCGCGGAGGACACCAAGGACAAGCAGATGAGAGCGACAGAAGCGATTCTGGTCCAGCGCTGATGCATGTTAAATATAAAATAATGAAGAAAAAAAAAGATCTAAAAAAAAAAAAGAAAAAAAGAGTCACCGCTGCGGCTGCTGTCTTATCTCAGCTGCAGATGTCCTTGTCTCCTCTCTTCTCCCTTTTTTTTTTTTTTCCGCCTGCGTCTCTTGGTCTCTTACCGCGGCAGGTGCGGAAATGAGCGCCTCAGACTGATGGTAATAACGGGGCACATCGAAAGAGGATATAAAAAAAAGAAAAGTAGTGAGAGAATTATAAGCCACGGGATCTCTGGTTTAAACTGCAGCCGCTCGTGTGAGCCGAGCGCTTTTACTGCTTTGTATTATAGCAGCGATCTATAGCAGGGGTGGGACTTAATTGGCTCGCCTAGACAAACCCTCCTGATGTTATCCCACTGAAAAAAAGGGGGGAAAATCAGGAAAAAAAAAAAAAAAGATTTTCTCCCACCTTACGGTTAGTCTCCCCTTCTCGGAGGACGCGGGCTCCTCCTCCATGGGAAAACATTAATTATGAAGCAAAGCGTCTCCAACCCTCCCGTTTTCGAGCCTATTCACATCACAGGGAGAAACTTGCAAAGTGCTGGACACAGATCTGAAATCAGTGTTAAGTTCTCCGTGTGTGCACCGGGGCAACTCTCCGCATGGAGACACTCGTGGACGCGCAGTGCGCATACCTGTGTTGGATGACTTCGCCGTGATCCGTGTCCAGTGAGGATAAAGACGTTAAAGACATAAAATAAAATGGAGATCTCGCTTGGACTTGAAACGACCTGATCTGGCATTCCCTCTGTAAGAAAAAACAAACAAAAAACCCCATAAAACATAAAACCTATGCGCAAAGTTGCGCAAAAATGCCACTGGTGACACTTTTAGATAATCTAAAGTCTTATGAGATTCCAGTAAACTTACTTGAATTGATGTTACGATTTTAACGGAAAATAGTCTAAATGTTTGTGAAAAAAATCAGGTCTTTGGTGCGCTCGTGCTGTGCGCCATTTTACACATCCAAGCAACAAGACAGACCAACAGAAAAAAACCCAACATATTTTGTCTTAGATCCTATTGAAAAACTAATCAGGGACACCTACAACTCCAGAGACCGTTAGAATGAGCGGGTTTGATTATCAGATGAGATTTCTACGTATTAAAGCACTCAGAATTAATCAAATGACCTCCACTGTTTTGCTGACCGGTTCAAAGCAGGGCATAGCTGTGAAGTTAAAGAAAAATAATCTATGTTGTCCATTTTTTAAGAGTGAAAATAAAAAAAAAACTGACATGCAATTACAACTGTAAGCCTTCAGAGGTTTGTCTCTACCTGCTTAGAACATCTTGAGATTGAAATGTTTGTCCTTTTTTTTTTTTTTTTTTGCATAAATAGCTTAAGCTCAGTGACATTGGATGGAGAGTATCTATGATAATCAGTTTTTAATTCCTGCCATAGATTGTTAGATTTTAATCAAAACTTCAACTGAGCTTTTCTATGAATTTTTTCCTGCAGGAAGGTGAACCTTTATCTCAATTTCACATCTTTTCACACAAGTTTTAGTCCACGATTTTACTCCTTTATGAACTCTGAGCAGCTTCTCTGTCTCAAGTGATGCAAAAATATCCCCGTAGTTATCATGCTGCCTTAATACTTGTCACTTTAATTGATCATGTCTGGTAGGTTTGCAGTTGTGCCTTTCAGTGCACATTTTCAGATGAGTGATGAGTGAGAACAGTGCTCAGTAAGATGTTCAAGGCTTGGAATCTGACCCGTCTTTAAATTTGTCCAGAACCTTCTCCCTGACCTGTGTTCCCTGGTCTTTGTGAAGATGTTTTTAGCAGAAGTTCTCAAACACATCTTTGGGAATTCCACATAACAGCTGGACTTATACCCAGATTAAATGACAGAGGGGTATCAGAGAAAAGGATGATTATAGCAAATGCATATCACACATTTTAGGCTTGTATTTGTAGAAAAAAGAAATTAAAAAAAACACCTAATTGTTCTCCAACTTCACAAATCCAAATAAAATACAATGAAAGTTGCAAATAATGTGACAGACTGTGGGAAAGTACAAGGGGTTTAAATATCTTCGGAAGTTTTTGTAAAGATGAAGGGTGGTGGAGTGCAGACATAATCATGTTCCAGTTTGCACCTGTACTGTTTTCTTATGTATGCAACTAGACTTTATGCGTCAGCAATATAGGAAAGCTGCTTTGACCCAACACACAAAAAAATTAATTCTTGTTTGACATAGCTTCACTCTGTCAGTCCTAACCCCTCACTGCATTCAAGACACATGAGTTCAGACAAAAACAGATATTCAAAACAGTTTCAGGTATTAAAAAAAAAGATTTGTCTCATAACAAAGAGTAATTACAGACAGAGGACTGTTTCGGGGCCAAGCTTGGCTCTCATCACACAAACTGCGTGGCACGTTCGCTCTGAAGTGAGGACAGATATGCCAGGCTTTGGTGTGGCTTCAGTCTCATTAAAGCAGGCTCTGGCTGACCTCCAGTCTGGTGTTGTTCAAGCCTGTGCCAGGCTTGTGGGAACCAGAGGGGGTAAGACTACCTGCTGCTCAATGAGATCGTGATCATCAGCTACTGGCCAAAAGATGGCGTGTGCACCTGGCAAACTGCTGTATAATCCTAAAATGCTTCCAGTGGTGGATTTCGGTTTGGGTGTTTTTCTTAAGATGTCCTCCTCCATAGTTGGTTTTATAGATGAGCTAGTCAAACATAAGGCTCACAGCAATTATGGGAGCACCACAGTCAGTATTTTGCCTGGTGGACCTCAGAAGTTTCCTTCAGTACAAGTAATCATAAAAATGTCTGTCAGGCAAAATAAAACTCATGATAAGGTGAATACTACAGGCCAAAGAGGGTTCTTTGTAAATTAAGCGAGTGACAAAACGCAACGCAGAATGAAATGAATTATGGAGAAATCGCAATGAATTATGCAGCCGAAGGAGCGAGCTGCACTGATGGGTCTGAACTTGAGTTTCTCCCGCAGAGGAAACCAAGAATCTTTCAGGCAGACCTGGGGCAAAGAATATTTGCAAACATTACACTTTAGTGTTTAGCTTTGGTCTACGGCAGCACCAAATGGGTGGAGTTAGAAGCTAAAAGCCAAGGGAATCTCTGCAGGCAGACAGCACAAATCTGGTAAATGAGAATAATAGGAGACATTTTCTTTTCTTTAACTGTCTAAAGGAACAATTTAAAACAACATGATTTCATCGACGATGAAATGATATGTAGCTTGATATGATATTTAAATTTTTACTTAAAAATAAAAATCTACAAAAGCAGGAATGCACTGATACACTAATTAAAACCCTGTGACCAGACAGCACACAAAAGTTTAAAACAGATTTAGGTTGTAAAATAACATCTCCCAGGACAAAGTTAAAGCCATCTTTTGGAAATGAAAAGAGTGAAGCAGATAAGGTGTCATGGTGACTCTGGAAGAGCTACAGAGGTATACACTCAATCCCTACTTATTCACATTGAAATATTGGCAACTTTTTTGTGCTGAGTGGAAGTTATTTGCAGAAAATTCACTGTTCTTTTATACAGCATCTCTAAAATATTCTAAAGAAAATGCAGCTTGGGAAGATGAAATAGTTTGGCAGAATGCTACTTGACAAGTTTTTTTTGTCAAGGAGCCAATCGAGGAGTGCCATTTCTTTTCCTTTTCCTTGGCACTGATTGGCTGTACCTACAAGAGGCAAGGAAGACTGCAAATGTTAGCAATGTGTAGACAGTTTCCCTCCATCCATCCATCCATCCATCCATCCATCCATCCATCCATCCATCCATCCATCCATCCATCCATCCATCCATCCATCCATCCATCCATTTTCTGTACACCCTTGTCCCTAGTGGGGTTGGGAGGGGTGCTGGTGCCTATCTCCAGCGAACATTTCGGGCAAGAGGCGGGGTACACCCTGGACAGGTCGCCAGTCTGTCGCAGGGCATAGACAGTTTCCACTGTGCACATTAATCCATCTTAAGGTATTTTTGGTACTTACACTTTCAACATAGTTAGTTGCAACCATTTCTAGAAGGGATCTGTAATATTCACGGATTTCAGCTGTTCAAGTTTCAGCTGTGGTTTCCCCGAGAAATTGGGGGTCCTCTGTACAACTCTGTACAAAGTGGGAAAATCTGTGTACTGGATAACTATTTGTAATGGACTCCACAAATCTGACCTCGATGGAGAAGTTGGAAGGACAAATTGATAAAACAAACTTTCAATTCAATAAATAGTTTATTAATAGCAAATTAACAAGCTTTCTTTACCGCGAGGCACCACCTGTATAGTAAACATGTAGAAGAAAGGGCTTTTCACATGGCTCTAAATATACGATCTCCATAGTGAAACATAGTGGTGGGAAGATTGTGCTTTAGGGATGCCTTTCTTCAGTGTTGTGTATTGTATCACAGTTTCATTCACATTCTCATTAAGGTTAGATATTTCTGCAAAAGTCAGGTCTGTTTGTGATGTAGTCTGGATGGGATTGAGGTCATTTCAATTACACAATTCATATAAAGAAGTTTGTTATGCCTTTCCCATTCAGGCACAGAGCAGCCAGTGAGTAATCACTTTTTGCCATTTTTGTGTCTCTCTTCCCTCCAGACTTCACCTGCACTGCTTCCTCCGCTAAGAAGTACTCGCAGCTATTGTGCTGCCTTCAATTTAAAATCCTCCCTCTTCATCTTGACATTGAAAGGAATTAATAGATATGCTGTTGCTAAGACGAAATCCACGCCTATGTTTGATTTCTCGAACCACAGTCCTCATGAAGCACAAGCTAGATGCAACCAGGAGTGTTTGATGGAGTTTAACCAGAGTAAGTCCCCCCAATTACTGCTTAAAGCCTCCTCCTGTCTGAATGTTTTGTAACATTGTTAGACGGATTAGGACTGCGGAATAATCACGCACAAAACATTTAAGCAGTGTCAGGCTGCTGTGCTGTTTTCCCTTTACTGCAAATAGGGTTTCCTTTTTGTCAGTCAATCGGAAAGCCGGCTCAACCGCAATTCATTGTGGGTTTTTCTCGTTCGCAGGTGGAGTTCACATTCAGACCTTTATCCTGTTTTGAACATTTGACAAACCGTTTACAACACAGGCAGGTAGCCACCAATCCCACAAACATGTGTCCTCTTTTGTCCGGGCAATAATGTGTGAATGGCCGTCCTCTCAATGGTTTATCTAAGTCGCACGCATAAAGCATTATGTGGAAGCAGTGAGTAACAATCCAGCCCAACAGATACAGGTGCCCTGGAGCTAATCCGTGAGCTACAATGGGAATTTCACAATACTGTATTTGGAATCACAGCTCTCCCGGAGTCTGTAAAGGCATTTTATTTGCACTCTCCAGCCGCTCCCAATACTTAAACATTAAACGCCAAGGCTAGACAGGCAAAACCACTTTGAACTGCAGGGCAGGGTGAACTCTGAGGGAGGGGAAGGAGCGCTGAGAGAGCACAGAGCAAAGGGGGCTGGTGTTTGAGCTCAAGGTGAGTCAGTGCAACACCATCAGAGTCTTTTGCAATGGTGACGGAGAAGGGAGGGACCACATGTGTCAGTATTTTTAAATATGACTGTATTTAAAGTTTCACACCAGACAATATAAACAAAATCATATTGTTACTTTTATGCCTCTGTGTTTATGCGCAAAAATGTATTATGTAATATACCTTTAGAGGCTATATGCAATTATCTTTTAAAGCTGCATGATGCAATGTTTTTAAACAATGTGTTTATATATATATATCTGTGAAAAGGAATTGGAGCTTCTCCTTGTAGTCCTATTGCCGTCTGCATAAATACCCTCAGTCAGACCATGATCCTAACAGTCAACAGACAGATCACCCAGGTGTCATTTGTGGACATGATTGAATTGAGAAATGAGCATCAATAATTAGCTATAGAAGCATGTCTTTTCAGTGTCTGAGCAAATGATTGATATAAAGCAGAAACCATCTGTCTACAGTAGATGTCTAATTCTACTTCCTTCCCTTACAACCACTAAATGTGTTGTATTGGTGTTGGAGTGACTTTCAAGATCTAAACAACACTTTAAATGATGGTTATTGTCAAAAACAGCCTTGTGGTGAGTCCACCAGGTAGGCTGGGTTTCTAAAGGGTGCCGGTTTGCTAAGCCTCCCTGCAACTGCTTTCACACAACAATTCTCCTGACTGGATAAATCACCAACTATGTTTTTATGAACTCACACTAGAGTTGGATAGAGCAGCTATAACTGCTTTCCTCTTGGTTGGCCATTGGGTTATGAACAGGCATTCCAGATTTAAGGTCACCATTCCTCATCTTATCCCTTGCATTCATTATTTTTCTTTCATTCAAGCTTTCAATTTCAGACAGAAAATAATATAACTGATAGCTACAAACATAACCATATCAGAAAAAAGTTGTAAAATTGATGGGTGATATATGCCCTGCAGCATGTACATCTAAGGTATTTGTGGAAAATTCACCTATTCGCACATCCTTTTGGAGAGCATATCTAAAATATCAACTTGGAAAACTGAGACACCTTGGCACAATGCCACTTGACACTCTTTGGGCTGGCATGTGCAAAGCAGCCAATATAGGAGCAGCATTCATTTTCCTTGGTACTGATTAGATGTACTCCCAAGAGAGGTTTTAAGAAGGTCTCTGGATGTTAGGTTCTGTGGTCGTGCAAGACGGTTTCCACTCTGATATCAAGGATGGAAAATTAAATAAATACATTTCTGGTGATTGGATACTGGCTAATCAGCAACTAGGCCAAAATGCAGCAGTCCTGCAAAAGTAAATCAACCCTTGTTGCTTTTATAAGAATTAAGAATGAAAGAGGCAGCCAGGCACATTTTATGTAATGAACAACATCCAGTGACTAACAGCAGGTGTGACCACTTCTAGAAAGGAAACTGCATTAACTGTTTGCTCAGCTGAACCATTCAAGCATGTGATACATATTACTATATATTTAAGTTGTTACATGGATGACAGTGACTTATGGAAAAATGGCAATTGAACAAAAATCATCAAAGTGTAAGTCTTAGGCCACCATAATATTAGAACTTTTCTTTAAGCACAGTGGTGGAGTGGTGATTACAAAAACTTGCTTTGTACTCACAGGACAAAGTCACATTACAGACATTGAATCAGACACTTTTAACTACCAATGTTTTAAACAATTTTGAGTCCACCTGTCCAACAGCTTAAACTAAAATTGTATCATTCAGTACAACAACATTGCCAAGCCCATCAGCTTACTCTGTAAGCTGAGAAGGAAAAGAATCAATGTGTTGTATTGCAACGTTAGACAGTGGAACTGAATGCACTTGATTATTTACTAATAATAATCATAGAGGTGTACGCACTTCTATAAAAGTAGAACCTTTGGCAGTTTTGTTGATCTAGAGCTTACATGTGTGTGTTAGCATAATGCCAAGTTGGAAAGACATAAGCAGTGACCTTAGAGAAGCATTGTTTCTGCAGACCAATCTCTCAAGAGTTATTAGGTAATTTCCAAACAATCTGAAGTACATCATTCTACACTGAGAAAAGGGAAAACATGAAAGTGCCAAAAGTTAGCTATGAAACACTTAAATAAATTTGAAACTCAAAGACTAAACAAAAACTAAAAATATGGCACGCTAATTTTAATTTACAAAGGTACATCTGAGTAAAACACAAAGCCTCTGGAACAATATCAGTCCTGTAGATGAGAACAAGGTATGTTTAGGTTTGGTCATGATGCACAAGACTGTGTTCAGAGAAATTATAAAAAGAAATTTTACTCTCACACTTCTGGTGTCACTGGTAGACACACACTTTGCACACTTTGCAGTCACAGGACCTGACCACTGTGCAGTTATGGCATGGACAATGGACTCCTCTGTAACACACACTATTCTGGAGTCAAACAAGAGGATATCGGTATGACATGAAGTTTGACTGAAATTGAATCACCATCTGGAGAATTTACCAAAACTTAAAGGCGATTTGAAAACAAAATAGCTAAAAAAATGAGAAGAATCAAGATGTTGCAATGGTTCAATAAAAGTACAGAGATCAACGTGGTAAGCAGTAGTTGACGATGATGCCTGTTGATCTCAGGTCAAGGAAGAATGGACTTGTTTAAGATGTTAGAGAAGCAAGGTATACAGACTACCATCTCTGAATGCCCAAAATGTTGAACCGTGATCCAGATTCATTTGGAAATGTTAAAATTACCACCTGGTTTTATACACTTTAAATTCAGAGATTATGCTGTTTCTTTTCAGTGTTTCAGGCTGATGGCTGTGGTGTGATGGTGTGGAGCATAATTTTTTCAGCATACTTTTGGCCCTTTTGTACCGGTTGAGCATAATTTAAACACCAGAACTTATCTGGGTATTACTACAGACCATTTCCATAGTTTTTTTGTCATTAGTGCATCCATCTTCTGCTGGCAAACTCTAGCAGGACAGCAGATCATGACACTAATCTCAGTTCTTCACACATTGGTTACTTGAACATGGCAATGGGTGATTTTATTTTATTTTTTCCTGTCATCACAGTCATTAGATCTACAGCAGTGTTTGGTGTTATGGTTAACCTATTTTAGCCAGTTTTTCTCTTTTTTGTCTTGTCTTGGGTCTAGATTAATATGTTACCTCACCTCCCTCCTCTTATCTTCCCCCAAGTTCTCTTACAAACCTTCATAATAAAAGAGCCAAAGCAGGAATTTTCCTCCAAATATGTGAAGCTTTCTCCCATGGCAACAAAAGCCTTTTGCTGTTCCCCTTTATATCCAAATAGACTTGGCATGCTTGGAATGAATCAATATTTAATTGAATCAGAAATAAAACTGAATTGTGACTTTATGAATCAGAGCCATCCATTGTTAGAACAACTAGCATGGCCTGTTTCATATTTTCTGTGTTGAAATTTACAATCCAGGCTTTTGTTGTGTAAAATAAATTTTGAAGCCTTGAGTGAAGAGCAAACTCTGACCCAAATCATCAATGACAATAAGCAGCAAAACTAGTAGAATGTAGTCAATTAAAAACAAAGAATGACACAATCTTTTAAAAAAGAAAAGACTCATTTGAACTCCTGCTAGTATGAGCTGTCTGTTCCACTCTTGTCTAAATCAAAGCCCTCACTTTAACAACAACAAAACACTTCCAATGGCAGGGACCCATAACTAAAAATAATATCCTATTGCTGAAGTGCATTGCAAAAGCAGTCATTCCTGTTGAACTTTCCCACATTTTGTCATATAAAAACCACAGAATTTAATGTTGTCAACTGGATTTTGTGTAATAGATGAACACACACTCCATAGTACTGGAAAAGATAGAACATGTTCTGTGGTTTTCAAAACAGTTCAAATCCACACTTGAAAAGTGGCAAAGAGTTATATTCATTCTAATTTTGATTGGAGCAACTAGGGTCCAGTGCAACTAATTTAATATCAGGATAAATGCAGCTGTTCTGTGAAGAGCTTAGAGGATTGTTAGAGAACATTAGTGGACAGTCATCAAGAAAAACAGCGGCATCGCTGGGACACACCAAAAGACACCTTCAGCTTAACAATTATGAACTACTTTGTGTTGGTCTGTCACATAGAATCCCAACAAACTTCTTTGACGTTTGTGGCTGTAATGTAATGAAACATGAAACATTTCAGGCATGCTTTTCCGAAGTTTGACAAAAGTATAGAACCATATTACTGTTGCTTTTTTTTTGTTGTTGTTGTTGTTGCACCATGTTGATTATACTCAGATTTTCTCAAAACAAGAGTTATAAAGTGGCATAAAGAGTACAGTTAGAGTATTATATTTAACACTAAATGTGAACTTTGGCAGATATAATGCTTGTACCAACACATGTTGATCTACAAGGCTACAGGAGAGAGTCAGTTGGAGAACACCACCAATGACTCGAAGACATAAAGTTGTGAAACAGCATTATAAATGATTAATGCCCCAATCTGATTCACTGTGATCTGAGAGCACTGGCTGTACAAATATACTTCTCAGAGATGAGCAATGTGCTTCAACATGAACTCCTCTGGGTTTGCTTTCATTAAAGTGAGGACACTGATTCTATCTCTCTAATGAGCCCTGAGTGCTTCGAGTGTGTGCCATTTCACCTCGGGCAGCGAAAAGCGATGGTAATAACTCCCCTCTGACTGAAAAGGGGAATAGGAACACAACAAACAGCAGAAAAAGCTTCAATCACGCCCCGTTAGCAGGCTACTACACTACCTGTGCCGACCGCAGTAACCACCTGTCTGCCTGAGTCACTTCATTTTTGATAACGAGGTGCTCAGACATTCCTCTTCTCAATCAGCTCTTTCTCATTTGTTGCAGTTATGAATGCAAAACATCGCGTCTCTTAGCAAACTGACAACAAAACGTTTGTTTGTTCCTGTGCAAGGTAAAAAATAAGTTTTTGTTTTCCATAGAATTTCAACCAATCTCCGGTCGATTTGCAGCAGATATCTCAATTTGTAACCAAAAGAGGAGGAAGTGCTGACATGCAATAGATAGACTTGGTGCTAGTGTTAAATCAAAGCTGATAGCAATCAACCTATATCCTTCCCGCTTCTGCTCATTCATTCAGACCCCACTAATCCAGGAAACTGCAGCTGCTGATCAAAATTGTTGCTTAGAAGGAACAAGGAAAAAGAGCTGATGTGGCTGAGCCTCATATCTTACTGTAAGAGGTTTGGATGGACACAGATCTTTGTCAGCTGGATGTCTGATCACAATCTGTAGTGGAAATATTGGCAGTTTAATAGTGTTGACAAACTACTTGTACAGATCGGATTTTATTTTACTAAAACAACCGCAAGCATCAACATTTAGGAAGCAGACTGAAGTCAAGAGGAAGTGATTTGTGGTTTGCAAACATTTTCATGAATAAAAGTCTAAACTCTGCAGGGTGCATTTGTTTTCACTTCACCTGAGATATTACTTTGTAGCATAACTTTTTTGGTAAATAATGCAAGCCTTTTGGAGGCGTTTCTCTGTCATCTCTTTTCATGCAGACAGAGAAATTTTTGCCTCTTTGCAAATTAGTTCAGTCAGACTGAATGGAGAGCATGTATGGAAATTATTCTAACAAAGGGACATGCTTTGATCTAAATCATTCTATATTTAGGCTCTGGCTGAATGTTTAAGGTAGTTCTCCTCCTCAAAGGTGAACCTGCTCCAGGATCAATTCTGGAACCGGTGTTCTTCCAGTATTGTTCTTTATTAAACATCATGCTTCTTCCTATCCACTGTAACAACAGTTTCTGTCCCTATTGAAACAACCTCTACCTCATGATGCTGCCACCACTATGTTTCATTATTGGGAGATCGTAAATCAAGTTGGTGTGCAGTGCTTGTTTTCCTCAAAGCAGAGTGCTTTGCATCAACTTGTTCTGATATGACCTGAGCACCGTCTTCCACATGTTTGCGTGTCTCGTACAAGATTTGTTGCAAACTGCAAATTTGACTTGGTGTTTTCTTTCAGCAGCGGCTTTCGTCTTGATTTGTAGAGTGCACAACTAGTGCTGGTTTGTTCCGGCAGGTTTTCTCACCCGAGCTGCAAAGTTCTGCATCTCCATCAGAGACACTATGAGAGTCTTGGGAGATTCCCGGGTGACCAGAGAGAATCAACGCTGATATTAAATGCTCTCAGCTCCACCTTGGCTTATACCCTCATGTCCTCAATAGCAAGATCCACCCTGAGATGTCTTCAGTCTGTTTCGTTTTACAAGCAGGACCTCTCTGAGAAAAGATTCATAAAACGGACCAAATCCATTGACGGCAGCTTCATAAAAGACCTAGGCTCTTGTAGCTATTTTTATGATTTGTTTAGCCAGATTGCTCACGTGAGCTCAGGGTCTAATTGTCTTAAATGGCAGCGGCTTCTGTTTGTGACACTTAAAAGAGGCTATATTGAAGTGACCTGCATTAAAACCTCTTTGATGTACGGCAAGCGATGGATCGATTTAACTGAGAGGAAAGCAAAGACCACAAACAGACATGTAGCTTAATTTAACTCTGCCACCAAACGTTCATTTGTGGTGACATTCATTTTATCAAAGATAAAATAAACAAGATGTGACATTAATTTATTCAGATAAACAAAAGTATGTATTAAAAACTAAAACAAGTCTAACCAGAAAGACAGTTTATTTTTAAGGAAATATCACAGGTTTCCTCTCAGGCAACATTCTAAATCATTTTTTTAAATCATTTTCATTTACAATGTTTTGCTTACGCTGCAAAATCTTGAAGTTACACATAGAAAGTACCAACATTTACAAGGTAAAAATGAATAATTAAGTTAGTTGTTTTTCCCTTAATAAAAAGATAAATCACAATTTCAAGACTGCAGCTTTTATTTTTCTGGTTATTTTTATCTCACAATAGGATGGATGGATGGCGTTAGATAAGAAACTGTTATGAAAGTAAAGTTGTTAGACTTTGGCAGATGTTCATCTTCCTCTTACCGTGAACATGAAGGATGTAGGTTAAAGCATAATCAGGAATTAGAATGGTCTAGTCAAAGTGCAAACCTAAATCCAAGTGAGAATCTGAGGCAAGACTTGAAAGCTGGTTCTCACACCTTTCTAAAATATTTATATGTTAGAAATCTTTTCATTTCCCTTCAGTCAAACTCTTTGTGTTGATCTAAAATCACAGGGAAACACATGGAGGTTTGTGGTTGTTCACTTACAAGAATTGGGAATACTCTTGCAATGCAACGTAGCTGCAGTCTACAAGCTCTCTTGACAAAGCATGATAAGTTTGAAATGATAGATAATGCACATGTTTTTCACCACAGTTGTTGATTCACAAGCTGAGGCGAGGCACATTCTTTCACTCTCCACCAAAGTTCACAAAGTCTAAAGGCTGCCTCTACTTCTCGCTCCGTCTGTGCACAGCTCGGTAAGCCCAAACTAATCCTGTCCTGCCACCGCAAATAAAACCCCAAGCCCTAAATACATTTCAGAAGTACAAACGAGGAACTGGAGCATTACTTTAGGTGGGATGTATGAAGAAGAAGGTGGGCTGCTGGGGCATGTCTTAGCAGGTCCCAACAACATATTTCGGTTGCTATATCAGTTGCTTTTCAGGATTCAGTTCCTATTACAAATTGATCTCTGCAAGGTCTAAAAAAGTACCTATGTTTGGCTGCTCTGGTTTTAAACGAACTCAAACTCATTTCCTGTCGACAGGTGGGAAACTCCTCATCCTTTATCTTTACTGCCTCAGTAAAACGTCTGCCCCGTCAGTCTCAGAGGGAGGAGTTTCACCTTTCTTTCCAGTGTGCTGCTGAAGGTTTATAAAAGGCTTAGATCACAGGTGAGGGGATCACAGAGCAGACAGCACAGGTGTTTGAACAGTGAACTGAAGACTGTTTTAGTGCCCTGTATATTTGAACATAATCTCAAATCGTACGTTATGTTTCAGCTTTGTGAAGACGTGTTTCTGTCTGCAGATCAAAAGCACAGGAAACGGACCTGCTCCCACTGGAGATGGTGGCAGCATATTGTACTGTCGCCCAGCTTGCAGATAATCCTGCTCAGGGCCTTTATTATTTAATACCAGCGTAAATTGATGATTGTTTAGGGCGCCTTAAAATTGATGTTTATGTCATTACAGGAAAGGTGCTTCCCCCACTTTAGATCTTTTTTTGTGTTTCTCATGTAACCTCGCCTCACATTTATTTGAAAATTCCACGTTGCAAACTTTTGCATATGAGTTTCATCCAAACATTTTGCACCTTTTAAGGAAGGTTAGGGCAACGGTGGGAAAACATTCTCCACTTGCGAAGCTCCCTGAAAACTGGCAAGATGGTGTGCAAAAACTCACCCACTCGCTACATTGTCCAGGCTGCCAACCAGACTGGAGCTCAGCACTCAAAAATGTATCAAATTTACTATCCTCAAAGTATTTTCCTTAAATACGGAGGCACTGAGTGAGATGTTACTGTCTGAACAGGCAGACGTGGAGAGTCAAAGAGGTGCTAAACGTTTTATCACAGCAAAAGCTTGACAAATCTGAGATTTAGTCTAAATCTCAGGTTTAGACTAAATCTTAGACAAAAAGGTGCAAAAACAGACTCATACTAGGAGTGTCAGCTGCTTTGGTCCCTATCAGGCTGTTTGTCTGTCTGCATGTCTGGGTCACAGTTGAAATAGTTGAAACAGTGTGCAGTGTGACGCACAGCAGGCCAGTGCAGAAAGCAGAGCAGCAGGCGGACTCATCCAAGGTGCTTTAGGGGTTGCTGGAGGTGGCTTATGGTGCTCCATATCATTTCGTGTGAAAATGTAATTATTAGGCAGCAAATCTGTTCCTAGAATGTATGTACAGTAATACTACTTTGTATTTAAGGGTGCAAGAGTGAAGAAGAGTTCTGCCAAAATGTTCTGATTTTTATTTGTGATTATTTTACAAAGAGAACAGATTTTCTGTTGCAAAATTTTGCAATAGTTCAGAATAAATATAACAAATTTATCATTATCTCTATATGCTGTGAACCTTTTCATGTCATTACCATTTTAATTAATTTAATCACCATTCACTTCAGGATCATGGATGAGCCAGAGTCGATGGCAAAGGTGTGTGAAATCGCCAGGACAGGAACAAGACCGAGACATATGAACAGCCATGCACACACACCATCAAATCTAAATATGTAGCTGCCATTTTGGCTCACAAGCATGTTTTTAGGATTGTGGTGAGGAAACAGAAAAATTACTCACATGCACAGAAAGATCAGCAAATAATTTAGGAAGTTTTATTAGTTTTATTTTCAATTCTCAGGTGATGTTTGATAGAACTTATTGTCTGAGAATTAGTGAGTTACATTTAACATGTTATCAAATCAATACACACAAATACAAAAATATTTTAAATTTTTAATGAAAGAGTAGTTCTCATACTAAAAGATTGAGTTTTATCAGTCACTTTGGTTTTCACTTTTTATCATAATTAATTTAGTGTTTACTAATTTTTTAAAAGCACAGTCTGGATTTATATCCATACACAGACAATCCAGTACGCGAGTTGTCCTTAAATGCACTGTTGAAGTTCACCTGGTCTAACATAGGACAGAGTCCCCTCGATATAGTACCGGCAGGTGGTCAGATGCCTTTACAGCAACAGGTATACATTACATGCAAGTTTAAATTCATCAATAATGAGCAAACAGATTCAGAAATAGACTGTGATGCATTTTTTCCCCTTCAAGAACACAACTCACACAGCAGGAACACTCAGAAATTTCAGCCCTAAATATCTGAGTTAAAGTATGATTTTGTCATAATGAATGAGGCTAAAAATAAAGCAAACTGTGAGAATCATGAGAATGATTAGGATTAATTTTAGAACTGCGACTGTTACAAATCTATTTAAATAGCTGTTTTAAGTTTTTCCATTTGATATTTCCACCCCCACGTTCCCCAGTAATATACACCAGTTTCTGCAACTGCTATCAGCTTAATCAAGTAATATTACGATGATATTGGCAGAATATTAAAAACACTGAAAAGTGCAACAACAGAGAAAACCTTGTTTTGTTACGTACGTAACTAAATTACGAACTGCATTACTAGATATAATCATTTATATTATACTAAGAATGTACCTTAGATCATGTTTTATGTGCAGCTATGATGGGGGTAACCAGTCCAACTGGACTCATTATCAGTCTTTCAACTTGCAGATGTTTGTTGTGAGGGTAAATCTTTACCCAGTGAAGTCGCAAACTACTGCGAAATAACAAAAGATTAAAACTAGACTGACATTTTGTTTTGTAGTACAGTTGGTACCTCAAAACCAATTGTTTTGAGTCTTTTTTTTTTCTTTCCTACCTCCATTTCAGGTAACCTGCAAAAAGACACTCCTATAGGTCAAAGTTCACTTCCAAGTGTATGTGTGATGATTTCATCAGAGTTTCAGTAACCACTGGACAACCAGACACAAATGGAGGCGGTTTCTAAGCTAACATATAAAGAAAAAAAAAATAGGTTTAATTATTTACACTAAATGTAGTGTCCTGTTGGGTAAAAACACATATCCATTCATTTTTAAAGCATCAATCTTTAAATTTCACAGAAATAATCACATTTTTGTGGAATTAGTTTTCACACAACACACACCTAGACATATTTTGTTCACAAATATGTTTAGATGATGCTTCTTCAACTTTGTGTAGTATCATTCAAAAATGATGCTTCTACAACCTCCCATCTGACCATAACAACAGCAGGAAATAATAAAAATGAAATCACATAGCACATAAAAATGGATGCTAGATAATAAAGGTTCCCCAAACACACATAAAATGTGTCCCGTAAGAAGCAATATCTCTAACACTAAAGGGGCAAGTAAATTTCAAAGCTGAGGTAATGGATGTTGAAAGATTAATAAAGAGTCTCCTGTTTATCTCACCATTGTTAAAGTTGTGGTTTTTAGATGTTTACAGAGGTCTTGGCTGCAGCACTTAAAGCTTTGAAAAAGCTATAAAAAAATAAAAGAGTGACAATCCGTGAACTACCTCAAAGAGAGTTGGATTTGTGCTCTGCTACTGCTTTTACTGCGCAGTATTTATAGCACTGAAGTGTGTTCACATGCAAAGAGTCTGTCACATTGAAGCCACAAACTTTGATTTGTTTTATTGGGATTTTTATGTGGCATACAGTAGCACATAATCATGAAGTGAAAGGATCAATGTCTTTCATAATAAAATCTAAGAAGTGTGGCATGTATTTGCCCACCTTCATTATGATACCCATAAATAAAATCCGGTGCCACCAAATGCATTCAAAGGTCACATAATAGCTAGACAGAGTCTATGTTCATGTACTTTAATCATCTGTTTTGTGTAATTCTGGAGGAGCTGCAGAGTTTCACAGCATACGTGCGAGAATCTGTTGACAGGTCAACTATCAGTCATGCACTCTTTCCATCTGACCTTTATGTAAAAGTGTCAAGAATGAAAACATTCCTGAAATTCTAAAGTTAACCATAAGTTATGAACATTTCCTGAAAATTATATTTTTTGGCCGATAGCAAAAACACGAGCAAATCCATATTTTTTGCTAGGGTATTGCTGGCTTGTGCTGCTAAGCTTTAATTTGTACAACCGTATGTTTCTTTTTTATGCCCCCTAGTTTCCTACAGGGATTTATTACTTGTTTCTCATTCATTATACATATCTTTGTTATCTTCAAAATTCAAGTGGCACAAACAAGGAGACACAAAAACATCAGAAAGTTGAGCAGCAGTGATGGACCGAGTTAAATACATGGAAAAACTGGAAAAGTAAAATAAAATGAACATGAGGAAAAGTTCTAAAGATATCAGTATTTTTGTAAGGAACTGCTTAAATAAGATTTGCAGGATGGAAACTTAAATGCATCTACTCATTGCTGTCTATCCCCCTCCATCTGATTCCATCATCATCATTTCTGATTGGAAAAAGAAAAAGAATCAGCCAGTAATCTGGATAAAAACCAAAAAACATGGACAAAAATAACCTATGACAGCCTTTCATTTTGTCAGGTAATCTTATTGAACATTTTATAGGAAGGCCTGAGTTTAGACATTATGATTTTTCATGCCTTTTTCCTCATGAATGTGGAGGATCAGTGTGTGAGAGGATCAACAGATGATGTGGGGGCCAACAGGGGGCACTGGGGGCCTAATCCTCAATTCAAGGGAACATGGAAGAGAATTTGCTTTCGCTTCTGCTAATACCTCCCTGCATCGACTTTGTAGCAGCCAACTGAATCAGATGGACAATTAATTTCTCTTATCACATTTCAAGATATTAATGTGCTTTGAAGAAGCAATCAATCTTGTGTGTTCAACGAGCCTGCGGACACGACTGCTCCCATCTGAACCGTCATCAGTGAGTCAGTGATGTCTAATCAGGACTTGATTGGCACCCTGGGTAGAAACGACCTGTGAATCAATCAAATGTGAAGTGCATTTTCAAGGGCTCAGCCAGCTCTCTGCAGGCATACACACTCCTGTTGGGCTCTCTGTAAATATTCCCATGCATTTAATGCGGTGCGTTTTTCCACATATATGCCCGGTTTAAACCTTTTCTAAGAATATCTGCTTAAAATCGGATTGCATTCAACATAATCAACAACTTTAAGAGGCTTTCGCTCTAATTATTCTCTAAGTCTCTCTGCTTCTGTGAGTTATTTGCTATGGAGAATTATGATAAAGCACATTGTTTTCACCAATTATTCTCCACGGAGAGAATGACCTGCTCCCCCTCTCTACCTACTGAGCCGTGGTTACCAATGGAAACGGTGTGAGACTAACATTTACTCTTTTGTGTGATGCATTGCAGTTTAAAAAAAAAAAGAAAGAACAAAGCACAGAAGCGTACTGTGTGCAAGAGCGAGAGGGAGACAAGGCTCTGCAGAGGCTGAACTTTCTCAACTAACGTACCTTGTGAGGCTGATGGTGACAAAGATAAATTAGCCAGAGAAAGAGCAGGGAACGCTTCAACAGCAGCCGACCCTCCGACACCAATTAGCAGATTGATTATGCGCCTGAGAGAAGCGGACGCTTGTCAATCAGCGCCACACAAGGGGAGCGACAGGAAGGAGCTGGTGTGGATGTACCTGGAATGTTAAAGGAACAAGAGGCTGCTCCAAGGGACTCATACAGAGGCACTGATCCATAGGACTGTGCAGCGATCAACACTGACACACTAAAACAGCAAAGGTGCAAATACCACTATGCCATATAGAGGCCCAAATACCTGCAAACTAAAATACCTGTATCACTGGATGCAAGCAGGCCCGTTTGTGCGCCCAGATTCCTATACAACAAAGATCAGAGTAGATTACTGCTCATTACAGTGACCTGCAAAATTGTCTATACCCCCTGAACTTTGTCACATTACAGCCAGGAACATGAAGTGAAGTGGAATGAAAATGACGCAAAACTGCCTACAAATCAAAATTTGTGCGATGTACACCTTTTATTCTGATACCCTTAAATAAAATCCAGTGCAACCAATAAATTAATGTATAATTTACGTATAACCTAATCTCAGTATAAATCCAGGTATGCTGCTAAGGCCCCAGAGGTTTGTTAGAGAACACTAACGAACAAACAGCTTCACAAAGAATATTGTTCTTTGCAACCTAAGAATAAAGTTGTAGAGAAGTTTAGCACTTTTGACCATTATGTATCTCATTAAACTAATTGCACACTTAATGTTCTGCAAAATCTGCTTGGAAGCATGGGCCTTCAGCATTTAAACAAACAAATGTGAAGAAAAGGTTTGCTAACAGCTTCTACCGCTAACAGTCGTTAGCACCAAGACATTCTAACTTGCAACAAGAAAGCAATCAATTTAGGTGGGAGGTAATTCCCAGTTCTGAGTTCAAATGTTTGTGGAAATCAAATGCAGCATAAGTACAGGGCAAAAACAGAAGAAAACCTGTTAGAGGTGGCAAAGTAGTTGGGGCTGGTGAGAGATTCATCCTCCAGCAGAAGGGCAACACTAAACGTACAGGCAGAGCTACAGTGGAAAGGTTTACAGTACATCAAGTGAAATTAATGTGTTGAAAAGGCCTAGTTAAAGCTCAGGCTTGAACTTAATTACAGCTATATGTATAAATTCACATATGTTCTTTCCCTTTCGCAAGTAAGCACAAACTCTGAATTGGACCAGTAAACAAAATAACTTTATGTGCATGGATGTTTTCAGTTATATGACAAAATATGAACTTTTCAACAAACATAACAATATTTGCAAAGTATTGTTTGTGTATGTCACTAGATTTGATCATTTTCTCCAGTTGATGCACAAACGTCTCCATGTTATTCATTTAATCCTGAGGAGGTGGGCAGTGCTGTCCTCTGGATGGTAGCAGTCCTGTTTGACTTCATTTAGCAAGGACACGCCAGCAAGGACATAAAGTAAATAAACGCTAAATTTGGTGCAGCCTGACAAAGGCAAAAGAAGAAGAGGTGCTTCATCATTTTTAATTTACATAGAATATTGGAAATCCTAATGTTTTCATCAGTTCAAACTGGGTCACCTGCATAGGGTTAATAATAGCAAGCAGATGTGCAGCTGCAGCTCAGTTTGATGTATGATTTCACATATGCAAAAACACTGACTGAGGAAAGTCAACAGTTAAAGTCCACAAAGCTGGATGGGATAGCTAAACTTGGAAAAGATAAGGACAGAATTAGATTTGGCTGCAGGAGGAGAGACCATTAGGTCCTGATTCTCTGCCTCTCCCTCACAATATATGGTTCACAGTCACTCTTAAAAGGATGAGATGATGACATCACCCCCATATTCAGAATAGCAACTGCATGAAAGAATGAAAAAAAAGAGGGGAAACAGAAACCAATTTGTTAGATTAAACATTTCTCATGCCGCTGCGTGATTTAGAAGCCCCTCTGACCGCAGTCGCACAAGGTTTTACCCGCCCTAAAACACAGTATTCTGAAAATCTAGCCCAGACAGAATTTCTAATTATAGGCTACAGACGCAAGAAGGTCAAAGGCTTATTAAAAGTCAAGATTAAAATTCCCAATGCATATTATAAGCTACCTCCTCCCCTCACTAGCAGTTATTTGCTAACTCATGCCAGCAAAGTGAGCAATAATTCTCTAGAGGAGCAGGTTAAAGTACATTTGAGGTGAATATATGCATGTGTGTGTGTGTGTGTGTATAGGGGTGTGTGTGTATGTGTGTGTGTGTGTGTGTGTGTGTGTGTGTGTGTGTGTGTGTGTGGGAGGATAATAGTGTTTCAAATAATGTGCAACAAGGTATTCCACTGAGCAGATATCTGCCTATTGCTGTTTATTATCTGTCATAAAAACTAACTAAGCAATTTACTTTGTGATTAAATATGTTTATTTAAGTAATTATGAATACTTAACATTAATTTGGTACTTGTATCATCTTAAAAACACATGTTTTAAGTGCTTGTTAAATTAATAATCAGTAGCAGCACTGAAATTATTTAGAATTTAAATTCTTTCATGAGCCATTTTATTTTTTAGTTTTTACTCCAATCTTGGCAAAATGCACAAAAAAATTATCAATTTGCAATCTTGGATTTGCAAGCCTCTTGTGTAGCGTTTGTATATTCTCTGAACATGTTCAGTCAAAATGTTTGTCACAAAATACGATGACGTGCGTAGCAGAATAGAGACTGTATTGGCAGCTGCAGCGCTGCAGCTAGAATTCTAGTTATTAAATTTAACATTGTTCAAAGATGAGGAAGGACTTTTTCTGTAGATTTTTACAGCAAACCATAAACTGGACCAACAGAAAGATATATCACAGGCGAAATTGTTGAAACACAGAGGAGACATGTTGACGTTAACCTAACATTTCAGGAAACTGCTCCAGAGGACTTTCTTTTGCAGAATATGGGTTTATTGAAGACTGTAGCTTTATGTATAGAGTCAGATTTAGATGAAATGGTGATGGTACAGTCTGTGTATTTGAGGTAACTCACATTTTCTTAACAGAGTTAACTTGGAGCTCAATCACTATATTGAGTCTTTTGGCAGAATTTCTGGTTGGGATAAAATATCTGTTACAAACCAGAGAAAAAGGGTTTGATGCTACTGTCAGATCCAACGTGTTATTGGATAGAGATGGCACAATTACACACTAAAATATGTCTCTAATTATGATAAGGTATTGACCCTGGAGTTGGTATTGGAGAAATAGCTGTTCTTTAAGGCCTCAGATTGGCATTGGGGCCAAAAAAATGACGATTGGTGCATCATCCCTACTTAGTTTTTTTCTTCTTTTAGTTGAGAAAGTTTACTTATTTGAAAAGATACTTTGCAAAATAAAAATGCTTGTATTACATAATTGGTAATTGCAGAATGCAATATGCGTTTTCAACGTAAAGGAAATAAAATGAATTCCTTGATGTGTGTGCATGGAAACTGTCTGAAAATCTACCCTTGGAGTAGCATGTTTAGGTGCCATGAAAGCTGCCTTGCAATGTCAAGGCAGTTCATCACAATATATATCTTTTTTTTCTGCCTCTTTTCTAACAGTGACTTCTTTACTCACCTTCTTTAAAGAACCTCCCAAAAGATGTGCAGACAGACACTCCACTGGACCAGATAAGCTGTTGCTAGCAGACATGGTCCGTTATGAACCAAGGCCATTTCCGTCAACAAGATCAATCTCACTCAAGAAAAAAATAGGCTGTCTGCTTTTTTTTTTTTTCTTTCTTCTTCTTCCCCCTCCTGTCGCTGGACCAGTTCCAGTGGTGTCTAATCACTTTGCCGCTCTGTTATAGAGTTCACCTTCCATTACAGCATTAAAGCTCCTTAATCATAATTGAAAAATTGATTAAAGAATAATGACATGACACTTGTTTAATCAGCCCACTCGGAGCCAAGCAAATAAACTTACTCATCCACACGCAGGCGCTGTCTGGTGTGTGGATAATGAAAGCTGCAAGGTGAAAAGCACTTTATCAAATGAATGGCTGAAACAGAGCCCGACCATAGTTATTATCAGTCCGAGCTGGAGGCTGAGACTCCTATGAAGACAGAGATGCAGCTGAGAGTTATCTCTAACTAGATTTAATTGCTAGGTAAAAAACAGCTATAAGAAGGGCAGAGGGGGGATAGAGGGGGATTGCCATATTTATGAAAGTAAACATGATACCTCACTTCCATGCTGCCTCTTCACATGTGGTTTCCCTGTCTCAGGTCATCTTCCCTGCATCTGCAGCTTGTGAAGGCAGCTGAGAAGGAATAAAGCATTAATTATGCCTGTGCGGTTAAATGGTGTCTCAGGGTATTGGCGTGGCACCTCATTTTGAATTTGACCCTCGGTGATTCTCGTACATTTGGGCTCAGATGCTAGACCGGGCACGTTTCTGGTCGGCGCTGATGCATCCAGGGTCTGAGGCGAACTCTGGAGAAAGCCATGCATTTGCATTCATATATTCACAATACAACAATAAAGCTCTCTGTGGCTCCAAGTCGGGGATGACACAAGCTTTTCCGACTGTGAGCAATTTACCCAGCCACACAAAGGTGTTGGGTTTTTCTGAGCACCATTCCCGCTTCTTCTTTGTGATCTGACGGATTCAAAGACTGGCACAGAAGACAAACTCTGTGAATCATCTTATTTCTGTAGCCTATATTGGTTGGCACTTATTTACATTTTAATAACAGGGTCATTTGATATAACGTGGTCGTCAACAGTGCTGCATTCATGCAACCTGCACAACTGAGCGGGAAACATTTTCAGTGGTAATTTTACATGTCTTGCAAATGTACTCAAACCCTTTGAACGTTTTTTGCTCTTGTTCTCTTTGCGAACAGAAATTTCTATGTATTTTTAACTGACTGTCAAAAAATAAAAGTGCACTATCTTTTTCTTTTCCAATAGAATCACCCAAAAGTGTTACATGCATTTTTCCCCTTTACTCTAACACACCAACAATATTAAAAAAAACTACGTTACAAACCGCACTGGAATGGTGTGTGAAAAAAAATCTAGAGACTTGTTAGAAAAATTAAAAGAAAGCTATAAAATCTGCAGATTGCCATAAGATATGTTGTGGGTGCCGCAAACGTGCAGAAGCTCTGGTCAAATTAATCTATAACTTGGCTTTTTAACCCAAATGCAAAATACTACATGTTCTGTTAGGTGAACACATCATCCTTATGGTGAAACATAGGGACTTTATTATTATTTTATACGATTTTTACCGTTATTAAATGGCTCACCTTCCAGAAGAACAGTAATCCCAAAAATATATCAAAAGCAGCAAAGATGGTTTTACTATCTTTGCTGCCAGACTTCAATAAACAATTAGGTCAGCAGAAAGGATCATCAGGGCTGACTTTCCCTCCATCTAGTACTGAATAAATCTTCATAAAAAAAATATTAAATTAGCTTAAAATTCACATATTTTTCCTTGGTAACACTTAATAATATTAAGCACTAAGGGAAAATAAAATAAGAATTTATACTATATGTTTGTATGCTGTGAGGGCTTGAAAACCAATTTAAATTCCTTATTTACAAGGAATTTAAACATCTGATCAGGTTGTGCAGATCAGTTGACAAAAATGTTGAAAAGTTCAAGGGGTGTGAAAACTAGACTGATTGTGTTTCTAGTTTTGGATTTATTCTGCTCTTAAAGAAGTCTCCCACAGGGCAGAAACAGATTTTAGGCACAGGTATCAGTAGGAATTACAGACGGGCTTCTGCAGAGTGTCAGCAGCACTTTCTTATGGTTCACTAAGTAAAACTGGGTGTTGTTAAAGATGAAGGCCCACAGTAAAGTTTTACATAAATGATCAGGAGTTATTTTTTTTATGTTCTTCACTCCAAACCTTTGAACACAGGATACATGCAATTTATTCTGGCTATGGTCAGTTTCATCCACACCCTGTCAAAAGATTTGAAGGGAACTGCACACAATGAAACAATAAAACTGAAATATCAACCAAGTGTAGTTTTAGATTGCATTATTGCATTATTCTAAATGTTTAAATGTGTGGAATTGGCATTATTTAAATTGTGTAATAAGATCATTTAATTAAGCTTGATCCAAGCCAAGTTCTTAACACCCCATAATAGTCATTACCTTAAATGGGTTTCTAGAAATCCACGCTTGCTCTTCGTTTCCAAACAGGATAATGTATTTAATATTATATTGGTGCCACTTCCTCTTGACACATAAAGACCGTTGAATTCTGTTCAATGACAATAAATGCTATCTATCTATCTATCTATCTATATTTCATTATTTGGTGCCAGAAAAACTCAAGTTTTTCATTGAACTAAAAGAATTAAATCTGTGCATTTTTCATGTTTTCAAAGCAATTAACTATTAAAAAAACCCCAACACTTTTCTGACCGTAAGAAACAACAGAGGCAGGGGTTTGTATAACATCATTTCTACTGCCATTTGGTCAGTTGTTTCTTAAAAGGGGGAGAGAGTTACAGTGCCAAATCAAAAAAATTTTTTCATATAATTTGTATAATTCCTTTATAATTACAATGTTATTCCTTCATGGAGTGTTGCTTTGATTCTTTCATGCATCTTTAAGGAATACTTGAATCTCACATGGCAAAAATTTGGGGGTATATAAACACAAACCCTTCCCCACTCAGTTCCACCAGATTAGCGGCAGCAACAATTAGCAAACATCTGGTGGAACGAGGCTGCTGAGTTTATCAGAGCAACTAGTTCAACACTCCTAAGAAGAGCTGTTAGCGACACAATTAGAAGGCATTGTTGTGACGATGTGCTGAAGGCGGAGAAAGAGCAGGAACTTCTTAAAGAGACAGAGGCTGATTTCAAATTGCAAAGTTAAATTTCTTCTAGGCTGTTGTTCGCATATATGGCATTTTTGTAACAACTAAAGAAAATATAATTATTGGATTGAGTTACAAAAAGCTATTATGTTCCTGAAAAAATACATAATACCCCCTCTTTAAGTCCAAGTGGTCAGGGTTGAAATAAGTTATGAGGTCTAGGGGACTATGACTTTGTTTTTTTACACAGATCCAGGTTGTGTTTGATAGATATGTCCCTTTAATAAATAAAAACAATATTTGAAGCTCCATTTTGTACTTACTTTGCTTATCATTTGCTCACTACAGAGCAGCAGGGATATGTTTTTTTTGTTGTTGTTGGTTTTGTTGTTGTAATGTTTCTGATGGCAACTTATTGCACTAAGGTTGAATTTGTCTTTTATTTCTCTGTTAGACATGTGAAGCAGAAGAGTTTAACCAAAGAAGATTCATTTGTTTCATCTCTAAATGCGCCAACACAGATCCCTTAAGGACTGCACTCAGTGAAGTGTGTTAAATGTGCATCTTTTGACTAAATGTTAAATTGGAAAGCACTGTTTGCCCAGTTTGATCTCTGCTGAGTATTATCTTAATGTTCTCTAGATCTTTTCAAATAATTTGTGCTTCACATAAAATAAGAAAATACATTACATTTATGTATCCCTAATGTTTTATTGAGATGTCCTTAAGCTAAAGTTTAAAACTAGATTCATACACAGATTATTTGGTGTCAGTTGGACATATTCGCTTTAGAAGTACACAATCTGGATGCTCTCACATCTGAGCTGCTACTCAGCAACTTGGCAGCACACTGGGAGTCACTGAATGGCAAATAAGGGACAAAGAGAGCCAAACACGAAACAAAAGTGAAGTCAAACAATAAACAATATTGAAGAAACACACTCCCAGCCCAATATACATTGTTTTGCAAGTGCAGCATAGTTAATGTCAATCCAAGAAAACTGTAAATGTTCTCCATAAGTACACGGGTCTCAGTTGATGTCCTGCTTGAGGAAAATATATTTTATTAATGAAAATTTCCCTGCCTGTTTTAAATAGAATAATTAAATTCATACTTAAATATTTAAAATTACAGAATGCATATTCAGTTCTTGGTTAGCAAAGCAGGTTTTTTTTTTTTTTTTTTTAAATACACATCTAACTTGCTGTCTTGCATTTGTTCAAATTTGTGGGAGTATCTGAATATCAATTTTGGCTTTGTTTTGGCCCAGTCATTGTCTTTCCATCTGTGTTAAAGAGAGGCTGAGCTCTTCACTGAGACACTTTGATTAAAAGTAATAAATGTGAAGGAGAATAAAGTAAACAGCATGACAGTAAGTGTCAATTCATTATACCCCCGGCTGTGTGAGCTATAAAGCAGGCAAGAAAAGCATTAGCCATTATGTTTGTAACAAAATGAGTTACACTGACACTTGTAAACATCGTAGTCTATCACACTGACAGTACCAGGATATTCAAGATAAATGAACATCCCGGTGACCCAAACTATTGGAAAGCCATCAAGAAACATTTTTCTGACAAAATCTAGTGTTAAACCTTAAAAGAATCTACCAAAATACAACCACGACCACCTACAAGTAATGAATGTAGAAAGAAGTTTTCCTGTTTGTTAATCTTATTATTAGGAAGATAAATATAGTTGACAATGTTTTGCATTAGATGTGCGTTCAGGTATTTTTCAGTTTAAAGGTAAGAAACATGAACCCAAGTATGTGGTACATAATGCAAATGTTTTTAATTTATTACCAAGCACAAGCTTTTAATAGAAACAAATTTTGACAATGTTACCTGGAAAGACACAGAGAAAACAGAAGTTTTCTCCAGCATTGTTCAGAGAAATGGTATTGCTTCTGTCATGTGTAGAAAGTACATAGTCGTATTCATAATATATATAATTTGTGTTGTTTGACAGACATCAAATCTTGCTCTGCACTGCAAAAACTAATGCCTCTGGTGCTGACGATGTTGCCCAAGTATCTTCAGTCTAATTGCCACCAAGCAATATCAGTGACGTAATGTTCTTCCAGTGACAAATACAGAAATATGATCTTACATCATCGGCACTAAACCTGGGAAGAGAGCGCAGACATGTATGATCTATATACACACTCTCTCTCTTTCTCCCTCTCTCTATCTCTCTCTCTTTCACACACACGCACACACATTTTGGATAATTAAGCTTTTTGCTGCTCAGGCTTCATTGTTGCAGCCTTTCAGAGCCTTTGAATGTGGTGCTAATTTGGCAACGATGGTGCTTTTTATCATTTAGCAGATGCTTTTCAATCTCGTGTGATGCTGTGGGAGGAAAACGAGGATTTCAGGATAGTTCAGGGGAGTTTGGTAAATTGGTGGATTTTGGGAGGAGGGGGGTTAAGGAAGCTTTCAATGTGTCTCCACTCATGGTGGGAATAACAAGACCAGAGTGCAGGAAGAACTAATTACATCCCCTGAAGAGTTGTTTGACAGTTTTATAGTGCAACATCTATTTTGTCTATCCGGCATATTGACATCTGTCTGGGGAAAAGGAAAGGAGGGCTGGAGAGGGCATTAGTTTCTTAATTATTTAGACTCAAATGAAATCTATTTTAGATATCACAGAATAGAATTAATAATGATCACTCCTTTATCATAGAATTTTATGTTTGCAAGGATCACGCAATCCTGATAATCAAAACAAGATAGGTAAATTATTGATTAAGATTTCTTAGATTGCTTGCTCATTGAGAATGAGGTTAAGTAGATAAACAAAAGTTAAGACAAAATTCATGACACTATTAGTTAAACTAGACAAACAAAAAATGCAGGTTTTTGATCCTATATTTGATCTCTACTTTAGTTCTCAAATCATGTAGATATTATATCTGTTGCTTTTCTTTGTGTAATCCAGGTCTCTTATTCTTGCGTCCTTATCTTTTCTGGAAACGAGGCGCCTCGGCATGGCCATATGTAGTTTAGTTACACAAGTGATAAGGACGGATCTCCAGATAGCAGTGTCCAGGACAGCAAATATTTACCTCTCCAAGATAAAATACCTGCCAAAGTACAATTACTCTCTATAACTTCCAAGAAAATGATCTTGACGGTATCTCATGACACCATTATGAACGCGTTCCCTTTGTTTTCTCAGTATTCTTCAGATCTGCAGTTGAATTTGATTTTAATTATTTGTAATGTTATTATTATCATGTGATTACAACATAAACATTAGAACAAATACTGCTGAATTGCTGCATAAATCAATAAATGTTTTTGACCACTTGAAGAAATATTTCCCCATCATTATAAATGTTTGAGGGTTTTATCCCTTCATTAAGTCAATCCCATTGCTGATTCCTGCAAGGTCGATTGGGGAGGAGGGTGCAACTGACCATGCACACGCATGTTCTTACCCAAGGGCAATTCATAGAGACTAATTAACCTGACAGTCATGTTTTTGGACTGTGGGGGGAAGCCGGGGTTCCCGTAAAGAGCCCATGCATGGGGAGAACATGCAAACTCCATGCTTCAAGACAACAGTCCCATCTCTAAGTCTACAAAAATTTCCTCACACCATTTTAAACACCTCAGACATTGTTAGCCAGTGCCCTGCAAAGTTAACAACTCACCTGACGCATATCTTGTGTGCTGAGTATAGAAAGGTCAGCGCGTACCTCTGTTCTTTGCCAGATTGACTGGCCACTACTTATCTTAATCATATTCTTGTCTTCCAGAATCTTTGTAAATCCGCTGAATGGTTCCTGTATCTTCTTCCTTTCTCCTGCAATCTACCTTTGCTGAGACCAAAGCAGTTTAGCTAAATTCAGCACATCTTTGCAACATTGCTCTTTTGCTGTGTCTGGTGTAATGTTTATTGCGTTGAAATTGACCATTTCAAGCCACCGGCACTTAAAAATCAGACGGCTGTTGAAGCCGACGCGCCTGGAATCAACAATATCTTGTCAAAAGTTGCCTAAATCACATGCTTATTCCTGCAGAAAAGAAGCGAAATGCTGACTCGATGTCTGCAAAATCGAGCCCTTTGTATAAACAGGAAGATGTTTCTGATGAAGCAGAGTCACTATAGAAAGATTTTCATTGCCCACATTTCATAATTGTGTTGTTATGACGCATGCACTTCCATATGTAACAAATGGCTTGATGTATTGAGGCTTTTGTAAGCAGTGAGAGTTCCCGATGTCTCTCACAATTATGTGTGAGTATCATCACTATTTAGCAGAATACCCTGTAATATTATTCCTTCTCTCTGTAAATTAGGGACTGTGAAAATTACAGGCTGGAGTTCTGGCTCACAGATTTATGAACTTTAAGTGCTGATATTGATGGAAGGGTAATAGTAGAGCTCAGCCCTGAGTGTAAATAGTGTCTAAGGTGATTACACTTTTATCACATGGGGGAAATACAAGGAGAAAAACCGTGAGAGACCTTACATGAAAGGCTATACTTTGGATAAGAAAGCACAAGGTTTGTTGCAATTTGAACATTACGCATTGAAATCTTTACTATGGATTGTTGATTGTTAATCAGAGAAACGTTTATATGTAACAATGCATTTTAGAAGCTGTACTGCTTCTACTGCTGTATTTCTTGCAGATTTCTCATTCAGATCCAATAGCAGTTGGTGCCTAACCAAATAATCAAAGCAAACATAATATGGTTATTTTGATGATCTTTTTTTTTTTTTTGTCAGTGAAGATGTGCATTAATAGAAACTATTAGAATCAATTAAAGGGAAAAAATAGAGGAAATTTTTTAAAGCTTCTTATTTGAGAGCAAAGTGAAAATGTCACAAATAGAGTAAGTTGATGTTAAAGACAAAGATTTATTTAAAAAAGCAAATACTGTGACAGAGGTCAAAATTCGAAGAGAACCTCTGACAGAGTTACATAATTAAAACTAAGATGATGAGAATAAAGTATGAATAATGTCATTAAATGGGCTGGAATTACTATGCTCTATCAATGTTTTTTTTATGTAAGGATTAACTGTCTCATCTTATTTTGATGGGATATATTTACACATTTTTTAAAGTCTTCCTCTTTTCTGTGTATGATTGGATGCAAGAAGGTCCTGGGTTCGATACCCAACCCAGTTTTTATACATGGAGTTTGCATGTTCTCCCTGTGCATGTGTGGGTTCTCTCTGGGTTCTCCGGCTCCCTCCCACAGTCCAAAAACATGACTGTCAGGTTAATTGGTCTCTCTAAATTCTCCCTATAGGTGTGAGTGTGTGTGTGCATGGTTGATTGTCCTGTCTGTCTCTGTGTTGCCCTGCAACAGACTGGTGACCTGTCCAGGATGTACCCTGCCTCTCGCCTGGGACATTCGCTGGAGAAAGGCACCAGCACCCCTCCTGACCCCACTAGGGACAAGGGGGTTAGAAAATGGATGGATGGATGGATTTCAACCTTATACTTTTTTCTGTGATCTTGACTTGTTTTTCTCTACAGTTAAACTTGTTTCTTGTAATTTCAACTTGTTCTTTTTACTTTTTTGTTTCAACTTCAATCTCAACATGTCATTGACACTGAGTTTTTCTCAACATAATACTTGGAATTTTGACTACTTTTGTCCAAAACCTATTTTGATACTTTCTCAACATATTAGTTTTTTTTTCTTTTTATGGTTTGCTTCCATTTTTTTAAATCAACACCAAAATGTATTTTTCTCGTCATTTCAAGATTTGTTCTTGGCATTTTGACTTTGTTATTTTTGTGTCTTTTTTGACATTTGCCTTTTTCCTTCCCAGTTTGATTTTAATTTCAAAACAGGTAAACAGGTAAACAATATGCTTCATTTTAATTTTTATTTCCCAAGTTACACTAATGCGTTCAACTGCAGGTGATTGCCATTTTTTAAAAACAATTAATGATGTTACAAACTAAAAACTCTCACAAATTGTTCACCTTAGATGTTGTTGCACTTGTGGCCCCCACTTGACAACTGCTAGACATCCTAAGAAGCAGCGAAATTAGGGCTGTTTAAGATGACATCCAAACTGAACATACCCAAGTGTTTTAGGATGCTCATCTCCACCCCTGTTTGAGCTACAGGATTTGAAAGGTTCCTTCAAACGTCTAAACTGTAAACATGAAAAAGATATAACAGATATACAACATAAAAAGCAAAATTCCATGTTTAACGAGGTCTTGGTTGTGAAATATTTCTATATGTATTATCGACAGTCACAGGGAACAAAAGCTTCTTTGAGATTCAACAAAATCATGGGAAAAATAAAGAGCACCTGATGACCAAACAGCTTGTAAAACCACCTTAAGCAGCCATAACCTGTATTTGTTATCCGTCTCCTTATCAACCTCTCGTGTATAATCGCTGAGAAGGAAGTTTGACCATCTCTTTGTTACAGTATTGCTTTAGTTCATTGACCTTTAAAGGGCACCCCTTTCTGCACAGCTGTGTTGTGCACAACATTCAAACATTTAAATGAGGCTCACGTCTGGACTTTGACTAGATCATTGCAGCACCTTCATATGAATTTTTCTTAGCCACTCTATAGGTGATTTGATGACATTTGCGGAATCATACTTCTGTTCACAACCCAGTGTCAGCCGAGCTTTGCCCTTTACCTTTTGGACTTTGGATTAGATTTGATAATAATTTTGGGCACTTCATGGTTGACTCAGCCACTACAAGGTGTCTTGTTTATGGGGCAACATAACAAGCCCAAATCATAACTCCTCCACCACCATGCTTAACAACTTGCATGAAACTGATTGGCAATGTTTGATGGAGCGCTTAGTGGCCAAACATCTTCATTTTTTTTCATCTATCCAAAATATGTTTCAGAAATCTCTTTGTTCCTTCTGATGCAACTTCGCAAACTTAATGTTTGTTGCCACATCGCTTTTACAGTGATGACAGTCATTGCTGTTACAGTGCATTAACCAAAGGATGTTGCAAATCTTGTATGAAAAGAGAAAAACTCCAAACCTCAATATTTGTTTCAGCGTAACAAAATTAATCTCACAGATTTTTATTTACTAGATTGAGAACGTACATGTCTTTGCATATACCACAGTTTTGCTGTTAGAAGTGGAACATTTTATATCAAGACAATAAATATAAGGACTTTTATGTCCTAAAACAACAATGCTGTCATGCAGGCAACACCTTTCTCTGGAATCATCTTGTTTACTTTAGAAAGCATTTGACATTGCTCTGCAAAATGAATTTGGCTATTAACTAGCATTCCTGCAATCCATGCCTAAAAAAACTTTAGAAAAACATATTTCTACAGAATTTACTGTATAGTGACTTAAACATTTGCAAAATACAAATCAGATTAGGTTGACAGTGTCAAAGTGACTTTATATACTATAGAGAAGATCAGGAAAGCTGCTGGTTCTATGCCATGTGATCGTGCTAATTTTGCAGCAATGTCTGTGAATGAAATAAATAGTTATTACCGTCTTCTAAACAATTTAATGAAGCCCAAATGATGTGATAATGTTTAAGCTCCTAGACAAAGTCATATAATTCAAGTGAATTGGAGTTACAGATATCGATGTAATGAAAAGACCTGAAACACACTGCAACCATGAAATCAGGAAGACAACTTTGGGCCTCCACAATATTTATACATTCTTGGGTATGGTAAAGATGGAGATTAAAAAATAAACCCAATTTGTCAGATTATCAGATGAAAAAATATATAAATCTGTACAAACAATGAGCTAGGAAACAATATCTTTACAATCGCTTTCTTAATACATGATTTGTATTCATGCTTCATTTAATTTTCCCAAATGAAATTTATTTGAAGGTGCTGTTGATACAGTTCCTGTTCAGATTGCTTTCTATGTCTTTAGTTGTAGAGAAGACAGATGAAGCCTATAAAATTTAAATGAAACTTTATAGGCAACTTAAGTCTTGATTTTTTTTTTTTTTTTTTCAACAAGATGTTTTGAACTCAGCGGTGGAAATACTGTTCAGCTTGATGTGTAATCTAATGATCTGACGGTGATCCATGATCAGCGGCTTGCTCTACAGCAGCGGATCTTGAAACTTACTCTCCTTTCATTTCCAGTCAATCTGCCTGGCAGCTCCTCTCTTCACAGTAAAGCATCTGTTAAATTGTTTTGGTAAATTTCAATCTGAAGGTTCTCGTTGCGCCGCGGCTCCCTGTGAAGCTCTCCTGACACCCATGTCGAAGGGATCAGATTTTTTTTTATTTTCATCAGTGAGCTGTGCTGCAGCCCTCCCCGCCTTCTTCCTCCACACGGCTCTTCCATTTGGCCCCCTGCTTTCTGCTGAACATATAGCTGATATCTTTCAATCAAGAGCTCCACTGTCCTTGCAATCACAGTGTCATTGTTCACCTCATGTTGTGGAAAGCTCTTTTGACAGAGTGCTGTGATGAATCACCTGGCGAAGGCTTTTGGAAAAGAAGCATTTAGATCCCATCGCCGTTTTTTTTTTTTTTCATAGACTTAGGGGGGGGGGGAAACAACATTCAATTCACTTCTGCTCTTTCTGCTCTTTCATGTCTTCTGCAGCTTTTTTCGTTTCATACGCAGTGTTTTAAAAGTTGTTCACAGCAAACCCTCCTCTTTTCTTTTCGCTGGGATTCACAAAGCAAATATCTGGGGGGTTTAGCTCATAAAGGGAGCGCTTTTACTTGCTTAAGGTGCTGATGGCAAGGCACACTCTGTTATGTTGGAGGCTTAGAAAAACAAAACTTTGCAGGGTAAGTCTCAGCCGCCAAATTAAGTGGCAGAGTCTTCCAATTCTTCTCTGCTCACCCCGTGGAAAAACGAATCCCCTTGCTCTTTTGTCCAATAAGCCTTAGAAATGTAGAGAAACTTGTGGCCCTTTTCAGCTCAGTCATGTAATTCTGACATTTTCTACATCTTCTTCATCCTCTTATATCAACTCCTAAAAGTGAAAAGAGAGACGAATATAAACATGCAAGAGGAGCATGTGAGCACACGATGTGGTTCACAGGTAGTGTTTTTCAAAAGGATGATCACATCTTAGAAAAAAACGAACTGAAGGAGTGCTGATCGCAATCCCTTCAAAATGGGCAGATTAATTCTGAGCACCTGCAATTTCACTACATCAAAACGCAAACAGTGCTAATAATTCAGGATTTCTGTCTGTGGCCAAACTGAAAATGCAAAGAGTGAAGCACAATCACAAACCTATACTGAGATCTGTTAGTCTACCAAAACTGATAGGGCAAGCAGAGAATAGGTCAAGAGGCCTGTGGTGATTCTAGAGGAGCTGCAGAGACTCACAGCTCAAGTTGAAAAATCTTCCTGAACTGTGATAATTATTGCTAGTAAGCAAATCTGGCATTCAGGAGGAACATGCTGAAAGACACCAAAAAGGGGTTTGAATCCAGGATCTTCTTGCTGCAAGGAAACATAGATACAGACTGTGTTACCTTGCAGTCACATAAAAGCTGTGAAGCAGAAATGGAATTTTATACTATAAATACAACATCCTGATGGTGAAAATATGTCCTGGCAAAATCCTACTAAGGAAGATTTTTTGAAAATCTTTACAGATCTGGAAAGGGTTGTGTGCCCCATTTCATTCTGATACCCCTAAATAAATAACGTGCATGTGATTGCTCTTAATGCATACCTTCCTTCTACAACAATTATGATGAGGGGATGCTTGTCTTCAGAGTTGATGAGAAGATGGATATCAGATGAAAATCAGATGAAATAAAGAGCTAATAAGAATGATTTGATTGCTTCATGTGTAGAGCTAGTAACAACATACTCCACAGCACTGCAGTAAAACATTGTTCTATAACACTCAGGGAACTGAATGCAAATGCACACCTTTTGAGGACCATGCATTAATTCTACTTATTCTAATTATTATCTACTTTGTGTTGTCCTACTAAACAAACTCCCAATAAAATATATCATGCACGGATCTATGTTAGGGATGAGTTTGCCAAAGGTGACCAATGCTGTACACTGTGGGAGAAAATAATTTCTTACTCCAGAGACATTTTACCTGCCTGTTGTGCCGACATCACTCCGCCCAGTGCAACACACACACAGACGTCTCTGAGTGATTGGACTGACAGTTATGGAATGGCCTCCAAAAGCTGAACCTTAACCAAACACTGCAGATTTCAGTGACGTACAGACAAAGCAGTGTTCATGCCGATATATTTATACCTTCAATACATTCTGACCACAAAACAGGGAGTGAGTATAGAGCAGTTACAAATTGTATTTCAGTAGTCTCACATAAAGAGTAACTACAATGCATTCATTTTGTTTGGGAAAAGAGAGCGTGCAGAACGGCATGTAAAAAACACAAAGCTGGATATTGAGCACATGTAAATTCGTGCGACTATTAAGTTCAACTGTTTGGCGATCACACGTTTATCAACAAGACTTTGAAAAGCATTTTCTAAACATCTTTTCTAGTATTGAATGCAGGGCATGTTCCAACAACAGGTTTTTTTTTGTTTTGTTTTTTGTTTTTTTTCTGGTCACAATTATTTTTTAGTGTTTCTTTCATTTCTGTTCTGAATGAGGCCATGCAATCAAGACACAGCAGCTTCAGTAATGTGAAATTCGGAGACCTGGACAAGCCCTCCGCTGTCTGCAGCGGGGAGGCCCGACACCTGGGCAAACACTGCAGCCCGATGATCTGTCATCAGCTATGGAAACCAGCTTCAACCTGGTCCCTTTTGTCAACGCACAAAAGAAAATGCCTCAAATTAATTTAGCACTCTGCATTCATCTTCTGTGGAGGCTTAAGACCTCATCTAAGCTTGCGAAACAGCACAGAGCTCATGGAGCTCATGTAAGAATTTTGGCTCTTAGATGAAGCCAAACGCTGTTAAGACATGACATGTTGACTGTCTCATGAAGTATGTGTATCCTGTTAATTCAGACAGTTGGTAATACCTGGGATCTAGGAAGCCTTCAGATGTACTTCTGTGTGTACCTTCCTTCTCTGATCTTTTTTACTCAGCCTTTTCCTCCACAATGCCAGACCTCTTGAGGACATACACGATAATTGCCCCCTCAGCCCTCGTCCTCCCACAGGCAACTTCAAATGGAGCATTACCGATACACGATCACGTTGAGAGCTGTGGTGATGACCACTATGATGTTCAGTGATGACACATTTGTGGTATTCCTAGTGGTTTTCAACTTGATTTTACACCTACCATAAGTGAAAATTCAAATAGGAATGCAAATATTCAGCGTTTTCCTTTTAAAGACATTATTTACTAGCACCCTTGGAAAAGATTTGTGAAAAACTTAAGATGAATGAATCCTTATTGAAAATATATGTTTACATTAATATGTAAAAAATCTTAATGTAAACATTAAAATTTTTTAATATTTATATTAAACATAAAAAATGTAAACATTAAAATTTTTACATATCTTAAAGTAGTAATTGTAGATTAATTTAATGGGGAGAAGAACCATTATTAAAGACCAAAAATCCTGCTTTTGGAGCCAGAAAGGCTACAAATTTTGAAACAATATGAAACAATAATAAAACTAAATTGGTTGTGATTTATTATTTATTATTGGTTTATATGATACACACACACACACACACACACACACACACACACACACACATATATATATACAGTATATACAGTATATATACCCATAGTCTTTACACAGAAAAGGTTTCGTATGAATGAAATGGTCTCAGAATTAATAGTGCTAGTCAATAAAAGCCTATGGAGTGACTGAGATTATATGCTCTTCAGTATGTGGATAAATGGCCTCTTCACAGTATACACTGCCAACATGAGCTGCATTTTGAGTCAGACCTGCAGCCCTGAAGGAATATGTTTACTGCAGATGAGAATCCTATAGACTACTACAAAGCATTGCACCAAAGGAGTAACCTGAGTGCCATTTCCATGGAAACACCATGTGGCTTGACTGCAATCAGCACTCAGTAGCTACAGCTGTCACACAAAGCCTTTCAGACAGGAAGGACCTTGAGAGTAAGACGGACCGAGGTGAGGCAGTGTGACAGGAATGTTATTTTTTTTCTCTCTTTCTTCTTAGCATCATATAATGAGGCATGCTACTTAAACTTTATGAGTATCTCATCTTTAGTTCTTTAAACTAATATTTAATGTGAAAAAAACTCATGTCTTCAGCTAAGAATGCAACTTTGGTTTTCTTTGTTTTTCTTTTTTACAGGTGAAAATCTGGAAAGTGTCGTGCTTTGGTGCTCAGTTGTTCTGAAATAGTACTTTTCAGAATCACCTTTTTCCTACAAGTAACCCTGCGAGTGTGCAAGTATGTTTCTACCAGCTGTGCGCAAATGGAGAGAAAAATATTTAAAAGCATCCATTTGATCAAGGTGTTCATCTAAATAAGCATCTTATGGCAAACTGCACCTGAGTTCTGAGCTGTGAGTGTCTGTAGCTTCTCCTGCGTTACAGTAGGCCTGTTGGCTGTTTCTACTTTAGCAGCTAGATAGGCCCATAGTCTTCAGCTGTGCCATAAATAACTTTATCAGAGAGCTGTTGCTGACCCCATTAATCTTCATCATCAATATTCTCTATTTATGTTTACTCTTTAGTAATCACAGTTAAATCTAACATTGCATTATTTACAAAAGGGTGAGAAATAACAACTGAAGAAAAAATAAATATAAATTCTTTGAGGTTTAGAATGAAGAATTTTTTCTATTACTGTTGTGTTCTTTTTTACAAAATTATGAGACAATACATTGATATAGCAATATTAATGTCACCTAAAATCTTCAGTACACATCTTTGAAGTGGTTGTAATGTGATAGTATGCAAAAAGTTTTGAAAGGCACTGTAAATCCTATTACTACCACAGTATGGAAGAAATGTCACAGTATGACAAAATATTGGCCTACACACCTTATATTAGCATTACAAATGTAAGAAATACAAAATGTTTTTAGTGCAAACAAGTCTAAGGGCACTAACGTTTTAGCTGTAACAGTAAACTTGCTAGTAGATGCATTCTAATACTTATCAGCATAACTGCCTTCTTTTATTTTTTATAAATATTATTCACTTTATTAGGAGCTCAAAGACTATTAGTGGGGATTGATAAGACTCAAACTGAGTTACTTATCATTCCTTCCTAAGTTTACAAATCCTTTCCAAGTTTTCTTCAGTGTAGCCAGAGGACGAACAATATACTTTGTCCCTAAACTCCGTCTCCTGGCTTGCTTCCCCACGGGTTTCTTTTCAGCAACAGGTTAGCCACAAGGGCAGATTAAGCCGTCTCCCCCTCCCCAATCATGCGGTAATACCAGCGGGCTGCACTGGGTTTTTGCCTGTTGAATGGTGGCTTATGGCAGCTAAAGACGTCTAGAGGGGGAATCCTGAGGGGATTACTCTCACGTCCTGCATGAAGTGGGAAATCAAAACAGTCTGGAGCGCACTATTGAGGAACCTCATACATCCCACATTCCCCCGCTTGTGCACACACACCAGCGCACATATACTCTCTTCGGAAAACATGCACAATTATACTGTTGATACCCATGTATAGACATCTAACAACTAATCGCTCTTAGAGAGGATTAGTTGGACTGATAATGAAATCACAGACTGAGGAGCTGTGGTTCGGAGGATTTTGCACAAAAAAGCCTGAATTGTTTTGTCTTTTCTTTGTCCTATCGTTAAAATTGGAAGCGTAAGAAAATGTGTAACTTCTGCAACGGATGTCATCGTGTGACCTCACACCACTAATGCGCAGGGAATCCCAACATTTTCCAGCTTTCTTATAGGAAGTGTTTGGCCTGGCTCTCAGCGGCAGCGGAACGCATCATCCTGGCATTAATCTGCTGCAAGGCCTGCATCGTCTTTCACCAGAAGAGCCTGACTGGGATTACACCATCTATCCATGTTCGCCTGTAAAACGGAGCTGTTGGGCACAGAAAAAGAGTCTTTGCCATGGTGAATTGCTAAGGATCCGCATCAACTTCTTAATTATCATCCAAGTGCAACAAATAGTGTTTTTGTTTCACTTCCTGTCGTCCTGGTTCTGAGTCAATTGGAATTTCACCTAAATCTGAAAGCAAAAGAAATTGAAAACATGTAGGATGTGCATTTTAAATATTTCAGATTAATAAGTATGAGTCAGAATTGACAAAATAATTAATTTGATAGCAGTTTTGTTACTACCTAAGATTTAATAAAAGATTATAAAATCTGGCTTTTGCTATTATATATATATATATATATATATATATATATATATATATATATACACATAATTAAGCTCAAAGTAAGTTCCTATATTATTGCAGATTTAGAGAACATTGTATGTAAACCTGCTAATATTAGATCAGATAATTAAATGCATCTTGGGATTTCTAGACATTGTTTTTTCCCATTTGACTAATCTTTTGTCTAATTATGTGTACCCTTGATCTATCTACAATGCAGAAAAACAATTGTATGCAAAGATTTTTACATAACATAAATTTGTACATAAAATTATTTTTCAATCTTAGCATTTATATAGTACTATAAAATGTTTCTTATCTTCTATAAAATTGTGATAAAAACACATTTAGTCATTTTATAGCATATACATTTTGGCAGATTTTTACCACTGTATTGCCTGAGTCATATTGGATTCTATGTAACATATACTTTATTTACTTCATATAATATTGTGACTTAAATATACAATTGAGTTGAGTCAGCAGTCCATCACAGGGAAACACAGAAATATACAGGAAAATGCCATACAGAGAGGACTCGTATTCTGAAAGTCATTACATAAGACGTGGGATATGTTCTGGTCTGCACAACATCACTGAGCTAACACAGAGATGAACAGCTATCTAAATTTATACTTGCCCCCAAGGCCTAATTCCTGTCACCTGTAAACCCAACCTGCAGGTTCTGGAGCTGTGGGGAGACACTTAAGAAAGAGAACACCTCATGCACCAAAAGCACTTGTCAACTACACAAACAATGATCCAGCTGTGATTTGAACAACCACTTTTAAACCTTGCTGCATTGTCATGATCCATGGTTCTTAGTGGTGTGGTTATCACTTTGATTTTATACGTGCACCATTTAAGGTTGCTGTTATTTTTGGGTGTGCCACATGCGGTTTACAGATTGTACATGGTTTGAGTTTCTTGTGTCCTGTTTATGATTTAGTTTTTAGCTTTAGATTTAGTTAGATGTTTTTGTTTACTAATTTGTTATTTTCCCTTAGCCTTTCACTGATTAACCTCTCCTGTTTCTCATGTCATTTAATCGCCTCCCCAGCAGTTAAAAGTTGGTAAGCTTCTTTACCTCCTTGTCACATCCTTCCGTTGCCTTTATCCGGATTAACACTACCGGTACAGATGGCGTCTCTCCACCGCGCACTTCATCACCATTCGTGACACCCTTGATTTACACTACTTTGGGGTCAGCTTCACTGCAAAGCCTAGAGGTGATCCAGTAAGCGTGCATAAAATGAAAGATCACCCATCAAAGTCGGTGGAAAAAAGGAGTGGTGTCATATAAAATACTGCAGTTCTCGACTTCCAAAATTAATTGTTATCCATTGCTCTCTCACTTTGTCTACCTTGACTGGCCCTCCTAATATGACTACAACGAGAAGACATAACTTAATAGGTTTTATAATAAGTCTAACTAAAACCTTTATCAAAGGGAAAAGGTTTAAGCCTATTCTTAAAAGCATATGGGTCTACTTTAAGTCTGGCTCATGGACTAAAACTGGGAGACGGTCTCACAGTAGAGGAGCCTGATAAATAAAAGATCTGCCTCCCATTCGACTTTTTCTAGGAGCCATGAGCAGCCCTGCAGTCTGAGAGCAAAGGGCTTGGCTGTTATATTTTATAACGTGATGAAAAATTTGTTGCCCTGCGACAGACTGGCGACCTGTCCAGGGTGTACCCCGCCTCTCGCCTGGAACGTAGCTGGAGATGGGCACCAGCAACCCTCCCGACCCCATTAGGGACAAGGGTGAACAGAAAATGGATGGATGGATGGATGGATGAAAAATCAAGGATTACAAAACATTAAAACCCACAAAAAAATTTGTTAAAAAGGTGTTTCTGTACTGTCTGGCAGTGTACTGCTGTCTCCCCACCAAATTAAAAACTATATCACTTAATAAAGTGTGTAACGTTTTGTACACACAAGTTATTTTCATGTTTGTCCTGTCATATTACAATTTACTTTTCACTTTTGAACAGCATAAATCATTCTAACATCACAACAAGGTTATGATCTGTTATCTGGTAGTTTAACATAAAACATTTCATGTTCAGAATCCAATCTAGCCATACCTTTATGTATGTTGTCAAGATTCATAGTAGTCAAGATGCCACATTATCACATGAGTACAACGTTTATGTTCTAATAACATAGTAGAAAATAATAAATAGGAAGGTATTTTTTATTTCAAGATAGATTTGGTTTGCACAGTATTAGAAGAAAGATATTTATATAGATACTCCAGCAGAAGCTAATCTAAATTCAGAAGGACATCATTCAAGGACCTGTCCACCCACATCATCAAATCATCAAAGGAGGATTTTCAGACTTAGGAAGTTATCTTTTAGCATGTACAATAGAGTGAGTCATACACACACACGCACACACACACACCCCTACAAAAACAGTTTCAGCTCGCTTCAAAGCAGCAGCATCATAAACAGCTGTTGCCTGCAAAAATAAATTTACATTTTGGTTCGGCAAACCAGCAAAACTAATGATTTCAATAAGTAACTAAATCCCACTTCCACTGAAACTGACCTGTAGCTTACGCGCACAGAAGGGTGGTGAGAAATGTAGGTCAAAAGCTAATTATGTGGCCTGGCAAGTGAGGCTTATATCAAGAAATTTCTCAAGGACTACGGCAAATCTGCCTGAACATGCTTTCTGAAAACCCATACCATGTGATCCATTAGGCTATTATTAGTTTGAGTATGGGATACAGTCACACCTTCGCGTCATGAACTTAATGGTCTACAAAAGCCAAAGTCCAAATGTCAGTGCAAGCTGTCATGGTGGTTTTGTTGACTTAAACCAAGGTTAGAATACAACAAGGGCAATCATATTTGTCAAACCCATCCCTCTTGGAGGGTCTCATAGAAGAGCGGTAATTTAGGGATCAGAATGGGAGAGCCACCTGTTGAGAGACGGGCGGTAAAAAGAATCTGCAGGCCGTCCCCGGCGTGCCTCTGTTTGTAGCCAGGAAGTAGCTTAATGTTGCATTCCACAAGTCTCAGGAATGCTGCTCTCAGAGTGCGTGAGATTAATATTTAACAACATTGTGTTAAAACTGCTGCTTTGAGTCTGTGGTTTAAATGGTCGTGTTGTCATAAGAACCCACCTGTCACTGTTATCAGGCTCTCCTATATAACAAAATGTTTACGCCTCTTCTCAAATGACTTCTCCACAAGTGGTTTTAGTGCTCAGAGGTGAATTATTTCCACATTATTGTGGGGTCTTCACCTTAATGTGCAAATTACTTTTAGATTAATTTGCTTCTACAGCCTAAATGAAGAACTACAAATTATTGGATCAGTTAGAATTTTGTGGCAGATTAACTGTTGACATGTTATGACAACATTAGCTATATCCTGGACCACTAACCCATTTCAACCCACCCAAATGGTAACAGAGTATCTGTTTTATTAACACATCTTGCTGTAGAGACAGAAAAAATAATAATCAATACAGTTCAATTTACTGTGGAATCTGGGTCCTCATCAGATGCCTGCATTGCTAGGCAACAGTGTCCTGAAGCATACATTAATGCAAGATAAAATACAAAAGTTCAAAATGCATTAGCAAGGTGCATTTGCAGTTAGCATTGGCAAACTCAATTCAAACTCAGACTCTGTATCTGTTACCAACAGTCTTCAAGTTTGCCCACACATTACCTCTGGGAAGTAGGTCTGGAATTCGATAGTGCCATTCTAATAGTCTTCGATCTATACTGTTCCACTGTAGCTCTGGCTGTATGTTCAGAGATATTGTATAAATGTGAACCTTCCTGCCAGTTTCCAGTAATTTGTTGCCTCTTCCAAGCTTTTACCCAATAATACCCATCGTCTGATCACATACAACCAGATTCACTATCAACGTAATTACTTCTATTCTATTTTATTTAGCGGTATCCTAGTAAAGAGAATATCTCACTTTTAAGATTTTTGGATCATTTGAATTGCCCTTACACCTTCATCCAAATGTTTGATTGAGTCACATAAAATCCCACTAAAATATTATGAATTAATCCTATGAATACTTTTTCAAAGCACAAAATACTGGATGGCTGCTTTAGCTGTAAATTCTTGAAACTACACCTCTTGTGGTGTTCAAATAGTGTATATAAAAGTTTAATTTTGTTATAATCATAAATATTAAATGTATTAAATTTAATCATTTAGATTTAGGTTAAATAGACAGTCAAAATAATTAAAAAGAACTAAAAATATAATTTTTGCTTCTTTTTTCTCTAGGAAAAGATGTACATATACGAACAATTACAAAATTACTTCATGTAGCTAAGAATCAAAATTTTATTGCTCACAATTATTGATTTTTGTTCTGCGTCTGATGTATGACAGAGACAACTCATCTTTTGCAGGTAAACCATTATAAAATCATATTGTTGACATCCTGATTTTGAGTCTATAAAAGATTAAAACATTACATTAAACTTATATTTCCAGGAATAGTGTGTTGGCTAAGAAAGTGAAGAGACCCACACCTAACTGCTGGTCAAACCTAACTCTCTCAGAGCAATCACTGCACTGATTGGGTGACAAAGATGAAAAAAGGCCTTTCAATAACCCGGACTAATGTTGTGCCTTTGCTCAGACCGGCTGTTGCCCCGGGTGCGTGTGAAATGCTTGCCGTGGACAAAGTAAACCAGTGCCGGTGCCCATGCTCCATTGTCCTCAAAGCCTCCCAAAGAGGTCTCTTCACAGGTCCAGCAAACACACTCTCCAGACTCTTGGCATATCTCTGAAGATCCTCCTTTTGTGCGAGGAAACACATTACTCTCTCAAGGGGAGGAACAGGGGAAACAAGGCAGCACTGGTGAAAAGGCTTAAGTATCTCACCCCCACACCTCAACCCCCGTCAGACCGCCTCGCCTCTCCTTCTTGCCAAATGATAATTGGGGCTGAAACACTTTTTTTCTGGTCAAAACCTAATTCAGTGAGTAAATTGCAACATGGGAAAAACATGAATGGGGCCCAGGCTGTGTGGTGACTCAGCCACAGAGGCGCTAAGAGTTGCTCTTTGTGATTGTGTACAAAAGGGAAATGTTCTGTTAATCAGCATTGTTGTATCAAGTAAGTGTGCTTTCCTTCAAAACTGCATGAATGCTCATTCTGAGCTTTTCGTCAAAAATTATTGATGAATAGCTCAATTTTATCAAATGCTAATTGATAAATTAACATTTACAAACCTAACATTTGGGATGCAACATAACTCACAGGTAAAACATCTGTATGCCAGGCTCATCATTCTGCTGTTTTGTTCAAGCGTTGTGTTGCAAACAAAAACACAGCATAGACGGTGGAAAACAATTAACTGGTTATTTTTCATGGCGGTCAAATGCAGTTGTCACAGAAAACAAACCACAATGCTGACCTGACCAGCTTACGCCGAATTATTTCCCTCTTTGCTTGTTTGAAAAGAAAAGCAAAGAAGATTAAAACTCAATAAGGAATGCAAAAAATGCCTCTGCACACGGATCAGGGACAGTTTAAACTGGACCGCACAAATCTTTGTTTCACAACACAAAAACTCACAAGAATATTTATGGTTCCTTTTAAAGTGACATCATAAAATGAAATTCCCAGTACTATTTTAGCAGTATAGAGCACCAGAACTAGAATAGAGAAAATAGGTATTCTACATATTTTGGCAAATAAATGTCTTTAAATTTCTAATAGAGCAGAGTTGCTGGGGTTTCAATTGACAGAAAAACTACATAATTGTTAATTGGGCTGCGCAGTCTCCCAGTAAGAAGGCCCCATGTTACATTTCTCATCGGGATCTTTTGGCATGGCGCTTGCATGTTCTCCCTGCTCATGTGTGGATTCTCTCCATGTACTCCAGTTTTCTCCCTCAGTTAAAAGGTATGCATGTTAGGCTGATTTGATGCTGCAGATTGTCCTCTGGTGTGAGTGTGTGTGTGTACATACTTGTACACACACTGCCTGGTAGACCAGAAAGTTGCCTAGGGTTTATTCAGCAGGGGTTTGAATAGTTTTGGACTTAACTGCATTCTAAGGTTTTAAACTGAGCTGGTGATCATTGTGAATAGTATTATAGAACTGTTTTCGGAAAATTCAAAATTGGCAGAATGTAATGTTTCTGGAGGTAAAACACAGTTGTTTACAATAAAATCAGTATTTATATTTATCTTCTGTGCAAAATCATACATTTGAACTTAATTTTCCTCCAGTTTTGGATTCTTATCGAGTTTAAGGCTCCAAAACCTGAATGAATAAGAAAAGCACATTGACTGGTCAATACATTTTCATAAATCATATAAATTGCTCCAAAACTCTATTTTGAAATCTTTTTGTTGCCAGATGAATAAGACTTTACTTGATTTATTCACACAAACAATTAGAGGGTGCATCAACACCTGAATTGGCTTCTTACAGGGATGCCATTTCCAAATATTTGTTGACAATTGCACCAAGAACGGATGCAAATGCAGGCAATGTTTGGTCATTTGTGCAAAAGAAGTAAGATGATCTTTTCAGGGGAAGATTTCTTTCCAAGTATCTTGAAATATGTATGTCTTCAATGTAAATAACTTTAATGCTCATCACACATAGAGAAAATACCACTGTATACATTGTATTTTAGTGATGAGAAATCACTCCCTCCCTCCCAAAAGTAACAATATTCAATTGCTAGTGACTCACCTCAGCATGATCCACACTTGGAGAGGCTCCAACTGTTCATCACCCACCTACTTTCTGATTTATTCAGCTAAAATGTATTGAGTATTGAGTAATCACCAGATGGTCAATTGAGCTTTTAACATAGAAAATAAATAAAATAAGGCAATGTTTTTATCCCAATAAATGAGAACACTTTAAAAAGTAACACATTACGTTCATTGACATGACAGAGTTTTACTTCACAATATGTGTCTAATTTTCTCATGTTTATATTTGTCTTTTACTACACTAACCTACATGGCTAAAAAGGCGCCCTTGTATCAGCTTTATGCATAAATCAAAAGATTCATGGGAAACTGTGTCAAAAGCAATTACTAATGCTTTCAAACCTTGAGCAGATTCAGCTTATTCTTTAAATTAAGTAAAACAATTAAATCAAAACTAAACAAAGTATAGCTTTGGGCAATCTCAGGAGATAATTTTCAAAATTGCAAGTCTCTTCTTTCCTCTGTCTCACCATGGAAGCTCAGATCTCATTTAGACAGCCAACTCTCTCATTATTGCCTTCTTCATGCACATCACGTGAACAGGTTAAACAGTAGTTGTACTGAGGTCAGCTGAAATTTCTTTGAAACAAAAAAAAACTTTTGCTCTTTTTGATTTTGATTTCTTTATTATGAAATGTTTGTGAATCGGTAGGAAGCAGCAGCAAAAATAAGTTGTACTTTTTCAAACTAGAGTTGCAAAAGGGAAATTTATTTTTCAGAGTTCCATGTTAATTCTTGTGACTTCTATTTATTGGGGCTGTCTTAGCAGAGCATAGTGTCGCCTTTCCTGCAGGATCCTGGGAATGCGATTTGCATTTCGTTGTGTATTCTGCATATCCACCACCTGCAGTGGATGGCAAACCAAGGAACTTAAAGGATGATAATCTCCTTGGAATTCCTCTGAATTTTCTTATATGGATGAGAGGAGGGCTGGACAGTGGGGTTGAAAGGTCAACGGGACCAGTTTGCTGAGACCCATCTGTCGGCCCCTGCTCTGTTTACGCACCATCTCAGGAGTGAAAGACAGGCGTCTCAAGAGCTATCCTGTTCTCATAACACCACAGTGCTTCATGTAGCTGAAGAATCCACAGAGGGAAGCTTGTGGTGGTCTGTGCACGATGAAGAGCAGCATTCCTCCTCCTATTCATCATCTGCTTGACTAATAATAACCAATAGACTCAAGCTGCTTTTAAGCTTGATGCTGTATGCTGCAGTCTGAGATTCTCACGGTATGATAACCTTGGTTAAAATACGTCGATTTTATGCTATTTCTGTATTTTCACAAAAATGTTAAACAAAAGTGTAAGCTGTACTTGATATTTGCTCATTACTAAGTTGGGTAATCTGCCCAGGAAGAGCCTCCAGTTGCCTGTTTGTCTGGCCAGCAGTTCATAGCTTACCAGATGAAGTTTTAAACAATTCCAGATAGGCCCCAAATAATTCCTACAGCTGGCAAATTTTGATTCAAAATATTTTTTCATAAAACCAAGAACTTTTTTCTCTCAAATAAATGCCTCAAGTGATGATTAAACACAAAAAGAGCTCACATTTGTAAATATTGCTTGTTGAAATCCAGTTAAAAGATTAACAAATTACCTTAAAATCACATCCACCAGTGATTTGAAAACTGTTGGGCTTCACTGTGCATTAATGCAAGTTAGGTTTGGATCTCCTTAGGTTTGCACAACATGACAGTAATCATTATTTGCAAAGCATTTCCAAACAGACAGCTCTGCCTTTACTGTCAGCAAGTAGTAGCCTTGCTGTCAGCCAGCTGACAAGAAGCATACAGCAATATATTGGAGAGTAGCAACACATATAATAGAAGACAAGGTTTGAAAGTATGTCATTTTTAATCTTTGTCATACCTTGATCACTGTAGATTGAAGCATGAAAAATGTACCCAATTAAAAGTTATTCTGAAGATGTCTCATTAAAATTTGTGCATGAAATTCAATCCTCAACCAAATCAAGTTGCTTTACAAAATCACAAGAACGAAAAGGGCATAATGATTGGCCATCTATAAACGTAAAAAACTATCCCAAGACGAAAATGTTTCTTATGTAGAAATAACTGATTTAATATTTAATTTAGAGACGAGTAAACTAGCTAACCATGTTTCTGTGTATTCTCTATACTTTAGATCAAAGTAAATCTAAGCTTGTATGAATTCATTCCTTCAAAATGACACACTTCCATCTGGAGGACTGCCAGCAGTAAAATACTCTAACTAAAAGTTTCATACCTGCCACTTCACTGAATCGTTTCATTCACAAAATCTATGATTATGTGTTTTAATAACACCACTCCACTCGATGAGAGAAAAGGATGGCTCAGGGAATATCAAATGTTGATGTATGCAAAATTAGATGGTTTCCTCACTCAGGTGAAACCATGATACTGTATTTAGACTGCATTTTGCCTTAACTTGTAAAAATTACAGCCTTGGCTATGTGTTTAAGAGGAGCTGACTGGAGTTGGAAGGCAATATATGAAGCCCATGACCACATTAAACACTACTTTAATATCTGACTTCAAAGCGGAAGGGTAAAAGCACCAGGAGCAAAAACAATAATTTCAGTCATAATTATAAATATTAGTTAGGATTTAAACCTATTTTAGGAGCGATTTTTACACACTGACCTGATATGGAAGAACACTGGAAGAAGAATGCATTAGGTGAATGTCTCAACACTGTTAAATATTAGAAAATAAATAAACGTTTGCAATGTAGTACTTACATAATATGTATTGAATTACTCAATAAGTAGATCAATTTAGAATGTTTGTAGGAGACTTTTAATTTGTCTGAATCATTGGATTGAATTGACTTTTTTTGCAAAGTGCCTTGAAACTATGTGTTGTGAATTGGTGTCTGAATTGAATATGTCAGTCTGTCGTACTCATTATTTACACAGTAAAACAATTTTTTCTACCTTACTAACTGACTTTTGCAAAACGTTCTGTCCAGTACAAAGCTCATCCACTAATTTTATGTTTTAATATTCACTAATTCAGTTTATAATACCCAAAGAACACATGCTTTCTGAGCAGATCCTCACTCTGCTTTTTTGCTTTTATTCCTGTGAATAATGCCAGTACATCACAAAGCAACAATTAGTTTAAAAGTGTAACACGTCTGAGGTTAAGTGTATAAAACATGTTACTAGGGAGAAGGTATTTATCCTAGTTTTAACATTATTTAGAAAAAAAAATTGCATATTTTCCTTTTTTTTAATTTTCTGAAATGTTAATAAAACCACAAGACAAGATTACAATATGACTTTTTAATTTGAAGAAATTATATAATTACAAGAGAGCCCTTTCAGCAATCATAATTACATTAATTGATAAAGATTAAGTCGGCTCAGATGAAAGATTTTGAGGTAATCAAACATTTAAGGTGCATGAACCTTCCAAAGAAAAGGAAACAAATGAGCATAAATCTTCTGTGATAATTTCTCTCTGTGCTGGAGTTGTGTAAACTGGGGAAATTCCTATTGTTGGCAGATGCACCATGAGGCCTTGAAACTCCTTCAGGCATCTGTTCTACAAGTCCCGGCTTTACGAGACACAGCCTGAGGAGCTCAGCCAAAATATTCAGACCAAGTATACAAAATAAGTCATCACGTAGTCTAGATGAGAGATTGACCAGGAATTGTCTCATGAGGATGACATGCAGGGAAAATAAGCACAAATAGTTCACTTTTATTTTATGCTGTTCAGTAAGCATGAAATAATAATGGCTTGTGACAAATAGGAGCATCAAAGTCCTTGAGAAAGATTTAGACTTGCTTTGTGTGGACAGGCACGTGCAGGTCTAAACAAGCCTTGATGAACATTTAATAAATCTTACATTGAAGGAGGAAAACCCTCTGCAGATTGATTAACTGCTGACAGCTTTATGACAAAATTACTATTGTTGCACTGAGAGCACTCATCATTAGTTAAATCAATAGTAAGGCATGATCATTTATAGTACACCGCACTTCTAGAGTTTCTGTCAACCCTTTCATTTGGTCCAAGTCTATCACCAGTCACCTGCACTGCAACACACAGGCTCTCCTAATAGGCAGTAGTTATGACCTGAGAACCTGTAATGTGACACCTTGCAGCATTTAGAGAACAACATACCTCTTAGGGTTTGTTGGAAATCATTAATTTTGCAAACATTTTAGTTGTTAATGCTTCAGATTTGTTTGGAAATGCTTCAGCATTAGAAGTGTGCAGATTGTTACACAATTAATCCTGTACTTGTGTTAAGCTTGCAGAATAGACCGGAGTCAACAAAATTAAAGAAGGTTTCAAGGATTTGACAGCATCTTACAGAACAGGACCCCACAGGCGTTACTTGCTCTTTTAATGGAGTGAAAATGCCAAATACCAAAAAGAAAATCACTATAATCTCTTTTTGTTTATTTCGGGTATGACTTTGTGCAAATTCCCCAATATGAATATGTTTTTGTTGCACAAATTAACAATGGCATAATGTGTTGACCCTGAACTTTTGCTGGTTGAAGTTAAAGAAGGCCTGAATAGTAGAACAACAAAGACTGCTGATTTTATCTTTAGTTACAAATATGGAAAGGAAAACTCTTACAAATTATTTTTTGCTTAATTTACTTATGAAAATCATTTCAACACCCCACACTTGGGTTTCATCATCAAGACCAGAGGAGTTTGCAGTGCCAGTGTCTTCAACTCTGTTTGATACAATTTATGATTATACCTACATGAAGTTTAAATGTAAACTTATATAACAGAGAAATGTCCAAAGTCGTAACAGTCACTTAATGTGGCAGAATTCAAAACTGAAACTTCCATCCATCCATCCATCCATCCATCCATCCATTCATTTTCTTACAGCTTCATCCCATTGGGGTCGGGATGGGTGCTGGTGTCTATCTCCAGTCGACAACGGACGACAGATGGGGTACACCCTGGACAGATCACCGGTCCATCGCAGGGCAAAACAGAGACAAGGTCTAGTCCATACATACATAGTCTTGTACATCCGTAAATACATATTTATATCTCGTAGAGCACTTCTGGATAGATGCTAACTACATCTCGTTGCTTGTACTTGTGACAGTGCAATGACAATAAAGTTAAATTCTATTCTATTCTATTCTAAACAGGACAAAACTGAAACTTTTCAATTTGTTTTGTTTTTCAAACTTATTGCGCCAAATGCAGTTGCATCTGTTTATTCTGACTTAAAATTAGCAAACTTCCAACCTTTTTATTTATTTTTATTAATATTCATTCTTCAGCTAGATACTCTCCCTACAATGGACGAATGAGATAAGGATGACAACTTGGACCTTGAACAGTTTTAAAGGCAAAGTTTAACATTCAGTTGTTAACATTCGTTGGTTTTGGCTGAGATTTTGCTTCCTAAGTGCCAAGATGTTATAGTACTATGAAAGTGGATGTAGCTTATATTTCTTTATGGAAAATTAAGACCTTTTGTGATTCCAAATGGGATTTCTGAAAGTTTTATCACAAAACAAACAGTAATATCATTTGTCGTAAAAGGTGAATGATGACCCAAATGTGGCCAAAGTGCTTTAGGAAAGCCAGATTCTCAGGATAATTGCCATTTGTGGTTGTCTTGGTCCCCCTTCTTATAACTTTCACATTACATAAGTCAGTTAAGCCATTGTTATCACACAAATATTGTTTGGTGGCACTTTAAATTGTTCCCATAAAGTTGTCCAAAATTCCAGTCTTGCTGTGCTTGGGCTAAACATTAAATTCAAGATGACGCCTTGAAGCAAGTTGAACTTCACTGGGCTATTTCCTATTTTAGGGGTGACATTTTCTTTTAGCACAAACTGCCAGTAAAAGAAAGAAACACCCACTTGAAACCAAACAATGCCAACTTGTTTGAGTGAAATGCTTAAGTTTAATCTCATTTGGTTGATTAAAGGAGCTTAAAGCACAAAGAATGTTATGCAAGTTGCGTCATAACAGAGACTGGAAAGGAGATTTAGAAATAGGAGAAAGTCTTACAAATGCCAAAGAGTTGGGTCAAATACATATATATTGCCTTTCAAGGTTACTAAAAACAGTCAATTTTACATTAGTAAAGGCGGTGGAGCAGTTGGCAGCACTGTTGCTTTTTGAAACTGTCTTGGATCCTTGGTTCAAATCCCAATCTGGAGTCTTCATGTATGGAATTTGCATGTTCTCTCTATGCTTACTCCCTGGGTACCTTGGCTTCCTCCTACAGTCCAAAAGCATTACTTTTAGGCCCCCTTTTCTCTGATACCCCTACATGAATCTCAGTTTTACCATATCCTATCTTACAAAAGCTAAGCCATGGGCAGACAAATTGCTCTGCAGATGTGAAGAGGGGGTAAAGTAGGGAGCTCAGACTCAAGTCCTGCATCTGTCAGATGCAGTCCTCAATAAATGTAACTGTATCAAATGCCTTTATTACCTCCTCAACATGCAGTTACGTTCTACAGAGTCCTGTGGATGAACAAATTATTTCATTTGGGTGTGCGCAAGAAGAAATTAATCTTAAAGTTTCACAACAACATCAACTCTGGAATTCTTGAATCTGATACCCAAAGGGTATAGGCATGCAGTACCATGAAGACTTCCTGCTGTGACTGCAGTAAAATGTGGTTCTAAAAAATATTGACATATAGGACGCAAACACAAATGTACGCCACACTTTTTCAATTTTTATTTTTCAAAAGTGTTTTGAAAACCATGCATTCTTTTTAATGCATAATTTTGATTGATCTGCAGATATATTCCAGTACAATTCTGAAGCATAAGGTTGTAACGTAACAAAAGATGAAAGAGGTGGTTTCCTTTTGTGTTGAATTAGCAAGTAAAACCCTGCTTGCCTTACGTCATTAAAAGTTTTGACAAAACCCTGTATGGACCATCTTTGAGACTCAATCGACACATATCCCTCCTCAAGTGGACGTCCTCCACCTCTTTCCCACTGCAACGCTCACAGAACCACAGGAGAATGTAACTTCAGCTTATTTTTATCATTTTTCTCAAAAGGTGCGCGCTGTTTACAAAACCACAACAAATGTGACACTTAGCACATCGGTGGGTACAAAGCCCCAGTCAAGTGATCTGGACCTGGCAGTGAAAGATGAAAGCTCACACCAAGACTGGAGCTCTGGGTGACGCTCAGACAGACAGGTGGAAGAAAAGGACGGAAAGACAACAGGGAGTTTTGGACAGGGAAGACAGGTCGGTGGGGGGAGGTTAAGCCAAGGCCAAGGCTAACATCTTTCCTGTTTGATATACTTTGATATGAGCACTGCAGTCTGAGAGTGTAAAAGGGTGATAAGCAGGGACTTGTCAGCCTCTTTATGGGATGCACCGTTTGTTTATTAATCACTAGGTTCTGTGATGTGTCTCTCATCACCCCAACAGGTATAATTAAGCTTTAAAGGGCATGGGGGAGGCTTGATGTGTCTGCAATTCATTTTATCTCCTTGTTCCTTTTGAAGTCGCTGCATGTGAGTGTACACTGCAGGGTGTGGGTGTACAGTAGGTGAGTAAATCTCTGTATGGTCAGGGGGGCCGCTCTACAAGGAATCTGTCTGTGGTTCCCAAGTTGCATGACCTGAAACGTCTGCTTACACGCCAGCTCATTTAGCCTGACACGTCTTGTTTAGCCTCTGTGGATGCTGTCATTTCGAGCACTGACAGTTCAAAGGTTGGCAGTTTTTGATGGCCAGGTATTGTGCTGCTTTGTGGGACATCTTGGGTTCCCAGCAGGCAGCTGTGGAGGCCCCTTCCCCCCCCTCACCCCTCGTCCCCTTACCGAAAGTATGCGACAGGTGTCGGTGGTGAAAACAAAACAAAGAGCCGTCTTGTTGTGATTGGCGAAGTGCTGTTGAGCAGAACCAAAAGGTTAAGCGAAACGAAATATACATCAGAGAAATGTTCTTTCTATACCACTTCATAAGTCCTGAAATTTACTTGTGGTGTCAAATGAGATATTTTGAGCGGGACATCATGTAGGAATGTAAACAAGTCAGCACTGCTCCTCAGTAGCCTTGATCTTCTGACTGTCTTTCAGCAAGGTATATTCTTACTTATTTTACCTTTAAAGAAAAAAGTATACACAGTCTAGTCTGGTATATTCTCTTTTCTGTTCCAAGTAAAATAAGATAACTGAAATAACATCTTTGAGGCAATAGGTGCTATCAAAACACCTCTGCTACCTACAAGAAGGCCAGACCATTGTCTCTAGAGTCTGATGTGCTTCGTCTTGATTCTGCTCTCTCAGGAGTCGAACTAGGTGAGAAAAGATGAGGCACTCTCTTGTTTTGTTTGGCAACACGTCTTGAGGAGGCCAACAGTCAATATTTCCCTTTTCAGTCTTCTCATGGAAGAAAAATCTATGCATTTTACATAGAAGTGATGCCTGGTGCATCATAAGCGATGTTACTAATCCCCCATAATAATCACAATTGTATTTAGCAGACGTGAGGTGAAACTTCATGGTTATAACAATGTGATGCATGAAGAGGGTCACCAGATTTTTAACTTCAAAAAGTTGTGATTGTGATTGATTATTTCAAAATCTGAAAACAAGGGGTATGAATACTTTTACAAGACACTGTACAGAGAATTACTCTAAGGAACTTTCAACCATCACTCACAATAATTCAGTTACTATGTTCTTTATAGCAGACATTATGCATATGATGTGAAAAATATACATTTGTTAACCATTTAACTAAATATGTGTTACCTAAAAGTACATACTAATAATAACAGCCAGTCTGTAGTTGCTGTTTTTAAATAAATTATGTTGTGGCTTCTTGGGCATAAAAGTTAACTCTGACCTAAAAATACTTGTCTCGTGTGAGCCATGCTGATTTTTTTTTTTTGGTAATATTTATTAAACTGACTTCTGAAACAGTTTAGCATTTTTGGTAAGGAACTCTTGCTAGTGTGTGAATCACTAAGCGGCTGCTCAGCATGCTGTGCTTTGGGCCGGCCCTGCTTGCACACAATTTGTGTAATTGTAGCTAAATAGAGGCCATCAAGCATCACATTTATATCACCAGTTGCAAGGCTGACACAGGAACTTCTAATCATCAGATAGAATCATGATAATAAGTAAATGACAAGCTAGAAACAGAGGTTCCTTGTGATAACAGGTTTTAGTTGTCAGTACTGAGACATTTGATACTTTCAAATTGAGCCAATAAAGCAGAGTGTCCACAAATAAACGCTCATCAGATTATCAGAGAGATATACATGATCAAACAGATAGTAGAAACAAAAACATCTGCGGCTGCACCTACTTTTGGCACACTGAATAACATGCAAATCATGTGTTCCTACTTCAGCTTTCATCAGGCACTCAGATTAACACTCTTGTTTGGCAGACACAGAACAAGCTTTGTTGAGGGCGAAAAAGTGGCAAACTTATGGAACACAAATCATCACATCACAGGTTTGTGAGTGATACAGAAGTGAATGAGTGGCAAAGGAATATGTCTGCCGAATCTTTGTTTTTTTTAACAGTCCAGGATGCTTTCAACATTCAATCCATCTGATGTTATTTTATTGAAGCCAGTGAGAGTTAATAGTAAATATTGCTATGGAAATTAGAACTTAAATATCAATATTTCTGTTGAGATAACATATAAGACAATTTCCGATATAAAAAAAAACAAAAAAAAACAGGCAATAATTCACCTCTACTGATGGTTTCAAAACATCTTGAAGTGAAAATATTTCCATTATTAGTAATTATTATTATTGCTAATAAGAAAAATAATGTTTAATAATAATTATTAGTATAATTATTAGTAATTGTTATTACTAATAATGGAAATATTGTTTACATCATTGGTAATTATTAGTCTAAATAGAATATTAGTAAGTATTCTATTTATATATTTTATCCGCAATTTTGCATATTTTAATGCAAAATTGTCTCTGTTTAAAAAAAATTGTTTCTCACTACTTTATTATGTAGTGCATTTTAGTTTATTATGGTGTTTTAGTTTCATATATAAAGAAGAAAAATAGAGATTGATCACAGTGATGCTACTCTTAGCCAGCAACAAAGGCAGTGACAGAGATGAACTGAGACGCAGGGGGTGGTGCAGGTGGAAGAAACCTAATGACGCTGCTGTCCCCCAGCTGATTCAAAATTACTGGCTTGCTTCGACACTGTTTAAGAATCAATATGAAATAGGGTAACAACACTCTGACTTGCAAAAGCATGAACGTCCTTTTATTGTTTTCACATGACAAACGAGTAAGATGATGTTTTGGAGTATTGTGTGGTACAGTGGGTTGCGTGGCACAGTGTTTACAGAGGCTACGGACCTCAATGCAGCCGTCCCAAGTTTGCCTCCCATCCTTGGTACCGTTGCCACATGTTGCTTTCTCTTTGCCCCCTTCCTGTAAGAATACTATTGAAAATAAAGGCCACTAACATCGAAAAAAAAATGTGTTCTGACTGAATGATACCAAAATGTAACTTTTGCGCCATATCAAGCACCATCCATGAAAAAAGTTGTAAGCTCTTAAAAGATGAAACCCTTGGTTAAAAAAAGATGGTGGCAGAATCATGATGTGGGAATTATTTTCTTCAGGTGGACCAGAAAATTCGTCAGAGTTGATGGGAAATAACTGGAGCTAAATGCAGGGCAATCCTGGAAGAAACCATCTTGAGAATGTAGCAAGCGTTCTCCTTCGTTCTGAACACAAACAATAAATATATAGCAGGATTTATAACGTGCTGCTTTATGTTGGTTTATAGTTATGACACCAACATGGGGGGCATCTACTACTGCTGCCAATAATTTCATGTTTTCTTTATGTACTATTTGTTCTCTCCTTGAAGCAACTATCTAAGAAACAGTGTACTGTTTTCATTCTGTGCTGTATGGCTGGTTAAGAGCATATACTGTATATGTTCAAAGTCAAATTCAAGTGGACTTTATTAAACCCAAAGAACAATTAAATGTTGTTGTAGCTCATTTAGTTAAATAGTCATAATAGATTGTGATGGCTGTGGGCAGTCTGACAGAATCTAGGACATTTTGAATGCTGCAGTATCAGATTAGAGCACTTTGGGAAAAATACATAAAATAACGGTTATATGTAGAGGCCAATTCAAGGTCTGATTCCCAACCTCAGGACTTTTGCTGGATATCTTCTCTCCTTTTCTCTCTGCCCATTTCTTGTCTGAAACGGTTTGAACAATAGTGCCACAAATTACATTCACTTTAGGAGCCTTGTATGTGTGATTGAAGTATAGGTCAAAGTAAAGTGGCTTCACAAACAAAAGACCAATCTTCTTAGAAAAAAAAAAGGAAAAAAGAAACATATAAAGAAAAAAATCAGCTAAATCAAGTTGTCTCTACCCTTTTTCATCCTGATATGAATCCATTTTGGTGCATGTAAGGTAGCAGGGAGGAGACAGCAGGGAAAGTCCCCAATTATGTGGTAAATCTAGAGAGAGGTTGTGATATTTAGTCTTATTGCCCAGAAGAACTTGGCATTTACGAGACTCACCACAAACACATTCCCCGCAGCAGCGCAGGCAAACTTCAAGCTCTGTGCACCAGCTCAATCAGATGAAATAGCTACTGCTTGTGATTTATGGTGGAGTTTTTGAAAAAAATAAATAAATAAAAGTCTCCAGCAGCCCTGCTTATTTAATTCAGGTGCTCTTTAAAAAAAGAGAAAAAAATGAAATAAGTTAATTATGTTTACAGTTGCTACTCTTTGACAAAAAGGTTGATGAATGGGTCTTAAATTTTCCACAGCTGGGAGCTGCTGAGAACACTGCTCTGTGTTTCCAGTTCAAGGAGTGCACACTTTAATGTCTAGATGTTAGGAATATTATCTAGAACCATAAATGAACAATGACATTACATCAGACAAATGCCAAGATTTTCACTAACAACCTTTTTTTCCTCCAGAATTGCAGGCATACGTTGCACCTTTAACGCTCCATAAAGGTCAGCTGATTGCCCTGTGAGCTTAAAGGGTATGATTTGGCTCAACTGTGTGTGCATTGTATGTAATCAGCATGGTGTCAAAATGTAAGGACAAAAAGGGAATGCACACATGTTGTAATGCCTCTCAGGCACAACGGGGGTGATTGGATTTTCAGTGCCCTCGCAGGCCACAATTTATGGCCATTATGGTGGTCTATTTCCAGCTATAGTGATGGATTCTGCTCAATTATTGTCCATTATGGAGAAAGATGGCTGCGCAGCCATGCCAGAAATTACTGATTCCTGTAGCAGCACATTACATTAAAATCATCTCTGCTTGTTGAGCTAAGCCAAAACTGAAGCAAAGTTATGTTCTTTTGTTTTCAGGCTGATTAAGAAAGTGATTCTCAACTCTTTCTTTGCCTTTAATTCCTTGTAATTACAGTGACACTGCTACCTCTCGATGCATTTTTTTTTAAAAATGTTTGTCTATTATGTCTGTTTAATGTTCGGATTTTATAGTATTATCAAAATAAGGCACTTCCCTGCAGAAAATGTAAAAAAGTATAGCTTGCCACAAATGCAGTGCTGTAAAAAAGTATTTATGACAGAGATAACCTTAAAACATAAAAAAGCTGCTTTAAAATTATTTTGTTTATCAAACAGCTACTAACTGTTTGAATTAATAAACTCAGGCTTGATTGCAGCCAGATCAAAAGAATCAAGAAATAACTCAAACTGAACCAGTGTCACTACAAGAATTAGGCTAAAATATTTGAAAAAGTAACACATCCTGACATAATCTAAAACAATTGTATAACAAAAACAAAGTTACTGACATCTATCAGTCTGGAAAGGGTTACAAAGCCATTTCTAAGGCCTTTGGACTCTTATTACTCATAGTGATAGACATCTTCTATTGCCCATAGTGAGACAAACAAAATTACTCCAGGGATTCATTAACAACTCACCCAAGAAGTAAAAAAAACCAAAACATCTAAATGACTGCAGGCCTAACTTACAAAAAATAGCATCCATGTTTAAAAGCATTGCCTTCCAAAAAGAAGGCATCTCAAATTTGTCTAAAAGACTTCAAGGTGATCTCCAAAACTTTGGGGGAAAGTTTGAACTTTTAATGTGTCCCCATTAAAGCTGGCACCGCATTTCAGAAAAATAATATTTTGAAGGGTAGTGATAGTGTAGTGGTTGGGAGCTGCTTTACTGTATCACAACTTTAACAATCTGATCTACCTGATGGAACCATGACTTCTTCTCTGACTTTGTCCACAGTGACTAATAAACTTGACCTGATACAGATTTACCTGTTTTCTTAGCCATGAATGTTCAAATAGGAAAGACAAATGAATATGTTTTTCACATAAATTAAATCTGTGCTTATGTTTAAAGAGACATATATGTTTGCTAGAATATAGCTACTCTTCTAAAACTGCAATAAATAAATCTCTATAACAACCATTAGATGCTGTTTACATAGAAGCTGGATGTTTGTGCAGCATCCCAGAAAAAAGCCTTTTCTGTCCACCATCACAAATATTAGCAATTGGAGTTTTCTAAACACTACAAGGATTTAGGCTGGAATGTTGTAGTTACATGAGATGAGATTTAGCTATTCAGCAACAATCATTTCATGTTGGTCTAGTAAGTGACTAAAATAGACCACAAGTATTTTCATCATGCTTGTGGCGGATCTGTGATACTGTGGGCCCGTTTCTCATTCAAAGGTCTTGGGAACCTTTTCAGGTTACATTCTGTAATATTTGAGTTTCTGTGTACTCCCAGGTTTGTATCGCTGCTATCTAGTGTCTGCGTTCCCAGATCTGTCCAGTAGTTTCCTTCAGTGTCTCCCAAGCTGTCTCACGTCTACACATCCACTTGCCTATCTAGCATTCTAGTAATGAAGTGGTTTTCTCACTCAGAGTGACTCCGTCACTGCCACCTGCCAATCTTCTTGTGTTCCTCTTGTGTATTATTTTGGAGTTCCCCCTGGATCTTATTTTGTACATTTTTTTTTTTTTTTTTTGCAAGCAAAACTTTTAATTTTCACTTGCTTGTTGCTTACCTCCTCCCTTCATTTAGGCCCCGCTTTTCACCAAGTCTTCTCTACCACTAAACTGAAAATGGGTCGATATTTAGGACAAATCAATGCAGACGTTGTACATCACTACATACAAAATCAACTTTCTCCCCTAATTATCTCAGGGGAAACAGCTGTGCCAGCTTTCCAGAGCTAATTTAACTCTACAAGTTGCTATAGTAAGATGGAACGAGATTGTTTATCTACTAAATAAAATGTAATGATTCCATATTTTTGTGATTGGTTGTACTACATGAAGAACATTTCAAAATTTATGAACATAGAAATGAGCAACATATTTGCACAGTTTGGTCTTGAGCTACCCCGCAAACATCATGCTCATTTCCGTTTTTTTCTATTCTGCTTGGAGATATTTATGCCTAAATAATCCAGAAGAGTCTGGAAGCAGGAAGAGTTGCTGTTATTCCGGGCATCAGGGCACTGCAGTGACTGTAGCATTGCCAGAGCTCAGGCTGGCAGTCAGCACAAACTGCAGGTAATTGAGCAGCCAGCTAAACAGGGGGAGCTTCAATGGGCCTCTGAATGCCACAAGCAGACATTAATCAAAATCTTCGATCAATAACTTCTCAAGTGCTAATAAGCACTGGCACATCCAGTGATATGTGAGCCCCTTTATCATTTCAACCACCCGCAGATTTATAGGAAATCCATTGTTAGGTCCAAAGTATGAGGTAATGTAGCACTTAGTAAATGAAGTAAAACCAAAAGCCTGCAGTGATTTGTATTTCATTTACAAAGGACATGTCTAATCATTAGAAGCTCTATCTCTCCAAGAAGCAACCAAACGAGTGTAATGATGGCTGTGTTCTTTTATAGCTTACTTACTCAGCAATGATGCAGGACATGACAGCAGGATAGTAAAGCCTTGCTGTCCTTCCCTAACTGATCCGCTCCCAGATGGCCATGGGGGACTCCTGTGCACCATGGAGTGATTAAAGTCATGTTAGGGAAGCATTATCGGTCAAGTCATAAAATAATTTGATTTCTGTTCCCCCTCCACTGTCTTCTATCAAAGTGATTGGTCTCCTGGTCATCTCACTGGCTGACATAATTGTTAATTAACCATTATGGGCTGCCCTTTCTCATCTATATCGCACCGCAATCATTCATTTGACAACAATGCAATGTACAGAAAATGCATAGTGTCGGGACACAGAGCAGTTTTCTGCAGTGTAGCTGTAAATTTGTGATAATTAGCATGAGTCATTTAAGAGTTTGTTTTGATGTTTCCATGACAAGTTATCAACCTTGCATGTTCCTTGCAAAAGCATACCTTACTCTCATCCCTTGAACTATTTCACTTTTTTTATGTTGCAATCACAAACTTCAGTACTGGGAATTCAGAATTACCTATTTTGAAGTTGAACAAAAGTTAGATATAGGCTTTTTTTTTTTTAATTAAAAAATAAAAATAAATACAACTAAAATCTGAAAAGTGTGGTATGCATTTGCATACCACACTTTCAGCACTTTGTAGGACCACCTTTTGTCATTTGTGGTTTCTTTCTATCAAGCTGTGCATAACTAGAGCATCAAGTATTTGACCATTTTGTTTGCAAAATAGCTCAAAATAGTCAAATAAATCGGCCAATAAACTTTGATCTCAGCATGCAAACATCTTGATGTGACAAAAAGAAAAACACTGATCTCATCCCTACTGTGAAACATGGAGGTGGCAGCACCATGCTGTGGGGAAGAAGTTAGAGAAAATCTGGTCAGAGTGGATTGCATGATGGACAAAGCTAAATACAGGACCAAAAAGTTACATTTTTGTCTCATCTGACCACAACACTTTCTTTCATGTTTGTTTTGTCCATCAGATGGCTTATTGCAAAATGTAAACAGGAATTTTTATGAGTTTCATTCAACAGTGGCTTCTTCCAAGAAGGTTAAGATTTTTAAAATATAAATAATATGTATACTTTTCATCCCACTTAAGTTATGCTGTAGAAAAAATCCCTGCAATATATTGTGAAATTTGAGGTGCATGTTTACATGTTAAAAAATTCAAAGAGTGTGAATACTTTTTCAAGGCAGACCCTGTGCAAATTTGCCAGGTAGCTTCGTCTTTCACATTTAGCTTTACATTCTTGCTCCATTAATCAGTTTTTGCATGTTAGTTGAAGTTAGTTGTCTTCAACACTGAAAACAGAAAGAGGTGTGGGAGGAGGGGGGGGAAGTTAAATAAAAAGCTCTTTAAAACATTACTCCCAGACAAAAAGACAAACAACGTCCCTAAAATCCATTCTGATGACAGTTGGAAGAATGCGGGCTTTCTGGTGGACTGGAGCCCCATCTTTGCCGTATCTTTTAAGCGTGATTATTTACTTTAAAACAACAAACCAAAGCTCCAGGTCTGGCAATGTGGATCACAGGCCTTTGATTGAGCCCTGAGCTTCAATTCTTAGCTAATAAATTGCTCCAGCCTTTTGTTTGGGGCATTAACAGCAGTGGTCTCCGTTTTTCTAGCCCTAATCTCAAGAATGCAGCAGCCTCTTGAGAAGCTCAGGAGTTTCCTACTCTGACAGAGCTAGGTCTTCCCTTTGTTTTCTTAGAGAACTTCTGGGATTGACAGCCCTTGCTCTCCTTAGCTATCTGTTTGTGCTGATTCGGACTGATCCCATCAAAGTCAGTCAAGGCTGCATAGCATTTTTAAAGTCACACATACACCCAAACTTAATGTGAGAAATAAAGTTAACTTTTCATCAGGGACAAAATATTTTGTATTGTGTGCTTATCTGTAAGGTTTTCCATCGAAGGGCAACCTGGGAGGGATCTCTTAGCTCACTGCACAGGTATGAGCAACTTCGCTTTGTTCAGCTCATACTCTGACGACAGCTCAGTGAGTCACCTGGACACACAAACTAACCCCCTTTTAGACAGGTTCCAGCCGATCACTGACAACTCCCTCACAATAAAATAATCATTAGTGAAAATGAGACCCTTTTCGTTTCAAAGAACAGAATTCTGTTTAAAAAGATCAATATGTGCACAGAATATAGCATTTAACTTAAACAATAAATAAAACTACAATGTACTGCAAAATTCCAGAATATTGCATAATTATTTTCATTCTCTGACAAACTTATTCACTTAATTGCCCTAGAGCATGAATTTGTTACACAGCCATTTTATTATGAAGCAGCAAAAATGAAATGCATGTTCTTATTTAAGTGTAACAATCTAATCAACCATGGTGAAGAACTGATAGAATTAATAAAATAGAATTAATAACAATATATCAAAAGTTATCATTATCTTGTTGTTTGTTAAAAGACAGAAACAGTTAGATTTGTTCATTAATTTGTTCAGAAATAGTTCATTATCTCTATGAAATTTGCTTTCTCTGACCTTTCAGGTCAGCCAATCAGATGCCATAATGTCAAACTTGGTGACGGTGACGCTATAGGTAAACTGGTAACCACAGATCCCAACTCTCGTTAGTTAAATAGAAAACACAGAGTAAACATATACTGTGAAAAATATAATTTAAAAATGCTTTTTGATATAGTTTAAGCTCTTAAGATACCAAGCAAGTAAATGATCAAATGAAATTACGATGCAGGGCTTAGCTTTTTAAGGAAAACACCAAATGCCACCAAGATACGGGGCGCAACAGGTAAATTACTACTCAAGCACTGTTGATAATATAGCGACGCAGAAGGTTTGGGGCTGCTTTTATCTTATGTTTTTAATTACCTTTCCATAAAAGTTTGTTCTAAATAACTGTTAGTAATTTGAGTTTTTTGTCGGACAACTGCGGACTGTGATGTTTTCATTGCGCTTAATTAGTTAAATAGAAAACACCTGTTAACTCTTCACAGTGCTACGTGAAAAAGTATCGAAAGTATCTACGTGTTAGTCTACTTCATCTGAGTTTAGATCTTTCAGAACGGCATGTCTTTGACCAACTTATGCTTTCTGGATTTTCTGTCACAGGTAGAGGAATTTCTTCCTATTTTCTTTATGTGATAATTACCTGATCGCATAAGATAATTATGTGACAAACATTGACAAACATCTTTTTCAGTCCAGTTCAAAAGTTCAGAATTGTATCTTTGCTCGAGTTATAATTAAAGTAAGTCTTGAATATTACTGTCATATTACACTAGTAAACAGACTTTACAGAAACTGAAGTCAAGAATCAACGACATGGTAATCGGGAAACAGTTTATATGCAGTTATATACTATGGCCTTATCGAGCTGATTATTAGCTTTGATGTGGCCCCTCATCCTTACCAAGCATGGGGGAGAGAAATTATGACCTTTTAACACCGACTTCAGCTCAGCAGCTTCCAACCCTTTTATAGCAAGTGCCACCTAGAAATCCCTAAGTCTTTAAAGTACCATCATAGCGTCAAACTTTAGAATATGGTGGCAAAAGCTTATGCATCAGTGAGCAAACTGATTAGATCTGTGCTCTGTCATACAGTTTTGAATGAAATGATCCAAACTTAAGATGCTGAGAAGCCATCTATCTTGTCTATAAAATACTAACCACACTTGATCACCAACACAGGATTGGATGCCATTTTAATGTTTATTTGGACTGCATTTGTAGCCAAAAGGTTTTGGTTTAAGCTTTGATGGTTTCATGTAGTTGTAAAGCTAATACTGCCATGTTGGCCCTCAAAAACTTTAAGCTATTAGCTAGATAATAAAACTCTATGCAATTCATGTCAATGACATTCCCATCCCTTTAAAGTTTAAAGTTTAAAGTCTTTACACCACAATGTATCTCTGTGGCATTTGACAAAATGTGGGAAAATTTAAGAGGTGGGAATTATTTTTTCATGGCACTGAATGTACTGAAGATTTATATTTTTTTGTACTTAATAGGGTGCCAATCAAGAGAAGCTACAACTGCAAAAATATAATGTCTCATTTTTATGTGACTAATACATTTATATTTGGACTTTTTTTTTTATTGTTTGTAGCTCAGAAGTTGGATTTGGTGGCCTCCCCTACTGAGAGATTGACAGAAGATGAATGGATCCAGGTAACGACAAGGTCTATACTGCAAGAAGAATCAGCTAAGCTGTGTGCTATACGCAGGGAGGAGTTTTGCCTTCAGGCTCAGGTATTCCCCAACACAGTAGCTGCTTGTAAATATTTTTTTACCCCTTCGTTTTCTGTGTCTGTTTTTAGGGAAAGCTGTGTTTCTTTGCACACACAGATAGCAACACACACAAAGAATTTTCCTTAGTCACCCTCTTTCCCCCACTGTTCTTGTATGTTCTAATCTGTGTAGACAACTGTACAAATTTACCCATACTGCCTTGGAACTCAACTGTGAGGCGATGATGTAGCAATCAGTGTGTTACTGTGAGGGTAATTCTGTCTTTTGCACCTTTCTGATCCCCTTTTAAGAAGCCAATCTCCTCAAGAATGTGGAACTAGAATAACCAGCCTCACAAAGGACAGTTGCCATAGATGCACATGTAAATATTAGTTTAACTCGGGGCAAAAGAAAGTTAATTAGAGCCTGCTAACAAGAGAAAGTGACGAGAGTCTTTGTTGAGTTGGCATTTTCCTGCAAACTTTCAAACTATGACAATGCAATTGTGGTATAGTCTTGTACTTCATTGATGTGATTGTTAAAACTGCTTACAACAGCAGTTGTTATGAGTCACTGGCACTGACTGGGATATTCACTCATTTATCAACTGAGTTGATAACTGAGTTTATTTTAAACCTTAATAAAAAAGGATTTATTACAAAAAAACTGCTTTTGTAATAAGAATATTAGATCAACAGGGTATTTTTGCAATTATTTATTTTATATCCTTTTTATAGCAAGAAAGACTCAACGTTTCTCTGTAATTTAATAGGCTGTCTTGGAGATTGTGCACTATGGGGAGCCCTTTCACTGATGATGGAGTGTGTTGGTCAGGCCAAAAACAATGGGAAATCAATATGCCTCCTCCTTGCACTCAAGAGGTCTGAGTAAACTGGTTTGTGTACCAAGCTTCATAGCTTTGGTTTTCTCCTTTCAGACGATAAAAGGCTCTCTCTCAAAGGTATGAGAAGGCAATAGGGCAGGTCCTATATAGCCTACAGGGGGTCATGCTGATTCCTTCAGTCTTATTGGACAATAGCACTGAAAGCTACAGACAGATATCTTTATATAGGTGAAAGTGTTTAAGTGTGTGTCTGTGTTGTTCTGAATATTAATTGAGGCTTCCCTTGTCAGTGAAATAAACTTAAATTCAGAAGCAGTTTCACTATTTGGTTTTTTTTTACAGCACATGTCTTTTCTTTCCTTTTTTAGGGGTTTCTGTCTTGCTCTCATGTTTTCCACAGAAACTGTATGCAGGCTTTTGAGTGGTATTCTGGTAGGAAGTGCTGCCCAATGTGCAGAAGGGAGCATTATGAAACGTGTAATTCATGACGCTGCTTGACTTGACAGATGTCACTGTTCTACCAGGTAAACCATGGTATATAACAGTATAATTAATAATGACACAATTTCAGTGACCATAGGAACGAGACTCCACATACTCATACCTGTTGAATTAGTTCAATTCTTTCTCATTACAATTGTATTTTATTAGAAACTTCTATAATTTACAAATTGTAAAGTAGCACATGGTTGTGACGTTTAAGGAAAATTTGATATTTTTTCAGAAATAATTGATGTGTGTTTCACTTTGTTAGTTGAGTATGGAAATAAATAAACCTTTCAGTGATATTCTAATTTATGGAGATGCACACGTAACCTAACATTTGTAGGGGGAACAGTAAGCATATATTTTTAAACATGTTAACTATTGATGTTCTTATATTCTTTTTATATTTCATTTTTTTTGTATTCAAGCATACTGGCGAGGCTATGTTGCTTGTAAAAAGTACAAAAATGTCCAGAAAATCAAGTTCCCCAAAGACAAAAAGATGACTGAGTGTAAGTTCGGTACTGAGCTGCAGGAAGCATAATTTCAAATCATACAGTCCTAGTAAAGTTTACAGACACTTTTAGTTGTTCAGCCACTCTTCTTGAAAGGCATTGCTAGCGTTCGACCATTCTAAATGCCTAATTTGTCTCTTTCAAGTCTAATTTTGATATGTGTTTGTCATTTTGGAAAACCAAATTCAGTTAAATTTTTAACCATCTAAATCAAACAATCACCTAACAACTTGAGAGTGAATAATGTTCAGTTCTCTCTTAAAAATACACTGCTGCAACAGAATCGCGCCTGTGTAAAGGTATAGTTTAAAAAAATCAACATTGAAGGACAGAGCTCTTGGAAGATGCAGTTGCTCCAAAATCAATACATGTAAACCCATTTAAAAGTTGCAGCTGCCCTCATGGACAAGCCAAGTTACTTCTAGGTACTTTGTTTTGTCCAAGAAGATAAAGATTGAGAAATTTGGCTTCAATGAGAAGAAGCAGTGGGTGTTTTTAGATCACATTGGTAGTTGCCTGAGGAATAAGAGGAGTAAGAAAGGTACCCCCGTACGAATACAGAAAAACATTATGTCTGTTAGCAGCTTCTAGAACAAGGTTTGAATGATAAGGGGACAAATTCTGAAATGTCCAGCCAGAAACATTCCAGAAACCTGTTGATAGTAACCAGAAATGTGTTTCTTACCAACATGTTGGGACATTTTATTTATGTTCTTGTCCATATCTGAAATTTTAACCACAGAAATTGCACAATAAAATCTAAAGTGTGCACCCAATTGAAGTTCTTCATTGTATGATCAATCCAATCTGAAAATAAATATTAAAATGCATAAATGACTAACATTTATGCAACATCCATACCCATTGCACATTTTGTATCCCCAAAGTGGAGGAGTGGGTTTTAGGAACTTGCTAGCCTCTGAATGCACCTTCACTCATCTGCTCTCACTTTTGAAGCACTTTTTAATAATTTGTAAATGACATACTTTGTTCACCAATGACAGCGTTTTGTGTTTTAGTTGCAACAATCTGGATCTTCCAGTTAAGACATCAGGATCCTTTCTGCTGTGCATGTTTGGGTTGATTTTTATCTTCATTCATTGGCGCATGTCAGGAGGACTGCCCATATTCTGAAAATGAAAGACATTGAAGAGGTGAAGAAAGAGTCAAATTTTTGGATACTTTATGCATTTAAATTTCTCATACTGGAGAGGATGGACATGATGGAGTAATACTGACAAATCTCTGACCGTTGGTTTAAATAATTTCACTCTCATGCTTCATGGTACCCCATAAGAAAAGGGAACATTGCCACCTAGTGAACCTGTCCAAGCTGAGATCTTCAATAAACAGCGACTACAATGGTCAAGATTGCTCTCAACCATTTATCAGCTCTCTACAGAGGGGGGATAATTTCTTCTGAAAATCCACTCACTCACACCTCTTTATGACAGATGAAGCTCCAACAGATGGATGTTCAATGTCAAGTGAAGAGCAGGTGGTAGTTCATTCTGTGTGGAGTGTTGCAATCACACAGAGTGCTTTGCTTCAAAGAGGCTGATTAAGGAAATCGACATATGCATGAGGTCCAGACTTGCAATATGTTGCAAGGGTCAGAGTGTCCTACCCTCTCTCCCTTGTCAGTTTCCAACGTCTCACCCATAAACCGTTCCCTCATGTGTCTCATAAACAAAGATGCAGCATTTACTGAGCCAATTAGCTCGGACCTAATGCTGAAACCCAACACATACGGCTGTGTACAGGTTGATATGCTCAGGAAGGAGAAAGAATCATTCACTGTTGTCAGCTTCTTAATAGTCAAGTAGAGATCAACCACTTGAAATTCATTTTTGGTCTCACTGCCATTTTTGCATTTTGAAGCTCTACTTAGAACCTCCTTAATGTCCAACAGTGCAAAATTCTTGCCATTTTTCAACTGGTCTTACAATTGTGATCAGGACTGTATATATAGGAGTGCTTTTAAAAATAATCTCTCACTGGTTAGCTCTTAGTCTTAGAATTTTATATGTCCTTCAGAGTCTTAGTCTTGACTCTGTCTCAGTTTAGGTGTTCTTGACAAAATACAACACATGTAAAATTCACCTGTGGGCTGTAGAGGGGGCATCAGGAGCACATTTTTATGTAAAAAGAGAGTTATGTGATGTCATGCAGCCAATGAGGCAAGAGCTCTTCTTCTATGAGTTCACAAATATGAGATTATTACTCATAATAATTTATCTTAATTAAACCAAACTGACTGCTAAGCATTGTTTTGCACATCCAATATGTTTCTGAAATACATCTTCAACTTAACAAATACAGTAAAGGGTATTTCTATACTCTTCTGTTCATTTAAACATTAATTATTTTGACTAAATGAATGCTCAGTATTGAACCATGTGATGATTAATTATTGATTGTTCTAAGACCAATAATTAATCATCAGAAAAGTGATTGTCAGATGGTTAATGTTCTTTGTGTTTTTGCAGATGGTTGTCATACAATCAGAATAATAAACAGTTTGAAATGTCAGATAATCACACATTTTTGGGGATACTAGGTTCACTTTTCAACTTCTAGTTGAAAAGTAAAAACTAAAAAGTTGGCTTTTAACCACATTTTATTTGTGTGACTCAAAGGTTGCCAAGTAGTGGGTGGTCAGTAGATCGTCTCGTATCTTTTGTCACAAAGGAGGATGATCTTCAAGAGCAGCGCAGCATGGCGCCGACAGGTGTGATTGACGTGATTTTTCAGGGGAAAGACTTCTTTGCTTAGCTGACTGTAATGCAAACAGGCACGTCAGTGCTAAGCTGGGACCTGTGTGAGATGGGAAACCTATTCTTTTAGTTTTCCTTGTGATAGCAGAGGGCAATAAAGCATCTTTGTATCATAAAGCCACAGGTGTTCCCTGGGAGAAGAGGGGAAAAACACCTTCATATAAGGCCAGCTTCAGTATTCTTATCAGCTTATTCCAATGCACAGCTTTCAATTTTTGCTCAGCTACAGAGGTCCGACCCTGAGTCAACACATTAAGCAAGACAGTACTGACATAGATGGATTGCAGCGAGATAACACCTCTGGGCCCACCTCCGCTTCCCCATTTCTGTGCCCTCTCTCATCCACTTCTAAAGTGGAACAAGGCAAAGTTCACCTCAGGCTGTGCTGTTTGCCCTGACTGTCGAAAAGTCAGCCAGAGACATAAAACCCTCCATTTGAATGGCTAAAATTTGTTTAATCAGTGATAAAAGCCTATCTGTAATGCAATTCTGATGTGTCTTTGACTTAAGGCTTAAGAGAGAGCATTTGGCTATGTGTGTGTGTGTGTCACAGGAAAGGAAGTTCGGTTTTTGCAAGCCTACTCTTTTTGAGTTGTGCAATTGCAATTGAAAGTTACAACTATTATTCCAATACTTGTTAAATATTTATGTGTGCATTCAATACATGAACACATTCAGCGTTTTTGATATTGTCTGATAACAGTTACTGTAAATAAGAGAAGGTATTAGGAGTAAGCACACCTTTATAAAGAGATGCTATGTCAAACCACCCCACAAAATGAAATAATTCAAAAACTATGGTTAAAATCTTTATTTGTAAGAATAGTAGTTGGAAAATTAATCTTATTATATTCTATATCGCTATATATGATGATGAGTCATGTGCAGGCTCCTGTATCTAAGGACATCAACCTTCCCATTGACTCTGACCAGGCATTTCTGTCCCCCTGCAAGTGTGTCCACAGCGTTATGGTGCTGCTCCCATATTTCACTGTGAAGATCGAGTGTTCAGGGTGAAACACTTTTTTTTGCATGAAGGCTAAATATGTGTAGTTTTGGTCGCATCTGACCAGACCACCTTCTTCCACGTGTTTCTTATACATGACTTGGGCAAACATTTGTTCATTCATCAATGCTCCCTACCAACCAGACCTTCAGAAAACATCTGTATTCATACTGAGTTTAAATTACACTCCAGGTGATTGTGTTTAGTCATCAAGTGAATCTGAAAATGACTTGTTGCACAGAATTTTATTTAGTCCAATTAAGGGAAGATGAATTCAAATTCAGATTTTAATTTATAAAACATTTTTGAGAACCATGCACTGTTTTACCTCTGTATCACAATTATGTTCTACCTTAATCTATCACTTTTGTGTTCATAATGTGACAAAATGTTGAAAACTTATAGTGCTGGATGCATGTGATATCAGAGCAGTTAGTTCTGCAGAATGCTAAAAGAAAAAAAAAACATTTTTGATTGAACAGGCAAAACTCCTCAGTGTAGTCTATTTAAATATTTAGCAGCACTATATGTTTTTTTTGTTTGTTTTTCATTAATTCTCCATGTTAGTTGGAGACATGACAGTATTGATCTGGCTATTTAACAACTACAACCTGTCAGCATGCCTCAGCCATTACAATAAACTCACAATCAACCATCGCTGAAAACACAGCTCCATTGTGTATCTGAATGAAACATTCTCATCCTTTGTGCCACTAAAATGATTTTTCTAATTAGTTGCAGGAACTGAATGACAGCTTTGTCCGATACTGTCACACCGACATGGAGGCTTTTCTGAGTGATATCGACCGTTCGCTGTCATCAAGCAGACGAGTCCTCGAACAGCTGGAGAGAAAAGGCATCTCAGAACCTCGGGAGAACGAGTGGGAGCGACTGAAGAGCCAGGTCGGAAACAAGACACATTTTGTCATAAAATCCTGAATTCTGTTTCCAACCTTGCCTTCCTCCTAACATGTTAAAGCTTGCAAAGAGACAAGAGCTTCAAAGCTGCTGCATAAAGAGCACAGATCTCCACAGACGTGATCATTCACTTTACAATATGAATGTAGATATGTGGGAGTAGTAGTCTTTTGTTTACTCAAAACAGAAGCAAGTCTGATAATGCACAGCAGACTTTTTATTCATAGCCTGGACTGCCACCGGGGAGCTGAAAAGACATTAAGATTTGCTGCTCCTTAAGGCTTCATTGTGTGCTTTCTTTACCAACAGTGCTGTTTTTCCATTCAGGAGACCTGGGCGTGTTCAAAAAAAGAAAATAGATGTCTTTATTTCTCTTTATCTGGTGTGAAAAGGTTGAGCACGAGGCAGGAGTGGCTCAACCTTGACACGAAGCCTCAAATGGTGAATGGGCTTTCAACACTTACCTTGCACCCTTTTGCATGGGTGCAAACTCTATAAAGTGGAGTGCAGCTGGCTATGAAACATTTAACAGCAAGACATATTGGCCTCTAAATACAGGAAGCTGACACTGGTTAATCATTGGTGAAGCTGTGCTTGTTTATAAGCGCAACTCAGCTTGCAAAAGTGTTTGTCCCCCAAAACCTTTATAGATTTTGCCATGTTACAGACACAAACTACTATGTGTTTACTTGGGATTTTTGTGATAGGTTAACACAAAGTAGAGTATGATTTTGAGGTGGAAGGAAATAAAAAAAAAAGATATAACATGCGCTTGTACTTAGCCCCTCTGTTACCCTTGTATAAATCCAATGTAAATGACGGCTTTCAAAAGTCACTCATTGAGTGAAATTTAATGCAAGTGTACCACAAAGGCTTTTTAGAGAACATTTTGCACAAAGTTTGTCACAATGTAGTATGAGGTACATACTACCTACATGGAAAACACCGTGTTTGTCCACCCCCAAAAAAAACAACTAAGAGTTCACATCAATCAGACGCAAACCATCAACATCCATATAGCTCAGATTTTTGAGGTTTGATCGGCAGTCCTAATTTTACGTATTTTACAAGAGTTGACTGGCTTAAACAGGGACAAGAGCCACAATTAATTGAAACGGAGTAATACAAAGTATTCAGAGAGTGATATTTATTCAAATTAAACATCTAATTTGAGCATTTTTGATTATCTCCATAATTCATAAAAATATTTTACCAAGTGAACTAAATCTATTTGCAACAATTATGTACACTACATGTGAATAAAAAAATGTCAGGATTTAACATCCAAAAGAGATAAATAATGTAAAAACGTGATGTCCACCCAAGGTCACACAGAACTCAAACACCCAGACAAAATAAAAGCAGGTAAACATTTTACTTTTATTTGCAAACACACAAACAACAAAAATACCATTGATCAAACTGAGAAATCGTAAAAAATACATTCACAAAAACATGTACCAAAATTTACATGCAGAGATTAACAGACAGATGGATAGAAATAAAAGTTACACCTGCAGCACGGAACGACTTGACACCTTCATTCAAACACGGTATGGACTGGAAAACCAGTAAAATCATTTCAAATGAGAAGTGGTCCAATATTTATATGTGAAGTTTTATTTTTCCCAAGAATTACCAAAAAGTCCACTTTTTTTAAGCCAATGGAACTGTTATTTTATTTCAACCCTTCACTAAATTACAGCTTGCGCATATGAAAGGAGAAAATCTTTACTTTGACTAATTCATCTGCCTCTCTTACATGGAAAACTGTTTAAATCTTAATTAATTTACAATATCACTTTTTATCTTCAGAATTCACATCTTCACATCATCCAAAAACCAATAAAATACAAACAAAAACAAAATATATCTGGCAGAACAGAAAGTTATTTGTTTTTCATTATTATGAAATATTACTGGATGCCCTTTGTCATATTTTTGTGTACTGCATGACATTGCAAGTGTATATTTAAAAAAATTGCGCTGTACATTTTTTTTTGTTCAAGTCTTAAATGCATATATAACTTCAGATTTCTATTTGTCATGACAAAGAAAAACAATGCCACTCTTCATCCAAGTAGAATCATTCCAACCAATGCAAGAAAGTGCTCAAAAATGAAGCTCCTTCCTAAACACTAAATAGTGAAAAAAAAAAGTAACATATAGCTGGCTTTGAAGCAGAAACTCAGTGGCAGATAGGATCACAGTGTGGCTGTGCAAAGAGACCAATTACCATTACATTACGCCTACAAGATGTTTTGTCATAAGGCATTCGAGGTGATTGTGAAGACAAAGAAAATCACAGTTTACAAGATTACGCAGCAATGCAACAAAACGTAGAGGGACGCCTGAGTTACCAAGTCTTGCTCTTGGCTACAAAGCTGGCTGGCTTGTGGTGCTCCACAAATTCATAGAACAAATTGTGTGTGATTTACAGATGAAGTCGATGTTGGTCCTGTAGCAAAACCTTCTTTCACTTGCACTTCTTTATTGTCTTTAAATTATATTTCACTACAAACAAATTGTAGACAGCCCCTCTAAATTACTGGTAAATCAAATTGTTCACTTCCACAATCTTCTAAGGGAGCCAAATGCAAATCCATCTGTGTTTGTTGAATATCTACTATCCTTAGCTCTGCAAAGTGTGAGGTCAATGCAAACAGATACATCTGTGCAGCAATATTCCAAGCCTACCATGTCTGAATTTCAGAACACATATGATTAAAATAATATCAAAGATGCTTTCTGTAAAACCTTCAGTGGGCTCAGTGAAAACTGATTATTTACATCCAAACATTGGAATAAAATCTGAAACAAATTATTATATACATGTAAGTACAACATTTACAAAACAGTCTCCTGTGCGTGCCTGTTTTTTTTTTTTGAAAGAGCAAAAATAATTATGCAAGATGTGCAAAAATTAAAAGTAAGACAAAACTACAGATTCCCTTCAGATTAACTAAAGTTTTCCAATCAGTGAGATTTGGCTTGTTTAAAACGGCCAATTTCTGATTGGCTTAAATCAAATCAGGAGAACCTTAAAAAAAAGTGTCCTCCTTCATACAAACTGACATCAAAAAGTTAAAGCCCACTTGCATAAAGTCAGATAAAAACACATACGACAGCAAAATCACAACAAGATAAGACTTTCAGACCTGACGGGTGCAATGCATAAAATGCAACCCACAATGCGGTGCAGCATTCTGCTCTGGCTCTGTTCAGTGGGAATAAAACACAAGTTACAATGTTTCAAAAAGCATTTTCTGTCAGTTTTTTTCTTATTTTGAGTTCAAAGAAGAAAAAGACAAATTGAGATCCCCTCATGCTTGCATCACTAAGAAAAAAACAACCAACCAACCACAAAAAAGAAATTAAAAATTAATTTATTCTGAGTTTCTCACCAACATTAATTAGAAAAAAATGAATTTAAATACCTTTGTAATTGAATGGTTGAGTTCTACTTCAGCAACTGATTTAAGACTTTTATACAGAAACGGAACCAAGCAGAAACTGCTTTTATCTAGTGCAAAGGTAAGAGTTGCAAAAGGAATAAGGTGACGACGACAGGTGCAAGAGTGCAAGAGATGGGTAGTTTAAAGTCACAGTTGAGGTTAGCATCAAGGTCGGTCCATTGATGCCAGTCTTTTTCACTCCTCTGTCTCCGTCCTGGCTCTGTCCCAGCTTCCATCAAAGACGCAGAGGATGGAATGTCACGAAGCTAAATTGCTCTCAGCCTCCATTTGCAGCAACAGTCAGACACTGCCTGGGTTTATTAAGTTCCTTCCTATCCTTTTCACCTTTCAGCACTCAGACAGTACTGTTGAAATCTCCCTGTGGCTCTGCTAGCATGTGTGTGTGCGTGCGTGCGTGCTGATCCATCGTCCCTTTCACAGAGTTTTCTGATGCCCATTGGCCGAGAGCTTCCCAGATTCGGGGTCTGCGGGGCTGTTTGACAGTTGCAATTTATCCAGACCTGGGCGGTGGGAGATAAGGCAGAGAAATCTCATTAAAAAGCCTCAGATTTTCATTTAGGCAGAGGTATTGATGTTCTTTTCTCTCCTCAGTGCCTCTATCTGACATTTTCTAACCCCATTCCGTCTTGTGTATCAAACATTCAGGAATAGTCACATCAAGTCTTAAAATGCAGCTCACTGCTATTTTTTTTATTTGGTTTCTTTCTAGGTCATTCAATCTGAAAAATAAATAAAATCACAAGTGCATCTCAGTAAATTGGAAAAATCACCTAAAAGTTTATATATTTCAGCAACTTTAGTCAAGAACTAAAACTTTTAGCTTATTGCTAATACTCAATTCAGATTCTCAGAAAATTAAAAATTAAATAAAGCCAGCAAAAACATTTTTATTACAGAAATGTCATGTATGTCTATGTACTGCAGAATATATACATTCCATAGTCGGTTGTGGCTCCTTTTGCATTAATTGCTGCATCAATGCAGTAGGTCCTCAATGGCTAATCTCCTGCACTTCTTAAGGTTTCAATGCAACTGCGGCTATATTCACTGATTGTGCACCTTTTTCTACCACACATTCTTCCTTCCACTTAATGTTCCGTGAAAATGCTTGGACACACGACTCCGAAAGCCAGCTTATTTAGCAGTGACTATTGGTGTCTTATCTCGTTTGTGGAGGGCGTCACAAACAAATTGTAAATTAGCTGGACAACTGAGAAGTCAGCAGTCCTTCCCGTAATTATGTAGATCATTTTGTATTTTAAAAATTCATTTTAAAATACTCATAAGATATACTCAATACTCATTTCTCATATATTATGTAATATTATGAGAAATTGAATGTTGGGTTTGGATAAACTGCAAGCCATAATTATAAAAAATTTACAGAAATAAACCCCTGAAATGTATTCTTCTGTGAGGAATCTACATTAAAAACGAGTTTAACATTTTTTAATTGAATTACTAAAATAAATCAACTTTTCATTTATTATCTACTATAATGCACCTGTGGATTGTCAATGTTCCAGAACAAAATAAGATTAGGCTTAAGAGACATTTACCTAGGGCCTTCAGGAGTTCTTCTCGCACTGCAGAGGTGAATTTTCTCACAAGACAAAGAGTTGTCACAACAGCAAAAAGCAAGTTGTATGAGAGGACAATGTAGAAGTTTCCCAGCCAATTAAATCTCCCAAAGTCCCCCAAGAGATCAAACCTGGTGATACCTGTGAAGGACAAACAGAACTGTCAAATTGTTTTTCTCCCCCATAGTGTTCAAAAGACAAAATCCACAAAGGGAACGCATACAACTTATTTTGTCAATGCCAGTTTTGAAAAGTGAGGTTCTGTGTTCATAAGCAGGATTTTATCCTTCTTGGTGAAAAGCACTGAGGCTTCTGGAAAATGCAGCCATATCTTTTCTCCCTGCAGTTCGACGGATCTTTCTGCAGGAGCTTATCTCTTTCAACAAGTGAAAACACTCATTCTGAAAGACAGAATCAAATCAAATACTATTTTTTGTCTCTACAATCTTGTATATGGTAAGTGATTTGTAACATTTCTTTTTTCCCCTTTTTAAAACATTTTAAAAGGTTTTAAAAATCATTTTTAGTCATCTGCTTACACATTAAAAAATATAAAACTTTAATATCTTCATTTTTTTATTACAACCTTCAAGATATGTAAACAAAATTCAAATACATTCAGGATACAAAATACATTTTGAAAGTCATGGGCTTTTTAATCATATCAAAGTAAATTGTGGTTATCAAAAGTTAGTTTTAGAAGTGCTACAGTTTTTCCCCGTAGCGTTCCAACTGTTTAAAGTTTGTTTGATGAGATGCCAGGAAAAAGTATCAGAGTACTGAAAACACACTACTAGTTCCTCACTGACATGACATAATATCTGTTTGCAAATACTATTGGTCACAAAAATAAAAGGAAACAAAAAAGAAATGTTACAAATCACTTGCTATTAAGCTGAAGCTCCACGAGATAATTGTGGGCAGTAAAGTCTTTCTGCATATTACTCGATACCATTTCAAAAGAGATAGGCCACCAAATATTATCTCCAAGTAATCCTCTTAAGTTTGTGTTTTTGCACATATGAATACAGTAAGGACTGCTATAATTGTAATCATTTTTAGAATTGTTTTAACTTCAGTGCATCATCCGGAGCAGCTTTGTTTTGCCATAAGGCAACACAATATTAGTTTACCGGTGCAAAGTGCCCACTGTTTTCTCCCTATATACTGTTTTGCAGCTTAAGTGTAAATTGCAAAACTGAATAATATATGCACTTGAAAACTATGATCAAATTTAGTAAGTATTTATTTAAGTCCATGCAGTAGAATCAAAATAAATTGGAAACTTATTTTAGCAGCAGTTGTAATGAGTGTTCCAACTGTTCGGTCATTTTTTTAAATGTTGCGTAAATAAAGTCACATGGTGGTGAACCTATTGTTTTAATTGTTTTGTTTTCATGCTCCCATGTTTAGCCTGGATATGCATGTTTGGCAACGGTCAAAAATAGATTAGTTAAAGGCTTTACATCTTGGCGCTTCGGGAGGTAGAAATTACTCTGCAATTAATTAAAGGTGGTTTTCAGCTTAAACTGTAATCTAGTAATAAATAAATGTACAGTTAGTCTTGCAAGTCCCTTTCAGGTCCTGCAAGACCTTTTAGGTCCAGAAGATTTAACATGCATGTTAATTCTTCTGGTTGAGTTGATCATGTCAAATTTCTACTGCAGCCATCATTGTTGCTTTTCTTCCCAGCCTGTTTATCTTTATGTTGCCGACTCTCGTTTTGTATAGTTGAACAACAAAATCTTGTCAGTTATGATTTACAATGTATTTTAAAAGATACTTATGCTGTCAATTGGATGATAAAATACTGTTTTATTTAATATGCTAAATTGATCAAGCAAACCACCAATTCAAGTCTGTGTTTCATAACACTTTCATATCTGATCTCGTCTATAATTTGTATGCACGAATCATATTCTGATGTGTCAGACTGAAGAAGCCCCAGTCTCTGGGCACTACTTCTCCTGTAACATCTTCACAATCTTTGTCGTCAATTAGATTGAGCTATCGATTCAGTGTCTGCAGAGATGTATTTGCAGCCGCAGTAAGCAGTTTGGCAGACATCGCAGACCTTTAACAAAATTGCCCATGAAGAGGCAGGGAGAAAAATGACGGAGACCTCAGTCGATGCAGCTAGGCACTGTGGTCTGGCCAAATTTGTTTCTAATAGCAAAGGTTCTGATCCTGGTTTGGTAATTTGATACAATCTAATTAAAACTTTAAAAAAATTGATTTTTAAAATGCCCAGAGCATATCTGTAGTGGAGAGTTGCAGACATCTATCTGCATGCTGCTGGTTACACATCCAAAAGGCATTCATCTGTTTGATCGGGGTCATCTTTAGATTGCTAAAGTCTTTACTGAAACACTTCAGGACTAATCAGTTGCTTGTACATGTTAACAAATATGAAACCCTTGCCAGAAAATATCCCCATTTTCTTTTTCTTACACATTTATTCATCTTAGGAAGGATCTTAGACTTAGCTCTGGTCCTCACTGACTATGAAATCACAGGCTAGTAAGAAATTTTTATTCTATGGTCAGTTTTAAATAAAAGAAGCACCATGTTGCAGTTTTTAAACAAAAAAATTTAAATTCAATGCATAACATAATTAACCTTGGAAAGAAAAACAGCAATTGTTTTGGTTGTTAAAACAACATTCAACTTTATGTCTTAAAATGTCTTAACACACCACATTTTCCATACCAAGTCTTAAATCATGTTTAGGTTCATCTTAAATTTTTTATCCACTTTATGCTTCCTTCATTTGTTTGTTTCTTCAGAAATGAGCCAGAAACACTCAAATGCTCTGTAACTAGCAGTTCTGGTAAACACATGTGGACGTTCTTCCACAAAAACTACAAGCCCCATGCAGCAAAATAGCAAAACATACAGCCTGTTGGATTTTATCCTTCCTGGTGAACCTGCAACACCAAAACCTTACTTATTGCACATTTATTTTTAAAAAATGTAAACATTCATTTTATTTTATCTACTACAACCTTCATCGTGGAAAAGTCTATCTTTAAAGCAGTTTGGCTTATAAAACAGCCTCATGAAGCAGTGAAAAGCTCAGAAAAAACTCACTCAAGCACTTTTATGGCTTCTCATTGAAAGGGGTTTAAACTGTAGGAACAATTTGGCAGATAGCTGGAGAGATTTTGAAACATATATATTGGTAATTTTGGTATAAGATTTAAACTCTAGATTCAGGGTGGTAGGTTACCGTGTTATCTGAAACCATATTAGAAAATGTGTATATCGATCGACCTTGTTTTAGTGCTTCTCAAATCTCCGTAACAACCCTGACTACAGACAATAAGACGCAGCAAGTCTCTGAGTCAACCTTATTAAAGTTCAGTAGGTTCATAACCCAACCACTCTGCATCCTGGGAACTGGTTATAATATGCATTTGATGTAACTCATCTGTCACTCCTCTGTAAAGATGACATATATTCTGCAAAGCTTTGTACTGTGATACACTTGTTTCCCCCCACTGGAAAGTATACAAAAAAAACTGATAAACACACAAAACTTTTTTTTTCTTCTCTCCTAACATCTCACTTCGTCACACTCAACTCTCAATGAGTTTTTTTTATCTTTCAGTGGGAGGCCTTTTTCCTTTTCAGCTCAGTCTCATGCATCTATTCCTTTCATTTATTCAGCGTCACAAAGCAGAACCTGTTGATATTTTGTAAAGCTCCCAGTGACTCACTGTATGCTTGCTCCATCCCATTCTGCAGCCGGTCACACAACACACACACACACAGAATAGGACTATTTAAACAGCTGGGCTCTGCATGTGTATTACTGCCATTATGATGGTGCCACTCCTCGCATTTCTAGCCCTTCTAACAGCACTCTGTTCTACTGTCACTATAGAAAGTTTCAGTAAATTCAGCCTAAATGACCTCATGTTGATAGTTAATCTGCAAGTGTTTATATGGGTGCCATATTAACAGTGTCTTGAAGAAGCAGTCATAACACTTGAACCTTTTCATATTTTGCTTTGCCTCAAACTTTAATGTATTTTATTGGGGAGAGAAAGGAAAAAATATGGCCACATCATGCTGTGAGGATGCTTTGCTTTAGCAGGTACAGAAAAGCTATATAGAATGGACATAGTAAAGTGGACAGAGTTAAAACAAAGGGCAGTCCTATTAGAAAACTTGTGAGAGGACATAGTTAGAGGTCTATCTTGCAGGGGGACAATGAGACAAAACCAACAGGCAGAGGTACTGTATGATGGAATGATTTGGTTCAAAGTATATTATTGTTTTAGACTGTTCCAGTTGATGTCCAGAACTAAATTCAACTGATAATCTGTAATAATGCCCAATAATGCTCATAAATAAACTTAGTGTGCACTATAGTAATTAAAAGGATAAAGCAGGCAGAGATTTGTAGGAAATGGGCGTGCAAATTATTGTACATCAAAACATCTCCAATAAATGGATATTTTGGACATTAACTGTTTTCTATTTTGTTTTCTTGTGCTGGTGGATCAAATTTCTACCATTCAAATTCAAATTGGTGGTTGCACAAAAACAGTCCAGGTACCACAAATGGTCTGCCGGCCACACTTTGGACATCCCTGCTTTAACACATTAAATCCCAATAAAATACATTTCAGTTTGTGATTGGAGTATGACAATTGAAAAAGATTGAGGAAGATGAACCACTTTATGATGCATTTCATTGTTTGAAGTTAGATCATTAGGAACCATCTAAAAACTTAAATTTATCTTTAAAACTCAAATCTACACATCAGCAGCTGTAAAATTATTTATTTAACTTCTTCACGGGAAAAGATAGAAGGTTTATGTATGTGGTTCATTTATTTAGGTTAAATCATGCCTACGAAAGATAAACCAAACAAGTTTAAATATGTGTAGTCAATCTTGTCAGGCTGTTTTGTCTAATTTCTGGTTGAAAATCCAAAGAAACTGCTGATATACAAAATGATTCTAATTCAAGCAGGCAATAAACTTACCAAGAGTTCTGGACATCACTGGTAGAGCTGAGCTCAGGACCAAGATGGACACACAGCAGCCGATGATCTAAAAATATGATAAAATGGTCCCATTTTAGTTTCCAGGTCACTCAAGCACACAATGTGCACTTTATATGTGGAGGAAGGAAAGCACCTGATAGTTCCAGTGCTGATATGTCCACACACATACACACCACTTAATGTTAAATTGGTTCCACATATTACACAATTAGTACCTCTGAAGTTGCTCATTACCAGGTTCCCTCTATTGTCCTTTCAAGCCCTTTCACTGAAGCGTCATGGCTAGTTAACAAGCTGCACCACTCCCAAACTCATTATCAAGTGAAAAGGTGCCCCTATAGGCTGAACAGAACACACATCCTCAACCCCCTAACAACCCCAGTCTCCCTCTGATGTATAAGAAAGGAGCTTGCACTTTGTCAGTGTTTACGCAACCCACAAACAAATATTGGACAGATCGACGAAAGCTGTTGTGAAGCTTTGAAGGGTAGGAATTCAGAGAAAAAGGAGGTAGAGGACAAAAAAAAAGGAACAGATGAAACTCCAGGAGTCCCCAAACACATCAGCACCTCTGGAGTAATTTCAACACCTTTGCCCTCCACTTGAGCCCATCTTTACCGTTGTCATGGTTGTGTCATCCTTCCTGGGAGTGAATCCCTCAAAGACACGCAGGCTGTAGAATCCAACGACGGAAGACACCATCAAGTAGCTGTTCAGCAAATCAATCAAGGAACTGAAAACACTTTGCTGCAAAGAAGCTTTATTGAGTCTTTTATATGTGTGCCTGGATTGCTCCTTTTCAACTATCATAAAAGGTGATGAAACAACACAACTTGTTCCCGGAAGGTGTTTGGCTGAGCTATGCCCTAAGCAAACAAGGCAGCCTTGGCGCTGTTGCTCTTGGTCATGGAGCATACGACAAACAAAGAGGAGGTCACTTGAAGGATACAACATGAGGATGATCTCCACCACCGCCTGAATCACGCCAAATGTGGACAAAGACGTATTCCCAATGCCTCGCTCCTGGACAACAAAGAAAAAATGCACAGTTAGCTCTTGTCGCATAGAGCACCCCTTTAAACACATCCTAAATTAAACAAAAGGTTTATGATAACTCTAGTTATTGGGAGTAAAATACTGAATTGCCGAAATCTTGCAAAGTCGGTACATGTTGCCCAACACATTTTCCTACAGAATCAGAATAAAACCTGCTAAATAATGAATAGAAGAAGATGAAAGAGGCTCCTACAATATATGAACAGGTGTTCAAACAAAAAACACTATATTGCTTATGGTAAGAAGCGTAGACAGGCTGAAAGCATGCCAAAAACATAAAAACAACAAAACATTATCAATACTTAAGCAAATAGACTACATGTCCCTCCCTCTCAACCCCCAACCTTCTCTCCACCTCAAAGATCTTTGGAAATCAGAGCAAGACAAACATCTACATACTCTGAACATTCCAAGCAGCTGTTTTGTTATATGATTAATATTTGCTTTTGTTGGTCTTGGCACAAGAACTGACCTTTCAAAGTGAATTATATGAAATTAAGGCACCTACAATAAAAAGAAAAAAGCAAACGTAGTCGTCTTTGCTAATCCAGAAAAACATAAAACATTTCATATCCATTTATTCTGGTTATATGGGATTTTACTGAAAAATGTTACTGAAGAAAGAGAGAAAAAAAACCCAGTCTGGCATGTTGTTTCATGCCTCTTAATGCAACCGTCATCTTTGGGAGCTTACTGCAAAGCCATGCTGCAGAGTTCTTACTCTATTACACGGATAATTTAGTAGAGCTGATGTAATTTATTATTGCAGGAATGGCGAGCATGCATTTGGTTATGTATGCTCTCAATATGCATGAATATAAAAACTCACAGAAGCTAGCTTTAGATAAGAATTGTCAGGTCTTAGTACAACTAAGCCTGTTTGTAGGAGGAGTGATGTATATCTTTGACTAACGCTTACAAAATAATTTAAAGAAGAAGATATGCCCACAACAATAAAATCATTAACAGGTGAAATAAATCATCTGTTTAGTCATAGTATCTCAGACTAGTTTCTAAACAGGTCTCAAACAATAATGCTGCAAAAACTACTTTACAATGGCACACATGTTGACACAATCACAACTGGACAGGTATAATTAACCTGGGATTTCTCAATTAGGATCACAATAATCATACCATATATTAAAAACATAACTATTATTACACAGTCAAATGTCAGATCAGCAACCGAGGGGGTGAATACTTTTATTAGTTTGTATTGTGATGTCATTCCTAGTTTAACCCAACTTAACTGATATACAATTCAGTCTGAATCCTGGCTCTAAATGTAAAAACAACACAACACACACAGTAGGTCCATAACAGCATCTTTATGGCCTGTATTATAATCCACATGCTGTGTGCAGGCTGTAACCCACCACAAGACGTTTTTGCTTGGGAGCTGAACATTTATTTATTAATGAATTTATACACTAATATCCAAAAGGTGTGCTGCAAAAAGCCAGGTTTTATAGCAAAGTGGGCAGATTGTTTGGATTTTAGATTGTGTCACAATAATTACAGCATGGGAAATGAATTGAGCAGCTAGTTTGTTTTTTTTTTTTGTTTGTTTTAAACCACATCTATTTAAAAATTTATAGATTTTTAATTCTACTTGTACGGAAATTACCATAAACCTGAAGGTTAGGTGTCCATTTTACTAGAATACAACATTTTTGCGACAGCTAGCAACGGAAAGGACCTGCAGTAACATCTTTACTAGTCCCTCTCAGAGTTTGTTCATAAAGCCATTAAATGCTGCTCTCTTTAATGGAAGTAGCAGCAGCTTTACATATTCTCTCTTTACTCTCCTGTTCTGTAAAGCCGAGTGGGACACTGCTCAGTATGCTGAAGACTGCAGCAGGACGCTCAGTTAGAAAGGAAGACAAACGTTGACAGGGCACTTTCATTGTGTGCGCTCCATATAACAATTAGCATATCAGGGGTTCATTTGACTTTCCCACAGTCTGAGGCTTTGCTCGGGTCGTGGCGCGTCCAGATGTCAAACCAGATGTTTTTCCAACTTTCTTTACACTATCCAATCAAACTTTGGGCAGAGGGAATTTTTGTGCCAGAGGGGGAGCGTGAATTAATGTGTAGGTTACATAGGTAAACAGATGGATTTCATATCAGTATTGATTGTTTAAGAGGACGTGACACCCCCTTCTTCTGGTCCTGTGAGATTAGATCAAAGGTGTGGCATTCATCCAGTTGAACAGACGCATAACTCGTTTTAATTGGGCCAAACTATCAGGGAGGACAGGTTCGAGCTACATGACGCGCGTAATTTTGGGGGGGGATTTTCGCAGATGTGTCAAGTCAAAGCAAACAACATCTCAATAAAATAATTGGAATGTGGAGGGCAGCCCTGTCAGTTGCCCGCCAGACGCAAAAACATAATGTGGGAGAAATAGGATACATAATGTTGCCCCCTTTTCCAGACAAGAATGCAACCACAAACGCACGCACATGCGCATAAGTGCACGCGTGTATGCACCTCTGAGTGCCGATGAGATGAGATACAGAAATCTTTAAACAGCTTTCTTGTTAGGTGAAGATGAAAATCTCCAAGAGTCATTCCACTCTCTCAGCCTCACACTGAGAGTCCTCTACTTGGCTCTGTTTGTCTTTGCAGCAAGGAGGAAAAGCAGCTTTATTCAATCACCGTGGACATGAGACACGTAACAAGCTCATTGAGTCTGCAGGCTGCTGTGAAATGACTCTGAATGAACTTCCAAAACAAAACCGGCAACACATGGTTGGGGCCAGATTACCATCTTGTTGAGCTCTTTCTTCCGAGGTGCACCTGAGCATATCCGGAATTTGATTTATGTCTCTGCTGAGAGCATGGCAGGTCCGACAGGCGTGCTCCTCTGCAGTTTACATTCTGGGTGTGTGATAGTGTATGTGTGAGAGAAAGAGCTGAAAATGTACTGCAGTTAGAGGGCTTACCGTGGATCCTTTGGGCATGGCCGTCTCATCCACTAGAAGGTAGAGGATGTTCAGCGCCACCATAATGACAGAGATTGCCTGCAAACACAAAGGAAGATATAGATTTGTTTACATACAGCATAAATGTAAGGTAATTGTTCCATTTCTTTCAGAATTTGCCATTGTGATATACTTAACTTGCTGATTTGCAGGAATGGTGAGGTATAATAACTATTTTGTCATTGTAAACCGCTCCAACATAAAGCTTTAAAAAAAAGCTAAACAATGAGAAGTAGGCAGGACTGTGACGCACGTGCCATGCTTCACCCTTCTCCTTTTCTAGTGGTATTAGATGGCATAAACAGTATCTTTCACACTGTAATTTATACAAAATCCCAGTTATTGCAAGTGGCTAATCAGCACTGTTTAAAACAACTATTAGATAAAAGTAGTTTCCCCACCCAGACTCTGTGGGAAAAGTTGAGTTTGGAGGTGACTGTGTTAGTCCCAGTGGCCACCAGCCAGGCTGCAGACGCCGAGAGCAAACAGAGCTTAATGACAGGTCAGCCTCAACACTTACCGTTCCTGCGAGCAGGATCAGCATCACTATGGGATACAACAAGTTCTTCTCCCATCCTGATGCCTTCTTTCTTCTCTCTAACAAACAGCAAAGTGCAATGTTAATCTTAAAGACACTGGGCCTCGTTTATGAAACGTGTAAGATGCAAAAATAAGTATAGTCATTTTCACATTCACTTTGAGATGCATTACTCTGGACTTGACTGAGAGTTGTTTATGTTTAATTATGATGATATATATATATATATTTTTTTTTTTAATCAGATTTTTTTCTGACATTTCACTTGTTTGAAAAAACATAAAGGGACAATCCCATGGCAGTTAACACACAATAGTTTATATCTGTGTGGACCAGAAGAAAATAAGCTATGTCATCCGTGCTAATGAAACATGTTTTTTCCCAGTGATTTCAAGTGACACTGGGAGTTATATTTGATGAAAATTCATTGGAGTACTTTGCAATTTAGAGAGACGGACCACAGAAACATGTCAAATGTTCTGCAAAGTTAGTGTATGAATCTGGGACAACGTTATTGATGGCTGATCAGCTGCACAGAGATTTTTTTCAAATTACAAATCTGTGGCTGATAATTATGTAATTGCACACAGGAGGATCAAACAGATTTGCCTTTATAAAGAGTGAACACATCACCTCAAATCTGACCTTTCACACACATCAAACAACCTTTTATTGGATGCTAGAGGTTTACTCATTAATGGAAATAAATCTGATTGATGGTAAATAAATCCTTAGTCTAAGAAAAATATTGAATCTCTTTTGCTTCTTTAAATATATGAGAAAGTTTGCTTGCTCTGAAATCCTTAATCAGAACTGATTTATGGTTAATTGTGTGATAAGACAAATTGAATATAGTTTAGCATAGCATATCAGATGCTACACTATAATCAATATTGCATTCAAATGTCATAACATAACCCTAGACCTGCAGTTGAGGAGGGAAAATTTGGCATCCAGAACAGATTTTTTTTTGGACAACAAGATATTTCAGTGGGAGATTGGGGAAGCTTGAATTTGGACTCATTTTTGTGCCCAAATATAAGCAGTGAAGAGTGTAACTTCACCACTTTAATATGTTCATCTGAAACCACACGACTTCTAACTGTATTGAGAAGATTCATATTGTTTATTTTAGTGAATTATATTGTAGGTTATGTGCACCAAACACATCTCACCTGCGAACGAAACCACAGCACCTCCAGGTAATACAAATCTCATAACCATCAACAACGATGCTCTTCCTCTTTAATCAGCCACACTCATCATTGCCTTAATTAACGGAAACAGTAATAAATCTCAAGATAAAATGAAACGCAGCAAAATTAATTTTGTGATTTATATTTTGGTTTCAACATCTAAGAGTGTGGTGGGCAAACCAACGTGACTTTCTTCCAAGCCAGATGAAACATTTCAATTTTATACCTACGTCGTATTTCAGCAGCTGATCAGTCATGTTTGTAGTTGCGACTGACAGCTTGTAAACCTCATGCACTCTGTCGCTGTAACACTGTTCTCCTACATTGTGTATGTGACCGTCCTTATATCTCTGACATATTGATTGTCTTTGTCTATTCCCAACCAACAGTCAGTCCTCTGTATTCTCAAAGTGTATTCAGTCTGCTTGCCCGAGAAGTTTGCCAAGTGAATTTTATATGCACCATCCTTCTAAATTAATGACATCACTAAAAGGCTTGCTACAATATAAAGTTTGCATCTTGTCCAATATCCTAAGTGCCTTTGTGCTCTCCTTTCCCTGAAACACGGCTCCCCAAAAGGCTCTGGCTTCATTTATAATATCCTAAAATGGATGGAAAATTATCAGGCAGTTCTGATCCAAGTCCAAATTAAGAAATTAAGGCAGATGAAGAGGGAGCAGCTGCCTGTCAGCAATATGTAAAAAGCTAATGTCTTTGCCATACATTACTCTAGTAATTCAAGGTCTTAAAACAAAATACATCAGTCTTATCAGAGGATGCAAACGCTTACCCAGTTTATTCTTCTGATTTCTAATATTGTCCAGTTCTTTGGTGAGTTGAAAAGTAAAGCTCCCTCGGATGTAGGTGTGTGAAGATGATCCTGTGGAAGAACAAACAAATTAAACTTTTACCATCATACAGTGCATCGGGCTTCACAAAATACTGTGCAGAGAGGTTTTTATTATTGCGATAAATATCAAGATTATCAACTGAAACTGTTTATCAATTGATATAAATTGTTTATACATATGCTATCTAAAATTAATATTATACCTGTTCAGGTACATCAGTTAATTAGAAGAATTTGAAGAAAATTATCTTAAAAAGTCAAGGTAAAAGAGGACTGCTCTTCCAACTCCAATTTTTAATTTACCAAAAGACAGTAGAAAAAAAAAATCCTCTGCCTCTCATCTTAAAATTGAATGAATAGGACTCTGAATAAACAACAACTCTTGCCACATCACATTGTGTCATTACTTCTTTAGCAAAACCAACACAGAGAAGCACAATATAAGAAAAACAACATGTATCCTTACAGTTTCCTTAAGAATTAAAAGATTAAGAAGCATCTAGGGCTTTCTAAGCAAATGCAGCTGAATAAGTGATTGTCAGCAAGCGTGAAAACCTCTAAAAAACACGACTGACAACTTCTCAACAGTCTCCTGATAAATTAAACATGTCAGCAGTTGGGGAAGTAATTCTGAAAGTACACAGCAACAGTGCAATAATCTTAAGCACACAAGGAAATATACAGCAGAAGGGTTAAACCCTCTAGAAATGTTATAAAAGACAGTTAATTTATGGATAAAAGTTATTTTATCACATGGTAACCATTAGATTTCACAAACTACTTCTACAGTTTGATTTAGCTTGTAATATTTTTTTAACGTAATTTTCAGACTTTTTTATTTATGCCATTTAACTTTTCTTCGTAAGAAAATTTCACCCAAGCATGTAATCCTGCTTATAGCACATGGCAATGTTTTTAAATTTCAACGTGATTTCACACTAAAACTACTCAGGAGCTGTCTCACACATGCCACAACTAGTTGAGTGGGCTCAGTAAGCCAGCAAGGGATTCTCCAGGAAAACCACAAGGCCAGCTCATTTAGGGCTAATTTATCTGTTTTACTCTGTTTTCCTTCCAGCTTGACATACTAGCATTGAAGGCCGGTGAAGCCAAAGTAGAAAAGTATCCATTTGCATCCCTCGGGGTGACTGGCAGATCGAGACCAATTAGCTCAGTGTTACACTGTTACTACCATGCAATAAAAATACCATCTTTCATCTTTGTTACAGGAGTGAGGGACTGATCACTTTGATCAAACCTCTTCCTTTCCACTGTCATTATGACACGCCCTGTCTGGATGAGTTTAAGTAGGTTACAAAGGTGAGATAGGAAGAGAGCAAGGTAGAAGTCTATGTCTAAGCCTTTAGAGATAACACTATCTGTCCTGGGATCTGAAAAGGGGAAAGTTTGAACCCTGAGAGCAAAATCAAAGAGAAAAGCGTAGCACCACAGGAAATGTTGAGAGTTTCGTTAGACTATTTTCCCCTTCAATCACAAACTAAAGTGATCATCTGGGAACTCAAATCTACTCAGTCAACTTCACTGCTTTATCAGTTTTTCATACGAACAGGATTTTAGATGTAAAAAGTAGATATAAATGACTTCTTCATAGCTGAAAAACGAATAGATTGCATTTAAAAACAAAGAATTTTTCAGTTGTTGAAGCAAAAAGGGGAAGTGATGAGGAACTGAGCTGCAGTATCTTCAATGACATCATTCCATACTGAAGTTACATATATCCTTCCTCTCCCTCTGCTGGCACCGTCAAGTAACAGACTGAGTTACAGCGAGGCAGAGATGCTGAGTGAGGGTTCTGGCAGCCAGGAGGGCTCAGAGTTAATTCAACATATCCTCTTCAACCTTCTCCGGTGCTCAAAAAATTACGTCATCCCCAAATATGCTAAACACCATGCTGAGAAAAGAGGCAGTGGCAAGGTCATTGTGCCGCATAGCATCTGGACAAGCACCATGTTGCTTTGTTTTCAGAATACCAGGATGTAAAAACATCACTTTGCAATAAATTAGTTATATACCCCAAAATCTACATAACACATGCATAAAAAAAAAAAGAGAGATTTTTTTTCTTGTCCCTACAACTTTAATATAAACTACTAGAGACATCCAGTGGTACACCACACCTGTGCTTGCAAATTAAATTCTGAATTTGTAAGCATATTTATAAATTTGTAAGCCAGATGTTCATAAATCCAGGGCCTGTCAGCCAGTTTTCAGCTTCTTTCATAAAGCTGAAAATGGAATCATCAGTTTTTACAAGCATTTGCTGTTTGTTGAGATGCTGAAGGGGACTGAGGTTTGCACAGATCCAAAGAAAACGTGGCCACACCTGAAAGATAAACCTGAGTGGATACAGTACTAAATGTTTAAATCTGCCTTACAATATATTTATGTGTTCGAGTCACAGAGTGTTTGACTTTAGCAGAGTTTCTGTGAGTTCTGCAAGTCATAAAAAGCCTTAAGTTTAATCATCTAAATTTAAGGCTTTAAAAAGTGTTAGATGTGCCCAGATTTAATGCTTGGTCTTAAATTATATTTACCTGAGTCTTAAACTTTTTACGATTTGTTTATTCATTGCTCTTTCTATAATTCTATCATTTTTTCATGCACTTTTTATGCACTGGTAGAATTTATTTGTCTCATCTGTACCGGTGTCATATTGTAACAAATATACTGTATATGTCCTATGTTCACAGCCTACTGTAGGCATTAGAGTTTGATAACTCAGATTTAAAAAGTACTTGAGTCACATACAAAAAAACCCCCAAAAAACAATCCAAGTCATAGTCAACTTGCTGAAGTCATCAAATGAGTTAAATAGTTATTAAATATTTACCAACACTTGCAAAAAACCCAACTACACTTTTAAATTTTAGCAACTTATAATCCGTTTCATGTCATAGAGCTGCAATATTTGGAACAATTTCTTAGTTTCTACTTACAACCATTCATCTATCTATCGATTTATTGGCATTTTCTTTACTGCTTGTATAAAAAAATAAGCAATTTTGACTGGTGTTTCTGTAATTACATGTTAAAACCACAAAGTAAGTGTAAATGGGCTGCAACAAACAGTTTATCATTACATAGTATGTTCATGTTATGTGAACTCTCTTGTTTTTCCACTTCAAAGAAAGTAGACACATGACTACTGATCCTCAAGATGTACTGATCCACACAATTTAAACCACAGAGATGTCCCTTTAAAATGGGCAATTACACATCGAGGGACCACAACAAAGAGCCCCACACGTAAACAAACATGAATGCATCGACTGATGAGGCTCAACAGTTTGCTTCTAGAAAACACAAACCGGCGAAGGGGATAATCTATCAGAGAGCGGACACAGGTGAAGCAAGAACACACTGACGTCTCTGGAGTGTGTCCTGTGAACTGTTCCTGAACCGATTTCTTTTCAATTCTCTCAGATCAAAGAAATGCCACCCGAGCCTTCGGTTTCACCAACATAGAAACATGAAAAACAAGTATTTGCATGTGGATAAAAAAAACACTTGTCTGATAAGGCAGAAAATCCTCCCTCACTTCTAACTCCCACCTCTTTAACAAGCAGAATGAACTGCAGTTTGGCCTCAGTCCACTGTCAGACATGTGTTGGCCACAGTTATTTTTTTCCCCTCACAGGGACTTCAAAAGATCAAACAGTTAAGGAGATGATAAAGAACAGATTACAATTATTCTATCAGATAGTTCAAAGCTGGGCAGTGTGGAATGAGCCCCGAAGAGACCGTACGCATTGGTGGCAGTCTATGGAGGAGGCAGGCGGTGCATTCAAAAACACACACGCTATCAGAAAGAGATCTTTCTTTTACCTTCCTGGTTTGAAAGGACGCTTGTCCTCTTCATTTACTCACATCTGTACACTTGGTTGCGTGCTTGAGTTCATGCTAAAGTAGGTTTTGGAACTTAACTTCCTGCTTTTAGAGATAATTCCATGTCAAACAAGGATTTTATGGAACACAGAGGGGCTGGACATAGGAGGGAAATGCAGGCTAAAAAAAAAAACATTTTTATCATCTTTGAACTCTAAACTTTCCCTTTGTGTGCAATTCCTAAGAAAAGCAAAGGACTTTGGTCGCTTTTTCAGACATCAATAAAAAAGCAGGTCTTTAATGTCCACAGCAGCAAGCCGCAAATTCCTCAATAGCTTTAATTTCCTCCCTATTAACCAGGATACCATTCTAGTCCCGACATTAAATGAGGCAATCACTTCACCAGTGGTGACAGAGGCTCTGCAGAAAAACTTCCCAACCATAAAATATCGTCCACGGTTAAGGTGGCTACTTTGACCTTTGGCAGAAAGTTAGAAGAGCGGAGCCGTGTGTGGAAAAACCTATGTCAAAGTGTGTGTGAATTTCTTTTGCCCCGCTGAATTCTCGATGCTAATTGATTCCAGTGAGGCCAGCCTTTATCACACCCAATAGTGCAGTCAACCTCTACCCCTGCCTATAACGTGCCAACACGTCTCCCACAGACATACCGTTTAATCTCCTCTGAAGGGCTTCCTCCTGCAAATGGATGCAGTAAATCTGCTCATCCAGGTCCTCCAGGATCTAAAGGGGAGGGGAGCAGAGAAGGGAAAGATGAAATGGGTTATAATTAGGTCCAAAGTGGGACTGGAGCGATGGCAGATGGGAGGATGAGTAGGTGATTTATTTGTAGTCCTGTCATGCTTTTAATGGCTGAATGTTGGAGCTTTAGGAACAGAAGAGCACAATGTAATAGATCTGACACGGATTCTGTTAAAAAAAAATACAATAAAGCATTTCTAACTTAACCACATAAATATTTAATTTGAATTGTTACCTACCGTCGGTTTCACTAATAACTGGCCCATGACAGTAAACATCCTGGACATCCCCACAGGAGTGCACACTTAATAGAAAACAGACAACAACTATGATTATCACTTCTGTTTAAGTGCAAAAGGGAAAATAAAATTAGGGACGTTTATGTGCTGTGCATAAAATTGAATCAAACAACTTACTTAGCAAAAGCAGTCCTCCCATCAGGGATATACAGGAATAGAGGTATGGCAGGTAGAATTCCCAAAGATCTAGAAGAAATTATTTCATAGTTTTTTTAGTTGATTTAACAGATTCATTTTTTTTATTTGCAGTGTGTAATGCATGTTTTCTAAGCACTTTTTAGGTCAGAGTTAAATTTCAACATTCTGCATTTGAATTTCTATTTAGAGCTGGAATCTGGACTAGTTTAGATCAGCTCTATTGTAACTTCTAAACTTATTTGTCACATTAATTAAAAACAGAACAATTTGAACATGGGCAGACTGTTTAAAATAAAGAGGTCGAATGGAATTTAAGTACATTTGAAAAATGAGGTAATAAAAATTATTTAATTTATATTTGGATAAGTCAAAGAAAAAATGTGTTAACTAAAAAAAATATATGTATTATTCTGAATTTTTCTAGATAATATAATAAAACAAAACATATCAGAAATCTCAAGGTTCTTTTTTTCTAAACTCTGTTTTCTTTTTTCCAAACATTTACAACTCAAATGATAAAATTCAATAGTTTGTAAAGGTTTTCAAAATGAGGTTGGTTTCCTCTTAATCTCATTGTCATGAAAGTGGTGTGGATGGTGGTGAGGCAGACGCTGTAGACCCAGGTATGATGAATAAGGAATTTAATAAGGCAACACACAGTCCAAAAACAGTCCCAAAGCCGGGCAGCACGGCCGAGCTAAAGCCAGGGCTCGACGCCGGTAGCAAACGGTTAACGAGGGACGAAAGGTAGACAGGGCACACAGGAACGGCACGACAAACGCCAAGGGCGGCAAGTAACGACAAGGACCCGACAAAGAACAGACACACAGGTGACACTAAATACACTGGGGGTAATCATAGAAACGAGACACACCTGGGAACAATCAAGGGGAGGACAGGACAACGAAGAGACTTAAGGGGACAGAAAACTCTAAATAAACACAGAAAGACACAGATCATGACACTCATCCTGTGAACCATTATGTGCAAAATAATTTTTCTACTTTAACTTTTATGGAGTGATCGATACTGGGTCATAAAGTAGATATTTAAGAGCTCTCGCTTTTTAATAAGGATATTTCTCAGTCACAGTGGAACTGTGCCCCTGTCTGACCCTTTTACAGGTTACATTTTATAGCTACAATAGGGACAAGGTGAAGAGCTTTACAAAAAGTGAATGGTTCACCCTTGCAGAATATTTTCTAAACTTCAAAGCACAATGAAACACCAGCTGGTCATGAACATATTTTGATGCCGGTTTGAGGTTATCCAGTCATGATCATTATTTAGTCCAGAAGAATATGAATTATAAAAGTCACTTTTTTAGTCCAAATGTAGCCTGAACAAAAATGATGAAGGTCAAGTTTAACCCTTACATAATATTGCACCAACATTATTTGGACACTAACGGATATGTTTAGATGTTTCTGTGTCTTATGTCAAAAGAATCTCCATGTAACTTAAAACAAAATTAGTTAAATTTGAAAATGCATAACATTAATAGTTTAATTGAAGAAAAAGATATTAAGCCACTTACCATAGAGTGATTCCATACTAGCTGCATCATTGTCAATCAGGGCTGATGCCACCCACACAATGCCAAGAATGAGCAAAGCCAGCAGGAAGAGCATCACAAACGTCTCCAGAATGCGAGCCTTTATGCCCTGACAGAGGACAAATTATGGGTTAATGTTGAACATAAATATCACAGTAGAAATCATCACAAAAGACATAATATTTCATCACAGTAATATTTTGTTTTTTGTTTTCTGTAACTCATGCAGTCAAAATAATACAATTGGAGCAGCAGAAGTCAATTAGAATGGCTTTAAATTAACAATGAACTGTCAAAGATATGTTCCCTATTTTCATACAAAATGGTCAAATACTCAGGCTTTAAAATGAATTCGGTTCCTGGGACATGGACACTTCTTGCGTGTCAATTTGAATTTTCAAGGATACCATTCAGGCATATCTTTCATTGGGTAATTCAATGACCTACGTGCATGAAACACATTTTAACATTTACAAACACTGTTAATTCAATCAATTCATAATTTTGTGAATTATAAAATAGATTTACGATTCTTTTTTTCTTCTTCTAAAACCCAAGACTGGCGTTGACAAAAGTTGACCAGAAACCAGCTAGAACACCTGGACAGCTAACTCGACACCAAAGGAAATGTGATGTAAAATGACCAGAAACACGGAACATGGAGAGTGCTGCTCAGGAATACAGTGAATTGACCCGATTCTTCTGTACAATAACAATTTATTTTTGCACAAATAGAGACAAAAAATATTTCCAAACGTCCACTCATTTCAACATAATGGTTAATAATTAATAATGGGCAATGTCTCCATATTGCCCATTAAGCAAATTCAAAATACTTCTACAATTTCACAGTACTGTGTACTTATTTTTATCTGACAGGTTTATTTGTTTCTACTTTAGGATTTAAAGTAATAATAACAAAACTTTTGCAAGAAGAGGATGGTTACATTTTCTTGTATGGGATGTTCCTAATTATGGAAAATGATGTATAAAAAACCTTTTGCATCATTCTCTTGTCGAAATTTAATTGAAAAACAGCTCAAATCTTGATTTCTTATTATTTCTATATTTAAAAAACATTTTTCAGTTCTTTATCAATTTTATCTAGTTATTAGGATCCAATGTGAACGATCGAAAGAGTCACTTGAGGCTCCGGAGCCGCAGATTGCAGACCCCACTCTAAAAACCCCCAGAATACCTGGAGAAGAAGAAAAAAAAAGTAGACAAAGGGTGAACATTTGTACCCATACAGAAAGACTTGCTCAACTTATATTTACCAAAGTGACATTCGTGTTCACCATTTATTTACCTTTAAGCTATCCTTACATAAAAATACTTACTGGATGCCACTTCCAACATCTGACATTTTCAACAGGAAGCAAAATTCCCCCAACACCAAATCACTCCTTTTTAAACTGCCTCACCTAATAACAGCATGACTTCCACTAACCCTACACAAACATCACATAAAGGCTCCCATGGATCTGTGTGTAAAACAGCTCTTTTATACACGCTTATTGTAGTCTATAAAATAGGCCCAACAGAGGCTGACAGTGGCAGAGGCGAAATTAAAAAGAGGAGGGGAGCAGGGGTGTTCCGAGGGGCGCAGCTACTGTCTGCGATCAAGAGCAGACCTCCCATATGGGGCCGATTAGCAACTCCCTGAGTACCGCGGCCAAGTCCCATGTTGTGTAGACGAGAGAGTTTTGGGGTAATTTGGGTTTTCCGGGTCACAAACTGCTGAGTGGTTAATAAAGCCCCTTCCTATCTGTTCTCACAGTTTCTAAAACCTCCCTCCTCTGGTGGAGACATGAGCTGTCTAGGGCAGAAAGATGGATAGGTGCTCCCAAACACATGTAAGGTACACAACCAGACATGGGATAACAAGCGTTCCCTGCCTTTTTGGGGAGTGCCATTTAAATTAAGGACATGTGAGCAATTTGTTACCAACTAACATAATGGCTGTGTGGTTGCTGTTCAGTATTTGCCAACAAGTACATTAAGGAGAACCCTCTTCGAATGCTTCGCCTCTTAATCATGAGGCCACTTTATAGAGTGGACCCGGCTGCGGTTTGAGGAAGTAAATCATACAATGTTCTTCATTCCTCAGCACCCTTCCAAGTACACCTGTCCTTAGGGGTCTGCTTTATTATACAGTTCCACCACTGTATAAAAGCTTTTTTCTTCCCATAATAAAATGTATTGGTAACTTACTTTAAAATTGCGACATTGTTTTATGTATACACGTACAACACAAACACTGGGTTGCCAAAACAGTTTTAATTTTGTCACACCGCAACCACAAACTGTGTTCTATTGAGATTTTATGTAATAAAATCATTATTTTCAACTGAAAAGTAAATGAACTGAAACTTTTGTCCTTAGCCAACACTTTGTAGAATCACCTTAAGCTGTATTTACAGATGCAGTTCTTTTGGAATAAATCAGGGTAGCTTTGCAGATTTACAAAGCAAACTCTTTGTCCGTTTTTCTTTTCAAAACGGTCATGCTGCCGTTGATCAATCAAACTGGTCAGAAAGCGTCAAACTGGAATTTTAAATTGAATTTAGGTCTGGGGTTTGATTGGGTCGGATGAATATCCCTTGACTTAAACCATTCTATTAGACCTGTGATTGTATAGTTGAGGTCCTGTTTGAACATAAACCTCTGTCCGCCGCAGGCTTCAGTCTTTAGCAGACATTAAATGACTTCCTTTCAGCTACAATTAGCCTTCTTATCAACTCTGAGCAGCTTTGCTATTCCCTGCTGAAAAAAAACATCACGTCATGCTGCTGCTGTCATATTAACTTAGTAGCGCACCTTCCTTCACACCTTTATGTGTCCCTGGGATAACTTTTAAACTACAAGGACTTCTCATGTCTTTTTTTCAACTGTTATTTTTTTTCTTGACACCCCATAAGAAAGGACACATTTGGAGAGTCAATTATTACTAGTGGTCTTGTTGAGAAATGCAACCACTGGTTTGTATCTCTGCAGCTCCTCCAGTTACCGAGGGCCTGTTAATTGCTTCTTTGATTCATGCTGTCCTGATATGGAGGGTATGAATCAAATCATTGGCCATATCTTTACAAGTTGTGTCATAATCTGTTTTCAAATGGTTGATAGAACAATGTCTTTTGAAATATTGAAAGCTTAGAATATTCCTTTATCACATAATTTCTCCTTAAAGCCCTCCACAACTTTATCCCCGACCTGTTTTGCCGTTTGTTCACTAATGTTCCCTAACAAACCTCTGAGGCCTTCACAGAACAGCTGGATTTATACTGAGATTAAATTACACACATTTGGACTCTGATTACATATTAGGTGACTTTTAAAGGCTCACACTAGATTACATTTAAGGATATCAGGGTCTATTGAGTGAAATACAAATCAAAACTACATGTTCTAGTATTTTTAATTTATAAAAATAAAAAAAGTTAAAACCAATGTATTACTTCCCTTCAACTTCCCTCTATTTTGTGTTGGTCTATTACTTAAAATCCCAAATATCTGAAGCTTGAAAAAGTTCAAGGGATCTGCATAAGTTTGCAAATCACCGTTTCTGATAAAACATCCATACATAACCACACATCTATTGAGTCTGTATTACCAACCATTATAGAAAAATAGGACTGCAGACTTATTTACATCATTGGTGTAAATCCCCTACAGCATCCCTTTGCTATTATTGAGCAATTACATGCCAATCACCTCTTATTTCAGGAAAACCCTCAGTGAGGGTAGAATTTTCTAGCACAACAAAGAAGATAATGGGCAGAGACCAGAGTGCCCCAGTGTGGCTAACACAAACACTACAGCTACTTTACAGGTGACTGGACAGGGACACAGAAGAACCATTTAAAAACATCAACAATGTTTGCACATTTTTTTGTGCAAAAATATTCTGAAATTGGTGACTCTATGCATCTACATATTTGACTAATAATTTTACTCACTGTCTTGTTCATTAAACTCTTGCATCCTTTGTACATTAGGCGGACATGTTAATCTTGCATACAAATACACTCAACACAAGAAGAGGAGAAGAAAAAAGACCAACAAGAATAAAGAGGAAAAAATAATGAGAGGGAACAACATAGGGAGACTGGAGTCAGCGTCTGAGCAAATCTCAATCCCCAGAGTTAAGAGAGGTGAGAGAGGAATGCTTTCAGGGACTTCAACCACGTCCCACATGTGCACTCTTAAGGATGCATCAAAACACGCAGAAACCATAGGCAGGACATGTGTCCAGTCAAGCACACCAGTCCACCTTAACAAGCTGTCCATGCCACACTGAAGGTATATTCCCTTTAGATATGTCTCTCAATCATTTATAAGGCTCAAATCATTCCACATTCACGTCATTTAGGGCAAAAGCAGAGCTCATCACCTCCTTCACTGTCATCTACAATCTACTGTTTCAGGCATAATTTCACTCAACACATTATTGGAGAAGAATAGTGGCTTTGTTTTGAATCACAAAACAAAGCCACTATGATAAAAGTCACAAGGATGAAAGTATGGTTCATAAATAGAAGCCGTCCAAAAGAGTCATCATTAATGATCAAAGTTTTAATAGTCAAACGGTGAAGGCTATGGAAAAAAACTACAAAAAAAAAAACCTGTGCCTTGGCATCCAGAGTGCCCGTTGAAAGTTTCTATTCTTGCTATTCTAAATGTGTAACTACCTCTAAATATAGCAGATCTAAAATATTCAGCATCCCCTGATCCTCACACCGACATCCAGCAAGGGGCTGGTTGCCTGCTTCAAATCTGCTTATACAATACTGGAGAGATTTCCAAGAAAAGTGAAAAGCATCATAAGAGACATGTGACATTTATTCATCAAATAATGCCAAACAAAAGTATTCATAACACTTAAACTTTTCTACACTTTGTCACATTACAACCACAAACCTAATGAATTTATTTTATTGGAAGTTAGCAGTTAATTGTAAAATCAAATGTAGGAAAAACTACCCATGTTTTTGAAAAATTTTATGCAAAACCAAAAGAATAAATAAGTAAAACTGAAAAATGTGCCATGCTTTTTTAATCCACCTCTAAGAATCAGGATCAAAAAGTGAAGAGTATGCTACAATCCTACCAAGGCATGGCGACCCAACTAAACTGTCAAGTTAGCTAATAAGAGTCATAATCAGAGAGGAAACAAGGAGGTCCATGGCTCATGTGGACTACACAACTGTTAGCAGTGGAGACCACTTCAAAATGAAGGCCAAGTAGCTCTATTGGCCAACATGCAAAATACTGTGTGTGAGGGAAAACTTAACACTTGGACAATAACCCTAAACAAGTTCTACCAGAGTACAAGGCCAGGTTTAAATCCCACAGCGAAGTTGTGCCAAAAGTTCAAAATCAATTTTGGTAGAAAATGCCAATCTGACTGAAACCGAGTAGTTTTGCAATGAAAAATAGGCAACACTGATTGAGACACATCCCAAAAAGACTTGCATCTATAAAATCTTCAAAAGGTGGCTGAATGCTTATGTATGCCACTTTATAATGTTATGCTTGCAACAAAATTTCAAAACTATGCATGTTTCATTTCCCTCCTTTAAAATTATGAACGACTTTGACTTTCTGTATTGAATAAAACCCAATAGGTTTCAATGTAACAAAACATGAAAAGATTAAAGAGGTACGCAATCTGGAAGGTACTGTACTTAATGAAGTACTATGTCCAGTGAAATACTCCAAGACCTAAATAGATGTGAATCATTTTCCCAATTTAAAGAATCAATTGAACTGGAAACTGCTAGGTTTAAATTTAGCCTCAGCAAGAGACTTGATGCCTATAGCGAATACCTCTAAAAGCGAAATAGAGACAAGCTATTTGTAAAGCTCCTACGGCCACACTAATAAAGAATAAATAAGAGAGAAAAGTGAGAAAATGGAAGAGGCTCCAACAGGAGCTTTCTTGCTGCTGCCATCAATTTTGAGAAGGTCAGTAGGTGGTGGCAGAGACCGTTCTGCGCACCATCTCTCTGCTGACTGTCAGGTAAGCGTGCAACAAGGGCCAAGAGTGTAAAAAGTAAAGGAGGGGGCAGGGTCCATTTCACATCTCTACAAAAACACTGTTCTCTTTGGTAAAGACGTGCCAGATGCTCTGGGACCTTGTTAGTGTATCCTTCAAGCAGTCGGCAGCAGCACAATGACCGTGTCAAAGACAGAAAGCAGAAAAGAAGGACATTCCCCTGTAAACCTCCTCAGTACACTTCTAAATACCGTTTATACTTCTTAACAAAGCAACGATGACATCTGAGACTGGAAAATGGTCACCACTGCAGCAAAACGCAGATTTATTTCATTCAACTTTAGTACACAGTCACTTCAAAAAAGAAGAAGCATCCATTCTTTTTATTCATAAAGTGTGCTTCTCAGAAATGAAGAAATGTTTCCTCAGTTATTTATTTATTTATTCTTACACCCAGCAACACAAGTCATACTTTTCCAACACTGCCCAAATGATTGATATCTTTCTCTGAGCAAAAACAGCTTAGACTTTGGTCAAGAATCAGTTAAGTTTCATTCGCAACGTTTCACTTCAGTTTAGAAAAACTGAGTCATGAAAGGACAGGAAAATCTTGTTTGTCCTTTTTAAAATTCCCCCGCTCGAGCTAATATGTTGCTGTGGTAACCAACATTGTAACGGGCAGCTTTAGGGAGACACTATGACCCTAAAGGAAGGTATGTAAACACCACTATATTCTCCGGCTGGGCCTGCCTAGAAAGAAGGCCTGGGAAAAATGTCTGCATGTGCAGGAGATTTGAAATAAATATCCAGGCTCCCATTGTGGAGCGCCAACAAAGAGGAGTATCTTAGTAACACCAAACAGGGTTTGCTCGGCGAGACGTTTTCACCCTCTCCACCTCCCCTTCCTCCACAATAAACACACTTCTCATCATCGGCGGGTTAGGGCTTAGGATGAGATTGATGAGGAGTTTCTTTAACTACCAGATGAAACCTGTTGGCCCTTCGCTGGGTCAGTCGCAGGGTCAAACTCGTTCCAACTCGTTCCAGGATCAAAAAGATTTCAATACTGGTTGGGACTAAAAGACTATTCAACACATAGCGCGTTGGCAGCTTAAAATAATAATTAGCAGCTGAAACAGATGGGAAAAAATAGAAACCCTTTATGCTTCTATACTAAAAATAGATTAAGGTTGTCTTTATCAAAATGTGTTTTAACAAAAATAACTTCAAACTACCTCAGATTTAGTTTAGTTGATTGAAGCCACTTAGATGGCTGGAGAGTACACTTTTATAGTCTTTGGAAGGAAATGCAAATTAATTCAGTAGGTTATTATTGTTCCAATTTAATGAGGTTCACTATTAAACAAAATCTGTAAGTTGAGCTCCATTAACTCTAATAAGTTACACTAACAACTAACACCACAACAACCCTGGGCACCCAAAGTAATACAGGTCTTAAGCAAAAATCTGAGAACACGGCCATAAAGTGGGAGACATTTTACAGCAGCAACTAAAGCTAGATCATAACTTCTGACATCACAACCCTTAGTCGCCCTGATTCATCCACAATTTGGACAATTTGTTAAACTGTTAATCATTCAGGGTGACAGAGGCCCTAAAGAGTGTCGCATTAAAAAAAACACACGCATTAAAAAAGAAAAAACATCCACATTTCCATCCTTATTCCGTTGGCGTCTTTTAGTGCATCGTCAAAAGTAAACACAGCCACATGAAAAGGCTGACTTATAGTGTTAGCGGTGAAATTCATCATTCACTTCATTTCCGCAGGCAAAGAGACCTTGCGGGGCTACAACATAAGCCCAGGAGGTTAAAATGCCACATAAAACCTTATTACATCTTGGTCTAATGCTATTATTGGATGAAAGGATAATATCACATTATAAAAATGGAGATCTGTGTTTTACGTTCTTCTTGCTGTCGGAGACACTATTTCCTTTACAGGCGGCTACGTTTTTTTTTTTTTGGGGGGGGGGGGCTTGGTGGGGGTACTTGAGTGTCAGCCCACCCCCTCCCTCTCCAAACACAATATATATCTAAAAGTGAAGCTCAACACTGAACAGTGCTTCCTCTGAACAGATTTATGGAAGCTAAGCTGCAGGAATAAATTTTGTTCAAGTCTTATTTGTTAAAAAAAATCTATACAGTACCTTAAACTTTTTCTAAACCACAATTTTCAATACATTGTACTAGGATATATTTTTTGTTTCATGCAGATGTTGTGTGCTGGGTTAAGGGTGAGCATTTATCACATAGTATATCATTTACCGTGATAAATTTCTTATCATAAGAATTTTGATTTATTGTTGTCACAATAAATTCTAATTAATGACATTTAACAAAAAAAGGTCTGTATTACCGGAATTGATGTTTTTACTATTATCTCCAATGGTTGTTCATTGAAAGCACCAATAAATCAATACATTTGAAAATCTGATTAAATGCAATTGCCATGTACAGTTTAATGCTACAAATCATGATTCTTTATACGATTACCAACAAGAATGTTTTTATAGGGCAGTATTTGTATTTGAGGGCCTATAATTGCTGTGCCACAGTTGTAGCCATAAACAAGAAAAAAATAGTTTTAATCACAAAATATCTTGATAAAGCTTTAAATTCCATCTCATCCACTCCTATTCAGGGAATTAGTTTTCCACCCCACATAGCGTTTTGCATGTTTTGGTCTTATCTGGGCAGAGTCCTTTCTTCCACTCTGCCCCCAAGGCTCCCCTTACTGGAGCTATGGATCTCTGCAGCTCCTCCAAAGATGCCTCTTGGTTGCTACTCTAACTAACGTTCGTCCTGCTCTGCCCATCAGTTTGGGGAAACTGTTTTAGTCGGTTTGCAATTGTGCCATGTTCTTCCCAGTTTCAGAAAATCAGTAGAGAAATGTCTTGCAAGATGCTTGAAACTCTGACTTTTGCTTTATAACTCTGCCATGAACATCTCCACAGCTTTATCCCTGACCTGCAGTGTGTGTGTCTTGAAAGCATCATGATGCTGTTTGTTCACTGATGTCGACTGGATTTTATTAAATCAGTTGATTAAAGATTGCTCTGACTCATTTGCAAAACAGTTTTCCATCATCTTCTGTATGCACTTCTATGCACTACTTTGTATTGATATCACAATACCTAACAAAAAATAACAAAATACATAGAAGGTATGGTTGTTATGTAACCAAAGTGGTATTGTGACTTTTAAAAGGACTATACTACTATGTTGGACCACTGCTGTATATTTTGAACTGACAGGTTTTGGAGTAATTTCTTTATAACTAAGATTCTAAAGACAGAATTGGTCCCCTTCATCGCTATGTGTCGGGTTCCAATTGTTCCCCCCAATATACAAGTTAATACAACATGTTTCAATTTGTCCCTCTCTCAAAACACTAAAAAAAACAGAAACTTGTTCAAATTAAAAAGAACAAACAGGAGAATTGTTGTCCTTCCTACACACCAGGACCAGCTGTCTACATAAGAAATCCAACTGAAACAATTAGTGGCCTGCCTATCCACTACAGTATGGACTGATTTTTATGTGCTTTGGCCAGGAGGGACATAAACCAGAGAGGTTTCAAACTGTGACACAGGATAGAGGCATATTAAAGGTAAATCTTTCCCTTTCCTTTCTGCAAGGCTCTATTGTCCTGTCATGTTGCTGCCACTTTATGGACTTCTGGGACACGAGCACCCAGCCTTTTTTTTTTCTCCTTGGGGTACGGTTTGAGGGAAGAAGGGGGGTTCGGGTAATCAATTAAACGAGGAAGTTCGCTGAGCCTTACAACTCGATTATTAGCCTGTGCTTTTGAAGTTTTATTTTCGGGGGGCTGGGGAAGGGGTGACAAGGAATCAGGCTTTAAATCAGTGGGGCCGATGCAGCAGTGTTGAAGCGTTTGCAGCCTATGGCCTTATTGAAAGGGTTTGTCAGGATGTGGCACTGAGCGAAGACCAGATTCAGACTTTCATGCTTAATGAGCTTTTTTTTGCTGTGGCAGTTACAGTGGCCTGTCTGAGTCAAGCAGAGGGCACAGGCTACGCACCTGCTGCCACTGGCTGTTCACAGAAAATTTCCTGCACCATGCTCATGTAACTCAATATCAATCAATGCACAGAAAACCCATGGAGAAATACCTTAGAAATATAATCGAGTTTCTACGAAGTAAAAATGTATAGAATTCTGATTGTCTAAGAATAATCAAGGATGTTCAAATTTGATTTAGATGATAAAGTTCAGAAAAGTTCCCAAAGATATTGTGTGGCTTCTGTCTTCCAGAACAAGCTATGAGTAAAGCAAATCTAGAATGGAGAATTTGAGATTTCTTGTACCTTTTTCGATCCAGCAAATCCCTCAGACTCCAGAAAGAAATAGGCAAATGGCATCAGGACAAAGAGGCAAAGGTTGGAGAACAGCGACACCAGGTTCCACAGACCTGCAGAAACCCAACAAGCCATTAGCAGCACATACAGAGGAGCAATTCCCAGTTTACTACTTTAACTCTTAAAGATACCACGTGACCCACTTTTGCTGGTTTCCCCTCTATCCTGCTAAAGTAGTTTGCCATAAAACGGGTTTTATCAAACAGCATCAGCTTTTAAATTATGGACTCCGGTGCCACCTAGTGGATTTCAAGTAACCTAGCAGTTTTTTTGTTGTTTTTTTAACAACACTGAAGTCTGGAAAATTTTCATTTTTAACCTAGGAACACTGGAACTACCTAACAGTTTTTGTTTTTGATATTAACCATGTTAATCATTTCCCCTCCCCAATCATATAAACTGCAACTCACAATGACAATTTGCAATTCAAAATTCACTTATTTCCTTCACAAATACACCACAGGGTAGGTATGGCAAAGACTTACTATATTCAAACATGACACAAATTTGTCTGAAGAGTATTTTTATTTGACACAATCATGTGATAATTTAAATAGCAACAAGTAATAATTATTCTTGTCAGATCCATGAACAGCGTAAAGTACTGACCATGAATGAGGGAACCATTGAGCCACTGAATGTAGTAGTTTCTGGGGAAGGAGAGGAGGATCTCGCTGCTAATAATCGAGAAAGGCAGAAGGAAGACGGCACCGCCGGACACAGCCAGCGTGAAGGTGCACAAATATAATCTGTAAATGAAACCAAGACACACACAGACACACACACGCACACATTAAAAACATCCCCAATCCAAGCAAAAATCTTTTACACCTTTACAAATTAGATAAGGCTATGATTTAAAGCTTTGTGCTATGACCGTTGTTGTGAGGGGAGATTAATTTGTTCCACCTGTGCGATGTATCACTCTAGAATGTATACAGAATTTATCTGCATTTTCACATTTTTAATAATACTACAACTTTACTTTCAGCCTTGTGCTATCTTTAAAATTGCATAAAGTATATATTTTCTAAAAGAATCTTAATTCCTCAGAGCAAAAGTTGAAGCTTGAAAGCAATTAGCTTTTACTTCTTTGTTGAAATAACATATTAATTTTTAAAACCACATTCCTACATCAGCAACCAAATATTTATTTATTATATTATATATTATTATTTTTCTTGCAGTTGAAAAATAAATAAACATCTTGTCTGACAAGTTGTTGGTCTGTAAATTAAAGGAATTCTAAAAGTTATAGATGAAAAACTTAAAATCGCATCATTTCTCAAAGACGAGCGAGATAAAAACAGAAACGCTTACGATATCCTGTTGACGACAGCATCTTCATCCTCGTGATCATCTGGAAAGTAAACAAAAACACTTTGGTCACAGAGCCAGACATTGTAGACCAGAATGCTAACAGTGTTGGACATCACACATTTTCAAAAATAGATTGATTTATTTTGAACACCAGAATAAATGACTGAGTTTTAAAACAAAGGATTACGCAGGTTGAAACACAAATGCTTGGTTTCATCAGAGCAGAATAAAGTCCCCAAGAATATTTTGGGATGCGCTTTGATGTGTTTCGAGGAACAGGCACATGTGAAGTAACATTCTAAGAATGCAGTAGTATTGTCACATACAACACAATTAGGATTCGAAGAAAGTTCCTGTAAGTTTCATGTCTGACTAGTTTCTGACTTTTAATTTTCTCATTTTTGAATAACTAAATTTCTCTAATTTTCTCCACCTTTTGTTAGCCATATCCTCAGACTGTTCCTCAGTAGCCACTGATGATTGCAGAGAAGGATTTGTCAGCATTATGAAGGTATTTTATTGTGAACAAATGTCTTTACATTGCAAGCAGCTAAAGTCCTAAACAATTAAGGGTGGATACAGTTCATGCTCACACAAAGCTAAAGGTGATAAATGGCTCAATAGAAATGGGTTTGGTCTGTTCTACATACTCCTGGAGTTTTTATATTAATGACCTGGTTTTAATCTGAACACAATGAAGGGTTGTGTGTGTGAACTAACAAGTTCGTTCTTAATGGTCCTCAGTGTTCCTGTAGTTAATGCACAGTGACATTTTTCTGAGGAACAGTCTGATGTGTTGTTACAGACACCGTACTTTAAACAGACGTACCACTTTTCCTTTTGTATCTGGTTATAATGCAGTAGGAGACGATGTAGAGGACGGCAAACAGGAGGAAGCAAATCTTAAAAATGAGAAAAAAAAAAGATTTAATGATGCAGCAAATGATCCACATATTTTTTAAACAATGTAGAGATAAAGAAAAGCTTTGCAGATTACAAAGATTGATGTAGAATTAATCATTTTTGGTCTCAAAAAAAGAATAGATGCAACCTTTTGACAACTCTGATCAACTTTATGGATCGCACTGCTGCTCTGGGTCTATTTGTAGGGTCACACAGAGCTGATGTCTACCTCCTGCGGTCACTGCGGGAGATGTGGGATAAACCCTGGACTTGTAATCAGTCCAGGGTCCATCACAAGGACACACAGGACAAATAACTATGTATTCACATATGTCTTTCTGGACCATGGAAGGAAACCAGAGCACGGAAGGAAACCAGAGCACTCAAAGAGAACACAAGAATGCACAGAGAGAGCATCCTAGCTTGGTTCAACCTAGGATCTGAACCAAGAACCTTTTTTCTGTAAGGCAACCGCGCAAACCTCTGCCCCAAAATGTACTGTAAAAAAAAAGTACTCTAAAAACACGTAATACTGTTTGTGTGGCCTGGTGCACTGCAGCATGAAACAGCTGTTTATTGCTAGATGTGATAATGTATACTAATTTAATAACATCACTGCGCTTAGTCAAGAGATGACTACTTGCTTTAAAATACATAACAGAATTACAGATCATTACCTCATTGAGTTTTAGAGAAAGGAGTAAGTTTCAAATAATCACAAATAAAATTGCTGATAGAAATTACTCAATATTATCCATTTATAGGATATTTATTGTAAGTCATTTCATACGACGTTGTTTTTTCATGGTGTAACACCTCAAATGATATAACTTCAGGCTCAAAACTAACTGGATAGTTTTACAGAAAGATCATACCCCTCATTCCTTTTTCCAACTGGGACACTAATCAGGATGTAACTAATATTAGAAGCTCTCACTTCAGCACTTTGCATGCTGTCAACACTACACAAATCATTCTGTTTTCAGACATTACTCAACAAAATTGTATACATTTCAAACGTGTTATATACAAGCTTCAGAAAAACAACTTCCCCGTCTCATGCTGTTATCTTGTAAATGGAGAAAATACTTATGCATTTAAAGCTACACACAATTTTGAAACACTGGCCAAAGTCAAGAGAAGTCCACTGCAATCCCAGAACAATCCAGAATAATCCAGAACCAGGTGCCGAGTTCTGACAAGCCAGTTTACAACAGAAACAGAAAGACAAACTGAAAAATAACAAACAGCTTGTTCTAAGCATATCTGCCAACACTTAAATCTTGGTTACATCCTGTTTACTCCTTAGAGAATTGCACACCAAGTCAAAGAAAATGGCATGCAGTATCTTCTTTGTGCCAAGCACAGTACAAAAATTTCTAACCCTTTTCATTGATAGTATTTTTTCTGCCTTTATAGTACAGAAAGAAAACTGGAAAGGAATTATAGAAAATGTTAAGTCACACATCAAACATTCACTGAAGACTCGGTGTAAAATCAAGTCATTTTGAGCATAGTATGTTCCCATGCTTGATGCCCACACCAGACATCAATTGTAATTGCTAAGATGTTCAGGGTCAAAGTTGACATCGCAGTCTTCCACAATTTAAGGGATGCACAAAAATGAACATTAAACCCATATTGACAGCTGACATTTAAATTTGTGCTGCTTCATGATCACTGTCACATGCCCAAACAAATACAACACAGTTAACCCCTCGCAAAACACACAAAAACAGCAACAAGATGGAAATAAATAATGTTTATTAAGATCAGCCCAGTTGTACTTATGGGACCAATAATGATAAGTTAAAAATTGATAGACATTGGCTAATGTTGATATGTCATACATTAATACACAATGTACAATATTATGCAGCTGGTATCATCAAATGTTTGTACAGCTATGCTAGATAATAAACTTATTCATATAATATGGAACAGAACGTTTTTTGTTGTTTTTTTTAAAAGAGCAGCATTGTGAGTTAAAATAAAATGTCGCAATAAGCAATAGATCAATTAATCCATAATAAATTAAAACAAACTCAATCATTTCCATTTGCATGTTTTATAGTCGTCTTTTCTCTCTCTTTCTACCAAAAACTGAATGACAAGACTTCAGTCTCTCAACTAGCCCTTTTTTTGAAGGACAAATTTGTTTACAGAGACTTTAGGATTTATTTTATTTGTCGTCTCTGTTGTTTTGTTTATTTATTTTCGCTATTGAAAATGTCTTCCAGTTGCAGTGTTAAATGCTTGTTACAATTTAAAGTTGATTGATTTTGAGAATATGTTTTTGCATTATTATCCCATTACCATTATATTACTTGAAAATGAATTCAAAATAACAATATTATCGCAAGAACTTCTGGGACAATTTATTGTCCAGCAAACTTTGTTATTGTGACAGGCCTATGCATACACAGAGATTGCTGTCATAACTTGATTTCTCAAAGAAGTTCGACTTATGTGCTCTTGGCAAGGAATGGTTTGACTTTTATTTTTAAAGAATTATTTAACTGGTCGTGCAACAAAAATTCACCGACTACACATTAATTAGATGCATATTTTCTTGTCACAGAGCCATGTCAACCTACTTTAACCCTAACCCAAATTAGCACAGACAACCTCAAATATGCCTGTGTCATCCACATACTGAGTCACAGAAACACTACTGCTAACCGATACACTTCACATCTTGGTGTCAGGTTAGGCATGTTGATATGGGATATTAAGAAGTAGAGACGCTTAGGACAACATGTACAAGCCAACGCTGAACTGTTGAGCCGGCTCGCTTCTGAGACATTTGATATGTTAAAAAATATTTCTTTAAAATTATGGGATTATGAACTTGCTCATACATGAAATTTCCCAGAGTTCTCCTAGTTTGCTCTACTGATGTTGTTGTTTCTAGCTCTAAAGAGCATAGAAACAATTCAATTCTAGGCGGCAGATCAGCATGACAATAGGGAAACATGTAATAATGTTGCTGATAATCATTATCCAGCTACTGATTGTTGTATATTAATCAACATTTTCCACACAGTTACATTTTTATTACATGTATCACTATGGCATTACTACTTTCTCTAAAGTGCAAAGCTCTTGACAGTGACCTTATACATTACTGGCATGCAGAATATTAAATGCATGACACTTCCAGTACACGGACGATTGCATCTCAGCAGTTCCTTGTAATCGTAATATTGTACAAATTAAAAGTGTGATTCCAAGTGTTATTAAACATAAAGTGCAGCTCTAGTAAGAGACATTATAAAGAAAAAAATAAGCATTTTCATCCATCTTCATCCCACTCCAATACGGTTATGTACAATAATATAACTTGTAGTTTTTTCATTATAATACAGCAACAACTTTACTTTTCCACTCCTTGTCCAAAACTACACAAAACCTGTAAAACATTCAAGTCATCAGTATTTCTCCAAGAATAGGTTCAAAACTGATGGTCAAATTGACACAATCTACAACAATTTGACTTCAACATGAAGGTAGCTTGACAGCTATGCAGCATGAACGTATAGAAAACCACGCACTAAGAAATACATAAAATAATAAATTGTGCAATAATTCATATGTCTTTTTCGATTTATAAGTGCAAGTTAGCTGGTGAGATTTATAAGCCATGTGTGGTGTTTTCACTAGCACACTCCATTCATTTCCTTTTAGATTTGTTGTGAATTGGTTTCTATCTAACCAAAGGCATGATTATAAATATTAAAAGTGCTGAAAGTAATCCTACGAGGTAACCTGTTTTGATGCGCTAACTAGCTAGCTGTGGCTAACGTCAGCTGCCCTGGAGAGACCTTCCGATCTTCACTTTGCGGTTTAAATTCAAACTAATTTAGCAAGTGCTAATATTCAAATCCACAACAATGAAGACCGGAGTATCAAGTTTTATAATTTCCCCCCCCAAAAAAATCCATCTGACCCACTGATAAAGCTAATGCTAGCCTCCAGTGATGTGCTGACAGAGGGCATTAGCCAGCTAGCTCCATTACTTACGATGTACTCTCGAACTTGACTGTGAAAATTCTGCTCTCTGATGGTAACATCGTCTTCTTCCATTCTTCATATTGCAAGTACAAATAGGCTACAGGTTCTCCACATTCTAGCTTGCCTCACTGGCAACAACTGAGGATCGCTCTCCACTGGGCGCAAAGTGCTTTGGCAGTTTAAGTCGGGCTTCTCCGTGGTAAGTAGGAAAAAAAAAACACTCCCCAAAATAATGATCGTCATCTCAAAGCGTCAAGCTTTTAAAACTGCAAGCATTGTTGGAACGTCATCACCGCCGCCATATTGGAGAGGAAAAGTTTTTTTTTATAAAATACATAAAATACAATTTAGTATATAACATAATGAAACAAACTGAATGAAAATTAATAAGAAAATAGCAATAAGATTAAAAAAAACCCTGAACCATGCGGGAAGTGCCCGTTTTTTAGAGTGTTAAAATGACTTAAATTCCTTATGGCTTTCAAGTTGACTTGAACTTTGCAGTTTCAAATAAACAGCAATGAATGTACTGTGATAAATGAATGAAGTACTTAATAATTTATTTTATCCTCAAAGGGATTTAAAGAGTTGTGTAATAGTAGCCAGTTAGTAATTATTAATATATCTAAAAACATGTGGAGGGAATTTTCGGTATTTATTAAACATATAAAAATCAATATTTGAATATGGAGCCAGACATATTGTTATCCATTTTTTTCTGGTAGGTTGAATCTTTAGTACTCCATTGGATTATGCACAACAATCATGTGGCCTCAAATGCATGTGATCTGTCAACACTTTTTTGTGTTTAAGGAGTTTCTGGTTAGTTACAAATTTCAGCATCATCAACTGACATCATATAGTACATAATTGACATCATAAAAACATCACAAATTGACACAAACTGGAAATGCAAGAAGCATAAAAAAACTTATTCAGTGTGAAACTGGTAACATTTAGCAATCAGTGTGGGATTTCTTGTGGCGTACTACCCTGGGCAGAAATCCAAAATGGTTTGATAAATAACAATGATGTTTGATGAGAAGAAAATACACTTAAAATAGTGATAGTCAATCAGGAAAAATATGTCCTGATCCTTTTTTCAAAGATATTTCTACTGTGTTCAGTGACTCAACCCTGAAAAGACAATTTGGGCCACTGTTGTTTCTGTCTCTTTGTTTTATTTAATTTTCAAGCCATGTACACTGTGTTGATATAAAGTTTAATTAATACATTCTTCTATCAAAATTTCATTTGGATAGCCATCAAGTATTAATATTTATTTGTCCATCAGATGATGCTACATTTTCTCCTCTTCAAAGCATGTAGGGAAATGTCCCACATTTTATTTAGTCTTTTATTTTGTTTTGTTTTGTTTTTCAAAGCTGCATTGCCACTGAAATCAATCAAACAATGGTAGTTGGAAACTGATGCATGAAAAACTAGCAAATTTGTTATTTTTTAATTTTTGTTTTTCTTTTCTCTCTTTTTTTCTTTTGATTTTAGTAATTTCTGTGTAAACTTCCTGACTTTTACAGGGCAGAATTTTCACAAAATGTAGTACTTTAATTTAGATACAAATCTAAATAGTGTTGGTTAAGTGTAGGTTGAAGCTGTTTTAGGGCCTTGAAATGTATTTTATGGGAAAAACTTTAGTATTTAATTATTTTATTTCACAAAAATGGTAGATTTAAGCAAATGTAGTCAAAGTGGAAGTATTGGTTTAACTAGTTAAACGAATAGAATAGAATAGAATAGAATAGAATAGAATAGAATAGAATATACTTTATTGATCCCCAAGGGGAAATTGCTTATTTGTTGAAAGCTACTCCAATTTAGATAATAAATACAACGTTTGTAATATATATATATATATATATATATAAGAGTGATAAGTTCTAAATGACTAGATATAAACAAATAAATAAATACAGTGATTAATTATTTTTCTTAGGAAACCACAACCTTGCGATAGATGCTGAATTTGTGGAAATGTTGGTAATGCTACTGGCCAGCGTCTCCCCTCCCAATATGGCAGACGTTTTGACGTACGCCATTTTTTTCTTTTTACGCCTACGGTGCAACCTGGAAGTAAATAGTCACGTGTCATGTCAACAAACCTTCACTCATGGAAACGCATGTGCAGTTTCAGGTTTTTATTTGATCAAAAATAGGAAACATATTGCTTAGCTACTTATGTTGACTGCAACTATTCGTGCTTTAAGTTTTCGTGTCGCCGGTTTGAATTAACTTTGTTAAGCTAACCTTGTTCATTCCCAGACTGTTTTTAGAAATGAAAGGTGGGAAAATGAAACAGAACAGCAAGAAGAAGGGAAATGCGGTCTTACAGAAGTACATGTGTGCGGTGGACGAGTTTGTTAAAAATATTAGTGATCATGAAGAAGCAGACAGGGATCAGAGGCTGCGATCCGTGAAAACCAAAAGCAGAAAGGAGTTACGAAAAGAAAAGAGAAGACTGAAAAAAGCCAAAATGAAAAGTCACTATGAAGGGAAAAGGAGCGTCAGTTTTGCCTCAGATGTTGGGGAAAAGTTGGAAGTCAGATCAGAAATTAAGCACCAGACTCAGAAGAAGAAAACTGATCAAATAAAAAGGGAAGTGACAAAAACTCTTTCAAATAAGCACGCTGAGGTTCCTAAAGAGAAAACGGAGTCATCTGGATCTAAATCCTCCTCCAAGAAAGGCAAGAAAATTAACAAGCTCCAAGAATCCAGAAAAATGGCTCTGCTGGAGGCAAATGAACAAGAGGACAGAGAGATAAAAAAGCTGGAGCGATGTCTTGGATTAAACAAAAGGAAAAACAAGAAAAGTCTCCCTCAGTCCTTTGTGACGGATGGACTGGACTACATCCTTGGAGTCCTTGACTCCGGCTCATCTGGAGCAGGAATATACGACGATGAGTTTGATGAAGATGAGGATATGGACACTGCTAGAGAGAACTTTGAAAAGCTGGATCAGGATGACTCTCCTCTGTCAGATGAAGATGAGGAAGCTGAGGATGACATGGCGAGTGAGGAAAGTGATGATGCTGAAGAGGAAGAGATGGGGAGTGAGGAAGATGAAGAGGAGGAGATGGGTGACGAGAATGATACGAATGAAAGTGGAGCTGATGCTGCTTCAGGAGCTGAAAGTGAGGAAGAAGCTTCCCATCCTGACCAAAGATCAGAAATTGTGAGTTTAGATTTTAACTCACATAATTTTGTTGCTTGTTTCATAATTAGTTATTGTGTTATGTTTTTGTCATTTAAGGTACTGTGAACTGCATTTTTGCTGAAATGTGTTTTTTTTTTAAAGGGCACCTCATTGACTGGCAAGTATGTCCCACCTCAGCTGCGAAATATCGCAGATGACAAACGCAAAGCTGAGCTTGAAAAGCTGAAAAGGAAAGTGAAAGGCCTGCTGAACAGGTAACACTCTCCTGCAGCAGCACAAATAATTCAGACAGTAATACATGGAAAATGTAGTTTTGAATATTTATCCTCTCAGGTTCCTCTCATTTTAAGCACCACATTTTCACTTGAACACAAAAATGCTCTGTTAAAGGTTACACTTGAACTATTATGTCACATCCTTTTAATTTGTTTTAATTAATGCCATCAACATACCTGACAAATAGTAATGATTTGTCTGAATCTCTAATCGTTCAAGTGTCAGGTTAAGAAAATTTCAAGATGTGTTTTTCCCCATATCCTATATGTGTGAATTGTAAATTCTTGGGCCATCATTTGAAGGATGCCGTGTATTATTTTTTTCTGTGTATCGTTCAAGAACAATATCAACTGCATCCCTAACATACCATAGCCGATTAAGTTCTGAATTTTTAAACCCTTAATTTCTTTTGAAAAAACAAAAAAAGTATATATTCTCCATTGCATATTCATAAATTGACTTATTATCCAGTTCTAGGAAAGTCAGAATTTTGAAACATTAGTTCTGATTTACCGTACATTTTATTTATATAAGTAGTAGATAACTTACTCAGCCTGGATCCCATAAATGAAAACAAATGATCTCTTAAATATTAACATGTCTTCATTTTTTCTACAGTTATGTTTTATTCATCCAATCATTAACTGCAGTCCATACCACCCTTCAAATATTCATGAATTTTCTGAATTTAACCACTTCCTTCATGATTTACCTGACAAAATCCTAATGGCAACAACTGATGATAAACTTGCACCCTGTCCTCCTCTCATTTTCTTAAACTAGAATCGTCATTGTCAGGGATGTATTTTATTCTCATCAATGTACCATTTTCAGGCTGAGCGAGGCCAACATGGCCTCTATCTGTGGTCAGCTGGAGGAGCTGTACATGAGCTGCAGCAGGAAGGACATGAACGACACGCTGACTGACGTTCTGCTGGCAGCCTGCGTCACTCCCACCCTGATGCCCGATAGACTGCTGATGGAGCATGTGCTGCTTGTCAGCATCCTTCATTATGCTGTGGGGCTGGAGGTGAGGCCCTTCGGTTCTTTGCCTTGAATATTTTAGATTTGAAATGAGCGGTAGGAACATTGACGTCATACAGACTGGCGAGTTTAATTTCTCTTTGTGGTATTGCGTTTATATTTATGCCTTTGCTGCAGTTTGTGAGAACCAGATGCTTCTTTTCTTCATATTAACTTTGGATATTTTGTTATTGGTTTGGTTCAGTTTTCAAAAATATCTACTTTCTCTACATGTTTCAACTTCTGAGTTAAAGCTTTTTGAAGTAACTCAAAAGCAGTGACTATTTCTTCCAATTATGTAATATATTCATACTTGTTGATTTTAATTTTGTATTTTTTCATCAATCACTAGGGTAAGATTTTTAAATCATCATTTAATTTCCCTTCGGTATTATCCCACAAGGTTCCTCCAACTGCAGTCCTCCTGTAACAGGTTGAAATTTATTAAAGCGTTTTCCAGATTTGGGTAAATATGGCATTTGAAAATAAATTCATATTTTTATATTGTATTCCCGTTTTAATGTCAGTATGGTAAATATTTCTTATTTTATTTCATTTTTTTAAAATTCCAGTCTGTATTTTCTGGTGTTTTAAAATAAAATAAGCATCCATCCACACATGCATTTGTCCATCTTCCTCCCTTTCATCCCTCCCTCCATCCTTTCCATCTGTCAGTCCATTCATCTGTTTGTCCATCTCCAAAGAGGACTGAATTCTAACTGTATGGTATTTTTATACCTGGAAAATGTGTATATTCTCTTAGACAACTACAGACATTTGCACTGTCTTGTATCCCATCACAGGTCGGAGCCCATTTTCTCGAGACAGTCGTGCGGCAGTTTGACGAGGTCTACAAGAACTCCAGTGAGGACAAAGAGTGTGACAACCTCATCGCCATCATCGCTCATCTCTACAATTTTCAGTTGGTGCATTCTGTCCTCATTTTTGACATCCTGAAGCTACTGGTGGGAACTTTCTCAGAGAAGGACATCGAGTTAGTTCTGTTTGTGCTGAGGAATGTCGGCTTTGCCCTGAGGAAGGACGACGCGCTCGCTCTCAAGGAGCTCATCTCTGATGCTCAGCGCAAGGCCAGTGACATTGGAACAAGGTTCAAAGATCAAACCAGGGTAGGCCGTGCAAAATTATTTACCTTCACACAAAACTCACTTTCATAACATCAGTTTAGCTTAAGTTGATCATTGCATTTTTACATTTATTTGGGTTTTTGTTATAAACCTAGGAGGTTGCTAAAAGACTCATTAATTTATCTCCAGGTGCGATTCATGCTGGAAACCATGCTGGCTTTAAAGAACAACGACATGAGGAAGATCCCAGGGTACGATCCGGAGCCTGTGGAGAGACTGAGGAAGCTGCAGAGGACTCTGGTAGGTGGTGATGAGACCGGGCTGACGTCGGTAAATCTCCTGCCAGGTTGGCAGGGTTGTCTTCAGATTTCATTTTTGACATTTTTTAAAAATATAAACAAAAGGTTAATATTCATAAACACAGACTGTTGGTATGAGATGGATGGATAGATGAATACAGCTTTCAGAGAATGCCATAGAGAACAAAGTTTGGAAATCTAAGCATGTTCCTGTAGTCTGTTTTTCCATACTTATCTAGGTCTGTAAAATATTTCCATCTAATTCCTCAGTTTTCCTAAGTGCAAGAGGATCCATCTTTTTAATTGTATCACTTGCGGTATTTTATGTTACCAACAGGTGGCACCAGAGTCCCACTTTCATATTCTTGGTCATCAGTGCTGATGTTACAATCAACGTGACTTTTTGGAGACGATTAAAACTCTTACATGTTTTGTGGGATCTTTTTATTTTAATCCTTTAAGATGAATTTAATGTTACTTGCTGGTGAATGCTTGATCCCCAGATCCGCAGCAGTGCTGGAGGCAGTGACCTGAAACTGAGAGTGTCTCTGGAAAACGTCCTGAAAGCAGAGCAGGTGGGCCGCTGGTGGATCGTTGGCTCGTCATGGAGCGGAGCGCCCATGATCAACAAGCACGATGACACAACCTCAAAGCAGAGTGCTGCTGAGGGACAGGTAGATTAATAGAACCATGAAATATTATGTGAATGACAGGAATAACTTAACCCAAATCTATTCTAATGTTTTCATATGGTTTCTGGTACCAACCGCTTACTTCCTCTGCACCGTCTTGTCCCAGATTTGTTGTAGCCGTTTTCATTTTAATCATTCAGCCAAGGCCAGCTTGCCTTTTACAAGTTATTCATCATGTTCCTTGAAGAGTTTAAACCCTTTGGACTTATGTACTGGTACACAAACTTCTGTGTGTTTTATTGAAACACACATTGAGATTTTTGTCTGATAGATCAACTCAAATTGGTGTATAATTGTAAAGTCAGAACAAAATGATACATGACTTTACATGTATTATACTGCCTGTATCAAGTTCTCTGCCAGGACTAGTCTGTATTTTGCTCCACCCATCAGCGTGATGCTGCCTTTACCTTACTTAACTATTGTGTTCTTTCTGCCACACTTTCAGTCATGATGTTTTAACAAACTTCTGAGGCCGTTACAGAACAGTATTGTACTATTTACAGAATAAATCACTCAAGCTACAAAGTACACTCTGATTTTTATTTATTTAAAAATTAAATAATGCATCCTACTCTTTCCTCTTTATACAGTTATGTACCACTTGTAACAGTTTATTCATTACAGTACAATATAATAAAACGTTGCGTTTGCATTTGAGAAAGGTACCAAACATTGTTGAGCTTGATGTCATGTTACAATACTGTGCTGAAGCCAAACACATAAACAAATCTGAACATACAATACTATTTTTTTTTCCTTTTACTGTTTTCCATCTCCTTCAGTTCAGCCAGAAAGTGTTGGAGCTGGCAAGGAAGCAGAGGATGAACACTGAGGTCAGGAGAAACATCTTCTGTGTCCTTATGACCAGCGAGGACTATCTGGATGCTTTTGAGAAGTTGTTGAGGTTTGTTTTGGCTCACATAATTGTCCTTTCATTGGGTTCAATTCTCCAAAAGAATCATAACTTATCATTTCCTCAGTAGTTTGGCTGACTTCACCCTAGATTATTTATTTTTTTTTGTGAAGCTCTTTTTGTGTTTTTTTCTTGTTGAAGAATGGGTCTGAAGGACAAGCAGGAGAGAGAGATTGTCCATGTTCTGATGGACTGCTGCCTGCAGGAGAAAACCTTTAACGCATTTTACGCCGTCCTCGGAGAGAAATTCTGCTCCCAAGATCGACGCTTCCAGGTACGAATAGTGCAAAGCCTGTAATCTGTGTTAGATGCAGTTATGCATTATAAAACAGTTAGTGACACTATTTTTACAGTTTAAACTGTAATCTGTGTCAGATGAAGTAGTGTACACATTGAAAAAAAAATGGTGGTTAGACATTAATTAACTGTATAAAATTAGGGATGCTGCATTAAAATTGTAAAAATAATATTCTCAATAAATGATTTTATTTTCTAATTAAAATGACTTATTTACACTAGTTACTTTGTGGGTACATTTGAATGTATGAAAAATGATTTATAAATAATTAGTTACACATTTAGAAGACCACCCAGTGTGTGTTTGTGATTTGATTGCGGCCTTCGGTTCACCTCGGCAGTGTGGGAGACCCTCACACCTCTCGCTCCTGATTTGAGTGCAAACATTGGGGCTGCGAGATCACCTGCACTACTGCCATGGTAGCCAGCAGCTCATATCAGAGACCAGTGACCATTGTCCTGATCAAAGAGCTTTAACTAGAGCTGCTGGGACTGTTTGCTCTTCACATGTAAGCTGGATAGAGATGCAGTCACTTACTGCTTGTGAGAGTGAACCTTTTGCCTCAAATGACATGCAAATAAACTGAGGGAAGTTGTTTGAAGATTGGCACCTCAAAAATAAATTCAGCATAAATCATGGAAGATATATTCTTGGATACAAGATGAAGCCTTTGTATGGGGTGCCACCAGGGACATAAATCAGGATGAACTTCCATATATACATAAGAAATTAAACTTTGTGTTTTTTAAGTAACATTTCTGAAGACATTTCATTAAAAGAGAAATGAACATTGGAGAAAATGTCAAGGAAAAACAGAAAACATTGTAGTAGTTCTTTTTCATTTTCTTGCAATTTTCAAAATGTTGTCTACATGTTTCCTTTCTTTCTGGACCCTCACCTCTTTATGTGTACAGTTTATGCTTTTGTCATAATGTCCTTAGGGAGTTTAAATCTCTTTTTGGAGCCCAAATGTCTTGCAAGAGACCCAAAGCAATTGCAACATTTACTTATACCTCAAACTGCTTTGTTAATTTCCTAGCAAAGCATATTTGTCTGGAAAACTTCAGGGCAGTAATGAAAAAGTATCCAGTATGTTAATTTAAAAAATTAAGAAAGTCTGGCTCTTAAGAAGCAAATTGTAAAGTAATAAAGGGATGACTTTATGTGCCGATTCCCCCCCTCCACTTTACTGGATTGTCCTTGTACTAAACAAGAACTGTTACTTTCCTAGATGACGTTCCAGTTCTGCTTGTGGGACAAGTTCAAAGAGTTGTCCAACCTTCCCAGCTGTGCATTTACCAATCTAGTCCAGCTGGTGACTCACTTTCTTCAGAAGAAATGCCTCTCACTCTCCATCCTCAAAGTGAGTCATTCATTTTGTGCCACTATGTCCTGTCATAAATCGAGTCAGACATATCTTTTGTGCTTATTCCCCTTTCTTTGTGTAGGTGATAGAGTTTGGGGAGTTGGATAAGTCCAAGGTGCGTTTCTTACGTCAGGTCCTGACGAAGCTACTGAAAGAAACTGAGCCAGAGGAGATAGCCTGCATATTTGGGAGGTGAGCTTCTTTCTTTTCCAGACTTGTATCAAATAAGCAGTAAATGTTTAAGTTGTTACAGGTTAAAGACACAGAATTAGCGTATACCACAATTTTTATTCATTTATTTATTTGACTTTATTTCATTTTCCTTACTTTTTGAAACTATGCTTTGTTTTGTGTTGGTGTATCACATAAATTCCAATAAGGTGTATTGAATGTTTAGTTTGTAAAATGAAAAAGAAAATGTTGCAAATGTTCTTTATAGTGATATGAAAGATCATGTCAAATAACTGTTAGTTACACTTTGGCATTTTTGTAAAATTTGATAATACATATCTCTTGTTTCTCCATCTCACCAGGATTTCAGGAATCGTTAAGCTGGGATTGCTGCGAGAGGGCTTGAAGCTGTTCATCAGTCACTTCCTCCTGAAAAACTCCCAGTCTCAGGGACCGGCTGAGCATGCCGCGTTCCTGCGGGAGCGTGCTCAGGTCGCCACCAAGGCTATGGAAACTAAAGACACCAAGCTCAAACTGTAAAACAGACCCAAAGTTTGTGGCATTAAAAGCTTGTTAGCCTCACATAAATCCACAAAGAAAGATCTAAAAACACTCAATGTTGAAATGTAGGGCTGAGATCCACCTTTGGTGATCTACCACCACCAACTAAAACATTTTCCATTCTCTGATTTGTGTGTGTAAGAACGAAAATGTTTTGTTTCCATCTGCAACATACACAATCAGAGTTTATCTTTGTAAATTTGTTTAGCCCTCCCGCAAACTTAGCGAGACACCCTGGAGGAGTGCGGGAGATGTCACTGTCGGTCAGTCTCCATCTCCAATTAGCTTTTAGTGAAAATCATATTTCAGCATGGCTGCCCTCTTGGAGGTACTGTACGATCAGAGTTTGACTTTATTGTGTGTATTATTTTTATTCCTAGCAAAATATTTGTTTTTACATGTAAAACTCAACTGAACTTTAACTGTCTGCATTGTGGACATTTTCCGCTTTCCCGTGTGTTTTGACCTGAACACTAAGAGGTTGTGGCATTGCTCTTCAGCGTTTACATGCCCTGATAAATTGACTTGGGGACGCTGAATATGGCCTGTCCTGTTCGCCTGCTGACACCAGTATATTTCCCACATGGTTTGCATAGCAGAGTCATTCTGTTACATTTGATACTTGCTCCTATAAATTAGCTCTGTCGATGCCTGTATTATTCTAAAGGCGTAGAGCGGGCAGCCCTGGGGGTCAGGAACAGGCCGGGTCAACCAGATCAAGTGTTTGTCAGTACATGATGTAGGCTGCTGCTGATGGAAGGTCGAACTTTTTCCATTTAAAGCCAAACATTCAGTGATGTACACAATATTAAAAGAAAAATATTAGAAGGTAAAGTGTTAACACCTTTTCAATTTTTTTATTGTGATGTGGTTAAAGGACATGAAAACAATTATTTTGAAAGTTCTTCACAAATAAAGAAGAATTTATAGTTTTCAGAGCAGATTTATTTTGGTACCCCTAATTTAAACAAACATACAATAGTTGACTTAAGAAGTCACAAAATCAGTAAGTTATGTCTCTTGCAAAGAACTGTCGCTAAGTAACCCTGGACACACCTTTCCTACTGTGAAGCACAGTGGTGGCACCATCATGTTGTGGGGATGGGTGTTTTTCAGCATTGAAGTCAAAGCTGGTCCATGTTAATGGAAAATACAGTTAAATCCTGCAAGAAATCCTGCAGAAAACTTGAAGCACAAACATATTTATATAATTTAAAAATGTTTTATCCTTCTTCTTCACAGTCATCCTCAACTTTATGTCAACGAATAAAATACATCAAAGTTGTACTGTGACAAAATTCAAGTTTAGGGGGAATGAATATAGTAGTGTATGCATCAATTTTTAGTGCAATTATTTTTTGAGGAAAACAGTGTTTTAGAGCCGCACTATTATAAACAGATCTGTAAGTCCACTACAGCTTGATTTTTGCCTGCTGACCCTAAGCTGAACTTTAAGTTAGCCTGCTAAAGCAAACAGCTCAACAGATTACTCGGTAAACCTGGTATAAATGGTGCAAAGATCTCTCCGGTGCTGTCGATTAACAGTGATCACTGCAGGAACACAAAATCTTTTCAGTCTGCTGCATTGCACCAACATATCAGGAGTTCACTGTAAAGTCGTATTAAAAGTTGACAAAAGTCTAAAACGAACGCTTTCAGACAATAACATTACTAAAGTAAAAGACTCATATTTTGAACCTACCTGCTAGATTTTTTTTTTTTTTGTGAAATCAACCAAACAATCTTTAGGGATAATTTATTATCTATGAAGCAACATCATGGTCAGTTCATTTATTTTGTTTAGTTGTAAATCACCATTAAATGAAGCTAAAATGCACACTTCCAAAAACAGTCTTTACCTCTGGTGACATCACAAAGGGTAACTGACCACAAGTGTCATTGATTCCTCTGGTGCTTTTCTGTCTTTTTCTGCTATTATAATCACATTCATGCTGAAATTCCAGATTCAGACGTGTTTACTTTTTTCCTGTACCCAACAGTAGCGTCAGCTTTTCTGCTCAGGGTGTTCTCCACCATTACTTTGTTGTCACAAGAGTCAAACTCTAGCACTAACATGTAAAGTTAAACCCTTTACTACTTAATAATTGTAACTCCTGTGCCATAAATATTCTTAATATTGCCTGATCAGCGATTCTTATGCCACTTGTGATGTCATCGACCCAAATGCACACAAGCAAAAATATCTCTTTCTATCTTCTGTGCACTTTTTAAGAAATGCTTATTAATGTCAACTACAATGTGAGGCCACTGGATAATATCTTTAAATTGGAAACGCATATGTGTTGTTTTTTTTTTGGGGGGGGGGGGGGGTTGTTTTTTAATTTCTTACATTTACAAACTAAGTTTTAAGCCGATATCACAGATTATAGCTACAGATCTTACCTTAAAATCTCAGTCTGCATGAAACTATCCAGCAGCATGTTTTCCTGCTTTTTAAAGGGTGTATTAATACGAGCCTATTGTCGGTGTGGTGTGAAATGTTTCCTGTCTGACTGCCTGCTCGCTGTTTGCTCTCACTGCCCGTTTGCACAGATCCGACAACGCTATTAACAGTGATTCCCATGACCCGAGCTGTCAGAGCAAAGAGAGGGAACACAGGACTCAAACACTCCCTGTAAATCATGAATGAGCCTCTGTGTTTCCGAAAAGAAGGGGGGGAAAGGAGTACGCCGAAACATTACCTGATGTTAATTTTAAGTTAAAAAGAACATTCTATTTTACATTATTTGCAGGAAGATAAAGGTCAAACAATTATTTTTAGCATGCATTTTTTTTCTATGAGCAATTTATTGTATAAATACATTATAGAAAAATAATTTTCCGTTTAATTTGTCATATTGCTGTGAATAATTTTGTTTTATGGTCTCTTTACCCGGATAAACCAAAGCAAACTGCAGAATTTCGCCAATTCTGACCCATTCTAGGCTTCATGCAGTATCTATGGGTGCGCAATGAGCATAGCCTAAATAAAATGCAGGTCTTCTGATTTATTGCTTCTTTTTTCAACATCAGCGTCATTTTTTTTTTTTTTTTTTGCGAATTTCGTACAGGAAAATTCTTGGATTACATGCAGCTGCATTATTTTTCTTTTTTACAATGAAACGTCCCAGAGTCAGTCAGCTGAAAGTCAGCTCAGTTAAGGCTGCGGACTGGCGTCGCTGTTGTGATTGCGCTCCTCGTCCGAAGAGCAGTCCGACGAGTTGTACAAGAAACTGTCGCCTTCGTCGTCGTCGCTGTCTCTGAAGTCTCTTATTCTGCCGTTTTTTGAGTCCGTCTTGCTGTGATAATCTGACTGTTCAAGTCCGTCTGATTTCTCCTGGCCGCTCTTGTTGGTGCCTTTCTGCTTCTCGGCCTCCTGGGCGGCCTGCTCTTTGGCCTTTTTGCTCCTCTTCCATTTCATGCGTCTGTTCTGGAACCAGATTTTCACCTGAGGAGAAGAGGAGCCGATAATTCATCTAACAGAAGCGTCAATAAGGTTATTGGACATCATTGTTCAATAACCTCTTTTATAGTTTTCCATTTGCTTCTTATTTCACGTCACTTCTCTTTCTAGTAGTGTTTTAGTCATTTTCAACGCTAAGAAGAAATATCTTATTTCTCCACTAATTGAAATTGAGAAAAAAAAAATAGCACTCGTCACCATCGTTTCCACATCCAAGTAGCGAGATTGTACGTAAAAACAGTGCATCTTATAATAATTATAAAAAATGAAAATAATCTATATAAAAACAGGTCTTATGTTTAAATGTCACTCCTTTGTGCTGATGTGCTGATATCAAAAAAGGATTCCAAAAGTAGTAAACAAAGGTGGGTAAAATCATCTTTCCGCTAAGCAGTTACATTTTTCAGGTTGAAAGAAAAAAAAAACCCACTAACATTTAATGGATTTTTTAATAAAATCAACAAAATTACTTAACATTCAAAAAGTATCCCTTTTTTATGTCAAGTTTATCCAGCTGAACTGTTTAGTAGCTGCTGTAAAATAATTTTAAAAAAACACAAGGCTGTAAAGACAGCTTTAGATGCCTAAAATAGTTCAAATGTGATTAGAGTTCATCATATAAGACTACCAAGAATGACTTTTGCTTAAAATTCAAACCAAAATGTCAAATCTCTAAGTTATTTTTTTCTAGGTTAAAGCAAGGGTTGGCTAACCATAATAGCAATGTATCGTTTGCAGGGTAAAGGGTTAATCATTTTAAATATAAAACGATAGTTTGGAAGAAAGAGAGAATTTAGTTATAACTAAATTCTCTCTTTCTTCCAAACTTTGTTCTTTAAAAAATGTATAATTACCCATCTGGCCGTGTCACTCCTTTTTATCCTTTACTGCTCAAAACAGTATAAACACTTAATAACTGTGAGTAAAAGTCACCAATCCACCTAACACAGCCCTTGCTGAGCTTAGTGTCCGGGGGATTGTCACAAAAACTTTCAAAATCTGAATCATTGTATTTTTTAAATTTACTTAGTATTATATTAATCAATAAATCAAAATCACAATGAGCTGATTCAACTGGCCTCTTTTGGTTCTTATATTTAATCTGGGGTTTAAGGACCATCCAGTTATCTGAGATTCCACCACGGGGGTGCTGGTGGGCACTTTTCTAAACCCAAATAGTATAAAGTAATTAAGATGCGCCAAAATAAACAATGGAAACATATTTTTAAAACTCAAACTGACTCATCTGGATTTATGACTATGGCATATTAAAATTTCTTACATTTCTTCATGGTTATTGGTTTTGGTGTGTCATTCCAAAGTTAAAAAAAATGGTCCCCACTTAGCCGTCCTTTTAAAAGCTTTCTAGAGGCACCCTGTCTGCATTAAACACAGCAATGCTAAGAATGGGCTAATCCTGGGGGGCTTTTTTAGTAATGCTGCTGTATCTGACAAAACAGAAACTTGGAGAATTTCTTGTATCTGAGCAAAATCTCATACAATAGACATAGAGAAGACAATGCATCCATCCATCCATCCATCCAAAGAAGTGAAATTGGGAAGTTAAAGGTGAAAAAAACATTTGTTCAGGCTATATTCTTATCTGCTCTACTCTTAAGGTGTATAAGTCATCAAAATTATTTAACTCTCAATTGAACATTTGACTTTGTAATGTAATGATGCTAAATTCTAACAGCATTAAGGCTTGTTCATTTTTTGTTTGTTTGTTTTGTTTGGGGTTTTTTGGGACACAATATTACCTTAACAATTTGATCAGCGCAGTGAATAGTTATTCTTGTTTTTCATGTGCTGTGTTTATTAATGGACAGTAAGGCTAATAAGTTAATATGATTTGACAGTATAATAATAGTAATAGGTTAAGTATTGTTAAAATCTCTGGTTTTGATAGGATGTGCTTTTAGCAAAAAATAATTTCTGTATCCCGCTTCAGCTGCCAAAAGTGCTAATGCTAACATCAAACTTGAAGGAAAGTTAGACTTCTTAACTTCATTAATGTTTTATGCCATAGCAACGAACAGATGTGTATTTATTGTTTTTGGTAACATATGAGTAAAATTATCTTAGTTATTTAGCTTAAAATAAATATAATTAATTATGTTTGGCAGTGGATGAATCATCAGTTGAATCTCACATGATGTCTAGTCAAATGGTTTTTCATTAATTAGATTAAAACACTTAGTTTTTAGACAACTAAAACAATGCCAAAGTGTAATTTACTCTGTTTTTGTGGGTTTAAAAATGATGATATAATAGTCACTGAGTAAAGCCATTATAAACTGGGATTTTCTTAGTATAGTTGCTATAAAATGCATAATGTCATCTTTCAATTTGTTGAAAAGATTCAATTACCTTATAAACCAATTGTAAATGTGGTTGAAAGTTGAAAAGATGTTGGTATAAAGCCATCTACCATATCTGTTGGTCAAAAGGCTTTGTTTGATCAAATGGACAAACTAGACCTAAAAACTAAGCTTTAATTGTGGAACTGCGCTAAAAGAATTTTAAAGAGTCATAAATATTAGCTATTGAAATTATGTACCTAAATTCAAATTGAGTACATTGGTGTGTAAATAAAATGTTCAACATTTGTCCCATTTAAACATAAGCTTCTGCTTTGGTAACAAACTCGTTTCAAACCTTTTCATTATAAATTAACTGCAGGTGTTGATTTAGTTAATTTAGTTTAATTAACTGTAATTGTCATTTGCTAATTTGTTTATTTGAATCGAATTATAATTGAATTGATTAACTGAAATGAAGGCTAACAACTGTCACAAGATTAGTTGAGGTGATTTTGCATTGGAGCAAGAATTTAAATTTTTATCCAGCCTTAGCTAGCATAGCAACTGCGCTAGTGCTAAAGCCAAATTTCCAGTGAAATCCATTTACTTGAGGAGGTCATTGTATATGAACAGCGCTTTTTAGTTGTAGTTCAAAGGAGAAGTTTAGTTCTGATAAAGGAGAATTTAAAGGTTTACATCCGCTTTATAGCAACAGCGCTAAGCAATAAATACATACACTTTATCAATCCCACACTGGGAAAATTCACATCACAATAACAAAGTTACAAATAATAAACAAATCACACTGAAAAACAATCTAAGCAATCTAAAAGAAATTAAACACTTTGCAGAATGTATAATTTTTTTTAAAGCTGTAATGTTGCACCTATTATAATGATGTATACAAAATTACTTATGAAATATGGTATAATGCCAATGCAATAATAACTGCATAGATGAGAGATAACAGAGACATTAGTGGTAACAAGAAGAACAAATTTATCAACAAGTTGTCTGACTGCAGTTTGTATGAATGACCTGCTGTATCTTTCCTTCCTTTAAGTGGGTCTGTCAGTTTGCTACTGAAGGAGCTGCTTACGGCCTCAGCAATGTCATGTAGAGCATTAAAGGGATTGAGAATTTTGCTTTCAGCTTAATGCTGTACAGGCAAGCTGAACTTTGTAACCTTGTAGCAGTCGTTGCCTAATGGCATATCCAGCTGTAGTTTTCAGGGGAAACGTTTAACACAATGCTGCATAGTTTAAAATAGATTTTAAAGGTCTGTGTTCATCTTGAACTATTTTGGCATCAATGCTTAAGTTAAACTTGCCAGCAAGCTACACCTTGCAGGTTGGCTTGAACCTGCCCAGAAATAACACCAGCTAGAAGACTCCTTGGCAAGTCTTCTTAGCTCCGGTTGCCAGGGAAAATGTTCATGCAATATGTTCATTGCAAATTTAGTAGCTTTTTATGCCTTAATCAGAAACCAAGTACTTTTCTTGTTTCTTTTTAAACACGGAAAACAAGCATCATTTAGGGTTAGGGTTTTATTATTAATTAATTTAGTGAAAGAAACAGTGAGGGGTATTAAAAACGTCATGTGCTCCAATGACTCCAGCTGTGAACGTGTATATTTGGTGTCTAATGCAATGCATTTGGTATTAATCAGTCTGAATGTGCAGCTTTTTATCTTAATGAAGACAGTTCTGAATTGAGAAATGTGACATAAATGCATTTATCCTGGTTCTATGGGTGGTCAGTTGTGTGAATGGGATTTCCCCTTTTGATTAATGACATAAATAAATAAAAAAATATTGTCTGTTGTATCTAAATTCCAGGCTAATTTGAAACCAAATAATTAAAACCTAATTAATTTATTTGAGAGATCAAAAATGAGTTAAATTAATTTAGTTTGATTTAATTCCATTGACATTTTTAATACAACAAATTTGGCTAAACTCTGTTGTAAACTGGAATTGAACAAAGTGAATTGTTACTATTTGATCAACTGTTTTAGAAGTGTATGGGCAGAAAGAAATAGTTCTGCTTTCAGTGTGCATTCAATAAACTGAATAAATTGAATGCCCAAACTTAAAAAAAAAAAAAAAACCGGTGGCGTGTATATTTTCAAGTGTTGTGACGCGTAATGTTTTATTTCTGAGAGCAAGGCAGGTCCTCATTCCCTACTTGTTTGCCATTATCATGTATCGAGCAATCGCTAAATAAGATGTGCAGGACTGAGGTATACCTGAGTTTCGGTGAGCATGAGCGACGTGGCCACCTCGAAGCGCTTCGGTCGCGACAGATACTTGTTCAGTTTGAACTGATGCTCCAGCTCCAGCAGCTGCTGACTGGTGAACGCCGTCCTGGGCCTTCTGCACTTTCCGAGCAGGTTTGACTGCGTCTGAGCTGCAAGACAAAACAATGAACAAAGATGTGCTGTTTTCTGGGTAAAAAAAAAAAAATCCTTTAGAATAATTAAATTGGTCTCATTGTAGAAATATACGATCTTGACAGGTGTTTACGCCGTTGATATTGAGTCTAGTTCTTAAAATAAGATTCTATGCGGTCAAAAATTATAGTTCCACATATGAAGGCAGATAAACTTCCTGCCCTCTTAATTTTGACCAAATCCGCTAAAGTGAGCAGAAACAAAAAAGCCAGTATCTGCTGAGCAGATCGCATGTCGGCTGTGGCTTTCACACTCCACTGCCACTTTCCCCATTCTCCATTATCTGTCCATTTTAGTTCCTCTGCAGAAAAACCAACCTTGCATGACAGCCTCCGCATCGAGGCGGTACAATCTGGTGGGAAATGTGGGAGCGTTGATATTTCAAAAATAAACTTGTATAATTTTTTTAAAAAAAGATGTGGCTGCTGTTTTAACGCATCTTATTACGCCACATTTTTTCTTCATTATATTTCAGTAAATAGAATGAAACGAATTCAGCATTTATAATTTCTACTACTTAAATCTGCTTATTTCCACTAAAAGTTCTATTTTTATTTGGCACAGCAATTTGCACATTCCTCTGAACCTTATTTTTGGCATTTTGCTTTAACATTATTATTAAGTTTTTTTTTCTTTCATTGTTTTTTTTTCTTCTTTTTTTCTGTATTATAGTTTTAAACTTTACATATAAATAAAGAACTTTTCTCTTAATCCTAATCGGAGAGGAAGGGTGAGAAAATTCTGCAACTCACCATTAAAATCGGATATCTTTGGCAGCATCATCCCAGCTGTGGACACTCGCAGCCAGTGATCCAGCTGGAAGGTGCTGGCTGTCAGTTTAATGGGGTCGCTGGTGTGGTGATGATGCGAGCCGTGCGGATAGGAGTAGGACAGTGCGGGGTGTTGGCCCGTGAGCGCAGCGGCGGAGTATGTGTACATGGGATGGCCGTAGAGAGCCTGAGCCGGGATCCCCGCGCTGCTCTGCGGGTGTAGTCCCACCATGCCGTGCGCGCTGTTCAGAAACCCCGGTTTGGGAATCAGCCCGCAGGTGGAAATCCTCGGCGGAGACGGCGGCGTCTCGGCGCGTAACGATTCGGCGGCCGCTGTGAGGTCCGGGGCAGCTCCGCTCCCAGACGACGGGATGGAAGAGGAAGATGCGGAGGAAGAGGACAGGGAAGTCACAAGTGCCAGCGGCGAAGTCTGCGCCTTTGGTGTATCGACTGCCAGAAGCGCGTCGATGCGAAAGTTTTTGGATTTCTCCATTGGGTCGGCCGTCCTGGGAGCCTCTGCGGCCGATGAACTGGAGAAGAAATCAACCCTGTTTTCCTCACCTTTCAGAAGTTGATGATGTGCTCCGAAGTGTGAGAGAAGAGCGCCGTTTGACACTTAATCCCGGTCAGATGGAGGCGATTGGTGCAGCGTGAGTCAGGGGGCTGTCCCACCGGATGCACTCAGCGGACTCAACACCGCCTCCTGCCCTAATGACCGCGCACCAAGATGATGGCGACAATATTTACGCCACGATTGGTTTAATGGCAGCGAAAAATGATGATTTCAAATAAACTCAGTCATGACTTCTTCCAATAGTGAATTTGTGTGTGTGCGTTTTTTTTATATAATTAAATATTATCTTTATTATTATTATTATTTTTATTTTTACTAGTCTTGCAAATAACCAAATAGCCATTTTATTACGTCAGATAGAATTCAAATAAACAGCAACTTTAAATATGCTCAATTTGGGTAAATAATTAATAATAAATCACATGTTGATTTGATGTCATTTTAGTTCAATTTGAAGAGATATACCTGTGGCCAACGGAGTTCAGAGTTCAGAGAACTCCTCTTCTGATGAAATGGTTAAATAAAACAACGCAATCAATCAGAAATTCTGCTTTAAAACAAAAAGTAACACTTTTCACGGCCTTCAGTGCTGCTAAATGTTTAACGCAGCCTTTTTATATTAATACAAAAAATAAAATAAGACAAGTTGGACAATTTAAAAAGAAAGATTTATAAAGCATTGACTTTGACTCAGTATTATTTTTCTTTTGAAAATGAAATCCTTAAAGGTTGGTGGTGAAGGGTTCAAAAGGCCTTTCAATATTGTAGCTCTTTACTCGTTATTGGTCGGTTGTTCTTCATCTTAGTTTTCTCGGGTGAAGTTCAAGTAAGCAAGTGCTGCCTTTAATTTCGGTTTAGATCAATTATAAATTGGAAAATATTGATCTGATATTTTTTAGTTGAGCTCAAATTTGAATAGATTACTGTTAAATTAGACAGTAAAAAACGGAAGCGCTAGAGGTGACACGTTATTGATATGGGAGGCAGATATTCAATGGCTTTTAAACATCCTGTCTTTTCCACAGTCTAGAAACAATTTTTGTTCAAATCATAATTTGCGGTCCTCCCAGGCTGATTGTTCAGGTCTTTGCCTGCTGCCCCCGCCTTGTGATTTGATTTGCTTTGTCTCTACTTGGTCATCTACCTTCCTGCAGAGCAGGTTCATGGGAACACATCCAGCACATCGCCTTTAAAGGGAGCAGCGAGCAGTGTGTGATTAAAAAAAAGTATATTTTCCACAACTTGTATGTGTGGAGCCGGGGGCGGAGAGGATTGTGCTGTTTTTGTTTGTTTGTTTGTTGTTCGTCTGTATTTTGTTTAATTTTTTTTTACTTTTATTAAAAGTCATTTTATCATAAGTCTTCTTTTTCCATTAAAATTGATCAAATTAGACTCTTTGTTAATGACACCTATAAATGTTCATGCTTAAGGTTGTCTGTCCAAACTTCTTTCATTTCTGTAATGTGACGGACGCCAACACACGAGAGGAATGAAAACATTGTGTCTGCACGAGAGGCCAACGGGGAAATTTAAGTAAAAGCCCTCCTTCTGTCACTTCCACAGTCAGAAGCTGGCAGATGTACAGCATGTGCAATAAATCCAAATATTATCAGCAAACTGTTAATTGTGCATTTGTAAATATTATGAACAACATGACAGGCAATAAAATTAGAATGAAACAGATTTTTGCTGACACACAGAAAAAATGACTATAGATAGATAGATAGATAGATAGATAGATAGATAGATAGATAGATAGATAGATAGATAGATAGATAGATAGATAGATAGATAGATAGATAGATAGATAGATAGATAGACAGACAGACAGACAGACAGACAGACAGAGGGTATTTTTTTAATATCCTATAAGTTGTTTATGCCAATTAAATGTATAAATAAAATGAAGACAAGAGTCCAAATCATGACGAGCAGACGGACGGATTCGGTCTGAATAAGCCACTTAAACCTAATGGAAGAGGAGGTCGAAAACGAGAATTATCGACACCCCGTTGCCCTTAACCTGTCTCCCAATAAAGCTGATTGGTTTTTGTCGATTCATCAGTGACGCGCCCTCCCCGGGACGTTTATTTGCTCGGGGGAAATCAACAAGTCAGCCAGGAGTTTTCTAGTAAAGAATCGCCGTTTAATTGCGGACCCTGATGATCATGACCAATTACAGAATGATAACTGGGAGATTGATGCGGGTGCTGGGACGTCATCACGTGGGCCTGCAAGGAAAGCTGGAAAACAAAATGCTGGAAGGTGGTGGCGGGGAGGGCAGAACCTGAAATTCGCAGTATCTTGCATGCAGGTGTATAAATTTAACAATTTAACTTATGTGAAAAATGACTAATATTGTATTTTTAACTGTTGCATTCAGATTTAGTTTTCTTTGTTCTCAAACAGGTTTTGGGCACTTTGGAAGAATTAAAACGAACTGGGAGTTCTATGGTTAAATTTGCAGCTCTGGATGTTTTCATTAAGAAACGAAACAGAAAATTAAGTTAAACGTAATGTATCAGCCTCATTTACCAGCGCGAGTTTTCTTCGGCATACGGGTTTAATTTCATTAAGGGCCCCCACATGAATATTTCTATTAAGGCAGCGGTGAAATATGGGGCCATTTACTATTGGCCCCGACCGATCACCCAGATTTATCGCCCCTTTTCATCACATCTTTAAACGAGAGAGAAATTAATAAGGCGGCCCAAGATGGAGCCGGACCTGCAGAAGCCTTTTTCTTTCCTGAAAGCTGTTAATTTGCCCCGTAATTACGTCCACAATTAACTAAAATACAAATCAACGTGACAAATCGGAGGAGTTTATATATTAATTACCTGTGCTGAATTAAGTGGGAGCTGCTCTGTCTCTTTTAATGCAATAAATATGTTCGCTCCAACTGGCCCCAAAATGGATACATTTATGAAATGTCGGAAAATGGCTTTGGAAACATTAACTGCTAATCATTCTCATTTAATCTCTCTCTCTCTCTCTCTCTCTCTCTCTCTCTCTCTCTCTCTCTTTTAGCACATCTCTTTGGCTGATATTTTCTGGTTTCAGGAGAAAAACTAAAGGCCTTTTCTCAGTTCAACTGTAACCAATAATCCAATGTGATGAACTAACTAACTAACTAACTAACTAACTAACTAACTAACTAACTAACTAACTAAAATATGATCCAAAGATTGCTGAAGGCAACAACAATGCTACGTCCTAAAATTAAGGAAACAAAATATTCACATAATTCTACTGTTCACATTTTCTTGCATTAAAATTGTGTTTATTTATTTATTTATTTATTACTTTTTATTCATGGAGCATTACATTTGATTAGATTTTGTGGCAAGTGGCTTGTAGGACCTTTCACAATAGCTCCCCAAATCTTGACTAGACGTGATTAGAAAGCAACAAAGATTTTTAAAAATAGATATGCAGAACATTTTATTTCGAATTGAATTTCCACAACAGAATGTCACTATAATACTATTTAACCATCATATCTTCGCAATTAACAACATCCCATTGACCACAATGTGCCCAACCTCTTTTTGATATGTTTTTGTTATTTTTAAAACCCATCAAAAATGACAACATATTTCTTACAGTAGGGATTTCTTTTTTCAAAAGATCATGTAACATTTGAAGCTCTGAAAAAGTTTTATTTAGGGGGATAAATGGCAAAGATGGCTCTTTGGACCGTAAAGACTGCAGACCCCTGCTCTGCAAAGCAACGCCTAATTTGAAGGCGAAGAACAACAACACAGGGTTTTAAAATGTGGAAATCTTCCATGTGTGGATTCAAGTGTGGATTTGAATGCATCCCTCCTTAGTCAAAACTTTTTTTAAATTAATTAATTAATTAATTTATTTATTTTTTTATTTTTTATTTATTTTTTTTTGCTAAAACTATAACTGCAAGTCTCGTGGCTCATGCAAGTTTGAACATCCATGCAGTAGAGGTAATAAAAGGAAGCACAGCAGCAGGATCTGGGAAAGATCAAACTGAGAGGCTTTAATGTTGGTGAGGTTGATCACAGGAATGGACGCCAGTGAGGCTATTTACTTGATAGATAACAGCTGATGGAGAGAAGAGTGTTAAAAAAAACAACTGAAGAGCGTCTAATGAAAAAAATAAATGAGATGTTTCCCAGGTAAACAAAGCACATAACTAGACAAAATGGAAACTAAAATGCAATACCAAAGCAAGGACAAGTGGAACACAGATTGCACAAAGGGTTATAACTAAATCCACAGGAATATACACAAAACCACAAACACAAGCATAAGAAAGACAACAGGTAGTTTTGTATCAATTTTCAGTGATGGGTTGAACAACAACACAGAAACACAAATCCGATGAGGACTTATGCTCGAGATTGGTCTGAATCTTTGAAACATGTGGTCCTTTAAAGCAAAGAAATAAGGGACTTCTTATGGGTCTCATACAAAAGACGTCATATTAATTTTGACCTTTTGTGACTCATTTGGGCTAAATCAACATAGACTGGTTACACAACAAATAAATGGAATTGACTTTTAAAAAGAAGAATTTGTTTCGCAACTTGAATTTATTGTTTATTAGTTCTATGCAACATGAGTTCAAATAAAGACTTCTGTATCTCACAACCAAACTTTTATCTGTTGATTTGATGCGAAGTGGAGGAATTTAGATGTAGTTCTAACATTTTCAGGAGTTATAATTTAGAAATGACACAATAACTTGAGCAGTATTGTATAAATCTCGAGAGGTGGGCAGAGTACCCCAAAGTCGCACTCAAGTAAGATTAGCACTACTTCAACATAATTTAGCTCAAGTAAAAGGAAGAAGTCCAAGAAATTATTCAACTAAGAGTAAACAAGTATTTGGTAAAAAACAGGCCACTTAAGTACTGCGTATGCTCATAAAGTCTGATTTGATATTGTCTAATGATGCAATCAGACACACAAAAATAAAGTTATGTGCAAATATTGGAATTCTAAAGACTAAAATGAAAAAAGAGCACATTTTAAGCATGAGAAACAATTTTCTAAACAAATATTTTCTATATAAAACTGAGACAACATGAATAGCCTATGAATAGGCTAAAATACATCTATTGACAATGTATGGTGTTGATCTTATAGTCACTTGACCTCTAAATGGCACAGCAGACAGAATATTAGAACAATGACACTTGTGTACGAGCAAGAGTTTATGCTTTAACGTAAACTGCAGGGTTATGTCTGCATCTGGTGCATTTTTGGTTTAAATTTGTTGTTGTTTTTTTATTAATGAAGCTATTTGCAATGAGTAGAGTGTTTAGAAATTTGACACAAATTAAATGGTACTTCATAATACTTAATTAAAAGTAAAAGATACAAGTATTTCCCATTCCCCCAAAAGTGATTCTTATAAATGTAACTAGTTGCTGGCCCCCTCTGATTTATTGTATGTTTATTTTATGAAGATACCATTTTGAAGTTGGCAGGACATGGCTGAGCATCTATCACTTTTGAGTTTGTCCACAAATGTAACCAAAATCCAACCCAAGACCTCTCAACACGTACAATTTTATTATGAATAACAAGAAATTGATCTTTCTCGTCCCCACAAACTATACAATTCTAGTGTTCACACATTTGCTCATAGAAGCTTCTCAATCTATCTACTAGAAAGGTGGAGCTAACGCTTAATTGACGTGGATTTTGTCCAATCACCTGCTTGGGATTTGCAGGAACCGGAAGAAGTTAACTGTTTCTGTGTTGTGATGATTTCCAGAGTGGAGGAAAAGAAGACTTGATAATTGGATTTCTCAGTGTCAGTGTTTCTGTTGCACTTCGTAGTTTACAAGTTAAAGGTAAGAAGGTTATTGACTGTAGATATGGTGTTTTTTGGTGTCTAATTTGAAATTTGAATGATGTCAAACAGAACATGCGGGTAGAAAGAATCCCCACGTAAAGTTAGCCTCTCTGACTTCTTAGCCGGTGGCTAGTTAGCTTCAGCGCTAACGCGAACAAAATCAGGCTAAATACACGGATATTATTCTATATTGTTGTTTTTAATCATTATTTGTTGTATATTGGCATTGTTTCGGTTTACACTTTGTATCGTAGGTCATACACCCCCTTAAAAAACCTTGACAGCTGCTGAGTCATGAGCTACGGTAGCTAAGTTAGCTAACTATTGTTGCTGCCAAATTGAGACTGTCACTTGGAGAAACTAGGTGAAGTCAGAGTGCTAACTATTTCTTTGATAACTAAAGTTCTTGACTGAGCACATGAATTAAAACTGTAGCTGTGTGAAGGCTTTTCGTGCTATTAAACAAGGTTGTTTCGAAATTAGAGCCCTAGTCCAGGGTCACCAGAGAAGTTTTGATGCATTTCAATTGAACCTGGTTTCGTTTTATCTTTTAGAACTTCATCAACAAGTCTGAATCAGTCATTGGGAAAAACCTAACAATGTTCAGCTTTGAGGGAGATTTCAAAACACGACCCAAGGTGTCATTGGGAGGAGCGAGTAAAAAGGTAAGGATCAATTCAACGTGGAGACAGTTGCTCAAAAACAACAGACACTCTATTGTGCTTTTTGCAGAAAAATAGACCAGTAATAAAACACTATCTTTCTATTGTGTAACTTATCTTGTCTCAGGAAGAAAAAGCCTCCTTGTTGCATCGTACACAAGAGGAAAGACGGAAAAGAGAGGTAATCTTCTATGGCGTATATGAGAGAACCAAACATTAAGACCTTTTTAAATCAGGATGTAGTGTGTTAGAAAAATAAATGTGTGGCAATATTCCAACACTGATACTTATTTGGAAAAAAATAGAGATTTATTTAATTAACAATGCACAATTTTTAGGTCCAGCTCACAATTTATGGTTTAAAAGCAGATCTCAAAACGTGTAAGCCTGACATTATAAAATCCTCATTCAAATATGTGTCACCAAACAGTGTAGTTTGTTGCTACGGCAGAAACGTTAAACAATAAATGGAAAGTAACTCCTTACATTAATGCTTGTATTGTTTGGTTTAGACTTTTAAAAACAGCGATCACTCTGTTGAATTTTTCCAGAAAATTTCTAACAAATTTAATGTGTAATTGGTCCAGAAAGTGTTATATTGGCTGTCACACTTGACATTTTTTGTGACACTTCAAGGTACATTTTAACTTTACATTTCTTCTGAATACTTTTTTGACTCATTTAAACAGTTCATGTTGGCAACTCGTTAATTCCTAACTTCTTGGCTAATAATGGATTCTCATATTTGTCTGTTCTGTCACTTTATATTTGTTTAAATAAGTATTATAATACTAATGTTTCATATGTTGAATTATGGTTGTGTTATTTTTAAGCTTTGCTTCTTTTCTGCTTTAGGAAGAAAGAAAAAGGCTGAAAAACGCAATCATCATTCAGTCCTACATACGTGGCTACCAAGACCTAAAACAACAGGTATGTCTGCCTCCTCCACATCAACAGATTTTCTTTACTTAATTTAGGAACATATTACATTTATGTTGATTCAGATTGCTTTTTGCTGGAGAAATAGTTGCAAATATGAATGTTTCTTAGTGTTAGCAGGTCTTGTCCATTTTGAACTGGGGGTGAGTTGCTGCCTCAAGCATTACAGTCTGATTCATGAATGGTAATAAAAGCAAAACATGAGTTTATAAGAGGTTGATTTCTCACCATGTATTGTGATACAATTGTTCAGTTGGTCTTTTTTTACTGACTTGAAAACTGAGCTGAATAAGCCATTTATCTGCAATCCATTTCAAATTATTGTTGTACAGTAAAGTCGTGCCCACAAATAACTTTTTCCTCACACATCATACTAATTGATCTTTTGAGACCAAAGGGCCTTGTCCGTATTCAGCTGATTGTCAACTGCCCTTAAAGGAGCTCTGATTTTCTGTGTTCTCCATTAAAAGGAACCTCTGACCGAGATGACATATGTACGTTGCTTTTGGGAGACTTTTTAGGATATATTTCCATTAGAAGAAGACGAAGGACAGAATCTGAACACCTGGTATTAAGTATCACCTGGTTGATTTTGGAATGCCTTAGTTGGAAGAAGGAAAGGTGGAAAAGTCTGTAGATCTGCTCTTAAGTTTTTGTAGGATAAAATTTATGATTTCTCAAGTTCCTCAAACTTTGATTTTTAACATTTACTTTTTAGGTTTTTATAATGAAAATTATGAACAATTTATTTCTTTATGTTTAGGTTTACCGAACAAGTGTTTTCATTCAATTACTGTATTTCTTCCCTTCAGTATGCCATTCAGAGGGCTAAGTTTGATGAGTCTGTCAGTCAGTCACAGGCAGAGGGAACGCAGCACGTCTTGGCTGCCACTACTCTATGCCTCCTATCGAGACGACTTATATTTTTCTACAGACAGAGTGTGGATGCACATAGATTGGTAAGAATGCAGTATTACCAGTGCTTTTGTTTCTTTTTTTGATAGTGCTTTAATTACCATGTTATGTTGAACATCTGCCTGTTTATGTGTTTCTAAAGATATGGTTATGCCAGAACCTGGTGAAACACAACAGTCAGTTTGTGAAGCTGTTGAACAGTCCCCAGAAGCAGACATGTGTATTTCAGATCAAAAGAATCCTGGGATTCTGCTGCAGGTAAGGTTCTGGGCACACAAACACAGGATGCTGATTGATTGCCATGAAGAAGCTGAAACTTTCTATGGACTTACATACTTTTTTTTTTTCCCAGACTCCTGCAAAACTGCCCAGATGACAGTTTAAATGTTGCTGTTCCCATGCGGATGTTAGAAATCTTTTCTTCAGAGAGAACTTATCTTATTGTTATTCCAGATGCTAACAATGTAGCTTCATTACTTGAGCAGATTTTGCACTATATGGTACAAAAAGGTGAGCTAGCGGTGCATTGAAATAAAATACATTTTTACATTTAAAACTTTTAAAATGTTGTTAAATCGACCTTGATACTACTCTTTTTACATGGACTGAGGCCATTCAAATTATTGAGACTTCAGTTTGAGTTTTTTTGTGAGATGTTTAGAAAAATTACATAATTTACTGCAGCACAATAAACTTTTCCTAAACATCTAGTTTGTGTTAATTTTTAGTTAGTGTAGTTTTCATGCAACCTAATTTCTTCTATTTCTTTTTTTTGTTTTAAGGATACTACAAGTCGCTGTATAGTCTTGTAAATCACAGACTGCCCTCCAGTCTGGAGTACAGCGATGCTCCCTCTATTCCTCTGGCAAGCACACTGTTGGAGCACATCCTCAAACCTTTGCACTTTACTTACTCCTCCTGCACAACAGGCGCAAGGTACACATAATTTTTTTTTAACATTTTTACAACCGTTTTAGTTGTGTTTGTGCTTTTTGCTCATATTTGTTTACATGTCTGGTGGAAAAATATGTAAAAAGTGTAAAAGACATAACTCTAAAGGCAGTTGGGAGTTACCAGGCAGGGATTAGTTAATGTGCTGAACTCAAAAACTGGGCATTGCTGGAAAAGAAACCCATGTTGAAAGTTGTTTGGATAAAGTTAAAACAACTTAGACTTGAGATTGTAACAGTTAACCAACTACCTCAGTTGGAAAGCAGATGATTATGAACAAAGACATCTCAACAATATCTTTGTTGAGATATTGAACGTATTTCAAAAGGTATCCATGTATGCAGCCCCCACAGTATCTACAGAAAACAACAGGAGAAATAAGCGTTTAAGTTCATGTTGGAGGCTTATTGCTTCTTCCTATCAAATAAAAGTTGTGTGTGTGTGTGCTCTTCCATCAGTCTGAAAGCATTAATTACATAAGAGACCCACTGACAATAAGTCATAAAAGTCCCCCTGGATTCTTGAGCTGAATATCAGACTGTTGACACTCAGTTTAAGACTTTTCTAATAACGACAGGAGAATTTCTTTTCTTTTATGAAGAAAGGCACAGCAGGATGGAGACAAACTTGTGTACACAGTGATTCCAATAGTTAATTATCTCTTCTTCACCCCACCAGATGTTATTGACCGAGTTAGACAAAGCACTCCTATTTGGAGAGACAATATTGTTTGGTTAGAACGCCAATGAAGCAGAATTGTGTTGAAACAACCCCAATAACTAAAACCAGTTTGATCTGCTATTTTTCTACACTGTATTCAAAGGGGTTTTTGGCTGTTGTCTTGCAGGCAGTTTGTATTTGCGGCGTTTACAGAGGAGTTCATCTCTGCGCCGTTCACCGAGCAGATCTTTCACTTTTTTATCCCGGCTCTGTCGGACCGTCGTCTCTCGTTCCCGTTCGAGGCCTTCCTGAGCTCCCTGCAGGTCACCATCGACTCTTTCTCAACAGCACAAAGCCAGGCACCGTGGCTCTTCTACTTTGTCCTCTCTGCAGGAGAGAACTGCTTAGGTAGGTGACACAATTAAGTTTACCGTTTTTCCTGTGCATATTCAATTCCTTATGTTATCGAAGTACACAAACTTAAAAAATAAACAACGTAGTAATGGTAGGTGTATGTTTGAAGGCTCACTATCAGAGGAGGGACACCTGCTCTACCTTCGGGCTCTGCAGGCCCTGCTGCCGCTGCTTCCGGTGTCGGAAAGCACCAGCCGGCCGGAAGTGAACAGTGATTCAGAGGATGATGATGATGGTGACATGCACCCTACACCCATGCAGGTACAACCGACGCATAAGGACACACAGCATTCAGGGAATAAAACAAATTTGTGCTTTGGGTTTTGTAAGGTGAGATGAGACTCCTACAAAATAAATCCTGTTGATTTATTTTCTGTGATGTCTTTAAACTTTTAAGCATTTATATGTAACTTATGACAATACAAACACTTGAATGAAGCTATTATGAAGGTCAAGAAACTAAAGTTTGTCCTCTGACCAGACCACTGCATTTCCATGTTTTTGAGTGTCTCTCACATAAAATCCCACAATGAATGAAATGCATTAATGTTTGTAGTTATAATTGAATATATATTTTTTTCGGACATTATTTGTAGTTAAAGATGGGTTATGGTAATAAGTCTCTCTTTTTTTTTGCCCATCGCTGTTAGGACAACAGCCGCATTTCTGTGCAGTTGATAACGGAGGAATGCATCCACAAGCTGGACACAAAACAGCAGACTAATGCCCTGCTGAACCTGGTTTGGAGGGACTCGGCCAGTGAGGAGGTCTTCACCATGATGGCATCCATTTGTCACACGCTCATGGTGCAGCATCGACTCATGGTGCCAAAAGTCAGGTAGAAATACACAAAAAGGATGATGTAGCACCCTGTCTGGTGTTTATTACTGTATTTCTCCTCTTTTGTTGTTCTGATGGCTCTTTACTCGACTGTGATCGTAAAACACTTGAGAGTTTTTGGTCAATTAACCCACATGCCTTTGATTTTAAAAAGCAGCCAGGGTATTGTCCTTCACTGCTGGCGGACATATCTGTGTGTCCCCTCCACTGTAAATTCACAAAGTACTAAGTGGACTTTCATAATGTAAACACACACTTAATTTATGTTTTTTAATCGCTTTTAAATAATGTGAAGCATGCATTAACCTTATTATAATAATTTCCCCAATCAGCCGTGGATTCCACCTGACTGAGAGGAAAACAGTTTTATGTGTTGCTGTTCCGCATTCAGCAATGTAGCTAATGGGGATTTTAGACAAGCAGCTATCATTGGTCCGCACCCACTGGCATTTACAACCGGCAGAGATGTCAAGGAAGCCCTCTGTTCTGGACAAGGGAAATTAGCTCTTTTCCTCATTAATTACATTAGGGTTGGGATGGATGTCAGCGACGGCTTTGGATGGAAGGCATTGGCTAACAGGAAGTCAGCTAGACCCACCTTCATGGACAGTAAACCCAGTGGAGTTAATCATTAGTGGAGTCATTACCTGTTAGTTGAATTGTATCTGATGGGGAGAGTTGGTGATGAATAGATAAATATTGCAGTGGTAATTTTAGTTTACTGTATATTCAACTAAAGAGTAATAGTGGGGCTTAATGAAAAGATTTAGTCGAGTTAATTGCAGTGACTAATTAATTAATCACGTTTTAATCGAAAGCCATATATTGAGAAAATAAGCAACACTGTCAATTCAAAGACGTTTTTTGCTGCTAAATTATGTAAATAAAGATATGTATTGTTTTTAATCTATTATTTAGGTTATTCAACCATCAGATTGGTGCAGATTAGTATTAAACCCATTAAGCTTTTAAGTGTTTTAGGAATCCCTAATCATTCATGTAACTTCTTTGAAAATGTACTTAGAAATATGAACTGTGGACGCTGACATTCGTTTTGGGAACGTCTGCAACATAATTAGCATGAAGATGGTATTTTGGACTTAAATAGCTTTTGTGATAGACCAACTCCTTTCAGCACAATTTGAACACAATAATAGTCTTTTTCATCAGATCATTTTTCAAAGCAAAAGTTAACCTCCCGTGGACCAAGACAAGTGACTTTGTCGTCCATTGCTGTTGCTTATGGATGCCACTTGTGTGTCAGATTTACGGGCGTTCCAGAAACCCATTACAAAGGTTTTGGCCGGAACTTTGTGATTAATTGCATTAAAATTTTTAACGTCTTAAAAGCTATGTAATTAATTAATTGAAATTAATGTCTTAAAATCTGAGCCCTACTGTACTGTACTTTACACAATATCCATGCCTCTAGAAAATGGTAACCACAAACATCCGTATTTTATTGGGATTTTCTATCACACATTACCAAGTTGATGAAAGAGCTTCAGTGCTCTTTAGTTTTATACCTCTAAATTAAACCCAGTGGAACCAGTTGCTTTCAGTAGCCACTTAATTTGTATTGAGAACCCACCTGCATTTTAATTTACATCAGAAGTCAAATCTAAATCTTGATTCTGAAACCAGTTGATAGAAATATGGATGAAGCTGAAAACGGGGCAATCATGGAAAAAATCCTGATCAAATCCAGCTCAAAGAATGTTCTGAAGTTAGAGTGGTCCAGTTAAAGCACAGATTAAGAATATGTCGGAAGACTTCCAAGTCAATGTTCACATGGGCTCTCCATACAATCTGACTCAGTATTATCTGTTTCACAAATATTAATGCAAAAAAGACTTCTTTTAGGACACTCAACTTAGTTTTTTTTGTAGACTTCTTGAGGATTTCTCTTTCAGTCCCTGTCCTCTTTTACATCTTCCCTCTCTTCTCCACTTTTATCATAAATCCTGTCCTTCGTCTTCCATCATTATTGGATATCTGTAACAAAATAATTAGCTCACGGAGGAAGATTAATCGCTGCAGGAGTGGACGGGATAGCTTTACAAGAGGCTAAGGGGAGCAAATTGCATCCCCGTCTTGATTTACTGCTCTTACAGCAAAAAAAAGGAGAGACTGGCTGCATGCAGTGGGCCCGGCACACTTCCTTTGTAATAAATATAGAAAATGTCTCATTAAATTTCTCTTTCTTTGCTGGTTTTAATTGGAGAACTGCTTTTTGACTCGCTCAATAAGTTGATATTTTGTTTGTCCTGTTGAGTGTGTTGTAATTTCTCTTTAATTGGTAAAGTTAGATATTTGGCGTAATTTCCCAGCATAACACCAATCTGCTAACTGGTTCCCTTTGAAGGAAGGAGTCCACATTTACTTTTAGATGGTTACTGTGATTTTTGTGTTGTTGTGAAATAATGACGTTGATGATGAAGATTTAATTTGCATTGAGGCAGAAACTCACTCCGGTTTCCTGGTCTCAGATCTGACCCCAGCCTACCATCGGACACGGTTTTTGTTTTCATCACAGCAAAATGAAACGATCCAGACATTATTTGTCAAGACATTCGTCGCAAGCACGTACATGCAACCCCCTTTTGATGCCTTGACTTTGTTTATTAGTGCTTCATTCCGTGATTGAAATTGGGGAGGGGTTCGGTTTCCCCGCGGCTGTAAATCAGCAGGTCAGCTGGCATTTAGTGCTTTGTTTCTCATTTCAATCAAACACCAGCCGGACTTGTTATGAGCCCCCAGCGCTGCTCAGTGCTTCTCTTCTGAACCTTGTTGCACTGACAGATGGTCTGTGCTCGACACCAACCATTTTTCATGCCTTATTGAGGGTTTGCCTGACAGTCTGCCCCCTAATGTTCATTTCTAATTTAGGATTTCTGAATGAGCTCTGATATATTGAAACGGATATATTGGAAGGGTTGGAAATTAAAGGCTTATATTGAGGATTTGGGTGCTTTCTCTTCCTCGTTGTGTTAAAGGCTAGTGTCTTTACAGCTGTCCCACCTAGACAAGGGCCTATTATATTTAGGGACACTTTATTTTGCCTGTTAGCTTACGTACCACTCTATTGTCGCCTTTACTTGCCCTCGGTGTGAAAAACCGAGCAATTCCAGCGTATACGCAAACAAATACTCTGGAACAAAGAACCTCTTCACACCTTCTTGCCTCAGCCTGCTGAGTCCAACAGGAGGGAGGTATGTAGCTCCTTCTGTGTTTCTCAACTAATTCAACCTGAGTGTGGAAGCATGCTAGTCATCAGGGGTCACAGCAAGGACCAGGGTGCCCCTCCTCCTTTTTCTCCATCCTCCATTGTCCTGGTTCCCTGGCCATTAAGTTAAATGGGGGGGAGGGCTCCAGCAGGAAGCCAGTGGGGCTGTTTATGACCTGAGCTGGGCACCCTCGCCAGCAACTAGTTTACTAATGGAAGGTGCCTCGCCTAAATAAAGCTTAATGGCTCATTTAATCTCCTTTTGGCCCCTCGCAGCGCATAAAAGGAGGGAAAGGCCAAGAAGATTCTATAACTGAAATGTTTGGTCACAATCTTTTTTGCTTTTTTTCTGTGTCCGCTGTTAAGCGAGGCAAAGTTAACAGTCTTAGCACTGCAGACTGTTAGGCTGAGAGTAATTTTATTGTTTATTGCCCTGATTGTGTCATTTGAACTGCCTTTTAATGCATTTCTGTCTTAAATCTTGCTTATTATTAATTTGTTGTTTGTCTGCAGACTCCTGTACAGTTTAGCTTTCAATGCACGTTTCCTGAGGCATCTGTGGCACCTGATAACCTCCATGACAACTAAAATGATTACCGGGTAAGATACTATGACTGTTTCTACTCTTTGCTGAGCATTTAATGTCGGCGGTGTGATCATGCTTCTGCTTTTTCTGTGTCTTCCTTCTTAGCTCAATGGTGCCACTGCTCCAACTGATCTCTCGGGGTTCCCCCATGTCATTTGAAGATTCAAACCGGATCATTCCCCTCTTTTACCTCTTCAGCTCTCTCTTCAGTCACTCTCTAATCTCGGTGCATGACAGCGAGTTCTTTGGACATGAAATGGAAGGTACTGGGCATATAAGTCTGTTAAGTTAGGTATTGTAGAAAATATAATAATATCAACTTCATGTTAGTTTCCAAATAATTATTTTAGGAGTTCTCCTTTATATGGCAAACAAAGTCATATAAAGGGTTGCAAAAGTATTTATACCTCTAGAAACCTAGAACATATTTTATTAAATTTGATGTGATAGACCAAAGTAGCACATCATGGAAATACTAAAATAGTGAAGTCTGGTGTGTGAATGCTTTCTGTCCTCTTTACTCTGATACCCATACATTAGGGCTGCAACTAATGATTATTTTAGTATTTGTTTATTCTGATGACTCTTCAGATTAAAAAAAAGGTTCATTCTGCAGATTTTTTCATCAAACCTCTTAAGCATATATTATTCAATAAGAGAGAAAAATGAAAATAAATACATTTCAAAAGAAGAAATTCAATTTTCTTGCCTAAGAAAGAAAAAAAAATCATAGTATTGTCTCAAATGCAGTATCATGGCATTTCTTTAGTGAACACTTGATTATTTGTTATAATGGATGCATTTGTAGCTAAAACCGCACTTCTAATACCAACATGTGAAAAGTTAAGTTAGTCATCTTAATTGCAAGGTATATTTTTTTACAGTTTTGCCTTCATTACTGCTCTGAGAGTTTTGTTCTTTCAGTAAATGACCTGTTCTTGAGTTTGTATACTAAAGTTAAAAGTTACTCTATTACTAAATTACTTTTTTTTCTAGTAATTGCTTATTCACTAAATATGTTTTCACAATTGCCTACAGCAGCTTGAACAGCTTGTAGAGATCAACGTTTGTTAGAAGACTTTGAGAACGTTCTCCTTCTGAGCAGGTCAGATGCAGTCCTCCATGATGCCCTTCACTCTGACTGAGCTGGTGACTTTGTCCCGCTGCCTGAGAGATGCATGCCTGGGAATCATCAAGCTGGCCTACCCTGAGACTAAAGCAGAGCACAGGGAGGAGTACATGGCCGCCTTCCGCAGCGTGGGAGTCAAGACGAACACCGAGGTCCAGCGGCGCATCCAGGCTGAGCAGAAGCGCTGGGTGCAGCTCTTCAAGGTAAATAATATAGTTAACTCGTCATTTGAAAAGTCCAATTTTAAGCCAGCAGTTAGTAACTTTTATAATTTATTTTTACATTTGTTAAAACTGAAAAATTGAGCTCCTCAGCCTTCTCCCCACAATCCTGCTGTCATCTACACAAATATACCACTCAGTCACAAACAACCAATCAGAGCCAGGAATAGGGTCTTAACACTAATGTATGTGCCGCTCTATCCTCCACCTTTCTCTTTGTTATGCTACAGCTGGTCCACCGTAACGAACCCCATCATGAATGCTCAGGCTAGTTAGCATGGCCACTGATAATGATGGATAAACAAGACAGCGTGTACACAGAATGATTGACGGCGCTAAAACCTTCCTCCTGGCTCTGATTGGCTGCTTTTGACCAGGAGTGCCATCTTCAGATGGCAATAGTAGATTAGATAAGAGGTGGTAAAGCTTGATGACTTCACAGGACATCTATCTCATACTGTCAAAACATGGAGACAGTTTTAAGAAATGTGTAAAAAGCATATTTTTGTAATAGTTACATACTACCGCTTTAATATTAGGCCACTTTATCCATTTCTAAATTAACTTCAATGTGTGTTTGGGATTATTTTCCTACTGGAACAAGAATTCCATGCTGCAGTCACTTAGTAGTCTCCCTTTTTAATGGTAAAAATGGTAAATGGTCTGAACTTATATAATGCTTTTCCAGTCACACCAACGACTTTCAGTTCTTTGCACTACAGCCACATTCACCCATTCATACACACATATATACAGCAGTATGCAGATTGGTAGGCAACTTAGTGTTTAGTGTCTTGAGAAGGGGGACATGGAAATGGGACAGTATGAAGCTGAAACAGAACTTGCTAATTTCAAGACCACTACTTTACCCACTGAGCCACAGTTGGCCACTATAAATGCCTTAATATGAAAGCATAACAGCGCCACAGCATGAGGCTGCTAATACAGCCTGCTATGATCATGACCTAATACATTGTTGTGAAGTCCAAATGTTTCATCCTGACTGATACGGATAGAATATTTAGGTCATCGTCTGACCAGATCGCCTGACCAGATTTGGTTTTTCCACAGAATAATTCTGTCGAGCTAAATAGTTCAGACTTTTGGTCATCAGCCTGTCAACCCATGGTGAATATAAAATTTGTTCTATTGTGAAAAGCATCAGAGATGTTCCATCAGTTTCCAGTTAATGACAAAATACAGCCTTCCTGGTTTGTGGGTTATTCCTGAACAACATACAGAGATTCAAAATGAAAAATAAAATTGAATATTTTTGTTGTTTCCCTTAAGTTTTAAGGCGAATAAAAGTTCCCAAAGGCCATGGCTACAATTCAGATGAAATAAAATGTGTATTATCCTGCTAGTAAATTAAACACACTATTTCCACAGTGTGTTGCATAATCTGTGTGTTGTTGTCATTAAATTGTTGTATAGTTTCTATGTGCATCAATGCTGTAATGATTATCTGTTAGTGGAAGTTGGCAAAATATGCCTGAGTGGGCAAAGACAACGAGCACTGGTTGTTTACTGTGGGGAAATGAGGCTGAAAACAGGATCGACTTCAATCCTCTCATTCAAGGCCTTCTGTCATTTCTCTTTCTTTTGTTTATTCAAGGAAACGGCTCTTAGGTCACTTTTGTTCTGGGCTGTTAGAAGTGAACACAAGCATTTAGAAGGAGGTGGCAAATAATCCAAAAGCACGTCGAGGGAGTTTTCATAAAAGATCAGTTCAAAGGCCTCTTGTCAGCTAAAACGACCCATTAAAGAAGTGAGGAGCAGGGAAAATGCATTTTCCAAATTGAACAGTGGGATTTACAGTTGGTTTAACGCCGCTGACCCCTAACACGTTAATGTTTGGTTCGTGTCATCAGCCGTCCCTCTCCATCTTTTATCACCCCCATTGTCGAGCTATCTATTTAATTGAAAGAAGTTAATTGAATGAAAATGATCAACTAAGCTTGTATTAATATTGCTAATGGAACTTTCTTCTTGGCCATGTTTGGAGAGCGATGTCACGAAGGAGTTTGGGAAAGACCCATTAAGGTTTGCACTTAACCCAATGGGCTAATTAAGGAATGCTTATTCATTCCCAGAGTCAGGGGGTGGGTCTGCTCTGAGCCCATCTCCACGCACCTTTTACAGCATTTTGCACTCGCCATTATTGCGGACTCTGGTTGCCTCATGGTGATTGGCCGGGATTGATTGTCGGTCTATGAAAATGACACGTCTCAGAGAGGAGGGTTTCGATTGAGTTAATCCAGCTGGGGTATTAATTGGAAATGGACTGGCTTTGAGTGTTATTGCATCAATGACACACGTGACATTATTCAAATGTGTCTGAATGTGTTTTTCTCAATAGCAACAAGGAGTCCTTTTATAATTGAATGAGAAAGCCTTGTTTTTTTGTTATAGCTCTAAGAACTTGATCTTTGCTTGTGTCCATTATATAACGGTATAAAAACCTTTTTCAGATTTTTTTTAAAGTGGCAATATAATTTATAGAAACTCCTGATACCAACCATCAACATTACATCAAAGCGAGCTAACTTCTTTTTAACGTCCCGTTAGACGGCCACTCTTGTACTCAAAGCACATTGAGCTGTAAAGCCTTGGCGTTCTCTGTCCGATGGCTGATGTCAGCAGACCTCGCTGGTAATTAACAAGGCTGGACATTGAGGGACGGCACAGGTCGTTTTTCTTTTATACTCCCCATAAATGGTGCACTAATGGCTGAATTCTCAAATTGCTTTTTTTCCCCTCTAAGAAGAAGCACTTCATCCTGTTCAAGAGACATTTTTAAAAAAAGGCTTCACTGGACACTTTGTTTTCAACTATTATGAATATTTTTGTTTTAGTGAAAGATGCTAATGTGACTTCTTTTTTTTTTTTTTTTGATCTACAACACAGGTCATCACTAACTTGGTGAAGATGCTGAAAGCTCGCGACATCAGACGACCTTTCTGTCCGGTGGGTCACTGGCTGTCTGAGGAGGTCAACATTCGGGCCGATAAGGTGCTTCACCTGCATCATAACACTTTAACTTTAGCTCAGATTTCCGTCTCAAATATCTTTTAGATTAACAAATAAAAAAGGGATAGAGTGTATTTAAAAATTTGCAGGTTAAGTACTAAAAATATATTTTGTTAAAATTGGCAATATGATTTGGGTGCTTTTACAAGTATCTTCTGTCATAGGTGAGTTGTCCACACAGTCTACCTGAGAGAAACTGAACAGAATGTGGATAAATAGTTTACCACACTGTTCTGTCTATTGTAATGTCACTCAAATTTTGAGAAAAGAATTTTTTTTCTTCAAATAAAAGAAAAAAGAAACAAAAATTTCACTCTAGGGAAGTTTTGAAACTGAAAATGTTGAAAAAACTTTGAAACCTTAAAGCAACTATGGTTCTTCATCTTAAAGACAAGGTGATCTTCATCTTTATTTCTGTGTAGGTCACTCAGCTTTATGTCCCATCAGCAAGACACGTGTGGAGAACAAGAAGGATGGGGCGCATTGGACCTCTTCAGTCTACGCTTGATGGTAATATAGGCTACAGTCAAGCTTTTTAATTTGATATAAATGTACAAGATGGATTATTTTCCACAAAAAAAACTGTCTGTAGATGTTCTTTCTAAGTAGAGTTTGTACTTTGTGTCCCTACTTGCTCAAAACTTATGTATTACAATTGCGTTGTCAACTGTTTTTAAACTCATTAGAATCATGAAGTATTTCATTTAAGCATACTTATAATTATGTGATGTTAGGGTCATCTCGCCTGCCCACACAATCAGTGATTTCTTCCTAAAATCACTGCATCTGTTTGCCAACACAAATCAAGCTGGCCCTCTCATTTAGCCACATTCAGGTTAAAACACGGATGCACACAGGACTCATTAGGCTCACTTTTAACTACAGCGCTTTTCTCTGACATATAGTGTGAAAACAGGCTGATAACAATGTGTGTATGATCTCCCTAATGCCACTCAAAGCCTGTATGAGATAAATTCAATTAGCGTGAAAGTACCTGATGAACTCAGCCACATCTGGTGCATGTGTTTGTCTGGCCTTTTCTCATTTCCTTAAATGGACAGGCCCAGCGCTGATAAATGAGGTACGTATTGACCACTCGGAGGCCATATTTCTCCTCAAAGATGGAAACCTGATGGGAGAATGCAGATCAGGTTGACTAATTGGGCAGAATAATTGAGCTGCATTTGAACGACCAGGGTAAAGAGCAGTTTAGCAATTGGGGCGGTTTTCCCCCTCCTTTGAATTTAAGAAAACATTAACTTAGATGAGTTTACAAAATCAAAAGAGACAGAAAAGTGCAATCCTCATTTAGCTCATGCACACAGTTACAGAAAATACATAAAACAAGAAATTTAGTTGGATTATTGACCGACTTTCTAGACCTAAAGGTTTATGTGTTATGATTACTTTTAAGTTTACCTGTATGTGTCTTGACATATTTATTAAAAAAAAGACTGAAAATATATTTTCTACATGGAGTCTTGATAAACAAGATGTACATGTGTTTATTTCTGCAGTTGGTTTTGAGCCTCCGCAGCTCTCTGTGTCTGAAGAGAGACACCTGGCCATCCTCACAGAGTTGCCTTTTGTTGTTCCATTTGAGGAGCGAGTCAAGGTATCCCACCGCTACATGAAACTAGAACAAAAGCCTAAGAGTTGAATCATAATCAAACATTCAAATTTATTGTTTTTGGTTTCAGTGTTATGAATTTACCTCTTTCAATGGTTTCTGGAATGTCTTAAAAAGCCCAGAATAAGTTCTCCACTCCAAACTGATACCATGTTTAGGCGCTTATTCTAACATCCCTGCTATGTTACTAAAGTAGAAGTGTGTTAAAATCACTCCAAAGTAGTGATTTCTAGTAGTTATTTCTTAAACTGGCTGTGGTGCCAACTAGCTATATATTGTGTCAAAGTTAAATATCTAGGTGTGAAGTTAAATAAACCTCTCAAGCATCCTTTTTTTCTATTATTTTGTGATGTATAAATGGGTTACAGTTAAAAAAAAATTGTTGATAATATAAACCTCTTCACTTATCAATATATAATTATAGATAAAACTGTAATTAGCTTGCATTAATCTCAGAAGAAAGTACTTGTTACAAACTCCATCGCTGGATGTACATCCTCCCTCCAGATCTTCCAGAGGTTGATCTCTGTGGACAAACGTGACGTGCAGGGGGATGGGCCTTTCCCCGACGGCATCAATGTCACCATCAGACGCAACTACATCTACGAAGACGCCTACGATAAACTCTCCCCAGAAAATGGTGAGACGAGCGTCGCTGTCATTTCAGTAAAAGCACTGCCATATGATTGTGTGTGTTATAAGTTGCGTTGGACTTAAAAAGTCCATGCACACGTCTGAAAAGCTATTCTGTAACCTGTCCATAATTTTTTTTCATTTATACTGTGATGACGAACGCCATAAGACTGAGATAGTTTACTAGATGCCCACGCTGCCACTGAAACTCTTGTTAAACTATATAAAACCCCGATAATAAGGACAAGGGTTAGAGTTTGCATAGAAGATGAAGGTTACCTCCATCCTCGGGCAGCATATTGAATTTCAGTAAAGCATAATTGTGATTCTGATTATTATAATGGATCACATAAAAGCTGAATCAATTATTTTAAGTCACCTCTTTTGTGTTTGAGTTTGAAAGGGTACTCGGATGATGGGGGCACTCTGATTAAAAAGAGTAGTAGGCGACCTGGGTTGAAGACATGATCTATATCATTTGTGTGTCTATAAGTTAAAGCTGCTTTGATTTATCACTCTACATTTATTATTCTGGAAGACAACCTCGTATAGAATTGATCTGAATATTCTGTAGGTCAAGATGAGCAAGTTTTGTAAATAATGTTTGTTAAAGAAAAAGCCTTTTCTTCTTTTGTTGTGATGTTTTCAAAATATTCACCGTGCCTTGGAAAAGTCTTAAACTTTATCCTTCAACCAAAAGGATAACGTTACCGGTTGATGTGGAGATCACGAGATGCGCGGTCACTCACATTGTTTTGCATATTATCCAAAAGGTTTTGAGGTTTTTATTTGGGTGAAAATTTTGTGAACAAAGTATAATTTTCTTTTACCTCACAGTTTATGCTCCCTGTTGTGTTTGGGTCTCTTCATTAAAATTGCACTAAAACGTATTAAGGTTTGTAAGAGGAATGGAAACATTCTAGGAATAAAAACAATTTAAATGACAAAAAATAACATTTAATAATTTAAATTCTGTGCTTTTGAAAAGTTATTTAAATTAATACATTACAACTACACAAACAGCTGCTTTAAAATCAGTTGCGTTTTCCTGTTCCTGAGTTCTATTTAGAAGAAAAATAACTATAACCACGATAAGCTAGAAAGGTAAATAGCCAGATTGCTAATGACCCTGCTAGAAATAGCTTTTAAACATATGAAAGAATAAATGAAGTACAAAATATGTTTTAAAAGACTCAAGACTGCTGGTCATAAATTAGTTGTTAAAATATATTTTTGTAAATATTTCCTTTTATTTGAATTCTACTGACTTGTTACTTAATCAGAACCAGACCTTAAGAAGAGGATTCGAGTCCACCTTCTCAACGCTCATGGTCTGGATGAGGCAGGCATTGACGGAGGCGGCATCTTTCGCGAGTTCCTCAACGAGCTTCTCAAATCGGGCTTCAATCCCAACCAGGGCTTTTTCAAAACCACCAACGAGGGTTTGTTGTATCCGAATCCTGCTGCAGAGATGCTGGTGGGCGACTCCTTCACAAGACACTACTATTTCCTGGGCAGGATCCTCGGAAAGGTGAGTGTGTCAAATTAAAGGTGGTCGGATAGAAACTCAAAAATCTGACCAGTGAATACAGTTGGCCACTATCAGGAAACGCTAACTACAACACTTTTCAGTGTGGATGTTATTACTCAGGAAAGAAGGATCAAAGTTGGCTGTTTTGGTGTAAGTGAGAAAATGTATAGTTAAGTTAGAAGAAGCACAGTGATGTAAGAAACTATTTAAAAGGAAAACGTGCAAAAGAGAGCAAGACTTTATCATACTAAAGCTAAAAAAAGCAAAGTTGCTCTGTTTTATCCTATGAGCTCTAACATGGATTTGGAAATATTTACAACGTTTTTGAATTCCCTGGTAGCTGAAATGTGCTGTACAGATAGACTTGACAGAATTATGATCAGTGGATCTCTTCATTAGATGTGACAGTGTAAAGATCATACAATATTTTTGTAGAAAACTAGACCTTATTTGTTCCAAAAGCTTACATTTCTTAAATTTTTTAATACAATTAGGGTTAGTGGTAACAGCTGGAATTTAACTATGCTGTAAGACAACGTTTGCCTGCTCCTTTACTCCTCTGATGCAGCTGTTTATTAGAGCCTAATGTTTTTAAATCATCTCTAATGCAAGTGGTGACGATTGTTTATCAAGATGCCTTCCTCATGAGGGAGCTATCATCTCAACACCAAGAGGAATTACCTCATGACAAGCGGTCGCCTCTCAATTAGGGCTTCCATTAGTGGATGATTCCTACCTCTTGTTTGTGTAGTGACTGCATTTGGCTAGCATTAAATCAACAGCCTCACAAAGACAGGACATAAATAAGCGTTCAAAGCATGTGGTAATAGCATTTTGATCTGTTTTACAGTCAGGAACATCCAGGGCTCTTCTCTCTTAAACAGTCTCGGATGTTGTGGTCCACTTACCGGAGCGTCATAACTCCTGCTCCTCCTCTTGTTTCCTTTTCTTCTCTATGTTCTGTTCAAGTGAGAAGCAATCAATCTGCTCCTACAGTTCCTGCATCTATCGCGCTGTGCTCTCTGTAGCTAATGGTCGAGGCAATTAGTCTGAGGGAAATTAATTTGAATTTGACTTTCAATTAACCCTACCTTTAAGTTCCTCTTTCTCCATAAAAATGGACGTTTGAGTGGCCATTTGAGAGGCGTATTGATATTTGTTTAGTGCCCGTTATTGCCTGGATAAAAGGCGAGCAGTTTATATGGATTGAAATTGCGTCACCGCTGCCGCAGCGCGTGTGGTGCACATTGCAGCTCAAAGGACACAGGAGATTAATATTCTTAATTAATGTCCGAGGCGTGCCATTGTTGTGGAGGTGATGTATTACAGGCGGGAGTGGCTTGTCTGGGGGTACTCACTGAAATGGGATTGAGCATCAGAATAGAGGCCGGCCATCATCCCTCTTCCTCACTTGTCCACCCCGTTGACAAGCTGAAAGATTTAAGCTACACATATTGAAAACATGCACAGAGGGTTGCTTTGCATTTCTGGATTTGGCCTAAAGATTAGAGCGCTGCTTTCTCTTTTTCACATGCCACTGGTACGAGCCGTGAGAGATTCTCCCCGACTCATTACCGCCAAACCTCCGCCCTCATCAGCAGCACTTCTTCTCACTTCGTAATCGCTCTGATCCTCCCTGAGCTCGGCATCCTCTCTGCAGACGTGTGAAAGCGTTGCTGCTCTGATTGATAAAGATGCGTGTGAAAGGCATTATAATTTTATTGATTCATAATGTTGTAAATTAAGGAATTTATTTGGCAGCTAACAGAACGCACCTGCAATGCCGCTGGCATTTATTCCACCTGATGGTGCCGCGATCTGCTTTAATTGCGTTGCCACTGCACTCACTTATATTAAAAGGCTCCGGGCCATAATAATTAATTCTTTCCAACCCAAGTCATTTTGGCACAATTTCTGGCAATAAACACTCATAAATAAGGCTGGTGGCATAGAAAAAATAAGGCTACAAGTTTTCTCCATATACTTATTGCTGCCTTTTCCCGGCACAAGTGTTATTGATAGGTTTCAAGGGGCCACGCAGCGCATATGGTCTGAAATTAGTGCCGGCCATGAGAGTAACACTAAGTGGATTATTTTGCATAAAAAATAGACAATGTTTGAAGTTGCGCAGTTAACCTGTGTTTAGAAAATAGCTGTGATTTATGCATTTGTGTGTGTTTAAGATGCATGCATTATGGAAATCCTCTAGATTTATAATCCATTTAGCTGATGCGGTCAGGGTTTTTAGCGCTATCATTTATAAGGACCTGTATATTTTAATGTCTCCAATAGGTTCGTTTTCTACTATTCCAGTACATTAGCTTAGGGGTTTTATGAGTCACCTGCCCGGTTGCACTTCTTAATTGCATTTAGGGTCAAGGTGAGAATCGACATTTATAAAGTTTGAATCAAGGGAAGAAGAAGCCGAATATGCATGTTCAAGATTGATTGGACTCTGTTTTGATCTCAAACGCTGTGATCAGTTTAGCCTGACTGCTGAAAACCTTTTGTGTTCAACAGGAAGTTACATGTTTGAATATTTACTTATGGGACGGTGCTTGACGCAAACCATTGTCCGTATAGTACAACTGATGCAAAAATATTTCTACCATTTAGGCATTTTTATGTTCTGTCACTTAACCTCAGACTTCAGGGTGTTTTATGCAAAGGATCAACTCAAAATAATGCACTATTGTGGAGTAGAAAAATGATTGATTGTTATCAATTCTGTTTATTTTGATTCACCTCAATGAAATCCGGTGCAACCAATTGCCTTTAGGAGTAAAAGTGAAAAGTAATCAGAGTTTGGAGAATTGCACTATAAAAGTGTTTCTACAGAACTCAGAGATGTTGAGTTAATTTACACACCACACTTTCCAGACTATTATTTTAAGAAATGTGAAAACCATGTACAGTCTTGCACTGCTTTGTGTTGGCTCATTCACTCAAAAACATTACATTTTGAGGATTTAACATGACAAAATAAAAAATAACTTTGAGGGCCTCGTTACTAATGTCGGTGTTTCTCCTCAGGCACTCTACGAGAACATGCTGGTAGAATTGCCCTTTGCCAGCTTCTTCCTGTCCAAACTTCTGGGAACCAGTGCAGACGTGGACATCCACCACCTTGCCTCTTTAGACCCTGAGATGTATCGCAACCTTCTGTTCCTCAAGAGCTACGAGGGCGATGTGGAAGAGCTGGGCCTCAACTTCACTGTGGTCAACAACGACCTGGGAGAAGCTCAGGTAACTCGACCGACCGAATATGACAAATGGCTCTTGTGTGTTTATTTTTCAGCTCTGTTTCTTTCTCCTGTTTGGTTTCTCTTTGTGGCGTTAATAATTCATTTCCCGCCTGATGCACCACTTCTCAGCCCTGACAGAGATAAAGCACGTCACTGCTGTCGCTCCAAGCCCTGCTGCAGTGCAGAGGACGCAGCAGCTCTGTTGACCGTTCCGGCCTGCCTTTTGCTCCACAAATTATCTCACACCATGCATGACAGAAGCAGCCAACAGCTCTTAAGCATGTCTCCTTCTCTCTCCAAAGCTGTGCTCAGACCTGATCTCTACATGGAGCCCCTGTTTGCTCAGGACCTTAACGTGTCTTATTAGCTCTTCTCAAACAACACCTGAAACAGCAGAGTTACAATGTGGCCCTTTCTGGTCACCAAATAGAGCGCAACAGAGGAAAACAATTTGTGGAAGATTAGGCACACCCGGGAGCAGTCTGCCCTGCATTTGCCCTTGTGAGATAGCCAAAGCAAGCAAGATAACAGCAGTAATTCTTTTACATTAGCACATAATCAGAATCTGGTGGGAGGGAGAAAAGGCAGAAAATGGATTCCTGAAAGGTGGAGTTTGCAGCACTATGGGAATGAACAGATTACATGGACCCCATTATATTAAATGCCAGTGTATTCTCAGCATTGCTGCACTGAAGCTTAGTGTTTTTTGTTGAGAATGCATGATGGGGGTCCTTATTAGTGCTTTTTGTAGGTTTGATGAACAAATATCTTTTAAAGCATTTTTCAACCCGAGCTCAACAACAGATATGCTAGGTTTGAATTCATGGAGATTTATCTACAACTCTGGATGTTAGTTTGTTTACCATCCATCATTATGTCAGCTTTTTTCTTTTCTTTTTCCTTTCCTGTTTCCTTTTTTCTTTTTGTCCTTTCATTTTCCTTTCTTCAGGTTCAGTATTTACATTCTGAGCACTGTAGAAATATCTGTTGTAGAATTGTTGTATTTTTACTTTACAAATGTACTAAAAAGAACTGAGAACTCTGAAAAACTATGCCTGGAAGTTCAACATAAATGTGCAGAAACCCCGGTAATGACTACAGCTCCGTAAATGCCTCGTTTGTGTCTGTTCCAGGTGGTGGAACTGAAGCCAGGAGGAAAAGATATCCCGGTGACAACAGCCAACCGGATAGCTTACATCCATTTAGTGGCTGACTATAGGCTCAACAAACAGATCAGGCCTCACTGCCTGGCCTTCAGACAGGGTCTGGCCAATGTGGTCAACCTTGAGTGGCTGCGTATGTTTGATCAGCAGGAAATCCAGGTGCTGAATTGCTGAACCAAACAAAGATTAGATTTTTTTTTTTTGTAGCATACATCTATAAAGCATGTCTCTTGCCTCATCCTGACAGGTGCTGATATCTGGGGCTCATGTTCCAATTTGTCTCGATGATCTGAAAAACTTCACAAACTATTCAGGTAGGTTCTTATTATCGCTGCACAATATTAGGAAAACTTGCAGAATGCAGTAATGTAGGTAAATGTTGCCAAAATGATGGAAGTTGAACTATGTAAGCAATCTCATAGGTATTACATAGGAAGAGCTCAATTGTTAGCTAATTTTTAAAGCTTTGTTAAATCCTTGTTTGAAGCTTAAATGTTTATTTATTTATTTATTTTTATGAAAATACACATTTAAAATCTCTTTGGCAGCTGAGCTAACAAAGAGGTCTAAATTGAACCCCTCTGTTTTATTTTGTAGTATTATTAGATTAGTGTAAAACTGAAGGAATGAGCACAAAAAATGATCTAATTGCAAAAATAAGCTCCACAATGCTATTGTAACCTCTTAGCTAATGCTCAGATATCTTTCAAAATATAAATTTTGTCTTTACATGTCTTTATTTTTGTAAAATTAGATTTTGGACTCCTAATGGACTTTAAGGCCCAAAGCTGATGTACATCTCATGTGTTGCATTTGTATAGTTTTCATGAATCTATGCTCACTTATTTTGTTTAATTAGGCTTTGATCATGCACAACATGAGGTAGTAATATGGTTTCTGTTCAATAATCTCTTTTAGGTGGATACTCTGCTAACCACCCCGTTATTCAGATCTTCTGGGAAGTGGTCGAAGGATTTACAGATGAAGAAAAACGCAAACTGTTAAAGTTTGTCACCAGCTGCTCCAGACCTCCGCTGCTAGGCTTTAAGGTGAGCAGTCTTCCAGACTTAGACGTCCTCTTTTACTTCCTGTATGTTTTCATCCCAACGTTTACTCCTATTTGAAGCAGGTTTCCAAACCAGACAGAAGTTCAGTTAATGTGCCTTTATAAAAATACCCAGACTGATAAGAACCCTAATAATGATAATTTTCCTATTAGTTGTGCTTAGAAAAGGTCTCTTTGGTGAACTCTTATCACCACGTTCGCTATTGTGTTATAGTTCGTGACCTTCCTCTGTGGAAGAAGTCTGTCTGCAGCTCTGTGTGTGTCTGGAGACCTTGGCTGGACAAATACTGTCATTCTGAAGTTGGTAGATGGTTAAACTCTTCACCTTTTTTCCGAATGGGTCATGTGGCAGAAAGCAGCAATAGCTGCAGAGATAAATTGCCTTGAAACTACGTCTGTCTCCTTCTGAATATCATTTTAAAAGTCTTGAATCATTACAGCAAATTATATCTAAAACGATGTCCTAATTGGAAGCCATTCAGGTTTTTCATTGACCTGATTTATGGGACACTTAGAAAGATACAGTGAAATGCTAGAAAGTGTTGGTCAGGGCTATTAAAGAGTTTTTATGCCACACTTTGTCCCACCAGGAGCTGCAAGTCTATAGTGCCTTGCATAAGTATTCATACATCTTGAATTTTTTTCACTTTTCTTTCATTACAACCACGTTTAATGTGTGTAATTAGGAATGGATATGATAGACCAACACAAAGTACTGCATAATTGCGAGGAAGGAAAGTAATACATAATTTTATAAATGTTATTTTCTATAAAAAATGTTTTTATGTGCATTGTAAAGTAACACTTTAGAACGGGTTGATGGAAATGGCTAAATTTGAAATAACTTTGTCAGTTTAGCAAAAAAACGTTTTCACGCTCTCTTGGGGTAATTTTTGACTTTTGCGAAAACAAGTCAATCTCCTAAAGGGGAGATGGAAACAGACTTGCAGAATAAGATCTGATGTGGCAAACACTCCTATCCACTGGTGGGTCTATGTCTTAACATAGACATGAAACTCTAAAACTCTAAAGTCCAAAACTCCATCTCACAGGGGAGAACTGTATATTTTTCTGATATGTGTGATCTGTGCAAGTTTGCAACCTGTGCATCTTGTTTATTACATCCATGTGTAACGTCAACATCTAATGAAGTTGTGCTTTGTATAGCCTGGTTAATTTGTTCCCAACCAGTAGTTGGAAACATGCCTAATTTGCATTTTCTTTTTTGTGACATTTTTAAAGGTTTGCTCAAAATTCACATGACAGTTGGATGGAAACATAGCTTGTGTTTGTCAAAAAGCTTAAAAAATGTAATTTAGTGGTGTGAATACTTCTGCAAAGCACTATAATGTACTTCTATTTAATAAATTAGAATATCATTGAAAGTTCATTCATTACAGTAACTCAATTCACTAAGTGAAACACAGATTAATTGCACACTGTTTTCAAGCCTTCATTTCTGTTAATTATGGTGATTTTCTGTACATATTTAATAAAAACGCATTATTTAAAGTTACAGTTCTATATTAGACCAATAAACAGCATTTTCAAGGCAGAAATATGGGTTTTATAAAAAGTATGTTTAGTACCTGCTTTAATTTTATTTTTAAAAACTACTTCTAATCTGACAAATTAGCCTCATTGAAATGCTTTTTTAAATTTATTAAATATGACTGTGATTAAGTTTTGTTCTCACTGCCATTAGTCAAGAAAATATTTGTCTTGCTTTAAACTTGGAAGTGACGACACTAAACTTTAAATCCTTCAAGCTTTAAATGATCCCCTCCCTTCTCATTTACTAAGTTTGACTTTGGCCAGCATTCAGATACACCGCCCCTCCTACACAGATGCCTCACTTGAGACTTAAAGGGTGGTAATTTGTGGGGGGGTGACCCCTGACCTAGTCCTCGGCTCAAGCCAGCAAAGCCTTAATTAGCTGTCGTGAAAACTGCCCAGGATTCATTAGAGGAGAAATAGCTCTGTCAAGAGAAGCCATTTAAAAAAGATGATGGAAGCTGTCTTTTTTTTTTCTCTCTCCTCAAAATGATAGTTGTGGTAATGATACTTTTTCAATAGGCAATGATAGTTTAATACGGTAATTGTCAGAAAAATGGGGTCATTACAGCAAAGCCCCTGAAGGGCCATTTAATTGGGTAAGTATAGCCGGTGGGACATATAGTCTAACGTTAAATATCGTGATGGAATTAGGGCGGAGTAGTTTGTACGTGATGGAAACCGTCAGTGTCACAGTTTACAGATGAAGTGGCCTCATCAGCTGCGAGGTTTGATTTAAAAAAAAAAAAAAAGCCAGATGGACAACATGAAACGACTATCCTTTTGGCGTCTCAGCCAAGGGTCAACCTCTGAGCCCATCTCCCCCTTCAATATCTTTCAAAGCACTAAGCTGATTTCCTAAATTTATACTTTGGCTTTATTCGTTTGGCTCTTTACACATTTAATCCCTTGTGAAATTTGACATTTATTGCTTAATCGGGATGGGTTTGGAAATTGGGATCATTACCGACACGTGTTGATTCATTCTCCGTCTGGCTCTGAAGACGTTCATCCACCTCGCTTAGCTAATTAACTCCAGACGTCACTGGGATCGAAAAAACGTTTAGGAAGATATACAAAATCACAACATGTGCAATAAATATTTAATCAAACCTAAATAGGTTTGATTAAATACCTATTTAATCAAATAGGTATTTGATTATTTAGGGCTATTTATAAAGCCCTAAATAGGCTTTATAGTTTTTATTAGTTGTGGACTGTTTACCCACTAACTTCAGGATGTTGGCAAGAATTGCATTTTACTTAGAAGCACCAAGAAACTGGCTGATGAGTGGAACTGGCAAAATTCCATCTAGATAAGCCCCAACAGGTGACTAGCCAGATGAAAATTTAAAAATCAGTGAACACACTATAACAAAATGCAGCTATGATAAGCAGGCAAATTCAACTAAAAAAAAAACATTATTATTATTGTAAAATCGGATTAGAAACATCCAGAGATATTTCAGCTGCCCTCAGATATATGTAATCAGTGATTTTCTTTATTTTTTGCCTACAGGAGCTTTATCCAGCCTTCTGCATTCACAACGGTGGAAGTGACCTGGAGCGCCTGCCTACAGCCAGCACCTGCATGAACCTGCTCAAGCTCCCAGAGTTCTGCGACCAACACCTGATGAGGAGCAAGCTGCTATATGCCATCGAGTCGAGCGCCGGGTTCGAGCTCAGCTGAGCCGGGACAAAACGTTTGTCCGTTTCAGTGCCGGCGGACCCGACGCGACAGGTGGCTTTAGAGTAAAAGACTCTAAATAGAAGAGAGAAGGCAAAAAAAATGCACTGATTGATTATTGTGTTTCTGTCAGCGTGTGTGAGTGCCAAGTAAAAGAAAAAAAAGGGAGAGACTTAGTGGGATGTTTTCTTTTAAACCCTTGTTTTTAGGACATTTTTAAATCATTTTTGAGAACCATACAGAAGATCAGTGTTGCATCTGACATTTAAATGCAGATGATGGTAAACAAGAGCAACGGCAACTCACTGTGTCATTTAATGACGTGAACTATTGTTTTTCCACCAAATACAAAGTAGTGTTGTATTAAAAAGGCAATATGGCAGCTTGTGGTACACCAAAGGCTGCTGAGAGGGACCGTCTTTGCCTAGAGCTAACAAAGTGTTTTCATGTAGAGGTCACTGAAATTCCAGTTTTTGTCATTTCTAAGTAACTGTGCCTTGCAATAGTATTTATACCCCACAATTTTTTCCATTTTATTAAAACGAACTGTTATGAATTTTATGCAATCACTAAGTAAGGAATAATTAAGTGGAAGGATAAGAATGTAAGAAGATTTTAGATCTAAAAGAAAATTATGAATGCATTTGTATTCAGTTCTTCTAGTTCAGTCAACCAATTGTTTGTTTGTTTTTTCTTTTTTTTTTTACAAAACGGCTCAAGTTCCATCTGGTTATATTGAGTATCTGTGAACATCAATTTTCCAGTTTTTCCACATATTCTCAATTATCCTTAGGTCTGGACTTTGACTAGGCCACTCTAAACCAGGAATATGATTTGTTCTGGCTTTCTGCTGTATCTCTGACTACAATAAGGTTTTTGTTCTGCTGGTAGATTACCCGAGTCTTCTTTCATCTTCTGTTTTTCCTCCAGGACTTCTAGCCCAATTAATCATTGCATAAACTTTGATCAGCTCTCCTGTCTAGTAAAACAGCTCATAGCATAATGCTGCTCCCATCATGTTTTGCTGTGGGGAGATAGTGTTCAGGATGATGCATAGTTAATTTTTCTGTAAAGGTTCAGTGTGTGGCTCATCTGATTTGAGCAACTTCTTTCACCTGTTTGCCTACATGCCCTACATTCCCACAAGCCCTTAAAGGCCTTTGGGAAAATGCAAACGGGACTTCTTGTGGCTTTTTTTTTTCTTCCATAAAGGCTCAGTGTACAGATGATATACCTAATAGTTGCTCTATTATATCTCTGCAGCTCCCCCAGAGTTACCAGTGCTCCATTACTACTACTCAGATTTTTTGTGGCCTTTCATTCTCTAGCTTCATCCTTTTTCTATTAATCAATTAGTCTTTATGAGGCTCTTTTATCCCTGTCATCCAACAAACCTCCGAAGCATTTGGAGGATTTCGCTGGGCTTTATTAAAGGGTACGGGGATGAAAAGAGTTGAAAACAAATTCATGCATGTGCTGCTCTGTCACAGAAAACCCAATGAATGACATACAAGTTTATGGTTGTAACATGGTAAAATATGGAAAAGATTAAGGGCTATGAAAACGTTTGCAAGGCACTGTAACTTGTGTTAAGTTTTATGTCTAAAAACCATTCTCCACACAGTGTCTGAAATCTCGAGAAGACTAGACTTGCTGGGATAAATTAGAGGAAAGCATTATATGATTGCGGCTTTGTTAATATGTATATGTTTTAAACCGCTCTTGTATGAGTCATGTATTTGTTATTTGTACAGGTTTGTTTCCGTTCCCCCATGTACCCGCTTAGGTGAACAGTTTTTTTTCGCCTGATCAGCACATGAAGGCTTGTGTCCTACTGATGACCTGTGTACCAACAGGGTGGAGAGAGTGAATATGGATATGAATAAATCCGCTTTTCTTTTTGCATTTTCCGTCCATTAGCCGTCCAGTTTTTCTTGTTACTTGTAATTTACAGTAATGACCGAGACATAAAACGGTGCTTTGTGGGGAAATTTCCGCTCCGAGTTTTACGGCCTCTGACATATAATTAAAGAAACATCCAGTTAAGAAACACTGAGCAGAACTGTTCTGGCCTTGAGATGCATTATCGGGTTGAGCACAAATTAAGATTGTGTGCGTTTATCATAAATCTCTCTGCCCCCCGATGCAGCATGGCCCGGGAAGACATCCATTCCTTTTTGGACCGAGTCCATCTCTCCGTCCTATCCTTCTCTTTCTCACTCCCCGCTCAGCTGAAATGACCAGCGTCTCCTCTCGTGTCGACGCCGGATCCTCTACTCTTCAACTGGGCCAGAGAACTCATAGTGGTAATTGGGTCTTAAAAACTGGACTTGTCGTTGAAATGAGGGATTTATCTCAATTACTGTGAGATTTATTTAGGTCTATTACCTTGTGATGGATTGCAACTGACAATGTTAATGCAGGATGTTATGAATCTTCTCCAGTATATGCTTTTTTTAAAGGGATGTCTGATGTTTGTTGATCTGATTTGAGAGAAAACATCTGTTTGTTTTTTTCAATATATATGAGGCAAGCACCATTGATACACAAGGTAATGTAAAGTACTTTACACAATAACCAAATCAAAACAAACAAAACAGAAAGGTGTGTCATAAAAGAATAAAACTATGAGCCCTAATAAAAATAGTAGGTTAAAATGGCTATATTTAAGCTAATAAAAAGCCAATACATGTTAGAAATGAAAAGCACCATTGTTTAAGTTTTAGTCCAAAACAGATTGAAGAGGTCTGACGTGAAGAAGTTACACAATTACCTGATTATCAACTCTGAAAATATATTTAGACCATCAAGATTTGAAAATGCTATTTGTACAGATGGGCATTTTGTCCTGAAAACTGTAAGCGTAGATATCTACAAGTAACTACTAGCTGAAACTAAATGTGTATTTGGGCTATTCTGTTTTTGCTTATGACATACTGCCATCTGGTGGCTGATTTGGTACTTGAAAACATTTTAAGCATTTCAAGGTTGTTTTTTTTTTAGCTACAAGAAGAAAAAGACCATGTGTCAGACGATTTCTTCTCCAAGCCCTCTCATCTCCAAAGATGAGATTGAGTAAACGTCATCATTTCAAAACTCACAAGTTTTAACAGCGTGTGACATTTTGCCTGTCTAGACATGATCTGGGAGTTGACCAACCTTGTCTTCATTTTAAAATAATCCTTGTTAGCAGTAGTTAATCCTACATTTAATTTGTTTTAAAGTTTACAGTTACAAGCCATTTTTGTCTCCTTGTGAAATGTATCTACAGTGATAGCAGTCCGATAAATACATAAAGATCTTTATTACATCATTTAGACACAGCTACTGCGAGCATAAAGCATATTAACCTGTACATAGTGTCTATTGCTGTCATTTCTTTTGTACTTTATCTACATTCTGACTGTCCAGAATGCACTGTCTAATCAATAGATGTGTGTAATTTTCATTGTGTTCTCTGTAGCTTGCAAGTTCTGCCGCTGGATTGAACTGCAAAACAGACTTTAATTTCTTTTTGAAAATCAATTTAAGAGATTTGATCTTTAGACTCAGTGTGGCTCAAATTTAAGTCAATGTTTCCCATGTGGAAAAAAAAAACATAGATCCTGTGAATGTGAATGTCATTGACAATTTTTTTAATGCTAGTGTCCTCTAGTGACAATAGTCAGAGAAGGTGAGAGGAGATTAAATTTATTTTTAATGAGAAACAGGAATTTTAATTTTAATTGAAATTTAATTGAAATGTTTAAAAGCGATACACAAATTATGTTAGTTAATTGTTTTTCATTATTGTATGTTTTATATTGTTAGTAATCTATGGCTTGTGAAATACACCCTAACCTTTTTAAACCTTTAGTTTACTAGAAGTCCCTTGAAATAAAATCTCTTTTTTGGGGGGGAGAACAGCCCCCTAAAACAGCCGTAAATACAAAATAAATAAAAACCAGGATGGAGCATAAGATTAAGACATCGTTAAAATAATTAAAAAGGTGTTTAAGAATAGGAAAATGCTCTTCAGTTAAACCAATTTTAAATAGTTATTAATTTTAATTAGTTTTGCAAATTAGTCCATGACCAAGATGCAGTAGAAAAGAAAGTTCTGATCAAATTTTGCCGAGCGGATTTTGTGTCCACTCCTGACTGGAGACATGAGACGAAGCAATGCTGCTGCCAGAGTCTTTCACATTATTACAGTATACATAACATAAGTATTGTTTCCTTAATCTGTCGATAGGTGGCGCACCATTTACACCATCTTCGTCCATGCCGGATAGCGTCTGTTCCTTCCTATAAACTAAATTTTATTAACGATATATCGTTTTAAGTCGGTAACTCCGTTTAAAAATATTCGGTTTAAACCCCCAATGTACCTCCACTGCAAGATGTCTAATGAATTTCCACAGTGAATAGCAGGTCAGTGATACCGGAGACGCAGCGTTTGTGTGGCCGCTGAAAGACGTGCTACCTTTAGATATTCCTCGTAAATATAGATTGCAGAATAAAATTATGCTTTGTATTTTTGTCGTTGTACAAACTTAATGAATTCTCATCGATGGTAAGACAATAATCGAACTCAACATTGGAAATTAAATGCAACATAATCAAAATTGTATTCGAATAGTCGTATAATTTCTTCTTTCATGTCAGTTATTTATATTGGGGTTTATTGCAAATTGTATCTGTTTCTAGATTTGTGATTCGAGATATATTATGAATATTTTTACGGCTGCAAAAGTACAGCTTTTAAAGGATACCCATAAAAAGGCTGATTGTTGGATTTCCGACAGCACCTGAAAGCAGCAGTCGCAGCTAGTGGGCAAGGCCAAAAAACCTCCACCATCATTATTAACCAGCTGCCGCCGACTGCAGCTACAGTTTCTGTTCTCAGGAAAAATATAGTCTGAACAGCAATAACAGAGAGGTGGCATAAAGGTGGAAATCTTTGTTTCAGAGGTATGTATTGTAATATTTACGTTGTTTAATTTTTTTTACGGAACATTAAACGCCTTAAGGCTGGGATCGGCCTCTGAATTCGGTTAAAACCTGCCGTGCCGCATAGAGTCATAATGTGATGCTGTGTTGTCCTCTGTGCTGTCGTTGATAATATACTTAAGTTATTAACTCCTTTTTATGTCCGATTTCACTTTACGCCTGCACCCATACAGGCGGTTTTTGAAATCGTAGGGGGGGGGAGGGTCTTCTACGGTTTAGCAAATCAAGCTAATTGCTATTACTAGCCACGACTGTTAACTAAATAGCATTAGCTGTTCTACAGTTAGCTAGTAACTATCAGCAACTGTTTAAACTGTGTTTATAAGTAGTGTTTGTTGCGCAGGTTACGAGAACCTCAAGTTCATGTTTTGGCTCATAATGTCCTAAAATCTTGGGGTAAAGCTATTGTTAGCAAGACAAGGTCCACAGTCTAATGTTAAAATTACCATGACTTTACCTTTTGAGGTCGTTTATTTTTGTTTTGCGTAAAGTTGTTTATTTTTAATTGGTGTGTCGCTAATAGTTTCTACTGCAAAGTGCGTTTCAAGCTGAGAGACTTTCTAGAAGTTTCTGTATCTGATCGACCGCATTTTAAGTGCTAACACGCTAGTTTAGGCGTGTGATTGGCCTGTTTGTGCTAATTCTAAGAAAACCTGAACATATTTAGTAGTTTTCCATTTGACATTTAGTGATTAAAATTACTATATGTTAACAAGGATAGTTGCTACTGGGGACAGAGTCCCTGGGGGAATGATTAGGTTTCAACAAATGATAGTGATTCATCAACTCTGAATTTAGCATTTAATCTGTCAATTTATTTTTATTAATCTAGTATTTTCAATATTATTCTGGTTTTCCTGTTCCTTCCATAATAAAAATATTTCATACCAATCCTTAATATTTGGGGAATTAATTTTGAACCATTTCTTGCAATGTTTTTTCTTGTATCAATGCCGATCCAAATAAGTGTATTATTTATGTTAACCTGCCGAGAAAAGGCGAGGAAGGTGGGAATGTTATGGCATTCACAGCAATTATTTTAAAATGTTTTAAAATAATTTTGAACCAGGGTTCTTGTAAGACATTATGGCAAATTTGTTTTCTTGTGTTTTTAGCAAGTTATTGTTTCATTAATAGATCACAGAAAACTTTAAATGCACAAATATGTTGAAAACTTTTACCTTAAAAAAAAATAAATTATTGTATAGCTGCTCACTTATGTTTTTCTTCAGATCTATTTTTATTTGGATAGAAAACTGCTTATGAAGTCTACAGTTGAAATGCAGTGTTCACGAGTCCCACTTTAATGACTTTGATAGTATCTTAGTGTGTCATTTCCTTGTTATCACAGACGGTAAAACTCTACTGAGTATTACGTGTTGTTGCATGACTCCTCAAGGCCCGAAACATTCTTATTTTGTGCCTCATGGTTTTTTGTCAAATTAAGTGTCTTGATGATATTAACAATTTCATCTACATGGATGATACCCTGACGCAACAGTGAAAGTTGACGGCAAAATCCAGCCCAAAGGAGTTTCTCTTTACTGCTTCTCAAGCTCTCTTTGCCTGGATCATTTCAGGTGAAGGGCGTGGGTTTTATTGTGGTGTTCTTCGCAGTCACCTGGTTTTCTTCTCTGTCAGCGGTGGTTTGTGTTGGACCTTCCCTGTTCCCTGTCGTTTTGTGCGGAGCTCTTGCCTAGTTAATGTCACATTTACTGTGGTGTTCTGGATATTTTCAAGCACAGACAAACCTCTTCTAGTTGTTTATGAGGTCAGTCACGTTGTCGGAAAAATATTAGGAGTTCGGGTTGAAATCCTGGAAACTTATTATTAAATTAAAAACTTTCATGTCTTGGGGGGGTGAGGGTAAAATGCTCAACTCTTATCAGATATCTTAGTCTCTTGATAAAACCTGAAAGTCACCTGCAGATAATTAACTTGGGTCTTTATGTAGATGTTTTGATGATAATGTTGGTCTGTAAATGGCTGATAGGGACACAAAGTAGACACAAAGGGTTGAGTCTCATCTATGATCAATGATGTACATTTTTATTGATGTTTTATAGACCTGAACAGTCATTTCTACCAAGAAAACAATGTTATGGATAAAATACACTTAGTTTTTGAGAATCTATAAAATAAATATATATTGGGAAAGACTTAATTCCCAATATAAGGAATTAAGTCTTATATTGGGAAATAAGTGACAAGCGGTTGTAATATAGACTTGGATATCTCCCAGTCACATGTTGCATTTCAGGACTAACCAGATTACTTAAAAAAAAAAAAAAAAAAAAAACATATAAAGAGTTGCATGGAAATGGCTTAAATGGGAGGAATAACAACTTATGTAACTAACTTGACACATTCAGTGTTTCCAGATATTTGAGTTTGTAACAAAATCTTGATTATTTAACATTTGTGCTTTTAGAGTTTAGAAACACACCGATTGAAACAAAATAACAGTGAACTAACAAATCAGAATGTTACAAAGTAATTTTAATAATTCTTTGGTGTTTGCATTGTTTTCATTTAAAGGCAAAGTTGAAATACTGACTCAAATCTTATTTTAAGAGTTTTAATGTAACTTGTTACATAATGTCACCCCTGAAAGGGGAAACTCATGTGGCACACCATCGTAACTCAGCTGAACAAAGCAGATGTTGTTTTAATCTCTTGCTGCTCAACAAGCCTGGAAGTGTTTGATTCACATTTTGGTGCATAAAATGAAGAACATTAAGATCAGACCATGCTGTTGAGTTCCTTGTGTGAACTTTTGTCCCACGGTGCAGATCTCATGAACATGTGAAGTTGTTGCTTTTAAGTGACTTATAAAAGTAATATTGTTAACTCATTTTCAAAAAACGTCTAATTTCTTAATTTACTTAACTTTACTGCTTTATTTCATTTTAACTATCTAAGTTTGGGTTGATAATATTATATATATGAAAGTTTTTATTCTGCTACTGATAAAGAAAATCTAGAAGTTCCTGTTTGAGCCTTCAACTATGAGTTACTGCTAAAAATTAACTAGACGTTTCAGTTGGAATCCTTGTCAGCTCTCATTTCCTGCCATACATGTAGGGTCTCCAACAAAAAGTCTTACCTAAAAATTGTTTCCTCCAGTGAGGTGAGGGGCAGTTCCATGACGGTGGATAAAGATGTGGCTGTTATCCACCTGGTAATGGAAATAAGTTCAAACTTGGGGTGTGATCTTTTTTTGCTGTGACTATATAATCATGTGATCTGTGGTGTTTGGGGCTCTTACACTGACTGTGTTCAGTGGGATGGGTCTTTGAATGCTTTTGCCTTCGAATAAAAATAAAATCAAAGATTAATCTTTCTCTAGCTATTGAAACAGTCTCTCATTCTTTGATAACAGAAATTTCCACAACAAAACACATAAAACCCATGTGTTTATGCAGTGTCAGATTTATCTGTAAGAAAATCTGGAGGACTCGTGTTTTTCTTTTTTCCCCCAAATTGCCATTTTTAAATTTTTATTAATCTGAATTCCCCCTTTTTTTTCCCATTCTAACCATATTTATTTACCCAGAAAGTTTGTAATTATGGAGTGAATGAAAACAGTTGAACAAATCAATAGCTAGTGGTTCACATTTACAGTTGTTCAATACAACTAAGGGCTGTGCTTCAGCAGAATGTTAACATTAAATGCTTTTACCAAGTGTTTCAGATGTGAAACATTATGTACAAAACAAAGAATCTTTTTTTTCCACATTAAAAAAAAACTCGCAAAAATTAAATCCTTGCGTACTTCCATAATGACAGGAACTTGTTCATTTTATTTCTTCCATCTGTCACAGCATTCAAGTACCTGATCGTTAGTGTTTCTGTGTTTAGCTCTTATGTTCCTGCATCAACCCCTGTGCCACCATTCCTGTTTTTTTTTTAATGCTTTTTTCCTTTTCATTTTTTCCTGAAAAAGTGAAAGCTCAGTCAGCACACTAAGCAACAAAAGCGTTAGCAGGCATAACTCTTCACAATGAAAAATACTTGGTTGGTTTAGGAATTTCCAGATTAGATCAATCTAGTATTCATGGATTCTACTCCAGTTTTCCTAGCCTTGCTCACAAGTATAGGCCTTGATTAGAAAACTAAGTAGACATTGTTGGGACTCTGAAGAAACAAAAAAAAATTCTGAAAGAAAATGTCATTGTTGATGGATCTGCTTTGTATTTGACTGAAAGGAATCAGTCTGGATAAAATGCTTCTTTCTATATTATTAGGCTTACTCTCGTCATGATCAAATCTGTTTAGTTAATTCTTGCAAAGCATAACTAAACAAATTAACATGAGTAATCTAATTTCCTTGGTCTGCAATGCCTAGTATTTATTAAATGAAATATAAAAAATATATATTTATAGTTGAAAACTTCTGCAATCTGAATAATTTGAAGGACTTTGGCTAGAGTTCATCTGAGTGTAATGCTACCCAAGGCTTATATCACCAAGTGTGCAAACATATGCAATGTGCAGAACAATAGGCTAGCTTGGAGTCACTGTTTTCCATTATACTTCAGCATATGGTGGTTTAATGGATCCGTAATGGCTACATTCTCTGGGGAAAAGATACATTTAAAGGGACAAGTCTGTCTTACAGGAAAAGAATCACTTTCTGGGTCATGTCTCTAAATTTAGATGGTCTATATTAGGACGTGAAAGTGATCAGTGTTGACTGATTAATGTTTTATCAGTAGATGGTAAGTTTATCTGACAAAAGGCAAGAGCTCAGTCAGAATGTGCACCCCGCTGCAGCAGTCAGAACGCAGAGGTCAGTGCTTGGACTGTTTTCCAAGCTGGAGTCGGTGTTTGGCACCAACACGTGCCAAACGGCCCCCAGCTCCCCACAAATAACCCAAACACAATCTAACGGCAAAGGCCACAGGTTATATATAGCAAACAAACAGAACACCGTGCGCTCATGTCCGACTCTCTGGGTTGTTTATCTTTTGAAGATTTCTCAGAGGACATCTTTCATAATCAAAAGCGAGTTTTGGGGTTTGCCTATTAAGTGTGTGGTTCTCACATCTGTGGAAAACACACTTAGGTTTTTTTTTCTAGGTTAAGGTTTTACTGAACTTGAAAGTACTTTGTCATGTAAACTGTAGCAGCTGCATAAAGTTAAATCTGTTCTAGTTTTGTAGTTGGAAGCTTAAATGTAGATTTGTAAAGGGAAGCAGATTTATATGCTGGTTCACGCTGAGTAAAAAACTCTCAATCTAATAGTCTCTTGATTTGTATCAGACTTGTTTTGGCTTGTTTTTTCAGGAGTTTCATAACTCCTTGATTTATGGCTGTACAGCGAACTTCAAAAATTAAAGGGAAACATTTTTCATAGTCTCTTACAGCCTCAGGCTTGAAGGATGTTTTCAGTGGTGTCATTTTGCTTGGCTTGCATTAGTAGCTAAGCTGTCATCTTTCCAGCATTGTTGGTTCAGAACAGAGCAACAGCGTTGGGTTTTTCCATCCTTTAAAATATGTTTCTTCTCTCTGATCTGGAGTGTAGGAATCCTGCAGGTCACACTTGACTGGATTCCTACACTCCAGATTCCTTCACTCTTTGCTTTTTGTTGAGCTTGATTTAATCTCTTGGTTCCTAACAAAGCATATTTCTTCCCACAGAGGCCAGTCAGAAGAGCCTGAAGTAAATCAGAATAAAACAGACAGAGCCATGGTGGAGTACTACCAGATATTGGGAGTCCAAAGGAATGCATCGCAAGAGGACATCAAAAAAGCGTGAGTGCTTGAGTGTTTGCTGCTTTGTATTATTTATTTTTTGCTTTCTGCTGATGTTACAATTTGTCATCTTTTTATGGTGTGTAATAAGGAAATAATGCAGCCTGTACTTGGATAAGCTGGCACAAAGGAACGATGAGGAGTTTTGAGTCATTTAGTGACCAGTACAGTTCAAACTAACTGTTTTTCCTCCCAGATTTTATGTGAACAGATGCTCCGATAAGGAAAAAACGTCTGTAGAGTTGAGGAATCATAATAATGTTAAAGAAAGAAATAAAACCTAGTCATCTGCTAGAAATAAGGATGGAAATTTATCTTTATTGTGAAAAATTTGACAAAGTGTAGGTCTTTTTTTTGTTGTTTGTTTGTGGGGTTGTAACAGCAGTCACAACCAGACAGTTGCCTTAAAAAAAAGACCTAAAAGAAGTTGTAAATGCTTTTTTTAATAATCACTATTAACCTTATCACAGCGATTATCTCACCATAGCTGGAAATGACAAAACAAGAGTATTTTTTTCTAAAGCAAAAAATTAATCTGTGAAAGTAAAACTTTTGGCTGTGGAATATGTTGTCTGGTGAAAATTGATCAGTCACTGATGTGATCAGCCAGCACTAATTTGCAGAAAGCTTTACCACTTAAAACTGGTATAGTTATCTCTGGAGTCGATACATTTTATACTGCTCTATGACGCAAAATCTCTGATTTGCCACTGATATTTTATTAACATTCTGGAAGAACTGTTTATTTGCTGAACTTGAGGTGCACAGAGAAGTTATCGCAATGGGACTTTTTCTTGATAATTGCACATGCTTTATCTGTGTTTTATTGGGTACTGCTTCTGACCACTCTCTTTGGTGTGGAAGCTGTTATTGAGGGAAGAAAGCCCCGTTAGTAGTATTTGAATGTTTCTGTGCAAAGTTAGAGAAAACAAAAGCTGCTCCTGTCTACTATGGAGCAATGTCTGCTGTATATTGAGAGAGAGAAAACGAGACTTGCCTGGGTACTGGTTTATTTAGTGTCTTTACCATATCGAACATCAGTTTTTATAGTTTATATACCTCACAAATTCAGGTCCAGTCTATACCACAGACTATCTTGGACTCATCTTGGTGTTTATTGAAGAAGAGCTGATTGAATCAGAGCCCACAGCTTGCATGATATTTTGAAAACATAAAATTGTGACATTGTTTGAATATTGTTTAAGAATAAGGAATCCACATCAGAATGACTCCACCACTCTTGTTGACGTTCAGGATTTGGTCACTCAGCTGAAATGACGTGTTTGGGGGTCAGTTAAAAAACAAAAAACTAACTTATTGGAATGCCAGGGAAATTAAGTCTTCATTTTGAAACGGCATTTCTAACAAAATTTTGATTAAACTTTTTTTTTTTTAATTAACAACTGTTTCATCCTTGCTACATGATGTATTTAAGAGCAATTGACCTCAGTGGAATGTAGATTGCACTGATAAAGTTTCACATTCTGCTTTTTTCCCCCTGGTGAACTGACTGATTTGGATGTTGCACAATTATTAAGCAGTCTGCTTTGTATGACCTGGTCTGGCCTCTGACCACTCATACAGGCTTTTGACAGCAAGATAATAAGACGGCTTACAACACAGATGTGAGCAACAAAACCTGTTCACCAAAGGGAGTGAATCCCCTGAATAGTATGAACCCCCCCACCAACAGACCCCCGTTCGTTTTTTTAAGTCCCTTGTCTTATTGGCGGCTTCTGTGTTTCTGCTTAGAAACAAACGGCTGATGCAGCGTAAGCCGCTCTGCAAGGCCCACTCTGCTGGTCAATGCAGAGTGGGCAGTCTGTCTTTGTTAAATAAGCTCGGGAGGGGGGGAAGGGAGCTGCCTTTTTCCATTTGGGTTTGGCGTCGTCATGGTCACTGCCTCAAAACAAGCCCCCGACGTGAACATGTATTTCTCCACAAAGGGATTTATTTTACACATGTGGCAAACGAAATCATATGGTTCTTAACGGGTTGTATAATTATTTAAGTACAGTCTGAAATGAGCAGCAGTAAGTAAGACGGAAGGACTGTATGAACTCTGTATAGGTCATAATTTGAAAGGTTTTGTGCTTTGTGTGATCTTAGCAGTGTTGTGGAGGAATTTTGGCCTCCTTATGTTTCCAACATTCCTGTAGCTCATTGAGGTCAGAACACATAGAAGTTTATTTTAGTGGTTAAAGCTTGTTTTTTCTTTTTGAACCGTCCTGGAACGGAGTTGCATTCAATACCAGATGTACCACCATAAAGTAAAGCATCGACTAGGATGAAAGCCAAAACTGCACATCAAGACAACCTTGTACACTTTAATCTAGACGTCGTGTGTCTGTGCTGTAATGTATTCTTTGGAGAAGAAAGTTTTCCCTGACAATCCCTACAAGACTGAACAAGTTATACATATTTAGTCTTCATCCAACTGTACTGTCATGGACTTTTAGCTCCCTGGTAGAGGCATGTACAGGTTAAGCTGCATTTGTTTTTTGGGGGGTTCTGAGTATTAAGTGTGTACTTAATTGGAGCATTGTTCTGTCTGACCTCTGAGTGAACCTGCTTGTACATCCACTTCTGGAAACACTGGCAAATATCCTAGATGTTTTCTTACTCGTGAATAGCCTTTTTCATTAAAGAGCAAGAGATTCCAACTTGTCTCAAAACTAAATTTGGGATTGTTTGGAAAGGCAGATTTCTATAAAAAAAAATGTGTTGAAATGAGGGATAAAAGAGTAAAAAACTGCTTGTCAAACAAGCAATCGTTTTTAGATAAATGTTGATATAAACTAATCTGGCAATAATCTTACACATAATATAACTGTAATAATCTGTTATTTTAACAGCAGTAGGAATTCTTGTTTAAAATTTACTAGTTCTACCATCTTGTCCAATTTTCTTTAAAATTTGTCAATGCTGTGATTTTTGATATAGATGTTATCATACAATACTTTTACAAAGTTGTCTAAAAACTAATTACCTCATAAAAATGTGTGTTATTTGCTTTGAAGTAAAATCTTATGACTTTTGCTTTTTCTGTAATGTCTGACCTCATTTGTTTTTTGAAGACAATGTGTAAGAAAAAGAGTTTTGGTTTCAAGTTTTATGATACAAGTATCGGTTTTAAACTCTATTAAATTACGCTATGTATCAAAGTGAGGGTAACATGTGTATCTTTTTTATTATTATTATTATTAAATGATGCAAAAAAGTGTGTAAAGTAAATGCTGGTGGCTGATGTGTTTGTAGACCAAGCAAGGTGGGAATTCTTGGTTGTGATGCATTCAGTGGATAAACTGAGTGATGTAAAAGTAGCCAATTCTCATCTCTGGCTGATTGATTTGTACATCTCATATTCAGCTGATTGTCCCACCTCTGTATTACTGGTGGGTTTTTTTTGGCATATTTGTGTATTATATGCTATGTTGGTTGTTTTAACCATGTGTTTCTTTTCCCTTTCACAGCTATAGAAAATTGGCATTGAAGTGGCATCCTGATAAGAACCCAGACAACAAGGAAGAGGCAGAGAGACGGTTCAAAGAGCTGTCAGAGGCTTATGAAGTCCTGTCAGATGGTAAGATGGGTCTATTTTAACTTCAAATGTTCTGTTTTTATCCCTGATATGTTGACTCTACCCTCTGTGTTTTTTCTACTTTTTATTATTCAAGTTAAGTGGTTTTGTTTGAGAGACAACAGTTCGTAAAATATTGATTTGGTGTGTTTTTTTTTCAAATCTGTTTTAAAGTTGCTTAGTAACGAACTACCAGTCTTTTTTTAACAAGTTTTTATTGAAAGCCTCTCTTCAGTTTTGTAGGAAATACAGTTAAGTCTTTAGTTATTTGACTTTCAAAAAAATAAGTATGTTCTTCAAAATGAAAAGGGAGTGAAGAGCTCAAGGACTAAATGAACACCCTGCAGGGTAAAAAAGGGAAACAAAAGACTCATAAATCCCTTTCAAGGCAACATGTTGCAACTCTACAATTGTTATGAGGCTGCTAACTTTTCAAAAGCATAGTAGCACCTCTCTTGAAAAATGTAACCGGCAGTCAAATTGTTCCTTAAATTACGGGTTGCACTTTCAAGAGGTATACTGGTTGGTTGTGAAGAACAGAGGGAATTAAGGTTATCAATGTCACAGTGGTGAAAGAAGATGCCTGCAGCAGCAGTTCCTGTGATTTTTTTTTTTTTTTTTTTTTTTTTTTTTCATTGCACCGTGTCAGACTTCTGGAATGCATCTGTTTTGTTTTTTTTGTTTGTTTGTGTTTCTCAAGAAAGTCTATTATGATTTTTACTTTTAGTTTGACACAGGCAGTCTGACAGGTGTGACCGGTGTGTTAGAGCCAAATGTAAATCCAGGAAGGGGGTTCTGTATTTCAACCTACAGCAAAAACAGAGAATTTAATTAGAATATTAGTATTTCTTTGTGTATGATTTCAGACTAGATGTCTTAGTTAACATGGTGTCTTATCTTTTTAGCTTGACACTGCCTTTGTTTGTTTGTTTACACCGCCTCGACCCACAGTGCAATGCAAACCTGGCTTTGAGAAGGCATTTGACTCGGTCTCTGATTGACGTCGGCTCCCATTGACGCCACAAATGATCCACTGTGGAGTTTGTTTGAATCATTTAACCACTTCTTCCAAAAGGCATCAACACCCTGGTGCTATCGTGGGGTTCACATTTACACAAACAAATGGGAAATGAACAAATTGAACATCCCTAACCATTGTTTATTTAATTTAAATAGTATTTGATATAAGCTAAAAATATTTGAGCAAACAGATGAAACAGTTCCTATATTCTCATTGAACCTGAGGGTATGTTCTTTATGGAAGATGATTTTAAGTAGGAAAATGTAAAATATAATCATGATTTAACCTCAAAAGGAGAGATCGTTTTGTCTTTTTTTTTGCACTGCTATAAAAGCCATTCATATTTTTCTTGTTGTGTAGTTTGACATGACATTAACCTTTTTAACAAAGAAAAAGCAGTTATTCACAATTGGGGGGGGGATGTTGATACAAAATTAAATCTTGCAGGTCATATATTTAAATTTTCAGTTTATCTTTTCTCACATAAATTTTCTTTCTCTCCCAGAAAACAAAAGGAGTCATTATGACCGATATGGAAAAGATGGCCTCAATGGAGGAGGTAAGACAACGCTCAAACAGGCTGAGGATCTTTCAGTGTCCTAGACTTGACTGATGAGATTTAACCCGTCATGACGAAATAAGATGATTATTAGGCGTATCTCTTTCATCTTAGTCCCTTGTTGACGTACTGACACGTTATATTTGCAGTGATGTGTGTAGATTGTCATGTAGTTAAATCTTTTTTTTCTCTTTTCTCTATAATGTTTTACAGGAAACCATTACGATAACTTTAGCCATAGTGGCTTCACATTCCGTAACCCAGAGGACGTCTTCAGGGAATTCTTTGGCGGGAGAGATCCGTTTGCAGATTTGTTTGGTAAGGCCACGCTACTCTGCTCTGCACACACACATCGTGAAACGCTAACATGTTTCGGAAGTTGGAAAAGAAGCTGTCTACTTGCATCTAAGAGCTATGATTACCTTGTAAAATGTGTTTGGTAAAAAAAATCAACCCTCCAAAAAGTTCTGTCTTTGTATGAAGAGCAATATGTTCTATTACCAAATATTTTTGCCCTCTCAGCCATGCTTTTCCTGTGGTGTTTAGTGCAGCTTTAAACGTAGAAGAAAAGTCCCGGTGTTGATCCCTCTGCTGTCCACTCAACATTCTTCCTCTGCCAATGAAGTCTCATGTAGAGTCACTGCTGACTTTACTTTCATTACATAACCTCCTCCATTTAGCAATTGTTTTGACCTTCCCTGTAACATAATCTTTAACTTGTATTAAAAAGTAATTGACCTTTTCTCATTGGAGATGGCGAAGGCTCTTTACGACAGGAACTGTAAGTTTGCTTGTTGATTCCTCTCTGTTCAAATATTTCCTTTGCATGGGAGTGCATTTCCATCATGTTGACAGCTGTATCAGATCTTATGTAACCTCAAAGGGACTGTAAATAATGGTTCTGGTTGGTTTCTGTCTTGTTTGTTAAAATATGTCTCCTGATAATAGTAAGAAGGCAAAGTATCAGAAGTTTCATCGTTTTTATAGCACATGTAGCGCTTGTTCGGGGGCGTCTGGGTTGAGCAGAAGACTGATTGAAAAGCATGTTGTACTTCACCTCGTGTAACTCTAAATAAGGAGTTCAGACGCAGGCAGAGGATGGATTGGACCATCTACATCACTCAACTGGAATGCATTCAAAAATAGCGTCCGTGTTAAAACAAAAGCAGATGTAATAACGGCAAGCGTGTTTTTGCCTCCTGTCTGAACGGACATGGAATATACTGATTCAAGATTTTTCCTCTATTTCGTGATGTTACAGTTGTGTTGATATGGAAAGGGTGGCACGGCGGAGCTCAGCTGTTTCTGTTTACTTGTAAACCGTGATCATAAAACAAGATGGCCGAGTGGAAGAGTGAGATTTAGTTTCTGTTTTGACTTTAAATAGCCTTTATCACATTTGTCTGACTGGTAAACAGAGTGATACATTACCTTCCAAAAGTATTCATACCTCTTGAACTTCTTTAACAAACTTCACAAAAATATGTGTACTATGTACTGTAATCCAATTACTTTTTGTTTTTTTTTAAATGGAGTACAAGCAATTGCCTTAAAGTCTTCTAACTAGTTTGTACAATCCACCTATGGGTGTTTTCTCAGCTTGGGCGATACTTAATTCTGACCTTTGTTGAAAGAAAGCAATAAGAACATCTGTTTACAGGATACAGAGTGGAGATGCTCTGGTCAGATTAAACCAAATGATGAATTACTACCCTTAAAATGGAAGTCCAGGAGGCACAGGATGTAACACGGAATATAGAAAATAAATCTAGCAACCAACAACAAGCATAAAAGTGTCTTTTATTGCTCAAGTTAAGGATTTCACACAGCTAAACAAAAAGGGAAGCGATAAACTTCAAGGTCTCGAAGGCCAAACTAAACAAAAACGCTCCCTTTTGTGTGAAAGTAAAAACTTTCTTATCTGTAAAAAACATACGTACAATGCCTAAACTCCCGGTTTGACCTAAAAACAGGGGGGAAAAAAGAACTTAAAGAAAACTGCAAAGAACCCATGTTAATATCTCATCTAAAAGTGATATTTTAAAACATTTATCCAAACAATATCTATTCGCAGTATTATGCTAAGTACACAGGATTTACTTCAATAGCCAATCAAATCACTGATGTCAAAGGGGAGAGGGTGTGGCGTTGGATTATTGAAGCGCTTATCCAGTTGCGCCAGTTTTTAGTGATGGTGAAAATTCATGCAAAATCAACAAATCTTTCTTTTTTCACACCAGTGCATAGTTGTGACTTTATTGCAAACATAGTGGTGACTTTATTGCAAAGTGGGGGATGGGGGGATTATTTTGCACACCTTGCAATAAGATACTCTTGGAACAGGTTTAATGAAGAACAATTAAAAACATTTCTTGTTAAAATATCAGCACAAAGTCAGTGATTTTAATTGCAAGAAAAGGTGCTGTTAATGCATAGTGACAGAGCATTTTACATTAAAGTCAAAACGTTCTGTGCTGCAACAACTGCTGCATAAAAGCCTGACCACACCATCCTCATGAGCTAATGTGGTAGGGGAAGTGTCATGCTGTGGGAATGCTTTTAAGTGTCAAGTGAGTTTGTCTTAATGAAACTCCATAGAGTAAAGCTTAAAGCTTCTCAGCTCAATGTACCAATGGCAGAGAAACAACTTACCATTCCAGGAAATCTGTTTATCCTCCGTCATCAGTGGCTTTGCTAACTAGCTTGAGCATTTATGGCAGGCTCCGCTGTGGGAAACTAGCTGTAGCGTCGCAGTGATTGGTTGTTTCTGACCAAGCGGTGTATTTATGCGGATGGCAATAGGATCACAGTAAGAAGGCAGAGGAGCTCAATTTTTATCCTTTTATTCAGATTATCTCTTATTCTGTCACAACATAGTGACGGTTTCAACAAATAGTGCATTGATATTTTTTTATAAGTTACATACTGCAACTTTAAGTCTTTAAAAAAGTGGATGTATTGTTTTCCATGCCAATTTTTACAATACGTGAAATTCAGTTGGCATGTTTAGAATGAGCTCAGTCAGAGAATGTGTCTGATTTGTTTCTAAGTCCCATCCAGCTCTCCGCTCCTGATGGTCCAGCAGTCTGTCTTGTCGAGCAGCAGCTGGTCCTGTAGATCTGTCACTCAGAGGGACTAGCAGCTTGCAGAGAGGGAGTGCAGTGGCTGCAGTGTTCCCCTGAGACACAGACTTGCACTGCGATCCGGCCAAGATGTCTGCCAGGAACAGCAGACACCGTTATCCTGAAATGAACATGGGATGAATCAGGCTGGAGGAGAGAGAGATCAGCTGACTCTTCCCTGGGCTCCTTGCTGGTTTCAGATCAGAAATTTGACAGCAGCTCTGTTGGATTTTGCTGCATTTCAACTTACACAAATTTTAGTTTGAGTAATGCTGCAGCATTTTTTTAAGACCATTATTCAGTATGTAATTTACAGTATGAGTCCACATCTGCGTTGATGCCCTTAATCTTTATTTTTTTTTATTTTATTTTTTTTAAGTACAGCCTCACTCTTCACTCAGATTTCCAAAAGCTGAATCACAGTTCAAGTGTTAAACAACATTCCTTACAGCTTACATTCCTCTTTATTTTCCACTGATGCGTAACTTCTCTGCTAAAGCTCACTCGTGTGCGCTCAGAGGTCCATTTCTTGGTAAACAGAAACACGGGAGACTTTTATTTTAAGCTTTTCTCTCAGAGGGAACAAGCAAATCATTCTTTCTTTTTTAAATGCACCCTTGGTATGTTCAAGGTTGAAGGAGGAGTCTTCTTTCAGTGCCAGTGATTCCAGCCTTATCCTGCCAGGGTGACCTAGATCGGCAGCACACAATTAGCGGAAGCTCCTCGGGGGGCTTTCGGATGAAAATGAGTTTGCGGCACTTGAACAGTTTTTAACGGATAACGTTGTTCCAGAAAGGACTAATAAACGCTCTGTCACCAATGAGAGCCTTTATCTAATCAGTTTCTTGAGCTTTTTTTTTTTTTTTCAAGCTGGGACCATTTTCCTCAAATAAAATACTCAAAATATTTCAACATTGATACTCGATTTGGAAAAATGCTAAATTATTTGGCCAAGTATTGATTAAATACTAGCCCTCCATCAATCTATTCATCCACTACTTTTATCTATTAATCTATAAATTCATTAATCTCTCCATTCGTACATTTGCTCAACAATCGTTCCGTTCATACTGTCATCAATTTATCGGCCACCCATCTATCCCTGAATATTACTCCAGCCATCTTGTCATCTGTCAAGTTTTTTTAAATGTATAAATCCATCCATTCATCATCCAGCCATCTATCAATCCATAAAACCACATCTACCCCATTAATCAAAGTTTCCCTCCATTTGTTCATTATCTAACCAGCTGTTTATCAATCAGTTCCTCAATTTATCCATCCACCACTCAACCTGTTGTCCATCCATCTTTATGTCCATTTGATCACTGGAAAAATACTTATAAAATGTGTTATAAAATTATAAGAATCTACAGAAATTTAAACGACTATAAAAGGTCATATTGAAAGTGAGACCTTCAGTAGTTGAAGAACCAAAAAGGAAATCTGATGGTGAAACATTGCAAGAATTTTGAAATAAATATATCACCGTGGCAAACTGTGTTTGCTTTTGCAGCTGATGATCCCTTTGATGATTTCTTCGGAGGCCGCAGTCGTCAAAGAGGTGCGCACAGGAGCCGGATGGGTGGGTCGCTCTTTGGTTTCGGCGGCTTTCCAGCATTTGGGCCTGGCTACTCAGGGTTTGACTCAGGTCTGCACATACTTTACATTTTTGTGATTACTTCATATCTTATTGAAATAATGGCATTAAAAAGAATTACATTGTCTGTTAACTGAAATTAATAAAAAAAATTTGTTACCGATTATTAGGTTTTAGCTCCTTTGGCGATATGGGTGGCGGAGGATTTACTTCCTTTTCTTCCTCTTCATTCGGAGGCAACGGAGGAGGGATGGGCAACTTCAGATCTGTGTCAACCTCTACCAAGATTGTCAATGGCAGGAAAATCACCACAAAGCGGTATGAGTGTTGAACTCGTGGTACAGTGCCTTGGAATACATTCATATTTTGAGCTTTTCTAAATCTTGTAACGATACAAAAAGATACTTTTATATTTTTAAGATTCAAAACAGATAAACAGTAAGGACACGTTTTCCTGTGAAATGACATTCTTAGTTTGATGCCAGAAATTTAAAATTTAGGTATAAAAAATATTAAATGAACCATGAAATATATAATTATAAATAAACTGTACAGAAATGTAAACTATGCAGAATATAAACTTGCATATATGGTACATTTGCTGATATGAAGATAATCCCATCAGACAAGATTAGATGTACCGTATTTTCCGCACTATAAGGCGCACCTAAAAACCTTCAATTTTCTCAAAAGCCGAGAGTGCACCTTATAATCCGGTGCGCCTTATATATGGACCAATATTGAGCCGCAACAGGTCTCACGACTACGGTAAGCAGCCGCCGACTTAATTTTCCCCCGTAGAAGAAGAAGTGCGCGGTGCACGTTGGATTTTGTGTAAAGACCCCAAAATGGCTCCTATTAAGAGACACGCTTACGACGCAGAGTTTAAGCTCAAGCCGATCAGTCACGCAGTAGAACACGGGAATAGAGCAGCAGCGAGAGAATTTAACATGAACGAATCAATGGTGTGGAAGTGGATATATATTGTGATTGCACTAAAGTTTGATTTACCGTAACGGTATCAGACTGTTTTTTACGCGTTTATTGAATCGAGGAAAAGTTCCCCTCCACTATAGTATGTTATACCTTGCTGTTGTTAAAAGATAAACTGTGTCACGAAAATACCACGCCACTTTACCTCGGGGAAAATAATAAAACAGCTATTTATTCATTTTGGGAATGAACGGAGTTTTCAGAACGCTGGTTTGTAATCTATTAATAAAGTTTGACTGACCTATTTGACTATTTTGTTGACATTCCCTTTAGCACAGTTCCATCTAATGGATGCATAACGTAACCCCAGCCTCTACGCTAGCGTCTATTCTATGCGCCTTATAATGCGGTGCGCCTTATATATGAAAAAAGTTTTAAAATAGGCCATTTATTGAAGGTGCGCCTTATAATGTGGTGCGCCTTATAGTGCGGAAAATACGGTATGTTCAAATTTGATAGGATATAATGTGCAAAGAAGAAATGTAAGCATTTAGTTTGAGTCTTATTTCATTGACCCAAATGAAGTGATCCATCATTTCAAAAGGAAAGTATTTTTCATTAACAAATGAAGGTTCCTTTACTCTGATACCCCTAAATAAAATCCAGTGCCATAACTTGCCTGCAGAAATAACCTAATTAGTAAATGCAGTCAGTCTGACTTTAATTTAATCTCACTACAAATACAGCTGTTCCATGTAGTAGTATAGTCGGTCACTAAATGTATAAAAATGCAAAAAGCAGTTGTATCTGCTGTGAAAGGTGGTGCTACAAAGTCTTGACTCAGGGAGGTTAAATATAAATGCACACCACACTTTCAGATTTTGTCATGCTATATGAAACTCATACAAAATCTAAATCTGAAAGGGATCATTAAGTGTGACTATTTTTAGAAGATGTTTTATTTTCAATAATTGTTGCTCCCGGGTTCCTGAAGAAGCTGCTGTCTTTCTGTGTGTGTGTGTGAACAGGATTGTGGAGAACGGCCAGGAGCGAGTGGAAGTGGTGGAAGATGGTCAGTTAAAATCCCTTACAGTTAATGGTAAGGAGCAGCTACTAAGACTGGATAACAAGTAAATATCTCGCCACAAAATTTGACCAACATGCAATTGTCTCATCTGGAAAAAAAAAAAAAAAAGTCTCATCTCTCTCTGTTCCTCTCATTCCCAAAGAAGAATTTTCTCATGTTAGCTTAGTTGCCAGGGAGGAGAGGGACATGTTTTCAGTATTTGTATATTTGTATTTATTCCATTATTTAGGGGGACCAGCTTGCTGGGATTTGTTGTTTTTATTTTCTGAATTTATTGAATTGTACTTTTCTGCCATAAACGCTAAGTTGGCTGTGTGCTGTATATTTTCTTTTTCCTTCATTCAGGGTGTATATCGTCTTCGGTGTTGTGGCAGAAAAAAGATGCTGTATGTTTAACTTGCGCATGTCATTTTTGCTCCCTTTTATTTGATTAGTTTAACAAGTGAATGAGAAGCTTAACCACCTCACATTAATGTCTTTAACATAAACTCCACCTTGCTAACCTGTTGGCTATTGTTCATGCGAGTGTAATAAGATTTGTGTTCATTAATAAATTAATTATAACAACATGCATATTTTGCTCATTTTCTCTGTTTGGAAGAGTGTTTGGTTTCTTTCTGCATGATAGAAGAAGGCTACCTTTATGATTTCACATTAACTGCTTCGCCAGCTCAGACTGTGAATTTAAACAGCAGCACCAGCTAAAGGGGACTCACTGAGGACTTTTTTTTTCCCCGTCATGCAGCTCAGATTCAATAAATAAAGCTTGGTTTGTGAAACGTCATGGAAACCCCAGTGCCCTCATCTGGTGTCTGTGTGTTTCTTGTGGCTTGAGTGGCTTTGAATCATCTCTCCTCATGGATGTGTGAGTTTACCTGCTTATACGCCCGATCGCAACCGCACTAAAAAGGAACTACACCGGCTGCTTCCTGTTGTACACTCACTGACCACCCATCACACAGCTCACCGTGTGTATTATATAACTTACTAATGCCTTAGTGACTCACATTAGGGTTTGGTGCCTGTCTGTCCTCACTCAAGTAACCCTTGTCATTGTTAGATGTGTCTTCACTGGAATTTCATCCATCTTCAATCTTTGAGCTTTTTTTTTTCTGTTCCCTGATGGGTATATTTCCATTGAACAAGTCAGCTAATTTTTAAAATGTCCCCTTATTCACACACGTCCACAAGGTTATAAAAGTTCTGTTGGCTACAGCATTTACTCACCAATAGAACCCATTAAATGCAGAAACATTTAAGTTTTTGTGGTAATTGCTGCTGAAGATAAAAGCTGAAGCCTTTGAATGTTTGTTCAATATCCCAGGATCTCATTAAAAGAGGAAATTAAATTTCCCTAAATATCGACCAGAATCTCAAGTTTTATTAAAGGTTTAAACATTTTTGAGATCTGTATGTTGATGAGTGTGGGAAGATTTTCAAATGTTTTCTCATATCTCTTTGTCAGTCTCTTTATTCCTCTCTTTATCCATCAATGTCCGTCTGTCACTGCATTATTCATGCATCTATTTATTCTTTTGTCTACTGTCCATTGCTTTGTCCAGTTACCTATCTATTCCTCCATCCATCATTTATCTGTCTACCTATCCATCCTTTTTTGTCTATTATTCATTTCTTTATTCAGCCTTTAACTTGTTTCCATTATCTCACCCATTCATCCTTCCAACTATTGTTCATCCATCTACCAATTTTTTATCCATTATTCATCCAACATTTCACCTATCCAATCCTTTATTCTCACATTACCTGTCCACTGTAATTGTCAATTATCCATCAAACCATCCATCCCTCCTTTTTGTCCAGCATATGTCCATCCATCCCCTTGTGTCCTGTCTCTGTCCTTTCTGTTTTTTCTAGGTTCCAGACAAGAATGAGCTGGAACTCGGATTACAACACTGCAAATCATAATTCAGTTTATCTACTTCATTTTTACATTTTCCTCTACATGATTGCAAAAGAAAAATCATATCCAAATAGGACTGCTACATACATTTAATTTAAATTAATGGTACAATCTGTCCCATAATGCTTTAGTATAAAATCCTTTCAAAATGATGCACCTGGCCATGAAAATTCATTTGTTTCTAGACTAGACTAAACCCCCAATGTTGCTGATTTGCTGCTTAATCTCTTTAATGTCTTATGAAGTGTAAAATGAAGATGTACACGAGATAAGACACTTTTGCTCATGGGATTTCCTGTCTTAAACCATAAAGCTGGAGTCATGGAGATTGCATTTGTTTTACAGCTTGCTCAGTGGAACACAGAAAAACATGAGTGTTCCTAAAAGAATGTGCTCATGGCTAGTTTATTTGAACAGGGCCCACTTCAGCTTTTGAGACATGTCAAGCAAAGGAAGCAATAAAATCGGGGTGAGGCCTGCAATGAGTCAAACTGAAGCTGTAGAGCTTCCACTTGGATTTCTAACTTTTTACATATCTGATTCCAAATGTGTCTGGCAGAGCTGGTGTTTAGATTAACACAGAATCTATTTCAGTTTGACCTCTTTAGATTTCTCTTATGAGTAGCAATAGATTAAATGCTAGACTAAAAGATTTCATTTATAACCCTTCAGGTTGGCTCTGTCACCTCTTTTCCGTCAGTATAATTTTATTTAAATGTGACGTGTAAGATCAATGTTTTTTGTTTTTTTTTAACCCTGTATTTTAGAGCCCCAGAATCAATCATTTAAGAGATTGAAGAACTCTTCAGGGTGTAGGTGTCGGATTTGTTGAGCAATAGCGCCATCTTCCGGTCATACTGGAGTTTCTCTTAACCTTACTGTTAACAGTTTGAACAGTATTACCATTTTTGGTGCGTTTAGCATGTTAATAGGATTAGAAATAAATAGAAAATGTCGAGATACTGAAGGATGTGTGTTTTCACTGCACTATTAACATTATTTTGAACTTCAAAATAAGTTCAAAACAACAGAATAGCATCACTTCAAAACTTAAAGCGATGCTATTCTGACTTCAGTACAATTTGTGGTTACTTTAGCCACCTCTAGTTATTTCACTGAATAAAATACGAACCTCTAGCAAACAAAAATGCACAACATAGAAGCCTAAACAGTTTGTTAAAGTCAGACTTCTTTTGTTTAAGTTTTGTTGTTGAAGTGAAAAGGGCATGCTGTAAGCATATGTTACTAGAAGTATTTTTTGCGCAGTTCTATACATCGTCATCGTAACGCATATTCTGAGATGTTCCTGTAATAAATGAGAAAGCAAAGAAATCCTACTGAAGTGCAAAAGTTCTCAAATCTTTCTAGTTTAGATCTCGGACCAGTAAAATATTACTTGACCTCAAGTTAAACTTATTGATGAAAGAAGATCCTGCAGATGAGAAAACTAGCAACAAATGCTGTGAGTTTTACAACAGACAAAATGTCTGGTCAATGAGGCTATTTTCTCTAGACTCATAGGCAGAAAATGTAATTTAGAAATCTGATGTTTGATAGAGATTATTGTTCTTGGTAAACAGAACACAAACATCCGCAAATATTCATGAAAGAAGACATAATAGTTGATAATATATTTATTACAACAAATATTACTGATATTGGGGAAAAAAAATAAACAATACAACTTAAATGTACAATCATAATACATTTATTTGCTTAACGGAAAACATTAGGTGGTTTAAAAGTGTATCTCTTGTGACCACTAGATGTCATCATTTGTATGCAAACAGAAAATAATCCCAAATAGGCAAAACTACCATTTAGAGAAAGAATCACAAAACCCCGAGTTCAGTTGAACTCAATTTACTACCGAAAGCAAGTCTGAAGAAACAAGATATTTTTTAAAAAGTGCCTTAAAAATGTAAACCAATGTCAGTTAATTAGGTACAAAAATTGCTATTCTTCTCTTCAGCAAAAGAAAAAGTTTTTTTTCCTCCTCTGCATGGAAAAACAGTAACCAAGAAAACTCTTGCTGCTTTTGCTATTCCCTCGTCATCCATCTGCTCCAGTATGACACACACGTCTGATTTGTTACACCGCCCCCATCCTCACCTCACCTCGCCTCACCTTATACCCCCACAGCCTTTCCTCCCACAAACACACAGAAACACAGTCTGCTTGACAGCTTAGCACGACACCAGAGCCTCTAGCCACTGGCTATTTTATGAACGATGGGAAAAGATAAGCCGCCTGCTTCTCCTCGGCCGTGTCTGAACAAGGATTTTATCTGTCAGTGCTCAGCAGTGGGGTCCCCATCAGCACGACACCAGACATCCTGAACCCAGCGATGGTGGACTGTTGAATATAATCTGGCTGAAGTTGTCATCTAGAGTTAGCCCTCCTTTGGAGCTGTGATTTATTTCAGACTCTCTAAGTCCATGATTCAACCTCCAGTCTGCTGCGTGTAACGCTGTAAATGTCTCTCTCATATAGATTTAGTGTTAAGGTGTAACTTGGTGGTTGTGTTCATGCCTGCATTACAACTAGCCACATAATTTAACCTGGAGACAAATGACAGGTGCTCTCAGCACAATAGCTGCAACTGAAACATCTTACTGCTGAAGGGTGTTCACTTTTTAAATTAAGTCTTTGATCCAGAAAATAATAGACCACTTATTTGAACATTAACTAAAACCTCATTATCACTATAGCTCTTTGATATTGTCTTTGTTTTATTTAATTAAATGCTGCTGGATTATGCGACTTGGTAGCAGAAGAAGCCCTATTACAGAGGTAGCAGGATGCCTAATAGATGCAAATATTGATCCTCTGGAGTAGCGGAGGCTGGAATGAAGCAGGCGGCCTTGAAGTCACAAATGTTTTGGCTTAATCCAGCTATCTAGCATCACCTGATGGGATCGTGAAACAAATATGGGTTAGAATTGAGAGAAAAAGCCACCAATTTTCCTGCTCTCTGGTGGTCCACTGAGAGCTGCTGTCTCCTTGTAGGGTCGACTCTTGGTTGTCCAGTTTAATAAGCTGGTTTGTAAACTCTGAAAACAAAAGGCACTCTAGTTTGAGGCTAAAATAGCATAAATAACCTTAAAGTGTGAGCTTTTTCAGTGAGAAGATAAACACGTTTTCTGTGGATTGTTTCAGAATAAGTAAGAAAAAATAAAGTCCTTTTGTGAGGAATAAATCACAAATCACAAGGTCATGATGAATGACCTTGGGTGAAATGTGTTGGTTAAAACCTGGGTATCATGACATTCTTTTGCTGGAACTGAAAAAGGTTTTACCTGAAGCACTCAAAAACCATTTGAAAGACATTTTATACATTCACAAGCCAGCTTACTTTGTATGTTTCCTCAAGTTGCTTGTTCACAAATGGCTTGGTAGAAAGCTGACGATTTTAGACATCTTGGTGAGGTGAAGACAACATGTTGAAGATCAAATTAAAAAAAGAAGACTTTGGTGACTGAATGTGGCATTGCTGCCAGTTCCAGCCATCCTGTGTTGTTTTTTTTTTTCAGGAACTGATGATCCACTTTTTATGTTCAACCACAGGTCAGACAGACAGTGGTCAAATAATCACTGTGTGGACAAAACAACTTAACATCAATTACATGAATTAATGCTAACAAACATGAATTAAACATAGCTTGTATCAACATTTCAGGCTGGTGGTGGAAGTATAACGGTGTGCTAGATATTTTCTTGGCATACTTTGGACCTTTTACTACCAGATGAGCATTATTTACACACTATAATCTGAGTATTGTTCCTGCCAATGTCCATCCAGCCACAACAATTATTACTTTCAACAGAACAATGCACTGCCACAATATTTTGATCATCTCAAGCTGGTTTATTGAACATAAAGATTAATTCTTCTCAAAGAGACCTCCATGCTTGATTGCAGTTGTTGCTGCCCAACCAGTTGTTAGGTTTACTGGGCAATCACTTTTTCCACACAAAGCCATGTGGGTTAGGTTTTGCTTTTTTCTCTCTCTCTTTATGGTAAAAACCATTTAAAAAACTGCATTTTCTGTTTACTTGTGTTGTTTGATGTTTTGATATATGAAAGTGTAACAAACATGTAGAAAAGAGGGCAAACACTATTCACACCACTCCATTTACACAGCGGAGGTTTTATCATGCTCTGGGCTCTGCTGTGTTTTATATAGAAAAAAAAAGTCCCACTGCTTATGTGTTCATGTTAGTTATATTTTTTTTACAAGTTGGTGCAGACCCTCCTTTAATGGGAGCGGTTCCAGGAAGGCGAGCATCTGGCTTTCTTTCTTCTCCTCAGCGCTGCCTTAATTACACAACACAATGGCGATCCGATCTGCCTGTAATCTTCTAGCATAATAACCCCTCCACTCCCACCCCCAACCACAGCCACCTCACACCATTCCCTGCCTGCCACTAATTCAATATAAATGTAAATTACCTAGAGAGAAGAATAACCAAATCTCATTTTATTTACATGACTAATCACAATCAAAGTCAGGCAGATGAAAAATGAATGAAATATATGCCTGGAGTTTGATTGAAGGAGGGGGGGTCTGTTTACCTTAAGGGTACCTGGTTTATATCATCTCTGTTTTTTTCTTCTTGCTTACATCAATATACCTTTTCGGACTCACGCCTAACTTGCAGTAATATAAGTTTGTATCTCTATTCCTGTGTCTGATTGTATTCAAACAGCCAAGGGCATCAGAAGGCAATATGTTTTTCTCTTTTGCAACAAACACATCTCATGTCAAAAGGGACAGGGGAAAAAAAACGACTTTATGTTGAACACCTCGGGCAATCCAACCAGACAGCGATAAGCTTAGGTGTGATTCATTCCCTCTCTGCTCACACCCACAGATATTGCCCCCCAAGACCCATTTGAGGAGGAGTTTCGCAGCCGCAGACAAAACATGCTCCCCGGTTTGGGCCTCCACCAGCGCTACCTGAGGAACTCCCCCCAGAACCCCTCCGAGGAAGAGGAGGAGCACGGCCCACAGAGCCTGGGACTAACGAGAGGTCCGCCCTGCTGCCACTGCAGGCCTGATTAATTACCAACACACAGAGCTCTGCCTTAAAGACTCCTAATGAGCACAGCTAATTGTCTGCTTTTGTGCCTGATGGCCTCACAAAGCACAGTGACGACGTCTGATTGGCAGATGTAAACACCGAGGACAGAGATGTTCATTAGCCAGCTCTGTTTTACGTCGCCGTAACAACCAGAGGTCAGAGTCGGCCCCCTGTTTTCCTTCACGGGGTCAGGAAGTCAGGCACAAAAGCTGAGCAATTACACACAGCCACCGAGCGTTTTACACACGGCGGCTTCGTTAGCTGAGGAGGGAACCTTTAATTTCAACGTGCATAGTTCCTGCTGAGATACAAAGAGCCTGATTTTCAGTCACTCTCTCTGTCTTAGGGAGATTTTAACTAGCATTCCTGTCTGAAACCCAGAGAAAATGAGGGCAAAATCAACAGCGAGGTCTGACAAGTCCAAAAAAAAAAAAAGAAGCAAAATTACAAATTTAACAAGCCAAATGTGGTGTAGTTTACTAACAGTTCATTAATCATTCACAAAACCATGTCAACATGCTGCAAAATATTATGGATGACCTATGGTTGCTTTGATGAGTCTTATGTGTTCTGCAAGATGTGGACCTTCTGGAAAAAGAGCTCCATCTGGATCACCGATGCAGTTCAGTTTTTTGGGTAATGAGAATAATTCCAATTAATGACTAAATGTTCTCAATTTTAGCACTAAAGAAAGACCCTCATAATGCAAGAAAATGCTTCCTTCAGTTACGACATCTACATTCCTGCTTCCACAATTAATCATTTTTTATTAATTGCCAGCAAAATGCTTGCAAACATATTTATCCTACTTTAACAAATGTCAGTGTGCAAGATTAAAAAAATTTAAATATATGATAAATGGTTTAAAAAAATCTGAAAAATATGGCATACCTTTGTATTCAGCTACTTTTCCTCCAATATGCCGAAATAAAATGTAGCGTAACAAACTGCATGCAAAAGTAACATGATTAACCTCAATATAAATACATTTGTTATATTTGGATCTCATAGAGAACATTGATGAACAAACAGCATCATGAAGACCAAGAGCCACAACAAACAGGTCATGGATAAAGTTGCTGAGAAAAAGACATCTATGTGAAACAATCTTCCAAATCTAACAATTTATGGCTGTCAAGCTCAGCTGATTGGGGAAAGAAAGGCTGTTGCAACTCCGGAAAAACAGCAGAGAAGAACATCTGTTAAAACTTGAAAATGGATCCTCACAGATTTTCTCATTTTCAGTCTATTTTGAAAAACAGAATGGGCAAAAGTTTGATTTTCTGAAAAGCAGGTAGAGACATTCACTAAAGGGGTCGCTGCTGTAAATGCAGGAAAAGGTTTTCTACAAAATACTCAAGGAGGCTGAATATAAATTAACCACATCTTTCAATCTTTTACTTGTAAGAAAAAGAAACATCTTGAAGACTCAGTATAATTTTTCTTAACTTCACAATTATTGTCTGTTTTGTGTTACTCTAGCACATAAAATTACAATAAAATCAGTTAAAGTTTGTGGATGTAGCAATGATTTGGAAACTTTTGGTAGGTGTAAATAATTTTGTTGTACGCTATTTGTAATGGGGTAGTTTAAGAGTTGTTGACACCAAAAGAATCCATGGGTTAAACAATGCCCTCATTTACTGATACTATTTTCTTCTTTGCTGTTTTGTAGGACATGTGGACACCAAGAGGAAGAAGCTGTGGCTGAAGGAGGCAGAATCCAAAAAGAAGCGAGCTCCTCGGCATTTCCCTCGTTTCAGTGGATTTGGTACCTATTTTTGAACAGTTTTCAGTTATATTTGGCAGATGCGCCTTCAGCTGTATGTGGCATTAATTTGCTTTGGCTAAAATTCAGAGGTGCTACTCTGCTTCTGCATCATAGTTCCCTTTTTTCTATTAACTGCAGCAAAGAGAATTATGTCTCTCCTGCTTGTATTAACCAAAACCATTCTCTCTGAGTTCTCCGCTAAATATTTAGATTTGTACAGTATTCATTGTAGTTTACTAGTTGGCAGTGGTGGTTCTTGCATGAACGGAGCCTTAGCTGAGACCCAACCAATTAAAATGTAGGAAATCATCTATATTCTGAGGTAGAATAAATTGCAATGGACTTCCACATAAAGCATGTAAAAGTCTCCCATTCTCCAGCAGGAAGCAGGAGACGCCAGCTCTGAATTGAATGTACATGAATAAAAGCAATAGAAAACTTGTTCAAGGTGCAACTGTGAGGTTTTCAGGTTTTAAATTAATTTTATGTTTTTTACCTGATGCTTGTGTGCTCCCCTTTCCAACTCAACCCTAGGCAACTGGCCAAATGGCCCACATCAAAAGCTTTATATAAAAAAAAACATTCATGGGTTTGGCCTTGAAGATTTGCAGCTAACACACACACAAAAAAAATCTAAATAATTTTTTTCTGATTGAGCTTTATCGGTTGCTTTGTGCGTATTTGAAAAGATACAGGTGGAAGGAGAATCACAGGAGCAGCTCTGTTTGAAATTAGCAGAAAGTTTCTGACACTGCACAGCATGTGAGTCAGTGAAGGTCAAACCATTTAGTGGATCCATCTTTAATAGGAGACAAAGAGGAAGAGGGAAAACTGAAAAATATGAGATATGAGTGGTAAAAAGGCTTAAAGCTTTGGAGAGTATTAGGAAATGATTAACTTGTTCAGCTCAGTTGAATCACATTTTTCCACAGCATGAAAGGACACGATTACCGCTCTTAAATACTATCCAGAGAGAACCCATGCATGCACAGGGAGAACATGCAAACTCCATGCAGAAAAACCCAGGCTGGGAATTGAACCCAGGACCTTCTTGCTGCAAGGCAACAGCGCTACCCACTGCGCCACTGTGCAGCCCTCTTAAATACTACTTTAGAGAATTAATTGTTTGTGAACTCATTGTATTTGTAATAGTTTTCTCAAGAAATGTTTTCCTCATTTGATGACTCCTGACAAATCCAAGAGAAATGTTCATTTTTTATGGACTCTCATGATTAAATGCTTAAAGAAAGAAAACATAACCTGAGTTTTTTTTAAAATTATTATGTTGACAATATGTTTTGGATAATTGTGGTAACTGAAAGACTTTAAATGACTCATTGTTATTGTTTCTGGCAAATGTTGACATATTTTTATATACGGTGTCCTAGTGCATCATGACAAGCTTTTCTTTTTAAGTTAAACAGGCCCACAGCATCACTGGGCCTCCACCACACTCAACAGAGGAGATGAGGTGCTTTTCTACAAATTGATGCTTGATTTTACTCCACACTAATGGTCACTCGTCAAACGCATCAAGAAACACTGTTTTGTGTTGAAAAACAACTGCTGATGAACTTACTGAAGAGGAAGAGCTGATCCTCAGGGCTGAGCCAAATTGGTCAACATTTTCATCACTCACCTGTCATAATGATACTTTGGTAAAACAAATCCATTGCACCAATAAATCTTAAATAAAAAAATAATTTATGCAAACATTGCACATGCCATTTAACAGTATAGAACATTAAAATTCTGTGTATAGGGCACTATCAAGGTTTTGATTACAGTTCCTTCCAAAAGAAATTGAAAAGAGTGCCATTAGGAAATCTGCGAATTTCACAAATTTGTTCTTAATCAAAGATTGGCAAGAAGATAGAAAGGAAATGAAACCCAAATGAACATCTGTGGTAAAAAACTAAGACTGCATGTCGAACAAATCATTGCCATGGTGGAACATGGTGGTGGCAGCAGGATGAAGTGGGAGCAGCTTAACCTTCCACAATTATGCATTTCAATGTGATGGTGTATCAGAAAAAAACTCAATAAAATACATTAAGTTGTCACAAATGTGTAAAAGTTCAAGGGGTTTTAGTACTTCCGCAAGGAATTTATATGGTTATTTGCATCTTTTTACATTGTTAAACTTAAAAACATTTGTATTCAGATGCATGCGTTTCTCTATGCTGTCAAACAGTTTATTATTTCAGAGTCATCTGCTCTTATTGTATGCGTGGATGTTTACCAGTTGCTCTCTAGGGAACAGTAACTGAATGGTGAACAAAACACCCTGAATTTCCCTGTCACATGTGCAGCATTCCCACATTATTTTGAATGAGTCTGCCTGCAGTAGTTAGTATTATTCATCCGGCAGAACTCTTGCACATGACCCAGCAACTCATTTTGCCCTTATTCCCATGCAGCCAGCAGTCTCTGAGGGTTTAATTAAACTGTGTCGAAGCAGAGGCCCATCTCTTGCCATTGCCTTAAAATCTCGCAAGCGTTCCTCCCGCTGACTTCCACTCAGAGGACGTCGACATCCTGAAGAGCAAAGAGGCGAGGCAGCAGCACAATGTCAAGCTCTTCTGTGTCAACCGGTGGCTGCTTGAGAGAAAACAGCACCTGAGTGAAGTGGAGCGCCTGTTGACACCCATTACAACACAAAGAGAAATTAGGTCACAAGTAAGTGTTATACACTGTAAGGCAAATGAGAATAAAAAGAGAGCATCGACCTGAATCAGACTGATTTAAAAACCAGCTGCTAAAACCAAAAATCCTTCTTTTAAAATATCAGAGCATAAGTGGAAGACACAGTAAAAGGGTAAAATAGTTTTCAAAACATATTTGATGGCAGTGTTCCTTTTTGAATTTAGCCCTAATTTCCCCTTCTAAGTTTATGGGAGTCCAACGCTAGACCTCATAATACAGTCATTGTCAGTAACTTAGAATATCATTCAAATAAGGCTCATTGTCAGGTTAAAAGTACTGTTTGAAAATAATAACCTTTAAGCAGGTATTTAATATAATTTTTATTAGGTTCACATATCTGTATTTAAATACTTATTTTGGTCAGGTGTACAGTTACATGTTTTTTTAACTGTAAGTAGAAAATCCTCATAATTAACAAAATAAAGGCTTTAAAAACATCAGTAAGTCTGTGATTAATATATCACTTAGTGAATTTAGTGAAATAAACTATTCTAATAGTAATATTCTAATTTATTGAATTTATGTGCACATGGAGAACTTTGTTACAAATGTAACCTAACATTTTAATTCTTCATATAAATACAAGGTATTTTTTTAAATGTAAGTTTTGATTTCATTGAATTTATGAATTCTCATTTTAACTTTATCTTCACACTAAGAGAACAAAACTGTAGTTTTTAGTTGTAATTTCCTTAAAGATGTGCCTTTTGTAAATACAAGAATAGAAAAGGTAATTTCTGACAAAATGACCAGGTTTTATAGCACTTTTGTAAAGTGTGAAATCAGACAATTTTAACAGCAGGTAGACAACCCACTTGTTAACTTGTCAGCAGGGTAAGTAAAAACTCGATGGTAAGGAAGCAAGCTGGGATGCTCTCTAACTTGTTATAGAACAAGCTATCAAGCTATTTTATGTACTTAACATGCTAGAAGGCTAAAAATAAGCCAGCATGGCATCAGGTTTGCTAGTTGCACAGTTAAACTAGTGAGTTCACCAATTCTTTGGTTAGCTTGCTAGAACTGGAGTTTATAATTCAAATGTAAAAACATTTCAATAATCCTACAGGGAAATAAAATGCTGTACATCATATAGTTTTTTTTTCAAAAGGTTGTTGCAGATACTGGTGACTGTTGGCATGCCGGAACTCCTGTAGCAGTCTGTAATACAGTGATCTGAACAAGCCTCTGACATGACAGAATACACTGCTGTCATATAACAGTCTCATGAAAATGATTCTCAGAGGTTTCCCAAATATTTCTGAAAAATACTTTTTTGCACAATAATATCCAGATGTTCCAAAGTGGTCCAAAGAACAGACAGCCTGGTTGTCATCCTGACACCCCAAAGGATGACTGCAGAAGAGATTACACTCCGCACAGCAGACTTACAAAATATATGCAGTACCCTGCTGCAAAACATGAAGGACCTAAGCTTCCCCAAGAAGCACAGTTTGCTATGTCCATTCTTCCAGACAGCTTTACTGTTGCAATTCTGGTCCAGTCTGTTGCCCAGGTGAGCAATGCAGTATTTATATTCCTCAGTTTCTTCTCGAATCATTGAAATAGGTGTCTGTTTCTCCTGAAATCTACAATGTTTGTTTTGTTCACATTCAATATATGATTATTGTTTCCCCAGCAGCTCTCTGTGTGCAACTTCTTCACCATCTCTGATAGCGATGGTCTTTCAGATGACTGCAGTCATTTCTGTAGATGACAAGAGTCTGTTTTGTATTGGAAGTCAGAGTTGTACAGAATGAAAATAAATGGTGAGAGTACAGTCCCCTGTGGTGTGTTTCTGTACTGTTTTCCACCTGGTTAGACACACATCCCTTCAGTCTTACAAAATGTGGTTTGTTTGTCAGGTAGGCATTGATCCAGGTGATTGTTGAAGCCTCTACCTGCCATCAGGAGTTTCTGGCAAATAAAATCAGGTTGAATTGTGTTCAATTCTCTGGAGAAATTAAAGAACATGATTCTCACAGTGCTGAAAGAACTTTCTAGCTACTTAGTGTGTTAAACAACTTGCTAGTAGGCTTCTTTATATTCTCTTCCACTGTCTTCCTTGGTAGTTAGATTGTTATCAGGCTAGTTAACACCCTAGTTTCTTGCTCCCAAGTTAGATTATTGTAGGCTGCGTTTGTTGCAGTCTGCTGTGAAATACAGTGACTGTAGCTGCGTTTAGATGCATGCCTGATTAAATTAAAAGTACATAAAACAAAATAAGCTTATTTCTTCTTCAGAATGATCTAATTGGTTTGTTGCTGTATCCTTCACCGATCCCTAGCATCTCAAACAAGTTTTCAACAGTCAACACTGTGCAGGAGTTCTCTGCTCATTGCAAAGGGTCCAAAATGATAGAGTTCTTCAGGGCTGCTAACCATTAAAGAAAAAAGACATGGAAGTTTGAAAATCCTCATATTGTGGATCAGCTGTCAGACAGAGATTTAGGAGCTACTAAATTGGAGTGAGAATATTTTTTCCAGTGGTGCACTCAGCAGATTAGAGGTAAGGCGAGGGGGTGTTTCATAGCTGGAGAAAGCATTCATACCTCCACCTCCAACAATTACTTGGAACACATTTATGTAAATGACTTGTTTCTCAATACAAAATCAATCAATCCTGAAACATAATTTTACATAAACCTGTTATTTTTTTTTCTTTGCTTTGTTTTTTGGGGGGAGGTTTTAAAAGGCGACGTTTTCTTCACACTAAGCAAAATTAAACACATTTTCACATTTGAGTGAGTGGCTGTTTCTTTGTTCTTAGTGATGTTTTGATTGTGCTCCTGTTTACCAGAAAATAACTATTACTTGGGCTTGTCTTCAGAATTGAGGAATTATTTATACAAGCCAAAACAGCAGCCTTGAATTTTGTGCTTGTTTACAAGTTGGATTGGGTGCATGAATCCGTAGCAATTTCAGACTACGGCAGTACACCAGACTATTGTCAGAAGGATGTATGAGAGTAAATAAAGTTTTTGTCTGACAGAGTTGCTATTTTTTTTCTGACAGACACAGAAACTTCTCTGGACAGTCTGGGTGCCACTTAATCCCCAGATAGAGGAGAGTGAAGCTCAGCAAGGAACTGGAGGTGCAAAATGTACTTATTTTTGGTTCCAGCTTGCAGGAGATATAGAAAGAAAAGTGTTGAGATGCTCTCTTAAAAAGTAAAGTGACATTGTTTGGAGGAAAAGCTGTCCAAACCACTGCTGGGAATTAAACGGTTTTCACCGTTGCTATACAACTACACTTCATCACTACATAATTCCTTTATGGTGAAACAAGGTGGTGGCTTCGTCATGCCGTGATGATGCTGTTTGTCACCAGGGATAGGAGACGTGGATAGGGCTTGGTAGACAAAGAATTTAAGAAATTATGTCCTTTAAAATCAATAGATCTTGTTTTTTGCATTTTTACTTCAAATTGTTTTTAATCAACTTTTCCTTTTCTCTCCAGTTCAAGGATTCCATTCGTTTTCACACATCTGTCTCTTTCTTGTGAATAACCCTCACACAACCTCTCAGTCTCTTAATCATCTCTCAAATACTTGTATTAAAAGGTTCTCAAAATCATTTTCCTCAATGTCAGGAGAAGTCCAGCATCTGAACATAAAATGCTGCTGCTACAGGTTTGAGGACAGTAATTTCAAGTGCAATGAAAACTTCACCTGGAAAGCTTCGTCTTCCAACAAAAACTGGATGTAGTTTCCACCTCATCGCTGAGATGTTACTTTGTGACTAAAATGATATGAAATGTGTTTCAGGGGGAGACAGTTTCCACATAAAAGCGGAGCGCTGATTAGAAGCAAACTCTGAATTCAGAAAAATGTAAAAAAAAAAAAAAATCAAACTGTGAGACAGAAATATAAAAGGGACAATCTACAGCCCCATTTAAATGACAAAAACACCGCTCTCCTGCTGCGTGCAATCAGCACAAAAACATACAAGCAGCGACTATACGAAACAATATGTAAATCACTCTGCGAGCTGCCTCTGAAAGAAGCATTTACTCCCCATATATGGAGGCTGTTGACACAAATATTGTGCTATTTGAACTTTTTTTCCCCAGAAAGTATTTATTTTTTCCGCTCTCGCAGTAGAACACAAATATATAAGGCGTCTTGTAGATTAGACTGGTTGTTATCAAGAACATGTACTTTCACTGAGTGCACCAACAAACGCTGCCATAATAGAGTTATTTACATTCAGTATCTGTGTTGTACTTTAAAGAACCACGAAAACTGTTTAAGAAGTTATTTTTCTGTGGCATTCATCTTGAAGTTAATATTTTCAAGTCTGCCGGGACCCAAAATTTCAGTGCTAAATGGGTGGTTTAGAACATTTTGTCTGTTCATTCTCTTGACTGTGAAAGGAGAAAGCGACTGTGCCTCTGCAGAGAGAGCAACAACACTCCACAGTGGAGAGAAAGACATCATCACAGACCTTTTGAAAGCAGCAAAGAGCATGTTCCTTTGAAGCAAAAATCAGACCTATCTGAGATTAAATGATGGTCAAAGTGCTTCTTTAATATTGATGGATAATTTCAGAAAAGCCAGTGATCAAACATGAAACAGTGCTGGATTGTCTGCATGTGGGAAGGTTAAGTGGGAAATCAGTAATGCAGTTATGCTGTATGCATGCACCTAAAGGAAACATTTTCAGGAAAGTACGCATATGAACAGTTTAGATGAAAAGAGATAAATAGAGCAATACAGTGAGCAAATAATTTGTTTATTTAAAAAGAAATTCAGTCAGTTTTTTTTTAAATTAAAGTCTTGCAAAAGTGTTCATACTTATTGAGTATTTTCAGACTTTGTCACATTACAACCACAAGCTTCCATGTAATCCATTGTGATTTTTACATGACATAATTGTGAAGTGGAAGGACAAATATTATTAGGTCATTTCACAAATTGGACTTTTGAAAGGGTGTCAAATAGACAGCCTTTGAAAGAAAGTCATGATAAGTTTAATTTAAAAATTCCCTAAAGCAACAGCAGATGAGTAAAATACAGTGTTCTGGTTAGATAGGACCAAATTGTCATTTTTTCAAATGTGAAATATTCCACATATTTAAAAGTGAACACTGCACATCAACATGAACACACCTATTACATTTTGAAATATGGTGGTGGCCGCACAGTGCTGAGGGGATCTGGAGGCAAAGCTGGTCTGATGTGATTGGAAGATTTGCAATCTTAGCACAAGGTGATTTCACCTGTCAGGAGGGGTAAAATACAAATGCACGCTGCACTTTTAAGGTTAATATTTATAAATGCGATGGTCATGTAACATTTTCCTTCCACCGCCCAATTCTTCACTACTTTGTATTGATCTATCACACAAAATCCCATTAAAGCTTATGGTTATGTGAGGAAAGATGTGAAATTTTTCACGGGTATGCAAAATTTTCATCCCACTATATAGTGGAAAAGGAAACATTTGTTTCCTTTTCAATAGAAGGAAACAAACGTTTCCATTGTCAGAAATGTAAATGTGTATAAGCACAAAAACATAATGCTTTATTTTCTGGACTATATTCTGCAGTAATAGTTTGTGTAGAGCGTGCCTCATTGTTTATGTTTGTCCAAAATGCATAAAGTCAACGTCAAAAGAGTGAACTTCAAAAGAAGGTTTGAAGGAGTCATCTGTTGGTCTAATATGCTCACTTTCAGGCAGATAATGTGTAAAACAATATTTTTTTTCTACATTTCAGCCTTGCAGTAGCCACTGTTTGGTTTGAGTTTCTACAATCATTCCACATTTAAGCTCATCTAAAAGGTGTAACTGCACAAATGAACAGATTTCCACGTAGGTAGTTAGTGTAAACACTTATTTGTTTTATCAATTGAGTGTGCAGCCCTCAGCACGTCCCTGTCTGAAGAACAGCTCAAGATAATGCATCATCACGCTGCCTGCCCGCTCCACCTTTTTCATTGGCTACATTTTGATCAGACATCAAAGTTCCTGATAGGTTGCCACGACGGCGGAGGGTTGTTGCTGTTGCTAGGATGGCTGCCAGCTCGGAAAGCTCAGCAGGATACATGTAATGAATCATGGATGGTTGATTTTTCTCTAAGCACCCTAATCTGTGATGCAGATGAGCCCAAAGCCTACCCTTCTGCTTCAAACACACACACACACACACACGCACACGAGCACGCCCCTGCCCGCACACACACCCTCTACCTCTGGATGGGTTCATTAAAGGGAAAAAAAGATCAAGTTCAGATTTCAAGGGCTGGCATTTCAAATGGTGCCGTGGTTTCCAAAGAAGGTGGGGGAAGAGGAATAATAATGTCAATTCTAATGCAAAACAGAGAGGTTAAAGGTTATTATCAGTTGTTTATTGAAGGGGCAAAGACCAGTGGTGACCCCTGAGATTACCCTATGACTTGCAAATCTTGAAAAATCCCTGAAAGGGAGGATGCGTGCAAAAACAAGATAAATTTCTTCCAAGCAGAAGGTAAGAAAAGGGAAGTTAAACACAGAAAACTCAATGTTCTTGTTTTACCAACTCATGAAAGAGCCTCATTAGTGTTTACAAAAGGTCATCAATTGCAGCACAAATGCGCTACTGTGACTTAACAACCGCCTCGGGCATTTTTAATATCACACTGTTACTCTGCTCAGAGGGCACACAGGACTGTGTTTAGCTCACAACATTGGGGAGGATGCTACAGCCCTCCAACTGAACCACAGCATGCATGACTTATTTATTCATGTCCTGTAAAAAGTAAAAACAAAAATAAAAAAATAAAAACAACAGAGCAGCTGTTTTATATAAAGCAGGAAACAGTTAAACCGTTCAGATGAAACATTTCTCGTATAGACAGTGAACATTACCCACTGAGGGTAGGACAGTGTAAAAAGTGGTAATTACCTCCAACAGATGACAGACAATATGGGCCTGCTGCTTTAATGCTACACGGCAGAAATACAGAAACGAGCAGCTACAGTGACTCTGCTGTATGTAAACATCTTGTGCTGTTTGACGCTGTGGGTTTTTCTTCTACTGGGGTGATATTTCCTTTGATGTAATTATATGCTATATATCAGAGTTGGCACATCTTGCTGCATCCTTCTGCTTTCATGTTAAACGGAAATCCTTTGGGTATATCTTTCACTTTCTCTGCTTTTTCCGCCACAGTGGTTTGCAAAAGTGTTTCTAGCTGTTGAATTTTGTTTACACTTTGTGAAATTACAACCAAAAGTTTCAATGTATTTGATTATTTTTTGTGAGAGCGCTAAAACACTAAATAATCAATGTGAAGTGGTAAAAAGGTGGGATTCAGCTTTATTACAAATGTAAATCCAAAAAGAGTGATGTGCGTTTATATCCAGGTACCGTTAAAATCTTATGAAATATGAAAAGCCTTCCTGAACCCACTAAAGAAATGCATCCCTGGATTATAAGGTTACCACCACCATGATTTAAGGGGGACCTTTCAATATTATTGTTCAGGTATACATTTGATATGGAAGGAGGATTGGAATTATGGTTGTAAGGGGGTTGTAGTTAGGGTTAAATTAGGGTTGGGAGGAGGGTTTAAAGAAGGGTTGGATCTAGGATTGGAAGGAGGATTGGAATTAGAGTTAGGAGTTTTGGAATTAGGGTTAAAGTTAGGGTTGGGAAGAAAGTTTAAAGGAGTGCTGGAGTTGTAACCCTTCTTCCAACCCTCCATCCAACCTTTACCCTAGTCCATTAGCCTAACCCTTACCACAACCCTCGTGCAACAGGGAAGTTCTCAATTTACCAGTTACTTTACATTTTAATCCATGTTTCATTTCCCTTTACTTCATAATTATGCACTACATTGTACATGAAATCCCCATAACATATTTTGAAGTTTGTGTTTTTAACATGACAAAATGTTACAATGTATAAAAGGGATTGTATCTGAATGCAACATGGTTGACTATTTTCGTTTGACACCAAAACTTAATCTCTGTGGGGTGTCTCTTTCACATCCAGTCTCACTTTATCTATATTTTCCATTATTGGCCTTTTAATTAACCCAACGTCGTCATGCAAAAGTGCTTCCCTTGACAGTTCCGCTCTTTACTTTTGTTACCCTCTGCCCCCAGCATTTCCTCCTGGCATGTCACCGAATGGATCCTTCAGCAGCCAGTTGTGTACCCGATGCTAATACCTCCTGACACGTTTGTTCACGCCGTCTTTATCATTAATAATTATGCAAAAGAGGCGAGTTCTCACCCGAGCAAAAGAAAGCAATCTTAGTATGCAAATGGTTAAGGTCCCTGTGGAGTGTGGCGATTAGATGTGTGTTGATAAACTCACTTATGATGAGTGACAGGGAGCGGGATTGAAGTCGCGCTGGTCAGTCCTGCCGCAGACACTGATTAAAATCTCTGCAGCCAAATGCCAGCGAATCCCCAAGATGCATGATGGTACAGGGATGAAACTGTGTAAAATGTCATTGGGGCTGTTGTGCAGCCATTAATAACCTTAGAGGAGGAAGCAAGAAGGGTAATGAGAGAAGATTTTCCCACTGATCGTCTTTGGGTTTCCTGCTCAGACAGATGTTGAGTATGACTCCTCACCTTTGTCTCATAACCTTTCACTGAATCTCTTTAAATATCACGGCTGGACCATTAATCCCATGAAGCACCAATGTGACCCTTGTACACCTGGACTGAGTTGTGCACTTTATGAATATTTCACTAAATTTGAAAAAGCATCACATCTTAATATATAGAATTTTTTAAATGGTCCAAGGTGCAAGGAAAGCTTGCAAAACATGCATGACTGCCAATTGTATCCCATAATGCTACTCATTGTGATGAGTCATAGCAGAAGATAAGTTAATGTTATTGCCACAATTTTGGTTCTTTGAGCTACTAGATCGTATGGTGAGCTTACTTTTAAACTCTGTCATTCTGCAATAATCCTGTTTTTATTAAAAAATCACTAAATGTATTTTGTCATTTCAACGTAAGTTGACTGAAGACCAATCAACTTACGCTGTAAGATCTGAGGTGTAAAGGTTTTTTTTAAATTATTTTTTACAAAGATGTGTAAGGATTGCCGATTTTTTTGTTTATTTATCAAGTGTCTGATATTACCTACTGCAAACTTTCTTCCTAATGCGTCAAAAACGCAGAACAAAATCTGAAAGTCTTCTGTGAAGCTTTGTCCCTATGCCTTCATAATTATGGACTACATTGTACATAAAATCCCCATAACATACTTTGAAGTTTGTGTTTTTAACATGTCAAAATGTTGCAATGTAAAAAAGGGATTGTATCATCCTGTATAATGAGTTGTATAATGATTTAATATATTTAAGTGTTTAATATTAGCCTTTCTTATACTGCAGAAAAGTCAAACATTGTATCTGTTTTGCTTGGAATATCAAGATTTCTTTGGGCATCAAGCTAATTTTCTGCATGGGGATGGTGGGAGTTCACACTTTAAACTACAAATTAGTTTTATATATGAAATATTATTCATGCAGTATCAATGTTCTGAGGATTTTGCAGCATCTTGATGGACAGCAATGAGGAGAAGGGGAGGAGAGAGCCTTTCAGGGAGTGTAAGTTTAAAAGCTTGTTCGTTCCTTAATAAGATCAAAGGTATGGAGGCCTTGGACAGACATGAGAGGAGCAGCTTCTGCATTCTGCTCTTCATTCACTCCTAACAACGTAAGCAAAGAAGAAAAAAACAAGCTTTACTTTGTAGAGAAACCTGGACTAGATCCCATTAAGCAAACACTCAGGGACTTTCCAACAGTACTCCTCATGAAAATGACATGTTCGTCTTTTATTTTCTTTCCTTTTATGTTTGATAAGCTAAAGCGCCTCTCAGACCTGGAGCCAAAATCTGAACGTGACACGAAATGTTAAGCAGCTCTGCTTCTTTTTCTGATTGAGGCGAAGACTCGGTTCCAGATAGACTTCCCTTCTACAGAAACCCGGTGAAAGCATCAATTCTCCTTGAACTTTTCCACATTTGATCATATTACAACCACAGTCTTCTATGTATTTTATTGGGGTTTCATAAGAATGCCTAATTGAAATCATAAAGTGGAGGTTAAAACAGACAGCCTTATTTCTTTTTTACAAAAAAAAAGAAAACGAATTTCATGCATTTGAATTCAGTCCACTGCAGTAATATCTTGTCTTTCACATTTGAAAACTGACATATTTTCACCCCAGTCTATCTCACCAAGCAGTTGACCTGATTTCAGCATTGGCCTAAGATTAATCAAGTCTATACATAATCCATATTTAGACAATATGTCTACATTTAAACCAAGTAGGTTTGCTCTAATAGGCTCATTTAAATCTCACGTAATCAGCTACAAATCCATAAAAACCTCAAAGTATAAAAGCCAGACAGCACAAACCAAATTGTACTAGAATTTTGTTGTTTGATAATGTGAGAAAAACAACGTTGTATAGAAAATCGTTGCAGTATTTCGGTTTATTTCTTGAGAGAAAACTGATGAGAATAAAAGCATATTTACTTATTTTTAATGCAGGCAGATGAAAACAATTCACTTTATATATATAATATGTTACTAAACATTTTGTAACCTTTTTTTCCCTTCTGAATACTCAAATGAATGTTTGCATTTTTCTACATTGTTCATTGTGAAATAACGTTACTACAGTACAGGATTGATTTTGTGAGTCGCATGTATTGATTGCTCATAAAAACTTTAAATAAATATCCAACAATTTCAGGTCGGGAATGATTTGTGTAATCTAAAATTATTTGATAAAAAGAAATCTGCTTGGGCTTTTAAAAAAAACATACAAATATACAAGGACAGAGTCAACAGTGATTACAATAAACCGCAGTGATCAACAAATGGGAAGGAGCTGTAAGAGTCACTGAGGCCTGAGGCTGAAACGGCCCACTTGATTCTTGGAAGTATTCTTGGCCTCTCTGAGTTTTAATCTGCTTCTTCCAAGGTCAAATCGTTCATCGATTCCCTTTAAACCTCCCTGTTTAGAGAGCTGTTTCCTAACATCGATCCTGTTAATTTTTTCTTCTGCTTTCTATGGGTTTCTTCTTCGGTGGCAATGCTTTTTATAACCAGGCATTGTCTTGGGGCATTTACTCCAAGTTCTGGTCCCTGTGATGCTGCAGCGCTCCTTAGCCAGAGTAAGACGCTGAATTTAACATTTCTCACTTTGTAGACTTATCCGAGCTTAGGCTTTAATTTAGAAAAACCCTAAATTAAAAATCACTTTGAGTTAAACCAACCATCCAAAAGAGTGCAACGCATAATTTCTAATTTTGGGACTTTTACATTAATCCTCCCAAATGGAAGCTGACAGGATATCGCAGGCTATTGTAGCTAACCACATACCTCAGGAAGCAATTACGATGAATACGTTTTCTAATAAACTTGTTCCCATCAGATGATAAGCAATTAAACATGCGTAATTATGGTTTCCATACAGTAATTTCTAAGCTGATTAGGTTTGTGTGCTTTACAAGCTGAATGGGGTGAATATTAATAGAGCTTTTTGGTTTGGAGTTGCTGGTTAGTGGTGGCAGCTCATCAGTGAATCATATGCAAATGAGGCCTCAGGAAGTGCATGAAGCTTCATTCCCACCTATTAGAACTGTCAGGGGAGGGAGGGACATGTCAGCGGGTAGCACATACATGAATATGCATCTGAATGAGAACCCCACGCACTCATTGTTGAGCGGTAGGAAATTATATATTCTCTATACATGCTTCTCATCACTTTTCTACTTGTGATATAATCAGTATTATCCTCTATGTCCCAGTTTTCCACTTTTTAGGGTATCCCACACCACGATGAGCTGTCTTTGTATTCACATTTAATGCTACATAGTTCTTTAATTTTGTTTTCCCTTTCTGACCTTGTCTTTCCTGGGTTTGCAGTTGAACCAGATGTTTACAAGCTCTATACATAAGGAGAAAAAAAAGTTTTCCTCTTCACTGTCTGGCATTAAATCAGAAAATTTTCAACATTTCAAAATAACTAATTAGGATGCGTCCATTAGGGCAATTCACAACGTTTCAGTTAAGTGAAGGGACACTTGTGGATGTGTTTAAAGCCAACCCCTCAAACACATTGCTTCCTTGTGTGATGTCATGATAAAATCATAACAAATCAACCAAAAACAATTAATGATTTGCAACAGTGAATGAAAAACTCTAGCAGGATGCTTTTGGCAGCTTTATATTTTTGTTTGCAAATACTTTGTTTCGTAAAACAATTCAGTTCATAATTTGGCAGTCTATATACCAAATTACTCTGGCGTTGCATTTGACTAAGAACAGCTAAAAACTTTGTGTAATTAGCGTCTTTTAGTGTTCCACCCGCCTATCAGTCCGACCGTGCCAAACCATCACAGGGCGGATCTATTATAATGCTACTAAAAAACAACTTGGAATGTTGTCTGTCCTTCAGGTTAGCATTTTACAGTTGATTTTCAAGATATTAAAACAAAACTTCAATATCAGTTTGTGGTATTGATATATTATTATTGTACTTTGGATAGATGGACAGCCACACCAATGTTGCCATCCATCCCTCTGATGTATAATCCATTGGATTATACATTATACAAGGGATGTATAATCCAAGGAATGGTTGGATTATACAAAGTCAAAAACCAAATATTCCACAATCTTTTTTCACACTTATACTGACCTGGAAATTACTTAAGTCATATTTCAGGTTTTGCCAAAGTGCAGGAACCCTGTTTTTTTTATTTTTTATCTCACTGTCAACTTTAGAGTAAGATGAACTTAACTGGAACATTTTTCCAGATTAAAAACTTCACCATGTAGCAGAACTCCAAATTATTGGTATTAAAACACTTTTTAAAAAGCCATGACAATGCTGTAACAGATTAACTTTCACAAAATCAGGCAATGCTATCATTGTTTTAAGATTACATATTCCAGAGCTTTTAAAAAGATAACTAGACTATTAAGACCTCAACTTGCTTTAATATGGCCCGACTTCCTCAGAGCGCAAAAAACAACCGACTTCATTTCACATCCCGGTTTCCTTCTGTGCTGCAGAAGCAACCATTTCATCTGTACAAGCCAGTGTTTCCCCAGACACCAGCCGCCCTCAGGGATCACTCCGCATCATCTTCCAGCATTCAATCAAACCCTGTTCAGTAGCCGGTCAGACAGTTTGTTCGAAACTGCATCAGAATGAAGTCAAGCAGTGGACAGCAGAGCAGTGTTGTTTTAAAGTACGGTAGATTTATTATCAATCTGAATAAAGTAATCTTTTACTTCTCACACAAAATATATAGTTCTCACAGAGGCCCTCGGTGTGTTTCAGATAGCACAATATGAGGATTCTTTAAGTCATTCAGTGTCTATAGAGCAAATATTCTGCACAATATGTCACAATATACAAGCAATAGAGGGACAAATTTACCAAAATCCCCATATATTCTTTTCCTAAATATATAATCTTATTACTATTGATACAGGAGGACATGGTTTCTAAATAGAGGCTATAACTATCTCAGTTTGGTATATTTCACATTTAATATTCACAGAGATGTTCACGGACTGAAGAAAAAATGTGAAATATGTGGTACGTTGCAATTATTACAATCTGTGAGGCTTTTTTTTGTCGTAGTCCGAGATCCATAGTCACAAGAACACACATGCACATCAACATCTGACCATGTGATGCCGATGAATATATATATATATACTAGACTAGTGTCTTCTGTTCACAGAGGGGGCGAAATGTACGGAGTTTATAAATCCAGCAACAAGACTTCATCTGGAGGACAGAATCTGTACAGAAGGATGAGTTTCACACCAAGAATTTCATGTTTTTCGTGGTCTGAAAGTGTTACAGTTAAGAGCTGCAGCGTTTAAGTGACTTCATGTCTTAAAGCAAAAACACAAACATAACATCTGGTTCCCGCTTGTCAGGACTATTCTTAGTTTTTATGTTGCAAATAGTGCCTTGCAAAATATTTAATATTTTCACAAACCAAAAACTTTCATTTATTTCATGTATCTATTTGATAGACCAACACAAAGTAGCACATTAATTTGAAAGTGGGAGGAGAAGGGAAATTTGTTTCCAAGAATTTGAACAAATAAAAATTCAAAGAGGTGTGGTGTGCATTTGTTTTGTCACACCTTTATACCCCTGAAAATAGAGTGCAACCAACAGAGTCCAACTAAATCCATAAATCCAGCTGTTCTATGAAGGAGACTGAGGTCTGTTGCAACATTAGAGAACAAACAGCATGACAGAGACCAAGAAACACAGACAATAAGCCAGATTATAAAACAATAACCCAAGTTTTAAAAGTCTCACAGCTCATTCTTTGATTGATGATCTGGAAATTGCCAAATCAAAAACCTATCATAGCCGACAATCTAAATGCACAGATCAGAGAGCATTAATCAGAGCAGTCACCAGGACTCCCATAGTGACTCTGGATGAGCTACAGTCATATTGTCTCAGGTGAAAAGGCCTGTTGACAGCACAACTATTATCTGGCTTTTATAATATAGGAAGAAGTTGCAATGACTGAGACTGTAATTGAGCTTTTTGGCATACATGCAAAATGCTGAGGTAGTGGTAGCATACAAATACACACCACACATTTCTAACAATTTTCATTTTCTTTTTTTTACAGTTTTGCACCATTTTGTGTTGGTATCTCACATGAAATCCCAATAAAATGCATTGAATTTTGGGCTAGGATTTTGAAAGGCCTTTGAACATTTTTTTTGTCGAAGCAGTACATTTTGTAACATTAGAATATTTAGTAATGTCAGCCACACACACAAAAAAATGAATAAATAAATGAACACAGACTCTACCACAATTTTTCTTTTAGGATTTCACACAAAAAATGTAACCGATACAAAAAGAGAAAAAACAAACAATAGCTGCAGCCATAGAGTAGTTTTTAACAGGTGACAGCTCAATTAGTAATCTTCACGCGACTTTACATACACACCTCATCAGTGGCACTGCAACAGTATGTTCAGGAACAACACCACAGCATAGAGAACCGTGGGCTCATATTCAGAAATTGCACAGTAGGAACACAGATCTGCCTCCATTATCCTCAATCACCACAACATCCATCAAATCAACGTTCCAACTCTGGAATTCATGAATACGGACGGATCCGGCACGATATTCAGTATACAGCATTGTATGAAGGTGCAGAGGAGGTTGCAACAGAAGAGGAGACTAGAGGGGAGCGATGTCTGCACTGAGTGGGCAGAGAAGACCGGCGTTCCGAGATGGAAGAAGAGAAGGTCTTTACTGAGGGAGCGCTTTCAGGATGGCGTTCACCTCCTCTGCCACGGCCGTCAGAGCAAACTCAAACTGCTCCTGCAGAGAAGAAAGAAGAGGATAACGTGTTAGAGTGTGTCCAGGTTTGTAGCATGCCTTGAATGCCATTTAGAAATGACTGACAGCTGGCGCCTCTTCCTCCTCCTTCCCCTCCATATCTCCTGACCCCGGCTGGGAACTGGCCACCATCTCGAGCCGAAACGCTCCGTGAGCTTTCAACCTGAAGCGCACGCACAGCCCGGCACCAACATTGATCCAGCCAGGTGTGTCTTAAAATGCAGCTTTGTGAGTCAAACTGTCTCTCAGCTTCTTTTTTTTTTTACTCAGTGTGTTTTATTGTGAAACAGCGCATGGTTATCCCAGAGGAACTGATTGATGTCTGCCCTGTGGACCTGCCGCTTTTATATTCCTCTCCTCTCCCCAGGCTGCAGGCCATGGGGTCTTCTCGCAGAGAAAAGGGTACGTAGGAGGTTTGGAGGGAACAGTCCTCAGATGTGTCAACACACAGCCTGCCATGGTGTGGCCCGAGGATAGGCTGAATCAATACTGCGAAGCCACCAGTGGCCGCGATTATGTGGAGTGTCTATTTTCGCGTGTCCTCTGAAGTTGTGATGGTCCAGAAAAATGTATAAGTACATCCACATTTGTCTCCAACTCAGTTAAACTCGTAGTTTGAGTTCAAAATTTTAAAATAGATTTTAAATCCTCCTTTTGCCTGGTTCCCATTTAAACCACTGGGGGGAGATCAATCTCTGCTGCACAGATCAGAAATTGATGTTAGAGAGGATGAAATGTGCTCATATGTATCATAGTTGCCACGTACAGACATCTGTCAAAAGCAGCCACCACCAAAAACGATTTAATATTTTTCTTTAAGCAATTTTAGCTTCAAGTTTTCAAAAAACTTAAGGGTGAACTACTAATAGTTCAAAGCATGAGTCATAATTCAGAAAACAGTACAAATACTGCTGTTGTTTTTTGCTCCAAAGACTTTATCATATTGGCTTGTCTGCTGTAAAATGATTCTCAAACACAATGTGTTCACTATCCGAGTCCTTTGCCATGTTTCTCGCCCCGGAGTACAACAGAATACAAATCCATAGTGAGGCCCCCGGTTTTTACTCTCCATATAAGCGATAGTTTACATAGTTTACTAAATAGTAAAATAAAATTTTATGCAGATGATTCAATTGTTGCGTTCAACATAAACAAAGAGAAACCTCCATAACCAGATACACCACTGGATTTGGTGGAAACAGTTATAACATTAACGCAGCTGATTATGGTTAACTAAATCATTAATTGGAGGCTTGGTGTTCAAAATAATAACAGTGTGACATTGGATCAATGCAGTTGTTCATTCTTATAAAAAAACAGGACAGTTTTCTCTTATTCAAGGACAAACGCAACAAATGCTGTTTCTCTAGCATTCCTCGCTGAAAATCGCAGTAAAATGGGTCGTACCAGACAGTCATGTCTCTCTTTCTCTCTCTCTCTATACATAGGCTGCTCAAATAAAATGATCTGAAATGCTTCAAGATGCAAATCAAAACAAATCAGAAAGACATGGAGGAAATTGGAGCAAATGATCAGCTCCACATTGATCTAAAACAATAGGTCGATAGCCAAGCTGTCAACAAGAAGCCTCTACAAACACTCACTGTTGAAAATACAAAGAGGTGAAGAGATTACCAAATGCGGTAACACTTTATGGACTGATGAAAGTTAGATTGTTCTTTTTTTTGGTCATTACAATTTGTCAAATGACCCTCAAAAAACAAATTCAAGCCAACTAATTAAAGCATGGTGGCTTCAATTGGGGGATTGGGGATGTTTTATTTATGCGTGTGGTATTTATCACAAACCGAGAATCATCAAGACTTTTGAAGTAATCATGTTGCACTATGCTGAAGAAAAGACAATGACTAAACACATCATTAAGCAAACATCATTGTGGTTCCAGACCAACAAAATCAAAGTTATGGACTGGCCAGCACAATCCTCAGATCTTAATTTAATGGAAAACTTGTGGAAAGTCATCAAACATGCCGTTTCTGAGACAAAACCAAGAAAAGCAGAGAAACTGTGGAACATAGCCCAATGATAACAGCAGTTAACACAGATAGCTCCCACAAACGGTGGTCATACAGCTAATGCATGTTGGGCATTTTTTTAGTTTGAACAATAAATGTTTGAGTTTGTAAAGAAAGGGCATCCAATCTCGGTTTTTTAGCACCATGTAGAGAAACTGGTAGCCTACATGCACCACGGCTGTTTTGTTACACAGAGGATGTGTCTAGATGGTATCCTAATTGGATGATTGATTTCATTAAATCAAGACTGGACTAAATCAAAGTAGACAGGCCAGATTAATGAAATAAGAACTTGTTTGCCTGACCTTCAACCATTTATTTTGAGGCTTAGTCACTTTTTTAAACGTGCCACTATTATTTTGAACACAAGTGCTCCTCTGCCAGTAATTCAAGTTCATCTGTCTTATTAGGAAATTCAATTTTACTCAATTTAATTAGAAGTAAAATTAATAAAATCATGCATTTAAGGATTTAAATGATAAACAGGAATCTTTATCAGTTGAATTTCTCATCTAAAACCCAGATTGAAACTTACACGAGGTTTACTTTTTAGAAATACATCTTGTTTTTCTCTCCACGAGTAAACACTGGGGTTTATGTTGGATTATTTCTGAATGCAGTGGCTAGTATCTAAAATACCGTCAATAACGCCGTGCTTTGCATTTCATTACCGAATGTGTGTTTATACGTTCAAATACCACATTCGGATGTGAAACTGTCAGAGCTCGTTAGCCATTTGATATGACCAATATTAGCTTTATATTAATTGTAACACGTTTCCTTAGAAATTGTTGTAAATTTCACTGCAGTTGTTACATCTCATTTGAGATCTTTACCAAGACAAATAAATCTGACCACCAAAAACAGTGGAAAAATCATTAAACATAAGAAAAAATGAAGCTAACTCTACATTTCATACCTCATTACGATCTAATTTCTTTGAGGAGCCTGAACGAGTGTGCAAAGAGGAATCAACCATATACTGCTGTAATTCCTGTCAAACCGAAAAAGAGAGTCTTTGAAAAGGCTTTCCTCTGCAGAGAAGAGAACGGAGCTCGAAAGGCAGCTTTAATAGACCGTTCAGAAACAGTGCAGTGTGTAAGCAAGCAGCTCCCACTATCACCCACTGCAGTGTCACTTTTATTATCATCATCCTCACAAACTGAGGGAGTAAAACAAAAATGGGAAAGTCTTTGTGTTTGAGTTGAGGATGAAGAAGGATGGCTGTTGTAATGTGAACTGTACAGGGAAATGTCTGTGATGCCTGTAAGGTGAGACTGGGACAATATCCAACACGTTGTGGCAAATGATTCCTTTAAAGCAAATCTACTACAACTATGCAAGATATAAGTAATGAAACAGGGTTTTAAATTCATGTGCCTAGATTTTTTTTTAGTGTTTCATTTTATTGCCGATTCAAGTTTCATACACATTTTTGTATTAAAATTCAGCATTTTTCGAGTTTAAAACCAATAGAAGGATGGTTGGACGGATGTTAAGTTACAAAAGAGTTTAAACATATTCCAGACTTTTCCAGAATGCAAAAATCCCTGTGGATATTTTTGTTGGGAACTACTGTAAATCATTTTGGGCTCTAAATGATATTCTGATGAATATTTTTATGTAGATTTGACAATCATTCATAACTTGAAAAAAAATATTTACACCCTGGAGAAGTAATCACACATTTCAGCAATACTTTATCCATCTAATTTATTCAAATCATATAACTGTGCAAACATATTTCTTTCAAATTTTGGGTAATTTTCTTTGGGCCCTACGATAAATGTGAAGTTATTGTCCCCCAAGCAATATTTCTCTAATCCTGAAAGCAGTTATCAAGTAGAGCATCATCATCATTTCCTCTGATCCTGTGTGGATGAAGTAGACAATCATTACTCTAAAACGCCTAAAACCCCGTTGCCCTCCCTGTGTTCCCGCCTCACCCCTCCCCCAATCCTCAGACTCAAAGCCAGGGAAACTTACCTTTGTCTGGACCATGCCAGCTCTCTGGTCTCTCAAGTGCTCCAGGGTAGCGGCAATATCAATCTCTTTAGCACCTGCAACAGAGCGAGAATTGGACTGAGTTCAAAGCGACGCAGTAATCCTGCTCACATCTGTCAATCTCTCTTTATGCCGTGCTGCGCTCCCTTTGGAACAGCACAGCGATTGAAAATTATTACATTCATCCTTGGAAAAGAAAACTTGGATGGAAGCCATGGACTGCTTCTTGATAAAATATGCATAGATTTTTTGGGGACATAAAATATACAGCACACCTTGCATTCACTACAGGAATCACATTCAAAAGATGACGTCCGACTCGCTTATTATAACGGTTTGCTCTGCAGCAGTGATTTCAATGATTAACCTGTGCAACAGTTGCTTCACCTGTAATCAGCTTCCTTTCAGTCTTTGATGTTACTCAGGAAAATCTCACACCACTCCAAATGTATGGGGTGAAAGCAAGCTGGAGCTCATTTGAGAATAAGAGGGATCTAGAAAATGCATCTAAGGGAAGCAAACAACATAGCGAAGAATAGATTTATGCCTATATGTGGGAGAGAAAAAGGGGAAAAAGTGGGACTTGAAGCACTCAAAGGTACTCCAGCGTTCCGACAGGACTTTCATGTCTTAGATTAGCTGGAATCCAAAGTTACACTGAAGAGAAAGCTCTCTGGCCGAAAGGGAAAAAGAAAGCTTGTTGGAGTGCGAGCAAACGTTCATTTCATGCATTTTGATTCCAGATGCAGAAAACAAAAGGTTGAAAGCGGACGGTGAGTCAGTTTTCATCACCACAGGCAACGGCACATTTGTCACAGAGGTACTTGAATTGCACCAGGAAGGGTCAGTCTTATTACTGTTTAACAGACAGTGCAGCGAGGCGTCCTTTTAACCTCTTCTGACTGGGCTGGCTCGCTAAAGGGGTAAAGGGCAAAGATCAGGGGCCAAAGAGCTGCCTAAGCCATGGAGGGACAAAGTCTGAGGCAACAATAGATGCTTATAACCTGGATTTCTCAAAAGAACTCAGAAGACAAATTAAACTGTTTATTCATGCAGAATAAGATGACTAAAACTATTCCACTTCTGTTTTAGCTGCTGGTTTCAGAAAATATGTTTATTTACAACCCCTTCCAAAAAGTATTCTTGCCCCTTGAGGATTTTTACATTTTGCTGTGTAACAACCGCAGACTGCAACATGTTTTACAGGGATGGTTGTGAAATGGAAGGACAATTATCAGAGGTTTGTCTGAGAACATTAGAGAACAAGCAGCATCATCAAGACTCAGGAACGCAGTAGGCAGGTCAGGATGAAAGTTGCTGATGTGTTAAAGGGTTATGTTGTAAAAAACAATATTTCAAGTTTTGAACAACTCATGAAGTTCATTCTATCACCTGAAAAGAGAAAATCCAAATAAATTGTATTTAATAAACCACATAAAAAAACTGCTGAACCAAAGTGTTGTACAGGACCAAAGCAGATGAAATCAAGGAGTGAATAATAATAAAATTCAACAAAAAAACACCCAATAAAAATAAACATAAATTAAACTATAAAGACTAAAAATAAAACCAGAAACTAATCAACTATGGTAAATGCCACTGTTCTTATAAGTTTGTCACAATTGATAGGAAGATGAATGGAAGGATAATCCTGGAGAAAAATCTTCCAGAAAGTCATACACATACCACAAGCGGTAAAGTAGAATGGTTTAGGTTAAAGCATAGTCATGTATTAGAATGCCCTAGTCAAAGTCAAGACCTAATCCAATAGGAAATTTGATGCAATACATGAAAACTGCTGTTGACAGATTCTCTCTATCCAAACTGAGCTAGAGTTAGTTTGCAAAAATAATTGACAATGGTAAAGATATGCAGAGAGACACATCCCAAATGGGTAATGATTCAGAAAGGCTTAATACAAATGCAAATATTTTTATTTGCAGAATTTTTTTAAAAAAGTGTAATTTTCCATCTACTTGATAATGACTTGACTTTGTGTTGATTTGGCACATAAAATCCCACTGAAGTCTGTGATTGTTCCAAATTTCTGAATACCTCTGCAAAGCACTGCAGGTTTGTGCCACCGGAGCACTATACAGAGATAATCCAATTCAAAGCTGCACAAAGCAAAACTAATAAAGCACCTTGAAGATTTCCATCAGTGCTAACTATGTTCACAGTTAGCAGCATAATTGCATAAATTGCAAAAAGAAATTGTCAACACCGTTCTTTTAAGAATAAATCAATAACAAAATCAACAATGTTCCATTAAATATTAAATATTGATTGGAACCAGCAGAGCAAACAGCTATTTTTAAAATAAATTTTTCTACTTTAAACATTTCATTTCCATGCATGTGCTATCTAAATTCATGTTGCAGCTGCCGGTGCAGGTCAATACAGTGTGAAGGTTGCTTAAATAGATAATTACGAATGTGGGCGGAGGTTTCTTTTTCATTTCCCTTCCCTGTCTTCCCTCTTTGTTCTGATCTCCCCACTCCCAGCAGCTACCCCCTCGTCTCCGCTGCCTCTCCAGGCCTCAGAGAAGTCACCCTCTAATGCATCCCCAAGACCCTCCGAGGAGAATGAGAGGCTTTTGCGTTGCCAGGGTTTCAAACCAACAGCAGGAGAGAGAAAAGGGGAGCCATTGATCGTTACCTTTAGCCATCCTATTGAGGACCATGTCAATCAGGATGTAGGTCCCACTCCTGCCGGCTCCGTCACTGCAGGGACAGGAGAGATGCAGAGATCATTAAGGTGGCGGCAGAAAACGCTTTAATCTCAGAGTGTTCTTCTTATGAGGAAACAAATTGCTCATTTACATCGGCATCTGCTGTGAGACTTTTGAGTATATTTAAACACAAATTAGTCCATGCATACAGAAGCACACTTCTTTATTTGTATAAAACACGATGCTAGATGTAAAGTAGGAGAAAGAAAATGATCTAAGTCCTTAGGATTCTTGGGAGAAATACTCAAACCGATCTGAATATTTCCAATAAATGTAATTACGCTAAACCTTTGCACATGAGCGCATGTGTGGCCTTGAGAGTGACTGTTGGAGAGAGAGAGTGAGACAGAGAGCGCAAGAAAGAAAGAGAGAGTGAGAGAGAATGCTTTTCTAAGGCACACTGGGGACAAAAGCTTTTAAATTCATGCACCTCAGGAGCAGAGGAGAGGTTGAGAGGCCAGGGGCGGTTCGAGAACAGCTTTTGGAGAGCCTTGCTTTTCCATTACTCCAGAGATAGCCCCATGAAAAGCCTCCTTTTGTGCCCGCCGGCCATTCAGCAGCTCTGCATGTTAATTGCAAACAAGGCGTGGACATCTCTCTAATAAAGGCACGGCCAATAAAAAAGGAGAGCTGCCTGAGCGCCACGGCTTCATTAATCCAGTGCTAGATGCTCGGCTCCTTAGAGAGGGAAAGAGCAGGCTTACTAGCCCCATGCATGACTAAACAGGACGTGACTATCAAAAGTGGTCTGACAGATACTTGGTGTTTAATGCAAGCCAATCAAAGCTGGTTAACTAACTCAACCAGATGGGAAATGGAATGGTCTACCATTCAATAAGCTTGTGCCGCATTATTTACATAAGAAACAGAGAGGAATAAACAGCAGTGGACCTAGAGTGGATTTTAAAATATAAAGTTGTAACACACACACACACCCCAAGTAGGTATACTTGCCTGCAGTGAACAATTATCGGGCAAGATCGGCCACGGTAGCACTTGTTAACCTTTCTGGAATAAAGCAAAAGAGAAAAGATGATGTTGCTGCGAGCTTGATGAAAAAACCTCAGATGTATGGGGCTGGAACAGTTTCTTCTTGGTTGAACAAAAGTGGCGATAATCACAACAAATATGACTCAAGAGGGACTTGTGCACTTGGATCTGAATAAAAATTTACAATAATCAAAGCAACAAACACAAATCTGAGATGCATCCTCCTCCTCCTGTCAATCAGTCAAAAAGAAACCCGTAAATAAATCCATCATCAGGTTTGTAACAGTGAATCGCTCTCTCTGACGTGTGGGTGATGGACGTGGCGGTGTGATGTTGTGATTGCGGTACGCCAACGCATTAACCTCGGCCAATTATGAATGTTATACACCACGAGCAACGGTGAAGGCCAACAAGCCTTTTCACACCCCGTTGCTGCCATGGCAACAGACTACACCAAGACCTTCCACCAGCGCCTCTTCGCTTCCTTTCATTTCTCCAATAGTGAAATATCTCAATTTACTGGCAACATTCTTGTTTTTATAGTGTTTCAATATGTGATATTTGGAATATGAAATAAACATATATGGAATTATGAAATGTCTACAATAAAAAGTCAACATAGATTTGCACAAATATTTTTTTTACAATAAACATTGAAAAGAATTTAATGTAATGAGTAAACTGAAAACCATTTGAAAGTATTTTACAATTTTATAAAATCTTGGTTTCAAAACTACAAAATTTACCATCACTGTTTTTGTGCTATAACAGAAAATCTATTTTCTTTCTGGTGCAGCAAAACCTCCTCCCTAACTTGTTGCTGTGAGATGTAAGTCTGCTTTGTATGGCTCAAAGGGTGGAAGCTACATTATGTAGACTGTTTATTTCACAGACATGCTAACTCTTGAGACTCTACAAACAACAATTAGCATTTCTACATGCAAGACAAACAGCTTGTTCCTGGTTTACAACGGGATAACAACTAATACATTTTAACATTACCTAGTAAATTAACCTTAATTTTGCTAGTAGTCAACCTGTAGTTGGTTGTTTATTTTACAGACATGCTAATTCGTTCTAACCCTTTCAAGAGTAAGCTTGTCAGAATGTACTGTAGGCTCAATACGGAGACAAACAAGGCTGTACGAAAGTCTGACAAGCTTAAAGATATTTGAATTAGATAAATTGCATTTTTATCTGCAATAGTAAGCCTGCAGATTGCTGGTATCTTACAAATATACATGCTAATTCTTGCAGGTGTTTACATCCTCAAGAGTTAGCATGTCTGTTGATAAAAAAATGCCAATTGCAGGCTTGCTACTAGCAATGGTATTCCCAATAGCAAACCTACATTAAGCAAATAAGCATTGGAATGTTAAAAAATGTGCAAGCTTTTGCTTAATTTGATGTTTTATCCCCATTAATGATTACAGGCAGTTGATTTTTCTAAGCTAGAATTTAATTGGGCTAACATTGTACAAAGTTACAACTTCCGTTCACAAAATTAGCTGTCTAGTTAAATAAATCTGTGGCATGCATTCTTTTGTTTTTATTAAAATTTTATTATGTCCAGAGTACGTCTTTCGGATACTTTGTTGTACAAATGAACATGAAAATTAAACACAACCTACTAAGATAGTTGAAGTTCCCATGCAAGCCATAGGGCGGAGCAAGTGAGAGGAGGGGAAGGGGAACAGAGTCAGGAGTGAAAGAAAGACAGTGTGTGCACAGGCCTGGCTGAGGAGACACAGTTTCCAATGATCACTTTTGTGACTATGCAACTGGGCTCATATTACTAGCTGCAACATCACAAAAATGACACTGGCCACCGCAAAAATACCAACACGGCCAAAAACCACAAACACTGAGTGTGTTGGAGTGCCTTGTGTGGATCGGAGAGCTTTAAATAACCTACAGTGGCATTTACGAAGCTCAGTCAAAGCTAACTGAATCTCAGCAGAGCAAACAATGTGCAGGTAAATTAAACAACTCAAACCTACACACCAATTAATAAATACACGACTGAAATTAATTTGGAAGAAATAGCACAAACCGGCTTAGGTAAGTGTGTGAACATCACACAATCTTTCAAAGTTCTCATTACAAACGAGAGGGGCAGAATTCCATCCACAAATCAGATGCATCTATTCTCATTTGGAGGGTTTTGCCTATCCCTCCCGGGTTTTCCCAGAGGAATACTCTCGCTCTTCTGCCAGAACACATTATATGGAGAAAAAAGTGAGGTTATTCAGTCACTAGCTTTCCGCCCCCGTCTCCTGTGTTTTGGTGAGACAGCTCTCACTTAATTGGGCGTTTGAATTAGGTGTTTTATTATTCTTTCTTTCTTTTTGTCCCAAGCCAAGCCAGGCAGTGTGGAGCCGTTAATTTGCTGCATCACATGTGCTGGAGGGAGGTGAGGGAGATCGGCCTGGGATGAAAGGGATGGGACAGAAACTGGGTCCTTATTAAGAACAACCGTTCTCTACAGGACACAAAAAAAGGCAGAGGGAGCAAAAAGAAGAACCGGCGAGGCAGGATAAGGGAAGGTGATTAAAAAACAAGCGAGGAGTAAAAGGTCAGTTGTAAATATTAAAATCTGTCTGAAATTTAGCTAGGCAAGACTCTTGGGTTCTTCTCTCTACCTGCGGAAGTCCAACAGTGTCCGGGCTGAGCTGGGGATCCCGCGGTCCATCCAGGACAGGAAGTGGAACTGGGTCACTGTGCGTGTCTCGTTGGTCTGCAGGTTTTTCAGGTAGAAACTCCGGACCAGGAAATCTTCACACCAGATGTGTTCAGACACCAAATTGACCTAAATATTGCCAAAACAAAGGCAGAAATGAATTTAATCTGCACAGTAAGAATAACTCTAATACACATCTGCTCAAATATTAGCTAACACAATCAAATTAAACAAGTTGGCTCTTGCTACATTCCAAGAGATTTTTTTTTTTTTTTTTTGGCCAAGAAACTTTTGAAGAAATTATGCATAATTAGGGACAACCTGCTGTACTCTTCATGTACTGCTGAACACTTCGTGTTCCTCCTTCTCCTAAATTAAAGTCATTTTGTGACAAAATGAGACGTAACTAAGTCAGAAAACAAAGAATGTGAGAGTAATTAGCTCATTATGAATATGCACATGCTTCAGTGTTGAACTGAGAAGACAAATAAACTTTAGGTTATCTTTGTTTGTTGTTGGAACTAGAAATTCTGAAGTCAGACATATAATTTGAAGGAGCAACACCTCTGCAGAATTGCGGTGCTTCGTAATTTGCTGATTTTGAACATTTTACACCCATTTTCCTTAACGAGTTTATGTTTTACCTTGCGATTTTTGACAGACAAAATATAACATTGGGATGAATCGTCCTACTCACAACATTTTAGTTCTACTTTTGCATCTTAGCTCTTAATGTTGATGGAATATCCTTGGTTTGTAGGTATGTAGGTTTTTTTTTTTTTTACAAATGTACACATGCATCTCAATGATTTTGAATGTGATCAAAAAGTTCGATTATTTCAGTAACTCTAATTACAAAAGTGAAGCTGTGCTACAAAAACCAAAGAGTGATGTATTTCAGGAACTTTGTTCTATTAATTTTAAATTCTTGACTTACAAATAACTATTCTATAATCATATAAATCAAAATATTAAAAATGTTTCATTAAAATTATTTCAAGTGCAGAAATAATATGCAATGACCATGTTTTGGTCTATACAATCATGACAACCTTCCAGGAGTATAAGTCACAAAATAAAATCGCTGCTAAAGGAGCTGGATGCATCCAAGCATTTTAATGGAAAGTTGAGTGGAAGAGCACCAGATCTTGGCCCTTTAGTATTTCTGGTTTACATATTCTGTCTTCTGCATATTTTGAGCACTTTTAAAGATATCTTGTATACCTGCTATACAGATAACATTCTGTTATAAATCTATATTAAGCCTGATGAAGTCTACATGTCTTATATAAATGCTTAGACTGTGTAAAAAAGTTGGATGGCTACTCCCCTCTCCCCTGAAATCCTTTTATTTATAATTTACAAATACCATGTAGCTCTAGCATCAGGAAGCACTTGGTCTTCTAGTTTATTATGACAAGTCTTTCATCTAGAACTCTGGGTAAATTTGACTATGGTAAATTGTGAGGAATAATCTTGAGCTATATAACTTTGTGTCTAATAAAACAATAGATGATATTCTAAATCAGAGAAAGGAGCCAGTAACTTTTGGACATTTTCACTTGTAGTAAAAACTGATGACAGGTGCCCACTTGTCACCGGTATCACACATCTTTGTGTGATGCTCTGATTATTTGGCAAACCAGAGAAAAATGTATCTTCTGGCTCAGAATAGATTTTTAATCATTTGGAACATTTTGAGAAAAATATAACAAGTTCTGCACTTAGTTCTGATTTAAAACAATATCAAACACTCAATATAAATGTTTTTGCTTGCAAAATTCAACAGTGCTAAAATAACCAAATATCAACATTTGACAAACGTTTGATTTCATCACTTGGATCCAGCTTTTGGACATCTGGGTGGGCTTTCAAAATAGCATGGAAGTTTTGACAGAAAACAACCAGAAACACTGTGAGGCTTGAAAATATAGTACTAACATGTTGCTGCTGTTTTGCAACAAGCTATGTTTATTGTTTTAGTAAAGAGTCAAGGGAGACTAAAAGGGAGATTTTGGAAACTTAGCTTCCAAAATCCTAAGTTTAGTTTTTCCACTCACACAGACTTTATGCCTGTTATTGCATACCTCATATATGTGGTAGATGTCTGATCCCTCATCAGGCCAGTAGTGGTGACACTGCTTTACTCCATTTTCCGATAGAGGGGTCAGCATTACAATGACGACACAGCCGCTCTCCCACACCATCTGAACATTAGGAGAAAAGAAACACATCCACACATCAGAGGACAATCGGGATTCGCATATTCAGATTTAGTAAGAACTAATGTGCACCTGAACTGGGCCATTAAGAGCAGCACATTGCGCTGCATCCTTGTATTAGGGTGAAGTTGTTTTCTTTATCTTTGTGCAAGAGGTATGAATAAATGTCACCTCTCTGCATGTGAGAAATGGTGAATGTTGGGCGGATGAGTGGGGGTGTGGAGTGCCTGTTGTCACTCTCTCCAGCGTCGGATCGAGATCACAACATCTTTTCCACTGCCGCTCCATTTCATCTTATCGCGATCTAATGCGTCCTTGGGAAGACATAGAGGCCCACTGGCAGCCATTAGGAAAATGAGGAGGAAATGCAGGTTTTATGATTGCTATAAAAACACAATGGCCTTGACTATACACTAATCACAAGCTTCTGCGATCCAGCCCAGTGGACACATTACACGCCAACTGTGCCAACTGTGCCAAGATGTGATGAGATTTGGCAAGGTGATAATGTGAGGGAAAATTTATTAATTTAGTCTTGTGCAATTTAGCCCATTTGAGGTAAAAGTGGAGCCCTATATGTCCTATCTCTACCTAAACCCCCCCCCACAAGCTTCCTTTTTTTTTTAATGTGTTTAAGAGTTTCTAAACTCCACAGAGCATACATCAATCCACTGACTTTTACTCGGTGAACTCATGCAGATTGGCTTCTCATTCTGAGGGGAAGCAGGCATGAAGGCCCAGCAGTACTAAGGTAATAGAGGGGAGATGGATGAAGGAGTAAAGTAAAGGATGAAGGGATGGAGGAATGAGGAGCAGAGGATTAGAGCCAAGCAGCCTTTCAGAGCACCGCCTGGGGCCCGGCGTGGATTAGATAGGAGAGAGCAAAAAGATTCGCCTTCTGCATGGTCCATTTGCATGAGTGTGCCAGTGTTTTTTTGTTTTTGTTCGCTTTTAATGGGTGAAAGTGTGTTTCTTTTCAGTCCTGCAACAAACCAATGTTCACCATACTGAATAATAAACAAATGTACTGTACATTCTGCATGTCAATCAAACTGTATGCATTGCTTTGTTATTTTGTGCTTAGTTGGGAAAGATTACGAGTTGAGTTCATTGTCTAAGAAATATATATATATATATACTTAATAGTATACTCAGTTCTCCAGATCTATCAATCTCTAAGGAACGTTTCTTTCATTCCCCACCTTTAGTTGTGAGATGTTTAAGGGATTTCTTGTAGGTATATATCAAAAACAACATCAGGGCTTTGACTTGTCAGTTCGTACTTTTCCATTTCTTAGTCTTCAGCCAGTCCTTGGTGGTTTGGTTGGAATGTCTTGAGCCACTGTCATGTTACAGAGCCCGGTTCTATTTCATCTCATCTATTTTACAGAGAACATAACATTTTCATCAAGCACCCCCAGAGTTCATGGTGGATTCTATGATGGTAGGGTGGCCAAGTGCTGAAACAAACTATCCCCAAAACTATGACACTTCCACTGCTTTGACTCAAAGTAAGTAAGTTCTTTAGCTTCTGGTGTCCAGATAAGTCAATGTATGTAGAAATAATTTTGTTCTACAAGTCCTTGTCTTGGCATCTATTTCCTTCAGTTGAAAGTTTCTGTTTTCCTGCTTACTCACCTCCAATAGAAGTTACACTATTACAAGTTTCTTCTGGATACTATTTTTCTAGTGCTTAGGACAAGACCACTCTAAATTTGCTGCTCTCTTCAAGCCCCAAACACCTCCTTTCAAACTAAAACTCAGCATCATCGTGATTTCCAAAATGAGTTCAGCCTCTGATGCAGAGTGCAGGACCAGCTGGTCCACCAGGATTTATGCCTCTCACTTCCACAGCCCGGTCACGTCTATCTGGAGTCACTTCACCATATGGAGGTGATGGACCCACTAATTACTACAGTGCTGTCCTATTAACACAGAAGAATGCTATTTGGCAACCGTGCATCATTTAAGGCGCACTTCAACCCAACCTGACATGTTTTATGACAGCCTCCATATGCAGTAATTGATGGGAGGTTTTATTTACATTGAGAGACAAGGTGAGAAATGGCTTTCAGATATAATGCAAATATGAGCTAAAACTAGCACCATTTAGCTCATAGATGCAATAGTTTTGCTTTTATCATAATTTAATTATCCTGTTTGTTTTCAAGATATCCAGTGACTATCAAAAGTCAATACACTCATTTTAAATTCTTGTTTTTGTTATGATGATAATCAAATGAAATCATGTAATTGGATACATGACGCACATGTATACGACATATTACAGTTCACCTGAAGAAACATACAAAAACGAATCTGTGATGTAAACATGTAAAAACAAGCAGCTTTAGTAACCTGGGTATAGACACTCTTAAACTAGTACTTGTTGAAGTATTCCGTTTCATATCTACCATCAATTATTTTGAACCTGATTAACCTGAAATAAAAGTCAGCTGTCCTAGTTAAACTTTTCTGACTTTTCCTCATATAATCCCCTATGCAATATTGTACAAATGTATCTATCAGGAGAAGGGTACAAATAATTACACAGAATGAATTTATATAACATGCACAACAGTGATATTACGAAAACTGTAAATTTGTACAGATTTACTGAAAAGACTATATATACTGGTCAGGGAGGCGAATGGCAACCCTGAAGGACGTGCAGGAGTTTCCAAAAATACTACTTGTATTTAACATGTGACAGCATTCCACTGTATGGTCAACATGTCTAGGCTAACCAGTAAAAATGTGGGACAAAAGTCTTTACTTCCAAGAAAACTTCTGGGCCTGGAAAAAAATTTAAAAATCCCCAAACCTTTTTGGAGAATAGGTTATCGGCTGATGAAATAAAACTTTATCTTTTAGCCACTATTCCAAAAACCTGCACTGAGCATAATCACAACACCATGCACAGTGAAATGTAGCAACTTCATGTTCTGTGATTAACTTTCTTTAGGTAGAATCCAAACATCTATTTCAGTCCAAAGCCTTCAAGAGTCAACTAGAAAGCTTAAGATCCAAATTCACATAGGAATGTCAGAGCTGAATTTTGACAAAACATTATCAGGGATTATTTTCTGTTTACGTTTAAAACAAAGCAACTCAGGGTAAAACATGAGATCCCACATTGACTTGCTGGCTGTGTACAAGCCTTTCTACTTCACACCAAGAGCATAAAACTGTGATGTCAGAGTCCTTTCCCTATAGCCAACATGATAAAAAAGCTCTTTCAGGAAGGATTTAGATGCTGCCCCATAAAAAGGGTTCAAATTGCAAAGTAACAGTAACAGAAGAAAATCTACTGTACCAGAGCAGCTGTAAACCTAAACCCCTTCAAAAATGCTACCTCCCAATGTCACAGTAAAACTTAGTCATATGCCTTATTTGCTGTGTATCCCTGAGTGAAGTGTAGCAGAAACGGTCAATAAACCTTGATGATGCTGGCAATATTAAAAAGTGATGCAACCGGCAGGGAAAATAAGAACTCTTGTCCACTTTAAGTCACACCAAATGCAAAGACGTCTGTGAGCTCAACTCAATATTTCTTCTGCTATGTTACTTCATTGATCCTCCCTTATCTGCAGATACTGAGAATCAAAAAACCCACAAAAAACCCACAGCTCTTTTTACTGCAGAAAAGTAAATGTGAAAAATAAAAATAAAAGTTGCACGGTGGGTAAGTGGGCAAGCCTTACCTGCCAAAAGTCTGCCACAGTGGAAGCAAGTGGCCCCTGGGCGGCAATGTATGTAGGATTGCGAGGGTCGTGATCCATCTGGGAGAGGAAGAACAAAGGGTGTGAGACAAAATTCAGTCTGATTTCATCAAAGCTTCAATATGGATGCAGAAACACAAAAATATCCACTGAAAGAAATCCACTTTTCCAATCATTCTTATAACTTATAACCCCCAACGTTGTAAACGTAGAAGAGGGCAACATATAGACACTGAACTTTGCCTCTGAGCACTTCCAAAGCTTATGATGCAACAGATCTTTTTGAAGTTTATGATTGGAAAAAGGCCGCAAATCTGGTGACTAATCTGACTTTATACACCTGATTTTCAATGAGATTTTGCTTATTAGTATTTTCACATGCACACCCTCTCTCCAACACTTTGTAGAATGGCTTCAAAGCCAAGAAGTGGCTGAGATGAGGGAGACTAATGGTGAAAATTAAAGAGTGGGAATTACTGTGAGAATGTAGTGAAGCCTCATTCCCTACCTGCATATTAAAATATATGTATTTTTAACATACTGTATCCAAGCATCAAGAAAGGTTTCTCTGTACCTATTTAAGAAAAATAATTATTAGCAGAACAATAAATCTGTAAATATTTGTAGAATAACAAGGAGGTCTTATTAATTCACGTTTAACTTTCTGAATGAAGTTTGACAAAAAGTTTGTGTGACATCTAAAAGAGAATTCTTCTTTTATTTTTTTCAAAGGTTGACTTTTCAACCAAACTGAGACTAAACAGTTACTGAGTTATGGCATTTAAAAAACTGTATTAACTTGAAGTGCAATCAGGGAACTGTTAAATTAAAATCCACTACATCATTTTTGCTTTCTGCCTACTTTGGCCTTGGCTCTCACCATCAAAAGCAAAATAATTTAGGTGTATTTTTTCCCGGCTTCAATGCATAGCTATATATTATATTTACTATAAGCATGAGTCTGTTACTATTTGGAAAGTTGCAGCTTCAGTTCTAAAAATGTTATTTACGTTTTTCAAAATATTTTTCAGTATATATAGGCCAATTACATGGCACATATCAATACCTTGATATATTAAGGATTTTAAAATGTGCAATTTAAGGATCCCTAAAATGGAATATTACTGAAGTAACCTCAGTTTTCTCTGGCACAAGGTTGCCCCTCTCTCACCTGTGACTCTGCACTGCTGCTCAGCTGGCAGAAAGAAAGTTACTAAAATTTACTGGAAAAACAATGTTGACCGTTTTTAAATATTCCTATTTTTAAAAATATGAGATAGTCATGGTGTCTTGTATATAAACTCGACTGTCTTTAAAATTTATTTAGTAAATTGCAAACAGCAAATCTGCTAAGTGGGGGACTGCAAACTAGCTACCACAGCCTGACAAGTAAAGCTACTAATATCAGCTTGTTGTTTATGGAAGGTAAAGGCAATAAAAAACGTGAAATGCTCTGCAAAACCACAACAAAAAATAGGTCTTAAATTACATACAAGCCATAACTATGTTGCTTAGTTTCCCCTTCATCCTTCCTGGTTAAAATTCCTCAAATACATTAGACACAAAAAAAGAAAGAAAGAAAAGTCCACAGAAATAAAACGGTGATGCCAAATGCTAGTCACTCGTTTCAGCCAATCTCAAGGATGCAGGCCTGCTGTAGCTATTGCGCCTGCATCCTAACATGAATACTAAAGCAGAAACATGAAAGAGGAAAGAGCAGCCCTGCATTTCAGTTGTGGCTCCCTGTGCCGTTGTGGAATGAAGATAGACTGCAACAAAAGAGAAATGCAAAGAAGTGCTCCTTTGGCTTCGAGTGAAATTGCTTGGACAGAAAACGGCTCAAACGAAACATCTGCTCCAGGAGAAACATCTTAGCTTTCAGACACCGTGCCTTGATCCTGCTTTTCTGTAAGATAGAGGGGTTGGGCAGTAAATGGCTGCTAAGCTCAACCCAGAGTCCCAGACAAAAACATTGGGTGGAAACTCTGCTGAAATTTTGCAAAACAATGCCAAGATGAGGGTTGTGTGTGCACTTTCCTTTGAACTATTCCTCTCCCTAATGATGCTGTACATCCAGGAGCTCTCACGTCATTCGTGGTCGAGCCTTTGCTTTTTTTGTGGCTTTTTTTCTAATACTAGATGTCACCCTGTGCTCAGCAGGGAGCACATATATGCTCCCCTCCCCCGCATGACCTTTGATTCCCAGAACAAAGTGCCAGATTATTTACTGAAAGCCCATTTCCCTTCGATTGGCTCAGAATGGTGGTCGGCAAAAATCTATTTGAATTGTTTAAAAATGTAAAAAATCTCTGTTCTAATGTGAATCTTTACAAACTTTTATTCCTGACTGATAAACTCAGTGACAATTTTGCCAACTATGAAATTAAATGTTGCACCCTGACACTGTTTAAGATAAATATAGCTCTATGAATATGCTGGTACATAATCAAGCGGTATAAATAGGTCTCCATTGTTTGTTTCTGAAGAGTAATAGGCTTTTAGAGCAGCTGTGTGTGTGCCATCCTCATCTGTCGGCTCAGAAAATTTTGGCACTGTATTTGAAATGCATAGTTTCCTGTTCTCTTTGATGGAATCCCTTCTTGGTGGCCTCAGGGGAAATCATGGCTGACAATGTTTTTTGGGGAAAATAAAACATACAGACAAAAAAATAGGTCGTAGTGCTCTCCAATATGGAGTTCTTTCTGTATTTGCATGGGATGTGTTTACTCAGTCAGAAAATGTGGAATTTTTCATGAGTGAGAGTGGAAAGCAAGGTATTGGTTGTAAAAGTGATCTGACAAGACCAAATTTACTGATGCTTGCTGTATGGAATACAAAAGAAAATGGATCAACAAAAATTTAATTCAGACAACAAGTTACAGCAGCAAAATAATTTACAGTCCTTTAAAAAAACATTAGCCTTCTACACATTTTCTCACATTATAATCACAAACTTCTCAGTAATCTATTCAAATTTAATGTCATAAACTAATATAAAGTCATAAATAACTGACAAAAAATGATTTTCATATGTTTTAACATATCACACTCTGAAGAGTGTTTTGTCTGAATTAGCTTCAGACTGTCACCCCTTAATACAATCCATTGCAAAGAAATGTAACTCTTTGGAAAACAAAATGTGTTAGTTGCTCAAAACAGACAACACTGTGGCAACATAATGCTGTCCGGATGCTTTTCTTCAGCCTTAGTCGACAGAGGACCATCTTAGATGTAAATCTGTTATAGAATGCAAATAAGTTGAGATGCATACCATGGCCATAATGAGCCATTCTGAAAAGGATTCCTCGTGTGTTAGAAGGATCCAATCAAAGTCCAGATCTAAATCTGAGGTTGGAAATTATTGTCCCTATAATGCTTTCATTCAATCTGACTGAATGTCTTCACAATTATGTGCTGCTTTGTGTTGATCTATCGCATTAAATCTGTTAGGATTGTGTTTGTTCCATGACAAAATGTGAAACGGGTGTGAGCATAGGTGTGTATTGCAACTAAAATAAGCAATACTTACTATGGGACTGGCATTGATGTAATCCGAGTTGCTGTGGTTATTCTCCGATTTCAAGGTGATCCGGGAATGATCATCTGTAATGAAGATGGATAATTCATTTGTACAAGTTTCAACATCCTTTGCTTCCTCTACAGCAACTGCAGGATTTTGAACAGCAGCACCAGAACAAGAAAGCTGAAGGACCTTCAGTTTCACCAGACTTTCATCAGACACAAAAAACACACATGGTGTCTCTAAACTTCTCCCTTCATCCTAAATAAAACATTTTTTTAACCCTAACAAGGTTAGGTTTTAAACTGTCAAACTGAAATTTCTAAACAATGCCAACTTGAAAAAACCTCAAGATTTATTTCCAATGAAGACAAATTCACTTTTGCTACTTAATCTCCATTGAACAAACATAAAAACCTGTTTTGTATTCTTGTGAGACACAGTGTTGAATTTAAAAGATACTTACAAATTGGCATGATTAAAACTTAGTCAACATTCATTTGGCTCCACCCTAGAGAATAGCCTACATTGATGTTTAATAAATGTTTTTATAAGTAGGACTATTTTAACTATTTTTCTACATTTTCTGTTTAAAGAAAGTGATGCATGCAGATAGCTATCTGCACTAATTTGGATATTTCTTTTCCACAGTTGGAGAAAAATCTCAGTCCAGATGGACTCTGAAATACCAATTAATAGACTGAGATACTTATGCCATGCCAGTAGGTGGCAATAATGTTAACAAGGACATCAAAACTCAGAGGAAGAACATCCTGGACATAGACTGAAGTACTGCTGGGCTAAAGATTCTCTCAAAATCATGAAGTTTGTCATGTTATTTTTGCTTTACACGGATTTGTTTACTGATATATAATTAACAATATGAAGAAAATCACCATCAAAAACAGAACCATGTCATACATATATTACACATTATTTCAAAGGTGCTAAATAATTACAGGAGTTGCCCCCACTGGCCATTAGAGGATGTGGATTTACTTTTTCACGTCAACACTTTTAGCCATCTTTCGTTAAAAGTCCTGATTTTTCTTTTGCTAAGTTCATCACCTTTAGCTTAACTCTTTAAAGAGGTCCTCGATTTAAATAGGAACCTGAAGCATTTCAAATGGTAAGATGAACTTTTAAAAACCTGCTAAACTGAATATTACAAAGCAGAGATTTAGTATCTTAGAAAACACAGCAATAAGAAACAAAATAGAGACAGTACCGGGAACACACAAGGAAAAAACCCAACTGAGAACAAAACTAAGTAAAATGGAAGAAAATAGAACAGAAACAAATCTTAATCCATTTGGGCAACTTGTGATTAGTTGGACTGGAATGTCTCTGAAAGTATAAATGAAGAGTCGTCTTTTTTTCTTGCATTTTGCATTTCTCTAAATGAATGACTAGTTGTTAGGATTATTATATTTTTGTTTTAAATAAGCCAGTGCTGCTTTTGCTTGCCAGACTTATAGCTGTGACCAACTGTCACTGCAACTGCTTTCTACAGTATCCAAAAAACCCCCCAAACAAAACAGGTCCCTGATGCCACATTTTTATTTAAACAAACCTAAAGGGAAGGTTTCAATGGCTAAAGGATGAACAGATGCACTGTTCAGCCAACGTGTAGTCATGACTTTGTCACCCTCACTGCCATATGCTTTTTGGCAAGACAGCTGCCAATGATTGTTTGCTTCGCATATTTTCCAAAGTATTGTTCTGGCCTGTTTATCAGTCTGCTTTTATATTCCATCTGTTTAAAGAAAGTGATGCAAACACATTGCTGACCCTTCATTCTTCCCGTCTTGGACATGATAAGAGACACTTTCACAAGCCAAACAGAACAAAAAACGAAACTAACAGATCTGAGCAAACTTACAAACGACCACGGCATCAGCTCGGTTCCTCTTGGAGTTCTGTTCGCCTTGGCCAATGCTGCAGGCGCTGGGCTCGGCCTGGTAGGAACACAGCGCCTCCCACTCGCGCTCCAGACGGTTCTTGTTCTTCAAGTGGTCCTCCATGTACGACTGCAGGGAGAACGGAGAGACCATTTTAAACAAGAAGCCAGAGCAAAAAGGAAAAATAATCATTTCCTACCAGCAGTTTCAAGTGATTGCTTATTGTATATCAATCAAAATTCTAAAAATAGTAATTAAACAATAAAAATAGCAAATTATGATTCCTGAGCAACTCTGGAAAGAGAAGGAAGATACCAAGGATCAAAGTAGGGAAGGGTGTAATAATGTTGGCATATCTCTGCATGTGTGTTTGACCAAGGAGAAACACACATAGACATACACTTGCACCCACACGCATACACACAGACACAATTAGGACTCCTGAAAGGTTTGTCTGCTTTGGAAATACTTCAGGGGTGTTTCAATCACGTCCCTCACTGCTTGCACAGCCGCTGATAAGATTGTCTGCATTTAAGCCGTCGGTTGGAGAAGACAAAATTGAATTCGCTCTAGAGACAAAGATGGAGAAAGAAAAAAGGGGGAGGGGCAAGTAGCAGCCTGTCTGTGCGTGTGCGTGTGTGTGTGTTTGTGCATTCTGCTAAACCAGGGCAAGTCTTATGGAGCTTAGAGTTTGTGCTGGCAAGGAGATTCTTATTCTTCCTTTTTTTTTTTTTTTTAGGGTGGAACGTTATTCCTGTATCATGGCTCTCTTCCCGACGGGGGTTAGATGGCTCAGTCCGCCTATTGTGCGAGAGAGAAGATTACAGACTCATAAACTGATGTCAGGGATCAGCTGGCTAATACAATGACAATGATACCCAGATGTGCCATGTTTTTATCCCGTATTAAGAGCGGTCTATAGGTAGGCCGGGCAAAGAGGTGATGCTCCGCTTTCACTATATCTGATTCATTCATTGATCCTGCCTGTCAACCACAAGGAAATCTTTGAAAAAGGATAGTCACAATTACTTCCAAAAAGATAATCACAAATAAGCTTGTCCAGCAGAATAATAGGCTATTAACCTGTGAGACATCAGAAGTGTAAATTGAGGTGACTTTTTTAAATACATTTTCCTCTAAAAATTCTGTTATTATAACATTCTTGACATACAACCAAAAGGTTTACTGTACTTGTTATATTACATGTATGTTCCACAAATTAGGCTACAATATCATTCAGACATGTGGTAAAGGGGCATTTCACAACATTTTAATAGACAACACCAACCAGAATCAACCAATCTTTCAGTCAGAGATTAGCTGATTGGAAGCTAGAACAGCAGATCTTTTCACTGATCAGTGAATGTCCCACACATAAGCACTAAAAGGGGAGCTGACAAGATCTGTGGTTTGGATGATTTTACTTTGGGAACAAGACTCGGTTAGCTACATTCAGGATCACTGAGGAGTTTAAAAATGGAGGCAAAGGAGGCAGAAAAGCTGTAAGAAGATTTTGAGAAGAAAAGTTAACTTTCTATTTTCTAGCTACTGTTTGTTCAGAAACTGACAAAGAGAGTTCAGGAAAAAATATGAATATAAATTCACAGAGGTGGTTCTCTGCTTGTAAACTACTATATTTCAATCTTTTGTAGACTCATGTTTGATCATTTATTGTCTATTTTGCAGTCTATTTCGTAAAAGGAGTGAATGAAATAAACTTCTATCTAGTGGTGTTATTTTTATGGGTATTTATGTCCCACAATCTGTGAAGCAGAGAGACACAGCTCTAAAACTATTTTTTTTAAAGTCTTTGTTTTACTTTACTATAAAACGTTTGCCAAACCACTTTAATTCAAAATGTTGGTGTAAAGTATTTTGCTGTTATTCATAGTTCTACAATGACATTAGAATAAGCTAAAATTTGTATCGGTAGGTCAAATCTTTACCAAATTGGTGATCAGATTCCAGTCAAAATTTCTTATTAGTGCAAGCTTATTCGAAAACTTAGATTTTCTTTTCTTAAAAATTGTGGAAGACAAAGTTTTATTTTAGTAACTAATACAACAATAAAAGAAATTTAAAAAAAGAATCAATTAGTTGGACAAACAAATCAAGTTGTACTGTGCTGAATAAAAGATAAAGCATGTCGGTTCAATATGAATAAATTTAAAAGGTAATTTTCGATAGAAATTTTAATTTTTCTCTCATCTGAAAAACAGATGTCTATTCTTTAGTCATGTGTTTGACTGAAGCTGAAACATTTACCCTCCACAAATTTTGTTTTTGTTTACACTTCTGGTGACATTTCAATACAAAACATTTACCCAATTACCAAAATCTTTTATATATTTATATTCAAAATGTCTTCACAAAGAACAAAGTGGAAGTCATTTTTTTGTTTATGTACACAACTAAAGCTGATCTCTTCATTTGTTATAAACCATATCCTCTACAAACCATGATACAACGCCATGCGTAAGCTGGCTTGTCATTCAGCATTGTGGCATTTTATTTTTTCAGCATTTGAACCAACTTCAAACTCATTTTCTGAACTATTTTTCTATATTTTCTTTAAAAGGGTTAAAAATAATTTTTAAAATGCTGTGTATGGTATCAAAATCAGTTTAAGGAACTGAACTAAGCAGGGCTTGAGACCAAGAGAGTTGTAAAAAAGAGTTTGACAGAAACTTGCTTGACTTGTTTATATTCATATAAAATTACTTCATTTTATAAATATGTTAATTTATCGACAGACTCTCTATATAACAAAACAATTACATGTAAACTCAAATATTTTTCATCCCCTTTTTGCTTTGCTTCTTTTTTATCCAAACCTGGAAAACATAAGTTTTCAAGAACCTTTCTTTGAGAAACTGTACAAAAGATTACAAAAATGACTCCCAGGTTCTAAAGTCTTTGAAAAAGTCACACTCCCAGAGATTATTGCAGTTGAATAATAATAAAAATTGAATTATTTTGCTGTATGTGAACAAATCCATCAGTTTTAACAGTGAATAACGCATGCAAGCTTGCATATGCTGAGTTGGGTGCCTTCCACGCAAAGTAGAATCACTTTTCACTGCAGTCTTGTCGCCCCACACAAGTACTCTCTGCAGCCCACTTCCCCCTCTCCCAACCAGCATTATATATACATGTACGCCATGCATCCAGTCTGAATTGCATCTATTCAACTGATAGCCGCCAAATCGATTGCATTCCAAATTCATATATATCTTTTTTTTGCAAGCTTAATGCGATGCAGCCAGCAGAGCCCCTGTATTCAGCCCTCCCTTTTTTTTTTTTTTTTTAGGAGGGAGGCAGTGGACCGTGGTGTATTCCAGAGACAGGGTAACGAAGGCTTGGTGAATAGTGGGGTTTGAGGGGGGGGATTATGTCTGCCAATCAGAGGGCTGGGGATGGGAGGCCTGTGCGTGTCAGGGAAACAATGTCTAATCCTTCCTAAGCAGCGGTCTCCTCTGCAGCAGAGGGATGAAATTGGGATGAAGGCACGACCAGACACAACAGGTAACACGTCCCTGTCGAATTAAAATGCTGCAAGCAGTTTGGGCCGGGGGCTTTATGGTATGATAAGCAGCTGTGAGGCGTGTGGAAAAAAGGGGGTATTAATGTGCAGAGTGATTTTTGTGCAACAAATAATAGCTGAACAAAAGAGGTCTTAAATGGGAGAGCAAATTGTGTTTTTGCTCAGGAACTAAATTTAAAACAGGGAGAGCGCAGCATTTTGTTTTTCCTGCTAGGCAAATAATTTATCATTCTGAAAAAAAAATGAAAAAAAGGGGAAAACTGGTAAACAGCAAAGAGCCTGCAGCAAATTATCTATTTCTCAAGATGGGTAAAGTCCACTGGAAGAATGAACATATTCTAATTTTTTCATGTTATAACCTCACACTGCAAATGTCCATGTATTTCTTTGGTATTTTATGTGGCGAACTAACAGAAAATAATCCTTAATTGTGAAGTGGAACATAAACAATGGATGGTTTTTATAATTAAAGCTGAAATTAAATCTAAAAAAACAGTGGTGTACATTTGTATTCAGCTTCTCTGAGTCAATACTTTGTAGAACCACCTATCACAGCTGCAAATCTTTTAGGGTTTGTCTCTACCACATTTGCTCATTTTAAAAATTAAGCTTTGAACGTTCTTTGCAAAATAGTTCAAGTTCAGTCGGATAGTTTAGAGAGTTTCTTTTTTTTTTTTTTTTTTTACCTTTTGGATCAGATTCTGAGTGGGATTTAGGTCTCAGCCATTTTAGCCCAGACTAGCTTTCCAGTCCCTGCTGAAAGAAAGTATCCCCACAGCATGCTGCTGTCACTCCCACGCATCACCACAGGAATGGTGTTTTTAAGTTGCTGTGCAGTATCACTGGTGTCAGACTAGGATGAATATGTCTGCAGACCACAGTTTTCACATTTGTATTTGTAAAAATGTTTTCCTTCCATTTCACAATGATGCACTACTTGGTGTTGTTTCTTTTACACAAAATCCTAATAATATGCAAACAGGTTTGCTGTAGTTACATGTCAAAGAATGACAAAATAATGAAAGTGTGAAAAAATTCAAATTTGTTCAATTATACTTGAACAAATTTGATTCATTTAATTATATTTGTCTTTCATCTTTATTTGAACTGGACCTGCATGCCTTGTAAAGGGCTTTAAGATTATGTAAACTGTAATAAGAGCAAGAAAAAGCAACTCAAGCCTGTTTGTCGACAAACTTGGTGAGTCTACTGCGCTGTCCGTGGTGCTGAAACAGCCTAATGCTGCAGAAATATAGCCACACGCTGCTTTTCTATTATCATTTTCCGATATTTTTAACCACTCAGAAGATAAAAAGTGCCAGTTACAGCACCACAGAGCAGCTGAAACAGGAAAAAGGAAAGAAGATACAAATCGTCAGACACTAGAGGCGTGCCGAAGTGTCAAAAGAAAAAACGGAAAAAAAAGACACACCCAGCAGATGAGTCAGCACATCCAATTTCAATTCAGAAGTTTGAAGTCGTTATGCAAGTCTCAAGTTGGGCTGCGCTGTGGGGTGCAACATTTATTCTGAAAGAATTTGAGTGCGGGTGTATGCGTGTGTGTGAGAATGAGGTGATCGAGTCTAAAGAAACAAAACAAAAAATAGGAGAGAGAAAAACACCCCAGTAAGCTTTGGAGAGTTCAGTATTCATCATCTAGCTTTGCACGATGTGAGAGGAGAGGAGAGCAGAGATGAGGAGGGGAAATATAGGTCTGAGATCAGCGATAACAAGGCAATCTCACACATGGTTTCATGTTAAGATGACGGGAGAATTTCAAAGAAGAGCCCCCTCTATAGGACACCTCCATGTCAATCACAGAATGGAGAGAGAAGCAAAGGTCCCAGTGTGTCTTTTTATTATTATTATTATTATTATTATTATTATTATTATTATTATTATTATTACTTTCTCTATAGTCTAATCCTTGCACTGCTGCAGTGAAGAAACAAGGCTTAATAATAACAACAGCTCCTAGAAATTATTCACTGCGGCTCCTTTTGTTATTTGCACAGCTAAATGCTTTTCTATTGTCAGTGTTTTCAAAGGGGGCTTCACAAACAAGCCTTGACAAGTGCAACAAAACCCATCTATTACCACCAAATACGAGGCATTACTCAGATTCCCTCTCATTCATTACAGCCTCCCGGTATAAAAGCCAGACATGCAGTGTGATGAATGCTTTCTCCATTAATGGAAACACTGCGAGGCATCTATCCATCTCCTCTATCAAGCTGTTTTTTTTTCTTTTTTCCCCTGAATGAAAGTTGAACAAAATTAAAACTGTCCTCTGTGTGTTTGTGAGAGCTTTCTCATTTAGGAGAAAAACAGGAATAAAATGTGCACAAATGAACACGTTATTTTTTAAAAAACATCAGGAAAATCAGATAGGTGTCGAGATTTAATTTTCTGTCGCTCTCATCTCAGGAGACGACGCCTGGACTGAGCTGCAGCGGCACAGGTGGAAACACGATGAGCGGAAGGTGAAAATTACAAGGAGCAATAGAGCTGGATGGAGTGATAACTTGAGAGAAAGATGAAGAAAGTTGGTGGAAGGAGGCAACATTGCCAAGATAAAAACAAGAGGCAAAATAAAAACAGCAGGAAGAGAAATGAAAGAATAAACAACGAAAACAAGATTCTTCAAATAACAAGGTGAGACTAGATCTCGACTGTAGAAATAAAGTAGAGATGCATTCATGAGAACTTAACGTGAGAAAAATCAATCTAATCTTGAGGGATCTCAACATGGTCCCTCAAATATATTTAACACTAAAGAAAATCAGGACATTATTTCCATCTGATTTGGACTTTTAAAAAAATAATCTATCATTATTAGAATGAGATTCTTATAACTTAATTACCTCAAATAAAAATAATACTTTTAAACATTTTACAGCAAAACCATAGAACGAATCTATTTGCTTTTATTTAGAAAAGCAAATATTATTTCTAGTTCTACAATAACAACATAAGATAATTAATATCAAAATATTGTATTTTAAAATGTATTAATACGTTAACTCTGATACATAGACTTAAGCAAAAACATTTAGAGAGTAACACAGCAAGCTGATATTTGGTGCTTAATTAGTCAGGCTATCTGCTCAATTAGTCAACCTGTAGTCAGTCGCTTCTAAAATATTATGAATCTATGAGCAAAGTGTGGAGCTAATTTAGTTTCCACATCGTGATTGTCTTGACTTGAATATTTCAAAATAAACATTTTTTTAATAGAACTTTTGATAAGAACCAGAAAATTAGGAAACACTTCTTTCAGTCAGCTGATGGGCAGTGTGCAGCAACATGTGGGGCAAGGAAGAACTGCATAACTCTATGCTCCAAATAAGTAGAGAAAACTTCATTCACTGTCTCTGGCATCTCATTGACAGGGAGTTGAAAAGTAGAAACAGAATGATGGCAGCAGAGTTGTGAAACCTGAACCACATCCTATTTAGCCACCACTTTTATATCCTCTCATGCAGACTTTCCCTGTGCATGGACTCTCCTTCTCTTTTTTCCCATGGCTACTGAGCAGTGCTTTATCAGTGTTAAAGGAGGAAACCAGCTTTGTCATTTAATTTTCACTGCTCCTTTCAGTTTTCACTCATGTCCTGTACTTATAGTAAGGATTTTGCCAATTCTGAAATCGATTTCTCACCAACCTGTGTCATCACATCCTTGCTCTGCATGTCAGATTTATGCTCGGTGGCTTGATGCTATTAGCGGGTTTTCCAAGGGTAGATAACATTTTACCAAATGCCATTACATGATCGACTCAGCTGGACAGTATTGTATTGTAAATTGGACTGTATGAGACGGAATCTCAGTATGATTAAATTATACTTGAACAAATTTGATTCATTTAATTATATTTGTCTTTCATCTTTATTTGAACTGGACCTGCATGCCTTGTAAAGGGCTTTAAGATTATGTAAAAATAAACTGAACTGAAAGTTTGACTTTGGGTTAAAGTTGACCACATCTCACACCCAAGAATATCATTTTCAGGGATTTCCGCCTCAGACTCGAGTCTCCTTCCTCGACACTGTTTTTGTCCCATAAATCCTCACTGAGATGTTGTCAGCCTTACCAAAATCATGTGACCTGTGGAGATATCCATGTTGGACGGCACCGGCTCCTCACACCAGGAGGAGGTGCTGCTGCGCGTCGATGGGCTGGCCACGGGGCCGTCGCTGAACTGGGACGACACGCTGTTGAGGCGAGAGTGACGCAGGGTCTCTGGCCGCTCCACACGCTCCGACGTCCTGATCGCCATGCGCTGGCGGCACAGTTCCTGTAGGGGGAGGGATTACAGAGCATGACGTGGAAAGACTGAGTAATCAGGAATTTTTTTTTTCCCTTGGAAGCTGTCATGTATTTCATATCCCTGTCATACACGTAACAATTGCTGGTGTATTTTACATGCTTATCCTTATGCTGTGAGGAGCCGACTTCTATAAATGCACCTCGTAAAATCCTGTATCTCTGCTCACTTGTCTGTAGATTAATGGCTTATCCCTGTGGATTATAAAGATTATACTAATTATGTCAAAAATACACAAGCTGAGGAAGCTTGCGCCTTTTCAAGTATAAATGCTGCACCTTAATACCACACAATGACTTTCTCGCTCTCTCTCTTTCTCCCGTTTTTCAAGAATGGGCCCAAAATTGCATTTACATCACACATTTCCATCTACAGAGACTGTATTATTTCTGCAAATAGGAGCATCTAGACTCCTATTTGGCCAGAATAGATAGATACTGGGGAAAATCAATTTGTATCAACTAACTCACTGAAGGGGCAAGAAAATCTATGGGAGTGGCCCTTTTCCTCCAAACATAGAAATACATAGGCAGAATTCAACCATCAGTCAGATTGTACAAAATATAAATATCTCACAGCAAAGCAGTGCTGCCTCCAGAAAGCTTTTCAACTGGATGGCCAGACGGTGCCCACTGATCAACTTGTAGTGGCACCCCACCCCCAAAAAAGCTTATATTTTATAAACTAGTTTATTTAGGACATTTATTTGTGGTTGTCATGAATAAATAAATAAATAAATATTATGTGTGGGATGTCATCCACACAAGTCTTTTTTTAATCAAACTATTCAACTTATTTCTCTAAATGAATTACTACAATTGAACCTTCATGCTTAGTTCTACAGTTAGGTATATATATATACACACACACACACACACACACACAGTTGAAATGTAAAATCTGGATATGAAAATGCAAAAAATATGTGAGATTTGCAAATAAAATAATAATAAAAAACAAACAAACAAATTACAGCTTTTTCCCTGCTCTTTGATTCATGCTTTAAGAAAATGAAGGATGCCATGCTGTTGTGTCAGGGGAGTGTCAGCAAATTCACAAGTGTGGCCAAAGGAGAGGCACTTCTAACTATAGGGTGAAGCACTAAACTAAAAATTACAGCAACAATTCTGGAGTTTTATAAGGTTGTGGTTATATTTAGAGGTTTGGGTGGGACACACCTAAATGTGATAAATATGACGTGATGCTCATTTTAGGCATATTGCAAAGTCTGTTCTGTCTTGCCCCTTGCCTTTCTTTGGTCCCATCATTGCAGAAAACCAAATAAATAATTAAAACAAAAGTCATCTAATGCTTTATTCTGATTAATATCTGAATGTTTCCCGCTAAAAGCCCCACACCTCTCCTAATGACTCAGCTCTTCTCCCATCATGCCTCGGTGCCTACATTAGCTCCCTGTAGCACAGCATCATAAAACTGTGTGCAATCTTCCGGCTCTGTTTTCCCCCTGCTTACTCGACACAGGAATCATTCAAAAAATTTTATATTTCTTCTGCTGGACTGTGTTATATTAGAATCCTTGCAGTTTTAACATTGTAGTTAAACATTACATAAACATTAAATAATCCCATTTGCAATAAATCAGAGAAAGTCGGTTGCAATGTTAATATTACCTACCTAACTATAGTGAAATTTAATTGAATATCCTTTTTTAAAATATATTGTGAAGAAGAAACCACCCTGTATAAAGCCTGAGCACCAATCTCAGAGCCAGCAGGAAATACACACTAACAGAGCTCAAATTTAATATAGGTGAGGCAAAGTGTGATTTCCCATTCATGCTAATTTCTCTTCTTTCCAGTAAAAGTTATCTGGGGTCGTAAGTGTTAACACGTTCTCAGAGCAGCCCTGCAGAAGCCTGATTAAACATTGAAAATGTTAACTCGACATGTGGATAAATGTGTTCGGAGTGGCATGCTGGGCACAGCTGAGTCCCAACCCTGCAAAAATCAATACAGAGCAGACCGCCTGCTGCTTTGGAGGAACAGTGGGAATAGGTCAGGGTGGAGGCACGTTTCCGATCGCATGCGTTCAGGTTCACACACACAATTCTCCTCAAAAAGGTAGGCAGAAAACATTGGATGGAGATCAATTCGGATGATCTCAAATACAGATGGAGGTCTCCAAACACACTTTCATAGAATAATTCATTCTACATGAACACAGTGCGTTTTCCACCAATGGCAGAGAGCAGAATGGTTATTCTGGCGTCTGATTGGCTGGCAGCACAGAGAGGGGGCTGGGGCTAACCTGATAGGCTGCGGTGGCGTCATGGCTGGTGTCAGTCCCGAGGCTTGCCAGCTTCTCCTTCATGTGGAGGTGTGAGCGCTGGCGGATGCAGAAGAAGGTGGTGGACACGGCCAGCGCCACCAGGATGAAGAGCATGCAGAGGACGGAGAGCAGCAGGAACTGGCCAGACTCCACCCTGGTCTCTTTCACCACGGGGATCTGGGTCAGGCTGCCCCTCTGGAGAACAGACACAGAGAGAACATGCTGTCAGAACAGCAAACTATGCTTCTCTGACTTTCTTTACATGGATGCAGTCCCTCCATGTCAGGAGAGAATTTTTTATTTTCACCTGGAAGCTTGTTTTGACTTTCAAATACAGAATATCTGGTTCCACTCATTAGACATCCCTGATAGCCACCTCATTATTTGCATTCAGGCTCAGTCAGCCCCCATTACCAACCTCTGCCCAGTGCTGTCTCTTGTCTGAGTCCCACTACAGATATTTACAACCCCATTTAGTGCTGGCATGAGCCACCCTGGCACTGTGCAGCTGCAGGATGCTGGGATACGAAAAGCTTGTGCTTAATTAGCTCTTCTGGTCCAGAGTTGGCTGGATTAGGCTCTGAGCAAAGCAGGGCTGAGGGGACACACAGGTAGGCTAAAGTGCATCCACCAGCAGAAGAATGAAGAAGCTTTCAAATAAAATCTGAACGCCAATACAGCCAGAAAGATATATTTGTGGGAACTATGGCACTTTAAACATAAAGGCCATACTTTGTAATAGCGAGATCAGGCTTTTCCTGACAGATACCAAGTTGTTGTTTACTGAGGTCTGCCAGGGGCTAGAACAGGGTCAGAAAGACTCGATCAAACAAAAATATGTGTTTCAGCTTCTGTGATAGAGGTAGTCATATTAGACTCCAACAAATAATGATGGTTTCGCAAGGTTATTCCCCCTCTATTTTCTGAAAAACATTTTTTTTTTTTAGTTTGAATGCATTGGGGAAAAGATCACACATTTCTGTTCAATTGGCCTGCTTATCAGGGATCACAGCAAAATAATAAAAAATCAAAAAGTCAGATCTTTGGCCGATTGATTGGTGCCTTTCTAATTGTCATCATAAACTCCCTTGAGGGGCTTGATAGCCAACAGCAGCTGTTAGCAGCAATTTCAATTCAGTTTAATTCCATTTTAGTTTATTTTGAACATGTAACAGCTTACATGTTGGAAGAAAAACAAAGTCAAAAAAGCAAAATTAATAATAAAAAAAGAGAAATATATCACAAAACAGACCTAACTTCATCCAATAGTGGAAATTGTCCATTTAAGGAGGAGTTGGCCCAAGATATAAGCAAACTAAGCTGCTCTTTTTTTTTTTTTTACTTTACTTTGACTTCATATGACCAGCTGACTTTGATTTAATGGGGTAGCTTTAATATAGATTTGAATTGCAATATATGTATCTGGATCTGAATGTGACTGTAACCATGAATTGTATCAGAATAAACTGGTTTTATTTGGACTGAATTTGACCTGAATCAGATTTTGTATGGCTGTATTTGATTCTAACCTTTTGGTAACTGTTCCTGTAATTTAGGGCTGGTAAAATGAACTGAACTGAACTAAAATTCCTTACATTCTTAGTTCTTTACAGAATTTAAAAAGGACTGAGACATGTAACAAAAGTTTATTATTATTTTTTGATAGCGATAGTAGGTTCATATTACACAGAAAATTTGTGAATTAGAAGATTATCCTCATTTGCACTTTCCAGCATAACCTTAACCTTCATGAAATCTTTATTTGACGTGTAAATCAGTCATGAACGTACAAGGTGTTGGTTTATGAAGTAACAGATGAAAAATGGTGTGAATTCTTAGTTTGATGTATTTGAACAACAGGGAAAAAAATAAAGTTTTTAGTCTCAATTGACAAGAACATTATTGGCCAGCAGTAATTTCTTGAAGCAATATTAAGAAGTGGTTAATTAGAGCAGGGCCAAAAGAAAGCAGAGTAAATCTAAGCTGCTACTTGTCAACCCCCAGACCATTAGGGGGCACTGAAGACTTCTACTGTAGAGTAAGGATGTTAAAATACTGTGTTGTAACATTTGCAAATAATGAACCTACTTTCAGATTTTGATTTGAAATTTTATAACAGATCATATTTTTTCAATCTTTAATGACATTTTAAATTAATTATGTATTTTAAATAGCATATGAGAGTTACTAAATTGAACTGAAAGGAAACACATGGATATGAGTTGAATTTGGACCACAATTTAAATGACTTCACATTCAGGCAAACTGTTTGTTTGTCACTTTCAGGTGACATTTGCTCTAATTTGGTGCTATTTAAATTAACTAAATAGATCGGAATCAAATTAAAATGGCTTTAAATATTTATAATTAAAAATGTAAAAAAACTACCAAAAATTTAAATTTAGTTTTAACATTATGACAAGAGTCATCATGTGATGCAGTAGCATATTATTCATTAATATTTTTCTTATCCTTGTGTGTGAGTTTGCTTGTTAGCACAACCAATTAAGCTGCTTGCTCACTTCAGACTTCCTTGCATTTTCACGTAGGACTAAGAAACAGTCTTATCTTCACAATTTATTCACGCAAGTTATTTAATAAATATTGTGGGGTGAGCAATTTGAGGGTCAAGCAAAACAGATTGTGTGATAACGTCAATTTAATTGTGGGCTTACTAGTAAGAGCTGTTACATGCACAGGATGTAAACAGTATTTTTGCTGCTGTGGTGCCTGGTGGGTGATGGGCTTAACTCAAAGTGGGATCCTAGATTATATTCTGCTAAAGGCCACATTAGAGATGCACCAATCTATCAGGCAGAGGTCAGAATCCTTAATTGGTTCTGACTGGTGGTCAGCAGGTCAAAAATAGGATTTTTCTCAACCCCCTGCTCATTAAATATATAAAAAAAGAATTTCCACCAGTTTGGGATATGTAAACAAATCAACCAATAACACATGTTTTAACGCACTATTTTTGAGTAAAATAAAAATCAGATAAAGTTGTTCAGATGAATATATTGGGATAAGAATATATTGGGATAATTCTTAATTCTCTGTATGATTCAAAAGTACAATATTGTTTTGAATTTTCTCCAACAAAACATTTGTATAAAAGAACCAACAGAACATGTCATGAGTTATCATCCTTAAAATAAACATGTCAGGATTGTTTGTATTTAGAATCAACTAGTCAAACCTAACAGAAACCCAAAAATCAATCAATGCACCATGCGATCTTCCATTCCACATCAAAAGCTCAAAAATCGAGGCTGAATAAGTAAGATTTTCTTCACTGATTGCAAAGCGTCCTGTCGAGCCAGATTTCAAAATAGGAAAGATGCAATTTGCCCAAAACAATTTCCTCCCCATAAATCACTCTTACTGTCTCTGCGATTGACGTGAAAAGAGGAGGTTTCTGAAAAAGCCAGCTATGCACACAATTTTGATCTAATGTTCCCGGCTGCAGAAGCTATGCATCTGCAAAAAGGGCAATATCAATAAACAACGAACACATACATCAGCAGGCTCCTAATTGTCTTCATGTAATACTGAGAGATTGATGTGCTAAAAAAAAATCTGAAAAAAAAAAAAAGAAAATGGAGGAGCTTTGACATTTAGCCTGAAGGGGGTCTAATAGCAATGCTGAAGGATTGCTACAACTTGTTATCATTTCCAGAAATGAGACACTTCTACCTCAGACCAGCAACAATCCGGTTTGACCTTGTGGCTGATAACTGCAAGTGGGGTTTAGCAAGACGGCTCTGTTCAGTGTGCTGTGTTGGGCCTGACAGCGTTCGCTGTTGATTGCAAAAGCTGAGGTTCCAGCATGTAGTTTCAATCAGGGATTAAGAGGCTGGAAAACAACAGAGCGCGGGGTTCGAAAAGGCCCGATTGCAGGGGAGAGAAATGGCCTCCATCCAAAGGATTGTCTGTCTCAGTGAGCAGATGAACACAAACTGTTTCCTGTCTCACTGCAAATTCTGACAGAAGTCAAAATCGTATCATGTAAAACTCAATTTTATCTTATGTCCCATCAAATATCATTAGGGTGCTTAAGAACCCAAGTTCCAAATCTCTGGAAGTTAAATTGTTTCTTACATTCATTTTTTCTTTTCTTTTATGAAAATCTTTCCCTTTGATCTCTTATCTTTGGCTATTCTTGAAAAATATTCACCTTGAAACGACTGAAAAGCACCTCCACTGTGGGAGCAAAAAGCCTTGAAATTCAACGGAAGCATAAAAGACTGTTTGAAGGCGGTAATCGTGCTGGAAGAAACGAGGGAGAGACAGAAAGGGGAGAAAAAAAGAGGACAAATAGCTTGTAAAAAGGAGGAGAAAAGATGAGGATAGAATTTAAAATTATGGGCCTGTTTTGCCTTACCCCTTAAAGCTTTTTGGCTTACTCATATTTTTAAATACAATTTACATTTTCTTTTTAAATTTAAAGAAAAACTTTCCACAGGAAAAAAAGCCCTAAAATATCCGATACGTTTTTTAAACTAACTATATTATTTTAAAAATCTAGCCTGGTACTTTTTTCTAATTATTTCATGATCATTATAACAGGCTAATTCTTTTGTAAAATATAATTTTAAGGTTTTCTTCAGAATATTAGAGCATCAAAATATTTAATCTAACGGATTTAAACATACTCTTTATGTGTGATGTGTGTTACATCCAAAAAACGGCTCCCCATTTCAATAACTACCCTCTCCCTCTTCCCTCTATTGAAGTTGCCCCTGTGGAGAATGAGCCAATCTGGGAAAGAGACAAGGGGGCAGATGGATTTCGGTGCTCTGGATTATTCAAATGATAAAGAAAAAGGTCGGGCAGAGACGAGTCACAATTACCCTTAAAATCAAGATTTCCCAACCGCAGCTGCTATTACTGATTAATTATTCCACATGGTTAAAATGGGGACTTTATGTGCTTACAGCAGAGTTTAATAAAATTTATTTTATGCTACTACTTAGTCTCATAGTTTTAATGTTCCATAAAGTCGCACAAATTTTTACAGAAAAAATTTAGAAAATGTCGAGGTGTTTAGGACCTAATTTGAAAAAGATAACGATAGCAGTAGATATTTCAAATGAAATAAAGATTAGCTTTAAACAGGAAATATATGCCAAATTGAAGCATAAAATATTATTTCTGTTGTGCACACAAGATACATTTTAAAAATCACATTTTCTATGTGAAGTTTCTCTCATTTGCAAACTTTCTGAACATGCTGCTGGGCGCTAATGAGGCTGGACCTGCAGAAACTTTGCCTCCAGAACAACATCAACACTCTCAAAACTCTTCCTTTCTCCTGAAATATAAGCTTTTAGAGGAAGATTAAATATAAAATGAAATGAAGCCGCACGAGAAAGACTCCTAAAATGGTATAAATCTCGCAAAAAATAAAATATAAAATAAAAATAAATAAACTAAACAAGGTAATCGCAAAACCAAAGTCATCTAACATCGCGTTTCATGAATTAAGACTGTCAAAAACAGGAGCGATCAGGCGGTGTGTTCGGACAGATTGTTACCTAGTAGATCCATGCCGCCGCGTCACGCAGTGAGCGACTTGACGCCGCGCCTCCGTATTTCCAGCGAGCGCCGGGAACCGCTGACACTCGCCGCAGCTCCGACAAGCGTCTGTGCGCGTCCCAGCTCGGTCCATTTCACCAAAACCTTCCCCCTGCGAGAGCGTCCCATCAATCCCTGCGCCCCCCCCCCCACCCCCCCCCCCCCCCCCCCCTCTCAAAAGAGCGCGGCTTCACTTCAACACGTATAGTTGAAGAAAAAAGGAGGAAAGAAAGAAAAGAAAAGAAAAAAAAAAAAAACACAGAGAAAATAAGAAAAAGGGGAGAAGAATGTTGGATATGCCCGCCTGATTTTCCGAGCTTTGCAAGAATGTGCAGAAGCCCCACTAGTGAGTCCTTTCAGCTCCTCCGTGCCAATGAAAAGAGACGGGGAGGTGGCGGGGTTAGAGGGTTTTTTCTGCCATCATTTAGTTAAGGCTGAGCCCCTCCTTAGATTCAGCAGCTCAGGAGTCCCCCGTCCATTGCACATGTCATATCCACCGGTTGCTATAGCGATGCCTCCACATGTTGTCGACAGTGAGTGTTCAAGGAGCGATGCCTGGCTAATAGGCTTGCGGGCCGAAAGGGCCGATATGAATGGATGCAGGGGCTAGTCGCTCATTTGTTGAGCTACCAGGGGTCTCTGTGTTTGCTGTGTGAATTGCTGTTTTCTCAGGCTCTCCTTTCCCCCCTGTTCTACCTCTCTCTCCCCTCTCTCTACCTCTCTCCCAGGGATTCAGAATAAGGCAGTTCTCTTTTACTTCAAAGTGGGATTTTTTTTTTTTTTTTTTTGCATTCAAAGCTGAAGTGAGCGCCATAATAAGAGCCTGCCACACAGTACATATATGAATGCTACACTGGAGATTAGTTGCTTTCTGAGAAAAAAAAAAAAAAAGGAAATTGCCTGGTCCATAATGTAAATCATGCGTAATTGGCTAAGTCTTTTCTGTGCTCTCGCTTCAGATCTGTGAGGCTTAAGAAGAAGAAAGGGTCGAAAATTGCAAGTTTAACAAGCTTTGGAGATAAAACTCCCTAAAAATGCTGTCCCCTTTTTGTTTGTTTGCTTTGCTTTGTCCTGGCAGCTTAGGCAAAGTCTATGGTGGGTCGGGCTGCCATACAATGCCAATCGCAAAAGCCCTGCAAACTCTGATCCACCGGCTCCTCCATGGTCCAACCTCCACCTACGGCCATGAGATATGTGCCATGTGTTAGAAATAGAGTTACTCCTCCTCGACATATATAGAGGAGTCAGTTTGGGGCAGCTCATCTCTTGGAGGCTCTTTGCAGGTTACCCAGGCACATCCCTCTGGGAAGTCTCCTCAGGGCAGACCCTGAATTTGCTGGAGGAAATGCATATCCCGTTGTATCGTGGGTATGCCTCGGGATTCCTCAGAATAAATGTTAAGAGTTGCTGGGGAGAGGGACGTCACTGGAGCTGTTGGTTTCAGAAATGCAGGGGAAGGACGGATGGACAACAAAAAAAGGGTGGAAAATGGCAAGTTACAAATTTGGATGGAAAAAGTCCTTTTAACATTTTTTTGTGTATTTGTTTGTAATTTTCTCACAGTTTAGTCATTTTGTATGTTACAACTGGTTACAGTAAAATGCTGGTTTGAAGGGGAAATCTGATATTTTCCCTGTTGCTTCCTTCAGATCAACGTGGAGAAAAAACGAGGTGATCAACCTCCTTAAACGCTATTCCTATTGTTTATGTTTTGCCCTGGTGGTTTAGGCAAACAGTGCAGTGGCCCTGCACTGCAGTGTCAAATTTCAACCTGAAAACGTAGATATACTTTGCTTGTCCCAAAGGGAAATTAAGAATGAGCTATTTTCCCTGCTGGTCCCTTGACATCTATAATGGTTCAATTAAAAACAGTAACATAAACTATGGGCACAAATCTAGACCCAAAATTTGGTAAAAGTTGCATGGTTGTCATGTAGTGTTGTTGGCAGATTTATTCTACACACAGGGGGAAAATTAGAAATTTCCTCTGTTGTCCCCTTCAGATCTGTGTGTCTCAAGAAAAAGAAGGGGTGGAAAATTGCAACTTTAACAAGTTTGGGAGATAAAACTCACTAAACTGTTATCCTAATTAGCAATCAGGCAGGAGAAAAAGGTGGTGGGGGGGATAGAGAGCCCCCCAAAGCAGAGCAACAGCTGCACTTAACCGGGAGAGAGAGAGAGAGAAAGAGAGAGAAAGGGGAATTATGGAGTGCTCAGGGACAGAAAAGGAGAAAGCAAAAGAAAAGGGGCGGTGATGAGAGGAGAACGGGGGTCCTGTCAAATGCAGATGACGAGTCATGGGGAGGAGGGAGTGCTCTCCAGTTTATTTTTTCCATTCAGCGAGCACACCCCCCCTCCTCTTGTCCATTGTCCCTCAGTGTGACAGCTGGAGTTGGCAATGCGAAAGCGAGAACAAAAAAAAAAAAGACCTCAGGTCCACAACCCAATCGGATGCCACCCCTTTATAAACTATAAAACTAAATAAATAAATATATAAACTATAACCAGGGGTGTAAAACCTCTAACTGACCCTACAATCAGAACATTTGTAGCACATGCTTTCAACATCAAATTAAAGCTAGAAAAAAAAGATGCTTCCTCAAACGCTTCTGTTCCCTCTTTTCCTTGAAGACCCTGTGAGTGACAACCATCACATCATGCTGTTTGCATTCCTATCTCCATAGAACAGAAATTATTCTGAATTCAGATTTTGTTTTCCGTCTGTCTCCCAGAGGGCACGGGCAGACTGTCAGGCTAGAGAAGCACATTTTTTATCTCCAATATTTTCCTTTAGTTTGAGGGGGGGAAAAAACCATTCTGCAGTGGAGGATGGATGCAGAATTGATGCATGGTACTCACTGCGTGATTTCTGGTGAGTGACTTCTATTACAAGTGAGAAATAAATAGCAGCTGCAGAAGTTAATGCTCATTAAAGTCAGTCCTCTCTTGACGTCAACCATCTGGAGGAGATCCTGCTTCACTATGGCCCATATTAGACAGCTGGGTCAATCTCCTGTCAGGTTCGTCTTAAATCCATGGATGCACAAATAAAAATGTCCCCTTGGTACCAACAAGGATGGAGAGCCAGAGAGAAACTATTATTGCACCTGTTCTTTTGTGGCAACCCTCAATATATCAATTATGAGGACACTGAACATGTTTACGTGTCCACGGTTCTCCTTTCTTTTTCATGATGAGAGTTCTCGGTCAAAATGTAACACATTTAAAATAGTATAAATACAAAGATTACAGCTACTTTTTTTTATGTCTCCCTACAATCTGTCAAAATCAGAGATTATATGGCTACAGATGGATTTATGTATAAACTTATGTAATAAAACCCAGAAATGAAAATACATTCCTGCTTTATATTTTTCCATACTTATCTTGACCTACACAACACATCAAATTTCCATACTTTTCCAGACATTTTCTCACTGTGCATGAAGCTTTCACATCTCATCTGCAAATGACAGCATACCACAATGTCACAACTCATGTCGCATCACACGGGGAGACCAGTGCTAATGGCTGTCACAACAGGAAGGTCTGACATGCATTGATTGGCTCCCACAAAGACCAAAATCCAAATGTACTCAGGAAACCATCCAAGTCACTGCCATGGTCTCCAGTGATTGCTGCTGTTTCTCTTGTAAGTATCTCCTCAGGGTAACATGAGGTAGAACAATCTCTGCTCTTACTGCCAGGCTTACCTGTTCCTCTCTCTATCTCTCTCTCTATATTTTTTTTTACTGCATAACATATTTTTTTATTTTAAGATTAAAGGACAGAAAAGTGATGTCTTTGTCGAAGCAGTGCCAGGAATGAGTGGTGCATACCATAGTGGCAAAGAAAGCTGAACAAATCCCAGGGTCAAGTACTCCACCTGACATGGCAGTGCAAAGATTTCCACTGATGCCTGTGTAAGTTAGGAAAAGGAAAGGGATAAATCCTTGTTCCCGTGTGTGTTCAATCTGAGTAGAGAGCATAAAATAAAGGTATTTTTGTTTAATGACATTTCCTCAAAGCTTTGGAGAGCATTCATAAGGAGGTTTTATGCACAGTTTGACACTTTAACATAAGACAACCAGAAAAACAAAAGGCAAAGTATAGGAGTGACTGCCTTGGCAAGGGCAGAGATGGGAACTGACATCTCAGTCTTATCTTGACCTCCAGAAAGTCTGATCAGATATTATAAACCTCAGCTAGCTTGTCTTCATTTTGTCCACTTATTAATATCACATGAAGGCCTCAGACAATATCTGAGGAATTGATTGGTGGTTCTATTTTAAGAAATTAAATCGGAAAGTGTGTTCCTGCTATGTAAGAATCCCTCAAGCCTCAAGTATTTTAAGTGGGAAATTCAAGACAAGGTTTAAGTAATTAAGGGTAGATTCTAAGTCAAGTCTTAGAGGGGCAAGTCTAAATCAACCCTCAAGTCTTTAAGAGTTAAGACCAGGTAACATCTCAAATCTTGGAGGGGCAAATCCAAGTCTAAAGTCTTTGGGGCCACAATAACAGGCTGGTTATGTAAAAGAAAACAGTCCTTCAAATTACCAAATTACATCCTGGTAGCACAGAAAAAATTACCTTGTTCTCTACTGATGAAGATGTGCTCTTTTAAGATGTGTTTTTTAGACCTTCTTTACATCAGAGATAAAGAAGACTACTGGAGAGGGAGTAAAATCACTTGTTTTCTGTTTGGTTACAAGGAAACAAAACCCAAGTTTCAGAAACAACCCCTCCACTCCTGTGAAAAGTTGACGGACTAATTTCCTTCGAGCAGTTTTCTCCGAATGTTTTCTTCGGGCTTCAAAGCTCGATTTGATCATCAGTGATCCTTTCATCTGTCATTTCTTAACTGCATCACAAAAAATAGCAACTTATCCACAGTGCATCTGAGAATCCATACCTCTGTGGAGACCTCTCACCTGGTGATACAATCTGTTTTATCTACAGTTTATCAAATAGAAGAGAAACTTTGCTTGCCAGGAACTGGAACATATATAAAAGTGGGTTGTGAGCAATCACAACAAAATTGCATCTGTGCAGAAGATAACGTTATTTGCAGTCCTTTTACAAGAAAACCGACAGCTGTGTTGCGTACCTGCAAACTTAACAAATATGGGATGCACCAAAAATAGTTGTTCTGCTCGCCTCCTTGAAATAGGCTGCAATAAATTATTCATAATAATATGTGAGCCAGGCCGTTGCTGAGGCTCAATATAGGAAAGCGTTGGAGGTTGAGCATTGAATTGTTGAGTGGTGAGAAATGTATGCAAAACAAAAAAAACATTTTTTTTCTTTTCATTTTTCAGATCCTCCAGCTGTTTTTGTTGTTGGTGAAGTGATTTTACAAAATGCGTGCACGGTAGTGAAACATCCACCCTCATCTGGGGTTTAACTCATTTATTTTTAAAATGTTTTTGATTTATATGCTGATAGCATTTATAATGGAACAAAGCGCTCTCATTTGAGTTGAAGATGAGATGGGGTTGGTTTGAATATCTTGTCTGTCCAGATACTGGATTGTGACTTTAACATACTGCTATTTGCTGCAGTGTAATTTTTTCTCAGCAGAAATAAAACAGCATTTAGGCTGAGATAAGACATTTTAAAAAATGACACTTGATTCTCTTGTCTCCCTTGGACATTTTTGTATGAAATCCTACATTTCCAGACGGATGAAGCTCAGAGACACAAGAAAAAGTCTCATCCTTGGATTGCACTTGAAACATTTGGATTGTTGTCTCATGCTCATCACTTGTTCAGAGGTTTAAAGCCATTTAAAACCCTTGTGTGTGTCAGTCATCTCATTCTGGATTTCCTCCCAGATGAACCTGTTCAAATAGGCCTCATTCTCCACTCAGGCTTTGCCAGTTGTGTAGTTCAAAGCAGTAAACATCAATGTGAACACTTTACTTGTCACCTCAATTATATCTTAAGCAGAAAGAGACTCACAGTTGCACAGACACAACAGTGTTAAAAAAAAAAGATCTTCAAAAATGTTTTTAAAGGCAGGTAGTTTGTTCTGAGTAATGTGAGGGTTGGGTTTGTTCGCACCATGAGATCTGATGAAATGGTTGTTGAAACAAGGACTCTGTAGGCTAAAATCAGGCTCTTTGCTCTTTTTGCTGTTTGGGATAACTTTTATACTTATTTACATGTTTAGACTCATTGTCACCTTGAAGGGTAAATTCAGGACAAGCAACATACTGTATTGTTTTTTTCGGTCTTTTGGGTGTAGAAGAAAATTTAGGGTTAGAACTAGCATAAGTCGTTTTAATTGGGCAATGAAGTGGAGTATCCAGATATATTGTTGTGCATACAAGCCAAAACTGGTCTCATGTGACTGGAGCGCAGAAACATAAAGAAGACAGTGAACTCGGATACCATGCAGTGCCTACTGAAGTGGGAATAAAAGGCAAACACTGGGCAGTCCTTACGTAAACCTTCTGAATTATGATTTTGCAAATGCCTCCTTTAAAACTTGTTCTTAACTCACCTGTGGGGAAACGCTATAAGAGCCATGTTTAGTTAAAGTCTCCAAGCTGTGATAAAGTGCAGCTCTAAAAATCCAATATTGATCTCTTTTAGCAGCCGACTCATTAATCCAAGTCCTAAACAAAGATATATAGATAAGGCTCAACCAATTTATCTAAACTTTTGGCTGTGATTTCCAGTATTTTGTTGGGATTAGTTCCCAACTGCTTCCAGCTAACAGGAGAGATGCTTTCTACTAGCAGCAGTTGACAGTCCCAATATGCCTGACACATTTGCTAAAAGGCCATCTAAAATTAATTAAACAAAGTCAAGAAAATGTTGCTCGTAACCACAGTAATAATTAAAATCCACCTACTATCAGAGAAAATGTTTTCACTGTCTTAGAGGGAATGAGTTTGCATTAATCAGAGAGGTGTTATCTAAAACATTTGAGCCGTTTTTAAAAGGAGTAATAATGTGATGTGTGGGTGAGAAGAAGCTAAATAAAATGGCCACATCATGATCCGAGTTTTTAAAAGCAGAACCTAATTGGTGAAAAGAAATTGATGGTAATGCTTTGTTTTAAGTGAAAACATAAAAGACCAACATGAATCTCAACCAGAGTCCAAGACAACAGGGAAACTAAATCTTTAATTGTTTTATTCGACTGGAATTCACACTACTTTTTAACTAAAGTCCTCCCAGAAAGCAGGCTAGGCATTTTTTTTTTATCTAGCAGAAAGATAAAACTGCAATTAATTTTGAGAGGCGGGGGGAAATACTGAGACAATACATCAAGTCACACATGAGTGGAGGCAGGCAGGGATATGTGGTCTGCCGCGGAATAACAAAGGTAGTCAAAGGTAGCGTTCATAATTGAAACTCTTCACAAGAGATTTTGTGTGCTGTTAGACTCTGACACTGAGACTGACAGAGACAGGACAAAGAGACGTGTTTAGAGTGGAGCAATCTGAGAATTCGCAGGTTCTACAGGACATTTTCTTTCCACACAAATCCATCTGAAAGCATTTGAAAAACAAAATTCTGCCACACGGGTAAGCTTACACGATGGATATAAGTATGTCTGTGAAGAGAGACAAAATTCTATTTTTTTTTCTGTTAGGACTTTGTATAAACATTTTGCTTTGGTTTATCTACATTTAAAAAAAGCTCAACTAGTCATTCTAAGAGGCGTACAGAAAGGGCCAAACAGTCATGACAAAAAGAAAGTTTAGATATTAGATATATTTTTTATAGATTTACAATGTCTTATGTCTAAGGGGATACATTGCAATTTACTATAGCATTTCTTTAAACATAGGAAAAAGCCTTAAATTGGCACTAAAAGAACAACAATACTGTAATCATGGTTAAGGCTCTTTCAGACACTGCACCTTCAGATGTACTTAGATCATTTTCAAATAAAACTCCAACTGTAGAGTAGATCTATGCTTTTAGTTATTGAAGAAGAAAATGCACTCAGTCACATACTTTAAAATCCAGAGAATTGGAAAATGGGTTCTTGATGAGGTGTCAATGATAAGAGGCTTCTTCTGGATTGACAGGTGATTTTTTTTTTCATTTCTAAACTTCTCATATTAAGGATTTGGTCTGCCCTCAGCTGCTGAAGAAAGTGAAAAGAGTCTGCAAATCAATCATAAACCTTCCATTTTTAAATAAGAAACTGTACCAATGCATTAAACAATTTCATCTGCACATAAAGTAGATTTCAAATGATTGAATCATTAACATGGGAGAGGAAGATCTTTGTTTTAAACCACATCAAAACTCCAGGTTTACCAAAAACAATACCTTTTGGGGCTGCACAGTGGCGCAGTTGGTAGCACTGTTGCCTTGCAGCAAGAAGGTCCTGGGTTCGATTCCCGGCCGGGGTCTTTCTGCATGGAGTTTGCATGTTCTCCCTGTGCATGCGTGGGTTCTCTCCGGGTACTCCGGCTTCCTCCCATAGTCCAAAAACATGACTGTCAGGTCAATTGGTCTATCTAAATTCTCCCTAGGTGTGAGTGTGTGTGTGCATGGTTGTTTGTCCTGTATGTCTCTGTGTTGCCCTGCGACAGACTGGCGACCTGTCCAGGGTGTACCCCGCCTCTCGCCCGGAACGTAGCTGGAGATGGGCACCAGCAACCCTCCCGACCCCATTAGGGACAAGGGTGAACAGAAAATGGATGGATGGAATACCTTTTGGAAGAAGGAGCTATAGACAGCAAAACATAGATAGACAAAATTACAGGACTTAATTTTAAAAATTAGCCATGATTGTGGAAACCTTGGCTGGAGGTGCTCTCCTATATCATTTATTTGACTAAAAATACTGAATCCCATTAAGGCATGCTAAAAGACCTAGAGCTCTAGTCCAATTGTAAGTGCTGAACTGAAGAAAATGCTTATAGAGAGAAAAGATTCACCAACATGTGGCTGTGATTCTAAAATTTATATTGAAGGTGGTAGAAAATTAAATCTTTGTACTATTAATTAAGTTCTGTTTTTTTTTCAGAAGCCCATAGAAAAAAAACTAGAGGCAAACTGGGACAAAATTCCTAAAGCATGTTATGGCAGAAAATATATTTGCAGCCAATTCATTCATAAACAACAGCACGACTGATTTTTCCTTCAAAGTTTGTATGTTCATTATTTACAACTCCAAACACATGCAGCATGTAAACCCAGATTAAAGAGACTAACATGGTTTTGTTTATGAATAGCAATCTCTCTGAATCGATAAGGACGAAGCAGCAGGTGGTCTCTTGTCCTGGTTGTGTGCTGAAAGTTGAAGAGTTAATGGAAGTGGTGGGGACTTCCACCCATCATTCAATGGAGCATATGGTTGCCATGGATACATGTAGTGGCGAGGGACTTTATATGCTAACCAAAGAGTCACTTTCTGATCTTTGGATGTCAAGAGATGTGACAGGCGCTTCTTCCCTCCAATCACTGTCTTATGTTTTAACATCTAAACAACAAGTACAATTTTGCTTCAGGAAATATTTTTCAACATATAAATACTCCTTCTTCAGCTGCCATTATGCATGTACTCAGAGGTTATCGGATGCCATGTGAATTAAGTCTGACACCGTTCAAAACAAGTTCACAGCCAAAACAATCTTGGTCATGATTGGCCCACCCAGCAGATGAACTTTAAAAGCAATTATTATTTTTTAAATGGTCACTTAATGTGTATTTAAAAGCAGCAAAATTGTTTTTCATTTGTGCATTTGTTTTTTTTGTTGTTTTTTTGCTCCAGCCTTGATAACAATTTTTGTTCAAAATGTCTCTATGGAAGTGCCTCAGAGGACATTAGCAGATTATCATGCTCCCAGTTTAAATTAAGTGAAAACAATAAACATTTTGGATCAGGTTTATTGGACAGCCAGTGCCACATGTCTCCAGCTGCCACCTTGGTTCGGGAGGACGTGCAGCATATTGGGGCCACCTGCCCGAGCACACGCCCCAATGATCAGCTCTGGCTTGTGTAAGTGAAAATATAGATGTAGAACCACAGGAGACGGTGTGTAATAGGCTAAGGGTCGTATCCCTGTAAAACGCACGCCGCTGCAGCCTCATAAATTCTCATCAGCGTCTTCATTAAACGGTTCTCTCCCCCCACCCTGCTCTGTTGTTGCTATGGCAACGCTGGCCCAGCGTGCACCCTCCGGGGGTGAGAGGCGTGTGTGCCTGTGTAACCCTGGGGGTTATTTCGGGGGTGGGGTGACTTGGCACAGACTCCAGCCGTCCGCCTGAGTGTCAGACTCTGGCTGTGTCTGGACTGCAGGCAGGAGCTCTGATTTCTCCCTTTAATTACTGCTAATCGGAGGAGCCCAAGTCCATGCTAATGAAGCTACACCAATCAGCTGGGAGGAGTCAGGGGTTGCGCACCGCTAAAGCAACTCTACGCATGAACAGAACTGCCGCTGCTGGGGCCAGAGCTTGCAGCCACAAAGCATGTCTCACTGTCTGTCTGTCTGTCTCAGCTTCAGCAGCTTTGTACGACCAGTCTGCCCTCGAGCCAAAGCGAGTGCCGCGGCTCGTGGAGAGGCCTCTCTGTGAATCCCTAATGAAGCTGCTGCTGCAAGGTCTATAGTACGGCATCAGCTCACATCTCCCACCGCTTCAAACCACAGCCGCTCGCAACGACAACACCAAGTGTGGCTGATCAGAAATTCTAAAGGCAGAAATTAATTATGATTTAACAATACGTCAGTGGCTCATTATTGTAAATGTGCGCTGTGCAATCAGTCCACCATATTTTTTACACCACAAACATAATCACACTCTATAGCTTTCAGTGAAGCTTTGGAAATGCATTTCCCTTTTTTTTATACGTATGTAATGAATAGCAACAGATGTGACTGCGTCACGGTGCTTCTTAAAATTGGAATATCATTGAAAAAAATTCATTTATTTCAGTAATTAAATTAAATTAGTATAGCTCAATGAATGTGCATACATAATGAATGTATGTAATATACATTCATTATACACAAACTGATATAGTCTACATTTTCTATTAGTTTTTATGGTTATAGCCTACAGCTAATTACAATCCAAAATTCAAAGTTTCTGAAAATTATTGAGAAAATTTGAATATTGCATTGGACAAATATATTTTAAATATAAATCTTTTAGATAATCATGCGAAGGAATCCTGACTTGGCAGTTTCCCAGCAGACTGCACTCACACCCTCCCCAAAAGAAGCTGACTTCTGTATCAAAGCACAATAATGGAAAGTTGAGTGGAAGGAAAAAAATCAACTCATATTATTGAGATTCACACAGAGTCTTGTGTTTCTGAAAATGATTGAAAATCCCAAATCACGCAAATACAGAAATGTTGGTGCAATGGACTACACAACCATGAGGAAGTTGAAATATATCACTATGTTTTAAATCTATGTGAGTTTCATTCTTTGATTGAAATTATTAAAATAAATCAACCTTTTGAAGATTCTAATTGACTGACATTCACCTATTAACGTTTAAAGATAACAGTAAAATTGCTGTAGATCAGCCTCAAAGTAGAAGGAAATCAGTTTCTTTGTTTTACTCTTCTTTGCTCCAGTACACAAATTCTATAAGAAAAATCAAGTTTAATGCATCTCACAAGTGCTTGATTATAATTATTTTCAGCTTAGTTTTATGCCTGCTGATGCTCAGATTGCTTGTGTTGCAGCTACTGATCAAAAGCCCTCTTTTTTACACCGATGCACCACCTGTAACCACGCCGGGTGTTCACTACATCTGTGCATTTGCAACAAACACCTGACATGACGGGAACGCATGTGAATGCAAATAGGCCTATTGGCAGGCATCCATACATGAACATGACTAAGAAATGGGAAGCAAAGCTCTCCTCACAGCAGGACACAGAAAGGTGTTACATCTGATCTTGATCAGTGCTTTTCTTTTCCTCACAAGTTGAATCTGCTGTGATTGTGTCAAGAAGTAAGATGAAAGCCAACATGCATTAAAGCAACTGTCCAAGGTTTTAGCCCATATATGACTCAATAAATGGAGTTGGTGTTGAAATAAAAGTCTGTAAATCACCTATATTGATGTAATATATGCACAAAGTTTAATGTATTAAAATAGTGCTGAAATTGAACACTAAAACTAAAGTTATTATCAGCACTAAACTGTTTCACATTTTGTCACATTAGAACAATAAATTTCTATATTTTCTATAAGGGTTTGAGTTTATTTGAACACTAGTACATCTCTGTGAAGTAGAAGTCAAATGATAGATTTATTTTTAATTCTAAATGCTTGCTCTGTTACCCCTAAATAAAATCCAGTGCAACTAGACTTAGCTTTTCACCATAACAAAGAAGCAGCCAAGAGTCCCATGGTAAATCTGGGGGAACTTCTGAGATCAGGAGGAATAGTATATTAGTTATGCATGTACCACATAAAAGACACAAGAAAATATGAAAGAAAGCAACGTGAATTTTCTTAAAGCCAAACGTGGAAGAAGGTGCTCTGGTCAGATTTGACCAAAAGTAACTTTTTTTCCTACATGCAAAATGCCACTTGTGGTGGAAAACTAACACTGCATATTATTCTGAAAACACTGTTCTCACAATGACACACTATGGCATCATGTTGCTCCAGGGACATTGACAGTTAATAGAAACATGGATGGAGTCAAATGCAGGGGAATCCTGTTAAAATAAATGAGGCCGAGGCAGTGGTTCATCTTCCTGCTCTAACCATACAGAGCTGGTTCACATGGCAGGACGGCCCAGTCAAAGTTCAGACTAAATGCAGTCAGGAATCTGTAGCAAATCTTACAACTTGCTGTTCACAGATACTCCCCATCTAATCTGACAAGGCTTGAACAACTTTGTAAAGAAAAATAGGCAAACATTTCAATTCCTTGAGATGTAGATTTGCAGGTGTAATTAATGCAAAATGTGGTTTCTCAAAATATTGACTCAAACTGAAAATAAATGCATGCCACACTCTTATGTGTCAAAACAACTGAAAACCTTGAATTTGCAATCTTTCACTTGATGATTATGCACTACTGTACATTGGTCTGTCACATAACACCCTCTATAAGACACATTGAAGTTTGTGGTTGAAGGGTGACAAAATGTGGAAAAATCTGAAGGCATTCACTGTTCCAAGTGACTTTAAACACCTTCATATGAGTATTGTTTCATTATCCAGGTCATGCTTAAATATGACTAAGCCTTTACAACATACCATCTCTCAGCAATCAAAGCCTATAAGTAGAACTTGTAAAACGACTAAGTGAAGCAGCACAGCGGACCATCATTTCATGCTTTCTCCACACAGACACAAGGACCTCATACACCAGCTTCCCAGTCAAGGTCATCTTATTAAAGACCATAACAGCTCATCAGGCAATTTAGTTGACCTTGCCATGCAGAAAGTAACTAGCAGTTACAGCAGGATTCGCAATTATAGTCAATTAAAGTCAATAAAAGATGATATGACAGTTGATTACGTTTAATTTACTGGGAGCAAAGTGGTTTCCGAATTGTGCGCTCACTGAGCAATAATTAATGCGCAGCTTCAGAGCTACCATGAATTCAGATGGAGTTTGGTTTAAAAAAATGATAGCTATATGAAGACAAAAATTTGGATTGTATTCGGACTTTTGATAGGTTTCCCACTCTTTCAATATAACAACTGATCTTCCATTTCAATTTTACTTGAAATGAAAGGCCTATCCTTTGTTTTCCAATAGTCAAAGAAAGAGATAAAAAAATTTGTAAAATAAATACTGCTGTGCCCTAATATTTTGTTGTGATGTTAGAAAGATTACCACAGGCCAGCGGTTGGCCTGCAGCAAGGGCTTTTCCTCGGGCTGTCAGTGCCGAGGTGCCAGATGCGCTAGGCAAGGAACTGCATGATAAATGGCAGAAGGTGAGAGCTCCATGGCTGCAAGCAGGAGCACCTTGCCCCAGCATCCCGCTGCCAGTCCCTTGGCATGCAGTACGCCGGGCCAAATGGCAGCAGTGTCCCCCTTCAACGCTGACATTTAGAACCTGTGCCATGCTATCCAGCTGTGCACATCGCGGGCCCCCCCTGGCACCGTACCCCCAACCTCTCCCAGGCACCCCTCAACCCCACTGCTGCTACTGCCAGATGACAGTCAACAAACATTTACTTGTTTAATCAAGTCTGAAATTGTTTAATGATAATGTCCACCATATATTTGTGTACTATTTCAAACATGCACTTCGCAACTGTTGTAAAATGTTAATTTCTTTGAGAAAACTAAGAGTGTCATTGGAGTCTGATATTGTTTAGGGCTTTGTTATCCAACGCAAAATATCCATGATAAGTATATAGGGTTTCCTTGAGTATTGTGTTGGAAAAATGTTGCCATTGCTAAAAAAGGAGATCTTCTCAATATTTAAGAAATAAAAATAAATTGTGATTTAATGATGGTTTAAATGTTTGATAAAAGATCTATCCCTCCTTATCAAGTGAAACTTTATTTAAATAATTATTTTAAACTAATGTTCCTTAAACATTATTTTGCAAATTATTGGTTATTTTCTACGTTTGCATGATTATAAAAAAGATATTTAAAAAAAAAAAATGTCTCCATTGCATTTTAGATGCAGCTAAAGAAGCTTGATAGGTTTTAAAAAATGCCTTAGAACTTGTTGACAGGTACATTTATTTATTTTAGGGGCAGAAAACTGTAAAGAAGACTGTGAAAGTAAGACAAGTAGTAAACTCTGTGCACGGTGGTAGCTCACATAAAAAAAAAAATATCTGTATAGAGCAAATACTATCTGGTTTCAGAAGGGAATATGGTGCCTAGCTAGCAAGAATGGCTGTGCAAGAGTCCAAGAAAACATGCAAAGGATGACCATCTGGCCTATCCTGATGGATCTAAGCTATTTTGGTACCTACATCTCACGACAGACACCATATAAAAATGAATTAATGGAAATCAACCAAGTAGGACTCTTCGGCTAAAACAAATAAAAACCCTTCCTTGGCAAAGAATGAAGCGTTTGATTATGACTTTCTGGATGGATCAACAATGGTGGGACTAAACACAATATATCAATGGACACTGAGCCCAATGGCCAAGATGTGGACTCCGGAAGACAACTAAAGACAACAGTAAAAAAGTAAAAATCATCCAACGGTAAACATTCAAGAGCAACAAATATATGTTTAAGTATAACCGGCTGTCTCCAAGGCATGGCCGCCCAACGATGCTGTTCTACTCAAAAGCCCTGACACTTCTGACAAACATATCCACTAACCTGTTCTGACTTGGCACAGTTCAGAAAGACCTATCAATTGTGTGCCAAGGGAAAATTAACCTAGAAATGTCAACTGCAATGAAAATGAAATATAGGATAGACAAAACAATAGGTGTTTAGTTGAAACTCTTCTCTCAAGAAGAAATTAGCACACATAGGAAGAAAAGATTTTTACTTTTCAAAGTGCTGCTTAGAAGTTACTTTCTGAAACTTGTTTATTACAAATGATCAAAAGACTGTTCCCTCAAGTACTTTCTGGAACTGAATGATTACTTTCAGATCTTACATGTAAGTGAACAAATGATGTTCAGATAAAGTACCCTGTAAGTTCAAGAACGTAACTGTAAATTATGGAATCCCATAACCCACAGGTTCCAGAAAACGTGCTTGAAGTTTTGCTAATATTCTAAACCTCTATAGATTTAGCTGGACAGCATTTTTAATCTCAACACACTTTTTTATGACTGTTTTGGCACTAGTGAGAAAAAAGGTGGTAGACGTGCAGCAAGGGTCTCAATGAGGTGAGTCAAACACAGGATGCCTGAGTCCAGGACTATCACCTCTGTCTATGGGGCACCTGCTCTACCACTATACGTTGTGACAATGCAGCTATCTAGCTAGTTTATGCGCTCTTCTTCTGTATATTAAGAGTTTGGGGATAGCTGTTTGTATAAAATTTTATGTCTCGAGGACAAAGCATCCAGTTAACCACAGAATGTTATCTGAAATAGTAACCTGAAAAAATAAAAGTAGGAGGTAAGGACTTTGACAATATACAAAATACAGAATATTTGTAGAAAGTATTCATAATAGTGTAAAATCTTTCATGATTGCATTTTTTATTTAGTTTAATCTAAAGTTCTAAACCTCCTTCAAGGGCAACTTTACCTTAAACTCGTCTTTCAGGAGGAAATATAAACATCCAACAATTTTTCTTTGCAAAACTGCGAAGAACTGCCTTTTAACAAGTTCAATGAGGATATCATGTTGGCTACACTCAGAAACTATAGGTTCTTTTAAAAAAGACAGCAAAAGAAAAAAAGAGGCAAGGAGAAGATGGGAGAGTAAACACTTTACATTCTGGTACTCATTAAAAACAGACAAGTCCAGCCTTTCCCGCGAGAGAGCACACGTCATGCTGTATAGAGGCAAATACCAAGCTGCATGGCTTGGAATCAAAGGCATTTCTGCAGTCCAAAGGTCAGGTGATGGTAAAAGGTTGCTGAGAAACAGAGTTGCTGGACGGGCTTTCATCAGTGGGAGGCAGCTGGAGTCTCCAAAGAGGCAGCATTACTTGGGGCTGAAGGCACAGTGGGGCTGCTCCGATATGACATTTCACATCCAGATCTGCCACAGTAATGGCATTTTAGCCACTTTTAAAAGGGCCAGATTGGCCTTCCTGCACTGTTAAAATTTTTATAGACAGAACATTCCTGTATTGTTTGGGCTTATTACAGTGTCGAAAGAAAATTGTCTTTGTGAAAAAGGCAATTGGGGCCAATGTAGGAATGACTGGCTGATACAAATACTTAAACTCCACATGATACAACACAGGAAGAAGAGCCTACATTTTGTCATGTTAATAAACCACTTTTATCATCTCTGCGGAAATGCAAACTTGAATGAGAACAAAAGATCTCAAATTTACATAAACTATATTTATCCTAACTTGCGATTCTTTGATTTTGAAAAAAAAAGCAGTACAACATGTATCCATGTAAAGCTCGTCATGGTTACTTACTTGAGTCTCTCTGTTAGGAAACGGTTTGTGTAGTTTTGCTTTGAAGCCGCTGCTGAGATAATTTGTTCCATTTGCTTGGGGAAATTGCAGTGCCTGTTACTTGCTGAAGTGATTTTTTTTTTTTTTTTTTTACAATATGCAAGCTTTGTAAGATAAAAAGAAAGCAACATGTGCTATTCCCTGTTAATAAAACAACAACACAGAAATAAATATTTGTGGTAAACAAATCTTCCATCAAAACAAAATGCTAATCTGGATGATCATATTTCCACCAGAAGATATCAAAACCCAATGAGTGAATTAATGGTGATTTAAAAAAAAAAAAATTGGCTCATTTTTACCAAACTTTAACTTAAAATCAAAGCTCAGGGAATGTAATACATAATTTAAAGACCAAAATACACAAACAATTATAAAAATAGCAAGTTAACTTGATTAGTATCTCTAAGGGAGTTTTATTTTTTTTTTTCAGAAAATCTGTGGCATCAGCAAACCAAGTTTAGATTGAAACAGCACAATTCATACCTTGTTTTCTGTGGATGTGTTAAAATCTATGAGGTTATTGGTTTTTATTCTGCTTAAATGTAAAGAGTGCTATACTGGATGAATTACATTGTTTCTCATGCTTTTCTTTGATATTTTTATTAATAGTTAGGCTAAATTTGACTTCTCAAGTTATCTAACATAAATCTATTATATTTGCATTCAAGTCTGGTGGAGCAGTTTTCTGATCACTGAAAACCCAAAACCCAATAATTTCATATGGCAATTAATGTAACATACATTTATATAAAAAGTAAAAATGTTTTTATCGCTGATGTCCCGTACTCTGCACCAATAGAACATGGCAAAGTGTTTGGAAAATTTACTAAATGATATTTGTATGCTTGGCTGCATTATTACAGTAAAATCAAACGCTGTAAAACAAGAAAACAAGTAGCCACATTAAAAAGTGTTAATGATGACTTGCCTTTGCAACTTGAAGTTGAAATCCCAACTATGTCGAAACTTTCATAACCAAATATCTATTGATGCTTTTGTCAATGAAACCTGGGGTTTTTATAGGCTACTGAGAATTTCAGTTATTACATATTTTAAAAATAATCTACCCCATATAGTCCTCAAACTGAATGTTATTTGCCCAGAACAAACTGGTTACTTTCTGAAATTTAGAGACTACTTTCTAATACCTGATACATTTCACAAAACCTTCCAGTCACTTTTAAGAGTTTACAGTTTATTTTATGGAACGTAGAGGGCATACTTACTAAACTCGGAGGTAAGTTTTGGGATCCTGTCTGCTTTAGAGTTTAACTTCTAACTTGGTTCTTTCTAGAATGTAAACTTTATTTTCCACATGTTAGAGGTTATTTTTCAGAGATCACTTTGCTGTAACTTACATGAGGACTCATGAGGACTTGGTAGTATTTTTAAATCGAGATGTTACCACTTATTCTCCAGGAAAATAATGTTTAGTGTCCAAAACCTGAGGTTACTGTCATCATAACTACAACGTTACTTTCATGGCTCTTAAATATTACTTTCTAGAATGTAGAAGATATTTTTTAGTCTATAGGATTAAGTGTCTTCTAACATGCTATTGTTCAGAATTTAGAGATTGCTTTCCAATATATTTATATATCACTTTTGTGGAAATTGCAGTTTCCCAAAACCAACAGATGGATATATTTATATATGAGTTTGGGAAAGGAGAAAATCAACCCACTGTCTGTAAAGGGCATGGTGGAAACTGGGGGAAAGCATACTAGAAACATATAAATTGTTATATTACAACCACACAAATACTGATACTGATGTTATTTTGGAGAGAAAATGCATTAACATGCACAGCACTGAAGCTTTTCATCTGCCATACATGATTTCAATTTAGTGGTGGAATAATCAGTCAACATTCAGCTGTGGGAATTCTGAGCTTAATGAATGCCTCTTCACATAAGCAGTTTGCCGGAGTTATTCCGAACACAAGACTGCTGTCAAAATGTCTATGAATCTCAATTTATCCACCATCTCAACCACATGGGGACCATCTCATGCAGGCTGTCTGCATGTCTAAATGTGAGAATTAGAAAAATATTGTTGCAAAGAAAATTATTTAGTTTTCAGTTTCCATATCAAACTGGCAGAGCAATTAAATAATTACCATTTTCTTAATATTGCATTTTTAATCTAGAGGAAAGCCCTTGCACATTAGGGTAAATCATTACTTGATTTTTAATCACAGAGTAAGTTTGTGGTCATTACGACTCAAATTTGGAATCTCAGGGAGTATTTTGTGGAGTAAATATCAACCACACAAACATTAAATAAGATTTAAAGGTCATTCCCTCCTTATTTAAAAACAAAAGTAGTAATAATTGAATATCATATGAAAACTGAGGAATATTGTTTTAAAAATATCTACTATTTTGGTTGTAGGTTCTAAACCAAACAGACTACTAAGCAAGTTCTAGCCGTGCGCCATCAGAGGCTATCAGCATCATTGCTGCTGCCTCCAGATGCTGAAGGAGGCAGGAAGGGCAGCAGCTGTTTAGGAACAATTATGTTTGAGGTGTCAGCATGTGCTACAACATGCCGGACTTTATATCCCAAACTGAGAGTCGTGAGAGTCTGAAAACATGCCCTCTACATATGGTTTCAGGGTGGTTTGAATCTATACAGATCAGCCTGTTAGTGCAGGACCACATCAACCATGACTTCATTCCTCATGTCTTTCTTTCTGTATTTCTTCCAGTTGTCAGAAGATCTTTAGGAACCAGTGTTGCCACAATTATCTTGCAAAAGTAATCCGACCATCAGGGTATGAATGGATGAATGACTGAATACAAGTTTAAATCATTTACCATTTCAAAAGGTTTGGAAATAGTTATACATCCTTTTGCCACTTCATCTCCCATAAATTTAAATTTGAAAAATTGCATTAAGTATTTTTTTTCTAAAACCAAAAAATGAAAATAGTCTTGGTAGTCGTAAAAATTAACAGCACTATAATATTTTTAAGGTTACTGTTGCTGTTGTAGCTTTAGCCAACGTGTATATAGTAGGACAGAGAGTATACTGTATTTGGCTCTTCAGACTTAAATCCAACTGAGTATCTGTGAGAATCTCTTTCCACAAAGGAAAATTGATTTTCACAGTTTCTTTCAGCTATACTTCTGACTGAACTTGTGAAAAATATGAGAAAATGTGCCTGATTTCTTTCTAAAGACACCATATGTCCTACTTGCACATGTATCCTGCAGGAAACGCAATGCCTTTCTATCAAACTGTGAGCCAACTTCCATGTAATCTATAATGGAGTAGATATTGCTTAGCTTATTGACTGATGTCCCCTCCTCCCCACTCTGACATTTGCTTATCCTCGTGAGCATCTCCCAGTATTGACGTTTGCTCTATCTGGACATCTTCCTAAGCTGTTCTGTCATTTGTCACCTCTTAAATAAAAACCAAGGAGGTGTGGGAGCTGACAGTGATAAGGCTTAATGACACAAACCACTGTGATGGTTTCACACAAACTCAGAAGAAAGAATTCACAGTATGGCTTAATTTCCTGCTCGGTACCTGTAATGGATTCATAGAGCAATTTTACCCAGCATATTTCCATCCATGCCATTAATAAGCAGAATAAAGAAGAACCTCTCTACAAACCATGGCATGAATTCACTCATAACTGCAGTCAATTTAGAGGAAATTTATTGAAAGCGGGCTTTTGGTTTAACACCTTTTAAACTAATGTATTTGGAGAGCGCACTCCACATGCTCTCCTGTCAAAAGCTACCATTTTCTCCCAACTTAGCCTTAACTCTCCACTTCTTGGATGCAAACTGGTGAGGTCAACACATGCACATTAGAGCTCATAAAACATCCTCTAAGTGGCCTTTCAGGATTTCTACTTTGCTAACTCACTTTTTGAAGAGCAATAAACACAGCGCTTCTTTAAATACGAATCTCACAAAATCCAGCTGGGAGCAGATTTTCTCATGAGGTGGAAGACAAACTCTTCCTTTCTTCCCCTCCCTCTCTTCTATTCATCCCTCCCTCAGACTGTCTCCTGCAGAGAGGCTATTATTGCAGCTAATTATCTACAAATAGGCCCAATATGACAAACACAGAACCAAGCTAGTGCTGGCTAAAAGCGCAGGAATCATTCTGTGATAAAATAAAAGACATGGGGACAGACAAAGACCAGAACAAAAAGTCATACATTAAAAGAAATATTTTTTAAAAAAAGAGGCAAAATCTGAGATAATTATGAGGAACATGACAGAGACACAATGTGGTATGAGATGAGAGAAATTGAGGGACCAAAAAAAGATATAAGAGGGAGGCAGATGGGCGACGAAAAGCAGCACAGAGAGAGGACTAACATGGGGAAATGATCTTGTCTTTGCAGTGTGTGACGGTTGTTGCCATTGGCAACTGTCCTGCAGTGCACGGGCCACATCCACTTAGCTCCCAGCGTGCTTCAGGATCAGGATAGCTCAGGGGTCTAAGGCTGTCTGGCTCATTTACATAAAGAAACTCATTTACCAGGCAAGCATGGAGGGCTATGACGCATCAATGGGGGCTTGATTAGATCTTTACCTTTGATACATATGAATATTTATCATGGCTGAATAACATTTGCTCTCCTTTCATCTGGATCATCCAGAGAGTACTCCTCCACCTCCTCTTAATTTTTTTTCCAATGAATATGTCAGCGAAGCATCGGGGATCATGACAAGTGATAGTACTCAAGATAATCCGGTCATTGTTGCAAGAGATCAACACTCTCTTTAGGTTTTACAAACTGCATCAGGCTTCTGCCTTGTTGTTTATATTTACTCCGGGGATAACAGCTCCAAGAAACTTAAAGGAAATCAATTAGGGGGACAGCAGTCACGGAGGCTCCTTTAAACAAATGTGTGTGTGAAATAGACCACTGCAGGTGTGAGAAGTTGAAACCGCAAACATGGCATCCACTTTTTTAGCAGCCGTTTCAATAAGTTGCACTTACATCACTCACTCCGGCCTCCACTATCTTCAGGCCTGTCTCCTTCTCCAGCTGCTGCTTTTCTTGGACTGCAAGGGGAGACAAAAGCAGAGGAGATTTGATGTGACAAAGTCGCAGATTTTTTCAGTTCCCGAGGCAGAACAAGGAATCAGTGAAACTGAGAATGATGCGATGGATGGATCAGTCTGGGTCAGATGTCAAACTGGTGAAAGTTAAGAGTAAAATGAATCAGCTATTAAATGCTTGAACAATTAACTTCTAATTACCAAAGAAATCTGACAATATAATATCAAAAACCCTTTATGGCGATGCAGGTACAGGCAGCAGACTGTACCAAACCTGCATCCACTGGCACCCCATTATAGAAACATTGCACCCTTGACATTGTTTAACTAAATTTAGCTTTAAGCTCTTTAAATTGGCTTAATATTTAGCATATCTTGCTTGCATTACTTCACGTTCAAACTCAGAACCTCTCACATCCCTATGCTACCATGTTGAGAGCCACCCTCCCCCCACTTGACAACCTGGCACCCGTATGTGCACGGATTTCAATTTTCATAATTAGTTTGTTAAATCAATAAGTGGGTCTTATCACAGGACACGTAACAGCTAGCTGTGCAGCAGTTTTAAAAATAGCTTGTACATTTTCAGAAACAAGGCGAGATTTGTTTTACCCCTGCCTCCAGAAAGTGGACTAACAAAAAGCACCAGGTTAATAGGTGTGGAGAAAGTTCAGCCTTTCTTGACAACAATTTAAGAGAAGTTATCTCAATTTATACACCCCAGGTTGTGGATAATTATGGAAACTATTTATTTTATCTACTCCTACCCTGACGTTGTACATGCACTGTGTCCTATAAGCACCACTCTGGCTTGCAAGTTAAAAAGTGCACATCAAAATGCACCTTTTATTATGCACAAGTATCCATTCTTTCTGAAGATTACCAGAAAGCAGAAGAAGTACTTGTACATTCACAACACACAATAACTTGAGCTCCTGCCTTTGTTCTTGCAGTAATTAATACATCACCCGAGTTTGATCCTCCGATCTTGTGATCTAATCAAATATGGCATGCTATTTTCAATGCTTTGTTCACAAAGGACATTTTCATGCAAATCAAACTGAAGTGAGGCGATGTTAAATATCCATCACTCAAGATCACACAGTTTTGCCGACTTTTTCCTTCCACGCTGTCCTCAACATCCCCTGTTCACTTTGATGGAAACATTTATATTAGAAAACAAAAATCAAAGGAGGCCCTAATAGATTAAGCCAAATTATAGAGGCAAAGCGGAAAATGCAGCATCATTTAATTGAGTTTGTTAGCATGTGAATGTGGCTGCTAATTTGGAAAAGGAAAAAACGGAGAAAGAGAGCAGGTCCTTTAAATCCCATCTCCCCAGATGAAGGCTATGCAAATGACCCTGAAGAGCTGAACCCAACCTCACACTCCAAATTCAGCAATGGGTCTGTTTAATTAGTATTTTAATCTATCCCAATGATTGCACTCAGTCCACAATGTATGCAGAATTCTATCTAATTAAGGATGCTACTTTTAGGGTAATCATCCATCTCTTTCTCCCTTCCTCCATCACCTTTTTTCTTTCTGCTTATTAAGGATCCTGCAAATATTGATCATCCTATCATCCCATCAACATGGCAGGCGAGGAGACATCTTCTATTTTAGGTGTCTTCCAAGGGTTTCTGGAGGGATGGCAAAAGTGGACAAAAAGAGATCTTACTTAAGGGGCTGGAAAGGTTAAACGTACATCCGAATGAATTTAAATCAAAAATATTTCATTACTGAAGACACCTCTGACTGAAAACAGAGTCTGACGAAAAGGATAGTCAGGGATGTCCATGATGTTCTTGAATTTATGAAGAATCCTTATTTGACCAATGATCTACAGCAGTCCCCAGAACAGAACCAGTCTTCTTTATCACCTTGACAGATATCCCAGGTTATTTTATCAGCTAACAACAGAGCAACAGAATGAAGAAGAAAGGGAATTTGAGTGTTTTTGAATGGAAGAATGTTGAGAACAGCTCAACACATATAATTTAAGACAAGTTTTAATGTGAAAGTACACATGCCATTAAATGCAAATGGAGAAAGCTGTTAAAATGCCAACAATTCCTGAAGACAAAGTAAACTAAACAAGAAGCTCTAAGCTGGCACCATTTTTGCCTTTGGACCAAGACCAACAAGTCAAACCGGTGAAGCGAGACTTAATTTCTCAAACCATGACATGTAGATGGGTAGAGATTGCAAAAATATGAAACATGAAAAAAAGCTGCAGCAATTATATGAAGGGTTTGATGCTGTAACGGCACTAAAATCTTTACCTTAGTTTATTAAAGAGGGCATAAGTTTTGAGGTGCCATTTTTTTTATTTAAATATAGTTTAAATAATAATTACCAGGTCTTTTGTTAACCTTTAATTATCTGTCAGACACAACTTCTAAATTGGCCAGTTATGAATAACTTAGATCTTTACAGGATATGTAAAAAACACTTTTGATGTAATTAAAGTTAGATTTTAACTGTGTGCAAAACATTAATAACAGTATCTTCAGCATGAAATCCCTCCCTGAGCTCGTTAGTGCCCCCTCTTAGAGGGGCAATAGGACACCATGGGCATGTGGAGGAAGAAATTTGCATCATGGATGTGCAGTCAACAAATCTGATCCAATCTTGTCAGTGTGGACCGAGATTTCCCAGAGGAATGTTGCTGACAGCTTGCGGAATCCATGCCACAAAGAATTAAGGCAAACTTGATGTCAACAAGGTGTATCTAATAAAATGGCCAGTGAGCTTACATTTGATGCGTAGAGGTGAATAAAAGAAAAAGATGGGGTGTTTTTTGCCATTTTGAGAGAATTAAACTCACTCAGTTTCCACTCCTGTAGCCATATTGACTCTCTGTAGGTACCTCCAGTACCTGTTTAGGAGGGGGTAATGAGCGAGGTAATTGGGCCCAGCTGGGTGAGGGTGCAGGTGGTGGAGGAAGGCCAAGATGCTTAAAGGTCAAACATAGTTTTGGTCCTAATGAGGACCCCTCTAGAGTCCCAACACATCATGAGTCAAACTAGAAAAGATTAGCCAGGAATCAACAGATATACGCGTTGAAGCGGCAGCCGGCATGGTGGCTCAGGCTTGACAGACAAGCTGACATTAACCGTCTTATTGTGAGACTAAAAAAAGCCTGAAGGCCTTAAGGTTAGCAAAGAATCAAAGCTAAAAAGTCTCCAATCAACCTGAGTGAAAGTACTGTCCCAAAACAGCCATTTTAAATGTAAATACAATGTAGTTCCAAGCTCATTAGCTGGTGACTCAGTTGATCTGGGCGAGTCTTACAATCCAGCCAGACGAATGCTTGTCTTCTCACCGGCTGGACAGATAACAGCCTTGGGCGTCTCTTTTTGGTCACCTCTTCTATTAACCTCCCTCTGGCGCTCACTCACTTTCTCTTTTCGCACATGCGGGCACAGATTTTGCAGGTTTCAAATTAGCGACCAAATACCCCTGACAGGCTGTGGAAAAGAGATGTCAGGTCTCATTTCAAAGAGACTCCTTCAGCCTTTTTAATAGGAATTGTCTGACTCTATCGAGGCTGATTTCTAAAGTGAAGATCTGATCACTGCTGCTCGTTTGATAATTTTCTGAATCAAACTGAGCCAAATCATCTGATGTTCTGCAGGCAAAGAAAGAGACTAAATTTAAAGAAATTTAAAGACCGGATTTTTTCCCTGTCTTTTGCTTACTATTTGCATAAGCTTTAGCAAAAATCAAACACAAAGGCAACAGATTTTAGCTGCAGGTATCCATCCAAAACTTGAATCATGCAGAGAGAAGACACATTTTTCAGCAGTTTTTTTTTTTTTTTTGCTAACTTAGAAAGAAAATTCATCTCCATTCAAAATTTTCTTGACCCATTTTATGATACATCTTTTTTTGAAAACCCATAACATTAAACCAGAAGCATTTGAATGTTTGGATATAGCGATCTGACCTGTTGCGGTCATAAAGGAGCTAAGCTGAAATTTCTTGATCAGTCCATTAATTTTCAAGATTTCATAATAAAGAAGAGTATCGCTCAACTGAGCTTTTCCCATGGTGTCACCAGAATCTGCCTCAGAGGTAGGATGAGGAGTTATGGGAGAACAGGTGTTCTTCATCTGCTTCAAAAGGAAACAACTAAGGTTGCTCCAACCAGGGTGCTTCCTGTACAAATCCCTTTGGAAGTTTACCAGGCAAGTCCCACTGGGAGGAGATCCTGGGAAGACTCAGACTGAGCCGGAGAGTGTCACTTATGAGAGGGACAGTGTGGCTCTCCTTTCCATTTATTTTCCTGCAAACCGACAATAGATATGAGCAAGATGATGGATGGTTTGATCAGTAAATCAGATTTTGTTTTGTGGTGTATGGGCATTTCAAGGTGGAAAAGGTTTGTATCTCAAATAACTAGCACTTTAAACAGGGGTTTGAATACTCTTTATATCCATTACAGTATAGAATTATCTGAAAATAATAGTTTAAATTATGCATGAGAGTTGAACATTGTAATAAACTTTTGTCTCTGGGATTTATACTAAAAATCCTTAACAACCATAAAGTATAAACATAAAATTAACTCTGGGATGGCTAATAACAAAGCCTAATGAGAATAATAGAAATTTTATAAATTCTTCTGATTAAAGGCTGTGATCAGATCTTTGGGGGATAAAAAAAACATTAGTTTATTCTTCAGCTTTTAAAAGTTCTGAATATGTTGCCTATAATGGCTGCCACCAGTGACCTGCTTAAATTAATTCTCATAACCACATTTGCTACATCAACAAAGACAACTAACTTCTGAATTATTTCACTTGCAGTTTTTTAGTCACTTCTACTGATAATTACTTATAATATATGTGTGATGCACACTGAATCAGCTTTAATCATCAACACAACTATACGATGAAGAACAGAGATGTGCATGTAGACTTATTCTAAAGAGGAAAAAGATCATTTCAATCAACTATCTAAAGGGTGATCAAACATGCTGCTGCCTTTTTTGACACTGATTAAAGAAATGTGGATAAAACAAGCAAGCAAAAATTAAAGCTGGATTTTTCTGTGACCTTTAAACATCTCCGCAGGATATGCACTTACCAAAATGCATCAAGCGGTGAGATATAATTTGATTAAATTGCTGCTTTTCTCTGCCATATGCTGAAAACTGAAGCACTCTTCATTATGGATTCTAACTGCAAATCACGAATGATTATCATGAAGCCATCAGAGCTTAAAACCATGAATATATATATTCATTTTTCCTGATATATGACAGCGTTGTTATTGTTAGAGGCAATATAAATTCAGCATGAGGAGACAAATCACCCTCTGTGGGCTGTAAATATTTAGCATTTCAACATGGCACAGCAAATAGTAAAGTCACATGAGTTTTATGTTGCTTCTTTGGCCAAATAGGGGTATATAGTTGACAAAATGCATATTTTACCATGCTCTGATTGATCTGTTAATATTGAATAACATCCCCATCCGTTCCATCCATCCAGGCCTTCTCTGTCGTGTTCCTTAGGACGTCCATATTCACCACTTCCATCACTCTATCCATCACTCCAACCAAACAAAATGAAAGTGTTTATTGCGGAGGAGGGCTGACGCTCACGCCTCTCCACAGCCGTTAGCCTTATCAGCAGGAAATCGCTCCAATATTAAAGTTGCCATTCCACCCCCCCCTCACCCCTGCATATGATGGGTGTCTCTACCTATCAGAGGTAGAGACTGAGGTGAGGAGGAAGTGGAGGAAAGGAGAAGATGCACCTGATCCCTCCCCTCCCCCTGCACCCCACCACGACTGATAAGATGCATGACGGCCCATTTTTTCCAGTCAAAATCCTGGGAGAGAAACACAAAAACGCAACAATACAGAGAACCACAGCGCCGACTTCAGAGCAGACGCACATTCATTACATGCATGGCAGAAAACATACGTGACTCCTCTACACCCGACATCAGCACTCAGATGCTTATCAAAATGTAAAAAGCTGCACAAGCATCGTTGCTGCTTCTATTACGCTTTTTCTTTGGCCCAATATAGCTAAGTATACGAGATAAGAGTGGCAAAAGACTTCAATAAAAGTCAAAATTTTCGATCTTGATACACGTGTTCGCATGTTATTCTCAGATGCTACCTTTCATATTATGTATAAAATAAGTTGCCAATGCCAATGGTGAGCATTTTAAACCAGAAACTGCCACAAAAGCCTTGAAAAATGCTGGGATCCATGCAGCCCCATGCATACTAAACATAAGAATTAACTAGAGGTGTTCCCATTAGTTTCCACGCACTATACAACAACCAACTAAGGCACCACCTTAGATGTAGATTTTCTTGTCAGAAACGGTGACCATAAACCTAGGTAACATAATTTACACATCATTAGCTGTTCACTGACCAAGGAAAGCTGAGAAGTACAGATAATTTTAAAGCGAAGAGCTGCTGAAGGACTCTTGATAGAGGTGGAGTGAATTTGAAGATTGAGATAAATTAAATATAAAAGAAACATTACCCAGTATCTAAATGCACAACAAAAGAACTTTAAATGAATCTTATAAACAAACAGAAGTTTCAGGGGCATCATTAATACCTGATGAGAAACCTAAAGTTGTTTCTATAATCTGTAGACTGATCGAGCTATAGCTAATTAAATATGCTAAACCTTAATTAAATCAAAGGACGTATCTGGCACATCATGCAAATGAGGAAAAAAAGAGGAAAATTGTTGTAGCTAGAGATGAATGTTATAAACTCATCTTAAAGCTTTTATTATTTAATCAAAGCCTTGATTAATCCTCTAGTTTATTGTAGTAAGACTGCAAAAATGGCAATCAAAACTTTTCAGAACAAAGACTGTTTTTACACAACTAAATAAAAAAAGAGTACGAGGAAAATGAAAAAGGATTAATTCCGGGTAAAAATAATCCCTGTCTTAATAGAACTTGAATACCACTTTGATAATAGGTTTATTGTTTAAGGAATGTACCAAACAACCAAAATCCTTACTGCGTGTTTGGTCCAACATCTGAAAAAAGTGGCTGACTAAAATATAAGGCATTGTTAGCTGTTATTTGAAGGAAACTACTCATAAAATAGCCTAGAACAAACATCAGTTACACATGCACAACATCTGAAAGTCATGTCTATATAAACTGAGAAAAATCTAAAAAATATTCACACAATTTTTAGATCTTTTACTGCACACTTGAAGTTTTTGTAGGAATTTTTAGTAAATAAGTTTATCTTTGGTGTTTTTCATACATTCAGCAACACAGCAATTTGTGTCACTGTGAAAGGGTGTTGATTTCTAACAATCTGTTTTATAACTAGTTTCTTAGAGTCACGTTTTAATGAGTAGACACAGCACTTGTTCACTCCTTGTGTTTGAAATGTATGCTTAAGTAATTTGTGGTCCAGATTTTAGCAACCAAACAATCCAACAAACTGAACAAAACAAGAGTCCTAAAAAAACGTGCCAGATGAAAGCCAAAGTCAAAAGATAATCTTCACCTAAGATCACTTTAAGGGTTCATTGAAAAATTTAGGTTTTTGTGATAAAAATATAAAGAAATCTATTTATTAAAGAATTAGACGACAAATAAAACCAAGACACAAAGTTGTAAAAATAGATATATGAAAGCAACAGACCCTCAAATCCAAGATGAATACATGGGAAAACATGCAAAGGCAGATGTATAATCTTAAAAATTTCTACCTACTTCTCAAATCACAATTAAAAAATAGTTGCACATCAGACAGATTCAAACTCATTACTTTTATCCTTCCAAACTTTTCATACACTTGACATTACCTTTTAATGAATATAAATCTAATGCATTGTTGCTTGCTTACTATCTTATACTGAAAAGCAAAGAAAGAAAACCAGACATGATTTATAAAACAAGGTAAAGGCCAAAAAATAAACTTCAGCATTTTCATGTCACTGAGCTGTTGCCAACTACAAGATTATAACATTTGAATGCAAAATAGAGAAAGCTGTTTTTGCCATACTTTAAGACTTATGGTAAAGAGATGATTTTTTTTAAATCCTCCCTTTTGACATCCTAGTCTTCATCAATAATGTAAAAGATCCTTTACATTTAGCTACTTAAAAAGGACTGGGTAGTGGGTTTATCAGTTTTAGGTTGTTCTATCTAGAGTCATGCAACCCTTGATTTGAATTAACATTTCATGAATGAATAATAACCTGATTAAACTTGGTCAGATTTTGGTTAATTTGAAGTTAAAAAGCTTCAGAAATTAAGTCATATAATTTTAACTCCTTACCTATGGAAGTTTCACCTTCTTAAGAATATGAATATTTGTTAATTCCCTAAGTTTTGCACTCTTAACCACTATCAATAATTTTAGAAGTTACTTTATATCACACTTTAATCTTTCAATGAATCTGACATAAATGTATTATTGGACAAAGACAGTTGATACAAAAAGCAGTTTTAGAATAACTTCTTTAATTAAGTTTAAAACAAATAAAATGAAATAAAAAAGTGCAAACAATTACAAACATAATGCAAATCATGACTCAACTCTGGTTGCCAATTTATTTGTTCAACTTTAGCCATTTAAAATCAAGATAACTGTTAAAGAAGATCTGTCTGACAACATGCCAAAAGAATCAAAAAAGGAAACAGATCATTCTCTAATTTAAAGAAATTAAATTAGATGCAAAAGAAAGTAGTTATTTGGATCTATCAGTATGAAAAGTGTTGTAAAGGCATTTATAAATCTTTGCATTGTCAGCAAACTCCCATGAGAACCATTATCAACAAATGGGGAAAGTGTGAAAAAGTCTGTAACACTTCCAGGAGTTCCAGCCTACCAAAATTATTTAAGGAGTGCGTTGACAACTCCATCAGAAAGCCACACAATATCCCAAAACAAAGCATTGCAAGTCTCACTTGCCTCAGTTAAGATTAGTGCTTAAAATGAAACACTAACCTTAGCAAAAAAAGAACATTATATCTACAGTCAATCATGGATAACTTCTCGCCATTGATAGAACCTTGAATTTTGCTCTCCATGAGAAAATCCTAAGGTTTAGTTGTCAGTACATGACCCCTTAGTTAAGCAGTGGGACAGTGATCACCTGACCAGCTTTCTGCTACTGTCTTATAAAAAGACATACTCTTCTGTAATCTATTGAAGGTTTAATCTGGTGTCTATTGGGAACACATACAACTTTGTTGAAGTGCAAAGAGTGAGAGTGGCCTCAGTAAAATTGCATGCTTCCTTGCTAGTGCCTTCATTTCCCGGTCTTGGTGCTGAAGCGCACCGTATTATGTGCATTGGTGTTTTGGCAGGTAAGAAGACTTTCTTTTGGAGTTAGTGATACAGCTGATAGCATGACTTCTAGAACCTTAAGCACAACATAGCTAAAGTTGCAACAAATGACAACTTACATCTATTTTGAATGCCTCTGTTTAAAAAGCGTCAGAATTGTATTGAGTGGTCAAAAACATCTTGTAGGTTACATGTTTAATAAACAACAGAAAATGAACCTATTGACATTTCAGAAACTCAAAGGAGCAAATGCCTACTTCCTTAAATTAATGGAGGACTTTTCAAGTATTAACCATTTAGAAAGTGTTAAAGGTTGATACATTTTTTTGTCAGTCAACTAATGTTAATTCATATCAGTTGGAGAAGTGTCTGCCCCTTTAATTACTCTCTCTTCTTAAATACTAGCTTATAAAAAGTATCATTTGCAAGTCTAATAAGATCAAAAATAGTTTAATAAACAGTAACAGTCACTTGAATCCCCTTGTAGGCCATATGGAGTTACACTGAGCCAAATATCTCTGTCGCAAATAAAACAAGTCTCTCCCAGTAAACCAAACATCATGACATCATTAGGCTCAAATATCCAATAAGAAGTGCCAATCAAAAAGCCCCATGCCTGTCACATGGTTCAGACATGCTGTTAACAGCAGGGGTCCTGGCTGGCTCGCTGTTTATTCACCCCAATCGATCGTTTCCTGCGGATAAGGCCAACAGTGCCCCCCAAACAAACCAACTGCTGTTATTCAGCCTAAATCAACACACGAGGCCCCTTTGCTGTCTAAATAAATGCAATGATGATGAACTTGGAAGTAAAATACTGCAAATAAATGAACAAAAATTGATTGTCGAGTTGATGCGTTATAAAGAAGAGAATTAAATAGGCTCTGTTTGGGTCTGTGATGACTGAAGTCCTGCAATCAGCATGCACTTTGAGTCCACTGCAGACACTATCAAACCATTTTCAAGCCTCTTCCTTTCTCAAACAGAGCACATATGACATTTATAATTGCATCCTGCCTCATTAGAGAACCCTCTCAACGATGCCTGAGTATTACACCTAGATGAGGCTTTGCCTGCTGCTCTTGAGCTAGCAGACACACCAACACAGAACACCAACCACCGCCTACATAATATCTTTTTCTTTGCTGCCGTGTTGATTAATAGATTGTGGCTGCTCTGACACTCTGTGTAGAATAGGCATTTTGCCTCTGATAGGTGCTGACACCAATTCTTCACGGACTGCAGGAGACCAGGGGAGAGGAGAAGCACTGGCAAATGACTTGGACGGCACATGACTCCAGATGTGGGAGAAACCCAGCCACCCCCACCCTCCCTGCGCAGATGTCACTCTGCATTCTCACCGGGGCGCGCTCAGATCGTTTACGCTGCATCTTGGAGATGACAGTTGGCAGATGTGTGACACGCGCCACACACAAACCGCATCTGACAATCGAGCGGAAAGGTTTGTGGTTTACAGTGAGAAACGAGGTAAATAATTCGCATCTGCAGCAATCTTGGCGGTCAGAAGTCCAGCATGTTACAAAGCAAACACTTAAACTATATGACTGTATGTAGAAAATTTATTGCAACTTCAGACCTCAGCCTTGTAAATTATATTCGCTAAATACAGTGCCAAATTCAGGGGCCGCATTTGAAAGGCAATTACATCACAGTGGTCCACAGAAGGCTGTCCAAATTCGAAAACTCCTCCAAATGTGGCCAACAAATGCGTTCTACTTTTCTACTTTTTTGAAGGACTGGAGTCTTTTGTATCCTTAAGGCCCACTCCTTAAGGATACAAAATCTCTCCCAAGATTTAATTATGGCAGGGCCATAATTTAAAAAATGCAACAAAAGAAATGCAAAAATAAATATTTTTAAAGCAGATATTGCAAAATTTTACCCACAAGGCAGCCATATTAGATGGAGAAGTCATGGTTGGTGAGAAGCCTCTGATATTTTCCACAAATTCTAATTTGTTCTTAATATTCATTTTGAAAAACAACCATTTATTTATATAAATTTATTAGAAAGGTATCTTAGAAATTAAAGCAATGTATCCTTCTTTTTCACCTCTCAATTATAAGCTACTTTCTGCTGCTCTATTCCATAAAAACCCAATCAAATGCGCAGAAGATGTTGTTTACAGTGTAACAAAATGAGAAATAAATAAATAAACAAACTGTTTTTATGAGTTTCTGCACTGTGACACCAAGATTTTTGAAAGCCAGGTTTTTAAAAAAAAAAAACATTCTTACATGAGTACAATTTTCGGAATAATAATTTAAAGATGACGGATATTAGTACATCTGCAGGCTTGCCCCTATTTAAAGAGATCCTTTTAGGGGAAAAGCTTATCAGAGGAAGGGACAGTAAAATTAAGCTGAACACACACACCCAGACACACTTCCTCTGCTTCCCCACTGAGAGAACTCTGACAGAGGCAGCCCTACCTGTCACTGTGGTAGCAATTATCCTGCAGGCTCTCTCCACGGACCGTCTCCTGCAGGTCTCCACATTACTAAACACATCACTGGGCAAAAGACACACACTCACACACTTACATTGAGCATACAAGATGGTACACAAAAGGCCACACCCAGATGTACACATATTGTGCATATTCACAGTTACACACGGCTGTGCTTTTCATCCACAATTCCCTCTCCACAAGCTAATGGCTCGAGCGAATCGCAGCAGTGTGTTGGTGCAGACATCCTGCTCGCGGCAGGAGAAAACACACAGTAATAAGTGGAAGGTGGGTGCTTGTGCAAGCATGTACACATTCTTCTTCTGTCTTCATGCAGGTAAATTTATTTTAAAAAAAAACTTGTCATCTTTAAACACCCACACGGGAGAGCCTGAATAAATGTAAAAGACATCACACGGCAGGCCTGTAAATGAGAAGAAGCACTAATTAAATGGTAGGATATGAGCCTCAGTGACTCAACGTGCAATTCTGAGCACAGAGAGAAAAAAAAAATCACAGGTAGGACAGCGTATCCATTTTGACTGCAAGAGAAGTTTCCTGGAGGAAACAGCTGAGCAGATTCACGTTGGTTCACTGGAGCTCAAAGGCAGAGCCACGTCTGGCTTTCAGAGACAGGTTGACTGTACAGAAGTGTGAAGGGTGATTTCAGAGAAAAGATGCCAACGTGACCTCATTACCGTAGATTTGTTCCGACTGTCATTAGGAATCACAAACGCCATCACTCAAGTCACGAGAACGAGGGAGAGGATGAAGTGGAGTATGCAGGGGTGAGCAGAAGGGTGCTGCTGGGCTCTAATTGTAATCAAGCACGTTTGATCTGAAGAATAAGACGTATCGTCAACCATCCATGACTGCAACACATGCTGTAGCTTATAGTTTAAAGCCAAAACAATATTTGTGTCAGCAATAATACCCAACTAAAATCACATCTATGACTAATTTGATACACGGCAAGATAAATTCAGAAATCAGATCTGGTTGTTTAGTTTGGAGATCGTTGCACTCTTCTGATGAAGAAAACTTTGGCAAATAATTGGTGCGCTGTGAAATGTAACACATTTTATCACATAACAGATTTTATAGGTTTTATCGATGTTATTAAACACCAACACAAAATAAGGTATAGGTGTGAATCTGACAATAGTGGCAAAAATCTGTCTTGGGTAAACTTGGTTACATTTACATTTATGCTAATCAAAATCTCCATCAATAAACAGTTTCTTTCTTTGGCAAATAAAAATAAATGAAATTAAATTGAGTTCCGTCCATTTTTTCATTAAATCTGGCCAGCTACCATTTCCTTGGTGATTAAAAGCTGCCAGCAACATGTTGATGTTTTGAGAGTTATATGCTGGCTTACTATTCTGCCACATATAGGATTTTGCAAGTAACATTCATACAAGTATTATTAATTGTAAAGTACTATGCTGTACTTTTTTTAAGCAGAGAGCTTACAGATGTTTTACGGTAAGTTCACACAGCAGATCTTGATTCCCAATTGCATTTTTTTCTTTATTTTTTTGTGCTGTCACTCATACTACTAATTAAACTCGGCAATAATCAGACTCCTGTGTGAACACTTTACAACCTCATGGCGTGACCTGCATTCATAAAAGAAGAAAACAGGTTCCAGAAATTGTTCAAGAATATGAAACTTTGTGCTTTGGCTCTTTACAAATAATTTTTAAAAACTAGTTTGGAGTTAAAGCAGTTTTTGTTCAACTTTGGCAATTTTTCAGAAGAGGCCAATATGTTTCCCCATCTGGTAGAGGCTATTGGACACACGGCCTTTTGGTGACTGTCTACAGATGTTAGTGCACGTCTTCTCACAGAGTGGATAAAGCATCTGAGAGCTGCGTCCTATGAGCTCGCCTATCTCAGTCTCCATGAGGCGTCCTGGCAGCTCCCGCGTTAATCCCACCACGTTGCCTTTCTTTGTACAGCTGGGAGTGGTGGGCGCAAAATGAAAGTGTCACACAACAGCCTCATGCAGGTGTCAAAACGTGAAATATGACATTTCCTTTCTGAGACTTTATTAGTTCACAAATCATTTTGTATTCAGCCCGCCTGGCATTACTACTTTGCTTTAGGACAAAATGTGATAATCATTATTATATGTCTAAAGCAGAGCAGCTGCGACTGCAAAGAGAAAAGGAGCAAGAAAACATGTATTCAGGACGGGAAGCGATTCAGAAATCAAACTACACACTTTGACGAGTGTGTTTGTTAAAATTCGCTCCACACCTAATCAATCATTTTACAGCAGAGTTTCTAAAACAATTCCTTTTAAAAGTGAGGCGAGAGAGCGATTCAAAGTCACAGCATGATGATTAAATCTATACACCACAGAAGGGCACCATACTGTTTTTTGTTTTCCAGAATTAATTTCCTAAATATCCACAAAATCTCTCCATGTTTCAAACCCTACTGAACAGAACTATCAAGTAGTTTGGAGGGAAAGGAAAAAGACAAGACTCTATAGGAATAGTTGTCTGTCTTTTTAAGGACACCTGTTGGGCTGCATGGCTCATCTCCTCCTCATTTAGCCTTCTGTCGAGGCTCCGTGGGGCTGATTACCAGGAAGAGCTGATTCCAGTTGCACTGCTTATCAGTCTAATTAGAGCCCCTGGCAGGTGACTTGAAGGAAGTTGTGTGCCTCGAGGATATTCAGGCACTGCAATTTGTACAGGCTACATAGCCAAGGAAAATGACAAAACAGTAAAAGTAAAAACTTGTGGATTAAGAATCCTTGTGACAGCTGAGTCTTTGTGAGGGGACAGGAAGCAACTTGAATAGCAACTAAATAGATTGTTTTGCACCACAAACATATTAAAAGGTAATTCAAAGTGGTGACAACCAGTCAAGAATGAAAGATGAGACACTTTGACAAACATTTACCAGTAAAAATGCCAATTGTCAGAAAATAAAGGAACAAAATCACAGCAAAAAAAAAAGAAAATAAAGATAGAGACAAGAAAGGACAAACAAAGTAAGAGGCATGGGGAGAAGAGACTGAAAAATTGAGGGCAATATATAAAATCTACAGGGGGTTGAACAACTTTCTAGCTAGTGTATCAGCCACAGATAAAAGGTCAGCAGGCTGCTGTTCGCACATCCAGGTGCTAATGTAACACCTCTCACACCTTCCCTGGTTGCTTGTCAGTGGCTGCCTGCAGGCTGGTGGGCAGAAAGACTGTTGTTTGTGCAAGAATAATATGTTGTAATCCCCCTGTCTGAGATGTGGCCTTAACACAGGTAATTGGACTTGGAGTGTGAGGATGCCTGTGGCTAAATACTCGCTAGCATTGCAAAAGACATACAAAGCAGTCTTATTTTAAACGTGCTCATAATAAACACATAGTCATTCCTTGGGTTTTGCTTACGGTGGGCAGTTTTATTGAGTCATATTAAACATTGATTTCTAAGATGTTTACATAAAAGATGTTAAGATATGAAGAAGCGCAGACCAAGAACAAATTAAGATGTAGCTTCTTTAAAATCCTATCTAAACCAAACAAACAAAGGCAAAGATGGTTTGAGCTGACCAAAATAGTGTTAGCTGTAGCACAGCTAGCGGATACAAACGTTTAGAAACGTAGCAGTTTAAAGCTTCACCCATTGCTTCAAAGGTTGTGAGACTGTTCATGATCTAACCGATGGTGAATGTGGTAAGATAAAAGAGTGACTAGTTTGCAAAATGTATTACTAGTAAGAGGCGTTGTTTTACTAATGCTGCATAAAGCTGATCGTATGGACTAAAATGATGATTGATGTCAAGAATGTCTTATAAGTACAACTTGTCATAGATAAGTAATGAAGGCAATCCTGGAGGAATGACTGGATAGCAAGACTGCAAAGACCCAAGATAGTAACAATATGTTATTAAAAAACACATGACAAGCATTTTAAGCAAAAAGTTGTGGTGTAGAATATTTATATTGAATTTGCCTTTAGAATAAACATGCCTATCTATGTGGCTGAGAATATAAATCACCAACATAAGCCTAAAGCGGGCATAGTAGTTAAACTGGGAACAGGTTTGCATTTGAGAAACAAGTAGCCACCCCCTGAAAGGACCCTGGGAGCCACAATAACCCCCTGTAGCAGTCCATTCCAAAACATACAGGCCACTGACCCATGACAGCCAGCCCATATCGATTTAGGACGAGGCAGAGGACACACAGGACATAGAAAAAGGAGAGTATCAGGGGATGAAGAGAAAGAAGGAAGAATGGGAAAACAATGAGAAGGGCAGGGAGTAACATCCTTTTTAAAACTCATCCATAATTCATTTCCTTTTCCTTTATACTTCCTCCTACATTTCCTTTCGCTTTCAGAAAGCTATATGACATTTTAAAGGGGACTAGTGCCAACCTATTTTAAAATGCCTCGCTCACACAGCGACAGACACATCCAGGATTGTACAGCCAAATTAGCTATAAAGGAAAAATAGATATAAGTTCCAGAAAGAGACATTATGATGTTACTATGGTGAAATTACTATTGTGTTTCACACAACAAGGTTAGTCCATAATTGCTACTTTTAATGCTCATAATGTAGGAGATAAAAACACGGACATGCCGATGAAAAAAAGCACAGCATTGTGCTTGTATAAATGAAACTAGACTTGAAAAGGCATGTCAAGGGAATTTGCCACTTTTCCATTCCCATTCACATATGCATTTATGAAGTCTTTTATTATTCTGACTGACTTTAATGCAAAATAGCACAATCAGAGATTTATTTAAAAACAAATACAACAGATAGAAACACTCTACAGATGCTTAATATCAGTTTTGTAAATTTACTACCAACATCATCTTTAAAACGAGCTTTAAAGGCCTTTAAAAAATCATGGAGGAACAAAAGGAACAAAACATAACCATTTAATTAATTAGCAAGAATATTCCATGCACTATGGTGTATTCATCTGTTGAGAACAAAAACTGTCTCTTGTCACTGAACATAGGTAAAATCATAGTTATATGTGTGAAGTTACATAATCAGTCATATAATATATAAGTTTGAAGGAATGTCTAATATTTTTGAAATAAATTTAACCTCAATTTCTAATTATTCTGGGACAAAAACGGAAAATAAAGAATTCTGTATTTTAATGTCTCCAATCAGTGCAGGAATTTTTCTATTTTCTGTTTTGTGAGAGGTACTCCATGAGGATGCTTGCAGCAGCCACTCTTGTCCGAGGAAAAGTATTTTTTGGTTGTTTTTTTTGGCTCCATGTGCTACCATGCAAGAGTTTTGTTGGTGCTTACAAAACCATTCAATGATGTATGAACAATAAAAGACAGCTTGAATAACTGCAGAGAAAGCAGGCAGTTTTCCCCTATGACCGAGTGAGGACAAACTGTTTTCAGTGTGTAAAGGCAGGGCAGCAGAGCTGTTAGTCAAGCACAGGTTAGAGCTGACCTGCATAAAACAACTTTTTTTTCTGATGTTCAATTCCTGGTTAACAAGGATAAAACGTAAGAAATTGCTGTGTTTTTGTTTTTGACTAACTCGGTTTCAACATTTCTGAGTTCAAGTGGACACTATCAAAGGTTGTCTCAAAGTGTCTTCTGCCCAGAAAACAATGTGTTGGAGCTGCTGGGAAAACTATATCCTGATGCTTTGGTGGACATATGAGTTAAAAATCCAAAGAGACTACCCAGTATTAGGGAGATTCTTAAACAATGTGGTGGACAGACATTACAGACCAAGAGCAACTCCTAAATACATTCATTTTCCATAATCATTTTATAATCATTTTTAATGTTAATTTTAAACTTCATGAGTTCTAAACACAACAATAATGCCTTAATCGGACAATTTCTGTGGGTGGGTTCGTCAGGCTGTAAAAGCTAGTCACTTTTCTTCTATAAACCTTCACAGTCTCTCTGTATGAGTAAAGATCGCTGTTCTAAAAGACATTTCAGGTGCACTAAATTCAGTAGTGAGAGGAAAAACACATTCAGCTTTTACAACTGCAACTATAAGTAAATGCCTTAAATTGCACACTCCACTCTGAACTGAACAGTACTTGTTAGTTTGCGGTAGAAGTACCCAGAAGCAGTGTTCAGTCAGTCAAACAATCAGTAGGGGGGTGCAAGCTCCACAAAAGCTACATGTAAATACAGCTGCACCATGTGCATGTCTTTGCATAAAGCCTCTCATGATGACTGCAGGATCGAAAAATCAGTTGCAACCAACATTCTTAGAAAACAAAAAACAATAATCCTGGTTCATTATTTATACTTTTACAACATGCAAACCAGGTCACATCCATGGATCCACATGAAGCATTGTCCAGCAGTTAGTCATGGCCGTGACTCGATTTAATTACTGCTTAATGTGAAGTACGGAGACACGGCAATCTGCATCGTGGGCAACAAGAGGTGCGCCCACATATGGACACGTATGGAGAGCGGCACAAAGGAAGTGAAAATTGAACATCTGTCCCCTTTTTCCTTTTCAAGCCCCCCTGCCAAAGAAAGCTGCTGCTGCACCTGGACATGAATTATAGAGAGGCACTTGGAAGGAAGAGAAGAAGAGGAGAGGTGAATGGAAATAAGGGGATGGGATAGGTTCCACATATACCCCATATATACCCCTCACAGGTGAGGAAAAGGGTGGGGGGGTCATGATCAATTCGAAGTCAATAGTACCAATAATACCAATAAAGAGTATCACTGTGATATTGCTTTCTATATGTTGCTTTAAGGTTGAAATGCATTCAGAACTACCCATATTGCAGGTGTTAATATATTAAAAAACAAAGACAGCTCATTGTTAAACCTTGAATGATGTTCTTATGAAATGGCCCTCAACTTCTACTCCACGTTTTCAGACAGCTGTAAACCTTTAGAGAAAAAAATATATAATTATAGTCAAAGAGGAACTACAAAAGCAAATAGAGCTTTGAAGATTGAAAGCCCAAAATGTCACCCAACTGCTTTGAAGCTCCCTGGCTCGCTTTGTTTCTCTACACTTGTAGCTCACAAAACCACAGACACAGAGCACTGCATTGAGGGGCCAATTTAGCATGGATGTACCATTAAGAAGAACAAAAAATGCACAACACTCACCCAAACACACAAGCTTAGACAGTAATCTACTGCAGAAATACAAGGACAGATGAAGACGTACACACACACCTGGGTTCATTGAGCAGATGTACGGCTGTCTCCCTTTGATTTGTTCCAAGCCTTTGTGTTTTCAGCAACTGAAGTGTCATCTGATGCCTCCTTAATAGACTGATATAGGTCTGTTGGTCCATTAACGGGAACATCTTCCAAAAAAGTTTGTTTATCCTCAGGATATATTCTAATCTTCGAGATGAAGCAGTGTTTTTATTGACCATTTATTTGTGATCATTCAGTAAGATTAATATAAAAAACACATTAGACAAAAACAAAAAAGAATGAAAAATCAGCCAACCCAGTCTGCTACACATTCAGTCCAAAAATTCATTTGTTTGAGCAGCACAACTTAAAAGCACAACATACATTGTGCATAGGCATGCAATAAGATTCTCACTCAATTAAAAACACAAGTGTAAAACCAAGAAACAAAGTGATTAACATGATCTAATTACCTTTACTTAAACCCGAAAAACAACAGCTATTACACTGGTCGAGATAAAATAATTACTTTGACTACTACATTCATTGTATAATTCTATCTGACTTTATTTGTTGTCAACATAATCTGAATACATAGGAATCCAGAATGTGAAAGAACATAGATGAGATTCATTTTGTTTAAAGTCTTGGTGGTTTTATGTACAAACAGTAAAGGTTCTTGTTTGCTCTGTGCCCTTGCCTTTCTACTTCTGTCTCTACCCAACCAATCAAAATGCAGAAAATCACCTCTTTTCTGGGCCAATAAAATATTAAGGTATTAATCACTGATCATGTATGTTTTTATAGGTTTGTGTGCATCCCCTAATTCTAATGGTGCACTGAGTAAATGTCCGTATAGCCTATATCAACAACTATCAAAGTAACTTACTCTGTCTTCTCTAGCAATAAATTATAAATTCTTCCCCAGTTTTCATCCCAACTCACACCTTTCATTTAGACTTATGTAAAACGTTATTTTAGATAACATAAGTAACAGTGCAACATTATTTTTTGTGAAATAATAAATTTTGGAATCTCTTTGTATTTTCTGCCATCATGAGGCAGAATTATGGCATTTGCATTCCATACAAAAAGTACTATGTGCAAGTTTGGCTTCACTAATAGTTAATGGGAACTTCCCTGACTGCAACATTTCTGATCCTCTTTAAAGCAAACATCTAATCAGCCAGTCACTTGGCGGTAATTCAGTGCAATTAGGCCTTCAGACATGATCAAGAAAATGCAGTGGAGCTGAGAGCAGGCTTCAGTGCAGGGAGTAAATGTGATCCAAGTGACTTTAAATGTGGCTCGGTCATTTGTGCCCACCAGCTGGTCGGGAGTTTTTCAGCTGATCTCTTGGATTTTCAACCATCCTAATAAGGACTGATTGCCCAAATTAGACGGTAGCATCCAGTGAGTGTCTTCTTAGAGAACAATGGCCAGGCTGATTTAGGGACAAATAAATGTAATAGTAACTTACATAACTACTTATTGCAATCAGAGAATAGAGGAAGGTATCGCTGCAGAAGTCAAACCTTGGAGACACAGTAACAGGGTGTACTGGTCTACCTGAGTACAGAAGCAAATAATTTTCACCCCTGTGTAACCAAAGCGTGCCTATCTTCACCCTAGCTGAGAATGGTACAGTGTGAAAAGCTTTAAATCAATAAAACATCAGTGCTTATTCTGGCATTTGGAATGAAAACAGGGGACTTAGCGAAGTCTGCTTTTCCCTTAGAAATGCTCAGTATAACACAGCATGATGATTAATATTCTCAGATTTGCTGTTGTTAAATATGACTTGTATCAGGAGTGAGAAGAATTTCATTTGCATAGCTGTTTGTATCGGCTGTTTCATAAAGTAGCATCCATTTGAGTACACAAACCACTGCGCACAGAGGAAACATGCTATGAGTACCCGCTGTTCTTGACATAAGGACCATCGGCACATGGTCTCTCAATCTGAGTAGCTATCACTAAGGGCATGGGCATGGGAGATGAAGGGACAGGGGAATATATAGAGGGATGGGGGTTGAACGGGTCAAGATGAAGCAAAGAGAGAGTGAGAGATCATCACTGTCGACAGGACTGAAGTGGAGGGTGGATATTCTGCAAACAGACACAGAGAGTTGTATGCCTTCATCCCTATGAACTGCAGAGAACAAAACCTTTTCACTGCTGATTTTAGAGAAGCTTATGTAGCCTTTTCCCAATGCAAAAGATATCAGGTCAGTTCTGCAGATCATATTCAGTTAATCATCATTACAGCTTTGAGGGAAAACGTGTTGTTTTGTCAGTTCACAGAACATGAAGCTAGTGAGCCGTTTTGTCATTAACTTTGCCACCATGTGTGAGAAATGTTCTAGTGCCAGCGCAGGGCTTAGCTGGAAAATTAAATTATGGCAAATTCCTCGGTCAGATAAAAATGGCATCATCCACTCTTTGGCTCAAACCCAGCTGGAATTCATTATAAAATTTGGTGTCGCATAATAACAAGTCTCTGCTAACTGGAGTTCTTTTTACCCGAGTGCCAACAACGTGTTTATCAGCTCTATGTGAAGAGATGTATTTGGAAATAGGATCAACATAAAAGGCTGTACCGTTGAAAATATGTGTATTCTCATTGATTGATTTTTGTCTGAGGTGAAATGGCCATAAAAAATACATTTTGTGTCCTGTGACTTATTTCTGTATTGATTTTGGCATATGTTTAATGTAAAATACTTATCAGTTTTCTGGCAGAGGCCACTCTTTTTGCTCTTTTTTTTGTTAAAATGTCAATTTATCTTTAAGAACCCATAATTCTGTTAATGGTAACAAGGTTCCTGGGTTTTTGAAGGAGAAACAGGCCCACAACACAGAAACTCCTGTAGGCTGAGGTATTGCTCCACATATCATCCCTGGTTTTGCATTCACCTGACATGTCAGTTGTTAAACACACTTATTCTTAGTCTCATCTGACCAACAGATAAAATACCAGCAGTATTGCTGTGAGACCAACCTTTTAAAGTATCTGCCTTATATAGGGCTCGGATGTGCTGGACTTCCTCTCAAGAAAAGTTAGGACCTTTTTTACTACAAGACTCCTGGTTCAATGCAAACAATAATTATTTTTACATTGAAAATTTTATTGTGCTACCATTTGAAGATTAGAGGGATGAGAAATCAAGTAGGAGAAACATTTTCTTGTGCAAATTTACAAATGTTTCCACACACATTTTGTGTGTGTAGAAAATGCAGAAAGCAGAACAGTAAGTTAAGTCCTCCAACTCCACCTCTCATCTCTTCTTGTGGCTAGTAATATCTCAACTAAGTTCTGGCTGGATGTATGCATTCCACAGAGTTGTCTTTTTACCTTGCTACCAGAATATCAGAATTATTCGTACCAGTGGGATGTTGTTAGGATGTGCTTTTATACCAGGTTAGTCTCACCTAAATGTCAGAAATCAGAAAAAAAGTATCAGTCCAAGCAGTTAGTCTGGAGACTTCTTATATGTTACCTTGCTGATGACATGCCACAGGCAGAGACAAAGCACATGGATTGAGGCAGTGGGTAGAGAATCTCAACGCCACTATGCAGAACAAAAGCTCAAAGATCCAGGACTAGATCAGGAAAATGGCCCCCAGCAACAAACTGCAAACCAAATGCCTCAGGCAGCAGAAACTCATGGTGGAAAAAGAGAAAGACAAGCAAACTCCTTGAAAGAGTAAGTCCCTGCACAGCATGAGCCATTGGCAGACTCAAAAAGTGGCTGAGATACTGAGAACTCCCATCAGTGGCTGTAAAAAGCTGATCTGAAAGATGCCACAGAGGCTCTAATTGTCACAAGTACAGGTTTGGAACAAAGACAACATGGCCAAGGAACTTGTGGGGGACAGAAAAAATTCTTTCAATCATGTTGGATAGTCTACACCTTCATGATTGCAATAGAAGATAAAGTATCATCCAAAGAGCAATGTAGAGTTGCAAAAAAAGTGTTGTTTTTTTTTTGCCATTGACCGACTAATTTCTGGCGCAGTTTGAGAGAAATCTTGTGTCTATTCGCTTCGCAACTATTCACTGCAGTGTTCCATGATAAGTGTTCAACAATGGTTACTGAGTTTCTCACTGTGCTCCACTTGTACTTCGCTTGATGTGGGACAGCGCAACACCATCGTCATGTGGCATAAGAGATACAAAGTAATGAATTTCACAGTAAAGTGTCCATCAGAGGGAAAAAGAAAGACAAAAAGGACAAAACAACCATGAAACCACCTACTCACAGCTAAGGGCAATATTTGAATCAGCAATTAACCCAACAGTCATGTTTATGGACTGTGGGAGGAGACCAGAGTTTGCAGAGAAAACTCATGTATGCACAGGGAGTACATGGAAACTATAAGACCTCAATCACAATTTAAAATCAAAACATTCTTGTTGCAAAATAGCTCAGCTTAAGACAGTGCCACTATGCAGACTGATATTAAAATAAATCTGTGAAATTTTTTTTTAGACCTAAAGTTAATCAATTAAAGCTTTTTCTTCAAGAACAATGAATTTAAATTTGCAAGGTATTCCTTCTGCTCTCAAATCAAGAGTTTAGACACAAGCACAGTTTAAGAATTTGGAATGTACTGGTTCAATTTAGAAATGCTAATTGCTGATAAGTAAAAGGCACCTTAATGCTTTAGCATCATGTTATGACACATTCTGTGTTTAAGCTGACTGCTCTGTTTCCTTCCTGATCCATGCCCGCTTTCCGTTTCAAAGCTTTTATCCACCTCTGAACAATGCATATTCAGTTTTTGTTTACGAGCTCGTGGTCTCGGTGGGTGTTTGGGAAAGGTTTGGAGCACCGTGTTTCACCCCCTACTCATTAATCTCCCACAGTTCGCTGATAGCTTCGTTGTGTCCACTAGAAATTGCTTTCAATTATTCACGCCCATTTTCCACAAATACCTTGGAGACGGAATTAGCAAATAAACAATGCCAGGCGACACTAATCCTCGTCTATTGCACAGATCCTTTTAATGCACTGGAGATCAGGCCGGCTGTTGACAGGCACCTGTTACTGTCTTTGGCTGACTCGCAACAGCAGCGTAGACACAGTAAACACGTTTAAAGAGCTGCCTCTTTGACCCCAAACTAAAGGTGCAGGAATAATACTGAGGCAAAACAGAGAGGAACAGAGCAAGAACTGGAAGAAGATGAGTGACAAGGATAAACAGGATGAAGGGAAAGTGTGAGACAAGGCCCAGATTCATCTTCTGGAACAGTCTCAGATCGGAAATTTCCTGCACATGACACCTCCTTTCACTGTGACGAACGAAAAGAGTCAGTGGTGACGAATCCTCGCTCTCCGGGGTTAGATGTGAGCACAAAAACAAGACGTTTAAGACTGATTTACAGTTACTGGAATGTTGTTTTTTTTAAAAACACTCGTCTTTGACAATTTCAAGTATTTTCTGTTCCTGGAGGCGCATGAGGATGAAACAAATAAAAAATGAATGTGACCTTGGAATTAAAAAGATGTTTAACGCTGTGTTTCTGCTGAAACAAACACACAATATTTAACAGTTTACTGTGAGTCATGCAGCTCTGGTTATCAGGCGCCCTGCAGCATGCATACATACACACACACATACAGATGCATATGTGTGTGTGCAGTGCATAAATTACCTACGGTAACAGTGAGTAAAGATTTCTGTGATCAACAATGCATAAGACAGGAAAGTAGGATGTGTCATATCGGATAAGCATCACTTCAGGTTTATATATTCATGTGTGCATGTAGATACTGTATATATGTATACACAGGTGGGTTTGCCCTCTAGCAGGCGGGTGGATGGTGCACAGAAGCCAAAAAAGTACCAGAGAGACTGAGAGAACATAGCAGGAGTGACGACTGAGAAGTATGCTTGTAGCCGAATGACACATACACACAGGTTTTTTTCCACACACTCACTCACTCACTCACTCACAGTGCCGGGGGCAATGGAGGAGAAGAGACTGAGGAAGACTTTGATCACCGAACTGAGCACATTCAAGCACTCAACCAGAGAGTGCAGCCAGTGATGAGGAGGAGAGTGCCCAGGGAGGAAGAAAAGAGGAGGGAGAGGGGGGAGATGAGGAGAAAGGAATTCTGTTGTTTTCTGACCTCTGCACTCATTGATACAGATGTTAAGGTATGAACAAGTACAGGTGATCAGGCATCCAGCACGAATCCAGCCATGCTCAAAAACCAGCAATGTTTTTCCTGACATGATTTGTGATGGAGCCAAACCCTGGATGACAAAAGTAATTTCATTTCAGCCCCTATGTGCCTGGACATGAGCGCCCCGAATAGAAGCAGTAGCATTCCCAAGATTTGTTTCACACTTATTTCTTCAGTTGCTGGTGGCTTGCTGACTTCTGAAGGGTTAATACACTGCAACACCAAGCAGAGACACAGGTGTGTCACACAGGAATCCCTACAGATCATAGTGCCATCCAAAAGTATTCACACCTAGATGCACAAAATTAGGCGTGTGTGATAGACCAACATAAAGCAGTAAGTAATTGTGACATGGAAATCTTCATATCTTTGCAAACAAATGTATGAAAAGTGTTGTATATATGTGTAATTAGCCCATTCCTTTTCTTCTCAAGCTCAGTCATTGTAGATGGAGAGCTTCTCTGAACAGCAAGTTTTGACTCTTGCCACAGCTACTTCCTTGAAAATAGATCTGAACTTTGACTGGGACCAGGGCACCTTTTTCCTAGTAACTGTTGTGTCCCCTATTGGAGTCGCGGCTAATGTTGTCAAAATAATTTCTATTTGAACATATATTCAATACTAAAACTGTTTCAAATGGCCATGTTCTTGCTATTTGAACATATATTCAATACTAAAACTGTTTCAAATGGATATGTTCTCTATATTTTTCTCAGTATTGCATTGAAATACTGAAATTTTAGTACTGTGATTATGGGTCTTCTTATGATTAATTTTTAGAACAAGTTACTAACCTTTCAGGTTATTAGAAAGAAGGAAGCCGTTGGACCTCTAATGACCTCCAAGACTTTTACAAAGCAGTGGACTCTGACATTCATGGAAATTAGAGACCACAACTGTCACTGAATAGCTGAGACCTGCTTCAGGATTCCTCTAGAAACACTTACAACTGACATATTTCAACAGTATGGCACAAACTCACAAGGCAATACTTCTTGATTTCCTCATTTATGCTCTTAGGTTTAGAGACAATCCATGCAAAGAAAAATACATGGCACTCCTCTATTGGCTGCTTTGCAAACGCCAGGCAATAGCACGTCAAATAGAATTGCGTCTAAAAATGTCAGCTTCCCAAGATGCAATTCTTTTGAATATTTTAGATAAGCTCTACAAAAGAATCTGCAAATAGATTTTGCACAAATAATTTGGATTATTTTCCACAGAAAAATCGGCAAATAGGTGAATCTTTAAATACCAAACTGCAAATAGGTGGGGGTCCATTGTATTAATGCAATGGCTCAAATACACACAGGAGAGTACTATTTACTAATCATGTGACTTTTAAAGGTAATATGTTGAACTGGATTTTATTTAGGGGTGTCAGAGTAAAAAAGGCTTAATACAAATATTTGGTAAATATTTTTGTTGACTGGTAAATTGTTTTCATACCACTTCACACATGTCCCTTAACATTCGTAAGGATTTGAGATTGCAGTTTGACAAAATGAGGAAAAATTAAAGGCACATGAAAATAACAGCAGTATTCATTGTAAGATGGGGAGCCAATGGAGCTACAGATTCATCCTCCTCTCCTGAGATGCAGGTGGATAAACCATGGTGCTGTTTGCGAAGAGAACAGGTAATTATCGCTGGCATTTTGACAAGTGTTTGCCAGAGTGAAGGTCAACTCTGTCTGCGTGGGAGATCTATGCTAATCTGCTCAGCTGGAAAAGACTACCACTCACCACTCAAATGGTAGCTGGCTCCATCACGCAGTCACAGTGTTTCCATTTTAGAGTTGTCTGCAAGGGTTCTTGTGTGCGTTTGAAAGAGGGCGAGCGCAAGTGCGTGGGCCTCTGAGCACATCTTACATGGCCTCCAAAGAGGAGACAGAAAAGACAGCCAGAACCGGGCACACAGACAGACAACTGGAGTGACAGGTAAAAGGATTCAAGTCATACATAGGCTGCCTGTCACATGTCTTTAGTACAAAGCAACCAGTCATATTTAACACTCCGCACCTCTAGTTTATGCTTTTGTGTCATTTAAATTATTTCCTATTTATTCTACAGCTTTTTTCCAGAATTATTTGTACACAAACCATAAAAAAGGAAAATAGAAAAGGTGAAACGGAATCGATTGGTCTGGACAGGTATCAGTCTTTTTTAATTATCAGGGCAGATATCCTCACCACACATGGTGGTGGTCTATACTGATGTGACTGAAAATGTTTTATTTCCAAAAATGACCCCAGTAAGGATTTAAAAGATGCATTATGTACTGAATGTCTAAGGTATGCTAAAAAAAAAAGTACACCCTTTTGGCAGTTTCTATAGTTCTATGTATCAAGGTCATTCCTAAAATGTCTTTTCCAAGTTATTAAATGATATAAATCTAACCTAGAGGGCATAAAGGCACACTGCTGGTTTCTATATGTCACTATTTATTAAAGAAGGAAGAAAAAAATCTGAAAGCTAAAACTAGATACATTCCTGCAGAGCATCTTTATCAATAATAAATGGCATCGCATTTGACTGTAGGAGACAAACCCAAACCACCACCATACCACCTCCTTGATTTATAACTGCCACTAGATGTTTCATTGATATGCTGTGTTTGATTTTAACCAGACATGAAGCTGTACATTATGACTAAACATCTATACTTCTCTTTTCTTTTCTCTTTTTGAAGTTTGTTGTTTATTCAGATGCAATGTTGCAAAGCCATGCCACACTTCCACACTTGTACTCTCCAATTGTCTTTGGAGAGTACATGGCAGTATCTGTTAATATTTGTTGCAATTTCTCTGGACATTGCACCATCTCTTACCCTTGTAACCCTTCCCCAATTGATGATCTGCTGCAGTGGCTTCTCTGGTGCATTTTGACCTTCTGATTGTGGTTTTCCACTCTTCGTTTCAACGGTTTCAGAAACATGCAACAACAAGATCTTATTCAATATGTTTGCTGCAGCTTTTAATGTAGCGGTAGCTTTTAATGCAGTGTTTAATGATATAAATAAGTCCTGAATTCAGCTCTTTTTCCACTTGATTTACTTTGAAAGTTTTCCGTCTCACTCATCACCTCCTTGGTTTTCACTTACGTGTGACTCTGTGTGTGTGGAAGACAAAAAAGACAGAAGCTGAGGCAGGAAACACGGGGGCCGACATTGTCTGCGTCCACATCTCTGTGTGTCTCCCTCAGGGTGACAGCCATGTGTCAGGTCCCTGCTCTCTTTTCCAGATGGCCCAGCAAGTTGCTCCCAGGGTCCTTATGATCCCAGCGTTCATTGACCAAGGCCGGGGTTCTCACGGCCTGGGGGCCTGCCGGCTCATTGCTATGGCTTGGCCTCTGGGGCCTTTGAGGCCTCTATGGGGCTCCGGGGTCGCCCAGCCATGACAGCCAAGACAATAGGAGTGTCCTCACCCAGCTCCCCACCCTCCACCTATCAGCCATGGTTAACACATACATATCCCATCACAAATACTGGTGTTTGGTCTGGACATCCTGATCCCATCTGAGTCATCATGCTTCAATTTTTCTATGCAAAACACTCAAATTCATTAGGAGTACTTATAATCACAGCTATAAAAGCGGCATATATCACAAATCAAAAGAAACAATCCCGCCAGGATATAATTGTACAATAACACTTTATGAAGCCAAAGCACTCATCCTACATATAAAACCGCCTACATACTTGCGAAGAGCACAAACGTGTAAGTGGATCAAATCCATCATCGGCGATAAAACGTCACTCCGCGGTGAGCAAAAGCAGCTCTGGCAGATCTATTATCCCTCCACCGAAGGTGATTTACATGTTTAGAAATCACTGCGAGGAAGCAAGAAAAAGTGGAGTTCTAAACAACTCATTCCAGTGTCGCTTTTTAGCAGCTTGGCTGCCACTTCATCAAATATTGAATAAATCGTTTTCTTGGCGCAGTATGAACACAGCTGCAAAAAAAATAAAAAAAAATAGAGTTGCACACATCCACACACATGCACGAACAAACACGGACACACAGAATGCCTTGTAGTTTTGATAAAGCAGCAGCTTTCTCTTTTGTTTCGTAGCCGAGCAGGGATTAGGCAGTGCCGGGCTTTGTCCTGCAGTTTTCCAGTTGAGCAGCACACAAGAGAACTCTACCTCTACTAATACAGTCAGACCTCCCAGCAGGCCTTTCACCGCACAGCCGCTAAGAACCTGCTGCAGAAAAAAGATGCTTTTCAACGAGTTATCAAATCTCCTCTATACTGTCCGTGCCTTTCAGCCAAGTCTTTTTGTCTTTTCATTTCAATGGGGCATTGAACGCATCGAATGGAACTGATGGGCAGATAGATGGACAGCAGAATGTAGCAGAGCCATATTAATCTTGTTTAGATACCACAGGGTACAGTGAACTTTATCAACCATGGAGGTTTAATTTATGCTATAATATAGACTAAGTAACTGAAACAGACACTCCTCCAATTTTCTGACCTTTAAAGACAAAAAACATTGTAAGAAACATAATTGATTTTTAAAATAGTCAATAGCTGGAGTTTAAATAGTAAATGTAGGATACACAGTAACTCCTGATAAGAAGTTGTGTTTATTGTTTCAAAAACAATAAACACTTAAAATGCTTGTGACAATCTGCAGTTTTTTCTAGTTAAATTCTTAATAAACAATGACTAAGTAGAGATAGACCCTGGGAGACCACATAGGATGATAAAAAATATCTTAGAAATAACAGGACAGGAGCAACACACCACACACAAATCGATTTCACTCACCAACATTCAGATGTCAGACGGGAAATCTCACAAAACCTCTCATGAGTTCAGCGTAAACAAACATGGCTGACTGGGAAGAAGCAATGGGGTAGTTTGTGGATTATATTTAATACAGAGAAAGCAATGCAACTCAACGTTTTTCCCCAATTTTAGATCAGAGCGGTCCCAACGTCCTTCTGGGCATACGAGGTAACTCTCAACACACCACATAGCAGGAATATCTCTTAAGATTTAGCGCCATCTAAAATAATATGGACATCTTCAAGATGTCGGAATGGGGAAATCGGGACAAAAAGTGTTTGCCAAATGTTAGGACAAACATTTTATCTTTTTTATTGAAAATAACCATCAATGGGCTAACAGATAGACTGCAAGCAAAAAACCCAAAAAACAAATGAAGCATTTTGTTTTTATGTAATGCAAAACACGTCTTCTTTCAGAGGTAATGAATGAGAAAGAAAAACAAAACAAGACAAAACATCTTCATTTGCAGCTGGTTTTAAAAAAATGTCTCCATAAAAATTGCTGAATTTTCTGGATTTTTTATTTATTTATTGCTTAACTAATACAAAGCTTCTCACAGCAGACTGGGTTCTGGACGCAGCGGGGTTTTTTGATGAGTTCATTAGGAGGCCGCGTCACTTATGCACAGTCACACATAAGGCAAAGGTCAGCCAGGATTACCCAGGTGGCCACTGTATGTGGGCGTCACTTTGATTTTCAGATCGCGCCCAAACCATGCGGCTCCTCTGCAACCCAGGAATGGCTTGAAAATCATTGTGCCTTTGCCACATCGTGTTGAAGTCAATGTCAGTGATTGCTTTGTGTCGCTGGAAAGTGAAGATGAACGCTTTTATTTCAGATTGCTTTGAACATCGGGAGGAGGGTGGGAACTCCTGTCCACTTCACACTGTTTTGGGAGTACAGGGAATAAAGCTTGTGCCAGGACTCTTAATCTATCCCCTGTATGATCTGTTGGTGCCATTTTAATGCATTTCAGAACCACATCTAATGTTTATTTGGGATGAAAGTGATTTTTTTTTTAATTATGAAAAGCCCTTCCCTCCACTTTAACAAATTACTATTCAAGCTGGCTGTGCTCATAATTCATCACTGTGGACCAGGCTCATGATCATGTTGACATAACATTTGGTCTGACATTTCAGCCTAGCTCATGGCTGTCATTAGCTCTCACCACACGAAACCTCATCACAATCAGTCACATGTGGTAGGAGAAGCAAAAGAGGACAAGAAAATAAAAAAATAAAAAAAGATGAACAACCTAGAACCTGCCAATCTAAACCCATCACCCATTGTCCAGACTTTCTCCAACAGGAAAGTGTCAACAAATGTTTGTTGCTTCAAACAACACAAAAAAGAGAGACTAGGAGCAGCAACACAACTCTGCCAATAACGCCATTTTGATTCCACGAGGGGAATATTGGATCATACTGAAACCTCGCTGTTCTGCTCGAAGTCATTTCCGGCTGAAATAAGGACACACTTTGAACAAACACACTCGGCTGACTGACCGGAGCACTGACAATAAGCAGAGGAGCGTACTGACAGCGACCTGTCGCTGGGTGACAGATCCCCATCAGTCTACATCAATCCAGTGCACACTGCACACATACAAACTCAGACTGGCCAACACAAACCTGTTTCCAAGCTGTCAGTCTGCTGGACCTAACAAACCAAACAAACTGTCTTGCGCATTGTGTGCAAGCATGGCAGAAGAAGGATGGTGGGATCATCATTTCTGTTGCTGATGCTCAGTGTTGACAATCCTCTTAAGGACTGGAGATGATGAAAACCCACAGACCTGAACTGTATTCTGAAGCAAAGACTGTGACAAAGTGAACTGCCTTGTGAAGGTGAGGTGAATTGGAATGAATGTCATCAATGGGATCATTCTGAGAGGGTGATAAATGGAAACATGTACGTTGGTCTTACCTGCAGCTTGAACCAGGTCTGCAGTGGTCACGTTTTTAGGATTTGGGCCGACCCTGAATGTCATTGCAGGACCCAGAACTCTGCAGACGACAAGGAAAGAAGAAAAAAAAAATCAAATGAATATAAAAGGACCTGTTTCCACCTATTAATATCATTTGCTGCATATATTGGTCAAATTAATGCCAATGTGAATCTTCAATGTGGATTTAACCCACTTTCAGCATGAACATGGATGACTGCTGCAGTGTCCTAATAGTTATTCTGAAGTAGCTGAGAGTACAAGGCAGTAGCAAATTCTATCTAGTGATTCAAAGAGAGCTTTGTAAAGGACCATACATTAAAATTTTCAGACCCCAATTTTTATGTATACCATACCAACTGGAGCAAAAATAAAGTCTCAATATGTGAATTTAGTACCTGAATTTTTCTGAAGATGATGTGAGTCACTATAGGTTTTGTGCTCCATTTCAGTTTGAGTATGTCCAAAGAGCAAATTACAGTCATTGGGTGAGCACCCCTGCACCCCTTTACTATAACACTGAAACTTGTACTCTTTGCACCCATTCTCTTCTGTCTGGCCTTGAGTCAGCTACAGACTTCTCTCCCTGGAGCAAAATAATTGCTGAAGGTCCCCGAGGTTGGTCATGGAATAAAATCTAACAACTTCTACACACTCTGGTACGATCCCTGGAGATAGTCACAAGGGAGAAAAATAACAGCCTAGCAATGTGTAAAGAAATACCCCACTCATGACCTTCTTATATCACAAACGAAAATATGTTTTATAAATCAAAAAGCATAAACTAAAACAGACTATTTTTTGCTAAAGAAACCTTTATTGTGTCTCTGCTTCATAACAACGATCAGCAAACTAATGAAACATTTTATTCCCCATAAATGATGAAAACTCAAAGGAAATATCAACAACAAATAAAGTTTTTTCACAATGAAACACTGAGATAATTGGCTCTAACTTGAGACACTAAGGACCAAACAATGCATGTGCAAAAAATATTGCTGTACAAGCCAAATGCATTGCCCCTTAATAGTGAGGCAAATTTTTATATTGCAAGAGCTGATGATTCAGCTTGTTAACAAGTGCTTTGAGTATCTTAAAAACCCAAATGGTAATATAAGACAACAACCCCACTTGTTTCAAATACAAGCCAAAAACAATAAAAAACAAAGCGCAATACATAAACTTCCAACTGGGACACAGTTGGCATTTGTTAGAGAAAAGTATATACAATTACATATTCAAATACATAGATGTGTGTGTGGCATAATTAGCCATATGGATGGAGACGGTGAGGCAAAAAGTATTGTGGAAGTGCTGAGCTCCATAGGTATAATGGGCAACAGGTGTTCTTCTTCTATCCATTGAAAACACTGAAAATATTGGAAAAAAACCCTAAAAATACAGTTGTAATTGAACCATTGTAAGATGACTCTTTCCCTTGATGATCAACTCCAGCACTAAGGCTTTTACAATTGAAGGCAAACAAGAACAAGAATAGAGGCACATGGGCTAGAAATAACAGATCAAACACTATTTTCAATTTTAACAAAAGTGAGATCAGCCAAAAGAAAAAAATTAATAAAAGTAATCTAATTTGGCTTCATATTAACACTGCAGTATGTATGTAACATGTATAAAAAATGTTTTGTCTTTTTTTTTATGTTCATGTTTTTAATGTCATCTACAGAAATGAATTGCTCCCAGTCAAAAAAACTAATCAAGGCCAAGAGAAGTGTCTTAGTGCTGTCAGTCACCCTCATGTATGCTCTGCCCAATGTGTTGATGGTGGATATACAACTTACAGCAACAGGAAAACTATTTATCCGCTGTCAAAGGTGGCTATGCTAACTAGCCTGATCATTTGTGGCAGACTTTGCTATTGGAAAGAAACTGCAGCACAGCAAAAAGCACGGGGAGGACCTGAGCGGCACATGCACAGGAATGATTGACAGCGCTAATACTGTCCTTTTGGCTCTGATTGGTTGCTTCTGACCAAGTGGTGTAATTCTGCAGTCATCACTGGGAGCAATACAAGATAGCAGAGAAGCTTGACTTTTTTTGTTCACAGACTATCTGTTTCATACCATACTGGTGTCATCGTGACAGTTAAAGGGTTAAAGCATAAATAAAAATTTTAAAGACAAACAAATGCAACAATTATTAGCAAATTTGAAATATAAGCTTAAATTTTGGGTTTCAAATGTTTGCACATCAGACTCAGTCAGTGCCTCACCTGTCATGAAACCTCAGTGTTCATCACGGCATTTTAGGCATTTTTATTAACTGCACTGTGAAACACTCCCTCTGAGCCAGTTTTTTTGTCAGATCTTTTTAGCATTAAAATTTAGAGTGAGTCAATTTTAATAGTACTCCTTAGTAAATTAGTGAAGTTTGGATGTTCTTTATATGGAAAAATCCATATTTTTCTAAAGACTGGTTGTTCATGTAAACCACATTTAGTGGAGTGTAACCTCTTACATCATTTAGTCTATTAACTGCCAACTCAAACAGTTCTGCAGAAAGAGAGGCCAGAGTTAGAAGCAGTTTTCTGACAGTTCCCATCGATCCTAACCATCATCTTCTTTTTCTGCCATGTTTTATTCCACTCTCTCCTCATAATGTTTTAGATTTGCTTTGCATTGATACTTGTTGATGGAAAAGATAAGCAAGATATTAATTTACGATATCTGCCAACTGATTAACATTTTTCTTTGATACGTCTAATTATTAATAGTCTCTGTTTGCCCTATAGTTACCTGATAAGAGTTTATCTAAAGATAAGAACAAAGGAGAAATAAGTTAGTGTTTAACAGTGCTCTGTGGTTGTAGTAGTTGAATGACTCATTTTAAAGCAACAATTCTCACTAAATTCATTTGAATATAAATGAAATGTAAAATAAATCTGGAAACTCTTCCTGCTCAGACATCATAAATCTTCCCAAGGTAGACCTACCCCTGCTAGAAGGCAGTTAACATACTGCCTTCTGATAGCAGCTCTGCAGTACCCCGCTCAAACTTGACCATAACAACTTATAAAAAAGATAAATATTAAATGTACTAATCTAGACTGACTCAAACAGGACACAGATGTCTACTTTCATAAAGTTTATTGAAGGCCTACCAATGCATCGCTCACTATTCAAACCAGATAATGCTGCACATATAAAACTATATTTAACTGACAGCATTGTTGCCCTTTGGTTGTAAAGAAGTTGTGACCGATCGATGTGTGTTTCATTTTTCTACCCGCCTCAGTCCTTCAGTATGCCGTCGTATCAGCTATGTAATGTCCTGAAAAGTGCTCATACGTTTTTAGTATACTTCACTGTCAACCTGTGCGGCATAAATGGAGATTCATCAGACTGCCAGAGAGCTGTGACCCAGACCCACTCGCCATCAGTCAGCCTGCTAGAGACGCAGCTCCACTGGTCCAGCCAGGAGCGATATATGAGCCAATACGTCTCAACAGATGGACCCGACCATGCAACAATGCATTTATGAACATGATTATACACATGCTCGGGCACAGGCAGAAGGGAAAACACACTGCTCTGAAAATAAATATGCCCTTCCCCCAACAGCACCTTCACCTGGGCTTCAGTTTGCTCTTGTAAATGTCAATGTTTCCACAATCTTTACCCCTGCCTCAATTCTCCTGGCCAAGGGTGCCCTGACTGAGATCGCAATGCATCTCAAATTGAATTGACATTTTTTTATTTCTCTCAAGGCACACCACACCAATATTATTTGAATATACCAAGGGGGAAAACACTGCTATAGTTGGGAGATGAAGCTGAGATAGATAACTTATCTGGAGGAATTTACCCTGCCCCTTTTGTTATTGAAAGTGTGAGCCTGGACTTCATTTTAGCTCTACTGGTGGGACATGATGAGTGTCTGTGTGCATGACGGTTTGTCTTGTCGGGGGTGGGGGGGTTGTCTGTCACAGACTGTGTGAGCACAGATTTGTGAGTGTGTGTCCAACTCCCCCTAGTGTTGTTGAGTAGTAAAACACTTACGTCATCTGAAAAAGATCCATCAACATCAAGAACTTGAGTTTAGAGGAAATGTTTCATACTGATAACTGTGGTGATTCTCACCTCTATACGGTGATCTAACACAATTTGGAAAAGTATGGAAGTGGAATATTTCAAACTTTATTTACTCCCTTCCTTGCCTAAAAGTTGACCCTTCCTCGCTTCATCTTTTCTTCCCTCCTTTCTATTTTCTTTCTTTTCTTTCTCTCTTTAGTCCCTCCTCTCCCTTCAATCCTTGTGTTGTTCTTTCCAGTCTGTGGTATTGGCAGGATCCTTATTTAATTCGTTTAGGATTCTAAGATTGCAATAAAGGACAAATGTTCTTACCCTGGAAATTTAAATCTGGAAAAGTGTCAAGTTTTTTACATGAAAAACATGCAGGAACTGTGAACTTAAGAGTGCCCGAAATTTAAAATCTAAAAGAAAACCTCACACATTTCAACTCTCTGCTCTAAAAATCCTGTCCCTTTGGTCATATTTGAGTGTTTCTTTTCATTTGTCAGGACTTATCAGAGCTTCTGAAAGTGAGAACTTCCACCCTCCAAACAAAGCAGAGCACCGTGCTCTGACCAGGCTCTCTTTCTCCCAGCCGGCACATATTCAGGCATAAGCTTTCAAACACTCACCTGTCGCACGCACTCCACAAAGTGCACAAAAAAGCTCGCGTCATGTCCTTCGCCTTGGCTATTTCTAAATGAATGTGCTTTCATTGATTCGTAAAAATGAAAAAGAAGGGCGGTAAACAAGCCAAACAAAAGGGAACATTTTCTCTATTTGCCTTTGGAACAGAAAAGAGTAAATTTGAGGTGCAAAGACACAGCAGAATCTTTATTTGAGGCCGGCTTTTACACCGATTTAACTGCAAAACAGCAACATAATGCAGCAAAAGTTCCTTTAGAAATTCTGTACTAAAAAGTAACATATTCCTTTCAATAGTGGATGTACGGGATGTAACATTATTCATTTGGTTATTTTATAACTAGAATGACTGTTCTGTTATTAAGGAACCATTTCCATATGAAACGCTACAATATTCATTCTGATTAGGACTTATTTTGACACTCTATACTGCCAAAGTATTGAGTGACTACTATAAATAATTCAGTATAAATCATTCAGAGCTATCCATTCTCTCAGTTAGTAAATGTGCTATGGTGATTGCTTAATGCAGTCCTCAGGTTTTGGTCAGGAATTTGACACCATAATAAAGTACATGATCAGAGTTCGGGTCGTCTCTCCAATCTTTAAAAGAAAATGGATTAGTATGTCAATTTTATCTATCTTATTCCACATGTTCTTTACAAGGTATGTTTTTTTTTTTACATGTTAAAATAGCCGGGGGACCTTTTCTGTTAAATTTGCATGTTCTCCTGCAGATTTATGGCTTTTTTCCTCAGCTTCTCCAGTATCTTTCAGCAGCTAAAGATAATAAACTGTCTTCTTGTGTAAGTGTTTGTGTAAATGGTTGTTGTGTTGTCTTGGCATTGTGCTTGCCTGATTTAATGTCGGACAGTTGTCTTTTTACAGTCTCTAGAAGTAATGCCTTAACAGTAAGAAAAATAGCTGTTAGTTTTCAGACGTTTAACAGAACTTTGGCATAAATTACTTTTAATGCAGGAACTGTATCTTTGATTAAGTGGTTTTCTCTCATTTACATGTGAGAAGTTCACCACTGCGCTCTCTGAATAAGAGTTCGGTTCAATAATGCCTCAGACCTTTCATTAGCATCAAGAAAGAAGGCATTAATCATGTCGTGCGTCAAGAGTTGATTCCATGTGATGTGAAATGACAGGTGTATTAACAAAAATTAACAAAATCGCTGCCAGCAATATTACACGTCCCAGTGTTTTGGCTCAGCAGCACCAAATGTGGAGGTTGAATTGAAAATCTGAATGCCTCTGCAGCTGGCGTTGATGCTAAGGTCACTGTGTTTTTATTTAGGAAGCGTTATGCAAGCTTCATCTTGTGTTGGAGTGTTTGGCATGAACACTGCAGTCGTCTGGCTTTGTTGTTCTCATGCTGCAGGTGTTATTGAGCCACGCAGACTTCACTTCTCCCTGCCGGAGTGTTTCAAAAGGCTCGTCAGATCTCAGACGAACATGTCTCCTCTGCCTCCTACGCAATCTGACACCGAGCGGGCAGAAAAACCATGTTAAAAACACAAATCAGTCCAGGTTCAAGGACAGTTTGCACGCTCATTAATACATTAACCGCCTCCTCATGGAGTCCTTTTCTCTGTATCCACTGCTACTTCCCGTTTTCTCCTTTTGCCTTTAACTAAAAAAAATTGTTTGACGGCTGCACTGCTATTTTTTGACAAGAGGTGCTGTGGCAGTGTCACAGAGCTGTTTTGAATACAGCAGAGACATCAGTGTGGGCCTAGAGGTAATTAGGCCTGATTTCTCTCGCTGCATGAAGTCAAACACCCCAAAAGGTCAGAAAAACAGCAAACGTCAACAGACTCCTGCACTTTTCTGTTTTTGCATAAACAATCCTTTCAGGGAATGGATTGTTCTGTTCACCTAAACTCAAAAACTCCTATGCGAAATGTTTCAAATGCTTTAAATATAATTTATAATTCTACTGCATAATAAACCAGCGTTTGTACATACGAGAGCTGCGTGAGATCTGCGGTGTGGAGGTTCAGCCTCTGGGTCAGCCGATCCATCAGGTCCGAGGCCAGGTCATTGGTCAGGGAGCTGGAAGAGACACCCAAATATTAAGGTGTTAAAATGCTGGTTTTCCAAGAAAATGCTTTCACATTTCATTCCCGCCAACGGGTCATTGAACACAAGTAAAATGCATGCTTGTCTGAGTGGATGTAGTGCAAAAAAAGAGAGAGAACATTGCAGACAATCACAAATAAAAACACACACAAAGCACTGTGTCGAGGGAAAAGGGATCAGCTGCCTCTCCGGGCTTGCTAAATCACCTGCTTTTTTCCAGCAATGAAACAAACAATAAGGTGCAAATGGAACCTGCATGAGGTGTAATGGCTGCATCATACAGACACTCCTTTCTCTCTCTTTTCCTTCTCTCATCTTTCTCCTTCCTTCTGCATTGACATTTTCGCCAATCCTGCATGTGCCGTGCGCTCGAAAAATAAAACACACAGCGCAAACACACTGGGGCCACGCACGCGCCTTCACGTTGAGATGAGAATAATAAGGTGCAAATGAAATTGAGGTGAAGTGTAATGGTGGTCTGATAAAGCCATGCCTCATCTCAGCTCAGTCCATGGCTGCTTTTTCACTCAGGGAGGAAATAGACCAAACAAAGGCAATCTGCCGGACTCTGAGCTTCGTATGCGGGAGATGAGAGGTGCATCCTCACAAGCGCTACCAGAAAAGCTACTTTTTTTCCTGATGGCTTAACCAGGAATCACTTGGAATTGCTGCCAGGTGTCTGCAAGGTGACATGCAGAAAGAGGTCATGGATCGCGATGAGACAATCTTTAAATTTTGTCTCCATTCCATATAATGGAGAAATGTGAAATAAGCAGGGAAACAATTTCATGGAGGCCTGGGCATTGAGTGCAAGATCATTTACTGCATACAGTTCCTTTCAAAAATCTGTACAGACCATTGAACTTTTTCACACCACAACCACAAACCTCAAAGTATTTTATTGGGATTTCAGAAGAAAGATCAACATAAAGTAGCATGGTATGCATTTTGTGTTTAGCTCCCTGTATCAATACTTTTTAGCATCAATGTTTGCTCCAGTTATAGCAGCACAACTTTTAGGGTATTTTCTTACCAGCTGGAGCCAGAAGGTTTGTATAATATTTTTTTATTTTTGCTTAATGGCTGAAACTCAGTCAGACTGGACAGAGAGCACAAGTCTTGCTGCAGCTCTTTAATCAGTCTGGGGGTTTTTTTTCCTCCAGGATGTCTTTTGTGGGCTCTAGTGTCCCTTATATGAAAGTAGGCTGACAGGAAAAGGGGAAGGAGAGGGGGGAAGACATGCGACAAATATCGCCGGGTCCGGGAATCGAACCCGCTTTGACTGGACCATACCTACACATACATTTGCCTTGTTCCTAACCATTCAATTGGAGCTCTGGCTGTATGTTTTATCATCATGCTGCAAGGTGAACCTTCAACCTACACTCAAGTCCTTTGCAGCCTCTGTGAAGTTCTGTTTCAGAATTCCCCTGAAGTTAGGGCCATCCACCTTCCCGTTAACTCCCACTAGCTTTTCTGTTCCTGATCGAGAAAAGTCTATGATATTGTCATCACCATGTGTCAGGATGATATATTCAGGATGATTTATTAGCAAAAAAATGTCTCCCACTTCACAGTTATGTGCTACTTTGTCTTGGTTTAACATATAAAATATAAAAAGATATTGATTTAATAGGAAACAAATATGAAAATGGTTCAGGTGTCTGAATACTTTTACAAAGAATTGTGTGTGGTACATCTTTATCTAAGTCAGATTATTCTCATACATTTGTGCTTGGTCTGCATTTGCACCTCAGCCACATTTTCTAACAGATGTAAGAGTGTGCTGTGCCTAAGTGGCTGGTTTTCTGTGCACTTAAGTTCGTGCAAAGTTCTTTCTTCTGCAATTTTTGTGGAGTTTTAGAAGTTAAAGCTCCACCAAAGCAATTCCAAACACGTCCCCATTCCTCTGCGGTAATTCGAACAACTGGAGAGCTTCAGGAGTGACTTGGTTGTTGATGCTAGCACTTTTCCCCCTTGGGGTTTTCTTTCTCATTCTCCTGAATCCATACCTTTCCCACCCCCATCTCACCTCCCCAAAGCATCCACACATACCACCCCAAAGCCGCCACCTCCTCCTCCTTCTCCTACATCTCACCCCTAACCACTTCTCTACAACCAGAGCAATGTCAGATGCTGTTGGATAAGCAGCTCTGTGTGGCCTCACGGCATGTGAAGAAGGGGATAACAACTGTGCAGCCATGACATCTGGAGCAAATGCAGAGACACCTTCATAGGTCTACTGTGGGTGTCCGCTGAGTGGACAGCAAAGAAAGAAGGAAGGTGACCCGTTTCTTTCCTAATATATACCGTATGTAATCTGCTACTTCTATTTGCACGGCAACAACGACCGGACCCATATTGGACCTTTACGAGGCTGCGTTTGTTGATCAGGTGAAGGACGACCCCCTGACACCAGACTTGATAACACCATAAAGAGATTTGAGAGAGTGCCAGGGGCAAAGACAGAGTCGATAGAAACTTATCTCTGTTGAGACGGAGCTGAGCCAGAGGTAAGAGAGAAAGGGAGGCAGAAACTTGGCTCTTCTTCCCCACAAAGTATCATCATTAAGGCTGTAATGCTGCACAGTAATGCTCTCACACTGAGGGATTTATCATCTCCGCTATTGTAATCAGGTACAGCACACACAAAAGAGTCTAAACCACAGAGTCCCTTTTCCATGAAGATGGGAATATGTAGGTGGCTTTGACAGAAACTGAGCTTTTAAAGGCTGCGTCAGTAAGCGAAAAAAGCAGACATATGCTTGGTGCAAAAATGAGTGTACTTGAAACAAATCCATTAGTATGTCAGAAGCAAAACACTACCTTACAAAGAAGTCTTGGACTACGGTGTCAAGTCGGGTAGCATTAAAAGTAAAAGGACATTTACATCTAATGGTGCTGCCTATATGCTTTTGTACAAAATCTGATTTAATGTGTATGAAATACATCAAGACAAAATGTGCAGCAAATGTGGTCACAAACCAATGCCCAAGTTATTCTGCCATCTCAAGGACAGCTGTCATTTTTGTGAAAAACGTCCATGTTTATTATAACATTTTCACATCCAAAATTAACTGTAGCACTAACTGCAAAGTGTTACAGTTAACACTAGGTAAAGAGTGATTGTTTCTTTAAATCTATGCTTTCATCAATCCAAATTTGGCATTTTTAGTAAATAAAGCATTAGACAAGCATGATGTTACTTCACAATATTGGTAAATTTACCAGAACTATATCCAAATGCAGAAGCAACGTGTACATAATTGGCCAAAACAGTAAGGTTTCTAAAATGTTTAAAAGGATAAAGACAACTTTACCCCAGATTTGTACAGCACTACAATGTTACAAATGAAACAGAATATTGAAAGCTTTTCCAGGGTTAGAGAGAGATCCTCTGGGTGCATCAAACGGCAGTGAGCTCATTTTGTAGTGTAGAAGTTCTTCTCAGTTTAAAAATGCACAACATTTTCACAGAGAGACCAGGGTGGCAGCTTATCAAGAGCTGCAGGTAGGATTTAAAGGTGGACAGGCCATTGTGTCTTCGTGTCAAGGCTTCAAACTCATCAAGTCCACAAGGACTGTCAGTCCTCGAAGTAAGGTATTTTAACACTCTCACCTGCAATGCACAACGTGAACCATCACTACTATGACTCCTAGCTAAAGAAAATCTTATCATGCGGTTGCACTGATCAGTCTATGCTCCACATACCAATGAACATTCCACAACACTGAGATCTTTTCCGCTAGAAATCAGTACTGATGCCCCCACTGGAATAAGGCTGGAGAAAAGTTTAAGTTTTGAGAAGTTTAGAGATGAGAATAGCAAAAAACTCTTCTAAGTAGGTGATAGTGTTGAATATTGACTATATTGCAGATGGACTAAAACCCCTTACTTCCAAACACAAATAGACTGGACTAATAAAATTGTAGCATCATTATTTTCTTTATGCAGAAATATGACTTTTCACCTTTTCTATGATCCAGGCATACTTAAATGGTTGCAAATATCTTGGAGACTGCATGGTGGTCTCAATCAAGTGTAAATGGAGGTCAAAGTGACAACCTGTTTCAACCAGTTCCTCTTGGTAAACTCTTCATTAGCAACTCTTAATTAGCAGAGGTTCTTTGCTAGTATAAGCATATCATGATGTGATAAATGCAAAATTATGGATCTGCAATGAAGTGATGTGCTAAAGTCAAGTCAACCTGCATCAGACTTTCTTGTAATCATTTAAGTTGTCTTGATTGTATACTAACATTCTAAGAGTTTTTAAAGTTTATTATTATTATTATTTTAGCTGCTTTTTCATGTTACCTTGCCCTTTTATGATGAATTTTCTTAGGCAAGTCTCTTTATTCAAACCTATGAACCATTTAGATATAAAAAAGCTCCTGAATACAGGAGATGAACCACGGATGTGTCAGTAATTCAATCTAACAAAGAATAAATTTTAAAGACGATCCTTATGTACCAGAAGTTTGGCATCAATGGTTAACTAAAACACTGAAAAACATACTGCAGATGAATCTAATTAATCAGATGAATCAGATGAAGGATGATGCATCACCAAAACCTTGAGTAAGCTCTTTGCTTTATTTTATAAGCCATACTGCATAACAAGACGTCATGGTCAGGTACAAGAACAGACAGAAAATGAGTGAAAACAAATCAAGCCAAAAAAATCTGTAAATGACCTCTAGGAAGCATGCAAAACTACAGATCAAGACCTCATTTTACAACAATGCAAGAAAATCTGACTTGTTGGAAGCAAAGAAATTAGTGACGACTTCACATTTTTGAATGTACCCATCAGTGCAAACAAAACTACTCAGTTATAATCCAGTTCAGTACAAATTTAATAAATTAGTAATCTTAAAATAGTAGGATGCATAGCCTAAAAGCAACATTCTGAATTGTATCATCAAAAACTCACTCTGAGTTGGTGATGATGTAGCCAAAGTGTCTGTCCTTCCCTCTGCTGGAAAACTCCTTCACTCCCACGTGGACCAGCTCGGTTTTAATCTTCACGTCCTTCTTCTGCGCCTCCTCTGGCTGCGCAGCCCCCTCGGGGGCCTGGTCCGCCTGCATCCACCTCTGGATCTGAGAGTCCACCCTCCCATCAGGCCCCTCTGCTCCACCACTCAGCCGCAGGGTGGACCCTTCCTTCGCGGGGATGGTCACGATCTTCTCCTCTGAGCGGTAGGGGGCAGGAACTTGACCCTGCTTCGTTATGCTGTGGACTCTCTCCAGTCCAACCATTTTCTGGAGAGGAGCTGGCGGCCTGCTCTTGACCCCCGGCGTACCACCGAAGGGCTCCTTGTTGAGGTAGTCAAGAAGCTTGGAAAATATGGCCCCATGCTATTTGAGTAAGAACAATTTTACTTTAGACAACAAGAGGACATTTTTTTTTATGAATAAATCGAACAGAACTAGTTATTAAAAAGGATACATTTATGATACATCTTTCAGTTTCTGAGAGTTTGGATTCAAGGAAGAATATCTTTTTCCTTACAAATAATAAAGGTCACGTTAATTAGTTTCTCTTGTTTGTTGATGAAAATGCTGAAGACAAATCTGAGATTGTTTAGGGTTTTGTTGTCTTTCAAATTCAAACTATACACCTATTCAAATCCTCTTTTAAAGCAACAGGAACAAGTAAATAAAAGTGTCTGGGTCACGTCTCATTCAAAGAAAAAAAACACTATTTGTTTTGTAGCAGAGTAATTTATAATTCACCTTGTCAGTGGACTCTTTTTCTGCAACGTCTATTCGTTGGCCTGGAAACAAACACAATGTATGTGAGTACATTGTACAGAAACAAGGTCCCTCCTTTGTTTAGCAGAGAAAAACAAATTATGACAGAAATCTGAAAGAGAGAGAAATGCATTTAGCAGCATTTTGTATGAGTATTTCACAAAGCCAACAATGCCTTGTACTTGTACATGATTATACATAATATCATACATAAACACTAACCTTGTTTTAATGTCAGAGTTTCCTTTGGTTTTGGTTTCAGTCCTTCATCTGATTTCAGATTCTGGTCTTGATTCAGAAGAATTCCTGCCGGCTTCTCCTGGTTAACCCTAATCTCCCCCCTGGGGTCACCAGCGCCGGGTACTCGCTCGACCCCATCAGTAAGCCGCTCCTCATCCGCCTCCTGCAGAGCTCCTGTGATGACCTCAGCAAGATGGTCCAGATCTTTGCCCATCAAAGCCTCCATGTTAAGGCTGTGCCTCCCCAGCTGATTCACCGCATTAAGGATGAGATGATCTGGAAAAAGAGGAACAGAGAACAGATTATTCACAATTTTACTTTGCAGTTGCGTTTCATATACTACAAGAAACTCAAATGAATTTTCTTAAGATTTTTTTTCTCATTGACAAATGGTCAAAATTAAGACATACAGGCTCAAATGTATACATACGTCCTCCGTGATATTCAGTTAAATGTCTCTTAGCATGCTGCGTCTCAACCACCTCATTAAAAAGCTCCTGGCAGTATTTCAAATACTGGGTTTCCTGTCACCAAGTTCTAAATATTGGAGTGTAAAATCTGTAAACAAAAGCTACAAAACAACTGCACCTACCATCCATGAGGCTATGAGGGTCTTTTGAAGGAAGCCGACTTGGGCCAGCTTTGAAGAGCAGTCTGTCAAGATTAGGCTTTGCCGTATTGGAGCCAAAAGCAATCTGTGGGTCTGCATGATTGCTCTGAGTAGGCTGCAGGTAGCTGAGGTAGTGGAGTTTCCCCTTTGGCCATATGGGCTCTCCACCAGTAATGCCCTGCTGAGTGCTTGATGCCCCAGGAAGAAGCTGCTGCAGGTGGTTGGAAAGGAGCTTGCTCCTGTCAGGTTCATGGCTCGAGTAGGTTGTACTGAGTTTGGGGTGTCTGCCATCGCCACTCTTGGTAATGACTTTGGTAACTGGAGGTTGGCCAGCTCCTTTCTGGAGGCTGTAGATGGTGGTCTCCTTCCAGGTCTGCTTTGGTTTTGGCTGGCTGGGCTTTCTCAGAGCCTCGGGTGTGATATCTTCATTCTGCAACACAATATCATTGTATCATCATAATTCACTGTGCATAAGGTTGTGTCTTTTAGCATCAGATGTTAAATGTTTAAGTAATGTACATACTTGTCATAATAAGACAAGATTTTGAAGTGTAGCATCAAACAGCAGTGGATAAAATAATACGCTAGCATGTTACAACGCTGAAAGCATCACATTCTGATTTGTGGAATATTGTAGACAGCATATTACAACATTAAGCTAAGAAACAAAATGTGTGAAATGATAGAGATAGCATGTCACAACAATGAAGTAAGATTTTTATTATAACTAATGCGTAAAACAGTATAGATACCACCTTAGCTAAAATGTTAACTTTGAAAACATCTGTATGTTATCAACAAAGACTGCAAACCTATCGCTTTCTTTTGCATTTTTATAGAAGGGATTCTGTGGGAAAATTCACAGGATGCATTTTCAACCTGGCCTGGGTTCTTCAATGACTATTTGGCTCAACAAGAACATCAAATGAGCTGCAGCAGGGGTCAGAGCTGATGTGACAAGCTTCAGAATAAGAAGAGAAGCAACCTGCACGCCACCAGACAGGACAGGATATGAATAGGGATTCTAGATCAAAGACAACTGCCCTTGGAAATTGCATTATGGAAATCCCAGATGAGATAGTGTCACTCAAAGAGTAATTTCATGCATTTCCACAACACACCACAAACTTTAAAAGCATATCCTCCCAGTCTGAGAAGTAGCGGTAATCCCTTATCTAAATGGGGAAAAAAATGATTTCAAAGTTACCCCTATGAGTTTATATTTCACACATGATGAAACATGTATTTGCATTACAATGCGCTGCTACGTATACAGACATTTAGAGGTTTTTTTAACCATTTGGCAATGAAGATGGAGTTGATACTGGCACCAAAGAGAGTGATTTTGTCCTTTTTTTCTTTTTTTGATTCTGTCCTGTGAGAATGGCGAATCATTCTTTCCATCTGAGTCAGACGAGCCCACGCACACAGCACACAGTACATCTGATGCACTGAAAAGCATTATTATCCATGTCACCGCAACACTAATACTAGCTCTCTCCCCTGGTGCCATTTTCTGTCTTTCAAATGTATACAGAGAAAATGTCAGTCTTTCCACTGTCAGCATACAGAGAGACCCATAATGGCATTAGCACAGCAAGACGGAGGTGCTCTGCCATTCATGCTAACCATGTTTGCCTCTTTCCATCACGCCACACCACAAAGGACGCCGTTCCATCTCTAAGAAAGGTCGTGAACTCTTCAACTTTGCATTATGGATGCAGTGACACAGCAGCAGGAAGCAGTCCACATATAAGAGATTCCAGTCATATCTTGCACAAAGCGGGACGTCCACCCTAAATATTATACTTGAATAATGTAAAGAGGTGATGGAGGACCTTTGTGTAAAAATGGTCCCCGCTCAGTGGGAGAGAGAGAAACAAAAGCAAAGCAGGGACAAGAGGACAAATGCAAAAGACAATAAATGACTCTTCTGCGCCAGGGATATGATAGGAAGATATTCTTTCTCACTATACCACCAAATGATATTTATTTACATGTTGCTTTGAGAATGGAGATGTAAAGTCTTTTGCAAAAGTCTTTATATGTCACATTTAATAAAGAACCACATTTCATCGCGTTACAGTTAAAAATTAATCCATTTTATAGGTAGTTTTTGGGATAGAAAAGCACTGGCATTTATTTGTAAAACAGAAGGAAATTATGCCTAGTTAATTTTTCTCTGGGATTAATAAAATATTTTTGAACTGAATTGAAAACTCAATTTACTTTACATGTCAAAACATTTCAAAAGTTTTGACATATACAATAAACATTGAGAACTCAATGTTCATTGAAAACATTGAGTTTTCAATAAATTGATCAAAAATACATTGATGTAAAGACCTGATGGCACACCTGTCAAATTTTCATACCAAATCTCTTGTCCTCATTCTTAACTAGCTTTTTAATTTTTCTTGTTTGTCACTGGTATTAATTTCTTTTACAGCACTGGAATCTCACCTGAATGACTGGTTGATTTTCTTGTTGCTTTGTGTCAGGATCTGCCATAAAGCCCAACCCTGTCAAATACTGCTGAAGGTTTCTGCTCAGCTCTGCCTGAGTCGGCCTCAGCTTCCTGTTTCTGGAGCTGCTGTACGCCGTCAGCTGGCTCGGAGAGGGGCTCTGCTGGTGTACAGGGATGTTCCTCAGTTTGGAGAGCTCTCTGGAGATAACCTGCTGAGTAATGTCGTCCCGCCACGTCAAACCTGGAAAAGGGTCAACATGAAAACTGTTCAATCTTTGGATTTTAGGTGTTCATGTCACTAGAACGTTAAATTGCAAAAAATGCACATTACCTGCACCAGAAATTTCAGTCATTACTTCCTTTATTATGTATTCTACTCGGTTTCATTGGTTATGTTCATTCTCTTTATGTCTTTATGTTTTTGGAACTTGCCTTCCCATCAGCTCCTAAAGTCTATTAGCTTAAGTTTGGAGTTTGCTTTGACTGGTTCTTAACATACACAGAGCTTTACATAAAGCTGTAGAATGACAGTAAAGAAAGAAAAGATGCATAGAACAGTCATTCAACAGACCCGGGGAGAATGCCGCTCAGTGGCCTGATGCCTTGCCAACATCTCTGCTAATTGCCAACACATAGCTATGATGCAGAACTCCTGGGCAGGGGCGAAGCACAGCGGTGCCAGGACCAGATGGAGCTACCCAAGCAAAGCAGACACCCAAAGTATGGCTCTTTTCCCAACATGCCGAGAGGCGCAGAATTCCATCAGCAAAGCAGATCGACATACCTTAGATGGTCTACGTTCCATCGGAGCCAAGATACCCACTGATGGCACTTCGGTTGCAGCACATAAGCATTTTTTAATGAGGAACAACTAAATCCACAGCAGTAGAGATTAAGATTTATTTACAGGACTCATAAAAGAATAATGCCGCCTTTAATGACATGGACATGCTTAACATCAATGAACTAACAAGTCACTGTAGAGATATGAAACATGAAGGTATTAACGCTGCAGAATGCCTTCATTAGCCTGGCTTCCCACCCACACAAGATATTTTCAAAGGCATCCATGAGCACAGATGAGGATCTGAGCGATGCAGAGGAGCTGCCGATGCCTCCAGTCAATCTTGGCAGCGCTGAACGGAGCACAAAGCAGCGTATGTTGTCACTGTTCTGGAACGCAGCCTTGCCATCCATCCGCACAACAATGACAGTTAACTACCCATGGCTTACCCAATGTGGGGCCTGCTGACTATACGTTGCCACAGTGATGATCGTTTACGCTATTATCAGCGTCAGTGGGGAACTCGGGGCTGGCGTTCCATATGCTACCTGCAGTTTACTGCAGCTGGTTAAACGCTTCCAGAGTAAATGTGTTATTGCACCGTAAACGGGGTGAAACTAGCTTCATTGGCTGTGTCACCTCTATCCCCTCAATCTCCTGGGGGATGCACTCATTTCCATACGAACCAGCCTTTCTGAGCCTCTGATGGGCACACTTGAGGGGAAAAGGTATGTCGACACAAATTACAGAGCCAAAACGAGCTATTTTGTACAGAAATAAAGCCAACGAGAGTGCTGATGTGGCTTTTACGGTTGGATTTCTCTCAATGGATCTGTAGGTGGATTAATCTGGAAGTGAAGAGTCAAATGTCATGCAATATACTCGATAACTCCGGAGTCAGAGCAGACTTCGTCGTCAAGTGCTGCCACTTTCTGCCTGTTAACGATAGCATCCCAGCTCAGGCAAACACCTCCGTTAATTAACGCTTTGCCATTAGCACAACAGCTTTCAAACAAGCATGATATTTCAGTTGGCCTCCTGTCTGTTTTCTGTGAGACAGAGAGGCAGAGAGGGGGGTATCCTACATATTCAAAGCCTATTAGATGATATCCTGTCTACAAGTCTTCTTGCTTCATCTGGTGTTTTTGAAATGCAGATTTTCCCCTTTCCTTTACTTCTGTCCACCGACTGATTTTAACGGCATTAATTGAAAAGACTGTGAATAATTTAGCAGCAAGTTGGGTCTAATTAGGCAAAATGAAATGTGTTACTCCGAGTTGGACACACGAATGAAACAAACACCACATTGAGAAGTCAAGCAGCAAAATACAACACTTTCACGTCATATTTTGGTGTTTTGAATATAGAAGACCATTTTATTTTATAAACCATTTCACAATTATATTTTATAAAAAAATATATATTTTACTTTTATTACATAAATTTGAACTTTGAATTAATAATAACAAAATTTTAAGAAGCTCTAAGTCATCAGTAAAACAAAAGTTAAAAATTTTTCATGAATTACAGTAAATATGGAATGTAAAATAGTCACAATAGTTAAACACATCTCTGTCTAATACCGTACTTCACTTTGAATGCATGCAACACACATTTTCTGACATTTTGATATTTACCACCATGTTGCATCATTTCTTAAAAGCTGTCTGTAAGCATTTAGAAACTAAAGAGATCGATCGCTGTAGTTTTGAAAATGATACTATTACCATGTTGAGCTTGCTTCTGCTTGGTCAATTTATCAGCCGGACGCTTTACTAAATGGAGATTCAGTGCATGCATAATGTGGTTTGGCGATGTGTTACTAAAATAAATAAATGAAAAGGATCAAGAAATAGTTAAATATGGTGCTCAGCTTACTTTTAAAAATATATATATAATATTAATGATAAATAAAAATGCATCAATGTTTTTTTTGTTGTTTTTTTTTACTCTGCCTTGAGTGGATAATAAATCAAGACTACAGCTGTGGTATTTTTGTCCAAAAATTCTACAAAAAGCATGTTGTAATCACCCTTACTTTCCCCTGCACTATATCGCCAACGTTAGGAACATCTTTTTATGAGTGATGCAGAAAAACTAGTCTGTGCATTTGTTACTTCTGGGCTGAACGAAACAAAACAAATGCTGCAACAATAAATACAAGACATATAAGCAGGTCTTAATTCTTCATGTCGAGTTTTTTCATTGGCTCAGATTTAAATCCACAAAGGAATCTAAAACTATTATCTCATAAATAAACCTTCATCCTCCACCTTGTAGAGTCAGACTTCATATTTACCTGAAATCTGGCAGGTTGTGCAGAGGTTCTACGGGTTCCTAGATGGTCTACAGGAAGAGTGGGGGGCAGATCTTTTAGTCATCAGGCTCTTCTGTGAAACAAGCTCCCAGTCTTCTTTGAGAACCAGACACTGACTTCACTGAGGTTCGAAATTTCGACAAAGCTAAAAGTTACAGGGGCCGGGGTTCCCTAAACTCTATAGTCATGACGCTACTGGCTGACATTACCATTTATTCATTATTTGTCATGTTTTCTGCCACTAATTAATGTCTGGTCATGGCCAAGTGCATCAGTGCTTAATCTTTGTCCATCTTTCTTATCCCATCAATCAGCCAGTGGTGATAGCTCAATTTTAGCCTGTTTCTGATTGGTTTTTTCTCCTGTCTTTCCTCTCCACTGCTGCCCCAGGATTGCTCAGGAAGGGAAGCTGCATTGATACTAAGATAACATTCTAGATCATGATCTACTGAATATGACCATATTGTATAATACCTGAATAGAATTAAATTGTGTAGTTAGATTACAATTTCTATCCAACTTTATTTAACTTAGTAAAAATCTTGTCATTTGCCAATTCCTTCTGGGTTTGTGCCTTTCTGTAAGAAAGGGAAGAAGCAGCTTTGCTCCTGCAGTCCCATACCTTCTTTTTCTTAGTTGCAGGAGTTTCTACCATTCGTGCTAATCACTGTTTAAAATCTTCTACTCTGTCTAGCAAGGTTGAGAAGGAACAGTTGATTTCTTGCTCTTCGGAAATCTTGTTTTTTTATTATTGCAATAAAGTTAAAATAGGACAGTTTCTGTTTATGGTCAATGACTCTCCTTGATAGACAGTTCCTGTCAATAAAGCTAATACAAATGTCACAACGCATCATCTTTACTTGTCTCTGCAATGAGTACCACGCAGGTCGAGAGGACAATCGACTGCAGGCCACTGTAGTTTAACATGGTCCATCAACTAAATCACAATTACTTTCTGAAAGGACTCATGCTGTAGTGCATTCTGCTGAGTCCTGTCTGCTCTGTAGTTTTTGCTGCTATTAAACTCTGTCCATAACAACTGTGTGTTAGCTGAAGCAGAAAGCCGAGTTTTCATCCTTTTATTTTCCGAAATAAAGATTAGGGTTTTCAGGTAAACATTGCAACACATTATATTAAAGTGATTTGACATTGGCAGAGCAGCTGTAAAGTCCTGCTTTAATCATTTAAGGCAGATGGCAATAGTCTAATCTTTTCTGTCCAGGAAACTCTTTGAAAGTGTGATCCATGCTTTTATTTAATCCCACTTAGATTACTGAAACGGACTTTATGTCAGTCCTTGCCCTCTGTTCCAAAACACTGCTGCATGTCTTTTAACTGATACTCAAAGAACACAACACATCACCCCTGTTTGCCCTCACTCCATTAGTTGCCTGTGCTATTCAGAGTTAAGTTTGAACTCCTTATTTTCTTCTTGTAAATGTCTTAAGATCTTTTCTCATCAAACCTCTCTGAGCCTCTTCATCTCTACTTACCTTCTTGGTCCCTGTACAGAACAAGGTCTAGGGGAAGCTCGGAGAGACCAGGCCCTTCTCTGTTGATGCTCCTCAACTATGGAGTAACCTACCCCTCCATATTAGAGAAGCGCCTACTTTTAAAAATCCCTCTGAAGTCCAATTTCAACATCAGCAAGGCATAGTTTAAATCTGACTGGGAAGTTCTAGCATGATTATTAGTTTGGTGCACAAAATAGCTCCAGTGTTGCTGAATTAAAACAATTCTGCACGAGTGGGCCAAAATTCCCTTACTGAGATGCAAAAGATGAATTTTCAGGGGCAATAAATAAGTTTGTTTGGATAGTTTTGCTACTCATAACAGGATGCACAAAGGCACAGTTGGTAGGACTGTCGCTTTGAAGCAAGAAGATCCTCTGTTTGAATCCAAGCTGAGGATCTCATTGTTCATGTGTGGGTTCTCTCCAGGTACTCCAGCTTCCTCCTACAGTCCAAAAACATGACTGTTTGTTTGGTTGGGCTCTCTCAGTTGTCATGAGGTGTGAGTTGCATAGTTGTTGTCTCTATGTTGCCTGGTTATTGTCAATGGAAATACAGGATTGCTTTTTTCCTCCCCTTAATAAATTATCATTTGCTATTTTGTATCTTAAATGATCTTTCTCTTATAATGAAATTATGCTAATAATACAAAACATTTAAGTGTGATAAAAAAAATAAACAAATAAAAAAACAAAACTGAAGAAATGACTATGAGCACATGTTTGTTAGTCTTGGAAAGTGTGAGAAACAAAATGCTTTTCTTATTCCAACCTCCAGATTATTGCCTCAGCCAGGAGAGCGCCGGCAGACTGCTTGCTCAGTGATTGTTGTTAACTGAACAATGTCTGTTCAGGCTAGACGTTTAGGAAGATGCAAAGCAAATATTTAATTTTAAAAGACTGTATATCAAATTCAATTAACCGCAGCAACCAAAGTTATTCTCTGTACGAGGCTAGGCAAACACAAATATTTAGTGGAGCTTTAATGAGTCCTAAGCAGTATGACAGCGGCGTGCGTGCCAATAAACCGTGTGGACAGACTGTGAATGCACACAGTGAATATTAAAGTTGCTTTGCTTTGGGTGCTGCCTGTAAAATATGAAAGTAATTTGCGGATGGATGAGTGTGCCTTGCATTCGCAGGTATTGTGATGAAAATTTAATACTAGACAACGTGCCGTGCCAATGGGGACGCATCCAGACAACCTGAGCCCCTTTGTTCAAGGGTCAGTTTCTATTGATCTGACTGACATTCGTGTTGTGCAGTGAGCAGAGATTGTGTGATTTCTACCTGCTCTGATGCAAGATAAAGAGGATTGTAAATCGATTCCATTGATGCTCGTCCTGTTTTTTTTTTCCCTCTCCTTCATCTCTTCAATTTAGCTAACAGTACAATGGTCTCTACAAACCTGTCTAAGCTCAAAAAGGACCCCACCCCCAAACCTACACACCTCAAAGATGACACTTCAATAGCTGCTGAGCTGATAAGAATAACATGCCACAGAGAATTAACTGCGCATTGTGGACTCAACGCCAGATAACGCCCATCTGTGGACGGGAGTCTTACAGACGGTGAAGGGGAGAAATGTTTCAAAGTGATGATGTCATGTCTGTAAAAGGCTGTCTTAAAGCACAAGGTCAAAGAATAAAAGGGAAAATCATGTAAAAAATTGGATCTAAAAAAAAACTACATATCTGGCTTCATCCTCCTCATTTTCATGCATTTATTTCCAATTATGAATTATTACAAATATGCAGGCTTGTTTTGAATAATTATCCTTTATTTCATGCTTCTTTTCTTCCCACTTTACCCACACTTCTAATAAATTTCAACATTTGTCCACGCCTGCTTAAGAGAATCAGGTTCAGAGTGACCTGCAAAGACAATTTGGATGGAGGACATCTGTGGTTATGGTCTTGTTAAAGGTTTCTACTGCTCCCTGGTGGGGCATAACTGTTGGTGCAGGAGCATGAAGCCATAAGAGATACTATATGTATCGCTTTTTTAAACTTTTAGTCACAGTACATATCTCCATATAATCTACATGCAGTCAAGATTTTTGTTGGTTCTATTTTTTTGCAGCTGACATGATAACCAGTGCACAGTCAAGTAATTAATTACGTATAATTACATAGCTTGAACACTGTTTGTCATTAAATATGTTTTACTCAAGGCAGCATATTTTGAAATGATCAATAAATAAAAACTCAATTAAATGACATCTCTCACATTTTCATACATTTACTTTCACCAGATTTCAGTTTATTTGATTTTTTTTTTCTGGATTTGTGTTGTGGACTCCCAGGAGGATTCAGTCATTTCCACTGTCAGAAAGAAAATTAGAGCTCCACCACAATGAATGAATATCAAATTAGGCATAATTTAAATTGCAGAACTGATGTCACTCTTCAAACATGAGAGCAAAAATACATTGTTCTTAACTTAGTTAAGCTCACTTTAACTGAGTTAAGGAAAAAAAATCCCTCCAACTTTTCTCTTTATGTAAATATAGAATTGCATTTGTTATATAGACATTAGATAATAATAGGCTAATGATAGTTTCCTATTTTATGATGAAACAATCACAAATGTGATGTATTTAATCAGAAATTTCTTTCTGAAAGAAAGCAGAGATTATTCGTGAAGTGAAAGAAAAAAAATACCTGAATTTATAATTTTCTTCTGCAAATTATAAATTCCAGAAGGTGCTCTGATCAGATGAGAACAAAATTCAACTTTTGAGCTAAATGGGAAGTAAAAACAACTAATACTGCACATCATGTCTAACACATCATCCCTACTTTATTTATGTGTAAATATCAAAATCCAAACTGAGAATCTGTAGAAAGACCTCAAGATTGGTGTTTCCTGACTTTCTCCATCCAATCTGACTAAGCTGTTGAAGAAAAATGGACAAAGATGGTAAAATGACAAACCCAAGAGTTGCAGCTCTGAAAAGAAATACTGACCTGGAGCAGTGAATACAGCTTCATGTCATACTGTTCAGATCTCAAAAACATTTTAAAAAATTAACACCTTGCAATTTTGCACTCATTTATATTGATCTCACTCATAAAACACACTTAAGTTTGTTGAGTGCTACGCAACAACATATTGAAAGATTCATGGGGTTTGCAAGGCACTGCATGTTCATCAGATAGATGCCTATAAACTGCCTGAAGCTGTGAGCTGCTTTAAAGCTCATCATCAGCCACTGACTGGGTGGGAGAGACTGATGTGATTATCCTGCACACCTCACAGTTACTCATCCACAAAATTAGCTCTAAATGTCCAACTAGTACGAGAGCCAACAAGACTGGCTATTGGTGTTAAGCGTGGACGGCCAAACAATGGGCCGATATGAGTCAAATGACCCGTTCTAGCTCTGTGGCAGTGTGTTGTGCCTGCCAAAGAGACAGCTTGGCTGACTTGGCTTGCCTCACGCAAAAAGCCATTCTCTGTGTGACCCACCGATAGATGACGAATGCAAAGATAGACTCTCAGACAAAGTTTGTACCTCTGTGAGCCAGCTTCTGTAGGAGGATCCTGAGGCGCTGGAGAGCGGAGGATGAGATATCGTACGTGTACAGGTCTGCCCCGGCCAACTCCTGGCACCTTCCAAACACTCCATCTACAACGGAAGGAGACAGAGGGGAAACGGTGAAAACAGGTTCATGAGGTGTTGTGTTGCACCTCAAAGTGAGAAGAACACGGTACACGTTTTTTCAGCACTCTTTCTGCTGTTCTGTTGATGCCAAAAAACATCTGCTGGCTCAGATGAAAAGCTTTCGCTGTGAGGCTCCTGCAGTGTTTTGTACATCTGATTTCCTGTGTTGTTTTTTTTTTTTTGTGAAGGGGGGGGTAATAGCTGACATTTCTTCCTCAGACAGCACCACGATAAGCAGACATTTGTGGCAGAAGGGACTTTATCTGAGTCCTTGGTAATCTTCCTATCAGCAGGCCTCCCGCTTGGGTTGCCAGGCAACCAACGCCACAGACGGACTATCAACACATAATTCAATGGCTGGTCTGGACCGCTGAAGGATGCAGAGGCTTAGGGAGGCATGTGGGGGTCAGGCAGCAGTGAGAGTACACAAGGCCTGGAATTTAAATGAACTGAGTCGCCATGTTTTCTCCGACAGGAGGATGAATTCCTGCACCTCCTTGGCGAAAGCTTGCAGAATGCGAAGTTCAGCGGAGAGGCGGCCTCAGGAGATCAAGTCAGAGCCGTCTCCTCTGTGTGCACATAGGAGAGCCGTCAGCAATGCAGTCGTCTGAGCCTGTGTAAAGTATGGTGCCATGATTAGATGGGGACTAATGATGTGCTTCAGCACTTGGTCATACACCACAGCCTCTCATTAATTAGCCTCCAGACATTGAGGAGTGACAGCAGACATCAATAAGACGGATGCTCGGCTACATGCCGGGAACCACAAAACAAACAAGAGTTAATGCTCATTACATGCTGTGGTTTTTTCTTTTCACTTCTAATTCAGTTTGTACACTTTAGCAGGATAACATATGATTTCAAAGCTCAAAGATTTTTATCAATTCATTGACTTCTGATTATCTGGCATTGGATTGCAGGTCTAACAGGTCCAGCGACACTATACAGCTACCTCTGATGGATGCCAAAGCGTTTCCGAACAAGAGGGGACGCGTGGTCTCTCCAGCCTGGTGTGTGTGTCCCCTGGAGTCTGTCCCTGACAGACCTCAAAAGGAAATACCTCGATCACATGACCTCGTCACCTGACTCCTACACAGATCTTCATTTAATTTCTAGCAGCTTTCACACAGGAGGTGGCGAGCGTACATGCCACCATGTGCCTTACAATGAAGTAAGATGAATTGAAACTGAAATGCAGTGCTTTTGCTCTTGCAATCTAATACGTATCCACAAAGAATGATCATATATATTAACTTTTTAGACACGGATTCTTTGTTTTTATTATCTCCAAGTCGTAATTAACAAAATTACTAGAAATAAAGTCTTGAAGTATTTCACTCTGTGTAGTGAATCTATAAATTATGAGTTTAATTTTCTGAAATAAGGAACAAAAATCATGTCACTTTTTCCTGACATTCAAATTTTTTAGATGCATCTGTATCTGAAAGGGATTATATGATAGATCTTCTAGCTTGGATTATTCTCTTGAGCCACAATTGAGTTGGAGCATGCTGTTTGGGGAGAGAGACATCTGGGGTTTTTTTCCATGTCATTCGATCTCAAATAAGAAGCATGATCGATAACATCTGGAATCTGATTCTTGCCAACCTATTTCCATTTCCCCCCTTTTCTTTTTTTCTATTGCTACAGGTGACAGAAATCAGAAAAATGTCAGATATTTGGACTCGAATGTAACCATTTCAGCCAAAGTTTCACAAACAAGTCAGAAATGTCAGAGGAAAGACACATGTGCAAAAGATATGTGCACACACCAACCTGACCACGACTGTCTAAAAAGAAGATTAAATTTGGCCGACTGTGGGATAAAGTGTAATTTTGAGTCACCACAAAAATACATAAGTTCAAGATCCTCAGAAAAACAAAGAGCAGCCCAGTTAAGTTTAGCTTTCCAAAAAATAATTTCTCCCATAAATCAGGTAATTCCAAAGAGATTTCCATTTGAAAGTGTCATATATTTCCTTTGCTTTGTGCTTAGAGTAAAATTCAGCGAGAAATTATTACATAAATTATGAAATCTGACAGTTGGCAATAGTAATCATATCCTAGAGGAGGAGTGGGTGTTTTCTAGATGTCTCCTTCTCAAATGGCAACTCTGAACAGACAAAGCTTGGAGGAGCCAGAGAAACATCACTCAAGAGAGTATAATATTCAGCGGATATTTTGAGCAGAGGAAAACTTTCCACCCACAGAATTTTGTGCATCAAAGCACACCAACTGCCTTTTGTTCGCTCACTTTGTTTGCCAGAAATCTATTCTAACCATCCCTGATGACATAACTCACAAAATGAATCCCCAATTTGTCCTGTCACAAATAGAAAAACATTCTGAAAGTGATAATCGCTCAACGTCTGATGTCCTAAAGCCTCCAGTTTTCTTGCTGATGGCAGATGTCGCATGTCCATTTTCAGGGATATTCTTGTTAGCAAAGAGATGTTCAGGGATTCGGAGCCTTAAATATAGAGGCTCAAGGTGCTTTGCAACAAAGAAATCCTTGTTTGGCGAACGTTAACAAGTGATTGAATTATCGAGGTGGCGCCAAACACAGAGATTTGTTCTGTCACTTTTCTGCTCGCTTTCCTGACACCAGAGGGATCAGAACAAGGCTCATTGCAGTTGACAGCTCGGAGAAAAAAAACAACGAAAAACAAACCCGTTTTTCCCCCACGCTATTTTTGACAGCGAAAAGCAACATTTTAATTTCAGGCCTGGAGGAGCGCAGCATGTGTTGCATCCATAGAGGCTTGTCAGAAGCTGAAAATAACGCACAGAGAGGCTGGGCAAATCAAATAGCAGGGAGTTCTTTTTAAAATGTGTCAACATTTGTGTGGAAATATTTAGCGTGAGGATGAATTTTTTTGGCTTGTCTTTGAGTAATAATTAAAGGCCTTGATCAACAACATACACTATATATAAAAATCCAATATATGCAGTAGTGCATAAAAAGTATTTGCACCCTGACATCTTTCTCCTCTATTTTTTGTTACACTTAAATTGGTATGAGATCACATAACCAACTTTAATATCAAAGACAAATACAAAACGGTTTTTCAATGAGGATTTTAGCAATTGTTTTTGTTCAGTCACCTCGGAGGGTTTTCATTCACAAATGGTCACTTAGATGCTTCTAGAGTCACATTTACCTTTTTTTGGTTCTCATTCCCAGGAGTACTTGCTGTTGGACTTCGGATCATTGTCCTCCTACATAACCCACTTATCCTTGGGCTAAACCAATGGTTGGAAATTTGGCCTGTTGTTAAGATTCTGAAGCAATGATGCAACAATGATGTTCTTTTTCAGAAATGCTGTTTTAGTTTTGCACCAGGTATAAAGAGATGCTAACCATCCACAAATGTTCACTTTTATTTCATCAGCACGCATAGTACTTCTCCAAAAGTCTTGTGGATAATCATGTTTTTTAGCAACTCTGAGGTGTCCTTTGAGTTATTATCGGTAAGCAACTTTTTCCTGGTCTCTCTTTTAAAAAGAAATCATGAACAGTGACCTAGACTGAGGAAGCTGAGGCCTGCAGCACAGAGTTGCTCTGGGGTTTTGTGATCTCCTGGAGGGGTCATTATTGTACTCTTGAGTAATTTTGGGAGATCAACCTCTCCAGGAAAGGTTCACCACTTTTTAACTTTTTGTAGGTAGTGACTCTGCTGTGGGTTGTTTAATCCCAAAGTCTTAGAAATTGCCTGTAGTAACCTTTTAAAGACTCATAAATTTTATTGACTTTGTTTCTCATCTGCTGAATTTCTTTAGATCAGGACATCATTGCTGTTTGAGATATCTTAGTCTGTGTCAAGATGTCAAGAGAGGTCCAACTAATGTGATTTCTTGATTCTACAGTTGGGGTAGTTATCAAATCAGGGTGTAGCTTGAAAGAATATATACAAAAGGTTTATTAGATTAATACCTAACAACTAAATTAACATGTGAGGCATTTGCTTTTTTTTTTCTTAGGTCCAAGTTCTTTTGGATAGTCTATTCCCCTAATTTAGTTGTTGTCTGATATTAAAATTTGACAAAAAATATTTTTACAGTATGCCTTTTTATAATGGAATGAGCAATATAAAAAAAAACACCTTGATCAACGAAACCCTTTATATGTATAGAACACTATCCAATAGCAGCCCTTTCACAGTAGAGCATCTTCATGTAAATAAGCAGTGTGTTGACAAGAATAAAGAAGATTTCCTGCTAGAAAAAAAAAGGAGCTTTATATCCAGACGCTGTCTCTCTTCGCATTGTGACAGACAGCGACACCATTCTGACTCTAAAGCTATTTAAACTGTGAAAGCTAATGCTGGAGGATAACAGGAGCTGGTACTAAAGCTGACAGTCAGCACAGCGTCTTTAAAAGACTGTACGTCAGGTGGAGAGTCGAACGGACCCGGGAGACAAATTAAGACGTAGTGGAACAGGTGTATTAGCTGCGTAGCTCTTGTCATGAAAATGAATGGGCTTAAATCAATGCCCCGAGACTGGACCAGATGCGGTCGGCTAATGAAGAAAAGGTTCAGGAACAAAAGCTAAAGTGATCAGGCTATGATTAATGGAGTATTTATGGGCTATTTTGGCCTTTTAGCTATGACAGTTGTAGCTTTGAAATGATAATTGTATTTATGCACATTTAAATGGAGGAATAAATAAACACTCTTGTTGTTGCGCAACACCCCCCCCCTCCTTTCTGTCTCTACTCTCTCACTCTCGTACTTCCTCTTCTGAGAGGGGAGATGTGCTACCAGCTCTCCGTCTAACGGGTCCGTTGAGTTTCCTAAATCTGCTGGGATTTACCCTGTCCAGAACCGAAGTAAACTCTGTTTAAGCTGGTTTCGAGAAACGATTCGCCTGGTTATCTGACGGCCTACATCCAGGTGTCCCACCCTTCTTCCCCCTGTGAATTAGCCAGACTGAGCAGCCTACAGCCAACTAGTTTCACAGAGCTCACCTGTTAACGGTCGCTCGTTCTCTATTTTGCAACTTGCATTTGTTATTGAACCAGGTAGGTTTTAGTGACTCGGTCGAGTCCCAAGGATGAGGTTTTAAATATGGGCTACCAGCAACCTAAAAACATTTTCCACTTCTTCCTCTCCAGAATCAAACATCACAGCTATTTTACAACCATCAAAGAACTTTAAGGTGACTCATTAACTGAATGTCCACAACATCTTTTAGATTTTCTTTATGCTAAATATTTTATTAGTAAGGCATTTTTGCAAGGGTCAGTACAGCTTAATTCAGTAGCAGAAATAATCAAATAAGTAAAATCAATCATCTAGTCTATCTTTCCCTACTGCTGATACTGAGAACTAAAAAAGGGAACCTTTGAGAGAGACGGACGGAGTTTGGCGTTTCGAACCCCAGACCTGGCTTGATGATGAAGAAGGTGTGGCAGCAGGAGGAAGATGTTGATCGGCGAAGGCCAGGATCTCCGCAGGTCTGATGAGCTTCCTCTCCGCATGGATGCTGAGGTCACACAGGACTTGGTGCTGGCAGGAAAAAAGGCACCAGTTCTTCTTCCTTGTCTTTGTCTTCATCTTTGTCTTTGGGGTCAGAACCCAGCCGATGAGAGAAGTGCGATTCGAAGCCACAGATTGTGGGCCAGACGGGTTGGTCCCCATGTGCAGGACAGTCTCCGGCTCCGTGGCCCCGGCTCTTCTTCAGCTGCAGAGTTCTTTGTCCATCTCGATCTTGGCTCGAAGCTGCCCGGAGGATCCAACAAAAGGTTCCTCTTTTGCACCCACCTTTTATAGGGTTTATCCACCCCCCTGGTGCGCCTGCTGTCTGCTTAGACAGATGATCTCATATCCATCACTGTCTTACAGACATTTCCTGATGTCTGTGCTAATGTCTCAGGGTTGCTCAACCTCCTGTGTCCCTTGCCTGCACAACCTTTCACCTACTCTCTACCTCCAACATATCAGTGATGTTTAATTGCAGTTTTACAACCTTTTACACCATTTCAAGTTCAATGTCAAAATCACATTTATATCACATTTATTTTCTTTAGCTTCTCTGATTTAGCATTCATTTATAATTTTATAACTATAACTTATTAATTATATTCTTAATGTGAGTTATTACAGATGTTTTTCTGAAAAGAAACCAAGAATAATACATGATTCTAATTATTTACTACTAAAGTTACAGTTACTTGTTTTTCTTGTAAGTGTTCTCACAAATGTAAGTGTAAGTATTATTACAATTAAACCAATATTAATATAAGTATTTTACTTTGAATCTTATCCAATTACTAATAATGTTTAGATTTCATTCTTTAAAACTTTCATGCTTTAAACTAAGAAATAGTCTCAGCTATTTTTATAAATCTGCAGGCTGGAAACTTCCTCTTTTTCCAGGAAACCTGCTTTTCCTGTTTCATGAATCTCTCTGACTGACTATGATTTCTTATGATTAGATAGAAAAAAGTAGAATTAAAGCAAAGTTTGCATGAGACAAAAACAACACACACAACTAGATTTATTTTATTGACACTTAAGTCTAATGTTGGGCCTTGATGTCACTTGAGTGATTCATTTTAAAGATAACTTTATTTATTATTACTGTTAAACTAAAATCTCCAGCATGGGGAAGTGGGATGAGCTCGGATTTTCTTGACACTCTCCATGCTGAAACAAAAACATCCTGCCAACTGGATTCTGTTTTGCTGCATAAATAAGCTTAATTATTGCATTTCTATTCTTCTAACAGTCTCTTCATCTTTAAATACAGAACTTCAACCTCCTCTGTTCAGTTCGTACAGACTTTGATATTTGCATCTTTTATGTTTACTCTGCAGTTCAACTCGTTGATCAATAGAAGCATCACCTAAATCACTTAAGTTTAAAATACAGAGCAGACGTTTCAGACAGTATTGGCCCGAGAGGAGGCGGGATAACCGCAGATCGATGCAGCACTGTTGGTTTGAGTGTTTAATAGGAGCCAACCGACGCCCCGAGGGAAACATCCAGCACTTATCCACTGCACTCTGGTTTGAGCCTATTCAACTAGTAAGTCAAACACTCTGGAGAGTAGCAAATTAAAATGCCTTTCCAGGTGATCACTTATCTTTTAAGAAAAACATATAGAGCAGCACTATTCTGAAGATTTTGAAGAGAGTGAGTTGACAGTTGGAGATTTAATGATGAATAGTAATTATTTATTAAATCAATGATAGTAATTTTGTTAAATACTAACGACACTTCTTCTAAATTTACTTTTAACTATTAGTCCTGATAAGGACTATTATGCTTATCAGGGTTATACTGAGCAGTTATCAGCAGTCATGATTTTACATGCTCCATTAATACTTGAGACCCTGCTCTAAAAACACTGCTATTATAGCTCAAACAAAAAATATATTTTAATAGGTATTAGCACACACAGTCTTAGCACTACTGCAGAAACTAAGTGTTCCTTATCTCCACTTTTGGGGCCTCAGCCAATCAGAGCCAAGGGAAATGAATGGCGTTCCTGGACTGGCAGCTTTGTAAATGCCAACCAATGATGTGCCAAGAAGCATGTGCTGAGGGATTTTAGATTCCCGAGCTGAATTTTCTTTCAAATATTTACATATGCTGTACAGGAAAAATTTCCGTGAATAATTTGGAGTCATGTTCCACAAAAAAATCAACAAATATAATACAATACACAAATAGTCAGAGGCCCACTGTAAAAAATATCTAAGATATCCAAAAATGAATTATCTCATGTTTTAATGACATCTACTTCCTGATTCTCTAAACTGAGATGACTCAGTGCTTTCTACAGCATGTAAGACAGGTGTGTCCAGCTCTAATCCTCAAGGGTCCTGCCAGTGTTAGACCTTTCTCTGCTTACACACAGAGATGCTGTTGTTTCATTTTGCACTATTTTGTATTAGGAAATAAAATCCAAATAAAACACACTAAAATTAATGGTTGTAGCAGTATAAAATGTGAAAAAGTTCCAAGGGACCTAATTACCTGCAAGATATTTACACTTTAGCTCATAACCGCTAGAATATCTGGTCATAATGAACCTCTTTTTCAATACCCCCCCACCCCCCTCTTAACCACCCTGCATGGCAACAGCTCGGGTGAAGAAGAAAGCGTTTGGCCCAGCCCAGAATAAACCAGGTTACTCCATCAGGGACTTTGAGAGAGTGAAAGTGGCAGACCTAGTTACTCCCACTCATCATCTGTCTGTGCTGTGGCTGCCGCTCACTGAGAGTCCAGTGGCGAGTGAAAGAGGCCAGACACACTGCAGCCACAGAGGGTTGTGACACAACTCATTAATATCTGCTAATTTACATACTGTGTAGAAAACACACGCACTCTTTAAGTCTTTCACTTTATGGTGCTTTTACAGCACAAATCCGCAGCTTATTGCTGACATTCCATTTAAGTCGGATAGAGAGACAGTGGTGTGAATACACATCATTAACATGAATTATATGCTAATGCACCTACACTAAGGAAGAACCTTCTTTCTGCCAGTAGATATTTTGTTATTAAGCTGTCAGCAGTTTCCCTCGATTAGTCTCCCCTCTGAACAAATGCAGGATCTGTAATTAAAGTGGCTTCTCCTCGGCCCTGCCTCCCTACCCAGTTCCCCTGAAACTGGGTTAATATGGAAATAAGTGAGCAGGGCTCCACATTTGCTGTTCCAATACAGCGCACATCCAAACACAATAGATCAACTGAGTATGGTTCAGGTATTTTATAAGCCCCCTAGCTTTTTTTTTTCATGCTAAACATCCAATATAAACAGTATTATTTTTGTATCATATCAGGAAACTGTAGTTAAAGAATAAATAAATAAAAACAGAAATCATAACATTTCATATTTTCTTCAGGATGGATTTAAATACCTGTCAAGCTTGACAAGAGTTTAGATCTTGACAATCTGGTGACATAAAGGTAAAATTAATGGAGCTTTGATACACTGTGTTGCTTTATGTTTCTTCGATCTATCCATCCATTGTTATGCCTCCTTGTCTATAAAGGGTCTTCAGTGGTCGTTGGACATAGTGAACACTCAGCATTGAACTACATGATAATAAATTATAGATTATTCTAATGAAATTATATAACGGGAGTAAATAATTTTAAAAATACAGAACTAAAACCATATATCATAATAGTGATCAGTTTTTATGATTTTATATCAGAAAAGAGATAAATGAACATTAGCAAATGCAACTCATTCTAGACATGAAAAATACCTCTACAGAACACCAAGAAAACAAGGAGTAAGCTCAATGTATTTATTTATTTTGACAGAATTTTGAAATTAATTTGAACCAGTTCATGTTCAAGGTGATGAACATAGCTCAGAATGCATAGATGAGGAATTAAAACAATAAATATTTGAATTTTAATCTTCTTGAAGTAATCTGGAATCATTTCATTTTGAACAGTGAACTTGCGCAACTTTGTTTTATCACTGGAGTTGTCTTTGACAAAAAGAGTAATTTCCTTTGAAATTAAGCTATCTTACTTATTAGTATTTAAGGTTTTATGAGTTATGGATAATTCAGGAAGCTTAACTGAATCTAAATATGCATCAAAAAAGCTGCTCTGAAACCCAATCAAACCATTTTTTATCCATAGCATTCTGTAATAATGTATTATTATTAGATTAGCATGGCATACAAACACAACCTGCATCAAAATAATACAATAAATGTAAATTGTTATATTAGAAAAATCTTACTTTTATTTTAAATTAACAAATTATACCTGTCCTATCTTTTTTAGCATTATGTTCTCCAGCAGGCCTATTCTCTATCAAGTACAAGTCGTGCCCTGGCTTGCTTCGTCTTGATGTGTAAGAGGTGCAGTTAGGCTAGACTTTGCAGACAGTAAATGAAGCGAACTACAAAACCACCTCAGCGACAAGACATTTGGTGAAAATGTTTGCAGGGGAAGAAGCAGCATAAAAAGATTATTCCATACATAAAAATCTTCCAGCATAGGGGAATACATTTGCAGTCCCCTTGGTTCTGACATGAAGACAATCTTCAATATCCACCTTCTATCAATTCCCTTCAAAATTACAATCTGTGCTGTGTGATTCATCTGGGAGACCTGACATTTAGCCCCTTCATTCATGCATTCATCAGGCGACACATTGTCATGGCAACCACAGGGACAGACACATCCATCTTCCAGAACAAAATGGTTTGTATAAGAGATTCGCGGTGTGCAGGGAAAACCTCATCATGTGAAGGGAAACCAGTTACAATATCAATCAATGCTGCAGTTACTGTGATGCTTTGCTGATGTAGATGTGTTCCTATTTTAGAGTTTTTCCCATCTGACTCCATCTGAACTGAGCAAAAACAGAGTGTGTGTGTCAAGATCTAGCCCTTTAGTCACAGTTTACAGTATGCAACCTTTATCTACCAGCTTTACAGAAAAAATCATACCTATGCTTTGGGCAACTGTGTGTAACTGTAATGGTTGATGCTACTACAAAAATGTAAAACTGAAAAAGGTGTATTCTATTTGTTTTCACACCATTAAAAAGTAGAGGGAACCAGGACACGGAGAAGTAATGTACATTACAATTGTACTTACCGTTGACGCAGAACTCATACGGTGCACAGAGCTCATCTTCAAACAGGCAACCTTAAGGGCAGTGAAACAGAGAGAAGAGCCAATAATTAAAACACATTTCAAAATGTCTCAAGAATGTCAAATTGTTTGTTCAGAAGAAGCCATAAAATTAGTTAAAGTGGTACACTGACTTGGACAGAGAGCCTCGATGCCAATGGTTCAGTCATCAATTAGTGTGACTTGTCCTATCCTGACTCTGAAACTAATACCAGAACTCCATTGGCAACGTTTCACTATATGAATGTCGTATGAATATTAATGAACTTTAACGCTCAGATGGAGAACCGATGTTCCAGACTAATAAAAGAACAGATGGCGGCAGCATTATGAGAAGCTCTTGTCTGCATTCACATCTCTCTCTGGGGATAGGCAGCAAATAAAAGAGGGTTCATTGTTCTGCTTGCTGATCAGCAAAGGTGATCTTGCACATTTTACATTTTTTAAGAACCAAACGGGACCTGCTGAATGTGGATATGTACAGTACAGACCAAAGGTTTGGACACACCTTTTAATTCAATGAGTTTCCTTTATTTTCATGACTATTGACATTGTAGATTCACACTGAAGGCATCAAAACTATGAACAACACATGTGGAAATATGCACTAAACAAAAAAGTGTAAAACAACTGAAAATACCCCTTACATTCTAGTTTCTTCAAAGTAGCAACCTTTTGCTGTGATTACTGCTTTGCACACACTCTGCATTTTCTTGATGAGCTTCAAGAGGTAGTCACCTGAAATGGTTTTCACTTCATAGGTGTGCCCTGTCAGGTTAATAAGTGGGATTTCTTGCCTTATAAATAGTCATGAAAATAAAGAAAACCCATTGAATTAGAAAGTTGTGTCCAAACTTTTGGTCTGTACTGTATTTCAGTTTAGCCGTCATGTGATTGAAGGTCTTTAAGAATTTTGCACAATATCATGTTACAACCACACGCTTCAATGGATTGAACCATAGACCCACAAGTGTGTTTCACTTTCGTACCCATTAGTTAAAAAACAAACAAACAAAAAAAAAAAACAGTCCAGCTAATTGCTTTCAATAGTAACCTAATTATTGGCAATATTGGTGACTCATGCCAGGATTGGGGTGGAGGTTTAACCCCCAGCTAACATCCTTTCTTAGGCGGACACTTTCTACCCTGCTAACTTGTTTTTTAATCCTGTTAAATGCATCAGAAATCTACCTTAATTCCTGGAAACGGTGCATGTAGTAGAAGCAAGTCTTTAGACTAGGTCCAGTCAAAGTCTAGTCCTGAATCCTAGAGAAAACCCAATTCTAAATGAGTTTCTAAACCTCTCACAAAAACTGAGAAAAGGACAGACACACATCAGAGTTCGTGGAGTTTGCAGTTTGGCAACAAAGATGAGAAATACAAACAACTGAGCCAAGCCTCGGCTGCCTCTCAGCTAGTCTTTTATCTTTGTTATTTCCCTCCTGTGCTCATCAGGCTGAGTGACAGAATTGGATGCACACTCTTAGCCCGATGGCCTCGATGGACGGCAATGAGAAGCCCATGACCGTGAGCGGAGAACAGGCTGAGAAGGAGGAAACGTCTCTGTCAGACTTCTTTAATAATGAGAAGAGACCGGTGCAGCAGGCCCGTTAATCGATTGACACAGAAAGGACAGATAATGAGGACAGGTGTGGACGAGAAAGAAAGTTACCAAAGTTTGTTCAAGTTTCCCCACTTATGGATTTGGCATCAACATCATTAATCTGTTCCGTTTAATTTTTTCTGGCCACACATGTGTGGGAATATAATTATACAGATGCTGAGAAGCTATTTTACTTAGGAGCAGAGGGTGCTTTTCATGAAATTGTTCCTTTCAGAGGTAATGGCCTTGATATGTCAGCAAAATGGCTCTTTAATGATGCAGAGGGAGGCATCATCGCTGTGCTGCAGGGTCACTAAGCTCTCGGTAACAAGAAGCAGAATGTCCTGAACTCAGAAGAAGCTACTGAATATGATTTTGTTCCATACACCGTGTATTCGTCATACTAATGGACAGACAAAAAGCAGTACTTTGCAATCAGAAGACCAGAACAAGTGTGATGAAGGTTAGAATTGCTAAATGAAAAACAAGGAACTTAGTCAAGTAAACGCTATTAGAATAAAATAAAGGACCAGCTTTACCCCTTTGTGAATTCTGTCCACATAAACCTCTCTGCAGTTCAAAACAGTTTAAAAAACCACCTTTATGCTTAATGTTTGAATTTAAACCCAGAATGGTTCATGTGTCCATGTAAATTTCAACGTTGTCACCGAAAGGGCAGCTGATGTCAATGACAAAGCCTTTGACCAAATTTGGCATGTTTAAAAGAGAAAATTGCATATTTACTTGAGCATATTGAAATCAGGGCATCAGGAGACGAGTCTGGTGTTTCTTCAAGGTTTCCCCATTCCACGCAAATTGGAAATGTGCTTGGACATAAGCTCTGTATGCCCCGTTTCAAAATAAAAGTCACACAACTCTGTGGTGAGACCACAAACACAAGACCCAAGTTGTGTGAAAACCTCATTTAGTGCTGAAGGACTCACACTGTCCCTCTTGACCGTGCATCTCTGTGTTCTGCAATTAGTGTCAGTCAGTTCAACTTTACCTCCTCATCACTTCCCTGCATAATTCAACGGCTTCTCAGGGAGGCGTTGTCAGCTCTCAATATTAATTACGACTTTAAACTAATGACGCACCCAGCCAGGCACAGTCATTCAGATATAATGTGTGTGTGTGTGTGTTTCTGTGAAAGGCAGGGACACAGCATTGAAAATGGGACATCCACCCTCCGCGACATGTCAGTGCAGGGATGATTAAAATGTGCTTTTTAATTAAAATGCAATCAGTGGATGCTGCCGATTACCTGAGGCTGGGAAAAAATGTTTGTTGGGAGAAAAAACGAGAATGTAAATCTTAATGAGACATCCTGGCAAAGCCAAGCTGGATCATCTAATTTAATTCTACAACAAGTTTACAAGGTAATTTAACAAATATGATGTTTCTTTTGAAAAACAATATATTTTTTTATCTGGTTACCATTATGATAATTAAACAGCTCATCAATAAATTAAGATGAATGAAGGGACTTGAGTGGAAGTAGTCAGTGCACAGTGACCACAAAAAGATAACTCTCATATCAGTGTTTTTAACGTTTTCCATCTGTGACAGCCTTTTCTTTTAGTGCCATGGTTTTTAACACAACCTCAGTAAAACATCACATATTTAAAGCAGTACTGTTCTGCAACCACAATTCAACAATGTCAATTCATTCAACACTGTAAAATGACAATTTGATATTTGGTCATGGAAACAAGCAACTTAGGTTGTTGTGGTTTTTTTTTTGGATTTTTGTTTTACTCAAGTGGCAGCTCTTGTTGTGAGCTAGCGGCAGGTGTTCTAAATGTGCAGAAGCTTCCCCCTCCAGAAATAGACGCTATGTGACCTGATTTACAAACACAGCATGCAGGGAGAATCCGCGAGGATCAGGTCAGCAGTTGAAGTGAGTTAGTGATGCAGTTTTTTTTTTAGCAGAAGGTTGCTAAAATTTGGTACAATAAAAACAAAATGACAGCACTATATATTTTAATAAAACTGTTTACTTTGTGCTGTTTAAAATTAAAAACTTTCCAAGATTAATGTACAGCTTGGACCCTATGACCTGTATCTTGGTTTTATACCCGAGGGCGACACATACGTCTGAGTAGAGACTCTCTCAGAAACTATTAATCTTTAGCTGAAATCTCCCTGTGTGTCAGGGACAAAGAGCGTGGGTGTCCAACCTAAGATTCGTGAAAACAAAGAGGAGGGAAAAGCATTCTGAATGTCACCTTAAGAAAAAATCTCGCAATGAAAACAGTAAAAGTACATATTTCAAACCTATTAATCCATCAGTTAAACTGTAGATTTGACTAATCTGGCTGTGATTGGCTGACCTTGCCTGGAACATTAAAAATGTTCCCAAGAGGCAAAATCAAATCCTGAATAAGAAGTCTGTGATAGTTCCCCTCACAGGTGGTTGGCCAGTGCTGGGCTACCATCTGCGATATCAGAGGGGGGCAAGGAAGGATGCTGGGAGCCTGGCAGCGAGGACAGCCACTCCTAGAGCCTGCTGCAGCTAAGAGACATATTTCATCCACTCTCTGGGATCCTTTACAATAAATATAAGCTACCAGCAAGGACACCTGACTCATTCCTAATCAAACGCACACACTCGCATGTGCTGCCTGCCAAAAAAGCCATTTTGGAACGCCGCAGTGGGTGACAACTGCAATAAAAGCACAAGGGAGCAGAGTAGGGAGAGCACGGCTGCAGCAGGGACAGTAGAGAACATCACCTGCAAGCAAATCACCACACGCTTGACACCATGTCTACATCGAAACAGCTTGAGTCATCATGGCTTTCCCTTTCTAAAATTAATGTAGCTCCAGTAGGCTCGGCATTACGTAAGTCAAATCAAGTCATCTTGCTTAAAAGAGAAATTATGCTCTGATGATGTTTTGTTTTAGGAAGAGTACTTTTATTATAAAAATGAGCCAGAGTGTGCCAGAATCAAAAGCAGAAGGTTAGACTTAGAAGAAAACCAGAAATTGGATTTGAGCCTCTGTCAGAGGCATCTTAACTAAAAAAAAAAAAAACAGTAAGATAAGTAATTTTGTTCTGTCTGCATATGCAACCAAAAGACATTTTGCATTTTTTTGAGGAAAACATTTTTCATTCTTTGAGAAAAATGTTTTGGAAATCATGGATGCTCAGTCAATTACCCCATTTATACAAAGCCGCTCTTTAGTGAAACCCTGACATTTTTGTTGCGATCCAGCCGCGATGGAAACTGATCTTTGTTTCAAGAGTCTTTCTGAAACAAAGTCTCATCTCCGAACTTTTCGGGAACAGCCCCCACTGAGGTGCGCCCTACTAATCAGGTGTAAAAGCGGCGAAAGCGCAGAACACGTAGCTGCAGGGTTTCTTCTACGAATGCACAACAAATAACAAATAACAACACAAACAACAAAAACAATGGCGGATAGCATTATGCTGTGTTGTGCTACTTTACCTGTTCAGGTTAACGCAACTTCTGATATGACAATAAAAGTGTTACATGCGCAGTTTCTTCGTCAGAGACGGGTTGCAGTTTTCTAAATGAGGCGCTAAGTGTCAAAAGCGCATGCGCGTTTCGACGACTTTCTAAAATCACAGCGCCACATAGTGGTTTGACATGACAGCTACAGCGGATTAAAGGTGTATATAGGGAATATAATTTAATAAGGGTGAAGCGGGAATATAATTATTTTATTAGCTCCAAATAAAAAAATAACAGCTAAGTAAAAATTCAAAATAAAATCTGTGTAGTAGGATCAATTGGTGAGTGGAATAAAGTGGAAAGCAGGGTAACATTTTGTCCTGGAAGTAGATGTGTTAGTAAAATGAAGAAAGTAAATTATATGAGTGAGGTTGACAAGCCCACAGCATCATGAGTCCATGTCCGTAACATGTGCAGAAAGCAATGTCTGGGAGATCATGTTCTGGACAAAAACATGATTCCATTCTGTAGTCAAGTTCAAAAGAAATACAAATAATTCTCAATCAGAGCAAATACAAAGGAAAACTGGTTAAATAGTTTGCTCTGTTTAACTTAACTGGTTATTGAAATTAATTTTGTTTAAAGTTTTGACACAAGTCACAAATTTGTTTCCAGAGAGCAGAACTTCTGCTGCAGCACAAAAATACAGATGAAAAGCCTCAGAGAGTAATTAGCCAATGCTTGAGGCTCAGAAATTGAGGTCGCTTTGACTACAGAGAGGACCTGACACCACCTGAGACCACCTGACATCTGGAGGAGCGTAACCAAAAACAATTCTGTCCGAATTCCCACTCAAGCAGGTCACTCTCAGTCATTCAGTTGCCAGCTTGAGGCGACAGTTCCCGACGACCGCCATGAATTAAAGATGGCATCACCATGGCAACCGAGGACCCAGAAATAGGCTAGCTTGACCTTTTCCCCGACCTGCTCTGAGTGATTCAGACGTTTGATTTTCTTCCCCTCATCTGAGACGTGATTGAGTGTTGAAGTGCAGAACCGGAGCAAGTCAAACACTTAAGCATCCTCCCTGTCATGCTCCAAGGAGCTCCGAGTGAATCAACCAGGCCAGGAGGGAAATATCAAATTCTCCAGATGAGGGGAAAGGTTTACTGCCACCTGAACCTAAAATAAACTGCAGGTCATTTCAGCGTTGCAGTGATCCTGGGATCCAATTTTCTGCACATGTGAAACCAACCAACATGCAAATGCAGGGGAAATGAAAAATGTCAAGGTTCTGGTTCAACATGGAGCTGGTGACTTAATAACACCAAATGCCACCAAGGGAAAACATCTTTCTTTGCAAAAGAATCTTCAGTTCCCATTTCAGCTGTATTAATGTAGATTATCATTACATGTTCCTTTAGAGTTTCTGAATTAGCATCACAGCTAGTGCTGCTAGTATTTTCATCCTGATGTCCCAACCCAAAGCAGGACAAAGCACTTGGTCAATGGAACAAATTAAATGCATGTCAATGAACTTTAGTCAAATCTAGCAAAAAAGCACCTGATGAAAACAGAACTCCATCCAGTCTTCAGACCCAGTTTTTTCAGGGTAGTAATACTTTTGTAAAGTGCTGCAAATTGGAATGGATCTTAGCGGAATATAGGAGGAACACAACTAATATAAAACAAGAAACAGAGAGCAGGAAAATAAATTAGTCGCTAAGAGAAAAGTACCTCTTCTCTGCACTGCTAAATTGTGTAAAGTAATTATCAACATCTGCAGGGGACAAAACAGGCCTGATTACTGCTTTAATCACAGCTGAAACAGTATTGATTACTTTACGCTAAGCATGAAGATCTTTCTGAATCTTCACAAAAGCGTCACTGTCCTCTACAGCTGAGCTCATCTTCATGCGTGACAATGCACCATCTCATGCTGCAAGGAATACCACTGTGTCACTGGCTGCTATGGGCATAAAAGGGAAGAAACTCATGGTGTGGTCACCATCCTCCTCTGACCTCAACCCTATTGAGAACATTTGGAGTTTCCTCAAGCAGAAGATCTGAGGGTGGAATGCAGTTCATATCGAAACAGCAGCTCTGGGAAGGTATTCTGATATTCTGTAAAGAAATTCAAGCAGAATTGATCTACAAATTCTCAAATTCAATGGATGCAAGAATTGTGCAGGTGATATCAAAGAAGGGGTCCTATGTTAACATGTAACTCAGTCTGTTAAGATGTTTTTGATTGAAATAGCTTTTGATTTTAGCACATGTGACCATTTAATGCTGCACATTCAAAGAATGACTGTTTGCAGTTCTTTATCATTCAAATGTTGAGAAAACCTGCTGTGCATAATAATTTGGAACAGTGCATTTTGAGTTTTTCATTTTGGGGAAAAATACTGTTCTCATGAGGAGCTTTGTTCAGTAAAACGTGATTTATACTGTAATAGTTCATGACTTGAAAATTATACTGACCATCATTTGCATTGACCATTTAAGAAAATCTGAGAAAATATCACTTGCATAATCATTTGGAACAAGGTGTATTTCTGTGGAACAACATGATCACGATCTATTACAGTCACTAAGTCAGTGTGTACATAATATTAATGAGTCAATATGTTAGCATTTCATAGCTTAATGTTGAAATTAGAACTTTTGTTCTCCAAAACACAAAGTTTGAGACCAGAATTCCACTTATTTTAGCAGTTCATCTCTGTGATGCTTAAACCTTATTCTAATTCTTTACCTCTCTTCTTTTGTTTTTAATAACTTAGCTGAATTAATCACCAAGTGCATGATTGGTACTATCCAAAAGACAATTTGCCTAAAAATGAAAGTTTTTATCTAAGTAAATGTTCTTTCTTTCTTTTTTTTTCTTTTGTACGCTGTAAGCTGTTTACTATTAAGACTAGGCATATATAATGCCCAACAGCAGATGATACCAGAAAATCCTAATGTTGATCAATGGCTTTCACACTGACTGCAGCAGCTGTGGAGCTCATTTATTTTGGCAAATGGGTTTTGCAAATAACACGCGGGATGCTCATTTAACCATCCTGCACACAAAGAGATGTAAAATAAAGCTCCAACCAAAAGGTTATTATTGAGCTAACTCTGTTAGAGAATTCCAGAGAGGTTTCGCTTTCAAAGTGTCAATAAAGTCTCAACTGAACACACTGTGCTTCACTGTGATCCTCTAACAGGTCTGACAGATGACTAAGAAATCCCAAGGCAGGCAAAAATTGCCCCACAACCTTTATTGAGAGCATGAGAGAGGGGTTATATTAGTTTTGCAGTACTATTAGCTCCTCTCTTTGGATCTATGTTTTCACTTCCATCAGAGCTGTGAAAAATTAGGTTTCATTACATGGAAACGTGAGTAAAAGGAGTAAGTAAAACCTACATGGCACCTTTTGAAACATGAAATCACAAAGTGTCTTACAAAAAATGATCCAAAAACTACATGAGAAAAATTACTACATTCAGTTATTTATTAACTAAAGTAATTTAAAAAAGATAATAGCTTCATACATGGTACAGCCTGAAAACCTTGGTCAGAAAACCATAGGAACCTCAAAAAGTTGTTTTGTTTAACCAGATTATTAACTATGATTACAATCATCAAGTCTAAACATTCCAATATCATTAACTGGCAAAAACATGAGCAAACAGGGAACTGAATCAGCCAAATCAGGAAGGGATCAAGCAAGGAAACATCTAAAACATGCAGGGCAGTGTGCCTTGAGGACCAGGGTTGGGAAACACTGAAGTAAAGAATCCACTGAGAGGCCAATGGTAACTGGAGGAACTGCAGCTAAAATGGGACATTAGTCATAAATACCACAAAACTGGTCTTTACACAAGAGGAACAGTTGTCAATGTGGAAATAAGTCATAGAAGCTCAAAACTGCAGTTTGCCAGTTTGTGAAGACATCAGCACCACAAAATGACATTTTAGAAGTATGGATTTTAGAAATAAGGTAAACGTTCAACCACTATAAATCCGTGGATACAGGGTGGAGAGACTGTCAATCTTCCATTTCTTGGCAACACCTAAGAATAACCTGCATAACCTGGCCTGGGATGTAAACACAACAGGGACTTTATTTTCTGAGAATCTTCAGGAAGAGCCTCTCTCAAAAACTATTGATGTCCTTCAATTGATGCTCTGTTGAAAGCATCATCTGCTATCCCCTCTGTGTGTGGTTCTCCAGCTGCACTGCAGCACACAGGAAGACTCTCCAGAGAATCATAAAATCTACCCTGAAGTCTATCGACTGCTCTCTGCTTCTCTCGTGGAAGTCCACAGGTCCCGCTGACTTAAGAAAGCCAGGAACATTTCAGAAGACTCCTCACACCTTGGACACAGCAGATAGGAGTATCAAAGTGAGAACAAATAGACTGAAGAACCATTTATACCCAGTAGCCTTCATTTAATTAGTCATTAAATGCCAGCTAGCATTATACCTGAGGCACCAAATTAAAAAACCCTTGTATTTTAATGCATGTTTTTTATACTGTCAATAAAGATTATTATTATTATTAGATCGGATCAATGCATTTGCGTGTGTTAGAATGGCTCAAAGACTAGACCTAAATCTAATTCAAAACTTGTCAAATAAGTTGAAAATTGTTGTTTAAAGATTACCTCCAACCAATCAGATTGACATTGAGGTATTTTGCAAAAAGTAATGTGGAGAATTTTCAATAACTTACATAATAATACTACACATTCTGGTTCTTACTTTTTTATTTATATATATATATTGTTAAAATCGTGTAGCATTTTCCTTTCTCTCCAATCATATTGAATTCAGTTTAAGTTTGTGGTTTTAATGTGTCAAAAGTTGAGTTATGGCACAACTCATATCATCCAAGTATCTTCAATGAGTTGTGGATGGTGATGGTTTGGGCAGAAAAGACCTGTGTGACATTCTCATGGCTGTCATGACATGCAAACAGCTCAACTTTGACAGAGCTGATATTTCACAGCAACATTATACTGGATTACATCATCAGTGGTTGGGAAGCACTGCAAATCCACCTTATTTGCTTTTGCTGCTCCTCTTTAAATCTCTGTCTGGCTGTACAGTTAAAAAGTTGAGCAGAGATGTTGGAGTTGGGGATATGATTCTTGTCTATCATGATGGATGAAGGAAATTGTTTGAACTTCCTCTTTCTCTCTCTGCTCTTTGGACTTGTTCTGCATCCATGAAGCCTCCATTTTAAGTCTTCTGGGTTTTGGAGTTGTAGTTCAGGTATTATTTGAGCTTTTGAAATGCTAATCAGCTGCTCCCGGTGGTAAAAACAATAAATTGTTGCCATAGTTATGCATCACAGCAACTGTACGAAAGTAAGAAAGTAAGAGCAGAAATCCTTCCAGATGCACAACATACAAAACCAGAAGAAACAATTGTCCAAACATGCAACACCTCAACCAAAAAAATATAAACAAAAGTTTAGAAAAAGAGCAAATCAGAAAAAATGTAACAGAGAAACTCCAAAATACTGCCACCATGAGAGGTGCAACTCTAAAGTTTAAACGTGGCCATAAGTGCTGTTCCAAATATCAATCCTTTATTCTGTTCCAAACCCACCTGGAGTATAATTGTAGTATCATCTGATTAAATCAAAGATTTTGCACATCTTAGCAAGGACACCAATAAACATTGAGACTATAATTAAGTTTGGTGTATCTGGCTTTGTAGATCCTGCTACACATCTCCATTTTGATTGTTTTCCCTCACAAACACTGCAGTTGAAGTTACACCTGTTTTTGATGTGAATTCTCCTGCTATTACTTTGCATGATGGAACACAATGGTGGAAATCCAGTAAAGCGAGGCCCACTTGACCAAGCCTGTAGTGAAGTATGAACCTTTACATCACAGCATATTTCATCCCCCTGTGATGATTTAGCACCTTTATAAGAATTTGATGCCACCACTCAGTTCTGAGATCTATCACCTGAAGGAGGCCTGTGGCAAAACAGATAGCCGATGAATCAACTCTAACTTGTCTGTGTGCATTTGAAGATGGTTGCTGATAGCCACGCGCAATAAAAAGCTGCTGCAGCAGAAGCTTAGAATACTACATACTTATGTATGTACTTGAGATAACACTTGTACTGCATCTTAAATTGAGAGTATAAGAGAGCTGTTTCTGTAAACAGAGTTTTGAAATCCTTAAAAGCCTGTAGTTATCACCTTAATCAACACACAGCAGTGAAAGTCTCAGTCTTGGCAATAAATGCTCTGTTCGCCATTTGTGTACAAGGAGCTACTTCCATAAGACTTACACTGACATGTTTCATTTTGCCAAACCCATGACACGTCTTAATGGATCTGTACTTTCATGTTCCACGGCCTAATGACTCAAAGCGTGACCTCGCAGCTGGAGAACGACTGTCTTTTTGAGAAGAAATCTGTTGGGATTTTCCATAGCTGTTATTGGGATTCTGAGCACTGCCGTACCCCTTGCAAACAGAATGGAGATGCCGCATGGAATCTTAACGACATTCCTGATAGCAAATCTGAAAGGCAAAGCAGTGGAGTGTTGCTGCACACCAAAATCAATTTCTGCACATTTTCCATTGGGTAAAGACTGCTCAGGTGACAACACAGTCATTATTGAAAGGAGGCTTTTTAATAACTTTCTCTGAATACGTTTCTATCACCCCTCAAACGTAGGTTGTATCAGTCATTGTCAAGCATTATTCCTTTTTCTTTTATAACAGCATGCTGTGATCTAAATAATTATGTTTCGTATGAGTAATAGTGCTGTAATTAGAAAATACCTTAGTTTTCGATTAATTCACAAGCCTGGTTTTGAATGGCACTTGCAGGCGTCAGACTGGAGAATGGCTGGTGAGTCATCTGGGCAGGAAGTTAACACTTTAACCCTTTTATGGTCTCGTTTCATTGAGTGAACGCCGAAAAGAAGCAGCTCTGACATCATTTGGCTCAAGGTGAACAAACAGTGCATTATCTCAGGTATTTCAAACCACCGCTCTCCAATGTGAATATTATACATGTTAACGGTTTATAGATGCAGCAAATTGCAAATTTATCAACTGCCTGGTAAAATTGACCCTTGCAAAAGTATTGACACCCCCTGAACAAACTTGTTTTATCTGGATTTTATGTGACAGAATAACATAAATGTGGAAATGTGACATGCAATGAAGACAACACATTTGGGGGGTGGGGGGGTTGTTTTGTTTTACGTTTGCAAACAAAAATAGAAAGCTTATTCAGTGCAGTTAGGTTTGGCCCTCATCAATACTTTATTGAGTGAGTTGCAAGGTTTGGGGAGAATGTCTCTATCAGTTTGGTCAAATTTAGACGTTTGTTGCTCATAATTTAATTAATTAATTAATTAATTAATTTATTTATTTATTTTTGCAAAACAGCTCAAACTTAGTCAGTCAGGATGGACAGAAATTGTGAACAGCAATTTTAAAGCCTTGCCAGGGATTTTCTACTGGACTTAGATCTGGACTTTGACTAGACCGTTCTATCCCACAAGTATGCTTTAATGTAGGCCATTTCATTTAAGATGTGACTATAAGTTTAGGGTCACCATACTGCTGGAAAGTGAATCTTCAACTCTGACCTCAAGTTTCCCTGTATCTGCTTAAGAAAAGTATCCCCACAGCATGATGCTGCCACCATCATGTTTCATGGGGATGATGTGGTTCAGCTGAGCTCCATTTCCTCAGAGGTTGCAACTTCGATCTGAACATAACATCACACCATAGTTGACCGTGTTCTGGTATCAAATCAGAAAAACAGTGGGATTTGCTAATTGTTTTACTCAGTAACCAGAGTAAGTGCAATTAGCATTTAACATTACTAAGTGTTAGTTTTGAGCCACACATAGCATATTGAATACAGGCTTAAAGTTTCAGTATTATTCTCATCTAACCTGAGCACCTTCCTCCATATGTTTCCATATTCCTTTTTCTAATTGTGCCGCTCTTAAAATCCTATAGTGGAAGGGAGCTATTGGGACTTTCCAAAAGTTCTGTACTTGAGTTTAAGACATTTTCTGGCCAGAAAAAATTAATAAAACGCTAAAAAGATTATCGTTTTAGCCACCTCAAATATAAGAACAAATTCTTGTGCCCTCCAGGTGTACGGGTCTTCAGATAAAAGCCTGTATGCTGAGAAGACAACTGATAACAGATTTCCCAACAGTATCTGAACGTCTCTGCAGGTCGTCCAGGTAGAGCAGGGCCAGAGTACCATGCTGCAGCCTTTAGATCCATTCCTGCTTCAACACACCTGAATTAACATCTCATTACCAGGTCTATGCAGAACTGAATGACCTGCTGAAAGTTGCAGGGCAGTAGTTCTTGAGTAACTCCCCTACTCTGGAGTTACCATTAATCTCTTGGCTGCTTGGCTGATTAATTTTCCCTTTGCCCAGTGAACAACCATAACTTGATAGATTTCAGGTTTCATCCCTCTTTCCATTGTCAGATGATAGGTTTTACTCTTGTTTTCAAGTCTCTCCCTAATCTGCCTGCTTTCTTGGTCTTCATCTGAAGTGTCCACAGAACAGCTGGGTTTGTGTTGAGATTAACTTAAACACAGGCATACTCTGTGTATAAATTAGATATATGAAGGGTATTTGAATATTTGCATTATTGAAACATTAAGCTGCAGACTAAAACTCCTAATGTGGCTTTCATTTGCTCTCAGACATTCCGGACTCCCACGCACCACACACCCTTTTTGTCTCTCTCCCACACAGACTGCATAAATATGTATCCGTAGAACTATTTATACCGTCACATACTAATCACACCAGCTTACTTTGAATCAGAGCTCTACATGCTGTAAATCGCAAGGGGCCTTATTTAATGAAAAAAAAAGAAAGAGAGGATCTCCAGCTTTCCGCGACACTTGCAATCAAGAGCTTAGTGTTTCAGAACTGCAGCGTGAAAATTCTTTTTAAATAACTCACATGGGGAATAAGCACGGGATCATTACCAAATATCCTTATCCATAACCTCACACACATCATGGAAAAAATAAAACATGAAAACAGTATGAGATTAGACGGAAGACAGAAGAAGAGGCTCGAATGCTGATTTAAATAAAAGGGGAAAATGACACACCCCTGCTCTAAATATACTGACTATGATGCAGTTCGTTCGGTGTCTGTATGAATCATCGCAGATCTCAGATGCCGACCGGAAACCTATATTTGCCTCCTGTTCATGATCCAGTTTGTGCTCATCATGTGTCATGTGTTCTGGCAGCAAAGAATGAAGCAGTAGGTGTGATAAGAAGTGGGAAAAACTGGGGAAATTCAGTTATCACAACAGATTTTCTACTATACGCTGTAGAATATATATATGAACTATATATATATCTCATCAAGCTGTTTACTTATGTCTGAGGCCTTCTGTGAAGAACACATAAGGATAATAATTACACAAAATATTCAACCTTATTTTTTTAGGAAGAAAGGAAGAACATAAGGAAGAAAGGAGAGAAGGAAGAAAGGAACATATGAAGGATATACCAAATGAACAACACAAGAAGGAGTGGCAGGATGAACTGAGGGACAGGAAGGAATGAAGCTAAAATAAAAGAGGTAAGATGAAAGAAATGGAAGAAAGGAAGGAAAGATGGACACAGAAAAGGAGAGAAATTCACAGAAGAGAAGCAACTTAAGAAATTGAATGGAGTTTGGACACAAAGATGGCAAGATTGAAGAAGGCAAGAAAAAAAGAGATGAAAAACAAGCCCAGAAGTAAGATAGGAAAGATGGAATGATGTGAGAGAGGGAGGAAGGACATGGGGTAGAAAGAAGGAAAGAAAAAAAGACACAAATAGCACAAAGAATAAATTACTTACAGGAAGAAGGTAAAAAGAAAATATGAATATTTTCCTTGGTCCAATTTTCAGTTCCTTTGCTGAAGACCCCTAAAATCAAATTCCAAACTTTTCCAGACTGCTCATGGATCTTGTATGTGCTTCCTGGTGTTGCATTTAATGAAGCTCTGTTTGGTTTTGTATTCCCACTGCCCTCAGACTGAAAAATCACCAGCAAAAATGTTTGTGAGGACCAGAAACAAAGCTTGCATAAAAATTATGTAAAGGTTTTCGCAAATGTTTTCTGTATGGTTTAGAATTTTTGAGTTTTTTAAAATAAGATTTGCACTGATCATGTATGCTATACAGATCTCCGGAGCTTATAAGAAGATCTCCCCTCATTATTCCTCAAGTGAGAGAAAAAAACACAGTGTGAGGCATGAATTTCAGCTCTGGCCTCTGGAAAAGCCTTCCTGTGAAAACCTGAGGCCAGCAGAGACCATCCATGTTTTTAAAAACAAATGTAAGACTTTTCACTCTTTTGCTAATAATTTATATTTCATTTAACTTGATTTTCAATCCAACTGTAACTGTAGTTTTATCACATTTTTAATTTAGCTTCAGATAGTTTTTAAATAATATTTATTTATAAATAACAAAATTACTTACTAATTTTGTGTTACAGATGATAGTGGATGTTTACCAGTTGTTTGACTATTTGTATTGTTTTTAATTATCTTTTGCATATTTCTTATATTATTCATGACATTAATTTTAGCACATTTTCAGCAGTTGCTACGAGTGCATCTAAACAAATCAGAACAACGCCTAACAGATCATTCATTTCAGTATTTCAATTCAAAAAATGAAACATTTATTTGTCAAGTGTAATGATTATGATGTACAGCTGATTAAACCCAATGTTTAAGACCGACATAGATGCATTATTAATACAGGGAGATGCCCAAGTATGCACACAATATGTTGCCATTGCTCCTTTATTATTCTATTCTATTCTATTCGATTTAAATAGCTGCATTAATGTGGCATGAAGGAGATCATTCTTTAATAGCAAACTTCACCTTGTTCTGAAAGCATACAGCCCGTTTACCTCACTTGATAGATTTGGACCAGTGAATTTATGTCAGAAGTTTCTATCACTCAGCATAGCAGTTATATATCTATTTTCACCAACTTTTTTCCTTCCATCAAATTTTTCATATTTTCCAGTTACCCACGGGGATACAGCAAGTGACTTCAGTGGCCAAAACTGGCAAAATTTACTTTTAGAAACCGCTTGGTGCCTGTAATGCATCACTCTGTGATCTTTCTTTTTCGTTGTTTCTGTACCGTGCAATCAATCTGCACATAATGAAATAGATGTTGATTATTGAATTAAGTTACTGAAATAAATCAACCGTGAAGCACTTGTATGACTATCATTGTCTCATCACCAAAAACGTCCATCAAACCAAACTTCACTCTATTTGACACATTTCCCATCATGTTAAGCACATTTTAAATAAATCATGTAAATAAATCACTTTGGAATACTTTTAGATATACAATGAGGGCCACAGATGTGCAGTTCAGACAGAAAACACATAGGGTAGAAAGTAGAGAAGTCCCACAGGAAACATCTCGTCCATTAGGCCTGCGAGATTACGTAACTTTTCCTAATGATGGATCTTCGGACTTCATCCAACCTCCTCCATCAATGTGCAAACTCTGCGAGAGAATTGCGTTTGCACGCCGAGATTTCCCCTGAAGTTTTGCAAAGAGAGACTAAATGTTTTTTTTTTTGCTTTTGTTATTTTTTTTGTTTATGCATCTGGAGATTTAGCTCCACAGTCTGACGACGGAACAAAGCAGAGACGATCCCACTCGGGTAAAAGTATAATTTGGGAACGACCGTTCCGAAATAAATAAAAAGCGGATTCTTACCGAATTTCCTGTCAGAGACGGCTGGTGAGGACCAGAGGCAGACGACCAGCGCAGCGACGAGGACGGGACACCGCGGGGAATCCATACCGCTCCTGCCTTCAGCACTAATCCATTCCGCACACCTTCGCTAAAACTGCATGTTTCCAGCCTCGGCGTCAGGGGGACGTCGGCTGCACAGGACAGGAGATTAAAAGTGATGGGAGACGGAACAGCAGGGAGAGGCGGAACGATTCGCTCAGGCACAACCGAAGCCAGGCGTTGTTTCAGCACCACGAACAGCGACCAGCTTGACGGAGGAGCCCCTCCTAGGGTCCTGACGTCAAGCAGCACACATGGAGGGGAGAGGAGACTGATGGCAGGAGGAACTATAAAAGAAACACTGAAACGGCGTGAAGGCATATACATCTGATTCTGTTGCAAAGTACTCAAAACACGTTGATTTGTGAACCATATATAAGTAAACAATATTCACTCGCCTGCCTTCACACACATTATTGTGTCATCACAAAAGGCTTTGGAGGGAGTTTTGACCATTATTCCAGAAGTGCATTTCTAAGGTCAGACACTGATGTTGGAAGAGAAAAGGTCAACTTGCATTCACTTCTGTAAAGCCTCAAATAATGTGTTATATTAGGACCAAACTCATACATGACCCCATGAATCAACACCAGTTGACTGTGACATATTTAGTGGAGAGAATATTTCATGACTGGATCTAAATTTACTGATTTGGAGAGATGACCTAATACCTGTGGTAATCTAGTATGTTTAGATGCTATTTACTAACATACAAAGAAAATATACAACCCTTCTTGGGGGGTTTAATTTGATTTGAACATTAATTCAAAAGTTTTACTGAATTCCATTAGATGAAGATATTTTCTGATGCACTGCAAATATACCAATTTGCATATAAGGAATAAAAAAAAAAACTTTCGGATTTATAAGAACTATGCAGAAAAAAACAAAATTTCGTCTTTAGATGAATGTGGCAGAGAATTGCTGACTTTCTCACTATCATTTATTACTACCTTTAAGAAACTAGATGTTACACGCAGAGGAAAGAAAATTAATCAGCCTTTATTTTTGTTCTTTCAAAACGCATAAGCAACAAAAATAAACAGTAAGCGTTGTGAATTGCAAGAAAGGAAATTAACAATGGTAGTATGAAGACTGTGCTGATATTTAAATGTCAGTTTTCAAAAGGTGGAGCACAACATAAGGGAACCCCAAAGGGTTACAAATTTACCAATTTTCTTATTGTTTATACATTTATGTTTGAGTACATCCCATTAAAAAGTTAAATATATTTTTGTTTGTTGATTTTATTTTAATGCCCTTAATCATATTTGTTTTTAAATCTAATTTTTGTGAGTATTTTAGATTTTATCATTAAGAAAATCTGAAGGATATTGTAAGTTACATATTTCTTATGGCTGAAGTATGTTATTTAGTAAAAAAAATAAATAAATAACACCAATATTCTTACCCTCTGAATATAATAAAGAAATTAAAGGATGTATAAAAATATAAATGTTAAGGTGGCCTGAACTCAAAGTATAATAAATAATTAAAAACGCAAACTTTTTTTGCATTTTTTCTGCTTTAAATTAGTTTCATTTCTGACAAAGTGTAGTTGCAGAACAAAAAGTCATTGAAGTACAATATATTAAACTGTGAAAAAAAGGAAAACTGACAAAAACATCTTCACAATCTTTAGATTAATATGGAAGATCATAATTTAACATAAAAGAAAATATATTCTATTGTTCATTATCCAAAAAATTTGGCTTGCAGATATAGTAAGATTAGTAGGTATGAACATCATGCAAAGTGCATAAATAATAATCACCTTGTATAAGTTCATCAAGCTGTTTATTTCAGATGAAAAATTGGGCTGACAACCCAACAGATATAAAGACAAATACAGACACATCAAAAATATGTTTTAAATATGAAGACACGAACGAGAGCTTTGAAAAGTGTATAAGAAAACAAGAAATCTCTAAACTGTTAGGCTGAATATTATAAATGTAAAAACCGGAGAGTTTTTCATATAAATTCTTCACGTGTTGATGCAGTTAAAATCTGAAGAACATGACAAGATGTAAGAAAACACGCCACACAATTTCATCATTTTTAATTTGTGGAAGATTAGAAATGCAGAAGAGCGTTCAAGGTCTTCACTGAAGAGTCATACATAACCCTTTGGGGAAAAAAAAGAAAAACTGTTAGGCTCCATAAAAAGTCAAATATTAACAATTACTTTTAAACCATTTTTCTAGTCCTTCACAGAAACCCTGATTAAATAGAAAAAAAACCCTCACCTCTGGGTTTCTCTGCTGTCTACAGAACAGCCTGCATGTTTATGAAGATGCTGCTGGACCGACACAGCAGCTCTCTTTATGCCGCCTTTGGAGTGCCCCGCTAATGAGCAACAAAGCAGATTAATTTTCAATAAACAGTAACATCAAATGCTAATATGAACGTTTGAGGCCTGAAAACTTACTGTCTTTAATGACCGCCAAGACGTGCAGCACTGCTGCCAGCTCAGAGAGACTGTCAAGGGCGTCCGACTCCAAAGATGATGAGACCTCTGCCAAAAATGACCTAAAGAAGGGATTTATAAAGAAAAAAAAAATCTATAAAAAATCTTTCAAATTTGACTAAATCAGCAGCATTCAGTGTGTATACCTTGTGATAGAGGGGGATTTGAGGATGACAGATAGCAGTAAGCTGGACAAAGGAGGCATTTCATCAACAGACTGTGGGATGACAACCTCTTCAGGATGGGTAAGCTTCAAATAAACAAACACAAACCAATTAATACGTCTTTCACTAAGGTTAGGGTTCCATCAACTAAAGTTGATGAAAGCAGGTAACTTCCATCCTTTTGACTGGCTCTGTTCTGTGCCATTTTTTACCTTCTGAAGCAAATGCTTCTTCTCCACAATGATGGCCGCAAACACGGTGGACTGCACCCCGCTAAGAAGCGCCGCGTCCCACGTCTGTGCCACCTGGAGGAAGTCCGTCAGGCCAGGAACGGCTGACTGACACAGCTGAAATGGACCAGAGAGTTTCATGATGTTAAAAACCAGAACCGCGGTCAGGAACGTATTGCAGATTGCTTGTCCTGCTACTTAATGTAAAGGTATTTATACCTGGTGATCCATTTTATAACGTTATAATGCCCAACTTAAATGGCTCTTATGTGACAATATGTCACAAGGTTTGTTTTTTTTTACACATATTAACATTCAAATATATCAAATATATAGTCAGACCTCTGTACTTTGAAGCCTCTAAATGAAATCCAGGGAAACTAATTGTATTAAGTCCTTTAGCTAGAAAAAGAGTCTAAGTGTGTGTAATTTAACTTCAGTATAAATCTTGCTGTTCTATGAAGACCTCACAGGTTTGTTGGAGAACATCAGCGAACAAACAGGATCATGAAGATCATCAGAATAGTCTGGGAGGAAATTTAATGCAGAGTTAGGTTATGAAACGATAGCCAAAGCTTTCGACATCTCAAACCACGGTTTAATCAGTTATCTAAAATGAACTGACAGTCCAGGTAAACTGAGGATTCATCAGAGAAGCAGGCAAGAGGCTAAAGGTGACTCTGAGGGAGCTACAGAGATCTTCTGCTAAGATGGAAAAATTGTTGACAGGAAAACTGTTGTGCACTCCACAAATCAGGGCTTTGTGGAAAGTAACAAGAAGAACATCAATGTAGAAACAAACCAATTAGAAGCACAGTTTAGAGTTTGTTGGGAACACAGCTTTGGTCAGATGAGATCAACAATTTTTTATTATTAACCTACATCCATAATACAGCGTGTTGCAAAAAACAAACACTTTATATAGCCCTGAAAACACTGGGAGGGAGTGTAGCAGGATAAAATTCAGTCTCTAAATGGAGACCATTGGTAAAAACCAACCCAAACTTATCAGATTTCTATTTGAAACGGATACATTTTTGCACTACTTCATATTTTGTGTAAATACTTTTGCAATCCACTGAAACAGAAAACAGAATTATTTGAATGACAATTTTAAAAAAAACAACAAAAAAAACATTCCTTACAAGTTGTCCCTCTTCCGGTTCTTTCCTCAAGCAACGTGCCAACAACTCTATGATCTTTTGGAAAATGTTGGCCACCACACCCAAAATGACCAAGTTGGACTCCTGATCCTGGTTGTTATCATCAGGTACAACGCTGTTTGCCACCTCCTTTAGAATCGGCAGCACTGCTGGGATACACGTGTAGCCTGCCTCTGAAAACATAAACGCTGCCGTTACTTCCCTGTAAGATGTTCAAGAGTAAATGAGCTAAACCTCAGGGAAACATCCTCCTTCTTGTCTGTTTTAGCAAATTGCAACATCTCCTTCACATATCATGATATTCTCACCTGAGAGGAGGATGAGTGAGCACAGGTGGAGGATTTGGCCTTTGAACATCTTGTCCCCCAAACCGACGAGGAAAATGTCACGGCACACCTTCAGGAAACTCTGATCAAAAAACATCTGCTGTTACTTTAAAGATCTGACGAAACAGTGGGATTGATAGGAGAAATGGGAAAACAACCCGTTTCAGTAGTGAGAGCAGAAGGAAGGATGCATACAACAGTGTGTGTGGACTGGAGCAGAAAAATCAATGAGGATTCTAAATTTACTGAGCAGCGCTCCGAGTCCCAGATGGAGGAGGAACACAAGCTAAACGGAACCAAACATCCAGGATAACAAAGTAACAGCAGGCTTCCTTTTGATCCGGGTTATGAGCCGGAGTGGATATAAGCGAAATAAATTTGGAAGGAGGAGCTGAAGTCAGGGAATTCAACTCATTTTTATGTCCAATTTCTAGTCTTTTCCAGACTTCTCAGCCTATTTTTGACCCAGTTTAAAAGTAGAAAAGATGGATGGATCAACGTTTGGATGGAGAACAGGATGAATGAATGAATTAAAGAAAAACAAACAAATTGACACAAATCGAAGGAGAAACTGATAGACTTTGAAACGGATGGACAAACCAATTAATGATCAAACCGATCGCCATATGGGTTTTGCACCCATACATACATGAATAAATCTCAAAACACATTTTGTTCCACACTATTTTCCCTCTCATTCTTTTTCATACTGCATATTAAACCCCGCATAATGTCAGATTTGACTTCTAAAATGCTTTAGTGATCATATAAATAGACTCCAGATTCCAGCTTGACGCACATTCACGTCGCATTTAGCTCCTCCAAGAGAAAATAGAAAATCTGTATCATGTTCGATGTAGGGGGAAATAAACATCAGAGTTCTTCAAAATGTCAAATACCAGGAACGAAAAGGCATTACTTTAAAGATAACAGCTCCGTCTGTCTGAGAATACAAGATTATTTAGTCATCAATCATGCAAATACAAATTCAGTTTTAAAATGAAAATGGAAGAAGATTGCATTACTTCTTGGGTTAATTTTAATATGTGCCTAATGAGAATCATTCTCCATTCTATAATTATTAAGGTCAGCTGAGGTTTAATAACTACAGAGTCCTAATGAAACCAAATCTCACACAGCAAATAAGCTGAAGTTCTGGAGCTGTGTGTTTCAAGAAGAGATAACAGTGAAGTTCACCTCGGTTATCTGTGTGGCGAGCTTCCGCGACTTCTCCGAGACCTCGCCGTCCTCGCTCCTGGTGAGGAAGGGCAGGACCCTCTCCGCGACCCACGCCGCCACACGCTCCATGGAGACCAGGTAGTCCCGACCTGCTGTCGACTGGCAGACAAAAACACTTCCTGTTTTTATTTTAGCTTCTCGTCAAGCTGAAGACAGAAGGAGCAGGCTCATCGCCAGCAATAAATTGGCTTAAAATAAATAAATAAATAAAAATCTGTCATCTGGAGAGATGTCTGGAAGCTGTTCAGGGTAATAGCTCAGGAGAGGAAATTATCTACGGTGTTGATGTTTAAAGACATAACGAGCACGACTTTCATCTTCATTTAGAATATTATGAATATTTTCAGGGAGCTGAAAACAAAATACTTCTTAAGGAAGAAAAAATAAATCTAAGAAGAAATGCAGGTGTGAAGAAGTATTCTGGGGCAATTTCTACATAACCATGACTCCAGAAATCATTGTTTCAAACAAATGCACATAAATGTGATTTACTCAGATGTGTCATCACTTTGCTGAGGCCTGGAAGACACAAACAGCCACAATCAGATGATAGGAAACTGTTAGGGATGTTGAGGTACAACCCGGGAAGAATCAAACATTGAGCCTGCTTTCAACTGGAAACTGTTGGAAAACTAAAGAGGCCAAATTCCCCCAGGAGGAAAATGATTGGCCATTTAGCAGACTGAAAACAATAACGAAGAAGCATGTTTGCATTTGTCAGAGTGAAGCTTCCAAAACAAAGAAGAAAAACAATGTAATCAATGTCAAGCATGTTGGTGGCAGCATCATGCTGTGGAGATGTATGTACACATAAACTGCTGTTTCTTTTCCAGAAGAACAAATTTTAACATTTACAGGTTTATTTTTATGCATTCATGAAATCCATGAAACAGAGAAAAGTTTCCTCCACTTTGCTTCAGCAAACTACAACTAGCTATAAAAAGGAGCATTCATGTCAACAAAACATATGAGCAGGCGGACAACAGATGCTAATCAAGAGAGAGACTTGCGTGATGTTGGAGATGAGCTCCGAGGCGACCGTGATAAATGAAGGCTTTCAGCGCCGTCTCCACTTGGGGTCTTTTTGGGTCTTCTGTGGAGGATCTGAGGTGAGTGTAGAGAACCGACTGCCAAGACAATACAGAGAAACATGTTACTTGTTAGAGGAAGGCTGTAATGGATTCACTGTTATGTGTTTCAACCTTTCTGTTTAATAAAATACCTTCCAGTTCCCTAAAAGCATGTGCAGCTCCTTCAGGGGCCCCTCACCCAGAGCTAGGACTTTCTCCCGTGTGGAAGTGTGGCTGAAAAGGTATTCCAGAAACGCCAGAGCCAGGTCTGGTTTGGTCTCCACTGTCTCCTGGATTCGCACCTTTCTGCTTTTAGTGACCTTGTCCTAGAGTTGGGAGCAGGCAACATTTTACACATTTCTTCTGGCAAAATTCAGTACTTTTAAGGCAGTCTTCAAACTTTTTGTCTACACTTTTTCAGACGGCATAGAGAATGCAGCCTTGACCACTGACCCCTTGCTTGGGAACGGCCTCGCCCAGCCAATCAGAGACCAGTTCAAGGACGTCGGCCACCTGACCCCATCGGCAGATGCAGTCCAGCAGCTGGCTAAACTGAGCTGGAGCAGATCCTGACTCCATCCTCTTCAGTCTGGACAGCACGCCACAGCTGGGACATTTCAATACAAGACAGTCAAGTTAAACTGTTTTACATCAAGATAAAATCAAGTGCAATCAGCATTATAGCCCACCTAAACGTTGGAGCTGCAGCTGGAGGCATAAAAGAGGCCAGCTGGATTAGAGGTACAGTGCAGCTCTCATCCTAAAAAAAACAGTAATAAAAACCCATTTACGCTGTTGTTTAGAGAAATGTTAAAATAATAACAGACTGCAGCTATTTTACCTTAAAAGCCTGGAAATACTTGGCCATGACATTTCCAAACTTGGCAACTGTGTACTTGTGCGCCTCTTCGTTTTGCTTCAGCGCTTTCTCAACACTTCTCCACAGGATGACCACGACTTCCAGCAAACTGGACACAACGGACAAATCCTGTCCCAACACCAGCGGTCCGCCCTGCTGAGAGCAACAAACACACGTTTATTGACACAGAGTTCAGTGTTACTTTAGATCTTGCTGGCAACAGGACATCAAGTTTAAATTGGTTCTGCATCGACTGCAAGAGTCTTCATAACCACTTTTTCACATTTTATCCCATTACAGCCACAAACTTCAATGCATTTTAGTCCAATACTCATAATTACACAGTCTATGGATTCTCCCTCCTGAGCTGTAGACAGGTTATTACACCAAATTTAATTCAAGGATATCAGAATGAATGGGGATGAATGCTATGTAACATGTTCTTCTCACGTATGCACTTCTTATTAGTTCAATAGAGTCTATAAATGTTTCAGTCTTACTGTACTGTTCTCCTTGTTGTTGTCGTTAATCTCCGTCAAGTCAAAGTCGACCTCGATGCAGTTGTTCAGAGTGCGACGAATAACCAGAATCAGTTTTACTGGAATATTAAAAAACAAACAAACAAAAAAAAAACAGCAACTAAATTATTCAGTACTACAGCCCGTCATGTGATCTCATGAAAACAAACTTTTGTTCCTCACTGATGTTAGTGGCAGCTGTGTGTTTGTGAGCAAACTGGTAGAACTTCCTGGCAGCCATGGGATTCATCTGGATGAGGGTGATGCACCTGCAGCACCACTCCTTCTCCGGCTCGTTGACGGGGAAGAAGGACTTGAAGAGCAGGTCCACGATTCGCTTGGAGACAGAAAGCGAGTCGATGGCGAGGCGGGCCAGCAGGTGGTCCATGCTGCAGACATCCCAGAACTGGAAGGAGACAGAAAGAGGAGAGGGTGAGGAGAAAAGCCTCCACTTGCTTAATCAGTGGAGCTTGATTAAATTAGAAATGACTTTGTGATAGAAGATGTATTTCAGAAATAATAGTAATGGATTGACTACCATTACTTTCTTTCCTACAAAAGCCCTGAAGGGAATCAGTTTCTAAATCTGCATTAAAAAAAAAGTCATAACTTTGGGATTTATCAATATTTATTTTAAAATATAAAAATATTTTTTTATTTATGTAAGCAGCTTTTGGGGGTCTACCATAAGAAGCCAATAACACAAAAGAAATCTGAAGTTTTTAAAATATTTTTAAGTATTTTTTTTAGCCAGCCTGAAGGTTAGTGTTAATTCATGTTTGCTTTTTTTAAATCAGTTTTATTCTTCACTGTTTGTTTTTGTAATACCACTTTTGACCACAAGAAACACTGAATCAAATCATTGCTGACTAATTATTAGATTCAGCCTCACATCACTGCAACTTTTGAGCACTTTTTGTCGAGTCTTCCAGACCTGAATACCAGAATGAAGATGCAACTATATTTTTTTCTCCAAACAAACCGCACCTTGGCTGCACGAACTGCTTTAACCTTGATGAGCAGGTCGAGAAACGACGTGCGAACTTTCTCAGAGTTGTCGTGGAGACTGTACTTGACAGTGGGCAGCAGCTTTTCCATCAGTGGATGGCTCTGTGGGTTATCCAGGACAATATTCAGGCACTGCGGGAAAAAAAGGAAACACAAAAATCCATAAGCATCATAAACAAAAATTACTTTTCATTACATTCATTAAAGATTGTGGTTGTTGACCTGTGCCTAGCTGACTGTGGGTAAGATGTCACTTTGACCAATTGTAAAGAGGTGAAAAAAATATTTTTCACTTTTCTATTTGTTTTTATAAGTTAAAAATATGAATTACAAATAAATCCCCCATTTTTTCTGAAATACTGATACAAATTGGGTTTTTGTGCTTTTTGTCTAATATCTAAAATGTTGGTAAATAAAGGTTTTTCACTGATATGGGATATTTTGGGATACGTCAAATGAAATTGAGGTTGTAGATTATTTTAATAAAACAAACAAAAAAAGATTAAAGTAAAAGAAAATCTAGTTAACAAATAAAATATCAGTCACATAAGCAAAGACATTGATTTTCTAATTTAGGCTTGTGAGACCCTGAACGCCATGAATACCTGTATGTATTTGGAAAAAAAAGAGTCCTCAAAATGTAATTTCCAGGATTTTTCTGTTATACTGTAGATTGACTTAAGATGAACTAAGGCCATGCCTTCTACCTTAAAGACTGAGCAGCGGACATCAGGAGAGCTGCTGTCAGTGGCCAGCTCCATTACCAGCTTCTTCAGGAAATCTGTGATGATCGTTGGAGGAAGGAGCTCCCAGCATTTTGCCAGGATCTTACATACCCCCAGCGTGGCACTGGAGCGCACAGTGGGGTGAGGGTCATGTAGGAGCACCTGAGGAAGACATATATTTAGATTTGTGTGAAAATTTGCTCGCCCCCTGGAGTGATCGTTTTCCGCTGAAGCAATAAAACAAGGCTGGAAATCTCAGCGTTCCCTCGTTCTTCATATGTGGATGTCATACTTTTCTTCTCTCAACACCAGTGTTCACAGTTCTCTGGCATTTTAAATCATCCTTAAAAGAATAAAGAGTTTTGTTGTTTTCCTCAAGAAAATATTTCTGCATTTGTCAGGCTTCATATATGAGATTTGTAAAAATCATAAAAAGTAATGCAAAAAAAATGAAGGATGAAAGAACTGATTAGGGCATAAAAACTGAACTCCATCCTGATTTCTTAAAATAATCCCCACCATTGCCGAGTCCAGCTGCTTTTGAATGTTCATGTCCACATTTTCGTTGCTTAGATCCGGGTCATGGACTGGGAAGGCCTCGGTGAAAAGCAAAGTGGCGTTTGCTCGCACCTCGAAGTTAGGAACCTGAAGGCGTCAAGCAAACATTAACTCTAGAACAGCATGTAAGCACAGTGTGAATGATCCCAGAAACTAAGTGTGTGTGTGTTGCCTACACTGAGAGACTTCCAGAGAATCGGCTTGTAGAGGTTGTATAGCATCTTGTCCACACTGGGGCATCCTTTCCTCGAGTGAATATAGCTCACGATCTACATTAAATAAGGAAAAAGGAACTGTCAGCACACGCTGAAAACAAAACAGGACACTACTCTTCATTTTACCACAAGAAAACTTCAAACTTTTCACATTTCACTTGGAAGGTTACTTCACTTTAAAGGTTGTAAACCTTTAAAAATAGGACATGATTGGGAAGTAGGAGGTAAAAGATAATTAAAGCATAATTTGAAAAGCATCCCCACAGCAAGATGTCCCTCCCCCCACATGTTTCACAATGGGTATGTTATGTTTAGAGTGTAGTTTTCCATTACAAGCAGTGTTTTTGCAAAAAGGCCTCACTAATTATTTGTCTTCTGTAAGCCAAGGGATTTTAGTATCATATTAAAGGGGTCTAAGCAGAAATCCTCGTAATTTTTCTGATTTTTTGTACTTATTTGTAAATCCTAACTCTACTGTTGTGATAATGCAAAATGTGAACAAGCTGTAATGAGGCAGACCTGTCTAACTTTGCTGTGAACCGGTGCTGTTCTTTGAAGCAAAATGGCATTCTGCATGAAATCCTGAATGCATGTACTCTCAATCGTCTCCAGGAAGTCGCCGCTAGCCTTCTTCCAGGCTCTGAAGTAGATCTCCGCGATATGAGTAGCTAGGTTCCTGAGAATAAAGCAAAACTATTAATTAAACTCTCTTATATATTCTGACTGGAGTCACTGAGTATAAAGAGCACTTCTTACTTGTGATAAAACTCCAGCTGGTTTTTAATGGTGCCGTGGATAAGCCAGATAAAATCAACGTTCCAGCTGAAAAGGAACACCAGGAATCGCTTTCCCTGCGACAGTAAACACACCGTCAGGCTGACAGCTCAAGGACAAAGTCACAACTGCGATAACGACTGCCTCCACTCACATCATCGTTTCTAATGTGAGTAGGATGGTGAAAGCACTGAAGCAGCAAGTCGATTATCTGCTTGTTGTTTTCTGATGTGTACTCCAGACTCTTAAGAACGTTGTGAAGACTCCACACTCTTTGGATCTCAGCAGCCTGACAAAGAGATCAGAGATGAGAATATTAGGTCTTCAGTCCTGAATTTTTCAGAGGTTGTGCTTGCGGCTCTCTCTCCTCCTGCCTGTCAGAATGATCTTACTCTCAGCCAAAAAACGTCTCTCCTGTTTCTAAAAATACTGGACATCCTGGGAGAATACACTGACCGGTTTCTTTAAGATGAAGCTCTTCTGGAGGGAGATGAGGAAAGCGGTGCGCCCAAACTTTTCCCTCTCCAGTAGTTCCTTCTTCCACCAGGTTTCAAACAGCGTCTGTATGTGGAGCTGCAGCTGCACCTCGGACACGGGGAGGGACACCAAAACATCTGATGGAGAAAAGAAAAAAAAAAAACAGCTACAATCACAGAGAGAGCACACCCTGGACAAGTCGCCAGTCTGTTGCAGGACAACACAGAGACAGAGAGGACAAACAACCATGCACACGCACACTCACACCTAGGGAGAATTTAGAGAGACCAATTAACCTAACAGTCATGTTTTTGGACTGTGGGAGGAAGCCGGAGTACCTGGAGAGAACCCACGCATGTACAGGAGAACATGCAAACTCCATACAGAAAGACCCTGGGCCTGGAATCAAACCCAGGACCTTCTTGCTGCAAGGCAACAGCTCTACCAACTGCGGCACTGTGGAGCCCAGTACAATTACCATTAAATCTGTCAAATCACAGAACAACATAATTCTCACCATGAAGTCTGTGGGCGATATCTAAAAGTGCACTGTACGTGTCTCCATCCTGTAAAACCTTTAGAGACACAGCAGCCACCAGGGTCACACCGTCCACCACCGCCATGATATGCTTCTGAAAAAGAGAGGTTTTTATAGGATCATCAAGAGAAGAAATCATGCAATATAGATTTCAAAACCATCAGAAAACAAGACATTGAAGGTACTTTGAGTAGCACTTGATTAATGTCGTCCAGCTGAACAGGAAGTGACTGATAAACTCACAGGATCCGGAGCCGACTCCTGCTGCATCGCGTCCTCCTCCCAGCAATCTGGAGGTAAATCCATCAGAATCTCCTGGAGGAGGGAGTCCAGCTGACTCCAGAGAGCCTCCCTCTGCTCTCTGGGCATCTCCTGCACCACCTCTTCAACATCGAAGGGCTCAGTTTTGTCCTTCTACTCAGAAAAAAATAAATAAAGAAGATTCAGGGTTTTACATTTCCTGAAACAAACCCAGGATGCAGGCTGGGTCACCATGTTTTTATCATTTGCATGTCATTAACTTTTGCTGCAATTTTGTTAAAGATTTGTTTGCATCTCTGGCACTGAAACTGAATGAAATCAGAGGTAAATATATCAAAACCTGAAGGGTAAGCATTAGCCTTTGTTATTTTCATTCAATAATTAAAAATTAACTATACCTATGTAATGTAAAAAGTCCTTAACTGGACTGGGTTATGCCTTTTTACAGGCCTGTGGAATGATAGTGACATTGTTTAACATAACTACTTATATTTAAAACAGCAGCAGTTACTTTTGCACCCAAGCATTATTAGCAACATTATTATTTTCATGATGACTCAAATAATGTTTTTATGCAATACTTTCATGTTTTCAAAGACTCCCACATTCGAAAAGCATTGCTGACATACTCAGGTCCCTACATTTTTCTCTAAAAGAAACCCTTTTATTCATGTTGTCAACTTATGCTCATCTCATTCAAAATTTATTACTAAAGACTTGTGATGTTATCTACATGTTTCAGATCTTTCACAGTTTTGACACACCTAAATAAAATGATGGTAACATTTTGGGGAAATAATTCAAGCATTTGGATCAATCCTACTGGAGAAGGGACACGTCTATAGCATCTAGAGTAAATAAAAACATGTTGAAACCCGTATATCAAATCCCTTGAGGGTTTTGATATACGGCGTGTGTTAAGACAATGCATAACCCGAAAATTAAGATACTGATGTCTACGTCTATAGTTCGCCGGAATAAAATACAGAAAACAGAGTTTGCCACTTACATGAAGCTGAATAAAGCGAAGAAAGTCCTCCACCTTTTCCTTAGAGGTAGCCTCTAAAAACACCTCTCGCTTGGACATTATTCCGGGTTATCCAAGCGATACGAAGTTACCTGAATATTTGAAAGAAGTGAGAACACTGACTTCTTCATAAGTAGGCAGAGTAATTGCCAAACCAAAACAACTATGGCCGACTGTTAGTCGACCACATTTAACACTACGTTGGTTAAATTTAACTCCTCTCTGGTTACCAGATAGTTCCGAGCTAGCTAATGAATAATTAATCTGAGGTAAAGTTAGCTCAGTAGTTTGTTACCTTTTTGTTTATGTTATTGTAATCTGGAACCGGGAAGAAAATGACAGCCGACAATAATTGCACTTAACCCGCGCAAATTTGGATAGACTGTTTACGTCCTGACGTCAAGCGTTTGTTTTTGACGTAGGAGTTGTTACATTTCTCAACCACTTGAGGGCGACAAACTACCACATAAATATTTTCTCCACAGCAACTCAACTTTGAGATACTTTTCTACACAGATGCTTTAAAATAAAATAAAAATATTAACGTCCGTAAAACCAATAAGGAGGTCTGACTGTAACATATAGACAGAAGAACCTAATTGTGTTCAGAAAGACCAAATCCCAGAAGTTGAATTTAATAATGGAGTTGTAAAAATGAATTTTCCTCATAACACAGAAACACTTATAAGGTTTATCCATCACAATACATTATGGCAATTTGGCAGAATTGGGTAAAATGTTTAAGATCTTGAAAAATCTAAATCTTGTCTTCAAAGTTTCAAAACATTTAGATCTGTGACTCATGTTTTTAAACATTTTTATTGGACTGTTGTTAGAAAGGTTTTCAGCAGGACAGTCATTTAAAACAAGGCAAAATCAACACAAAAATGGTTCACTGGGGGCAAAATGAACCTTCTTTCACAGCTCACTCAGACTGCAATCCTATATAAAACCTGCAAGGTGAGCTGAAGAAAAAAGAGCATAAAACCTGTTAAACTGATCTAAAGAGGTTGTGCAAACCCAATCAAACAAAAACATTGCTGTTGTGTTAATACAAGTAATATAGTATTTATTACAATGATAAAAAAGTAAACAGACTTTTCCAAAAGAACATATTTATTTATTCAAAGCCACTAGGCATCAGGTAATTTGAAAATGTTAATATTTTAGAAGAAAAAGACTCACATCGCAGGTTTTTAAGGCACAAGATAGATCAGAAGAAATGTGTTGAAAAGTTGCAACAAACAGTTAAAATTGCAAGGCAAAACATTTACAAGCACATAGCCAAAGATGCATCATCTCAACATGTTGCAGCAACCTGATCAGAAAAAGTTATCTTCCTTTGTTTACATTACTCACATTTGGTTTGAAACTCTTCAAACCCTTATTCAAGTTTCCTCTTTTATATATCTATGTAGTTTGCAGCACTTGTTCATAGCCCTAAATGCCACTTTCTTCAGCATCTCAGATAAAATTCAAAATGACAAATATTGTACAAATCTCCAAAAATAAATACAATTTGCATACATGCATCACATGTATTTTTTTAACAGGCATAAAGAACAATAGGACATAAACAATCAATAACACTGCATGACAAAAAATGAAAACAAAACTAAAATAAATAACAAAAAAGGAGTGCTACTTATGAGGCCAATGCGTGGGATTGTTTCTGTTCCTTTGGTTCATTTTCACAAACAGCAAAACAGATTTTGTCTCATTTTTGCATAAATGTCACATAAATTTCTAGGAATTTGGACATATTTCGACAAAACGTCCATTAAGGAAACATAATTCCATGAAAAAGTCTGCAAATTATTATTTTTATTATATAAATATGCACAATCTTGATATTTACATAAAACTCGGCAAACAAAAACAAGACAGTTTGCATTTTTTACTACTTTATAGTATGTCTTTAGCCGTTTTTCTCAAAAAAGAAAATCTCTTAAATGCCCAAATTCTTTTAAATTTCATGAAAAACATAATAAATAGTCTGAAAAACAAAATAACTGTTTTAGAGTACAGAAAGGTTTCACTGTGTGATGAGGGATTCCTGACTTCTTCTCAATTCTTGAGATGATGAACCATCTTCCGTTAAATTATACCTGCAGAACAAAATATTGAAGGGCTAAAATGATAAGATTTTCTTTAAATCAGTGAATAAAAGTAAAGCATAAGAATTCAGATTAAAAGGTTTGATTACCACTGAGTGAATCCTTTTGATATATCGTCTCCACTTAAATCTACCAGCACCTGCAAATTTGGACAAGAAATTTATTGTATTCATAATATAACAAAAAACATGTAGGTATAGAAATAAACATTGAATGAGTAAGTAAATCAATATATGAATTAATTAATAACATTTGATCTGTCTTTTGAGATAATGTCTTTCCATCATATTTCTATACTTCTTATGTCATTTCGTCTTTTACAGAAATAACTTGCCTTAAAAATGTTTTCTCAGCTGTCTAGTAATGTTTTTAAATGTAGATCTTGTTCTTATTTCAGATTTTTTTTTAAATATATTGAGAGATTAAATCATGTGTTTTTTATTTCGATGTTCTTCTGATACTGGTCGATTTGGTGTTTGTTTTTGTTGTTGTAGTCCCAGTTTTTTGCATTGTTTGCATTGTTCACTACATTTGGGCACAAAAGAAAAAAAATAAAGAAATGTATGTTTTTCTTAATCTGAAAACGTCTTTATTTATTAATATTATCACAAATGTAATAAAAACAACTGGTTCATAGAAAAGGAACCAAGGACAACAATTGCAAAATTTCATATACAAACAAATTGCACAAATAAATGAGTTCTTTGAATGCCTTGCATGACTAAATTGACTTTCTTTTGTAATTTACTCAGTTTCTCAAAAGTATTATTTTAATATTTCCCGATGTTAAAGTTCTTTCGTCATTTATGGACTAGTAGTGTCCCAAATTTATCCTGGGTTATGCTGTTACAATCTTAGTTTTGTTTTTGTTAAGTTTGGACAAAAAGAAAGACTTCAAAGTAATTTAATCTGTCTTAAATCTTAAAATAATTTTAATTTAAAATTATTCTGACACTTAAAAGAGCCTAAAAAAGCAACCAATAACAATTGTGTTTTGTCTTCGTTTTGTGTATTTCTATAATCCAACATATGTGATGCTTAGACAACCTTCACAGACATAGACATACTGTACTGTACTTAAAAACACCTGTCAGTGTTACTGTTACCTTTCCCAAAAGGCCTTTGTGTTTGGACAGGATGCTCCTTCCATTCTTTACCGCTACATCCAGAGTTCTCCTGTGCAGCTCCACCGTGGAAACATTGAACTCAAACCTACAGACACAAGTTCATACATTTAATATCAACATTATAAAGACTCAAATCAAAATCTGTAGATCATTTAGCAACATCTGAAGTCCACCTGAAAAGCGAACCTGTAATCTAAACTGGTAGATTACTGTACACTAAATTTACATTACATTTGAGATTGTTTGAAGAAGGTCGTAAACTAAAAGTCCATATTTTTCTATGAATATGAATGCTACAAGCAATGAGGAAGAAGTGATTATATCCGATTTACTTCATCTGAAACTTTAACTTCTAAAACAACTTCAAATGTATCAATATTGCACTAAGGGCATCAATTTTCTGTGGAGACACATGGATTTCCTGCAAAAACATATTATTGCCACTAAGTTTTCACCTGTAAGATCTCATTCTCCTGTATCTGTTTGCCTCATGGTTTCTCTTGTGGTGCATCACTTCAGACACAAAGCTGTATCTGGACCAGAGTTACGAAAATGATTTATATAAAGAAAATAAACTAAAGGTCTGGGTGTGGAAAATATAGGTGGGTCATTGTTTTAATTAGATTTAATAGCTGTGTGGCAGAAAAGTTGACAGGAGAGTGCTAAACCTACGTTTGATCATAAACCGGGTTAAGAGACTTCTTCATCGTGCTCGTCTTCCGCCTTCCCGACCGGCTCTTGTCAGGCAGCAAGTACAGCCTTATGAAGGGATCTGAGCCATCTTTGGTGAAGGCTATCAGGTTTCTGCGGAAACATTGAACAAAACTATGTCATGCTCATGCTGCTTGGCTTTGGGGCTTCATTTATTCATAAAGTAATCTAAATAATAAGCTATTAAGTATGCTAAATAATAACTTAAGCCATGCTTGGCTACAAGAACAGGTTTAAAACTCACTGGCAAGAGTGCACCACCACAACAAGTTTGTTCCTCTGGGAGCTGTGCCGAACAGTGAGCTGGATCTTACCCAGCGGGTACTGACTGGAGGCCGAGCCACTATAAACACACCATAGTCAGTCAGGATCACGTTCAGACATAGAATGTGTCCATAAAATAAGGACAGAAGGGTCACAGAACACGTAGAGTTAGGAAAATCCATTGGTCCTTGTGTCTTACTTCTGCAGCTGATGAAGTCTTTGCTGAAGCTCCAGGGTGGCGATGGGCAGAGAGATGTCCGACGCCAGGCTGGGGGTGGACTCCTTGTGAGGCAGGTACTTCTGGGAACTAGACATACTGGTGCTCAGGTTGGGTGTGCTGCGGCGAGGGCTGGCGGAGTACGGCTCGCCGTCGGGATCCTGGAGGGTGAGAGTGGAGGCGCGTACTGGCTTTGAAGGTGTGGCAGAAAGCAGCTGGGACTCTGAAGCGGACTGACTCAATGAGGGGGCCGGGGCTGTGTGGGGAACACTGGACTTCCTGACCTGGACCGCAGAGGGCAGGTCTGAAGAGAACTGCTTCTCCAGTGAAAGTATCTGAGGAGACAGAAAATCAATAGCAGGCTTAAAGTACCGTAAAAGATTTAGTGCAATTTCAATAGAGTAAGTGAAAGTTTGAGGAAACCAGGATCAGAGAAAAGTATTGTGTTTCAGTCTAAAATGAGGTAGTTTAAAACTAAAATCTGTACTTACAATAACAACTTTATTCTTGATTTCTTCTACACTACTTGGGCTTCGATTGAAAAAGTCTAATTTAAAGTACATCCGTTAATGTGGATGCCTTTTTCTTTTTAATCTGATTAGTGGTGGCTCAGAACAAGTTAATGAACTTAAGTTTCAATCAAAGGAAGGACAATTCAATTTAATGCCCAGTGATCCAAGGCAGTAACTGATTACTAACTGAAATACTTGGATCAGTAATGGATGTGAATAACTGTTTACTTCCAGAGAGATTTTCTTCTGTTTTTGCTTTTTGTTATCACTCTTTAAATGTTTAGACTGTCAAACAAGATTCTAATATCAGTCAAAGATAACCTGAGTGAATTGAAAATTCAGCTTTTGAGTTAGGATTTTATTTAGTTGGAAAATGTCAAAGCATTATCTTATCTTAAACAACTTATCTTACAATTAAGCGATGTTGGGGTAACAACAATGGGTCTTTTACTTCACTGTGAAGGCATTTTTATCCACTTTTATTTGCATAAAAGTTTTAATTTACCAAAGGACACTTTTCAATCACTAATTGCATGCTTTAGATCATACCACAGCACCTAGAAGACATTCACACCTTCCTTGTATTTTGTTTTTTCATTTGAGCTATCTGCACTAACGTATTAATCCAAGGTTATGGTCTGAAACATAGAGAAAGACATTCTCAATCAGGATTTTTTTGGTAGAGAAGAACACACACTATAAAAATGTTCCACTATTGTCAAAAGTCTTGAGAATCCCAAATATATTTTTGGCAAAGGAGGACATTTGAATTCTTTGAAACGCTCCTTTGGATGCCATTTTTGCCCAGTTTCTTCCTTATTGTTGAGTCATGAGCACTGACATTAACCGAAGTAAGAGAGGCTGCAGTGCCTTATGGGTATTTTTGTGACCTCCTGTATGAATCATTGATACACTGGCAAATGTTCTTGAAATTCTTTGGACCGGGGCATGTTGTGTAGTCTTTTGAGATCTCTTAGTCTACTTCCTAGTGTCAGACAAGTTCTACTTAAAAAATTGTTACTACAAATAATTCTGTCGTGTAATAAGCTATGGAGAACCCAAATGCAGAGGATAGACAGGATAAAAGCGTTATTTTTAATAAACTGAACAGACATAAAATCAGCTTGAGGAGTATATATACTGAGGTCTTCATTATTGGATGCAACAGAAGTAAGTAAATGAGCAGATAGAAAATAGGTGCAAAAGAGCAGGACACTGAAGAACTGAGCTAAAAGTAACACTAGTAATCAGGAACACAGAAATAAAATGAAACATCAGAGGGAACAATATAATGGAAAAAATTCAACTAAACTCAAAGTCTAACATATTGAGAAAGATTTATAACTTTATGTCAGGAAGGAATTGCTTTGGCACAAAGGAACTGATTAAGAAAGCTTAATGAAGGAAATAATTAAAAAACACTTTCTACTCAGCTAGTCCTTGCCAGCTAGTTAAAATGTGTGATGGCCTTTAACATTTATGTATAATCAAAATCAGTAAAGGGTGATGAATGTTTTTCTACCACATGTTAAACACTGCATGGAAGTTAAGAGTGTGGTACATCACCAGACCTGCATTTATCACAATAATGAGTCAAGGTCTACTAGAACACTCACACAAATATAAATATAAGTAAATGTCACTACAAACAGCTGCATTGATTTTTACAAAGGCAAAACAGATCATTCATGACAAGTCTTAAAATAGTTGTGTATTATTCCGGTGTCTGAAAAAGTTTGATGAAACAAAGAAGAAGAAGGTGAAAGGTTAGAAACAAACTAGCTGAGAGCAGAAAGTTATTTAGATAAAACATTTTGCATCATCAATACAAATAATCTCACATAATTTGTTTGCTGATTGGCTTTTCTAAACATCCGTTGTGGGTGACATCAACTTTAAATGACTCAGACACACAGACATAACCCGAGTAAAGTCTGTTCTTACCCTTAAAGCCATCTTTAGTTTAATGGTGGAGCTGGGTCCAGAGTTCTTCAGAGGAAAGCACTGAGCCAGCGTCATGTCTTCCTCCGACAGCAGGTCACTCAAAGGCACCCGTAAGATACCCAGTGTGCATTTATGCTTATCATCCTTTATCTGCAATTAAAAAAAAACTTATAACCTTCTTTTCATGGAGTATATTTTCTCTATTTTTTTTTTTTTTGGTGTGGTTTTACCTCCACTTCAAGCTCCTGCCTTGTCGGATTGTGAACAAGGAAAGAGAAGGAATCCTCCCACAGAGGCTCCCTGGTCTTGTAACGGACCTTGATGGAAAAACATAAGGTGCATGTCAATGAACTGGAATATCAAAAAGTTATTTTTTTTAGTAACTGACTTCTAAAAATGAAACTCATAGATTCAGTATACACACTGATTTATTTAAATAGTTGACTTCTATTTATACTGAAGATTATGACATGCAACTTCATGCAAACCCAAAATGTATCTTCTTAGAAAATTAGAAAATCACAAAAGACCAACAACAATCTTGAGAGCCAACATAGACTCATTCCTGTGGTTAGGCCCCTCCTGAAAAAAAAACCTGGACATAAAGGACATTGAAACATTATACCAGTGAACTCTGTTCTGTGTGCACCTTTTTTTCCTTCCATTCAACTTTATCTTTATATGTTGTCAAATAGCACTCTGTGAGCAGGTTTCCTTTGCAATGCCTATTTGTGGCAGTGGCTCTTTAAAAATAATCAACTCAGCACTCTTCCCCATCTGTAAGTCCAATTTGCAATCTTTTGGGATTAACAGAATAATCTAACCAAGCATATTAGCAGAAAGTTGAGTGAAAGGAAAACCTGTGGCAAAAATTGTGCGTCAGCAGCACTGATATCTGGTCTGATGTAATACATTTTGTAGGAAAATTGAATATATAACTGTACTGAGTCTTTTTCTTAGTTCATGAGCTATATTTCATTAATAGAGCTGCTGAAATGAATTAACATTTTGACAATACTCCAAACACATTGAAAACTGCAAGCAACATATTATGTAATCTGGAGGTTTCATTGAAATACCAAACATCACAAAAGTATTAATGTCATTACTGTAACACCTTTAACTGTGTCATAATATGAAGCTTTTTCTCTTATTCAACCAGCCCTTTAAGTGTTTAATGCCTTCATTATTCTTGCTCAGGTAGCTAATGAACTTTAATTTGGGAAAGGCTTTAATTCAATTATTGAGGAGCTGTGAGTGTTTCAGCTCTTGAATTCTTCTGGCTGACATTTATATTGAATAAATGATGTATAACACAGAAATATAGCACAGAGCAGGAAGGGTGACAAATGATCTTCTTCCTCTAAGCCAAACAAGTAACATTTGCCAGAGTGAGTTGCCAATAAATCAGTCATCAGTTCAAATGAAGATGTGAGACTGAAAGTAAACAAAGAACTGAAAGGAAAAAAATAAAAGATGGAGAAATTCAAGCAAGTATTTCTCATACCCACCTTACTCTCAAGGGTTTTGTGCCCAACTGTGAAGTGGACATAAGGGCTGGGTTCACTGCTGTTCTTCTTGGCCGACTATTGGACAATCAGAGAAAGAGAGAGGTGTTAGGTAACCACCAACAGTGTGAAGCACAATTCAGTGACAGACAGCACAATCACACTACATGTTAGAGGACACGATCAGCACACCACACACCATGGAGAGGAGAAAAGATTATTAGACTGGTAAGGCTGCAGGCAGACAGGATGCCGAGAGGCTGCAGGGCTTTGTCTTGTCTACAGGTTAAATTTAGCATGATGAGTTTAAATAACTGGGAATTAATCAGTATTCCTCAAGGAAGGATTGTGCCCCTATTATTAAAGACCCAGATGATTTGAAAAGAGAGAAAAGGTCTTCCAATTCTCACCAGCATATGATTAGGCCTCTTGTTGCATGCTCATTAACACAACCATTTACTACGCAGGGTTATACAAAATATACAAAAGAAAAACAGCAGACCTAATGCAAGATCTGTTACTGTACTTTCTCTAAAAGACAAAAGATTAAATATCTCAGGTTTTTCCCACCATTAAAGTGTGACTTATTTTCCTGCCTAAATTAGTTAAGATTTTGTTTATTAATATATAAAAAAACAAATAATATAACAACCTAAAGTGGGGCTGCAGTTATGTATAGATGTCTGTGTACAAACACAGACATCTTTGAAGACTGGTATCTCTTTATTTATAGGCTTTTTGCACATTTTGTAGCTGGGAAGCCAATAATTATGGAAGGCACAGTGTGCACAGCTCCAGTCAGAGGCTTTATCAAGGGCAAAAACTTCATTTGAACAGTGAGCATGCACTGATTTATTTGAATCATTGTGTTTGCAGGATGTAGGGCTGTAAAACAAAACGTACAAATTATAATGCAAGAAAATGCAAACAAATGATTAATAGTATATTTACATTGTTCATTTTAAGTATGTTTTATTTGTCTGTATCTATTTTGGAAGGCTTCAAAGCAGTGAACATTTCACCCCAACAGGGTTTTTATGTATTTGCACCAGGTTTCTGCTATTCTTAGATCAAGAGATGCACAAAATCATTCAAATGGCCCCCAGGCTGCATGTTAAACACCCCGAATTAGGTACTTTTACCCAGTTTTAGAGCTGAAAAATTAACTCTTATTCCCCTCATGAACATAGAACAGTATTAGTCCATATTTGACCCAGGGTCAGGATTCCATATGTTATATGTTTTCTTGTTTTTTCTTAATTTCAAAATGAGTTTCAGGGTATTTGTTACACAAAGTAGTCAGCCATAGTTTTATTGGAAGATCTGAACACTCATTCTTAAAGCTGACAAACTCTGGAGAAATGTTAATGTCAAGCCAGAATATGGGTGCAAGGTTTTTTTTACCTACTGAACTACCAAAGAAAGAAAGGTCAAGGGAGTGCCACTGTATGAGGAACAATTGCATGCTGTATGAAATTTCTAAGAAGAAACAGTGAAACACTAACTGGAAATGTGCGACAGTTGACTTCTAAGTAAGGGAAATGCATAACGTTTTGTTACAGTCTAGTTGCTTCTGGAAGCGCAGAGCATGACAATCATAGCTGTGTGAGCAGGTCAACAATCCAACTACAACTAAATCCAACTACAGCTGTCAAACCTTTTTTCTTTTTACCTGCCCTGTCAGAATTTAGATGGTACACATTTCAAAGGAAGTTGGAATCACTACATTGGAAAACTACAAAAAGCCATCCAACAGGCATGACAACCTTGTCCTGGATCCTGAACCACAAATTCCAACATTATCATGTTCCTGATTAGCAAATAATGCCCGTATGTTGCTCTGAAGCTGGCTGGTTCTGCAGGGTTTGTTTTTTTTGTAAAATGAAAGTCATAGTTCAAGTCAACGGCAAAGCAAGAGAGATACTCAGACAAGCAGAGAATTAATAATCACATTAGTGAGTTTTTGTGTCATATAAACCATCTGCATGCAAGCTGGGGGTTAGGAAATGAAAACCCTTATTCAACATTCATGTCATTGTCATGCACAGTTTCACTTTGACACCTCGATAACCATCACAATCACTCAACAGAGGGTGACACAGCTGTGGCCCAGCATTGCAGTGTAGGGGTGTGATCTTGACATGCAGACCATTCCTCCCACATTACCTTCAGGGCCTTAAAGACCGAGACTTGCTTCAACCCGTCATGGGTGATATCTGACAGGTTGCTCTTTAAGCCACAAGGAGATTTGAGGGAGAAAAATCACACTCGTGGTTAGTTGGAATGAGTCAGCATGGTCATGGGGAACAAAAAGACCCCCAAAAATTACAGGTGGATCTGAATAAATTAGAATATCAATGCATTGCATAAATGTTTTACAAACAGAATTATATATTTCAAGTGTATCTATGTCTTATTTTGATGATTATGGTTTACAACTAATGAAAGTTTTGAAAATTAAAAAAAAAAATACATTAGATCAATAAGAAAAGGATTTTACAAACACAAATAATTGTCATCATCCACGACGGATATGCGACAAAAGAGCAGTACTCAACACCCTAGCTATTGACAAAGTTGCATCCAAGCACTTGTTCCTTCCACTCAATTTTCCATGGAAAGTTTAGTGGAATCTTCACTGGAGATAGGCACCAGCACCCGTCCCGACCTCACTTGGGACAAAGGTGTTAAAAGATGGACGGATGGATGGAAGCTTAGTGGAAGAAAAAACTCCAGCCTTGAAACAACTGTAAAACAATAGTTTGGTGGAGTTTGGAGAATGTAATTCACAGACATTGATATAAACCACAACAGATCAATGCTAAAAAAGCTTGGCTTTTTATAGAGTGTTGTTTCCAAGCATATTAATGGAAAGTTGAATGGAAGGAAAATGTCTTCAAAGGACTGTGAAGCAAAGACCACTCATGAGTTTGGGGGATAATTACAAAGCCTGACTACTGGGGAAGACAGATTGTCCAGATGACCGTCATCTATACTCTTCATCTGAGTTTGGCTCAGATATAAAGCAGCCGACTCTCTTCAGTGCTTTGAAATCCACCGCATGAACATAACCAGAACTACACCTACACAGTACATGAGTATACTTTTCAGTTGCATTAGAAATCATTTTCATTATTCCTATCTACTGCTCTAAGTATGTGAGAAATAATTTCCATTAGATGTAAGCCATAATCATTCAAATTAACAGAAAAAAGCACTTTAGAAAATATCCCACTCAATTGTGTGCACTCAATGTATGTAAAATACAAGTTTTTCTCACTGAACTGAATAAATGAAAATGTACTTTTTGAAAATACAGATTAATTGAGATGCATCTTTGTGTTAAAATTGCACGTGATATGCATGCATAATACAGTTTAGCAATAGAGACCAGGATGTATGGGGCTGGTCTTTATGACATTGCTGACAATCTGACAATAACATCGTAATAAAAGCATTACCCACAGAAAAGACCAGGTGGAACTAATTTAAGACCCTGTATGACTACATCACACGCTGCAGGTTTTCTGTACCTGAGCATGAATCTCCACATGAGCACTGACAGATAATTAGAAACTCTGGCAGCAGTGTTAGTGCTGAAGTTACCTCACTCCAGCCTTGAACTGAACACTATGTGGCACAATAATACCATATTGTAACAAAGAAGCAACTAGGGGCTGTATGGATGGCTCACTCCTGTGGTTTCAAAAAGTCTTTTTCATGTTAATGGTTATTGGATTTTTTTACACAAAAAAGCATGCAGCTAACACATGCTCTAACAGAAAACCTCGAACGAGCTCGTTATGGTTCAATCCATGTCATCACACGGTGCTAATGCTAAGATTACAAAGATGCAGAAGCATCGGTGGACTCACAAAATTTGCACTACACTCAGAAGTATCGCTCTCACAAAAGATTAAGCCAGAAGCTCTCCTCTCACTCAAGTTTCCACAGCCTAAGCTGCCTGTGAAGACACCCTTGGGTGGAGACGCAGGAGAATAAAGAGGAAACAGAAAGATAGTTCAAATCGATTCTGTATTTCTGTATACACATTTATGTAAAATCATTTGGCTAAGAAAATGAAGGACTAATTGTGGGGTGTGCTGTTCATTTGCTGAAGAAAATCTCAAGAGAGATTTTGAAAACTAAAAGTTTATTCATCCAAGGCTCTCCTTTAACAATAGCGACCGCAAATGTTTTTATTAGATCGAGTCCTTGAGCGGCAAGCACTAAATACAGACATTTCTACACCCAAATTGTGTTTGCAATGCCTTGCAAAACTATTCACACTTCTTGAATGTCTTTTCACATTTTGTCAGTCTCAAACTTTAACTTATTTTTAATTAAATTGTATAAGATAAGTGAATAAAAAGTGACATTATTGTCAGTAAGGAAAATACTTCATGGTTTCACATTTTTCACAAATACAAATCTGAAAGGTGTGCAGTACAGTGCATTGCTTTTGGGCCCCATGCACTACAAATTCAAAAATTCATTAGTAAAGTAGCAGAATTTTGAAAACCATAATTTCCCTCTACATCACGCTTATATTGTGACATTTCAGTTGATCCTATGCATAGAATCCAAATGACAACATTTAATTTGAGGATGTAATATAATCAAATGTGAAAACATTCACAAAGGGTGAATACTATTGCAAGAAAACTGTACATAGAAATGCCTGGAGTATCTACAGCACAGATTTTACTGTATCAAAACGTCTTTGACAGCAAACTACAATAAAAATCGGTCACTGTCAAAACATAGAAATGGTAATTAAAAATAACCTGCATTTCTGCTGCATTCAGATTAACAGTATATTTGCACCTTATGTTTTTTTCAGATTTAAACCGACACAATGATAATAGTTATTTGTAGGTCTGACGTTATTTCATCTAAAAGCACAGTTATAGACTAGTAGGTGAACTTGTCATGGGCTCTGACATGACTTAGATCTACTTTGTTGTATAAAAGCTGATGGGTAAAATAATGAAGTTCTATGCAATAACACAATCTAATGTTGAGAAATTATGGTAACCTTACATTTCAAGCTTTACTTAACCTATAATCCATGATTGGTGTAAAAACTGTGATTAGGTTCTTAAGTTTCACCCCTAAATCAGAATGTGCAAATGTCAGAGTGTGAATCTAATTTTTAATAACTCAACAAACAAACAGATGAAGTCACAGTAAATAAGTATTTTGACAAAACAAGGGTGTCATTGTGTAACATTAGCAAACAAATCAGTAATTCATATTTTAACAAGCGTTACACCGCATTTATGCAAATTTTGATTCAGTGTCGGTAAATGAAGCGTATATGCTTCAGATGGAAAATATGAAGCCTGCTAAACAGGAAAGCAATAGCCCAAACTATTCATCTAGAGCTGTTTATTCACCAGCATATAAATAAGGAGATTTTAGTGACTTACTGGCAAATTCTTCGCCGAGTCCAGAAAGACCACTAACAGTGCTGACGAGAGTCCATCTTTTGCTGGGCTTCTATCTGCGCGCACACATCTTAAAACCTGTGGATACAGGAATATGCATCAACATGCCATAATTACATTCAGTAAAAAAATAACAATACTTAGTGTTACCTGGTCCAGCTTCTCTGGGGTGGAGAATAGAGACAGCCATTCCAATTTTAAGTGTAGTTTCCCTGTAGGTGTTTCTTCCAGTTCAAACCACTAAACAATAACCAAAAAGAATAATTAGAATGAATATTTTGGTCTTTTTTTGTGACACACAAAGCAAAACGTTAATTTTATTATGTCTGGCCCTCTTCCCAGAATAACAGGTTAAATATTTTCTGAGCTGCTTTTATTTTCCTTTTCAGTAAATGAAACAAAACCGAAAACTCACAGGTTTTTTGTTTGTAGCTAAACAAACACATAGTTTGAACAAATGTTTATGTCTACTTTCGTTAAAATTAGCTACACATATATCTGCACTTTAATGACATAGTAAATGGTGTGTTCATAGGAGAAAATAGACCAGGGAATCATAATTTTGCAGTTGTAGAAAAACCAGGAGTATTCTTTTGTCATTATGCCCAGAGGTTACTCTACCTACTGTAAGGATTACAAGTAAAAAAAAAAAACATATTTCTCAGCACATGTGCATTCAAACATCAAAGGGACATGTCTAAATGTAGATATTGTACAGTATCCTGTTATGTGATTGATTAAGCTAAAAGGATACAAAACTCCAAAAGTGAAACTATGCAGTTTATTATGGTATGTATCACTGTGTTTTCTGTTTTTCACATGGCTGCCATACCTGATTTTAAGATTGGCTTTTGTTATGACAAAACTTTGTTTTATTTCAATCAAGCAATCAATCAGTTTTATCTATAAAGCACCCGGCATGTTGAAGGCAGCTTGCTGGAAACACGAAATAAAGGGTATTTCTGAACTGGGTTTGAACCGTCCAGGGTCACAGTCTGCAGGTGCAAATACCAGAGTTGTGAAGTAAACTGAAACTGGTGAGATACTCCCTTTTCCTCCCCTCCTTGTAAAAGGGCTGGTGGATAATAAGCGCAATGTACTTTCATCTTTTCTTCACTTCCCTGGACTAGCCAGGGGAATCATTGTCCATATTCTTTGCTTAATTTCTTAATAAAATAATAATAAAAATGCATTTTGATTTGTTATTGATTGACTCAGTGTTTCACCTTAGGTAAGACTTATTTATTTACTTTACACTTTAATGCCAAGCTCAGAAAGCATTAGTCATTTTTTTTTCATTCTGGAGTTTATTAATATTAACTTTCAAGTGCTAACAGAACACACCATAGCTACAAGTCTGAGAAGACAGGCTAACACAAGGGAGCTTAGAAGCTAACAATAGTTAGCCTGACCAGCTAGCACAAATGAATGACACTGAAAAAAAATCACAGAATTTAAATATGAACACAATAAAAATATATATTTTTTTATTATTATTTATATATTTTACCTCCACAAGACTATATAAACTGAATAGGTCCGGTTAACTGTTTGAAGTTGCATACAAAAACAGATACAAGAACACAAAGACAGTAGGCGATTCCTCTCTTAAAATAATTGATGAGTAGCAAAATACAGCCAGAGTGAATTTTAGTTTTCCTACTTTGTCATTCAAAAGATCAGTAAATCCTGTCTTACTATTTATTTTTAGTTGGGCAGTAAGAGAGAGGTCACACTAAGAGAAAGAAGTGGGTTCTTGGAGTAAAAAGTGTAAACTAATGCTTTTAGCACTGCTTTCTATTTGACCTAACAGAGAAAAACCAGCTGTGGACATAGGCCAAATGTGTTCATCAGTGGTTGAAATGAATCATTTCTGACAGATTAAGGGTAGCTGATTTCTCTTGTTTTCAGTTTGGTCCGAAGCTATATCCCAAGCAGGACTAAATTTATTTATTTTTTCTTTCCCCTGCAAGAACACCATAATATTTTGAAATGTGTTTTTTACAGGCCACATGTTAAAAATAAACATTATAAAACAATCTTACCTCATCAACCTTCTGTTCATTGTACACCTTGGTCAAGTCAATCAGGAGGCTGCAAATAATGACTAATAATCAGTGAAAATTCAAGGCAGAAAACAGTAAGCATAAAATGAGGCCAATTAATTCCATTAGAGGCAGGCAGATATTGATTTGCTGCTCAGTGTTATAGCACTGAGTGCAGAGTTATAGCTTTACCACAAATTAATCTATACAATTTACTGGTGGGACAATAACTGTGGGATAATCACCGGCTCATTACGAATAAGCTCTACATGAAAAGAATGTTAATAAATAGCTGCATTACAAGGAGTTTTGTTTATCCATCAGCTGAACAGATGAGGTGCAACAAATCCCGTTTCATTTTATAAGATGTGTGATAAAAACACAGCAGGGTAGGAAACAAGGGCAGCAAACCTTCCAAGGAAATCATCTTTGTCCGGATCTTCATCAAACAGCTCAATCTCCAGATGCTGACCAGAAGGTTCGTACACAAGAGCCTGATAGACACATAAACATGCAGAGGGAGGCTTGCTTAAACTACTAATCAGCAGATAGATTTTGAATTAAAGCAAACTGGGAGAAGACAATCCTAATATTTGGAAATTAAAACAGAGCTTAGTTCACTTCCATAAGAGGAAACTAACAAGGGGAACAAAATCAATCAGTGTTCTTCCTGAGATTATAAGATTAAGAAAAGCCCTTTGTCTGGAGAAGCATTGCAACTTCATCACCTCATAAACCTCATTCCACTTGGGATGGAGGCTCTCCTTAATCGTCTTGCTCTGAAACATTTGGTTGCTGACATGCAGGATGCCATAAGGGTCCGACTTTCCCTTGATGAGTCCTCCGAGAAATTGATCCTTGCCTTCCAGATCTTGAGCCTCGAGGAAGTGAATTCTTAGCACTCCCTGTGGAGAAATGCAGAGCAGAGGGATACATTGTTTTACTGTTAAGTGAAGTTCCAGGAGTTACTTGTTGTTATTAGCTTTTGAATGTCTCACCTGGAGAGACTAACTTTGGGAAAAGTTTGAAAGAAACAGTGTAGCTAAGATAAAAATTCATCATAACTGGTAACAGAAAAAAGTTCATTTAAATTGTCCACACACAATATGTGTGCTCCTTACTAGTCCAACACATTATTTTAATAAATATACAATTGTTTAACTTTCTATTAAACAATTGTTGGTCTTTATGAGGTCCTGACAGGCACGGGTCTTTAATCAGACCCAGCCAAGACTTAAGCCTGTTCACACATTAATAATGCAAAACATTGATCATGGTGCTACTTTCTCAAATGTTTTAAAACATCTTTACATAAAATGTATAAAAGAACAGAATCCTACTGGTATACATAACATTTCATGTCTCTTTTGTTCAATTTCATATGTTGTTTTTGTAATTAGGATTAGGGGTAAAGAATTACACTTTCTTTATTACACTTTCAAATCATCTTATCTTATTTCATAAGAGATCATAGGATATCGTTTTGTTTGTACAAATAAAAGATTAACCTAATCTTTTATTTATAATAAAATGTATTACTGATCTCACATCAAAATCTTATCTGTAATAGCTCTTACAAAAATGCAAATGTGTGTTATTTGCACCAGAAACTATCAGATAAAACCTGCAAATTTCCAAACTTGCTGCCATTGATAAAAGTTTGAGTGGAAAAGCTTTGACTTTTCTCAGAAAAACACTATATATCTTCTGAATAGCCTAGAGCTCTTTCATTTTCTGACAAAAGTAAGTATATTTCATTGAATTAAATGTGGCACTAAAGACAGCTAGGGCAGTGCAAGGTCGAGCACAGATTTTAGAAGTATGACTTGCTTCAGTACCTTAGGCATTGGAAATCGTAGCTTGGCCAGGTCCTCCACACCAACCAGAGGGATAGTGATTCGGTTGGGTAAAACCAAATAACTGTAGATTATGTCTTGAATCAGATTGTTAGAGAAGCCGCTGTAGGGACAGGAAGGACAGAGATGGAGGAAAAGGAAGATAAACAGGCTGAAGTATTTAGTTTTACAACAAAGACAGGAAGAATACTCTGTGGCTATAAATATCCTCTTACTGTCTAATTCTTTTGTGGTATATAGGAACATTGCTTGAGCTGGTTTATGCTTCTTCTAGATGATTCTAATATTTCAGAGATGCATGACAACAATGGTGAAGTGGCAAAACAAAATTGCACAGTGGTACTCTTTTATTAAGCTAACTTCAGAGGCAAAACTGGATAATTATAATCACTGAGAACTGTAATTAGAATGAATTTTCATCAACTGGTCAGGATTCTCCTCTAAGATAGATGGTTGTTATTACCAAGGAAGTGCCCAAGTAACATGACGTGTCTATTCTGATGAAAATTATTGCTTCAGATACGAATTAGATGCAATCCTGAAAAGGTCTTGGGAGTGATTTCTCAGCATTAATCAGCCAAAGAGGGAAAATGCATCATTGGCTGCAGGAAACATGATCAGGCTGCAAAAACAAATAACATCTTGTCACACAGAACTTAATGAGTTAATTCCCAGTGACTCCGACTCATTCAGTCATATAAAAATGTACCGCAGCTTGGTTTCAGTCTGCATGTAATTTGTGTCCAAAATTTGGAGAAAGCCATATCTATTCTGTCTTGTTGAATTCTTTATGTCTAAACCACAAAAAATCACTTAAAACACTGGTGACTCTGCTTCATAGGCGACTGATCTTATTGGAAATATATACTGTACATACAAACAGTGTTCATACAAACAGCTTCAAAGCTAGTCTGATCAAATAATAAAACAAAACAAATTAATAACAAATTTAATAGATGCAGGCAAAGAGAAAATTCATTGCAAGAGTTTTGCCCAAGGAACAATATAAATACAGCAGAAAACTGGTGTGTAACTTTTCTATGATTCCAAGTATTTCTGTAAATTATGGAGATTTGGGCTTACAGTTAATAAAAACCAAAACTTCATTTCCTTAAAAAAATAATATTACACTAGACCAATAAGAAGGATTTTTAATCCAAAATGGCTGCACCTGAAACTCTGTGGAAGAAGGCTTAGCCACCAAAGATCATTGCTAAAGAAGTTGGCTGTTTATATGTGAATCCAAAGATCATTGCTAAAGAAGCTGGCTGTTTATATGTGAATAATAATGGAAAATTAAGTGGAAGGAAAAAGTATTAAGAAAATCATGAAGCAAAGCCCAATCAAACACTTGGTGGGCATTCACAAGATCTTTACAGAACATGAAATCATTGCATCATGAACCAACAACTTCAGGACCTGGGATACACTGTTTCATTCCTTGCACTTTTGAATCACACCCACAAGCTGATAGACTAAATACCAAAAATCCAAGTGTAATCATAAAAATAATTAATTAATAAACCTCCGATGGATTTAATTGAAAGACCTGTTTATGGAGGTTTAACAGAATAAAGAGAATGAGATCTAGTTTTCTGTTCCATATCCAGAGTTCACAAGTTATTTGGTAGGATAAGAAGTATCGAGTTAATTTTATGTCTGCATTAAGAAATGAACAGAGGACTTCCATGCTCAGCTTAGAGATTAGTTAGCTTTAGGCAATCCAAGACTACTATGACAAAACAACAAGATAAAATACTGTGCAACACAAACGCTTGAGTGCTGACAGATTGGGTTACAGAAGAGCAGCGTCATCCTGATGCTTTTAATTCTGCAGCCTTTAGCATGATTTATGTCTCTAGACAGTGAGCACAATGCAACATGCTTTCTATCAACTAAATGATCTCTCTGAATTTTATTTTTACATCAATTTAGAAAATAATATAACATTATATATTGGTTAGTTGACACTGCTAGTTTGCATTGTGAGAGGAAAAACCTTTTACCTATTTGCATTGCAACTATTTTTAGAGTCATGCTAGTTTAGAAAACCTGCAGGTCTAGTAAATACTCAATCATCAACATAAATCTAATGTCAGCAAAGAGTTTCACATTCATTTCAAAATGTAAATTAAAATAAAATACAAATGTACTAGTTGTATGGGAACTGACATTTAGTTTCATTTGATTTACAGTGGCTTGCAAAAGTATTCCTGCTCTTTGTATTCTTTCAAATTTTAAGAGTGTTTCACCAATAGAATTTACTGTATAACTGTGACGTTTTTACATGTTTCAAACAAAACTTGACGGCGGTGCTAGGTCCAGCCAGGCTTTGTGGACAGCTGAATGGTTGCTATGGGAGATTAAAGGATTCCTCAGACATAAAAGAAAGAATCAAGGCAACACTTTAAGAATTGATTGAGGTTAATATCGTGTTATCCTGGAAGAAAACCTGTTTGAGGCTGCAAAAGACTTGAGGCTGTGGCTTAGCTTCAGATTTCAGCAGACCACATTATACCCAGAGCTATGAAAGGGTTGAGATCAACGTTCTGGCTAGAATGGCCCAGTCAAAGTCACTTCTAATTAAAAATCTGTGGCAATGTGCAAAAATTGCTTTTCAAATATGTTCTCTGTCTAATCAGACTGAGCTTGAGGTAATCTAGTAAAACTGCAAAAATATGAAAAGGTTCCAGGGTTGTGGATCCTTTTACATTGCGCTGCCCTTATTGTTTCATTATTTTTATTTTTGGTGTAATAAAAGTCAAGTAAATATGTTTTATTTGGCACGACTTAAAGGTAAGAATAGTAAGAATTACTTCCAAATTTTACAAACAGGATCCTCTGAGCGATTTTAGTTGCAATTATTAAAACACTTACTGTTTTTAACATGACAGAATAACACATTTTTTAAACTGATAAATTAACAGTAACTTTCATTCAAATGCTTAAAAACTAATACAGATTTGCAGTTGTTTTTAAAGTTTGTGATAATTAACTTTATCATAAACTTTCTCCACTTCTTTCATATTTGCTAAGAACTAAGGGCCCCTCCCTATTTTTTTTCAGTTTTATGCATTGTAACATTATAAGACCAACAAGGTCAACCCCAACTAATTAAACAGGTAAAATATAACCCTTCATTACAAATAAACAACAACTGATTAATAATGCATAGCCATAATAAATACTTACAAATAAGTGAGACAATACAATACCACAGTAGTTTTTTTCAGAAACATTATCTGGTTCATTAAAAAAATCAGAAAGTGAAACATAAGGCAAATTTACTTCTCAATGGAGACTTTCTGTTGGTCTGTTACCAAGAGGAAATTCTCAATTTATCCATCATCAGTTTATCATTGAGGGAAACGGTTATATGATGACAAAGCTGAAACATTACTGGAAAAAAGAGTTAAAGGGATTCCTGCTGCATTAGTGCTTGTAGTGGCATTTTTCTGCTCTCCTGGCATAAACACCAGAACACCCACATATCTGTGTGTGTGAGTTATTTATGTTAGTATACTTCTACGGACTGCATACATACTGTATATGCACTTTACTGGCAATTTACAACATGATGGTTATGGTTTTTACATACCATTGAGTCATACAAATTTCAATGCCTTCGCTGTGCTTGTGTATGATTTGTACTAATTGCTGTGCCAGTCACTTTATCATTTTTGCTGTAGCAGCTACCAGCCTGCCATAAAATCTATATGTTATAGAACAAACATTCATCGTCCACAGACGATAAATGCTGTTGGCATTAATAGTCCCTGAATGTGCCCTCTTGCACAGTGAAGATATAAATGTTTTCAGTTACACAGTAAAATGTTCCCTCATCAGCAGAACTCATTGGCACCTACATTAGGGTGTAACAGATATTCACAACTCTCCCAAGAAATCTTTTAATGCATTCTCCAATGGCAGAGGTTTAAATGTGCAGCATTGTGATCAAGTACTGGCTCCTTTGTAGGTTAATTCTGTTTTTGTGAAATTTGCATGTCTAAGATTTTCAAACAAACTTCAATATCAGACAAAGATAATTTCAGTATTTCCAAAAGGCAGTTTTATTATGATAATTTCATTTACAGTGAGTTAAAATGTATGCAAACTAACCTGTGCCTACATAAAGATGTAGTTTTAGTGTTTATCCTCATTGTGTTGTTTTATAACCAAGATCAAATCTTGGTTCATCCTGAATGGATGCCAAGAAAGGACTAAGAAATTAGATTTTTTTTTTTAAAGGAAGAAATATAATCTGTTAGATAGTTACATGCAGTTGAATCCAGCTCTCTTTTTAGGTTATCCTTAGGGATTTTTAACATCAACCTTGTAAGACTTTGTCTGTACACTTTCATATTCATATAATATCTAAATAGCAGGGCAGTACCAGGGCACATCTATTGATTAAAATAATAGATAGCATCTAAATCTGATGTGTTTGTGGCAGAAGAGTACAACTCTTGTGAATCCAATGCACAAATGAAGCCAAAACCATTTTCCTTTAGAAAAATGCAACAGATACATTTTGACAACATATTAGCCTTTTAAAATATACAATGATCCAAGCTGATACTGTGTATTCTGATGGGAAAGTTGTTCTCCAGTTACACTGCTGTATCTTTCAGCCCGATGTGGGCTGGGGGAGCCTCTGAGCTCCTGCACCGAGGACAATGAATAACGGCAAAACAAGCACAGGCACCAAAATGGATTGTGAATTCAAATTAACCAAAGTTAGCAACAATAAACAGTAGATTTAAGTACAATATTAATAAGTGTATAATTATAATTTTCCACTTGTCTGTTAATTGTTATTCTGCAAAACGACAACAGTCACCCTTATGATCACATGAGAATGTTTACAATTATAATCACAAACACTTGCTCAGTTTTTAAAACATTTCTATGCAATTAGAATCTACAGAATGTAATAAACATTTACTGCACAGTAAACCTTATGCATCTAATAAGACATTTTGCTTTTACTATCTGCCTGTACAACAGAAGCTTCTTCCTCCTTTACTGCAAGTGCTCCCCACTACCGCATCAACCAACAAACCCCAAGGTGAACAGATTCATTTCACCCCCGCAGAGCAAAGAAACAAAGGGATGAAAGATAGGGTCCACTGGGCTCTGCTTCTGTCAAGTCTTTCTTCCCCACCACTGTACGTGACAAGCAGTTGAAATCCCAGAAAATTACATGCAGTATTAATGACTCTGTCACTTTCACAGCAGTTTAAATAATATAGGAAACCACTCAAGATGGAAGCGAATAATTGTGTCTGAATGGCTCTTAATTAGCTCCCATTTGCTCTCTATCCAGCCTAGTTAATAACCATGGGGGAAAAGTTAAAGAATAAAGAGCAATAACGAGGAAAGAGTTTACAAAATAAAAAAAATTCTAGCCTTCTTGTGCTCAGTTAGATAATTTGCTTTAAATATACGCATGGATATCAAGGTGTTACCTAGTAATATGTGACTGATTGTCTTTGTCTATAATGACTTAAATAATGAAGGTACACGTCTATAAAAAAGCAAAACAAAAATGCATCTAAGGTCCCTAAGATGTAGCACTGAAAACTTCAATCATGTCTTAAAGTAGCTGCTTTTTTGTGGAAAAACAAGAAAATCAAGTTTGCACTGACTTACTTGAGCCCAGGAATGTCCAGGATATTTGAGAGGCCAGTCCAGTTTATGTCTAGAAGCTAAACCATAGGGAAAAAAACAAATAAACAAAAAAACAATGAGAACATACACATATACCCATGGGTAAGACTGCAGGAACAAAGAGTATGAATGACTTCAACTGGATTCAAACACTTAACGTTATTGTTTTCTGCCACCAACCTCCATTTACCGCTTGGCTTCATGTTTTCTGGCCAATAAACTGGCTGACTGATTACAGCACACACAGAAAACTTATCTCAAGCAAACTTATATATCAAAAGTTTTCTTGGAAAAGTTGCTCTTGTTTTATTCCAACAAACTTTTCTTACCTCATAATTCTGTCATATTTATTATCTTAGCCTCACCCAGATCACCCAGCAGCCCCTATAAAACATTGTCAACCTCTTTAATTCCCTTGACCTCAGAGTTTTCTGACTCATCTTAAAATGGATTAACTTCTTTTTCTCACAGGTTTAAATAGTAAACGGCACACAGTGAGAAAGAAAACTATTTTGGAGTCAGGCCTGACTGATTACTATGTAATATCAAACTTTTCATCAACTAAGAATTTAATCTTCATACTTTAATTTAAATTAATAGAATTTTAAATTTATGACAATGTTGATAAATATCTTCAGTTTTGTGCAGAAGTTTTAAAACCATCACCTATCCTTTCCATGCTGTAATATATGCAATGACCCCTACATAATATGAGAATTTGTAAGAAACGTCTTAAATATTTTTTTTAGAAATAAGTTTTTAAAGAACATAAATTCATATGTAGCAAAGCAAACATTTCAGTATTAATCTCTGTTTTAGAGATCACAAATTGAAAACCAAGCTAAAAACTAGAATATTTTATGAAAATGTGGGACTACCCTCCATTAGACAATGAAATGAGAGAAGAAACAAGGAATTTTTTTGGAGGAGACAGCTTAACAACAGGACACTCATCGTCATCACTAGAAAATGCTGTGTGGAAACTTCAAATATTTGTCAACCAAATCCACAACCCATAAAAGTCATGAAATGCTGCAGCCAGACCTGGTTATGTAAGTGGAAAATATTCCAGAGCTAATTTGTCAAAATGGAAGAATTCAAAAGACCTGTTTTTAGGGGTAGTCCACCAGTTACCCCTTTCAGTTAGTCTAGCTGGTGTCAGATGACTATCTAATAAGAACTCTACATTCCTAAAGTGGAATGTAGAAACTCTTCTCTCCATTTGATGATATAACTGTAGCAAAAAAAAAAAAGCATCTGTAGGGTCCTGGTGACTATTATCAACCAGCTCAGAATAAAAAAAAACATTCTGCATTTTTATCTCATTCTAACAAAACAGCATTTGTTAGTTTAATGTCTTTTCTACCTTGAGGGCCAACCAGAGGATACTTGGCTCCATAATGTCTGTGAAACACTACTGTATGTAAAATACTCAATGCAACAAACATATCGAGGGAATAAAATGTTAGAAAAGCTGGTGGACAGACAGTCCACAGACAGCAGGCAAGTCCTTCTGTTGCTTGGGCATCAAGTGACATACTAGCTAGCTACCATTGTGAAGTGGTATCTAAAAGAAGATACCACTTCACAATTTTCACCAGACAAACACTTTTTTTTTAAACCACACTTGCCTTTACTAGGTTCAGCTTGGTAGTATATATTTGAACAATATTTTCTCTTCAAAACTGCCTTAATCAGTCGTAGAAATTCAAAAAGGATCACAAATATTCGTTAAAGCTTTTGTTCTGTAAAGACATGATTACATCAAGTGGTTTCTGTAGATCTGTGTGCTGTACATCCATTATGTGAATTTCTTGTTTCACTACATTTCAAAGATGGTCTGGTTAGATTGCTAATTGGGTGGTTGGAAGACAAATTCTCCATCATGGTACACTACCCTGCTTAAAGTAGTTGTTAGGAGATTAGTACAGTATGGTCATAAAATCTCCTATTGTCAAAATGTGACATGCAGCCACATTTTTTCTTCGTACAGTAACTGATGGTAGCTGCACCCCTGCATGGTATCCTACTGCTACAGCCCATCTCATTGAAGTGGTGAAATGTTGCATTTTAAAATATACTACAGTATTCAATGCACCTTGTATTTAACAAGCTATTTTTGCTATTGAGCTATTTTTGCCTTCCACTCATGTTAATTAAACCAGTCTACCTGTTATCCTTTGGCCTCTGGATATGCTACCTGCTAGGAAACTTTGTTTGCAAAGTTTTAAGATGACATGTGTGAAAGTCCCAATAGAACAACAATTTGTAACCTTGTGTTACAAAACTGACACCAAAAGCATACCCTGATCACCATGGATATCAATATAAACAGAGTTAGAGTAAGCTTGGATATTTCTCTGTATAGAACTGCAGAAAAAGAGCTAAATGAAAGTGTTGGACATTTACAGTAACTACAGGAAAGAATATGTTCTTAAGGATTAAAACAAACGCTGCATGCAACATTAGACACAGTTTACAGTTTTAAGAAACAGCATTAAAAGCACATATCCCTGAACAGAAATGAACACAAAACACCTGCTTAATAATATATTCACAAAAGCCACGGAGGCCGTCTGGGGTCTCATTAGTTTTCAGAATAATGAGGTGAGGAACATTGTACTCTTGCTGCATGGAAAAGCTACTATCAATGTTATTTGTGATCACATAAAACCTACCAGTTCCAATAAGGAAAAGATGGGGGAAGGTTTGTGATAAAAACAAATCAAAGAGATGATTGAACAGAAAGAAGTCAGTGCAGGGATGCAAGCAGAATCAGCCTCTCAAAGGGCTTTGATCTGCTTCTGCCTCACAGCTCTAAAAGCAGTGTTTTCTTAATGAGCCTTTCTCACTCTTGTTCTCAGGCTCCCCTGCTTCTTCTGCAGCAGACTACAGCATACAACACCAAACGCTGCAAGGTGGAGGGGGAGGACTGCGGGACTGTGAATGATCGGGTGGGGATTCTCAGGGGGATTTGTGATGTAGATACAAGACTCCAGCTCATTGACAAAACAAGTGTGCTGAGAAAATATTTTACAATGAAGCTTTTGGAGATGGCTTGGCTGATGTGATGGATAAAACAGGGAACATTGCAATTTTGAAGGTTAATCATTGACTTCCTCTCCTGCACACAACTGCTACTTTTTTTGTTCTTAAACACATTTTTTTTTAATAAGAGCAAATTTAAGAAACACCTTGACCTCCACACAGACATGTTTGCACTGCTGCCTTGCAGAGATTTTAATCAATAACACTCTGTGAGCACTCAATCTGCAGCCCATCGGGTATATTTTAAGGAGAACATCTCTGGGGACCACAGTCAATATTTTTGAGCTTCCAGTGTAGAATACCAATATCTGAATACCAGAGAGCAGAGTCAATATCTACTGTACACTGGGTCCTGTTTTGCCTACATTTGGTCAAAGAGATACTGTACACCAAACCAGATAGTCTTTTTTTGCTGAAAGACTTGAATACACTCTTCATATTATAGCTAGCTATGTGGGAGCAGATATTTGAAGAAATAATAAATACAACCAGGATTGTATTTCTGGTGATTGTATTCCAAGTTTCTGGTGGGTGATACAATTTATGAGGGATGTGTGCCATATTCCTAGTCTCTAAATAGGATAATTTTGGTGATGAGGATTATACACATTTTCACTCATTTCATTTAAAACAATAACTCTGAATCAGAGATGCTGCAGTCTGTGTTTAATTGACATATTCTTCATCTAACTGCAAGTATCTGTCAGTGACCCGTGAAGATTTGGTGCAAAAGGTCCTTTCACCAAACTTTACACTTGACACAGTGCAATCAGAAAAGTATTGTTCGCCTGGCAACTGTCAAACCCAGACCTATTCATTGGATTGCCAGACAAAGAAGCATAATTTGCCCCTTCAGAGAACACGTCTCTGCTGCTTTACACTACTGCATCTGATGCTTTGCAATGCAATTGGAAACAAAGGCTTGTATGCAGCTATTAAGCCATGGTGATCCATACCAGAAAGCTCTCTATGTACTGATACTGACATAATCTGAGGACCACATGAAGTTTAGAGCTACTTAGTTGCTGACTCTTCAGGCATTTGGTGACCTCTGCACATTATGCATCCCAGCCTCTGCAGATCCCACTCTGATTTTATAGTGGCCTACCACTTTGTGGCTGAGTTGCGGCTGTTTCCAATCACTTTTACACTTAGCATACACTCAGCACTTAACAGCTGATCTAGGAATACTAATACCTTTCTTAATCATAGATTATCCAAGTTTTTTGTCTTGTAAATATGTCAAATTAATCTAGGTGTTTGGTGGAAATTTACTTTTCCATTGGTAATTTTTTTCTTTGATTTACAAGGGTCCTAATTCTCCACTGTAGGTAGAACAATTGTTTATGATCAAAATAATGTTTCACATTAATCAAATTTAATATAGTCCAATCTTAATCAAATGTATTTTCATGACATAGATTCTCTGCAATGTTTAGTTACAAAGTTTAAAATGTTAAAAGCCAAGAGCCAAAATACAGAAGACTGGTCTAACCTGGTGGCTCCAAAATCATTATAATTAGAGACACTCAAATGACCTAAGCAGCCTTACCAACAATTAAAGGCATTTCACAATAAACTTAAATCTTATATTTTATGGCTCACACTTTTTTGAGGATTGAGAGTGTCCTCTAACTGACGATTAAAGCTAAATGATGTTTAGCTTAAATGATGATGTTTATTCTATTACAACTTAAGAGAATCAGGAAGTTAGCTTAAAACATTTTTTTAATGAGGAAATGCCAGCAATTTCCCATAATGCTGAGCAACATCTTCAGTGAACAAACTGTGTGAACACAACTGTGTGAAAGCTCTTCAATGTGTGATTAATTAATTCAATCCAAAAACGCACACTGAAACTAACAATGAAATAATCATGTTTGCAGGACAAGCATCCTCCACAGATTCTCGACTGCAGTCCTCGGCGTCAGCAGTCATTAAACAAAGTGTTTGTTCATCAGAGCTGCAGCAATAAAATCTCACTGCAGAATGTGTTGCATCTTCTATTTACACCGCACAGAGTCACATCTATTGTGATCACACACAGTCCAGACATGGCTAAGACCTCACAGGATCTGGAAATGTCTCATTTATTATTCAGCGACCAGCCTCGTAGGAGAGGAGAATATATTATTTAAAGTCTGGTCCACACAAATTCTTGTGACTTTATTTTTTTTCTATCATAGGTTTGCTGATTTAGCATGTCATTTCTTCTTTACTACTCTAAACTAATGCTGTTATACTGCCATTTGTTTACATGTGGGATTACATCATAATTTATGGCCTGAAGCAGCTTCTTCCATCTGCCTCCTGTAGAGGAGTAATAGCTCAACTTTAGCTCGGTGCCTGGGGTAAAGAAATCTGCCAAAGTAGGTCTGGCTTGATCTGCAGCTATTTAAAGCGCCAGTAAAGCTCCACTGAGTCCAAGCATTTGCTATAAATCGGTCAAACAATTTTAAGCATTGCAGCAGCGGCTCAACAGAGGTGTTGAATTGTGAGATCGATAGAGCGCGTGTACTGGAAAATACCAACAATGTGGAGGCAAATCATGCCAGATGACTTTATCAGACAGTGCTTGATTGCATTTCAAGCAAAGGGAAAAAATAACTAACATCTATCAGGAAATTGAAGCAGTAAAATATAATCCAGGCACCTTATGAAGTGATTAAGGGGGGATTTTTTACGAATAGTTAGAAGAAAAGCAACAACTGGCTTATAAGATGTAACATACAGTCCATGGCAAAAGTACTTTTCCCTCCTTTTACTGAAATTCAATCACACACTTCACTGTGCATGACTTCGGATGATGGACAAACACAAAGTAGTACTTTAATGTGTTTTTGTGACATAGATACAAAATGATATATTGTTCTAAAATCTTTTTTACAACTACAATCTGAAATTGTGCCTTATGTTTGTATTCAACCACCTTGGGCCAAAACAATTTCTTTCTGAAAATACAACTGCAGCTCTTTCAGGTTATGGAGTATATTTTGTTAATTCTTCTTGTAAAATTAGCTCAAGCTCCATCAGATTGTATGGAGACCTACAGTACATGTTTCCGTAATGCATGGCAAATAGTTGGACCATCAATAGATTTTCCAACTTGAACTGAGAAACTCAGAATTTTTTCTTGTTGACATTTCTATACTGCTCTCTCATCCCAACCACTTAGTTTAGAGGAGATGCCTCTGTAAACTAAGGCTCTCAAGGCAGTAAAGTGAAGGCAGACATTTTACTGCTTTCCTATAAAGCTCACACATTGTTTTATAGCATAACTTTAAACTTCTCCGCAAATTTATCCCTGTGCTGTTTGCTGTATTCCTTGTTTTATAGCATAACTTTAAACTTCTCCGCAAATTTATCCCTGTGCTGTTTGCTGTATTCCTTGGTTTTCATGATGCTGTTTGCTTAAGAACATTCTCTGAGGTCTTTATCTTAGATAAATTGCATGTATCTAAGACAACTGTTACCACTGGACTTTATTTAGGCACTTTCAGATTCTCATATGTAAAATTCTTCCACTTTCTGGAAATACTATATAAAATACCTTTCATGGTAGAATTGGTGTAAGTAATTAGGTCAACAAGCTGGGCAAACCGAATGGCGGTGGCAGCTTTTATCTCCTTTAATGCATGCATTACAAATGCAAATATAATACTGAATGATTTTTACAACACAGGTTCTGGAATAGATCCAGAAGATATCTGGTCCTGTATTTCCACATTTAAGTTATCTGTTCTGATAATTGCTCTCTGTTTAGCATGTTAAATTGGATAATTCCCAAGCCTAGTTTGATTTGCACTTACTGGCTTCTTGAGGAAAAACAGGGACAGTCCTCCAACTAGAGGCACGTCCCCCAGCAAGGGTTCCATCACCACTCTCATTACACCGTGGATCTATGGAAACACAGGAGATAACAAGAGTAATGCATGTGGACATGAGAGAAGGAAGCTTAAGAGAGTTGGAGCTCGACATTCCTGAGCGGTGGAGCGGCCGGGGCTGGCACACACACACATGATAGGCTGGAAACTCGATCGCTGTCAGGCTTTGCACCTGCCAGCTTCATCCTCCACCTTTTCCATACTGTTTTATGGAAATTGCTGGGATTATAGAATCTGAAAAGGTTTAGTTGTGCTGTGTGGTAAACAAAATGCTGCTGAGAACACCAGCAGGGAACAAAAGAAATTTAAAAATGACTTAAACTCAATACAGCTTCTGGTTTATAAGAAGATAAACTGACGTCTGACCCCACAAAAAGCTAATTATATACTGTATGATCAATGACCAATAGGATTTAATCCAAGTGCTCCTGAAGCAAAAAACAACTTGTATTACTGCTGTTCATAATGACTGTAAAAGAGATGCTCTTTGCAGGTCTCCATGAGTTGCACAACGGGAGCAGGGTGCAACAAATGTTTCCTCAGGAGACGATATAAAAGCACTCTGAGGAATAATGCAGATTTCTCCTACCGCCTAATGATCGTCAACAGCAACACAGACAGAGCCGGGGAGATAGAAATAAGTAATGATAGGTTTAGACATCAATATGGGAACATATTGACAACAATTTTTACAGTTAAGCAATATTACAATTGTCTTTACACTTAATGATAATCGACAAGGAAGCCATATACAACGCACTGGAACACATGATCTAATAATAATTTATGTGCCAAGTAAAAATGTTTGTAAGAATAAATCTACTCCCTTAGTGCCTTGATCATGTTGTTATGACTCTATATGTTTCCCTAAAATAACTCTTTCTTTATATGCTTTACAGAATAGTCTTGTAAATAAGAAACGGCAGGACAGACCTCTGCCTCCCATCTCTGTATCCCTCTCTATCTGCTGCTGTATGACTTTTGTTTGATGGTTTTTGCTGAGACCAAAACTCAAGAGAAAGAGGAAGTACCTCAGCAAAAAGAGAGAAATGAATCAAACCAAAGGGATTTTCCTCACCTGAATGCTCTTAATCCCAGCTTTGCAGTAGTAGCGTTTGATGTCCACATCAATCTCAGTGTTCCCAACGAAGCTGGGAGGCAGGGACAAAATCTTATCAGGTTTCCATCACTTTTTATAACAATTTTCAGCTCTTGATTTATTTCCTTTAGGATTTCATGTTACAATGCTCAAAAAAATCAAATGCTCTTAAAAAATATACATGGAAACTGAGAACAGGTGAAACTGCTGCTAATAACTTTTGAGTGATTTTCACAGGAACAAAAGCTGATTATCCTGTTATTTTTATGTTAGTTTAAGAAAAATAAAACTGTTGTTACACTCAATTTTATTATTTAGAGTCATTGCCATGACACCTACTTATGAGTCAATAGTTTATAGTGTAGACTACACAATTCAATACTGTATTATAGTAGTAGAGTGCTCAGTGAGGGATGTTTCTTGACAAAACATTTTCTGTGTAACTCTCTTGATTCCAGGCAAAAAAAATGGCACATTTTGCATGACTGCTAATGAGAAAACAGACTTTTCTAAATTCAAATTACTTAAAAAACAAACTCTGTTATTTTTGAATGATTATATTTAAATAGATTTCAAAGTTAGCTTCCATGCTTATACATCCTCCAAGCTTATTCTCTCCTCAGTAGATGTATAAAAAGCCTTAAAGTAAAGTCAGCATCTATAGATAAGAACTGCAGCACAGAGTTGCACCTTGGGGGTCACCAAGTCTCCAAAATAACATTTTCTGGTTATTTTGGAGGCTTATCAAACTCTTTGTTTGATAAGTCTGACACAAAAAATATATTTTCTGTAAAACCATCAAAAATACATTTTCATCAAAAATACATGATCAGGTGATCATGTATTCAAAAATACATGATCACCTGATCAAAATGTGTGTTTTGATCAGATGATCCTAAGATTCAGCTTTACAGCAATAGGCAGTGCAGGTTGCTCTTGTGTTAAACAGGAGATGAATAAATAGAAAAGTCTCCCATGCCCAATTTTAAGTATGGTGAAAATTTTGTGATGCTGTGGGCCAATGACTTTGCGTTTCCAATCAAAGGCCATTGGAGCTTTTACGTTACATTACTTTACATTATATAACAAGAAAAAATCCTCCTTCTACAAGCTTTATTTATTAACATTGGATTTATTTCCTCACTGAATAGATGTACAAAAAACAAAAATATGATTTTTTCTAATTTTTCTAGTGTGAGAGAATGCCACAGCAAAAAATACTTCAGCATTTTTACAATTACTGCCAATTACTATGGAGGGAACTATAGGCATTTTATAAATAATACATACTTTAGTGATTTTATATTCCCTCAGAGATCTTTCTGGGCAGTTTGCAAGCCAAAAATCAGTGCCAACATGGATGCTTTTGATTATTTCTCAATTTCTCTGTAACTGCCAAGTTAAGGGTCACAAAAGTTGGAGGAGATGTGAAAAGCAAGAAGCAATTAAATAGATGATGGAGAAGTCTGGTCTTAGCAAAATTTGACTTTCTGAAACAAGGTTCACTGAGAGTTTGCTGTCAGCGCTAAATGTGGAATTATTCTGGCCAGGAGTAATATCTTAAAGAATCAAAATGGCAAATATTATTGACTCACCTGATCTGCAGGTCCATGATGATCTGCCTCCGATCCACATTTTCTGTATAAACCTTGACTCCATTGATCCTGAGCGGCTAGAAAATAACAAAAGTAACCATTATGGCAACAACACCACTCCAGCTGATTAACACTATAACAACACCCCCTCAACTCTCACATGCTTGGCACAAGGTCGACCTGTTTTCCAACTCCCCACCCACCCATCCATGGAAAGTATTTGTGACACTGACCTCTCTGTCGTGTATTTTCATGGTTGAGCTAGAACCTCCCCCAGCTGCCAGACAGCACCTGCTGACAGCGGCCTGTTTTGTAACTACTAGAGCAACACATCGGCATTTTCTGCAACACTCACTTTGTTTCCTATGTCGATCTTACTGAAGCAGAAGGTGCTGAGATGGACGTGGCACTCCTTCACCGCCGGCTCGATCATCTCGCGGAACAGTTTTTCCACAAACTGACAGATGTACGGCCACATCTGCATGACAGTCTGCAGGAAAATAAAGGCATATGTCACTTTTTAAGGACGACTTAAGTAAAATCTTTCAGATGTGTTGCTGCTAGTGTCACTCTGTGAATGACATATTGGTTTAAAATATTGAAAATGTACTTCTATTTTAGGAAAGCGGGGTCAGAATTGTTCCCATCAACTGGGACGTCAGAGCATGCAATTTTTATTCACCCCCCCTACTCAGAATGCCACAACTATTTTAATATATGCTCGTGCGTGACTTATAATGCACATCCTGGTTGTTGCCATGGGGATTCACAGCAGGCACAGCATGCTTCTCACACTGGTGCAGACACAAGGCTGCATATTTAAGTTAAATTTGCTGCAGTTTGACAGACAGAGTGTGAAGAGGAAAGGGTAGCAGGGTAATAGACTTTCAGTCTAGGAAACATCAATAAAAAAAAGGGAAAATAAAGATTCACTGAAGTAAACAAAGCAAAAGAGGCAGATGTTCAATTTATTTACCTTGTTTAACCACTCCACCCGCTCTACATCTGGGAAATGGACCTGCAGTGAAGAACAGAGGACATGTTCATTTAAAGAATACATAAAATTCTCATTTACAGAATCATAAGTTTTGCAGCTCTGCTTGTTGGCAGGTAAGTACATTCTTGCTCCATCTGTTAGTGCATCTGTATGTTTTTGCTCATGTTTTCTTTTTTTAAGAGAATAAGGCTAAGTTCACACAGCAGGTCAATTCCGATGTTTTGCTGAAGTTTGATTTTTTACTTGTTTTTGCAAGGTCATTCATACTATTAGTTATATGCAACCACAATCACGACTTCAGTGTCAATGATTTATAACCCCAAAGAAACCCGCATGCACAGAAGAACATTGTCGTCGCACAGCAGCCCACTGTTTACAGAAACAAGTAATGGATGGAACTGTTTATGGATCAATTTTGAAGTTTACTCAGCAATGGGAGCCGACAGTATTGTCACAAACTCATAACAAGATGAAGGAAGCTAATAAAAAGAAAGCACAACTAATAATAACGGCATTTTGTGGAGCATTGTGGACTGAGAGTCAGTGGTTTTCTGTTAAAATAATTTAAGTTATGGAGGCAACAGAGGTAGGAGTTCATCCTGCAATCAGTGGGTCGCTGATTTGAGCGTCCGTGTAATGCCCTTGGGTAAAACACTTCACCCACCTTGCCTGCTGGTGGTGGTCAGAAGGACTGATGGCACGAAATAGGTGCCTGAACTGTCAGCTGGTGCTACAATCCAGTAGCTTGCTAACATGATGATGGGCATGAATGGGACTAACTTATTTCACTGTAAAGGATCTTTGAATGTCCTGAAAAGAACTATATAATTCTGATAGATGTGTTTGAGATTTTGGGGGTTTTAAACCTATCATAAAACGGTTGAACTGATGTGAGTGGCTTTCAGATAAGATTTGACATGTGATGCAACAGCTTCAAGAGACAGCACTATTTCTCAAGACTCAGCATTCCTGTCAAAATGTGGACAGGAAAGTGACAAGAGCAGGGCTATGGGGAGCATAAAGTTTCAGCTAATATTTAAAAATCAGGTTTATAGTTTAATAAAGTTGTCAAGTAGAGCCGCACAGGCGTGAGAATATTGATTATTCAGTCCATGACATCAATGTGGAGGTGGTGCTAAACTTAAAAGACTTTGAGATCTTTAAACTATGTTTAACACACTGGTTTCATTTCTTCTGCAGCCTTCTGTTGGAGACAAAGAGTTACAGCTAAAAGGATTTGACATTTTTCTGACATAATTCTACTTTTATATTCAAAACACAAAGACAAAGTTCACAGAAAATGAGGTTATACCCAGATTATAGAAAGCATGATAACAGAGAAGACTGAGAGACGCCTGTTTAAAACCATGATTGTGGATGGGATTTTAATAAATAGATCACTCCAAGTGGTGCTTTTGAAATGGAATCAAAATTTTAAACTTTTTTACAAATCAAACACTAATGAGTGTGGCTGGTGAAATTATTTTCAGCCCTTTTTTATGCTGTAATCTCTAAATGACACCTGGAAGTGATTGCAGAGGAGCGGGCGCTGCTAGGGCCTTTATCTTCAAATGGAAAGAGTATGGCACACTACAAAACTACTCTAAAAGTGTAAAATTTATCAAAAAAAATAACATTATTACCATCTTTTTAATACACACACGCACAAGATGACGGGTTTATGATTCTTAAGCTATGTTTATAAAAATTCTATGTTCAATCTAAAAATATGAGGTTCGGGTTTAAACAGTCTAATAATTCTAGGCTTTACTCTGAAGAAAATCATATTGAGTCAAAAATTTCTGTTGTGAAATGGCTTTTTAGCGTAGCAGCTAATAGGAATCTAAACTAAGATACCATCTTCAGTGTCAGAGAGGCTTTAACATAACTTTAACATACCTTTAACATACCTGCGTCAAGAATGATAACCTCTATTCAGATGAGTTTTAGCCAAGAAGCAATGGAAAACTTGCTGTGGGTGTAAATGACATAACTTCTCCCTTGTTTAAACATTCATGTCGCCCCCTAAGGGAATGGCACCCTGAATGGTGAGCCACTGAAATGACTTTAAAAATGTCAAATAGATCTACGTACTACAACAATTCTTTTTCAGGTTATCTGCCTCCCTCTTACCCTCCCCCTAAATTCGTCCTCAGTCACAACAATCCTCTGCAAATTGTCCTGTACTGATTCTTGGTTTTCTCATCCTTGTCTTTCCCTACTACCTGGCAGCTCCATAGGCCAAATGATTTGTTTGTTCACAAAGAGCTGTTGGATATTCCTGAAATTGCAGCTAATTTTACTCCTGATAGTGTAAATCTATACATTGTGTGTCAGTAACACTCAAGGATAATTTTAGTGGATCATTCCTGACACAGATGACAGTACATAACATGCTAAAGGTCACAGAGAGTGATGAAAGCTGCTGAGAAAGAATAGAGTTGGGAAAGTGTGTTGATCACATTTATTATCAAAACATTGAACATTTTATACATTCATACTTGTATAAAAAGCCAAAAGTCTATATTATTCCCCACGATAAGCACTTATAAGTTACTAAAGTTAACAGATATTTGTTCTTTACTTTGCTTACATCTATGAAAATCGAAATACACAAGGTAGAGAACATTAGATTTTATAATCTTAGTGACACTGTAAATAATTGTTCTCTTTTTTGAATAAAAGGAATTAGATAATGATCTACATTTTCACTGCAAGTTTTGTTAATGGCTTTGAGACAATTTAACAGTGGTATTTATAGTAAAGGAGTGGTGTTTATAGTAAAGGTTATCAAACTATGACAATATTATACTGACTCATGTGAACAATTAAATGACAAGATGCTGATTTTATTTGATTAAATCCAAACCATGCAAAAATGTTGAACGCCCGCTTTATGATGTTCTTAAAAAGGTAATAATTAATAAATGGCCTGTTTTGCACTTGTATTTTCAGAATATGAAAAGCAAAATTAAAAGTCTTCTACTAAATGGTTCGTTACCAGTTCTATGAAATGTCATGCAGAATTTACATTTTTGACGGGCAAGGAGAGACTCTCTTCATTTCATTAAAGGAATTGAACAATAAAACCTTTTTTTTCATAATTACATAGATATTTATGACAAAAATGTGTAAGTTGATCTAATTTAATTTCTTTAAAACTGAAAGTGATGCATCACTTCATACTTGAAAGGGGGATACTTCCCACCAGTGTTGACAACTGACCTTTAAAAACAGTTTTCATATTTTCCTAGTGCACAGTATGAAAATGTGGTAAGATGACTCTAATTACTAATATATATATACCAGCAGGAAGCAGGAAGAGTTAACTGGCTGAAACAGGAATAACAACCCAAATGAATGTGAATAGGATGGCAATTCATCTCCATAACATAAAAATGTTTATATGCAAATTGATCAAACTTTAGGTCTTAGTTGATTTACTCGTGGCTACAAAATGGAAGAACGTAGAAAAGGTAATGCATTGCTTAGATAAGAGGTAAGGGTACAAATTGACGAAGGGACAAATTGACCTGTGGTCAACAGGAGATATCACTGAAAGATCTTAAGACAAAGCATAAGGAAGAAAATAAGAAGACCAACAAAATAGGGTCATGAACAGGAACTTGTGGAACTTCATGTATAAGCATAACTGGCAATTATCTGAAGTTGAATATTATATCAAAATTTTTTAAAAACAATTTTGAAAGTTTAACTTTTAAAACGTGCAATGACTTTGCCTCTGTGCTATTATGTATGATGTTTATATGTGTTGTACAAATAGTTATTTTGTAGTACGACTCAATTGATATTGACCAAGGATTTGTACTAATCTTCCACAAAATAAGGGGATGTCCCAGAATGCTCTTATTAAATTATTACAAAAGGGAGCCAACTGAGCACAAATACAATAGATCCATGAACAGATCCCTGTGGAACTCCACATTCAATAGTAACTGAAGAATATTTAATGTTCAGCTTTGCAACAGAAATACTTCAACCTGATTTTGAAATCCTTAAAAATCTTAGTACATTTTGATACCAGTAAACAAAAACATTCATAACCTATTATCATGTTATATACCAGATTTTTATTATTCTATATTTTATCAATAGAGTTCTAGTTATTTTTAAAACACTAATGGGTTTCCATTGATTATTAATTCAAGCCCTTCTAACACAGATAGGGCAGAAATAGGATGAATTTCTGAAAGAGATATAGTAAATCTGCATGGATCCTAAAATAACAGAGACTTAGTGGGCATGTTTCCCTCCCAGCGTGGTGTCTGGTGTACCATTGTACCATTCTGTATTTAGAATGGGGCTGGGGTCTCATGTCACAGTCTAGGGGGGTGAACAGCTGTTTCATCGCGGCTTTACAGCTCAAACCTGTAACGCCTGATCTGGTCAGGTGATGGTTTATTTTCCTGGAAGCTCAAAACATATTGTTCACAAGAACCGCACAAATGCTTCTGAGAAAGGCGGCTCGGTAATGTACAAGCAACATATCTTACCCATGGTGGTAAATCAGAGCTGGTTAGGCTATGTTTGGCACATCGCTCCTCTTGGTCAAAGAAAGCAAGAGCTCGGCTCAGCCGGCTGAGCTTCCCTCCTGCGTTTCTCCTCCAGCAGAAAAAGATAAAAAGTCCAATCAGCAGCCAGCTGAAACTGAATTCAAAATACCCCAGGGCGTAAATTGGGAAAATTATGACAAAAGTCTTTACGAAGTGGACCCATGTGTAGGTGAGCTCGCTGCTGGAATACACCGGGGTGTCGTCTAGTGCGCTCCCCGGAGAGGTATGGGGAAAGTTGGATGCATGCTGGACGCTGTGTCCGTTCTCCTTTGGAGTCGCAGGGCTCGCATTGTTTGAGTGGGCTCCGCGGACTGCTGTCATTGTGTCTCCTGACATGTCTCTTGTCCTCAAACTGTCACAGTGCGGGTTAGATCGAACAATACAGTTCCATGTGCGAAGCGTTGCGTTTCACGTCGGCTCACCTGCGCAACCTCCCATGGTCCTGCGAGGCTGCGCTGACATCTGCTTTATTAGTTTTCAATGAGAGCCAGATGCATGTCTGTACTGTCCACTGTTCTGCTCACCCTGCCTACACAGGGGTGGCACTGGGAGGTTGGAATAAACATTTCCAAGAACGCGCAAGGATTCTGAAAACTTAAAACCAAGAAACACCGCCATCTGGTGTTCAATGCTGACAACTGACGCAATTTTATTTTATTTTTCTTGAAAGTAGGTCAAGACTGTGGAGCCAAACTTGAGCCAAAATCAAATAAATGGGTAAAATAAATAAATGAATAATTGACATCTTTATTTCAATTTTTATTTATTCATTTATACATTTATTTATTCCCAGATTTACTATTTCTGTCTGGAATGGCTCTCCATATCCATATGAGAAAAACTATATATATATAAAGTCTCAGCGTCTTAGAAAATTATGTTTTGTCACTCAATTTAAATAATAAAATTATAGATTTAAAGAAAGCACCCCATGTCCCAAAAGTCAAAATTTTCTCCTGTCATTTCATAGAATATTTCCATCAAACTATTTTATCTGAGGCAAGTGAGGCCTGCAGTGCTTTAGATGTTTTCTCCTCGTCTTTGGTTTGGATGCCTACTGAAGGAGCCATTGATACGCCCTTAGAGTCATTTTAAAAGTTCACTCCCCTTACATCTTTTCTTCTTTTTTTTAATCTCACTGGAGTTTGTTCCAAAGACTGAAAATTGAATTGTCACCCATTCCAGACTGAAGACTGATTTGTTTTCTTACATCATGCCATTGTCAGGGCATGATGTGACACTGTTTGAGATCTTAGACTACATTTAGTTAGACAGGTCCCATTTAAGTTTAATTCTGTAGATCTGGCAGTAATCTGACCTGGACGTGACTTTTAAATTTGTGGGTAGTCGCAGTTAATTTATTTATGTCTGTCTAGATGGCATTACCTATTTAGGATAAAATAGAAACCAAACTGAGACATATTAGAAACGAAAATAACACAACAGCTACAAACGACAGAGTGGTAACACTCCAGACAAAATAAGCAAAAGCTTAAAAAGTCCCACAGTCAAGAAAAAAGCGACTAAGATGTTGAGGAAACTAACAAAAAGACATCATTGTCATTTGTTCAGCACTAGCAAAAACGTCAATTGTTTTATATATAAAAAAGAAATCAAGTTTGACTATAACGCCTGGACCGCTGCCATGGAAACTGACTTTGGAGCATCGATTGCTCCTACACTGATTAGTGAGGTCTGTTGTCAAGCCGAAGTGACGCGTTCACCATGGTTTCAACTCACTGCGCATGCGGTCTAGACAGTTATCGCTATGGCGTCGCGTATACAAACGTGTAATGTTGTTTTTAGAGTATTAAGAGCTTGAAATCTCCAAACAACGAGGAAAACATGCACAGTGATAAGGTAAGTGGTTGACGTTTATCATTACTGATGGCAAATAAAAGCCAGAGATTTGTTATATGCCTTGTCTCAGACTCTGGACGTAGTCTTGTTGAGTAAATTTGACGTTTTCTTATTTGAACTATGTTTATGCCGGTCTAAGTGAATCTCAGTGTTATTACAAAGTAAACACAGATAATATATTTTCCTAGAAATTAACTAAGGAAGACACATGGAGACATGCTGAGCTGAGAAGACACCTCAGGGTAAGTCAAAGGTTCTTAAATAATCAGATTATTTGGGAGGTTGTAGTGATCATTTCATTAGTTATTTATATTTATCCAATATAGAATAATCACACAACGTCACATACAACATTAAGCTGAAATAATTTTTAAAAAACGAACGTTTGGTGCTCATGTTTGTGTACATTGTGTCCACACAAAAATTTATTTAGCTTTTTTCATACATTCACCCAAACTTTGTAGCATGTGATGTTAAGTGTATTTTAATTTGACAAGATTAGGGCTTATTAACTCCTCCTTAGGGATCATCATTAAGTAAAGTCCATTGTTTCTCTATGCCCCTGATTAGATTATCTTTTAGAGAACACATCCAGTCAATTTATGTCTTTGCTAAATTGTACTCCTCTTTGATATCAAGAAGAGAAGTACAATTTTTCTCTTCGATATCAATATCAAAGAGGAGTACAATAAAAACTGCCCTTTGAATCAGTTTTTATTTATAGAACACTTTTCATGCAATCAAATGCAAGAAAGCGCATACTAGAGGTTAAAAATAACTAATCAAACCAATCAACACAAACTGCTAAACAATATTAGTTGATTGCCAAACAAGTAGGTGAATAAGAGAGATAAAGAGACATCACAGCTGATTTTAGGATGGTTAAAGTAAAATTATTAAACTTTTGGCTTGACCTTCCGTGGTGCAACTTGCCAAAGAACATTTATGGAAATATTAAATGTGGAAATATTGGAATATATGTGTATAGTTGAGCCTGATCATTTATACTCTGTGTAGATCAAATAAAATGCACAATAAGTTGTAACTTGTGTATCAAAAGAATTGTTGAAAACCAAAACTTGAAATTACATTCCTGCCCGTGATGAGCAGATTTAAACTTCTGGCCTATTTTTTTTACAAAAGGGATCAAAATCAATAGCCTTTCATTTATGTGTTTGTAAGGAAAAAGACTATGGTGACGGCTATTCAAGACGGAGAGAAGACAATGAGAGAAAGCATCGTGGTGCAGAGTCCGTAGAGAGACAGCACAGAGATCCAGAGGAGTCCAGACGAGATAGAGACGAGCTCAAGGAAAGAGAGAGACGACGTGGAGACAGTAGAGACAGACATGCCGAGCGAAGGAAGGACGGATCTCGTGACAGGAGAGGTGACAAAGACAGGGAGAGACGAGATGACGACAACAGGAGAAAACAGGTAGTTGATGGTAGAGATATCAGGGACAGACACAAACATAAGGAGAAAGAGGAACTAAAAGTAAGGGAGGAGGTCAGGGACAAAAGGAGAGAAGAAAGAGGAAAGGAAAGAAGAAGAGAAGAACTGGAAAGGGAGCACAGGAGAGAGAGAAGGCGGCATGATGAAAGGGGTGAAGTAGGTAGAGATCAGACAGAAAAACTGCACAGAGAGCTGAGGGACAGAGGCGAATATGAAGACAAACGGAGAGACAAAGATGTTCAAGAAGAAAGAAGGCGTTCAGAGCGGACAGAAGATGGAGGTAGGCTTCCTTAAACTCGATTTTCCTATGTTTGGGTTGTCCATTTGCTTGAAAAGCTTTTTTACCTTAGCGCGTAAAGAAGACCACAGACGACGCAAAGAGGAAGGAGAAAGAAGACACAAGGAGAGAAGACATCATGTAGGACAAGGATAATAATTTCCTCCTTTCTTCTGTTTTTGATTTTTTGGTCACATTCGCTTCAGTAATGTGGCTATATTGTCGCTCTGATGCTATACAGGAGGAGAAACGGAAACACAAAAGTGAATCCAAGGAACGTCAAAACTTGAAAAAATCTGACAGTGATATGTGGAGCTCCCATGGTGACAGGGATAAAATGTTACGGGACAAGCACAAAGAAAGACATAAAAAAGAGAAGGACAGTGCAGATGGAAGGCATAAAGACAGACGACACAGGGAGGCAGAGGAAGAGGACGTAGAAAAAAACAGTTCCAAGAAATCCTCATCGGACAAAAGGAAGGAAGAGAAAAAGGTTAGTTGTTCCCTAAATTCTCTTTAAAACCTGTTTTTGTTCATTTTAAAATTATTTTCTGATGATATCGTGCCATTTTCCTTCTTCGTGTTACTTCCAAATAACTAGGATGAGAAAGAGCGGCAGCAGACAGCAGACGGACAACAAGGAGAGGACCATGTAAGTTTGACCACAAAACTGAGGAGGACGTAAAGTGTTGCAGAAAAGTGGCCTGGTGATTGTAAAGGAAAGAAACTAGGAAAAAAAAATATATGAGATCACAGAGATTCAACATGACCAAAAGGTTTACTGATTTGACACAATTCCTGAACCTATGTATCAAAAATGTCCCTTCATAGATCTAGCTGTGTTTGTTTTTCCTTCAATGGGTCATTTATTCACATCTTGTGCTTTCTATGCAGCATGTATCACTGCACACGGTTCTTTTGTTCTGCCTTTCTCCCTATGGTTTATTTATTTTCATCTGCAGATAGAAAATGCAGACTTGGCAGAGCAAGCATATGAAGAGGATTTTGAGGTAAAGGAGGAGCAGAAATATTTAATTCTGTTCTCGTCCATCTTTTATTTTGTCAACATCCTCATTTTTTAACATTTAATTGTTTACTTTTGCACGCTTTTATCGATTTACGTTCTAAGAGACTGGTAAGAAATCAGCGCTGGATGTTTTATTTGCTACACTGTGTTGCTTGTGTAAACAATGCTTTATTTCCTCAAAGGATTATGAAGAGGATTTTGAAGACGTGGATGAGAGTGCTGATGAAGGTGAGGATGATGATGGAGAAGCGGAGCAGACTACAGAACAAAGTAAAGAGATCGAGGCGATCCGGAGAGCCATGGCTGAGGAGAACGAGAGAGTCGGAACGGCTCAGTCCAGGAGTAGTACGGCCAGAGAGGAGGAGCAGAACAGACCCAAATGGTCCAAAGGTGCTCTCTTTATGTTCAATACCATACACACAACTTATATAATTCAACAAAGTTTTATGCGACATTGTGGTCAATGTAATTAATCATAATCAATTGTTTAAAGGCTCTGAAAGGAATGAGAGTAAAACTTCTCGGCATGGCAAATTTATCAACTTTGTGGCTGCAAAGCAACGTGAAATCAGCAAGAAAGTTGCCACAAAGCAGAAGTACGTTAATTTAAAACTAAAATATTATTCCTCAAGCTGTTTGACATAATGTTTTATGAGCCGGTAAATGTTCTCTGACAACAGGAAGCGAAGTACAGAGCTGCTTCGTTTAATCGATCTGGACTTTTCCATGACGTTCTCCCTCCTGGACATCCCTCCTGTCAGTGAATATGAAATGTATATAAAGAGCTTTGGAAATGCCAACACCAAGCAGGTCAGGTTCATTTTCTGTTTTTTGAGTCTGTGACGAAACACCTGAGATACAAGTATAAAAAGGAAACAGCACATTTGAGTGAGAAGTGGGACTGTCTTCCTCCCAGGCTTACGTTCAGTGTAATGAGGATAACACAGACCGATACGTCCAGACAGAGGAAGTAGAAATATGTGAAAAGTGGACTCAGCATCCCCCTGAATACAATGGAGCTTGTGGAGGTAAGAAAGAGTCTTAAGGTTTTTCACATTTTGTCAGTTTCCACCCAACAACAGTAAGTCTTACTGACTGCAGAAGTTTTCAAGTTTAGCTGCAGTTACACAAACACAAACATCCTATGATTTTAACTATTCCAATGTAGTTCTGCCTGAGTGTTTAGGATTACTATCCTGCTGGAAGGTGAAGTGCAGTGTTAGGCCAAACATGGGATCCCCTTTGTCTTCTTCTTTGTTTTTTTTGCTGTTTTCCAATAAAAGTCCAATATGTGGAGTGCATGACTAATGCTTTGTCTGTGTTATTGTGTTATGGATCTCTGCAGCAATTCAATTGTAACTCTGGCTGCTCTTGTTCAGCCATTTAGATTAGGGGGAATGTTTAAGTCCCGATCGGTTTGTAGCGTGCCATACGCTTTCCATTTGAAAATGATGGATTGGACACTGCTAAGGGAGATTCTCAGGGATTGAGAGATTGTTTTATCACATAACCCTGTTTTAAACCTTTCTAAAACTTTTCCCTTCATCTTTTTTTGCTGAGCTTCTTGGGCTCCATGATGCTGTCTCTTGTGAGACCTTCACGGAAAGTTGGATTTTTTTTAAGAGTTGTTAGGCCAAGGAAGTGAATAAAAATGCATGTGTCGTTTTTTTTTTTGTTTTTTTTTTATTTGTGAAACTGTTTGAAAACCATGAATCATTTCCTTTCCACTTAATAATTTGCAACATTGTGTTGGTTTATCACATAAAATCCCGATGAATCACTTTGACACATAGGACAAAAAGTGAAGAAGTGGATTGATTATAGGCAGTGATGTTGCACCTTTTTATTTTGCAGATCCAAACTTCTCTCAGGACGCACAAGACAAAAGCAGGATTGACATCCTTCTCGATTCACAATGTCTGATGTCGTTTCTGAGCTCAGCCTCACAGGTTTTACATATTTTATAACTGTTTTTATTATTATTATTTCTTCAATGTGTCATTGTTTGTAAAGTTTTAAAAAGTGTTATTTCAAGCTTTTTCTTTGAGTTGTAAGCAGTGACTTGTTGTTCTTTTTGACCAAACGCAGGTCATGGTGGTGCTACTAGAGGAAGATCAGGCAGAGAAGAAATCCCTGAGAAAGCTGAAGACTCAAACAGATTCGCTTTCTTTCAGCGATGGAAGTTTGCAACTCAACACTAAGTTCCCTTTTCTTTTAGGTACAGTACCATGCAAACGTATTCAAAAGACAATCTTTAGTAATGCAGTCAAGGTGATCACACATTGGTTTAACATTGTTTTTATTCCCTTGTTCTACTTGCGGTATTTTGTTTTTTAATACAAATTCCTAATATTATCAGAATGCTGTACATCATTCAGAAAATAACAAAGCTGGGATTAACTTTTCAATCACAGGTCGACAGATTAGTTTGGTGCAGTTCTCTGAGGTTCAGAAGCACATCATGTTGTCTGTCCACATGCCCACATCCAAAGCCAGCACTGTCGGCCTCGACAGCTGCACCGTCATCTGTGTGTGGAACATCTGGGAGCCATCCAGACCTCAGAAGATACTCATCTATGAATCAGAGGTTCACATTTACACAATCTAATTTCAGCTTCAGCAAAGCCTGCTTGACTTTAGAATAATACTTGCCTTACAGAGACATTGTTCTGCGGCAGTTGATCGAAGTTTGGCTAAAATAATTGAGACGAGAACAACCAAGCTAATAAGACTAACAAAAAATCCCAGAAAAGCCACTTTTAACACCAATAACAGTGAACGCTTGTAACGTTTTTGCTCCTTGCAGGTCCAGTGTTGCTGCTTCAGCCCAGGAAAGTCCACTCTGGTGTTTGCAGGAACACTGGTTGGCTCTGTGGTGCTGTGGGACCTGAGGGAGTATGCCAGCAACCATTACAGATTAAAGATGGGTGATTATGAGTGGACCTTCAGACATCCCACCTTTTCCACCGGTATGTGAGGAAAAGTTTCATTCACTTAAACTTTTTCCTTAATATTCATTTTCATGTTAAATATTTTAGAAATGTTTTTGTTCTTGCAAACTTGTGCCAAATGCAGGGGCGCTTTAAGAAATTAGATAACCACATTTGTTTCAGTATTTCAAAACATAAAACTCATAAACTGTCTGGATTAAATCCAGGGTTTTATTTTTGTTGATTTTGTTGATTATCCCTTACAGCATCCCTCCAGTGCAGAAGCTGTTTATCTACATAAACAGAACAAACACGGTGAGTTCTGACATCTTGTCTTTTGTTGTTCTGTCAACACAGACGCAGTGATGTCCGGCTCAGGCCATGTTTCGCCTATCACCTCCATAGAGGTCGTTCCCTCCTTTGTTGCTGGAGGACCGAGACCAGAGGTCCCACTTTTAGCCTCTGAGGAAGGTGTGACTTTCTTTGCACAGTGACTGAATATTAGTGTGTCATTACTTTGTTTTATCAACCCAATCAAAGTCAATCAACTGAAATTATATTTTTATCGCTCAGAATCATCAGGATTGTCGTTCCAACTTGCCTCCTTGGATGAAAGCGGGATTTTAAATTTCTGGGTAGGTTAGGCAACAAAGAGAAATAAGTTTGATGAAATGATCCAGAGAGGTGCAACATCGTAGCGTTTGGTTATTTTATTAATTTGTTATCCTCAAATTAGTTTTCTCTTAAAAACTTCAACACAAATTTCTGGAATATAGTATACAAATAAAATCCTCAACTTACCCATCCCAAAAGAGAAAAACTTTGTATAAAGTAAAGACAAAACACGAAAAGGCAGTAAACATGCATTAGTTGATTCCTTATCTGATTCAAGCAGATAAGGAATTTGCTTAAATCTGAAATTCTTTGCAACAGTTTAGAATTTTCTTCATATTTTATCAGGATTTTATGTGAAAGAGCATCACAAAGTAGTGTGTAATTATGACATATAAGGGAAATAAACTTTCTCCCTGACTTGTCTGCTTTGTTTCTGATCGTGTTTGTTTATTAATGTTCTCTACCACCTTTTGAGACATGTCTCTGGAGGTCATGGGATGAACTCCTGCCTCCTGAGCCACTGTCACCCCATTCACTCCTGGTTAGCTGTTGTGCCTATGTACAGATCTGCATAAAATATAAAAAAGATTCCCTGAATATTGAGTGGAACATCTAAAAATTTGTTTGGAAATGTATATGTGAACGTATAAATCCACCAAAGTGTAGTTTTGTGTGGCATCATTATTATTCATCAGGCTACTTTTCCCCCCAGATACTGACACTTTTATGTGTTTTTCTCTTTGCATCCTATAGGTGGTGGTGGAGCTCCCTAAAGGCAACGAGGCAGGCTCGCCAACAGATTTAGGTAATTGAGTCACATTTTATAGACCGCCCTGTTCTATCCAGTAAACATACTCATATTTCTCCCACACATGTTTTGGCCTTAATTCTGTCTTGTGTTTCCCACCCTGCAGGTCTCCGTCCTGGGGGAAGAGTGAAGCTGCTTCACAGTTCCTCCCTCCTCACTGTTCCGAGGTTAGATTGATAAATAGCTCATGACGAGCACTTGTCAGCCGCTCGCTGGCCTTAAAAATACCTCACAGTGGCTTGACCCAGTGGGACGCAGCTGTTCTACAGTGGTCACATGAGCCAGTGTTTGTCCCCTCGACATGTCTCTGAAGGTCATGTACTGTACAGGCTGTGGGGACATGATGTGACGGGAGAGTTTGTGAGATCTAATGTTGTGCTCTCTTCATCTCCAAGGCCGTCACTAAAAGAGGCAGCAAAAACAAGGCCATTTCAGACGCTGCTTTTAAAATACCATCCAACAGACTCCAATCATTTCTTTATTGGCACCAACCTGGTGAGCAAAATGTATCCGAATTCAAACTAGTGATCCCTAGTTCCTTTTGGGAAATGTTTTGACTTCCTGTTTCTTTCCAGGGTCTAGTCAGACATGGAACAAGTCACGGTTTGAAGGCTCCTCCACAGTTTTACAAGTCCCAGGAGGTGGAAGAAAGAACTGTTGACATCAACTCAATCCACTTTTCTCCTTTCAGACCAAATCTCTTCCTGGTAGGAAGTGTTCCTTTTCAAACTGAATCAGTTTTAAGACATACAGCCTTCTGCACACATACTAATGCTGCTTGTTGATATATGAAACTCTTATGTTAATCTTTGATTACAGTATCATACTTTCACACTGAAAAATTTTAGAAAATGTTTACTTTTATTTAGGGACAATTGTTCAGATTGAAAGCAAATTGCATATTGTGAAATAACTGTTTTTAACAAAATTCTTACTCCTGAAAACATTGGTACCCTTCAAGATTCTTAGCTTGGGAAAGATTTCTCTAAGTCAAGACAATAATTAAATAGCTTAAAATTAATAAGCAGACCAAGTTACACAAATAATATTTCCCTTATTCTGTTCCCTCCTCCAAAGAAGATTCTTCTCATGTTACTCTGAAATGATGAATTCCAGGTACTTGATTCATATTTTGGTGCAAGGGTGTACTTTAGTACCTTACTGTGAGTTTTTTCTTCCCTTTTTGTAGGTGGGCTGTGCAGATGGCAGCATCAGGGTGCATGCAGTCAGCCACGATCAGCCTGTGGCAGAATGGATGAACAGCACCAGTGGAGAAGCGGTGATCTCGCTGCAGTGGACCCAGACCAGGCCTGCTGTGTTTTGTGTCCTCGACGCAGCGTCTAACCTTCACATATGGGACATGTTGAAAGATGATGGACAGCCTGTTAAGACAGAGACATTTTGTGCTGATAGGTAACACCAACTAAATGAGTGACATATATAACAAAACTTTTATGCCATTCTGTGTTTATATCAGGTGTGTGCTTTGTGTTTTTAGGGTAACAGCTATGGCTGTGTTTGGAGACTCAGGACAACAAAACACATACTCAGGAATTGCGCTGGCACACGAGTCAGGAAACATAGAGCTGCAATATTTCACTCAACCTTTGACGTTGCCCAACCCTGCAGAGGAGGGAAAGTTGGAGAGCTTAATGACTGAAGCCTTTTGAAACCCTCCATCTTGACTTTATACTGATACCGACTCACTTTAGTGTTACTTTAAAGGTTCAATTCATTTGAAAACACAGAAGGAGCAAGTTCAACTAATACAACTTCTATAGACATCATCCTATATACTTTGCTGTTTCTTTATTTTGTAGTTTAATGCGAAATTGAACAAACATGGGGTGAACATGGCCATGAGGGGAATGTTGTTAATTCGTCGATTGTCCTTACTTTAAAAAGAATATTGTACACGTTTGTGGATATATGAAAATATTTATACTTTCTGGCTATAAAATATTTTTATTACAAAGTGTGAGTTATTTTAAATAAATGTAGTAAATCTGTATATACAATGTTGGGTTTTATTTTTCCTTTCATATACATATCACACCATAAAGTAATGTCATGTGTAAAATTACTCAATTTGACTTTTAACCCCACAGAAACAGAATTAGGTTAGACACTAACTGCATCATGGGAGAAGAAGTGGAGATGGTTGAGGAGTATAATAATAATAATAATAATAATAATACATGTTATTTATATAGTACTTTTCTAAAAACTCACACTTTGCAGGATTCAGGGAAAATTACAAACAGTACTTCAGTACATCAAACAAAATCATAAAAGGTAACAGAAAAACTTAAATACATAGCACTGGACAACAACAGAGTGTCTTCAGGTGGAGACTTAGATTTGCTGTAATACAGACTGCTACAGAAGACCTTATAAACAGCTATTAGCATCAACCCTTTGAAGAACCTTGGGGGATATGAGTTACAACAACATTTATCTTCCATTTGGGACTAATAAACTATTTTGGAATGGAATTGAATTATCTTTAAAATATTTTTGAAATAAAGCAAGAGTTTTTGCAGCCAAGTAACTATGGTTGCCTAGAAACAAGTGAAGAACAAGGGAAACAATTTAAAGAAATACAAAATGAGAGTAGTGATTTGCATTCTTGCAGCTCAAAGAGGTTAAACTTTTTGGATTTTATTGTTTATTTTTCATAGACTCAAACAGTACTTTCTTTAATATTTTACAAATTACCAACAAAAGATTACAACATCAGAGATTTACACCCATTGGATGTTGGATGCCTATGCATAACTTGGTATTGTATTGCACTATTATTATTATTATTATTAGTAGTAGTAGTAGTAGTATCAGTTGCACAAATGAAGTATGAAGGGTTTGAGATTATTGAGAAATGATTTTAACTTTGATATGAAAAATTTCAATACACTTACATGACACTTTTAAAGTTTACAATGTGGATTCATTTATAATTCAATTGACTAGATTGTTTTCACTTCCCAGAGTGCCTTGCATTAGCTTCTTTGTAATGCAGGCATGGGAAACGTTTTCTTACATTTTCCTCAGGATGAGTACACTTATTTATTCTCAGATTTCTGCAGAGCTTTACAAGCAGAAAGATTTAGAGCAGAATCACATCTCAGACTTGAAGAACACCACCCCCTGAAGACCGAGTCATTTTGAGGTAGTGACTCCAGGACAGGAGAGCAAATCATCCAAGGTTCAGCATAGAGGGTGTTATCTTAGCTCTCTAAGATGACAGAACCAACAAGACATCAATCTCAGAAATTTCACATTTACGATAAAAGGCAGACTGGAAACAAGGTAGATCAGCTTGAAGGTGGTTACCAGGAAGTTATTGCTGTAACTATCAGTAAAGCATTCTATTTGTGTCTGCAGGTTTTTGCCTATGAAGAGGATGAGCACTTCCTTGTTCATGGGTTCTATCACTTCAAGCATTTCCCCTGTGACAGCCCAGTACGTTTCATGATACACTCCCCTGCAATTCATGCCTTTATCAGCCTCCACGCAGACAACAAAGTAAGCCTTTTCAGACCTAAATGCTATAGGGAGACCATCTGGAGAAGAATGCCCTTTTTGGGCCTGACTCCTACAAAGGTCCTGGGATGGATAATAGGCTGGGGCCCCGGGCCCATCTTCACTCTCCTGGACAATGAATTGCGGCATTTGGATACTGCGGACAACGCTCTTGATATTCGACTGTGTGAGGCGGCAGAGCATTCCTGGGAGCTGGTTACTGTAGGCTTTGGGAACGTGTGTGTGTGGTCGGTGTTGCTCATGAGGTGCAGAGTGAAGATACAGGAAGGGCTGCAGCAGAGAGCTTTCACTCACATGGCATTGGCTCCTCCACAGAAGAAGAGGCCTCACCGTGCCTTTGTTGCATGTGGAATGGAGGTTACTGTGATCAACCTCGATGATGGGGTGGTTCTGGATCACCAGGAGGAACTCTGTCCAAGGTCTGCAGGATCATGATGATGTTATGCACAATTATTGGTTTTGTGGTATCTATGCAGTTTTACCTTTGTTGAGCTCATTCTTTGGTTTACAATCTCATGCACCACCTTAGTAGCTGGAGCATGAAAGCATATAAATGACTAAATTTTCCTCAGTATGAAGAGCTGTAAAATGTAAATGTACTTGCTTTACTTTTTTCATTGTCTTAAATTACAACCACATCATATACGTTTTACGTGTCCTACAAAATAGTGCATTTCAACAATGTTTTACAAATAACTGCAGTTGTATTTTGCCCACCAGAGTCAATGCTTTGTTAAAGAGAAACAGCAAGCTCAATTGGTGGTAATGGCAGTTCCAGTGTCAGCTGCCTGTAGGTGCCACGGAAACTGTGGCAGCTGGCACTGATTGAACATAAATATGAATATATTTGTTTCAAATAAATAAATAAAACAAAACAAGAATATTATTTATCCCACTAAGTTCCACTGCTACCGAATCGAAGTAGTGACAAGCAATGGCAGCTGACACCAGAACTGCCACTTTACATCAAGTAAGTGCAGTCAAAATAGTAGTCAAAATAGATCTTACATGATTTAATAACCAATAACATTATCATTTCAAAAATAATTATTTACAAACACAATATCACTAGCACATTTTGAGAAAATTGTTGTCAGCATTCACCAAAATAGCGGCAGCAGTGGTGGAAGCCCTGGTATCCTTGTGTCAGCTGCTGAAAGTTGCCACTACTAAGCTGTGGCAGCTTCTGGCTGCTGCCACTGTCTCGAACTGAGTTCGACCTTGCTGTTGTTAAGCCACCTTTTACTTTGATTGGAGCCTGTATGGCTACTGGCTTTACACATCTAGGCTGAAATTTCTCAGTTGGACTTCGACTGGAACATTCCAGGACAATATGATTTTTTCATGAATCATTTTATTGGGTTGTATGTTTAGTGATGAACCTCGTCCTCCCCGTTCAATTATGTGCTATTTTGTGTTTGTCTAGCATTGTGATTTTAGTATGACAAAGTGTGAAAAATTAAAGGACTTTAAATAAATTTTGCATGACACTTGATGTTAATAATCTATTTCTGACATAAATGTTGGTGTAATCAGCAGTACTTAACGTATTTTTTATGGAAATCCTATCTGTATGATTTATGGCATGACTTAGTTTTTTTCTTTTATTTATTTATTTTTTTATATATAACCAGCCATCATTGTTTTATATGTATTAATTTGAAAAATGGATCCTTATATAATAAGCTGGTAAGTTATTTAAAAAAGATATAGAAGTGTTTTGCTGAGAACTGTTTTAAAAGACTTTTTCTCTCACAGTGAAATCACCGCAATGTTGTTCTGCACCCAACTTGACTGTTTGATCACCGGTTTCCAAGATTATGCCATCACAGTCTGGGGTCTTGACTGGGTTCCACGTGTGACTTTTTTTGGACACGATGGTAACTTTAAGATTAAACTGCTTCAGGTTCAATATTTATTTATATAACCAATTGACTTCATTTTGTCTAACTTCTATTTGTTTGTTCTACTTAGGTGTGGTGAATTCGCTGTACTATTGCTCCAAAACAAACCTGCTAGTCTCATGCTCTGCAGACTGCACCATCCGTAGCTGGGATGTAAAAAAGAACTTGGCAATCGATTGTTTCCACACAGACCAGAACAACCCTCCACTGTGTTTGGTTGGCAAAAAGAACGAACACCCATTTTTCTCTTTTTCTGACAAAGGTGTGGATCTTTGGTTTGTAACAGCTTGGTACACCCTCCACACAAAGATCAAAGGGGATGAAGACATCACATTGAAACAAATCGTAGTCTCACATTTGCCTCCTTGCTACCCAACCCGAGTGACTTGTGTCAGTGAAGATGATCATATCTATCTGGTTTCTGCTGGAACAGAAGAAATGCTGACTTCCTTTAAGGCAGGAAAGACGGTATTATGTGCTGCCTACTGCCTTCAAAAAGAGCTTTTGTTTGTCTTGACTCAGGGTGGTACCTTATTGCAAGTCAACTCACTCGCTAATCCAGCCACTTTGATACAAGAATGGGAAGGCAGAGGCCGGGGTCCCTGGCCAATATCAGACACTCTAAGTAAAAAGGATGTCCAAAATCTGCCGGAGCCTGGCCCTGCCTGTTGCATGGTGACTTACAGCTACTTGGGAGACCCTAAGAAGGCTTTAGAGAAGTGGAAAAGTTTAAAAAATGGAAGAGGCAGCAGTCAGAGGGACAGCAAACATATTGATCATTTCAAGAATAAGTAAGCAGCTTCTCTTTACATAAAAGTAGTATATTGCCAGATGTATTTGCTCACAGATCCAGATCATTAAATCCAGGTGTCTCAGTTGCTTCCATGGCCACAGGTGTATAAAATCCAGCACTTCAGCATGCAAATTGCATCTTCAAATGAATTGCCCTCAGGAACTCAGTGAAATTTCAATGTAGTGTCATAATAGGATGCCTCGTGCACAAGTCCAGTCGTTAAATGTCCTCCCTGCTGAATATTTTACAGTCAGCTCTTAGTGGTATTAAAGGTGCAGCATGCAAGTTTTGTAAATAGTATGTTGTTTACATATTTAATAGAGTTGTGATATTCTGTGAAAAAACTGTCAGTCATGCTTGTGTTCGTGCTGCTCAATGTGCTAATGGCAGAGGAAGCCGTGCTAATGGAGGAGAAGCAGACATTATATTAAACCCCACAGATTAAAAATGGGATGTCACTCAGGAATGTGTGTGAAGGCAGATGAGTGAATACCTATGGTATTATACGGTAGTGCATTTGAACTACTAGAAGTTGTTCTATTGTGTGTAATTCTTTATACATTTTGTGTTTGAATCAGATTTTGGGTTATCATTGGCCAAAGTGGTGGCTGTGTGAGTGTCCTCGCAATGGATGATGGGACGCTCCTGTACAGAACCCCCGCACACAAGGGCAAGGATGTCACAGCAGTGAAGGCCTACTCGAAGAACAACTACCTCCTCTCCTCGGGTAAATTTAAATCAAACATTTATATATCCTCACACGTCTTTTTCAAAGAAGTTTTGATTACTTTAAATCTAATCATCAAGGTGAGGACTTCACGGTGGTGGTGTGGAGAATTCACCCCGATGCTGCAACGTGTCTCAGCCATTGGCAGACGGTGATATGTTATGAGCCTCAGGTCTACCTGGCGGCCCTGGAGCTGCAGGTGGCCCTGGCGTTTCAAGAGCCTAACAGCAAGTCCTACAGCCTACAACTCTACCATGTGGAAAACCTGAAACGAGCAGAATGTCAGCAAAAAAATGCACATATAGATTCCCTCACAGGTCACGGCTTGGTATAACCTCTACATGGGAAACTGCAAAGGGGATTTTTACCCGAGTAACTCATTTTTATGGTTTGTTTTTGTTTTGCAGGAGTGTGTGCAATTCCTGAAATAAAGGCATTTGCTTCCTGCAGTCTGGATAAGACAGTTCGCATCTGGAATGAGAAGAATAAGCTCATCTGGTTGGACTTACTTCATATCTTCTTTTTAACCCTGCTTTATTTTATTTACCAGAATGTTTATGTGTTTTGGGTTAGGGTTATAAAATTATCCACACTACTTGAACTTTTTCCAATTTTGTCACATTGCAATCATAGACTTCAATGTTCAACTCTGTGAAGGGAAAGATGCTAAATTTATACCAAAAGAGTCCAAAAGTAAAATATTTAATCATTATGCAAAATGTTGTTTAAAGAGGTAAAGTTCACATTGCATCCCCCTAACCTTCTTTGTGTTGGTGTACAACAAAATAGGAACAAGTTCAAGGGACATAAACACTTTTGCAAGACATTGCATATTTTAGAATAAATATTCAAACACCATATATTTTGTTTTCAGGGTGCAACAGCTTGTGGCAGCACCTCAGTGTATGGAATACAGTGGAAACGGGGAGCTATTTCTGGGCATGAATGGGGACCTGTACAGGCTAGAGTTTGCACAGTTTCTACCAAAGAAATACCAACGAATGGTGCAACTATTGGCTGCTTATTATTTACCTGAATTTAAAAATTGCACACAGGAAAGTTTCATTATCACTGTGCCTGATTTTTTTTTTCCAGCTTCGCTGCTACTATTTTGAAAATGTCCTTTCTGAGCTGCCTACTTCTGAGGTTGAAAAAACACGCGACAAAGCAGAGTAAGACAGGTTCCACTTTCAGGTTACAATAATAATGCAATTATCTGAATAAGTTCTGAGCACTTTTGTATTCTAGCATGTCAATTAGTGAGGCAGAAAGATTAAAGGAAGCTATCAGCAGCAATGAGGTAATGAACATATACCTGCAGCAGGAAAAGGTGAGTATATAAAAAGGTACATTTTAAGATCTGCTGAACACAGTAATAATTAAAATACCTGGCTCATAAATACATTTTTTCCCATCTGTGTCAGAGGGCTTCAGTGATCATAGACATGGACCTGAAGGCTCTAATAAAGGGAGACGTAATTTGCACACAAAAGAAAACTCACAGTACTAAACAAACCAAGAAAGAGGCCTTTGACCATTACATGCATGAGTTATATGGATTGTCACCTTGTGAGCAGGTATATTTCAGCAAAAACTTTTTTCACCTGATTTTCTCAAGTACTTGAAAATAAATGAAACTGTCAAACAGTCCAGTATATAAATCTCTAATATACTGAACTAGTTTTCAGTGATTCTCAAAAGTATGCAAGCAGGTCTCTCTTGAAAAGTAAATCTTGCATCTCATTGAGACAGACTGTTTAAACAAAGGTCAAATAAATACATTAATGCACATCCCGGTAAAATGGCCAGGTTTTGTAATGTCATAAGACCGGATGAATGTGACATATATGACAGATCCTTTAGGAGTGAAATATACATTTATTTTTTAGAGATGAAACACCCTGCATAGAAGGAAGAAGTGGGCAAGCCCTTAAATTCCCTATTGTTGAAGTAGATTTGATTTGTTTACAGTAAACTTTCCATAATGAGATCAACCTGAAATTAAGATGTACTCTCTCAATAGTTTTTTTTTCTGACATTTTCTGATTTGCATCATAACATGTAAAAAAAGGCAAGGTTTATTGGCAACAGAGTGCATGTCAAATTTAAGGTGGAAAATTTAGAGAAATCATTTATCAATCAATTAATTAATCAATTTTATTTATAAAGCACCTTTCATACTAAAAGCAGCTCAAAGTGCTGTACAGATCAATAAATATAAATCCACAAAAATAAACAATTACCCACCCACCCCCACGTGTATAATTGTACACCAGGGTTGTTTACACACTGGACATCCTGTTTGTTATTTACATGCAAAAGATTTTTTTCTTTCTTTTTTTTGCTACTTTATTTTTTATGTTGAGCACATTTGCAAAAATCATACTAATTTGTGTTATTGGCTGTTAAACACTCTGCTTTTCAGATTGGTGTAGAAGAAGAAGATTTTGATGATATTATAATGAAGTCCAAAGCACGTATAATGCGAACCATTTACGTTCCAAAGCCAAAACAATCTCTCAGTCCTGTGGCCACTGAAGTGCCTGCAGAAAAACAGGTATAAACCTTCACAACGTCAATATTTTTTTATCTATTAATGCTGATTTAATTTTCCTGTAATAGACAGCAAAGTGACAGCTTTAGGAGAAAATCTATGACACTTGTATCATTCTCTTTTTTCCGTTTGTAGTCACAGCAGTTTCCTCATTTTTAAGTTTGTTTTAGCTTTGCTTCTTTAATGTTTCAGATCATTGAACCAGTGTCAATATCAGAGAAATAGAACAAATAGTAAATGCAAACAGCAATTTTGAACTGATGTTTTACATTTATTAGATGGGAAAGGCTTTATTGACCAATGTTGCTCTATGTGAAAATATGCGGCCCTTGTTAAAAGATACGTTATCTGTAATTGATTGCATTTTACTGTAGGAAAGCCGAGTTCAATTTCACAAGCTAGATACAGGTTTGATTATTGCCAGATCTGTAGGACCAACAAATAACTTGAGAACTTGTCTAAAAACATGAAGCGGGCTTAAAGGTGCCAAAAACCAAAACATTGTGCTCCAAGCTAAAGAAATTCAAGAGTAGATAAAAAGGTTGCCTAGCTACAGTAACAGTCTGGAAAAGGTGGCCGATAACAGGAAATGCAGAAACTTTGGAACAGTAGTGAATCTTCCAGGAGCATTTGGACAAATGACTTCCATGGTGCTGATGACAAAGAACATTAAGGCTCATTGTACATTTGCTCAACAACATCAATAGCTTTAACATCTTTTAAGAAAAAGAACATGATGTCTACAGTCGTGGGAGTTGTATTGTGAAGGTCTCACTTACTTTGTTTATGTAATGCACACAAAAGAAAACTCACATAAATTACCATAAATTTTCCTCTCCAGTAGAAATTATGAAGGAGAAATCCACCAGTTTGTGATCTTGACATCAAGCACAATTGGGTTATGCAGCAATAATCTAAAGAGTATTCCTCCACAGTGATGTTAAAGAGTTATTGCCAGTTATAAGTGCTTCATAGCAGTTGTTCCTACCAAGAGGGGGACAACAATATTAATTGTTTTTATCTTGTAACCAGGTTGCTATGTATTGCAAATTTTTGCTCAGGTCCCTCTTGAAAATGAGATCTAGATCTCAACGGGGTTTACCTGATTAAATAAAGGAATAATAAAAAGAATAATAATAATAATAATAACCACTCTTAATTATTAGGTTTAGGGGGTAGTTAATTTTCACATTTAGCAATGCTGTTTTGGGTAGATTTTCCGCCCTATTTGTCATCAAATTTGTTTAATAACTTTTCTTAAGCACTGTATAACATAAAACCAAAAAATATCCAGATTGTGAAGACAAAGGTGACCAAAAAGGCTCCAGTGTTGAAAGCTCTACTTTCAAAACAAGTCAAAATGGAAAAGGTAAAACCAAGACATATTCAGACATTTTGGGACTGGAGCAGGCAGTGGCACTTTATCAGATGTTTTCTTGCAGGGTAGAAAGCTCTCCGGTTCAGTGGAGTCAGCCCAGTTGGACTGGTGGAGTCAACCGAGATCCCAATCTCTTCTTCCTATCCCAATACCAGCTCACCTCCAGAAACTCTCCCAGCATACTCCATCATTCCTCAGTCAGTTTTCAAGTATGGAATGGTTTTCTGATCTGTATCCTGACAAAAAGGTAATAAAAAGAAATATGAAAATACATTCATCCTTGATGATGAATGCAGCTCAGGTTTAGATGTTTGAATGTTTGCAGAGTATCACAAGCGGCATTTCTCCTGAGGACGTCTTCCAGCAGCTACTAAGATACGTGCAAAACTCTGACGGCAAAGTAAACTCCAAGGTCCTTGGAGCAGTTCGTGCAGCGCAAACTCTGCAAAGCCAGAACGTCTTTGATGTCACAGATAAACAATACGCAAACCTCACCGACACTTGGGAAAAATTCATACAGCCATCAATGGTAAGGTGAAACCAGTATTGAAGCTACAGATTGAGTTACAACTGACAGCTTTGCTAATATATTATTGTTTTGCTTTTTTGCATGTTTCAGTCAAATCAAGCACGCGATGTGGTTGTTGAGATGTTAAATTTGCTGGTGGATTTGAAATCGGAAATCACTGTCGATGTTACAAAAAACCTTATAACTCTTCTGGCAAATAAGGAACTGAATCTCCAGTGAGTTTCTAACAGTATTAATTTGGAAGATAAGTGGTGTTTTTGGTTTGTTTGTTTTATTAAGAGATGGAAGAAAATCCTGTTTCTTTGTCAATAGGAGACCAATATTACGCCTCCTTGAGGGTTTGGGTGTGCGTCAGGCACAGCATTTCCTGGAACGCGAATTTCAAAACTGGAGTCAGGGACTGGAGGGCAACCCTAACAAGATGAAGATAATTAACGAAAAAGCAGACTGCTGGATGGAGCATTGGACCGCAAAATTCAAAGTTAGTTCCTCTTTCCATTTTGTTCTTATTTTGTTCCTCCAACAATGTCAAAATGTATATTTTGTTCAATATTAACATTCATTAAATTAACTTTGAGTGAAAGGTAAAGAAAGGACAGGTCATTTTTCACCCTGCTGGTATGAATCTTTGTGCAGGGAAGTTAAAATATAAGTATTGTAATTGTATAAAGTGAGAATATTTGCATTTAATGAAAAACAAAACAAAAAAAGAACATTATTTGCATAAATAAATTTCTGGAATGGATGTGGAAATGGGGGCTTTATGTTAAGTTCATACTGTTGAATGGATGGGTGAACCACACATTTGCATGCAAATAGATAAATATACAATATACAAGGGGAACAAAACTACAGAAAACATACCATGAATGATTATTTGCATCGTTTGCTTCCATTCTATGCAACACAGGATTACAACCGCTTTCTGAACATTGAAACTTCATCGCAGTGGAAACAGTCCACCTTCAACGGATTGGATGTCCTGAAATTTTTCTGTTTGATTAAAAAAGAAGAGATCAGAAGGGCCTGCTTTATTCCTGCTGCCCAAAAATACAAAGTGCTCGTGCCTCAGCAGAAGTGGTATGTGAATGTACATTTAAAATAGTTGTTTTCCTCTGTAGATTGCAGACATTTTTTCATAAGATTCAGTCGAACTAACTCCAGATACATTTTTCCATCTAGAGTTTAAAGTAGTTTTATTTTGTTGCATCATTTTAATCTAATTTCTAATTCTAAGGTGTTTCTAAAGTGCAATGAAACATTTAGACATAAATATGAACTGTTGTTGTTGTGGAATATAGTCGGGTGGATAAGTTAGATAAATATTACATTTAAAAATGCACTTTATGAATTTCTACACTGGAAATACTTCATACTTCACTATTCAACTGTATTGCTGTGGTCAGTTTTTGATTTTAAGCTGAAGTAAATAGAGCACTGAATAGTTCAATAGTATCCTGATTACTGTTACGTTTTGTATTTTTGCAGGACTTTCAAACCAATTTTACGCCTGGGAGAGACATACACCATGGCCAGAAAATGGAAAAAGACAAGACACTGTCAGCACTGTCAGCAAACACTTATTATTTAATACCTTAAAAAGAAAGTCAACTTCAAATTTGACTTGTGTAATTGCAGGTGTTTTTGAGCCTAACTTTCCCAATTGGATCCATCTGCCTCTGTCTCGTGTCAGCCTGCGTCCGTTTCACACAAACTCGTATGAGCGCTTGGTGAGGCTCCCTACCCGAACCTACTTCATCCCTCAGCAGTCTACAGCGGAGTACTACAGGCGAAAATTCAAAAACAGGGCTGTAATAACCTCACCAGCACCATCCCACCACCCCGCTGCTCCACCACCAACTCCTGACCTAAATCTGAACTTATTCAACAATTAATACAAAGTAATAGTTGCTATAAGTTCAAGTAATTTTATACTTTTAGAATGAAAGTATGAAGTCATCTTTCAAGGTTGGGAGTGTTTACTCTCCTGCAGCATTTTGCTGACCTGATTAATGGACTTCACTTTTTACTTGATTAAATAAAGGTTAATAAAAAAATAATAAAATATTGTCCAACAGTGATATTATTTTAGCCAGATTTTTTCTGTCTCCCACCACCTGAAATGGATTAATGAACGTGATTTGCTTATATATAAACATTCTTTAGCAGTAATTAGGCGTTTTCATTAATATACTGGACATAGTAATACAAAACAGTCCAGACAATTTAATCAAATTATCAAATTGGAAACAACAGATATTTGTAGAGATCTTAAACTTTTGCTTGACTAATTGTATTATTCTTTAAGCTCTTTCCTGAACGCTGTTTAAACGAGGCTGCGTTAGAAATAATCTCGAATTGCAATTTTTAACCTTTGCCTTTTGAATAAGCAGGTTTTTTTTCCAATCATATTTTGGTCATAGTTTATTTCTATTTTTAATTTGTAAACAGGAGCGCAAGTAAAGTCATTACTATTTTATTTTATTTTATTTTACTTATTTATTTTTCACATTGGGAAAGCCTGTGCGTGTTACGTCACTGTCTGACGTCTGAGTAATGTAAACACCTTCTCCAGTAGCAGCCGGTGGGCCTCAGAGTTAGCAAACATGATCTGTCCGCTTTCCACCGTGAGGAATGTTTAACTAAGCCTGTATAAGTTATTTTTGCTCTCTATTACTATAGCTGTCAGATGAAGTCATGAAATCTTTTTTTCACTAGACCGTATCTAGTTGCTGCCATGAACTTAGCCTTGTTCGAGCTATATTAGCTCAGCTAGCTTCCTGGCAGATGTATTAACAGACCGTGTCACAGATCATTGTTCCTGCTTTTGTTTAACATGGTGCATTCGTTGGTGAGACTTTGTGCCAGGGAGGTGGTCAGTGACCACAGTTCGTCACCCACCTGGCTTCGCTGGGTTCCCAGGGAGCTTTACGGGGCGCTGCTGGAGGCCGCCTTCGCCTGCTGCAGACCGCTGGCGGTGGGCGAGCTGGTGCAGCGGTGGCCTGAGCGGACTCTGCGCGTCGGAGGACGGAGGAAAACTGGGCAGACTGCGCCCAGTCGGCTCTGCATCCAGTCTCTATTACTGGCTGTGGTCAGAGGACTGGCGGACCAAAGGTGAGAATTGACTGTTTTTCTTTTCTTATTTATTCATTTATTTATTTTTTTTTGTATTTCTTAAAGTTTGGCATTGTCAGGAAAAAGTTTCCCTGACGCATTATGTCAGTTTCAAAAATGCAGTTTTCTTAAACTTTTATGTGATTAATTGTGTTACCAAGATACAAATATTTGTGTTTGTGACGCTATGAATGCTGTGGCATACAGTTGCCCAACTATATGCCACTGTATGACAATACAAAAAACATTATAGTTTTTTGTATTGTCAGCATTATTGTTCACAAAATATTGCAATAAAATTCTAAGTCCACATTGCCCACCCCTAATCTCTAAAACCCTATCCCTTGAACTTTTTTTTACCTTTTGTCACATTATAACCACAAACTTCACAAACCTCACCCAATCTGATAATCTCAATCTGCAATTATTCACTTTTTTGTGTTGCCTTATTACACAAAATTCTTGTAAAATGCAGTGACATTTATGGTTGTGGCATTGAAAATGCTTGAAGTTGCATGAATATGTCCGTGAAGCACTGGAACTAAGATCTCGATCTGTGTACTGTATTTCTCCAGGTCAGCCCTGCAGGTACTGGACGTCTGTGGTCTGCAGGGAGACGAGGGAGGATTGGGGGACCCAATGGGAGGCTGGTCGCTTACTGTGGCCCTTTGCACCATGGTCGTACAGGCCAAAGCTGGAGCACACAGGACTCAGAGGAAAGAAGGAGACCGAGAGAGGAAACGATTCTCAGCTCTCGAGAGGGAAAGGGATTTAAAAAGAGAAAGAGGGCAGAGGATGGGAGTGAAGGAGTTAAAGGACGGTGAGACTTGCAGAGAGAAGACAAGATCCAAGAGTCCTGTCAGTGATGAAGAGCTTATAAAAGGGATCAGAAGGAGGATGGAGATGGAAAGAAAAAGAGGGGTTGTAGTGACGGGCTCAGAAGGCAGTAAAATTGAAACAGAAGAAAAAGAGGCAGACTGGGGCGTGTTGGTACAGGTTAGGGGGGATATTTTTGTGAACGCCCGTTCTTGGGAGCGTGTTCGCTTGGCTCTGAGCACGTCAGGACCCTTGAAGCTGCAGTGCAGATACCTGCGAGTGGAAGAGATTTCAGTAACGAGCATCAGGACTCTGCTAAACCTTCTGCCTCGCAGGGCGCTCTTAGGCATCGACATTCGTTACAGCAGCCTCGGTGTGGCCGGGTTAGCTGAACTGTTGCCTCTTCTCTCCGCCTTCCCCCAGCTGAACTCTCTGCGGCTGCATTACTGCAACCTGGACATTCGTAGAGACAACCTCGGTCAGGAGGGGGTCCTGAGGGACCTTTCACGGGGGCTTTCAAACCTACAAGAACTGCGACAGCTCAGCCTCACTGCCCTGCGGCTGCCAGGACAGCTGCGGGTGTTGCTCAGGTATTTTGATCTCCTCATATGTGTTTTTTTGTTGCTTTTTTATGGTTGGTTTGCATGAAAAACATGTAATTGTGTGTTAAAATGAGCAAAGCAAATTCTCGATTTTATTTTGGATGAGAAACTGTGGAAAGACTTTTAAGCTGAGTAGTTGGCAAAGGAAAAAAAAGCAAAATCTCATTAACTACATCCACCAAGCTGGTAGAAACTTGCAGGTGTCATTGCAGTGAAAAGTCATTCTGCAAAATAGTCTCTGTTGGGTTGAATACACATGCACACCACACTTTTCAGATTCATTTTGTTAAAAAAAATCTTTTCTGCGTGAAACAGCATTTTGTAGCACTAAAATGCCGTAAAATATAGACTATCTTTAAAATGAGAAGCAGAAACAGAACATAATATTAAAGATTTTAACTTTTTCTTCTCCCACAGCTCGTTGCCTCAGCCCTTGGAGGTCCTGGAGCTTCCCTATTTAAGCCTGAGTCCAGCCGACCTCGCCTATCTGTCCTGCAGTCATCATGTTTCCTCTCTGCTGCAGCTGGATCTCAGTGAGAACTGTCTGGATGAAACCACGGTGCCCTCAATCCGCCGCCTCCTCTGCCAGGCCTCCAGCAGCCTGCAGCACCTCTCTCTGAGCGGCTGTGGTCTGACCAATGGCCTGCTGGGCATGCTGCTGTCCTCACTGGGCGGCTGCTGGGCCCTAAAGAGCCTGGCTTTAGCCCTGAACCCCTTGTCCAGAGCGGGTCTCTGTGATTTGATGCAGACAGCAGCAAGAATGCCCTGCCTGCGACTGTTGCTCTATCCAAACCCTCTGGAGGATTACCAGCCAGGGCTGCCCGAGCTGCCTTCTAGCACCCAGCTGTTGGAGTGGCCTCTGGATGAATCCATAGACAATAACACAACCAGCAACAAGCTCAGCAAGGTGTTGATGGACAGCGGACGCTCTGACCTTCTCTTGACCTGTGACCTGCTTAATTTTGATAAAGACATGGTGGACTAGAGAAGGGGCAAGGAGGTTTTAATTATTTTATCAAACCAGCGAAAGAAAACCTGACAGTCACGTTAAACCTCGTGAAAAAGCACGTTGTAATTTTTCATACGTATTTTCCCTTTCTGAGTCTGTTTCATAAGACAATCCTGGTTAACCGCATTTTATTTTCTTCTGAGTTGAAAAACAAAATGTGTGTAGCAAGAACTAAATCCATACAAATGGTATGTGACGCTTTCAGGATTTGACTACACAGTTAAAGTCTATCTGTAGCATATAAAATGCACAATTTTATGCTTTGACATTCATCTACCAATATATTTTTCTTAAATCTCAGGATCAATTTACAACAAATCAGTCTTAAATTGCTGTTCATATGAGAATCTAGCAGCATGTAATATGACATTAAGTTTCTTGTGTTTGAAAACAAAACTTTTATTACTAGTTTGTCTTAATAAATTTGATAATACGTTCTCTTTTGCTTCCATTTTTATTCTGTCTTGAAGACTGAAATGAAGCCAGTTTTATTTTTCTAGAACTGATTTGTATACTGAAAGTCACAAATTATTTTCATAGTCAGGGCGTGGCAGATTTTACTCAAACGAAGCACACGGAACCATGACAACGCGGATGGGATCCACTGTTGATCCGTTCCACTCTGCCTGGTGCTGCCAAAACAACATAAAATGGAATATTTAAGGTTAATTTAACCAGTTTAGATCAGTTATAGTGCAACTGAAAGTATTTACATCCCTTAAACGTTTTGCCACATTACAACCATAACCCTAACTGTATTTTATTGGGATTTAATGCAATGGATCAGCACTAAGTAGCATATTGGTGAAGTGAAAGGAAGATTATACATTGCTTATAAATGTTTAACAAATTAAAATCTGAATATGTGACCTCTGTTACATTTTATTTGTAAATATTTATGAAATTTTCGTTTTCAGTTATAAGCTAAATGATGCTGCATGACTGAAATATACCATATCATTGTGTGTAATGTTTATGTTGCAAAGTGTGTTTGGAATGCAGTAGTTATTGGCTAATATATTCCAAGTGTTGAATTAAGTTTTACGTGCCAATGTAATGTCTAGTCTCACATTAGCAAATGAAGTTTGCAAATGAGCAAATGCTCAGACAGGATGCCAATGATTTTGCCCAAAATGCTTAAGATCAGAGAGTAGGAAGCAGAAATGAGATGGATAGAAAACATGAAAATAGGCTAAGATCACAACTGATTTCACCTTTGCAATATTTACCAAAATTAACGCCACAAAACATGAAATGTGTACAGGACTATGAACAGTTTTACAAAGCACTGTATTCTAGTTCCCAATAATAATGTGATTTCCGTCTGATGGTTGGAGGTTTAGAACACCTAAAATGTCTTTGTGATATCCTGAGAGTTGGGCGCAGAAAGAAGAGAGTAGATCAGTGGTCTTCTGCAACCTGTGGCTCCAGAGTCTCATGGAGATAATATTTTCATAATTTTAAGCACCAAGAAGGATTTGTTTTAACAGCTCTCTCAATATCTGCATACAATATCTTCAAAAGAAGGCTTATAAAATAATAATTGAAGGTTCAAATGGCTCTCATCTTGTTTTGACACATCTGTGCCTGTGGAAAACGAGCCTTGCACTAATGAAGGGTCACAGATAAGCTGCCAGGCTGCCCTCTGACCTCAATGGCATTTATTTTTCATCAAGCAGTGGATCTATGTCATACCAGTAAATAATACCTCTGTTGTCTCATTTGAGCCATTGTACTCCTTGTAAATAATATGTTGCCTTGCCAACCTAATGGAGTGCACGTATGCTACTGTACTGTAATAGAAAGGACAGACTCTGTCTAGGGTTTCAGGAAAGGACTCAGGGTAGATAAAACTGGCCGTGCACAGAAGAATCAGTGTAGGTCATCTGAAAAGCATACTTGGTCAAATATAAAAAAGTGGAAGATTCTAGAAAAGTATAAAATATACACAATTTTTCTCAAAATCAAAAAGGACTGGACTTGAAGAACGTAAGCAAACGGGTGGAATGTTATTGAAAGAATATTATCACCAGATGGCGCTAAAAGATAATGTCTGTCTTCGTGTACAGTCCACTTCAAATTACACCCAAGACATCTCAGCTAGAACAAAATCAGTATCGGTGAATGAAAATCCAATATTCACCACACACAAGCGAATGGTTTCATATTTAAAGTTATTAATATATTTGATGGAATATTAAAAAAACCTCAAACTTGTTTTTGCTCTTTTTTCTGCATTTTTAATCTAATGTAAAGTCTGAGCTGCTTTAGAAATGTTCTATTCTATTCTGTTCTACTCTATATTCTTCTATTCTGCTGTAACAGATAAACTCACAAAGTAACCTTTTAGAGTAACAGCCATAAAAAAAATAAAAAAAAAAAAAAAACATTTATTGCCCTTTACAACATGCTAACAACCCACAGACAGGCAAACAGGGTCAGCCATATCTCTCAGAACTGCGCACAGAAAGGGAAACGCAACTACACATCTTCCTTAAGTCATTGAAGCAAAATGCTAAAATTGGAATCGTTAATAATGTGTTTTGGATAAAATAACTTGGATAACCAGCGGATGGCGTTACTTCTTGGCACAGTGTGGCTGCTTTTGGCCCTTAATTTGCTAATTAGCTCGGTGTTTGTCAGTGCTTGTTCACATCAGGAGTTTACCTGCCGTCAGGGATTTTGTGTGGCATTGGACTCCGTGTGTGACTTCACCGACGACTGTGGAGATGGCAGCGATGAAGAAAACTGTAAGTTTACTATCTTGTACCAGACCACAATTTAAAAGAGCCGGACCTGAAGTGATGACTATCAATCTAGAAGCGAGAAAAACTAAATGCGCCTCATGGTTTATTGGCTTGTAGAACTAAATTTAGCAGCAATAACTGGTAGTAGTCAATACATAACCTATAGACCTGTTGCTGCTTCAGTTCATTGCCCTTTGGAGACTTTTGTTTAAGCAAAAGTCTCCAAAAGCCTGAGGAGGTAGTGTATACCTTGCACTACCTCCTCAGGAAATCAGTTGGGTTGAGGTATGGACTTTGGGCCATTGCAACACCTTAATTAAATTGTCTTTTGTAGAGTTGGATTTGTGATCATTGTCTAATTAATCCACCATTTTCAGCCAAACTCCAGGCTTCAACAACAATTGGGTACAAACAGAAAGTTATGGCTGGATCACCCATTTCTTGTGGCTTCCAAACAAGCCCAAATCTTCAAAACTGGCCAGTTTGCTTGCAGGATCTCATTAGGTCCATCCAACAGCTCCGATCAGCTTTTCTGCATCTGCTGAATGAAGACGTCCACACAATGTAATGCTGCCACCACCATGTATGTTGACCACAAAGTAAAAGATTGATATTATCTTATCTGACGAACTGCCCACAAGTTTTCAATTCAGTTCAGGTCAGGCGAGGAAGGGTAGCCATGTCATTAGTTTTTCATCTTTAACGTCTTTGCTGGCTAACCATGCAGAGAAGTGCTTGGATGCTCGTGATGGAGAGCTGTACTGCATAATAACCACTGAGTTTTTGAACGATGCAGACTTCTTCCTTCATTACTGCTTGAAGAAATTATTGTCTGTAGGTTTAGGAGTTGATTTTGAGCCCATCTTCAACTTGAAAATGTCCAACCAGCTCATCTTTAATAATACCAACCCATAACAGTACCCCACCTCCACCTTGTTGGTGTCTGACTTGACGTGAAGCTTCATGCCCGTTACTGATCCACCCACAGGCCCATCCATCTGGTCTGTCAAGAGGCTCTCTCATTTCATCCATAAAATCTTTGAAAAATGTGTCTTCAGATATCTCTTGTCTCAGTCACTTCAGCTTTGAAGTCTTGATTTTAAATTATAACTATCATTTCGGTAGAGAGGGGTATTGTTTAATACGTTCTAGAGAAAACCGCAAATTTTTTTTTTGAAAGAAAATATTTAGCTTAAGTGAACATTTGATATTACAGGTTCCACGTATACAAGATGTGATTTCGAGGAGAGTTTCTGTGATTTGATCCAAAACTCGGAGTCCCTCTACAGATGGACCAGAACAGCTGAGGCCCCAGGGCTAAAACAGGACCACAGAAATACCTCAGGTTGGGGAAGCTGATATTCCTACAATAGCATTGTATTAATCACACATCTTTGTCTTTAACTGTCTGCATTTTGTTTTTGACCCTCAGCACATTTTCTGTCGCTTTCACCCATTGGAGGAAAAAAGATCACTGCTGAACTGAGGAGTCCTGTCTTCCTGCCTACTCATGGCTGCCAGGTAACTATGTCGCAGAAGACAAGCAGTGTCTTTAAAAGTTTAGGAAATAGTTTGAGCATTTTTCAAGACTGGAAAAATATTTATAGAAAAATAATACCATAGTAGGATTTACTTTACTGCAATGGACTGGCAATCTGTCCAGGGTATGCCCTGCCTCTTGCCTGTTGACCGCTGGAGATAGGCACCTGCACCCCTTGCGACTCCACAAAGTCAAAACGGGTGCAACTTTGCGACCCCTTGCAAAGTTCATCCATGAATGGATGGATTCATTTGACAACTCCTCCCCATGTTCCATTTTCCAGTACACTAAAACCTGATGCTCTAATAATAAATTCATATAATGTTAACAATTATCACTACTAAATAAGTAGTGCTATTTTTTCTTAATATAACATTATGTTAACTCCAACCTGCAGAGCTAGGATGTGTACCCCGTTATCTTGAAGTAACAAGATACACAACTTGTGTAGTTAATGTCATAAAAATATATTTCTTAGGACGACATGTTGGATTTTTAAAGTGGTTGTGTGCGCAATTTTGGAGCTCTTAAAGTGGTCCTATAAAAATAAAAAGAAACACCCAGCTGTAGTCTGAAAAATGAGCTGTTTCAAAAACCTCCCGATTGTTAAGTCCTATTCTACCATCACTGCGTCGTTACCTAACCTCAGCAATTCCAGTCTGTCACCTGGCAGGGAAGATGCTGATGCTAAACTTTAAACACTGAAAAATAAACTAGGTCACAATAAATCTTTGGACTTGCATGTCAAAGATGTCCTAATAAAAATCCATTAGGATATTTAAGAATTCGAGTCTTGAAAAGTCTCAAAACACACAACACTTGGAAACGAGGGATTTTGTAGATTCAAAATAAGTAGGGCCAACATGTTCTTTGTTTTCATCAGATACGTTTCTACCACTATGCTGGGACAGGACATGGAGAGCTTCAGATCCTACTTCAGCCTCATTTGGTGGCTCAGAGCTCTGAACTCTGGAAACACTCCATTCAACTAGAGAAGGGAACATGGCTGCGGGCAGTGGTTCACTTCTCCAGCAATCAGCGCTTTCAGGTCTGTCATAATTACACAGTGAGTTCATATAGTTGTTTGACATTAAAATTGAAATCGCAGCTCAAATGACCCGAGCGATAGCAAAGTGTACCGGGGAAGTATACTGACCCATTTGGACTCCTCAGAGACCATCTGGATGTGAGTTTGCTGTTAGTGTCCTTTCAATATCTTCAGAGTATGTCAGTGTCACCCAGTCCTCTTCTCTGCCTCTTTACCATCTGGATGTCTGCAGGTAATAAAGAGAGGTCACATCTGCTGACATTCACCTTCTGCTCCATTAATTCACTTCCTGTTTCAGTGGTATTGGTCAGCATGTTTAGGAGCTTGATTTCACTGTGAGGCCTAAAGAGTTGCTGATGGAGGATTGGTCTTTATTATTATTATTATTTATGGTGTTTTTAGGATGGGAAATCTACATATTTGCCTAAATTTGAAAATGGAAATTGGAATCATTCACTCAGGAATTTTGTCATTAAAAATATTTGAAGGTTGAGCAAATGAAATGCCATGAAATTCTACAATATCTTGTAAATGTATCTATATCTTGTAAACCTTTTTAAATTTTAAAGGTAGACTGATAAGGTTAATCTTGGTCTCACCAAACTAGAGTATCACTTGTAAACATTTTCCCCTAAATGGCTTGTGGAAATCTTTAAGAAAGACTTCTTATAGATTTCTTTCATTAATCGCTTTGATGGATAACTAATAGCCCTTTTGGCTGACTCTCTCCTGAGCTGTGGATCTCTGACACTTCTGCTTTAAAGTATCACACTCTTATATTACACCCTTCTTTGTATTGGTGTATCACTAAATGTGAATACTATGCATTAAAGTTTGTGGCTGTAACATGGCAACATGTAAAAACTTCATAAGGTTTGTTTACTTTTGCAGTGAACTGCATATTACCATACAGTATTCATACCATTAATATTATTGGTACTGACTACACTACATTTATAAGCTCTTTCTCCGCTTTCATTGGAAAATATTTAAAAATATGTAACCTACATTTGACTGAAATGACCACCAGTTTAGATAATTAAGATAGATACATTTGCATGGCAGGTGTAGTTAACTTTCCTTGTCTATTTGTCTTGATTTGTTTTAATTTTATCTAACTGCTGTTATTTTTCTATTTCTTCATATTGTGAACCCTGCTGCTTTTTATGCATTTCTTTAATTTTTCCATTTGAACCTAACATTTTCTGAGCATCAACCAACTCAATACTCTGTACTGATTTTTTTAACCAATATTCATCTGTAGTTTCAACTTAATTAAATTATAATAAACTAATAATAATAATAATAATAAAAACTGTCCCTGATGTGTGTGACATTGTTTCACTGTTTTATCTTCCAGGTGGTAATTCGAGGGGAACTTTCAGCCAGCAGTGAAGCATCGGAGATCTTAGCCATTGATGATTTGTCTTTCAGTCCTGGATGTGTCATTCTGCCTGGTATTAGCTATACCTTTCTAACACTTCTAACACCTTAGAACACACACACCGCATGAAACTTGACATTTTGAAATATCCTCACACATAAACAGAGCACTAGAAGCTTGTTTTGAATACTGATGAATGAGAGGGAGGACATTAAGACACCCATGACTGGATTTATACCAGGATAACTGAGTCATTAAAATTGTGCTTGCTGTACTTTTTTCTGGAAGAGAGCATAGATGTTATACAATAGTGGAGGAGTTGATTCCATAATTCGTGCTTTATGTGACATTTCAGACACAATTTTTAACAGCGTTCTCTACTGATGTACAACTGGAAGATCATTCTGTAGCATTTTCATCTAATATGCAGAGTTCAATGTAATCTGAAAAAGTAACGAAAAAGAAAACAGATCATACATCCATCCCCTTTCTTACACCCCTGGTTTTCAGTTGTAAATTCTGACCTTTGACTCATTTTTTTTCAAGTGCAGAAAAGGTATTTACTAAACCAGTCATTTCCAGGCTCGGTTCCCCCGGACCCACTGCTTTATGTTTTAGATGCGGACCTGCATCAGCACATCTGCGTTAATTACTTCATCAGCATTCAATTGAAGCTAATCAGAAGCTGCCAGGCATGAAAAAAATCTAAGCCATGTGTTTCAAAGGACCATAAGAACCAGAATTATCACACTTAATGTAAAAGACAAACTGCAGACTGTGAAAAATCTATGTGAAAGTCTTTTAGACTATCACCAGACCAAATTGAATTGTCTCAATACTCTAGGCTTTAATAAGCAAAGAGAAACCAACACTAATCACACTTTGCATGGTGCATTTTTGGTACTTGAGAAGATTCTTTTTGTTTCTTCCAGAACAATAAAAAGACCCTATTCTCTTTGCAGGAGCAGAGCCAAACATTACACTAAATGAGTCTTCTTGGAATGTTGACAGCATTATGCTGGTGTGATCCTGTTGCAGTTTTAACACAAGGCCTGTTTGGCCACAGCTAAAATTACCTAATGACCAAACAATGCAGGGTGCACACAGGGCGCATGCTTGCATAATTATAATGAGCTACCACTCTTCATGCAGGCTCCATTACATGTGTGGTGAGCACGCTGTCCGGTTTAAGCACTCCAGAAAATCTCCCCAAGACCCTTATTGCAAATATTTAGAAGTCAAGTTTAGTCTCTCTTTGTGTAATGGCGGTCATCTCTCATAGTCACCTTCTGGACGTTTATTGATGTTGTACTGTTGTTATACCATTGTCTAGAGAAGGACCAGCTAACTGATGTGTTTGTACTATCTAAATTGGTTCATGCTCTTGAATGACTTTTGACTGTAAAGAATAGAGATTGTCATCATTGGAACATTAACAAGAAAAGATAATCAGAGTGGCATTTTGCTTCCTTTGAGCCACACACGCTTGCATCTGACATTTGGAATTTTTGGTTTGCAAAGAATAGGCAAGACAGGTTGAACAAACCCAAGCTGTACCTATTAAATCCTTTTTAAAAAGGATCATTAAATTCATTAAATTATTAGATATTATATGCTTTTTAATGCAGTTGCCATTTTACCGTTTTAATCTCTTTTTGTCCTTGTAATGCAGTTGCCATCTTAGAGTTTAAAATGAGTCATTTTAAAGGTCATTGAGAATATATTCTGAAAATGGCAACATTTAAAGATTAATTTCTGAGGCCAGCTAATAGTGATAAAAAAAACTGGGCTATGGTTTTGATATATTTCCCGTGCTCCTCATATAGTGCCATTGAGTTAATTTACGCAATGGAGTCTTTGCTGTACTATTGATCAAAATCTGAACCATTACTGCAATTTAATCAAATGCATTTATTTCATTTTGGGAGCCACCAAGCTCATTTATGCTAATTGAGCACGTTCTCTCAATAAAATATTTTAATTATAACAGTGACTCAAACAAATTTGATAATGTGCAGATAATGGGGCTCCATTAATTGTACTAAATTCTTATTTTTATTTTGTACTTGGCAGAGGGCAGAGTCCTCACTTCACTTCACTGCCCTCCTTCATGGTTCACCTGCGCTAGAGGGAGGTGTATTGAGGAGAGCAAAGTGTGTGACTTCACACCATATTGTCCCAACGGAGAAGATGAAGCCAGATGCCGTAAGAACCCCTTTACTAAGCAACACTTTGAAATAATCACATTTCAGTCCCCCTGACAGATGTTTTCAGGATTTATCTGACACCCTCTGTTGCCATCAGACTGTTAAAATGCATTGTAGCTCTGTTGTTTTGATATGTGTTTGCATTGGACAGTAATGGTTCATCAGTCTGTTACCTGCTGCAGGTATACAAAGTTAATATTTAGACTCTTACAGTGATTAAAAGAACAAAATTACAAACAAAAACAAACATTTTATTCTCCTGAGAAGTGCTAAGTGATGTTTGTACCTTATCTTATCTTATCTTATCTTATCTTATCTTATCTTGTCTTGTGTGTGCCAGTCAAATTCAAAAAGACTGTACCACTGTCATGATCTGTGTTTTTCTGTGTTTATTTAGAGTTTTCTGTGTCCTTAAGTCTCTTCGTTGTCCTGTCCTCCCCTTGATTGTTCCCAGGTGTGTCTCGTTTCTATGATTACCCTCCCATGTATTTAACTCCACCTGTGTTCTTTGTTCGTCGTCGGGTCCTCGTCTATGTCTAGTCAGTTCGTTGTCAGTGGTTCCTTGTGCCTGCTGTTCGTTGTTTTGACTGGTTTTCATAATTAAATCATCATTATTCATCATACCTGGGTCCGCTGCATCTGCCTCACCACCCTTCACCACACCGCTTCCTGACAGAAGGACCCGACCAGACCGAAAGGTGAGGCTGCTATGATGGACCCAGCTGGAGTGAGGTTACCGCCTAAAGGGCAGAGCGGCCCGTGGCGGAGGTCCGGCAGGGAGGACAGGGAGCTGGCGGAGGCTCTCGCCGACTTGCAGCAGGAGCTTTTCCGGGGGACGAGACTGGTGTTGGCACCCCCCGGATACGGCCCCCGTCGATTTCTCCGTCCGGGAGGTCAGCGACGTGAGCCGCCAGCAGATCCGGCCCCTCGTCGCTTTCCTGAACCGCCACCTCCGCGACCAGCTCACAGACGGCGACGTGAGCCGCCGGCAGATCCGGCCCCTCGTCGCTTTCCTGAACCGCCACCTCCGCGACCAGCTCACAGACGGCGACGTGAGCCGCCGGCAGATCCGGCCCCTCGTCGCTTTCCGGAGCCGCCACCTCCGCTGTCAGCGTGGAGACAGCGACGTGAGCCGCCGGTGCACCCGGCCCCTCGTCGCCTTCCGGAGCCGCAGCCGGTTCCCAGGCTTCGCTCCGGCTCACCTCCGCAGCCGGTTCCCAGGCTTCGCTGCGGCTCGCCCCCGCAGCCGGTTCCCAGGCTTCGCTGCGGCTCGCCCCCGCAGCCAGTTCCAAGGCTTCGCTGCGGCTCGCCCCCGCAGCCGGTTCCAAGGCTTCGCTGCGGCTCGCCCCCGCAGCCGGTTCCAAGGCTTCGCTGCGGCTCGCCCCCGCAGCCGGTTCCAAGGCTTCGCTGCGGCTCGCCCCCGCAGCCGGTTCCCAGGCTTCGCTGCGGCTCGCCCCCGCAGCCGGTTCCCAGGCTTCGCTCCGGCCCGCGGCCGGTTCCCAGGCTTCGCTCCAGCCCGCGGCCGGTTCCCAGGCTTCGCTCCGGCGCGCCGCCGCGGCCGGTTCCCAGGCTTCGTCCCGGCTCGCCTCCGCAGCCGGTTCCCAGGCTTCGTCCCGGTTCACCGCCGCAGCCGGTTCCCAGGCTTCGCTCCGGCTCACCTCCGCAGCCGGTTCCCAGGCTTCGCTCCGGCTCACCTCCGCAGCCGGTTCCCAGGCTTCGCTCCGGCCCACCCCCGCAGCCGGTTCCCAGGCTTCGTCCCGGCTCACCTCCGCAGCCGGTTCCCAGGCTTCGCTCCGGCCCGCCCCCTCAGCCGGCCCCGAGGCTCCGCCCCTGTGTTCCTCCAGAGACTCCCCGTGTTCCTACCCAGACTCCCTGCGTTCCTACCGAGACCTTGACCCCCTGCGCACCTTCCGAGACCCCGACTCCCGAGAACCTCTACGTTCCTTCCGAGACCCCGACTCGCTACGTTCCGTTCGAGACCCCGACGCCCGAGACCCTCTACGTTCCCTCCGAGACCCCGACGCCCGAGACCCTCTGCGTTCCTCCCGAGACCCTGACTCCCGAGACCCTCTGCGTTCCTCCTGAGACCCTGACCCTCTGCGTTCCTCCTGAGACCCCGACTCCTGAGACCCCGACTCCCTGTGTTCCTCCAGAGACTCCCTGCATTCCTCCCGAGACCCCGACTCCCGAGACCCTCTACGTTCCCTCCGAGACCCCGACTCCCGAGACCCCCAGTGTTCCGACCGAGACTCCCTGCGTTCCTACCGAGACTCCCTGCGTTCCGACTCAGACTCCCTGCGTTCCTACCCTGACCCTCTGCGTTCCACCCGAGACCGAGACCCCCTGTGCTCCGACCGAGACCCCATCTTCTCCACCAGAGACCCTGCCTCGGGGGGCTCGTCGTCGCCGTCTGTGGGCGACTCCCGGGGCTCATCATCGCCACCTCCAGGGCCGCGGACGGCCGCCGGACCGCCTCCCTGGTTCCCGCCTCCAGCGCCGCGGACGGCCGCCGGACCGCCTCTGCGGTTCCCGCCTCCAGCGCCACGACGGCCGCCGGACCGCCTCTGCGGTTCCCACCTCCAGCGCCGCGGACGACCGCCGGACCACTTCCGTGGTTCCCGCCGCCGCGGACGACCGCCAGACCACCTCCGTGGTTCCCGCCTCCTTTGCCTCCGCCCACCCTGTGGGTTGTTTTTTGTTGTTTATGGACTCTTGGCCCTTGTTTTTCCGCCCACGATGGTGGGTTGTTTTTTGTTAGTTTGGACTCTGGCCCGCCGTCCGGCACCCCTCCACCCACTCTTGTTGGGTTTTTTTTTTTTTTTTTTTTTTTTTTTCTTGGGCGTCTGGTAGCCGCCCTTGCGGGGGGGGGGTACTGTCATGATCTGTGTTTTTCTGTGTTTATTTAGAGTTTTCTGTGTCCTTAAGTCTCTTCGTTGTCCTGTCCTCCCCTTGATTGTTCCCAGGTGTGTCTCGTTTCTATGATTACCCTCCCATGTATTTAACTCCACCTGTGTTCTTTGTTCGTCGTCTGGTCCTCGTCTATGTCTAGTCAGTTCGTTGTCAGTGGTTCCTTGTGCCTGCTGTTCGTTGTTTTGACTGGTTTTCATAATTAAATCATCATTATTCATCATACCTGGGTCCGCTGCATCTGCCTCACCACCCTTCACCACACCGCTTCCTGACAACCACTACTTTATTAGTTGCATAGCTGCTAAATTCATCTGTTTACAGGTCCACTTAAAGCTTTTGATCATAACATGTTTTGAACACTGTAGTACTAAACCATCAGCACATAAAATATCGATCCTTAAGCAATTAGGTGCAGCTGATTTAAATTATAGTGCATCAATAAACAACTAAAGTATTTACAGAGTTTGTAAATTGGTTCAATTAAGCCTAATCACATACAGTTGCCTTGCTGGACTGATTACCCAGGAGGGCAGCATCCCTACAGTGTTTCCTTTTTCTGTTTTAGCTTCTGAGTGTGACTTTGAGGACGGTTCATGCGGCTGGTATGAGCTCACTCCTGGAGATGGGTTTGACTGGATCAGGGGCTCATCTGACAAGGTACCGCCGGACTACTATGATCACCCACCCCTACCGGACCACACTACCAACAGCACTAAAGGTAGAGGAAACAAATATGAAAAACAAAGAAGAGTGACGTGTTAAAGTTGAAAAGAACTGTACTGAGCCCTTCCAAAAATACTGGATAAATACTGGAAGATCATCTACATCTCAAACTAATATTTTGTTGAAAAAAATTGTAGTTCAATATGCTCCAAATGTGGAGATGTACCTTCTCAGCCATCTGAATAACAGTTAACATGAGAACCTACAGTATTTTGCTCATTTACCACAATATGTTACTGTTTATCATGCCTCATTACATCTTCCATTTTCTTTCCTGAACAGAATTGTTCAAGTCGCAGCTGTAACTTTGTTGCTGGCTGACTCCAAACAAGCACCATCTGTTGTTTTTGTTATGATTATCGAGTGAAATGGTCTGAAAAAGACATCTATTAGGTTTAGAATTGGAGCCTGCAGAAACACCTTACAGAACACAGTATTGAACATTGAAATATATATATAATTTGAAACCTTTTTAGAATATGCTGCTAAATTCTGTTATGTTTTGACAACCAATTAGTACTAATTGTTCTGTAGAAAGGCTATAGCTCCTATATAGTGTTTAACAGCATTCAATATTGCCACTGCCGAGAAGGATGCTTTAGTATTAACCAATAACCATTAATTGCTAACATGATAAAATTTCTCTCGAGATGACTGTCATGCATTTATGATATCTTTGGAGGCAAAATATGCATCATCAACACAAAATCATAGTGCTGTTCTGATTCAAGGATGTTGTTGTTGACAGTCGTGTGCAGTGATTCCTACACCATCACCAGCTGATGGCACTACATCCTAACATCTGCTTTGTTCTTTCTAATTAAAAATAGGGAAAGTGGAGTTAAACAAAGATTTTCTATGAAGAAACTAAGGTTTTCAATGATGCAGGTTACCATGGCAACTTCTACATGACGCCGAAGGGAGAAGTAGATAAAATTGATTTGTCTGGCTGAAGTGGCCAAGTGGGAATATTTAAAGTGTAGACAAACTTATCTGTAAACAAACTACGTAGGTGAAATGTGACTGTGCTGTCAAACATATCACTTTCAAGAAAATACAGGATTTAGAAGGATGTTGACCAAGATTTTTTTATGACTGCAGGTCATTTCATGTTTATACTGAAAAACAGCAGTAGTCTGCATCCAAATGCTGTTCTCATTGGACCCTGGTTCCAGCAATCAGCCTCAGGATGCACCATGACCTTTTGGTGAGAAACATGTCACATCTTTTCCCCTCTATGGACTGGTTTTCTTTCTTGTAATTTTACAACGTTCAACATTGTACAACATCACCATACAAGCAGAGATCATTCACACTCATAGGTCTTACTGTATCCAGGAGTCAGTGTTTTCAGGTTTACACCATTCCTCCACCTTTGTTTCTCTTTTCAAAGTGCTGCTGTCTTTTAGCTGTAGCTCAGATTTTTTTAAAGGCAGGGTACTGTGGAAACATTAAGAGTACTTAATGTCTGACCTGCAGAGTAGGAGAGATAATTTTCTGAACTTAGACTGGTCATTGTTTGACTAATTCCAAATCACATCTTACTAACATAGTAGAACATAGATGTGTTCAAAATGTTTACTCACTCGGTATATCTTCAAAGAGGACGAAGCAGGGACTAAAGTTGATGCACTGGCATGTATGTGAAACTCTGAGATGATGGAACTAAAAGGATCATTTGTCTTTGCAATGTGAACTTTTTTAAAAAATCAAAAACAGTCATTTTAGTAGTCACACTTTTTCATTGTGTTGTACTGCTAAGCATAGACTTCAGCTGTGTCTGTATCACAAACTGCAATTCATAAAAATTTAGTTAGACCACAGTCATGTTTTTCTGACTCTGGAGTACTCACGGAGAACCCATGCAAACTCGATGCAGAAAGACATCAGACTGAGATTTGGACCCTGGATCTTTTTGCTTCAAGGCAACAGTGAAGCCATAACAATTAATATTACTAATAAAAACTCTTGAATAATTTATAATAACTACCTATTTTGGTGGGGGATATTGTTTATTGAATTCACTGAACCGTTTCTGCTTTTTGCACTCTTACTTTTGAATCAGATAGCTACTCTCCCAGGTAAAGCCTGTTTCAAAATAACCTCCTCTCTCCGTTTAATGTTTCTTTCACCTTACTGACCAAGGCCGGGATAAGATATGAATGTTAATAAATCATGTTCAGGCATTTTTATGGTCCCAAAAGCTCATATTAAGTGACTGATTATGTTTTTCTGCCTAATGGTCATAGGAATTCTGGAAAATGAAAACCTGCACAGCTCACGTTTGTTCACTAGTCACGTATCATGACTGGGGATCATGGAGGGTGCATTATCATAGGATGAATTTGTAATTTAGAGTATCTCATACAAGTATATAATTTTATAGATATATTATCTTACAATGTGCTCCTTAGCATGTCAGGATAAATTTATCAGCTGAGTTTCAGATTCAGTCTACTTCTTATCCCCTCAGGCATTATAACTCAGGTATATCTGTGGGGGCTGCTGACATATACCTCCGATTCAAAGGAGTTCAAAACAAAACTGTCATATGGACGACCCTGTACGATCAAGGGAGACTGTGGAACCGGGTCACCATTCAGCTGGGGCGCATCACTCAGCCCTTCCAAATTGCTCTGGCTAAAATTAGCCTTGGCGTGTTCGATGGAGTCTCCGCGTTTGATGATGTCTCCTTCAAGAACTGTTCGATGCCGCCGGCAGTGGCTGTGTGCCCCAAGCACACGCATTTCCACTGCTTGCACACCAAAGCATGTGTGGAGCACCTGCAGCTCTGTGACCTTGTGGATGACTGTGGGGATGGATCGGATGAAGAAGGATGTTGTGAGTGTCTCAACTTCTTGAAATAAGAACAATTGGGTCTGTAAGTGCACGAGAATATGATACCTTGTGACTTTGCTTATTTTGTCAATCTTAAATGTTTCAGATCAACAAACAAATCTTAATATCAGACACAAATGCCTGAGCAAATACAAAATGCAATTTTAAAATCACATTTTCATTTAGAAATGGAAAAAGCCATCCCAACCAATCTGACCATATACATGAGAAGGTATTTGCTTAAATAACCAAAAAGAAAACAAAGACCACTGTGCATTTCCTTAAAACATTCTGATGACCTCTAGTATGTTTTTGGAAAATACTGCGTTTAATGATACAAAAGTGGACATTTTTAGGACAAATGCATTCTGTCACATGTGGTGTGGTTCTGGAAACTAAGACACTAACATAAGTAAATAGCAAAGACACAAGAGCTAATAAAGAATCAAGAAATCAGGATCTAAGATTAAGTAAAAAGGACTGCAGCTCACAATGCATATCAACTACCGCAACAGTCAACTAGGAATCTTAAACCTAAGGAATGAACTGAATGTGAAAAGACTGACAAAAATAAAGCAAAACACAAGACCAAAGTCCAAAAGTGTATGACCAAAATAGTTCTATGTGCTGAAATCATCTTTGTCTGAGTTTAATGATTTGAAACATTTCACAGCAATGGATTGCATTAGAATTTTTTCCCTTTTGATTACATTTTCAGCAATGTCTCGAAAGTTTGAATGTAGTATCATAAGCAAACTATCAAAAATCGAATGCTTTCCTTAACTCGTCAGGGAACATAGGGCATATTTAAATTGTTAAAGTTTGCAATTTCAGATCTTCTCAGTCTTATTGGTTTTCACAGCTCCAGAAATTCAGTGTGACTTTGAAGATGGACTGTGCAACTGGAAGCAGGAAACGAGTGGAGGAGATGTGTTTAACTGGACACGCATCCAGGGCCCAACTCCAACCCAAAACACAGGCCCCTGGAAGGACCACACTCTGGGGAACACCTCCGGTCATTACCTCTACATTGAGTCTTCCCTCCCCCAGGAGTTCAAGGACACAGCTGTGCTGCTGAGCCCAGTATTTGAACCTACCGACCAGCCTGGCAAGGACCCTGCTTGGTCCCCCCACCGCCGCTGTGCTTTTCGCTTCCATTATTGCATGTTTGGATCGCACGTGTTCAGCCTCGCGGTGTACATGAGGACAACCACGACAGACCGTGGCATGCTCCTCTGGGCAAAATATGGAAACCAAGGAAACCTATGGCACAGGAAGACCATGTACCTAAACAATATGCAACCTTTCCAGGTAAGTGATCAATATTTTGGACTTTTTAAGTTTCTCTTTGGTTTTCTAGCTGGTTAGTCCACCAAGAGATTCAAACCTAGGACCTTCTTGTTGAAAAGCAACAGTGCTACCAACTCCAGCCCCAACCCCATGATGCATTGTGGGAATTCTGTTGGCAGCTTAGATATAAACTATAGGTACTTCATGGCACTGCAACACTAACGTTACTATACTTTGAATATGTTATGCAGTCTCCCTTTGAGTGCATAAACCAGCTAAAGCCAAGTTAAACTTCATCTGACTATAGGGCGACGAAACAGTTCCACAAGTACTTATCTCCACCATGTCCTGCTAAGACTGGACATGTCTGTATGTCTGTAATTGAACAAATGTACCTCAACTGTAATTTAAAAATTACAGTTCACTGCTTTTCATTATATACCAAAACAAACTGTTTTACTGCAGCTTCTGGGCAGCAGGGGCTACACCTTGACATTTTTTTTATTTATTGCCACCAGTTACAGTATGCACATTGCCTCTAAACGTTTGTGGACTTAAATGTTTTAAGCCATTCACCTTGTCAAAGATTACGACTAACCAAATACATATACAAGAATGCATATTGAACACCTATTTTAGAAGTAGAGTCTTGAACAAAAGGGTTGCAAAAGTCATGTAAGAATAAATATGTCCTACTTAAAGGTGAGAAGTGAATTATATGTTGTAAAATTACAGTTCACCACTGTAGATGTCTAAAAGTACAATAGACAAAAATACATTTAAAGTTCTTGAGACATTTTGTTCACTGTCTCGCTTAACAACTTCAGTCACATCTGACTGTGAATCATTTGGAGTCACCTTGCAGGCCCAGACAAACCTGAGTTCAGGGTAAACACAGATCCGTAGCACATAGCAGCAAATCTCTAGTGAAACAAAGAGTCCATATTTACAAATGCATTCCAGCACTGCATGATGAAGATCCATTTAATTGCTTTAGTGCTCAGCATCGATCACTGGAGATGGATGTTCTGTTGTCATCACTCATGAGTGATTTCAACTTGACAGGCAGTTAAAGACTTTTCCTGGGCCGTGTCACTGGAACAGGAGCTCCATTTGTTAATTTAATTGAGTGCAGACAGGGAAACGTTTAAAATATTGACACTGATTAATTTAATTCTGGCTGAGAGGGATCTGCCTGTATGCACAGTGAAAAGAAGAGAACAACATTTAAGGACAAAAACAGAAGCTAAACTTGAGCTCCTAGATTGGAAATATATTCATGAGTATTCAAAGTCATTATGATGACAAAAAAAAGAAACAATAGCTCATAATTGTGTAACCTGTAACAATGTTGTGATATTTTTGAAGAATAGTTGTATAATAACTGCAGGGATTTTAATAACAGTTGAGATGCATTTTTATGATCTATCCATAAAACAAACAATTAGCAAGAACTAATAATAATTGATATTATTGCCTATTATGTTTCAGTAATTTTTCCCGTTTTTAGATTTTAATTGAAGGCACAGTTGGAGATGATTTTGAAGGAGACATTGCAATCGATGACCTTTCCTTCCTGGACTGTCAGCTGTTTCATGGTAAATCTTCAACACATCAGATAAACCCAGGGCAGCAGCTCTTCAATGTTTTATTTACCACACTCCCCACCCCATCTTATATTGCAGGAGAGCTACCTTCTCTGATCACCCCACCACTGACCACGCCGGCCCCTACGGTCATACCCAACAATTGCTCCAAGGGGCAGTTTGTGTGTGGAACACATGGGGAGTGTGTTTTACTGAGCCAAGTGTGCGACTTCAAGCAGGACTGCTCTGATGGATCAGATGAAACAAACTGCGGTAAATGGTTGTAGTTCTTACTACCTATTATTCTTCCCTGACCTGCTTTTTTCCTAGTTGCATGCCTTTCTCTCTTTCAGTGAAGGAAAGATGCGATTTCGAAGGTGGTGTTTCTTGTGGCTGGACTGTTGTTAGTCCTTCTTCCAGTGTGAACCATGTGTTTCGCTGGGCAGCCGACCAGGGGGAAAGCAGTCATGACGGAGAGCAGAACCACCGTCCAACTAATGACCACACTCTGTGAGAGCCAGAGATAAATATTCCTATCTGTTTAAAACACATTAGTTGATTGAGAAAACAAATTTGTCAAACAAGAAGGTGTGTCACTGCCGTTGTAAGAATGTAGTGATGCTTTTCTTTTTAAATCATAAATGAACTATGATTAACAACAATTTTTGATTTTTTGGCAGAAAGACCCCATGTAAAAATCATGGCATTTTTGCTGCAAGTCAACAGTTGCTTCCAACTGCCCCACTTTGCAGCCACTGATTGATGTTACTAGGAATATTTGTAACAAATGATTAATTATAGAAAATTGTCAAAAGGAGTGGTTGTTTTACAGATTGTTGCAAAAGAATTTAGAAATGTGCAAAGCAATTTTGGGGAATAAATGGCAAAAGCTCTGTAAATGTTAATTCAATTGATTTTCAATAACATAATTATTGCTATTCTGTGTTGTTCCTTCTGTAGTAACAGCCCTAAGGGTTGGTATATGTATGCAGACAGCTCAAATGGCGGCTATGGTCAGTTCTCTGACCTCCAAACACCAGTCATCTCCTCCACTGCTCCTCAGTGTACCCTCATATTCTGGTACCACATGAGTGGATTCACCATGGGAACCCTGCAAGTAAATACCCCAGTGAAACTTTGAGTTGAAATGAATGTCCCATCAGAACCATGTTAGAGATTTTTATCTCTTCTACAGGTGCTGCTCAGACACAAAAACGTCACCCATGTGGTTTGGTCTCAGACTGGTAACCAAGGCAACAGATGGAAACGAGCTGAAGTGTTTTTGGGTTTATTAAATGACTTTCAGGTCTGCTGATTAGTTTTGCGCCCAAGATCTTGTAATGTGTGACATACTCAAATTCTAAGCAAGTACATATATGTCCTGCAAGTCAACAGTTGCATGATAAGTAAGCATTACTTACTGACAACTACAAAGAATTCTGATATATTTTGAAATGCTCAATTATCTTCTTCTACATTGAAAACATCTGAACAGATCATGATTCATCTTGAATGTTAAGTTATCAGTCATTTTTTTTACACTGGTGTTAAAAATGTCCCCAAAACGGATTTCTGCCAGTTGTCATCTTCTAAACAGATAATCGTGTCATGCACCATAGGAGCTGGTATTTCTATTAGGAAATATTATCTAAAGACAGTTAATATTTAGCAATAAGATTATTAATGAATAAATTATTTCTCAAGGAACCCACTAGAAATTAGGAGTAACAGGTCTCTACTACCCCGTGTCTCTTTATTCAACATTCCTGAAAATGACATAACCTTGAATTATTCCCCATCAGGTGGTGTTCAGGGCGAAACGAGGGATCAGCTACATGGGGGATATAGTGATAGATGATGTCAGCTTCCAGGATTGCTCCCCCATTCTTCCATCCGGCCAGCCGTGCACTTCAGAGCAGTTTGCCTGCGCAAACAGCCACTGCATCCCCCAGGACAATTTGTGTGACTTCATCAACCACTGCAGGGATAATTCAGATGAGGACCCTTTCATCTGCAGTGAGACCTTACGTTTGTTATCTGTGAGGAAAGATTCATTCCCAAATCATTTGAAAACCTATGTTGATATCTCTTTTCTTCTTGTGTTTCAGAGGGCTTTAGTGGACGCTGCAATTTTGAGTTTGACCTCTGCTCTTGGCGCCAATGCCAAGAAGACGACTTTGATTGGCTGGTCAAAGCAGGCAGCACCCCAACTGTTGGAACGGGCCCGTCCAGTGACCACACCTTGAGAAATCCTGCTGGACACTACCTCTACCTGGAGAGCTCATTCCCTCAGGCGGTGGGTGACGCCGCTCGTGTGATTGGACCCTTACTGAGCAGAAGGAGTTCACAGTGCAAGGTGAGTCCACATTTGTAGTACAGATTCTCAAATTAATTTTGAAATCAGATGGTCATAACCTAACTATACAAACATGTTTTTTAAAGAAAAGTCACAAAAAGCAGCTTTAAACCATTGCTAACATGGAAAGAAAACTCATTCATAGAGTAAAATTTGTGTAATATGAGCTCTCCATATTTTAGAGGGTGATCTTTTCTGTTTAAGAAAGTACTAGTAGATCAGAGCAGTGCAAAAATCTATTCTGCCTGTTACGGCTACTCTTGGATTTTAACAAAAATCAAAAATCAAAAGGTGCCAGAGTAGTTTCTAGGAGGAGGGTTTTCCGACTCATCCAAAACAAAGCACTCGCGGAAAGTTTTCTGGTGGCAAACGGTGACTTTCTCAATGTACAAAAATAACAGAAACACTCTCCGAGTTGACTTTCCAAAAAATGTAAAATTAAACTTTATTTGGTGCGGTGGAAAAACTATTTCACCCCTCGCTCCTTAACCAAACAATCAGATGCCCTGTAGCAGCTGCTTCCGCTGCCTAATCACAGCAGGAGGCCACCTGATAAGGAGGAGGGTCTAAACAAAACAAATAAATAAACAAGTTACAATAGATATATTATTTATATAAATGTAGATCTGTAACCTTAAATTAATCCAATTCTTAATAGGCTCCAACACTGCCAATTATAAAATGATTTATTAAGTGTCTACATTGGACCAAAAGTGATAAGAAATGGAGAGAAGAGATAAGGAACTAAACTAAAATCAAGCCTGATGACAAGATTTGTTATTGATCTAAAGGGTTTGATTTTTGTTCTGTGTTTTAATGAGCCATTACAAATTTTTTAAACTCCAGTTTTGTCCTGTTTGAGCTGCCAACCATGACTTAATCTAAAACAAATTTGAAAGGAACATCAATTGGCTTGGGGACCAATTGATGTCTCCTGACATCAATTAAGAAAAGCTGGATGTCATCTGCATAAATTTCGAGTGGCAGCGGTTTCTATATCCTCAGATATAGAAAATATCTGAGGAAATTTAAACGGTGCTTGTCAAAGTGTGCCCGTCGGTTGGAAGCCAGGGTTCTGAAGCTAAAAATTAACATCAATGCTAAAGTAAGCTACAATGTACTCAATAGCATGTGGAGAGTCACAAGCATGTTGAGTAACATGGATGTACTCTATTCAGTATGTCAAAATTAGTGTATAAGCTAAAATAAGCCAAGACACTAATGTTAGCCTAAATGCTGATGGTGGCATGTGGGGTATAACTAGCATTTGTCCATTCAGTCTACTAAACATGGCTAACAAATAAACAAAATAGTTAAAAGCTTATTTTAGGGAAAAGGCTACTGCTAATGTGACAGTAGCTACTCCTAATGCAGGCAGTGCACTGTGAATATTTGTGGTAATGTTAATGCGTTGCCCACTGATTTTTATTTTTGCAAAAGTAAAAATCAGATGTTTACTTCGTGGCACTTGGTTACCCAAAAACACGCTCATCTTTAAGCAACAGATTAACAATAAATATTGTTATTGTTCAAAAAAACATAAGATTTCTTCTGCTCTTCTGAAATACTACTTCTTACACTTACTACTTAACAAAAAGTGTGCAGTTGATAAATTTTGCAGAAAAGTGAAAATATTTTTTTGTCATTGGTGGTAAATATAACATATATATTTGTCTGTAGTAAATGTTCTACTACTACGTATTACTTAATACTTAGATCCAATAATATCAGTATACTTTGCCATTGATAATCTGTAGTAGAGCTGTTTCTCTACTGTTTCCAAGTCAAAGCTTCTTCTATAGCTTTGACTTGGATTGATAAAATTTTGAAAACACATTCTCCCAAACTTTGCTCAAAAATGTTAAATCATAGATTGATGTGTAGTTATAAAGCACCTACAATCTCATGTGAGATTTTTGGGATAAAATAGCATAAAAATGACAATAAAAAATTTGCTGATGCACTTATTCAAAACTCTGTGCCAGCATATGTCGGCCTCCATCAGGACTGATTTCTTGATTGACTGCCCTGCTGGCTCTGTGTCGAGTGCACCTTATCACCCTCCTGACCTGTCAATCCATCATAAACTCAGCGAGAAGGCAGGAATGAAAATGAAGGAAAGATGGAGCAGGGAAGTGAAGACCAGAGGAGAGAAAGAGGCTTGTTTTCCTATGAAGTAGACAGCAGAAAGACCAGTTGAAAATGCCTCCATTTTCAGTGAATGCCCATAAAGCATCAGTGTTTCAAATCTGAATCTTGGAGAAATACATTATTTTTTGTGTCATTAAAGAAGTAAGCTGGAAAAAGAGCAACTAGACTTTAAATTGACTGAGTCGATATAAAAACAATCCGTTACCTTTGCTAACCCTGAAAGACTTAAATTAAATGAGTAATTAGTTAAAATATATGCATTTTTAAAGAAATTAGCCAGATTAGTTAGACTAAAACATTACTTTACAAGAAATTAATTGAAACCAAACATAAAGAATTATGAAAAAATGCTGTCATGCAGTTAAGAAAGAGAAAAAAATAAAAAATCTAAGACACTAAAATTCAAAAGCAGCATTGTAAACGCAGAAATAACTATAAAATATTTCTTAATAAAATCTGAAATAAATGACAAGTATACACAGTTCTGTTTTTCTTCTTATTTGCCATTTCTTTTATAATTAAATTTGATTGAGAAATAATGACAAAGAATGGACATTTAGATTTACCCCTTTCCTTTTTTGAAATACAGAAAAATGTCGTATGAAGAAAGAAATTGTATATATTAGCTATAAATACATATATAGACAGATCTGTATTTGTTGCTGTCAGTGGAAGGAAAGTCACGTTTTATTTAAATTGTTTAATAAAAATCATTTATGAGTCAGATGCAGTAAAAAATGTTAAGAAAATCTAAATATTTGTGATGAAATCTAAAACTAAGTGTCGGCATAATAGACACAAATGGACAGCAACATAAAACCTGTTTAAATTACATAAATATGATAAGGATGCATTCAGTTCTTGACAGATTTACTGTTTTTCTGGGTAGATGCGTTTCTACTATCACATGTCTGGAGACGGTATTGGAACCCTCAGTGTTTTCACTAAAACTGAGGCAAGTCTTCACCTCCTGCTGAACCTGACTGGAGATCAGGGCAACTACTGGCAAATGAAGGAACTCCAGCTGAGCTCCTCTGCAGACTACCAGGTTGTGTTTGAAGGGAAGGTGGGGCGCAGCGAAAAGGGAGACATCTGTCTGGACGATATCACCTTCTCTCCAGGATGCCTCCTCTCCCCGTCAGTGTTGGTAATAGACAGCACTCCTCCTCCTGCTCCTCCAACAGGTAAAGTTCACTTTAGAATACATTAAAATGAACATGCAGCCTTTTCCTTTTTGAAACTACATTTTAAAAAACGACACAGATGGGGATTTAGATTGGGAAATCTTATCTCATGATCAGTGAAATTAATGATTTCGGTCTTCAGAGTTTCTCTCAGGTATGATTCCTGACAGTTCTTTTGAATTGGATCAGCAGATTATCTTTTCCCATTTTTGAGTTGCCAGGGTGACGCTGTCTCAACTACACAATTGCTAGGAGTGTCAGTCTAAATCAGTCATTTCGGCATCGCAAACTGTCCAGAGTGCAGCAGCTCGTTTAAACCGTGGCAACATGCAGTGGATTGCAAAAGTATTCTTATGCATAAAACTTTGCAACTTTTTATTATTCATTGAAACCACAGATATGAATACATTTTGGGCGATTTAATGTAAATGATCAGCACAAAGTAATGCATGATTAAAAAGAAAATACATGGTTTAGATATATCTCTTTATATAAAATAAAAGTTTGTAGAACAACCTTCAAGTATTTGGGTTTTGCACATTGATATTCTGAATATTTTCACTATCTTGGAGGGCATCTGTTAACACAAAACGTCAGGTCTTTCCAGAGCTGATCCTCTGTCTCAGTCTCAAGTTTTTTGAAGCTTTTAACAGACTTTTTTTATCGGATAGCCCCCTATGTAGCTCAAACAATCAACTCTGATTGTTTGAACTAAAAACAATGTTGTGGCAGAATCATGACTCTGCCACTACTAAAGGTTATGGTAGGGATAGCATGACCCATGTGTTTAACTCTGTTAAATACATGGAGACTAAAAAGGTTTAGTTGTTAGACAATGTTGTGCTACACACTGAGTGATATGGCAGACATGCTTTAATCAACCTTATACTTGTTAAAATAGTCAGAAATATTTTTTGAGGTTGCTGGCTGCCCTTAGAGAAATTACTTGATATATAGAAGAGTTACTGTGGGAACACTCACTGAAACCCTAATGCTGCATGTGCTCTCTGATAAGTGTCAAGTAAAAACTTCTGCTGTAAGGGGAGTTTTATTAAGCTCTATAAAATCCGGTGAGACACTGGGTGTGTGTGATGTCTCCAGGCAACAGCTGTGACCTTTGACCGCTTCTTAACAACGGAAAAGTGCAGTTCTTACAGGTGGCACGTTAGTTTTGATAGATTGAGTCAACAGTGCACCATCCGTCCCCTAAAAGCATTACAATAAAACATTTACTATTGTTGCTCTGTCTTCTTCTGAACTTCTTAGCTGTTTGCATGCCTTGACTTTGGTACTGTTCACATTTTCATTTAATAGCTGCACATTTAGTTTCCTTAAGGACAGATATTCAATCTAATCACACATTGTAAAAATTACTGCTAACGTGATAAAGATACCACAAGAGCCAAATTAAAACTTTTTTTCTGGTTTTAGGAATGGTCTCAATTCTCTGTAGATGTGAGCGATTTTAATCAGCTTTGCCAGGGAAATTTTGGCAGTCGGAGAATTATAACTGCTGGGAAATTCCCACAGTAACAATCTGGTTTATGCAATCGTTATGAAGCAATTTGTTAAGTTTTGTAGGGAAATATCTTCCAAGCAGTGTAAATTAATCTTTTCACACTCTGTGTCTCAGTCCTATGTAAGTTCTCCAACATTACTCGCATGTTTTATGAAGGAACGTTTACAACAACACCAGCAGATTTATTGCCTCTGTTAGTTACAAAGGGATTATTAAATGTTTCCCAGCTTTTTCAATATGAGTGAAAATAATTAGGAGGGTTTATAAATAGTAAAGATTGAAACGTTAATGCTGTCAGTGTTTTTTGGTCATTTTCTTGTTTTTCAGTAGTGCTCTCATTTATACCTAGAACAGTATTGACAACTTTATGTTAATTTGGTTAGTTACAAAAGTGTCAGACCCAATGTTTATTGCCTCACTCTCTAATCAGCTGGATGTCTTTAGCAATGGGGTTTTCTCTGTCTTCAGAATGGCCACAACATCACTGGCTACATAAAGAGTTAATGGAGCATTAGGTAACTCTTATATATAACAAAAATGTTTTTTTTTTACATATTTGTTAGAATTGTCACTATATTGTGACAGTATAATATCACAATATTTTATCACTAAAAACAATTATGAGGCAAAAAATCTGTGCTCCTCCAACTTCTCCCTGTGGTCATACTGCCATCTGCAGAAATGTTTCACTCCCAGTCAAAAACAACCAATCAGAGCCAGAAGGAAGATCATAGCATCGCCAATCACTCTCATTTGTGACAATACAAAACAGTTGTTTTTTTTTACATGTAATAAACATGTCTGGATTTTTCTTGACTTTGTACAATGAGGTTATGCTAAGATGAAAAGTGAATCTACAGTATTTGATCACTTTTTATACATTTTTTTTCAATAAAATTAGAGGATATACTAGATAAGGAAAAGAAATACAAAGAGAGTAATAAAGAAAACATCACTTAAAGACTGAACTGGAGCTAGAATCCATGGTCCTCTCAGTAATTGAGTAGCCAGCAGGGAGTAGAGTTGTGGCTGAATCCAGCTCTTTCTGTCTGTGTGTTGGCAGGATGTACAGTAATACTGATGAGACAAGAGGCAGCAGGAACTGTAATTACAGACTATCACTCCTCAGGGGCTTTTTCTGCCACAGCTTCAATTTATATACCATCACATGATTCAGTGCTGAGGTCGACTGCACCCCACTGTTTCTGTGTTTGTGCTCATAATAATATAGGCACTTTATGGATGATAAAAATGTTATATGACTTTCATGATTAACATGCAAATTTGTTTTCCTTTAAATGTAGTCATGTATGCATACACTGGAGGATGTCAGTGTGCATATTGTTAATGTGACACTGTAAGAGAAAATCTGAAGCAAGCAATATAGCACCAAATGTTTTATAAATTCTTTCTTTAAGCCGTTACCAGCTCGCTAAAACAAACTGCAGTGGTCTCTGTCTGATGAAACTGCTGGTAGAATTTTATAATATTTGCTGATAATTAGAAGAAGACCATCAGGAGAAGGTGCGGTGGTGTGTGCCAACAAAACTGTCTCTCCTACTGTCTTTTTTTCTCTGGCATACTTGAAAATCCTTTGGGTAATCAGCTTATTTTCTATGATTCGGTTACTTTTTTTGTTTAAAATGTAGAGCTCAATTAAAATCCATTCACCAGGGGAGAGATTGTCACCCAGGATGTCTGATGTAATCATGACCCTGAAGTTATTCATATAGAAATATGGTTCCAATACCATTTTTTTGCATGGGTTACATTAAAAGAGCACCAAATATAGGGTAGTGGTGACTGATGTAGAAGATGTCTGAGCGAACTCCCTGGACAAATATGATTTTTCTCTAATTTAATTCCTCTGTATGCAGGGGACAGTCAGGAGTCAGGAGCTGTCTCTTCCTGGCTTCCTGTGTTTCTTTTGTTGGGTCACATTGCTTCTGGTTCTGTGCACCTCAAGACGAACAAAGGATTAGGAAGGACTTATACCCCTTTTTCTCCTTTAATTACAGAGACCACCCTTCTTCCTTTCTAACACTTCCCCCACCCTAAGGCTAAGCGCTGACCCTGCTGGAATGTTTGGCTCCAAAAGAAGCAGATCCCCCACCACCATCCCCTTCCAAGTATCGCCATCAATGATACAGTGATTTGAGCTTAAAGCCCCATGCTCCTGTGTCCTTTCTAAGCTTCTTAAGGAAACTACAGCTCTGTGTGCAGAGGGGTGCCCTTAAGGGTTTACTGCACTGCTGGGATGCTGTTTAATTTTGTGAAATGCACAAAGTTGGTTCTTTAGAGTCCAGATTTCTCTATTTATTTTCCAAACTCTTAGATGTGAAGTTTGACAGTTTAAGCAATGGAGATTTTAACTACAGTTACAGAAATTGCTGTCTGTTGCAAGACCGTTTCGAAATGACAAATAGATAAAAGGAAAGAGCTTCTCTTGTGTTACATTATTTTATGACCTTTGAAGTCAGGGGTGACATTAAATCACATAAAATATATTCAGTTTTGTTGTTCTCAAGGTTGTTGATGTGAAACTCATTATTGTACTGAATATAAACTTCAGCTGGGTGAGTTTCATTCACCGACCGCTATGTGGATTTTGCTACATTTTTCACCACTCTGCACTTGAAAACAAACTTTATTAATAGTATCTCTCATCATGCATGGCTGCATCTTGGATATTGCTAGTATTTTCTGATGTTTTGAGCTGATAGTAACTTAAATATCTTGCATACAGGCAGAAATAGAGTATCTTGCTCCTCACATCTAATACTGAAACAAAATGTCTTTAGTTAGACCAGAGAATGACCTTCACAGAAAACTAATTTTGGTTGCAAAAATATGAACACATGAGACTGTTGAATTGTCTTGTCTTCTTTTCCAGGGTTCTGTCCTCCAGGGGCTTCCGTTTGTGGAAAAGGCAGCTGTTACACTCCAGAGCAGATGTGTGACTTCACCTACGATTGCAGCGACGGTACGGACGAGAAGGACTGTGGCACCTCCTGCTTGTTTGAGAACGGTCGCTGTGGCTGGAAGAGTTCGCTGGCTGATAACTTTGACTGGGCTCTCGGTACTGGATCTGTTCAAAGGATACGGCCGCCGTATGATCACACGCTGATGGATGAAAACGGTACGTAGTTCCATTTGTTAGAGCTAGAATATTGTTTTAGATTTACAAGAATAAATCTGCTGACCTCTGGTGATGTATCTTTACAGTTTGATTCAAATCACAAAGTCAGTCAATGAGCTTTTTCACAGTATGTGAATTTTCTGAAAATGGAAACTTGGATTATTGATTTAGAGCTGAAATCTTATTAAAAAGGTGCGTTGTAATAACCCAAATGAACAGTAAAGCTTACTATCTGGCTCTTTGTAGTTCAAAAGTAGCATACAGCAGATGCTTGCATTTCTTGTATTTTTTCCAAATTAGTCTTGTCTAATCTCAAAACGTAATTTTAAAAATGATTTTCTGCTAGATTTTGCATGCTCTCCCAGCAGAACCTGCATTTGCTTTCTGTTTTCTGCAAAACCAATCAGTTGATTCAAACTGGAGTGAATCTCAGTTTGCAATTTGTAAACCTCAATTGAGATTCATCCCATCTGCAATTTTATAACACCTGCTTTATAAAATTATCCTTTATCCCAGAAGTGGAGAATCCCAGAAAAGTATGACAGTTGTTACAGCAGCATCTGTTAATTCCTGTCTCTTTAGAAAAGGAAAGTGGTTGTGTTTTGGAGAAGAAAAATTCAGACTTGAAGCTACTGACAGCTAGGTAATTTGTGAAATCATTGTTAACGTAGTCCTGGGTGTAATTGTAAATGTCTGAAAGTGAAAGATTAGCACAATCAAATAAAAGAAAGTGACGATCACTTTTGCTCTTGTAAAGCAATAAAGCAGAAAAATGCCCTTTAAATCATTCAAGGCACAGATGAAACTGTGTAATTTGAAGCAGTGCACAGATGTTTCTTCAGACAAAAAGATGTTACTCCCAGATGCTTTCTTTTCATTTGAATTCAGCTGTGTTAAAACGGTTCTTCTCTCTCTATGGATTTCCCTTAACAAAATAACCTTGAGCTACCCTTTTTCAAAAGCCAGTGGCACATTAAAAGATGTGTTCATGATTGCACAGTGACCCTTAGCCCTCAATCCCCCCACCCTTTCAGTCTCCTTGACCTTGCTACAGTTTTGCAGTGGCTGTAATAGATTCTAAAAAATCTCATCTTGTTACTTTTCTCCTTCATCTTGTCTTGTCTTCTCTTACCTTCCAGGCCATTTTGTCTATCTGGAGGCCACCCCATTGGGACTGAAAGGTGACAAAGCCCATATAAGGAGTTCTATTTGGAAAGAGTCAAGCGCTGTCTGCAAGCTGTCCTTCTGGTACTACCTTTCCCATAAGGCCACAGGGACCATTCGGCTGCTGATCAAGGTACAGCGAGTTTTGATTGAGACAAGAAGGAAGAAATTAATTAATTTCACCCACTGCCAGTCATGATTACCATGGTTACACTCAGCCAGTGAAGTCTATTTTTAATCATTTAAATATTCACCCTGTGTTCAAAGTAAATTGGTAAAGTGCTGGGAGGATGGTGCATCATCTTTTCACCAGTGTTTGATCAATGGATGTTGGAGAGGAATGCATGAAGTTGAAGATCCTCTCCTATGCCCATAACAAACCCAAACCCAACATTTGAAAAAAGTTAATTTCTGCTCATTCTCAAGGTTTAAAGCTTGTTGATTCATGTCAAAGTGTAATAACATACAGTAGACTCTGCTGTTTTACTACTAGCATTGTTTTTGAGCAAAAGGTTTCTCTGGCAAGAAAGTCTATTGTTTTACTCTGTTTTTTAAAGTTATTTTTGTATCTTCTCTGTCAGCATAAAAAATCAATAACCTCTCCTTTGAAATTGTTATCCTAAATGTTTTCCTAACATTATTAGCTGCAGCAGCCAGCTTGAATGAAAATACCTATCTGGTATCTGGTGTATTTGGACTTCCTTCCCTCCTATCCAGACCATGCATAGCATTATCCTTAATGGAGTTTCCAGATCTAAACGACTTGATGTGCAAGAAAACTGAATGTAGAAAAGGTTTTAGAACTAAACTACCATGATAGGCAGTTAAAGTAGACATCAAAAATAATATTTTGGGCGCTACAGCAGGGCAGTGTAGTTAAACCCTCATGAGTAAAACAGACAATGAAGGTTTATTAAAAATACTTTCAGATGCTTCTATTCACTCTTGCTATTTATTTATTTTTTTACTATTTAATGCTCATTTATGATGAAATTGTTGATGTTGTTGAAATGGGGGTGTTGTCAATTGTGGGAGTGGTGGTCTGAACTGGATCTACATCTGTAATGTCTGCCTGGATGCTATCAGAAATATATATTGTTTTGAATTGCAGGGTTACAGTTTGTTAGATCTCCAAACTACTACTGACTTTGTTCTAATTTCTTCTTGGGTGGCTATTGTTTTGAACATTGATATTTCGATTTTTATCATGTTATCAGTCAGTGCCAACTTTTGGTTACTGACTGGCTTTCTTTTTTTCTTTCATGATTTTATTCATTTTTTGTTTTTTACATATTTTTCAACTTTGGCTAATGAAATTCGTAAAAATATAAGTCTGAGTTTGACTGAAAACCATAAGTTTAAAAAAATGATTCCTGTTTTTTAAAAGCTATATCTATTTTATACAGTCATTATATTTATTTATGCGTTTTCTTTTAAAATGCAGCTGTTTTAAACACTTTATGCGATTGATTTTTCCTTAAAGCATAATGTGGTAGGATATTAGAAATTTAAATGATGGGATTTAATGCTTATTGCATCAGGTCTTGTGGCTCTCATTATTGATTATGTGACTCCATGAGAAGCAGGAGATGATGAAGGTCTGTGAACCATTTTACATCTGATCCTTTCTTGCATATGGATGGAAAAAGGTAGATTTAGCCTTTTCCTGTGGCTATTAAAACGAGCCAGTAAATCGTGTGGGTGAAGGAAATCAGCATTAATTAGTCAAGCTGTTGTGTGTGTAGGTGGGGGGGATCAGATTTTCAGTGTAACTTTAAGCTCTTATAGTTGGCATTAGGTGAATGTGTGACCTTGCAGGTTCAAAGCCATTAACACTTCCAGAATATTGCATTGTGCTTTCATGTATAACATTACTGCACATTTATAGCATTTATAATTCACTGGCTTGTAACTGCAGCATGAATACAAACTTACACACACCCACTTTTTATAGCAATAAAGCCTACATGTAAGTATTGCAGGTGGGTCCCCTGTGAAATTTGCTAAGAGCTCAGTTTGTTACACCAGACCTCTGGTTTGCTCTTAATAGTCATTCGTCATTAAGTACCAAAGCCGATGTCATAGAGTGAAATGGAAATATCGGCTGGATATAAAGAAAAAGGGAGGGAGAGTCTGCAGATAAAAGACTATTGTTTTTTGTAAATTCCGATCACTGGGAAATTACTTTATTTAATGGTGCTATAATTCAGATTCTGCCTTTCAGCATTTAGATTTTTTTTAGCACTTTGTGCCTTTTATTTTTGCACTGTCTTTTATATTTTGTTCTGTTACACAAAAGTAATGAGATACAAACAATTAAATTCATACTTTTGGCATTCACTCGGGGATAAATAAATAAACTAAAAAAAGAAGTATGCAAAAAGAGTAACCTGTTGTTGATGCAATATGTTGAAGACCATGTGATCGGACAGTGTTGTGCCAACTCACCCTTAACATGAACTGGTGTGAAAATTATTTTAGCATGGTTTAAATACGTCAGCTAACAAAATCTCCAATTAAGCAAAATGAAGATAATACCTCTGCTGTTTTTTTGCTGCTTACCTACATGATGGCCAGAAAAAAAATGAGTTCAGCTTTTTGCTTGTCTTTACAGTATGTTGTGGTTCTAATGTGACAAAGTACAAAACATTATTGAGTATGAATAGTTTAACTAGGCACTGTATCAACTTACAATCTCATATCTTGTCCTTCATCTGAAAATCTAATTTTAATCTTCAAAGAATTTACAATTCAATGAAATGTTGTACAGCAATGGTATATTTCGTTTGCATATTTACATCGTTTTAGATGGTTTTTGTGGGCTGACATTACAAAGAGCCAAACATCTATTAGTCAATGCCAAGAGAGTATTCTCTCCCCACCATGTATGTTACAAGACAACACTGATCAATTAAACATGTTCTGACCTGAAACAAAACCCTATCCTTACCCTAAGAGGAAAAAAGCAAGGTAGCATCTCCTCCTTGTTTTGTTATTGTTTCATTTGGTCAAGAAGCAAAATATTCATTCAGAAAAATGAAAGAGGCCATGAATATAAATTGGATTTTAGCTCAATGGTTACCACATTTAAATTTCAATGAAAGAAGCATTTTTATAGAATGGCAACTTTGTGTCTTTGTTCTGTTTCTGGTTCATCCATCAGAATAAGTTCACATATTGCAACATATTTAGACTCTAAACCAAATTTGTGATTGCACTGCCCTAACTGAAAGCTCAGGAGGTAAAGATTCAAGGCAATCAAATGAATGCCTCGACTGATATGCCAAACACGCATTAAGTGAGAGCTATCATGGTATATTCTAGGGCTATTTTTATAGATTGAGCTGTTACTCCCTGACATAAATCTCAATAAGTTCTGCTGTAACTCTACCTATTAATCTGTGCTCTACTCTCGCCGTAACAAGATTATTTCAAGTCAGGGCTTCAGAGCAGAGGGGACAAGCCTCACCCAAGGGTGCATTTTAATATGCTTTCAAGCTGCAGAGTAGAGTGTGACTTTGCTTGTCCTCTGTGGGGTTTTCGTTGTTGTTTTTTTTATCAGAACTCATCTCACTGCAGTTGAGCCTCTGGTCATCTCTTGCAGCTTGTAAGTGTAAAGTCATGTTTTATTTTTGTAAAATCTTAGAGTGTTTCTGTCTGCAGTAGTTAAATATTTTGCACTGCTGAAACTGATTCTCTATTCTAAAGCATGTTTAAAAAATGTTTCTGTAGTTATCAGTGATATAAAAAAAACCCCACAGTACAGAGATTTATACTCTACCCCATCAATGTTACTGATGATGTTCTTTTTTATTTGGATTGTGATTCTATTTTTATTTTAGCTCTGTTAACTGTCATTGACTTTTAATAGATTTTATTATCCAATACTTATTGATCGTGTGGAATGGGATGTCTGGTTTTGCCATTCAGAGGCAACCTAAAGTTCTTACCTTATATACAATCATTTCCCAAGTAGAAAAAATGAAGCCTAGTGGCACAACTAAAGCCATATATAAATAATTTAAAAAATGTAAATTTTCTGGGCACTTCCTAGAAATTAGTAAGTAATGGCAAACAATAAAAGGATCAGCAACAAGTGTCTTTTGGCCTGTATACAGACTGATTACGCTAATCAGTTTTATTTTCATGTGCATTAAGAAGCCAATAAAAATGACTATTTGCAAACTAATTAAGCTCTATAACTCACAATGTTATATACAAATTTAATATAGCATAAAAGCCTTTTATTGCCTCTTTATTGACTCTCAGTTTAGTAAGTCCATTGGTCAGAACAGTCTATAATAAAACACGTGTTCGTAAGTGTTACTGATACTGTTTATCCTTATAGAGAACTGCATTCATATAACCTGTTTCAAAGTCACATTAGCAGTTTCAAAGCTGCATTAACTATGATTTAGTGCCTGACCTGTAGCATCATGGGAAAAATCTGAGTGGACTTTCAGAAGAATAAACTCTAATTTATATTTAATATGTTCCATATGTGGTATGAAGCAAATTCATCAACATAACTTGGAGCATTTTTTTAGTCCCAAAAGTTGCTCTTGAGGCATTGAACTTATTACAGCCATGTTATGTTAATGAGACTTTAATAACTCCTCTTGGATGAAGTTCACTGTTTCCCAGCAGCCGTCAGTCCAGAACGTATTTTAGCTCATTTTTCCTCAGTAATGTCCCCTATGGACCTGTAACTCTGAGTTTTGAAGGATGAAGTTCTGTCAGTAATCACTGACAGAAGCAGCTTTGAAACCTCATGTTAAAACCAGAGCAGAATGTGAAACGCTACCACATGGTGTATCCTTTGTCATTTCTCCTCTGCAGACGGAGAACAGCTTAATTGAGATGTGGAATAAAACGGGACATCAGGGAAACCAGTGGAACCAAGCAGTGGTGCCCCTGAGGAACCTCAGGAACTTTGAAGTGATTTTTGAGGGGATTCGATCCAGTGATGTGAGCGGAGGAGCTGCCCTGGATGACCTGGAGTACATCGACTGTGCTCCGAGTAAGTGATGAACGCCAACTGTTTGTAAAATATCTCAGACAACCCCAAATATTGCATCTGCTGAGATCTTCTAGGATGATGACCTTTTTTATCCAGTTTTTCAAAGATAAATTATGTAAAGATAACAATAGAAAGTTTAAAAAACAATGGTGTTTTTTAAGCTTTCTGGTAGTGAGCGTAACATATAGAAAATGTTTTAACTTTTGCCATTTGAACTGGAAAATGGACAAGAGATTTTTTTGTGGGCACCTGACAAAGTGATCAGGGAGACTATTTTTCAGCACCTCAAGAAATGTGGTTATGTCTGCTAAAAGCATAACTTCGAGATGATTTTAACACATGGGGAAGTACTTAACTTTTGAATGTGTGGAAAAGTTTGATTCATTGTTATTTCTTACACACAGTGAAAAGTCAGAAAAGTCCATACACTCATCTGAAATATAAACTGCATCATAATTTGCGGCTTTTAATCATTTATCTGAGAGCAATGAACATTTTAAGAACAACATATGGGTGAACAAGTTTAGACTAGTGGTGGATTTCATCTAATTCACACAGGGTGGAAATTAGATATATAAACTCAAATACAGTTGAAACCATATATGTACATGGAAAAAAAGACTCATTATCTTTTATCCCGTATTAAATCAGACAAACTTTGCCCGTTAAAGGCTGGAGATTACAGTGAGTGTTATGTGATACTGTTTCTGTGTAATTGTTTGTTTTTATCCACTTGGAAATTGCACATAAGAACTACTGGTGGAGGTCCACAGATTTCTTCTTATTTTGGTTCTCCACACTTACCAAAATTGCTACAGGTCATAGTAATCTGAGTGTATATCAAATTTGAAGTACGTAATTTTAAGAAGTTTTCTCTTTCATCATCTGGAATTTAGCCAACGTCCACAACCTAAAACATTAAGTCCACTTTAATGTCAGACAGTAAGAAAGAACTGGCTGTCTTTTTGTTTAAACCTTTTAAGTGTCAGGTTTCAATTGTTTACGCATATACCAACAATTTCAGAAAGTGGTTCTACATCATCTTTTATTTCAAGGTGAAGCCCCTTTAATTTCCCATCATTAAACGCGATTTGACTGTAGCTGGTAGTTTCTCTCTCATTGGATTGAGAAAATGAACAATTGAACCGGCCATGTTGGCAAATATTTTTGGAATGGCAGATTTCAAGCTCATCATTTCAAACAAATACGCATATGTCTGAAAGAAGATCCAAACTGCCCACATAAGATTAAATTAAATTTCTGAGAATGTTAAGGAAAAACCCAAGAACCACAGAACTTTAGCATCTGCCATTATAAACTGCAATATTATCCACAGTGAACTGAGTTTTCTATCAGTAAGGAATGAGAAAAGGCCGAACTGCCTGAAAAAGTAGGACAAATGACGTAGAAATTTTAAAATAAAAAAAATATATTAAGAATGAGTTATATAATTTTCTCTCCCTTTTAATTTAAAAGTACATTTCCTAATGTTTGTAAGTGAAGATATTTAATGACTGTTCCTGCTGACAGTTTTTGGAATGAAGTGTATTCTGGGGTAACTGGAGAGCTGGTGAGTATTGAAGGGAAGCATTTTTCAGTGCTGACGTTTGCTGTCAGGCTACAGTAGATGTGTATATGTTTGTGTGGAGACAGATGCTCCACATTAAACTGGACCTGACATGAGGCTGGACAATATCCTGCTCTATCAAGGCCGTTTCTCTCTGAAGTGCACAGGCACAAACACACTTAGGGGGGAGGAATAAATACTGACCTCTGGTTCAGTTGAGACATACATCAAAACACGCAGAGGGGAGTGTATGCAAAGACTGACAAGCAGACAATCTGTCTGTCCAAAACCAAATTACTCAAACACACAAGTCTCCATCAACTTCAAATGGAAGCCGAAATGGTTTTTCAGTTTACTCTGTGATGGGTTTATCCCTGCTGACCTTCAGGAAGTTTAACTTCCCCCCCCCCATCATGGTTTTCATTAAATGGTCTATGTTTGAAGTTGAACAGCTCACAAACCTTCAGACTGATGAGTATAGTGCAGATTTGACTTTTTTCCTTCACCAAATGTCCGCATGCAGTTTTGAAAAGTACAAAATGTCATTCCAGTGTTTTGCGAGTCTGGATATCAGGGAAAAAACAAAATAGTGTGGAAATCTTGTTCTTTTCTTCCATTGTTCTTTTCCTTCCTTCCTTCCTTTGTTCATTTCTTTCATTTTTTTCTTTCTGTCTTTCCTTTCTCCCTTCGTTTCTTTCTTCCTTCATTGATTAATATTCATGTTTCAGGTGCTATGGAGCCAGGTAGTTGTCCTGCAGTCACAGACTTTGTGTGTGAGAGCGGCCATTGCATAGAGTCCCACCTGGTGTGTGATAACAAGGCCGACTGTGCTGATGAATCAGATGAGAAGGACTGTGGTAAGTGAAAAGAGAAAATTATTTTATTTGGTGGTGAGAATGAGTTCATCAGAGCAAACAAAAATGACTGTTTTCATTACTTGTTTCCCACTTTTCTGTTATCTTTCTTTACTTCTAGACTATATATTTGGCTTACCGGGTGCTTGTAACTTCAACATGGAGGATGGCAGGTGGGAGCAGATCTGCCAGCTCTCTCAGGACCCTGATGATGACTTTGACTGGATGATTGGTCACAAGACAGAGACAGGAGTTGGACCTCAGTCTGACCACAGTCCAGGTCTGCATATGTACTGAAATGCATGTTTTATTAGTCACGTTTTCTTTTTTTTTTTTTAATGTAAAAAATGGATCAAAACCATCTAGCAGTAGCTTAGTAGTTAAAGCTCTGAATAATGTTGCTAGGTTGTTGTTTATCTGCTTGGTTGGAGTTTTGCTTCTACTTTTCTGGATATTAGAGCCATCCAAAAAGGCTGAGAATGACTTTCTAGACTCTGCAATGTTTGACGTTGTATCATTAGTCAATAACATTTTAAGCTAAATTCTTAGGTCAAAGCCTCATTCTCCTTCAAACCATGGTAAATGCAGAACATGTCTGTAGGGTTGTAAATACCTTTTTGTACCACTGAAAGAAGATTTGTGGTAATAGATTTGTTTCATTACTCTACCTGAATGTAATGAAACCTCACTCAGATTTGGGCTGCACCAAAATCTGCTCTCTAATTTTTCAAACATCTACTCAGACATTGTTCCAGTACCAGACCAGACATTATTGTTTTTGCTTTGTTCTGAAATATTATTAATGCTGTCAAAATGACAAAAACAACATCTGTTTTTCCTGACACCCTCAATGTTTGCAGCTTTCTGGCAGCGCTCTGCAGTGTCTTTGTACTTGCAACTTGGCAGCTGGGAAACAACCCTGCCTTCACAGGCTCCTCTGAAGTTTTTAACAGAAACATCCAGAAGAAAACCAGTCAGAGTTAAACAGAACCCGGCCTTGTATATGCTTTCTACATATTTTTGTTCTAATAAAAAGGTCAAATTAGTTTGGTCTATAAAAGAAAATGTAACTGTACTCAGATGTTTTTTCCTCTGAGTTTCAGTATTTTCTAGTTTGTTCCTTGTTTATCTTCTGCAGAGATGATGGTAAAATAAGCAGCATAAAAAAATTATTTATATCAAAAAAGAATGAGCACATTTAGGGGAGTTCTTTTCTTCTCATGGTAAATTACATGGTATATTAAGAAATATTTTTTTCAAACATACATAGAAAAAAACTCACCATGGTTTCAGTGAATTTGGGACTAAGGATCTTCGTCAGCAGACAATTATTCAGCATACTATCCTAATTAAAACAAATAGGAACAATACTAAAACAGCAATAATCTAATTAAATGGTTGCCACATGGCAAATGTCAATAATGACTCAGAAATAATGCTTCAACTTTGAAGCTCATGAGGAAGAGAAATCGTGCAACTTCCTATTGAGACTAGCTATACCATAGCACTGATGCAGGCTTACATGTAAACATATAAACTTGGTTTCTGATCATTTGTTTATTTCTGTCTTCATTCTTTAATGCTTTTGAATTGTTCTTTGCTGCTGTTTGTGTAAGAAGCTGCTGTTAAGTTTCTTAGTGCTAACGCTAACTTGTACTCAACAAACAGAGATTCATTATCTGCCACATCATTTGCTTTTTTCTCATCTCAGTACTTTAGCTGACATCTGCAGGCACCTCTGGTGATGAAAGAATACAGTACTCTTTGCTGTTGTTTCTAGAAAGTTGTTTACTCCACTTCCATCAGCCACCACCAGGCGTGGGAGGAAGCTCCTTGGCTTGCATGCTACGCTTCTCATGATTTAGAGGGAAATGTGAGGCTTCTTTATTGTGGTTCTTGTACAGAAAGGTAAAATCATTCTTGATTGCACAGATACTGTTTACTCATTATATCACATCCTGCTTGTTTTACCTCCTGGACAACAAACCTGGGGCTAAATCTGTTTCCAGTTGCAACTCTAACACTTTAATCACCCTTCTGCAGGCCAGCTGTTTTTATTGATTGTAAAGATGAATGTGTTCATTCATTGCTTGCTCCCTTCATTGTGGCACATCAGTAAAGTTGAAAACAAGGACAGCGATTGTGTGGTCTTCCTGTAGTCACATTGTAAGCTGGATCAACACGTGTGCAGAGTTGATCTGTGACAACAGTCTTTGGGTGTTTTTTTTTTTGTTTTGTTTTTGAGCCACAGGAGGATCAAGTGTTGTGGGCGGGAGAAGGGTTTGCTGTCCGCTGTGGGTTGTGATGACTTTAAATTCCTCCTAACTCATGTGGAAAACTCCCACTTTGTTCTGGCTTTGCACAGAGGCTGTGTCATCTCTGAGTGTAGTCGAGCTGAAGAAGCTTTCTGCAGTATTTGGCTGCAGGCATCACCATTTCACAGCAATCCTCTCCTGTCCAAACATACTGTGTTTTGTTGTCAGTTGAGCTGAAACTGGATGGCTTTTGTGAAATCTTTAAGTCCTATCTTACTGAATGTTACATCTATTGCATCTATCTCCATAGATGGTGGTGGGAACTTTCTGTACATACATTCAGGCACTCAAAGGGAGGGGGACGTTGCCAAGGTGACGACGATGAACCCATTTCCTGCCAGCATCGGTCTATGTCACCTGCGCTTTTGGTTCTTCATGTACGGCTCTACCAGAATGGGAACTCTGAAGGTGATCCTGTCACCAGAAATTACTAAAAAAAATCTTTAATTTATCAAAAATGTATGTTTTTGTTGACCCAAGCCAAATAGTGCATACTCACCAAAAAAAAAAAAAAGACAAATAAAGGCTCCAAGCAGCTCAACTTACAAACTTAATTTGTCATATTTGGCTTTTTCTGGACACATTTGTTTATCAGATTATCTTCAAAAAACAAATAGCTGAAAAACATGTCTTATTAGACCTTTTGAAAGCCAAGAAAATTTTGAAAGAAAGAATCTGTCATGACATAAGGTGTGACGATTTGAAAAGTAAAAGGATGTTAGAGATATAAAGAGTAACTGCTATATCTGTAGATAGGTGTTGAATCAGAAACATTTTGGAGACTAATAGCATTAAAATCCTAAGACACAACAAACACAAAGTCTGATTTGTTATATTATTATTGCTTTATATTATTAAAAGCAGCAAGATTCCTCCACCAACTAATCTTAGGTTCTTCATCATATTGGGTTTTGTTTGATAAAATGTATTACCAAAGTAGTACAATACATTTTTAACTTCATGTCCCCCAATATGTTAGGTATATACTGTTGGACCTAATGGGACACCTTTGCTTATGTGGGCCACTACTGGAAACCATGGAAACCAATGGACATATGCCAACGTCATCCTGTCTAACACAAAAGATTTCAGAGTGACCTTTCAGGCAAAGGTCGGTGGAGATATGTGGACGGACATCGCCCTGGACGACATCTCGTACACAGCAGAGTGTGTGGTCGGAGGTAAAAGATATTAAAGTCTTATTTGGCCTTTTTGCTCTCTCATTTTGCCTCTCTCTTGGTTTCTTCCGCTTCTGCTACTACCCTCCTTTTTCATTTCCTCCAGTTTTCACCTTCTCCAGATTCTCCCTTTTCCTTTGTGCTCTGACCCTCCATTTCTGGGTTTCCTCATAAACAAGGCGAACCCTCAGGGAGATGGGGAGAGAGTTAATGCAGCCCGTTGCCCCGTAGTTCCGTATAAATTCACTCTGGTGATCAGGTCAATGCTGAGAGCTGGCACAACTGGAGGAAAAGCAATTACACTTATATTGTGTTGTTTCCTCAGCCTCACCTCTCTGCTCACTCTTCACCTCTCACAACTGACTTTGAAAACCTAAAGTCTTTTAGGTTTCCAAAAAAAACCTCAAAGACTTTAGACTGTTTTATTTCAAGCGGCCATCAGAGTTTTCCCAGGGAAGGATGTTTAATTTGCATAAACAAAAACAATCTATAAATCTATAAAGAAGATTAAGTTTTACATTTACCTATATCTCCAACCCAGGACCAGTAACTCCTCAGCCTTTGACCTGTGACACTGAACAGTTCCAGTGTACGCACTCGTTCCAGTGTATCTCAAAGAGCTGGTGGTGTGATGGCTCTCCGGACTGCGCGGATCAATCTGATGAAGAGCGCTGCCCAACTGCCCTGCCTGGAACCGTTCCTCCTCAGGGCGACTGTCCTGACGAGAGTTTCCAGTGTTCAGACCTTCAGTGTCTCCCTGCCTTACTGCGCTGTGACGGGGTTTACGACTGCCCCAATGGAGAGGACGAACACGGCTGCCGTAAGTTTATGGTCACGTTGTTATTTGGAAACATCTATTGCAGTTCTTTAAGACATTTTGTAATAATTAATGTTTACATGGGGGAATAAATATGAAAAGAGATCCGTTTATTTGCAAATGATTCAATGATCTCTTGAAATTCTTTTCTACAAAGGGGTAGTTCTAACAAATTCAATATTTTCATGAAAAGTCATTGTCAGTTTTTCACAATAAGAGTTGCATATTTAAAACTTCTTCTTAATCTACATTACACTGGAAGCATTCATGTCAAACTGTATTCCAATATCTAGTAGACATGGGCGGTTTACCTATTTCAGGATTTTGAACAGCAACGGTTGTAAATGTGCTGAAATTATTTGCCTTGTTGTTGTTTTGGTTAAAAATCCTTTTAATGAGATTACTGAGAAAGTGCCAGAGTAACCAGTCTGTTCACATGATAGAGTAAGCTGGTGATTTCTCTTTCAAACTGCTGCTGTGGACTGCTGGTCAGCTGGCTGAATGAAGAGTGCCACACTTTTTGGACCTTTATGAAAACTAATATTAAATTCCGCAAATGTTAATTTCATGTTTCAGCTTCAGTTTATGCATCAGAATTAAAGTCCGTTATTGTTTAATTTTTTTTTTTGATCAGAAGTTATTAGTCTATGTTCAACATCTGTATTTACAATTTCTGTAAGTACTATGAATCTGTGGTATTTTTGTTCCAGGTTATACTGTGAGAATTTAATACCTGCTATAGAGTTCTGCCTCTGAAAAAAGGCTTTCTGGGAAACATAAAACTGTCCAATTATTTATTTTGCACAAATGAAAACATGAAATAAAAACCATTGCACAGACCAAACCTTTGGCTGTAACTATAAATAATTCCCTTTTTATATTAAAAAAATGAAATGTTTATATGTTTTCAGAATAATAATTGTATACCCACTATGCATGATAAGAGATGAAAGAAAACTCAGAAAAACTGAGATACATCCATATGCTGCATCAGATCCCACTATGTTAAACTGTGTATGGATGAATGAAGAACAGTTATTAGACGATTATGATTAGTTTGACCTACTTTATTACTTTGTCATGGAAAGAAACACAAACTCTATAGAACAAAAAGTTATGACATCAATAATTGTAAATAATGCATATTGGAGAGTAGCAGGAGGAAACTGCAGGGTCAGGAAAAATGGCCAGTATGTTCCCCAGCAGCTTAGTTTAAGCTATTCTATCTGAAAAAGAAATAAAGCTTTCAGCCCAATCTGGAGAAACCTAAGAAGTGAATGGTGTGACTCCCTCTCTGCTTTTAAAAACTCTAGGACCACCAAACCCGCAGTCTGGGAGAAACAAAAAGTGAGTCCATAAATCTCCTGCGCAAGGTGGAGCTCGGTGATTCAGACCGCTAAATGTAAAAAGAAGAATTCAAAATTCCACTCAGAAGTCAGCAGGGAGAGAAGTTAGAAGTGGAGAAATATGAACTCTCCTTTAGATTTTTATAAAAACTGTCACTGCAGCGTTTTTGGTCTTCTGAAGGCTTTTCACAATGCTATCAGTCTCAACTGCAGAACAAAATACAGAAGTAAACAAAGAACAGCCAGCAGATTGGATCCAGTGATTAGAAACATTAACTTTTACTGCCCTAGTTTCTTTCTTTCTGTTCAGTTCGTTCTTCTCATGTGTCATCATCTTTTCACTAGCGTTGCTGGAGTGTGAGCCGGGAGAGCTTGTGTGTGAGAGTTGGCCTGGTTGCGTCCCGCTTCACATGCGCTGCGACCGCTCCTCCGACTGTCAGCCGTTCCACTCAGATGAGTCCAGCTGCCATGGTAACGTGCTTTCTTTTAGCTGTTAATTGCCTCTACGATGTCCTGCCATGTCACAGGTTGCATCGACTGTGAAATTATAATGACCTCACTTCTGCCTGTACACACTCAAGGTGGAGATGACTGCATTAGACATGCATTTCTTGGCAATCGTTTCTGAAGTCTGCAATTATATAAGTGGTTTTAATTTTTTTTTTTTTTTTCATTAACTTCTTTTCGGGCTTTGATGTCAGTCTTTACACATTTTCTTAAAACATTTCATCATCTTAGTTGAGGCAGATCACACACCTATGTTCTGTTTGTGCCCATACACTCATGGGGCATCCATCACTTTCAATTTAAATGCTGCTAAAACTTTATTCATGCCTGCTTACTTCAAACCTGCAGCTTTGCAAAGACTTTAATGTGTAGCATGCACTCAATGTCACAGTTTATTTGAGAATTCACCAAAACTTGTAATGTTAGCAATCTAAATGTATTAATCTAGACTAGTCTAATCTAATCTAATCTAATCTAAAGTCTAGCTACAGTAGCTCTTTGATCACATATCAAAGAGATATTACATGTGGACATTTTCGACTGAAAACTAACCACTTTCAACCGTCTGAGACAAATATACCAAGAAGAAACATGCACTCTTAAAGCGTGCAGTACTTGGCAAATGTCCAGGGTCATCCCTTATTCCTTTATATTTCTTATTTTAAGTTGCTAGAGTTGAATTTAGTCTTTTAAAATGGACCTACATTATGCTCCTACAGACTTATGAAGAGTTTTTATTTAGCTTTGTGTTTGCAGTGCTGTACCTGAGTTATTTCAGAGTGCTGGTTAAGCCTCATAACACTGGCAAATAAATCAGTAATCAATAAAAGCAAAATTTAAGTGATAAACCAGTTTTTGTCAGCACATGTTCCTCAACAACAGACTGTTATAACATCTGAACGAAAAAATATTTATGCTACTTGGACCTTTTTTTATCAGCTGCAATTTGTCACATTACAACCATTCATTTCCATATATATATATATATATATATATATATATATATATATATATATATATATATATATATATATATATATATATATATATATATATGAATAACTAGTAAAGTTACCCAGGACAGGGCGTGCCGTGGTGGCGTAGGGGTTAGCGAGAGCCACATTTGGAGGCCTCAAGTCCTTCATGCGGCTGTCGCGGGTTCGACTCCCGGACCTGCCGACGTTTGCCGCATGTCTTCCCTTTCCTGTCAGCCTACTTCATGAAAAAGGGACTCTAGAGCTCACAAAAAGACCCCCTGGAGGGGTTAAAAAAAAAAAAAGTTACTCAGGACAGATTCAACAATCGCAAGATATTTTGCTTGTTTATACTTGCAAATGTAAATTTGTTTTGTTTTGCAGAGTGCCCTCCAACATACTGCCAGGATCGCGGTTCATGCCATCTTGAGGAATACGGACCTCTGTGCTTGTAAGATGCATTCTAATGCACAAAAACATTTAAAAGTCTACAGACATACAATGTTTTTGTTCTTTTCCCTGTCTCCACAACCCTTTATCTTTTTTGTTTCAAAAATGAAAATCCTATCAAGCTTTTCTTTAAAAAAAAGACATGCTCTGTGAAGCATGTGGGAATAGGCTTATCCCTCTAGATTAAACATAGAGCTTCTCCATAAAGTTTCCTGGGAATCACTTCTACTAGTAATACAAACCACAAAAAAAGCTGTGCATTAGAATAATATCCTTCCATTTCAGCTTTTACCTTCCAAAAAGCACCTTTGCTTGAATGATGCGCCATTCTCTTTGTTGAAGTTTCCTTTTTTTCATTATAATTAAGCTCATGAATGGAGTTTCTCTGCATCAGCAGCTCAGAATGTCAGTGCTGAGCGATTTCACTATAAAGGTAGGAATGCTGTTATGGGACTCTCTGCAGAATCTGCTAACAACATTATGCATAAGCGAATTCTCTCTGAGATGTTCACATTTCTCATTTTTTATGTCATTTCTGCAAAAACAAAAGATGAGTTCTGTAGCAGGTCCTAAAAAATGCACAGAAATGGACCTGAACCAGCAAACTTGACAGCGTTTCTTGAAAGATTATTTCTTGCTTTTACTTATAGAAATCAATGGACAAAATTTAAAAAATAATTTTTGTCAGAAATTTTCTGCTTTTCTGTTTAATAGGAGAAATTTTGTTTGTATGTTCTTCATTTATTTTCTGTATAGTTCACACATTTTCATCTTTGTTTTTTCGCTACATTGGACCCATATTGGCATACCTATGGGTTTCCTGGTAAAGATATGTAAAAAGTATTTAATTTTAGCATCATAATCAAACAGTGAGAAAATATAATTTACTCTTAAGAACAGATTTATTTTGAGTCTGAACTATTTCTGTTTTGATCTGATTTGTTTTAGATTATTACCCTGAATCACCCAGCAACAACAAATTTTTATTCAAATTGCAGGTTTATGTCATAGAAAAAATACTATTTCCAAGCACCGTTCAGGTGAAATCACTCCATCAGGTTTATTCATGTATTGTGCACAATACAGAGAGCTTGTAGGACAATCAGTAATGAAGCAGGTCTGGATGAGACCCTGATTGAGTGATTTCACCTGATCAGTGCTTGGAAATAGTATTTTTTCCACGACACTTACAAATTAATAATAAAAAACCCCTTTTATGTACTACAAAAGATATGTTTCTTTTATATGAATTGCCAGGTTATAGGTAACCCTGACAATTCCCACACATAATTATTTCCTAATGTGGGGCCATTATTCCATAATTTTTTTTCTCCAGTTTAAAGTGTTAAATTAATCTATGGCAATAAAAAAGGCCTTTATAATAAGGTGTTTTATACCTCAAAGATAGAGGAGCTTACATTTTAAACTGAATTAACTGTGGATTGTCTTGTTCAGACCACCCTGAATTTTGGTCTGCAGCCATTTTGCTTTCCAACCAACTCCCCACTACGTGTTAAGAAAAAGAACTTCTCAAGTGTTGATCACCAAAGCTTCTTTCTTATTAAAGGTTTCTGTTTCATCTTTTTTTTCTGTCCCACATTTCCCACTGCCTTCCATGAATTTGTAAGAGGAAGTTACTGCCGTCATTCATTGCTCAGTGTGGTGTGGAGCCCATGGAGCTGTTCCCGCGTGCAAGACGGCAGTGCAGTAGATCCCAAGCCCAGCACTGGGAGGACACCTCAGGCTCACTGTTGGCATCAGGTTTCTCCAGGGAACCGGGCCAGGAACAGCCCACTGTCACACAATCTGAATGCTGACTCCCTCTGAATGATAATGCTACTGTCTGTCTTCACTGGAAGCTGTGTGTTTCCCATTACAGGGTCAAATATCAAGATGATACTGAACAGATGCTGACTTGGAGTTGAGTCTCTGTTTGGGAGAGGAAGAGCTCACTCGGTTTCTCAGACATGCACATTGCCAGGCCAGCCAAATATTTCCAGAGTTTCCGAGCTGGATGTCCAACAGATATTTCTCACACCACTTTTAGAAATGGAAATGGCTCGACAGACAATATGCAGTCAGATGCTTCATGTACTGTACTGTATTAGAATATTACATAAACAAGCAATCCTATTGCAATCTTTTCTATCTTTCTTAGCCCTTATTTCCGTGTTTCTGAGGCACAGGGTGAACCTTTTCTAACCATTAAAAATGAGATTTTTTTAATTCCTCGATCTGGACCTTTAACATTTGGGGTTTTATTTGGATATCGCTTGTTTGTAGTTGTATTACCATACAAACAGATTACAGCAAACTGCTGTAAAATTTACAGATGCCAATTCAGTTTTACAGCAAAGCTCTGGTGGTCACTGGTGCCAGTATTTTTCCAAAAGTAGTGGATGAAATTTTCCCCATGCTTTAAGACATTAAGACAAAATCTATGCGAAATTCAACAAATTTATCTGAACAATAATAGAAGGATTTGTGTAAAAGAAACAAATTGAAAAAAAGTTTTGTTCTTTTGTGTTTTTAATTTCAAAGGAAACATTTTTCTCTTCAACTGGTACAAAATATTTTGTATTTATGTACCTTTACTTTATTGGAACATTCTAGTTTATTGGTTTTTTTTGCATGCCAAAATAAAGCATGTGAATCCAGCATCCCTTTAAACACACATATGGTCACCCCTTTGTGTTTGACTGCAGGTGTGAGCCGGGATGGTCGGGCAATCGCTGCCATGTGAAGGAGAAACCATCCCTAACCACCTCATCACCAACTGTTGAAGCCACGCAGCTCGGTAATAAAGAAGCACAACTCTCAAAACCTCCTGCATTAAACCGTCTCATCTACATCTGCATCCTTGCAGTTAATAACTCCACAGTTAACGACAGAATTGAACGTGTGCCTCTTGTCTAGATTCTGTCTACGCTGGCATCGGTATAGGCTTGGGGCTGCTCTTAGCTGGATTCGCCGTGTGCTTTCTTGCCCTGTGCAAGAAGAAATGTGGCTTTATGTGAGTCCTAGTTTTTATGTTTCTATGTACAAGATCTCAGTTCTGTTAAATAAAGTCATGAGCACGTTTTACTGGATCCACAGAAAAGCTGACCCAATGAAATATGGCATGATGGATAATCCAAGCTTTGAGTGGAGAGCAGAGGTCAGTGCACAGAAATGTCCAATCAATCAGCGGTGAAGTCATTTTGGGTTTCTTAGCTGCACAAAATTCATTTTTCCACCATTTGGTCCCACACTTATTCAATAAGAGGAGCCAACATGAGAGGAGGTCAGAAGGTGATCCCCAAGCCTTTTTGCCTGATTAGGTTTTTGATTTAGGATTATTGATTTAGCCTCTTATGAGTGCCTCTGCAGTGTTTAGGGCTGCTCAATACACACTCTGTAACACATGTAGAACCATAAACAGCCAGTGTGATCAGCTGCCAAACCAAAAGATACAAAGCCTTTTGGGTAGCAGTGTTTGCTCGAACAAAAAAGGTTTTATTCTCACACAGATGTTACTACTATTGTTCTCCGACTGCACGCCTTGTTCCCTGCAGTTTAAATCTCAATAGTCATTCCTGCTATCATGAGAAGCACCACACACACAGGAGACGATACAATCACAGCTGCTCCGTCGCTGTAATGGCTGATGTGTGACTTTGGGGATTCATATGAGCGGATCAGGAGAAGAAAATGAGTGTATTATGTGTTCAAACACGTAGAAAGTAATTTTTATCTGGTTACCAAGTCAAATAAGAACAGTAGAAGGGATTTGGAGCGCCTCAACTGTAATTAAATTTAATATGGTTATTATAGAATAAACTGTGCTGCGTCTTTTTCCTGATGTGTCTCATAAAACCTTTTACGTAAAACAAACATCCATAAAAGAACTAATAACTCTCCAGTGTAGAGAGGGTTGCTCTGTCTATCCATCCATCTTTCAGTTTTTTTGTAGCATTTTAAAATACATTTGGAGAAATATGTCAAAAATACACATATACATGAAAATATATATAAAAATGTGTTGCTTAATAACAAATGTACAGCTCATTGTTCAGCAATTTGATTCAGCACAGACACAAATACATTATAAAGCAGTTCTGTTTTGTACATTAATACTGACATCGTCCCTCTGCTGCCATCCTACTACTGAGGATGCAGCTATTATTAGAGAGTGTGAGTCTGAACTCATATCTCTGCCACTTCAGCACTTGTTTTGCAGAGCACTGGAAGATAGTAGATGATGAAATGTTTCATTGAGGTTAGGGATGTAATTATAAACGCCCGGCTGCATAACAGGTCAGTCCGGTGACTTCCCTTGTCCAAGTGCTCTCGCACATTAGGGCTCATCTAATCTTTTTTGTTGTTCTCAGAATCTATCAGAGGACAAAAGTCCAGACAGCGGTCCATCCATTAACCCCAAAACAAGTGATGGTCTTGGGCTTCCTATCAGCGTCTACCCCTGGAGAAGAGAGGTGGAGGTGAGATGTCTCCGCCTCGGCTTTTGACCTCTGATTGTGTGTATACATGTCTGTAATGTGATCCTCGTCTCTTCTTGTGCATTTATCTGCAGCAGGGTTCAAACTGGAAAGATGCCAAGCTGTCCTTTTCCAACCCAATGTACAATTACCCCCGTGACACTAATGGTGCTGGCAACAGAAGCGCAGAAGAATAAAATCGATAAAACTTGATGGATGGGTTTTTGGCATGTTTCCATGATGTTAAAACACATCGGTAATCTGAATAATAGCGAGAAAAAACGTATGCATGTTGTATAGATATGAACTTTTGGGAAAATTGTGAAGATAATCTTTGAAATGTTAGCTCTTTATGTCATTGTAAATGTATTTTTTGATCAAGTATAACATTAAAACAACCCAAAAATAAAATAATGTCACCAGACTAAAAAATATAATGGAACTTTTGTAAGAAGTTTAAGTCATTCCTACAGAAGTCTCAGGTTAAAGCATTATTTGGCTGCCCTCTTGATCTAAAATAAATGTTATGTTTAGTGTTTATATATTTAACATTTAAAGTAAATGCCCTATTTACAGTATCACGGATCCTCCAACGTCTGTACAGACTTCATTTTTTTCTTGTGATGACAACGAGAAAATATTTTGAACTGAAGCAAAAAAAATACATAACTGTGAAGAGTAAGGGAAGGATACCGTCTGTCCGTCCGTCCGTCCGTCCATCTATCCATCCCGTTTTATGAAAATGTTGGCAATGGTTTGTTTCAACTACAGATGCAAGTCTTTTGATGTATGCTTTCACCATCTGTGCACATCAAGTGACTAAAGCTGTAACAACTAGAATACTTATAAAACTATCAATTTTTTTCCCATCTACTTTTGCACTATTTTGTGTCGGTGAGTCACATAAAATCCCCCCAAAATACTTTGAGGTGGATTTTATTGAATTTTCAGAGTCAGATTATACTTCAGCAATGAAGAATAGGTTTTATTTTAAGAGTTTTTACACAAGCGCATTTATGGCCATTAAAATGCATCAAGAACCTATTTCTGCCTCAAGAAATAAGAAGATGCCACCACCATAGATTTCAGGTTGTCTTTTAGTTCCACAATAAGCAAAGCTGATAGGATCGGTCATTTTTGTCACATTCTCCATCACAGCAGAGTCTCTGTTGAGTGTGTAAGTGCAGTACATATTTGATGTCCACCAGTTTGATAAAAATGAACAATGTCAGGCCACTGAAATGAAAAATGCAATCCCGTGAAAGAAATTTGCTGCCAAGCTCAGCCACTGAAAAGCAACAGCTCAGCCTTTTTGCTGTCTCTCCATCGGCTTTTCCTTCCACCTCACAACAATCAAACATGCACACACAAATATCAGAGCCTTCCATTTGTCATGCACAGCAGCTGGCCAAAAACCTGCAGCTATCGGTGCATCTGACCTGGGAAAACTCTCTGGTAGCTTCGTTATTCGTGCAGCTGAATGGCTCAAAGAGGAGCCACTGCGTGCCACGAGCTTTTGTTTCTGAAGCAACATCAGTCAGCTTTTTCCCTCTGCAGCTATTGTGACAGTACTGCTCACCACCAGGCTCAGTCCAACTAAAGGTCACCGTGGTTTTTGTGTACATCGCTGTTCAGAGACGTCTGTAATGAAAGTGCTCCAATAAGGTTTATCTGCGAGAGCCTTCAGGGACTTCTATTTGAAAATAAGAGTTGACTTTTGTATTTGTTGACAAGCTTCCACTTAGTGGTGTCTTGATTGAGTACAGTAAAGGTTCCCACTGGACTGAGGAGCAGCCCAGAATTTTAAAAAAATCTTTTTTAGAGTGAGTGTATGACAAAATGACTGCTTCACCTCTGTTTTCAGTGAGCATGACACTCTTTGCTGACCATCTACTGAGTTTCCAGCTCATTGATTTGGCAAAAGACAGAAGAAGGAGACCAGTGAGCTGTTTCTGATTAAATGTGCAGTGATTTTGGAGGCTGCAAAAGGGTTCTAAAAGACTCAGTTTAGTTTGGTGCCTTTGTGTGGCTAAATATTTATTCTGTTGCGTTGCAAATGTTGGTGTAGATTTCTATTCTATTCATTTCTATTCAATAGATACATTGGCCATTATGACTTAAACTGTTAGTAATTGAGTGGCATTTTTGCAGATCGTGTAAACAATGTATGGAGCTTGCTTACCCTGACCTCTTACAACTGAAAATTATCAGTACCTGACTGCTGATATTAGCTAAATATGTTTCTATTTCATTTATAAAGGATTGCTTTTCAGAGGTATTTTTGTACTGGTGAATGACTGTTACAGATACACCACCTTTCCAAAGTATAGGGTCACCTCAGTAAACTCCAGCTGCGATAGGATGCCACCTGTGCAATGACTCAGGTTGTAAACTCTCTTTCCTCCTACTTATTCCACAGTCAGCTGTCAGAGGAAGGAGTCTGGGAACATTTTATGCAGTGGGTCACATAAAGTCAGAGTGGGTTCAGAGGAAGCTTGGGGGCATCTTTCAGTGGAGTCAACAGCTGTAGACGCCCAGACTTCCTGTGGCTGTCAGGTTAGCTCAAGAACGGAGCAAAGACAGCTTTATGAATATCCAAGGTTGGGTGTGGCTCCTTAGTTTCAGTAAAGGAAAGGATACAAAGCCATTTTGGACAATTTCATGCTTCCAATATTGAGGGAACAGTTTCTTGATGATCTGTTCCTGTTTCAACATGACTACACCAGTGAAAATCCAAAGTATTTGAAGGCATGGGTCAACCAGAAGAAAAAACCTTTGGGATTGATTCGAGAGGACTCTTTGGACCAGCATCCTGTTGAACATCAATGTACAACATCCTTTCATAGCCCTTGTGTGAGGAATGGGATGTTATTACAGCTCATGTGTAAAGGCAAGTATCTCAGTGACTTTGGCAAATATTGTTTGCTAGTCTGGCTCAGGGGTTTACAACCTGTAGCTCTTTGGCTTGAGATTATAAACAGCTGAGGAGTGTTTTAATATAAAACTTAAAAGTCTTGATTAGTTTTTCTGCATATATTTCCCACAATAGAATTAAACTAGTGACTTGCTTAAAATGATTTTTATTCCCCAAATTCTTTTTCTACTACGTTACAATGTATCTAACTTTTAAAATTTGTTCTCCGTGAAAATAAAATACAAGAAAATACATTTATTCTGTTTTTGTACGATTAATTGTTTGTCTTCATTCCAAAACCTAAAAATAGAAATAAAACTGTGGCTCTCTCACACGTCTACGTGTGAGAGAGCTTTCCGAATGAGCCTGAAGAGTGAGATTCTTTAAAAAGAAAACATTTATCTGAGGGAATGTAGAAAGGATCTGCAAAATGCAAAGCAAAAAGCTGCTCCAAAGGGTTTGGGTTTATAAATTCAAAATAAAATCATTCTATTGATTTCTGATGGTATATTTCTTAAGGATCCAATGATTTTACCTTCTCCTATGGTGTGACTCAGTAAACATCAGATCAAAAAGGAATTAGAGGTGACTTGACATCATCTTCAAGCAGCATGGAATATATTTGGAACTTTCCGTCTATCTGTAAATCTTTAGATTTGGCAGAATATCTTATTTTCTTTGATACATTTTCTCATGTGGAGTCTCTTAATACTCATTCAGTTGACTAATGAAACCAGTAACCCAGCAGCTGGTATTATATGACACTGAGGAAAAGTGCAAACATCACCATAAAGAGCTTGTTTGTTAGGCTGCGCAGAAGCCTTCATGATGTTCTGTTACACAGAGTCCAGTTCTACTAAGTAAACCTGTGCAGCACAGTTTCCACTGTGAGAGAAACAAAATGTTTTCAGCTCCTGTTAATATCACTTGAAGGCAAAAAGGGCAATAATGTGAAATGCTCTAATGGAAAGATGAAGACAGAGTGTAACTTGTTTCCCCTGAAGTTTTTCTTTTTTTTCCTTTTTGTGGTTTCTGACTGCCACATGGCCTCTTTGTTCTCTGTTTATTAACTGGTCGACCGTTAAAATCACTTCAGTGACAAAACTCAGCTAGCTGGATTCAACTCAGTGGAAAACGTTTCACCTGCCAGCGCCATCCGACCCAATGAACTTGACTTTTCAGTAATGATGTCCAGAATGTCTTGAGGCTTTTTAATTCCCCTCTCCAGGGAAGCCAGAGTGCTGTTAGATCTGCAGCCTAGCTAAAGTTCACTCTATCTGTGAGTGATTGTGCTTAATGCTGGAGCTGGAAGGGTGTAAGGAGAACTTCCAGAGATGCAGAATGCTTCAACAACCTCAGCTCTTTCTGTAAGAGCTCTACAACAATTTCACAGGGGCTTGAGCCTCTGGGGATCAAAAAGGTAAATGATCCATTCAGTTTTGGCCCTTGCTTCCATGATTCCTGTGCACCCTGTCAGGATTTTTCTGTTTCCCATGTTTCCTGTCATGAGTCATGCTGCTCCTCTTGTCCCTGCTGATTAGCTCATTTCTTTTGCTACTCCTGCTCACTGTTTATTGCTAATGGCTCTTACCTGTGCTGCGGTCTATACAAAGTCCTGCTATGCAGATTATCTATCTTCCTCTTTGACGAAGCCTTTGCATGATCCATGTGTGAATTCCTGATGTGCACCTGGCCTGTTTTCTGTCTCCTGACTACTGCCAGTTCCCTAGCTGTTCTGTGAGTTACTCTGCTTTTTGCTGTGCGCTTGTACAAAGACGTTGATTGCTGCCTTGCGCATTCTGGATCTCTTCTTCCTAACTGGACTATTTACCCATCCACTAATCCTACAATATCTAATAAAAAGGTCGTTATCTTTCCAATAATCAACCCAGATCAGAGAAGTGATCTGGAATTTCTGCTTTCCATTGTTTTTTTTGTTTTTTTCTCTTTTGGTTTCCATCTTGTAGAGTTCCCTTCTCTACAGGGAACTCTACAGGTTCCCTGTAGAGACCATAATTATCCTCTATGGTCCTGCAGATAAAACACTTGGTAAATGGACACTTTGTTCTTTCTCACTATATAAACCCAAAGAATTCAAGCCTCTGCTGTGGAAACCTTTTCGCTCATTGATCACTCTTGTGCAAGTCTGACATGAAAGTTGTTTCCTAGAGAAGCACCACATCTCATGTGACGGGACAGCACCAAATGATCGTGAGCGGTTAATAATTCCCCTTTTTAATGTCTGGCATTGCACAATTTGTGATGACATTAACAAGATTTTATGAGATCAAATATTTTGTCTTCTTGCTTATATGTACAAAGTGGTGAAAAAATTAGCACATGCTTCTTCTCTTGCATTGTTGTTGCACTTAAATGACCCAGAACATCCAACTAACCAGCATGACATACAATTAAAATATGGCAATTGAATAACATATGAGAAACAAAGTTACCTATATCTAGCAGCAAGGAAAAGATTAAAAATTCTTTTAAGGAAATAAAAGAAACTCAATTCAATTTTAAGGCATTTCAAATACGGTGGAACAGTAAACCATCAGACTACCACCTCTGTGTTTAGCTGTTGGGATTTTTGTACTAATATATTTTATCCGTTTTATCCCAGATGTAATATATATTTCAGTAGTTTTCACTTTTGTCTTGACAATCTACAGCATATTTTCCAAAAGCATAGAGTATCAAGAATATATTTTATTTCTGTGTTGCAAGATTGCATTAAACCTCACCTTAGAGAGGAAAACCCTTTTGTGGAGGTAAAAATGGGAGATATTTTTACATTTGATAAACTTGTGTATCAAATGTACATACGTTTATCAACACGGTTTATGTCACCGTTTCCCCCAATTGTGTTTCACCCAGGAAACAGAAATTTCAAGCAGGTCTTTTAATGAGGAGTTTGGAAAATCTTTTGCACCTGAAGAGGGCGCTTTAACTAACCTGTCATTGTGCAAAAGGTGAAAGATGACAAGACCTTTCATTGTAAAAAGAAACACCAAAATTATAACAAGAACCATGAAAATATGTATTCCTTCTTTATTGACACGCACTCATAGTAAAACTCTTTAAACAGGTGTAGCCTATTAAAGAAGAATCTGTCTCCGACCATTCTAAATTTGTTTGGGAAAATTAAACGTCCTGGGGAGAAAAAAAGCAGACGCTTGTCTAATTTTTGCGGGTTCGAAGGTGGATGAAAGCCATTGGTTCTGGGGAGCTGATGACGGTGAGAGCGCTCCGTGTTCTCCAGGAGCGCCTTCTTCAGCTTCTTTCTGCACCCAGCAGCTGGGACCACAGCACCATGTGGAGCTGAGCTGTATCTTTCCCTCTCTTTTTTACGCTTTAAACTCTCTTTTTTTTCGAGATATCATCAGCTCTGGTTCATTTCAGAGCGCGTCCCAGAAGCGCGCAGAGCGGCGCACATTTGGAGACGAGGAAAAAAACCAAACAAACAAAAAACCAATCAGTGCTCAGTGCAGCGCAGGCAGGTCTTTGCTCTTTTAAAAAGCAGCAGGGACGGCTGGCTGCTGGAGAGTTGGCGCTGTCGGTGCAGGAGCGAAGACGGACTGCGCTGGTTGGGGGAAAGCAAGAATTAAAAACAGCGGAATAAAGAGGGAGAACTTGGATATGGCTGCTGTGAAGACGTTCAACCTTCTCGCTGGAGTTGTTTCATTGTTGCTCTGTGTGTTGAATATCCGAGCGGACATCGGAGACGGTAAGAACCCGCAGCCTTTACTCGGACCTGCGTGTTAGGACCAGAGCTTGCCCGTAACGAAAATACAACAAAGCTGGTGGAGAGTGGATGTGTTGCAGCAGAGACCCTCTTGTTTGTCAGACTATAACAACATGTGTGCAGGAAAAATTTCCTCAGGGTGTTGCTTTATATTTAGGACTCATTAGATTATTAAACTTAAAAAAAAGCTTTCATGACCCAACTTTCAGCACTTTTAAAAAAAAAAATCATGCAAATTTTATAACCACTGAGAATATAATTTAATTTACTCATGCACAACATTTAGTCGGATTGGATGAGATAGACTGTATGTTTTGTTTAGGGGTATGGGCAGTTGCCCTGGACGGCATTAGAAATGGGATGGCTCAGATTTTCTATTGTATTTATGGATGTATGGGGCATGCAGTGATTTTTTTCTCACCCCAAAATGTTGATTTCCTGCATTTTGATTCATCAAAGGGTCTGCAGAAGGTGGTCCTTCAGTAGCAGTTATTTAATAAGTGCTACTGAATCCTATACTGCCATTACTGACAGCTCTTTGATACATTTCTTACCTCTTTGTCTTCCAACACATTGTTTCTGTATCTGCAGCTAACTTACAAAGTTGGCAAACGTTGCTGCCATAGAATCTTCCACAAAATCGTACCTTGTTTGTGAATATTTGGTTGTACCAAATTTCCCAGTAAGATGTGGTTAAAAGCAGTGACAAGTTAGCTAGTGTTTTACCCTTTCTGTGGGACTACATAAATGCTGTCCCAATATCGAATCAGCAGATTAAACAAAACACATAATGCTTGTTTTCTAGATGTTTTATCCTGCATCTACAGGTACTAAAGTTTAATGATTAGACAGGTTTGACAGTTTTCTGGTCTGGGTGTGGCTGCTTAAACTGAACCACAAGATGCTATGAATCACTGTTAACTCATGATTTAATAAGAGATGCAATTACTTTTTCACCTGAATTCCAGGTAGGAATTCAGTTACCTTTTAACAAAGGTAACTGAATAAATTACGTCACCTTTCAAATCTATTCAAGTTCATTTTTGTTTGGTATTATTTTTGTCATTTCTTTACATATAATCTCAAATATCACCACACCAGTAATCTGTAAGGAGCGAATGTCTAAAGTGCTGTAGAAAAAGCATCGCCTATTTGCAACTTTTCACACATCAGGGGGGGAAAAACTGCACAGTTCCTTTTCCTCCACAGTGGAGCTACAAGTCCACTGTGAAGAATGGAGGCCGACGACACCAACAGTTCCCCTGAAACCTCAGATCTTAACGATGTGATAAGTTTTGCGATTCAGCTCACACTCACGAGCTCTTGTTTTTTACTCCCGATAGCGGTCAGGGAAATTCTCTTCCGCTGACAGTGACTGCAGATTAAACTCACATGTGTGTGATGGCATGCCTCAGGGATGTGTAGGAATGTTTTGCAGACCCTCATACACATGCATTTTTGCAGACAGTTGCAGATTATAAATAGGTTTGGGAAACTATAAGTGGAGGAAATCTCAGCTGCATCAACATGTACAAAAATAAAACCCTCTCCTGGGCAAGCTGGATGAATTTGTATGTAGGACAGTATTTTTAGACGAGGTGCTCCCCTGCTTGTTGGATGACCTTAACGCCTGTGCAGCTGGAACCAGGAGCCCCCTGTCCTTGCTTAGATTGGTGCTCATTAATAGAGCACAAAATGACGTTTCCAAAATCAGCTGCTCCACAGGGAGGATTTAATGCACCATTCACTCCCAGAAAGCGTTCAGTCCCTTGGAAAAGTATCACAGTAGCGCCAGCAGTGCCTAAGATGTGAGGAGTGGCTGAAGAATTCATTTCCCCTCCTTGCATTTATTAGTCAGATGAACTAGAGAACATCTGGGTAAAATTACACAACATCCTGTGAGCTTAGTGCATCTTTTTTTTCTTTCAGGTTCCATGCCACACTCAGAGGTGGCACTCTCAGAAAATTGGGGCTGACTTTTTGGGTCAATTTGTGCTCTGTTGCTTTCCCTTGAATGGGGGGGGATAGAGATGTACCACTATAGTCTGGAGTGTGTCTGTCCATTCGATGAGAGTGGAGAAAGCTTAGGAGAGAGAGGCTTGGCTCATTTAACTACGTGGTTTGATGTTAAAAGCTCTGTGCTTGGAGGCTGCTAATGTGCGAAGACTGCGGCTGCATGTGGAATTTCCTTTCCTCGTACGCTGGCGGAGGTTGAAAGAGGTTGTAGGCTGTTCTCAGACTGCAGCAGCGTGGACGTCTCCAGCTCAGACGCCCTGTTCTTCATCCATCATGCTGCCAGGAGCTCCCGCTGCAGTCATGCACACGCTCAGGCGCATGGATGGTGTGTGCTACAGCCAAATGTAGCTCTATAATGAGGACTCTAATGAATTGCTTGACATTAGCTCACCGGCTCCTGTTGTGTGGACTGCTATGATGTTTTCACAAAAAAAAAATATAATGTAATTGTTGCTGATTAAAACAGAAAAACAAAAAATGCAAAAGCTACGTGTATTCACATCTATTGGCTTACAAGTTTTATGGCAACAATTCAAGCCTGGAGTCTTCTTGGTTATGTCTCTACAAGTTTGGCACACCTATTCTGTTTTCTCCTATTCTTCTCTTCAGATTTTCTCACGCTCAGTCAAGTTTGATGGGTGGACAGTCGTTTTTGGACATTTTAGAGATTTAAATTTGAACTAAATCCAGGCTCTGACTGGGCCCCTTAAGGATATTCAGAGATTGTTCCTGAAGCCTCTCCCTCTCTAAAAGATATGTCTTTACTGGACAAATAGGACTGATTTAAAGGCAGTAATAAAGAATTGTTTTCAATTTACATGAATTAATCATATAGTCAGAATTCGACCCTATTTAATGCTGTAAAATTCAATTCAGTAATAATAAAATACAGTCAAAATTTGTTGATCATAAGATTCTAACTGGCTTAACGCATCTTAACTGAAAAAGCCTTGGGGGTTGCATTAATCCAACCCATTCTCACTCCCAACTCGTCATATTTTGGGACGGTCCGTCCTCGTCACATGTTGACGCGCAGGGTACCCTTTCGCGTCAATATGTGACGCGAGGTGTTTTACACTATGCCTTACCATAATTTTTGCCCTAAACCTAACCAAATGGTTGGGTTTTGAAGGTTCGGCAGCAGTTACGAGAACCCTTCGCATCAAAAATCCATGTAAAACATGTGACATTCCCAAATCGTCAACATGTGACGCTGAAGGACCCTGCCCAAGTCGTCAACATATTGACACAAAGGGTACCCCCTTCGCGTCAATATGTGACGCATGGTCAGAAAACGTCCCAACTCGTCAATATATGACGAGTTCGGAGTGAGAATGTGTTGTTAAATCAGTGACGTCCTTGCAAATAACCATCAAATGCAGAACAGATAGCAGGGTTATGATTCATTAAACAGAGTTTTAATCAACCAGAAATGCAAGCTTTTAGAACTGGAGTTGTTTTAAAATTACACAAACCTGACTTTCTGTGTTTTTACAAACGGTATGACCCGTGTTTCACCTGCGCTGCCTTCAAAGAGCTGGATGTTGCTGTCAGTGTGCTGCCGCCTCTCACCGAGGCTGATGCTGTCCCGTCTCACACAGGCTGTATCTACCTCAACACACAGCTCACTGGCTCTTCTAATGAACAGCTGAAGCTTTATATGAAAAAGTAGCTTACACAACCACCATGAAAGCTTCCTCTTAAAACCTTCCAAACGTATTCACACCCTTGGACTTTTTCACATTTTGTCATGTTACAACCGCAAACTTAATGTGGTTTATTGGGATTTTATGCAACTGGCCAGGGGACTGTAACCTGCAACACCACAGCCGTTCTGTTCAGATTCTTAATCATTCCACATGGCATAGATCACAAACATTTAATGAAGAACAAACCATAGCAGCTTTCATGACAACTATGATAAAAAAAATGTATGTAAAGGAATCCCATCAGTCAATTCAAAAATAGCTGCAAGTCTTTACCAGCTTTGGACATCTAAAGAGTCATTTCTTTTCCCCTCATTCTGTATTGTAAAATAGCCCAAGCTCAGTCACATTGGATGGAAAATGTCTGAACATCAATATTCAGGCCTTGGTGCTTATTCTCACCTGGATTTATATCTGGACTTTGACCAGGCTATTCAAATGCTCGGGTGTACTTTGATCTAAACCATTCCCCTGGAGCTCTGACTGCATATTTAGAGTTCTTATGCTGCTGGAATGTGAATCTACATTGAGCTTTTACAACCTCTATTATAAAGCAGAATTCCCACAACATGATGCTTCTGCCATCACGTGTCACATTTCGTTTTCCCACCAAACGTAGAGGAACAAGTTCTGTATGAAGGTCAAAACGTTTAACTTAATGTAATCTTCGTTCCTGATCTGTTCCGTAAAATACATAGAAGGATGAAATGTGAAAACTTCAGGCAGTTTGAAGAGTTTAAGGGATGTCAGCTTCATCTCAACCACAGTTTTTGAGCTGGTTGTCAGCCCCCATGGAATTTCCCCACCTCATTCCTCTCCCTGTGTCTGCTATTTTTCTGACATTGCACATTTTGGAGCAGCAGACTGAGTTAGCTTTCGTATTGACTCTCTATATGACCTGCTGAATGGAGCTGCCATGAATGAATGAAGGGGGTTGGGGTGTCTTTAAGAGGGTGAGAGACAAGGAGGGGCAGCAACAGCGGCAAGGCTTATTGTGCCGCCCTGTGTGCGGCGGCAGCGGGCCGTGCCGTATCATCCTCCCCCCGAGCCTCTCTCAGCAGCATGAAACAGCAGCACCAGGTTCCTGCATTCGTCACGCTATGGCCCTTGTCGCTCATCTCCCCGCCCCTCTCGGTTCGCGAAAAAGCTCAGCCCGACTGCTTTAGAGAGCTGAAGCACCACATCGGGTTCAATAGGCTGAGAGACAAAGAGCCAAGAGGCCACTAGTTAATGATGCCCGACGTATTTAAGCCCTTCTTTAGGGTTTTTCTCATAGGGGTTTCTTCAGTCTAAAAGCTGATGCAAAGCTCTGCCTGGGTTACAACTTCTTAGAGGCGCTGGTCATCACTCTGGCATCTTTTCCTTTTGTGAGATTTGTTTGGCAAAACCAAAACCCATGAGTTATGTTCAGCATCAGTGGAGAACCTTTGAAAAGTGATGGGAAAGAGGCCGGTGATGGTTAAAGTAGCACGGATGCTGAAGTTAGTGGCCCAGTAAATAGCTGACAGGCATTTTTCCACTCATAATAAACATCCTGCTTTGACTCAGATGATTGTAAACAGTCAGGCTGTTATCTGCTCTTCTTGGTGAAGCTGTCATATGAAGAATATTAGATTATCAGCCAAGAAGTGGATATGTTTTTTCTAGAGGAGGAAATGGATTTAAACTTGTGGAGGGGTAAAGTTTAATGGAATAACGATGCAAGAGATAAGGCGGGTAACAAATATTTTTCCTTCTTGTATGACTTTCTCAGTGGAGAATTCAATTACAATGTAGTAGCAATAGAATACTAAGTGCCTTGCAAAATAATAAGACCCTTTAAACTTATTTACCTGTTGACTCATTAAAATCACAAATTTCAGTGTATGTTTTGAAGATTTTATGAGATAGGCTCTACTTCCTATAAGTCTGTCTGTGTGTCTTAGTGGAAGGAATATTATCCATCCATCCATCCATCCATCCATCCATTTTCTGTACACCCTGGTCACTTAGAGGGGTCTGGAGGGGTGCTGGTGCCTTTCTCCAGCTAATGTTCTGGGCGAGAGGCGGGGTACACGCTGGACAGGTCACCAGTCTGTCGCAGAGAATATTATACATGTCTTTTCAAATTATTTTCGAGTTGGATTCTCATCCAAGCATTCATCCATCATCTTCCGCTTATCTCAGAGCAACATCTCCAGGAGGGAACCCCATAAATTGTTGTATTGTGAAAAATTTGAACAGGTTCTAGGTAAAGTACCACTTTTGCAAGACACTGGATACATTAGTTATTCATTGATTAACAATATCATTATACTGTCTTTGTAGTTGGACGATTTTCTTCTTGAAAGCTGCAGTGTGAACCATTTTCACTCTGTTTTTACTTTCTGTCATCTTGTTAGTATTTGGAAAAGGAAATTAGGGTTGTTTTTACAGTCCACAGGAGAGAGAAACAAGAGGCCATATTTGTCAGTTGAGTTATAGGCCAGGTATTTGCTGCTCAGTTAATAAATAATCTACATTTTGGGGTCAAGCTGTAATGAACAGTGTTGTTCACTAGTTTTCTAATAATCTAGAAGCAGTAGCATGCAAATGGAAACACCTCCTGCCTGTGTAATTGTGGAGCTTTATAATTACAGGCCAATTAATCAGTGTGTGTCTGATTTGTTTGTCACTTGTGGGCTGAGTGGTTCCCTGGCTCAGCTGTTTTGGTTTAATCACACTGAACTTCAATGCTAAGGCCGGCAAAAGGGGTTGTTGTATGTAGTTGTACAAATTTGAATTTGTTGCAGAGATGCACTGATTAAGCTTGTGGCCAATTTACAATTCCGATGTTTGCCATTTCAAACGTCTAAAGAAAGATAAAAAACAAACTTTGTTTTTGACAAATTTATTCTCATAGTTGCAAATATTTATTTTTCCCACATTTAACACATTTCTTCGGTAAAAGTCTCTACAAGATTGGATTTTTTGGGATGTTCTTCTTATGAAGTTAGTCTAGTTTAACTAAATGCCATTCTTAGTGGTTCCTCTTTTGAGCTCTTTCTGAGTCAGCAGGCAAAAACCTTTGGACCTTTGAGTTAAGGTTTAACATTTCTTATGGATTTAGTTGATTTTATGCTCATGTAACATCTCCTATATGATAAAATTGACTATACTGGTCTGTAATATCTGTTTGGACCTGACACACATTAGCTTGTAGATGATATTTAAAAACAAAGTCTGTTTTTTTTCATGCTGCTTCCTGTTGGGCTGCTGTTATGGATCCCTGTTCACTAAGAAATCTTGGAAAAGCAATGATGGAGATATTAATGCCTTATAAATAGCAGGACTGTATGCAAATGTTCTGTTATATGACTGAGGTCTTAAGTATATAGCTATCCTTAGTAAAAACAGTTTCAAAACCTTTAAAATGGGAAACTGTCTTTTAATTTCCTTTTAATTGTGCAACAACCATGGTTGCTCTGCAGATCAGCTATACTGTTCCCACCCTCGATGCTTTTCTTTTTGCCCCTGCACCAAAGTGCAGTGAAACTCCCAAATATCCGATGCGCACGGTTAAGTTTAAAGCCTAAGATCCTGAAGTGTAAACATGCATTATTATCAAGAGGGCAGTTGAGCGCAGTGTTACAGGCTGTCTGGGCATGTTGAAGAAAGATAAGGTGTTTCTGTGGCAGAGGAGCCATCCAGCCCACCCTGCAGGAGGCTTCGTGTCCTGGGAGCAGCAGCAGTGAATTGACTTTGTCCCGCCGAAAGCAAGTCGCTCTGGGTTGACAGCATACTTTCACATGCGTCACACTGTTCTCACACTTGGTCTCTGTGTTTGCCTGTTTGTGATGAGTAGATTTCACTCTTCCTTTCTGACGTTGACAAGAGCCAGGGCAGGAGTTGAAGGAAGTCTGGATTATAATTTGGTGCGAAAACATCACATTTATAATCTTCCAAGTGCAGATTTCTCAGACCAATGAAAATATTTTTGACTCTCACGCAGGCTGAGTGAGAGAAAAACTTCAATTAACCCAATAATGGTTCTGATTAGCCTAAATTGATACTTATATTATGAAATACACACAGTATTCAGGATCTTCACTGGCTGTCTTATCATATAACGTTACATTTATCATGTGCAATTCAACTTATAGTTAATGGTTGTATAAGTTTTCCCACCCTTAACCTTAGACCTTGTGGAAGTACATTTTGATTTCATTTCAGCATTCAGTCTTCCTTGACAGAAGTCCATCAGCATCCTACATTTTGACTTGACAGTTTTTACCATTTCTGCTTACAAAAATGATAAGCATTTACCATTTTTGTAAGCAATGAAAATAAATAAAGGGATTTATTAAGGGATTTATGAAAATAAATCCCTCTTCATCCGTAGCCTTCTAGCAGACCTCTTCGCCAGCAGACACTTTCTGCTGATCAGCGTTTTTGTTATGTTTAGTCATGCTATTTTGATGATCTGTCACTGATGATGAGTTCTAAGTCATTGCAGTCTCCTTGTTCTTATCATAATCTTTAGTTCTCTTCTCAGATTTCCTATTGAGTTCAAGTCAGGACTATGGTCTAGTGCAAATTGTTAATAGTGCAGCCAGTAAGAAGAAAGATCTTAGTCTTTAAACCTAAATATGCCTGGGGTTCTCCAATTGTTTGTGTTATGATGTTTCTCATTGTTTCTCATTTCTCAATAATTTAAAAAAATCTATCCATACACAGTGGTGTCCATTATTACTTCTGTAAACAGTGCGCTGCTGAGTAATGTCAACGTTCTTCTTCTATGCACGCTGGTCGCTTTGGGGTCGTAAACTTTTCACACGGATTTCTGATTGTGATAGCATCATTCAGTAGTATGAGCAGCCATCTACAATAAATTGGATTTCAGCAAAAAAATTGAGATTGAACATCAAGACCTGATGTAACCTAACCTATGTGTGCTCATGTACTGCTTTGATTCTCTTCTGTTCAGTCACTGTGATTGTGAAAAGTGGAATACTTTCATTTGAACTTTTACCTTATATAATAATGTAATAATATATGAACGCCTGTTGGAAACTCTTGAGTTTTCTGAATAAGCTATCAGTGTTCAATGTTTGAGAGAGGTGGCTGTTGGCTAATATGTAATGGTGACAGATTTATTGTTATTTGCTGATAGATGTTCTTGCATTTGATGGGAAAAAAAGGCTTTTTTTCCTGTCTTGGCAATCATGTTTAACCCTTTTTAAAACTGATTTATTAGCCTGCTAATCATGTTATATACATGTTCAGTCCAAAGGCCATCAATTGCAGCTTTATTTGCAACTGGTTGCTCGGCCTCTGAAAGAAAGCTCCCCGTTCAGTGATTAGCTTGTTAATGTTGTTCACAGTTTTCAGACAATGTTAGTTGAGCTGTGCCAGGCTCCTCTAGGCAGACATTGATGTGTTTTTCACTGCTGTAGGTCCAACATTGCTGCCTTTGTTGCTCTGCCCGGAAAGTGTCCCGGCGTCTTCTGTCCACAGCTCTCTCATTTCCTCCCAAACTCATCCTGACAAAAAAACATGCATGCCCCAAACCGACCACTTTCAGAGACCCAAACTCTGCGATCTGCAACTGATTGGGGCCAGAGCAGATTTTTGGCGAAATGAAAGGCATAGAGCCACTGGGGTTTTTCTCCGTATGGATCAAAGTTGTTTTCTTTTTGCCACCTTGTACCCACAGACAGAGAAAATCTTTAGGATGTGACAACTACTGTCATGTGCTTTTCTGGTAAACACAGTCCTCTTTGTACTTGGAGGATTGCTTTGGTATAAAGAATGGAAATGTAACAATTTTTGAAACACAAAACGGAAAGGAAAAACCTCCTGGCGGAGATTTGTTGGCTTTGCTGTAACATCCTGCGCAACTGGGCATGATTTGTTACTGTGCTGGCTGGACAAAGAATAATCATCATTGTTCTTTTTGTTGCTAATTTCCTGCTCAAATTAGTCACAAGGATTTTATGGAGATTTAACAGTTCTACCACATCTGCAAAGCTGGTCATCACATCACCCTTCAGGAATCAGGGCTGCCAGGAATGGGAGGAGAAAGAGCTTTTCTGGAAAAAAAAAATGGCGATGTTTAGAGCAACACACTTTTGGATGAGCTTGTTCCAGCTGTTCTCCCAACTTTGCTCTGCATTCATGGTGAAACTGTAAACAGGAGGCCACTTGGCTGGCCGAGCGCAGTGGGGTCGGTTGCACTGCATTTCTGTATTTTCATCATTCTTGCACCATGTATTTATGGCAGGTGGAAAACAACCCCAAACTATGAGTTTTGCACACTGTCTGTTCAAGACACTCATTGAAGTCAAACTCCCTGGGCTTCAGGCTTCCTGCGTGCCGATCTTTACGGACATCTTTGAAAACAAATTCTTCCTAATTAGATGGTCGATATATTTACATTTCAGGTCAATTATGTAAAATTGTAAAGAAAATTAGTTTGTACAGTCTTGTAAATTTTAAATTCGTCAAAGTATTCATACTGCTGGATCTAACGTTCTCATATGATTAGCCCCATCCATGCTCCCAACTCTGTCCAGCTTTTCTGTCCCTGCTGAAGAAAGGCAGGCCCACAGTATAATGCTTCCACCACTGTGTTTATCTGTCGGAATGATATTTTAGTATTTCATCAACCACATATTGCATTTAGAGCTCAATATTTTTTTCACCGTGGTTTTCTTGTTGACACTCTTCAATGAGTGCTTGAGTGAACAAATTCTTCCACCTAAGCTGTAGATCTGTGCTGCTCCTTCAGAGTTACCTATTGACTCTTTCTCTGATTACTAGCCCTCCTTCTGCAACAAATTGGTTTCCATGGATTTTATTAGCGGTCTCAGAGAAGAGAGGGCTCAATACAGCGGCATGCCACTATTTTATTTATGTGGAATATATTTTTCCCTCAACTGTTCTACTTTATTGCATAATATAAAAACAATAATACACATATTCTTGGTAAAAACTAGTTTTATAAACCAAAAATTCAACTGAGAAACGGAAAACAGGTAAAAGTCTTCCACTGATTCTTTTACGTTTCTGTTGCTTTGCCCGTGTTTTCTTGCAGAGAGTCATTCCCTGAGCTCAGCACAGAGAAGGGAACAAAAGCTCCCTTTGAGCCTCTGCGGTGATAAATTGCAAGGTGTACAAACCGCCTTTGTGTGCCTGCAGTGTAAAAGGAAAACACCAGGTAGCAGATCTCCTTTTCTGCCCAGGTAACAAGAAACTGGGGTCTTAATTGTGTTGTCTGACACAGTCCTAAGAAATCTCGCATCGTCATATCAACAGAAGCATGGGGTGGGGTGTATGCATGCATTTTAGGATTCAGAAGACAACAACAGATCTTTTTAAAAAATCAACAGCAAAAAAAATAAAAAAATCTTTTTAAAAAAAATCACTGGTTGTTTGAGTGTCGAACTAAGTCTATGAACGTTTTGTTCTGAATGCTTTAGTAGATAACCGTTTTTATTGTGGGTATTGAGGGGGGGGGATGAATATGTTTTGCATTTTTCTTTCCAACCCTCTTCTCTCACACAGAAATGACAGTTTGGGTGCAGCATGAGAAAGTGGGAGGGCAGCGCTCAATAGTTTCCTTCCCTTTTCTCTCGTTTCTGAGCATGTCATGTTTGCTCAATGAGTGTCACTGAAAATGAATGCTTTTGTGATCTGGGCCAATTCTGCTGAAGTACTTTGTCATCTCTCCGGGACTCCCTGAGCTTGAGCAGAAAGTGAAAAACAATGTTTGTTATGGAGTCAGAGGACGTATCATGTAGCTGTAATTGACTCCCAGTGAAATACTTTTGTCTGCTTTCCCCAAGAACCTCTCGGTTATATGGCAAGGAAATTGGAGTGAGTGGTTTAAAACAGAATGTAGAACCCATATTGGTACTCTACAGCAATATTGGTGCCACCTGAAAAAGAGCTTTGATGTTAATGAAACCAGAAAGTGTTAAATAAAAGAAAAAAATACCTCCAGGGTAAATAAAGTGCAAAAACCCTGAGAGGCTAAAAACAATATTGGATAAAAAGCATGAACACAAAACAAATGTCTGCAGCACTGAAGGTCATTGCACAAATAAAAGTATGGAGTTTGCTTTCGGTGTTTTCCAGGAAGTATGGAAAAGGAAGATAATAGTAAAATAAATATTTTAATTTCCTGACTTACTCATTTGATTGTCTTAATGTTATAACCTCCTGTAGTTTTTTTTCTGTCATTCTTGTCTTTTCTTCCTCATATTTTTTGTTCATCCTCCCTTCTTATTTCTGTTCATTTCTTTTTTTTCCTCTTTGTGTTCTACTTGTATTCTTTCTTCAGTATTTCCTTTCTACCTTTCTTGTTTCCCGTTAATTTTCTTCCTTTCTTTTTTTCCTATTGTCCTTTCTACCCTCCTTTGGTCCTACCGCATTGTCCTTCCATTTTTTTGTTTTACATCCCTTCCATCTGTCTTTTCTTCATTCCTTTCTATATATCTAACCATGGATTTTCACTTTAATACAAATCAGAGCTTCGAGTAGGCCATTCTAATACTCAAATATTGATTGGACTATTCCTTTGTAGCTGTGTGTTTAGAGTTGCTGTCCTGCGTTGAGGTGAGCCTCAGCCCTTTTGTGTCCTCTAACATGTTTTATTCCACAATTCCTTTGTATTTTGCTCCATCCATCTTCCCACAAGCTCTGACCAGCTTCCTTGTCCCCAGTGGAAAAAAAATATCAAAGAATCATGGTGCCACCACCATGTTTCACTGTAAGAATGGTACATTCAAGATTTACTACAGTTCCAGTTGTTGTCCCCAATATGTGTGAAGTTGTGGTCTCCTCACCTGCGTATTGAAACAAGAAAAGAAGACTTTCAGTAATAGGTTTATTAATCCATAAAAGTTAGATTTGGCTCAGTGTTAAAAAATAATTTGTCATATTATTTTATCTTCTAGTTCCCTTTGAACATCAAAACCTGCCATCAATTTTAGAATCTGTAGCAGACTTTGAAGAAAAATGGCAAATTTACGTCTACCCTGTGGATAATGCAGACAGGTACATCATTGTTCTGGCCTCACAGCAGAAACGTGTGTCTCAACTTGAGGAAATTCATATATTGATTAAACGTCTGGCAGGCTCAACATTCACCCGAAGGTTTCTGAAATCACATATAGTGCAGTGTGCCAATATACTCTGCATCATTGCTACTAAGAGCTGTTCTCTGCCAACGCAACTTCATCATAACATTTATTTTAGCCATAAATAACAAATCAGAGCTAGATTTGCTTTGACGTCTGCAAACCGATAAATATTCCTCTTGTTTTGCTTTAGGCAGACAACAGATTGAAGATTGGCTTGTCAGCAAAAACTGCAGGTCTTGCATGATATTAGTTCTCCCTGGAGAGCTGCACTGATCTCTGCATGAAGATCCTAAACATGAATGCACGTTCCTTATTTCATGTCTTGTTTTTCCCCCAATAAGCCAGACAAAAAATGTCTAGCTTCATTTTTATAATATATCATATTTTTATATGTGACTATTTATAAAAGTCACTCCTGCAACTCTCAAACAAAGCCAGCCTCAACTGTGTTCATAGCAGATGTTTTTTTTGCATATGCTAAAGCTACTAAATTAAAAAAAAAAACAATCATTTGGCATGTACTAGCTATTGGACATAAAGTATGGAGCAGCTGAGACACAATTGGACTGAAAAAAAATCTTATGGCTTTATATATAATTAATCTATATATATAATCTATATGACTGTTTTGTCTGAGAGCAGGTGTGTGTATAAAGTGTATGCAAACCTGCGTGTCTGGGGGTCTACATGGTATGTGAAGCTTTTCATGGTCCGTCTAATTTTCAGCTGGTTCTTGTCAACATTTCACATACAAGAATAAAGATCAGAGTCAGCTCTGCAGGTATGCTTGTAAAGAATTAATGGCGTGAATTATTCTTCCAATTTTTTTCTATCTTATCACAAACATCTGTGTGTTATGTTGGGATTTTACAAATTTATTGGGGTGTTTTTGCAATACTTCTTTATATTTCAGCTCTCCTATTTCGTCTTTCCGTTGGCTGCTAAATAAACCACTGCAAAATACATCTAATACTGCTGCTTGAGCCATTACTGAGGAGGCTATTTTCATGACCTTTTGAAAATGTATACCAGCTTTATTCCTCATCCCTTGTTCAGTCGCATACGTGTTTCATATTCTCCAATATCTCCTTCCTCGCCCCAGCCGGTTCCTAATGATCATTTCTCATCATGCCCTATTTTTGAATGTGAGCTGAGTAATGGACTCTCTGGTGTTGTCTCGGCATTCAGTCATCTGATCCCATTGTTTGCAAGAGCAATCCTTCATCTGCTGTCAGTCCAGCAGATTAAATGTCTTCAAATCAATAGGGAAGAAATAGGAAATGAGCAGTAATACTTGTGCAGGATTGTATTGAAATTACAGTGATGTTTGAGGTAAAGGGAAACAGCCACAATAATGGATAACATGAAGCCAAACATAAGCCTTTGTCCTCTTTATTCTCTGCTAAGGTTTCTCCAACCTGTTCCCCTTGGTGACTTCATATGTTGCTACACCCTGAGCTGCAGGACTTAAAACTCAGTTTGGAGCTTTACTGGATAAAGTTCACCATGATACTCCTCATCTTGGCCACTTTTGCTGCAACATCACATCTTATTTGTGTCTGTATACATATTTAATTATTTCCACACCATTTTGTACTGAAAGTTCAAAGCACGATCAATAATCATTAGTTGCCATGCTCGCTATGTGTAATGTTGTTGCATCCTCTCCTGCGCATGCGGGACACTTTTAGGTTGCTTGCAGTTCACACAGAAGGTCACATACATAAAACACTGATTTCACAAAAAATCGAAATGGAGCATTAAGGTATGGATTGTGAAAACATTTTTTCTGTCAATATTTTGACATGTCAAAAAATTTGCCTGGCTTAGTTATAGATAAAATTACATTTTCTACAGTACCCAAAATTCACAAAATCTACATCAAAACATTATTTGTTAAGACACCAAAGAGTAGCAAAGCGGATAGTACTATATGGTAGTTTTGTGACTGGAGTATAATAAGCAATCATTGCTCATAACTCCTTAACGTTTCCAAAATTTAATGTAAACTTTTTCAAGTATTGCTAACAAGGCAGTTTTGCTTCCTCGTGTTCATAAGAAGTGAAGAAAAAACTGATTTGTTCTTTCATCTTGAAACAATTTTGTTCCCTAAATGAGTTGTGCGGTTATCCACTCCCAGAAAATATTGCTGGCCGACTGATTATGTTTATGGTGGTGTTTTACTAAAAACCTGTCGGTCAGAGTAAATAATTAACATTTGTACTACTGTGTTCGTCTACAGCTTGTCATAGTGTAAAATTGGTATTTTTATGTTGGAATTTGAGAAGAAAATAATTAAAATCAGCAACAGGGATTTGAGGGGAAAAAAGCTTGGAATTATTTTGGTCAGAGTGTTCAGGAACCTCAGAAATGGATTCATTTTTCACAGAAAATGTACAATTGATATTTGGATTCAGCTGTTATAACTTTTTTTTTACTAATTTGTCACACAATGAGCTCAGGAGATCAAATGCCACATAAAAGTTTATAACCCTGCTGAGTAAAAGGAAAAGAATTTAAAAATATAATTATATAATGTTCAGACTAAATAAATGTATTTTTTTCTTCTAAGTTTGTAATGAAGTTGAACTGTTTGAATGAAAATGTCAAAATAAATAACATAAAATCTTAACTGGATTAGCTTGTGAGCTGGAGTTACCAGCAAATGTTTACTTTGTGCTTCCAGGCCTCCTCGCAGAAATTAAACAAATGCAACCAGCCAACCTACACAAAGGCTCTGAGGTTAAAAAAGCAACAACCAAATCCCTTTATGCCATTTTGACAATAATAAAGGCTGACATTCATTTCGATATGAAAGGGAAAAAAACAGTTTTTGAGGTTTTGCTTTGGCATAAACCTTGACGTACTCTTACAGTGCTTGTAAAACACTGCATTACTGAGCATTATTATAAGTGATCAGTTGAGATGGTCCAACATATTTCTAGAATCTATAGTACGGTAAGGTTTTATTTATTTTTCATTTGAACTAAAATCCTTTTCCTACTGTCTGAGACGAGCTGTGAAACCAGAACTGTACATTCAGAACCATAAACTAATAAATGCTACAAGTGTACACATATGAATATGTCTAGATGCTGTGGTTCTGAGCTGCCAGAGGATTGACTGCTTATTGTATATATAGTTTTGACAAATAACTTCTTTAAGCACTGATTTAACCACATGTTGATTTTAAACATTCACTTTTTAAGTCCCTGTTTTTGCCTGAACATGCCTGAAAGCCTCAGATCGGATCTCTACAACACACATGCATGCAGGTAGCATGAATCATGTGACATGAGGGTTTCTGTGCTTCTTCCTCGGGGTGTTTATGTCTAGTGGCAGACTTGCAGTTACAAGACCCTGCTCAGACATGACAGGAGGCACACTGACCATGCTATGAGGCTGCAATCATGTTGACAGGATGGTAATGAAAGGCCCCAACACTCTGAATGTCCCACTCAGACCCCAGATTGATGGGCTGAGGAAGTTCGACCTCGTGTGTTGATGGTGACTGTCTTAATGGAGCAGCTTCACTAAAAAGATTGTCGCTGTGGTCAATTATTGTTTGTTCAAGATTAGGTCCTAGAATTTGGTGAATTACCCCCCGCCCCCCACACACACACCCCATCTTCCTTTTTCCCATCTTGAGTTTGCTCATCACTATCATGCCACAGACAGTTGTCTCCACATTATTTTGTGCCCCTGCTAAAGATGTAAGTGTTTTTAAAAGTTGAAAACAAGTGGAACTGAAACAAAAGAAGTTGGATCAGGATGGTAAAGGACGTTTAAGAAAATCTCCTCAGTTCAGTCCTAAAGCTTGTTTACACATCTTGATCTGGGATTTTAGAAGAAAAAATTGAACTATGCAGTGTGAATTTGTATTTTTCTCTTCTGAGTCAACACTCTTTTGAACCACCTTTTGCTGCATCCCTTTACCATGTATACCTCTAAAAGCCTTCCATATTTACACATGATTTTTTTCATCCCATTCTTCTTTCCAAAACAGATGACATTCAGTGAGATTTCATGGAAAGCAGCTTTAAACGTCAACTGTTAAGTCATGCCAAAACCTTTAAATTGAATTTAGATCTGGACTTTAACTTGGCCACTCTGAAATGAATATTCATTTATTCCAGCTCTGGCTAAATATTTGTCGAAGTGTGGAATATATCCTTTGTCTTTTTCCTCCCATCATCTTTCACTTTGCCATAAATAAACAGAAACAGCTGAAACGTTCATTGAAATGGTTGCAGGCAAACACAGCCCACGCTTCACATCCTACACTGTTGTCAGGAATGCTGAGTTTCCTACAGATGCCTTGTTTATGTCTGACCTTTATTTCTTTCCACTTCTCCCATTTCCCTTTTCTGCATGATTGAAGGGTTTTGTTTGTCACCAAACATTGTTTCTGAGGCTCTGGAAAACTTCAGCAATGATTTACAGGGGTACTGTAGCTTGTTTTTATTTCAGTGAAAGTCGCCCGCGTGTAGATGCTACATCACGAATACAAAGTAGGATTTTGGAAAAGTTGATGGTTCTTTTATTAGTTTGGATCCGATTTCTTTTGCAAACTTAAGATGCCTACCTGAGAGAGAAGAGCAGCCTAACTTTCAGATTTTCATATTTTTTTAAATCATATTAAAATTTCTGACACTCACTTTCCACTACACTAATAACCATTTCTAATATTACTAAGTAGAGATAACGCATTTAACTGTGGCTGTGGTATTTTCATTACTAGAGTCTTCTACTAAAAGTGAAAATAAACCTGTATCAGCATTTGGACACTTTTGAGAAGCTTTTTTGCTCTCCAGGTCACATAAATTTGCTGCCAGACATACTAGTTGACTTGCTTTGCTTTACTTTCACTCATAATATGCAGAGGCATGAACCAACAAGATTTTTTTATTGTTCCTATGTAGTTTTGGAAAGTCTAGAAAAGCAATTTATTTTTATTATTTTAAAACCCTTGAAGAGTGAAAACACAGAGAAAATGAAAATATAACAGTTAACATTGTTAACATTAACATTGTAACCATCACATTAAATTAAAAATGTGCTAAAATATAAGTTAAATAATAGAAATGAGCTTTTTTTGTTGTTGTTTGGCTATGTAACACTATAGAACGACTCCCATTTGCAAGTATTCGGGCTATTAATTTCTGCTCTTCTGAATTTAAAAAGCTATTCTTTCATTATTTGCTTTGCTGGCAGTGCTGCAAATTGAGCCAACGCGTAAGGAATAATTCATTTTAGGAGTAGAAGTAAGAGGCTCCCAGGAAGGTATTGGCTTTTCAATTGTCATGGCTCTATGTGATTTCTATGCATCATAAAATTTCATGAGGAGTGAATAGTATATAGTACTTTACTCCGAGGAAATATTTTGAATGCTTAGAGCTTGATTCCTTGTTGATCTGAGGAGACAAAAGGCATCACAATCAGTTGGATAATTGTGGATGTCAGAACACAATGGATGGATTGTGGTGAGGAGATTGAAATGGATTCATTTCAATCCCCACCATTAGCTACACTTTGGCAGTTTTCTTGGGGGATTTCGATTCTCGTTTTTCATCAGATTTCTAGATAGCAGTGTTGACAAGATTGATTTATGGTTGATATGGTTGATCAAATAGGCAAAAATGCTTTTCCAAGGCACTCTGCTGCCACAATGGGCTCAGTAAACGAGTCCACTATTTCTTTATACACAGAGTTAGCTCAGGCTTGGGACATTTATGTAGAAACAAACTTCTAGTGGCTGGTAGCAGGTAAAGTCCTATAGAAACTCACTGATCCAAAACAATATCACTGCAGCAGATTTATTAGCTTTTCTAGTTTGAAAGGGCTTTAACTGGATCCTTCCTCAGAATCATATTGTTTTTCTCCTTGCAATCCAATCAATGGCTTTGATTCTTCCATCTCTTTTTCATGCCAGGTTTTGTGTCAGAGGATGAAGGTTGGTCAAGCAAAAAGAAGGGAGAGGGGCATTTTCTGCAAAATATGATGGCTACATCTGGAGAGAGACCAAACACGATGGTTGATCTATTGTTCCTTTGCCAACATGAGATGGTATGCTAATGCAGCAATTATTTTCCTGTCAAACTAAAGTCCTTGGCTTTTTTTTTTTTTTTTTGAAAGGACAGATTTGTTCTTTCGGTGTTCTAGAAACAGGTGAATGATTGCAGAAGTCGCAGCCTTAATGGTATCATTATAATCTTCTGACACTGACAAATCTTTAGTGGCTCACCTCTATGAATTGGAAATGACCAAAACACAAATTATGGCATCAGCACTCTGAATCACATCGGATGGACTGCACTGCATCCATCCTATAGGTCCCAGAGTAACTGAGCCTGAAAGTTTTTTTTCGTTTTTTTTTCTTTTTACTTGCCTCCAGCACATTCTCTCTTCTTCTGCAAGTGAACTGGTGTGAAGTTGGTGCATGTACAGTAGTTTTTCAGCTACCGCAGCTTAAAGAAACGTAAAGACTCAACCCAACATTCAACCCCTCCGGACTCCTCTTTCTCTGTTTGCACAGCTCATGCTTTATATCACCTTTTTTAAACTATAGTGAACTTTTCAAAGCACTTGTGGATATTGTGGAGTTTTTCAATTTGCCTTTCCACCTCATTCTCAACACATGGCTGTAAAAACGTCAGGGAGAAAAGTGAAATTTTGCTCTTACCTGTTCTAAACCAAAACCATGTTTGCTCCACCTAATATATATAAAAAATTCAGAGAGTCTGGTTATTGCTGCTGGGGAATTTTTATGTTTTATTCACCCCTGCTTGGTGTTTGCTTGCAAGTATTTCAGAGAAGTGCTCAAAACCAAGCTTTGGTATGGTGCACTAAGTTTCCACCTTGAACTACGTCTTTGGTTAAGAAATGCATAAAGAGAGAAAATATTTAGGCAAAGTGTGGTTGTCCCATGATACATTAAATTAAATTTTTCTGCATGTACTGAAAGCTGGTTTCTCTAAAACACTTCAGACTTTTACCACATTTTTCAAGGATTTGTATCCCTCTCAGTTAAATGTGTACTTATTTTTAAAAACATACAATCAAATAATATCTATAACACTAAAATCTGAAGATGTACCAATCAAAACATATTTTAACCCATTTCTGATCTTTTAAATGATCTAAAGCAAGATCAGATGTCTTAAGATCAGATGTCTTAACCACATGACCAGACTTCTGTCAATTCAGAGGAACTGAGCAGTCCCATAAGGAACTGACTGATGGGAACCATTCATACCAAACAACACCATTAGCTTTTTGTTCTAACTTTGATATGTACTGAAAACGGAAGCAAATCTTAGTAGATTCCTAAAATATAATTCTGAAAACCATGAAATGTTAGTCACATGTTGGTGTTAGTTGGGGTGATTGTTTTTGTCCAATTACAAGACTCTCAAACTGTATATTTCCCCCTTGTAATTTATTTATTCTATGTTTTTTGTCTAGATAAGTTTGTACATTTAGATTTTTCCCACATCAGTCACAACGGATTGCTTTAAGAAATGTTTCAATGTTTACAGTACACCTAATTTTATAGCCCTAGCATAATTCTAGATTTTTATTTGATCATTCGTGTGGAAGGCAAGAGGTGAGCCAAAGCTCTGACAGTGGCATTGACCCTCCAGGCTTGAGCAACTATCCCTGGAGAGCCAGATCAGCCCAGTTCTGATGGCACAAAGCCCAGAACCATTCTATGTAGGAGGCAGAGTTGAAGCATACGTGTCACACTTGGATTCTCAAAACAGGAAGAGTTGAACACCCAGAGTGAAATACATGTAAATTCTGCAAATAAACTGAATTTCTTTTACTGTATTAACATCAATTTTTTTTTTATTAATTTTATATCAAAAAATCTTTTAAATGTGTTGCAGTACCTTGTAAATCTCACAGACACCCAAACTATCTATTTAAAGACAAAACAATGAACAAAAAAAGGGGAGAAGGTTGGATGATACTTCAAAATGAGTGGATAACATTTTCATCCAAACCAGAGAATCTCACCAATCCAAAAAGTTGGTTGCTATTCACAGTAAATAGCACAGTTAGTCCTCAAAGTGAAGCACTAATTCTCTCTCTTCTGTGGAACTCAGGATGGTGTAGGTTTGGTTAAATCTTTAGCATAATTGAATAATTGTTCAAAGCTGTAGAATCACAAACATGTTTTCTTTCTAATTTAGCCTTCAATTTATTGCGAAACGCTTTTATCTTTGACATGCAAGTGAGTGCATGCATCACTCTGACAAAACAATGACTAAGCACTGCTAGGTGATGAACAGTGGCATGTGTCTATGGACTGACGGGAAGACACAAGCTCAGGCATGCAGATTTTAAACAGCTCAAAAACCAAAATGAAACAAAAGAAATTCACCATGAAAACAACTGTGTTATGGTTAACTTAGGCTAAAATAGACTTCTAAAACTTTTACAGAGAGTAATTTGAGTTTTCAGACTACAAAGAGAGTGTCTTTCAACTTGTTGCGTTCCTTTACTAAAAATTCAGAATCTGGATCTAGGAATGATGCATTGCCTTTTATGTGTTTTTATATGGCTTTGAATGCAGCACGGTCGATTGTGAGAAAATGCTGATCTACAGGGATTTCCAGGCTTCACCATTTCTCTGGTTCACAGAGAATGCTTCTTAAAAGAGGAAATATCCAGTCAGAAGCAGTGGTGTGGATGAAAGTGTCATGTTGAAGTCAAAGGTCAAGAGAATAGGCAGACTGTTTTGAGGTGATGGAAAGAAAACAAAATCTCTAATAACCACTTCTTACAACCAAAATATGACGGCTGATGGAGAAAATGTGGCTAACTATCTGTTTCAGCTGCAACACTGAGAGGGTAAGAGCTGAAATTGGCGTAAACAATGTGAACGCATGGATCCGTTTAGTCTTTTATCTGTAGTTCAGAATAGTGGTGATGGTTTCATGGTGTGGAGGATATTTCTGACACACTTATTGATCTTTTCGAGCAACTAAGCATTGTTTAAAACCCACAGCCTACATGTGAACGTGTCCGTCTGTCTATGAAAGCAGTATTGCATCTTCTGATAACTTCTAGAACACAAGGTCCAATCATCTCAATTTTTTTATCTTGAACAAGTTAATGAGCTCATTGTTCTAAAATAGTCTCCACAGTTACCAGATCTCATTCTGATGGAGCACCTTTGGTTTGTGGTGGAACAACAGATTCTCATCATGGATGTTCAGATGACATATCTGCAATACCTGGAAGGCTGTAATTTCACCAAAATCCCTGAGGAATCATCCCCACAACTTGTTGAGGCTACATTACAAAGAATTAAGGTGTTTATGAAGCCAAAAGAGCGTACTACTTGGCACCTGCATGGTGTACCTATTAAGTGTGCAGTGAGTTTACTTGTTTTGAGTAAGACTGATTTATTGAGATCCAAGTTATAATTTTTTTACCGCTGACACTTTCATTGCATAATGGATATGCAGCAGAATCTGAGATGCTGTGAAGCTGTGGGAAACTCAAACTTTCTTTTGTCGGTATTATAAAGTGGAAATTCCCATTTAGAAAACAATGAATTACGTCAATATTAAATGTTTACAACAAAAACATGGCAACAAAAACAGCTTCCATCCTTTTGATGCTTGTGCCCCTTTTTTCTCTAGTAAATAATTATACAGTTTATGGCAGGGTGTCCAAACTCAATCCTTGAGGGCCGGTATTTTTCATGTTTTAATTCCCTCCGTGGTGAAACACACCTGGATTAAATCATGGCTCATTAGCATTCCTCTGCAGAACATTGACATGCTGAGGAGGTAGAAATCACCACCAGGGAGAGAACTAAAACATGCAGGATACCGACACTCAAGGACTGACTTCGGACACTGCTTGTATGAAGAATAGTTCTTGAACATAGCAAATTTTCTGCAAATAATTTGGAGCTATATTCCACAGAAAAATCTATGATACAGGAATTTGTGAATACTGAACCGCATATAAGTGGGGTCCCATTGTATAATTCTTAGCAAAATAGTATTGTGTGTAAGCAAAACCACTGGCTCTCCCTATTAGGTAGATACCATTTTTTTTCTCTTGAACAAATCATATGTCAGAGTTATGTGGCAACAAATCAATGATAACATTTGGATTAAAATGCTCAGGGAACGTTTGAGCAGAAACAAAGCCTTTAACTAAAAAATACATTTTTAGGAAACGTCCTTTACCTGTGCAGTGTATCTCAAAGCAACAACTGCTATGAAATGCATGCATCATATATTTATAACCTATTCTTAATGCAAAATTGACACACTGATCCAGAACATTGATGCTAACTGTAGCTTTGACATGCAGATTTCTGCAGACTTAAGTTGTGACAATGCCTCAGTTTCTATTATTTTTTATCCCTTGTGACGTAATTAATAATACAACTGCCTTATTGTCTGTCTGTGGCAGTAATCCTTAAATCCAGTTAAGCAGTTTAAAGTAAAACAATGAATGTTGTAATTACTTTGTAACTAACCTCTGACCTGCAGCTCTTCCCGAGAAAAAATAAGACCTCAGTTATGCTGATGATTTATTTTTCAGTCATTATGATATTTAGGAAGTCCAATAAATAAAACTAAATGTATCTCATTAAGCGTACATATTTACCAAGTAGATTGTATTTTATTGTCGAAGAAGTGAAGCAGAACTGAGTTTAATTACATTTTCTTGTCAAATCTGCATCCTGATAATTTCACACAAGAACAAGAAAATCAGAGCAATGCAAATGTCTGACGGTGCCAATTTCTGACTGACTGGTACTTAATGAGATGCACATCTTTGTGCATAAAATGCCACCTTACAACAGGATTTCTGAGGGAATCATCAGCCTATTCTGTGACACACGGCTCTCTGGGTCTCATTTTCTGCACAGCTAAACTTCCGGTGAGCCGAGAAGGGTGTGTTGTAAACAGTATTCATTATTGATTTCCTTTGAGATGCCCAAGTCTCCTGTGCTGAATGGCAAGAGATTGAAGCAATTAGAGACACTGTTTGATCTGGATGGGATTCACAGTTTGTAAGCACGGCTTTAGAACATCCTCTCTTTGTATGTTTTTCCTCAAAATGTATAGTGGTGAATCTGATGATATATTTTAGATTTCTAGTATGATTTTGTCAAATGCTATTCCTGTACATAATGTCAGTTTCCTTGTTAGCTACTATGTTATCTTGCATGTGAGACAATGTCAAATCTGTACAATATTTTAATTTGTCATAATTTTCCAAATATGTTTGGATCATTAAAAATTCTAAGTCTAGGTTTACATCTGCTTGGCAACAACTATTCAGATCTTGGCTAAAAACCTGCATAAATCTCTGTGAAGATTTATTATTTCCCTGCTCATATTTTCAGTATTTACTGCCACAAACATTTAAATTGTCATACATAACGATGTAGGTTGTTTTTAGTGTTAACCAGCTGTGCTCTATAGTGGGTGTTACTTGAATTGATCATAATTATTATTGATTAGATGCAGCGCTGTTCAAGTTTGACAAATAACTATTGGAAATTCATTTTATTAATTCCATGTGAGTGCCTATTAAATTTAGCCCTGAGGATACTGGAGGAGTTTTCAAACTGGATGGTATTAATAAAACATCAATTAAATTTTCTCTTTGCAGGAAATAATAAATGAATCTCAAATTGTTTCTAGCATATGTCTGATATAGTGGTATAGAATGACCAAAATTGTTTAAAATGGTGATGGAACAACATGACCAGCAGCTATTGATGAAAAATTCTCATTTCATGATCATTTTCCAAAACCACAAATTTGTCTTCCATGTAATCAGTATAAATGGAATTTCCTGATATTGTTCATGACAGTTTCTGGTCACAACAAAAGGAATTAAAGATTATTCAATTATTCTTTTTAAAAACATTGATAATTTGATATTGGAAATTAGTCATTGCCTTATTTAAATAGCTTCAGAACCTACTGAAGTCCAGTTTATTTGTAAGATAAAGCCAGAAAATTGACTGAGGATGCTTTTTTAAAATTTAGTTTCAACCATGATTCTGTAGAACTATAGCCATTTCTTCTACATTTACACTCTGTTTAACCCAATATTTTGATGTAGAAAAAAGTGTGATTCTTACAAACAACTCAGCGCAAACATGACATTTTATTTGCTATCCAGTCCTCTCATAACTTTTGCTAGCAGTGATTTTCAGCTGACTAAAAAGACTCTTTAGTTAAATAAATTTTATTCTCTTATAAACTGATGCACTCTTATCTGTGTAAGTGAAAATAACTAAATATCTTATCTGGTATTTAAATAGAGCTTTACCGAGGACTGTTCTCATACGTCTAATCGCTAGCAGGTACCTTGACTCTCTTTGAACTGTGGGAAACACCAGGTCGAAAGTGTGACGAGGTGGACATATCAGCATGCGCTTGGCTCCGGGAACGCTGTAGACGGGAAAGGGATTGGCAGGCGGCAGGGGTGAGCAGATCCTTAATGGTGATGGATTAGTGAGGAGGAGGCGGACAGGCCCAAGGGTCCTGTCTGATCTCACACAGAACCCTTAACTCTGACAAAAGTGAAAAAATACAGTTAATGCACTTGGACTGCCTCTCAGTCAAATTCTACCTGCAGGAAGAGACACACACATGAAGACCACAAACACACGCAGATCTCGCCTCTACATCGAATCAATCTCCAGCTAAAGAGATGCTCCGTTTCTTGGACACGCTTACGTTGCCTCGGAGTTGCCTCACATATTGATTGCTTTCAGAGAAACTGTTCTGTTGAAGTGATTAATCAGCCTAAGGCACCCACTCTGAACAATTTGTTTAAAATCTGTTTGATGTATCTAGTACATTTAACATTATAGAGGTGTGTATTGACACACTTTATGTCCAGTAAGTAAAGTATTTCAAGCAATTCAATAAATTCCCCCCATCCCCCCACCAAAAAAATAAATCAAGTGTGTCACATGAATAAAGGACAGACACAAAAAGGCAAGAGAAATAAATGAGTCAGTAATATTTAAGTCACCTTTAAACAGTATCACAACCAGTAATCCTTGCATAGAAAATATTGTATCAATGGATAAAGACATACACAGACTAATGTTGAGCTAGTTTCCTCACCTTCTGCAGAAAGTTGTTGAGGTGGAAAAGCAAAAGAGGTTTCAGTTTCCGTGTCTCTCATTGCAAATTTAATCCACTCTTTGGAATAAAAATACACTTTGACTGGATCTGATTCCTGGACCCGCTTTCCCCTGTGCTTTGACTAGGAGGGCGTTGCAGGTAGTGGGCTTGGAGAAAACACAATAATCACACCAGAAGATGTTTGTTGATGCATGATGGGGATTGATGAAGGGGAGTCGATGGCATAAAGATTTATTGGTGCTGACCAACCTTTAAACAAGCTAGGACAAAGACCTCACTTGCAAAATACTAGCAGTATAAAGAAACATTATTGCAAACTTTCATGGTGTTGAATAGAAATTCATATCACTATTTGGGTGGATGGTTGATATGGTTTGGTGATATACATTTGATATATAATCAGCAGCTTGTTCATTAGTTGTTGCTTTTAGGTATGTTTTTGCAACTTTCCTGATGACAGACTTATATGTTAAATAAAAGCAGAAGATGAACACTGGACTTCATCTGCATATTGAATGTTGAGCATAAATTTAATTTCATGATACCTGCCTGAAAACTGTCTGTTTAAAGGTCAAAGCATCAATTTTAGCTACTCTCTGAGTCTAAGACTGCTTTTTTTGTGACACTACCAAGGTAAAGCCAGCACATCAACATGGCTTGGTGTGTTTACATTTCTGTTCATCTAAGGTTTGGTAGCAATTTTACAGCTGGCCCAAAATATCCAGGATATCAGTGCGTCAGCGCGTTTCTGACCTCATACCCCTATGAGGCTGCGAAGATGAAGAGATAAGCTCTTGGCAGGAGCTTTGAGTGGAAAAGTGCTTTCATTATAGGTGAACAAAGAGGTTTATTATGTTTATGTGGAGGATATGTAGCTATGTCTGACAAAGTACTAAAAAAGACTGTAGGGAAATGAAAAGAGTCAAAGATGCTAAGTAATATATTTTTTCCTCAGATGGGACTTTTGGCAACAGATAACGAACCACAACAGATAAAAAAAGTATATTAGAGTTTGTCTGATTTCCAATCTCTTGTTTTTGACTTGTCAGCTGTAACAGAAGAAGACATAAGAACAGGATTTATTTTCTACTCTTCCATCGTTGTTTATATTAGGAGCCAAGAGGTTAGTAGAGATGCAATTAGCCAAAGTTCAGAATTCACTAGTTCTCCCTTGATCTAGTGCAATTCTCGCACTAGATGGCATAATGAGGAAAGGACATTGTTTGAATATTGAACCAACATCTTAAGATATTATTAAAGAATTTGGGATCAAATCTATCTTCCAAATGGACAATAGTGCCTTAAGGTTATCATAGTCAACATTTTGGAGTGTCCGTCACACCACCCTGATCTCAGTCCTATACAACATTTGTGGACAGAGATTAAAAGGAGGAATCTGAAAAGTGTAGCTGGAGGAGTGGACTAAACTTTCTCCAAACTGTTATGAAATGCGATATACCAAACCTTTAAAACAAGTTATACAGTTTAAAAGACTGTCCTACTACATTCTAAAGAAATTATTGCAAATGTCTGAATGTGAAGATAAAAATAAAACACTGTCTAAAAAGTCATTTGAATTATTCTTGGTAAATTTTAATAATTCTGATTATCCTGACTTATTAAATAAAAAGTTTAGCCCGATTTTATTGTCTAGAAGTGATTAAAAATGCCCAGAGTACAAACAAAAGTTCTTCCCGAATCATTACAGCTAAAAAAAAAATCCATAAAACTGCTTCAAAAATGATGATTGCCGGTCAACTCCTGAAGAGTTTCTTATCAAGAACTTTGCTGAAAATGAATAAAGTTGTAAAAATATGCAAAGAAACCCTCTGAAAGCCCTTCAGAAAGCTGCTTCCCTGAACATCTTTAAAAGACTGCAGGAAGGTCAGACTTCTTTGAAGCAAGACATGAATAACTGAGGGCTGCCTAGAGATTTTCAGTCCTGTAATCTGTTGGAGGATCTTCACTGTGTCCGGTGATACCTTGCCTGCTGGCCTTTACACTTGCAATGAAAGGTTTAAAGCTCCAGTGCTTCTGAGAGTTCATTACTCTTCATCTCACTCAATGTTATGAAATTTTAGACAGAAACCATATCTGACTGGAGCACTAAACACCTGGATGCTTTTGTTAACAGGCGGTACTCTTGTGGTCACCCTGCTGCCTACAGTGCTCCAAAACTGTTCATACCTGCTTTGCCCAATCTAATTTTATTTACACTTCCTGTACTGACCAATAAAGAGCCATTAAAACCACCAGTTCCACAAAAAAAGCCACAGCGGTAACGGCAGACTGCATAATGATTGACTCCAGAAGTTTATACCCTGTGTTTTGAGGTTGGATACTTTGAGTTTGGGAATGATTCTGGGAGTTTAGTTGTGTAGCTGTCTGAATTTAACTGGATTGAACAAATCCTCCATCAAAACCTCTAAAACTGTTTGGAACACCTTCTTATTTAATCTCCTGACAGGCAGTCCTGACACTTGTCTTAGATGCAATAACTTCCTGAGCATCATGGTTGTGTTATGTCACTGGGCCCTCTAATAAATTAGTCTCTGCAAATTGTAATTTATACCCTCAGACTTCAGAAATTGGCTTTTATTTTTAGTCCCCAACATTTTTTTTTTATCTTAGCCAACATCCCCGGGGTGCTTGCTCATTACTTTGTGTTTGTCTCTTAAATATAGTGTTACTAGGAGCATTTTTGCTCAACTTTATTTCTTTAAAAACAGGGATATTAAAGTAAGTGATATGTAGAATGTTGCACAGTTAATTTTTGTAGCATCTACTTAATATTTCCTTAAACTTCTGTTCTTATTTTTGCTTTGAAGGGAGTCCTTAGCCTTCTCATTGTAAACAACATACAATGATAATGACACCATGATTTACCCTGGAAATAAGGTCTTATAGTTTAAGAAATAACAGATAATGGCTATCCTATCCTACTTTGGACTTAGTCACTTAGTGAAGTTGAACTCAGGGCTTTGACTGGGCCATTCCAGCACCTTGATTCTCTGATTCTTTCTGGAAATTTGATGTTTTTGTATTTCCCCATCGCAATCTTGAGCAGCCACACAAATAGCTTCACATTTTTGTGTGAGATGGGTTTGTGTTTGAAACTACTACTTTCGTCTTTCTCTGTCGAAAACATATTTTTTCAGAAGTCTTACGATTCATTCAGATGCACTTTGCATACCTAAGTCATGGTGCCATGTATTCTCCTGGTAACTCTTCCTTCCAACCCATAATTGTTCAGTCATTTTCTAAATGCCCTGTTATGAACTCTAACATTTAACATGCAAATTGAGGCCTGCAGAGTGTGAGATGGCGCGCTTGGGGCTTTTTGGTCAGTTTGATGTGGCATTGGGTTAAATTTGCAGAGACATCCATTCCTGGGCTGATAATCTTTCCTTCTGTACAGTGATGGATTCTAAATTGATGGGAAGCAATTGCTTCTCTATGAATATTGCTAATGCTTTTCTTTCTTTGGATCGTGTGGACTCACACTTGTATTTTGCAGAGCAGCAAACCGATAAAACTCCTGACTTTGTAGAATCAATCAGGGGCTTTAATTAACAGCGCTGGCTGCTATAACTCCTGTGGAAGAAACATGGGTTTTTAGTTAAATGTCTTTGTATAATTAACAACGGTGTGGAATTTGGCTGCTTGTTGTTACATTGAAATATTTTTTTCAAATTGTTAAATAAAGAACAAAACAAACCCCCAGGTAAGTGGATCAGTTGTTGCTGTAGATGAACATTGTCTGCAGGAAAATCCCTTCCCCTCTTCCATTCACCTTCCACATTGTTTAATGCCATATCTGGACTCATTCCAGAGCATTGATTATCTCAATTTTAGATGAATTTGAATGAATTCCATAAAACTGACTCTTGACTTTGAGTTGTTCCAAACTGCGTCTGCTTTGCAGGTGCTGACTCTGTCTACCTGAGTTTAACATTTTCTCCACTCAGCTTTTTCTATACTTTTATGCGTTTGTCTAATAACAGGCTGCATTTTAAAGAGGGCATGTGTAAAATGCAAGATAAGACAAGCTCGGAGAGCACGCTTTGCATAATAGTTTCAGATAGGTGTGTGTCTGGGGTTTGAGCTCTCAGTGTGTTCCCAGACGACAGCTAAGAATTGTGTGCAATCCATTTTCCGTCAGACTGTATAATATATCTGCAGCTTTAAAGAGCCTTGGGTTGATATATTTAGGGGAACTTATTTTTAAGGTCAAACTTTCTTTATTTTAGCTCAGTTTTACAAACTGAATATCTCAGCATTTCTGTCTCTGTTAGTATCAGCCTTGGCTTCTAAAACATGTAGGTCTTGTTTAGAAATGTTTGTCACTCTAGCACAAACTTTGAGATGAACCTGATGAACCTGACTCGAGACTAAAATCAGGTTTGCAGGATTTTGCATGACAAATTGAGTGAAGGCATATGGAGTGGCTGCAGGCATGGGCCACTTCAGCTCCAGATAACTTTAATAAATAAGTCATGTAAAATCCTCCTGGAAGCAAAATGAAACAAAAAAGGTTGTTAGAGATGACTTTTAAAAAGTGAAAAGTATGATTTCCATCGTCATATTACTATATACCTGCACTTGATCAATTGGATGCATACAGCTGTAAAATCGGAGCTGCACCCATCAGAATCTAGTGACAGATTTTGTCTGAAAACTTTTGTTTGCACTGGATCTGTGCTAAACTGACAGCTAGCTTATTGATTTATCTATTCTGATAGCTCACAACAAAGTTACACCCAAACAGACCACCTCTTTAATTACAAAAGTCAAACAACCATCAATGCAAAGGTCAACAGTGGTAGTTCATACTCCAAATACTAGATGCCAGCAAAGAGTTTCCAGTACAATACTTAATATGCATGAACTATGAATTAAAAGAGCTATTTGGATAAAACAGGATTGGAAATGGTCTGAGCAAAATCTGTGGCAGTGATCACAAATGCTATGGATAAGTGGTTAGCACGTTTAGCATGTTTATCATAAGCTTACACTTCATACAGTAAGTAGACTTCTGCCCTAAGGGGGAGATTTCCACAAATCTCCATAAATATTAAGCTATCTTTATCATTGTGATCGAATCAACTTGTATTTTAAAAAAAGAAGCATATAAATATTGAAATTATTTGTAATTTTTTTTTAGTAATTCACTAATTCTGCACTGACTGAGGAAAAACACCCACATGTAAACACAGAGCCCCCCTGGCAGCCATCATGTTACTGCCCATGTTTTTGGAGCAACGAGCACACAAACCCTCCGTCACAGATCCAGACTCTGGATCAGAGCCCAAGGGCGGGGGGATTGTCTTCCATCTCACTCTTGTTTACTGTTGAAGTATGACAGAGAAATGACAGTTGCACTTATTTGTTAACCAACATTCCCCAATTAATCTCAATGCCCTGGTAGATGGAATTGAACTCTTCCGAAGAGTAGCTTTGCTGCAGGAGTTTCAGCCTTCCTGTTATCAGCTGAGGTCTCATTCCTCTACACTATCATGTAAGTTGCTTTCTGCTGAAGAGCGAATCCATGCATTTGCAGGAAACACAAGCTCCTTCATAGCTTCTGAAAGACTCTTTCTCCCTCTTCCAGTTGTTTGTTATTTTGTTTGTATTTCCTTTTAAATCCTGTAAAGCACTTTGTATTGCCTTGTTGCTGAAAATGTGCTATATAAACAAAATTACCTTTACCTTTTTACCTTTTACCTTTGTGATGTTTAATTTTTAAGCAGATTCTTCTTCTTTCAGTAACAAGTGCTACTTTTAAGAGTATTAGCATGACCTCATCACTCTTTGTAAGCTAACTGAGAAAATGATATAGTCTGACATTTCTTGCCTCCATTTGGTTTTAAAGCTCAAATGCCACATAAAAATGAATGGAAAGATACAAATGGAAAGATGTAGACAATGATGACAGATGTGGAGAAGGTCATCAGTGAAGATTTTAGTGAACTTTATGTAAGTTGCCACCCAGAGATTGAAAGACAGATAAATTTCTAATGTATGAACTTTTTGTTCTGTCCTGCGTAGAAATTAACCACATTAGATGCATTCAGATAAAAGAAAGCAGATTTCATTTCCATGACCTGCCAGTAATGCATGTCGATCTCCTGTCAGCAACACTGATTGAGGTGAAGACCAAAAGAAAAGGAAGCAAACAAACAAACCTCAATGATAAAGAATGGGTGTGGACTGATTATGTTTTTTCTGTGGTTTTGCAGCCACCTCCATTTCCTCGAATGGAATCAAATTATAATTCCTCTGGTATTTTGTGAATCAGAGCTGTTGACAGGCGTGAGTCTGGCCAGCAAGGCTGCACGACAGAGTCAGGGTGAAAGTATGCGGGGGCTTTCATAGGCACTGGAGGAAATATGGACGGAAACGCTTCTCTTCTCACACAAAAGTTGAGGAGCAGTCTCATCCGGGAACAGAAGCCTTATACTGGTAGGGGTGGAAGGGAGGGAGGGGATATTTTAGGTGTCCCTTTAAGGGTTTTCCCCTATTGCCCTCTTAAATCCATGACAAAAGCCCTCAATTCTCCCCTGGATAATAAGACACTCAGGCATCCCTGCACCACAGAGGAGGTGCTCTCATGAGAAATGCAGGTGCAAGTGATCCTTTAAAGGATGACTCATTATGGCCATTCAGAGGAAGGTTCTGGGAAAAGAGCAGCCAGTTATTCAAGACCGCTATCTTATGTTATCCAGCTTTCAACTGTATGTTGACAACCTGAGGAAGAAAGAATAAAATAGATGTCTCTATGTAGGCGAAATGGTTCATGTAGATGCTTCCTAAATTAGCTTGTATATTAGGGGTGCTGACAGGAAGAGGCCTGTGCTGCTTTGTCTGCATGGATGTGACTAAAGGCCATTAGACACAGAGTGGGAGTCAGAATATATTGGAGGTATACTGAAAATGAGACGGCAAGAAAATATTGAGTAAAATCGAAATCTACTCTGGGGACAAAACAGGAAAAGAAAAAGTTCCTGCTAATGCGTGGAAAACTTGCAATTATTAGCATTCTAATTAAGGTACAACTTCAATATAAATGTTTGACTTTGAACACATTTGCACTGAGAATTGTATAATGAAATAAAGCACAAATGTGCTTTGTTTTGTGCAACAAAGCACACATGTTGGTTTTGATGACAACATTGCTCAATGCTGTTACAGGTGTCACACAGACTACATCATAAAATAACGAAGCATTGTAATAATAACCAAAAATAGCATCACTCAGATCCCTATTACCTGATGTCATTCAATAGAAGATATCTCACAATTTATACCTGTTAAAGGCCTAAACTTAACTTAATATTCACTTATTAATATGTAATCGTTTTTGTATTTCTAAGAAGGAAAGAGGTTTCATTGCTGGGTAAACAAAAATGACCCATTCATTGAACAAAGGATCTAAAAATGTGTATGTGGAAAACGTTTTAAGCACGCTTCCCCTTTAAAGCTATACCAAATACCTTCAGGGAGAAGTTATTCATGGACGTTTATTTTTACTGGTCTCTCATTAAAAAGACTTTAAACAGAAGAACATTATAATGGGAACCGTTAATGTTTTCTAAACTGATTGTTTAAAACCTTGGTTTTACTACTAATCTCATAATACATTTCTAGGCATCCACACCACTCGACGCACTTTATCACTATTAATTTCATTGAAACGTTTGCTCTTTCAAACGCTAAAACTTTTCTGCATAACACTGATTTGTGTTGGGCAAAGCTAGAGTTCAACACCAAATCATTAGCAGACAGCTATTCAAGTTTACGATCACAGGGCAGCTGATTGTATGCCAACTACCATTCAGTGAGAATATATTTTAGAAAGAAGGTAAAATTATATGTCTTACAGCTTTTTTCTGATATAAATATGTTTACTAGTGGTAATAGAAGCCAATAGATTTTTGATAAATCACTGTAATTTTGTATGTCACCGGAGTTATTAAATTCAGTGTATAAGTCCATTTCTGTACGAAGAGTAGCAGCTCAATTTCAGAGCCATATAATTATATTCTCTAAAATCTTTGTATGCATGTTGTGACACACAGTACTCCCAGCCATGTTTCATACTCAGGAGTCTGCCCTGGTAAATTCCTCCAGATCAACACCCTCTTCCACAAGCAAATTTATCTTGCTGCTTTTTTGCTTTGCCAGTGAATCTATTAGCCTCCACTTTGGGTGAATTAGCGTCTTAAGCCTCTCCACTTACTCCCACTCCTCCCCCTTTTGGAGAACCACTGATCCGGGGGGCCCAACAGGAGGAGGAGGAGGACAGCTCTGAGATCTGACCATGAGCGTGAGAGAAAAGAGACAAGGGGAAGGAGTAGAAAATATGCTCTGCTGGTTAAACCCTGTGACCTCTGTCTCGTAAAATAGAGCATAGATCAGTGACAGCTGAGAAATCAGCGTTTCTCTCTGTCCTCAAGCCAAAACTATTTGCATAAAGTACCAACAGCATGCCAGCACTTTGTAAACTAATCTTTAAATGAGCGCTATGAAAATAAAGTTTATTACTAATTGTATCAAACCGCTTAATCCTATTAGGGTCATGTGAGGCACAATCCTGTCTAGGCATGCTGAGTATTTGAAAATTAAGGGAAACAAACTGGAATTATTTCTGGAATTGGTTATATGTAGATTATTTTAGCTGCTCACCTGACTTATAAAACAAAACTGAAAAGTAATTTAACTTTCTAAAATTTTTTATCGTTTTTGATTTTTTACATCAAGTTCTTGCTTGGACAACCTATATGGTGGGTCTGGTTCCCACATAGTGTCATATGACAAGTTGCTTTACAACAGAGTAAAATGAAATATTCCCAATATTGCACAGACCGAGATCTAATGGAGGAAGATGTTTAAATATTTCAAAAGAGCTGATTTGTTTTTATTGTATTTCATACCCGGCAATTACTTTTCAGAAAACCAAGAAAATGGTCATTTGTTTACACATGACAGAGCAATAACGATAAGAGATAAAATATCTTAACAGAAACACTTGAGTTCAACGTGAGGTGAGGTCTCAACATGACTAAAATTAATAATAATTGAGTTTTTAGGATCTAATCATCTTGCAGACGGTGCACTTTTTTTAAACTGAAGAGAATGAAAATGAAGTGTTGTGTTGAATGGCAACACTGATGAATCTGAATCTGTAATATCTACAATGGTAATAGATGAGAAAAGTATCACAATTATAATACCAAGAATGAACTAAATTCTCTAACTTTAAGCTTAAGAGCAACTTTGCAAGACAGGATTATCAGAAATTCAAATTCTGTTGTTTTAAAAATAAAACAAATGATGTCATTATTTAGCATTTTTTTATTATTAAGACTTAGACTTAGACTTAGACTTGTACTTTATTGATCCCTTGGGAAGACTCCCTCAGGAAATTGAAGTTACCAGCAGCTCCCAGGCAAAAAACAAAGATAACACACAGTAAGCAAAAGTGCAAAAGAATACAAAAATACAAATTAAATACTAAGGTACACACTAAATGTGAGTAACCAAAACCTTAAATTATGCAAGAAACAAGGAATAAGAATATAGAATATAAGAATATAAGTAAATATAAATACAACACAAAAAAAATATAAGAATTTGGCGGATAGATTGACCAGTGATCCTAAGGTATAGATTTTTCTTAGTCCTTTTCTTGTCCTGCTAACAATTTTGTTGTTTCATTCACAATCATCGACAGCATTGTTGTTACTGCTGTATACTCCTCATGTGTATGAGCACCTATATATATTCACCTGCCTCTATTCATTTAACTGGCTAAATATTTTAACTCCAGAGGTAATGTCTGCCTTAGTGCATCATTTGGATTATAGTGTATTTGTAGTGACAGTTTAAATTTATCAAACACAATTCACTACCTTAAAGTGGTCTATAAAGGTGATGTTTTATGTTTTCTTGCATGTTCCCTTAGGGGTCTCTTATTCGTATGTGTTGGAGCGAGATGGAGATGAAGGCGCAGCGGTGGATGTAAGGCTGTACAGTCATCGATGGAGGAGGTGGCTTCCCCCAAAACCTCGTAACATGGACAGCAACAGAGCTAGCCAGGAGCAGGAACAGGAGCCAGAGCCGGAGGAGCTTGAAGGGTTCCCTGGCCTGCTGTCCGCAGAGGACACAGACAACAGCTCCCAGATTGAGGTAAGTCTGGGAAAAATGAACACAGTCACTTGGTGTTAAAAGCAGTGAGTAAAAGAAATCTTTTGCTCACTTAAACCTGAGTATTCATTCATAAAACCTTAACTTCAGTGTGCATCGGGTTCAATTATTTGGTGAATTGTTCGCATCACTTTTAGCAGCTAGGCCTGGTCACTTTGTTGCTGTCAAAACAATGTTTGGTCTTACTAATTTTGTTTTAAGATGTGGTTACCACTCCTCCCAGGAAAGTTTAATCTAAATTAGGTTCTCATTTAAATGGTGCTTAAAATTATTGTTTGGTCTCATTCACTGATCAAACCTCTTAAATAGCTAAGTAATAAAAAATATACGGGGAGGCTTAAAGGTTTAATGTTTCAAATAAAATGAAGCTCAGTCTTAAGGTGTTCATGTGTGGGAGTGGAGCTCCTTAAATCTGACCTCAGATGAATGGAGCAGGAAATTAACCCAGATTCCTATGAGAACACATTGGTCAACCTGCAGGAGATTAATAGCCATGCTTGACCTGCGTTAGAGTCTGGGGGAATGAAAGGCATCAGCCTGTCCCCTGTTGTGGCGTCTTGTCTGGTTCTCTGCACCGGGGAGTTCAGCCATAATGATGGCGGCTGCCCGGGCTCAGACAGCTCGTTAAGTTTTCCTGCAGCTTCTAATCATCTCAGGTTCACAGGCGCATGTCTCCCAGCGAAGATGGAGGAAGCTTTGATCGCCAGCTGTAAACATTCACGCACACACTTGTGTACATGGGCCATTTTGAGCTTAACACACTCAAAATGAAATATTCTGCTGAGCAGGGCCAAATGGCTTCAGATATATAAATTTGGCACATGTACATATGCCAAATGTACATGTTACATGTTTATTGGTGTTGCTACCACACTTTTGAGATCTGTACTTGACCCTGTACTTTACCTGCTTTGCTGGTTTGTTTGTAATTTATTAAGTTCTTATCCCATCTAGGTCTTCTTGCAGAGGGGGTTGTTGAGAATTTATCTTTTATACACTTCTGTAAAATTAAACCTATGCATATTTTATTAGCAGTATTCCAAGCCTTAAGCTTCTCTGAATGCCACATGAACATTGACAACATATACGTTACTGCTGAAGGAGCTTTTATTATTGCTATTGAAAACTAATATTATAAAGATCCACCACCAATATTGAGAGGAAATGAACCCAATCATCATAGTTATCTTCTTAAATAGTTACCAAATAAAAATTTCAACACCATATTTTCCAGACTGTAAGTAACTTTATTTCCATAGATTTGCTAGTCCTATGACTTATAGTCAGGTGTGACATATATATAGTTTTTTTTCTCTTTTTTCCCAACTCTTTTTTTTTCTGACATTTTACATATTTAGAATGAAGAAAGATAGATAGATACTCTGAAGTGACGTATACTGTAGTCTAGAAATATGGGAAATGGATTATAGTTAGAGTGCACACTAACATCTGTGATTTGACCTTTCACCCATTATTTATTTCTAACAAGGCCCTCTCTGTTACTTTAGATCTGGTTAAATTGACCTCTTTCTGAACATGGTGTCCCAAAACATTCAAGATATGAGTACTTAAGACTGTTCTGTTCTGCCAGCATAAACTATTTGTTTAGTTACATATCAGACAGTCCTCTAAATCTTAATGTGTTTGTTTAGTCAGGGATGCTTTTAAAGTAATCCATAATAAAATCATGATTAGTTCTAACCTTCAAGAGTGACTTATGTGTTAAACATAATCAGTTATTGACTTACTTTGATGTTATGTTTTATTCTTACCCAATTATGCTTCAGAGTGATCCAAAATCAGAAACTTGCCAACATTTTGGGCTACATAAGTTAGCCTTTAACCACAGAATAACCTTGAAGCCATTCAAGCAGCTGTTGTGCTTAAAGTCCCTCTTCAGCTGTGCTGAGAAAAAAAAAAGGATATTGAGAAAAGTAAGTTGAGATAACTTGACCTGAACACTAAAAGCTGACAAGATGTGGATCTCAATGTAAGGTATTCTCATTATTTTGATGTATCTGTGTTATAGTTTGAGAAGCTGATGGACTAAAGGTGTTCCTTCTTAAAATTCCAAATTATGTTTTCTTTCACTTCCAGACTTTTGACCTTTAGCCCATCAGGGCATTCTGATGGACTGCAGCTGCATTCCTACTTATGTTGCTGAATCTCTTAACTTGAGCTCCAGAGAAAGACCAGAAACCTTAATAAAGTTAAATCTGATGAGTTTCGATGATATTTTGAATGTTCTATCCCGGTAATAAAAATGTTTTTGAAGTAGCATGAGCTATATTCAGTTATTCATTAAAAAGTAAACTTTAGTATCGCAAACAGTATTTCATGTAACTAATATAATTATTTTGATTAATAAGATCATATTAATGCAATTATATATGTGTATATATTATGCATAACAAAAGTATATACGAGAATAAGTACATATGATTAGAAGTCTTCCATCTAATAATTTTTTTTTGCTAAATGAACAAATGTGGCATAACCAGACCAAATGTGGCCTTGGTCATGTAAATATCACAACTTCTTTCATTTTTTTTCTTGTCCAAATTTGTCATAAATGTTTCTCTGGAGGTTGTTAATTTGATCACATCTAAGAAACTAAAGTAACATCAGTTAGTTGTGCCAAAATCCAAAGTAACATTCCAGCGTTAAAATCATTGCTGTGTTAAACTACTTCCTTTTTTAGTCTGTTTTGCCTTGCTGACAAATCAAACCAAAAAACAACTCAAAATATTAGTTTTTCACTTCAATAAATGAAGCCTTGAAGTCTTTGCTTTCACCTTAGTCTGTTTCAGTTTACTGGTTCACATCTTTCGTTGAGAACAATGCCTCATTTTGTTTCACCTTGACTTGAAAGTTCGAATGAGGCTTTAATTGTAGACAGTCTGACACCCTGAATGGGTTTTACTTACTGGAGGAGCTCTCCGGATCGTTAATCCAGATTAAAGACCTCTTTTGCTAACTTGATCTTTAGGTTGCTGTGAGAAATTGTATAAAAAAATTTTTAAAAAAACTGTGGGAACGAGTCAATATGGCCACTGACCATTAGCCAGGTCTTATTTATTTAGTGCAGAGATGTTTTTCATGTTGTCACTAATGGATTTTTTTAAACTATTGTGGTAGTATTTTTTTCTAGATTCATGGTCTGGTTTTTATTTTTACCTTATAGTTTAAACTCCTAAAATGTTGTGTTTAATCAGGGCTTACAATTTTGGAAACATTCCTGGAGCTCATATATATATATATATATATATATATATATATATATATATACAGTATATACGTATATTTTTATAAGCAATCCCCAGGCAAGTGGGACTGTATTTCCATTCAACTCTTGAAACCAAAAACGTCCCTCTATACTATCACTAAATATACATCTTAACAACATGAACCGACCGGAAACAAGTTTACACCTGCAACATCCACTTTGATGTGTGTTGCTATGGGCAATCTGGTAGCTTTTAGGTACGGTGTCTTCACCGTACCTAAAATGAAAGCATTTTTGTTGTGTTGTAGAAGTTAAGGCTACGAGGCATCATCATAGAGTTCATGATTTCATGAAAAAAATTATTACTTAATTGGTATGGAAAAAAAGGTGCACAAGCAGACCATGGAGACAATATAGGGCAAATTAGGAAATAAATAAATGAAGCAAAAGTCCAAAACACTTGGGAATTATAACAATTTTTGTTTCCGGCTCAGTGGTCATTGCTGAAAATAGATTTCCAGTTTGTTTATCATGGCATCTCTATTTTTATTACAGATGTTTGTATTTGTAGGTTTCTATGAATGTTGTAAAAAGTTTTTACAGGTGTGAGCTTGGAAGATGTTTTCTGTTAGATTAGCTCACACACATTAGGTTGACAGTAGTCATTAGAAAATGTAAGCCTCGTTTATTTTTAATGACAACACTTGTTTCAGCTTAGCTGAATCTCACACATTCGCAGATCTTTGACATAAATATTCAGAAAGACAGAACACGGCCCCCTTTGTTTCCAAGCTATGTAGTCGGACTTTAAGTGTGACATATTTTTTAGCTGCAAAATAGTGTTTTACATGTGTAAAATGTACTTCCGCTTGTCTGATTGGGCTGCAAAATGACCTAAAGATCTGGAATACCAAGCAGACATAAACATGAAATCCCTGACCTCAAGCCAGTTGTACATTTCTTAGTGTGGTAAATCTTTCCCAGTAGACGCACACTCTGCACTCAATTCAAACATCCAGGAGCAGCTTGGAAAGATATACAGCAAAATGACAACTTACAGTGTAGAAAACAGATGAAAAATTACAGAACGCAGCTAAAAGAATCTCAGTGTAAGTCACTGATTGAAGCTGTCACCATTTCAAGTCTTATCTCCTCCAGGAATAAAACAAACACACAGGAAACATGTGGCACGCTCTGTGATGACAGATTACACAGACAACAGCCACCTTCAAACTCATACTACAGCGCTTGGATGAAACCAAGAGAGACAAATAAAGTCTCAGAAAATTTATAGAAATTGATTTCCATATTTACTGTCTTGTCCATGTTTTCACATTTATCCTGAAACTGAGCCACGGCTGCTCTTGGTAATTAAGGTTTTACAGTGAAAGTGTGTTCTGCTGATTGGCATGCCTGTTTAACATGCTTCAAATCAGTGCAGTAAGATTGAGGTTTGTGTGTGTGTTTCTAAGCAGTGAAAATGGTTGGACAAGTGACTCTGTTACTCTTTGCTGGCTTCATATTCAAAATGTATTTGCTTACTGACACTCAGTGGATGGTATAGAAGGGTAAAAAAAAATTGTGAAAACTGATTTTTATACCCTCTTATGCAACTGCTGCATGATGGAAATGCTCTTCAAGTGAACCCGAATCTGTTCAAAAATTCATCCTCTGCTTTCACTTGAGATCATGAGCTTATGAATGTGGTGTGTAGCCCATTTTGTACAGTCATGAGGAGAACACCTAAATTATACATTACATTAGTGTGTTGGATTCAGATCATGCTGCTTTTTGAACTAGGGGAACAGTGAACATGATTTTATTTATTAAACTGAATCCTCTTGGCAGATTTGGAGTAACATTTTGAGTGTCCCACCTTCTTATGGGACATTTAATTTGCAATTAGTGTGAAATTAGTTGCAAAAATGTTTTTAGAAGTTAATGTTGATCAGTGTAATACGATATGTTGGCGTTTTGACACGTCAAGAAACGATAACATTATTTCTCCATTAAAATGCAGGGAAACAAACATGAATTATGCAACAACAAAAATGCTTTTGCAAATGCAGTACTGTGCAGTAATGCCTCCAAACACTGTCTGCATAATTTTCTTAATATACTAAACTGCCAAAAGTGCTTGGTCAGCGATAGTCCAGAGGTCTTCTAGGTACAGACTGATGAACTTTATGCAGCCTTCAGATTTAAGAAGCCCTTTAAACATGTTTCACTCTCTCCACCCCAAATATAATCTTAAAGCATAAGGCTTCATTCAAGGTCTCTTTGCTATTGGAAAGCCATCCAGAAGTGGAAATATGTTGGCATAATATTCGCTTCTCTGAATAATTCAGTATTGATGTAATGGGCACCTGAGGTAAAAGCCACAAACACAAATGAATGGAAGTCTTCAGTGAATTTTCTTTTTCTTTCCGTCAAAGTTGTTAGTACAGTTTTTGTGTTTGTGAAGGTCAGATAAACTCCTGTGGTGTTCTGATAGGCTCCAAGTCTCCCTTTGAGCTTTTCTGTTCAGAAAGTTTACATTTTGCTGATTTGGCCCATTTAATTTTAGGATGTAGTGATCACGAACACCTCCAAAATGATGTTTTTAGACATTTTTCATCATCTTCTCCAAGTAATTTCATTGTGAATCTGATTTTATAACTTCTCCAGATAGGAGCATATTGTATTGTATATACTGTATGTATTTTTAATTCCTTATGGTGATTTCATACCAAACGCATTTTGAGAGTCAGTCATGTCTGGACTACATTCAGAGTCTTTGTGCAGGTGTGTCAAGGGTCGTTGCTGCGCACGTGTTGACCACGTTGAATGCATCCAGCGCTCCATATAGACTTTAAATGTAAACCTGATGCTCAAAACACGTTTGGTGTGAATGCACCAAAAGTGCACACACATCGCACTTGAAGCATCAGACGCATTTGGTGAGAACCCATAATTAGATCGAAACAGGACCTAAAAAGGGCCTTCGGTATTCACTTACCTTGTCTGTTTTGACATAAACATTTGATTGACCTAAAAGATTTAAATGTGACAAAAAAGCAAAAACAGAAGGAATCTATTTCTGGACGATTGGTTTTTAGAGCACTGTAGGCCTGCATTTGCTAATTTTTAAACATTTTTGGTTTTGTCTTCTAGATGTAATGTATTGAATAAGACTACCAGGTGGGGCTCCCATTTTGGTGACTTGATTTATCTACTAAAATAGTTATGAATAAAGGTTTTTGACAATGTCAGATAAATCAAAATCATCATGTTCAGTTTAAAAATTTGCTTTGTCAATTCTGAAACATGATTCCTTTTTATCTAATACTCATTTATGAATGTTGAGGTTAGTCATTAGATTATATCTCCAAGACAAAAAAAGTATTACTTCTTAAGGCAAACCAAACTAAAAAGAGAAATATTGCGCTTTAACTCTCTTGGTGTCTTGGCATTTTGACAATCAAAGTGAAATAACTCTTAAAGTTACTGCCTGTATATCAAAGCAATCACAGAACTGAGTGAGCTTCCTTTATTCAGATCACAGCCAGGAGAAGCTTGCCCCTCTCTGTCTGCCGATCCAGCAGAACATTAACATTAACTATGTTTTAGATAAAAGACACAGCTGTTATGTATCATTACATCCAGAGGGAAAGAAAGATAACAAAATCATTCCTCCTAATTCAGCACAGGACACAATGAAAGTAGGCAAATTCCTTCTACGCAGCTTGTAAAAGTCAGTAGATGTTTCTGTTATAAACAGCAGCCTTGACTTTGCAGACTGGTCCAGCGTTTTGAAGAGAATAAGAAGTTAATTGGCTTTGTGTACTTTGATTAGCCAACAATCAAAGTATATGCTGATTGGACTAAACTTTAGACAGAATGGACATGTTGTATGAGGATGTAAATGTTTGTATTGTGTTTTCATAATTTGCACTTGAGTGAAATGTGTTATTCTGTGGGCCCCTCCTATTTAGTGTCAACATGCTCAGGCTAGCTCAGCCTGAGCATGTTGACACTAACATGGCGAACAATAAGATTAGTTGCCATAACTACGCAGATGATACACAGCTCTTCATTACAATGTCACCACTTGACCATGAACCCATACTGAGAAGATGCATTGAACAAATCAATGCCTTAACTTTCTCCATCTGAACAGAAACAAAACTTAAGTTATTATCTTTCAGAGACTCACAGACAATTACAAAGTCGTCCTTCTGTCACATGAAAAACATTTCTAGGATTAAAGGATGGATCAAGATCAAGATCTAGAGAAATTCCTCCATGCGTTTATCTTTAGTTGAATTAATTACTGTAACACAGGTCTGCCTAAAAAGTTAGACCGCTGCAACTGATTCTAAATGCTGCTGCTTGTGTTCTCACTAAAACCAGGAAGATGGGACACATCGACACAGTTCTAAAGCCCTTACTCTGGCTTACTATAGCTCAAACTTTAAAATACTTTATTCATAAATAACTGAATGATTTAGCACCAAAATACATCAATTGTCTGTTGTTGTTGCATCAACCATCCAGACCACTCATATCTCAGGTCTGCTCTGCATCCCCTGAACCAGAACCATATATGCAGAAGAAGCATTCAGCCTCTGTGTGCCACTAATCTTGAACAAACTTCCAGATAACTGCAAAAGAGCTAAAACACAGAGTTTCTAAAATCAAGTCTAAATACCCACCGAAGAGAGCTACATTTAATTAATAGTAACTGGAAAATAGATTGATTCTGGTTTGCACAACAACTTTTTATTACTCCTCTTTTGGGCCACTGGAACATAATGTGTCTGTGCCATGTAATTTTGTTCAATTTTGTCACGTAAAGCACTTTGAACTGCCTTGATGAAGAAATATGCTTTACAAATAAACTTGACTTATTAACAAAAAATAAAATGACAAGATGTTCCTCCATAATTATGCGCTACTTTGTGTTAGTCTCTTATAAAGTCCTATTAAAATACATTCAGGTTTGTTGTTGCAACACGGCAAAATGTATGAACTTTAGCAAACCACTACATTTTCCTTTCTTACTCTTACATAAACTAAAAGCCCAAACCGTTTGTTCTGTCATTCTTTTAGGAGGACATGGATCACAACTACTACACATCAAAAACATACGGTCCGTCAGATCCTATGAGCAAAGACTTGTGGGTAAATATTGACCAGATGGAGAAGGACAAAGTGAAGATCCATGGGATTCTGTCTAACACACACAGACAGGCAGCGGTAAGTCAACAACAGCAGAACTGGAGATTTAGTGGATGCTAAATGTAGGATTGAAGCACTCAGTCATTGTCTTGCTAAAATTATTGCATAAAATATTTCCCCAGATATTTTGAATTAACAAAGAAGCATCCTAAATCAGCTTGGACTACTTCAGGCCCTGATCTACTGTATGTGACATCTATGATAATAAATAAAACCTAGTGAACAGTTTCCTTTCTTGCAAATGTCTTCATATCCCCTAGACTTTTTCCACATTGCAGCAGACTACAACTGCAAACTTAAAAAAGTTCTTTTGGGATTTCATGTGGTAAACCTGCATAAAGCAGTACATACTATATTTGTCAAGTGGAAGAAAACGAGTTTTCAAAAAAACATTTTTTTACAAGAATAAATGTGAAAATGGTGGCATGCATTTGTTTTAGCCACCTTTACAGTGATACCCCAAAAATAAAATACAGTTCAACCACCTACAATTGCAGGAAAATAAACATCTGTGCCATATTTCACCTACTTCATTTCTATGCACTACTTTGTGTTGGTGTATCACATAAAACCCTTATATAATAAACTGATATTTGTAGTTGTAAAAAGGTAAGGTGTGGAAAGATCAAAGGCATGTGAAGTCTTTTTAAAATGGCCTGTAAATTGAGAGCCCTTGACTTAGTATGCTGCATGTACATTGCCTTTAAAGCTTGGCAACTGACAGTTTATATCAATTCAAGTCTAGAATATTTTAATGGGTTTAAATCTATATTTTAATGGAAACCCATCCCAGGTGGTACACTGCTATAAGTTAAAGGCAAAGTCAAAGGCAGTAGTCAAGTTCAAAAGTTTGGCATTAACATCAGAATAAATAAACTAAAAAAAAAAACCCTCAAAGTCACATATTATAAGACCGAAATAAGAGTTGCAGTTGCACTTTTCATTTACAGAAGAGCTTTAAAATTCTTCCACCGATACCAAAGCATCAAGCTTCACTGTACTCTCGATATTATTTTGACTACAGGGCAAAATAAGAGCACACAGGTCCAGCAAAGTCCAAAAAAATTCTGGGTTCTCCAAAGAGAAACTGGAGGTCCACAAATTCTAGCAAGTCATTTAATTAAGGTTTAGAAGTACTCAAGCAAAACGCTGTTTATTAGCCTAATTCAATGAGACTTTCTGCTTTGGGCTGAATCCATCAATACAGTTCAAGTTCAGGCTAAACTTAGTTTACCGGATACAAGTGGCTTAGACATGACTTTTTCCAAGTTTTATTATGAATACATTGATTTCATTTATTCTTAAAAATGAAAGTAGAGATATTAATTATTATTTTCTTATGAATTACTTTCTTATGAACCGTTTGACAGCCTTACAGGGCAGATTATTACATATTTTCTAAATTGATGGACCACTATTCTGCAAGTTTCAGCTGCCTATTCAGCTGCTTTCTGTTCTTTTTTTGCTCCTTTTTTTCAGATTGCTTGATTGGATACCAATATTGTCAACTACAAGCCTGAACACAGTTTAAAATACAGAGCTGCGAAAATGTTGATTATAAATATAATGTAATCTCATCACTTCTGCCTAATGGTTGACTTTGTGCTGTTGATGCATTGCAACAACAGGCACCACCAGACACCAAATAACTTATTTCTTAACAAGCGCCACCTAGTGTTCACATAGGGTTACACCAGAAAGGTTTTTTTTTTCTTTTTTTAACCAATCTCTTCTTTCTTCGAGAAGAATTTCATTGTGTTAACCTCTTAGGAGTCAGTCTAACAAATATAACACTCCAACACAAATGAAACAGTTGTTTTATTTACCCAAAGGGTCCACAATTGTCATCTTTCTGTCATAATATATTAAAGATAAGATGAGTTAAAGATGAAAAATCCAAGGTTTCTACATGCAGTTTAACGTCTTTTCTACAGCTATATTTAAAGTCCCCACTCCTTCCAGGTCGGTGCAGGCAGGTGACCCATGTGAGCTGCATACTGATACTGTCATAAGGCAGCAGCCACCGACCAGAGAAGCAGAACAGCATGGCAGCAGAGAGAAAGGAAGTAACCTGATAGAACAATAGTTGCTGAGGAGTCAGAATAGAGTCCCACATTGTGCATTTTGCTCCTCTGCCTTCAATTTTTTTTTTGCCAGAGATGAGGTGTTCCCACTGAAAGAAGATATTTAAATGATTTTGGATTATTCTCTAAATTTGACTTAGTCTGACAAATCAGTAAAAGAATGTCCTGAATCAGCAGACAGTCAAATAGGACACTTGGCACTTTTAGCTGATTCATTGAGAACGGAAAACCATCTGTGCTGGAATAATCTGTGGTCTCGTGACAGAGGGCAAACGTTTTAAACAAATAGTTCATTGTGATGGGCAGTTAAAGTCCTGAGAAACTGCTTAAAGCTCAGCAGAACATGCTCCTTTCCAGACCCTCTGGCTGCTGGCGCGCTGGCCCAGAGATGCAGAAAAAAAATTGGCTGATAAGGTCAGAAAACAAAACACAGCAACAGAGGTCAGCTCCATCAGAGCTTTGCTGAGAAGTTAAGCTGTGGAATTGGCTGCACAGCTAGTGAGATTCAGGGCGGTTTACCACCAGATTACTAATGCAGGGCTATGTATTCCAGTATTTATTGGAGCTGCCAATCTCCGTTCTCTCTTCTGGCAGTTACTGTGCCATATTCGGTGTACAGATGACTTGATGCATCCATAAACCATGGTATGTGAGTCCAATCCTGCCAAGAGTAGAGATGAAGTGGTGAATGACACAAATGCAAAATGCACTTAATGCACTTAAGCAAAACGTAATGTGAAATCTTTCTAATTTCCGCTGATAATTCAAGACTTTTGAGAAAAATTATACTTTATTGCTATATTGTAATGTTTATATTACAAAAGTTGAAGAACCTTATCAAAAGTGAGATTATTTTAATGACAAAAAGCTCAAAACAGGAATATACATACAGTACTATGCTCCTATATTATATGCATTAATATCTAAACTCTCACTAGTTTATTATTATTGAGTTGTTTGTTGTGAAGCCAGATTGTTCTGTTTCAGAAATCATTACTCTAATTTGAATTTCACACTGCATACGTGAAGTTCACTTACTTCACTTGTATTTCAGGATTTATGTAAAAATAAAAAACTTAAAATACATTTAGTGAAACTTGCAGAAACAGTTTTTGAAAGATGAAAAGGTTTTTCTCCTTGAGTTCTGAAGGCCGTTATGATCTGCTTTTTAATAAATACCCTGTTGTTTATTCCTTTAGGAACAAGAAAATCACATTTTATTGCCAAGATTTGTCCTTTTTTTGTACTCATGACAAATGTGTGGCAAAGATAATCATTTATATTCTTCATCTTTGCAGTTACAAACAAGACTCCTCTATATTTACTGTTCCCAGTTCCCCTCTGATCTTTATCCCTTGCTGGTTTTTAAGATAAAAGGAGTCTCTTCTTGGATTTTCTGTTCCCTTCATCTTCCTGACTCGAGCCATCTGTCTGTTTTTCCACTCAGAGAGTTAATCTGTCCTTCGATTTCCCGTTTTATGGACATCTCCTGCGTGAAATCACTGTAGCAACTGGTGGTAAGTTGGAATGTGCTCTCTGAATAGTACTTATGTCTGTAATTGTTGGACCGACTGTGTATGCTTGGCAAAGTTGAATGTACTGTTATTTTTTATTGCTATGGGATTTAGGAGAGAGCGGGGGCGCTTACAAAATTTATATGGAGATAAGAAGCAGATTTTTGCTATGCTACCTACCTGGTCGACTGCTCTGTGAAGTGTGGAACATAATATTTACATGCACTCCAAAAAAAAACATAATTAATTTTTCTCTCACTTAAAATCTTGTCCCATGTTTTTTTTTTAAAATAAAACTGAAGTATTTGACATATTTGGTGGAAAAAAGTTTAAATTCTGTAAACCTGAGAACACCGCCCCAAGTATGGAGGTGTCTGCATTATGTTGTGGAGGCGTTTTGCTGCGAGATTAACTGGTGCACTTACAATTCATTACAGTTCATTCATGATTAAATCAAGAAATAAGGACATTGTGCTGAATTATTGAAGTTACTTCACAAAGACATCAGCCAAGAAGTTAAATCTTGGACACATGAAGGTTTCCAAAAGGGAAGTCTATCAAATACAAACTACATGTCGGTAAGCTTCAGTTAAAAAATAAATATAATTGTCTCCCTCTCATTAGCAAATAGAAATATTTTAACAAAAGGGGAAAAACTTTAGTTTCGGATTCAATGCCAGACATTGAGAAAAAACATATGCAGTGTATGCGAATATCTGATTTCAATTATATATGTATCCCAAAATTTTTCCTTTGCGTGGACTAAATTAGAAGTGTCAGGGTTAAAGTGTCTCGTTTGGCACAAATCACACAACGGAACCACGAACAGCTGTCATCCAGCCAAGCGGTCGGCATGATGGGAGACTGTTTAAATTTCTCACCTCCATGTAATCGTCTGCTAGACTGAAAACAAACCGCTCCCGACTTAGCTGGATGAGAATCCAGACCCGTGGTTTTTGGGCTGGAAACACGAATCGCTCTGCCAAGTCGCACCCTGATAGACTCGGATACGTAGGTGGGGGTATCAGACGAGGAAAGTGACACGCGGTTGTGTTCACCGCTGTGTGCAATGCAATTTTCCACTTGAGTCTTGACAGCAAGACCACAAATACCCCAGCCAGCTATTATCACATCAAAGAACAAAGCCCTGCTTTTACCCAACTACTCCAGAGATGCAGGGCTGCCTTTCACTGCCTCTGAAATAATATAAAAATTATTTGTTGTGGTTATCGTTATTATCATCACAGTCTTGATTGTTATCTCCGAAAACTGCTTTTAGAGACGGTCTGTGAGGATGGGCACAGGACGTACTAGCAGGGAGGAGATAACAAGAATTTGCATTCCTCTAGACTGGGATGGAGAGGCGTCACCAAGCAGTTGTAGCAAGAGGAGGAGGAGGAGGTGGCAGCTATCTTTCTCTTACAGGCCTCAGGGGTTTTGTCTCTGAGACAGCCTTCTCTCATATCCCTTTATCAGTCATCCCATCCTCTCACCACTTTGCCATCTTTTCTCCTTCATTCCTGTCAGCAGCTTCGCTTTTACTCAAGGCATAAGTTTTTTCCGCTAGACTTTTACTTCTAAAAAGGATCATTATAATTCAACTTTCCAGTGTACTTATATTGTGCCCATTCACAAGAAATATAATCTCAAGACAAGACGCCCCAAGTCGTATCCAATTACGATTTAAATTCTGTTCAAATGCAATTAAGAGGAATCCAGATGATTTATTTTCAGTCTGGTTCAAATCCAGCTACATATTACCAAATTCAGTCCATATTAGACGACAATGCAGTCATATTCAGGTGATCCCAGTTTGTAATTCATCAAGTTGTTGACCTTGCAGTAAACCGTGACCTGTGAAGCCATGTGGGAACTGTGGACAAACCTTTCAACGTTTTTCAAAATGAAAATGTGGCCAGTTTCAGGATCTGCTGACTTGGGATTGAGAGAGCAGCATGGAGAAACAAAAAAAACCCCCACAAAAGCACAGAGTCAGGAATACTCTTTCTATAAGAAAGAAAAACACTAAGTTAATGTAGGAATAGCTATGTCACTAGCTTTACTTACAAACAAGGCATAGCTAAGCAAAAAAAATAAAAAATTATATTGGAAAGGAAAAAAGCACACAAGGCTCATGGCAGCAACAAATCCATAAATGGCATATCCAGATAAAAGACTCACCTAAACACAGAAACACCTGGCCAGGGGAACTTTCTATGGGAAAGAAACTCAGAGAATAAACAAGAGGAAACAGCAGAGTGAGTAACATATATCAGTATAGCTTTCAGGAGCATTATCCTAAAGCAACATAGCTAACCTAAATAACAATAAAAACCTAAACCTCTATAACTGTAAACTTTATTAAAAGGAACCTTAAGAAGGAAAGTTTTAAGCCCAGTCATAGATGTCTGTCTGCCTCACCAGTGAACATGAGGGCTGGTTATTAGTCTGGGTTTTGTTTTTTTCTCTGGTTTTCATTGTAACAAAGGATAACAGAGGTGTCACATTGGCCGTTTTTCATTTATCAGTCTAAACAGCAAAAGAGCTAAGAACTCTCAAACACAAACTCTCACACAGCCATAACATTGTTTTGGCAAGTGGCCTTTTCAAATGCCTCTGATCCACTTTCATGTTTACATACCAAAAATCTGGAATCATGAAGCAAAACATTTTTACCAGAACACTTAAATGTGTCAATTGGTTTATAAAAAAATATTTTTTAATGTGAAAGGATAACCACATGTTCCAGGAATAAGCATGATAGCTTTTGTCATTGGATATTTAAAAGGAAGAGGATTGCACACAAAAATAATAATGTTTTGATTTTCACAAAGCGTCCAGGTGTGAGTGTTATAGTCCCATCATACTTGGGGGAGGGGAGGGGGGAATCTGTTGACAGAATAACCATTTTTATTCTTTACCAAAATTGAACTTTGTAGACTAGATAATGCAACTTATGGAGGAAAAATAACACAGTACGTCACCCTGAACACAGTGAAGCACAGCAACATGTTATGGAGATTTTTAGGAATTCTGGTTAGAAGAAGGTGAAGGTGACAAAGAAACTGAAACATCAATGACAGGAATATATAAAATACATAGAATGCTGACCTTAAAACAGACATGTTTCAATATAAAACAGGAACTCAGTCTACAATTTGCCAATTAATTCTACAATTAACTCTATTCTATTCTATTCTATTCTATTCTATTCTATTCTATACAAGGAATAACTAACTAAAGTCCAAAGCATACGCACATTAAAACAATTACAATAAAAGCATGAGAAATTTCAAATCTAAGGAAAGAACTGAATAAATTTCAAATTGAAAAAATGTTACAGTTTGTGAATGTTTTTGCCAGGAACTCTTAATCGTATGCAATTGGCAGCTAAAGAACCGTTCAACACTTTAAAAAGGAATTAATGGCCTCACACCAGCTGTGCTCTTTTTAAAGACAACAGTTTTGTTCTCTTTAATCCACAACATGTTCAAGAATATTCAACTAACTATTTGATAACGAAGTTAACTTTGCAATCGGAGCTTTTTATGCAGTCGGTGCATAAAAAGCTTTAATGTCCCCACACACTGTTCAGGTCATCTAAAATTACTGACCATCTGCTGCTTTCCAGTTTCTCTCTGGCTGATTTTATAATTTATGTTAACATTTTGTTGGCTCATGAACTGCTTCATGTCCTGTGATCTGAGGGTGTGATAGGAGTGGTGACTAGTCGGCTGTGTACAGTTGCTTCACAGTCAGCAATAAAAATAAAAAAAAACAATAGAAGGAGACGCTCTAATTAGATGAAGCCTCACAGCTATGTTGCATAAAGCCAGAAGACTAAATACGAAGCGGGTGGGCATGCTGCTCCTTTCCCAGACCTTCCTCAGCCTCGAAACAGCTGTGATAAACACAAATCGTATTGAAAATGAAACACAGATCTGCTCCTGAGGACAAAGAGCTTGTCTGAACATGTTGTACAATAAAGTAAAGCTTTCAGTCTGATGGTTCTGATCATTCCCGCTCATGTTTTTCTTGGACATATGCAGTTCAGCTCATTTTTGTAGGCGGAACTCATAAACACACTCAGAAAAAACACCCCGTTTTTTGGCATGGCTTCTCTCCATTACTCTTCTCTCTCGCCTCTATCTTTTGCTCCCCCTGGTTTCTCTCCTCCTCTGTCCAGTCTCCTTCTGGTTATAGTGACAACTATAATGAATGAACAGACTCTTTATTGAGCGCCCTGCAGCCCTCGCCTTTTTAGTGTATTGAGAGGGTGTCTGATTTTCTTTAGACTGTGTATTAAGCTGGGTTGTGTTTTGTTGGTGGAAAGCAGACGCAGCAACACAAATAAAACCCTTTCACACTGGGCTTTGTGCTTCCAGACGGGTTTGTGTTTGTGCTTCGTCGAGGGACATTCTAACCTCTTTTGAAATTAAATACAGCATAAAAAAATCAGCATGACTGAGTAGAATATTGACTAAAAACAAGATTAAATGAATGCTACAGTAAGTGCCATTTTATAGCACAATCAGATATCAATGTTACCTTCAGTAGTTTTAAAAATTCTGTATGCATCACACATAACTTAAAACAAATGCCTTGTAATTGAGCTTCCGTCTCTTTAAGAACCTCCTGCTCTTTCCAATACTCTGCCTTAATGCTTCTTTGCTACACTGAACTGGGAAGTAGTTCTCAGCAGATGCTCCATTTCACCTGGTGTTTGCTAATTGCTGCTGCAGCTGGTCTGGAGGAGCTTAGCGGGGAATGTAAGGGTGCTGTATGAGAATGAAGCTTGGCTGAGTATTGCAGCTCCAAATAGTAGTTTTGTGGAAGTAGGCAACACTCTGAGAGCAAGCATTAAGGCACTCCTGGCTGGCTGCTACAGGAGATTAAAGGATTTCTCAAATATGCATGAAAGAATCACAACAACACCCCAAGTATGTTTTTGATGAAGGAATTGCATTATAATATGATAAAAAGTTCAAAGTTGGTTTTACCTAATAAAGTTTCTGTGTTCTTTGCTGTACTTCACCTGATATTTCATGTAAGACTAGGTTGGAGCGATGCATCCAGTTCACAAGACAATCAGAAAGGAGAGGGAGTACACCTGTAACATATTTTTCTCATATTCCTCTGTTCTCTTGATTACAGGAGGAAATAAAACTGGTCTACTTTCATTTTTGTAAACAAACCTGATTGTGCCTACAGTTGAAACCAATTATTTACATATTAACAAATATACACGTAACCATTTTTAATTGCTGTCTGACTTCAAATTAATCTAAACTTTTACAGTTTTGGGTCAGACAGGATGACCAAAAATATTTATTTTTGTGAAATGCTGGCATAATTCCAAATGATTTTTTACAGATTTGGAAATATTGTGATATTTTAGTCAGACCTCCTTACACCAGTTCTGCATCTTCTTGCTGTCTCTCACCAAGCTTCTACTATATGTGTCCATACAGTCAGCTTTCTCCTCATTCATTGTCCATTGGAAACTAATGCATATCAAGGAACAGTATCTTGTAAGGGTAAGATAAAAACTAATTGTAACCATAGTAACTCCTGTAGAGCTCTGTAGGACTCTGCACTCACTCTTTTCCGTACACAACTAAGTCAAGTCATAATTTTTTTCTCTGCTCCCATTCTTCATGTCGAGGTAATTCTGTGCAGAGAGATGTATTTGGGAAAGACTGTTTCCTCTCATAGCAGGCTCCTTATAGTTTTCAGAGTGATGGATATGTTTTTATAGCCCATCCGCCATATGTGAGGAGATGCCTTGTCACATGAAATGAGAGTTTATAGGTCTGGATCTGATTGTATTTTTGTAAGAAAAAAAAAAAAAAAAGCAGGGTTCCTTCCCCCACCCCCAAGTCTGCATCTTAGTATAAATTACTTAATTACATGTGAAATAAATAACTTTATGCATTACAGGATTTCTTGAGCCATGCGGCTATAACATTGCATTTTACCGGAAATATTATTAACTTCATAGATCTGATCAAAGGTTCAGGCATGATTTAAAGGAATATTTAAAAATATATATATTTAAAGTGCGGAAAACAGCATATTTTACCATCAGCTAAATGCAGTACAGAGTAATGCAGTATTCTCCCTCTCCCACCTGTTGCTGCTGGTTTGCTGGTCTTGAAAACTAGAATTTGGAAGCTGAAAGAAACAGTTTTATTAGGTAACTGACCTCTGGCAGGCTACCTGAGCAGATAGCCTGACTAAATAGCCAGATTTCAGCTTGTAACACAAATACAAAAATCTGAAAGCTGAAATTAAATTATAAATGATAATTGATAAATATTAAAAATGTCTCTTTTGTACCTAGATACATAGACAAATTAAATGATCTGAGAGTGTTGTTCATTCCTCAAAATTATCTTGCATGAAATATCTGATACACTCAGAAAGACTGTTTAAGTCAGCTAGTATTTCTTACAATTTTTTTCATACAAAAGAACAAAAGCTTTTCCTAAAAAGAAATTATAGGATAATAACTGAAGGATAACAGCTGACTGCGCCCAATTTTCCAGTCTGCAGAGAAGTGAGGACAGTGCTGGATTCTGTTGTTCTCAGTGCAAATTCTTTCCCCAATGTAATATGTAGTTGCTTTGTTTATGCTTTTTAATGGGCTCCATTAATAACCATGTTTAGAGAGTTTTAAATATAGAGCCTGAGTTTGTTTTGCCTTTCCATAAAGAGCAACAAAGTAACAAAAACCCATTTTTGATGTCGTGCTGTCCTCATTATCTTACACTAGATAATTAATGACAAGAGAGAGGAAGGAGAGCACACCAGGAACAATTAGTCTCAGAGGCCTGCACATTTTGCACAGACGTATAGAGAAAAGCCTTATACTAAAACTCTTGTACAAAATAAGAATCACTGTATATAGATAAGAAAAATAACAAAAATTTATAGTGTAATACTGTTTGAGCTATTTCCAGCAAAAAGTCATTTGTACAAAATATATATATTTTTTGTCTTTTTGCTTGCATGTACAGGTTTTATTTATACCGGAGATGTCGTCCATCGGATGCTCACAGCAACACAGTACATCGCTCCTCTGATGGCCAACTTTGACCCAAGTGTCTCCAGGAACTCTACTGTAATCTATTTTGACAATGGTAAGTGTTTTGTTTTGTTTTTGTAATGATCCCAATGAGTTTTTTTGTTGTCTCCCTAATTTTGATGCATCTCAAACGCTCAGACAAAATCGAGTTAATACAACATAAGCAAGTTTTACCTGCTGTCATAGTTTCCTATTTTCCCACTTTTGCTGACATATTTAAAAACATGAGTTAAGTGGGGATAAATGTGAATACATTCAACAGATTTTGTGAAACAAAAACTTGAATCACGTCTTGTCTCATTGCTGATGTTCTTACCTTATGAATAATGTATGTACTGTATATTTGGAATTCAGTGTTCTGCTCTGTCAAGATGGGGTATTATACTTTTCTGTAACATCATCAAGGGTAGAGTGGGGTAATTTTTTCACCAGATGGCTAAATATTATATTAGCATGCAAATCTTCATTACACTTCAACCATATTGGCCAACAAATGTTGCACTCTGAGCAATCATTTGTGATATGAATATTGCACACACTGATATTGCAATGATGATATATTTACTTTATATAGTGCAGCAGAGCAGCTGCAACAACAGTGAAAAGTGATTCTACAAAGCATCACCATATCACAAACATGTATAATGTTGTATTGGTTTCTCGCATAAAATCATAGTAAAATACTTTGAGGTTTGAGGTTGTAAAATATGACAAAGTTAATTGGTTATTAATGCTTTTGCAAGCCAAAGTAAACTCTGGGTCTTGTCCATCACTCTGCTCGTCACTCTCTCACGCTCTGCAGCAAACTGACAGACCAACTTTGTGACCTTCTGCAGAGAAGCTCATCAGACTTTAACCATGATGGCAGCCAATCGATCCGGAGCCCAGCTCGCTGTCCATCAGTCAGCGTTCTGCCGATACCAAACAAGAACTGCACGCTCCGCTGTGCTGCGGATGAGCCGTCATTAAATATGCAAAAACAAGCTTGATGAAGCGTTCACAGCAGAGATGAGCTGTTTGTTCACAAACAAGGCTGTGTGTGAAAATTCACAGTGACGGTGTAAAGCTTGGCTGTCCTGTGATCTTCTTTCACTTGTTTTTGTTGATTAGAATTTCTAAAAAAAGAAGTAATATGACAGGCGAGGTTATGACTGTCATATGCTCTGCTGAAAAATTAATAGAAAGACATCTCCAAGGTTATTTGACAAAACTTTAAAGTTCTTTTTCTAGCTGCCAATTATTTTCCCATTCCCACATGGGATTTTATGACCAGTTCTTAAAGAATTTGATAATGTGAAAAATCATCAGATGGAGAATTATGGAAGTTGTTTTGAATGTTATACATTTAAAACAATGACAAAACACACTCATGTCCAGCCAATGTTGTGAGAATTGTTGCTTTTCTACAAGTCAGACATTTTGATGTGACAAAGTAGGAAAATAACAATTCGTAATTATGAAACTGCAGTTATACATAATCGCCATAATTCTTGCCATTTCTTTGCTGTTTGTTTTCTGATATTATGCATAGTGACTCACTTCTTACGTGCATGGCAGATCAGCTTTTGCATTTCTAAAATATGTGTTTCAAACAGCTGAATCAAAATATGGTGATTGAGGAAGGCTGACTATGTGTGTGGTAAAGTCTTTATGTATTGATTTTGCTGCAGGTTTTGGATAATTTTCCATTTTAAAAAAAAGCAATAACTACTCATTTTCAGTTAGAGTCCAACTAACTCCAGTTCTCTATTGTAATTGATACTTTGACTGTGGATGTTTAGATGAGCAGATTTTTCTTGTTACATTTTGGATACTAGAACAGTGCACAGTTACACATCACTTGAATTGCATGGTCTCTTCTTTTTCCCATTTTGAAGTGTCTAGGACAAATTGACACAGAATGAATGGAGTACTACATAAAACTTGGAGTCATTAAAATCTGTTTTGTAAAGAAGAGTGGCCAAAACTTACTCCACAACAGCTTTAGACACCAGGGGGAAAAACCTATTCATGGAGTGTAACTTGTTTTTCAAAAGCCAGTGTTTTTCCTTTTTTGGCTTCTTTTCTGAAAACAAAAACAAAGTGAATCCTGCTGTGTGTTTTTACATTTGCGATTGAATTTAATTTGTTCTTATGCGTTTCAACTCAGAATCTTTTTATATTCTGATACATAAAATCTGAAACAGAGGGTGTACTTTCTTTTTATCATGATTGCATTTCTGTTTCCCTTGTCTTATAAATTATGTTTCAACACACGAGAGACAATATTTAATCCTTCTACATGTGAAGCCTGTGTTCAGACTGAGCGTCCACTGTACACACAGCACGTGATTTATTTTAGGAGCTGCTGTGCTACCAGTCCCCCTTACTCTCCTACCTGACAGCAAAGAAGCTGACTCTCATATTTACTTTGAATGGGAAGTGTTCTGGCTGTTTACAGGAAAAATTGATTGGCTGCTGTGTAAACAAACTTTTATTACTCTGGCAACTGGCCAAATGGCTTTCGCATCAATAGGTACTCCAAAGTCCACAGTAAATCAAAGTGGTGTTAAAAGTAATGCAAGGCCAACTTTCTGGAGGGCAGAGATGAAGGCCATGTTAGGGAATTATTCCTTGATTTACTCACTCTTGCAGGCTAAATTCAGTTGAAGTTCTGGGGTTTTTTAAACCAATTATCACTACAACTCTCAATAGATTTATTTATCTTCTGATTGTTTTGTACATAAATTTAATTTGTGTTTAAAACATCATAAAATCCTCTTTAAGTTGTGTAATAACAACTTGATATTCGATCAAAATATCCAAGTTTTTCCGTTAGTGGATCAAATCGTTTTTAGACCATTAAACTATTTGATTCTGCTTTATTAAATGCATGAATTTCCTTCTAAAACATGGCATGTGCTTAAACCAAGAAAACGGCATTAATGCAAACAGATCTGCATGGATGAAACTCTCTGTACAAATGCATCCAGACACATTTCGTTTCCACATCTCATTCAATGTGTAATTGAGAACACATGAGGGCGTACCAAACTCCTCCGTTAAAGTGCATCAACTTCAAAAATATGCAAATAGATGTAAATATGCGCTGCATGTCTGATTCCCATCTTGAAGTGACGGAAAAACAAAATCTGCACACATGCAGACAAAAATGATAGTTGGAAACACTTCTAAATATTATTGATCTGCATAAACACACAGACTAAACAAAGACTTCTATGCATATCTTATTAATAAACATTTTTACACCACGGACTTGAACACATTTGGTGTAAATGACTGTAGAAGCATTAGGGGAAATGATCAGGCTGAATCATTTCAGGATGTTCTTCTTCGGTCACCAAATTTACTGCTGTTGGGTAGAATCCCTGAAATTTTATTCAAAAAAGAGTAGCAATACTTCAGAATAATATTACTCAAGTAAAGATAAAAAGTACGCTGTGGAAAAATTACTGCAGAAGTACATTTTTCTGAAAACTTAGTGAAGTAAATATAACTGAGTAACTATATAACCAGTGGTGGCTATAGAGTTTTATGTTTAGCAGTTCATACTAAGAGGATGATGGACAAATTTGAAAGGAGGATTTTTTTTTTTTAGCATTTAAATCAATTTTAAACACTTGCATTCAAACCTCAAGATGAATTTTCACCTAATCAAAAGCAGACTGTAGATTCAAATGCCAGTGATGCCTATGTATGCAAGCTTTGGAGTTGCCGTGGAGCTCCAACCATGTCTGAAATATAAACTCTTACCTGGAAAAGGACGTATGCTTGATTTTTGTGCATAGACACCTGTTGCACACAAAGCTCCAACACATAACAATCCTCTGTAAGGAGAGCATTCTTGCTTGGAAAAAAAGTACAAGATCTCTTTTATCCAATTTCTGTTACACACTTATAACTGCTGTCAAACAGAGCAGATGGAAACGTATATTCTTTGCCGTCCCAACAAGAAAATTGAATGTCCACTCTTTGTTCACTTTGTCATTCAGCACAGTCTTGCACAGCATGGAAAACGTAGTGGCTCCCTGTGGTTAAAAACTGCCCGAACTGTATAATCCATCACAATAATGGCCGCTCTTTGGTTTGGGTTTGTTGAAAGCTGAGGTTTTATTGCGGTTTTATCCTCCTCCAGTACAGTGTTTTCATATCGGCACTCACTCTGATTCAGTGTCAATCTCTGTAGTTCCTGCCGACAAATAATACTTTAAAGAAACAGATCTCTTCGGATTAAATGTCTTTCTATTCTTCACCATGTTCTGCATCTTTTTTCACATGAGAAGGGGCTAAAACTGAGTGTTATTGTGGTGTGCTTTAATCTGAATTTATCCAGTATGTGGGAATACATATATTTTAAATGCATTCATTTCTCTTTAGGCACTGCTCTGGTGGTGCAGTGGGACCACGTCCACCTGCAGGACAACTATAACTTAGGCAGCTTCACCTTCCAGGCCACGCTGCACAACACAGGAAGGATTGTGTTTGCATACAAAGAGGTGAGCTCTTATTTATGGCTCGGTCTTTTTCTCAACCAGTTTTTTTGTCTCTTCTGCCTGAGTTTCTGTTTTGTATCTTTACTGTGAATATTTTTCACCCTGCCAGTGTTTACTATTGTGCCATCACAAGCCATAGTGTCCATATAAGCTTTAGCTCCCCAAATCCAGAGTTGGAAAGTAAACCTGGAAAAACTGTATTCCATTTTTATGCAAAATATGTGTCAAAGAAAGTACAAAACAGTTTCAGTGCTATAACATGAGATAAGAATCTGATTTCCCTAAATAGATTTACTTAAATTATTTGTTTACTGAGACTTTTTGGACTTATTGAGGTTTTTTATGATATAATGTGGCTATGGGCTTTATTACTGAACCTTTCATCTTTATAGTTTTGCATGTGATGCTCAAAATGCTACATGCCCTTCTAGCTGAAGCCATTCTGTAGTTCTTGAAGTCAGTCTCGACAGGAGCTTATTGAACAATATGTCAGGTAGACCTTATTTTCAACACACCCATGCAGTGTGAAAGTGACACATTTTAATTATCACCTCAACTTTAGTACAAATTAAACTGTGAGTCATTTCACACTTAAATCACACAACTCTGGCAGTCTTTGCCCCTGCTGTTTCAAACTTTTAACACTATTAAAAATATCTTTGTCCCTTCTTTACACTTTTTATTTTGGTGAAATAATGTACTAAGTAATTACGTATTCACAAACAAAACCTGAAAGGGTGGTTTTCAAATGATGAGATTATTTATCAAAGGAAAAAGTTAAACCAACACTTTCGTATGTGAAAACATAATTGATCCTCTTGTTAAATCATTAATTGACTTTGGAGAACTTAGCTTAATCTCAAGAGCCATTAGGTCCTCCAGTGATTTTTGCATGAATGGTGGTCTCAACAAACTCCTTTCTAGAGGTTTGAGAGTCATTATCCACAAATGAAAAAACAAGAAACTGTGTTGAAATTTCCCAAGACTAGTCAGCTACCAAAGTTACCCAAAGAGTGCAGTGAAATAATTCATAATTCATCGAGGAAGCCACAAAATAACTCAGAACAACATATAAATCAATGGAGGCCTCATTTTCCAATCAAGATCAACATTGAATAAGGCCAAAACCACTAACACAAAAATCTTACATTAGTCAAACTTAGGCTCTTTCTGTGAGTTGACGAGATGACACTGGAATTTTTTAAAGTTAGGAATCTGGCATAAAACTAACAGCAATTATAAAAAAGAAAGCCTGGGACTTCCGGTGACGATGCGGCGAGGAGAGAACGCATGCTGAGGAGCCAGAGCTGATATCGGCCAGTTTTACGTTGCTACTTTCCGTCAGAAGACTTAACCCGTGTGAGCGAGGTACAGGGTAAGCAATACAGATGAACAGAGGGAAAAATTCAAGGATAAAGAGCACACCGGGCCCTAAAATTGACCAAATGATCCGGTCGAACCCACGAGCTAACGAGGCTAATGCTAACACTAGCATGGAGACGCTCGCTGATGCAGGGACAGATTCAATGATTTTAAACGAGATTCGCGTCATGAACCGGGACCTCCAAGACAAAATACAGCAGGTCGGAGCAGACGTGATCACAATTAGAGACTGTCTGGACTCGTTGAAATCAGACTTGGCCGGCCTCAGCGGCAGGATGGGGGAAGCGGAAAACAGAGTGTCGCAACTTGAGGATGAGAATGCGGTGCTCACTGCGAGCACGGCTGAGCTCAAGTCCAAAGTTGCACAGCTGGAAGATCGGATCCAATATCAAGAAAACTACAGCAAGAGAAACAATCTAAGGATCAAGGGTGTCCCGGAGCTCTCGGAGAAGGGGGATAACGTACCGGAGTGTGTCATGGACATACTACGAGCCCTACTCCCACAGGATCAGGGAACGGATCAAATCGTCATTGAAAGGGCTCACAGGGTACCTGCTACTCTAAAAGAAAACAGACGAAGATGAAGATGAAGGCCTATTACTATGGAAGAACTCGTTAAATGCATTAAAACCTCACCCAATGGGAAAACCCCAGGCCTGGACGGTTTTCCTAACGAGTTTTATAAAACATTTACATCTGAACTGGGCACAGAAATATTAAAAACCTTTAATTCAGCTATCAATTCGCATCGACTCCCCACATCCATGAAGGAATCATTAATTACTGTCATTCCGAAGAAAGGAAAAGACCCTCTGGAATGTTCAAGCTACAGGCCAATAAGCTTATTGTGCTGTGATGCAAAATTATTCACAAAAATATTATCATTGCGGATTAATAAAGTCATAACATCAATTATACATCCGGACCAAACAGGCTTCGTCAAGGGCAGAACCTCCTCTGATAGTCTAAGACGTTTACTACATCTGATTTGGAAGGCCCAACATTTAAATTTTCCTGTAGCGGCCCTGTCACTTGACGCGGAAAAAGCGTTTGACAGGGTCAGCTGGAACTATCTTTACTATACACTTGGAAAATTTGGGTTTCAACACTCTTTTCTAGAAATAATAAAAATGATATACACAGACTCAAAAGCAACTGTAACGACAAATGGATCAAGATCAGATCAATTCTTAATTGAACGCGGGACTAAACAGGGAGATCCATTGTCGCCCCTACTCTTTATTATTGCACTCGAACCCTTAGCCCAAGCCATCAGACAAAACAAAATAATAAAAGGTATAACAATGGGTGAAATAGACAACAAAATGTTAATATTTGCAGATGATGTGCTGCTTCTGCTGTCGAATCCTGAGGAATCATTACCTCCTTTACTGGATTTAATTAACAATTTTTCTGATTTGTCTGGATACAAGATTAACTGGTCTAAATGCGAAGTAATGCCCTTGTCAAAACTTTGTTACAAAAGCCATATACAAAAATGGAAATTTCAGTGGGTACCAAAAAACCTTAAATACTTAGGAATACTGCTGAACCCGGGCCTGGAAGACATTATTCTGGACAACTTTGAACCTGTGATAAATAAGATAAGTTTACTTTTAAAGGGATGGGACAAGCTACAAATATCACTATGGGGTAGAGTCCAAGCCATTAAAATGATTATTACACCAAAATTAAATTACCTATTCAGTTTATTACCTCTCAAAATTCCACACTCTATATTTAAGACCCTGGACAAAATGATAAACAACTTTATCTGGGAGGGGAAAAAGCCTAAAATGTCTGTCCTAAAACTCCAAACTAAAGTAGAATACGGAGGATTACGACTTCCCAATATGCAACTTTATCAGGAAGCTTTTACAAGCGCACAAATAACATCCATTATGTTACACAACCACAATAGTCCGATCTGGGTGAGCTTGGAAGGTGAAATAAATGCTCCATTTAAAGTTTTTGATTATCTATCCCAACATTCAAATGATGGAGTTAAATCCAATCCAATTATCACTCACACTAAAAAGGTTTGGCAGCAGTTACATAAAAAAGCAAACAGCTGTCCTTTCGCTCAGGGAACAGCCTCAGTGTGGAATAACCCAAAAATAAAAATAGGGGGGAAAATGATCTTTTGGAGGAGCTGGCTTATAAAAGGGATTGACCGTATAAACTGCTTCTTCAAAAATGGTACCTTACTGTCATTTCAACAATTTCAAGAACTATACAATCTAAACCACAAGGATTTCTGGAAGTTCCTACAAATTAGAGACTGCCTTACAAAATTAAAGAATCCTGAGGGAAGCATACCCATGGAATCACCAATATACACCATATTTAACAAAGTAAAAGACTCCCCAAGACGGGTAAGTCATATTTATAACTATCTGATTGAGAACACTTGCAATATTAATACAGGACTTAAGAAGGTATGGGAATCAGAGTTAAACATACAGTTCACAGAGGAACAGTGGGCTGCAATAGTCAAACAAATGTTAAAGCCCATGAGAGATGCACGCTCCAAACTGATACAGTTCAAAATTACGAATCGATTATATTGGACACCAGTTAAATTATTCAGAGCTAAAATAAGTTACTCTGATACTTGCTGGCGATGCAAACAAAGCTCAGGAGACATGCTTCATATGTTCCTCATGTGTCCGAAACTAATTTCCTATTGGCAGGAGGTCATGGGGAAAATTAACAGCACCCTCAACTCCAACCTATTGTTGACACCTACACTGGCACTTCTTAACTTCTTTGATTATAAAGTCAAAATAGGAACAAAAAAAATACAGTGGTTAAAAATAGCCCTCACAACGGCTAAACGAGTTATATTAAGACACTGGAAAGGTCAAAGTATCCCTACTTATACAGAATGGTATGCAGCTCTTTTAGAAACTGCTTCTTATGAACGACTCATCTACAAGATAAACGGTCAGATTGAGGTGAACGACTCATCTACAAGATAAACGGTCAGATTGAGGCGTATCAGAGTATGTGGGAACCGTTCTTAAAACCATAGAGGAAAGGCTCAAACACTATTGGTCCAGAATAAAAGATAGTGTGTTTGTACTTTTTTTTTTTTTTTTTTTTTTTTCCTTTAGCTCCTTCTGCTGGCTGGGGTGGGGGGAGTACGGGAGGATCGGGAGGGGTTCAGGGGGGAAAATGTTAAAAACTCAAATCCTTCTCTGTATAACTACTTAAGGTTGTATACTTCACAGTAGTGATATTGTTAACATTGGTTTCACTGTATGTTTTATTGTTGAAGGATTTAATAAAGATTGAGAATCGAAAAAAAAAAAAAAAAAGAAAGCCTATTTTCTGTGTTTTGTGTCATAAATACAACTGCTATTCATGAAAACAAAGGAACAGAGAAAACACATTTAAAACACAGAATACATCACTGGCTGTCATTGTTTAAATCAATAAATTCTGTTTTCTGGCTGAAAATCCTGCAGGAAAATGTCCTACCATCAGTTTGTGTCACACCTTCATAAGAGGGTTATGCTGTAGTACAATGATCTAAAACATATCAGCAAGTCCTACTCTAAATAGCTAAAGGTATACAATGTTTAGAGTGTCCTTTTTAAAGTCTGGACATAAAATCTGATTAAGATACTGTGAACTGAACCTTAAAGGTCATGTTCAAAATGTTCCAATCAAAAACAATTCTGCAAAGAAGAGCGGGCGCACATTCCTCCACTGTGATTTTTTTTTTTTCTTTGACCCAGAGACATCCATTTGCTTGTTGAGGTTACAGATTACTGTACAGATTCCTCCTGTAGACTGTCACTGTGAAACGTGAGGCTATTTAGACCTGTCGGTATTTAACATCTTGCTCCAGGGAGATCTGTGTCTTGCTGGTGATGGATATTCACTTATTTCCTTTCCAGATCCCCATCGAGATATCACAAATCAGTTCTGTCAATCACCCGGTGAAGGTGGGCTTGTCTGACGCCTTTGTGGTGGTCCACAAGATCCAGCAAATACCCAGTGAGTATCTAACAGATGGTTGCAGTTTAAATAAGGGACATACACGGCTCGAAAAGTTGGAATAGTTATTCACTTTAAAGCCAGAATGCAGGAGTGCAATTTAAAAGAAAGGGTAACACCCAATCTGGCATTAGAGGATGGTAGTTTTTCTGCCTTTTGGTATAATTAAAATAAAGCTTTACCTAGCTGTGCATCATTTTTGGATTACAACCAGCTGGCAACCAAGGTTAGCAAACATATTATGCTAAACAGGTATTAGGAGAATTGTCCATATGTTCTGTCATGTGATAGAGTTGACTGGCTGGTGATGTTTCAAGTTTCTTTAGACTTAAAAACATAAAGACCTTACTGATTCAGTAGGTTGGTTCTAAATATGTGAAAAACCAACCAGATTTTTTAGCATTTAATCAGAAGGAATGGTCCGAAGTCATCTAGAATTGTGTTCAGTATTTATAATGATCAAAGATTCCCAGTTTACAAGTGAACTTTGTTTTTCTTAAATTAGCCAAATTTGTTTTTCTTTCCAGAGATGTGTCTGGTTCAAAGGAAACCAGACACAGCTCATTCCATTTTGACATATTGTAATCAACTTGTTTAAAGAAAATTGGAGATACTTCAGACTTTGTCATAAAACGCTTCCTCACTCTCATGGGCTCAGATGTAGAATCTGATGCAATAATGAGTTGTGAAATATAACTTATTTGGCAAGTTAAACTCCTTTTTATTGCCTATGAGAAATCCTAGCTAAATTTGTTTCAAAGAAATATCTTAGCGTGTTAAATTTTCTTCATTTTGTTTCAAGCAAATGTGAAAGAAACACTGTTGCAGGTTTTGATCAAATCCACTCAAATTCTTAAATTAATACTAAGTGACATCAGTAATTGTGACAAACTGTAACTCTTACATTATCTGGGGAAAGAAGAGGACATAAAATTGTGAGCATTTACAGATGAATATTGTCTCTTCAGGAAGAGGAGAAAACACCATAAGAAAGCAGAATGTCATAGCAACTAATCACTTAGCATCATTACACTTCCTCTGTCACCTGTGCAAGTTCCCCTTTTTACTGTAGTCGCTGTAGAAAGAGGGGGAAATTGATTCTGGAAAGATAGGTGACAAGAAAAGTCCTTCCATAAAAACGCTTCTGGTTCTGCTAGTGCCAATAAAACTTTAATTCTCAGATTTATTTTGTCTCCTGGCTACCGGTTCTGTAAAACTACATGGAAATGTAAAAGTTAGGTCATATATCTGCCCAAGCACATTCCAAGTCCAATTTAAACCTTATCATGCAGAGGAAGGAATATATTTTGACAGATTTTTTACACCCTTGTCATGCTTGATTATTATCTCCGCTCTTTTAACTGCATTAAGCCATAGTACTCAAAAAGGAAACTATGACCGCTACAGGCTACAACAGAAAGTCTCTCTGCAGCCAATTACTGCATACCAACTAGGGTAACGAGAGGATTTTATTTAGCTTTAATAAAGGATTTCATTTTACCTCCAGGCAGAAGATTGGGCAGAGAGAGATTTATGGGTGTCCCACAGTCAGGTTGTATAATTAACAGGTCACAAGCACACATGACGACCCAGCTTTAATGCATGTCTCTGAAGATTAATTAAACTTTGCTCACTGAGTGATATTTTTTTAAATGGAGCCAAAACTCTGCTCCACACTTTTCATACTTGCCTCCCAGCACCTATTTTCAGAGGATGATGCAAAGACTGGAGCTGGGAATTATGCACAGTCTTGAGCTATTTTTCATTAATACTTGGTAAAGATTTAAACAAGTGCAAATATATTTACTACATTTAGTGCTCTTTTGGAGGAAGAACAGGCATCATTTTCAGAACCAGTCTCCACTAAGCCCGTAAAGTCCTTAAATCAACTGGCAGCCTTGAGCTAGTAAACTAACCTTCCCCAGGCTCCATCTTTGCCATTAGGCACCTGATAATCTCTTTGGTAAAAGCAAGAGGAAGTCAGACAAAAAGGGGCTGTAGGGGTAAAATGACGGGTGGACTTATTTTCAGGCTGATCTCAGCTGTCTCGCATTTCCTCTGATCAGTTGTCCCATGCGTAATCCAAATGAACAGGTCTGCAGGGAGGCGACATCCTATCAAATGAGGAAAGCAACACAGGGTCGGTGCACTCAACAGGTCCCAGGTTAAAACACCAACTGATCTGGAGAAGTAAAACAAGTTTGCAAGGAGAATTTGTCCAAGTGGAAAAATGTGAACAGCTGGAGCAGCGACAACCACAGTTTAACCCTGCGGGACTCATAAGACTAGAATGTACCTTTATCTTTTTGGAGTGTGATTTCAAAGTGGATTTAGAGGAGAACCATTTACAAATATGCAGGTAAAATTTACTGTTAAGAAAACTATTACATGTTAATATGAAATTCAGAGCAATTTTAACATGAATATTTGAAATATATTAATCACATGGTTCAGATACATCTGAAATGTAAATGTAGTAAACTCTAAAAACAACATTCTACACTAATGCAAATAATAGTGAACTGAGAACAAGTGGCAGTAGCTATTCATGTTGTATTTAATTTACCTTTGAAGTCATAATTTGGAGCTGAGCACAGTGATATAATTATTTACAGAGGTTAAGAAACACACTTGATATCCGCAAATACTTAAAACCCCTTTTAAAAACACGTATAACTGCCTATTTTATTGGTTCAAACACCTAACATATCCTACTATTCATTAACACACAAATTGGAAACCATCTCAGCACTACTGCACAACCTGAAGTCTCATTTTTCCTTATTTCTGCTCTTGGGGTGCCAAGGAGTATAAATAGCACTCCTGGCTTGGCTGCTTTGCAAACCCAGCCAATGCTGTCAAATGGCATTGTGCTTAGGGGCTTAACAACTTTCTACGCTGCATTTTCTTTCAGATATTTTCAGTCAAACAAGTTTATTCAAGCTTGTTCAAAGTGATTTATATAATAAAAACACAGAAAAAATCAACAATTACATTTTTCTAAGTTTCATTATACATTAACATGTTGGTTAGTGTGTCATTTATTATGGTATAAAAGTAACTAAACAGTCAGGTTTGAACATTTGAGATCTGTTCTACCAAAATGTTCACAAATAGGCAATTTTTCCTCATATAATTTGGAGTTACATTCCACAGAAAACTACAAAAATACTGATTAATCAATGCATACCAAACCAGAAATTGACAGAGGACCACTGTAACATCCAACCTTGTCCTTGTCGAAGTTGGAAAGAAGGAAAGGAGGAATAAACAAAATTTTAGACGATGAATGGAAAATAAAGTCTGAAAATGCCAACCTTTTCTCCTAATTATCCAGATGTATAAATTACTTAAATCAAATATTTTCTTAATCCAAAAGGCACCTTGATATCAAGTAATTTCTGACTTTAGAAAGTGGATGAAATGCCTAGAGTTACAACTAATTACAGTTAGTTGTATTGAATTTTACTCTGTATCTCAAGAAATAATCAATTATGTCTACCAGAAATGATAAATGTAAAATAAAGAAAACCCATTGAATTAGAAAGGTGTGTCCAAACTTTTGGTCTGTACTGTACATCTAAGTAATATATTACACTAATGTGGTCTAATCTCTGGTGCACAAAAAAACAAACAAACATGTGTTTATTTGCAATTTGTATTGGATGTGCTTCACAACAGTACTCTGTTCCACAGTTTCATTTGTTGGTTTCGAGTACGTCTGGTAAGCAAAAGCTAATAGGTTTTTCTAGACCAGCTAGGGTTCGGTGTGGGGTTGTCTTTAATCATGCGTTCCATCTTACCCCATCAGATGTCTTGCTGTTACAACCGACTGGGTCAGACTGATGATATCAGGTCTCAGAGAAAATTGCCCTGGTCCATTTGCCAAGTCATAGCCTGACACTTTGGGCACAAAGAAAGCAGAGAAGTGCTGTAGCAGCATCCAGTATGACCCGATTCTCCCAGCAAATCTATTTCTGCTTTAGGAGACGTTTTGTCCCAGTTTTTTGTCACAGGGTTCCAGATTTACCCTTTGTCTCCAGAATCTCAAACGGTCTTTGTCTTCTGAAACTAGACGTAAGACGGAGGACGATTTATGAGTATCACCGTGTGGAGCTTACAAAGACGAGGATCACCAATTCTTCAGCTGTGGAAATCATTCCTTTACCCAGTAAGGATATTTACATTGTTTTGGTTGCTTTTATATTAGTAGAAGATTCTAAGTTAATTTCTCGTCATCTGTTATAGAAAGATTGCAGAAACAGTCTATATGTGTTGACTCTTCTCTTTTGCAGCCTGTCTCCAGTTCACCAGCTGTAGTACCTGCATCTCCTCTCAGATTAACTTCAACTGCAGCTGGTGTCATCGGCTCAACAGGTTTGACTTTCTTTACTCCGTTATACTTTTCCTCATAGCATATCCACACTGTTATTTATACTCTAACAATGTTTTTCCCAACCCTGGTCTACAAGTTACACAGCCCTGCATGTTTTAGATGTTTTTTCTGCTTTAACACATCTGATTCAGATGGTTGCAGCTCAGTAAAAGGGCCAGAGTTGAGAAACACTGCATTGCACATCTACCTTTAAAAACAAAACTGTGTAGTTTGCCAGTAGGATCTAAAGCTTTATATTTAAAATTAAAATTTGTTCCTTCAAAAAGGCAATGCTGAAACCCATTTTTTTCCATTGTGATTTTTAATCAGTCTGCAAGGAATAACTAGAGTCAAGAAATAAACATAACTAGAAACACTAAGAAGGACCGAATTAAAGTAAGCAAAACAGAAAAATGTCTGGTCTAATCAAAGAAAAGGGCTAAGGAACACAAAAATTAACAAAACCAAAAACTAACTCAAACAACCCAAGATCCTGACAGCATTTAATAATAACTTTATAATAATGATTTTATTTCTAAACTGTTTTCATACAAAGCACTTAACAGTTACAAAGAAATAAGACAAAAAATAAAACAGCACAGAGTGCACGAGTTCAATAGGATGTTTTGTAGCTTAGAATTAGGATAGGCTGAATATATTCTGCAGTGTCCAAATATAAGATGATGAAAAGAAGGAATGTAGGGTGTCAGTTTGTGCATAGGTTATAATTGTTGTGCAGGATTGCTCAGATCAAGGTTTATTTGCTTTTTTCAAGTTGGGCATTGAAAATTGTATGAAATAACATTGATTCAACATAAGAGCCATTTTAAACCCATATTTCCAGCAATGCAGTGGCATTTCTGACAGAAGAAGGTGATGCAATTCAGTGAAAAACATTACCCTGTCCTTTTCGGAAGACTTAGCAGCATGAAATTATACATTTTTTAAAAACAATCACAAAAATTAGGCTTCTGTGTGACTTTTTAGTATGGTGTGTTTCTACTTTTATGAAAGTATATTTTTAAAATCAAACTTTCTGTCAGTTGCAGACTTAGCGGCGATTTCATTTATTCAGCTTTGATTCCCCTCCTGAGAAAAGTAGCTGTATTTAGTTGGCAGCTCATTCTGACAGTCACTCGACTCGCACCTGTTCAGCCAACCTCTGCTCCACTTTCTTTCTACCTTATCCCTTTTGTCTCTCCCGCACTTCAAACACAAGTAAATATTTAAGCAGCCAGAGAGGTGTTGGCGTTCCTCTACAGAATTTCCTGACAGCTGAAATGTGAGCTGCAGTGTATTTGACTTGATTTAGTCGGATAGAAAAGTCTGAGTTAAAGACACACAAGAGCAAAGGGAAAAAATTATGGAGAGATGACGCATGATCCACTCTGATTTCAAAAGATGTTTGCTGTCCTGATGACGTCCTTTGCGGAGGTTGCTGTTTGGCCTGTGGAATGACCATCATAGCTCTTTCACTGTTAATCTACTTTCCAATCTGTAAATATAAAACATGAATCTGCCACTCCCTTATTTTTTGAGCAGTCAGCAAACGTGAGTGATTGTGTTTGAGGGAAGCGAGCAGTATTAGTGTCCTGCTCGTTTTGATTTGTTATCGATGCTCCATAATTCATTTCATACAACATTGTCATGACTTAGCATCTTAAATCCTGGCACATTTGACAAAGACATACTAATTTGCAGCTACAAGAAAAGTGTTTATATATTCAGCAGTTTATGGATGCGGAGAGATACTGTAACGCCTGTAGCAGCAGTCTCATTAAGCTGCATTTTAATTAGCGTTCCGACTGTGTTAATACTTCACAGTTCAGCTCCCCTACCCTTCCCTCAGCATCTTCTAGCCACTTCCTTTTAGAAAAGGCAAACATGCTTTTGGCACGCACTAATTAAAAAACATTGTGGCTTCGCTGGCTGCGCAGTTAATGAGAGACGCTGATGTTTGTAAAAGAACAGCCTCAATGAACTTCCGTCTAAAGGGCTGGGACGGTGCAAGCGCAGATTCTCTTTCATGCTAAGGTACAAGTGGAAGCTGGGAAATAAAGCATCTGAATGCTGATGTGTTTGGAGCAAGCTTCGATATTTGTTGAACAAAAGCTGTTGCACACCATAAATGTGACATACTTTACAGTCGATGCATAAAGAGCTAAGCTTAGAAAGACTTTTCCTTAAAAGTTTTTATTCAGAGTTGACCCAAGGAATAAGCAAACTAAGCTGCTGTTTCGGTTATTGAGACCAGCAGGGGACCGCTAGAGAGCTTGACCACTTCGCAATAAAGTGACAAACCAAAACTGCCAATGTCCTGCGTGAGGGTTTTACACAGACCAGCCAGAGAGACCCTAAATGGATTCCAAAAAAGGTTCTTTATTTAAAAGTCCAAAAATAATTAAAAAATTATGAATTGGGCCCAAAACCGAGGTCAACATAACAAACTACAACTCAGGTAGTAACACAAAGAACTCAAGCACCAAACTGACCTAACAAACAAGACATGAGGGGAACTTAAATAGTGGCTGATCAGACCACTGCTGACACACAAGGGGGTAATGAAACATACAAGAACTTAAACAAATACTGTTCAACACAATACTAAATCTTTAAATTAAATAAATACTATTAGAACTGAACTAATTGCCAAAAAGAAGAAACATTGAAAAAATGGTAAAATTAAACTGAAGAAAACCAAATGTCCCCTTCCCCTGGCAAACAAATGGGATGACCACTGAGGAGGTTTACCAGCCATCAGGACAACAATCAGCTGGAGCTCTTCTGTGTGACACTCCAGCAGCAGCTCCAAAGGAAACTGGTAACTCAAAACAAGAAGAAATTAATTTGTTGCATTTAACAAAAATATAAAGAACTGACAAGTAAAGTTTACTAAATGTGTGCACTGCAAATAGTAAACTAAAGAGTCAGGCTAATGAAAATCATTTTAAAAATGAAACTAAACTATTTACTAATCAATATGTGAACTAATGTTAAGGATGAACAGAAAACGATTGCCATTCAGATCTCTGTGTGACAGTAGGGACAGCTGTCACATCCTTGTATGAAGGAATTTGTTCATTCAGGACATACTAAAACAAAGATACTGCTCCTACTTAATGCTCCAATCCATTCACATGGATAGTATGACTTGATTAGTTTGATAAATAAACAATTGGCTAATATATATTTGTCTCAAGATGTTAAAATCATGCAAATGCAAGACCAGCCTGTTATGGAACAACTTTTCAGAATGGGGATGTTTTAAGTCAGATATCTTTGTTCAAATTAAACACTTTATTTCCTTGAACTTTCTTTTGTTTCTATGTTGCATTTTCTTTTCTTTTGCCATGCTTACTGTATATTTTTGCAGAAGTTTCACAGTGTTTTTCTTTCCACGTCATAAAAATGACTTTCTAGTTTGCAGAGTGTTCGTTTGGCTGCACGTTTCATTAAGCTGCTCGGTACTGAACCCCCTCAGCTTCTGTAAATGTGCCAAAGAAAAACAGCTCAGTGTGCACGGAACATCTGAAGCAATGTGGACCTTCCAGACAGAACTGTGCAATAAGATTAAACGTGTTTAAAGCAGACATTCTATGATCAGTCTGTGCTGCGTTGTTGCAGTTTGTGTCCTGAGCTAGAAGTAGATTTAGTAAAAAAAACGGCTCATAACAATTGTGATCCGTTGCACACAATTTAAGCAACTGATGGTGGAAAACACAAAACCAGATGTTGAAAATTAGTAGTCCATCGTCTACACTATAACCAGATGTGTGCTACTGAAACGGAAGTCACATCTGTGCTCCTGCTGAGTGAGTGTGTGCCCCACTGAGAAAGAAAATATGCAAAAACCGAGGTTGGATTGGTCTTAGTCAGCAACATGGAGTGCTGTTTTCAGAAATATGAATGTTTTGTCCATGATTTGTTTAAATCTGCTGGAAGTGTGAGTTGCTAGTGTCTGCTCAGTTCATCTTAATTCTGATTAATTCAATTTACTTGTTTCACAACAAGCTAACTCAGTGACTGATAAGCTTTAATTCTAATTTGATTAAGTTCATTTCAAACCTAGGAGTAAGACTAGGTTTGAAATTGCAACAATGTGGCAAAGATGTCAGATCACAATCTAAGCTACTCATACCATTCAATTTCCAAAAAGCAGATACTAAGTTGTTTATTGGTAAAATTCATGTTCACGTGGGACATAAAGGAAATATAATTGTTATATAAAGTTATGAGAAAATCTTTAGAATGATTGTTAATTTGTTGGCATAATCCATTAGTCATTTATGGATCAAGAGAGGAAAAATGCAATTAAATGAGAAAAAAGGAAATATTTATCTATAAATTCTCATTTAATGGAGCTATCAAAGGGCAAATAGAAGAGCTTACTCATGATATATTAAAACATTGAAACCAAATTTATAGTTTGATTAATCTGAAAAAAGCCAACAGTTAGGTACTGAGAATATGTGCAGATATGCCTGTTAAATTAAACGTTTCAAATAATAGCTGAAGTAAGCAGTTACAAAATAGGCAACATTTGTTGTCAACTATTGTTTTGTTATCAGAACATTTAGTCAGCTGCATTTGCCTGAGCTAGACTGACTTGCATTGTGCCAATAAGAAAAATAATTACTGCTGCGATTGGATTTTTATCTCTTAACCAATAAACTGTTCTGGACAAATTTTAAGTCCTGCTACTGACTCATTATGTGAATGAGCAGTGGAAAATTAATTTGGCTCTGATGGCATAGCTTTGGCTTCTCAAGAGAAAACTATCAGCAGTAAAGCAAATCAATTAAAAACACATTATCTGGCTCAAATTCATTCAGAACATGAATATGACTTGGTTAAAATAATAACTTGGCAACATGGATGCCAGCTTTCTCTGAACCAAAGTGGCAAAAACAACACAATCTCATTCAGTTCATCCTGTTGAGACTGAATTGAAAAATCCAAGCTGAAATATTCTCTCATTTATATTCAAATGAACCTTCTCCAGCCCATCTCTGATTAAATGCGGTGCGGCTCAGTGCGTTAGACGACAACTAGCTGAGATGGATGCCACCGAGAAGAAACAAAGCTCAGGCACACGTTAGACCAAACCTCCTTGGTGATATCGAGTCAGACTGTGCTGCCTTTGCTGCACCCTAAGGATGGGGAATAGCAGTCAGGGGAAAGTGAGGGATTAAATGGAGGAATCTGCTTCGGCTGTTTGAGCAGACGGACTTGGGGGCATAGTTAAATTACCATAACAATGTGCTCTTTAGAGAATCTTTTGGAGACCTTACTCAATATTTAGTGTTGTTACAGCACTGCTTCACTTTAAGCCATATTTTTTTTCCAAGATGTGGGTCTGTTTGTTGTTTCCTTGAGTGGATTTTTCTGTAAACCACTTAATTTCTGTAAATTAAATGGTTTAATCTCACTTAATTTGAAGCCCTGCATATTGTTATTTACAGCTTTGGGCAAACCTTATCAAGTTTTAGGTTCTCTTGTTGGTATTATGTTAAATTTAGAGCTAACAAAAATAATTCATGATTCACTATTTTTCTTAATAGAAGTCTACCAACACAAAATGGTTGATTCAAAACTGTGAAGAGACAAATTAGTCTTCCTGGGCAACAAACAAATCTGGCTTTTCAGCTACTTTTGGACAATTTTGCAGGAGCTTTTCTCACACCCGCTGTTACTTAGGAGGGCCAGGTTTTCGATTTCTCCCCAGACTGGCTGAAACAGGGCCACAAGACCCTGTCCAAACTGACGACTCTGATGGCTCAAATTAGCCTCCATTCATCCATTCTTCTATTCTTCTATTGTTCTATTGTACATGCAGTCGTTGACCGTCAGGCCAGAAGGTAGGGATGTGAATAGTCCATGTTGGGGGTGGGTATCTATGATACCTACAACTAGTCAGTTTAGTTTTGAAGCATACATGAAGTGTTTTTGGAGAGATGTGAGCCGTATGCAACGAAATTTCGTTCTGTATACACCCTGTGCATTGAAAATGACAACAAAGTCAGTCGAAGTCGAAGTCTAAGGAACAATTATGCAACTGTGAGATGCGTTGAGGCCATTCCCAGGGTACTTAAGGGTACTTAAGGGTACTTAGGCCATTTGGACAATCTCTAGACTGAATAGGAGTGTTGTCTACGTGGACTACCTTCGGCCCTCCTAGTTAACAAGCTATTCTAGCTGCTTCCATACAATAAGTTGAACAGCTTAAACAATTTTCAGCGAGAGTGTTTTTTCTGATTTAATTGGAGCTGTCATCTGCACAGATATTGCTATAAAAGCACAAAGTGACTGCATGCACAGTCACTTTGTGCAATTCCACAAGTGGAAGAGACCTGGACAAAGGATTAAAAGCAGGGGTGACAATGATTGCTCAAGCGACAATTTGTTCGAAACTATATATTTTTTTTATCATGGAATTGTTTTCTGCAATGCTTTTTTTTTCTTTTAAAGGTTGAATTTTTCTAAAGTTTTCAGTGTAAAATTTCAATAATTTCACTAATTTGTAAAAAAATAAAATAAAAAATTTTACCTAGATAGAGGGGTCTAAGCAACTAAAAGGGGAAAACTTAGTCATCTACTTAACAGGCATGAAATTATCCTGCCCCAATTTTAGTAATTTAGGCTTATAACAAGAAAAATGTTGCTTGCTCACTCTTTTAAAAAGTGATAATTTGCAGCTTTTCTTCTCATGACCAAAGAGTAAATGGTATATAATTATCTTTAACTATCAGTCAAACAAAATATCTAAGTAACCACAGTAGGCTTTACAACTACTTAAAGGATCACTTCACTGCATTAACTTAATTTTGTTTATATATACTTATAATATTAGTGTAACTATAAAGTTTTAACGTTTTGTTGTCGTTTGTGTGAATGGCAAAGCAATTTCAGTAGATTCACAATCCTGAAAATACCACTTCTTTTGACATTAGTGGTGATCTTAGTGAAAACAACCCATTGTGTAGGTTATAAGTGGAAAAACCTTTTGTTAGTATTTTATTTTGGGTTTTTTTACTTTTTTTTTTCTTCTTCTCTCAGATGCTCCAGCGGCTTTGACCGCCATCGACAGGACTGGGTGGATAACAGCTGCCCAGATGAGGTAAGGATTCAATAAAAAAACTTGATCTCAGAGTTCAGACTGATCCGTTTTTGTAACAGTATCTGACCCAATACTGATGCCATTCTTGGATCAGATATCAGGCTGAGGTCATCGATCCAGACGGCACTGTGTTTTTAGACAACATGACCAAAAATAGGGCTGGACGTATTGGCATTGTCAGTGTTTTAAAATTAAACATCTGGCTTGAATTGAACCTAAAAAACACACACACACACAAAACTAAATTGAAGCATCTCTGCTCTACTGTGTTCAGATTTTTGGCATATTACATTCTAAATGTGAAATCAGACACACAAGTATATTGATGGTTGTGGTTGAAGCTTTCTTTTGCACTTTTATCCTTTGAGAGTTTGTGCAAAATATAAAATGGAGGTTCTTTCCATCAGACCAAAGACAAGATGTGCGACATAGACGATACTACGCAACTGTACACCTTCACCACCACTATCACTGCCAGAACAGCATCGAGAAGTAAAGGAAGCACAACAGGCTGGGGCACACCTTCCACCTCTCATCCTCCCACCAGCGCTCCTACTGAAGGTAAAGTATCGGATAAACTAAAAATAAGTCAACAATGAAGTCTTCATAGGATCTCGGGACAACTAGTGAATGATGCTCTGTTCAGGCAATCACTATAATTGAACTTTTTTAAAAATTTGTACCAATGGAAAGGATGCTATAATTCACAAGTGTATTCAGAAAAGCAAATGTTTACAAACTTTGAATGAAATATTCTTTTATTTGTCCTGTCTACATGAGGTATGTACCATTGGAAGGTATTTTAGTTTGTTCTAGTGATACCAATAAATAAAATATTGTTACACTGTTATATTTAGAATATGAAATTATTGGCGCTCTCAAATACATACATTCATTATTTTCTGCTCACTTTTAAGAGTAAATTCCATAAAGTAATCTAATATTTAACCTACAGCCGAAGAGCTTCAAACAAATTCAGATTTTAGGGAATTTGCTAAAATATTTGTCCATTTGTGAACATTTGAAAAATATTCCAACAATTTTAAGAAATCAAATGGGGAAATATTAATGAAAGGTAAAATAAAGAATTAATTTTACAAGTCTATGAACAAAAACGGCAAAGCTTTGACTTTAAAAGAAATGCAATGTAGTTGCAAAGGGAAAAAAGTCAGTAAGTAGCTTTCTTTAATTTATCCAGGAATTATAGATTGTTCATTACTGTGCCAAATAATTACAGATTATTACACATGAAATATTTATCTGCATATTGTCTTTGTGTTCTTACCTAAAGTTTTGTGCAGGCAACAAGCATCAAGAAGGTTGTGTTCCTTTTCTACTGTAAGAAAATGTATTCAGCAAGAATAATTGTACCTCAGCAGGAGACTAAGCCAATGCATAATGTGGTGGTTATCTAGTGAAAATCCTCTGTAAAAAGCAGCTGACACAGTTCTTTTCCTGATAACAGGAAAACAGTCAAGGTCTCCTTTGAAGTGTGTTTACTTCCATTTCTGTGGCTTGCCAATTGCAGCAGTTGTGCATTGGCTAAAGCTACTGTTTACACTTTGAACTCGTTTCTACTTGCATAATTATTTATTAACTTATTTTAGTTAAAGATAGTTATCAAAAATAACCCCACATGTGGTTGGCATGAATGTTGTGCCCATGCACTATGTGATGCCACGTTGCCATAGAAACCCTTTATAATCAAAACTAAAAGCACACATTACTTTATGTAAGGTTTTTTTCTTCCTATGCTTTTCTATTGATGTTATTGATGTACTCCAGCTTGATGTCTGGGATCAACAATGAGTTAATGGACCTCGATTTCAGGCATGTACTCTTTCCAGTCTGATGAGCTACAATAGTGTGTAGAGGTTTGGAGCCATCTTTAGAGGCATCCCTGTAAAGATGCATAACACAATTCATATTTTATCACCATAGCACAGTCCTGGGAACAGATGACTACAGTTGCATAACAGTGAGCTGGTGGAGATTTCTTTTTACCTCCCTTAATATCTTGTCCAGTGTACATGATGACCAGATAAACCTGGATCCTGACTCACCCATGTTTGTCACACCTCGTGTATTAAAAATGTAGTCATCGGTCTGACCTATTTTATTGTAGCTATTTAAAAATGGCTGTTTTATTGCAGTCATTTTCTGATTAATTTATGCCTTAATTGAATGACATGTTCTTTCTTTTCCATTTTGATGAAGGGCTGTAAAAAACATAACTTTTTTGTGTATGGTTATTCTACTGGGATGAAAGATGCTTTGGGCCCCGTTTACACAAAGCCGGTTTTCAGTGAAACATTTATGTTGCGATCCAGCCGTACGTTTACATGACTCCAGTGATCAAAGTCTAACAAAATGGATAACAAAAAAGACCAATAGCAGATAGCTTTGTTCTGTGTTGTGTTATTTAACCTGTTCAGTTTAACATGTCAAATATGGAATATATATGCGTTACATTCCAATTAATAAAATACAGCTTCATATTCAAGGTTTGACACAATCGCTTATCAATGTTTAAAATTACAACTGATAATGAATTAATTCAATGCTTTCTCAGTTTCTATGTCAGCAATATCAGCTTCTACTTCCAACATATCACCAGTGTGAATAAGATATTGTTTTCACCAGACCTGTGATTCTGCGAGTTGATTTTCAAGTGACCTGCAGAAAAGCAGTTAATTTAGTTAAAAGCAGCTCAGTTAGTTCAGTTAAACACAATTAAAAGAGCATGAACAATGTCATGCTGACAAATCCTGCTTTAATTTTGTCCTATTAATGCCAGTTTTCCTTTATTATTCAGTTGCAGATGTTTTCAAGGTTTCCCGCATTTAATCTTTGCTGTAGATTATTTTTAAAGGTGTTTACTTCCATCGCTTGCTGAGAAAGAGGTTGACCTTTTCTTCATTACAGGCCCATTGATCCTCCTCTGTGTCTGAGATTTTTAAGGATAGGCCCTGATGGCTGGGCTGCTGTGTGAAAACAATCCAACTGTGGGGATAAACACAATGAGGAGTCCAACAGTTTCAGACCAAAACAGGGTGTGGCGAGAGAACTAACCGTGCATCTGGGGTCGCTAGGGGTTACACTCTGGTATGTGTATTTGTTTTGGTTGACTATCTGACACATACACCAGACAATTTTCCCTCAACAATCACTTGTCTCTTCAGCTGCAGCAGGTCAGAGGTCAGATTAGTGAACAGGTTGTGGATCTTTCCAATGCAGGCAACCTCTAGCTGGATGGGAGAGTTTGAAAAGAGAAAAAGAGGCAGAAAGAAGAAGAGAAATACGAGAGGGAGGAAGACTGTTGATTGCAGCACTTCATGTGTTTGCCTTGATGTAAAGAGTTTGTGTTAAAAGAGAAAACAAACTATTTTATTTGTTTCTTTAATTAGGACATCTTATTCTGAAGGTTTCCAACAGAAGAAGACTGATAGTAATAATGGGGATCCAGATGTCTGTTTCCCAGTCTAGACCCAGAAAAACACCATGGGTATGTTTTTCTTGGTTTTTATGTTAGACCAACAAAAGTAGTGCATAACTGTAAAGTGGAAAAAAAATTACTAAACAAAAAAACGTGGCTTTTTATTTGTAGCAAGTTCCCTATACTGTAGTACATTTCAGTTGATGTGCAAAACTGATTGGTCACTACCAATTTGCAAATCAAAATAATATTTTTTCAGGTAACAGAGAGCTCCTGTGAACAGCAATTTCCGAGTCTTGCCACAGATTTTCATTTAATTTAGGTCTGGACTTTGGCTAGGCCATGCTAACACTTGAATATACTTTTATCCAACTATTGTAATGTAGCGCAGGTTGTATGTTTAGGGTCATTGTCCTGCTGGAAGTTGGACAATTTATTCCATAGTCTCAAATCCTTTACAGGCTCTATATCTTAATTTATACCCATACAATAAAAGTGCCGGACATAAGGTGGCACCAAATATAGCGGATAAAGAAAATACAGTGGTGGGATATCTAACTTTGTGGATAATTTATCTTGTGGGAAACAAGGATACAAAAACAGCCCTGATACTCTTCTTCTTTTCCTCTTTAGACTAGAATAGACTATATAAAAGTCAGCACATTATCACCCCTTAGGAGGCTATAATGAAAATGAATGTGTGCTTGTCTGTTATTTCAAAGCTGCTGGGTGGTCATAGAGAAGCATCTAAAGCAGTGGTCCCCAAACCCCGGGCTGCGGACCGGTACCGGTCCGTGTACCAATTGGTACTGGGCCGCGCAAGAAATAATTAACTACTTCGTTTTATGTGTTGAGTCTGGATGATCTTTTATTTTGAAAATCCTTTAACTGGATTCTGTCGATTACGTCTTGTGCGCCAATATTGAGCCCACAAGCAGCAGAATGAGTTAGAAACAGCAGCAACAGCATCGATGTCAAAGCGCACCCCACCTCCTCCCCCCGTCCCGAAGTCTTGCACGCAGCCCCCCAGTCCGCAGCAATTATGCGAAGTCTCGATCAGTCCGCGGTACTAAAAAGGTTGGGGACTCCGAACTAAAAAGGTTGGGGGTCCGCGGTACTAAAAAGATCTAAAGCACTAAACTTTGAACAGGATTTCTTCCCAGATTGACCAGTATCCTCTTTCCCGTCAGCACATACCACCACTCTATGGTGTGAGATTATCTTCCACTAAATAATAATTGTTGCCTCTTACAGAACTCATTGAACAACTAATTTCAGACACGAGGATCTGGTTTCATTGTCTGTTTGAAACTAGAAGCAGTAGCTCTCTCTGAATGAAGTCGTTGAGGCAAATAGACCTGGTGGAAAATGTGCCAGATTAGCATAATGTGGTTGGTATGGTGTGTAACAGTCTGTTACCCTTGAAGTAGAAGTGGGTCATGCTACATTTCCATATTTCACACGTATATTTAACCCCAGACTGATATTATGTGTTGAATTATTGATGCTTAGTCATTATATTCAAGGCATTCATTTTTAATAAGCGTAGTAAATGAAGATGGTTCACTAATGAAAGAAGCTTCATCTCATTTGGGGCCTTCAAAGGAGGTCCTAATAGAGTTAAAGCATCAAAAACAAACTACAAAGAGAAATTCTGATTACTTTGTCTGACTCCTGTGGTTCTTTGTCTCCTCACAGATGATACCAAGATTGCACTGCATCTCAGAGACAACCAAGGTGAGTCTTCAAATACAGAATATTGTAATGACTCTGAGAATTGGTGCTGTTTGAAAACACATTCTCATTTCCTATTTGAGAGAAATTGCAAGTCCATGACTTTCTATCACGCTTCTGGGTGCTAAAATGCCATATGCCTACAAATCAGCAGAGCACAGGCACTGTGAGGATGTTTTTGCATTTATTTTCTATGCGTTTAACCTATTATCACCCTGTATGAGGTTGTAATATTAGTCAAGGTGATAGGGGTCTGTGAAGAAGATGCAGCTTAAGCATAGGAAGTAATCTTGAGGTGATTTTAGGTGCAGCAACAACACAGCTAGACTAAATCACCCTTTTCTCAGTAACTGAGCAAAACTAGATTGTAGATAGTTCAGCTTTCATTGTTGGTTTCTTTAAATCTCTTGTGAGGTGAGATGTGGGAGCAGGTTTAGCCCTCTGTACAACTGATTTGTCTGGGTTTCTGTCCAGGTCATCTGTCTGATGCATTTTACTGCTCTGTTAGAGCTGTGCTTCCTTAGACACCTTAATCAAGACCAAGATAATAGAGGACTGGTCTCCACCTGCAACAGAATGCCCCACTCCACAACAATAGTTAAGCACTGCTGGGATTTTCTGTTACTGATGCTCTTTAATGACAAATAGTGTGTGAAACCACCACATCAACCGGTCTCTTGCTATATTTTAACAACCAACTCATTTCTGATCATCTCTGAATCCCAGTCACACAGCCTCCACGACCCTGACAGACCAGAAACCTGTCATTTTGGCTTCCTACTGAAACTGAAACTACCTAAAATCAATCTTTTAAAAAAAAAAATAAATAAAAAAAAAAACTCTCTGTAGCTTCAAAACTGGATGTAATCAGGTGTCTTTTCTCCAGCTAAACTGTTTTTATAAATACATGTACGTTATTAATATTTCTCAATGATTGTTTGTACTTAATGGATTCTCTGACCTACACAGTTATAGCGAGCTTTCTCACATGTTGGACAGGTTTGATTACCATCCTGTTATTCTGTGCGCTGGAAGTGAATGAGGCAGAGAGCCAGGGGAGAGCTTGGTGGGCTGACAAGCTCTGCCTACAGCTGCTAATTAAAGACAGAGAGAAGCCTGGGGAGAGGTTGTCAGGGGGCACACAGAGGAAATAAAATGGATGTGACCTGAACCTGGTGTACATCTGCTGAATACATACATTATAGCTTCCTTTCTCTGTTTCACTGCAAGTAAATGAGAACTGAGCTTATTCTTGTCCCTGAATGTTTTATTTTGGCTGAAAATTGGAAAGAAATTGCAGGAGATGCTGTTTTGTTCTCCTGAAACTGAGCCCAAAACGATAAAAAGAGATTGGTAGAGGTTTACAGGAAGCTCTTCACATCTTTCAAAAGCACTATCACAACCTCTGCTGAGTCTAATGGCAAGCATGAATCTTAAGTGATCCACACACCTGTCACTTCACCAAAAGCTTGCAGGAAGAGAAAAGGATCTTTTAAGTTTAAAGCAGACTTTTCAAAGTCTGCAGAAGGACAGCAAATATAAAGCAATAAAAATGTAGGATACGGTTTAAATTGCTCTTTCACACATGAAATGCCTGAATAAACTCATCTAAAGTGCCGTCTCTGTTTTCAATATGGTAAATATATGAACTTCAGGGAATATTGAAACCATTTCAGTTGATAAATGGTGATTGCCCCCTCCTGGTTACTAAAAGAACTGCAATAAAATTTGAAAACATCTTTAAATAAAATAATTTTTAAAAATGTAGCCTTTTAAGATTAAGACAAGTGGGTTTTCTTTTCAGTAATGCCTGCTGACAGCGCCGTCAATAGGGTGCCAGGCACGCATCCTCTGCACACAGGTCTGATCTTGGGCATCCTGCTGGTGATGCTCATCATGATTGCCGGTGTTCTGATCACGGTCTACATGTACCATCACCCAACCTCTGCTGCCAGCCTCTTCCTCATCGAGGTGAGTAGTATAGCAGAAACATCAGGATAAAAACTCTGGGTTGAGTTTTTACCGTCTGCTCATTATTTCTTAGTCGTTTCTGTCTGAGAAATAAACAAGACATTTTTCAGACAAACTAATCACAGCTGAGGTCTGGTTTTTTCTCCAGCATCAGACCTGCTGGTGTAACACTAGGGATATTTGTCTGTGGCAAGAAGATCTGTTTTATTCTACTGACTCATCAATATGCACAAATACCAATAATGCATAACTAAAGTGCTCTTACAAATTTTCTTTGCTCTTACAAAGAAAATTCAGCAATACTACAGGCATTACCTATAAATGAAATCACTATTATAAATTTCTTTTTGTATTTCCTCAAGTTATTTTTGTCTCATTCAAATATTTTAAATAATCTGAAACACTTACATGTGACAAATACAGAAGGAAATGTGTATGAGAGTAAATGCTTTTTGACAGCAACCTTCAACATTGTAGTTTTATCTTTCATCTTGACGTGTGTCCTCTCCACCCAACCGCAGAGACGCCCAAGCAGGTGGCCGGCCATGAAATTTCGCCGGGGTTCGGGTCATCCCGCGTACGCTGAGGTGGAGCCAGTGGGCCATGAGAAGGAGGGCTTCATCGAGTCAGAGCAGTGCTGAGGTAGGAGGTGAGACATTCTCATCCCCACCTGGTGCCTCCCTCTCAACCCTTTCTGCTTCACCAGGAACCTCTCACCCAGAACCTCCAGGATCGACCTATCGGTTTAGGAGCTTTGGTAAAACTCTGAATTTGGCCCTTTAGAGCTAGAGGAAACCCACTGAACAGCTCCTGTCGGTGAGGAACAGACTTACCGGGGACACGGGGGAATGGGACAGCACTGAGACATCGTCAATTCAGCTGGCATTGATAAGGATTTCTGGCTGCTGTCATGCTGCCAGGAAGGGACTGGACTGACTGGTTGTTTTTGTCCAAGCAGGAAGCAGGGTGACCTATACAATATATATTTTCAGAACCAATACAGAGTAAGTGAACAGAGACTTCCACTTGATTGTCAGTGGTGTTATAAGCCTTTGTATATCCATCTGGTTTATACTAGTATTCCTTTTTATTCCTTTTTTTTGCAATTATCAGTATGATAGGGTTGGCACATTTCTCTGTTGGTATTGCTTTTCTATACCACAGCAGATGTAATTGACTTTTCCACAGCCTGCTCTGCTGTGCAGCATGACGTGAGCTGAACAGTCATTGAGATCAATCAGAGCTCTGAACATTCAGCTTCTTTTTTATGGGTTAGTTTATGATGATCAGCTGGGGAGACTTAGTGTTTTTCGTTTTCATGGGTGATGGGAGCATTTCTTTTGTGTTTGTATATTCATTAAGGCTGTGCCCTTTTGTCCCTGACTAGAATTTGCACCGTTTTTTGTTGTTTTTTTTCCATTAATTTTCATGCACATTTTTAGATCTTGCAGATTACAAGACAGGTGCTTGTGAGTGTGAATATATTTTCTGAAGTGTCAGTGATTTGTGTGTGTGAATACAGAGGAGTAGTTAACAGCACTGATGGGATATCTGCTTACTTTATGGAGTTTTATGCTTGAGCTGGCTCTGTACAAGTGACTCTTACATTTAGAGGTGCACAGGATGTGCAGTCAGGTCTTTACATACAGTCATCATGATAATGAATGGCACACATTTTAAATTACTTCTTACCTTTTTTCAGATTGTACATACAACTCCATTTATTTTTAAAAACAACAATTTGGCATAGAAATTTTAATCTTTTGTAGATTTTCTTTGATCCACAGTAATATTTGGTTAGCCACTCTCTGTTAGTAGGATTAAGCAACTACTTCAGTTTGAATGATTCCTTTTGGTTCTCCCAAAAAATCTACATAGTTAAGTCGTTGCCTAATTTAATTTATTGTAGATTTTCTCGAATCCTCACAGTCAAAATTATGCACAATCTTCCTCACTAACCTTTGATTAAATATTCCATGGCAAGTTGTACCTTGATCACAGGCTTTTTGTAGCTCTCGCCAACATTGTGGTATGACACTGGCTTCATGTTTAGCCACTCGTCATAGGTGCAAAATACACCACAAATTCTTAATCCCGAGGGTTCAGGTTATCTTAAATTAACCTGCTTTATTTACTCCAAAATCTCAGGTTATATATGGGATTATTGTTCATTTAAACTCCTAATTGAGATGACATTTAACTGTTAAAAGTCTAACTTCTGATTGGAAGTGAATGATAAGCCTTCATTTGACACAGTCAAATAATACTTGTTTGAAATGGATGATCCTAAAATCTGAAACACCCCAGTTTGTGTAAATATTCATTTCCTCTTGTAGATATTCAGTAAGTTCCTTGTACTTTTCCAATGTTCTGAGTATTGGTCAATCGAATGTGTGACACCAAATCCTTTTTATACTAGGAAAAAAAGAACTACCAGCTACCATCGATCACGATCACCAATGAGGAAGTAGTGGCACCTTCAGCATTACATGTTTAACAATTTAGGTGAATGCAAGCACATGTTTGAGCCTGTATGTATAATTTTGACTGTGTGGAATGAGAAAATCCATACTAACTTCCAGTCAAATTATGTTTAGAAAATTGTTTTTAAATTTTAAATAATAATTAAAAATAATTATAATAATTAATGTGATGAATGTATGTAAACAGCTGGCCGTAACTATTTCTGAAAACAAATGTCACTGATTGGAGATTTATTGAATTTAAAGGACTGTTTCCTTTTCTAGTTTCACAACAGGAAATAACCAGTTCTGTATGACTTTAACAGTTTATCCTTGTGAACATAATAATGTATATACCAAACCAAAACATTTGCAGATTCAGGTAACTCGTGGCAAACATTTATATAGCAGTGATGGTACTGAGAGACATTTTTTTTATTTTTTATGAGTGGCCTTTTTTCCTCTACTTTTTTACTTAAATGTGAACACTGTTGTGTTTTTCTTGCTGTCACAGATCAATACGCAATCTAAACATTATTTTTTGCTGATTACACCAATGAATGTGGACTTAATGTTGAGACAGACACTCGAGATCAATATACTGAAATTCTAATTTGCAAAACAAAAAAGTGCAATGTTCCATCATCAATGTTCAGGACACAGAAAGTGCATAAACTTTCCATTTGTTTTGATGTTTTTTTCTGTTGACACCACGTTGCCATCACATTGAAACCAAAGACTAATTAGCATGAGAGTGGAAACCATTTTCCCTCACAGCCTCCTCACCTCAGAACTCAGCTGCCATTAGCGGTAGCTTTGATAAAGTACTGTTACGATAGTCAGAAGCCATTTTCTGTTATTTAAAACTGTGTACAAAGTATTCTTTGCAAAAATTGTAAAACATGCTAAATCCTTCTCCTGGGTAATATATCCTTAAATTATTAATAACTCTAAAGACATGTAAAAATGTCCAAATACAAAGAAACTTTAAAACATTATAAGGGCAAAATTAACAATAACTACAAAACCCAGCCAGTAACGTTTTTAGTTTAGGCTGATAATAGAAGCTTCCTGGATAAGACGCAAAAGTATAAATTCTGTCTTTTTGTATCCAATTCTAACCAACTTTCTGATTTCAAGTAAGTTAACATTGAGATATTTAAAAAGAATTTTAAAAATAGAACAAAGACAAAATTAGCAGTAGTTATGGAAGTTAACAAAGTTTTTGTTTAGGCTAATGCTAGCTGTTCTTTGACATTAACACAGAAAGAACAACTAATTTGTTAGTATCAAATGCTGTATGCCTTTATGATTTGAATTAAATGAATACTTTTTCTGTTTCTGAGATTTTATAGAGATTCTATAGACAAAATTGGCTATGACTATAGATGTTAGCATGCAAACCTTTTAGCTCAGGCTTTTGCTAGTAATTCTTAAATTAATCTCAGAAATTTCATCAAAACCTCTACCAAAATGACACAATAATGTGTAAAATAATGTTATTTTGACTTACAAAAATATTTATTTTCCTAAATTAATATAATACTGTTTTAAGAAAATTGTTTTTTGATTGAAAATTGCATTGGCCACATTTAAATGCCACAAAAAAAAACAACAACAAAAAAATACATTTGTTCTGAATGGCTTAATTTTGCAGAACACAGGATATTGTTTATCTAAACAATTATAGATGTATTTGGAATTTTAACAATTGAGAATTTGGCAAGTTTTTTTGAGTAAAACATTTTACTTTTCATTGTTTTTTGACGTACAATAAAATATTCAGGCTCAAAAATGCTTTGAATACATTCTTTCAAACAAATCTGGTATCTGCTATTTACAAATATTTATATGCTGCTATCTTCAAAAAGTCATTGATGCAGTCTGCTTGGAAGTCATCGTGACCCATGTCTAAGTTGATGCCTTCAACTGTAAGGTGTCATTCCCACACGTCAACGATGTGTATCAGAAAATTTGCCCGTTATTTTCTATTAAACAACCCACATTGGCACTTGCCAGTAGCCAATGCTCCAAGAAGAGCATCCCCCTATCCTTTTCAAACCTCTTCTGCTTAGAAGATTTGTAGCTTCTTATGAAAATACCTGCAACTGAAGGTGTACAATCTGTTCTTACAATGTATATTTAAGTAAGACTCACAAAATGTGTGTTAAATCCACCAAAGGGCATTCTTCAAATTTCTTAAGACTCTCAAAGTGAGTTAACCTTGAGACAAATAAAAAATACTATCAGTGCAGCTGCAAACACTGTTTAATAACTGGGGGTTAACTGTTTTAAAATTGTGTTACCTCCACTAACATATCAATTTACCTTAAGTTTTGTAAAAACAAACTAAATGACAGAATAACATTGCTCTTAGTCCTGCAACATGGGGTAGACCCCAGTTCATAATGACCAGAACTTACAACAAGACAAAATATTTTTTGGAGTTGCTTCTGTCTCCTTTAGAGCCTCCATATTCAGCCATACTTTTATAGGACTGACATTTCCGTGAAAATAAAGAAACTGTGCCCCACAGGAAGTTCAAAAACATCCATTCATGTTTTCAACTACCAATTCATAAAATTGCCAAATGCATCTACAGAAGTCACTATTTTTAAGCGCAAGAGCAACTAAGGGAGAAGGCTTAGCATCAAAGCTAACAGTTTAATTTTTTTTCCTTTCATCTTCTTTACAATCAAAGTCATGCATAGAAATTCTGTATGAACACCAAAACTGGAAAATGGTGACTGTTTAAACTTGTGCACATAGTAATATGATATTGATCACTAATAAAACCACAACCCATAACCCATATGGATTATGGGTTGTGGCCATAGTGTTAATGTAAAGGAGAACGCTGGAGGTTTAGGTAAGTGTAGCTGGTTCTCCATGCCTTCAGGTGTGTTTTAATACTATTACAAGAGTTCCTCTGGAGAAACAGCTCCATACAAGTGCTTGCAAGTTCCTGTTTTATTATTTTTCCTGAAACTGCAAGTGTTTTATAGAAACAGTCAAAGGGGAGTTGGAGACAGTGATTGAGACTGCGTGTGTAAACAGACTTTTACAGAGACTACAACACTTGGTCTTGCAGAAACTGAAGCTTGTTTGGTTTCTTGTTACTTTACTTGATAAATGGCTTTTACTTCCATCGTTATAAACATTATGTCTGACACATGAACTGAGTGGAGCTGAGATATGATACTGATGCTGTGTGTTACTTCCTCATGTGTTGGATTAAATGTTGACATATGACAAATATTCACAAAAAGAAAAGTTTATATATTTTTTCTGTGTTCCTGTTTCTTTGCATTATAAAAATACATAGTACACAAAATCATTCAGTATCAGCTGTCTGTAATTTCTGTAACTACTGTTGTTTTGATTACATTTGAAATAAACAAAGTTGCTAAAAAAACAACTGTGTTTTTGCATTTTTGTCAGTTTGAACAATGCTGTAGACAAGATGGAGTCATCCCAAGTCAAATACTATAATGAAATGTCATCTCTGTGATCTGGTGTTTTAGCCCCATCTAGTGGTCAAATGACAGAATGCCCATGATATTTAGGCTTAAAACAATTTCTTTCCCCCTCCCCCACACATTTCTTTTTACAACAAAACACACACAGACATGTTTAAATTATTTTTCCTGGATGTAAAGACAATAACGTAGATTTCAAGAGGACTGTCAATGTGAACATAGGAACCGGAATAAAATACAAACTTTAGTCTGCACTTTTAATTAAAACTTGGATTACTTTTGAATTTGTTTTTTTTTTTTTAGGCTTGAATGCGCAATGCTGCACCATTTAAATTTGGCATGAAGGAAAAACTGGACTGTACAATATCTTTTAAAAGTATCAATAACCCTTTACCTTTATTTTATTTATAAAGTTTAACAAAATTTTAATGGATTTAAAATCAGCTCTGCTAAGGAAGTCATTATTTATCATTCTAAGGTAATTATCTGTCTGACATGAAGTACAACATCCATTTGGACCTGGTGGTATATCATTGCTTCTTACCAAGATATTTTTACATTGCTTGATAAATTAGAAAATCATAAAGAACATATCTCCATTTTTTTTTTTTTTTTGGTAAATTCAAGGAATAAGTTTGAGATTTGCAGCAGCTCATAGTGACCAGAAACTGAAGGCCAGCACTCTTCTTAAAGACAAAGCCATTTTAAAGTAGTCTAAACAATGTTGGTTGATAAAATACTTTCAAGTACACAAACATGGCCTGGAAACTCAAGGAAAATAACTATTGTCTTCTTTGTCCATGTCTGAGAAATAGCCAGATTTTGCATGCTGATCTAGAAAAGGATGAAAATAACAAATGTCGTCTTCATGAAATACACCAACATAGAAACAAGCTACATTAGGTGCCTGAAAACCATTTACAACCACACTCCTGTTGCATTGTTGGTTATTGTTACTGTTCAGATAACGTCCAACTTCCAGCACCTCAAATAACATCAGCAACCACTCCTCACAGATCTGTTTCCCATCTCAGGTGTATGTTCACAGATTTGTTTGTCAATGGCCCAAACAAATGCTGAGCTCAGTTTCTTTGTAAAAGGCAGCTAACAGATGCAAACCAGCTGCTCCCCCAGAAACAGACTAACAGGACACAGATATTTGCTGCAATAAACTGCTTGTAAAACAAAAACACTGTTAGTTCACCATCTGGCAGATTACTATATGTAGAAAAAAAGGAGTCCAGATTGCCCCGACTTCCCAAGGGCAACAATTTATTGACATTTAACCACAGATGGAGGAGAAAGATGTTATTCTTTAAGATCCCATTTAGAGCAAACTGAATGGAATCAGTGCCACAGGGACTAAGCCTGAGATAGACTGCAGAACTGAAGTCAGCTGCATGTCAATCTTCCAGTTTTCTACACATAAATGTTTAGAGTTCTCAAACCTTTTTTTAAGTATAATTGCAGCAGTTTTCTACAAGTTTACTGCAAATATTTCTACAGAAGTCTGGCTTTAAGTGTAAGCTCTGCACAAATCACCGAGTGTGGAGTGAGTGGATGGATTGTTGGACGAAGAGGAATGGATGCCAGACAGATTTTTGGATAGACAAAAGGATGGCGAATGGATATCAGGATGGACAGACAAACAAATGGATGTATGGATAGGATGAACAGAGGTCAGATGTATGGAAAGAGACTGATGAATGGATGGATGGACATAAATAAATGGGAGAACAGAATATTAGATGGTCAGGCATAAGTGGAGGGACAAAAGATGTTGGAGAGACAAATAGAATGATGGATGAACAATGGGATCAAAAAATGGATTGTCAAATTAATGGATGGATGGATGATTGAAAGGATGAAAATGTACATTAACTGATAATAAATATATTTGCTTGAGAATAAAAAAAGAAAAACATCACACACCACACCCACAAATGCCTTGCAATCATTTATTTTGTCAGAAAGTAAAAGATAATTCATTTACAATAGAAAAAGAACATGCACAAAGTAACAGGAAATGTTAACATAATAACGTGACAACTGGGATTTCAGAAGGTAAAAAAAACAAAACGTACAAGTAGGTCACACTTTCCCCAAAAAGACTACCGCCTCTCTCATAATTTACTATAAACATCTGTTTAAAGTAAACAAGAAGTGCTTTAGGGCAGCATTTTGCAGGGAAAAGTCAATAAATGCTTTAGTGCTTTACAGTTGCACACAGACAAGTGGAGGAAACATTGCAGCAAAACTAAACTATTCACATTTTGGTCACAAAAGAAAGGAATTTTCTGAAAGAAATCGATCTGCTCATCAACAGTAAATAATGGTGACAGTTTAGTAGTGCAATCCTGTTGTCAGTGTCGGCCATTTTAAGGAGTGCGCAGTTTGAAGATAACGACGGCCACTTTCTGTGTGTAACAGCCTGTGCTTCTTTGTTTAATAGTAAAACACCCAACTCCCTCTACTGAAAACATACACTATAATTAATCCAAACAAAATACCAGGATAAAAAAACAATCATCTTTGGACAACGCGTTTGCTAAAAAGGCCTCAAGAACATGCCTCAGTATTACTTTAAATATGGTATATTCATACGTTTCTCTACATTCAGTAACATTTTGTTTTACAGTTATGCCTTTTTCTATGTGTCTCGGTCAGAAGTCGATTCCATCAACATGCAGGGTCTCGTTAATCTAGAACCAAACAGAGAAAAAGAGAGTTAAACTTCACTTATCTTGATGTCTATATGCATTCTTATAAACCGCTGTCATTATATGAGCTTTGTACAGAAAATCCACAATAAAGTTAAACGTGTTCACCACATTATTGTTTTTTTTTGTTTTTTTTTAATTTTATCTGTTCTCCCCAAAATAAAACAAAAACGGATAATTGTAATCTGCATCCAAATTGGCATTTGGTTGCTACGTTCAGCTTAAAATTCAGCATCAAAAAGAAAGTTGTTTTACTCTGTAATGAGACATTTTTAATAATTAAATACATATGTTTTAAATGTTAAAAACTGTAACACAATTCATTGTTTTTTGTTCATTTTAACCTAGAACCTTTGCATTGTGTTTCTGGCACATCCGTACATCAGATGCACAAGCGGCATCCACAAACAACAATAATGGATGACAAAAGCCGCTTCTCTTGGCCCACTGGGGGTTCATTTTTAAAAAGCGATCCAGTATGATGCTGGAAAAGACTTGTTGTTTGCAAGTTGTGCAAAAAGAAAGTTATTCAAGCCTACATTGAGACAGTACAGCAGCACCATCTCAATGAAACACAGCAGCACAGATGTTCAGCTACCATAGTTCACATATCTAAAGAAGTATTTTTTTAAAGTTCCAGGAATGTTCAGGGGTTCCTGAAACATGATGGTTGAATAACCAAAATTACAAATTAAAAACAAAGGGTCTTTTTAAATAGAAAATATTTCTTATTCTGCCTATATGTGGTTTTTGATTAAAATGAGATTAATTACAAATTAATTGAATTAGATTCTTTACTGGAGTCCCAACACTATTTTTGACCCAAACACAAAACTGTGATTGTACAAGAACCTGGGGAAATGTGAGTTAACAGCAGAAAAACAGTGAACTCTGTATAGAGAAGCTGATTGTATTCGGTGTGGCATGAAAGTCGTGTTTAACATGATCCACTCCCAGAGAGAGAGAGCTGTGACTCATCAGTCTTCCTCACCCTCTTTTGGTCACATGACAATTTTAAGCAAAACAGTAAAACTAGATAGCTATAAAAAAAAGTAAAGGGAAAAATAATCACAGAGTGGAACATTGGAGGACCTTTAGTTTTCTGTGGATCCATTTGTTGTACAAACAAGCAGTTGGGAGCGGCACCATAAAAACAAAATTATTAAATCTAACATCTTAGCCTGTATTACAGACTGATTCTGTGTAACCTAATGAAATAACGTGAAATCACTACTCACTGCAGGTCTGCTCTGCCTCCGAGGTCTTCGAGAGGTTCAGTCCAGAGTTCTGTTTGGGTCGGGCTCCCAGCTCCTGCGCCGGCCTGGCTGGATTCTGGTTCACATCCAAAGGTTTCTCTTTCACCTCTAAACTGTAGTGGCCCCCTTCCTCTACCACCATCTTCTCAACCTTCTTCATTAGCTTCCCCACCTGGGGATTCTCCCCGAAGATGCTGTTGTTAATAAGTATGAACCTCTTCTTACACTTCCTCAACACCCACTGCAGATCTTTGCCCTCCCTGTGAATGTATCTCTCCAGGGTGATCTTCTTCAACACCTCCGCCCAAGTGAACACCACGATCGTGTGATTCCACACGTGCTCCCCAAAGAGGCTCACATTCTCCTCGATGCGTGCGCGATCGACCTCCGTGAACATGCCCACGGGGATGATCAGCAGGAAAGCGTGAGGACCCGGAGGGCAAAGAGAGGCGCCCCTGACCAGCTCCTGTTTATAGGAGGATGGGGTATCCTGCGCAGAGAACCAGCCAGGAGTGTCCACCACTACTACCTGGCGGCCATCTACCTCCGTGTCCCTGGTGACGCAGAACTCAGCCGCTCGCTCCAGGTGGAACTCCTCTCTGCCTAGGATGGTGTTGGCTGTCAGGCTCTTCCCCGGCCACCTCCATCCTAACACCACCAGGCGGATTTCAGGCAGAAATGCCGTGTCCTGAGCTGGAGCTTCTGGAACCTCTGGAGCTGCTGTCTCTTGGGTCTCTTTCTCTGGCCCAGAAGAATCTTTGGCTGCAACCACAGAGGTTACACAAGTTAGTGTGAGCAGGTATTATCTAATAACCAAGGAAGACCTTTAATAAGTAGTCATATTTAAACAATTGGTTTCTAGTTCATTCAAACATGTGCAGTGTACTATTATCACTATTAAGGTAGATAGGTGTAAAAAAAAATCCTCATATGTCATATAAAAACATTATGGTTTAGCATTTACACAAAATTCTAAAACAAAAACATAAAATATCAGTAAAAATATATAGATCATGATTTTAAAAATAACAATTAATGTATTCCTACTGCTTCTGTCATAATATTACAGTTGTTATTATAGTTATATTACATTAAACACCAGCTAAATTTAGAATAACTTGCATTAGGAATACAAAGCTAATATTAACTGTATAATTAGGTCATGTTCTCTGGTAGTTGCCCTAGCTTAGCATTTTTCAGTTTACTACAAATATTTCAATTAAAAAGATCCAGCTTGGAAAGGGCAGGCAAACTTTCTAAATATGTTTCATGATTTCTAAATAAAAGATCCTAGACACAATCCTCCTTGAGAAGTGAAATTGTGATCAAAAATAATGAAATAACTGATATTTAATGAAATAACTGAATGTCCATTAACTGATGGACATTAACTTTTACAAAGAAAATCAAAATGACTTTAGCATATAATCAATATCACTTTCAGAAAATTCAGCAAAAATAGTTTCATATTTTTTTCTGAAATCATTCAATATGGAAAGATGCATTAAGGCTCTTTACATAACACAACTACAAGTGTAAATGTGGATGGTATTTGTTCTGTAACTCTGACAATAAATATGAAAATAGGTTTATTTAGAAATTATTAGCAATTGTCTGTTTTGGGATTGTTACCTCATGAAATTCACATATTCTCAAAAGAACCCAATGATTTTAAGTTTAGTGCAAGTTGACTTGTATCACACAGTAATTGGGTTTTACGTCAGCAAAAGATCACATCTTAAAGTGAAAGTGTTTTTCCAATCTCCTGTATCTAAAGATGCACCAATCTGGTGATCTATAGTTAAAGTAAATTCCCACTTTTCTTTATTATGAATGTTTACAGACAAATCTGTACAAATCTAAAAAGCAAGCCTTGCTTTTGCTTTTTCATACATTTAAAGACTTCATAGGAACTCTGTAGTCACAATGCTGGTATTTATTCTGGTAATACATTGGGTAAAAGTTCACAACAAACTATTCTGTAAACAAATATGAGAAAACCAAACAAATAACATCCAGAGACCAACATGTATCAGTCAGGATACTTTGCAATAACACAAGCAAATAATACAGATATAATTCATTATCTTTAAAATGTAATTAGTTTTTATTTTCTTATTGCTTCTATCATTACTTTGGTCTTTAGTTTAAAGAGAAAAGAACCCACCGTATAAGTTGTTGAGACTTTATTTAAGGGCATTTTTCACAATAGGGAAATCCCCATTAGGCTACTCCTATTTCCTGTCCACTAAAAGTTAGACTCTTTAAAGACCCAATTTCCTGATAATATATCTGAAACCTCTTATTTCAGAATGTTTTAATCCATGAAGACTTGCTGTAGGAGTTTTAAATTAAGACCCTTAGTAATTTGTTTTACAAGGTTGTATTACCAAGAAAGAACTTAATACTATAATGGTCATCTATACGAAAAACTATATAAATATTTAAATATGAAATGATTCAATATATTGTCTAAAATCTTCGATAAATTGCATATATTTTGCTTTCTAAATATGAGTTTGTTGTTGAAATGTTTGCCTAATGAACCACTTTATAACGTCAAAGAAGTTAATTATTCATTGACACAAGCTAAGCAGCGGTATGTAGTTCTAAGGTTGAAATATAAACTCGAAACAAAGTATCCGATGTTTATAACAACAGGAAATAGGAAGAAGTTTCCAAGTTTTGTTCGTTTCTTTAGTTTAAAACTGTCTGCTAACTTTAATGCTAATTTTGTCAGCAGCGGTGGCGATAAATACTTATTTTAAAAGTTCTTAAATTAACCGGATGGAGGCCGCTTTGCCTCACCTGCTGTCTCTTTCGGTGTATTGTCGGCCATGGTCAGTTTTATCCCGGGATAAAGTCTTCTTTGAGGGGGTCAATTCACTTCGGGCGCTTCGTTCTTCGAAGAACTTCCTCCTGATGATGACTCAAGTTACCGGAAAAAGCGTAACGTCAGCGCTACTTCCGGTCAATCCTTTCAGAGTAAAAGCAGAGAAAAAGGAGACCGGAAGTATAAAAAAAACAACACACACACACACAAAAAACTCCTTAAACGTGGATGTTACAGACGGTGGACATTTTTTATTTGGCATCCAAATAAAAAATAAACAAGTACAAAATTATGCAGCATTCTAACAAAAATGTCCTCATTATTTGACTCAAATGTGTTGTAAATTTGCATGACATCAGACCTTGAGGCCTAGATTTGAAGACCCCTGCTCCAGAAGCTGCTCCTGATTAGGGTGCATTCACCCAGAGGTTTCTTCCACTCCATCAGGATACGCAGAAATACTAAAAGTCATTTCTGATAAAGTAACTTGACACAATGTGTAGGAGTCAGTTTTATTGTTAGACAGAGATTATAATGTTATTTACAACATTTAGTCTGAACCTGCATTTATTTACAACTGCAGAAGTAGCAGATCTGGCCTGTGGAATAATAGCATTAAGTATATCCTTGTTAGACAAAAAACATGAGTGCAGCATACTCTTAACAAAAGAACCTAAACCTAAACTATTGTTGTATTCCTTTGCTTTTAGATCATTAATCAAAAAGTCATAAATGGTAAAATCATTCTCAATTTTCCTAAAAACCTTCAACAACCTTGAATAAGTGAAAAGTAAATACAAAAAGTCAGCATTACAGTGTTCAATGATGCTTTCTCTTCATTAACAAACTCATGTTCCCCATGATTCTAGCATACGCATGTCATCGTCGTCTTCAACCCTTTTCTTAGTTGCTATGAAAAAAAGCAAAAAAAAGATGAATAGTTAACTTAAATGATTAAATCAAGGTTATCCTACTTGTATTTTCTATAATGAGCAGAGATTATTATTAATTACCTTCAATGTATGAGGCAGATAATTAAAGAAACATCTAGTCATTCTTAGATAACCTTAACTTTTAATATCTTGTAATTCCATTGTTTAGGCCTCTCCAACCAAATGGCTCATCTACCTGCTTCACAATATTTTACTTTGTATTAAGTTCTATTAAGTTATAAGTACATATAACTTAAGTAGCACTGATTCCTAATGTAAATACAGTGCCTTTCACCCCAACATTTGATCAAATTACAACAGATTCACTCTATTTTATGTGATAGACCAACATAAATTGGTGCAGAGTTTAGGAAGCTGAAGGAAAATTGTATTGCACATGGTCTTTACTCCTTAGTATTTGATCTTAAGTAACAGAAGGTTTGAAAATTATGCATCATTTACTTTCTGACTCACAATTTTGCTAACTTTTTGTTGGCATATACTATTAAAACACATGATGAAAGGGTATAATACTTTTGCAGGGCACTGTAAATACAAACATGATCATGTAAGCTTGCGTGATGGACTCACTTGCACGACTGGGGCGTGATGAGGGCAGTTTGGAGCTGGGAACGCTGGGCAGTCCTCCCATACTCTTCATGCTCTCCTCCAGGTCCTCCTGCTCCAGCTCCTCCAGCTCTGCAATGAGCTCATCCTAACAAGCATAAAGCAAGAACTAGCTAAAAGTTATGCAACATGAGTAAAAAAAAACAAAACAAGCAAGAAAGACCCATCTCAAGATGAAGGTGGAGAAAACTGAAAAACCTCATCAAACTGCTCGCCGAACGGCCCGGAAATTGCCTCGCTGATTTCCCGAGCCACATCTTGCTGCTCAGTGATGTCCTGCATTAGATCATCAATCTTGTCGACGTCCCTGAGAAAAATAAAATACAACCGATGCAAGTTCAAATTCTAATCTGGTGTACAATATTTATTATCTGAATGCTGTAATAAGAAAAAGAATTTCTCTATGGTTGAGAAATTCAACCATAGAGAAATCAGGTGATGCACCCACCCAAAACACACACATTTAAAATAGTTTGTACCCAGTTCCTTACATGTTCTGGTGGACCTGCTTCATGGCATTGGCAGCAAAGCCCATGTTCTTGAGGACCTCCGTGTTGGTGTGCGAGTTCTCCAGGGCCTCCCGCTGAAACTCAATAGTGGACAGCGTGCCATCAATCTGGGTCAGTTGCTGCTCCAAGCGCTTCTTCCTCTTCAGAGCCTGTAGCGCAGCTGTTTCAGAGAATCAGACCATGTAAACAAAAAAAGAGAAAAAAAATCACATTAATTCTCACATCAGTTCATCTTGGCATGTACCTGTTACTAAAATAAAAGTACGCCAAGGTTTTGAACAGTTATGAATTCAAAAACACAATGCTTTTCTGTCATACTGTCATAGTACTTTGTAGCCACTGATGTCATAAACCAAACATTATCACTGATTATCCATCTCATTCATCTTGCATCTTATTGATGTTTTAGCAATAAGAAAGAGACCAGGCAAAAATGGTATCCTGACAGAATTCCAAAGAGAAAACCACTCTCTGAACTAAAAAGAACACAAAGGTCCATTTAATGTTTTCCAAGAAACATGATGACTTTTAGGAAAATGTTATGTGGACAAACGAGACAAACTGTGACCTTTTGGAAGATGTGCATCCTGCCACCATATCAATAGTTAACCCTTGTGGTGAGATTGTGATGATCTGGGGTTGCTTTAGGATCTGGACAAATTGCTGTAAGTGATGGAATCATGAAAAACAACATCCAGCCATATGTTCGTGACTACACTAAATGGGTTATGCAACTGGGAAAAAAAATCTATTCTACAAATACCAGCAAGTAACAAAGGGCTCTTTCTGAGTTGTCTAATTACAGATCAGAAACTTTTAACTTTGACCAAAAAAGAAATATGTAAGGAAGAAAATATGTTTCCAGAGCACTATATGAGACAGGCAATGAGCGAGGGGCAGTCTGAGACAAGCCAATCAGAGTTTCCAGAGAAATTTACCTCAGGGAAAAAAAATGTTTGTATCTGAAATGGACCGAGTTCAAGGTCGATTTATTTAAATACCTGACATTCTGCTGAATAATGAATAAAAGCAGTTTCATATTCAAATGTTGACAAAATAAACATCCACAACTAGATATTACAATAATTCAATATGCATTATTATGTTTAAAATTGAATTACGTCTTTGTTTTTGATCAGCCCCTGATTTATGAAAGTCCAATATTAGATAGCTTTATATTGACAGAAAGACACCAGGTCAGTATCTGGAGAAATATGTTTTGTTTGTGTAAATGCCCTGAAGAAGGGGAGTGTTTTAATAAAAGAGCTGGACACGGTGCTTCTGCTCCAACGGTTATTATTAACTAAGGAGGAAGTTCCGGTGCTCTTCACTATAGCTAGCGCAAGCGCTAGACTCCCCCTGCTGGTTGAATTTGACCACTGCTTCAGACAAATCAGACTAGCCAGCCTCTGAAATAACCACATTTCAATCCATCACATTTGCAGCCAGGTTTTACTTAGTTTAATTAACAAACTTAACTGTTAACTAAAGTGGTCAGTAGAGCAAAGAATCTTCTGAGTCTTTGGTTCATGCTACACATTTTATCGGTGTGCCTGAGAGACCGGAGGTTTCTACAAGCTTGTGGAGCACAGATTAATGTACCGATGCAATTCCTGACTTGTTGCTGCACACTGTCAGTCAGCAGCCTTAAAGAAGGCTCCTACTCATTCCATTCACTTGCAGAAGATTAATCCATTTCAGAATATCTCAGGTGATGATTTGTGATAAACCCTGGCAATCACGTTTATCCCTTTCTATCATCTGTCAGACAAGCATTGGGTGTGTCCAAAGCTCAGACTCGGGGTTCCTCCCTTTACATTGCTGCATTTAGTTTTAGTCTTTGGTGATTCACAGATAATGCAGCAAAGAAAACATTTTGCGTTGGGTAGAGCTCCACAGGAAGGAGAAATTATTGCGAATTGCTTCTCTATTATGATCCATTCGTACATTTTTGGATCATTTACATTTTGTTGTGTAAATAAGAATGGCAGGAAATGCTATGAAGGCCATGTTTTCAGCAATCCAATACTGCATTCCCCTTGGACCAGGGGTGTAATAAAAACAATGGATACCTTCAGGTTAAACTTGTTACAAATTAATCCTTGAACTATTCTGTGTTAATTGTGAAAAGTGCTGATTCTGACAATGAAATTCAAGTTTAGACGTTTAAACTCAAGCTAGGAGAAGGAGAAATGGAAGAATAAACCTTAGGTTGCATTTTTAATATAGTTTCTAAAACCAGATACAGGAAAAGACTGAAACAAGTTGGACAGAAATGTTCACATTCATGTTTGTCATTTTGTTTGAATTATCACAAAGTAAAATGATAAAAGCTCACTTTAAATTAACATATAGCTATCCATGTTTGTTTACATGACTTGAACTAAAAATGTGATTGTTACTTAGGAGGAAGTTATTCAAGACAACTCTTTATGAAAGCTTTTATCATGTGGCGAGTTTAAGCTCTGATACGTTATTAAATCATCACTTAAATGCAGAAAAAAGCAGATGTTATACTTCCTAGAAAACCCATAATGAAGACCTACCCCTCTTGTTTTTGGTGCCGTGCTTCTTGGTTGTGGCTATTTCTTGCTCTATCCTCTTCTCCAGGTATTCCTGCTTCTTCGTCAGCATTTCCTCGGTTTCCCGGAGTCTGTGGATGGCCTCCTGCGGACTCGGTCCTCCTTTCGATCGGTGGTGTTTGGACTTTGAGGAAGAGCTGGACGATGACCCCGAGCTGGAGCTGCCTTTGAAAAGCTTCGAGATTTTACTCATTTTCAGACTTCTTCTTTTCTTTTTTTTTTTTTTTTTTTTACTGTAAACTGCGTTAATAATCCAAAATAATTAGAGGCGAACTCGATGGAGTCCGAGATAGTGACGACCTTCTGTATTTCACTTGACTCCCCAGGCGGGTGTTGTGTTGCAGATTTTCCTGTTCAACGGCTTCGTGAGGTTAGTTCAAACCAGCCAGTGAGAGCACCTATGGACACACCTGTGAGCGTTACCTACACCTGTGACGTCATGATGCCTTTCTCTGCCGTGTTTTAACTTTAAGACACTAAATAAAACAAAAAGAATTATAAGTATGTTTTAAAAGTCTTTCCCTTTTCCCATAGTATATAAAATAAATACTAATCATTAATTATATTTTGTTTAGGTCAATTCATAATAGGCTACTATGAGTTTGAGCAATAATAACAAGAGTGTATACTATTTCCAAAGGGATATATTTCCAGTTTTATTTTGTTTTTTTAGGTCCATGTGAACACCATTAAATATCCCTCACAATGTGACAAACACCCCGAAAGAGGCATTTCAATTAGATTATTTCAGCCAAAGGGTAAAATAGCAGCCATTAGGTTAGGGCAGCTGGCTGAACTAACGTTTTCTTCGGTTAAATTACTTGTCATGTTGGTGTTTGTCTGTAACTGAATCACTGTACTTTTAAGAAATATTAAAAAACCGTACATTTAATTGGGCGTTAATAAACTTTTATAGCCGCTGGAAAGAAATTTAAAGTATGAATCAAATATAAACCGGAAGTGCGCTTTTGTTTTGTAAAGCAGGTCGCCGTAACCGTACCGTAACAAATTAGTTTGGATTTTTTTTATTATGGGAAGATTATGGTGGATTAACATCTGATCCATACTGCAGTCTGGAAGGTGGCGGTAATGCACCTATAAGTTGTTTGCCAACCGCCATAAAAAAAAAAACAAGAAGAAGAAGAAGGTCGCCGTAACGCTTTGTGCCTTCGCGCACGTCAAAATCGAGTGCCGGCTATTTCCGAAGAGGCGGATAGCTTTACCGCAGTTAATAGTGCTAGCTAATGGCTGAATTAGAAATTGGTAAACACTGTCAGGTCGATTCCTGCAACCTGAAAGGTTCGTTGTGATTTCACCAGAACGGTTAGAAAAAAACAAAATATTAAATTGTTGGGGGGTTTGCTCCAAGCAAGATTTGGCAAATGTCTTCTTAGCATACTTAGCCTGTTAGTTAGCAGTGGTCTTCCTTAGTTTTCTTCATCAGCAGGGAAACGAGCAGCTAATTAGCTTAGCACCTGCTGGACTAGACTCCACCTTTAAACTTAACAAACAGTTTGCATTTTTAATTAAATAATTAATTAAAAATAAAATGTAGTTTGATTGGTTTCTTTACTGCTCGTAGAGTCCAGTCCTTGCAATATGTGTAATACCACGAACTAAATCATCCCAAATTTGATTTGTTTTGTTTTCTACACTTTTACAGATTTTCTTCCATTTGTGTGCGACTCTTGCGGTGGTGTTTACTGGTATGTTTTTCATTTTCCCGTCCATTTTACTTGCAGATTTATTACTTTAAATATCAAAAAAGAGCCTGATCATCTTATGATCAGGCTCATGAGATGAGCCTGATCATCTTATTGTGGGTTTTCTGTAGACTCAACCAGCTGGACTCAACCATTTTTGACATTTGGACTGTTATAGAAACAATTTTGAACAATTGCTGTTTCTTTTAATAAGCATCTAAGGGGCAAGTAGTTTTTGTATTTAGGAAGATATTTGTTCAGATTTTAGATGAAAATAAAGTCTTAAGTTGGAAATGGAAGAAAAAAGACTAACTGTGCAGTAAAGTTGGTGCTGTCTTTTTTCTTTCTTTCACATCTGTCCTGCACAGTCTCGAGCACAGGAGCAGAGAAGCCCACTCATGTCCAGAGGTAGGTCATGTCTTTATTTTTGTCCAGGACATCAGCTTGCGGCTCTCCTGCAGCCTTAGAACTGATGAGTGCTTCTTTGATGAGCTTATAGTACTTTCTTACTGTCATAAGTGGTTTTCTTTGCTAAGATTAGGACTACTTTACCAGAGTTACCTAAACTGTAAATCTATTACAAGCAATGACTGTGTTTTCTTCATGATGTTCTTTTACTCTTTGCTTTAGGAAACTGTAACAAGGGAAACTAAGACCGCTGGTGGCAGCACGAGTTATCCCTGCTCGTTTGAAGACTGTAAGGGAAAAGAATTGCTGCCAGTTTTATGTCTGCAGTGTGAAAAACACTTCTGTTTGGCGTAGGTTTTCTTTTTTTTTGTAGACTTCAAAAAGTGAGGGGAAGGATTCCTTCTGTGGTTTATCTTTGAATCACTTACTATTCTGTTTCATTTTTTGCAGCCATCGTCATCAAGATGATCACAAGTGTGAGAAGTTGGAGGTCCAGAAGCCTCGAATGGCAGCCACAAAGGAGCTAGTGCAGAAGATTTTAGGTCAGAAAAGCAGGCAAAGGCAGTGTTTCTTTCTTAATCTCTACTTTGTATGGATTGAGATGGCTTTTTTTCTTTTCTTATCGTACACTACACAAGCATTTGTACCCTTCAATCTCTTTTGAATTTAGATTTTTGTTGATGTCCTTGTCTGGTCTGTAATCTTAGGTGAATGGCCAATAACTGTATTTATATTACTAATACATTACACATATTTGCTAAATAAATAACCGAAGAAGTTATTTATTTACTTATTAGGTGGATTTTAGTTGCACCAGATTGTATTAAGGAATGTCAGAGTAAACGATGCGGTTAATGGCTTAAGATTTGTGTGTGTACTCTTTTTTTTTTGCCATTTCATAGTCATTTATGAATGTGACAAAAATCAAAAAACAATTATGGGATATGAATACTTCTGCAGGACTGTGTATCCAGAAATGTAACCACTTGATGGCTTTAATAACTGAGTTTTCTATCATTTCTGTGTCTTTCTGTTCAGAGTCAAAGGATGGATCCAAAAGCAAAGGGCGCAGAGGAGCAAAGAATGCTGCCACTGCAGCAAAGGTTGCCCTTATGAAACTGAAGCTGCATGCTGCAGGAGACAAGGGACTGCCACAGGTAAAATCAGCTCCACATCCCATCATAATTGTGACTTAATTTGTTTGATTTCAGTATTTTCCAGATTGAAAAACATATTTTTCCATATTTTCCTTCATTCTCTCTTCCATTGTCTAAAGCATCCCTCCTTCCTTTATTTGACTATTTTTATGTTAATATGAATTTAAAAGAGTGTGTACTTCACGTAAAGTGTAGCAAAAACCTGGAATTTTGATTTAGAAAAATTACAAGACCAGTGACATTATTTAAGCCTTCTTGTTGTTGTTGTGTATGCTTTCCAGACAGAAAGAACCTATTTTCAGGTTTATCTTCCAAAAGAAGCCAAAGAGTGCAGCCGGCCCATGTTTTTCTCTTCAAAATGGAGTGTGGGTAAAGTGGTGGATTACGCAGCCTCTTTAGCCAGCCTCAAGAACAACAACAATGTTCTGACAGCCAAGGTAAACAGAGAAAGACATCTAAAAAATATATTTGAACACTTTAATGTTTACAATAAATGACTGATTATCTGAAGCTCCAGCATCAAATAATGCTGGAATGTAAAATTGTGGGCATAATTGTAGTCATGGAAATAATGATTAACATGTGACTAGATCACTTTGAATATATTATCCATTGTAATGTTTTTGTGGTTGTGTAGAGCCAAAATAAAAATATAATGGAAGTCACATTTATTTCACAGGACTATTGGAGTGACCTTGTAATTTTTCGATACATATAACCCCTAACAAAAAACTAAGTTATTGGCCTCAGTTTGTTGTTAGGAGTCATATGTATCAATGTCAACCCATGTCTCCATTTGCAGAAGCTGCGTCTCTGTCATCCTGAGACAGGCCAGGCTCTCCAGATGGATGACTCCCTGCTCTCTCTGCTGGCTCACCCAGAAGCTCCGCTGCATAACGGGGGAAATGTGATCCTGGAATACGTGGACAACGAATGCACAGGACTAAAGGATGTTTCTGACTATATCGCTCACAGCTGACTTAGGAGTATAAGGGATATACAAATGGATTATATGTGCAAACTACTATTTATGTGAATAAAAAAAAAAATTGTATTTGTGGAGTTTGTTTTTATATTGGGGATTTGTGGGGAAAGTTAATTTAAGATGCAGCAAGTTTGGATCTATGTAGTAATAGCATGAGATTGGATTTAAAGAAACATAATTTATCCCAATTAGGAACTTGCTAAATGTAGTATAATGAGCTCATAAGTATTTACTTAGGTACAATGCTTCAATACAATATGTATTGGACAAATTAATTAATTCAGACTTTTTGAGCAAGTACCTTCTACTCAGAGCTTAAGCCAGTTTTCTGAAACTGGGTCAAGGATGACAACAGTAAACAGTCAAGACAGAACTACAATGGGTTAGTTAATATCAAACCTAGAATGGTCCAGTCAAAGTCCAACCATAAACTCAGTTGATCTGAAACTTTATATTCATAGAAGCTCCACTGAATCTGACGGAACTGGGTAGTGTCAGAAACCACAAGATATGCCCTTTTTTGACATTAAACATTAAGCCACTACCTCAATTGTCAGAACCAATCGCATTTCATGCTACACATAGAGACAAGCAAAAGTAGCCAATCACAAAGGGACATAAAAAAATGGGTGGGTCCTTAGCAAACCCTGTATATAAATGAAAAGGGGCTGGGTCAACACGTACAGTAGATCCTGTTGTTTTGGTGAGAACAGAGCGGTTGTTGAAGGTTATCGATACACAGCAGAAACAGCATTCAGTTGTGATTTTTTTTATTAATAGGCTCAGTAGCTTTTTTGCTGCTTTTCTGATCGAGTCGCTGAGAAAAGAGCGACTTGATCCCCCCGACACTGATCGTTTTGTAAAATCAGGTCGAAAGGGATGCCGCTGCAGATAGACTCCGACGGACCCCAACTGTCTCTGGATTTAATCTCGTCGCATTTAATCGGGAAGAGCAGCTTCTCTATAAACTTAAAGAGCCTCAGAACATCTCCCGCTCGACCGAGTGTTTCTGTAAGATACCAAAGCTCAAGTTCACGGTATTAGTTTCGCGTTGAGGCGAAGACCGAAGAATAAATATTCAAGCTAGCAGCTAGCGTTAGCTGGTAGAAAAAACAAAGCGCGGATCGTTAATCCTCGTGAACCGCTCTGACAAAAGAGGTCAGTTTCTAACGGCGCAGTCGACTGCTACGAGGTTAAAGCTTTTTATCTCTGCCTGTGTGGAAGATAATTTGTTGGTAAGTGAATTAAAATCGATGTGTTGAACCAGGAAGACTGTGTGTGGGGGAGGGGCAGTGTTTTCTGTTAGAGGAAATCGTGTTTTGGTCTGTAATTTACCCAAGAGGGGCGCTGCTGCGCAGTTCTGTCTTCTTGTTCGAGTTTCTTTTTCTGTTTACTTTATCGGCACTATTTGTGAATAAAAGTGTGCTTGTTAATTTATATAAGGTTTATAATGTCATCTTAATGTATTTTTTTCTACCCCAGGTTGCCATGAAGCTGTTGGAAAACTCCAGCTTTGAAGCCCTCAGCTCCCGGCTGTGTGTGGAAACAGGGGAGTCCCGTATCCTCGGCAGGTAAATCCCTTCTGTAGTAATGCTTCAGCCCTTCAGTGTGGAAGTGGTGACTGAATATGAGTGATTATTTGTGTAAGAAGCAATTTAAAGGGAAATGTTATATGATCAAACTTGTCGGGATTTTTATCACATTGCCAGAGAGCAAGACTTTCAGCAGATAACAGGAAGGCTTAACAGAGTACAACTTACTTTCTGTTTTTTTTAATCTAATTAGACCTTAAATTTGTCATTGAAAATGCTGGATTTGGAACTGTTGGGAGTTTTTTGGAAAGTTGAGTTATGTTGTGATCCTCCACTGTGCATTGTACACAAACATGACTAGAGCCCAACTTTGCCTTAACTATTAACCTTTTCCCAGTTTTTTCTCAACCGTTTTCCAATCGACCCTGACCCTGTTCTGGATGCAGAAAGTAAATCCTCATGGTTGCACTTCTAACTTCTTAGCATAAAGCATTTGGAGGAAGCAGTCTGTATTGTGCATTTCTCTTGTGCAGAAAGAAAGTTTAACCTTTTTGACGTCATGGAACAGGACTGTCAGCACATACAGCGATCACTGACCTTGTGCTGAATTGGGGTAGTAAAGCTGCAGCAGCCTTCTACAGGTTACACAATTTTACTGAAGTGTTTTACTACTCTACGGGCCTACTTTCAAAGCTTGCGTTGAAAGTTCACCGATGATGTTCTTGTTATTTAGTCTGCAGACTGTAAACCATATCAGTGTGCCTCAGGTTATGCAACCCTCTCCTTCCAGCTGGGCCTTGCAGATACAGCTAAAAGGAGTGTAATTACATAAACTCCAGTGGGCTGTGTAGCTATGCAGTTTTGCTGTGTGGGCTGGTGAAACTGAGCAGTGTGGTGGCCGTGGCCTGGGTTGACGCAGATCACGGCGTTCTGTGGTTATTTTGGAGACCGTTGTTGAGCTGGCATGAGTGTTAACATACTCGTTACATGAGAGCTGAGTTCTGTTGGTGTTTCAGCCTGACTGGAGGAGTCTTTCAGCGCAGGACAGCTGTAGCGGAGAATGGATTCAAGTTCAGACAAGCTGAAGTGATTTAAGTATTTGCTTATCTGTAAAGGATTTAGGTGCAAAGGGCTTCACAAGGTAGCAGGAAAAGTAGGTTGAAGGTCTCTTGCATCTGTAAATAAGTAGCTTTACCATTAATTAATGCATGAGCCCCTTCATTACACATGCATGCTGCCTACTCCTGTGTCTGAATGGCTGAGTTGTTGCCAACAGGATTCAAACAGAAGGTCAGCTGTGTTGTGTTGTGCTGGGAATACCAGTTCTGCTATTTCCACTCTGTGCTCCTTGGATGTTCCTATAATTAAAGCCGTCAGAATCTGGGAGGATCTTCACACTCGCTCTATCCTTAGCTGCAGCACCTTGTGTAACCTCAGTCAGAGTGCACGGGAGGAAAATAAACAACTGCCGTCTGCTGCCCGCTGATATCTGTCCCAGAGACATCTGACCCAGATACGTGAGCGCAGGAGATCTTTGATGGAGACTGGCGAGGCGTTTGTGTTGCTATGGCTTCCAGAGGATATCCAGAGCTTGATAAATAGTCCAAAACACACTTAATGGATTTGATGTGATAGTAGTTAATAACAGAACTGGAAGGAAAAAGTATATGTGGCTTCCAATGTCTTAAATCCACAGGAACTCCAGGGTAACTGGTCAGAGTTGCAGAAAAGATGGATTGTACACAAAGGCAGGACCTTTCTGAAAGAAATGTGTAAAGACCTGAAAAAACAACCAGAGCTACAATAGAAGGGTTTACAATGAAGCATATTCATTTTAGAATGACCTAGTCAAAGTTTAGACCTAAATCCAATTGAGGATCTATGGCAAAACTTAGATATTCTTCTATAATTGGAACCTAAAGCATGTTTAGTTGGATGATAATGTTATGGCTTTCTACTTTGCAAAATGTTATGGTGCTATTATGTGTCAAATCATCCAATAAATAAAAACAAACATTATAACAAGCTTTGTTTCACATGTTTTTATTTGAAGCATTAATGATTTTTTTTGTTTTTTCTCCTGTTGTCCTGCAGGATTGAGAGCTACTCCTGCAAGATGGCAGGAGATGATAAACACATGTTTAAGCAGTTCTGCCAGGAGGGGGAGCCACATGTCCTGGAAGCCCTTTCTCCCCCTCAGTCCACCAGCGCCACCAGCCCCTCTCAGTAAGCACAGCAGTCCAGTTCAGCAGAAATCAGAGAAAGTAACAGGGAGTATTTAAGGGATGCCGACCATTGTGTTTGTTTGGTAGGCTGGGGAAGAGCAGCGAGGACGGTGAAAACCCTCTGAGCGACAAGGTCTGCAGGAAGACTCTGTTCTACCTCATCACCACGCTCAACGAGTCCTTCAGGCCGGACTACGACTTCAGCGCCGCCCGGGCCCACGAGTTCAGTCGAGAGCCCAGCCTCAACTGGGTGAGTGCTTCTGCCGCCGCAGGACGTGTGATTGTTCTAAAAATACAATGGGATGTCGCTAAACTGTAGTTTTCTCCTCAGGTGGTGAACGCAGTGAACAGCAGCTTGTTCTCATCGGTGGGAGAAGAGTTCAACTCTGTAGGACCCGAGCTGTGGAATGCCATCGACCAAGAGATCAACCTGCAGAGCTGTGACATCTACAGGTCAGCGTTCTGGTGGTTTACGACGCTTAAACGCACCATTCTGACAGATGGAGTCACTTTTATTTCTCCTTGTTTCTCAGCTACAACCCAGACCTTGATTCTGATCCTTTTGGTGAAGAGGGGAGCCTCTGGTCCTTCAACTACTTCTTTTACAACAAAAAACTGAAGAGGATTGTGTTCTTCACGTGTCGCTCCGTCAGGTCTGTGCCAGTAAGCATTACTTATTAAAGATGCCTCCTAGTAAAAGTTTAGTTGTTTTTTTACTCCTTTTAAAGGGCACTCAAAACAGACCAGATTTCTTTCTGTGCATTTGGATCAATGGTGTCAGAAAAGGCATGAGATTTGAATGGATTAGGCAGAATTTTGAACAATGTAGTGGATGAATCAGAGATGAACATATTGGCCAATTTTCCTCTTATTGACTCAGATTAGTGTTTAGCAGGTTGAACAGTAATTTTTTTTTCTTTTTGCTGTATTAACTGCAAACAAAGCCAAGAATTCCCATCATTTAACTGGAACAAAAATCAGAAAGGTTTAAGCAACATTACATAGAGGATAAAACAGGATGTTGTCTAAATCGACTTGAATAGTTTCCTTCTGCCTTGTCACCAGCATGAAGGACTGAAGCTTGTTTTGTTTGGGTTTAGGTTTTATCTTTATTTGTTCAGCAACAAATTAGCAAAAAATGTTCTTAAAAAATGTATATAGTAGAACAATGCCTAAAAATAGAACTTGCTTAAAGATTTAAAACCAATGTGATTATTTACAGTGTTCTTAGTGGCTACGGCAGAGGTTGCCTCGACAACGAGCTGGACATGGAGTTGGAGGACGAAGAAGAGATGGACGGCTTCACCGAGGAAGGGTGAGATTAATCACGGCTTAAGATGTTTTGTGTGTTTTTTTGTTTTCTCCCCTCATTGTTTCTTTCTCAACTTACATTTTTGAATTTCTTCCTCAGGTTCCCCAGAGCTCTCTGTGTGTAGATCCTAGATCTGCAACGTCCAAAGATCACCCGTACCCGTACTCCTGTTGTTCTTTGTCCTTTTTTGTTTAAAATCCATGGGAGTCTTGCTGCCTCATCCAAAGGCGTTTTGTTGTTTGGGACTGAAGTATGTTTGGTCGCTTTCAGTCCAACGGCGAACTCTGCGGCCACAAAGTGGTGGACGTTTTAGTGAAGGCGCCCCACCGCAACAAGAAGTTCCTTTTATCACCCACAATGTATAATTTTTGACCGGTGGGCTCTTCTCTACATGTTTTGTTTTTCCCAAAGACTTTGTCAAGGGCGCTTGAGCAGAAGTGGATTTATGGCAGAGAAAGATACAAAAGACTGCCAGAGAGTTTGGTTTGTTCCTAATAGATAGGGAAGTCCAGATTACACCAGCACCAGTGACAACAAACATTTAAGTCCATCTCTGGACTGAGCTGAGTTGATTGGAAGGCAGAGAGGCCTGAATGGACAGCTGACTTTGTGTCTTCAATGTCTTTTTATGTATGAAAGTGATGTTACTGTGAAATGTTTGACATCCTAAAAACCCTTTTTATTACTGAAATGTTATCTTATGGTAGGTATTTACTGCAAGTTCTCATCTGTACCTGTTCTGACACTGAGGGGTTTGCATCTAGGCTGCAGCTTGGACAACATATCGGCTTTTATTAGACGTTCACTGATATACACTTGTAATATTTTGGATTGAGTTTATTTTAACGCTCCATTCCTCAGTGTGTGTTCCTGCTGTTGTTTTCATTTGTTCATTGCCTCATTGCAGTGCTTCTTTAACAAGTGAATGTGTAGTAAATTTTTAGAGTACAGGTTAGACATTTCAAAAACTGCACGGCTACTTTTACATTCATTAAAAGACGGGATGCGTTCGGTGTCCTTTTAAGACTACTGTGCCTTGTTTTGATTGGCCAGTGGTACAGATCCTAATAAATCGGTGTTTATATCCCAACAGCCTGAATTTCTTCTCCCACAACAGAACTGGAACAATGGAAGGTTTGGCCTCTAGATTTATCTGGGAATGAAGTCAAAAGGTTAATTATACAGTAAATATTTATTTTGATTACTATGGTTTACGGGTAATGAACATCTCCCAATTGTTTTTTGTATATTTGTTTTAATAGTATAAATGAAATGTAATTTAAACTGTCTATTCAATCATAGTAAGTGCTTAATATTAAACCTTAAAAAGTCATAACATAATGAAGCAGACTGTGATATCTTGGCATGTTAATTTAAAGCTTAGTGGAAGGAAACATAACTTGCATTGCATAATCTTCTAGTCTTGTAAGAAACTAAGTTTTGGGTTTTTATGAGAATCTCTAAAATGACTTGTAATAGTTTTTGAATGTAATTTTAAATAATATGCACTTGTGTTCCAAATAGTGCAATATCAGTGCATAAAATATTATTCACTGATATTTTGAGAAAACGTTCTCCATGTTAAGGTACTAATATATTCAGCCTGTTGGAATGTCACTGGAGTAGATTCACACACCTGACAGAGGACGGTGCACAGAACAATGAAAGTGTTAAGTATTGTGACATGAAAGATGTGGGTGAAACTGAGCCAACCCAACAAATCTCATTGTACCACTGATTCAGTTGTTTTTACCTCAACAGCTGCTTGTAAAGATTAATGGTGAATCCCTGGGAATAAGCCAGGTTGGATTATATTTTATAGATGCATCATTTGATGTCTCATTAAGATACTCTATCAGCTACATGGATGAAGTAGGTGTTTATCACACATGCTGGTGGATTTGAGCAAGACTGTTTCATTCTGAAATTTGATTTTGGCATTTTCCAAGTCTGGGTAGTTTTGAGAAAAGGTTATTCCCAGACTTTATTCTTTAAAATATGCTTTTTGTTTAATCTCTTCCCTCCTTTTCCATCCTGCCCACATCTTTTCCCTACGATTCCTTGTGTCCTACCTCTTTGTACTCTAGTTTCTAGTGTATGTCCATATGTAAAGTGTAAACACCTTAGAAATATCTGCCATTAAACTCTGTACTTCAGTGTAATATTTGAAACTGACAATTATGAAATTTGAGTCTTAAAAAGGAAATTTTCCCATAAAGACTCAGGAACCCTCTATTGTCTAAACTGCACCTATCTGGAACGCTAAGTGATGTACTGACAGAGGACTTGACCTCTTCAAAGGATGACAGAACACTTGTTCAAAAACAACTGTTTAATGAAAAAACAAATGCAGTACATGATGCAGACGAGATGTCACCACAGCATGTGACCCGTTTCCTTGCTTTGTGAGCTCCAGCTGGAAGCCTCACTGCCGCAGAGTTAACAAGTGCATGGTTCAACTTCCTGTTTATCTGGCCGCCTGATGACTCAGGCTCACTGTAAGCCATGCACCTCCAAATATGGCCACGTCTGAACTTGTACAACAAGTTCTCAAAGTGGCACGTGCATAGATGTGATGGTAAAGGATTCATTTGACAAGCCGAAAGAGGAAAAGAATCAGGCAGACTAGAGAGGTTGAGTTAAGGCTGAACATCAAGTACCAGAGCTGAAACATCAAGTCGGTGGGACACCGAACCTTGCGGTGCAAGCAGTTCATGAGCGACAGTTTCCTCTAAACGCCTGGCACTTGTTTCATAGTGGCTTCTGCTGATCCCTTTGTTTAAATTGTACAAAAACAGTTCAAGAGAAAGATTGAGTAAAATAAGCCTACAAACTAACCTCTTATTCACTAAAATCACTATAGAGCAAAACTAAAATAACTCAATGCATCGTTTATAAAATGCTGAGAAATACTGTTAAAACCAAGCTTCCACTTGCAGTCCAATTGATGTTTAAGTGATTTTCCATCTTCCAAATTTAGCATGCCAACATTGGCTGGATCATTTATGGCATAAAAGAAAAAAACAGGTTGGTTTAAAAACTCCAAATGAATGAGACATGATGACTGTAACTTATGAACCTGAAACAAAACGTAACAAACATCTGTGCTTAGAATGAGAACCAAATAAAAACATTGTGTCAAATTAATAGAACATCTTAGTGTGAATATAATCATTGGAGCTGCTTTCATAATACTGTGTAACTCCTCCGTTTAACCTGAAGAAAGCTGCACCATATTAAAGTTCCCTTAAAGTACACAGCTTGATGAGATGTAACGCGACATGATATGTATGTAGTGTAAATTGTCCTTGACTGACAACCTTCTTCGCAGTCTTTGCTCCGACTCCACAAAATGATTTTGTGGTGGTCCGTCGGCGGTGCTGCCTCTTGTTGTGTCACTGAAGACAAAAAAAGGAAGCCAGTAAGGACAACAATGGTGTGCCACCTCATTAGGGAGAGGTGCAGGTAGTCAGGCATTGATGGCAGGACAGGGGGGCTATCTGAGTCCAGCTCTGGAGGTCATCCATTCAAGGCCTTGACATAAACTGGAACAAAGAAGAGGCGTAATGAGATTCAAGACCCAAAGCCCACAGAGAACTTTATTTTCTGACACCTTTAGCTGCTTATAACAATGATAGCATCTCGACTTGACTCATGCATAAACGTTCAAGTTCAAAGAAACTGTTTAGTGAAAAAAGCGACACCTGGTGGCTAACAGCTCTTCTAGCAAGACAGATTCAAAGGCCTGCAGTTAAGCCCAAAATTCAACCTAAATCTGCCACAGGTCTGAGTAAAGTGATCTTAACTTAATCACCAGAATTAGGAGTTGAATCTGTGGATGAGGTTTAAGTTTACAGTGATGGAAAGACGTAAGAGTCACTTTCACATGTTTTCACAATTCCAATGGAAACGTGGAACAACTGGCTAACAAAGCAAATAATTTTTTAAAATAAATATGTTTTTTTACATCATTTTAGAAAACAACATTTTGGATGAATTAAAACTATAAATCTACCACAAGTATAAAAAATGTGGACTTGGTTGTAGTTTTGAAAGTCACTCTACAACAGCTAAAATCTTCTTAACCTTGAATTTATCTTTTTAACATGAAATGTATTTTGGGGATTTTATGTGATAGTAGTACAATTGAATGGAAAACATATACTTTTCAAAATGTTCTACAAACAAAAGCCTGTAAATCCGGTAAGATTAGTTTGAGAGTGTCGGAATATCAAATTTCAAGTTTCCCCACAGATACTCAGGAATGGACGCTGGTCCATTTTCACACAATACTTTCACTGTAGCCCTGGCTATATGCTGCTTAGGGTTGTTCTGCTGGGAGATGAGCCCAGCATCTCCAGAACGGAATTTTATTTAGTGGCGTCATTCTAAAAAGGGGCTGAATGTATACTATGACTGTTTGAATTTATCAAACAAATAAGAAAAAGAACATGCATCACTTTTTTTATTCCATTTTCTGAACAGAAGGAGAGATTTTAATCAATCATCTGGTATTGGTTTGTAAACCAGTAGAGAGTCTCACCCCTCTCCTGTCAGAGCGCAGCAGGACTGGATGTGCCAGGGATGGTCTTTGATGGAGCTCAGGGTGAGGTATTTGGAGATCTCCGCTGCAGACATGCAGTCCTTCATGTCCTGCTTGTTGGCGAATATTAACACAGCTGCCTTCCGCAAGTCCTGAGGGGACAATTCAGAGAACAATGCAGCTTAAATCACATCTTCTGACCTGCAAGTTCTTGACAATGGTGCAACTATGGCACAGAAACGACAAAGTGAAGCTTATTTTCTTCCTGAAGCGTCGCCCACCTCGTGAGCCAACATCCTGTAGAGCTCCTCTTTAGAGATGGCCAGTCTCTCCCTGTCGGTGCTGTCCACCACCAGAATAATGAACTGCAGAGACAAAAAAAAAGAAAAGAAAATCAGAGAGACTTTTAAAGGAATTTAATGCAACACGATGGGTGGGCATATCCAATCGTTCTGACCCCTAAGCCAACAACCTCTTCTGAATGAGAAATAGGAGCCTTCAATGACCGGAGACCAAAGAAATGTTTTGTCTGGAAAGAGGCGGCACTAAAATCAAATCGACTCTAGCAGAAGTTGCAAATGGGCTGACATGGTGTATTTAACATGCAAATATCACACCAATCATGAGCAGGTGGTCACATCACTACTTGACTTGAACAAAGGGATGGACACATTCAGGATGCAATAGGCAATCTAGAAACTTCAACTTATATAAAAGGATTCTCTGTGCTGATTTGAAAATCCTTGCATTTGTTTTTAAGCCACTTTAATGTGAAAGATGAACAAGGATAAACTCTGTTGACCTTGCTCATTCAAAAATAAAGAAAAATTGCAATTAGTAGATGAAACATAAGTGATACCAGGCCACACCGATATCAGCACACTTGTGTTTTCTTTTTATTCCTTTTTTGTAAAGGGATAAAACATGAATTATCTAAATAAGACAATAGAGATGGTTTTACTCCACTGTAGTTTTATTTTAACATAAACCTGAAAGTATTTTAGGAAAAAACAAAAACTTAAAGCTGTTGATTTAGACACCTAAAGTGAAATCAGAAACTGCTCAAATTAGTATTGGTAGCGTAAAGTTTTACCAAAACTGGGCACTCAAAAGCAACAACAAAACTCTTGATCAACAAGCTTCCAATTTTTGTGCAGTTACAGTTTTTATTAACTTAATGTTTAGTTGAAAGAAATAAATGAAATAAGTAAATAAAAGAAAGAGTTCCAGTTTCCTTTAGGCTCCTTCAGAACCGCTGTAATACAGACTGCTACAGGAGATCCTGCCTGCCCACAACCATCAGCATCTACAATAATGCTGAAGAAACTTGGATAATACCAGTTACAAAAACATTTGATTATTCTTTAGGATTAAAGTATTTTTAACTGAATTCACAATAGCCATAAAAGAACATGCTAATCTTCAACTTTAGAATTTTGTCACTGATATGCACAAAGATCAGAATATTTTTCAGAAATGATGCACTAAGATGTAATAAAAGCTGTTGTTAAATGACTCCCATCATGAGAGAAGTGTTGGTGGCGTTTCAGCATTGTTCCCAACACATCTGCCTCTCCTGTTCATTTTTTTTTTGTCCTTTTATATCCTAAGTATTGCGGCAGCTGACCCCAACTTTGCCTCTCAGACAGACTCCTTTGTGATAAAGCTAACCCAGCTGACATCAGCGACCCCTGCTGCAGTCTGAGCTCTGAATGACCGCACCAGCTGCCACTCAGGAGACGGAACATGGAAAATAAAAACCCAAGACAAAAGTGCTGGGAAAAAGTTTGGAACAATGCTGACCTAAAACGTAACGTGGTTCTCACCTCTGTGTTGGAGTAATAGGTGTTCCAGGAGGACCTCAGCGATTCCTGTCCACCTATGTCCCACATGAGGAAGTGGGTGTTCTTCACCACTATTTCCTCCACATTACTCCCAATGGTGGGCGATGTATGAACAACCTCATTCATCAGACTATACAATAATTAAAAAAAAAAGTTAAAGAACCTAAGAGCAGTGGAAAAAATTAGTTTATGTTTTCAGGATGGTTTCAAAGATTGTACTTACAATTGGTAAAGGATGGTGGTTTTCCCCGCATTGTCCAGACCCACAATAATCACCTTGTGCTCTGAGACAAAAACAGTTAACCAGGATTTTTTTTTTATGATCTGAGGAAAGACACAAACTGCACAGTTTACTGTAACAGCACTGCGTGGCAGAGAGGAGTGGAAAAAACAACTAAACGTGATGTTTTCAGTCAACACAAAGCACCCCTGACACCCACAGCAGCACATTTTAAAAAAATAATCACTCTCTGAACTTCCTGTCTCAGTTTTCCCTGACATCACTTCTTACCATTCATAAGAACTACAGGGAGTATTTAGGCTGAATGAACACAGTAATGGAGCCAACATGAACATTTTTGTTCCTCTGAGTCGAGGAGGGAAGGAAGTTCTGCTGGTCTCGCTTTGCAGGATATACATTGTGTATTGCTTCCTTCATGGCCTGCTACCATGTGTTGATGACAAGCAATGAAATTTGTGCATGAACACAAAATCTCTTACCTGCTGTTTTATAAAACTAAGACACAACGGGAACAGATTTTATTCTCATCTTTGACTATTTTCCAGTCTCTGATTGAAGTATTCCCCTGAACTCCCTAAACTCTCATATTTTCCTATGTTGGAACCACAAACTTGGACTTTGTATTTTATGTGAAAAAATACAAACTAGTGAAAATTTAACTGGAAAGAAAAAAAAAAAAAAATATATATATATATATATATATATATATTTAAAAAAAACTAAAAAAAAAAAGTTTTTTTTTTTTTTTTTTTTTAAATCAGGAGGGTGAACCCCTTTCAAAGTCTCAAATTTTTTCTTGACTCTTGACGTTCCCTTGACTCTCAGTGTTGTCCTGTATTTAGCTTTATCCATCTCCTGATTAAGTGGGACCCCACAGAATGATGCTACCTACCACCACTGTGTGGATGTTGTGTTCTGAATGTGCAAAACAAAAGTTCAGCTTTGAGCCAGAGCACCTTCTTTACGCGCTTCTGTATATGGCATGTCAAAAGCTGCAAACAGAAATTGTTATTTTTTTTACCCCAACAACCGTGTTTTCCTTTTCCACACAGTCCATATTTATGAAGAATTGCCCTGTTAACATATCCCATAAGTTGTGAATACTGCAGCTTTTCTTATATGCTTCTCGGACTACAGCACAGCTGTACCCTTGTTCTGCTGTACTCATATGTTTGGGATATCGTTTCTAGAAACCTAATCCTGCTTTAAACTTCACTAAAACTTTATCCTTTATAAACACGGCTAATCTGTAGTGAACAGTCTAAATAACAATACAAAAATGAAATATAATCACTGCTCTTAGATGATATTTATTATGGCAATTTAAAATAAAAAGCTGCAACACAAAACTATGAAATTTAATAGCCCTTGTAAAGACAACCTCACAAATGTTCAAACTGTAGTAACTAATGGCAAATTCTTTGAGATACTCACCATGCAGTTAAGCTCGTGTCTCTCCCAAAGAAAGCTCAATTAAGAATGTAATCTATGCATTAACTATGTGGAGTTTTCTGTTTATGCTACACAAAGAGTTCCTGTCCGTTCTTAGCCAATGCAAATTGATTAATCTTGCTTCCATGCCATCTAAACTCATTGTGTTGCCTTCTTTAAGCACGCTGTGTGGGAGTTATTTTAAGAATCCAGTCTAGTAAAATATTTTCCTTCCTTCAGGCACTTTGATTTAGTTCAGTCGCACGTATCTACTCTTGTTCTCACCTCCACTTCTTTTATTTTCTGTGGAACCACCAAAAAAGAAGCAGACAATATCTTTGCAGCAGAGTTTCAGAGAATCTGTAATGGTTTCATGTGAAAGCTTTGTGTGCGCGCGGCCATGTTTCCAGTCAGTCTAGTCAACAAGTTAAAGTCTCCCAACATAACTTTATTGTTTATGATTAATCTGGAAATTTTTAAGCATTTTAATTGACCCCAGGTTCATTAAAGCAGCTCAGAGTAATATTGCTTTTATTTCCCCAGTACACACAATAAAACAACTCAACGACCATCATCAAAATATTATTAAATGTAGAAACTAAGTATTTTGCAAAAATGAAACCACTATTGATGCAAGTTACTGATTAATTCATCTAAAGTTGACTAATCATATCGATCAACTAACAATTAACCAATAAGTGACCATTTAAAACAACAAAAAAAACCCCAGATGTTTCTCTTGTATGGAGAGGATCCACCGTCTTTCCGGAAAACAAAGGCTAAATTTTCATAATATGTCCAATTAAAAAAAAACCAAAAAACAAACAAAAAAGGACATTGTGAAACTTAAGGAGCTTGTCAAGTGTTTATATTTCAAAACAGAGCCACAAAAAGTGCATCTTGCATCCTATACCAACTCTGACAGTTTATCTTTCCCATTCTAGTATGGTGGTCAAACTACAGTACTAAAAGAAGGTCTAAGCAAAAGTTATTAATTGATTGAAAATAATTTTGATCTTATAAACCAATAATGAACAATTAATCACAAGTCAATTGTCTACATGCCTAGAAACCCCCTCCCCCAACTCCAAAATAGTCAATTAGCAGTAGTTCTTATAAAATTTGAGAGAAATTAGATTTCAATTTTCTTCAAGGTCAAATAACATGACCAATATAAGAACTATAAAAATACCCACTTCATCATTGCCATGATCTAAAGTCACAAGAATCACAGAATATATATATATATTTTTTTATTTTGTCCTATTTTAAAATGATGCAGCTTTAACAAGCTGATCTTAACTGGGTAAGTCGTTGAGGAACTTAGCAGGCGGCCGCAGTCGGATTAACACACATACTGCTTACTGCTTTTAGACTGCCAACTGTCACATTGTAACAGTGGTACTTGATGGGTGGGACACCTTTAGTTTCCACACCATTACTGTTTGTGTTTTTCCATACTGTAAATATTTCCTAGTAGGACTGAATATCTTGATAAGTGAAGGAAGAATGTAGCAGATCACCAGCAGCGGGCCAGTGGGCAGGTAGGGGGGAAATGTTGTGTTATGTTATCTTCCATAGAAGTAATAAACAGCTTAGGTCACTCTGGTATCACATAAAAAGGACAAGGCTCAAGTCATCTTCAATTAAACATTGTTCTTTATTATAAAACCATGGTCCTTCTTTAGAAAATAACAGGTGTAGGGCTTGGCCACACCACAATGAACTATGTAATAACGTGTGAGCAAAGTTTTAAAAGACTTCATAAAAAAAAAATAAGTTGTACAGTGTGCCGTTATACACAGCTAATATACAGGTATCATCGTCACTGGGAGGATCTTGGAGTTTCTATCTTTTATGTCAACGTTTTCGGGCCAGGAAAAGCATTTCAAAACTTCTATAAAACCCTGTACTATCCATTTTTCGATGGAGTGGAGCACTGTAGAAACTTTTATCTAGCTCATCAAACTCTTAGAAAGCCCATGATAAGTTATGCAATGCTTTGTGTCCTGGTTAGTGAACTAAAGCTGATTGACAAACTGGATAAACTGAGGCAGGCTCTCTTACTTAATGTAATCATGTCGTCCACTAGGTGATAAACAGATTAAGCACCGCAGTGGTGGCTCGGATAGACACATTGAGAGTTTTTGTTGTTGTTTTGTCATTCAACCCGAACAAAGAAAAGGACAACTCAGAGCCGAAGAGATGCGTGGCGAGATAATTCACCCCTTCATCTGTTGTTGCGGCTCTTGCTGCTCACTTCAAGCTAACGGGCTTCCATCATCTCCGGTAGACTTGAGCTCGCAGTGAACCGTAACAGTGTCATTGCTATTTTTTATTTTATCTCCAAACACGACACCTACCTTGGTTGCAGAAGTAGCTCCACAGTTTTGCGAAAATCAGGCCCATCGTTCTGATCGGTTTCGGGGTGGTCGACTAACAGCAGCCCTTTAGCTTCTCTCCGCTCCCTGCTTGTCCACACCGTGCGGCGGCGGTCCGAGCTTGGCTGCGGTAGCTAAGAGTAACTGCACATTTTCTCTACGACAAAGCGCCTTCCCAAAAACAAAGACTCCATGCGCGTCCGTTTCTTTAAAATATACCCAACGAGAGGGTATGCAAGACTCGAAATGCAAGACACAACAAATCGGACAAAAGGCTGTTAAGCGGAACGATACGTCCACACAGCTGTGTAGGACTTCTGCCAGTTAGCTGCTCACAGAAGAGCAAGCCCGACTATTCGCTTATAAGCGTGTTACGTAATGACGTAACACTACTTACGTTATGGTTTTTGTCATGTGACTTTCTCAGTGACGTATGCGGAAGCAGTAGTCAAAACAACCAGATCAGAACCATGCCGGAAGTATGGAATTACAAATTTCGGTAAAGTTTATCTGCTTAAAATCAGTATTAATGCTAATTTTATGAATGTTCACAAAAAGCGAACTTGTTAAACAGGTCAGAGGTGTCGGTTATTATATCATTACCTTAGAGCCAATTTATTATTATTTTTTTACAAAAATCAATATAACCATTGAACACATGGTTTTGGAATTATGTATTAGGACTTATTCAAAGCAGGAATCATTTATCGCAGTCAAGTCTCTGAAAGAGTTCCAGAAAAGTCTCCAGTCAGTGATGTTTATCAGTATTTCAGTATGTCCAACAGCATTTTTGAACACAGTTTCTGTTAACAGAATCACGTCCTGATGCACCCTGGAGAAATGTCAGTCTTTCCAAAAATCTCCCTGAAGCCAGAAGTGACAGAATATCTTAGAAATGTCTTCCTAAACAAAGAGGTAAGTATTTTTTTGGAAACAGATTATAATCTTGAGTTGTGAGCTTGAGCATGCTATGCCATAGTTGGGATTTTTGTCTTATTTTTACATAACATTCTGCTTGCAACAACACATGCAACAACTGCCATCTTGTGTAAGAGATAACTGATGAGTCTTTTGCATAACTGTCTAATATTTCTCTGGTCTTTGTTTTACTGAATTGTTTAAATTCAGTTATATTGGCGGTCTCTTAAGCACAAAACTGCCTGTTTAAGTTTATGGAACATTATCTCTGTCTGATTTAATTCCAGACTTTGACTAGGCCATTCCAAAACCTTTATTTTTGTTTCTTCAGATTTAGAGTTGCTCGTGCGCTTTGGACCATTATCCTACAGCAGTATCAAAGTACACATGAGCTTAAGATCATGAACTGATGGCCCAAATGAATCATCAATATTTTTCTTGCTAATTGTGAGGCGATTGTATTTATTTATTTTTTTGGTTAGAGTTTTTTTCAAGCCTTCCTGGATAAGTTTTCAGTGCACTCTTGGGGGTAAGTTTGATAGCTTGCTACTCTGGGAAGGTTAACCTTTGTCCATGTTTTCTCCATTTGTGGATAAAGGCTCTAACTTTGATGTTCAGTTGAGTCAATAGGGGTGACAATAATAAGGACTGGGTGGGATCAGTGAAAAAGTGGGTAATAATCACAGATAAAACATGATTTAAGAATGGGAGGCAAATTGCATTTTTAAAAAGGATCCAATATGTTTTGATGTTTTCATATCATCATTTGAAAACAACTTTTGGTATTTACTCAGGTTTCTGTTCTGTTATTAAAATTAGGCGCCTGTACGTTGGGGTTCACCCCGGTGAACGAGAGGGTAGCATCCCTCCGCCTACGGGTGGGGGGACGGGTTCTGACTGTCGTTTGTGCTTACGGGCCGAACGACAGTTCAGATTACCCACCCTTTTTGGAGTCCTTAGAGGGGGTACTGGAGAGTGCTCCTCCTGGGGACTCCCTTGTTCTGCTGGGGGACTTCAACGCTCACGTGGGCAACGACAGTGAGACCTGGAGGGGCGTGGTTGGGAGGAACGGCCCGCCCGACCTGAACTCGAGCGGTGTTCTGTTGCTGGACTTCTGTGCTCGCCATGGATTGTCCATAACGAACACCATGTTCAAGCATAAGGGTGTCCATATGTGCACTTGGCACCAGGACACCCTAGGCCGCAGTTCGATGATCGACTTTGTCATCGTTTCATCGGATCTGCGGCCGTATGTCTTGGACACTCGGGTGAAGAGAGGTGCGGAGCTGTCCACTGACCACTACCTGGTGGTGAGTTGGCTCCGGTGGTGGGGGCGAAAGCCGGTCAGACCTGGCAGGCCCAAACGTGTTGTGAGGGTCTGCTGGGAACGTCTGGCGGAATCCCCTGTGAGATGGAGCTTTAACTCCCATCTCCGGCAAAACTTCGAACACGTCCCGGGGGAGGTGGGGGACATGGAGTTTGAGTGGACCGTGTTCCGTGCCTCCATTGTCGAGGCGGCCGATCGGAGCTGTGGCCGCAAGGTTGTCGGTGCCTGTCGCGGCGGCAACCCTTGAACCCGTTGGTGGACACCTTCGGTGAGGGATGCCGTCAGGCTGAAGAAGGAGTCCTATCAGGCCTTTTTGGCCTGTGGGACTCCGGAAGCAGCTGATGGGTACCGGCGGGCGAAGCGGCATGCGGCTCGGGCAGTTGCTGAGGCAAAAACTCGGGCATGGGAGGAGTTTGGAGAGGCCATGGAGAAAGACTTCCGCACGGCTTCGAGGCGATTCTGGTCCACCATCCGGCGTCTCGGGGGGGGAAGCGGTGCAGCACAAACACTGTTTATAGTGGGGATGGTGTGCTGCTGACCTCTACTCGGGACGTTGTGGGTCGGTGGGCAGAGTACTTCGAAGACCTCCTCAATCCCACCAACATGCCTTCCACTGAGGAAGCGGAGCCTGGGGACTCTGGGTTGGGCTCTCCAATCTCTGGGGGCGACGTTGCCGAGGTGGTTAAAAAGCTCTTCGGTGGCAAGGCCCCGGGGGTGGATGAGATCCGCCCGGAGTTCCTTAAGGCTCTGGATGTTGTAGGGTTGTGTTGGTTGACGCGACTCTGCAATATCGCATGGACATCGGGGGCAGTTCCCCTGGATTGGCAGACTGGGGTGGTGGTCCCCCTGTTCAAAAAGGGGGACCGGAGGGTGTGCTCCAATTATAGAGGGGTCACACTCTTAAGCCTCCCTGGCAAGGTCTATTCAGGGGTCCTGGAGAGGAGGGTCCGTCGGATAGTCGAACCTCGGATTCAGGAAGAGCAGTGTGGTTTTCGTCCTGGTCGTGGAACACTGGACCAGCTCTACACCCTCGGCAGGGTCCTGGAGGGTGCATGGGAGTTCGCCCAACCAGTCTACATGTGTTTTGTGGACTTGGAGAAGGCGTTCGACCGTGTCCCTCGGGGAGCCCTGTGGGGGGTTCTCCGGGAGTATGGGGTACCGGGCCCTTTGATACGGGCTGTCAGGTCCCTGTATGACTGGTGTCAGAGTCTGGTCCGCATTGCCGGCAGTAAGTCGGGCTCGTTTCCGGTGAGAGTTGGACTCCGCCAGGGCTGCCCTTTGTCACCGATTCTGTTCATCACTTTTATGGACAGAATTTCTAGGCGCAGCCAAGGTGTTGAGGGGATCCGATTTGGTGGCCTTAGGATCTCATCTCTGCTTTTCGCAGACGATGTGGTCCTTTTGGCTTCATCAGATCATGATCTGCAGCTCTCGCTGGAGCGGTTCGCAGCCGAGTGTGAAGCGGCCGGGATGGGGATCAGTGCCTCCAAATCCGAGGCCATGGTCTTGAGCCGGAAAAGGGTAGAGTGCCTTCTCCGGGTCAGGGGGGGTGTCCTGCCCCAAGTGGAGGAGTTTAAGTATCTCGGGATCTTGTTCACGAATGGGGGAAGAAGGGAGCGGGAGATCGACAGGCGGATTGGCGCAGCGTCTGCTGTCAAGCGGGCGCTGTACCGGTCCGTCGTGGTGAAGAGAGAGCTGAGCCAAAAAACGAAGCTCTCGATTTACCGGTCGATCTACGTTCCCACCCTCATCTATGGTCATGAGCTTTGGGTCATGACCGAAAGAACGAGATCGCGGATACAAGCGGCCGAAATGGGTTTTCTCCGTAGGGTGGCTGGGCTCTCCCTTAGAGATAGGGTGAGAAGCTCAGTCATCCGGGAGGGACTCAGAGTAGAGCCGCTGCTCCTTCACATCGAGAGGAGCCAGTTGAGGTGGCTTGGGCATCTGGTCAGGATGCCTCCTGGACGCCTCCCTGGTGAGGTGTTCCGGGCACGTCCCACCGGGAGGAGGCCCCGGGGAAGACCCAGGACACGCTGGAGGGACTATGTCTCTCGGCTGGCCTGGGAACGCCTCGGGATTCCCCCGGAGGAGCTAGAAGAAGTGGCTGGGGAGAGGGAAGTCTGGGCCTCCCTTCTGAAGCTGCTACCCCCGCGACCCGACCTCGGATAAGCGGAGGAAGATGGATGGATGGATGGATGGATATTAAAATTAGTTTAAAATATATTTGTAAGAGTTAAATGGAGCTATAAAAATCTATAAATGCTTTAAACATTTAGAAAAGGCTTTAGAACAACCTTAGAATTTAGCTATTTTTTTAGAAACTGTGGAGTAATCACGATCAAGACCAATACTACATTTCCTAGATTAATCTTTAGATTATTATCAGTTATTTAGAAGCTGTGTAGTACTCACTTTTACCCCAGAAAAGGAATTAGATTAGTCACTCTTTAGTTTATTTTATCAGAAAATGTAGAGCACTCACTATTTAGATGCAGAGACCAGATGCCCAGAGAACAATTTTGGATTAACATTGTTAGACTATTTTTTAGACTCCTGTTCTCCCAACCCAGAAATGGAATTAGACCAGAGGATACTTAGCAACCCTGAACAGGAGCACTTAGTTTACATACTTTAGATCAACATTAGATTATTTTTCTTCTTTTGCTCTTTCCTTTGGTTTGTTATTTTATTTGTATTTCCTTTTAATTCCCGTAAAGCACTTTTTGCTCTTTCTTTTGGTTTGTTATTTTGTTTGTATTTCCTTTTAAATCCTGTAAAGCATTTTGTATTGGCTTAAAAATGTGCTATATAAATAAAACTACCTTTACCTTTTACCTTTAACAATTGCCAACCATGGCAGTGATAGCATCATGACTAGGGCCTGCACAAAGTGAATAATTTTAAAAGCCTCCCTAATTCTTGAACTTCACCTCCAATCTGCAGCTAGATCAGGATTTTGCAGCCATTACAATCCAAAGAACCATTACAACCTATTTAGAACCACAAATGTGACATGAACTTGTGAAAAAATCCAACTTTTGACAATTTTTGATTTATGTCAACTATAGAAAATGTATTGTCATTTTTAAGGAACCTTTTAAGAACTTTTTATGTTTATATTTAGGTTTTGAAATAAAGAAAATTGAAGCACTATCGGGATGTTATTTGTGGAAAAGGATGCAAGAAATTTTCATTGTGAAAACTCAATGCAATTATTCAATGAAAACCTGCTAAAATCTGAGTTTTTTTTATTATTTCTATATTTAAAACATCAGTTGGCCATTGTACAAGGACCAAAGAGGCAATTCTGCCTCTTGAACTGCAGATTGCAGACAGTTGAGCTACAAGGTTGACATTTAGTCACGATGAAATTTTCCTGCAGAACATTGATTTTAAACACATTGAATCTAGTTTTAGAATGGATAAAGCACACTGCCATTTAGCAAGTAGCCTGACCTCAACCCCGTTGAAAATGTACTGGACTATGTTAAAAACTCTGAAACTATGCTAACCCATTGAACTACCTGATCTGAAAATGAAGTGTTTTTCATGTTGGCTGTAAATTGTTCAGGTGTTAGCTGCTGTGGATACCCAGGAGGCAGAAAGTCGTTTCCAGAAGCTGCTCACGTGTTTGTCTCACCCGCCTTCTTCCACATGTGTGCGAGCCAGCACTCACCTGGCTCCTCTGGAAGATATCAGGCTCAGTCTGGAGAAAGAGCTCGAGAAGGTGAGCAAGAGAATTTACGTGTATCAAGTTTTCACTAGAGTCACAGATGAGACACTTATTTTTATTTCTGAAGCAGCAGAAATGCGGCTCGTCAGCAGAAGTACCGTCTGTCCAGATTGTTTCACACCCAAGAATCACAGATGTGCTGCTGCTTCCTGTTGACGGCCCGAGGTATGCGAGGAATGCCGGGACATAATTCAGAATGTCTCTGCAGCTCGCACTCAACATGAACCCAAAACCTCAGCTTGGAAATTAAATGAATAACTATAGAAATACATGTAAGAAATGCATGTGTTCCTCTGAATCCTCAGGGCGGTGGAGCGGCTGAGCTCTGAGTTGGTGGTGGGCGCTCAGTGTGGCAGCGCCGTACTGAGAGGAGCTCATGTCTTCGCCCCAGGGATCGTCGCCAGCCCCAAGTGTAACACAGCTGTATTTAATATCACTTCAACTGTCTTCCTTATGTCCTCCAGCAGCTCTTCATGTTGTGCTTTTGTCTTCAGACATGAAGGCGGGAGACATGGTGTCGGTCTTCTCTGATTTAGAAGGAAGGTGTACTCGTGGAGCGACAAGCTTCCAGGGAAACAAGGTGTTTGTGGGGAATGGAGTTGCCGAGATGGATCGGTCGGCCATCTTCGCCACTGAAACCCCGGCCAGGTGGTCGAATGTTTTCTTTTTTTAACCAGTAGCAAGCCAAGAAAGTTTCAGGATAATGTGAATGATATGAGAAGATGATTGCGGAAAAACTCTGTTGGGTTGAGATTTTATTGTAGATTTAAGTCCATCTAGAATTTCATGAGAGCTCTGCCTAAAATGTCTTCATACTTGGGCAGTGGTTCTGTACTAATTGAACACTTATCTTTTTTTCAGATTTCTATCTGTAAAAATACATATAAAAAACGATCATCTTCCTTCCACTATACAATTACATACTCATTTATTTTCATGAAGCTTTTCGTATTTATCTGGTACTTCTTATTACACTATTTTTCTGCTTTAGCTACTAAAACAAGTTATCTTTAACAGAAATAAAAGAATAAACTTAAGTGTAATAATTTTTTAGATGTAAATAAAAAATTGGCATTTTTTGCTGTCTGGTCTTTAGCTGTTTTCACTATGTATAACTTAGACAGTTTTTTAATAGAGAACTGAGTTCATTTTGATTTTGCTAGACATCCCGACTTTCAACACATTTTAAAGCCGTAAAACAACCATTATAACTATTTAAGGAGGAAATGTAATTTTTGCTATATCCAAGAAAATAAATACTAGATACAACACACTTCATCAGAAAGCAGAAGTGTTTATACCTGTACACCAGTGCTCATAAGGATCTCTATGGTGACGTGTGTTTCCAGAGGTGTGGGTGTTCGGATGGTGGATCCACTTTACAAGAGTCCCTCCTTCGACGGTGTTCTGCCCAGCATGGTGTTCCTGCAGGTATTTCTGTCAAAGCCTATTAAAGCGAGGATGATAAATTGGTCATCTGATAAACTCGGGCAGAGTCCAGACTTTATTTAATGAAGCCTGTGAACTTTCACCAGTTGAAGCTGCTCTGCATAATCTGCTAACATTGCCTTCTTTTTTGCAGAACCTTCCGTCTGTGGTGGTGGGGCATGTGCTCACGCCCCAACCTGGAGAACGAATCTTGGATATGTGTGCTGCCCCTGGAGGGAAGACGTGCCACATTGCTGCCCTCATGGGGGATAAGGTACTGTGGTAGATTTTGATGTGGACTCTTTAAGTAAAAAATGTTGCTCCTCAACAAGTTTTCTGTTGCTTATATGCCAATGAATGGAGGGTGGGCTTTTCGTGGGGCTTCACAGTTTTTTGCTTGTTTATTTATTCTTTTTTTTTTTTTTACTTTTATGACAGTTTCAGCACATGATTTGTGAAATATATGTTTCTTGTAGTGACGCTCCTATTTTCTATAAATAATTAAAAACATTTTCGCAGAATTAGAGTACATAGTTATTAGAATTGAAGTCCTCCTTGACTGTCCCACACAGGGAGAAGTTGTGGCCTTGGACAGAATCCGAAACAAGATCGACCGCATTCGTCAGAACGCACAAATGCTGAGTTTGCAGAGCATCAAAGCTTTCTGCTTCAACAGCACTCAGGCTGTTAGTGACGAGCCAAAACAGGAAGCTGAAGGTAAAGCATGACATCTTTAAGCCTTTTGTGTGTCTCTGGTTGAGTTAAATAACAAGCAGTCTACTTTTCCCATTACTCCAGGACCTCCCTTCCCTCCGGAGAGTTTCGACCGGGTTCTGCTGGACGCTCCCTGCAGCGGCCTGGGTCAGCGGCCCAACATGGCCAGCACCTGGAGCCTGAAGGAATTCTGCTCCTACCCGCCGCTGCAGCGCAAGTTGTTTCAGGCTGTAGGCCTTACTACACACAGATACAACACTTCTGTCGTTTACTCATTTTTACCTGTAGAGGACAGCATTGGACACTAATCACGTTTAAGTGAAACAAAGAGCTTCTGAAGAATACCATGTGTCCTTTAGGCTGAAAGAAGCAAACTCTAAATCAAATATATTTTTAAGTCTGTTCTCAAGTTTTATTAAGATATTAGTTCTATAATATTAGTAATTAGATTTGGGCTTCTTTTTCTAATTACATTTGGTGTCTAGATAGAAAATAGCTGCTCAGGAATCATTTTTCTGTTGACGCATAGAAAAATGTCCACTGTCCATAAGGTGATTTCTCTGAAGATATATTCATCCAATCTAAGATATATGTGACAAGTGTGAATAAAACCATTTATAAGATGTTAAGAGTTGGTTACCTTTAAGTCTTATGAAGCAAAATTATCAAAGACATTTTAGGAAGTTTTTAGAATCTAAAGCAAGTACTTATGCTTATTTAAGACTTATTTTATTCATGTTCAAACATTTGTTTTTGTGATAAAACTTTTGTTTCCTTCTGATGCTTGTTAATTTGGGAAATTTCCCAACTTCTGACTGAGGGGAAAACTGTGAAAATTATGAGTAAGGGTGTAAAATGACTTCAAATATTGAAATACTTTTTCTGATTTCTTAAATTTAGCCGGCTATAAAAAGTATTTTTAGATAAACATTTAAGATTTTCGATGCTCCCAACAAGCTAGAGTTAATTGCAAAAATAATTCATACACTTTGAATTTTTTCACAATCTGTTAGATTACAACAGGAATATTTGGTGGGGATTTTTGTGATGGCACAAAATAAAGTAATGCATAATTGTGAAGACACAAAATTTCACCTCCAAATAAAATGTGGTTTAGTACTTTAGAATTCCTCTTAACTTGTAACCGTCTAATTTAATCTCATTATAAATACAGCAGTTGTCTAAAGTTGTCAGAGGTTTGGTAGAGGACATTAATGAATAAACAGTAAAGACTGAGAAGAAAGCTCTTGATGAAAGACAGCCATAAAAAGCTTTTTTGCTATACAAAAAAATCTTCATACATAAAACTTCACATAAATATTGGGAAGTAAATGCTCTGCTCACATGAGATTGTCATTCAACTTTTTTGACTACATATAAATGTTACATGTGGTTGAAAGCAAACATCAGCATCTACAAAAACTCTAGAGACAATTGTATCATTTGCAACATTTAATCTCCCTCTGTTTTGAATTGAATCAGGACTCGTCACTGCATAAGCACCTCTAACACTTACGATATGATCTCTTTACATTTAAAGAATTAATTAGTCTTTGTTGCTGCAGGCGGTGCGGTTGTTGAAGAAAGGTGGAATTTTGGTCTACAGCACCTGCACCGTGACTTTATCAGAGAATGAGGAGCAGGTAGCCTGGGCCCTCAACACCTTTCCCTGCCTCTCTCTGCAGCCACAGGTAGAGTACGTTCACTGCATGGAAAGATTCAAAGCTCAAAGATATGAGGAGATGCCACTGAAACTTCTCGCCTCTCCCAGGAACCTCACATCGGTTCAGAGGGCATGCTGGGAGCCGGACTGTCACCTGAGCAACTACGCCTCCTCCAAAGATTCAGTCCTGAGCTGAGCTGGGAGCAGACAGACACGACAGCGCCCCTCACCTGCAGGGCAGACACAGATACCATCGGCTTCTTTATCGCCAAGTTCCTAAAAACATGACTGGAGGATATGCTTTCTTGCACCCAGGCGGGGGGGAACTGTATTGCTTACACTGACACACTGTGTTTACTTTGATGGGCCATATAAAACGGGCAAACTCACTCTAGTTTACAGCATCTGCCTCTTAACAGCTGCTCTTTAAAACTGCAGGCCATATAGGGATAAGCTTTACAAACACAGAGCAGGAGAGGGAGGGAAACTGAAGGAGCACTAGCAAATGCAGCAATAGCAGCGCTGCGGTCGCCATAACAACAGTGACGACACAGCTGCCATGGTGACGGTGGATTCAGGAAGTAGCTTACAGAAAGAGGTCATAAGAGGTATTAACAATTCATTGGTGGTGCAGACAACCGGGATGTGTAATTAGTCTGTCTGATGCTCAAGTCTGCAGAGGAAAGTTATGTTGTGTTCACTTTTTGTCACATCTGCTCATTGCCGTCTTCATTCAGTTTTTATAAACAGTGTGAAGATTTATTCAGTACTGAGAAACTGAAGTACTTTTTTAATGCAATAAAAAAAATCTACATGAAAAAATGTAAACTTATTCTATCTTTTTTAAGTTGTTTTTATGGGACAAAAAAAATTATTAAAATTGCTGTTTACAATGGGCCACTATGAGATAAGCTATACCTGTGTACATATGCAGATACAGCATATGTTTTACAGTACTTACACAAATTTGACAAACTATGATATAATTGCATTTAAAAAAAAAATAGAAATAACTATAGTCACTGCTGATTATTTTTCTGGATTAGTCTGATGTTAAAAATACACACAAAAAAGTCCATGTCATAATGTTTTTCTGCTCTTTATAGCTTTGCACAAGCGTTGAGCAAGATAATTAGGTTATCAACTCTAATTGAGTCTACAGTCAGCTGCTTCTCAGACATGTCACTCGTAGCTTGCAAACTCGTTTAAAACCAGTATGGTGTGGGTGGTGCTCCTTAAGTCTCCACACCATGACTGTCTGTGTTTTTGTGACAAGAAGTGTTTCTAGACAGCCAAAATTGCCTCTCTTGAACAGGCAGGACAAGTGTATGAATTTGCTCTCAGCCAGCTGACTGGCTCCTAGACTGAGGTGTTGGAACATTTTATGAAAAACATGTTATACCTTCAGAATTATATATAAAATTTTTTATGCCCATCTCAAATTAAGGTCCTCTCAATTCCTAAACAATCAAATCCAGTCGAGATTCTTCAAACAGTGAAACCACCCTTTAATTTAGCACCAGATAGAAATCTCAAATCAGTTCATTATTCAGCTAAATCATACAGAGGTCACATTGGAGACAATACCGAATTGCAAGCACCATATGGTATTTTTGTTTAGTTTCTAGAGCAAATATTTTAGTACACTTGAAATAAGATTTTACTAATTTACAAGTAACTTTTCGGTGAAATAAAGGAGCTTGTTTAAGTCAATAATTCTTTAATGTTGACTAATTGGCAGATTGTTTTTCACTTATAATGACATTTTACAAATGACAAAATCTGCCAGTGGAAATAGAACTTTTTATCAATATTAAAGACTTATTGACTTATAGCTTGCCAAAAGTTACTTTTAGGTTAGTTTTGTCTTATTTCAAGTGTAATAAGATACTATTTCCAGTGTGATGACAGCAAAAATAATTTTAAAAACTACAAAACTTCCCCCTCCCCATGCACCCACTCCACTCCTTGACATAATGGTACAGTGAGGATTAGTCCCAGCACCCATATTGGAAAATGTCATGTTAATAGCCCACTAAATCAAGAATTCTGCTTTTTGGCTTACATTACTGACTGGCAAGGCCTGTCCATCTCCTCACTTGTGAACTAGACACCAAAATACTTAACTCCACTGTTTGAGGCAGAGACAGACCCCAAGTATAGGAGGAACTGTAGCGACCTTAGACATACTAAAACCTTTTATTTTAATCATATATTTTTTATAATGAAATAACGTTTTTAGGAAATTGCTATTACTCAATATGCATTGCACCCCTTTCTGTAAATATGGAAGCCATTGTGATAAGAGCAGCTTGAATTCTGATGTTTTTAAAAAGAGCCAATCAGCTGCACCTGAAGGAGGACTTGTCTATGTAGATGGCAGCCCTGCTTAAAGACGCGCCTTGCTATTTTAGACGCTCCATGTTGTCATTGATGTTGAGGTTGTCATGACGACTGGGGGCTGGGCGGGAAGGGCCGGTGAGCCTTCCTCAGTTGTTTTCTTTTTTTCTCCAGCAGAGTTTCTCCTGACTATTTATAGACGTAGCATCCCTTCTGAAACAGACTCCTTTGACAAACCACACATCAAGATCTTCCCCCGCCATTACATTTCTCTGTTGTCAACTTTATTCTTCATATTTATGCATTATGTACATACACATGTACACTATTATAAAATCTGTGAGGCTACAAATGTAGCATAGAAATAGTCTTTATAATTACACTTGTCAGGTGGGAACAAAAAGGTGGTGGTGGGAGGGTGGGTGAAAATAGAGGAGTCAAAATTTAAAAAAAAAGTGTCATGAAAGACGTAGCTTGAGCAGAAATATCTGGTGGAAACTGCACAGATCAGGTTGGGGGAGTGAACAGATGGTGGACAAGAACATTTAGAACACTTTCAGCTTGTTTTATGAATGAATATTTTAAGTGCAGAACATTCTGAACATTTCCTATAATTAACATTCTTTGTACTGTAAGAAGTGGGAGTCCAGCAGGGAATTCAACAACATTCATTAGAAAATGGGTCAGACTTGAGAAAAGATGAACCAGAATGGAGATTTCCTAAGTGTTATATGAAACCACGTCTGTTTAAACCTGGTATGAATCGGAAACAAAATGCAGGATAAAAGCTGTACCAATGTTAGAAAATGCTTCTGGACCCATAAGAAGAATAGTACTGCATGTTTACAGAGAAAGTTACTGGTGAGCTCATCCGCCTCAAAGGAGGCATAAATATGCTAAAAGTGAATGTCTGAAACTGCAGATACAGAAAGAAGAGAAGGAACTGAGCAGTGAAAATTGAACAGAAAATGTAAGGAGTAGTTTGACACTTTGGGGAAAATGCTTTCTTTATGTCTATATTTTCTGGTAAATATAAAGACTAAAGTCAGCACAGTCTCTTACAAAATCATGTGGGTGTATGTATGAGGATATTTCTCACTTTATTACTTTTGCAGTTAAAACTGTATGTTTTAAACTTTTGGGAAAAGTAAGTAAGGCTTAGGACGAAAGTTCTTGTCTAGTCTAAAATAATCATAAAGCTAAGCCAATATCCCTCCAAACCAGAATCAACCCTCATAACATGAAACATTCCAGCAGCAATGTATCATTAGAACATAACTATGCAGATACACCGCAAGGCAGGGATGTCCTCAAGGGCCATTTGCGGCCATTGGACAGATAATTTGTGACTCCTGACTGCAATTCAAAAACAGCACAAAGTTAATTTTTTTTTTTAGATCTGAATAAATTTGAAACTGGATGCCATTCTTTTAATTAGGCAAATCTGCAAAACCCATTTTAAGTTTTGGATATACAATTGACACAACCCCTTCCAACAAAACTATTTGCTTAATTAAAATATGGCAGCTTGGACAGAACTTTTATTTTTTTGGCCAGCAAGCTTTTTTGACTTAACGGTTTTGGACCATGTATCAGAAAATTTGAACATCTCTGCATTAAGGCATCCAAGCTATGCCCACTTTGTGTGAATGGGTGTGGCTTGTTAGTAGTTTTGCATTTTGGCTAAAATTATTGTAAAGTTAAATCCAAATCTCTTAAAACCAGGATCAACCTTCATGACAAGAACATTTCTTGCAGTACAGTAGCAGTAAAACAAAGTTAGATATAGTTCTTTTACTTATGAATAAAATTCTAAAAGGAATATATTTGTTGCAGTACTTTTGCATTATAAATACCGGTAAATATTTTTCAACTTTTTAATCCAGATAAGCAAATTTCCCAAAGTGCCAGACTAATCTCCAATTACAGCATCAAACCATGTTGGCCAGTAAACCTCCCACCCCTCCCCCAGTAGTCTGAAGGAACAAATTATTCAAGTGGTAGCAAGCAATAAAACTAAACAATAATAATAATATTAAAAATAATAACAATAAAAATTATAATGCTAATCACAGAAAGCACAGCTCAGAACAGAAAAAAATCTGCTGTTGTGTCATGCTTTATCAAAACACAGGTTTAAAATATGCATATTTAAAAATAGTCATGCATATCCACACATAATGTCTATGCATAGATATACACACACACATACTGTATATATATATATATATATATATATATAATATCTATGTAATCAAAATCCTGTAAAAGACGTGACAGCATTTACAAAGATGGGGAGAGAAACAGGATGCTTCAGGGTTTAGCAGCATGATGGGGGGGACGAAGAGTCCAGAAGGGCTTCAGCAGGACTTTGGTCTGTCATTGATGAATGTGTGAGTCTCTGGCCCACACCTCACCTGCCTCACCTCTCTTTTTGGGAGCCACCTTCCCCTCACGGTCCCTCTCCCTGTCCCGCTCGTAGTGGTGGTGGTCTCGTGCTGGGCGATGGTGGTGGTGAGAGCGCTGCTTGTTTCGTTCGTTGTGGTCCTGCTCGCGCTCTTTGGAGCGGTGATGTCCCTGGCCGGCCTCGTCCGCCCCGCTGCGGTGATGGTGGTGGTGGTGATGGTGGTTGTGGTCCCGGTGGGGCAGTGGCTCGTAGCGCTGCTGCTGCTGGGGGTGCCCCTCCCCTAATTCCTCGTCGTCATCGTCCTCCTCTTCTTCCTCTTCCTCCTCCTCGTCCTGATGGCGGAGCGGAGCCCGTGACTCGATGCGAGCCGAGTCCTTGCTCTCGCGACTCTCTCTGCTCTCGGGGGTCTCTGAGTCCAAAGTCTCCTGCCGGGAGAGGCCCCTGGCTTTGCTGCTGTGGTGGTGATGGTGGTGATGGTGGTTGTGATGCTCAGTTCTGGTGGATGATGACCTGTGGTGGATGTGTGGGGCTCTCTTGCTGGACTCTGTCCTTAAAGGCCTCTCCTCCTCATTGCTGTCCCCATCAGCCTCTATGTCTGCCTGCTCCTGGCTCTGGTGGTGGTGATGATGGTGCTTGTGATGGTGATGATGCTGGTTGTCTTCTTTGGACCCCTTTTGTTCCACCAACGCCTTTTCTCCTTTCTGCTCCGTTCCGTTGCCCTGGAAGCAGTGGCACTTTATTAATAAAGACAAAACAATGAGAATATCCAGGAAACCTCACTGCAAACCTCACAAAAAATATCACTCAGCACATCCAGTTCAGCACAGAATTACTTAGTGTCATGCACACCTACCCTGCATGGATCATCACACAAGAGCACAGAACTGTTTGTCAAATCCAGGAAAGATTTTAAGCTACTCTTTGCACCTCAGTCGCACGGCTTCGCCACACTTACCACACAAGCAAATATAAGCTCACTCCTCATCGGCATTGTCCTCATTCTCAGTCTTACATTTCCCAGAGTGATGGCAGTGGGTGGAGAAAGAGTGCAGGTAAACACCTTACCATTTGCAGACTTCTCTACTACTTGACTACAGACTGAGCATTAATAAAACAGGCATTTAAGTGAGCCTCCAAAACTATTCAAACTCTGAAAATTTCCCCCCATTTTTTTACTTTGCAACCATAAACTTCAGTGTTTTGTTGGTTGTTCATGTCATAGATCAACACAGGGAGTGTATGGTTTTGAAATGGAAAGACATAATGTGCTTTTACATTTTCTTCAAAAATCTGAAAGGTATGCCGTAGATTTGTGTTTGATCCTCTCTAATATGATACCCTAAAATGTAATCAACCAAATATCTTTAGACTTTTCTTAAAGAAAGATTATAGAAAAGGCTTACAGAGGCAGAGGCCCAGAGTCCCGTTTTTTGGTGTGGCAAAGATTATTTTTTTTAAAAACAAATGCATGTTTTGTAAACATTGTACTTTATGTAAAACCCCTAGGCCTATATCAGGTGAATTGCAATGTCAGTTTTTTCCAGTATCATGCAACCCTGCACCATATGGCGTTATTAAGGATGTATTCCAAATAAAGCTAAATGTTGCAAAATCAAAATGGCTTGTTTTGGAATGCAAACATGCAAACATCGACTGACCAGTACAGCCAGTTTTAACATTGCATTACTCCGACTGCACATGTGCTATTGTCCTTGTGCCAAACCCCTCGAGATTCGTACCTGCACGGCAGAGGCTGGCGTCTGTGCGCTCGGGAGGGCCCCTGCGGGCAGGTTTGTCAATACCGGGTCAGGAGGGCTGGAACTGGTGGGGTGAGTACTCCTCCAGTAAGCTTCGAGGTAATCAGCCATGTGCTCACACGCGTCTTCCAGCTGGTTCTCATCGAGGATGATATCAAACATCTCCTGGGAGAAGTGAGACAGTCCCAGTGTAAGGAAATGAAACAGACACACGGCTTGACCAGGTCAAGGAATATCAGACTGTACTGTTGAGAAATTGACTATTGGCACGTCGAGAGAAGTCTGCAGATGACAACAGACATGTTCAATGGTAAAAACTCATCCTACTCTTCATAAGCACAAAATGTCAGAGCTTATGTTGAACAAACATTCCTCCGAATAAAATAACCCCAACTTTAGCGATGAATTCTCAGGAAAACCTTCAACATTAATTCCCTGAGAACACCCAGGGCTATTTGAATTAAATTAAGCTTGTTCTTTTGCAAGCTGGGGGTGCTCACCCCACTTTCAAAAATAACATCGAAGCTGATTAATGAGTGGAAAAATTACTGTTGAGAAATATGAAGCTTTCAGCAAAAGAACCTGCTGAGAAAAAAAAATATTTCAAGTTTGAGCCAAAGAGCACTAAACTGAAAGTTATTTAAATCCCGGTCCCATTAGTGAAGATCTGTCTGTACTCACAGAAGGACACTGCGCCAACTTGTCAGCGGCCACCATCTGGACATTCAGGTGTTTGGCCTGAGACTTGCCTCTGGACTTGATGAGCCGCTGCAGCACCTGAAAGCAAGTAGGGACAGAAAACTAAATTAAAACAAGACTCATTCGTCTTCACCTAGAAAAAGGAGAACAAAATAAAATCCTTACAAACTCACAGTTGCTTAAGATTGCAGAACAAGACAATAGAGTCCAAGGAAATAGCAGCAGAGTTTTGGTTATTTTGAATAAAAATTGGTCAAGGCTACTTTAAAGGATTAGAGAATCTAGTCAACTTTAGAGAGTATTAAAGAGGTCTGGCTTAAGACTTTTGCATGATACTCCAAATCAAAGTAAGATTGTCTTAATCCTTTTGAGTCATCAGATGGATTGAAGTGATTAAACATAATTTATTGATTTGACTACTCCTCCCCTCTCTCTTTATAGGCAACGTTAGTTCTACAATATAAACCATGATTTTGTCTTTGTGGTAACAGGAAGTTCAACCATTAAAGTGAATTCATTATGTCTCACTGTGAACATCACCCACAAACTTAAAACCTATCATTTATATCTTTAGTATCTAATTTCATTTTCTGCATTACTCACATGCCTGTTTCGACTGATTGTTGAATCACGATCCTTTTTTTTTTTTTTTTTTTTTTTTTATACTTGGTGAAGGTCAGAGTGATGAATCAGTCCTCCCCTACATTTCTTTCTCACAAATTGGCAATCCCGTCTGACATACTGAAATTAAGATTATTGCCAGGGAGCGGCAAAGTTACAGGAAAACAACACATGCTGACAGTTTATGACACATTTGAACTAGTAATGCCTACAGAAAAACTTGTTTTCGTGCTGATTTTGTCTCACCTTGGGGGAGGTGATCTTCACGTAGACGATGATGGGGGCTAGGGATGTCTTCCCAAGCTGAGACGGATGGTTGATGGTGTCGGCATCCAGAACCACCAGCTGCAACGTACGGGCCAGTTCGAAAATCCGCTCAATCTCACTTTGGACTTCAGCTGAAAGGATGAGAGAGGTTAGAGCTGGGAAAACTTAGTTTTATACCAGCTGTGGAGTTGTATTTGGTTAAAGTTAGTGAAAGAAGTAAAATGTGAGACTTGGGTATAAAACCATTAGGACCTGAGGAGTAGGGCTTCTGTTCATTTCAGGTTTCATACACTTTTAATGCCAAAATTACACAATTTTTTTCCATTCTCTTTGCTTTTTGAGTCATTTTTAAATTATAAATACAAAAGTTCACCATGAATTTTTGCCAGGTATTTCATTGATCTAATATCAAACCTGGAAAAACTACAAACTAGAGGGAGAGATGAATAAGACTAATGAATAGATGCACAGATGAGTAAATGGATGGATGCACACAACCTTTAGACAATGGTACAGGAAACATGGTTTTAAATTTATAACATTTCCAGCCAACGGTTTCCTTTTTACCACACAGACCAGAAATACTTCACTCAAATTCCAGGCTTTTTCTGTTGCTCATTCCAATCAGAAGAATATTTAAATGAGTACAAATTTTTCCGGACAGAAAGAAAACCGCGCTCTGATAGATGGAACTTAAACAGTAAAGATTTGACAGGAAAACCACGTCTGTAAACATCCCAGAAAGACAGGAGTAAAAGTTTAAAACTCCCAACAGTAACTAAGCCTGATATAAACAGACAGCATGAAAAACGTTCCAGCTTTACTGCAGGGACCACAACTCATTTAAAGTGTCATTTTCCCAACAAAAAAACAAAGCAGAAAAATAATTGCTACTCGTTTTCAATAAGACGTTTTCTGCTCTAATCTTCCAGTAATCTTCTTTCAACCATCATATTTTATTCAATTACTTCATAAAGAGGGGGATATTTTTGTTAGTGAACTGACTCAATAGATCTCATGTGGGACTCATCAAATATAAAGGACGCACAATCATTTGTATCTGTTCTGCTATGTTTAGCTAAAGAAACAATTAGAGGAGAAAAAACAACAAGAAACAGACTAAATCATCATCATACAGTGTGGTAACTCTCTTAAATGACGAGATCTTTAAGTACAAATGATATAATAGCATGTTTTGCTTTCATTATTCACTTTGGCAGGGGCTCCTAGTGCTGCCGTAGCTGCTGACTGATGATTCTGGTGATAAATAGTCAAGATTAGCCTTTGTCGCCTTTATTTTGCTCAGGAATCCCTTTCATTCTAATCACATCTAAACTCTAATCAACATAAGTCATATCAGACCAGCTGTGGTGCTTGTTATCATTCCTCTACACCCAATCTTTCATTCCCCAACAAAGGGAGGCCAGCAAAGGCCACAGAGAGCTTTTGGGAGTTATCGTTATCGTTGTCAAGAGTTTCTATAATTGTTTCCTTCCGTGTTTGCGTCAACTGTTCTCCTTGAAAACATTATGAATCAGGGAACCCAGATGTTCCCAGGCTGATTTAGAGCAAACTTACCCAAGTTGGATCGTGTGTTGGAGCGCTCGATGATGGCGTGCTTGCTGGGATTGTTCAGTACCGAGCGTTTGGCAAGCGAGATATCCGCCGTGACACGGGTGATTGAAATTCTGAAATAAGAGAAGGATGGAGTTTATTGAATCAATTTGACTTGACAAAAAAAAAAAAAATATATATATACAATATTAATAGAATTTCTCCAAAACATAATATACAGAAATGCGGCATACCATGTTAAGCAGCAACAAAAAGGTGGTAGGACATAAGCTATGACTTTGGTCAAGCAACTGGTAGTGGTCCATAACCTGGAAATGACTTAAGTACGCAAAGTTTTAGTAATAATGATAAAAAAAACCCCAAAACGTGTCTTCTCATTTTACGCCATTTGAAATGCTGTGCTAAAACCTTAACAGACTTGCACAGAAATGAATGTCTGCAGAACTTCAGTCAGCTGAACCAATGTCGTTAAAAAAAAGAAGACAAATAACCTCATAACAATCACATGTCAAACACATTTATTCTTTTTGCTGTTTTGAGAAGCACCAACCAAATTCCATCATGTTCAGTCATATTGAAAGGAAAGCAAATACCTCTTTTAGTGATTTCTGAGAAACTATTTGGCTCACAGTAAAACAAACAAGATGGCTGAAAAGCAGAACAGATGATCAAGGAACTAATCTGTGTTTGATTTGGAAAAAAAAAAAAAAAAGCTAAATTCCTTGCATAGCTTTTATTTCAGTTCAAGATTTAGTGAATGGCCAGTAAAGTGAATAGTTCCTGGACAGGAAGAGTATTAAGCCACAATATTTCTGGCAACCTTATTACACAAATGTAAAACGTGTGTAATTTTATCTCACATGTATAAGATTTTACATTTGTTTAATATTTTACTGAACAATAAATTTTTCACATGTAATAGATTTCAAAAATTAGGTTAAATGTTTCTATAGAGTTCATGTCACATTGTATCAATTTCATATGTGAAATATGAAAAAAAAGTTCTACATGCCAAAGCTTTTAACACCTGTGCACACATGCTAGTATCACAAATCCTACATGTGAAAACAGTGGGGAAATGTTTCTACATATTAATAGGGATATTATATATTTAACATGTTATTATACAAAATCGACTCCAAACATGAAACACATGGAAATTTATCCCACATTTTAAGTTTTTACATTTTACTACATGATTCAATTTTCACATGTAAAACATCTGTGGAAATGTATTTACATAACAAGTGTTTCACTTCACTACACAATATGATTGTCACATGAAAAAAAACAAACAGAAATGTACTTTACATAGTACTACAAAATGCAATATCCAAACATGAGCGGAATTGTATTTAACTTGTGGAAAGTTTTCACATTACTAAAAAGTACAATTTTCACATGTGAAATATGTAGGACAATATTTTGCATGTTAATAAACAATACGATTTCCACGTGTTTCAGTTGTCTGGTAATCAGCAGTTGTGAGTTTGACACCAGTTTTCCCCACAATATGTTGAAGGGCCATTTAGCAAGGCTCAACCCTTAGTTGCAAACCTATTGCTGTATAAAAGCATGGGCATATATAAGAGATTCTGTATGTATACGACTTGTATTGTTAAAATGTCGTTTTAAAGGTATTTATAGGGCTAGTCCAATTTTACATGTACTTTCCATTTGACTCCCATGGGCGTCACACGTTATCCCTGGTAATTTATATGTTATCCTATTATTTACAGATGAGTATCACGTATAACCTCATTGCATTTAAGGAGAAGTGAGAAAATAACTGCCAACAAAGTAAAGACTGAGGGCAGAAAACACCCTGTTATCAGATTACAATCAAATGAGCAATGTTCTTTGCTGCTGCTGACAGCCTGAGTGGATCTGAAGTAACTTCATGGCTTCAGCATTGAATAAAAAGAACCCTGCTCTGCTCCAGGGCTCATTATGGCCTATTAAGGACATGGAGAGGACCTATTTAAAGCAGCAGCAAACATCTCCAGGCCAAGCAAACGTGTAACACACTCCCTTCTCTAACCTCAGGGGACAGATAAATACCAGCTTATTGACATGAAGAGCGAAAGAATTCAGGAAGGAAGTGGGATGAGAAGCTTGTGTTTTTTAACTTAAGCGCACTCACCTTCCCTCAAATCGATGTTTCAGGAAGTCAAACAGTGCTTTTTGCATCATGTCCGTCACCTGTTGACAGGAGATCGGTGAGAGATGGTGACCAAAAGTTGCCGTTTTCTCACACTGAATATGTCAAAGTTTTAAAATGCAAAGATTTGCTGCACCTCGTAGCCCTTCAGAGACGGTCCAACCAGAACTACGGGCCGCATGGAAGGCACAACGTCGTATGGAGGAATGTGTTCCGTCTTCAAAAACGGAGAAAGGAGAAACTCAGTTTTCAATAATAAGACACAAACACTTGTAAGAAATATATATTAAAAATGCTAGAACTTTACAGAACCATGACACAGTATGTCCCATTGAGCCTATCGCAACACAAACAGGCTTTGATGTCTAACACAATTAGCCAGTTAACTCAAGTTTTAACAATGTTAGTGGTTTTTGGAGTATATAAAAAGAGACCACTATAAGCAAAAATTTAATAAATTCAAAACAACTTCAGACGGAACGTATCGCATGTGTCATGGTCCATGTCAATACAAACAGAAAAAAAAGGAGAAGGTCATCGTACAGGGACGGTTAGTTGGAGACAGAAGATCAACAGAGGACACAGCTAGAAAAACAAGCTCACTATTGGGACAAGCTGGGATCTCAGTCTGAGGAGTTTCAGATCAGCATTCAGATCTGCTGTAGACTGATGTCACAGTAGATATCCACTATATTTAGTAAAGTTTTTCAGTCCATTATCTGGTTATTGTGCATAATTTACTTAGTTCGTAAATGTCAGATGAAATAATCTGTTGGAATTCTCCCTTTGAATATAAATCAGCGAATGTTGGTGACTTAAACTCCATTAAAATATAAACTGAAATGTTTTTTGCTAAGCTAAAGTTATTTCAGTCTCCAAATAAAACCCTTTGTTTGTTATTTTCTGTTCTCGTTAAAACCACTCCAACTTTCTTTCTTATTGGAACCGCAGATAAAGATCTATGAAAAGTATTAAAAGGAATTAATATTCACTTAAAACTCAAGTGTGTCTCTTGAAATGATGACAAATTTTTGAGTTACAATTGTGAACTACTGGTGTGATTTTGTTATTAAAGAAAAATAAAGCTATTTAAATTAAGAGTGCCATTTCCCTCCTTTTCTCAAATGTGAGATTATGTTGCTGCAAACATTTACTTAAAGTGCACATGAATTTAGTGTGATGTAATTGATTAACTTCAAAGTACAGTACTAACTTCTGTACAACAAGAAGGAGGAGGATCCTATTTCAATTTGACTTCATTTTGAATATTTCATCATCCCTAGATCGGGAAACAACACAATATTGAAGTTAGTTTCTTATATGACATTGTACTAATGGGATGTTTTAGAGATTTTCTCTTTGACATACAAACTTTAAAGTCTACCACAATTAGACTTGTCAACAAGTTTGGACTGAATTATCCTAATTAGATTATTTGAAGCACAATTTGAAGCACTGTGATTTTTTTTTGTCATTTGTAGAACCAAAAAAATATGTTAATGATTTGATTGGCATTTAACAGAAATGCCAGTCAAATGGATAAATAACATGCTGAAATTGAAACTCTGAACTAAAAGAATGTATAGACCAAAAAGCTGCAAAGCTGACCTTTTTTTAATCTTATAATAATAATATGTGTGATTGTATCATGGGCTCAAAACAATTGATAAGGTAAATTAGAATTTTACTTTATATCTTTAGATCAGTAATATCCAAGCGTAATGTCACACAGTCCAAATAAATTGTTTTCCATGTGTTTGCTTAACTCTCTGATGCGTAAGTGGGTCCTTTTTGAACCGGTGAGGCTCAAAAAGATATTCCATCTTTTTGGAATATATTTGTAATGAAAAGTTTTCATCACTTCATATTCCAGGTATTCCTTAAAAAATATGTTACTGATATCATGCAATTCAAATTTTTAATTTACCTTTTAAGAAATGGCATGTTTTATATCACTACCCCATTCTTCCGCGAGTGGGTCAAAAATGACCCGCATTCATTTCCTATGGAATTTAATGGGAATCTTTGTTTCTTACCAACTGTGACTGTCAGGAACACATTTTTTGTGAACCATACACACTGAGTACTAAGTTTCACCCCTGAATAATAATAATATTTTACACAGCAAGGACACTTACATATAAGTATTATCTTTATTTTTTACCTCACAAATGTGTGTGTGTCAATCATGAGTACTGTGACAGAATTATTGTCACGAATCAACATATTAACCTCCTTCAAAGTTAGCTAACACTAGTTATCTAACCAACTAGCTAACATTACTGCCTATATTTTGTGCATGTGTATTATTTGTGTGTGTGTGTGTGTGTGTGTTGGCGTGTCTCTGTGTGTGTCTGACACCCTGGATGAGAAAACCAAAAGAGAGAATGTATTGAATGACATGCAAAACCTGTTGATCAATGTGTTCAAGGTTCTTTCTTTTATTATCTCAATAAATAAATAAAAAATTCATAGCTATATAAATAAATGAATAAATGTAAATGAGCCGGAAAAGAATAGAGTGCCTTCTCCGCGTCTGGGGGAGAGGGTGTCCTGCCCCTATGGGGTATCTGGGGATCTTGTTCATGAATTAGGGAAAAATGGACCAGGAGATCGACAGGCGGATTGGTGCAGTGTCTGCAGTGAAGCAGGCGCTGTACCGGTCTGTCGCGGTGAAGAACAAGCTGAGCCAAAAATTGAAGCTCTCGATTTACCGGTCAATCTAAGTTCCTACCCTCATCTATGGTCATGAGCTTTGGGTCATGTCCGAAAGAACAAGGTCACAGATACAAGCAGCTGAAATTAGTTTTCCCCATAGAGTGTCTGAGATCTCCCTTAGAAACATGATAAGAAGCTCAGATATCCAGGAGGGACTCAGAGTAGAACCACTGCTCCTTCACATCGAGAGGAGAATCTGGTTAGGATGCCTCCTAGATGCCTCCCTGGTGAGATGTTCCGGGCACGTTCCACCGGGAGGAGGCCCTGGGGAAGACCCAGGACACGCTGGAGGGACTAAGTTTCTCGGCTGGCCTGGTATTCCCCCAGAGGAGCTTAAACATGTGCCTGGGGAGAGGGAAGTCTGGGCCTCCCTACTTAGGCTGTTAGCCGTGTGACCCGACCTCGGATAAACAGAAGAAGATGGATGGATGGATGGATGGATGGATAAATAAATGCACACATACACTCGCATGTGTTATACACATAGCATAATAGAATACAGACAGTAATGTTAACTAGCTTGGTTAGCTAGCTAGTTTCAAGAAACATGCTCTTTCACATCCACCCCTCTGTCTGCCCCCACACCCACATAATGGTTGTTGACATTGTCCATTATTGACATTTTATCATTGCTGTTGTAAAATTGCTGTTGTTGTCATTTTGTTTTAAAAATGTTCTACAAGTTGTCACAAACGTTCTACAAATTGTTCTGAAAACGTTTAAAAAAAGTGAAAAATGTTTATATTTCAAACATGAAATATTTCTTGTGTGAAATAAAACACAGTAGAAAGTATTATACAAAACATTATTTTGAATCAAAATGACAAAAGTAGCAAAAAAACACATTGATTGTAACCCAGGTCAAGAAAGATCCACTCACAGAAGACTGTATAGTCAGTCACTCACGCATCAGAGGGTTAAGAAAATCTTATTTGTCTATTCTCCGCATCAGTGATGTGATATGATGACTACAAGTAACTATTTTAGAAGATGCTTGCTGTATTAATCCAGGTTTAGTGAACGGGCGCAGTCCTTCCTGCTTTTGATTGAGAGTCAGATGTCCCATTTAAAGTGAAATTATATTACAATCAAAATATGAGGTTAGTTGTTCTTACAAGAACAATTTGTGTCCTGCCCAACATTTTCCACTGCATGCATCTGCTTTGAAAGTGCAAGTCTTGTCCAAAAAAAAAAAAGTATAAATCCACATCAACCGTCTGCACTGGCAGGTCAAAATTTTACCACTCACAGGGCCGCATATGTCACACTTTGGACACTGTTTCTAGATAAGGTATAAGAAATAACATCTGAAATCTAAAAAATAAAATAAAAGTCCTGTACAAACCTTGTTAATCCCCTTTATCCAATTTTATACACTAAATAAATCCTTATAAGCTTTTAAAGCCAATGGGTCACTGCTGATCTACTTTTCTATTCATGTATTGTTTAAAGACAGTTTAAGTTTTTAATTTTAAATTGGATGTTTCATTTTGAAGAGCAGCACAAAAAAAGTCCTCTATTCCCGGAAGAAGAAAGGGTACGTGACTCAACATGAACTCTGGGGGCAACCAGCTGAAAAACAGGAACCTAATCTAAAGGATTTTTCATTCATCAGTCAGTCATGTTCTCCGTCACCCTGACGCTGATGTTCCTGCCTCAGCCTTATATGTTGTTCTAATAAGTGTTTCAGTGGATTTATTATGACTTTTTTCTTGCAGTCCATCACCCTCTCTTACTCATCAACCCACTTCTGAATGTTTTCTCACGTCACTACGCTGTGGGAACTGATGAACACTGCCGTTGGCTAGAGCAGGGCTATTATTGAACAATGTGGTTCTGCTCAAATACTTCTGGTAGACGAAGTTAATCCTTGTAAAACAATGTAATCATGTGAAACATGGCTTTTCGTCAAACTGAGAATGCCATGCTCACTGGAATGTTGTCTGAATCTATTCTTATAGATGTCTTTGACAGACTACAGATCAAGTTTGACATTTTAGGAAAGATGCAATTTCAGAGTTTTGGTTAAAAAAATAAAAAAATACCTGAACCTGTGTGAGAAATTTCTATTTTTCCAAAATATTTTATGTAAGCTTTCTTATCCTCCTCCTGAACTAAGACTCATAATAACCTGTCTTAGTAATTCCCAAGATGGTCCAGACTTATCCAATGTGCTTATAAAGCACATAATTGACAAATGTTAGTTTTTTTTTAAATGTATAATTGGACAAACCAATTCAAGATTTTCTAAATCCTCTTTTATTTAGCCCCTCAAGGAACATAATTTTCTCTTAATATTTTTTTCTCCTCCTATCTGTCATACAATACCAAGTTTAGTTGTAATGTTACTTCAACCTCATTTTGGCAGGCAAATTGTCTCCATTATCTACTTGTTTTAGAAAATTTGTCTCTTTGACTCTGTACTCTGCTGTGAATGAACAGTGTGTAGAGCCATAAGTATTGTTTTCAGTTTAGCTCCGTAAGATTCAGCCGCAAGTCCAGAAATTGTTTACATTGCAATGAGATTAAATGAGTTACATTTGATTAAGTATTAGTCCTACAAATACTGATATAAACTAAAAACATTATGGTGCCTACAATGACTCTTAGTGAAAAACTGCTCACAATGAGATCCCAGTAAGTCAGGATTACAATATCACATACAAACATCAACACAGAGAGGTTTGTGGGAACAATGAGAAGGGCAGGAAGTTAGTAAAGAGGTGAGATCTCTTGCTTAGGAAAGGCAGAGTTTAAACAGATCAGAAGATTCCTCCTCAGACCCTGCTGTCATGTTGGTCTGAACACCAAAACTTACCGACTTCTGCTTCTGCTTAGCTGTGATTAGCCAGAAGAAAGGGAAAGACAGAGAGGTTAAGATCAGGCAGGCATGCTAACAGTGGAGTGCACATCGTGGGACGACAGGGACACTTGTGCTTGACAAACAAGCGAGGGCGCTGTGTGAAGCCGAGGGGCCACAGGCGTTTTTAGACAGAACCGTGCCGGCGGGCAGAGAAGAAGAAGAGGCAGTGCGGAGCTCTAGAGTTTACCTTCTTAAAGAAGGGCATTCGTTTCTCTTTTGCTAGGGGTGATATAACAGTGTTTGGACTGGCTTTAGGGGAACGCAGGTTGACTGGGAGCTCATTTTCTTCTGGGTCTAAACCTGTGGCGTCTATGTCAACAGCTACTGACACAGACAGACAAGAGCAAGATCACACAGAGGTAATCACAGCTGATGGGTCACACTGAATGTAGTGCAGAATGGAGTTACTACAGAGAGAGTAAATGAAGCATAAAAAAATACATATATACATACATATTAATAGAAAATGTTCCCTTCGCCTTCAGTTAGATTTCAGTTGTTAAAGGTTGGTTAAAAATGAACAAAAAATAAACTTTTTCTACAAAGCTACTTACCAGATGAAGGAGGAGTAGATTTCCTTGAGTTAGGAACCACTTCACCTAAACTAGACGATGAGTTTGCTCCCAGTTTGCTGAAACCGCAAATTTTTTGTCATTTAAGTCAGAAAAAAACTAGAGCGGAAATAGTTTTTTGCTCATTTTAACGGATTTCATAGCCAAACAAAAATGACAGAAATGAACAGGTTGGTAATACCTGGAGTGGAACTTGCCCTGTTTGGCTCTGTGCTCCTGGAGGATGCGAGTGTTTTCCAGCTTCACCGGACTGGGAATGAAGCCAATTTCACAGCCTTCTTTCACTAGACGTCCTATCCACCAGTCGTTGTTGAATTTCTGCCAGAACAATACACTTAAAGGCATGAGGGGCCTCTCTAATATCAGCTTCTTAAATATCAACTTTAACAGTAACTGCTCACCTCTTTGACATGGAGGAAGTCCTTGGCGTCGAAGGAGATAGCCATGCCGGGCACAGGTACGTCGTCGTCATGACTCGGACTGTAGCTGACATTGGTGCGGACAGCAAATGCAACTGGTTTGGTCTACCAAAAGAAATAAAGTGTAAAGACAGACAGAAATGTCAGATCAAATAAAGTCTTGATTTGACAAAAACACATTTCTGGTAGGACGCTAAGATAAAAATCATCATCATCATCACAAATGTCATAAGAATTTTGAGCTTCAATGGCACTATTGAAATGCTTCTTTTCCAAGGTGGAGATATATTACAACATGGAACAACCAAGAATCGAGTGAAAAAGCGTACATTTTTAAAAGTGTTATCCAAGCCACACAGGATCAATTTTAGAAATACAAACTCAAATTTATGCATTCCCAGAAATATTTGGTTAAATATCTCTTAGAAAGTTGTAGCTGCTAATCCAGAGTTTTTCTAGCCATGAACAAAGAACTTACAGATTTCTTAAATGATTCAAAACATCAAAGTAATGCAAATAGACAAAGACAATTTTAATAAAATAACAATAATAATAAAAACTGTTTTTAAAATTGGATTTTATTTATCGAGGGTGAAAAAAACCCTACCAAATCAACCTAATCCAATGTGAAAAATTAACCTAACCCCTTTAAATCATGAGTTAACTATTAACCACAGTTAATAGTTAACACACAAAACGTCTGGTAATCTCAAAAACTGGGACAATTGATCTTATCTCAGTTTAATGACTGCCATTACTAGTGGGCTGAAATTCTTGTTTTTACAGATGCAAAAATAAGTTTGGGTAAGAGATCTGTGCAAGTTCTTATTCATCTAGACTTTTCACCAAAAATGGTTTGACTGCAGCACTGTCTCTGCGACAAGTTTACTATTTCTATTGTAATTCACAGGCAGCCTGTCAGTGGTCAATGTTTCCACACCTTTTTGTAAAGCAGCACTCTTGTCTTACACTTATAAAAAACACAAACACCTCTTGTGCAAATGGTTCATAAATCAATTTAACATTCTTTACGACAGAAGGATCAATAATGACCTTCCTGTCTGATAACTGCTGCCCTTCCTCTTTTGGACACATAATCATTACGATAAAGCAAGATCTAATGAAATATTTCTGGAAGGTCTGATGGGAGCACCTTTACATTGCTGATGTTTAAGAATGAGCATTTCTGCATAAATGCAAGAACACACATCTTCTCTTTCTGCACTATAATTATGATTTGGTATTATTTTGGTAATGCTAAAATATTAAATTGAGGCACACATTCCTTTAAGAGTTACATAAAATGCTTTTGGACATAATCTTGGAGCCAGTCTGGCGGCAGTGGCTGCAACAGTTGGCAGCATGGTCATGCCCTCAACCAGATTACATTTGCTCAGTCTTTGACAGAGCAAAAAGCTGGATAAAAGTCAACTGAAAAAAACAAACAGAATGCACAAGGATGCAGCTTAAAATAATCCCCCAGCTGCACCCTCACATGCTAAATATTTACCTGCAGATAAAAAGAGAGAGCTGTGATGTGTAATATCCAACCGGGTACCAAAATGAACCCACCGGATCAGAGCTTTGAGGCTATAATTCAGCTGGACTTTACACAGATTTTGAGAAATGCTTTCAAAGTGCACTAAAATCTCCCCTGCTGCACCGCAATCTGATTTCCTCTAGGCAACCAAAAAACAAAACAGGAAAACAGAGATAAAATTCACCACAGTGTTAGCCCTATAGCAAAACTCCATGAGAAACATAGAAGGACAGATTAGAATATCTCACCCTGTAGTAAGAGTCAAAAATATGTTGTGCTGTCCTTTTAAAGCTGCACTGATTGCGTCTCTGATTAGATGAAACTGAGATCCGAACAACTAAAAGGTCTAAGCAATAATATATTGCACTTGCAAAAGATCAATCCTGACCATCTATGCCTATAGATTATTCTTAGTGCAGGTTAGAATTAGGCAAAAATAATTAGGACAATCCATGAGAGCCTGCAGGTTTTCCTAACATATTTGGACACATAATTTGTCTGATGAATTTTTTCCACTTATCAATATATAAAAAAAGATTAGATATTTAGACATTGGAGCTGATGATTTAATGTGATGTGATTTTTTTATGGCAGTGTACATTCAAAGAGAAAAGCTAATACATTCAAATAAAATGATGAACTAAAATGAAAATGACAGCCACTGACTGTATATTATTATTTGACAGACACCACTTTGAAAATAAATTTTATAAAAGATGTTTGTATCTTAGTCTTTGGAGTCTGGCTTTCTTCTCAATTCCAATTCAATATCAAGGAACTTTAGAAATCTTTCATTCATGTAAGTACTTTTTCACCCCCTGTCTACACTGATAGTGAGACTGTAATGGTTCCTGCACCTTCCAGTCTGTTTGTGTCATGTGACCTCCTTTGCACACTGATGGGAATAGCAAAGAGCAGCTAAAACATATGCAAAGAACAATGCTAAGTTTATAAAGCCAGGGAACAAGTGTTTATGCGGGTAAGCTTTCTGTTGGCTTTTTTCTGTTGGCCCATGGTTAACTGTAGCTGCATTAAAAGAGACAAATTATCAATGAGTCATATCAAAACAAAGATTAAACACAGTAACCCTGACCTAACATTTTAGCAAACCGCTTCACATGGAAACAGCATGAGGAGAAGCATACTGAAGTGTATCTGCAAGCACTGAGTCTGAAATATGTAGATAAATGAGTGTTTTACAGAATATGCAGCTTTCTAAAATGGGTTGGAGTAGCATATTAAAGCAGTCCTTCTCAGACTCTGGAAGGAAAAAATCTTTTTTTTCCTTCCAGAGACAACAACTTCTGGAATGCCATCGGTGATGGGTCACAAGAACAATACTAATGCACACCCCATTTAATACTGGTGAAACTTGGTGTTATTTTTATTGTACTTTATAGCTATTGAGTTTTCAAGCAGAGAGTAATAAAAAAAGGCTTGTTGGGACAATACAAAATCTACTGTAGGTGGGAAGACTCATTTGATTTATATAAATTCTGAAGGTCCTGCTGCATTTGCAGGAAACTGCTAGTAATGCTTATTGAATCTCAGCACTGTAGAATAATTGTCAGGCTCGTTGAAAAACAACAATTATTGCTAATTAATAACAGCCTATGGAATGATTCTCTTCATGCAGATAACAATGTAAATATTCTGTGGAGTGATACTTTTAGTCTAATGTATGCAAATGTGCCTCCTCTAAAACACCCAGTTGAAAATATGAAATGCTGGAGGTCTTGAAGGACAGAGAGTCCTTGGCGTTGCTTACACTGAATGAAGTTGTGAAGTCCATTACAAATTTATGCCATTCCATTCATTTCACAGGCAGCTGCCTCTTTTCTTTCTCCTGTCCTTATGCTCAGCTCGACTTGGCTTTATCAGGACATATTAGACCTGGAGGCAATCATGTACGCATGCTGAGGTACATCACTGATGACTGAAAGATTCAAACAAAACATCTACTGCAGACTTCTGACCGAAGACTCTTCATCTGCATATCAGAACCACACTGCTTCTTACAAGACACAAGCCTTCATTATGGAGGCTGTACAGGGTGCAATGACTGAGGCAGAAAAACAGACAATGACGAGGACGAAAAACAAGGAAAACAACTCAATAGGAACAAAGGAAAGAAGAACTGAGAATGAGACACAGCATAGCCAATTAAACTTTAACTAGGAACTCTGAGTTGGAAACAACCCACAATGCTTGATCTAATATCACCTCATATGTATTTTTCACCAGCTGAGTGAGAACACCAGCAGTGTTCTGCTCATTAACACTTGCCTTTGCTGTGGCTGATTTACCATTTTACATACCACTGCTTTCCAAGACAAGCACACACAAACACACACCCCCACACACACTATAAATCAACAACCCAACATTGTTTCACCTTGAATGTTGTGGATCGATTTGAAATGATTTCTCCATAGCTCTGTGCACCGGCCTCAGGCTGTACTCCCAGTCTGTAGCATCAATTATTATATGGCACAATAATAACTTTTATTATTCCATAATGGGAAGATTGTTCTATAATTCTCTAAGGTTGCTTGAGTATATCGACCGGGCCCTTCCAGCTGCCAGGTATTTACTCTTCTGATTTTCTTGCACAGCTGGAGAGTGACTGTTTTATTTCCAACATTTAATAATTTCTCTGTGTGTTTACTAGTTTAAAACACCGATCTTCAACATTAGAACCACCAAACCAATATGTACCTACTGATCTCTGAATTACAGTTAAAACTGCAGTGTTTCTAAGTCTTAAAGCTGCAGTATGTGACTTTTATAAACAATATGTTTTTTAAAACATATTGGAGGAGGGTCTAAGCACTAGTTAGTCATGCTCATGTACTCACAGTGCCAATTAATCAGCTCTGCTCAGGAAATATAAGAACTGCCAGAGCTGATCAGAAACAAAAAAGAAAATTATTAGTGATTATCATAAATTGATTAGGAGGTATTATGAAATATCAAAAAACATCAGAAAAGTTTCTGAAATATTAAGAAATTCAGTTTACATTGCCTTTGATTCGTGCTGTGGTCAGAAAGTCCTGAATTGAGTTGGGGGGCCTTAAATCTTTTCAGTTTTATGTTAGTTTCATAAATAAGGTTATGAGGTTAAATGCAGTCCACGTTTAGCTAGAGACACTCAGGTATCAAAAAAGGAATAAAAGTAGACTCAGTGTTGAGAAATGCCCTCTTTTGTGCCATTTAGGGTTAACCCATTTAGGTTTAACCCTAACTCTAACCCTATAAAAAAACTTCCAATCTGCAAACAGAGAACCTATTGAAACTTATGAGATGAGCCCTTTAGAGTCTTTCCTGTGCTCTTTTAGTAGTTTCTAACTTGTGCTTTTAAGTGATCTCTGTTGTGCTACAAGGTTACACTCCTACTGTAGGTGAATTCTGTTATAATAAAGTGATAGTTGGAGGAAAAAAAGTGTTTACTTAGTGATTGAATTTGCAGCAAGAGTTTAGCATAAAACACTGGTATATGTTTTTAATTATGTTTAGGCATTTGACAGAGGCTTAATGCAAAGTAACATACAAATGAGGACATAGCAATGCATACTTGCTGTTGCTATGTCCTCAGCAAGTATGCGTTGATTTAACTAATTTATCATAAATCCTTCTATTATAATCCATGTGAAATATGAACGTTTAGTCAGTAATAATTGCAACAAGCTGCCTACAGCAAGTTTTTTTTATGCAATCAGGGATCTTTTTTATGCTTACATTTTAAAATAATTTTTATTTTTCTCAGCAAATCACTCATCTTACAATGTATTTTCCTTCATTTCCTTTTCAATGGATTAGTTAATTTAAAAGTAGTGCACTTACTGATTATGATGTAAAACCATTAGGAGGAGCCCATTTTGGTTTGACGATGGATATAGGATGTTTTGTTCATGCATGTCATGAACAAAATATAGTCATTGGCAGTACCCAAGCTTTCCTAAATACTTATGTATTTGTAGTTGAAGGGAAGCGAGTGTGACTTTCTGCACATAAAAGCTCACAGTCAGAGAGTCTGCACTTCCTCTGACCTAAGCCTGCTCTGTCTCGCTCTGCTGGCCAGACCACCAGAAGCTATTTTTTACCACTCATCTGTCATGAAAAATGCCAGCGGGGGTAATCTATGCCAGGTTATCTATAAAGTCAACTTATCATTTTAATTAGTGTGCTAGAGAGGGTGACTCTGGAAAATAACGACACAGATCTGCAGGAATGATCCGTCTCTGCCAGCTAGGAGCTACTCTGAGACGAAGCGCAAGGGGAAAATGTCTGCCTGGATGAATGGATAGCCAAAAGCTTAACTAGCTGTTACAGACACTAAACACCCAATGAAAGACAACACAAACATTTCTCAGACAGTTGCTTGAATTAATCTGAAAAACTGCAACACTACGAGCCATCCAGTGGGCTGGAAGAGAGAGTAAAACGCACAGCAAAATTATTTTGCAGATCAAAGACTTGCATCTTAACAGAGCATTTCAGTGATTTTGTGGAAGTGGGCTCTGATTGGAATTCCTGTTGTGCAAAGGCGAGTCCACCAAGCCATGTGTGTGTTTGTTTATGTGCTGCTAATTGCGGCCAAGAGCAGATCAGGCAAGGCTTATAGCTCTGACAAACAGTGACGCTGAGACCTCTGAGGCCCCTAACCTCTCACATCAGTGATCACCGAAAAGGACCACTTCATATGACATAGAAGTCATATGACTTCTACTCCAACATCCTGCTTCTATGGAAATCCATTTAAAAAAGCTTTAACGTAGAGTCATCTCAAAGCTAAGAGAGGTGCCATAATGAAAGGTTTACTTTAAGTCCGGTTAGATCCATTTGACACAAATTACGATGCAAAATTCACCTAACTAAAGTCTAAATGGAGCAAACTGAGTAACATGGAGAACTTTCTGAGGAATCCAGAAAGGAAGTGGACTCAGCTTTATAACAACAAACAGATCCATGTAAAGTTTACAACATAGTTTGAGTGATGCCTGCCATCACTTAATCAAACAAAATAAACCAATTTTATTTTAACACGCATTTATATTTCTATACTTGTAGAGACATTTCTTGCAAGGCCTTGCTTTTATTAGTTACCATCAACATGACTTACATTTTGTGATAAAACAGTCCACCACATCCTCTTTAAATTCAAGGATTATGTTTCAAAATATGCAAAAAAAAAAAAAAAAAGATCTGGTCTTCAACAGGCTTCTAGAATTACTTAAATCTATCCAAAAGTTTATAAAAACTACATCAGATTTTATGTTTTTTATTATGTGCTAAACTGAGGTGAAGCCAACAGGAAAAAACTGTGAAAACTAAGTGCACCCCATGACAGCTTGTAGAACCACCTTAGGCAGAAAACACATTGGAGGGCTAATTTTATATATGACAATTTTTTCCCCAAAAGAAACCAAAAATTTATGCAAACACAGAAAGAAATGTTACAACCACAGACAAAATACTGCAGCCACAAGAAATAGAAGCACAAGAGGAAGTGCCAAAAATAGCAAAAACAACAGCAAATATGAAATGCTGCAAACTCGCCCCACAGAATGGAGGTGCTCCAGACCACTAGGGGGAGTTGACCACCAAATCATATGGTACCAGACCTTCAGTAAAGAATGGATGTCATGATTTAAAGTGATGTCCAGAAACATGCCTTCTTTTACACTATCATTGAACATCAGCATATTTATGTCGGAAATGTTACATATTCCAGACTCCAGAATTAATAGATATATGTGGGACTTTGTTAAATCCAATTTAAAACCTAAAGATCAGACTTAGGACTTTTTATGACCATGCACATTTATGGGTAAATTTTAAGATGCAGATTGGAAACTACCCTAAATGTTTTCCATTCATGAATAATCTTCTTTAAGATGGAATGATGGAATTCAAATTGTTTGGCGATGACAATATAACTCTACCCAGATTGATGGTCAGTTGCCTCTTTATGGCCAATGCTGAAGTCTTTTCTGATTTTATAGAGGCGGTTACATTAACTGATGATCATTTAATAAAATGCATTTAATTCAAAGTATCCGGCAGCTACTTTTTCCTCTCAAATCCAACAGAACCATTAAGGATATACACATTTCTTACACATATTTGTTACATCAAGCTTTTGCACTATTTTTGTGTAGTAAACAAGAAACAAATTCCACAAAACAGAGCGGAAACTTTTTTTTGTTTTTGTAAAGTTGAGATCACACTTGAAGAAAAAAAAAAAATTTTTTAAGAATGCTTTTTAAAATCATTCAAAGTGACCCATTTAGTGCTATTTAACATTGCCAAAGAGAGCTTCCTATCCCTGGCTTAAAGAATCCAACCTTGGCTTTGTCGAGCTGTGCCTGAGCCTGTCGCTCTGCCTCTCTGCGCGCTGCCTCCTTATCCTCCTCAAGGGAAACATCGGAGTCTGATGGACGGCTGGTGTAAGAGTCGGCCGAACCCTGTGGAGACACAAACAGCAGCACCTCAGCAACAACTAAAATTGAACAAAGATGAACTCACACCTTGGGAACAATGGAAGTATTTTTGAAAACCTCGGAGGTTTTAAGAGTTACATAAAGAATATACAGTACATATTTCGTTTTGTCGATTGAGTTACTGAAATAAAGAAACTTGTCATTAATAATGCAATTTATTGAATGTGTCTGTATTTAATTAATCCACTGCAGAAAAAATCTGATTAAAAGTTGTCAACTACATACCCATCTGTTTGCCTGTAAGTATCTGCTTAAGATATCTGCTATAATAGCAATATTAATTTCTAATACCTGCCTAAATTTTCATATCTTGGCATTCTTAACTGTCAGTATGAACAACTGGGTATTTTTTGATAATGGCATGGGAATGCAGCGCTTTTACACTTTCAATACCCAATTTAAACCCCTTAAAATAAAATACACTCATGTATAATTGTAAAATAGTTGCAGTATTTTTAACTCTAAAAAAAGTAATAAAAAAAAAGCAGCAAGAGCTGACGATACACATTTCAAGACCTAGTATTAAAAACCTTAACTAGACTTTCTGAGAGATAAAATTTAAATAATTGAAGAATTTAAGACTCCTAGACTTAAATTCAAAAGAGAATCCATAAAGTGAGCAGAACAGAGGAGTATCTGATCGGATTCATGACTCAAAGATCCATCTCACTGTATGCTATAACATTGTAAAATGTTATGGTACACGGTTCACTGTCTTTTTGACAAAAAAGGGTTCTTCAACAAATTAACAACCTTTCTGCACTGGTGATTTATTTCTTAAAGTGAGAATTTTTCTCAATGAATTACAATTATTCAAATCAACAGCTGTATGTTTCTAAACTTTCTTTTGTGTGAGGTTTTGCTTCTGTACTAGATTATTTATTTATTTCAAGGTTTGTGTAAACACTTAAATATGAATGGAAATGTCCTAATAATGCGCCAAAAATCTTCCATTTGTGAATGAGGAACACCCCTTCATTTTCTAAGACAGTCATCAAGCACTGCGAATAAATCAGCTCGTCTTTCATCCAGTGGAGTCGGTGCACCTTTTATCCTTACCTGCACACTCCTGTGGCAGCCACTCACACAAGGTCTTTCATTCATCTCATTATACCATTACACTCTGCTGTCTGAGTTAAAAATAGCCTCCCCTCAATCTGTGCATGATTAGAATTACCAAACCAAGATCATACCACTTCATCCTCTTCACTCGCACTATCTGACTTATGTAAAAGAGACAGCCCAGGAGGTGCTGTTGTTCTAGACAGAAAAAGGTGGGTCATATTCACGCCCTCCATCTTACGCAAAACCCTGCTGCTCATCAATCATCTGAATGTCTTTCATGTTTCCCACTTTGCTACAGAGGAGAATAAATAAATAAAAAACAAACAGATCCGGTCTTACTAATCAGATTTGATTAGAAAAGCAATTAGTGGGAGTTTAACACCTGCTCAAGGTTACGAAGCCACACTCAAATGAAATGAAATTTACTGCTTACGAGGTACATTTGGTTGTGAAACGTGCAGGTGAGCACACCTGGCCTCCCTCAGTGTCACCTTTAAATAAGAGATGTGATCATGAGCCCAGTGGGTCGCAGGGAAGTGATCTGGAGCTCTGCCCAGAATCTGACAGCCATAACCGATACCGACACACAACTTCTCATCACCACAACACTGCCACGCTGAACCCCAACACTTCGCACTAGTGATGGATGCACGGGAAAAGCACAGACTCCATGAATTACACACAAGTGCATGCACAGAAGCAACTTTCACGACATAAACGGTAGAAAATCCTCCTTACGCAGGCATCAGAGCTCTTGACTCGACCTCCTTTGGCTCGTTTCAGCAAGCGGATCCAGGTGGCCTTCATGAGCCACACTGGTCATTCAGTGTCCTGAGCCACTGCCCCCCCCTGCTGCTACTACAACTAAACCAAACTGCACCGCTGAGGTGTCCTTTGCACCAGCTTTGCAGCAGCTGTCACTGCTTTGGCTACAGGTACATTCAACACTGTGGCTACATCGGCAGCTGGTTCCTCTTACGCCGGGGCTGTGAATGCCGCTTTCATCCCCGGATAAATAAATAGCTTTGGAGTCGGAGCTCCTTGTTCTGCTGCAGTTCCAGTTGGCTCTGCTATCGTCCGGACAGCCAAAGCTCCAACTACCCCCGCTGCTGCTGCCGTCGCTGTTGCCAAAGATGGGGAATCCGCTGGAGCTCGCTGCCCCGCGCATAATCTCAGCAGCTCTCTCCCCCTCGTCTGCCTCAGACTCCTTGGTGGAGGGAGAGCTCGGCGTGCCGCTGCAGGTGGTGAGGTTGACTCCCAGAGTGAGTCAGGTGGCAGCGATGCTCCTCATCCCCTCCATCAAGCTTCCCTGTCCTGCTGCGTCGCTGGCTCCTCGCACTGCTCCGTAAGCAACGCGTGACGGTTCATCTGTGAGAATCCCGGTGTGGCTGCATGTGACTGACTCTCCTCCGATGATAATGAAGCTGCTGCTGGTGCAAGCTCTCCCTTTCTCACACCGTGACTTGGCTTGTCAGAGTGTCTCTTCCCGACTCCTTCTTACAAGCTCCACTGTGCCATTTCAGCATTTCTGCTTTCTCTACCTCAATCCTTCTCCTCCATCACCCCTCTTCTTTTTTTTTTCCTCGCACAGTCAGTCCATCTGCTTCTTGTGTCTCTGCTGCAATCATTTCTAGGAACTGCATGTGCTGTATGAATGGTGGTCATGAGTCAACAGTGCATACATTTAGGTTTCTTTTGCACCAAGAAATAGACTGTACTTTGCTGTATGTGCAATGTCAGTCTTGCAAAAGTATTGACACTCCTTTAAGATTTTAATATTAAAACAACAAACTTCAATGTATTTTATTGTGATTTTATGAGCAAAGCTATAAACACTTGAGGACACCAATAAGCAGCAAAAGATTGTTCCTTGTTAAATTCATTAAAAAAAAAAACATGAATATACATTGACATCCATCACTGTTCCTCTGGCTGCATGTGTAGTGTCGTTTCCTCTGCAGAAAATCAATTTCTGCCTTGGTCTCGAGCCACTAAATGGTTTTCTTCCAGGATTATCCCGTATTTAAGCTTCATTCACCTTCCAATTACTTCTGCTTCCCAGTCTCTGCTGAAGAAAAGCATCCCCCAGCATTATGCTGCCACTGCCATGTTTTAATGTGAGTAGCATTACGTGAGAAAGTTTCCTTTTGTTCTCTTATGAGCAGAGTACCTTATTCCACATTTTCTACTTCAACCCAACATTTTTGGCAGTACTTTCTTGTTTCTCTTAACAATTGGTTTCTTTTTTTGCCTCTTGCTTGCTTCTCTGATTAGTGTCCTGCCAGTTTGGGCGGACGGCCATTTCTTGGAAGGTTTGACGTTCTTCCATGCTCCCTTTTTCAGATGATGGACGGCACAGAGCTCTCAGATATGTCCAAACCTTGACAAATTGTATAAAATGATTTAAGCTTTTCCATAACTTTGTCTTTGACCTCTCTGCTGTGCTGCTTAGCTGTCAGGATGCTGTTTGCTTTCTAAGGAAAATCCATTGAGGCCTTCACAGAACAGTTGTATTTATACTGAGCTTCAATTACACATAAGTGGACTCTACTGATTAAATGTAAGATTAAGTTTTAAAGTGACAATAAAACACGATGTTGTGTTGCTCCATCACATAAAAATGAGGATATCTGAAAAAGTTCATGTTGTTCTTGGGGCCTGATACTTATTGAATTCTGGTTTGCACACATAATTACTTTAACATCGCAACTAATTAATCTAACAGTCATGTTTTGGGTTATGAGAGGAAGCCTGAGTGCCCAGACTGAACCTACGTATGTACAGAGAGAAAGATCTCCAACTTGGATTTAAACCCAGGATCTTTGTGCTACAAGGCAACAATGCAACCAAATGTGCCAACCTCTTGTATGTACATATGAGATTATAATTTTTATTTACTCTGTAATGAAATAAAATAGCTTTGCCTCAGACAAAGTAAAAACAAATCTTAACATTTTAGGAACAGTCCTTTTTAACTGCTGAGATGAAAACTTTGTTGTGATTTTGAGATCGATCAGTTGCACCACAGTTGCTCCTTGACGTTCAGAGTTTTGCGATGATTCTGTAAAACTAAGGAAAGATTTTTGACAGGCCCAATGCTGCGAATGTTTCACATAGTTGTGTAAATTTAGACTAAATTACATTATTAAGTAATATGAGTACAGCTCATGTGATTACACAACTTATTGTTTAATCAAAAGCTCTCTTATCCTACAAGAGAACTTTCATGTACCTACAAGAAGAGATCAGGACAGAAGAATGAATAAGTGAAAACTAAGCATATCTGACAGACCGTATTTCACACATCAAAACGCATCGTATATGGTAATATCTAGATAAAGTATTTTCTACTGCAGATACATTGGTCAAAATATTCAGAAGAAACCTGGTGCTTCTGTCTTAATCATTGCTGCTCATTAAAATCAGTAAAGAGGTTTCATTTTAGTATAGATATTGTCCTCATATCACTAAATGCTGTTCATGTGATTATAGCTTCTTTTGACTAAACAAGCCAATGAGGAAGGAAATTACATAAACTGAATAAGTTGTTTTTATTCTAAAGGTGAGCTGGTATGGACGGAAAATTATGACACAGTCTAATGTCTTAAAGAAGTTACATTATAGTCACACCGACTACTGAGTAAATCATATCTGCAAGAAATCTTGTAGCATCGGCTCTACGCAACAACATCAGCATTATAGAACTCCACAAACCAATGCTTCTGTCCGAATGTCACATATGTTTTGATATGCCGTGTTGACACTTGCCACCGCTGCTCTCAGGGCAGGACGCAGATGCTCTGAACCAGAGAGGAGGGTGTTGACGCCGTCTGTGAAGGCTGCACTCTGCTGGCAACTCTGACAAAAACACACAGCGACAGAAAGGACCCGGGGCAACCTGACACTACAGGCCTCCCGACCCGATGCTGTGCTGACCCCGACGGCACAGCGTCACTCCCACAAAATCCGCTAATAACGATATGGCAGTGGTATGATGACATTTAAATCTTCTTCAGGCTGAGAGACAATGAGAGCTCTGTTTGAAGCAGCTGGTATCAAGAAACATCCATAAAACTGATTCTTGGAAAACACAAATTAATTCTGATAATGAAGGGTTCTTGCTGCCACTTCTTCAGCGTTGCATAACCAGGAAAAAATCTCCACAGTCTTTACGTTCGGAAAAACATCTCCTTGAAATGATTTAAAATGGGTTTAGAAATCTGTCCTTCCAAGAAGTTACATTACAGAATCTCATGACATTCATCTAACACTATAATTAGGTTGATATTTGTTATTCTGGGTAAAATTTAACTGAATGCTTTTAGATAATGTACCATGAAATTTACAGCCAAACTAATTATCTTATCGTCTGCTAAAATGTTATATTTTTGGCTTGTTTAGGTAGAAAAATATGTGGCCAAAAAGAGATGCTAACCAGTGACTTTCTTGTTTCTTTGCTTCACTGCGCAAACATTTTCCTATTAACTGAAACTTGGAAAACTACATAAATGTCAGCCTTTGACAAAAAAGCAGCAATATCCTTGTTCTTTCTGACATGGTGATAATTTTGTCCTTTTAATAATCTAATACTTTTGCAGTTTTAGTTATTTTCCAAGAGGACAGTTTTGGTTTCATCAAGTCATAACTTGTCCTGGTAAAAATGAAGATTTGAACCACAATCAGTGCAACAGTGTAACCCAAACTCTACATGGCAATTTATAAAATAAAGACAAGGAAGTCAAGAGAGCAGCAGATTGGAGACCCAACAAACCAGCACCTTACATATTTACACAGAAAGCTCATCTATGTTTCTGATCAAGATGATTAATGTAGTAGAAGTGCTCACTCCACCAACAAAACAATCAATTCTGAGATTACAAAAGGGGATATTTCAGAGAGTGCTGTTAAAACATGCTGCATTATTAATCATAAACAGAAGAATACATCCAGTTTTGAAGTCCTGATTTAGACAAGAGGGCTTTAAAATTAGTACGATTTTTGGGGGTTTTATTTAAAACTTGATATACTGTATCTCTACACTTTGCATTGTTGTGTGAGATTGGAACATTTGTATGACTATTTTATGTTTATAAATCATCAGTACATTTCCCTACCTCTAGAAATGAACAGATTTACAGTGGATAGGTATATAGGAACAGAATGTTTTATTAACAAGTATGAAATAGAGGAAGTCAATGATGAACTCGCAATGTACTGGGGCAAAATGGGGATATAATTTGGCAAGATTTTTGACTGTCTTTATTTTTATTTTTGAAACATAAAGACAACTCTTATGAAGATGAAACATAAAATTGATCAAACGCTTATTTTACTCCAAAAACACAAGTTTTTGGAAATTTGTATTTAAATTGTATTTGTCTTCAGCCATCTTTAAGCTTATCTATAAGCATACTGTTTTTTAATAATTTATTCTGTGAGGGAATTGATGGTTACTGAATAACAAAATATATTTCTCTAAAGTATGTCTCATGTGGTGAGGAACTACAGCAAGAACTCTCTTCTTGAATGAATCCAGAGTGGGTGCCTGTACCAGACTATTAAAAATGTTCTATCCACCCAAGGAGGTTTTGAAAAGGTAATGATCCTCGAGTCTCCACTGTTAATCATGGTTCATTAAGCAGAGGTCTGCTCTCCAGGACCACCGGCGACTCCTACATGGAGCGATTGCATGGTAATGACTACATTAGAACATACAAATCACAGTTGTAATAGCGAGAGTGGAAGAAAAGGTCCTGAGTCAGCTTGTGCAGCCTCCTCTATCTGACAGAATCACTTACTGTGGCTGAAGCAGCTAAAGCAGCGCACCTCTTCATTGCCTGAGAGCTCCCATTTTCACATTAAGTGACTTTTATCATGGCTTTATAGAAGTTGCTATCACGCAGAAAAGTTACGGTTGTTTCCGTGTGTGGTCCATTATTCAACCTTACAGACTTGACTCTAAGCTGCACTCTCAATAATGTCATTTGTCATTTAAGTATCCCTCCATTACCTCCTTTTTCCTGTTATTTCATTTCACCTTATTCCATTCCTGTCTCTATTTTCTTCTCTCTCTCTCTCTCCCCTCTACTTCCACCCCAGTATTCCCAGTAGCTTTGACGTTCTTGACTCACTGGTTTTGCGCAAGCAGAGAAGATGGTTACGCATTTAGCCACTGACGTATTTCCCTCAAATCCCACTTGATGCTTTCTGTTTACTGCCATGAGCTCAGTCAAAGCTGTTTGCTTTAGTTCTGCAACAATATTTATCAAAATTCCCTCACTGGGCCGTAGATTTGATCCGTATGATGATAAAAGCAGCAAAGGTGAGTGGTGATATACTGTATATAAAGAGATTCATAATTTAACTGTATTTTTACAGAGTTCCCACTAGAAAATAAAACCTTGGCTCTAGTAAGAATCAAGTGCTTGAAAGCAATAAGAACCATAAGAGGTGAAGATATATCAATTATATATATATATATATATACTTAATTTATATATAATCTGTAAATAGTTTTCTATATTGTCAGTGGGTAGGATACAGTAATATTTGTAGTTATTTTTATTTTATCCATGCAAGATAAAATGTGAAAAAATGAATGAAACTACAATCATTTCAAAAATAACATTAAAAAATTCTTATTTTATACCTTTTTGACTGTATTAATATTCTCTACAACATTTGTGAAACTAAGACTTCATTAAACCAATTTTAAGCGTCAAAACAATTAATCCTAATGACTAAAGATGTTATACAAAACATGAAATATTTAATAAAAGACAACTTTTCTGTATTTATTCCATATTATTTTATGTCTTTATCTCAAATCTCACTCTTAATTTAATTGCATGTTACGTTCTGAAGATTTGATCCAGATGCCGGTTTAAACCATTTGACTCATTATCAAACCAAAATAACAATGAGTAACTTCTAGTTGGTAGTAATTGTTAGTCAGAAGCACAAACAGCTCAGTCTTTGGTCAACAAATAGATCAAACTGCAAAAATATGATGTGACGAAAGAGCAAATGACCAGGAGTCCTGGGTGGCTGAGTCATACACCAGAGTTAAGAGACGAAACAAAAACATTCCTCAGTAAAAGGTTGAATAAGGTTTAGAGAGTGAGTGAAGAGCACCAAAAAAGATATTTAGAAAGCCTGAAGAAACATTAATAAAGACAATATGAAAAGATTAGAAGAGTATCTGGGTACTTTAATGCATTATGCAGTACATAAAAGGATAATATGAGTATTACACAATAACTGGAGTACAATCTGTCAAATTTACCAAGAAATTGCCCCAGTCTTTACTCAAAGACAGCATATAAACTGGTCAGTCTACTTTCTGCTTTCCATCTTTTATTATAGCTGTCTAAAACATGCTATTACTGATGCCAAAGCCTCTAGAGATCATTGTGATACACTGTAGCTGACGGAAGCAAGTTGACAATAGGCTGAGCGAGTGTGCAAGCAGCTTCAGACGTTGAGTGACTCATTGCTGGCTAGAACTAAAGCTTCTTTTTTTCCTGCCATCTGTCCATCACTGCCACTTCGGTTGATGCAGCGCAGAGTCAATTAAATTACAAACAGTGTCTCCTTCGTCAAGAAGGAGACAATGGCAGCAGACATGACAGCCAAGTGTGAGAGATGTGTTATTGCTACAATAATTGGTTACTAAACTTCTTACAATGCAAAAAATAAAAAGCAGGAGAGCGAGAAAGAGGAAGAGAAACAGATTGATGGTGCATCTGTGCAAGAAAAAAGCCAAGAATGGGAGAAAAAAATTAGAAAAGACGTTTTGTACAATGCTTTACAGATGTCAAGGTGAGACTGACAGTCCCTTCAGGAGTGTTTACTCAGCACTACATGAACCAGTATATCAAATCAGAGAATCATCCAATGTACTCTGTCACCTGACAAGATTACTGACTGTTACTGTAGTTAAAAGCAAGTTGGGAAAGACCATAAACCAACATGGAGACTGGAAATAGTCTGGAAACTAAACAGACTGTTTTGCTTCCAGACTAAACCTATTTAGTTCGAGAAGAACAAACAAGTTTATCATCTTTCAAAAATATCTGCCCGAATTAACTTTTGATATAAAACGATACTAATGGAGATTCACCAAGAAATCAAATGATGGCCAGAGATAAAATTCTCTGATAAGTAAATACTCCATAGGTAAGTGTTACAAGATTGAAGAGGCAATATCACTTTTTGGTGTGGCAGTTACTACTGAAAGAAGAAGTTTCAAAATTAACTAACTTCATAGACATTTCTTATGTAAAAACATAAATTTTGAAAAAGTTAAGTTTACAGGGTTTGTTTTTTAGTTGATGTTGTATTTGTAGTGACCAGTGACAACATGGGAAATCGGCAAAGAAAGTGAGAAAAAAAGAAATAAGGAATGAGAGAAAGAAAGACTAAGCAAGGTAGAAAGAAAAATAAAAGAAAGAAAGGAAGCAACAAAAAAGAGAATCAATCGCTCCTTACTCTTACAATCAATAAAAGATTCACAATCTAATGCAGCTCTACCAATAAACCATTTTTTTCTCTCTAAAATATTAGGTCACAGCTTTTAATCATTCTAAATGTGTGTTACAGAAATAAAACATTATATTATATAATATTTTGTGTTGTACAAAATTAAATAGTTGTAATCTCTGCAAAAATTAATCTGTTTTCAATATGTTCAAAAGTAAAAGAAGACATTGAAGATGATTGCAAGAAAATCTGGCTTCTTAAGAGCAAAGTATAATGAAATATATACATTTAAACAACAATGGTGAGCTGGGATGCTCCTAGAGAAGATGAGAAATTTTATTTTTAGCATTTTTGATTCTTTGCGGCTAATAACTCTGAACCTGAAACGGTACCCTACTAGTTCTCCAAAGCACCAATCAGATGCTAAACAAACAAGTTTAGTGAAGTTCAAACTGCTTGAGTGCAAGTAAAATGAAATTCACATGGAAATGCGCAGCGCTGCCTCAATTAGATCAAGTTAACTAGCTGTCCATTCTCTTTCAGGTTTCTCAGTGCAAAGACAGACAGAGCCATAATAGGATGAGAGCCAATCAAGACAACAAGGTAAAAAAAAACAGTTCAGTTGCTGCTTTTTTTGTGCTTGCGTCAGCAATTTTCAGACAGCTTCCTGTGTGAGGCAGGCAGCACATGATTGATGAGAACTGGCTCAGAGAGCAGAACGAGCTTCTTATGACTGTAAAAATATACAGTCCACTAACTGGATCTGTCTGTAACAGTTCTCCATCTTTCATTTTCTGCACGCTGATAACAACACTAACCAACAACTTTAAACCAGAGCTGTAGTTTAGAAAATGTTGAGGCTTTGCAACGAGACTCAGAAAATTAAGCAGTATTGCTTTAACGGTTTAACGTGCCAGTCAAAGGTCGACTGGATTCCAGTTACATCTCAAACGTTAATGTTTATAGTTTAGATGTGTTATTGTATTAAAAACACAAATTTTTAAGACTTTTATTGAGATGTGAACACCTGTTTCTAACAACTATGAGAACAGCTGATTTTTGTTGAATGCTTAATTTTAGCACGTCCAATCCAAGGCCCAAACTGGAGTTTACCTCCTGAAATGTAGCAATATAGGACAACCTATATATAACCAAACTAGCTTTTGTGTGCAACTGATTCTTTAGGACCTAATGAGGAGCAGCAAGCTATAGATTAAGTGGTTTGTCTCAAATAGCTCCAATTTCAAGTCAGCTGCAGAAACTTTGCATGCAACTAGCAGGAGATGTGAACACTGGAAAACTTTAACATTTATAGAAACATTATAAAGTCCATTTTAATCAACTACAACAGTTTGCAAAATGTTGAATTCCTCTTCAACATTTTTACATTGTGGCAAGTCACAACTACTAACTTCAGTGCATCGTTTCATATTTTATGTAATAAAAATTGTGACTCAGTATTAACAGATTCACCTATTCATGGATTTTCCTGTGGAATGTGAGTTCAAATTGATTGGGGAAAATTCGTCTATCCACTCAATTTTCTGTCTGACATATTTGAAATAAAATTCTATTCAATTCAAAAGTACTTTTTTTATCCCAAAGGGGAAATTAAATTGTGTCACTACTCTTATCATACAAGTATCTTCAAAGAATCGTTGTGGAGGGTTATTCTGTGGGCAGGACGAATCTCCAGTTGCAGTCAGACTTGCAACATACCTGAAGAGTGAAGACGGTTTCTGTACGACAGTCTCATGACTTTCAAAAGCTCCATATCAGGTAGCAGAGACAATATTCCACTACAACACGTGCTGGATGACATCATCAGTTCTTGGCAAGCACTACTACTCAACCTCATCTGCTTTTGCCACTCTTTAAATCTGTCTGGCTGTACGGTTAGAAAGTCGAGCAGCGAGAGAGAGTTAAACAATACCTTGTTGCTTGTTGATTATGCATCATGACAACTGTCCAAAAGAAAAAAATGTAAGAGCAAAAATCATTCCAACTGTGCAATATCCAAAATCAGAGGGAGGAGTCCACTGTGGTAACTTACACAGTAGTGCAACCAATTGTCTTTGAAAGCTACACAGATCAACAATTTAAGCAAACATAATGTGTTAACAAGTCAATTTTTAGTTGTGCATTACCCAAATCAGATCTTAGAGTGACAAAATGAGAGCCATGAAAAGTCATACAGAAGACGATGACCTGGTCCAACAGAACCAAAGTTAAGCTTTTGTGTCTACACACTATGTGCTATATGTGGAGGAAAACAACCACTGAGCAAACCATCTGACAAATTGGATGGCTGGAATGGCCCAGTCAAAGTCCAAACCTAAATCCAATTTAAACAGTTGCATGACTTGAAGATGCTCACAGACTCTCTGAAAGCGTTCTGATTGAGCTATAGCTATTTTGTGAGGAAAAAACATGCAAAGATCTCCTGTTTGGATGTGCAAAGCTGCTAGAGACACACTCCAAAAGACTTACAGCTGTAATTATAGTGAAAGGTGGTTCTACAAAATATTGACTCAAGGGGAGCTAAATACAGATGTATGCCACAGTTTCCACATTTGCAAAAACAATTTGTCATTTATGATATCTTGTAATATACCGTCTTGCTCCAAAACATAATTGTGTAATGTTTATGTGAAAATCACTATAAAAACAGAGAAAATCCATATTATTTTAGGAGTCCTCAAATGAAATGTAAGCCTGATCATAAATGCAAGCATTTTCTGTGAGCTTTTATGGGTTTTTATCATAGTTTTATGTTTATTTCATGGGTTATTTACCTATAGAAGTGCTCATGATAACCACAGAATGCAATTTTTCAAACAGGATATGAATAACTTGAATCAGTGAAGACATCATGTCAGCTCATTTACGCCAACAGAGCCTTAGAAACTTGTATTTTTGTGCCTTTTAGCTCCAAACGTAAAGTCTTAAGGCTAAACCAGGTTTTGTGCTCTCTGCCGGTCTAGTCAAACTTATCCTGGGTGTTTTCTTTTTCTCCCTTCAGCATTTGAAGCTCCTTCCTCCAATCCAAGCTCATGCAGATTCCTAGTGGATGCCTTTGTCTTAAAACATAATTCGATAGGAGATTCACAAAATGCATCTTCATGAGCGTTTGCTATCTTTCCAGAAAATAAGATTGTCTTTGTACTGTTTGCCTCTTTAAATCCTGCATTTATCCCCTCCGTTCTCCAGCACTCCCAGCCCTCCCTCTTTGTTTAAACGATACAGGAATGGGGCTCCGAAAAGTTTAGCATATGTTTAAACAAACTCACCAGATCTGACTCCTCACTCGTAGAGTAAAACATTTCTAGCCAAATGAGCTGGGCAGGGAGAAAGCTCCTCAGCTACTGCTCATCTTCTGTCCGAATGCAAGAACTTCCAGCCAGCCGGAATACTTCGCACCTACAAACCCTCCTACCCCAGCTCCAGCGGGGAACAGCTCTTCCTGAGCAACCCGAGCATAGAAAGTTTTAGCCGGAGAAGGAAAGTTTGCTCCCCTCAGTCCTTGTTTGGCCTACTTTAGTCCCTGAGAGGCAGAGGCAAAGTCAACCGTCTTTCCCACGCTGGACTCCTTCAGAGCACTGCGACCGTCCTCCAGTCCCAAAAAACAAGCCCCCTCTGCCCCTCTCTCCTCCCACATACCCACACGCTCTCCCTGTCACACACACACACACACACACACACACACACTCTGCTAGTTAGGAAGTAAGATCTCCGACCAATGGGGCCAGCCTGAAAATTCCAGAAAACACCAAAAGCAGCTGCAGTGGCTTTTTATGTCTGAGCGTGTGATCTGCAAAGTTTATGTGTGTTCTCCTTTGCTTTCAAGAGGCTCCTGAAAGATCTGAGCTGACTGTGTCGACACAACACATGGCTGCAGAGACCGAAATGTCAGGAAGTAATTATCTCCACAAGATCGAAAAAATGCCATATTTGCTTTCATCATCATTGGGATGAAAACCAGCAAACCCCCTCTGTGTGAACATTTGATGGCACATTAGCCTGCTTGTGTTTGACTCGAATTTAAAAGTGCGTTTCTCAGGAAGAGCTAAAGTACATTTACATAATGCAAGCTCCTCTATTAACATTACAGGCATATAAAAAGAACGGGTAAGTAATCAAGAGACAGAGCAGCTGGCTTGCATCTAACAAATGTAGCGGTTACTTGAAAGATTAGATCTATCTTTGTGATCTGGGATCAGACACCGTGTTGTGCTTTGAAATCAAAGCTGCTCAGAGGATGCAGGGAGAAACACTAAATATTACAGACGCAATAAAACACGAGCTAAACTCTTTTGGTCATGAGTTTCCAAAAATGTAACCCTAACTAATCCAAGTGTTCCGGTTTTAAAACAGAAGCAACAACTGAAGAAAGCAGTGAAGTCTCTGGAGGAGACTAATTTACACATGTTATGTTCTTCCAACCTGCAGGATCGCCCAACTGCTGAGCTTTATTCAACTGTCTGCTAAACCCAGATTTGTAGAAAAATGTTTTCTGGGCAGCCCAACATAAATCCTAGATTATATTGTGTTTGATCAGGGTTAGCCCCTCTCTGAGGATTAGCATCAGGTTGTGTGTGTGGCACGTGCAATTTGATGAATTGTTATCCCCTTTGACAGTAACAAATGTTTCAAGTCCTTCTGTATTTGATCAGAGCAGAAGTTGAAAACATTTTACTTCTCTACTCTTTCCAGTTTTAATGCAAATCAGATACGCGGAAAGGAAATAAACAGTTGCTCACAAATAGCTACAGCATCCTTTGTGTTACATTAAACATGATCTCTTGTGGTTTTTTTACAAAAAATATCTCTTTGCCGCTCTTCCTGTGAAGTGCGGGACTGGTTGTCCTCTCTAGATTATCCGGAGTTCTGTTATCGATTCTCTAAACAATGCTCTCTTTACCTGGCAGGATAGTTTAGCTGAGCGGCCATGTTTTGACCTCTTATTAAAACCTAACCCTGCCTCATGCATCTTCATATTGCTCCACATAACTCTGTTCTCTAAAGTTATCTAACAACCTCTGAGGCCTCAACAGTACAGCTCATCGGCTAATAGTTCCGCTGGATTTGATTTAGGGGTATCATAGCAGAACATAAACCATTAATGTCATTATAAAGAAAAAATGCCTGCTTCCAAGTTATTCAAGTTCATCTCTTTCCCATTTTTTCAGTAAATATCCATGAAAGCTACAGGACTAAAAGTAACTGTGATATTTACATTACTTGGTTTGATGTCTCTGTCACGTTTCCATAAAACGCAAGTCATTTCAATACGTTTTGTAAAAATGAAAGACAAATTCACTCTCTTAGACAATAGATGGAAATTATGGCTTGTTTGTCACTCTTCTGCAGCTACAACTGACACAACCAGGAGTTTATTTGATCCAACAGCCCAGATTACGTTACATCAAACATAATATAAAAGCGTTTTACTGCAGTTGGCTCTCTTTGAATGAGCCATCTCAGTAGGCTTCAGCAGATCAATGTCCTACAGCTCAGAAAGCAGGCATTGCTCTGCCTTTGGCCTATTGATCAGTGTCCATTCACGCAGTGACGTCAGCAGACATTCACACTGACAAACACACGCAGACAAACATTGGTACCAGCTTACAGTAATTGGACCATGTGAGGGAATCAATATAACATCCCATAGAGAAGTAAACTGCCAGCAGTTGTTTCCTGTAATTACAAAGTCACCTTGTACTCTATGAAGCAAATGACATGGTTCCCTACCTTGGTGATCACTGCATTATAAAGAAATTAGTTATTTATTGCCTGCCTTTACATTCAGGCAATATTTTTGTAAAACATTTTGCAAGCAATGACGCCCCGCAATGACTTTAACAGGTAAAATAGACAATAGATACTACTTTTAGCTATGTTTTTGTTCAAATCTAGAGGTTACATGACAACATTTTACTATTGTGTGGATGGTCTGACAGCCACTGCATTATCTGCATCATATGCAGAAAGCAGAAGTCATGTTTGTAAGGTTTTTCATTTTGAGGCTGATTCCAGTTGGTTTCCTCTTATTTTTTTTACTTAAAATCTGATATTGGTCCATGATGAACATTCAGTGCAGTAAAGTCTTTGTCCCATACAGATTCCTTCTATTTTAAAATGTTTCAGATCATCTAACACACTGAGACATCAGATATAGACAACTTAAGTAAATACAAAACTGATTTTAGAATTACTTTAATGGAAAAAAAGCTATATAAACCTAATTCATTATATATTTCAAACTGTCCTTTGTGTTACAGTGAGAATTAACCAAGCTCAATTCAGCAACAAGGCAGTTCAAAGTGCTCCACATAATAAAAAACATAAAAATGCAAAGTTATATAAGACACCACACAGTCACCAATTAACTGTAATTAACTCCAGTAATAGTGTAATGGTCTGGGGCAATTTCTTGACCTTAAGCTCAAATGCTGGGTTCACTGACTTACTCAAAGTCTGGCTTTTTAAATCCACCTTAACCAAGCTGTTCATGCTTGAAAACCCAATAAAATACATATGATTACGTTAAATTAATTCTGAAAGAAGACTGAATCAAAGTTCCTCCACAGCAATGTAAAAGAGTCATTGGCACCATCCACCAACACTTAAAAGCTGATGGTAGATGTTAATGAAAAGGGTTAAACAATCACGAATGTTAACATAAAATATAAAATCCTATTGAAAAAGATTTATGGTTTATCATTTTGTTTTGTTAACCAGATTACAGATGTTTAATCTTTTCAGTTTTTGAATACTTGAAAATGTAAAGAGTGTAATACAAAAAACAATCTTCCTGTACTCTGTTAATTCAAAATAAACTGAAGTCCAGTGTTATATAAAGTTTAAACTAAAGGTCAATTTCTAAATTATTTATTATCAAGCCACAAATGGTCTTTTTGTACACTTTTACTTCAGATTGTGTCTCGTTGTTCCTACAATATAATGAAGGTACCTAACTTTCCAAGATACATGTTTTAATATATTTAATAGAATGCAAATAGGCAAATTTTCTACAAATAATTTGTAGTCAAGTTTCACAGGAATAAAAAAAAATAATAATAAAATCAGTGAATAAGCACTAAGATGTGAATAAGTGCAGATTGTATTTAAATAAGTCCTTCCTCTACAGATTCAGTTCAGTAGTCACCACTCAGAGGCACGTTCTCGAAGACGGAAAGTGGAAAATAAAAAAAAAGATAATTCTACACTAAGATTGTATTTTTATATTGCCCAGCTTAAGCCTGCTTAACAGAGATTACAGCCACCACTTGCTTTTAAAATAAACAACCCATCTGATAAAACACACCAGATAATTCATTAATCTACAACTAAAATTATAAATCAAGCTTACAGATTTTTACACGGCTTGTTGCCAGTGACAGAGACTATGTCCAGTACTATAAACAGGGTTTTGCTCTCTGTCAAAGGTGCTATGGTAACATGGATTCAATGTGTAGTAAACTGAAATAGATCCCCGAAAGGCTTAAGAGCACTATAAATATATGACTGAGAAAATATCAAGAAAGGCCTCTCCAAAGGGGTCATGCTTTGCCAAGAATGCCATTACACAGATGAAACTCTCCAAGAAGCCTTCAAGTGCTGCTGGATCTTTTTTTTTCAGTCTCGAAAAATAATCTCACAACTGGTTATCATTTGACAGAAAGGTTATTATCTTATCCTACTTTTCTTTAGAGTGATGCAATCAGACATACATAAAGATCAGAAGTTGGTCGGTTTTCTTATATAGTTTAACCTAACGGGTACATCAATTCCCTTGTTTTAAAACCAAAAAGCATAAATTATTGATATTGCTGCAAAAGCGGCAAGACATGCAGATGATGAGTTATAATAATGGATACAGATTAGCTTACAGTAATATTTTTTACGTAAACGTGCTTCTTGCACAAAATAATATGCCTTTTTTGCCATTCTGTGCTGTACGGAGCAGCACTTAATGACCTGATAGAGGAGCTGCTTCCCATCTCCAGTGGTCATTGTGCTAGAGGCGGGGTATTCACTGGTCCATCAACACTTTCAAACTTAAAAAAAACATTCATGCTTTTTCACTATGGGAGGAAGCCGAGGAAACTAGAAAGATCCCAAACATACACAACACAGGCCAAAGCCCTGGTCCTAACAACTGCTCTGCAGTCGATCAGACAGTGACTGTCATGTCATAAGGACCTCACATGAGTCCATATCTACTAGAGATGGAAAATTTGTTGCGTTTTGTTTCGACATTTACAATTATTTGTCAGGATAGACGATATGAGAGAGAACAGAAAAACCCTCGATCTTAATGTGCTTGATTAACAAAAATCTAACATATTATGAACTTCCAGGGATTAGTTTCTATAGAAAAAATATATATAACCTAAATCTATAGCATCATTAAGATCAGAGTTGCATGGACCATGCCAGGCTTTATATGCCTGTGATTGTAGCCCACTGAAAACCCCAGAGTCGGCAGCCAGCATCAGACTGACATTACAGCATATGCCAGGATGTCTGAGCCCTGGGACCATCTCTAATTACAGATGAGGAAAGAAAGCAATGAAGGTAAAAACAGTAAAAGAAAGATTAGAAGGAAAATACTGCACTAAGCAAAATAAACAGAAGCAGAGCGTGAGATGGAAGCCGCATTTGCTGTATCTTCTGATTTCACCCCGAGCAATTAAAGAGTTTGACGGCTGTTTCTTCCTCTCCACCACCGGGCATCCCACTACCGCATAAAACAGAGCTAAAAGCAGATCTAAAGCTGGTCACTCCTCACAAAAATCAGGCTACCACTCAGATATTACACCCTGAATTACAAACCAAGAGATTTCCAAAATAATTCAAAATAAAACTGAAAACTTTGCGCAAACTTACCCTTTCCAAAAAGTGTTTTGTCCGCGGAGACAAAGGAAGCAAGTCAAGCAGGTCAACGGGAATGAAAATCATGAGCTCAGAGGTAGGAGCACTTGATGACTTATGAAGTGCTGACATGTAAAACGGTGTGCGACGTCTAGCGCTGCTTATGGTGCTAACTGAGTCACTTCACGCTCGCTGAGCACATCAACGCATCGGCTGTTCCACATGGAGTCATTGGAAAAATCACTCCAACAGGCAAGCTAAAATTGCTGCGAAAAATGCAGTCACGCATGGGATCAGGACAAACGGAGGCAGAGGGTGGAGTGGGCTGTGGGTCTACAACGCTTTCATGAAACAAAAACAGAGCAACTCAGTAAACAGAACGGAGATAACTTAATAAAATATACAGACTGATAGAGAGTGAATTAATGCAATGAACTTAAAGGAGAAATTGTGTTGCCCTAATTCAATTTCCTGACAGTCACTTCAGTCTTTTCATCAGCTTTCTGAACGTGGCTTTAGTTAAAGAATGAAAATGTCAGAAAAATCCTCTGGGACGGCTGAACTTTATTACGGTTAATCAGATTCACAAGAACTAATGGCAGATGTGAACTCAAAAAAAGTGAATGCTGAAACTTAATCAGAGGGTCCTTCAATCAAGTTTTCAGAGTCTAGATACTTATCCGACCAGGTTACTGCAGCTTTTTTTATTTTTCTCTTGTATAGGATTCATGTTGCATTAAAAGTCAACAATAATCTCTCAATTTCTAAGTCACAAAAACTTGAAATGTTCACAAAGCCGGTTATTTTGCAGCCAAGTTTGAACAGTCATGCCTATCACTGTCCATTTGTGTCCGTTTCTGTTTCCTTTGGACGCAACAAAAGCAACACCACAGTCCTACTGTCTGAGGTGCTTAGTAACATCCATTCTTCTCCATATATTGTGCAACTTTACAATCAGGAGGACAAAATTCAAATCGCTCAAAAGAACACCAGAAGAGGTGACTGTTTGCATCCAGTTGATCCCCCAACTCTCATAACGATCGCTTCTTTAAGGAGATTTAAATCCTCATCAGTCTTTCAGCATATTAAGGGTTAAGAGTAAAAGGAAGCCTGAACTCAACATGCAAAAAATACTTTTGTACATTGAGGGTGTGTTTAAAACACATTTCTGAGGTAAAAAGTTTACTTTGGCAGTGGGATTTAGTTGGAAATTTATTTCCCTTAAGTTTACAGGGGATAAAATGATTTCTGATGTCTTTCAGGGTCTACAACATTGTCATTATAGAGTAAATCCTTTTAGGAAAGTAGATTTTAAAACTTAAAAATGTGCAGAGGACTTTATATGACTAGGCCTTCCAAAGTATGCATCAGTTTTCTAGAACAGAGGGGAAAAGCTGAAACATTCTCTGAATGATTCAACAGAGGGTTTGGCGTGCACAAGCCTGTTTTTCTGCTGGACCCGAGTTCCTCATCTCCAAAACAGAAAGACGATCCTGCAGATTGTCTTTCACCAACAGCAATCTGCAGAAAAAAGGCAGCAACGAACCAGGCAAAAAGTCCACTAAGAGTAGATTCTGTGGAACAGACCTTATCCATTAACTATCTTAATCGTGATGCACAAACATCAGCACAGATGCCACAATAAAAGATGCCACAGTGATAGAATGGGAACTATCACTGAGACAGAAGGTGCAGTGAATAATCAAGGGATAAACCCTGGATAGAGAAGCAAGCAGTAGATTTACATAGAAATGACTTTTGTTTTTACCTTTTTCTTCTTTGACATGCTTGCTCTCCCACAACGAGCAGAACACCTGTGCCGTCTTTCCGCTCTGCAGCGACTGTCATGAATTATGCAAACCCTGCATACGTTTTTTTTTTTTTCCTGTTCACAGTACCAGGACCCAGGGATGCAAACATCTGACGCCTGGCATTATTAAAACAAAAAAACTGTCGTTCTCAGTCAGAACAGACAACGGTGACTACTCCTCTGCCTGCCAAGTTGCTCTTAAATAAATACATTTGGTTTTCCAGCTGTAGATGAAACCTACTGCAGAGGAGGTAAGCTGTCAGCATATTGAAGACCTCAGTGTAGAGTGAAGTCGACTGAAGAGTCTCAACAGAGGCAGATCACACACTGACATGGACTCAAGTTGACACACAACCAAGTGTTTAAGCTCTGTGGTGTCATGGTTAGCCCTGCAGTGTTTTTTGTTTTTTTTATCTGGCTTGGCATTAAGCTTTAATTTGATAGCGTGACATCTGTTACATGGGCCACTCAACCTTCAGAGACAATCTAAATCAGCATGAAAAAAACAAACAAAAAAAAAACACATGCACACACCCTGCAAACACCTTAAAGCGCCCAACAGCACTCAGCAGTTAGCAGCAACATTCAGTCACAGTGTCACCATAATACTGAGCGGCCTGGACTTCTGCTGTAAAACATGTGACCTCCTGCAGCTGTGCATCCGTGGTCAGACAGACAGGCAGGCAGGCAGTAACAGCACCATCTGGAGTTCTAATCCGCCTGGCACGGCCCACCCCGGTGATTATAAACATGGTCCTCAGAGTCATTAGGCTTATTGGACAGACAAGTGGACGCACTGGATGGGCGGGTCGTAGAAGGGTAGACGCTGAACCCAAAAAGTTTCAACAGAGAAAAAAAAAATGGTAATGCAAGTTGACATGTGAGGAAAAAAAAAGTTTTACTTACTTAAAAATGAATTTGCATTTTAGGTAAGACTGATGGAGCAAAGTTACTTAAATGTGGCAATAAATTTTTTCCACTGGTTGCAAAAGTTTGATAACTCAGTGCATGCAGTTACTTTCATCTAGATGAACAACAGTTGAACAGAGAAGGATTGGAAAGACCAGAAAGAGAGCTTTATTTTTTTTTTTACTTAATGTAACTTTTCACAACTCTTTTATAATGTGGGACTTATGATTTCTTGAAGAACAGGCCTTTAAATGATTTTGTCTTGCAATAAAATGTTAGAGCCTTTAGACTGGTGCAGATGTTCACCCTATAAAAGAGCAACACTAGACATACAGTTAGACTTATAATGCTATGGCTTAGATCAGATAAATGTATGAGAATGTCTTATTCAAAGTCCAAACCTAAAACCATTTCATAATCTGTGGAAAGACTTGAAAATGGTTGCTCTAACATATGCTTAATGCAGTCAGACAGAAGTTGAGTTATTTTGCAAGTAAGCATGGGCAAAAAAAAAATCACTAAATGTGTGAAACATCTCAACTTACCCTGCTAGAACTACCAACTATAAATCAGTATCATGCTCGATAGTCTAACAAATAATTTTTTTATGTAAAAGACTGTCTAAAAAAAACACAAATTTGCTCCATCTCTCAGAAGCCAGCCTATATGCACAATTTGGAGGTGTGTGCTTTTGTCCTTATGTGGGATGCCTTTTCCAAGACATTTTTCAATCTGTGAGGGCAAGGGAGCCTGATCACTTTATTGATCAGCTAGTAAAGCATTCACCACATTCCCCAAAGTACTGGTTACTGGTCCAAATCATTGAATTCAGGAGTTCCAATCACTTCCAAGACCAAATGTAGAGAAAATGCTGCACATAGGCCTGGAGGCTGAATCGACAAATATTTGTCAAAGAAGTGGTTGTTTGCAGGAGCTCAGTGAAATTAATCATGGTACTGGGTTAAAATGCCACGTGTGTACAGTCATGAGTTTTCCCCCAACTGCATATTAGTCATCTGTTTATTTTATGACAACATGGATGTAACTGGAAATGAAAGCAACTCAGGAACTAGGTGGTACATGTGGTGCAGAAGTCAGCAGTTGTCTGCAGACAACAAGCTCTTTGTGTGTTCAGATCAGCCTGAAAAAATAGGGTGTACAGAACTTCATTAAACATGCTTTCATGACCAAGCAGCTGCATCCAAATCTTACACCAAGTGCAAACCAAACTGCCAGATAAACAGTTGTGAAGAATGGCACCATGGGACAGTTTAATGTTCCCAACTTTATGTGAACGGTCTTCTCTTCCAACATCAGTGTCTGATGTAAAATATAACACTTTCTGCATTAAATCTACATGGGTTTCCCCCTTTTGAATTGCATTATTGAAATAATAATAATAAAAAAAATCAATGAAAAGTTCATTTATTTCAATTTTTTTCTCTTGGTAAGCAACATTTTTTGGTCTCTATTCATAACAATTGTAGAAATATGTATAAAAAAATAGTTGGCACTATTGCCTTGCATCAGGTTCAAAGTTTGAATCCCGAAATGAGGTCTTTCTGCACAAAATGTGTATGTTTTCCCAGTGTATCTGTGGGTTCTCTCCGGGTACTCCGATTTCCTCCCACAGACTGTGGGTGAGGCAGGGTGTGAAGGAGAGGGTAGCTCTCCCACCCCAAGAATATATTTTACTAGGTTAACAACCTCAACTTTCCAGCTCTGTCTGTGCAGGAGTATTTAGGTTCAGGGTGAGGACACAAAAAGCAGCAGCATGACATATGTGCCATATGGATAGGTTGAGGGAAAGTGGAGCAGTGTTTCCCTCCGGAGGAAAACACATAAGTACATCTCTATGCACATGTCCATGTGTACACTGTGCTGCACAAAAATGACAATTCAAACAGCTAATTAATGGAAAGTGCATAAGATGAAGTTAAATTAGGCTTTAGACGCCCCGTATGAATACAATCTTGGTATATTTCTATGTTATCACCAAGTCTGCTGACTTCACTTTGTTATGCAATTTGATTTGGTTTGTATTTATGTTACACCAGTGTGGGTAAATCTGTTGACTCTTTGTTAATTACATTAAATAAAAAGCTACAGGTAGCACATCTTTTTATAAATAATCAGTAAATGTGTCAAGAAAATCATACAGGAAGTGCATCCAATTGTATGCCCTAACTCCATCCTATATTTCCTGCCACTTCTCCCCCACTTCCAAGTAGTCGATTTCATCCCCAGCAAAGCCACTCTCATTATAATCTCCCCTGATCCATCTGCACTGGCAGGGAATCAAATATCAAACACGCACATGTTAAAAAAAAACCTGACTTATGAAAAAAAGACACTGACGTATCTGTTGTAATTATTCATGTTTTCACCAAACGTGTAAACCTTTTCTCAGAAGCTATAGCTCGTTTTCTAAATGATCTTGACAATGTGACTTGTTTTTTTTTGTAAAATAGGCAGTTTTAGCAGCCTCAATGACTAGATTTCATAAAGTGGACATGTAGTAACTTGTAGTTATATAATAACTAAATCTCTAAGCCCCTCTTTGGAACAGCCAAAAGGTTCCAAAGCATTAGAAATCAAGGATAATGCACACCAGAAATACAATACATCTCATCAGTTTCAATATACAATGCTACATGTTGTGATTTCAGCCGCTCTGGAGAAAAAAAAAGAAATCACTCAAATTAAAATCAAAAGGGTAAAATTATACAAAGATTCACCACTTACCCATGAGACATTTTTATTCTTGTTTTGTTTGATCATGGCAACAAGTGTGGGCCGGTGGGGTTGTGAGAGGAGCCCAGGTCCTCAGCAGATATCAGCCCAACAACCTTTTTCCTGGGCGTGTCTGAGCGGGTTCAAAGGTTGATGGCCCGGGGGTAAGTCAAGCTCAGCCATGGGTCATTTTCTATTCTGCAAACCCACAAGGCAACCGTGTCCTCGTTTACTGAATACTGCATCTGACAAGTCTCCAGTCCCACTGCATGGACTAATAAGAAAGTTCACAGACTTCTTCAGGCTTCTTGACGAGGCAAAAAGCCAAAACTGGGTAAAAATGTTCTGTATCTCCTTCTGATGCCAGCGCTATGTGACCTGATGGACTGGTTATGAATTTAAGCTTACTATTATGAAGCATCCCTTCAGTTTTAACCCCGCCTTCCTGAGCCACAGCATGTGCCCAATCGCAGAGCAGATTGCCGTGGCCAGCTCCCGAGGGTGAGCTTATAGAAGTATTAGGATGAAGACGGTGACTCTCTGGAGGAGAGAACAGAGCTCTCCATTGTCAAGTACATAAGACAGATATCAGTGAGTACATAAACAAGCAACAACAAAAAAATCAAATTGGAGTCTACTGTAGTTTCTTTTTCCACTCATTACCATCCAGTATTTTCTGCTCTTACTCTCCCAGGGGTGCATTTTGTCACCTGACTACTATCTGTTGTCATGGTGCCCTTTTGCTAAGAGACAAATACCGGGACAGATATTAAGAAAAAAGCTAGGCAGCTCTGCCTTTGATGTCTTTTATAATAGCTTTTATTATATTAAATCCTCTCTTTTATGAACCACAAGGAATAAATGAGACTTTGATCTCAACCCCTCTGGATTCCTGCTTCACTCACTTTGTTACAGCTTCCCCTGTCACTTACACTAAAAGAGCTACACAGTTTGATTTTATTTGATTTTAAAAGCTAAACTTGGCTGGAATTGATCAGCATCTGCAAAAATGGTTAATGTCCTATACAACAAAACAACATCTATCTGGAGTTACTGCATTTTATTTTAAATCAGTTTTTATGTATATTTAATGTAAAGTTACCTGCAATAAAAAAAACTTCATCAAGATATTGAGGTCATGCCATTGCTCTTATAATAGCATTATGCTACTGTCTCACTGAGTAACAATAATATTAGTTGTGGATTGTTCAAGCTGCATACTTAAATAAATAAATAAATAGGAAGGAATCAGCTAAATCACTCATTTGTTTGGCAAATGTAAATCCAGGATTATAAATATGAATTTGATAATCCACTTTGTAGCTGCAGTTTTTTGGGGTAAAAGTAGATTTTCAAAACATTGGTGAATTTCAGACAGGACAGACTGTTTATTCACTCTCTTTTATGAACGTTTTTTTTAATTTTGTGCAACTATAATGCCTTTATTAACTTATTTAGTTTGCTGTAGTCTGCAACAATTAAGACATTTTGTAGTTGATCCAATTTTCTCAGAGATCTGAGCTGCAGATTCCAATTCTTTTCCTGAATATGATATAACATAGGAGAAAATGTGCTGCAGCTTCTTTGACAGTTAGTAGTTTTGAATCCAACACAACACAGCAAATTTCAGAAATTAATAATCAGATATTTATCAATGTTGTGTATTTATTTAGTGCATGCTATCGAGTAATGTGTGTGTACAGACTGAACATGAGTTATTAGTTCTGAGGCATTTATTGGACGATATTTTCCTCCCGTTTTCCAGCAGTTGAGCTATAGATCACCAAGGAGGAAAAGAAGACAACTGACCACTTCCAGTCTCTAGCTAATTGGTGCATCTCTAATCAGCTTTGTGGATGCATTTAGCTTGTTGGCTCGTAAAATTATCTCTCTCTTATCACACTGTGTCGGAGAAAATATAGCATTAATTGTTTACTAAAAATCTCTCATTCAACAGTACTCAGATAAGCCTTGTGGTCTTTGCAGTGGATTATAAGATGAAGATTATGTTGGTGCTTAAAATTTGAACAGGGAATTGCTTGTCAAAAACAAAATGTCTGCTTCTTCTTGCCTGAAATATGCCGATATATCTCTGATATAGCATTCCAGAACATCCAAGTCCCCAGGCTTTTAATTGCCTTCAGGCTTGACTGAGAGTTTTACAGCCATTGAAGCAAAGTATGAACATGTGTCAGGAAACTCAATTTCAGTCCATAGTTTTGGTTTTATTGGACAAATATTCCTTGACATGTTGCAAGGATCTCTGGAAGACATTTTGGATGTTTTGTTAGTCATGGAAGAACGCTTGGGTGTAGTACACATTACTGACTTGACTTTACACTCAAATAATTACCTTAATACAACTAATGACTGCAAGACTGAGTACATGTGGCTAATAATATGGTAATTTGTTAATTACCTACTCAGTAAAATTAGAACAAAGAAAGGACATTTAACTTTTTACAAAGGAACACTTCACATCCAATTAAAAGTCATGTTTAATGTTACAGTTTGTGTGGGGAAAATATTACCTAAATGACGATGAAACACAGTTCATTAAAATCAGAAAAGACTAAAAATAGCATACAAAAAACCCCCAAAATATCTCAGTTAATCAAGGCCAAGCACAGCTCGTGATCCATGTCTGTAAATCTAATTAATTTTATAGCATGCATATTACCCAGCAACCCCCCTCCGGTGCACAAGGTTGTCTTCTTCTCAATGTTGTTAATTGGCCTCAACAAACATCTGCTCCTGTTTCCCGTGATGCTCAGTTTGGGCATCCTTGCCAGAGGTGTGAGCTCTAATAGTCTAAAGTCAGCAAAACTACATGCTTTTACACAGATTTCATCATGTTGGGAGGTTAAAGCCAGCAAATTTGGCAGCAGTTACTTAAGACCGAAAATGAACTGGAAAAAAAATAATTAGGAATGAGGGTAGCTGTGTTTGTATGGTTTTAAAAAATAAAGCATAAATTAGTCTTTAATCAAAAAGGGGAGGGGAAAAAATAGCAAACACCACAGCTTAACAAACACCAGAGGACATACTGAGACATTTCCCTCTAAAGACATGTGTAGTGTTGTTATATAATGGGACGACACCTAAAGATGGAATTTCTAAGCAGGCTGTGCCAGAAACTACAAGCCTCACAAAAAAAAAAGATGACAGCACTCCAACCCTCAGAGCAGCTGCTTTTCTCTAATAGCTGCAAACATAGCACATTATGGGAGGCAGACACACATGGCAAATTGCTGTATATGTAGCAACATATCATCACACACAGTTACCATTGCTCTACATTTTGCAATTTGTCTCACAAAAAGTTACCAATTCCTCCTTAGTCCATTGTTCTATCTCTTTGTTTAGTTCATCTAGGTTTATAGCATGTTAAAGTTACTAACATGAATTCTCAGCTGGCACAGGTGGGTGTTAACTCTGGACATAGCTCAATCATCTATTTGGTTAAAGGCCAAACCTGTGGACTAAAAGTGACATAACCATTCTCACTCATACCTTGGGCTAAAATAATGTTTGTTAGGATAAACCTGACAAACATGTCTTTGTAGAAAATGGAGGAAAATATGAAAGAAACAAAGAGAGCAACAAAATTTAGCAAACTGTTATAGAAATTGCATATTGATTAGATTAAACTCTGATATACAGTTAAAATTAACTATATAAAACATCTTTAAAAACCATTAATAATCATTTGAGTGCTTTAAATCGATCTTAAGATATATTAAGAAAAATGTAAAGCTTTCCAGCCATTATTTCACTTTTTCCAGACCAGTGAGCCGTATAAAACTCAGACAGTCGTAACTGCAGCACTGTAAGTCTCTACGCAAGATCTCGTTGACATCAGTGTTTCCAGGCTGGAATCGAGCTATACGCTGCAAATACCTCCACAGATATATATCACACTTTCCATTCCGATGACGAGATACATTATGCAATGGCAATGAAAAAAAAAAATAATAATCTGAGACATTCCTGAGGGGCCTTTGTGACCAATTAGTCGCTCGGTTTCCGGAAATTTCTACATGCTCTGGAAAAGTGAAAGAACGTGTAGCTGCTGCCAAGGAAACCCTGCTGCAGTAAACTCTGTGCTGGCTGGACTCACCTCACTGGGCGTGCTTCCCAGTAGCAGAAAAAAATAGGAATTCCAGCATACACTTTTACCATGAAAGTTCAACAAAAAAAAAAAACAGTCTGGGAAGAATTACACTAGTTGCGTTATAACTCAGGTTTGCTGAGTTATAACGCAGCAAACCTGAGTTTGCTGACACGTTGTGTCAGAAAGTGTTATATTACGAAATGTGTCAAATGAGCTGGTAGAGACTAAAACATTGTCTGATGATGAAGTCCATGGTTCACACTATCTCTTACCTATTAATGTCAGTGATGACCATGAAAAGGGGGAGGGTGCATTAAAAAAAAAAAAAAAAAACGCAAAACAATGGCAGGGCTCTGAGACCGACCACTGGATCCAATTAATCTGAGCAGATTTTGCTGAGATCTCATAACCTGATCCTGTTTCTGCTGCTGCTTCATGGTAAGCAGGAGAACCTCGAATACAAATTGGGGAACGAAGCAGGCCTGCTGTCTTCAATTAGCTGACTTTCCATGATGAGTGTCTGGAATTGGCTACCGAGTCTTTTAGACAGTTTCTCATCCGGCCGGGTCTCTGTGCTCCACATTCCATCCAGAGCAGAATTGTGTTCTGCCCCATTTCAGATGTAAAACAGCGGTTAGGTGCCCCATATTGGAAACGTGAGAAGGGTGTCATAGACTGAGAGCTGCGTCACAGCAGCAGGAGTCCTCTGAAGTTCAGCCACGCAGTTCCCCTAGCCAATACTCCAGCTCATTATATTAATTTCTTCATGGTTCTTTTCTGCCCAGTCATCAAACAAACACATGCTGGTAGAGACCCTCAGCCACAGCAAAAGCTTGTTTTCATGCAAACCCCTTAGTCATGCACTTTAAAATTCTTTAGTAGTGTTTCAAGATATGGTCAAGGAACAATCCACTCATCTGTTAAATTAAAGCTTGCTCAGTCGTACAGTAAACGTTGTATCACATAAATCCAAGCAATGTGACCAAACTGTGGGTCTCTGAATAGTTTGTCATTTTTCTTTTGAAACAGCTCAGACTGGTTTAGAGGAGAAGTACACTCCAGAAAAAAAATTGAAGACACTGTTGAGGTGCTGACAGAAGTAAAGGAGAGTCATTATTCACAGTGACACAAGTTTTACAAATATGGATTGAAAATTCACTCAGAAAGGAAGAAATCACCACTACTTTAGAAAAATAAAACTATGATAATGCTGTTTAAAATACAGTTTCAAGGGGATATGTCAGGGAATTCAAACTTGGGAACATTTAAGTCTTCCAAATGGACAATAACCCTAATCAGACAGCCAAATTAGATTTGAAGTGGCTTGAAGACAATAAATCAATGTTTTGGAATGGCTATCAAGTCTTGAATCCATAGAGAGTTTGTGGGCATAGAAAGACAGCCCACAAACTTGACCCAGCCATACTAGAATTATCAGAAGTGGACAAAAATTCTTGAAAAAACAATTGTTAATAAACTTGTGGAAGAATATCCAAAACATTTGACCCAAATCATACATTTTAAGATGTGATTCGAGGGACTATCTCAGCTCCATTTCTCATCTGGTTTCAAGTGTTTATGGCATTAATTTTGTTAACTTTAATGCTATTTGAAGGACAGAAATAAGTGATCAGATCAGTCGTGAGGAAAAAAAAATCTCCATCCTTACTTTTTATCCTGAACTGGTCAAGAAGTTACATTTATATTAACATCTTAAGTGCATCAAAGAATGTAATTATTAGCATTTTCATTGATTAAAGCAGATTACATGTTCATAGTAAAAACACTGAACAGCAGTAATAGCACCATTACATTTAAAGCCTTTTTAAAGTCTATTATGCCTTTCCAACACTTCAAATCCCAAAACCAGGTGTAGAATAAAGCTGAACAAAACACTACAATTAAAAACCAAGTATGAATCCATGTGCACTTTGTTATCCCAGTTTAAGCCTGTTTTATGAGATGGGAACACAGTGTTCCTGTACTCAAAGAACTACTGTCTCCAATGTTGAAATGACTCATGTTAGGCAATATGTTAAGAAAATTCAGCATTATTAAAATGTAATCATTGTCTCAATAATGTTAGGACATTATGTCTGTGTACAATAGTTTTGTTAATGCCTTTGCACTACGCACACTTGCTTTCATGCGAGTATAAGTTAAAAAGCATAACGACGCCATCTAGTGGTGAACTCAACCAGTGTGAATAATTCTTCTCTGCAGTCGAAAAGCATTGGGTGAAAATCATCTACCGCTCCAATTTAGAGAACAGAAGCAGAAAATATTTCTTTCCACAGAGAATACAAGTTAAAGCACTTAGAGAATCTACTAAAATGATGAAAGACTGATTTAAGCGTATAAATCTCTATAGAATGACTGTTTGGAACAAATTGCCATATGACATTTCTAATTTTAGACACCAGCAAAACAAATAACAATAAACCAGCAGTGGCCAATAAAGTGACAGTGTCAACTGAGCTTGTCTCTGTAATAATTAAACATGAAGCCATTGTGTTCAAACATGTCACTATCTCAGTTCTCTGTGCAAAGCCTAGAATAAATACAGAATAAAACATTTATGATGTCTGGCTGGATGCTGGAAACTTTCAGCATACAGCAAGTGGGAAAAAAAAAAACAACTCGACTAAATGATGCAGCATTTTGGACTCTTTCAAAATACAATCTAAAAATCGCAGAGCAGTGATTAAATCAAGAAGGAAAGCATGTTCTCCAATGAATTATTCACACAGCAAACCTTATGTTAGACTGTTATTTGAAAGAAAACAGATTATTAATTTGCACAGGATGCCCACTGTTGCCTTCATCGTATTTTTATTCTTGCCTCGTGCCCCTGTGATAAATCAGGATCAGAGCAAACTCACATATGGAAGCTCTGCTCTCCGGCGATGGCCCAGCCCACAGCACGGCATGAAGGGGACCAGGGAGGGGAGGAATGGGTGGCCGTCTCACATACTCCCCATCAGGCAGAGGCGTTTTAAACACTCAGCCTAGATCCATGCGTGCAGACTTGATCCACAGCGTAGCGGACCACCAAAACACACACAAATGCCAAGGACATACACTGCAGGAGTGAGACAAGAGAGTACAGGACTGTCCTACTCACTAATCCCCTCACCCTCTCCCCCCCTAGTTCGGATGATTCAGAAAGTCAGATTGTGATCCTCCCCTGCCGACCCATCTCCAGACTGTTGCAGCAGGGCTCCTGCCGTCCGCCAGCGAGTTGCACGCCTAAACTGTTTACCCCACGCCAGAATCTGTCCACGCTCCAGCACATCTTTTGTGCTGCCAAATTCTCTGCAGCGCTGCTGTGCTGTGGCAGTCACAGGCTGGCACGTTGTTTTAGCTGCAAGTAGATTTTGACCCACTCATTGCACACAAGTTTCTTCTCAGCAGCAAGGGGGATGGAGGTGGAGTTCCAAGTGTCCTTGACAGACCAATGTACGAGTCACTACGCCTCACTGGTTCACAACATACACACACTGGCTTTGTGAAGTTACTTTTTTGTCCCGATAGCGCCTGCGTCATCACTCGGTTCTCATTTGCAATGCAACAGCTTTCATGCATTCAGGTGTGGATGATGGGGGCAGACTGAGACGAGACATGCTGGCTTAAAAGGCTGGACTTTGCCTTGATGTTACAAAGAAGCAAAAGAGAGCAGAGCCGCAGCCCATCTACGCTTATGCACCAGAGGGAAGTCATTTGCACACTTCAGTTGTGACTGTAGCAGAACTGTTTTAATAACACACACTCTTGTCTTTCCTCCCAAACGAAGGACTTTCTATTGGATAGTTGGTGATAGAAAAAAATCATTCATTCTCTCCTTGTTTCAGGGCTTGAAGACATACAGTGCTCTGCTAAATTATTCCTGCCCCCTTAACATTGATCCCATTTGCCACATCACAACAACAAATTTCAATTGTAGGAGACTTTTGTCTACATATACTTTCAATAAGATGCATCTTTCATGAGATGCTAAATCTTTCCATAAATAAATCATCTCATAAATTTGAATCAGGAGCTAGTCTTAAATTAACTTTGATCATGAGCAGAACAACAACCCAGTCTCTTTTCTAACAAAAAATGTAATTCACCTGCCAGCAGAAATTGCTTTATATTACTGGAGAGTTTTAGAGGTGGCTGCTATATTAGTAAATTCTGGTGTTACGGCAACTGCTCTTTTATAAACATACAGTAAATAATTAATAATCACTCAGAGCATGAAAGCTGGAAAAGACTATTTGAATAATTGTTTCACATTTTCTTGTGGAAGTGGCTAAAATTTCGTTTTGCAAATATCTGGTGGGTACATCCTAGTCCAACTATTAATTAAAAACAAATAATAAATGCTTTTGAAACAACATTTAAACAAGGCAGATATGGTAAATTAATTATAAGCAGAAAAAAAGAAAAGTTTAAATTTTATCTTAGTCTGAAAACAGTTACTTCACATTTGATCATGGACATGTCAATTGTTGTGGTGATGATCTCCATTCTCTGTGTCATCACACAATCTGATGTTCATAAAAAGGTAGCTTGAGAGCAGGCTTTTTGCTGCTATTCCTCAGAATTTACTGTTTGAAACAGTCTAATTTTTATTTAAACTGATCTAAAGTTGAAGCAACAATCTCCATTCAGACAAGAATAAATGGCTTCCTAATAATACTCTCATCCAATAAACTCATCCAGGGCCAGCAGGTGGCATTGCCATATAAACTGGAACTTAAAAAAGACAAGTGATCAAAATTCAGAGCACAGCTACTGAAAATGAGCGCTTCTGGCTTTTGTAGCAAGAAGGTCCTGGATTCTAAACCTGGACAAAAGCCTTTTCTTCCTGTTCATGATTGGATTATCTCTTGGTACTCCAGTTTTTGCAACTGGAATTTGAAGGGAAGTTAAAATAATCTTTTTTAATCAAATACACTGCTTAATGTGAATATCTGTGTTAAATCTTTCCAGGCGTATTAAAAAAAAAGGTAAACTAAAAATGTTTTGTTGTCTGTAGTACAAAACAAAGATTAGTGAATTAGGCTGCGATGTGATTGTGATTTGAGCTCAACTCAGTTTTCCTCATTAATAATATAGGTTGTGGTTTTTGCCAAAGAAAATAAAAACAAGTAAAATAATTTCTCTCTCTGTCTTAAATCTGGGTATTTCTTTTCTTATGAGAATTTCTGCTCCGACATCAGTTAACAAAACGCACACCGTCAGTTGACTGTCAGTTGTGACAGTTCGTGCTCATCCATGACAGTATATCAGTATCTATATATTTCTCCAGGTCTGACAAACACCGAATCTAACAGAAACCTGGCAACATCGTTCATCAGGGCCAAAGCTTCCTGCAGCCAGTATTTCATGGGCTGACATGCGTCTGCTGTGATGAAAAGGCTTCATTATAAGCAGAACTGCAGACCTTACAGTGAGAGGGGAGCATTATATCAGCTAACCTGTCAGAACCCTTAACTGTTAAGGCATAATCATCACTCAGCAAATGGTGCCAATAAGAATTCTGGAGAGCAACATCACAGAAAAAAAAGCTTTCATTTTAATCACAATTACATTTTTTTTTCGAACTTAAAGGATGCATTTACTCCTGCTTTGGGTTTTGCTCATTACATACAATAAACAAACTCAATCTAATCATGGTAGTAATAAAACAGTTAAGATGTGTTTATTTCTCTCTGTACAATGATGACAGCATCAATTAATCACTCAGGCAGCAGGAGCAGGTTTTTAATACATGGAAACAAGTTAATTAAATTACTCCATTTTCTGATTAAAAACACCACATCGACGTAATTAAACATGCTTGTTATGGATCAGTGCGAGAGGTTCTCACTTTTCTATGCATTACATGTTTTTCATGGACTTTGTTTTTTCTAGTAGCTTGTTTGAAATGTTTTGATAAATTGTAATAGCCCGCACTTGTTTAGTACTTCAATACGATGGGTCATTCACCCACTAGGTGGAGAGCTACAAGGTAGTCACAGTTACTCTGGGGCGGACTGACGGAAGTGAGGCTACCATTGAATTAACCACCACCAGCCTTCAGGGCAGGCGAAGTGTATTGCACAAGGACACAACAGTAATGATGAATGGAGCAGTGGTTTGAACCAGCAACTCCACTGTTTTCTATGACATTACATGAAGTGGCAGAATACTGGCAAATTCCAAAAATCGTGTTGATTCTCTGTTTCTGAACAACTTGATCTTACTGGATTTCTCATTTTGATGGAGATTTTGACAAGTTAAAGACTGAACCCTTAAAAAAAAACATTGTTAAAAACAAAATATGAAACTTTCCAAGCTGGACAGTAGTAAATAAACATTCCTTCTAGGTTGATTTAACTATTAAGGAAACATAGCAAGTTCCAACAAGACCTTCAGCAAGTTAAACTTCAAAGAGTGCCATTTTTTCCTTCCCAAGATCTATTATACTGAGTAGATTAGGCAAATTAAGCTTAGTTAAGCAAGTCCCAAGCCCTTAAAAATCCTTCATAAAATGCTAAAGCTGCCTCAATGGTCTAACAGCAGTCTACAAACTTTATACTAAGCCCAACAAAGTTGGTCATTACACATTTCAAACAAGTTTTGAGTGCCTTATAAAAGGACTACTTTGAAAAAAAACCAAATCAAAATTCTTTTAATAACCCGTTGTGTTTCCAATAGATTTCTCTCACGCTCACTTTTGCTCTACGTACTAAAAATCTGTTAATTTCTGCCATAAAGTGATTAAGTGATTTTGTTTTCCTACGCTGTCCTCTACTCCGGTGTCTCCCTCCTTTCCCTGTGTTGCTAATTCCTCATAAGAGTGGGGCTGTTACTGCTGTGCTCCACTCTCAAGTGTTTCCAATCTCTACATCAGGCAACAAGCTTAGAGGACCAGCATGACTTCTCAGCATTGCCAGATTGTCCAACTTTGTTGAAGTCATCCAACGTTAGTCACTATGCTGCAAGTGTCCTCCTGTGACTGACTTTGTGTCTTGCTGTATTGTAGAAAATTCATCTTGTTGGCCTTCATTGGATTTCCAAATAGCTTTTTCAGGATGCAATAGCAAAACCTGCATGGGAAGTTCACCCTCGCCTATAAAGCACCAACGAAGATTTGCAACAAAGTTCAAGTTAGCACGGATCAGACACTCATCCGAGCTCAGCTGTTCATCACCTACATTGGCTACCTGTGAATCTAAAGCCAATCACAGCATCTAAGCATCACAACTGGAATACCACAGAATTATTCACATACCATAACTCTGATCTCCATCTGCACTGATCTCTTCCACAAAGCTCTGAACACCAACCTCAAAACATTCCTGCATAATTCAATTCAACAATAAAATCTTACCTTATGTAGTCAACTACACAAGTGCATTCCTGCATTTAGGTAAAAAAAATATTACAGTATTAGGTTTTCACTATAAAATGTAATTAATGTTTGTGCTCTTTTATCTTTGCAACAGTTAAGTTAAACTGATTGTTTCATAGTGTTCCCCACATCCTCTTTCCTCTGACTGACACATATCAGGCATACAAGAAAGAAGGTCAGCATTTCCCTCGGGGGATTTTTCTGGATGAAAACAAAAGATAAAAATGGCCACTATCCCAGTTTTTAAAAAGTTTTATGAAAATAAACAAAACTCTCTTAGCATTTACTTGAGTTTCATTAGATTAAACTTTTGCCCTCTAAACTATGTTTAGCTTCCCCTTCCTATGAGACACTTTTGGATCAAACATGTTTGCTTTAGGTCACAGAGACTTAAGAGCTCCCTAGATATTAACAAATCTTCAATGATTCTCCTCCTGTTACATTTGTACCAAAGATAGGAGCTCTGCAGTAACCTAACAACCAGCTAATAGGTTTTAGACTAGTAAATAATTGAATTTATCTCAAACTGGTTCAAAAATTCCTGTATAATTTAAAGATGAGCCATTTTCAATACAAATATATTGCAGAGACTACAAATTTGTCATATTATGAAACTGCTTCCAAATAATATTTAAAATTGCTCTTTGTATAACTGATATTTCACAGTAAACTTCCACAAAGGTCTTTTTGAAAGTAACTGATTTGGACATAAAACTGTAAGCACAAAACCTAGGAATACAATCAGCAGCTAACCACAGTGAGTTCCTCTAACTCACAGCATTCTTTCCTGATCCAGATGCTGAACTGCTGGAGGACTAAGCTGCATTAGCCAAGCTACTGGCTCTTGCCCAGCAGTGCAGGAAGCCAAACTCTAACAGAGCCGTTTGCAACCCAGACGAAACTGAAGATGGGTGTAGGCTCTGTGTGGTAACACTGGAAAAAATGCAAGATGATGTAGATCCTACAAAAAATAAACACATTTGTATCACTGTGCAAATAATTCAATAAAAAGAAGAACCAAAAAAATATAGAGAGCTTTAATCAACTTTAAAAAGTTGATTAAAGCTTTTTAAAGTTTTAAAAAGTGAATCAAGATTTTTTTTTAACTGATAAAGACTAACTGTATCCTCTACAAGTAAGCTTGCACAAAGCATTACAAGAACATGAAATTCTTTTACATCGCATCAACAACATGAGTCAAGAAAACAAAAGAAATGGTATGACATCTTATATACAGAGGTACGATTCTGAACAGGTTATGCAATGTAGATTTCATTCACATTTTAAGGTGTTCGACAATATTCAGATTATATACTAGCAATGATATATTTTACCACTAGATGTCAGTCTTGTGCCACTGTGACAAATGATAAAAGTGTCCACAGCATCTTCAAGACGTCTCACTTCTGTTCTAAAATCCACAAAGATTTTGGTGAGAGAAATTAACTTCTAATCACAGAATATAAATTACCATTTGGAGTTAACACAGTCCAGAAAATACAGAGAAGCGCATAAAGAAAGAATAAAAAAGTTTGAACAACGTTTATTGCTAAATGTGGTAGAATAAGTAAAATTACAACCCAGTAATGCTGTAGATGGAATCCTGAGATGTTTGTAAAATGATGGAGTGAAAGAAGCAGGAGGCGGGCAACAGAAAGTGGAAGTGGGCAACTTGAAGCAATCATTTACATCTACATAACAAGTGTGGGAAGAAGCAAGAGGTTAATTATGACGTAATGCTCAGTTACATAAAAATCACTGATTGAACTGTGTTTCTGTATCCTCTTTCATACTGTCTAAAGCTTCTCTATAGCTGCTTGTTCTGTTGGGGAGGGGGTTGCTATGCTTCTGGAGAGGCATAGGGGTGAGAAGGGAGTATTTTAGAGAATTAATCAAATAAAGCAAATAAAATCAACATGAGATTGCTACTTCTACTTATGGTGTAAACTAAAAAGATCACAGCATATGATTAATTGATAAATATAAGGTCTGAATGATACTTTTGTATTTATAAACTGATCTGTTGAGAGCAGACAAACTGACATCTTAAGATAGAAGTAAATAAATAGAGATAAATATAGCCTACAAAAAGGCTGACATGACAACATTTTTCTGCTTTAAAAGGTCAGTCATTTTCTTAATCACTGCAAATGGCAACAACCTAATAGCTCACAGTACAGCAAAGTATCTATTTGGATTTTGTTTGTTTTGCTCTCCGTTTCTGCGTGTCTGCTTTATTAGCTCTGCTTTAAGAGAGGGGGCATATAATGAGAGTCTAGATCAGATTCAGGAAGCTTTATACAAAAGTAGAAACTGAAAATAGATTAGCTTACAGATGTATAATGTGTAATGGACTCACCCGCTAAAGAAAAATGACTGTGTGCCACAGGGGTAGATCGTAGTTTCCACTGTTGATCACAAATAAGGATTCAAGTATTTATGAGCAACAACTATGTGAAGCTACTGCTGTAGCGTAGCGCTAATTTGTGGCACTGCCAGAGTTTTTCCAGGTCCTTGCCAGCAAGTGTAATTTCACAAAAAATTACACAAGACTAATTAAAAGCTGGCTGACCTATCTACGAACATACAAATGTGACATTCCTTGCCTTAATCAAAGACAACACTAGAGTAGTCTTACCTCGGCGAAAGAGAAAAGATGAGATAAAAGTCAATTATGCATTTCATATGAAAATCAAACTTCAAAACCCAGGAGGAAGAGTCAAGAGGAGGCCATGTCATATCTGATGTCTACTGAGTTTTATCGTTTCTAACCATCTGCCACATTAGTGAATTTCATGCTTCCCTCTATTCACAAGCTTTCTTGTGAATTTTACTTTCCAGTAGGACTTGGAACCTGTCCATGCAGTCAAATATACCGACAACAACTTTAAGAGTATGTCTGTCTGTCTGTCTGTCTGTGTGTGTGTAGGGGTGTGTAGGCAGGGGTGTAGGGGCGTGTGTCTGTAATTAATCTGTGTGACATAGAAGCTTCACTAATGAACTAAATAAACATTATGGTGATATTTTAATTGATTGAAAGTTTAAATGTAAAGGAAATATCCAAAGAATTTACATAATTTTAGCCCTTTTACTTCTCACAGTCACTTTTCAGGCTTTCTATAAGTTTCACAGCTTCAACAGACCATTAGTAACATTTTACCGACCAGAGGGAAAATGTAGTAGTCAGAGTACTATGGTTCTTTATATTGTTGAACCTATTAAAAAAATAACTTTGTATGCATTTATAGTAAAGTTGGTGACAATTACTTTGATTAGCTCTTACTTGCACTTAAGAATTGAGTCAACCACTGTCAGCACCGACATAGTCCTTGTCAGGGAAGCTATGGTACCGATCTCCAATGATCAATCATTGAGAAGCAGGTAAATCCTGTGCATGTTGCCATTCCAAACCAGACACACAGTCAGTTCTAAAAGCAGTTTAGGGAAAATCAAAGTTGGAGTACTAGGAGAGGATATGACTGCTCTATAAGATCCAGATTTGGACCAGGACCTGCTGGTTTCAAGATTTCCTGTATAAAGACAAAATTTCCTTATGAGTCCATGATAAATATTTGTGCAGTGTGCAGAACTGAAACAAGGTACCTTAAAAAAATGGATGGGCAAGCCAGTAACACGCAGGCTACATTCTGGTACCTTGCACTTGACAAGTGATTGCCAAAGCTCGACTCAATTTAAATAGCAAACTACACTGCAAAAGGGACTAAAGCCCTTCAGCACATCTAAAAACAGGCAGATGCTTCAAAGCACACAGTTCCACAGCAAAACTAATCCACCTCCACAAAAATATCAAACCATTTACCTCTGGATGTTTACATTTTCTACCAAATCTGAGTCAGTGTTGCTCTGCTCCCCTCTCAATGGAGCGGTGAGCTCTAGTTAAACGCTGACCCCGCTACTCCCACGGCTGAGCAGTCATGTCTGGCATGGCCCTGCATCCTTCCCAGCCTCCTCCACACTTCCCCCAGGGCATCGGGACATGACCACAGGGAGCATCTCTCATCCTCTCTCTCGCAACCAGCTCTCTGTCTCTCAGCATGAGTAATTCTGTCCTTCAGGAGCTGTTCGTGAGAAGTTAGCGGAAGTTGCAGCTGATGCTTGGGGCTGTACGGGATCGATCAAACAGCGACGCATACGAGATGTTCTGAAGACACCTACAGGTCCAAAACATTTATAAAGTGCAGAAATAAAAGGTAGTAGAAACATTATTTCAAACTCTTGATTACTGGCAAGTTGTTATATCTCTGTTCAAAAAAGACAAGAAGACTGATTTGTGTCACTCAATCCAAGATGGCACAAGTTTTGTACCGTTTTCTTCTTTGTACAAAAAGGAGAACTATAATTCACAACAAATAATAGGAAGAATAAGGTCAGAGCTGCCACCACAGCTGAATAACAGTGTTTACATTATCATCCAAACAGAGGGGAGGTTACGGGAAAGCTTGCTATTTCTGGGATCATCCTGCAGCAAATATGTAAAGGAGGATATTTTTGTTCAGCATGCAAGGTCCTCGCTGACCTCATCTTCACATCCCTGTGCTAATAGACAGCCACATCTTCCTTTAGATGATGGTGTAAGAAAGTAAAGAGATGACCAATATCTGCCCACTTAAGAGGTTACTCTGACTGCAGGGAAAATCCTCATTTAGGAAAAGGACTGTGGGAATGGGAATGAGCTCCCAGGGGTGGTGGTGGTACAATCCGGCAATTTCTTACTAAGCAGCTTCTCTGAAGCATTGAGACGAAGCAGATGGCCGTCTAGGAGGTGCCATTTTGTTCTGATCTGCTCCGGCTTCCCGTCTCTCTGCCGCCGCCGTGCCAAAGACAAGACAACCCATGCCTCCTCCAAAAAAGGCAGAACTATTCAGCAGTGTGCATCCGCGTCCCGACCTGTCCTGTCCCTTTGCAGGTCAGCTCAACAAAGAGCAGGCTCATTAAATATGTTCCTCTCAGGGTCTGCTTTGTAACAAACCGTTCAGTTGAAGCTTCAGCCACACCAGAATGCAGCTAAGATGAGCGACTTCCACTCAACGCAATGTACCCAGAGGTGTTTACAGAAGCCTTTCGCTGCTGTGCACATCTTCTCCATGATGGATGATGATGACTGAGGTTGAGCTCTTAAGCTAAATTGCTTTTGCTGTCAATTTGTTTACAAAAATCTCAGACACACACACAAACACAAGTGTTAGACTCCAAAGGAAAAGAAAATGTATACAAGACATCAAAGTGCATCTCATTGAACGCTTAAGTGCGGGGTTACTATGCAGTCCGGAAACGTAAGGAATCTGATTTCCGCTCTGGATAAACACAAGGAAACGAATTATGGAGAAAAAAATGTGTATTTGCAGATTTATTATGTATAAACTTATATCAGTCCATCCATCGCCTTACATTCTATGTTTTTGCAGTTCAGTGGGAATGAAAACAAGGTGGTACCTAATTAATGGTGACAAACACAAAGTTTGTGTACAAAATAATGGAAACTTGTCCCCAGGTGTTGGAAAAACACAGATCAAAAATACCCACTATATGCAAACTGAAAATGTCAAAAGGGTTTTAAAATAAAACTTAATGCCGTAGTTACCTGCCGAACAAGGCTGTTTGTTGTAGTGTCAGAAGAAGTGCTGCCGTCGGATCCTTTAAACCGACCTTTTCTCCTGGCTCCTTTGCCTTGAGTCTGAAGAGACAAAATGACACATAATTAAAGAAATATTTCTCCAACAAAATGAAAAGTGTCAAACCAAAAACAGGTCTCGGGTATAAGAGATAGAAAATGCCATCTTCAGGGGTAACTGCTTGAGAGTTTATCCTCAGATGTGGTTGTACACATACTATTTTAAATAACCCATCAAATCGTTGTTAACTCAATAATAAAATTGTTTTCTCTCAGGTGTAACATTCGTTCAATTTCGCAGAATGATGGCAATTATGTGGGTGGTCCACTTTCTCTGCAGCAAGATGAAGGAAAAGTAGCCTGGAGCGCAAATGCTCATATGTTGTCATTAGCAACTGAATAACAGACATTTATTTCCAGCCTGCCTTTCAGTCTAGCTCACTCCCCTGGGACATGTTAAATATGCATATAAAACGAGAACACAGAGAACTGCTCCTCAATAGCCCTACTTCAGCTCATTATCATGAGAACAAGAGCAGACAAAAAATATATAAGAAAATAATATATACCGGTAATCAACTAACCTGTGTTAAAACTGAAGATATTTGGAAAAAAAATGTCACAAACATATGAACAAACCAGTAGCAAGAGTTGAAATTTAGAAAATAAATAAATAATTTAAAGATCAATCTTACAGTGCAATTTGGCTAGAAAAAGTAATTATTGCAGTAATAACTTTTTGAATAGGCTGACCTCTTTTGTTTTTTTGTTGGCTTTTTGTTGTTGTTGTTGTTTGGAAAATGCATTTCTGCTCAGAATATCAATTAAGACAGGGGGTAACCCAACCTGCAGCTAAAATACACCAGAATTTTAAATAATAGTTGTGAACCTTTAACATCCGCCAGTCAGATAATCAGACTCTGTTTTTATTGCACTTCTCAAACAGACAAATATTGCAAGTGTGTTTTACAGACGTGAAAAAAACAAACTAGAATTGATTAAATACAGATAAGTACAAAAAAAATTGTATAGTGAAGACGAAAAGAAGCACTGGAAAAATCTAAACATTTTCTAAATAAACTTAAGTAACGAATAACAGAAAATGTGATCCAAACTAAATTACTAAGAAATACTACACAATCAAATAGATCATTTAAATGACGTATTGCACAAATACATTTGACACATCGCCAGTATTTAAATTTAAGAACGTTTTCACCAATAAGAAAAACGGAATTAGACAGGTGAGTTGTTAACGTTTTTCGATAAACTCTAAAACAGCAGGAAGTTAAATTACTTTAAATTAAAACAACTTACTTGAAGCATCGGGTGTTCCAGAGTCTCCATGTGACTTTCCGGAGGGTTTTCTGCTTTAGCTTTGGGGCTATTGTTGACGACCATTACATCACTTCATAAAAGCAATGAAGAACCCTCTTTTTCTTGGAGAAACACCCCACTTGCGGCCAAGACGAACGCAAACGCGCATGCCTAACACGTGTATGCTGAGCAGAGCAGAGGAGAGGAGCTGCTTGTTGCTCAGCTCTCAGCGCCAATCTTCAAGTTTGACTCGGCAGGGTTAGAGGAGGAGCCTCTCGGATTCCGATGCCGGTGATGATGTGACTCCTCGTTTATTTTAGCCTTCAGCATCACAGAGTCTCTTGATCAGCGCTCTCCTTCCCACACGGGCGGAAAGAGCGCGCTGCTGTCGCTCCGTGCGCCCCGTCCTCCACCGCCAACACCCAGCCTCCTCACACTTTCACGGGATGAACTTAAATCACAGAGTTCCTCCAAAAGAGGCAAGTTTAACATTAATTCGTAAGATTATAAAGAGCCTCGTCAAGGAGTAACATGTTTACAGGGAACAAAAATGCTTTAATTGTATTGCATGATTTGTGTAATGTGCTTCGTCTAAAGCAATAGTATTCATTTTGTCACAATACGGCTTCAAGCTTCAATGTATTTTGAGATTATGTGGCAGTCAGACCAACACAAAGTAGTGTACGAATGTGGAGGTGAAGTTACAATGTGGCTTTAAATTGCATACATGTAATTCAAAGTGTTAAATTTTATATATAAATTGTCACTCAATGTTGTAGGGCCCTCTTCCGCTGAAACTGCACAAGTCCTTTGGAGCGTCCGCTTGCTTTGTACTTCCGGGTGAAGACATGTTTTTTCCCGGTCTGTATGACGGTGGTTTCAAACTGCAATCCTCCCAAGTCCAGAGACCTGTAACTTTTAGATGTGTCCATTGTCCTTTACATTTGAATAAAATGGTAAAACAGCCTCACTAGCATGTAGTCAAGATTTACAGAACACTGCTAATGAGCTGATATTGAAGCCAGGTGTGCTAAAGTCCCTTCAGGTCAGGACAGGAGTTTGAGACCAATGCTTTAAGACAAACTCAGCTAGTGTGTCCTTGAAAGAGTCTTTGAGCATAATTTTTAGCTTACTTATTCTCAATTAGTCTTTGAGAAAAAATAAAACTGTTTATCAGTATTATAATCTCCAGCCACTAAGCAACCTATCACTCCAACACATTCAAAAACATTCTTTTTTTCAGATCACACTGTGATAGATATGACAATTTTATTAATCTAAATGACTTAAGTTTTTTCAAACAATTACATGTACAACACGCCACAACGATAGGCCTATATAAATATATCTATTTATTAACAGTAACATAATAAATAGAAATTTCAGAGGCTGGATTTTATATCTTTGTTCACTGTGAAATGAAACCTTTACTCTATTTTTCTATAAAAAAAAAAGACATGATACAGTTTAGCTATTTTTTTATCATACTAAAGTGTAAAGCTAAATCAGTCATAGACAACTGATTTTCTCATTCAAAATAAATGTAAATATATATGCATTTTCTGGCAAGTTTAACATGTTGTAGATTATCTAAAACAAACATTTCTTGTTGAGTTAAATGTATAATCATTTATTTTTCATATGCTATATAAAAGAAACCTGGAGCAGGTTTGTGAAGATTGGCTGCGTTCTCTTTACTGTTCATAATCGCCCTCTGGTGGCTCTCAGTGCATTTGCATTATATTGCTACTAAATGCACATAATATCTCAGGTTGGTTTCCTTTTTGCAGTTACTGTGACTCAGCCTGTGATAATAGCAGCATAGCATCTATATCTATTTATCTATCTGGAAAATCATTAACATGCCTAATGATACTCCTGCATCAATTGTCTGAGGTGTCATCTGTAACCTCAAACATTTTCCTGAGGTTACAAATGACATCACACACAAATCAACCAGTCTTGTTTCTGCACTATTTTGTTTTCAACTTGTCACTTTCACACTCTTAAAAAGGTTAAACAAGCAATTCTTTGACAAAGTGCTGGAAAGAATTCACTGTACACAAATGTCGCAGACGGTGTGAAAAAATTTTTGCTGCAGGAAATTATGGATTGATCCTGTGTGGGTTTGTCTGAAAACAAAAAATCCAAAGGATTATGGTCACTGATGTGGTTTAAATAAAAAGCAAAATCTTTTTATGTTTCCTGCCTTGTCTCTCCACTCTCTCTTGTTTGTGCGTCCTGGTGCCCTCGCAGCTGAACTCTTCTGTCAGGTCTCTGCTGAGAAAGAGAGGATAGACAGCGTTGCACAACAACGTGCCCCCAGTTGAAAGCTCTTCCTTCCTCCATGCTGGCATCGGTTGCCTTGAAAAGATGCACACATGCCAAAAAAATAGTCTTTTTCACCTCTGAACTGCAGATTTACACACAGCGCACATGGTCCATGCTTTCCTGGAAAGGCCAACGAATGCTGGCATTTTCTAAACTAACATCAGTTTTGCAAGAATAGGAGAAAATGCTGTGGACTTCCTTCTATTGTTTGGACACTAATCGGGAAGCCGCAGTAAACGGCGTCAGCTTTTTCTGACACGATAGGCAAATAATACCAGAGAACCGCAGATGGAACTGATTTTTCAGTTTAACAAAAATCAAGGTGACAAGGTTAATCATAGACTGATTAAGAAAGAAACAAAACTTGTTTTGAGCCCACTCACTATGTGATTATCACAAATTCAGTTCTGTGGTCAAATTATCTTTCACTTATTTTATTGCAGCTGATCTATTCATCTCGCTGTCCTCTACCTTCTCCTCCTTCTGCAGGCCCACTTTGACAGCTGAAGAGTGTTTTGCACTGTGGGGGTGTTTTGCTCTGTGTGTTTGTACAGTACCAGGCATTAGTCACCCAGGTTGGTGGATGGAGAAAATGAGTAGCTCAGGTGGGTGGAAATGCCCTCATATTGGATCACACAGAGACCTCGGAAAAACAAAGAACAAAGCATTGAAGATGAGAGTAACAACTATAGCAACAGAGTTTTATAAATAGCTAGAAAAAACATTATTGCCTGAAAAAGAGGGTCCTTCTTTATTGAGAACTTTAAAGTTTTGCATGTTGCTAGTAACAGTAATAAGTCTTGTGTAAAAGCTTGGCTATTCTGGGTTCCTTTGCATTTTTAAGAAGTATGAAAAATGAAAACAATAATGGGAACCTAGAATTTTAAAAATTACTTTATTTGAATAATAGTGACTGGCAATGTATGTAGTTCAATAACAGTAAAAATCAAGGTGTTAAAAACATAAATCGTCAAGAATATAGAACAAGTCTCAATGTTCATGAAAATAGAGCATATTTTCGCAAGCCAGCGCTGTGACTATTACATCGTGATTGAACAATTTTCTCCAGGAAGTGGTGCTTGTATCTGTGAGTTAATCATTAACTTAAAAGCATAAATGAAAACATCAAAGTATACAGTCGGCATCTGCTGCAATTGAATCTTGCGTGACAGTTGCAATTAAAATTTGAGTTTGTGTTCAAAGAGTGCAAGCATCAAAAGACAAGTCCAGCCCAGAAGCAAACCAAGGTTCTGCAGGAGGAACATGACAAATGGTCTGTTGGTCTTCACTCGATTCATCTCTGGAAGCTAGCGACAGAGGGGAGATAAGAGGTTAAACTACAAACAGCAAGAAGTGTGAATAAACGCAACTATTAGCTCTAATTTTCTTATTTCTGTCTAATACAATGGTTTCTCTACACCATCTCAAGAGGAAGCTGCTATTTAAGGCTGTGCTAAACCAAAGTTTACATTCAGGTTATAAAACACCATTTCTATGTATATAACCCAAAATAGCATTATTAAATGGCAAAGAGTAAATTAATTTCTTACAGACACACCAGTGTCTGTAAGACCATAATGTTCCTGTAAAAATCAGCACCACAACATTGTGGGATAGATCCAATAAACCCAAAAACCAGGCAAACACAAAAGACTTTATCAGCATCTACAAGAATGTTTTACTTTGTGGATGTATCTCATTGCACTAGAAAAGCAGGTTTTATCCTCCTGCAACATCATTATCCATGTATTAGGGATTTTCTTTTTTTTACCATCCAGCTAAACATGGAAGTGAAGAATAAGTTTTTACCCTCCTCTTTGCAAACCTATCAACATTTTAGATATGTATTTATGTCAATTGTTTTAAATTATATTTGTGTTATGATTGAAAGAAAATTAGCAAAGAAAAAACACTTAAGGGTTTTGTACACCTCATTACCAGGGGCTATTTATAAGACAGTGTACCATATGTCAATCATTTTCTTCTCAGAATCTATTGCGCATCAGATTTAGAGCACATGAAAATGCCTTACCATTTCTGCCAGGGACAAATAGAGAAATATCCCAGCCGTGACAGAGAAGATCCACTCCTGCACATCTGTGTCTGAAGAGACAAAGAGTCCGACATAAAGGCCCATGAAAGCTGTCAGGGCACTTAGGAAGTTCATCACCACTGCAGTCTTCACTGAGAGCCCAGAGCTGAGCAACACCGCAAAGTCCCCTTAAAGTCAAAAAGTAGCAGATTTTGGTCACTCGTGCACATTGTTTTCTGTTCTCTAACCTCAGAGGACAAATAGAAATAATGACCTCTCACCAATCTCGTGTGGGATCTCATGGCACAGAATGGCCACAGTGGTTGCCATGCCGGTCTCGGCTGATGAGGAGAAAGCCGCTCCGATGACAAGGCCATCGGCAAAGTTATGAAGACTGTCTCCCACAATTACCATCACAGCCAGCACAGGAACCCCTTGTTCTGGACACACAGATTGTGTAATTATAGCTGGTCTTCAGACAGCTCCTCTGTTGTACCAAATTACTAATTACACAGCACGGGACTGTTTGACTAGTTCTGACTTAGTTGCTTTACTTACTCTGTCCAGGAGTGCTTTCTGTATTTGTACGTTTAGGATAAATTTCTGAGCCCTCTACATCTTCCATTGAACCCTAAAAAAACGGAGACATTTATTACGACCTCTGAGGCAATTTTTTTAACCTCTCACCATTTAAATTGCTTTACTTTGGGCCTTTAACTTCTTTGAACCCCTTTTTTGTGACCTGCTTATAGTTTACTGTCTACTTTCAGGAATGTGGCTATTTGTCTTCAATAAATCACTGAGTAAAATTGGTCACTTTAGGGATCATGATCTCTATAATATTTAAACATCTAGACAAATGGCAATGAATTGGTACCAAAGGAGGGTTCAAACTTGCAAAGGGAGGAAATTAACCCATATTTTAACATCTTTCACATACTACTTTTTATTATTTTAGTTTCCACATGCTTTATACATTGATTTCAAATATTTCAAACCTGCTAGACTTTTGATTGATTCAAGTTTCTATAAATGTTTCCATGTCATGTGGACAGTTCAAAATAACCCAAAACAGTAAGTAAATGTAATATTTAGCTATAAAGATTCTGTGTGTCATGTTTGCACTGTAGTCTGTTTTTTTTTGTAGATTATTATTTCCCGGCTTCCAGCCTCTACCTCTATTCACACACTGTTCACACAGGAACAGTCTTCCTGTGTGAAACACGTGCTGAGAATGGAACTTGCTAAGCATTTCCAGTTGAAATAACTGACTGATGTGAAATTATGTGAAAATGTATACAGTTCCGTTTACTTAAAACATTATTTTTACACCACTTTATTCTTGAATTAGACAGTTATTCTGACCAGAAACACTTGCATACATGTTTCATTCTCAATGTGTGTTTTATACCGGACGATCTTTGGTAATGTATGCTTGGCAGCAGATTGTAAAACAAAACATACCAAGTCATTAACATACTTTTATTGTGACATATACCTGCAAAATATTTTAATGTACTTATTGATATTACATATGAATAGGTCTTTGACTATGCTAAATATGTTTTCCAACACACATTGAGGTCTAAGAAAGAGGGAACAAAGTTAGTGTTTCCAAGCATTGATTCCATTGATTATGACTTAGCTATAAATTTAGAGTATCAGTTTTCAGAGCATACGGTACTTTCAAAGTAAACAAAGTTCTCTGTTCTTTCATTTGATCCAAGTCTGAGATTCCAAAATTAACCACAATGAATTGAATGTCAAAGATGAACCAAAACACATTTTCTTGGAAAAAAGGGTATCCGTGCAGTAAATATATAGATTTTTTTTTCCTGAACATTGATGCTTTGTTGTTTTTTATTTTTTTTCTTTATTTTTGGACTTATGTCTGTCCAAAAATATTTTCAAGTAGGCATTCAAAGGCCTCTTTTCAATTCAATACAAGCTCTCTGGAAAATGTAATCCTGCATTGTCCAACATCCTACTTGCTGTGTTTCTTTACTCCCTCCCACACCGCTTCACATCTACAATTACATAACAACAGAGGAGGAAGGATTCAAGGGGAATTTAGTAGAGCAAATATTTATTTTTATTTTAGTTTATTTGTTCTCTGCAACTTTTGTAGCATAATTTTCTGAGTTGCTTTGTCGTGTATCCCATCTCTTGTTTTACAAAAACTTAAATAGAAGGGCAGATAACAGAAATTAGGGTGTCCTGCCAGGAATCCTCAAACTACCCGTCAGTTCATTCAGGGCTGCGATGAGACTCACCAACTGGATGGTAGAAATGGATTTGCTCCTCTGAGACTGACCATTGCAGTTCAGGTCTAGAGGAAGGTCGCTGCAGTGACCCTGCAGACAAAAGAACATCAGGCGACCGTTGTCACTCAACATGCAAAGTCATGACAAAAGTGTTTGTCTTTGCAGGACTCTCACACAGCTTATTTAAAAGAAATCAGTCAGTGTTTTAGTCGCTTTCCTGTGATAATCTGTGGTTTAAGTATCTTTCTTTGTGTCAGTAAATCTGAAAAGGCTCCAGAAAACAAAACTCTTACATGACCATGAGAAGGGGCTAAAAAGGAAAATATTCTTTCAATGAGAAAAAATCCATAAATCCCAGCAATCAAGCCCAAGATCTTCCACAGATAGTCTTTATCCTCATTGGAGAGCACATCATCATGACTGTGAGTGCTGTCATGTAGGGCAAGAATCTGCAAAGGACATGAAAGTATACAAATTGAAAATTTAATTCACAAGTAAGATATGTTTTGGATTATAAGGGACCCTTTACACTGGATTTAAACTATTGAATAGTCTCCTGGATCTCAACATACCATTTGAACATTGTTGTCCTTACTGCATTCTCAGTGTTCACAATTTTTTTCCCCCTTGTCTTAACAATTCCACCACTATGTCCTATCTGTAAAATGTCCCACAATCTATAGACTTTAAATTTTCATCAAATTCAAAAATCACTTTTCATTTTTTGATTTTTGGTTGTCAGAAGAATAGAACAAACCATACACAGATTCATTGGTGCCAAAAGTGTTTGTGTATCTTCAAGAAGTTGGGAAGCTCACACTAAAAGAGACGTCATAAAAGAGATGCCTGCAAACTTCATCCATGTTCTGTTGTTGATTTATGTTTTTGTGTCATGGTGCAGGTACGATCCAGTGTGAAGGATCCTTCCAATGCTTTAGGGATTTCTTACTTGTGGAATAAGGTGCAGGAGAGCGTCACCTGAGAGGGTTCCCACTGCCAGGCCCACAAACAGCTGCAGGATGAGCGTGTAGGTCTCCTGACAGGAGTTGAAGAATAGCAGACAGATCCCAAACATGGATCCAACTGTGATGATCAGGACGGCAGCTGTGCTGTAGCCGTATTCTACAGGAAGGAGGAAACTCTGTCTAGATTAAAGGTATAAAATATTAAAAACACATTACAAAATTAAACAATTTGACAGAGAGAAAATGTTTTGCCTACATTTGAGAAATGGTTTACACCGAGTTTTCACTCAGCGACAACTGGTAACATTAGTGTGGCGTATTCACTGACTGGAATCGATTTTTCAGTTTTCAACCAGCCAGTTACTGGTCAGGATTGATCAAGCTAAAGTTGATCTGATTCCAATCACCTGAAATTCCTGGTGCATTTATTCAATTACTGTTTTTATCTGTGATATCAAATTAGAAATGTGTGCTATTTTACCAAAATAGTAAAGGTATTACCAACTATACTGAAAGTAGAATAAATCAAACTAATACTTTTAAAAGGAGAAGCATGCTACACTGTTGAGTCTTCAGATTCATTATTGTGACGTTTTATTCTTTTTCTTTAAACAACTTAAAATCAGTCATTTAAAAGGATTGAGATGTTATGAAATTAACTGGCTTACTCTCAATAGCAGTAGGTACCGACCCTCTTGAATTTTGCTGTAGTGACCCACAGGCATTGCCTAGCAGCTGCTGAATGATAGCAGGACAAATTTGTTGGAATTGCTCCCTGGAAATGGGTAAATGAGGGTCAAGAGCAAAAATATCCACCAACTGGTTGGCTGGGAAACACACCTAATTGGGTGAAAAAAGAGCAAAAAAATCAAGTTGATTAAACCATTTTGAATCAGTTTTAAAGCGATTTCTCTATTGTTTTTAAACCTCACCTGTGTCCAGTCTCCATCAGTGTTGTGGCTAAAGTTTTGTAGCAAATGTGAACTTTGTTTAATGCCCGTCTTCTTATGTTTGTAAGAGTGCATTGCTTTCCCATCTCCTAACTGATGAAGCAGCTCTTCCAGGTCTAAGTAGCGATATGGTCAGAATGCAGCATTGGTTCAAACTTATTACATGACGCCAAAGATTTGTGAATAATAAGATAAGACAATTTACTTGTCTCTCATGGGAGAAATTTGTCTTAGAAGAGAGGACAGGAATGGGCAAAACAATGACCAATTAACACATTAAACTGAAGCGATCAAATCTGGATCAACACCAAGGAATAGTGAAATAAAAATGGGTCACCATCAGTGAGAATTTGGCCTAGAAGATAATATCCATCCATTTCGATGGGAATTGCAGAAGGTAAATAGAAGACAGGTCAAAACTGTACTCAGGGGTGTCAAACTCCAGTCCTCAAGGGCCACTGTCCTGCAGTTTTTAGATGTACCTGGATGTAGATTTCTTTCTACATCCAGGTACAAAACACTGGAATGAAATGGCTTAATTACCTCCTTCTTGTGTAGATCAGTTCTGCAGAGCCTTGCTAATGACCTAATTATTCTATTCAGGTGTGGTGCAGCAGAGGCACATCTAAAAGTTGCAGGACACCGGCCCTTGAGGACTGGAGTTTGACACCTGTGCTGCACATAATTCTTTTTATAAATACAATAGTAAACAAAAGCCTTTGAAACTTATGTTTTATGAGCCATGTAAGAAGTAAATTAATACATACATTAAAGTTGAAGTCATAATGACTTTGAGCTATGACTACTTTGCACTGAAACAGTCTACTTTCTTTTAACCAAAAGCATTAGGTAAAAACTTGTTACATGATGGTGTTTTCTTTCACTTACCTATGATCTTTAGGTTATTAGAGCAATTTAGCGACTGAAATATGTAATCTATGAAGAAGTCAGGGGATGGGAGGCTCCTCAGTGCAAAGCAGTGTCCCTGTAGGATGTGGCTGATTATAGCTGCTGCTACTTTGGGAACGTCTGCCACTCTTGCACCAGGATTTCCATCTACATCCATCTCTTCGAGAAGATGAGCTGAGTGAATACACTGAAATCAAAGATAAATTATTTATATATACATTTGGACCCATTCTGATAACATACATCTGTCTTAAAAACCAAGTTCCCCTACTTGGAAATCACGCATGTCCTCGTTGGAGGGATTGTAGTGCTGGTTGATGAGCCACAGAATGCTCTCTGTCTCGCTGTATGACAGGAACTGATTGTTTTCATTTGGATTCAGGCTAGTGAATTGCAGCAGATAGAACTGTAAGTTCACAGATGAGGAGGGAAGGGCTGATGGGGGGCCGATGTTTGAAACACACAGATCCTTCAAGTTAATTATGTAATACAGCAGGACAGTTGAGATCTTGTGGTAATCTTCTTCTGTCAGTTCAATCCTGTCATCGTCAAGCACTGAGAGGGCCACGTTTGGTGTCAGGCACTGCAAGGAGAAATACAGGAAAAATGTAAATCAAACCACGAAGTTTTGGTTTTTTTTTTTAGTTTCTGAACTAAAGAGTCGGCCTGATAAGTGTTAGGACACTACTACTTTTGAAGAAAATACAAAAGCTCAGTTTGACCTACCAACAATGTCTAAATATTTGCAAAGTAGGTAAAACTCTGCTTTTAGTCCAAATCTGCAGAGGAATTTGCTTTATTGAATTCTAAATCTTACTTTCAAGGCACGAAAGGCATATAATCCTATTGACAGCCCAACTGAGCAAACATGCACCACCTCTAAATCCATTTTATTAGGTCAAACCGAGCAACGTTAAAGCCACTCAGCATGAACGGCCAGAGAGGTCAGGTGCTCAAGCCTCTGCACTTGCATTCCAGCCATTAACTAAAATAAAACAAATATAAACTAAGAGTGAAGACTAAGCGTTTAAAATTCAGCACAAGTTAAGCTAGTGAAAGTTTTTGATAAACTGACAATCTATTCATTTTTTGTTTTCATTGCAATGTGAAATTGGTGACAAATCTTTGCGTTAAGATAGTCTGGAGCGCCATCACAGGCCTAAGCAACCTAATGAGAGTTTCTGTGTTTCATTAGAGTTTGAATACAAAAATAATCAGCGATTATAAGATCTCTGTTTGACAGAAAGAATAGAATGAGGGCAGGATTTATTGTGAATTAGCAAAAAGCCCAAAGCATCATGCAGAGGAAGAGGTTTTCCAAAAATAAATGGAAAAATTGATCATTTCTGTTAATCTACTGTTCATATGTCTCAGTTTACTTAATCAAATTATAAGTGCTGGATCACAGGGGTTTACAAGTTGAGTGAGGGCTACAAAAGACTTCCAGAAAAATGTTCCCTGGAACAGGAAAATGTCCCAAACCCCTGAATTTTATCAATACATTTCTCTGATAGAACGGCCTAAACAAAGTCCACACATTTGCAAGGCTGACAGAGGAAATATTATTTTTATCTGCAAAGCATTGTACTTTTCTTGGAATATGAAATGAATACAGCACAGTCTGTACTGTACTGTCAAGTGGTTATCAAATATTGACAGAATCATAAAAGGAATAAGGCTGGCCTTACTTTCTCACACATGTCCTGTGTGATGCCTGTCCTCTCTGCACAGTGCACATCCTGGAGCAATTTAGTGATCAGTAGACCAGTCTTGTTCTTCTGGAGTGTAGGTTTCTCATCACTCCCCAAAGGTAGACCCAAAGTCCTAAGAGTCTCCTGCAGATACTGCTGATCCTGTGCTTTACCTCCTGTGACTCTCCCCAGCTCACAAAGATGCAGCAGGAGCACCAAACATGGAGCTGAGCTCCAAAAGCGCATGTTCCCAACAGCGTGGATAGCCTTCCTCAAGCCCTGAGGACGGGGAATAGGACTAACCAAGAAAGTGATAGATAAGAAACATAGACAAGAAAATCAAGAGAAGAAAAAGTCAGGTTGAGTGGATGGAAAACGAGATCTCAGCAGGCACCCTTGAGTTGGTCCAATCCTTACAATGCTACGTAGTTAGTTAGTGAAAGCCTGGGCCCCTCAGCCCCAAACAAAAGGATTAGCGCAAGCAAGTGAAAGAGAACAGGGCACATAGAAGGGGGGAAGAATGGGCTGGTTTGCTGTCGAGAAACTAATTAGTGTTTGAAGACAAATGAGGATAGAAGGAACAAATAGCTACACAACAAATACACGACACAAAGCTGCTCTATTGAAGTGATGTGCAGACTTTGGGATGGGTTGATTCCTTACAATGTACTTTAAATCTCTCATCCTTTCTTCACTGTGCTTCATACTGGCACAGGTGAATACACTTTGTGGATCTAATTTGTCTCTCCCACTTTGGGAGCAGGCAAGAGCAAGTTTGAGTGAGCGTTTCTTACTTTTTCATGATCTCTGACTTATCAAAGATAAAAAATACAGAGCAAGATACAGCAGGCTTCTATGATCCTCCCACGTGGGACACCCTGCAGGTCGAATCAGCACAGCAGCAAGAAGATTACATTTTTTATCTAAAAAAAATCCTGAAAAACAACACTGACACCTGGCACATCAGACTACCAGTCTGCTCTGCTCTTTGCAGCTGCTGTATCCAGCTTTGTTTATCTCCAACAACAGATTGTCTTTGTTGGATCAGCAGAAGGTTTATTTTGGGAGACTTTTTGAGTGCTGGTGTAGCTGGTAAAGCTGTCTTGGAAGAAAAAGAGTTGACTCAGTCCCTGAAGATTAGCTGTGAGAGCTTTAAAGGGGTCACAGCTTCATTTACAACATTAAGACTAGTAGTGGGTGTGAGATTATGGTAGTTGTGATTAATTACTAATTCTACATTTTTTCGCCTGGCTCAGATCTGCACTGATGTTTAAAGAAGGTCTGATTTTAGCTGTGTAAAGTTCAGTACTGTTACAGATGATATTTTTCCTCACTTCCTGGAAAAACCTATTAAAACACCACCATTTACCTTTTTCTTTGTAAAATGTACCAAGCTCGGAAAATGTTATTCAACTCCACATTGCTTCTAATAGGGTTCTGTAGAAAAATATAGGCAAAAAAGTCACTTTAATAATTTTTTATTTATTCAGTATCTATTTACAATAGTGTAAGGAGTACTGAATGGTCCGTAGCAAATATTAACAAGCATCACATCTGAGGAGGCTCTGTTGATCTTGAAAGACAGATATTCCTTTCATGATTTTGAACATGCAAATATTCACAACTACACTGATTTGTCACCAATTTCGGTGCATATTAAACTGTTACATACACTATGTAGCCAAAATTATTAGTATATTTGCCTTCATACATGCATGAATTTACCTTCAATAATTTTATTTATTTATTTATTATTTTTTCTTAATATGATCTTAAAAATGTCAATCTTTATGAGTCTCCGAAAGGGTTAAGTATTTGTATACTTTAATTGTTAGCTATTTCTTTATAAATATATTTGGAAGGTCAGACACTGGTGTTGGACAGGAAGGCCCTGCTCACAGTCTCTGCTCTAAATCATCACAAAGATGCTCTGTCAAGTTGGAGTCAGGACTCTGTGGAGGGAAATAAAGTTATTTCACACAAAGCTCATTCATCCATGGCTTTCTGGCCCTTGCTTTGTGGTGTAAAGTCATGTTGTGATAGGAAGGGGAAAATCCCAAACTTAACTGCCCTCTTTTCCCTGCTGCATCTGACACTTTGCATTGCACTTGGTGATGCAAAGCTTAGATACAGTTTCTTGGCAATGGAAACTCATTCACCGAAGTAACCTGAAGGACACAGGAAGTTTGGAGGTTTGTAGATATTGACACTCTAGAAAATTGTGGACTACTGTGCACCATATGTGTACAGAAGATTTGTGTTGCTCCCACTTTATTACAATACTAACAATACTAACAGTGAAGTGAGGAAATGTCACAACTGAACCTATTACACATCTACTTATTATGGTATGAGCAATGTTTGCAGAGGGAGTCTACAGTAAGTGCTCTGATTTTACACAGTAAACTATATTTTTCGGAGGGGTAATTCCATGCTTTTGGCAATACAGTGTTTGTATATATACATATATGAACATAAACTCAATGGAGTTTGGTTTCTAGCATCATGACCTTTCAATTAGTGTAATCAAAGTCTTTCAGCCAGTTTCCTCATAAACTGAAGGTAATCAAGATAATTTAGAATCATTTGTTGTTGTGCTGTCTCCTCATGCTTGTTCGTTCTGCTCTATGTTGACCACCAGGCCTTTAGTATCCACAGGCACTCGATTTGGATTGTTGAAGTACAGCTTGTTGTCAAAAGTGCACTCGGCCAGGGTCGTCATGGGTAACCGTATCCGTTTGCGAAACAGGAGAAAGGCAACGAGTCCGACTATGGCTATGACAATCAGCACAATAGCCACTGTGATGCCAGCAGAGCCATGTGATGATGCTTTTTTAACAGTTTGAACTGCCAAAGAAACAAAATCATAAATTAGACACAATGATCTATAATTAATTTTAATTATGCTATGGAATAAATTGCTTCATTTACTTACCTACAAACTGAGGCCTTGATGTAGGTGGAATGGCTGTAGAAATATGCCAAGGTCTCAGTGTAAGTGCCAAATATAGATATAAATAACAGAGCAGTAGGTTAAACTCACCTTTAGGCCTTTTACAGATGTAAGACCTGTATCTGCTGCAGCTGTTTGTGCTCCACTCTCCGCTGTCAGAATGGATATTCACACATGAGTCGGACTTTGGCATTCCTCTTTTCCAGTTGGTATAGTCTACAACACTGTTATCGATCCACATCCACTCATCTAAAGCAGAGAAACAATAATCAGACAAACAAATATGCATGACCAGGAGATGATTGAACTGCAACCTCCACAATGAGTTTTTAATAGTGTGCATGTTTAAACCAAATCTATGCATGGTGGTGTTTAAGGGAGTTAAAGCTCAGGCCATGACAATAGGACTTAAAAACAAGCATAAACACTCTGAATTAAGCCTGTGTAGAGAAACTGAAAAAAAGTAATCATCACAAAAATGCCACCACAATAATTTTCTCAAGAAAAGAGACAATTCATGTTTTTTAACATGAGACGTTCATGTTTTTTTTAAGCACAATATTACATTTTTTAAGTCAAAAAGTCTGAAATTAGCCCTATTATGCTCACTGTCACGGGACTTGTAGAGACCAATCCAGAAAGTTTTGGCTTCATCTTGCAGGCTTTCAATATTCTTCTGTATGAATTCTGCCTCAATGGGGTCCTGAATGCTCACTAGAGAAGCACCTAAAAAACCCAAACACATGTTGGTGGAATTCACTCGTTGAGATAAAGGAAGTGTGTGCAAAGTTTTCACAACTTACCTAGTTTTATACATTCAACTGAGGCATGAGCCCAGTTTTCAACCACCGAGGCCAGAAAATAATAACAGTGACCCCTAAAAGGCATCCAGGATCTGTCCTTCTTTGGCTCTGGACAGTTGCCAGGAAGCTGTGGCGGTTCAGTCGGCGCCAAGTCTGAAAAAGAGGTAAGATCTGTTATTCTATCGTGTAGGCAGTGAATGGCTGTAAAGGTAACTAAGAGATTTGCTTACCTTGTGACCTTTTGCAGATTGAATAGTAAGTACTGGAGCATTCTGTTGTCTTCCATGTGTTATCAACATCTATATACACACAACCATGGTTTTTTGGCTCATTCTTGCCCCATTTGGTGTAAGAGAGAAGCCAGTTATCGACCCACTTAAAGCGACCTCCGGTCTGGAAGGAAAATAATTGACAATTAGCACAAAACTAGAAAGGTTTTATGCTTAAAATATAATTCTGGTGGAAATGTTTAAAAGCAGGCTTACCACATTGTTGTTGAGGCCGATCCAAACTGGCTCTTTGAGTGTGGAAATCTGCAAGGTGACGAAAGCCTGGATCATAGGGTTCAGGATACTGGCCAGCTCTGAATCGTCTGCCTGGCATTGTCTCCGAGCCTCATCCCATCTCATCTTCTGGGCCACCAGTTTGTAGGAGTCATTGCCAATCTTGTAAAAGGACTTTGGTGAAACAGTGGTGGCTGGCACCGCAATCTGGGAATCTGCACAAACAAGACATGTGAGTCGGTGGTCTTTGCAGTTTTATTCTAGAAATCCTGGCATTGCATCTTTCTTTAACGTGTTTTAAAAAACAGTTCTGTCTCTAAACAAAATGAAAGGCCATAATGAACTGCCTCTGGCAGTAAAGGACTTCAAGCAGTACTACTGCTGAAGAAATCACACATTGCTGAAGTTGTGCTACTTCCAGTTTGTGCCATTGGGGTAAAGTAAACCAACAAGATTTAGATGTGTTTTTTTTGTGATTTTACCTTAGAGGCCTGTCTTTTCCTCACTTTGTGTTCAATAACAACATATGTTGAATTAAACCTTATCTATTTTCTAGGCTTTATTGTAGAAAATTACACAAAGATGGCTTGTGTGAACAGGGCCATAAATAGAGTTTAATTTTTTGTGAACTTAGAAAGTGAAAAATTATTCAAACTTAATGTTTTTTAAAATTTTTTTAAAAAAAGCTGCATAGAAAGGCAAAGCTGGAACAGTGTAGCCATAGTTTCATATGTCATTAAAATGCAAAGGATATTAACAATAGTATGACTGGAACATAATTCTATTCTATTTTATTTTTACTCATTTTATTTTTATTTCTCTGCTGTAAGGCCATACGTTACTCACCAACATTCTTTTTACAGACAAAGTTACGTTTTTCACCACAGTCTTCCACTTTCCACTGTCCTTTTATTTTGAGGGTGCTGCCAACCATGATCACACAGTCAAACGCCTCAGGAAGAAGACAGAAAAGTTAAATGAGTTTCCCTTTTCTTTTCAAAATTTACAAAACCTATTTTGGTTTATTATTTATTTATTTAATCCAATAAATGAATAGTTCTGGCAAAGCCTATAAAAGCAAAGCTCTATAAAGAGCAAAGCCTAAAACACAATCTGTATTTGTAATGTAGCATTAATATTCATATTTCTATCGTATCTAGCATTTCTATTGCAAAGTGGGAGTGAAAATTAAGGACTTGTTCAATCAGATTAAGATCATTTTTGTGCCAGTTTGAAAACACTCTAGTAAGAAGTCTGAATTTTAAGTATTTCCACATAAAACTATGATGAAGAAAATCTATGGGAGCCTCAAAAAGAGGACAAATATTATGACAGACAGCATTGAAAAAAATACATGGTTTACTAAATTACAAAACAACTATTATGAAAGAACAAAATGTAAAGTAAATATAACCGCAAATGAATTGAAGGCTAGGACTTCAATAAAGTTGCAAAAACCTCATCCAGAAAGTAGCGTCCATCAGGTGTTGATGTGGGGTGTCCCTTGGCCCAGTTGGTGAATAAAATGGCTCTGCCATCTGTCCACACAAAATTCATTTCCCAATTGATGTCATTCATGCCTAGCCACAGATCCTCCTTTTGGCTCAGCATTTGTGTTGTTAGGAAAGCTGAAAAAGAAAAGACCGCAATTCTCAACTTGCGTGAAATGCATGTGCAAAAACTCAAAAGACTGTTGGTTGAAATTACAAAGCTATTTTTGGGTTCTAAATAAGTCAAATCTGAACTTTAAATTGCAAATATAAACACAAGAGCAGAACTAAAATTGTGCCTACGTTTTAGACAACTCTCTGGTAAACTTATACAAGTTAAGATTGATTTGGTTTGTGAATCTTGTTCAAAGCCAATAAAATCTGTCTTTCATGAGTATCTATGAGACAGTATAGGTGCTGACCTTGCTCTTTCTCACTGGTGATAGACACAAGATTTCCTCCCTCTTTCTGGCAGTGGGTTCTGGCATCTTTCCAGTTCTTCTTATCCGCAAAGAATTTGTAGCACTGAGTTTACAAGTCAAATTTTATTCGCTAGCGTCACTTTCAATATCCTAAGAATTTGTAAACAGAATTTACTGGGAAACTACAGTGAGAAAATATGTGCCAAACATGTAATAATACCTTTCCTTTAAAGGTAAGCCACTCAGGTGCACATCCCCCTTTAGGAGGGGTAGTGGGTGCCATTGTTGTATTAATAAAACTGCCTCTTCTTTTGCAAATTGAAGGTAGCTCCAGACCACAGTTGATATCATTCCAATAACCTACAAATACAGAATTTATAAAGCAAAGTGACGACAGTAAATATTCAAAGTTTATCTGAATCAGACTTACCCATGCTTGTGTACATTGTTACGCAATTTTCATCATTATTTGCAAAGTTTGGCTCATTGTTTTCCCATGCAGTGTAAGTTACTGGTGTTCCATCTACCCAACTGAAAACAATAGAAAAAATAGGGAAATATTTAATTTAAAAAGATTAAATTCAATCTACTGACAAATTCTGTAGTCAACTCAATTGCCCTAATTAATTTATTTACCTGAAGGACTGATCCAAGTTCACAACCAAACCAATGTAGTATTGTGTATTTTGTTGCGCTTCAGAGCCCCTTGATAACTATGCAAACATAAACACAAGAGAAACTTTAAATCAAAAACTGTTGTTTATAATTTAAAAAACAAGTATTGTGGTCATTCTGGCCTCCCTTATTTAGTAATAAAATGCAATTCTCACTTGTTTCCAGAGGAACTTCCTTTCACTTTCTGCTGTTATGACTGCAAGTTCACCAAAGTTATTTTTACAGTAATCTCTTGCAGCTTCCATTGATAACTTGTTTTTGTTTATGTAGTAATGACTGTCATTATATATGAGCCACCCATCTTCTGTGGTGTTGAATACTGGAAAGAGAACAAAGAGCTTTACGGGTCAACAATATTAGTTGGTGTCTTAAGATTGCTTCTCATTTTGTTTGATCCACAGTTTTCTTAGTTCACATAAATATGAGTGTTAGCTTATCACAATTTGGTAAGTATTCCAAAGGTTATGTTTACATCTTTTATTTCCAGCTGTGTTTTTGCCTTTTATTATATTATTAATTTGCTAAAACTGACATATGAATCTTGGTTTCTATTTTCAACAAACCAGGTGACTGTTATTCTACCCTTTAGGTTTCGACTTGTTCCTTGATTTTTTTTTTTTTTTCTGATGAAAATGGTCATAATGTTGAAACCTACCTTCTACAATGAAGACTGGCTCAGGTTTGGGAGTCACCCCTGAAAATGCAATAAAATTAACAACAGTTTTGTGACATCTGGGGAATTTAATGGGGTGCTACATTCAAAATGTTGACTCACTACCACATATTTCACTCCTTGAGTCATAATTATGAGCCTAACTTTGATGATTTCAAGGAAAGTCACCTCCAAGACAGAAATATAATTGTGACAACACAGACAAAACAAAAGCAAACAAAAGCAAACAAAAAAACACAATTTGAGCTCATTATCTGTACTTAGCAATAGTTGATTGAGGTGAAGTTGGTAAATTTTTCTCATCAAAAAACTGTTTACAATAAAACAGTAAAAAAGGACTGATTTAAAGCTAAGTGTTGCCAGTACGCTGAAGCGAAAAGCTTTGTTTACGCTTTGTTTCTCGTTGGGACATCGAGTTTTACCTTTGGGTATCTGGCAGATCCAATCGTTATAGAAGTCACAGTTCCGATCGTTCCAGTGACGTCCATAGTAAAACTGAGCTTCTGCACACTGTTCGTTGTCATTGTAGTTGTTTGGTTCTCCATAGCCCCAGTTCTCAAAACTGAACTAGATTACAGTTTTTAGGAGAAAAAGAATAATTAGAGTTAAAACGATCACTCACAACTTTTTAATTATTATTATTGCCGTAAATGCTGCATGTCTTACAGGTGATCCATCACTCCAGACAAAACCTTGATTGGGACCCATGTGTCTCAGGCCTATCCAGACTGCATCAGTACTGTAAACACTACAAGAAAACAGAAAACATATTTGCGGAGGAACTTTTGAACTGCCAAATATAGGAAGCTCCAACAAGGATGTCAGTGCAGGTTAACATACTTCATATTGTCTAAGTCCCTAATACTCAGTATGCTGATCAGGTTTCCACCAATGGCTTTGCAGAAGTCCTGTGCTTCCTGCCAAGTCTTTTTATTCTCCTTCATTTTCTTGTAAACCTTTCAAATAAAAAAGAAAATGTATTTTTCTTTTTTTACAAGTACCATCATATTATTAAAAAAACAAAAAATTCACAACTTCTTTCTTACTTTATAGCAGACATTCCTTTTAGCAACAGGAGTCCAACCAGAGGCACAGGTCAGTGGTGGGGTGGTCGGTTGGACGGTTGTCGCAAGCACACCCTCTGCCTTCTTTTTGCAAATATACTTCTCTTTGTTGCTGCAGCTGATAACATCCCATAAACCAGCAAAAGTCCCAGTTGTCATGGCAACACACCCCTGTTTTCTGTCTTTTTTTTTCAGAAAGAAAAAAGTATAAACTCATCTTAGTTCTATTCATTTAGAAACGACAAATGTAAATTAGATTCACATGCAGAATTATATTGAAGATGTACACGTTTACCAATAAATCTAAAAAAAGACTGCTTGTTTATGCTCAAATTTTTTCATTTGCTAAGTAAAAACTACAAACCGAGGTCAACTAAGCAAATCTATAGTTTAAAAAAGTATCATTGAGACAAGGTATGTTTATTTTACACTTTTCAGATGCAACATACGGTAATTCAAAACACCCGCTGTAAGAAACATATACATAAATGTAACTATAAAGAGAGAAAGCTTAATAATTAAAGAATATGGACATTACCTGGCATGCCAACATTGAAATGAGTAAAGGTAACCTTTCTTCTTGTTGTCCACTTGAAAATATTCCTGTCCTCTGTGTTGGACATCCCCGTCCAAAAATACTTTTCTGGTCTCAGTCCCACTAAACTGACGAGAAAAGCATTCTCATATCTGTTTTGAAAAAGCAAGAGTTGATGAGTGTTTCAGCACAAAGCGCTATAAATAGTATCTGAACAAAATTTTTAGTAATATTTTTATCATTTCATTAGATTTAAGGTAATTTAGTTGCAAGATTAATAATGGTTCCTACCTGTCAGCAATGTCTACAAGGTTTGAACCCCCTTTTGAGCATGCCTGCATTGCCTCTGCAAACGTTTTTGTTTCACGTCCAATCTCATAGCAAAAGGAACCAAATCTAGTGGTGCCCTACAAAACCAAAGTACTTAATGCATTGAATTGTATCACTTCTATGTTTTATTAAGTTTAAGCCACATTACTCACAAGCTTGCATCCTGGATTGACTTCCTCTTGGATACCTCCAGTCGGTTTTGTGGAAGCTTTCTTCTTACAAATATATCCATATGTCTTCTCACACACGTGATCTGCCCACTTTCCATCCTTCATGAGAAATATGGAAACAATTATAGCATATCCATTAACTGCTGTCTTTACAACAGGACAGTTATAGATGTTACCTTTCCTCGGATCAAGACACAGTCCTCCTGGTGGTTGATAGCATGAGATGGTTCATCACTCTGCCAGTTGGTGAAGGTCACATGAGAGTGATCAGACCATTCAAACAACATCGGGTTCCTCTGATCATTCAGCCCAATCCAGAGCACATCTGTCTGTACTGAGGTGAAAAACACAGAGATGGAAGTGAATGCAAGACATTTTTTGTTTGTTTTGTTTAATTACTAAAATAATTCATCCAGCCTTGTTTGTCACAGATGTATTTGTTTCAAACTTTTAATTTGCTTAAAAGTTATAGATATCAACATGTTTTGGTGAATAGTCTTTTTCCCCCCATGTTTTACTAACTTATAAACATCAGGAAGTGAGACTTGTAAAGTCCCTCAGACAAGATATCTCCATAGATATCTTTATGCAGATATCTTTTGATATTTCACATTTAAAACAAATTCTACAGTTATATGTGTTTTATGGGCATTTTTACCTTTCCAAATAACTGTCGTACCATTTATTTGGAAAACAAATACCCAAAAAGCAAATGCTAAAAATTTGAATTTTCCTATTTCGACTGAAGATTTAAAAATGTTAATGCAACTAATAAAAACATTAGTGTATAACAACATTAAAAGTAAAAAGTAGTACCACTTAGCAGTGTTTGCCATTTTAGAGTCAATAAGGTGAGGGCTTCCTGACTTAGAAGAAAGTGTATTTTAGCTGCCCACCACCAAACACTGAATTTATGTTGTAGATATTTGTGTAGTGTACCACCAAATTCTGGTTGCTTTATAACTACTTTAGACTTCTAGTAATGTAAATCACCACCTACAATATCCTGACTGTGTTATAATAAAGCTCTGCTCTTCTATGTTGCTTATGCTGGCCAAATCTGCTTCCTCTTTGTGACATGCTGCCAAAGCGTCCCTCCACGTCTTTTTACTCCTCTCCAGGTAATAACATTGTCCTCCATAGGGCACCCAGTGACTCGGGCAGAAGCTGGGCCCTTTATCTAGAAATTAAGGACAAATAGAAGTAAGAACACATGCAAATACAGATGCATTGCCCTAAAAAGGATCATCTTGAAGTATGTTCTCTAAACAATTTACCTGGTGGTGGAGGCAGACTGCTAGAGTTTCCTTTACCGCAAATATAGCCAAGTTTTTTGCTGCAAGCACTGCTTTCCCATTTTGATGCTTTTCTTGTATTTAGAGTTGCACAGCTGTCCCCAGGGACTGAAGATGGATGACCTGAAGGATTCACTGTTAGTTACAACCTCTTTGACTCCAATTTGATATATAAATGTTGTAGAATCAAGTTCTTTAGCTAACCTGGGGCCCAATTTAGATATCTGAATGGGTTTCCATTGCTCCACTGCCATCCACTCTCAAAGTCCAAGCTGTTTAGTCCAATCCACAGAGATGCTCCCAAATGATTTGTTAACCCTTTATCAACACATAAATCAGAGGGTGATTGATTTTCAGCTGGATCATATTGGTAGTTGACTGAATATTTGCTTTATACCTGAAATGTATGACTGTTCGTGCAGCTCTACGATGCTGAGGAGATCTGCTCCCTGCTGCTGGCAGCTCATCCTGGCCTGGTGCCATGTTAGAGTCGCCTGTGTATTCCTCTGATACTGAACCCTGGTGACTGGGTCAGTGTCCCAACCAAAAGATCCTGGATTGTAAGAAATATATAAGTCAACAAGGAAAATCAGGTACTATCCATAATTTTCTAGGTACTTTTTAGCAAACTACCCAGAAGGGGGGAAATTACATTTTTAAGATCTAGGAGAGTAAGAGCAGCTTTAGGAAGAACCTGGGAAGTTTTAGTGACCAGAAAGTTCATGTATTCCAAGCAAGACCCTGATAAATGCCAGGAAAGTATAAAAAGTTATAATTCACCTAATAATTCAGGGAAAGTAATTTATAAATACAATGTAAGTGTCATGGTTTTCCAGAAGGACTGAAGGGCATCGGGCCAACAAATTAGAGTAGTAAAGATTTCAATGAAATAATTAACATAAAAATTGTCATGGAAATACTGGGCTACCAGTATGAGGACAAGTACAAGGGAACATGAAAGAAACTCTGAAAGAATCCATCAGTTAGTGACTGAAAACTGAGAAGCTTAAATACTAGGGAAGCTCAATGGATAGAGAACCGGTGGCTGATTATTGATAGGATGCAGTTGAGAGAGAAATAAAACAGGCAAGCTGTAGGAGTTATGGCACAGAGGGGAGTCTAATAAAAAATATGAGCAAAATGACAGGAAACAAAGAATAACTAAGAATGAACACAAATATCAAAAATGATCAAAAATACAAACCCAGGAGAAACTTTATGATGAATGAAAAAAAAAAATCAGACATACCTTTATTTGGACAAAACCCAAACTTCCTTTGTGTGTCGTAATCCTTCTCAGTGGCACACCACAGCTGCCCGTCTGTGCGTCCATCTGTTGTGCATTCAGCGTACCATTTCGAAGCAAACTTGAATGGAAACTGACAGGGGGCTCCAAACGCATTGCCTCTTATGGTAATGGTCTCTGAAGATGTAAAGATTGGATATGGGTAGAATCATTGTCATTATGCTGTCAACATAGACAAAACAGGAAAAAATATTGTTATAAAAACATCACTATAAAGCTCCCAATAGCATCTATTATTGTCCTGTCATTAGACATAGTGTTGGTCATTTAGCTCATTTGTCATTTTGTACCCTACATTTTTTTGTCTGTTACAGGACAAACCAAATCCACTGCATGCCAGTTTGTATATAAACAGCCAGGATATTATATCTGCTTTGACAACCTTTGACTTAAAGTAATTTTCTATGATCCACTTTGTTTTTTGTCCTCTCTTTTAAAACATTGATGAGGTCTGATCAGCTTCAGTCCTTATCAAAACTTCAATATTTAAATTTTAACATTATTTTGTACTTGTTTTACCATTTTATGCCATTTTCATTGTGACAGCACACCCGTTTTATAAAGAAAAACACAAAATACAATTCATGAAATGCAGAGTGTAATGTTTGGGGTGTGTGTCTGTGTGTGGTAATCTCATTTGCAATAATATTTTATTTCTACTTAATAACAAAACAAAATGCAACAGAGGGGGATAAATTAGGACCCATACATTTTCTCTGCTGGCAACTAGTGGTAAAAATATATTCTCATGGGAATGTAAAAGAAATTCATTCGAAGGCTCACATTCGAAAGTTATTTAACAGTATAACTTTAAGGTTAAAACAGTATTTCCATAAATATTGCTGTAATAGCTGTCAAAGGGGGAAATTTTAAACTTTTAGAAGTGAGAGCTCTTTTAATGCATTTAACCTAACTGACTACTTTGATTAAATCAGATTTTACTTAAAGAAATGTGAAATTCAGAGGGCATGCATAGTGGGCTGGGCACACCCAGTCAGTTATTTGATGAGCTGCATTTCAAGTTGTTTGCCTTTTACTTACACCAGTGTTTGATTTGTTTTTTTATGTAATGAGACTGTGCATCTCTCACTTACATGGAAATTATTGTATGGGGAACCATCTGAGTCATCTCCAAGCTTTCCAGAAAGCTGGATAGATTCTTTTATTGTAGACCCGAAACTCCTACCTTGAAACCCCTTTGAGCAAAGATCCCCCAGAGTGCCAAATATCCTCCAGCGACTCCACGTCCCTGAGCCTTTGTAGATTATGACATTCTTCTCTTTGAAGTTGCCCCAATTAAGGTGCAGATCTTGGTCTTTCAAACCAAAGAGGGTCTCATTCTTACATTGCCAGTGCTGAAGATTGCTATTCTCGTCGCACTCAAAAAGAAGCACCTTTACCAAGTCTTTAATTTCCGTGGCTCCAAGACACAGCTTGAGGGAAAGACTTAGAAGGCGAGACTCTGAGACCCAGCGAAACTGCTGCTCTGTGGCACGGGGATTGCACTGTGCCAATGTTACGGAGCTGGCGCTTTCTACCTTTATGCACTTGTTGTGGTGCTGGTTGAAGATCAGAAAAATACCACTGTCTGCAAAACAACAGAACCACACAAATATGTTGATGAATTTCACCCAAACTTATTGAATCAACAGATGTGTCCATGGTACTCACCAATGTCAGCTTTGACGTGGAGGGCTTTCAGGAGACAAAGAGTCAGAGCAAATGTTGACAAAGGTGACATCCTCAAAGTCTGGTTTAGACTCAGAAGATTTCCGAGTCATGAGAATGGGAGTCTGTTGAGTGGAGAGTTGCTCAACAAAGAGCAGCAATGACAGAACCATGGTGACTCTGTCCCCTTAATCACAGTGATGGACATCCTGTCACGTGGTAACATGGTTGGTCAGATGTCTGCATTTCCCCTGGGATTTCAAAGAGTTTTGTGGAAAAAGATAAAAGGAAGTAGGCTTTCACTACTATACAAAAAAATGACCTGTAGAAGAACAACATCTGAAACAAATGTTGTCCTTTAGGTTTGACAAGTTATTAAAAGATCTTTAATGTCTGGATTGTATCTAATCAATCCGAAAAAATTTATCAAGATGACTTGCAAATAATCGTCGGTTTTTAGGAACGACTAATTTAAGTTTGTATTGCTTTGCCAGTCTAAGTTTTGACGGGATCCCCTCAAATCAGGCTTTATTTTATTGATTACTGAGATGATTCTAGTTGTAGATACGATACATAGTATGCAGGAAGGAAAACCTGCTTTCTGTTTGGGGAAGTAAGTAGAGATTATCCCAATCTGGTCTGCAAGACTGTCCAGAAATGTTGCAACAGTGATGTGGATGCAGGTAAATTGGCTACATGTCTGTTGAAAGAGATGCATAGGGAGCCTATGTGTGCTAAATCACTGGAGATCACTTTACATATCCTATGGTATCACATGTTGTAATGTGATTTACCTAAAGTCTTGTATCTTCATCTGCGGTAGCTTAGCAATTGCAAAACATGTCGTTTTTATGTATTTACTTCATTTCCAACTTCAAAAATGGAAAACAATCACTTTAGAGAAGAATTTCTTCCAGATGCGACCAGATAAGAATCGACAATAAAGCTAAAAAATATAACTAAATTGGTAGAGGTACTAGACAAAGACATCTTGCTATGTGAGGTTTAGAAGACAAAATGACTATTTTATCATCATTGGTATCCACAAATTCATACAGAAAATAGCATAGAATTTTATTTTAATTATGTCTGCATGACTTTGTTTCACTTATTCTTATTTCTCACATCAGCAAATTTACGATTGACGCTGAGTCATGTATACTAGGGATGTTGAAGAAACATTTTTTCCACATTTATAAGCCCTGAATTTAACAAAACTGCTACACGATGAAGGCTGTTGTGTTGAACCACAACACACTTTGCAGGTGCATTGTAGCCATGCCCTCTGTTGCTCATCTGTGTGATGGGAATGTTGCCAGGACGAATGGCAGGAAACCTTTTCTCTCAGGATGCACTTGGGAAGAAATGGTATAAATTCCAATGTGAAAGGTTTAAATGGGGGACAAAAACAGGCAGAACAAAGGGAAAATCTATGCTCAACATGAATTACACATAAAAGTTAAAATTTTCAGAGTTTCTTTAATAATCTTACCAAAATAAATATATCTACATTACAAACTCACACAGATGTTCTTATGGATATATTTTTTTTAAATCTCATGTAAACAACTCTGTTTTATTATATGACACATATTCACAACACATTATGATGGTTTAAAACACATAGCATACAGTCATAGTCATACAACCATTTTTGCAAAAGGAGTAGAAAGGGGTACAAACAGTATATCTGCACATGGAGTTAATAAAACATATTGCAGCAGTTAATTGACACTTGATGTGTCTGCATTGCCTGAGAGCTCCCATTTGGCCTGTGAAAAGTACTAAATGATTATGTCAGCAAAACATTTTTGATTAATCAAATGCAAACTGTTTGGTTCCACCAGCTGTTCTATGACATTTGAGCACAAATATTTTCACTTTTCTAAAACTATTATTTTAAGAAAATGAATGTTTTATTTTTCAACTAACAGGGAAACCACTTTTTTAGGGAGCAAAACTATATGCTCTTTCAACACTTTGTAATTGAAAGTTGTGTTTAAATTTCTTACAAATTTTTTCTTACATAATTTTATTAAAAACAGAGCTGTTCACGGTTAAATTCGATTAGTTTCCCTTGTAAAGATACCCAAAAGGGGTTTTAAAGAAATTAATCTCTAACTGTAGTAGCAAAATATCCGTGAGATGCCCAGGGTGGCATCTCATCAGGGGAAGAATCAGACCTCCTTATACAAGTAACTTTTTTTATTTTAAAACTACTAAAGAACAACATCCCATCTGTTTTCCTTGAATGCCCCTTTTTCTTGCCTTTCCCATTTCAAATAGTGATCATCAAATTAGTGACCTGTATTGTCATTTTTAAAGGGAAGAGGTAGTGAAATAATTTCCAATCACTCAGATCAAGTTGGCAAAATAAAGCAAAAAAGTTTAATTTTCTAAAAATAATTCAGTCTAGATTACGCTACTAAAATAACATACAAATGTACTGGAAAGCTTTGTACAAATCTGTACCAGGGCTGATAAGAAGTGTGGAGCCTGATGGTTGTACATTGCCTCCAGTGTCCCAGATTTCATTCAGATAAACTGAACTTTTGCCTCCTTAAAAGACCCTCTTATTTAAAAGATTATTCAATTTAGTCCTTTTAGTAATTTATTGTTTTTTCACTGCTATGTAGTGGTTATGTCATAAAACTCTATGACATATATGGTGTATTTGCATCCAGTTGTGATCTGCCTTGAATACCATTGCTAAATATGAATTATAAACTGGTGGAACCCCTTTCTGAATGCCATCAGGTTGCATTTCCTGACAGTATTCTGTCCTTGCATTCATGGTTTCAAAAGAACATCCTCTCTGTGTTAAATACCCTCAGCTTGGTCATGAAGTTAAAGTAGACAAATGCCAGACAGACCAACAGATTCTTCATCAGATAGAGTACGGGCGTGACAAACCCGAAGAGGGCTATGAGGCTAACACGCACGAAGAAGAAAGGTAAGTCCTGCAGAGCGACTCCTAGAGAAGAAAGGAGTGGGGTGTTGGGCATGACCACCACACGTAAGCAGGACACATAGCTGAAGATGTAGATGGGAAAGACCCAGCCGGAATAGTAGACCAATGGATGTCCTGCCACCCTCACCATCTCCACCGTATCCATCCAGAACATAAAGCTATCAACAAACACATCTGCTCGAGCATCACTGATGCTTAGAAACCTCAGAGGGCCCGTGTAGGTGTATGGTGACAAATGATAAGTCGGTCCACTCATTGATGGTGAGCTCAGTTCAGGAGAAGAGATGATAAATGGCCGGCCAGGGGTCCCATTTATTCCAGGTATAGCACCATTGATCTCCGGATGTATCCCTCCTCCATTGTGGTTCCTGTCACTTAACTGACTTGTTCCAGGCTGAAGAGGATTCGGCATACCTTGCCTGTGCATTGATGGCCGCGGTACAGCCGGGCCGGGCACAGCTGGTCCTGAAACGGCAGCTCCTGACACAGCTGGAGTGATGGGGGATACTGGTGTTATTGGTTCCACATGAGTTAAGACATTGGAGGGGATTTCAGCATCTCTTCCCATTTCATTAGCTGCAATGAAAAAAGGCTAAATGAGAAAAAGGTGTTGAAAAAGAATTCAACCCAAAGCCATAAAAATGAAAAAAAAAAAACAAGCAGTCATCTCACAAAAACATGAAGACTCTATTCACATCACTGAGTGAAATAACTATTCGATCATCCATTGCTTAAAACTTGACTGAAGTCTCTTTTGCGAAGCTAGACTTTTTTTCCTTGTTGGTCACAACTAAGTACACATTTCAGAACTCTACTCCTCTGTACCCTTAATACTGCTCTAAATCTTAAGGTTACTGCTTGGAAATAACAACTTTTTGGCTTCTAGCAAAAATTTTCCTGAGTGAGTTTTAACTGATGGTCACTAGTTATCCATCTTCAATTTTCTTGATGGATGAAGAAGACTCTAATTCAAGATTTGAAGGTACACAGTCATATTCAGTGTCCCCTACTCTTTCAATGCCTTTGTCACCTCCACCACTCTATTCTGCTGAACATTTAGTTCACTGAATTATATATTATTCATAAAAAAGGTCCTCACCAACCAATGGAATCAAACTGTAAAAGGTCTGTTATGGAGATTTAAAAGGTACTTGAAGAAAGAAGATAAATGTGCATGATAGTCATATTTGAACTTTTCATAGTAGGTAGTGTGTTTGTTCTGGATCTTGAAACTTCCATAAAATTAAAGCTTGTTAATATTTCAAGTGAGGAATCTTACAAAATTATCAGGTGTTCAAATAATAATAATTTCCTTCATTGTACTTTGTCCTAATAAGATTACAAGGGATGCCGGGGCCTACCTCTAGCTGTCAATGAGTAAGAGGCAACATACACTGAGGACAGGTCAGCAATCTATCACTGTATTCTATTCTGAAAAATCATCTAATATCAATAGGAGTTACCTCTAAATGGGCACATGACTGGGTATTAAAGGAGCTGGTTTTGCTCTCACCCTGTCCGGTCAATCTGCAGTTTCGTATCCTCTCCACAACATCAATGCAGATTAAGGAGAAGAAGACCAAAGACACAGGGATCTCCGTAAATGTATCGTGTTTCATGTTGTTGTTTATCTGAACCTGGACAAACAATGAGGTGACAATAATGAGTTTAGGTTAGGATTGATAATTGAGTTACAAATGACCCAAACCTTTCCATTTTAAGTCAGCAAGAATGACCTTGATGTGCTGCATTATATCTCTTGCACCAGTGGTATTTGCTTGAGTCAGTAGTTCACATTGATGGAACACAGAACAAAGCTGACAAAGATGGCCATCTTAGCAGAATTTACGGCTCTTTTGGAAAAGACACCGGATAAGCAAAGGGCCATAGGGTCAGTTCAAACTTTTGAGAAAACTTCACAAAACGGCAAATCAGGCCTGGACTGCAGCCAACAAGGAAGTGAGAATGGGCCTCATGGATAGATGATTTGACAGCATAGACAGGAAGAGGAACCAAGCTGCTTATCAGTAGTTTCTTAACCATCAAGTTAGAAATTATTCCCCTGAGAACAAGGGGATTCTTGCTAATGGTCACCTTTGCTCCAAAGTCCTCCAAACCTAAACAGATGTATCAAACAGTTCTCTGCATGTTTTTTACCTCAGAGCTGGCAATGAGAAAGGCAAAGCAGGGTAACGTGGACAGGATTACATATACCAGGGCCACAGGCCTCCTGAAGTGAGGACAACAAAAGATAAGAGAGCAGGACAGAGGCAGTTACAGAAGTTGCTAACTCATGGTATTTACATGAACTTAAAACCAGTCACAGGCCTGTTTTGTCTCACACCAACCGGTCTTGTTCCAGTCTGGGCTGCACTCTGATCCAAGTTGATGACTACAAACAGTAAGAACATCGGAAACTTACCATTTCTTCCTCCCAACAAGAAACTTCTTTTTTACAAACACCAAGTACTTCAGGGGTACCCACACCAGCAGGGCGGTGGAGGTGACATAGGCGATTGAGGAGGCCACGATCAGCCAGTAAGCTGTGCTGGTGTCGCTGGGTGGCTGCGCAGATGCTTTGACCTTTGCCACAATGATGGCAAATCTCTGCATCACGATGAAGAGTGGCACACACAGGCCAGCAAACTGCAGCACCTCGCAGAGGGCAAACTTCAGTGTGCTCCCTGATCCCATCCTGTGGCAGATCGCAAAAAGAGAAGGAAAGGAGGGAGACGGTGGGGGGCTGTTGCCGTAGTGAGGCGACCCCTGCCCCTCTGAGGGCTGGTCAGGCCTCGGACTGCGGCATTGTCTGCCTCCACTAGCATTTTCCACACACCACAGCCTGAGCTCTCTGCTCAACCAACTGCTTACACTGCACTAGGCATTGTGAATCACCAGAGTGATGCGACTGGCTTTTAGTCTGTTTTTATATAGAAAACAAAATTAATCAATGTATGCACCTTGAAGGTTGGAGTTGTAATGCACCTAAAGGTAAAGATTCCATATATTTATAATCTATAGTAGATATCAGTGGATTTGAGATCTTTAATTCAAGAATCCCAATTCAACAATAGCAAAAACAAATTGGTTCTCTTCACTGATGCACTGCCATCTAGTGGCAACATCATATTAATGGTGAGCCAGTAACACCTAACATGATCTGATTAACAAGTTTTTTCTAACTAAAAATTATTAGAGTCTGTCACTGTATGTGACATGGTGTGTTTTAATAAAAGTGTTTTCTTGTCATTCAGGGGAAACGAGAATGTGCTGCTGAATGTACATCTTAGAGTTGACAACAACAGGGTTTCCCAAGTCCAGTCCTGTTTATCCTGCAACCTTTAGATGCATCCCTGCTTCAATTCACCAAAATCAAATGGTTCTCATCCTCAGCAGTAGTCATTCAGCTCTGCAGAGGCTTTGTAACAAGATATTCATACAAATTACATCTTGATTTGGAGACAGCTGCCTTCCAAACAGTAAGCCTACAGTCTTGGTCGTGACTTAGTGGCTCAGAATTATTATTTTTCCTCAGGCTATCGGGAGTCTTAGTAGATCTCGTCTTCATGATTCAGTATTTACCTACTCCCACCTTTGAATGTAGTTTTTGTCGTTTTTTGTTTTTTTTATCTTCCAGTAAATCCAATAACTTTATTTAGGCTTATGAGGTTTGCTAAAGGGGAAATTACTGAGTAAGTGAAACCTCCACTATTTATTTCACCTTAAAATTTGCAAATATGTTATGCAAATGTAATACTGAGTGTCATGTCATGTATGTACAGTGTCATAAGCATCCTCCTCATCACACTATTACATAAGAACATAGTGTTTTCAGTCAGAAGCTTCTTTATTTTGCCGTTACACACACTGTTACAGAAGATCATTCCTACCCACAGCCATCAGGATCTACAACGTTTGAAGAGACTTTGATCATCTGAGTTGGAGCATTTATTTCTCTTTTGGAATTAATAAAGTATAAAGAAAGATGGAAATGAACCCTAATGTTATCAGAATATGATTTTAATTACGCGTCCAGGGGCCCACCAGCAGGCCACGCACTTGCCCCATAGAGAGAGAGAGTGTGACAGAGAGGGGGGTCTCTGTGGGTGGCTAGATGGATGGACGACCCCACTGCTCCCCACCCCAGCTGTCAGCTCCCTTCCTGACTTCCCCACCCTGCCCCCGGTGCCATGGCGTCCAGCGAGGAGGACGGCACGGTGGAGGAGAAGGAAAACAACAACAAGAAGAGAACGAAAAGCGCCCTCATAACCGCATGGCTCACTTTCTACAACATTGCCATGACAGCCGGGTATGTCCCTTTATTCCACCCCCCTCTCTTCTTCCTGCTGCCTATTAATAAGAAAGCCGGATAAGTTTGCCGCTCCCTAAAAAACTGTAAGCGTGTGTTGCTGTTTATAGGACTGAGCCTGTGTGTGTCAGCCTGAAAGTGCCTGTTCAGCTCGAAGGATTTAGCAGCTACTTGGCTGCTGGAGTTGGTAGAAAAATATTTTATGGAGGCTGGTTCTGAGAGTAAATGACGAGTTTAAAGAAAAGCCAGACGGGAGGTTTCAGAAAGAGGGGACAGAAAATGAATGAACAGTGACGGGTTTAAAGTGACAGGCTGGTGTTGGAGCTGTGTCCAAATAGGGCTGACTGCATGCTGTCAGCGTCAAGGCCCACTGAGTCCCACGGTCGCAGTGATAAGTATAGCCGGACTGAGCTGCTGGTGACACTGGAACCCAGTCTGGGACGGGGAAAGTGCTCAATGAGCAGATTTTAAAAAAACAACACAATATCTGTCAGGCTAAAGTAGGCTATTGTGGGTTTATAATATCAAAGCATAAAAGCAAATTACAATTGGTTAACTGGTTATGGAACAAAATAGTCCCTCACATAGATGGTCCTGAAAAGTGTTTTTTTTTTCTTCCATTCACAAACTGTATGTAGTGTATGTACAACCACAAACTTCAATATGTTCTATGTGGGCCTTTTGTGACAGTTCTACAGCAATTTTGCAGAATATATCATCACAGATATTGTTATTGTATTTTCACTGTACAGCATGCATATCACAAGCACATAACTACCTGGACGGCATTTAAATTTGCAGATGATGTACTTAGTGGCGCTCTACTAAGAAACTACAAATTATTTCAGTACCAAAACAGAAAAAGTTGGTTAGAAGCTTTTCGTTCAATTAAAAACCTGTTGTTAAAATAGAAATATGTGATTAAATTTTTCCCAGAAGCTGGATACTACTCCAATATTGAGTATATATTTGCCTAATTTGGGGCAAATATATAGCCATACATATGGGTAGTGTCATTTTCAATTCATAACACTACTTAAAAAGTATCATGAACACGTTTTAATTATGTTTATTTATTGCGAGTGCATTGCATCATATAAATATATCACATATTGAATGTTTTCCCAATATCAAAGCACAGTTTTTGCCTTTGCTCCTGCTAAATACATACCAGAATTTCCAAAAATATTAAGCACACCTGATTTATAGGCCCCACCCACTATCTTTTGCAAAGGAAAATAAAAGTGTTCATATAGGTCATACTTGTCTATGAGCCTCAGATGTCCACATTGTAACATGAGATATTTACATGGAAAGATTTTTAATGAAATATGTGCTGGTAACTCCAACATGTACCGCTGCAAATGCCTTTTCTGAACAGTGCCAAAGCAGAGCTGCCTAAAAAAGAATAAAATACCATAGCCTAAAAAGTCTTTGATCGCATCTTCCTCCTGCGCACTAAAATCACAAAAAGCACCTTCTTCAAAGTCTGAATTGAACAGCTTCAAGCACTTTTCCTCAGTCTCTCTTTTGCTGTCACTCAGATCATCTGGTTCAAGTCTGCTTTGCAACATGGAGAAACAGTATTCTGTTTTTATGTTCTACTAATCTGGATCAAACTTCCAGAAAACTGCAAATATGCTGAAAAACAGAATTCCTTTAACTCAATGCTAAAATCCCACTGTTTTTTAGAATTGCGTTTGATTATTAATTGGATTGTTATAAGGCGGAGTCTATTTTCCAACCTGCCATCATTTTCCCTTAATTTTCCAATGCAATGTAATGTTTTTTGGCTAGTTTGTTGCTTTATTTTTCTTCTAATCATGTATAACCTTCTGAATTGCGTTGTTGCTTTAGATGTGCTATACAAATAAAATTGCCTTGCCTTAAAATTTTATATCTAATTTTGAGTTTTGCAACAAAGAAAAACATCAGGCTTATGCAAGACTATGGAAACAGGCTGAATGAACCCTGTATGTTTTTGGAAAACCAAGAAATAATCAATGTAGTTTGAAGCCTTATAACTAACAAACAGACTAAGATTAGGCTATTAAATCTTTTGTGTTTTTCCCTTGTGGGATTTGTATGGAAATATAACTTGAAATAACATACCACATAAAGATATAAAAATGCCTGAGATTTTAACTTTGTGCAAGAAGTATTTCTTACCAAGAATTCATCAGCCTATACTCTTCTTTTGCGACTAAATCACTTTGATTTCTTTGCATGTGTGAATTGATGTCATCCAGTGTCATGACATCCATGACACTGGATGACATCTAATATGACATCCAGTGTGGACTTTTTTTTGTCATTGGCTCCATTACAAATATTTAGCTAAGAAAAGTCGATGCACTTACCTGTGACTGTATAAGTTGTCGTTTGATAGAATATGTGAAAGCGGATTTGCATAAATATTCAGCATTACCTCAGTAATAATAAGCAAATTTTTACTGTTTCAGAGCCTGGCTATAAAAAAAAGCACCAGATGACAGATTTTGTGTTCTGGTTAATAAAATCCAAATTAAGTATATTGAAGTTTGTGATTGTGATGTGACACAATTGTAAAATAATTAGAGGGTTTGTAAAAAGACTGTAGCTTATTAAGGTTCAGTGCAATGTGTCCTTTGAATAAAATTGTATGTCTTACACTATGAAACCAGTAGTTGTTTTCAAACAACAGATGAGTGACTTCTAGTCAGAATCAGTGGATCAAAAACTTTCATTACATCAACAAGCTTGTTAAGAGAAAATTGTGTTGAGGGCTGTGGAGAATCTTGCAGACAAATTTAATTCCACTGTGACTTTGTCTTTGTAATAAATACCTTGATCGGGTTTGTATTTATGTGATAAGACAGCCGCTCCTTTCCACGGTTTGAAAATCAGCAGGATTTCTGTAAATAGAAAACATTTTATTAACTCACATTTTAAGCAGAATTTGACTCAACTGTATCACAGTTACAATTAAATTGGAATGTTTATTTATTTTTATTGAATTTGCCTTTATGTTTGGAATGTTTTGATTAAGTAGATCTGGATACTGTAATATTTACTGAACAGCATATCTATAAAGAAAGTCTCTGATTTACATCGAGTTTTTGTTATGTAACACATTGTGATATATATACTCCAATGCTAACTCATTACAGAAGCTACTGGTTGGGACCTCGTTCTTTATTACAAATGTATAAAAATACCATCTGCCGTTACAGGTTGTTGTCTCTTGGGAGCACCATGGCTTTGTCTGGACAGGATTTATGGTTTTGGGCTTGTTTTTTCTCCAGGTGGCTGGTTCTGGCAATCACAATGATGCGCTTCTACATTCAGAAAGGCACACACAAGGGTCTCTACAGAAGTATAGCAAGGACACTCAAGTTTTTCCAGACCTTTGCATTAGTTGAGGTAAGTGTTTGTAATATAAAAAAAGTTTTATTTAATAAGTGAAAGACAATATTAATTCCAATTGCTGCCGTCTTTGTCATCCAGGTGGGACATTGTGCCGTTGGTATGTGAGGGTTGACTTCATTTATTTATTTATTTGATCCTATTTCATACACTTCGGTATGTTCCCAGGCTGTGAATGTCTTTCCTTTGCCTCTGCTGCAGGAATTGTGAGGACTTCTGTGATTGTAACTGGGGTTCAAGTGTGTTCAAGGATTTACATGGTTTGGTTCATCACCAGTAGCATCAGACAGGTAAATATTCATCTCATTCAAATGATGCATACAATTTACTTCTCAGACCTTTGGGTTAGTGTCTCATCTTATCTAGCATACAGTCATATCTGAATGCTTTCACAGTGGCAGAAAAGCTGTTTTCGTTGGTATGCTTTAAAAAATTGTTTATTGCAATGACTCGAATGCAAAGAAGCAATACTTAGTACCTTTTCGAAACCTCTGCAGTTCACTTTGGCCAGTTCATAACCTTTTCCCAATGACGTGTTGCTATACAATTTTCTTTGAGGAAGAAATTAAAATAGTGCTGAAGTTGTAGTATAATAGTAAAAAGAAACATTTCGCCTCTTATGGATAAATTGAAAGCTTATATATAGTTTACTCTTTCTTGTGTCCATCATTCTTTCCCTACTGGTTTGTCGTTCTTTCCTTCCTTCCTTCCTTTTGTATCTTTCTTTGTTTTCCTTCTTTCCTTGTATTCTTTCTGGTGTCCCTTTATTCCTACCTCATATCCTTTTATTTCTTTTTTTCCCTTCCTGCCTTGTCTCTTTCATTAGAGACAAGGCAGATGTTTACTTCCTTCTTTTTTTTCTTTCCTTATATGTCATAGCTCTACATTGTTAGCAGCCTAGACTCATAGTGCTTAAGCATGATGCGTTGACTTTTTTTTTTTTATTATTTCTGAACTGCTGATCATCAGTCAATTTTGATAAACTCTGAATTGTTGGTGTATCTGTTTTCTGGAGGTAAATCATTTGTAATTAAACTTTTTTATATATATATATTGTCTTTAGAATTATCTATAAAGTGTCAAAGTGTTTGCAGTCAGCATAAGATGTCTGGGGACAGCACTTATTACTATAATGGACAGTAACCTGTAAATTATGTTGAAGATCCAGAACGAAGAAAGTGTAATCCTGTTCCTGGTCGTGTGGACTGTGACAGAGATTACCAGATATTCTTATTACACATTCAACCTGCTCCACCATCTGCCATACTTCATCAAATGGGCCAGGTGGAGACACCGTCTGTAATGATTTAATGTTATAGTGCTGCATACGTTTTGCAAGCATGCTGGTCTGGTTTGGTAATGGAACATTCATGTGTGTATTACTTATTAACTATCTCTTGCAAAGAAGTAATGCATGTGTTTGTTATTGCATTTCATTTACAGCAGTTATCCATCACTTGGGAACTAACTGCTCACGTTGTACAGAAGAAATAAACTGCATGTGTTTTAAATTGACTATTTGCCAAGTTTGGAGGTTTGCATCCCTAACTATCAGCAGGTACAACCTAAAATGTAGGAATGCTTCCAGTTGTAGAGGGAAGTCATGCTATCCTTCTGATGTATGTGATCACTTGTGACGAGGTGATCCGCCCTCACAGTGGCTCACCTGAAACCAGAGACGTCTGAGGGAACATCAGACACAGACATTAGTGTTTTGACACTGATAGCAGTCCAAGCACACATGTCTTACAGAACAGAGAGAGCCATCAACCATCTGGAATAACAGTCTACCAAACACTTTCATATGACTTGAACCTTTCCACATTTTATTATGTCACAGCCATGAACTTTCATGTATTTTATTGAGATTTTATATGGCAGACCAGTACAAATTAGCATAGCGTAGCATGACTTGAGGATGAGAATAATAAAGACTCAGAGGCCTTTTAGGGTGATGGAAAGACCCTAAATCTTTAGCTCCCCCCTCAGATTCTATATCAGGTTCCAGTCAAAACTCCAAAACGTTAACTTTACTTCCAGTCAGCAGAAACTTTCTGATAAAATCAAAAGATTGCTTTAAACCTAAATTTGCTAGGGTATAATTTATGGCCAAACTGTACCTGAAGACTTGCAGCTGTAGTTTCAGGAAAAGGTGGTTGGATCTACAGAACATCATTTTAAAAAGGCCGAATACAAATATGCATAATTTTTCTTTCAATTCACAGTTATGCACTACCTTGTGCTGAAAGACACTGTGTGTACACAGAGAGACGTTACTCTTTGCGACACCCTCTGAAGTTGTACCTGCAGGGACCATCTGCTTTATTATTTCTGGGGGGCTTTTTTCTCCCTTTTGCTCGGTCTCTGGTCTTGATTCTCTCTCTCTGAGAAAACCTCTCCTCTCCCCTGCTCTTCACGTCTTCCTTTAAGCGTGGAAGAGCCAGGCCCCCGGAGAAGGGCTCATGTTCAGCTGCTCCTGTTTTTAAGACCGTCTGTTTTGGTCATGGAATGTTCAGCCGCCGTTTCTCTCACATCCGCAGAGACGCTCCCCTGAGTCTTTCTGCTGTCTCCACTAATCTCCACTGTCCTGGATCGTACTATGGTATACTACAGTACAGTGAAGCAGGGACTTTGGCCTGGATGTATGAACATAGCGACAGGACAGAAAACATCAGGTTTCTGACCATCTGAGTTTTGCAGAGACACTTTAAACCACCAGTAACGTCTCTATATTTTGCTTTCAAGGAACCCAAGTGCATTGTGGGGCTTTAGAGTTATCTAGGTTTTCTAGAGGTCATTTAAAGTTCTTTGCTTTCATCACCGTTGAAGAATATTGAGCAGTCTTTTCTCAAAAAATAAGAAAACCCTTATCGCCAGCAGACAAAGTGTCTCACAGAAATATGTATAACTTTACAACCTTTTCACTTAGTTATACCCTGTACAACTACATTGTATTTTACTGGGACTGACACAAAGTCGCACGACTGTGAAGTGAAACAAAGATTATACAAGGTTTTAGAGCTAAAAATCTTTAAAATGCGTTTGTACTCAGCCTCCCTGAGTCAAAGCTTCTCAGAATCACCCCTGATTGCTGTTGCAGCTCAAGTGTTTTTGCTATGTTTCTATCACCTTGCACATCTAGAGACAGATTTATTTCTATATTCTTGAGAAAATCGCTCAATTTCACTTAGACTGAATGGAGAGCATCTGTGCACATCAGTTTCTCAACCTTTTTACAGATTCATTCAGATTTTGCTCTGGTCTTTGACTGGACTAATTAAAGCACTTGAATATTTTTCAAGCTCTGCCTGTTTGTTTAGGTTCGTTGTCCTTCTTCCAGAATTGCATCGTTAGCTTCTTGACATCAAATCCAATTAGTTCCCCTGTCTATGCCAAGGAAAAAACTTCCTTCACAGTTCTGCTGAGTTTAGTGCAGTGTTTCACTTTCTGCCACATTCACAGGCCATAACATTCAATAATGGTCTCCCCTGACAAAATCCCCTTTGTCGTCCAAACTTTCAACTTTTATCAGAACTTCAGATGGCTTTCTTCTTGCCACCTTTCCCTAAAGACCAGATCTGTTGAGTTTACAAGCGTTTTGATTCTAGTTCACAATTGAGTGCAAGTTTAAGGGGTTTGAATACCTTGCCTAAAAGTTATCTTTACACCCAACAGATGAATCAGCCTTCAGTTGATCATCTTCTGTAATACAAGTTTCAAGCTAATGGTTGTTTGGAGGCTCCCTAGTATACATTTTATTTGTCGCAAGCTATACATATTTGGTGTTTTTCATTAGTGTTGCTCAAAAGATTTGGATAAATAGTGTCACTGTGACAGGCTGAGGGAAAAAAACAAATAAAGAAAGTTTAAAGGACATTTCATAACAGTAAGTTCCTCATTTTCTGCTCAGCAGTGCCAAACCATTGATTTGCAACAATAGTTTTAAAAGTGCTTTGTGTAAATTCAAGTGTCACTATGTTAAATACTCAAAGTGCATCCAGTCATGGTGCGGTTATTGTTGTGAACTGTTGTCCGAGGTCAAATTATAGCCACAGTCTGATCCAGCGGCTTGAGTTGCTATAAAACAGTGCCAAACCAAATCTCTGTCCTGCAGCTTCCTGTTGAGCTGCTGGTCAGCTCATGTGAGGCACAAATTATATTTATTACACTCTAAAACAGATCAACTTACCTGCTTTTTTATCATTGCTGACCTGGCATGCTGATAAGCATCACACCAACAATCAAACCTTGGTTATATTTACTTTAGTTGCTGAACTTCTACTGTTGTCTCATATGACATGATGTCTAAATGCATACAATAATGTCTAATGACTGAATCTTGTAACCGGGTTGCTATGTATTGCAAATTTTTTGCAAGGTCCCTCTTGAAAATGAGATCTAGATCTCAACGGGGTTTACCTGATTAAATAAAGGAATAATGAGGTGTGATTCACACTGTTTGTTTGAATTTGCTGGAACTTCACAGCCACAGGACAAACACTAAGGAAAACAAGTCATTTTTTCAGCTGTTCCACAAAACACATCTGTTTATTGACCAAGTTTGGTGAAATGCTGTTAAAATGTATGTGTTTGCATTTGCATTTCTATAGTTCTCCACAACTTGAATTTGTCGGTTCAAATGTTATGAACTAATATTTGTCTGCACTACTCGATTATTAGCTCCTTTATCTGTTAATGAAATTCAATTTATTATGGGATGAAGCTGTTGACCCACTCAGCTTTGGTGCTAGTGGGTCCCTTTTGCCCTGTTACTCTGGGCAATGTGCCCAGAGTAACTCTAAAGTGATCAGGCAAAATTGTATGACCACTGAGATGTAGGGAAATACACTGGCTATGTCCTCATTGCAGTACCTGTTAGAAGGTGGGATAAAACAGATAGCCAGTGGGTATGAGGCTTGGCTAGAGCCTCTCCAAAACTGCTGCTTCTGTGGAGTTTACCTGGTCAATACTATCAAAAATTGGTCCAAAGAAGGGACATCAGTATACAGAGGACTTGCTGATGGATGACCCAATGTCAGTACTGTACACTGAATTGATGAACTGATGAATTAGGTAGATTGCAAGGTATGATTATGTCTTTACCTGGGAAATACGTGGCTGCAGAATGCATTAGTGGACAGCAAGCATGTAGAGGCAGTGTGATGATTAGGACCTGACATCCTTGTGGCCATTGTTGCGGATCATGTACTCACTTTCATGAATACAATATTTCCTATTGGGTCTAGCCTCTTTAACAGTACACCCCATCTTTTCACAAAGAAAAAGGCTCCAACAAAGCTTTGAGAGACAAAACAAGTTTAGGGTGTAGATTTAGGCTCCAAATTCGCCCTGTTCTCAATCTAACTGAGCATCTGTAAAATGTCCTCAACAAACAAGTCAGATCAGTGAAGGCCTCATGTCAGGACTAAAAGGATCTACTGGGAACATCTTTGTGCCAGTTACCTTAGAACAACTTCAGGGGTCCAATGGAGGTCTATGCCACATTGTGTCATGGCCGGGAAAAACACATTGTTACACACACATTGTTGGTATGTACCAAAGAACAAGTTCTTGCAGTGCACTCTGCCAGGCCATGTATACACACAGGTCGTTCCAGTTTCATACACACAGTCTCCAGTTGCCAGATCACTGACTGGAGCAGATAACTTGGATCTAGGTCCTCAGCTCCAACTACAGAGTGCTTTCTTCAATTTCATGATCCGCTGGCTGGCTTAATACGCAGCAGGTTGAAGCACAGATAAACATTAACCATTCTCGTTCACTATTTCAGCCTCATATTTGAGTCCCTGGATGGTATAAATGAAAGGTTTTAATTATATAATTGGGTAAAGGCATTGGATGCATGCAATTAATGGTGAAAACATGGAGATATATAAATGCAATTTTTCTACATTTCTCTCTTTCCAGTTCCCCTAAATAATTAATTAATTCCCATAATTACAATTTAGTGTTTTCAACAAAGCTTGACCTTCCATGCAAAAGAAAAAAGTAGTGACAAATAATGAGTTCCTTTATTTAATCAGGTAAATCCTGTTGAGATCTAGATCTCATTTTCAAGAGGGACCTGGGCAAAAGAATTTGCAATATATAGCAAATAATGAAACGTATCATAAAATATCAGTGCCCTGTAGTTGTTTTTTTTATGAGAAGTGGCTTTTAATCAAAAAGAAATTAACCTATGAAAGAAGTGATGGTGCTGCATGCGAGTGTGTTAAAGTCTTCTGTGTGCTTACCTTACTGTCTTCAACTGGATTTGCCTATAACTTAGACAAGAACTGAAAGACATCCTGCTGTTTTTCTGTTCTGCAGATACAACTTCTTCATCGTCTTGTACCCACTGGGAGTCGTCGGAGAGCTGCTCACCATTTACGCTGCTCTGCCATTCGTGCGCAGGTCTGGAATGTACTCCATGAGGCTCCCCAACAAATATAATGTGTCGTTCGACTACTACTACTTCCTCATCATCGTCATGCTGTCCTACATCCCACGTAAGGAGAAATATCTCTCTTATGCTCTGCACCTTTAACTTGTTAACTTGGTCAATTCTACAAAACGTGACCTAATAGAAAAATCCCCACAAAACTAAGTCTAAACTGAACAAAATTGATCTGAAGGTTGTTTTAGATTGTTCTGTTGACATGTAAAGCTTCTGAAACTACTGTGCATTAGAAGCCACTGTACAACCAGTACTGACAGCAGACATCAATCAAGGGTTTCTAAATGTATTGAATTGCACTTTGTCATTACAATATCAGTGTAAAAACTTTCACAAAATTGTAGAATACTCTTTGGATGCAAAGAGTGTTCTAGTTTCGTAGAATGCTGTCTTCATCCAAAGATGCAAAGAGTGTCTTTGCATTTTTGGTAGTTGCAAATATTTTTTTTGGTAGTTTGCTATATTTTGAATGTCATGCACTCAAACCCTGCATATCGATAATGTATTTGGCCAGTTGCAAGGACTCTTGACTCTCTGAAAGTAGTAGGGACATTGTGTAGAGATACAGGAAAAATTGTAGATTTTATTTGGCAGTAGTGTTACAATTACATATGTTCCTTGCAACATTAGCATAAACAAGTTTTTTTGACATACACTGCAAAAGTCTGGAATTTTGTTTCAGCTTTTTCCAGGTCTGGATGAGTATAGAAGAAGACAATAGGGAAAAATGTTTGTATTTCCAAACTTTGTTTCCTGTTCCCATTATCTAACTATTGTGTCCCTCCCTGCTTCCTTTTATCCTTGTATCCTTCCTTACATATGTCTTTTCCCTTCCCTCAATCCTTTATACTTTTCTTTCCACCTCAGATTTTTTCTTCTTTTGTTTCTCTATTCCTTCTTCAAAGTCTTTTGTTCATTTTTTCCTCACCCTCCTCTCTTATGCATTTCCCTGTTTTCTTAATTTTTATTCGGTCCTTAGTGTGTCGATTCCCTTTTCTCCTTTCTGTCCTTTCTGTCTTTCTTCCTTGTGCTCTGGTTTTCCTTTGTTGTCCATTTTTATTCCATTCAATCTCTGGTTTTTACAAGTTTCATATTTAAAGCATGCCCCTATGTCATCCATAGTCATATTTTAAAATGGCCACAAAAGATTAGTAACTCAAAAGTTTAAGTCCAGATATGGTAAATGTATAGAAACCCTTATTAATGTAATCAGCAGCTCAAAACATAGAGCACAATATCTTGAATGGAGTAACAGCACCACCCTCAGACAGGAAGAAGCAGTTACGCTCAAGTTGAAATGATGACTCAGGGTTATTCCAAGACTATCTGCGAAAACAAACATACACTCAATACAAAGTAGTCCCAGATTTTTTAATCTCTCTTCAGTTACGACTGACATAAGGTAGTAAAACTGTGTTCACAAGTTGCAGTGCTCACTGTGATTGCAACTGTTAACTTGCGATGTCTGAAAAGCACCTCTTTATATGGATTAAGAACCAGAGTTAGAGCTGCTAGAGTAGAGCGTCTTCACAACCTTTTCTGCACTTTTCTTCCTAAAACGGCACTTAAATGAAGTAGTTTGTTCCTTAAGTCATGAAGATTTAAATCATACAGATGATCAAATGTCAGTAGTTTTGTTAGGAATTAATCAGTTTGGGGATTTAAAGCTTGTCTGAAAATAACTTGTTCAGCCTACTGAGCATTTGATCAAATGACTGGGTGGAAAAAGGTTGTTTGAAAAAAGTCCTGATCTTGTTTTTTTTACCCCTCCAGGGGTCTTTTGTGGGCTCTAGTGTCCCTTATATGATAGGTTATCTGATAGTAGGCTGACAGGAAACGGGTATAGTACTTGCCTTTGCTCAACAAACCTGTTTGTCTGTTGGTTACGTAACTTGCACCTTCTTTACAGTCAGAATCAGAATGTTTCGATGTCCTCGTGGCAACTGTATTGTTGTGGTTTTTCATCAGTTTATGTCTGTGCTGAGTTTTTTCTTCTTAGTCTTTCCTCAGCTCTACTTGCACATGCTGCGGCAGAGGAGGAGGGTGCTCCACGGTGAAGTCATAGTGGAGAAGGATGACTAAATGTGCACCACCTCATCCGTTGAGCCAGCCTGCCTAAACATCACCCTCACCTGACCTCCGCTCCACCCACTCACCCCCAACACATCTCACCTTTTCTTTTTGGCTGTTGGCATTCTTAACTGCACGGGACCCAAGAAGCAGCTGACAACCTGCCTGACAACCAGCAATGATGATGATGATGATGATGATGACGAAAACTTGGATAAATTCCTGTTTGAATGGTTATTTGGCAAGATGTTTACAGTTCTGGAGTTGTGTCTCAGCTCTGAGAGATCTGGATTCCTTCATTCACCCACTGGCTTTACCCCATCTCATTGCACCGAAGAGAAACTGAGCCACATCACTGCGTCATGACAGGAAACATGAGAAGAAACGTGGAAGGAAGATTGTACGTTGTGTGCTCTGAATTGTCCCTCAGCCCAACTAATTGGCAGATTTTAAAAACTATGTGGCTGCACAGATCATGGTTCAAAAAGTTAAATCATACCTCAACAATAAATCTACATTTAGACAAATGTGCTGCTGCTTTTGTGTATATTTGTTTTACCTTATGTGTAAATGATGCAATGTGAAATCTTAAACCACACACCGTCTCACTTAGAGCAAGCACAGCTCCAACTTAACTCTGTCTACTTGGCTCAGCTAGTGCTTTATTTTAATATTTTGATGTTTACTGTGTCCATAAGACTTCCTAAGAGTCTTTGCAGAGGTAATAGTTTGTTAAAGAGCATTTTTAGATTTATGCCAGCGCACTGAGTAATCGTTCTGCGTCTCGTTTTGTGTTTTAACGTGTCCATACTCATAGAAAGGTAGCTAGCCTCTATCCTATTAAAGGTGCTATTGTTAAGATCTTTTCAATCTTCTGTGCAGCTGAAGGAGTGACTGTGATTGGAGTTGACCTGAAGCAGGAAAGCTGGATGTGAAATGACCCGAAAGAAAATGTCGGTCAATGATCTGCATGAACTGTGGTTAATCAAAGCGAATCAACACTTTTTGCTTATCATCTGGGTTAAAGAGGAGAAAATAAACACCAAATGTTAAATCTAATGGAAAGATATTTAAAAAGAAATGTGAAAATACCTTTTTGTGCAAAATGAATAAACTCAATCCTTCAACAGCGAAGAGAGTTTGTGATGAACTTCGGTTAAGCTGTGTAGAAATCAAACAACCGTTATGTTTTAATGGATTTATTGGTGACGCTTTCCTTCATTGCTTTGTAATTTAAACCTGAGTGCAGAAAAAAAGCACATTTTCTACAAGTAGAAAGGCTCAACATCTGTGTTTTATTGACAATAACAGTCCTAGAGATGTACCAATTGACTGGCTTGAGATTAGGATCAGCCAATTTATCCTTTATTCTCTCATTTTTATTTGGCAGATCAACTATTTGAAAAGAGGTATTTCTCTCCCTTTCAGTAATAGAATTTGAACCTTTTTTGGTCTTTAAATGCATCATCCAACATGTACAGGTACATCTCAGTAAATTAAAATGCCATTATATTTATTTATTTATTTCGGTTATAAAATGCAGAACTTAATACTTTACAATATAGATTCATTACAGTCAGTGGGATATATTTCAGGCAATTAATTTAGTTAAATTTATAATTTGGTTTACTGATAAGAAAAAGGATTTTAACTGAAATATTACATGAAGTCCTGGTATATATTCACACGGAAAACTACTGTCTTGATAGCTGTCCTGCAAATAGTAGAAATCCTTTGGATCTAGTGTGAGGAGGCAGGGAAAGTATTATATCCCATTAAATTACTGGAAAGCTAAGTGGAAGGAAAAAGTGGTAGAAAGAGGTGAGCAAGCAACAAGGATAACTACAGCCTACAGAGGACTCCAAAGCAAAGTTCAAAGTTTCTGGGATGTGGACTAAGGCTGGAGTTAATGCTTCAAGAACCACCAGATCCAGACTTCCAGGAAACGAAGTAACTCTTGAAGAACAGGAAAAATATCAGGATTGCCTTACATGGCTCAAGGAGAAAAGTGACGAGACTCTTTCTCCAGAGCCAGCAACGCAGCCATCAAAGCTGCATGTGCTTTCATTACGCCTCATCAAAACCACAGGATGATAATCTCCATGCCACGCTGGATTGATGTAGTATTTCGTGCAATAGCAGCTGGGCTCAAGTACTAACTTCAAAACTGTAGAACGGGGACAAGTACATTCATGTAATGTTTTTTTTAAGTTATTAAAATTATTATAAAGAATTGCTTAAAATAAACCACTTCTGCAATGAATCTGCATGATTTTCATCTTTAAAACCAATAAGTGAAACTTGCATATCACATTCTAATATATAGGGATGCAACTTTGCTATGATGCTCTTTTTTGAGTTCAATAACAACCAGATAAAGATTTGGTACAAATGATTTTATGTCCAAATAAAAAGAATCTTATAATTCTTAGAACATTCAGAACTATTAGCTCCAGCAAACAACCGACAGCTTTTTTCTCTCATATGTGCTGCGGTCCTTAGATTCACAATCGGCACATGAGACCTTAAAGAAGAAATAGGTGCCTGACTGAATTAGGCACCGATTAATTTGATTGTGGCATTTTCCTTATACATGTACTTTCATTATATTTGTATTTAAATGAAAATAGTACATACACATTCATGAGGTTAGATACACTATTCATTGAAGACAGTATGTCTGCTATGTGCTTTTTTACTTATCATCTTGCACATTGTAATCTCTGAATTATACAAAATTACAATCCTTTTGACTTTTATAACCCTTATGCTTCCCTATAAGACTTGACTAATGAAACAAACATTCAGGTGTTTAGTTGTACAAGTACAGATATATAACATGTTTTATATAGAAAAATCAGTTGCTGATTATTTTTTAACAGTTTCTCCTCCATTTGGATGTCCTGCTGTATTGCACTTGCTGGTAATGATGCACTCGAGTCTCCTTGGAAGACACAGTTTTCCAAGGAAAACTGCAGCCCATGGACTCCTTTCAAAATCGTCCCTTTCCGCTCTCCGTCCAGACTGTCCACAAGCCCCTTCAGTCAATCAGTGCTGCAAAGATGAAGCTGAGCTGCTCACTGTGCTCCTTTAACTGCTATGATTTTGCTGTAAAGACAAAAACAAGAACCTTTAAAATTACTGCTTAAATGCAAGTTAAGCACTAATAGTCATGTATCAGTGTCTGATACAAATCCAGACACTGAAGCAGACTTACAGGTCTCCAGTTCTTTCTCACAGATATAGCTAATGAGATCTTCACAGAAGAAATCGTTCCATAGACCTTCGTGGATCAGACCTGCGCAGTCTTCCCCCGACTCATGGCTGTGGCCCCAATTGTCAGGCTGTCCAGGCTTCCACTTCCTGCAAGTAGACAATAGGGGGCCACCACACATTATAATTACAACAGTCTTTATTTACAGTAACTGTACAGTGAGAGGCAGGTGGAAAAAGAGCACATGTTTACCTCCGCTAATAAATTTGTAACAAGAAAAGGACATTTTTGGCTTCAGATTTGCAGTGTTAACAAGGACTTTTACATCACTACATTTAGCTTTAATATGTTTTTAGGGTCTTCTATATATTTATATCACCCTGTATTTTTTTTTACATGTCGCATGTTAAGAGAATTGAATCACATTTTAAAATGGTTTTGATCGATTGTTTGAACTGTTTTGTACAGAAAAGTATCCCAATGAATTTGTCTTAGTTGTCAGTGAATAACATAAATCTTCTTACATTTATAAATCATTTTATTGTGCTTTTTTTGTATTGGAATAAATGTTTAGTAGATAGTCTACAAATAATTTGTATTGGGATATTTGTATATGGATTAAAATGGACTTAAAGCAGAACTTGAGAAGGTCACTTTAAGAGCCAAGTTAGGAGAGTCAGAAACATAATAAATCACAATGCTTACCTAGTAAAGATATAAAAGTACAATGGTGTTGTACTTTCATGTACAACACCATTTGTACATGATACCAATGCCAAAACACACTTAATTAATTGGGATGACATCAGTCTGGAAACAAAGAAAAAAAACTGAATGATGATTTAACACTGACGTGAAAGCAGGAATTGTTCCATCCACCCAGCGCCACACATTCTCTTCTTCCCAGTCCGTCAGACCAATCCAGAAGAAGCCCTTTCCAACTATTTGCCCCTCCAACCATTCCTACATGAGGAAAAATAAAACAGTCAGTGACAAGTTGAACTCACAAAGGCAGCTTTGACTTACATCTGCTGACCACATATACACATCACCTGTTCTTCTTTGTCACTGATGATCAGTAACGTTGCTAGTTGTGATTCACAGTTAGCTTTTGAATCATCAAAACTGTCCAGGTCTTTGGAAAAGTAGTAGCACCTGTTTTTGTAGTTTACCCAACCAGGAGGGCAACCTGCAAAACATTAAGAGATTCCATAATTAGTTCATAAGAAAATGTACCAGATTATTCTCTGATGTCTGATGAATTGTGCAACCACTAATAATCAGATGATAATTTCTCTTTAGGGTATAGTTTCATTAATTCAATTTAGTTTTATAAAGCGCCACTTCACAAAACAATTTATTTTGAGGAAAATTATATAGTAGATTAAATACAGACATAATGAAAGATTCAAGTTCCATTACGTACATTCCAACTCCATTCAAGTTACAAAACAATGCAGTAAGAATCAGTTTAATATACCAGCAGGGAAGGTTTTTTTTTTATTGCAGCACTTCATTAAGCTACTAAATTTAGAGCAGCCACTCCTCCAGAAGGGGCATGTGGCCAGTTGACTGCATTGCGTCTTTAACGTTTACATACTGAGAATGCATGTGGCAACAGTGGAAAAGAAAACTTCCTTTTAGCCTTGCATTTGTCTCCAAATAATGTTAAGGACAAGGAAAAGGTGGGAACTGCCTTCAAGATTATTACAGTAAATATTAGAGATTCATTCTCAAATAAAAGCAATAACGACCTCACAGCACCTTAGACTGAGTTTTGGAGAAACTGGGTTGTCGTCAGCAAAGATAAGAGTTTGCTTTGACTAAATCTAAAAATAGCAAACTGCACATTCCAGTTCACATCCAGTGCAGGAGCTTTGCTACCAGGTGAGTTCCTAGCAAGTAGGAGTCACTCTTGGGAAGATTTACATATTAATCTTCATAAGCCGGCCATTGAAGAACAAGATAATATTTGGAATTTAAAGAAGAGAAAAGGTTTTACCTGGGGCTAACAGTGCATGAGGAACTGCCTCTTCCTGTTGTGACACTGGTGGAAAAGGCACTGCTGGACTTTGAATGGGGATTCCTGGTAGCCCTGGTGGTCCCACAGGCCCTGGGGGCCCAACTGGTCCAGGTAGACCCCTTGGGCCTTGCTCCCCAGCTGGTCCAATTGGTCCACGGATGCCCGGTGGTCCTTGCAGTCCCGGTACACCAGTCTGGCCATCTCGTCCAGGAAGACCAGCCTGTCCTGGTTCTCCTTTAGCTCCTGGAGGTCCAGCTCTGCCTCCTGACCCTCGAGAACCTTTCGGTCCAGGACTTCCAGGTACACCTGGGAGGCCCTTTAACCCTGGAAGACCTGGTGGTCCCGGTGAACCCTGCTCTCCTCTAGATCCTCTGATTCCTAGGGGTCCTTTTTCACCCCTCTCTCCCTTGGTTCCTGTCTGACCAGGTGGTCCTTGAGGCCCTCTGTCCCCTCTTGGTCCTCTTGGACCAGGCGGACCTTCAAATTTAAAAGGTAATTTTAAGTTAGAAAAAATTCTCAAAAGCAGTTCAAGAAAGGCTTCACCCGATTACTCACCCTGTAAAATAGTGAAGTTTGTTATCAGCTGTGAGTGCTTGGTGTCCACCAGCTTCATTTCCTCCATGACAAAAGAGAGGCTGGTGACCTCCTTATCCAAGCGGGCTGCCAGCTCCTCCTGCTGTGACCTCAGGCTGGATGCATCCACCCTGACGTCTGACACGCTGTCGTTAAGGTTCTGTAGGACATCTGAGTGACGGCCGATGGTCTCGGAGCAGCTGCGCAAGTCATTGAGGTTCAAGTTTATGGCTCCCAGAAGTTGTGTGGTGTGGCTCATGTTGCCAGTAACACGGTCCATAGTTTCCTCCAACTCATCCACCTGCATCTCTACCCGGTCAAACTTTGTGGATGTGAGGTTGCTGAAGTCCCTCTGCCGGTCCATGATCTCCCTGAGCGTCTGGTCATGATCCTCAGCCAGCCTGCTGGTGTTCTGCAGCTGGCTGGTCATAAAAGCAAGCTGTGCCCCAACATCTTCCAGGCTGTCATTGTTGGCTTTAGCCAGAGTTGAGGCATTGCTCGCTATGACCTGCAGGTTTTCCATTTTTCCACGAAGCCACTCTGCGTCTGAGCGTGTCTGACGTGCCGTCTGCTCCAGGTTCTGATAGTCGTTGCGCATTTTGTGAATTGCTTGACTGGTTTCATCAACGACCCGCTGTAGAGCTGCAATTAGGCCTCTCTGCTGGGCCTGAGTGAGGTTCAGGTTGCTGATGCTGAGAAGCGCCTGGCTTTGCAGTTTCACTTGCTGTTGTAGCTCCCTCTGCAGTCTGGCCGTGTCCTCCTGCAAACTCTCAATGATGTTGCCGTAAGACTGCAAAGTGCTGTTTACCAAATGCAGGGTGGCTGTGTTGCTGCTGAGACGCCCCCGAACGGTGCCCTGGCTGCTCTGAATCTCTGAGCCAATGCTCTGCAGTTGATTCAGCTTGACCTGATCGCTGTGGACGTGTTCCTGCACCGCAGACAGCTGCCTCTGCAGGGCCCAGATGTTGCTCTTGAAAGCCTGAATCTCTGTGGTGGTGTTCTCGGACTTCTCTTCCGTTTGATCATCTGAAAATTACCATCAGCACATTGAAATGCAGAAATCTCTCGCTCTCTCACTTTTGTATTCTTATATAACCTCTAGTAAATATGTACCAAGCTTTTTTAGATCTGTCTCGACTGCAATTATCTTTCCGCCATAGCTTGCAATACCTTCAGACACACTGTCGACTCTTTGCACCACTGCAAAGAAAACAAAGGGGGTAACATAAAGTTTAGTGTTATAACAAGATCATACTTCTTTAAACAGACCACAAAAAAAGGCAGAAGGACCTCCAGCTACAGACATCATCATATAAAAGAGCTCAGAGAAGGAACCAATGAAAATACCTTATTAATACTACAGGAATTCATCTGCATGTCTTGTAGGCATGTAATAAAGATAGACTTTATTAAAGTCATTGCTTACATTAAGCAAAAAAAAAAGACAAGAGGTGAATAAAGGAAATTCGAAATTGGGCAACACATGTACGTATGTGTTGAGGAAAAGACAAATAGAAGAAGAAACAATGACTTAGCAAAAATACTGGGTGGTCAGTGAGTTGGACCAAGGCTGAGGCTGCATGGAGGGACACAGGCCAGGGCCTGGGGGACAGGAACTGACATCAGGGTGTGGGGGGGTGAAGGGAATTCTTCAGTAAACAGACGGATCAAAGACAACCCACTGGAGACATACACTGTTGCGGGGAGGCTCTTTGCGCCCCCACAGGCGACACCAGCATTCATTTCCTCTGGAATGTGTCTGGGATTCCAGGGGAGCAGCCCACTTCTACCACCAGCCTCTCCAGGGGTACACTTCCTCCAACTGGGAGCAGCATGGGTTTTTCTACTGGGAAACTGTTTACCCCAGTAGATAAGAAATACGATTAACCCTCCGCTCATCCTTGTAACTTCTCAGCTACAGGGATGAGCGGAGACATCTAAGCTGCTGGGGGTACAAATATTTTACAATAATTATTATTTATAATTAATCATTTTAATTAGCTATAGTCTCTGAACATGGGTTTTGGTGTTTTAAAAACCACTAATCTGCCATAGAAAACGGTAAAGGCATATTATTATTTATTTCCTACTTTCTTGTTTGATTTTTCAAGGTTTTGTGATGCTAGAACATCTTTAAAATTAGAGGATAATGTACTTTGTTTCCTTAAATATAATGATTTTCTTCTACTATGTTGTAAATGTGAGAGGTCAAACATATTAGGTTTCTCATCATACACCCAAGAGCTTTGGTGTTCAGTGAACTTATGATTATAATGAGACCTCCTGTTTGCAGCTCTTTGTCTCACTAGCGGCCTTCACGGTGGCCAAGTATGACATGACCGTTCTGTCTCAGCACTTCTTCATACACTGTAAATCATGACTGGAAATTATGACTTCAAATCTGTTAGAGTTACAAAAATAACAATCGCAGGAATCATTTAAGGGGATGTAGCATTAGCACGACTTACTGCGCCTTACTGGAAACTCTGCGCCTTCTAACACTGATGAATCTCCAAGAGAAACTTAAGCGCAAGTTCTACGTTCCTTTTCTCAAAAGTGTACAACATGAAATCGAACACACCGTTAAGCCCACCCTGGTTGTGTGCAGCTATGCAGGCCCTGTAGTCATGCTCTTCTGGCTGATTGGTTTATATTTGTGTACCTACTAAAGTAAGGTCTATGTGTGAAATGTTTGCCCATGCTGTCAAACAGATTAATCAAATATTGCCTTCAGTAAAAATGAGGTCACTTATTGATCACACTCCAATCACATGTAGCTGTAAGGACTTAGCCCCACAGTTTGAAACTTCACTGTTTTCTCGGTTGTGGATTTGGTCACTGCAATACTGTTGCCATTCTGTTATAGGGACTATTTTTACAGTTGTAAACAAACGGTTATGATATAATGTTATTTGGCCAATTTGGATAGATTTTGAAGGTGAAAAGCCTGTAAAACATCTGAGCTGGATATCCAAAAACTCCATTTTGTGTAATTCTATGGTCAATGCTGATGCATTTTTGGAAAGTGACTTGACAACCCTTTGCAGACTGATAGGCAATTTTGTTTCTCTTCTGTTTCATTCAATAGAGCATGATTTGTTCCTTTTTTACATCTTTCAGCCTACTTCATGTTGCCAAGCAGGCATGTTTACGTTATGTCTTATCCAAGTTAGCTAGTAAACTGTCATTGGTTTGACTAATGAACCAAAAAATTACTTTAACAACAGTTACTCATGATTCAGCAAGGGATTAATTCTTTTCTCACATTGGTGTAGATTTGTTTAAATTGTTGTTTTTTTTTTAATTAAAACATGAAATGTTAATTTGAGAAAAGTGAAAATCTGTTCACAATACCATATTTCCTATTCGTATATGTTGCTTTTCATGTATCTTACTGTCTCTAAGGATTTCAGTAGAATTTGTTTTAAAAAAAACTTGCTTCGCTTCTTAAGCATTTTTGTGCAGATAAAAAAAATTCTAGACCCCCGCACTTTATTCAAGCGGATATCTGGCGCTACAAATCTTAAGAAGTAATTGATTTCCTGTAATTTGTGTGAGCAGGCTGTTTAAATTTCAACTTTGAGTGACTGCCTTTCTTTCCTCTTTTTTTTAAATTCAGCTCATTTGTCTCCACCCCATAACCTTCTCCCAGTATTTTTCCATCACACCCCCAAGCATACACCTCTGGAGAACCTCTTAAAGGCTTTGTTGGGCTGAACGTCCTGATTCTGTTTTTTCCAGTTCAGAAATCAGTTCTGTAGTCTTTTTCCAAGTTTGAACCTGTAATGTCCCTGCTGCAGTTGTGTTAAACATTCCCATATGTACCCTCATTATTTCAATTGGTGTAAACGGCATGAACTTAACGTGTTTTAGAGGTTATCTCTGTGCTTTGACCGCCTGTACAACGACAGTCCCCTACGTTTTGAGCAAAGTCAGTCTTTCTTATTCCACGCTGCATGTTGTCATGCAGGTCTAATTGTTGCCAGATGGGCATCGGGTGAACTGAGTGCAGCTTCAGCAGAACTCACTAAAATTGAGTTTTTACTCGTACGAAAGTGCTGCTCTGTGAAAGGAACCACAGTTCAAATACACTCCAACCTCCAGATGGTTATGTCAGCAAGACACAGACTCCTCTATGCACTTAACATGTGTGCTTCTCTCTGTTCTCCATCACTGACCCACACAAAGCGTATCGGTGCGGCTGCTTTGTTTCGATGCAGCTTGACCTCAAGTATAGCCGGAATCCGGAGACCTCCGTAACAGATGTAAGCATTCCGTGTCTCACTTCATTTGCTGACGTTTTGAGTCTCGAAGGCCTGCTGTATTCCAGCCTTTTAGGCTAGTTTACACTCATAGTTTGGAAAGTCACCAACCAGTTGCTTCATTGCTATCTTGAATCACACAGTTTTATTTTATAAGTCAGCTAGGAAGGAAACAGTGTTACATAAACCACCCCCAGGAAATCTAGACACATCTAAGATTTAATACAAAACAGGTCATTGTGCTAGCCTTTTTTAAAGTTTTTGTCCGAGGTGATTTAAGCTTCCCCGTTGGTGAGCTGGATGAACAGAGCCTCTGCGGAAAAGTCTCAAAACATGCAAAAGTGTTCATGGAAGCAACCTCAAGTTTCTATTCAGAATGCCTTTCTTTAAAAAAAAATTTTATTATACAGATTTTGGTAACTATTTACTGCTTGATCACATTTTGATTTCACTGATGATATGCATAAAATGATATGATATGCATAAAAGGAAAAACTGTCAGAAATAATATAAAGAAGAGAAAACTCATCTTACCTTTATATCCAAGAACAGCAACAGCAATAGTGAGTAGGGTGCACAGCACATAGAGCAGAGCTATAGAGGTCTTCAGTGCCCATTCATTCTTACACTTTGTGCATTGGGTGCCCTCCTGGATCCCTGGGTGAGAACAGTGAATACCACATGATTTTGTGTGTTTCATACTGGAGCAAAAATGTTTAGCATGGACATATTGTTAGAGTTTGAAGGCCACTAGGGGAGCTGGAAGTTCCACATCTGGATAAACAGAACTTGGGTCTACATTAAAGAGAGCAACAGTTCCCTCTGGGAATGGGTGGTGAAGGGAAGGGGACACAAAAACAGCCCCCCGCTTCCCAACACTGCCTTGTTTACTCTCAGTAACATGCTTGTTTCCCCGAACTCACGTTTCACTCAGCAAAGTCCCCTTAACTTCAATGTACTTTTGTTCAGCACAAACTCTGGCCCCTCCTCCTCGTCGTAGGATCAGAGTCAAATCAAGGTCCTTCGGTTTACGAGGGCACCAGTGGAATATTCCTCTTTGAGGATATTTTTCATAACAGATGAGTGGCAAGATCCACAGTGCTGCCGGGAACACAGCTGCATTTCATTTTCAATTCAGGAAGTGTGTGTCTGTGTGAGTGGGAAGGTTGGGAGGCCAAGTGCGTATGTGTGTGAGTGCCAGCAGGGCGGAGGGGGGTGTTCTAGCTTTTATGCACCTGGAGTAGGACTTCCTGACAATTCTTAGATGTAGTATAAAGATATCAGTCATTCAACATTTGAAAACAGTGGAGCCAGCAGGAATCATGCATCGTGCGTATCTATTCAAGAGTGATGAATAGATTACATAGATTACACTCGCAGCACTGATTTGGTTTTGCTAGATCCCACTGGGACTTTAGATGCCAAAGTTAACAGCACGACTTGTCCTTATAGGTGTAAAGGGACTGTTAATGGTCACTGAGAGTTAGGACTCAATTAAGCACCAGCTCCAGCAGGACGGGAAGTAAAGGTTTATAGTGAAAGTTGGGGGTTGGACCTGGGAGACACAGAGACAACTCTTTTTTGCCATAAATCTTCCACAGATGATATCACCAACATAATAGGTGATTTTATATTCATCTATATTTTTTTTCTTCTGTTGATTGACTGATAAACAGTCAAATACATTAATAAACAATGTACAGATTTGGGTCAAGTAATTTATTAAGAGCTGGTCCTTACCGGGTTCCAACCTTCGTTAAATCTAAACTCAACGTTGTAAAAGCTCAAGATGAACAAAATAAAAAAACAAAAAACAAATTAAAGATCATGTTTCCTCAGGCAAACTGCAAAAATAATTTGAGAGCTAAACCTCAGACTCTACAGTTTATGACTGCATTTGGGTCCTTTCTAATTTCAAACATGACAGAAAGAAGACATATTTAATTTGCTGCTATGACCACCGGTTGGGTTTTACTCTGTTCATTTGTTCTTATTTGCAAACACAAGCTGAATGGGGTTGTGCAAGAGAATATTTTCTGTACATTTAAAGTCATGTTACAAATTTCTGAGAAACTGAAAGAAGTTCCAACCAGAAAGTTAAGCTAACCACCAGAAAATGTGGATTTCTCCATCTTTAAACAATTCCAATCATCTCAGTCATTTCTTTGTCTTCACAGAAACTTCCTTCAGGAGTAAAATCTCAGAAATCAGAAATCAGACAAAACTGGTAATAGCTACTTAGCAATTTTAGTTAGATGTGCTCAAGTGGCACATCTTTATGAGTAAATTGTTGAAAACTGGCAATTAAGAGGATTGCCTGATTATTGAATATCTGTATTGGCCACTCATGTCTGTTGACCTCTGATATAAACTATTTAAAATCCCTATGTCTGACTTGGTTCAAGTAGAAACAGCACAAACAGGAACAGGTTTGTGAAGTTAAATACAATACTCCAATTTTCTATAGCTAATACAATTTAAATAACTCAAATACCACCAATCTACCCAATTTCTTTTGGCAGTACATCCTTATTTTTTGCATATTTTGTCTGCATTCATGTTGTGAACAAAACCTTCCATCTTGCTGCTCCACACTGAAATTAAAAACTAAATGGAGTGACTGAAATACAGTGATTTCATTTTTGGCCACTTTGCCCCACTGTAAATCAGCATGTTAAGATTCCTTGCCAATTACGTCAGAAACAGTTTATAAAAGCGAGGGAAGGTTTTTATCAACATTAGGCTCTACTATAGAAACATCTGCTGCAAATGTGGGAGTGGGGCGAGTTACTCAGCAGAAATCTTTACTGCAAGCAGAAAAGTGGATGCTGGGAATACAGCCACAATAAAATGACTCCATTTTGAAATCATTCATATCCCTCTGACATGTATGAGGAGTTTTTTTATGCACACTTCACAATGAAGCATGCATATCAGCTCATCACCTCACAGAAATGAAGGCGCTTCTGTTCAAAGCTGCTGTTTCAGAGTAAACAAGCTGACAGTGTTTGTTAAATCTGTGGAGGCAAAACTGCACAAACACACTTTGTAGGTTATAAATGACGTTTAGATGCTCCGTAAAAAGCTGGATACTTTTGGTGTGGCGGTCAAATACATGTGGCTGATAAGTCAGAGATAAGGTCACATGACCAGATACAGGAAACAGAAATGAGTAGAAAATATTTAGAAAAGAGGAAAATAGTTTTTTTTGTTTGTTTGTTTCTTCATTTCTGGATAGGACATTCTGTTTTGATTCAACCCTAATAACTTCATGATCTCTCAGATAGAAATGCTAAATATTTGAAATGACTGTCAAGAGATTTATTTTGGCTCTGGAGGAGTTGCAGGGATCCCCAACTCAGGTGGGAGAATCTAATTAGAAGATCGCTTTGGCACTCTCACAAAAAAAAAGAAAAAATACTTATCCAATTTGACTGTTCTTCAGTTATTTTCTAAAACTATGTGACGACTCTATATGCAAAGACTTGCAGTTCAAACTGCACCAAAATGAGAATGTAAACAACTTTGACTCAAATGGACTGAATGCATATGTAAGCTACACTTTTCAGATTCAGGATTTATTTTGAAATTTGACATTTGAAAACCATGTGGGTTTTTTAATTCCACTTTACAATTACGAACATTATGCATTATGCAATAGTGTTTTAGTCTGTCACATAAAATCCCCCCAGGTTGCAATGTGAAAACCTTAGTGAACTTTTGCATTCACTCTATTTACCTTAGAGGTCACATACAATGCTACGAATAACTGCTTTATATGAAAAAGGTAAAGATAGATTATAAATGACAAATCACCAGTAACTTATCATAAAATGAAAACAGAAACTCTGAAAAAGGCTGAGAGAAACCACAGCTTTAGTTTTTCATCGGCTGATGCTGACCTATCATCTTTCGCCTTTGCTTGCACACGCAGATGAAGTCAGGTCACACAGGCAACGACTTGAAAAATAACCAAGGAAGTGAAGCCACAGGCTGACAGCCACACTTTTACTCCCTAGCAAAAGAAAACAAAGCTTTGGAAATAAAGGGTCTTTTCTGAAACAAGGACACTGCAAGAGCTGGCTTTGACAAGTTACTAACCTCACTTTGTCACTATGTTTTTTGGCTCAAATTCACTCATTGTTTCTGCAAAACCACAGCGCTGGTGTGATTCAGAGTATTCACCTTTGTGATGTAGATGTATCTCCAAGTCCGTGTCATTCATCAGCCTAATTTCCTAAAACAAAAGCCTACCCAGACACCAACCCTCTGAAATGCCAAAACAAAGTCCATGAGGTCACATTGAGACATGAGTCTCTTACATTTAAAGGCTATGTTTATTTACAGTAAACAGCAGCAGGAACTCTATAGAAACCATGGAGAACACAAAGCCGTGTGCTGCTTAGGTCACAGAAACTGTGTTTTGGACTTCAGCCTTGCTAAACACTTTCAAGAAAGCAGAGAGCAAATCTGCTAAGAGATTGGTAAGAAAATTACACCTGGCACCAAAGAGAAACAGCAGTTTAACACAAATTGCAGCAGTGGAGGAAGAGTTTATGACCAGAGAGGAGGTAACAACACCAGAGGGATGTAGACGTGATGGATGTACGGTTATATAGAAATTTACACTAGTGAAGAAACATTCGTCTTTGGTTTTCACCGGTTCTGTGCAGGGTTTAATAGAAACAATGAAAGATGTTTATAAATTTCCACAGCTCCATTTCACTTTATCTTTCTGTTTAAATTTCTGATTAGATCCGATGAGTTCATGCCACTTATTATGGGGATTAACTGCATAACAAATTTTGGAGTTTAAAGACAAATCTGAGCCATTAGCGAGGTGATTCTTTTAAAAACAAGAATTGGGTACACATGTTTCAATTTACTATTAATTCTCTCTCATCTACACAAATTTGGATTAGCACACATAGTACAAATATATTTAAGCTTTTGCAGCTGTCTGCATAATTCTGGTTGAGTATTGGAATACTTTTCTGATCAGTAACGGAAGAACCTACCAAATTTGTTGGTTTCCCAACGAGGAACTGAATTGAAAACAGAGTACATTAATTTTGGACAGAAGTGAGATCAGGAGTAATTCAACAATCTTAACATTAACCTGATTTATATGTTTCAAATCCAGTCCTGTTGTGTGTTTGGGATCATTTCAATGCTGTGGCCAAGTGTTCACCATGTGGCCAAAAATGTCACCCTGAAATTTGAGGTGTTCAAGAACAACCCCACGTCTTGTCCATAAACAAGAATCCACAATAAGAATCAGAGTTGATTCCTGCACTTCTTTAGTCATGCTATAGATGGGTTAGGGTTCAGTATCAGTGTTTTTTTCTTCTGAAAAGAAACCAGTGATACTGGATTCAAATCTACAGCCAACACTGTGGTATTAGTGCACAAAGATGCCTTTGTAGCCATGCTACAGATGTTTGTTCTTTAAAGTATGGAGCAGTACAATGGTTGAGTTTCTGCAGGAATTTCAGAAAATGTGCAGAACACCACCTTTGGCAGCCAGAGAGAAAAATGTTTGAATAAAAATCCATCATAGTGTACGTATCAAGCAAAGAAACCCCATCTCAAATTGCTCACTTCTTTTCTAATGTGCAATTACATTCTTGAATTTATCTGTAATTTTAAAGACAGTCCTAAATAGCTTTCAAAACAAGACTTTTTTTTAATAGTGCATCGATTTGCATGGGAAGTGAATAAGAGATCAAATCTAAAACTAATATAAAGTTAAGATTTGAATAGCAATAGAAAATGTGAAGCACACTCACAACAACCCACAATGAAAAAACATGAAGGAGCATTTAGCTGACTGGATTTTGTAGAAACCATTTAATATAGAACCACAATGACAACCATCATGATGCAGCAGACCATCAAATTCAGATGTGGTAAGAAATTCACCTGGAGGTTTCCCTTGAAATCCAGTTTGAATCTTTCCCCTCATAAAATAGTTTCCACCCTGTTAAAAAACCTCCATTGTCTATTTGGTTATTCATTCTTAAGCTATTGTATTCACACTACTCCCAAGGAAAATAAAGATACATGTGTATCCTTTTGATAAATCTAATCTTGTGATGAGTCATCTAAAATTGTGTAATACATAGATCTTGCACACAGCATCGCCAAATCTCAGCGTGTTTGTTCCTGTTGTTATTTTCCAAAGTCTTGTAATATGTCAAACCATCTGTCCTTCGTTACTAAGATGTTTTACAGGATCTCTGACATAATGTAATCTGGGCCAAGTTGTTTTACAGTCAGAAGGCAGATGACGGCCCAGTAAATGAGTCACCCGCTGCTCAAATTTCTCAGTGGGACGTTAAAGGGTTTTGCACTAAATCAGGTGGGGCCCCTGTTCATGTTTTTGACAAAAAAAAGAAAACATTCAGGTGCTGGGTTGAGTGTCAAATTAGGCACTCCATGAGAATATTTACTCTGAGGAGGATTTTGTTGTAGCAGTAATGAAGAGGAGAAAAAAAATGTAGTTTTATATCTTGAGACAAAACGCCTGTGAGTTCCTGTGAGTGTTTTGCTCTAATGGAGGCAGCGAATGGAAATGTTGTGCATCCATGCTAAAAACCATCTGCTGGTAATACATTTTTCTCTTGCAGTGGAGGTCCTGGCTCTCAGGATACTTCCCCCTAATAACTGTTTAGCAATATGGAGAATACATTATGTCCTTCCACATGTCTACTGTGGTCACTTCAAGGTTGTACCTGGAAAGTGACGCAACCAGAGAAAGGGCAGAATTGAGGCCAAAGTTCTGGGTCCCTCTCTGAGTTCATCAGAGAGCTTTGGCGCTTTGCTAGGAACTAACACCATCCCAGCGTCTTGTGTGGTCTGGTTCAGGCTCAGTCTCTTGTATTGCATGTTATGGAAAACATACGCCTTCGTCACAAGAGACAGTCAGATATTAAGCCCCAAGCCTGTCAACAAAGGAGGGAAAAGTAAGATATGTAAAGATGAGAGAGCCAAGTTTAGCTACAAACAGAATGGACTGGGGGAAAAGCTATAAATTAGAGAAGGAAAGCAAAGAAAGATGTAAGAGCTGGACAGAGAAAAGGATGATGGACAAACTGTGAAATCCATTCACTTCTGTCAAAAGAATTAGCCAAGAATCTCTCCAGCACATAGCCACATGACAGACCAACCATATAAAAATTTAAAAAATCAAGAAAAACGTAGCACTTCGCTGACAGGAGAACTTTCAATGTGCCTCAAATATCAGACCCACTGTGAAAATGTAAAAAAAAAAAAATCAAGCTTACATTATTTTACAATCTCTCAGAAATCCAGACTCTAAACACCTAGGCCCTGTCAACGTGGGAATTATGTAATGGAGCATGGGGACGGTGTTAATCTGCTGTGTCTGAGCTGCCAACATATGTACACAGAGCCAAATTGGGGAGTAGGTGTGTAGAGTCCAATATTTGTGAAGTAATTGTCCGACATTTTCGCGACTATATTTGATGTACATTTTTACCTCTTTCTTACTGAAATCTTGGTGAAATGAGATCACTTTTATCCTTCAAGCACCTCTGTAAATTATGACTTTAGGTAAAAGATGTACATGAGAATATGTCAAAAATATTCTATAAGGCCACCAGAACTAACCTTGGTTACTTAATCCTTTTTACTTCCTTTAATCCATCTCCCAGACAGTCTGGATTGTTTTTGTTTTTGGTAGCTGAAGTCTCATTTTCCATATCAATAAAACTCAGCACTTAGGCTGAGGTGTTTACAGTTAGATCCACTACTTGTTTCTATCAACCGTATAGCCCTTTAATAAAAGTGTGCAAATTTAAAGCTCCAGAAAGCCATGCCATTTTGTTCCCAACATTACAGGACACTGAGACTCTGTGTGAAGTGTTTCATGGGAGGAGTGCAATATGAGATTGTAGCTAAACAGGCATATAATAAAGTTGTATCTTAGCTTACCAATAAGATAATTACCAGACAAGATGCAAATAAACTTTTATTTTTATAAATAAAATTATTTACATATTATTTCAAAACTGAGTTGGTCCCCCAAATTTGTTGTCTACAGCAAAGGTCCTGGATAAAAACATAGACATTTGCACCACTACTGAATAATGGTGCTAAAGTTTATATTAGATTTTCAGTTTCATATCCAACTTATTCAGTGCTGTTTGATGATTCTTTATGTTCTTAAAACAGTTCTGAAACTCATGGCCATTGCTCACAGGTCACTTATTGGCCAGGATGAAATAAATCCTGAGAAATTAAGCTCAATGGCACAAACCCCAGATGTAGCACTTAGTATTCCTGGATATGTGGATTAGTTTCAATCAATTACCAACAAAGGCTTCTAGAAAGACTTAAGTGTTTACAAAATAACAAGTAACATAGTTACATTCTTTCATGATCAGTGATAACCCTTTTGTGCATGATGCCCTGATCATTCCCTATCTAATCACATTTTTGCTTGCCACAGAATAGTTTCACTTAAAAATTGACCATTAATGTGCTAACAGTGATCAAAAAGTATGGAAAATGCCAAATCAAAACTAAATAAATTATATTGTACTTCAGTTCTTGTAACTATGAATTTGACAAGTCAGATAAATAAGCTGGTATACATAGTCAGAGTCCATTTCTAAAGTTCTCCAGTGTTTGAAATATGAAGGAGCTGATACAACAATATCATCCAGTTTAAGTTGTGAAACATGATGTTCTCACATGTTTTTCACGTGGCTGAATGTAAAAATACCATACAAGAAGTTGCCAAGATGCAGAGTATCACATGATTTTAGAAAAAGGCCCATTAGGTGTTAAACTAAAGGCCTCATTTTGTTTTGAGAAACTGGAATTGCATGTGTTGCAGCATTTTGGGTACAAGGTACAGTCTGAAACACACAGAACATAAATTATTAGTAAGCCCAATGTTGCCATAAACATTTCTCTTCTAATGACACTGAAGTTGGCATCTGATCTATTGTTTCAAAATCTTTGCCAAAGTAAAGGAACATTTCACTTATTGTAAGGAATCTGGGCAATATTTACTATCTCTAGTTTAAATAAGTCAGGTCTGGAACAGTAATACTTTAATATATTTATTGAGATTTATTAAGCCTTTGTTACTTGTACAAGAATCACCATAGATAAATGATCACAAAAGATCGACACAGTTCAACTTAACTACCTCATTTAATAATTATTCAGTAAAAAAGTAAACATCAGTGATTACCCTGTTATTATACAGCTGAACAAAAACAACATGAAGCAGCATTACAGGAGATCTTGTAGAATAAAGTCAGTTTTCTATGGTTGTTACTAAGGTGGTGGACAGCAGACGTATCCCAGCTTTTTGGCTCCCGTTGCAAAAAGCTGCTGAAGTTGGTCTGATGAGAACAGATTTCACGGCTGTCAATCCAGAACAACAAGCTAAAAGACGGCAAAACTCTGTGTAAAGCCAAAGTCAACACTGAGGCTTGGAGTCTGATATCTCAAATAGATGTAAGAATAATCCAAAAACAACTTCATTACAAAATTACTCCCATTCAGTTTTCAGGAGGTTGTGTAACCCAAATGTGTCCTCTACTACATAACCCAGTTGATATGAAAGGTAAAGAAGTCTTTAAAAGATAGTTTTCAGATGCTGTCTCCTCAAAGCTGCAGCAGTTTCCAGAAACGTTCCTGCATTGCTTTCTCCACTCCCGTCCCAAGAACTCCAAGGCCCCCACTCGACTCTGAAACTCAGCGCTTGCTGCAGTTAAACAAACAGTTCATCTTTCCAAAAAATTTTATCAACAAAGCAGTGGGCAGTGGGAATGGTCTTACTCAGCTCTGAGATTTGGGGCCCACAGAGTGACTTGGGTTTTGGTTTCAAAGCAAAACATCGGAGCTTAAGCACTCCAAAAGTTCTAGTCCTGGGGTGAGTATGTGTGTGTGATGTCCTTTGGTTTTGTGTGTGTGGCCCACTGCTTAATGACCATCACATTAGCATCCAGAACTCGATAGCCTGCCCACACTTGACTTTAAAGGAAAAACAACGCTGTCAGCAAGGAGAAAAGTTAGTCTGAACTGAATCGAGGAAAATAGGAAAGATTTTTATCTAGGATTCAGAACACAATTCAAAGGTCATTTAAAAGTACCAAAAAATGTAATCTTTGCTTAAATCACTTATGTCACACTCTTCATTATATCTCTAAAATTACAAAACAATATAAACTGTAAATCTTTAATCGTTTGTCATAGCTTTAAACCCGCAGCAGCACAAAACACAAATTCTGAGTAGTTCTATCCAACCTCCTGCTGTTCGCTTCAAGTGCCAGTCAAAATGTGGAACCCACTACAAAGACCCCAATTGCAGATGGAGCACTGGAAAGCAGTTCAAAGAAAAACAAACAGTTAAATGTCACTAATCGGAGAAAACCAGAAATAAAATAAATACAGTGACGTCCTCCCTCTGATGAGTAGCTGGAATAATAAGCCCCAGAATGGTACTTGGGGTATAGTTCAACTTGAGCTTTTTATAAAGGACAATCTCTTACAAACACAACTTACTATATGAATATGTTTTTTTTTATTTGAGAGCTTTCTTTTTTTTAAAGTTGTTGTCCTTTGATTTCAACATAATAAAAATGCTTTAAAAGAACAGTTTGTAACATTAAAAGTAACAACAAGGTCACAAGTATAGTGAAGATATTTCGAAGGACATGTTTTAATTACGGAAACCGACAAATACGTCATTCTTAGCTATTTAGCCATAACCACAGAGACAAAAAAACAAAAACAGCTGAAAACACTTCACTATGACATTGGTCTTATTTCAATCTATAACTTTTATGAAAATACTAAAGTTGTGAGGAGAGTGGGGGGAAAGAAAACTGAGAAACTGTTGCTTATGGTGCAATAATAGTAAGCAGTAAAACAAAAAGCCATATAGCCACATGAAGCTCTAAGATTCAGATTTTTCAAGGACACTATTAGGCAAAATCGAGTTTAAATCTATAGCCTAAGCCCAACCCAGACCTAAAAGATATGATTAATGGTTTTTAAAAAACCTACAATACATACAGCACAAAGAAAATAAATTAGAACGTGTGATATAAAGTTGTGTTAATCTACTTATTCACAAGTAGCAACAAAAGTAAGATGAAAAAGTTAATTAGACTATAAAAAACAGCGCATTGCACAACTAATGCAATCACATAACCTAAAAGATTTGCATTTGACTCCTCCTACATTCATAACAAGTGACAAAATGGAGATGGAAGATGCTAAACAATAGCTAAAAACAGGAGAAGTAACACTACTGAGCCAACAGAGTGGAATGTCAGAGATCTGGAAGTATTTTAAACTGGTAGGTAATGACAACATACACTGGCCAGTGCCAACGTGACGATTAGTCACGTTGAATCGGGATTGAACAAAATGTTTATGGCCTAAAGAGCATCAGGCTCTTTTAGGCCTGATGCAAATGATATGAATTTGTGCAGATGAATAAAATCAGTAGCAAAATTATAAACTTCAAGATCCACTTTGAAAGCCCAATTTGACAACATCTAAAAAAAAAAAAAACAACACCATAAAAAGAGAGAATGTCTTCCTCCATCATCCCAAAGCAGCCTCTGACATTCAAAAGCACTAAAACACACTAACTGTTCTGATGAGATGTTGCCACATTAAACCTTGAACAGTTGAAGGATTTATGTGTGTCTCTGGAAAACATGCCAAGAATGTAGTGGTCTAACAAACTGCCCCCACCCGAAGAAAAACTTGTCACCAGATCAGCCCTATCCACCACATACCCTGCCACCTGGACAAATAAAGTCTTCACCAGAAGTCTTCATGGACAGACTTCCCTATCCAATCCAGCGTTCTTGACGTTTTACCTCTGCTGTCATTTGTGGGCAGTGACTATATAACATTATGGTCACGGTGGAAGAAACCGCTCTGTGATTTTAGGGTTTTGTGTAATATCATCCAACAGCACCAGTAAAATACGGATAAGACTGTGGTCTGGGTGCTGAAGCCCAACTGAATTTTAAATATATTTTCAGATAAAGACTCTATGGTGTCTTATAACGTGATAGATCAACACACACTTAATTGTGAAGCAGATGCAGCAGGTTGTATGGTTATCAAAGCATTTTACAAATAAGAAGCTGAAGAGTGGTGTTCAGCCCCTTTATTTGAATACCTTTAAATAAAATCCAGTCTAGTTACCATTGGTAGACACCTAATGGAAAGATAACTGTATAACTCACGAACTGTGCTCTACATAGCTGAAGCTATAAGTTTAAAGGTGACAATCCCTTTGATTTGATCATGATAATATGACAAAATCTGAAAAGTTGAATGACTATGAATCCTCTTGTGAGGCACTCTAGAGCATGACAACACAAATATCAAGCATCAGAAAGTGATGGTTATTTTTTCCATTAAGGACAGTCCAGTACACTTCTTTCTTAAGGAGGAAACCTCAGAACGGAAAGAAAATAACTACAATCATGTATGATGTGCTCACCACAAAAATTCATTCAAGGACACAAACATTTTTAAAACCCACATGCAGAATGTTAATTTACACAATTATGCACATATTCCAAATGCTGTTGAACCTCCAAAATCAACAAGTCAAAATACAGGAAAAAAAAAGAGCTGATCAATTGAAACATAACCTTTCAATGCAGCATGGTGGGTCTTTTACTGGGTGGGCCCTCCGACTTCTTCTGTGGTCTTATGCTAGTGTGTGGCAAGTCGGTGTGAAAGACAACAAACCATTCTGCTGCTGGAAGAAGCGTCCATTCAGACAGCCACACTCCAGACGTGAGGGCGGCACGCTCCTCCACTTCCTAGCAGTCAACATGAACCCTCTCAAGGCAAGAGGAACTGCCTGACATCTGGTTTGTGAATCATACACACACACCAACACACACACTGATAGCAATAACCAACTCCAGACAACGGGATTGAATTACTCCACATCACAGTTTGTTTAGAGTTATTAAGAAGTGCCAGAGGACAAACCTCTATCAAGAGCGGGCGTTTAAAATCTGAGATTCAGCCATCGGTTGGAGACAAAACTCATCTGTTGCCACTGTCACTAACAATACTCACGTTGCTGTAGTTTTGCACAGAAATCAGCGGCAAACTTTTTTTGATTTAGGAGAGATGCAGAGATCAATTTCAGGAATATTTTCAGAACAAAAAGAATCTCAGGATCAAATCAGTAGCAGAGTCTAGCACATAAATCCTTGAAGGAAGGAGTCAGACTCATGGCTGAAATAAATTTATCAGTCTCAGCAAGGAAATCTTGGCAGGAAGTTAAAGTAAAATGCAATTCCATTCATACCACAAGAGAGGCAAATATTAAAGCCAAAATGTCATTGCAGTCCTGAAGATTACATGCAAAAGTATGATCTTTTATCTGCTGATTTATTCATATTTAACCAAAAAATGTCCAAAGCTGAAGCAAGCACTTAATGTAACTCTTTCATGTTTCTGCTTTTTATTCCTGGTTCAATTTGCTAAAATGGGAATATGTCTTGAATTGGATTTACATGTGTGGTGAATGTTATAAGTGCCATACAACATCAACAAGATGATTTATGCAAATTTGTTCAGCTGCCTTCTCAGAGAAAATATTAATGCACACATACACACAAACAACCTCTAAACAAGACAGTTGAGTCATTTTATGAAGTCCTGCTTTAACTTAGATTGATGAAAGATTTTTTTTTAATCTTCTGTTTTTCTACTGCATAAATATGACAAAACACACATTTTCAGCCTTTATTAAAAATGGGGAATATGTGAGAACATATCACTTAAGTAAGGCAGCTGTTTTTTTATCTTAAAAGGCAGAAAATGGCTGCAAGAGCATAATTTTTCACTCTGGTACCATCAAAGTAATAATTAATTGTGTAAAGGTACTGAAGCTGCTATTAAAAAAAGCCACACCTACATATTGCAACAAATCATAAGGTAATTGTAAGAAAGGAACGATATCTGTTAGATCTAAAGAGTGGTGATATAGGGGTAATCAGTCTCCATAGCAACAATTAAACGCTAAGCCAGGGGCATGCTAGTAAGACGCCTTTTCAGACCTACCATAAAATTGTAAGTATGTTGAGTTTGCTAATAGCTACTGGCCAAATGTTACTGAGGTTGAATTTACAAACACACCCCTACCTGTGTGTTGAATAAATTGACACTCTTAAGTACAATCGAGGATCAGTCAGTCATTTTGTTTTTTAAAAAAAAAACTTCATCCTGCTAGTGACCTTCATTGGCAGTAGTCATTCAGAAAATAGGCAAAATATGAGAGGGAGCAGGAGGTCAGGAGTCATAAAGCTGCATCAAGGACTAACATCTTATATATATGGAGGAACCGACTGCGTTGTAAATTCTTCAAAATATCTGAAAGTGTTCTATAACAATTTGGTGGCCTTTGCAGGAAGGGTTAATATGAGTCACCACTGGATCTTTTAGCAGAATAATGATTTTTAAAAATTGGACAAACAAACAGTTTAGAGACCTTACATATAAATCATGTATGTTTAAAATGTATAAAAATGCATGTGCAGTCATATAGCAAACACATAAAACTCATCCAAAGGATTCTAGAGTATTCCAGCAAATTCTTTTGTGGCTTTCAGAGTAAATTAGGTCAGAGTCTAAAGTCCTGTTAATGTTCACATCAGCTGCTATTTCTCCACAAACAAAACTAAACTACCGGATTTGGAAACTTGGAAATGTTGAACAGATGGAATCACAAGACACAGACCTTTAAAAACAGAACGTTCAGAGATGCTTTTACATCAAATTATGCTCAACGGTATCAGGTATGGAATCTGCAATATAACAGAGATGTACTGTAGATTGAAGGATGTTTTTAGTCATTGTTATTAAACATATCTGTATGATAAGAACTGCGGAAAGGCACCAGAAAATGAAACATAGTGAATTCCATCTGTCTGCAGTCTCATGCACACATGGAAAATGTGATAACCATTATACAACTGACAGGCTTTTGGAGTCGAACATTGCTCCTCTCCGCTTCAACTCCCTTTCTGCAAACAAGGAAGCAGTGGGTTGATTTTGGCAACCCTCAGTTGCCTTTTTCTCCTCCTTTCATTAACATCTTGGAGCGTGAGTACCAAATCTTGAATTTTTTTTTTTATTGCCTACACTAAAAGAGGAAAAAATTAGAATCCCCAAACACATTGTAAAAGTGTGCCTGTGTGTTCTGCAGCCGGAGGTGTTTGTGAGCACGGAAAAGTACCAGTTGGTTCAACAAAAGAGTGATGCCGTGTGTTTTTCTTGAGCTTAACTCACGCATGTATGTAAAAGCACACACACTCCAGGGAATACCGGTGTAAGAGCTAAGGTGCAAGTATGTTTCTTGCAGTACAGAGAACTGCAGCTTGCCAAAGCAAAGCGTAAGCATTCCAACTGCAGGAGTTACAGAAACACAGGTGTCTTGGCAAACCTTTGCCGTCATTTAATTACTCATTCAAAGAGTCAAGCCCAAGAGTTTGAAAGACACTTTATGGAGGCATTGCTGAACTCCTGAAACTCTCCCCTGACATCTGTAATGTGGGTCACATCAAGGACACCCAGATTATTCTTGAGGAGGAACACACAGACTTTGCTGGTTTTCTTCACTCTTAATGGAGAGTCAGAATAGTGGGTGACACTCAGGGATCACAGGCTATGTTGAAAACAGCAGCTAATTAATAGCACATGCATTCATCTGACAAGCACAACACTGATCAATGCCTCCTCTTTATATGTAGCACCTGGAGTTTTGCTATAATGTTTTATATAGCCTAATGAAGCCTTGCCAATGAGAGAAACATAAACATAAAGGGAGTTAAAGGACAAAAAGGTTTATGGGACCTCTTGGAGCTCAAATGCTAACACCATTGTTCCCTCGCCATGCAGTCAAAGCTGTTTTTAGAAGTTTAATGATACATCAAAGTTACATAACAAACCATAAAACGAACAACTCAACTGAGGTGTTTTAGATCCCACTAGAGAGACTTTCTCAAGCCTGTCATTACATTATTCAGGTCATAGGTTTTGTCATCTGGAGCTGCAGAGTTAGAAAGGCCAAAAACACCCTCTGTCTCACTCTGTTGGGATCCTAGGGAGTTCTCTGGCCAAAAGAGTTAAATAAAGTCCCTTCTACAAGTTCTCTACCGGCCCCATGTCGTGAAAGACGCACAAAGGATGTTAACAAGGATTAATCTTGATCACAAACCAACTCAGCTGATTCCTGTCAATACAGTAAAGCAGTGCCTCCTCACTGCTTTACCGGGCTAAGCCCCGGTTTCACCATGTGTACCTGATGGAGGCCCTCCAGTAAAGACTCTATATAGAAATAAAACTTTGAGTAGATCTAGACCAGGGGTGGGCAATCCTGGTCCTCGAGGGCCGGTGTCCTGCAACTCTTAGACGTCTCCCTGGTACAACACACTTGAATCCAACAGCTGAATCACCTCCTAAGTGCAGTCAAGTTCTCCAGAGTCCTGCTAATGACCTCATTATTTGACTCAGGTGTGTTGAAGTAGAGATGCATCTAAAAGTTGCAGGAGACCGGCCCTCGAGGCCTGGAGTTGCCCACCCCTGATCTAGACAGTACCCCTAGTTTATTGTTTAGCTGAATCTCTTTTCTGTAAGAAAATATTGCTGTCATTAACCTCTGGGTTCTCTTTGCCTTATTTTCTTAGTCCTGAGTCAGTGTTTCTGTGTTGAACTTCATCTTCACTGGGCTGTTCCACTAACAGACCTGTGGTTACCATCAACTTTGCACTCTCTTTGTTTTTCTTCCCCGTAGAAAACACTTAGGTAACATGCTATCTGGGAAGTGTGATTCAAATAAACACTTATATCTGGAAACATTCAAGCTTTGCTTTATCATCTAAATCACTTATATCTTTACAACAGTACCTCATACTCCTCCAAGCCTATTCAACTACTCCCTGTTCCTTGTTTTCAACCAGCTGCCTTTTTTCCCACCTCTCACTTTTCTGTACTTTCTCCTGGGATAAAATACCATAGTGCCAGACCCCCTTACTCATCTTAAGTCTATGAGATAAGTCTCTCTATCCCGGGGTGTGAGATACTCCCAAAAAGCAGATTTGAAGAAATCCTTCCTCCTTTTTCCAGACATCATCTTATTGTTTATCTACAAGTCTGTCGCTTTACTGTCCAGCAAAAATAAAACAACGTCCCCTAAGTAAAACTGAGATGCAAACACAATGTTGGACGTCTGACTTTATTTATTTCAACTCACACTAATTCAGTGTACTTGGGTGTTTCTGCGGGAAAATAAATTGGTACCATCTGCTTACATTTGTTTATGCGCCGTCTCATAAAATACAGTGATGACATATATTTGTCCTCACTGTCCTCATGTCACAACATTAAGTTATAGGTCTTTAACAAAAGAAATGAAGTAAACAATACTGTTTATCTTAGATGTGTAGAGATACACAATGAGCAATGTGTGCAAATAACAAATAATCAGGTACAAGTGCTAGTAATGCACTTGTTTTATTTATTTGTAAAAACGCAAAATTCTTACAAATAACTAAACTACAGTAGTTTCTCTGTATAAACATGGGGTATATTGCCATTAAAAGAACTGATCTATCTTGGTTGCTTAGTGAATTCTAGTTTGCGTGCCACCTCTGCAAAAAGGCCAGTCATTAAAACTTCTTGCTATTAATACTAGTGGTATTATAGCAAAATGAAATTGATTGAGAAGAACAGCAACTTGGCCACAAAGTTCTTAGCAACATAAAATGATCACTTAAGGCCAGTGTGTTACCCGTAAACTTGTTTTTAATTATTTTGGCCACTTCAAAAGCAGCAGGACCAAACTAAGAGCAAATATATTAGATACATATTCATTTTAGATACTAAACGTCATTATTATAGTAAGTAACTTAACGTAAGAAAAATAGATTATGACAGTTTAAGAAAATATGTCTGAACTGCATGAAGAGAAAGGGAAGTGATCAAAGAAAATTAAGATCATCCACACACATGATTAATGTCTTTGCTGAGACATGCTGACTTTGAATTCTCAAAGCCAATGGAAGAAATTGTGGCATGGCAGGCAGTGAAAAAGGGAATTTTACACCTCGCAGATGTATTAAGTGCTCACAAGCTTCAGAAAGGAAGAAGAACATGAGAATACAGCTAGGAACCACACAAAAGAGCATAAAATCCTAATATTGCAGTCTGCATTAAAGCTGTCAGCGCTTTACAAGTGCTCATGTTAACATAAGCATGTCTAAATCCCCATCAACCAGGAGGGATGAGGTGATGGGTGAGGTGTCATTGTGAAGCAGGGGGTACTCCCTCAACCACAAAGACCCCAGGACTGATCCGAGCTGGTCTGTGCTGACACAGCTGGTTCAAGGCACAGACACCCCTCCAATACCAAGCACGACTCCAGGAATGTTCCAGAGCCTTGCTGGACAAACCATAACAAGTGCAGGAAATAGATACAGTGCATTCAGGGTCCTGCGCCAGCCGCAACCCTCCCGAGTCCTGCTTTTCCAAATCCACATGTGTGGGAACAAGAGACGGTGTCGTGAGTGAGACCTCCGACATCAATGCACATCCCAGAACTCTCGTTTCTAGTTACCCTCTAAAGTAAGAGCATCGGTCTGTAACTGCATCAGCCATCTTGGAATTTATTGTTAATATTGGGCTTATCGGAATTTGTCTTTATTCATCTTGACCCTTAACAGGATAACCTTGTAAGAGTTTAAATTCACTTTAGTGCCCTGAATAAAAGTGTTCTCATTCCACTCAATATGTGGAATGGAATACCATTTTCATTCCACTTAATAAGTATGGATACGCATCTGTTTAACTGAACTCTCAAAGCAAATTAAGTTGTAAAAACTAGTAAACCTCAGTGTCAAGTGCTGATTTTGTACCGGAGTTGCTGCACTGCAAATACAGGCAACAGCAGGGAATACTCAGGGTGGTGCTTGACCTTAGATGCAAGTGCTGCTTGGAAGTTGGCATTAAATACAATTCATCCACATAGGACTCTAGGACTCTAGGACATCAAAAAGCATTTTGGTGCTTTTTCTGCACCCTTTGATACAGTTGATCAAATCCTGGTTCCTTGACTCAGACATGATGGTTGGTGTTAGAGGTTTAGCTTAGAGCTGATTTCTGTCCTATCTTTTCCACTTGTCGTTATGTGTTATCTCTCCCATTGTGTTCCTCAAGGTTTGATTTTGAGTTCACTATTGTTCATTTTATATGTGTTGGACAAAGAAAATCTGGCCCCACTACTCAGACCTTTCTTAGTTACTTGGACACACGTGACCATACCTTCAAAAACTTAGGAGTGGTTTATGACTGTTGTTTTATGGTACATTCAAACTAGCCATGTTTGGTCCGCTCTAATTGAACTATAGTTCGTTTGCCTAGAAAGTCAGATTGGATTGGATAGCTCTCTGCTTTTAGTCATTACTATTCACTACATTTTTAATAGGTTTGTTCATCCTATGAACACTTTGCTAATATCTTTCTATCTTATCTCTAGAGCACTTTTATTCAGCATTGTTGTTTTGAATGTGCTATATAAATTGTGTTGACCTTGAACACCACAGCAGGTGACTCACGTAGTGTGCTTTGGTGTTGTGATTTTAGAAATAAAATGTTTATAGAAATAAAATGTGCATAAGTGACATTACTTTGTCTTTCTGGTTAGTTGAGTGGTATTACTGCTGAAAGTGAACCACATAAGGGTTAATCGGTACCAGTATATTGGCCAATGACTAAACCAGCCGATAATTGGGCAGGAAGAGTTCAGCCAAAGCTGACGTAAATTTGTTTTTGCCTAATTGGCCTTTAAATGACAGACCCTCAGAAAAAGAAATATCTTTCAACCTCAAGTAGCATGGAAACAAGTCATGCCTGACTTTACCTTGGCAGGGCGGACAATAGAATAACCACATGAACTTGATCAGCTTATATATCAAACTGTGTGTCTCAAGTGAGCTGAAGAGGCATATGCATGTATTTGTGTACTTTTAGAAAATGTAAAAATGCCTTCAGGATGACGAGTGAGTCAGAGAGGTTCAGAGACATCTCACTGCTTTTTATGAGGGTGTGTGTGTGTGTGTGTGTGTGTGTGTGTGTGTGTGTGTGTGTGCGTGCGTGCGTGTGTGTGTGTGTGTGTGTGTGTGTGTGTGTGTGTGTGTGTGTGTGTGTGTGTGTGTGTGTGCGTGCGTGCGTGCGTGTGTGTGTGTGTGTGTGTGTTGGTCTAATGGGCTCAATCTGAGTTCAAGAATCTGGTAAGTCTGCATATCAGTAAAACCGCTGACAGTTCCAAATGTACCTCTAAACATATTTCAGCACCTGGTCACATAGTGTTACATGTACATGTGTTGATGTTACACACAGCACATGTTTCATGGGAGCTTTTGGGGAAACTGGGAAACATGCCAGACTTTACTAAAGTGTATATTTTTTATCTTGACTAAATAGAGGCCATGTCAGTAGGCTGCTTTCTATTACAAAACAAATGAAACAAATAGATGTTCCTCTGACTACACTCTTGTGGACAAAGATCTCAGAAGTTATTGTTCGAATCTGCTGTAGCCGTCCTCTAGGGTTGTATTTTGGAAATGTGTGTGTGTCTGCTTATCCCCAGTGGGAAGTAAGTAGCAGACCAGTTCGTATGCAAGAGGTCTAAATGTGCAGCTGTATTTATTGATGGTGAGAATGTGGACTATCTTTTGGTTAAAGCCAGAGTCACACAGTTGGCTCACAGCTTACTTGGAGCGCTGCCAGACCAGTGTGGGCATGGTGAGGTTGTAGCCTTGGCATGAGGCTAACCTCTACAGTCCTGCATGACATTCTGTAAGACTAAAGTGTGTACGGAGCCTTCTTCTGATGCAAGCATGATGATTTAAAAGCAAGGAACTAACCTATGCAACAAATCTACTGTCAATATGTCAATAGCTAAAACTGATCAGTGTTTGCCTTCATGGTTACCATGCAAGCCTTCTGGAGTTATTCAAACTATCCCGCATAGGAATATAAACATTAATAGGAACTCTTTTTTTGTTATTCACCGCATAAAACAGTCAGGATGAATTGTCCTGTTTTTCAGAACTGAGACCTGACTGTAGAAACTTGAGACAGATTCCAAACATTCACAGTTTTGACATGCCTGATCATTTTAAACACCCTCAGACTGTATTAAGGCTGCAATGAATTAAGACCAAGCACGTCAAGAGGAGCTAACTGCTTGATATCCCACGAGAACTGACGCTACAGCTCTAATAGCAGAAGAATGAAAGCTTGTGATGGTTCGCATGCATGCAGTGTTGTTGTGCAACAAAGCCTCCAGAGTGGTGAGGCAGAACCTTGGAGCCAGCTCACCCAAACAGCTGCCCTGTGTCTCATAGGACACTCGGCAAAGAGTTCAGCGACTTTCTGCCTCTGCTTGTACAAACGCGACGAGTTCATTTGAACAGAGTTAAAAAATGAGCTGGATTCGGCTCCCCTCGCCACAGATCTTTAATGTAACACATTCACAGGACTCACATGCGCTCAGAGAGAAAGACAAACAGGACGCCCCTACTCGGATGACCGGGATGAAAGAGATTGCGTTCCAACACAGTTTAAATCCATCTTTTCCGGTGCTGAGTCGGGCAGAGTTGGTCGTTGCTTTACATGGTCTCTGTGGAGGACCTTTGTCCGAATCTTGGTCTGAATGAGTTACACTAAACTGTAACACCCTGCATACAGAAACACAGAGGTCTCCAAACCTGTGTTGAATTAACAGAATTACAGTGTGACAATATTGATATGTCAGAAAAGTGGAGAAAATGTTTTTTTGTGTGTTATTTGCAGTGAAGAAGAAAGAAGTTATGATGAAGTTAGTGAAGTTTGATGGGCAAAACTCATAAGAGTATCCATCTACTCATAAGAGTCTTTCCACTTCAAAAACTCTTTCCAAGAACTGTAGCTTTCTAGGAAATTACACTTCTCAGCTTTAAAAGCATTTACCAGGGTAAAAACTAGGGGTGCACCGATTGCAGTTTTCTGGCTGATCACTGATTACAAATTTATTTAAAATCCTGACCTGCCAATTCCGATTTTGGCAGATACCAATTTATTTTGTCTAAAATGCTGCTAAATGTAGCAAGAAAGTTGATGAGTAACCAACAGTGAGAAGACTATTGTTAACTGCAAACATATAGACCTGATCTGGTGGGCCGGTCTGCTAGTCAAACCTCTCTCACAGCAGAGCACAAGAAGATAATAGTTGATTTAAATACCTTTGCCAAGTTAGATAAGATCGATGGTTAAGATCGGCTTCACATGTAAAAATTGGCCAATCATCAATTTCCCAAAATTAGGGAAATTGACACCAATAAATCGGCTGACCAATAAATCGGTGCATCCCTAGTAAAAACAGATAACCCAGATAGAAATTTACCTGAGAATTTATACTGCTGGTAATGTGGAGAGATATCACTTCTAATATTTTTTCTGAAACTTTGAATTAAGGTGTGTTTATAGAAGCATTTCAGATATAAGTACATTAGTGAAAAAAGAAATCAAGTGAAAAACAAATATGAAAAATTTTGGCTGAAAAATACCAACAAGAAGATGAACACCAGCACACATGACAAAAAGTCAACAAACAGGACAAAACACAATCCCATAACTTTTGAACAAGTGTCTAATTAAAGTTTTAGGCATCTCTTTTTCCTAACTTCTCGCCGCAGATTGCTGTGTTTTAGCACTAAAGTCAGTCTGTATGTAATGAGTAACAACAAGGGAAGATTTCTTTTACAGCGGTAGTGTCTCTAACTATGGGCTCTTTTATTACAGCCCTGCAGAAAAAAAATGCGTTACCTTTGTTGCTTAAAAAATCCTTTGTTTTAAAACCGGTGCTTGTGTAAATTACTGCAAATTAACTATTATGTTGCTTGCTTCTTTAACAAACACAAGGGTAGATGTTGTCCTAAACACCAAAACAGACCCATAAAAATGTAGTTTAAGCAATCCAGTTTTTTCTTTTCTTTGTCCCATTCCTGTTTGGGTGAATCACTGGACTTAATTAGCTTTGTTTACATACACAGAAGAAACCATTTTTAAAATGTCTTGATCTGGTTAGCCCCATTAACAGACTGAAGACCTGCTGTTAACTGAACAGTTTCAGTCTTACTTAATAGCTAGCATCATAATCAATGTTAGTACCAGACACAGGGTCTCTCAAAAGTGTCCTCCTGTTAAAATGAGACGATATTGTATTTTAAATTTATTTTAATGAATCATTTGAAAGTTTTTTCAAGACTAAATCTGACATATCCTGTATAATTGAGGCAAAAAACAAACTAGTTTGTTGGACAAAAACTGCAATAAGCATGTTGCTGAAATATGCATACCTTAAACAAAAAGTTTGTAAAGCACCTTTTGTTTCAGCTTTCAGCAATCATTCTTCTTCTCAAGTAACACTGCTATGACCTTCAACAACCACAGTACTCCGCCTGCAGTGAGCTGGACCTTACTGCATTTTGAGACCAAATCAGGTGATGTAATCCTCAGCATTCGTATTAGATATCTGTTGAGGTTCAGGCATACTACAATTTTTGCATCATGTTTCTGAATATAAGGATAATTGTATGTAAGTAACTGTTTAATATCAGAAAAAGTTAAGCCCACACACTTAGTGTCTGTTCCCGAGGGCAACTTCTTTGAAAAGCCATAAAAGTTTTATAATCAGAGCTCCAAGTGTGCTTGTTTCTCTGCACTACAATTTTAAGACACACTTAAAACAGAAATCAGTTCCCACTCACCGAACCTCTTGTATCCAAAAGACTGTACTTCCTCCTCGTCTCCAAAGTCGTCTGGGGGACATAATGGGAAAAATACAGCAAAAATTAATAGAATGCTGTTGTCATAAAAAAACAGAAACATGGATAAGTTCATGAAGCCAAAATACTTAGATTTGTATCTTCAAATTAAATAATTTGTGTAGGAATGCAAGGAAGACTTCTTGTGTTTGTGTTTGTGTTCATGTGTGGGGTTCAGTGGTCCCAGGAATGCCACCAGCTGTGGTTTCTCTGGTTTGTTAACGGTAAACTCTAATTACACCATGCCACACTACAATGAAAACCAGGACAAAAACATGGAGAGCATCTTGGGTAATGATAGGCAGATGGAGCTGAGGGGAGAAAGATATGAGTGAGAGGGGAGAAGTAAGAAATGTAGGAGGTGATAACCTGGACCGTCAGAGGGGGTGAGATCAGATGAAGAGACGCGGATAAAGACTGAATCACTTATTTGTTTGCGTTACTTAGTGGATCTCTGTTGCAAAAGTTGTGGGTTTGATTCCAGCTTGCCTCTGTCATGTACCGGTTTGCCAGCAGGCATTGCTTTTAATACCAAATTAGCAACTGAAGATGAATTTATGAGTGGGATTCAGTGAATTTGGATGTAGTGTAAAGCTATTTGTGTGCTAAATAAAATTCAATCCACTTCCTAATAACTTAGTGTCAATGTCTTTCACATTGGCAAAGGTTTGAAGTTTCAGCTGAAACAAAGCAAGTGGTGGTCAATAAGCTTCATCCTTGAATAGTTTGTTGTAGCATCTAATTGTATCTTCTCTTGGCTGCCTGTTCAGGTTTTTGGTTTAATTTCTAATGATCTGATATAAAAGTTCCAGTCATCAAATCCCTATACCCACTTATGCATGCAGAGGTTGCAGGAGAGCTGTTGTCTATCTCCAGTGGTCACTGGGTGAAACTGGTGCAATAGTTCTCAAACTTTATTTTTTATTTATTTTTACCTGTTACTTGTTCAGGTATGCAATCTAATTTAGACACCAGGTCTAAAATCCTTCAGTTCAACTAAGATGTGTAGCCACAAGTCCTGCAAGTGGCCATTGTAAGAATTGAAATTTTGTTCAAGTTCTTTACCTAATAAGTTAGTCACATGTTTAGTATGCGACTTGAAGTTTTTTGAATCTATTTAGATATATAGCAAAACACAAAAAACAAAATATTTTGTGTTGACATGACAGCCGGAAAAGCAGCAATCATTTTCATTTTGCTTAAAATCAACAAACCCTTTGTTTTATTGACATTAAGTAACATTTTGAGGTGGAACAAATGTGATGTAATGACATTGAATGCAACTTGTAGACTAGACAGTCAAACTCCATGACAACAGAGTTTATATGTATGTAAACACGCTTAGAAATGGGGAGTGCCATCAGATTCATTTTACCCCAAAATACCAATGCAATTTACAAAAACAGTTTGTTTTTGTAAATTGTGACAATGAGCTAACAAAAGAATGAATCACAGAGTTAAACAAGCCGTTAAATACTTTTTCCAAATCTATAAAAAGTGCAGCATAGTGGTCCTTGACACTCAAGGCTTCCACAAAGTCACTGAAAGTTTAGCTGAAGCAATGAGAGTGCACTGTTGTGTCCCAAAACCAGACTAATTGGGAGACAGGATATTTAGTTGGTTATTTTATAAGTACAGACTTACTGACCAAAATTTTACAACAGTAGAATTTGTACTTGGTGTTGATATATAAAGAAAGGAAAAGTATTCCATTTCACTGCACAGTTTGTTGAAAAAAGTCATTTCAGCCACGGTTTTTCATCTTCATCAACTTACATTGATAAGAAACGTTGTTTGGTTTTTGAATGGACTTGGATCTTCCCAGATAGAAGCCAGCACCTGTACTCGATTTACTGTTGTCCATCTCAAAATATTCTACTCGCTACTTCTCTTTTCAAGGTTTTTAAAAACCTCTAGAGTCATTTAGGGTAACGCCAGTGGGGCTTGGGCCAGAGTTAGGGAATCAGGAATTTAATAATCAATAAAAGAACCATGAACAATCCCATAGAATGTCTTTTTTTCCTCTTAATTTCCTGCAGGAGCTAGCTTTGCAACTTTACTAATGTTTGCACTAACATTGCTAGTGGGTGAGTCTGATTATTTATGTTTCACTAAGTTGGTACATACCAGTTCTGCATGATTATACAGTTGAAACCTGACACATCTCCATTTTCCCCTCACAGTCTGATTTTAAATAAAACTAAATAAACTTTTCCTCTTTTAGATCATTTTAGAATACCAAAATTATTTATATTACTCAAAGCCAAAAACTGAAAGAGATGTTTTTTTTGTTGTAGGGGTTTAATCCTTCCACAAGATTCTCAGAATAGTTTGCTGGAATTATGGTCTTTGCTTTTAGAGAAATGGATTGTTCATTTCTGAATGGACTTTGGTTTGGTGGTTGATATCCACATTTCATACCAAGACATGCTCATTTCTGGGACACATAGCCTGACTCCTTCTCTATGTGAATACAGTTTGCATAGTTTGAACATGTGAATGTGGCCCGTTCAAGAATCTGGAAATAGAACCCAAAATGACCCAAACTTGCATAGATCATCCACTCTGCAATTCTCCTTCTGAAATCTTCACTTATTTCTTTAAAATTTTCAATGATGTCATTAAAAAAAACCAATTTATTTGAGGTAATATGTTAAAGTTCATCCACAGGTGTGTCTCTATTTAACTGAAATTCTGCTAATTGACCTGATGTTGACAAGTCTCCAACATCATCTGAGATGTGACAAGTTGCTTTGAGCCATTTTAGTGCAAGCTTCCGAGTTTGAAGTAAGCATCCGAGTGAAATTGTATGAACAGTCTGGCTGTATGATTAGATAACTGGAATAATAAAAAAGAACGAAAGAAACGTCCCCAGTCATCTACAACTTCTTTACCATAGAGCTGTATCACCCCGATCATTTCACAAACGTATTTTCAGCTTAAACAAAAATTCAAACTACGAATACATTACAAAGGTAAACAAGCATGAAACTGCATCGCTCCACAGTTCATACCTTTCATGGCGTTTCAATTGCTCGTTGAGGTTTGTAGAAGCGATGAGGATCTCAATCACTTTCTGCGCATCTCCGCATCCAGTGCAAAGGAGTTAACTTTTCACGCTAAGAGCAACACCTTCCTCTTTGCCTTACAGTCTGCAGCGTTATATGCCTGAGCTCATGTCCAGCTCTGCATTTAAAATGCCATCGTCTCTGATTTTCCGCTCGCTGGGGTTCAGAGGAGCTCCGGAAGCTGCACTGATGATCTGAGAATCTTATCCTTCAGCGGTGCGCGGAGCGGAGCCGAGTAGTTTGTGCTGAAGCAAGTTAACCAAAATATGGCCTAGAGGAGAGTTTCGTTTGCTGCTGTTAGTTTCAAAATAAAGCTCAGTCTAGCGACCACTTCAAGAAGATTGAATTTAAGTCTTTGAACCAATGCATTAGCGAATTATATCCTTTTTAGCGTTACTTTAAAATTTGAACTGTTTGCTTTTGACAAGCTATCTAAAAATTTGTCATGAGATTATTAGATTGATCAATTATATAGACATATCGAATTCTAATCTTATACATATTTTCATATAAAATTCTGAATTAGTCACGCGTGTTTAGTAGGTTTATATATATATATATATATATATATATATATATATATATATATATATATATATATATATATATATATATATATATTAGTCTTATTACTTTAAAACTAAAATAAGAAAACTGTCTGTTTCTGATTATCGACCTGTCCAGGTGGACCCCACCACTCGGCCAGTGACCTCTGGATAGAGGTAATGGACACTGCAAGGAAAAGTGAGCAAAGATAATGGGTGGATGGATGATTACGCTTCATGAAGTGTGTGCGCAGCCATTATTAATAATCGCATCTGGCCACGTGTAGCATACTGGGGATCGTCCACCAGAGGGCGTAACAAAAAGTAGCTTCAGGTCTGGAGAAATCTTTGCTAGAGATGCAAGTTACGGTGTTTGTGGTTAATGTTATTGGGTCCAACGACAAAAGCACCAGTCCAGTGATTAGTTAAAAGTATCCATCTGCTTGTAATTTTGAAAAAGTAAAATGTCCAACCTCTGAGAAACCTTTGTTTTGTCAGCTCTTCCGTTTCCGGTATTTTCCGCAGTATTCTCTAGAACTTGACTTGTTGCTTCTACGTTAGAGTCCAGTCTCCTGTTGGCCTGTCTCCTCCTGTTGGAAGACGAGGCTCCAACGAGCGGCACGGCAGCGTCAGATCCATCCGGAGATGAGTATAGCGGCGGGGGGAATGGCCGTCATGAATGTCCCCCAGGAAAAAACCTGGTACCAATTACTGTGTTTCAAGGACAACATTTGTGCCGAGTTCCTGTTTTTACATCATCTTGTTTCTATACTTAAAAATGCACATATACTAATTAATAGCCAGAATAAGTAAAGGCAGCCTACACATTTTGTAACTTTTTTTGACGTTTGCTAATATTCTTAATGTCTTTATAGATCAGAAACCTGATAAGACATACCCGTTCCACCTATTCTATAAATTAATGAACAAATAAAATTTAAAAAGTCTTTGTATCCTGTTGATAACAATGTTGTCAATGTTGAATCGGTGGAATATTTGTAATAAAAAGTGTGAGTATGTGTTTTTTATAGACCTAAAAACCTGCAAAAATATGTAAAACAGTAAGCTCAGCCCAATTACGTCCTGGCATAATATATGTTGTGATATAATATGAAAGTATTTTATTTAGTGTTCCAACCAAAGTAAATAAATAAATATATTTGACATATTCACACAAAAGTGTTTTGGTTACATACACACATGCAAAAATAAATACATTTCAATTATTCTTAATGTACAAAGATGATTTCTCATCTTTTTTCACATTTTATTGTGTGGATGGATTGTGTTTATTGTCAACATTATCAGTGACAGACAGATGACCTCCCTAAAGCAACCGAGATGATCCCCGTCTCATCAAAATGGAGCGTCCACCAGAAACCACTTTCCTTTAATTCTTCCAGGTGCTGTGATAATTCCAACACTTCCTGTGTCTGCAGTCTGTCCGGCCTACAGATGCAGCTCAATGATCAAAGGTTGAATGCCCAGCTGCATCCCTGCAGGCAAACAGGAAGCAATACAGAATGCATGCTGTTGCCTTGATATTTACTGATGATAATTTATGTTGACAAAAGTTCAAACTGGTTAATTTATAGTTAAGGATTTAGAAAACCTTGCTCTCATTTATTCTAAACTGTATTCTTTATTCTATTTCTCTCTATTTTTTTTTCCAAAAGACTACAAAGTATGCCATATATCAGATTTCAGACCAACCTCTCAATGACAAATACACTAATTACTTGTTTTTCAAAAGGCTTCAAAACTCTTATTTCACTGTCAGTTATAATTGCAGCAGCAGGTTTCTGTTAGGGCTCAAAGATTGTTTTGAGATGATAAAAAGCAGATGCAGGGTCAGATATTTTGCAGGTTCCTTCTGCTGGCTTTCACTCAAGGGTCTCGGATCTCATTTGCTGGGTCAAGGCTTTTCAGCAGCGGATTTGGATTAAAACAAGGCACCAAAACGGCAAAGGAATTCCACATTTACCATGCAGCTTACATGAGAGGATATTATGAAGAGAAGTATGTCAACTAACATTTCTGAGCTAGTGGAAGGAGAGGGAAATTGATGCTGCAGGCTTGAATGACAGGAAGCAGAAAAGCACCTTTCAAATAGGATTTCTAAAGTATTTAACTCCAGATTCCTTAAACTCAGTCCAGTTAGTATCTTTGGGTTGCACATGGGGAAAAAAACGGTTCATACTCCAAGAAAAAAATTTATAGGTCTTAAGAGTCCAACAATTTCAGTTATGCAGCACGGGAAGGTTGTGTGTGATATATTGTGTGTGGCTTTCGTGTTATGGCTGCACAATGTTGCACAGATCAGAATGCATTTTTTCCTTGTGGCTGATTGCATGGCTCCATCTGTATCTGAATTCTCGTGCACCTTCTGACAAAAAAAACGCCCAATAAATCAGGCAGAGTAGGTGGAACTGAAATGAAATCACACATGCTAAAGGTCTTGTAATGATTATTAGGTGGACACACTGTTGGTCTCATGCCAGTGTGGACTGGGGCTCCCTTGTGCCTGAGTACAGAGGCAATTTGAATCAGAGAAACTGAATCAGAGAGAGACTCTACATAAATCTGCAACAAGTCCGCCCACAGTTGTTCCCGGTCTTTGAAATCGTTCACACTGGTACTGGGTCAGAGTTGATGCTTGAGCTGATTCCACACAGATGATGTAGTTCAATGATTGGGGGACTCTGTAGGACTTTGCAGGACTTCAGAATTATACCGGTATTCCATGGACACACATTCCACAGTAAGCTCGGAAAAACACTTAAATGTGGGGACTGTCGCTTTCTGATACCAATCTGAAGACCTCTTTGCAAAAAAGTCAACCACTAGCTTAGTTCATAAAAATGGTTTCTGTGACTCTTTCTGCATCCTCAGAGAGCAGAAAGAAGATGCCCACAAATCTAACTAAATATCCAGGTCTAGATCTAACTTTCTGTCAGAGACAGATACTCATGATGTTTGCCCAGAGTGTCCAGGATCTCGGAGCAAAGCTAAAGAGAGTTAGAAACATACTAGCCAACTGATGAACATGAGTATACAATAGACATGTTTTATGCTGGAAATTAAATAAGTTGTTTCCTTGTCTCCCAGTAACATCTCTCTCTTGTTCTGCACATGCGGTGGCCTCTAAAGTAGAGCTTAGCCACTGTCTGGGACAAAGGAAGTAGGTGCTGGGTCTCTGCAGGAGGTTGAAGCTTACCGTCAGTCTGTTGGAGATTAGAGTATAAAGTTTAACCTGAGGAAGGTCCTGCAGTCTGTTACAGGCAGGTCTGTGCAAGAGACAGACATGTAAACAACTGAGCCTCGCAACTGTGTATTAATGCCGGTATTACGTTGATCTCTGGGTATGCTCCACACATAATGCAAATACATTAAGAGGATCTGTGCTGCTGAGTAGCTCCACAAAAATAGAATAGAGGAGGCAGACTCTTCCACTCTCATCCATCCAAGAGGACCTGCAGCCTTCACTCTGAGTCTGGTTTATTAATCAAGGTAAAACTCTGGTCTACTCTGTTTCTGGTTCTGTTTTGCATAGCATTTACATGGAAAAATAAGTAAAGTACCAAAAGCAGCAGCTAGTAATATACAGGTGCTCCAAAGGAAACAGAATTGTTTGATTTAATGACTTCACACACATTATCAAAGCCTAAATGTCTGCAATGTTCTCTTCCTGAATCACTCAGAAAGAATCTCTGTAGCTAGCAATGTTTAATAGTTATATGTTGTGAATTTCCAGAAAGCTTATGAAGTAAGATAATTGGTCACACAAGTTGCATGTATTCCTACTATGTTGCAAATGTTTCATGTTTTGAGGGAAAGGTTTGAGAAATGGCGCCACCTTGTGGCCGCCTTTTCAGAATTCCTGCAATTTTGAAATAGAAAAGAATCCACACCTTCCACATATTTTGTGAGTTAAATGTCTTCCAAAGTTCCCAGATTTACAATGTACATAAGAAACCTTTGCTTTATCCAACAAAAAATAAGTGAAATTCTGCATTTTTGGATGTTTTAAAACAGGATGAGGAGGCTTCTAGTTCAAATCCTGTGCATCACTAACATTTTCCTGTGTTCTGCTAATTCTCCTTCACTGAGTGAAGGCATCCTGACAAGTAAGGTCTCCCACTTCAGCACATAATCTGACTGTGAAAAGGGAAAGAAAATCAAGAAAAACTTGATAGCTTCTCTGATTTGTGTAGATCTGTCTGCAGCCGGCGAGAAGTATGTGAATGAGGAGATAAAGAAATCTCTACTCAGAGTGAAACAAGTAAAAGAAAAAATGGAGAAAGAAGAAGAGAAGCACAAATACCTGGTGGAGGAAGTGAGGCACAGTGGAGACAAGAAAAGGGTGTGCTATTTTTTATTTTATTATTTTTGTAATTTAATAACAGTTTTGCATGTTATTAGTGGATGGAAGTACTAGCTGCTGATAATAGGTTGCAAACTTAAGAATCGATTCTTTTTAATGATCATTGAATGCATCATACAGTGAGAAAATGATTCCTATAGGAAGAAGACTTAAAGTAGTCTATCTGATCTATTTTCTATTTCAGCAATGTGTCTAAAAAGGGAACAAGAGCAAGCACAAAATGTCTTAGCAGCCATTTAAAGGAAATCTGTATTTTGGCATGTTATCTGTTCATCCAGAATGTTACAATAGAAAGTTGGTCTTCACCAGGTGCAGGTCATTTTCCTTACTTACCATTCAATACTTTTGCAGTTTTAGTTATTTCACTAAATTAGTTATCGGTCACAGAGACTAAACGTTGAAGAGACAAGTAAGCCAGCTGCCTTCAGCAGCTAACAGGAAGGGTAAACGTATCACAGCAGGTCAGTTTCACCTTCCTGTATTGGAACATGGAAGATGTCAGATTTAAAGTTGAAAAAAAGAAAAATAGAATTTTGAGATTAAAGTTGGAATCCTCTCATTTTTAATGTCTCTTATCCTCCTCTATTTTTGATGCATACACTCAAAATAAAAATGTGTATCTTGAAAGCTTTGACGGAGAAAGAGCATTACAGTTTTATGCTTGTCTTTCTGCTTCTTATCAAAGAAAATTATTATTTTCTGCCTCCTAAACAGCAGAGCCACAGAGAAACCACAAAGCAGTCAGAGAATCATGAATGTGGGAGCACAGCTTGTGTGCTCCCACATTGGATAAATGAACCGTCTACAGATTTATATGTTTTCTGTTCTTTTTAGAAGAACGGGCTTGGCTGCATGCCAAACTTCTGGCTTATTAAGCGGTGTCTGTTGGGGGTTGTTTTAGGGGGTCATGCAGCTGGCCAGGGAAACGGAGCAGAAACTCGAGGAGGCCGAGCGGCAGTGTCGAGATTTAACTAAGTCTTTCTTTGGGGAGTGTCGGCCTTGTCTGGAGGATTCTTGTAAGGCCTTCTTTACCTCTACATGTCGCCGTGGCTACGCTTCCTTTGCTTTTAAGGTTTGACTTCACTTTTAAAAAGACTGGCTGAAAGTGACAATGATGCATAACAGGTGCTGACCTGAATAATCTCTCTTTATTTACAGGTTGAGGAATTTTTTAGGAAAATGGCCTCCCAGGTTGAGGCCACAGAGATGAATTCAGATAAACTTAAATCTGGTTCAGCTGAGATTAAAGAGGATGAAACAGACGTGGAGCTTCTTCAGGCTGATGCTGCGTTCACTCAGCTGCTGTCGAACATCAGTGACTTGTACAACCACAGCATCAGTCTGATGACGAGTTTGCAGCATGTGCTTGGACCCTCCCTTCTCGAAGCCTTAACCTCAGAGCTCCAGTCGGGGTCGATCTCTGCATCGCCAGATGAATCTGATGATAGTCTTTTAAAAAGTTGGGGTTTGGATCCCATCTTTTACTCAGCATTTGCGTTTGGGAAAGATGTGCTGGAGGAATTGAGCTCCACGGTGGAGGATGTATTCGAAGAGATTGAAGAAGCTGATGAATATTTTCACCCTTCAAACAGAGGTTTCTGACACACCCTGATGCACCATATATCTTTATCTATTTTATGTGAGCAGAAATGACCAATTCCTTACTAATGTCCAAAGATGCAGAATCGCTTTCTTCGTTTGGACAGCATCCAAATGGGTATCTGTGTCGAACGCTCCGCAGACAGGCATCACAATGTTGGCAGCTCCAAAACCTGTGTGAGACCTGCGGAAACAATCTAATAAAAGGTAAATAAAGTGCTGTTTCCCAGCCCTTTGTTGGCTTAATAAATTGATTTGACTAAACTAACTAAAATTGTACTGCTTTCTTTCACTGTAGAGGATGTAACAAAAACCATGATGAAAAGAGTTATGTTAACTTTTTGATGTAGAGGCACATGCAGCCTCCCCTGGACATATTTTCACACATTTATAATGTTACAATAAACATAATGTATTATATTCAAATCTTAAGTGGTGGGTTATCAGAAAGCAGAGCATGAAGTGAAAAGAAATGACAAATGGTGTTTAAAAAGAAAATGAAAACAAAACATATCTCCTACAACCTTGTGCTTCCTGTAAGTTGGTTCTATATCAGGTTTTTATTTCATGGAGTTTATATATAAATGGTAAAATTTGTGCGAAAGGAAAAATAAAAAATAAGAACATTGAAGGAAAGCGGAGGTTCCATGATGCTGTTGGTGTTGAGCTGCAAAAAAACTTAAATAAGTTAGCTAAAAACTTTATACAATTTTTATTATATTGTTTGAATTGTGTTTCTATCAATAAAATTTTTGCACAACATCTGTGGGCGTTGTTAAGTTTTAATCATAACAGCAAAACCTCAGTCCTACTTCGTAAGAAAAAATACACAATAGTCCGCAGTGGTATAAATAAGATGGACTTAAAGATTCCAGAGATGTTTTGAACATTATGACCAGGATTTCATAATAAAGTTTGTTTTTTACCTCAATTTTATCCTTCTATTAACGTTTCTGCTCACAGAGTGTCCGCGATTGCAGCAGCTGCACTCTGAGATGGAAGAGATGCATTCCCTGCTGAACGCCTCTCGTCTTCAGTATGACGACAGGCTGCAGCTTGTTCACAGACACACAGTGGACACACAGAGGTGGCTTGGGGACACCAGGGACAAGTATGGCTGGATCAGCTGGGTGGCCAATGTCTCAAAGGCTCAGAGCAGCATCTTCAGGGTGATCGCAGTACGTCTGGAGAATACTTAGAAAAAGTATTGCTTTTCATTCTCTCTTTTTGGATTTCAACATCAATTCTGGAGAGATTTGCCGCTTATAAAGAGTGAATATAATCAAGTTAATGCAGGATCTGATGGTTTTGCAATAAAACCGTTTCAAAAATATTAATAATACATAGTCACTTTATTAACAGAAACCTAAATGAGCAGTTCTTATTTAAATAGTGAGATGATGCAGTTGTACTCTGATTATTTTTCAGGTGAATCTGCAGCAACAACTGAGAACTAACGGCCCCGAAGCTGACAGCAGTGTGGTTGTGTCCATATTGGATTCAGCTCCTCTAACTGTATCAGTCCCAGCAGATCTAATGGTAGAGGATCCTGCTTTCATGGAATATATTGCTGACCATGCTCTGACACTCTATAAGCAGCAAATAAGTGGTAAATGTTCTTCTTAATTCCCAAGATGCACAGTGTGTCACCTTAGAAACCCCTTAAATCAAAATTAAAACACTGCGATTAAAACCTCTTAGAACTTTAGGTACTTTAATGCTGAAATGGATTTTTGTATCTCAGTCACATTGAACAGAAATCAAAAATGGTTTTTTTTGTTTTTTTTTACTTACAGGAATGAACTGAAGTTGAAAAAAATCTGCAGTCCAGTCCACTCATCTTGCATAATTTGAAGTTTATGTCACTAAAACAAATTGGGAAAGCTTTTCAGCTTCTTGGCTTTTCATTGATAGATTTTGACAGTATACTGTCTGATGCACTGATGACTATTTTTCCTTCTAAATGCGCCAAACTTATCCTCAGCATGATCCTCAACAATGACATAATGAAAATAAAGAAATCGAAGAATCACACCTTGAGGCATCACCTTTTATGCAAGTTAAAAAATTAAATAAAAATAAAATCTATCCGTATTGCGGTTGCATGTGCATAGTGAGTGATTAGTAGCATTCCAGAACTGGACTCGGGCACCACCGTTTTCACAATTGCACAATCAGCATCATGCAACTTCCATTTTTGATTTGTTTTTATAGTGCCAGGCTAATGCAGTGTAGATAGCCTGTTGATTATTAAATAATGTGCTGTGTGAAATGTTGCTCTGTAATAATATACTCATAATATTTTATTGGGCAAAAAATACTAAAACATAGCAAAAGTTTATTTTCTCTAGTGAAGTTTTTTTTCTTTTTGCATAAAGGTTATGGGTGGCGGGAGAGATGTGGGAGGTAAAGGAAATTGCCTTTTCTCGCTCGGCCAAAACAGGTAAAGCCTCAGGGGAGGGGAACTCCACCTCCCCCCATGTGGCTCCTCCCCTTCTTGTCGGGCCAATAGGAAGCCCTGGATTACCCGGGACATTTTACCCGGGAAATACAAACAAACATCCGGGTTCGTGACTGTCTTGATTAACTGAGGAGGCTCGGACTCTGCTCCGTTCCCGCTGCAACCTCAACTTTTCTATGTTAATATGCCTGCAACCTCTGACATACACACCGAGGAGGTGCGCAGAGATGCCGCCTCTAGGACGGACGAGAAGCCAGCAATGGAGAAGGAGGAGAAGAAGTTTGGCTTTCTGTGCGATGAACGCGGATATTTGAGTCTAGCAGAGTACATCATGGAGCACGGCTGCAGGAAGGGAGACCGAACCGGGACAGGAGTCCTGTCTTTGTTCGGAGCTCAAGTCCGATACAACCTACGAGGTACAGACCAGCTTTAGCCTATGTGCGTAAAAAACATAGTCGTGTAATGAATGAATGGATGAAAATGCAGTACAGGTACAGAGATGGTAAGAGAGTATAAAAGGTTTTGAGTTACGAAGATCTAAATTTAGAACAAAAAGGGATTAGGACATTGAACTCTGGTGATTTTAGTTTAGTTTTCCAAAAAGGTGAGAAAATTAGAGTTCATGGGAAGATAACCAAGGCGAGGCTGTTACAGACCAATGACAAAGCTGTGCTCTACATACTTAAATGTGGCTTTTACTGTTTTTGGGCACACCTGGTCTAGTAAAAGTCCAGACATGGACTTTGTCTAGGCTGGCTGGGCTTGAAAAAAAAAATCCCCACACAATATTTTGTTTATGATGTAATAAAGTCAGAAAGAGTTTAAGGTGTGTGAAGATGGGTTTTTTTTTTCAAAACACTAGAGCTCCCTTAGGTCAAGGTATGAATTGCAAAACATCTTAGAATTGCGAAATTGAGCATTTGCATTATTAACAGTTAATCTGTTTGATTTTGTTCTCTTTGCAGACCAGTTCCCCTTGTTGACAACTAAGAGAGTTTTCTGGAAAGGCATCCTGGAGGAGTTGCTGTGGTTTATTAAGGTGAAGATGATGGGGAATCCCCACTTGATTCTTCATTTTCAATGTTTCACCAGGGCTAATGAGGCTGTTGCATTTGTTTTATATGCTGCAGGGATCAACAAATGCCAAGGAGCTGTCAGAGAAAGGAGTGAAGATCTGGGACGCCAACGGGTCCCGTGACTTCTTGGACAACCTAGGCTTTACAGAGAGGGAGGAGGGGGACCTAGGACCTGTGTATGGTTTCCAATGGAGGCACTTCGGTGCAGAGTACAAGGACATGCACACAGGTACTGCACTGTTGTAAAAAGCAAAGCTATTAGAATATATTCTGTGGGATGTTTAATGTTTGACCCATAAAGTCCACTAAAGCATGTCATACGATGGTCTTTTTTAAATTAAAATACATTTTCTCACTTTAATTGTTTAACTTTAATAACATATTTGATCTAATTTGTTATCAAAACACTTTAACAGTCTACAAAAAACAGAACCTGCAGCTGTTATGGTACACTGCAGAGCGCTGAACTGGCCCATCCTTTAGTTTTTGTTATATTAGATACTTATTATAAGCCAACCAATACACACTTGTTTATTTAAATGTAAAATAACTACGGTAATTAAGTCCATGAACTAACTGTATGAAAATATCCCTTTTTCAAAATACCTACTACTACTGTATGCCTTGAATTAACCTTAAAACCTATAGTAAACCTCTTAAGAACTACAGTACATCTGCTAAGGGTTCTTTTTTTAATTACAGCTTTTAGTCTGACCTTCATTCATCTAAATGTGTTGATTCCCCCGCTCTTTCAACAGATTACACAGGACAAGGTGTCGACCAGCTGCAAAACATCATTGACACCATCAAGAAAAACCCGGAAGATCGAAGGATCATCATGTGTGCCTGGAACCCCAAAGGTAAGTCGAGGTTACAGTTCTTGATTATTTTTCTGTCGTTTGTTTTCTGATTTGAACATCCTCGGTGTCTGCAGACCTCCCCATAATGGCGTTGCCCCCCTGCCACGCCCTCTGTCAGTTCTATGTCTGCAACGGGGAGCTGTCCTGTCAGCTGTACCAGCGCTCCGCCGACATGGGTCTGGGGGTGCCTTTCAACATCGCCAGCTATGCACTTCTCACCTACATGATTGCACACATTACAGGACTCAAGGTACGAGCACTGCACAAGCCTCATTTCTGTTTAATCTACAGACGTGTTGTCCAACGTCTCACATCTCGTCCCTTGCAGCCCGGTGACTTTGTCCACACTCTGGGAGATGCTCACGTCTACCTCAATCACGTTGAACCTCTGAAAGTGCAGGTGGGTTAGATCGATCGGTTCAGCTAAAACATTTCTGTAGTTGCATTTGATTTCTGATTCATGCGATCTGTTCAAATGTGCAGGTCCAGAGGGAGATTCGCCCTTTTCCAACACTAAAAATCAAAAGAAAAGTGGAAAGCATCAATGACTTCCAGGCGGAGGACTTTGAGATCTGTGGCTACAACCCACACCCCACCATAAAGATGCAGATGGCCGTGTGAGACCTGAAATTGGCTGTGTGCCTTTTAACCTTGAAAGACTGTAGTTCACACAAGGCTTTGTTTTGCCTAATTTAGGGGAAAAATGTTTCTTTTGCCCCAAAAGACGTTTTTTACTGTTTGTTGGTACTTGACTATTTTTTTTCTTTCCTGTATTTTAACTGATAAATTATCTAATTCTGTAAAAAACTTGGTGATCAACCTGATTCGAAACAAACAAATCACAAGAACCCTCCAAATTTTGCCTTTTTGACAAACTTTGGTGATTTGAGAGAAATGATTTACAGTGAGTATTTTACTGTGAAATGTTGACAATAAAGTCCTTATTTGTTGATTTGTAGTTTCCAAACATCTCCTTCCGGGTACTCGTGTCTCTTCACTGATGACTCCAGCATCTCACAGGAATAACCTGGATCCTAAAACCAACAAGCACCACACAGATTCAGTGCCTTGTAAAAGTATTCACACCTCTAAACCTTGCCACACATTTTGTCAATTTACAACTACCAGCCTAAATCTATTTTAAGTGATAGACGAGACCAGAAAATAATATTGAAAGAGTTGTGTCTTGGTATTCAGCCACCCTGAGTCAATGCTTTCCAGAACCACCTTTACACCTGAGGTCTGGCTGTGGCACTGCCTCACAGAAACCATTTTAACCATTCTTAGCTAAATAGCTTCAGTTCAGTCAGACTGGACAGATTAATTAGATTTAGGTCAGGACTTTCACTGGGACATCTACACAAGTATATGCTATGAGGTGAATTAAGAAGGCATTTGGTTGCATTGTATTTAGACTAAAGGGGGCTGACTACTATTATATGCCAGTTTTTTTACCTGTAAAATATTTTTGCAAACCTTGCCACATTTTTCTTTCCAATTTTCAAATTTGCAGATCATTGCCTTGGTCCATCACATAAACAAACAAAATCAACTATGCTAAAGATGGCACTTTAGCATAGTTTCATCTTTCAGTCAAATAGGACACAGTGACTTTTGTTGTGATTTCTTTACCTTTGGGGTCAGATAGTGGGCGTTTTGTATTACCGCAGGACTGGTGAAGTGTTCATGGAGATGGTCAACATATTCACACATTCTGCAAAGGCACCAAAGGTTGTTCAGACGGTACCATTATTCATGGCAGTCGGTAATTAAAACACCTCTCACCGGCCACTGAGATCCGCCGACACACAGATGTAATCAAACAGGATGAGGTGCTGAACCAGTTCACACAGACCGACTCCTCCAGCATGAGGACACACAGGCACTGAAAAAACAAACAGTTGCACAATACTATTTAAAAACATGATGGATCCACTGATATAAAGAAACTGGAGCAGGGTTTAATGTTTATACTTCGTACTCAATACGTGTTAAAATACGGTTGATACAATTGATAGTCTTAACTTTGTTATTCAGTAACATTGCAAGATTATTCAGCACCAAAAGGCCACCATCTGGATGAAATGATCATGTTTACACAGTGTAATTATCAGTTTGTACAAAAGAAGAATGATTAATCTCTTTGACTGTAATAAACTTCTGCAGAAATGAGCAACTGAACTTGGCTGTTCAGTTGAATTTTAACTGAACTGTATTGTGTGTATTTTAATCCAAATATGACTGGGCCTCAGTGAAAATAATTTCACTGTATGTGAGTTACTAATGAGTTTTTTTGGGTGTGTTTGTGTTGTAAAGTACCTTGCCATGATTTATTGTGACTTGTCGCTATATAAATAAGCTGACAACATTTTTCCAGAGCATGGGTCTCTGAATGATGCATGAATGAAGACAGTTGTCCTGCTTTTTACCTTTGAACTTGTGGGCCATCAGCAGCACAGCCAGGTTTTCATTGACGCTGCCCAACCGGCAGCTGTCTATTTGAACAAACTGTAGCGCTGAAGCTTGCAGGAACTGCTTGAACATCACTCTGTTGTGACACTGCAGAATAAAAACCAAAATTGTTATACTGAGGAACAAGTCTAGTTCCTTAACCTTATTTTAAGTGCATCGAAAATGCTTGAACGCCAACCTGCTCGCCTGAAGCCACTCCAATCCCAAGTGGAGCCAAAGCCTGAGAAAAGAATTGTAGAGATTATTCATTTATGATCAAAGAGGCATTAATATAAAAACAAAAAACATGTTAAAGTTCTGACCTAGGATACTAGGTTTTCATAATGTTATTTGTAAATTCTTGCATTTAAAAAATATATTAATTTATATCACATTTGTTCGTATTTATTCATTTTTTAATTATCTTTAGTGATTTGTCTAAATGTGCAGTCCTTAAATTAGCTAAAAAATAGCCCAAATTGAAACCTTTCTAGAAGTACGTGGCCTATGCTGATATTGCATTTCAAAGCATTCCAGATATAATTAAACCACAAGCAGGTTAAAAACTCTTGAAAAAATAACAACAAAAAAGTTCTGAAATAAGCTTAGAGAAACAAACTACAATTAAAAACAATGCACCAAAAATCTGGTTTAACGTGATGTTAAATATATATTTATGAACATTCCTCTCACCTTAGAAATAGCAGCATGACCCAGGATGTCATCCGGAGAAGTGGGCTCCTCAATCCACAGAGGTTTGACCTCTGCCAGTCTGGTCACCCAGCTGATGGCCTCGGCTACGTCCCATCTCTGGTTGGCATCAATCATCTGACGCAAACATTTTTCGAAATTCAACAAAAACACTTCACTGCATGCTTAAAAGTGAATGAATAAATAAATAAATAACCTTACCAATGTGTTACTAGGCCCAATCATCTGCCTGATGAGACGACACCTCCGGATATCGTCCTCTAGGTCAGCGCCAACTTTCACTTTAAACCGGGTCCAACCGTGTTGAAGAGCATCCGTGCAAAGCTGGAGAAACAACATCATTAAAACATTAAAACGAGACACTCCAATGTGTGGAGACGCAGCAGGTTGTTGTGCAGTCCACCTGTTTGAGCTGTTGGTCTGAGTATCCCAGCCAAGCACAGGAGGTGGTGTAGGCAGGATAACCCTGGTTCATCATAAGGTCCTCTAGTAGGTGAGAAAAGTCAATGCAGTTAAAGAGATCTTAGTGAAGATATTTATGTTAACTAAAAGTGCTTGAGTTAGAGCCAAAAGAGGTTTTTCATGTGAAATCCAATTTAGAGGTGAAATTAATGGCTCTTCTGTTTGCTCACCTCTCTGCTGCTTTCCCTCCTTTGCATTCACAAGTATGCCTGAAAAAGCAAAAGGGAGCAAATAGAGCCGACTAGTCTCATTAAGAAAAGCAGTGAAGAGTTTACTGCCTCTCATTAACAGATATAATGACTTAGACATTTTAAAGACACATTTGAACCTTTTTTTTTAAGGTTGGACTAATTTTACAGCATAAAACAACAACTTAAAAACAACAAGAGGTGCACAAGCGAGAATTTAAAATTATGAACAAAGGACTTTGGGTGAGGCTTTTTGGAAGTCAATGAAATTCATTTTAGTTGATTTGTCCATCTCTTCTCTAATTTTGATGCATGTTTAGGACTATTCCTATGGGACCATGCGGCTATGTTGACATCATCAACCGTCTGACCCAAATAATCACCCTCAGAGGGAAAGAAATCCAGCAACCACCAAGGTGCAGACTTTGCTGTTTTTCTGCCAGACGTCCAAGTGGATTGCAACAAGTGAGTAAAATAATGAAAATCAAGGACAGTTTATTCAATTTCACCCCAAATCCGCAGCTAACTGGTTGGAAATTGGACACAGCTAGGTACTCCAACAAGACATTATGCCAAACAGATATCAACATTAGATTTTTGAGTAGATAAAGCAGGTTAATATTACTATTCTGGAAAGTTCACAACCCAACTACATTGAAGATATGTGGCTTAGGTTTTAAGGCAAGGTCTGAACATGAAACCAATCAATAAATATACATTTAGTAAGAAGTGTGCTCAAACATCCAACAGGATTACACTGGAGGCTTCTTGATGATAAAGAGGTTGTTTTGTCTCTGAGGGGCTTTCTATTGGACATTTAGCCAGATATTAAGGGACATAAGTTTGTATTCTTTAGCTTTTTTGTATAATTTTCAGCATGTTTAAATAAGAGAAAGTCTACAGCAAATTTAAACTTGTGAATCCAAATATTGTATTTTGTCTATAAAATCCCTAAATCAGTGCAGATTCATGTATAGGAGTGAATGAAAAGCTCTGACCGAAAGGCCAAGTAGTCCTCTAACGTGTCTTACCAAGAGCTTCCTCCTCTGTCAGGACATCGGTGATGTATCTGAAGTCAATGCAGGAGACAATCTGTTTCGGATCCTGAATCGACACACGACACAATATCTGTCCCCGGTGATCACATCCTGGACGCGAATCTAATTTATCTCACACTCACCATGTCGACCAGCAGCTTCCACAGAGGCTACAGGGAAATAGAGACACTAGGTTGTGAATCTTGAGCCCACAACTGTGAATGGTATCACGAAAGCCTGATATGAAAGTCCCACCTTGCCCTCCACCCGAGCCCACAGGTCCCAAACAGCATTCAGGATGGCAGCGGTGGCCAAGTGGATCACGCCTTTCTCTGGACCCAGCTACACCAGCCAAGATAAGGTATTGCAGATGCTTTAATGAAAGCAATACTTTACATTTTATCTCTAATAGAGTGTTTTTTTTTTAGGTTTTACAACAGATGTGAATAAAGAAAAGCCTGAATTGAAGCGTTCCAGCTCTGTTGCATTTGTTTGCTCCATTTTGTCCAGGATAAAAAGATTTATGGGTCCCCATAAAGACAGGAAAATTAATGACTAATTATTTACCCATCTGAGGAGATCTCACAGATCACAGTTTTCTTCAATAAGAGACAGCGAGTGGCTAGACAGGCTATCATCTGTTTTGTATATATTTTTGTGTTTTTTAGAAGGAAAATTTCTACAAATATCTTCATCTTCAGCTGCGAATTACATTAACGGAAATACCCCACTTTAGGGCTGAGTGGCAAATTAAAATATCATCAAAAAGGTTTGTTTTTTTTTATCATTTTGATTTGATGGTGCTGTATGGGGTGCCATTAAAGTTGCATAGTCAAACATGAACAGTCAATTTGAGTTGTTTAGATCATCAAACGAGAAATAAATGGGGGCTAATTTTTCAGTCATCTTTTCACCATGTTATTTATACATTTATAAATGTCACAGTCCTAAGATAAATTTTTAATCAGCAAACAAAATATTTATCTCTAAACCACATACTTAGCTTACAAACTAGACATTTTGTTTAGTACCAAACATTCAGCGAATCTGGAATTTAAAAAAATGATTTAAATAAATACAATAAATACAAGCATATGTAAAATTAGCTGCATTTATTATTAGATCTTATCTTTAAAGCATGGAAAAGGAAAAAAAAAAAAAAAGTCTGTATAACCAGATTACTTTTTGTGTTTTATTTCTTCCCAGACTTTTAAAGACTTCAAATGAAACCTGCTCAGGCCAGTTGGTTCCATGCCACACTCACTCTCTGTGTAATGAACATAAAGTTTTACTGTCAATAAACTGAGAAATCAATAAACTATTTCTTAAAAAGTTGCACCAAAATCTCCTTGGTTACAGCATTAATCCTCTATGAAATCTGAAAGTGAATTTCACACAGCAACCAAATTAAAAATCGAAAAGCCTTTATGTGTTTCAGATCCATCCCAACTTACCCATCTCATTTGGCCATCACTCGTCAGCAGCCGGTAAAACCCCCGGAAGTTGCTCACAATGTCGTGCAAAGATTTCCCAACAACCAGTCCTGCTAGAGCCTGGACGGCACGCACCACTGCAGGAGTTCAAATGGAAAAATATTGCATTAGAATGCATTAATGTATATGTATGCATAAAGGCCACCACATTCTGCAAAGCACATTTGAATATTTAATCCAACAGAGATCTAACAAATGCACGGACTGACCACAAGGTGGCACTGCTGGCTTTGACAGGAGAAGAGAAAAGCTTTCTTGCAGTAATGTTAGAAACACACCTATCCAGAACCTGTTAGTGAATTACATTTTTAAAGCCAGTACATTATAAATAGTGTTGAATAAAAATAATCAAATTTTAAGTTTTCCATATATGTATTATATATTACTTGGTGATGACCTCCAGGTATTTGAGGTTGGATGGCTTCTGAGCCATTATCCTGATCTTTGTCTTACCTGATATATTCTCTTTCTGATTCAAGCCAAGATTCTACCTGGACCACAGCAAAATTTTCAGTCGGAAACAAATTGCAGCTGAAAACAATACATTGACTCCAAATCTGCCACTGGTACGAATAATTGTGGGTTCATAAGCTTTTTGTCTCACAAGGACAGAGAAAATTCTGGATTCCAGATAGAAGATACAAACAAAAACCAACTTAAGTGAGAAATTTTATAAAGTTTCTTAACTTATTTTAAATGAGTTGTTAAGGTTATTAAACCAATTGTTTCACCAGTGATTTTATTTCAATGAAAAGGTTAATTTAAGGCTTTCAAAAAAACTTTGTCAACGTTAATTGCCAAAATATTTTTTTATACGTCTCTTATGTTATTTCAGAATGAGTGCATATAGCTATTATTTCAGTTTAAATGTCACAAATAAAAATATGTTATATAAAAATAGATCAGACTTGTGAAAAATCTTATTTGCATCTTATACGTTATATATTATTCTTGTTTTTCAGTATTACTTTTACATATTGTCTATGTATCTTTACATTGTGCCTAAAATGTGATGTTTACCCTAGCCTCTGTCCACCAATCAGCACGATGTCAATTTTGCTAAAACCCAAAGAAGATTAAAAATCCGAGCTTCCTATAAGCACTTGAATGCACCACTAAGTTAAAGCTCTGGTCACGTGCAACACACCACGCCGTCTCCGGAACTGCTTCAACTCTTACCGATCTCTGTTCCTTTTCCTAAAGTGAAGGTGAGCCCGAAACCTTTCAGCCCACTGTCCGTGTCCAGAACCACGTAAGCGGCCGAGTAATCCGGGTCCATGTGCTGCAGCGTGGACAGAAAACAGCGCACAAAGGCCTGGTCTGTAAGTGCATCTGAACCTAATCTGCTCGATGTTTGTGCATAAACTTCTCACCATCGCATCTGAGCCGTGCTGCTCCAAAGACGTAGGAAATCTCACGTCCCTCACAGTCAAATGAGTTATTTTTTGCAACATTTGTGCACTCAAATGAACTAGTCTATTACAATGATTCACTCTCCAGTCACCTGCAGATTATAATCCCACCCACTCCCTCACCACACCGCCATTGGTTAAAAAACACAAACCACGATTTAAAGAAACATATCAAATTGCCTCAAAACGGACATATTGCGTGTAAAATCAAGTTTTTATTCTACAAATTCCACAGATGATTCCCCACAGGCTAACTCCTCAAAATGCATTATGATTTTATGATACAAAGCCCTCATTGCAAGGCCTGTGCTCATTTTTCATCTTAATACAATCCTGCAGAGTCCATGAAAGAACATTAAGAAAAAAGATGAAAAAAACCCATTAAAAACATCCATCCAATGTCTTAAATATAGTGTTTGCAGAGTCCTTTTGGTTACATAAACGGGCAAGTCCAAAGTTTTCTCAGCAGTCACAGTTTAGTGGATAAAAGGCTTTGCTTTCTTCAAGACAAAGGTCAGCAGAGGTCTTCTTCATACTTAGCTGGAAGCAATGTTTTATGTCATGGTGACTTGACAGAAAGCCTTAGTCCATAGGTTTCTTCAGCAGCTCTTCACTGTAAAAACCCAACAGGTAAGACAATATATAGAACGGTTATAGAGAAGGACTGTGATAATCAGGACACAAATTACTGCTTGGTTGGGTGGTGAGCAAATAGAAAGTCTCCAAGTGACATTATTAGACACTAACTGTGTAATGTAAGAAAATGCATATTATAACAAAATATGAAAATGGAGCACAGAAAACACACAAAGGACATAATATTCAGTTGTGTAAGATTTCCTTTAAGTTTTATCACCCCAAAATGAATAAGAATGCATGAGATTATCCCCCTGAGAACTTCTACTGACAAAATATATTAACCTTATTTCTGAAATTGCTAATATAACAAATGGTACATTTACAAAATCTATGGTTTTCAAAACTTGATCACAATGATTTTGGGCTTTTAATGTGATAATAAAAGTGATGATAAACAGTTTTTTGGCAACACATCTGTTCCTTGGTACACAAACATTGCTATGAAAATAAAACCTAACCTTCTTCAAGTGGGCTACTTTCGAACACCAATTCGATGATGCAATAAAACGGCTAAAGAACAAACATTTAGTAGTACTTTAATTACATTTATATTTACCAATGCTCTTATGGAGTGGGAAAAAAAGCTGAAACAGCAAACTTGATGAGAGTTCATTGTTGCTGTAAATCACACTCAGAAAACAAAACAATTATTGCTTGTTCAGGATTTTAGGATCACAGTTTTCTACTGTGATGTAACAGTTGATCAAAGCAATTGTATTACAAGTTGTAACGTCTGCAAAACTGTATCTAGGTTGTTCACATTATTTTGTCAATCTTACGAATCTGGGTGTTCCTTATCACTCAAAAAGTGTTTCACTCTTTAAAAAGACCTTCACTGTGTAACAGGGCTGGGCAGAGAGCATCTGAAACACAATCCATTAGATTTTATGATGTTCAAAACAAAATGCTAAGTTGATGAGGCAGAAGGACACCGTCTGTATGTTATTTCTACACATTATAAGCCAAATGATCAAAGAGTCATATCAAAACACAAAACAAACTTAGCCTATCATTTCTGAAAACTGCTCTGACGTCAGCACAAGTGTGGAGGGGGTTTATTGAAGACTATAGTATAGAAGTAGTTGAGTCACAGAAACCTTTAGAAACATAAGGTTGTCCAACAGAAAATAGAGTTCGGACTAAACATTGGTTGCTGTCAAAATAAAATGCATGCTGCATCATGAAAAATGCCACAGGCGAATGAGTTAAGTGGAGCACAATCAAAAGTGGACCCTGTAATACTGATTAAATGCAGCGAGTTACTTTAAATTGGATGAGTGTTTGGGTGTATAAATGGTTTTGACGTTGAGGTTTATCAGCCTGGGTAAAAAGCGAATCATAAATGACTTGTGTCAGGATCGGGAACTAAATATTGGATTCAAACATTGCTACTACAAAGACTGGACACTACAGCTTTTCCTCTGGACCGTTTCTGTCTTTACCACATACTGAGCTGGCTACTGCACTTTGCCCCTTCTCTTCTCTATAAGTGTAGGGAATACCGACTAGACCTAAAAAAAAAAGAAAATAATAAAATTTGTGCACTTTTAAAAAAAATCTAAAACTGAAATAACATTCCATACTTTCATAGTTTCATGTTGTGAACTGAGAAAATCATTGAGAATATGTTCAACAAAAGGAGGCAAATTGCCATAGTAAACCATAGAGACATCAAAATTATTTCAATTACATTTCTTTGTAGATGTTCAATCACAGCTTATTTCACAGAAACATAACACTGTGTGATGTCTGGTATTTAAACATGAATGTGTATGCTCATAACTGCTATCATACATATTGATAAAATCTACATTAAGAGGTAAATAAATTCCCTCCCTCCAATAATTGTTGTACCAGATGTGAAAAGATTTTAAAAAATCATGTAAAAACAAAAATCTGAACAGACAATGGAAGAACAAAAAAAAAAAACAATGGACACAAATTAAGTAGAGTTGTATTCAACAGTCTTAAGCAAAACCTCTTCCTCCTTATGGCTATAGGTTTTCTCCAGGCTGATACTGAGGCTCTGTGGAGGTGAAGTAGTCCTCCAAGAAGGACTGCAGGTACTCGAAGGTGGGCCTCTCATCTGGCTCCTTCTTCCAGCAGAGCATCATCATCTCGTGCAGAGACTCAGGGCAACCTGGTGGGCAGGGCATGCGGTAACCCCGCTCCACCTGCTCCAGCACTTCCCGGTTCACCATACCTAAAAGGAGCGGCGTTAGGATCGCAGATTACACTGAGAGCTGGACATCCATGACAGATGCTTATTCAATATCATTAATAATCACAAACCTGGACGAAAGGATAAATCTGGACAGTCTAAATGTACTTGATTCTGATTACATGTTTTTGTGTTTCTTTTATTCAAAATACACAAATTAATGTCTGGAATTAATTATGTTGTATTCCAGACCTTCCTGAGAGGTTTTAGAATATTTCAGCATATCTTGGGTATTAATACAAATGTTTATTATGAATTTACTGCAGATGTTCTTACACTGGTCATTCTTTAAAGTGACATTAATTATGGATGTATGGATGGATGGATTAGTAACATATGGATGGATGGATGGATAGACGGATGAGTGAATGGACAAAATCCAGACTGAAAATACTTACGGTAAGTCAAATTCTTAATCTTGCTAATTTTTGCTAAAAAAGTTACACTCCTGATTTGAATTATAATAATTTGCATATATTTTTTAAAATGTTCCTGAAGCTCCTTCTGCAAATTTTACTTTTTGCAATAATGCAACATTTTCTTTGCTCTATAAAGCTTGAAACTTGATATATAACAGAGACATTTCTAAATAAAACACACAGTTTAAACATCTATTTTGTGTATCTGAACTAATCTCTTAAAGACGCAACATTAGACACTTGCGAGGTGATCTGCAACAGTACTGCAGGAAAACGAGATGCAGAATGAGTCCGGCCGATGGCCATTAATAACTGAGCTGTTCGGTCCCCTGATCGCCTCCCACCAGATGGCCTCATCTAATCTCAAATCTGACCATGTGTGTGGAAGTGTGTGTTAGTATTCCCCCCTCCAGAGCCATAAACAACCACCTTACACAAAGTATGAGACGTTTCACTTTGTCCTCTGACATTAATAACAGCAGCATGACAACACCTGACAGACTGGAGTCAATCTGGTGCAGTCATAAATCAGAAAGAGACTGCGTGTGTGATGGAGGAGCGTGTCGCTCACCTGGATAGGGCACCCTGCCTTTGGTAACTAGCTCGGTGAGGAGGATCCCAAAGGACCAGACGTCTGACTTGATGGTGAAGCGACCGTACAGAGCGGCTTCAGGGGCCGTCCACTTGATTGGGAATTTGGCTCCTGTGGTGGTTATGAAGAGGTGTAACATCAGAGGCTGTGTCCTCCAAAAATATATTGCATAATACATAATATATTGCATATTTTACTTTGGTCAAATCTAATCGTGACTTGACAAAGGTTGATTTATACAATGCCTTACGAAAGCAGTCAAATCAAATTACAAACACAGCATTAATGTATTTAATGAATAATACAAACCAGGACAAAGTAGCAAAACAATTGTGAAATAGAAGAACATTTGTTTTATAAATGTTATAAAGCCATTATAAATAAGGCTGTGCATCTGTATTCAGTCCCCTGAATCAATATTTAAGGTATGTCTCTGCCAGTTTTGCACATCAAATATAGAACATTTTGCCCATTGTTCTTTGCAAAATTTCTCAAGATCAGTTAATTGTATGAAGAGCGTTAAAACAGTCAAATATTCTCCATCAGATTTAGGTCTGAACCTTAACAAGATGCTTTCATCTTGCAGCGTTGGCTGTTTGTTAAGGGTTGTTGTGATGCTGGATAATAAATCATCATCTCAGTCTTTTTGCAGGTTTTCCTCCAAATCAGGAGAATCGTTTGTACAGTAGAAGAAGTACACTCAGGTGTTGGCAGCAGCAGCTTGTCTGACCAAAGCATCTTCCACGTTTGTTGTGGAGACATTCAAGAAAAAAATTTTTATTAGCATCCGAAGGCGTTTTGGCTTGTTTCTCCAATTAGGGTCACAAGCCAAAACGTGTTGATTTGCAAATAAAGTTGTTTTCGAGTACTTGAAGGGTTCCTGGAGTCTTTGCCTCACAAGCTCTTTTAACCTTCACTTTCCTCATTGGGAGTCAGTAAAGTTGTGCCAGAAATGTTTGGATCTCTGAGTTGAGGTTTTTGGCCATGTCTTGGCTTGTGTGCAGTTGCTCCATACTTTTTCCTTTTCCAGATAACTGGCTGAACATGTCACTGTGAGGGGTTCGAAGCTATTGGAGTTGCTTCATAACTTATCCTCACTTTAAACTGACCTGTCTGCATCATGAAAACCGCAGCATCATGGTTTTCTGTTTCTTTAGTAATGTTCTTTGACAAACTGCTGGGGCTTTCAAAGAACATCTGGGCTTATAAAGTGAAATTACACACAGCTGGACTATGTTTATAACTTGGATGACTTCTGATGGCTAATTGGTTGTACTGGATTTTATATGAGGGTCTCAGATTAAGAGGGGCTGAATACAAATACACAACAGCCATTTTAAGATTTTTATTTCTAAAACGTGTTTAAACATTCATTTCCCTACTGTAACCTACTTTGTGTTGTTCTATCACATAGATTAAAACACACTGATTCCAGGATGCAACATGACAAAATGTGAAAAAGACTAACAGTGCAGCACTGCGCAAAATTTGATATGGTGATCTTACAATGAACAAGAAAAAACATGTAGAGAAGGAAGTGTGTTCTAACTGGTGACAGAAATACTTTATTTCACAGTGTGTGAAAAGTGCAACTAATCAGAGCAAATAGCAGCATCTGGTTTCCACTATTAGCCTAATTCACCATGATGGGAGACCACATATAGCTCTCCTGTATTTTCCATTCCTACTCCACACACACACAAGCTGTTTCTCTGCGTGTGTCTACGTGAATGTACCAACCTTGCCTGGCTGTGTATTCGTTGTCTTCTATCAGCCTGGCCAGACCGAAGTCGGCAATCTTACACACCAAGTTCTCGCCCACGAGTATGTTCGCGGCGCGCAGATCTCTGTGAATGTAGTTCATCCGCTCGATGAAAGCCATCCCGTCTGCAATCTAAAAATAAAATATCTGCGTGAATCATTTCAGCTCCAAACAATGTCGGACATAAAACACACAAAGCAAAGGCAAAAAGGAAAACCTGACACGCTTGCCTGTTGTAGCGGTTCTTTTTATAAACGTCTTAAAATAAAGCTCTTTAATCAGCAATGCGCAAACAGAGGCTCTTTATTTAAAGGGGAGACTGTGGGTGTTTGTCTCACCTTTGCGGCCATGTCCACCAGCGTGATGAGCGTCAGGAATTTGCCATCACCTTCTTTGACGAAGTCAAGCAAGCTTCCTGGAAAAGCAGCACAGAGGATAAGGAAGGTGTTGATGTGACTGCGTGAAATAATCCACATGCTACAGCAGAAATATTATTTTTGTCAACGCTGTTCTATATCACACAAGCCCATTATTCAGTTAATGCTTAGTGAAAGAAACTGGAGGCGGAATTTTTTGTTATTGGAAAACATTTTTTTTTCACTTTAAAAGTGGAGTATTTGAGCTACAAAGCACAAATATGATCTTATTTTAGAGTGTGTGTGTTTGTGAAGTGTCATTCGGTAAATAAGGAAACTTTTAATGCAAAGTTCCTCTAAAAGTTGCATTGAAAGTCCATTAAAAGTGTCAACTTTGCATTAAAATATCATTATTTATAAAATAATGCAAAGTTGGCACTTTTAACGGACTTTTAATGCAGAAAATGAGAATTATTTCTCTTTTGGTGGTTAAGTCCAGCTTCAGGTAGTCCACTTTGCTTTCAAGGGATTGTACATTAGCAAGCAAGAATATTTCTCGTACAGAAATTACTTTAGTAAGAAGTAATTTATGATTAAAACACGAATTTACGATTAAATTTAAGGTTAAAGTTATAGAATTTTGAAAAATTCTATAACTTTGAGTTTCTGCAAGTATTTCAACATTTCGAGCTTAAAGTTGCATTTAGATTGTTCAAATAATTATTTTTAATGTTTCTATTGGGAAATATACCTTTCCTTGTATTTCATCAGCTTTTCAGTTCATCCGTAGCTGAATTTAAGATTGAAGGCTTTCAGTATTTTGTCTTTGTGGTTCAAACCGTACAAGACTATACACGGTCTGGTGTAATACAAATGAAGTATAATCATTTATTTTTACAACGTCTCTGCCTGTTTTTGATTAGAAGACATTATAATCCTGTAATAAATCATTAACCAGCTGTCCAAGCATTGTTTCTAACCCTACTCACAATAATTACCTACACTGGCGACTCCTTTCTTCTTGCTGTCTTAACCAGATTGAAAATCAATAATTTTATTTCCGTTCCAACCACCATATACAGAAGGTTCTGGAAAATACTTTTTAGGTCCAAATGACAAGCTGTGTTGGAAAAACTATCTGTAGTCCATATATTCATTCCAGTAAGTAAAAAAAAATGTTAACACTCAAAGTTTAACACACAGTCAGTCATTCTGAAGCGTTCTGGATATTAATTCAAACAATTATGTTGATTTAACTCAAATTATTTGAAAATTCAAATAAAAGGAAGCCTGTTATACTGTTGTAGGCATAAATGTCTGGCAAAGACTTCTGGGAAAGTACTTAAAGTAGGTGGAACTTCAAATCTTAAATGTCGATGAGCACCACAAAATTCAGTTTAAAAACAACGTGGAAGTAACTGTGATTTAGAGTCCAATTCACTGAGAGTAAAATAAAATATTTTCCCATAAACTGCAAGTGAAAGTATGAAAAATATTAATGCAGTTTATTTCTCACATTGAAAACACACCATAGATGAACAAACTGTATTCAATTATAGAGTGGAACATGTAAAATGGTAACCATTCACCCTCACATAAATCTAACTACCTCTAACCCCCCACCTCCACTTAAAAAAAGAAAAGTGCTGCTGCATCTGAAGGTGCAAAAACCTCCAACAAAACTGCTGCAGTCTTCAGTTCCAGGCTTCAGGGAACCACAGGGGGCTCTCAACCAGAACAGCATATCAATTAAAATGCCTGTAAAATTTAAATTCTTCCTTCAAGGAAATCTCCATGCATTAATCCAACTCATGCTGTACAGATTGGTTTTATAATACTTCTCTTTTAAAACAGAACTCAGTAGAATTGGATAAAAGTAAAGCCGGGTTGTGTTTTTTTACAGCGGGGCAAACACCTAATGTAGTCGGGTTTGTTTTGGTTACCTTTGGACATGTATTCTGTGACAATATAGATGGGCTCCTCAGACACAACAGCATAAAGAGGCACTAGTTTGTCATGTCTGAGTTTCTTCATGATTTGAGCTTCCTGCAGGAAGGCCTCGGGCGACATGGTTCCCGGCTTCAGCGTCTTTATGGCCACTTTGGTGGTGCCATTCCATGTGCCTGCAGAGACAAAGACAGGAAGCAAAGTAATGGAAGTCACAGGGGGAATCAGTGTGAATAATCGGTTGGGAGAAAGGCTGTATCATTAATTAGGTCTTATAATTGCTCAGACGTGTGCTGTCATGCAGCTATGAGCAGATTCAACCTCAGTTAAGAAAGTGGCAGAACAAATGGTGTACAAAAGTCTTGGTTCATCCCTTATTTATCTTTTTCTCCCTCTAAGCAACCACACCGTTTTGTTATCACATATAATATTGTTCATGTACATTCTTCCGATCTTTCCGAAGCTCTTCTTTTAGCAATTTTCTGTCAAAGATGAATCCAATTTTAGAAGAATTATTTAACCTTTTCACCAGAACTGACCATCTATTGGACATCTTTTGCAGAAACGATTTATTTCATTGCTCATTTAAAGACTTAACGTCATCAAACGTTTCTCTCTCTTTATCTTACAATTATCTGTTCTGAGTCTGAGGTAAATATTTGAAGACAGCAGATAGGGGTATTCTAAAATGTAAAACACACAACCAAAGAAAAGCTTCAATCCTAACAACCTAGCAAGGCCATGAAAACATTATCTGTCAGGTTTCAAGAACGCCCATAAAATAAAAGCTTATGCAACAAAATTTTAAAGTCATGATGAAGGCCTTTTCAACAGCCTTGGTCAGAGTGTGAAGTGTGCACTCTTGCAATCGAAAGCGTCTGTAATGCTACATCTCTTTAGTTGCTTTTTCAGGTCGCTCTCATTACTTGCCTTTATTTAGTTCAGAGAAATATGTTGAAAATTGGACCATTTTTAGCCCACATGTCTGGTCTAAACAAGCAAGCTTAGTAAACCAATCTGATCAACTCTTCAGCAACATTTTATTCATAAATGGATGTATTTGTCCAGATATGTTTTCAACTTTTAACCCTATTTAAATTTTTTTCTGACAGAAGAAAACATCTTTTATGCTAAGGCTTGCTGATTGTGTATCCCCCAGGAACTGTTAGATGTTTGATTGATGTTAATGACTACAGAAAATTAGTAAAAGCAGTCAAAGATAAAACAAGAGAAGTATCAAAAGTATCAACTGTACAACTAATAGTCAGGGCCAATTTAAAATGAGTAAAAAGTCGGCATCCCTGGATTCCACACGCAAATATAACGAGGTGGTTTACAAGTTTTGCACAGTTCTGTGGCATCAGCTAATCTGACAAGAGGCAACATGTTGAGATAAAGAGGACACAACAAACAAAGGAAGCAACTGCAGGAAGTGGATAACGCCCCAGTTTTGACACCAACGGAAAGACACTACAGACACAGGGTCTCCTTATTATCTACATCCACTTCTATTAAGCATGTACAAGCTTTGTTCTTACCCATCCACACTTCTCCAAAGCATCCCTGGCCCAGTTTGACCTCCAGCTGCAGCGACTCCCTCGGGATCTCCCAGGCATCTTTAGCGAGCCCCTGAGTTTGAGGCTTGACCGTGGGGCAGACCGTGGTCAGCTTGTGGCAGAGTCCGTCTGCGTGCTCTGCGATACGGAGATAAAAACTGCTACAAGGATGCTCCGCTTTCACAAAGTTTTTTAAATCACAGGAAGAACCTCTCTGGGGTCACAGTGAAATCAAGTGGAATCACAGAGGCTTAACCGGAGGCGGCCTCAGGCTGAAGATGTGGCAAATCTGAAGATAACGTCAACTATTCTTCATCTCCCTTGGCAACACAGTGAGGTGTGTGGCACAGAACAATTTTCAAGATAATTCTCCAAGGTCTGACTGCAGGGAAGGACAGGACCATACCTGTGTAGTGTTTGACGAGCTTCGGCAGCGTGTCAAACTGGGCTCGCGTGGTGATGTAGTATCCCCCGTTATCCAGCTTGCGGATCTTGTAGTGCTTCACATTGTCTCCTTTGGCTTCATCCCAGTCCCGTATGGACAGAGAATAAGCACCTAAAGAAAGGTCAAAGACCAGTTTGAAAAGTTTTAAACTGGGCTGGGACGGCGGTTTTCTGGGATTCTTTTCACAAGTGGAGAATGAATCAGTGGATGTATGCCACAGATTCCTGAAAGACAATGTTTCAAAAATGTATATCTAACCTTACTTACTTACTTTAAGTTGGAACTTTCCTGTTCTGCACCAGAGTCCATCACCTTTCCTACAAGATGACCTAGCTTTAACACCTTTTTAATGAATACAGTTAGCTGCAACATACATGTAGCTTACTGTTGCAGGTTTCAGCAAACTATTGTGACATCCCTGTTTTTAAGCTAAACTTGTTGAAGGTTACACTTTTTCTTTCTTCTGTCACACTTACATGTTTCAGATTAAAAGACTCTTTTGAAAACATTATCTGTCGGGTTAATGACAGATTTTGTATTTTAAAAAAATCTATCCAAATAATCCAGGATCTATGTGAAAGAGTAACTCCCTCTAAACACAATAACTGGTTTTGCCATCCATTAAATTCTTGTGGAGCAATTTTGATCCAGAATTGTTTTATTCAGCCATGTTGGAGGGCTTTAAGACTGAGTGGATTGTTTTAGGTCATGCTACAGCATCCCAAACTGATATAAGACTACAGTGCATGAGCTTAATGTCACAAACTTATAGTTAGACATTTTTTTCCCATGATTTCTACTGGGATTCTGCTTTCCAGCAGAAAGCAGAATTCATTGTCCCTTCAATTACAGCAGGTTATGCAAATTCTGAAGCAGCAAAACCTCCTCAGACCATCTACTATCTCCATTATGTTTCACTTTAAATGTGAATTTTTTTTTTCCGAAATTCTGTGTTGGTTTAATACCAAAACACATCTTCCAAACAGCTTATTTTTGTCCCATCACTTTACAAAAAGCAGAAATTGAAATTAGCTGTTCAACTGTATGACAAACTGACTACAACTGTTGACATGCTGGCCATCCAAACAAGTTCATCATGAGAGCTAAAAGAAGTCTCCAAAAACCTTAAAATGTCATCAAGAGGCTTACGGCAGACTTTTGCTCATGTTGAAATTAAAGTGCATACCAGTAAAACCAGAAAGAATCGTAGACATTGAATGAAAAATGTTCAAAAAGAAGGAATGGCTCACCTTTAGTTGTTTCACTTTCCCGCACCAGGAAAGTCCCTCGATTATTCCCAGGATTGAGCAGCAGCCTCTCAGCATCTTTACGCCCCATTTTGCCAAAGTACCACCTGCGAAACAAAACAGCATATGAACAGAGAAGAGACTAGAAAAAAAAGCAAACCCAGCAGATTCTGGCTCACTATGACTGGAAAGCTCACAGAAAAGGGTGTGAAGTCAATAATGTTGGACTGAGACACTGAGACATCCACACTCATGCTACGGCCACTACTCTCTGACACACAATCTGCAGACAGAGGGTAGGAGAGGCAACAACCCAGTCTTACTCTTCAGCCTGAATGGAGTCAGCGGGGGCCACATAATTGCTGGGGATGTAGCCCTTCTTCCCGGTGTTAATGGACCGAGCCTCCCACCAGTCTCCTTCGCTGTAGGAGAACAATGACACGGGAGAGAGCACATAGACAGTTTGTTCATTCAACTGTCAACTGTCAGGACTGAGGCTTATACATATATATGGCAGACTGACTGAGAGCAGCAATGAAACACTGGTAATGGTACTTAATAATTTTCTGTCCATCTCTATAATGAAAGAGGTTCTGCTAAATCAAAAAAAAACTGTGACATGAACTTGGTTCTGAAAAGACGTTAAAGAAAATGAAATAAATCTGCTTCTCATTGAAAATGTGCAACCGCAAGCTACTTTTGCTGTTGGAGGTTTACATACATTGTTATATACAGTAGCATACAATGTCAATGTTTTTGGTTGAACAAGTTTGAATTTGTTGTATGTATACATACACCCCTACAAATATTTGATTATTTGATTAAGGTCCCTCTGTTAGATTGTTTTACTTCTACCAACTGTTTTCTGCAGACATCAAAAAGTGGTGATTTATGACCTGTGTTTTTATGCCACAGGTTCGGCTTCTAGGAATAGTCCAAAAATCTTAGATGGTTTTAAAAATGTTATTTCAGAATCTTGATGACAGCCGACATTGTTTATTGCAAAATCAGTTTTGATGTGTTTAAGATGATTATCTAAATGAAACACTAACATATCTTCAAGTTTCAACTGAATAGCTGTTGATTTGAGGTAAGCAATTTCCTTTCACCTGAGTGTCATATTTTGGGTCAAATAGTGAAAAATCAAATTTGGGCCTGCATCAACTGATGAAAATCCACATAAAATTCAAACTTATGCACCCCAAAATAGTTTGTAAACTCTCCTACATGAGTTAGTTGTTTAATCCATCCATTGTGGAAAAAGAATAATCCAAATACATTGTTGAAATCTTGAAATCATAATAAACTTCATTGCCTATGATGAGTGTATGTCAACTTGAGGAGATTCTTACGTATTGTTGATGATCTGAAAGCGATCCCCCTTTTTAAATGTAAGATCATCTGATGTTCTGGCTTCGTAGTCATACAAGGCAACAAAGAAGGTGACACCACCTGAAAATATGAAAACAAAACCCACAATTAAAGATCACTGTGTGGTTGCATAGAAAGCATTACAAAATATGCCAGTTTAAGACCACTGAGAAAGATACAGGCACATTCGGCTAAAGTGTCAGTATTTGCCTTTTTGTGTAATTTCACTGTGTATGTACCAGCTCTACATCCACAGTTGAAACCAGATATTTATATGTTCTGTATATAAAAAACAAATAACAGACTAAACTTGTCCTGCTTTATGTCAGCATAGATTAACATTATTTGTTTTAGTTAAAGACCAGAAGAAATATTAAGAAAGCTTTATTACATTCTTAAATTTCCAAAGTTTAAATACACCAAGTATACTAAACCCTTAAACAACTTGGGAAAGCCCAGATGATGAAAATGAGACAAATCTCAGTTAACTTTACACAACAGTTGACAAAAATCTCATGTGGAGTTCCTCAAGGTTCAATCCTGGGGTTCATCTTATTTTATATTTACATGCTCAGATTATAACAAATAGTAAGACAAGTCCCCAATATTATGCTCTACATTACAATATCACCAGGTGACAATTTAGCATTGAGTAGATGCATAAAACAAATCAATGCACAGATGTGCTGCAACTTTCTTCATCTGAATAGAAACAAAAGTAAATATTTTTGGACCTAAAGAGGAAATATCCAGAGTCAGAACACGGCTAGAAACTTGTGATCAGGCCCAAAATCTGTGTAGTGATGGACTCAAACCTGAACTTCAGAGACACATAAGGACAGTTACAAAGTTGGCCTTTTATCAAATGAAGAATGTTTCCAGGAGAAAAAAAAAAACGGACTAATGTTCCTGCAAGATCTCGAGAAACTCGTTCATGCAATTATCTCTGGTTGAATTAATTACTGCAATTGGATCTTCAGAGCTGTGCCTAAAAAGTCAGACAACTGCAGCTGATCCAGAACGCTGACAGCCTAAAATAGACACGGTTTAGTCAGACAGTGAGGGGGAAAAAATTAAGTTCATTTTTATTCAGTGTATGTAAATATCTGGCATCAGCTATAAAAATGACAGACGAAATCTGACAATACCATTGTTACATACTGTAAGTCAAAGAAAATTCTATATATATATCCAACATGTCTCCAGAAATGTGACATTTTTTTGAGTCATAATTCAGATCAGGTTGGTGGCTTTGATTTATTAGAACAGGACCTCAAATGAACCATTAAAAGCCACCTGTCATTATTACACGGTATAAATCAGCTCTTTCTTTGCATCCCATGACAACATCCTGTAAATCAACATGCCTACTGTGCAGCAGCCTTCCCACGTGGAGGCCTTTCATGACAACAATGCTGTCAACAATAATCCTATTATCACCTGCAGAAAGCAAACAGCAAGCCAGCGACGCGTCTAAGAGCAGATAATCCAACACCGGGGAGGATTACAACCGAAATCCCATCTAAACAGGAGGGTTTGATCATCAGTTCTTTTCTCTGTGGATCAAGGCTGACAGAAAGACTTGCATAAAAATGTATCAACGTAAAATAACAATGACACAGAGGCAGGAGGTTTCGGTATGAAACAGGATTAGTGGCTTGTAAACACCTCATTCAGTATTCTATGAAAAAAGTGCCTAAAAACATAATGAGTAACCCAACTAACAGTTAATGGCACATCTAAAGACACTCTTTCTCATATTTCTCTGGGTACTCCAGTCTTCACCTCCCCGTCCAAAGACAAATATGTTAGGTCAGTTCTCTAAATTGCTCTAAATTGTTCTATGGATGCATCATTGTTTTTCTTGTGTGTCTCTGTGTTGTCCTGACCTTTCCAGGGTGCACCCCATTTGCAGTACTACTTAAAAGTACAAATTTTCTTAAGTATAACTAGAAAAAAAATGCAAAACAAGTTTACAGTTTACTTTTTGCAATGTCTTCTCCATATTGCAAAAATGCTTAAACAATGGTGACCCTACGTCCTGCATGTTAGGCCAAATAATATAGTGTTATTATTTAAATGTCTTGCCATTTTTATTCAGATTTTCTGTTTCTTGGTAAATTATTATAATGTGTTTATGTATTAGAAGAAAATATAAATATTAAAAACACAAAGCATTTAAAATGCAAATTTAAAACTTTAATTACATTTTTAATTTAAGTCCAAATTTAATAGTTATTTTCGAACTTTATGGTGTCTAGACAAACAGTTAATTATTCAGTTTCTTTGATCGATAGCTGCTGTAAATAAAATGTACATGCTGATTTAAACAACATCTCAGGTTGACAGGAAGGCTGTTCCGAAGCTGACAGAGATGGGAACTAAACACTGGCTCCTCTTGTTTAGTCTTGAAAACACAGAAAAAGCAGGTCTCTAATAATGTAGGGCGTTTATGCAGAGGGTTTGAAGACAAAAGCAAATGTCCAGTCCTGGCTACACTCTCAAACCCTGAAGGAAACAAACCTCATCTTAGGGGTCAAATATTCTAGAAAGAAACAACACTGTGGTTAACAAAAACAACAGCATCTCCACTGTAAAACACGATGATGGCCGTGTCATGCATCAGGGAAAATCTGAGTTTTAATAAGGTGGCTGAAAACATGAATATTTTTAAATACTGGTCAGTTTTGGGAACCCAATTGTTCAGTATAACTGTGAGTCAAAGCATACATCCAAATCTACAAAACAATGACTTAAAAGGAAGAAAATTCATTTTGAATGAGTTTTGTCCTTTATTAATCTGTGAGGTTGCCTGACAGGCCGTGGACAAAAAGAAGCTCCCACCAAAGACATATGCATTTTGAAACTAAAACTAAAAAGTCATTCAACTCAATATTAGTTAAATGATATAGATACTTATGTAGCCAGGTTACTGCAGCATCTTTGGTCTGTTTTCAGTTTAAATGTGCAGGAAGTATGATAGATTAAAGGAAAAATATATTTTTGACACTATTATTAATGATTTAATCTTTTACAGTTTTCAAACTCACCGTATTAACTCACAACAAGGGTCATTAATATTGTGACAATTGGATGTTTTTGTCTTTAACTGACCAAACAATTTAGCTTTTTGGATTGGCTATAAAGTGCATTGAGCAGCTCAACAAAATGAGTTCTGTTAAATGTCAACAGTAGGCATTGGCAGCTGATTTCAGGACATTTAAATCTGACGAGAAATATTTGAAAACAAATACATTGGAAATGCAAACATAATAGCAAAGTAATGATGTAAAGCTTTAAGAAAGAAAACTCTACTCACTAGAGACGACACCAGAGAAGGAGTTGGACATGGGACCAGAGAAGGAGGTCGACGCTCCTCCAAAGGGAGTCATGGCAGAGGAGGAGCCTCCGAACGGAGTGAGGGCGTGGTTGAAATTCAGAGCTGCAGAGCTGGAGGAAGATGTGGGAGCCTGATTCTGCTGTGTCTGCGTCGGATCTGGCCCATAGTGACCAACGTGAGGCACGGCGGTGGAGGTGTTGGGGTCAGACCGTGAGGAATTGTCGGTCTGATACTTCATGGTGGGACCTTTGTTTTCTTTGCTCTTCACACAGCCCATCGTCTCAGCCTACACAGACAGACAAAGCAAAAAGAGATCAATTTAACACAAACAGAATCTGGAGAAGTGCACAGTGTAGAGTGAAAGGCTTAAGAGGAGGAGTCTGGATTAGGAATCATGACATATGGTTTGCCAGCTCTGATACAAATGTTATGAAATCAAAGTGTAATGACCTGGTATTTCCATGTTAATCATTTTGTTGCTGCTTCAACCACTAAGACTTTAAGCTCTGTTGTAACTGGGACATATGGTGAATTCTAAATCTGCTTTGAATCACAATTTTGAACATAGCTATGAACAATGAGTCTCTGACTATACTGAGGTATAAACTAGAGAGACAACATGTAAGAGAGCCTCTGGGTTTTATGATACTACACTTTACTCATGTCAAAGAATGGCTTGGTGAAAATTCAGACTATTATCTAATTAAGAAATCTGTGCCTAGACTTGAAAATTTATGTTTATAGATACTTTTTATTGGATCTCTTTTTTCTCACAACTACTGAATATTATTCAGAACTATAACAAAATAAATTGAGCGATTATCAGAACTCATCACAATCATTTTGACAGCTGACTGTAAAATCCAAAAAAGTCCAAAAAGTCAGATTATGGAGAATTCCTCTTTAATGAAACATTACTATTACAGATTGCCCATAATTGTCTGTTCATTTATTTTGCATAAATCTTGACATATTTAGTACATTTTTCTGTGTTTATTATTGTTAGAAAGGTGCAGCCACATTGTTTTATTCTTGTGTTCTGTTCTTTGTGGATTTGGATTTAGTTTCTTGGGTATGTTTTTCTCCTTGATTTGTATTCTTTTTGAGTCTTAGTTTAACGTCCTCTGTATTCATTAGTCTCCCTCCCTCAGTCTCCATACTTTACTGTTACCACAACTATTCCAGATTGAATCTAATTAGTTAATCTGGCTACTTTGACATTTTCCACCCCTTCCCGAGTATTTAAGCTCCTGGTTTTTCATTCCTGATTGCTGGATTAGTTTGTTGCTCTGCCCATGTCCTGTTCACTTTGCTTCACTTTAGTATGTTTACTTTTTTTTGTTCATCAATTCTTTTGCCATGCTTATTCCAAGATCCTGTTTGCATTCTTATCCTACTCTCAATATACAAAATATGACAAAAACTTGTTCTATTAAGATATAAGTAGAAACAGTAGAAGGTGTCCTTTAAAATAATACAAAGAAAAGTGTTGCCGACTAGCATGAAGGTACACTGGTGAACCAGTAGTTGCAAAGACATCAGGGTATTTTATTACTGAGTCAACATCATGCAACGATTAGTCAAAGAGGTGTAGCATTCTCTCATTCTGCAGCCATGGCCTTGATGTTAGGAGGGTGTATTTTGTCTTATCTTAGAGGGAGGTGCATAATTGAGAGTTCACAGAGTTCTTCGAATTTATTGGCAAGTAATTCAGCAAAATGGGTATTTTTCAAACATTTTAAAGCAGTTTGCACAAATAAAATGTTGTAGGTGCTTAAATTGTTGGCTGCAACAATGGTTGTCTTAAGGAAACCAGTTTTAGATGTATTAAGGCACTACAGAGGTTTCTAAATAACAGATTTCTTACAAAGGGTTTGACGTTAGTGTGGCTATAAATCCAATGTCTGACTTTAGATGTGCAGCCAACATGCTGAGAATGTTGGCACAGAGAAGAGACGTGCAGTTCCTGAGCCAGACGCTGTTCCAGCCTCAGGATGAAACAACTGTCATGGAAAGCAGAGACAGGCTTCATCCTGTCAACTATGACAGGAGGTGGTGGGGGTCTAAATTTCATTAGAAAAACTGATGAAAGTCTGTTGATTTTGCTCAGGGCTCACCTAGCCAAGCTGACCGGAAAACAGGAAGACTTTTCAATCCTTTCAACTAAACCACCACTTTATTAAACGTTTTATACTATATTTACGTTATTTTATGTTGACAATAAGCAAAAAAGCTTAAGAAATATAATCTATTGATGTTTTTTTATGTAAGGCCTACAAGGTGCAATGAGGCTGAAAACTGATTTATGTTTCATTTGCTATATCACTTATATTATAATAGGTAAAATCAACCCTTTATTTGTAGCTATTTGTATAAAATAGCAATAGTGGTAGAAAAGCTGAACAATAATGAAAGTCCAATTCTTCTGCCTAAATCACATTTGCAAAAACTCAATTTTGTAAAATGACACAAGAAAAGCAAATTTCAAAGAAACTTCTGCTTTTATGACTTCTGGGGGAGAATGTCTTAGACTTACAGGGTGAATGTTAAAGAAAATACCTCAGTTGATAAAACAACTAAACACAGATCAAAAACATATTTTGTACCTCTTAAGTCCCTGATAAAGATTGTTAAAGAAAATGCACAGCAATAGCTGCTGAGATGAAGAACAGAGTTTAAAATACTTTTGTAAGTTTATAAATCACTGAATGGCTTAGCACCAAAACACATTAAAGATGTTGCCATCGTGTGAACGTACCAGACCACTCAGGTCTTTTGGTTCAAGTCTATCCATCCCTGGAGTCAGAACCAAACGTGGAGAAGAGGCATTCAGTTTTTATGCTCCTCTATTCTAAAACAAACTTCCAGAAAACTGCAAAACAGCTAAAACACTGAGATCCTTTAAATCAAGGAGAAATATCCATTTGTTCAGAGCTGCCTTTGATTAATAACAGCTGGAACATCATCTGTTTTTCAACTTCCTATTGTCTTTCCTTACTCTATTTTCTTTATTTTGCTTGTTTACTGTTTTATTTTTCTACTTTATGTAAAGTAGTCTGAATTGCCTTGTTTCTGAAAATGTGCTATAAAAATAAAATTGCCTTGCCTCTAAATCCCTGCTGATAAGTCCAGCACAGCGAGTTCAAGTAAAAATTCATCCGAGTGTTTGTGTAGGCACATTTAAAATGATTTTGACCTTTCTGTTTGCGGAGCAGGAGAAACGGCAAAGTGAGACAGCAGGCCGGCTGAATGAAAGGGGGGCAGCCAGGCACACACAGTGCCAGCTCTCCCAGCTGGAACTACTAGGATTACAAGGGTGAAGGATTTACTCAAAGAGGATAATAACAGAAAACAAAGTAAGAGTGACCACCAGGGTCCATGGGGGTGTGTAGTCATTTTGGCCAAGCTCACCATGCCTGTAATGTCACACAGAAGCCTGACTTTGCCCAGAGCTAAAGCCAGACAATTCACTGTCAGTCGGATAAATCAGACAGCTGTTACATAACGACACTGTTTTCTTTTTTATATACAATTTCAACAACTGAAAAGTGCCTCATCCTAGACAGAAAATATAAAACTTAATGTGTCATGGGACTTTCAAAACATAATATTAATTAGTATAAGCTCCTCTTTAATATTTAAAAAACATTAATAAAACATAAATAGGCAAATACCTGATGCTATTGCTGCTGCTACCACTAAGTTAAACATCATCATCATTTAGAATAATAAATGTGCAAATATTTAAATTTAAATTTCAGGTTTACCCATACTACCAGGAGCAAAATGAAAAAAAAATCATCATCACAATACATTAAGTACAAGATAATAAACAAATTATTTAATGAATAAATTAAATTGTGACTACTATTGCAATACAACTTTTACAATAATGTTAAGCAACAAACAAATTAAAAAGAGGAAATGAATTAATAATTGTAAAATAGATAAAAAATTTAAATAAATATCAGCAACACCATTATCATCAAATATTAACTATAGGATAAATAATAATGATACCATTCTTTCCTCTGCAATTGTATATTCAAATGTAATGTAATAAATAAAATATTAGTTTAGTGCAGCAAAGTCATTAAAAACAGAGAGGCAATCTGGAATCACATCTGTGTGTTTGTTCTTGTTTGCCAAATTTATGCAATTACGTCTTATAGTATATCTAAAAGCTTAAGATATCCCTTTGCTTCACATGAGGCAATTTCTGACCAGTAGAGCCATGCAACCACTGGGAAACTATGATGTGCTGCTAATTATAGCAGCTTATTGTAATTGCGGACAACATCCCGCCCCCAGGATGATAGCATGACCTACAAACATAAGAAGACATCCGAGTCTTCCCAGATGGAGCCAAACACAGTGACAGAGGAAGGAGAAGAGTTCAAACGAGGAAGCTGCAGTGACAAGAAGTAAGCATTTACACAAACTGAAGCTCTTTGTGCTCCTTTTTGCGTCACAGAGACTGAAAATCAAACGTAAGTGAGCTTGACATTTAAATCAGCCTGAATCGAAGTTAAGCAATCAGGAACAGACTGTTTAAAGCCTTTTCCTCCAGGCATAGATCTCTTCTTGTGCAGCCAAACTCTGCATAAATATAAACACGGCTGGGAAAAGCACTTGGTCAACGCTGCCAGTAGTCTCTCCTTAATAATATACAAAAACAGTCAAATATGAGCAATAAAAGCAGCAATACCTTTCCAGCTAGTGCTTATTTTCCTCCTCCTCATGCCTCTGTCCAGTAAGAAGTGTGGCAGATTAGGCAATAATTTTGCTTAATACCTCTTCCAGCAAGGTCGGACTGCCTGAAGGAATAACAGGGATTTAGTCTGTTGCTCAAGGCCCTTAAAAAAAGCAAAGACTTGCTGAGATCTGTCTCTAACTGAAAGCATTTGCATTCTTTTAAGGATGATTCTTTGTTGAGTAACAATTGTTATCATTGTCATGTTTTCCAGGAAACAGAATAAACAAATACTCTATCTATCTGCAGACGTCCTGATTCAGCCCCAGATGTCTGGAGAGGAAAAATCTTTCCACCAACATCTGACGTTCACAGAAGATGCTGCATGTCCAAAAGGCTCTCTGACTCTTGACCCTTTGTCTTTGGTGCTTTCATTAGTCTCAGAGGCACGCTCTCATGCAACTCTGTGAGTTTGATTTACTAATATTGGCTCTCATAATTCACACTCCAGTCAGTGTGCAGTGACAGCATTGGAGGGATTTCACAGAGGCTCAGGGTTGTGCACGCTTAACCAAAAACATACCACTTTGAGCAGAGATCCACGGCCATAAACATATTCAATGTCTCCCTGAGCTTTAAAGCTAGGAAATCATTCTTTGCATATCCAAGACCTTCCTGTGGTTTCCTTCTTCCATTCCAACCACAGCGTGATCAGTCAAGGCAGGATTTACAAAATTTACAAAAGACTGGGAGAGGTTAGGCTTATTTTCTGGCAAAAACTCTTAGGATCTGAACTCAAATAATTTTTTCAAAGTTCACAGAAAGAGCAAGTTGGAGGTATGAGAAAAATCCTTACCTACAGTTAAATCTGTTAATCTGGAAAGGATCTCAGCGGTCTATGAATGTTCCACTTTATTTCGTACACTTTGGTGATTCTGAGTTCTTTACTCCTCAAGGCATTGATTCAACAAAGTGTTGGATGCATCCTCATAGAAAATGTCCCCCACACCACGCATTATACCACCACCACCGCTACTAGAATCGTTTATAATAGGCAGGGAGATCCATAATTTTATATTCTGACCTTTCAATGGTATACAGCTGATTCTAGAGTTTCAGTAAACTCAAGTGACCTGCCATTCCTATCGCTTAAGGTTGCACAATCTCATCACCGTATTTTTTCTCAGTCCAGCGCTCTGATGAACATTTGTAAACGCTTGATAGAAGATAGAAGAATGTTGACATGATGAAGGCAGGAATTTAAAGATACAAAGGCCTAATTTAAAGATATTAAATTATGATGTGACAATTCTTTTAAGTCATGTTTGATATATACAACTGAAGGTGACATTTTAATCGTACTAAAAAAATTACACTATGTGGCTGGAAAACAAATAACCCTGCCCCTTTAACAAAGCTTGTAGAGTTTTGCTGAAAATACAAATAAGCAGATATAGCAATGATGCAAGCACACTGTGGATTATTAATGGTCTGAGAGCTGACTCTAAAATAAAACAAGTCTCACTATTTCAAACAGATTCTTCTCCTCTGGGGTTTAGATCACAAGACATTTGGCTGGATGACAGCCCGGCAGCTGAGCTTAAAGGAAGCATGAGACCGGAGTTCCTCCATCCATCAGCCAGCGCTCCGACTGAAAGCGTGCCCAGCTGTGAGTACAGGCAGGACGGCAGTCTGTGGAGCTTTGCTGAAGTTCAGATCTGTAGCAGATGCTGGCTGCTACTGAGCACCACATTAATTTTAATACCTAAGACAGTACATCCAAGTGAGCCTTCATAGCCTTCAGAAAGCCATCACTAGCTAGTTTATTTTGAGTCTTATGAGGGTTAGGGATTTCTGGTTTAAGATTACCCTGCTATTTAGATCAGATTAGGGCAGATTTAGGAACAAAAGTACAATTCTATGTTCTACTTTTGATAGTTAGTTTGTATATTTTGTGTATACTTAAGTGAACTTTGTAATGTTTAAATAGTCTGTATCTTGTTATCATTGTTTTGTATGCGGTACACCGGTGTGTCCGTTGGTCAGAATCTTTCTTTTGTACTTTTGCATCATCAACATTATCACAGAACCTGGCTAGTATGCAAGAAGACTACAACTTAAGACTATGATGTCAAACTCACTTTCGTCGCTTGGCTGCTGAGAAAAGGCACATCTTCCAGAATAACAGATCTCATGGGAATACCTAGATGTGTAAATGTGGCCTATTTTTGGAATCTGCAATCCGATAAGGGGACGACACAACTAGTATCATAGACTATTTCTCGTAACAAATATTAGAGAATACAGATGGATTTTTAAAGTGACATCTTTTGGGACAAAAGGAATTTGGCTACATGAACTCAACTCAAGCTAGAGGGCTTAGTACAAATATGTTCAACTGTATGTGCAGTCAACCTGACAAGAAAAAAAATTAAGATAAAAGTCTCAAATGTAAATAAAGTGTCCTCAAAGAACACATCTTGTGTTTTGGTCTCATGTTTTCTTGGCAGAAGATCTTGCTACACCTATCACGTGAACCACCACCCTAAAATTCAACCAAGCAACACCTTAATGTCGCAATAATGATCCCATATTTAGTTTACTTACTCATTTACTACAGTATTCAGGTTCTCTGTCTGACCTATGAAGTGTCACTCACCTCACTCATACACATGCTTGGACCCACCCAGCATGTGTATAAGGACTCACAATGGATTTCTTACCACATAGAGTGACAACACACAACTCCTGCAGGTCTAAACTGATTCTCAGAATGATATTCAGAAAATGCATTCAACTTGAGCGACACAGCTAGGACCCATGGAGCTCCTTTTCCACCCAGACTACATTACAGGGACTTTGGCCCTGCTTTCTGATATTTCAGCTAATAATTGGATTGACCATTTGGGAGTCCTCATAGACTGTATACAGAGCATTGACCTTTCATACTGAAACTGAAAGGTCAATGCTTTCATTGACCTGGAAAGGAAAAAACTAAATAGGTGCGGTACCTATCTACAACTGGTGATGTTCTACTCTGACCCAATGCCAGGGTGACAAACATCACCCTATGTCTGTGATAAGACATAAAATGTATTTCATTTCTTCAGATTTAAACCCATTTTAGATACACTAACATGCAGCTAGATAAGAAAAAGGACGACATCAGCTTTAATAGCGGCACTCCCAACTCTCCAGGTCCAAGCTACCTTATAAGGTTTGAAAGCAGCTGATTCAGGTAGAGTTGTGCAAAGAGCTGTTCAGGATGTGACATGCTACTGAATCATTTTTGTAAAACAGTTCTAATCTTAAGGCATTCTGTGGAGTTTGTGCTGATGAGAGGCATAGAGAAACTCCAGCTGTTAAAAAAAAAAGAATCTTGATGTTCCAGAGGGCTGAATCAGCATGACTCACGAGGGTTAAGTATTTAACAGTTTACCAAAATGATAAGGTACTTTAGAAAACTCATTAAAAATCTGATGTTTAAATTAGAAATATTTGAGTTCAACACATTGCAATACGGTAATAAAATGAGTTGGAAGTTTTCATTTACAGCTACACTCCATAATGATATGTCAAGATTCCTGCTTCTTGTAATAAAGCTATAAGTATATGCAATTTTCCAGATTAAAATTTCTCCAGGGAATTAGTGTGTTTTCTTTTTGTTTCCACTGGGATTAAATTCGTACATTGCCTTTTCTTTTTCTTACATATAACACATTGGTGAATAAAAACACAATAGCATATAATCAGCTCTCAGTGTTGGCAATGCTTGCAGTCCTTTGTTGATGACAGGTCACACAGCGGAGCAGCTGGCCCTTCTTGTTTTAATCATCCTGCTCTGACAAAGAAACAAATAATTACATTTCTTATTATTTTTGCCTTTACCTTCCCGGTCCTTCCAGTGTGATTTTTCTTCCTATTTTCACCACTTTCTCCTTGAATCAGTTCGGGACAAAGTAAATCCGAGTTATTCCAGCCGGGACCGATCCGCCTTCATCCTCACTTCATCCATCCAGCGGTTTGGTTTTAAGTTAAATCAAGTGTTGCAGTCCTGAAGGCTGATGTTGGCGCTGCAAGAGGCTGTCATTGTCCGTCATGTGGAGAAATCACTGAAGGGAAAATCCTGCAGAGGCATGCCTGCTGATGGAAAACAAAGAGGAAGGAGGAAAAGTGGGATCCTGGAGTATCCCGGAGAGATGGAGCCTCCTCTCTACTTCCTACTACCAAACTTCCATCAACCCCCACACAACAACATGGCCGACCCAGCCTGCGGGACTGGAGCCACGCAGCTGGAGACGCAGACACTGAGCCGTCTGGTTGCAGCTGGTCTGAGCGCAGCCGCGGCGTGAAATATTCACGTGAAAAACCTTATGCTGGGTAAAATAACAAAGAGTAGAAGGGAAATAGGTGAAAACAAGCAGACCGGCCAGTGGAGAATTTTTAATCTCCAAAAAAGGAGTATTCACTCGTACCGTTCCCATTCACAAATGTAAATTTGTGGCGCCCTCTGCTGGTTTTATACGTTTATTGCATGTCAAACAGTAATATTCACTGAGTGAATACTACGTAAAAGAGCATTTTACGTAGTCTAAGCAACATTTGAATTTTAGTTTTACTTCTCTGCAGGCTGCTTACTGAGAATAAAACATGTTTGATGTGCGTTACTAGTCATTTTTGGTCCTGCAGCTTTAATGTGGTTTAAAAACTTTGTAAACCACATTTTACGTTACGTTTCAATGGAACCTCGCCGACCCCCCAAAATTGCTCTTAAGAAATGTTCCTGTTTATGGTCCCCTCCCAATAATGAGATGGGATTTACGCCCTTGTGACCAGCTTTGTAGTTTTTTTTAAATGCACATCAATATATAGCAATATATTGCAAAACGCAATATATTGTTCAATATATTGGTCTTTAGGCCTTTTATGTTGAACTTCTTGGAAACAGTCTTTGTACAAAGCTCTAAAAAATATTTGCTAGTCTTCTGAGTAGGCTAGTGTTAGAGGAGGATCAAAATGTAGACAGTAGTTCGGGAGGCTCATGGTAAAAAGTCTTTAATAAGGAATATGAAAACGACTGACAAAAATCAGGAACAGGAAAGAGAGGTACTTCAGTTCTGACGAAGATAAGGAAGTGACAAATAAACCAGAAGAGCAATTAGAGATTAGTACTGGGATTTGGGGAAGAGTGTTTGCTGAGAAAAATTAGGATATGTGCAACAACTGTACAGAAAGACAGACTGAGGGAAAGGAGAAAAAGAAGCAAGTGGGAGGAAGAGAGAAAACAAACCTCAACAAATAGAAGAAGACCCTGAAACAAACATAAACACTAACAGAAACAAACATAAAACTCAGGAAGCCCACCAATGACGAGAATAATTGAACTAACACAAAGAGAAAAGATCTACGTAAATAAACAACAATGAAATGATCGAAACAGAAACATAATTGAAAACCAAATGTCTAACACCTAAGGACCATAACAACACTTCAACCAAGTCAAAAGGATGCTAATGATTCCTTGTTCTAGTGCTGTGGAAGAGATCCTTACTTGATCCGGTACCAAAGAAAGCTCATCCATCAGTCCTTTTGACTCCCACTTGAGTGAGTAGTCAAGTTTGATTCAGGCCTCCCCTGCCTGCAGTGCCTGACCAGGTGATCAGCAGCAAAGGGGTGCCACCAAGAACTATACTCTCCCCAGTATATAGTTTGACAAGTCTGCAGATGCTGCTGTGCCAGTGATCTACAGGAAGCTGAGTACAGAGATATGGTGGTGGTGGAAACCATTATCTTATCTTGAATGTGAACAAAACATAGGAGATAGCTGTAGCTTTCAGGAGAAACGGGAATAGATCAAACACTATTTCCATGATGGGAAATCAAGTGGAGGTAGCATTAGAGTGTAAGTTCTGTAGAGAGTGCTTATCTAGACAGAAAACTGGACTACAGCTGCAACAGTGAAGATGTTTACAAGTAGGGATAGGACAGACTGCAGTTCCTGAGGAAATTTAGGTGGTTCAGTTTTCGCAGAAAGGTATTGTAAATCTTCTGGAACTGTCATGCAGAGAGTAACCTGAACCTCTGAAGCTGGGTGTGCAAAGAAGGATACTGTGGGGCAACAAAAAGCTTAGTGGTAGAGCAAGAGCACCATGCAAAGGGGCTACTGTCCTGAATGCAGTTGTCCCCAGCTTGATTCCTAACCCTGAGAATTGTTGCACGTCTTTCCCTTCTCTCTATGCCCTTCCTCCTGTCCAGCTACTGTTGAATACCGGCCACTAGTTCCATGCAGTCTTTTTAAAAAGATGCTTCATAAAATGAAGCACACAACAGACAACTAAGCATCCTCTTCAAAAGGTAGCTATAGAGAGCGTTTTCAGTCAGAGATATTTACAGATGGGACTGCACAGTGGCACAGTTGGCAGCATTGTTGCCTTGCAGCAAGAAAGTCCTGAGTTTGATTCCCGGCCCGGGGTCTTTCTGCACGGAGTTTGCATGTTCTCCCTGTGCATGTGTCTCTCCGGGTTCTCCGGCTTCCTTCCACAGTTCAGAAAACATGACCGTTAGGTAAATTGGTCTCTCTAAATTCTCCCTGTGTGTGCATGGTTGTTTGTCCTGTCTGTCTCTGTGTTGCCCTGGCGACCTGTCCAGGGTCTCGCTCGGAATGTCAGCTGGAGATAGGCATCAGCAACCCTCCCGACCCCACTAGGGACAAGGGTGTTAGAAAATGGATGGATATTTACAGATTTTATAAGGATTTATTTGTGTGTGTGTGTGTGTGTGTGTGTGTGTATTTATTTAGGTTTCTGTTCTATTGAGTCCTTGTGTTGTCCCAGTCTACGCTTTGATTGTTTACACCTGTCCCTTGTTTCCCCTGATTGTCTTTAATCCCACTTGTGTTCCCTACTCCTTGTCGGTTCCTCGTCTCATGTCTGTCTAGTGTCAGCTGTCAGTTATCATTTGATTTACCAGTTGCTACCAGACTCAGAGCTTTTGTCACTGGTCATCTGTGCTTCCTGGATTTTGTGAAATTTTTTCTTCATTAAAACCTTCATCATTTACACCTCGTCCTGGGTCCAACCGAGTTTTTACCTCACCACCACAAACCGCAAATCATGACAGATTTGCTGTAATGCAGAGATTACAGGAGACACTTCCTGCCCACAGAAATCACCATCTATAATGTCTGTTTAAAGAAACTTGGATATTTTGTATTGGAGCTTTCAATCCCCCTAATGAGTATTAGGATAGGACCTTTTATGAGAACTGAACTGAACTTATTTCATAGGAACTGATAGAGATGTCAATTGACTTTGCTGCCCATGACTAGGTTAAAAGCAATTATTGCATAACATTAAATGTTGAAAAACTTGTCTTGGAAGGTTTACTGATAGGGTATTGTATTGCACTAATTATTTTAACCTTTATTGTACTTCATAAAATCTGTCCACTCTCTTGTCTGCTTACATTAAATGATTACTTTTATCTGAAATGTTTACCTACAGGACGATACACCAGGAAGTTTAGTGTGGTTGATGAGCTATTCCTGCCATTAATTTATCTATGATGGACCCAGTTTATTGACAAATCAAGTCAATTATCTTGCCACCGATGAATTCTTATGAGGTGTGATCATTTTTAATTTTGAGTTTATATGAAAACTCCACCATGATTAACTCAAAGGAGATAATGAAGCTGAAATTGCAAATAAAAACAGTGCACTGTTATCTTTGCACATGGAATAAGGAAGTGTGGAGCAGGTGTATGACGAATGAAAAAATATTAAAATATGTTTCCATTTTTAAACTATGTATTGTACAATCAAGACAAATGTCTCTTTGGAAATGCTGTGTCCTCTTTATTGAAAAGATTTCAGGAACCACATTTTTTTATTTTAATTTTTTTTAAATCATATATTCAATAATAATGGTAAAAATGTTTGTATCCATTTTGATACATTAGATAAGTGTGTATTTCAAATCAGTTTCAGGAAGTTGCTACAGAATTATATGCAAAAACTAACTTAGTAGGCTCCATGGTTATGTCATTTCTTTTGCACAATTTTTTCCCCAGTGAAAGACGAAGGACAATAAAAAGATTACAGTTTAATCTCAATGTTCAGAAAACATCTAACACCAAAATAATAAAAGTTACTTGGTCAGAATTCACCAATCTTTATCTTTATTTGTCAAAAATAAGATAATGCGTTTGAACAAATGTGTTGTGGGAAAAAAGGGTAAAAATGTGTTTGAATTCATATTTCTTTTTCTTCTTCTTATTCCGACTGTGTCTTTTGTAAGATGTCACAAAAGCACCATAATGCCGTTAATGCTTTTGTCATTTTTTTCAGACAAAATAAACAGTAGATAACAAGCAATAAATTAACTGTAGACTGAACAAGATAGAACTTTCTGACTTTTATTTCTTGAGTCAGTTTCTAATCAGTTAAAAAACATATCACATTAAAAAGTACACAGAATTTCCCAAACTAAACTTTACTTATTATACTTCAACAGTGAGTCATGTTAATTTCCTGGAGATGAACACTGACCACAAACCTTCACATTAAATGTAATGATTTACAACAAAAGGGCTTCCTTTCCTTTCCCCGCAATGAAGTCAATTCCCCACCATGTGACAGAGGGTCCACAATGTGAGCAATGCCACTTTGCCCACACACCTTTCAAAATTGATCACCAAAAACGCTTGTTCTGTAACCACTTGAGCTAAGAGACAGCAACATCAATAAAATTCTTAAGACACAACGTACCAGCTGCGGAGACAGCTGAGGCTATTAAAAGAAAACAGAGCTAAAATTAGAATGAGTCATATGTTCCTCTGCTGTCTTGTTTGAAGTGATAAAGCTCAGTTTTACTCCATGTGGTGTAATATGATTACTGAGACCTCAGCCTCTTGGAAAACAATATGAAGGTACATCTGAGCAAACAGTGCATGTATTTATTTTGCAATAGTTATCAAAAAACCTGGTGCCATCAAACATTTTGATTAGTGAAGTGTAAGGCAAATATAATACACTACAGTCAGCAGGTTTATCAGTATTAAACATATGAGGGCTTTAAAGGTTGCAGTGGTTCAAGCATTGGTTTATTAAAGCTAAACATTCATATCTGCTTTATGCAGGCTGTAATTAGATCCACATATCCTGCTATAATCAGAAGAAGAGCTTATTAAGAGATGATTGAAGCTGAATGAGTAATCATCACTTTACAATGATTACTTAGATTCATTTCAACATAAGATAGTCATGGAAATGTTATGATTAGCTGCTTCAGTCATAATTACATGGTTAAGTGTCCAAGAGACAGTTGACCTATTTTTACACATCAGAGCATTAAGTATATATTTGTGTCTAAATCAGTTCAATGATACTCTAGCTCATTCTATGCAACTTTGATTTAAGATTGGTAGCTAAACATGCTGATTTTCTTGATCTGTCTTAGACTTGTGATGCATCAGTGTGCATTTTCTTCCCATAACCACTGGGGTGCAGTGCTCACCCAGTACAAGAAACAGAGTTAATCTTTAAGACGTTTTTTTTTTTCTTTACATATTCCCCTTCTTCTATCTCTCAAGAATTTAAATTAAAGCATTTCCTTTTAGCTAAGCAAACCATCACATGACGTCAAACAGCGGAGAAGACCGAAGAAGTCTGAATCACCTACTAAAGATTCAACACATGGCCCTGATGATGCCTGCGCAGAGGAAAGGCATATCTGACTTCTAATGAACATGGTAGAGGGAGAAAAATGAAAAAAAGCCAAGTTAACACAAGTTTTAATCAGAGTTTTAGTCTTATGCAACTTCACACTTCTGCCCACAACTTTGAGAAAATACATTTTAGTCTAATTTTGCTCATATGGCAGTTTCTCAAAGATGTGGAGTCCACTGGAGAAGCTTGGTGTTATCCTGCCCGATCAGTTCTAACACCAGTTCTGATGAATGTGTCGGCCTCTTTTGTATATTGGACAAATCAAATGAACTACATGACCTAAACTGTCACCCACAGAAGACATAGATTTTCAGTTTAATAGTGTTCAAGAACCATCGAGGCTTAAGCCACCATGACTGGAAGCAGCTTGAATACTGGTGTCACCGTCCACAGTGACGCCAGACAGGGAGCTGAAAAAGGAGATTAAAACTCTTCCCCAAATTCAACACCTTCAAGCGCAAATTATATTTGATTTCAAATCAAATCAAATCAAATCAAATTTTTATGTCCAGGTTTGGAAAGATTGCGCTGTTGATGCTTTGATGTCTATAAAAAGCATTTAGTTGCATTGCAACTTGCTAAGATTCATGCATCTAAATATTACTGGAGGTTTATGTATGTTTTTGAGCCTGTGTGGAATAAAGAAGAAGTTACAATAGATTGAAACTTGTGCAAGCAACCAGTTTTAATGATTTATTGCAGTTGCATGTTGAATAGTAAACCACAGGTCTGAAACCTGTGGATGCCTACCTTCCACAATGGCTCATAACGAGCCAACAAATGTTTTTAAATATAGATATAACAACTAATGCAAGTTTTAGAGGTTTTTCGTGAAATAATTACATTAAATTTCCATGAGAGAATGACTAAAAGCACCAGTAATATTTGTAGACTTGTTTTTCCTTGTCATTAGCTTTGAAAATGTGTGTTTTATTATTTCATTTTTGCATAATATTTCACCACCCTCTATTGAAGAAAATGCACCCATTTTCTTTCTACACAAGTTTTGTAAAATAGAACTATCTTTCAAAGTGGGAAAATTCAGGTTTCACAGCAGCAAGTTGAGGTAAACAAGAACTAAAACTACAAAAATAAGAATAAGATACAGTTAGAACAAATTTACAGCATGTAGAAAAAATATACAGAGCAGTTATTCAGAAATATGCAGATGAGGAAGCATATGTTTATATGTTTTCATTCATTTTAAAACTAAAAATAGAAGTTAAATGGTGTTTTTTATTTCTTTGAGACTTTTGCTCTTACTTCCGTTTTAACATTTTATTGATATTGTGTATTTTCTTTTGTCTTTTCAACATTTCTTTTTCTGTACCGCACTTTATCACAGCTGTTGTTGTTTTTAAAGTGCTTTATTTTAGAAAAATAGTAATATTGTAGTTCTTTAAAAATGACTAATTCTATTATATAGATTTATCAAAAACTTTTGAACAACATGCTTCAGTACTGAGTTGCGTGAACTGCTTAAGTGGTCAAATGGAAACTTAAAGGAAACATAATTGAAAGTAGCCTGATAAAATAAATTACTTCCTCCCGTTTGTGTTGTTCTGGCCTCTAACGCTCATTTCAGCACTTCCAGTTGCGAACAGCTCCTATCCTGCCCACAAGAGCCTCCGAAGGCCCATCACGTGACGCTTTTTATGGCGTGACGTCAGCTGTTGACATTAATTCACGGTTTAATTAATGATGATGTTTGAATTGAAGAGCCATTTCATCCTTTCTTTTTTTTTGTTTTTTATGAGTCGGCTCTGGGTCTTTCATTGACGCGGAAGACGTCTGCGCTCTTATGGGACAGAGAAAGGGAGGGGGTTATGACGCAGCCATCCACCTCCACACCCCACCTCTAACTCCCACCCCTTCTGCCAACATGATAAGTGCAAAGAGACGAGCCTTTCGAATTCATGGATAAAAAACCAAAAGAGAGGTAACTTCACAAGACTCAGGAAAGTTTTGACAGAGACAGCAGCTGCTGCTGCTGTGGAGTTTTTTGTCCCGTCCATGAGCTACTAAAAAAAAAAGAAAGAAAGAAAAAAGCTGAGCTGAGGGCGCACGGTACGCTGCACAATCCCAACAAGGACGCTGAAGATACACTTCCCAGAGAAAGAGAGTGAGAGAGACTGAGATAGAGATCCTATCTCACTCTCAGCTGAGGTCCTCGGAAGATCGTGTCTATCGTCTCGAAACTGGTAAGAAGAGGCGCTTTTACGCAGCGTAAAAGTGATACAATCTTTGATTAAAACATCTTCTGATTATGTTTTTTTTTTTCTTTCCATAAAAATCAGAATTTAATTTAATCCAATAATATCCTTGGGATCACTGTTATAGTCTCATGGTTATTTTTATTTTTATTTTTTTCCCCCCAGCAGGACCATGTCTAGTAAAGCAACTTTAGCACTGCTCATCTATGGAATCATAATGCATCACAGCATCAACTGCTCGCCTGTAGGAATAAGCTTTCCAAGCATAAGGTATGTAGTCATTTTAGCACTTATTTATTGGTAGAACTGGTTGAAAATCCCTTTACTGTACAAGCATAGCAGCAAGTACGAGGTCTACAAGTTATGTCTGTGAGTATTACAGCTTATTACAGGATAACATCAACTGACAGACAATCTATAGGGCTGAGATACATTTACCAGGGAGAGGAGGTAATGTAGTTTAGGCTCCTGTGGCACAGCCCTAGGCTGACCTGGCAATTAATCAATAAATCTATCTGGATGTATAATTAATAGGAATTAAACTGGAGCAAAATGGATACAATAAACAGCAATAAGACACTGTTTCCTGTACAGACACTAAAGATTTTACTCTTTCAAATTAAAGTTTGTTTAGGTTGTAAAATTCTTGTCTCCTTTTTTAAACATAAAATTTTAGACTTGACAGTGAGCTTTATGATGAGGGTGGCAACTCCTTGCCCTCCCTGGATTATGATGGAGATCAGTTGGAAGTGAGAAGCCCCTCTTCTGTCGCAGATGATGTCTTCACCATGTTCTACCCATCAGAGAAAAGGTAATTTTGTTTTCAACAAGCAAAACTGGAGAATAAAGCTTTGTCATTCATTAGTGTATGAGACATCCCTGTTGAACATGTTGTTTCTGTATGTCTGTCTATGTATCTGTTCTGTGTAAAATCAATGTATCGTCAAAATGTTTCTGTAATTCCCAGCGGATCTTGTATTTCATTTGTCATAGTTCAATTCACTATTTGGAGATGCCTTTGACAATTTCAGTCAGAAAAAAAGCTTATTATAAAAATAAATGTAAACAGAAGATAAGTAAGACTAACAACTTTATATATCATATATATACCATCTTTCAATTAAACTATAATATTTTAGAATAATGAACATAATTATCAAAATCTCATGATTTCTTTTTAGCAGGTTTGTCAAATTTTTATCTGAAAATTTGAGCTAATTCCACCAAATAACATCATAGGATGGATATTTGCTGCCCTGTAGAGTTTTAATATGTGCCGCTACGTTAAGTGTGTGTGGTGATTTTTACTGTGTGGCTATCTATATCATCCCAGAATGGAAAGGCATGCAGACGGCATGTTTAATAAAGCCTACAGGAAAGCGCTGGGTCAGTTATCAGCAAGGAAATACCTTCATTCTCTGATGGCAAAACGTGTAGGGTAAGAATCTTCTTGTTCGTCTCTTTTTTTCTTTAAATCTGCCGTTTCTCGTTCTCTGTGCGTCTTTGTTTCTGTGTGCTGGGTCTTTAAATGCTCATAACTCATGCTGTAATATGTCTGTGGTGTAATTGTTTTCCCTCAACATGATGCCAAATATGTGCCCCCACCCCTTCCTACTAAATCAGCTCATGAAATCGCCAGGAAGAGGAGCAAACTGTTCTTTGATTAATTTCGGAAGTGTTACTTTTTAAGCTGGCTGCTATGGAAAAAGCAGTCAGGGAGAATTAAGTTAAACAGTTTTAGATTTATTTCCCTCTGAATAATTTATGGGACTAAGTCCCAGTGGATTCTGATTGGAGGGAAATGGGTGGATACAGTTTGTGGAAAATGCACACTGAAATCCCTAATTTTATTTAGGATTTTTCATTCAAGGTCTTCTCCTGACACTCTTAATCAGCCATGTTATTATTCTAGGGTTTTAGGGTTACTGTACTGTACTGTATACGTGCCCAGCACAGATCCTCTGTAACTTGGCTCCCTATTTTATCTGCTACAGTGGGGGCAAAACGCTGGACGACAGCTCGGAGCCCCTCTCTAAGCGACACTCAGACGGGATCTTCACAGACAGCTACAGCCGCTACAGGAAGCAAATGGCTGTCAAGAAATACCTGGCGGCGGTCCTGGGGAAAAGGTACAGACAGAGAATTAGAAACAAAGGACGGCGGATGGCGTATTTGTAGCATCTCCCACTAAGCCTCCTGAGTATAGAGAACCCCTCCGCCCCCCTCCCACAAAAAAAAAAAAAAAAAAAAAATCAATGTGTTCAGTCCCAGATGAAGTCATTTTGGAGATTTTACCAATCAGTGGATCGCTTTTTGTGTTCCTAAGACATGTATTTATGTATGAAGTAAGCCATTAAATGAATGTTTTGATAATATTGTTTTCATTTTGTACTTGAAGCACTTAAGGATGCACTTATTTCCAATGTGGACCATTTTTTGTTCATTTAGGGAGAAAATATGTCCCTGGTCTAACATGAAAATCTGTTCTGATAGTTTTGTCTTTTAAGCTTTTAGCAAAGACATAGAAACAAGAGGGAAATAAACAGCTTAAAAGATAATCAATGCATTAAATGCTGCTTTTTTCCTCCCTGAAACATGACATTAAGAGTTTAGTTGTCTTTATTCACAACAGCCTTGAAGACATAGGTATTCAACATATCCTACAAGCGATAGACTTTGACGCCCTCCCGGACGGGGATGAGCTTGACGCTTTTTTGGGAGACTGGCTGAAACAGTTTTCTCCCGAATTTGCGGTGAGTTTCCGGCTCTTTCCCGAAACTGGGATTTCTCAAGTCCCTCCTTCTTTTTTTTTCTTTGTTCTATTCTTTTTTCTCACTTTGTGAGGTTGTTTTAGACTCTCGAATCAAACTCTCCTTTCACCTCATCTGTGCTTTTGGCTCACAGACAACAGGAACGCAGGTTGCTAATGATGATGACTAGAAAAGGAAATTGGTCAATCTGACATAATCTTTGAGGTTAAAGTGGCAGCTTAGACTTTTTAAAGAGAGGTAATATAAAGATACTATCTACCTGTAGTGGAAAGATGCTGCACAATAGTGAGTTTGTAGGAAAGTTAATATATCCTCTGAGCAGTAGAAGGATATATTGTGTTAATAATGGCCACATTAACACAGATATTTTGCAAAACAGAAACTGGTGCATTTGCACATCACGTCCACTAGCATATGACGTTTTGCCAAAGGAAAAAAAAATTAACTTTGAGAAATATTTTCTAAAATGAATACTTGAGATATTTATGTGGGTGCTAGGTATCTGAGTGTAGCAGACACGATAATGTAGTTGCCCAGGCCACCTTTGTTACTACAACAAAAATGAGGCATATTTGAATGTCTTTCCACATCTGCTTCACATTCTCCTGATTTTGTTGTTAATAATTGATCATTGAGGGGGAATTATTGTTAATGAAAACAGTAGCTGTGGCTGTTTTAGGATAAATCTGTTGCCTAACACAGCTTTGGCCATGCTTAGGATATTTTCCTTTGGAAATTTGACGTATTGTTGATGTTACTGCCACCTGTTGGCAGAGCATAGGTTTTGCAAGGTTGCTAATTGTGGAATCCCAGAGACAGTGCAGATGTGAATGTGATCAAAAACGCAGGAGAAAGAGTACACGTAGTTGTGTAGCTAAATTGAAGTTTACAGAGACCCAAGTAAAGAAAATAGCCCAAGCTAATGGCCCTATACATTTTTTTGTTGAGCTTTTGCACACTTTAATGACATGCTAGGCTAATGTAAGCGTGGCTTCTCTATATTTCACATAAAACCACTGAAAATTGTATTAGTTGGGGTTTCAAGTGAGTTTGTGTGAATAAAACTTTGAGTAAGAGCAGTTCTCCCACATTATAAACCAAATACTTTATTGTGAACATTGTAATTATTTATGAGCAGTGATTTAGCACAGCTGCAGCCGAGTCTTCTCTAAAATAGAAAATGTGGCGTGGGTCTAGACTGACTTGCTTTTCAGTCCTGATCTAGTTTGAAATCTTTGAGAATGTTGATATGGTGCATACTAGGTTTTAGTGTATTTACTCTGTTGCTTATTTAATTCATATCTCGTAACACTTCCAACAATCTGCTAATTTGAAAATACAGAATCCCAATTTCAATAAGATTAGATTCACTTACCAACTAATATTTCCTCTAATTAAAGTATTTCGATCAAACTGAATATCACACAGCCAGTGAAAAGTGGACCCTTTTCCCTAAAAACATGTCCTCCAGACACCAAAAGTATTGTTGTTGTGTTCTCTTACTACATGGAAATTGTATTATTCATAATTTCTGGTTGTAAACACAACGCCACCTCCTGAAATCAGAATTCTTTAGTATCCAAAGTGGCCTCTGTTCATATAAAACCTAGTAAAAGTTACAGGTAAAAACTACTTATCAGCACTCATGAGGTTTTGCATGTTATTATTCCAGTGACACACATAGTGCTGACAGAAAGCAGGCTCTTTCAGTGTTCAAACGTATGAAATACAGAGAAATTTCTTGCTACTGGCTGCTACATGTAGGATTAAGAAGCCTACATGGAGCTTCTTAATTTGACTAGATGAGGACCTTTTACAGTGACCTGGAGAAAAGAAGCTAAAATAAGAGGAACATAGGCTTCCCTTCACACTTTATAGTTTGATTCATTGCAATATGATACATTAAAATGATGCAAATGAATGACCATTAGCAACTAAACGAGGAGTAATTCTTTTTAAGATTCATATTTCACTAGAAAGTCTCTAATTATAATTCTTATGTGCCTTAGTGAAAGTGAATATTACAAACCTTTAGTATTATCCCGTCACTCTCCTACATATCAACCTTGAGATCAAATGCCATAGGAAGATACAGCAGCATCGCCTTCTTATGAATTTGACTTGTAGTATATAATATTTTGATCACTGTCTAAACTAGCTCCAATGACTGGTTAAAAAATTCAACAACCCTGCAGATCTCATGCATTACATGTATCATAAATATGTCTGTCTGCTACTCAGATATCACTAAAAAGACCCAATATTAACAATACTTAATCTCATAACATCACGCAAAAGCTCTGCCTGCACTGAATGCTCATCACAGCAAAAATACTTTTCCCTCTAACCTATTCCACAACCCTGATCCCAATGCACATGCACTGTTCATATTGGGACAATCAAAACTGGCACATATATTTCAAAATCTTGATGCTCCAAAAATCTGCTTGATTTCCTCACACCGTGACCCATGTAATTAAAGTTTTTTATGCCAACTACATGCATGTACGGTAAAAAAACCAAAAAAAACCAAACATGTTAAACCAATTAGAAGAAATACATAATGCATAATTGAATAATCAAATTAAAATGATGCAAAAACTGATCTCAGTTAAAATAACAGTAAAGTATCTCAGCTTTGGTGAGAATTTAAAAAAAAATTACAATAACTTTACAAATGACAGCACAATAAGAGCCTTGCAGGTCTTCATTTACAAAGGTAGCTAAGTTAAGATTTTTTTCTTTTTACTTTTGCAAATTTCGCCTTTAATTTTCATCTAAAAATAATTTAATCAAGCATTATTATTGTGTTGTGTCTGAGAATTGGCACACATTAATTAATCCACTTTATATTAAACATAGAAGGTTATCAGTAAATATAGTGTTGAATCACCAGGTGTGAACATTTTTAGAGTGTTTTAATGAGGTAAAATTAATTAAATCCCTGCCCCTTTGACAGTTTGTATTAAGTTTCTACTGCTCTTTGGATTTGTTCAATTTTCAACAAATTCATTAAGATATGATACCTTTCTGCCTCAGACAAATAAACATATGACTATTTGTAAGTTTACAGTGCCTCACTGAAATGAGTCCATGTCCCGTTAGATTCAGATGATTTCCAAAAGTAGAAATTATCAGATTTGAGAGGAGGAACAGAGAATTCGTTTTTACTTTTTCCTATTTTTTTCCTCCCACTTCAGCAATGTTTACAAAGAGATCCTCCACTTTGACCCATGTAAACTGCCAATGCTTTGTATCTACCAACTTCAATCCAATGTGTTTGGAGATTTTCTCTTGTCTCTTTGTCCATATAATAAGTCTCAATGACATTTCAAGCATAAAAATCCACAAAACAAACAATACTTGTTACATGGTTTTCTCCATCAGTTTGTTCTGTGTAAAGGACTTACAAAGTGGTTTGAACTCTGGATCTATTGTGCTTCCCTATTTTCTGTCATGTGAACAGCTGTACAAACTCCAAGCAGACTGCATGATTAAAGTAATTGCACCAGCTCATTGCATCTGTGCAGACAACTAGATGGTTTTGCTTGCTTTCTGACTTCTGCGTACATACATATCTACCATTGCTGGATGTTTTGTGCTCTGTTCTTCTCACTTACTCTTCTAAACAAGTAGTTTGTTGGACCTTGTTTTGATTGTACTTTATTGTTGCTTAATCTGATGGAACCTATTAAAGCCTATTATTACTTTTTAAAGATACTTCCAAATAAGCATCTTATGATATCTGCCTGCAAATAGAGGCACAAAAGCTGCCATAAGTGATGACATATTAAGGACGGAAAGCACATAAACTGAGGGGAAGCAGGCAATATATCTGCTGATTTTCAGGCAATGTTAACCAAACCATTACTCACTTCCAGCTGAGTTAATCTGAAATATCCCCAAAAGTAAATTTATTTCAGGAATTCAACACAAAATGTCAGTTTCAAGTATTAGCTATTGTAGATTCATTACACATGGAGTGACATATTTACTTTTGGGTTTGATGAAAATCTAATGAAAAAAAAAGCATTTAGACTAAACTAATTTTAAAAAAAGCTAGTTGTCCAGCAGATAGTCATTACTATGCAGCTCAAATAGGGCAAGCCACAAAGAAGCCTCCTATTTAAAACCTTCTGCAGGCAAGTCTACCAAGAGAAAGTTGAGTGGAAGAAAAAAGTACATTAGAAAGAGGTGCACAACCAACAGAGATTATGCTGCACAGAATGGCTCTGTATAATAATGGATTTCATCTCGTCTGTACTGTAGGTTCTGGTGTCCTTATTCCTCCTATTGATAGTGCTAGATTCAGAATTGGATTGCTGCAGTTTCAAAGTGTGTCACAATCATCCCATGGTTGTAGTCATCCCACTACTACTTGTGCATTTTCTTCTAGCACAATTTTCTCTTCAACTCAGCTTTCCTTAAATGTGAGAACAAGCAGCTTCTCCAGTGGTTTATCTTAATTTTAGGTGCCAATGATTGCTTGCTGAACAACTGCCAAGTCGTTGCTTTTCACTTTGATTGTGTCTTCTATAACCTTGCATTTCTCTGTTAAAAGTTTAATGTAATGTTGAATTTTTTTTTTAAATATTGAGTTTGGGGATTTTATATCATGCATGCTTAAATCAAAATATACAGAAACTTTTCAAGATGTGTCACTTAATGTGTAATGAACCTGGAGAGCATATGACAAATTTTTAAAATTGAATTTCTGAAAGAAATCACCTCATTGACAATGTTCTAATTCATTAATTTCCTGTATGAGGAATAAAAAGAGAACAGGATTAAAGTTGTTCCATCCCTCTGTTACTGTATCAATTTTTCTTTACAGGCTTTGTGACGCAGCGGAGCAGTTTGCAGCTGTGGTGCCTTGCATCGACTATAACAAAAAAAAAAGAAAAAGGAAAAAAAAAAAAACAATAAAAAAAATGCCATGAATCATGGATGGCTATTTAGTGGCCCTACAATGCTGCACATCTTTGGCGCACACTTCATCACAAATTTTTTTGTCATTTTCGTCTCTGTGTTTGGTAGGATCTTTAACTGCTTAGACATCAATTCCTATTGCACTGCTTCTCGTTTGGCACTTTGTTTTAGAGCTCTATGTTTTTGTGAAAACAGCGGGGGAGGGGGAAGGTGGCAGCTCCCCGAAGAAATATGACATGTATGATAATGAAAGCGCCAATAGCCTTACAAAAATGAATTATTCTTCAGAGATACATACATATATATATATATATATTTACTGTGTGGAAAGTGAATATTAGATTACTATAAAGTTTGAGTCAATAAATGTCTGAAAAAAAAGGTGTTGTATGATTTGTATGAATAAATTTTTGTAAACAACAAATATTTTGTCCAATCTTTGAAGCTAATAATATCTTGAGATGTGAATTTATCTAAAAATATGCAGTTTTTCAGGTGAAATATACCCTTTATGGGGTCTTACAGAATAAAAGAAAAAAAAGATCAAAGCTGAGCTGTGAATCTTTGAACAGAGTAAAACAGCAAACAAACATTCAAGTTAAACTCGTCATTATACATTAGGATGGCATGGATGTTCTGTACCTCAGATATAATCAGCAAGCCGAATTAACAAAATTCAAAAGGGGAAAGAGAGGATTTAGAGACTCTCCTCCCGGTTTTTCTCAGTGACTCAGTGGTTTTTGGCGGAGGAGCTTTGACACCAGTTGGCCGGGTGTCTGCCTCCATTTGGGACAGCATGAGTAAAAGGGAGACGTGGGAGGGATCACCCAGCCCGCGCCACACGCTGTCTCGGTGCACTTTACACCTCCCCTCCTGCAGCAGGCGCCGCCGAGGGCCTGTGGGGCCTGCAGGAACAGTTGGCCGTGCTCGGCTCCATGGAAGAGAGCAACAATATGAAGCAGAGGAGGCTGCATACGCAGACATCAGGGGATACATGTGTAAAAAACACATTTTCACAATCTATGAACGGTAAGAACTTGCAGGACTTGCTTTTTTTTGTCACATCCAACAAGCTGGATAAGCAAACAAATTTTAAAATTTACAAAGATTACCTATCTTTGTGTCAAGTGTTATCGAGCCACACACAAGCCTGATCTGTAAAATTCAGAAATCACTTAAATAGAACCTGTCTGACACACAAGAAGTAGGTAAAAAGATCTGAATAAGCAAACCATATGTCAGAATGTAAACACATTCAGAACAGATTAAATTGCCAACATTATCATTCTAGATGGGGTTACAAAGTCATTTTCAAGGCTTTGTGACTGTAGTGAATGGGTATGTAATTTTCCTTTTGGATCAATAAAGTATTTTTGAATTTTGCATTGATTCAAAATAAGAGCCATTAAACAGAAATGAGGGGAAAAAACATGAAATATTGGTTAATCTATAGCAATTGGCCTGCCTGCTAAAATTTCTGCAAGAATCCATGAACGACTCATCCAGAAGTTCACTGAACTAAGACCGCCTTTCAGAAAATGAACATCATAACCACAGTTAAACACGGTGGTGATGGAGTGATGGTTGGGGATTATGTTGCTGGTTCAGGACCTAAGAGACTTGTCATAATTGATGGAACCATGAACTCTGCTCATGGACAAAACCTGAAGAAGAAATCTCAGAAATCAGTTTGTGACCTTGAGCAAACTTACATGACCTGCTCATTTGCTAAGATCATCTTAGCCCTGCCCACTGCACTTCCTGAATTCATTCATATTGTTATATCTCCCACATTACATGGTTAAAAGCAGCACAAATTTTTTTACGTCATCTCACAGAACAGTCACATTGACGTATGGGAATGCTGACAACACCCATCTGCATTACTATGTTGAACAGAGGCTATCTTAAGTGTGAATGTAGACTGTAGGAATAATAATTATAAAACCATGAAAAAAGGATATAAACAATTATTCCTTTGCATTATTTTGCAAAAAAATATTTAGGGTGATAGAAATAATGACACTTATCCATGCTACAGTCATGGCCAAATGTTTTGAGAATGATTCAAATGTTAATATTTACAAAGTCTACTGCTTCAGTTTTTATAACGGCAATTTGTATATACTCCAGAATGTTATAAAGAGTGATCAGCGAAACAGCAATTAATTGCAAAGTCAATATTTGCCTAGAAAATGAACTTTATCCCCCAAAACACATTTCAACTTCATTGCAGCCCTGCCTTAAAAGGACCAGCTAACATTGTTTCAGTGATTGCTCCATTAACACAGGTGTGGGTGGTGATGAGGACAGGGCTGGAGATCAATCTGTCATGATTAAGTAAGAATGACACCACTGGACACTTTAAAAAGAGGCTGGTGCTTGGCATCATTGTTTCTCTTCTGGGAACCATGGTTACCTCGAAAGAAACACGTGCAGTCATCATTGCACTGCACAAAAATGGCCTAACAGGAAAGAAAATCACAGCTAGAAAGCTTGCACCTCAATCTATCGCATCATCAAGAACAGATCATGTGAAAATATAATATTTGTGTCATTCTCAATACTTTTGGCCATGACTGTAGACTGCATATTTGTGGTTTAACTGTATTATAATCTACATTTTTTACTCTAACTCCTGGAACTCTGAAAATCTGAAAAAAAATAGTAAATTATAACAATTCAGAGATGTTGGACCGTTCCTCATGAAAAAAAACGATCACGAATATTAGAGAAAAGAATACAGAAAAACAAACTGAGAGTGTGCTATAACCATTAAGTCATGTTCTATTTGAGAAATTACTTGATTCTACAGATTTGGTAAAATTTGATTAATGAATTATCAAATGTGAAACATCCCTTTTAAATCTGATTTTGGATAGCTTTTGTCCCTTGAAGAAGACGCTTGAAAAATTACCAGACTGCTAATTGCATTGTTACCAGATGGCCAACAATCCTGTAAAAAAAAAAAATAATAACTTAAGTTTATATCCTGTTGTAATGCAAACTCTGTGGGTGCAGAGGCTGGCATTTAAAACTCCACCACCCACCCTGGTGTCCTCCACTCTGTTCTTTCATCACCTTTTTACATGCATGTCAGTGTCAAGGAAAGACATTTAAAAAAAAAAAACTTTTAGGTTGACATTAAAACCTTATCATGGCGCCTCCTGCTACAGCTAAGTTATATTTGCAGAAGGTTGGTGGGATGGTGGTCTACGCGGCCAAACAGGCCTGCCACCTCTGAGCGCGTGATGACCCCCCACTCAGACACGAGGGCATGGCTTAGATTTTTTCTGTAGCTGCGTCCTCAGTTCTCAGTGGAGCTCAGAGAGAGGATGATCAATGGGAGTGATCTGATTCCTCCGGCCCGTGCCAGACCCTTTCTTAACCTTGCTAACCCAATCAGCTGCCGTTGCCAAGCAACCAGTCCCGGGAGAATGCGTTGGGAGTGGGTGGTGTGTTGGTGGCCTTCGTGAGAAACGAAACATCACAAAGGATGCATTTCTCTCAGACGGATTCAGCCGAAGCTCCAGTGTCTTCTGCAGGCTGAATGCTGCAAACACGGAGAGTCACACAGTCTCCCGCTTCCTCTCCCTCTCTCTGTCTGTCTGTGGTGGAGAGAAGGAAGACTTTGAGTAATGCAGTGATTCATTACAGTGTACAGACAGGCACACAGAGTGTAACTAATGCTTTTGCAAGTGAATCACATGGAAACAAAACGAACCAGACATAAAGCAGACCAAAAAAAACAAAATGCAGAAATTGTTACGAATATGGAAAGTAGTAAGAAGTTACCTGAGGAAACACCTGCAAACATGAGAACAAGTTAAGCTTAATTAATCAAATTAAAAACTTAAAAATAAAGCACATGCATAGTGAATAAATAAATCATTTAAGAAGGCAGTGTTGGTTGTTAATTTTCCAGCAAACCTTTTTGGTTCATTTTATTTTGTCATGTCAGTTACATGCTGATTTAGTATAAAAATGTAGCCTGATGTTGGCAGCCATATTGCTAATTAGTTACAATCTGAGCTACCAGCAGACTACACCTGAAACACCATGAAATGTTTTCTACTGTATTTGATCAAATTTATGTGGATTGAAAATGATGTTACTCTATTAAAATGTTCAGAAATTGATTGAGACTGTACACTGTCTGACTGAAGAGTTTATGATGAAATGAAGAATTGGATCAAACAAAGCCACTGATGGAGGTTGGGGGCAGAAATCGAGCAGTTATTTCTAAAAAAATAAATTGTTTTGCTTGGTAATTTAACTTTGTAAATCCCTCACAGAGTTTGATCAGATTTATTTGGTTCTTATAGAACTAAACTCTAAGAGTTCACTCCTTCACTTTAAAAAAATGAGAAAGCAGAAAGTGGAAAGACACCCAAACTATGTGACCTACATCAAACATTTAAAAAGAAAAACATGCCACAGGAATTGGTCACAGATGGAGACAAAACCCTACACAAGGAATAGTGTGTTCTGATCCGGCAAATTGTTAACGTTTCTTTTTACCAATCTTCAACATTTCTTTACCTGTGTGACAACAGCAAATCTGTTGTAACGCTGCGAAGTAAAAAGAAATACCATGAAAAACATTTTTCATACCAGACTTGAGTCTTTCAGTGCCCCTTCAACATGACACTTCTTTTCAAGGGCAGAAAAACAACATATTTTTTTCTTTGCTAATGAAAATTTCCAGCGATAAAAGAGTAACCTTGATGAAGTCAATACATTCAGGGTATTTCATTTGACGCCAGTCTAGTGTGATTAGAAGATACTGTATTTTTGTGTGTAAAGCAGACATTACAAAGCCTGCTGTATGAGTTGTGCATTATTACAGGCAGCCCACACTCTCTACAAGCCTTTACATGCTTCCCACAAACTTGTTCTCTCAAAATGACAGAAGAAAAATTGGATTTTTAAAAATAAATGGTGGAATATTTCCTGGAAAAAAAGATTGAAACTTGACCATTTGCTGAAAAAGCTTTTTTTCTCTCACTTTGAGAGAAAATATTTTTCTTTTTTAGATGTCCTAGCTTGAATTAAAAAAGGATAAGATAAAACCTTTTTATTTAGCTAAATATGACACATTCACCACAGAATAAACTTTTAAGCCAGTTACAACTGAACAAACACACTTTGAAATTGTTACATTAATAAATATGACTGAAGTTGAAAGATAGCAGTTCTCAAAGACTAGAGTTGGACACTTATGGTAGCATTACAGAGGTTGCAACAGTACCAAATAGTTTCCACAAATGTTTTTTAAATAGATGTATTTTCTTACAGATATATCTCACCCTAAAAAGGGCGAGACATTGAAACCTCTCAAAAGTCTTCCCATGTATTCATGTAGCCAAGAATATTTGGCATAACTTCATAGATAGTTCAGGATAATCTAAGCCAGTTTATGAGGAAAAGGAAACCTGCAATCTAATAGAGGAATGAGTTTGGTCAATCAGGGCCTTATATGTTGTAGAAGAGGCTAAAAAATGCAGCTAACATAAAAGACAAACACAATTTCCTCTTTGTATTATCCTATTTTACTTTCACCAGAGGCCTTGCAAAAAATGGAGTACATTTTTTTTCAAAAATATTTTTAAAAAGTTGCAGTAGTGAAGTCTGGAAGCAAAAATACTGTTTAGTATGTTGCTCTATTTATGAATATTGCTCAGATGAAGGAGTTTTGTATGGGAGGTTTAAGATATATCCTGGTAAAAAAAAAAAAAAAAAAACTCCAGTAATTTTCATACCGGTGGTGTTACGGACTAAAAAGCTTCTTCATATAATGTTCAAGTTAAGACCGCAGATTTTGTCTTTGTTTGAATAAAAATAAAAAAACGAAAGGATTTTATGTTTTCAAAACATGCTGTACCATAGAACACATTGATGTCAGAACTAGGAGGTCACAACAGAACCCAGAAAAACATCTAATCCACCACAGGCCTCGCACTCAAAAAATGTGAAGATCTCTCAATAAACTCAGCTGCAGCCACAATTAGCCACCTGTTTCTCATCCAGTAATCAAGTTCCCAGTTTATAATCTCCTCCCTTTCATTCACTACCTGCTGGATTATACTGTTTGTTCGTGTTACTCCTTAGTCTCACATTGTTTTACTTGTCCTGATTTCTTTCCTTACCTTTACCAAAGTTCTGCATTCATTTTCATTGAAAAAAAGTTCACTATATCACACTTCAAACAGGATCTGAATCTGGGTCCAATTACGGCCAACGCCAATCCCTAGCATACAGTAAAATAAGACTCATTACCTCCTCAGCACAAATGCGTAATGACAGTTTTTGTCGATCTAGCCATCCTCCCGTCATTAACAGAGTAAAAAGTTCATTGCACGCCATGCTACATGGTTGATTCTGTTTATCTTATTTTTTCACAGCAGACTGCATGCTTCTTTTATTGATCGCTCTGAGAACCCCACCGAGCAAAGTTCCACCCCAAAATCATAAATACCCAACATTTCGCAACCATATTCCTTTTGAACCTTCATCTGCAGTACACATCGGTTGCCATTTATTGAGTTTTCCTCCAGCTTTTTGCACTGTGCCTCTCCTCTCCACAGACGCATGCAGCACATCAGAGCCCAATTAGCACTCTCCAGCATAAGACGTCACTCACGTCTGGGGGCTTAGAGGCCAGAGGTTGGGGAGCGTGTTCCTGGACTCGAACTTGAGCACTGTACTCATTACTGAGCTTGTCAGGTGACCCCTGATGTCATTTTGCTCACATTGTTAGAGATGCTGTTGGTCTCACAGCTAGACTGTACTCGCACTCCCTCTCACATTACTGCACCATTAATATGTATCCACTGTCATCACACTATCGATCGATCCATTAGCAGAGTCTGTTTCTGCATGAAATCATCGCACAGAGATCAACTTTGAAACTGCAAAGGAATAAGAAGCTTCCAGATTCTTACAAAGGCTGATGTTGAAAATAAAACTCTTCTCTCCAGCTCAGAACTTGCTTGTGGCCACAAAAGTAGACATAAAAGCAAACAACAGGACAATAAATTGTCATCTTGTAGTAAATGTCAGTTCTTGATGCCCATCATTCACCTGACACCAGCAGAATTGTGGTGATAAATCAGTTCACCTGCTTGCTCTAAATCCTGTTAAAGTTAGAAGTTGAGTTAATTTATCTTCCCTCTGCTGACGAAGAAAAAAAACCTGTGCTCTGCGATGGAACGACTCGCACTACAAACAATAATAAATGATTCACCTCTAAAAATAAAATGAAAAAAACGATTCTGTTGCCTCCAGCAGGAAGACACATTTCTTTACCCTATCTTGATAACTTTGTTAATCTCTAGCCTTCTGGTTTTCTCAAAAACCTTATCGAACAATACATTATCATTTGCAAATAGACAAAGTGATAATGTCTCTAGATGTTTTTAGATTAGACTTTCATACCTATAACCAAGTTTTGCACAAAAGCATTTTGTGCTCCAAAAACATTAAAGTATAAATCTCTCTCTAAAAAAAAAATCTATTTTGTAATTGATTTTTTTCTTTTTTTTTCAGTTTGTAAGGTATTCTAAAATGTAACTTCTTTAAAGGAACCACTCTTAAATGTTTATCCCTTTTGGCAGATAATGCAAAACCCTCTTGGTGTTAATCCTCATATTTATCTTCGTCAAAGATTTTGTCCATTAGCCTCCCTAACTGTGATGTAAGTGGCCTCGCCTAATATCATTTTACGGATTCCTCTAACTCCTCTAAGCGGCCCCCTTCACAGCAACACCCTAATAAGTAGGTGATGAATAGAGAAGGTAATCTGTTTTTGACTCTAGCCTAAATATATCTCTAAATTATCTGAGTAATAGTTACATGACTGCTCCAATCTGTTTTGTGGAAGAAATTAATTTCCTGTCATACATGATTAGTAAGCTCATTCTGAACCGTATCCAGGTCAAAGTCGAGTAAATGAGTCATTCATCCCGCTTTGGATTTTACACATCATTAACGTTCCTTTGGAATGAAGTCATCCGTTTGGCAATAGCGGTAAATGTTCAGGATGATGCTGATTTTATAGTTCCTATTAGATAGCAGCAAGTAAGGTTTAATCTCCCGAACGGCTCGTTTGTTTACCTAAAAAATGAGTCAGTGGGTTAACGATCATAAACAGATGTTGGACAAATTTGCACCCACGCACCAATCAGGAACACAATAACCTTTTGTCTACAAAACATGCATAATTACGCGACTGGCCACTGACCTAAACTAACCTCTGGCTGTTTGATTAAAGTGGCTTCATAGTCGCTGTCTGAATGAGTGTGCTATCACTCTTGTCATCTGCGTCGCCTGTTTCGTATGTATCTTTAATATCTGCAAGGACTAAAATAGAGTCACTATCTTTAGCTGTTCACAGTTCATCTTTGCAGTCAGTGACTGCTCCTGAAATAAAAGTCTCTGTTCGTAGTGTGGAAGTGTTGATGAGGCAGTGGGGAGCAAACGACCGAGAAAGCAGATGAAGGATGTTGATAGCATAGTTTTGTAGCTGAAGCTAAAGCCAAAGGAGATGAGCAGAGCTGTGGCCTAAAGTTTTGATAATTTTATTACATACCATACAAAAATTTTAAAGTACCCCCACTACAGCTTTGTTTTGTTTTTACCTTCTTGGAACACTTTAGATCATCAAATAGGTCTTGCTATCTCAGACAAAAAGCTATTTTCAAATTATGATTCTTTTTTTTCACACAGTGCCAAATTGGTTTGGATACCTTTTTTCTATCAATAAAATCATTGATTTTAAGCCACATTTTATGCAGATTGCCTTTGTCTGACATAAAATTAGTTTGATGACCTAAAAATGTTGCGACTAAATAGCAGAGCAGAAAAAATTTGAAGAGGTAGAAACTTCTTCGCATTAGAAGAAATCTCAGAAGCACAATTATTGAAGAATCTGAGATATGTAAGACGAAAATATGTGGTTAATAAACAAAACTTTATGATTTTCTTCAAGTTTGAAGTTATATAAATCCCAGGATATTGACTGTTGCATATTGTTGCTTTTCCAATCTCAGCAGAGCAACAATCCACCCCCATTACTGTCTAGCAGTGAATTGTACAGCTAAGCTTAAAGCTTATTTAAAAGACAGAGCATGCCATATTTTGTGAAAGCAGTTTTATTTTGGTGGTCCAGAAGATGTTGAGAGCCAATACTCCTGGGTGTTATTTACTGTATATTCTTCCCCTTTAATATTTGCCAAGCAGCATCAATGAGAACCACAATCATACCCTGTGGTGCTGTTTAAAGATAGATATTTGTACTGCAAGAGTCAAGGAAAAGGGCAAATGAGAGAGTTGAATACATGGTTAAATGTGAATAGTATAAGCAGAATATTAGCCAGGTTTTTGTTTTCAAACTTTTAACAAATATAAATATGACAAATGTGCTATGCATTTGTAATCGGTCCCCTTAGCTAACGTTTTGTTAAACCATCATTCACAGAAGTTACGACTGCAGTTGTTTTGGGGTTTGTCTAACAGGTCCACACATCTAGATATAAATTTAACCATTTCTTCTTAGCAACATAACTTTCCCTTAGTCATAGATGTGGAACTTTGTAGATGTGTAATTTTGTCAGAGGTGGATAATTAATTACATTTACTTGAATAACTTTTTGGGAAATAATGTACTTTTAGGAGTAACTTGCTACACTGTACTTTTTACTTCAGCTTCAGTAACATTGTGAGGTATCACTACTCTTATTTCAGTGAAACCTACTGTGAATAACTTTACTAAATGAGGTACAAATATATTTGACCAAAAATGCATGAGACACAGTTTTACACCTGTTATGTTAAAGCGATACTTCTTGTTTGTAGACAAGCTTTGTTGTCTAACACTATTTTCTATTTGCTTAGTCTGTGGCTTCATTTGGAGGTCATGTACCATAAATAGTAAAAATGATCACTGGAAATAATTTTCTCTGCTCTAACATTACAGAGTGCAACTATTAGTTTGACATTTTAAATAGTAAAAATGACTTGGAAAAATATTCCTTCTGCTTAAAATTTTAGGTTTTGTAATTTCAAATTAGTTTTTCAATTACCAGAATATGCACATATGTTTATATTTTTGGTCTGTCTGATGACATCACTGAAAAATATTGAATCAGATGTTATGATTAGTTACTAAGTACTTAAGTTACCCTTTACAAAATACTTTTTTAATCTTACTTGAGTAATTTTTTGGACGGCTACTTTTTACTTGAGTAAGAATGTGTTGAATGTGTGTTACTCTTACCTGAGTACAACTTTTAGCTACTACCTACCTCAGCATTATATATAATATAAATAAATATATGGTTTCTACTGTATTGCTGCCTTTGGCAGAAAGAACACTGACTGACAGCTGTTGCCTTTACAGTTAACAGCTTTGACTTACAGCTGAGAAGTGCTCTAGTGTTTAATTTTCAAGATATAGTTTTCATTTAAAGTTAATACAGTAATGTGATCTGAGCTGCCATGAACTGAATGGTGGATCTGATGACTGTGCTCATTAGAGATTGTGCATGTTCTGTCAGAGACATTTTCATTTGGTGAATCTGTAATGGAAGACGGGGCAGGGAGGCATGAAGTTAACCTGCATGTCATTGACTCATATAACCTTAAAGTTTATGGCCAAAGAAAAGTGAAAAAAAAAAAAAATCCAGGTGGGAGAAAGCCACCCTGAAAACATTTTATCACCAGCTGTCAATCTAACTTGCTCTATTTATTACAGAGCATTACATTTAAAAAAAAAAGGGGGAAAAAAGCAAAAGATGGTGGCGACAGTGGTAGAATAATGTCAAAAACATTTCTCCGTGCTATGTTTCATGGATAGGATTGTTTCCTCATCTTTAGCTAGCTTGAACAAGGACTTCTCTCATTATCGATCCCTTTGATGCTGGGGTGTTTTAGTGTCAAATGAGATTTGTCTCACCATTAATAGAAGTAATTGGCAGAGGCTCTCTCTCAGTAATTTACTCCCAGCCAGTGCCACATTGCTTTATGGTGAATAATTGCTCCTGTCTGGCTCACCACTGTTACGGGCAGCATAAGTGTAGGGCCCTTGCAACCGCGAGGACAATGATCCTCCATCCGCTGAGCTCAACCTCCATCTATTGTAATCTGTGCCTATATCATGCTTGGAGCTAAGCTTTCCCCTTGCATTTTGTTTTGCTGCTAATGGTGGGAAATATCAGGGTATCAAGAAAATGTGTAAATATTTGATGTAGCGAGAATTGATAATGCTTTCAGTATTATTCTTCTATAAAACCTGGATTCAAATGTTCCCCTTTGAAAATGTTTGTTCATAAAAACGATACCCCACCAAAGCTGCCTGGGAATAAACAAGGGAGGGAAATCATACTACTTTCTCATTAAATAAGTGCAATGTGTTCTTGAGACAACCTCGCAGCACAATAATAATACAGGCACAAAAACATTTTAATAATGTGGAGCTGTGGAGTTTTTATTCCCCCTACAGAGCCCAGTCACATATCCTCGTTGTGTACTGATGAGCTAATGTAAATGTTGCTATGAATATTAAAGTGGAAAGATTGTTTATTCACTGAAATCTTAAAATGGATATGACTTCCATAAAATATGTATTTATGGTTAATATCTCTTTTACATGTTTCATTTGTTATTTTTATATTATTTTTATTGATTGATGGGTTTTTGCCCTATTTTTGTTTTGCTTTTTTCTCTATTATTACTTTGTGAAACAGTTTGGTCATCTTATAGATTGATATTTAGATTAAACTACACAACTGGTAAGAATTTAAAAGATACATTCTTTTTGAAGAAATACTAAACCAGAGAAAAAAATGTTTTAAAATGATTAGCAATGTGTGGACTCATAAACATGTACTTCTAGGCATTGGCAACAAGGTTGTTTTGATGAGATGTCAAAGAACATACCACAGTGACTGGAGTTTGCATAGAACATACAGTTACACAGAGCTGCTTCTTCCAAACTTGTTCCTGCACACTGCCAATCAACTGGCTGAAAAAAAGGCTTCTGCAATGTTTCCGCTCTTACAAGAAAGACCTATTTGGTCATCTGAAAATAGATCTAGTGTCAAAAAACAGAGAAATTCAGGACTCAGAAACTAAATGACATCCTTGACCAATGCCTTGTGCTTCAACATTTTAATTAAAAACTGATTAGCATTCTTCTGTGGGAACCGTTATATTTTGTCAGGTGTGCAAAGCTACAAAATTCACAACAAACAGCTGTGTGTTCTTGGTTGGTAACATAATGCCAAGCTGACAAAATTGTTTGTTTAAAAAAAACCAAAAAACATACCCTGTATGTAACAACCACAAAGTCCAACGTATTTAATGGGAATCTTATGTGATGGACCAACATGATGTGGGGCAAAACTGTGAAGTAGAGGAAAAATTATATCTGATTTTAAATGTCTTTACATACAAACATCTCATCAAAGTTAACTCTATAATTTAAAAGTCACCTAATTAGTAAATAGTTTTCCCTTTTGCAGTTTATTTGTTCCCACTGTTAATACAGCTGCTCTCTGTAAGTCAAACAAGGTTTTCATGGAGCATGGCTCAGTTAATAATTTCAAGACAAGAGTATGGCAGGACTACAAATCATAGCTGTCAAACAGAACATTAATCAAAGAACATGGAGCTACTTTAGAACAGTTAAGATCAAGAACATATTTATGTCTTAAATTGGTCAAGACTTCAATTTAATAAATAACATTTGTCAAGATTTGTACAATGATGCGCGTAGATGCTGTTTGTCCAATCTAACCAAGCGTGAGCCATTTTGTAAACGAGAATGAGTAAATATTTCAGTTTTTAGATGTGCAGAGATGGTAGAGGTATGCCCTGAAAGATTCATCTGCAACTGCAGCAAAAGATGGTTCTACCAACTATAAAATAAGGGGTCTAAAACAAATGCATGCCATGCTATTCAGATTCATATTTGTGAAGGTTAAAAGCTGGATTATTTTGTTTCTATTCCACTTGATTTGCTTTGCGTCAGCCTGCCATAAAAAGTCACAATAAAATGTGCTAAAGTTTGCTCCTGTCATGTGACAAGATATTCAAATATTCAAGGGGTATTAATTATTTTCCAAGGCAATGTAATTGACCATTACTTGCATTATTTTTTAGTGATTGCTCCTAGAACATTTAGTTAAGTAGGGTGTGCAGAACTGAAGAGGAACCGACCCTTATGGTTTGGCTGACTTTAAAGTCCTTCACTGTCTGCTGACAGTGTCCCAGTTATACATGCCTCACAAATTTTTAGCTCAGAGGTAGGATTTGAATAAAAATGTCATCAATGATTGAGTGATAAGCTAAGTCCCTGTCCTGTTGACACTCACCCTTCTTTGTGTGTAATGAGTTGGCAGACTCCTCTCTGTGGAAATTTGATTGTGAAGCTGTGACCTTGCTGCCTCTCAGTAGCTTCATCTGGGGGATGAGGACTTCAGTGAAGAGATCTTTAGAAATTAGAAAGTAGATGTGACTGTAGACAAAGTGGTGTTGAGCAACACACCAAACAAAAGACAATTCATGTCAATTTAGAGATTTCCACTCATTTTTAAATGAACTTTGTTGAACTGGGTCATACTCTAAAGCCTAGACTGATTAAATTGATGAATACTGGAGACCTGGGGTGTGACTGACGGCCCTAGCAGGTGCAGTAGTGTTGTTTTTGCTGCTTGCACCACAAGCAGTCAACACCTGTCTGACACAAATTCAGCAAACAAGAAAAGAAAAGTTGGTTAACTGATTATTTTGTCATTCAGTGTTGAATATTTCCAAAGTGTTTTAATTAGAAGAGTTGGTAAACAGGGGTTTTGGCACTGTCAAATTATGGCACCAACTTGAGCTGCAGTGTTGTTGTGGTGGCCAATTAACTGGAATTTGGCTCTGGTCAAAACTGTGACCAGGAAACAATTATTGATAAAGGCCCAATTTCACTAAACAGTACCAGATATTCAAGCAAACCATAAGTGAAATATTTATTTAAATATATCTTATAAATTTGTATTTACATCAATCTATCCACAATTTGTCATTTAATTTCTATTACTTCTTGACCTGTTAAGTCTGGAATTTTTTTATTGGCTTTATAATAATATTTTGGTATTTGCTCAGTTGGTTATTTAGCTAAAGATGAAATGTGTGAAAAAGTTTCAAAATATCAAAATGATTTGTACAAAGGTATATGACAGGAAAAGGGTACAAAGTATACACAGCTTCATGCAGAGTCATATTCAGTAAATTAGGCTATGTGATGAGGCTAGTTTATCAAACTAAAAGAACATTTTGAAAATAACAAATAGGTTGCAAATTGCAAGTTGAAGGCTTTTCTATGAACTCTTAGCCAACAAATTCAAATTATTGAAGTTACCAAAAAGGACTTTATGTAATGGCATTATGGGACCCATATCATTCGAGGGTATTCCATGGTAATGACTTAATGTAATTTATGGATCAGCTGCTTAGACTGCAGTGAATTTCACAGATGAGGTAGGCGGATAGAGAGGATTGAGTGTGTGAGGAGGCTCATGACAGCGACAGGCTAATTTGCTCATGTTCATTCATTACCTTCATTAAAGTTTGAGGGGCAGCGCAATGCTCACCCTCTGATTTACTCTGTCAGTCAGAGCTATTATTGAATGATCAATTACTCACTCTTCTTCAATCAGTGCTGTGTTTATAGCTCAGAGAGAATGCATATACCCAAATAATGGATGCTAAGACAAAAAAAAGAGGATATAAAAGGATAATATCAATTAAAAGCTCCAATTTTCACCAACTTAATGCAGCCAACCGGAAGCAGGAAAGACTTTCTCTGTAGCAGATTTACACTTCTGACTGATACATTTGTAGTGTTGTATCCCACCCAGCAGCCCTGTTTTTAGCAGAAGATGCACAAAATTCAGAGAACATGATGGTCACAAAAATACATACTTAAATAAACAAACGAGTGGATAAATCGATAGCATAAGACGTAGAAGTGTCATAACACAAATCGGCAATAGTTCTTTTCCCACCAGGTTAACATTTTTAAACTATTTTGAAAAATGTCATTCAACAAGCACATTGAAGATAAGATTGCAACTTTGGCCTGAATCATGGTAAAACATCTGGTGATCAGTTTCTTGAAAGTGATCAAGTCTGCAGCTGCACAACATAGTGCAGCTGCATGTTTGCATGCAAGAGATGTGGAGAGGGTTTAAACCCCCCACAGGGAAATGGTGGTGTGAACGTGCAGCAACGTCTTACGTTAACCAATAAGACAACAAACTTTAAAATATAAACAAGCTGCAGTGCAGTTTCAAGAATTTTCACAATTTAAACTAATTGCTTATTCAATTTTTTGAATTCTTCTCCACCTAAATATTAAGTGTATATATTAAATAGCTGATTAATAGTACACTTTCCAGTGTGTTACAGTGGAACACAGCAGAGCTTCTTGTTCCTGATGGCCTTGAACTGGAGCTGGATGTCAGGCCCAGAGCTTGATTGGAATTAAGGCTCTACAGGGGGACCCAGCAGTGTTGGCCACAGGAGGCTAATTGGTCGTTGGCATTTAGCACATTGTTGGTCGAAGCCAACAGATACAACTCCCTGCATGCTTTGACTTGTTGGTTTGCCTAAAAGAGCAGTAAACAGCATGAAGGGAGGCATATTTTGTACATTTCAACCAGGGCAATTAGACAACATCGAGCTTGTGTACATGTAAACATGACCTTATTAAGCAGCCTTTCTGAAAAACACTTTTAATAAGTTAGTTGAAAATACTTTTTTTTCACATTTTCTCACAAACACATTCTAAAATAAATTTGAGTACAGTTTTCAGGTCGCAATATGCCCTAAAATGACAAAGTAAAAAAGTGTCTCCAGACATTTTTCTGCTGTGTAAAAATGTTATTGGGAACATAAATATACACATCCATGGTTTAATATTTTTGAAACATCTTGGGCAGCAATGTGAGCTTCATCTCTTAGTTGTGGCTCACCTATTTTAGGGATATTTTTTCTCCATTCTTCTCTGCAGGAGCTCAGTTAGGTTGTGTGGGCATTGTTAGTCAAAGGCCATTTTTAGGTCTTTCCAGACATTTTCAATTGGATTTAAGTCCAGGCTGTGGGTGTGCCTGTAAAAGACATTGTAAGACTTTAAATGAATATGGTTCTTTGCTGTCTTTAAATGCCATTGTCATTTTGGAAGTCTGCTACTCTAAATTGAGGTCCAGATTACCTTGGTGCAGATTTAATGGACGAATATCTATAAAGTGCTGGAGGCGCCTTGTCCTCCATGCCAAATGGTCAAATTGTTCTTAAAAACAAAAAAATATCCCAGCATTTCTTCTAGTAATGTGACGTAATGACAAGGCCATATTGTCCACCCCTTGTCTCTGTTCCAAACGAATGTGTTATCTAAACCAAATCAACGAGTTCTTACCAAAATAAAAATTAAACTACTTATAATTCTTTTATAAGACTTAATGTTCTGGTGAGGATACATTTTTAACCCACTGAATCAAAAGATTTCAAAATCCCACTTACTTATAGACTAAATATGTTTACGATCATACATGACTATATTTCTATTTATCTCCAAATAACCTCTATGTTGCGCAAAAGAACCAAACAGGCTGTGAGTTGTCCACATTCATTCACAACATGGATATGGGATTTCAGAGCTGATGGGCTTTGACCTGCTGGAGTTTCCGGTGAGAGAGTAGAACGGATCAAGTCTTCCTGCAGCCCCATACTGGGCAACAAGGATCTCACTGAGTCATGTGTGTATGTGTGGACCTTGCTTCCTCTTGGTGTGACCGGGTTACCGCAGAGCTTGTCAGTTTCCATCAGCTTGGTGTGAGTGGGGTCACTAAATACATGCTGGCTACAGGTTTATGATCGTGGTAAAGATCAGGAATGGGTGTGAGAAAAATATAATGTCAAGTGATCAATACAGGAAATATTCTGCATGTTTCAAACTTTCAGAGTTAACAGAGACAACAGAGCAGATGCTCTCTGTCCACACATGAATCAAATGAGTAAGGCCTTCACTGGGCATTTTTTACATTTAAATATTTATTTTTATATGTATTCTTGTCTGATGTGCTTTTACATTTTTTAAGTTTGTATTTTTTGCCTTGATCTTGACAAAAACTCACTAGCTGGGAAAAAAAGAGATGCTGTTTCTCAGTGGGGCATTCCAAGCTGGAAGGAGACAACAAGCCGCACCTGTCTTTAGGTAGAGATACATTTCACGTGGCTCAGAGACGGCCGTGCTGCAACGAGATGCATTGTGCCTCATTCTGTGTGAGGAGGATGAGATGAATTGAGATGGATGTCAGCTCGTGCTACTGAAAGTTCAAATGTCTTTGTCTCTAATTAATGGTTTTTGCATGGAGGGTAGGCTACAGACCTGCAGGTTGAGGTGTATCACATTATTGGTAGAAATTGGTAGAAACGTTTACATCAGTCCTGTTACACAGCGACAAAAAAGAAATAGACACTGATTAAATACATTTCAATGTATGTTAAACAAATATTGGTTATGGTTGTTTGTAAAGTGCATTTTCTTGACTACATGCTCCACATTATTTAAAACTATATACAAACAACTTTAAAATCTATTTGCCTTTTCTTCATTGTATTTAAAGACAAAGAGAGAAGCCTCACAGACTGGCATTATTTCTTTTAGAAAATGACGTATGCACCCTTCTAGGCTAATCAGTTATTTTAAAATTCTGATCTTGACACCATGCACTACTTTGAAATGTATTGTAAGTCTGACACGTTAAGTGAACTGGTGCACCAGTTTAATTAAACTAAATACATAAATAAAACTGATACAGAGATAGCAGAACAGGTCTAAAGTTGTCAAAGGAAGATGACGTAGCATTGAGCATGAGCCAGAGAGCAGAAGATAGGAAACTGATAGATGAAACTTTATTGCCTCCAAGCTTTAAAAAAATTAATCAATTTATTGAAATTAGACACTTCTGACACAGTTATCACAACACTAAGACTACAGCAAATATTTTTCTTGGTTAAAAGTTTTAATAAACTCCTTGTTGCAATTATCTTCTTTAAAAGAATGTGTTGAAAAAAGTACATTTATGTCAATGATTAAATTTTGTTTCTGTTATAGCTTTCTGCTTACAGCTAATAAAAACATTTAAGGTTAAAACATTTTATCAGAACCACAATTAAAAAGCAACACAAAAATGAAAAGTAGGTTTAATGCTTGCTTGAAGATTATTTTCAAAACGTTCTCGTAATCTGGCAGTCGGATCTTATCGAAACGCATATTTTAATATATTCAACACGATAGTAGAGATTGTATGGAACATGGAGTCGGCCATTGCTCCATCTATTTTCTATTTTCTCTTAATTAATGACAATTAGGTCTTTGATGTCTCTAGGTGTACTGTGCACTGTCTCCAGAGTACAGACAATACTTTCAATCTAAAAACGTATGTTTTTGTGCTCTTTAATTACTTCCTTGTCCAGGTGCTTGTTCTGTGTCAACCTGCCCCGTTCTTTCGGCTAATTAGCTGCTTGTTTCTTCAACCAGCTTTCACGCTTGCAGTCAGTGTAACACAATAGTCTCTTGGGAGAAGTGTTGACCAGTTGGGCTCTGCAGAGGAGGTGTTGCTGCGTATGGTTGCATACCAAATAGCAAATAGGTTAATCTTTTCCCGTTCAAATAAGCAGTAAAAAAAAAATAGCTAAAGCTGTTTTGTAGCCATATATTTATGTATTTAAATATACGTAAAGGACATATGCATTCTATGTTTGCAGCAGATCTCTCAAGAGTGTATAAGCCTTACATGCATACATATTCAGCATGCTATTGCTATTCCTTCTCTCTTCCTGGCTAGCTAACCTCTCAGTCTGTGTCAGGCCTGAACCAATAAAGCTCAATCTTTACATGTCAAAGGAAACTTTTGAAGCAGCCAATTAGTAAAGACATTTCTTGCAATGATTTCAGTCAAGGCTGAGCTTTACAGGAAAATATAATAAAACACAGTCATTTAAGATTATTCACTAATGTAATGACAGCGTCACCATACCAAACCCACGCATGCTCATCTATTCAGCCCAGACCCACCGCTCCATATTGATCTGACCGACTTATGAATGTACGGCATTGTAAAGATGCATGTTTGCCTCTATTCATCTGTGCTGGAATCACCTGCCATGGAATCAAATTTCTGAAAAAAAAAAAAAAAACAGTCTGAAAAGTGGAGGTCTGGTGGTTGTGTGAAGTTATGTTGCCACCTGCTCAAAGTATAAGTATGTAAGCCTTCAAGTTCAGCTTTGTTGGAAACCTGAACCTGCTTCAAACAAGAATGAACTGAGGAAAATGCTCTGTGAAGTCTATTGCCATATTAAGATAGGACATGTCATTAAATACTCCTTTGCTTAATGCATATTTGTGATCTTCTATTTGTACTTTGCAAATTATATTGTTTGAAAACTGAAACGAGACAAATTCCAAGTCAGTCAATTTTCAACCTCTTAAATCATTTTGGACAACACAGATACTTGTGACAAGATTTATAATTAAATTCAGTATTAGAGAGGTGATTAAAGACAAACTGGTCACATATCGAGAGTTTGGATGAAGTTGGACTACCAATGAGATGGAGCGCAGGTGTTTTTTGACAGTTATTAAAAAGCAACAGCTGAGCTCCCTGATCAAGAGCAGAGCTGCAAAGGCATCTCACGCTGTTGAGCTCCACAAATATGATGGCATTGGAATCTGATCAACACCAGATAGAGCAGCTACCTGCCATTTGATTATCATAACTCTCGCTATGTGGGGAACTTTTAATTAAATTGTGGAAGAGGAAATTCAAGCATGTAAAAATGAAACCAACAGGTAATACAATGCATAAGACTTGATTTGGACAAACTATTGCTTAGGATGCATTCAGCAAAAATATATCTCTTTAATAATCAAACACATGAACATGTTTAGTGTGAATGCCAGCAAAGATAGCTGAGTAATGGAACTTGGATTTTTTTCACATTTGGTCATGTGGACACCACGATCTTCAGTGGATTTTATTGTGATGTCAAGTGACAGACCAACCCAAAATAGCACCTAAATGGGAAATGAAGAAAAACTGTACACAAACTAATGGAGTTTGTGACACTTTTTAGAAATTGAACTAACTTCAAATGTTCTTAGTTTTTCTCTTGTTCTCTATCTAACCAAAAAAATAGTTGCAAATTTAAAAATTACACACAAGTGAACTCTATTTATTAATTAAGTGACTTCAGAATGCAGTTATGCTGGGTTTTATTTACTTCAAAGTAAAGAGAGTTGAATGCAAAATCACCAAATTTTCAGATTTCTTTTTGAACTAGAAAATCTAAAACATGTTTTGATTTTTTTTTTTTTACAAGCCACTTTGTGTCAGTCTAAACTGTAACATAAAATTCCACAGAAACACAACAAGCTTTGTGACTTTAACCACAAGTTCAAGGAGTATGAATACTTTTGTAATACAATTGTATGAAACCAGATTAATTTAGTACAAAGTACTCTAGAATCACGGTTAGCCTTTTGTCTGCGTTGTTTTGAGTTAAAGTGAAGTATTAATGAAGATCTATTTGATATTCAGATGAAATAACTATTGCAGATTTGAATGAAAGGTTGGATTATATCACTGGAAGTTTTTCAGCAGGTGCTCCGACATCCAGAAATGACCTTTGACTTGCACACTGACTTTCTATCATAACACAACACACTGGGTGCTTTGATGGTGCCTGCTACAGTGCTGAAACAACCCTGCCTTTGTGTGTGGGGGGGGGGGATCAACTCCCGAGATGAAGGACTTTGATGTTCGAGGTGTTGAGAGCAGAATCAACAAGCCAACAATTTTAAATAAAAACATCATATTACACATAAATTATTAATCATCCTTTGAGAATTGATCGAATTTAATTTGATATTGAAATATTTGCATTTGAGACATTCCAAAAAGATTAAGTAGAATGCATCTGGACTTTAGGGTGTCCACAGGTTTGATGGTTTCTTGATGCGTTTGTGTCCCTTGTCCTTCACTTCTGTCCTTGTAAGGATCTGTTCCACTCGATGCTGCAGAAAGTTAATGTTTAGACTTGGCAAAAGGTGTATTAGTCCTTTGGTCAGTTTGATTAGTCCTGACCAAAAGTGGACTTTTATACTGTGGCTTTGCTCGCAAAGCTACACAGGTGACGGTCATTGTTCCCAATGGACAAAATGATGGGGTGGGACGGAGCACAGACTCGGAAAAAAATAAACTTTGGAAATCCTTCTTGCTGCATTTTTGTTGTGCACATTTGTTCTGTTATTACAGCTGCAGTTCCATCTTAAATGTCAAAAGCAGCTCAAATCATTCAGGCTTCATGTTGAGGTATTCCCAGCGACAACACTGAAAACTTTTACGAAGCTAATCTGAATGTGTTTGTAGACACTAGGATATCTACAAATAAGGGATTGGGATCATGGTTTTGTTAATTTTATCATAATAACGCAAATATAACATGAAAGATGTTCTTCTTTTGCAATCAAAAGTTCTCTTTCTGATCACTACTTTGATTTCTTTGCCCGTTTCCTCTTTCCAAAGGCCAACAATCCAATTTGCAGCTGCATATTTTACAATTTGTTTGTGCCTCCTCATTGTGGGCTTTGAAGAGACTTGTCGGGAGAACGCCCCTCATACATTATTCATGAAGCAAACGCCCTATTGATTCACCTGCTGTTTAATCTTAGCAGAGGTGCGATTTTTCCCTGTTGTCAAAGTCACCATTACCTCTCTGTCCGCTTCAGCTGTCACACAAAATTACCTGATCTACCCCAGCTCCACATGAGGTGAGTCCCAGGATAAGGAACGAAGATTAAACACTTGTCTTAAACAATAGCAAATGAGACTTTCAGAGCCTGGGACAATTTCAGCAGGTTTACCTCGACAAGGACATTGTAACGATCATGTCACCTCTCAGGGATTTAAATTAAATCTCAATCACATTTTCAGATTTAAATTTTAAATGTAAAAGTAAGAAGCACACCTTGAAAAAGATTTAGTACCTAACCGTTATGCAGTTCTAGGCAAAAAGGATTAACATCACCTAAACCTTTTTTACATTATAGCCACAAACTCTAATGCATTTCATTGAAACTTTATTTCTAGCATACATTTCCATACAAACTAATATGAGTCAATGCTTTGCAGTGAGAGCTACCAATCTTTTGGGATCTCAACCATCTTTCCACCATCTGGACACTCAAATATAAGCTCATTATTTTGGATAAAATAGTTTAAGTTCAGTCAAAATCTATGGAGAGTGACTGTAAATAATTATTCTTAAGTATCACCACACATTCTCAGTTGGATTTAGCTCTAGATATTGGCCAGGCCGTTCTAAAACATGGACATGCTTTGATCTGAACCATTCCTTTCTGACTCTGGATCTATGTTTAGACTTATTGTCCTGCTAGAATGCTAACTTTCTTCCTGGTAGCAATTCTTCTACAGATTTACAATGTCTTCTTCTGTAACCTTTGTGTATTTCTATGTATTTTCCCAGAAACTCTGACCAGTTGCACATCCAAGCAGAAGAAAAACATGCCCACAGCATGAAGCTATTATGATTTTTATTTATAGCAAGTGTGAAAACATGCATTATTTTCTTTCCACTTCAGGATTATGCACTGTGGGTCAATCACATGAAATCCTAATAAAAGACATTAAAGACTGTAATGCAATAAAATATGACAAAGTTTCATAGGTTTAACACTTTAGTTAAAACTATTAATAATAAAAATGCAATATAAATGTGGTCTTTACACAGGTCAAAATATCTGAAAGAGATGTTGTACCTTTGCACTATGAGGATTATATACATATCTACAGTCTCTTTTCCGGTTATCCATATGAATTCTGAATTAAGATGTTTGATATAAATTAAGTTTAAATAAATCTAGACTTTATTTAATTTATTTCTCTCTAGGGAGAATATTCAGGAAAAGGACATTCACTCTGTTGGACAAAGTCTTGTGGTACAGGATGACAACATGGCGGTCACATCCCATCCATTTAGCTGAATGCATTCAACATCATTCACCACCTACTGCTCGGCTAATTGCCAATAAATTTAGGTACTGAGTGAATATTTCATATCACATGTGAGATCAAAACAAGCCACTGGTTTTCAATAATGTTGTCCAAAAAGTGCTGTGGATTATATCTTTTCTGCAGCTAGGGAACACTTGCCCTGCTAATGACATTCACCGGTCCATCAGCGGTGACCACTATTTGACCACAATGGTCAGATGAGGAAACTATGGAGGAGCAGATCTATCATTTCCAGGCATAATTAGCCAGGAAAGCGAAGCATGTGATATATAATTTATACAAAGCATGTTTTCATCCTCATAAATCTTTTGGAGACAGAAAATAGGCAACTGGGAATAGCATTCAAAGCTTTTAGCACCACAACTGAAACTATCACATTTCGAGGTTTAAATAATTTTCTGACCAATTTTGAGGAAATATAAGTATCAAATGGGAAGAGTATTGTTCTAATGACTTTAGAACAACAAGAAAATGTGATTATAATGTTGCTGAATGTTGTGATGGTGATTATGATCAACCCACTTTCTTTCCTCATCCATTTCTGTGAAATTTTCCATTTCAGCCTCTGAAACATGACAAAAGTCCATCAAGGTTAATAAAAGGCCATCCAACTGGCCAAAAAATTTTTTTGCAAATGATATATATCTGCAAAACATTAGAAATTTGTTGTCCCTTCATTATTATCTACTCTATCTGGGGTCGGATTACCACTGTAGCAACTCAAGCATTAGAGACCCAGACTTCCTTCTTCCCAACCATTTGGTTCAGGACCTCTGGAAGAACCCTAAGACTTTAGGTCTACCATTCTAGTCATTTTTTTTTCCTATTTTGATTTTAGAACTTCTTGGCCTTATTTGGTATTCGCTGTGTAATGATTCCTCACAAGGAATCCTCCTGTCATGATTTGATTTGAGACACTTGTGCAGGCAGAAACTGCAGACACTAAAGAGAAGTTTGAACAGTTTTGATACCATTAAAATAATGAAATTCCACAGAGGTTGAGATCAGTAGGTGGTAGTGGTTGTTGGTAATGATTTTCTGATTCTGTCTTTCATATTTCATTTTCTTTACTTAGTTAATCATGAACTATGTATTTGTATGACCACAAATGGGATCATCATAGGTGAGTAGCACCAGTATAATGGTTCAGTTTTAACTGAAATGTCAATACAATGATTCTGAGAGGAAATTCATAAAATTTAAATCTCTTCGCTTTCAAAAAGGAATGCAATGAAATTACTTCCTGATTAGGTAAAATAATGTGCCCATGTTATTTAAAGAGTTTTATTGTTAAATATGACATAGGTTACCACTTCTTACAATTAATAGCGCAATGTCAAGTATTAAACCAATATTGTTATTATTAAAGTTTTGATTTAATCTTTCTGTTTGACATCTTAGTAGATAATATTTTAAAATAACATGAAACACATCAAGTACAAATATTAAATACATGCTGAGATATATATATATATATATATATATATATATATATATATATAAATGATTGTGGATCACAAATGGAAACACTTCAAAGAGTCACTTTTAGCCACGCTTGCTCTGTTGACAGAAACATAACATACATTATTATCAGAGTTTGAAAGTCTACATCTGAGCAAATAAACCTGCATCATAAAAACTGTGCTCACCCAGATGATCAAATAAGCAAATCATCTTCATTGAGATTTTCAAACAAACCTCCACATGGCACAACAGCATTTAATGTCAAAAGGAAATTTGAAAGTCTTCCTATGTTCATTTAATTTCACCCTGACCTAGATTAGATAAAGAATATAACGGCAATATAAACCTATTTTCTGCTTGTGACACAGTGAAGATGTTTAGGGTTTTCAAAAGATCTGCTGAGTTTCATGGAGCAACAGTTTGAAAATAGCATGTGGTTGTATTGTGTTCAGCTTCTTTTACTGGACATCCATCATTGTGCTCGGTCCTTATTAAAATCCAAATATAGTTTACATAAATAATAAGTATGCTCTGTGTGTTGCTATCAGCATTTCACAAGGGATCAACAGACTGCTTGGAGGAAATGTCAGTGTCTGCCAAAAATTCCATTTGTTTGATGTAACCATTGAAGAATCAGACATAATTTCTCTGGAGTAAAAACCAAATTAGCAACTCAGTTTCCATATCAAATGTTTTTTCAGTGTTGCAGGTCGTGATTTGTATGCATTCAGAAAAGAAAGGAGTGGGCATTCAGAGAGGAAATAGTCAGTCTTGTTTCTTTTGTCATTGATTTGCAAAACTTCTGTGCTAAAATAAAGTGAAAGGAGGTTATCATCACTTTAACACCAGCTGTGACAGCTTGCAAAATTTTGAATGAAACAGGTTTCATATAGTAGATTAAGAATCCAAGCAGATTCTTTCGCCGCATAATTTCATTTTCTCACTTTTTAAGGTGTTAAAAGATATTTTCTTTCTTTGAGTGGTTGCTTGTACTTAGACTCCTTGGCAAATAAACATTTTTTTTTTTTTTTGTTTTAGCTTTGTTCATAAAAAAACTGAATTATGCAACAACTGTTATATTTGTGAACAAGGGACGTAAGTGTTTAAGATGCTGTTGAAGTTTTTGGGATTGAAACTTCCATGCATTAGTGGTTAATAACTGTGAGTCGATTGTGACGTATGAAAGGTACAAAAACAATTCTATTTCAAAAACAATCTAAATGCATTCTATTTTAATTAAACTTTTTAACCAGATTTCTATACAGAAAGCTTATGTAAATAATTTTAGTTGCATTCTAGATTACAAGATGGGATTACAAGTCCATCCATCTTTTTTTAAACCCCTCTTATTTTGCCCAATTTAATAAACGAGAAACCAAATCAGAATGTACTGTAAAAAAAAAAAAAAGAAAGTAAAATATGTTGTCAATAAAAGTCTTTAAGGTCTTAAAGTCTTTCACTTCAAGACCATTTAATTTGTCTGTATCATTTTTTACTTTAATTTGTTTTCATTAGTTACACTGCAACAAATTTGCTGTCAGCTGTTTAGACAAACATAACTTGCTCCATTTAAGTAAGGATGAACTCTTCTATCAATTTCTGACATGCTAACGGTCAAATCAACACCAAGATACGAGTCCAGGACAAAGAGGGAGACCCTGAGGAAACATCTCAGAACTGCCTGTTAGGGAACATCTAACCTTGCAGATGGACGGATACTTGTGGAGAAAAAGAAGCTGCATCTGCTCTTTCAAATCTTTGCATGTACCACTGAGCATGGAGAGTGGTGGTTGTTTTTGTCTGTAAGGGATCCACCAGGCAGGTGCTTGAGCCTGGTTGTTTGTAATTGCACTCAGCTTAATTTTTTACAGGCTTTATTTACTTAGCACTGGGTCTTGTTTGGATTGATTTGTTGAAGTGGGGTGTTTGATTCAAAAAGATGCTAATGGTTTTCTGGAGTTTTACAATCAAACCCCGGCTATTATTCTCAATCTCATGAATAAATGCTAAACGACCTAATTATGAATGCATCTTGAGACTAAATTGATGCATTTTCAGTTGCAGTATCCATGGGAGCATTTTTCACATTTTAAATCAATCTTTCTTGGATTTTCCATGCTGCTTGTGACTCTTATTTATGCACATTCACAGGGAGTGACATATGTGGATGCCTTTGAAATCAGGTGGCTATCCTTCGAATGTGAGCTCTTCACTGATGGACCATCTCACGGACTGCAATCCTCCTATTTACATGTAGGAGCATGTCCCTGGCAAAACACCAGAAACTGAGTGTTTGTGGGAATCCGGAGTGCCTGAGTGTTTTCATGAAAAACCTACTCACAATTTTAAGATATGCGCCAATGTCAAAAAATACAGAATAAATATCACATCTCATCTCGCATGTGATAAGTACAGAGTGAACCAAGCTTGTGAATGCAAACAGTTCTTAATTACGTTACTTATCATTGTGTTTACCCAACAGAACAAATGTTAAAACAGACAGAAAGTATCTAAAACCTTATTCAATGTGAGCTTTTTTTATTTTGTATCACAGTCATTTTTATAAAATACTTAAATCTTGACATTCATTCACAGAATGAATTTGAATCTGAACTTTCTACCTAAATGAACTTTACATGCTTTTATATATTCAAATATTAATAACTGCAGAACATTTCCACATTTTACCACAGTCAAACAACAGTCTTCAGTTTGTAACAAAACCATAAAGTCAGACTAAAGTACAGTGTAGCCCTATAACTCTGACCACCTTCCCTGACACTATAAAAGTACTCCCACAGCATGATGCTGATACTACCATGTTTTTCCATGTGAGCGGAGTACTCAAAGGGATGTGCAGTCCTCCTTCTCCTCTGCACATAATCCTTGACAAGTTGGTGAAAAACTTACATTTTTTCTAATCTCTAAAGATCTTCTTCCACATGTCCCATCCATATCTCTCAACAGACTTCAAACTGGTCTTCTTATGGCTTTCTGTCAACAATGACTTTCTTTATACATCTTCCATAAATCCACTACTTATGTGATTCATAACACATGCATATGGTTTTATACTATATACTGAAATGCTGAAAGTAAACTGCCTGGTCTTATTCAGCCCTCCAACGTGATGCTGCCACTGACGAGGATGGTGTGTTCAAGGTGGCTTGCAGTGTTGAATTTTCTTACACATTTCCTTTGCATGCAGGTCACATTTCCAACCTTGTCACCTGACCAAAGAAGCGCAAAAAGAAACATTTTTTTTCTTTAACTGTTCAATAATTTCCATTAATTAAAATAATTCCAAATTCACACTTTGGAAGTCACAGCAAATGTGCAAATGTACACTAAGTATGAAAGATAAAGGTTTTGTAATAAGTCCAACTTTATCAAGAAGATTGCACAGATTTTATTTTCTGTAACAAACATTGCCATGTTCCTGATACTCCCACTTGCAAGTTCCCCTGCAGAGAGACAGAGGGACGTGTCCACCTTGTTTTCAATCATTCAAATAGCCGTTCGGTATTTTCTTTCCCCGCCTGCTTAGCTAACCATGTGTTTGACCACCGACATCACTTTCACACTTGTGAGTGCGTTTGTTTGCTTTTTCTCCATGTGGCGGCAAGTAGGAGGAAAACACACCATTGGTATGGTGTTCCTCAAAATACACTGCATGCACAGATACTCACAGGCTTATGCATATGTTATGATATAACACCAGTTGAATGGTATACAACACAAAAAGCATGATTACTATAAGTGTTTCCATCATGAGTTGGGAATAGCTAGCAGCCACATTTCGGATTTAAAAATATTTTTCTTGACTAGTTTTGTCCAGTACTTCCACATACACCAGAGCCTTCTTCATCTGACTTCTTTGCTGGCTTTATAGCTCTTGTTTTCAAATTCAAAAATACTTTATTAATCCCAAAGGGAAATTAAATAATGATGATGACATTAAGATGACACCTGCAGCACAGCCATACACCTAAGTGTGCAGAGAGGAGATGAGACGAATGAAGTCCAGTCTGGCATTTACTTTATGCAGTTTTCTGAATGGAAACAAAAAAAAAGGAATACTCCTATTTGTAAAAGAAAGTTAAATTGTTCAACAGGCTGGTGTAATACCAGCCATTATTTCAATAATTTTAAGTTTATGAAGCAGAAGCACAATTCCTTCAGTTTCATCTACAGATATTCAAACCCAAACTAAAGTAACTTTACAAATAAAAAAATGTTCATCAAGCTTTATTTATTTTGCTTGTAAGGTATAAGTGCATTTGTTAAAAGGGATTTACTGAACACAAGTTGATCTAAGTCTTTGACTGTCATTGAGAAATCATATTTGAACCTTTGAACGTGTAGTTTAAGAACCTGTAAACTATAGTTTCCACAAGCAAACAGACAGAAAGAGGAACTCTCCAAGTCATTAAAAATACAAATGTCACTTTTAAATCACACTCAATTAACAAGTCATACTTTCCAAGGCAATGTGTGAAAATGAAAATCTGTTATTTTTTAAAGTCATGCATCAGAGTGTCTGAAATCTTGCTTTTCTTCATCTTAGACGGCTGTGAATTAAATAGTATTTCTGAGTTAATGAAAAAAATGCAACAGAATTCAGAAAACAGCTAAAAGTTTCTTCTATTTACCCAATAGATGATTGTTAATGTATTTTAAAATTAATCGCTTACATAGAGCAATGCTGTAATTTGGTTTATATTTCAGGGGAAAGGGAACTGTGCAGGTAATGAATACTGTATAATACACACAATTGACCTGCATGGGTTAAATTACTCCCACTCTCATTTTTAATGTTTTTTTTTTTTTTTTTACATGAGAAGTCTTTAGAAAAACTGCACTTAAAACAGTGTTATTCTGCTGTGTTATACTGTTTCTAAAGCCTCTTTCACACGCTGCCTCTGTCTATTGGCACACTGATCATTATTGTCTCCTAGCTGACACTGGAAACATAGACATGTTGAAGTATCTCTTCTTACTTCACACATTCACTCCTCCTCCTGGTCTAAACCTCCTTCTCTCCTCCCACATACCTTCCCCGCTGTGTGGCGGGACAATCATTCTGCTGCCATTCTTTTCTCTTTTATGATACATGCACTCGTGTGAACATCCAGGCCTGCACAAGCGACGAAGAAACGTCACAAATCTTTTTTTTTAACATTAGTGGTAATTCAGTGACCCCCTCTTTTTGAATTCTTCATTGAGTTTGCTGTTTGTTCATGTGGCAAGAGCCTTAATGATGTTGCTGACAACTGTGTTGCCTGATCCTCAGCTAAATCTGGAGTGCTAATTAACCAAGCTCTCACTCCTGATCTAGCTCCTCTTCCTGTTTAATTTTTCAATGTAAAAAAAAAAAAGCATCCTACTCTTTATTTTGATCTTACTAGAACAGCACTTAACTGAAAATATTTTCTAATTCCTGACGTACATTGATGTTACATTTAATATTAAATATTTTACTGTAACTTTTGTGTTTTTCAAATTTGTTTCAGGCATAAAAACACTGCACGCGCTACTGTATGGTGCTTTTATGTTATCCTGTCTTTGCGTTTAGAGGATAATTTTCCATTATTCACTATTTATGTGACCCATGCATGTCTAGGAGAAGGAGGGCTAATGAAAATAAAAATGTAATGTAACACCTTCACTTTCCTTAAATAATAATTCCTTAATAAGTTATTTAATCCCATTCTGTCAAAGCAAAATGAATCTGAGAATGAACGGCATTAGCACTTGTTCCAAAGGAACTACTATTTGGAATTTCATAACAATTTTAGGCACAAAATAAGAAGTTTGTTTTGAGTGAGTTATTAATGCTTACAGCATTAATGCTTACAGCATTAATAACTCACCACGTTGGGCAACACTCATGAACGCCAGTAGAATATGATTTTTATTGTAGCTTCAGCTTGTTAGCTTCAGCTAACGGCAGTCTCGGTGCATTACTGGGCTGCCGTAAGTTTCTTCTCCCCTTTCACCTCCCCTCCACTACCAATGCAAAAGAACTACAGAGCCCCCTAGCGGAATGGGAGGAGTGAATCCAACAATCTCAGCAGTTTGGCACAGGATCAGTGAGTAAAATAAACTTTATAAATCTGCATTGAATTCCTGGTTGCATGGCCTTCTCTCTGCGGAATAGTTTTTTTAATAGGGTGTTTCTGTTAATAAATACTATATGATGAGCACTGCTTCTGCTGTGACTATTAAATTAATCCTGACACACCCTTTCCCAGAACTACTACATTATTTATGTCTGATGCTTTCACTGTACCTCTTTTTCTCTTCATTTCTGCTCTGATGACTTCACTACAGTGAGCCACAAGACCTGCTCTGTCACTACTTAATCTGTTTCCACCCCAGAGAATTCAAACATATAGTTCAGCTTCTGTTTTCATCTTAATGCGAATGTTTATTGCATCTTTTTCAATTTTGCCGCTTCATTTTTTCAGGACTAAACAAACTGTTACCAGATCCAAGGACATTTGAGATGCTTGAATCCTTCTAAAATCTTTTTGGCCTTGAAGAACGTTGTGTCTTTCATGAGTAACTTGTGTGGAGCGCAATGGACAATTACTAAATATTAGGGGAAAAAAGGCGCAGTCAAAGGAGCTGCAATGTTGAAGACAGAAACAGCACCACGAGGAATACACCTACAGTGGGCTGGAACTAATTTAGTTAAACTCTGTGTGATTACACTGTTTTTTTTAACACCTGCATGTCACAGAGTCTCATTCTTATCTTAGATCTGCAAATAAACTGACATTTCCACCAGATTTACACATATTGTAATGAATGATGTTATTATAAACTGCTAGAAATCTCAGTAGGTTCATGAGTAAAATCCTAATAATTACAGCACGTTATATTTAAAGAAATCCAACTTTATCAGTTGACTACCAGATGTTTCTGCTAGGAGTTAGTTATGAAATAATGGGTATATGTTGTTAATATTTGGAAATGTCTTTATTCCTTCTTTCACAAAAACGCCAGGTTTCAGAAATGTTCTTTAGAGATTTTGGTCTATAAAGGTAAAGATAAAGGTAATTTTATTTATATAGCACATTTTCAGCAACAATTTTTTGGCTGAAAATCTCCCTTTCCTCCTCATCCCAAACATGCTCAACTGGATAAAGATCTGGTGACTGTGGAGGCCATTGAGCCCACCAGTTGGAGGACAAAAGTATGATATTGAGAACAAATAATGAAGCTGATTAACAGATTAAAACATCCTTGTGTTTTAATGAAGTAGATCTATATATCTGAATGCTAAATCCATGAATGATTTATTTTCTCTCATTTTAAATTCACTTACATTTCATCATTAATTACTTGTTTGTCTGTTAGTTCCACTCCCAAGGCTACAGTTTTTTTAAATGACGCAAGAGTAAGAAAGGATGTTAGTCTATTTTGTTTTGTTGTATAAGCATATTTATAAGTCACTTTTTAACTTTTTTTTAACTTGTAGGAGTGCATTATCACCATATTTCACTTGCTTCTTGGTAATTGTTTTTCATTTATGGCATCAAATTTTCAAATTATGTTCAAGTTTCCCTTGCATAGTCTAATTACATGCAGTATTTTCTGAAAATTTGGGGTGTTTTATTTTCTTCAACATAATCTGCTCCAAACATAATTTAGAACATCTACTGTAGAAAAGGAAATAAAAACAATATCATATGGAAATGTAATAATCTACAACACTTGCTAGAAATTAATTGTCAAAACACATAAATACGAATAACACAGAACAATCAATTCAGTGGTAATTTAAGGGCTAAATACTTTCATAACACTAGACTCTCTGGGGTCTTAAAGGTTTCACTGCTCAGGCCGCTTTGTTGTGTTCATAAATGTTTGTTAAAGCCGAGTTGTTAATGTTTTGATGGGTTTTTGCTTGCAGTGTTTGACAGCACAAATGAAATGTATTCAGTGAGCGTGTCATTGCCTCTGTGGACATGGAAGTGTTTAGGCCAAAATGACTAATTAATGTCAGATTTCCACTGTCGATTAATTTACTCTCTCCCACCCCACACAGACAGTCTCTAATGAGCTCTAGAGGAGGAGGACCGTGGAGGAAGTACAGGTGGCAGCTCTCTAATTATATCCCCAGTGGATGACTACATTACCCAGGTACCCTAAGCCTGTGACAAGTGGGAGGGAGGGCTGGAGATGGGCCATCAGTGGGATGAATCATTCCCAGTAATTCCACAGGAGAATTGTTATGTGTTTCTGTAAAGTTTATTACAGCAGACATTTTGTCACAATAATGTTCTTTTGCTGCCTCTTCACACATTATGGGTTCTTTATTTTTATTTTTTTACATACAGTATCTATGAGTGGGCATTAAAAATGCCTATAAGCTTCATGGAAGGCAGTATTATATGAGCAGCAGCAGACAACAGCTACGTTTTGTGTATTTCACACTCACAGATGGCAATTAAAACCAAAAGATTGGCTCTTGAGTGGTGGATCAGGTTTGGGTGTAGCCATCATATCTTTCAATCCTGTGATGCATTTCCTTAGAATTTTTAGTAACTCCCAGAGCAACATTTTTAGATGTAAACAAATGGTCTCTTGCAGACACTTTTACTTAAATGGGATAATATTATCACAAATGAAAGATTTGACTTCATCTTTCAAATCTTTCATTTGAAAGATGAAGTCAGTCCCTTCATCTTTCAAAGACTAGGAGGAATGACCTGAAGAAATGGTTTCTATATGGAGTTATATGTCTCCTGGAAATCACCTGCAATGGTCCTCACACATTGACATGGTTCACAAAAAGGTCCATCAGAGACTTTACATCCTGTGGCAATTCAAGAAATTCCTTCCACAGCAAATAGTTCAGAAACACAGCTCACCTCATACCAAAACAACTCACTCAACCACAGCTGACACACCCACACGGTGGATAGCAATAATTCACCAGCTTTATATCCAGAAGCAGGTGATGTTAGAAAACATTGAAGTTATATTATAAATCAAACAATGGCAATTAAGCCAGAGAAACACAAAACGTGGTCTGGAAAAAAAAAAAGATTATTTAACACTGTTCGAACCTACTGTATATCCAGACGTGACCTTATACAGCTGCGTAGCTGTGGACAGAAGAAGGTTTAGGTGGTGTAAATGAAATGTTTGCTGTTATAACCTTAGATGCAACAGTTGCAGATAAGGAATCTGTTATAGCATTTTCAAATTTCCCAAAAGTAAGTTATTTGTCTTCTCTGGTATTACTCTTCCAATAAAACCTGACAGGATTTAAATTTGATCTCCCATCAACCTGGAGTTCATTTATTTGCTATTGGACTGTAATCTCTCAATTTTCTTTGCATTCCCTCGATCCATGACTCCAGTCTTGTTTCGGTAAACAGTAGTTATCATTTTGGAAATGGTCACTGGAGCAGGCTAAAGCCTTCTTGGCAGTGATTTATGAGCAGAGAGTCAGGTCCCATCTGTTCCCTGTCCACGGGGGATGTAGAGATAGCCAGCCAGTCTCCTCCACCCTCTCATCTCCACTCCTCCTTAACACCCAGCGAGAGGATAATGAGAAGAGGGAGACTGTCCACCTTACATCACCAGGGCACCAGGCATGTCTGAGCCCCCGCCTTGCCATGTGTTGTTCACTCAACCATCATATAAACCCAGGGTCTCCGCTGGAAGCATGTGATCCCAGCTTAGGAGACATCCTTCAAAAGGAGATGAGTTGCTTGACAATATGTCCCAGTGACAAGCACCGGTTATTATTCTTCATCAGTCATATACTGAAGCACATAAAGGGTCAGTCCAGACAAATGACAGTAAAACAATTTGTAATTTATCTGAAAAAATGTTATCTTTTTTTCTGTGTTTGATCTTACAAGTAAGTGGGCTGCACAGTGGCACTGTTGGCAGAGCTGTTGCCTTACAGCAAGAAGGTCCTGGGTTCGATTCCCAGCCTGGGGTCTTCCTGCATGGAGTTTGCATGTTCTTCCTGTGCATGCGTGGGTTCTCTCCGGGTACGCCGGCTTCTGACTGTTAGGTTAATTTTTCTCTCTGTGTATGCAGTGTGTGTGTATATGCATGGTTGTGTGTCCTGTGTGTTTCTGTGTTGCCTGGCGACCTGTCCAGGGTGTACCCCGCCTCTTGCCCGGAACGTTAGAAATGGAAACGTACAGAAAATGGATGGATGATGCAGTAAGTGAAGGTAAAATTTCACTGATATTTTAAGCTTCTTCGGGCCATGCCCACCAGTCTGCAATGGTGTGGTTCACTGCTGAGAGTGAAGCAGTCAAGATGAGAATCAGCTCTTCTAAGTCTGCAGCCATGGTTCTCAACTTGAAAAAGGTGGGCTACGCCTCTGTGTAGTGGTTGGTAGCTGCAACAAGCAGAGGAGTTGAATTATCTTGGTGTTTTGTTAATAGTAGAATTGAACAGGAGAAGAACAGATGGATTGGGGCTGCTCTGGTCCCTCTTTTGTGATGAAGAGAGAGCTGAACCAAAAGGCAAAGCTCTCGATTGACTGATCTGTCTACGTTTCAACCCTTACCTATGACCATAAGGTATAGCTCATGACCAAAAGAATACGATCCTAGATAGAGGTCAAAATGAGCTTCTTTCAGATGATGACAGGAGTGAGGAGGAGCTTCATTATCCATTATTCATTATTAAAGCAGAAAAGGAGTCAGAGGAGGTGCTTCCGATATCTGATCAGGATGCCCCTGGGCTCCTCCCTTTGGAAATTTTCCTGGCATTTCCCATTGGGATGAGAACCCAGGAAACACTCTTAAGTCACTGGAAGGATGATGTATCTTTTTTGGGGCTGGAAGAAACTTTGGGATCCCCCAGAATGAGCTAAAGGATCTGACTTGGCTGAGGGATGTCTAGAGTTCCCTGATGGACTTGTTTCCACTGAGACCTAACGAACGGCCAGAAGGATGAATGGGTAAAAGCTAAACCACCATGAAGAACCCCAGCAAAACCCCACTGTTGAAAAGAATGACATGAGCTGAAGAGGCTTCAGTTTGAGAATGAAAACACTCACAGCTCTAAAAAGAATTAGAGTATAATTTTGTCAACAGATTAAAGCACAATCATTATTTCTGTGTCTGCAGACAGTTCATCAAATCACCCCAAACACAGAATTCAGCCACAGACCCAGATGAGCCTTTCTAAAAATGCTGCTGGAAAAAAAATGAAGCAGATGATTTCTCTTTGGCCACTCCTGGATGACATCATTAGCTGCACCTCCTGGTCCCTCGGATCTTTGCCTAAATGCAAAATCCAAACTTAGACTGGTTGAAACAAATACTGTCTGTCAGCATTTATTGTCTGATATGTCTGCAGAGTGGCCTGATCCCTCTGGGGCTGAGGCATGAGACTTCGTGACTGTAACAGGGTGAGCAGATGTTCCAGCTTGCACCTTTAGTTTGTGATGTAAGGCTGACATCACACAGTCTGCTGGCCATAATGATCCTGAGGCTCATATAAAGACACACAGTGAAAAACTACAGAGGACTCTTTCTGTCTGGAAATTGAATTTCTTTCACTCCATCCTTTCCCAACAATAAACTGAAATTTGGATGTGCAAAATAAAGTCTCCTCCACCCAGAAGTCAGCAGAAGACTTTCTTTCACCTATAATAAAGCTAAGGCACTAACAAAAGAAGTCGGTAGAGATACGTTTTTTTCTCTTTTTTTTTACACTACTCTTAGTTGGTAATAACATACCAAAGCACAAAGAAACTCATCAATCATATAATTCCCTTGGAACACATGGAATAATTAATTTATGTTCCTGCTGACGTACTAATTCAGAACCGGACTGAGGTCAGTTTGACTCAAATTTCAACTAGACATTATTTATGAGAAAAGTCTGTATGTGTTTTAAAAAAAAAAAAAAAACTTGAGTAGTCACACTTAAGAATATATGAACTTCATGTTTGAAGATGAAATAAATATTATAAATCATTCACATGCCTTCTGTAAATATAATGTAATGCTTAATTGCTTAGAAGAAATAATTCAAAAGAAAGTGTTGGACATTGTGCAGGTTCGAGTTGAAAGTTCCGCCACGAGGCTTTAAAATCTCTGTTACAACGTTTTATTTTGCTCATAAATTAAAAGATGATATGTATGCATGGTGTTAAAATATCAAGAAAAAATTACATTGGTGCAAAATTACAAAGGTAGTTAAACTCAACACGTATTTATGTAATTGTGAAAGTTTTGTCTATACTTTCATGCACAAAGAGTCTTAAAGCAGGCATAGCTTAACATCTACATTTCCATTTATTACACTTTTTCCTATGACAATGTAGCTCTAAAAATTTCACATTCACCAGATTCCATAATTATGGTAAAGATGTGTGAAAAACCTAGAAATAAATCTTCATTATGTAGACTTGACCTAGATATATACCGCTCTTCTCATTGTGCCTTAACCATCCTAGATAAATCTGGATATGACCTTGTTTATCACAGGTCTAGTTTAACATTTTGTTCTGTGAATTTGGGCATGATCAGGCAGAAATAGAAACAGAATGTTGTCTCATAATAGGAAAATTCAGGTGCACCAAGAGCAAAATGACAAGCAGATGGTAGCATGCAGAATATAAAAGAAAAAAAATAAAAATAATAGACTGCACAGCTGGAAAAAATGATGCTGTATAGATCTCAAAAATAGCAGTTTTTTAACAGAGATATGCATCTCAGTAGGATCATTATTCACTACAAAATGAGCATGTATTTTTACACATAACATAAAAAAACAGTCCATATGCAAAATGAACAAACTGGGAAAATGACAACAGGGACATAAACACGGGTTTGTCAGGAGCAGTGATGGTTATGGAGTCTAACAGCTGCTGGGAGGAATGATCTACAACATTGCTCATTGTCCAATCTGACGTTGCATCTTTCCAGCTCAGATTTACTTAAAATATGTTGGGCTGGGAAACATGTTAAATTTTTAAATTAGATTCTTTTCTGGTTTTTCAGTCATATTTGTCCATAAGTTCAGCCTTAATTCACTTTAATTAGATTTTTAATTAAGCTTCATGAATCCAGTCTGTAAATGTATTGTTTATTTTTTTCTCGGGTAGGGATGAGGTGACCAAATGACATTATTAATTGGAGTGAGTCATGTCTGTGCTATTTTACTATGCCATTATTTTCAGGGAGATGTTCATAAATGATACAGTCAGTCAGTGTGAAGAGGTGTGGAAAAAGTTGCTTTGGGTTTTTTTGCAAACATTAATTTTTTTTACACCCACTCTTCTTTGTTTTCACACGTGCATCCGCCTACCCACCGGTTCCCCATTAGAAGCATAAACAGTGTAAACAAGCTCAGAGGTGATAGAAGGAGTAGTCCAAAAAGATTTTTAAAAAAAAGTGGAGGAAAGGAGGTTTGAGTCACTCTCCACCTTTAGTCTTTCTGTGTGTCTCCTGCTGCTCCTTCATACCGGATCGGGACGCCTGACTGTTTGACGTGTGTGACAGCGACACAGAGAACACCACACCCCGCAGCTCTGATCTGGCCTAATCATAGCGATCACTGCGGCGCTCTCCCGGCGATCAGCATCCTGTCACCTGCAGGGGGAAAGGTCAGAACAGGTAACATCAGAGGGCAGGTAACTCACAAATATTTCAGCTGTCCCAAACAAATATTGGAGTGGACAGTTTTTCCTTAGTTTGTGTTTCAAATACTCAGTCAAACACACTGGAAAATATGGTTTGAGTATAAATGGGGGAGATAAAATAGCATGTTTCTCAACCCCATTTTTTATGTTATTGTCTGGGAACTTAACGAAACCACCATATATACAACTTCCTGTTTCCCTGATGTTTTTCAAATTGGAAAGACAAGACAGCAATATGTCAGCAGCCCCTATATGTTTCTATAGGACAGTATTCAAGGAATACCATTTCCCAAAAAGATTAATCTACAAAAATTACATTCTAACAAAAACAATGTAAGCTAAAAAAAAAAAGTGTACCCTTCTCAATAAGTAATTTAAAACCCTTTTTTCACTTTGCAGCAAAATAACCTTATTTTTTAATGGTTGCTGTTAAGCTATTTGCATGTTGCCACTGGTATTGTTGAATATTTCTCATTTCCAAAAAAGTTTCAAACCCATTTTTAAAAAATCCAGTTTTATCACCAGTTTTTTCTCTGGGTCTCCTCTGCTCATGTTGGGGTTTTCCGGGAGCTTCCAGGCAAGCTGTTGAAAAAGGCTCCTCATCCCCGGAGTGCTATTTGTCATGCATGGAACGCATCCAAAACGGGTGACTAAAGTCTGAACAGATGCTTGGACAGCAAGGTGCTTTCAAAATGCTGAACTTCTCACCTTCTCATTCAGATGAGGGTAAAAAGGTGAAAGGCTAATTTAATTCCTTTCAAGAACACTCAGAGATGCTTCCTAAACATCATGTCAAAGACAATCTGTACACATCAACTGTCCAAGCCTTTAATTTCATGTTTTCTTCCACTTCTTGGAGAGTCTTACATGGAAGGTTTTCCAACAAAGCGTTTTTAATTTTTGCATTTTAGATTTTATGTATTCTGGAATTAAAAATATATAATCAATTGTGTTTGAGCTTGTTGATCATGTTGGTTGTGCTCCTTTCCATATCTGAAGCATCACAGACAAATGGTAAACACAAGGCAGTTGAACCTGCAGCTGAAAGTTGCCAAATAGAGATAACTTTACATGCAAAGGAACGTCAATGATTAATGTAGTGACCACAAGAGAAAGTCTTGATTTTAAATGTGAGTTCATAATATGAGGATTAAATTGATGGTTTATACAAAGAGGAAGCAAAAATCAGGAGAGCATTTATTAGGAGACCTACCAAACCAGTTCCCACCCAGGAAAATAAAACCCCATCTTCCTGTGAGTCCACACAATGAATAGAGACATGTGTTTGAAAAAAATCTTGCAGCATTTTGAGCAGCATTGTCTGTCTGATGTACACAAACATGCAACATGTTCCGCATAAAAAATAAAAATAACATTCACCAGAACTCTTTACATTTGTGAGCCATGCAGTGATTTGGTACAATATAGTGAAAGGAGGCAGCTGAAAGTCTTACGTTTTCCACACAAATTCACTCTTTGTTTTACTCCTGACAGTTTTACTGCACTACAAAAATGCTGCTGTTTTGATGTTATTCTGGGGACATGATTGTTCACACCACTCAAACAAGTTTGTCTGCATTTAGTTTTTTACATTTTCTAGCAGGTTTTTTTGGGAATAGAAAGTTTCTTCAAGCTTTTGCCAAACATGTGTTGGTTGGTATAGTCAACTTGGTGCTTCATAATTAGTTTATTTGGCTTATGCAAAGCAAATAAACTCTGCTATTGTGATTATAGTGCATAAACTTGTAGAATAAGCATTCTGTAGTAGAGTGAACTGTGAAAGCTATCAGAGATTTAGTACTAAGAGAATATACATAAAAAGTGAAATAAACAATTAAGCAAAGAATGTTCTGAATAAAAGGAAGAAAGAGTTTTATATAACTACCTGAAACTTCCCAAAAAATAATCTACCAAGTTGACTGTTGTATGAAAACTTATCTGTGAAAAACATGTCTAACAATGCTAATTCAAGTTAGGGCTTAGTGATAGAAAGAAACTCTGCAGATTTTTAAATACATTTTATCTTAACATATCCTTATATTATCTACTTCTGGAAAAGCTAGGTCATAATTTACATATACATGACTTTTAACAGGGAACAAACACTTGATGATGAATATTAAGCTGACATAAGACAAAGTTTCATGATTTAGAGTGTGTTTTACCCACAAAGATTTTGTCAGAACTACTTAAATAGACTCTTCACATAAGACTACTAAATTAAATACTTCAATCATATGTTTTATTCTAACTGCTTTTATATCTGTTTTTTGGATGCACTTCAATCACTTTCTATTGTACTCTAATGACATTTGTCACTATAAAAGTCCTTGTAATCACATCTAATAAGACAAATGATGCAGTGATCAACTTGAAGCACTTGGTATCAATACTGTTGTTAAATTAGAACTTATTTGAAAAATAGCGAGTTTTTCCCATTTTGTCATATTTTATTTTACAAAATCTGATTCATGCTTTTGGACATTCAAATTTTTGCCACTGCAGACTGTACTGTAAACATATTGAACTACAATAGTGAAAAGAAAGTAATCTTGCTTCTAGAGTCTTACATATTTTGTGAATAACTTTAGTTTTCAAATTAAGGTTATTGTATATTCACTGGTTAATCAGCTGTAGATTTTCAAAGTCAACAAACTTCGATGTTTTGGTGAGTGAAGTGGAGAGTCAAAAATAATATTACTTTTGGTAGTCACAGTAGTAGAGTGACAAATAAGAGAAACATACCACCACTGGTATTTTAGGAGACCAATGACATGCTCCACAAAGAGACAGGAGTAGAAGTTTGTCAGGCACATGGTTGAGTCTCATATAACTTGCACATTAATACCAGAAAATCCTGGTGATCCCTGATTTCTTCCTAATTCTCCCAATTGTAAGTCTTCCGTAAGTGCCAGTGAATCCATAGTGCACATGTGTCAAACTCAAGGCCCGAGGGCCACATGTGGCCCGCTACGTCATTTTGTGTGGCCCTCTCCCCCCACCACCGTTTTACAACTCCATTGATTGACTTAAAATAGGTTTTGAGCACGAATTGACTACAAACTACATCTCCCATAATGCCTTCCCGATTGTTACCAGCCAACATTACGGCTTCTCGCCACTAGAGTGCAGCAGAGTCACCTCAAGCTGATTATTAATTTTCCCAGCGAATAAAACTGAAACATCGACAAGCTAAAGAGCGAAGTCCAGTGATGTTTCAATCGAGGACTTTTACCGTCTACTGCCCCCTGATTTGATGCCACAGCTTCGACTCCATGCAGCTTGTGTTTTGTCCATGTTTGGAAGCACCTATCTGTGCGAACAGATGTTTTCAATAATGAATTTAAACAAGACCAAGCACAGATCGCGCATTACTGACGAAAACCTACACGCCATTTTGCGGATTTCCTCAGCACAAGAACTAAAACCAGACATTGACGAACTGACCAGGGGAAAACGGTGCCAGACATCCGGCCAGAAAACATTGGTAAGCACGAACAAACTAAATTTAAATAGAATGAATGTAAAACCAAAACTCAGTATACTGGAATATGCATATAGTTTATTGATTTTGCTTGTGTTTTGTGTTTATTTACAGAACACAATGAGGATGTGTGTGAGTTGGTAACAGGGTGAAGAGGATCAGCTTTGTGTTCAAGGACAGGCAACATCACCTCATTGTTTGGTTCTTATGTGAAATACATGTTCGTTGTGTAATAAATAACGAAACAGTTTTGTGAATGAAGTTGAGAGTTAATATCAAAACTTGTTTTTATTCTTTGTCTGCTTATCTTTAAAGCAGACAAAGAATAATTTTCCCAGCGAGTAAAACTGAAACATCGACAAGCTAACAAGCTAAAGAGCGAAGTTTAGCTGAGCAGTTTAAAAATACTGAGCATATTTTTAAACTGAGCAGTAATTTTACATCCATGCAAACTCAAATGTAATATTTAAAACTTGAATACATAAAATCAGTTATTTAACAATATGAGGTGTTGTTTAATTTATTTTTAACATTGTATTTTCATGCATTTATGCTAAGGTTGCCCAAGTCTAGTTTTCCAGACCCATCACTCTGCAACTTTAGATGCGTTCCTTCTCTAACACACCTGGATCATTGACTCATTCATAGGCCTCTACAGAACTGAGTTGCTGCTAATGAGGGAAGTCAACTTTTTGTCTGCGGTATGTTTTAGCAGGGACGCATCTAAAAGTTGCAGTCTGGAGGACTGCACTTGGGCATTCCTGATTTATACCGTCAATGTGGCCCATTGAGGGTGGCCAATATGCTGAAGTGGCCCTTGGTGAAATTGAGTTTGACACCCCTGCCATAGTGCTTTAATACACACAAGTGTCACCAAAGTATTTAAATGTTTACAGCAATCAGTCTGACTGTCTCACATCTATGTGATTAATGTGATTAACACATCTAATGTGTTAATCTGTGTGGTACGTAACCCTAGTGATCATCTGAGAAGGAGAATGTAAGAAAACTTTGAAATGTGCAGTTTTTTTGATTTACGATTTAAGTTGGCTAATAGGGCTTTTTTAATTTGAAAGTTCATTATGTGCAGTTTTGACTCTCCAGCGGAAGCATAAACAACACCACTGTTTCCAATGCATATGATGATGTCGATTAAAGTTTGAGATGAGTGAAGTAAAATGTTTAGTGTGGCTTCAATTCTCCACTTTACCATCTGTGTCACCAGTTTCCTCTGGCTCTAGAACCAGTGTACCTATGGGTCAACATTTGCATCAGTCACTTCTCACCTTTCTCACTGTCCCATCAGTTTTGTTTGTTAAAGAACCTTTGCGTGGAAAGTGACATACACCAGTTTCAGGCTGTGTTTTGTTCATATCAACATTTATAAATGAGACCCCAGGTCATTTATTCTTTAACATGTTAAAACAGAAAGTTTGAAAATTACATATTTTAGCTTTAACAAGACAAAACATTTTCAAATGTTTTATTTGAAGATTTATTTTAAATATAACTATTAATTTAAAAAGTAACTCAGAGACAACGACTCCATTCTAAGAAAATATATATGTTTCTTATTTTTTCTAGGTTAAAAAATGTTAGTTTTTTTTATCTATTTGACACATGAAAGTGATATTATATTAGTGAGTAAAATGTATGTGTGTGTTGTGTAACCTTCTCCAAGGTAAGACTCTGAGTTTGACTTAATTTAAAAAATACCTTAGAAAATAGTTTTCAGTGACTTTCTCCCTGTGATAATCATAGACATAATATATGGATAGACGCCTCATGGGCCGCTCTCGCCTATTGGAGCTGACGAGATTTAGGGCGGCCATCTTGGAGCGGTATACCACTCCACTCAGCCTTATATATTTGGCAGGCACAATAAAGGATCAGCGCATTTAATAGATCATAACACGCTGAACAGTAATCACATTGTCACATAATTAAATTTTAGGCATACAGCTATTAAAATTGCATGTATAGGAACGTATAGTTTAGCATATTTAAATAATTTTGGTGGAATACAATGTTTTAAAGTATGACATGTTTTGCAAGATACAACCAAAGATGCAATTTATTCACACACATTATGTATATATTCCGATAATCTCATATATACACACATACACACATGCATACTTATCTGTTGTGACAGTATTTACATATTCATTACATTTTTACACAATCTAATAGCCTTGAAATAGGACAGTTTTGCAGAGCTTTTTTCTGGTGTTGCCTTTCTGCAAACCAAGACATGTGACTTTTGCAATGTGGTGCATCCTTATCTTCAGAAACACAGACACAACCAATGACAGCAAGTCAGAATGGTGATTGTCAATGCCAAATTGTGTCTCCTGAGTGTGTTCCCCAAGCTGGAAAACATCTTCTGTTCCAATGTCTTCACGGACTATGTATGTGACGGCGGACAGCTTAGGAGGATGGTTTGGTGAAGCACCACGAATCACCCTCTCTGCAGCTCTCACCACCTTCACTACGCCTTGTGAGGGAATCACTAACCCGCCATTATTTTTCAAAGTCAGAAGATGGTAGTTCTCATCAAATGAAGACGGTGTGGCATCTTGAATCAAACTGACTCGACATGGGTCACAGGTTAGTTTACGCAGAATCTGCCTCACAACAAATCCAGATATGTAAACCAAGGCATTTTCTACCAGACCACCAAACTTGGTCGGAAGATAGCTGTGGTCGTCCAGAATGGCTGAAATCCTAGCAAAAGGACAGGGATGCTCTTCATTAGATTCAGGAGAGGACATTTCAACAGCAGACAGGGACACAGTGTTGTCTTGTGCTGCCACATTGCCAGTCTCACTGGGTGTAACCCCACACCGAACCATCAGCCGGCGGAAGATGGCCTGGAACTGGCATGCTGATGGGTTGTTATTCCAGCCACCTTGAATGGAATACAGGGATACAATACATGTGTTAATCATACGACATAACATATGAACACATTCATGAAGTATATTTTATGAAGTTATTCTAACTGAAAGGACATCAACAGTACCTGACGCTCTGATGGAATTAAACAGGAGCTCCAAGTGATCTTGGCTGAACCTGTATGTGAGGACATACCGCTGCACTTGGAGCAGTTCAGGAATCATCAGCAGTAACGTGTCAATGTTGATGACAAATCCAATGACAGAGAGGTACCTGCAAAAGAAAAATGTTTTATTGCTCTGAACATGGCTAAACAAGACACCTCAAAAAAGCACCACAGAAAAGCATAATGATGCTGCTTCAAACGGTACTTTCAGAAACCACCAATATGAACTTGAACCAGAACACATACAATACATACCTTTTTCACACTTACCTATAGTTAATTTTTTAAATAATGTACTTACCATTTAAAAGCATTAGGGACCTGTAACACACTGAAGAAAAGACGATTCCAACAGAAACAAAACTGCAGATCTTAAAAAATTTAAACAAGAGAACATTGTTTAAAATGTAAAATAAAATCATTTTTGTACAGTTCTTTTCTCGACACTCTAAGACACTTAACATATATCTTTTTTATTCATTTCTCATTCTTGGTGGTTTGGAGCCACAGCCCAGCTTGGGTCAGTTTGATAGAAGCGGTACTGCCATTCTGCACTGACATTCACTCTGACCATCACCAAACACACAATCACATACATACACAATCATAGCAACATAATGTACATAAAATATGATTTCTGCACAAAATATGTGTAATACATACCAAGAAGCATCGGGGATCTGAAATACACTGAAGACAAGATAATTAAGACAAACAAAACAGACTGTGTGACAAAATGCAAAACATTTTAACAGTAACATCTTATGAACTTGATGCAGAGAACAGTCCATCTTAAGAACTTGATGGATAACAGAACAGAAATCAGGAACTTCTCATGCACTATTTTAATAAACCTCTTAGATCGGTGAAGGGGTGTTCCATCTTTCGTCAACAAAGTGAGCAAGTACTCCCGGGCTCTTGACAAAAATGCTTTTCTTTCCATCCAATTCCAAGATCCCATGGGAGCTTTGAATCCTTTAGCAAGAGGATTGCGTGCATTCATTGTATCAAACATCCTGTCAATCATCTGTAAGAAATTGCGACATCTAAATCATTATTTGAAATGCCAAACTTGCAGGGTTTCGTTAGTTATCCGATAGGTGAATTCAATACTTTGCATTCACTGAATTCTGTTCTAAATATACAGAGAATAATTTTATAAGTAACAGCACAGTCTTATTTTACCAGAATGTTAATTCATTTTATAATAGATTAATAAAATATGTACTTTCATTCCGTATTAACAAATTGCATTATCTCAATAAATGCTGCTGTGGCCTCACAATCTTTAAACAGAGAGTACCCAAGATCTCTCATAGTGCGGAGGGCCACTGACACGGAGCGACTCAGTGTTTGTGCAGCCAGGGACACTCTCATCTTGTGGTTCTCAAAGTACACATGCTTGTCCGAAATTTTATTGGCAGCATGTAGTCCATGTTGTTTCTGCACATCATTGAGATGATTTATGTACCTCCAGTTGATGTGTCCAGTGGTTGTTGCTATTGGGCTATATGCCTGCAGAGTAAGAATGAGTCACAACTTAAATAAGTATAAGCAGCTAAATGTTGACCACTAAATCCAATCAAATCTATGGACATGAACAGACAAATACATAACTTGCAGGATTAGGTATACCACAATCATCAATTACCTGCAACATATTACGTGTCAACTTCAGCATGTGGCATGGATCCATCATTACAAATACTTTCTCTCCAGTAACTGGATGTGGGAAATTGGTTTTCAGGGGTTCTTGTGGGTTTCCCTTCAGTTCACACCCAAGTTGGTTACACATGCTGATGTTGGTAGCATGCCCATCCATTGTTATACATAGCACCCAAATTCCTCGAGCATGCAGCTCCTCTAAAGCATGACTGACAAGTACCTTTTGTGTGTCTGGTGACAGAGACGCCGTCAGGTAGTACGCAATGGGAGCCTTCCAATGCCCTTGGAGGCCAACCACCATAAACATAAGAGCCTCAGTAGCAACCTCAGTATCATTGTTTCCATCCCCCAGGTCCACGAAGCCAGACAGTGACTGTGTATGTAGATTATATTGCACATGTTTTCTGATTGCCATTGCATCCAAAATGAGTGCAACAAATCCATATTTAGCATGGTCTTCCTGGCATTTTCTCTCCAGCATGTCCAGCATCATCTTGTTCAAGCCAGGCCTGTCATCTACTGAACACAACCACCTGTAAAAAGTAGGAGGAGCATCAATATTTAACATGTTTGCAATATTAAAAGGTTAAATAAAATTAAAAAAAAATTTGGGGAATATTAAGGCTACCTTTGTAATGTGTGCGGATGTGGGAGGGGAAATCTTCGCTTCTCTCTAAGGTATTTGTATGCCTTTGGGCCATGGAGATGAAGTGTGAGGGCAAACTCTCTATATTCGTTGGAGTATTCATGGCCCTTTTTCTCCATAAACTCTAGTTGTAGATCTGACAATTTAAGAGGAAAAAATATAAACTCTTCTTCTGATGTAGCTCAGGAGGAAAAATAAACATACAAGAAAATGTACACAAATTTTGAGGAATTAATTTTGAATTACCAGAGTAGAATTCAAGCCGTTCTTTGAGTTCTTCAGTAATGAGATTTTTTTCACTCAATTCCCCCAAAAGTGACTTTGCTGTGGTCTTTGCCCTCTTCTCTCTGGCCATGGTGTTTTTCTTGTCCCGCTCCAGATATTCCACTCTTGCCAACGCTATCTTATGTTTTGCAGTGACAGCGGTAAGAGAAGCTGGCAAAGCATAGCAATGATCCTAAAGACAGAGAGATGGACATCACCCATCACTTAGACATCACTATGGCACACTTTCTTTCAGACGACAGCAGCACTGTGTGTGTCTTCAACTATGTTGGTTTTATTTGTTTTATTTGTGACAACATTCAACATGAGGGTTAGAAAATAATTTAGATTTTAATATGATCTTGACCATTATGATATGATATTTACAATAGAAAAAATACTCACATCATTAGACTGAGGTTGCAGGTCTGAACTACAAGTTTCTGGGTCATCTTGAGAGGCCACATACTCACTACTTTGGGCTTTTGTGGAGGTTATTGTAGTTCTGTAGTTTTCAACCTTAAATGTAAAAACCTTATGAATATGGACTTCACAGTATATACTACCTGTACATAAACACACATATATCCCTTAAGGCTAACATTATGCACATTTATGAATGCTAATGAACTTTTAATAATGCACCTACTCTTTGAAGGTGAACTGGGAAGCTGAAAATTGATGGTATCACATCAGCTCTCAGTCTGACAATCTGACCTGTTTTGTCAAAATCCTCCGTTTTGAAATGCTCACTGCATAGTACAGATGAATCACTTGCAGTGAATCCATCCCTCCTCAAAGCTATTTCCCACCTCTTCCTCCTCTCTTTATCTTTTGGAAACCTTTAAAACAAAAACGTGATATCTGGGAGTGTGTACACAAAAACATTGTCCGAATGAGGTCCATGTTATTTGCAACGGTTGAAACTAAGGAGCCTTGTTGCCTGCTTAAGCTGAGCATTCAGAAAAACGTTACACTCACTATTTTTGATCTTCATATTTTAAAGAACATAAAACTCCAAATTTGATTAAAATTTGTTGATAATGATAATTAAACAAAGCTACTGAAATTGTGAGTAGGCCTGTTTGAAACATATTCCTGTCATCAAATCTCCGGCTGAAGACCGATTGCTAACATTTGCTGTCATTTCGCTGGTGGGCATAAATACAGTACAGTAATATTACATTCACAACATACTAACAATAATATGTCATTCTTACTTGTGAAAAGTTATCCCCCGGTCCCTGACATCAACAGTTCGTAGATTTAAACACGAATAAGCCGAGCAGAACTGAGGCATCTTCTGTTGTTTTGGTTCAGCAAAGTACGAGGGTATACCGCTCTAAGATGGCCGCCGTATTTCCTGCGCCGGAGCGGCCAATGCGGCGTCTACCCTTATATTATGTCTATGGTGATAATGGCTACATATTTGGGGTTTTTTCTTATATAATTATTTAATTATTTCTTTCAAATTTTTTCTGACCTTAATCTAAGTTATTCAATTCAATTTTTGTTTTTGATGAAGTGTGAGTCAGCACATCCACTTTATAATAAGTGCATAAGTGCTATTAAAATGTCGAGCTCACCAGAGTCGGATCATTCCCACTGCTGTTTTTGCCACAAGCTGTCTGTCAAAAATCTATTAATTTGTCAAAGGTTATTGGCCTGTCATCGCGCAGCATTTTAATAAAGCTGTAGGGCTTTGATAAGATCTTCATTTAATTGACAGCGAGTATATGATAAAGCTCCCTTTATTTATTTCCTCGCTTTATTTATATCCCTCAGGAAAAGGGATGTTGTGCAGATTGATTTCAGCGTTAGAGATACATCCTTCCTTCCAGTGCTGTTGGAACTGTATGAAAAGCTGTGTATAAGTGATCTGATTTGAACTGCCCAGCAGGTTTTAAAAAAGAGGACAGCAGCCCATGGACCCTGAGGCTGTTCTCCCTTCATGCATGTTGTTTCTGGTATGCTAGTATTCTGAGCTGGCACATCACCTTCCCATCAAAGAGGCACATCTGGCCCTCCTGGAGCTGTAGTCAAATGTCACCCTGACCCCCTCCTCTGAAGGAGGGACGCCATCCCGGTGTTGTGTTAGAAAATCAGTCATCTCAATGCTTCTGCTGTGCCACTGCACACAAGGGCTGCCTACTGGAAACCTTATACCTCTTTAACTTTTCCACATTTTATCATGGTACGACTAGAAACCTTGATGTTTCCTTTTAGGGGGGTTTGTGTGATAGACTGAAAAGATTTGTGGCAACCAAGCAGTTTGCTGTTTTAATTTAAATTTTCATTACTATTTCTTATTTTTATAGTCTTTTTTTGCTATGCATATTAAATAATATTATTTGTTTGAGCGCCAGTGGTTTTCTAATGCTAGCCTCACAAATAGAGAAAATCTATGTTTTTCTTTCTAAATCTAATCTACGGAAGACCCTCATCTGAACTAGGCATTAACGTCATGAACTCAGCAGTTCAGAAGTTTAGATCACAAAGTTGTGATTCAATGATCCCCTTGTTTTTCCCATCAAAAACATTGGAGTTAAGTGTCAAATTCATCCTTTTCTTTCTGCTGTCTGTAAGAAATCACAAAGACAGATGCTTGTTCTCCTGCATGATAGATGTCTCAGGACGAAAAATACCTCTGTGCCCCCTTAATCCTCTTAATGTTTGATTCACCTTTACGTCTTGACTTTTCTGTTTTGTGCCTTTGCAGACCTGATTGAGATGATTTTAGACTGGCCGCGACAGGTTAAGTAGGGCACAAGAGAAAGCTCTCTGCAGGGCCGACCTGCTGCTAACTCACATTAGCACATACATCTGTTTGAGGAGTTTTCCTTGCAGGCTGATAAGTCATGTCGTCTCTGACACTTTTCCCTGGACAGAAGCTCCACTCCACAAGATGAAAATGGACTCGGGGTCTAGAAAAAGAATTTCCAGCCAAACCGTTTGTTCTTTCTTTTTCTTATTGACTGTGGCATATTTACTTATTGAAATCCGCTTATGGTAATTTCTGATAATGTGACAAATTATGAAATCCCATGCACGTCTTTGGTCTTTCCTTAGGGCTGATCTTCTAATTTGATGCAGGACGCTGGTCTCTTGTTTAGACATCTGCTGAATAAAACGTAATGTTCCGCATTTTTTATATTTTTATGCACTAAATGTGATTCAGGAACGCTGCCCAGAAAACTGTTTGTGTAACCAAGAATTTGTGTCCTCAGAGTTGTCATCCCTGGAAGCAAAAACTTTTTTCCATCTTTCACTAAATGCCTCTGACTCAAGACTAACAGAGAAACTAATCAGATTGTCTGAATGTGGCTTTTCATTTGACTGATGTAAGCTGAAAATATAGAATTATGCAACATTTTACTAAAACAGTTAAAGTCTATACTTCACATGCCTTATTATACTTCAAGCTAAGGTTTCCTTCATACAGTATCAACATCAAGCAACAATGTCAAAAATCAGTTAGGGTTCAGAGCCTTTGTGAAAGGTGCAAACTCCCAAACTGGGTTGAAACCAATGTTTCTTCCTGGATAATGTGCACATTCTCATCTTATGAGCTTGTTTGAAATAAATCCTTCTTTATTCAGAGTTTTCCAAGAAACATTTTCACACAGGGATTTTGAAAGATGACAAAAAAAAACTTTTTAACACACTTACTGTTTGTGTAAATCAAAGCCTCTAGTAGATGTGTGAACAATTATGTTAATTCTTTTGTTAAAATGATAAATTTAATGGATTCGCAATGAATTTTAAACACTGAGAAATATACAGAAATCTCGCCTCTGTTATGACACTGATTGATTAACTGATAGTAAACTCACTTTAATAGTTGTCTAAATAGTTTCTGACAACAGTCAGACAAATCATGTATTTTATGTTAAAATGTTAGAATGTGGAATAATTGTTTTGTGAAAAATTGAATTTCTTCAGTTTGTTTCTTCTGAGAGTTGCTTCAAAGATTCTCTAATCTAAACATGGCCTGAACTTCCCTCATTCACTTTATAATTTTTCCTGATATTGTTAAATTTACTGTACCTGTGACACTTAAATGGATCCATTGCTCAGGAAATAAAGCTCTTTTTTTTATAAATTTTTTCTGACCACATCTGGAATTTCTCTTGGTGAGGATCAAATGTGAAGTAAATGACTGAATTTAAGAAAGAAATCAGATTAGCCATAAAATAAAACATTTGTCAGTGTAGGATGCAGGCTTGTAATAATTAAGGATGTAATGTTGCCAGACTTTGGTGCAAGCTAGCTACCTGGTCATTCAGACATGTTTACATCAGTCACTGTCAGTGACCCTTATCAAAGTTTCTTTTTTCGCGTTACGTCAAGGACAACCTCCAGTTCATAAAGCCAAGACTCTCAAGGACTCTTGTATATGGTGCTAAAACATTATACAACTTCCATCATATAAAAACTGCTTTTTACTGGCATTTCTATGCTTAACTACCAATTGTTTGTCTTTATCTCAAAAGGTGGACTGTTTTATTTTTTAAGTAGAAAAAAATCTTCAGTTTAGCTGATCGATGTGCAAACAAAGGCAGCAGTGGTGCCACAGTTTAAGCAGTCAACTCACACTGCTGTATAGATCAGATCTTTATGCAACAGAAGACAATGAGTGACCTTTGTAGAGTATTGACTCAGACTCTGTGAGTTGGTGTTGTGGCATTGAGCTGACTACTGGGAAGTTATCAACCACTTATTTCTCCCAAGGTAATGGTAATTTGAATTATCATTAAGGAAAGTAAGAAAACTTTTCTTTTTAGGGATTTCAGAAGCAGATTTGGCTTGAAACTTTTATTTATGACCACTTTTGCTGATTTTACCCTGGTCAGTCCAGATGAAATGGGAGTTTCTAACCTTCAAAACTGGACAGTATGTAACTTTTTTTTCAAAACACTTAAAACCATTCCCTTTTCTAAAATAAAAAAATTAAATAGGTAAAAGTAAATGGTGTCAGTATCAATAGATATATTCTTCCCTAATATTATTCCCTGCCTAGCATTATTAAAAGTTTGGTCAATGCATTTTTAATTAAAAAAAAATGTCTAAAAACAACAATCTTTCATTATTTTTGAATGTTTTATACATATACAATATAACTGAAGTAAAAAAGATAAAGTTTAATGTAATTTATCATCACAAAAAATGTCTTCAGTTTATATAAACATCTGGTTTCAAATGTGAGATTTCTTTTCAATACAGTACATTGAACAGTCTTTGTCAAGCCCTGTAGGCTTAAGGAAGTGTTGGAACTTCCTACTTACATAGATCAACATCAAACTATCTTCAAGTCTGACATTTATTGCAACACAAATTCAAATTTAAATGTTTGCTGTTATTGGAACAAATGGCATTTAATGCACCCTGACAGATGCCAGACCACATAAACCTCTCTGGGATTTAAGATGCATATCTCAAACCACATCAATGGCCTCCTTATTCCATTTGTTCCCATCAGCTTGCACTCCAGGCTTTAAATAGGACTTTATAATGACATAACAGTGTTTCCGGCAGTTTAGAGAAATCCATTTCTAAGACACTTACTATTAATCTGACCAGAAGTGGAAATGATTCAGACGGTCACAAACATACAGACATGTTTAACATTTTATGTTTGTTTTTTTTTTTTCTTTTTGTGAAAGATGAATGTTTGTGCAGGAGATATTTTAGGGGTTCTTACTTTTTTCAAGAACTAAAGATTTATTTTCAGCTGGTGTTAACAACGGTGAGGTGGTGAAACATTGTGCTGCCAAGTGGTCCGGCACTGGAGAGCGACAGGCCGGATGACAGGCCGGGGCACACAGTGGCTTCAGTGAGTCACCGATATGGGACAGCGATGACATGCCGTCACTTCAGCATCTGCTCTCCTGGTCTCTGGAGCTCCAAAGTTTAAGAGGAGGGATTATTTTGACTGTATTGGTGAAGCTAAGTGGAAAAGAGACAAGAGAGGGCAGAGGATGAAGAATATCAGAAAGTCCCATAGATAAAACAATGAGGCAATGGGAAATGTTTTGGAGGAAAAAAAAAATCAAGTTGACGCATTTGAAAGTGCGTGACTGTTGCTGAAGGTGACCAAAAACGTCATACTGTATGTTTACTTGAAAGGGGCAGAGCCCAGAAGGCCGATGACATCAGCACATGAAAATAAATATAAGAAAAAAAACCTAGACATCACTTAACACCCATTTCACCCCACCGGTCACAATAGTTATAGGACTTGAAATACCTCATTTTCAGTTCAAAGTCCAGTAAATATGAGAGAATAACATAATATGTTGTAAAGCTAAAAAAAAAAGATTTTACTGCCTCTAATAAGCACAATTTTGACAATGTTGAATAACAATTATCCAAGTTACATTAACAAGTGAATGGTTAAAAAAAAATCACAAAAGGACAGGTTGGGTAGAAAATCTAGAAAATGCTCCATAGTGGCAGAACTAATACAACTTCTGTTGTTCTTCAATGCCATAACAACTTTGGAAATGTCATAAGTTATTCAAATTAACCATGTCTTCATATTTAGAAGTCAAGAACAATCAGTGGGAGATGAATTGGTTTCTTTGGTTTTGTGCTAAATGATTTGCAAACATAATTAGATGAGTCATGAAGGAGCTGGCTCAGAGCCAGGCTTTCATGAATAAGCAGAAACTAAATTTGTTCAGAGGTCCGACTCCTCATTACACTGAGACATGTTTCAATTTCACCAAATTAGATTTGTTCATGTTGTTGTAAGCCTCCTGAAATCCTCCAAGTGAAAAGATCTGAGAACCACAAAGACCATAATCCTTTTTGCATAGACGTTTAATTCACACAAAACCAAATAAACAATCCTGGCCCATGGAAACACACTTAGCATCAATAAGGCCAAGGTCACCTCAGATAGCAGTGGCATCTTGTGTTTAAAGAGGCCAAGTTTAGTCTTGGTTTCACCTGCTGTCCATTTCCTGTTTTCAGATCTGATGTTCTGATCACTAATTGGTTACTGTCATTTTATAGAGCTTATTAAATCCTTTGATGTGGTGATTCACATCTCCCATAGTCAGAAGGTGATTTATTATTATTTAACAAGAGCTGGTGGCCCATTGGGAACACCCCATCTCCCATCAGATCTCGCTCCCACACCCACTGAACAACACACTGTATTTAGTTCTTTGTACTGAGGGTGCATATATCATTTAACTTATTAGAGCTGATTTTAGTCAGAGTACATACTTTCATCTCAAACTCTTTGCTTAGTGAAAATGAACATGAAGATTTTGATGAGGTCTGTAATTTGCAATCAGCTAATTGGGATTTCTTCTGCACTTAGAGATCTAAATGATATTTGAACATTGTCATTACCTGCTCTGCTTATATGATAATGTGTATCCTATCATGTTTTCTTCACATTTACTGTTTGTTCCCATGTGCTGTTTCCTGTGTATTTTAAAGGGGCAGTGTTATGCAAAATAAACTTTCTTAAGATTTATATCATGTTAAAATGTCATTCCCTCGTCAAAAACTTATCTTGAGTGTGACTTTGACTTATTTATGTATGTTTCAGGAATACAATGTGCCGCCTTTTTACCCAAATCCCCGCCATGGAGCTTGAGATTCCAGCCGAGATTCCACCTCAAATAGCACTGGGGCCCCACTCTGACTAGCAGCACTAATTAGGAAACTCCTGATAAAACTGCATGCCTACTGAGCTTATGAACTACTCTAAGAGCAGCTGGATGACATGGAGAAGCATTGTTGTGATTATGTGCTGAAGGGGGAGTGTTGGAAAGAGTAGGAGGTTCTTAAAGAAACAGAGCCCAACTTTAAGATGTCAGACATGCTATGATGCAAAGTCAAATTTATTTTAAGTTTCCATGTTCATCCATGTCACCCCTTCATTAACACCATTGTATAAGAGTAGACAAAACATGTAAAGGTAGATATCCACTTTGATGTCCTTTCTGCAGTACAAGACTCACTGAAAAATTAGATATTAAGGGGGAAACTAAAGGCTAAAGGCATCCATTGCTCTAAAGTTAGGTAATCTGCAGGTGGTCTGGACAATCTTTGAACTTGCTCAGTCAATACATGACTGGCACTTGTGAGAACACAACAAAGGATTTCCTCATGAACTTATCTGCAACACCTTCTTAATGATTACAGGTCTGCCCACTCACCAAAGAAGAAAAAAATGAAATGAGATGATTTAATGATTTGACCACTAACTGCTCTTCACAGCTAGCAAAGTGCTTAATTACCGGCCTTTTTTCCTCCTTTGACATTTACTTTCACCTTAAAGTCTCATCCAACAGGAACAACTTCTCCCAAAGCTCACAGCATTTCAGCATTTAGACAGTCAGGTCTAACAAGACTGTTCTCTCTTTTGCAAGCTGATGAGCTGGATCTTTCTCTCCCCTCTTGAAAATGAGACATTTCAGTGTGGTTATTGTGGCTATCTCCTGGTTTTGATTTACCCTCCTTAATCTCCTTTCTATAAATTCCTGCTTTTGCTTAGGTACATTTTTCATTGTTGAAATATTTCTAAATTATTCATTGTTTAGACTCCATGCAGACCTAAATATCAAAATATGCCTCATTTCTTGAATGTTTCAGTGCTGATCTGGGCTCAGATAGTTGTTAATTGTTAGATGATTTCTAATGAGTGATAGCACAAGGATCCAGGATAAGACTTAAAGGGTCAGAAATAAAGTTGTGGAGAAGAATGTTTTGTTGTTGCCACATTTTGTTGATAGTGATTGATTAAGGAACCAAAAGGGGAAACCATCCAAGGATGTGCACTGTACATCCAGAGCTATAATTGAAGAGTGAGGAATGAAGCTTGTCTTTGTTACATGGGAAGATGAAAGTCTATTTTTTGAGGATTTATCATAACATGGAGCCAAAAGGTCATGAAGTGATTTCAGTTTTCTGCTATGAATCCCATTTTCATGCCAAAGATAGACCGTCTGAAAGTGGTAAATCTGGAAGCCACTGTTTTATTTTATTTTATTTTGTTTGATGATTTTGCAATATCATCAAATATATATATATTTTTGGAATTTTGCATAATGGACAGGGACATTTTTATGTCAACACAGCAGCTGGAGGGAAGAGGGACTTATGGTGAGATATTAATCAACTTACTGTACTAGTTTGGTCAAAAACTTTGTTACTTAAACAATCATAATAAACAAATGTCTCTTAAATAATCCATCGGCTTTGTCAAATATTCTCTCCCAAAATACAGTTCTCTGGAAAAGTACTCATACCTCTTGACCTTCTCAACATTTTCTTGTTACAAATCTAAAAGTATTCTATAGTAACGTCATGGACCAACACAAAGCAGTCCACAATGAATGAGGGAAAAAAATTATAGGGATTTTTTTTTTTTTTTACAAACAATAAATCTGAACGGTGCACATCCTTAACTCACATACAGCTAAATTAAATCCATTGCAACCAAGTGTACCTTTATGAACTGAAAACTATTTATTATTTTCTTGGGCTTCACAATTATGCATGAATTTGTATTTGTGTAGTGCATAAAGTCCTAAAACGATAAATTTATAGTGGTTGTAAAATGTCACAATGTGGAAAAGTTCAAAAGACATGAATACGTTGTAAGATGCTTTAAACCATGTATAAATCTTCATTAATATTTAGTAATTTTACCAGCATCCTAAGCATTAAAAACACCTTCAGCAGGGGTTCCTGGCCAATTAGTTGGCATGTCTTTCCCTAGCAGAGATTAATTTTCCTTCACATTTAAAAATATCCATTAGTTTGTTTACACCTTGAATACTGGAATAACCTGCAGCAACCCATTGCTGAAACTCCATCTAAAGATCGAAGCATCAGAATCTTTATACTAATCTTATTTTATGCTAAAAAATACCATTTTAAAATAGAAATTACAGCTTCAGACGAGAATCTTGCTTTGCTACATGCTTTTTTCACAACTTTCCTGAAATAAAAGGAAGCAATACAGCAAGCAGGCTAAACTGAAAGGCAAACAAAAAGAGCTTTTATGAATTGTTCTTTCTAACAAAGCCCAAGGATTTGTAAATCTGGCACACAGTGATTTCCTGCCTTCTGCCATCCACCTGTCAGCCATTCTGACACCTAAACTGCTAATAACCCCAAATTTATCTCCTTCAGCGACTTTTGGACTGACTGCTCGTGTTCAGGAGCGCAAATAGTCCTTTTTTCCCCCTCCGTGACACCTTTTTGTTGACTCACCGACACACGCTGCTCTCCGACAGACAGATCTTTACATGAGAGACATGGGGGTACCTTCTGAATGAATATGGATGGAGCTGTCCATCTGTCTATCTGCTTCGGATTTCCTCTGGCACTGAATGCTAACGGGGACTAGCAGGCTACTGGGAAGTCTCTGAAAATGATATAAATTAGCCTTTTTTAGGAAACAAAGGCAAAAGGATTGTAATCAGCCTTCAAGAACAGTTTCAGGTACATTGCCCTTTCAGTATAAAATGGCAGCTGTGAGTTGGCTGTCAAAGATATTAGCTGAAGATAAAGAGATGAGGAGTTTCATGCATACATGTAAAAGAAGTTAAGTTTATTCATAAAGCACCTTTTAGAGTCACAAAGTCATAAAGCACTGTACAAAATAAATTATGGGTAAGTTAAACCTACCACAATAAAACCATAACACAAGATCTTGGGAAATTAAAATAGTTTTCAGATTGTTTTTAAAAACCTCCAAAGAGTCAGCAAAACAAAGCTGCAGATTGGAAACTGATGATCCAGACTGGTAAAAAGAGCATTAGTCCAACAAACTTGATGACACAAAATCACGAGTAATATTCTCTGGAGCTCCTCGGGAGTCCATGTCTCATACTTCATCTTTTAAATAAAAAACAAAATAGAAACAAGAAATAGATCTGGTGTGTGAGTCAAACTCTAATGAGGAGTCAATACGTAACACCTAGATTTTTCACATTAGTGGATGTGACATGAAATGTCAGAAAAATATCCAGCTTACAATAATTTATTGGATCAGGAATTCTGTCCCAATGCAGCAGACAACAGCAAAATGAGGAGTTGTACTGGTTCATATTTAGACCAGTCGACAATTAAGAATCTCCGATTATTATTACTATTATTCCATTCTTACATAATGTTAAACCTTTGACAAAGGCACAGTAGCTAATCTCAAGATTTCCTTATTACAGGACAAAACTTAATGCTCATTCTGGAAAGAAAAGTGATACAAGTTGGGATTTGACATGGACTACACCTACAGTAATATCACACTCACTTCTTGATAATTTTAAGAAAGTGTCTTCACACTTGGTATTGAAGTTCGTTTTGAGTGACAACTCAACTTGTTATCTCAAACACGTGTCAATGTGAAAAGCACCTACTCTATTTCTCCAACAGCTACAAATGTGTTGTGTTTTGACCAGGTTCTACTGGTGAGATTAATGTTTTTGATGCAGAAAACACTTTTTAATTAATTCATAAAACATCTAATTGAATAGAAAGCCATGACAAATACATATATCACTGCAGCAAAAAAAAAAAAAAGCAACACAGGTTAATTTCAGATTGGAGAAGAATACTGCACCAAAGCTGGTAAACTTTTGACTTGATGATGATGTCAACTTGGGGACAGATCAGGACAGTTAAAAACAAGTCTTGCATCACCAGATATTCCTCCCCCATGGTAAAGCAATTATTTGCCTGGAGTATGTTTACTGTTACAGCAACATTTCTTTGATGGCACAAGAAAGCCCACAACAAACATGGATATGTATTCCCACAGCTAAATACAGTGCTGTGAAAAGTAGATGGTGATTTTAAATAATAATGAGAAAAAAGCTGCTCAAATTAACCTGGCTTTATTTGAAAAAGTGATTGCCCTCTAAATCTAATAACCACTTTTGCCATCATTGGCAGAAGCAACTGTTGCTTTTAAAGCAATCTTTGAGGAGGATTTTTGTCTCACTCTTCTTCACAAGAGTTTTTAAGCATGAATGACCTGTTTGACTGTTTGCACTTTGACCAGGTCACTCCAAAATGTTCATATACTTTAAATTAAGGTCTTGTTCAACTCTTCAACCTAAGGTTCCCTCTACTGGGAAGGTTTACCTCAGTACAGTGTTTTCTCCATTTGTGGATAATGACTCACTTTGGTTCGCAGGAGTCTCAAAGTAAGTATTCGATTTCTAAAACTTTGCTTCGAACCTGTTTTTTTAGATTGCGCCATGATGTGTTGCCTTTGAGAATTTTTAGCCTACCTCAAGTTGTCAGACGGGTTCTACTGAAAGAATTTCATGATTTTGGTTTTGCAGTGATAAGGTCCGTGTGGGGCTGCAGGGTGGTGCAGTTGGTAAACACTGCTGTCTTGCAACAAGAAGTTCCAGGATTCAAACAAAAGTTCTTTTGAATTGTTCACTCGAAGACCGCTTTTTGTATTTACTCAGACTATTGTCTGATATATAAATGTTATTGATAATCTAAAACATGTAAGTTTAATATGAAAAAGGGAAAAAAATGAGAAAATTTGTATCAGGTTATCCAAATTTCTGAAAAAACTAAGCCTTTTAGGGGAAAGAAATTATTTAATACATATTAGTAATTAACTAAAAGCCATTTTGACTACTAGTTTGAAACAGTGAGTAGTTGTAAAATAAAATAGAAAATAGATCAACTAAGATATCGCTGCTCCTTTTATTGTAAAAGTAGAATTAGATGAAAAATGAAACAGGCCTTTTATAGAAACCTGTGTTGAGTTTTAATTATAAAACTCCTCTTTTGAAATGTAACAACATACTAAAGCTGCTGCCTTAAACATCAAGAGCTAGTGGTAATAAATGTATACCTTGGGAAATGTCTTCAGGTTTGCACGCTCCACTGCAGATTACACATTCCCTCTGAAGAGGACTGATGAAACTACTAAGTGTGCTGCCCTTTCATGGCTATTTTAGCCAGACAAATAAAAGTATTTCTAGTAAACACAAGCATGTAGGACTGGTGTTTTTATGACAGTAGCAGAGGGGAAGAAGAAGCACCTCTTAGGAAATAATTATCTCCACAATCCCCTCCTGCAGCCTCCTGTGGGAGATTTTGGCCCTGACGACGGCTGGTCTGCTATGCGGCTGTTTCTGAACCACAGGATTTGTTTTTCATCTTGTGAGCAAAGTTATTGACAAAGCTTCGTACTATTTGGAACATTATTTTCCTGGAACCCTTTAAACATAACATCTTTTGGAAAGTTTGAAAAGAATTGCCTCTGATGATGTGCAATATTCTCCTGGGGCAAAGTATTTTATCCATTCTAAAATCAGAATACTCATATATTGTTGGGGGTTTTTTCCATCTCCTATTATTTTCTAATACTTCAGGGCACTATAATAGATCAGGGATTCATAGCTTTTACAAAACATTGACTTGGCTGATTGTGTTGAAGTATGGTGTTGGCAGCATCAGGCTGTGGGGGTATTTTTCTGTCAGAGGAACATGCTCACTTCACAAAATTGATGGCCTTCCACAGGAAGAACTTCATGTGGAAATATTAAAGGAGCAGCATTATGTAAAACTGACTTTTTTGTGCTTTACAAAATATTATAATGTTATTCGCCCTTCAGAAACATACCTAGAGTTCCTTCCATCTTGGCTTAAGGACAATAAAAAATGTACAAAGTGTGTCTCCAAATATTCTGCAATTTAGGAAATTTTACTTGGTAATCATAACAGACCTGAGACAGGAAACTTTTATCATAATTTCATTTCAGACAGTAAGAAAACAAAGAAAAAAATACATTTACTTAAAGGTATTGCAAACTTCTGTTTTCAACTGTTTTTTAGAAAAAGAAAATGTTTGTATTTTCTGAAGTTTTAGCACAAAAAACCTCTCAGGCTAGTGTTAAAGTCAACATCAGCATGTTAGCAATGTACTGTCTGTGTATTAATCTCAATATTCACAGTAAAACTAGCTAGCCAAAGGGTAGCCAGAACACAATGAAAGAAAAGAACTACTGTGGATCCGGTAAAAGACACTGGGTTGTTGATTTTTCGCGGCTCCATCAGGGGAGCAGGGGAGCTGTGTGGTGAGGTCTTTGTGCTGGTGCTTCATCTTTAGTTTGACAGGAACCCCAGCTTTCACTGGCGCCTGCGAGAGAGATGATGACCTCATTCTTTGGTGCATTGTGATCTTTTAGAAACCGATGACGTAATCTCAGATGCTGGCCATCGTGTAAGAGCAAAAAAACAACTAAAAGGAAGATAAAGTAAAAGAAGAATTATTCTGAAGTTATGGCATCATGAAGACTAATAGATTATTTTTATAAACAGCTGACAAAAATAGCCAAAGAACAAAAACCTTTGTAGCTGAAGTTCTGACAGAGCTTGAGACTCTGACAGATAATAAAGCACGTAAACCAAAAAAAATGGTATTGAAAAGCAAGTGATACCAACATGAGTCATGGAGGTGACTTTGAATTAATGTAATAATACATTCTGAATAGAATGAGAATATTAATAAAAAAAAATCAAGGCTCCTTTATGTGATTGCTTTTTGCTTTGAAGGGAAACAATCAGAAAAAAATTCCTTGGAGACCTGACTGAGGTTTTCAAGCACCTCTCCTCCACAACTTCTCAAAACACATTTTATTCAGACTTTTGACTGATGTCAGTGAAGTCAAGTGAAATAAAAATGCATATTCTTGCAAAAATTGCACATTTTAAACAGGTTATCGTTAGTTAAATAATCTGATTACAATAGTTTCATCTGAGCTGCAGACTGATATGAATGTTTAAAAACATGAAGACATCGCCTACAGTCATTTACAGGTTCTGCTCATGTAAATTGAGATCCTTTGCCAGTATAAATGTAGAAACAACTTCAATGGCATTACCATTACATTTTTGTGATGCTTGTCACTTAGATGTGCTAACCACAGAGCAAAAATAGCTGATCACTTCAAAAGATTACAACATAGTTTGGCTGCACAGCAGTAATGTAAAAGGCTCATGGTGGATATGGTGCAAAAGAGTGAGAAATTGGTTCAGAACCAAGTATGATCTTGCTTGTCGTCTTTCATATGCACAATATGTGTCTGTTTATGAGTCTATGTGTTGTAGATGGACAACATGATGACAGTAACATGTAGGTGATTTTGCTGGAGTCACATTCTAGCTTCATTAGCTTTGATGTGTGGTGTGCTGCAGAGACAATAACTCATCCTCATCTTCCTCAGAGAGCGGAAGATGAGGCCATGCTCTTCCACCACATTTATTAGAAAGACTCCACCCAATGGGCAAAGGACCAGTTAAACATGTGAAAGCATTTGTTTTTAGCTGAAACTGATGGTACAAGCGAATTGTGGAGAAATTGTGGATGATGCTTTAGAAACAGACCGTCTCTTGCAGCACAAGCCTCTGTTTCAGAAACGTTTTTCTCAACCGCATTTAGAAATTCAGCTTAAAACAGCATAGAAAGAGTAAAAATAGCAATACTTTGATCTTCCCTAAGACACATGCTGTGCCAAGGAGTACTCAAAAGGCTAAAAACCTGGAGAGTTGGGAGTCTGATTGCTGTGTGGGAAGTAGTTGGGTTCAAAACAGCTGCAGAGAAATGCTTTCATCTCTCAAACAACATCATCACTACCTTAAGATTCATCCAGACCAAAAAAGATAAATCAAAGGTCCCACATGCATGCAGATTATAGATCAAAAAGCGATGCAGGAGCAGCAAAATCTTTATTAAAAACAAAGTTAAAGGGAAAAAAAACAGCCGACAGGTGTTGAACTTCGGTCATTTGCTCAGTTACTAGTAAGGCTGGATGCAGTAAGACAGTCACTTTTCACAGGATATCTGCAGTCATGTTTCTGCAGGGTTGTCCGCAGTGTCTTCTGTGGCCACGGCTTTAGAGGTATCTGCAGGTTCCAGGTTGAAGTAGCTGATGTGCTGAAATTTCAGCACCTCGTTTCCCCAGCTGGTCCACCCGGGCTGAAGACTCCGTGCAAACAGCTCCAAACACTTGGCTTCAGCTCCAACATACAACTTCAGAACCTCTGTGAAAAATTAAGACAAAGAAACAATGATACCGTGATTGTTACACACAATGTGTGGCCAAACACACAACAGCTCATCTTTCTTGCATTTCAATAACGTAGGATAATGCACTGCCTTGTGTTACCTCCAGGAACACCTTCTACTGTATAGTGTAGAGTACAGTTGTGCTGAGAATAATAGTAGTGTATTAAAAGAAAAGCATCCTTAAAATAGGATTTTTATGCAAAACACACTGGGAATGCTGCACAGAATAATCCAATCTGGGCTTCCCATTGCTCCCCTGCATGGATCTTTTGTATAAAAGCTCTTCACTTGTTACTTTGTAATAGGCTGAAGACAGAAGAGGCAGCTGCAGAACTCCTTCACACATCTGAACAGTTTTTTCCTCCCTGTGAGGAGTCTGCCAGTGACCTTGGCTTTATAAGTGCTCGTATTCCAGGAGAGGAACACCTGACAGATACGTTTCACTTCCCCTGCTTTCTGCTACTCTGACACTGCCTGAGCCGACACTCGGGGAGTTAATGAGCTCAAAAGTCTGCTCCCAAAACCCATCTAACCTATATGTGCTGAATAACCTTACTTCTTTTCCCCTCTCTGTGTCCGTCAGGGAGACAAAGCCCCTGTGTGGAAAGGCCAAACATGCAGCTCAGTGACTAACTCGTCCTTAACTCATGACTCAGCTCTCAAGTTGAAAAGAGAGAAAAAGTTTCACTATGATAAATCTTGAAATGGGACGGCACATCTGCACAAGCGAAAAGAAAAAAGAAAGGTATTTTCTTTCTGAACAAGTTACAAAGTCTTAGTTAATCCAGTTTGTGGATATTTTTTTCTCTCTCTTTTCAAGATTAAGTAAGTAAAATGTACTTATTTTTAAAGTTGTGGAACATGATTAAAATCTAAATATCTCTGAATAAAATATAAGAATTAACATTTCAGTGCACTCATCCAGAACAACATTGCTATTTTGGGCTCTCCTCCTGTCCTGTTGTTTTCTTATATCTGAATTGAACTTTTTAACTTATAGGAATCATTCTTCTGTCATAACACTAAAAGATCTGAGACAGACCCACAACCAGCAGAGCCTTCTTGCAACAAAATGCATAAAAAATCGCCCCCCTCCAAAAAACAAAAACAAAACTGCTTTCAGTTTCCAGTGCTGCTTAATCACTCAATATCATCCAGTGAAGCTTAATGAAGGTGCATTTTTTCTTCATTGCCTAACGAAAAGCTTCCAGGTCAGCAACAGCAGATCAACTGGAACAAACAAACCAGTTGTGAATGAAACCTGCTGAGACCCACTGACACAAACAAAGACTCACACATGGAAACCGAGCGCAATCTTTTTCCTAATCTGTTGAATCTCTATGCTGTCCCAGCTCCATGGAGGCATCATTATGATTTAAATCAATGTATTTTAATAATCTCCCTCTAGCTCTACGGGAGGGGAGCTTTTCTGTGCTGCTGAAAGGGTACCAGCAAACAGCAGCCATGTTTCACCCTCCATACTGCACCATAAATTGCATTCCCCCGAGAGGGAATGAGCTGACGTCAAGCCTTCCTTATTCTAAGTTCCTGCATATGCTTTGCCAAGCTCTTACACTTGCATACTGGAGGTGGAGCAATCGAGACAAATCCAACGTGTGTGATGTAAAAGTTTACTTTTGGACAAGTCAGATCTGTCACGGTTTCCATTATATGTAAATATGGAAAATATAGACAACTAGTATATTGTCTTCTCTAGTCTACAACAATAACATTCAAAAAGAAGCTCATGTTTTGACTATGTTTAGTCAATATATGGTTCTATTTTGTGAGTTTTGTTTCCATAAAGAGGTGCTTCCCTGGTTCATAATTTCTCATGTAGGTACTGTCTTTATTAATAAAACACAAACAGCACCAGAGTTGGAACCAGTGGTGTGAAGGGAAGTCGTCCTGCATTTAGATTTTATCAATGCTGCAGCGTTGCCCTCTAGTGGTGCAGAAAAAACACCACACTTTAAGAACATGCCTGACAGTGATGGCTTCTGGGAGTGCAAGGCCGAGGGGACGCTCACAATCAAACGTTTATCTTCAACTGGAACGTTTGCGGTTTGTAAAGGGCTGAAACAAAAAAAAACATAAGTACGGTAAGTATCACCTGGATTTACCTCATCTAAAACTCTTAATTTGAAAACACAAAAGATGACTTGCAAAAGCCCAGTATTTATAGCCTATTGAATCTCTGAATGCACAATTCTCATAGTGGCTTGTGTTAGCTACAAACATAACACCATAAACATGTGTTACGTTAACAGGTGTTATGCTTATCTGTGGAATAACTTTTTCTGCTTGCCATGCCAAAGGTCAACTGCCAAAGCTGGTTTCTGCAGCAGCAAGACATAAAGATAAAGAAACGTCGGTTCTCATGGCAACTTGCCTGTCTGCCTTGTAAATATTTTGCACTTCTCTTGTTCTTGAATATCTGAAGACTTGTACTGACTTTGTGTGTCTCTAACATGCTGGCTTTGTTCTCATCTTGTATAAGCTTCACTAATGTACCTGTTTTTCACCTTAACAACGATTGGATAATTTTATTTTTCCACCATAACTTTGAGCAGGACAACAATTTTAAACACACAGCCATACCTATGATGAAATGGTTGAAATTAAAGCATTTTCATATGTAAAAATCATCTAGTCAAAGTCCAGATGTAAATCTAATTGAGAATTTGAGGCAAGACTTGAAAATTGATGTTCTCAAATGTCTTTTGTTCAGTCTGAATGAGCTTTAAATGTTTCGCAAAGCTGGTGGAGATGCACCTAAAAACACATGCGCACTTGAATTACAATGAAAAGTGGTTCTAAAACCCAAGAGGGTGGAATATAAATGCTGGACACACTTTTCAGATTTAGATTTGTACCCAAAATGCAGGCTACTGTATGAAGGTCAGTCACACCTCGTGTGGTCGTTGGCAGGACGATACCGACCCAGCACCAGCACTTCATATGGCTTCTTGTGTGGTGAATCTAGAGGAAACACAAACTCCCCCGATGTGGTGACCTGAAGGACGAAAAGTTAGTTAGGATAACCTCCAACTGTGAAACTTACCATAAATCATTTAGCTCTAGATGTCCACTACCTTGACCCAGAACCATTCAGCAACAACTTCTACACCCCAGTGTGGGTACAGCTCGTCACGGACAAATCGGAGGTGGCTGGGCCTGTTTGTTACCCAGGTGACCACCAAGCAGCCAGGAGATCCCAGGAGGGGGACAGGAAGGCGTTTCAGCTGGGATGAAGGCAAAGAGCTGTATCTTCATGGAAAAAATGTATGAGCTCAAACTCAATCAACATGATATACTGTATATATACATATATTGCAAATATATCTTTATATATCCCTGTACGCAGGATCAATATTGCAAATAACTGCTTAGACTGCAATCAAAATTAATTATATGCTTTATGCAAGTAATATGGATTTGCTTGGTGAACATCTGAATGTGTATGTAAATGGATACTGCTTGTTTACAGACAGGGACAGTCAGGAGTAAGCATAAATATTTTTGTGCTGCCTCCTACTCCTCACTTTGGAACTTCTTCTCACTTGTCTAAGCATTTCTAATTGTCCACCACCATGCCTTGATGAAACGTGTGGAAGCCAAATAACCTGCGACTTCTTTTCACAGACTTGTTTTCCCAAGGTGGATCAATGACGATGACATCAAATCTCCTCCCACCTATTTGGGAGAGAAGTGGCACAGAAATGTAATGAATTTATGATAGAATTAAACATTACGCTGGAAAAAATACATAGCTTTCCTAAAACCATTTGAGTGACCAACAGGTTTTCCAGATGGCTTTAATAAAACTGATAATTTTCCAGATTTCACTTTTTTTTCATTGCACTCACATTGTACCAGTGGTTGTATTCTTGTGAAATCAGAGAGGAGGAATGCAGTGTTAGGAGGTATTATATACTCCTCTCCTATCAGTGGAACCACTGCTGCCCAGGCCTGGCTGTTCTCCGTCACCTGGGAGAACAGGTCGACATGTGAAGCACCGCCTTCCTCCGTCAGAAGTGACTGTGTCCACTCCTGCTCTTCATCGGCCACCAGAGGAAGCTCTTTAGCTATCTCGCAGAGTGCTGCTAGTCTGCAGTCCTGGGAGGGAAGAGGATCTTGGGATGTTTCTGTCTCTCCACTCAGGTATCCAAGTGACTGGGCAGAGTCCACTAAGGCCTTGGTTCCTTCCAGAATAATGCTCCTGATCTGTTACCACAGATATATAGACATATCATGTTTTCTGAATAATACACTTTTTTTATTGACATAATTCTATTAGCTGCTACATCCTATTAGATTCTTATAAAGGACTCGAAATTCAAAAACAATAATTATGTTACAATTATCTCTGAAGAAACTCAGTGAAGAAACTTAATCACTAATGTCATTAAAAACAGAACCTTGCAAATAAACTTATCCTTCGTGTTTTTTGGAATTTTAGTGGTAGTGCATAATATTTTAACAGTATGTAAAGGATAAATGATACATAAAAATACCATCCTGTAGACCAAGGAAGGCATCAGCAAGTTGAGAAGAAGCTTCGAGAAGTTTTGCAAAGCCCTGGACTTGATATTCAGTCAAAATGTATTCACCTTTTCATGGAAAGCCTTTGCATCAATTTCTCCTTGGTTGAGCTCACCGTGTTTTCGTTTCCGCTTCTGAAATCCAAAACATTTTATTAAATACTGATTACAGAACTACTTATCATTTTAAAATGTGCATATTAAATGGCATCAACCCAAGAACAAGCCTCAACACATTTTGTTTACACTCAAAGAGGTCTAGCCTGCAGCTTAAACAGTCTACCTTTGCGGATTTCTCTGTTTTCTGCGCCATAACAGTGTGTCCTCCATCAACTCTCCCACTCATGTTGGAATGACTCTTTAATATGTGAAAGCATTGTCTTTTAAAATTGCACTTGACATGTGGTTTCTGATGCCCTGTCCATGTGATGCACCTCGTGTAGCCTCGGTCAATGAGCGACTGGGAGTCCAGAACCCAGCCTGAGTTGCTCTGAAGCACCACCGACATCACGAAGGTGGAAGGCTCACCCCGGGGCGGATCGTTAAACAACTGGTTATTTGCTTGTTTAGTCTTGTGGAGCCGCGCCGTGTGGAAAATTAGATTTCTCTGTAAACGATACTGAAAGGAAAGCGTAAGAACGTAATCCGCTCCTAGCAGGAAGTGAATCGTGTTGACGACATGTGTGTTGGTGGTAACCGAATCGACTCAATGTGCCGGCTCTTTTAAATGAACGAAGAAAGGTAACGCCAAACCCAATTCCAATGAAAATGGGAGGTTGTGTAAAACATAAATAAAAACAGATTATGATGATTTGCAAATACTTTTCAACCCATGTGCTCAATCGGATACACAACAAAGATGAGATATTCAATGTTCAAACGGTTTCTCAACGTGCAGTGGCAAGGAATAGTACCTTCCACAGTCCATAATATCATCAAAAGATTCAGAAAATCTGGAGAAATCTTTACAGGGGCTAAAATCAACATTGAATACCCATGACCTTTGATCCCTCTGGCGGCACTGCATTAAAAACAGAGATATTCTGTAACAGCTTCTACTGATTTGGACAAAATGCATGGTATTACATAAATACTACTGCATAAGGACCTGAATGACCAACACATCTCATACTGTATATGGAGGATCAAGGTCATTGAATGGTTTATACACAAGTAGTTTTTTAATGTGATTCTCCTTTTAACAGTTCACCAATGGAGAGTTTGGAGAACAAGAGTCATATTTTTGTGATTTGTTTCTCAGTAGCTGTGAGACAAATATGCATTTTGTGCAGCTTATTGCCTTCTCCGTTCAGTGCAAAAAATATTTCCCACCAAAATCATCTACATTAATTTAAAATGTCTGCATTTAACAGGAAAATGGGACCAAAGTCAAGTTGTATGAATTGACCAATAAAGTTGATTCTGATTCTAATGGCATTCTTAAGAAAGATTTTGAAAGACAAATAAAAAAAAGCTGCTAAAATAGTTCAACTTACTTGTGAAGAGTCATTCTATGAGAAGAAACTTTAAACTTTTTCATATTCTTTAAATGAAAAAAAGGTTCACTTGACTTGTTAGGAGGGCACAATTAGAAGCCGAAAGAGCCCAATCTTTTCCTGTGAGCGAAACTAAACGAACAGGATCCGGAAAAACAGCCGGAAGACCCACCGGGAGCTCGAGCACAGCAACGCTTTTTCTCTCCGTAAACCCTCGTAGCAACATCACGCACGAGAAAAATTGATGCTTTTTATACTCTCTGGCAAAGAATATCCGAAGCAGCTTAACATTACAAAGACAAGACACAGAAGACGGTTTATTTAACGTAGGAACATGTCGCAAGGTGCTTCGAAACGTTTTCTGCAGCAAAGTGGTCGATAATCTCGGAGAAAGTTTGACGGGGTGCACCGTTCCTCTGGGCTGCTGCAGGAAGAACTGAGCAATATGATTAATGTGTACAACTACCTACCCAAATACCAGCAGGGTTTGAAGAAAACTCTGAAACTCGGTTTGGACCTTGACGACTTTCTTCGACTTGTACACAGGGTAAGTTGTGATTCTCTGCTCTGTTTTGGGGCTGCATGAAGGGCCACTGACGCCTCCAAATATAAGGCAGTTTTGTTCTTGGTATCTATTTTTAAGATACGTTACTGTAGGTTTAAAGGAATGGCTACATATCACCCTATAAGGTAGAATTGACTTAAAATAAAGTATAAAGGAAAATATTTAGTAAAAAATAAAAAAATAAATAAAGAAGTGGTATTTGGAAAGCCTCAAATATCTTTGACGAACTTAAAAGGAAAAGTGACGCAAATGACCCACCTTGTATGATATTTCGGACAATAATTAATTAGACTATCTGGTTTTGAAACATTTCTTAAATGTTTATTTCCATCTTGTTGCTGTTTGCTTATGAGTAAAAGAGCAGTTGTGGAATTTGGTCATGTGACAGTGATGGTGATGTATGGTTTTGAACCCCTCTCCAACATGGAAACTTTTCCTCCTGGTAGTGGTCAGAGGTGGAGACCTGGAACGGAATGTCCATTTGCCCCAGGGCAGCTGTGGCTACAATGTTGGTTGCCACTGTCAGCGTGTGAATGACTGAAAGTAGTGGAAAGTGCTTTGGAGTCCTGTGACTTGATAAAGTGCTATGCAAATGCTATTTTATATTGCAATAGAGTTATGTTTATTGGACTGATTTTGTCATTTGGTTAACAATTAAAAAAATATATATTTAAACATATTTTATTAAAATTGGGCTGCACAGTGGTAGCTGTTGCCTTGCAGCGTGAAGGTCATGGGCCAGGGGTCTTGTTCTCCCTGTGCATGTGTAGGTTCTATCTCCTCCCACAGTCCAAAAACATGACTTTTAGTTCTGTCTCTGTATTGCCCTGCCTCTTGCCCGTTGACTGCTGGAGCTAGGCACCAGTCTCCCTCGTAAACCTGCAGAATGAGCGTGTTAGATAAGGATTTAGGAAAAGGAAACTTGGCCATATTATTGTCTCTGTAGATACAAAAAAGGAAATAAAAATCTCTGGTTAATCAAAATATAGTCAATAGATTAGCCCTGCACTGTGTTGATCTTATGTCAAGCAGAAAGGACTGAGCTTTTCATATGTTGATGTTAGAAGTATTTTTTTTTAGCTACAAATGATAAAGCATACACTAGAGGAATGCTATTTTGTTGAATTTTAGGCAATAAAAGGTTCCTTTTTGAGGTTTTTGTAGACAAATTATTTGCATCTTTTAATGTGTAGCATTGTATAAAAAAGCTTAAGTGGTTAAATGAAAAATCTGCTGAATGTGCAATATTTTAAATCTGATTAATCATCAGTATAACATCAGTATAACTCCTCCATGGGCTGCCACCTTATCGTGGTGGAGGGGTTTGAGTGCCCCAATGATCCTAGGAGCTATGCTGTCTGGGGCTTCATGCCCCTGGTAGGGTCACCCAAGGCAGACAGGTCCTAGGTGAGGGACCAGACAAAGTGCAGCCCGAAGACCCCAATGATGAAGGAAAACCTTGGACTTGGTGTTCCCTCGCCCGGACGCGGGTCACCGGGGCCCCACTCTGGAGCCAGGCCTGGAGGGGGGGCACGATGGCGAGCGTCTGGTGGCCGGGCTTTTACCCATGGAGCCCGGCCGGGCTCAGCCCGAAGAGGAAACATGGGCCCCCCCTCCCATGGGCCCACCACCCGTGGGAGGGGCCAAAGGGGTCGGGTGCACTGTGTGATGGGTGGCGGCCAAGGGAGGGGACCCTGGCGGTCCGATCCTCGGTTGCAGAAACTGGCTCTTGGGACGTGGAATGTCACCTCTCTGGTGGGGAAGGAGCCGGAGCTAGTGCGTGAGGTCGAGAGGTTCCGGCTAGAAATAGTCGGTCTCACCTCGACGCATGGCTCTGGTTCTGGAACCAGTCTCCTTGAGAGGGGCTGGACATACTTCCACTCTGGAGTTGCCCAGGGAGAGAGACGTCGGGCAGGAGTGGGCATACTTGTTGCTCCCCATCTCGGCGCCTGTACGTTGGGGTTTACCCCGGTGAACGAGAGGGTAGGATCCCTCCGCCTACGGGTGGGGGGACGGGTTCTGACTGTCGTTTGTGCTTACGGGCCGAACGACAGTTCAGATTACCCACCCTTTTTGGAGTCCTTAGAGGGGGTACTGGAGAGTGCTCCTCCTGGGGACTCCCTTGTTCTGCTGGGGGACTTCAACGCTCACGTGGGCAACGACAGTGAGACCTGGAGGGGCGTGGTTGGGAGGAACGGCCCACCCGACCTGAACTCGAGCGGTGTTCTGTTGCTGGACTTCTGTGCTCGCCATGGATTGTCCATAACGAACACCATGTTCAAGCATAAGGGTGTCCATATGTGCACTTGGCACCAGGACACCCTAGGCCGCAGTTCGATGATCGACTTTGTCATCGTTTCATCGGATCTGCGGCCGTATGTCTTGGACACTCGGGTGAAGAGAGGTGCGGAGCTGTCCACTGACCACTACCTGGTGGTGAGTTGGCTCCGGTGGCGGGGGCGAAAGCCGGTCAGACCTGGCAGGCCCAAACGTGTTGTGAGGGTCTGCTGGGAACGTCTGGCGGAATCCCCTGTGAGACGGAGCTTTAACTCCCATCTCCGGCAAAACTTCGAACACGTCCCGGGGGAGGTGGGGGACATGGAGTCTGAGTGGACCGTGTTCCGTGCCTCCATTGTCGAGGCGGCCGATCGGAGCTGTGGCCGCAAGGTTGTCGGTGCCTGTCGCGGCGGCAACCCTCGAACCCGTTGGTGGACACCTTCGGTGAGGGATGCCGTCAGGCTGAAGAAGGAGTCCTATCTAGCCTTTTTGGCCTGTGGGACTCCGGAAGCAGCTGATGGGTACCGGCGGGCGAAGCGGCATGCGGCTCGGGCGGTTGCTGAGGCAAAAACTCGGGTGTGGGAGGAGTTTGGAGAGGCCATGGAGAAAGACTTCCGCACGGCTTCGAGGCGATTCTGGTCCACCATCCGGCGTCTCAGGGGGGGGAAGCGGTGCAGCACCAACACTGTTTATAGTGGGGATGGTGTGCTGCTGACCTCTACTCGGGACGTTGTGGGCCGGTGGGCAGAGTACTTCGAAGACCTCCTCAATCCCACCAACATGCCTTCCACTGAGGAAGCGGAGCCTGGGGACTCTGGGTTGGGCTCTCCAATCTCTGGGGGCGAGGTCGCCGAGGTGGTTAAAAAGCTCCTCGGTGGCAAGGCCCCGGGGGTGGATGAGATCCGCCCGGAGTTCCTTAAGGCTCTGGATGTTGTAGGGTTGTGTTGGTTGACGCGACTCTGCAATATCGCATGGACATCGGGGGCAGTTCCCCTGGATTGGCAGACTGGGGTGGTGGTCCCCCTGTTCAAAAAGGGGGACCGGAGGGTGTGCTCCAATTATAGAGGGGTCACACTCTTAAGCCTCCCTAGCAATGTCTATTCAGGGGTCCTGGAGAGGAGGGTCCGTCGGATAGTCGAACCTCGGATTCAGGAAGAGCAGTGTGGTTTTCATCCTGGTCGTGGAACACTGGACCAGCTCTACACCCTCAGCAGGGTCCTGGAGGGTGCATGGGAGTTCGCCCAACCAGTCTACATGTGTTTTGTGGACTTAGAGAAGGCGTTCGACCGTGTCCCTCGGGGAGCCCTGTGGGGGGTTCTCCGGGAGTATGGGGTACCGGGCCCTTTGATACGGGCTGTCAGGTCCCTGTATGACCGGTGTCAGAGTCTGGTCCGCATTGCCGGCAGTAAGTCGGGCTCGTTTCCGGTGAGAGTTGGACTCCGCCAGGGCTGCCCTTTGTCACCGATTCTGTTCATCACTTTCATGGACAGAATTTCTAGGCGCAGCCAAGGTGTTGAGGGGATCCGATTTGGTGGCCTCAGGATCTCATCTCTGCTTTTCGCAGACGATGTGGTCCTTTTGGCTTCATCAGATCGTGATCTGCAGCTCTCGCTGGATCGGTTCGCAGCCGAGTGTGAAGCGGCCGGGATGGGGATCAGTGCCTCCAAATCCGAGGCCATGATCTTGAGCCGGAAAAGGGTAGAGTGCCTTCTCCGGGTCAAGGGGGGTGTCCTGCCCCAAGTGGAGGAGTTTAAGTATCTCGGGATCTTGTTCACGAATGGGGGAAGAAGGGAGCGGGAGATCGACAGGCGGATTGGCGCAGCGTCTGCTGTCAAGCGGGCGCTGTACCGGTCCGTCGTGGTGAAGAGAGAGCTGAGCCAAAAAGCGAAGCTCTCGATTTACCGGTCGATCTACGTTCCCACCCTCATCTATGGTCATGAGCTTTGGGTCATGACCGAAAGAACGAGATCGCGGATACAAGCGGCCGAAATGGGTTTTCTCCGTAGGGTGGCTGGGCTCTCCCTTAGAGATAGGGTGAGAAGCTCAGTCATCCGGGAGGGACTCAGAGTAGAGCCGCTGCTCCTTCACATCGAGAGGAGCCAGTTGAGGTGGCTTGGGCATCTGGTCAGGATGCCTCCTGGACGCCTCCCCGGTGAGGTGTTCCGGGCACGTCCCACCGGGAGGAGGCCCCGGGGAAGACCCAGGACACGCTGGAGGGACTATGTCTCTCGGCTGGCCTGGGAACGCCTCGGGATTCCCCCGGAGGAGCTGGAAGAAGTGGCTGGGGAGAGGGAAGTCTGGGCCTCCCTTCTGAAGCTGCTACCCCCGCGACCCGACCTCGGATAAGCGGAAGAAGATGGATGGATGGATGGACGGATAACTGATTACTAAAATGATAGATATTTGCAGCCCAAAATGGGATTATTGTGTATTTATTAAGTCTGTATTAAACTGAACACATGTATGTAGAAATGTTTTCCTAAATGTATTTACGTTTCCTGGGTTTTCCTTGTTTATAACCCACTTATTTTGCTTGTAAAATGTGATGAAGAGATGTTTGTTTGTTGGAAATAACTGCATGTTTCATCTTAAATAAAGCTGAAATATATATATTTTTTCTGCCCACAGGAATTTGGTCTTCCTCCATGGCAAAACTTTTGTTTGGTAACAACAGACAGAACAGTTGTTGATCATGTCAAATTTAGTGAGTAAATCCTTGCTGAAAAGTGAAGACACTCATGAAAATGATTTTAAAAAAACATACTGTTTGTAAAAACATAATTTGGATCTTTGTCTCCTTATAGAGGAGCTTCAGGATAACAGCACCCTCTACTTGTTGCAAAGCGAGGACCAAGACCTTCCAGTGGCAGCTGAGGAGGTCATCAACTTTGTTCCTCATTACAACACGCTAATCGAGAGCGGAACATTTGAATACTTTGCCGAGGGCCAGAAATCACTGCGTGAGTTTCTATGTTGTAAATGGGTAGCCAGAAATTAAGATAGCGTGATCATAACCTTCATCATTTCTGTGTTTCTTGTTTTTTTTATATTGATGTCTTCTATTCCTCCAGCCTGCTCTCTTGCTGAGCTGGTGGACAACTCTCTTTCGGCTACAGCTAAGAACACAGGAGTCAGGACGATAGAGATCCGGCTGGTTGGTTCTTAATATGCAGGCTTGATTTAACCTTAACTTTTGTGTTCAGTTTTGTTATAATGTTAGGACTGGAGTGAATTAATGTGTGTGTTTTTGCCAGCTTTTTGACAAAACATTTGGGAAGCCTGCTGTCGTGGTGTTGGACAATGGATGCGGGATGACCTCCAAGCAGCTCAATAACTGGGCTGTTTATAGACTCTCTAAGTTCACAAGGGAAAACAGCGCATTTGAAAGGTTTGTTGTAGACTTCCCAGTGAGTGTGTCCACTTTAATAGCTTTTTGTACAAAAACATAATTCTGTCATGTTACCTGTCTTGTTTCTTGGAAATCCTTTTGGGGATCTAGTGAAAGAGAAGATTACACTCGTCCCGATCCTGTACCTCGCAGTCTCAACAGTGATATATCCTACTTTGGAGTTGGGGGCAAACAAGCAGCGTTCCACATTGGAAACTCAGTCAGAGTGAGTGTGTTTATGAAAACCATTTAAAATGAGTTGTTTTTATTTAGATTATTATGATGACTTTGCAGGACACAAATAAACATTATTCTTACACCTTTAAAAACAATGTCAGACAGAATGGGAGAACAAAATTAAGCAGAAAAGTGCTCTGTGGGTGAAAATTACACACCATGATTCAGTACCTCTTATCCCACATTTAGCAGAAGTTTTCTGTGTAACTTCATCAGTCTCTCAAATCTCTGTGAAGGAATTCTGGCCAACTCGATGTTTACAGCATTGCTTTGTTGGTTGTGCATTCAGATGGTCAAATACATGATTTAATGTTCCTAAAGAATTGTAGCCTTAAAACAAGCTCAAGTCATTATACCTCCACCTCCATGCTCAACAGTTAGTAGAAGCTGTGTGTGCTGATAGGTTATTTAGTTTTACCAAACATGGCGTTATGAATTGTAGTCAAATATCTCTACTTTGGTCTTGTCTGCCTAATGGATTATTTTTCCAGAAGTACCAACTTTACCGCGATGCCTCTTAGCTAAGTCTTCCAGTAAAAGAGATTTCATAAAATAACATTTTAAAACCCTGGCAATGAAAGTGGGATGAGGAAACCCCTTGTCCAGAGAGCAGTGGACAAGGGATGATTTCAATTGGAGAAAATTGGAGAAATGTTCCCTGATTAGAAAAATTTTTCTGATCTGACACCTTTGATCTAGTCTCCATTGGGGCAGCAGAGTACTGGTTGAGCATATAAATCAATAGCAAAACTATGAGGCTTTTGATTAAGCACAAGCGGTTGAATATAATTTAAGTTCAATCACTTAATTTCATTGTTAATATGTAGTTATTGGAGACAACATAGTTTTTAGTATCTATTAAAGAGGGACAAGGTTGAAACCACCACTGACCAAAAATAACACAATTCCCCCCCCAAAATTTTTGAACAAATATTTTTTTGAAATGTAAAAAAACAAAATCAAAAACAAAATCTATGTATTTGTATAATTAACCATAGCATTTGTAACTATCAGATGATCAGCAAACCAAGAAACTCTCCAGATGTTCATGAGCTGGTTCTATCAAAGGACGAATTTGAGAAAAAAGAGAAGAACAAAGAGGATGTTTACCAAGGGACCATCTTAAACAGGAAGGTGAGAGATTTTAAAGAAAGTGTTTGATGAATTCGTTGATAAAGGCAAGCTGCACATCTCATTTTACTCTCTTGCGGCAGCCTGGTGACTTCTCGCACATAACACACGAGGAGTGCTTCCTTCAGGACATCATCAAGGAGGAAACCAGGAAGGAAAGCTTCACTGCTGTTGTTATAACAGGAGTCTGTCATGATCACATCAACTATCTAAAAGATGATTTTCACGAGTGGACCAGACAGCTAGCGTGAGCTTGCTCACTCATATGAAATAGAGTATGAAACCCATGCATTTCAGAAGCATAGGACATAATATTGTTTTTTTTGTTTTGTTTTTGTTTTTTTCAGGCACATTTATCATTATTACATTCATGGAGTCAATGGAAACCACAAAATGGACCAGTCTCAAAAATCAGACGTCAGTCCAAATATTGATATTGTGGTGAGTTTGGTTGACTATTACAGTAATTGTTTTCTTTTTCTTGTATTGTTCATCCAAAGACTTTTTTTCTTTTTTTTTTTTACCACTGATCACATTTTTCACATTTAATTATTTCATAGTGCATCAAATTAAATCACAGGCTTTGTTCAATATTTTTTAATAAGCGGAGAGCTACAGGGCTCCATTTTGGTCCTCTTTTCTACTAACCTCAGGTTATCCTTGGAAAATCTGTCTTTTAAGTATTATTGTTTCATTCCTCCCTGCAGATCCTGTCAACCTCAGTAAGGTTGGATAAACAGCCATTTGTTTAATTGGATTTATATTTATTTATGTTTATTTTTTGTGTGAAAACAGAGCTATGTATAATAGAAAGGTGTATGAAAAAAAACAGTGCTAGAGAGGTTTGGACTGGAATGAGAGAGATCACAGGACTGAAGAGGAAAGCTAACGACCCTGCTGGGATCTCAAATCAGTTAATGAGTTGAACCAGTTTTTTAACCGGTTTGACAGAAGTGTCACAGGTGGATGCAGCCCAAGATCCTCTCCAGTTTGCATACCAGCCCCACGTAGGAGTGGATGATACAATTTAAATACCTGCTGCAGAGGGCCTATTCCTCCCTCGACAGACCTGACACCATTGTCCGCATCCTTTTCTTTGACTTTTCATCAGCCTGAAACACCATCCAGCCAGGATTACAACACGAGAAGCTAGCTAAAATGGATGTAGATGCATCACTCATCACCTGGATCATCGACTATCTGACAGCCAGACCTCAGTATGAGAGATTACAGAGCTGCAAATCAGACGGTCTAATATGTAACATTGGAGCTCCCCAGGGAACTGTGCTGTCTCCGTTTCTATTCACCACCTACACTGCAGGCTTTAATCACTGCTCCAAACTGTGCCATCTGCAAAAGTACTCAGATGACACGGCTATCGCGGGGTGTGTGAAAGGGGGACAGAAGGTGGAGTAGAGGACATCGGTGGATAATTTTGTGACTTGGTGCAGAGAGAACCAACTCCTGCTTAATGTAAACAAGTCCAAGGAAATGGTTCAGTTTCTGCAACAAGAAAACACATTTGCTCCCAATCTCCATTTCAGAGGCAGATGTGGTTTTACATTGTACTGGATGCTACATTGGACTAAGGACACTGATGTGCTCTACAAAAAGGCCATGAGCAGATTCTATTTCTTATGAAAGCTCAGGTCTTTTAACATCTCCAATAGGATGCTCTTCATGTTCTATCAGTCATCAGTGGCTAGTTCCATCTTCAATGCAGTTGCTTGCTGGGGGTAGTAAATGAAGGTGAAAGACTTAAACAGACTTAACAAATTAAGTCTGTTGATAATTGATAAGAAAGGCTGAGTCAGTTCAAGATGGCTCCACTGGAAGAGGTGATGAGAGACAAAATGCTAGAGAAGATCAAAATCTCCCCCCCCTTTAGGGGATCAATAAAGTACTATTATTATTAAACTCTGGCTGAGCCTCTCAAGGGCATTAATAGACTGTTTGGTTTAGATACCAAACAAAGTATAAATATTACTGTTAAATATTTTGTGAATTAAATGTCTCACTCATGGTAAGAGGTGATCATTCCATCCAGAATTATAGATTTAAATTAGTCAAGATGCAAAAAAAACCCAGTTCAGTAGCCATTTACATTGCTTTATGAAAAAAAAAAACACCTTCACTTTATCTCAGCTTGTGTCTTTATTTCAGAGGCTTTTTTTAAAATTGTTTTTGGCAGGTAACCTTGCGGGAGAAACCGCCTAAAGGTTTGCGTCAGAAGAATCTCAAAGAAGTGCAGGATGACTTGCAGACCCTGTACATAAACTCAGCTGTAGACACATTTGAGTTCAAGGCCTCCACTCCCGACGGTGGCATCTTGGACGGAATCCTGAGATATCATCCATTTCTTTACGACAAGGAGACCTACCCCAAAGATCTGAATGCTCTACAAGGTATTCAGATCTCATGCAGTTTATGAAAATATTTCTCAGAGCTTGATCTATTTTAAGGTTGTAGACCTGACAGAAATGTATAACATTAAATGATAATACAATAAATGCTTCTGTTTTTTAGCACCTGTTGAGGAAGATGATGATGAGAATCAGTCTGGAACCATGAATCGGGCCAGAGGGAAGAGGGATATCTTTGAGTGTTTCTGGAATGGACGACTCATCCCTTACACCACAGTTTCTGAGTAAATACATTCGTATGAATGGGTTGAACATTTATTTTTTGTTTTGGTATACTTCTGTCAGGTCTAAATACCTATTAAAGACAATTTAAACAAACACAGGAAAGACAAGAAAGTTAGATTCTTTGTTCTCGCGAGGAGAGCAGACAGAGACGTGCTTACAGTTACAAATCTCCAACCGCTCTGAAACACATTTGTCCCCTCCTCGCTTTTTATTGCTTTTAGAAACCCTCTTACATCGGGCGCTGCAACTTCTCAAAGGGAGGGGGAAAACAATTCATCACATAGTTGCAGCGCTAATGACATTCACTATTTAGACACATGTTATCTACACTCTAAATCCTTCTGCTCCAGTTGAGTACCAGACACGGCGTCGAGTAGGACACGTTGTATATAACACAGGAGAGCAGAGTTTATAGCTGTGCAATAAACTCTGCTAGAAGAGTTGTCTCCGCTATCTCCCAGGAAGGCTTCACTGCTCTCTTTCCCAAGGAGGTCACAGGAAGGAATCAAAGTTATTTAACACACAGAAACATTACTTAAAATAGAAGAAAAAGAGAAAAAGCATATAATTAAACATTATCTAAATGTAACTACAAGGCTACATGATACAACGAATATTTGATAATTACTAAAAATACAATTTATCCAACAACTTCAAATGTTTTTCAAAATTAACTGGGACATATGCAGCTGTTTTTCTTGTGCATTTTATTATATAGTCTTATTCTGAATTTCTGTTTTTCTCTTTCTCATCCTTTCATTGGTAATTATTCTATCAGTTAGCATAGCTTATTTAACCTTTCTTTAGACACCAGAATCTCTTTTATTCACCTGCATACAAATGTTTATAACTCACATTAATTTGATAAATCAGTATCAAATTAATACAAGGGTGGGCATTTATTGTATTGTTTATCATTTAATGTTATACATTTCTGTCAGGTCTACAACCTTAAAATAGACAAAAGAAGAAGAAAGACTAATGAATCGGATTTTACTCGCGAGGAGAGCAGAGAGGAGGGTCTGATTTTCAGTCTCCAAACTCGCTCTGAGAATCCTGTCCTGCTTCTCCTTTATTTGCATCATGATACCTAATTTACATTGGCCAGCAGCTGATAAAAGAGATGAAAAAATAAAACCAGCTGCTAACACACAGTCAGAAATCTTTCTATACAATGCAATCTCCTGTCTTAGTACATGTGACAACTTCAAAACAGTTGCCGTGTCTCTGGGTCACAATCTTTGATCCTTTAGCCTTTGGGTGTTTTACTAAGAACAGTTCTTAGTTTTGTTTCCAGAGTGGCTGGTATCTGCTTCCAATCTGGCATGCTGCCTGCAGTTTCCTGCAGACATCTCTCATAATAACATACAAAGGAGAATAATACAAAGAATCTCACAGTCCTTAAAGTTAATTTTAACTATATATGGGATAAAAAATATTTACAGTTCTAACAATTTCTTAGTGTGATAAGAATTCAGATTTATAGTTGTCATAGTAAATTCCAATTAATGATGTTTGAAACTCCACAAAAATGTCTATATTGCAGTCTATATTGTCTATATAGCAGAAATTGAGATTATTTCTGCTATTTTCGCCACTGTTTGTTCAATGAAAGTATCAATAAATATTAATACTTTTAAAATGTGATTAAATGCAGTTACTGTGCACTGTTTGGTGATACAAATGACACTTTACGTGACTCGTGTCCTAAAGAAGAGTTTTGACGAATGTTTTTCAAGAGCAACATTTGTATTTGTGGGGCTATGATTGCTGTGTAATGCAGCACTATATAAAAACAAAAATGATAAATAGTTTTTAGTTCTTCATTTTTATTATTACAATAATATCACAAAATTTTGATAAAACTTGAAGTCTGTATCGCTCACCTCCTTGGGCGGAAATCCTGGGGGGGCCAGTGGAGATCCAGACCCCTCCAATCTTGGAAAAGTCTAGAATTCCCCCCCCCAAAAAATTATAAAAGAAACCTTTGTATTTAAACAAATAACAATATGAAGAGGCGGAAGAGAACAAAATAAATCCACCATTTTCAAAAATAAAAATAAGTTTTTAGGTCCACATTGTTAGAACATTGGTTTAGTCCAACTTGTTACAGACGGCAAAGGCTCAGTCAGAGCCGCTGAAGTGTGGAGCTAGCTGTGGCTCTGCAGCACAAACAGAAAACCCTCCAGTAAGTAAATACTTACAGCAAAAGACGCAGTAAGTTTTATTTACGTTCATTGCTCAATAGGAAGAAACATGTTAACAATAAAAATCAGACTGTAGTTTATTATTTTATTACTTTGGCTGAATCATAATAAACTGCCACAATATGCCTTGAATCAAAACTAGCAAAACTGGCTGCATTGCTTTGATAGACTTAAGCTTGTAGAAGGTAGCAAATATCTCAATGATATTTAGTTCTTTAACTCTTAGGTTAATGAGAAGAGTTTGAAATGGGAGGGGCTGATCGCTGCAACTAGCCAACAGCTCAGTATGTGGGAGCCGAGAGCAGAGATAGAGCAGATAGAAAAACAGAAATGTATGCCTTTATTTCTTCCCATCTTCAACATAGAGCTTCTAAAACCACACGCACATAAAAAAATCTGACTATATTTCTATTAAAACCCTTGTACTTGGAGCGTTATGTTTACGTTATGATACTTCCCAGATATTCATTTCTACCTACTCATAGAGTCTCAGCCATCCAGGACATGGCAAAACCAAAAAAGGTTTAAAAATAAAGCAAATTAGCAGTTATAATTTAAATAACACATAACTTCTATTAGTGTATTTTTCTTTTACCTTTCTTACTGCCATCCAGCCGTCCCTCCATTTCTCTCTTGTGAACTTTTGGATTCTTGTATTTTAAAATAAGTATGAAGAACAATATATATACAATAGAATGTGGAGCATTGAACTGGATTGAAAAACCTAAAAGCCCACTTGTTTTGTGATCCAGTCTTTGCCTATGGGAGCACATGTATAGTTTTAGCCTGAAACACAGAGGTTTGCTTAGCAATCAAACAAAACAGCTTACACTGAAATGAGCATCTCTATTTGTAGTAGCCCAGAACACTTGCAAGTTATTGACTAGAACCACTTTAGACTATTGGTGAATGTTGCTTCTGCGAAAAACAATAAAATAAAAAAAATAAAATTCTGTCTGTGTTCCAGGTTCGATTGGTGCCGTCGGCCCAATAAAAGTACATTGCCCCTGGAGTGTTTCAGCCGCTTCTCTGGGGTGCTTTTCACCAACGACAAATTCCGGGTCAATGCCAGCAAACAGAAGTTTATGGACTTGGAGCTGAAACTGAGGCACAAGGATAATCTTTTTACCCCTGTTTTTAACATTCAGGTGATGATTCAGAGTTTTAAGTCAAGTTTGCATGTATATCACATTTTAGCAACAAGGAATTTCAAAGTGCTTTACATAATGAAAAACAATAAACATTGCACTAGAGTGGCAAAATAAAGAAAAATAATAAAAACTTCCAATCTAGACAAGAATTAATCTACGTTCACCTGCTACTAATCAAAGGTGACTAAACAAATGGATTTAAAGCTTTGATTTAAAGTATTTGAACAGTTTTGCAGTTTTCTGGATGTTTACTTTAGATTATTGGAACACAAAAATTTTATTCTACTTGTTCGGTTCTGATTCTGAAGATCCAGAGTAGATGACAACTTTAATTTTTGTTCAGTATTCAAAAGTATTTTAAAGTAGGTTCTCTGAGCTACAGGAAAAAAAAAAAACTACATTATCTACACTATATGTAGTGTTTGTAGTGGAATAATATAGTGCATCTAATGCTTTTTTTTCTGATTTTTACTGTGAATTTTACAGAAATCCTCAAAAAATCGAAACATCCAGAAAGAGTTCATCCAGTGGCTTGAAAAATGTCACAGTCAGTTTGATAAGCAGGTAAAGTTCCTTGGCTATGAAACGACTGTGAAACGACTCGATGTGTCCATTAAGAAGTCGCAGTATCCCTGGGCGGTGTTCTCCACTATTGAATTAGATGGCAAAATATACAAAGCAGGGGATCTTGTAAGTGTTCCAATATTAATATTTAATTGTACATATTTCAGTGAAGATATTCAGATAGATATACACAATATACAAACATTTTTCTCACTGTCTGATGCTATATCAAATACTTGTTTTACTATAGGTGAGTTAGGATTGCCAAAATAGTTTTTTTTTCCTAAATGCCAGAAATGGAAGAGATACAGTTTTACTTTCTCCAATTATTGAAATGTACATACACTAAGATCGAACACACTGCTTCTGTGCTACATCATAAGTAATCAAAAGCAAGTCTGCAGGTCTGGTTCCTCTTTGTGTACAATTTCCAGATGCTTGAAGGTGCCACTTTCATCATTTCAAAGAAATATATGGAAGTTTACACTCCACTGGAATTTCAAGCCATCATATTGTCAATTCTTTGTTCTAAAATCAATAGAACGAAATGTGTATGTCAGCCCTAGAAATAAACAAACAAAAAAAAAGCTTGTAAATATTCTGGTAAGAGTGACAGAGGAGATATCTGTCACTCTGACCAGCGACAGATAAGCCCTGTGAAAGAAGCTCTGTACAGACATGGTCTGAAATGCTCTAACACCCCATTAGAATTTGATTAGAATTTGCAACGTCACACAAAACAAAGACCTTTTCTTCTACAAACATGGCTTGTGTTTGTACACAGGTAGCAACATCGTGTTGTGGGTGTGTTTTAGTAAAGGAAGGACTGGTGCACTTCATAAAATAAATAGCAGAATGGGGAGAGAACAAAATGTGATGCTACTGAATTAATGTTTTATGACTTGAGTCAGGAAGTTAAAGCTCAGACACACATACGTCTTCCAAATGCACAGTGACTCTAGCATACCATCAATATAGTGTCAACGTTAAGGACAGTAGGCTCAATGTCTTTTAGCGGCCATCAGAAATACTTGCTCTCAGTAGAGAAGTTTGTAGGCAGAGTACTGCAGCCTACATGCTTATTATACACAAGTTTTGTCAGGACGAATTGGACAAAATTGCAAACTATTGTGAGAGAAAGATATCTTAACCCTGACTCATGTCATATATTTTAAAAAGTTGCTGTAAAAAATTTTAAATATAAGGAAAATTGAAAATAAAATCTTGAAATTATTCATCAATATATTTTCATTTAGCAGAGCAAGATAATTTTGATAACTTTAACTGACCTACAAAATAAAAGGTTTTGTCAGATTTATTGTCAGACAGTGAGAATAGTTTTTTCTTAAATCTATATAAATTCCTGTTTTCCACTGTAGGCTTCTTCCTTTAATATTTTTTATGTTTGAACACAGGTGAAATCTCAGAAAACTCAGCCGATTTATTACGGCAAAGTGAATAAATTTTTCCTGTATGGAGATCATGACGGAGATGTGTTTGCCACTGGTGGAGAAGTGAAAATTACTCGTGTAAGTAAAAGATTTATGCAGTTTGAAAAAGCTATGAACTATCTGTCAAACGAAAACAAAAAAAACATTTTGTTCAAGTGAAATATTTTCTTCTTAATTAAGTTGCACTTTTTCAGTCTGGATCTTTTATTGTCAAGATGTTCTTTATAATATTTTTATGCTGTTTTATTTTATTACCTTCCAAATTAGAACATTTTTAAATTACAATAAATGCTTTGTGCAGAAAAGTTTATGTATTCTTTAACCCCTCATATTTATTCACATAAATGAATAAATATTTATTTATTCACATAAATATGAGATTTTATGTTTTAAATAAATTTTAAATAAATTTGAGTAAACTGGGCTATTAGTCAATACTGAGCTTTTTTTTGTGCTAAATATTTTATATTTTTAGCTTTCTTCAATGTTGTGATGTTATATTGGGCTAAAATAAATAAATGTATATGATAAAGGAAACCGATAGCGTTACATTATAATTAAATAAAATTGTTCTAACATGATCAGATTTATGTCACATTTGTTTAGGTGCCAGAGGCGCTTTATGACAATTACACCAGGATTATACCCATCTCCAAGATTGACCGGTCTGCTACAATCGAAAGCATTAAGAAATACATCGAGACCGACATTGACAAGTAAGTTAATTCTTGTGGAAAGTGTAAATGTTTTACAATTTCTCCTGATTAGTGTAAAAAAAGTATGCAATAAATTAAGTATTATAATTATATAATATTAAGTATATAATAAATTAATGTTTGCAGAGAAACATGAAATATACAAATTCAACTTTTCATTTTAATTTTTTCTTGAATCTTGCATTGTACTCTTTTTTTCTAAATAAGTAGTCTTATTATGATCTTGACTGGAATCATCGCTTTGTTTCCAGGTTGCCAGCAAAGCTGGGCGTCACATGGCCTGAAGGGAATCCTTTGCCACAAAATGCTATTATTCCTGCTGGGACTCCTTTAGGTAATGTGTTGTTGCTTTCACTTTTTCCTATTTTACTGTAAATTCCTGTTGTGCCAACTCCTATCAAAATCTTGAACTCAAATATTGTTTTCTTTAAGAAATCAAGCTAACAATCATTCTGTGTTGCATCGTTTCAGGGCCCTTAGCTGTGGAAATTCTTAACAGAAATGAGAAATCGATCTCATCCAGGATTAATACAGGGGGTCAAGGCGGAGGGATAAGACTGAATGTTGGACTCAGAATATTCTTTCATGGTAAGATCAGATGTATCATAGTCATATGACTGATGTTATATAAGATGTTATTTCAAGCTTATCATTACCTTACTGTATTTCATTTGTATTGCTTGTTTAAGTTCTTTATTGTTCTGTCTCTTAGTGTAGATTTCTCTTATTTTATACATAGGTCCCAAAGAAGTCAAACAACCCAAAGAGATTTGTTATTTCAGTGCCCAATATGTACCTACCCATGGACACTGGTTCAAAAAAAATGGTTTGTTTCACATCCTACCCTTCTGAATTTTTCACAACCCAAAAGAATAACAACAAAAAAATGTTTCCTTCAATGCAGAATCCCTGGTCAATCTGGGGAAGTACACTCTGACTCTAAAAGCTGAGTTAAGTGACAACAACTCCAAGACGTCCTATGGCGGCAAAGAGCTTCCGAGCTACGAGCACAAGTTCACAGTCAAAGGTAAAGTGATTTTATGCGACCAATATGGAAGTGGTTTCATTTTCTTCCACACTCTATCAGGCAAACACATTTGGTATTTTTGTCCTTTTAGAGGGAAATGCAGAGAACTTTACTATTGGTCCACTGAACCCCGCTCTGCGCATTGGAGTGCCGTTCAGTATTCCCATGCAGATGACCGATTCTTATGGCCACCCCACAAAACCTCCTCCAAATCTCAAGCCTGTTCTTGAATGCAGGTGAGTCACTCTTAAATGTATTCATATTTACATGATTTCATAATGTATATTTAGTCTTTGATTTTTTTTTTCTTGTTTTATTTGTGCTTGTGCAGTGATCTGGAAGTGAGTTTTGAGACAATGGGCACCAGTGGGAACAGCTTTACCATCAAAGGTGTCAAAATCATAGGGAAAGTCCAGAATTACCAACAGTCCAGGGTAACATAGAAATAATCTCCATTCTGGTTTGATATAAGAGCTAGTGGATATTTAAAATAAAGTAATACTCAAAAACTTTCTTTTTTTTTTTTTTTTTTTTTTGCAGAACTTTGATCTGAAAGTGACACTGCCAGGGTTGAAAAAACAAACACAGACTATCAAGATCAATCCCTTTCCTGGTAAGACTGCTTTTATTTATGAATTTAAAGCTGTAGCATGTAACTTACAAAATATATTTTTTTACATATTTATTAAAAGTGTCGCCATATCATAACAGCATTATATGAGACAGATAAAGTCAATGTTTTATTGACTTTATTGAAAGTCAATAAAACATAGTAATAAGCCACATCTGGAAACTGGCATCATGTAAATTCATTGAAAACTTCCAATTCTCCCTCTCTTTCTATTTCTGTTTCAGGCAATCCACATTCCCTTCTTGTGAAACCGGAAGTAAAACCAGTGAAAGTGGAAAATGGAAACCCAGTTAGTTTTACTGTCGAAGTTCACGATGAGGCTGGAAACATCACAGCCAACTCTAAACAGATAGTTCGCTGCCAGGTACAAGACTTTGGTGTAAAAATAACAACAATTTGAGAATTACACTACACAAAAAAAGTTTTGGATATTTGATCTATTGATTAAATTGCATTTTAAATGCACTAATTAACTTAAACAGCTGATCCTAGGCACATTTAAGGTAGGTAACATCTAAGTGTTCCCGTCATTATAAATTACTTTCATCAGCATAATTTGTGTGCTACATAACCTAAATAAAGGGACATAACCACAGTGGCCATGATCTCAAAAATGGCAGAAGCTGTTTGTGGCATTGAGGCCAGAGATTGCCTCAATGCTGAGCTCTGGCTGCCATTGCTGCTGGAGATATCAATGCTATGCATCGTCCCAGAGGAACTAGGGTTAAAGTTGGGCAGAGATATCAAGTCAAAACGCTGCTAACCTACACCTTTTTATACTAAGCCATACTACTTCAAAAATGTCATCATCTAGTGGCAACTTAGAGGCCCAAGTTTCTGTCAACATTTCACCATATAGTTGAATATCCTGAATGTTTTGTGACTAGTGAACATACATCTCTGCATAATTGTGCTGTTAGGTGTTTTTTATTTGGTTTTGTTTTGAGAAATAAACAATTACTACTGTGTCTTAATGAACTTTTCTTTTTAGATTTCAGAGCTTAAGTTGGCAGTGATAGACTGCAGCAGCACAGGAACCGGCCAGATTGTGACAGAGCCTATAAACCTGAAAATTGTCAATGGAGAGCCACAAATGCTGCAAGCTAAATTTGACATGCCTGTAAGTTAAGAACAAATGGTCCACCATTAAACTCTTGGATTACAGTCTTTCAGTTTTCTGTGTTTCTTTTTGTTTTGGTTTCTAGAGTCAGAAACATGTTGTAGCCATCACAACAGAGCTGAAGGTAATGCCAAGCTGTCGCGTGTCCCGGATGGAGCTTTTCTGTGAGGGAGAGGAAAGGCTGGAGCTGAAGTACAAGGAAAAGATACAGTGGCAAGCTGGAGGGATGCTGGAAAACCTCCTTTTTAAGCTCTATGATGAGTCTGGTCAGGAGGTGAAGGTCACACCTAAAATAGCCTTCAACATCAAGGTGTGTTTGGGACTCACTATGTTGTACATATTGTTGCATTTACTGTGTTACATTTTAGTACGTTTTTGCTAAAGTTACTTATTTTCTGGTGCCTCTGAAGTTGATTTGATGCATCCTGGCTGTGTTTAAGGTTAACTGGACAGGAGACATTGATCAGAAGGCTTTGATGATGGGAAGGCTGCCAGACATTCAGGTTCCCACAAAAGTCCAGGAAGAGCGATTCCACCAGGTCTCCTACCGGGACCACAGTGTGTCTTTCAGCTTTACCATTGTGTAAGTCGCAAGGGGTTGGTAAACACATGAGGATATAGGAAATCATTTAAATACATTTAGTTGATATCAGAATTTAAAGTTTCTTGTAAAAGTATTCACTGCCTTTGTAATTCTTTACATTTTGTCATTAAAAATGCAAACTTCATTGTATTTTATTTTAATCTGAGGCTATAAACTGTAAAAAAACAAACATTGTCAATAATTGCAAAGTAAATATAAATTTACATGGTTTTCTGCATTTTTTGGTCAAAAAAGGAGATTGGTTTGCATTTCTGTTCATGTGTTGTTCAAAGGCCTTGCCCAGATGAACCAGCGCGACTGAAGGCAACTGTTCCTGAGAACCCGGTGAAACTCGGTGAAACTGTCACTGAACCCATAAGTGAGCTTGCCCATGATCACTCAAAAGAATTTTAATATTTAGAGTTTTATGAAATGTGGTTCTTAATGTCTTTGACCATTCAGAGTTGCAGCTTGTGGACCGGTACGACAATGTCACCAATAGCCTGACCTCTGACTGTGTGAGGTCAATGGCTGTGGAAGCTGAGGGTCTCGATAAATCGAACATTGCATTCATATGGGAGGTAGGGACACAAATGCACAAACGAATAAGGTGATTGTGAATTTAAATACTGCTATCGAACCTATTTAAGTCCATGTTTTATTTGATTATAATATTTTTTGTGGTGCAGGAGCTCCATCTAACTTGAAAAATAAATCCAACTGTTCCTACATCGGATGTCAACATTTTTCTTCCTAATTTTCTAGTTTACGCAAACGTATAAATGTTAAATGTTTTATGCCCAAAATATCAGTTTTCCAATATTTATGTGACTATTAAGTTAGTTTGTTTCTGTAAATTTCTCAAAGGAGTAAGTGTGTGCGCATGGGTGTCTGTTCTGAGTGTCTCCATGTTGTCTTATTATGTGCTGCCCATCCCCCAATGAACACTGGAGATAATTGTGGTGGCAAACAATTGCTAAGTAACCCGACTCATGTCAGCAAAACTTTTATGAGCAATGTTTAATCCTGTACACAGGGAGGACATATATACACATACAGAGGAGCAGGTAAGGTCTGGTTCTGCTAGCTTCTCACCCAAATATACTCATACAGTATCGTGAAGCAGCAGGAGATTGGTTATTTGGTCTTAGGCACTCCTCTCTCCTTGCTGTTTTTCCACCCAGAGCTTATCAGAATCTAAACTGTCCTCCTAGACTCTATAACAAAGCTTCCTTTCTAAACTCAGGGTCAAAACGCCAGGCCATCTGTGCTGAACTTCAAAAAATTCTTGATGTATAGCAGACCATACTTAAACTTTGTGTCTCTGTCTTAGAAAGAACTGTGAGTGTTAAAAAAGGCACCCAAGAATTCAAAAGTCAAGCTACCTAAATAACAGTTTTTAATTTTGGAAGCACATATTTTATTTGTAAATATGTTGCCTTATTGTATGCCTGAAAAAGTCACCAACCAGTGTTTCACCCTTTTTACAGATTAATCATGAGCAACAAATGTATGTATTTTTGACAAGAAAAATACTCCAAAAAGGAACATGTCTTAGTATCAGAGAGAGGCAAAAAAGTAGAAGCTTTTTCTAGGAGAACTGAAAAAAGGCAAAAATAAACAGAGATGCCCTTTCTACAAGCATTAAAAAAAGTAATAAAAATGACTGCAGTATATTTGAATGTGAAAAATATTTCAAATACAATTACAAAACCTCAAAAGAACACTAAAATAACAAAAACTGTCTACCCCTTCAAAATAACAGACACCGTAGGATCATTTAAGTTTTAAACAAATATATATTAATAAAATGTACAAAGTTCTTTGTTACAAGAGAACATTCTTCTGAACCTCTCTGTATGTGTTTAATTTTAAGGAGAGCATCAGTTCTGTTGCAGTCTCTGGAATTTGTTTCAACTCGGGGCCTCTGGGGACCAGAGAAGTTTGCTTCAGCTACGGCAACTACACAGAACATATCAACTTTAAAGTGACGGCCGGAATCCCCGCCAAGCTTAAACTCCTCAGTGGGCCTGAGATGGTAAATATAAAAACTTATCACACAATTGTTGGTTTGCAACTTAAATAAAAGCCTGCATCTTTTTCTCTTTTATTTGTCGGCAGCCTTTGCAGTTTTTGAATGGTACAGGTATTTCCACGCCATTCGTTGTGCAGTTGTGTGATGAGTGGGGAAACCCTTCCCCAGACCAGAGAGTGGTGGTGGAGACAAGAGCTTCACCCTCAACAGTAAAGGTGAGCTGGAAAGCCAGTAAAAGACATCAATCTGTATCTGTCACATTTTAAAAAGAGAGATGCAAAGAATGATGCTGTTGAATATTGTGTTGACAGGTGACGACATCTGTCACTTCTCAACCTGTGGATGCAGAAGGAAAAGCAGCTTTTACAGTTGTTAATGTGAAAGGGTTAAAGTAAGTCTTGACATGCTAAAAAAATAAACGTTGCTTTGTGTATTATGAAAACTACAAACTTTGAGATTTTATTTTGGGAAATGGCTTGAAGTGAGTGTGATCCAATGTCTACTTCACTTTCTGCTCTCTTCTTCCACTAGGGGATACTATCAACTTGAATTTGTAGGGTGCTTTAACAGGAAACCCATCCCTGGTCCACATGTGAACTTCAATATCAACCCTGATCCCAACAAACCCGTCACACTTTCTGTAAACTACGACACCAGTGCCAGGTTTCTAGCTGGAGACACATTCCCTGGTTTGTATTTTTCCATATCCTTTAATTAAAATCTTCAGGATTATTTACTGAGAAATAATCCCACACAAATCCAGTGAAGTGGAGTCTCAGCTGTGTGTGTGTTTGTGTTTTAGTTTTTTCTGTGGCCGTGGTGTCTGATGCAGGGAGTGCGATGACAGCTTTTAAGTCTGCCGATTTGTCCATGTGGTATTGGAGGGGAGAGTCATTGCCACGTCCAGAATCAGTGAGTTGACTATAAATAAGAGAGGCAATGTAACAAATTGCTTAAAAATCCTATGTTGTTCTCAGAATTTTTACAAATAAAAAAATCAAAAATCGTTGCGTAAGCATTTGATCAGCCCCCATTATTCTGATATCTTAAATAAAGTGCAGACAGTTGCTTAAGAAATGGGCCAATGAGACAATGAAGTACACTTGATTAAATTACTTGTGGGTAATTTAATCTTAGTATATATGAAGATGTTCTGCGAGGTTTAAGAAGCTTCCCATACTACAAAATTGCCAAAATAGAATCATAGAGACCAAGAGCACATGGTTGGTAGGTTTGATTGGATGCTCAAGTGGGAACATCTGAGAAACTTTGGGATGGTAGCACCATGCTGTGGGGATGTGCTTCTTTAGTGGAGACGGAGATGGTTGTCAGAATTCACCATTACGTTGCAGAACATTCATCCTAACCATGCTACCGGGTCTACAAAAGCATTATTATCTATAGAATGACCCAGTCAAAGTCCAGACCAAGCATGTTTTCAGATTTTTATTTATAAAATAAAATTATTAACCATTCCTCTGCTTTTTACATTTAGGTTGGTTTGTGTTGGTGGGTCATAAAAATACCTTATTTTTCGGACTATAAGACGCACCGGATTTTAAGACGCAGTATCAGTGAACGGATCTATTTTCATATATAGGACACACCGGATTACAAGGCGCATAAAGCGAAACAAAATACGGTAGTCGGATAGATCAGACTATATTCAAACCATTAACAATAACTGTCAATATTACACAAAAAAGTACACTCAGTTTTTCAATCATTCATCTTCTACGAATCCATTAAATTCCTCGTCTTCGGTGTCGGAATTTAAGAGTTGGGCGATAGCGGCATCAAGCAAGCCCGGATCCCTCTCGTCATCATCCGATTCAGTCTCATTGCTGTTGCTTGGCTGGTCATTGATGATTCCGGCCTTCGTGAAAGCTCGGACTACAGTTGAGAAGTGGTTCGCCACCCCAAAACATAGACGGCATAGAAAGCTGACTCCACGAGGTTTCTGACCAGCAGTGATTATGCTTCGACAATCAAGGGGAGTGGCTTCGTTGCTTACCAAAGTCGTAATAAAACATACGGTACACTGTTCATACATAAGGCCCACTGGAATATAAGGCGCATTGCTGATTTTTTTGCAAATATAGGGATTTTATGTGCGCCTTATAGTCCGAAAAATACGGTAACTAATAAAATTCATCAGTGTTTGTTGTTTTAATGTGACAATCTGTATAATTTCACAAGGCATCCAACTGTTCCTCATCTGCAGGCCATTATGCTGAAGTGCAGTAAACCGATGGAGAATGAGAACAAATGCTGTTATTACTTTAGGTAACTTGTCTGTAATGTTTGTCTTGTTGAGTAAATTTAAGCAAAGCAATGATTTTTTTTCCTGTTTGCTAAAAGCATTGCTGATGTGTGTATGATAGTTGTTGAATAATGAGCCACAGTTCTTTAAATAATCTGGTGCTTTTACAATTTCTTGCATGTTTTTTTGTTTCAAAAACTACCATTTTATTCCAACAAGACAGTTGATCCTTCAAATCATGTAAAAAATGTGTCATTATGATTTGTTTCACTGCAGAGATAAAAAAATCCCACAAAGTGTTGGGACGTACACCATACAATTCTCCCTGCGGATTGAAAAAACAGAAGTCTTGTTCAGTAATCAGGTTGGTTTGCATGCATTTGTAATGCATTATGATGCACATGCTTTGGGTTTTTTTTTTTTTTGTTAACACAATTCAGCTGGCAAACACAGCCACATTCAAATAAGGCTGTGCTTGGTAGAAAAAAATAAATCCTCTTAAGCTAGGTGATTTGTTTTGGCAGCTGTGACTCAACATTGGCTCAACTTTTCAGAAACTTTAAAAATGCTCCTTATATTCCCAACGTGATATTGTTTATTAAGATTATTTTCCATCCCATAGATCAACGTAAATGTAGTGGCCAATCAACCCTTCAAGCTAGGACCTGAATGTCAGCCACAAACCCCAGTTGTTTCCTACAGCAGAGACATCGCCAACCGAACTTTAGTTGAGAACATGACTCTGAAGATTATGGTGAGCTTCAGTCCTTCAAACTACATTTTTAAAGCGGAAGTTGTTGAAAGATATAACACTGATTTCCTTTAATTAATTCAGGATCAGTATGGTAATCCAACTGGGCAGAACCTGAAAGGCAAGGTGTTGGTCTCCATAAAGTGTCCTGATGGGGAGCAAAGCAGAAACCTCCCTCTGCTTGAAGAGGTCAGCACTTTTCAAATAAACCTAAAAGATGGAAGCATCCACATCAAAGTGAGTAACATTCCTAATCAGTGATGTTATCATGAAGTCATTATGAAGAACGTTATGTCATATTAACCGTAACAACTCTTGCCAGAGGCTGGCGATCAGGGAGAACAGTCCTGGAGAGAACGGACGAAGATACATTCTCTTTTTCAAACCAGAAGTGGCGATGCCTCCAACATCTCTGAGTCCTTTTGAACTTCCCTTCCATTTTTACAACGGTACATTGTATAAATGGTTGTTAATAACAAAGCTGTCCTACTAATATGCAAGAGATTTATGGATCTGTTGGAGCTGTTTAGTCAATTTCATGGAATATGAATGCATTGGAAACAAACCAAACGATTCCTCATGTTGACAGAAGTTCAATCATTTCCTACTAAATTCTCCTATGAACATAAACAAGGGAGACATTCATCATTGCTCAAATACTGCAAATCAATTTGAAAGTTAGATCTTCCATTAGTATAGAATAAGTTACAAATAACTTATTTTTCCTCAGTTGGGAAACTTTGCTTGCAACAAAGTAAAAGGCAAGTCATAGCAAGTAGATTTACACAAAAATAAATTACAAAAACAGAAGTAATAATGAACAGATTATTTACAAGAAGTGAAAAAAACAGACAGTTAGGTTGGGATCAGAAATTTGTCCTGAAATCTGATCAGGCAAAAACAAAACCAGCTTTAAAAATGGGTAGTATTGCTCTTGTTAATGTTCATCTTTCTTTTTCACATTTTAGACTCTGAAAACCAACGAAAAGTGTCTGAACTGACGAAGAAGAAGGATGAGCTGACCGTTAATTATGAGAAAGTCAACCAAAAATGTTCCTCGCTTGCCAGACTTCGTGAATTGCTTACTAGTAAGATTTCTTTTTTTGACCTCTACCTGTGATTTTCTTTCAGACATTCTAACATTATGCATTTAAAAGGGATTTAATGTTAAAACCTGAGAAGTTCTCAACTTAATGCATAAAACCACTTTCCCAGCTTTTTCTATCTCTATTTGTTGCTGCAAAACATTAAAACATTTTCCTCCCATAAGAAAACGTCCTGGATGCCAACAAAAAAGAGGAAACCCTCAAAAAAGTGCTGGAAGAAAGCGGAATACCAGTTTTACAACTTTCATCTGTAAGTTTTGCAGATTTTTTTTTCTTCTCTTTAAATCGTAATCTTGTGGATTTTTCTGAGTCTAGCATTTCTACTCTTAATTCTTTGTAGATCCAAAATATTGACAGCTTACTCCGAGAAAAGACAGCTGAAAAGGAAACGATAGAGAGTACTCGCAGGAGAGTGTTTCCTCTGTCTAACCGCAGTGGACCAGATATCCTTGGGAAGGTGATAGAATCTTTTAAAATAATTTTCTTTTTTATTCAGGCGCCAGATGTCTAAATCATTTGATGTTTTGGATGCAGGTGGGCCACCTTGCACATATTAGCGATGAGGACGCTTCCTGGGTCATCTCTTGGCACCTGTCTTCAGAAATGGACTGCGTCATCACCAAGACGACAGCAGAAGCTCAGAGGATCTTCCGTAACGAACATGGCAGGCAGCAGGTCATGGCCCTCGACAGCATTTATGTGCAACCAGGAAGCAGGTAAAGCAACAGTTCGACAGTAGTTTCAATGTTATCACTACCAGGTTATGTTAGGGAAAGGTTAAACTGAATCTCCGTTAAGTTTAACTGAGCTGAAATAATTTCATTATTCCTGAATATTCGTTTTTTTCAATTTGGAAAAGTATGGGATTCAATTTCCTGCAGTTCTGCATCAGTATAGGAAAAATTGTATAAATTAAAGAGAATATTTGTAGTTTCAAGCCATAACGTCAGTTTTTGACCATCCGTTCATTTATCCATCCATATTTCCAATTTCATCCATATTATCCATTCATCCAGTTGTCTAGCAATCATTTTGCTTATCAATGTATCCATTTATCCCGTTTTGTCCACTGTCCATTTGTATGTTCAACCATCAGTCTGTCATTATTTAATTCATCTTGGCTATTTGTCCATCATTCATTTTTTATCTATCCCACATTTTCTCTGTCCACATCCTTTCTTCATTTTTCTACCTATCCCTGTTTATCCACCATTTTTTTGTCCATCAATCCCTCCATCTGTTTAACATCCTCCTGTTTATTTATCCCTTCCCTCGTGTGCTCAGTCCGTCCATCAATCCATCCTGGTTTGTTGACCAGTTCAAGCATCTGTTTATCAATTTTTCCATCTGCTACTCCTGTGTATTGTGAAAATGTCATGAATTTAAAGTGTTTTTCTGCATTTACACTTTAAAAAGGGACCTAAAGAGAATTGAGAACTCTAGAATATTCTGTGTGCAGAAGGTAAGAGGTTTTTAATGGGTCCATTGGAGTTTTCCAGTTATTCCTGTCCGTTTCAGAATCTTATTTAACTCAAAAGCAGATAAAAACATATCTCACTAATATTAAAACTGAAAGTACCCAGTAGAAATTCTGTACAAGTGGAGAAATTTGCTTTAATTATGTTATTTGGCCTATTTCTTGTAGACCTCTACCTCACATAAAACAAGGCCGTGAACTGTTCAGTCCAGTTGGGAACCCGCTCTACGCGAGGAACTTGCTGATTTATACCACTGAAGAGGAGAGCTGTGAGCTTGGTGAGCTGGAATATGCCGATTTCTCTTCTTTTTTATAATTGTTTTGCCCCCATGGGTTTTTACCAGGAGTTTGTAGCTTCTGTAGATTTTTAAATGTTGTCCAGGTCCGATAGTCTGCTGTTAAAGTAAGTTTTTGTGTAAATAATTCCCTCTGGAATCCAAACTCGCACAGAAGAGTCCTCCTCAGGAGCATCTGTCACTAGCTGTGTTTCCATTACAAATGTGTGCAAATCTTTGTCTAGATTCTTGTAATGTTGTTTTGGGAAAATTGTCAACAATTTTACAGAAAAGCAATGCATTCAACACATTCGAATGATATACGACTTTTTATAAAATGTGTGATTTATTGAGAGCTTTGGTGGAATCAGCTGCACATTGTCCTCTTTCATCTGATTAAAACCATTTGAGGATTTTTTTTTGTTTAATTTTAATCTAAAAAGCAGTTGGGTGTTTACCTCATATGTGAAGGTTTTCCTCATATTTCCTTTCCAGTGTTTAAAAATATCCTCGGTAACACTATTCTCATGGATGACATAGAGTCTGCCACCAATTACAGGAAGGCGGTGAGTGAATCCCTCTGACAGATGATGGTACCATGCTAACCTCCGCAGGACTTCTTTATCCCGTAAATGACTTTCTGTTCACAGGTTATTCAGAACAAGAACTATTGTCCCACCATATTGACCCGGGATGGGAACAGGCTCCACTCCAGTGGCAAGTTCGGGGGCGCACAGAATAAAGCACCACCAAGGGACATAGTGAAGAAGTTTGGAGCCCCTTTACCTCAAAGCTATTACACACTGCAGAAGGAGATAGGTGATAGATCTTACACTTCCTTAATGAACTTTTTTGTGACTGCTCAGTCAGATTATGCGTATTATATTGTTAATTTTGTTGTTGAATAGAGTTGCTCATTCAATATCGTTCAACTTCGGAGAAGAAAAAAGACGAGGAAGATAAGCGTAATATTACGATACAGAAGCTTTGTGAAATTCAACAAGAAATGGAGAAAACTAAGAAGGAGCTTGAGGAGATTGAAAGACAGCTTGGTAAGATTGTTTTTACCGAAGCACTCCATAAAATGGATCATGCTTTCCACAAACGTTGTATTTCCTGTTTTCATACTTAGTAGAACTTTTCCACAGCTTACCAGATATCGTATTTTACCTGAAGCCTTTCTGGAACTTACCAGATTACTATTGTTTTTTGTTTTTTTTTCTTTACTAAACCTAAGCATTTTCTTTAATAGAACTACCCACACACTTTCTTAAACTTAACATGTACTTTCCTAGACCAGACTCTTTTCTGATACTTAACAGGTTCTCTACTTAAATCTAAATCTACTTCCCTGGAACACAAAAGACACTTTCTCAAAACTCTCAATGGCCTTACCTAGTGCTAATCTGAACTTTCATAGAATTTAACTGGTACTTTCTGAAACTTTTATTGAACCTACAAGGTATTTTATGGGGCTTCATAGAAACCTGCCAGGTGCCTCACAGCTACTTTCCTGGGACTTTAATGGAGCTTATTTTAATTCAGGTCTTATTCCTTTGATTTACTGGATACGTTCAGGAACATGTGTTATGATGTGATTTTTAACTAGATACTTTTCTGGAACTTAGCAGGACATTTCTTGGTACTTAAAAGGTTCTTTTGGAACTTGTGTTGTAGATAAGTAAGTAAGAAAGTTGGTCCAGAGAAAAAGTTTCAGAAATTTAAGCTTTAAGTTAACTTTAGTGTTATCATTTTACCCCTTGTTTGATATAGATTTTTTTTCACTGATTGTTCAGACATTGTTTTTTCTTTCTCCTGCAGCATCAGTGAGATCAGGGAAACGAGGACCTAAAGACATTTCAGAGCCTTCTGGCCTCATGATAAAACGCCCAAGACAAAGATCCAGGGATACGCCAGAGGGGTTTTAGCTCAACTTGTGATTTTGTTGTTTTTTTGTATTTCTTTTTAATCCATCTTGAATGTTTTAAGTTTACAACTTCTAAAGTGAATTTACTTGGAGGACAGGCACATTTCAGTGAAGTCACTGTTTCTAAAAAATAAACTGTTTTTTCCAAATTGTGTTTTTATTTGTGTACTATTTTTTCATGTTGGCATTCATTTTTTAGAAGTGCAAAACCTAAATGAGCCCATATGCACATATTGTTTCTTATGTTAAAATGAAACAGTCACTAATGGTGTTTTTATACATCCCAAAATATCTGGATAATTTTTTTTCTTTTTGTGTAAAAGAGAGAGGTCTGTGAAAGTGAAAAATAGCTGTGAGTGTTGATGTGTCAAAAACTGAACAGCAGAGGATCCTGGATGACGAGTCGGGTTTAGACGTGTGCGCTGAAGAAACAAAACATTTAAGACAAGTTTTCAAACTGCTGGTAGTTGCTCCTAATTATTATTTGAGGAAACTGCTGATGTAAAAACCAACACAAAATTAAATACAGTAGAAATATTGACATGTGAGCACTTCCCAAATAAATGGGATTTTGAGTGGGTGAACTAGATTTCCGTGAACTGATTGCATGTACAGCATTTGTTTCAGATTTTTAAAATTTTCAGATTTAAATAGTTTTTTTTCCATCACTGGTTGGATTACCTTTTATTTAATCTAAGGTCTTGGCATTTGAAAAAAAAAAATCTGAACAAGAGGAGAAAAAGAAATTAAGTTTAACTTAAAAGATGACAAAATATTCCAAACTTTTGCTTTGTTTTAACAGATCCCACAAAGTCTGGAGATTACCAGTGCCAAAATATCCCTTAAGAAAGTGCCATTTAAAGTTATTTCTTGCTTGGGCAGCAGGTCCAAATCCAACTCGTATTAGTATCAGATCAGAAATTGAATTTTATGGCACAGAGTACAGTTATTTTTCAGGAAAAAAAAGAAACCACAAGACAACTTACAAATATTCTTATTCCAACCAACATCATTTTCAATGTTTAGTGTACACAGCATTGTTTTTAATATATTTCTAGGTATCAAACTATGACAAGTTGTGAATATACTTTGATGATTAAAGCACAAGGCAAGAAACAATCCCAAGGTGTTGGAGCCCAGCAGCCTCGGTGTACAGTCTAAATGCATTCACACTGTAGTAAAAATGACATTGCCTTTGTAGTAATCAATGCACATTAAAGTTAGCAAGAAGTCAGTTAGTGAGGAAACATTTTAGTGTTGAAGTTTAAAGAAGCGGTTACATGTTTCACAGTCATCTGAAATCATCTCGGTGGTTTCCAGGCAGACAACAATTGGCTCTAATAAGCTAAAGTACCTCACTTATGGAAGTTGGTCCACATGGGAGGGCGAGCTTACAAAGACGTAGTGTTTTTATTTTTACAGCAAAAATGTACAAATGGCAGGAGAGAATGGGCCCCATTTCAACTGCCAAGAGATGAAATGTCCACTGATACTCCAAGATGGGATAAAAAATGATAAATCGGTGTAATACTAACCTTACGTTACACTCAAAAAACAGCCCAATGCCACATCAGTTACTTTAAGACCACATTCAGGTGACAATCATTTATGAAGAAAAGATGTTAAATATTTTCATCCTCTTCTGTCCCCTGCTAATAAAGATTAGAATAATTATTTAAAATGAAACAGCAATGAAAATGCAACTTGTATAAAATCTGAAACTTGGCCAAGAAGCTGATCAAACGTCCCATGTTTCTTTAAAGCGACATGATAGGAGCAGACACTTCAGCCATGCGGGGCATGCTGCCAATCACGATTCCACACCCTTGATAGCAGATACTCCACCCCTGACATAAAATCCGAGCCACAGATTTATAGCAAGTAAAAAAAAAAAAAGTGCTTGAATGTGTAAAGAAAGATCAGAAAATGAAAGATAAATCTGAAACAAACAGAAAAGTTGTTAAAATATAAAGATGCAAGAAAAACAATAGATTTGGGCCATTGCTGTATTATTAGCAAAAGGAAAAAGCTTGCAACCAAGTAAAATGCAAAATGGGAAGTGATCAATTTTGTCAGACAAGTAAGAATTTTTCTTGTTTTCAAGTTTGTCATTTCCTTGTACTAAACATGCTTCCCACTGATATCTAACCAGCTGTGATCTCCTTCCTCTATCTTGTATGAGCCAAAGTCATTGCAGTCAGCTAAAGCTCCATGTTATTACGAAGCACAGAAAAAGACTTGAAACCTACAGACAGCAGAAAGAAGAGCTCTCTGCACATCCCAGGTGGGTGTCTCTCAATTACAGTAGGTGTTTCTATGTTTAGTGGGTGGATTCTAACAGCAGAACTTTATTAACAACAATCTCTGAATCAGGAAATGGGCATTTCTTAATGGAGATACTACATGCTCGAAGCCAGATAGAAAATAGTTTAATCTCCACCGGGATTTGATCAATAATATGCTTTGGAACAGAGTAGAGAATAAATAAGTTTTTATGTTTTCTTCAACTTTGCATTAAGGCCAATCTCTAAACATCACACAGTTTTACCGTTCTTGCAGTCTCAATGCAGTAAGGAAGACAAGATGATCCAAGTGAACGACTGCCGCTCTGAAAAGATCATCAAGAAAACTTTGAAAACCAGCGGTTTGGACTTCAAAGGCTTTTTTCAAGTTGTTCAAAAGGTAATAATAGTAATAATTATTTTGGGAGGAGCCATTTGCTAAAATATGAATGCAATTGAAAATCTCTTGAGGGGAATTGTAAGACTGACTTGGCACTTCTACTTACACTAGAATCATTTTGGTGTGAAATTACTATTTAACAGTTAAAGGAGCTTTTAATTCATTGTTTTAAGATCTGAACTCAGTATTTTTACGTTTTGGGTTTTTTTTAAGCGAAATCGTTGATGCATGCAGATACTTGCCTTGGCGCCATTCTAGTAATTCAGGTCATGACAAGCTTGAACTGTGGCGCTTTTAGACACAAACTCACAGTAAAGACATATAAAGTTTAAGTGTCACACTGTGTTTTCACCTTTTTCACCTTTTTAGAATATGGGTTTAAAAAAAGCTCTAACACTTTTAAACTTATATTTTATAAGTACTGTTGTCAACTTGAAAAAACTGATATTTGTTTTAATGCTAAATGTCAGTACTGAAATATTGTAAGTATACACTTAGGGTAGCATTTTATGATAAATGCACATCAACAGTGAGAAAAGGAACAGAAAAAAGTCCATAAATTCATTATTTATGATTCTTAGAATAATGAATTAGCATTTTAAAATCCTAATTATCTCACTGTCGAGGTGTACCTACAATGAAAATTACAGACCTCTCCATTCTTTATAAAACTGAAAACTTAAAATTTGCTGTGTATTTATATTCTCCACATATAACTCTTAAGTTAATATAAAAATTGCATGAATTACACAAAGTATTCTCCATGCATTTAAATAATAAAAGCAGGACTTTCTATCATGTTCCTGTTCCCTGAGTGAGCACCACTGACCTCAACCCAAATAAATGGCCAGGAGTTTTCATCCCACATCAGTGTCTGTTCTCCAAAATTCTTTAACTGGATCTTATATCTTTTTTTTTTTTGTCCCAACAGGAATTTTCTGTCCCTTCAAATGATTCATTTGTGTTGACCACAACTGACAGAATAATAGTGGATGCTGATAAATTTGGTAAGTAAACCTGTTCAAGTTTATGAAATGGAGGAAGACACTAATTAGAACATGGAATATTATTCTTTCACTCATTTCAGAAAAACTGAAAGATGGCACAACCCTCTATCTGCTGCGAAAAATGGACCAAGTCCTGCCAGCTTCAATCGAGGAAGAGATCAGTTTTGTTCCTCACTACAACACACTGATTGAAAGTGGGACAAATGAGTACTTTATTGAGGGCCAGAAATCACTGCGTGGGTATTAATGTAGTCAAAGAGGTGCTCATAATTTGGGAACAGAAAATTCAGCTTATAACCTTAACCATTTAGTGGCTGTGTCTTTTTTTTTTCAGCCTGCGCTCTTGCTGAGCTGGTGGACAATGCTCTTTCAGCCACAGCAAAAAACACTGAAGTCAAGAGTATAGAGATAAGGCTGGTTGGTTCTGCTTTTTACTTTTAGAATTTTACTATCTTCAAAGTTTTTGATATATGTTTTTAGGGTGCTAGATTAAAGCAGCGTCATGATTTTAAGCATTTATTCGCAAAAATCTGGAATATTATGAATCAATTTTCCTTCCACCGCACAATTAAGAATTACTTTGTAACCTCATCTAAAATCCCAACATGACACCCAATAGTGTGTGGTTATATTGAGACAAAGTGTGTACATGTTTTGTATGAATGAAAACTTACTAGGCACAATACATTGTGTATTAACCAAAGTAGAAACCCCTGAATTCTGTTTTAATAATTCTGCATAACTTTTAGGGTTTTTTTCTTTCCTTTCTGGACAGATTTTCAACAAAACATTTGGGAAACCTGCTGTCATTGTCTTGGATAATGGGTGTGGGATGACCTTCAAGCAGCTCAATAACTGGGCCATTTACAGACTCTCTAAGTTCACAAGGGAAAACGGCACATTTAAAAGGTTTTATTTTTTGTTTTTGTTTTGAAAAACCTTCTTAAAAAATAAGCTTTTCATTAATCTGTTTAAGAACCCTGATATATTACTCATGTTTTATTTCATCTCATTTATGGTGGAATTTAGTGAAGGAGAGGGATATGTTCATCCTGATCCTGTACCTCGCAGTCTCAACAGTGACATTTCCTTTTTCGGAGTTGGAGGAAAACGAGCGGTTTTCCACATGGGGAATGCTGTCAGAGTAAGTCCATCCATCCATCCATCCATCTTCCTCCGCTTATCCGAGGTCGGGTCGCGGGGGTAGCAGCTTCAGAAGGGAGGCCCAGACTTCCCTCTCCCCGGCCACTTCTTCCAGCTCTTCCGGGGGAATCCCGAGGCGTTCCCAGGCCAGCCGAGAGACATAGTCTCTCCAGCGTGTCCTGGGTCTTCCCCGGGGCCTCCTCCCGGTGGGACGTGCCTGGAACACCTCACCAGGGAGGCGTCCAGGAGGCATCCTGACCAGATGCCCAAGCCACCTCAACTGGCTCCTCTCGATGTGAAGGAGCAGCGGCTCTACTCTGAGTCCCTCCCGGATGACTGAGCTTCTCACCCTATCTCTAAGGGAGAGCCCAGCCACCCTACGGAGAAAACCCATTTCGGCCGCTTGTATCCGCGATCTCGTTCTTTCGGTCATGACCCAAAGCTCATGACCATAGATGAGGGTGGGAACGTAGATCGACCGGTAAATCGAGAGCTTCGTTTTTTGGCTCAGCTCTCTCTTCACCACGACGGACCGGTACAGCGCCCGCTTGACAGCAGACGCTGCGCCAATCCGCCTGTCGATCTCCCGCTCCCTTCTTCCCCCATTCGTGAACAAGATCCCGAGATACTTAAACTCCTCCACTTGGGGCAGGACACCCCCCCTGACCCGGAGAAGGCACTCTACCCTTTTCCGGCTCAGGACCATGGCCTCGGATTTGGAGGCACTGATCCCCATCCCGGCCGCTTCACACTCGGCTGCGAACCGCTCCAGCGAGAGCTGCAGATCACGATCCGATGAAGCCAAAAGGACCACATCGTCTGCGAAAAGCAGAGATGAGATCCTAAGGCCACCAAATCGGATCCCCTCAACACCTTGGCTGCGCCTAGAAATTCTGTCCATAAAAGTGATGAACAGAATCGGTGACAAAGGGCAGCCCTGGCGGAGTCCAACTCCCACCGGAAACGAGCCCGACTTACTGCCGGCAATGCGGACCAGACTCTGACACCGGTCATACAGGGACCTGACAGCCCGTATCAAAGGGCCCGGTACCCCATACTCCCGGAGAACCCCCCACAGGGCTCCCCGAGGGACACGGTCGAACGCCTTCTCCAAGTCCACAAAACACATGTAGACTGGTTGGGCGAACTCCCATGCACCCTCCAGGACCCTGCCGAGGGTGTAGAGCTGGTCCAGTGTTCCACGACCAGGACGAAAACCACACTGCTCTTCCTGAATCCGAGGTTCGACTATCCGACGGACCCTCCTCTCCAGGACCCCTGAATAGACCTTGCCAGGGAGGCTTAAGAGTGTGACCCCTCTATAATTGGAGCACACCCTCCGGTCCCCCTTTTTGAACAGGGGGACCACCACCCCAGTCTGCCAATCCAGGGGAACTGCCCCCGATGTCCATGCGATATTGCAGAGTCGCGTCAACCAACACAACCCTACAACATCCAGAGCCTTAAGGAACTCCGGGCGGATCTCATCCACCCCCGGGGCCTTGCCACCGCGGAGCTTTTTAACCACCTCGGCAACCTCGCCCCCAGAGATTGGAGAGCCCAACCCAGAGTCCCCAGGCTCCGCTTCCTCAGTGGAAGGCATGTTGGTGGGATTGAGGAGGTCTTCGAAGTACTCTGCCCACCGACCCACAACGTCCCGAGTAGAGGTCAGCAGCACACCATCCCCACTATAAACAGTGTTTGTGCTGCACCGCTTCCCCCCCCTGAGACGCCGGATGGCGGACCAGAATCGCCTCGAAGCCGTGCGGAAGTCTTTCTCCATGGCCTCTCCAAACTCCTCCCACGCCCGAGTTTTTGCCTCAGCAACCGCCCGAGCCGCATGCTGCTTCGCCCGCCGGTACCCATCAGCTGCTTCCGGAGTCCCACAGGCCAAAAAGGCCCGATAGGACTCCTTCTTCAGCCTGACGGCATCCCTCACCGAAGGTGTCCACCAACGGGTTCGAGGGTTGCCGCCGCGACAGGCACCGACAACCTTGCGGCCACAGCTCCGATTGGCCGCCTCGACAATGGAGGCACGGAACACGGTCCACTCAGACTCCATGTCCCCCACCTCCCCCGGGACGTGTTCGAAGTTTTGCCGGAGATGGGAGTTAAAGCTCCGTCTCACAGGGGATTCCGCCAGACGTTCCCAGCAGACCCTCACAACACGTTTGGGCCTGCCAGGTCTGACCGGCTTTCGCCCCCACCACCGGAGCCAACTCACCACCAGGTAGTGGTCAGTGGACAGCTCCGCACCTCTCTTCACCCGAGTGTCCAAGACATACGGCCGCAGATCCGATGAAACGATGACAAAGTCGATCATCGAACTGCGGCCTAGGGTGTCCTGGTGCCAAGTGCACATATGGACACCCTTATGCTTGAACATGGTGTTCGTTATGGACAATCCATGGCGAGCACAGAAGTCCAGCAACAGAACACCGCTCGAGTTCAGGTCGGGCGGGCCGTTCCTCCCAACCACGCCCCTCCAGGTCTCACTGTCGTTGCCCACGTGAGCGTTGAAGTCCCCCAGCAGAACAAGGGAGTCCCCAGGAGGAGCACTCTCCAGTACCCCCTCTAAGGACTCCAAAAAGGGTGGGTAATCTGAACTGTCGTTCGGCCCGTAAGCACAAACGACAGTCAGAACCCGTCCCCCCACCCGTAGGCGGAGGGATGCTACCCTCTCGTTCACCGGGGTGAACCCCAACGTACAGGCGCCGAGATGGGGAGCAACAAGTATGCCCACTCCTGCCCGACGTCTCTCTCCCTGGGCAACTCCAGAGTGGAAGTATGTCCAGCCCCTCTCAAGGAGACTGGTTCCAGAACCAGAGCCATGCGTCGAGGTGAGACTGACTATTTCTAGCCGGAACCTCTCGACCTCACGCACTAGCTCCGGCTCCTTCCCCACCAGAGAGGTGACATTCCACGTCCCAAGAGCCAGTTTCTGCAACCGAGGATCGGACCGCCAGGGTCCCCTCCCTTGGCCGCCACCCATCACACAGTGCACCCGACCCCTATGGCCCCTCCCACGGGTGGTGGGCCCATGGGAGGGGGGGCCCATGTTTCCTCTTCGGGCTGAGCCCGGCCGGGCTCCATGGGTAAAAGCCCGGCCACCAGACGCTCGCCATCGTGCCCCCCCTCCAGGCCTGGCTCCAGAGTGGGGCCCCGGTGACCCACGTCCGGGCGAGGGAACACCAAGTCCAATGTTTTTACTCATCATTGGGGTCTTCAGGCTGCACTTTGTCTGGTCCCTCACCTAGGACCTGTCTGCCTTGGGTGACCCTACCAGGGGCATGAAGCCCCAGACAGCATAGCTCCTAGGATCATTGGGGCACTCAAACCCCTCCACCACGATAAGGTGGCAGCCCATGGAGGAGTCAGAGTAAGTCCATTAGCATTTTAAAGTCATTTCAGGTGAGGAGTTAGAGAAATTACTTCCATTTTTAGACTTAGACTTAGACTGACTTTATTGTCATTTTGCATGCACAGGGTGTATACAGAACAAAATTTCGTTGCATATGGCTCAGGACAATGTTTTGAGCTTTCAATGTTGTGAGGTTACTCCAGAATAAAATAAAATACAGTATAAAATATGAATATAAATATAAATCTAGAATATAAAGTGCAGGACTGACAGTAAAAAGGAAGTTACTTAGCTCTGTACATGTGCAAGGTATAAAGTGGAGACCAGATTTTAAGTGCAGTCCAGTTAAGAGTTCAGCAGTCTGATGGCAAGTGGGAAAAAGCTGTTTCGGAACCTGGTGGACCTGCACCGGATGCTGCGGAACCTCTTTCCAGAGGGCAGCAGGGAGAACAGTCCATGGTGGGGGTGTGAGGGGTCACTGACGATGTTTCGGCCTCGGGACACGCAGCGCTGGGATATTGAATTATATATATATATTGAAACATACAAATGCATGTGAGGAAATACACTTTCCAAATAAATTACAAACTAGAAAGATTGTTATATTAAATTTTCATTAAAAGAATTACAGATGTGGAAGTAACAATTATTTTGTTGTAGATTTTTATATAAAATGAATTGGAGTGAAAAGTTCAGTTTTCTGATTCAGAAAAAAACACATGGCTAAGAAAAGAAGTATACATGTTTTACAATTAACAGATGATCAGCAGACCTACAGGCTCTCCAGATGTTCATGAGCTGGTTCTATCAAAGGACGAATTCCAGAAAAAGGAGCAGAACAAAGAGGACGTTTACAGAAGCAAAATTCTACACAGGATGGTGAGGGCTTTTACTTTTTCAAATTAAAAAAAATTTACTCTGGAAATGTTGAGGTGAGCAGGACAACTTCTCCTTCTGTGGCAGCCTGGTGACTTCTCACACATAACTGATGATGAGCAATTTCTTCATACCATCATCGCTGAAGAAACTGGGAAAAAGAGCTTCACTGTGGTTGTGATCACAGGAATCTTTCAGGATCACATCGATTACCTGAAAAATAACTTTAAGGAGTGGACCAGAGAGCTAGCGTGAGTTTACTCACCCACCTGATATAAAGTCTGTACAAGTCTAATGTGTGGGCCATGATCATAATCTTTCTTTTTTTATGGGTTTCAGTCACATTTATCATTACTACATTCATGGGGTCAATGGAAACTGCAAAACAGACATATCTCAAAAATCAGACAACCTCCCAAGAATTGACATTCTTGTAAGTTTGATCACAGTAATTCTTACCTGGTTTGACAACTTCTGTATGTCTTTAAAATATTTTAATGTTCCAGTTTCTTTAAATTCATCAGGTGACTTTGTGTGCTTCCAAAAACCCACAAAAGATTAATCTCAGACAAGTGAAAGACGACATGCAGACTCTATTCATAAATGCAGCCAAAGACACATTTGAGTTCAGGGCCACCAGTCCAGACAACGGTATTGTGGAGGGTGTCCTTCGATATCATCCGTTCCTCTATGACAGGGAGACCTACCCTGAAGGTCCATATGTCAATCAAGGTATCCACATGTAACGTGGTCGATAATTCACTTGAGGAAAACACATCTCAAGAGGATATTGTTTTTTGTTTTAGCGCCTGGTGAGGATGATGATAATAATGAAAGGGAGTCTGGAGACACAGGTCAGGCAAGAGGAAGGAGGGACATTTTTGAGTGTTTCTGGAATGGACGGCTCATCCCTTACACCACCATTCCTGGGTGAGTTTTTATTTGTTATGGGAATGATTTTCATTTTTCAGACTATGTTTCTAAATAATTTCCACACTGGGGTATATACAGCAGTTTATTGACTAGTGGCTAAGAGGATTTTGATATTTGATTAACGTCATGACAACAGCTTCAGCAGAACAAAATGGATCACTTTACTTTGGTTCGGAATAAAAAAAATTATGAAATCATTCATAAAAACTAAACATGATCTTTAAAAAATTAGGAACAAATCATAAATGGACACAACAATAAGGACTTAGCATAATTAAATGACCATAATCTAATTCGGATTCAGGAAAGTTTAGGGTTTGCAAATGTTACAGGTTAAAGTTTTGCAGAAAATGAATTTGCAGTTTTCTCGGTTGTATTAAATAATCCTTTAATATAAATAATTAGTAAAAATGTAAAATTTATGTCTATCAGTCTATAGCAAATACATGTTATCGCAATACAATGCCATTACATTTAAAATATTTCTCACTGAGATATATATCTATTTGAGATATAAATCAACCCACATTAGAGAACATATTATCTAGACACTGAAGAAGAATCCCAATGATCAAGAATGAAAATGTTAATTGAGCTTGATAGGTAAAATTATTCCATGGTAACACTGCAAGAATATATGCATTTTTTAATGACATATTTAATGAATTAATAGTTTACTTAACAGATTGTTTACACTTTTTATTCAGTATTTATTTATTTCATGGTACATTTATTTAATAATCTAGTGATTTATTTATTCATTTATTTTTGTCACTTCTAGCCCTCCATATTTGGGGATAAATGTATCAAGTTATTATTCTGTTTTTTTTTTTATTCTTGTGTTTTTATTTTATTTTTGTGTTCCAGATTTGGCTGGTGCCAAAAGAAAGGCTCAAGATTACCAGCAGAGTGCTATAGCCGCTTTTCTGGGGTGCTTTTCACTGATGGCAAATTTCGCGTCAGTGCAACCAAGCTGAAATTCATGGAACTGGAGAAGCAGCTGGAGAAACCGGACACACATTTCACCCCTACATGTCCTATTCAGGCAACCATCTGCATTATTGTCATACTATTTCATAGCAGAAACATATTTTTACCATTCATTCAAGTGAACAATTGTTTCTGAATGTTTCACAGAAATCCCCAAGAAGAGGGGACATTCAGAAAGAGTTTACACAGTGGCTTCGAAACTGTCACGAGACGCTCGACAAACAGGTGAAGTTTATTGACTACAAAGAAACTGTGACACGACCAGAAGTGGAGACCAAGAAAAAGCAACATCCCTGGGCAGTTTTCTCCTCTATCGAGCAACATGGCAGAAGATATAATGCAGGGGACATTGTAAGTGCTTCCTAAATGTCATAGAATAATAATGTAAAGAATAGATTAATTTATGTTCTTCATTGTAGCATTTTTTTTCCATGCAGGTAAAGTTTCAGAAGGCACCACAAAATATTTATGGTACCGTGTTAAAATTCTTTCTGTATGGAGAGCATAAAGGAGATGTGTTTGCCACAGGCGGAGAAGTGGAAATCAAACGTGTAAGGAAATAATCAACTCTTTTTATGAGACTTACTGACTGAAGTACACAGATGCACCCATCATGGATAGATATTTCGATTCAATATGTTTATTTATGAGGTTTAAATAAACAAATGTCACGCTGAGCACATTGCAAGACAAACAGATAACATAATGTAAAGAAACATATTTTTTATCAATCCAGTCAGTCAGACAGATAAAATGCAGTCAAATTCATTTTACTGAAACTTTCCTTTCTAAGAAAACCATGCTGATAGAGGGGGCATTCATTTACTTTATTGCAATCCATCCTCCTGACAGCAGATGGCATACTTCCCATCAACAAGAAAAACCTCCAACATGATCTTGTTCAGTATGAGTGGCCATTTGTTATGACCAGGGGAAAACAGAGCAGATAAAAACAAAGAAGCAGTAGTCCACAAGTACTGAAATGTAACTTCTATTGAGAGAAAAACCAAAGAGAGCAGAAGAAGTAACATAATAATAACATAATGCGAGTGAGCGTGTGAGAGAGAATTGTCTTTTCACCTTATATTTTGTGGCATCCTTCATATCCTAATAGTTTGCCAAAATATTTTCCATTCCTCCTTCCACAGCTGGTTTAACTAAGTCAGTTGATTCAAAGTATTTTTCTGAAAGGATCTAAATTCAGGGGTTTGGAGTACATTCTGCAGATAAATTTGGTCTGACTAGTAAAATTATTTTTAATTTAATTTATGTGTATATGGAATCGTCCTCAACATGAACCTCAGCACAAAGAGAAATAATTCAGAGTTTTGCAAATCGGTTTTGTGACTTGCTTGAACTTATTTTCAAAATGTTAACGTTTTAAAAATCTAATTTTGTAGGAACCTGAAGGACTTTATGAAGAGATCACCAAGGTCATACCCATTGCTAAGATCGACAGGACTGCCACAGATGAAAGCATCAAAAAACACATTGAGAATGAAAGGAAGAAGTAAGGCAAAAACTAGAGCAAATGTTACTTTTCCAAAGTGGATTTTTTTTTTGTATGGAATTTATTTTATTGAAACAAAAATGTATTTATCTTTTTTCTTTATACTTTTTCTTGTCTTAATAGGGTGCAGCCTTCTCAAGTTCACAAAATTCTTCCTTAAAAAATAATTTCTTTTTTCCAGGCTCCCAGATTGCCTAAAGGTTGAATGGCCAGAGGGCAATGACTTGCTTGAAAATGCTGTCCTGCCTGCTGGCACGCCGATAGGTAAAATGTTGTGGTATCCGCATGCATGTTTTTTTTTCCCCGTAACATATTAAACAGAAAACATAATTTTTAATATTTCCTAAAAAGTCATGTATATTCATCTTCATTTGTGAAACTTCTTCTCAGGACCTATTAAAGTTGAAATTCTAAACAGTGATGGAGATTCCATCTCATCAAGGATTCAGACAGGGACCCACGTGATACAGCTGAATATTTCACTCAAGGTGGTGTTTAATGGTAGGACTATGTGAATTTATAGTAGAAAATAATATTCCATTTCACTACATTTGATGCTAAATCAGTTCCTTATTAAAGCAAAGTTTTCTATGCTGTAGAGTTTTAAAAACAAAAAGCAATGACAGTGCTGAGCCTTTAACTTTCCCTTAGCTCAGCTGGAATATCTTCAGTTTGTAAGTTCGGTTTTATACTTCTCTCTATGAAAGTGGGAACCCAAGTAATTTGAACAACTATAAGCCACAGGAGTGAGGGAGTAAGAGAAGGAGAGGTTGAGAGGAAAGGGAGAGAGGGATGGAGAAAAGTTTTGTGGGAACAAAAATTGTGAGAAGTGTGGTTATGTTAAGCTTTTTCTCTGTATCTTATTCAGAGAATAAACCATTGTTTGTTTTTATGCACAGGTGCTACAGAAGACAAGGTTCTTTCTCTTACTGCCCCCTATATCACTAAGAAAGGACATTTTTTCACAACAATTGGTTTGTTTGGTTTTTCAGTTTTATATTATTGATAACACAAGACACCAATTTTTATAAATCTTTTTTACTCAAAGATTACTAATGACTCCTGTGCTCTGCAGGAAACTTGCGCAGTTTGGGGAAGTACACACTGACTCTAAATGCTGTGTTAAATGACAACATTACCACGGTCTACGGTGGCAGAGAGCTTCCAAGATACAAGCAAGAGTTTAGAGTCAAAGGTAAAATTAATTTGTACTGCTAATTTATAAGAGACTAACTTTTGGTTTCCTTCAGATTTACATCTAAGTCATTTTTGTCCCTTTAGAGGGAATTGCAGAGAGCTTTTCTATTAAGGAGTTTAGTTCCTCTTTACGTGTGGGAGTGCCATTTGACATTCCTCTGCACATGAAAGACTGTTATGACCACCCAACAATACCTCCCAATTACAAACCTACTCTTCAAAGCAGGTGGGTCATTAATCAGTATTTTGTTTATTAGTACATTCAGTATTTATTTTTTTATTCTGTCACTTTGTCATCACTTCATCCTTTAGCGGTCTGGAACTGAGTTATGAGACGACGACTTACAGTGCGGTCTTGTTAACCATCCGAGGTGTCAAAGTCAAGGGAAAAGTCCCAAACTCTGCCTCAGTCAAGGTAATTACCTTGTTGGGTGGACCTCACTGCAATAAATTATCACACCCCAACACGGTGACGGCTCAAAAGGTTACAGAGAAAGAAAGGAATGTAATATCAGATGAGAAACAAGGAAAGTTGCAAATGTGACTTTTTTCGAACTGACATAATTCCTGCAGTACTTACAATATTATCGCCATTGCATGTTTGTCTAATGTTGTGCATCCCAAGAACACATAATCTGATGTGTTTAAACAATTGTCTCAGTTGTGTATTTTTTTGGTAAAGTAATAATATTATATATTTTCTTCAGAATTATGACCTGAAAGTGACATTGCCTGGGCTTAAACATGATACGCAGACTGTGAAAATCTCTCTTCATCCTGGTAAGACTGCTTTTGCTAATAATTCATAGTCTCCCTGCATTACTTCACCTTCTTTAGTCTTGCTACACTGTTTGTGTCCTTAGATAAAAAGATCTTGCTCCATAAATAAAGGAAACAGTAATTCTCAGAAACACATAATTCCCTGAGATTTCTGTTTGCACTCCCTGTACAGTGCTTTATCTTTTCTGTCAAAGAATGAATCAATGGTTCAATTGAATATTAAAATTTTAGGAAATCCCCATTCACTTTTTGTGAAGTCAAAAACAAACCCAGTGGAAGTGGAGAATGGAAACCCGGTGAGTTTTAAGATTGAAGTCCATGATGAGGCTGGGAACATCACTTGCATCCCCAGACTGAAAGTTCAGTGCCAGGTATGGACATATTCTGACAACCATAAAGGTTACAGAAATTCTTCAGCTTTAGATTTATGTTTGCTGTTTGTCTTGCTTTTCAGATTCCTGGGTTCCCTTTGGTGTTGAAAGACTGCAGCGCAGGAAAAGCTGAGCTTGTGACAAAGCCTGTAAAGCAAAAAATTATCAATGGAGAGCCGCAAAAACTTAAAGCTAGATTTGAAATACCTGTAAGTTAAAGAGAAAAATATTCCAGCAGTACACTCTCAGTTTCAGAGTATTTTCATTTTTTTCTCTGCTTGCTGTTAGAGTCAGAAGCAGGTTGCACCAGAGACTAGAGAGCTGATTGTTATGCCCAGCAAGCAGATCTCGCGGATGGAGCTTTTCTCCCAGGGCGAGGAAGAGCTGGTGTTGAAGAACAATGAAATGATAACGTGGAGAGCCGGAGCAGTGCTGAAAAAGTTGTTTTATAAGCTGTATGATGAGGCTGGAAGAGAGTTCCCAATTACTGCTGAAATTGCCTCCAATATTCAGGTGTGTTAATAGATTGCTTATATTGTTATTCTTAAGGCCACTTCTTTTTTGTGTCTTTCTGTGCCCTATTGTTGAATCTATGCTTTCTGTCTGTTTAAGGTCACATGGGGAACAGATTTTAATCAGAAAGATCTGATAAATGGCAGGCTACCAGATCTACAGATTCCCACCCATGTGGATGAAGAACACTTCTACCAGGTCTCCTACCAGAAAAAGAAGAATGTGTCTTTCTGCTTCAAAATTGTGTAAGCTCAACTCTATGGTTGTGATGTTGTTTCTGAAAGAACTTCCAGGCTTTTACGAACCATATTGAGGAGAATGTAAGTTGATATTGTTTCTGCTAAGTGTATGTATATTTTAGAGAGTATTTTGGGGATGTTAAAGAAGGCATATTATGCAAAATTCACATTTTGCACATTTTTGTACCTCCATTTGGGTCTCTACTGCTTCTACAAACAGGTCCAGTGCTTTAAAACCTCACCCAGCTTGTTTTTGGCAATAAGTTCCTGGTTTTTGGTGTCTGGAAAAGGAGCCATTTCAAAAACCTCTTAATCAGAAAGCAAAGCCCCTCACATAACAACTCCAGCCAAGCACCACCCTGCTCTACAATGGATGCTGGAAAAAAACAAGTGCTTTGTTGTTGACTTACCATCCAGAAACCATTTTCTTTAATATTGTTGGTTGTGCTGGAGGCTCTTCTCCTGCTAATTGTGCATCTGTTTGCAGCCATTTTCACATCCAAATGTAAATTTTGAGTTTGGGGCCTTGGCCAGCAGCAGCTCATTTTAATTTAAAATGACAAAAGTCCCTAAAACTCCTCATTCTGAAAGAGCTCAAAATATGTAGAACTGACCAGACTAAATTTCATTATTTAAGAATGACTTTGTGCAAAAAATATAACTAACATGTTTTGTATAGTCTATGGACCTATCCTAACGTTCTCAAAGATTGTGTTTCCAACTTAGTTTTATTGAGCCTAAATTTATTTTTTATGATCAAGTTGTGAAGACCTGCTGAGGAATGTGTGCATTCCTATTAAATCAGAATCACACTGCCATTGCCAATTGGTGCATTCTCTTATTACTGAGAGTGTAATTAGCAGAGTATTCTTATAGTATTCTTATTTGTTGCATTTATCAATTGGATGTGAGTACTTTGTACTTTTAAAATAGTCCAGCTTTTCCCCTAAATTTATGTTTGATTTTTTTCAAATCTACATACTTATTTTGTTTTATAGACCCTGTCCTGATGAACCAGCAGAGCTAAAAGCAACTCTGCCTCAAAGCATTGTGAAACTTGGTGAAACCTTATCTGGAGACATCAGTAAGCTTAAACCTAATCATTTAAAAAAATTAGATTTACAAAAATCTTCACTTTTTGTGACTTTATTTCTTTCTCCTTTCACACAGAGTTGGAACTTGTGGACCAGTATTTTAATGTAACCAAGAAGTTGACCTCCACCTGTGGGAAATCCTTTTCTGCAGAAGCCAAAGGTCTTGACAAATCAAGTATTGACTTCAAATGGAAAGTAAGAACACAGATGCTTGAATTAAAATTCAAACCAGGGTTTGAATTTTTACAGTTTTACAAAATTAAAGTAAACATACAGCCTTAATGGTACAATCGGAATCAAAATGAATTTTTTAAATGCTTGAGATCATTTTTGTGGTGGAGAACCAAACTGAGCCCCACAACATGACCCTACCACTATCATGCTTGGCATAGTGTTCTTAGTGTTATATCTTTCTTAGATTGCTCTCTCTCTCTCTTTATTTAATTTGTCCCTTAGTTATGTGTTTTTTGTTCTGTATGGCTGCATGGGTGTCCTTATGGTTTAGCTACAATAAAATAGAAGGAAGCAGTTCACAAAGAGAACCAGATCAGATCAAAACATAATTCCAAGCCAGGTGGTTATAAAAATCACATAGAGTAGTCCTGGGTGTTAACAGGACTATTTTTGATAAAGGACTTCCTCTCAATTATTCAGTCAACTGTTATAATGATGAATTTAAACAGATAAAGTATGTAATTTTTTTCTGAAATAACTGTCCTCAATTAATGTGTTAATATTTTCTGTAAATGTGACGTTAATAAAGCCCCTCACTGTTTTTAGGAGAGCTGCAGTTGTATTGTGGCGATAGGAGTCCGTTTTGACTCAGGGTCTCCTGGACCCAGAGTGATTTGCTTCCGCTATAAAGATTATAAGAAAAATCTTGTCCTTGAAGTGACAGCAGGAGTTCCTTCCCAAATTAAACTGGTCAGCAGACTGGAGCAGGTAAAGAATTAGAAAAAAATGGTTAATAGTTTTTTGTTTTCTTTGAAAAAAATCTTCTCTTTTGATGTTGACTGAACATGAGTGTAGTGAATTTCTGTCTGTTGCAGAAAACATTGAGATGTGCTTTGGTGTGTGAAACTCCTTACTCTCCAGCCAACTTTAACTAACCACCTAGATTTTATGTTATAGCAGAACATCATCACATTTCTTTGTGTTGGTCCTACAATAAACTTGTGTCTGTCCAGGGTATGCCAAGACTTTCACCTGTTTACGGCTTAGATAAACAGCCTCCACCACAAGATTTTAAACAGAAAATGAGCAGCTATCACAAACGTATAACTATTTTGTTGTTTTTCTGTCACTTAGCCCTTGCAGGTTTTGAATGGTCATGATATTCCCACACCATTCCTTCTCCAGCTGTGTGATGAGTGGGGGAATCCTTCTCCAGACAAGAACATGCATGTTGAGATAAAACCTTCTCCTGTGACACTAAAAGTTAGTTTGAAAAGATGTTCTTAAAGACATTAAGCTGTCTGCAGTAACATAAACTGAAAATCCATAAATAGAGCGCTCTGCTGTTTTTAATCAATGTAATAAAATCTCTTTTTATCAGTTGACAACAGAGGTTTTACCTCCTGTGGACGCAGAAGAGAAGACCTGTATCAAAGTTAATTGTGTAGAAGGATCAATGTAAGTCTTATAAACACATCTTATACCACATTTGTTAACTTGTTTCAAATGCAGAAAAATCTAAACTTGTAGTATTTTCAAATCCTACTGGACTGTATAAATAGCAGATATGTTATATTAAGCTTGTCTCAGTACAAATATGGTATTCTAAATGATAAAGCTCTAACATTTAAACTAAACATTCAGTAACTGCTGAATAAACTGAAATAAAAACTAGACTTTAATTTGAAATTCTGGCCTTTTTAAGTCAAGAAAATGATTCTGCTACTTTTATGTCGCTACTGGTTTCTTGTCATAATGTGTACATGCTTGCTTCCTCCTAGTGAGTTTTTGAATGATTTAGAAATGTATGTCTCTCCTTACAGACAAAACCTGATCTTACTATTACTACAGGTGTTAACGTTTGAAATTATTCACAAAACAGTTTCTGTGCTGCTGTCATTTCCAGAATCCCTGTCGTAAACTCTCAATGGGTTTTTTATAGTTCGAGGTGAAGGTGGAATTAAATGGAAACTTAGACAATTGGATTTGATGTATTAAATCCAGTTTCCACTTGCAAACCCAGCTTTGATTACAAGCTGTGTCCATAATGAGCTCCTTGTCTTTAATAAAGACTGGTCATAACTTAATGTATTCTTCCTAAATATGTCAGATTATTTCATTAAAGTTTTCCCACACCTTTGAATTTGAATAGAATCACTGTTTATCACAAGTCCAACTGTTTTTACTTTTTTTTTGTCCACTAGAGGCTATTATGCCCTGGAGTTTAAAGGTTACATAAATGGTAAATCCATTGCTGGTCCATCAGTGAACCTCAATCTCCTCCCTGATCCCAACAAACCTGTTAGACTCTCAGTGGACTTTGACAAAAATGCCAAGTTTTTTGCTGGAGGCAAATTTCCAGGTTTGTATTTCTTAGTCCTTGGCAGTGTCTTTTTTTATTTGTTATTTTAACAGTGCAGGAAATTTAGGTGAGCTGTGTATATGTTTCAGTTTTCTCAGTGACAGTGATTTCTGAAAAAGGGAGTCCGATGACAGCTTTTAAACGTGCAGATCTGTCCATGTTGCTATGGGAGGGACCACCATCAATGCGTCCTACAATGGTAAACGACTAGATATCATCAAAAGAGACTGTTCTCAGTGTGTCTAATATTAATTTAATATTGCTCTTCTTTCGCCCTCATGCAGGTCACTGATCTAAAATACAAAACACCTGTTGAAAATGAGAGGAAGGACTGTTATGAATTTAGGTGATGTACTTTACACATAATTTGTTTTTGACATATGTTTTAATTGGTTTTCTTTCTTAATTGTCAAATTTGACAGTTGATACCTCTTATGTATTTACAATAAATCTGAAACTAGGACATGATTTCAAAACAGGCAGTTTTCAGTATCAAGTAAGCTAAATAGTGAACCTAAAGTGTAAAAGAAATATCACAAAACTGTTCTATAAAGTGAGAAAATTGCATTTGTGTTTTACTACAGAGAAGAAGACATCCCAACGTGTGTTGGGGAGTACACTGTAGAGTTTTCTCTACAAACCAACAAAAAAGAAGATCATCTTAGCTCTCAGGTTGGTTTGAACTTAATCAACAGTTTAAAGTCAAAAAGTGTAAATAGTTTGTCATCACATGCCTTAATCATTTTTATTGTTTGTTTGTGTATTTAAAGGGTTAGTTCAGGCTTTTTGTGGTTTTGTGACATTATCTGTAATAATAAGCCTTTTGAAAATTTAAAGCATCCAGCAGCGCTAAAGATGGCCTGCTCTTAGCTTTCCAAATCTCAAATTTGTTATAGAATCTCAATTGGGTGATCTGACAAATCAGTTAATGAGGTAGAGACACAGGAAATGTTTGATTCAAGGAAACACCTTTCTGCTGAAATCATTAATATCACTAGTCCCACTAATATGACCATTTTCAGTTCGAATTGATTTAAATTGTAAAAGTCAATCAAAGCCCAATATGTACATCCGACTTGGTGTTAGCTTCCATAACCCCAATTAATTTCGGTTTTAGAAGTTTCACAAGGAAATGACATTGATCTAATACAGATGAAGGAACACCAGAAATCTGAACTAACCCTTTAATACATTCAAGGCATGATCTGATCGCTCAAGGTTCACTTTAATACATTTATTTTCAATTACATGTTTTAAAACTTCAGTTCAAATCCTTGGCTGACCTCTGGATTGTTTTCTGTCTCATAGATCAGTGTAACAGTTGTGGCCAACGAACCCATCAAACTAGAACCTGACTATCAACAACAAACTCCAGTTGTTTTCTACTGTACAGACATTGCCAATCGAATCTTGGTTGAAAACATGACTTTGAAGATAACAGTGAGCTCAAGTACTCTTATGGCTTCAGATTTACTTGTTGCACTTCACAACTTTGAATTTCTAACTCTCTTTAAAGCTGTATTTGTAATTTGCAACTGACAAATTGACAGCTGTGAGTTTGTTTGCTTTTTTAATTTTATTTTTTTCTCCAGGATCAGTTTGGAAATTCAGCCGGGCAGAACCTGAATGGAACTGTGTTCATCTCAATAAAGTGTCCTGAAGAAGAAAGAAACAGAAGCCTCCCTCTGTTTGATGGAAAAACTAACACCATTTCAATTAAGCTAAAAGAAGGAAGTGCCCTCATCAATGTGAGTAATACATGCTGGACAAATCATTTTTATAAGGTTTTTGTCATTATAAAAAGCTGCATATCATCCTTAGAGTTTAGCGATCATGGAGAACAGTCCTGGTGACAATGGAAGCAGATATATTCTCCACTTCAAGCCAGAAGTGACAAATCCTCCCACATCTCTGAGTCCCTTTGAACTGCCCTTCCACTTTTACAACGGTACGTTGTACAAACTGGCTTGTCTAAAACTGGTACATTCCTAACAATTTCTCATAATGTTATATAATAGTTATATGTAGCATATTATTAGCTTGCAAATAATAATAAATCTTGCTCTTATTTGTATAAAGAAACTAGATGCAAATAATGTTCACTTATCCAATCAAGAAAAAATTATTGGATAGGTTTAATAAATGTATTTTTTAAATACATTTATTAAACCTGGTCAAATTAAAAGTTCAACACATTTAAGGTTATGACTAATCATTTCAAAAGCTTTTTTAATTCTTTTTAAAACAGTCAAATAAGATCATTTATATTGGAAGGGCTTTGACATTCACATATATGTTTTGACAAGTGTCTTTTGAAAAAGCACTTGTTAAGGTCACAGAAATGTTTATAATATCCAGCCACCAAAATTATGTCCCTGATCCACGTTGGTGATGAAACGGTATCCACTATGAACTTTATCAGGTAATCACAGTTATAGTTTCTTGAGATGAGAAATTCAAAACAAATACTCAGCTGGATTTAAAATGAAACCTACGTTACTGCTCTAGAAGTACAATGAAGTATGTCAATGCTCTTTTTTTTTGTTTTTTACAAAAAACTGCTTTTGGTGTGTATATTCTTTGTCCTGAAGAATTTGGCCTTTCTGTTGATCTTTCAGATGCTGAGAACCAACAAAAAAAAATTCAACTGATGAAGAAGAAGGATGAACTGACTGAGGCTATTAAAGAATGCAATAAAAACTTTGATACAATTAGTAAAAAAAAGGATTTTCTTAAAAGTAAGTGATATTTGTAGTTTACTGTTTCACTATGTGGGCTACATGCTGAGCGTTGTTGCTTTGCCAGAAGGAGGTTGTGGTTTCAGATCTCGGCTTGGGATTGATTCTTAATTTTCTGAACTAAATTGTTGTCAGCATTCCTCCCAGCCCCATTTATCACTTTTGTTTCCAGTTTCTGTGTAGTTTACAGCTTAAGATACTCTTCTCACTCTAGAAAATGTCGAAGTCTCAACTAGGAAAGAAGTTTCTCTCAGAAATGAGCTGAATGAAAGAGGCATAAAAACAGAACACCGATTATCAGTACGTTTTGGAGAACTTTTACTTTTATTTTTCTCTTTAGGTTGCAGTCATTTATTATTTTTGAGGTGGCATTCATGTATTTTTTAACTTTTTCAGATTGAAGATAGTAAAAAATGCCTAGAGCAGAAAAAATCTGAAGTGGAAAGAATAGAGAAAACTCCAAGAAGAATCTTTTCTATTCATAGAAACTTCAGCAGGCCTGACGTTCTTGGAATGGTGACGAGAACTTTCAAAGCAGTATTCCTTTAGAGGTCCCTTTTTACAGGCTTTGTCTTGCTGATTGCAGATTGGTGAACTGGCCTTTGTTGCTGATGAAGATGTTGCAAGGGTCATCTCCTGGCTCCTGCAGGGAGACATGGACTGTGTCATCACCACAACGACAGCAGCAGCTCAGAAACTCTATGAAGACACACAGGGCAATCAGCAGGTCATGGCCCTCGACAGTATTCTTGTGCAACAGCAAGACAGGTAGAACAATATTATGCAAAAAAATAAATAAATAAAATTTAATTTCTTGGAATAAACATTTTTGATTCATTGTAAGAGTTACATTTTGAGTCTTTTTAAAAGTTTTAGTAATATTTTACTATAATTAATTTTCCTGTGTGTTTACTGAATCATGTATATTCCTGTGAAGACAAACAGGGTATACATTAGCATCGCTTTTGCACTATTGCCACAAGGGGGAGACAAAGTCTGGAAAAAATACCAATCTCTGCAATCTGACATGCAACATTGTTGACAACTTTTATAAGTGGAACCAACAGTGAAGCTGTTTTGATTAATAAAACGCTGTATACATATTGTGACGAGCATCTGCTGCCTATTGTGGACAAAGTTGTTTTCTGATCTGCAATTATATTTGATAAAATAATATTGACAACAGAGCTTCAAATCAGTTACAGCAAAAATAATTTTTAGTTGATTTCTGGGAAAATCATGACCTGACCTGAAATGACTGGTTAAATCAAATCTAGAAATGTTTCTAAAATTGTTAAAGAGTCATCTTCTTGTGCCTTTGTTTTGCAAAGTTGGCAATGAGGACCCATTATGCAATATTGCAAATTTATAATTTCTTCTTTTGGATTTCATTTTTATGATCTACCATGTCTTATAGACCCCTGCCACACATACAAAAGCGTCAAGAACTTTTTAAACCTTCTGGAAACCCAACCTTTGCCAGGAAACACCTGATTTATCGTGACAAACAGCTGAGTTGCGATCGCAATAATCTGATAACAGGTGATTACTTTCTTCCTGATTCAAGTTTATGACCTCTGATGTTTTTTTTCAGTTTTTTCAACTTTGAGATTTTGCCCAGGTATCTCTGTTTGTTGTTTGTGTATTTTCCACATTACTCTCTCACTCCAGAAGGGTTTTGGGTAAACTGTCACATATCTGAAAGCTTCCCTCTTGTTTTCTTTGTCAGTGTTTAAGAACCTCCTTGGTGACACGATTGTGATGGATGACTTATTCTCTGCCACCAACTACAGAAAGGCAGTGAGTGATTTCAGCTGACAGGATTCTGCCATGTTAACCAGCAGGAGGTTGTATTGCAGATAAATGCATTGTCTTTTGCAGCTTGTGGACAAGCGTATACAGTGTCCCACCATATTGACCCGAACAGGGGAAAGAGTCAGTAACAAGGGCAAATTTGGAGGTGCACAGAATAGAGCGCCATCGATTGACAAGCTGAAAGTCTTTGGAGCTCCTCTACCAGACAGTTACGAAGAACTGAAGAAACAAATAGGTGACTCTTTCAGTCTCATGTTACAGCATTTTTATTCATCCTGTTGTTGAAATATCGTTTGGTTAAATTTAATATTTATTATTGTCATTAATTAATCAGTAAGGAACCTATTTGTCAATAGGTTCATCTTGTTTCTTCCATAGGACTTAGGAATAGCAGCTGCCAGGTGTTAATGCAGTTATTAATCCGACAATAGACTTCTCTGTATAAAATCTGGAGTTAAGCAGGACGTCACAGCTGAAATTGGCCAAAAACTGTCATAGATAGGAAATAGATAGATTTCTAGTAGCAAATCTAGAATAAAATGGCAGACAATGAGGAGAATCAGGATTCTGCACTGGTTATATTAAGATACAGATCTTCAAATGTGTTTGTGCATAGAACACTTATTTATTCATTTTTTTCTTCATGGTAGATGTGCTTCATCGGTACTGTGCAGCAGTGGGAGAAATAGAAAAAGCAGAAAAGGATCTTAATCACCATTGCCCAAAATGGGTGGATGAAATGCTCCAGGCAAAAATACAGTTGAATGCGATGGATGAGGAACTAGAAAAGATTAACAAACAACTTGGTATGTCTTCCATTTGCTTTATTTATCTTATTTTGGAATTAATTTAAAATAGCAAGTTTCTGTTTTCTCTAAAGCATCAGTGCCAGTGAGAGGAGGAAAACGTGCTTCTGGAAACTCTGAGGAGTCACCTGGCATTGCTTCAAAACGTCAAAGAAAGAGATCCATGGATGAGCCAGGATCGTTTTCTGAAATGAACTAAAGTTTAACTTTGAATTTGAGTAAAAAGCATTTTTTTCCATCATACTGATGAGTTCTTAATTCCCTCCTTTTTAATGTTGTGACTTTAAAAAAAGTCAAAAATGATCACTGAATCAGCTTAAAGAGGTATCTACTTATACTAGTGTTTGGACTTGTTTTGATGTAGGAGACACTGATACATATTTATTTTTCTGTGCCATCTGTTAAAAGTCCTTGATAGGTCATCTCTGTTTCTTTTTTATCTCTGAAATGTCAAGATTGGCAGCCAATTTTTCTTTTGTGTTATTGTTTTATGTGTGTTAATGGGGCAATATTATGTAACATCTACTTTTTTATATGTTTTTTATATGTTATTTCCTCATCAAAGAAATTGTAAATTACAAAGTCAAAATTATTTTAAGTCATATTTGGTATATGTATCAGTTTTATAACAACTTATGTCAACATGTTGAATGCGCTGTGGACAATGTGTGCCTGGAAAATACAAAATCGTGCCTCTTTAAATTTTAAATAATATATATTTTTTAGTTCTTTAATAATTGAAAATACAATTTCAATACATTGTACACGACACGTTTCATGTGTTGATTTAAAAGATAATATTTAACTTAATCTCTGCCATGCCTACTTCTTGAAGGTCATTAATTAGAATTCCTAAGCCTAAATTTAATTTTTCTTGTGAAATTGAGCAAGACTTATTTTACAAGCAGACTAATTGCAGATGTTTTACAGCTAATAAAGTCTAAACAATTCTTACCTAGTGGAAAAGGGGGCGCATCTGTTCGGCTCGGAGGGGGGCGGGGAGGGTCCTGAAACGTCACATCCAAGATGCTGGAAGGCAGGAGCGCGTTCGGATGTGTGCAAAGCAGAGAAGAAGAAACAATCTCTGACTGATTTCCAATCTGCTCGGTCACTGCTGATTATAATCTGAGGTCTTCCTGCAGGGTGTTTAGTGTTGATATTCTTAACCATGAAGCGGGAAGTGCATCTCTTAAACTTTCTAATAACTTTCCCTCTCATCAGTGGAACACCGTTTTATTACAACATGTTTCAGGGAAACGCGTATTCTTCCCCCGAAACGCGACAGAGAAACAAGTGAGTAAGCTGCACGTCTTTTTTTTTTGTTTTGTTATTAATTTCATTACGTTAGTGCAAAGGACAGAACAGAACATTTTAAGCCATTCTTTTCAGAAACTGGTGCGCCTACGTTGTGCACAAGAATGTGAGCTGCGCTGTGGTTGGAGGCACGGAGAGCTTTGCGCAACCGGAGTTTTTACCTTGTCCACCCGAGCAGCCAAACTGTGTGCAACAAGTGATGTAAGTTCCCAGAAGTCACGATTATTGCGGAGAGAACTTGTTTTATTTAGCAAGTAGTTTGTTAATAGCAGAAATACGACAAATTGGTAGATAGACCTGTCCAGAAAACATCATCTGATCTACAGTAGCACACATCACTTCATAACTGATCCAAGCAGACATTCTTATGATTTTTTAAAATTATTTTTTCATTTGTCCAAGCTTTCTCAAGGTGTATATATATATATATATATATATATATATATATATATATATATATATATATATATATATATATATATATATATATATTGTCAAGAAAACTGGTATGAGGTTTGAGATCTATCCAGGTACACACAGAAAAAAGGTGCATGAAGGCCTGAAGGAAATAAAGCAATCTTGTGTTTTGATTTATAATGATTGAGTGTTTTGATAATGATTAAGTTGAACATGGATGAATACAATAGGTAAAATGACTGTATGTAAGTAATCACTGAATGATTCTGAAGTGTACGAATCATGATCTGTAATAACATGACAACAATGAAATGATTAAGGTTTGATGATTTATAATAAGTGAAAGAGGTGATTAATGCTTATGATTAATGCTTAATGAAAATCAGCACATAGTTTTTAATATTTGACTGTGTTTAAAAGTTAATCAGAGAAAAGCACATAGGGAAAAGGGGAAAAAGGAGAAGGGGAACTTGTGAGTTCCTGCTGTCGCAAGCAGTTCTGAACAGATGGCCAGACGCACAGGATGGGTGGGGCGGTATGGTTGGCTAAGAACAACACGCTGAGGAAAGGACGGTACTTTCCATCCCAGCCAGCAGACAGGAGGGGCCGACGGGGGTTTCCGTGAAATCAGCAGATGTTCAGGAAACCACGTAAACTAACACTCCCCATACACATACATGGCGGAGAACTGTATATAAGCAGACGGAAAAGGAGAAGTTCTTGTTCTTTGTCTGCGGCACCGAAGTAGAGCTAACACGAAGAAGCAGATCGAGGAAACAACAGCAGACCACACCCTGGAGCCACGGGAAAAGCTGAAGCTTCGTGCCGCCAAAGGGAGACAAGTTCCAATCGTCCAACCCGGGTTTCTGATTCGATCGTCGGTCTTGCCTCAACCCAAACATTGCAACAGACTTGGAGAAAAGACAAAGGTTCCGGAGGGATAAGGAGTTGGGTTTTCAAAACAATTGAACCCTCTCTACTTTGCTTCTATTCTAAAGAGGATTTTCCACACAAAGGACAAAGATTCAGACCAAGGTTTTCGGACGTTCCTGTTGCTAAAGATCCACCACCAACTGGGTATGAGTCGAACTTGCTTCCTAAAAAGCTATCTCAGAATCTGCGACATAGGTTAGGGAAAAGAGACAGTAGGGTATGATTGTACATGTTGATCTTATTACACTGCTCTTGAATTATATACAATTGATTATTGATCTGTATGTCACATATCCCTGCTTAAGCTTGCTTAATAAATTCATACTCTAAAATTCTAATGAGGTTGGTGGACATTGGAATTAATTGAGTCATTTACTCATTTTTCAGTTCTTTTAATAAAGGTAAAACTAATGTACATGGTTCTAGTAAAGAGGAGGCTTCATAATTTCCTTTGGTGAGAGTAAAATAATGACCCAGGGACTTACATCCAAGTCACTAAATCTAGTCTAGTCGGTTCCAAGAGCAAGTTATATCTTAGAAAGCGAGCTACCGTTAACAGGAGTGGTTATTGGAATTATGCAGCTGTGAGGGCTACTCAGCTGACTGTTTCTTAACTGAAAAGGGTCGTAACTTCTGGATTGGAGGTAGTTAGAGCTAGACGAATCGCTTTCGACACCAGTTTAAATAGATTATCTCTTATAGATCTCTTTTAGGGTAATACCCAGGTCTTAGAGATTTTCCGGACCTGTTAGACAGAGAACTGGTCAGTAGTCAGCCCCGGAGGGTTGTGACGAAGTGGGCGGGGCTAGCTATTGCAGGATAACGGACAATATATATATATATATATATATTTACAATGTTTTTAATTGATTTTGGTTGCATTTTTCTCTCATTTTAACCCAGTTAATCAGAAGAATGATTTTCTGAAACTGACAAGTCTACTAAATTATGCCATACCTGTAACACAACTCTGAGAAATGAAACATTGTTGTATGGTCAAGTGTACATTTTTAATGCAAAAGATTTAGCGACCAGTTTTTGATATTTAGCTTACCTTTCATATTAAGCTAAATAGCAAAAACTGGTCGCTAAATGTTTTACAACAATGTTTCATTGGCAAAATTTGCTGTCGTGGTTAGGGGAAAGGAATGAGCAAAAAATAAACTTAGAAAATCTCAAGAGCATTATTACAAGATTGTGCAGCTGGTTGGAAACACAGCAAAAAGAAATTGGAGATAGTTTATTGTATGCTTCTTCTAAGAGCATCCCTTAGATGAATCATAATATACATGCTTTTGCTCTTAAGTTTTTCAAAACTTAATTTATTTCACTACATAAATACATTTCTGTTGCATTCTTTGACTACTGTTGTAGTCAAACACAGTTGAGGAAGCAATGCCTTTTAAAAAAAAAAAAGTTTAATACATTTATATGACGGCCTAACAAAAAGTAGTTCATAATTGTGAGGCATACATTTGTATCCATCCATTAATCAGTATTTTTCTGCACCATCTTTGGCTGAAATTGCAACAAAAGATGAAATTCCTCCCTACATGAGGAATTTATTGCAGAGGTGTGTCCAATAAAAGTGGGTGTGCACTTTGATTAGACCGTTGTAAAACATGAACATTCCAATGAATCTGAATGTTTAGGATTGTTGCTTTGCAACAATCTCTCTGTATTTAGAGAGAATCCTGGCATTTAACTTATTATGTTATCATTTTATTATTTGTTTGTAGATATCAAACACATTTTAGGCCCACATACAAGATCGGCTACAAGATTGTGACAGAACTGCAGTGGAAGTGTTGCCCGGGGTATCAGGGTTACGACTGCAAGGAGGTGAAAGACATGAAACTTCTCCAAGCAGACCGTTTGCCTCATACCTCTTCAAACTCTGGCTATTTTCCACATCCACAAGGTCAGAAGCTAAGAATATATTTAAAATATTTGAAATGCTTAAAAACATTGAAATGACAGGATCCTAATTGTTTGAATGTTATGTAGCTCCTAATCAGAGGACAGAGCAACAGAGAACTCATCCATCAACATGGGAGGGGCAGATCAGAGGTCAAACAGTTGCCACGGCACCACAGAGTCATGGAAGACCTCAGAATGCGCAACACCTGGAGGAGGAGGTGCAGCAGTTGTCCCAGATGGTCCTGGACATGCAGGCCAGAATGACAGACATGGCCTCCAACCTGAGGCTGGATTTCCAGGAGGATGCAAGTAAGATGTTGGCTACCCTGCTGAGCAACCTGAAACAGCCTGCCAGTGCTCAGAGGGGGGAGACGGAGAGCTTCCAGGTGCAGGATTTCTCTTTTGGTCAAGAGACCACGTCAATGGATGAGGTCATGAACAAGATAAACCAAATCGCAGATAATCTGGAGTCAAAGAGCAATATCTTGAATGACTTAGTGGGTCGAGTTGACCTTCACGACGGACAAATTCGTCTGTTACTGGAGACTGGTCAGAATCCTCTATCCACAGCCCAACCTGCCCCTGCGGGCACTGATGCTGACCTGCGAGCCTACCTGGACGGCAAGATCAGCGCTCTGCGAGAAGAGTTGATGGAGGGCATGGACGTCAAAATGGCCGACTTGAAGAACTCTTGTGATTATAAAATCCTCTCAGTTCAGGAACAGTGTGAAGGACAGGAGTCCAGCTACCTCAGCCTGACCGAGCTCATGGAGTCAAAGGAAGAAGACCTCCGTAAAGAGATCCAGGATCTTAAAACAAAAGTATCTGATCTACAGAAGGCACAACCAGGGGATTCTTACTCTGTTCTGCTTCACCTGCAAAACCTTGAAAACCATCTGAACTCAACTCAAAGGAGTTTGGTGGCGCAGTGTGTCTCTGTAGGGGAAAACCTTCGGAACGAGCAGGAAGAGGTCGTCAAAGACTTGAAGAAGACGTTGGACAACAAGCTGGCATCCATTCAGGACCAAATCATGAACCAACTGGCAGGAACAAACACAAGCTTCACATTTAGGAGTCCAGATGCTCTGCTGAAAGACATTAACTCTCTAAAGGATTCAGTTAATAATCTGGAGCTTAAAGTCAACAATCTGGACCGTCCATGCTCAGGAGAGTGCAAAGCTAATTTAACTGCCTTAGAAAACCTTCAAAAAGACTTTCAGAGCTATAAATCTGCTGTAGATGACATGAAGACACATCTGAATGTACAAATGAGGGACTTTGAATTCATGAAGGATCAGCTCGTCAGCATCAACAACAGCATTGACAGCAGTGACTTAAGTGACCGTCTGGACAGAGTAGAAGACTCAGGATTAGGTGAAGTGAAGCAGCAGAATCTGAGCTCCTCCTGGAGTCTAGCAAAAGACAGGGCCATGCAGGAGGCTGATGATCTTTTGGAGCTTCACAGGGTGCAACACCAGGAGCTGAGACAGCGTTTGGATGAGCTGGGCAGGGAGGTGAAAGCTGACAATGACAGATGCAGAGAAACGACTCGCGACATGGGGGAGGAACTCGCCAGCATGGACAGCCGGATTGTTAATGTTGAGGCTCTGTGCAACAAGCTAGACCCCATCTCCATCAGCCTTCTGAGGATCAAAGAAGGCCTGCACAGGCACATCACTGGGCTGTGGAGCTGCGTGGACCAGCTGAACGGCACGGTCCGAACTCATTCTCAGGATATCGAAGGACTGAGGGGAAAGTGCCAGACGCTTCAAAATCAAATCCTGAACATAGCTAAAGACATTCCCACCATAACGTATGGCTCTCCTGGGAAGGAAGGTAAGCTGTCTGTCCTGCAAATCAGACATGAAGTGACAGATTTGTACAGACAAGATGGGGAGTAATGTCTCAGTAAAGCTTTCACATGATGTACGAGTAACATATATAATAATAGTCTTATCAGTCTCATTAAACAAAATGTATAATTTCTCTCAGTTTCAGATCTTTTGAACTTTAAAAAAGAAAGAAAAAACTTCAAGATGTTAAAATACTTCATGAAGTGGAGGTTTGGTGCCAGAAAACAACCTGATAATAGGACAGGAAGGAGTTACACCTGGGTGGTTCAGAAACTGTAACTTTTTCAGAACCAGCTTCTTTTCTGGGTTCTAGTAGAACTTTGTGGAATTAAAGATAATTGAGTTCAGTTTAACTTTGCCTGAAGACATTTATTTACAGTCAGAACAGAGACGTGTCTACATCTTTGGATGAATAAGTATCTTCAAGGTTCTTTTTGGTTCACTTCTGATTCTGATCGCCTTACATTTTATTGCTTTTAAGCATGAACAATTTACATAGCTACCACAGTAAAATGAAAAAAAATATGCAGAAATAAACGAAACATATATGTATATTTTTTGATATTTCTTTAGGGTTCATTATATTTGATGTGAGATGGACCAGATCCAGCAAATAAACATTTCGATTTAACTGAAATTATTTTGATCTCTGCTCAAATATTCAAGGTTTTTAATGTTTTAGCAAACATAAATGTTTTAAAAATGCATTGAATGACTAATGTTTTTGTAAACCTTTTAGCTGAGCTGCTAACTCCTTTATGACGTGCTGACTGTGCTGCCCACTATAGTCTCCACTATTGGCCTGTTTTTCAGCGTGTGAGCGAATGGGGGAAGTTGAATATTCTTTAAGCTATGTTCTCATTTAAGGCAGGCAATCTTGATTGAAGACACATGCCTGGTTTAACAGACCCCATGTTGTGTTGAGCAACGCTTTGGCTTCAGGAATTACTGCTAACCAGACTCAGTTTTGCATCCAGAAGTGCATTTTATGGGTGTGCATTTGTCCATGTAACATTGCATTTTTATGGCTGCAATGTTTTGAAGATCATTGTGGGGAAAAAAAATGATTATAGCAATTAACTGAGAAAAAATTAACATTGTTTTTTTAACATTAGCACTGAGACAAAGCTTTGATTGATTTTTCTAATATGTTAATTAGCCATGTGCTCACTTCTATTGTTGCATTTTCATTCCAAACCCCAGTGAAGCTATTTTTAAAGGTGATAGTCTTCTGGCTAAATGACAACACTGATGCTTTTTACTGCTTTTGGAAGTTGTAGCACAGAGCTATAAAATGTCACCATTTAATTTAGCTCTTTCTAGGAGCAAGTCACTAAATGGACTTTGCCCATTTTTGATGTGCTAAGCTAAATGCTGCAAGCAAGACAAGTAGTTGAAAAGTATCAATTTACATTCCAAGTTCAAACACTGAGGTTCACATATGAAGCTTTTGTAATTGACACAAACTATCATAAGCGTATATAAGTTGTGTATTCCTCCAGCTTTGACTATGTTTTACATTTGAGGCAGTCAGATACACTGTTTGCAGTCCCTTGAAGGACGTTCTGTTGGATTTTTCTGACTTGACACTGCACTTGAAACACAAGTGTAGCTTCTACAAATAACTGTAAATAATCATAAGAAATAGGGAAGCCATTACCTGAAAAGCTAAAGTCTCTGGGCTTCATTGGCATAATCAAAAACAATCCATCATAAAAGCAGCTCTGTCATAACTTATGCAAAATGAGTACACCTCCTTCAGTATTTAATCAGTAAACTAAACTTTTCAACATATATTAGGAACACCTGAAAGACATGCTACGAAACTATGCAAAAATTTGAAATTGGCCATAATTGCTTTAAATTTCCCCCCATAGAGCCAGAGTATGTTTGACATTTTCAAAGTGGTCATGGTCAATAGTGTTCATTTATTTTATACTAATTTTCTTTTAAACTCCTTACATGCTGCAAAAAAAAACTGTGGAATGGTTTCAAAGTATATTTCCGTGTTAGAATGGCCCAGTCAAAGTCTAGATCTAAATCCAGTTGACAGTTTTTATGAGAACTTAAAACATCCTGTTCACAAATACATAGGAACAGACTTTTCTGATGGCAGATGTGGGACTAATGCTTGTGTACGGCATTGCATGTGTTAACTAGATGTCTCTGTAGCACTGTTAAACTTTTACCTTACACGTTTTTATAGTCCATCGCAGAGTTTGACTCATGACAGGATAATTTGCCAATTTAGCTGTTGCTGTCCCACCCAAATGACGTACTCTGCAGCACGGTCGACAAGCCTTAGCATCCATGTTTCTTTCATTCATCATTCATTTCAATCTTTAGTAATGCTTGGCTTTTCTTACTGGGAGCATGTTTTTGCACCAACAGATTTTCACACTTTAGCATGTTTCTGATGTGAATCCACACATTGATGACACCTATGAGAACTAGCTGGACTCCTACCGTTGTGAGTGCAAACTTGGAGCTTTTCCACATTGTTATGGTGCCAGAGCTCTTCCTTTTTGAGCAGCTCCATTCCCATCCTGTTTTATTGGTCCCGATATTTTAGCATGCAGTCCAGTTTGGAATAACTTGACAAGACGGTCTTTGTTTAGTTGAATGTGACGGTTTCTACAAGATTTCCATGAAAATTACACCTTGAGATGTAATTTTTCACATTTTTGCCAGAAAAATGATTGTACAGTGACACAGAAATATTGTTACTCCACCCTGAGGCTTTTTGCAATTATGTCATTTAACAGTTTTTTCTGTTCGAAACATATTTTAGTTTGAGATCTGCTCTCTTGTTTCCTATTAACAGCTACTCTGTGTGCTCTCTGTTGTCTTCTCGTTTATCTCACATTGAGCTTATCTGAAGAGGCTGGAAAAGGTTACTCTGTCACAGTCTTCTTCACACACCTCAACATGGATTCTCACTAATCGACAACTTTTCATTTCAAAGCCAATAGTTTTAGTGTGTTCAAGTGCTAATGGATGAACATTTACATTGGCATCTTTTCTACTGATAAGATTAGGTTTCCTTCTTTCACTTTAGTCAAATCCTGTAAAATTTTTAAACCTCTGTGGCGAGTTCACTCTGTCTGAGAAAAAAAAAGGTGAAATGTGTTCCCAGAGGCCGCCCATGACTATGTTTACTAATGATGTCACACAGTGGTTAATCTTTATCAAGAGGACTGAAAGCAGTTGTGATTTTCTTGCATTCATCACTGTAACTGGGTCATTCTTGGAAATATTTATGATTGCTTGAAAAGTCATGAAATGAACACAGTTAATTTGGGAAATATCTAGACCCTGGTATATTTTGTTGTACTGGCTGCTTGTGAAAACATAATCCAGTTTGTTTGAGAAGGGCAGCAGCATTTTTGGGTCAGATTTACTTGGTAAATATAGGGTTACTGACTGTTCTGTATTAGCTGTAATTGTTTGTTTTTAATACTTTGCTCAGAATCATTTGCAGAAGATGAGCTTTTCTCTTTAGTCGTGCTTTGACTTTTCCACAGCTGTCTTCAGTTTTTGCTTGTCAAAAAGCTTTCTGCCTTTAGGCTTTGCTTTATATGTAAAATCCAGCCCAATCGGGTGGAAATCACAGAAATCTGCAATCTACTTACTTCAGAAACTAGAATCCTGGCCTGAGAGTGGGCTAACTTCATCTGTGTTTTTGTTTTTTCAGTTTTAGGTTGGAATAATCCGTCTTCTCAGTTATAGTTCGAGTAAGAGATGTACATGCCCTCATCAGGGGGATGAATTTCAGCATAAATCTGAAATTTTAATGCTGCATTTTGAATTGTCCATGCCATGCACAAGCTTCTGCCATGATTATGGCTGGATATTTTACTACACATCTTATCAGAAGAGTAGTAAAATGCATAAAATCTTAATACTGGTGTTTATTTGAAGATGTTAGTTTCATTTTGTTTGGTTGTCTACCTTCACCAGCACCACTACCAGGAAAACAGACCCATGTCATGCCGCTGCTTGGCAGTTGATACAATATTTTTATATTTGAAAGCCTTAACCCGGTTTCTTTAAATGGACGTCTTATAATTTCAAGTGAAACAGCTCAATCTTCGTCTCATCTCGTCCTGGAGTGCTTCTCCAGATGATATTTGGTTTGTCCATATGAGGCAGTTAAAGTTTTCTGTTGTTAAACTGGCTTAGCAGGTTCTGGTTCATGGTAAGTCTGGTACTTAATGACTCCTTTGTTGTTCCTGAACATCTTGAGCAATTTCCTCTGGTTCAGGCAGCTTAACAGTAGGCACATTTTGTCCAACAGGATAATGATCCCAAATACATCTTATGTATTTGGGATCATCATCCATTTAAGAATGGATGAAGCGCGGTAACATTAGGTTGCTGGCTGTGACTCCAATCTTATTGATAATTGGTGGATTCCTCCTCAATTACAAAAGCTTGTGGTTTCTCTGGTCTTGGTAGGGTTGCAGTTCTTTTTCTCTTTCCATTTTTGTATGATGGATTGAACAGTGGTCTCTGTGAGATGTTCAAAGTGTAGGATACTTTTTTATAGTCAATCCCTGCTTTACACTGTTGTGTTCCTGAATCTTCATGAGACTTTTTGGTCACTAAAATTCCCCATCAAACCTCTGAGGTCCTCAGAGCACCTGTATCGTGCACCATTATACACTAATTGAGCTATGACATTCTAAAAATATATTCTGGTATGTGATTGCAATAGAAATGTGGTAACACAAAAGGGCAAAGAGGGTGGATACCTTTGCAGGACATTGCACTTACAACAATCTGATTTTGAGGTTAGAGTTGGTGAGAAACTTTCCCAACTGGAATTCAGACTTCACGGGGAGTCCCAGTTAATTTTCCGACTTGAAACCTGGAATTTATGACGTTTTTGAATTAACTGTGATAATTCATTGCCAGTCAGAAAGGCTCTGGGCTTGCTTTCACAACATGCTTTGCTTCATTCTCCATGTGCACTTCAGTTACTCCCTACAAGTCCATGCCATCACCCAGCACCCATTGACTTTACAGATACAGATGGTCTTGCATAAAAATGTACTGTAAGCAACTTCCCAGTTTGCTTTGTTTTTGAAAGTTAGATGAAAGTTTTCTACCTCCTTCAGTTGTAATAAAGCAGTCCTTCTGTTTGTGTTTTTGGAGCAGGCCTATAATGGCAGTGATGTAGAGCTCTTTACGGAAACATTTACAGATAAGGGAGTAATGCTCTTTTGCTTATGACGTATTTAGACTCTTAGGCCTGTGACTTATGTGAGATAAGATGATAAATCTTCCCCACAAGTCAAACATAATGACTTTGCAAACATATACGACGGTTTCTGGCCGAGGGCATCCAGGAACAGTAAAGTCTTCAGCTTTTGTTTTCTGTTACTCTCCATTTAGATCCTGATGGTTTTTGTCAGACTGTTTGTGACAGGGCTGATAAATATATTGCCATTCTCTCTCCTCTTTTCTCCAGAGATTTGCTTTGGCCACTAAACACAGAGGTTGCATCTATGGTTTCCTAAATCAAAGCTTTAAGGCCCCAGTGTGTTTTGGTGACTCATAAAGTCAATATGCAGCCTCGCACTCATTATTAAAAAGTGATTTATAAAGTAGAATGTGTTTGTTTTTGCGACACAGGAGACTGCTGTAATTATAAACTGCTGGCTGGTAAATCACTAACAACACAGCGAGGATTTCCCTTCCCTGAACTGGTTAGAGAAACACACGTTTAGATCCAGCTGTATTTGTTTACAGCTCACCTCTTTTATCCAGAAGTACACTCTACCATGCAGATACACATCCTGTCCTTGGCTCTTTTATCTCTGTGGCAGCAGCTCGGAAATCACTTTTGAATTGCTGAGATCAAAGGGGACGACATACCTTGCTTTATATGAGGAGCAACATGGTCAGCGCACTTGCAGGCTTACCTCCTGTGCTATTTTACTGTGAGATGTTCAGTTAGTCTGCCAGCATTTGTTGCGTCAAACAGGCAGACTTTTCTGAAGTGACCCTTTCCCCTCATAGCAAGGGGGCCATATGCAGTATATCTTTTGTTTTCTTTTTGTAATAACTTATACCAACAAATACATGAATTTCCTGAGAAAAACATACTACATTAGATTCACTGTTTCAAATGTCAAACACAGCTGTGATTATCCAAGACCAGCAACGGGCCCCATTAACACCTTTACATCAAATGATTATTTAGGCCTGTTATTATGAACTTGAAGAGAGAAAATAACAGTCATCTAGCTTTTAACTCATCAGCTATAAATACTGCGTTCCGGGATATTCTGGGAGGAGCCCTTGAATTTACCAACTAAACATTCCCTCTGTTACTGGAACTACCTGGTCTAGAATGCAGCATTTTTAAAGAGTATTGTACTGCAAACAACAGAGAAAAACATATGCATAAGCAAGGAATAGGTCTATTACACATGCATATGTCATGGTAAGTTAAAATAACTGACAAGGGGGGAAAAAGGATGTTTATCTAAGCAGAAAAATACTAATCAATCCTACTGCAAAAAGGTATAATACAAAACATAGTGTGAAATATATATTATTATAGTAATGAACCCAGTAACATTATATTTAAGGAACTCTTTAGTAATATACATAAATGCATAAAAGTACTTCATGGCTTCTGTCTCTTCAATGCGTTTTCTGTTTTCTCAAATCCCCAGTCGGTTATGACAGAAGGACGTCAGGTTCTGGTTCTGCTGGAGGTTTCTTCTTGTTAAAGAGGAGTTTTTCTTTAAGGTGAAACTGCAGTGACTCTTATAGAAAACTCTTAAACCAATTTGAACCATCAACAGAACTTGGCTGCATTGTTCTATAACTAGTATCAATAAGAATGTTTTGACTTGCAATAATTAAGGTAATTGGATTGACTTCATCTTTATTTTTGTTAAGTGCCTTGAGATAACATCTGTTGTGAATTAACACTATGTTAACAAACTGAATTGAATTAAATTGAACTCAAAGTTGAATTTTTGCCCAGTCTTCATTGTTGAATCATGAATTCTGACCTTAACTGAGGCAGGACCTCCACTGTCTTTCTATAAAAGTTTAACAAAACTTAAAACCCGCTGGACTGTTAATCTTCTCATCTATTATACAAGATTCAAGATCACATAAATCAAAGTCTTGATGACTGCAAAACCCCTGTCACACTATTACGTATAAACCTTTTGCCTTAATGGCAGTGGGAAACATGATGCCATCCAATAATAGCCACCTTCCTGCTCATTCAACACTGCAGCATAAACAATATGAGCACCAGATAAACCAGGCTGTTACCGACTTTTCAGACACACATGCAGCACTACTAGAAAAATGGAACTGAGACTGAAATGTTGCGTCCATCACGCAAATCTATGCAGACAGACTTCTTATAAAGTCATACTTGGCTACTCTGATGTGTGTAGAGCTGAGTAGAAAGCGCTGCTTTGTTATGTAAATTAATCAGCCTTATTGGCATTCCATGTTTGGATGGTAATGCATAAAATGGACATTTATTTCTAGAGTCTTTTCTAAAAGAAACTTGGGTTAGATTTGAAATACGCTTGGACAGACACACTTTGTATTAAACTGTAAAATCTATCTCTGAACAATAATCTAAATTATTGTTACCAGCTCATATGACATGTAATGGCTATAAGGTTTTACCACAGCTAATCCAGACACTCAGTAATTTTGAGGGTTAGGATTAAGGCAATGAGAGCTCTCATTCTTAGAATGAATAAACAATTTTCAAGGCTGAAAAAGTCCAGCTGCCTCCTTTCTCAACACTCAGGATTGATTATAGATTTTATTTGACGATTATTTGCTTTTGGAGACAGCCAAGATAGGCTGGGTTGAGTAATGCTTCAGGGAGTTTGCAGCATTATGCCATTACAATAAAATGTGCTCTTGGAAAGACTAACATTAGCAACAATTGTGGCCTCGTGGCTTTGATCACTTGGACAGGTGTTGCTAAGTCTTTAGATAAACCATGTGTGTGCAGTATAGAAATGTTCCCTAGGTCTGTTTCTTGTTGAGCATCACAATGAATCCAAAAGTCATGTTTTGAAATGTGTTGGCAGATAAAGATTGGATAAAGCTACTTTTTGGCGGAAACTTTAAGGAAATGTATTTATTTTTTGGAAACCGTACAATCAGCCGGTTGGTTTTCTTTAAAGAGTCAAATGCAACACACAGTGGCTTCCAAATGTTAGAATATCATTGTAAAAATTACTAATAGTAAATAAAATGATGTAAAATAATGTGCATATTTTATCTTTAACAATGTTTTTTATTCCATAAACAAAGATGAAACTCAAATTTGCATTTCATTTATGATCAAGTCTAAAATTGTCAACTGCATTAAAATCAATTTAGTTTTGAAAGTAGAACAATGGACAAACTTACTTACAACTTTGATAAAGAGCCCAAATAACCTGAATATTCAATTATATAGAAAAAATCTCAAGGTAATCTAAAAGTCAGTCTGGAAAGATATGTTTTGGCTGGGGTTTTTTTAAATCTTTTTGTTTGTCTCTTTACATATTGTATGTACATTTCAGTACAAAAATAGTTTTATCCTAAGAGAAGAGTTTTTGGAGGTTTAAACAACTCACATATTTGGAAAAAACTTTTTTCCTCTACATAAATCATCTTCAGAAAATTGACTAAAAATTATTTTGACATGAGAAAAAACAATGTACCAAGGCAAGAATGTTTTGCATGTCAGATGTGTTCCACATGTCAAAGTTTAAGCTGTGAAAAAGAGAAAAATGCAGAACAATTTCATAATTGTTAAATATTTGCAAAAAAGAACAATGCCTACAGCCACCTCCAGTTAATTACAGTCTTTTTAACACTTCAAAGAAACTCTAAAAAGAATTAGACTGAAACAATCCTTTTAGTGGAAAGTGTGTTTAGCTAGAACATTTTTACAGCTTTATACAGTTGAATCTATCTGGTGTGTAACCTCTAACCTGCAGTCTTAACACATGTCCCTGCTCTATTCAGGTGCCAGTGTTGGACCGGTGGATGGAGGATCTCCCCAGGTTTCAGCTGAGAGTTTTAGAGTGTCAGCTGTCTCTCCAGAGCCTTCCCTTCAGCATCTACCTGTGATGGAGACAGGAGAGGCCGGCCCACCAGGAGAAATGACCAAAGTGACGGACCTCAACATGATGTCTGTTCAGGGGTTTGCTGGAGCTCCAGGTGATGCACATTCAAATAAAATTGCTCTGCATGTTTTTTCTTCTATATTATTTAATTTCTTTCATTGTTTTTTATCCAAAGCTACCTCAAAAGACACCTTAAAATCCAGAATACCTCTAATCTCAGGTATATTTTACTTTAACTGTTTCATGTTGCATCAGAATTGAGTTTCTATGGTGCAAATAATCGATTTCAATGCTATTTTATGAACAGATGTTACTATGCCTCCAAGATCTCCAAAGCAGAAAACTAGCACAGCTTCAGGTTAGAGTTATTAATCATTTAGGAGCCTGAATCTGTTAGGATTATGGTTACTCATGCCATATATTTCCTGTCCTGGTCTCCAGGTGAGAAGGTGTCCTTCTCGGCTGGTTTGACTTTCTCACCATTCCATGAAGAAGCTGGAATAATCCGATTCAACAGCGTGTTGGTCAACGATGGAGGACATTATGACCCTCAGACAGGTAGCTTAACACAAACTCTTGAAAAGTCATTTGGAGGGGGAAAGAGCGCAGTCCTGCAGAAAGGACATAAATTAGATTCTGTTTGCTGCTTGTGCCTCCACCTCCTTTTCTAAAGTCACACTGAGCAATTTCCTCTCTGACCCATATCAAAAACTGATACTGACTGAACCCATCAGGCTTTGGGGGATCCACCATGCTTATTCACAGCAGCATCACTGTAGACAGTATGGCTCTGATGTACAGTACATGTGTAGACTCACATTTAAAAAGACAAGGAGGTATTCAAACAACTAAAGAAAATTTGGAAAGTTTGTATTTTCACCACCTCTGCTAACTCCGTCCTCCTTTACGGATCTCAGACCCAAAGAACTGCAAACCTACATGAGCAGCTGCATCCTAGAGATTCTCTACATTCACTTGCCAGATCAAATTAGCAGCACTGACCTTTGACAACATACAAACCATCTGCCTGTAGGAGAGCATTTTCTCATAGGACACTGGCAATAGATCAGCTGTACACTAATGACATCACCAGGAGACCTCTGACCTGGACCTCTCAAGGAAAGAGGAAGAGAGGACGGCCTCGAAACATCTGGCGAAGACATTTAGAAGCAGACATGAAGAGGTCAGGTTGCACTTGGAACCAAATGGAGGAGAGGGTGCAGTTTAGTTATTACATATTATCAATGACCTTTGCCCCCGGATGGATGGATGGTTGTAGGTATTTACAGTGTGATTATGACGATGTTGCTGTCTTTTTTTATTACGGTAAAAGTGCAGGAAGTTACTTATTTTTCTTGTATCCATCTTGTTTTTCGTCCTGGCTGTCAGTTACGTAAATTGGTGACTTCGATGATGATGTGGAGAATTTTATGACTTCCTTTTTATGAGTCGAGTCATTTCTGCTTCTTCCTCCAGTGACAGTTCTTTACTATTCAAAGGCTAGAAGCAAGCAAGCCAGGGTGTGTCCTGTGAAACTGAATAAAAATCTTTTGATAAACGCAGTTCATTTATTAAAAAGGTGCTTTTGTGATTTTCAAATAGAGCCAGGTTGGTTTGGATAGTTTTTTATGCCTTTTAGAGGAAACCATCAATTTTTACAACTTTTACATCTGCCAATAAATGAGAAACAGAAGCCCTCGTATGTGGGATTAACACATTGTGTGGCTGAGGAGAGAAGGAGAGGAAAGGAAAGTGGGTGACGCAGGACTTCCAGTAAGAGGTCCTACTAAGCCACTGGAACCCATCTAACCATGTCTAGAGACAACATGGTGGCAATAATTTTTCTTTTCCCTTAGCAGAAAACAAAGATAACTGAAAGGGGGCAGCTGGAATAATGAATATTGTAGATGTCCTCCGCAAAAATGTCCGCAAATAGGTGGCTTTATTTTGCATATAATTTGAGTTACTCTGCAAAGAAAAATCTGAAGAGGAGGATCCATGAATACTGAACCATGAGTAGATGTCGTGTTCTGTGTTTTCTGTGTGTTAATTTCGAGTTTTCTGTGTCCTTGAGTCTCTTCGTTGTCCTGTCCTCCCCTTGATTGTTCCCAGGTGTGTCTCGTTCTGTGATTACCCGCTGTGTATTTAAATCCACCTGTGTTCCTTGTTCCTCGTCGGGTCCTTGTCTACCAACAGTCAGTCATTTGTTTTTTCATTCATGTCCATTCGTGTACCTGTGCTACCAGTGCTGAGCTTTGTTTTCCCGCTCTGCTGTGCTGACAGGGTTGTGGACTGTTTGGAACATTCAGACATTTTCATCATTAAACTCTGTTTTTTCACTTAAACCTGGATCCTCAGCGTCTACCTCACCACCTCACACCCGCACTTCGTGACAGTAGACAGGGATTCACTGTACTCCAGTTATCTTATTCTGATTTTAAACTTTGTTTGATAGTAGACATTTAAATGAGACAAAAAAAAAACCAGCAGAAAACCTGTAGAAATTTGGAAGCCAGCAAATTTGCTTTATGCTTGAACCACTGAGGAGCAAGACTGCCTCTATTCTGGACATGTTTCCTTGGTTGAGCAACACTAATACACATTCTCTCTTTTGGCTTTTAAAATTCCCAGAGGTTGGTGACATCTTTGATAACAATCAGTGTCCACAGATCATCTCTCTCTGTATTCCAGGCATCTTCACCGCTCCCACAGATGGTCGCTACCTGGTGACGGCCGTGCTTGTCCCCCAGAGAGGCGAGAAGGTCGAAGCCGTGCTGTCAGTGTCCAACAGAATTATCCAGACGCTGGATTCGGCAGGCTTCTCCTCTGAGGTCACTGCGGCGCTCTCGCCAGAGCAATGCAGCTGCAGCGGCTCGACCTCACTGAGTTTGGTTGTTTCGATGAAGCAAGGAGACCGAATGGGACTCATGTTGACCGCTGGGAAACTCGCCATCTCTGCCCCCCCAGAGATGCTGTCATCTTTTAGTGCTGTGCTTCTGTACGGCAGCCCGATAAAACGGTAGCTGCTCTGACTCTATGTTACGCAAACAACTGAGACGGAGCATTTTCACCTGGTTGGGTTAAATTATCAAAAGATGGCAACACTCTATTTAAGACAAGCGAATGAGACGGTCTGCATTATGAGGACTAATATGTAGTTTCTATGTTTTGTTTTGCTTTCATGACTCAAAAGAATTGAAACGCACACATCTTGTCAGAGGCTAAATATAAACAAGCTTTGTAGTTTTAAATGCAGTCTTTTTAATATTTTTTTTCAATTTAAGACATGTTTTCACAATTTAATAAAACAACAGCACAGGGATGTGATGTGATGTGTACTACTTGTTCATAAATTTGAACAAATGTGTAATTTAATAGGGTTTTTTTTGTGTGCCTTTCTAGCAAAAAATAATAGATGCCCACAAGTTGGTCTGAGCAATCTATAGAAATGATCTGCAATAACTAAAGTTCTTAATTGGTCAGCAAAAGTAAAGTTTCATAAAACTAATATAAATTAAAAGTGTGGTCTCTTCACACAAAGCTTGTCACTTTCACAGAAAGAATGCTGTAAATTGTGGACATTTGTTACTAAGAACACAAACTTCTGGGAAAAAAAAAAATTCAACATTCATTAAAAATGAACAGTGAACCTGAGTCTAACTATGGATTTACAGAAATACTTATCAAGCAGCAGCAGGATCTACATTCATTTACTGACTCGAGACACATTACTGCAATTTGAAGCAGCAATTCTCAGCATTTCAGTTCAAAGTAAATAACACGTAAGGCCTTAAAGGGACAGCGACTCTATTAAGTCCCTACAGAAGTCCTTGGGTTACAACTCACAGAAACTGCAACAAAAAATGTTTATGTGCACAAAAATATTTTGTTCTTGCATGAGAAAAAAAATTGTTGATCAACTGTAGAAAAAGTATTTTTTGTTTTTTAGCAGTTTGTGATCCTAATTACAGAAAAAAAACAGGAATCTGTGTATAGCCTTTTAGGTTCAAGAGCCAATTATAGCACCAACCAATCAGTAGAGATTGTTAGGAGAACAAAAGGCAATTTTTCATTGCCTTTGGTTGGAAAGAGAAAATGTGATTCTTAAGATAATAAGCTGATCATATGAACATTTTGAATCCAAAAAGCTTTGTATGAAAATGGGTAAATGCTGTGGGACTGTCGTTCATCCATTAAAGTGCATAAAACGTCACATATGTTGGACAGTAAAACATCGAGAAGAACTGTTATTTCCTGAAGACTCTAAATGTAACAAAATAAGCAGTCTTCTGATTGGTCAGTTTAGACACTGTTCAATCAGTTGAACCTTTAAAGATTGTGTCAAAATATGCACTTGGCAAGCTTCAGTTTTACATGCAGATGAATATTTCACAGTCTTCTACAACTGCACAAACATTTCACTGAGTGACATTTTACTTCAAGATAAAAGCTTGATTTTTAAGTGCAAAATGTTGCCTTCTAAATTGCAGTCTAAAAGTGCAAATATGCTCTGTGCAGTTTACGCACTGCTTAATTTAAAAATAAAGGAGTACATAAATATATCCCTGACATTGACCCTACATCAGAAAATATTTAAGATGCTACTTTAGCAGCCATTAAGTTTTGGATTTAAATCAGAGCATCTCTGAAGTCACAGCAGCTCCTCGAAGCACACCTCTGCAATCGGCTGCCTCCAGTAACAGAAGGAGCTGAAGTCCGGACAGCTGAAGGTGGCGCAGTGCTGAGTGCTTCGCAGTGGGAAAACGTGCTCCACCAGCTCGCTCAGCCGGCTGTAGCTGCCAAGTTACAAACAAGCATCACAAGAGAAAATATTAAAACATTTGTATGGGAGGAACAGCTGACAGAAAGTGATTTGTCGCTACTTACGATGTTTTATTGCCTTTGGATTGCTCAAGGATCAGCTCCCCCTTAGGATTCACTGTGAATATCCGACACGCAGGCACACCCACTTGTTTGTAGGCAAACACATCCTAATGAGGAAGGAACACAAAAGCAAACAGATTTTATACAGATTAAAATAAAAACTTTAATAGTGCAGGAGTAAAAGTATTTCTGCTCACATTCTCCCTGTTTCCAAAGGCAGCATAGAAAGGTTGAGTGTTTGGGTGGAACAGGTTCTTGATGTCTGTGAGGCATTCGATCTTGAACTTTTCAGGCTTTTTCTCAATGACCTCTCTTAAAGGAAAAAAGTATCATAAATGAATCCTCTAACACACAGTAGCTGATTCTGGAAGCACATAATGCATCTCAAAAACAGGATTAAATGCACAGATTGGCATTTTCAAGCTCCAGTTGTAATTTCACTGCAATTTTCATTGTGTGATTTTCTCCAGCAGATGCAGATCTCATGTCGGTAAACATCAGCATCTCTGCTGATCAGATAAAAGTCAGAGGATTTCCCACCTGTGGAAGGCAGAGAAGAGGCTGCTTGGTGAAAGCATGAGAGGTCCCTGAGGAAGAAGCGTGCCGCTGTCGTTCACCCAGTGCAGATACCCGCGAGTCATGTCAGCCATGCCGATGGCTCGGGCCGAGCAGTACAGGAACCTGTAGCCGTTCCTGCAAGTCAGATGTTCGCTGGCTAAGTTGTTTTAGTTTAATGTTTCCTGATGTGATAATGGATGCAGACGATTGGTCTTACTCATGCACCGAGTTGTAAAGCTTTGCGATTCCCCGATGAGTCCAGTCTTTGCCAAGCTGAGGCAGAATCTGACCAAAAACATCTGATCTGTAAAGGAATGTGTGAGGACAAAGTTTTCTTATTTGTTTTCTTTTTCTTTCTTAATCAGAAATGGAAACAATTACCAGGTCAAACTATTTTGGAAAGCAGATTGAGTTTTCTTCTCAATGTAATAAGAATTTTAGGTGGAGTTGCACCGATTGCTCAGCAGATGACCGGAACCGGCCTACTCTCAGGTATAAGTGGATCCAGAGATCTAATTGATTCTGAGTGGTGAAGAAGGCTAGAAATTAAAAATGTCTGCTGATAATCAGAACATGAGAATTTAAATTTGATTGACTGGTTGTTTTACAATCAGTGAACTCACCAAATCTAAGCAACACCAATCTGATATGCATTATTATTAGTTGTTACATGAACAAGTTGTTAAAGGAGGTGTTTGGGTGTGGGCACCCAAAACTAACAAAGATTTAAATGTTGGATCTCTGGTTGAGCTCAATCACTCCAAAAGTATATATAATAATACACTCTGCAAATATGAATTTGATCAGTTGATGGCTTCATGTTCAGTAGCCTGTTGTACATTTATATTTTCAGAGAAAAGTGTGTTTATTTTCCATACTTGGTGATGGTGCCATCGATGTCCGAGATGATGACCTTGTCGTCCCAGTTCCACAGGTAGATGGTTCCTTCGCAGCGACAGGTTCCCTGGTACTGAGTGGTTATGCTGAACGTGGCGTCGTTTGGGCCGTCTCTCAGCTTCAGGCTGGCCTGCAAAAGGTAAACAGTTCAGAAGCTGAAATACACCAAATAAATTAGAATAATTACTGAGTGAAACACATGATATAGATTAGTTTCACATAGAGTGATGCTATCAATAATGCATATTCTAATTTTATTTACTGAACATATGAAAATCCAATAAAACTAAATGCTTCCTCTACACACTTTCCAGTTTACTTTGAAGGTAGGGCGAGAGTGAAGTGCAGACTCTTAAAAAGCACCAAGCAATAATGGTTCAATAAATATTCTGGTGATCTGGTTGCTGTGTGTTGATTTTCACTTGTAAGAAAAACATTTTTAACCCCCTTTAGGCATACAGAATGTACTTGGTACCTGATTTTTCTTTCATTTCAAAATGCTAAATTGTTGTTTTTCCACAAAACACAGATTCTGATGAAGAATGGCAGGATTTTATTATTGTTAGGCACACAAGTTAAACCTTTTTCCGCTGTTTCTTTCTAAACCACGCAGCTCACACTGGTGAACTTACGATCTGATCAGACGACAGACGGAGGGATTTCCTGTAAGAATGACATGTAGCCGCTCCTTCACTCTGCACGCGCTCAGTGGGTTTCATGGATGGTGCCGCAACGTTCAGCTCTTTGGTCTCTTCATCACTGGACCACTCTGAAGCTTTCTGCCTGCAGTACAGAGACAAACAGGTCTGGTGACAAGTTGACACACACACAAACACACACATCATCATGGGTATGAAAGTCGTGTCAAATTAAAAGATTTAAAAATTTATCTGAACTTTTCTTTTTCAGAGTGAATTTATTATCAAATAACTTAAGAATTGGCAAGAAGCAATTACAGACACCAGGGGGCAGCATATCTACTCATCTACATTTACCACACTTCATAACTTCTACTTAACACTGCAGATATGTATGCTGATTACCTTTCAAATTTACAAATTGAAAAACGTTTTCTGATAATTATGAAGCACGTGAGTTTAATCATCTATTCTTCACATATTTTCTGTGTCTCTGCTCCTTAATGAGTTTATTGGTCATCGGTTTGTAAGTCACAAGACTTCAGCACTGACTAATATGCTAATCCGTCCTGTGTGGAATTTGTTTACCCAACACAACTCGTGTTGACATGTTTTGTATTGTTGTTAGGACTCTGAATGCGGCCCGGCTGCTGACTCACTGGGTATCTGGGGCCTGGTGGAGGGCAGGGCTCTCTCTGCTCGCAGACTCCTGTCTCTCCAACTTGCTCTCAGTTGACAACTAAGAACACGAAGAAGATGTAAATTTTTTAAAAGGGAGAGCTTATTTAACAAGAAAATGCCTTTATATAATGATGCAAATCTAAGATGATGAGATTGCTGAGGCTTTTGGGCAATGTGTTCCTCATTTGCAATGCAAACTGGAACTCCAGTGTCCTCCACATTTGTGAGTCATTGCGCAACCAATTTTAGTTTTCACCTGCTTTGTGCTGCTCTTCCTCCAGAACCACCACCGTCCGGACTTTTTGGGCATTTTCTCCTTCACCCAGGCCTCTTCTGTCGTCTGAAATTCAAATAACTCAATTATGAGAAAGAATTATTCAAGCAGCATGAGAAAAAAGCGTTAGACCAGACGATACCTTCGGAAGATTTTTCTGGAAAGCTTGCATGCAAAGAATCAAAGGTGCTGCCAGAGTCCAGTTGTAATATCTAGAAAAGAAATATATTTTGATTTCTAATCTTAAGATGTTTGAGCGAAAATGTGGAATGGGATATATGCTGGGCTGATGAGACCCACCGGTTTCCAATTCTGACCACCAAGTTTGGATTGTCGATGATTGCTGGATTCTCAGCAAAGTCATTGTAGGAGATCATGTGTTCCATGAATTTCTCTAAACAAAAACGGACAGAGGTTCAGCCAACAGATCATTTTCGAAATGAAATTTCGGATTATTTTGATTTGTTTCACATTTTAAAATAATTTCTTCTTCCGCCTACTAAACGGACAAAACATGCTCCCTCAAACTAAAAGACATGCTAACTGGCACCTCCGCAGTAATGATATGTAAAACATGTTGAGGTCGTTGTATAAATCCTATTTTTGTCTATGATTCTTAAATTTATTACCACTTTATAGACTTTTTCTTACGTTTTTAATTTGGATGTTTTATGTAAGCTTTTATTATACCAGATTTTTTTTATTGTTTATTGTCTTTTATGTTTTATTGGCTCTAATGTGTTTAATTACTGCTATAAACACAAATTTCCCTTTCGAGAGACAATAATTTGTTCTGAATCGGAATTTGTGAATAATAGGCAAATAATGAATACCAGAAACGGCTAAAAACACGAGTTTATGACTCAAAGCCTTATTTTTCTATAAAAAAACATTTCAAAATTAGGATTGCATACAAAAATATGGTTTAAAAAACCATTAAAATAAGGGTAAATGTCTACAACAGTGCAAGCAGTAATAATAAGGCATGTTTCTATCAAGCTTCACTGAACCTTCAGCTTACAGCTTTTGTGCTGTTTCACATTTAAAACTCCTTCCAATCAAAAACGTTTGTACAAAAAACATTTATTTTGTGTTCGTTATAAAACACATTTTATTATTCTTTAAATGCATTTTGAATTGCAATACAAGATGTTTACAATATATTTACTCGACGCATCAGGTTTTAGAGGAAAATGCAAACTTTGCTTAAGAGATTGGATTAACAAAAATTATATATTTAATAATAGTCAGTACTCTCGTGTGGAGATGCATTGCGAAGAGAGGGGGAGTAAATAACGGGTCTAGAAAAACTAAACTAGTTCCTCACAATGAACAGTGTAAAGCAGCGATAGCTATAGTTCATAATAAAGACAACCTGTCACCTTTTGAGATTTCTGAGTTTTCGGCCACGCCTCCACACAGCGACAGCGTAACGTCAGGCAGGTCGCTCGCTGAGTCGGACAGACACTCTGTTCCGCTGTCTGCCGCTGCGCTCCCCACTGACTGGGGGGACTGGGACCCGGAGCGCCGACCCGTCTCCACCCAGTGCTTAGGTACCGGCTCAGTCTCACTGGAATATGGACAGTTCAAATTCAGATATTAAAATCATAGGAGTGTACAGTCCATGTCATGTCTGCTGGGATTTTGTTTGTTTACATTGAAGGCTGGTTATAAATGCATTGAAATCTCTGAGAATTTCCAGTTTTGCACCTTTTTGGGAAGTACCGAGCGGCAACGTCCGGCTCAAGGGCGACCAGGTCCTCCAGGTAAATATCCTCAGGCCCCTGGTGTTGGCTCCTCTTCCTCACAACTTTTCGAAAAAGAGAAAACAAAAACTCTGAATGTCTTCATAGCAATGACAGACTTCACTTTGTTTCACTTCCTTTACTTTTTTTTTTTTTACTTCTGCATGTGAACAAAGAGGAGTCCCAGACGAGAGTCTGAACTAAGGGCCCAAACAGAAACCACATCCTTCCTATTAGCATCCACATACATTCAAACTGGGTGTAGTTGTTGTCTCATACAGAAATCTGGAGGAAGTCAGCTAAGACATTATCAACTTTCTGTCTTCAGTGTTTCTTTTGAGGCAATACATGTGTTGAGCTGGATTAAAATAACTTTTTCATTATGTCTCTTTTTAGACTTACATTCTGAAAAGTACAAAAAGCATTGAGATTTTCTAGAGGAGGACATAAAGACCGTTACCTTTCCTTTTGCCGGGTGAGTCTGTGGTCTTAGATGCAGCTTTTGCATCAGGACATCCTGTCAGAGGCTCTCCAGCTTCACTGCTTCCTGTACTGGGAGCAGAACCGCTGTTCCTGTGACTAGGAGGCGAAGACGTCCACTTTGGCTTCCGTACGTTATTTGAGTTGGAATTTGAGATTGCAGGACTTGATTGAGAGGAAAAGCTGCTCGACTTTCTATCTGAAAAGTCTTGCTTATTGTTTGCACCATGTGATTCAGGGAGCTGTGGGCTGTAGCTGCATTGACGAGGCTTAACGGTCCGAGGTTCTGGCTTCACGATGTTACAAATGGACTCTGATGGGCTGTGCTGGACAATCGGCTCGTCCTCCATGGCCACTGAGCTCAGAATTACTCTGAAATGTGTACTCTCTGACGGGGTGATGCTCAGTGTCTTTGTCTCAGACTTTTTGTTGACCTGGACGCAGACAAAGGCAGTTAAAATATAGAAACACATCATTAAAACTTGTTTTGAGTAAGTCTTTGTGTGGTGGAAGTGAGAGCATCGTTGTAACTTTATGAGCCGTACCTTTGTTGATTCAGGAAGCTCCCCCCAGCTCCACTGCATGTGCGACTCAGACCTAAACATGTTCTCTGTCGGCTTCACCATCAGCTCAGAGTCACTTTTGGGCGAGGCTGGTTCGGACAGATTCCTGATGCAAGCAAAAAACAAGTTTCCACTGAGTCAGCTCCCAGGACCTCAAGGGAGAGTTTTGTTTTCTTTTATTTGCCTGACTTATTATAATTACAGCTGCCTTTAAAAATATTCACAACTATTGAACATTATTACTTTATGTGGTAGAGCAAAACAAAGTAGTGATTGTGATGTGAAAGAAAACCTGCCGACAATTAAATCTAAAATGTCTTGGAAATGTCACGAGCACTTTCCAAACAACATATTTTCAATTCAACCAGGGTATCTGCAAGTTTCAACAAGTCAAATGTAAGACTTTTTTAATATTAGCTTGAATTGGGGATAATTGGGGGATCCTGCTGCCTTTTATGGGCTGAAACTGACATTGTCTAGCCAACCGGTGATACATTTGCACTCACCCATGACAGGTGGCAGAATTACAATGAAGATGTCTGCATGTGACTCAAAATGTAGCCAGAAGAGTCCAGCAAGAAAAACATAAAAAATAATCATGCCAGAACAAAATTTAAGACATGTGATTAGCATTTTTCAAGGACAGCTTACATTTTTAAATATAAATTTAAGGCTTTTTAAGGATGCATGAACACCCTGGATCCAAGTATTTTGGGATATAAATCTAACATCTTAGCACAAGTATTTTCAAACCTTCCCGCTGATTCTCTGTTGGATTTAGGTTTGGATTTTTATTAGGCCATGAGAAGGAAAGGGATGAAAGGGATTTGTCTAAAAGTTACTGGATAGTTGCTCTGGAGGAATGGAATTGGTCTCTTTCATTAATGCTCCCTGGCTTATTGTGTTCTTTGGCGTTCATGATGCGTTTTCACTAATGTTCTTTAACAGACCTATGAGGCCTTTAAGACTAAGATTAAATAACCCAAAAGTAGACCTTGTTCACCATTTTCCTTCAACTTCACAATTATGAATCACTTGGTGTTCGGCTCTGTATATTTTAGTGAAATTGATTAGTGGTTGTAATATGCCAAAATGTGAAAGTTCAGGAGGTGTAAGAATGTTTGTGCATGGAATGACAAGTTCGTACATGGGGCTGGGAGACCAGTCCCCATCAGAGAAAGGGTAGCTGTCCCATTCCAGGGCAGTGGGAGGCGAGTGCTGCCTCTGCTCCACGTTGTCCTTCACTATTGACGGCGATGATGCCCTGACGATAGAGAATAATATTAGTAACACAGTTTCTGAACAGCAGATCAGAGTTCAGTTTATGCTCACCTTCCGCTGTTTGCATGCTGCTCCTCATCTGAGCTGCACTCACACAGCTCCTGCTCTCCTCCTGCACATGTTGGCTCCTCCTTGCGTGGCTCGGCTTTGTGCTTCCTCCTGCGCCGCTTCTTCTTTCTGCCGGATGAGCTTGAGCAAAGCTGGGGATTTGCCGAGTCCGGCTCTGGGACAACAGGGGGCTGGCAGCTCTCTGTGGACCCCACACATCTGGCTTCCCTGCTCCGGATCAGAACCTCCTCAGAGGGGATGGGTGACGTCACCAAGTGGGCAGGAATTATCTCCTATTTCAGAGAGTATATTTACAAAATGACCAAAAAAGACAGTGCCTTGGAAAGGTTTTCAAACCGCTTGATTGTTTTTACATTTTGTCACATTACAACTACAAGCTTTTCACAGGAATTGCATGTAACAGACCAACACAAAGTAACGCATCGCTGAGAAGTGAAGGGAAAATTATCCATGGTAAATGTATCTGAAACCCTTCTCACTTTGATGAAGCCCAGTGCAACTGTTCTTTTATTTGTAAATTTAAGGGGTATTGCACAACCGCAAATCTGTTGACATGGCATTTAATAGTCCTGCACTCTGAAAATGTGGCAAAAGGCGCTCAAGTTTTGCAAAGACATTTTATTTTCTCTGTGTGCAACACTGGTGGAAAAAAACACTTGCAGATGTTTTTGGAAAACGTTTTTAAAACCATGTCATTTTACTTCCATTTCACAATTACTCACTATTTTGTTCTGCACTGTCACAAAAAGCCTTAATAAAACACAGATGTTTCTGAATGTAAGGTGGCAAAAGATGAAAGAGCTCAGTGGGATGAATATTTTTGCAAGTTATTGTAAAGGTAAAATTAACTCATTGTAATTAAAAAGTGCAAAACTCACATTGCTCCGCTCTGCCTCCTGCACAAAAAAGGCCTCTCCATTGTCTCCGAGCTTCATGTGCAGCTCCACAGATTCTCCATTGATCTCTATGTCAATCTGCAGAACCATAGTTTCACAACAACAGAGCACCTTACAGTGAGGCATACTCAGATTGCTTCAGGTTGAAACAAACAACAATGAGGCTTAACAGAAAACCACAATCTTAGCATAGCTCTGTGCCCCAGATTTACCTGAAGCTTTGAGCTGAGCCACAGAAAACAGACGGACGATTTTTACCTGCGCATTAAGTAAAAATGCATGCATATAGCATGCAGCTGAAATAGTTTATTCACATCTAAAGCATGAGAAATGTTACATGAAGAAATTATCTTCAACCCAATCAAATTGCAAGATGCCGAAATTTCACAGTAAAGAAATACAAGGCAAGTGTGTTTTCTCTCATGTGCCCTCTCTACATAAATAAATGCTTTAAACCACCAGTGAAACCCGCAGACTACTTCCTGCACAGTGTAACACTCGTGTAACTCTACAGAAGATAATATTACTTTTTTGAATGGGGAAAACTGAGATTTGAGTTTTAGCTTCTTCCCTTCAAAGTACTCAGTAGGCTACTGCAGAGGGAGAGAGGGAAAATGTTTGTTGTGGGCTTCAAAACAAATAGCTGCTTTGCACTCTATGAATTGTTGGCTATAGTTTTCTTTATGAGAAATATTACATTAGACTTGGTCCAACTGGCAAGAGTGTCCAAAAGTTGTACTAAGTAAATGCAGCACTACTTGAATATATTTTTAGTCCAGTTAAAGTACAAAGTTATCATCCAACAATTTACTCAAGACTAAAACAGCATTTGTTAAAACTGGCTGCAATTAGTGAGTAACAGTGAACACAGTGTCTGGCTGTAGCAAAATCTTCCCAAAAGACTCTAAAGAGATCCCAAAAAGCTGCAACCATTTAATTTAAACCAATATTAGGAACCCACCACTTTCTCCCTGGAGCGTAGGACTCCTAGTTTTCCAAAGCGGACGTGGAAAGGAGAGCAGTGGAACGTCCCATCAGGCTGTCGGACCACAATCACATCAATGCAGCCTGACAGGGTGGCCTGATTGATTCCTTTGTACAACTCCTTCACCGTCACCAGAACCTGGCCTGCCAGGTGCCCCACATAGTTCATGGTGTTCACCTGTAAGAAAAATAAAACAAATCAAATTATTTTTTGTTCCATTTGACTAAACTCTGACTATAAGACATTTTTATTTTGGCCTATCAGGTCACTGTCCCTGTAAGAAGGCTGCTGTTGCTCAGAATAGCCTGCCCCTAAACACACTGGTTCTGTTCCATTTCCCTTTCAAACGGTCCAGAAATGATCAGGATTTAATCAGGGGCTCTGCTACAGCAACCAAGGATGTAGAGGTGAGAGATCCAAAATAATCCAAAAATCAACTCAACTTGGATCAAATATTAAAGCGATAGTTCAGAAGTTTGAAGTTGCTGTGCACGACTCTCTTAGCATCTTAACTTATTATAAATTCAGCTTAGTTGGTCCAGGAGGATGAAGTCTGCGAACTGAAATTATTTAAAATTTTGCTTGCCCAGCATTTACAGGGAAGCCAGATTATTTTCATGGTAAATTGGGGTAAGAGGCGGTGCACCACTGCCTCTGACAAGGTTAACTGTCTCACAGACAATTAGATCCAAACAAGTAGAGCTAAAACAGACTTCGCAGTGACATACATTGAGTGTCTGATCTTGACAGAAAATTAGATTAATTTTGTAGAGTAAAGCATTTTTTTTTTGCATTTCAAATCAAACAGCAACATTAATCTGCGATTTAAATACATTGAGGCCAATTTCTCCTGAAATGTTAGCTTGAGATTGGCAACAGGTCAAAAGGCTTTTACATTGTTGTTTTTTTTCTTTTCAGTGGTAATAAATGGGTCTCCTTGCAAAATTTGGCTTATAAGACAATTTAAATGGTTTTAAATTATACTAAGCATATGAAATCTAATAAAAAATCTTATTTTGGAACAGAAAGGAGCACTTTGTAATATTCATGACCCATTTTTTAAATTAAATCTTATTGAAAAGAAGCTTCAAGCGTCTTGGCTGCAAGTCTGTTTGATTAATTAACTTGTCTTTTGCCAATGGTTTCATGAAGATCCAGAACCAAAGAGCTACGCTGGTCCAAACTGGGTCACAAGATATTTTTAGTACTTCGGGTTCAGTTTTCAACTGGGCCTGTCAATAAAAACCGCTGCTCTCCTCTCTTTATGACTTTTGACAGTTTAGTTTGAAAGTAAAGGAACTACATACTAACAGCAAGCGGAAATACAACAGTTCACACCCAAAACTTAATATGACACCATTGGTATCAAGCCTTGTACATATTCAACATACTTTCAGTTCTAAAGTGAACACTTCCTCTTATTCTGCATCGAAACCAAACAATCTACGGTATACAGTGAAGAGGCAGGAAATAATTCCTTCCATGTCAGGTTTATATGTTTTAGGTGCTTCAGGGAGTGTGTCTGCAAATATCTGTGTAGGTCATTTCTGGTTTGAAACTGTCTAAATGCAGCCAGATATAACAGAAAGCATTACAGAAAGTATGATAAAAGGAAAGACTCTCCTAATATCACAACAAATAAGGGTAATGTTTTGAAGCCTGTGTCATCGCTGCTCCCAACACACCTTCCTTTCTCTGGTTCCTGTTGTTTATCCCTAAAAGACAGCGCTGACAAAAGTATATTTTCCCACCTTGTTCAGAAGTTCTGATTGCAAGCAGGTTTCTTGTAAACTGTTCAATACATTGTAATGCAACTCACAAATAAACTCACAAGCAAGTACACCTTGTTCACAAATTGCTCCTCTTAAAAATCATTAAAGAAATGAACAATAAAAGGTTTAGGGAATTAAAGTCTAAACCGTTTCAGACATGTTTAATCTTCCTCCCAAGGTTTAATCAATTCAATTTGGTCATTATTTTTTGTTTCCTTATTCTGACAACCATACAACATTTGTTTCTACAATGACAGAGATTCACAGAGGAAGAAAAGAGGATGTCTCCTAGTCAACAGCAAAGCCATGATTTGAACTAACCAGAGTCCACGGGGTCTTAGGGTGCAGCTGCTGGTTCTTCTGCTGCTCTGCTGGTATCCTTCCTGAGACCTCCATGTTACATCAGCATCATTAAGGTAAACTACTAACTTTTCCACGACAGCATTTTCCTCTGCTAGCCTCCTCTTCTCAGTGCCACAGGTTCTTAGACCCTTCTGCATGAACTTTGAGGGAAAATTACCCCCAACCTGAACTCTAAAATGCTTACATAACTTGGCACCAGGCCCCAGTCACCACCATCCTGTGCACCAGAAATCTCTTTAAACATTGCAAAACAGCTTGAAGGCACAATTTACTCTTTTTGATTGAGTAATAGTTTAATCGCTTGAAAGAGCTGGATGTTCGTACCATTGTGGACTAAAAGAACTTGTTCAGTTTTCTGATGACATGACATGTAAACTAATTTCTTACACAGTGATGTTAGGATAACAAACTTCATTGCCTAGTAATTAAAAATAGAGTTACATCAAGAGCCAGGGTCTTCTATACTGATGACATTACATTGTGAGCATTGTGCTTCTGTGGCTACCCCTGCACATTACAGTAGACCTGATCAATAATAATTTAATAGACAAAGCAGATATGTCTGTTGTTGCACACTAAGCCACCCCAGACAACTCTGCATTATATTTATTTGGAATTTGAGTACCTGGTGTGGTGCCATCCTATAATAATGTGATGTTTAGGAAATAAAACCTTTTTACTTCCTAAACAGTAACAAATGCTATTTTTTGCATTTGAACAGTCCCTCAGCTAGAAACACTTTTTGCCAGAGGATTATGGGGAAAATCTTGGACTCAACAAAAAGAACAACAAAAAAGAGTCAATAGACAAACCATGGAAGCTGTTTGTGAGCATAAAGTTAACCAGCTAAGAAACTGCTTTCTTCAAGCAGTTTTTATTTCTTACTTGTTCACCATCAGCACAAAACATCTGATGAGGCATTAACTGTTCTTCCTGTTTTTTTTTCTGTGACAAGTAAATGAGAAAATGTTCAACTGTAGATAATGTCAGTATTTTACTTTCCCTTAATTAACCCTGTGGCCTCAAGGTCCAGTCCTCAGCACACCTGGCTCCAACATTAGTTCTTTAGTAGAGCTCTGTAGAACTTGACTGCATGCCAGTGAGGTAGGTTAGTCTTTTAATTCAAGCATGTGTGACAAGGAACACATCTAATAGTTGCATGACTCTGGTGCTCGAGGAATGCAGTTGAAGACCACTGCATTAACCACATCATAGCATTTGCTTTAGGTGACTTTTCTGGCCACAACAACATATAGTGTTGTGGGAAAACTACCTGCAGATCAACAGCTGATCTGCAGTTCTAGCAGCATGACAGACAATGTTCTAGTAATATTATATTGTTCCATGTGTTTTACTGCACTGTTATTAAACCCATTAAAATGCTTATACTAGTAGTTCTCCCAAAAAATGACCCAGGTTTCAAACTTCAACATCAGTTAATTCACGGCATCACTGAACTTTAGCTTTCACTGGGAAACACTGGATCTAAACTAACACCACAGCATGGTGAAAGTAAGAAGATCCAGTAGAAAACCATACCCCTTGTTACCACTGAAATAAATGTCAACCTACATCCACTGTTATAAACATGTTTTTTATTTGAAAACATACATTTGAAACATTTATACTCTTCATTGCTAAGTGACATTAAGCCACACTTACTCTTTCAAAAAGAGCTGTCTGTTATATCAGCCTTAATGCATTCTAATTACAGAGTTTATTTTTGGGTCCTAGGAGGGTTACAGCACAAAGTGCCCTACACTTTATCAAAGAAATTCAGCACACCAAGGTCCCATCTACTCCCTCACTCTCTCTCTCTCCCTGTGAGGTGACATTACTAACTCTTGAGAAGTGTTAATCCCGTTAACAAGATTAGGCCAAATCTAGCTTTCCCCGCCACTGCACGTTTCTCCCACTGACTGGACAGCCTCCCCATGTGACTGTAGGACAGCCATGGCTGCTTTTGCCCTCCTGAGTTTGTGACTGTTATTTCCAACAAATGGCTCATGGCTAATTTAATGTAGTTATTCACTGGATAAGTCAGTTGTTGCTCAAAAGAAAAAAGAAAATTACATAATCATATATATATATATATATATATATATATATATATATATATATATATATATATATATATATATATATATATATATATATATACTGTATATACAGTATATGGATGTGTGTGCGTGCGTGTGTGTGTGTATACAGTGGGGTTTTTCCGGAGGTAGTTGGGTAATTTGAAAGTAACAATTTAATCAACTCATTCAGCAGGGGTGTGCTTTCCTGTGTCATCTGGTTTCTGGGAAATAGCCTGCATCAGCCAGCATAGCATGGGAGAAAATGTTATTTATGTTTATCATCATCTCATTTACGCGTAAAGAATACAATCTACCAGTAATGTGAGTGGACGCTAGGATGCTTATCTCCAGCGAGGTTTTTCGTAATCAAACAGGAGTTTTATGAGAGGACAATACAAAGTAATAACGTTTCTTTTACATAAAGCATAAGTTAACCTGTGAACTAGAATCGGTTTAGTTAAAATTCAGGGCTCGAAACTTTAAATGCTGCTTAAATAACAAGTCGGAAACCCTTCAGTGACGTCAAAGACTGGAATCAGAGTTTTCTTTTATTTTCTGAACCTGTTAAGGGAGCGTACAGTGAAGACGCAGCGCGTAAATCTTCCTACCTGCAGGGAATGGGGGTTCTCCGGTAGCAGGCAGACACACGGTCCGTTTATCTGTTCCTCCGACCGGCACTTGTCAGTTTCCTCCGCTCCTCGCCCTCCTGCTGCCGCTTCTGTTGATGATCACGTGACCGGCACGCGCAGATGAGACAGCGTCGCGCAAGGACAGGTGATGAAGCTGATAAAAGAGCGCTCTTCTCCACAATTACTTAAGTTATAATAGCCACCATATTATACTGAACTGCGACAGCTTGTTATATAATTACAACATATTGAACGCAGTCATTTATTTTCAGATTCCTTAGTATGGAAATTAGGTTACAGTATTAAAATATCCTGGGATAGTGATGTCTAAAGCTTCTGTCTCCTGTGCAAAAACGCTAAAAGTAGCCGAGGGCCAAGTAACAAACCAACAAAAAAAATATTATGATTTTTATGAGTGAAGTTGTACTTTAGGTCAGGATAAGCAGATATAAACAACATTGATGGATGAACAAAATATGAGTGCGCAATATTTTATTCAAATAAAGTTGTGAGATTTTCTGAGGGGCAATGGGTGTGTAAATTATTGACAATGGTTAAACTTAACAAGGGATTCTGCACATTTGGCTTATTAAAATATAGTAGTTTGCAAATTCTTTAGGGCTCGACTGAAAAAAATGTCTATTCTCAGCAATAAGAGCAGGATTTGGGTCAGTCTTTGTTGAATTAATTGAAAAGAGATTTTGGGGCACCAAAGTCAGCTTTTGAATATAAGTCATCAGATGGAAGCCTTAGAATTAAATGAAAGAGATTTTAAACAGTGTTTTTTTTAAAAGACAAGTACCTCATGTTAACAGTGTCAATTAAGAAAAAAAAAGTTTCATAAATGTATTTCTTTCATGAAGCTTGGCTTTTAATCACACTTGAGAGTTTTTGGATTGATTACATTTACAAATATAAATGTTATTAACAGAAATACTCTCTTGGTATATCCAAATTTATTTACATGCTGTGATCAAAAACAGAATTACAAACAGGAACAAATAGAGCACGATGCATTCCCAAACAGCAGTCTATTAAACCTTTACATGATATTTGTCATAATTAATTAATAGAGACATGTTGAATACCAAAACTTATATTTATTTGTGCAATGAAAGAAAATGTAAAGAGTTAATTCATTTCAGTGAGTTAATTTATTTATGCTTTCTGATCCAAGAACAGAAGTCACACTCAGCCGCAGAACAGGAGACCTGCAGGTGGTGGATTTTCAAGGCTTTATTCCAAAATAGATCAACTGCACAGACACGTTGCAAAATTAAAAAAAGGTTGATGTGGATGTAAAAGAAGCTTTGTGCAGGGCTTTTGTAGGAAGACGGAAACACAATGTCCTATTCACACGTTCTATGGAGGGAAGGGAAGTAGCTGTTTTCATTTCCCCAAAAAAGTCAAAGTAAACCTCGTGAACAATCCAGGTTTGCCTGTGTTGTTGTGTTAGCTGAAATTCCAAAGTATATCAACTCCAGATGTGTGGTAACAACATTTTTTCCATTTAATTATTACAATTGTCACCGTTTTGTTGTAAGTGAATAAAAATTAAACAAAAACACTGTGAAACTAACTTGTTTCCTCACTAAGTTAACCTAATTGTGCTGTTTCACCACAAGAATGTGTCATATGTGTTTTCTCTGTTCATCTGTTTTAGGCCTCTTTCCTATGTTTTCTGACAGATAAGATCTTGCCCATTGCAAAAAAAAAAAAAAAAAAAAAAAGAGAGAAAAATTCAACAAAGATGTGTGAATTCCAAAAATCCTGCTTGGTTAAAATTTTTATCTTAAAAAGGAGATTATCATTAACATTTAACAATCAATTTCTATGTCAAAAAGTTTTTCTGTGGTGTTTTAGGCTGTTTTGGCTTCTGTCTCAGAAGAGGATGACTTCTCCAACAGAATTTCTTTAGCATCCACTGATTGGTCTGACTTTGAAGATTTTGTCTCTGTTGGGGCATCATCCGTCATCTTTTCTGTTTCCAGCGCCCTGCTGCTGCTGCCCTCCTTTTTGTCTTCCATTCTTTTAGCAGGATCTCTAGCTACAGACCCTGCAAGAGGATATTTCTTAGCGAAACAAACCATCCTGTAGCGTACAGATGACTCTTGCTTGTATAAGTCTGCTCACCTTTTCGTTTTGGGTTTTTCATTCCTGTGACTGAGGTTTTCATTTTTTCTTCTGGAGTATTTGGGTTGAAAACCACATTTCCTTCAGCATCAGTCCAGTAGGAGGTCACGCCCAAGTCAGGCGTCCCCTCTGTGATCTCGAGCTGGACGAAGAACAAATGAGGTAAGACATCTTCATGTAATGAAGCTCTGCAGACAGAATGAATCATCATAAAGTCATTAAAAATTTATCATCATACTTACCCATTCACTGAGGTCTGACCTGTCAGTGATGACCAAGATGCTCAATATATTAATGTGAATGCATCCTTTGCCAATAAATGGTGCTTTCGGAGTGCTTTACATTTCCTTTAAGCAAATCTGCAGCAATTATGTTTTTATATTGTCTTGTCTTGAAATGCTTGCTGAAGTTTGTTGATGAGGAAATCGGTCTGACTTGGTCTTCGTCACACACTGATTTAATGTATTTTATTCCAGATTGTCCATATATACATGGTTTTTACATATGGCCCAGATATTTTTGCTGCAGCTGTTCAGATTACAAGTAAAAATCATTGTAGGAGAAGCTGAATTAAAAGGAATATAGAATATATTCAGAAGGACTTTGATCAAGTGTCCAATGCCTTATGTGTTGTCAACATAGACTTTCATGTTTGAGAGTAGAGCTCTGACAGGTTGAAAATATGGCTCCAATTTGCAACGAAATAGCAAAACAAATGAAAATATTGACATAAACTGCACTACCAATTTATGTCTGGTAGTGCAGTATGTCTAGTAAACAAACTAGACATTTGTTTACATTGGATAAAATAAGCGTATAACCTTGTTTTTCTCATTTTCTGACAATTAAACAGACAAAACTTTCTGTTTTAGGTCAGGATTGGGATCTCCATTTGCTAGATCATAAAATAATAGGAGATTCCTTTAGTATTTGGTAGAACTGCCTTTGGAAGTACATGAGTTGCAACCTGGGTTTTCTCTCCACAAGAGAAAACAATAATACAATAATTTCCTGGAATTCTGGCCAATCCCTCCTCACAGATGTGAGTCACATTTGCAAGCTACCTATCTCACACACTTTCCAGCTCTGCCCACTCATGTTTTATGGGATTTGAGGGTGTGTGGCCACTTTGAAGCAGTGACTTTGTTGTCCTTAAGCCACATTAACAATCATTTGTAGTTCACTGTCCATTTGGAACCCATTTGTGCAGGCTTTTCACCTAATTGTTGCTGTTCAGAGAGGCTGCTTTTGTTTCTCCCTGCAATGTTCTATCCTCATTATACTGTTTGTTTGGGAAAATGCAGTCCCTGCTGCAGAAAAACACTCAAATGTAACTATGGCCTTTATGACCAAACACATTGTTTTATGAGAACGTAGGAAGTGTCTCCAGAAATTTAAGTTGTTTTTCTTAGTGTATTTGCAAACTGTAATCTTTCATGTTTTGGTGTAATGATGTCTTCTTCTCTGAATGGCTTTTCAGCCCATGTTGATACAGGACCTATTTTACTCTGAACAACGATGATATTTTACCAGCATTAGCCAGCATGTTTTAAACATCTTTTGCTTTTTTCTTTTTGCAGATTTAACTCTAAAACATATTTTTAATTAACTTAATTTTGTGAATCAGCATACGCTTACATAAAAACTATTTAAAAAGCATCTCAAAGATTCTCTCTCATTATTCTAAGACTTAACAAAAAGTAAAAAGGTTAAAGTTCGTTCTGATAAAATGTCAGACAGTAGAAAAAAGCAGTCGTGTCATTTTTTTTATACAGTTTATGTAAATAGTTGATTTCAGCAGTGTGTATTAAGGTAAATGTGATCAGAAAAGTTGAGATAGGGTTTTTAAATAAACAGAAAGTTTTTACATTTTTAGAAACTTTCAAATATTGGTGCAGATTTAATGATCCTGTTCATCTTTATTCAAAAGTAAAAAAAAACTTCTGAACACTTTTGGTCCACTAAGCATGAATTAGTATGAAGGCATTATTATACTTTTATGGTGATAAAATTCCATGAATCATGAATTAAAGCTTCTGACAATAACATTGCTTACTTATAAATAAATATATATATATATATATATATATATATATATATATATATATATATATATATATATATATATTTTTTTTTTTTTTTTCTACAAGACTAAATATACAGTACAGACCAAAAGTTTGGACACACCTTCTAATTCAATGGGTTTTCTTTATTTTCATGACTATTTATAAGGCAAGAAATCCCACTTATTAACCTGACAGGGCAGGTTGACCTATGAAGTGAAAACCATTTCAGGTGACTACCTCTTGAAGCTCATCAAGAAAATGCAGAGTGTGTGCAAAGCAGTAATCACAGCAAAAGGTTGCTACTTTGAAGAAACTAGAATATAAGGGGTATTTTCAGTTGTTTTACACTTTTTGTTTAGTGCATATTTCCACATGTGTTATTCATAGTTTTGATGCCTTCAGTGTGAAAATACAATGTCAATAGTCATGAAAATAAAGGAAACTCATTGAATTAAAAGGTGTCCAAACTTTTGGTCTGTACTGTATATATATATATATATATATATATATATATATATATATATATATATATATATTTTTTTTTTTTTAAATTTTTTTATTTTATTTATTTTATTTTTTTTGTTTCTTTTTTTTGCTTAACTCCTGTTTTTGCTTCATTTTCTCTGGTTCTCTTATTACAAATGAAGTTTTATTGCAGGGTTGAGGCGACATGTCTCCATGCAGGTGGTAGATCTTCAGTTTCTCCAGCTCTACAGAAACTGTGCCTACAGGAACAAAGGAGTGAGCTGAAAGGAGAGCGTGGAGTGAGAAAGGTGAACGCTGTAATCAAAGTGAGGCGACTCATAAAGGAGAGGGAGGACGAAGTGGGGATACATGCCAATATTTATTAGTTTAATCAGGAAACAGGGCAACAGGAAGTGGAGCGATAACTACTGTCATCAGTAATAACAGTGACTGTGATGGGTTTGTCATGACAACAGTGAAAAACATCAAAAGTAATGTGCAGACAGTGGAACAAAGTGATGTCAGGTTGTCACATTTAAAGTGGCAGAAACATACAATCTAATGAAATTACTCATGTTTTAACACATTTGCTACTGATTTTATTTGCACCAAAAACACACCAATAATATTAACTTCATGTTCAACTGGGGCCTGAACTGTGAAACTCATATTTAAGCTGAATATTTGTTAATGAGAAGCTCTGGGTTTTTTGCTTTTATTGTTTTATGTTTCTGGGAAATGATCAAGAAATTATACTAATGTTAACATTATCAGTTGTCTTATAATTTGTGAAGAGATTCAAGAAAAGAGAACATTCTATTTTTGTTATTTGATTGTTTTTAACTTGGTGAGTAGCGCAGCTTGCAAAAATCTGTAGCAAATGTAAAAACATTCATGTTTTAATAGACGTTCCATGTAAACTAAAATTTTTGAGATCAAAGCATTTGATTCAAACAGTTTAGCAGTTATTTTTCTTTTGTTAAGTGAAGAAGTTTTATTTATTCCTCTAAAGCTAATACTTTATTCTGCATGCTACAACTTTACACAAACAGAAATTGCAGCAGTAATATTTGGATTCGGAAGAAATGGCCATATTTATTCAAATTAGTTAGTGCTGGACGAAACGTGGAGATCAATTCTTAGCTTGACTTTTTTTTCTTTTTCTCACAGAAACTGCTTTAAGTTTCAAGTTCAGATGCAGCACCTTTCAAGTTTCATTTAGACACTGAACGTCAAACACATCCACCTGCTCTTTTTTTTTTCCTTCCAGTGAACTCCATTTACAGGTATTTACGATAAGACTTGGACCACTTTTACTATTTCTTGCCTGACTCCGGGATGAACACACTTACGGTGAAGTCGCCGCTCTCTGTGCCGAACTTGTTCTTCACCAGAATGCTGTACTTGCCGGAGTCCGACGTGTTCACGCCGGTGATGGTGAAGCTGGCGAACTTGCCCGACTCGAACTTCAGGATGCAATGCTCATCGGAGGTGATCTCCCTGTCGTTCTTCAGCCAGGTGACCTCTGGCACCGGGTTGCCCGAAATGTTGCAGGTGAGATTGAGAGCCTGAGGTAGAGAAATGTACAAATATACCAAAAAAAGCACCTCTTTTAGTCCTGCATAGAAGAGATGGAGACAAGGCCACTGTAAAGTCAACACTGTTTCTTTACCTTGCCCTCCTGTATAGTCACCACGTCTGGTAGGCCTCCTGCCACTCGAGCACGATCTTAGCATAAGGAACAGTTTAATTTAATTTAAGATGCCTGTATTTTACCTCTTAAAGTGTCTCATTTATTTCATTGTCTAAAATGAGTGAAGTAAATGTGGCTTGTGCCATTATCTCACAATGAAGACATGTCTCCATGCAGGTGCTCATTTTACAAAAGGTTGTAAGAAAGATTTTATTCTCTTCAAGCAGTTAGGGCTTCGACTATGACTTTAATAAGAAGTTAATACTTACTTCTCTCTGCAATAGCTGCAGCTCTGAGGATACAAAGAAGAAAGCAACAAATTAAAACAAGAATCAAAGCCATAATTTGGATCAAACTCACTGAGGTTTTGTGTAAAGCTTTATATTTACTCACCACACTATTTACTAAGAACACTGTGCATGTAGCATGTTAGAAATATTTAATGTGGCTGCTAAAATTAATATTAATAAGTGCTTTCTAACAAGAAAATGAGAGAAGATGGAGACATTCATCTGAGCTGAAGACAATGTGTTTCTTTTGTTGTTTTTATTTTTGTTTTTTTTAGATTTTTAGCTGCTGGATCGGATATGGTCTGTTAAAGATGCAATAATAAAATGTTCCTAGTGGTATTTTTTTTTCTCTAAACTTATGTGAATGGCTCCATACTCTATGGGTGTCAAAATGTGTACCTAATAACATGGCCACTTTGAAGTTACAGAAAGGTTAGCACAAACTTACTTGAGTCTCTGAAATTCTGCAAAAGCATCATCAAATGCTAAAAGAAAAAAAACAACATTTCATTAATCTGCTCAGTACTGTACACGTCTGCTAAGAGACATTCACAAATCAAAACTGAGTACAGCTCAGGTCTCGTCAAAGTCCTTGAGAATCACCTTGACCAGAGAGTTCCACTGTTCTCCTGAGACCGCCCTTTCCATCGTAAAACTCTATGGCATATTTTCCCATGTCTTTCTCTGTGGGCTCTGTGATCTGAAGCCACAGCTGTTCTCCAACCACCCCGCTCTTTATACGGTCAGAGAAGGAGATCGCAGAGTCCCTGTTAGAAAAACGAAAGGCAAAACGCGTGCAAACACAGACCGCTTTGAAAAATAGAAACAAGCAAGAAGATGCACACAAAGCTTTCTCTGTGTGTGTTAATTATATGTATCTGCTGGATAATAAAAAGAAGAGAAGCATGTTCCCTTAAACTGACTTGTAGTGCCATGTGACTTGGAGCAAGTCGTTGTAGATGCTGACAAATGTGTAGAGTCGAATTCCTTCATCTGTGCTTGTGATCTTCAGTGGAGTGGAGGAATTAGCTAAAAGCAGCGACAACCAAACGGTTATTTTGAACAGTTATGTTTTGAGAAATGATGATTAGGATGCAGAAAACATGTTTCTCCTCACCAATAAAGCTGAAAACTTCATTCATCAAGTCTTTGAAACCTGAAAAAGAGTAAAAAAGGTGATGCAAAGTGCATCACAAGCTGTTTTTACAGACTGACTCTGGAAATGTTACCTTGATCTGTCAGATTCAGTGTGGATGTGTCCTTTCCTCTCTCATCCTTTAGAACAACCTCATACACACCAGAATCCTTTCTGGAAATCTGACAAAACAGGAAAGTGCATCTCTAATGGAATGCAGGACCTTGAATTTGTAACAATCGAAAAACATACTAGTGGTTCATGTTTAATTTCAATTTTCAAAAGCACCAAAACCTCTTCAGGTATAACAGAAAATGGAGCATTTGGATAGTCTGCTGCTTCTACAGCTGAGTTATTATCAACCATAATAGTGAAGGATTAATTATTTGACATTTGAAAGATAAAAGCTAAACTTAAAGACAGAGAACTCTATATAACATGTCATTTGTTTAAAATCATTATGGTATACTGCTAGAAATAAAACTAAGCATCAAATGAATTATTGTTTTGCTTTAAAAGTTGCCAAAGCATCATCTTGTTGTTTACATATGTCAACAACAAGATGTAAGTATCTAAGATGCATTTCACACAGTTATTCAAATGAAAAAAAAATAACATAAAATTATTTAAGATGTTCTTCTGTTTGACGCACAGTGGCTCATCACTTATGTGTGGTTCAGTATTCGCAAAGCAGTCAATCGAGGAGCTACATTTATTTTCCTTGTTGAGGAAATACGCTTGTGTGGCAGTGCTAAGACAGTGTCTACTGTACATATTAATTCATATAGAAGTATTTAAACTATTAAAATATGCAGTCATGAGCATTTTTAGATTTTTCTTGTAGTGAGTTTTTTCTCACCTGGGCAATTTCCAGTTTGAGAACTCCCTCTGTAAAGCCGAGTTGCTCATCGGCTTTGATCTGGTGTCCGTCTTTGTGCCACAGAGCCGAGGTATCCTTCTTTATGTTGCCAACCTGGGATGTAGCCAAGTATTTTTAGACTTGAAGTATTCAAAAAAGTGTGCGTGGAGGGGAATGTGCTTCTCTAAGTCTAAGACTCACCTTGCACTTGAGTATCACGCAGCAATCTGGCGTTACCTCCCAACTCAAGCCTTCAATAAAATGAGGACCTGAGACATGTAAACAAATGTCATTACTGACTGTCAGTTACAACAACAGAAGTTTTGATTTATTCTGAATCTAAGCTGATTTTCTGACTTCTTTGACAAAGAAAGTGGAGATCAGTCAAATCGAAAAGTAGTTATTCTTGTTGCGTATGTTTACATTACCTTGCTTTCTGAACCATTCCTTTCTCTGGAACTCTGATTCTTTCTGCAGCTGCTTGAACACTTAAAGCAAAAAGAGTAAACAGTGGTCAGAGTCTTTGGCTCAAAATATAGAGGAATAGTTTTATTCCAGTAACATAATCCAGTAAACATGTTGAGGGTTAGGGGCTGTAGGGGGAGGGGGCTTAATTAACATGAATAAGAAATGACAATATGAGTTTTGAATTACATTTTAACTGTTTTAGAGGCTAAACTCCCTTTGGCAAAGCTCATCTATGTGTGAGGCTCTGTGTGTGTTCAGTTCTTCAATAATTTGACAGATCTTTTTCTGCCCTCTAGTGGTGAAACGCTCCCAAAGTATGCTCCACACTTACAGTACATTGACATTAATCTGTAAATGTAGAAGATGCTACATAAAAAAAGTATTTTACACCAGTTACAGACAAGTGTATTAGCAGCCCTTTGTACAACCCTCTTTTTCAAGAGTTATTTTTCCCTATAACATTTCATGCAGTTGCTGCAAACAAAGAAAGGGGTCTTTCTGATTGTAACTCAATCAAATGTAAGAAATGTTTTCCATTTGTTTGTTCAACTTAACGTACCATCACCTATCAGCACCAAGCTGGACTGATTTGTTGCTTTTCCGTCGTTCAGCTGGAAAGTGTAAGTCCCTTCATCTTGAGGAGTCAGAGACTCCATGAACATCTCAATAACACCGGTGTTCTTGTCAAAGTTCATTTTGTATTTCTGTAGAAAAATTTGTTTTTAAAAAGCAATGTTTTTTTCCCCTCCCTATTACAAATGGTAACTTTTCAAGAAAAAAAGAGTTGAACATCTCACTGACATCTCCCTGGGAGAGAACGTTATCGTTGAAAACGTAATCCACTTTGCCGTTTGCTGACATTTGCGCCACCTGCAGCCAGAAGCGCACTCTGCCCTTCTCCTGTAACTCGACTGCCAGGTCTGACTTCAGTGGAATAACTGGTGTGAAGAGAAAATGTAGAGTCATCTTACAAGAAATGGACAGAAACAAATAAAAAGTCCCATCTCAGAGAAATTTTGAAGCACTTACTCGGAAATTTGTGGTCGTGACTGACCTCCAGCAGCCTCTTTAGTTCTGAGGAACAACAAAAGATTATGACTGAAACTGGGGCTTGACCTGTTCTTTTGTTGCTTTGTTAACAGAAGAAGTTTCCACCTTCTTCAGAGAGAGTGTAGCTGGATGAAGCACCATCAGTATGGGTGACAAGACATGAGTAAACACCAATGTCCTCCTCCCCAGGACTGTTGAAAACGGTTTTGGATCTGAACACAAAGTGAACACAAAGCTTGTGTTAGGATTTATGCAATCTGAAGTTGAATGTACAATGACAGCAACATGTGAACGTCATCGAAACAAACGAGGATAATACTGATGCAAACGGATATAAAATATTGAAAGCATTTTTTCTTTATCAACTCGTTGGCTAAAAGCGGCACGCTCTATATTTGGTGACACCCTGCTAAAGCCTTTAAAGAGATTAAACTTTTATGGTCACAACCATATCTGATGCTAAAAATAAATTAAAAACATGGAAAATGTAGTTTTTATTTTCTGTCCCTAAAGATAAGATAACAGACATAACAACACATTAGGTCCAGATAAACCAAACTCCTAAGTAACACATCCTCAGGCGGCGAGAGTCCTCAACTCCCATAAAGTTTTATTTCCTGCTCTGTTATCACGCTAGATCTACATCATTTATTTGCTGTTAAATCTGATATCAGCACTTAGTTACACCAAAACAAATTATAGGAGAAGTTTATAAAATTAGCGACAAGGACTTAAAATATGGAAATTTCTCTCAGTCACTCGTCAACCTGGAAAGGACAAGATGAAATATCATCCTAATATCGCAAATGTGTTAGGAAACACGAATGAACTTGACCATATCTACAGCCAGAGCAATAAATACAAAGTTGAACAAAGTTGAAGCGGGGACACACACTGGGACATCAACCACACACAGTGAGCAGGAAGGGAGGGAAAAACTCTCCAAAGCTTTCCATTAGAGAGAACTGCAGCAAAGAGTGCAACAAAAGAGGTCGCCAAGTCTCCATGACAACCACTGGACTAAATCCACAAGCCAACAAAGTGATGCCGTTTAAACAGTTTTTCTGTACTACCATCACAAATGTAAACATAAGGAACTTATAAAACACTACTGAAATGTTTGTTTTATTTCAGATGAGATAAAGATTGAGCTACTCAGCAACAAACACTCCAGTTGAGCAACTAATGTTCACTGTCAGTATGGTGGAAGATTTATAATGCTGCGGGCCTGTTTCTAATTTCAAATACCTGGCGACCTTGTTTGACTGCATGGTATTATGAACTCTTTGAAATATTAGGATGCTTCATATAAATAAAATGGTTCTCTCTGCCAGAAAACTGAAAATAGATACACAATGATCCAAATCATATGGCCGAAACAAAACCCCTTGAGTCACCAGACACAAGAGGTACCAATAAATAAGGAGGTTTCCATATCCTTTCTAGTCTGAATGTAATAAGACAGACTGAGTCATCTCACTTGTTTCCCTTGGTCTCTGTGGTCAGGCGACTGGAGTCTGTGATTTCTTCATAATCCTTGGACCACACAAATTTGGAGTCGGGCATCAAGTTAGAGCATTCAAAATTCAGGGAGATGACACCATCATCATCGACTTCCACGACTATCTCCTTAGTGCCTGAAAGCCAAATAGATGATGACCAGTACAGGACATTCACATTCCCAGCATACCCTCATGATATCTGCCCCTTTATCACCATTTACCTACCAGGTTTGGTCAGAGCTAGGACTGGCTCTGTAGCATCTGAGGTTTTGCCCACACCGGCTTTATTCTGAGCACGCACTCTCAGCACATACGTTTGTCCTTCCTTAAGATCCTTAACCTGCAAAGTTTAGAGAAAGTGGCCAGATTAGACAGCTTGTACAGACCTGTTTTAGGAGAAAATGCTCCAAAAGGACTACAGGTTATGACCTTGAGGTACGTTTTCTCTGCAGCCTTGGTGTTGACGCCCCTCCAGGCTTCCCCTGGTGCATCTCCTTCCTTGATGTCTACGTAGAAACCGTTGACCGGATCGCGGCCCTGGTACACGGGAGGTTTCCACAGCAACACCAGGGAGTCGCTACGCACCTCTAAAACCTGCAGATCGTGAGGAGGTCCTGTAGGAAAATATGTAAAAGTCTTAGAAAATTAGAAGCTTGGCTTCAATTGTAAACTGATTTAGTCTAGAAAGGATTATTCATGATTTGTTGGTACAAATAGTAAAAATAAGTTGCAATCTTGTTTTTCTGGTCTGTATAATTCTACAGTATATATGACAACAGATTTGTTGGTTAAATTAATCATATTGTGATAAAGTCTCTTCTCAGATGTTTACATTTGATGTCCTTAATTTTTATACATCTATGATCTTTTTGAAAATTAGAATAAGTAGCAAACGATCCAAATACTGAGTAACATTACACATTTTTAATAACTGCTAAGTCAACCAATCATGGCCTTTATTTTGCAGCTACATACAGTGTCTTTCAGTAAATATAAACTTTTTGTCCATATTTCATGTTGAAATTTAGCCTTTACAACTTTTCTACCACATTTTTACAGCAGTAGACATCTTTCAACCTTTAATTGCATACCACATTTTTTAATTTTTTAGACATAGTGAAAATGTGGAAAATCACACCATGTCCTTGATTATTATGTATGGTGGAGAATCCATAATGCTGTGGGTCAGCTTCTCTCCTAAATATGTTTTAAGAGCGAGTAACTGATCAATACCAGGATGTTTTCCACCGGGGAGAAATGTTTAAAGTAAAATATGACCAGTAGTCTGGATTCTACAAAACCAAAGCATAATCGCTACTGATTAATTGTAGGCATCAATCATCAATCTTAATTGATTCAAATGAATTGAATCAATTAAGATTGAGATAGGGTTTTCAGGATCTTGATAGTTCCAGCTTGAGCAACCAACCTGGTACAGCAATGGTCCACTCCTCGCACAGGAAGGTGTTACTGGGCATCGATGGGATCCCGACACCCGCCATGTTGGCAGCTCGCACCTGGAACTGATACTTTCTGTTTTCCCGCAGTTCCGACACCTGGCAGGCACAGACACAACCAGATAAGCTACCTGCTGTCTTGCACACAGCTACAAAACATCTGGAAATAGAAAGGGCTCCCCTGCGCTCACCCTGTAGGCCCTCTCGCTCACAGCCTTCACGTTGGCCTCGTGCCATTTCCCCGGCACGCCATCAACGACCTCGCGGTAATCTACGAAATAGCCGGTGATGTCAGCTCCTCCAATGAAGGTCGGCTGCTTCCAAGAGAGCACCATGGCATCGCGCACACACTCCAGAACTGTGATGCCATAGGGTGGAGCAGGAGAAGCTGGGACAGAGAACTTCAAGTTAACACCATCGCCTCCACAGAGACTGTTCTCATGGGAAAGTGAAATAACAGGAAACTGACCACATCTGGTCTAATGCACTCATCATCTTTATTAAATCAAACTGTTTCAATATTCCTTTACATATGTTACTAAGGAATTAAATACTGAACATGTTCACAACAAATATAGAATACCCTCATATTCAGTTAAATATCATATAATGTTTATGGGCACTACAGAAGCACAACTAGGAGTGTAACTGTGAACTTGGTGTACTTTTTGGCTGGAATTGGGCTCATAGTTTCCCAAGAGTTGGATTTCTGGAGTGTTTCATTTCCAGAAAGGTCAAGTGTCCTGCTCTTGGTTGTCCATTTCTGGGGCCGACTCAGACTGAGAGACTCCAGACATGAAAAGTTTCTGCATGTTTGAAAGTTAAAGTGCTCAGGGGCAATCATCAGGAGAGAGGAAGCTGGTACTGAGGTGACAGAAGACAGGCGAACGAGTCGGGAAGTGACTTAGGGCTAAGTACTGATAAGGAACTACTGTATGTTCTATGTTAACAAATAAGTTTTTAGTTAAAGAAGGGACTGGTGAAGACTTACCTTTAATACAGAAGAATGCAGGTGGAGTTTTCCATTTGTCATATTTATATTAATTTTAGTACAGAGTTTTATAAAAAAAAAAATAGATCTTGAACCTTTCTCACATAGTCACAAACTTTAATGTATTTTAATGGGATTTTATGCGTCAGATCACTAGAAAGTAGTGCATATTTGTGAAGAAGGGGGTGGTTTTTATCTATTTGTGGCATTCAGGCCTCCTTTACACAGTAACTGATATAAAATCCATTGAATTTTAAGAGGCATGCATGGGTTTGTAATCCTTCAGAAGTCATATGATAAAGAACTATAATTTAAATTCACCTGCACTGTCAGGGTCTCAAAGGTTTGTTAGAGACCATGTTTATATATAAGGTTGTGGAGAAGATTAAAGTAGGGCACAACATCACATGTCACAGAGAGTTGTTCAATCCATCATTGGAAAAATGGAGCCATGCAGTCAATAGTTCCTGAACAGGTTACCAGCGACACCTCAAAATTGTTTAAAACTTTTGAGAATTAAGGTCAATAGATGCACTTCATCTAATTCGACTGAGCTTGAGCTTTTCTCAAAGAAGAAAAAATATGTTCAGTCTTCAGATGTATGCAATGCTGGTAGAGACATTCCACAAAGACTTGGTTCGACAATGTACTGACTCAAAAGGCCTAATGACACACTTTTAAAATGTTTATTTGTTAAAAATCTTTCTTTCATTGGTTTGTCTCATAAAATCCCAATAACAGACTGAAGTTTGTGGTGGCAAAATTATGTGAAATAGCTCATGGGGCATGAACTTGTGTAGTTTGCAAGGTGCAGTAAACTTGGGTGACAGAAAATAAATATATATATATAAATATATTATGCTTCTTTCTGTTAATTTATTGCAGCATCCACTAAAGGGTTTCAGGTTCTCTCCTGGTCTTTGCACTCTACTATTTACCAGGACCCTCTACAGTGAACTTACGTGCGCCACCGGGTTTTTTGTCCACCACAGCAGTTTGATCCTGAATCTGAATGACTGTCTCAAAGTGTACAGCTGAAATTTTATCAGTAAGAAATTCAGAAACTGAGCCTGACTCTGAGAGGGGGTTCTGGTCTACAGACCATGAACCAGCAACCCTGACCCCCTCTCCGCTTTCAGTGTCAGCCTGAGGTTTATTGTGCCTTTCAACAGTGAAAGGGGAAGGCTGGACAGTTTCATGCTTGTCCGTCCAGCGTGGCTCGTGCTCGGTTAGTGGGCACGCGTTACCCCCCGGCCCCATCTTCGAAAACACACCATGTGGAATGCCGCCCCCTATGGGTGTTAGCAAAGAAAAGCAAAAACAATGACTTAAACCAGGCAACCACAATATGTTGCAACTAAATCACAAAACAATAATGGTGCACAACAACAGAAAAAAAACATGAACACATAAACACAATATTCAGCACATCAGCCTGTAAAATACAAAGCAATGTCTTCATCTGACTGGGAGGGAAAATGAAGACAAGATGACCAACAGGTGACATCCATGTGAGAAGGATTTAGGAATATGAGAACATGCACCAACAACTTATGATGTTCAAAAACAATGCCAACAAGGCACTCATTGTTCTGCTATGGTCGTATTTTTATGAACAACATTTTTTCCAACATGACTTTATATTAATGGGAAGATATTTTTAGTTATTTGTTCTTGTTTGGGTGTCTTCTAGGATTTTTTTTTTTTCTTTTATTAAAATTAATAATCAATTTTAACACATGTTGGACAAATAGAAAGCAAAACACATTTACCAAACATCTGCCTGCAAGATAAATACATTGGCATTGCTTCTGAGTGTGTTTCATAAGTACAAAAAGACTCTCAGCTTTAAATCAGCCAGTGAATGACAGACATCTAAAGGCTTTGTTAGTTAGGATGCTGGAGAAAGATTTTGTTAGGAACAGAGAGGTGCTTATTGACAATTAGAATACCTTTGCACATGCTGACCTGCCATTAGAATGTATTTGTCCCCTAATAGACTTCCTCTCATTTTGCTTTTTTGTCACACTTTAATGTTATTACACTAGACACACACCTAGGCCTGATAACTGCCATATCTGTAGAATTAAAAAATCATGTACATAGAATCCATCTGAGACCATGTAGTAGGCTAAAAGATTTCAGAAGAGAAGAGATGAGCAACAAATTCAATGACCTAAATCAGTCTGGATGTTACAAAGCCTGGAAATCAGTTGTGGTCTTCAGCTTGAATACACTTGGGTTATGCAGAAAAAACAATGACCCATTACCCAGGAAGTCTACATCTGAAAGTTCCTAAACAAACCAAATTAATGTTTTGAAATGGCTTACTCGAAGTCCAGACTTAAATTATGAGCCTTTTGTATTTATTGTTTTTTTCCAATAGTAACATTTGTTGGATGATCTCAAACATTTAAGTGTGACAAAATAAAGAAAACAGAAGAAATTTCTTAAAACTTTGCATTGACAAATATAGCATGTTAAAACAATCAGAACAATTCTTTGCTAAGTTAGCTTCAAAAGCAAATTCTAGAACAAGAAAACATGGAGTAGTCTAAAAGATCTGTCAGGGTGTGGAGGGTCCATCTTTTGGTACCTTCAGCACCATGCGTAGACCAACACAATCTCGACCCAGGAAAGGTGAGTGTGAGGAAAGGGGGATTGTGGGAAACGGTGTACCACATTGATCCGGTTTGTAACGACCGCTGAATTGGATCAAGTTGATCCAAAATAGAGGAAGTATACAACTCCTGACCCCAACCTGCTTCAGGCAAAGCAGGAAGTGAGGAGTCTGTAGGGTGGATGCAGCTGAACAGGGTGGTGTAGAACAAAATTTTGGAGTGACAGAGTGGGAGAGTGTGGGAGTGCAGATGAAGATCTGAAAACACTTTTGACAAAATAACAGTTTCACTATTATTGTTGTTCTTCCATCACTTTTCCCCAGCAAACTAAATACGTTTCTGAATTTGGGATCAATAACTAAAGAGATGTCAAAAGTCACACTATTGAGTGCATTCAGGAGACATTTTGTAAACAAGTGATCTATTTTCACCCAGTTAGTTAACTCTTAATTTATTTACCGGTATTCCTACTAAATACAAAATATAAAATATATAGTTCAAATGACAATTTTACGCAAAGGGTTGAATAATCTAATATTTCCAGTATTTCTGACTATTAACATAACAGTCTATCCCGTGACTGATGTTTTTTCACTTACCAATCGCAGCTTTTACTTCCACTGGTTCTGATATTGGGGAGAACTGGCTGAGCCCTGCGGCGTTCACAGCCCTCACCCTGAACACGTACTGCTCTCCAGTAATCAACCCATGGCAGATGAACCTGCAAGACAGTAAATTGAATTTATGATCCATAACAGATGCTGATTTGTATCTGATTAATATCAGAAGAGTATAAAAGAAGTAGTTTTACCTTGTTGCCCTAACAGGCTTGTTGTTGCATGGCTCCCACACATCGCTCCCAACAATACTACACTCAATGTAGTACCCCACCAAATCTTTGACATCCTTAGACGCCTCCCAGCTCACCACGACGGATGTGTCTGTGTTTCTGGTGGGGACGACCTTCCCCGGAGCCGATGGGATATCTGCGGATGAGATCGTTTCATATCTTTAGGCTACTATATTTATTTACATAATGATGTTCATTACTCTTAAACACCAATAAGTTAGAAATACTATTAATGGTTTCAAGATGAGCAGAACTGATTAAGGATTTAGAGTTAATATAAGAGTTGACAGGAAGTGTGTTTAAGGTGTTTCTTTGGCTCCATGATGTCAAAGTTAGACTTGGTTATTTATAAATATACTTAGATTTTTAGAGGGAAAGATGAATTTTTATACATAAAAAACATCTGGGTTATGTCTTTATCGAGAATACTGGGTTTATGCTGTTCTGCTGGTAGTTTTAGAGAAACATTGGGTGAAATATGTGACCTACTTTGGCAAATCAAATAATACACATGATTACTGTAATGATAATAAAGGCTTTCCATTGGATAATAAAAAGGGTGTAAATATTTTCAAAGTAAGAAAAACAAAAACAGAGATTTGTTATTATTATTATTTCATTGTATCCACATCTCCACTATTAATGCATGCATAATTTGCATTCAGAAACAAGTTTATTGGTTGAATTGAAATTTAAATCTGCTAAAGGTATGAGAATTTTTAAGTCAACTGTATGTTGATCAAAACCTACAGTTTTAATCTACCTAGATCTAGTTGAACCAGATCGAGCTTAGCAAAGTGCCCCAAATTATTTTGTTTTTAACTGAACTTTTAGTCAGGAAAGTGTTTGACTCCGGGATAAAGATTCCACAAAGACATTGTTAAACAAATTAAAGGCATCTGTGATACTATGTGCCAGAAAAAATATATGTCCTGCAAGTTCCTGTGTCTTCTGACCAAGCTTGTCGCCCACAGTGATGGCTTCAGTTGGCTCAGACGGTTCGCCGACACCAGCAGAGTTGCAGCAGCGGACACGGAACAGGTAGGACTTTCCCTCAGCAAGATCAAACAGAGCGAAGCGAGGAGACTTGACTGGGATCTCTGTGTTCACCCTCTGCCAGTTATCTGTGCCCGAGACACACTGACAAACAAAACCGATAGCAACAAACAGATTTTAAAATTTAAAAATTGCAACAAAAAATAAGTTTGCTAATATTCACCTTCTCCACATAGTACATGACCCCTTCAAGGCCCTTCTCTCCAGGAGGCTTCCAGCTCAGGACCACATAGTTTTTGGTTGCCTCAGTCACTTGCAACTCACGAGGTTTGCCAGGAACAATGCCCTCTAGACATAAAAGGATGAGTTGGATGGGCCCCAATCCTCAGGTAAGCAACATGACATCCAGTACTGTGACTTTCTTACCTGCAGGCTCCTCCTCTGTGACAATGATTTGGCCGGTCCAGGGTGCAGAAGTGCCTGACAGAAATGTCATTGATTATATTTTGATGTTTACCATTTCCTGATTTTTATTCATCTTCCATTTTCAATATTTTCTACTTGCTTACCTTCAAACTGAGAAGGGCTTAGCTGTAGTTTTCCTTTTTCTCAGCATGTTTTACTTTTATAAGATCATGAATCTCAATGAATTTAGCTCTTTTACCAAAGTTTTTTTTACCACTGACATAGTAAAGCTGGATCCCCTGGGTATAGTACCTCTCATGCGGGCTCGATCGGCCGGATCCATTGCTGCCACCGGTTCAGAGACCCGAGACGGGTGGCTGATCCCGGTCTTGTTGACAGCTCGGACTCGGAAGATATAGGAACGACCCTCCACCAAACCAGTGACGGGGAAACGGGCAAACTTGACCGGAGTGTCATTGCACTGAACCCAGTGAGTTGTTCCAACCTCACATCTGTTCATAACAACACAACCGCAGAATATTAAACTGAATTGACAATATAGTTTTACTTGCAGCTTTACTTTTGATAACCATAAAATTACAAGAATTGTTTTATGTCATAGCCTTGAATAAAACATTTTGTGGTTAAGGTCTGTCATCTTACTGAGGTAACAATTTTTTAAATTTCCTCCTCTTTTAGAGGTTCTAACATGTTTGAGGCTAACATACTTTATCTGCTACTGCATTACACAGAAGTACAAATGCAACTTCTGTGATATTGTGTCTTAGTTGTTATTCTTTTTTGATTTTTTTTTTACCAGTAATATGGGAAATCTGTGGCCTGTAATTTTGCACTGTTTTGCTTACGTTTCAATAATTACTCACTCAAGGTTAGTATGAACCACATCCTTTTTATTTTGAAACATTTTCCTTTTGGTAGTATTTTTATTCTTAAAAAAGATTATTATCTATAGACTATCAGCAACGTGAGCATGTGACATAGTGCATTGTAGGATTAGCTAAGCTAACATAACCAGAGCAAAATTACAAACCTGTCAACAAAGTAGCCCAAGATGGCGTTTCCTCCCTCAACAGCTGGTTGCTTCCAGGTAACAATAATGTAATCCTTGTTGGCATCCAGACAGCGTACGTCCAGTGGGGCTCCAGGAGCACCTTCCACCTCTGCATCTGCATCTAAGCATACAATATCACCATGATAAGTATGTTTATAATGTATTTCTTTATGTTCCAGGCACTAGAATCGCCAAGCAAAGGGAATAATTAAGCTTTTGGGTATTAATGTATAATTTCATTTGACTATTCTACAAGTTATATTCGTGAATACTTGTTCAGTCAATGTGCTTTTTTGAAGCAAGTGGGAGTTATGGCTATCGCATTGACTTTTAGTGCTGCTTTCTAAGTGCTTAATTATCAACGATAATTTTCAGAAATATTTTGTTTTTTATATCTGGCGTATCGTGAAATAACTACTTTGGCCAATATTCCAGACACCTGTTAACATGTCAAAGTCAGCATAAGTTAATTTCAAGGCTAAAGCTCATTCACGTTCATGACAGTAAACAACAGTTTGACATTATCTGTTACTGCAAATTCTGAAACAATGAATATTTCGAGGGGTCAAATGTTCAGAGGGAACAGTTGCTCGTAAAAAGGGTTTAAAATATTCAACATTTGTATTATTAATTAGCAAAAATATACTTTGCATACTTTGTGAGGCAGATAACATCAAATATCCAAGTTAGCACATTGAGTAATTTGAGCAGCGTGTCCTTTCTTTCTGAAAGCCTTTATTAATCTCACAGCTCTTACAGCCAGACTCATTCCATTAATAAACCCTCTTAGAATATTATAACTGCAGCCAAGACCAGAGTGTTTTTGTCATGGAGATCATACCTTGCCTCTCCTTTTTCTGGGCAACCCTGAGCTTGCCACAAGGGAGAAATAAGGGTCTATTTTCATAACCTCTTCATGCTCAGCATGACTGGTGTGCAGATGCTGAAACCATGTTTGACAGGATGTCTCTGAAGGCAACAAAGATAAGCTCAACTGACCTGTTTTTTCCATGGCATTCAAACACATGCCAGAGACTTGACGCTCAGCAGTGCCTCCATTAGAGATATCCTATTTAAAACCACTCAATGACATTCAGACACTGATAAATAAACAGTGTCATTATCAGGTGCCGGTGAGTGTGGTGTTGTGACTGTGACCTTGATCTCCTGAGACACAATCCACTGAGTTAAGCTTGGGTTGACGTAGATTACAACTATTTAAGTTATGTAAACAAATAACATGTGTTGGGTTTGTTGCATTGTTTTGAACATATGTGGATCAAATTTAGCCAAAACACACAATTAAAACTTCACCTCTAACGTTTTCTGATAAAATATCCTTAAAAGAGGTTTACCTTTGACAAACGCATAGGCAGAGTAGGTCTCGTATCCAGACTTAGTGGCGACTCGCAAAGTGTACAGGCCCTCGTCCTCCTTGTTAAGGTGAGTGAGTGTCAGCGTGGCTCGGTCTCCACTCCAGTGCATGTGGGTCCATTTAGATGGAGACAACAGCACATCTGAAAGACACAGCATGGAAGGTGGTGATTGCATTTATAGTAACGTAAACTGAAGATACCAGGTGGACGAGGGTTTAAAAGTGAGCCAGTGTAGTAATACGTCTCTACCCACCATCTCTGTACCACTGAACTTCCGGCTGGTAGCGGTGGAGAGCTGGGTAGATGATTACTGTGCAGCCCAAACTCATGGTCTCCCCCTCTCTTCCAAACGACACTCCAAACGTATCAACGATGTGAATCTGGAACGTGATGCCATACTCGGAAACTGGGCCGACTGGAGGCAAAGAAGACAACTAGTTATTGGAAACTATATGTTGTGCATGACATCTAGATATCTTTTCATGCTGCTTACTATATTTAATTTGACAGTAGAGTAAAAGGAATAAAGTAACAACGAGATTAGACTTGTTGGAAAGTGTCCTGTCTCCAACAACGGTACAGAAATTTTAAAACCAATGCGGGAAATAAACACTTACGTCTGGGCACTGGCAGTGTTTCATCAATTTCACCTTTGAACCCTATGGAAAAGAGCAGGAGCTGCTATAAATACTTACAGTACCAGCACACAGTGTTGTATGTAAGTCAGGATGAACTGTATGTACAGTATTTTAAGAAAATATTACAAGAGCATATATCTAGTTTTGACTTTTAAATATGCCTTTAAATAATTTTATATGTGATTATGGGGGTTGTGATAGTGCTGAGCTTCGGTGAAACCTACTTTTGACAACGACAGAGGCAAATGCAGACTGCTCTCCTTGCGAATTCATGGCAGAAACACGATACTGGGCAGTGTCATCAAAATCACATCTGCAAGATGAAACCATTAATCAGTGTGCATAATATGTACATAACATCAATGAGGGATTCACAGGTTTGGCGCCCTTTCTCTGTAACTCCAGCAGCAAACCTCTTATGTATATACTGTATATACATAATACCAACGATGTGGGCCCCAAGCCATAAAGCATCCCAAAACTCTGAGCCAGGAATACGCTGGCAATAACTAGACACCACTGGTGATGTCATTTCCATCCAACGCAATGGGGCCGCTGTACTTGAAGGTACGTGTCGGGTGAAGTATCAGAAACTGAATCTGATGTTGGCACATACAAAATATGCAGGAAATTCAGCCCACCTTGTGAGTTTGGTTGTTTACGTAAGAAGCAAAATGTGACCTATGGATGGGTCCAGAGTTCCAACCAGGCTGTACCCAGAGGTATTTAATGGAAATGCATATAGACAGTTTAGAATAATGCTTTACATGATCTTTCCTTCTTTCCATGCTAACTAGTTAATTAGCTAGCAAGATTTAGAGAGGAAGTCATCTAGTTAGATAAATAGTGTGTTCAGCTTGTACTCTAAAGATAAGATGTGTGCATTTTAAGTCACAAACACCAAAACAAGTTCCTCACAAACCATGAAATCACTTTCTAACATGGGCACTGTGTCAACAAAAAGTGGCGATAATTTCATATGCAGATTTTTTCTGAAATGCTTCAGTGTATTTCTCTAAACAAAATTTAAATTCTCACTCTATCTCAGTCCCATTTGCTACATGAATTTGGCTGAGTTCCTACAAACAAGTGTTTAACTCCAATAGACAGACATGTTATTGTTGTAATCTAGTTTGCATATGGGTCGTATGAACATAGTCTGACAGTGAACAACATTTCTTCATTATGAAATCTTCATAGTGAGGAGATGTACAAACTTTCAATTGGGTAAATTAATTTATATTTTATTTTAAAACAAATATTCACATATTAATACTAACTAACAATATTGTCCTCATGAGCAACTGATGTATTATGCCTTTGTGTGATTTCAGGCATTTAAGTGAGAATAACTGAGGGTGCCCTAATTTATTCCTCCCCAGAAATTGCTTTTTCAAACCACATTTTATAGGAAACCCACTAAATATGTCATGGGATGTCCTAACATTCTTGCTATACCTGTTTACGTTATATCAACCATGTAGTAATGTTTTTATTTTGTTGATTCAAGAACATTCATTTTGTTAAGAGGTGGTTAGCATTGTTCTTCTTGTAAGTATTATCCTGTGGAAAGTAACTTACATCCCTGTAAGTCTGTATATAAAGAACTATATAATTGGTTTTAAGTTTGACAGGGGAAGCTACACTTACTTGTTAATCTCCAGCGAGTGCACATTGTATCTGCTCTCCAGTTTAAACTTGCCAGGATTGGCAAGTGGGTCAATTGCCACATTGTTTTTGTACCTTAGATTAGGAGGTAGGAAACATGACAGAAGACAGATAAAAAGAGAAGACTTAAAAGAGCCAGGAAAGAGAATTTTGAGAATGTTCATAAGGAATTAGAAAGAGGTCAGGAAATCCAGGAATGACTAGAGGTTATGTTCTAGGTGATTTATGTCTGTGGCCTACCAGATGACCCTGGGGTCAGGCCAGCCGCTGACAGTGCAGTGCAGCCGCACACACTGCTTCTCCCACACAGTGTGGGAGCGAGGTTTAATCACAAACTCCGGGGTGTGCATCAGGCTGTCTTCGTTCATCCTCTTGAAGTGTTCCTCGTGTTCATGGATCTAAACATAGCAGAAGAAAAACATTCAGGATAATTTCACCTTTCCCACCAGTGAACATCTAACCCTAACAAAACAAGGCTCCATAAATGCAGCAGGAATTCACATTGCATACCCAAACAGTGCAAATTCTGCACGTCTTTTAATTTCAGATGCACATGCAAGCCTTGATGCAGCAGCATGTGTTTTAAGAGTGAGTGCAGTGCATGATTTTGAATATATTCTAATTTTAGCTGGATGTGTGTGGCTACATGCCATCCAGCACAAGACCACAGGGACTCTGCTTCCATGTACCTCAAGAAAAGCAATCTCCTTAAGAATTTGTCACCCACTAGTGAGCTTGCCTGGCAGAGTAGAGACAGATAAAGGCTCTAAGGGTGGTAACTCGTGTTTCTAATGCTTGTTAAATGGCCCAGCTACTACTTCACATAATCACTCAGATATATAAATAACTTTCTTGTGCAAAATGATGTAAGAAAATCTCCTTTACCAAATGCATTCAACATTACTTTGCTTTTACCGTCTCATTAATTATATTAAGGAGTTTAACGATTCTACAGGATGAGTTGAATCTTCATCAGCACAGACTAAGCATCTGCATGAATTTAAATAGTACTTGCATTGATTCTGTAACAGTATGTACAGATATTATTGCTAGTGTGCATTCAGCTAAAACTGGATGCTTACCTACAGTATGTAAAAAGTGACTGTCATTATCTGACTTTCAGCCATACTAAATGTTTCCTGTTTCAGGTCAGTGAGGATTAACAATATGTTTTGTGTTTGGCAAATCCCAGAATAATAAAAAGATTGAACGTTTTATTAGTTTTATTAGTTTCTTTAAACTCCAAAGTTTAAATACATTTCCTTAGTATTTGGTGGAATTGGAATGGGATCAGTGCTTTGGTATTCACTAGTCTAAGCATTAACATTGCTACTTGTAACTAATTTAGCACTATGCTTGCTTAGTGTTATTTTCCATTGGAGCTTTAACTTCTTGGTTGATGTCTTAAAATATTGCTTAAATACCTCCACATGGTGTTCTTCACGCATGACTCTGAAGCAAGGTCTGTCCTTGAGTGGACATTCAAACTGTAATCCGGCTTATGTTTTTTTTTTAAAAATGGAATGGGATCAGTGCTTTGTTATTCCCTGGTCTAGGGATTCACATTGCTTAGACGAGGGAATAACAAAGCACTGATTCTACTCAAAACGGAGTGTAAGACCACTCCTTTTTGATTGGTCTTACAGCCCATGTTGGTACTGGATTTGCTTCACTGTGGATAATGACGCTTTCTTACTAGCTTCAGCCTGCCTCTTTACAAAGTCTTCAGCATCTGTTCTTGAGTTGATACACAAAACACATTTATCTCCCTCCTAAACGGTATGATGGCTGGGCATTCCTATGATATTTATACTTGTGTTAAAGTGTTTGAAGAGATTAACCTTGAGGCATCTGGAAATTCTGCTCAAGGATGAAACAGACATTTGGAGGGCCACAGTTTGTGATATTTTGCCTATGACATCCACAAGTAGTGTGGACAGAGTCTCCCTGAGGTGCTGCCCTAAAATACACCTACATGTGTTTCTCCATTCAGCTCAGGTGTGGTGATTTAACTGATCAGAAGTTCACAAAGACATGAAATGATCACCCTGGAAAACCTCACATTGTTGAAATGCATAGTAATCATAGTGATCTTAGTGAAAGGAAACTTCTGAATTTGAAGATAGTAATAAAAACAACATCTATAAAGTATCACTCTATTATTCTGGCATTTAGATTATTCTCATTATTCTAACTGACCTAAAACAGGAAAAGCATAGCCTGATTTTATTGACTATGGCAAAAATTGGTTATCTGAATACCAACATGACATGGCACTGACCCGTTTATTCAGAGAGATGCGTTCAGCCGACTCACGCATGGCCTCCTTCCTGGAAATCACCTCTGACCTCTCCATCTCCAGACCACTCGTAAACAAGTCCCTGCGGGCCATGTATGCTGCCGTGTCTCTCACTCTGGCCTCCTCTGTGTCTGACAATCCCGTAGCAAACTCTTGACTATTGGTGTCAGTGGAGCAGAACCAGGAATGGGTTTAGAGGAGTAAGAATTAACATAACTGAAATAGCTCAAGATAGTGCGGAACTTTCTATGTGGTGAACGTTTTGTTACCTGCCCCTGAAGATGGGCACTACATAGCCGATGATTTGGTTCTCTTTGTCAAGAGCCAAGTAAGATGGCTTGGATCGCTTGGGTAAGGGGCTTAATCTGTTCTCCTCCAGTCCCGAGTGAGAAGACACCTTAAGTCTGAGACAAACACAATAGCATCAGTCTGGCACAACCCAGACAGTGCAACATTTTATAAAACAATGTAAAGGTAAAGGTAAAGCGAGGAATTGATTAGCAGTAGGTTAACATGAAATGATGGAGAACGTTTAGTCTTTATTGCAGCATATTTATACCTACCAAAAACAGTTTGATTGAATTAGCTCCAATCTACCATAATGAAAAATAAAATTAAGGCCTGACTAACTCACTAAAAACTTCCAAATCCTGAGATTGAAACAGCTAATCCGCTTGAAATTGCAAGAAAATCAAGAGGAATGAATACGACCAAGACGTATTGCCTTAGTTCACTTTTTAGCTTCTCTGTTTACAATGTTTCCATTCAAAACAATACATTTCTGTCCACTGCAATCCTGGTTAAACTCTGCTCTGTTTAGTTTTATTGGGGACTGTGATTGTGTGGAAGTGGGGTTTGGTATTTGAAGTATGCGATAAAGCAATCTCTACAAAGTAGGGCAATCAGTTATGAGCAGCTCTCTTTTTCCATGTCTGTCTTGGTCAATACCCTTTGAATAACTTGTGCATTCATTTGACTTTCCAAGATAAAACTTGTAAAAAGATCCCAAAGAACAACTTTATTCACAAAAAATGTAGTCATTTGCCATTGTTTAAAGATATTGGTACAAATGGAGCTATCAAAAGTGCTGGGTAAAATAAGCATTGTGTTGGTAGGTAAATCGGGGCAATAATTGGTCAACTTCATAACCCTCCTCATTTTATCCTTAGTCACCACAGCACCATTTTTTTTTTGTGCCAATGAACCAATCTTCTAAAATTTTGGCTATGAGATGATGTTTAAAGACCCTGATCTTGTTCACACTCAGCAGGTTGGCTTGTCACTAAGCTGTAAGCTTTGATGCACTAGGGAAAGGAAAAGCATAGCGTACTCCTCCCAAATGTTTTGAGTCTGAATAAGCTCAAAATCATCTACAACATTTCTCTCATTATTTCAATTAATTCTTATGTAGTCTTTAATATTTTTGGGAACATATCGCACATTAACACAATGAAACACATACAAAAACTATTTTGTCTTTAGAAACACCTTCAGAAACACTGCCAAAACAATCAATACAAATGTGATCTGGTGGTGAATTTTTAGTTACTTTGGGATGAATGTGTTAAATATTAGTCTCATTTTGTATGAAAACACTCGCTGCATCTCAGGAATAGCATTCAAAGACCAGCATGCAGTACACCAACCAGTTTTGAGTTGATACTGACAGGAATAATCTTCAGTTTTGAATGAAGGCTCGTCAAAGTGAAATTAGGAATAAGTAAGAGGGATAAAAAGTGGTTACTTGGTGTAAAGGAAAGATGATCCCAAAGCTCTGACTGGGAAGAGTTCCAGTAGGGTTGATGGAGGTGAACCAGCTCAGCTGGGGTGGGGAAGGCAGAGGTGTTAGAAAGGTAGTAGGGTTTTCCTTGGATATTGTAGTTAACAACCCCAATCTTCTTCATCCTCCTTCTTACCCCCTGCTGCTGGAGGACAGGCTGGTTCCAGCAGAGTACCTGCTGCTGGACTGGTAGTGCCTCATTTTAGACTCTGCTTCCGTGCTACGGTAGCTACGGTCGTAGTGGCGATGGTGCTTCTGGTAGAAGGGTATTGATCCAGACATGATGCGGCCCAGAGATTCTTCTTGTTTTTCTGTTTGTCACGTTAGTTCAGTTAGACAGCAGGTTCATCATCTTTTATTCTCTGCTGTTGCACATAAATTTAGCTTTCATGATAACAAAAAAACATAACTGTAGCTTAAACACTTCTAGATGATTTGATTTAAAAAGAGAGGCTCAAGCATCAAGAAACTTGCAGCATCTGCTTCAAAGACATCCGTTTCAGACAGTCAGGCACTTCATTGACATGCTTAATCAGACATATGCACCAATTACAACCTGGCAAGCTGCATTCTCATCCCCACAGGAGTCCACTTACCCTGTACAAAATCCCTCAAACTCCAACCTTTTCAGAAAAATAAAAGATCCAAATCCACTCTTTACAGCTTGATAGCCCAGCAAACCCACAGGTAGGTGCTTACAGTGCTGCGGTCTACACAACCAAAATAATGTTGGCTCAGGCCAGAGTGTCCAAGCTGCAGTCGCGGCCTTTTAAGGAGAGGGTGGAGATAAATATAGCTGGGAGCCGAGTCGACTCTGATAGTGGAACACATTTATGGGTGCAGGTCTTCATGCCAGTAACTGTGGTGTGAAGGTAAACATAAATCTGCTTTTAAAGTTAGTCCAATGACTGATTGAATATTCCCCAATGATTCTCTAAGCTGATGCACTTTTACATTTTCCTAATTTACCATCTGCACTGTGGCCAACTGTCTGTCAGAGTTAGTTAACCTTCAGCAGCTTTTGTCCTGCTTTTTACTCCAGCAGCCTCAGCTGTGACTGATGCTAACTTTAGCTATGCTATTGTTACTCTTTCACATTCAACAAATACCAGTCACTATGTCACTCTCTTTTTCAGCCTCTCTCATTGCTAGAAGAGCATGAATGTCCCTTCTTGTCCCCAGCAGTCAGCAAAAAAAGACTAGATATCAAAGTGATCAATATTCATCAGTGTATTGTATTGGGATTTTGTGTCACAGATCATCACAAAGTTGCGCATATTTGTGAACTGGATCAAAAATATATATATATATATATATATATATTTTTTATAGAAACTAAAAAGTGTGTTATGAATTTGTGTTCCATATTGAATCAAAACTTTGTGTAAGATGAAGATGGTCATGTTTACTTAAGCTCAGTTAGACTGGTTGTCTCTGTACTGCGTTTTTCAGTCTTGCCGTTCAAAATGTTGACTTTGTACTTAGAACTGATCCCATGTTTAAAAGAAATATTTTGTTCTTACTTTACAAAGAAGTACTATTTGCATTGGTCTGTCACAAAGCAAAATCCAGCAAAACCTGGAGAAAATGGAAAAGAATTAAGGGGTATAACTTCTTTCAGAAAGCACTGTGTTTGATGTTGGATTAAACAGATTGACATATCTTTCCCTTTGATTAAAGCATCCAACAGCAGGTGAACAGATTTAGTTTAGGTGCCGGAGATATTTCAGCGTCATCCTGGAAATTAACTCAAGTGTCCGGTAATTTTCCATCCGACAACATTTCCGATGCTTTTGTTTAGGGACCTTCCATCTTTTCTGGCCTTTATCCATCACATTCCCACATAATACAAGGGTCAGCATGACAGCATAGCTAAAATGTTGTGGCGTTTGGTATTTGAAATGTGAAATGTGAGCCCATTAAAAGAAATCAACCAGCCATTAAATGTGGGAGGTCACCCGAGACACAAAAAGGACAACATAGCTGGAATTTGTTTTGTTTTGATTTGATATAATGAGTTGTGCACTCTACAAATCTAACTTTTGTGGGAGAGTCGGAAAAACCATCAAAAACACTGCTAGTAGTTTGCCTCAAGCTAGGTAAGGGACACAGCAGGCATGTGTAGTAAGGTCTGTGTGTTGTGATAGAAAGCTAGCACCGCACATCGCCTTTAACGCACCATTCCCATGGTGACACATGGTGGTGGCAGCATCTTGTTCTTCTTTCACTGCAGGGAAAGGGAAGTTGCACCAGGTAAATAAACTGAACACAATGTGTTGCACAGTTTTTAAACGCTTATTTAGAGAACATTTAACACCACATCAACACCTTTTTATGTTGGTTTATCACACAAAATAATAAGAAAGTACAATGTATTTCGACAAAAGGATTTTTTTACACTTTTGCACAAAATTGCAATAGGTCTAAACATTTGATTTATGTGTGGGTCAAGAACAAATTAATTATCTGTTTTGGATTAAAGCAGCAGTGTTACTGTAGAAATGATCATTTCTACAGTAACACTGTAGAAACTTACAGTGCTGAACTGTAAGTGAAAAACAGGCAGAATAATTATTTCATAACATCACCAAGGACAGTTAGTTTTCGTTTTCCTGCTACAACGGCGCACCCTAATGGTTAAATTTGAGACAAAAATTACAACGATAGAAATTCAAAGCTTTAAAGTCTTACACACAGTAAGGAAACATGTTTCTATAGACAATGGATTGGACAATGGAAGTATTTGTGCAGAAAATGTGCTGCATTAGCTGGTATGTGGAACAGTCAGTAGTGAAGCAGTGAAATATACAGATTGTGCAAACCCAGTATCAGACAAGTATGCTTACATGTGCTGAACTATAATGCCCAAACATCCACTGTGTTTACCCATTTATCCTATAGAGTCTCAGGGTACTGCTAGTGTTCATTTCCAGTGGTCATAGGGCAAGAGGTAGAGTTCTCCCTGAACAGCTCACCACTTCATCACAGGGCAACACAGAGACAGCATAAACAGATGTGTGTTTTGGGGCAGTGAGAGGAAGTCAGAGACCCTTAGGATGACCCATCCAAGTATTGTGAGAACATGCAAACTCAATGCAATCATTCGAATCCATGTCTTTGCTGCAAAGCAATAGTGCTACTAACATGCAGCACAAATATTGGATATTTTTGCAGCACAAAGCTCAATAGAACACTTTTTTACAGATGCAAGTTTATTGGTTGTTACTACAATATGCTTTCTATGTGTGTCTTTATGTATTTTTCAGGAATCAAAGTCACGCATCTCTTTAACTTCTTTAAAATCACAATATGCCAAGCTGGAAGCAATAGTCCTCCAAATAAAGTTTGAAAAGAAAAAAAAAGCGACCTTCATACGTCCTCTTAATTTGCATTTGCTCTATTGTTGTACTGAGCTACTGGGACAAATTGGAGAGGAACATTTCCCCTTTTAAAATAATAAAAAAATCTCCAGCTGAAACTAGTTTGGTAAAGGCAACCATTTGCAATGACCAAACAAAGACAGATAAAATGATAACATACAAACTAAAAAGCACTTGACCAAAACTACTTGTATCAAAAATAAAATCAGCAGGTCACATATCACAGCACATGTCCAACTCTGTTGTTATTATACTAGAGATTAGTTAGACATAAAAGACAGATGTGGCTTATTTTAAACACTGAGTCAACCACATGTCACGTTTAAAGCATGGAAACTCTAAGCCTCTTCTGAAAACAATGACTGCTGAAACAACAGTTGTCTTACTCATTGCTGGACAGGCAGCAGCTATAAATATCCATCATGACATCATTTTTTCAGTTAATGCTCTCAATTAAACAAATGAACAAGCAATTTTTAATTTCTAATCTTCTTCAAGTAATGTCATGTCTTATTTGGGGTAAAGAAAAAAAAAATTGACAAATAAGTGTTTAAGGTTACATGATACATCCTGACAGCAACATATAGGACAAAAAATCTCCTAGCAGGTTTAGAACACAAAAAAATGTTTTAGGAAACACAACAATGGGGATATGCATATGTAGATATACATGTATTTCATAATACATGTATTATGAAATACATAATACATAAGATAATATGAATATACATTCATAAGATATTTTATATTGTGGATATTTGGAAAAACAACACCAAATCTAGAGAAGCCAGTCTTGTGTCTTTCTGCATGTTTCTGTGCTTGTTTAAGTTCTCTCCAGGTACTTCAGCTTCTTACCAAAGTCCAAAAACATGACAGTTAGGTCAGTTCTCTAAATTGCTTTCAGGTATGAGTGTGTGTGTGTATGTGTGCATGGTTTGAATGTTATTCTACTACATTCTTTTGTTCCACCTAACTTTCCATCAATACGCTGGGAAACAAAACTTGGTGAATTTTTAGAGACCTTACCTTTTGATGTTTACCCATTGGTGGAGGATGTCAATATCTCCTGGACACATGTCCATAACATTCTGTTCAGATTTCTGTTCAAAATTCTTTATTATTCAGTCTAACATAATATTCAGATTTTCAGGTGAACTAAAAGTTGAGTTTTCAATAACTAGCATTAAAAAAGCAGAATAAACTCACAAAATTTGTGTGCAATGAGTCCATATGTTACATGAATTTTATATTTTGATTTTGATCACTGAAATAAATTAACTTTTCTATAACATTCTAATTTATTGAGACGCATTTATATTTGACTAGCACAGGAGGACTATTTAAATTTTTTATCTCGATTTAGGAATTGCGAAAGACAAAGGAGGATATCTGCTTCCTTTCCTTAAAAGGGCATATCCAAGAATGTCAAGGAAGCGTTTATGGGGAGTTACACTTTTTCAACTGGGGTAAGGTTGAGAAATTCCTACATTATTTTCCGTATAAACTCAGCTATTCAAGTGAACTTCTATAAGTACGTTAATAAAATCAATCATTTTAAACCTTTTTATAAGTGAAAGGTATTTACATTTGTTTTATAACGAGAAAGAATTGTATTATAAACGGTGGTCACCCCCATATTTATGTACTTGGTTTGTTCCGGTGTTCAGCTCTGAACCCACAGCATCAGGAAGTAAAGGGCGGTGGTTGAGAAACGAAGCAGCAGCTGATTAGCTTAAACATTATTTCCCCGTAAGAAGGTAAGAAAGCATTTAAATTGAGGTCTAAACATAATTTAGGAATACAAAATCTCCTTTACATATCTATGTTGTATTGAAGTTGTATCCTTTTAAGCTTAACTAGAAAATAACGCCAAAATGTATGGTTTTGTCGTGCTCGGCTAAGACCAATAATAACAGTTAGCGGCACAGCTAACCTCACGCCAGCTAACATTATGGCATAACGTTTTTAATTTGATTATTTAGCTACCGGGTACCGTTTGAAAAGGTGGTTGTTTGCTTAAACTGTTAAAGAATATTGCTGTAGTAATCTTCTGCTCGCGTTTATTGTGCTTACTTTATTGTTTAAACTAGGCCGCAAAGCACTTTTTGAGATTGGAAAAGGTAACAGGTTTGACGACCTGCTAATTGTTGGTTACCGCTGTTTATTAATAAGAAATTATATAAAAGTCACGTTTGTGACAGTTGGACATTTGTGCAAAGATACAAAATAAAGGTAGATAATAAATGTGTCAATAGTTATTGTTGTATTTGTGAAATCAGTAGTTTGATGAGGCACTATTAAAAATAGGTTTAGAGCACTCATTGAAATTTGTTTAAATTGATCTTATCTGAATTAATTAGGTTGTTTTACTTTTTTGTGTCCAGTTCTTAATTGCTCATGCTGTAAATACAGTTTAAGCGCCTTTTACAGACAAAACTACCGCATGTCTCAATGACATGAGACTTTGCCTTTCAGAGTCTCATGTCGAGACAAAGCTGTGGAAGTCTGCATTCCAGACATTTCCTGATAAGGGCATCCGTCCTCACATCAGTAACTTTCCCAGTGAAGGCAGCAGGCTAACCAACCTAGAAAGCTGAGCAACATTTCCATTTTTAGCTCAGCCAGGGACGCAACTCCAGGGATTTACTGCTAGGGTATTAAATTGCACAGCCTCTGAGATAGATATGGCATCACACAATTTCATTTTGAGTAGCAGCATGATCTGGTGCACCTTTTAATCATAATCTTTTTCTGCAACTGGTCTGAACCATTTGAGTTGGCCAGTTTGTAAAATCACATGCTGATGTGAATATTTACAATTTTTAATGAGGTTTATACATTTGGAGCATCTTACTGGTGCTTATTATAAGTCTATAACCAATTTTTAACTACACAAATATTTAGAGAAAACAATTGTAAAAACAAAAAATAGACCTATTTTTTCTTTTTTTCATTTATTAGATTTCAGAGTGGATTACTAATATGCAACTATTTGTAACTGATTGTCATACTTCCATCCTAATACTTCTCCACCAGGCAAGTCAGATGACTTTAATTTTAAGAACCTTTTGTCTTTTTAAAACATCAAGCTTTAATGATCCACTCTCTCCTTTTTGTTTTGGGGAATTTTGATGACGGCGTTACACCACATTCAAGTCTGCCATAACTCATGGTTTATTTTCTTTGTATGGATAAAGATTCTGAAAAATTATTTCATACTTAAAAGAATCTTTTTGAAAGAAAAAATACAAAGATAATTTCAGATATACTCATATGGACCAGGCCTAGACACCTTAAAGTTGTTTTTTGCTTATTAAACCACAATTTATTTCTGTTAGTTGGACAGTTTTTGTTTTTGGTGTATTCAATGTTATATAAAAAAGTAGGTTTGTTTTCACTATTTGATCTGCAGCTCAAGGGGTGAATATTTTTTTATTTATTTTTTGCACTGTAACTGGCTTATCTGTTTATCTTTTTATTTACTCAGCGCTCCTTTGTCATCCCACTGATCTGAGCTATAACAATATTGTGTTTCTACTTTTCCAGAAATATACTAAACCAGCCACAATGTCGAGCAAAAGGGCAAAGGGAAAGACCACCAAGAAGCGCCCTCAGCGCGCCACCTCCAATGTCTTCGCCATGTTTGACCAGTCCCAGATTCAGGAGTTCAAGGAGGCCTTCAACATGATTGACCAGAACCGGGATGGCTTTGTCGACAAAGAGGATCTTCATGACATGCTCGCCTCACTGGGTGAGTAAAATGTAGTAATTAGTGGTTTTTTTGAAACATAACTTAGTGAGACTCAGTTTTTGCAAATAATGCTACATTAGTTAATATAGTTTTGGCTCTTATTGCAAGCAATAGTATTACATTTCCATGCCTGTTTGTAAATGAACTGTGGTGTGCTTTGGACTGTGAGTGGCCACACCTTTAGCAGACAAACTGATCGGATGAGAAATTAGCTCTGGTTTCGAGCCATAGTGGCTCTTGCAGTTCATTTTTAAAAGCAAACTTGAGATAATTTTGTTTTAGCTTCTAGTAATGACAATGACTTTTTCCCAATTGAATATTTACTTAATGGAGTCATCAGTAATTGTTTTTCTCTTTCTTGTTGCTTTAGATTTTTTAAAATAAAGATTAAAATTGAATTAACATATTCCCAAGGTCTTAAAACTGCCTCAGTTAACTACATATGTCCATTTTATTTCTGCTCATGTTTAGGCCAATTCATTGTGTTATTGTGTCTTGATTATGAATGTTTTTAAAGCCCTTGTGTTTGCCTATTTGTTCCTGTCAATCAGTATTGTTCCCACTCATAAAACCGATAAAACAAAGCAGCAGATAACTGGTTCATTTAAAATTAGGTTCTCATTCAAGTTTTGACCAGCTTGTTTATTTTTACTGGTGAATATGCAGAAACTGGAAAAGTTGAATGCAAATTAATTTGTCTACTGTTTAGCTAACAAACATGGGCTTCAATCAAACAGAGAAATAAAGCTATCTGGCAAAGAGGAACCATTATGTTTCACCTTCTACTCTTTAAATTGCTGGCATTTTAATTTTAAGAACCTTTTGTCTTTTTAAAGGGAAAAATCCAAATGACGACTACCTGGAGGCCATGATGAACGAAGCACCTGGACCAATCAACTTCACCATGTTCCTCACCATGTTTGGAGAGAAGCTCAACGGCACAGACCCTGAGGACGTGATCAGAAATGCATTTGCTTGCTTCGATGAGGAGGGAACAGGTAAATCTGAGTTCATTTATTATATTACCAGTATTGGTCTCAAAGTGCAGAGTTCATTCACATTGTTGAATAGTCTAAAATAAATGTTGAAATGGGCAAATATTCACACATTCCATTTAGCAGAATTTCTTTTTAAATTGATTTATTTGATTTGCCACATCAATACTGAACTTTAAGCCCTACCTATTGATTGTTTTAGATTTGGAGTTACTAACAAAACCCCCCACACATGGATTAAGATCTGTTAAAAAAAATCTGGAAAGTCAGTCTGCCTGCTTTTATGTCCCCCAGAACCTCTTAGACCAGTGTTTTAAACTGGAGCTGTGGTTTTTAATGGTTCTGGTGTAGATGGCCAATAAACTGTGGCGCCGCAGCAAATGAGGTGAGTCATTGTCATTGGGAAGCCTTATGCTGAAATTTTGATGCTTCTGAACAGAAGATTAGAAAAGACCTGTAGACTTCGCTTTGCACCTTATGGGCTAAATACTAAACACTATTGGGTGTTTTAACAGAAAATACTTGGAGTATTATTTGACCTTCATCTCTTTCTACTGTGTTGCACATAGGTATTTTAAATTGTAAAACTAGAGGACAAAGTACTCTAGTTTAAATAATGATGATGAAAATACCTTGTATTAAATGATAGAATCGGAAGCAAGCTTAAGAATTGTTTCAAACGTAAACTGTTTTAAAAAACATTGCACATGGTACTTCATAAATCATACTTTATTATATTAAGAAATGGATTTCTTTTAAGATTGCAGGCATTTATGAAAACGCAACTTTATCATAATTTCAATTTCTCTCCTAGTTTTTCTTTCTCTCTGATTATGGTCATTTCCTCACCACCTTTTGAACTTTTTGATCTTGGTCAGGAGGACAAAGTCAGAGCCATAAATGACAAAGAAAATCTGAATATATGATTGGAATGCAGAGTACAATACATCTCACCTGAAAAATTTCAGCCTTTCAAATATTAAGTCCAAGCAGTCATTTTCAGTGGTTGTGTAAAGTTACTGTATCTCATAATTATGAATTTGAAACTATAAAATGCTATGCATATGCCACACGGTGGATTTCATTTCATCAGCATGATGCAAAATACTTTGAAATGAAAATAAAAAGGTTTCCAGAAGACGGTGTTGCCTTCTCTAATTGTTTTACCCAGCTTTGTGAGCATTCTATCAAATGATAAACATTTCATCACAAGATTATTATAATCCTTGCTCTCTAACTGTTTGCATTAGGTTTTATTCCAGAGGATTACCTCAGGGAGCTGCTCACAACAATGGGCGACCGGTTTACAGATGAGGAGGTGGACGAGCTCTTCAGGGAGGCTCCCATCGACAAGAAGAATAACTTCAACTATGTGGAGTTCACGCGCATCCTAAAGCACGGTGCCAAGGATAAGGACGATTAAAGCGCCTACACCAGATTGTTTCCTCTGACCTGCCTCCGCCTCTCTGCCGTCAGCTAGATCATGCTGCATGTCTCGACTTTACAGTAAAGGCCCCGTTAATACAAACCAAAGCAATAACTATCCACTCTGTTTGCTGTGAACTTGCAGTTTTGCCAAATGAGTTTGTAAAATCTCGTGTTAAGACGTGGCAGAACATTAGTAGCTCGAAGGGATTTATGACTTTGCAGTTCATGTGATCACGTTTAGCTGAATTTTTACATTTATAATGTAAACTTTTTAAAATAAAGCCCTCTATCAAATTATATTTTTCTGACTTTCCCTTCCATAAATTACATATGTAACAAAGTGCATTATTCTGTCTTTCCCCTCCAATATACTTGGTGTAAATTGCATTCTTGTGGACCAACTTTGTCTTGACAAGTCTGCTCTCCTATTTCACTAAACTCATTCGGCATGTTCTGACTTGCACAAGCTGGATTCTTTTAGATCCGACTGGAAATGGTGGTGGTTCTAGAGCATACTGTTGTGGCAGCCATCTTTAAACTTGCATAAAGGGAAATTTGTGCTGATGCAAATATGAACTATCTGGTTTTGCCTGTTAATCTTAAGTCTTGAGTAATAAAAAGTTTAATGCAACAGACAAGGACATTGAGCTGTAAATGAAGACTGCACAGTGTATGACCTCATTCAGTTTTGTTTTATTGCTGAGTCAGAGCTCAATTTATATCATCCAATAAAAAAAATCTCACTGATGATGGTTATTCCCCTATAGTCCTATGCCTTTCTCTCAGGTTTATATGGATCACTTCAGACGTGTCTTATTTTTAACAAACACGGTGAGTTCAAACAAATTAATTTTCTTTATTTGACTTAAAAATATTGAAAGTAATTCAATAGCAAGCTGAGCTTTGTGTGGGATTTGCTTCATAATGCTCCCATTGCTGAAGTTTGATTTGCTTTTGCGTTTTTCCTCCCACTTTAAAGTAATATGCTTGAACACTGCTCACACAGGTCTTGTGTGACATTCTTATTTTAAAAATAAGAATTTTTAAATTCTTATTTAAAAAGAATTTAAAAATTATTTTTAAAATTCTGAATAGGAAATAAAGACATGCTTGAGGAGAAAAGCATGGATATTGTAACAAATTAACGTTTGATTATATGACATGCTCTGGCCAAAAATTGTAGGCTACTACCGTTACTGGAGAATTCAAAATTATTCCAACCTGTCCAAAAATATTGACCTAGTGAATCATATATAACAATTGCTGAATCCATTTGAAATAATTAATGCGTGACAAAGATCAATTTTAATCCATTTATGTTCGAACCGCAAGTTTGGCGTATTCACATTCAAATGTGACGTTTGGATGTATCTTTATCGCCATCTAGTGTCTGAAAGAAAGTTATTGTGATACCTTCATGAGCTCCCTTCAAAAGATGGAAATCCCAAAAGTGCACATGAGGAGCAACACATTGTTAGGTACAATGTTATCTGTTTTTTAAATGACAGCCTGATTATTTCGTCATTTTACAAATTGGAAAATGTAGCAATGCTGTGGGATTTATTCTACGTTTAATTTAACGTGAAGTTCACAAACTTCATCTAGTTTTCGAAAGTACTATTATTTATGAGGGAACGTAAACACAACATCCGGAAAACGTTGTTAGAGTCATTGCAGTCAGCACCGGTTTGACCCTCAGCGGCTCTCGGGAGGTTCAGGTATGAATTTATTTGCTCCCTATCAAAATTTCTTATGCTTTTCTTGCTGGGAATAAAACTTTATATCTTACAATTCACTTGTAGCATCAAAAACATTCCGGCTACTGTTAAAACCAGATGTAAACTTGCACGCTAAACCTAGCTAATATAGCTAGCAGCAGCCCTCAAGGTTGGTTAGTTAAGAGGTGCAGAGGAAGAGTTGAGAATTAAAGGAATTCTAGCTGTTTTCTTTAGATTGTTTTTGTCCAAGACTGAAAGTGACCCTAAAATAATTACATTTGTTGGATGACACTTACTGAACTAATATCATCTCTACATCAGTCATGTTTAAATTTGTATGCAGCCCACACATCTATAATAACCATTGTAATTTACCACAGCAAATAAATATCAGCTCCTGTGTTCGTGACCCTTAAACTTTTTCTCAGTTTGCCACATTATAGAAACTAAGGTGTATTTTAATGTAGGTTCATTTGACAGACAAACAGAGTAGTTCCTGGAGAGGAAGTGTTTTTCATGCTCGTATATAACTGCATCCACTAGACATTCCCTTCAACTTTGAACAGATAAATTAGCATCTCCACAGGATGCTGCTGATAACATTTTGTTTTCAACATTCAGCATTTACATCTAAGACAGAAAGTCAAACTTGTGTTTCTCCTTCTTTTAGATTTTTGCCCCCTAAATCAACTTTGGCAAACTACAAACTGGGCTTCGTACAGCTTTCTCTCAAATGTCTGATATAACTTCTCTGACATAACGTTCAACACATCATTCATCCCTTTTTCCCTTTTTTGGATGATTACCTCCAATGTATTACTTGCACTAAAAACAAACGTAACTTTTGTGATGGCTTTAGTATTTTTAGAGGTCTATTGCTGCTGAGTTTGCTCTTGACTTGGGCTGGGCTGCGTTTATTTCTGTTGCATTTGAGCTTTCCACCTATCTGTAGGGCTCTGTGATAAACCGATTTTATTGAGTAATCAAATTGTTGGTATTTAAAGATTAAATTTTGGGAAAAACCACTCGGACTGAGCTGGTCACATCGGTGTTGATAACTCTGTCGAAGCTTCGTTCTCATTAAAAAGCTTTTTCTTGTAATTTTAGGATGTTTTTTTCTGGTAAATTGCGACTTCATCCTGTTTATATTATGATTACGTTCTTGTAATTAAACAAAAATGTTCATAACGTGACCCTAATGCTCCGTCATATAACTCACAGAAGGAATGACTGAAATAAAAGTAACTTTTTGATTTGATTTGTAATTTATTTTTAGAAAAGAAAGTAACAATAAAAACCCTTGTAAAATCAGAAATCGGATCTGATGTGGAAAAAAAAAAGAGATTTTAATTTTAAGCCATATTTCCCAGCCCTCCCCGTTATTTAAATATTGTCCTTTTTCTTGTTCCAGCTGACATCGGGGAAGTTCAGGAGCAGACTGATGGCCCTGAAATTTACTCAGAACCTTCGGCTTCTCCAGTTCAGCATCCATCATTACTTTGCTGGACTCATATCGGTCAGGCTCCTTTACAGCAGTAGTTTGGGCCGTTCCTCCTGCGCTGCCTGTCTCTGTACGTCAGCCGCCCGCTGTATCCAGACTCACGGCTGCAGGAAACTCCGGACGGACTTCAGCTCGAGGAATGTGACCACCACAGTCAGGGAGCCGTCGTTTTTCGCCAGCAGCTCTGTGGGAATCCACAGAGACTCTGAGCTCCGGTTCCGTCTGACCCAACTGTACCGACCCTCTTCTGACGAAGAGAAGAGCTTCCACCAGAAGCTGGTGTGCTGCTCCAGTTCCCGGCAGGTGTTCAAGCTGCTGTGCTCGGTGGATGTCCTGTCTGACACCATGGCAGCCGCCTGTCTCCACCGCGTGGCTGACCTGGAGCAGAACGGCGCCGCGCTGAGAGACCCGTCCGTGCTGGAGAAGGATGCCATCCGGGCCCTCTGTTTCCAGCTGGAGCGGGACTCGGAGCGGCTAACAGAAGCAGGTCTGGTGTCAGCGCTGCTTGCCTGCACCCGCCTGTTTTTGGATCCCTGGAGCACACTGATGGTGCGCCTGGTCACAGAGAGCCAGAAACGGCTCGACGGGGAGCAAATGGCGGTAGGAGAGCTGTGCATGCTGGGTCAGGCCATGCTGGCCATGGAAGGTCCAGGGTCCGCCATGCTGGAGCAGGTGATGGGACAGATCCAGAAGCAGGAGCCCGACGAGTGGAACCTCCTGGATCTCGTAGCCGTCTACAGACTTCTGGAAGTGTGTGTGGGTGAAGATGGGAAGCACGGCGACTTGTTGAACGCCATGCACACCCACGCGGTGACGGTCACCTCCAGGATGGACCCGGCTGCGGTCAGCGGAGTGCTGAGTTCGCTCGTCGCTCTGAACCAGAAGCAGGCCATGCCTCTGGTGATCGGTCTGTGTAAGCAGGCCGTGCGACACGTACCTCACTTCAGCGATGAAGAGCTCAGCCACGTCTTGGCCGCTCTGATCCACTTCGGCCACAGCGACCGCTACTTTGTGGACGCGATGCAGAAGCACGTCCCTAAAATGGCCTTCACCTCGCACCCAGAGACCGTATCCATGGTGACGGAGTTCTTCAGCCGCAGGAGGATCCTGTCCCCGACGGTCTTCAATGCCGTCGCCGAGAACTTCGTGTACCGGGCGGACAGCTACAGCACCAGCCAGGTTGCCAGGCAGATCATGGCCTTTGGGAAACTGGGCTACCTTCCGCCCAACGTCGGCCAGCTGTTCAGGAAGGTGGAGACCATCCTGCACACTCGTTTTTCTCAGTTCCAGCCTCGGATGCTGCTGAACTTGCTGCACGCCTGCACCCTGGTCGAGAGGTTCCCCGTCAACTTTCTCTCTAAAGTCTTCAGCAGTTATTTCCTGCAGCAACTACAAGGTGAAACATACATTGTCAGGGAATCTCTGAAAATCAGAACATCACCGAAAAGTTGAAGAATTGAAATTCGTATATAGACTCATTACACAGAGTGATTTGAAACGTTTATTTCTGCTAGTTTTGATGATTGTGGAGCTAATAAAAATAAAGCATTCATTTAAAAAGAAATCATATCACAGAAAATAAATCATAAAGTGTTTTTAATATAGTAATGTGATGTTTACACCCACAATTACTGGGAAGACTGCTAACTTGACATTGTCCACATGAAGGATAAGCAAAAAGAGGGTAATTGATTAAAAGAAGCAGGCTCCTCATAAACACTGATGGAAAATGTAGTAGAAGGAAAAAGTGTGGTAGAATATAATGCAACATCACTCGGTGTCCTGTTGGAAAACAAAATGAGCATCTCTATAAAGTTTGTCAGCAGAGGGAAGCATGAAGTGCTCCACTGGCTTTGGAGTTGATAAAACACAGCGGTCCAACACCAGCGCATGGACCAGCTCCTAAGATCATCACAGACTGTGGAAACGTTAGTCTAGATATCGAGCAGCATTGATACTGTGTCCAAGTTTTTTATGGAATCATAATTTTCCAACTCAAATATAATATTCTTTCATCCGATGAGATGAATTTGGACAGTGAGCAAAAGTCTGGTCCTATTTCTCCCTAGCCCAGGGAAGACATAGCCGCAGGTGTCTGAAACTCCAGTCCTCGAGGGCCGCAGTCCTGCAACTTTTAGATGTGCCTCTGCTGCACCACACCTGAAAAGAATAATTAGGTCATTAAGGCTCTGGAGAACTGATCTACACAAGCAGGAGGTAATTAAGCCATTTCATTCCAGTGTTTTGTACCTGTGGCACATCTAAAAACTGCAGGACTGCGGCCCTCGAGGCCTGGAGTTTGAGACCCCTAGTATGGTGTCTCTTGAAGCACTAACTCCAGTTCAGCAAAGCAGTATCCCCGTGGGTGGTGCGCAGTTTTCTACCACACTTTGTGGGGCTTATTTTCCGCTAAATTTTCCAGTAACATGATTAGATGAAGCAGGCTGGTGGGTGTCAGTGACTGTGTAATCCATAAGATAGGTTATATCCGAAAAATACTGTAATTATCAAAACAATCAAAAATAAACAATTGAAACATTTCATTCAATGTGACCTGAGTGTATAATATGAGGTTCATTTTCTAAATTGAATTACAGAAATAAGTACACGTTTTAATGATTTTCTAATTTCTTAAGAAGCAGTTTTCCTCTGAATTCTTGTTGAAAGCAACATGTTTCTGTGCCTCAGATCAGGACCTGAGGATTGAACGGACGGTTCTGGCGCAGCTGACTCAACTCTACATGACCGTGAAGCTGGAGTGTCCCATCTACGAGGTAAACACTTCAGACGGTTAAATACTTGGAGAGCCAAACAAGAACGAACTGTGACAGAAACCTGAATACACACCCAGCAGATTAGCAGCAGTGTTACAGGTTCAGGTCTTTGTTTTTTTCAGAAAATAAATGGAACACAGATGTGAACATATTTACCATGTAATTTACTGTAATGCGACATTGTGGGATTTCAATAATCAAACGTAATTTCAGAATGAAACAAAATACAACATCAATACTTTCTTTGTCGGTAAAGATTCAATAGAACACTTACGAAAACTGTATAATGGTCTGATTGCATTTGGAAAAAGTGGAAAAGCAACAATTATTTCTACTGTTGCTAAAATAATTTATTTAATACAGGTTTAAGAATGACTTTCTGCCATAATTTCTGCTATAAGTACATAGTAAACTGTAGTGTTTTATATTTTAAAGTGAATGTTAAGAACAGAAAACCTGTAGAAAGTTGATTAGAAAAGCCTACAGGGCAGTGTGCTCTCATGAATTTTGCATATGTCCTTTACTGTTTACTATTTAGTGAAACTTATACAACCATAATTCAACTATAGCGCTTAAATTGGGTAAAAAAAAATATTATACACATTGCTGTACAATAATGTAACTGCATTTTGGAATTGCATTTTCCACACTACTGTTTCTTTCCCATTGTCACATTCGCTAAGCTTTCCGATCTTACTCATTAAGTTCTATATATTTATTGAAATCTATATGGTATTACATACTAAATATTGCATCTTGGCGTCCTGTGCAGTTGTACTTTTATTCAATTAAATACTTTTGTTCTAAAAACCTAAACCATCCATCTAGCTAAAATGCACACTGTATTGACTCACTCAGAGTCTTGAATTCCTTAATTCTATTTATGTGTGGTCATATTTTAACTATTTTTTAAATTGCATATTTAATCCCAACATCAGGGTCCTCAGCTCCTTCCAAAGTATCGTGTCAAGTCCTTCCTCGCGTCCAATCGCTCCCTGGAGACGCCGGTTGATCAGCAGCTGTATAACTCGGTCAAATCGGGGCTGGTGGATTTACTCGGAGACCGATCGTTCTTCGGATCTCAAGTTCTCACGCCGTACTGCTACACGCTGGGTACCCCGTTTTTTTTTTTGGTTTTTTTTGTTCATGTCTTTCTCAAGGCTCATCTTGCAGACTAACTTGTTATTGTCGTAGACGTGGAGATAAAGCTCGATGAGGAGGGATACGTTCTGCCTGCCAGCCACACTGATGAAGTGTACAAGAGGTAAATGTTTTAGACACCTTGAATGTTTCCACATTTTGTCACGTTACAAGCACAGGTTTAAGTGTATTTTATTGACCAACAAGAAGTTGTGCATAATTTAGAAGTGTGAGAAAAAGAGTTTTGAAAATGAATCTGAAAGGTGTGGTGTACATTTATGCTCCTCCCCTTCTAAGTGTCTTCTAAAACCAACTTTCACTGTCCTTACTGCAACCAGATTTACATATCTAAAGAACTCCTTTTATTCAGGACAGAGTTTCATCTGGATTTAGGTCTGGACTTTGACTAGGCTATTTTACCACATAACTATACTTTGATTTGCTGTTCAAAATCTTATTGAGGGGTGTCACTTTAAAGCCACCTTTTTAAACCTTTCATGTATATTTGAAAAAATAAAACCATCTACAAAGAATTGATGAAACAATCTATTCCAGGATAGCTCTTTGTATCGATGGGCGGAAGAGGTTCACAACTAATGTAAGACAGCTTCTTGGGAAAGAGGTCATCAAGCAGAGACATCTGCAGCTGCTGGGCTATGAAGTTGTGCAGGTCAGACCCTCACCACTAAATGATTAGTCGCTTCATCTGCGTAGATTGCTGCTTGCTAATCTTATGTTTTTAAATTTGTCTTTATTTTTCCAGATTCCTTTTTATGAGTTTGAAAAATATCGCAGCATGAGCAAAGTGGTGGAGTATCTTCACCAGAAAATCTTCCCTCATACATTCAGGCTGAGCTGGTGATGAGAAGGTTTGCTTAAACAAATGCATATTTATTTTTGCTAACTACAGTCCCTGCCAAAAAAGCAATGTCTTGAAGATATGTTAATAATTGTGACATATTTAACCTAACATTAAAGTGGCTTTTTTTGTACAATGGATAATTGTTTTGAAAGATCTCAGCAACACAGTTTGGTTCAGTTTGAAAAATATAATTTATTGCGTTTGTAACTTCGGAAACTGTACAAAGTTAAGAGAAACCCTTTTCCAAACATTCAGACATAGTCCAGTTAAAGAAACATGATCATAAACTTTAAAGGAGCCTGATTGCAACTTTCTATTCTATCATTCATCAGTCAGAAGATGCTTTGGTTTTCATCGCTGTCTCCAAAGACCTGGAGCGTCAGTTGGATAAATACAGAAAAAAGGGGAAAGAATAATATGATACATATAAAACTTGCACATTGTTTGATCAAATTACTCCTTTAAGAAGCAGGAATCTGAGGAAGTCCGAACTCGTCCACCAGAACGCCATCCTGGAACAAACAAAAAAGATATCTCCTTTTAATAAAGAGTATAATGTTTCACATGAACTTAAAAAACAAATCCAGCAGTTATCTGGTACCCTGTTGGTGGATCTGTCTCCAGGGATACCCTCTGGGATGGAGGGAGCAGTCGCAGCCTCATCTAGGTAGGAGCTGTCGTCATCCATCAGGAGCTCGTCTCCCAGGGCGTCCAGCTCTGAAGACACAAAACACATTAAATGGTCAATCGCATTAAAATAGAATTTATTACACTAAGGCTCTCACAAGGGAGCGTTTATATTCTACGTCAATCTAAATAAAATACTTTAGTTAGAATTCTTAACGTTCTAACTATGTCCTCCATCATGTCCTCCTTTTGCTGCCCTTGGAATGATTTTGTCTGGCTCACGATCCAAACTTCAGATTGGTACAAATGTCAACACACACAGTTGATGAAAAACACAAAAATTAAACTCATGGATGAACAAGAGAACAATTTTGGATAAATAATATGGACACAATGTTAAAACAAAAAAATGGGATATGTTTTGAAGTACAAATAGTTCCTAATCTTCTTTTCCTATACTTGACCTAAAAAATATTTTAAATTCTAGACTGAGGGAAATCTGTGGATTGTGTTCTATTCTAGTGAAATATTTACAATTTGATCACTAGATTAGTAACAGTTTTCATAGTTTTACTGAAAGTGTGATGTTATATTTTACAGTATTTTTTCGCCTTACCTGCTTCCAAGTCGTCCTCATCGATGTCCGGAGTGCCGTAGCTCCTGCTCATCGCCTCCTGGATCTCATTTGCATCTTCCATCATGTCTTCCAGCTGATCTTGCATATCCTTCATATTAAATAGTACAATTAGAAACACAACGCTAAATTTCACTTTACTAATTTATAATAAAACACAAACAAATGTAAACTTATTTGAAATTATTTACCTTAATTTAAGGCTTTTTTAGTTCAGTAACTACTGAATTAACCAACAAACATACACACCTCGATCTTATCAATATTCACGTTCTTGTACGCTTTCTTCATATCTTTGAGGCCGACTTTCATGGCATCAACCTGAAGAGAATTGTGCCATTAGTAAAAACCAAGAAAATAAATATATTTTCCCAGTAATTCCCTTCTAAATTCCACAGGCCACATGTCTTACTGTGGTTTTAGTGTCTTTCAAGTTCTGGATTGTGTAGTTTGCTTGTTCCATGTTAAACGACTGCTGCATGAGATTATCTCTCTGCCCCTCATACCTGCAAATAGATTATAAATCTTAGACTAAAAAGTAAAAACATTCAAAACCTAAAAGGAGTAATTTATATATACATAGCAGTACCTGGAGAGAACCCACACATGCACATGGAGAACATTCAAACTATATGCAGAAAGACTGCAGGTCAGGCTTATAACCCAGGACCTTCCTGCTGCAAGGCAATAGTGCAGCTCTAATTTATATATTAACACTACAAAAATATAAGATTGATAAAATGACTTACATTCTCTTCTGCTTCAGAACTCTCATGGCCTTTTGCTTCACCATGTTCTACAGAGCAGAAAATAAAACTCACGAAGTTATGTTGACAGAATATTATGGTGTAAGTAGTAAGATTGGGCAATTACCACTCAGTTTATCATTATTGGTAAAATACTTTAATGGTAATGAGATTTTTGACATATAGTAACAACAATAAATCACAGTATGGTGCTTTACATATCCCAAAACTTATAAGTACAGTCGGGTTTTCTTTTTTTCCCCCCACAGTTGGTTCTGTGAGCGTAGGAATAAATATTTTTCTGTTTGTGTGCTGTTTAACAATAAAACTGCTGTCCTGAACAACCTATTAAATAATCAGTAAGTTGCTTCTTTTGATCTAGATTCAAAAATTGAAGTGCAGTATTTGTGTTTGTGGGGCTTTGAGGAACCATGCCATGCTAAAAAGTACTATAATAGTCACTTTTATGGTTATTGGAATAAATAGCACAAGATATTATAATAAACTTAAGTCCATATCTGGCTGTTTCTAGTAAAAATGTTTCTAACAATGTTTCTGTTTCTAACAAAAATTATAGTTTTAGTGTGAAAGGCAGTGCAAAGATGTTTCACACATTTTCTGTTTTCTGCAACACTGATTTCTGATTATCTTTGAGAACTTTTGACAAACACTGATATTTATTTGTGTGTAAAACTTTGGGATTTAACTGTGGAAGAGACTTATGACCCTTGGCTGAATTTGCAAATATTTCTACTAAGTCAACAAGAGGTACAACGATGACACAAACAATATCAATGGCTGATATTCTGCTTTCATTTATTATAAGTGCTCATTTTTAATCTCATATAAAATTTATAGCATAAATATGCTTTACAATGATCACTTTTGGCAGTTTAGTTTAATTCCTCTAGAGACTAAGCTTAATAAACTATTACAAGTTAATTAACTGATACTTAATTAACCACTGGAAAAATATACAGATTTTAAGATAAATATTCTCTTTTAAATCAGAGCCTTTATAAAGTATAAAATGATTGCCGTACATTTTCACAGAATTTAGGTTAACTTTCCAGCATACATGCATGATCCTGTTATGATGTAATGGAGCTTTTAACATTCTTTGAAATGGAATCCTTTGTCCTGAAACTCTTGAAAAACATTTTGTGAGCACAGCTACTGGAAAAATAATAAATAAATAAAAAACAAAACACCTCTATTTAAATTTTTAAAAATGCAGTCATCACACAGACTTCTTTTAAACATGCAGTCATCTGCTTATAGACATTCCTGCATGTTAGTCATACCTCCGATGTAATCTGTGTGGATCTATTTGTTTTTTTTTAATGCAGTTGTGAGAGAAAAAAAATCCCCTTCATTCGTTTACAGCAGCCTCACACAGCTGACCTCACCTTTGAAGGCCCATCTCTCATCTTCTTCATCTGATCCTTGTACTTGACAAGTTCAGCATCTAGTCTCGCGATTTTCTTGTCAATGGACTCCGCCCTGGAGTCAACCTACACGGAAAACAAAACAAAACAGTAGAATATTAGAGTAACAGATGGTAATCTTACAAGACAAATTCCAAGCCAAACATTCTCACCTACATAAAGAGTTATAAATATATAAAAACCTACTAAATTCGGCTAATGTAACAGTATTTCCTTCTTCTGCGTCTGTCAGCTAATAATAATATAGCATATATACAACCGACCGGTTTAACTGGTTTATATTACATGGTTTTGAAAAAGAAATATACTTTTTTTCTGATTTAGCTGAAAATAATACTGCCAAATCATGCAATTATATAACGCTGAGTCATTACCCGAACAGAAAACAATAGAATAGAAAGTTTTATTTTCACGTCTTGTTTACAAGGTAACAGGTCGAAAAAACACCGTCAGGTAAACAATCAGCCATTTATATTCAATAAATCTATAATATAAAATATATAAGGATACCAACTTATAATAAAAACAGCTATAGTCTATATTCTAATTGTAATTACAAGCTGCTAAAGTTGGCTAACAGTCGGTTAGCAGGTATCCGTGTTGGTTTTAGGTTACTTAGTAAAAACAAAGTTGAGAAAGTTTAACTACAGGATTTTACTTACACCTCCTATGCAGTCCGTTAGGTTTGGTGGGGGCCCTTTGGCTTTCCCTCGGCCAAAAATACGATTCATCTCGGCGGTACTATAGTTAAAAGTGTCACAAAGCCAGCGAAGTCCACAGTTTTACCTAAAGAAATAACCCGGAAGAGTCTGGGATGACGTCAGAAGAATCACATGATCATGACATATTCAGCACCGCCCTTAAATTGTTTCTCCCATCCAGTGTTTGTTTATTTTGCAGGCGCTTATATATATCAAAGATAATTCAAGCTAATTATAAAAAACACAATAACAAAAGTGTCATGTGAAATTTCAAGGAATGGAAGACAAAGACAAATTAAAATAATACAATAATACTTATCATTATGATTATTATTATTATTATAGTTGTTGTTGTTGTTGCTTTTCCATATTTTGTTTTTCACTTAATAATTTAAACGGATGATATAACACAACAATGTAAAATAATTTAAAAAAAGATAGACATGGCTATTTCATGCTGTTATATTGACAGTCTGTCTTTGAAACCAATAATACCTGTACTTCCACTATGTCTAGTTTATGTGAAATATCAATGGAATTTAATTTTCCAACCATTGTACCACTCTTTGTCCTCTGGGTTGCGCTGCTAACTCGCAATATAAAACATTAAAATAATGACTGTAGCAATCTAAGAAGTCTAGAACAAGTAAGCGAAGATGCTGAGTTAAAATGGTGGTGCACGTAATATTTCTCATTGTCAGAGTGATTTTTAATTAAAACCAGAGAGCAGTGAGAATTTCATTTCAAGAAAAAAGAATTAGTTTTACTTTATTAAACTTGCTTTAATTTTGACAGCTTCACAGACAGGAACTATACACGTCCTGCACAAATGAGAGCAGACAGATTTAAAGAGAGCACACAGAGATCATAACAAACAGAAAAAAACTATGCATCCATGGTCCTTTTTGATATTATAGATGTATTCTTTTTTGGTTTTATTCCATAATATACATGTAGCAGCCAGAAAAGTAGAAATAAATATTTTTAGCTGTTGAATTTCTACATATTTTACACAAACAGTCTGTTTGCAACACATTAGAAACAAACAGCAGTCCATTAATCATGTTTTAGCTTCTGATGTCAGCTTTTACATCACATCGATGATGATTCACATGCTACGAGTACAGTTTATTTACATGATGACTGTGCAAAGTTGTTCAATTTGTAATCTTTGCAAAATTTTAAACACACTGCATTATTGTGTGGGTATTATAACAGACTATAGGTCCACAACTTGTAAAGTCTGCCATTCATATGATTAGATTGCACAACATGAGAAAGAGTACTTGTCATCACTGTAAAAGCCATAAAAAGCACAGGTTAATTCATCACATTGAGTACAATTTTACAGTGCATCAGTTTGGACACCATTCATGACGTCAAAACCGATGGAGAGCCCTCAGACAAATTATAAATGCACATTTGAGTCCAGGATGTATCCTTCATTTTTTTCCATTCTTTTCCCTCATTGAGCAAGCTCGTTGTGACGCAGATGTACGTTTACTATTTTTGACTTCCAAGTCCATCCATGAGTCAGTTTTCTCACACTGTGACCAATCAGCTCCATTCACACATTTCACAGAGGCGAAAAAGCTTTTGACCAACGTTCCCTGCCAGGGCTTCATGCAGCCAAACCAATGACAGCCCAAACTAATTCATAGAAAAAGGAAATCTTTTGAACATAACTTGCCGATTGGCTCCAGTCATTCTTCACATCGACAATCATGTTATCCTGGACTGTTGAAGGCACTGCTGGCAAATATTAGACTTACTGAAGGAAATTAAAATTAGAAGTTTGGACATAGTTAGCAATGGTCATAATTATCAGTCATCTGTTTGTTTTTTAGACCAATATGTTTTTCACAGATATTTTTAACAGATGAGCAATTATGAAAAAGTACTTTTTAAATTTTTGCTACAGAAAATGGATCAACAGTTGCATCTAAATAAATTACCGTAGTAAAAAATCCTTCACCAGATTTATAAATAAAAAACTGAAACTTATATATTATATAGATTTAATACACACGGACTGATATATTTTATCTCCTTATTTCGGTCAATTTTAACGATCGTGGCTTACATCAAATAAAACCCAATTCAAGTTTTACATAACGTTAATAAAATGGCTTTTTAAAACAGAAATGTTAAATTATGCAGACATCTGACCTGACTATTGTCCAGTAGACAACCACTGACATCCTCCACAAGGAGAATAAACCAAAAACAGCTAAACAAGTTGTCTATGCACAGAGTGCTGTATGAAAGCATCCATCCATCCATCCATTTTCTGTTCACCCTTGTCCCTAATGGGGTCGGGAGGGTTGCTGGTGCCCATCTCCAGCTACGTTCCGGGCGAGAGGCGGGGTACACCCTGGACAGGTCGCCAGTCTGTCGCAGGGCAACACAGAGACATACAGGACAAACAACCATGCACACACACACACTCACACCTAGGGAGAATTTAGAGAAACCAATTGACCTGACAGTCATGTTTTTGGACTGTGGGAGGAAGCCGGAGTACCCGGAGAGAACCCACGCATGCACAGGGAGAACATGCAAACTCCATGCAGAAAGACCCCGACCGGGAATCGAACCCAGGACCTTCTTGCTGCAAGGCAACAGTGCTACCAACTGCGCCACTGTGCAGCCTGTATGAAAGCATATTAATGGAAAACTGAGTGGAAGAAAAAATGGAGGAGAGCAAGGTAGACAAATAACTGCAGTGTTGAGGTAGACTCAAGAACACACACACACACACACACATAAATATCAAAGCATGAACTGTTGAATTCATTGTGCCAAACCAGGACTATTGCTCAGTAGTCCAAGTCCTTTTCTTAGATGAAAGTAAATTTTGCAATTCATTTGGAAATCAAGGTCTCAAGAGTTTGGAGGAGGAGGAGAGGAGAGACACAAAGTCCAGGCAGATTAAAGTACAGCAACTCGGGCTTCAAGTGGAGACATTTCTGGTTCAGGAATTTGGTCACACAAATAAGGTAAAAGTTGAAGTTCCTGAACTTCTACTTCAATTGTGGTGAAAGAACCATCTGTATGTGATGGTTCTTTTTCCACAGGCTGGGGCTGCGGTTATCTCTGTCACATGGGAATCTTGCTCTAACGCATTTTTTCCTTCCACTCAGCTTTTCATTTATGTCTCAGACAAGTTTAGTAGAAATAAGGTTTTTTGGCTTACCCTTCTGTTCAAGTGAGCAGTCTTCCTCATGATTATGCAAACCATAAATGACCATTATAACACATTTTTGTATTAAAACCCCAGTTTGATTGGTCTTATGTAATTTTCTGATTTGGCAATAAAAAGAAAGTTGGGTTTCCAATAGCTTTAACAAAACAAACATCACAACAAACAGAAATAACACCTGAAATACGTTTGTGTGTAATTAATCAATATGTGATTAATAAATGCCCATAATATCAGATTTCTGGATTAAACATTGTTTCTAACTGTTCTCAAGAAACATTATACAAACAGAAAAGTTGAAACTTGGGTCGTCACTGACTTTAAGCCACAACCATTAAAGATGTGTTTAATGTTCAATGAATCAATTTAATATATATGTTGCACTTTCTAAATAAATTCATCAGCTCTTTCATATTATGTAAACATATTGAAAAATACCTATGAGTGTGTTTTTTAGATGGTTTTCTAAAGACTACCAGAGGTGTAGTCTCTATAGAGACTGTTAAAAAAAATCTGTTACATTTTTTTTTTTTTTTTAGTGAGACCCCTTTGGGGGCCCCAAAGAGATTTGGCTAATGCATAAAAACTAAAAAAATTATTTAAAAAAATATGCCATGAGGGACTGAAGGAAATTCTGATTATGTAACAATAAATATATGTGGTATCTTAAAGTTTGTCATCTCCAACAATGAATGGACATTTGTAAAAACTCTTAGACATATAAGGCTGTTGGGGGAGAGAGGAAGGGCCAGCAAATTCATAAACATAACTAGAGCTCCACTGTATCCCCCTTACAGAAAACTTTCATCCACTTTTTATGTCTTCTTTGAATCCACCTGTAACTTCAGACATTAACTTCAAAATCTTAAGACCAAAGAGGACCAAATTGTCAAACAGATGACTTTCATGTGGTTTTAAGTGAAAGATTTTGATCTATCTTGGCAGCTTGGCTCTGCCTTATGGTGTTTCTAAAAACAAGAGGCGGATCAGCTTTCACAGCAGAGTAAGTCTACATCACTGAAGTGATGTGCGTTAAGCCCAGATCATGCGAATCTTCTTTTCCAATGTGGGAAATTGAAGACAGTTCCACCGCTAGTCAGGTGGGTTTATTAGTCCCATCTGGGTTCTCCAGGGGAACAGCGGCGGCCCGGACTGTGCTGGGGATCTTCTTGCTACCGGAGGCCCTGTCCCCCTTCAGTTTGGCTGACAGGCAGAAGTCCTTGAAGCAGCGCTTGAAGTTCTCATCCAGGAAGGCGTAGAGGATGGGGTTGAGGCTGCTGTTTGTGTAGCCCAGAGCCACGCAGAAGAAATACGCCGCCATGATGGCGGTGGTCTCGGGTACGCTCACAAGTGCCTTGACCAGGATGAAGATGTGAATGGGCGTCCAGCAGACCACGAACACGGCGACCACCACCACCACCAGCCGTGTGATGCGCCGCAGGTTGCGGTCCTTCTCCCGTGAGCCAGACAGCATCCGGACGCTCTTCAGTCTCAGGACCATGAGGGTGTAGCAGACGGTGATGATGAGCACAGGCACGACGAAGGCAAACACAAACACACAGATCTTCATCATCGTGTCCCAGTAGGAGTATGGCTCTGGGAACTGTAAGGCACATTCAGTTATGTCTGCAGAGAGAAAGGATAAAAAAAGGGATTATTTAGTTACAAGAAAGGATTTTATTTGTTTGTAAATACAGTTCCACTTTCACCACTCTGTTATGAATGAAACATGCTTTGGGAACAGTTTCCTCCTTCTCTTTAGTATAACCTAAAAACTAGCCAGGGGTCTACTCCTATCAGGGTCAGTTTAAGGTATAAGTGATTTAGAGCCCATTGTGTGTCAAAAAGGGACATACTGTGTGCATATATCTAACAAAATGAAATATCATTGAGCAGATAAATCATCTAAGTAATGTCACTCAAAAATTAAATAACGCAGAATGCAAATTTCCATTAACTTCCTAGAAAATACTAAAAAACATATGCTGCAATTATCTGTGTAGCTTCTGTCCTTTTTCTTTCCTTATACAATTTTGTTTCACATTTGTAGTTTGGGAAAGTGTACTCAGACTATGCTAATAACAAATAAAAGATTACTTGTTTGCTCCTAAAATCCCTTTAGCAAAATTTACAGACAACCTTTTGAGCGTGAAAAATAATCTGCAAGTTTAATGAGGAGTGAAAGCATTTCTTCACCGCTGTTTGTCTGAGTTCCCCCCAGAACAAAAGCCGGTATCCCTGCAGCTGAGGACAGGATCCAGATGCAGACGTTGATCATCTTGGCTTTGATGGGTGTGCGGAAGTCCAGGGCTTTAACAGGGTGGCACACCGCCACGTACCGGTCCACGCTCATCATGGTGAGAGTGAAGATGCTGGTGAACATGTTATAGTAGTCGATGGAGATGAAGACCTTGCACACCACCTCTCCAAACGGCCAGGTGTTCAGAAGGTAGTCGGTGCTCTGGAAGGGCATAGTGGTGGTGACGAGAGCATCTGCGAGCGCCAGGTTGAAGATGTAGATGTTGGTGGCTGTCTTCATCTTTGTGTATCTGTTAAACATGCAGAACACAGGGCTGTCCTGATGAGACATGACTCAAGTCAACCATTCAGTCAGACAGAATCATCAGCATCTTATTGCTTTCGTTTCTCTGTGGAAGACCTTTCTTCTTTACTCATTAAGTATTAAACAGTGTGCATTAACCCAGAAACCCTTCCTGAATCTCTAATACAATTTGCCTGACTCACACTTCATTGTCATGTATGGTGCTTTGCTCACTGAAGACCTCATGTAATCGGTTTGTTTAAGCTTCATTAAATTATGATGGCGTTTTCAGTAAAGTGGCTTCAGCAAAGTTCACCCATAAGGCTTGATTTAAGGTTTTAAAACAAAAGTTGAGAGTAGAGCTACTGATGGAAAAGCTAGGTTTGGCCAAAAAGAAAAAAATCATCAAATTTTGGTGGGGATCATTTTATTTAAAGAGACAGTTCATCTTTTATTCTGTAGTGGGGTTTGCTTAGGCTTCTGTTCAGCTTGGATATGAGAACAACCTCACACCCGAGTGGCAGGAACTTTTGTTGCAAGACATTTTTTAATGATCAGAAATGATGAAAAACAAAATATCTACAACTTTAAAAGCATTGCCAGGAGCAGCAACCATATTGGAACCAGGAAACGTAAAAATCCCGAACTTTCCCATTCAGACTTAAAGACTGACTACAGTATAACCAAACAGGTCTGGGTCAGTTCATCCCCTTTCCATTTCAACCATTCCTACTTTCATTTCACACTAAGAGAAAATGTTTTTCAGCTATGTACAAAAGCCATCTTTGCAGTTTAGTATTTTCATAAATTCTGGACAGAAAAAGCAATGAAATAAACATATTTTTTTACTCCATACATAGATCCATTTGTTTTGACCTTGTAAAACGTATCCTTCATACTCTGAGAAATCATGTTTCCTGTGCATGAAGACATTACTATTTCCACTGATTATAAAATTGAAGAACAATTATTTGAAATAATGAATACATGTCAGGACAACATAATTTAAAGAATGAAATGCTATTGGTTGTTCAGAGCTCATCAAGCTTACATAAACACAAAAGGAAATAAATTTAGCTGTTCCCATTCTAATGTAGATTTAAGACATATCAGGAAAAGAGGTTCAGTTTAGACTTACAAATGCCTGACCTTATTCATACATAGCAGAAAAACAGAACTCATTAAAACACGCATAGACAGTCTACTCCTGTTTGTCTAATGAACAAGACGTTTTAGTATAGTGTTCTTTGAATTGGCCCTTGGGTTTGGCTCACAGATGGCACTGAGCTGTCACTCGGGGTTTCTGGGACAAACTGAGGCAGATGTCCGTTCAACCCACCAAAAAGTGCAGCAAACAAGCTCAGTGAAACGAGGCAGCACAAAAAGCACTTTCAGGGGCAGGCACAACAAAAGAAAGTGCAGAGTTGACAAGCAATTTTCCAGTTTGTGGACTTGTTTTATACAGATATGCACTTGAAAAGAAATGTCAATTTTTCGCTTCAGATTTTTTTCACAATCTGTGTTTTGAGAACCACTTATTAGACGTGGTGAGGAATTATGTACATTTGAAAGATTATTTGCAAAATACCTACAAAGATTGCCAAATGGCTAAAAACTCCTGGGTAGAAATTAAAAGTTAAGAACTGTAATTCCCTTATAGCATTTGAAAATTAGGTGAGTGAACAATTACAGTACATTCCAGTCTGAGATGTTCGTATTTTCTAAGTAGTGCAGATGGCTGCCACAGGAAGCTAGAAAAGTAGCCGTTTGCTACTCTAATTTTCAATTGCTTCAAAAAACTCAAAAGCATTTATGATGTTCTTATAGATTCCTTTGCCTTTATCGTGAAATATTGATCTTGCTCAAGATATTCAGTATCTGTAACAGCCTCCGTAACAAATACTCCATATTGTAATGAACAATGTTTTATTAGAGTTCTTAGGAAAACAAGATAGGAAAGAATAAATGACTGTGCCAATATATCTATTGGGTGTATTAGCTAAATCTTAAAGCTTGTTATTTAGAAACTTCCTAGAAGCCTTTAAGCCAACTTAATACAAACAATGAGTTACCAACAGAAAATCTAAATCTTTAAGTGGATTATCAGGAAGTTATGTATTTTACATGTGGAAAAAAATTTAATTTCTTCTGTGTTTCAGAGACTGAAAGCAAAAATGCTGACATTCCTTAAAGAACAGGACCTAGTGTGACTTATTTACAACTATTTGGATTATAAAAACGGACCCAAAGTTAACACTGCAAAAATATTTTGCAGTGTTAATTCCAGACAGGAAAGATATGAAACGACAGCTCCTTCCAAAGTGTTTCAGGTAAACAAAACATTTTTGTGACTCTCATTTATTAATGTAATTTATTTATTTTTTGTTTCCACTTAGTCATCATGAAACCTTTTCTTCCCTTCAGTTAAATTGTCCTCCACAGAGCATTTCCATCATAAGACATCTTTTCTGCAACCGACGTGATAAGATTTTCCTCCAATTACAGGTAAGAGCGATCAATCCCATATTCGGTAATCGTCTACGGACTGAAACATCCCGTGTGGCATGTCTGCATTTCACATTACATAAAAGGAAGATTTGTCACCTTCACAGAACATAAATAATGTGCAATGAGATGCAGGATGTCTATGTGAGTAAACAGAACCAGTTTCACTTGTAATTAAAATCCCATTCACCTGACGTTAAAGGATTTATCTAATACTAGTGCTGCATTTTGGAGGTCTTGAGAGTTATTGGATTAATAAAACAAGCTCTTTTCTGTCTCTGAAAGAGGCAGAATCGAATCAGTGCCGTTGTGCTTCACAAGTTTTTTGCTGAATTGGAACTGACAACACACATCTTAACCTTTTCCTCACCTAAATGCCATTCTGTCTGTGATGACCAGACCCTTTAATTATGTAAAGATTTCAAATGTTTCTGATTTCACTCTACAGAGAATCAACATTGCTGCAAATGAATAAATATATGCTTAAGTTGTTGCTTAAATGTGTCTTTCATAATTTAAATTATAAAATAACATACATCATTTATTAAATATAACATCACAGGAACAATGAAAAAAGTAAAAATGATCTAACATTTAAATACTTAGCTTTGTGTTAGTTTATTTGTGTAAGGGAGGGAAAGTGTTAAATCATAACAATCATTTTACACTTCAACATTCATTGCGTTTGCTAATCCTGGTTCAGGATTGTTTATGTCTCAAAGGGCAATTAATGTTACAGCAAGCAAAAAAGAAAAAGGCATTAAAAAACTCATTTGTAATGCTTGCTTATGCACAGCTTATACAGTGAACCAAGGACTGAGCCTTGTGGTACACCTGCACCCCAAAGCAAATATAAGTCCAACCAAAGTTTTACAAAAACTATTCACTGAAAATGGCATTAGAGTTCATTTGTAAACTCGTTACCTGTTTTGCACTCAGTATAAACACCACACCATAGATGTTGAGATAACCCTCATTTTAATCAATAACATATCTGCCTACATAGAATAGTGAAAAATGCTTTCAAAAATATTGTTAGGACCAGAAGGGTACATTATAATATCATTGTATAGTATCATTTTTCCAATCAGTATGGCTTACAGCTAATGAAAGTCACCAAATTCTGAACTGCTACGCCTACATTACGGCCTACACAATCATGGGGAACAATGTTTATTTGGAAGATGTCCAACATTCAGTCAGTGACACCCTCCACAACAAGGGTAACCAGCAACAGCATTGTTAAAGATACTGGCTGTCCACAGAGTAATGCAAAATAGCAGAAAATTGAGTGGTAGAAAAAAAAAGCTGCAAAAGCAAAGCCATTAAAGACATCAGACCCAACAATGCAGACAAGATAACAAACACTAATAAAGCAATCTGGGCTCCTCAATACCAGGAGGCTGATCGCTTCCAAACCACATCACATTAAAGCAGTAATTCAAGCCCAAGTATTGAGTATATATTTATGGCACAGTACATGAAAACACTTTTCACCTGACTAACATTTCTGTACTAAAAATAATCTATTATTGGTAATATTATAATTTTCTAAGAAACTAAATTATTCATTTTCATTAACCCTAAGTAGTAATTATCCAAATACAAAAAAATGCTTGAAACATATCTCAGAAATCTTTATAATGAGTTTTACTTTTTGAAGTGAATTGCTGAAATTAATGGTATCCCAATTTATTCAGCTTCCATCTAATCCCTCTTCCATGTTTGACTGCAATAAAATGATGATCTTATTATTATTATTTCATTTTTCCAAACCAAAATGAACGTCTGAAACATGAGCTCACCTGATGATCACATACATGACGAGGCAGTTGCCCAGCAAGCCGACCACGAACACCACAGAGTACACCGCGGTGATGATGGGGATGATGGGGGACATGCTCTCCTGCTCCCAGCTCTCATCATCGCGGGTCACATTGCGGCTGTCTCCGGACCTCCAAACCGAGGAATTCACCGGACAGTCCTCCAGCAGCCCGGACAGGCACTTGTTCTCTTCTTTAAAAATTTCAACTGGTGTGTTTTCCATGTCCAGATCGTATTCTCAAGCTGGGCAGCAAAAGAAGAAAGAAAAAAAAAAGAAGAAGAAAGTGGGACCTAAAATTAAATAGGCGCGACAATGCCAGAGATGCGCAAAAAGTGGCCAAATCTCTCTAACCATGCGGAACATTTTTTTTTTTTTAAATGCGCTTGAGCATGTTAATGCAAAAATACTCGATCTGAACTAACACCTTTTGATTCAGGAGACACTTGTGGATCATACATTATCCTAACAGAAATTAAATCAAAAGGAGAAAAGAAAAACGCACCATACAGTCACATCTATTGACAATTCCCGAGATTTACTCACCTTTGTCACACAAAATTAGCGGGGGACTCTGTACACTAAGAAAAAGAAAAATATTATTCCCTCCTTTGCTTGAAGGTTTCAGCTTATCAAAGTTTGGCGATGGCTCTGCGCGCTCGGAGAGCAGACGCGGCGGTGGCGGCGGCTATGCGGACCCTCGTGCACACGCGAGGAAGGGGTTGCGCGCGCGGGCGCTATCAGCTCTCCACACTAGACCTGGCCAGCACGTACACATGCACGCGCACCACACACAAGGGCACGCACACGTTTTACACAAAATATGAGATGACAGAGTGATGACAATAACCTGGAGGCAGGCGCGGAGCTCTCCGCAATATCTGTGTCATAACTGAGGAAAAACCGTTCGGCTTCATTAAGCAGGACATCCCTGCTTTGTGTACTCCGAGTGTCTGAAGGAGACATAAAATATTAAATTGCATAGGGAAATTTCATAAAATACACCCCGATGATTAATGGGACGTTCTCCAAACATATTTTCCCGAGCATCTATGGAGCATGCATAAACATTTATTTGTCTTATTTATCTATTTTATTGAATTTTATTGAATTTTTATTTTAATTTTTAACAATGTGATAACAAGCGACAACAGTTGGTGGAAAGTTTGTTCAGTCAACTTGTAAAGGTAAGAGAACATGAAGCTATACAATGAAGGCTTTAAGTAATAAAGAAAAAAAAATAGTTTGAAAAAATCAAGTGTTGAAAGAAATGATCAGAAGTGTGGTGTAGATGAATCAAATATTCAAAATTACTCCCCTTTTTTCCATTTTAATATAAAAAAACAATAGGGATTTTCTGAACATACAAACTTCTTAGTGCAGCGCTCCTAAGAATGATGTTAAAGCTTAATGGAGAAGCATTCTGGTGAAGTAGTAAAGGCAAAGTTTTGGAAAGAGCAGCAGCTTCTTAAAGAGACAGAGGCCCAATTTCAAGGCATTAAATTGCAAAGTCATGTTTGATCAAACTTTTTTATAACAACTGAAGGTAACATAGTTACTTGATTGTGCTATAAAATGGCGTTATGTGCCTAGAAAATACATAATACTTACATTTTTTGTCACTAATTGGTAGCTAATTTATATACTTATTTAGTTTCAGTGTCTATTTAGAAGGCCCATAACATTTTTTTCTCATGACAACATATATCTTGTAAAGTCCACTAGTCAGTCTCTGCTGCAGTAAAACACTAACTCACCATAATGCTGCCACCTCTGTACTACACCGTTCTCAAGCTTGCATGATTCCCTGTTTTCCTCTCATTCTAATAATATTAGATTTGGCCAAACTGCTCAGTTTTGTTTTCATCAGACTACAGGACATGTCCAGAACTTGTGTTTTTTGATTCGTGAGTGCATTTGAAAACTGCACTCTGACTTGCTATGTAGCTGTGTTTCCACTCTGAATGTCATTTCAGCCCATGTTGGTGCAGGCCTCGTTGATAATGAGTCTCTCTTATCAGCTACAACCAGCATCTTCACAAGATTTTTTGCTTCTGCTCTGGGGTTGATTCTCACACTTCACACCAAAACACATTCATCTCCGGGACACAGAACCTTTTACCTCATCATGGCTGGACTTTCTCCTGGTGCTTATTTGCATATAATTATTTGAACATGGTACCTTCAGGAAATAGTATCCAAGAATGAGCAAGACTCTTGTACTTGTCCTCCTCATATGTTGGCTCATTTCTGTTCATTTTTCCATAATAAAAATATATCAATTCTGAAATGTACTCAAACATAGCAGGATAAGGAGCTTATAAAGCCATCACATTACCATCTGGGGTTTACAACATTTTTTAAATGTCTAATAAACTCAAAGTTTAAAGAATGTAATCAACATTGTCTCTCATTCTGACATTTAGCAAACAGAAATAACCTTAGTTATTCTAAATTACCTAAAACAAGAACAAATTAGCCTGATTTAAGTTTGGAAACACAAAAAAGGTTATGAGTCTTTTTATTCAGCATATATAAATATCTGTGATCTGTACGTGAGACAGCAGCAGAGACCCAGCTGTGCTTCCAAATTCCTTGGCATCATGTTTTCAAGAGTGTGTTTAAATTGTGAAATGCAGCGAGAGCTCAAAAAAGACATGAAACGTGTATCGGAGAGCTTTCAGCCCCGGGTGTGTGCACTGATGAGGGTCATAACCACTTTCACTGGACACAGCACTGCACTTTTCAAGGGATTTCTGCTTTACTGGACAGAGAAAAAAAAAATCAGGGACAGAAAAAAGGGATGATGTATGACTGAGGTCCTACGCAGACGGAAATTTAACCACCCAACCAGTGAGGAAACTGACCCATAATTTCACAATGTGAGGCCATTTAGAAGAGAACAGCTTGAGTATTTCAGGACACTCCGAATAATGTGTAACTTTAAATCCTTGGAAGGTCTTCTGAGCAGAATTAGGTCCTCTGGATGGATAAATCCTGTAAAAATTAACCTAAAGGAACAAGATGATAGCACAAAGGTGCACATGATTTGAAATTGCTCCTTTCTATCAAAACGGAAACTTTATTGCCACTTTATCGAGTTAATGTTAATATAGCACAATTATTAACAAACCAATGCTACAACAACAAAGTGGAACTATAGGGTAAAACAAAATTCTGAAAGACAAAAAGTGTACAATTGTTGATATATAAAGTTATCAAAAATATCCAGTGCTGTTTATTTATGATAAAATTACTTCTTGCATTTGTTGGTTTCCATTTCTTTTCATCCAGATGAATCTTAAGTGGGGAATCAGCAGCCTCACTGCCTGTGAAATGAAGCTGTTGCACATGACGGTTTGTTCATGATTCAATGACACGATATCTTCTTCCACATGACTGGAAGGTTGTACAGCTTCTAGGAGAAGCAAAGGGGGGTTTCTCATCTTTCAAAAGCCTTTATTTGTGTTTTCCTCTTTAGTAATATGCTCACCATTCAAAACAGTTGGACATCAGAGTGGTCTGATTTGAATGTTGTTGGTCCCACATGCAGATCAGTGGTGAGTATGGAAATAGCTGGATTTGTGGTGACATGTCTCATCTAGAATAAGCACTGGAGATCAGACAAATGCCTTGAAAAAGTTTTGGTCCGTGAGTACATTTCTTATTTCTTATTTATATATTTGAGAACATCAAACACATTTCAATACCAAATAAATATAACCTAACTAGGTGCAAAAAGCAACTCAAAAATTATTTAAATTCTTGGGGGAAAAAAATGATATCCAGTCAACCTTACAATGTTTGAAAATGTAATCCCTAATCAATTAACCAGATTTTCATTCAATTTCACTACCCAGGCCTGTAGAATCAAAAAAATACTTTACCAGAACCTGCCTTGCAACATGAAGTAGGCAAAACAATCATCATCATATGGATGTTAAAAAAAACACAAACAAAAAGTGATAGGTATTTTTCAAACCTTTATAAAAAGACAACCACAAACGTTTTAGTGTTCAATCAAGTCTTTTGCAAAAGGAGAAAACATAGCAAACCACTTCTCCAAGGAGTCTACCATGCGTTCTGACTCTCTGCATTAGAACATGTTGTTTAATACAAAAAATGGAACGTGGAGGTAATAAATCAAGGGGGCCTATTCTAAAGTAACAAGAAGAGAGAACACAGTAACTAACACACACAAGCCCTTTAAGGAGGATCCCTAGATTAGAAACAGCTGCAGCTTCAAGGTCTACAGTTTAACAGAATCGTCCTCTCTGGGGTGTGACTACTAAACCTATGAATGAAAAACAAACTAGTAAAATTACTAATGTAAGAATGATAACAATACATAATTATTCTAACAAAAAGGTTGTTGCTGTTTTATTGTTGCAACTTTTCTTATTTAAACGAAGACATATTTTGGTCTTAGCAAGATATAAATTACCTACTGAGTTTAATATCTCCTTAAAACAAGAAAACAAACTAATTTTTACTTGTTATCTTATTATAATGTGACTGAATTTATTTCAAAGCAATGGCAGTTAAACAATTCTGCGTGATAACGCTTTGGTGTAACTTAATTTCTAAAAAAAAGTATTGGACCACAATTTTAAAAGAAAATATGTAAAAGATTCAGTAACAGTATCCAATTTCATGGCAAGCTAAATACATTCTGGAGGAATGCCAGATGAGGCATAGATGTTTTTTTTGCCACAAGGATAGGTACAAAATTTAAACAACCTGTGGGAATGAGAGGAAATTCATTTTAAATTCAAACTTGCTTCACATTAGTTTTTTTATTTTAAAGCTTTATAGCTACATGCAATGTGGATAAAAACAAATTGTCCAAGTAAATTATTAAAAGCCCCAAATGAATGATAATCAATCTGATGATTCCTCGTCAGAAGTACTGTATTTGGACCAATAAAAAAATATCTCCTTAAATGCTCCTATATTTTAAAATTACAGCTGACCCCCACCCACTCATGTGGTTCGATATTCACATTCACCTATTTGCAGATATTTTCATGGAGAACATCTAAAACATTTGAAAGAATAAAAGCAGAAGTAAGGAAGATTGTAACTTCTGTACAAGAGCCAAAACAGTTAGTATGTATGGATATTAATGCATATTAAGGTATAATTGGGGTTTGAACTAACAAAATAGGCAGTTGTAAACATTTTTAGAGGCAGTCTCGGTTATTCAAGGATTTTAGCTTCTCGTAGGTGGTTGTGGTCCATAACCTCAGAGGACCACGGCATTTTATGCACTTCTTGTTACTGTGCACTATTTTATTTTTATATTTGTATCATGTTCGAATAAAATTCCTTTGTCTTGGTCCATAAATTCAGCAAAATTACTTAAATGTTTGTGGTTAGAAAGTCACAAAATGTGAAAGATGTTCAACAGACACAGCTATTTTTCCCAGGCATTTCACATCCTCACAACCTACAGTACAGACCAAAAGTTTGGACACACTTTCTCATTGAATTCAATGAGAAAGTGTGTCCAAACTTTTGGTCTGTACTGTATATATTGCATTCTGATGTAGCATCGTCACTACAATCGCCCCCCAACATGCATTGAAGTGAAGAAAAGAACAAGTTTGCATCTATACTGAGGACTCTTTAAAACTCCCCCATCACTCCATCCTGCTGCTCCCAGCTGAGACCTGCCTCAGGGTACCTGACCAAAAAACAGAAAACAAAAAGCATTTTTCTGCCACTTGAACATTTAACGTGAAAAGGTCAATATGAGAGTCACATCAGTTTCTTGCATCCCCTCTTATATTTTAATAGATATAAGATTTGTTGTTTGTTGGTTTCAGTGCATTTGAATACAAGTCTTTCACTGTTGTTCCTAGAGCTAGAGCTCTTAAGCCGTCCTGTATGAAACTGTTATGTTCTCCAAAGAATCCCCTGCAGTGTGGCTGACGACGACTACTACTACTCTCTGTCTTACAACTCTGGCACCGTTGGTAAAATAAGTGTAATGATAGCTGGATAGAGTCGCACAAATGCGTAAAGTGCATTTGTCTCTAGGGTTATGCAGCTACACTGGGAAGAAAACATGTTTTCACTGGCTTCACAAGATCTATATTTCATCCAAAAGCAAGATCAGATAAACCCTCTTCTGTTTATTTTTTGTTCAAAATAAACAAAATAAATACAAATACAATAAAATTTGATTGACTGATAAACAACGCATCAGCTCTAAATCTGCAACCCATGCACTGTTATTTTAAGGATCATTAAAAAAAACACTTCTGTGCTTTGACTTTATGTTCTAGTTGAATATTTTAATGTTTATTATATTGCTACTCATTTGTTTCTACTATTTAGCTTTTATTTGCTTCAGGTGATTTTATATCCTGTTTTTCAATGTGCAATAGAAATAAACTTTGACTTGGGCCCTGACTGGTGACGTGCTTAAACCACCAAATAAAATTGAAAATAATAAATTCAAGGTTGTGCCTGGAACTGATTGAAATCAGATGTTTTTTTATAAGCTGTTTCAGATGGAGGGATCCATGATGGAATATTAATGAACATATGGCACCTATTACTGGAGGCTGCTATCAGCAGGGTTAAACTAATGGAATGATTCAGACAGACACAGAACATTTTTCCCAAATCTGTTTTTGGACAATGTTTTTATTATGCAGTCATACATGAAGAAATGCAAAAAACAGCATTCAGTCAGACCAAAATATGAAGTTTATTTTAACTTGTGCTTGCTCTGTTGGGAACCTGTGGCTCTGACTGAATTGGAACATGCATGTTCTCCCATGCATGCTCCGACCTGAATACAGGTCAGTATTCAATACTAGAACTTTCTTGTTGCAAGGACACAGTGCTGCCAACTGCTTCACCACGCAACCAATGGTTAACTATGTGGAAATAAAAAAAATACAATTTATTCATTTTTTTCTGCATTTGCACAGTATTATGCTGCTACACTGGACCCCTGCTATTCGCATGGTTTATGGATCAAAACTATTCCTGAATAACTGAAATACTTGAATATTTGAGAGTCCTTCTACAAACACTTAGAAGTGCCTATTTTAATTGTTTAAATAACAAATATACCTTAATATGCTAAAATATACACAGTGGAAAACATCTTGGCACTTCTGCAGAAGCTAATAATTGCAGTCTTCCTTATCATCACTCTTGGGGTGCAGTCAGTCAGCGCCAAGGGAAATGAATGCTGCTCTTTGATTAGCTGCTTTGCAGCCAATGGAGTGTAGTTTCTTTAGGATATTTTAGATTAGCTCAATAAAAAATCTACAAGTAGACAAATATTTACATAAATAATTTGCTGCTACGTTCCTCAAAAAAAAAAAAAAAAAAAGCAAATAGATAAATCCATGAATATCGAGAATGACACTTAATTTGTTTGTACCACAATTTGTCTCAGATGGTTACACATCACACAAGTTTTAATCTCTTCACTTTGGCTCTTTGTTTCAAATTTAGAATTAATGAAAAAAATTAGTCTTGAGCTTTTAATGGACAGGCCCCCAAATACATCACAGATCTTTTAATTCCTTATTCTTCTGCTTGCCATCTCTGGTAATCGCATCAGAACCTCCTGCACTCTGTAAAGCCCTTTGTCATTTTATCTGTGAAATTTGCTGTATAAATATAGATATATAATTTTTAATGATCAACTAAATGTAAAGTGGCTTTCGAAGATATTCGCACGTTTCTGAACTTTTTCAGCCACAATCTTCATTTTATCATATTGACATTTATGTGATCTACCAAGAAAAAGTAGTGCATAAATGTTATGAGGAAGGAAAAGAATAGATGGGTTTTAAAATCTTTTACAAGTAAAAATCGTAAAAGAGTGACCCACTTTCACAGTAATGGCTTTATGCAGTTATTCAGAAACAGCTTCATCTTCCTTTTGTATCATGTCCAACAAAGTTCCTCGGCAATGCAGAGAAATCATTTCTAATAAAGACAAACAGAATTGTAGCTCAGATGCCTCTGGTCATTCTTAGTGAGATTTAATGCACTGATATGTAGTGTAGTAGGTCATAATGTGAGTCATGCACAATATGTCCTCATTGGTGAAATGGCCAGTTTACTACATCATTGCTTATATCTGTGGACATTACAGAGTCTCATCTGTCCAGTCCTGGAGGCTCACAGTGGGTTGTGCTTATTTTACTAATTATTGTTTGAAGGGAAACATTGTGATGTCAAAAATTATTAAGAAGAACTCATTTCTGCTGATACAAACTGTAACAAATTTATTTCTTCTCCCATTATCTTCTATAATTATTTTCACCGTGTGAAGACTTAGCAATTTATATGTATCTTTTCATGCTAATTGATTCACTAAACAACTTTTCAGAAACTGTATAACTTATGAATGTATTTGTCTTTTTAATGGGTTTATGAAAGCTTAGTTTTAACTTCAGGGCATCTGAATTTTTATTACAATGCTCAGTTTTGGAGCTCAAAATGGGCTCCACAGAGTCATTGCTTCATTTGCCATCCATGCTGCAGATGGCTTTATAGTATATTTATCAACAAATTTAAATTCTGTATTTTTTACTTTGATTTGAGTCTCAGGAAATATGAGAAAAACAACCTGTCTGTTCAGTTGATCTTGATTGGATGTTTATAAAAAGAAAATCTAAAACAGTGTTGCTGCATTTCCAGTGTTTCTACAAGAAAAGATGAGAATGGGAAATGTTCAGTACATGCTGGGATAGGCTGCAGCACCGAATGGAAATAAGCTGGTGATGGGAATAAACAAGCTGCAGAACTAAAACTATAGGAAGTTGAATGAAAACACCATCTGTCAGGCGGTTACATCCGTGAACTCAATCCTCCACCACAGAACAGGTCAGCTGCCTGCTGGAAGCTTCATATGCTTCTCTGGTCTGCGTATGGGACTCTGCTGGCTCTTTATTCTGGTCCTGGAGTGAACGGATCAGTCTTTTTTTTCATGTTTTTTTCCCTCCTGGAAGCAAATCTTTTCTTCCAGCCAGACTTATCATACAACAGTTGGAGCTTAAGCTTCTTTAATACAGGCAGGGCTTGTTGGGTAACAGGAAAGAGAACAATGAAAGTTGCAGTTTAATCTGCATTCATATTGGTCTAACTAAAATATGCTGTGCTGACATTCTGCCAAATTTGGCACAGCTTGTTTGAACATTCGTTGTTTAATTCCTAAAACTTTCTTCAGGTGACAGAAAACCGGTTTTGTAATTGTCTTTATGTGCCTCTGAAGCTTCAGGTTTGAATCCATCACTACATCCAGATTTCGGGCCTAATCAGTAGTGTCTAGTGTCAGTAGTGTGCTGATTTTTGATTATTCCTGTTTAGATCCAAAGATAATAACTTTAGTTTTGTTTCTGTAAGTACATCCATGCACTGATTTGTTCTAAATATCTTCTCAGTGCTTGGATGGGTTTATAGTCATCGGGTGACATTGTAACATACAACTGTGTATCATCTGCATAGTTATGATAACTAATGTTATTTCTAGTTATAATATGAGCATGTAGCATATATGTGTGATGGTCTGACTCAAAATACTTGTTTTCAAAACATTGACTGCATCCCAAAATACAAACACAACAAGTTCTGCCAAAAATCTCATCAAGTTTTTTTTGTTTTTTTTTCAAAAAATCAGCTAAAGTCAGTTTGATTACACCAAACAATCACTGTGCTGTCATTTTCCCCTGCCTTGTATCAGTATCTGTTATTGGTGTGGTCAATCAAGCTGATCACATTGGACACAAATGAGAGACTTCTACAAATTACTACACATTCAGTCAGCTTTTTTAGCAGTTAAAATCTCCAATACAGAATTTCAGACATTGTATTAATGCTTATCTATTTTTATTCAAATTGATTTCTTTCTCTGAACCAGTGATGGACTCTATGCTTCCTATGGCAACACAAGAAGCACAGGGTCAGAGAAAGGGCAGCTAACATCTCTGCAGACCCCACACATCCTGGACACAAACTGCTTAGCCTTTTACCTTCAAGTTAACTCTACAGAGCGATTTATGCAAAAACTAGCTACCACAGAGACAGTTTCCAACCCCAGGCTGTCATTATGGTGAACACAATGAACACCTTACTGCCTGAGTGGTCAGCTAGTCTGCTGTGAAACAAAGTAAGGATTATTACACCACCACAACCTGCCTTTGTTTTTTCTTCTCTTTATGAAAAAAAGACATATACATGTACATACGTTTCCTATTGCTCTTTATTTTGTATGCTCAGAATAGACAAACCACCTTTAGTAAACACTGAGCTTTTAACTTAGTTACATATCAAATAGCATGTGAATGTCTATTCTGCATGAATGAATGAATGAATGAATGGATGAATGAATGAATGAATGAATGAATGAATGCTTTATTGTTGTTATTGTACCGAAGCACAACCATTGTAGCACATCATAGACATAGCTGTTTAAATTGGGCTTTTTGCTGTAATCCAGACTGCTGTAATCCTTTGAAGACATCTGCTGTGAGGCTGGACATTTTAAAACCTGGGAGTAATCCAATTTACAAAAAATGAATTTTATGCTGTGGGGATATTCTGAGGGATCTTAGCAATAGAATCCAATCTGGGCATATTCTGGCTGATTTTAAACATAATGGAAACTTTTCTCCAAAAGCATGATATCTACCCAACAGCAGAGAAGTAAAGTTATTGATATAGTCAAGAGATGTTACCCCCAAACTGGGGGAGTTTGTCAAGCTAAGATAATGTGAAAAACTCTACAGCCCATGAGGCCGTGATAAAGTGGAATCACCCAAATGTGCGTAATCAAGAAGGATGGAGGTCATATCAACATGCGACCTGTCAACTTTGATCCCAGCAGCAACCTTCTTTATCATAATCAATTATGTAATTTGGAAAGCGCCCCTAGATATTCTTTTGTAGAGCAGAAATACCCTGGAACATTAGGCAACAAGGTTTTTTATATGGTATGCCTGGATTTTTGAGGCATTATTGAAAAGTTAATTTATTTCACCAAGTGAAACACATTATACAGATTGATTACCCTAAGAATGATGCTTTCAATCCTTTATTTATGTCAGTTATCCTTTCTCTAGTGTTAACCATCTGTTACTATCTATAGTGTTTGGGGTTCATTTACTCCGGCCTTAAAATTAACAAAACTATTTACTCAATTTTTTTTTTATTGCCTATTTCACTTTGTAACACTTGGTTACTTTATTAGGCCTCCTTGTTAATCAAAAATTTTGAGTGTGGTGTCCCATTACTGTTCAACTTCCACCTCATTTTCATTTATCTTTGCAGTAGCACTTGCTAGATGTTGGGGGAAAAAAACCTCTCAGTATGTTAGACATTTCTCATCACTGTCCATTTTTAAAAGTTGTCTGAAAACTTATTTTTAAGTTAAGGCCTTCAACCCAACTAAGACACGACTTCACAAAATGTTTTTATTGGTATTGATCTCATCTGTTTTCTTTTGTTGTGTTTTCTTAATCTTATTTATCTATTACTAATGTTCAGCACTTTTTTCAGCTGTGGATGGTTTTAAAGTGCTTTACAAATAAAGTTGATGATTATAATGATTTCTAATACACCTACTTCTATACTCAGGCTTTAAATGTGACTAAATGTATTTTCTGCTTTTATTCTGAGTTATTTGATATTTTTTAGATTGTACCTTTGTACAGCTTTGTACAGATTGTACAGACGCAGCTCGAACAAAAATGTCTCATAATTTCACCTTTGTACAATTGTACCTTTGTACAATCTAAAACTTTGCAGAAGTTTTTTGGCTAACTTGTGCTCTCTTAAAATGTGAGTTTTGAATTATTTAGACCTATAGGTTGAATGCACAGTTTACTTCTTCGGTTCTCATGAACAAATTCTCAATCATGTACTTCCTTTTCCTTATCCGACATCTGACCTGTTGCCTGCTCTGAGGATAGCAGAGTCAGAAGGACTTCCCCTTTGGGAATCAATATATGACATTAATATTCAGAAACAATCCAATCCTTTCCCTGCACAGTTTCACGATTTGCTGAGCTTAAAGAAAAAACTGTCAATGTGTAACCGTTCTGACCCAAAATTAAAGATTATACCTACAGAGGGGGATTAAATAGAATCAGAAGAAGATTATTTTGGATCCCTGTTGCTTGGTTAAACAATAAATAGAATCACATGCAACTCGTGATGTTTGTTTGGGATTTGTGGCTCTCTATTCCACAAATACTTCATACAAGCTACAAATAAAAAGTAAGCTCCCATTTACTGCAGTTTTTTCACCCTTCAAAACACCCATAAGGCTAGTTCTGTCAAGCTCGGTCTTCTGATATCTATGTTCATCTTGACAGCTACAGATCGATCATTTTTACCCACATGGTGTGAAAATGTTTTGATCTCGTTCTGACAGGAGGCCCAATCGATCTCGCTGTTTACTCATGCACGGCGCTGATGACATTAACAGCACTCTGTGTTTTGCAGCTTTCCTGAAAGTGTGTGGGAGGATGGTGGAGGATCTTTCACAGCTTGGTCTGAGCTTGCAGCCATGAAAAGGACAGATGGATACCTTAACATGTTTTGTTCGCCCCCGCCAACACCCAGGGAAGGTCAGAGGGGATTCTCAGATCTAATTAGAACATGAAGAAAACAATGTAGGAATGTTTGTGCCTTTAAACAGGGTTGTGTTCTTGGATGTCATTTCTTTTGTGTTTGGCTCTCTTCACTCTGACACCCCTAAATAAAATCCAGTGCAATATTTAAAAGCCCCTAATTAATCAAAGTAGTTCAGTGCGTAATCCAGGTATTCTATGTTTTTTTTCAGAGAACATTAGTGAATAAAAAGCATCATGAAGGTCAAGAAACTCAGAAAACAGGTCAGGGATAAAGTTTTAAACAGATTGTGTTATATAGAGCTCTTTGCAGAAGAGCAGCAGAGAGAACAATTAAAAGAAATCATCAATCATGATGTTTCCTGCTGACTGAACAATTGTCCAAGAAGCCTGTTATTGACACACCTGTTATTGAGAATAGGCCACATTAGATCAAGGCTGATGCAATTTTCTAAGTGGCAACTTTTAGTGCTTGCCTATTTGTGTTTCTTTCTGTTGAAAAAGTGCCACTAACTGCCTCTCTACTCTGGTCCTGAAAGGGCAAACATGGAAAAACCTGCTCTCATCCAAAATGTAGCTTTTTTTTTTACCTTGATGCAAAATGCTATGTAGCAGAAGACTGGCACTGCACATCACCCTGAACACAATGTCTCCATGGTGAAACATGGTTTTGGCAGAATTGTCCCATGGGGAAGCTTTATTTCAGCAGGGACAGGGAAGCTAGTCAGAGTTAATTGTAAGTTGAATGAAGCTAAATACGGCAACTCAATTAAAGGATGTAAGAGATTTGAGACTGGGGAGGAGGTTCATCTCCCAGTAGGATAACAACCCTAAATACACAGCTGGAGCTACAATGGATTGATTCAGGTCAGAGCATTTTGGCCCAGTGAAAGTACAGATGTGAAACTCATTGAAATGTGTGTCAAGGGTTTAAAACGGATGTTAACAGACTCTCGAACCAGTCTGACTTAGTTGGAGTTATTTTGCACAGCAGAATGGACAAAAATTTTATTCTCTGGATATGAAAAACGCAGAGACATACTCCAAGGGGGCTTAATTCATTTTTTTTTTAATTTTACAGATTTTAAACTTTAACACATTTTTAAGCCAAATATAATTTTCTTTCTATTCCACAATTATTTGCAATCTGTGTATTCCCAAAAAATGCAATGAAGATGGTGATTGTAATACTCAAGGGGATTAAATACTTTTCCAAGGCTCTGCAACTTTTAGTTGATGTGCATAGCTTCTCTTTAAAAGGCTCTCTGATGTCTTTGTGCTGTCAGTGCAACCTCAGGCCCCCAAACCTTCCTCATTTAGATTTTAATCATACCCACCAAACAAAATGCATAACAGAAAGAAAACGCTGGTCATTATGTGTTGTCAGTTTCCTCCCGGATATAAAGATCTACAGGCATCATTACCCACTTTCCAATCCACAGTGATTTTTTTAACGTTTGTTTTTTTTTTTTTTTTTTTTTTTGTAGATTGAGGTCGTTGCTGAAAGGTTGGATTTGTGTTTGTGTGTTATTAAGTACTATCAGAGCTCCATCTTGTAACGTGGCAGAAACAGAAAAAAACAATATGTATGTTCATATGTGACTGCAGTTATTTTACCCTGGAGGCTTTCTGTCCTGGATACATAAAGCTTATATGTTGAGATGTTGAGTGTGTTGGTTTGTTTTTTGAGAGGTATTATTCTTCTGCCCAACTCTGAAATGCCTGGGTGTGCTTCTCAAGGAGAGGAAAGAAACAAAGAGTCTGGCATTACAATCTCCCATCTTAGAGGTCAGAGGGATAAATTGTTTTCTCTAAATTGTATCAACGGGAGCAGCTGAGTCAAAGGCGGCGATGGCCAGACTGATTCGTCACTGAGTGGACAGAATGGAAAGTGTTGCAGGCAGACTTTTGTGTTGTTCTGTTAATTTTAATAGGTGCTATAAAAGTGTCGCTTTGTTACAACTTTTTAAACAAACAACATGCTATAAAAATTTTTCATCCTTGAACGTCTTGGCTTCCACAAAGTTGTTTAAACTGACAGATTAATGACCTTCATTAAATTAGAATACTTTGTAACAGGACGGCCACATGCCAATGGAAATCCGGTACGATCCATTTTGAAGCACTGTTTGTGGTCTTTTGACCATAAACTGCATGTGATGGGCAGAAGCAGCAATTGTGAGGTGACCATTTATTTTGGTAACCCTGTTATTTTCTGAAAATAGGTGTTATGACACGTGGGTCTCTTTGGAATATGAAAACTACACACAGAAATGTAAAAAAAAAAGAGTATTTGTTCCCCTGCATATTCTGTTCCTGCTTTTTTGTCACACTTAAATGTTTCAGATCATCTAATAACATAAAGTAAATCATTTATTTCTTTAGTCAGAGACTCCAGACGTCAACAGTAAGTCCTAGCAGATCCTAGTGGGCAGGTACAGATGAAGAAATTCTTGTCACACATTGTGCATACTGGGAGGTATGAATATAAGTGTTAGATATGAAATCTCTGCTAAATATTAGTTTAATGTAAGTTACTTTCTTTACCACAGATAAAAATTGTGACATTTTTGAAGTAAACACTGAATCCAGTTTTTTTTCCCACATGATTGTATTTAAATAAAAACAAAAACAAATTTGCTCTTCTGAAAGTCTGCTAATAAATCACTGTCACAGCCCAATGGCCATACTACAACACAAGTCAACGTAATACAGAAAACAGCACAGCAGCTTGATGTAAAGATCAGAAGAGTTTGGAAATCAACAGCCACCAGTTCATGGTATTACTAATACAACACATCCTGTTGTGTGAATGTAACAGAGTCTCCTCGGCCCGATGCAGTGCTATCTGCAGAGCGGAGCTGGTGAAACTCATCGGTTTTGATCTATGACTCAGAGGAATGGCTGATCATCTCCAAAGCTGCTGAATGTGCAATGTGGGAGCCCAGGACATTTACAATCAATGACTGGGCATCCAGACTGCTCTCAGGCAGTCCTCTACATCACTGAGAAAGATGGGGGATGTTGGGAAATTTAAGGGGAAGATGTGGTGGAGAAGTTGGGGAAGAGATGCTGATGTGATGGAAGGCTCAGATAGCGGCCAAAAGTGATGAAACAAGCAAGAACTTAGAGGAATTTTCATCCAGATACTAAAGAAACTGGTTTAGCTTTTGTAAAACATTTTACTAATCTTAGTAGCTGGATTTTTGAAAATCTTAAATAAATAAAGTCAGTAAATTTAGAAGTATGTTTATAAATTTGTGTCGAGTAAATTTTGCTTTGAGGAAAGAAGTTATTAATCTGAATCACATGGGATCAGATAAGGAAATAAATCATCATGAAAAATATAAAAGATGAAATGAATGTATGTAGAACATCATACTGAAGCATAGTGGATTTCTTACATTCTTTCAGTTTATCTGTGGCAAGTCTGGAATTTTTTCTCAATAGCAAACAAAAGGAACAAAAATCAAGTTTATTTGCTTCAAATCATACATTTATTTGGGCTGCACCCTGGCACAGTTTGTAGCATTGTTGCCTTGCAGCAAGAAGGTCCTGGATTAGTTTCTGGGCCTGGAGTCATTCTGCCTGGAGTTTGTATGTTCCCCCTGGACATGTGTGGTTCTCCAGGTACTCTGGGTGCGTGTCTGAGTTATTGTTTGACCTGTGTGTCTCTGACTGGCGGAGATGATCCTGTGCAAACAAAATGTGATATGGACATGCAATCATTCAGTTCCTGTGCCTTCTTATTCCTTTTCAGGATTACGAGAGGTGGACTTTTCTTATTAGACACTGCATGGATTGGACGCTGGGCTCACAATGAACAAGTTGACAGATCATTACAGGGACCAACACAAGCAATCCTAAAAAACACTGAAACTGGAGTGCTCAGAGAAAACTCCCACATGCATTTCTACCTTGTACAGATTTGTGCCAGGAGGCTTCCTTCTGGCATTAATGGATGAAAAAAATTGTCTAATTCAAATTTTTTCCCCCAGCAAACCAGAACTAATTGGCAATTACTTTGCCAATGAATGAAAACCCTGTTGACACTTTATTGAACAAAATATATTGCAACTGTCAAATGAGACCTGCTGGCTTTGAAACATTATCCACCACTACCGAAGATTTGACAATTGTAGTATAAAACCATAAGGGTGTTTTCTTCTGTTGCAATAGGCAACAGAAGAGCTGTTCTTGTCATGCAGGTTGTGCAGAAAAAGTAAACTATCATCTGCTGAAAGCTGGAGAAGAAAATGGCACAGCAAAATTGGATTAGGGGTATAACTTTGATATTCTTCCAGTTAATAAAGGAAAGGTAATTTTATATCACATTTTAATTATACAGTCCAAAAACCCTAAATTTACTATCTAATTCTGAGTATTTCAGTATAAACCCTTGTATTTAAGTAATTTGTCTGCTGTTAGTTGTAGTTTGATTGATGATGGGAACTGCACCCTTCTAGCAATAGATACTCTCCAAGCCATATTTTTGAAAACTGTCCACATGCAACCCTGCACAGAATAAAGCAGGCATCTAAAATACATTTCACTACCAATAATCTGCTGAATAAGTCATAAAACCTGATCTCTTTGCCAATGGCCAAACAGCCTTGCCTCTCCCTCTTCCTTTTTACACCAAGTTGGAGCAAAATCGCCAATCTCAGCAGTACATAATCTTGTAAAGAGGCTTCACATCTTGATGTTGACCAACAGGCAGACAGGTAGATTGAGTGTCAACACAGAAAGGAAATGAGAGGGAAAATATAGTCATTGCCTTTGCTGTGAAACTGGAACATTTTCTCCTGTGTACTAATGTAACTATTACTTGTTCTGTTAGGAGATGGAGTGGGCTATCTCTTGGTTTGAAAAGCTTCTTTTTAAACTCAAAATTCAACCTTTTATGTAACCTCAGTAAGTAGTTTCTTTTCCATTCGCCCAAACAAATAGTGAGTGAAAAGCAAATGTGCAAAGTAGGAGTAGAACAAATAAATGTGTCTGTGTTGACGCTCAAACAAACAGAGTATCAGCAATAAAAGTAAAAAGATATTTTAAGAGCCTTACAGTTTTGGATGGAAGTTCTGTGTTTTCATTTTTCAGCTCCTAAATGCAAACAATAACGAGTTGTTCACCAAGTAAGCCTTTATCATTTTCCCATGACAATAGGAGGAAGACAGCAGTATTGTAGCGATTAAATCAAATACAAATTCAGGCTCATGTTGCTTAAACAAAAAGACTAAGTTACGGTTGTGCAACCAGGTTGTTGCACCTTTTTCATCCAGTAGAGTTTCTGCTAAACAAATTTTCAGGGAATCTTTACACATGGCATATTTCATCAATAAATATTTTTAGTGGTTAAACAAATCCTTTCTTATAGCTGACTGTTTCACTTTAAAATAGGATGCCGCTTTAAGCATCGTTTGACTCGATTTCAATTCATTGGCTAGAAAAATAATGGATAGGCTTTTTTACAAACACCAGTCGATAACGTGTCAAGCAGCACTGCACCTAAGTATTTCAGCTTCCAGCTCTTTTCTTTTGGATATTGTAATTATACACTTTGAAAAATATCTACAAATTGGCAATTTTTTTTTACAAACAATTTGGAGCTACATACCACAGAAAATGTGTGACCACTGAACCTGAAATAAAGCCAACAACACCAATATCCCACTGTATTTGGTTTTACAGGATTAAAAATATGCACACATGAGTAACCAGATGACTCCTGTGTGTATGAGTCTGTAATTTCATTTTTTTCCTCTCACTGAATCGTTTTCTAAATGAATTGTTCAGGATATATAACATTTAAGAGCAACAAAGTTTTAAAAATTTGCATCACGGTTTCATTTTTTGAGTGACAAAAATTGGGCATTCTCGTGGGATTATGTAGACTTTTAGTCCCACTTCACATGGAGTCACAACACAATCTGAGTGCAACCCTGCAGCATTTCTTTATATTTAGTAAAACTGTAAAAACAAAGCCACTGTAGGCTGATATTATCAGAGGTAGAGCAAAGGTCCGAAGCAATCTTCTTTTTCCCAGCATCAGATTTACTTCCTGAGTCTCTGTAATAATTTTTTCTGTGGTCATATAACCTGTTCGGTGCCCCTACAGAATTTGTCCTGTTTATTTTACTGTTCATACAAATAAAGGCCAGTACTTTGTTCCAAAGCACATTCAGACATTTTGATTGATATCATAGTTTGTTTTGCCACCAGGACTCTCCTCCCAACAGCAAGCGAGGTTTTCCAGTCCCTTCGTTTCATCAGTCATTAATACTTCCTGTTGTGATTCTCCACCAGCAACCACCTGGGAAGCATCCAGCGTTTTGATCCATGCCTGTGACTTAATGAGAACTGAGACCTGTCAATGAACAAAATCAATAGGAGGGTTGATGCATACTTCAGCGACTTGGCTCCACATCTTGCTGCCTTGAGGTGCCTCCCGACTCTGTGCACTGTTTGGTTATTCATTCATCCCCATATATACTTATATAGAGCTTTTTTTGCAGAGTTGGCCTTGATGGGTGTGAAAGCAAATATATATGTGGGTGTATTTAATTCATGATTTAGCCAACAGAGCACAGTGAAAGCCAACATACTGCTATTTCAGTGTATGTCAGGAATATTTACTGATATTACATAAGACTTCAGTTGTTTTGTTTTCTATTTTTCTCCCACAGATGGTGTGTTTCACCCTGCAGGATGCAGAGCGCATGCTTGGAAATATTAAGGTGTTTTCTGTGAAATTTGATGAAATTACTCGAAGATGTAGCTTTTCAGACATTCATTTCCTTCACCCTAAACAGCACCATCTGATTCTTTCCACATTCCTAACATTTTTGTTTTTTGAAACTCGACTTGTGAGAACAAGAAAAAAATATGTCACAAAGTCAAATTTATTTTGGGTAATTGAAGGTAATGTAGTTAAGTGTGCTATAAAATGACACTATGTGCTTTGAAAATACATTATATCACTACTTTAAAACTGAAAAAAAATTCTATTACAATGTCATCTCATTCAAAATTTCATTCAACTAATGGATTTTTAAAAAATCTTTTCATCAAAGAATGAACCCATGTATTTAGCTTTATTATGAGTTTAGACAAGCATCATCCTGCTATTTTGTTAAAATGTGTTCATTACTCTTTTAACAAAGAGAGCCTGCCATTTCGGGTCAGGCCCCCGATGCACCACGCTGTCCTCTGTATTAAACGTGTTCCACTCCAAGAGCTTTTCATAAAAAAAACATGCTCACATGGTCACTGTCAGAAAACATCAGCACCATCTAATTTTATTTTTATGATTACATTTCTTTGAAAATGTAATAGAAGGTAACTAGGCCAGATGAACAATAACCCTTTGTTACCCCCTCTGCTCTACACGGGCAGCATTGAGACTGTAGGACATGGATACACTGAGACAGGAGGCCTCTGGGCAAGGGCATGAAAAACCCAATATTTGTGTTGGAAAACTGCAGAACAACTTCAGCGTGTTGTACACTCAGAACATGAAGAAAGATAATTAAAGCTTTTGCCACAGCGGAGCTTGACCAAATGTAGCCTCTGAGAAAAAAATAACATTGTTTTTATAGGAGTTTAACCATCACAAGACCTTAAGAGACTCTGTGCGCCGTCCAGCAGGGTCACATTGATCTCATGTGTGCTTTTACAATGTTTTTTTTTTTTTTGTATGTGTGTGTGGTTTCGGGAACTGACAGTCTGACGATACAATGCCCCTGCCTCCCTGTTGTCTAACCATGACAACTGCTGCACTCCTTAAGAAAATCTTTTTAAAAATAGGCTATAATTATGAAAAAGCAATACACAGCTGGGCAACATCCAGGTCCAAATCACAGGTCAGACCTTGAAATTTCTACTCTTTTTTGTTTCTGTTTCCACTAATGTGTAGATTTATTGTGTAGAAGACATGTCAAAACATTGCGCACATACAGTATACTGTACATACAAAACCAATGCAATTACAATGCAAACATTGGATCAAATAAGTAATAACAACAATACTTAATCCTAAGCTATTTTATGCAGATGCTTCACTCAACTCGGGATGCTTGAAACTTAAATGTGGAACATATGCCATCACTGACTAATTCAGGTGGTAATTGTCCGACTACTCATTGAGCACTAAAACATCAGTTGGTTAGTTAATATGAAAGTAAACATAAAATCAGACAGAAAAGTAATGCAGCAAAACACTATAAATTCCACACCATTGATCTCAATATATATGTGCATTTCAGAATACCTAAAAAAATTACACACACACACTTCAGAAATGACAGGATTTGATGTTTCCCAAAGACCCTTGTAGACACATTAAAATCTCCTGCGTACATGATTAGAAAGTTGAATAGCACATTTTACGGCTTTCAATTTACATTTTTGTTTTGCTATTATATTACTATTCAAACAGTCAAGGTTTATCCGTCAAAATATCTCACCAATTTATCCCACCAAGCAATAAATCTCAAACAGAAGCAGTCAAGTATCTTACTCACCTTGACACATCAACTCTTTCTGAGCTCTGGTGTTGCTGCTAAAATCATCCCATGCTTTTGTAAAAGTGTTTAATTTTAAGTCAAAATCAGATTATTTGTCTTTCAGTATTTTCCATACTTTGATGTCTGAGGTTAATTTTAAACATTACAAAAATGTTTGACTTTGATCAAGTCCGTAATAAGTATCTTAATTCAGAATTAAACTATTTTTACTGTGAGGAAATAGCATGAATTAGAATGTCCTCAGTAAATCTGTTGTGCGACTCACATTTTCTTCTCTGGTTAAATATTTTTATATTTGCAAGTGGGAGACAAGTGAGTGACAATTTGTTTTCTCCCTCTAAGTAAGCCTTTATTTTCAGTTCCTGAAAACACTCTTATTTTATGTACTCAGTGGAAATGCAGCAGAAGACACTTTATGCATATTGGAGAGTCATAAACCTTCCTGCAGAAGTGACTAGAGGATTCTTAAAACATGCTCAAGCAGGTGTTTTTCCAGATAAACTTTAGTTTGTGTTGTGGTCATGTTCAAATGTAAATCTAAAACCACTTTTTTAATTGAAGCCCCCAGGACTTAACAAGCCTCTCAGAGGTAATTGATATTAATTAACTTCAAAATTAACAGAGCCCTCAAGTCACCCATGCGTGACAATTTGACATGTTTGATGGGAAATTAATGCGGTAAATATTAATCATGTTTCAAAAATAGATTCATTTTGATCCTGTATGAAAAGTACATTATTGGAGAAATTAAAAGTAATTAAAAGTAACACTTTTGTATTGTGACATGAGTACACTGTTAGTAACTACAGTGATATTTAATAAAATAGAGAATATGTGTTCTGGTGAGATTTGTTTCTCAGATTAAAAGTACCTTTTGAAAGTAGCAACATTAAGCATGCCTTATTCATTAAAGCAACATTTCTGTGTATAATTTTACTGGTTTCATTAGTTGTAAGTGAAAAATCACCACAGTTAGCAGAAATAAAGCCTTAAAATTTTCAGTTTGTGTGTAATTAATCTATATGGGTTTCACTAAATGAACTGAAGTAACTCAACTTTTCACTAATATTTTAATTTATTGAATATGACTGCATAATTACAAACTTAAGGTCAGTCTTAGAACTGATCAACAATGAAGATCATAATTTTATCTTGAAAGAAAATTCTTCTGGAAGAGGAGTCATCATGAGGGGCTGAGCAGCCAATCAGAAGCAGACTGATTGGCTGCTTCTGCCAAACATACATTTTGAGGTGTTTTATCATGAGATAAAACACCTCAAAATGAAGTGAATATGGTTATTTACAAAACTATGACATCCTAAGGTTTTAGAAACTGTTTTACAGGGATGGAAAACTTAACTTCTTCTACTCATTATTGTGGCATTTTGTGAAAATAAATAATTGTGATAAACCTAACACATTTTCAAAGATCTAGTTTCTGCTGTACATTGAACACAAGCCAGATCCTGAGTTTGCAAAAAGTTACATTTTATGGTCTTTTTACCAATAGGTCCTGTAGCTGACCAAGATGTCCACAAAAATCACTGACAAAGGGTGTTTTAACTTTTTCACAAATGTCATTAAAAATTCTCACCCATTTTATTGAAATTATAATGTAATCTTCAAAATTAAATAGACGTTTATACATAAGAACCCCTGCAGAGTCAAAGGTAAACATTAAATTGCTGACATTAAGTCAACATTGGTTTTAGTCTGCAATGATTGCGCTCTAATTACTGCTTCACAATTTGTTGTACAGAGTTTAGCATTACAAGTGCATAGGTGTGTTTATGTGACCACAAACCATTAGAAGGATTAGAAGGATTAACCTCATGAATTGCGGCAAAAGTAGTTTTTTTTCCCCAGCATGCACTTAATAACATATGTCCGAAGCAGCTCACAGTACGTTTTGAAGCAGAGGCTGACATGGCTGTGCATTAGTGCCAAAAGAATAAGTGATTTGCCTGAGAACCTTTTGTGCTCCCACATTAGGAATGTGGTTTCATCAACGCCCCTGCAGATGCACTGAGGCTGACATGTTATCACAAGAGCAGTAATGTGCTGTGGATAATTTTAATGGAGCTGTTTCAGATCAGTTACGTCAGAGTAAACTATGGCAGTTTTAATATTCGCCCTGCCATATCTCTAACGTTTTATTAAAAGTTTAACTTTGTCTGGAGTTCACAGCATAAATTGAGGTGTCACTAGCCACTATCAACAGAAAAACTCAGAGAAATTTCATTTTACTGCCACTTTTATGAACAGTCCCGTGCATTTCACATTTCTTATTCAGTGAGCAGTTTAGATTAGCAAGGAGGAAAGTTAGTTCAGAGAAGAAAACTCAAAGCCTTCTTACTATGATCTTTTCAAAACTTCAGCATCAACTCTCATGTTGGATTCACTCTACAGTCAACAGCGGAAAATTAAACTGCTTTTTTCTTGCTTAGTAGCAAATTTTCATTTGAGCTATTTGCACTTTTAGTAAAAAGAATTAGGTGGTTGTTGAGATTTATATATTGCTTTGTCTCTGTAGCTTGTCCTTTTATTGAGTGTAATTTGTCAGTGCAGCCATATTCAAAAACACATCCTGAGGAAATGAGGGAACACAGTGTTTCTAAATTCCCACCAAACTCAACAACAAAACGACATTTGATCAGAACCTCCAAATATTATTTCAACTTGTGAAAAACAGGCTGTGTTCCATTTAAATAAAAAGAAAAATAGTCACAATTCTGCAATCAGACATTTTTCAGCCCAGCAGGAAGCTGGAGAATGTTCCTTTCATGATGTTTCATGGGTTGTTAGATGAATTTGTTTTATCTTCTTGGTTACATCGACGGGTTTTCATATTGGAGCAGGTGTGTTTATATCATCTGGGGTGGAGTCATGAATGTTAAAAATTTAAAGAAGAAAAATAAAGCAAACTTGAGGATCCACTCCCCCCAGAATAGACAAAATAAGTTGGAAGTGTTAGTATTTCTCTTTTTAGGAATGCAAACTGACATTTCTTGTCATCATCTCTGTCATTTCTGTACAGATGCTTGCAGAGGACGACACAGAACTTGTGAATAAATATATCAGATGGAGATGGATGTTAAAGGTGGTGGGAGTGCGTTTCTATTAAGTGCTGTCAGGTCCATTTGAATTATCAATACATTAAAGAGGGCAGCAGAGCTGCCTTGGTGCGTATTTATAGATCCACTCTCAGTTTTACAGCCACCTTAATCAGACCTGAGTGATGGAGGTACGTTGATGGCCATATGCTTTAAAAATGATCACTCACAAATGTGAGAAATTAAGGAAGGTGGTTACAAAAGCTTAGAAGGGAAAAGCTTTTTTATTGCTCCTGCTAATTAAAATACACTTGAAGGTACTGCTTAATGAAATGGTTTGCACTGTGAAAGTTGTCAAATAAAGTTTGGCCCTGGAAAAGCCTTTTAGCTGAGCACAAAAATGCTTTGATCCTAAAAGCACTGCAAATGTGGGACTCATTAATATAGTTTGTTTACTTCTGCTCAGCATGATCTCTGGGAAAGCAAATCAGTAGCTAAAGTTAAAGTTACCGGTGTTCTCTGTGGATCCACCGCTTCGTAAAGTGTTTGCATACAGGAAGTTTGGTCGAAACACTAAAAGGTGGGGGAACGTAGAGTTTTGGAATAGCAAATTTCTGGCACTCTTGCTCAGTTCGTGTGAAAAAGTCACCCTGCTGCTTTTGAACATTTCCCCGCAGGGATGTCTGACAGAAACTTAATTTGTGCCCTTATTCTTGTCATATATAAGCCCTCCAACCGTGCTGTATATGACTTATAAATCAGGAGCGCTTTCATTCATGGAAAGACAAATTAGGGAGCAGGTATTGTGAAATGTACTAGATGAGTTTCTCATAACCCCTGGTTGTTCAAGCTGATCAGCTACTTAACCCAAAGTCAGGCAACGAGCTGGGCAAGAAAAGGTTGCTGCACACAAAGGTCAAAAGTATGGTATTTCAAATTAATTGACTTAATTTGACTGTCATTGTGCTCTCGTGTTTCAACCTCTGAGGTGTTTTGTTTGGAAAATAGCATGCATGGATGCTGCTTTTTAATCAGTGGGAGACTGTGGCAGATTCATCACCGAACACAAAGGATATGTTAGTAGAATTAAATGACAGCATAAGACTAATCAAGACTATCAAGACAGTTAAGTTTTGCTGTGACGTTACTTTTAACATTTGTGATTTTGAAGTGTGCTTAGTGCCACCGCAAAGTCAGAAACAAAACATGCAGAGTTTAGAACTATACAGGTGGGAATTTAATGGAGATGGCTGAGATTGAGTTTCCTCCTTTCTTTGTTAGAGGACACAAAATTAATCACAATAATGCTCACCAAGAATGTCTAAAAGTCTATTATGCTTGAGGATTTCTTCTGTGCTGGCTTTATAAACATTTTTAAGGGAGTTTATGTTCAGTATTTGTAAAAGTGACCAATTCCACCTTCACTAATTACAAATATCAAGGATATGAGTGTTAATGGTACCAGGAGACATAATCTGGACCAACTCAGCCCTTGTATGGCATCCCAAGGAAAACTCATTAAGTTTCAGATGACTAATCAGAAAGGCACCTTTCGCACTTTATTAAAACCGCCCAGCAATCTCCAAGATCTCCAAGGCCATTTGCTGGATTGTGTAAAATTGAACATTAGAGGGAAAGCAATCATCAGCACATGCATTTTTGCTGCAGCTTTTCTTGGCCAACCTACCAAAACACTGACCTTTAGTTGCACAGAGATGATTTTCTTATTTCCTAATGGATGCAAGGATTCAGCACTGATACAATAAGTTTCAGCTTTATTGAAGAATGATACACCACAAGTCTCTTCATGGCTGCATCAGCAGAGTGACTAAATTGAACACAGGAAAACATTTACTTAGGCAGAATGTAGCTCCAAATCACAAACAATTTGCCTGTTCGCTATTTTTTGTGTGCAGCATATTTAAAATATTCTAAATAAAATGCAGGTTGGGAAGCTGAAATATGGTATTGGCTGGTATTTACAAAGCAGTCAATCTTAAAGCCCCATTCATTTTCCCTGGTTGTATGTCTAAGGGTGGAGATAAGGAAGATGGTTCATATTAGCATCTGCAGTGCTGAACTACTAAGAAAGGCAGTTATCAGTGTTCTTAGAAGGGGTTTCAAATGTTCTCAGATTTCAGCTATTCGCCGGCAGCTGTGGTTCCTAACGTCCTCAAATATTGGGAGATCCACTGTAGAACCCAAAACTGGTTGTTATTCACCATGGAGTCTCCCACTTGCCTTTTGCTAAACTCTAATTGAAGCTTACTATGACTTTTCCTTCAACAATGTCTTCTTTGTTGGCACTCTCCCACAAAGTTTTGACTTCGGTAACAGTTGCTGTTTGCGGAGTCTCTCCCATCTTGACTGTAACTCCTTCAGCAAGCTTCAGCAGCTGAGTCTGAGACTGCTGTGTTTTTTAAAAAAGAGTTGGGTCGAAGGGCAAAGTTCTTGATCTACAGGTTCATTCAAGTCCAAACCTCACTTGAGGTCAGGAGATGGTCCTGACTGACTAACACATGTTAGTCAGTCAGGAGCAAAAAAGGAGCAAAAATGAGGTTCTCTGTTATCTGGGGCACGTTTGGGGTGGAACTACTGCTCAAAATAACGGTCCGTCGAAGTGGCTTGGTTTGCCTCCTGGTCTTTTCTCTTAAAAGGATTTTTATGAACCTCCCACTGAGAAACGATTACAGAGCAGATCACCAACTGGAGATATTGTAGGAATATTTAGCTTTATCCCAGGAGATGGCGGAAGCGAATATGACCACTCCATGACCCAAACCTTTTTATCCATCCATCCCTCAATCCCTCCATGCGATGGAGGAAATAGTCTGCAGTCAGCAGTGGTTATGTTTATTTTTTTCCTCCAGCTTCCCATCATGCATAGAAATATTAATTTTCTTTCCAGAAGTAAATATTCTAATTGAAGCATTTTGAAAGACCTTGTTTTTGGTAGACAATGCACCTGTGTCCCACAGAGTTCAAACATTTTAGCCCTTCAGGGCCAAGTGGCAAAACTTTCTTATGCAGGGAGGAGAGGAAGGAGAAGAGAGAGAGAGAGAGATCACTCCACTGGGAATTACTCTTTGAAGTGACAACAAAAGGATGAAGCAGAAGCTTCACAGGAACCCCCTACTGCAGCGCCTTACACATCTTCATTTATTTTTTTATTCACAGAGAGAATAAGTGAAATCTTCATTTTTCAGCTCAATTTTCTTTCTAGTTATCTAACAAATCACTTTGCCTCTAACTTGAAAATCCTAAATAGGTTAAGGTGGTTTATCATGGACAATTGAAATATGGTCATTTATGTGCCAAAAACAAATGGATAAATTATATCTTCCATTCCGCATAAAATAAAACAACTGCCAGGCATGACTCAAGGTTGCAACAAGACAATTTTGATGTAGTCTGACATGTTTGGAGTAATTTTCTGCCCAGTGTTGCTTTCTAAAAGCCCAGCTGCTCCAACAATGACATCCAGACATGGATTCAACGCATCGGCTGCATCTGTTGCTGAGCAATAAGGCTTTTGGATCCAATAGCGTTGACTCTTTTCTGAAGTGGAGCTGTAAATGACCAGAGAGTGCCTCTGGGGGAATAATGATAGGATGCTGAAAATAAAGGCTTAATGCATCTGAGAATCTGAATGCACCTTCAGGAAATAAAAATATTGAAGTGGGTGTCATCAAAACCTGAAATTCACCCACGAACTGAGGGGAAGAAAGCAAGGCAGGGTTCAAAGCCGGTGATGTGACGTACGCATTTCTACTATAATGTCAGAGAGTTTATTTAGTTGACAAAAAAGTGTTGCATCTTTGTAAATTGTTTGTAAATTGTAAATTCTTAGTCATAAAATACAAACAACATACATAAGACATGTATATATAAGTTGTGTGAGAATAGGAATGTCCCAAAATCATGTGATCGTGCATCGACTGTTTGGCTTCGGACTGTACCATGGGGGAGCATTAAGGGTGATGAGGAGGATGAGACAGAGGAGGAAGGGTCATAAATGACAATAAGAAGGATGAAATTGATGATTAGGCGATGTAAGAAGGAATGTAGACGATTAGTGTGATGAAGAGATGTACAAAGTGAGAGAAATGAAGAGGTAGCTTGAGAACAACAATGTTTATATTGTGATTAAGAGAAGGAGTCTGCTGAAAATATGTTACAAAAAGAAAAGAGGACAAGTAGAGCTGCAAAGACAAGGGGAAAAGATGAGTGGGATTGCATAGGAGGAAAATGAGGGTTAATTTGTTTATTAAGAGTCCCATCAGCTGCAATACAACTACAGGTATTCTTATTGGGTCCAACAAAATTATATTTACAATAAATAAATAAAAACAAATATTTTAAAATATTGTAAAGGGGGAGTGTGACTAATAAGTTATTTAAAAAGGTAGAAGAAGGCCTATTGAGATTACAAGGATTCAAAACTTTAATAACATTTGCGAGATGTGTCTGGTGTGCGGGATAAGACAGGATTGACCAAAAAACACAACAAATGTCAATGTTAGTTATGTTTTAGACAACAACAGAAGTTTCACTGAACAAAAATGAACAAAAAGCTATAAACATAAAATTTGGGGCCAGCAAGAACCAATAGGACAAAATAAAAAAGATTTGCAAGTAGTGGTGAAAAATTGGCAGTTTTGCAGGACAGTCCATAAATTAGTTTTTGTTTTTATTTTGTAAAAATCTAAAATTTTTCAACAATCAAAGGCAAACATAAGTACAATATTTAGTAAATAGTGATGGAAGTATGGGTCCTTCCAGTTTTAACATTCACCTGGTGTGAATTACTACCCAGCACTCATGCTTATTAGAAAAAAAGAACAACATTATCCTTCAAACCTCCTTAGTGTTTTTTTCTAATCCTTGTCCTCAGAGCCCCCTGCTGTGCCAGTGTGAGCTGTCTCTCAGCTCCAACACACCCCATTCAACTACTAGGCTCGCCTCATTAGCTTGTCATCAAGCTCACAAAGACCAGATAATGACTCATGCATTTGAAGCAGGTGTGTTGAAGGAGGATAACATATAAAAAAGAAAAAAAAAAACAAGTGAGACGGAGTTTCTCACAGCAGGATTTGGAAATGCTGCTTCTGAAGAATTGCAGATGTGATAATTATCTGCGAGGTCAAAACCATCTGCAATCGATTTTGCATGTAATTTGCAGCAAATGAACACAAGATCAACCATTATTTACACAAAAAATGTTAATTGCAGGCATTTTAGCAAAGATACACACCTCGGCAGGTGTTTTCATTTATTTTACGGCAATTCTTTGGAATAAATCATTTTTAATTGTTTATTTGTCCTTTTTACTGAATCTCAACTCAGCATTTTAGTCAGTATCCACAGAGAAAATATCCAACCAGCAGGTGTACCAAATAATCCTTTGGTGGCTCAGCTTACATAACTTTCTTCTTCCATTTCATATCCCCTCTTGTGAACTGTTGTACTATTAATATTTTCCACCATAATTAAGATAATATGGTATTGGTTTATTCATTTGGAACCCTAATGCATTTTGCTTTGTTTCTGAACAGTAAGAAAAGTCAGACTTTTAGTGACTGAATGTGGTTAATCCATCTCACTGAATAAGGCACAAATCCCATTACTCAAAGCAGCCTCACAGTGGTCTAATTAATATGTTTGCAAAGGAGCCGACCAACTCAGAGCCGAGGCAGGAATGTAGCTGCTGCCTGTCTTTTTGTTTCTGCAAAGTGAAACTAAACAGAAAATGATCTTCAAAAGAAAATATATATAAAAGGTGGAAGCAAAGATATGCAAATTTATCTAATCCCTTCATTAAAGTAGAAGTAAACTGCCATTGCATAATAATGAGCCTTGTTAGATAAAGTATACATAATATATCGTCAAAAGTTTGCCTTCCACATTAACTAGAATGGCATCCTGTTATTAAGAGGGTTTAATATGATGCTGACCCAGATGGTCTTTATTATTGAGAAGACACCAAAGATTTTATTTCACTTTTTAATAAATAGGTGGGGTTTTTTTATTTTGCACTTTATATATAGCTCATACACCCAAGTCATGTAACAATATTCCAGTATTCGAAAAATGATAAGGTTATAGTCAATTGTCAATTTCCATCCTTTAGGCTTTATTGGCTAGAAAGTGTGTTAAGCCTACAATGCATGAAGATGTATAGGACTACCTATTGATGTACTGTTATTTCCTTTAACAAAATATTTTTTCCTTAGTGGATAGGGCACCAAAACTGACCCACATACTTGTAAAATTCAACCCTACCCTTCATGGTGTAGGAGCTTTTCCAATTGCTTCAACTTTGTGAAGCGACCCAACCTTTCCCAAAGTTTTGTAGAAGTAATCTCCATGCTTAGATGATTGATTTTTATACACGTGACCATAAAACATTTGGAAATCTGAATTAGAGTCGGTGCAAAAAGACGGAAAAGGTTGTATTGAGTATAAGTAAATCAATTAAAGCATCTAGCATTTGTCAGACAGATGGTACTGTACTAAAATGTGTTACTCCAGTCACATTTTCATTCAGAATTCAAACTTTATTTGGAGGAGGTAGAGTGAAGTGAAAAGCTAGAAAAATGCATGAAACATCATCATTGCAGAAATATCTCAAGGGTATCAAAATGCTTGAGGGAGAAAAAAGATGTCAGCTTCATTAACCAGGTCCAGAGGCATGGTACACTGAGAGGGAAGATGTCAAATTACAAGTAAAGTAAGTAAACTTAATTCTATAGCACCTTTAACAGACAAATAGATCACAAAGTGGTTTGCAAAGGCTAACCAATTAAAACAAATAATTTAAACATTAAGCAAAAAGACTGTCTGGATAAAAATATTTAGTTTTTTCTTAAGAGTTTGTGTAGACTGTGCAGCACAGACTCCAGTGGGAGGGCGCTCAAAAGCCTCAGAGCCACCAAACAAAAAACGCGTTCTCCACAGGTTTTAAAACAGGTTTGATTTACAGCCAACAATGCTTATCTCAAAACCTCAGAGTCCTAGACAAAGCTAGAGGATCCAAAATGTCCAGAATGTACACAGGAAGCTGGATTACCTTAAAAGTTAAAACCAAGATTTAAAAATTAATCCTCAAGAGCACAGGAAGTCAAAAGGCAAGAACAGGAGTAATGTGTGCTCTTCTTGCCTCTTCTGTTAGTTTTCATCAACAGGTTCGCTGCAACATTTTGCAAGTCAGGCAAATATTTACAATTCAAACATATAAAAAGATTATTACAATAGTCAAAGAGGGAGGAAATAAAAGCATTCATCCATCCATCCATTTTCTGTTCACCCTTGTCCCTAATGGGGTCGGGAGGGTTGCTGGTGCCGATCTCCAGCTACGTTCCGGGCGAGAGGCGGGGTTCACCCTGGACAGGTCGCCAGTCTGTCGCAGGGCAACATAGACACATACAGGACAAACAACCATGCACACACACACTCACACCTAGGGAGAATTTAGAGAGACCAATTACAGACAGTAATTTGTTTGGACTGTGGGAGGAAGCCGGAGCACCCGGAGAGAACCCACGCATGCAGGGAGAACATGCAAACTCCATGCAGAATTGTCTCAATTTAGCAATGTTCCTTAAATAATTAAAAACTGTTATGAGAAAAAAAACCTCATCCATGCAATTCCCTTATTTGAACCAAAGACATTTTATGATTTGGGGTTTCAGTGCCAACTAATGCGACATTATTGATCTTAAAGCAACAGCTGGTAAATATTAAAGCAAACTGAACAGTTCTGCTGACATTTTACAGATCAACACTTACATGGTGGAAGAAAAGGCGTGCTAGTTGCAGAATGACACACAATTATTCCTAAAATATCTCAAAAAGCTGCTCTGAAAACTCCTGCTGTCAGAAAATTTCAGCAGATTTGAGTTTGGCTCGTGGATAGAACGGGTTTCATTCAGTGAGGGGTGAAATGTTCCCTCCATTGTTTTGCTACACACCATTTTAATGAAACAATGCTGCTGTTTTAGAGGGGTTATTTAAAATGTGAGCTTTTACTTCACCTTCTTTATGTAATTATTGATTATTTAAAAAATACTTAACTGAAATGGTCAGAGGTTTATTTAACTTACAATGTTTTAATTATTATCAAAAAGATTTAGGAACGTAAAGATTATGAATATCTAAACTAGGATTTGACCAAAATATTAAAAATAAAATAAAGCTTATATCAGTCTGATGAACTCAACAGAACCACATCATCTACAAAAAGCAGAGACCTGATCCCGATGCCACCAAAACGTATACAGAAGATAAATATGGCAGGAGATTAAGTCATTCCATATGACCATTTTTTCTCTGAAATCCCACTAATTTGCTTTAAATCTCAATCTTAACACAGTTGACTTTAGCCCTCTGCCTCCAAGCTGATATTTTGGTGATAATCACGGTGCTCGAAAGAAAAGATTAAAGCCACTTTTCAACTGATTGAATTGGTAAAATTCTGAACTCAATTTTCTAAGACCATTAAAACCTAAAAGTGAAAGGTACTTTTTAGCTTGTACCCTTTTTTGAAATAAAGTGAAGAAATGCTTTTACCAATTTAATCAACTTGAAGCTGGAGTGCAATCTTTCCCGAGCACCATAGTTTGGCACCATTATTTCAGTTTGGAGACAGAGTGCTGAAGTAAACTGTTAGGGCTGAGATTTAAAGTAAATCTCTGGGATTTCTGAGAAAAAAAGTGCCAGATGGGCTGAGTTACTTGCCTGTTGAGGTTTGCTCAAGTTCTGTGTTGTCCAGAACTGCAGTCTTCTGTGAGCAGCTTGTGTGTCTATGCTCTAATTTCTACAAAATAAAAATAACAGTAGCATTTTTTTTTTTAACATGGCAGTCCTTATGTTGCTATATTAATATCCTCTGAAGTCTTATCCTTGTCATTTCAGATATATTTCAGCTGAGTGAAGGCTTTGGATGTTTCTCTGATTTGTCATCATGGTGTTCACACATCCACCAACAGGCAGCATGACACACTTACTCCTATTCTTAACTATGACGAAGAAACCCAAACAGCACATCCCACACAGCCGTACATATAATCAGTCGGAGGGCCGGGGTGGCCTTCTGACAGCAGTACATTACTCTTACTAATAAGCCTTGTCAAAGCGGAACATGCTGCACATCCATCAGCCAATAACAAAACTCTCCGATTCCAACGTCTCAACGAGGAAGACGAAGGCAGTTAATCATCAGGCAAAATAAATGGGCTTTCAATGAGGGAAGTTTATCACAGTTACTGCAGAGAAGCATGGTGATTTCCAGGTCAAAGGGTGAGCACCACAAAAAGAAAAATCTGTTATATCCTAAAACGGTGAAGGCTGTTTACAAACACTTTGACATGATTTGTCTTTCTGTGATCCAGTTATAAATTACCTGTCCTTCAAGGTAATGTAAAATCAATAATTTGGAGATCATGCTGTTCCTGTAGTGAATATAACTCTTGCAATTTCTCATAAGTTGTCAAAAGAGGCCCACTAAAATCAAACTCAAGACTTTTCTTACTGTCAGTAAACCACTCTACCACCTCTCTGCATTGATGCTAGCGTTACGAATAACCTACACAATGGACAACATAAGCAATATCATACGGCAGACTGAGTTAATTGAAAAATTGGGTAATTTGTCCTAAAACTTGAGAAAATCATAAAACAACTGGCATCAATGAACAAAGTGTCTGCCAGGGAACAAAATGATCAAAATGCAAGGCAGGAGTTCTCATTAACAAATCAGAACACGGTGAGCAGACAGAGCAGATGGCAAGAGTAAGTGAAAGGGGATGGGAAATTATCCAAAGAAACAAAGTAAAAAGTTAAGTCCAACTAAAGAACCCGTGGACTATGAATGGACTACTGGTTTCCAGTAAAACACGCTGTTTCAGACCACATAAAGGTTTCCTAAAATAAATCCTAACTGTGTTTCTGCAGCAGTGAACAAATACATCACCTACACTCATCATTTTAAAGCTGTCAAAACTTTCTCAAATAGGGCTTAGTTTTCCTTATTACAGATTATCTTGTGTTGTGATTTCAGTCTTACTTGTTTTGCTCCAGAAATGTTAAACAGTGAAACTGCCTCCGACTCTATGAAAACCAAACCCACCATAATGTTTGCCTGAGCTTTCAAGATGGAGAAACAAAAAACACAGTTTTGTTTAATTATTTTTATTTATCATAATGACTTCACCATAAATATCACAATCCTAAATTGTTGGGGACATAAAAGCATAAACCATTGTGTGTAATTTTTCTATTGAATGAAGGTGGTTTCAGTCATTCTTTGTCATCTCCAATAAATGATTTCACACATAAAGCATGCTGGGGACACATTTCCATTTCAGCACTTCCATCCCCAGACTCTGATACTCCCAAGTGTTCTACATGTGACTCGACTTGACAAATGTTCCTTGAGTGCTCATAGCAGATATTTTAAAATGTATTAAGTTGGAAACATCAGTTTTCAGAGACCTCTCAGATGGGAATTGATGTGGATTACATTTTGCCAGAAAACAATAACTGTATGCATAATTCATCCAAGATGTAGACAGAATAAGACAAAGGGACAAATAATATTATCTCCTCAGAAGAAAACATCAATAATAATGCAAATATCCTACTTGCTCAAACATCCTTGAGTGACTGGATCTATACATGTATTCATATAAACATAGAAACTCCTGACTTTTGCATCCCTAGATGTTGATTTGAAACATTGAATGATTGCTTCTTGAGTCTCTCTCTCATACCTTTGTTCAGGCTATGAATAATTTATGAGTATCTGTGCTTTTATTCACCATCAGCCAGATTCATGTTGCTTAAGACCTTTTGGAATCTGAAGCTCTTGTCACTGCTCTTTACTCTAATGGAGTTGACAACCAGCAACTGCCATCCTAATAATAGTTATCAGCCTGACAGGTGGCCAGCTAATAGGAGCTCCATTCCTTGTATGGGTACATGGCTGACCCTACATGTTTTAACCTACATGGCAGAGGTAATTACAATCCTGTCAAAATTTTATCTAGAACATATAAAAAGCACTTATCAGCCACAAACACTGAGACATGACTCTTAAAATAAGCATGCTAATGTGTCAGTGAGCTGTCTTTGGACTCAGCTCACACAACTGATCTTTATTGGGTAAACACAACAAATAAATGTACTATGCTGTATAATGGCACCATTTTCAAAATGCAAAATTTGAAAGTTTTGGTAGTGAGAAAATAAGAAAACATGTATGTTATGCAAGTTTTGGTGGTCAATAAATGCCAAACATTTCCGTACATAAGATGTGTCTCAATTTATATTTTTACCACTATCCTCGTTGTTTGAACCCCTTGGTAAAGATGAAATAAAAGGGGTAAATGGGTAATTGTTCTAAATATCAATAGCATAATCTGACAATGAAGATTTTTAGGAGAAAATTTTTATACCTTTAATCTTGGTTCACTTGAAAAAGTCCATACTTTTTAGAATCAGTTTTCAACTTCAGCATTAAGAAAGTTAATTGTGGGCTTGAAAGTGAGACATTAGTTTTTTGTCACTTTGTAACTTCCTGTGTTCCTGTAAATATAACAACCCCCGTTTCCCATTTCTCTCAAATACACCTCAAAACAGGAAAAACAAAGAAACATGTAAGGCTTTTATAGATTTATTTTCATAGAGGGAACTCAAGTCAGTGCAACAACTGGAAAACAACAGAAAGTGTGCCAGCCAAAGCTTAAAGAAGAGCCATGCTTATTACCTCACTATGTACACTAAGGAGGAAGTTAAGGGAGGTAAAAAAAAAAAGGGAGGTAAAGTTCACTGCTTGAGAACTGCAGCAATATTTCCATTATGATCAGGGTGTAAAGAAATAGATTAATTTATTTTACATGCCTATGCCAGGTGTGCTGATTAGTGATGAGGTCACTGTAAGCAGACAGATTTAATGTAAGACAAGTTAATAAAACAGGAACCTGCGTAGTCACATGAGGAATAAACTTATGTCATAAACCTTGTGGTGTGGTGTCAAAACTTCAGCCACCCGAGGATTTCACCCAGGCGCTCAAATGGCTTGATGACTTCAAATGGACAAAAGCCTGCGGGTGAATTGTTCAAAAAGACTGGCAGTCCTTTCAAAAATGGCTGAGGGAGTTTGGAGGAACTGCTGTGGGGAGATGACTGAGGTTTTACAAAACAATGAAATGAGAAGAGCTCAGTATGTTCTGGCACATTAACCAAAGTAATAGCAAACCTCCATTATCAGCCTTCAGACATGGCTGCTGTGATTTTTGGCCTATCAACCAAAAGAAAATTAAAAAACACCTGAAGAATATCCAGTAATAAGGCTGGAACAAATCCTGGAAAATAATGAACCGCGAGATTTTCCTCACGGCTGTAAAAATATTGTTGCTCCTCTACTCGTAAGTGCTACAAAATCTGTAATTTCCCTCTAAATGATTACATCAATCAGCAGCAGTGAGCTACAAACGTTCACACAAACGTTCACACTGTTTTAACAGTCTCTGTTGAGCTTTAAAGAGGCACCTTGCAGTGCTCACTTCTATAGTTCTGTAGAAACCTACTGATGCACCTGATTGTAAATATTAGCAGGTTTCATATCATCTACAGGTTCTTTACACATAAATAAAAATCTGAGATATCCTTCTCAAAGCCATTCTCAGCTCCACACAACCCATAAATGCAGTCTGTCTCCCAGGAGACTAATATAAGGCACCTTGTAAAAATATTCACACCCTTCAAGATTTTAAAGTGTGGTCATGTTAGATGGAAGCATTTAAAGCAAAGCATTAAATTGAGGAGCCGTATCTTGTTAAAATAAGGAAGTTTCATGTGTTCCTCTGACAGATTGTAACTTCTTAAAAAGGCATAGAGGATCTCTGACTCTGCATATTCCCAATCGGTTTCTTTTAGTTGATTCTCAAACAGGTGTTGCCCCTTTATCGATATGGCCTCTCATTGTTGTCACATGTTGTAATGAGTTTTATGTCATTACAACATAAAATGGCATAAAATTCATTTTATGTCATTTGAAATATCAATTTGCAATTTGATATTGAACATTGATAATTGCAATATCAATTTATGTTGTTTTTCAAATTTCAGTGTGTTTTATGTGGTAGACCAACACAAAATCTGCATAATTGTGAAGATAAAAAACAATATAAGTTTTGTAGCAGTTTTTGTGAATAAGGCTGATGTGCATTTATTTTCAGCTCACTGAAGTACTTACTTTTCAGAAGCACTTTTCACTGCAAATCGATCTACAACTCATTCAAGGGACCAGCCTTGCACATTCAGAAATAGATTGGATGAAGAGCATCTTTGAACACCAATGCACTACAAATCTTTTAAATTGGATATATTTGCAAACATGTTTTTAGGTTATTCAAGGACACATATTTCTATCTAAATCACTCCATCGGTGCACTGGCTGTATGTTTGAAATTGGTTCTCTGTCCAGTGGTTACATCTCCAATTACTTTTAGAACTGTCTTTATGCTTTTTTTGTCCGCATAAAACTGGTGAAACTGTGACAATGTTCTTACTCTGTACTCTATTTTTTGGATGATGGACTTAATGGTGCTTTAGGAAATGTTCTTGGTGTTACAACCCGTAGAATGAAAGTCGGGAAGGGACAGGACATAAACACAAAATATACTAAATAAATCCAGCAACCAACAAGCTTAAAACTACTGGAGAAAACTTAGCTCAGCGTAAAAGGGATTTATTTTTATAAGTTCACAAGAACAAAAAGATGTAACCGAAGCATTATTGTCAATGTTTTACAGTCAGTCAAGCCACACATGTTCAATAGGAAAGGGTGTAACCCTGGATGGCTGACGCTTTACTTCAGTCCACTCATGAGGAGGAAGTGACTTCAGCTATGCATGACAATGAAAATAATTAAGGGAAAAGAAAGAAGTTCTAAAGGTCAATTAGTATTTTAGATGTTCTATGATCAAATCCTGCTTTTATGTCCTCATTATCCCCAACTTGCCCTTTTTACTTGATTTTACTTGGTTTTCATGCTGCTGTTTGTTCCTTTAAGGAATCTCAGCAACCTTCACGAAACAGCAATATCTACATTTAGATTACATTAAGCACAGGTGGACTTCATTACCTGGTTAGGATGTTTGTACTGGATTTTATTAAGGCACAGGTAAAGAAGATTTGAAGATTGTTAGAATTTACTGAGACTTTTTTATTTTACTATTGCACACTACATTGGTATGTTCTGTTTTTACATGACAGTGCATGACAATAGTCCCAAACAGTTAACACCATTTAAGCAAAAATAAAAAGGCTCTCAGGTTTAATATAAAAACGAAAAACTGCAAGAATACAGATTAGCAGTACCTACAGGGCTTTTACAACATGTATCCTCCACTGTAAAACATTAACCGCCCCCATGCTAGCAGCTGAAGTGTTAAGCTTTGTTTGTTGTAGCTGTTTTTTTTTTTATTATCATCAACTAATCAGGTTCAGCTCCTTCACTGGTTGGCACATACAGCAAATGGAAGTAAAGGTGTTGCTTTTCTTCTTTATGGTTTCATCACTTTCTATGTCTCTGATAACATTGTATTTATGGTTGCACTGCACACAAGTACAAAGCTCATCCAATAAATATGTTTGTGCTCCTGACTGATATTTGTTGGTTTGGGTTGTTCAAAATCAATTAGGTTAACTTCTTGTTTTTCACCTTACATTTAAGCAATAAGTCAGTCATTCTTTAATATTGATTTAGAAAATGGGCGTGCTGTGGTGGCGTAGGGGATAGCGCGAAACACGTTTGGAGGCCTTGAGTCTTTGACGCGGCCATCGTGGGTTCGATTCCCGGACCTGACGACATTTGCTGCATGCCTTCCCCCTTTCCTATCAGCCTACTTTCATATAAGGGACACTAGAGCCCACAAAAGACCCCCTAGAGGGGAGAAAAATAAATAAATATTGAATTAGAAAAGAACTAGTTCCACTGGCAGATTTTTTGACTTGTGGGAAAAAAAATTTGTTATAAGTGAAAACAATCTGCTAATGGAACTAGTTATTTTAAAATCAATATTAAGCTCAAACAAGCTCTTATTTTTCTAAAACATTACATGCAAGTTAGTTTTGTCTCATGTCAAGTGTACTAAGATATTCCACTAGAAACTAGACAAAAAAAAATACTTGGTAAAGTTTTCTGGTTTTGCGTCTGTACTTTAAAGATAGGAGCAGGCTCTTCTTTTTCTAGCATATGCAGCCTTTTGCTCACCATATGACTGAGTTTGGACTCTCAGACCTTTCTTAAGCTAGAAAAAAAAAACTGTGCACACAAGTCTTACTCAAGTATTTTGTTAAATGTTAAAATTAGCTCTTAATATAATTGTTTTGCATCCATCCATAATTTTGACGGTATTTTGGGTAGAGGTCCATGTATTACAGGTCTGGATGGTGCAGAGCTTATTTTGCATGGGAATAGTCAAAACAGTATAAATGAAGACCTAAATTTTTCTTCTTGCACTCATCCGCCTGAGGCTGAGAAAGAGCCTTTCTTTGTACTTCACGCTGTTTAACATCTTTCGTAGACACGCCACAGAGCAGCTGAGGCCAGATATGTTGCACAAGAGTGATGATATAATATGAAACATCAAAGTAATATTCAAGTTGAAGCTCCTTTATCAGCATCGCCACAGTAAAACTAGAATTCTTCTACTATTCAGAAAAGTAGAAAAATCATCATGTATATTCTGTGATTATTAAGTTCAATTAATTTACCAACTGGAAGCAGTAAACCTTTCAGTTGTGACCTTTGCACAATTATAATACTTGCTATAATTATTTAATCAGTTTGTTTTGTGTCATGTTTTAATTGGCCATGGGTCAAATCTGCCCCTCCGCTAATTAAAACAATCCAACATGTGCGCTTCCATTTCAAACCCGTGTGTTTCCTTGCTTCCTTGTGTCTGCCCCTGGAAATAAATTCAAAAAGAAATTGTCTTGTCACAAAGAATGTAGCATTTGTAGCCCCTGTGCAAGATTCATCTGAGCGCAGTGACTCTTGATGCAGTAACTCCAGCCTCAGTTCACTTTTTGTGAAGCTTCCTCAAGTTTTCATTGGATTTTACTTGAAAATACGCTTAAGGCTGCAGTTTTGCTCACTGCTGTTACACGTTCTTCTGCCACACTTTTCTATATGTAATGAACGAGTTTCAGCTCCTGAATGAATGATAAATATAACATCACTTCTAATACACAGCACTGTTGGCGCACATTTTTTTGTTTTCTTCTCTTTGCTGTACTGCTTCAGGTCTTTAAATCGAGTTGTTGACGTATCATGGCTGTAACATAAAACAGGAAAGCTCAATTAAAATTAAAAATCTGAATAATTCAAAACCCTCCTGATTTGCTCACTGCTGGTTTGATTGGAAATGGATTCAGCAGGGAATTATTCAAATGTTTCTGATTATATCCAGCTGATCTTGACAAAGAATAAGTAATCTTTAGATGGTTTTAAATTAGTGCACCTTTTTCCTAAAAATGTCTTTTTGTTTTTGTGACCAGAAAATAAAAAATTCAAACCTTCTCTTTTCTATTCTGACTAAACCATTTAACCTCTCAGCACTGGTCTTTTTAATTTATAAGTTATGATTACTGCTGTGAATGAAACAACTAGAAACGATCCCAAATGAGGTGTTTTTTAAGGTAAAGCAATTTCTTCCAAGCACAAGCAGTGAAAATAGACCAGATCAATACTTTGTGTTCTGACTTTCTTCTTCTCTGGTTTAATTACACCGTCTCCATCCTATCATGCCTTGGGTGCACAGCAATATAGTCAGCCTCTTTCAATTAAGGCAAGGCAGCTCATTTAGAACTGACTGAAGCTGAAACCCTCAGTGGTTTGCCCTTTATCTCCTATAGGTGCTTTAATTTTTAATGACCAGAGCTTTACCTTTACACTTTTTCTGGACTTAAATTTGAAATGCTGTTGCTTAATCACTTTTTAAATGCCTTGATAGTTTTAAGACAATTAAAGATGGGAAAATATTGAAGATTTATTTAATCCAGATAACAAATAAGCTGCTAAGTATCGCTGTACAAATTGATCTCTCTGTTGTGTTGCTTCATGGTTTGTGGAGGTCTATAGCAGTCAACATCTTGTACTGCTTAAATAGTACAAGATGTTGGACCTTCACTTGGGTAGAAAGTCCTGGTGCTTCTGAAGGAATAAAACAGCTTCTCTGACCCAAAGTAAGACACTCTTTAGAGGTCTGTTTCTGCTGGCTCTGGAGTTGAGAGCTAACAAATCAAAGCTGGGATAAACCTCCACCATTCAGTCTTTGGTTGAAGTTCCTTAGTAACCATTTTTGTCGTTCAGCCTATTTGTGAATTTTCTCTAGATCATAACTCGAGATTATTCACAGATTTCTTGATTTTATAAGTAGAACATTTTGGAAATATTTAAAAGAAAATGTAGCTTTAGAAGGTGAAATACCTCGGCACAATGCCACATAAGCATCTTTAGAGGGAGTCTCAGGTATTCATGTATCCAGTTATTCACAGGTTGTTGTAGTCTCCCCAATTCATTGAAGTATCTTTGGGAGTTTCTTTTTCCATGAATAAGCTATTCTGAAATCATTCACATATTATTTTTTCTTATTTTAACTAAGGGTGTAATTGACCAAAAATAAAGCTTAATCCTGAGAATCATGCAAGAAAAATGTCTTGATTCTTCTTTACATTTTTACAGAGGCTTCTCAATTCATCCTTCAAATTGATTTATTTATGCACATTAACATAATTCAACTTCGCTTACTCAATTGTATCTAAACTGATTTATACACCAAGTGGTTTAAATAAACAAAGCAGAGTTAAGCTATTCTCGCAAAAGCCTTTTACAGAATACTTATTTAAAAGTTCAACAAGTTCCAAATTCAAAGCCGTTTGGGTAAAATTATACTACTTCACTAGTGATAAAAAATAAAAATAAAAAAATCACATTACAGTGGAGAAATCCTGACAGATGAAAGAACATTTCATCTCAGCGGCAACTTAATTTCCAGTTAACTTCCTCAGCCATTTTTCCTCTTTGCTCTTATCATCTGCCTTTAACAATTCTTTCCGCCTTAAATCACATCTCGTTTAGAGCAAAGATTAAACTAACCCTGTTTGTGTCCCGTGCTGAATGCTTGTTCATTTATATACAGCACTCTAACTTTAGCTGACCTTGTATCTAAAGTGACTTAGAAATTGCTAAATTATTTAAAACATATTTTAATGATCCAACATGCAATGAGCAGGTCTTCACTGCAGTAAAAGTGATGGTTGTCTGTTTTGAAATACGTGATTTTTGTTACCTCCATTATTGCTTTCAGAGTTGGAATGTCAACAAGGGAGCAATTTCCTTTCTACTGTGATGCAAACGGCTCCAGAAAAGCAAAGGCAGTTTGACGTTTAGCCTCAGCGAAACACAACGGGCATAGTTCTGAGTATTGGTGCTCTCCCACAGGTCGAGTCTGCAGAACAAGATCATTTTCATGTGAATTACATCTTCAAAAACTAAGTGAGACATAACAATGGAAACAAAACCATTAAATAAATCCTACAGAACATCTGCCAGAATAATGCAAATATGTAAATATGTCTTCTTATTTACCACTGTTCTCTCTCTTTTTTCCCTTTTCTCATCACTAAAACATTTTTTGACACAGTGATATAACTGGCACATCACATAAAAAAAATAAAAAATGTGAAAATTGGCAAAAATATTTTTGGAAATAGTAATGCACCTACAAATCTAAAAGCTGGAAGTTTACTCACAACTTCCTAATCTCAAGGATGTCTTTTAGGGAGACATACATTCATGTTTTAGTGTGAAAAAATCAAAGTGCAGAGGTGGATGGAGGTAAAGTGAGTTTTTAATAATGAAGGAAAAAAATCTTACAAAGGCTTGTTAAGGAATAGAAGGACAATGGAGACGGAGAACAAGCAAAGTGACAGACAATGCAGCAGAAGAATGACAAACAAGCTTAAATACTGGAGAGTGCTAACAAGATGCAGGTGGCTGATTACAAAACAGGTGCACAAAAAGAATAAAAATACAAAGCTTTTTTCTTAAGGAAAATATCTCATAAACACACATAAAAAGAATAAGTTTTATCTTATGATGAAGAAGCAATCTCCTTTGTAGTAAGTACAAACTTTTACTTTCTTGAGATTATCAAAAGTATTTCATTATTTAAGAAAATTACAACAGTGGTCGTAATCCAGACAAGCAAAAGCAAAACAATTGTTTCAGGTATCAGATTGAATTTATGCTACAAACCACACAAGGTTGTGCATAATTTTAACTTAAAAAAGAGCTTTTGTTCTAAAAGTGTTGCGTTAGGATTCACTGTACCTCTTCAAGGTAAAAGATGACACATGTCCGCCACATCAGGTGTACTCTCTTTATAACAGCTCTATGAGAAGGCTTTTAATGAGTCATTTCTAAATTAAGTGATCACTTCATAACTAAAAAACAGTAATTTTAACAGCAGAATTTCAACAACTCTTGTTCTTCATTGTAGGCCAAAGTCTTCCATTAGGACAAGGTTTTTTCTGCATTTTTGTTTTTTAAAGTCTTGTTGTTTATGATAAGAAAGTCTGCAAATTTGCTGCTTTTTTTCCCTCACCAAATTCACATTCTACTAATCCTTCAAGTTTAGTTTCATAGTAATGACACATTCACAATTCCATCTTTTTTTTCTTCCATTTTACCCACCAAACTCAGTTCACACATAATATCTCAAAGAATATTGTATTAAATCAGTGTGGTTAATGAATATTCTAAAAATATACAGTATATATGTATATGTTTTTTTAATCATTTTTATGCCTTGCATTAAACCCAGAGGAATAAAATCAGAGAGCCGCGACACTAATTTGCAGTCTGATGCCTCCCTGGATGTCTCGGTATTTTTAGTGCTTCTTCAGGTTTGACAGTATTTGGATCCGATCTGCTCTGACAGCTTCCTCCGGTTTCCCAGGTGCGCAGGATAATTACAGATACACTTGGCTCACCGGGTTTCAATCCACCTGCTTCTGGAAACTTCCTAAAAACAAAGGATTTTTGAAAAGCCACGTCGGAGCAAAAAGGAGGAAAACTGCATTGCAATTATCCAAGAAATGCACTTTGTTGAATCACAGCAAATATTTTTAAACCCTCACAGGTACCTAAGCATTGGGCTAAAAAAGAAAGAGCAAAGACTAAATAGAATGCTAGAAGAATGTTTTTCTTTGTCTAAATTAACAAAGTTAGTTGTTCTAATAATAATAAATAAATTATTATTATATAAATAATAAATAATATCTAATAATGCCAAACTTCCGGTCCTCCAAGTTCTCATCAAAATAAAATATTTTATAGTGTTTCAACAATATGTATTTTATTTATTTTTTACATTTTACAGCATTCCCAAGTACTTATATTTAAAAAACTTTAGAAAAGGCCCTAATTAACATGGTAATCATCTAATTGAGGTTCCTCTTGAAACTTGGAAACCTACCTTCCAAATATACCTTCATGTTGTGCGATTTGTGGTTGGTCCTTTAGGAAACTAATAAAAACATACTTTTTAGATATTTGCTAAAAACTGTCTATGTCCTGACAGTATAATATGAAACAGATAATCTGGGGAAAAAAAAGAAACCTCAAACTCCTCCCTGTGATCTCAAAGAATATTGTATTAAATCAGTGTGGTTAATGAATATTCTAAAAATATACAGTATATATGTATATGTTTTTTTAATCATTTTTATGCCTTGCATTAAACCCAGAGGAATAAAATCAGAGAGCCGCGACACTAATTTGCAGTCTGATGCCTCCCTGGATATACTGCCATTTGCTGAAATGCATCACTCATGGTTAGAAACAACCAATCCGAGCCAGGAGGAGGGTCTTAGCGTTGTCAGTCAAGCTTGTGTATGCACTGCACACACCCTCCCCAGTACTGCACCTACAATCTCAAGATAGTTTGTTTGCAGCGGTTGTGCTAATGACAGAGAAACAACTTAATGTTTAAGAGAAGCTGTTTATGCACCAGCGTCAGTGGCTATGCTATCTAGCATAGCATATCTACATGGCAGGCTCCACTGTGTGGGAGGAGCTGCAGCAGAGAACAAGGGAGCCAACCAGACTCACTACCTACTACTTAGCTACTCCTTTTTATTTTGTTGTTTTACATTTTTTACTTTTCAGTCAATTAAATATTAGTCATGCTGCTAAAGAAATATGCATAGGAAAAAATCATGCTACTTTAACTGGCCAAGCTGCTGCCTGAACATATATTTAGACATCACTGTGGTGTTTCCCTCAAGCTTTCTCACACTGCACATGTTGCAAAAGGAAGATTGGAACAGGAGGTTTGTGGGCAGAAATCCTGGACACTTTGACAAAAACATGGCCACCTAATAATGAGGATTTTTTCTTTTTTAGTATTACAGTATATCTTATTATTATTATTGAATTTTTACTTCCTTAAACAAAATGCTGCATTCCTCCATCCTGATTGAAAGCTTGTTAATGTCTCTCCTCTAATGGCAGCGGATCTGCCATTAAAACCGTCCTTATTGGTGGAGATATAAACCTCCTCATCACTCTGCTTAGAATCGAGCTAATTGGAAGGGAAAAAAACGAGACGAGATCCGTAGTAACTTTCTGTTAAATATTGATTTTAAATAAAACCAGGCTTTTTTTTAAAAAAAAATCCTTTTTTTCTCAAGCTAATGCCCAGCTCCTTCTACTCTTGTCGATACTGATTACCTTTAAATGACTTGAGTACAGCTCTCACTCACAACTCAATCAGAAGGTCACTCAGCTAGAGCAAGATGGGATTAAAAAGCAATAGCTCCTCAAACCTGATGACCATATCTTGCAATTTTCCTTCAAACAGATATGACCCACAGGAGGGTGTTCAACAGACTCTTTTAAGAAAGAAAGAAATTGGTTCTAAATTATTTTCTAACACATCAATGGGCTTTGACCTAATTATTATATTGTTCTTGTTACTGGTGATAGGTCCAAAGCTCCACCCAAAGACTGCTGTAATAGGCATCAGATGCCATTCTGCTTTAAATAATGATAGTAATGTTTTCTATTTTTATTTCCTTCTACCTACACTTTTTCAGTCAACACCTTCTGTTCTTGGCATTGAGAGGTTTCTAAATGTCGTTTCTCCTGTAATTATGTTTCCGTTTTGTTTTCTGTGACATGTGCGTCTTTTATTTGTGAAAAGAAGCGTTAAACATGACTGAAAATTAAGTCAAAGTTGCAATCTTTTCAGTTTCCTCCCCCTTGAGCTGCCTTCACTGCTTCGGCTGAGACTTTTCAGTTTTTGGTAAACTCTGAAATGAAACCACAAGTTCTAATTTTCTTCTTGCACAAATAAACAGCTGGTTTGCGGTTATAAAGGCGTGAGCTATCAACTCCCAAACGGTATTAAATATTAACTGCCTGCTTGCCTGAAATCCAGGAGCCAAAATATTAGATTTTGTTGCACAGTATTGTTGTTAAAATCAAATCTCTTTTAGATTAAGAAATATATGCAACACACCGGAGAACAACGAGTAGATTATCTCACAAAAACATTCATGCGCCTTCAACCTTTTCAAATTTAGATGCAAATGAATTTAAATCCACAAATTTTGAGCTCATTGGGATTTTATTTCATGAATCAACACAAAGTGTAAAAGAAATGGTAGACAGTTTTGCTTTTTTTTATAAAATCTGAAAAGTGTGATGTGCATTTGCATACAGCCAATATTTTGTAGAGTCACCCTTCGTTGCAGTTACAGCTGCAGGTCTTTTATGGTATTTCTCTGCCATTTTTACACGTGTAGAGGCTGAAATGTTTTATGAAAGCAATGCTTTTCTTTACTAAACAGTCTATACTCAGTCAGATTAGAAAGAGAGTATCTGTGAACATCAGTGCTTAAATCTGGCCTCAGGTTTGTCATGGGATTTATGTCTGGACTTTGACTGACCCGTTCTAACACATCAAAACGACCAATAAAACATAGGAGAAAACTTGTTACAAAAGCACAAAAGCATTATTATGAAGTACTTATACATGAATTTTAAAACAACACAAACATTAACCACCTATGTGTTTTATGTACTCTAAAAAACTTTACTTCCTAGTTTAATTTCTAAAAGGTATTTTATGATGCCACCCTTGATGAATTGCAGCCCTTATTAAACCACAACTATGCAATTTATTGATCTGAAGCATTTTATTTTATTTTAGTTCCCTGCTGAATAAAACCATCCTCACGGCATGCTACTGCCACCACCATGTTTCAGTGTGAGACGGTGGGTTCACGTATTGAGATGATATTACCGGTAGTCGGTAAATATTGGAAAAAAGATTCTAATGATTTTGTTTCAGTGGAAAAGGTGTGAATATTTTTCCAAGCTGCTGCATGACAAACACAAATTTCTGTCTTCAGATGAATTAAAGCAGCATTTTCCTGAAAGAATCACATGACAATCTTAGTAAATAAAATCTAACACACTGATTCAACAACAGAGATTACTCACCTCCACATTACTGAATACAAAAGATTTTTTTTTAAAACAGGGCTCAATCATCTGAAACACATCAGATGATGAGAAAAGTCTTTTATCCATCAGATAAAGATGTTACTTCTAGTTTTTACATCTTCAATTAAGAATAAAAGTCACATTTTTACACTGAATTTTAATTGTGATTAACAAAAACAATAGAGTAATTCAAAAGCTCAGTATTTCTAGGTGCATTAAAGTACTTAGACTGAATTTACTTAAAGTAACTCAAAGCTGTCTCAACACAAAGCCAGCACATCTTTTCAATGTCACCACCAACCTCTTCACCATTTTATTTCCTTAGAAATATAACAGCTGATTTAAACAACAACAGAGAGGCATTTCCTTTGAAATCCTTTTTTTTTCTTTTGAGGTAAATAAAATGCTTTTTTTTTCTATTTAAATAGGCTTACATTCTGGGCCAGAGCTTTTAGAAAATGAAATGCGAGTTAGGATTGTGCCGTTGTTTATTGCTGTGATTTAAAGCAGCGAGCTACCAGGGAGTAAACAAACCGTGTTGTGTGTGGGATTACCACCCCGAGTCCTCCTGCTCCTTTTGTCACAAATGAAAAGAAAAAAGCCGGGGTCGATGCTTACCTGCTGTGATGTGGGTGCTCCCAGTGATGCAACAGGGCAGTTCAGTTGGCTTCAAAAGAAAACCATCACAGCTCGCTCACCAGCAGGAGGGACTGTCTTTTCTTTTATCATTATGGTGGAAAATTAAAAGTTTACTCGGCAATGACTGCATAAATCAACCAGCAATAATTACTTGAAAACGATTAAAGGATCCTGGATTAGTTCAGCGCTAGACCTGGTTCATTGGAACCAAATCCAGAGGCATAAAGGTGAAATTAAGAGTTTTTAATAAAGAAAATAAAGACTTAATAAAGACTTGAAGAGCTGTCACGGAGGGAAGGGGACGTAGATCCAGTGTAAGTGTAATGGAGAAACCAGCAAGAAAGAAATGAAAACCAGGAGCTTTAATACTGAGGCAGGGCTGGAAAATTGCAAAGAAGCCAGACGAAGTAAACAGAGTAGATATAGTACAGCTATGGGAGAAGCAACGCAGGTAGATGGAGGGAAGGAGACTAATTAACACAAAGGAATTTTAACTAAAACTCATAAAGGACCAATAAAGCGGGGAGAACAAATAGTGATCAGGTCACTCAGTTCTCTGAGTTGTTGTTGGTCTCTTTCTGTCATTTTCCGCTGATCTGAGATCAGGTCTGTGGCTTGTTGCCCTTTGCTACATGTTGAACCTTCCTATTTTCTGCTGAAGTGTCACTCTCTCTCACTCTCCCACAGTCTGAATGATCTGCTCACCTGACTCACCATATTTAGAAGAAGATACAGTTTCCTTTCAAATAGTTTCTCACATCTCCATGTGTCCTACAGAACCCTCATTACAACAGAAAATAGCTAACTCTGAGTCCACTTCACTCAGTAGCAACATGCACACTGAAGATGGGTTGTTGGACAAGGACCTACCAGTCAAGCTGAGAATTGTTAGATTCTGATTTCTTAGTTAATATTGTGTGAAACAGGAACAAAATGGGGAAAAAAAAGCCTTTTATTGCAGTTACTGTACAGGGCGGGACTCAAGATTTGATGAGCAAATTTAAAGTGGTGGTCCCACCCTCCTTTTGTCCTCTAAATCTGAGCTTTTGTTGTCTTATTTTCACTGATATTTCCTAAAAAGTGAGTGATTGCTCCATCAAATCACTTTCAAGCCTTGAAGATGCAAATGAAACCCAAATCATGTCACTGATGTCTGGACTGTCACAAGTCCAAGTTGTACCAGGCAACTTCACTGATATTACGTACATGTTTATTTTTTTTCTATTCACTTCTTGTTTTTATGGTGACATATAGTTAGCAGTTCCACAGCACAGGAAATAAACGGTAATCTTTAGCTTGGTTTCCCCATTGAAGAGCCTGATGTTCTCCAAACTGTTTATATCTCCAGAAAGAATCCTTGACGATTTTGAAAATATGAAACTTTAGGAGGACAGAAGGTTGTTGTTCTCTTTCAAATGCCTCAGAGCTGCAGAATATACCAGCAAGCTGTCATCTTCTCGGACCAATTATTTTTTGCCGGAACATCCTCTATTTCTTCCAGCTTTCGTTTTATTTCTGAGGGCTCAGTAATTAGCTGGAGCAGTTGTTCGAGTTGATGCCCGCCTCAGACGAGGTGAGCCTTGAAACCGAGCAATAAAGGTTGAGGAACATTAAACCTTAACAGGGTTCCAGGCTGACAGATCTTAAAGGCCTTCCTCCCCAAAACACTGAAATGTGTGGCTTTCATGACAAAGTTCTCGCCTGACTTCAAGGGAAGACGGAGAATTTAGATTTTACTTTGTCATTTCAGTTTCAAAAGCTGAAAGAGAGATACAGTCAGTTCACACAGCATATGGTATATTTTTATTTATGATGTTTTCTTTCGGTATAATTTGCCCTCAGACACACTGTGGACACAGTTGCGTAGTTGAAGGGAATGAGTCTTGAACATGAAACCCATTCCTCCTTGTCACCCCATTACCTGCTCTCTGTGCCTCCCATTACTGCTTCTCTCTCTGGAAATATACCCTGCTGCTGATTACAGATTGTACTGCAAGGCTGGAGACTACCTGCCTTTTTAGTGTGAGAAAAGGAGCAACTAAAAAGGTACAAACACAGAATTCAACACTGTTTTGTATTGACCGCAAATTATATCTAGGTATATTGTGTTGTAAGGAGCGTTCAGAAGCTTGGTGTCTTTTTTAATTATTCCATTGTCTTTCCAATTAGTCACAATGACTAAAATTTGATGTAAAAATATGACTTTTATTTTTTATTTAAGATGTAAAAATTGGAAGCAGTGTATTTAATTTGGTACTTAAAATGTTTTTCTCATCATGTGATGCTTCAGATGATTTATCTTATAAATGTATAGTTTTGTTGTATCAAGTTGTATCATTTTTGTATTGTATCCTGTGTCATTTAGTAAATTCTTTACATTTTGTCATTTCCTATCATTCTGTTTCTTCTTACTGCATCTTTTCGTATTTTATTGTACAATGGTATTGTATATGATCTTATTTTATTTTATATTATATTTATCTTCTCATCTTGTCTTATTATTTTGAATCGTTATATTTTATTCTTTCCTGTTGTCCCGTCTTACTACCATGTTTATATTGCATCTCTGTATTGTATCAAATTATACAATATCATACCTTATCATGCAGTATTGCACCTTATCTCATTGTGTTTTTTCTTTTTCTCGAACCAAATAAATACATTTCAAAAATACGTCTGTGCTGTCCATCTAATAAATGTTGCAGCTGTGAAGTTGTGTATTTCAACCATTTTATTTGTGATAAAGATGTTCATTTTTGCTGCAAATCCACCCTCCACCCCCCCCCCCCCCCCCCCCCCTCCCGCTAAAAAAATCTCCAATGCTAAAAGCTTATTAAATCTGAGTGCACTTTTGATTTGCTTCAATTACCTGTGTTGCGTAATGTTTCCATATAACACCTTGGTTGCATTTCCTCGACCTCCATTAGTTACAAAAGCCAAATTAGCCTTTTCTCTGATGCAACAATCCCTCTGCACTCTGCTGGAAACTCGCACAGTGGCGCCTCACTGTGCAGATCACTGAGTTGAGCCTCTGCTCTCAACATTCGCATCCATTACTGTCCATAGCGGGCTGAGATATAATACATTTATTAGATTTTAACATTTCATTGGACCACAGGTGATAATCAGTTCAAAAACAGTTTTAATGCCTTGCCTTTGGAGGAAGAAAATAATATACTGCACAAGTTTGAACAGAAGTATCTGGCAGTCCTGAGAAATTATTCAGTGTCCAGGAACATTGTACAAAAAGTCAAGGAACATACATTTTTAATTCAGGCTCTGAATAAAAAATAACCGAGTAATGTTTCACTCCCCGGTGATATTCATCAGCCTCCTGGCTGCAAAGAATGATATAATGAACTTTATTCTTTCTGCATCAAACTAAACGGCAGCTGCTCCCAAACTGTGTACGTTTATAAAGAACGTAGGAGAAAACAAATGAATTCGCCCCTGAAGTGTTCATTTATCAAAATGAAAGCTGCAGCTGCTGGGTTCGGAGTTTCTTTCTGTCCTTCTGATCTTTTGATCTCTTTGAAATCAAAGCAGACAAAGATTTGGGTAATTCCAGAAATTACCACCAATTCACTCACAGAGTATTACTTAGTGCCCAACTAAAATCAACTTAAGTTCATCAATCAAGAACAGATCAATCTGTTTTTTATGCTCGGATCATTTATTGGAAAGCTAAAATAAATCAAACTGAGTTTTACTTTCATATGATGTTGATTTGGTAGCTTTCAGTGAAATGAGACGAATCAGTCGGAACTGCACTCATTAAATAGCACTTAGAGATGACAGTTGCTCTACGTTCATTTGCTTCTTTCTTTTTCCTGTTTTTGTTCCTTCATTTCTTTTTGTGTATGTTTCTTTCATATGTTTTTTCTTGCTTTCAAATTTTTTTTTCTCTCTCTTTTTTATTTCCTTCCTTCCTATAAGACGTCAACCTGTTTGGCTTCCTTTCTCCATTTTCATTCGTTCTGCAGTTTTTTAAGTCTCTAACGATTGTGTGATGAAATGCAGTGCTTCCTAAATTTCCTTTATATTTTCCTACATTGTCTATGTCTTGTGAGATAGTTCTCAGATGTAAACAATCTGCCTTTTTTATTGTAAATGATTCACAGATCTTATTTAACACTGTCAAAAACACCCATCCATTCTCTATATACCCACTCATCCTTGCAGGGGATGCCGACGTCCAGCTGCCAACCCGGATACAAGCACAAACTTGCCCCTAAGGGCAAATTAGTCAAACCAATCAACCCAACAGTCATGTTTTTTGGACTGTGGAGGCTATTACTCTGTGATAAACCAAACATGCAACATGCACATGGAGAACATGCAAACTCCATAAAGAAAGATCCCAGGCTGGTATTTGGATCCAGAGTCATATTTTTACAAGGTCTCAATTGTGCAATTCCAACAAAAGCAATCCTCTATAATTCCATAAATCCTAGAGAACGTGAGTGTGACCAACTGTGGATCAGTGGGAAGAGTAGTCGTCTTGTAATTCAAAGGTTTTGGGTTTGACTCCAGCTTCCTCCTGCTGCCTTTTGATGTGTCGCTGTGCAAAACACTCAACCCCACGCTGCCCACCAATCTGTGTATCAGTGAATGTGACTTGATGAATGTGGAGCTCTAGTGCCAAGTTCTTTGAGTAGAAGGTATAACTAGAAATTACGTAGAATTCAGTCTGTTTTTTATCATTTATTGCGATAAACTGCTCAAAATATCAGGATATTAAGAACTGATCACTGACTTACAGTTAAATCTGAGCTCTGAACTGGAGCTGGGAGCAGTAACTTCCTCCAGTTTCTACCAGTTACCTGGCAACAGCTCGGTGCCCAGAATTACTTGGTTTGCTCGTGTTCACAAGCAAATTTGGGTTTTTACACTTTGATTTCTGAACCGATGAAACAAATGAGGAATTATGTGTTAATAGGTGAGATTAAGAGCTACCTGCTTGGAGGCAGACAATGAAACAGCTTCTGGATACAGGCTTGTTTCTGAGATGCTTCTGTCTTCTTGTTAAGCTCTCCAAGCAAAAATACAAGTCTATGTGTTTATATATTGGAAACTCATGAAAACATACAGATGAGCTGAAGATATTTCTGTTGATTAATCCAGAGATTTTTTTTTTTCAGCAGAGCTAAAATGCTTTCTTTTGACCTTTTTTAAGCTCATTCAAAATCCAGTATCTGATCATTATAAGTGCAAATGTTTTTGTTTGTTAGTTTGACTTGAATTTTTGAAAATCAGCTTTATTTTAAGAAAGTATTAAACAAAAAGAAAGATTGAAAGAAGGTCTGGCTCAGAACAAAAAGAACTGTGATTTCGTAATTTCATTTTTCATTTCACAGATTTTGCTTATTGATCAACTTAACTTTAACCCTTTTTTTATTATAATTCATACATAGCTAACGAATTTAGCTATGTGATAGACCAACACAAAGCAATCATAAAGTGGAAGGACATCAATGCATCATTTTTACAGTTTCTTATGAATATAAATAGAAAAACTGCAGTGTGACTCTGGATTGAGCTTTCTGAGGCAGCAGTTGCAATTTTTCCTAATTATTCTTTACAAAATAGAACAATCTCTGTCAGATTGGATGGGAAGCGTCTGTGATCAATCATTTTAAAGCCTTACCACAAATTCTCAATTCGGTTTAGATCTAGACTTTGACTAGGCCATTTAAACACATAAAATATGGTTTCATCATAGTTCTGGTTTTTCTGGAAAGTCTTCAAGTCTTGATCAAAGTTAGTAAAAACCTCTAACAGGTTTTTATGAACTGTGACCAGTTTCTCTGTCTGAGATGTTGATGAAATGAGGGTGTTTTGCATATAAACCAAAATGCTTTTATCTGACCAGATATCATTGTTTCGTGGGTTTGTGGATGGATTTCTTTAAATAATGTCCTTTTTTTTGCCTCTTGTCCATAAAGCCCATGTTTACATAGGGCTTTTGATTCCACTTCTTTCCGATGATTATGTAAATGATGTAAAAGATGTTCAAAAATGGGTTTTATTTTGGTGGATCAGAGTAAAAGGGAGGTGAAAACAAATGCATGCGTCATTTTTTAATATTTTTATTTATAGTAAAAATGTTAAACCATGTCTCCCGTTCCTTGAATCACAAATTGTTTGGGGGGATTTTAATCACATAAAATACCTAAAGTCCAAGCTGTCAGCAGTGGCTAAAACTGACTGCTGGCTCAGCATCCAAACATGTTGTGCCTCAGAGATTCTCTCGCCCTCCTTTTTCAGTCAACAACAGTCCAGCATGGGAAACAGAGCTTTTTCATCCAGAAACATATTTTGTTAAATGTTTGAAGGATTGAAGTTCGGCCTTTCTGTTGCTCAGAGATAAACTCTGTTAATAATTTCACAACGTTTAGCTCCGCTTTAAATCACGATCGAAAGAGATGAGTGAGAAACAATTACTTCTGAGGCAGAAATTAATGACTTTAAATGAATCGAGCAGCAGACTTCAAAAACGTGGACCGTAATATTCAGAGCACACATTTTCCGAGCTCAATCTGCGAGGAGGTGTCGCAGCAGACAGTCGAGTTGTTGATTTACGCTCAGTGTGTTTTTGGAGGACTGCAGGCTTTTAAACTGACACCATGTTGAATTAAACAGTTAAACCTGGATTTTCCTGTATGGAGAGATTAAAAGTCTAGTTCAGGTGCTGATATGTTCCAGCTGTAGATCACAGTAACAGTTAACTCACCAGAGAGCAGGGTCCATTAAAGAAGCAATCCCTCCTCCGTAAGATTACTGCAGCTACAAGACGCATGATTTATTTAGTGTTTGAGGGGGCTTCTCCATATTGAATTTGTTTTACAGCTGGATCACACATACAGCGTGGGGAAGGAGACGGACATACCTCCTCTTCTCCTGCAATCTCCATTGCTGCATTCGCAACTTTAGCTGAAGTGGATAATCACATTTTACAAGACGCAACCCCCAATGAAACTCCAGCACACAAATCAGAAGTGCTCCCAAATTGATTAGCTTTTCTCCCGCGTGTGTCTGCAGAAGATAGCGTGCTTCTGCCTGCGCTGCTCCAGTGACACGTATAGATCTTGTTCTGGTCAGATTGTGCAGCGCCTCACTCGAGAGATGCCAGCTGCTGCATAAAAACAGCCCCCAGAAAATAATTCAGCGCTTTTGAGTTGTGCCCGCAGTTTGAGAGAAAGCAGTGAGGGATGTGGCTGTAAAACCAAAATTAGGCGGTCTATTTTTCTTCTGGGAATTTAAAATCTGTGCGACTTTAGGGTTTTACATAGACATAAATTGCTATTCAAGCCCTTGTTCTGTCGGAACATTTCAAACTTTGGCTGGGCCTGCCAATGAATAAATTAAATCAAACAGCAGCACTGCAGTGGAGGCAACACTTTTAGTCATAAAAGTCCAAACTTTCTCATAGACATAATATTTGCTCTGGAAATATTGAAGGTGAAGTTTGTGACATCCAGAAGGTGTGCATCACATCCACTGAAAATGTACAGTTCCAAAGGCCTGGAGGCAAAGGATGAGATTTTCATGGCTTGGATAACCAGGACTTTTGGATACCCCGGTAAAATGGTACAGCACAAAAAATGTAAAAGAAAATTCCTAACATAATCTAATCAGTTTTAATTAAAAAACAAAAGAAGCAGTTTTACACACTAGAAGCAAAAGTGCAACATTTTAATTGTTACTTGCAGTATTTGGGTAGTCATCTATTTGCAGCTGTGGAACGTAACCCAAAATTATTTATGGAAAACCCTAGTTTATCTGAAATATTTGAAAGAAATTGCAACTTGGGAAGCTGAAAAACATTGAGGCAATGCTACTTTGCTGTCATTTGTACAGCAGCCAATCCAAGAGCTCTATTTAGTATCCTTGGCAGTGATTGGCTGAACCCTCAAGACAGGTCAGGAGGAAGACTGTGGATTTTAGCTTTCCTGGTTGTGATAAGAGATTTCCACTGTGCATATTGATGTGTATTAAGGCATATTTGGTACTTGAACTATTAAAACATGCAGTTAAAGGCGTTTTAGAGGGGGTTTCAACTATTTGTAGATATTAGTTATTTGTGGTTCCTAAACCCCAAACATATCAGAAGTCTACTGTATAACCATGAGTAAAAAAGCATTCGTCCCTGTAATCTTTCATGAATTTCACGGTGGCAAGTATTTCAAAATTTGTCTTTCTTGAGGATTTATCTTGTAATCACTTGAAAAGAGTGGTCTTCTTTCAGCCAGCTGACCAGCAGACAAAGGGTGGGAGAAGGGTTGTGAGTGGTGGGTAGCTGTGCTGCCGCCAGAGAAAACACCTGTTGCCTTTGCCCTTTCTGCTATGTCTGCCTTCAGCCGTGAGCAGGCATCTGCCTTGTCATAAGATAGTAATTGTAGCCAAAATGCTAAAATGAATATTTTGCTTTGTTTTACTTTTGAGATCATAAACTGTTGCTTCTCTTTGAATTTACTGCTAATAATAACCAAACAATTCCATAGTCATAACAGTAAACAAAAACGAACCACAACTCAGGACTGGGTGGATGTAGGACCTTTTGACAGACAGACTGGAAATGATCCCAAACAGCACAGAGAAAAACTTACAGCTCAAGCAGCCTGGGAGCTGCAGGGACCAATGCCCAGGGGCCCTGCAGAAAGATCCACTAGAATCTACTCAAAATACAGAATAAACACATGCATGATGAAAAGCACAAATACAACATGCAAAATCTTGGACCTATGATGAACTCATGAGTCATCTTTGTATAAAAAGCCTCTGAAATTCAAGGAGCAAACTAAGCACATCTCACAACAGACACTTTGCAAATAACCAGCTTTACACAGTCTTTGTTCCAACAGCTGGTTGAAAAGACACAATGCATTGTTGTTATTTTTTTAGCTAAATCTTTGAAAAAGATGAAAAATAATGCAACTGGTACATACAAAAGCAATTTCAGGTCTAACAAAATAGAAAGGAATTGTCAGCTGAAAACCTGCCATACAACAGTAGATGATCAACTAAAGGAAGATACATCCTTCAGGTCCCATGTTGGATGGCTAGATTTATTTTTTCTGTTTCTTAAAGGCATACTTACAAAATTAATCTGATGTAGATAGTTTTTTATGTCTTACATTTTGTCTTTATTCCTTCACTGATCTATTATTTTTATTTCTAAACACACACTGCTCAATATGCCAACACGTTTGGGTGAAAGGACTGAAAAATGAGCAAAAAAACAGTCAAATCTTTAACAAAAATGTGGAAATACCTATTAATAAAGGCCATTGCAAAAAACTTACTAGAAAGTTTGGCTCTTATGAGGAGATATTACGGTTGGTAAAACTTTTTACAGTGAGTAGAGATTAAATTACTAGCTGTAGTTGTTGTTCAACAGCCATAGTTAGTATTCAGAGCAACACATGGACCTGAGTGAAAGGTATGTAATGTATTTCTAAAGCTGATATATATGGATTACCATTAAAATGAAATACTAATGCACAGCTTTTCAATTTAATCGCAGTTGCAGGGAGTTAATTTACAGCAAAACAGTTTTTAAAATGTTGCACATACCGACTAAAAGATGGTAATGAGGTCAATTTATCTCTAAAATCAATGTTTCTCTGCTCCTCTCTGAATGCAGAGGAGTCTTGAAGATTATACAGAAAGTCTCTCTGACTGTTTTTATAAAGCTGTTTCTGTTTGCTCAAAGGTCTTATTAATTCAAGTTTAGTTTTACATACAGACATATACATATATAAATATATATTTCTTAGATTACTTTTTAATAAATGAGTTAACTCAATAACTCAAATAAATATTAATATGTAAGATAGTCATACATTACATAACAAATCACAAAATAACATAATAAATAAAAAAATAATTTGAGTATTTATATTAGTTTTTTAATACATAAAAATAAGCATGGAAACAAATATTAAATAAAAAAAATATGTAAAATGTTAATTTTTTCATTGTCATTGTTTTAATACAGTGTAAATTATTGTGTCATTTACCTTGTAACCATTGTAAATGTTGCTTGTTTTCAAGCAACATTTATTCTTATTCATATTATTATTATTGTCATTGTTACTACTACTACTACTACTACTAGTAATAATAATAATAATAATAATAATAATAATAATAATAATAATAATAATAATAATAATAATACAGGTTGTTCAAAGAGTCCCAGTAACAAATTAAGTATTTCAATGTGAACTTTAATGATTAAAATGATAAATAGATAAATAAACAAACAACTACGGTAAATAAATAAACAATTAAATAAATACATAAACATTATCTTGCGCAAAATTGCCTTTTTAGTTTTATGCTGAACAATTCAATTATCATGCAATTAATGCATTATTTACTTATTGCCCTTATGTCTTTAATTCGTTTCTATATATACAGCAGCTATCTATATAGATATTTAATATATTGCGGTGCCCTGCGACAGACTGGCGACCTGTCCGGGGTGTACCCCGCCTCTCGCCCGGAACGTAGCTGGAGATAGGCACCAGCAACCCTCCCGACCCCATTAGGGACAAGGGTGAACCGAAAATGGATGGATGGATGGATATATTGCGGTCTTCGTTAGATTGCAGAAGTTTTTGCCTTCGATATTCCAACGAGTTAGATTTAATTTTGTTTGGATGGATCTCTACTGCCCCCTGGCGGAGATAAGAAGGTTCAGCCACACCAGGGGGGGCGGGGACGCAGATAGAGATGCTGCTGGACGGAGGATTTTCCAGATGTTTGACAGAATTGAGCCTTGACATGCAAAATGTGTTGGTATTTGAAGGAAATATTATCAGCTTGAGAGATTCAGAACCATATCGAGTTGCAAAAGCTGTCCTCCAATAAAAGACCTATCATTTATTTGAAACTATAACACATTTGCTTCTTTCCAGTTGAATTGTAATCGGCATCTGTTGCTTATATTTCCAGAAAGATTTCTGATTAGTGTTGGAGTCATGAGCGTTGGCTTGTGTCATGAAGAAGTCTTGCAGGCTCTCAGTTTGTTCCCGTGGCTTCAACAGATCTTCACAGTGTTGTGGCCGTGCCTGCATGTGGTTACAGAGAAATCTTTTTCACACTTGCAGGGAACGCATGCGCGGAGAGGAAACCAACTGGTTTGTGTCAAGTCGGAGGCAGACGGATGTGATCGAGCTGAAAATCACCTGTATTCTGGCATTCATGGTGACACAGTAAGTAATCGATTTATTGGATTGTTTTTTATATATATATATATATAACATGATCACGTTTAAGAAGATGATCGCATTTACGCTTTTTTAAACAAAAATAAAACGCGGATAATTCAGGAGCATCTTTTTCTGGATGTTCCAGCATCCATATAAATGTTCCTGAATTATTCATCATGACTTCTGTGTAATCGTCGCTAATTAAACCGATTTAGTGCTTTTCGGATTTTATTTTTCAGGGCTATTTGCCTAAACGAGAAACACAAGAGGGAGGAAAGCAACATCTTATCAGCCCTTCTGATCAAATGATTTCATTGTATTTCTATAAATGGCCGCTCGCTTAGGGCTGAGAGCTATGCTTGTGTGTGCCATCACGCGTGCGTATCCTTCCGAGGATGCAACTGATGGATGCGATCTCTGCGGTCCAAGGAGTGACGCCGAGCCGCTGTCATAACCGCTAGAGGAGGGGAGCTGCTCCTCATGCTGGGATTCTTTCTAGATTTTTTTTTTCTCTCTCTTACCTTTCAGCATAATCCAGTTTGCTTTGGATGCATCTGACATTAGTTTCCTTTCCACTTTGCATTAAGATGTCTTAACAGAAACTAAAAACATGCACAGAAAATGGCACTGAATGTCGAAATGCATTCTACAAAATGCATCGGCTGTAACAGGTGGAAACAGATACAAGTTATTCTCAATAAATTGGAATATCATTGAAAAGGTAATTCAGTTAAAATGTAACTCAGATGTTACTCAGTGTTGTATGCTTTTTAAATGTTAGACCATTTAACTAATTTACTGTTAGCTTTAAAAAAGAGACGAAGAATAAAGGAGATAAAGAAGCAACTGGGTTTAACTATATTTTTAGAGGACTGTTGTGCCAAATTTCACCCACCACACCCAAGACTAAAGAGATCTTACAAAACACCAGGGATCCTTTCCAGAAGTTGACAAACTACCAAAATTACCCCAAGAGTTGACCAATGACTCGTCCTGGGAGTCACAAATGAACCATTTAAAACACCCCAGACTTTAGTTGCCTCTGGTAAGGTCAGTGTTCCCGATTCAATAACAGGAGAGAGACTGGGGAAAATATATATCCAGGGAAAAGTTGTAAGGACAGAGCCATGGCTGAACAAAGTCTGAAAAGAAAGATAATACTCAAATGCCCATCGCCAACTGGATGATCTTCAAGATTTTAGGGAAACATTCTATGAACTGAGGAGACAAAAAATTTACTTTTAGGAAAACATGGATCTGGATAAATCTAATAAAACCTAGCACAGCATTTCAGAAGAAGATCATCATGTCTACAGTCAAACATCTTGGTGGTGGTACCGCGATGGTCAGGAGCTGCACATAGTCAACAGAACCACAAATTTGACTGTAGCAGAAAGTCCTGCAGAGGAACGTCCAGCCCTTAGTTCATGAGAACTACAATTCAAAGCACATGAGTCTACCCTGAATTCAAAATGCAAAAAGAAGAAACACGAGCAGGAGACAAAAATAATTAAACTAGACGAATCTCAAACTAGCTGTCCCATCAACTGGTCTAAAGTTTAAGATCATAACCTCACAAAGCAAAAAAAAAAAATAGAACTCAAAGTGTCAGAAAAGGACTCAGTAAGTAGAAAGATGCTTGTTTCCGTTACACTTATGTGAAATGTTGGGAGATGCCTTCACAAAGGGCATCTATGGTCTGGAACTTCGTAGACTTCTAGTGTCGTCCACCTTGAATGTTTCCAATGTAGATCAGCTAAACATGCAGGATAGTTCTCTTATAAGAAGCTCTAGACAGTGATCTGCCTAGAGATGAAAAATAAGATTTTGTTTTTACTTTTTTGTCTGATTCCACTTAAAATCTTTTCAGAAATTTAAAAAACCTTGTCAGCAAGAGGCCTTGATGCGCAGCTATCCCGTCATTTTCATAAACAAGAATGAGTTTTTCCTCTGCCATCAGGGAGTCAGGAGTGTGAATGGCTAATAGAAATGGCCATGAAATCCAGATTTTAGAGCAAATTTCATAGAAGGATGGATGGATTAATTTGCCTTTTAACCCAATCAAATGTTATACCATTTTAGTGATCTCTTCTTATGTCATCTTATTCCTGTCAGAGCTGCTCTTTGTGCTTTTACCATCTTCTAGTGAAAGTTCCAACCTCCCTCTAACCCTGTGGTGCTCCTCTGCTTGCAGTCCATGGGCTCAGAGCGGGCGGAGATGCGCAAGAGACAGATGCAGGTTCATCAGGAAGCAGCTGCCAGTGTCCTTCAAGCGCGCCACAAAATGGGAAACACCCCCACCAACGCTTCAAACGCCTGCTGCTTCTGCTGGTGCTGCTGCTGTAGCTGCTCCTGGTAACAAACACACACCACCATTGGGACTAGCAACCAATGCTAAATATGATTATAATTAATGTTCTTTGTTCAGACTAACGTTGGAAACCATTTTTTGTGTACTAGTTTTATTGCAATCGGATTGCCTTGCAGATGAATGTAACTAAATTATTCAGACTTCTGGGATAGACCGACAAAGAGTAGCGTAGGACTGTGAAATGGAAGAGAAATTATACTTGGGTTTTAATACTTTTGGAGATAAAAAGCTGAAAAAGTGTTTTGCATATGAGTTCAGCTTCAGACAAAACCCTGAGTTTCATCTGAAGAAATATAACCCCGCAGCATGACACCTCCTCCACCATCCTCCATGGTGGGTATGGTGTTCTTTTCTTTACAATGAGCAGTGCCTTTTTTCCAATCCCAAATACTGAAAAGTTCCAGTCTTGCTCCTTCAGACCATAAAACATTCTCCAGCAAAGTTTGGGGAGATGTTAGCCAGTACCTGATGGTTTCTTTAGAAGGAAAAAGTTCCATCTTTCAGCACTACTTCTGGTTGAAAGATCACACTCAACCTCACCCTTCCTCCCAGAACAACAGGACCTCAGTGGTCACACGCAGAGCCGTCTCCAGGGATTTAACCTGTTTTGCAGTTATCCATGGCTGACTCAAGCTTCCTCTGGGAGCAGCCACCCTAATGCACTTCACAGGAGATGAGTAATTCATTTAATCCCTACTTGTATATGAATTTGGTTTTAATCACTGCACAGCAGCCACATTCCCAGTTGCGATGGCTCGCGGGGGACTCTCACCTGAACCAATTACTCTGGGGCCAGCTGCTGTAATAGAAGCGGCGAATTGCTTTTAATTATGCACAGGTGAGACCCACGGGGGCAACAAGGTAGTTGACACATTTTATTATTGACGCAGGTGGTCCCAGCGGATCGGCGTGAACCTGCCATACGTGCTGAGTCAATTTGAATGAGGAACAAACATCAGTTTCTTTACGCAATTCCAGATAAAGATCTGACTGCGAAAATGTTTTAAGATGCTTGCTTTCACTTTGCATCAATGGAGTCAGATCTGGTGCAAAAATAAAATTTCAGAGTGGTCTTGATCTGTTGTCCAGAATCAAAACTCATTGGCCAAGATTGTGTGCACAATGGAGGAATTTGACTTTGGCTTCAAAAGCTGACTTAATAAAGTAATGGATTAAAGAAATAATATATAAAGCTATTCAAAGCCAATTTTCTTATAGAAAGAAAAAAAGAATTAAAGGAAGAAAAGGAGAGAGAAAGATAGAAGGAAGGAAAAGAAAAATAGATGTGGGAGTGCAAAGATTCTTTTTTTGGTTCACAGCAGTGGCTGACTTCTCTGGCTGTACAGTGTTCATTGTGTTCATCAGAGACAATCTGGGGGAAGAAACTGTCTCTGTGGTTACTTATTTTTGCAAATACAGCCCTGAAACCCTGACCTCAAGATAAAGATTCAAACTGTTTGTGTCCAGGATGTGCGGGTTCTGTAGGGATGTTAACCATCTTTCTCCTGACTCTGTACCTGTACTGTAACACAAGTGCTAGGTGGAGTTCTGGACTGAAAATAAGTGAAATAGCAGCCAAAGTCCAGCGATGGGACTTTATGTGACAAACCAGCACAAAGCGCATAACTGTGAAGTGGAAGGAAAATAGAATGCGGTATTCAAAATTTGTTCTTTGCAAGAATGCTCAAGTTTGGTCTGATTGGATGGAGAACAATCCTAACTCTAACCCTATCAACCACATATCACTGATCAATTTTAGGTTTCTGGGTCAAATGAAAAGGAAAATTGAAGGAGCTAAAGGTTTATAAATACTTTAGTAAGGTCATTGTAAAGTCTGTCTGCTTTGAAGCAATATCTTGGGAAATTACTGAAGATCTTAGTCAACATTCTTGGTTTTACAAACAAAAAGATGGGATTAAATATTCCTGCTGTTGTTTTGACTGCTCAGACATAATACCTCCTCTCAATCTTTTCAGCTTGACTGTTAGAGGTGATGAAGAAACCGTACAAAGGTCAACGTTTGAGCAGCAGCCAGAAGGAAACTCCAATTGTGAAGAAAGGTAGCTCCCACTGCCCTCCTCTAAAAATGACTTTAAGGAAACCAAACTATCTTTGCAAAACAAATTCTTCATTCATTCCTCAGTCCAAAACCCACTGTGGACGAAGCTCGCTCCTGGGCGGTGTCATTTGAGAAGCTGATGAAAAGCGGAGCTGGGCGAAGCTGCTTCAGGCAATTCCTGAGGACGGAGTTCAGCGAAGAGAACATGATGTTCTGGCTTGCTTGCGAGGATCTGAAAAAAGAGACGAACAAGACTGTGGTGGAGGAGAAAGTCCGCCAAATATACGAGGACTTCATCTCCATTCTGTCGCCAAAAGAGGTGAGACAAAGAAGTTGATCAAGTCAAAGAGGAGGTGTAATCCTGTTAAATTTAGCGACAAATTTATCAGGAAATAGTGGACAAAACAAATCATCTAAAAAGGTAATAATGTTATTTGATTTGGTTGGGGATTAATGTCCTCTGCCTTGCTGTTTTTATTGTAATATACATTAAAGTTTGAAGGATTTCCTCCAACTAAACATCTGTTCTTGAACATTTTTACATCAGAGAATGGTGTGTTGCTTTGTGAGATCTTTTAGCTTACTTTATTCTGTTCGATTTCCATAATTCCCTCATTTTGCAGGTAAATAAGTAATCAGGGATGGGTGTGGTTAGTGAACTTGAACAAAACAATGTAGTTTAGAAAGTCTTTTCAGCCTAGTAAATCATTTGGAAAAAAAAAAAGCAAAAAACTTTTTGACTTTCCTTATACGTCGTTTAATTCAGCATCTCACCATTTCCTTGCCCTACAGGTCAGCTTGGACTCCCGCGTACGAGAGGTGATAAACCGCAACATGCTGGAGCCGACCTCATGCACGTTCGACGACGCTCAGCAGCAGATCTACACGTTGATGCAGAGAGACTCGTACCCTCGTTACATTAACTCGCCTGCGTACACAGATCTGCTGAACAGCTTGGAGGAGCCTCCCCCCGAGCCATAAACTCTCTCCACTGCCACACCGTTAGCTTTTCAGCGCATGCATCCCCCCCCCAAACACACACATACTCAAACAAATGGAGGAGCTTTTGTGTAAAAAGTCAAGAGACCAGCTATTTAGAGAAAGACAGACAGGAAAATGAACCCAGCTGAAAGCCAATCTTTATCCAGCTGATAACTGCTGTTTATTTCCGCATGATTAGTGGATTTCCAAATCCTTCAGAGCAACCAAGAACAAAAGCTAGGTTTGGGATCTGTTACTGTATTTGTTCAGAAAACATATCTATATTTTTATACATATATAAATATATATAAATATATTCCCTAGCGCTTGACATTGCACTTTTCTACCTTATTTAAAGCGGGAAAGCATGTATCTGTGAGCACTGCATTTGTATTTAGGTATATTGTGAGCCTTAATGCATATTCAGTTCTTGTAGAAACCTGTAGGTTTTATTTAAATGTACCTTAGGAAGAAAGGAAAGTGCCTTGGATCAACATCTTCTACACAAGCACCTTTTAGTCCGACGTGAACGGTGCGACAATGACTTCACATGTTGGTGCTTTCAGCTCTTCTCAAAGATAAATATATGAAAGGTTTTTACAACTCGACGAGCTGATACCCAGAGATCAATCTCGTCTGTGTGTTTCAATACTGTGATATTAGTTATATATTTAATTTCAACAGAACAGGGAAAAATATGCTGAATACATGACCATAAACACTGATATATTTATGTATGATAAAAAAAAAAGGGAATTTGTGTGAAATAGCTATTTGAATTCTCACGAATTAAATAAAGCACAATCATATGTTCTTGCTCTCATTTGATATGAGCATTAATTAAATGTTTTGTGAATTCTTTATTGGGCTGCCTTAGTCACCCATTTGCACCCCTTAACCAGCTAGATATATAGAAGCTTATATGAATGCGTTATGTGCATCAGTACGGTTAACCTGGTGCTTTTTATTATTTATTTTCATGTTTTTTTTCCTCAAAATCTAAATGGACTCCCTCTACTTTTTGGTTAAATCTCGCTCTAGCAAGTTGCACCATGGTCAGATGGATTTTATTACCATCAACAAGCTTGAAATGTAATTCTGCCGGATATTTGAACATTCTTCTTGGCAGAATCAGCCGAGCTGATTTAAATTAGCATGTTTACTGTGAGAAGTTCAGTTATTGTAGGGTTGAGGTCTGGGCTAAGCTAGTTAGCCTATTTGGTCTCATTAAAAAAAAAACAACAGCCTGTGCTTGGACTGATTATCCTTCTGGACCACCAAACTTACCACCATGAAACAACAGTGTTAGATTTGGCTTTAAATGCAATAATGTGGTAATGGAGTATTTCACTGTTTGTTGGCAACTAAACCAACTGAATCAGCTCTAAATCAAAATCTATAATAGCTGAACTTCAAAAACTCAGCATGGACTTTCCTAAGATAAATATGGTTCTTAAGCAGTTTGTGATTAACAAATACAAGTCTAGGTGAAAACTTAAAGAGAATCTGGAAGCCAAAAAAGTACTACTGAAATGGCCCCTTTTTTATTCTGTAATGTGTGCACATTTACCTGTCAGTTTGTAGTCATCAACTCTAAAAATAGCAATAAAATAGTGCAGCAAATCAAAAGTAACTGGCATGATTTGAAAGCAAAATAATGTTGTTTTTTTTTATTTATTTATCTTGAGAAAAAGAAAAACATCAGGAAAATGCGAGTTTTGTCTTTGATACCTATCCGGATTGGGCTGGAACCCTCCTGCAAGTTACTTTCAGTATGATTCAAAAATACTCCCCCTGTAAAGGGAAATGCAACATATTTTTACTATTATTTGTTGCAGTCTTGAGAACAGAAAAGAAATAAAAATGGAATCGGCACATCAAGGAAAATCTGTACCATCCAGAAAATGCCTGATCACTGCATCTCTACAAAACTGCAATTTTGCTAAAGCAACTCGTATAGCCAAAGGGATATGTTGCTCATAAATAAACTTATTTGAATTACAAAAGCTATTTTTTTTTTTACAACAGGCCATTTATTGTGAGAATGTCAGTATTAAACTTAAAAGTTTAGCCCTAGTTATTATAATACATAGAGTTCCTGCAAAAATGGCTTGTCTCAGTGGCAACATGCTTTGCGATCAAGCAGCTAATGTTCCTCTACAGTAACACTGAGTGGAGCTTGTGGCTCCAGAGGAGATGCAGCATTGTCTCAGTCAGGCCTTTCTGCAGGCTAACAGGAAACCCTAGGTCTCTCTGGGCCTATGGAGCAGCAGCACACATTTACTGTCAGGTACAGTTCATGGTCGTAAGTCCACCAAATCTTAGAGGAGTCGAGACCAAAGGACTCGGAGAGCACTGAGTCAGTGAGAGGCCCCACTCACTGGTCGCTGATGGCAGGAAGCTGCTTCTCTATGAACCGCTTGACGTCGATCATTTCCTGCAGAGGGACAAAAAGATGCAGACTGTAACGCCAACTGAATGAGAGGTGCTACTGCTTCTCAGAAAGGACTGCCTGCAGACTGACCTCTGGACAGGCACTGTGAGGTAGACCGTGGTACGATTTAAAGGTGACGTTGGCCGGGTTGATGAGGATTTTCATCTTCTCCACCGTCTGGGTGCCGAACATAAACGGAACGAGGGGATCGGAATCCCCGTGGCACTGGAGGAGATGCATGTCCTTGTTAGCACTGTTGGCAGCCGCCTGAGAATAGAAGAGATTAGGATTGTTTTTATGATCCAATTATGACAGATTATGAGCAGGAAGGGAATATCCCTGCAGCATGGTTTCATTAAAGGGACGGTTCAGAAAAAAAAAAAGAAGTGACTTGCGTGCTCATTTTTTAAAAAATTAACTGTTAAAATCATGTTCTGCTTGTTGTGCCTGCTACGCTCACTCTTACGGATTTCTGATGCTGCATTTAAATGAAACTGTAAATGTAGAGGTGCTGTTGGTTTTCTACCTCAGGGAAGGATTTACGGAGGGGAAGCCAACAGCTCAGCGCCACCACACCGGCAAGCTTCTGCTGAGATGTCAGAGCCGTGTACAGAGACAAAGCTCCACCCTGAGAAAAACGAACCCAAAAAAAATCTGTAATTTCTATTTGATTAAATTCACCCAGAGACAACAAACATCCATGAAGGGAGGAGAAGCTGTGTCAAAGGTCAAATAAAAAAATGCAGATATGATGGTATATTATGTATTCTTTAATAAATAATTTGTCTCACCAGAAACAGACAAAGACCACCTGGTAGCTCAAAACTGAAATTAGTTTTGCGCTTCCACTAGATACACTATGAAAATAAAAATATGCGACTATGTAAGCTTCCACAAATAATCTGGAGTTATGTTCCGCAGAAAAATCTGTGAATACTGAACCACAAAATTGATGTGGTGCAGTTATTGTTGATCGCATACTTGTGGAAAACCAGGAGCCTAAATAACACTCACACACTTTCTAAAAATGAAACGCCTACCTGCGAAAATCCACCCAGGAGAATTCTGTGTGAAGGTATCCCATTCTTCACTTCTTGATCTATCATAGCTTTAACTGCACAATGAAATGAAAAAAAAAAACAACCTTATTATCAGAAGACATGGGAGTAAAGTCTTTCAACCATTATTTAAACTTACCGTTTTCAGACGCTCTCTTGATACCAGCCTCGTCTTCAATGGCCTCTGGACTCAGCCCGTAGATATCAAACCTATAAATGGTGGAATAAGCATCAGAATCGCTGTGAAGTAGGGATACACTGATATGAAAATATGATTCATCACTGTCACATGAACTAGCAAATACCACCCGGCTAACCCCCTTCCAACCAGCAACTAGATGGAAGTAAACATTCGTTACTTAAATTAGCCCAGAATTACTAATCAAACAGGTAAATTATTTTAAAAAGTGACCATCAGCTGCCGATGTTAATGTTGATCCGTGATTGAGCAAAAATTTAAAACACAATTATTTTTCTTTACAGTGAACACACCACATCTAAGAGGTACTAGATGTGGCTCTTAAGTGTGGATGTTGTTCACTGTAAAGGAAGAAAACTAGAAAATTATGAAGAAACGTATTTCATGTTTATACATGACATATGAAGCAGTACAAAAGGTTTTAACAGCTTCAAGAAAGAAATCTAGTTATTACACAAAGAGATTGCAGTTTTAATTAAGCTAATCCTTCTAATTATTAATACAGTTAAAAGAGTTTTAAACTTATTTTGTCTGGATTTTTTGTTGTTATTGTTAAAAAGCAAAACTGCTACTTTTTCACACAAAAGTTGTCACCACATCCATTTCTGGTATAATCCATTCTCTCAAATACACAGTTATTTTAATTTAATCTTGTAAAAAAAAATATCTGTTGGAAATTTTACACATCAATATTTTGAGGAGTACATAGATGTTTTTAAAAGATAGTGAGCAATAATACAGGTTTTGAAAGGAGTGAAGAAATTTGTTTTGATTCTATTTGGTTGAATTTATGAATAGCAACCTGATCTGGATCAACGCCTGCAAAATTGTAGTCAATTTGTAGATTTTCATTGATTCTTTTGAAACTTATTTACATATAATTGCTCCATTTTTCCACTTAACAGTTATAGTGATGACAAAAAATATCAGGGGAAAGTGAAGTATTTCACTGTTATCTGTAATTCTAAAAAGCAAACTAAGTCAGCAGGTAAAAAAATCATAGTTGACAATCAGTGATCAAAAATTTGCCCAATTTCAAATTGGTGCACCTCCTAAAATGTGCCTCTGGAAAGTCAATCTGCACTTTTCATACCATTAAATAAAAACAAACACTAACATTCTGGAACTCTGAATCTCTTCAAAAATAAATACAAAATAATAATAATAAAAAAATCATTTGGGGGGCCTCACCATGAAGGCATGGACATCCTCATGTTCAGAGAAACAGGCATTGTAGGACTGCAGGTTCAGACATGTTTGCAAGAATTAATGAGAGTTGCAGAGCAAGTTAAAGTACTGAATGTATTAAAGTCATAAGTTTCTCTACAAACACACCAGGACCACTTACGCATGTGGACAGATGTATTTCACATGAGGTATTCTAATGCCTTCAAATGCCTCTGCCCATCCGTGCCTGTTAAATTTGAAACAATAACAAACAAATCAAGCAGCAGCACCGTTAGCTTATTTTTAACACCAATTATTCCGAGTCTGATAAGAAAGCAGGAAGACTTACCCAGTATCACCAAGGCCATGCAGAAAAATGACCTATAAATCAGAACATGCACGTCTGTAAACATGAGGCAGAGACTGGCAGCTGTCAAATTTTTAGCAGCTTCTGTTCTTTAACTCTTTAAAGGCAGCAACTGAGGATTTGACCGACTTTAAATAGAAAGTTTGGTCTCTGAAACGACTCTTATTACTCACCGCCGCGGTGGCTTTCCGGGCAGCAGGCACGATGGCAGGTAAAGGCGCTGACATGTTGTTACCGCACATACAGCGCTGAGGCAGCCACAATTTAGCTGATCTCGGCTAAACACTGGCACTAAGCAGGTGTTTTTGGCGGTGATACAAACTATAACTGAGGAGAATATTTTAACTGAGGAAACTGGTGAAAGGTACTCGGCCTCCTTTTGCCAACAGAAACCCTGAATTTTCTTTTCTGGAAGTTGAATTTCGGGAGAACACAAACGGTCGGCTGGCTCTCCAGAAGCTACCAGGACGCTGTTTTCCAACTGACTGGGCTGTTTTAGTCCCTCCCCCGGAGCTACCTGATTGGTTGTTAACTGATCCTCTTTAGCAATACAAGTTATTCATTGGTTCTGGTCAAACCGAGTTAAGTCCTCAGCTGAATAAACACCAACTAAACCTACAAAATAATGGCACTGAATATATTTGATGGGAATATAATACTACTACTACAACTACTGCTACTTCTACTTCTACTACTACTTCTACTACTACTACTACTACTACTACTACTAATAATAATAATAATAATAATAATAATAATAATAATAATAATAATAACAGTTTACATCATGTTTTATGTTTACATGATGAAAACATAGAACAAACAAAAACAATTACGTTATATTGGTATAATAAAGGGAAGTAACCCAAAGGTTTAAATACAGATTATAATTAATGATGTTTCATATGTTTTTACCACAAGGGGATTTAAAATAGGCTGCATCCTATCCTTAGGACCAGTTGTCCTACGGATAGATGATTAATAATAATAAATTAAAGTATTTTATTTCTCTTCAAATCTTTACATTTATTTGCCTATTCCTAATTGTTGGCCTGGCTGTACTATCTTTTCAATGAATGAATATGGCTTTAATAGGATCTGGCGCCCCCTTGTGGCAGCATCCCTGCAGTATCTGTTCGTATCCATGACAGCAACTTATTTTATGTCTTACGGAATTTGAGCCACTGTTTAACAGCCTTAATACACTGCTCAAAAAACTAAAGGGAACACTTAAACAGGTGTTTCACACTTAAAGTGTTCCCTTTATTTTTTTGAGCAGTATATTTTAGCTTCTAAGTATGTGCTTTGTACAGCTTGGTTTTATGGAGGCCTTGAACGATGGCGAGTTTGAGTGACATGCTTTTAATTTGAAACAACCTATGGCTCTAAAGAACAATCACATCCGCTGCCATGTTGTCACGTGACCTTGTGTCCTTGGTTTGCTAACTTGACATGTGAGCAGCAGAAACATGTCTTTCCCTAAAAAACCCGGCGGTAAAGCACTGGACGTTTTGCAAAATCTACCGAGAATAACTTTAGCAAATTTACGTCCTGAACCAGGAGCCAGGAAGAATGTAAGCTTTATTTGCCTTTCCTTTTTCGTGGCTACCGTTAGCAGCTAATATGCTCCAATAATAGCATGACGTTTGCTTGCTTTATAAGACAGCGCATCAGCTAATCTTAACCCGTTATTTTTGCAGGAAAAGCGGCGGGGCAGAGGACAGCACGGAGGTAACAGGAGCGGGAGAGGCCACAAAGGAGAGCGGCAGAGAGGGACCCGACCTCGGCTGGGGTTCGAAGGGGGACAGACCCCCTTCTACTTGAGAATTCCTAAATATGGCTTCAATGAAGGCCACAGGTAAACAAAAGAAACTGTTTCTTGACTTGGTTAAGGTCAATATTAGTGGCACAGAAAATGCTAATAGACTCGGAGTATCATTTGTTAAAAATGCAACGATTGCTCTCAAGGTGAACGGAATCGACCAATCTTTAGTATATCAAGTTTTTGGGGTTTTTTTTGTCACACCACAAAGTAACTTAGATGCTGAGATTTTCTTTAAGAGTAACAAGTGGTATTGATAATATCACGAAGGACATTCAGCATACACCGTTTCTTTGGAAAGTCTGCATTCACTATCCCTGGTGACTAATGCTTACTCGAAAACTGATTATCAGCTTTATAAACCATCTCAAGTCTTTTGACTATGGAAATGTTATTGTTCATATCGGAATTAAAGTTAAGCAGCCAATAAGCTCAGATTTTCATTAAGGTGGTGTTCAATGATTCCTGAACCAACAGTATGAGGTGTTATAAGTACTTTTCTGTTGTTCCTTACAAGTCGCCGTCCACAATACCAGCCTTTAACGTTGAAAAGACTGCAGTACTTGATTGATTTGGGTCGGGTCGACCCATCACAGCCCATAGACCTGACCCAGCTCGTCAACGCCAGAGGAGTCACCATCCAGCCACTGAAGAGGGACTATGGAGTCCAGCTTGTTGATGAGGTAATTTTAGCTTGATTCATTGTCAATGTACCGCAGCTGGAGGTGATTCTAGAAAGTATTGACTCAGAGAAGATGAATATAAATGCACACCACACATTTACAATTTTTATTTGTAAATTAATTTTTTACATTGATTTAAAATCAGTGTTTTGTTTTTTAATCATTGACCAGTATATGCTCCTTTTTGTTGATCCGTGACATAAAAACCCAGTAAATGACATTCACATTTTTATTTGATACATGACAAAATGTGAAAATGGGATGAATACTTTTGCAAAACAATGGATCTTAAGCAAGATCACATCAACAGTTATAATATATTCAGCTAAATTAATATATATTCAGCTTTTGGTGGATCTTTAAATTTGGGCATTTTATACAGAAAACATTGCAATTGGATGCAATAAATAAACTGTTAGAAACGTATGAAAGTGAAGTAATTGCAGGTTTTAAGGAGATTAATATTAGATGAAATACCATCAGCAGGTGGCGCCACCTGATGGTCTTGTGACTAATGAAGAGACGCCTTGTCGACTTCTGATTTTCACCCTTTTCCAGTTCATATGTATTTTCCGTTTCTTTCAGGGTTCTGACATTTTTGCAGCAAAAATCAACATTGAGGTTCAGAGAGCAACTGAAGGAGCCATAGCTGCTATCGAACGGAATGGAGGCATCATCACCAACAGCTTCTACGATCCCATAAGTCTCGGTAAATAAACAATAATAATGCTGCTAATTTATCGCAGCATTTTATTTATATTTTTAATGAAAGGCATGCCGATGTATTCTGTTTTCACAGGAATCCTTATCAAGCCCGTCCCGTTCTTCATGAGGGGGCAGCCGATCCCGAAGCGGATGCTGCCAGGAGAGGACATGGTCCCGTATTACATGAGTGCTGAAAACCGGGGTTACTTAGCAGATCCGGAAGAAATCCAGCAGGCCCGCCGCGCCCTGGCGCAGAAGTACGGCTACGTGCTGCCAGATATTTCAAAGGATGAACTCTGTCACATGCTGGCCATGAGGAAGGATGTTCGACAGATCTTCTTTGGCCTGTCTCCAGGCTGGGTCGTTAACATGCCAGAGAAGAAGATCCTGAAACCAACCGATGAGAAACTACTCCAATATTATTCCTCATAGGTGTTCACATGGTTAAACTGTTATTTTATATGCCCAAATTAAACATCGTCTTAAAAATTATGCTGATCCCATCTGGAGTTATTTTTGTGACTCTGAACACTCTTGCGTCCCGGCAAAGCTGCATGATGGAAGGAACGTGAACTGTAACAGGTGAGGGGGAAATAAGGAAAATAAGATAACTCAAAGAATGAAAACAGGAAACAGATGCCTGGTGATGTGTGTTACTTGTGAAATGGCTTTGCATAGGGGCCCTACAAGGGGGAGTTTGAAATTAGTCATATGCAGCTGTATCCTGGAGTAGACGTTCAAAAGATTCATCTGCCCCCTCTAAACTCAGCCCCCACCCCACATGCACATACACACACCTTTTTTTATTGAAGACAATCACAGCGGTAACATTTTAGATATGAAGACAGCTTATTCAGTTAGCCAAATTACATCATATGTGTATTTTAATAGTCTACATCTTGATAACACTGTTTTGTTTTTAATGACTCCATGAAATGTCAAACTATAAATAACTTGGTATTTCACGCAGAAGTTTTATCAAAGGAAGCATGCAGTGCTGCCAAACTTTATTTATACCTGTATAATCACATATTTAAAAGGGTTTTATTGATATTTCAGATGATAGACCAACAAACTAATTTTGAAGTGAATGCAAAATTCAGATTTAATATACTTGGTGGTGCAGTTGGTACACTATTGTCTTGCACCATGAAGTTCCTGGGTTCAGATCCCAGCCTTGGGTCTTTCTGCATAGACTTTTCATGTTGGGTATTCCAGCTTCCCACACTGTAAAATCATGGGTGTTTGGTTAATTGGTCTCTAAGTTGTCCTATTTGATTATGTGTGTGCGTAATTGTTTGTTCTTGTGATGGATTGGTGATCTGTGCATATTAAGCCTCACCTTTTGCTCAATAACCTGGGCTCAAGTTCCTCTGCAGGTATAGGCAATGGTTCCTGATGTCACAGATTAAATTTCAGTGCAACCAACTACTTTCGTAAGATGTTTACTTTGTTGGAGTCCACACGTGCAATTGAAGAGAAGAAGCCAAGAGGTACTGGTCTGTACTCCTCAAATCTACAGGAGTCATGAAAAAGTGGCAAAAATGAAGTCATTGCTGAAAGAAAACCATAAGAAGTAATGGTTATAGTTTTCCATTCAAACAGGAAGTGTGGAAGAAAGGGCTCTATCAGATGAGACCAAATTATGATTACCGGTATATGATTATTTTGGTTGACATACAAACTACTTTTAATGATGGAAAACTTAACACACCATCTCTAAGGGAACATGCTGTGGGTCTCCTTTTCTTTAGCAGGGAAAGAGAACAGAGTTGATGGGAAAATGAACGAAGATAAACACCCGTCAGAAGCTTCAGAATACTTCAGACTGGGAAGGAGGTTCATCTTCCAAGAGGACAAATTCAAAAATACTTTATTTTACAACTTTATATATAGTCATGGAATGATTTGGATTAAAACATAGTTGTGAGGCTGATTCACTCAGTCAAAATCTAGATCAAAATCCAATTGAGAGTTTTTCACAGATGCTTTACATCCAGTCTGACTGAGTCTGAGCTACTTTTTCTCTACATCAGTGGTATTCCACTCCAGACCCGGTGTCCTTGGTCCAACATGAGTCACCTGGCCAAATTACTTGCCTTTGATGTCATTATTTGACTGAGATTTTTTGAAGCAAAATGCATCTAAAAGTTGCAGGATACCAGACCTTGAGAACTCTATATAGTCTGTATTTGGGGGCTGTTATTTCTGGGCGTTTTAATCCTTATATATGCCTCTTTTAAATTAAATCAAGATCTCCAAAGTGAGTTACATTACATAAGACAGTTTGTACTATGGGAAATGGTAAATATCAGACCGTCTGAGTCAAAGGTCTCACTTTGATGACTCTGCTTGTGGTTCCCTGAGTGTTTTCCTGAGTCCAAACTATCCAATAAGCTTCACAGGTTGAGGATACACACACACACACACACATACTTGTTTTTCCCGAAACGTGAGGACTTGTTTTGGCGAGTGACTAGGTGGTTACACGTGGGGACCCAACTTTCTAAATGAGCTAAAGGCTTGGTTTTAGGTTTGGATTTTTTTTAGGGATATTGGAACATGAAATATAATCTTTAACATAAAAATTAATCAAATTTAGAAAATCAAAAATCTGTCAGGTTTTTGGCTCCATGTGGGGACATGTCCATCACCAACTACCACCAGGTGGCACTGTGTAATTTTTGGGAACACAGTTTGTCAAATATGAGCAATCCTAGTTCTTTTAAGTCAATAAACTGTGTTATATCAGATTTGTTTTTGTTTAATGTTATTTTTAAGTGCCTGGTAACATGCTTAATGCCAACCATCAATAATGGACTACATTTTCTGGTTCTATGTGAACCATTTTATTGCATAACTTACAGTATCTTGTTGCAAAAAATATACATACAATCCAACATGCATGTACTAAAATGAAATGTATTCATTGATATGTATCAATAAACATGAACATACAGTATGCATACATACTTGCATTACAAAACTTGACTGCAGCTGTCTCAAAACTTCAAAACCGGCAGAAACTCCAAACAGAATCGGCGTGGTAATGGCACTAACAAATGATCCGTTTTCTTTCACAGTAACAAAAAGGTCAACGCTTACCTTCTTTTGAAAGTCTCTCGTTTTAATGCATCTATGCGATTTTTCACATAGAATTTAATCCCTTGCCATGTCCTGTCCTTGAGGGCTACTGGTGAGGTTTCAATGCACTTCATACACTGGGCTTTCCCAGGAACCTTTCCAGAGTCAATACAGTCCATGAGTGTTTTCTCCACTGCCTGGATTTCTTCTTGGTTCCACTTCAGTCTCTTCTTTTGTGGTGGGCCTGAAAATAATTAGGGGCACTTTTAAGTGTTCTTCAATGAAAAAATGTTTCAGTCTGTATGACAGAGCAAGTTATAAAGCTATCATGAAAACATTTCTTTACTACAGCTGTAGTAAAGCATTATTTCATATTTAAGGGTCAGCTGTCAGCTCCAATAGTTGTCACTGTTGAAGCTGACAACTGGTAGTGAGAGAACACATAAATCTCCCCATCCTTTATAGAAGTATCAGCAGGTACAAGAGAGAATTAATTGTACAAAATACTTCACAAGCATAAATAATTAAGGTCAAGGGGATGTTCAAAAAATACGACAAAATTGTTTAAAATATCATCCATTTCAAAAACACTTCACCAAAAGGACGATTTTGAGTGATTTGATGGTGGCTGGAGACTCGGTGAGCCTACGTTAAGAGAGCATCAACATAAGCGGGGCTCTCTAATGGATAAAACTTAAATCTCCCTTTGTCACAGAGTCCAAACTGGGAAAACTCGCAGGGCCTGATAAGTTCTCCTAGCACTATAGGTTTTGGAAATATTTTATAGGTGCAGTTAAGCAGAAAGATTAAAATAATCACCCAAACTACCTTTGATCAGTCTAGTTAGTTTGCTGTTTGAAGACAGTTCAAGGTGGCAATAAGAGAGAAGGGGGAGAAGAAGTAAAACCAAACTTTTGCTTGAGGGTATGCAGTCAAATGAAAATTGAGCTATTCTAAAGTTTTATATGTTGAGATATCATGTAATCCTCATGAGATTATAAAATGAGGAAGCCTAATTTTGACACCACACAGACAGTGCTGTGAAATGTTCATTATTTACCCATTTGTTTAGTTCAATAAAAAAATTAAGGAAATATTGGAAATAGGTTTACACCTGATAATGTGAAATATTCAATGAACACTAAATGTGTAAAAAATAACTAAAGGTTTACATGTTCTCAAGCCTGGCTTGCAGGAGGAACATTCAGTTGAGACATTAGACCCGGTGGTTATAATTTCTTTATAATAAAAATTTGCAGTCAGATAAATTCTTCAGTTTGAAAGATGTGTCTGGCAACATTTTTAAAGCTTCTGCTCATTGATAATCTCCAAGGAGGAAGAGAAACTACCGTTAGTCGTGTTGGAGTTGCCAGAGACTTCCATGTCTGCCAGTACCTCGTCATCTGACCTCTCTGTTAAACCAAAGAAATCTCAAAATATATCTGACTTGGACAAAATTATCAGTTACAGAGTACATTGAAAATTTGTATAAATGACAGAACCCAAAAATGACACACATGAAAAAGAGTAATGATAGAGGACAGTGGCCTCTAAAGGTTCAATATTTATCAGAAATCTACAATCTCATTTTCTTCACGCTTATAAATATTCTTACCTTTTGCTGAGGGCAGATCATTGCTTTGTCCAACTTCAGTGGTGCATCTCCTGGTCACCCCAAATTGACCTAAACAAAGGTATATTAAGTAAAAGCGTATTCAACAGTGTAAGCAGTCAGTATGTTTACTTTATACAAGCATTTCAAATAATTAGCTTAACAGTTTAACTTTGTACTAATTTCTTAACAGCACTAAATCAAAAGCTGCTGGTATTGTAATTATCTAATTTTTACCGTCAACATTTAGTTTGGCCCTGTTAGCAACACTTTTTAAAACATTTCTCCTTTTATGGATGAAACTATCAGACTCATTTCCATGACCTGTATCTATCCATCAAATGTAAAAAAAAAAAAAAAAAAAAAAAAAAAGATCTTGTAATGGAAACGGCACTTATTTGAAAAAACTTCTTAATGTCGAGTAAACCATTTTTATAATTCCAAGAGGTGTTTTTTCAGGGGATTCGATAATCCCCAAATTCACTAAAGTGTCATGGAAGCACTTTTTCACATGTCCACATCCCTGGCAGTGATGGATGTGATATAGTCAGTCAACTTAATGTCATAAAATCTGGTTTCCAACTTCCAGGTGAGAAACAAGATGGCAACAGCTTAACCTTGTGGTTTTCTGACAATTATTCTAAAAATCTACTTTATGTAATCGAAATATATTATATATAATACACTAGAGAGTAAGTTAAAATGCCTAAGCACAAATCTAAAAGTGCACTGCTGTCTTGACAACAGATTGTACAAAAGGCAGAAATCAATGTATTTGTGATTCCTCACCATTTTCTACTTTTTTGTTGCCATCCATATCTGGTGATCTGGAAGATGAAGTACCAGCATCCCTCTCAGCTGAGTCAACCTCTTCTTCAGTGTCTGATCCACTGTCCACAGACATTTTTTCTGGAAAATGAAGTAACAAATATCCATCATATTAAACTATGAAGCATTGCATATGCTGTCAGCACAGTCTTAGCGCTTTTCCTTGTTCTATGGCCATTCAAGTGAGCAATTTACAATGGGAAATTATGATTGAATTTCCCAAAGATTAAAACAAGCAAACAAAAAAACTACAAGAATTCGAATATGTAATATAAAAAATGCCTGCTGAGCTACTTCTTCCTACTGTTGTCAATGTCTGACACTCAAACTTTTATAGATGTCATCTTTTTTTTTTTATTTACAAAGTCAAAATCAAAATAAATAGAACGTGCCATGCCAGGGGGTCAAATTAAATCTTCACAAAAAAATATACCAATTTACCTTGTGGATCAATGCTGATTTCATCCAGATTTCGTCCTTTGAAGTGGGAGAGCTGTCCTCTTTCTAGTGCCAGCAACACTTTACTGATTTTTGCCAACTGTAATGTCCCTTCAGGCAATCTATAATACTGACGATGAACTCTAATGTCATGGCCAAGGAAGTCAGCTAGGTCGTCCATTTCATTGTCCTTTAGGTTAAGTACCTTTGACATGGTGGCCATGTGCTTCCTCAGTTTGGTTGAGGACAATGCTCCAGGGTGTTTTGCTCCACAGTTTTGAGCCATCTCACGAATAATATCCGATCCTCTGAAGTGATTGAGAGTCTGTGGTCTCCCGAACATGTATGGATTCTCATCCAATACATCACAATTGCGGCGATTTTGGACAAGCAACTCCATTGATGATGCCATATTAGGAGTTAGGAGAATGGGAACCTTTCGGCCACGTTTGCCTTTTATCTCAATTCGCTGGAAGTGTTTACACAGCTTCTTTTCAAGTTCTGACAAAGCAAGCTCCACATCTGGATGGGTGACAGAGGTATCTCTCAAGGTGAAAGCGTTCAGTGGCATCTTGGATACTTCTCCCTCTCTTCTCCGGTTGAATATTATCACCTCACAAAGCGTGATCTTGGCAAGTTCAGCCCAGTTCTTCTTTACAGCTTCTTCCTTCAGGTTCCTCTGGCACTCCATCCTTTTTGTGTCAAGATACTGGTGCATTTTCCTAACGTCTTCAGCAAAGGGAATAAGCTGAGGAGCATTCCACTTAGCCTCATTCAAAGTCCTAAGAGCATGGGAAGAGACACACTCGCTCCATCTGGTCTCACAGATTTGTTTGAAAATTCGCACATTGTGAATGGTATTCTCATCGCCTGAGATCATAGCCTCACATTCAAGAACATTTGCCACTTTCTTGAGGTTGTGACCCAACTTGAGTGCTAAAGATGGCGTTTTGAAGACGTTTGTTCTTTCATCCAAGCCAGCCACTTTCTTAACTGCATCTATAACATGAGGGAAGTTAGCTGGCACAAAGAAGTCTGGGAGCGTCTCCAACTTGCCATCTTTCTTCCCTTGCAGAACAACTCGTGCGGTTTCGCGCATCTTCTGTCGGATGTATTCGTGTCTTGTAACATCTTGACCATGTTTGTTGAACAAATGTTCTCCAAATTTCAAGATGCACTTCTCACTTTGGACAACTTTTGCTACATCATCATGGTGCATGTCATGTATTAGTTTCCAAAACTGTGCATTGACGCTGTCTGGTACTGGCTCTGCATATTTGCAAATGGCTTGGACTCGAGATGTTCCTGGCTTCAGTCCTTTGACTTTTTGACTGAGATAACACCTCTGCATATGCCTCCACAAGGATTTCCGCTTGAGGTAACCCTCGCAGTTGATGCAATGCAAGTAATCACCAGCTTTTGCAGATTTAGTGCATTGTTGGCGGGGAATGAGCATTCCTTTTCCCTCTTTAATGACTTTATTATTATGGGCACGGTTTCCTTTGTTTCTTATCAAGGACAACTGCAGCCGTCGTTCTCTAGAACCTTTGGGACATTTCAGTGCACTTTCCACTTCTGGTGTATCACTGTGTTTTGCTTCTAGATGACGTGCCATTTTGCTGTAAGGTTTGCTACAAAATGCACAAAAGTACCTTTTATTGTAAGCCCTACTGCCATCTCCCTTCTTCTTCAAGGTCATGACTGTCACATCAAGTGAAGAAGATTCTCCAGGATCTTTTGCATCAGTTGAAGAAGATTCTCCAGGATCTTTTGCATCAGTTGAAGAAGATTCTCCAGGATCTTTTGCATCAGTTGAAGAAGATTCTCCAGGATCTTTTGCAGTCAAGGAACTAGAAGTGGTCACACGCATTCTCTTAAGTGGTTGGACTTCCAGAGAAGAAGTATTTTTCTGGGCTCTTTTCTTCCTCTTCTTGAGCTGTTTAACGTCTACTGAACTGTCACTGTCGTTTAGACTGCCACTCTCAGATTTCTCAGAATCGGGAACATACTCTTCCTCAGTGATGTCAGAACTTGATAGAGATGCTTCTGAGTAGCAAAGCATTTGTTTGTTTAGCTAAAATTATTTTTTTTAAAAAGAGAGAAATTACTTTCAGATTATTTCTCAAACATATAAACAAATCAGAAGAAGTTAAATATGTACAACTAGTTTTAAAAAGTTCATTAAAAAAGAAATACTCCCAATACTAGTATGATTTCTTTTAAATTTTTTTGGTGCTTGTTAGCTCAAATGTTTTTCCAACATTTTTAAGCATCCTCAAAAAGTGACAGATTTACCAGCACATGGCGACTAACTGAGTTCTTGGATAGTTTGGTTTTAAATACTACAAAAAAATAGAATTTCTAACCTAAGTGAGTCTTAACATTAGGTTGGACTATGATATTTATAAATAAACTTACAATCACACTGTCAGTTCTTGTAAGCTCAGGCACGCTCATGTCCCCTTCAGTTGGTGTTGGACCAAGGATGATGGTATCGTCGCTCTCATCGGATGACTGTTTTGACTCCAAAAAATTATAAGTTTAACTGTTAAAATGTGTCCATGCCTAAATGAACTGTTACAATTTAATACAGAGCTACAGTTAACTTCTACTGAATCAAGGTATTTAGAAATCCCAAAGATGTCACATATTAACAGCACCAAAAGTGCACAGGCTCCTTCAGATTACACTGGAGATTCTGCATTTCATGGTGTATAATATGACAGCGCAGTACTTAATAGAGTGGGTGAGAGGATAAATAAAGCAAATGCCTTGCTTACAGATTTAATACAAACCATGAAGTGATCCACCCAGATTTGTTACAAATATACCTAAAGCTAATATTCTGCTGTGTTCAAATGTGACAGTTAAAAATCAGACACCATGGCCAATTACTTTTGGATTTTGGTATCCATTACCACCTAATCTAACCTACTAAATTTAGATTAAATGACACTGAAACTATGCACATTTATTTTATACTTCAACTTGACAGGCCATTGGAATTTCATAGACTGGAAGATAATAAATGCTTCAGAGTATTTTGGGTTTAGTCCTGATTAGTCCATGTCTGGGTCTCTGGGAAGCATCTAGTGACAACTTGTATTGTAATAGACACTAAATAAATTTGAATTGACTGACAAGGTGAGTCCCCCTCAAAGAAAGCTCCTGTGCACAGTCTAAAGTTTCAGGTTACATGATTTTGCAAAGCAGCCAAATACCACCAAATGTATTTCTTCTCTGATAAGCATCGTGACGTTGGACACTTGAAATCTTGTAATAACTGACAGTATTTTTGTTTCACAAAACTTTTAAAAATTGAAAGACGTTTTTATCCAGCATTAAAGATAGCTATGAATTTGTGTTGATTACATAATTATAGTAAGTATTAAGAAATTTGCAAGAAGATTTTCTTGATATTTTTACAATAATACTGTCAAAACAGCTCAAGCCACACATACAATGGTACATTTACTAACAGTTCTCATCTCTGGGTACATCAAGAAAAAGGTGAAGCAAAACTAACCATTAAGCCCTTCTGATGGAGAAAAGACGTGTTCTCCCTCACTTCATTTGTTGCCTTTGTGACGAGCTTCTTGTGATGAGCCTCACATTTATTGTGATGGGCTTTAAGTTTCTGCAGGCGACGAGCTTGACGTGTTTGATCCTATAAAACACAGAAAACAAGCATTGTAAATGTCCACATCTGTGAAATTAAACAAATTGGAGACACAGGCCCCAGATGGAACTGGCACCTGACCACATTGAGAATGATGCATCCAGGTGAAACTTTAAGTCAAGAATCAGCAACTCCCAGGGTTTAGGGGTTGCTACAGCACACTTCATTCAAATCAAATCATTCTCCAATAGCTTGTTATAAAACATTTGTTAATGATCCATTAATTTGAGTCAAGTGTGGTGGAACAGGAAAACATCTGTGCAGGACATCAGCCTTTATAATCAGTTAAAATAAGTAGAAGTGAATCACTGGGGTATTAAAACATTTTCACAATATTTTGAAAATCTGAGAATTCTTAACAGGCCTGATTTCAGTCATCATCTATGATCCAGACATGTTAAACACAAGGTGCCAACTTGGATGGAGACATATTGTCAAGATACAGCATTCCTCCCAAACTCAATACGACAAGCTTATATCAAAATGATCTTTTTCAAGAATTTCTCTGCATAACATTTTTGCCACTTCTCTACAGCGAAAATAACTTTCACCACTGTAGGATTTGTAAATACTAATGCACATGTTCATTGGTGAAGACAACTGGGCAGCAACTTTTCCAGACTTTAATTTAGAACAATATTTAAATTAGCTATGCAGTATGAAGAGTACATGTGAGCTAGAATGAAACTGAAATACTGTCACATCCTTTGAACTTATTCATAGGCACACTTACCATTTGCCTCTGCTCTGGATCAAGCCCAAATGTCTCATCTGTAGCTGAAATTTAAAAAGAAAAAAAGTTAATATCACCTTAAAACAATTCAGAGGCTCTGCATCTCCTATATTTGGTCTTCTCAAAATATTTTTGGGTCTTATCACTAGGTTACAAATGTTAAATTTGGGATTAGAAATAAATATCCGACCTTCAGTATTCAATAATTTCAGCAATTCTTTAAAATTTCTAACTTTTTCAATTTAATACTCAAGATTGGAACAACTAGACTAAGGGTTATTAAATAAAATTATCAAAGTTATAGCAAGTCAACAATGGTCGAATGCAAAAAGGAAAGCAGTTGACCTGGGTTCTACCAAAGCTTCCCCCCAACACAAATCTCTATTTCCTTGGACATTTAGAAACAACTGGCATTTCAAGTAAAATCACCGACAGATGTGCTGAGCCTTTTCTTTGTTTAAGAAAAACCTGACTTGGTACTCTTAAATCAAACATTAACTGATATTGTGGTAGCTTCTTCTAGGCAACTAAAATCATGTTAAAAAAATTATAATTTTAATAGACTTCTTGTCACACCTCCCTTCTCTCACCTGAGCAGTTATAACTCGCATTATATTGATTTAGTGGAAACACTAATGCAAAACAACTTAAATGTGGGAAAAACATTGTGGGCTAATGCACCTTTCCCTGAGATAATTCACCTTTTAAACTGGAACAGCTGGGTGTAGACTCTACTCCACCGTCACTCCTATCACTGGATCTACTTCTCTGGTTGGCATTTTCCAGGAAAAAAAAAAAAGCATTCAATGATTATAAGTCAGTGTTAAAGGCCTGAAATTAATTTTGCCAAAACAGATCCCCCCCACCTAAAGTTATGATGCTGAAGTTAGTTTCCAATTCAAACCTCCTGATTCATCCTAATATACCCTCCCCCACTCCTACACCCCCCCCAAAAACCCCATAAATCCCAATCTTTATTATTTTAAAAAGGATGTAGTCTGGTGTAATGTGGCCTGAAGGCTCCCTTCCCAGCAGAATCAACCTTTATGCACAAGGCATCCATTTACTTCTGCCTCATGTTTTAGCTCCTCATGTCTATCGTCTCTCAATTCAGAGCACATGTAAAAAGTTATTACTCTTAAGTTATTACTCTTTTCAATCACACAAGCAGGGCCACTGAAAATATTGCATATTTCATGATTTCTGCTCTATTAGGTTTGCATGTTTCAAACTTAGCTTTTTTTATTTTGCATTTGAGTCATTTTTGTGAGCAGTCATATTTTAATAACTTATCCTTTTTTTGGTTAATTGTCACTTTTATTTCTATTTATTTGCTGTAAGACTGGACCTCAATAAATTGAAAATAAAACATGCATGCTTCTCATTAGCTGTAGCTAGGCTAATGTCAGCTAGCCATCCTAGTGAAACACAATTGAAACAGTTTTTACAGGTCAACACGTTTAAACAGCATTTAAAAGTATATCTGACTGAGTGATATAATAGATAATAACCGGGAGTCCATTAAAATAACAATAATCTTACCATTTTCTTTAGCTAGATTGCTCCTCATTCCTCGGATGTTAGCATGAAGGTCTGAATCTCCTCCTTCGGTGCAGGTGTGCAGCAGTCAAAAAAGGAGCGCTTGATTTAGACTCCGGCACAGGCCGGAGTTCCTGCTTGGTTGCAAAAAGCAGCTAGCTGAGGCTTACGGCCCAGCCCTGTGTTAATAACTAATGACACCTTAACTTTGGCGTCACAACTCTACCACACATCAATTAAGTTATAAAACTAGGAAATTAATTACTTAACTTGTGTTATCTCCCAAAGTAATGCTTCAGGAGAAAAAATTATTCTTTGTAATGGACATTTTGTAGGTTCCACACCAGTCAAATCTGCAAAGTTTGAGAGCAAGCTATGGAGGAATGTTGAGGGGGGATGGGCATGGGTGAGGTGGGGACGCAAAATCTCAGGATGTGTGTGAGATGGCAGCCATTACAGAGAGACTGGCGAGGAGCTATAGCAAATCAGAAAATTAGGATGTGGAAAAATAAATATATAAATTAGGAAGGTTTGCAGAAAGAGACTGAAGAATTGTAAGCCAGTCAACCAACCTCCTTGAGTAGCATACTGATTCTTGATTCCTCTTGTCCCACCATTCTTTATCTTCAACCAAACATTTTGCATTAAAAGTTCAAACATGCGGCACTTTATAGTACAGTATGTTTCCCTCCAATCCATGGAGGGAATGTTGAGGAGTTATGGGCATGGGTGAGGTGGGGACATCAAATCTCAGGATGTGTGTGAGACGGCAGCCATTACTGAGAAAGTGGGTGGAGGGGCTACAGCAGATCCGGAAATTTTATGTGGATTAATAAATATATAAATTACAATAATTTGCATACTGATTCCTCTTATCCCACCATTCTTTATCTTCAACCAAACATTTTGCATTAAAAGTTCAAACATGCTACACTTTATAGTTCAGCATGTTTCCCTCCAAGCCATGGAGGGAATGTTGAGGGGGGATGGGCATGGGTGAGGTGGGGACATCAAATCTCAGGATGTGTGTGAGACGGCCTCCACCCAGTTTCTCCATTGTGGAGAAGCTGGGTGGAGGGCTGTAGTAGATAAGGAAAACTATATGTGGATAAATAAATACATAAATGTGAGCCAGTCAACCTGCTTGAGGAGCATGCTGATTCTTGATTCCTCTTCTTCAACCATTCTTTGTCTTCAACCAAGCACTTTGAATTAAAAGTTCAAAAATGCTACAGTTTATTGTTTTAACAACTCTAACTTAAACAGAGTCAGTCAAACAAATCCAATCCTTCTTTCAGTTATCTTCTTGTCAGGCCTGGAGAGACCAAAGGGTACAATGTCACCAATGGCCTACTTAAGAGCTTGTGGAGCAAACCATTGGAAAAAGATGAGGGGAGTTAAGAAAGACATAATACCAATTTGTACAATCATATTGAGCATATATGTTATTGAAATATTTACAAGAGGCTGTTAATTGATATAAATATGAAGTGCTTTATAGAGTGTTGGTCAAATCTCAATTAGCTTTTACAGATAATTTCTTCTATCAAGAAGAATATATAAGGAACTACGAGATCTTACTTGGGTTAGCCCATCTTTGATGTGTTGGTTGAAGGCCATTGACAATGTTTGACCTCAGGAATCTACTTCAAGTGTCATGCCTGGCTCCCAAATACATTTTTGGGAACCAGGCATGAGACATTTTCAGCCTAACTGACAGTGCCTACTAAACAGTAACAGTCTATCTATCATCTTTGAAATTTGATTTTTATTCATATGAAATTTTGTATGGGTAAGCCACTTAAAATGGACAACACTGCATAACCTTTACACAAAACGAAAAGCAAATAAAGGATTTTGTTTTGCAGAAAACTTTTGCACTTAATATTGTAACACAGAACTCTTCAGGAAATCATTCCTACGAAGCAGGCCTAAACATGACCTGTTTGACTTGACTAATGAACATGGGGTGAAATACTACATTGTAGTTTCTCTTTAGGGATTTTTAAATTATTTTAATTTAATTTCTGGTTTAGCTACTGTTTCAGTCTTTACGAAGGGACTTTTCTACATCAAAGACATGAATATTTAGTTCTGAGTAATGTCTGCTTGTTTGTTGTCTGTCTAGAAGAGCAAAGACAACTGTTTAAATCATGTTTTTATTTTCAACTGATTAATCTTGCTACATAAATTAAAAAGAAACATTTATGCAGTCCCCATAATTTGCAGTTTCAATAATTCTCAAATCAGCAAAGATCTTAAATACCTTAAAAGACAATTAATAGAGGAACATTTTAAAAATGCCATTACCAAAACTGAAACACTGTTAATTAAATTACACAGAGTAGAGTAGAGTAAGAGTAGCAGGTGGATAAAGTGGCTGTGTTATGCCAGAGTCAATTATCTATTGTTCAACAGTCTAATGACTGAGGTAAAGAAACTGTCCTTGTGGCGGGACGTTCTGGTCCGGGTGGACCATAGTCTTCTCCCTGAGGAGAGGAGCTTAAACAGACTGTGTCCATGGTGAGAAGTGTCAGTTGCAATCCGACCTGCACGACCTAGAGTCTTGAAGGACTCTAGGTCGTGCAATCTCCTGTAAAGGTCAGCGGTTGCAACCGATCACCTTTTCATCACTACACACAATGTGTTGTAATCTGTTTGTCCCTGGTTGTGGCTCCATTGTACCCAGTGATAGAGGTAGTGAGGATTGACTTGATGATGGCTGTATTAAACTGCACCAACACTCAGTTGGCAGTTTGAATTCTCTCAGCTGCCATAAGTAGAACATCTGGTGCTGGGCCTTCACGATAAGGGAGCTGATGGTTGGTTTCCACTTGAAGTCCTGGGTGATGGTGATGTCCAGGAAGCAGGATGAGTCCAAAATGGAGATGGAAAGGACTCTGAGAACAAGAGGGGATGATGGGTTTGTGACTTTCCTAAAGCCAACCATTAACTCCACTGTCTTCTGGGTATTGAGCTTCAAGTTGTTATAGCTGCACCAAGCCACCAACACTAGTGTGAGCTTTCTTTATTTTAGTTTCCAACTCCTTTCTCTGTGGAGGGTATTTACTCTATGTGGTAGTCTTGATCCTGTACCCAAGAGTCTCCTGTACTGGATTACTGCTGCAGTGGCATTCGGCTCTTCTTTGGTTTTGTAGATGGTGGCATAGGGATAGTCTTTGGTGGTTTTTAGTGAAATGTTTTACCCTTGCCCTGAGCCCTCCTCCTCAACGTCTCTACCTCTTCCCATCTGTAGGAGGAGTTTCCTTAGTTTCTAAAAAAGACTAAATGACAGCTTTGATCCAAAATGACCTACTTCTTGTTGGGTATGCACCATGGCTCCAAGAGACATTCATGATTGTTGATTGAAAAATGCTTGGGGACAGATTTTTAAAAAAAAGATTTCTAGGGAGTGCTGTTGAGGAACACCCGCTGTTCAACCTCGCCCAGTCTAATTAGAATATTTTCCACAGAGTCTTTAAGCTCTTTAGTTCTTTCTTTAATTGAGACAACATCTGCTGCAACAATTTGTAGTGTTGCGCTCATGTTCCATATTTCTTCAATGAAGTTGGGGTCGGTATGTTTCTCTTCAGTGCAGCTTAAGTCTGTCAACGGGTTAGCAGAAGTGCTGTCAGGCGTGGGGCTGGTCCTCGCTGCTAGCTTGCTTCTCGTTACTGCACCTTTGAAATAGTTAGCTTTGTTGTTGCTTGACATTTCGTCGGTAAATTATTAATATCTGGCTTCTTAGAAATACTTTAGGTTTTAGCATGTCAGATGTATTTATATCCGGGTAAATTGAGAGGTGTATATTCCAGATAAATGTGAAAGAAAATTGTCGGTTTCCGGAGCTTTCTTAGCGTGCTGCCATCTTCCTCGGCAGTCTCCAAAGTTTGAGTTTTCGAATATTCTTAGGCCTCCAAATTGGTGCTTATTTACTGAGGAGAATCATAATAAGCCTTTGAGTTTCAATAGGTTTTCACAGCGCTTAGCTAAGCTAAGTGCAATAAATTAAATAAAAAAGTAAATATTGGTAAACTTCACTTTAAATTAAACTAAAATAAATTACATAAAAAAATACTCTATAATCCCACACTGTAAGAAATTAAGTTTAAAAAGTTAGATTTTTAAAGTTAAAGTTGAATTTGGCCATTAAATTGTAAAACTCCTTCTGACCAATAGGGGGGACTAGTGAGTGAGCAGTAAGTGAAGCACACTTCCGGAACACCTAGCCTAAAGGGGACTGCAATACTCTGTGTGACCACTATGAGCGCATGCCTTAAACACTCGCACAAATTTTGTCTTGAAATGAAGTTCATGGGGACTTCCTGGAAAACTTCACGAGGCATGTTTATACACCATTTTATGCTACAAAATGGGGTTGTGCCGGTGGGGACCTCAAATTTGGTCCCCACGGGTAAATAGGTCCCCACGTGTAGGTATAGAGTCAGGCCAATGTCCCCACGCAGGGGGAAAAACAAGAACACACCCACACACACACACACACACACACACACACACACCCCCACACACACACACACACACACACACACACACACACACACAGTGGGCCCCGCCAGGAAAAACCAGCCCAAATCCTTACAGCATAATACTTTAAATAAATCACGCCACAGGAAAGAAACAGCACAATCATTGTTTATGGCAGAACTGCGGCGCTTATCTTCAAAGCAGCAGATCCTTTTGAATTTGTATCAGGTCTCAGACGAGCAGCAGAAAGAGAGGAGTAACTGAGGCACAAACAATAATCCAGAGGGTCTGCAAGAAAACAAGGGGAGAAATGGATGCTATTAATTCACTTTGGCCACAATAGATTTGTTAGCTTCTTTCAGGCGCATCCTCCGTATAATCCAATGTCTGAGTCTAACCAGTTCACACGTTTTTAATTAAACAGGCAGCAGAAGCAGCAGCAGGGCCAGACTGCTGCCATGAACGAGCCATTTAGGACGGATTGTCTCACAGCTCTGAGACCAGTTTCAGTTAATAATTAGGTCTAATTACAACTAAATGTGACGCTGTTGTTTGCTGGCATGTGGGATCGAGCCCAGGCTCTGATTCATGAGAGCTGGGATGTTAACCTACCACCGAGCCTCAATCAGTGCGTGGACAATAAAACACTCTGTAAGTTCAGCAGATAAAGACTCTTATCAGAGCTGAATACAGTTCCTAATTTACAAAGAATAGGGCTGTTTCTGAGGCATGAGTGGAGCTTTGAACTGATTACGGCTTGAGGTGGAAAGGAGCTAGACTGATGATTGATGGCTGGGTGCAGGCATGAATCACAGTTCTGAGCTGACTTAACAGGAACATGCGCACTGGTATCAGATAATGTATTATTAGTCTACAATTACTACCAACATTTTTTAAAGAAAACCTGCAACACCACAATCTTTTACACTCCAGACAATAAGTTTAAGTAACTTAAACTTTTTAAAGTTACTTAAAAAGTTTAAGTAACTTTTTAAGAGGTTTTCCTATTGTCACACTGAATCTAATCCTAATCCATTTAAAGTCTCATCCTTTTCTATTGTTCCTTGCTAATAATGACTGCTATGCTTGTTTTTAAATTGTATTTTTATTACTTTAATTTCCACTAACGACCAATTTAATGCTCAATGGAAACGGTTGCTTCTGTGTTAAGATGCTACGTTTCCCACCAAGTTTTACTTTGCTTTGCTGTTTCTACTGTATATTTTGTAGCATTTATTTATAGTAATCAGACAGGAAATGAGCAAAGAGAAAAGGCCTCCTTACATGTGGCGTCCGCTCTTCTTCTACACCAAATGGCACTAGTAAGTTTGACATGAGCATCAGCATTTTGACAAATTAGTTAAAACTGGATACATTTTTAAATGTATCCTAACAAACTTTACACACCATAAACTAAACACAGCCAAGATGTGCTGATTACCAGAAATAACTGCCTGGTTAAGACTCTTAACTTGCAAGTTTCACTCAATTTTACTGAAGATGCTAAGGAAAATTAAATAATTAATGTTAGAAGTTGTTCATTTTTTAACATTATGCAGAAGTTAATTCACTTAATTAAAATTGTCATTATTTTGTCAACTATAACACTTTCTAAAATTCATTTTTACAGTTTAGCGTTTCAGTTTTGCATGCTCTTATGCACTAATAAAGCATTCACTTTGCCCAACCTGGTAATAAGTCTGACTCTGAGCTGTGACTGAAGTTCGACCTGCATCCTATTTCTGCTCAGGGCTGGGAGGGGCATCATTGTATTCTGGTAATGTTTCCATGTTTGCACCATGTAATCCTCTCAGTAGGTCTGATGTTTAAAGCTGGACCAGACCAGGCCGGGCTGGGCCGGGCAGGGTGCTGTTTACACAGGGGTGTGTGGAGGCTCACACTCACCCCTGTGGGTCTCGGGTCAGCTCTGCTGAACCTGCTCAAACATGGAATGGAGTGTATCTTGATGCTGGCCTGCTGAGTCCATACAATACAGCACAAAGCAACACATTCCCCATGCTGCGAAGATCATAGTTACCTGAGACAACACTGTTATATCCTCTTCACACCTTTATGAAACAGTGCAGCTCTTTATGACTCACTCATTGTCATGCGGAGCTGGAATACAGAGCTTCATTAGCGGGACGTTTCCATATCCCTCTCCAGAAGAGGCTCATCAACATGGAAGATCTTGCAGCTGTGTTAGCTCGATATCCGTGATGGAAAAAAAAAAGGTGGAGAATTAAAATATTTCAGCTACTTCATGCTTTTTGAAAACAAAACCACAAATCTTTTCCCCCTAAAACTGTAAAATTTGTCCCATAGATCCGAAGCAAGTTGCTCCCTTCATGCGGCTGCAGCAGGAGCGCTCACCTCCACCTGTGCACAGCCTGAACATCACTGATGGCAAAGAGAAGACAGAGAGGAGCGTCCCATATATGAGTTCTGTCCAACACAATAGCACATTGTTAATAGAACAATCCCCATTCAGAAAGCACAGTATCCATTGAGCACAAGCACTCTGCTTGTTTGGATATGAGACAATGCTCTGATACCTGACTCACAAATGATTGGGTTTTATTTAAAAAAAAAAAAATAGGAGCAGAGGACAAGTAAAAGGAATTATGTGTAAATAAGGTAATTAAAGCTTGGATATCCTGATTACATTTTTAAAATGCAGTTCCACTCACTGATATGGCTTGTTAAGAATAAAGGTTCTCAAAGTATTCTAAGAGTTAATGAGCCATAATAAAGAGCCAGTAAGTCTAAGCAGTTAGTAAATCGAGCCACTTCAAGTCATCAACACTCCACAAGGAGGATAAAGAAGATAGCTGCTTAGAAGGCTATCTGCAAATATATTAATGTAAGGTTAAGTGGAAGGAAAAAGTGTTGTAGACAATAGGGGAGGGTTTCTTTCATTCTCCTGTAGGACTTTGTACTTTTCCACACTTCCATAAAAATGAGCAGCTGCTTTAGTGACAAAGGAATCACTGTTCTTGATTGACCAGTAAACTGTCCTGACTTAAACTAAAATTTCCTGAAACTGATAATTGGGGTTCAATTAGCTGTAAGCCAAAGTAATTAAAATGAACAAACATAAATATTTGTGATATATCACTGTGTATGTGAGTGTATATGAGTTTTGTCTTTTGAATTGAATTACAGAAATATAGTATTATAATTTATTAATATGCAACTGCATATTCACTATAGGGTCTCAGTAAACATTTGTGCGCCTCTGGGATTGTACTTGCGATAAAAACCTTTAAGAATCAGCGCTATGACATAAAATGAAACCCATGCGAGGCTGACGTTCAGCTGAAACTTTGCGTTATTTGATTCACGCTGGGTCATTCAGGCTAATTAATTAAATCCATTAGCGCTTGTCCTCACTGCGCATTGGAGTGTGCGTTATGATCAACACTGCTGATGTGGATTCAATGTCTAATTCTAACGAGCTGCAACCCAACAACCATAACACACAGCAGAAACCCGCTGTAGTTAAATGAATAGGGCTTAATGGTCAAGCTATTAATTATATAGTCAGTAAATGTGTTTTTTCTTCAAGGTAAAAACGAAATGTGCGCCATTTGGGGGGATTTCTGCAATATAGCTACACGTTCCGGGAGAATATATTGATTGCATTTACTTCTTCCGTGTATAATAGGTGGTCGTTTACTTTTACAGTTTGAACAGGCCGTCATAAGCTCTGCAGACGTACACTGCAGATTTACAGTGACAATGTCGAGCTTATGGACGTTTTGGAATCTTTGAGAATAAAATAAAGAAATCCATTACCATTAGTCTCAAACAGTAACACCTGTGATTACAAAAAGGTTGTATTATGTAGGCTATTCATTAATTTTTTGGAACATGCAAAATACATGCAATACATATAAATGAATAAATAAATAAACAATAATAATAGAAATGACAGATAAGTAGAGAGAAAGATGAAACCACGTTGAAGTAAATATGCATCTAATTTTACACAGAAACGGAGCAAAAATCACAATAATATTTTCAATGTAAACGTTTCGCTTCTTTTTGCGCGATTAAACGAAGTTATTTTGTAAATTTTAGAGACTTTAAGTAGGATTAATATACTTTTGCTCATCTTTTGTATGTAAAATTTATTAAATTAAAGGTTGGATAAACTATACAATATCAAAACATATGATATATTTATTAAAAAAAAACACATATGAAAAGTATTAACACTTAAACTGCCAAATTTAAAAGTTTTGCCCTTTTTTATATTCAGAGGAACAACAACCACCAAAACTGAGAAATATAAATAAATAAAATCTGTTACTTACTACTGAAAAAGATTTAGGTTTTTTAATAAAGTGTTAAAATGGTGGAATTTCCAATCCTCTCTTCATCTTTTCTCTAAACCCGATAAACTTGACAACGTTAATTGTCTGCGTTTTGTGCTGAGCTAATCACCCTTCTCTTGAACGGGTCTACTATCGCTCTTTTTTTTTTTTCTTCTTGTACGTGGAGTAAATATTTGTGCGCTTTAATCGTGCAATAAACACGCCTTGATCATGTTTCTTTCTCTTTATTTGTTCCAGTCCTGTAAAATGATAATGGCCGATAAGAGCTGAGAGCCTCAATGTAATTAGTAACCAGCTCTACGTGCTGGGAAAAAACCCCCCAAAACTTTGATGCTTTCCTTCCCCACTTCTTACAGGTCTATTAATTCCGTTTTTGTGCAGACGGTAAAGCTTGCATTGCGCCTTTAATGAGTGAATCAAAAGAAATGTATTCTTACAATGAGTTTTAATTGATAGACATTAAAAGTCTATCAGGTCTATCTATAAGGTGAACTTATTCAACTTTGGGGAATTTAATTTGATTATTTTTATTGTTTTGTAGCGATAAAATGAGGAAAAGGGCAAATATACAACGGCGCATTATGTAGACTAATTTAGTGGGAATTTACAGGTTTGTTGCCACATCTATATATGTTATGCTAAGTTTAGTAGAGCCTCAAGGCGCCCCATGGGACATTTTTAAGGGGCTATTGAATGGGGCGTGATGGGCCCCAATCACCAACCTGAGGATTCACACCTTAAATCCACTCCTCCCGGCATCCTATTGGCGGGGTGCCGAGAGGAGTGGATATTGCTTCTTATATCCCGTCACTCGTCATCACCGGGAGGATGACAGCGGCCCGCGAGCAGACCTCAAAACATCAACATAAAAACATGCTTTTCAGCCAGGTGGCCCCTGGTTTCCAGCCATGCGCAAACCCGCTGGAGAGCGAGGACGGACAGCAAATGAGCGAGGTGCGCTCCCCCGGTTCGGGACCCTCCAGTCCCCTGTCTGTCCACTCGGAGTCCAGCTGCGCCAGCCCAGAGCCAAAGTCTGTCCCGGCGCAGCAGAGGGTCAGGAGGCCGCTGAACGCCTTCATCATCTGGACCAAAGAGGAGCGCAGGCGGCTGGCGCAGCTCAACCCAGACCTGGAGAACACCGATCTCAGCAAAATACTTGGTAATTTTGTTATATTAACATTTTTCCAATAATGAGTTGATTAAATCCTTACTTATAAGATGTTTTTGACAAGAACGACGACCTAAGTGAACTAAATTTCCAACTGATTAGGGCCCTTTGGAGGCCTGAGGGCCCCAAGGGAGATTAAACCGCAATGAACGGTATTTGGCTAAAGTGCGTCCAGATGAATTAGAATGTCACAGAAAGTTTATTTGTTTAATGTTTAAAAAAATAATAATAGGGGTTTATTTCCGTTAATTTAATGATTGAGGTTTGCAGCCTGTAAAAACCCAACATTCAGTTTCCCAGTAATGTAGAAGACATGTTGAAGACATATATTTTAAAATACATGCAAAACTGTTGTGATCACATTGATGCAAAATTGTGTCTACACATATCAATGGAAAGTTGAGTGGAAGAAAATGTGGTGCACAAGCTACACTGTTATCTCATAGTGGTCTTAATATAGTGACATTCTTATTTTGTAAATACTGATTTTTCTGAAAACTTTAATAATAAAAATAACAGCTCAAATACATCACCATGTCGAATTTAATTACTCAAATAAATTTAGTTATTTTTTTAGATTTCTATATTTACACAAGAATTTTTTTTATATGTGCATATATGTCCTTTCTAAGTTAGAATCTCTAGCTTGCTAGCATTCCAAAGCACTCTTTATTACCTGTTAAACTTTACCATACTTTTTTCTTCCACTAAATGCTCCATTAATTTGCGTAGACCAAGCATTCTGTGAGCAACCAGCTTATTTAGCAATAACTTTTGGGGCTTATCCTCCTTGTGGAGGGTGTCAATGAGTGTCTGATCCTCTGAAGTCTTTCCAGTGTCTGTGTAGGTCACAAAATGGCCTTAACATTATTTTTCTGGATTCAAAATCATTTTAATTGCTCTCATATTACATATAATTTGCTAAGAAATATATATATACATATATATATATATATATTTGTTTTTTATCAGCTGCAAGCCATAACTGTTTAAATGAACAGAAATAAATGTATGAGTTTCACTTTCTGAATTGAAAATGGGCCTCCAAATGAGGTTTAAAGTTTTGTAAAAACAAAAAAAAACAGGAAATCCTCACAATAGTCTTCTTCGGAGTTCACTTTAACCACATAATCATGCTTATAAAGATTATTCATCACAATCTCTTCTTGCAGGAAAAACATGGAAGGCTATGCCCTTGGCTGAGAAGCGTCCCTACATGCAGGAGGCTGAGCGCCTGAGGGTCCAGCACACCATTGATTATCCCAACTACAAGTACAGGCCCCGTCGGCGGAAGCAGCTGAAGAAGAGCCCTAAGACCCTGTCTGCAGAGGCCTCACCACTCTGCAGCTCTGGCTTCAGCATTCCCTACAACCTCACCTATTTGCTCCAGAACCACCACCACCACCACCACCAGCAGCAGCAGCAGCAGCAGCAGCAGCAGCAGCAGCAGCAGCAGCAGCAGCAGGCCTTCCACATCTCACCTCCTTTCCCTCATTCATCCCTCCACTCTAACAGATACATCAACCCAGCCGTCCCTGACTCTGAAGCAGCCACTGCAGCAGACAGTTTCTCCAGTGTCCCTGCTGTGCGCTCAAACCCTCCTGGGTACCAGCCGCAGCCTCAGGCGTACTTTAGCTCCCAGCAAAGATACATGCAGCACGGGTTCTCCTCGTCTACAGCTCCTCTCATGGACCAGAGGGAGTCCAGGCTCTACGGACTCCAGCAATGCCCAACAGGGCCTTCTTTGGAGTTTTACTTGGAACAGGTTCAGCTGGACATGCTGTATGATTTAGACCGCAGCGAGTTTGAACAGTACCTTGGTCCAAAACACCACGGGTCAGAGCCAGCAGAGCAGAGCAGCTACAGAGGAGGATGCTCTGTGTGATAAATCTGATCAATGTGGTCTATTTATTTAAACTGTCTCACTTCAATTGATAATAACTGATTGTATGTTTGGTGAAACCTCTTATCGCCCTCTGTGATGAGTTTTTCTGTCTTCCAGTGTTAAAATATTAAAATAAAGAATCAATAAATAACTTTAAATAATCTCATAATTATGTTGTTAATGTTCTAAAACAATTAAATACCCCAAAGTGTTAAATAAGTGGCTAAAACTGCGACAAATGACAAAAGAACTCAGTTTAAACGACCAATTAAAAAATGTATTCAAAATTACATTTCCCATAATGCAACATGATTTAGAAAACTTTTCATTTTAATTTAGCAATATATTTCCACAAAACAACAACAAAAAAAAACATTCTGAAGTAATCTTAAGTCCCTAAAAGTTACAGTAAATATTACTTTTATTGAAAAAATAAACTTGACCAGTGTTAGCCACTTGAAAAAGTGCTATTTAGAAACCGTAATGTATCATGGTATTCAAGAAATAAGAAAATAAACATATTTGACCTAGTATTTCACAATTACTGACACACATCACAAATACCGTATGTGTTAGGAACATTGAAAGAAATACCTTTAATTGCAGAGGAATTAAAACATAGCTGTTTGTATGAGTCAAACAGTTATTTTAACTCACACAAAATAGCTGTTTAGTTACGTATGACCTTCTGTTTCTCTGGGATAGAAGTGTGAAATGAACAAGAGGGTTTTTTCTCTAAATTTCCTTGTAGTGATCTTGTAGTATATATTTGAATGAGAGCAAATTATTTGAAATATCTGTTACATTACACACAGCAGGAGCCATTCACAGTGTTTCATCTCGATTCTCTTGGCTCAGCGATGGAAGCCGAGTGGGCGCCAAAGACATAAACTTCCCAACTTCCTGTTACATTTTAAAACATCTCACAAAGGCTCTAAAAATATGCCCCAAAATCGACATATCTCCAAACACTCGTTCTGCCAAATGTTTACCCATTTAGGAGTATGTTTACTTCCCTGTCCGGTATTTTCTGTGTCAGAGCCTTGAGGTTCAACTTGAGGCTCTGACAAATGTAAGAATGCAAGACATCCCTCCAAAATTATCCCATGCTATGTGGATGATTATCCCATCCAGCGATACATTATCTTTGTGAATGTATCAGGATTTTTTGTATCTCACAGGATCATTTATCAGTTGAAATTATTGAGATGTCTGAAGTGAAAGAATTATTTACAGGCAAAACTAAAATACTAAGGCTAAAATAAGATCACATACATTATAGAATACACAACATTTTTTTCCTCAAGAGTTTGACTGATAATTTTTTCTTCTGATTTACATCTACAAACTCATTCCACAACAACATTAAAAGCATGACCTGAGTTAAAACATCAGTATTGTTGTTTCTAAATGAATATGAACTTGTTCTCCTTGTGTTATTTGAGGTCTGAAAGCGTTGCATCTTTTTTTGTTATTTTGACCATTTCTCATTTTCTGCAAATAAATAACAAATTTTTGCTTGGAATTTATTATATCAGTAATTCATAGAATAAAAGAACAATGTTCATTTTACTCAAACATATACCGATAAAAAGTCAAATCAGAGAAACTGATCATTTTAAGTGGTCTCTTAATTTTTTCCCAGAGGTGTATATTTATAATTTATTTAAAGACACCTAAACACACGGGTTATTTTTAATTAAATGTGTCTTTATTAAGTACTAAAGCTTGCCCAATAAACAATCAGGATAGGTACATTTTATAGAGACTTGGTAAGCAGAATATCCTCTTGAAAATGTGTGGTTTATGCATACAAAAGGTAACTACAACTGCATAAATTATATGCTTATTTATACTTCTGACAAACGATTCTTTATTATTTGAAGGGATGCACTGCTGCAAAACTTTATTATAATATAATTTTATAGTCTTTGTAATATTATTACAAATATTTATCCTGGTGACATAGCACCATAATTATCAGTCCCTACTGGTTTGTCAACCTGCAAATGGGACTTGTTTAAGATGAAAGTGACATAACCAGGATCTATATTCTGACTCATAAGTCAAATGGAATGCACCAGTAAGTGATCAAGTTATCAATAATATTTGATAGCTGCTTTCTTCCAAGTACTCTTTTCATTCATAGTGTTTGTATATGTCAATATGTGACCTTCATTTTAAGCCGCAGGTGTATGAAATGAACAAACAAACAAAAAAAATAACATGAATAAACAAATAATATGATAAATCCGATGAGAACACAAGAAGTTTGGACATGCGTCCGCACATGAGTCAGAGAAACACTGGGAGGAAGTGGAAGAGCACAGATCCAAAGGGAAGGATGAGAGAGCATAGGAGCTGATTAGGAAAAGAAGGACTTGCAGCAGTCTGAAACCACCTGAATGAGCGGAAGAAATCTGACGTCAGTTCAACTCCCAGGACAACGTTACAAAACAAACTGCAACGAGAGATGCAGAAAAAAACACAGGGACGCTGAAGATTCTCTGCGTAACAACAATAAAATCCACTCTCGGGCCTTATACTTCCTCTTTTGTTTGCTTAAAGTCAAAGCTGTTTCTTGTTTTCCTTGAAATGTGGTCCCTTAGCAACAGTTAATGACCAGTTGCAGGAACTTCCTGAAGGAAAAACAACTGTGTGATATCATCAGAGATGCAGATGAAATTTTCATCAACAGCAGTAGAAATACAAACTATAGGTGTATACTTTTGTGACACAAAATAACTTTTGCAACTTTGCGTTGGGTTTTTATTTAGAAAATAAAATGTTAAGAAATATGGTTGGAATAATAACACTTACTGTATTTCATGAATATTTAAAACATTATGATCCTGGTGAGACATTATTCCATTTGTCAAAAAATAAAAAAAACCTGCTGGGAGCTGACAGGAACGTCTGAGCTTATCACCGCCGAGGAATGTGTGGAATCCGAACATTTCAAACATGCCGTAATCCAGAGGAAACATTCCTCAGCCATAAAATACTTTCCTTCCTCCAGATCAAATATGTAAATACTCCAACTCTGTATGTACATTGTTGATACAGGAATATCTGGAGTTTATATTAAACCTATAAAAAGACAAACATTCTTGAGATTTTGTGTGCCATTTTTAGGTTCCTCTTCTTTTACCGTCTGCTCGAGGGTCATCAATAGTTTCCTGCCCTGAGTGCGGTTTGGGTAAAGCTGAGGCTGTCGTCTGCAGATGATTCCCATCCGAGTATTATCCAACAGGGACGTCTGCTCAGGGAGGAAACTCAAACAGGAAAACAGTGAAGTGACATACTCAACAGTTTCTTACCCGGCAGAAGCTATGGAGCAAATTGAAGGTTTCATTATTTCCTCTTTGGAGCAGCAGCAAAATTTAGAGACGTGGGAAAGCTTTCTTGTGGTTCAATGAGTTAAACATCTGTTTGATCACTTCATCAAGCCTAATCATGAAGTAATTGGGCCTATCAGATTACCATAACGTCATCAAATTGGTCCCAAAAAGAAGGTTCAGCAGCTTTTCACCTGAAAGTCTCAAGTTTTTATCCTAAACTACTCCAAGATCAAGTTATCTATAGTAGGTTTCTAACCGCATCATGTAAGTGGAAGTTCTTTATTTTTAAAGCTTTAGAGAATGGAAAAGATGGAAACATTTTATGATTTGCTATGTTTATAAGCCTAATGTACCATTTTAAGGGCTTTTATTTTTGAGACATGCATAATGGACTTTAGTAAGCACTATCAGTTAACAATCAACTTGCTGACAGCTTCTGCTGTCTGTCACCTGAAATCACGCGTTAGAGACAAGTTGTAAAGTGCTGGTTTTTCACTTTTGCTGAAAATCCTCATTCTCCGTAAAGGAACTCTCAACTTCCTTCACTCAGTATTATTACTTTTGCTGTTTTATATGTGCCTTACAAATTAAACGCTATGATAAGCAGCTTTACAAAGACCAAAAAATATAAGAGAAAGGTCACAGACAAGTTCTGGTTGGGAATCTAATGACAGCACAATTATTAAAGCCTGTTTTGGCCTGAAAATCTCAACTTTGGGTAACAGAAGTAATTTCTCTGTTCTTGCAGAGTGTGCATTGACCTTTAATTGTGCACTTTGCAAATTTGGCTACCTTGCAACAAAAACATTTTGTTGCAAGGAAGGCACAGGAAGTCTTGTTTTCAGATTGTCGTGCTGTTTTTTATTTTAGTAGTGACACAGAAGCTGGTCAGAGTTGATGGAGGATGCATGGAGTTAAATACAGCGCAGTCCTGGAAGGAAACTTGTTGACTGGGGCAGGGTTCAACTTCCAGCAGGACAATGATTTAAGCCATGCAGCCAGAGACATGATAGAGTGATTTAGATCAAATCATGTGTTAAAGTGGTCCACTCAAAGCACAATTACTAAATCTAATTGAGAATCTGTAGCAACACTTTGATAAAAATACATGTTAACAAATTAACTGCAAATAATCTTACAGAGATTAAGCTGTTCTCCTCTCCAAACTCCTCCCACGCCCGAGTTTTTTCGGGCGTGGGAGGAGTTTGGAGAGGCCATGGAGAAAGACTTCCGCACGGCTTCGAGGCGCTTCTGGTCCACCATCCGGCGTCTCAGGGGGGGAAGCGGTGCAGCACCAACACTGTTTATAGTGGGGATGGTGTGCTGCTGACCTCTACTCGGGACGTTGTGGGCCGGTGGGCAGAGTACTTCAAAGACCTCCTCAATCCCACCAACATGCCTTCCACTGAGGAAGCGGAGCCTGGGGACTCTGGGTTGGGCTCTCCAATCTCTGGGGGCGAGGTCGCCGAGGTGGTTAAAAAGCTCCTCGGTGGCAAGGCCCCGGGGGTGGATGAGATCCGCCCGGAGTTCCTTAAGGCTCTGGATGTTGTAGGGTTGTGTTGGTTGACCCGACTCTGCAATATCGCATGGACATCGGGGGCAGTTCCCCTGGATTGGCAGACTGGGGTGGTGGTCCCCCTGTTCAAAAAGGGGGACCGGAGGGTGTGCTCCAATTATAGAGGGGTCACACTCTTAAGCCTCCCTGGCAAGGTCTATTCAGGGGTCCTGGAGAGGAGGGTCCGTCGGATAGTCGAACCTCGGATTCAGGAAGAGCAGTGTGGTTTTCGTCCTGGTCGTGGAACACTGGACCAGCTCTACACCCTCGGCAGGGTCCTGGAGGGTGCATGGGAGTTCGCCCAACCAGTCTACATGTGTTTTGTGGACTTGGAGAAGGCGTTCGACCGTGTCCCTCGGGGAGCCATGTGGGGGGTTCTCCGGGAGTATGGGGTACCGGGCCCTTTGATACGGGCTGTCAGGTCCCTGTATGACCGGTGTCAGAGTCTGGTCCGCATTGCCGGCAGTAAGTCGGGCTCGTTTCCGGTGAGAGTTGGACTCCGCCAGGGCTGCCCTTTGTCACCGATTCTGTTCATCACTTTCGTGGACAGAATTTCTAGGCGCAGCCAAGGTGTTGAGGGGATCCGATTTGGTGGCCTCAGGATCTCATCTCTGCTTTTCGCAGACGATGTGGTCCTTTTGGCTTCATCAGATCGTGATCTGCAGCTCTCGCTGGAGCGGTTCGCAGCCGAGTGTGAAGCGGCCGGGATGGGGATCAATGCCTCCAAATCCGAGGCCATGGTCTTGAGCCGGAAAAGGGTAGAGTGCCTTCTCCGGGTCAGGGGGGGTGTCCTGCCCCAAGTGGAGGAGTTTAAGTATCTCGGGATCTTGTTCACGAATGGGGGAAGAAGGGAGCGGGAGATCGACAGGCGGATTGGCGCAGCGTCTGCTGTCAAGCGGGCGCTGTACCGGTCCGTCGTGGTGAAGAGAGAGCTGAGCCAAAAAACGAAGCTCTCGATTTACCGGTCGATCTACGTTCCCACCCTCATCTATGGTCATGAGCTTTGGGTCATGACCGAAAGAACGAGATCGCGGATACAAGCGGCCGAAATGGGTTTTCTCCGTAGGGCGGCTGGGCTCTCCCTTGGAGATAGGGTGAGAAGCTCAGTCATCCGGGAGGGACTCAGAGTAGAGCCGCTGCTCCTTCACATCGAGAGGAGCCAGTTGAGGTGGCTTGGGCATCTGGTCAGGATGCCTCCTGGACGCCTCCCTGGTGAGGTGTTCCGGGCACGTCCCACCGGGAGGAGGCCCCGGGGAAGACCCAGGACACGCTGGAGAGACTATGTCTCTCGGCTGGCCTGGGAACGCCTCGGGATTCCCCCGGAAGAGCTGGAAGAAGTGGCCGGGGAGAGGGAAGTCTGGGCCTCCCTTCTGAAGCTGCTACCCCCTGCTGCTACAAACATTTTGGTTATATTTGATTAGGTATATCACTTACAAACCAAATTGAACACGTTGAAGTTGGTGGATTCTATCTGACAGAAAAGTAGAAAAACAAATTGATGTGTACTGTAATTATGTCCAATTATTTAAGTATAGTCAATTTAACCAAAATAGGCAAAGTGGATAATTGAAAGACGAGCAAAGAAATGTCAGGGCTTCAAAAAACTAACAGCAAATGAATAGTATTGAAACAGGTCTAAAAAGATGCAAAAGATCCGAATCTACTGAATGTCAACTTATCAACTAAGAGTACTTCACTGAAAATGTTCATCTATGATACAAAATAATTAGTCAGCAAACTGACATTAATTCAAAGAATTAATGTCCAAGACTTTAAAAATTATTGCAAGAAATCCTGGAAGCACAATGTGTAGAAATGCTGACATGCAGACAGAAGCAGGGCTGAGAGATCTCGCTCCACTGTGTGTGAAAGTCACAGAGAACACTCCACTGTTTGGCTTTCTGTGCTCAGCTCTGCCCCCGGTCCAAAGGCAGACACCTGTTGGTGACCTCTTGACAGGTGACTGTCAGACAGTCTCGCTGAGTAGAACACAGCTTCTGGATTTGACCCTCTGACCCGCTTTGCAGATGCAACAAACTAATGATTGTCAACAAACTTTCAAAAGATCCTGGAACAGATAGTATATTTACATGCAAACACACTTATATGGATACTTACAAAGTAAACAACTATTTTAAAAATTATTATCCTGGACTGTTTTTCTGCACATCAAAAGCCATCATAAAAAATTCTACCAGATTTTTCTCTGGAAATAATAATATTCTACCTTTTTCCTTTGTCTTCTGCTGCTTTGTGATTCACCCTGTAAGAATACTTATACTTATGTATTTTTTTCTAGATAGCACTAAACCCTGTTAGACCTTTTTGAGTAGATGATTTGAATATGTTTTGAAGTCAGTTTCTGTTTCAATGTTGTGATTGTCAAACCACCCATGCTGTTTTCCCTGGAATCAAACAAAGAGCTGGGATGAACAATCAAATTATTTATCTTTCTTTTTTGTCTCATTTACATTTTGGGAAGATGGATGCTTTCTCACCTCATGTCCATCTTCTGTAGTTCCGTATTATAGTTTAATCTTGCTTTGTTTTGCGGTTTTCTGTTAGCAGTTGGATGAATGGTTGATGCGAATTTAGCTGGAATTTTGATAGAACGACAACCACTGTTGTCTCCATTGGTGGATAGTGGCTCTCACTGTAGTTCACTGGATTCCCAAAGCCTTAGGAATTATTTTGTATGTCAGTTGTACTGTTTTTCATCTGATATTGATATAATACAGATTGGCGCATGATCTGTTGCTTTTTGAGAACTTTTTTCCTACTTCATGTTGTCAGACAGGTTCTGTTATCTGAATTCTTGATTTTACAGGTCAGGCAGTGTGTGCCCTCTAAACTCTATAAAACATAAGTAAGTAGAGTTTTGTAGCAAACAAGTCAGGTTAGAAAGAACTCAAAAAAGATCAAGCTAATGCTAATAATTAGCATGCAGCAATGTAGTTGCCGACCAGTTTTCATATAACAGTTTTTTGAATTATCTACCCTCACACCAGCTTCAAACAATTGTGTCCTCATTAGCTTATTTCAAAAGATAAACCTAATGGAAAAAAATATAATGTCCAGCTAAAATAAAAAATGTGAAGTTTATCACAGCTCCATTACTGAATTGGTGAATTATGAACCACTGCAAAACCAACACATGAATTACTGGCTGTCTAATTTGATTATTAACACTCTTGTTAGGGATAAATAATTTTTTATTGTGGCAAAAACAGGAAGGACTTGTGCTGTTTGAAGGAAATGATCTGTACACATGCTCTGAGTAATGCTATGATGGATTTTGTTTGTCACACCTGGAGCAGAGCCCAGATATGTAATGAAAAGCTGCTTACAAACATGTTAAAATATAAAATATAATATAAAATGGAAAATAATAAAAAGTGTTGTCATTTGCTCCATATTATTCTTTTTATCCTCACTAAGATTTTCTGGTATTTATATTAGTAAAGCAAATCAATAGCTCTATAAACAAGTCATTGGCCCATTAGAGCCCTTTGCACATAATATTGTTTTTTTTATGCTAGGAATGAAATTGGGTTTATGGTATGTCTTCCATTGTTATATACATTTTTTTACTTCCCATTTTTTGCATCTGTTGGTGTCCACTTATTCCACATTTACTAATAAGAAACCTTTTTAATACATATATATGCAGTCTTTAAAGTACAATTGATAATTTCTGCTTTTTATTTGTCATTTCAGAAATGCTTTGTTTGCATGAATACAAAAAAACCATCTTGAAACCCACCTTATATTCTGATGATTTTCTCTACATTTGTTTAATATCTTCCAGCTGCACAGATCAATTGACCAACTGAAGCTAAATGTTAACTCTGCTGTTCTGTGAAAACTCAGAAGTATTGTCTGCTTACCCTGGAAGCTCCTCAGCAGCATCTCATATCTTTGTGCCTATAAACAAATAAGCCAATATTTGTTTCTGTATGCAAATAGTCATAATAGGCTACTTGGAATCTGCAAAAGCACAACGGCCCTTTACAGTTCATCCTTTCAAATGTACAGTAACTCTGCAGCATTTGCATACAATAACAAGTCACACACTTCTACCTTGTCAAAAAGCACCTGTGTGTTAGTGTACCTGTGGGTTCTTTAACACCTTCGCTGATTGACCTAACAGGTAAAATTTCTACAGAACCCCATGCGAATTCAGCAGGAAGAGGACTGTGTGCATGAAGGTTTCTAATTGCACCTGACAGTGACGCATTGTGTGCTAAGTCGCTGTTGTAAAAATCATTTAGGTAAAATGAGTGTAAATTAAAGCTAAGGTGGCAAAAAAAAAAAACTCCCAGTCGTCACTGACAGAGCTTCCCAGAGAGGGTCACGAGATTCTTTAAAGGGTCAAGTCACAGAAATAGAGGTGAGGAAGGCAAATCTGAATAATTCTTAAAGACAATTTTCAGCTAAGCAACACAGAAACGTCTGAGTGGTAAACTCTATAAGCACACATTAAAGATCCACTCCATTATTGCGTCTTAAAGTTTTCTTTGCAAATACAAAGATTCACAGGAAAAATCTGATTTAACACCCAGAAGTGGCTGAGATAAAACATACACACGGGACAAGTCCAATGTGTCAGAAAAGTGGTTTTGATTTCAAGCCCTGGCTTGTAAGAAAGCGTAAACAGTGTTAGGTTTGATTGGCAGCTTATTGTTGAATCTGAGGAAGGTTGGACCTTCTCTCAGGACGTAGCCTTACTTCCCCCCACACAGAAGTAGAGCGACGTGCCTTTAAAGTTTTATTTTTTTTAATTGCGCAGTGTTTGTAAAGGGCAAATTCCCTGAGCCAAGCTGCAACTGGTGTTATTCTTCCTGTGCTGTTTGCCCCACACTCAGCTGGAAAGGCAGGAAAACCGATCTGGAAAACTACTTCATGTGTGTCATCGGTGATTACAGGCATGCAGCGTCCGCCTGTGCCTGGTGCTGGCAGCGTCATGCCGGGCTCCTTGGGAGCCGGTGAGGGCCTGAATAATACTGTCCCGTGGGGGCAATCATACCTCGCTTCAGCTTTCAGGCAAGAAACTTTTATATCTTCTAGCGGCCTGGTTAGTTTACTTCCTGTAGAGAAACGCAGGAAACTTCACTAAGCAGCATGAGGTGCCAGAAACATCCATAACTTTCAATTTTTTTATTTTCTTTCTCCACCCATGTAGCACAAAAGGGACGGATTCTACCAAGGTGAAACTACAAATCTAAAAAGTAGAAAAAATATATATTTTCTGTTGCAACTCTTGTCCTTAGTTTAACCAGACTCCTATGTAAACATTTTATATGATAAAGTTTTAGTGTAATTTTAAAACTGAGAGGAAGAATGCCAATGTTATTGCTAACGTTGTTGTAAGAAGTAAAATAGACAAATCTAGAAAGTGTTAAAACGCTAGTCAATCAATTTTACGATGTTCAAAGCAAAGCAAGTTAATGGATTAAGAAAACAAACTTCTAGTATAAGGTTATCCAAACACAATTACCAACAATGACATTAAAACCTGGTAAAAGTCGAATTATCAAAAAATCTTTTAAAAACACAAAAGAAACATGCTAGATCAGCACTTCAGCTAATTGCTCCTCAGACAGACATCGTCAGTAGGTGCAAGATGTAACAAGATGTAGTTTGGCAGTTTTGTCATGAATCAGATATATCGTTCAAAACTAATAACTGAATAAATAAAGCTTCAGAATATCAGATTAAGACAACATCTCGTCTTGTCTTAACTTTAATGTTGCATCTTACTTGGACTTTATATTAATATAATCTTAAATGAGGTGGATCATCAACTGTATTTGGTCAAAATACAAATTTTTGAAAGTGTTTTGTTCACTGTTCAAGTATGATTTTAGCAGAACGTAATGCTGACTCGGCCATCAAATTAAAGTGAGTTCTTCTCTCCGTATAAAAAACTCATTTAGCCAAAGAACTAAATGCTTCTAGCTTCAAAAAACTGCTGCGGTTTCGTTCATCAAGAGAAGAGTGAAATAATCTCATATTATTTCTGCAGTGACACAACAGTCTAATGTCAAATGGTTTTTTCATTGTTTCCTCCTCCCTCCAGCTGCCACTGGTTTCCCAGGCAGGGGACCCACCGGAGTAAAGCCGAAGGATAGGGAATGACAAGGCAGTCCGGCCTCCCATTGTACGTAGGCGTTTACTCAGCATGGGAGAGCAAGGACAGAGAGGCTACTGGAATACAATGGGCTCATATTTATTTACTGCTTAGTGAGACCCTCCCAGCCATCCACCCCCATCTGAGTTGCTGATAGCGGCCCTACAGTTACAGAACACCAATAAAGACCTGAGAGGGCAAGAAGAGGCTAGACTCTCTGGCTGTAATAAAGGAAACTATTCAGATTATTGGAAAATTCTTATTAATTACAAAAAAAATACTTACTTTCATGATGAGAGTAAAAGCTTTTTAATTGTAAAGCATTTTTCTTGTTTACTTTTCCTTTGGCAAAAAGCATTGCTACACCTTTAACTGGATGTTAAAGGTGTGGCAACATATACAAAATCAGTGATATTGTATATGTTGGTATTGATCCGATATCAAGTAAATACAGGATCAGTATCACCGATACTGATGCCAATACCTATACTTATTATTTAAGTATGTTTTATATTCAAACATTTGACCTTTATTCATTTTGTGGATTTTTCTTTGAATTATTTTAAACCAAGGAAAGAACTCGGATGAAGTTTCTAAAAACATATTAACATGATAAACAGAAACAATAAAGAAAATAAAGAAAATTTGTATGCACTGATTTCTAAATAAGCAAAATGTTTTGGGGGTTTTTTACTGTAGAGTTGATAAACTAAAGCATTGATCTGATACCGACTTGGTATAGATGTTTAAATGTTTCTACCTCTACCTTTAACTGTTTTGCCTTTTTTTGTCTTGTTGCAATAAGAAACAGCAATGCATTTTACTGAGATTTTAACCAACCCCTTGTATTCTGATGGCCCTGAATAAAACCCCGTGCAACCATCTTTATTCTAGTAAATTGAGTCAAGCAACATGTAATTTAATCCCAGAGTAAGATCAGCAGCACTGTGAGGGTTTGGCAGTGAACAAATAGGAGCACAGCAGACAGGTCAGGGATAAAATTTAAAGCAAGATTAAAGTTAAACTGATTTAAATTGAGGGCCATGCTAGCTGTGGAGGAGCTGCAAAAATCCACAGAAACTAGTCAGCATGAATAAAGGGACATATATAAAGCAGGAGGCTGAATACAAATGTAAGCCACATTACAGATTTTTAAATCCATCCATCCATTTTCTGTTCACCCTTGTCCCTAACGGGGTCGGGAAGGTTGCCGATGCCAATCTCCAGCTACGTCCCGGGCGAGAGGCGGGGCACACCCTGGACAGGTCGCCAGTCTGTCGCAAAGATTTTTTAAATAATTAAATATAATTAAAAGGGTTTACATTCTTAGTAAAATACAGTGATTTTCATTTTGTCTTTTCTGTTGAAAGCAAATATTTGCTTAAAGCTTTTATTTTCCTACAATTTGAAGTCAGATGAAATTTTATAGAAATGCTTTTATAATTCACTTGAGCAAAACACAATCAAATAAAAAAGAAAGGATTGGTGTTTGTTGTGCTCTCCCTTGAAGTAATTTGTAACTATAAGTTTGCAAAAGATCCTTTTTTTTCTGTTTTGTTGATGCATTACTACTCTGATGGCATGTAGTACCTGCCACAACCACCAGAGGGCTCCCTTAGTTGCGCTGACTCTGATGATCATAAATCATCAGCAAAACGTGTTAAGGAACACATACTGGTGAGAGAAAAAAATAAGAATACTTAATTTATTGTTTTTTGTACAATAAACTGATATTATACATTTATAATGTGCTGTATACCCAACTTCATAGACCAAATATTTTTCATGGATTCCTTTCCACTTGATATACCTGAAGGTTTTGGTTGGCCATCATTAACTCCTTCCACATTTCAACCTGACAGAAAAAAATGTCAGGTTGAAAATCGACCCAAACAGAGTCGACTATCTGACCTACATGACCGATGCTGGAGGCTCCAAAAATTAATTTTCCGAGAGGGAATTACAGGAAGAGTGTGAGTCATTGGTCAACTGGATACCTTGTGGGTGTAAAAATGCGAGAGCAGAGCTGACGCTGAGTGGCTTTGATGCCTCCGTGCTTTTCCTTCATCCAATCCCTCAGTTTTTCAGAGATTATCTCAGAACGCTGGATTAAAATCTCAAAAATAGAGAAATCCTTTTTAGATGAACAGGTTGATTAAAAACAGAGTGAAGGATGAGTATGTGGTGGAACCTAGCAGCTGATATTCTCACCTGGGAGATCTCAAAATGGATCAAACCTGAGCTCAGTAGACTTCATAGTTATCTCATCTTTTAACAGACATTACTGCTGCTGACTTCCTCTGAAATCTTGATAATAAAAAAACAATGTTGAAAATTATCCTGAATGATTTAAATATTTTTTGTCAATTTAACCAAAGTCTGAGGTACACCAAAAGAACATTTTGTCTATTTGGTATAAGCTAAGTGTCTAACTGTAGGGTGGTGACGTACCAGACAATGGACTTCCTGGAGCAGCTGGTTCTGCTCCAGTTGACAGATGCAGTGGCTTGCAAAAGTATTCACACCTCCAGAACTATTCCATGTTTAACTATGTCACAGCAACAAACTGCAATTTTCTATCTGCTGATTTTATGTGATGGACCAACATAAAGTGGTGCATAATTGTTGGAGATTATCAAAAATGCTTACAAATATTTAGTACTAAGAAAGTACTAAATAAAATATTGTGCAACAGACCGCTGTCCTCTGACAAACTGACAGATTGGGCAAAGAGAGGATTATTCAGAGACGCAATCAAGAGGAAAACACCGGAGGAGACGCAGAGATTCAAAAATCAGGAGTGAGAATCGGTTGACATGGCAACTAATAGCTGCAAATTCCCCAGATGTTTGTTTAAAATTGGCGACATGAAAGTCATTGTTGAATGAAAACCATAAGAAGTCCAGCTTGTCACATGCCATGTAGACGATACCACAGACTTTGAAACATGGGAGTGGCAACATCACACATATCTCTAGACTTACAAAGCCAATTGGAGACATATAATTACAAATTTGCATTAGTAATTGCAAGCAAAACTGGTTCTATTGAGATTTTAAAATCCATATATTATTTTCCTTCAACGCCTTCAATCATGCACTATTTTTTGTTGATCTATCACATAAAATCCCACTGAAAGGTTTGATGTCCTTCATGTTCAAACCTAAACAACGAGTCAAGCTTAAGAGGAAAATTCTGCAATTTTGACTCCAGATTACAAGGAAGACAAAATTGAGCTCTTAAAAGAATAGTTTATTTAACCTCTCAATTTAAATGCAAATTGCAGTGCCTGGTTAGAGTACCGTTCCATATTATGCCATGATACCAATGTACTTTAATGGGATGCAATGTACTCAAAATAGTGCATCATTGTGAAGTGGGAGGAAAATTAAAAATAATTTCCAACATTTTTGTGAATAAAAACCCAATATTTAGTGTCCAACGTCAGTCATTTATGCAAGGAGAGAATTAATGTTTTGCCAAAAATAGCTGAAGTTCAGTCAGATTAGCAGAGCATCTATGAACATCAATTTTAAAGTTCAGATTTTCACTTGGATTTGTATCTAGACTTTGACTAAACCGTTCTAACTCGTGAATCTGGTATGGTGCACAATGTTTTCTTCCTTGCATTCTGTTTCTCACCTACTCTGTCCAGCTTCCCTTTTCCTGCTGAAGAAATGCATGCCCACAGCATGATGCTGCCACCACCATGTTTCATCATGTGGTTGGTGTGTTCAGGTGCAGTGGTTGTTTTCACTAAACAAAGGGTTTTGCGTGTAAGCTCAGAGTACTTTCTTCACAAATAGCCCTGCACATGCTTTGTGGTAAACGGGACTTTTAAAAACTAGCTGTTTTGTTACCACTCTTTGTCGACTCAGTCATCCTGTGTCGACAAAAACTGTGACACATTATTCTCTGACAAGCAGTAGTTTTGTGACCTTATTTGACATATAGTAACAAATCAAATTTGGCATGTGATTGCAGGTGGAGGAGGAAGCATGTGGATTACACACACAAAATTGTTCATGAAAGTAGAGTCTCGGAAAAACTCTACGAAAACTTACGACTGTGATTTTAAGAAAAAATTTATTTTTTATTCTTTCTTCTTTGTGTTTGGTGCTGATAGACCAAACCCTGATGTTTGATTCTGTCATTAGTGTGTGGCCTGTTTGATTGCGGGAAGCAGGTGTATGTGTAGCATGGCTTTTTAGACCAAATTTAGTCACTAACTCACTTCCCCCCTGGACCCCAGGTTCCCCCTTCGCTTCCCAGCAGAGCTTCCTCCCACCTCCCTGCGTGCATGAACCACTGCAGAGACCAAGCTCCACATGCACGGCAACTGCCTGCTTTCCCCGCATGTGCACAGGAGGATATTTCACCTTCTTCTTTAGGCTCCTTTGCTCTGCTCTCCGACATCTCACCTTACCCAGATCTACCATCTCTGCAGCTCCCCGCTCTCCTTCCAGACCTAAGCTCTCTTCCTTCCTGCCCTCTCACGGCTTCCTGCTCCTGCTCTTATCACTCCACAAAACGTGACACAGCCTCGGCCCAGTCAGACCAACACTAACCTCCACGGTCCTCCTTTTTCCTTGACTATCACTGCCATAAATGGTAGCAGTTTGGCCCCGCTGGGACCGAGGTGGTGAGGGGATGTCACAGAGACCCCTGTTACGCCACCTGAGCCAAATCTGTTAATGGACTTATTTATTATAAACAATATAAGCCTCTACTTCACAGCCTGCAGGGGAACAATAAATCTGGAGTGGCCGGGCATGTTTTTATTTATGCATTTATTTATCTGGGAGGAAGCTGCTGGTACTTTAGGACATTATCAGCTCCTTCTCCTTTGAGGGATTTTGCTCTAAGCTGAGGAAATTGTCTGCTTTGATTTACTCAGTAAATCTGTGTCTTTTGATACAGAGGCAGGATTTAGTCCAAGGCCAAAGCTGTAAAGCTTGTCATAAAATGTGCAAACTTACATTTTTTTGAACTGCCCTCAAAATGAAAACGAATGAAAATCTTCCCTACTTTGTTATATTTTCTTTCAATTCTGGTAAAAGTCCATCCAGACTTATGCAAACATCTTGAGAAAACAACGGGTGCTCGCAGGTCGTATTTGTTGTTTTTCTATTACGCCGCTGCCAGATAGATGTCTGCTGAGGCATGATAGAGACACTGTTATTGTAAGGCCACAAGGTCATCTGATAAGACCTCTTGCTCCACTGCCTGCAGCGATTACCCATGTTTTGGATGATATTGGGCCAAAAAAGCCAAACCTGCTGCAACAAATGCAACATTTTACTCCTGAGTCGTAAGTCCACAGCACACCCATTGATCTGAATATATGTGGATGACATTTTTCAGCTGCAGATGTAGCATTCTCCTGGGTCTCCATTGTTTCACACGCACTGCAGTTTGTCAGCACAGGTAGCCGGGCTTTTGTCTGAATGCAGTGATATCAAGAGGGACTTTCCCCGTGTTTCCTGATACGAGTTTTCCCATGGAATTGCGTAGGAATAATCTCAGGAATACCAAGCAGCGGACATTGTGCATGTATGAATCGTGCATCTATTGTTTTGATTCAAGAGCATTCCTTAGTACATTGATGTATTAATTGGCAGGTAATACCAGAGTTCTGGAAGTTATTACAAGGTTTGCAAAAATTCAGTCAAAAAGAGATGAAGTATAGAACAAATGCAGTGGATCCTCAGTATTTGAGGGGATTATGGACAAGAAGCTTACACTTAAAAACACCTCAGACAACTTATAACTAACTATTTTAACAGTTCAACTACTAAATATACCTCAGTGTGCATGAATACACATGTTGGAGACAATCCTAGCTCTACTGTAGAAGCTAATATCTACAGGCTTTCTTTATTCTGCTCATAGGGGTTCAGCCAAATAAATGCCACTCCTGGATTGGGTGCTTTGCAAACACCAGTTACTAGCATGTCAAGTATGTATTTCAACTTCTTAGCTGTATTTTCTTCTGAATATTTTAGATATAATCTACAGCAAAGAAATTTGAGTTACCTTCCACTGAAAAATCTGCGAATAGATGAATCAGTAAACACTGAACTAGGTGTGAGTCCACTGTGATTTTACATAAAAACAACAACTTAGAACTGGCTTGTGCCAGACTAGATCAGCTGGAGAAACTCTTCATCTGCTGTTCATGGTTGTTTTCTCTCACAGGAATCTGATGAGGATCTTGAGTTGGATGTCTGGATGCTAGTATGTTCAAAATGTTCACTTTTACACTCACTAAATTATAGTAAAAAGAAGCATTTATTTAACATTATTTGTTTTTCAAGCTGTCATTTATATTTTTTTCTATTTCTGTTGCTATCCCCGCAATGTGAGCTCATTTTGCTTTAAGATTTACGTGTATTCAAGATTTAAACCTATATTTTTTGTCTAGGTTTATGCCAAACAAAACATGAACACTGTTCACTGATTCCCTCTAAAAACACCTAATAGTTCAAACACAAAATAAACCTACACCTTAATATGCATTATTACACACAGAAACCATCTCAGCACTAGCACAGAAGTTTACATCGGCAGTATTCCTTTTCTCTGTCCTTGTGGGTATAAACAAGACGCACCATGGAAAATGAACGAAGAATCTGTGGGGGAAAAATCCTTTTTTACTCCACTGTATCAACACTTTTTCATCACATTTTCTTGCATTTGGGGCTTATAAACTTCAAGGAGTTGCCGTGTTTACCCAAACCTCCCGGTGCCAGAGTTCACCTGATGAGATTATCTCCTCGGTTCATTTACACACAATGCCCTGTGTGAATAAACTATTGATAATCCTCATCAATATCTCCTCACTCCTTACCTGAGGTTTACTGTGGGGCAGGCTGAAGGAACTTCTGACAATTTGGGAAATGTGTTTATTTGCTTTTCCACTGATGGCAAGAAGAAGGAGTTGACGCTCTTGTAATCGGTGAAGTAATGCTGACACACCAACATGAGCACGTCAGCTTGGTGACAGTGGAAAACAGCTGTTCTGGCTTTGTCCAAAGGTAACAAAATCCACCCAATCAGCACCTCAAAGACCCTTTCTTACATAGAAAAAATGCACATTTTGCAGTGGGGTTTGCACAGGTAAAAACCGAGGCAATCTGTGTATTTTACTGTGTTCCCTTTTTAGATTTAAATACTCACCTGACCTCTGAGAAGTGTTAAAAAGTTTCAATCCAAGAAAATACCCATAGTTGAGTGAATTTTAAGCATCACCTGTACTTTCTGCACTACGTACAATACTGTGAAAAAAATATTCCACCTCTTCACATTAAGATTCAGATTTCTTGTTTTTGTTTTGTTGTCTCACTTAAATGTTTCAGATCATCAAACAGACTTTTAATATCAGACAAAGATAACCCGAATAAACACAAAAAGCAGTTTTCAAATGATAATTTTAATTTTTACGGCGAAAAACTTTCCAAACCAATCAGGACTTGTGTGAACATTTAGCCTTTGTGAAATTATGTAGACAGCAATTTAACCCAATTTTTGATCAGTTTAATTTGCCACACCTAGGTCTGATTACACTAAATACTGGTATAGTATCAATAAATCACTAAGATGGAGCACTTCTGACAACATGAAATAAGCTAAAATACTTTATAACCCAACATAAACGTGAGAACAAGTTATGGACAACGATCAGTTATCGGCCATAGAGGCATTTCCAAGACTTTAGGACTCCAGTGAACCACAGTAAGTAAAATGATCCACAAATGGAGAAAACATGGAAGACAAAATTACTCCAAGAGCTCATTGACAACTCATCCAGGAGGTTTCAACAGAACCCAAAACAACATCTACAGCATGGCTGCATTTAAAGTCTGATTGATGATTTTTGTAACTACAAATGAACCCAACTCACATGAGCCAAAAAACATCTTGATGATCCCCAAAAACTTTCTGGACATTTTTGTAGACTTTTTTTATAAACGCTAAATTTAGCTATTTTGCAGAACTGAAAACTGCAGGATAATGATCCAAAGTACACCAGTAAGTCCAAGTGTGACTTGCTGGTGTCAGAGTTGGACAAAATGAAAGCTTTAGAGTGACCCATCAAAGTCACTTAATGGGTGGCACAACCAGTTTTATAAGTTTAAGCACATTAACTTTTTCATATATAATCAAGTTGGTTCAGATGTATTTTTTTAGTTGTGTGATATTAAAGTTTCTTAGACGATATAAAGCATTCAAAACTTGACTAAAACAGATTTTTCACAGCACCGTAGCACTCATGCTAGAAATACAAGCATAAAACATGCAATTGTCAGCCTCTACTTTGTTCCTAATTTTTAAAAAAGGTGAAAGCCAAATCTTCACACCTGTGATGAATTTTTCTCTACATGCTAAGTGAACTGTGAACTCAACACCCATCCATCTGCCTGAGATTCATCTCTGAGTCTGAATCAGTGCCGACACTGTGGGACGTTAATTTAGCACAGGTTGGAGTCCGAGAGGTTTTTGATTTCGCCTGAAGAAAAATTAATTTAAGAAAATATGTGTGAAATCAAATAGGTGATTGGTTGGTTCTTGTTCCTACTGCACCGGTGTAAAAGGAACAACTCAGGGAGGAAGCACTCACACACAGTGCATTTCCTCTATAAAACCACAGCTGTGTGAAAACAACAAAAAGGTGCATTCCTCAGTCATTTCTCTCATTTCAGCGCAATAATCAACAGCATTAAATGCAAAATAAACTAAAATCAGTTCCAGCTCCAATGTGTGCATTTAAAATATCTGCAGCTCGAGCTCCAGTTTTATTTCATGAAGGTTTGCTTCGTGACAGAGATGCTCAGAGATGGAAGCTGATGTGGGAAAACAGTTTTAAGGAGCTTTTAACCGCAGTGCATTAAAGGAGAAGTTGCAGCGTCTATGAGGAAGTTCCAGCCATGAGTTTGGGAGTATTTGTTCTGTAATCTCTAGAAATGACAGCACACTATTTCACAGCAAGAGGGACAAACCATAAAAAGTCCCATATCTAACTGGTCTTATGATCTTCTTTCCCCCACACACCTCAGGATAACTTTCAGGATCTTTTTTTCTTCTCTTATCTTGTGCTTCTGAAACTTCCTTACTCACCTCTATTGATCCGGATTCCTGCTGAATGCGAGGCCGCTGGTCACACTCGTAGCCATCGATCGACACTGGTCACCCCAGACCACCCCGTTGCCCTTTTAGCACCCTCAAGGGTATCAGCGGTTGGCTCTGCTTGACGCTTCAGCGCCTTGACAAGCCAAAGGCCACACATGAAAGGGTTCTGCACATTAAGATGAACTGCAGAATCAATTCACACTCTGTCATACACAAAGGCCTCACTGTCTCTCTTTGACAGATACAAGTCGGGAAAGTTTGATCAGTAATTAACCCATATGCTTGTATAATAAAAGAACTGATTTCATTTTCTAGGCAGGATCAGGAAAGGAGGGCAAGGTACACCTCAACATATTAAGATTTAATTAATTATTTTTATTTCAGTAGTTAATTTAGAGAAATGAAACTCATACAAATTGTATGCACAGAGAGAGATTTACTTCGGTTTCAGTTCAATAAATCCAGATTTTCAATTCAGAATATATTATGTCGTGTCCAACAGACACGCACTGTCACCCTTCACAAGAGGGCAAGAAATTATAGCTCATTGCTAAAGAAGCTGGATGTCAAGAATCTTGTATCCAACTGTACTGACAGGAAGTTTGGTGGAAGGAAAAAGTGAAGTAGAAAAATGTGCACAAGCAGCAGGGACAATCACAGTTGTGAGAGGATGCTTGACACAGAAATGTTAGCCTACTGAAACAAAATGTCCATGTATTTTGCAGTATATCTGCTCAACACCTTTTGCAAGATTAAACAGAGTTCTGTTTGGAAAGGGACAGGACAGGTACAGGTCATGACCTGGACATGTCTGCACAAAACTGGAGATTCTTGTTAATAATATTTTTCAAACACATTTAGGCTGTATTTTATATTGGTTTTATTTTATATACTTACCTGCTAATGTTTTTCTTATACTAAATCTACTTCGAATATACTGTACTTAACCCTTCCATGCATGAATTATGATCCTTTATGTTAGGATTTCTTACCATTTTTTTTTCTTAAGGCATAAAAATAAGGTAGGAAAAAAGATTTTGTAAAAAAATTGTTTTTTTATTTAATTTTTTAAGGTGATCAACTGTAATTTTCTCCAAATACAAAGTTGTTATTTGAAAAATACATCAGTAGTATTATTCTTTTTTCTGATGTCACAATATGTTTTTTTACCTGCAAGAGTCGTCTACAGTAGAAGGAGGGACAGGGTCGGTTGGCATGCCTTTTTGTCTGTCGGCCATATTGGATTTAACAAAAATAATTTCTTGCATTTTCAGCTGATGGCCAGTATTTGATAATGTATTTTTAGTGCATTAGTGTCCACTTCAGTAGTCTGTGTGCATTTATAACATAAAAATTCACAAGCACAAGAAAATGGCTTTTAGATATCTGTCCACTGTAGTGACCACTATGCATGAAAGGGTTAAATACCACAGTCTTTAACTGAACAGTAGTTGATTGGCAATAGGAAGCACAGATTTGATTAATTCAGGGACTTCTTTTGACTCAGAGGTCAAAAGTTGGTCATTCTGTGAGGAAGGTTGGTGGTGGTGGTCAGAAAGCCAATAATGTAGCTTGTGCGAAATCTATAATCATGTTAAATCTTGTCCTTATTTTGTTATAAAAGTACAAGCAAATGCAGGGATTTTGTGAGGACTGGAGCTGATTCCAGTCTTCTTTTACTTAATCTATTTTTATTGTTGGAAAAAAATAATAAAATTCTTAATTAAGTCCTGTAGTTTAAGTTTTTAATAACCACAGTGGTTATTCTGGGTTTACACTTAGATGCCAAGGACAAAAAGAATAAAGAAAGGCCCAAAATAGACAGGCCTTATCAGTTTGGGAATGGTCATAGCACCACTGGAAACAATGCCAAGGCAAGACGGGGGCTGAGCTTGACCCTAATAATGCAGCCGGTCTGTCACAGGCCCTGGAAGAGAGGAAGTCTAACGTACCTCTGCCTTCTTGGATAAAGTCATAAAAATGATATACACAGGCTTCAATTAGCCCCCGACAGGACAATGATCTTCTGGTGGGCTAGGAGGGTTACAGTCGGGTGACTTATAGTGAAGAGATGAAAAGAATCTGCACTCCCCTGTGGCTGACCTCCACAATGGACGAAACCTGGGTGTTCCCCTCTCTGAAATTATTACTGGTTTCTAATTAGCCAGTCAATAGATTTTATATAGTAGTTTTTTCTTGTTGTTTTTTTCCTGTGGCATATGAATATTAAATGGGGACAGAGTTTATGAGTTTTCCTGTATAGGTTTTGATCCAAATCATGCCAAATTTCAAGCAGGAAGAAAAAATCCACTTGAACGTGTCTGCTAATGAGGCAAGGAAAATAAATATTACGTATTATCTACAGTAAGAATTTTTTTTGACATACAGTATATTCATCATATTATGAACAAAATAATGTTTCAAGATATTTTTTACTTTCCAAATTCAGAAATTTTTATAAATTTACTTAGTAAATTGTATAACTTGGGTATCCTTCCAGAACACTCCCACCATCATTTTGGGGAATTTGGGCCCATTCCTCCTGACAGACAAATCTGATATAACCGAGTCAGGATCTATTGTTTTGGGTTTCATACAAGTTTTTCACATTAAAACCATTCAACCACTGAGACACAAAACACATCTCCTTTCTAAATAGTATATTCTCTGGACATTCCTACTGTGCCTATTGTTGCAAATACCAGTCTCAAGAGATACATGTGGCGTCTTCAGGCATCTGCAAACTGCAATAAGCAAAGTTGTTGATTTTTTTCCCAAGATATGACATTATGGAGAAGGTTTTTTATGTGTTTCTTTAAGAAACATCCTGAGTTACGCTTCCATTTAACTCAAATGTTCAAATGCTTTGGCAAATCGTTTCTTAAAGCCATAGCAATCATAATGCATATAAACTTCTGAGTTTATATACATTTTTGAAAAATCTAAATAAATTCTCTAAAAAACAAAGTAATTATTCTGCTGTTTAAGCAAATTTACCATTGAATTTAAACGAAGAATGACTGTGATTCTAAATGTATATTTTGTCACCCTCTCACACATATGAGTAGAAACCACAGCTCAATGAATGTACTCAGGAAAGAGACTTTGATTATTTTACTTGTTGCTTCCGCTGTATTGTTGGCTGACCTCTGGCAATGCTCAAACCCAGAGGTCGCCACAACTTGTGGTGAACAGTTTCTAAACATCCTCATGTTAGCATGACTAAAGGAATATTTAAGGTTTGTCTTGGACCCCAGCTCGAGATTTTGTAAAACATACAGAGACGAAAAGATAAGGCGGATGTGCTCATCTCCAAACTGAGCAGCAGAACTAAACAAGAAATTGTTTTATCATCAGAGCATCTTCATGAGGTGGGAGGGCAGGATGGTGGCTGCGAAAGGGTGAGGAGGTGAACACATCGAAAGGTCCCGTCTTTGCAAAACGAGGAATGGCTCGTTCAATAAACACACCAGGGCTGAGTAGATTCCCACCTGATTCCCAGCAGATCCCTGACAGATTAACGCCTCCAGAACAATGAGACAAGAGTGGAGTCGGCTTCCTTTGTGTCCCCACTTGTTCACGGCAGACAACATCCCAGTGCTACCCTTTCTGCAAGGTTAGTGTGTGTGCTCTCTGGTCAGAAAACTTTCCCAGAAATCCCCTGAGGGAGGGGGAATACTATACCAGCAATAACACATAAAAACATCTGTGTGCATGCGAGCAGGACGCAAAGTTTCACACAGTGTGACAGGTTTTTGTTTTTTTTCTCATTTTACCTCCTGCTTTTTTTTTTTCTTTTCGTCATTTGCAATAATTTCAAGTCCCCAGTTTTTTTATGGTCAGAGTTTTACACTGTGACCTCTGGAAAAAACATAACCCATAACCAGACTCTCATATCCTGCACTAATGTTCATTTTAACCACTTCAGGCCGTAGAGGATCTCTCATATCTGCAATTCCTCAATCGGGGTGATTTTCAGGTTACTTAAGATCAAACAGCAATCATGCATTGTTAAAGCAGGAACTACTCCTCATTGAAGTATCACATTTTCATCTCTTTCAACAAAATCCTCCTGGCACAGTTTGACTGACAGCCGATGGCACACAAAGAAATGCAATAAAGATTGAAAAAAATATCCGAGGTGACTTTATCAGCGTCAAAACGTAAGGAAAATGTGTCATTTCTATTTCCAGAATCAGTATCTGACAACACACCTGCTCTGTTCTCCCGTCCCCAATCTTTTCAATGGGGAGCAGCAAAGCACCATCCCCCCATCCTGAAACACCTCCAGAGCAGGTGTTGGAGGAAGGCAGAGGCTTATCAGACAATCTAAAGAATTTTTATCTAACACCTGATAATCACGGATGCTAGTAAAAGTCCAGCACTGTACGATTTCAGATGTACTTACCAGTTTAAAGTGGCTATGGTTGTTTGTTTTTGTTGCTTTTTCTCTTGCATGTCTACAATCAAATGAGATGTTGCCATAAATTGTGATGTTCTCTATGTCATTTCATATTTCACATTTTGCAAATATAATCATTATAAAACTATTCAATAATTTGACCTCTCTAGATATGTCATTTTACAAGCAGGAATCTATCTAATCTAGTCCAAATGACAAAAATATATCATTCTATTGCGTTCTACTGCATACAATACTGAGCAATAGAGAGCATCAGAGCGCTCTATCGGTCTAGTGGGCAATAATAAAAGGTTTTAAACCTATAAACTTTGTTTAATGAAGGCTCTGTTGGCTGTAGAAATATCAAGATCCAGTTGTAATGATGTAAATTTTGAACTACAGGTGATCAAAATCCTACCAGAGTCTCCAAAAAACATAGTTCCATCACAGTTTGTTTTGTGCAAGGCATTCCAGTTTTTTTTTTTAATTTTAATTAAATGTGCCTTCATTTCATGCATTAAGGCTCTCTTCTTTGCAGGATTAGTTAAATGATTGACTCTTCAAAGATGTGTGATCACATGACCCAATTCTTCTGTTTCCCTAGGACCAAGGGTTGGCACGTTTCACCCACTGGCACAAATCACTCCACTAACTCCTAGTGCAATTTTCAAGATGTAGCCCAACTAAGGTTGTTCTTAATGCCAAAATCAATAGTAAAAACCTAATTATTTAAAAATAATTAGGTTCAGATCACTAAAAACTATGTTTTTAATTATCTGTGGACGGTGTAGCAAATTTAAGTGCATTCTTTGACTTGTATTGGCCTTTTAAAAGCTTATTGTTGAAGCTCCAAATAGATGCTAACCATAGCATTGTTAGTGATGTTGTGGCTGACAAACAATATAAATGTTTTTATCTTTTTTCCCACTAGTTCTAATTAAATGCCTATTTAAATGTGTCCTTGTCTGGTATGTTGTGCTGAATTGCAAGTATTCTAACTTAACTTCATGGTAACACAAAGCAACAGCAGCACAAGAACTGACAGAGGAGAGTGACACTAAGAAATTGATCAGGCCAGACGTCTGAACGTAGCACATCTCCATTACATCAGGTATTTGCAGGATGCAGAGGAACAATCATGATAAACTCAGCTCAACTTTTCTGTGTACAAAATTCCAGCACAACCTTTGTTTGCTGTGTCAGATGACGCAAAGACCATGGGTCTGTTTCCCAAAAGGTCAGAGCTTTTTTTGTACCACCTACTGACCAGCGTAATTTATTTATTTTTCTATTTGGGAAACCAGGGGTCTTAATCACCTCTGTAAGTTACTGCTTCCTGTTTCTTGAGCAGAGGGACTCGAGTGTGGTAAAGTCAACTGGAACAGAAGTCTCCATTTAGAGATTTGGCGATGGATGAAAGGAGAATTTACCGTAGCTCAAAGGTTTCATGCTGGGGTCAGATAATCATTCTTCATTTGGGATTAGTGGACTTGAATTGGGAATTAAGACTCATAATCCAACCAAATACATTGACTCTCATTTCCATTGCAAAACAGAAAACAGTTTGAAATTTTTATCCCTCAAAGCTGGTGCAAAATAAGTCAAAATAGCGACAGGCTGAAAATACATGGCAGTGAAAGTTCATATTTTTCATCAACTGAAAAAGTGAAACATTTTGCTGGATCTTTGCACAGGTAGTGGTGCATTTAAAGAATGAATTTGTGTTAATTGTTGATTTTTACAGCTAATAGTAAATGAGCACTAAAAGTCAAACTGTTCAGAAAATGTAATCATTAAGTAAGATAAGATTTTAAAAAAAGTCTAATTATCCTTTTTGCTTTTACCACGCCTTTTTTCCCCACTTAACTTTCCATTTCGCTGTTCCCATAAAGCTCTCTGTGAGTTTGTTTGGCCTTTTGATGCTAACCCTGGTTGTGGAGGGTGTCAGTGACTGCATGCTGGATAACTGCCAAGTCAGCAGTATTATATTCATCCTCCATATTTTTCTAACACCACATTTTGGGTTTCCAGAAGCTGTAAATTGCAATCAGCAAAAATCAGCAAGTTACGTCTTATGAATTGAAAATGGGCTCCCAAATTAAATTCTGCTTACAGTCTTTTCTCACCTGAAGGTAGATACAAAAACAACAGCACAAGGTTTGCACAGAAACTCCAGAGGCATGTTTTATTGTTGTTCATTAAGTGCAATGAAACCAAAATTGCAGAAGTATGAAAATAGGGCAAATGACATCACACCTGAAAGAAACAAACTCCCACCCCTGGCAGGTGTTACGTAAGACCTTTGGGCACGCGACTCTTTTTCTCTCCTGTCATCCAGTGACAGTAAAGAACCCAGTTAAGAGACTGCGTGGAAGTGAGATGGTTCAATACAGAATGCTTTATTTTTTGTTTTTCAACTAATAGGCATTGTGAGATCAATTGAATTGGATTGACCTGTATAGGAACAGGATGAAAACAGACAGCTCAAACAGGAGTTGGATCTGCTTGTCTTGGAAAGCACTGAAGTGAATTTTGTTAGGATTTGGCATCTAGACATTAATATAAAAACAAACAGAAATGAAGAAAGTGTCAGACAGTTTCAAGACGTATCACTTATTAATTTACGTGTCAGAATTTATCTGCTTCTGATGGATTATGGCAAGATAAAGAAACAGAGAACCACACACAAAATGAAGGACCATTTCATTTTGAGTCAAAATTTTGTTAACTTCACTGAAACAACCAGAAATTGTGTTTTAATGCTACCAAGGAAAAAGATTTTCTCAGCAACCTAATCTGATATACATTTTTGAAGTGAAAAATACTTTTTTGTTCTCTTCTTTGGCATTTTGTACTTTAAGCAATTTTGACTGTTTTGTTCCCAACTCTTTCAAACATTCACAGTTTTGTCAGTTTGTCATAGGGATGGGTTTTGTGTCTTCTTTAACAAACTTCCCCTATTCTACTCCTGGTTTTCTGTCAGAAAATGTGGCAATGCAACTTTAATAAATCACACTTATGCAATTAAAATAAACAGTAGTCAGGATGTTAGAATTACGCTAATTATGTTGGGTGCTGAAGCTGAATTAAAAGGTGCTTGAACAAAGTATTTGTTCAAAGTTGTGCAAACAAGAGCAATTGGGTTGTCATAACTTTTTAAAATTTTATTTATCTCCATCTGATAAATGCACAGTTTTCAGTTGCACAGGTTAAATGCAGTATAAAGTGCGGAAACGTTTCTCAACAGATTTGTCAATATGCTGGGTTTTTTTGTTGTTATTTGTTTTGATAGTTTTTTTTATTATCATGGCATAAAACTAGCAATTAAACATGGGTGTGTACTCTTTTGAGGTCCACTGTAAAACTGCAGAAGCAGGCGATATTTACATTTCAGCCTCTATGAGTAGTAAATTAGTGGATTGCATTTAGCAATTACTGCATTATTACTTACATGACTAATCTAGTTAAATAAGGGGTGTCCAAAGTGTAACTCTTCAACCTTGGAATAATTTATGGTGAAACCCAATAATAATTCAAGACTGCTAGAAATTTGTCTCTTCAGCAAATGGAAGTGATGCAGAAAGAAACACTTTGAAATTTTCTAGGATTTTATAGATTTTCAATGACAAATTTATATATTTTTCAATGGAACATCTTTGTTGCTGAAGATAGACTAAAACAGAATTTATTTTTTTATATGTTTTATTCAAACACTGCATGCTTAAAGTATTTTTATGCTGGCTAAAAAAACAAGAAAAGAATTCACAATAAAATTATTTAGCATTTTTAATGGTAAAAAACTATATATTACGCACATTCATCCATTGTTTGGCAAGCGGTCATCTTTTGGCCATTTGAAATCATCAACATAATGAACAGGGGCTTCTATATTTGCTGCTAATTAGCTGAGTGCTGTTTGAACTCTGTGTCTTTGTGCAGCTCGAGTAGCTCAGGGGATCAGAACAGAGTGCTAACATATATATACTTTCCGTTCCTGTGTTTTAAACTAACACTGGTCCTCCTCTGCAGCCCAGCACAAAGGAGCCAGCAATTCCCAAGAAAGCCACCCACAGACATTTATACAGCAGGACTGGCGACCGGCCGCTCAACTTGTGTTTCAGAACTCACTTGGAAGGCGGACAATTTGTGCTGCTGCGCCAAGGACAGGAAGTGCTTGCAGAGTGACAGGAAGTGCTCACCGCTGCAGTAGCCGAGGCTGGAACTGAGATAATGCCATTGTGTAAGCAAGCCAAGTGACCTCTCCCTCAGTGCAGAGTCCAGAGGCTGGCGTCGGGAGCCCTGGCCCCCACCCAGCCCCAGACTCCCCAGGCACGGGGCGGGGGACTTGTTGGAGGTACAAGTTTGTGGAAGGGGGGGATTGGAGAGAAGAGGAGCGGGGATATGAGGCGTGTCACCTCCCCTCCTCCGTCCCAGCTCGCCCCCCTTCTCACCAACTCCTCCCCTCCTTTGGGTTGACTCTCAACCTCACCTTGCAGAGGAAGTGTGGCTTCGACTCCAGACTTTATGACTTCTCCCATCAAACGCCAGGATTTTTCACTCCCACATGGAGCAAGAGGCGACCGGGGCACACTCATACCCACGCCCATGTCAACACACGCAGAGACACACACAAAGGGGTCCCTCTTTCTCTTCTCTCATATGAACGTGGGGGGGGGGGTATCAGGTCACGAGTGATAAAATAGATGATGACAGCATTATGGTCAAGATCCTGTCCCTTGCAACGCCTATCGGGACCTCGGTTGGTCAAAAACACCCTCCCACTAACCCCTGGAGGGAACGGTCCAGAGTCCCATGCTGTTGTCTGCTGGGGGGCATGCAAAGGTTGCATAAGCATCTCTCATATTTCTGTCAGCCCCTTTTGACACAACTGCAGACCACAACAAGATGGGAATGGTCCGAGAAAAGATGAAGCTGACAGGCCGGGGTCTGCAGCCCCTGATAAGGAGCTCGGCTGCCTGCGGGTGGTGTTTGGATTTCTGCCTGCAAACAGGCGCTTCACTCTCTGCAGTAGAAATAGCTCCAAGTCTAGACGTTTCAGGTGCAGCAGGTTGCTCTGAGCTCCTGGTGTTATCTTAGTGTGTGGGGAAAGTGCTCTAAGCTACTGTGCCTAAACAGTCACAGTTTAGGCATCAGAATGTGCAACAGGATTTAAAAGAGTTTATGTTTGACGAGTGGCTCAGGTCGTCTTGGAGTTTAAAACAGAAGTATAGCATTAATTTTTTTCTAAACTTTGAGAAGGATTGAGAACAAATACAGGGAAGTAATAGGTAACAATAAATAGTCATGACTTGATAGGAGATTCTCCAAAATAACCTTAAGTACAAGTAGCACTGTTTAAGACAGAAATCCAAGCAAACATGTATAAAATCATTTGATTATTTTTTCTTCAAAATAATACAATATAGTATACTATTTAATACTTTTACTATATCATATATATTACATTAGCATGTTTTTAGTCAGATTTGCTTGAAAGTATGAAATACTTACCCACTAAATCCAGTCGTAGCACTCAAATGCATATTGTGCAGAGTATCATACTTTGTTGACTTTGTTTGTGACATTAAACTAATTTTAATGTTGGACAAAGATCATCAGAGTAAGATTAAAAATAAGTTGAGTTCAATTTATCTAGCCAAAACAAAACCTTGGGATTCAAGATGCTGCTTGCATAGAAACTGCCTGTCAACACAAAGTAGGTTAGACGACCTCAAAAAGAAAAAAACTGAAGAAAAGTAGAAGCAAAGTCACTGAAATGACTGGAAAATTGAACAGTGGCTCCACAGAAGTGACCAATCTGCTGGATCTACACCAAGAACATCACATGAACAGTCAAACATGGTGATGGAGGTGTGATGGTCTGGGCCTGCAGACTATGGCCGCAGAAAATCCACCGATAATTGACTCAAAAATAAGAAGATAAAAGTATTTGACAAGCTACAAATTTCAACTGAGAAAGGATTCCAGGTTGTTTATTTAAGCTTTATCTGCTCTTATCAATTCAACCATGTGAGTTGTAAAGTTTATTTCAGGGAAATTGGAACCTCAAACAAGGAGTCATGCAGTGAAAGAAAAATATTATGAGTTTAAAAACATGATATTGCAAGATTTTATTGCTTAATCAAATTGTGCTACTTGATTAGTTACTGGCCAGGCTGTTTTGTGGAATCTATCAGCCTCACTGTAGATATAGTTTGGTATGTCATGGTTCATTTTTATATTTCTTTAGCTGTTTTTATTTCCTCATTTAATCAAAATAGAGTCTGTCTTCCTAAACGCAAGCCTCCCTCCACACATCTGATGACATTACAAAAGGCACACAGAAACTGAGCAGAGTTTCTTATAGTACTTTTCTTCTTTGCTTTACCTTTTTTCATATTTTTTAATTCATATTTATTTAATCCAATTACTATTTCAAAAGTGCGTACTTGTATTTCATATCACTGCAAAATAAGATATTTTTTTCATAATTTATGTATATATTTCTTAAATGCATTTCAATAAATTTGAGTAGCAGAAAAAATAACTAATTCTGCAGTTTAGTTAAAAAGTTCAACTCATGCCTCCAAGTAATAAAGTCTGATCATTTTAATGATTATGGTTTGCAGTTTGTCCCAAAAAATTATGTTTTTCTCTTTGAGAAAACTAGAACAGAAAATCAGTTGTGGTTATCTGGTGCAACGTTGCAACTTTTATACTGCAGTTTTTCCTTCCACCAATTTTTCATCAATGATCTTTGTGATCCCCTTGTGGAGGTGATCAAGGACTGTCTGTTGGAAGTCTGACAAGTCAGCAATTTTCTGTATGAGTGTGTAAACCATAACAGAACATCTCTACATCAAAAATATTCTCTCATAGTCTTATATTCTAAATGTTCTTATCATACATACAACCTCTACAAATATCAATGTGACTTTTGTGATTTCAAGTTTTCTCTGAGTTAGAAATTAGGAAGCTACAAAGCCTTCTTCTTATTCCTCAGGCTGAGTCCATTGATTCAAGGCTCTAATGTGGTTAACAGGCCAATACACAGACTGGTGATTAAATCTTTTTGCGTATTTAACCTGGAAAGGTGCCGATATGGGTCCGGTGGGTGGGGGGGGGAGAGCACACTGACTTGTGAATACTTGAGAGGTTGTCCTCATTTTGGCGCAAAAGTTGATACATTTATGTTAAATTCTTAAATGAGTCTTATTGCTCTGATGAATATACATTTGAAATCTGGTAGCCAGAACCCTCAGTGAGTATAGCGGCTCCAAAGCAGGGTCGGAGGCGGCGTGACGTGAACTTTTTTTTTTACACCTTTGTAGTAGTGGGCACTCCCTCTGCCCGGTGATTGGCTGCCTACGAGTTTATAGCGCACCACTGTTCACATTCACTGCTGACTTCTCTCTACCTTGTCACTTATTGCTGCATCTGTTTGTGACTTTCTCTTTTTCTTTCCAACTTTAACACAAGAGAGAGTCAAAATCTTTATTTTTTTAATATTATTTTTTCTCGTTGCTGTGGCGTGATTCCTGCGCGCAGTCCGGGCGCCTCTCCAAACACCTTCCAGAACCAGTTTGGACAGAAATGAGTAGTCCCGATGCGGGTTACGCCAGCGACGATCAGACCCAGGCAAGGTGCGCGATGTCAGTCATGATGCCTGGAATGGGACACTGCCAGTGGGCCGATCCGCTCAGTCCTCTCGGGGACAGCAAGGTGAAAAACGAGCCGTGCGCGCCAGGCGGCGGCAGCGGCGGCGGCTCCGGCGGTCAGGGACGCGGCAAGAGCGAGCCGCGGATCCGGCGGCCCATGAACGCGTTCATGGTCTGGGCGAAGGATGAGCGCAAGAGGCTGGCGCAGCAAAACCCGGACCTGCACAACGCGGAGCTCAGCAAAATGTTAGGTAAGTGCATTTAAATATGTATTTATTTAGGTCTCTGTTGCTGACACAGCATTTAGCTGTTAGAATTTGTTATTTTTGATCATTTCTACTGACAATTACATATTTTTATTTTTATCAGAACGTATCATTTAGCTTATTTAGTCATTGCCAGACTGCTTTAAATCGCTATTCTCATTCGGTTGTCTAATATTTACAGGGGTGCTTCAAAAAAACGTTTTAATGGGTGGACTAAGTTGGGAGTCACTTATGACCTTGTGGTAGGAAAACAACAACATCAAAAAACAGAACAGAGTTTATTGTTTTTATGTTGCTGTTGTTGGAGCTGAGAATAAGAGATATTTGTTTATAATCAACACTTTTCTGTGACACAAGATCCAATTATGCTAAAGGTAAATAATTATTTTAAATTTATGAATACATTACATGAATACAACACTCTTCAATACATGTATTCTAGTGCAATACAAAAAATCAATATGCTTTCCTACTGCATTTATGATCCTAACTAATATTTAGTTTTTGTACAACAATATTTCCATTTAGAAGTGTAGACATACACAGCTATTAATACGGGTCTGGTAAACACAAAAATGTTTTACGTATAAGAAAATAATACATATTGCACCTGCTTGCAAACATGTACTCTCCTCTCCAAAATTATTATTACTCAATTTTAGTACAAATATAAGACAGAGAGGATAAGGTGTCCTGCGAATATTAGGTGGCCCCTCTAGATATTTGATTTGTCGTCCTGTTTTTAAACTCTATGCCAGTTAAGCCACAGGTATAACCTCAAATTCCTGTCCCTATTCCCCTAAAATGGCAACAGGCTATTTTTATGTGCATCACCAGAGCCATGTACAGTATCTGCTGACGTATCACTGATCCGCGCCTCTTCACCTGCAGGGAAATCCTGGAAAGCCCTTCCCATCACAGAAAAGCAGCCCTTCGTGGAGGAGGCCGAGCGGCTGCGGGTCCAGCACATGCAGGACCACCCCAACTACAAGTACCGGCCCCGGCGGCGGAAGCAGGTGAAGCGGATCAAGAGGCTGGACTCTGGATATCTGGTCCACGGTGTTCCCGAGCATCAGGCCCCGTCAATGCCCGGGGACGGCAGGGTATGCATGGACAGCCTGGGTCTGGGCTACCATGAGCACAGCTTCCAGGTTCCCCCACAGCCGCTCAGCCACTATCGGGACGCTCAGGTGCTCGGGGGACCGTCTTACGAACCTTACAGCCTTCCCACTCCTGACACCTCTCCTCTGGATGCCGTAGAATCAGACTCCATGTTCTTCCCTCCACATTCACAGGAGGACTGCCACATGATGCCAGCGTACCCTTACCACTCTCAGGTGGCAGACTTTCAACCTCATGAACCGCTTTCCGGCCACCACAGCAGCCCCGGCATCATGCACCGCCACCCGGGCTCGGCTCCCGAGCAGCCCCCTCCGTCCTACATGAGCTGCCCCAACCCTTTGGCCATGTACTACACCCAGCACTGCAGCCCCAGCAACCCTAAGCGGCACCTTGGTGGGGCGAGACAGCTCTCCCCTCCCCCTGATTCCCACTCTCACTCGGCAGACAGCATGGAGCAGATGCACCACTCAGAGCTGCTGGGCGAGGTGGACCGCAACGAGTTTGAGCAGTACCTGAGCTCGTCCTCATCGGCCCGCACGGACATGCCCGGCCTGCCGTATGGGCCGCACGAGGGCGGCATGCAAGGACCCGAGAGCCTCATTTCATCCGTGCTGTCGGACGCCAGCACGGCCGTCTATTACTGCAGCTACAACAGCTCCTAACCTCCTCTTGCTGCAAAGGACACACAATCTTTGAAGCTAAATTTAAACAGAAATACTTTTATCTTTATTTTCCACTCCTGGCACAGTGAAGCTCCTGAGATTTTGTACTGTATCTGCTCAAACACTGTTAGAAAAGACGTGAAATATTTTAATCTTAACACTGGTTTTAACTTTTCTTTTCTTCTCGTGCAGGGATATTTTGTTTATAAATATTGTACAGTCACTAGTTTCAAATGTATGTATATACCGAGTTGTTGTTTTTTTATACTTTTGCACTTTTAGGAAATAAATGACTTAAAAAATATTTAGCGTTTGTATATATTATTCAAAATTATGTGAAATCTGTGACCTTTTATGAACCTTTCTTGAAGAAGAGTAAGAACTTAAAAATAAGAAATGTTTACTCAATAAGTTTTCCTTTTAAAAAAAAAAAACGAGAATTGAACATGGGCTGCTTACTGGTATTAAAGTTCCCTTCCCCCACCTGTTGCTGCAAACTTCCAGACAGTTGGCTAAAAGACGGCCACAATACTTTTTCCTTCATAGACCCAGCAAAAATTTTAAGGAGGCTCCTGTAAGAAAATCATTTTAACTTCCAGAAGAAAAAGAAAGAAAAATATGAAACTTATTTGAGTTGAGGGACTGCAGATGGAAATTGAGAGGAAGAAAAAAGTGTGGCAGAAAACACATTTCATTTCACAGATTTTATTTTACACCAAAGTTGGCACTGGCCCTGCCAAAAGTACCAATACCTGGCATGTGCTTGAATGGCCAGCAAGCTGACCTGACCCAAACTCATTAGAGAATCTATAAAAACCTACCAAGAGGAAAATGAGGAAACACTAGACCCAAAAAAAGCAACATTGACTTCCTTAACACCTCAGAGGTGCCACAAGCCAATCATGGGCTGACATTTCAATGTTAGAAATCCTTTTTTATTGGTGTTATACAATCTTAGTACTTTTTTAGACACATTATTAGAAAGTTTGGTGGTAGGTAAAACTGTCGCAGGGAGTCATGTCCACAAAATTTGCCACTTTTATTGGTTTTAAGAAACTGTCTGATAGCTAATATCATCTCAATCAACAGAAATGGATGGATGGATGGATGGATGAGTTTAATATTTTGAATTGAATTACTGAAGCTATTTAAATTTTTCAATGATTTTTTAAAATTTATTAAGACACACCTGTTTATGTGTACAACTGGTGCTTTTGTCAATGTATCCTGTAAAAACTTTATTCTCCATTAAGGAGCTACAAAGTTCAATTGATGTTTAGTTGACCTTATTTCTTATCTAAAACAAGGCAGTGTAGAAATGTTTCCATGCGTTAAAACAGGTAGTCAGTAAATATTGCATGACATTATAATATCTGTAAAAACCCATAACATGTATAATTTCAGCAGGAATATTCTATTATTTTTTTAAATAAAACACACAAGATCACAATGTCCATGTTTGCTAAAATTCTTTATATTTTTACCGTGAGGCAAAGATATCGTGATATTTTTGGATCAGATTGTCAAACCGGTAGAATCTCGTATCGACCCAGGCCTGGTGCAAATGCATCACCCTTGCTCTCCTTTAACAGTTCTTTAAAGGAGGAACTGTTAAAGGAGAGCTGTTTTATTTTACTTTTCCACATCCGCCTGAAGCTCCAGTTACTCACCTGGAGCCCGGGCAGTGGACGGAGTTCCTGCGACCCGACTTCCTGGCCCAGACGGAATGGAGGTAATCCCAACGTCGGCGTTACACACGGCTCCTTGTTTTCTCAGCACAGGACCGCGGTTTATGCTACGGATATCCTGTCTGTAAATGATTTGGTCTCTTCTGATTAATGCTCGAGGGGGTCATTAAAAATCCACCAAAGTGGACTACACCTTCACGGAGATAAAGTTGACCTCATCTATTCCACAGTCAACGCAGCGGTGACATCAGGATTTATTTCCGTGGGTATTCCTGAACGGCTACGATATATTTACCCGCTAAAGCCAGCACGGTGCGTTGACATCAATCAAAGTTATCAGGCAAAAATCTTTACGTGGTCAGACCGAACCTTGAGGGATGAGTCAGTGTATTTATAATCCAACAAGAGCGCCTACTTTATAAATAGAGATTTTCCCCCTATTTCAAAAGGAAGAGCTTCTTCTCACAAGGGTCAATCACCCTGACCTGGAGATCCATTTTTAGCACTTCAGAGGAAACATGTTCCAGAGGTGTATATGTTAATGTGCTTTGTTCATGCTGAGGGTTTTAAAGTGTTCTCTTGGGTTAACCAGTGTCAATTCTTCCCATAACGCATTTAAATATTTGTCTTCTTTAGTTGAAATAAATCAGCAGACTGTCGTTTATCTGCCGAATTAGCTGGTGTATTTTTTTTTTAATTCAACATAAATTTCTGAGTAAATTTGTTGGAGTTGTCCTGACGTGACTTGACTTCCCTAAACGGACTTCTTCTCCCCCAGGCCGGGCAGGAGAATCTTCTGTAATTGGTGTGAATGTGTTTAAATTCAGTCTGCAGCTGAGTGGCAGGTTTATTCTCCCTGTTGTTACAGCTAATGGGCGCATAATGACGGGCTCAGGCCTCAATCCCCCGAGGCTTTAAGCAGAGTGGGTGGAGGGGGTCACCTGCCACGGACAGACCCCCCATCTTTAATCGTGATATTTTCCCCGTAACACTAACTGATCTGGGCCAATTGACCTGGAAGGGTACTGGTAAAAACTGACTGCTCAGATCGATTATAATTTTATTATTCAAAAATAATAATGTTATAACCATTTTATAATTTAATGTATTTTTTTATTTTATAATTATAATGTTATTATTATATTATTTGAAATGATATCATTTTAATGTAATTTTATTTTTATTATTATTTTACGATTAACATTTTTTTATCCTTAATTAATCTCGTTACATTTTTTCAGGGTATTACACACAGTGTTCATTCAATTTCTTTACTTTTTCCATTTTACTGCCATAAAACTTAATGTATTGCATTGGTATTTTATGGATTCATTCACCAAATGAATCTCATCAGAAAGCATATTCTAATTTATTAAATATGACTGTATTCAACAAACAAAGAGAAAGTAGATTAATAATTGGGAATTGAAATTAAACGTTTCCAATGTTTTAAAAATGTAAAGTCTGAAAAGAATCATGGCCATTTGTAATCAGCTCCACTGAGCCGATTCTTTTTAAAAACATATAACAATCTCTAACATGGGATAGAGATTAGATTAGAGAGCATCTTTGATCATCAGTTTTAAACTTTTGCTACAGAATCTCACCTGGATTTAGATCTGGACTTTGACTGGGCCATTCCAGTACGTGAATATGTTTTGATCTAAACCAGGGGTCTGCACCCTGTGGCTCCATAGTCACATGTGGCTCTTTGGGCACTCCACTGTGGCTAATACAAAACCAAACAAGAAATGTTTTTAATTATAAAGGTAGTAAAAACAGAGACAGTTCATCTATATGTGGCAGTCTGACTGACTCTGTCTGTCAGAGAGTCATATTAAATAAGTTTGAATATAAATCCCGATGAGTCCCCTTTGTCAGATTAAAATTACCTTTTGGAAATAGCAACCCTTAAGCAGGTATTAAACATAAAATTCATCAACTTCACTTTTCTATTTTTAAATAGAAGTCAAAGTCCAGATCTAAATCCAACTGAGATTCTGTGGCAAAACTTTAAAACTGATGATCATAGATACTCTCTAATTTAAACACATTTTTAAAAATAGGTTTTTTTTATTGGTTTGATGCAATATTCTTCTTTTAAATGAGCAGCTTATTTCATTAGCTATTAGCAGAAGTTTATCATGATTAAGATAAATAAAAAATGAAAGTGACAAAACATGAAACTTTGTCTAATCCATCATTTAGTTGTTCCACTTAGTCTGTTCAATAATATCATAATCTATTGAATGGGTATGTATTTATTAAATCCATTCTTTTTGTGGCTCTAGCCAAATTTAATTTTGTAGCAACGGGTAAAATGTAAACCTGCTTGTTGCAGGTGATGCTGCATGTTTAGGGTTGCTGTCCTGGTGGAAGGTGAACCTCTGACCCAGTTTTATGATCCGTCTCCAACAGCTTTTCCTCTAGAACTCTTTTGTATTTCATCCCATAAACTCTAACCAGATCCCCTCTCTCTGCTGAAGAAAACCTCCCCACAGCATGATGATGCCACCACCATATTTCACTAGGTGTGTTCAGGGTGCTTTGTATTGTTAGTTTTGTACCTCATTTTGGGTATTATAGGTTATATCCAAACCCTGCTTTGAGCATCTCCAGCTTTCTCTCTGACCTGTTCACTGTGTTCCTTGGCTTTCATGATTTTTTATTTGTTCACTAATATTCACTAATATTCTGTAACAAACTTCCAAAGCCTTTAAAGAACAGCTGCGATTACGATTAAATTAAGCTGCACGGACCCAAATTAAGTGGACCTTTTGGGGTTTTAGAGAAAAAGGGGTTGCAAGCATATGCATGTCTCTTTTTCACTTATTTTAAGGCAGTTGTGCATTTAGTAACTCCTTAATGCGCCCAAACAAAAAGAACAGAAGTTTAGCTGCTCCAAAAGGAGCACATCTGAGAGGAAATCAGGGCTTTAAAGGTGTTCCTACTTCCTCAGCCCCATGTTTGTTTTTGACTCTGTGTATGTATGCGTGTGTGTCCCTGTGTTTGCGTGTCCTGGGGCCTCGCTGCCAGCAGTGTGCGCTGGGGAGATTACAGAGGCACGGGCGTCTACATTAACACAGCAGCTCTTAATCATTGCGCTGCTCTAATCTCATCTCAGGTAGCTGCCTTTCACAAACACTCACCAGCAAACATAGATTCATCCACCCACAAGGAGCGTGGCCTGCAGTTTAACCCGACAACACTAGCAGGATCAGCTGCATCTGACCAACTGAGGCACAAACACAGCCAGAGGGTAGTGTTACATATAATTTTGTTGTGATAGCATCAACACCTGATGAGTTTGTTAAATAAATATAAGAAAGAAGCAATAAATTGATGTGCAAGCAATTATCTGTAATTGGTTTCTGTCATCATTTGGAAATAGTGGCTTAAAAGAATGACTAAGCAAAAATTTTAATTACATTTTTTCAAGTTGTACAATATTAGAAATAGCAGTACATTTACTTATTAGATAACTTAGGTCTACCTGCATTTCTCTTCACACATTTACAAACATTTAATTAGAAAAACCTGGTATTTTTTAATTATATAATCATTTGCTTTCGTATGAATCATACAGTCAAAACCTAAGAGCCTAACATTTTGTAATATGTCAGGACACACATACCTGCAAAAGTCAAATGCACAGGCAAATAAATTTAACTTAAATGTTAAACTGATAATTCCTGGCCAGGTTTCAACAGACAAGTAGAGGTTGCAGGGACCCAAACTGATTAAGTCATTGATAGTAGACTGCAAATACAGCATGCAAGACAGCTGCAGGAGAGGGTGTGTCCCTGGTCTAAAGTGAGGGCTGGTTGCTCATAATCCCCGGCAAATGCTGTTCCCCTCCGGCCTGATCGCCTTTATGGTCTCTGCCCGGCTCACCAGCGTCCAGTTGTGCCCCTACTAAATATAGATTCACTGATACAGATTGTTTTGTTTTTAAATGCTTGCATTCCTGCTTTTGTTATGTTGAAGTTACAATTACTTTACCAGTGAATTGATAAACTGAACAGGTAACTTCACTTGTTTTTTTCTTTCTTATTTTGCATGTGTCAAAATTCACATACAATTTTAACAAATGACTATTTTTATTGCAAAAGCTGATATTGAGAATTATCATAGGATGTAACAGCTGTATGCAATTTTTAACATTATCGTAGACAATTTTCTCTCTATGCCTACCACACCTGTAATTTAGATTTCGAGAAATTTATACCATAAAGCTAAAATATCTTAAGACATCAATGCAATCATAAGAGACTGTATTTATATAATACTGCATCCGATTGTCATTTAAAGGGAAAAAATATGTAAAAATATGCTTTTAGAGATGTAAAATAGAAGTGTGCTAAAGTAGGGCAAAAATGTGCACCCTAAGATGAAAAGGACGTTTTGAGCACCAAAGCAGAATGCAAGGTGTTGGTTTGGCGCTGGAGTACATTGTTCAAGCCGACTGGTACATTTGTTTCAGTCAGGAATTGACACACGGAGCTGAATCAACTCCGGACCGCTCCTGATCAGCTCAGCACTCTCTGTTCTTTTGTTTGAATCCCCTGGTGGCACTCTGGACAATTTTTAGCTCACACCCAAGTGGGTAGTGAGTACAAGATGACTACATCAGCAGTCAGCTTCCTCTTTACTGTTTTTCTTTGGAAGGCAAAAATGTGTTGGCAGACTACAACCAAACTTTGCTCTCTTTAGGTCCTAATGTCTTCTTTCAAGACTTCCAGTTACCTTTAGACCTCCCTTCCTATGAACCAAGGAAGGAAGGTGAGCAATGCTGAGCAGCAAAAGACATATGACTAACTGCAATATTTATGACTAACAAACTAAAAAACAGTAAAGGGAAATTAACAGTAACTTATCAAATTTGAACAGATTTGAGCTGAAGCAAAACATTATACTATTACCATGAAACACTCAGTTTAACAATAAAACTAAGGTTTACACAAAATGTTAAAAGATTACCAAAATAAAAAGAAAGAGTGACATCAATGCTGTAGCTGACTAATTGATAATATGTTGAAATAAACAATGAACATATTGCTGATTTAGCTTGTCGATTTGTTAGCTAAAATTGTAGGGCATCTAGCGTGAGGTAGTTAGAGAAAACTGAAAAACAAGGATAAACGATGTTAACCAATGTTAAATTCAGAATCTAACTGTAAAAAAAAATTACAAGGTGCCTTAAAGTAGGAAACTAAAATAGTAAAATGATAGCTTTGGGAGATAGCAGCACTCTGGCTGAATTGCAAAATATCTAAAAGTACTACATTTACAAAGGTCAGAGTTTGCTTAGGTAAAATAAAAAATTAAAGCATAAACATTTAACTTTTGAACATATTAAAAGATAAAACGCATGTATGAATGGACTAAGAGAAATGAAAGGATTGTAAAAAATATACAAAAGTAATACAATTATTATGTTAACCTAATATATTGCTAAAACTTGTACATATATTTATGATTAAAAGTGTGCACTAGCTAGTGAGCTATAGATGAAATACTGCTAAGATAAAGTTAGCTATAGAAACCGAGAATCTAGTGTGAATTTACCTAACAAATGTTAAACTGTGTGGATAAGTATGAATGATAAAAGTTGAAAGTTTGTGAAGCTGGTGAAATGGCTAAATGAAGATAAAGTCCAATATTTTAGGAACATTAAAGCTACTAAATGTAAGGCAAGTAAGTAGTATCTGATTCTATACATTTAATGGATGGCTAAATATATATTAATCATTACATTTACTAATTGATATCAACAAATATAAAAGTATTTATTCCAACAATACATTACTAGGAAAGTTATTAAAATTATTTTTGTATGAAAGGTGTGTTAATAAACAGCTAACTTGATTGTATCTACACGCTAACAACAGATACTCTTGTTAGCATGTATCTGCTAACAACAGTAGCAGATACTGTTATTATTACAGAATAATAACAGTACACTGCCGGACTGGAAGCGTTTGGGTTACCAAAATAGGCTATTAAGGGAAATATATGCTGATTTGCAAAAAATCTTGGAAATAAAAAAAGCTCAGCTGCATCTCAGCCAAAGATAAATGCACACCATTGTCTGTTGTTGTTTTTCTCTTTCTGTCAATCTCGGTCTTCCAGAGAGCACCTGTCTCCACTTCCTCGTTCTGATGACTCCTGTTTGCTACATCCATGAAAGATTGGCTGGGAACATCCTCTATCCGAGAGGAAGTCATGCTCTGTGAAATTCACGCCACTCGCCCCATTTTGGGAATCACCGGTAGGACTTCCTAAAAAATAAAAATACATAAATATATGGTCTAAATAAAGCAGGGAGAGGGCAGCATGTCATGACCTGGGTCAACAGCTTTTGTTGTCTCATTGTATTTCTGTATGAATGACTTTGTCTTTGTGTGCATGCGTTTGTTGAGCAGCTGACACGTTTGATTTTGCTGATGCGACGTGTTTCTCTGCTATTCAAGGGGTTCAACATTTTTATTATTGAGCCTAAACTTTGACTCACCACCATCCAAACATCTGATTGTTCGAAGCTTAAAAAGTAGATATGTACCCATGTTAATTAAAATACTAATATTTTACACAATCAGTAATATTTAGCTTTTAAAATCTGATACAAAATAATAATTTGAAGATTTAGATTATTAAATCAAAATTCATACATTCAGTTTATCCAGTGATGAAAACCAAAAAGATAAGTTTTGGTTTGTATTTTTAAAGACAAAATAATCCACTTAGAGAATTACTTGAGAAATACTTGTATGGAAAAAAAAAACATTTAGTATTATATGGTTAAATTTAGTACATCAAGCCAAAATACAGCAATAAAGTTGCTTAAGAAATGTAAAAGTTTTGGTGTTTCTCTTCTTTCAGAAACCCTCTTGGCTTCTTACACAGGAAGAGTATTTCCACCCATGACCCTGGATTATGGACTTCAAACAAATATCAAACACATTTTTACTAAAACAACAAACCGCTCACCTCTGGTTCTCCAAAAACAGACAGCGATTTCCTCCTCCTGCTCTGTACTGAGACTGGTCTGCTTCATCAGACACTGGCACTATTCCAAAGGAATCTGATTGTTTTAAAAAAAAAAAAATCTTAATGAAAACTGACTGCTTGTAACGTTTTATCATTATGGGAAGAAGTTGCTAAATAAAAGGAGTGTAGCGTTTTAGTTGTGATGACAGTTATGGCCACCAGGGGTCAGCTTTGCACAGGATGACATACGCTTGTGATGTCAAATTAAAACCTTACTCTTTCTGCAAATGTACAAGAATTTGTGAACAAGCTGAAGTTAAATAACTTATAATTTGTTTGTTTTTTTAAATGAATACATAATCATTTCACAACATTATACAAAACTATTTATTTTCTTTGATTTTGTTGATGATGCTATGAATAAATAAATAAAAAGTGTGAATAGATGGTATATTGACCAAAAAAGCAAATGTTGGAAAACTTTATATTAACTTAGATTTTTGACAGATTATGTCATAATTCTCTGAAAAATAATCTTTTTTTTATCACCAATGTATTAATACTGAAAGAAAAAAACTAAATTATCCTTTATTAGTCCGGAACAAGAGGTAAATGTTCCAAAATAGTTAATGTCTTAGTGTCGTACATTTTGTGCTGTGCTTCTGTCAAATTCAGAGTAGATAAAAACCCAGCACTCATATTGTTGTGCGTGATCTTTGCAGTCATTCAGCATGAAGGAGTAAAAAGGCACGTGAGCCCACGCGGACCGCGGATACAGGTGAGTTAGTAATCCCTGACATAAATCCTGCCACCATGACGCACAGCAGGGTATTTTAAGCTTCTCTTCACTCTGTCCTGCACTGTCAAATGTTGTTTTTTATGTTTTATGTTTGGTGCAAGAATGGTTTTAGCAAGAGGGAATATTTTACTGCAAACACTTGATGACACAGTGTGGTGGCACTGCTGTATTTTATGTTATTAAAATTGAACTGGGAGATGTTAATGGTAGAAATGGTTAATGGCGCGTTTCGCCAGAAGAGCTTTAGGCCTTCTGGGAGGTGAGGAAAAATCTGATAGTTGATGAAAATGGAGAAAATACAAATGCTGAATAATTTTACACATGACATCATCATTTCCTGGTTTTGTCTTGTTTCCCATAGTGTTGCAGAAATCAGATGTAGGCCATAAAAATATGGACAGCCAGGGGATTGTTGTATAGAGTATTGTTCAGATTTCAATCAGTGCTGGTAAACCATTTTCAGCTTCCCGCAGCGACTGTTTTCTGTCTCACTGTATGAAAATCTGAGCTACATTCTGAAACAGAAACATTCTGGAAATCTTTATGATTGAAGATGTTAAACATACAAAACACACCACTCTCCACACATATTTGCATCTCCGGTAAAGATGTGTACAACCAACTTAAAAGAACCTGTAGTTTTTGTTAACAATGATAACTGGAGATAAACAGTAACAGCTGTTTTGAACTTTTGAATTGTTTCTCTGAAACTATTTATGTAAAAATTCAGATCAAAGTGTTTCCTGAGCAATTTCCCAACATAATATGTAATAATTGTCTTTAAATGCAGTGATACCTTGTCTTTGCCATTTTGGAGAGAAATAGGTCCATATGTGATTTTTGTACTTCTGGTAATCAGGAAGTAATGGATTAATAATACAAAAATTTGCACTAGAAAATTTACTTAGAAAATAAAGTTTCCAGTCAAACATTTTAGTGTATGTTGTATTTTATGGGATTTCTGGGGGACGCCATTAATTTAGTACTGCTAAGTCTTTTAACGATCAGTTATTTAGCAATGTGGATCTCTTTCTTTTATTGAAAAGGTGAACTAAAATAAAATTAGGGATTTGAAAGAAAATCTTTTTCAGTGTGGGAATGAATGTCAAATCTATTTTAGGACTTCTAAAATATAACCATGGCTTATATTTAAGGTGAATTAAAAGAAAATTAAATTTTTGCAGAACTGGACCAAGAGAGACTTAACTCCCCTAAGGACATGACCACTAATGTGCAGGTTGTTCATGTTTACTGGTGCATTTCAATAATATATCCTCAAATTTGATTTCAAATGAAACTCATTTGTGAATTTAATACACACAACGCTTTTAAACGTTTATGTATTTTAACTTTGATTTTTATAGTTTAGCGCAGAAATTCAGTTTCATTGAAAAAGAAGAAACATTACATAAAACAAAATTTTAATAATATCCTTTGTTGCTTAAATGAAAGAAATTACATTTTGCTTTTCCTATCACTTTTTTCTTTCACTCAACTTTCCATCAGTATGCCTGGACATTGTTATTTGTGAACAGTTTGTTTAAACTTATGCTGTCTTATTTTCATTGTACATGGAATCAGTGTCTGCTGGATAACTGTCAAGTCAGCAGTTTTCCCCCTGATGACGTAGATAATAACATTTCTTTATTAGAAATCCTTTTTTATTGAAATTATTGAAAGAAATTTTGAAACTGAAATAATTTTTTATCTCTAAACAATCAAAATGAACAGAAATATATTTTACTTTGGTAAAAATGAAATAATATTTTGGGCTTCCTCCAGCCTTGGGTCTGCATATTGACCATGAAAACACATTCTGTTTCTCAGGTTCTCCAAGATCTGATTTTTGGGATTTCTCTGTGGGCTGTAACAAAAACAAAAAGGTTTTTACTTTCACTGTAACAACAGATTAAACATTTATTTTAAGCATGTTTGTATAATTAGAACAGTCTTATTCTAAATGTTTATTTATATAAGTCAGTTGGCAATGGTTGCAGGCTTCCCCTACTGTTATTTTAAAATGTTAGGAATTAATTCTGCCTGTGCATCACAAGAGAAGAAATTAACAGCCATGTTTATTTTTTACTTATTTGTTTCTTTTTTGCTAATGCTGATTTTCTAACAGAGTTTATTTGGACACATAGCTCAAAAGTTTAAGTAACATGGAGGAAAAATGTGAGCAACAGCAAAATTGCAACTTGGTTGTAACCGATAAAGGAAAAAGGAAAGGCGATTAACTTATAAATTAATTATTTAATTAAGATAGAATTAAATAATGTTTTTAAACCATAAGATACAACAAAAGAAGATTAAAGACACTAAATTGGTAAAAGAAACTCCACAAAGTTGGATGTGTTGGTCTTTTTTTTTTGTCATTTTGTCCATGCATGTACCACAAGAGCAGCTGAAAGCCATGGTTAATCTCTGTACAATATTTCTTTAAGTTCTGTAAACGTGTTTTTTTCTGACATACCATAAAAACATGTAAAGATAGATTTTGAATATAAGCTTCATCAAAGTATAGAAGCACAAATATTACAATAAAAAAAGAATTCACAACAACACATTCATGGCAACCACATAAAAGCACAAGCATCAATACTGATGGTAGGGTGATGAAAACGAAATAACTGAATTTTTTACAATAAGTTTAAAAATGAATCAGAATGCGTTTTACACTCTAATAATCTCTAAGGCTGTTTCTTTAAAATATTTAGTTTACAATATAATCATGCAATGCAAATAATTTTAAAATCAAGAAAATAAAACTAACGAAGCTGGATTGATTGGAGAAACTCAGGAAGCTTGAGTCACCTCAGGCAGAACTCCCTTTCATGCTTGCAATAGACAGCATTTCCATGAAAAATGGATGGACACAGTAACCTGTTTTTGAACCCTGAACATTAAGACCTCTGATCTTTAAGAGCCCTCAGAGACAAGTCAAACAGTGGGCGACTCAGATCAACCATATCCTTTTGTTGTCAGGTTCAGGGAAAGTCAAGGCCAGCTCAATAAGTCTTTATCTTGGCTTTGGTATGTGTGTATTTAAGTGTGTGTAAGTCAGCCAACATATATAAACTACAGAAAAGGGGCTGAAAAAAGGACTGTGGGGCTGTTCCTGTACATGCCCATCGGCAGAAGTGTGTATGTTGAAGTCAATGTTCTGCTTAGCAGTGCCTGGAAACTTCATCTGAGTGTCGGTCGTTCAGGATGCCAGCGTCTCGCACACGGAGGCTGTTTGTCTCGACCTCTCCACTCAGCTCTGTCGCTCGGTGGCTGACCCTTAATCAGAGGAAGGTTGTCTGATGACGGATAAATCACTCCGCACCCAGGGCTGCTATCTGGGTCGCGTGTAGTCAGCTTGTCCCGTCAGAGGGCTGGCCTTTGGCCACCGGCCTTCCAGGGCTCACAGTGGGAGGGTACTGAGCTATTTGATGAGGAGGACCCTGCCCGCCATCGTCCCCTGGAGAATAATAGTCCACATTCTCTGCATGTTAATGTTTCTGTTGAGAGGCTCGGCTGCTGGTAGTCACTGAACACTGAGGAGACACTGACAGCCCACGTATTCGGCTGCCTACTCAGTTTTTCTGTCAAAATCTGCTGTAAATTCATATGTTTATCTTTCAAGTAAAATCATTTTTGATTTGAAATGATTTATATATGCAAATAAGATAATAAAACATCAGTTTAATCTTTTGTTTTTGAAAGTCTACACTGTCCAACACAGTTTTAGTTCTTTATATAAAACTATCATGATTTAATCCTGCCTTAAGGCCTACAGATCTATGAAAAAGTATTTGGCATAAATAATTGTTTCAGATTATTCAAAAAATAACATAACTAAAATAAATACAAAAGATGATTTCATTTGATAAGGGGAACACATCCAAAATCATCCTGGCCCTTAGATAAGAAGTAACAACTAATAACCGCCAGAGTTTCTTCCATCAATCTGGTCAAAATTTGTTCCACTTTACTTTGCATGATTGTTTTAATTCAGGCACTTTTGTGGGTTTTGAACACAAGTAACCATCATCTAAGTTAAATTGAAGACAGGACTTTGATCAGGTCACTCCAAAACCTTCATCAATTTAGTTTTGTTTGTTTGTTTTTTGTTTTTCAGGTATGGACTTACTGGTATGCTTTGTGTCATTTTGTTGCTTCATACGCCACTTCACAAACTCATGATAAGATTAAATCTTCTTTAGTTGTCCTTTCATTAATTCCAGAAAAGTCCAACTTAAACTGTATTTAATTGCCTTTTCTGTACAAGAGGGGAATAACGTCCTCTGAATAAATTTAAAACTAATTTTACTTGTACCTTTAGTATGCCTTTGCTTGCCAAGTCTTTTCTTCCTAATTATTAAGGGATCAATGAAATGCGTGAGTCTACTTTAAATCCTTCAGAGTAATACAAATGTTTATTATGCATTTTGAAATAGTAAATAAATTAAGGTATAACAAAAATTACATTTAATTGTAATATAAATATACTGATGTTTGCACATATTAAAATCTATAACATTTCATTAATATGCTGTTAGCATGTGGTTACAAATGCTTTTTAAAAATATACAGAAATGAATGAGTTAGTGGTTTTTTGGCTGAAGGTATACAATTCCTGAAATCTTGAACGCATTTTAACTCAAAGATTCATTAAATGTCCTCTGCAGAATTTGGGGAGAAGAACTTCAAACATCTGAACCATTTATGTTACAGCAGGAAAACAGAAACACACAGAACAGTAGGACTGAAAATCTTTGTTTAGAACCTCGGTTCCGCTCTGCAAATAATACAGGAATCATAAAAACAGAAGATATACACTTAAAAAATTATAACATCCTATAATGTCGTTAAGATTTTTAGCTAAAGCAGCAGTTTACTCTTCATTCTTTGCTGTTTGTTGAGATTATTGAGACAGATTTTAGCTGGTGTTAACATGGCTGCCTACTGGTCTGCTGAAAATGTAAAGTTTAAATATATTAAAGTGGATTAAGGCCACCAAACCATCAGTATCCTCCCAGAAAAGCATGAATCTTTACACGGCCTCTAGATCTAAAATGTTTCTATTTATATTTGAGAGTAAGATTATAACCATGACATTTGATTTAATGGTTTCAGTGTAGATATTTCTAAAGGAGCTCCATGTAAGATTCCGCTTAAAGCTCCATGCAACCTTGGCCTGCTCCGATGAATGGGTGATTAGCAGGCTTTTGTTTCACCGGATGGGAGAGGAAGCCGACGCTAATGCAATCATTTCAATCAAGTGTGCTGGAGTTGAGGACATTTATCTTGACACAAGCATCACATTATAAACTATTAACAAAAATGCATTAATTAAAAATAGAGAGCTTGAGAGTTTGCTCATTTGTTTGAGACAAATGAGTAAAATTGCAAGAGAGTTAGATGATTATTGTGAAAATAGTTAAAGTCACATACAGCTACAGTTAAGCTGATACACACATTTTCCAAAAGATAAGGCAGGTGGTATCACTTAAGAGAAAATATATATATATTTTTTTAAATTTATTTATTTTATTTTCATCTGAACAAAATTTCTGCTCTTTTATGCCACTGAAATTCTTCCATGGCGTTAAACTGATGAAATGCTTCTTTCTTTACTGGTATTTTGAGGATTATCTTTGGTGATGAGCTCCAGTTCTGTGGAAAGCATCCTTACCATCACTTTAATCTTTATATTCTCAAGACTCTGGCTTGGCTGTTCTACAACATTAAATTCACTCAGAAGAAATATGTTCTTGAAATTAAAAATGTAAATAATTTAGGCAAAATCAGGAAAATAAGCTATAATATTTGTCTAGGTGCTGTGAATGAAACACATCATTTTAACATTTTTATATGTTGATAAACTGTATGAATGGTAAATATAACACATGAAACCTTACTTATTCAACATACATAATTTTATATATATACAGTTTTGAAAATATTACAGTTTTGATTTTAATGCAGCTCACCAGATACTGCAGAAAATACTTTAGGTTTAGTTTAGTTTCTTTATTTGTAAATATTAAAAATCATGTCCTATTGAGACAAAAAAAGGAAAGAAAGAAAATGATTGACACCCTAAACATAACTTCAAAGTCTCTGATTATAATTACCAGAAATTACGGCGAATTTGAGCACAGTCTAATTGAATAATGGAGATATCAGAGCAGGAGCGGGAGTGCGGAGTGATTTACCGCCCAGAGGAGTGTGCTTATCTCTCCCTCCGTCCTATGCAGGAAACACTGGGATGTCACCAGGCAGATTAAAAGCTTGGCACAGCTGATATGGAGAGCTCAAAATGGATGGGGTGGAGACCTCTCCTGGCTGTGCGAAAAGGACTGCAGGGGAGTGTACAGTCAGTGGGTTGACCTCCTGAGTCCTGTTTGGCACGGTTTCATTCAAAATCTGGGAATTCCACTGGAAATTAGGAGGCGGAAAAATGGATTCAACATCATCTAACTTGTAAGGAATGTTGAACAGTAAGCATAGTTTTGACTCAACTTGGGCCAGGATGCATTTTTTAAACACACCCCAGAGGAAAAGAGGAATTTATCAACATGTTGGCGCAAAATTAAAATATTTTTAGGTGGGTTATTCTTCCAAAAAATAAAATTGTTAAAGTAAATCCACTTAAGTCAAGTTTGCTTCCTATAAATGCTGTTTGGCCACAAAATCATTGAATCATGACAGCTGCAATGGAAGGTATTTGCTCAAGGGCCAGAAATGAGGCACATATTTGATATTAAATGACACAACAGAGTCGAAGTGTGGTTACACATCAAAGCGCGCTGCCGGCATTTCAAATGCGCCTTCAAGAGTATTTTTGCTGCTTTAAGCAGGAGTTGATGGAGGCTGGCAGACACTCGAATTGAAGAAGTATATGCAGGCTGAAGAGAGGTGCTTGATGGGAACACTGGGAGACAGATCTGGAGGAGCAGCTGCACGGAGGACACTGGGACAAATATAGAAAGAGAACAAGAGCCAAAACATATCACACATTTTTTCCCATTAACAGCATAGGTTTGAATCTAACGTGGCGCCAATTACTTTCTCTATAGTCGCGAGAGCGTAAAAATAGGCCTGGGCTGAAGTGGCAATACAAGCGGAACGCAGGGACAGATATCTCTGTCTTGGCGGCATGTGATTTTACTCTTAAACATGGATGAGAACAACTTCTTAACATTGTCAGCTGTTTTATTATGAAATTCCTTATTTTCACACATTACCTGGTATGATATGCTGAGTGGAGAGGATTTCATTTCAAGTAAAGTATGTTTGGCAGATTTATTTTTATTTAAAATGGGGACAAAACAAGAAGAAATACATTGTTTAGATTACAGCCCAAGGTTTGTTTCCTTCTAGTACCTTAGTAGGTTGATGTCAACATATAACAAATATATGACATGTGGCAGATGTCCCCTCTGAAATACGATGTCAAGCAATAAAACACAAGAGGAAACACGACTGCATGGCAAAAGTCTGTTGGAGCCGTTTTCCCCTCACGCTTTCAGCATCCTTATCTCTGCTGTGGAGAGCTGGAATGACGGGCAGGCTTGGGGCCTACCTGTTTACACTGACAGCTTCCTCCATTGTTCCCCTTTCAGCTTCCTTTGCAGGATTTTTCACATTTTTGTGCTTGTTGTGTTTTTGTTTTTTAGTCGACTGGGATCATGAGAGCGTCCGGTGGCATTCCTGAACGTCAGTTTGGTCGGGCTCAGCAGGAATTCTTTCCTACAGAACATATTATCCGTTTCATACACACCTGAGATATTTTTAAGGGGTTTAAGCTAAACACTGCAACAGAGAGGGATCACTTTATCCTTTTACGCGAAGCTGAAATCTGATGACTTCTCTAAAATCTTTTGATTCCTTTAGTTCGGCCACAGGTTTACTGTGGAATGAAGTCATCTCCTCGTACGCTAATCTGTTTTACTACAGAAATAGATTTGGTTCAGTCCGGGTTTGGTTGCTGTTATGCAATCCGTGATAGTTCACGGTGAAGGATATGCATGACCAGCTAATACCCTCCTCCGTAATACGGTTCAATCTAATCTATTAGTGTCTACTACCCCTTTAAACTGAACTGTATTTCCAAAACCAGCACAGTGTCACTGCAAGAGTATTTTTGTGGGGACAATAAAAGCCTGTATTTGCTATTATGAGAATGTTCATCTTAGCTGTCTGAATAGTGTCCCCATCTCACATCCACTATGTTGAAAAAGCTTAGTTAGGGCCGGCTAGACGTATAAGCAAACTTAGCGATAGCCATAGATTGGCTATCACAAAATAAAATCTGTTGCAAATCTTATTTTTCTATTGATTTTCTTCAATAAGACAATAATTAACACATTTTACATGGATGGAAGAATACATAATCCAATTATGAAAGAAGCTGGTTATTTATCGAGAGTTGTACACAAGTATCTTAATGGAAAGTTTAGTGGAAGGAAAAGGTATGGATAAAAATGTTGCTCAAGACACATCAAAAACTGCTGTGTTTTTATTGGTCTGGTAACATTGTAACTTTGGAGAAAAATAATTATGGGTTTCCATAAACTGCAAGCAATATTTATAAAAAAGGACGAAAATATACATAAAAATATAGTACTTTTTGGATTTCATTACTGCCATAAATTTAACATCTTACACTTTCATGTTGAAAACAAGTGCTCCTCTGTAAGGGTCCTGAGAATTGAAAACACTTTAATCCCTATTCTGGAAAGAGGTCCTTAATGAGATTAGAGACCTGCTCGTATTTTATAAAGTGGACACTAACTTACCATCTGTCATTCAGAAAAGCTTGGTCACGTTATTTTATTTCTCAATTTAAAACAGCAGAGCTGTTTAGAAAATATCCACAAATACACACAAAAACACAAAAAAAATATGTTTACACAATTTCAGCCTTTGGTAATGATTTTGGAAGATTTTTCTTCACCACTACTAATGTTCTTCCTAAACAAAATCGATTTAAAAATAAAACATGTAATTTATCTCAATGGTTTTTGGACCAGTTCTTGGGCCTCCTATGATAGCTCCATAAGGTGTGACATACCTTCCCAAAGAGGATTTCCAAGCTTTGCACCTGCAGTGAAGATTACCTCTGAGCAAAGATTAAGCAAATTGCCAATGATGGTGTCTCCTGGAATAAACTCCTACTGTCAGTTAGCTCAGCAACAGTGGTGCAGTGCAGCACGCAATGAGAATCCATGGATCTTTTAAAAATATTTGGGACTCTAATGTTAATAAAGGTGAGCTTTTTTTTGTTTCCATTTGTTTGCAAGTTCTGTTTTGTTTGACGTATTTACTGCTTTGTACTTTGAGTGTTGCAGGTATCAGATAAGCATAGGTTTTTCTGTAAGTGCTTGAAAATACTTACATTTAGAAAAGATAGATGAAAAGTTCTACTGCTAATTTTACTCTAATCATGTGGGTTTTGTACATAAAAAATGTTTTTTAAAAATGACAAAATTATTTAAAATTTATAATGAAATAATTGAATAAAAAATGTTTATGAAAAGGGTAACAAAACGTTCTTTAGCTCTTTAGAAGCATATATGTGCATCGATGTGTTTTTCTGGCTAGCTTAGCAGAAGGTAGGTCATGTTAGCTGATGACCACTACCTGACAAAGTAAACAACATATGCTTGGCAAGAGGTTAATCAGGTGTTTACAAGAACTGTTTATGTTGCCTCAAACACAACCTTAGCAAAGCCCCTAATAAACACGCTTACAAACCCTTAAAACAGCAAAAAGTCTATGTGCTAAAATGTACGGTAAGTGAATTTCTTCAGCGGAAGAATGAGAAACAAAGGTTTTTTACTAAAGAACAGCAGCCACATCAGTGATCTTCTGACATGGCACTCATTTAGTCACTCTTGAAAGAGGGAAAGACCAAAAAACAGGCCTCTTAAATGAGGAATAATTTACTTGTTCAATTACTAGTTAGCATAAATACAACTCAATTAAATTAGCAGTCTTGTTGCATTGAAGGAAATTTGCAAACCGAGGATTAGAACAATGAAGCAAAGAAATGTTAGTGCCTTTGAATGGGGCATAGTTGTTATTGCCATGCTTCTCTGATTATTTCAGAATCTGCTGATTTTCTGGGATTTTCATTCACAAATATCTCTCAGGTTTACAGAGAATGGTGAGGGAACAAAAAAAGTATCCAGCTAGCACCAACTGTGTGGACTTAACACCTTGCTGTTGTCAGAGGTCAGATGAAAATGGTACGAAATGACAGAAAGGCAAGAGTTGCCCAAGTACTAAGAAGACCACCTCAAATGGCATAATATCAGAGTAGGAAACCAAGATTACAATTTATTGAAGCTTGCCAAAATTGGAAATTAACAGATTATAAAAACGTTGCCTGGTCCAATAAGTATTGATATCAGCTGAAACATTCAGATGATATAGGATCACATCCATCCAGTCTGGTTTCAGTGCTTCAGTCTGCCAGATGTTGGTTCAATTTTGTGGAGGATATTTTCTTATTTTTGGCTTCTTTGTACCAACTGAGCCTCAATTTAACACCTCAACTTATTTGAGTGTTGTTGTTGTTGTTGACAATGTGTGTCCTTTTATGACCCCATAACAGGTTGGTTACTTCCAGCATTTATTGCCCCCTAAGGTAAAATCCTCTCCAACTTCAATGGAGTTCACTGTTCTCCAATTGCCTATATAAATTCAAGATAATCCAACCAATTTACACAAAATCCAGATGTGTGGTGCTGCCTCTGTGTTGAATGCATGTCACAAATAATGAAGAAAATTCTGAAGGTAAAAGAGGTCCAACCTGGCACTAGTAATGCAGTGCACTTAGTAAAGTAGACAATGAGTGCATATCAGTTATAAATTGTATTGTTACTAAGACAAAAGCACAAATGTCAGTGACCCATGTAAAGATCTCAGACAAAAGGTCAGCTGTTGTTTGTTTGCAGAAGGAAAGTTATTTTATTGACCAACCTCTACTGCTGAGTTTATGGCAATGGGTCAGGAAGTGGGGGAGAAGAGGGCATGTAAAACCTTTATAGTAGTGTACTTTATTAGGAAGTAGAAGCAATAAAACACAAAGGTAGACAATCCTGTTCTTTTCTAAATGTCTTAAATCTTCATTTGCAGTCAACCAGAGAAGATGAATGAAAGTGGGCTTCGGAGGACCCTTCCTGACCAGACATCAGGGAGCGGGCACACCTTTGACACTTCGCACCACCCGAGCATCACCAACACCATCCTGTCAAAGCGGGTCTGCTTCTACAAAAGTGGGGATCCTCAGTTCAGTGGCCTTCGAATGGTCATCAACAACCGGACCTGTAAAACGTTCGATGCGCTCCTGGACAGTCTTTCCAATAAGGTTCCCCTGCCATTTGGAGTCCGGAACATCACGACTCCTCGAGGGATTCATGGCATCAGTACTCTAGACGAGCTGGAGGATGGGAAATCGTACATCTGTTCCGACACCAGGAAAGTCAAGCCCATTGACCTGGCCCTGGCCCGGAGGAGGCTACCACCTTGGTACCATGCGAGACCTGTTAGTTATCGCCACAGGACAGCAAGGCTTTTCCCAGGCAGGAAAAACATCCACAGAGACGGCATAGGGGTAATTCGTACACCCAAAAAACTTGTGGTTTTCCACAATGGAGACCCCTCCATCAGGCATATTGTGGTGCTACACAAGAAGACTACACCAAATTATGAGTCTATCCTGGGACACATCTCAGAGTTGATGCAGTTCCATGTGAGCAAACTACACACTCCGGATGGACGACGGGTAAGAGTTTTCCATCACTACCACACACAGTCATTCCTTTCGTGCAAATACTGACCCTTACAGTACTAACATGAACTTAAACCTGGCAAGAAGTGACCGTCACAAGAGGTGAAAAAGTGAAAAGCTTCTTTTCCAGCTCATCTAATACCTCCAGCACCTTGCAGAAGCATTAGTACCCCTTAAACCTTTTCACATTGTGTCATGCTACAAATGTCAATGTATTATACTGAGGTTTGCAACAAATCACTTTCAAGAACCACCTAATAAGTTGATTACATTTCACTGACCACAGTTATATCCAGCATCTTAAAATGGAAAGAATAGTCATGTCTGGCTGCAACCTAGCAATGATAGGTTGGGCAGTAAGAGCATTTCTGGTGGAGCAGCCATGAGCTACCAGCAACAGGGAATCTGGTCAGAATTGTTGGGAAGGTGGATGGAGCTAAATACAGGACAATCCTGGAAGAAAACATGTTAGCGGTTGCAGAAGACTTCTGTCAGGAAATTATGAAATGCATTTTCATTCTACTTCATAAATCTGCACTACTTTGTGTTCATTTAGCACATGAATTCCCTATAAAAACTAAAATTTGTGGTTGTAACATGACAAAGTGTAAAAAAAAAAGTTGAAAGACATGGGAATTCTGGAGAACTGTTAAATATTGGTTCTCATTTATATCCAAGTCTTGATGGATTTCCCAAATGCTACCTCAAAAATCCCATGAAGAAACAGAAGATTGTTTTGTAGAGGTTAAGTTAAAAGAATGAATAAATGTTTAATAAAGATTTGGAATAGAATAGAATAATAGAATAGAAGTACTTTATTCATCCCAGCAGGAAAATTACTCCGCAGTTACAGCATAGAGACAAGACACAATAGCAACTACCACTGATTAGTAGTTGTAGATAAAATAAAAAATTAAAATAAAATATAAAATGCTATAAATTGTAAATATATAAAATGCTTATAACATGGAATAGTTAGAGATGGACTACTTCAAAGTGATTAAATATTTATTTTCTATCTGCTTCAGATTGATGGTCTTCCAGGTTTGATTTTGTGCTCTGGAAGTGTGGTGGCTGTAGGCAGGGAGCCTTTCAGGCCTGCAGTGTATGGTGCAGATAAATCTCCAAGTCCAACAAGGCGACCTACCAAGCAAAGGGCTAATAAAAGACAAAAGACATCAGTCTGTAAGTAAAAAAGAAGTTGGTTTATTTATTTATTTAGGAGAACAATTGTAGATGTATTTTAAAGAAGTGTGCTTGCTAGCCTTTCATTAGCATGGCGTATAAGTGCTGCAGTAATCTGCCATCCCTCAAGGGATAAAGCTTGAGAAAGTGCTGAGGTGATAATATTGTATGTAATGCTGTAGATGACCTACATGCACAGGTTTGCAGGCTAATGTTCTTGAGGAGCAGCCATTCAGTCTGTCTAACTTCTCTTATTCTTCTCTTTGCTTTTCCTTCATGCTTCTCTGGAAACTTCTGGCATTTTTATTTTTAATTTTCCATCTATTTAAAACCCTTTTTGGATCTTCTGGACTCTCTGAAAAGCCAAAAAAATGACACCTTCATTTTCTTCAAAGTCTAGAAATTTCTCTACGTCGTCTGAGAGATACATCGTCCATCAGATTCACAACAGTGTTGGCGAGAACTGTGATCTACCAACTAACTCCATTGAGTCGGGTTCAGATCGAATACTGGAGTCTTTGGCAGAGACGGAGGAGGACACCTGTCTCAGCAACAGGAATGGTGATGAAGGGCAGGACAGCGTTCTGCCCAATGACGACAACATTGAGAAGTCCTTTCGGGTGAATCAGGATGGCAGCATGACGGTGGAGATGAAGGTACGACTGACGATTAAAGAAGAGGAAACTGTTCACTGGACGACCACCCTGACACGTTCAGTTGTTGCAGATCAGGCTGATGTGGCATGTTTGCCAGATCCAGAGCAGGAGGTTTGCTCAAATCATTCTCAAACTTCTGCCACTTCCACAGACATTGTCTTTAAGGACAGAACCAAAGACGGCAATGATGATGATCCACCGTCACTTGGAAATGGAGCTGTCAGTGACACTTTTCAGGAGGAGGATGATAATAAAGACCACAATGGGTCTTTGCCATTATCAAGAAGAGTCCTTACCCCAGGGTGCAAGAAAATAAGCAAACTCCGAGCTTCTGTGGAGAGCATTAAATCTGTAACTATGGATGAAATTGGAGAAGGAAAGACTGGTTCTTATATTTTCAGAGAAGAGACAGAGAACAGGACAATAACCGAGCAGTTCTACATGGAGAATCAGAACAGGGCAAAACCAGTTCCCAAACCAAGACGACACGGTTCTGTGGATGTCAACAGCAGAGATATTTCTGCATTCAAATCCACTGAAATTATGCAGACTGAATCGGGCGGAGAGGAAGTTACTGAAGCAGTCTTGCATATATATGAACAGACATGTCATGATAATTTTCTTGCAAATGTTGGTGCTCATGGTATGTCTGCATCTGGAGCTACCTCAGAAACCAGGCAGCTTTGCTCCAGTAATGAATTTGAACCTTCACCTTCACCAGCCTTTGAGCCAGTTAGTACGTACAGAACTGACAGCAGGTCTGTAACATCAGATTTGCACCTGGCCTCTCAAAAAGCTGGCGCAGTCCAAGGAGCAAAAACAGAAACACTCCAGCAATTTACAAAGAGTCACAACAAGCCCGTTGAAAAAGAGGTTAGGAAAGATCTGAGGGTTTTCTCAAAACCTAAACTGGTTGGGAAACATGTCAGGCTGGTTATGATGCCAGGTAAGAGACAAAGGAAGAGTTCAAGAAAAGCAGCTGAAAAACATAAAACAGTGAAACCTTTCTCAAGCGCTGTCTTCATCAAGAAAATTTATGGAGCTAAAACAAAGACAACAAAAAACATAAAAAGGAGAGTGACACCGACCTGGAACAACTTACCAAAGCCAAATGCTAAAAATGTAAAGTTTCAGTTGTCTTTGAAAGAAAAGAACAAGGAAATGCTGTTTAACACACAAACTGAAACAAGTTATCCACAAAGAGAACTGAGTAAAAATGAGTACTTGCATATTAATAAAGATGTGCTATTGCAATCATTTTACCCCTCCAGTTCTATTGCTAAAGAGTATGTAGAGAATTGGCTTGAGATGGCCCATTCAAACAAATCATCAAACCAAGACAAAGAAAGTCAAATAGCAGGAGGGTTTTCTGCACAGAAAAAAGTAGGAACATTTTCGGAGGAAACATCAGAAACAAGCAAAATCTTTGAACTCTCTTCACCAGAAAATGTGATCTCCCCTTCAGTCAAGCTTAGAGTACAGTCTTTCGAAAACAAATCAATGCCTGCAGAGGAGAAAACCAGAGTTAGGCCAAAAAATTCTGACAACTATACAGCACATGCAAATAGAGAAAACTACAACAACTTAAGCCAGAAAGATACACAAGCTATGCCTCTCCTAAATGGGATCTGCTCTGAAATACTTCCAGTGAGAACTGAGACAGAAGAAGACATGGCCACACTTACTGGTACACTTTCCATGGAGCTACCACCACCACCGCCTGATCTACTGAATGCAGATGATTTCACAAATGATGCAATATTTACAACCAGCAGCCCTATGAGCAGTCAAAGATCACATAATTATTCACTAAGTAGTAGTCCTACTTCTGACAAGGTCATATCACCAGATGATACCACATTGGAAAAATCATCTTCTCAGAGCAAGAATCAACAGGGAGCAGAATTATCCAGAACACCATCCATTAAAAGAGCTCCTTTGGTCAGTAATCGCTCTCTGGAAAAACAAATGTTTCTCAGAAAGGCCACTGTGGATAAATATGTTTCACATAACAATGAGAATGAAGAGAGCAAGGCATTATCCACTCCCATCAGCACTACTGGAAATGAAATCTGTTCAACAGGGACAACACAACAGGTTGAAGTCACATCAGAGGAGACCAAGCAACCAGTCTTAGAGGTGGGCACTCCATCCTTCTGTACTTCTGTGTCTCCACTTAGCTTAACCTCTGATGGAAGAATGTCTTCTTCCAGTATTGTATCAAGTGAAACATCTGCTGTGGGGAATATTCCATTTCACATAACAAAAATTGAGACACAATCACCTAAGAGTTTGATGAAAAGAGCAAAATTAAAAAGCAGTCCATCTCCAGAAAGGAAGTTCCACAACAAGAAGTCCTCTGAATTTCAAAATACCTCTCCAAAACTATCACCAATGACTAGACGCCTCCTGGATAGACAAGTTCTTTCAAATAAAGGACCACAAAAACCTGAAACACCCAATGCTAGCCCATTAACAGAGAGAAAACACGATGAAACAAAAGAACTCCAGAGAACTTCCCCAGGCTCTAAATCTCTAGATATGGTCTCACCACCCGGTAGGCAAAAACTCAGCAAAAAGCTGCTTCCAAGAAACCTCTCTTTGGACAGCCCTTCAGAACCACACAAAAGGAAACCAAAGAAAACATCATCCCAAATAGAAATCCACCAAACAGCACAGATGGAAGCTGATAACAGTGATGACGTTAAGGTCTCAGGAGGAGATCAAGATATATCTGTGATACCAGAGTCGAACATGAAGCCAGTCCTTGAGAAAATCTGCTACTCAATAAAATCAATAAGACAAATTACCAAGAATAAACATCCATCCTGTTTGGAAAAGTCCAACAGCATGCCTGACTTTTCCTCTCATGTGGCCTCAACATTTGGCTCCTCATCTAAAGTTCTTCTTGCTTTTCTGGCTGTTATGACCTTGAAGGAAGGCTTGACAAACCTGAATATGAAAGAGCTAAACGCAAACAACGTCAGCTGTGCAGAGGCATTAAAAATGATTGATTCTCTCAAAGAAATTGCCAACATCGAGGACTCCCAAAGACTGAGAACAAGTCTATCAGATTTGCAACAATCAGCTTCAACACAGCTTCTGCAAAGCTGGAGGGGTTTCCAGGAACTTGGCGACAGATCCAAAACACGCAGCGTAACACCTAACACTTCAGAAACTGGACTTGGGATTGTAGCAGTTCCTGAACTAGACTGTGGCATTGGAGAAACGGTTATTAATGAGCTTATTGAAAACCTAGACATTCCTCAGAAGCTAAAGGAAGAGTTGGTTTCCTTTTCAGAAGCTGTAGATGATGGTAGGCATAGAGGAAGTATGCCTTCTGCCACACCGAGGCTGTTGGCAGACCAAAGCAATCATGAAGATACACAAAACATCTCAAACAAAGACTGTGTTGCTCAAGATGACAAACAAAATGCTGATGTGAAGTCTACTGTTCAAATAGTAACTAACATTAACCAGCCAAAACAACCAGAAATGGACAGAACTCCTGTGCTTTCCGAAGCAGCAACATACAAGCGATTAGGTCAAGCAACTGAGGAAAGTGGGTGCCAAGATTGGTCAAATTCTGTTTCTAATATCAAAAATATCCCACAAGAAAAGTATATTTGCAGTACCACATCTCCAAACTTACAGTCATGTAAGTATGTAGCAAGCAAAGGTAATCTGGAAAGGCATGAGCAGCACCGGCAGGCATATATGAGTGAGAAATCAACACAAGAAAGGGCAAAAATTAGTGGAGATGTGTGCAGTGAGACAAAACCCATGAAGCAAGAGCTGTACATGGATTGTAGGCAACTAACACAAAATAAGAAAAACTTAGAGACAGAATTAACCCAGAATCCTAAATCAGCTCCCGATGAGGAAACTCAAGATCAAGATTCAGTCAAGATCAGTCAAGATTATTGTGAGCAAGGTCCAGAAAAGAGAGCAGAAGTTACACATCCAGGGATAAAACAAGAGGTCAGTGCAAGTTCTAACCTTGGTAATCTGCCTGTGGAGACGCAGCCAAGCTCAAACTATTATGTAGAAGTTGATGTAAAAGGGAATAAGGCAATATTAAATACAGGTGGTGAAAAACTGCAAGAGGGAGATTCAACAGAGACTAAAAGTATGGTATTACAAGGCCAAATGGACAGTATGGGATTAAGTTTAAGTACCGATGACAGTATAGGAAGCTCAGATGTAGAAGAGACATGTTCAGAGGAAGGTCAGCCTGAAGTTGATTGTAAAAAACTGCAGGTTATTATTGAAGAAAGTTTGTCTGGCAATGAGGAAGAGGAGGAGGAACCCCTTCCTAAGTTTGCAGAACAAACAAAAAAAGGTAGAGAGTTGGAGGCTTTGACAGAGGAGCCGGAGGAAGATCAGGTTAGCTCAGAAGATGAGGCCCAGTATACTGAGGAGCCAGAACAGCAAAGTTCTCCTGAAGGAGACTCGATTGATCTATTAGAAAATTCTGATGTATGCAGCAAAAACGAGGACAGCAGTTTGATAATATCTGAAAGTTTAGAAAAGATTTTTAGATTTAATGTTGATGACAGTGGCAATGATGACAGCAGCTGTGAGGAGCATGTGGATGAAGTGCAGCCAAATGATGAAGATAAGCAAAAGAGAAGCTTAGTTGAAGAAAATTTAAGTTACTATGAAAAAGACTGCAGTTCTGAGGAGGAACAAGCAAGTAAGGTAGAAAAATTTAAGGAAAGCTATGCACAAAATCAGGAAATTTCATTGAGAGCACAGCTGGAAGAGTCAAATGACGAGGCAGTTGTGGAAGGTCCTAAACAGCAGTCTGAAGAAGTCACAACCCAATCTGTTGCAGAGCGAGTGACTCTTCTAGAAAAGCAGGTGGCTGAAGCCCAGAAATCACACCTTGCACCAAAAAGTTCCACAATCAGACATTTCTCTCAAAGAAAATCCCCTCCAGAGTCAGAAGATTTTCCGTCTGAGTCAACCATGTCCGAGTTGGCTCTCTGCACCCGATCGGCTCCTCAGTCATCGTTATCTTTCAGCTATGACTCGAGTGGCGTTATAACCACAGAGCCTGAGGGAAGTAGAGTCAGATCCATCAGGGAAATGTTTTTAGCAAAGAGTGACAAAGACATCCAGCAGAGTGGCTTCCTGAGTCCCAACTTATCGGAGCAGAGAGGAGAGACCTCAGGCAGTGGAGGTTATCAGTCTAAGACCTCCAGCGACCTATCGGGTGCTGAAGATGACTCAGCACGGAAATCCATCTCAAAAGGCTTTGTGAGGAGGGCAATTGAAATGCTCTATGGCAAAAAAGACCTTGAACCCGAGGAAGACAGTGAAAGACCCCTTTCAGAGCCGGATCAGACAAAGAGGGAACCTTCAAGCATATTTCCACCATTCCATGCAGCTAGATCCAAAGCAATGTCTGAATTATCCTACTTCAGTTCCTCCACTGCACTGGACATCTTCAGTGAAGCAACGAAATGCATTGCTTTCAATGCACAAGTGGGGCCTGGAGACAGTGTTCCTATTGACAACGGACGTTGGCTCCTTAGAGAAAACACATCAATGAGAAAGTCAGTGTCAGACCCAGCTGGAATAAACAAAACCTTTACAAACACATTTCACCTGGACGAATTACATAAAGACACAAAAGAGAAGACTCCATATTCACTGTTCAGTGCAAAGCCAGAGTTAGAAGACGAGACCAAATCCCAGCCTGGAAAGTGCACCTACTTCTCTCTGCCTTATGCCAGCGAATCAGAGGTGTGTCAGGAGGAAATGAGCACTGTAAGCAAGAGCAGCAAAACTGAAGACAGTGATGAGGAGACAAAGGACGCTTCAGAGAACAGCAAAACATGGGCAGAGAGAAACGGCACTTTGCCCAGCATTGGTGTTGCAGACTTTAAGATGAAAGACAATAAAGTGCACCCGCTGGTGGAACTGCCATCTGATGGTGAGGTTGTGGTGGTGCAGCCTGGGAGAGGTCAAGTTGTTAATAGAAGAATTCAAGAGCCTGATGTTTTGGACTTACTGTACTCTTTCTGTGGGGAGCATTGTCCCATACTATGAGAGTAAAAAAAACCTCTCACCCCAAGTTTTAGCTAATATTAAGGAGTACACAGGGTTACAGAGTAATATTGTTTTTGGTGCCTACATTTTAATGTTGTCATGGCCTTGAATGTCAACTAATTTCAGCTAACTTTCATGTAAAACATCATGCCATAGTTGTGAATTCACTACGTTCTAAAGTTGTGTGAAAAGGTTTATGGTGACTTAGATTTTACAGGTTTCAGTTGTTCAGACTTCTCATTGGATTTTTATTGCTTTGTCAGAAATTTTCATAAAATCTGTGACAGATCTATGGGTGTAGGCGCCCCAAGCAGAATTTTATTTTCTAGGCCTCTTCCAAGTCAAACACTTCAGCTGTATAGCATGTAGATTTATTATGGACAGAGTTACATATTTTAAGACTTTGTGGTACAAAGTCCCCCAGATTTACCTGGCCAACTGACAGCTATCGACATCCTCCACAAGGAGGCTAAGTCAAAATTATATGCCCAAAAAGTGTATGTGTATACTTTTTACGCATATTAGTAAAAGGTTGATGGAAGTGATGGGTAGGAAATGACGCACAAATATAATTTTATATTGGTTTAATTCAATATTACAATGTTCAGCCGTACCAAAATTAAATGCTTGAAATATTTCCTTCAATGTAGAATTAACTGATTTAATGTATGGTTTTCTCTTGTTAATCTCAAATACTGAACTAAGTAAATCTTTTGATTACACAATATATAACCAAAGGCTTTATTTAGCTCAATAATTCAGTCATCATTGTATTTTACTGATATGCATCTGTAATCTCTGTTGGTGGCCTCAGGCCTACAAAGTTACCTTATACTTCAGATCAGCCTGAAGAAAGAAATTTGAATCAAGTTAAAATTATGTAGGTATTAACTCCCTTTGCAAAATACGTTTCTGTAGGCAATTTGTTTTCAGGCTGTTGCAAAGGCATGACTAATCCCAATTTCTTTTCCTTTATTTATGAAAAATTGCTTTTTTATCCTCTATTCTTAGTTTTTAATCACACAACCTGTTCAGGAACTAAAGATCTCCAGAAAACATGCAAAAATATTGATAAAAGAAAGACTGGGAAATTACAAAAACATGACTGTCTTACTGCCTGATGGAAAACTCTAGTTTAAAGCCTTCACACCATATGTTTTAGGAGCTTGTCCACATTAAGCATTTCCTGTATTTGCCTGTAAAAAAAAATCAGCCAGACTCACTGAAATCTCAGTTTAAAACTCTTTAGCAACATTAAGTCCCTGCAAAAGTCTGGAAGCAAAGTCAATCTAACTGAGGGAGTTGGTGAGGACTGCAATTGCAGCTCAGGTTAAACCTGGTTTCTTTTCTTAAAATGAACCCGAACTGTAGAAATTACTTGTAAATACTGTGGTTGTTGTGTAAATATTTGTTTTTAATAGCTGGACCAAAAATGTTAGGTTTAGGATGAAGTGATGTATGCTTTACAATCAGGCAGCTGTGATATTTTTGTCTTTTTAAGCTGATGTGTAAGAATAAAAGTGTGTTTGCAAGTACCTGCTCGGCTTTTTGTCAGCCAGCCTAAATCAGCTCTCATAGATCCTGACTGTTTCTATCAACTGAGATGACCTTTGTGCACCAGACAACAAAGAAATGCCATTGGTGGTCGTTGAGTGAAAGACACCTAAACAAGCTCGGCTCTGTTGTTTGTCTCTTCCTGATTCGTATCAACTCCTGAGGAGGAGTCAGTGGAGAACTCGGGTTCTCTCCCCCTCTGTTTGAGGAAGCGTTTGTGTTGTTCTAAGGCTGTTTTGCTCTTCAGAAGTTGCCATTGAGCAGCCCCGTGTTGTGACAGGAGCGTCGAGGAATGTGCTAAGAGGGGAGTGTTTACATCTTCAAGCAAGAAAGTTCCCACCATTTAAAACAGTCACGACTCAAATAGATCCCATTAGATTTGAAGGTCATAGAAAAATGCATCTTTTTTAATAATTCATTTAATAAATTATAGTTATATATTTAAGTGGGCTAATGAAAATCAAATGTGAATTTTTTCTGAAAATTAAAAGGATTCCCCCTATCATGGAAGAAAAACAGGTAAAGGCGTGAAAGCAACTTTGACATTATTCTTTTTTTGTTTTCTTACTGAAATTGGGATTTTATTATGTTAAACACCAAAGAACAACTGAAGAGTTGAGTGGAAGAAAAAGCTGTGGCAGAAAAAGGTACACAAAGTATTATGTGTAACTTCACACCAGTCTTTTTTATTCGTCTGTTGAAGAGATCTAACTGTAACTATAGACCAGAATGTCTCTCTTTAGATCCACAGTGGATCCTATAGATGTAATCTTTTATTACTTACATCCATAGGATCCAGAGATTCTATAGATGTAATAGGATCTAATATTTTATATATGATGTTATTTGTAAAAAGCTAATTCTAGCTATTTATGTTTTCATATGACCAGAATTGCCAGCAAAAGACAAAAATCATATTGGTGCATCCCTATTCATAATAATCTGAAGTGAACAATGAAATATATTACTCTGTGTACAAGGCATATATATCATATGAATTTATTTTTTTTATTGTATTTCTAAACGAAAATAACCCATTACATTTATTGATAACCTACATCTGTGTACATTAAGTGCTACTTTTCCTTCATTAAGAGAAAAATCACCACTAGGCAGAGTCAACAAATATTTTACATGGTTTATTTAAATAAATATTTACATAAGAGGTTTATATAAATCAATTTCTTGTTTTTCTTACACAAAATGTCTCTCTAAAAGGCGACCGCTTTAACGATGAAGAAATTAAGAGATGATGCTGTTAATCGGCGTGTGATCTAAACCCTCACGTGAAGACTGGACCTTAATATCAAAAACAAAAAAACACAGGTTTAAGATCTTTCTCATCTTCCGTTATAAATCTCGTAATAGTACACATAAATCTACATGATTTGATATAAATTTTAATTTGTCGCTAAAGAATAAGGATGATTCTCTACACTAACGTAATAAAAATCCATATGCTGGATGGGAGGGGGTATGTGGTCAAGAGGTAAATAAAACACAATTAACAATCATCAACAAAGCAAATTTAAAATAAAGAAAAATAAAGGTGAAACTTAAAAACAACAATAAGACAGTAAAAAGCTAAAATGTGTACAGTATATGGCTCGGTTTATACAGGAACACATGATGAATGCTCCAAACTACAATTCACACCCATAAACTGGAGACGATGGCAGCCTCACCGTTCAGGAGATCCTGACTCATCTTCACTCAGCTTTAAAAGATGTGTCAGTTTGCTGAACACAGAAATGATATGCTCTTTAAACTCTATTGCTCTCATTTCATGCATGTGTATTCTAACAAAACCAACCATTTGCTTAAAAAGAATCTAAAGAAAATAGTTTTTTTTTAAATACTATGCCCGGAAGAGTTAAAGTTGTCATCCTGAGTTTTAGTTCAATCACCGACTTCTTGGAGTAATTTGTGTCATGCTGCGAAGACTTCATGTTTGAATCCATCGTCGCCTCCTCCATCAGACCGTCATACCGAGTCAGTTTTGGGCTGGATCGAGCGGGTCCCGCTCACAAAGTTATAAACTAAAAACTGAGATGTGCCAAAGTAATGGGTGGCAAAGAGTTTTCCATCGGGCGTGGGGTCTGAGAACGCAATCTCGTCTTTGCTCAGGTAGGAACCGTAAATGAAGTTGTTCCTGTGTAAAAAGAAAATCAACTTTAATTATGTAAAAAGTATTGTTTGTTTGTAAAATGCATTATTTTGTGTTAGACCAAGAAATGTTGGAAAAAATTTTAGAAAGATTATACATGGTTATCAATTTTCAACCAAAGTGTGAAGTGTTGCAGTGAATTTTATTTAGAGGCATCAGAGAAAAGAAGAAAAATATCTACATACAAACCATGCTTTTAGATTTTTGCCTGTGGAAAATGTTTAAAACCCTTCATCCTTTCCTTCTACTTCACAGTTTAGTTTAAAATCCCAATGCACTTGCTCGTAAAATGTGAAAATGTTGAGTATGAATCCTAAGACCAACCTTAGGCACTCAATCAAGCGTGTGGCGATAGCCCGGCGCCGCATCATGCCGACCACCCAGATGCGACTGATGCCACAGATGGCCGGCTCCGGCGTAGTGGAGCAGCACCAAGCTCTCTGACGTTCAAACATCACCTTCTCCCCCTCTGAGCCCTCAGGAGGAGTCTCCTCAATCACTCTGTAACCCTTTGAGTAGATATGAGAAAATCTTGATTTTCAAAAGCCTCAAAGACAAAACAGTATGCCAGATTTAAAAGCCTGCAGCCTTGTACCTCTTGGATGTGCTCTGCTATGAGACATCCAGCGACTTTCTTGTCAATAGAGATGAAGAGGAAGGTTTTGGTCTGAGAGGGACACTTTGTCTCCACCTGTTGGAAGCCAAGATCATTGTCCACCATCTCCCGGATCTCCTCCACCTGAGATGGACAATTAATTATCGAGCTATAGCAGGTCCAAAATGACACACAAGGGTTTAACTTTTGCATTGTACATGAAGGCAATGGCCTGACAATTGAAACAGACCTTCTTCAGGGCATATTTGGGATCATCAGGGAGGACGAGGATGATCTTGCCATCAGGATATTCTGCCATGATTCTCTCTTTTTTCCACCCCTGAAAACAACATATATTAAACCGTTAAAAGAAAATGGCATCTTCTCGGAGATATTCCATATCAATCAAAATAATTGGAGAGCCCTTACACTGGTCAAAAGTTTAAGAACACTCCGGTTTAAGGACAGGCACAAGGCACAAGCTCATACCTTGTGCCTGTTTAGCTCAACCGAGCACAAGATATGAGTTAAACAGATAAAAATGAATGCGACGAAGAGATTCTCGTCACATGGTTTGTGTGAATGCAGCCTGGTCTCACCACATATTTGACAGCACTGACGAACTGATTGTGAAACAGTAAATGCTGAGATTCATCCTCAGGGTTGGCAGCAGAGTACAGCATCCCACACACGCTGCAGGCTTCTGGCCCAAAATGTTTCTGTTCCACATCCTGGCAGACAAAGGTGACAGCTTTTACAAAACATGCAACAGTAGTCCTGTTTAATCTATATGAGATCTTTGGTAAAATGATGAGGGGGGAAGTTTTTTGCTCACAATTACCGTCTGAGTGCCATCTTTGTCGACCTCTTGATGAGTCGCTGCTTCTTGTGGCTTTTCCTCTCCGCTGTAAAGCAGACACACATCAGGAATTTTCCTACTATGCCAGATCCCAGAACTTTTTAGCAATTTTTTCAAGTATGAACATATTTCTAAGGAAGTCAAGTTTTAATTATGGTGCCTGTAAACGGATGGATGGATGGTTGGTTGGACAAACAGATGGGTAAACAGATGGACAGGCTAATGGATGGGTGAATAGACTAAAGAAAACTGGACAAACAGATGGAGAGATGGATGGAATATTGGATGAAAAAATGGACAGACAGTAAGAGAGAAGATGGGATGGAAAACTGGGATAATGGACAAACAGATGGATGGATGGATGGAAACGGATGGATGAAAGAACATAATATGGGTAAACAAAACTGATGGACAAACAAATAAATGGGTTATGGACAAACAGATGGATGGATGGGGTACACTGGACAAACGGATAAGAGAAACAGATAACAAATGGGAAAATGGATACTTGGATGGATAAGATGTGGCAAGAGTTCAGAGCGGTGCACAGATAGACAGTAGGTAGTGCTAGAGCACCTGCCCTTTTCCTCTGGACCAAAAGTGCCCTTCTGAAATGTTTTTTAGTGTAGTGTGTGGCCTGTAAAAAATCTCACACTATTAACGCTCCAAGTGACACACAAGGTGCCCTTTGTCATACCCAAAATGTAAGACTTCAGGGTGGAGGAATGGATCACATACTAGTGGACAAATTGATGGAGAGATAAAGGAAATTATGGTTGAATAGATGAACAGATGGATGACTGGACAAATGGATGGATGAAAGACAAACAAATAGATAGCCAGGGAAACTAATATCAGGCAACAGATTGGGAGATAAAGTTTTGAAACATATTTTTCCATACTGTTTTCTCCTTCCATACTTATCCAGACCTGGAAAACAGTCATATTAAACTCTAGACTTCTCACAACTTTGCAAGAACCCTGGTCAGATCAACACAGGTTTCACTTGTGGGGGTATGTGGCAGAGGGGAGGAGGAGTGCTAGGCAGTGAACAACCAAAATGAATATTCTTACTGCTGGCAGGGCTTCTCTGATGTCTTCTCCTCTGTCAACGCTAATTCTGTGTTACTCCCTGGAGACAGAACGGTTGTAGTAACTGCTGGACAAGAAAGGGATTCTAAAATGGAAGCATGGTTAATGTTAAGACAGAGAAGTTTAAAAGGTTGAAAGCAAAAGTAGCAGATTTGTCCTGCATTGAATTGAGATGACAACAGCAACAACGAACCAGCAGATATTTCTTCACACTTTGTTGCATCAGAGATGTTGGTACTGTCCTCAGGTGTAAGGGAAGAGGCAGAAACTGGTGAAGACGAACCAGATGTACCCTGTGTACAAAAAAGAAAAGCGTCGGTCATAACATGTTCATAATACTAGAGCTAATACTTTAAAACAAATCAATCTGGAATTACCTTGGGTATCTTATTCTCCTGGGTTGGAGGATTTTCGGGTTTCTGAGGCACTGAAGCCACTGAAGGCTTCGATTGAGGTGGCTTATCTTCTGTTGGAGCTGACTGCTTCGGCAGCGTTACATTTGCACCAGCTGTTTTTGACAAAGAAAGGATAGTAGTGGCGGGCTTGGGCTGAACTCCAGCCAAGTTGGTTTTGGAAGAAACTGGTTTTGAAGAAGCTGCAGATGTAGGCTTTGACTGAGGGGTTGGAACGGTAGGCTTGATTTGTGTTGGTTTTATCTGAGGCTGAGCTGCAGTGGTGGACTTTGACTGAGCTGAAATCTGTCCAGGTGTGCTCTGAACTTTCAGTTTTGCCTGGTTAGGTAGTTGTGGTGAATCCGTTGGTTTTAATGAAGGTGTGGGACGCTGAGCAGGGATCCCGGGGCGAGGCGGTTGTGTGGGCTGATTTGCCTTTTTTGGAGCACCTAGCAACATGTCGTCATCATCTAATTCAAAGTCATCTGGCGAGTACTTGGGTCTGGGTTTGTACGGCGTGTACTCTACAGGCTTCAGTTTTTGAGCTTTAAGTCCATTGGGCATAGGAGGAGGAACTGCTGGCAGAGTCCTCTTGGCTGCAGACCGGGTCACTTTCGGAGCAGGCCCTGGGGCGGCTGCAGCAGGTTGAGATGCCTGAGCCCTGCTTTGCCTCGTGCTTCTACGAACTTCAACAATAGGCGGTTCCGGTTTGGTAGTTTCAGCTTTTAGTGGCTGAACTTTGGCTGTTTCTTTCTTAGAAAGCTCAGTTCTGGTAGTTTCTGGTTTAGGGGGCTGAGTTTGAGAATTTTCTGTTTTAGTTGGTTCCGTTGCAGCTGGCTCAGCCTTAGGGGACTCTGGTTTTGGTGGAACAGGTTTATTGGCAGGGGCAGGGCTTGCGGGGGATGTTATTGATGGACTCGTCGCTGGTGGAGGAAGTGTAGCTATGGGACTCATTAAAAAACCGCCAGAAAAAGGCGCTTGCCAGTCAATGTCTGAAAACATTTGATTTGCTTGATCAGATTTTAGTTTCTTCACACGAGCCCAAGACATTTTCTCCCTTTGCAGCTCAACCTGCCTGAGTCTCTGATATCGGGTCAGCTTCTTTTTTTCATGGGCTTTCAGTGGCACTGAAATCTGCGATATAAAGAAGCGTCTTTTCTGAGGCTCTGTGGCTGGTTTGGGTTCAGCCGACTCTGCTGTAGAGGGTTGGACAGCAGACGACTCAAGAGCAGGGGTCACCGAAGTGGAGTTCCCTTCTGGTCCAGCAGGACTTGCAACATTATCTGGCTCTGCATCTTGTGATGTAACTGCTGGTTGTTCCCTCTTGCTGGCTTCAGCTTTGGCAGCTGCTGCTACTGCTGCTTGTTTTTCTTCCTCTATCCTCTTCAACAACATGCTGTCTGTGGCAATGTCCTCTGCAATTTCTTGACAGAGCGCCAGGAGGTTCAGTTGCTGTCGTTGTGCCGCTCTCTTAGACTCTGCAGCCTTTTGTTCGGCCAACGCCGCAAGGCGAGCTTTGGTTCTTGCTTGTGTATTCATTTCTTGTTTTTTAGGTTTTTCCACCTCAGGTAGCTTTTTATCATCTTCAGTTTTTTCCTTCAAAGTACTGCTAATTACATCTTTATTTTTATTTACTACCGTCTCCTCGGACTTTGGAGGGTCTTCAGAAGTTTGTTTGGATGGATTTATTATTTTAACATCATTGTCTTCCTCATCCTCCTCTGCCACAACAATTTCTCGACCAATCTCAATATCCTGGAGAATCTGTACTTCTTGTAGCTCCAAGTTACAGTCAGCATTCTCCATTATTGCTACATTGCCATCTTTAGTTGAGGGCTGAGTATCAGCGTTTGACATTTCTGCATCTACACAGGTATGGTCTTCGGAATATTGAACACTGTGAAAAACATCCAGAGGTAAAACTTCCTCTGTACTGGCTTCAGAATCATCTTTAACCTTGTCAGTTGCTTCATGTATCCCCATCTTCTGGGAGCCATTTAAAATACTTTGATTTGGCTCTTTATCCAGCAATCCGCCATCCAAGGGAGGGTTTGACAATCCTGATTCAGCTGCAGCCTGAGTCAAGATATCCAAGTGAATTTCATTCTCCAAAACCGGTTCCAAGATCACATACTCTTCGGATGCACCATCTGTTATCTCGACTTCACTGTGGGTTTGAGCGTCCTGAAGTCTAGCATTTTTTTGCACCTGCTTGGGAAACTCTACTGCACTAGTGCACTCTGGAATGGCACTTCTTTCACTTTTTTCTGCAGCATCATCCGACTGTCCATCTGTAGCACTGATGTCAACACTTACAATGTTTGCTGTTGTGTTATTCTGCTCCAACTGGGCATGTGTGGGATCTTGTACCTCCCCGGTAGTTTGAACCTCCATTTCCTCCAAAACCTGGCTGTTTGAAACAGTAATTTCGTCTTTGTCCTCTTGCTGAGGGTGAACAATTCCTAATTTGACATCACTGACTGAAAAGTTTGCTCCATCACCCACAGTGAGGGGGATTTCTGTGTTCTGTATGTCCAGAACAGAAATGCTACCACCTAGCTCAATCTTTGTATAAATTTCACCACCACTGTTGCTCTCTGGACTACTAATCGGTTCATAAACAACCTGGTTTTCATTAAAATGGACCTCCGTTTCATTAGCTGTTCTAATCTCATCTTCTGATGCCTGAACACCACCATACTCATCTTGTTGGGTACAAACCAACACAACTACTTTGCTCCCATCAGCTTCTTGAAGATTACGAACAGGTCTGTCAACACTGATTTCATCAATTAGTTGTCTTCTTATGTTGTCTTCTAATGAGGTTGTTGTTCTTATATCCTCAACAGGTTCTGTCTTCCTGGTAACTTCAAAGTTAGGAACATGAAGTGGTTCCTTGTCCAATATGTGTGTGGTGTGTTCGTTGATTTCTTTTGCCATATGGTTGTGGTGTTCTGCTGCAGTTTCGAGAGAAGAAATCTTGCCCATCTCTGCAGACGTTTCCATTTTAGTTTCAGTCTCTAGAACATTCTCAAGTAAAGAGGTGACCTCGTTTTCATTTCCATATTCTTCGGCAACCTCCTTGCCTCTTTGCTGTTGATGGTGAACAGATTTCTCAAAATGAATCTCAGCAGAGGTTTCTGATGCATGCATGTCTGTTACAGAAGGTCTGACAACTTGAGCATTAACAGAGATAAAGTCTAATGCTCTCCCAGCAGGGGAAGAGGCTTTTTCTGCTTGAGAGTCTGCTGGGAGTTCGCTGACCTCATCTCTCTGGCTTTGGATTTCTTCCATAAATGACGGGTGAGAGATCCCTTCAGGCAACTCTGATTTCTTTACTTCCATAATACTCTGACTTTTTCTGGTAGCCTGGTTATCATTTTCCACACAAAGATCAAGCCTCTGGATCTGTGTTTCAAGTTGTAACAATGAAGCTGAAATTTGGGTGTCTGCAGTGAATTCAGTGACATGCTGACCTCTCTGGCTATGTTTTTGTTCTGTAAATGTTGGTTGGGAAATTTCTTCCTGTTCCTCTGTCCTCTGCATTTCTACCTCTTCTGAAACATCAGAACTTCTAGGGCATTCTCTGACATCCTCTTTATCGTTTCCATGACATATTTCCTGTATTATTGTTGTTTGAATTTTCATTTCATTTGGGCTCTTGGCAACAGTGACACATTCTTCAGAAATCTGATTTTCATTTTCATCACTCTCCATTGTGGGAAAACTTTCTGGGGACTTTTGAGATATATTCACAAGACTTTTCTGAGTGTCAGTTTGTCTTTGAGATGTTTGTTGAAGAATCTCTTCAAGAGGTACTGCTTGTATTTCCATTATGTTCTCAAAAATAGCAGTGCATTTTTCAACAGCTTTAGCCTCTCCTACAGGCTCGGTTACTTTAATGCTCACCTGGTTGTGTATTTCAGGAGGAGCTGGTGAAAAAGACAATCTGAGGTCCTGTTGAGCTTTCTGGCTTTGTGTTTGCATGTTAGCCGTTGGTTGAGAAATCTCCTCCAAATACTTGGGTGTTTGCATTTCTATTAGATTCCCAGCAATAACAATGGGTTCTTTGAAAGTCTCGTTCTCATTTTCAATGCTCATGTTTGAGTCTTCAGTAGGATGACTTGCATCAAGGCTCTTCTGAGATTTTGTTTCTACTACCATTGTTGGTTGAGAAATTTCCTCAAGAGGTTGTATCGTAACCATTTCAATTTTATTCTCACCTACGCCAACAAATTCTTCCACTGCCTTGGTCACTTTTTCACTACCCTCATTTGTGTCACTTGCAGACTGAGTTCCATCAAAGATCTGGTGAATTTGTGTTTCAGTAGTAGAATTTGAAGCAAAGCTCTTTACTGCAGAGTCAGAGCGAGTTTCCATCTTATTCTCTGCAGCAGTTGCAGTCATAGAATCTGCAGTTTTCTCAACATCCCGACTCATTTGGTTTTGCATTTCCACAGCTGGATAGTTTGCACTCAAAACGTCAGTTTCATCTCGACTTTCCTCTTTCTGCATTTCCATTAATGATGTGGCTATAAAAGCCTCTGATGCTGACGTGCATTGCATTTCAGATTGTATTGGATTATCTTCTACAGTCACACATTCTTTACAGCTGGTTTTGTTCACACTTTTGTTGTCAATCATCACATCATCATGAACTTCATCAACATTATCTCCTGCTGTTTGTTTACTTACATTGAGAGTTTCCTGCCTATGTGCTTCAACCACACAGCCAATATTGAAACTCTTCTCTGAAGTCTCCATGTCAAGTTCTGTTTGATTTTTATTGCTATGCAGTGAAGAGGTTGAAACTAGAGTCCCTTTTGTTACTGCTGTGTCAACTTCCATTTGTACCTGTGTTACAGTCACAATTTCCACATTTACCTTGTTGTAGTTTTCAACTAGAAGTTCAGCTGATATGTCTGGATTAGGTTCACCGACATTCGGGCTTTGCATTTCTTCTGTATGGGCAATGTTACAGACCTCCTTGGGTGAGCCTGCAGCCACTACCAGAAGAGCAGCACCATTTGTATTCTTCTGTGCATCGCTGGGTATCTCAGTAATAGGTTCAGTAACTGTTTGTGTTTCCATTTCTTCCATTGGAGGAAAGTTAGAGACCTCCTGGGATGTGGCTACAACTTCTTTATCAGGTTCTACTTGACTCTGAGCAGTATCAGGAGCACATGTAATATCTAAGCTGCTCTGGTGACTTGAAGTTTTATGACTGTCATGACCTTTATCTGGTGTGCCAACATTGGGTTCGCTGACCAGGTGGGTTTGCATTTTCTCAAAAGATCCAACAGTTGAGAATTTTAATGTCGGACCAACTTCTACTTGAGTCTGAGCTGCAGAATTTGCATTTTCAAAATCTTTCTGTACTTCCTTTGGTATATCAGTGGTAGATTCACTGACCAGCTGTGTTTGCATGTCTACACACTCTGCAACAACTTCTATCGGAGTCCAAGTTGCACAGTTTTCTTTCTCCAGGTCTTTCTGTGTTTTGTTGGGTATGTTACTATTACTGACCAGCTGGGTTTGTGTGTCGTCTATTGGAGGATAGTTAGATTGCATCTGTGATGTGGCAGGAATTTCTGCGTCTGCTTGCAGTTCACTCTGATCAACATGAACACATTGAACACTATTCCTCTGGTATTCATCAGGTATGTTGTTGTTAGATTCAATGGCCAGCTGAGTTTGCATTTGTCCTACAGATGCAGTTACAGAGACCTCTGCTGATGTGCCTATAATTCCTCCATCAGCTTGTTTTTGACCAACAACAGAAACACATATATTGTCCCTGGTTGTAGAATTAGCATTATCCAGATTTGTATGACCTACATCCCGTATTTCAATAGTGCACTTACTAACCATCTGAGTGTGCATTTCTTCTACAGGTGCAATGTTAGAGACATTCTCTGACTTATTCACTTCAATTAGAGTCGGAGAAGCAAAGCTTGTAACTTCCAGATGTTCCTGCACCTTGCTGCTAATGTCAGTGGTAGGTTCCCTCATCAGTTGCTGTTGCAACCCCTCTGATGAGGCAGCTTCTAATTGAGTCTGAGCAGAAAAGCATGCAACATCTTCACTGCTTCTAGAATGTGCATTTTCCAGATGTTCATCAGACACATCAAAGGGGGATTTGCTAACAATCTCAGTTTGCATTTCTTCTGCAGGTGCCATGTTCGAAAGCTCTTCTGTGACATCAATTTCAATTGGAGTCTGAGGAGCACAACTTGCATGCTCTGGATCTTCCTGCGCCTCGTTGATCATGTCAATAACATGGTCATTTACCAGTTGGCTTTGCAACACCTCTGGTGATAAAGAAACAGTCTCTCCTGCAGTTACTAACTGATATTCATTGGTTATGTCAATCATGGGTTTACCGACCACTTGGGTTTGGATTTCTTCTACAGGTGCCATGTTACAAAGATCTTCTGATGCAACATCAACTTCAATTGAAGTCTGTATGACATTGGAAATGTCTGTTGGTGTTACCAGCTGAGTAACGGTAATAGCTACAACCTCTGAATTTTCTTCTCCTTGACTCTCAGCAGCATTTACAGTGATCCCAGTATTTTCCTGATTTTTATTAGCTTTGTCACTAATGGTAGGTTCACTGACCATCTGGTTTTGCATTTCTTGAATAGATGCAGTGTTAGAAACCTCATCAGGTGTGACATTAACATGGATTTGAGTCTGAAGGGCCCACTTTAGACTAACCGAATCTTTTTTAATTTCTTCAGCTATCTTTGTAGTAGGTTCCCTGATTGCCTGGGTTTGCATTTCTTCTATAAGAGTAATACTTGAGACCTCCTCAGATGTTGCTGCAGACAGATCATTAATGTTGATTTGAGCCTGAGCAGTACAGGGACCATCCTGACCTCTGTAAGCTTCTTCAGGTATCTCAGTTATGGGTTCAGTGAACAACTCGCTTTGCATTTCTTTGACTTTTGCAATATTACAGACCTCATCCTTGGAGTCTGTAGCTTCTTCAATATTTATTTGACTCTGAGCAGAGTCATTTGTATTTTCCAGATCTTTATTTGCTGTGTTAGGTCTATCACTGGGTTCATTAGACAGCTGGATTTTGGTTTCTTCTATAGGAGCAATATTTGACACGCCCTCTGACATGACCTTATTTTCTTTGTTTACTTCCTTGTGAGTCTCAGTAGCATTATTTGCACTATCCAGATCTTTGTGAGCTTTATCAGATATGGCAGTGGTGCATTCACTGACCAGCTGCTTCATCTGACTGTGTGATTGCTCTATCAGAGTCCTATCAAAGACCTTCTTGGATATATTAGAGGTCTGAATGTCCACTTCTGTTAGAGTCTCACCCGTTGTAGCAAAACATTCGGGAGACGTTGGATCTTTTTCTACAGTGGTAGATTCACTGACTTGGTTCTCCCGCACTTGTATTTCCGGTTCATGTTCTAAAAGCTTAAACACTGCAGCAGGCTGTGTTTCCATCTCACTTTGACCTTGAAATTTTCCAGAGCATTCAACAGTATTCACCTTTTCAGATTTATCAACTGTAACATGATCACGGTTCTGTGTAGATACAACTGTAGGAGGTTCCCTGACCTCATGGATTTTCTGCTTTTGCATTTCCACTGGAGTACTGGGATTTATGATCTCTGATGTAATTCCTATCTGTATTTTTGTTATATTTTGTTTCTCTGCTTCACTCACAGTCTCTTTGCTTGCCATGATTCCAACATTTTCCTGCTTTTGAAAATCTGTGGACGGGTTGGCAGTAGATTCCCAGATTTGTAAATCACCCATAACACTTGGATTTGAAGCCGATAAATCTTCTTTATCTTGAATCTTTGGTGCAGCAGCAGATTGAATGATCGTAACAGTCTCTTTGTCTACGTTTGAAAATTCTACTTTGGTCACGTTGTCTTGAATTATGTGATTCAGTGGAACGATAATATTTTCAGAAGGGTCCGCTGTTTGATTTTTATCGTAAATCTCCCGACAATAAGACTGAGTGTCACGGATCAAGCTATGATTCTGTTCTTCTGCAGGAAGATCAGAATTGGCACCAGTATAAGGAGACTGTAAGTCAACCCTTTCTCTGCTGCTTTCTTTAAGTCTTTCCTCAGAGTTTTCATGTGTTTTGTTCAAATCCTCATACAAGTCACCGTCTGTTCCCGGAGCCTTATGGTGTCTCTCTTCAGGATTTGATTCTTCTTTCAAAGATGTTAAGGGCTCTGCTTTTGTTACTTTTCCATCAGCCTGGGTTTCTTGTTTACAGTTTTCCATCATTGGAGGGGAATTTGTTTCGTCCGATGACACTTTGTGTACCTTTCCAAAACTCAGGCCTCCGCTTGTTTCGGGTTCCTTCTGCTCACCCTTTGTTGTTTCACATTTTAGATTGCACTGATTTTCTTCAGAAGGAGACTGATGGCTCAATAGAGAGCGGCCTTCACCTCCACAGCTAGTATTCACATCTTCGGGAAATGAACGTAGTGTTTCCTCTGACGCTGATAGTGTTTCATTAGCTACTCCCTTTAGGATTTCAGTGGACCCAACTTTATCTATTGTTTCCTCGCCCTGAGAAGAGGAAAAAAGTACATTTTCTCTTGAAGATGTTTTGTTTTCTTGGCTTTCAAATTCCAAAAGTTGTACTTCTTCAGCTGCCAAGTCAACCGTTTCTGTTTCAGACACCACCAGATTCGATTCATCAACTGAAGTTTCTTGCTGATCAGTATCTGATAAGCTTTGAGAAGATGTTGAATCTGAGTTTCTACCATAGTTGTGCTCGATCTGTACAGAATCGGATGATGCAGGTGATGAATCGTGACTCGTGTCCGGTGGATCAGACGTACCCTCCTCTGCTTTGCGTTTAGCTTTGACTTTGTTGGAATATTTTTTGATGCAGCGGGCCTTGTCTTCATCATCCCGCTCTCTGAACAAGTCCACCTTACACGTGTCGCTGCTCAGCTCCTCATCAGATTCTGCTGAGGCAGTCCGCTTCAGGGAACCTTTGGAGTTAGCTTGCGGTGAGGGAGCTTCTCCGTAGGAGGCACTTGTGGCTGTTTGAAGCTTGGCTTTTTTAAGAGGTGGGTCTGAGGGGGTTGGACTGGAATCATTTGAAGGAGAACTCTGTTTTAATGAATTATTTTCATCTTCCATAGAAGATCTTTTTTTCTTAGCTTGTTGGGTTTCTGTGTTGGGAGATTTGCTACTTGGTCCAGTTTTGGATTGTAAATCATCTCCATCCTCTTCCACCTTCCTCATCTTGGGCTGAGATTCAGGCGGCGACGATTCTCTCTTTGAGGCAGGCATTCTGTAGAAATAGAAAAGCACAATGAGGATTGGACTACAGTGTTGTAAATTAAAAACAGCCGCAAATGAGCATCAATGTCATTAATCATCTGTTCATATCATTCTAGCTGGATATTTAACCATGGTAGAGGTAAATTCATCTTTGCTTTACGCTTTGAGTCCTGGCATTGTGCTGACTTTTAATAACAGCCTGTTCATTTTCAGCTTAATTTTAGCGTTCTTTATCAATGAGTTTTGATAGCATCAATTTAGAACACCCTGTTTTGATAAGTTCCAACCTCCTGTACAGAACTTTTACAATTAGATGAAATAAAATGCTGGCAGTGCTGTGAAAACTTTTTGAACAGTGGGCCAAAATTGATATGTTTCTGTTTCTATAAAAAGAAAAAGGAAAATAATTATAGTGCGTCATTTCCTTTTTACCTGCACAGTAATAACTTAAACATGCTACATGTAACAAAAATAATTACTGTGGGTCCAAAAAGGGTCTCAGACATTTGCCTCAACAAAAGAAAGATGTACAGATTTCTATCCTTTTTGGTTCAAATGTTCATCATTTGTTGGTCTCAACAACAAAAAGGAGATTTCTTCTACAAACCCTACTGTCTTAAGTCAAATTAAATGAACAGGTGTGTCCAAATCTGATCTGAATAAAAAGATGTTAGATGTCTATCTCTACTTAGTATGGAATTAAAATGATAACAAAAAATTACTAGTAAAATAAAAATCCATTGTGTTGCACCTAAAACGTTTACAACTAGGGACACAAACTTATCAATGAAAATCTTGTCATAAAAACATCTTAATCTGCATCAACTCCATTTGCTGGAGAGTCAAATTTGAACTATTTTTAAACTGTGGATTGAGACCACACAAAGACATTTCACCACAATAAAAATAAGTATTTTTGTCTCAAAGTAAAGATTTTTTAACCTAAGCTCATAGTAGCACTAGCAATTGTCAAACATGGTAACGGCTGCATCATGATGTGAAACTGTTTTACAACTAGCAACAGTAGTTCATTTCCAAACACTGAAACACGGACAAAAGGAGGTGGTCAAAAAGGACAACAATCCAAAACCCATAATAACTGTTGTTTGATAATGTTCTTTAAATAATAGCAGCAGGCATAATGAGTTAGAAAATGAGCTATTTTCTAACTCATTCAAGAGGTTAGAAAATAACCCAGAACATCTGAAGCACTGCAGACCTCACATATCTCAGTTAAATGTTCATGAGTCAACAATAAAAATATAGACAGAGCAAAACTAGCATATGGAAAGATTGTGAGGTAAAATCCTCTGCTGGCCAAAGAGTCAAATCATATCTGGCTAAAATTGTTTACACCACATCCATATTCTACAACACCTGGATGACTAGTCATAACTGATTTAATCATTTCTACTAAAACAGAAAATTACTCAGGAAAATGTCCAACCATCATCTTGAGAACCTTAAGCTTGAGAACATTTAGTTTATGCAAAAGAGCAATAAACCAAAGCACACTAGCAAGTGGAAAGATTTGAAATAAGAAATAAAAAAAATAAATGGGGGTTTTGGAGTGGCCTAGTCAAAGTCTGGATTCAAATATCATTAGCTTCTGTGGAAGAGATAGTCTATTCTCATACTAATGTAACCCCTCCAATAGAGTTAATAAGGTTAAGAATCCACTACTCTTTTGCCCATGAGCTTTTTCCCCCTGAGTAAATGGAATCATTATTTGAAAACTGTATTTTATTCACTACAGTCATTTTTGTCTGATATTACAATCTATTCTAAATCATTTAATTGGGATTTTAAAAAGGTAAACAAGGATTTCTATATGCGTGCAAACACTATTCTCCAAGCAATTTACCTAATGCAACTTGCTCTTACAGTTATTGATAAAAACCGACTTTGAGTTATCTGGTTCTTTGCATTTTAAATGTAATGTCTGCTAAAATAACACATAAACATGCAAAATCTCATTGCCAAACATGCATTACACCATAGACCTGCAGCTGATGTTTATCATGCATGCAACAAGGCAGGCTAATGGTGGACACAAACAGATGCATTGGAATTAAAGTAACTGCTTAGCAAGTAACACGACGTACAATCTACATATCACCCATTTTAACAAATGCTCTAAAGGATAATCTAACGGAGGAGGGAGGCAGTTGTCAGTGAGAGCAGAGCAGGCAGGCAGAAATGTTCAGTTAGCTGATGGATAGCTAGAAGCTAACGCTAGCTGCTGCCAACTCGCAGAAAAATGAGCGCAGCGAGACTCACAAAGAACAAAACAGCAGCTTCACACACTGAGCACAGTTCCCACTGAGGCTTACCGAGCTCACCAACAAGGCAAAACCACCACACGTACCTGATAAACTCACTTTGATGTTTTCTTTCTTTACAACAGCTGTGTTTTTTTCTCTCCCTGTGAATAAAAATTAACTGTACTTCCGGAGAGAGTCCACGGATGTGACGCAGCCACGCTCTGCCTGCTCGCGCTCCAAATCTCAAGTTCTTGGGAGAAAACAAACGTCGTCGAACGAAGGCTCCGTTTTAATGTTTATTAATTTATTCATTCAGTAATGTGGCGTTAAAAGAAAGATTTGAACAAGTTGAGTCAAGTCAATCTTTTAAAAGAGGCAAAATTACAACTATGTAAGAGCTGAAAAAAATAAAGCTATTCAAAAACATGTTATAAAAAAATAAATAAATGAAAACTATCTTTTCACACAATGAAAGAAAATACGTTTGGTTCATTGTTTCTTTATAGCAATACATCTTAAAACATTGTATGTCCCCATGAAAAGTATAGTATTGGAAAATGGCTTTTCTCTCACTGTAAAAACAAGGTTTTACATTTCTGGAGTCAATCTTAAAAGATAGAAGTTGAGAAGGGCAACCAGTAGATGTTCAGAGGGTGTTCACGCCACAAAACAGCAGCAACCTCTATATCAAACTTGAAAATAACAACTTTGGGGGCTTTGTCAACAATAAGACAAACTACAAAAATGAGGTGAAGTTACACTATGGCTGAACAGCAATGAATGAAGAGGCTTTCCTAAATTGTAAGATTTAATGCAATCCAAATGTTGTGGGTTCAATTCCAGCTTCCTGCTGCTACCTATCCATGTGGGCAACTTGCCTACCAGTCATCATACATGTGAGTGCGGTTGGTTGTAGTATAAAGCACTTTTAAGAGGTTGGTATGACTAACAAGAGCCTGAGCACAGAGCTGGTGACAACTTCATGACATGGTGTCAGAACAATTATTTCATCTTGAAAGTGAACATGAAGGATATGATTGAAGATTACGGGGAAAATCAGGACTCTGTAAACACCATTTCAATCATGAGGGAAGTAGAGACATGAATAACAATATTCATCTAGAGACCCTTTGTGTGCACAGCCATTGGCATCTATTATAACTTTTCAAAGATGGTTTGATGGCTTGGATGGTTTGAGTTACTGCAATACGAAATCTTCCTTTTGGGTTATTTAAATTTTTGAATGAAATTCGATTCTGGTTGCTTGCAAAAAATACCACCTTAATTTACACAATCCTAAGATTTGTAAGGTGTGGTTTTCCACCCATCTTTCTAACAATTTGGTTTCTGCAGGTTCAATATTTAGCCATAAATGGGCAATTTTTATTCCTTAAAACTTGACAAAAACAGACTGAACTCAGGGAATACATCTGAAAAAGTGTGAAATTTTAATACATAAAATGTGAAGTTTATATTATGGTCATTGAGTAGCCAATAATGTTATCGAGTCCATTTGTTTGCACACATATTCTGCTTATTGAATAAACATTAAGGAGTAGGTTTATTTTTCTTTGTACTAGATATTATGAAGCTATTTTATGGCATATTTTCCCATCACTTTTATTAAAAAAATAAATGTTACACAGCTACATTTGCTCCTTGTTGTTCTGCAGCTCAGACAAAGTCTTCAGTCTGTGTTCATTTTATCCTGCTCAGGATTTAGTTACCTGCAGAACAATCAGATCCAAACTGAAGACAGAGTTTGAATGATTTTATTCTTCTTCAGCAAATAACATTAGTGGGAAGCAAAACAAAGCACATCATTTTACACTTGTTATAGTTAAATATACAGCAACTGAGGGAAAAGGGATTTTTATTGATCAATGCATCGAGAAGAAAAGGAGAAAAGGAGACAAACAGGATCAATAGTTGCACGCGCCTAAAGCTGTTACTTTTTCATCTCAAGTATCCCACTTCCAGGTCCTCGCCTCTTTGCACTGCAGATGTTACAAAACTGCAACCCAGGAATCTGAGAAGAAAGGACAGTTACAGATAAAAAAAAACTGAAAGAAAAACAAATAATGATATAATGCAAACTTAATAGATTCCACCTACAGTTCCTGAAGATGGTAAACACTCCTTGTGAAACATGTGTCTGCAGTGAAACACCACCACACTGAACGGCTGGGCCATATCTGAAACACAGACAGAAATCCAGGCTAGACAAACAATGTTAGCACAGCTGGATGCAGCTGCAACAACGTCCCGTTACCTGAGGGTAGTATGGTGCTGTGACATGACTCACAGATGTTCCCTTCTAAAACAACCAAACAGAAACAGTATTTTTATGAGTTTAGGTTAACATCCATTATCTCCACTTCATCAGTATAAAGACCCACCATCGACCCGGACTCCTCGCATCTGTGTCCGATGCATCTTCTTCAGCAAGGAGAGCGAATCGGCCACAAGAATCTTTTTGCATCCTTCCCGAAGAAGAATCTTGGAAACGGGTGGAAAAAAAAAAAGCTGATTTAAAGATTATTACATTAAGAAATATCCATTATGAAATTTCTGTTTTGGATCAATCAGAATATATTAATTAAAAACAAACTCAAAGCAAACCTTCTGGATAGAACTTCTTTTTTAATAAAAAATATTTATATAAATATTTACTGTACCAGCTGTAGTAACAGTAAATAAAGCTTGCAAAAATATTCAAGTGCCTTGAGCGTTTTTGTTTGTTTCTTTTTTTTTTTTTTTTTTACATTTTTCCATGTTAAAACCACAAACGTCAGTGTTTTATGTTCTCTGATACCTGTGCACAAATTGGAGTGCTATGTGTTGCCTTGAGAAATCATCTCTATTAGTAAATAGATTCCACTTACATGTCATTCATTTTAGGTATAAATACAGCAGTTTTTTTTATTTTTTAATAAGTTTTCTTCTGCTGTTCTTAAAGATGTTAGTGTTTAAGAAGCAAATAAAAGACGAAAGAGCTGATCAGATGAGATGCAAAACTAAAGGTTTGGGTCTATATACTAAATGTAGAGGAAACCAAATGCTGGACATCACCCTGAACACACCATTCCCATTGTGAAGCAAAGCGGTGGCAGCATCAAGCTGCGGGAATGGAACAAAGAAGCTGGTCAAAGTTGACGGGATGATAGATTGAGCTAAATTCTGGTAGAAACTGATGGAGGCAGTAAAAGCCTGGAGACCTCCATGTCCAGGTAAAGCTGGTGAAGATTTACTGCACAAAACTAACAACTATAACTGCAGCAGAACGTGGTTCTACTTAGAGCGGCTGAAAAAAAATGTAGGTAACACATTTTAGATTTTTATATAGCAATCCAGAGCTTGGTGGTCATTCACCACATAAATCCTGATAAAATTGAGTCTGTGGTGGTAACATGATAAAATATGAAAAAGTCTGAATAGTTTTGCAGTGGATCAGATAAGAAAGTATATATTGAATCATAGACAATGTTTGAACATTCACTTATTCTTTTTTGCAAAGAAGATTAGATGAAGCAAAACCTGGACAAACCTGGAGGTTGTAGTCGTGGAGAATTTTCACCAGTGAGTCTCTCAGGTTTGGGATCTCCATCCCCTCCTTTATGCGTTTGATGAGCAGAATGGGATCCACATGAGTGCCGATGTTATTGAGGAGGCCAGTGATGAAAGCTGGAAATTAAAAACACAGCATGAGAAGAAATAAATCGGTTGAGCTGGTAAAAAGGTGGTTAAAGCTTCAATTAAGAGCGGTGGAGGTGGGACGTCTTACGTGGCTTGTCGATAGAGTAAGATATGAGATCCTCCCACAGCTCTGCGTCATCCTGCTCCTTAGCAAACTCTATAGCTTTGTCCACATCCTCCAGCTCCTCCATGATCATCTGAAGGGCTCGTTTACAGTTCCCCATCCTGCCTGCGAGCAACAGAGTGGATTAGTTTTCTCATTTCCAACAACAAACATGTTCATCCATCAATACTCACTGAGCAGGAAGACAGTCTCCTCTACAAAGTTCCTCTGCTGACAAATCTCAAGAGCCTGAGCAATAAAGTCAAAATAAGACGAGGTTATGAACTGTTTTTTGCTAACTTCACTAACCTTAACATGTTCCAGAGCAGGGTGTACCTTTTCAAGAGGGCAGTGGGTGCTATCTCTCAGAAAAGGCAGGAGGTTTGGTCGGTCGTACTCTGCATACAGACCGATCTGTCTCTCGTGGTACTTCTGGCCTTTGTGGTGATCCCGCTTGAACAGTTTATGGAGGTACTGGGAAGGGGAAAGAGAGACAAAACCTTTACTGTCTGATTAAAGTTTGATTCTTCAGACTTCAACAGTTAAAAATCAACTTACCACATGCAGCAGCTCAGGCCTTCCATCTAGCTCCACCACCACCTTGTCTATCTGTTGGAAGAAATAAGGAAGAAGACGTCAGCAGAGGGCGCACTTCTGTAAAGAACAGAAGGATTCAAAACCGCCAAGTGGACTTACAGATATCTTGTCTTCATTGTCGAGAAGCATATCAACAGCTTTCTAGCAACATAAGATTATACATTATGTGAACAGAACTGTATGCAAAGTTTCTGAGAAATAATAAAGTTATAACATAAAAAATGTCATAACAGTTTCTACTCCTAATGTGACATATATCCTGGACCTGAAAGGAAAACAAATCAGTTTGCTGGAAAAAATGGAAAAATGTGAATAAGCTGCAATAATTTGCTTGTATGAGCATGCACTCCCTTATACTCATACTCAGCTTAAAACAACTTTAGATACTCACTCATAAAATTCAACTCCACAAAGTACTGCAACAATTTAGTAATTTTTCATTTTAAGAAAATGTTTCATGTTGTCACACACAGAGCACAATCGGCATTTTTTGGAAACTCCTGCAAAATTCTCTCATCTTGACATTGCTTTTGGAGAAGGTTTTTGTAATATCACTGTTGTCCCATATTTCCTTCAGTTTTTATTACAAGCTATGTATTTTTAAACCCTTCTCTTAGCTGATATCTTTGCTCAGTAAAGTTATTTAGAACCTTACTAACCTATCTGCACACGATGGCTTTAGCTAAAGGATTCAAAAAGAAATGTTTCAACCAAGCTTTAGTTTAAACATGTCCAAACTAATTCATGCAGCTTATCACAACTTATATAGATATTTAAGGTAAGTTGGGTAAGATACATCTTAAAATAAAAGTGGAAAGGTTACAAAAAACAGTTGATGTGCACACATTTGAGATCTGATTAGATATCAGCTTTGTCGTCTCACCTCTTTGTCAAACTCCATCAGGAGGACAATCTTGTCCTCGATGGAGGAGAACAGGTTGTGTTTGTGGATCAGCTGATAGACGTCCTTATGCCTCAGCCTCAGGTAGATTTCCAAGGCTCTGTCGTAGCGCTGGTCGTAAGTGTACCTGAGGTGGCATCACACCCCAAATGGAAAAGTGTTAAGAATTTTAGCTAAATGTCTAAAATGGTGGATGTGTTAGGGTAACTCACAGTTCGGCCAGCGTGGTGAGCAGCGTGCTGTTGGTGGGATCTTTCTTTAGGTGATCGTTAACGGCCTGAACAATGGCCATGTTGTTGTACAGTTCTCCGGGCCATTCCCGGATCAGTGTAGCAAAACCCTTTTTGAGAAAAGAAAGATGAAATAGAGAGAGTAAGTAAGTGATCACTGAAATGCATCATTTCACAATGAAATAACCAGAAGAGAAGACAAAGCACCTCATAATCACTTTTTAGAAAGTCGTGCAAGATCATTTCATAAATGGCCGGTCTTAGACGCAGATCTCCTCTCGGTAGATATTGACTGATAGCCTGAGGGTAAAGGAGAGGTTAAACATGGAGATGACAGCAACTTAAAAAAATCTTTTGGTTTCTTTGAAATAAATCAGTCCTACCTTCAGCTGTCCAATGGTCTTAAACCTGTACACCTCATTCTCCCACAACTCCATGTTTTTCCCAAGAACCTTCTGACATTTTCTGCAAGTGAAAACACAAGCAAAACATTTCATAACCACAACAATAATCAGAAAATATTGTAGGTCCTGATATACAGATTCGGCCTGAAAAATGCCCAGCCTCAATAGAATCTCCATCTCAAATAAAAAGGTAGATGAAAACTTGAAAACAGTTTGATGTTCCAAGTTTGGTGAACTGGTGAACCAGGCAAACATAAAGCACCACATATTACCTCCAAATGCCCAGGCCTTATTCTAGCTTATATGAATGAGGTCTTAAACTTAAACTTATTTTAAGTTTAGTCTACCAGTTTTACCCAGATAATGGGTCAAATATCCGATCAGACAATGACAATTACAGTGGCTTATGTATATATTTGTGCTTCTGTATAAATTTTACACTGTAAACTTGTGCATCCAACTTTTGTTTTTAAAAATCAATGAAGATTTATGTCCATAATTATTCCACTTTGGAAAAGGAACAGCTTTGACACTTCAATGAAACAAATCAGAGAATAACCCCCGCCCCTGATAATTTAATGTTTAAATATTTAGTAAATATACCCAAATTAACTCTCTTTAAGTAAAAACATTTAGATTCAGATTGATTAAACTGGCAAAACCTGTCTAAATTTCTCTCTTTAGAATATATTTTTGCATTTGAAAGAACATGCTTGTTTCTTTTTCCAGTGTAAACCTGCACCAAACTCAGTACTGACCTGGCAGCAGCGTCATAGTCTCTGTTCTCCACTAAGTGATTGATGTAAGCCATCCCTATTTTCTGAACATCGTGCCTCTTGATGTTTTTGAAGCTGATCTCCGCAGCCATCAGCGCCTCCTGTCTCAGACAAAGGATGCCAAATTAAACTCTTGACATTCCTTTTTAACCTTTAGCAGCCTTCGGGTAAAGTTCAGCAACACAAACCTCATATTTCTTCTTCTCCAGCAGCCAATCGATGTGGTCGTCCTGGTCTCGCTCTTTAGCCACAACGATGTCTTTGGGACTGATGATGTAGAAGAGTGACTCTCCCTCTGAATGCTCTGTTAATGAAAATACATTTATAGCTCTGCGTGCAGAGCATTACCGCTGACATTTGGTGGTCGATGTATAATAAAATCAGACTGCAGAAGAAGGCAGGGTGACATTTCTCCCAGGGCGAGTTTGATGTTCTCACCGAGGCGGTAATCCCTGCACTCGTTGTCCTGGTAAAAGCGAACACTCAGAGCATCTGAGGAGATCTCCTCGCAGCTTTCGGGGAGAGGCTGGATGATGTCGAGACGAGGCCGTGCACGATCCTCTTCATCCTGCATGCAGACGTAACGGGTTATCCTCCTAATCCTCTCTGTCTTTATGGTCTGTTAATGCACACGTTTGGTATAGCTTTACCATCTGGTTCATGGGGTCCTGCACAAAAAACAGGGTGACGAGCTGATCCGCCAGCGGCGCCAAACCACAGATGAAGAACTCCGTCTCAAATGCAGACACTGGAAGAAGCCGAATATTAGGAGTTACATAAAAAAAAGATCAGGTGGTTTAGAGTGCGAAATGTTAAATATTTCAATTCTTTGATACCTTTTCCTTGATTCTATTTAATAATTAATACTAAACCTTAGCTTTTATTACCTTTAGAATGATTAACTGACAGAATAAGATCATAAACAACAAAAGATAAATATCAGATCATTTGAAGGTATAGATATATTATATCCATATACTATCTTAGTGTACACAAAACCAAAAATAATGTAATAAATAAAACCCAAACATAATGTTTAGTTTTTTTTTTTTAGAAAACTAAACTACAACAAAAGAAAACAAAAAGAAAGAAATATCTTTTTGTAGAGGCAAAATAAATAGGGCCGTTTTCATAACCATCAAGCTACACTATTACAAAAAAAGTACTTTATGGATGTGATAAATACATTTCAATATAAATGTATTCTTGACACTGAAATTGTAATTTTTCTTCATTAGTTTAGTTGCATTAATCGTACAATCAACAACAACCAGACATAGATGCATCCACTAATTTCTGTACTCATAATTCTGTTCATTATGAAGAAAAATAAGGAAAATTTCTAAATCACACAGAACTGGTAAGAAATGTTAGGTAAACCTCTGTAAAACTTCAGCAGATATAGAATTTGCTCAACTGCTGCATGGTTCATTTACCTATTTCCACATAGCGATTGGGCAGATCCCTCATTTCAGTAGGATTTCGCTCTTTCACTGTACAAATCTGAGGAGAAACAACAAGACGAGGTTTAAACATGCAGCAGGTAGTGTCTGAAATAAGTTCTGAAATGAACAAGAAGCAGACCTTGATGGAAGTTCCCCAGCCGACGATGAGAGTAGTGTCGTCTTTCCAGCACAGGCTGCAGGGATACATGTCGGGCCGCAGACTCGCGTTATCTCGCAGCACATTGGTGATCCGCTGCTTGGTGCTAAAGTCATAGATTTTCACTCCCTGGAAAAAAATTTTCCAACATAAGCATCCATACAGTTATCACTGGAGGCTTGAGGTTGGTGAAGCTGTCGCTCACCAAGTTGTTGGCCCAGGCTATCAGGTTGACTCTCCACTTCACGTTAGTGATCGTTCCCTCTCCTTCATGCAGGACCACAGTCTTCCAGCGATTCAGCCAGTTTCTTTCATACAGGAGCAACTTAAAGGAGAAAAGCGGGTGCAGAGTCTACTGGACAGTGGTTGTAAAACTATTCATACCTCCTGAACCTTTCCACATTTTGACAATAAACCTTTTTTTGGATTTTAATGAGATTTTATGTGATTAACCCACATAAAGTAGCAAGCCACATGTTATCTGTTCTGCACAGGACATCATTTGTTACAAGAACCATTTCCAGGAGGACAAATAAACATAAATTTTCCAGTGCTGCCAAAAGATTTTGGTCTGGACTTTGACTAGGACATTTTAATGCATGAATATGCATTGACTATATCAAAAGAAAAAATTTCTTCTAAGTAATCATTTCTTTGAAATTAACATTTCCCTTTTACTTCTGGGCAGAAATCAGATTTCAGGTTTTACCAGCTTCAAATCAGCCTGAAAAACAAAACTTTATTTCCTCCTAAATCATATTGAAACCTATGTTGACCGCCAGAGTGCCTTCTTCTAACATGTCTGGTTGGTCCCCTACATGGCTTGTGCCAAACTACACAACTAAACTAAACAGGACTTCTTGTGAGTTTCTTTCAACCAAGTCTATCACTGTAGGTGGTTTGCAGTTATCATGTACTCTTGATTGAGGAGTATTGAGTTTGTTGTTCAAAGCTTGAGATTTTACAATCTTACTCCTGGCCTGCTGCTGTTTATTGTTCTCTACCAAATCTCTGAGACCTTCACAAAACATTTATACTGAGAATCAGCAACACACTGATCAGAGGTTGGACTAGACTTTTTAGTGGTTTGTCATTTTGACTGACAGTTTTCATAAAATTTACTAATTTTATGCGTTTTTAAGGCAGTTAATTTTATTAATTGGGTATTAAGAGTGTTTTTAATTATAAAAAAAGCTTCATTTTATTTACATATCTGAATTACCGGTAAGTATCATTTTGTTTTGGTCTATCACATAAAATCTCAAAATACATTAAATAATTGTAGCAACAGTATTATCAAAAGTGGAAGTTTTGATACTTTTGATATATAGAGGTTGTGACTTCAACCTCTAGAGCGCAGTAATGCAGTGGAACCTACAGAGGGCAGTAAATTAACAGCATATTGCACTGATGCAACAGTAGCTCAGCCTGTTAAGTACCACTAGAAGTCTCATAAATTCAATTCAAACTGTACATAATGACATAAAACCTGCTTTTTCCTTTTTGTGTGCAGACTTAATTTCACTTAAGAGTATTTTGGCACAAGGAAAATTAAGACAGATTGTTCATTTGACTCCAGTGAAGCAGGACAAGCTTCACGTTCACTAATGGAAGAAGTCATTCTGGATGCACATATGGGTCGACAAATTTTGCAAGCAGACTATGTGGAAGCCATAAAGGCAGTGTTGGAAATGTGTTGCATTAAAGGCATGATTTCACATCTCATAATGATGCCAACTGCTTCTTTTGGCTGCACACCATTTATTGGGGACAATGAGATAGGTATAGAATGAAGCATATTTCAAAATCAGCGTCTGTGTTATCATTACAGATGGAATTCATCTCCTGCACAGTCTCCGCATTGTCGGCATCCTAACTGTATAAAGTTGGACAAAAAGCTTCCCCCTCCCCCGGCACCCAAAAGTGGTGCAGATTTGTTACCAAAGAGGTAGAATTCGCTCTAATTCAGCATTTGGGCTATGTTAATAAACAGTTTGCTCTACAAAGAGATGATACGACAAAAGAACTGGGGAGACAAAATTGAATTTCCTTTGACAGGATGTGGCGCCCGTTGAGGCTTATTGATTTTCATCCCAGGCACCTTGTGGAGGCCTTCACAACATGGAAGGGAGAGGAATCAGCAGCAATTGAAAGAAAATGGCAAAGTAATGCTAATAATGGAGTTTTACGGAGAAAGTTTTCCTCACACTGCTGTGTAAATGTCAGCGCACCTTATTTATGATGCGAGATAAAAGCTCTATTGTACTATATCCGTTTTTAATACGCATATGGTTTTTCTGAGGAGGAAGAAATCAAATCTAATGTTCAAATTCATCTCACCCTATACATGTCTCCCAAAGACAACCCTAAGACTATGTAGCCTCTTTATAATAGCATCTATTTGCTGCGCTCGTAAAGCGTTGCTTTTGAAACACTGCAGAGAGAATAGCACTTTGTGAAAATGGGCGGCTGTGCCGAGAGCACTCCAGCAAAGAGACAGAAAAGTAAGAGCCTTTCACACTAGACAAAAGGCCCGAGTTCTGCCTTCCGAGCCGGGCCAAAGTCACTTAGGTTTTTTTTTTTTATGGGAATCGGTTTCACCCGGACGCAATCAGGAAGGAATTATTACGGCAGAAAAATTTCTATAAACGCTGAAAACTGTATGTAATGACCGCTTCGTGGGAGGGGGAAAGTACGGTTTAAACCTACCTTGTTGCCCCCGGTGACAAACTGCTTGTAGTTTGATCTGCTGAACTGAGGATGTAAAGCAACAACCTGCAAAATGAAAAGAGATTTCACCATCACTAGCATTCACTGCTTTTTCCTCTGATCTTAAGACTTTACAAACACAAACTTTAACATATTTAAAAACGTTTTTTAAGACTGATCAACGCAAAGTCGTGCATTTTTTGAAAAAGTACAGAGAAGATAATACATGGTCTGTAAAATGTTTTACAAAAACAAATAAAAAAATACATTTTGTGTGCATTACCATTCAGCATCATAAATAAAAAAAAACCTGCCTAAGAAGTCACCTAATTATTAAAAAGAGTTCACATGTGTGTAATATAATGATCTAAATCCACTTGAGACTTCAAAATAGCTGGACTTCAAATGTCTGCTGGAGCACTGCAAACAACCTCAGACGGTTTTTCAAAGCTTTATTCTCAATAAACAACATAATTTTAATACTTTTCCCAGTAAAAATTATGCATTTCTTTCTGCAAAAGCTATGACTATATTCTCGTAATTAAACAAAAGTTCTCATAGCATGGCCCTAATACTCTGTCGTACAACTCATACAAGGGATGATTGAAATAAGTCACCTTTTGAAAATGTTTTGTGTCTTTGGTAATTTCTTTATTAGAAAAGAAAGCAAAAACAAACAAACCAACAAAAAAAAATAAAATAAAATTGGAAACTGGATCTGGTGTGGAAAAAATCAGACATTTTATTTTTAAGTCACATTGCCTAGACCTAAGCTTGGGGTGTGAATACTTTTGCAAGATGATAAAAGAAGTTACAAGGCGGACAGGGGCGGAAACATACTTTGACAGGACAGTCGAAGCTCTCATGGAAGCCCTCTCTTGTGTAGAGGCCAAACACCTGAACCTGGAACAGAGATGAGCCAGCAGAAACACAAACGCAGAGGTGAATTACTGAACGCTTCTCCCTTAATTGCTGTCTCTGCAACTATCCAAGGCCAGCGGGGGAAAAAGTGGTCGGAAAAGACTGTGATTGGCGCCCTGCTCTTCCTCTGGGTCACCAATTAGTGGAGAAGCTGATTTTTTTAAACCCTGAAGGCTTTAGAACAGAAGTCCTAATCTTGGACTTGACCACTGCTTCAGTGTGCTACAGAAGGCCATCTGAGCACATTTCTCCCAAGACGGAGGAATATTATAAAACTTAGATGCTATCTACTTTTTCGCATTAATGATTACGGATTAAGTTAAATTTCAAAGGATTAACAGCAAAGTGAATTACTGGTGGTGAACAACTGCTGTTGCATCAGCTGTAATTGTCTGCTGCATTTTTTTTATGCGACAAGATCTTGTTTTTGCTGAACGTAGGGGGACAGCGCCATATCGCAGAGCATATCTTGACTGCATCCATGAAGGGTAGTGATAATGATGGAAAGAGACAAGATAACAGCAAGAACATGGAGATGACACCCATGGAAGGGCTGATGGCTGACTGACAGATCAACGCATCAGCATGCAATCCTTTAAACTGCTCTTCAAAATGCTGCGACAAAAATTTATGTGCGGATCTGCGTGGAGATAAAACTCCAGGTTAATGCTCTAAATGTGGAAGAATTGTCTCCAAACTTTCAGATCATTAACATAAAGTTTGAAGCTGATAAGAGGAGTTTAAAGATGGAAAACGACTGATTGGAAAGAAGCTGTAGGACCAAGAATCTGCAGCCTGCACTGATGGACAGATGGATCTCACCTTCCCGTCCTCAGAGCAGATGCCCACATTTTCACCGCTTTCATCCAGGCTGATCTGGTTGATCTTCACTGAACTCTGCAGATGGCACAAAATAGCATTTATCAGAGGCCATGAAATTTCAGTACAACCGACTAAATGTTTCTGGTTTTAATCACCATAAAAATAAAGAAATTAGTATATAAAGAAGCTACGGAAGCTTTGTGATTTGTTCACTAATAATGCTTTTAGATTACAAAAACAAGTCCAAAGTTATAGACTGTAAGTGTTTGAAAGATAAATTGTGATGATTACCAAATACGAGACTCATATTTAAAGCCAATAGCTTGAACTCTGAGGTTTCAGCTTCCTTGTTTCCTAGGAAATGATGGATATCTGGCAGCAAGTTAGACATGAAGCAGTTTAAAGCCTGAGTGCAGGAACTGTAATGTAAAACAGATGCTTTTGTGCTGATCAATTCAGTCCTGATTACTGATTTTCAAATTACATTCCTGCTCAAAGCTGATATAACAGCTGGCCTGAAACCAATAAGCAACATACTTTCTGTCTATGCACTCCAATTATGCTTTGAACGGTTCCTACAGGTCAAAGCAATAAAAAAACATCTTATCTCTTTTACGTTTATCAAAAGAAACAGAATAAAAATGTTTAATTTATTTCCCTGATTGACACCCAACTCTCGAAAGCTTTATGGTAACTGTGGGTTTTATTTGGTAAGTTGTAACAGAGTTAGGCAAAGTCCTAAGTATTTGAAGCACATCTCCACACAATTAACTAGAACAGCATAGGGAGATGCTATGAGGGGAATTATTAATTAACCAGCCTCTTCAACAAATTGCTCCATATGAAACATCGAAAAACAGATATAGTTATGAATCGGAGCTACCCTGATTCTGAAAAAACCTTAAATGATCTCACATTTACAAAAGGTTTCGCATAACCATCACACGTATATCAGGAAAACATTTAACTGTGAGAGCATGACTGAATATTATAATGATTATAATGATATAATATAAAGAAGTAACTCAAATTCTCCTGACTCCTTAGCAGCTCTAGCATCTGATCCACTAAACATATATGAGAAGTGTCGGCATCAAGGGCAGTGAAAGATACCCAACAGGTCAAAAACATTACAGGATTTGCATCCACAACACTAGAAATATGATTTGCTATTGAGTCTTGCAACCCAGACGTCCTTTGTAATTGTAAACCTTAATGCTGCGATGACAACAGATTTAATCTATTGCATTTATGAGGTAAAAATAGTTCATTTTGATTCTTTTTAGTCAAAGTTGTAAAGAGCCAATGTGATTGGGCTAAAGTGTCACACAGGCTTCCCAGGAACAGACAAAATACAAATTCATAAAACTTGGATTACATATTATTAATGTACTTCAGAAAGTTCTTTGGCATGTGAATATTGCACGCATCAATATTGCAATGATGATTTATTTGTGAAATATTGCGCAGTACTAAAAGGAATTGGGAACGCTTCAGTTTTTCTAAACCCTGGTTCTCATCGCTGCATGTTGTAGATGTTTCTCTGCTTTAACACATCTGTTTCAGATTAACAAAAATCTGTTAGGTAGCCACTAAATTAAATTATAAGCTGCTATCTTGGCTCTTTGTCAAAGAGATTTCTAATTTCAATTGGACTTCCTGGTTAAATAAATGCACACTTAAGACTGTTCTAAGTAAAAGTGACGGCTGTAAAAATTTTGACAAAATAGGCTTTGTATGAACTGTGATTAGCTTTTTACAAATGGAGTCTCTTTAACGTGGCAGAATTTTTCCGTCTAGCCTTTAAGTCACCAAGACGATCTGAATTTCTTTCTCTTTATACAAGCCGAGAATGTAAAAGGACTTGTGGGGCCCTCCAGTATTTAAAGGCGTCCCTGTAAAAAGGCATACAAAAACCTTAAACCAGCTGTTGTTATGGCGACTCGGTGACCCTAGATGTCACTTTAACTGCTGCTTATATTTCCAACAGCAAGCCTTTGAGATTCCCTCATCTTCTTACTCGCAGTGCGTGCCTGCAAAATGTTCTTTTTAACCAGTTCCAGTTAAACTTTTATGATTATGCCTTGGACTGTAGATATGAGCAGGTTTACTTCTCAGCTGGCAGATATGTGTTGTTGTTCCCATTTTGGGCCTTTATACCTCCCTACAAATGACTTAGTTAAGGATTACTCATGAAAACTCTGTTGACGCTCTGACCAACCTATAAAAATTAAGAACAACTTTTTAGGTTACAGTTTAACTAAAAATTATGCATACTCCTGGCAAGTTTATTTTATTACATTCTCTCAAAAGATAATAAAACTATATAAAACTTGTAAAAAGGGCATGCCAAAAATGATCTGTGCCATTTGTAATAATCAATGGGAAAAATGTTTATTGGCATCACAGCGATCAAACACTTCCAATGATTGCTGATTGCTAAAATACAACGTGGCAAAACATATAAGAACTTCATACTCACAACGTCATATTTCTGAGTGGCATTTCCTTGAATGTCCAGCAGGAAAACCTTTCCGAAATGGGTTCCTAGGGCAAGAAACTGAAAAAAAAAGACAAAAAGTGAGTCGAACAAGGAGATATTTAACAATTTTAAGAAGAAAAAAAGTTGGCTGTGGGAAAGGATAAAAAATATTTCCTGGAACGTGGTCATAGTGGGGATTGGGTGGGCTTGGAGGCAAAGCTGTGAAATTGCAGGGAGTGGAAAAGCCCTATTTATTAAAGCAGACAGTGTGAAATGGCATTTCCCCCCTCAAATTAAAATGCTTAAGCATAATAAATGCACTCTACATGCTCCTCTTGCAACCCAATCACCCTCTTTTCCAGGATTGACTCATTTCTTCTCCTGAGCAGCAACTGGTTTCTGTGTTTTAAGGCTTCAGCAGGGACGCATGTGTCCATATGGCTGTGGATGTGTGTGTGTGCGTGCAGGTCCACGGGGACAAAAAAAATTACAGAAACCGGGGGGCTTCTAGCATTAGATTAAGTGTGTGTTCTTCCAGCCCGGCCCCTGCTGCATGCCGTCTCCTAATCCCCCTCCCTTCCTGAGCAGCATGTGGATGTGCGGCGAGCCCACCATGCTTCAGTGCAGTCTATAATGAAATGCTTATATTTACAGGCACAGCTGAGCATGTCAGACAGAGCCCCCTGCAATCTCCCCAAATAAAATAACCAAAAATAAATAAATAAAAGGTTCAGCCTTGTGAGGCGGAGCGACTTTTAAAGGGATTTATCAGGATGGGAATTGTTCAAATGAAATTCCAATTCAGACACTTAAAATATGAGGCAACATAAGGCGGCATGTGCTGCCGCTGGCTTTGGAGGGTGTAGGGGGTTGTCACTGGGACCACACATGTAGCCGGACAGCTAAAGGTACACAAACACAAAAATAAAAAAACAGCTGGATCCAATTTATGATTTAACAAATGCAGTGTTTCTTTGTGGCTACTTTAGGTGTAGGAGACACACAAAAAAAGGCCTGGATCCTCAAAGCAGAAATAAATAAATGAAAATCAATTGTTGTTAATAAAACATCAGGTGAGGAGACGTAACTGGGCTTGACTTTTGCTCTGCTCAGGCGTGAGGGTGTGCTGGTGGTGCCACGACAGCTAAACATCACGCCAAGAGTGGCTCTCTTAAAAAAAAAAAGAAAAGGAAAAAAAAAAATCCTACATTCAGCAGAGAGTAGGAGAGGAGCAAAAAATATGAAAGAAGTGGGAAAAAAACAGAAGAAAAGACAATGGTGCCTTCTGATGTACCTCCCTGAGAGGGACAAAACAAGGAGGCTAGGTGAGAAAAGAATGGCCTGCCTCAACAGATCCAGCAAGAAGGGACGAAAACCAACTTTGAAGATGGCATCTCTCAAATGTGCGCGTAAACAGAAAAAAAAAAAAAAAAAAAATCCCCCCCGGAGATGATTGGACTTGAAGCTGAAACACTCTTGTGGGCGGTGGATTATCACCCTCACCTTGTCGTGGACGGTCATACAGCTGGCTGCGTCGGACTGGAGGATTTCAGACACCCCATTGGAGAGCCTCTCGTACTTCAGCTTGGGCTCCTCCTCACTGTCCTCCTCCTGGTGGAGACAGGAGATGGGTTCTCACCAAAACACGTTCTTAAAAGGTAGTCATTACTACAGGGTCACCTCTAAAACTTCTGAGAGCTTTCTTGGAAAATGGTCCATCATGCAGTGAGATGGAATATACAAAGTGTCCCCCATTTAGTATTTTGTGTTGAAAACAAAGATAAGTCAGAAGACGCTGCAGAAAATGGGGCTTGAAGATACTTTCTTGAAAGCTAAGTAGGAATGATAAATAATTACTTATAGGTAGGGCTGAATCAATTAATCGGATTAATCGTGATGAACTGATTATTGAAATAATCGTCAACTAATTTAATCGTTAACCTGAGTATACAGAATCGAAAAAAGGTAATTTTCTGAAAGAAAAACATACAGAGAGCAGTAATCAAGCCAAAATATACAAAAACATGTATACGTTTTGCACTTAAGATAATAAATATGTTCTACCCAAACCTCCACCTAGTTTGAATTCTATAAAAACATATGCTTCGTTTTAAACCCTTCTGTCATAGCTCAGGCTGAATGTTTAGGGTCACTGTCCTGAGGAAACGTGAATCTCCGCCCCAATCTCAAGTCTCACTAAAAGAGTCGCTAAAAGAGTTTCTTCCAAAATTGTCCTGTTTTCATCTCCAACAGCTCAGATCAGCTTTCCTGGAATAAATCCATTCCCACAGCATGATGGAGCCAAACCAGATTTCACCAAAAACGGATTGTTGTCATTTTTAAAACACCAATGTCAAACAGTAGTTAGTAGCCAATTAAATCAGTGAAATTGTTGGAATGTAAGGCAGGAAAGTTTAGTTTTAGTGTCTGTTCAAGCGTAGTAGAAAGAATGAAAACTATATATTCAGAAAAATTTGTTTTCTTATAATATGTAAGGAGAGGCCATGTTATCATTGAGCAGGAAAAAGTACCGTGGCTGACAGGTGCAAACTCGTAAGAAACGGCAAAACACTCTACAGACACATGAATGATGCAAACTCCTTACCACACAAACACAGAAAAACAAATGCAACAGAAAAAACACTGCAAATATTGAAAATACAATAAAAATACAATAAATTTAACACAGCATGTTATTTTCTTTACTTTTTCACAAATATTTTTATTCACCATATGAGAAATCTGCAAAAGTAAAGAATAATATGCTCCCTCACTGCAATCAACAGCAAGTACCACTGTATTAAATCAATAGGTTTTTAGAGGATAGTGTGCACACATCTACTTTTGCTTTAATTTGCATGAAATGCTTTATGAAAAAGAATCATCTCTCTTTTCTTGGTACTGCTCATCCCCAGTGAAATACATGCATTTATTGTTTTCATAAGACAAACTTAAGGTATTCTACTGTGTTACACTTTCCAGCATGAGTCCACATTGGAGGCCGGTCACAGCTTGAATATTACTCATAATTCAGTTTATAACCAATGCTGCACAGTCTGTGGCTGCCCAGAGGGTGCATCAACTCAAAACATTGTCTGCCATTATGTGCTTCTGGCTTGGAGGTGGGGGACAATAGCGTGGAAAAAATGTTATTTTCAAAAACAATCCTTCCCCACTCAACAACGCCATATCTAGGCTATTTCCTGTGTATTCTGGTTGTGAGATTTCTGATGCGAGGGCATTTGTCACGGGTTTCAAAGGCGTATCAAACAACAAAGGCAAACTTCATCCCCACAGAGAAAATACCCATTTTAAAAGTTTTGCTATCTCTTGTAAGTTGCTTTTTGTTTTTGTCAACTAAAGAACTGGGTTTTGTGTTATAATCGTTTATGCCGCTTTTTTGCCTCTTGTCAGTTTAAACACAACATGCTGAACCGTTCAATGTGACGACGTCAAGGATAACATTCTACCGAAGCATAAAACAGGACAGACGGATTACACTCGACAAAGATTGAGGAGATAATTCCTTCAATATCAAGAAAATAATGTGGCATGTAGCTAACCATCCAGCTGCGTTAAATATAACATGCAAGTCTGGACAGCAAATAGATTCAGAAGTAATGCTTTCAAGTGTAATGTAAAACAGAAATCATGTGAATCCAAATCCACCATCTTCACAAGAAGATGCAGAGATCTAAAAACTTCTGGCTCAACCCGACTCCCAAAGTGCAAGGAGAAGGACAAAGACCTGGTGAGGTGAAGACTCCAGCAAAACCTGAAATACTAGGAAACAGCTTTATTAACATACCAATAGAATTTGGCTTCTGGTCGTCATCAGGGTCATTGCAAAACCCTATACAGTTTGTATTTAAATTTTAAACATTTTGCAACAGAAAATAAATCATGCAGTCTGACAGGCTGACCTATCACCATTCAAGGGGATGGAGGGTGCTTTCACACCTCGCAGTAGATTCGGTTCAATTGGGAACCAAAATTGCAAATTTTGTTGCATTTTCAGCAGTTGCGGTTCGCTTTGAAACTGCAATGTCAAACGATTCAAACTCTTTAAAAACCTGCTCCCCCCACCCTCCACCAGTGGTGGCACTGCAACAAGAACAAGTGAAGAAAACGACACCAAAACCTTTGAAGAAAACACTAAGCACAATTTCCTTCTTCACGAAATTTAAACAAAAATAAAGTGGAATCAGATTTTAGCGGCTGTAGGATCTTCCTTTTGTCTTTGGCAAAAGACCACAAACCATTTCTCCCAGGAGCACTAGACAGGTATATTTTTTGCCTGCATTTACCCAGAATGCCCAGCACTACGGTCCGCTTATTTATGAATTTGGAGAAATCTCCGGCCTGCTTGGCATTCAAATATGCATGCAAACTGTGCCAGAGTTCACTTCAATCAAACAGAGACGTAGGTTTTTACGAGACAAAGTATTTGCTTTTTTTGGTCCACATAATAATTTGATTGTCCACTCATACCTCCCCAAACAAATTGGACTTTCTAGGCAAACAAACCAGAGTTTGAATAAAGTGGACTAAACAGATATGGTGTGAATGCACTCTAAATTGGCTTAGGAGTTAATCACTTCAAATGAGGTGATTTCAAGAAGAAATCACATCCCATATGTAAAAGTAGTTCTTTCTCAGTGATGCACAAGAAAATGCAAACAAGTCAAAGTTACAAGCAGAAATCACAGGGACTCTAAAAATATTAATTTCATAGTAAAAAAAAACTTAAGAGTAAATAGAAACCATTAAAAATTTATATATTTCCTTTTTCTTTAAATAAACTCCATCCCACAGAAAAATCTATATTTACCTCTCGTTGCAAAATTTGATGTTTATTTTTATTTTAAATCCTATAAATAGAGATAAAATTGTTGTTCCCTGAAAATAAGTAACAAATTTCCTAAAGTAGCTATTTATCAAAATTCATAAAATGTCTTTTCAAAAGGGGATGTGACATTTGAGGCTCTGATCATTTTTTTTTGGCTGGCCTGAGAGCAAAATGGCTCTTCAGAATATAATACATTTTCAGTCAGACTTAAAATAAGGAGAATTTGAAAATGAACTAAAAGAATTTTTCTCTGACTTTAAAGTGGATAAGACACTGGAAAATGTTTCTGTGTTACACACAGTTTATAATTTGTAATTGCTGCATTCAAAAGCAGCATTTATTAAAGCCTGTTTTATATTTTATGCAGAAACAGCAACATACATTGGATTATATTCCACATAATTTATGGATTTCCATACTTTTCTTTAGCTCACTGTGATTGCTTGAGAGAAACGTACATAACCGACCTCTAATAATTTATTTTATCTCTGCTTCCCGTGCAGAAACTTAAAAATCAGCTTCCTCCCTGGCTGCCGTGTAGAAGTCATGTTTTATTTAGTCCGTGTGTGATTCTCCGGAGCACAGGTGTACTGTAACATGCCAAAGTTCAGTCATAATGTTGAAAGATCTGGAAAACCATCTGTAATTCATGACTGTTTGACACCTCTCAAACTCTGACAAAGATCCTTCGGGGATCAAGCTGTGTTGATGTATTACAGTCCTTTCAGCGGACACAGAGCTTTATACGAGTTAAAAATCATCCAGGCTTGACAGAACTATGCACACCCCTCTGACGTTAACAATATGTTGTTGATGCATTTCTGTGCCGACATACTGGTGCAACTGCATGACATTTCTGCCTTGTGTTGTTTTTTCCCTCTCTATAAGCTTACCTTCATACCAAACTACTCAAACTCATTTCCCCTGCTTCTGTTTTTGAAAGAGAAAGAAAGCATCAGTACAAAATGATGTAATGACGAGCTTTACCTCAGATTCATCTGTGAATTCCCCACTCTGCTTCCTTTCCTGGAAAATAAAAACACATAGAGTTTCTTTAAACAAACAAACTTTTCATTGCCAGATTGGATGATAAATACTTGTGATTGTGGTCTAAATTTGAGAGAATTACAAAAATCTCGCAATAGCATAGCTACTGCAACTCAGATATGTGTCTTACGTACTCCAAATTAAATAAATAAATAACTGAATATTCCTTAAAAAGTCAACCTGCCATTTTAATAGAATAAACTCCGCAATGAAATTATGAAACTATACAATAATGCATCAAAATTAGCCTGTTAGCTTACCTGCTCCTCCACTTCCGCCATTGTGATGACTAATAGCGTTATGTCCAATCGTTATTTTATCTCAAAACGTTAAATGCATATTAGCTAAGAGGGGAAAACAATGGTTTGTGAAGAAAGCATTCAATATACCGTACAACACGATAATGTTTGTTGTCGAAGCTTCTTGGTCATCGGTGAAATCACATGACTGATTTCATACCGCTAAGTCTTATGGGTATTGGAGTCTTACTTTGGAGAAACGACAATAACTGCAGCAAATTTGTGGATGACGCGCCAAATATTTAGTAAGAGATTTTCCGTTTCGTTTCCATTGTTGTTTATTTTTACCTCTAAGCTTTTGAAGCTATAGTATTAATGCTTTCAAATAAGGCAAGTGTTGCCTTTAGTGTTTTGGACATTTTATTTCAAAGAATGACACACTAATAATGGTTTCAACCATCTTAAAATGCTCCAAAAAAGACATGGCTATGTAACTAGTGAGATGATTTCTCATTTCTCTAAGACAAAAAAGCTTGATAATTTTATTCTCATAGTTTTTGCCTTTTTTGTTTGTTGCCGCTCCCTTTAATTGTTTTCAGTTTTAGCACACTTAACTGGTTTAGGTAAATCAGATTAAGCGTTCTTTCCCAGCTGGGATTCAATTATTTCTATTTGCTACATGCCTGAATAGAGGCAATGTTGAAGAAAAAATGTAAAACTTTTCCACATGTCTTGGTTGTCCTTGGAGGCTTAATGTGACATTCATTAGCAATATAACCACACATCATGCTGTTCAGGAAAGAGATGGCTTCCATGTTACAGATATTAACATGTTGGGGTAAGAAGTGTGCACATCAATCTCAAAGTTACATGTAAATTTAGTCAGTAACCAATTTTGTACGAGGGTTAGGGTTTAACTGATAATGTCCACTTAGCCTTAGAGCTTCTTTCAGAGTATAATCGGATCCTGAAAGTGTGTAGTGTGGCCGCCATCCAGAAGACGGCGCTACTGGTGTTGCTTAAGCAGAGCCACCCAGTTGATACAAAAATCAAATATGGCGGACCAGCCCAGAAAAAGAAAAGCGAAAAGGTCGGTGGATTCCGTTATGGGCAAGTATGGGACGCAAAAAATGCACTTTTCCGGTTCTATTTTGAAATATAAACACTCAACAACCTACTTAAGCTGTCACCTTAATGAGCCAGCGGCGCAGCGTCAATAAACTTGTTTAGACTAACTCATTAATTGATAACTTACATCCTTAGCCCAAATCACTGTGAAAAACAAGAGGAAAGAAATCCCAACATTTACTCATGTCATACAGTTTAAAAGGCAAATTTCACATATGCTATGGAAGTAAGAAAGTAGACCAGGAACTTATCTTTAAAAGTGTGAAACCTAAAAATACTGTCAAGCTTGGTGGTGGTGGCAACATGCTGTGGTACTACCTGTGGTCCAAAACCACTTATTCATTATAAGAAAATCTAACTTGTAATATCTATTATTACAGAGACATTTTTGATACTTACGCATGTATTTTTTGTACGGTATGTTTTGAATTTATTTTAATATTACTCTCTGAATACCTTAGAGTAAAATATCTTGATGTAGAAATTCCAAGAAACTACTAAAGCAACTTCTGATCTATATAAGGGTTTTGCTAATTAATTTTCTTTCTTCAAAACCCAAACACTTTCCTGACTTTGTCATACATTTTCACAAAGAAACAAAGTCAAATTAACTTAATTGAGTCTAAATGTCCAAACAATTTCAGAGACTTTTTAATGTAAGTTGTAATATTCCTTGACGCTACTTTATGCATATTTGCAGACATTCCTGAGGAAGATGTTGAAAGAACCCTTCAGATATTGGTCGACTTGCGCGGCTCCTTTGTCACGCCGCTGACAGCCGTAGTCCAGATGAATGCCAAAGGTATGATTTGCCTCTTCTTTATTGAGATTGTCTCACACCTCCGTCTTGCCTCATCCATCCTCAAGAGAATCCTAATGTACTGATACCGAGGGGGAATATATTTTTTTTCTGTACAATCTGCTTAGCAATGATTTATTGATTGCTGCTTCCACCCTTACGAAGAATTACCGATCCTTTTTGGGAAATCACATTTTCACACCTTTCATGAGTGTGTATGTGGCACAGGTCTCCAGAGGCAATGAGAGGGGGGGAACTGACTTTGAGGAGCAGCTATGCTTGAATCTCTGCGGTGTCGCCCCTCTGCTGCCAGCGGTTAATGGTTTTCTTCTGTGATTCTCTGACTTTCTTCCCGTTAATCACTATTTGCAGTATTTGGTGAGTAAGTATCACCTGATTTCATATGTATTCATTCCTTCTCCAAACCATGAAAGCACACCGTTCACTCATAATGATCACAGACTAGCCCCTCTAAGGCATAAGCAGCTCATAAACAAAAAAGGAAAATAATAAAAAACAACCCTTGCCCACATAGGAGGAGTCATATTAGTGGACTGAAAGCTTTGATGCTCCAGAATGTCAGCTCCACGGATCGATCTAGCACAAAAACACACACGCACACCTGACCAATCAGAGGCGCCTATCTGTTGTGGACCTGCTGGGCACGGCGGTTTACAAGCTTCAAAGAGCTCCTTTTAATACACTGCTTTGATAGCCCTCAGCCTTCACTGGCCCCACCGACTATCCACTGGGGAGCGTTTTAGCTTTAGTGGGGGAGAGAGGCATAGCTGTTGATCATATTAACAAGCTTAAAAAAATAAAATAAAAAGTATTTTTATAAAAAGTAAAAGGATTTTCAACCTTTAACTTTTAATTTAAGAATGGATGAAGAGAAATTGAAGCAACTAATTTTAACAATATTTTAAAAAGATGCATCTTTATGTTTAAATTTCTGAAATTGATAGTCGTGTACATTCACATGCATGAAGAGGTTTAGTGACATTAGTAAATCTCTATGCAAGGATCAATTCAAATTTAGCAAGAGACAGAGAAACAGTTTGGTTAATAACCCTAAGGGGGAGACAAACTATCATCTACCAAATCCCATTAAACATCAGCATCTAACCCAGAGCAGCAGAACCAGAATTCACATAGATATAAAATAATTGGGCTGTCATATTTTTGGTTGTTATTTGTTTTTGATATCATAAAAAAGCCAGAATTAAGTTATTTGGATGCATTTCAGTGTTTTTTATTTGTCATCATTATCTTGTTTTGACATTTTCAGGTGAGTTACTACATGTAGGATGAGACTTCAGAAGAAAAAAAACATCAATATGTTTTCTCTTTTTGACATCCACGTTAAATTTTTTGGAGCTTTAAATTACTTGCACATAAAAGTGGATTAAAAAATAATGAAAATACTTCAAATACTTTCACTCCAGCAATTAAAGCATTTGTTAAAGCTTATTGTTATGTCAGTGGATGCCACTTTGCATGGTAGAGTTACTAAAGTGTACATATTAGCACATTCCAGCAAAGAAGATAAAAAAAAACATAAATATTAATTATTTGTGTTTTAGCTGTAATTAATTTGCCCTGGCAGTTACTGATCTCTTGATGTACACTAAGATCTAGAGGAGCAAGTAGCTCATGAAAAATTAAAAATGCAACCACTCAAAAAGTTGTAATAGGTTACAATATGTCTAATATGACAGTCAGAAAATTAAGAGTGCATCTATTTCTAAGTCCTTTTTAAGTTGTGAGTCAATTACAGCTTTAGGCTGGTTCTCATCAGATAAGGAATCAAGAAGCAGTGGATTATCTTTTCAATTGCAGAGTGTTATATTATTTTAGTCTCATAAGTAAAATAAAATTTATTTTGTTGAAAAAGGAGGCTAGAAGGTTAATCTGAATTGGAGAAACTTTCATTATTTCCAAGTTTAAGAGCAGCTCAACCATCAAATGATAAATAAAACAAAAGACTTTGCTCAAATTCAGCTTCATAACTTTAACTTCTTACTGCAAAATCTTCATGTTGATTTTAATTTTGCAGATATTATGATCTCATACAGCAAGATTAAAAAAACATCTTTGAAAAAAATCAAGCAAAGAAAATAGCTTTCTTTTATTAATGGAGTTGTGCAGTTTTAAATACAACAGATTATGTCTAGAACAGCTATTAAAGTATTTTCTTTACATGTTTGGTTTTACACGAAAATTCCCCATTTAGTTCCTTTCAGCTCGGGGAAGTTGATAAGACCACCAGCACTTAGCAGAGATATCTGATGACTCTCAGGACCCCACTAACTACTTATTCTGCTGCCTGTGAGGGTACGAAGAAGGGGGAGTTGAGTGTTTTTTCTTGTTCCTGCAACCTGTTCTGGCGTTGTGGCCACCCTGATCCAACAGAGAGGAAATGAGACAGACCTTGTCCCCCATTATTGCTTAATTGATACAAAGTAACACTCATACTCAATTAACTGTTTTACATTTTATCACACTGCCGCAACAAACTTAAACATTGTTTTTTTGTGTGTGGTAAGTCAGCAAAGCATAGTGCATAATTGTGATGTGGAAGAAAAATTTGAAGTGGTTTTCAGTTTATTCTCAAATAAAAACGAGAAAAGAGTGGTGTGCATTTGAATGTAGTCTATACCCCTTAATTAAATCATGTACAACCAATTACCTTCAAATGACACCTAATTAACAGAGTCTGCTTGTGTGTAATATGATCTCAGTATAAATCAAGCTATGCAGTGAGGGGCTCAGAGGTTTGTAGAGAAATTTGAGTCATGAGACTTAGAAGAATAAAACTCTGGAGAAGTTTAAAGCAGGGCACCATACCAGGCATTGAGCAATGACCAATCCATTGTGAAATCAAAGAAAGCGCAACTGCAAACCTACAAAGACAGTTTTTTATTATTTTATTTAACCAGGAAATATCCATTGAGATTTTAAATTTTGCTTACAATGTGTTCTGGGCACAATAAAATCAGCTCAGGACAGAACATACTTTAAAAAAGTAACACACTATAAAAAACATCAGAGGCCACTAAACTATAAGGAAAACTAAAACAAGTCCAATGACATGTTCGATAGAAAGACCAATTTAGATAAAACAGTTGCATTTATATGTTTTACTATTTAAAGTGTTTAGTAACTGTTTTAAACTCAGTCAATAAAATTTGTTCCTTCAAATCTTGCTAATTTTGGAGCAGAAGCAGAGAATCTGCAAGAAGTTTTTCTCCATATTGTATGAACCGTTAGCACTACTTGCAATAGGAACAGCTTTTGCAAACAAAACTAATAAGCACCTGTATTTCATCAAACACGCAGGATGTTAGAAACTAAGGGAAAACACCAAGAATAGCTTTACAAATGAGGATATGTGCACTGACGAAGCAGACCATCCAATGATGAGTTAAACTAAGGTTTGTGATGAATCTCAAAGCTTTCTGTAATTAAACACTGTGTGGAGGTTTTATATATATTGCATCTCTATAATCAAGCAGTCAATAAAAGTTGCTAATTTCTTCACCTGAAAAGAGAGACAGGACTTCATTTGGAAGAAAAGCCTATGTTTAACCTTAATGTTTTTTTCTACCGGCTGTTTCAGAGAGAATTATCAATTAATGTAACCATCTACTTACTGAGTTCTACTCAACTCTGAACCAACTTTTAAAAAATTACTCTAATTTGTCACAGCTAATTTTATTAGTTTTGCTCAAGCTATTCTGATTTCAGAATTATAGCTTGAGCAAAACTAATAAAATTAGCTGTAACAAATTTGAGTAATCTTTTTAAGGTGGTTTAAAGAAAAAAGTTTTTCCAGTGTATGTGGTTCAGGTCGTTTTCCTTTATTACTGAATACTGGGTGGAGTCGCCATAGCAGGGCAGCTCTGGACTCTAAAAAGTAATGCGACGCAACACAAACATAACACTTTACTAGTGTAAAACAATTATTACCCAGTAAGAGACAAGGTACTAGTGGAAAAAGGGCAATGTGGGCCTCTATCATATGTCACCGTCCCCACGGTAACATATGGTAGTGGCTGAATCATGCTGTGGAAATGTCGCAGACAAATTTCAGATTTTTCAGATATTTATCAATAGAAAAACTGCAAAACCTTAGATAATTTTCCCTCCACTTCACAGTTTTGCAATACTTTTTGTTGGTCTGTCACTTTAGCTGACAAAATATGAAAAATGTTTAAGGGGTATTAAAACTTTTATGAGGCTCTATGACTTTATAAATTGATACCTAAATATATTACGCAATCACTAATTGAAACCAGTGATGGAATCCTTTATAATAAAATTTTTACATTTATTTTTTATGTATTTTTTACAAAGGTAATAATGTTAACCCATCACCTAAATTTCTAAAACACACATCCAGTTCGATGGCATGCTTGCAAATAGGCGAAGCTCATCTTTTGGATGTAATTATGTGCTGTGTAAGATGGTGAGAGATGTGCTGCCCTGTTATCCTGCAGCCTTAGAGGCCAGTGGAAGATTAGAGCTGTGATCTCATTCCCAGCACTTGTTTGGAGTCTGTCAGGAAGAGAAATGCCAGCATTAGAGAGGTACCGCCACACTCCTGATATGATGAAATAAGGAGAAAAGGGGAAAGGGAAAAAGATGGAGGGATGGACAGAAAGGACCATGCCCTTCTCTGAAGTGTCAGTAGCTTGTTTATTCTATTTTTCATTGTAGCTGCTGGGGCAAAGATTCCCATTTTTCCTTTATTCTTTCCCCTCCACCTCCTGACAAAAAAGCACTGCTCTCATTTTTTATAGGTCTTGCAAACTCTCATGCCCCAGTGAAAATTACATTGTGAAACGGTAGAAATTTCAGGGCCTGCCTGTGCTCTCTGCTGTCCCTCGGAGCTTTCAAACAGTCAACAGACTGTGAAGAATAAATAATAAAAAACTATTGATTATTTTGATGACTGCAAGATTCAATTAGGTATTAATTTTGCCCTCCAGTGGACCTATCAAGCAACTCAAAGGAGAGGCGGTGGGCGGTGGGAGGCGGGGAGGTGGGTCCGAACGCATGCAGAGCGCGGCCAGGCTCAGACAGAGGGGAAAATGTGTTTACGGCGGCGGGCGGAGAGGCTCATCGATGTGCAGCGTCCCACATTTAAGTGCTCCACAAATGAAGCCCTGATGAGTAGTGACATTGTTACCAGGGATATGAGTATTGACCAGTCGGCTCACGGATTTTAATGACAGCTTAAACTACTTCTATTGATTAACATTTTCATAGATTATCATGTGTCATATCAGAAAGGGCAGATTGCCGTGATGGGCACATTAAAAAGGCCCCTCTGGGCAGCAAGTCATCGACTACCCTGATTGACGCAGGGGATTGTTGATGCGCGCAAAGGGTGAGGGGGAGGAAATAAGACCCTCACCCTCCTCCTTTTTCTGCGCTTATATATATATACATGTGCTGGTCACCTGTCCTGTGCTTAGACATATTTAGGTTGGAGCTGATTCATAAATAAGAAAGAGGGCCGTGGTTGTGCTGCGCCTCTGAGCCTGAGGTGGGGTGAATGCTGTCTGAGGAGCTTTCTAGTCAGAAGACACAAGGGGGAAGAGACAGAGGGAGGGAGAAGGAAAAGGGAGGAGGTGACATCTTCAGGGGTTTTCTTTGGAAGTTACCTCCGGCTTGAACGCGTGGTCGCAATTCAGACACAGAAAGGTTGAAGAAGCGGCTCCCGGTTGGGTGGGAAGGACATTCTGACCGCTGGGTTGTTGGTGGCTTTGCTTTGAGCTTGCTGAAACCTCGTTTTTTGACGTTTTCTTCTGGAGCTTGGCGAGGTAGGAAAAGTTCTTTTTTGGAAAGTTTTCTTGAAGTGATTCCAAAATTAAGTTTCTAATATTTTAAAAGTGCCCTGATTATTATTTTTTAGTTATTAATGATTCACATTGTTTTCCACTTGACCGATTGATGCTTTTTGTTCAAAAATGAACATAATTGGCTTCATGTCTTGCTTAAAGCATATATTGGCTTATGCATCAGAGCAAGATGTCACCTTTAGTTTAACTTTATGTCCCCTAAACACGTGAAAATTGACGTAATTGATATAAATTTTAGCTCACACACTTCCAGATTCATTTATTTGTCACCTCACTGTAAATAGCTGCCATCTCTGCTTATGGCAAAGACGAAGCGCATGTCAGGTAGCGGTGAGCCCTCAGAGATGGATGTATGGGCGTTTTAGGTCTGCGGGGCACGATGGCAAAGCCACGCGATCCGTAACAGCCCTTCACCAGGCAGCAGGATCAGCGGGGAAGCACCAGTCTCGGATAAAAGAGGGAGCCGAGGAGGGGAGGGAGCAGGAGAGAGAGGGAGAGTGATGAGTGAGCAATAGGAAGGTGAAGCTGGGGTATAGAGAGAGAGAGTAGAGACATAGAGAAAGAGTCGCTGAGGGTGAGACGCTGAAGCAATCTAACCAGGGGCTTTTTCTCTCCTTTTTCCCCCCTCTCCTCCGTGTTTCCCACCTGCGCTCCCAGCTCCCATCAGGATCCGATGATTACAGGGCAGCTGAGCAAGCCGCTGCTCTCCCTGCGCAGCGACATGAGCGTGGCAGAACTCCGGGCGGACGACAAAGCGGCCACCCCAGACAGCGATTTGAACGACGAGCCCCTGCTTCTGCCCTCTGAGGCCACGGACAGAGAGGGCACTCCCAGCAAGCTGTACGGTAAGTCTACTCCGCACACCTCCGGGTCCACCAATCGGCCGGCTCGACTCTGACTGAGGTCCGCTCGGAGTGGAAACACAGAGCTGCAGGAGATGGGACAGGTGCAGAGTCAGGCAGAAAACTAAGTGCATGAATAAGCAAGTTGAACTTTCTTAGTGGTTTATTGTAGAAGTGTAGAAACTCTTTTTTTCTTTTGCTTAATTTTTCAAGCTGAATGAGGAAGTTTTTGTTGAATTGGCTATACCCAAAATCAAATAAATTGAATATAGTTTTTGTGAATGTTGTCAGTGTTTTGTTTTAGTTTTCTATAATTCCTCCCATGGTTTATTTTTAGTAGCACCAAATCTGCATAAAATCTTTTAAAAAGTTGAAACTACTAATTTTACAGATAAAGTAAAGTTGTGCTTCATTAGGTAGTTACCCCCTCCCCCAAAAATACAGAAAGAGTGATCATTGTAATTGAAATTTATATCAAATAGCCTATAATGTAGTGCTGAGTGACATTAATATCTGTCTATATAGATGTATTACCTTCATAATGTAACTGAGATTTTAGTTGTTATTCTAATATATAATTGTTGTTCTTCCAGATTAAAAATTTCATTAATAAATGCTAAATTTCTAAATGGCTACTTTGAATATCTCCTAAACAAATTAATTAATAGACAATATGTTTAGATATATGACTCTTTTTTTATTATCAGTTGTCTGGAGTGATTCAATCACTGGACCTTGTTATGAGTCAATAAACCAAATGAATGAATTAATAATCTTGAAGATTTTCTCATTAGAATTTTTAATTAAAGAAAATTTGAACCCATAGGCTTATATTTTATGGTTATTTTTATTAGAAATATAACAAGACGACTGAAAATTAATACAGATATGACGTTGCTTCCTGAGTATATAATTAATGTGCTGCAAAGAACAAATAAATTACTTTTGAATTTATAACTTTACTGACAACTGAATGAGTTTCCCCTCTATAATTAAAAGATTCTAACCGTTCTTGTGACATTTTCTTTTACTGATGTGAGATTTTTGTGTACAAAGCTTTTTAACCACAGATAATCCGAAGCACTTACAGAGCTCCTTTTCTTATCTTTTAATATGTTTTATTGTTATTATTTGTAGCTTTATATGTTACTACATTTGCTATGTGGATAATGACAACTTTAGTGTATAATTTTATGCAAACATGGCTTGTTTTATTTCTCTATCAGAAGTTGTGTACATCCCTGCTGCCGTGCTGTGTGAAAGTGTATAATGTGTCATTCGAGAGTTTGGCATCCAATTATTTTTGTGGTGGTTATATTGAATTTACACTGCAGTAAACTGTGTGTTTTACTTGTTTGTCAGGATTTAATGAAAGTTGTTTAAAGGACTCACTTGCTGACTCTTTGTGGGTGTGAGTGCGTCTGTGTGTTTATGTTGCCTGTGAAGTGGCAGAAAGTATGCCAGAGATTCTTTGGATTGAGGTTGCCAAACATTTGAGACAGAAAATTAAACAAAGAATTTGGAGGCAGTAGAGCCAAATATTCCTCTGACTTGCAACTCAGAATTAAGCTCTGTTAAATTTCAGGAATAACCTCAGGCTAGTCCTCTAAACAAGGACTGCACGCTGCAGGATTTGTCTCGAACGGGTTGCAATTTGGTTTAATAAGCATCAAGTTTTTCCTTTCTGCCTGTTCAATCAGTTTTTATCTGACTCCTCTAGTGTTTCTCACTTAGCTTGTTTTGGGTTCTCCTTTCATATACATTGAAAGATGCTCAACTTTTTTGCATCTAAAAAAGTTAGATGCAAAAAACTACAATATATACTAGTAGGGTAGTATTTACCCTACTTGTATTTATTTTCGCATAACTACTTGTAAAATTTTATACAGAAACACCTGAAGGTGTTGGGATAAAAGGAATTAAAAACTTTTATTTGAACAGGAGATGGACGCTACTCAGTCTGCATGTTGTTAATTTGAACCACTCCCGTTTCTGTGCGCTGTGAGCTGTGTGGTACACTTGTCCCTGCCCAGTGGCAGAGCCTTGGGCTGCACCAGCAGCTGCTATGGTTTGGGAGCTGCTATCCTGATGACTTGTGAAGAATTAACGGGCAAATTGTGTCCTGTGCTGGGGGGCCGCGCGGGAGGAAAAGAGGGGGCATTGAAAAAGAGAAACTCTGTGTTTAATAGCTTTAAGACAAGAAGATGCTGGATGTGATACTTTTTCAAGAGAATTCGTTTTCCCTCATGTGAAAAGATTTTTTAAAATTAGTTTGGTTTGTCTGTGTGAACATTTTTGAAGCATTATTTTATTTAATGGGTTGCATTAGATGCTATGAAGCGTTTCCAAAACAAATGTTAAAAGAAAAACTTGTTTAAAAACAGAATGATTCTTCAGATGTTTTTTAAACTTCAAATCTATGAAGACATTTTAGAAAGTATGGAATATTTTGGATAATATTATTGGTTCTGGTTGAGTTCTATATGTCAACATCTATGTTTGAAATGATGCTTATACGTTTTCACAGCACTGCTTATTTAATAACCATGAATGGCACGAATATGGAAGAAATTATTCTGCAAATTTAAACCAGACTTTACTCTGTTTCATGGTTCTCTTCATGTGGTTTCGAGCTGAGAAGAAGCCACAATATTTACATTCTTGCAGTTTTCTGGGGTAGGGTGAAGAATTAAGAGATGACGCTATCTTCTGACTCTCCACATTGTTCACATAAATATATTTTGCACTTTGATAGAGTGATCCAGTTTCAGGATTGACAGACACTTTAACCAGCTCACTGTGTTGTGGACCTTCAGAACAAAGTTCACAGATAGTTTAAAAAATGCTCCTTAATTTTGTTCAAATTTATATCAGATTTTAATGGTGGTGACATCTACCACACAATACCTCAACTTTAATCCTTAAATTAAAAAAGTAAATATTTATTTAGAATAGTTTTATGTAATTTCCATCTGTGCTAGAAGTCATTTATTTGCATCTAACATAATTAAACTTAAAAGTTAAGTTTATTTTTTATTTCTTTATTTTAAATCGTATTTATTGCTGTAAAACAGCAGTGAGAAAGCAGGAGGTGAGGTAGGCAGTACGGTTACCTCTCTGAAGGGGGCGTAAATGAGCCCATGTGCAAATCCCCTTCTGCTTTTCTTCCAACCAGAAACAACCTAGACAAAACCACTGGCTAAAAATAAAAAAAATCAAGTGCTATGCTTCCTGAGTTTAGGTAACTTTGGAATGAACAGAAAATAATGTCTATATCCAAGCTCAAAAATCTATGTAGAAAGTGAAAACGTTTTCACCAAACTACTTTATATTAGTGGGTTTTCAACTGGCAATTATGTTGCATTCACCTAATTGGTGATTATGCAACTGCTTCCTATTATGGGTTGCAGGTTTAAAAACTTCATATGAGATGCAAATTTAGCAGAATATCACTTTATTAGCATTCTTTATTCCTGTTAATGCCTAAACCAGGTCTTATTGCTGAAGATTTCATTTACCAAAACGGTTTTTAATTTGTTAAAAATAAATAGAATTTTCTAAACCAACCAGATAGTTAGCAAGCTAATATTTTCAAGTTTATACAGACCAATTCAATAAATTAGAATATTACCGAAAAGCTAATTTATTTCAGCAACTTTATCATGTAAATAAAAAACAAGATCGATTTGGGTTTTTTAATTATTTTATTATGTTTTAAGAGATGCCTATCCCATTTACTACCAGAAATAAGCTTCAAGTGTATGGAAACATTTATAATTAAAATCTGCCAGGGATATGAATAAGTTAAGGTTTTGCTGTATACAGAGAGATTTCTCAGAAGAAGGTTCACTATGTTTCCTTGACATTATCATTAAATCTGTGTGTGAACGCTAAAGTTTTCAGGCTTTTTATGAAGTTTTACCCAAAGTCTGATGAAAATGACCCTGCATGTATTTTCCTCTTCGAACCAACCGTAACATTTGTGTCTCACAGAGTTAATGTACACCTTTCACATTAGTGTCTTAACACTGTTCATACAGTAAGGGTTTGTGGCAGTATGAAAAGCAGAAGTCAGCTGGTAGTAAACAATCGCAGCACTCACGTTTGTCTCCAGTATATTGTCAACCTTCCACAGCCTTCACATGCTCACTGCCGTGGTGAAAGGGTCATTCTCCTCCTAAAAGCTTGCCTGTGCAAATAGTCTTCCACTTCAGGTAACAGGGGCTACGAGGCACAACAAACATCCTGCTGCCTTGTATTTATTCCAAGTAGAAGTGGACATTAGGTGGGAAAGCTGTGGTTAGTGGGGCAAGCAATTTTTTTTTTTTTTTTTTTGTGAAAGGACAAGATGGTGTTGGATGCCTACAGTTTCTGTCTTCTCTTCTCAACCAAATCTCCCCCCATCAAACATCAACAGACAAGATAATAAGACACTCAGAGCACAATTCTGTATTATATTCAGCAACCACAGACTCATCTCTTGTCAGTTTGCATTTACTCTCCCAAGGATGTGACGCTTCTATCATCATGCTGTCAAAGAGAGCCAGGCTGGAAAGACAGGAGCACTCATTTCATACACTTACTGTCTGCATGAAATGGTCTGCACTTACACGGATTCTGCCAAAAATGATGGTACATTTTCACAAAGGTCACCTAGAGACCCCCCACCACCCACCATCCCCCTTCCCAAAATGAATCTTCATTGATTTATGGTATTGGAGGTCATTCAGCTAAAAAAAAAAAAAATCTGTCCACCATGGAAGGTACAACTACCCTAATGCAGTTTTGTCTTATTTATTTCACTTTTTTAGCGTGATTAGACTTTATGTACAGATTGTGCACTTGAGCGGTAAAATGTGTTTCAGTTGGATTATTTGACACACAACTGAATCCTTAAAACATGTGTAGCGTGTGTTCCTGTTTCAGACTCATTTTAAAAATGACTTCAGAAATGTAATCAATTGTTTTTCATTTTGTGCTGTCAGCATCACTTATTTGGAAGATGAAAACTTTTGTAAAAATTATTTTTATTTGTTTTGCTTGTTTGTTTTTGAAGTGCATGACCTTTGATAAACAAAACAGTGTGAGTATGATATTTTTGTGATACTTCTAGTACTAAATTTGCCTTTCTGTAAAAAAGAAAACAGTAGGTTTAACACATTAACCGCCTAAGAACATGCTATGCAGGTTGGGTTCCCAGTGTAAGAAAACTTTACGTTTCACATTGTAAAAATCACAAATTGCTCCACAACAGAATTTCAGCAATGGAGTATAAGTAAAAACCAATAACAACAACATTTAAAACAAAAATAAATGAAAATTAGAAAAACTATGAAGGCGCATCAAGTTACTTCTTTAGCATGGCTTTGAATTTGCAAAAATAAAACTTGGTCTAAGCTCCTTTAAATAAGAAGCTATATAAAGTGGCTACGGAGTGGCTAAAGCTTAGAAATTAACACAGCCTGTCCCTTCCCAGCTTGTTGCTGCACACTGTTGGTCAGCAGGTTGAAATAAATCTCTGGAAATATTTCTATATTGTGGCAAATAGAGGTACAATCAGTTTCAATTGGAACAAACACATTTTATATTTGTACAGACAAATACTAAATGATGGATTGAAAAACAGTGTGTGTGTGTGTGTGTGAAATGATGGTGCTACCTTTAGTGGGAAGATGTACGTCTGCTTTTGGTGTGAAAGAGAAATTAATTTTGAAGCATTTCTTGCTTTTTAATAGGTTAAGTGTGTAGCTTTGTGTGTACTAGGTAGCTGGTATGAAAGCACGCCGAAGTTTTAAAAACTAGCTGTTTCAAACTAAAATTGTGTGTGTTTTATCTTTTTGCATACGTCCAGTGGCTTTTATGATATTGGTGATGTCGCTCTATGCAAATTTATAAAAGTACAGGTGCCAAAGTTAAATTATGCAAAATTTTATTGCTTTTTCTCATGTCATAAGGTATGGATACCCCTTGTGGTGAATGCAATATATACAAACACTAGAAGAGAATTTTATCTGAAGATGGCATCAGATTTATGGTGTATGATTTGATGCTAAATTAAAGGACGGGTAAAGTATTTTTAAAACATCAGGACGGTTCTTTACCATCTCAAGTTGAAAATCAAATCCACCCAGCTAGATAGATTAGCTATCTAGACCAGTCATGCATATTTTGAGTATGTGAGGAAGCTGTATTACCTGGAGAAAACCCAGTCATGTATGGGACATGCAGAAAGACCCCGGGCCAGGATTCATATGCAGTCTTTTTGCTGCACGGCAACAATGCCAATACCTGCCCCACTGCATAGCTCATAATTAGTTCAATGCCTACCGTAAACGGTAGAATTTTTATTCAAGGTTATCATACCATGAGAATCTCATACTAGCCCATGCACAGCACATATCTTACATAAAAGACCATCTTTCGTGTAAAAATCTTTCATCTGCACGTCAGACATAAAGACACACAAACGCGCGCTGCTTGAGGCATGGGTTCTTATTATTTTTGTTTAATCAGCTTAGTGAGCAGGATGCATGGTGGGAAAGGCTGCTTGCTAATGCAAAGAGCCTTGTAATGTTGTGTGGTAAGGTTAAGTAATAAAGAGGCGCAAACCCGGCGCTGAATGGGCCACGCCGAGTAAATAAGAGCGGATAAAGTAGAGCGAGAGGGGGGAACAAGTCTCTCCCCAGGAGGTGGATCTCATTATGGGGATTTCAGCTGCCTGCACACACTTGAAAACAAGCCTAATGCGTGCCTATAAAGCAGGTGTATTACATTTGCTAATGTACCCGCAGTGCCCATGGCTACAGCAACACAATCACTGAGTGGTATGGAGGACAGGGAGAGAGGATGAGTACAAAGTGGACTTCTTGTTTTCATAACAAACAACAGCAAAGGTCATCTGGCTCCACGGATGCTTGCTTATGCAGAAATGACTTTGAGAAAACACACAAAACTTCAAAACAATTGACAAGATAGTTCAACCCATTGCTTGTGTGATTACGTTTTTCGTATGTCTTGAATAGAAAGTAGAACATTACAGGTTCTATAGACAGCTGGGGAGAAAATAGATTGAATTTCCTTATGCATTTACTTTAGCTATGTACTTTCTTTAAGTTGAAGAATCATTTTCAAAAAAATAAATAAAGTAAATGTATGTGTAGCACATGCACCATAAGCAATATCACCATGCCTTTCATGTAGAGCTAACAAAGAGGAATCCTGTCGACTGGCTTGGACACGGTTGGTGTTGTTGAGATGTAATTGAAGCTGCAAGGGTCACATTTTCAGAATTGAAATTACAGTCTTGTCTTTGACTTGTGTGGCGTGAACCAGGAGATGCATCCCACAGCCCTCGTGTCCTTCACAAGCCTTTATTATTTATAACGTTCCCTCTTTGAGCAATGACCAGTACTAATGCATAACCTTCTGTCCTTCTGGCTGATTCGCTTCCTTTGAAACCAAAGATTGAGGCAGGAGAGGTGGGTGTATTGGAGGATGAGGCGGTGGTGTGGGTAGGAGAAAGTGGGGGGGGGGGGGGGGGGGGGGGTAGTGTAGGGCAGTGAAGATCCAGGCTATCGAGAAGTTATTATGTTTTTTTCCTTTATATCTCAGGATGTGGAATAACACCGTGATGCTTCTTTTCTCTTGAATAGAGTTATAGGCTTCAAAGCAACACTATTTCCTGCCGTTCCTCCTTCCATTATTAGTTTGCTCCTCTGGAATAATGTGACGGGATTGGTGGAAGAGCTTAGTGTGTTTTAGCCTCCACCATTCCCAACACATGAGCATACAGTCACAGCTATTACAATACTTTTCATAAATCAAAGTTTTTATTAATCATTTGGTACCAGAATGATTCATTGTTGGATCTCAATGTTAGAAGGAACAACTGAGAATGGGGAGGGAGGGAAGAGGCAAAGTGGGACATTGGTCGCTGGATAGCCTGGAGGTTCAGGCTGATGTGTTGAGCATGACATGTGGGTGTCTGGCCCCCCACCTACCTACACACGACCACAAACCTTGCGCTGCTGGGCTCACTCCCCACCGGCTACTGCTAAATGTCCTGCAGTTGACCAGACACAACTCAGGAAGCGTTTTTTTAAAAACCGATATACATTTAAATTTGTATTACAAGAATAATGTTGCACTTTCTATTTTCTCAGAGGTGCACAATGCTGTGAAAGCAAAGTAATTGTAATGTTGTGAAACACTAAGATAATAATGAACGCAATTTTCAAGTCTTCACTTTTTTTTTTTTTTTTACTGTCACTCTCTGTAAGCTTCAGCATATTGCTCAGTAAAATCAGATGTGCGGCTCAAGCACAGGGAAACTACATCCAACTAGTCAAGTATATTATTCTGATGCAAAACAAAAAAATCGGCCTTTTAAAACAATAATTCCTTTGGGTTGTGATTTAAATGTTTTTCTGTATGTTTCTTAAAAATATAAATATTACAAAATATTATATTTTGTTACATGATGTAGAGTACTAATATTAAAATATATAAGGCATAAAGTATGAAGAAAAAAATATAAATATAAACTATATTCAGTATAAACATGTGAATTAAAATTTGATGATAATAATATGAAGTGTTATATAAATTGAGTATATTAATATAAAATATTGAAATGTTCAATATAAATACTATATCACAATTAACACGCAATAGGAAATCTAAATGAAGTGTTATATATAATATATTTTTACATTTATTACAAACGAGTGAAATCTAAATGCAAAAGTTTTATAAATCAACATATAAAATATAAACAAAACAAAAAATTTTGATAACAAATAAGTAATATATTATGAAATTCAGTTATAATATAAACACATAAATATATTTAATTTAAAAAAAAACAAGTCCTCAATATAATACAAAATATAGCAAAATATGTTCATGGAGAACAAGATTACTAATAAAGTATCAAGAAAAAATATATAGATTTAAACTATACTCAGTATAAATGTGTGAATTAAATTTGATTATAATAAAAATGAAATGTTTTATAAGTCATGAGTATAATATAAAATATTCAAATGTTAAATATAAATACTATACAAACTAACATATAATAGGAAACTATTATGTTTTATCTGTACCTTAAAGGAAAAGTAACATTTCCTAGACAGAACAGCTTGTTAAAATCAAAGCATTTTTAGATGGTAAAGAACTTAACAGATGATTAAAAATAATTTATGTAAAACTTCTTGAGAGAAAAGTTCAAAACTTCAACAGTTTTGCACTTGAGGTTTGAGAAGTAGTCTCAGCTGTAGTCATATGAGTTGCAGTACTATAGACAGGGAGGAGTTGAATGACACAGAGCGAGATGGAGGCCTTTTTCCATCACTTGGTGGTTGGCAGCAGAATCCTATTTACAGCAAATATCATTTAAGTAATTTAGAGGGAGGAGCAACAGTGAAGCAGGCATCTCCTAAAAGGCTTACAGCTCTCTAAAGCTAGTCTTCATCACAGCGCCCCACCTTCACTGATGGCTGTAAAAGGATGAGGCTTTATTTGGATTATTATTTACCTCTTTCATCCCTGAGCTAATCAGGTTGACATTGCTTTGGGAACGAGGCGGACGCTCTGTAGCAGATGTGCACATGTGCAAAGTGTCCGTAGTCCCCTGTGAGGAGGAATACCTAAGCCCTCTTTTCCCATTCTCTTCCTCTATCTCCCCCTCTCCATCATGCCATCCCTCCTTCTTGACCTTTGAATTTGGCATTGCCTCTTCTCACCTACTTACCTCCCTCTGGTCCCTCTTGTGCTTGTGCTGCTTCCAGCTCCACTCCAACATGAAGGGAAGAGACAGGTAAGAGCTGAAGCAGAGTACCCTCCTGTCCGAGAACCTTTAGGTGTTGACCCATGTCTATGAGGGAGAGCTGAAGTGCTTGCATGTAGATTTCCTACTGATCCATCAAAAACTTGCAGGACACTGTTTTCTTTTGTTTTGCATTCAAAATCTTTAACTATCAGAGATGCATATAATTCCTATCATCCTTTTTTCCCTCTCCTGTCCTTTCCCTTCTGTCCTCCTGAGTCTTTCCTCCACTGCTTGAGGCTTAATGATCACCTCAGAAATAGTCACAGAACTGCTGAAGTATAAAATCCTTTCTGTTCAGCATACTCCATGGCACCACCTCCTGTGTAATTCCCTAACTCTGTAATTCCACTTTGAGCCAGAATAATGAATGAGATAGATTTTTCCTCCCCCTGTAATGTCTACGCCCTTGCGCGGTGAAGAATCAGGTTTTAATGTCGAAGGCCGGTGGGAGATCGCTGTGGCCTCCTCTCCCTCTTGGCCCTGCGTTGCACTCTTAATTAAGGAAATGACAGCTCTCCTAGCACCAGCAGTAGCGCTAATGTAGGTAATAGTGTTACGGGCAAACACTCAAAAGTCGGTCTCTGGTGATTTTCTATCCCCAGAATCACTATTGACCTATCCCAAGCAGCCTCTCCACCTCAGCCTCTAAACAGAGTATTACTTAGGTCCACAGGGAGCCATCTGACTAAGAGCACCTGGAGTTATTGGCAGCAGATTATGCTCTGTGTTATTGTTAAGGGCTTTGGTGGGGGTAATGAAACCGAGCTAAATCACAGGTGATTTGGGCTCTCTTGCATTCTACAAGGAGTTAAGTAAATCACTTTAAAGCTTGCACTTCATACTTCTGCTTGTGTGTAACAGTAGGTTGTGGTTTGCCTGGGAGACATGGTTAGACATGGCTCGTCTTTCTCAGTTCTCTGTAATGCCAAATAATTTTTTTGTATTAGTAAAATCAATTTTTCAACATTCTGGGACACTAGGTTGTGGTGTATTGATGGAATTACACTTTGTGTGTGGTGTGGTTGTACTCCATCGGAGGGCTTCCTTTACGCTTCAGCGGCTCAATGATACCTGTCAAACATAAACGGTCAGAACGAGAGTTCCCAAACAGCAGACCGCGATCCAGAGCTGATCCCAATTCACAATTTTACACTTTTATAGTGGTCATCTTTTACTTAATGTTACAGCAAAATATTGATGCTGTGCAACTATGTCATGTTTTAACACAATGACGGATATCTGAAGTGAGGAAAGGGAATATTTAACAGTGACTGTGATTGTTTTTTCAATATAGCTGTGGCTTCTACCTGATCAAGCCGAGATAATTTGTCTGTGGATGTAACACACCTGGTTGAGGTTCACAGACAACAGTTGTAAATATCTAGCTTAGAAACTGACCCATATTTTCTCCCTCCTGACGTGTTTGTTGACTTGATCAAATTGACTTTGCCTGAATTTACTCTTTCATTGGATGCAACTTAAAATCGTAAAAAATACCTGTTTTATTCGTACATGGTAGATTACATGATGATGGGGCATTTTCTCCATGCTTGCGAATGATTAAACATGCACCATCTCCAAAATGCAATATGATACAGCATCTTACTACTCATCCTTACAAATGAAGTACACGATTGTGGATCTTCTTATGTTGTAAAAAATGTTTGGTGCCAGCCCGCAAATGCATCGAGTTCTGCCAGTCCTTATGATTGCTTCAGCTATTTATCGTTGTCTTCTTTCCTCATCAAAAATATGAAATAAAATGACTAGTTTTGTTTGTATCCTGGCTTGTTTGTGCAGTCTATGCGCAGCCATGTTTGACAATTGCTACTGTGGAATCAACTAAATATCAACAGTTTGACACGCTTTACAGGAGTTAACGCTTTCTGAAGAGCATGACATCATCTGCAAAGGGTCAATAGCAAAAAGATGCAATGTTGAATTCTGCAATGTTGATATTAACTACAATTAAGCCACATTTTGACCCCAAATTTTTCAACATTATGTTCTCATTTTAACTTAGTTTTTGGAATACTTTATTTTGCCAGCAAAGATGCCAGAAAAATCTGGTTGACATAGCAGTATGAGTCGCGTTGAGTGGGTTTTTGTGTGAAACAATAGAAGGAATGTTGGGGAAAGCTATATTTTATTCAAACTGTGGGTGCGGGGGGCAATAATATGTTAAATAAGGGGGACAGATCCCCTTCACACTCACTTAATTATTGTGATTCCTATGCTTGATGTGAACTTTAGCATCTCGGTCAGTTAAATCTGTATCATGTGTGGGGATCAGCAGTGGAGAACCACTTTAATATAAAGATTGTGCACAGATGGCCTTTGAAATATAATACTCATGATTGTAAAATGCAAATTTGCCTTTGTTGTGCCGCTGCTCCAGGTGTTCCTCCTGCTTCTCCTGTGGCTGGGATGCAAAACAAGTGATGACAAAGGTGCTCACCTCCAGAGTTATCAAAGAGATGTGCACAGTATTCAAAAGCTTACAAAATTTGAGTACACAGAGTCACCCAAACATTGCTGCTTCATGTAATATTACTCCAAAAGTTTATCAGACTCTGGGAGTGCTGTGGCGGCACAGGGATGAAGCACAACCCGCACATGGAGGCCTTAGTCCTTGTTGCGGCCGTCACTGGTTCAAGTCCCGGCCTGATGACCTTTGCCGCATGTCTTCCCCCTCTCTCATTTCTCACTTTACTGTCTAGACACTCTCAAATAAAGGCCGCTAGATCCGATAAAACCTTTAAAAAGGATAAAACATTATGAAACTTTTAACACTTTGAAGGGCAGACTCAAGCAAGTGTTGGGTTTTTTACCCACTGCAGAATGTTTTAGGATGGAGAACTCCAGGACGTCTTAAATTAAGTCATCATGAAAGTTTTGACTTTCCTAAAATTGAAACAGTTTTTAAAAAAAGGTATTTTTTTCTTCAAAATTTTCTAGAATTTAATTTGTAATCAAAGATTCCACTTTAACACACACACACACATTCATCATTCAGTTTATTAGGTACATTTTGCTAGCTGGTTTTTACTTCATTTTACTTTCTGACCTTCCTTAATTCTTTTTGGCTTTAATTCAACAAGGTATCGGAAGCAATCCATGATTTTGGGCCATGTTGACTTGATATGATCACACAGATGCTGCAGATCTGTTAGCTTCACAACCTGGAAGAGAATCTTCCTTTTCACTACTTCTCAAAGGTGTTCTGACTGTTGAAGCCATCAGAATACAGCTTGACTTGATCTGAGCTTTGTAGCATAGTGCTATAAGAAAATGGGTGCATTGTGGTCATAAAGAGATGGATGTGGTCAGGAGCCGGGGAACGTGTTTAAATGATCAAGCATTGGTATTATTGGGTCTAAAATGTGTTAAGAAAATATCTCCCAAACGATACCACCATCGCCACCATGACCTATTAATGCATTTAATTTTTTTTTTTCAAAGTTGATTTGTCTAATTTTGGTAAGTCTATAAAAATTGTAGCTTCAGTTTCTTGTGCTTAACAGCTGTGACACCTGGTTTGGTCTTCTGCTGCTGTAGCCCATCTGCTTCAGGATTTAACATTTATTGTGTTCAGAAACTGCTGCTCACCAGATATTTTCTCTCGTTTTTTGTACTGTTCTCTATTAATGGTTGTGTGTATCTGAAATATCTCTAAATCAACAGCAACTTGCACTTTTAATGTTGAAATCATAATTTTATGTGGCCCGTTTTTGCTTTGTGTTAACCTGTAATTATTTCACTCAGCAAACAATTAGTAGTGTAATTAAATTTGATTCTTTAATCCTTTTGAAATTTTAGCATTAGTTTTATGGATTACATTTCAAAAGAGAGAGACAGAAGAGAGAGAGGGGGGAAAAAATGACCGACAGCATCTTAATAGCAAACTCATGCACTCAGCCAGACATTTTCAAAAGGCCCATTATAAAAATGGGGGCCGGCTGTTCAGTGTGAATAGCTCAAATCGTTACCAGGGCTCTCTCTCATACATTTGACAACTTACATAATGCATTTCCACTAAAATAGCTTAAGTGTTAAAGCTTCTTTTATGGGCTAAAATTGATTCATAAATGCACCGAGGCGAAAGCTAACGTGAACACAAAGCTTTCAATAACACCATTTCATACAGACTGTCAATGTACGAGCCGCTGCATTAGTCGAGGTGGCATGCTGATTGCTTTATGAAATCCAGGCTAATTGTTTTGTGCTGCAGTCCTTGGGGCACCCTGCATTAATACAGGCCGAATGAAGTCAAATAAATATAGCTCTTTGCACCCCCCCTTTTCATATAAACACACACACACAGAGATCGCAGAGGCCTTCTGCCCTACGCTGCATTGAAAGTCACTCTCCAGTGGCCACTTTGGTGATCAATGCAAGCGAATTTATTTGGTGGTGGATATTGGCAATATTTCAGTGACATAAGTCACATCAAATTGGACCCCGTGCTCTGCAATAAATATAATTAGATCCCTTACATAAAGGAGTATTTTCAATGGAAATGTCATGTCGCTGTCAGCGGGAGTTTAGATTGACAGCAAGAGAACGATCGTTTTTGACTAGTCAAGGCCAGAACGTATATTTTTAGGCTAAATGGTCTTCAAATCTTTAATGCAAACCTTCTATTTAGGAGCACTTGAGGTGTTTAATCAAAACCTGCGCAGGAAGTAAAAAAATAACGTGTTGAATGTTCTGCTTGAATGTGTTTCCCGTTTTTACTATCTTTTGGCCTCTTCTTTCATATCCCCTCACATCAATATGTCCATTCATTCCATTTTATCCACAGTTTGACCTGTGTACAATCACAGATTCAAAGGAATTTCTTTTAAGCAAAGGTTTGATCAAGAAATATGCTTTTAAGCACCTTTTGAGCGCAACATTAATCTCCATCTAGAAATCCATTAAAGAATCATTCATGCGGTTACTTTTTAAGAAATGAAAAGCTTAACATGCACAAAGATTCTAGTGATAAAAGAGGAATTGAAGACCGACTCCCTGGGTGTTTCTTCAGTCAGCTATTAAAGAAATTACACAAATCCTATGAGGGAATCTGTGCATGAGTATTTATTTATTATCGATTTTTGTCTCCTGTGATAAACATGTTAACGTTACAGATATTTGTGAAGAGATGAAGCCTTCTAAGTTATTGTGAGATGATGTGATGAAAGGCATCAAGCAATCGTTATTCGGTAGGTCTCCCGCTCTGCTTATCAGATAAAATACATTATTAATGAGCAATATCTTAACGAAAGTCATCAGCCTTACTGTTTGGAGCTTATTGATCATTTTATTTTGTCATGTTCTTTTATCATAAGCTGAATTTCCTCATTTGGCTAATTGATTTTGCTATGATGGTAATCTGATAACTCTCCTCCTTTAAAGTCACTCAGTAGGGCTGTTTGGTTTTCTGTTTTTATCACAATGTGGCGGCTGCATATTTAAGCGATTTTAATATGATCTGAAAGTTGATTTACAGTACAAAAAAAATAAGGGAGGGATAAATAAAATCTTAGAAAACGTAATAAAATCCACCCTCATAGCATCGCATTTTAGCTTTTTGCTTTTGGCTGAAATTAATTTACTTTTCAAAGTACAGTAACATTTCTGTGAAATGGTATTTGCCCCATTACACACTTTTCCTGTTTTTGCTTTTTCTATCACATCTAAATGTGACAGAACAAATTTTAATACTGGCAAAGATAGCCTAAATAAGGACAGTTTGTGAACTATTTTTAACAGAAAAACTATATGAAGTCGTCTCTGATGCAACATGCCAGATGTTTCGTGTTTTGTATTTCAGATTTTTTCATCATCTCACCTTTTGATTGGCTACACTTTACATTAAACAGCCTGCATGCTAATTTTTGTGCTCACTTGTCCTCGGTAATACCCCACATGCTGGCAATCCAACACGTTTATTAGAAGCATAACCAATGTCCTTTCAAGCAGACTAGACCACTCTTAACATACCACAAACATCAGGAAAATCAAGATTATCTTTAGAGCCATCCTAATAATCGGAACGTCGGAAGGGGAAAATTGGGTCAAAAATGATCATAATTATCTTGCTGTGTGAACCAGACATAAGTAGTGAATCATAAATACTGACCTCAATAGTGTGTGGTGCTATAGATGTTGCTCTGCGTTCTTTTGTGACCTCCAGGATGAGTTGTCGAAACGCTCCTGGAGTAATTTAGACCAACAACTCCAAGGAAAGGTCAGCACCCTTCAGGTTTCCTCTCTTTGTGGATAATGGTTTTCAATGTGATTTGGTAGAGTCACAAAGGCTTTGAGACCCTTTCCACACTGATGGATGCCAGTCACTTTGTTTCTCATCCATTTTTTATTGTCTTAAGATCATCATATTTTATAAACCTGTAATTAAAATAAACCAATAAATATGGTTAATTGCAGTTATTTTTTATATAACTACAAAGGCAAATATATTTTCGTGTTGACCGAGGTTGGTCTGAATAAATAAATGAAAATTGAATTTTGTATTTACTTAGGTTATCTTTGTCTGATTCGATAAACATTTAACTGAAACATTTAAGTGCAACAAAAAAAACATTTTCAAAAAAATATTTTCTATCTTTTCCTTGATTTAAAGTCTGATATGTTCACATTGATCCTAATTCAAGATACTGAGTGCGCTGGGTGGAGCCATGCAGGCACAAAGTTATCTGTAATGGGTGAAATAATTGGTGAAAAGAGACTGGCTTGTCAAAACAGCAGCAGCGTTGCGAGGCTGATAAGCGGGAGGATGCGGACCTTTATCGAGAAGCAGGGCCATCAAGCCAGAGGTAGAAACCAGCTAGAAAAACCAGGCTTCCCCCTTGGGCTTTCACATCAGCCATCAAATGCGTAAGGTTCATTTGGTAGGTCACATCATTCACCAATTATTTGGATTTTATGCAAAGATGAAATGATTTTAGTTGGCGGAAGGGGGGCTTAAGATGTACCATATAAATATATTTGACATGCAATAAGATCTTGTCGGCTGGACTCTTGAAAAGAAAGTTTTTTGTGAAGAGCTTGAAACCACTGGATGGCCTGTAAAAAAAGAAAGAAAGACACAACGAACATTAATTTACTCTTCTTTTAAAGTTGTGATTTTCCTTTTACTTGATCCTACAGTTGAAATGTAATAAGATTTTTTAAAATTCACTGCCATCTTTGTGTGGCTTAAAGTTTTTTGGATATTAAATGCATTTATACATGTTTATGTGACTTTTTTCTGTAAATATGTTTAATTCTGGACAGTAGTCTTGTAGTGTACTGACACACATCAACGTTTTGCACAATGATCATCTTTTTGCTTTTGGATTAAGACTGTTGTCACTCTTCCTGTGAATATGCTTTACAGCTATAAATGATAGGGATTCAAGGGTCGCAAATTACAATCCAAAGAGTGAAAGAATGTTTTTTATAGAGAACAACCAAAAGTTTTACTTTAAATTATGTTCTTCATTAACCATTATATAACGTGTTTTTAAACATCCCACAAAATTGGGGGATGGGGGCATAAACTTTTTGATAAAATATCATGGTTATTGTTTATAAAGAAAATAAATTTAAATCTGAATATACAAGTACGGCTCTAGGAAATGCGTTGTATCATTTTCCTGAGTTTTAGGTTTTCCAAAATTCCACTTTTGCAGTTATTTTTCTGAAGTCCACTTTTTTCATTCTAACCAAATTTATTAACCCAAAAATGTGTAATTATAGAGTGAATGGAAAAAATTCAACAAATCAATAGCCAAATAGACCCACCTTCAATGTTATTCAGGTTTCACAAAATGTCATCTTCCTAGAATAATGGGATAAGTAATTTTTTTTCCAGAAGTGATTTTTGTGTGAAAATATAAGAGTTCAGCAGAAAATTGAATGATTTTATAAGCATTTTTCCGTCAAATATTATGTGCAAAACAAAGAATTTTATGTTTTTCATGTTTTATAAAAGAAAACTGTCTTTATAAAAATGTTTTAGAGTTGAACTCGACACCAAAATATGTCTCACAAAGAAACTTGGAAACAATAAACCCTTGTGCAACTGGGACTTCCATAATGATTATTTCTATTTAAAAAAAACTGTCTCAGAAATCTTAATTGACGTAAATATGTCAGTGTTTCTGTGTTTAGGTGTCATGTCCCTGCAGCCCTCTGTTTGCACTACTAAGGAATATCTGAATTGGCAGACAAAACCTTCAATAAACTCTCTCCCCGCTTCTTCTGATTAAATGCTCAAATGTTTGCAGACGTGACTTGCTCTTATTTGCTTACTTCTCCATTTTTCTACATATAACTTTTAAGTAGTTATAGATGTAGATGTGGAAGTACATGTATTCCTGTACTTCCACTCAACTCTGCGCTGGAAAAGACATACTGGAACGTTTTCTCCTAACTCATAAATTTGCTAGCTCTGAGCCTTTGCTAAGTCTTGAGTTTTTTTATTTTGTCAGAGGATGTCCGTGTTTGTTTGACCAGATTGAACCCCGTTCACAAGAAGATGAAATTAGGTCTTATTTTCAGAGTTCCAATGTATTTAATATGAAATCCCTCATCTAGCATAAATCAGTCATCAACCACCAAATTCCCTTACATTGTGTTGGAAACACCCCTCCTAAAGCCTGTGTGTCTACAGTACAGTGAGGTATCATGTGACGCTGATATCATGTAGGTAGAAGTTTAAGGGTCAAATCAGCCTCTCAGACCTTTTAGAGCAGCCCACGCTGGATGCACTGCTGAGAGATTATGTGAGATAGAGATTGCTATGATAACCAATCATCTGTGGCCTTTATTTTCCCTGCAGCCATCAGCAAGCTTATTGTCATGTCCCTGTCTGCTCAGCTCCACTCTGCCCTCATAGCAAACAGGTCTAATTGTGTCTCATAGCTGCAGGCTCAGAGCAGAGGGGGAGCGGTGGGGGGAGTGGGTTTAGATGAGTGATACTCAGCGATGTAAATGGCTGAATAATATGGCCCCAGCGTTTGTGGTGAAGCTCTATCTCTCTGCGGTAATCTAGGCCATCGGGGACCCGCCAGTATGCATCATCCACCATCAATGAGTCTCTCTGCTGGTTGGTAATTTATTCAGTGCTACAGTGGTTATTGATAAAGCACTTAAATACAAATTCCTCCCCTCCTCACCCCCTTCCCTGCTGCCCGCTCTACTCAGCGCTGTAATATCACAGCTTGCTATGTGCTATGTGTTTATCTACTTACAAAGTCTGTGTTGATCACAGGTTGAATTTTTATGTACGCTCTAATTTGTGCTTTTTCTATGCTGCTCTCTCTCTGTCTCCCTTTCAGGAGTTCGTGACGGATCAGTTCAGTCTGACGCCAGCAGCAGTCCGTCTGAGCAGAGTCATCTGGGCCAGTCTCATCCAGGATACCCAATGGGCCCACAGGTGAGCGGGAGAATTTAGACAAGTTAACAGATGAGAATCATCTAAGAATCATTTCATTAAATTGGTGCTGTTAAAGACAAAAATGTGTTTTGGGTTGTTTTTTTGTCATTTTCTTAGTGTTGTAAATAGGGATAAGCTATAGGAACTTAAAATGTTGTGATATTTTGTGGTACTATTGTAATGATACAAATTATAAAAAACTTTATTCTTTTTTAGTTAACTGCATTTGTGGCGAGTTAAACACAAATAATGTTGTTGCAAAGCGGCGTATTCAGGACGCAGAAAAGAAAAGAAAACAGAAAAGAGTTATATCACTAAGCTGCACACAGTAACTGCATTTAATTATATTCTTTAATTTACTGTTATTTATTAATGCTCTTGTGAAATGAATAGTGGCGAAAATGGTAAAAATAACATTTCCAATAATCAGTTTTCTTTTTTATTTAACAACAGTAATTGAAATTTATGGGAACAATGATAAATCAATATTCTTATTATGGTGAGAATTTTTTTATGAAAAATTATAAACAATATGGTAAATGCCCACCTCTTGTTGTAAATGAAAACCATTTAACTTAAATAAAAAATATATATATATACAGTACAGACCAAAAATTTAAATGAGAATTCAATGAGAAGGTGTGTCCAAACTTTTGGTCTGAACTGTATATATGTTTTTTTTAATTTATGTTAAAATCAAGAAGCAAGAAGATGCTTTGTCTGAATCCCTTTTATTACATAATCTAATTTTATTAATATGTCTGTACATGTCAGTTATTACAAATTGGGTTTCAGTCACCAGATCATCACATCTGCATAAAGTTAAACCCAAAATTATTTCTATCCCAGTCATATCTAGATTCAAAATTATTTTCATTGGACTGCATGGTGGAGCAGTTGGTAGCTCTGTTAATTTACAGAAAGAAGGTTCTTGGTTTGAATCCCTTCCTCAGGTCTCTCTGCATGGAATTTGCATGTTCTCCCTATGCATGTGCTGCAGGCTCCCTCTGGGTTCTCTGACTTCCTCCCAGAATCCAAAAACACGTCTCTAAATTGCCCTTAGGTATGAGTTTGTGCTTGGTTAATTGTTGTATGTGCCTCTATGTTGTCCTGTGATGGTCTGGGGCATACATCAATTCGCCCCGGATTACCAATCAGATTCAAGCCAATACTACTATGATTGTATATTGCCAAAAGTATTTGCACAGAGTAATGTTGGATACAGGGTCTAGATGAGGACTCTTTGAAGGCCAATCAAGTTCATCCATGGCTTATCCATGACTATTCCCCCAAAGTTAGAAACATGAAATTATCCACCATATCCTGGTGTGCTGCAGCATTAAGACTTCCTTTCACTGGACCTGAAGAGACGAGTCCATCTCCTGAAAAACAGACAAACATCGTCATCCCCTCCTATTATGTTTATTGGAACAGGTTAGGACAGACCAATGGGCAGTACAAAACATGGTCATTACATTTTTTTAAACAAAATCATTCTTAGATAATGACATTTTAGTCTGCTGAGGCCTTCCTGTTTTGAGCTCCATACAGGATGAGATGTTTTAGAGCATCTAGACACTTTAAATCCAAATAACCTGCTGCTGGCCGTGCCCCCTTGCTCACTGTTTACCTTTGCACATAAACATGGCTGTAACAGATACGCAATTATACAACCATACATCTTTGAAAAGCAGAAGTGGAGCCTCCTGCACAACCAACAAGAATGGTTTCTGAATGGTAAGTCAACAGCACAACACTTGTCTTTTCCAGCAGCCATTGCATAGCATTAAAGCCAGCTGACCAAATGTCCTGGAACTCAGTTGGGGTTGCTAAGAGACAGGGTGAGCTTTGCGGTGCCTGCTGATTTGTGACGTTACATTCAGAACATTTTTAAAACAGCTCATTTTCCAAACAACAAAAAACATGAACTAATTGGGTGTTTGTGTTGTAAGTGCTTGGGTTGTTTTTAGAAGCAATAGCAACCAAAAGGGAAGTACAAAGTAGGTCCCTTTTAAGACTTGATTGCGAACTGCACTTTTTAGAGCCACCTTAAGAGAAAACTTGCAGATTGAATGGGTGAAATTTCTACCAGGTTTCTTTCACGTGTTCTCTTTCCGTTCATGTTGTGTGTGAAACACATAAACACCCTCACTGAATGCTACGGTGTGAACTGTTAAAATATTTAGTCATCATACATCATCTTCAAATGTAATTGAGCTGCGGCGCTAACAAGCTGACAATACAGGCTCTGTCACAACAAGCAGAGAGCAAAGAGCCCGAGCCTGCAGCCTTGTTAATGGCTCAATCAGGCATTGTCCTTTATGATTGGATTTATTGGCCTGGTGCCCTAGCGATGTTTAATGAACATCTATCTCGTTAGTGTTGCTCCATGTCACCAGTCAACACACACTCAAAAAGCATCTCATGTTTTCTTCACACTGTTTAAGAAGCAGATTCTCCATGCTCTCATATTATGCTCAATGAGAGTCAGTTCTCATCAGGACAGAAAAAAGAGAAAACACAGGAAAACAACAGAGCTTCTCAGTCTAGCCAGGGATTTTTAAATGTTAAGAAATTCCAACTCAAAGAGTTAATTATATCTTTAAGTTAAAAAAACAGTGCTTAGAGCTCTTTTTTGATTACATGAATTTGGTCAAAGATGCTGCTTTGGATATAGATAAGAAAAAACAGAAGAGGCAGAGCAGCAGAAGCAAGCAGCAGTTACAGTTTGAGCCTCAGCAGGCGGCTCTCAACAGTCACCATCTAATATATTAATGCTGTCAGTACAGTCTGTGAAGCTAACACTTTTCAGAAACAAAAGCGCTCTGCATGCCATACCCAATTCTCCTGCTCCAGGATCAATATGTTGTGATAGATTCTCGCCCCAGAGCCGGATATTGTTCGAACAACCATTATCTGATGGTAGTTTACCCAACATGAATCTACCTTCTTTCTGTTTCCCAATTGCAGTCAGGATGACAAAAGTCTGCTATCTGTGTGATTATGGGCAATTTCTCAGTGCCAGAGCTGGCAAGCAGATGGAGGGGCCTATTCTCCCCTGATGAGCCAAAAGGCAGGGTAGAACATCCCGTCCAGAGTGGGGCTGCTTCCTCTTCCAGAGCTCAACGCTAACCCAGCCTGTGTGTCCGTGTGACCCCTAGGAGACCACTTCTCAACACTTAGCTGTCAGGTGTGTCAAGCGTTGTGCAGCCGCTTTCCAGCAACACCTACAGAGAGGACAGCAGAGAGTTTTAAGGCCATAAGCCAGAAGGTGGATTGCTTCTATGTCTGGATAAGTGATCCTTTGGGTTCTTCAGCCAATGAGCAAACTGAGAGACAGAACTTTCTACATCTTGTTACATTACAACTACAAACTTCATTGTATTTTGTGGAAGTTTTATGGAATAGACAGTCACAAAATAGTGCATATCTATGATAATGCACTACAACATTGGAGATTTGCAGCTCATTTTCCATTATTGAAAGATAATTTGTGACAAGACATACAGAGGACTCAAACCTATGTGAGAAGGCACTCTGTGATGAAGCTAATCAATGGATCCATCCATCGTCTACACCTACTTATTCTTGCAGGATTGTGGAGGACTGTCTGCGTCAGAGTTCGACTGCCCAATCACAACTCCCCAAACAAACTGGACTTTCTATGCAAAGATCTAGATTTTAATTAAAGCCGACTAAACAGAGCTGATATGAATGCACCCTAAAAGATGTAGTGGAATGGTTTAGCAAAGTAAAGAACCAGATGTTTTCCATCCAGTCAGTTTGAGCTATTATGGTCAGAAAAATGAGCTAAAATTTCTGTCTCCAAATTCAGAGAACTGATAAGGACATACGGCAAAATACCTGTTGCTATAAAGAATTGACTCCAGACAGCTGAATACAAACAGAAGCCAAAGTTTTCAGTTTTTAGTATAAATAAACATATAAATTGATGTTTCTGAAAGAAACATAGTAATGTGACTAAGTTTAATGAGTATAAATTGTTTGTATTAGTGAGGGTTCAAATTGAAATAATTCTGTTCTGACTCAATTTGTTCTTGTGTCACATCTTGATGAGTGCATTAGCAGTCGCTTCACCTCGTGATCACCTAAACATCAGAGATTTCTGCTGCGCTTTCTGTTGGCAGCTGCCGGCTTCTCCAAAGCTGTCTGTAATGATAAATAAATCAGCGCTGCATCTCATAATTGTCGAATTGTCTTTTAATGTTATTCCCTTCCATCTGTGGCTGTCTTTACTGTCAAGCTGGCCAATATCATTTTGTTTGATTCACAGATGAAATGGTTGAGGATCCCCTTTGATTGGGTGCAGCGTCTATTTGAGATTAAATTTAGTCAAAAAAAAAAAGCGAGATTACAAATGTGTCACTCGCCGCCAACAAACGCATCATCTGTTTCTGTCCCTTTGAGGATTCTTTGAGCGCCCGAATTATTAATTCATTTTTTAAAGTTAATGACAAATGCCATTATGTATGCTCTCAGATGCTTCGTATTGTCATTTGTTATGCACTGCTGTTGTATTTCAAAGCAAACGTTGAGGAGAAGGAATACTTTACAGTGTTTGCGAACAATCCTGTCAGCAGCGCTCAACTCCCTTTTTTAACAGCTCCGTATCGCAAACAAGTTTTCATTTGTTTCTGCGGCCTGAGATCTGTTTGCGATCACATAGAGTAGGTGCAAGCACTCTGAAACATGCAAGGTTATCACTGTGACGTGCCTGTCTCCCAGGAGCACCGGTCCTAAGAGCAAAGTGGGTTCTTCTCACCAGCCAGCCTGCTCTGCTTCCTGCACAGGCTGCAGACACGCCATGCAAAACAAAGCAGATAGCTGACAATTGGAGTTAAAGGCTTGTGAACTTTAGTGTGCACGCTGCAACCAGGCGTGTCCTGCAATGTCTTAGGTAGCCTACTTTACCTTGAATGCAATACAAGCTGACATAATGCTTTTATTATTTTATTTCAAACAATTCTATTCTGTGTTTACACTGGGAGTTTTGTTGAACTTTGCAATATCTCCTGCCTCACATTGCTTGTACAAATCCATTTGACATGCACAAATGCTGACATAATTTCAAAAAGGTTGCATCGGATTGACTTAAATATGTCATGCCTGTGTAGTTCTGCAGATTTTAACCACTAGTTTAAAGTCCTAATATGTGTACATGGAAACCTGTTGGTTTGGAGGACATGTTTCAAGTGAGTTTCTGCTGTGAAAAACATAATAAAAAGATGTTTATTTTGTTGAAAACACGAGTATTCCGGCAACAATTCCACTTTAACTTGCATAAATGAACAACTCCAAGAGGACAGAAGACTGATATGTTGTAACCCTCTGCAAAAGAGCAAAGTGTTGCTGCTTCTTTCAAAACCTCTGCCTGTTTCAAGCACGTTATTCTATTTTGCCACTGATTTGTTCAGAGGGAAAAATGATTTTCTCTGAGTCTTTATAAAAGATAAATGCTCAGCCTTCTTACGAAGATGGAGTTCTGTTCTGAAACAGCATTTCACATTATTCGTCTGCTGACATGTGCATCCATCTAAACACATTCACCCAGATCAAGTAACAGATTCTTTATTTGTCTCAGTTCAGCATTTTGAAGTCAGAATTAAGGTAATTTCTCACAAAATGAGTCAGAAACACAGATGCTAAGATTAAATGTCCATTTTCTGTGCACCACTCTTTGTTGCACATGATTTTTATACAGCTAAATTTTCACTTAATCATAATTATCAGCACTAAGAATGAATTTACAGGAAAATACTGAAATGGGAGCATGGTGGGAAACGGGGGTAAAATTTGGTTTCCTGGTCAAAAACAGGAAAATTTACAGGTATGTACCAGAGCTGATGGGCAAAGAAACTGTTCAATGCTTTTGCAAATTTATATAAAATCATTTTTAATTGAATCTGATGTCATTCATTCATGGATTGTTGAAATAAATGTTTAAGTATATGTTGTGTTTTCATTTTTCAATATTATTGGTAACTCAGGAACCAAAATACCCCAAAATATGCAAAATTAGGTTTTGACGCAATGCGATGTATTGTTTTAGACTAAATTGTAACACAATACTTATTTATAGTTGTACCTATATATTCTCAGGGATAAATAAAGAGCTGTATTCCCTTCGTAAAATCAAACATTTGATACATAACGTAAAACATTTCGAACTTTTGAGTGAAAAAATGAGAAGTGTGGGGTTTGTTTTAAACGAGAAATGAGGATACAATTTTTATTATGTTCACATAACAAAAATGACCAGAGAACTCAAAATTTTGATCTTTTCTGATAAGTGAACACGCCATACCTAAACACACTGCAGTGTGGATACTGTTACATTGCAAAGACCACTCTAAGTTAGCTATTTTCAGGAGGTGTTATTAACGGGATCAGCACACAAGGTTTAAGAGTGTGTTGTATTTTTTTAAAGGAATCTGTATTTTTTGCCAAAAACATGTCAGGCTGCTACTTTGAAAACGAAAGTGGTCTTCAGCAGATAAGAGGGTTAAACATATCATAGCAACGTTTCTGTGTTTTATTGATTTGAGCTTTGTAAATCAATGACGACAGGTCAAAACTTTGGGAAAAACAGAGATTTGAGATGTAATTTACCAAAACGCACACTTTTTAAATGTCTGCCTGAGATAAAATGACTTGCAACACATACAGTATATGTATACGTTTAAAAGAAATGCCACCTGTTTTTGTTCATCTGGCGAATTATGGTCAATGTCTGTATGTCCGTGTGGCTTTCTCCAGTCTCTCCTGGTGGCCCAGCAACTGGCCAACGCAGTGGGTGGCGTGATGTCTGGGGCAGCGCCAGGCATGAACCAGCCCATCCTCATCCCTTTCAACGCAGGTGGACACCTCGGCGGACAGCAGGGCCTGGTGCTTTCCCTGCCCACGGCCAACATCCAGAGCCTGGTGGCTGCTGCCGCTGCAGGGGGAATCATGACGCTCCCCCTCCAGAACCTGCAAGGTGAGAGACGGTGCGAGGGGGAGGTAGGAAAGGGGGGGGCATCGACAACAACTCAGCCAGTTGATGGGGTCAGAAATAAAAAACACTGGAGTTGAAAATCAATTTTCTTCATGGCTGCAAAACTGACAAATGCTTTTTTTTTTTATTCTATATGAAGATTCAGCGAGCACACACATTAAAAAAAGTAGCAACAGACACAACAAATAACTGTTTTGACTAAGACTTGTGTGTTTATTTTCTGACATGGGAACTTTTTTTTACACGATGCTTTTCTGTGGTCCTGAGCAGGTAAGAAACTTGATGGATTTGTATCCCAAAAAGCAGCCATCCTGAAATTGCCTCAAGGTATAACCATATTAATTACAGGTCAGCGTTTTGCAGTGCAGTGCAGAAGCACTTTATGCCTCTTTCCTGTGCATAAGAGTGCACCCTACTTCACTTTTTTATCTTTTTTCCACCTCATCTGTCCATCCACATGGCTGTACTTATCCTTACATTTTAAACTTTAATGCCCGAGTGTTCTCTTTTGATCATAGTTGTAAATGGTTTTCATTTTAATGTTTAAAACATTGTCTCTTTTATACCATTAGATTGAGGGATGGCTGGGGAAACTGTCACTCATGAATCTTAGATGAGAGGAGCAGCACTAATGTAAAAAATTGTAAACCGGTGTGTTTTTAGGATGCCGATTACAATAATGCCAGTGCAGCACAAAGTGCAGGGAATGCTGCTATCATGTGGGGAAATGGATGGGCAGATGCCCTTAGTGAGGAAATGTGGAGCGAGAAGCCTAATGGACACAAACATGCATAAATAACAACAGCCATCGCTGTGGGCAGAGCTTTTAATAAACCTGCATCTACCCAACAAGCCCTTCAAAGTATCCATCAGCAATGGACGATAATGGGCCCAGCAGGCTAGTCTGACTCGCACGTCAACACATCTTCGCTCTTGTCCACGAGGGACGACCCAGAGGCTTTGGCGATCTGATGAACTGATCGACAAACACATCGTCGGGGTGTCAGAACTCCATAACAAACGCCTCTCTGTCAGCGAGGAGCAAACCAGAAGAGATTCTGGTTGAAATTCCGATGAAATTCTTCAGCCAGAAGAGATGGAGGGGCAGAAAATTTTTGTGGAGAAATGCCTTTGTGGCAGATCTTTTTTTTTAAGCGAGTGGACTGACAGACCGCCTGTTCGCACGTCCTCCTATCTGAAGGGGATGCATTGAAGGGACCTCCGTGGAGAGAAAGTGACACAAGTCACGGGTGAAGCTAAATGTCTTGACTGTGTCCGGGGCCCCCTGGCCATGAGGCGCTCCTTCACTCTCCCCTGTCTGAGTTCATCACAGCTCCGCTGAATGAGGCCTGCTGGCACAGCACCTCTGTCAGACAACTGCGGCTCTGGCCTCTGCCCCGGTGTCCCCCCCTTCCCTCTACTCAGCCGCTTCAGGGCTCCAGGCCTGATTAATCACACATATAATACAGCGCTGCACTGTCACCAGGGAGCAGTCAGCTCATTTCACGACTTCCGAAGAAAGTGTGCTTTACAGCATTTACACGCTGCTTTCTAATTAGCGTCAGATCAGACACGAGACAGCAGCCAGGCGCAATAATGAGGCACTGGGAGGAGTCCAGTCAATGTCTGTGTTTAAATGTAATGAGGCAGTTAATGACCAGCTAATAAGGTTGTTTGTCTCACAGAGTGGGCGGTTTATGTTGGGGGAACGGTATGCATCAGAGCCTGCATGTTGGTGGTTTGGAGCTTCAAGCTGGGAGAAAGCAGAGAAAAATTAAGTTTCACTGTTAAGTAAAATTGTCATAATGATACTTTAAGTCGGACCCAAATGAAGAAAAACTCACAAGGGTATTGATGGAGTCGAACAACAAGGAAAAACTGAATAATAGAGGGGAAGACAGTAATAGAGTGCAATGGAAGGAGCCATTAAAGAAGAATGAAAGGAGCTTTATATTTAGATGTGGGATTTTAGCCCATTTATTTTTACACAATTAATCACTTATTTTCAGATTCTGAAGTTCTTTATTGCATATTTCTGGCAAAATGGTAAATCTGGTGCACAAGATATGTCTGTTTCTATGGTGGAGTATTTGGGCCCTGCTAAGAAAAATTTTTAAAAAATATTACGAGAATAAAGTCATACTGTCATGATTTTATTCTCATAATAAGTAACAAAGTCATAAATAGTATTATAACTTTATAACACTATAAAGTCATATTATGAACAAAGTCATAATATGACTTGGTTCTCGTAACATTGACTATTCTCATAATAAAATTTTTAAAATATTCTTATTGTGGCCCTAATACTCCATCCTACCGTGGTTTTGGCCCATTGGGAATTAATTATTGCTTAAAAAACAGAGAAGAGCAGTAATAAAATTTTTAATAATTTTAGCCTGGTAGCAGATTTGGTGGACGAACCAAATTTCTATCATTTTATTTCACTGCAGTTGCAGGCCTCACAAAATCAGTTCAAGGGCCACAGATGGCCCCCAAACCTCACTTTGGACACCCCTGGTATAGGAGGAGGATAATGTATATGCAGGTTTTCAGTTGTGGATATTCTCCATTCGTCTCCACAGCTTTATCACTGACCTGTCTGCTGTGTTCCTTGGTCTTCATGATGCAGTTTGTTCAATAGTGTTCTCTAATAAATCTCTCAAGCAGTCACAGAACAGCTAGATTTATATCACAGTGGACTTTATTTACTAATTAGGTGACTTCTGAAGACATTATGTTGCATTGGATTTTTTAAGGCTGTCATTGTAAAGGGAGGCTAAGTACAAACTCACAGCACACTTACCAGATTTATTCTGTATAAAACAGAAAGAACATTTCGATACAGCTCAGCGGGTAAACTCTAATCATAAAAAGAAAAATGGAGGTTTGGTCACGTGTTCCGATCATGTTTATCAAAGTTGGTTCTGTGAGATCTGATGTTGACAGCAGCGAACCAGCTGGTCCACTGCGAGCTTTAAGAGGGCAGCGCTCTCAGACTGTGATGAATAACTATCACTGTAATGGGGTTGTGCTGTAGAGTTGGAGCAGTTGCTTAAATAAAACTGAGCAGCATCTTGTGGCAGACTCAGTAAACACAGGCACCAGTGTAACTGGTTATTTGTCAAAATGATTTATGCCTGCAAACATGCAGTAAAAACAAATTCCCAATGAAACTAAACAAAGGGGAAAGTTATCTTTTGTGACAGAGTGCACACAATTCTAGCTGACTTCACAGAGGCAAAACTAGGTTGGGTCATGCTGGAGGTCTAGAAATGTGACGGCAGATGAGAATAAAATCATATTTGATTTTTATAAATTCAGAGTTAAGTGTGTTCGACACATACAGACTAAACATTCTGGGATATTTGTTGTTCTTTGCTAGGCAAAGTTTTTGCTGCATTTTAAATAGGCATTCGTTCTGCTTGATCTTATAACAAGCAAAGTGTGATTACCATACTTGTAAAACTAGCAGTATCAAACTATTGTACATGTAATCCACAATGGAAGCAAGCAGAACAAAGTCATCTGTCTGCTCCTCTCCTCCACAACTCACTCAAAGGTAATTCAAGGAGCTGCTTTACTGGAGTGCTTTCATATTAATAAGCACATCCCATCTCATTTGCTGTGAGCAGAAAGCCAGGCAGCACATCACATCACAGAGCTAAGTTCTAATGGTGAGGTGAGAGCATTGTTCCTCTGTACTCGTCCACAGGAAACACAAAACAGCACTCAGGCTCCCTCACGGAGGTCGGCTTCCCACTCACCTCCAGTAATGAGACGCCGTGTCAGTGCCAATCAAAGGAGCGTATGTCGTTTGGATGAAAATGCTCAACGGTGTCGCTCGCTGCTTTTGGGATCGGCATGATACAAATTAGGGAAATCACTCTGCTCATTACACCACCAAAGGGTGGGCTCCTGGGGGAAAAGCCAAATGTTTCCACACTAGTTAGACATGTCAGACTGGATCCCTTCTGCCTCAGCTGATTGCTGCTCCTTTAAGAGGTAAGCTCAACAGGCCGGGCCTCTGACTTAACCTCTGTCTGCTGAGAGAAACCCACTGTGTCCCTTCACTCTTTACATTTTCTGAGCCACAGAATATCAGACATTCTTCCTATGTTTCCTGCTGCCACTCAAACTGACAGCATGTTTTACTTCATTTTGAGGAATAGAAAAGATCTTAGCTACACCCCAGCTATTTTTAATTAATGTTATTTATATAGTTTAAAACAGAAAAGTGTGATTCTAAACACTGACTAAGAATCCATAGAACCTGCCAGGGGGTTGTTTCATACCTGCAAACAATAATTTATATTCTACTCACAGTCCACCAGAAGAAAGTGAGGTTGTATGACTTCAACTAATAACATCTTTAGGAGGGAGGTCACTTAAATTGGCAGCATATTCTAAAATCAACTTTTTTTCTCTTATCTAAAGAAACATTGTGATGATGTGCAGAACCTAAGTGTCGGATAGCACAGTAGCTCTCCAGTTATCACGAATTTATGTCAATAAGATATTCAGCCAATTTCCTAATGTCGTTGAGCCTTCTGTTTATAAAGAACATACTACTCCACACTCCAGTTCATAATATTGTGGAGAAAAGGTGGTTGGTAGATTAAAGGGTCAGATTTTGACTTGTTTGCTGAAGCCATCCCCACTTTTGCTATTCATTATGATTTTGCACATGCATTGTGCCCAAAACATAGGTAGAAAGATAGTCCATAAATCTATTTTTAAATGACGGCACAGGCTTAGCTATTAATTTTTTTTTGTATTTTCCAAAGTAGTTCATGAAATTAAAAAAAATTGTAAAAGATCTACAGTTTATCCTACAATTCATAATATATTCCCACAGGAAGCACTCCTTGTCATAAGAAATATACAAAATTGCAATATTCTTAGATTACAGACTTATGAAAAGCAAAATGTTGACTTTCCTATTGAGCGTGATTGCAACACCTACACCAAAAATAATAAAAACTAATAAGACATGCTGTGTCCAAAAGTATTAAACTGATCAGACTGAGCATCAAGATTTTCTTTTTTTTTTTTTTTATTAAAAGGATTCACTTTAGGGTAAAATAAAGTTTCAGATGCAAGGATGGTATTTCACACATTGTTCTTTTAGACTGAGCAGTCAATGAAAATCCTATTTAGTCTTGATAGTAAAAAATGTTTTGGGAATAACTGAGCTTGAACAACGATCTGGTCTTACACACTGAAAATAATTACTTGTGTGTTTCAAGAGAAAATGTATTTATTTTTTTAAACAAAACTTGCGTATTATATAACCTGGGAATGCATGTGCAAAATGTCCATATTAGTGTGGTCAAGCAGTTAATGTGGGCTCAGTCTGCACTTTTTTACCCTAGCATCTGTCATCTTAACACTGTAAATCCCGGGCCCATCCCTCTTCGATTATCGCTGTTTAATTTGAAGTGTTCTCAAGCAGAATGCATTCCACGTCGTCCTTTAATGATTTAAGTTTGCTGTGGTTGTAGGATGACTCACAGGGGAGAGAGCTGCATTAAATAAATAACAGTGATAAAATGTAGACCTCATACATTTCAAAGCTAATGCAACTAGCGGTGCAATAGGAGCAGCTGCACACAGTCCTGGAGCGGTAATTTGATTGATTTGTTGTGACAGCAGCCAAATAATTGAGAGTGAGAGCTGCTGCTGCAGATGAAGCGCAGGCAGAGGCAGGTTTGCCAGGCAGTCCCAGCAGATACGGCACCCGGCTTCTCATCTCTGCCATTGATATCTGCCAGTGTTTTTATTGTTTGTCTTCAATAAGCAGCTTGGAAACGTGCGGGGTTAGTCGTCGTGACAGATGAAAAGAAGATAAAAAAGTCAGCTAATCAAAACGCACAGAGGAGCATTAAGAGGGTTAGGATCAAAAACTCAAATTTACATGCTGGGGTTTACTGTACATGCACCCATGAGCACTTGCACACTCCTGTGAGACTGATCGTTTCCCTCATATGTGTTTTGAAGCAGAGATGTAAGTGAATTTTACCTCCTGGTGTTTACTTGTTGCAGACATGCTAATCATGTGTTGTGCATTCAGGTTGTACATTTGTTATTATACTTCCACACTAAAAAGAAAATGCAAAAGTGAGCCACAGCTTATTTGAATATACAGTATGACTCTATCATGCATTCTCCCACACATGTGTTCCCTGGTACAAAACAATAGCACTGTTTGTCTTAAGCTTCTGACTCTTGACTCATGTTTTGTTTCTGCGGATGGTGGCAGTGTCATTCTGGTGCAGCAATGCCACAGGACAACATGCTTCCAGAGCATAGAAACAAAAGAAACAGAGGAAAAAGAAAGGAGCACTCTCCATGGCACTGTGGAAGACAACAATAATATTGTTAATCAGATGTGGCTGTTTCTGCTGCTCCTCAGCAAACCCTGACATCTGCCCCCACTGGTAAACAGAGAGGGAGGCTTTTTGCAAACCTGCTGCCATAAACACACAATCTACAAGACAGCCTGTGTGCATTACACACTGCCTGTCTGCACTGGGTGTACACAGAAAGCGGTGCATTTATTGCAAAGGGTTTTACTCGAGGAGACAATGAGCCATGTGTATTGCGAGAGTTAGGAGGGTGAAGTTGACAACAATTATAGGAATTATGGAGTGCAATTGTTTGCTTTTTTTCTCTGTTTTCATACCTATAAAAAAACATTTCATCATTTTTTATGTCTTATCACTTTTTCATAGTGGTTTAATGAGACATCCAACTCAAGAACGTCAAGTTCACAAGAATGAAAAGATGCAATTTTAATTGTATATGATATGATATATGAGATATATATCTGTTTCCAACCCAAAAAACAGGGTACGAAATGAAAATCAGAAAATGTTCAGTACAAAATGGGACCATATTTATCTAATTTACATCTGTTTCCCAAAGGAAGACTGTCATATTATAAAACATGCACAACATGCCAAATTACAGTAATGTTAATTCTGTCCCTTTGCTGTTTCGTATCATTTGTAGTTTTGGTCGCTTCTTACTTTTTGCTTTTAGTTCTTGAAAAGTAGCAGTATACCTCAGGATGTATCATATCAACAATATGTCAATTTGTATCCACCTTGCAGATGTTGTCAATAATTAAATTGACACCAACCAAATTAGACTGTAACCTACAGTCTAATTTTATAGCATATTTCAACGTCTGTAGCACGCAAAACCTGCTGCGGACATCAAGGCAAGCCATTTGAGCATGTAATGTACCATTTATAGTTTCCATTTTAGCAATATATTTTCTCACAACTTACATTCCTACATGTAGAAATAAAAACTTTCAACAATTATGTCATATCTACAATTACAATTGTACAAGTGAGAAATAAGTTTTAGATATTTGAAAAGCCATGATTTGTTCTAGGAAGATAATTTTTGAGAGAGCTGAAATGCTTATTGTGGATAAGAACAATGCCATTCAAGATATATGTGGATCTTTGGTTTAAAGTTTCTCCCTGGCTATTAAATGTTAGAACCGCTTTCCATAGAGGGATACCTTGAAACTGCTAACCATCCACTGCGGGTTGGCATAGATCAGAAATGAAGACGGCAAAGGGAAGCTTTGGAGAGACAGAAATTATATTCTGTGTTTAAATAAGACTCAGCATGAGCTATTTTTTTTTAAACTAAAGAAGCAAGACGTTATAGAGAACGAAAGTCGGCTTAAATTACTTCTTTTGTTTACTTCTGGTGCTATATAGAAATATAGAAATTACTTGCAATAAACTAGGAGCGGGCCTCCTCCTAATAGGAAAATCGCTATTATAAACAAACATAAAATCACTAAAACTATTCTACGATTCCTTAATAAAGTTATTTGATAGATTGCATATATTTGCAATGTATCCCTATAACTATCATGCATAATTAGTAGTTAATCTTTTCAATATCATGAGCCATTTTATTGTCGAATAGATTTGCCAATGACCAAGTTCCAGCTAATGATAAGTATTGAATTCTGTATTAAAACATACATCGGTGTGTTGTTTTTATGATATTTCGTAGCCTGTAAAGTGCCTCCAGTAAATGGCTTGACCGCTTGACCCCAGAGTTGTTTTGTCAGAATTACATCCCACTTTTTGCTTTCCTCTTCCGGCCGCAGTGTTTCCAAATGATTTGCTTAAGGTCTGCCTCGTTGCTGTGGTGCCATAGAAGCTTTCAGCAACAATCTGTAGTCAAGCATTTTAACTGAGAATTGATTTGTGATTTACATGGTCAGTGAGGGGAAAATGAACTTATGAAATGTTGTAAATGAAATATTAGAACAAGGTGCAGTGGGAGGAGGCAGACAGAGATGGTAATCTTCTGGAACTGGAATTCCTGCTTGGCAGAACTGGGTGACATTTTACATTTATCTGTGTTCTGCATGAGCTGTAATGTTAATGGTAATTTTATGGGACTGAACCGAAATGAAAATGGTGTTATCACCAACTGCTTCAAATGTGAAATTGTGTAAAGGAGCACAGCTGCATCCTTTATTTCCTTTTCCTTGCTAATGTGAGTTATTGCATGATCTGCCATCTGAGGCTGAATGTGTGTATTCAGCTTTTTTTCATCAGCCCATTCTACTTTTAGCACCTTATAACTCTCACAACCCGGTGTTTTGATTTTAGTATAAATGATTTAAAGTATAGATTTGTTTTTAGAACATTCCTCACAATATTTTAACAGTTCTTTCCAATTTTTGTGTAATTATCCGTATGCTTTAATAAGTTAAATTTCAGACTTCAGAACACATTTGAAGAGTAACTATAATGTAGGATTTACATTCATTCACCAAAATAAGATGGCTGAATAACTGTGTCTACTTAAGCTTGTGTTTTTTGGTTCTGTCATTTGAGCCCATTGCCTTTGCACATAGCTATCACATAGATTTATTACTGCTACTTGTCAATAGTTTTAGGAATCCTTTAAAATTCCTGTTCATAAATCAAATCTTGGTAAAGCTGTTGTCATAGATTTTTTATCTTCTCATGTATGTTGGCATATTGAAAAATTAATAGATATAAACATAAGGAAATGCAGATGATTTTGTGGGTCTATATGTGGATGCAGAGGTATTGCAGTGATGATAGCTATAGTGTGTGTATCTTGGGATCAGCAGTGTGGATTTCACAGTGCATAGATGCATTAGGACAGGAATGGTTACTCTTGATGTGACATTTACTCATTTTCACTTCAGTTTGATTAAACAGCTTTAATTCATAAGGTATGTTATTTCAAGGCATGTACACAAAGAAATAAATTTAATCATACCTACATTCCAGTTCATCCTAGTTATCAAACAATCAAATTCAGCTTAATTTCCTAACTGGTTAAAAAAACGTTTTCATTTAAGGAAACTCAGCAGATCTACTACTCAGTCGTCACTGTCTCATTTGTTTTTTTGCTTTTAGTTATTTGTATACACACACACAGGTTGTAAGACAAAGGGCTGTAAGAAAAAGAATATAAAAGCCCTCATTTGATTAATATTTGCTTATAAAGATGAATTTAAAATTAACTTGTTGGAAGTCAGTATCTGTATTTGTTTTTTATGTAATCAATATATGTCCACTAGCATTTTTAATATTCTCATTTTTAAAATACCAGTATTAAACATTATAATGTAAACCAACATTATGTCAATATGGATCCATAATGGAGTTAATAATACAAGCAAATCCATGTTGCTTTACACTCTAATCAATACTTTCTACACAGCCCATATGTTTTAATTTTGCTCAATACCTGGTGCGCCTGGTGTTTCCTTTTCCCACTCTCGGTGTACAACATTTATGGATTTTCATAGAATTCATTCTTCTGTGTTTGAAAGACAAAAGAACCAAAGAAACGCAAAGAACAAACGCTGCAGTGAAGCTGTGGGAGTCTGGGAGGCAGCATGGATCACACAGAGGTCACTTTTAAACACAGCTCTCCAGTTCCCTGTTTGTGAAACCAAAGAGTCTGCGGTGACATTTGTCAGCAGATGGTATGGAACCAAACCCCTCTCCTGTGGGGACGCCTTAGCTGCCGCTAAAAGCCGTCTGTGGTTACTAATTGCTGACCAGAGCCTAATTACCTTAATTAATGGCCGAGGTTTCTAGGGGGCAGGTTTGCGGGGGCTTTTATCAGTATCAGTGCAGCTTAAAAGGTCCCAGAGGAGGCCTGAGGAGTGTGTACGTCCCGTGGGTGCTATTTCTGGACTAACTGCAGACACATCACAGATGGATCCTGTGGCATCAGTACAGGAGAAGGATCTGTTACTTACAGATCAGAAGAAATCCTTACTAAGAAGGAGGAGGGAAAAAACCTTTTCTTCTCCCTTCTCCCAGCCACAAGGCCGCTTGCTGAATTACTCCAGTGTAATTCGCAGTGATAAAGTAGACTTAGCACCTTTTTCCACAGACCGTGGGGGGTTTTGTTCAGGGAGCTCTCACTGTGAAATTATCCCTGGTGCTTTCATTTGCCAGCTGCAGTGAAATGGTTAAAAGACACAGACCATCCGGTATGAAAATAGGACTGATTCAACAAAATCCCACCAAAAAAAAGAAAAAAATCCCCCTCTCCACTTCGCTCTATTTTTTCCTCCACCTCAACCCTCCCCCCGCCCTGTCAGGCACCTTGTCCGCATCCGAAGAAGGGCTTGTAAGTTTCGGGGCGCATACATTTCTTTTGATGATATATTGTCCCGGTGCGGAATTTCATTTACTGCCGCTGCCCCTTGCTGAACCTGTTGCTAGTCAGTGAGCACGATAAGCGTATAAGTAGCACGCCGCTTCATTCATCATACATCGTTCTGGGCTCTCAAATATCTCATATGCGATTCAGGAAGAAACTACTAAACCGGCACAAAAGGATCCCACTAGGATCAGCCGAGGGTCCATTAGACACTGTGTACAAAACACAGCGGGCAGGCTGTTCACACACACGTTCTCTTTGTTGCATCTGCAGAAATTATCCTTCATTTCACGCCATACACGTTGTTTATGTAGCAGTGGGGAAGTTGCGTATCTGAAGTGCAGTGCTCATGTAGTACATAATTCCATTCACATCACATTTGAATGCATGCATTCTGAAATCTGTTTTTCTTTCCCCCCTCAGTCATAGTGGCTCACTCTGTGTTGTATTAAACAGCATTAATAATCACAAGAGGCTCAGTGTCACTCAGAAGTCTCCACATCACTAAGGCAGACAGTGTTGTGCTGCCGGGCATGTTGTGCTGTGTGAAAGTGCTTACACGCTCCCTCAGACAACCAAAGGGAATAATTAAAGACAGAAGATGGAGGCAGAAGAATGGAAAGCAAATCCCATTGTTTGGGGTTATTTCATCCCACTGAATTTCTTTTTCTCACATTTCTTCCCAAATGCACTGTGAGAGTGCGTGTGCGTCTATGTGTGTGTGGTACATTATCAAAAGCATATGTAAGCGGAGCAGCACAGAACAAAAGGCCTGTGATGTCCCTCTCATACCCACATTGTCTTTTGATTATTCTACAATCATTTTATATATCTGTGCAAGAAGGGAAGGAAGGGAAGCCTTAATAACCCCATAATACTGAACACTACAGCTGCTCAAAAACCACATGCAAGATGTGTTTTAGACTATTTGAAGACAAGCTTGTTCTGTGCACTTTCACAACCCTTTTTTTTTAACTAATGGTGTAATTCTTCAACTCTTCGATATCCAAGTTGCTACAAAAATAATCCACAATGAAATTCAAATTTGAGCTGAACCAGACTATTAGGGCAACTCTACGCCACTCCATTTCTAGCACAGTAAATGTAGCCGCTCAATCTCTCTCAGCTTTTACTGTCAGTCAGAGAGCACTCAGTCATCTCCGTGCATCAGGCTCGCAATATTGATTTTTCCACCCACTGAAACAGCCGCATGAACATAAATTTTGCATGAGGCTTTTACTCGCGGCCTCCGCTTTGGTCTGACGACACATGATGGGACCATGAACACACTGTAATAACCCGGTCTGTCCCGCCAGGCAGACAGGCCGTTTTAAAGAAATAAAACAAGGGAGTCCAACACCTTCTGGACTCTGAAGGACAAAAGCCGAAAGACCCCTCACTGAGTTTCTCAAAATTACAGACTGATGATGTTGAAGTGTGCTTGGGACGTGAGAAACTAAAAGACAGCTTCTTTTAGTTCACTTCTTTTGTTAATTTAGAATGATAAAGTACTTTTATCCTGTTTATATCACAAAAGTTTGGAGGAGATATCTGATTTGTGCAAAAAAGGATTGTAGCTTCATTCATCCATTGATGACATCCATTTATCTTTGCAAGGTCACAGGGTCGATCGGGTGACAGGTGGGGTACACCCCTAGACAGGTCATCAGATTTTCATTGCAACAACATAAAGATGGTTATTAGATGAACCATCAAATCAAAATTTACATCTCACTATAATTACAAGATATGTTAACTTGGCTTATGACCATATGAGTCACAGAAACTAAACATTAATAACATTAAAGGGGGAAAAACACAATCTTTATTAACAGGAGTTTAAAGAAGAAATTAAAAGCAGGAAATGGACCAATAAACATTTGCTCATTTTGGTTCAAGTTTGAACCATTTGTAGTTTTGAGTCATTTATTAAGATTTTTCTATAGCTTAAAATAAAATTAAGAAAATAATAAATTGTGGGAGTTTTTAATTCTTATCCGGACAGTTTAAAACAGTAGAAACATGTTTTACACATTCTTCCTGGAGCAAATTTCTTAAGAAAACCAATCTCCAGTTTGCTTGGGACCCCCAGGAACTTTGTCAGGAAGCCCCAGGAGTTTATGGGCCACACTTTGGAAATCAATATCAGAACGTAAGCAACACCGAAAGGGCAACATCATCAAGTGCACAGAGATTTTCTTGTATGTGTAACAACTCCGTGGAGAGGATTTGATTCTTTGAAATGCTTCCCCTCGGAGTTGAATTCGACAACACTGCTTGATATTGCCCTGGATCCTGCATCACATCGTGAAAGCATTATCTCTGAATCCCTACCAGTGAGTGGCTTACTCCTCTATCTACATAGATAGATAGGTAGGCTTCTTATTCTGATTTTGCTTTTTATAGACATTACTATAAATTGACATCAACTAATATTTTAAAAACTATCCTTTTATCTATCTAAATGTGTTTATGTTGTGTCAGGGATACTCCAATCAAAGTTTCTTGTCCCTTATAACAATCAGTCATACAATTTCTGGCATTTGTTACGATTAAATATTACATTGCTGTTAATAAAATCAGTGGCGTGTATACACTTGAAGAGTGAGTAGCTTTAAAGGACAGTAAATTACCACAGTAGACCCACAAATATAATAAATGACATTGGTAATAAATCAGTTTTACACTTATTCACTCAACAATTACATTCAGGATGCTGCAGTAGGCTTTTTCGTTAATTTCTTTTCAACAGTGACTTTGTTCCAGTTGGAGTTTTTGCAGGACAGTCTTATTATTCTGCACCAGCATGCTTAACTGGGCTTATCTAATATAGCAGAGAGCATCACCTGCAATGTTCATAGATTTATAATTTGTTCCTAAGGATATATGTGATTCAACACATACAGCTACAGTTTTAAATCCCTAATTTAATCCTGAAGATTATGTTGTTATGCCGAGAATTTTTCTGTTGATCATTTTCATAGCCTAACGTTAGCATCTCGTTGATAATTTGGCTCTTGATATATGTCAATCCAGTTCCAGCTAACTGTGTGCTGACCTCATTTAAACAAAAATTAGTTCTCCTGACTAATAAGTGTAACGGTTATATCTGAGCTTCCTGAAACTTAATGACTAGAGTTTCAGCTGCTCTTTTTCTTTTTCTCAAATTGATTAAAAAATGTCGACAAGAGAAGCCTTGTCCATACAGAATAACTTGTTCGAGACAAAAAATGATACCACAAGATGAATGAACATGTCAACAAAGTTAGCGTGTTAGCTACTGCCAGCGCTAGCACCAAGAACATCACTGAATGCATTTGGCTTATGTGATCCCCAAAACAAAAACTGACAAACTGTTTTTGTAAAACTATTCAAAACATGTCGCTAAAACCAAGCACACAGCGTTGACATAAGCAGAAGGCACGATGCCTCTGCTATCAAAACATTGTAAAACAGTCTAAAATAAAGTTAATCATTTTATTGTCATTTTATGTTTTTACAACAAAACCACTTTGTTGATTTTGTCGTTTTGTTGACAAAAGAAACTGAGCATCAACTAAAGGAAGTTTTTTTGGAAAATTCTTCTTGATAATGTTGGAGGTCACTGAGGTACTTGTTCTTGAAGTGCTTCATGTAATAAAGAAGGATTTTCCCCACTGATGTGGCTTCATTTCCAAGAAAAATACCATTTAATCAGGCACTTGGAAGAGGCTCCGGTGCTGATGGATCATGTAATGAATTGTGTGGGTAAATGCACAACAACCGCTGCTCTAGAGCCGCATGCGTCTCTTTAGCGCTGCCCTGGTGACTCCCTGGAGCTTTTCCAAAAATATTTGAAAATGCAAAAAGATGGGGGTGGGAAATATATATTTTTGTTTTAATATGGTTTCTGTTGGAGGACAAACATGATACAATCATTCTTAACGTTTTCCAATGCTATAAAAATGTGTAGAATAAATATAACATTTCAACATTTCCGTCAACAAAGATTTGTGTCATAGTCTGTGATGCACGTTTCTTTCAGCTGGGCGGTTTGCGAGGCAGGTGGCTGTTGTAAACAAACCGGGGGATGTGTGGTGGGCCATGGTTAGCAAAGGGAGAAAGAGGAAAATAGCTGAGGAGAGGTTCTACAATTCTTGGACCGAATCATTTACATTCATTGCCAATGCGGAATAATTACCTGAATGTTTGCTCTGTAGCGAGAAGTTGTCAAATAACAGAGTATCGTACTTTCCGGACTATAAGGTGCACCTTACTATAAGCCGCACCTACGAATGTTTTGAAAAAATAAAATAATAATAAATAAACAAATAAAACTGGAAACGTAAGCTGCACCGGACTATAAGCTGCATGGTTCAAATCGTGGGGAAAAAGTAGCGGCTTATAGTCCGAAAAATACGGTAATGTGGAAAAACATTTCCAGGGAAGGTGCTACATTAGCTGCTTTGTCAAGATTAAAGTTGCATCTTACATGCCCGATGTTGAGAAGCTGTCCAGTGATGTCCGTAAACAGAAGTCACATTAAACGGGTAAGAACACAATCCTGTCTTAGGCACATATATTTAGTAACAAAGTGGTTGTTTTTATAAATTGATTAGTGATTTTTGTTAGTATATATTTAGAATGACACTTAGCAATATAATTAGTGATATAACTTAGGTTATATGGGTAAGTGATATAACCTGAGGATGGATTATATAACCATCCTCAGGTTTGAGGATGGTTGCGTTGGTCAAAAGAGAAGAGGATGCTGCTGTGTTTTACCCTTGCACTGACTTGCTTGGCATTTGCACATAAATTAAACACTTAAACTGTATTAACTTAATTTTAGATACTTTATATTTTCAAAAGGCTGCTGTCTTATTTTATAACTGCAGGTTTGCACTCCGTTTGCTGCTCAGATAAGGGGCACGTTATGCACGTTCCGTTTTGTTGTTTTTTCGATCACACACTTAACGTGATTATTTACAAAGAGCGATCGTTGTTACGCAAACTGCATTTGGGAACAGATTTTTCGAGTTCCAAAAGGAAAAATATCTTTCCCTGTCGATCTTCATAATAAAAATGACATCAAAAATTTGATTTCTTTATTGCATTTATTTAATTTTGTCAATGCAACAAAACATAATGCATTCATATTGTAACGGGAGGTAAACTTAAAGCACCACTGTATAACAGAATAGTCACATGGTGCGTCATTCATTCCAGGACTCACAAACTAAAAATGGTTTATTATCAGAATTGGTTAGCTCGATGTCTATGACCTTATTTAGCAGTTCCACAGCAAACACCATAAGCTCAAAAATGTAATAGGGAATAGAGAAAACTACGAACTGAATATAAAGATGTTTAGACAACAGCGGGAGAGACTATATTCAACTTTTATACACTCTAGAGACTCATAGTACACAATAAAATGCATTTAAGGACTAAAAAAAGTGGATTTTGCATTATCTGACCTTTATAAAGGCAAGGAAAGCAATAGAATAAAACATTTTGTTGTCCCTACTGGGAAATTTTCCTGCCTCAGTGAGTGAGCAAATGACTTGGCCATAAACATTGCAACAATTAGATTTGTTAGATCAACAAAATAAAATGCCTGGCCTATAATATTGCTTTGCAAGTCATGGACAGGAAAACGGAGTGTAGTTTCTATTTTGGTCTTGAGAATTAAGTATCCATCATTTAAAAATGCTTTGATTTATCAAGACACCTTTACTTAATAAATTTTTTTCCAGTCTGATTACAGTAAAATGTTTGTGAATTTTAGAAAGGACAAAGAAATCTGATTATCTTTAATATTAAAAATAGTGGACCTCTGTACTAAAAGTTAACACTGAACAAAAACACATGAGTGCAGAAGCATTTTTTTCTCTCTCATTAGTGTGCCACTGCTCTGGTCTAGTCCACAGAGTAAAAAATGACCTTCCTTTGACCAACTTCATAATTACCAGATCTCATAGAGTCTAAATCTCCTTATCTCCAGTGGAGTAATTATCAGTGTGACTCACTGAAAAGGCAATTGAGACACAGCTTTATGGACTCCTCAGCAGAACGTGAGGTAGAGCAGTAATGGGGAGCTTGTTTGTCCTTACTTACCTTTCTCATTAGAGAATGACAGGCATGTTTAGACCTGAGCAGTTCCTAAAAATACAGGATGGGTCACTCAATGCAATCCCAACTAGTCCTCAAACGCTTGACTGCAGCCTGATAGCCTCTTAATGTACATGGCTCTTATTTTTTTATTGTTCTAGGTTGAGTTCTTCCATTCAAACAAGGCACTTTAAAAACATTTTTCCACTCCTGTTTAAGTTACTATTCATGCTGAAAGCAAGCGATGCAGAGTTGCTCTCAATAATATAGCCTTTATGTGAAGTAAACATTCATGCATATGTATACCATAACAATCTAGAGACTTTATTAATTCCCATGAACCTAATATATTCGTTACAAGGTCTGTAAGCTGTGCTTTCATTTTTTATGCCCAGATAGCTTGAATTCCTTCAACATGAGAAAACTGTTTCTGTCCTTTTCTGACTCTTTGTCATATAACATGGAATGTTTGCTATTTGACGAAATAAAAGTCAGTCAAAGTCTTTTTTGTGCAGATGTAATTAATATGACATTGCAGTCACTCTTCATGCTGCAGTGGTCGAGGTCTTCCAAGGACTACATGATGTTAATCAAGAAGACCTTTCCCTTTAGAAAGATTATATATTAAACTGTTTGCTGCTTGTATATTTCAACTTCGAAACAAATGATCAGAAAAGCGCTTTAGGATAATTAGCATTTCTAAAGGGACCAGAAATGTGACCTTTAATACTTTTCTTTAATATGACCTGATATGACAGCGTCAAATAATAATCTTGAATAACCTTGACGTTGTCAAAGATTCATAATGTTTAAGTGCAGTGAAAATACTACAACTAGTCAACTGTTAACTACTGATTATCTTAAAAATAGCTTGTACTTCAGAACTTCCTATTGGTGCTAAGCTAAATGGCTGTTTCACAGTTTTAATGAGTTGGAGCCACATTTTTGAAGGGTTGAGAAAATTCTCCAATGAGCGGTGATTCCTTACCAAATAGTAGGTCGCCTTTAATTATTGTGTTTAAGTGCAAAGTTGAAGAACACACAGTTTACTTGGACATCATTTTAAAAGTAGTTGCATATTCAAAGATCCTGAATTCAAACCCACTTACCATCAAGTTATAACTAACTGAGGATAGTTGTGAACAGAGATGTAATGCACTGTAAGGGGAACAAAGAGCCGGGTGTGAATGAACCCCAGAGACTAAAGCGCTGTACCAGGATGGTTGGCAGGGATACTGAGATAGTGCTTGTAATGAGAGAGCCCCCCTCTCCACCAGCTCACTTCTCAACCACACAGAAAACAAAAATAGCATTTTGTCTGACGAACGAGCCAGCTTTGACCTAGCCTTACCACCTCTGACAATCAGTCTCTTTCGTCCTACAGCACTTCAGAACCCGGGGCCAGGACAGTCAAAGATAACAGTTGATTTCTTCTGTGGTACTACAGGAAAAAAAATAAAAGAACGATGGCTGACAGTTCTTCAAAGCAGCAAGGTTGGAGGCCTTACACTTCTGTCTCAGCTGATTGTTGTTAAATATTTAAATGGAGCACAAAAAGCCACAGTTCAGGTTGTATCTGATCACGAAGCAGAGCGATCTCACCCTTTCCTCATTACGAGCATTAAATATGGCAAGTAGTGACAACAGCGAAAGAGAATCCCTTGCTCCACCACCACCTCAGGCATGGTGACTAAGTGGGAGCGCCACTCGCGGTGCAGCACACGACTGCTGGTGAATATGAAACGCAACAAAGAGGCAGTGGGAGATATAATGAGCACTATAGGAACACAGCACCCTCTTGGCCTCTCTCCATTATAAGCGCAGCTCCAACTCTCATCCTCAGCTCTGTGTCTGCTGGAGGAAGAAGCACAAACAATTAGCTGAGACAAGCCGTTTGGATTATGTGCTCAAGCAGAGCAATCAGATGGACGCGGTTAAAAGAATGAGCTTCAGAATGCCAGTTGGCCAGTTAGGAAGGAGCGGAGGGTCAGTGGTCCTGACAGTCTTAACAAGATGACAGAATTTATAAAGCACTGCTGTTAAAGAATATAGTTACCTGCAGTGTAGCCCTGATAATAAGGCCACATGGGGCTTCTTCCATATTCCCTCTGTATTTGTTTTCTTTTGCTTCATATTCTTTTGTTGTGCCTCTTGTTCCTCGGCGTAATGGTTGGTGCCGCAGGAAATTCTTCAATCGTCTTTGATCTTCGTCTGGTTTCAATAATTTTCTGACAGAGATCTCATTTTGCCCCCCTTTTGTTTTTCTCCATCTTTGTTCTCTTTCACTCTATCTTTAAATGGAGGTCTCAACATTTTGTCATTGCGAAGTTGCAAAGGAAGAGAGCGGGTCCTGTCAGGGGCTCGGCACTCGCAAGACAACTCGCCCCAACATTTCAAGCGAGAATTGGACTCTTGCTGTTCGCACGGTTGATATATAATTCATGGTGGGGGTGTGAGAGAGGTGTCAATGTGTCAGGAGGTAGAAGAAATATAAAAGTGCGCTGTTTACTGGCCAAGAGATGCCAGCTTCCTTCAGCTGAGCTTCTGCAGAGTGAGGAGAGATCTGATCTTCATCAAATGTTCATCCACGCCTGTCCTGAAGTAGAAGTGACCCCACTAATCAAAGACATGTCTGCTCTGATGTTTTATTCATCTTTTATGAGACAAGCTTACTTAAATTATTTAAGTGCATTGATTCTGTATGTATGCAATCTTGACTATGCACTGTCAAGGCTGCATTTATCAATAGATGTTAAGAAGCGCTCTTCAGAGCTATTGTTTCTTGCTCCATCTTTATTTTAAACTGCAAGACCTAGTTCTGATTGTTCGCTGTGTTTTTATGAATCTTTGTTTGAAGGAACGTTTTGATAATCATAAAAGTTCTACTTTTCATTCAATCAAGGTTTCTACACTGAGTTTTTTTTTTTTTTTTGTAAATTTGAATGTGAGGAATTTGCTGGTAAAGAAAGATAAACTCCACTAATAGAGGTCACAACATTTTATTGATTAGTTTTCAAGACAAGGTCATACATTGTTCTATTTTGTTATTTTGGCTTCATTGTTTTACTGGGATAGTTTGAATCCTTTCAATCTTGTAGTTTCTATGAAAACTAAACCTCATCTTTTTATACTCATAGATATTTTACTTTTTTGTTTAAATGTCCATTAATCTGAATAATAGTTATAGCAGAGGAGATTCAAGGTTTGTTGGAGGGTTTCTGGTGAACTGAATGTAATTTCAGTGGTAATATTGAGAAATATCAGATAACAGAGATAAGATTTGCTCTTATCCAAGTTTTTATTTTCCGAAAATCTTCATTCAGTCATTTGTTCAATCCATCATACAGAAAACTTCAGAGAGCTAAAGGTTCAAAAACTGAGTCAATGTTTTGAACAGAGACTTTCAAAAATGGTTTGAAGGTCATCTCGGATGTTTGTAATGGTTATAGTTTCAGATCTAAAACCTTCAGTAGATCTGTGTTTGCTTGCTTATTTTAGTATCAACTATATTAATGCGATACATAAAGATATTGGTATCATTCCCTATGAAAGAGGAAAGAAGAAGTGGTCTTACCTTCAGTCATCTGTTAAGCTTGATGAAGAAAATCGCAGTCGATATTATTGCAGTTAGTAGTAGTAGTGTTGCAATCTTATATTTTGTTCCCAATTTTAAATGCGGCTCTCTACAATTTTCTTATGATTTTAGAAATCCAGAGAATGGAGAAGAAAATGATCTAAACTTCTTTGTATGCCAGTTGTTAAGTATCTCATTACAAACACACTTATGTTTCTTTTTGGCTAAAATTAAACATTAATGAATGTTTGTGCAGGAAAATACACTGTTGTGATATTTTCTTTTTCTACATTTCAATGTTCCCACCACACTTTCTGAGCTTTAGCATCTCAGCCACAAAACATTTACATCAGGTGTGGGCATCAAGGGTAATGAAAAATCTGTTCAAGAGGCCAAAAATGAAATTGGCATATGGAATTTGTATTCAGGAAATATAATCTACTACTAAATATTGGCTCCATGCAGTCCTCTGCACAAGTTGCCACTGCTGTGATAACTGAGATTTGAGACATTGTACAGTTCTGCTTTTGTCTTAAATGCATATTTATATTTTGAACCTGATAAATATTTTAAAATATTTCACAGCTGTTCAGAACTCTTCTTATGTTTGTATATTCATTACATTCAGTAAAAGGCATATTAGATTGTGTGCATGCGATGAGAGAATCTTAATATTAGTCATTTGACTTGACTTGGTAAATACTTGAATATCTCTCCCTCGACTTGGTAGTTACATTGGAGTATCTGTAATAAATTAGAAAATTAGCTTTACAGGATCAGGATCATCTCACCGTTTATATTCCAAGAACTTTCAGGTTCTCTGCCATTTTCTGGATACTTCTGGATTCTTTGAGCTGAGCTGTTTGGGTACAGCCAATGGCGTCTCAAGTCACATTTTGACAAGACATTTGCTTTAGAATATTTTAGATATGCTAGACAAAAAAATATATATTATTAGGTGAACATTCTGCACAAAATGTGCACAAAATTTGCTCCAGAACTCAACACACGGGTTAACCTTGTTTTGGGAACCACTTCAAAATGTAAAGCACTGAAGTGAGTAAGTTAGTTTTTTACTGGAACGCTATTATTGGATCCAATTAGTTAATGGGTTTATTTCTGAACTCTCTGTGAAAAGATGGATGTCTCTTTCTTATGAGGTTTTAAGCCATTAAACCAAAGATTGTGTCATTCTCCATATAACAATGATGACTTTTGGCTCCAGAGAGAGCAGTTATATCAGTCAGGCTGAAGGGCTTTGTCCTCTAACTTGCTAAATTAAATTCACTCTCTCTCTCATGCAGGCTAAAAACCCTGGAGGACCTTGTTGTGGCTCCACGCAATTTACATGTGTCTCTCACTGTTCACCTTTTGTCACCCACACCTCCACATCTTTCTGAGGTGTCGGAATATTCCTCAAATAATGAGGTCTTCCTTTTTATGTGCTAAAACACTTGTTTTCAGGTTGTCAGTGTACCACCTTATTTGAGTTTGTTGTGCTGTATGCGTGAAAGTTGAGATCTGACGCACAAACCAACCCACTGTCCTTTCATCAACAGCTACCTCATCACTGAACTCCCAGCTCCAGCACCTGCAGCAGCTCCAGCAGATGCAGCAGCATCACCACCAGCAGCAGCAGCAACAACAACAGCAGCAGCAGCAGCACCATCATCACCAACAGACCCACTCCCACACCCAGAACCAGCTGCCAACCCAGCATCACATGACCCCACCCAGCCAGCAGCACACCTCTGTACCATCTCCAGGTTCCACCTGCTCCTCCACCTCTGGACACCCGCAGCAGTCCCCGCCACACCGGCCGAACCAGTCGCCGGCTCGCAGCCTTCCCTCCCCCGTCACTCCGCCCATACCGCTGCCGGTGAGTCCTCATCCACTCATAGCTTGTGATTAACAGGAATCTGTTTAACAGGAATCACACTGTTTATGAGATTGGTCATGATGTGCAGAAATCAGCTGTTTGTTTGCATTTCTAAACTTTAGATGTGAATTATGTTGTGAAATCGTTTACATAAACTGATAAAACAACATTGCCTGTTAATTTTCTGGCAGTAAAATCAGCCAGCCACAATCAACTTTTAACGGCATTGTTTCATTATTTAAATACAACTTGTAGCTTTGCTGTTATCAAAGCTACAAAGAACCCAGGTACTTTCTTTGATGCTTAGAACAAAACTAGGCATGTTTCAGGTTTCCTACAAAATCTAGAATTTATGTTTTATATTTTCTAGCTATTAATGATTACAGAAGTAACTCTAAATATATCCGAATTTCTACGAAGAAAATGCTCAAAGAAATTGAGTGCTTTTCAGTTGAGAGATGTTTCAAAAAATTATCATTGCAGTCACTGAAGAAACCTCTGATACCTTTTTGTTTTAGCTGAGTGTTTTTAATTTGCCACAACACCAGGGAGCAGTGCAGACTCAATAGACATGACTAGTTTTAAAATGTACTGCAGTTTTGTGTATATGATTTCTAAAACTGCATTATAGACTGGACACAATAATTTGTTGAAATAATAACAATCTAATTGAAACCCTAACAATCTATGGGGTTTTCACAATTTCACCAATTTCTATAACGCTTACAATTAAAAGGACTATGTTGGTTTCCTGTCTGTCTCATGCTCTGCTTCCCAAATACTTGTCCGTGCTGCACAGAAAGCAGCTGAAATGCTTGTCAGTCACCCATATGATGTTCAAAGTAACGTGTTATGTCAGTGAAACAGGAGAGCAACTTATTCTGCAAGTTTTGTAAAAAACACGATCGATTAGATAGCACTGACAAGTAAATGCTACTGTTTGAATTATCAAGAAGTTCTATCAAAACAGAGAGGAAACATGCTAACGTTAGCCTAACTAGTCTCTCTAGGATTTCCTGATTGTTTTTGTGATTTTTTTTTTTTGCATTCAAAGCTCTTGATTTTTTTAATGCTACTTTAGAGATATTTTAATATATTTTTTCCTCATTAAACTCCTTCTGAAATCTAACTGACAGATTGGAGACACAAACATTTTTATTCTTTAAATAAGTTTGTATTAAATAACTAATAGCTTGATTTTGACACTCGTCATATCAATAATAGACCATAACTTGACATCCAGTAAAACTGAGGCAGTAAGAAATACAAATACAACACTAAACCCAATATTTTTGACAACTTTTGCATGAGATTTGCAATACACTCAGAATTTATGCATTAGCTTGAAAAAATGGAAGGATCTGTTGATTTTGTGTGAATTTCCACAATCACGGAATTGATTCAAAGACGGAAGCAACTGCCTAGTGTATTGCACGCTGCATACAGCAAAATGTTGTCATTAGGAATAAGACAAGAGATTTTACTGTATGTGCTAAGTTACATCATGTTGAAACAAAAAGCTACCCCATAAAAACGCCTGTCACTGTCAAGAAAACATACTGGTTAATGTACTACGTGATTTTATTACACTTTACGTCTTCTGAGTTTTCAATTAGCTTTAATGTTGTATCATATTTTGGTATTGACAGATGTCTACTTTTAAATGACTCGGATCAGTTTCAGGAAACACAATCCTGATCAGGGCATCTCCATTAGACTAAAGGCAAATATGGACACAGTGACATGGGACATTGCTTTCTTTTAGTGACATTTAACCACAAACATGTTGGTTGTAGAGGATAAGTCGGGATAAACTTAAAGTAACCATTTTATGTGAGTTATGTTATTGAATAACAAGAATTAAAGGAGAGAATTACTGTTTTTTACATAGTTTTTTTTTGTGATAGATGCAAGCTTTTTAGAATTTCTCCAGTAAATATCTGATGATAAACATATAAAGAATGTGGAATTTAGACACATTGATTAAATATTTAGAAATTTGTGTTTTTATTTTTCTGTGATGACTGACCTGTGCAGCGTGCAGCCTGACTTTTTCCTCAGAGCTGCTGCAGATTGGCAGCAGTAAATTAAATATTTCTCTATTAAATAAATAATTTTATACAGACAAGTGATTTTTATTCAAAGGAAACTTTCCTCTTAAACTGAAATGAGCATCTGAATACCATCATTGTCAGTGTTTCAATTTTGTCAAGTAATAAACACAACTCTTTGCTCCCCACTAGTTATTTATTAAGTGCCTGTTAAAGTGGAGAGTGGTAGCTTCTCTGAGTGTTTTCATGGATCTAGTAGACGATGCATGTTAATCCACTTGAGAATATTGAACTTTACAATCAAAGATGCACGTATTTATGTTACTGTTCCTCACGTAATCAATCTTTAGGCCTAATCCATCCTTTAATTTTTGCTGCTCTTCCTTCTCAGCCTCCTTTTTAGTCACTTTGTCTGTCCATCCATCTCTGCCCTGCTGTGCGTCTGCCTGTCACTGTGTGACCATAATAACCTATTTTATATCCCTGTGGTTTCATTTCTGGTGGAAACTGGCCAGGGTCGCCTTTCCGTCCCCGGTCACATTCATCAGCGTCAGACCCTTATTGGGTTGTGGTGCGAGCTTCTTTATGGCCGGGATGAGTTGGGCTATTTGTTTCCCCTTGCAGCCCTCTCCGGCCCTGTCACGGCCTGGTGAGACTCAGCAGGAAAAACAGCCTCTGGATTTAATGGGCTCCAAAGGCTAGCCGCTACATCGCGCTAAACGCACCATCCAGTCTGAGTGACCAAAATAACAGATTAGTGCATTCAAACTGCGATGGAACAACCACAAAGCCATAAAAAGCAGATAGTCCACCAGCTGCGCCTAAGTTTTAGATGTGCTTGGAATCCACCTGAGGAAGTTTTGCCTGACACGCTTTGCCTTTTAGAGATTGTTTTCTTTTAAAAGCAACATTGTGGGTGATTATGATGACTGAGGACAGACCTTCCTTTAGGGGGCGAAGAGGCCACATCAGGTGTCATTAAGATATTGCCTCATCAAATAGGATTATGGAGTGTGTTTGTGTATGGGAGAGGCAGAATTGACATAAAAGGCTTAGTTTCTCAGGGTCATTGCTATGATTGCCAAAGAGAGTGTCACCCAGCGAGAGGCTCGCTGAAGGACAGGCCATGGCCTCAGGACACTTTCAAAGCTGCAGTGAAATTTAACCTGCAGCCCCACCTCCCGGCGACATTTAGGTCAATGAGTGGAAACTCAGAGTAGAGGCTTAGTCCTACAAAGGGAGTCTACTAAAGACTTTTTGTTGTTGAATAAATTATCGACTAATTCATTGATCTAAGCTATTAATTTTAGTCCAAAAAATATATAAACATTTTTTTTTACTGATTTTATTAGAAGTTGTAGATTTAGGTACTTATTGTAAATCCCAAAATACAAAGCACTTGGATAATTTAGTGTGAAATTACCTACTGGTTACATTGCAAGAAAAACAAATCTTACCAAGTATTTTCATCTATTCTCTAGTGCAAATATATTGAGATAAGACGAAACTAGCTTATGACTTAAGCAAGGTATTAGAGCTTAGTGTAAATAAATAATTAATTTGATTAAAAAAAAAGTACCAGTACCACTAGCAGATTATTTTACTCACAACAAGCCAGTCCCACAACATAATGCAGCCACACCCAAACTTCACAGTAGGTGTGGTGTTCACAAGATTCCATCCTAAAAGTAAAGTTGGTCATCATGGCAAAACATATTATTATTTTAGTTTTATCAGACCATTTCTCATCATAACATGTCCATCTCTGGAACAAGATACCATGAATACTTTGAGTAGATGAATCTATCATCTTTAGGCATCTAGAAAGGCAAACCAGGCCTGTGGAGGGTGGCAGATCTCACTTGTAGTAGCCACCAAAGTGATGACTTCTTCAACTTTCAACACTGCAAAAACACATACCATTTCATGGTATTTCTTGTCTAGTTTTTAGTGCAAATATCTTAGTACACTTCAAATAAGACAAATATAACTTACAAGTAACCTTTTTAGCAGAACATAGGAACTTGTTTTAAGTCAGTTTCTTAATAATAATAAAAATGTACTAGTTGCCACTAATTTTATAGTGGCAGTGCAACTAGTACCTTTTAATTACTATTAAGAAACTGACTTAAGTGAGTTTTTGTCTTAATTCAAGTGCACTAAGATACCTGCACTAGAAACTAGACCCAAAATACTTGATCTTGTGTTTTTGCATTGTGAACACACAGTTGTCCCTATACTCTTGCCTTCTCAGGGAAATGTTGCCACTATCTTCTGCATTAAGTCGCTAAATACAATGTGTTTGACTCCAAAATATACCCCCATTTAATGACGACACGGGGAGCTACAAAAAACATTAACGCCACTCACAAACACTTTGATTTAAATTGATATCCACACATTATTATGCTCTAGTAATAATCTTTGCCTGTTAACTGCAGCTGCAGTTCTAAGCAGTTACCAATTTTTGGTTATGGTTTTAAATGTTAAAAATAAACCCAGAGGAGGAGGGCATTTTCACTGTTTTCATTCTTCACCCAGAGGACTTGGCCTGTGCTCTAAAGTGCAGTGGTAATTACCATAATACAATGATAACACCCCTATTTCCTGCTGTTATTATCCAGACAAGTATGATCACTCAGCCATTTAACTATTTGCTTCAAACATAATGCCAAGCTGCTTAGAGACAAACATTCATTATGTTCCAATTAATGTCTCATTGTAGCTCGTTTCTCAGGGGAGGTGTGTGATACTCTTTGTAAACTCATACAGAGAAAATCCAAAGCACTCATTACATCCCTTGAGCTTTTTCTGTTTTTTAATTTGTGTGACAAAACTCATTACCTTCCTCATTAATATGCTTGTTAGAATACAAATCCTGCCACAACAGATCATGTCACCATTAGTCAATAAGGTCTGGCCTTAGATTACTGCAGCTAATTATCTTAAATGGAGGAAGGATTTAACTTTCTATGCCGCCCCCGTCTCACTCTCTCTCCCTAACGTGTAAGGTGATGTTGGATGCAGCCTTTGGCTGCCTGAAGTAGCCACCAAAGTGATGACAAATAGACATGAAAGGAGGCGTGGGGGGGGGATTATGAAATTTGCTTAAGTGCGTTAATGGGCTGATTGCAGGAGCGCGCTGGATTTTGCTGGAAGTTGATTGATTGGAGCTGCGGGTTTTCTCCACGCCCGGAGAGCTCAGGGATTTGACGGGGTAAAGGCGCGCCAAGTCTGTTACACCGGAATTGATCTTAATTAGATCTGAAAGACCTGCCACAGCAGAATGGTCGCGGCGATTAAAATGAAAAACAGGAGAAATTACTGATCAAATTAATCATAATGTCGGGCTACAGCTGTAGGTCTGGTGTAATTTGCCACTCCAGTGGGTTACATCAGCCCAGGCAGGAAAAGGGGAGGCAGTACATACTGATCCGTGGCAATGGGAAGCTTAGGCCAGCCTATCAAATCTCTTATTCCAGCGAGTGTGCCCAGGTCCTACTGACCCTGCTACGCCATCCTGTGGAGTCCCAGAATCCCTCTCTGATCTAATTAGTTTATTTTTCATCACATTACATTATGTGCTCTTCCACTCAGAACTTTTACGTTGTCTGGAAAAGTCTGGAATTTGCTTTTATCGTTTTCCAGTCATGGATAAGTGTGGAAAAAATAAAATTAAAATCCTTGCATTTTGTCGGATGATTTTATTTCTTCCATTTTCTAATACATAAAATAATCTGATGATGCTTTTTTATTAATTAATTTATAATCTTTGAATTATTTTTCATCCAGCCAAGATGTTTGTTGCTAAGAGGAAATGAAGCAGGCAGGTAGGAGGAGTTCAAAGGAAATAGGGGGTTTTGTTTTACATTTTATTAAAATGTAAAACAAAATGTTACATCTAAAATTACTCATACTTTTCTCATAAATCAATGGAAAAAATCTTACTGATATCTACTGATATTTTGAGTATTTATGTGTAGTGATGCATTTCCAGTGTTTGAGGTAGGAAAGTCTCTTTGTCACCACCCTAATCTTTCGGTTTTTCTATGGATTCTATACCAGATTCAAGTCTGGGAAACAAAATAACATTATTATTTTTTTCAATAATAATGTTAAAAACATGTTGGTGGCAGGGGTATGAATAACTTTGGGGTTAAATGTATATTAAACTATTTTATTTAACATTTATCCAAATAACACTTCTTAATAACTCAGTATAACATTTTATTCATCAGCATTTTGTTTATTTCCTTCCTAACTGAATGCCAACTCAATAAAAAATAATTTAAAAAAAGGCTCTTTTACTGCCTGGTCTGTTGACAGTGTAAAATGCGGGTTCAACTGTACTTGTGTTTCTTAAACTGGTTCTAAAATGTCAAAGCATTAAAACTTGTGTTTTTAGGAAGTTTTAGGAACAATAAGTTTAAATTTTTACAAACTGGGTTTTGAAGAATCTGCCTTTACAGTTCACCTTCAGTATTCGGTGTCCATGAAAATTTAAGCAAAAATAAGCGCAGCTCACTGTTGTCTATGACAGGACAGTGATTTTTACTGTTCCAATTACCACCATTCTGACTGGCATTTTAAAATAGTGTTTCAACATTTGACTTTCTAAGTTTGTTGTATTACACCGTAAAATCAATGAAAAGGGGGTAAAAGTTTGAATCCAATTATCTTCTTGACTGGTTTAAGGATGTAAGACAATTATCTTACATTCACACAGATTTTTGGAGGGGAACATTTTGCAGAAAGGTCTTGTAAAGGCAGAATTCAAATTTGGGAAGTGATGTTTCAGCCAGCCCTGACTTCAAAATCCAAAATGGCTACCTTAGGTCTGAGACGTTTTCATAGCCACAGAAAAATTTAATTTTCACAGTTTATCCATAATATATTTGCTCTTCTGACTAATTGTATCTATACATTTTAATACAACTCTCCTAATAAAAAATTTGTTAAATTATCTTGAAAATTGTTCATTCAGATTTTCTTCTGAATACCAGTAAAGGCAGCCCGGTTTGAGAATCATTTGTTCAATTTCTTAATGGACAAGTCTTGGAGTTAAAGGTCTTATAATAGAGCTGATGTAAGTTGGTCCAGATGCTGCAGCAGTCACCTCATACCACCCTGAAATTAAGAAGCCAATTGCAGTATTGGGTTTTTCATTATTTAGTTAGAGAACTTACAGATTATAAAGCTCATGCACTTTTCAGGAAGGCTCAAAGTTGATCATCAAGCCCAAATTTCCAGGGTTTTCTTCAAAAAATGCAGGAAAAAATAGAAATTTCTGTCAGAAATGATGTGGAGATGTGCAATGAAAAATGTGGAGAAACCCTGAGCTGTGCTGTTCTTGTCATAGTTGTCTTGTCACCAGCATGTTGTGTGTTCACTAATAGCCTCTGACCTCAGTCCAGTGTCTGCCTGGCTGGTTTTCTGGGGGCCAGGCGGAGGTGGAGGCATCCTGTCTTCCTCGTCTGTCAGACTCCTGCCGTCTGTCCCTCTCCTCTTCGCAGTTGTCTCCTTGATCGCTGTCAGAGCTCCACACCGGGCCTGTCCACTCTCAATCCGCACACTCATAGGGGTAATTACAGCCTAGGGGCCTGCCTCCTATCCCCGTGCTCCACAATTTACCACCAAAGTGTCCACAGACATCTCTCTTCTTCCCCACTGCACCCCGACATCACAGTACCGCGGGGCCTCAGCCCACAAGTGCTGCAATTACTTGAGTCTCTCCTCCATCCTTTTCTTTCTCCCAGCCCTCTTCCCGCTCCCCCTTCCCTCTCTGTCCTTTCCTTCCTGTGGCTCCCTCACTATTCCCCGGCAATCAGCCTTCATTAGAAGCCTCTGGTGAAAAGCCATCGTCACCAAGGTCAGCTGCTGCCAACTACAACAGCCTTTCAGAGGCCTGGCAGTGTGCACTCTCTATCTTTTCCTCACCTCTTTGCCATCTTCCTGCCCCGCTCTCGACCCCCCTTTCCTCTTGTTCCCTCTTCAAATCTCAGATCCATCTCTGCTACTTTTGTTTCCCGCTGCTTACGGTTAATATATCCCGTCTCTAATTTGCTACAAATGTCATTTTTTTATGGGTGGCGGGTGTTTCTTCCATTGTAATAGCACGTGGGGTAAAAGAGCCCTACGCCCGATTCATTGATTTTCCAGCTCAACGCAGTGTTCATGCAGTTTAGTGAAATGGGCGCTAATTGTTCTGCTGGATATTAAATCGAAATTAAAATGACATGCTCAAATGTGGACACTGCGGCATCTCAGCGGAAATGGAGTCACTTAAGGTGCTTGGGAGGGAGGAGTCCCGTCCATCTGGTGTCAAACATATTTAGTTGTGAAAAATAAAAAGCTGAACATCACTAAATATCAGACATTTTCCATACTGGTATAAATATGGAAAAGAGGTGTGGAGTATGGAAAAGTATATTTTCATTCTTTGATCCCTAGCAAATTCTACAAATGTTCTTTTCATCTGTCAAGTTTTCGTCTGGCTGTTCGTCTGTCCATCCATCCATTTATCCGTCCGTCCATTTGTCCATTCATTTGTCCTGTATCCATCCATCCGTTCGACCATGCATCCAATACATTTGTCCAACTTACTAAATCTGAGTTGTGCAGTATTTTTCCATTTGTTTATTCATTTATCTACCCATCCGATAAATTCATCTATCCATTCATCTATCCATTCATCCATCCATCCATCTATCGATTCTTCCATCCATTCATTCACTGTCTAAACTCACTAATCCTTGCTGGGTCGCCAGGCGTTGGTTCCTACCTCTGGTACACCCTGAACAGGTCACCAGTCCATCACAGGGTTGGTATTTATACTTTAGAAAAAATTGTAATTTGGAAAAGTTTTATTTTGTCATCAAAGTATGAAGGAATCCTAAAATAATAAAAAAAAATTCCTTACATTTTTGGGGGGAATTGTTGAAATGAATTTGATTTGTAAGGACTTGGAAAAGCTGAAGCCGAAATAAAGACTTCCTAACATGCCAAGTATTATCCAGATTAACACCTGTTTTAAATCCAGACATTTCTCATAAATTTTGAATATATATGGATATATATGTATGTATATCTGAGTAAAAGCAGCTGCGTTTTGCTGTGGCTGTGTGGTGTAGAGCATGAACAGGACCCCTCAGCTCAACTCTTATTAATGCACAGCAGATCTGGCTCTTAAGAAGGCAGAAAATTGCCTTACATAACAAGCGCTGCACAATTTAGAAATACAAATGTGCACTGTTGACTGAAGCAGAAAATAAGACTGTTGCCCATCAACAGCACCGCATTTCATATGAATAATTATAAAGCATGGGAGCTAGATGAGGAAAACAACCTGACCATGACAGCTCTACTACTTTTATTTACTTCAAATGAGGGATTAGGCAGGGAGAATATCTACAGACTTAAGAAGCAACGATGAACCTTGAATTTCTAAATAAGAAGAAACTTAAATTTATCATATTTCATCGTTTTGGCAACTCTGAAGGCACTTTCACTTTTAAAATGGCTCCTACTTTGCACCTTCCACTTACTTTGTGGCTTTTCTGGGTTTGTTGGGCTTTCAGTCATCACACAGTTGATACTTCCTTCACTTTCTGAGGTCTGCGATTCTTATAGACCTGGCTCCATTACTCTGGAAATGGGCAGAGGGCTTCCAGCTCCGACACCCAGCAGAAAGGCAAAGCTCCCCCGATCAACCCACATGCACACCGGGGGCAACTCGCATTAGACGCCCACCTGGGAGCCCTCAGATGAAGCACCGAGCCAGGGCTCACCTAACAGTGGATAAGGAATAGGGTTTCTTTAATTATGAGGCAGGGCTGTGACATTGAGTTCCCCCCTTTCTCCTCCAGCAGCCTTTCAGACACCATCTAAGTGCTCCGCTCCGCTGAGGAGGCCAGTCCCCCCGCGGGGCGCGATTCCACTGCCTGTAATTTCTGATGCCCATTAGTGACCGCAAACAGAGCACCGGGCTCACACAAGGAATACAGCCGCGCTGCACCGCCACGCTGTAAAAAGACCCTTTTAATGCAATGTTGTTACATTATGCCCTCCTCGTAGACCAAGTCAAAAGTCCCATTTGTGGTCTCTGGAGGATATTATCAGAATTTCTTCTTCGCTGTGTGTTAGCTGGGCTAAACTGAGGTTAGATTTGGTATATATTCCTCCAATCTACAGAGGGCTATTTGATTTAAGAACTTGACCAGAGCTGTTTTATTTTGTGTATAGCATTTTCCTATTTCTGTCTTGTTAATATCTGATTATTGATTTTATTTCCCTCATTCCCTGTATGAAATACGGGGTCAAGAGACTCAAATAGAATATAGGGTGAATGTTTTCTTAAACCGCATGCCTGAAATTGGGAAGTAATCAATAAAACGCAGAGTTACCTTTATCTTTAGCTTTCAACGATTTATTTGCATCATTTGTTTTTCTAGATTGACAATAATATTGAGTAGAACTGGACACACGTTTGAACTTATTGTGCTTTTCCTGTAATCCACACAAGGTCAAAATTAAAGTCATGATAATCAAGTTAGAATATTATTGAAAAGTGTATTCATCTCAGTAACTGAATTGAAAAAGTGAAACACATTAATTAAATAATTATACACAGACTAATGTTTTCAAGCCTTAATGTTAATTATGATGATTTTCTGCTGATAGTTAAAAACAGGTCCAGTTTAAAACCATCCAGCTGTTGATTTCAGGTGAAGTTGAAGAATTTTGGAAGTAGTTCTCCTCCTTCATCATTTCAACAACCAAGTGCAATGCACCAGTTTCACTCAAACACTATGATATTGCCACCACCATGCTTGATAGCTGGACCAGAGCTCAAATTAGGGCTGCACAATTTTGGAATAACTGACTGCAGTATTTCTAACCTTGCAATGTTAAAAAATGACTTGAATATAGTACCTCAAGTTATGCTGCTCTCCTGCCATTTTATTGACAATTAACCTGCACTACTTTTACCTCTTTTTGTGAATGCTACGAGTATAATTCTTATCTGTATTTGAAAGTTGTTAGGGCTCATTGGTGTCCAGTATGAAAATCTGCTGTTTTGAGATTCTGCCTACCTGGCTAAATACTACATTATGAAAAATGCAAATTCATAATACGTAAAATATATTCCCCAACAATTATTGCAGTTCAAACACTCCTTTGCAATGTTTTGATGACGATACATTTGCGATACGTTATGCAGACGTGATGTTTGAAATTGTCACTTTGACTCCTTTTGTTATTGTGGCCAGAAGGCATTTGGTTTGTTTTTGTGGGCAGCTACAGATTTATGAAAATAATCCTTTCTGTTAAATTTCAGTTTTGCCAAATACCCAGCCAGAATTTAAACCAGAACTTTGTTAACAGGCTGTAAAAAGAGCTTGCTTGAGGTACAACTAAGAGACGTTTAATTCAATGAAAGTGGGAATGTGTACATGTACTTTTGAGCCTGTAAACGTTTTCAAAATCACTGAAGCTGTTGTACAATTGTTCCACTTCGGGAATAAAAACAGTTAACATACATCACTAAAAGACAAAAATGATACAACTTTTATTACCATGAAGTTTGTGTGTGAAAACTTTTCACTGGAACTGTACATGGCATTATGCTGATTTAGCTTGAGGTGTATTTTTGGAGATAAAGAGAGAGACAGTGAAGCAGAGAACCACAGGAGGAGGGAAGGGAGTGTGGTGGATTTATCGATCAAGGGTGACCACATCTTAGCCACAGAGCCCCTCTCTCGTGATTAATCTTCAAGCTTAGAGTCGGCCAATGACACATGACAGGCCTCCTCCTCAAACTCTACCATTTCTCTTCATTACTGGCTGTATTTTTGGACACCACAGAGGGGAGTAATCATTTACCTTTATTGTGTTTATAAAGCTGCGGCATGGATGACCCTTCCTATATTGAATTGAGGACATCAAAAGATCACTGGACATTGATTAGAAGGATATTAAAGTCATTCAAATGCTATATTTATATGTCAAACAGCAGCAGAGTGAAAAGAGACGCCATTTTCACACAATTCAAAAGAAATGGGATATAATCAGCCTGGTTGAAAGAAGATATTCTGGACACAAAGGCTGAAAAATGTTCATACACCTCATATTTTAACCACAGTGTGATCTCAAGACTCATTTTCTCACTATGACTATAAACATAGCCGTGTAGCTACTTTATAATCATAGCCAGAGCAGTAGTAAATTTACTGCTACAGTGGTTCCTGCCATGATTTCCAACCCAGCGCCAATGTAGTACAGAAATAACTGCACCAGATATGTCACTTCATGAGGCTGAAATGGTCAGCACTTTCCTGTGGATACTTAATCACCAAGTAGTTTCAGATTTAATACATCTGGAAACAGCTAAACATTATAGATCATTCCCCAGTAGGAGAATAGTGTGGTATGTTTCATATTTTTACCTGCAGTGTTCCCTAACTGTAGGAAATGTGCTGCGGGATGTGATTGATGACAAAGGACTCACTCTGAACCAGTGTTCCTTTACAATTATCAACAAATGGGCCGGAGCTGATTTTATGTAATGATTAAAGCTCCGGTTAATTTCGCGTGAAGGTAATGAGTGGGGAGATTGACGGCCACTGTCCTGCACTCCATCATCCCTTTATAGTTAGTTTAAACGTTTTCACGACTCCTCTCCTTCTTCATTTGCATTTTACCTCATTAGACACGGCCATTTCTGAGACTGACCGCCACGGCCATTTCCTGGAGTTAATGCATTTTATTTGATTAGCCAAACCTCCCTCTGTTAACTAGCTGTCATTCTGGAGTTTTCGTATGACATCACTCCATTAACACCCGACATGCCAGCTCAGCCCCCTCCACTTCTCCACTGCCTTAAGCAATTACAACCTCCAACTGTCGCCCGACGCAGCGTTATTGTATTCTGCTGGGTGTTATCTGTCCCAGTTGTTCCATCCGTCTTTCACTTCTCTGTGTTTTTCCTCCAGAATGGCTCTTTTTGGGTTTTATTTTCTCACAGCGGCCGGAGCTGAGGCCCACCGGTGAGCAATAGTCAGAGCTCACGGGGCTCAGAGTGCACAACTTCAGTGTGAAGCCCCACCAACCAGGGGACCAGAGGTGTTTTGGAGGGCCTAATGGCATTTTGATGTTCATAAGCACAACGGATGTGAGGAGGGGAAGGCGGTTAGGTGTGTGTGTGTGCTGGGTGGAGTGGAGGGGATCGGGGGGTTTAGAGAAGGAAAGTCAGTAGAGGACTGTCAGCAGAGGACTAGCAGAGTTCTGACAGACAGAGAACGTGTTTTCTCATGTCACAGCTGATTACATTCACTCTGGAGTGGGAAAGAGCAGGGAGGAGACAGGGATGGTGGGCCAGGATGGGTTTGGGAAAGCTTCCATGTTGTTCCAGATGAAGGACATTCCTCTTAAGGAGAAACAAGGGTGGTACTGACTGTTAATTTAACCTGTTGGGTCCACTTTGACACAGTTTTGATGATTAAAGTAAATACATTTTACACTCTTCTGAAATCAGATCTGTTTGAATCTGTCCAACTCCATCCAAAAACATACTGGTTTGCATTGCCAAAGTTTCCTTATGGATGTTTCTGGCTAATATTCAACTTTAAATGAATTTATTTAATCAGAAATACCATAATCATAATTTTGTGGCTGATTTCCAAAGCCGAATGCAATTTATCTCAATTATTATATATGAAAATATAAGAGCAGGACTGCTCTTATTTTTTCATATAAATATGGCAAGTTTTTTTTCTTGCCTTATTGTTCAATAACTATTGATGTCAGGAGAGGAGGCAGTCACGCTGAGTGAACTGCAGGTCATATCTAGATATATATTTATTATTTAAAAAGAAAATTGTAACAGAATTGAATTAAAAGCTGTCTTTAGCTCTTTTAATAGTGGTTACTGCAGTTAATGTGACTAGCTTTATAAGAAATACTCTTGTGACTGTTAGCAGGATTTCCTAAATCCTGAAGAATTTCCAAACATAGCATGTTCCACCAATTTTAATTAAAAGATCAGTTGTGGAACTGATCTTTCAATCAAGATTGGCTGATCGATACAATTTAGTTGCACTAAAACGTTGTACTCTCTAGTACAAGTCTCTATGGAGCCTTATTGTTATCTGCTGGAAGTCTTGCTCTCTCACACATCTTGAATAAAGCACAGCTACATTGGGATACATAGAAAAATCTGAAATCCAGCTTTTTTTTAATTAACTTATTTCATCTCTGTGCTTCCACTAACTTCATTTTAAACACCTCACTGAAACTGAAACAACTAAACACTTAGTTTTCTTCCCTCAGTAATCACTTCCATACTGAAGCATGTTTCTGTTGGTGCAGCCGCTAGTAATTATTAAGGTTTATTGACTAATCTGACAATCAGATTTTTGAGTCTTTGACCCACCGATCAAACTAAAATTTGCCTCATTCCAGTTTCTAGCCAATTTTTCAGTCCAGCCTCTATTTCTTTACACAAAAGGACAAAATGTCATTGATGTATTCTGCAATTGTCTGTGATCTTAACAGGAATTGTCCAGAGAGGTCTGAACAGCCAAAAATCCTCTTCACGGCCTTTTCACGGTGAATGAAAAGAAACACAATCGTTAACATGCAGGCTCCACAAACTGGAAGATCGCTGTTTATCTCCTCCAACACATGCAATCAGTACAAATACAAGCCCAACTCTGTCATTTTGTGCCTCCTGCCGAGGCGTTGAGAGGAGTCACCGTGGTGGAAAATCACCTGTTTAGGTGTTGAGCACAGCCTTGCCTCTCCTTATTCCTGACTCTCCTTCTAACTGCCGTCCATATTACACCGCGCCAGAGATGAAACAACAAAGCCTGCTCTCTTTTCACCAAGATTTACCAGAATAACAGAGCACCTGGAAGGGCTATCATTGAATGAAACGTGATGATAATATTTCAAATCAATCTGAAGGCTTTTCCAACAACCTATCACTCATGTAATGGCACAGAGCAAAGCAGATTTTCAGGGGGACTCTGGCTGTGCTCGCCTGAGCAGATCACATTATCAGTGTGTTGATATGTGGCCTCTGTTTAACTCTGCCTAACTGAGCGTGTTGGCTTTCCTTCCTCTATCACAACATTTACGATCCAATGTTCCCACTAACACAGCTCCTTTAGTCGCCAACCAGCAGTTTTAATTTCTGTTTATAAAAGAGGAGAAATTACTCCGTTTCATGTGATCACTCCTTAGAAAGCTTCTCAGCATGTTGCTCTGTAGGAAAAGGATATTTATCTGTTTCAGTCAATGCTAGCATAACTACATCTTAAGAATTTAAATGAGGAGATGCTTTCATGATTACAATGTAGGAGTTCTGTGCTTTACCACAATTAATACCAGTTGTATTCTAAAACTCAAGTAGCTTTAAAGTGCATTAAAATAAGACCAGGTGTCACATGAAATCACTGGTATTATTTATGGATTACCACTCTAATCAAAGACATTTTGGATGTTGCAGTACAGAATTTGTGTTTGTTAGGGACCAGAACTTATTAATTTCAGCAAGTAGCTGAAATTAATAAATACATAATATCCCTAAAATTACTTATAGCTGACTGTTTTAATAGTTTAACACCAAATAATATCAACGTGCTAGTTTTGATGCAGCTTCATAATTCAGCTTGCTGTATTTTGTGTGGTTTCAGATCAGTGGGAAAAAAACTAACTGTGATCAACTTGGAGCTTTGCTTTGTACATCCTAACATTTAATGTCTAGTGTTTCTGCTTTTGGATCCCAGTAAGATGAGTTATTAACAGTTTACCATAGTTTTACTTTCCACACAGAAAACACAATGACTCAGATTTGAGTTTTCTTTTTTTTTTTTTCCAACATTCGAGATGTTCTTGGTTCCCGAAGGGCGTCCACTGAAACACATAAAAGACAATCTTGCGATTATTGAGGAAAAACTGGATGACTTTCAGACGAGAGGAGGCAATATCAATCACGGCCAATTTGAGGCCACCAACATGAAATATGATTTCATAAGACAAATGCAGTGTCATTCTTAATGTGCTTAACCTTTACTGTCGATGAAAAAGTATTGATCCCTCTGTGGCATTTTTTCATCATTTGATTTCAGAAAGTGTAATAATATATGGTGGTGGGATAAAATAAAAAAAATAAATGGCATCTGTATCTTTGAAGAAAGCTGAATTCTCAGCAGAATGCAGAGAGTTTGGAAAAGCTGGAGCCGTGTATTCTGTTTTAACTTTTCAGTCATCCCAGTTAAGTTAAGTAGGCAACCAGTACGAGCAGCAGCCGGAAAACAGTGTTTTTTTTTTATTCTATTGAGTAATCGGGAGGTCTGCTTTCTCTTCTCAGTCTTTGATCTACTTACTCAGCCTAATAAGACTTCGCTCCACTACGGTACAACCAAATCAGCAGTGCATTTTCAGCCCCCTAATAAGTGGTTAGCTTGATTTATATGGGCATTCGGAGCAATGTGGTGGGCTCTACAGCCTCTTCTCAATGCAAGAAGTCTCTTTCCGCCACCACAGGCCAAACCAGATGAGTCCATTACAGCAGTGTGCAGATGGTCATTTTAACCTTCCTCTGCCTCAACAGTATCACTCTGTTAGAGTCTTATGAAGTAGGAGGATTTCTTAGTCGAAGTTTATTGAAGCGACAGGCGATACAGTGATGCATAGCCTTGCTGCCTGGCTCTATTGTGAGAGGAGCGAGCGGGTGGGCCATTGCTGCGTGTCGAAGGACTAGACTCTGCCTGTGGGGAGCCCCAGAGGCCAGAGAAAGCACTTAGAGTGGTAAAATGGCCACTTATTCACAGCCTCCCTCCAGTTTTCACTGCTCCTCCCTACCCTGGAGCCTCCCACTGCGTCCAGGAGCACCAACCTCTGGGAAACATTTGATAAACTGCATGGCCCTCTCTGCTGGACCTCGTAGCAGTTCGCTTATTTTGCCCTGGGCAGCAAAACAGAAGTATGAAGCTGGTTTGCTAACCTCTTCAGGAACTTGTATTGTAGTCTAAATATGTGATAAAAAAGAGCAGATGATTTTCTGATAAATGATGATTTTGCTCTCTGCAGCTGAACCCCCTGGCTAGCCAGGCAGCGGTGGCAGCAGCCGCTGCCATGGGGTCCATTGCTGGCTCTCAGGTGTTTGGCAACACCCTCTCAAACCTGCAAGGAGCCACTGGGCAGCTTGTCACAAACGCACAAGGACAGGTGAGTGTAATACACAACAATTATAGAGCCGTACAAAAATATGCCCCTGAACTTCTGCATATTTTTAATTAAAAAACCCAAAACCTTGTTTAATTTTATTGGTCTTTTATTGGAATGATTAATTTAAAGAAATGAATAATTGCAAAGTGGATGGAAAATGTTGAATTTTTAATGAAGTTCTTTTAAGCCAGGGTGTCCAAAATGCAGCCCCAGGACTTTTTGCGGCCCTAGGACTGGTTTTGTGTTATTCCCAACTGCAATTCAAATATGATAAATTTGGCAACCTGATTTTCTTACATTGAAAAAATATTCAGCTTTTTATAACCAAGATTTTATAATAAGTAGAACCATGTTTATCCAGACACTTTTACTGAAAAACCAACTTTGCTGCACCCAAATCAGTTTTATCTAATTTATTAAACTTGGCTAAATATAGCAAGCATTTTGAAAGAAAATCACACAATTAATTTTCTTGTACAAAGAATAAATTTGTTAAATCTAGCCCTGACTCCTGAGTTGTGAAAGTCTGCAGCTCCTCCAGATATTAGCACAGGCCTCTTGGCTGCTTTTCTCTTTGAAGCCTGGCCTGTCAGTTACATTTTCTTGGTTTTTTTTCACTTGTCAATTCCTTTATACGTTTCACAATTTTGTAATTCACAAACAAATACGCAAATCCTGACTTTTTCTTTTTGCACTAAAGCATAGTTTTGAGTTTATTGAAAATTTTCCACAAAAATGGTCAAAAATTTGGGTTTAAGTGACGTTAACCCCCACCTGCAGATGGCAGTATTTCTCAATGTCAAGTTATATCCTGTGATCAATATGGTAAGTATCAAAAATGAATCTACTTAAGTTCTTTGAAAATAAAAAGGTTTGTCTGTCCAGTCTGTGAGTTTGTTATTATTTTTCTTATCAGTTTTTTTTATATGTAGATTTTGGAAGGGGTTCAATGATAAAAAAAGTTCTAAGTAGCACCACAAAATCAATGATTTTTATTGCAAAGAAAAAAATCACAAGAAATAGTCAGAATCCAGGAGGAAATGATTAGTGTTCCTTATATACAGCTGACTTCTAGGTACCAAATGATGCACAGTTGGATTGATGTCAAGGTAAAATGGCTTGAATACAAATACAATCTAACCTTTCGTATTTTTATTGGTAAAACAAAATAAAGTCATGTATATTTTCCTTCCTTTGTGTTAGAATGTCACATAAAATCCCAATAAAATATATTAAAGTCTGTTTTTGTAATGTGAAAAAATTCAGTTTTACAAGGCAATGTAAATACTTCTTAAATAAAAAAGTTAAAGCACCAAAAATATCTTGTTATATATTTTATTACCGTCCAGCTCAACACGAACCATCCATATTGTATTCCTGGTCTTTTCTCATTGATTTTTCACGGTGAGTCTCTGTGCTGCCTTGAAGCTGTTTGTCCACAGTCCGGCTGCCACCTCTCCATATATTAAGCATTTTGGGAATAAACAAACCCTTCCCTCTCTTAACCGCATGCGCCTGTCAGAGTAAAACGCTGACCTTGTCATATTTAAGGGTGGCTGCAAAATTGTTCCATCAGTAGCCAGAGGCTTGAACGATGATGCCTGTCATTGTTCGGCTCTATCTAATGAATCATCTTATCTCAGGTGCGCAGTGCTCACATTAAAGCGGGACTGTGTGGACATTGTGCCCTTTTATGCCACTTTCTGTTATTTATAATAACCGCTGCTTTATTGTGTTACACTTGCACTTTCCTCATCATGTCGACTTTGCAAAAACAAAACGACACTAATCCAGCTTGAGACATTTTAGAGTGATAAAATACATGTAAACTGATTGTTTTTAAATCAGACCTTTCAGGGGTGCGTTCACTGATTTGACCTCGTAGGGAAGTATTGTCCAAGAAGGAGAGCTTGATCCTAAACATGGCTAATGAGACAGTATGGACTTCTCTGGCTCACAAGGTGCCTGGAGCACTGGGAACAGATCACTGAGGATATGGACTTGACTGCATGCTCTGTGCTTTTGTAGCGTCTTGGTGGCTGACACTTCCTGACATAATCAGGTCACAGAGATGGTCAAAGCCCTGGGGTACAGCCTTTGCTCCCCACCTCATTATTCCACTGTATTATTCAGACCGAGGACTCTGAAATATCCACTCCCCTATCAGAAGGTCCTGCCCCTCCCTTCCCCTGCATGGAGGATACTATACACAACTCATGTAAGACAAATTAAGGTTTGTACCTTATTTCAGGGTCTTTTTCTATTCATTCAAGGTGTAGTTTGATTACAATTCAGGGGGCCATCTCTCTCATCCTTGCGCTCCACGTGTAAACAATCACTTTTCCTTGAATCTGAGCCATGGTGTGTCGTCTTTGTTCACTTAATTTTCTCTACTGTGCTGTCAAAAGGCCTTTTCATAAGCAAGAGCTTTGAGAACCTTGAAAAGTGTCAAGACTGATGGGCCTTTGGAGTTCAGTTTTTAAACCTTAATTATATTGGCTCGAGTTTTTTTTTTTTTTTATTCTCCAAGGAAAATCAATGAGGCTCTTTTATCCTCACAGCCTCTACAGCAGTGATTAAGACTGCGGATAAAAGCCACAATTATTAAGTCACTCTCACTCTAAAGATACTTTTTTTCTTTTTTACAAATCACAATTTTTTCTCTCTTCTTTGCAATGTAAAATCTTTCTTTTCCTTCAGGTTTTGCATGCAATTAATTCTGTATTTGCAACAGAGATACTGTAGGCCTATTTCCTCTCTAAACTGAGCAAAATCAGGCGAAACAACCTTACCCCAGCATGTCTCAGCTTTGTGCATGAATATCTCCTCTTATTTATTCTCTGTGGCCTGTAGCCTGTAGGTTTGGGGCAGATAATTCTTCTAATGTTGAAAGCAACACACTCACAGGTTGACTCATACAACAGGTGAAGTTAAACTCCAACACAAGGCGATGTGGAGCCTCCAGCCTTTAGATGAACAGATGTTGACCTTTTTTATCCTGCTGCAAACATCAATCTGCAGGTTGTTTACAAGTTAATTGATTATTGTTTTCATCCAAGGAAACTCTCACTCTCTATTGGTGAGACTTTGTAAACATTAACTTACAAGTCTCCAGACAGACATTCGATTGAAGTTATTTCTAAGCCAGGGGTGTCCAACGTGTGGCCCGGGGGCCATTTGTGGTCCTTGGTCTGTTTTTGTGTTCCCCAACTGCAATTCAAAAACAAAATAAATTTGGCAAACTAAATATCTTACGTTTGAAATTTTTCAGTATAACACAAAATATTCGCTCCATCCATCCATCCATCCATCCATCCATTCATCCACCAATCTGTCTGTCCATCCATCCATCCATCCATCCATCAATTCATTCATTCATTCATTCATTCATTCATTCATCTATTCATCAGTCTTTCCATTCATCTATCTATCTATCCATCCATGGATCCAGCTATTCATTTATCCATTCATTCATCCGTCCGTCCATCCATCTGTCCATCTATCTATTCATCCATCTATCCTCTGGAAGTTTTTGATATTATTTTTGCAGATTAAACACTGATCACTACAGAAGTATCCTCTGTAAATTCAAAATAAATTTCTGTCTTTCGCTGTAAAAAAAATTGGCAAACAATGTGAAATGGAAATTAGAAAAAGTATTTCAAATTATGAGAATTTGACCACACTGTTGTAATTAAAATGCTCACCATGGCCATGTTCTGAATAAAACAAGTGCAGCTCAAGTTCTCAGGGTTTTTTTATTTTAAAAGAAATAATTCACATTTTAGATTTTTAACCTTCTAAAATTACTAAAAGAATCAGGAAGCATACTCTCTTCGAGGCATCCCTGCGAGGCAGCTGTTATATTTTTTAATTTGCTCAGAATTTGAGAGCAGACTTAAGCTTAAAATTGCAGTGAGAACTTGTGTGTTGACTTTCCAAACATTTTTCCCCTCTTGGGTCCCAATTCACCGCATGAACAGTGGAGGAGAGAAAATGGGCAGAGATATTGCCTGGTGACCATGGCTAAAGACACAGATTGCCCCGGCTGGAGAGATGAGATGACATTTCTCTGGAAACAAGAGCAGCATAATCTTAATGAGTTCTGCTGGATGGAGAGAGGCACGTCTCTCAAACATGCCATCCTATGAACCGGAGCTGAGGCAAACACAGGAAGTGAAAAAACAGGCAAAAACATGGTAGATAACTAAAGAGATTTACTTAGCAAAGATTGAGCGAGAGGCCCTGGAGGCTGCTTATTTATGAAAGAGATGTGTGAGGAAATTGCTGCATCAGAAACTCACAATCAGGTATTTGGAGATGGAAATTACTCCATGCCTTAATCAAATTCCCTGAAGAGAGTTTCCTGCTGGTTGTCAAAGTGTACTACAGATTTAGAATAAGAACATGTAAAAGAGAGAAACGGCCTCTTAGCATAATATCGCTTGGTGGTGGTATTCATCCTACCCCTGGTGCTGCCCTTTCCCCTGTCCCTTTGCACTTTCTTCAGGTGGGGGTTAAAAAATCCTTTCAATTCTTTTTTGTATAAAAATAATCTGATCATCTCAACGGCTATCAGTCCTGCAGCTCTTAGCAAACATTATATTTTATGCTTGTCAAGGACAGTAGAAATCTCAAATGTACTATAATCACTAATGAATCTAACATATTTCTGATTATCTGTGAGAAAACAAAAGGGCATCTTAATCCTCAGATATACTTGAAGTGAATATTCTGACAAAACAAGGTTTATATCATTTAATAGATTATTTTTGGCAGCATAAGACATGAGACATTACAGTGTTTTTAAATGTTTTTGATTGCGTCACAATATATCATTTTAAACAATACAATTGTGCTTTTTTGCTTAAAACTAAAAGTCCTACCAATGTTCAAACTGTTGATTTCTTTTACATTTTAGTAATTACATTTTTTACTTAGAGAAAACTTGCTTTGAAGTAGAAGGCTTTTGTATGTTCATATTTTCAAAATTTACTAAAGATTTGAACCAATTTGGTGGACTTGTTGGAGAACTGCATTAGAACTCAAGCCACAAGTGCAAGTTTTTAACATCTGTAGCCAACATTTGATGTAAGGTGGTTGTGTTACAAACCAGTGGTGTTTCTTTATAAATGAGAAAGAGAGTAATAAAACATAAAACTCTATATAAAAACTTATAGCCAAAAATTTGCTTTCACTATGCAGAGTTTTCTCCAAATTTGTTTAAGTTTAAATAGGATTTGTATTTAAATCTTATCTCCATATGAACAATTTCACACATTTTGTTCTACAAATTACACCCCACTCTGCCTACTGAAAAAGGTCTAAATAACTTTTCATTTCTATATTGTGAATAAAGCAAAACTTTAGCCACATTCATGTTTTAGGGCGTGCTGAGCTTCTTTAACATCAACCTCTACAAATGATGCTTCATGTACGCTTAATTTATTGATTTTATTAAATTTAAGTTAACAAGATCATGTCTTGTGCATAATCAGTACATGTGCTTGTAATGCTGTTTATTGTCTGAATGAAATTCTCTCCATAAAATGTTTTAATGGGGTAAAATTCAAGTTTTCATCATGATGAAAGGATTGTATATTTAACGAGGTTTGGCTCAATATCTGTGATTTAAATTTTATGTCTGTGTTTGAACATGTAAAGCTGTGTCGCCCTTTCCTTTATCTTTCCTCCATCCAGGATTCATATGGGTACTTAATGTCTTCTCGCTGTTTGTGTTTTGAAAAGTCAAACTTAAATTGTTAAAGTCTCAGTCAATAAAGCTGATTCTGATTCTGAAGTATTCATAGATTTAAATGTATCTTTTAATTTTAACAGCAATTACCCGTATTAACATTTCTGATAGATTTGGTTCTGATAGAGAACCTATTGAGGAAACTAAAAATCAGGTGATTACAAGGAGTTCATTAGGATAAATTGTCAAAATATAAGACACATCCAAAAAGCTGGTCTGCAATTAAAAGAAGATTTAGGTAAATCTAAATGTGGCAGGTATATTAATAATCTTGGCTTATCTGTGTGTTTGGGATTTATGATGTTTGAAAAACCCCTAAAATTCTCAGTATTGTCTTTATTGTTAGTTTTGCTACTCTTCTCCACTATTTATCCAGCAAAGGTGTGTCAAGGATCGATAAGTTTAATGATACAAATCTCACCTTATGTGACTGGCATCCTAAAGAAGCATATGACAAATGGGAATGTTTTTCAAGAGCATTATTTGTGTTGGTGGGGTTACAATTGCTGTGACACGCAGTTACAGCCATACAGCCATACAAAATATCGCGAGAAACATTTCATATGGCGCACCACTAGTTTCAAAATTAAGTGAAAAGTAAACCATTATGTAAGAAAGTCATCATTTTTTTTAAAATTCACAAAAACTTCAAATTTAATTCACAAATGTCTTTAAAAGTCTTAACTTGCAGAAACAATGAGGTGAAGACCGCCTTCCTAACAAACTCTGACAGGTCCCTCCTCTTAGAAATCCAGCCTAACTGGAGCAAGGTGACGTCGCCATTAAACATCTGTGTGGATATTCAGATGTAGGGGCCTCGGCACGTTTGGGACGAGCACAGAGCTGTCAGGTTCCCGCTCCTTTATTATGCTTATAGAACAACCACTTAGTCCAATGATGATGAATAATTGAGCGGAACAAGTTCTGTGCCACAGTGGCAGGCAAAGTGGGATCAGTGGGACTCGGGAGACACGGGCGTCAGGCGGGGCAATAAAATATGCTAAGTGGCAGGAGCACATTACAGGGAGTTTGTAAAGCCGGAGCAGAAAGAGGGAGAGAGAGAGATAAATTATCTGTTCCCTAATGCGAAGCAACATAAGCAAATGAGCCGTGGCAGGGATGAATTACACATCATCGGCCCACCTTTCTTGCACAGATCCCTCCCTATTATGTCAAAGGCACGAGAAGAGGAGGAGAGCCGTATTCTGTGTGCAGGCAGAGAGCCTGGAACTGAAAGAGAACAAGTCCAAGACTTTGCAATTTTTTAGCACAAGCAGCTTTCGCCTCGTTTCCAAACAACAGAATTTAGAACGACGGCGCCTCGTCTGTGTGGAGCAGCTCTCTGGCGTAATGAGGCGTGGTGGAGGAGCACTGCCAGCAGGGGGGCCCGCGTGACGGCCGCTGCCCAGAACCAGTCCCCAGATGACATTAACCTTCATCATAGTGAAGAGGCGCTAAGTCCCCCCTAAAGCGCCACTCCCGGCTACACTCTGGCAGCTCTGAGAGCTAAAACGTTGCAGTGACACTCTGCCACCCCCTTTGATCTGCCCTTCCTGATTACAGCCACTGAAGAGAGGAGAGGAGAGCGTCGGGTGGGGAGGGGGCTGAAGTACCCCTGGGACCCTGAGAGTTGGATTAGAGACACAAGGTCCTGTCTCTCTCTTCTTCTTCTCTCCCTCTTATTGTTTCTTTGCACTTGTTCCTGGGCGAAATCGGGGTCTGTGTTTCTCAGCAGCCTCACTCCAGAAACAGACAAAAACACTTCAACACACACGCACTCTCAAACACACACACATCCTTGCTGATGTCAGCCTGGAGATGGATAATACAGTCAGTGGTGTGCACCATCACACACACAGGTATTCAGCGCTGACCTTTGCGGTGCGCTCCCAGCAGTCTGCTTTGGCTTCACTTGCTCCAGCCTGTAAAACCACATCAGTGACAGATGATCAGCGGACACTTCTGCATCTTTCTCTCTCAAAGTCCCACCGCTCTGAACCAATGTGCTCTGATTAGCCTCATTAAATGCTCTAAATGTCCAACTCATTTCTGATTAAAAACAAAATTCATTTTCTTTGATACCTCCAGTAGCGTTTAGCCTCTCTGATCTTTCTGTTTTTTTAAAACCATCCAGCTGATTTTGTCTCCGCTATGCCCCCCTTTGTAGATAATTGGAACAATCCCACTGATGCCCAACTCTGCAGGGCCCTCCAGCCAATCAGGGGGTGGCAACCCAGCACTGCAGGTACAGCCAATTACGCCTCAGCTTCTGACCAACGCTCAAGGCCAGATCATCGCCACGGTGATCGGCAATCAGATCCTGCCTGTCATCAACACCCAGGGAATCACGCTGTCACCAATCAAGCCCGGACAGCAGGTAACATACACACTCCTGTAGGAACACGCTAACACACACGTGAAAGCGGCTCGCCTGCAGAGCAGCCAGTTACGCTCCTAAACTCCCAAAACTGATCAAGGGCTGGCTTTAAAACTGTGGAATGAGCAACACCTAGTGGAGTTTTTTGTTTATTCATGATTCTGGCCTGAATTTAAAAGCGCTGTTCCTTGCAAAAACATTCATTAATTCATTTCATACACTGCAAAAACACAAAACCTTACAAAATATTATTTTGTGTAGTTTTAACTTCAAGCATCTTAGTACACTTGACAAAAGACAAAACTAACTTCCATGTAACTTTTTAGAAAGTTAAAAGAGCTTGTTTTAAGTCAATAATTCCTTAATATTGATGAAATATTATTATTAATTAGTGACATATTCTGCCAGTGAAACTAATACTTCTTCATCAATATTAAGGAATTACAAACAAGCTCCTAAATCTTGCTGAAAAGTTAGTTTTGTCTTATTTAAAATGTACTAAGATATTTACACTAGAAAATATCCTACCATAGTTCTCAGTCATTTTGTTCATGACATATTGTGCATAGATTAGCATTTTATCCACAATCAGTAGATGATAGAAATTATCCTTTTGTTGTGCCATCAATACATTTTTTGGTAATTGTTTCAGGTTTATTTTTTAAAAAAACCTGGAGATTACATAATAATTAACTTTTACATGTAAATTTTAATTGCGCAAAAAAAAAAAACTCTTCATAAAGGAGAAAATGAGATAAACAGTTGTTTGCAATTTGTTGTTCAATAATTCTGACTTTAAGTTGATAAGTGAGTTGAATAGCACCAAAAATAGAGTTGTATGCAGTTGAGCTACGCTAAGCTACACAGGCTAATCACGTGGCAATAAAAATTAGGCTGTGTCCTAAGCCACTGTAACAAACAAATCAACTACATAGTTTTCGCAGACCCATGTGTTGTGTTTGGGTAAATAAATTGTTTTGTTATTCATGTTTTGGCCCACTGATCACTTTAATCTATTCCAACTTTTTCCCCAAATCCTGTTTTTCCATTTTGATTTTATTTTACAATGTAATCAGTATTTTTTCCACCTTAAAAATTGTCTAAACGGGGGCGTGCCGTGGTGGCGTAGTGGTTAGCGCGACCCATATTTGGAGGCCTTGAGTCCTCGACGCGGCCGTCGCGGGTTCAACTCCCGGTCTTCCCTCCTCTCCTTCCCCATTCCTGTCAGCCTACTTTCGTAAAAAGGGACACTAGAGCCCACAAAAAGACCCCCTGGAGGGGTAAAAAAAAAAAATTGTCTAAACAACTAGTTGATATGTATAATTTCAACAACTAAATAGATCGTGGTGTCACTAAAATAAAGCTGAACAGAACGTTTCTCATCAAACAGGGAGACAGGAAGCTGTAAAACTTTGAAAATAACAACAACAAATTAAAAGAAGTCCACAATATTTTTGCAGCGGATTCCTTCAGCGACATTGTAAAATTGGAGGGGAAGTCGAACTGTAACTGCAAATTTAATGTGGAAAAACTGTGAAAAAAAACATTTTGCAGGGAATTGTATTCCCTGCTTACACACTTATTTGCATCATTTCACCTATAAAATGTTTTTTTGTGAAAAAGAAGAGTGCTTGCCTTTTTCACCTTGTGTCTGTGCATATTTGTCAGTAAAATATTTGTGGAGTCTCATTGAAACATATAAAACTCTGCAGACTTCCCCCCCCCCAAAAAAAACTAAAGGGTAAAAGCACTTTTCATCACCTCAGTTAAAGCTCCAACCTTCCTGCCTATGTTTTCCATCTCTCTTCTCCCTCAGAAATACTTTAAAGCCTCCTGGTTTGTCCTCTTTGACCCAAACAACTATTTTTTTTACTGTTTTCTACTGTTTTACGCAGGCTGCATGAAGAACTTGCAGTTTTGTGTTTTTGAAGACCTTTCCCTCCCAACTTTTCAATCTATATGCTGCATAAGATGCACACCCGCTGATGCATGGATGCTAGAAATGTTATTGACTTGATAATGAAGATGTCAGAGCAGAATTACAGGGTAAAGGTTCACATTGAAGGCCTCTGCAGTGCAGAATGGATGAACTCTTTCTGAAGATGGACACCTAATTGTGACACCCAAAACGGCAGATCATACTCTTGAATGAATTAATACATTTGTAATAATGTTTATGCTCGTGTCTGCACTTCAAAGCCGGCGTGTACACATTGTTCCACAGGCATAATTTACGGTTGTCAGAGCCTACAGTCTAGAATATTTCCAGTGAAGCTAGATAATTCTCCGAGCCTGTCAACAGTCCTGACAGTGTGTGCATCGCTGCTGACACCCCTCCACCACCACCACCACCATCCAAACAAACACATGCCACAGAGAAAATAATTAATGGCAAAAGAGGAGAAGAGAAACCAGCCCAGTTTATGGTTTAGACAGGTTGTTTTTTTTTGCTTCTAAAGTAGACATGCCGTCTTGATCTTGTAAAAGCAACTCAAATGTGCATAAAACATGAAAATACATCAGTTTTTCCCATCACTGCACATAGCTGGCATTTCATGAATTATGTTTCATATGAGGATTGCTGCGTTCAGATGTTTTCTACCCACATTCAGGCTCCCGTTACAGGCGTCACCACAAGCCTGATGAGAAAAAAACAAGATTAATTGTCAAGTGCTTCTTTTCCTATTTCTTTAACTGGGTTTTCTCTGTACAGAAAAGTGATTAAAATCACAACACAGATAGAAATACTCACAGCAATAACCCAGTGGAACTACATTCATCATCATCATTATCAAATACAGGGAAGCGCTCATTATATTCAGCATCTAAGTGGCTAATTTAGCACCATAATGGCATTATTATTGCAAATTGTTTGTATGATGATGATAGTTAACAGGAGTAATGTTTATCTGCACCACAAGCTGCCGACACATCGTGTTGTGTTTGTGTGTCCAGCTGCCTCAGGCTCAGCAGGGTCAGACGGGCCCTGTGTCGTCTCAAGCCAACCTGCTCCACATGCCCCACAGACAGAGTCCTCTGCACCAGGCCTCTTCTTCCTCCTCCACCTCCTCATCTTCCTCGGCTCTCAGCGTGGGGCAGCTGGTCAGCAGTAAGTGTCCAACGCAACTCACAGAGAAACAAGAATGTCTTTAACACCAGCTCACCATAGTTACATCAGTACTTTAAACTAAATGTTTGTCGCAAAATATATTTATGAGTAAGTTTTATCTGAATTTTATGTGTCACAACAACAACAAAAAATAGATTGCTGGCAGTGAAACTTTGACAAATAAACATCTGAAAAGTGTGGAGTGCATTTTTAGTTAGTCCTCAGGGTCAGTACTCAAGCTTATTGATAGATTGGATAGGAAGCGTTTGTGAACATCAGTTTTTAAATCTCGACCTTGACTGTATTAAGGTTTTGACTTAATACATGGGAAGAAGTGCTTTTTTTATCAACTAAGTTTAAATGTTTAAGTTGTTTTTTTTACGCCTTCTGTTGCTTAGTTATGTAAACACAATTTTCAATGCCTCACTACCCTACTTGACCAGTAGATGGCAGTAATAGCTATTTGCTGTTCCTTTAAAACTACTTTGTACCTTAAATTTTACAATGTTTATTTTTCTTCACCCAGTTTGCTTTTCTTGAAAACTATCTGGATGAAAATAATATTTTCAGATTGAATACATTTATTTTAAATGACCTAACCAAAATTTTCACGAATGCTGTGATTGCTACCAATACGTTCAGATGCAGACGAGACTTAAGAATCTGTTGCTCTGACATAAGGAATATCTTAAAGTAAGAGCTCATTTATTACTGATAAGGTGATTTATTTGTCATTTCCCAGCATTGTGAAATATGAAAAATAATAATTCAATACACTTTTAAGGGAGCGAGATGGTCACCCAAATCTAAAAAGACTGTATTTAAAACAAAACATAACAATAATGTAAAATAGTAATGATAATGTTTGTAACTCCGGTCAATCCTCAAAATCCTTGAAGGTGATCTAACTTTACAGACGCTCTGTGCGGACAGCTTTTGAATGATTGTTTTATTTCTTCCTGTTGACTGTCATTTCTGTGGTTTATTAAACTATCCAAAGTGCCGTTTGTTATGTACGATGAACATAAGTTTCATTTTCCTGATGCGTTGGCTTTTGGCAGGGGCTTATAAATCACTGGGGCTCAGCCTGTCAGCAGGCTGCTACTGCCTTTAAAAACTCGGTTTTATTCAGATAAATGGTATTTGTCAGAGTCAATTCTCCTAAACTCCATGTAAACTAATTTCAAAGGCCGCCATAGTTCCAGTGAATTTGATTTAAAAAAAAACAAGTCGCCATTGATCAACTTGTTGTGGACATTGTGTTTAGTTTATGTTTACTGGAGCCCTGGAAAACATCTTATAAACCATTTTGGTCTGCACAAATCTTTACCAGCCAGTTTTTCTTTTTCAGTAAACAGGATTAATGCTTTACGCTGAATATGAGCCGCATCACTTCCTCTCAATATCATTTACAGCAAACATGTTCAAAGTAAAATCCTCTGACTGTCAGAGTTGGAGAAAATGAAATGTGTACTTTCTACAGACAACATTCCTGAAATGAATTGAAAAGCAAAGAATGTATGTTAACAGGAAGAACTAAATCATAAACAAGATGCAGGGAATATTGTCTTTTTTTTTTATTCTTGGCTCATTTTATTCTTGAGAAAGTCACCTGATGATTCCTTATGTGATCAACTAACACTATTACCTGTTTTATATCCAGTTTCAACTTATCCACAGATTTCTCTTTTCTTCATGAAGAAAAGCTGAAACTGTAAAAACACATTTTAATCAGGATTTATTTTGGTTTTGCTGAATGCAGATTTAGCAATTTGAACGTGAGCTTCAGCAGCGCGAGTTCTGTTTATTCATCACTTTTTTTTAACATTGTCTTTATTTTTTCTGAATTCAAGAGACAATTTTTACTTTGGAGGTAACTATTTCTCAGTTACACCAACCCTAAGCTTAGTTTCACATGCTACTATCAGCTGCTACTGGCCTCTTGAACACCCACCAAAACAAAAACTTTTCAATGTTGAATTATCTAAAATTATTCAGGGAATCAAGTCCAGATCCTAAATACTGTCATTTTTGATTTGCTTATAACATACAAAGGTCATAAACTATCCAGAGAAGTTTAGGATATTTTTTTAAATTTGGTATCTGCATCCCAAATGAAAATTAACTTTAAATGCCTGTTGTAGCACTGTCAACAAGACCATGCAATTACGTTTTAATGGTAAAAATGGACTGAACTATAATGCTTTTCCTATCATTTTGATCACTCAAAGTGCTTTCGGTGGTTTCAGTTGTGTGTGTTATTTCATTTCAATTTTATTTATTGTTTTTTGTGGATTATGTTGGAAATTTAAAATATCTTCCAGAGAGGGTGAACTATGCCATTATCAAAATATTTGGAAATGGTCTCACTATAAAAATATTTATTGCAATGATTATGAGGACAATTTATCATTGAGCAGAATTTGTTATTGTGACAGGCCTACACCGAAGAATCTCATGGCTTATTTTGTAAAATTGCCTCTATGCTGTTTTGGGGTTTCTTTTTTGTAAGATTAACTTAAAAACCTTTTTTAGACTATTGTACGAAGCCTTAGTCAAAGATTTATCACTGCAGTATAAATGAGCTTGGTTCAAATCCTTAAGTCGTGTTTGAGCCGTGACCTAATATCTGACGAATAATGTGGATCCAGAGGCTGGACCACTGGAGAACGGCTTCCATTAGTCTTTCAATCTACTAAGTAAATAGCCTCCACTGGGAATGATGAAGAAATGCTCATCACAGTGGAGATGATGGGACCCGAAGAAGCCGTGAGTGCTCCGAGTCTGCAGTCGCCCCTCATCCTCGTGGCGTTCACACGTCTGAAGCTGCATCGCATATGCTGCATGTCACTTATGAGGCACAACGAGATGGCAGCCTCATAGATTTTTGCTTAAATACGCTTGGAGGAGTCCTTTAATAATTCATTGATAATGACCAGGATGAATTATTCAGAAGCACAAACTTTGCTTTGGTAAGCAGGATGCCAGGGCACCTGACATTGATGTACAATGTGAAATCACTTTTTATTAGCAGGGAAATTATTTAAAAATGCTTCAGTGAAAGTTTACAGACCTGCATTTATTTCTTTGGTGTATTTTTTGTGTTTGTTTTTGAGCTGCTTTGAACCATTTTGACTTCAGGTCATACTGAAGTAATAACATTTTTACACTCTTTAATGTGAATCTAAGAGAGTTGACTTTAGAATAAACATGTATTCGTAGAGGTCTGTAGTTTAGCACATTCTTTCTATTGAGAAAAAATAACAACTGTCGTGTGTTTATGTCCATATGCTCTGCTATACTGTAACATACAAGATTTACACTTTAAAGCCAAAGCTATGAAAGCCTGTATTCACACCTCACATGAATCCACTCTTCAAAACATCTCTCAGATGTGTGAGTTTTACAGCAAAGAAAAATAACAAGTTCTGACCCAGAGCAGGACTATTTTTTAAGGTTGTTTAGAGACCATCATGATCGCACACGGCGGCGCGTTCGCCTCATTCACTCTGGAAAATAAGATAAGCGACGGAGGAGCACAGGGCTAATAAAATGAGACGCGTGTGTTTGTGTTGCAGACCCGCAGACTGCCCCCAGTGAGGTGGACGGGGTCAACCTGGAGGAGATCCGCGAGTTCGCCAAAGCATTCAAAATCCGCCGGCTGTCTCTGGGCCTGACGCAGACCCAGGTGGGCCAGGCGCTCAGCGCGGCCGAGGGGCCGGCGTACAGCCAGTCCGCCATCTGCAGGTAAGAGCAAACGCAAAAAAAAAACAGACAAAAAAATGAACAAGAAAGCTTTGGTTTTATTTCTAATTCTTCTGTCCTGATTCTGTCAAACGATGCAGTGCAGCGTCAGTGAGCTGTCAGGTGCGCTCGCCTCTTTAATCTGTCTTCTAACAGACATTATTAAGATATTAAACACATAATTGACCAACATGGCTCTCCTCACCGTTCCTGCTCTCTGTTCCCTCTCACCCATTGACAGCCTGGTGTTACTTATGCAAAATACATACACAAGTATTACCAGAAGCACTTAAAGTATTTAATAATTACTAAGGCACATCGCTGTTTCCTCTGCCTGAACATGAGGGAGCTTGACGGCAACGATCTGTTAATAAGATTCTCATATTTTACTGCCGCTGTGAGTACAGTTTAGCCATAAACGGGGCATTATGTATTCATGAGGCAATCATAAAATCTGTGTTTCATTCGTCCTGTTTTTCTGCTTCACTAACGTTTTGCATGAAGAAGTCAAATAAGCCACATCTGACTGTCAGGTCGGAATAATTGGGCCGCATGGCTTCAAAAAATTCCAGATCTAAATAGAAAAGTAATTTTCCTTACAGTGCAGAAAGAATGCTTTAATATTTATACTTAAAGTTACCAGTGAAAGCATGTGCAACGTGTCTTTTCCAGCAGTAATTCTGATTCCCTATCTCTTTTTAATGCGCTTTGCTGATAACCTGTAATGTTTAGGTGACGCTGCGCTGTCACGCACCTTTAAAACTTTCATCACATCAACATCAAACAGCCGATAAAAAGTGAAATAGTGCATCAGGCCCAGACTAATGTTTAAAGTCAAGAAGGAAAAAAAACATAAAATATTTACAGACAGACATAATTCAAATATTTATAACATACATTAAAATCCATTAGCTTCAAAAATAAACACTGTTACGCATGTTTCTAGGAGTTTTTTTTATTGTTTTATTTTTTGTTTTTGTTGTTTGTGTGACATTAGACATGACATTCTGATGTTTTAAGAAGAACCAGGGGAACTTCACATGCTTTAGTTTAGTTAACATCAACATAGACATGAAGTTTGAGGAGAGGCACTGTAGCTCTGGGGCTCCGGCTCTGAACCCAGACAGCCGACACACACTGACAGATGCTTCCATCTTGTCTGTTTTCATTGCTCAACATGTTTCCAGGCTCTTTATTAGTTTTTCTAAACAGGCACTTTTGCTCAACTAAAGGCTGACTGAAATATGGTTTGATTCTACAGAAATGTATGACATTTAATGCAACTTAAAGAGTAATGATTTTGCACCTTCAGGTTCAGATTTAGAAACATCAACTATGGTATCCAGCTTCATATTAAGAATTTGTTGATTTCAACTAAGTAGATTGCTCCAGGAATCCTTAAAACCATAGAGATTATTTGTTGTTAAATAACGTTTTTGTGATACTTTTGCAGATTATACTCATTACAGTCCAATCTCAGGATAAACCTTATTGTCCCCAAGGGGAAAATTTGGAAAATGGAAAGAAAAGTACAAATACAACCAACAGAAATATGAAAATAACAACATTCATGATATAAACATAGGCTACCACAGTCTGTATCTGGGCCTAGCAAGTCAGGTCAGCAAGAAACAATGTAGCCTTTCTTGTGATTGGTTCCTTAGAGCTTGGGAAAAACTTATTCTTTAGTTTAGCTACACATCTTCACTGCGCCGTTCAGTCTGGGTTTCTCTTCAGGGCGAAGGTCTTCAACCAACAGAGAAAAGAAAACATTAAAATCGACTCAACAAAACAACAACATTAAAACTTTTCAATTTCCATTAAAAATACGGTGAGCCTTAGCACAGAGTGCAACTGTATTAGCTGTAAAGGTCAAGCTGTTGTCAATAATTGTACCAAAGTGTTTGTAATGTACAACCTCTAAAGACAAACCATGGATGAAAACTAAAGGGCATGGTGGAGGATTCTTCCTAAAATCAACTGAAAATTTCTTAGTTTTTCTGATGTTGATCTGCAGAAATGAGCGTTCAAACCAATTATACGTTTACAAGCACTTATTATGGACATAAATGTGATGATGCTTCTACTGAGTAGTCAAATATCCAAACTAAATTCTGCCAGGACTACAAAAAGTGTGTGAGCTTCCTGTGGCATGTTTAATCAAATATTAGCAGGTGTGGGTGTAATATGTTTGAGACTATATGGAGAAATTAAAGTCACACTAGTTTATCTTACTTAAAAATATTTATAGGATTGTTTTCCACCAGGAATAAAAGCTTCTAATAAATCATCAAAGGCCCAAATTATCACGGCAATTAAATAAAAGGTTTGCCATTCACCTAAAATATGAGAAAGACAAAAATGAAGTCGATGGTTGATACATTTGAGGCTTTGTATTACCCAGCAGGCGATTTTAAGTAGTTTATATCCATAGTTTTCTTATTATTGTTAACAGTTAAACTTTGGTCACTGTAGAATGTAGTTTCTGACTCTATCTCTGTTCACAAATGTTTTACTTTTGTTTTAGGATGAGACTTCCTCCAGATTTAGTTTATCTAAACCTTCACAAATGAGAGCTGAATTTGAGTTAAAGATGTGTACTGATGATTAAAATAGTCTAAAGATGTTATGGAAAGGAAAAGTTACAAAAATCTAAACTTACACTTCTGAAATACTGAATCTTAGATATTTTTGTTTGACTTTTAGTGTACAGTAAATAACTTAGTAGACTTGAATTAAGACAAAACTACTTTATAAGAACTTTTTCAAGAAGATGCTGGAGCTTGTTTTAAGTTAATAATTCCTTAATATTACTGAAAAAGTACTTGTTCCACTGGCAGATTATTTCACTTAAAAAATCAGAAAAATATCTAGTACATTTTAATCAATATTAAGTAATTATTTACTTAAAACAAGCTCCTAGATTTAGCTGAAAAGTTACTTTTAAAATAGTTTTGTCTTAATTCAAGTGCAGTACGATATTTACAACTAGATCAAAAACACTTGGTAAGATTTGCAGTGAAAAACAGATAAATACCAGCATCTCTTCAAGGCTGCCTTAAAAAATTTCACAGCTGAAAAATTGCACTAGATTATATAATTGAATTATAATTATTACACAAACAACAGGAAAATCTACTGTACATATATACAGTACTTCAGTTATTGAAGTCAGTTAGCATTCAGGTAGCTTCATGCTGTTATTTTAAACACCAGACTAAGTAATTTTAGTGTTTCATGACCAAACACTCCTTAGAAACCTTTGGACTGAAATAGGCCCGGCTCCTGACACCCCGCCCATCCTGATGCACTAGAGGGGGGAGTGTGCACCCCAGCTGAGCAGCTCTCAACTCATTTTAGTATCTGCGGTTCCTGTTGATCCATGAAATGTCCTGTCTCCAGTGACTCTTCATATTTACTCATGTATTCCCTCAGTATGGAGCCTTCCTCTTTCCAGTGTTTAGGACCGGAGGATGGGGTTATAAATAATACCGCCTGTCGACGACGAGGAATACACCGACGAGGTGTAGGAAAAGAGGAAGTTCATGCATGCATGGGCATCTCGCCCTCAGCTCACCTCACCATTAAAAAAGGCTTTTTTAGTTTGTTTGTTCCTCGGAGAGCCCAGCTTCTGCTGTTTCTGGAAGAGACACTTTATGGAAAGCATTTCTAAATTCTGGAGGAGGAGTTACTTTATAAGAACAAAACTATACTTTTATCAACTGACGTTCATCGATGAGTCAGATTGTTTATCAGATTGTTTATTGTGACAAAACTACAAAGACAGTCTGGGTGGGATTGTTAATTTGGTTATTTCCTTCCTCTCTTGGTTCCAGGAGAGCACCAACGCTTTTCAGTTTAATTGAAAATATATTTGAATGCAGTAGTTGTGTGCTTTCCAGCAGTGTAGCTGCACTACTTTATGTGCAGTGGACCTATTCCCCGACTTTTCTGTGGATCGTAACTTTAAATTATTAGCAGAAAGTTTGCCTATTTGTGGATTTTGTTTTTCCTTGAACATATATTTCTGCAAGATAGAAAGTAAATTGTGTAAAAAAAAAAAAAAACGTCAGCTTAGATCAAATTCTCCCCCAAAATCCATCCATTCATCCTTTCAATGACCAAGTTCTGAAGATTTTAGCAAAGTATTAGCTGAAAAAATCTATTTGCTCAGAAATCACACTCTTGGCATATTTACTAAATACAAAACAGGTACGTTTTTATCATCCTCTCCATAATGAGGGATAATACACCGTAAAGGTATGTTGTTTCAACTAATTAAAAAAGAAGCATTGCAGTTATGAGAGCAATCTTTTCAAGGAAAAACACTGAAAAATGCACCTGACAGTCGCTGAGCCACCTTATTACATTCATTGATTTGCTCCACAAGCAGTCTGTGAATGTGCTCTTAGTAAATATAACATGAGAAATTGACAGCACGTTAATCTATGTTTTGATTAAAAATGTATTTTTGTAAATTAATGATGATGTCACATCTAAGTGCATGTTTTGGTTGGTTCTAATCTGGGGATCAGAATGGATGTATTTGTAGTAATTCCTGCTTTGCTTTTCTGTTGATTTCTGAGAACGGTCTTAAAAAACTATTACATTTTTGGCATGCTTTTTGTGCATTAGCTGCATCTGCTTTTTAGCCATCTGCAGTATCTCCTTGTTCCACTATTGCCAGTTTGGGACAGAGAAGCTGCACAGCTGTAGCCAGACAGTTAAAGACAGTTGCAGCGCTTTGCGCCTCCAGCTGCTGCAGCCGAGGTTTTTCTGGGTGCAGCAGGACACGGATGGACACAGAGATGTTTGTCCCACAGGGTTCCTACGCAGTCTGCAATTTAAAGTCAGGATAAGTGTGGAAAAATAAAATTGAGAATGGAAAAATACCAGATGTTTTTTCTTAACGAATTGCTTAAAAGTTTTCGTACAACCATCCATCCTTCAGTGTATCGTCTTTTCCTCTGTTCAACCATCCAAAATCATTTATTTATCCAACTGTCCATTCATTTGTTCATCTGTTTATCAGTCAGTCTGTCCATCAATCTATCGATCCATTGGTCCATCTGTTGGTTCACCCAGTCGTCCATTGCTCAAACCATCCATCCATCAATCCATCCATCCATCCATCCATCCATCGATGGATGGTACATTCATCCATTCATCCATTGTTCCATCCATTGGTCAAACAGTCCATCATTCATTCTTTCATCCATCCACTAGTTCATACTTTTTCTATCCATCCATCCATCCATCCATCCATCCATTGTTCAAACTCCCCAATTATCCATTCTTCCATCCATCCATTATTTCATAGATTGGTCCATTCATCTGTCCATTCATTGGTCAATCCATCCATTTATCAAACTGTCTAATCATTCATTCTTTCATCCGTTCTCTAGTTCATACATTAGTCCATGCATCCATCTTTTCCTTGACACATCTTTCCACTTGTTTCCCAGAATTTATCCATCCCTCCTTCAAGTTTGTGTTTTTTTTTCAGGCTCCATTTATGTTTATATTCTAATAATGGGCTAAAAATGTCTTTGATCTCTTTAGTTGTTCAGTCTGGAAAACAATATAATTTCTATCTAAGATGTGTAGGAACCCTGGTTTGAGTCCCTGTGGCATTCTGGTTGAGGAGACTAAAAGGCAGGCGACTTATCCCTTGTTCTGGCAGGGCACCTGAGTAAGATTCTTTTTTCTCAATTCTCCCCAGACACACCATCCTGAGAAGCCACTTTTTCCTACCACAGGAAGCCCAAGAGAACACTATAGGTAGCAGTCTGACAGGCAAACTGAACCCTGGCCTTTTATATCCTGCCAGGTTTGAGAAGTTGGACATCACCCCTAAAAGCGCCCAGAAGATTAAGCCTGTTCTGGAGCGCTGGATGGCCGAGGCTGAAGCCCGCCACCGATCTGGCATGCAGAACCTGACTGAGTTTATTGGGAGCGAGCCCTCGAAAAAACGCAAGCGGCGGACCTCTTTCACCCCGCAGGCGCTGGAGATCCTCAACAGCCACTTTGAGAAGAACACGCACCCCTCCGGACAGGAAATGACGGAGATAGCCGAGAAGCTGAACTATGACAGGGAGGTGGTGCGTGTGTGGTTCTGCAACAAGAGGCAAGCCCTGAAAAACACAATAAAGCGCTTGAAACAGCCCGAACTCGGCATGGCCGCGCCAATGGACCCGCTCACCGACTCTCTAGAGGAGCTCCCCAAGTGAACGAGCGAAAACGCGGCAGCCGTTAGAAACGAAGGCAAAGAAAAATAAAGCGGGCAAGGACTGAAAAATGTTGCCGAGTCACCGGGACCGAGGAAAACTTTGTGTTGTCAGTGTGATCACCACAGTTCTGTAAATGACCTCTGCGAAAACCAAAAACATGAAAAAGAGATTAATATGTGAGAATTATGTAAAAAACAAAAGAAGAAAAAAAAAGGAAAAGTTAAAAATTACGGTTTGCTGTTTTAAAGAGTTTTAGATCCAGAACAGTCTCCCTAATTCTGGTTCAACACGAGGAGGGATTTAGTAAAGAGAAACCAAATCCAAACACTATCTACCAAAGTCTGTTGCATCTAACTGCTAAGAATAATTTTGTAATGTAAATGTGCTCTAAATTTTTACATTTGTACTGGCAAAATCTAAGCTATATGTGTGAGTGTGAGTACACATTTTATCTTCTGTCTCTTACTTTTTCCTTCATTGTTTGAATGTAAATATTTAAAAAAAAGAAGAAAAAAAATGTCTTCAGATCGAATCAATGATAAAGTTTTGGGACTAAAAAATGAACCTTTGCTGTTGCATTATAATGTTGTTTGCCTCCAGTTGTGTTTCATCTATAAATATTTTCAGCCACAGTGTAACTTTGTACAACTTTTACAGGTATTTATTGATAACTGGATGAAGGGGAGGAAGCGGAGGACTTTTAAAACAACGGTGGCGATAATGACGAGGGGTTTCGGTGTCGAGTCATACTGCAGCTTTGTTTCTGTTGCCAAAGCCTGAAAGCCAAAGAACACACAAACTTCAGCTCAAGGACTGGGGGAGATCTTTTCCTTTTTATTTCTTTATAATCTCTTGGCTTTCTGCCTCCTTTTTCTAAAGTGTTTTAATCTGTGTTGGAAAAAAAATTCATGTCAAACAGCCTCAACTGTGTCTTCTGTAATTTCTCATCTCCACAACTTGTAAAAAAAAATGTTTCTTTTAGGTAGGTTTGCCTCTGCATGCTTTAACCGGACCACATATTTCATCTGACATCTTTAAACCAACACATTAATCTGTGTTTTTCCTGAAAATGAACATGATGAGCCTTTTTAATTTGCCCTAATGCTTTCTAAATGTGCAAGGCTGAAGCGTAATCACCGAACATTCTTTCTTGTGTTGTTTTTTACTTGAGTATCTCACAAAACTTGTTCTTTTGTACAAAGAATGGCTTTTTGCTTCTTTCATACTTTGGATTCCTTTCAGCTGAGCAAAGGTCGCTTCTGTTAAATGAAGCTTAATTTCTGTTTCTTACACCTTTTTTATTTAAAATATCCTAAGGAGGTAATCTTCCTACTACAATTTATTTTTCATTTAGTGATTCCTGAAATTATTTGAATCCTTTCATTCAGTTTTTGTGTTGTGCGGTGCAACGCCTCGCAAAAGTCTTACTTCTCCTTTAGATTTTTATACATTTTGTCACCCAGAGCGTCATTTTGAAGCGGAATGGAAGTTTTGCTTGATTTATTTTTACAATAAACATCTGAAAAGTGTGGCATGCACATATTTACAAGTCCCAGATTTTAAAAACGTTGGTAGAACTGCCATTTCTCTGCCGTTACAGCCACAATTCTTTCTGAGTACATCTCTACCAGCGTTACATTACCTACAGACTGCATGTTTTCCCTTTTCTTCATTGCAAAACAACTGAAGTGCATTTGTGAACATTAACTATCAAGTATTGCCAAAAACCTGATTGCATCCATGTCACGGTCAAGACTCTAACCTTTTTCAAAATAGAAACGGTTTAAAATACAAAAATGTAGCAATTTAAAACCTAGAATTTCAGATCTTTGGTTTTATCAAACAAGTAAAAACTAAATAAAACCATTGTTATGAGAGGAAGCTATAACATGAAAGCCTTTACTATTCCTTTTCTAAATCAAAGCTCTTCTTAGCTCTATGACAGAGCTGTCAACTAGTTTTCATTTTGCAAGAAAGCCAAAAAGTTAAACTTGAACCTGATGTGTGCAAAGACTGATTTTCTAGTATTTACATTTGTGCAAAAAAAACCTATTTTTACTGTCATTTTCCTTCCACTTCACAATCATGACTTGCTTTGAGCTGGTCTACAACATAAAATACTTTGAAGTATGAGGTTGGTGAGGAGGCAAAATGAGAAAAAAGTTGGAGCAGTATTAATAGTTTCTGCAAGACGCTGTATTTTCTTGTCAGAAATATCACTCTTTCAGCCAAAGTCTCAATCCGTCACTCCCTTCGGATGTTTTTGCCCTCACAGGAACAGAAAAGAGGAAAATGTTGAGGATAAGTGTCACATGTCAGAGCGAGTGAACTTAATTTGAAGTGAGGTGAAATTTGATGCGATTTATTCAGAATCAAGTGTCGGCTTGACGCACATCCTTCCACGTCCAGGTCGGTTATCTCTGCATTTTTTCTTCTTCCCCCCCCCCTCGATCCCGGTCTGAAGAATTGCTGCATCCTGTAAAGGTCATAGAAAAACGGTTTGTTTTAAAAAGGCATCCGTTTACCTCCACAGATTTGTTCTGCTGCTTTCATTGTAAACAAACAATTTCAGGCAGAAGCCGGGCCGAGAAAAACTGCGAGGAGAAAAGTACACACGTGGATCAGCGCCGAGGCTTAAAAAAAAAAACACACACACACACACACATAAAAAAACAGCTGCAACCAAAACCAAGAGAAATTTTAAAGAAGACACAGAAAGGAGTTATGCCTTCACCCAACTTTTTATCGCTGGACCAAAGCTCTATAGTTATGCACATTGTACAGAGACTAGATTCAAGATGTTGACAATCTTTAAAAACACGAGCAGCAGGAACACAGAAGTTCATCCGAGGTTTTCCTCAGTACTGCAAATCAGAGAAATGCCATTCTGGCAAGCAGCTGTTCTGCACTGTGTCCATGTTCACTGTTACAGCAGAGGAAAAGGCTTCTTCATCCTTCCGTTGATGCATCGCTCTGTGTTATATGCATTTCCTATTGGGCCACATTTGTTTTAGAGCTCGTCGACATGCATAGAAGAAGAGAAAATATCGACAGCAGCGTTGGTTTTTATTTAATTAGAGATTTCTTTTGTTTCTCGCCTACAAAACAAACACAGAAGCAACTTTTGTTAGCAGACAAAGAACTAGAAACCAAAGCTGAAGCATCTCTGGATGTTGGTTTTCTTTTCTTTGTGTTTTTTTGTAACAGACTGAAAACTGTAATTAATCTTTGGAGCAATATCTGTTTTGGTCGGTTTAAGCAGCACTTTGTGTATTTCTTACAAAACAAAAGAGGAAAAAGATTATTTAAAAAAACAAAAACAAGGAAGCTTCAAGTCTGTCACATTGATTTGTACCATAATTAGTAATAAACAATTGTTTGACATGAAATATGAGTTTCTTCTTTTTTGGGGGGGTTGTGTTCCTGTTCAATTTCATTTTCCTTTTACGCTGTAAAATACATAAATTCCTGATTATTACCAGCTTTATTGTGAGAGCTCAAATATTGTGACATTTTTTGCACAACTTGCAAGAAAATAAATACAAATTGGTACTGCATATCCTCCTGTTGACAACTAAAATAACTATTTTCTGAGTAATAGTTGTGCAGCTCTGACTTTGCACTAATAGACAAAAAGATGAATGTGGTTGCAATTTTTTTTTTGCAATTATTTTATTTTTTTTATGACAAAAATGACCACAAAATCTGTCCAAATTTTAAATCCATTTCACACATCCTCATCAAATGAGTCCTGTTTAATTTTTTTTACATTATTACCTCTTATATCTAAAGACAATAAGATATATGACACAGGCCTTTTTTAAAAAAAAAAAAACCAAACATCTAGCTGATTTTTTTAAGCACATATTTTTTATTATTCTATGTATTTAAAACAAAATCTCTATGCCTGATTAAAAAAGCAGAGAACATGAAAAAAGTGGCCATATGTACAGAGAAAATTCATATTTATGCATTTTCACTGCCACTGATTGGGTTTTTTATTTCTAGTTTAAAAATCAGTTTGTCTGTTTGAGTGAAAAAAGCAACAAGAGTGCAGAAGGACGAGAATCTACAGAAATTTGTTTTTTAATGACAGATAAATCTGATCACCATTCTAGAGTGAATAAGTGGGATATCAGTACCGACTGTCTTTCCCACACATGACGCCACACAGTATGAAGTGTTACCTTTTAGATTTACCTAATCAAAATTTGTTCTCTCTGGAAGGAAAGAAAACAATACACGATTTGCAAATGTCTAAAAAGTGTTGCACGTTTTATTTACACAGCCTTCTTTATTGTAAACCCAATAAATAAAACCCAGTCTAACTGGTTGCTTTCAAATGTCACTTGATTGGAAAATTTCAGTGTGAGACCCAATAAAAAAAACTATTATATTACATCAGAGAACTAGGAAGGAGAGCCATAGTAACTCTGGGGGAGCTGTAGTGATCTACTGCTCAGGTGGAAGAATCTCAAGTCAAAGTTTATTTTTATAGCACATTTGAAACAACAGGAACTGCACACCGGATAAAGTTTACCTCAAACTTTACCAGCTAATAAAACATAATCCAATTAACAGTCAGATGTATCAAGATGAAGTAAATAAACATTTTTCTATTCAAGTAGAACTAAAATTCAACAAACAAAGAGGTCATGGTGTTGTTTAAGGAGGACCCAAGTGCAGAGAGAGCTTGCATAGCCGGATATTTAATTTAAAAAAAATAAAGTGGAAGCAGATGAGGTAGAGGTGAAAGATAAACAAAAGGAAGATCACAAAACTTAAACTAAACAGAGATGAACACAATATAAGGAACCAAAATCTGTATGCACAAAAATATTCAACCAAATAGTAAACAGAGGAATGAACAAAACCAATAAAGGAATCAAAACAGAAACACAAACGAAGCTTAAGGCTCTTAAGCATTTTTAGAACAGACTTAATAGTCAGTCAATGAGCAGAAGGAGGTTGCTCCGTATGAACAAAATGAGCCACAAGAAAACAACAAGAAGTCCATTTAGCACAACTCATGTTGGAGACGCCATCCGAAAGTTGACAAAGGTGACAGAAGAGACCAGAGTTGAACTTTGTGAGAAGACAGTAACTTTGCACATGACCCTGAACACACCGTCCAACGCTGTGCAACTTCCTGGTAAGGCAAGGCAATTTCAGCAACAGAGAAAATCAAAGTGCTTTACATGACTAAAAGGAAAATAAAAAAGTGATGACAGGTTTAAGTAATGGACTACAGTTTATAATGATTCAGTTGTCAATTTAAGGCAACTCTGAGTTTCAGCATTTTTTCAGTTTTCTGGAAGTTTGTGTCAGATTAGTGGAGCATAAAAACTGAGGTTTTAGTGTGGATGCAGGCAGCAGCTGTGTGGTGGCAGCATCATGCTGTGGGGATGATCACGGTCAGAGCTGATGGGAAGATGCATAGAGCTAAATGCAGGAAGTTCCTGGAGGAAAACCTCAAAACAAGCTGAAAAAACACAAGGTCAAAGGTTCACCTATCAGCAGGAAGATAAAGAAAATTAAATAGTTTAAATTAATGACATGCAAACCAAAAATAATAACTTTGAAATCACCTGAGGGCCACACATTTTTTTTGTACTAAAAAGACAGAAAGTAAAATATTTGTGTAAACTAAACACATCATAATTTCCTGAGAACAAATAGCCTGATTTTTACTAAGTTGACATGCAAACTATTGCTAATCCAAGAACTAAAAATGTTTCACATGTTTGATCTGTTAAAGTAAAGGCATAAAGCCTCCTAAATATTCAGGGTTGATTGTTTTAAACTTTCTTGGTGTGTGATTGTTTTTTTATAAATCCAGTCCTAGTGATAAGAACTAGATATGGGTTAATATTGTCCTCTTAAACTTAGTCAAATTTCATGTCACCAGCAAGCAAAAAAAAAAAAAAACAGAATTAAAACAAGGCTAACATATTTTGTTGTGCATTAAATTTCACTTTTTGAAAATAGTGTGCAGGTGCATCATGCAAAGACAGTAGCCTTCAAAGTGTTTTTGACAAAACCTGAAGAAAATCATAAAACGTTTAATTAGACGGCAACATTGAAAATGTCACTAAAATTATTCTGTGTAATCTATGAGCACATAATCGTTCCAAGCGCTGGTAGTGGCCCCTGGGCCTCCGTTTGGACACCTCTGGTTCAGATCAATGCAAATTTTGTCAAAGTTTGGACTGGAATCTAATTGAGAATCTTTGACCAGAGTTGGAAAAATAATATGCAGAATTCAAATTAATTAAAAAAATGCACTTATACGTGTTTCTACCTCTTCAAGATGCAGCTTTATTCAGAAGTACACCCAGGTAATCATAAAATCACTGCTAAGCAAAACATTTGTGGTTTAATTGTTTCTGGAGCAACAGATGAATACTGTAAACTTGCATTTCCAGCATTTCTAATAACCTATTTTAAAAAAACAAACAAACAAAAAGAGTTCCCTTCTTTTTATTAAGGTTTCATTGGTTCATTAGAAAAGAATACATGTCAGGTTTGCTCCTCATCAAAGCTTGATGTATTTGCTTCTCCCCGAAACAACAGGACAAGCGTAAAAAAGAAGCCATATATAAATAAACAAGGAGAAAGCCTTTTGAAACTAAACTCAAAAGTTTGATGCAGCTTCCCTGTCCATGATGCCTTTGAAAAGCAGGGATGCTGCTGAGAAGAAAATAGTAAATAAATAAATAATAATAATAAAAAGCACAGAGAACATAAATTATTAATATTAGACTGAAAACTGATGTTGGAGATGCTCTCTCGTCTTCCTCTCAGCGCTCTTTCTGCTTTGTTTCAAAACGCCGGGTGTATTTTCGAGCAGACGGCTGAGGTGCGCGCAGTTATCTGTTATTCTTTTGTTTTCTGTCCGCACCACTCTCATTGTCTCCCCCATTAACAATGTAATTGTGCAGACGCAGCTCCTGACCCGCATCTACTGTCTGAAAGTGTTTCTGATGCTGGGAGGAAAAAAAAAAATGTTTACTCTCCATCGGCACAGTGGCGCTCCTGAATGAAGAGATGCTTCTGTGAAAGACTTTTATCAGTCACAAATCTGCTATGATAGAAAAGTTATCTCTCTCATCTGTGCGCAATTTAAAGTTTTTAAAGTTTTTCGCGAATGCTCCTCATACTTTTACTTGTGTAAGTTCTATGTTAGGACATTTTAAACACCTGAAGTATTTTTTTTATCTATTTATCAAAGGAATTTTTTTTTCATGCCAAGAATTTTCTCAAATTAAAACATTTCAGCAACTGAAATGATCAAAAATCTACAGCAAGTGAACCTTTTCCTATCGATCACAGCATCCCTGTGTGGAATTCATCTTTCAGATTGGTAAATAAAAAGTGAATGGAGTCCAAATTACAAAGCTTCTGCGTCTTTGTTTCGTTCTTTTTCACCTCTGCTGTTTCTGCGGATTGGAATGACAGAAACGGCGACGTTCGAAAAGAACACACACAAAAAAACAAAACAAGAATGTGAGCAAATAACAAAATATGGCGGGAGTAATTACAAAAATGAAAATGAAGTTTAAGAAAGAGAAAAGTTCACATATTTGCCTTCAAGTACATATGTAACACATGAAAAGAAAGCATTATTATGAACTTTATTTTCAGAAAATCTGACATGGAGGGAATAAAATAAAAGTTAAAATAAAACGACTCTGAAAAGTGAAAAGTTTTTCAGGCAGCAGGTCAGAAATGAGGTTGAGTCTTGACATTAGAGAAGAGATTGTTTCTTTTTGAGAAACTTTAATTTAAAACAGCAAATTTCATCCATCCATCCATCCATCCATCTTCTTCCGCTTATCCGAGGTCGGGTCGCGGGGGTAGCAGCTTCAGAAGGGAGGCCCAGACTTCCCTCTCCCCAGCCACTTCTTCCAGCTCCTCCGGGGGAATCCCGAGGCGTTCCCAGGCCAGCCGAGAGACATAGTCCCTCCAGCGTGTCCTGGGTCTTCCCCGGGGCCTCCTCCCGGTGGGACGTGCCCGGAACACCTCACCAGGGAGGCGTCCAGGAGGCATCCTGACCAGATGCCCAAGCCACCTCAACTGGCTCCTCTCGATGTGAAGGAGCAGCGGCTCTACTCTGAGTCCCTCCCGGATGACTGAGCTTCTCACCCTATCTCTAAGGGAGAGCCCAGCCACCCTACGGAGAAAACCCATTTCGGCCGCTTGTATCCGCGATCTCGTTCTTTCGGTCATGACCCAAAGCTCATGACCATAGATGAGGGTGGGAACGTAGATCGACCGGTAAATCGAGAGCTTCGCTTTTTGGCTCAGCTCTCTCTTCACCACGACGGACCGGTACAGCGCCCGCTTGACAGCAGACGCTGCGCCAATCCGCCTGTCGATCTCCCGCTCCCTTCTTCCCCCATTCGTGAACAAGATCCCGAGATACTTAAACTCCTCCACTTGGGGCAGGACACCCCCCCTGACCCGGAGAAGGCACTCTACCCTTTTCCGGCTCAAGACCATGGCCTCGGATTTGGAGGCACTGATCCCCATCCCGGCCGCTTCACACTCGGCTGCGAACCGATCCAGCGAGAGCTGCAGATCACGATCTGATGAAGCCAAAAGGACCACATCGTCTGCGAAAAGCAGAGATGAGATCCTGAGGCCACCAAATCGGATCCCCTCAACACCTTGGCTGCGCCTAGAAATTCTGTCCATGAAAGTGATGAACAGAATCGGTGACAAAGGGCAGCCCTGGCGGAGTCCAACTCTCACCGGAAACGAGCCCGACTTACTGCCGGCAATGCGGACCAGACTCTGACACCGGTCATACAGGGACCTGACAGCCCGTATCAAAGGGCCCGGTACCCCATACTCCCGGAGAACCCCCCACAGGGCTCCCCGAGGGACACGGTCGAACGCCTTCTCCAAGTCCACAAAACACATGTAGACTGGTTGGGCGAACTCCCATGCACCCTCCAGGACCCTGCTGAGGGTGTAGAGCTGGTCCAGTGTTCCACGACCAGGACGAAAACCACACTGCTCTTCCTGAATCCGAGGTTCGACTATCCGACGGACCCTCCTCTCCAGGACCCCTGAATAGACCTTGCCAGGGAGGCTTAAGAGTGTGACCCCTCTATAATTGGAGCACACCCTCCGGTCCACCTTTTTGAACAGGGGGACCACCACCCCAGTCTGCCAATCCAGGGGAACTGCCCCCGATGTCCATGCGATATTGCAGAGTCGCGTCAACCAACACAACCCTACAACATCCAGAGCCTTAAGGAACTCCGGGCGGATCTCATCCACCCCCGGGGCCTTGCCACCGCGGAGCTTTTTAACCACCTCGGCGACCTCGCCCCCAGAGATTGGAGAGCCCAACCCAGAGTCCCCAGGCTCTGCTTCCTCAGTGGAAGGCATGTTGGTGGGATTGAGGAGGTCTTCGAAGTACTCTGCCCACCGGCCCACAACGTCCCGAGTAGAGGTCAGCAGCACACCATCCCCACTATAAACAGTGTTGGTGCTGCACCGCTTCCCCCCCCTGAGACGCCGGATGGTGGACCAGAATCGCCTCGAAGCCGTGCGGAAGTCTTTCTCCATGGCCTCTCCAAACTCCTCCCACACCCGAGTTTTTGCCTCAGCAACCGCCCGAGCCGCATGCCGCTTCGCCCGCCGGTACCCATCAGCTGCTTCCGGAGTCCCACAGGCCAAAAAGGCTCGATAGGACTCCTTCTTCAGCCTGACGGCATCCCTCACCGAAGGTGTCCACCAACAGGTTCGAGGGTTGCCGCCGCGACAGGCACCGACAACCTTGCGGCCACAGCTCCGATCGGCCGCCTCGACAATGGAGGCACGGAACACGGTCCACTCAGACTCCATGTCCCCCACCTCCCCCGGGACGTGTTCGAAGTTTTGCCGGAGATGGGAGTTAAAGCTCCGTCTCACAGGGGATTCCGCCAGACGTTCCCAGCAGACCCTCACAACACGTTTGGGCCTGCCAGGTCTGACCGGCTTTCGCCCCCGCCACCGGAGCCAACTCACCACCAGGTAGTGGTCAGTGGACAGCTCCGCACCTCTCTTCACCCGAGTGTCCAAGACATACGGCCGCAGATCCGATGAAACGATGACAAAGTCGATCATCGAACTGCGGCCTAGGGTGTCCTGGTGCCAAGTGCACATATGGACACCCTTATGCTTGAACATGGTGTTCGTTATGGACAATCCATGGCGAGCACAGAAGTCCAGCAACAGAACACCGCTCGAGTTCAGGTCGGGTGGGCCGTTCCTCCCAACCACGCCCCTCCAGGTCTCACTGTCGTTGCCCACGTGAGCGTTGAAGTCCCCCAGCAGAACAAGGGAGTCCCCAGGAGGAGCACTCTCCAGTACCCCCTCTAAGGACTCCAAAAAGGGTGGGTAATCTGAACTGTCGTTCGGCCCGTAAGCACAAACGACAGTCAGAACCCGTCCCCCCACCCGTAGGCGGAGGGATCCTACCCTCTCGTTCACCGGGGTAAACCCCAACGTACAGGCGCCGAGATGGGGAGCAACAAGTATGCCCACTCCTGCCCGACGTCTCTCTCCCTGGGCAACTCCAGAGTGGAAGTATGTCCAGCCCCTCTCAAGGAGACTGGTTCCAGAACCAGAGCCATGCGTCGAGGTGAGACCGACTATTTCTAGCCGGAACCTCTCGACCTCACGCACTAGCTCCGGCTCCTTCCCCACCAGAGAGGTGACATTCCACGTCCCAAGAGCCAGTTTCTGCAACCGAGGATCGGACCGCCAGGGTCCCCTCCCTTGGCCGCCACCCATCACACAGTGCACCCGACCCCTTTGGCCCCTCCCACGGGTGGTGGGCCCATGGGAGGGGGGGGCCCATGTTTCCTCTTCGGGCTGAGCCCGGCCGGGCTCCATGGGTAAAAGCCCGGCCACCAGACGCTCGCCATCGTGCCCCCCCTCCAGGCCTGGCTCCAGAGTGGGGCCCCGGTGACCCGCGTCCGGGCGAGGGAACACCAAGTCCAAGGTTTTCCTTCATCATTGGGGTCTTCGGGCTGCACTTTGTCTGGTCCCTCACCTAGGACCTGTCTGCCTTGGGTGACCCTACCAGGGGCATGAAGCCCCAGACAGCATAGCTCCTAGGATCATTGGGGCACTCAAACCCCTCCACCACGATAAGGTGGCAGCCCATGGAGGAGCAAATTTCACTCAAAACTAAACACATTTTGATGCTTTTATCATCTGCTGTGAAGGCAACAGAACTCTGATTCTGGTAAGAGGCCTTACCGGGTTCGAATCCCAGCCTGGTTCTGCATGTTCTCCTTATCCAAAACCTTAGATTAGATTATTACTCAAAGATATAAACCTACCTCTATCTAAATCGTTGTTAGGTGTGAGCGTGTCCATGGTTGTTTGTCTTGTGTGTCCAGGATGTCCCCCCATCTGCAGCTGTGTCTGTTAAAAAAAATGTTCATTAAAGTGCCATTTTATAACACAATCAAGTTACTATGTTACCTTCAGTTTCTTGTAAGAATGCTGTGTTATTAAACATTAAAGTATTTTCAAGTAACAATAAAGTACTTTGAATTGATTTTCAACTGAATTTGAAACTTAAAAGTAATTTGACATCTCAATTTGACGCCTCAAAAGTGGGCCTCTGTCTCTTTAAGAAGCTCCTACTCTTTCCGACACTCCACCTTCAGCACGTTATCACAACAATGCTTCGATATTATGCTGTTTACAGATGTTGTTTGGAGCATTGGACTGACAAGTAGGTTGCACTATGAACTCAGCAGGTGTTTGCTAATTGCTGCTGCCGCTAGTCTGGAGGGAGAGGAAATGGTTTCCACAAGAGATTCAAGGCTTTCTCAAACATGAATGAAAGAATCAAGGCGACACTCCAGGCATGTTTTTGATGAGAGAGTAACATTATAACATGATGGAAAACTATAAAAAATGTATTTTACATAAGGACACAGTGGGTGCAACAGCACAACCTCCTTAAATATCTTAATATATGTCCAAAATCTTCTTTTTAAAGTCCTCAGGCAGCTTATTAGACCTCTTTATGACGTTCACTCCTTAACCTACTGCCTGGTTTCCACTCAGTGGACAGATTACCGCTTCATGCTCCAGAGTGTTCAGGAAAGTGTTTCCATCGCTGGCTGGGCTCTGACTGCACTGCAAAAACACAAAATCTGACCAAAGATTTCTGGTTTGGTTTCTGTACTCTTGAAATAAGACAAAACTAACTTGCAAGTAACGTTTTAGCAAGATATAGGAGCTTGTTTTAAGTCAACAATTCCTTAATATTAATGAAACAGTTCTAGTTATAAGTGAAACAATCTGCCAGTGGAATTGATACTTTTTCATCAACCTTAAGGAATTATTTACTTAAAACAAGCTCCTAATATATTTCCCATTTCCAACCATTTTTAAAGGTTTTTTTTTCCCGTTCAGTGTAAAATTGAGCACACAGGCCATCAAAGGTTGTCCTGCTTTTTTCTCATGACTGCCTAACGTACAAAATTCAAGTACAGTAGATATAATGCAGCATAAAACATGGAATAAATATATAAGGCGAAGTAGAACATAAAGTTTAGTAAGAAAACTCTGTCTTGGAAAACCTATGCTTTCTATCTTTACTCATCGGAGATCTGAGAGCTACAGTAGTTTGAGGGCTGCACCAAAGCCTTTGTGATGTGTGATGTTTTTAGGGAAGACAGCAGAGCAGAAAAGACAAGTTTTGATCTCTGAATCTTTGTGATTTATTGTGGATTTTTTTTTTTCTTCCCCTGAACCTGCAGAAGCTAAGAGGAGCAGCTAAGCTCACTTTAAGGATTTAAACTCTAAACTCCACCTTTTTTTTTCTGTCTGTGTTTACCTTGAAGAATCCAAACGTCTGACTTGTAGAAATGAAACATTCCTGTTCAACCCGCAGCCACCTGAAATTGTCCTGGATGGAGAGTGAGGAGGCCGGGTGGAAATATAATGACATGTCGGCGCTCCAAATGGATTATGTTTCAATATCAGCCAGGACACAGAAACAGAAGGGTGGAGGAAGAGAGTGCATGTGTTGGATGCAGATGGTTTTAAATTGCTGCCTTTGTTTTCCATCAGGCATGAAGCATTCGCTTTCCTTATCTTTCAGACAATGTGCGGCGGGGCTGATGTTCTGGGTAAATGAACTGTCTGTATATCCCTCACCCTCCGCTCCTCCGCCTTCTTGTTTTCACTTCCTCCTCGGGGTTGAGATGTTGCTACACTGGCTGTGAAGCCCGAGCTGCTCAGGCGTCTCCCACTTTGCTGCTCTGCACACCCAGATGCCTCTGGGGGTGCAATTACCAATCCTCACATGCGATCGAGGTCGGCCATGCATATGATCCCCTTTGCTTTCACTGTTGTTTCTCTTTCTTTATGCCTTTTTCCAGCATTATTAGCAATGACACACAGTGACGTATTTGCAGGTGGAGGAGTTAATAGCCCGGCTCTTTACAGAGACACCTGTCTGACTTGAGCAGCTGATTGCATCAGCCCACAGTCCATTTAACTTTGCAGCAAGCGGGTTTTTGAATGCACGTCTTTAGCGGTATGATGTCTCTGTTTTCACGCAGCAACAGGAAGATTTTCCAAAAGTATCATGACACAGGAGAAGCTGCACACCTATCTTCAGTCTTCCTCCATAGAGTCAATAAAAATAACAATCAGCAACAGTTTGGTTTAAAAGTTCTCTTTAACTATTTCAGAATACTTGAAGTGAGGTTTTGTCGTAGCTGCAGTAGATAAATCTGTGTCGTTTAATATAAATCCAGATTAGTTCAAAAGGAGGCAAGATTAGGGGCGCTGCAATAAATCAATCAATCACATTACAAAATAAAATGAACTCAATAATTTCTCTTTTCTTGCTTTCTACCAAAAACTGGATGATAAAAGTCTTCAATCTGGTGCATTTTTTTGTTTACAGAGACTCCATAATTAAGATTGTTTGTTGTTTTGTTTATTTATTTGGATATTTAAAGTGTCTTCCAGTTCCAGTGCTAAATGCCATTAAATTTTTAATACTTGAAAATGGTCTCCACACAACAATATCATCGTTTATCGGAATAACTTCTGAGACAATTTATCGTTCAGTAAAGGTTGATACTGTGACAGGCCTAGTCAAAACCTAAGCTGGCTTGTTAAAATTTTGATCACAAATGTCTCATTTCCAATATGAGTATTTATGAGACCTATACTTCTTTTTCAAACTGCTCTTTACATAAACTTATTGTATCAGATTTTATATTTGTCTACTTCGTTTGGTGAAAGTTCAAGACATGCAACTTCTTGACTGCAGAGTTTTCACACAGTACAAAGTTAATTTTCAGGAAAAGGATACAAAAATATATATTTTTCAAATCTTTCATCCGTTTGTACGACCAAAATCTGTTTGCACTGGAGAAGAACAGAGAGGAAAAGAAAACCACAAATCAAGGAGGAAACAATGACCCTAAGAGGATAAAACCCAAAAGCACACAGGAAAAAAATTCAAAACTAAGTGCAAAGGATATATATAATAAACTTGTATGGCAAGACCTTTTGAACAATAATTAATACAGGGAACAGAACAAAATAAGACAAAATCTAAACTGATAGAAATCAACAAGAGAATAATCAAAATCCAAGCACCATATGATGGCGATTCATAACTCAGGAAAAGTTATATAACATAAGACGCCTTTATAAATCAGCTACAGTGACTAAAATAAAGCAAACATAAAAATTGTTCATCAGTTGAAGATTTCAATGATGTTCATAATAAAAAACTAAATATATTGACTCACATTATCAAGAATTATGGGATTCAAAACACATTTGTGAGTCTTTCAATTGTTTTCTTCTACATTTCAACAAGAAATGTAGAAGTGTTTTCATACAATTCCTTAATTTTACTATTCCACAGAATGAGACAGAGAACAGGCACAAGGGGAGGGGCTTAGCATAGTAACTTTTTTAAGCTTAATTACTATTTAAATATTGCATGACATCTAAGTTGACCACATTGTCTCCATGCATAGCAAGCAACAGTTTTCTCTATTTAATTTATATTAGACTGAGAAAACACGCACTGTAATCGTAATTTTATATCAAGATTATTTTTATTTCTGTTTTAAGATACTCATGATCACTTTTAATGCTGATAAACAGTTTATATATGAGCACTTCACAACCTTTTACAGTTTAAAAAGACACATTTTTGAGTGGAGAAACTCATTTCATTTACCAAAGACGGACATTAAACTGAAACATATGTATGTAGGAATCAGTCATTGAATATTTATCACCTTAAAATCAACTGCAGAAATCCATAAAAACCACTAAAGAGTAACATCCTTGTACAATTTTTTTTATTTATTTTTATCTGAAATGGTTGATCAGGAGTTAAGAGCAGTGGATAAAAACTGAAATAGTTTCCCTCCTGTTAGGCAGTTTGTAAGCAATGCATGAAAAACCTTTTGGCAAAAGTGCAACTCTCCTGCGCATGGGTCATTGCAGCTTTAAGAGCTAGAGGAAAATAACCGGCCCTGCCCTCCATCATCCTCTCATCCCGCTGACCTCTAACGTAGGGTATAGTATACTTACAGCCCATACGGAGAGGGAGACAGAGAGGAAGAAGGGGAGAAAAAAGAATGATTGCATATCTGAAGGCTTTAAGAGAGCGGATATGGATGGGAGAGAGGTGTGACATGGTCGGACACATCTTTGCTTTCTTATTAGTGGGAGCTTGTGCGGACACTTTGGGCCCTTTTTATGGCGCCATGATGAAACCCCTCTTCGTGCATCTGTGGAAAATGGCCAGGGGAAATCACAGATGAGAATCACTCAAAGACAGGGAGATGTCAACAGGCCCATAATGATAGCTGATGGCCCCAGAACACTCTCCCCTCTTCCCTCTGAGCCTTTACCTGCCCAAGTTGCACTACCCTTGAAAACATAATTAGAGGTAAAACAGACAGATGGAAGCTTTATCTCTGTTTTCTGTAAGCAATGCTCTTTGTTTTAGACATCTGGGAGTCCTTTTTACCCTCTTCCCAATCTCTCTTTCACTTCATGGAGAGAAGAAGGAGGAGGAGAGCTCCCTCTGCGAGACGCCAAGGTGCTCCCAGTCCATTGTGCTGCTGGCTGTCAGGTTAAATTAGGGAGTACAGGCTCCGTGAGTGTAAAAAAATCAATACTTGATGGAAGATTGCTCCCCGGAAAATCTGTTTTGATTCCAGGATTAATTCTTGACCAAAGGCTCCTGCAAAATGACATGCCATTAGGCTGAAAATGAACACATTCTGCAGTGGAAATTGGATGGAAATGTGTCAGGTGATTGCCCCGGCTGCTTGTTTTGACTCTCCAAGCAAAGCGAGGGGGGTTTGGAGGAGTTGGACTTTAAGGTGTGGCGCCCGTGAACCAGGCCTGCGGGCCGACTCCATTTCCAGAACAGGAACAACTCCGCTGTGGCCTCCTTGTATTCTCAGGGCCATTGTTGTCCGAGCAGCTGCAAATGCACTCCGCTGAGGTGAAATGCATTTTAACGTCCGTCCACTCACTCCTGTGTTTTTTTTTTTCTTTCCATAAAGCCTGGCATGAGGAATGAGAGAATCTTAAAAGAAAAATAAAGCAAGAGGCATTTTTTTTCTCCCCTCTCTGTACTCAACGGTGGGAAAAAAGGTGACAGGATGCATTATTGATGAGTGAATAATGTGTTTGTCATGACAGATGACATTTCCCTGTGTTGAAAAGTTAAGCAGAAGATGCACTGGACGGTGATTTGAGCACATCATTTATGCTCCTGATGCTCTAACAGCATATTTCTCATGGAAACGTAAACTCAATTTATTTGTCATTCATTGTTTTCCATGCATTGTTAATCTGTTGGACATAAAAACAATGCTGCATATAAAATTATTTTTCTTAAAACATGTTTTACTGCTATAAATGATAAATTACCAAAGAAGAAAATCAGGGTAGTTTCATTTATTTTTCTTATACACTATTAAATCATTAAAACACATTACATTCATTTGAATGAAATGTACATTTATTTTACACAGTGGACTTTTGTATTCTTAAGCAAAAAATGTAAACAACTTAACGTTATTTTAATCAGATATTTATCCAGTTTAAATTAATTAGGGAATGCCTATTTTTTTTCCCTTTAAAACGGCTACAAATGATGTGAAATAAAATTGTGCTTTTTCAAAATCTTGTGTCCGAAGTGTAAAAAAATACTTTTAATAAATCATGAATACGCTAAAAATAAAATCTAGCAACATTTTAACATGAAATAAAAATAAAAACATTTGGAGGATTTAAAAGAAAAAGCAACTAATATAACTTAAAGGAACTAATACATAATCTCGTTACTGCATTTTAATGCGAAAACTCATTCGTTTTTTAAGTGAGGCTGCAGCGTCCCCTGCAGGTTTGATTAGTAAAAGTCACTGACCAAAAACTAGACGATTGCACTTTAAAAGAAATTATACTTTTTTTGTACTACAGACATAAAATCTGTCAGTTCTATTTAAACCGATACTAATATTATTTTGCAGAAATTGCTGATTCTTGAATTAGATTTGCGATAAGAAAGAGGTAACTGGAATTCTTTAAATGAGAAATATGTCAAACTGCCTTTATAAGCAATAAAATTAAAAATCAAAATGAAGCAAGAATATAGAAAATGTTATTCAAAGTTAAAGAAACTTAGTTTTTTGTTACATTTATTTCCATTTATTCAGACTTTATTGTGTTTTGTGGATTTTGGCATATGCACATTCCTGCAAAGCTAGTATTTGTTTTTTGCTGTAGCAGATATTGACAAACAATTTTAATAAATAAACAAAGTTACAATTTTTAAAGTTAAAACAACAACCAGAATTTTATAGAGCTCTTTTACAGAAGTATTTATTTTTATTTTATTTTATTTATTCTTTTTTTCCCCCCGCCCTTCTCTTTCTTTTGGATATAGTCTGGCTCTCCATTCCAGTCCAGCAGGTGGCGGTATAAAAAAATAAATAAATCAGCAACAGTTTGTGACGTCACTTGTGAAGGTTTGCTGAGGTAGCTAAATCTGCCTCTACACCACCGGCTCTTCAGATGCGTTTTAAACGTCGGAAGTTACAGAAACACAGGCTTTTAAGCTGATTTCGTGATGTCTTGGGTGAAAGCTGCGTCGTTCAACGGTGAAGACGTGTTCGACGAGAATGCGGACGATCTTTATTTACAGAGTAAAGAGTGGGCATCCAACATGAAGAAACGGATCAAGGTGAAGTTAGCCTTAGCTCACCTGTCTGAGCTGAGACTGTGGTGTGACTTCAGTTTACGGCTGATTGTTGTTTTCTGGTTTGGTGTTTTGAACAGGACGGTTATGTGGACGGAGTGAATGCCGGAGAGGAGGCCTCGCTTCAGATGGGGTTTAACATGGGATTCAGAGAAGGAGCAGCTCAGACCGTGGCTGTGGGTCGACTCAAAGGGATTGTGAGGTAAGAATATTAAACGGATCTGATAGATGGGATACACTAGACATCAAGAACGTTCCTTAAAAGTTCCTGAATACAGCAGTAGATCTCTAGCAGATCTGCGCAGATTCAGTTCCCAAAAAAAGATACACTTGATATAAAGAGCCCTGAGCTCAGACTTATTATAATCAGAAGTTTACACAAAACCAATCTTTTTTAGATTTGATACAATTCCTTTAACATTTTTGGCTTTTATAAAAGCTTTTAACTACTCATCATGCCTTCAGAATAAAAATGTTTTGGTCAGAACAGACAAGCAACTAGCTTCAAACTATTCTACCTATTATTCTTCATTTTCCATGTTTACAGAAAAGACTCAACTCAACAAAACTGTAATTTATCTTTTGAAGCAGAGGATTGATTTTGATTTAAGATCTGAAAACAGAAATAAAGTTTAGTTAAATTTTTTTTAGTCTTCTTAGTAAAACATGTTATGTAGTTCAAAATATTTTTTGTGGCTCGAGTTTCATTAAAACGTTAAACTTCTTAGCTGAACTTTGTTAGAAATGTAAGAACCGTGTCAAGCACCCGGTTCTTAGTAACCTGGAAGTTAACTGGTCTAAATTATTTCTGGTTAGAGTAAAGTAAACATCCAGAAGCTTTTTGATGGCCAAAAGGTGCGTCATTCCTCTACAATCCAGTAAAATATCTAAATACTAGTGGGGATGTATGTATATATTTAAGCCTGTGTGCATAATGTTCACTTCTGGCTTCTCGTTTTTTTAAATCACTGAAGTTTGGTTGCATAAACAATCCAACAGGGATAAATAATTGGTTTAGCTAGATAATTAAAACCCCTAAATTCTGACTTTAGCTTTCTTTAGTCAAAGCTTAGTTTGCATTTAGAAACATCCTGAGTCTCTTTTGGTTTTGCAGTGATGGAAGTCTCTCCCTTAACAGTAGAGTCCTGTCCTGCTCTGTTCTTTGTGTCATTGTATTTCTGACTCTGGGTCCTCTTTGTGGCAGCGCTGTATGGTGCTGGTGCCAGATCCAGCATCCAGAAAAGCCCGCCCCGTCTCATCTGATCGACCTCCTGCAGCAAGTGACGCAGCACGAAGAGGGAATCATCGACGGCATCAGGAAAACTCTGGAGAATCCTCCTCCGAGCGTGAGCGACGTCTCTGAGAGCATGGAGGACCTGGAGGTGAAACCTGCAGGTTGCGAAGAGACGGACTGCTGCAGGAGCGAACAGAAAATGGACCTGGACGGTTCTCATAATCAGCAGAATCTCCGCTGTGAGTCCAGCTGCGCCGCCTCGGGGTCAGCTGAAGGTCTGGACCTCCTCGTGCAGCGCTGCATGGATCTAGCTTCAGAGCTGGAGCTGCCGCAGGAACTGATCAACCGCATAGAGGAGCTGAGGAACATGTAAAAATACCTGAACCGCTGCGATCTGACCGGGATTTAGAGACTTTTATACACAAAACTGGAATAAGTTTCATGTAAATACTGTGTATTTACAGGTTTTCTAAGTTATTTTGGAAACATTTTTATATAAAAAAGCAATGTTTACCACATGTTTGCTTTGTTCTCTATCTAAACTTTAGCTATAAAGTTACAAAATATGCTATCATGCACCTGCTTCATCAAATTTACTGTCATCTGGACAAAGCAGGCAGCACTGAGAGGATTGTTTTATTTTTTTCAATCCATCCTGATTTTTTATAAATATTTTTATAAAATAAAAATACAAAAATTATATAAAAATATTTCATTGCATATATTTTTATTATTATTATATATTATTATGATACTGTCTTCCTGGGGTTTTTATTTTATTTAATATTAACAGATGAACAAACATGCAGCTGTGAGCAGGCGGGTTTTCTAAAAGCTGCTTGGTTGCAGCAAAATTGTCGGCGTACACGACTATGACGTCATGCGCTCTAACCGAGCAGTGTAGTGATGGGAATTCCGGCTCTTTGCTTGGATCCGAATTATCTGGCCGAGATTAATCAAAAGAGCTAGAAATTCTGGATCCCACGCCTTTGTAGTTTTCAAAACTAAAACTGCTTTTGTTATTTATTTAGCATCTCTGAATACACATATGTAAAACACAAATATCTTCTGGACGTATAGTTAGAAATCCAGGCATAGGGACTTATATGATCCTTGCCCATTATGATTAATGGAAGAGAGTGGTTGATCTTTTTCTCTGCATCCATGAAGCCTCATTTTCAACTTTCTGAGGTTTGGGGTTGTAGTTCGTGTATTATTTAAGATTTTGAGACAATTATGCATCAAAATAATAGTCAAAACGTAAAACAGTAAGAGCAAAACTAGCATCCAAAACCGGAGGGAATAATAGTTAAAACATGCAACACTTTAACCAAAAAAATAAAATAAAATAAACAAAAGTCTACAAAAAGAACAAATCAGAGCTACTTTAACATACTTCCACCAAGAAAGGTGGTAAGTTTTTTTTACACATTTGATTTTCATCTCACATTAAAAAGAAGCAAAAAAATATTTGAACTAATTAATTTGTAATGTTACCCGTTAATGTTTTTCTTCTGGACACCGCATACAATAAATGAGGTTTATGGTGGAATAAACAAATGAAAGAACAGAATAAAGGACCTGATGTGTTGAACACTAAATGTGTGCTAAACAAACAATATTTGTAATACAGTGTGATTTACAGAACGTTCGTGAATGTAGTGGAGATTGCTCATGATACAGTGAGAGGATGGCAGATGCTCTACCCCGATGACACATAAAGGAAGCTACCAAAAGCAGAAACTAAAAAGGTGGATTCAGAGACGGTGTCGACAAGCTGAACGGACGATGGTGCTAGCTACCCGGTAGACGGAGAGAATTGTTGGTATTTGTTGGAAATACGAAGTTGAAAAAGATATTGGTCAGACCTTGGGATCGGAAGCAAATCGTGACAGGCAGGCTACCTGCGGCGGAGGCCGGCTGCTGTCTGCAGGAAGAGAAGAGTCAAACCAAACTTGGAGTGTGGAAAAGGCGGTAATTGGCATAAACTGGTGTGTGAATGGTTCGGATGGAACTGGAGATAGGTAATGAAGAAGAAGGGGAATGCGAAGGGTGGACGCCAGTGGGAAGAGGGAGAGGACGAGGACGAGGAGGATTCAAAGTAGGTGAAGGTAAGGGAATTAGAGATGGTCAAGGAAGTAAACGGGATTTTGAAGAAAGCAGTTCGGAGGAAGAGAGGGTAGTTAGGAGAAAAGTTGTGGATGAGAAATTTAAAGTAATACTGAAATTTAAGAGTGAGGAAGGTCAGGAAAAATTCAGCCCAATTGGGGTGTCAAGGGAAATTAAAAAGAAAATAGGAGACGTTGAAATGGTGAAGATCTTGAGAGACGGAAGTCTTTTGATAGAATGTAAAGATATAGAACAAAAGAGTAAGGCGTTCAATGTGGAAAACATATGTAAAAGAGCGGTGCTGGAGAAAAAAATGTTGGGAGAAAATAAAAAAACTAGAGGAGTGATATATGGCATCCCACTAGATGAGGATCTAGAAAGACTTAAGAAAAATGTAGTTGGAGCAAAGGTGTTCAATATGAAAAGGCTGTCAAGAACTGTGGATGGTGAGAGAGTGGGGAGTATGTCAGTTCTGGTGGAGTTTGAGGAAAAAGAGCTACCAATGAACATAAAAATAGGATATATAAGCTTCCAAGTCAGACCTTATACACCTCCACCACTTCGGTGCTATAAATGCCAAAGGTACGGGCACATTGCGGCAGTATGTAAAGGAAAGCAGAGATGTCCAAAATGTGGGGAAGACCATAAATTTGAAGAATGTAAGGAAGATGTAGAAGAGAAATGTTGTAATTGTGGGGGAAATCATAGGGTCACGTACGGAGGATGCGAGGTTAGGAAGAGGGCTAAAGAAGTTGTGCAGATAAAAACAACTAAAAATATTAGCTATGCAGAAGCTGTAAAAAGTGTGAGGGAACAGGAAAAAAAAGGGATTGAGCAAATGAGAAGCCAAACAAAACAGCAAACTAAAATAATACCTGAAGTTAAGATCACTTACTCAGTGGAAAATCTAGTTTTATTCATAGCATATGTTATCAACTGTACTGATCAAGCTAAGAACAAAACCGAGAAGATTAAAATAATAGTGAAAGGAGCCGAAAAATTCTTGGGGTTTAAGGAAGGAACATGGGAAGAAATAAATAAAAAGTTAGAGGTGGAGAAGAAGTCGGGAGCAGCAGGTGAAAGTAGTTTATGCTAATACTTCAATGGAACGCTAGGAGCCTGATAGCTAATGGACAGGAATTTAAAGGTTATATAGACGAACTTGAAGTCCAACCAGATATAATATGTGTGCAGGAAACTTGGTTAAAGCCAACATTAGATTTTGTGATTAGGGGCTATGTTAGTATAAGAAGAGATCGAGAAGAGGGAGGTGGAGGTGGCTGCGGAATATTTATAAAACGAGGGATACAATATCGGGTCTTAGGAAAAGGGAAAGAACTAGAATTCATAATAATTGAAACATGGGAGCAGGGAGGTAAATTTAAAATAATAAATTTCTATAATCCATGTAAATCGTTAATGGCTGAAATAATGGTGGAATTATTAGAGTATTTAGAGGGGAGAGTAATCTGGTGTGGGGATTTCAATGCAAAAAGTACACTGTGGGGTAATAGTAATGATAAAAATGGGCAAATTATAGAAGAAGTAATAGAAATGAAAAATTTGGTATGTATTAATGAGAGAAGGGGTACAAGAATCAATGTTAAAACGGGGAAGGAATCAGATATAGATCTAACAATTGTATCGAATGATATAGCGGGTATCTGTGAGTGGTCAGTTGACAAGGAAATTACAATAGGTAGTGATCATTATCCTATAACTATAAGGGTAGGAATAATTGGAAATAATTTTAAAAACAGAGGGGAAAGATTTAACTTTAATAAGGCTGATTGGAGTAAGTTTAGATATGTGAGTGAAATGTATTTAGATAAGGTAGACTTTAATAAGCATATAAATGAAGTAAATGCAAATATTACAGAGATAATAATGGAAGCTGCAGAGAATTCTATTAAAAAGTCAGGGAGTATTAATGATAAGAAAAAGGTGCCATGGTGGACAAGTGAGTGTAAGGACGCAATTAAATTAAGAAATAAAGCCTTAAAGGTATTAAAATGTAACCCAATATATTTGAACTTAATTGATTATAAAAGGAAGCAAGCAGTAGTAAGGAAGATTATTAAAAAAGCTAAGAGAGATTATTGGAGAAATTTTTGTAGTACAATAGGAAGAGATACAAAAATTGAGAAGATTTGGAAAGTAATTAAAAAAATGAATGGAATTAAAAAAGAGTTTGATTATCCTGTATTAAAAATTGAGGATGTAGATATAATTAGGGATGAGGATAAAGCTGAGGTGTTGGCAAGAGTATTTAGTAAGATACATAGTACTAATAACATTAGCGAAGAGGGAAGAAAGGGAAGAGAAAATACTGTTATTAAGTATAAAACTTTAATGGAGAATGAGGAAGATACAAATAATTTTTTGAATGTGGAGTTTACCAAAGTGGAATTAAACGGAGTTCTTAAAAAGACCAAAAATACAGCGCCAGGTAAAGATAAAATTTGGTATAGAATGATAAATCAACTAAGTGATAAGTCAAAAATGATAATATTGAAATTATTTAATAAAATCTGGGAGGAGGGGAAATTACCAGAGTTATGGAAGGAATCTATAATTGTACCAATAGCTAAACCAGGAAAAGATCATTAAAAAACAGATAGTTACAGGCCAATAGCATTAACTTCAAACTTATGCAAAATAATGGAAAAAATGATTAATAATAGGTTAGTGTATTATTTGAATAAAAAGGGTTTTATTTCTAATTATCAAAGTGGTTTTCGGAAAGGGAGGAGCACTAATGATGCAACATTATGTCTTGAGCATGAAATCAGAAGAGCTCAAGTAAACAAGGAAAGTGTAGTGGCTGTGTTTTTCGATATTGAAAAAGCATATGATATGATGTGGGTAGAGGGTTTATTGATTAAATTATACACATTGGGGATCAAAGGAAAGATATATGAATGGATTAAAGACTTTTTAACAAACAGAAAATTACAGGTAAGAATAGGTGAGGTTGTTTCAGATAAATATGTAGTGGAAAATGGTACGCCACAGGGAAGTATTATTAGTCCATTATTGTTTTCTGTTATGATAAATGACATATTTGAAAATATTGGAAAAGACATGGGCTGTTCACTCTTTGCAGATGATGGAGCTATTTGGAAAAGAGGGAAGAATATAGAGTTTATAGTTAAAAAAATACAAAAGGTTATTATAGATATAGAGTTGTGGGCATTGAAATGGGGGTTTAAATTCTCAGTGGACAAAACGAAGGTAATTATATTTTCAAAAAAACCCAAAAAAACAAATAAGGTTATAGAATTAAAATTATATAATCAGAAAATTGAACAGGTAAAGAGTATAAAATTTTTAGGTTTGTGGTTTGATGAGAAATTAAAGTGGAATATTCACATCCAAAAGATTGTTGATAAATGTAAGAGAAAATTGAATATATTAAGATGTTTGGCGGGTAGTGATTGGGGAGCAGGGAGAAAAACCTTAAAGCAGATTTATACGGGGATAATTAGAGCTGATCTTGATTATGGGTGCTTAGTGTACGGTTCAGCAGCTAAAACTCACTTAGATAGATTAGACAGGATTCAACATCAAGCCCTGAGAGTATGTACCGGAGCATTCAAAACAACACCAACAGCAACATTAGAAGTAGAAATGGGAGAAATGCCACTAGATCTAAGGAGAACTTCATTAGGAATAAATTATTGGCTAAATTTGATGGGCAATAAATGTGGACATCCAACTCGGGAAATTTTAAAATCATGTTGGGAAAAGGAAAAGAAAGAGATGAAGAGTTATGGATGGAAAATTGAAAAGGAAGTGAAGGAACTTAAAGTGGACACTCTGGAAATTAGTCAAACAGATCCAATATCAGTTATACCACCGTGGATTTTACCAGAAGCTATAGTTGATTTAACAATATTGGTAAAAAAACATGATAAGTCAAATGTTGCAGAAAGGTATGCAGTGCAATCACATTTAAATAATTACTATAGACATGTCCAAATTTACACAGATGCATCAAAAATCGACGGAAAAATAGGAATAGCATGTACAATTCCAGATTTCAAAGTGTATATAGGGAAGAGAATCACAGACGGGCTATCAATTTATACAGGAGAAATGTTAGCAATACTTTTGGCTTTACAATGGATTGAGGAAGTAAAGCCTTTACAAGCAATAATTTGTTCAGATTCGAGCTCAGCTTTGCTAAGCATAAAATATAATAATACGGACAGTAGGATGGACATTTTATTAGAAATATATCATAATCTATTTAGAATACAACATTTGGGATTAGTAGTTACATTTGTGTGGGTTCCAGCACATATAGGGATAGTAGGAAACGAGAAGGCTGATATAACGGCAAAGAAGGCAATACATAATCCTATTAGTTTTACAGTTAGGATGAGTAAATCGGAAGGGAAAAGTAAAGTCAAAGAAGAGCTGATGAAAATATGGCAGAGAAGGTGGGATAAAGGGTTAACAGGAAGGTGGTTTTATAAAATTCAGGTGGCTGTAGGAAAGAAAAGAATAGGAAGAAGGAATAGGAAAGAGGAAAGAATAATAACAAGGTTAAGGTTTGGTCATACAGGGCTTAATTATTCACTTTTTAAAATACAAAAGCATAAAACTGGAAAGTGTGATTATTGTGAGAAGTCTGAAACAATAGAGCATGTTATTTTAGAGTGTTGTAAGTATGAAGAAGAGAGAAGATGCATGCTGAGAGAGTGTGTAGGTATTAAAGAAAGGTTTAATTTAATAGAATTTTTGAGGAGAGATCTCGGGAGTAGACATATTCAAATAATTATTCGGTATCTTAAAAAAACAAAGCTATTTCATAGGATATGAGTAGAGCAAGTTGGGTGTGAATGTGTAAAGAATATCAAAGAGGGGTATATAAAGCTATAAGCAAGTTGGATAATATAAGCAGGTGTGTATGTGTGGGGGTATGTTTAATCAGGAGTTAATGGAGGGAAAAGATAGAAAGTGCAAGTTTATAGACCATCTCGAACCACACTCCATACCGGTAAGTGGCGGTAATGCTACTGTAAGTTTGTTGCCAACCGCCAATAAAAACCAAGAAGAAGAAGAAGAAGAAGAAACTAAAAAGGTAAATCCATACCTATCAAATCGTTCAGTTCAACGAGCCGAAACAAAGATTCGGCTCGTCGCGAGCGGCGCATCACAAGAGCCATGACCTGCTGCTCCGGCTAAGCTAGGGATCATCGTGAGCAGATGTTCCGTTCAAAAATACGGGGAATACGGATGTTTTCAGAAATGTTCCGTGTTGACGGACGGTGACACGCAGGAAAGGAGAGCTACCCACTGTGGCAGCTGCGGTTTAAATGAGCTGCTGTCACTCGTGTTTGTGTTTTAAGTTCACAGCAGCTAGCTGGCTAACTCCGCTCAGTAAAAGTGAAACCAGAACTGGAGCTTCATGATTTTGAGGGTTTGGAGTTTATCTCCAGTTGAACAAAAACAAGGTAAGTTCACCTATAATTACTGTAGTTTTACTACACAGGTAGTTGCTGTTAAGTTTGTCTTGCTTGTGACTATTCATGCTACTTCCTTGGGTTGATATTAACAAGGAATCGTAGCTTTATCAGGTGTTCTTCTTAATTCGTGAACATAAACAAGAATCTAAGGTATTTTTTTTGACTGATTCGAGTTGTCTCATCCAGCTATAGGTGGTAAATCGCTTTTGTGTCTTAAACTGGGATTTTAATAATCAGTTTGAATAAATAGACGTCAATAGAGAAGAATATTGACAAGATTTTTAATTGCAAATGTGGTTTCTAAAGGCTCAAGGATATGACTGTGTGGGCAAATAAATGTCAGCAAATCTGATAAGATTAGTTTTGCAAATACGCACAGAAATGCTATTTTGGTTGTTCAAGCTGCTTTTGTGTTGTGTGATTTAGATAACAGCAATGCTCCGTAGTTTATCTGGAAATAAACATAAAGAACAGGGACTTCTTTGCGTCAGTAGGTAACTTTTAATTTGTGCAGACAGAAGTTGCATGTGGAGTACCCCAAGGTTCAATCCTGGGACACTTCTTGTTTAATATCTTCATGATGAAGGCATGTGTCGAAATGTAATGTTTATTGCTTGTTTCATAATTGGTTCCTGTATTATGTTTATGGTGAAAAGCACGTTGAACTGCTGAAATGAACTATACAAATAAACTTGACTTGAGAAGAATCTTGGCAGCAAGAGCGGCTGAGTCACACACAGCTGGGTGTGTTTTAAAGTGAGTTTATATCTAAGAATAATACTTCATATCAGTGTTTCTCAGGAACCATTCTGTCCTGCATGCTTTAGGTGTTTCCTTTCTGCAACACCTGACCTAACTTGTCAGTAACAGGTTCCTGTCGCGTGCTGAGGAAGTAATGCAGTCATGTGACTCATATGGCCTGAAGAAGATGCATCTAAAACATGCATCCTTGCACGTTAAATAATCTGAAACTTCTGAATTAGAGCAGCGTTGTGATGCATGAATTGATCCATCTCATTTTCCTGTCACTGATGCTTCATGTTTTGCCTGTAGGTGTCTCTACATTCACTAAGCAGCACCATGGTTTCTTCCTGAGACCCTGAACCCCCTGTCATGGACTCCTAAAACTCCGGATCTGCCTGCCCCCCGAGCAGATGGGGAACTGTTGTTGTTTTGGACCTGAACTTCCCTGCGGCAGCATGGAGGAACGAAGCGGTTTGCTGAAAGACGACTCAAAGACCTCAGGTGCTGGTGCTTGTGGTCCAGAAAACGGCGAAGACACAAGGTGAGATTCAGCTTCTTCTCACTTCTGTTTTGTTTGCTTAGTGAATAAATCTATAAAATATGACTGGTCTGGGAGCAGAGAGAACTTGGTTATGAAAGCAAGAGATTTCAGATTTGACCAACTTCAGGGGAACCAGGCAAATTTCCCCTTGTGGTATCCGCGGGATGGGTTGCATCAACAAATAACTTTTAACTCCAGTTAGAGGCCGCAGACAGGGCTGGGGGAACTTCCATCTGTCCTTTAAGGGTTTGTTAACAAGAAACAGTCGCGTCATTTCATGAATTGGTGACAAATGTCAAGAGATGATAATTAAAAAGTGGCTGCAGTGATCAAAGGTTTCCTGCTTCCTCTCCACCTCCAGTTTAGGGAGAATCCTCAGACCTTTCTCTCATGCTGCTCATTTATTTGTGCTTTTCTGAAGGTTTCAGGGGCGTTGTTGTGTTCTGTGGCTTTGCTCATTCTGTGTTATGTCTTGCAGTGTTGAGGAAACTAAGGAGAAGCCACCGAACTGCCAGAACAGTCACAGAGAATCCGGCGCCACTCAGGGAAATGGACATTTACAAAATAAAAACCTTCAGGAGGCAAACACTTCGCCAAGCAAAGACAGTACTGCCGGTGCGCAACGTGAGGAACAGAAAGATTCCACTGCAGATCAATGCACTTTAAATCAGACGCAGAAAAACATCTCTGCACCTGACGCCCAGGAAGTTTTGGCCGTCGCCGCCAAACAGCCGAAAACAGAAAAACAAAGTCTAACCGCAGGGCAGGAGAACGTCTCGGATCTTGTCTCACCAAAACCCGAATCTGCCCTTCCAGAAAACCTCTCCCCTCCTGAGACAAACACGCCAACAGAGGACAATACGGCGAGCTGTTCTCCCGCTGGTTCTGGAGGAGATGCTGCCATCCGTGCCGAGGCCAAACCGTCAGAGGACTTCACACAAAATAATGAGGCGTTGTCAGGGCCAAGCGCTCAGGAGGCGTCCATCTCTGCGGTCAGCCAGGAGACAAACACGGACGCCCCCAGGTGGTAGGTCAACATGGAAACATCATTTAGTTGATGTTTGTATTTTAAACCTTGTAAACAGGATTGAGTCAGTAACTGGATCTGATTTCTGCTGTTTAACTCACACTGAGCTTTCAGATATTATGTTACAAAAGTGAAGTGTAAAGAAAACATCAATAATTCAATTGATCGCATAATAAATTAATTTCTATTTGAACAACAATTGTTAGAGATGCTACCCTTTAATATCGCTGCAGAGCCAGTATTTTTGCTTCATGCAACAAATGTTTGCAGCATTTTCTTTTTAACAAAAGTCCAAAGTGGCACTTTTGCCTGTTTTCCCTGTCTAAGCTGCATGATTAATATTTTTTGAAACGCAATTTTGGTTCTTGTGTCTTCATATACCATTTCAATTATTGCTGTTTCAGTTGTTTTGTTTGTTTATTTTGGATATTATAAATATTTTCCAGTTCCAGAGTTAAATGTTCTTTAGAAACTAATATTTTTTGATCTGTGGGAGGATAAATTTGGATTAATATGCTATTATATTTAAATTTTAAGTAAACTGCTGCGAGAATAAAGAACTGATTCCATGTGAGAGCTGAAATAAACATCTATATATGTACTTACAGTAATTACATAGTTTTCCAGTTCTTTCATTGCATAATATTTGCTTTTTCCTGTCCCAAGTTCACCGCTGCTTTACTAATTAATGGCCTCAATCATATTTATAAGTAGATTAAGTTCACCTGATGTTTAGTCATTCAGCACAAATGTTTTTCTTTCTGCATGCAGCTCTGTGGAGTGCAACGTCGATTCTGTGGACCCAAAAAGCCATGTTATCCCTCAGCCTCCTGCGTCTGGATCGGAGCCCGCAGGAGTCGGCCCAACTCAGGAGAATCTGGACTCCGTCGGCTCAAACACGACGCCAGAGGCCGCATCTGCAGCAGAGGCCAAGGACAGGTCAGCAGGTTCACGCTTTGTTGAATGAAAACAGGAGACATGTTTACAGAAACATTTGTGTTTTTTTTATTAATTCTCCTGGCCACTAGGGGGAGCAAGAAACCAAGACTGCCTAACATCTTTTTCTTGCAGCATTTGGAGGAAAACCGCATGCATGCAGCTTTATGTTGCTTCAACTTTTGATTAAAGAGCAGTACATAACATACAGAGAATATGAATGTGGATTCTCTCTGCAGCTTAAAGTCAAATCAGGAAGAAAGCAGAGACCCTGAGGGTTTGAGACCTGCAGAGGAAAAGGAGGAGAAAACTGGAGAAAATGTTCCTGAAGAGGAGAAGAAGGATGAAGAAAAGAAACAGGACAAGGTGGAGGATGATTTAACCCAGACAGAGGATCCTCAGGATGAGAAACAGCCTGCTATCCAGGAGCAGCTTGGAACCTCAGATGTACAGGCCGACGTTGAGTCCAATGCAGAAGAGGAAGATGGTCTGGATGACAGGTTTGTGAAAATTGTTTTGGGTCTCAAATGGATTCAGGGTTCAGTTCCTGTCTTGCAAAAAGTATTCAGATTGTCCTGTTACAACCTCAGACTTCAGTGTGTTTTATAAACCAACACAAAGAATTCTGAATCTTGTATTCTACCCTTCTGGGCCAATACTGTGAGGATTCAACTTTTAGTTTTTTGTAATTACAGCTGCGGTCGGTCTTCAGCTTTTCCTACTGAGCTTCATTTCTTCCTCATAAATAACTGAAGCTCAGTCAGATCGGATGGATTGCATCTGTGAGCAGTAATACTGATATCCAAGTCTTCCCATAGATTCCTAATTGGATTTAGGTCTAAACTTTGACTGGGACGTTATAACACTTGGCTCTGAATCATGTCTCAACATTTTGCCAGGTTTTCACCTGGATTTAGCTTCATCCTTCTTCAGATTAACTTTGAGCAGCTTCGCTGTCCCTGCTGAAGAAAACACATATTGGCATAGTTTTAGCTTCACTTGGTTCAAATTCTGTCAAAACAGTTCTCCTATTAAGTACCTTTTGCTATCCAATTATTAGTCGGTTAATCCAAAAAATTATCAACAGATCAGGACTGTTGATAAGTCAGACAGGAAGGGAAGAGCTAGGTGCTTTTTTTTGAGCTGTAGCTGTATTTTTTTCCTACAAATAATCAATCATACATAAAGGAACGTTTTGTTACTGCATTTAGGCAATAAAATGTTTGATCTTTTAGTTTAAAAATTAACTTAATCATTTGTTTTTTTTTAAATATAGTAGATAAGATAAGCTTAAGTGGTTGAATGAAAAATCTTTTTTTTTAAATCTGATTAATCTTCAGAACAATTTCTTTCTAAAATAATTGTAAGTTTCAGGCCTGATTAGGAGACATATAAAGAGTTGCTCACTATTTTGTGTTGGTAAGATAAAATACAATGAGGTTATTGGTTGAAATAAGAGAAAATGTGGAATAGTTCGAGAATACGAGGCGTTGTGAAAGCAGTGGCACCGAGAGCAGGTTGCAATGTTGTTTCTCGCTTGAGTTCAGAAAAAGTGAAAGATGATGAAAATAAAATGAGCTAGTTATATATATATATATATATATATATATATATATATATATTATTTTAAATATTTTGCTTCTCAACACTTATGTCACTAATTTCTTAAAGGAGTGGAACCTTAGTGGTTATTTCGGTTATGTTTATTTATGGCATTTAGTTAATACTCCGTGTACTCTACAGCGCCGGCTGCAGAGAGAAAACCTTCCTTCCACCAGTGTTGGAAACATCTCCAACTATATATTTATTGTTTCACTTTTGCTGTAATAAACCATAAAAATGACTAAATACTTGTTTCCCTTTAGCGAGGAAGACTTGTACCGCGGAGAAGAGGAACTGTCTGCAATGAGTCACAAACCACGGCAAACATCTGACTCAGAAAGTAAATGTTCTCAGTTTCTGCTTTGCCTTTATATCCTCAAATTGATGCAGAAATATCTAAATAATATCCCCGCTTAACATTTTTGACCTGAAATGTGGTCTGCTCCCAGGTTTAAAGGTTCAGGACAGTTGCAGTTTGTCTCCGGCTGTGGATATACTGTCTTACAGCGAGAGGGAATGGAAAGGAAACACTGCCAAAAGCGCTCTCATCAGAAAAGTTGGTGGCTTTGGAAGTAGCGTTTCACATTGTAGATGGATGGGTTTCGTCTGTCAATGTCTGAGCTTCTTCCTGTGGTTTTTCTGCAGGGGTACAAAGAGATGTCTGCCAAGTTCAGCCACCTGAGGAGAGTCAGAGGGGACAACTACTGCGCCCTGAGAGCCACCTTGTTCCAGGTGCTGTCTCAGAGCGTCCAGGTACCTCAGTGGCTGCAAGATGACACAGTTCTAATGGTAAAGGTTCACATTTTTAAACATTTTTTAAAATATTCTTTAAATTTAGAAGGTTATGTTTCCTTATTATTTAGGAGAATAGCCCTGTAAACTCCGACTTGGATCAAATGTTTTGGGTATCTGTCCAGTAGCGTCTCACAACAGTTTGCTGGAAGTTTGGCCCATTCTTTTGTCACTTGTTTTCCTCACTCACACTTTTTCAGATGTACTCACATTTCCTGCAGTAATGAGAACAGGGCTTTGTGATGCACTGCAAAAATACAAAATTATACCAAGTATTTCTGGTGTAGCATTCTAATGCAAAAACCTTAGTTTTGCTTTATTTCAAGTGGACTAACTCAAAAGTAACTTTCCAGCAAGAAATATGAGCTTGATTTAAGTAATTCTTTATATTTTTTTATTTAAAAAGTGATCAAAGTGAAATGTTACGATGTCTCGTTCTACTGGCAGATTTTCACTTTTCCTGGATTTAAAACCAAAATAGTTTTACAAACATTTTTATTTTTATTTTTATTTTTTCCATTTTTTTCTCCGAAGAGTTTTTGCGGCGCTAGTGGCTCGTATTTTTTTGTACAGTAGGCAGATAGGAAGGAGGGTGAGGAGAGGGGGAAAGACATGCGGTAAAGGTCGTCGAGACCGGGAGTCGGGACCGGGAGTCGGGACCGGGAGTCGGGACCGGGAGTCGAACCCGTGTCGAGGACTAAGGCCTCCAAACGTGGGGCGTGCTAACCCCCTGCGCCACCACAGCTTGCCCCAAGTTTTACAAACATTTTGAGTTGGCCATTTTAACTTTCTGTGGGTTCTTTTTTTGTTTTGGTTTACAGCTGCCAAAACAACTCAAGGCGCAGGAAGGGCTGATCAGTCAGTGGCGATTTCCTGGCCAGCATGCACCGGGAGGCGGTGCTGGAGATCCCACTGAGCGGCTGAAGGGCTACATGGAGCTACTCCGGAAAACGGTACTGACTGCAAATCAACTCAGAAAAAACACCAGTAAACCCCTGAGCTTTTCAAGTCCACCATCGACTCCAGGGTGTTAGTTATTATCTACACAGCTTGATTTGATTACTGCCTTACATTAAAGGGAACTACTTCTTAAGGTATTTCTTCTCCTGAAGGTAGTCTCAAAGTCACTTTTCTGTTGTTATGGAATAGTTTAGCTTATCTAAGTGGGAAAAGTGAACACAATGTGCTTCACTAAATGAAATATTGTTGATTGAAGCTAAGGATCCGACACGTCTAGGAACTTAATATGGCGGCCGAATCAGTAACTGATGATAGAAGACAGGAGCAAAGATTCAACTGTTCTTGTTCTCTCTACATTTCTTGAATAAACTTGCAGAACTAAAGAAACTGAGTCAAACTGCAGGTTAAAGACAAATGTTCCCATATCTGTTCTTATTTGCACTCGGTTGTATGTAAAAGGAAAAAAAGGGCTGCATTACTTATTAAATTCTAATGTCACCATTTGCCATGCTTTAACTCAGAATTATGAAACTTGGTACACATGTGTATCTTGTCAGGACCAACAAAAAAGTCTCTTGGAGCCATGCCCTAAACCCAACAGGAATTCGGCCATTTTAGATCAAAGCCGCCATTTTGTCTATTTTATTGACGTCGTATCTGAGCGAACTCGTCTTACGGCTTTCCAGATCCAGGCTTCAATCTTAGTCAGCACAGTCTTGAGGCATTGAAGGTCAAAAGTTATCAAAGGAATTTTCCTATGTCAAAGCATGTGGGCATGGCCAAGCCTCAAATATTTTTAAAACATCAGCCCCAAGCCATGCTTTAACCAAGAGTTATGAAACTTGGTACACATGTGTATTTTGTCAGGACCAACAAAAAAGTCTCTTGGAGCCATGCCCTAAACCCAACAGGAATTCGGCCATTTTAGATCAAAGCCGCCATTTTGTCTATTTTATTGACGTCGTATCTGAGCGAACTCGTCTTACGGCTTTCCAGATCCAGGCTTCAATCTTAGTCAGCACAGTCTTGAGGCATTGAAGGTCAAAAGTTATCAAAGGAATTTTCCTATGTCAAAGCATGTGGGCATGGCCAAGCCTCAAATATTTTTAAAACATCAGCCCCAAGCCATGCTTTAACCAAGAGTTATGAAACTTGGTACACATGTGTATTTTGTCAGGACCAACAAAAAAGTCTCTTGGAGCCATGGTCCAAACCCAAGAGGAAGTCGGCCATTTTGAATCAAAGCCACCATTGTTTGTTTCTTATTGATGTCGTATTGAGCGAACTCGTCCTACAGCTTTCGAGATCCAGGCTTCAAACTCAGTCAGCACAGTCTCGAGGCATTGAAGGTCAAAAGTTATCAAAGGAATTTTCGTACAAAGCATGTGGGTATGGCAAAGCCTCAAATCTGACCATTTGCCATGAAACATCAAGGTGGAATAACTTCCCCATTTAAGCTCCTGGCTGCATCAAACTTCATTTGTATCATCACAGACCAGAGCTCATCACATTCAAATGGTCAATTGGGGACATCACTTTAGACCCGCCCCCTTCCAACAGGAAGTCGTCTGTTGGAAGGAGCTGGTGGAGTAGTTAGAGCAGTCTTTCTTTCTGTTGGAAGAAAGACTGCTCCAAATCATACATGCCTCATCTTATTTGGAGTAAACTTGTTAGGATTAACCTTTGTTAGCATCCCAAGAGCCCAATAGCTTGAAATTGCAATTCAATTCGACTGCGCTTGTGAGTCGTCAGGGAGCGCTGATTAAGACTTCGATGCGTGTCGCCTGGGGGACAGGTGTGGGAGAGCGTCGGCGGTGGCGAGTGCATGGCGTTGCTGGAACCCCGCGGTTGCCACAAGGCTGGAGGCGCGCTTCGCTGCGAGGGCCTCCAACGCCGCTTGTGGCTTTAATTTGTATTTTAGTTATTTTTCATCTCTTTAAGGTATTTTAATTGGGTCAGACCTCAGTTATTAAAAAACTTTACAACTTGTAGTCTTTTTGAAGTGTTTCTGAGACAGTTTTTCATGAAGGCAGTAAAATAAGCGGCTCCATGACTGCTTTCGGATTGCGGCAAATTTGGGACACCTGCTTTTAGTGAGAAGGAAATCATGATGTTCTTTGCATTTTCCAAATCGGTATTTCACTACTTCTTACTGAACCTCCCCACCAAAATGTTGCATCTGTATTAGCACGGTGTTTTGCTACAAACAGTAAAATTGAAACGTGGACATTTCTTCTCCTCTGCCATCAGTTTCAATTATTGCATTTTTTTATATGCAACTTGCAACTTCATGAGCAACTAGTTGTGCCTTTTCCTTCTCCTCCTTATCATTTTGAGAGCCTAGATCATACAGTTTGCAATTAAATTGCCATTGTGGAAAACTTCCAAGCTTTCCTTTGTCTCCCAGCTACCAGCCTATGAGCAATTTGGAGGCGTGTGTGCACTTTTGTGTGTTTGAGTGTGGCCCTGTATGTGGTGAGATGAGTTATTGTTTGTTTCACCTGCTTAGTGAGATTTTTGAGGTCAGGATGACCTTCACGTAAATCAATGCGCCGAAAGCGTTGCAGTAAATTCCTTGGAGTCACAGCAGCTCAGTGTGGGCGGGATGAGGTCAGAAACCTGGAATGAATCCAGTGAAGCCGGTCCTGCTTCAGAGTCTTAGACTAATCCATCCTAGTGGTGCAGCCCCCACAGGGTAGATGACCTGGATAAACTACCACTACTGAAACCAGACTCCTGCTAGTTACTGGCACTCAGTAACCAGTTAATATTAAACCTTCACATCATTTAATTCAGCTGTAGAAACATAGTTCCCACATTTATGATTTTATTTTGATTTACCGATTTGTTTTAATCAACTATTAAGCATTATTTAGCTAATTAGTAGGTTTTTTTAATTATTTCTTTTACTCTTGTGAATTACTTAGTATTTTTTTTAATTTCTGAAATTACTTTGTATGTAAAATGATTTGGTAATTATCAACAGTCATCAAGTTGTAATAAATTTCATTTTCTATTTACTTTGATACCCAAATCAGCTTTTACTTAAACTTTAAATGAAGTTTAAAAATTATGTAAATCAATCAGAAAAATGTTTAGTCATTTATTTTGAAATCTAAATAAGGGAATAAATCATTTTAAATGAGTAGAAATACAATAATGATTATTGTTGTCGATGATGACATTAATATTTAAAGAATTTATACATAAATTATATGTTTACATTTTTATACATAAAAAATATGTGTAAGCATAATTAATGTAAAATGTACAATCTTACATTTATAAAACAAATGCAAAATTGTTTGACATTTTTTGTTTAATGTAAAACAAAAAATGAATGAGTAACATAATCCAGTTTGTCTATTTTAATAGATAAATAATTTTAAATGTGTTTTATTTGGAGCAAAAATATGTAATTAAGCAAGTGAATGGGGTTAAATTAATGAAAAAATGAAGTTTCAATATTTTTAAAATATAAATTTATATGCATTGTATATAAAATTGAAATATGGGTAACTTTGTTTTATTTTAGAGGTAAAAAATTGATTTATAGGAGATTTAAAAAAACTCAAATAAAGTGTTTCTTTTTTTCTTTACTTTTAAATATAGTAAATAAAGATAATTTTTAAATATATAGAGAAGCAAATAAAACATTTGCTCTCAAAGTAAATTCCTGATTCCTGTCCAGTGGCAGGCGGCTGCTGAGCGCCCCGGCTCTGCGGAGCGGCAGCAGCTCTGCGAGCGGCTGTTCCAGGGCGAGGAGGAGGAGCTGGGGATGCTGGAGGCGCTGAAGCTGCTGATGCTGGGCAGAGCGGCGGAGCTGCACGGCCGCATGCAGGCCGGTCAAGACGTCCCTCTCTTCTGCTGGCTGCTGTTCGCGCGGGACTCGTCCGACTGCCCGCGCTCCTTCCTCTCCAACCACCTCAGGCATGTGGGCCTCAGCGCCGGGCTGGAGCAGGTACAGCAAACACACTCCGCTCTCTGGGTTTGTGTGCTGAGCAACAAATAAAGAGATCCTGAGACTTTTGAATACATTTGAATAAAACCTGCACTGCAAACAAAAGCAGCGTTTATGGATGTGTGTTGGAACAGGAGGAGGGTTTTTCATAAACTGTGTTCAGTGAAACATGCCAGTGCTTGAGTTGTGTTTTTAGTTGTTGAGAATATAATTATTTGCAACACATTAATGAAAGCTTTTCCAGCTACGCCCTTCACAATACCATTTTCCACCCTCTAATTACTGTGTGCTTGCGCAGCTTATTAAACACGCTGCTGTTTGATTCGTCTCCAACTTCTTTTGGAGCTGTGAAATGATTTGTTGTTCTTTCTGTGCAGGTGGAGATGTTCCTGCTCGGCTACGCCCTGCAGCACACCATTCAGGTTTACAGACTGTACAAGGCCAACACGGAGGAGTTCGTCACCTTCTACCCGGACGACCACCTGGACGACTGGCCGTCCGTGTGCCTCGTCACGGAGGATGACCGCCATTACAACGTGCCGGTCGCTGAAGCTGCTGAGCCCGGCGAGGAGCTGACCGCCAGCTGATTGACGCTGCAGGAAGCCCACCTGCAAACGCCCCTCAGGTCTATGAGAGTGGCACGTTTATGCCAACTCCAGGTGGAATGCTGGGATATATGCGTCCTGGCTTCTGTCCAAAAAGTCTCAGATTCTCCACTGTGTATGTTTACTAAACCAAGGCTGGTTGGCTGTTAGTTTGTCTCAAGAGAAGAACAGATCAACGTTAAATAAGCCGGAATGATTTAGTCGAGTTAGTGCCATCGTAACATTCCTTTTATTTTTGCCATAATCTCATTTTTTTGTGCCATAAAGGTTTTTTCTTTTAATGTAACGATGGCAAACAAAGGAACCTGAATCAGATGGAACATTCATGAACACAGTCATGAATTACTCTGTGTTGTAGTTCTGCAAGAAAAGAGTTTATAATTAATTAATATAGGAAGGGAAATGATTAATTCAGTGACTTTTTGTTTGTTTTGTTTGTGGGTCAGACCAGTTTACAGAAGACAAACGAGCATCTGACGTGAAAATATGTTTACTTTATTACCTTTAAATACTTTTGGTTTCTATTGGGGTTTTTTATGTCAAATTTCCAGACTTCTCAATTAATTTGTTTAAAAGCATTACTAAATACAAAATGTCATAATGAAATTACTGCTGATGTTTCAACAGAGATCAGGCTGTAAAATATGAAACCATGGATGGATGCCTGGTTAATCGGTGAACGAATGAATGGATGGATCAAATAATGGATGAATATATGGTCAATCAGTGGCTGTATGAGTCAATAAATTAAAGAATGGATTTGTTGATGGAAAAATGTGACTAAATTATTAGGACAGGGAATAAAGTGGAAAGAAAACCCCATTTTCCTCCCTGTTTGTTTTCCTCTCTCATCCATCCTCTCCACTCCTGGAGGTTTTCTTTTCTCTTTCTCTCGTCTTTCATCTGAGCCAAGTTGACACCGAAGCATATATCCCAAAATTTAACCACCTCCTGTTTAAATGTGGTGATTTGAGACCCTGTACAAGATGTTTTCCCCAAATGCTCTTGTATGCACTGTACTATAAGAAGTTTGTTTTCTACTTTGGTATTTGTACACATCCAGTTTTCTTGGATCATCTCAGTTCTACTTGGATCAGTTTGCTGGCTAGGAAAACAGTTAAGAGATAAAAAAAAAAGAATATATCATGTTTACACTGGATTGTTTTGTGTTTTATTTATTGTTTTGATGGTGGAAAAAAAGTGTTTTGATTTGGTGTGAAGGTTAATTTAAGATGGCTGAATTAGTCAATGAAGGGTTTGCTGATCGATCAAGTTGAACAGGATCAGAAGACTCGGAGGATTAACGGCAGCCTCCATGTCAGAGGCGTGATTTCTAACTGTTGTGTGTTTTGTGTGTGTCAAACTCAGTGACATTTTGCCTTTAACCAAGCTGAAGGAAGGAAACATACCGATGTTGCTGCAAAAAAAAAAAAAATTAAAAATGGCAAATGCTTCAACCACCAGCCACAGGATTTAAGTAAAACAAAAAAAAAAGGCTTGCTTGGTCCTCCATGTTGCCTTAGAAATGATGCACAATGTGAATGAATGTTGGTCATTTGTGGTGTGAGTCTAAAACTTGTCTGATTTATTATGCCATGTGCAGGACTGATCTTGCCCTGTCAGTTTTTATTGGCATTGAAATAAATGGAACATTTTGGAAAAAGTTTTGGGCCATTTTCTGTTCATGTTGACAAAGTTCATAACACGGTGAATGTGGCGCAGAGATGGAGCGCATGATGGAGGCCTCAGTCATCGACGCTGCCACCACAGGTTCAAGTCCCGACCTGTTGACCTTTACCACACGCCTTCCCACTTTGTCATTCCTGTGTCAATGCTGTATTCTTGTTGGTTGAGCAGCAGGCTCTACTGATGCTTTTCAAAGACTTGAGCTTTTCAGACAAAAAAAATGTGAACATATTTTGCATAACCCATAGACATATCCTAACCTGTTTAAGGGTGCAGAATAAGTCACTTTTAAACTTTGTTTCATGTTTTTTTCAGACATTTTTGTCAAAACCATCTCAGTCCATCTTCATCTTTCATCCGAAGTTGACAGATTTGGTCAGATGTTTGAAACTTGGACACGATCAGGTCCAAACATGCATCGCATCTGGGTTAGGAATGAATAAAGCAGGAAAGTCCTGACTTCAATCCTGTTTAAAATTGATGAGTTTCCAATAATTCCAGATAACAGAAAAGGTTAATAATAATAAAGCAATTTATTTGTAAATAAGAATGCCTATACAGTATATACAGTACATATGACAGTCTGAATACTAGAAGGAAAAAGGCTTGGCAAAACAAAGTGGGTCCAACTCCCAGACTGAACTGAAAGGGAAACGGAGAGCTATTCTTGAACACGCAGTGGTTTGATGAGGGATTCCTGACCCCTTGCAGCAATTAAATATACACAATCCAATATAAACAATAATCTGTACACCATTGTATGTAAAACACGATTGCACAACCCAACAAGTTCCACATTGTGTGCGTTTGAATCCAACAAGGTCTTGCTGCCTAAACTCTGATAAAGTAACATGAAATGTTGAGCTCTAGTTTATTTGTTTTTTTTGGCAACTCAACAAACACTCGGCTCATCGTTCCTGCTGCTGAGGAGAAGGTTCTCCAGTGTCAGTTTCCCTCTTTACCCAATGAAAACATAAGGATACACACCCAGCTAAAGGGACAGGGCTAACCACAGACAGTATTTACACCAATGGGTTGGAGGTGCGTGGCTTTCTTTACAGTGTGCGTTTCGATAGTGTGCAGGTCGACACGATGACGTTTTCCCCAATCCGAGCCGCCTCGTCTTGTCCTTCCTCGTCGAGGTCGTCCTCTTGTGCTTTGGACGCTCACTCATGCTCCGCCTCCTCTTCCACCTGGAGCTCCTCGATGGTGTCCATCGGGGTGGGGGAGTCGCCTCCCTCCACAACCAGCTCATTGGACATCTCGCTGTTTTTCTGAGAACAGGAATGAGAAATGTGCTTTCTGACGTCAACAAAAAAGGTGAGAATAAAAGATTGCAGCTGCACAGCAGATACTGCTGATAAGTGTAAAAACGCAGCGGTTAAATAAATATGCTCCTACGTGATGATACAATAAACTGGACCCTGCAGAACCTCCACTAACTGTAAATCTTTGCAAAGTAGAAGAATTTGCAAAGACAGTCTGGGTTTCTAACCACACGGCCAGACAGATTTAAATGAATGCGGCAAAAGCAAATGAAGTGGATTAGTAAAGCTTGCCAACAATAGACATGCTACAGCGGAATATCGTCTCTGCTACCTGGAAAGTGAGACCTAAACAAGCAATAGTGTTCAGTCAGAAGCCTCATAAAAATTGTTGAAAGACTGACTGCTACTGGAGATATTTCCTACGCACAATGACTCTGAAGATAATTGGCTGCTATGAATCAATTTAACTTCCTTTTGGGATAAATAAAGTCTTTTTTTATTGCTTGTTTTTTTTTTATTAGGTTATCAATATCTGTATTGGATTTTTATTACACTTATAAGGGTACCGTTTGGGGTAAAGACTGTCGGTTTTTGCTTTTCAGTCCGATTCCTCCAAAAATAACAATGCCTAAAAATCAGTGTCATTACTTTTTGATCAATGTAGTTTATTTTTATAAAATATTGAATTGTTGAGGTTTTTCCTCCTTCAAAAAGTCAGACTTTAAAACAGAAAAGATTTTTTTTTTTTAATATGAAAAACATTTTAATGGATAGAGCTGAAGTTGTTGAAACGATTCAATGCAGTGAAATGATTTATTATTTTTAGATAAAAGTGCCTGGTCAACTTAGAAGTGATTCAAAGGCTAAAGGAGGATTTCTGCATTTTTCTTGTTTTACTTTGTCTTGTTTTTGACAACATAACAAAAAAAAATAAATAAATAAATAAAAACCTGCCCCGAGATCCAGCAACCGGTTGGACTAACACAAAAGGAACAAAAACAACAGGAACATAATTATCCAGGTTATGTTCAAGGAATAAAAATTATATGCTATTTTTGTTTATGTTCTATGCACATTGCCATTAAACCATAATGATGTAAAGCACAGAACAGGTCTCACTTTGAGATTAATCTTGATTTTTTTTTTGTTTTGTTTTTGCAAATTTAAAAAGAGAACAAAAGCAAAAACAATGGAGATAAGCATTAACAGTCTGGAATGGCAGCTTCAGGTGTTCTGGGCTACGCCTCCAGAAATGTGGTCCACTTGGTTTGGCAGATAAACATTTACACAGTACGCTGGAGTAACTCCAGACCAAAAAGTCAATATTCTTTTCAGACCAGATCACTTTTGTGCTTTCTGAACGTTCAAGCTGGTTATTGTGTTAATTTGTCCACCATAAAGGTGAGTTGCATTAGCAATAACCTTCTGGATGTTTCTGCCATTTGCCGTGTTTATTACTGCATATCCACAAACAGCAGCCTTTGTACTTCAATCCCTTGTACTCTGTACGTTTTTGTGTGTTTATTCTGCAACCATTGTGTGACCTCTGTCACTCCTATACACCAGACAGTCCCTTCTAGCCATTTTTCTGGATGTAATACAGGCACAATCCAATCCAATCAGGTTGTAGAAACATCAGAAAGACGATCAGTGGAAACAGAAGCATCACAGCTTAATTCTGGCAAAAACTTTGAAAACGCAGAAAAATCATCCAATTTTCAGCTTTTCAGTGAACGCACGATACACGCCAAGCATTGCATTTCTTCAGGGAATACAATATTACTACTGCTAACCTCATTAGAAGGTTCTCTGTTTTGTATTTTTCTGATACAAACAGCTATGCTAATAAATGAAATATATTTAAAAAAAAAACTCCCTGAGGTTGAGACAAATTAAATTGACATTCAATAAAAATGTTAATATGAACCTCACTTGTTTTTTTATTGCATGTTTATTGTGTTCTGGGTTTGTTTTAATGGTTTAATTATATACTTTTATGAGTTAAAACCTCTTTTAGGAATAAGGCGAAAAGAGAAGCTTGTATTTCTCTTTTGCAGAGACTTTGAACAATGTTGTTGGGTTATCATCCTTTCCACTGTTTGAACATCCCATCAGTGCTAAGAATAAACATCTCCCAGCTTTCCTGTCAGACTTTTCCTCTTTGCGTGCCATCACTGAAAACAAGCGTCAACATTCTCATTCGATCTGAACGCTTCATTTATAATTAAAGACGGCAGGAAACACCTTGTTCTAGATACGGAGGGGGGGGGAGCTCAAAACGTGTTTGCAGTGATCTCACCTGTTGTCTATAAACATAGCAGGCTGCTATGGCGACCATCGCCGACTCCCCGACGAAACCGGCTAAGAGGGACCCAACGCCGAGTGTGGCCCCGTGGACCCTGCAGCAGAGGATTACTTTAATCTGATGCCTTTCTTATCGCGTTTCCACGTCGGTGAAGGCGAGTTCTTCTTCTTTTTCAGCAGGTGCACTAAACGCAGGGCTACAAGTCAACTCTCTGGTGTTCACTTACCCCATGTAAGGCAGCACAACCAGGCTGATGATCAGGACGACGATACGCAGGACGGAGCTGGGAGCCAGGACGAAGGTCTTTTTCAGGGTCATGAGCCATCCTGTCAGATGAGCCCGAACGGTCACTGCAAACACACAGAGGAAGGAGGCGTCAGGGAAACATCCCACCTCACAGGGCCGTGTCCAGGTTCTCTTCTAATGGGGGCCAAGCAGGGGCACAAACTGTAGAAGGGTGGCACGCCAACACTGCAATTTTTAAATGCACTGCAGTTTTAGATTACATTGAGCAGTGGAATAACAAAACTATATTTAACCAAACAAAACGCATGGATCTGTTTAGCAGTAGATTTTTTGTTACAGTGACTTAGGATACAAGCTAATTTATCTAGCCTGTAGATTTAAAAATGCTAAACTTATTCAACTTAACTTTTATTAAATACTACAAAGATAGTTTACAAATAAGTGTTTGATTATCCCCTTTAAGAAGATTTTCTTTTCTTGATGCAGTAGTCTGAGGCTGGTTTTCTTATTAAACATCACATCAACCTGCCAATGAGACTAAAGATGGAAATCTCATTTGTATTAATGCCAATTAATATGTAATGTCCCATTTAAAAAAAACAGAAAAAAAAACAACCACAACATAAAGAACATTTCTATCATCTACTGACTTGGAGTGCAGACAAAACTAATCTCTGTACGCCATGATATGAGCAAACTGATTGGTGGCTCTTGTGGCGATGGTCAATCAGAGCCCTGCCCCCTTCAGCCTCCCCTACGAGCAATGACCTGTGACCTCACCTGGCATCGGGAAGAAGGAGAAGATCCGAAGCGGCGCCACGCAGAGCGCGGCGAAGGTGTACTCCACTCCGATGACGTCCACCAGGATCTTTTCGGACACATGCGGGGTCCAGAACAGCACGAAGCAAAGCTGGGCGTTGGAACAAATGGATCAATTATTCTTCAGGACCTGCTTTAGTGATTTTACTGCAGCTGAACATTTCAGGCTTTTGAAGCTCTCGCAAAACAAAGGAGCTGCCGAAGCACGAGTCGTATTAGCATCGCACCTCAAAGCACCGTGATCAGTACATCCGAGGAGGAAACCGTCTGATCTGATCATGAATAAAACATCCACGTGTTGGAAACCATCAAATGGATTCAAAAGACGATCGATAACTATCCTCTCCACTAAGACAGGGAAGTAGAGCATTTGTCTGACACAGATGCATCATAGTGCAGCTTCAGAAGCTCTCCCTGATGACTCGTCAAGTGTTGCAACTTTGAGCAACAGCAGATCAGCTGGTGGATTTCTGCAGTTCAGTCATGGAAAACGGCGAGCAGCTCAAGGTGATCCAAAGAGCAAAGCTTTTTAAACCGCTGCACTTTAGAAAGCTTTGAACAAACAATCAAGGCTGAAACGATTAATCAGTCTAATCATGATTAATCTAATAATTGTCAGCTAACTTGGTAATCAATTAATTAACTGTATTATACAAACTCTTCAAATAAAGGCCATTTGCTGAAATAAAGCAGTAACTAAACCCAAACTATAAAAAAAATAAACATTTTGCATAAAAAAATAAACAACCTTTTGCAATAGCAAAACTTCTCCGATTCCATAGATTTAGCTACACTTGGTTCAAATTCTGAGGGAAAAAAAAAAATCTGTACTATTCCGTTATTAGTTAATCCAAAAATTAAATCAATACACTATACTATATTGATGTTAAGTCAAGCAGAAAGGAGTTAGAAGTATTGCTTTGATCTGCAGATGCAGCAAAAAATTATCAAGCGTATGGTAGTGGGGTACTATGCTATTGCATTTTAGGCAACAGCATTTTTCTTTTCTTTTTTTTTTTTTTTTTTTTTTAAAAAAAGGGACATTTAATTGTTTATTTGCACATATAGATGCATTTCTAAAATTGTTTAAGGAAGCCTTAAGAGTTTAAATGAAATCTGCAAAATGTGCCCATTTTCTATCCTTTTAATCGTCAGAATAATTGATAGATTAGTCAATAACTAAAATAATCATAAGCTGCAGCCCTACTTTCAATCACTCATCAGTTCCTCAGTCAATTATGTTCGCAGAAATGAATTAAAGATGCCAAAGGTTTCTGCAAATCTCAGGTTTTCTGGAAGTTTGTTCCAGAAACCAAATGCTGCCTCCGTTTATTTCTGATACAGCCGACTGCAGAAGTCCTTAAGGCATAAACAGGGCTGCGAACAATGAGGCTGTGTCTGAACGGGTGCATCCATCCAATTGAAATTTATTTCAGTAGATCAATTAATAAAACTTAAATTTCAAACAATATATATTTTTGTGTATTTCATTTAAATTTTGAAGATTCTGGTTTATGGCTACCAAACTTTAAAATTCAGTTTCTCAGAATACCACAAACAAAAACGATTTTTAAAACTCAGAAATGTCGACATCATTAAAGACTGAGCATGAGCTGTACAATATATAAATTCAACATTTTGTTGGGGTTCATTTTGCATGAATTACTTTATAAATTCATTGTAGCGTGAAGATCAGCATCAGGCTTCTCTAAGACATTCAGGAAGCTCCGGACGCTTTATTAAACGGCCGTGTCTACCAACTCCACAGATACCATAAATAAGTATTTTCTGTCAAATTTGACCTTTTGGTTGAAATTAATCTCAAAATTTCAGAATAATTTGGCTAAAATCCGATTTTTTCCCCCCCTTCTATCTAGAACACCCCCCAATACTTGTCACATTATCACATGTAAATTAAAATCTTCAGAGAAACTGTAATTTGAGTTTTTATTTGGTACAAACCTAAATGAAATGTTTAAAATGCATCTCTCAGTGTAATAAGTCTGCGCAATCTACTGAAGTAAATGTTTGAGGACTTCAGGTGTTTCAAGAGCTTTCGTTGCTTGATGAACGGTTTAAAACCCAGTGCTCTGGTTTCCAGACTGGTCCCAGCTGAAGAAACTGGACTGATCACTTGTTTTCCCATTTCTCAGCTGATGTTAATTCTCACTTTGAGCTGGAGGTTGGAGGTAAACCAGAAAAATGAAAAATCAGCTGAAAAGTTGAGGATTTGAGCCAAAACGTGGGAATGGATTACTTGCTAATTAGTAGTTTTGGTTTACCTCAGCATCTATCATTACTTTACTTGGACATGGTCACATGAGACTAATCTGAAAGGCCTCGGGCAAAACCTTCTTCTGCTCTGACTCAGCTGCGGCATCTTCTCAACAAGCTGAGACATCCTGAACGATAAGCTTGTTCTCATAAAGTTGAATTACATGTTGATCTCTGTCACACACACTCTGGCTCCGCTGCAGTTTTTTCCTAGACTGCTTTACACAAGTTCACAATCACAGCAGGTCTTGACACGTCAGGATCGTGTTTATCTCTGTACACACACCCTCATGTTCTTGTTGACAACTTTGTGATTCTACATCTGGGGTGACAATCTCCTCCCCTTTGTTTTTTAAAGACCAAAACTTTACCCCAGATTTCCTGTTTTTCCTTACTTGAGCAGAGAAGTGACTTAAATAACTGCAAAAGCACAACTGAGCAGCTGAGAACTGAGGTGGGATTGACGATCAACTCTTCAGAAAAATAAACACCCTAATGTAGACGCCTGCATCACTGCAATCCAACACCAAGTCCATTTGCATGAAGGCTCCATCTCCGAGCATTAATATGCAGGTGTAAGGTCTAAAGATTTTCATAATTTACTCAGTGTGAATTTATTTTTGCCTGAGTACATGCAGCTTGAATAAAGAAATAAAGAAATTCCAGCATGTTTCAGCATAACACCTACAGCTGGTTGTATGAGTCCTCAGATGGAAAAACTGGCAGTCAAATCACAAAAACAACTATAAACAGCAGTGCTCTTTTTTTATGAGCAAACTGTTCCACATGTTGGTGTGTTGCCTCTACACAAAAACAATCCCTGAAGCCACTGAGGTCCTCAAGTTGAGAGTTTCTGCAAACCCTTAACTTGCTTCAGAAAGTTGTCAAATCATGACAATTTTTCAATGATAAAGGATTTCAACATAAGCAGCAAAAACATGCTAACATGCTCATTTATGTGCAACCAGCAGGTTTTTAGTTGCTTTAAATTATTTAACTAGTGGATAGTTGAGCCCGTAGTGCAAGATGAAGACTGAAACGCAATATTGGCCAACATCTGATTTAGTTTTTAGTAGTTTTATGGATTTATTGAACTGAAATAATCATTCAATACACATTAATTTGCCGTTGCACTTTCAGACATACAACTCATGACATGGTGGAAACTGTTCATACAAGAAAACATCTAAACACCGAAAATCTTGGATGATGTAAACATGATGACTTCGTCCTCCAAACAGATCAGGTTTTTTATTAATTTTATAACATCTGTTTCCCATTAGGCATTTATTGGTCGACAGCCGTACTGAATATAAATAAACTGCATTTTGCTCAGTATCCTCTCTTTATTCCATAATTCCAAATGTCTCCAACCCACTTCCTCTCTTTGGTCAGTCTAATCCATCTATGTTGCCAAATATATAAAAATTAAAAAAAAACAACAACACAGTTTTAATGCTAAGGCAGTGAAGTGCTGCATGCATTCATACTATGCAGGACATTTGATATATTTTGCAGCTAGAAAGCTTAGCTCTGATGCAAATTAGCATATTATTTAATAAACTGACAAAGCACTTCCCAATTGAGAAGTGCAAGGATAAAGATGCAGGGTTTTCCCCAGAGTATGTTGCAGTTAGCACAAAACACATTCAGATTTGTGTTTGTAATGTGACAAAGTGGGGAAATCTCTTAAGGGGTGTGAACATCTTTGTGCTTACCGTGAGCGACAGGGCCAGACAGCAGAAGGTAAACTTTTTAATGTGCGATTTGTTAACTGGGCTGCCAGCATCCATCTTGTTGCTGGGATTGTTCTGTCGCGAAAAAGGTCAAATCGTCGTCATGCAGTACGCCACATCTAAAATATATAAAACTGTAAACACTGCAGCGTCTGGTTTACCTTGTCAAAGGCCGGGTACACGGCTCTGAGCTCAGTCAGCCAGCCGTAGGGCATGTGACCCACTGGGTATGTGGCTGTGAGCACCGCCACGGCCTGCAATGACAAACACAGGACAGGTAGAAGTCACCCGCTCGCCGTCACTTTAAATCTAAAAATACCACCCGGCTAAATCCATCCCGGCAGCCTAACAACAGCCAGCCTGGGAGCCGCACACGGCGCCTCTCACTTTCCCAGAAGTTTTTTTAGAGATTCATCCGCCTTGAAGCTCACCGTTGTGTCGCCAGTGACAATAGGCAGGAGCAGCAAAGTCACGCAGGAATGTTCTCGAGCCGTGTAATCATGTCCCGAGTTTCACATTTGCGTGGTGAATCACTCAAACAAACTACTGGCAGTCTGCGCTGTCACTGATTTCCAGTCAGTTCGTTTTGGTAAACAGCTTTTTTTTTTTTTTATTGTCTAGTAGCTGCGCTGGTCTCTGTGAGGCAGAAAGCTCCAGAGGGAGTCTGGCATTTCAACTGGGGAAATCCAGGGTATCTACAGGTTTCAGCAAGTCAAATTTAAGACCTTTTTTAATGCCACCTTGAATGAAATTTAAGATTGAAAAGAATAAATAAATATAGGGGACGGTAGGAGGAACTTGAGATGTTACAATCAAGCATAGCAAAAACTGAGAACCTGGCTTTGTACCCTCAATAGAAACAAAAAGATAGTGAGCTAGCTAGCAAGGGTACATTAGCAGCTAGTTAGTGGTAGCCAAAAAAAACCTTGAGTGACAGAACAAAGAGGTTTGCAAGCAACTCAAACATTTACATGACAGAAAAGTTCCACAAGGAAAACAAAAAACAAAAAAACTTAAACAGTCCTGCCACGGCAAAATTTAAGACCTGTGATTAGGACCATCTTACATTTTTTAACTAAATTTAAGACATTTTAATGCTTTAATTTTAGACACAAAAATGTAAGACTTTTTACAGATGCGTAGACACCCTGAAATCCAAACACAGCTGAAGAGGTATTAGGGAACTTTAGCAGCAGCTTCGCTTATAAAAGCATCTTAAATGTGCATAGATAATGAGGTGCCGGCATGATGTCTACTCTACGCACGCACCTCTGTGGCGTCGGCAGACCCCTTGAGATCTCGAGACACAAACAAGTTGACGATAGGTCGGCTGATGCGCTGCGTGGCCAAGATGAGCGCCAGTGGCCACCAGAAGCTGAGCATCTTTTTGATTGTTGCGTCGCCCTGCAGAAACAAATAAGCAATTTGTTTATTTTGATTCTTCACATCGTGTAAAAACTCCTCTATCCAAAGGCACAGACTGTACCCCAACGTCAAGCCCGCTGGACTCTGGAATGTTGTCATGGATGTTGCAGTAGTAGCCGATACCGACGATGCTGAAGCGGACCAAGGCACCCATGTACAGGGAGAGGATTGGGATGAGAATGGGCTCCACACATTCCAGGTTACTGTGCAGGAACATGGCAACGAACACAATCTGCAGGAAACACCAACATTACTTAGAGGTGCATATGTCTAATATTAATATTATAAAACACAGTCTGAACTGCAACATTTGCAGATTGTTCTATTTCAAATGTCAGAATTTCACAATTTTTATAAGATACTCAACACAAAGTATTTGTCTTTTTACAACCAAATATTTATAATAAGCTGAATGGATAAAAGTGAACTTTTCTGCACTTAAACCTGCTGTTGTTTAATTTATTGATGAATATAGCAAGTATTTTGAAAGACAGTGAATCAAATCCTTGCTTTATAAATCAGAATACATTTCTTCAATCGACCTCAAAATAATTTAAAACTAGATGAATTTCTTTTAATACAGCAAATGAGCAAAATTCTTTCCCTTTCCAAATTTTGTAACAAAAAGTTTGGCCACATAAAAACTTATGCTGGCCAAGATTTGGCTCCTGGGCCTCGAGTTTGACTTGTGGATGATCTAAACAACAAAACAAGGAATAAAGCCGAGAATTTTAATATTTATCAAAAATGTATTTTATTCTCCTCCTTTTCCAGGTTTGGGGATAACTTGAATGAAGACCCAAATTTACTCAGGCATTGAAACTCTGAAAAGAAGCATTTTTTCTGTTGAATTAAAAACAAAAGCATCTCGTTACCTGAGCCACAACATCAGAGATGGAGGCAGAGCCCACAATGACACTGTACTTGTGCTTGAGGAGGATGCCTGCATGAATCCATGCCTGGAAGAAAAATTAACAGGGTTATTTTACATTTTAAAAACTTTCATTTTCTATTTTTACTTGAAGGGACCAGAAAAACAGAACTAGAGGATTAAAACCTTTCTAGGTCATGTGCGCTTAAATACATGATTCCACATGTGGATTAATCCCACTTTTCCGAACACTCACCATTGCATCCAGCAAAGGGAATGCAGCTAGGTATAAGAATGCCTTTCTCGTCTTTCGCCCAACAGATTCATCCACTTGGTGGAGTTTATTGATAATGTAGTATCCTAAATCTGTGTATGCTAAAGGGAAAAAAGAAGGAGACAATATATCAGAGATCTTTGTGACCGTTTTGATAAAAAAAATAAATAAAAAATCTGATTGTAAATTCTCCCAAGAAAAATAAAGTTGTCAACAAAAACTTTAAAATCCACCAAAAACATCCCGTCTACAGGACGCGGTTTAAGCGCAGGGTGTCATCATCCCAACCCTTAAACACACACCTATCAAGATGTGGAGGACGAAGGCGATGACTCCGGCCGTCAGCATGCACAACACAGCCTTCCTCCGGTCGCGCCTGCTGTTCACAAACACCAAGCCCACATTCTTGAAGTCGCTCATGGGACCAGTGAAGAACTTCATGAGGGAGTAGGCCAAGCCATAGCTGGCCAGCATCTCCACCGTGTCCTCCTTGACTGTGGCTATGCCCCTGTTGAGAGCCTGGATGGGACAGAGGAGATGAAGAGACGGCGCAGAGATAAGAACAGATAAAGGCATCTTCTGCTTAAAGTAATCCCACACTGAACTTTTAACAGTTGCAACCACTGGTTTAAATGCATTTTATGTTAATTGTGGAGAGCAAGGAAGCAGAAAGATGGATCTAATACAATATACAAAGCAATGGACTAAGAAGAAATTGAATTAGTGAATAGAGTTCACTTTATCTCATACAGCAGTTTTATGAAGGCCCCACAGGCTGGAGGAGCTGCAAAGATCAACAGCTATAGGGTGGGGTATTCTTTTACCAGGACAACCTTTAGTTGTGCTCATAAATCTGGCCTTTATGCTGGAAAACAAAGACATTAAGAAGTTTTATTTGGAGTGGAGAGAAGATGCTTTTGTTCAATGAGACCAAAATTGAACTTCTTGGATTTTGAGAAAATAACACTGCAGATCATCCTGAACACGTCATCCCCAAAATCGTCATCATCATCTTTAGTAGGGCCAGGAAAGCTGATTGGAGTTGATGTAATGATGGAGGAAATAAACACAAGTGAATCCTGGGAGAATTGCCGTTTAAGACTGCAACAGCCATAAGACTGTAGTGGAGGTTCATCTTCCAGCAGGAGAATAAACCTAAACAGACAAGAGCTTCAATAGAATGGCAATATGTTTCAATGCTGTGTTCCAGTTACCTGGAAAGTGGGAATTCGGAGTTGAGAGTTCAGTGTCCTCGTTAAGAAGTCAGAATTTCAAAATGGCGACGCCCATAAACATCGTCTTCATTACCTCTTACAAAAATTATTTTAAGCTTTATTCCATAAACAAACTCCACTTTTAATTTGTTCAATTTAGAATTGCAGGAGTCATGTGACATTTAAATTTCACTCTTACATCTATATCCTGTAAAATAAACATGATTTTACCTAGTCTTTCTACTGTTGAGGCGATGAGCGGCCATATTGAAAAGCAAAGTCAGCCTTACATGTCGTTAGTAGTGAAGGTAGTCGGAGTTGCTCCCAGATTCCCAGAAGGAATTTTTGACTAGGAAGTTGGAATTTCCCACTTCCAAGTACAACTAAAATGTAGCATAATTACATCTCTGTAATAGCACAGCTGAAATAAATGACTGAATTACCCCTTGAGCATGGCATCTAGTTTGACAAAGATCTGTTAACGAGTCACTCATTTGATTCAAGTGTGTTGGTGCAAAGGTTAAAGGTTGCAGGATTTTAGCTCTTGAGGAGTTGGAGATAAAATGACCTAAGTCCATCTAGAAGTCTGTGACAAAATGAGAAAACTGCTGTTCTCCATGCATCCAAAGAAAAAAAAAAGGCAAAAATGAGAAAAATCTGCAGAGACAAACTTTCAAAAATGAAGCAAAGCTGGTTCCAGAATATGTTCACTGAGGCCTGAATACAGATGTGCTTCATGGCTTTCAAATGTTAATTTGAAAGCCAACACCCTAAACTAGAAGTCTGCAAACTTTGCAATCCAAACAGCCATTTTTGCTTTCAGTCCAGCAACCGCTAACCTGTTTAGAACCAAACAACTTTAAAGTTTTTGATAAATATCTACTAAATTTGTCAAACATTTTGGCAACCAGATCATTCAAAGTGCCTTATAAGAAGAGAAACTTGAAACGACAGTAAGAAACCTTACATTGCAGCGGTAAACCATTTCATTTCTATTTTTAAGTATAAAAATAAAAGAAAGCAAATAAGATAGATATATTTTTCCAATGGGATAATTCAATGTGCAGAAAATTATGTAAAAAATAAAATAAAACACATTACTGGTCCTTTTTGTTGCAGAAATTCTGTGAAAACTGTTCCAATAAAACACTGAAAACTTCTAAAACCTATATTTAAAGCCATTAGCTGATTTTAGCCAAAGTTATTAAGAACTATTGTAAAAGGTCCAATGAGCGACTCACAGCTTTGGAGCCTCAGGTTGCCAACTCCTGCCGTAAAACATGGCACCATCATGCTGCATCATCTGCTTTACAAATAAGAGCTGCCTTGTGTTGTTCTGTCACACTAAATCCCAACAAAGCACATCAAGGCTTGTAACTGTAACATGACAAATATGTGGAAACGTTGAAGAGGAGATAAGCTCAGAGCGGTGGCATGACTTTGTCTATTATCTCTGAGCAGAAGGCAACTTCTCCTAACAGTCCTGCAAACCACTGGTTATCTGGAATCGTTAAATGATATGTTTGGATCAAGTGACAAAGACCCAAACACTGAACCAAACCGAGAGTGGGTTCACTAAGTTATGTGACCTTAACAGCTCCAAAGGCCTGATTGTTCCAACTACAATTTATAATCCTGGTATTTCTAAACCATGTTAAGAAACAGGTAAAAGTCTTTCAGAAAACATGAGAAATCCAGTTGCTTCCTTTTCAAGCACCTGGAATTATTACTGTGGGATTTCACATTAAAAAATTGAGGAAATTGTACCTTTAGCTACTTTAAGAACACCCTTTAACTTCAGGATAGCAGTGACAACAGCTGCCCCTCATCTCCCCCCTTTCCTGGTGTGTGTGTGCGCTATTTATACCATCCTACAGAACCATTACATAAGCATAATCCTGACAACTCCAAACCTCAGTGTGTGTTTTATGCCATCAGATAAACCCATCTGGGGCAGGAAATATCCAAGCCATAAAACATGATAATTACAGAGCTAATCTGCGCTCTGAAAACCACAAATGCAGCTGACTCAAGATATATAAACAAATTAGAAGGAGGATAATGTCAGGTGTAAGTGAGAAAAATAATAAATCACACCATTTCATGGCAGCAGTGACGACGTAAAAGGCCTCCTTTTTTTTATTTTTAGTTGAATAACGAGCCTGCAGGCAAAGATAGCTGCAGTTGTGGGAATAAAGATGTCTGGAACGGTCGGCGTCATATTTAGAGGAGGTTTTAAATGATGTTAGCCCGAAACAAACAAGCGAGGAGAAAATGATGGTTGGAGGGTGCTGCTATCTGTAGCGGCGTTTGAGGAAGAGGAGCGTTACCTGTTCTCCGAGGTCGATGGCAACATTGGTGATAGCCAGAGGCACCAGGAAGCGGAGGAGAGGCCAGTAAGGACTGAGAGATGGGAACTCCACCATAGTACAAGCCGCCGGGATGACAGAGCGAGGAGCATCTGCCTCAGTCTTGTTTGTTTAGGAGGGAAAATAAATCGAGGGATCCAACGATAGTGAGGCAGTCAGAGAGAGCGGGGAGTGTTAGGAGGAGATAGCGGCGGCGGCAGCGCGTCGCTAGGTGAAGCCGCTGCTGCTGAGAAGATCCGAAGGTCAATGGGAATTTCAGAGCGGCGCATCTTCCTTGAAAACCATCTTCGAACAGACAGGGGGTGTTGATTGGAGGAAGAGGAGGAGACGGAGGTGGGGTACCGCCAGGTGTTTCGGTGGAGGAATAGCTTCCCCGTTTGACGAAGCGATAATCCAAGGTTGGTTAAATAAATTGTTTGGCTGAGCTCTTGGCCGCGCCTCCGCTGGGCAGTCACGACCCTCCCAGAAGGCTGGATCCCGCTGCTGCTAAACCCGCAGGTGCGTGTGGCATCACGGTGACATCAGACGCACGAGAGAGAGAGAGAGAGAGGGACAGACAGACAGGAGTCACCACACAGAAACAGCTCTATTCCGAGAGAATATGTATGTACACCCACATTTCTCTCTTTGTGCAAGCAATTCAGCAAAAGCAGAGGCAGCCTTGCTGGCTAGTCTAAATTAAAGACTGACTCAGCAGTTTGCACTTAAATATGATGTTTATAGTTCACACTGCACCGTACTTTGGCCCCATAAACATAATATCACCTTTTGCCTACAGTCTCTCTTCTGAGGATAAACAGAGCAGATCTATGATGATTAAAGGTTTGTCAAAATCTGACACCTAGTGGACAGTAAAGGTAGTACAGATAATTTTTTTGCATTTTTTTCACAAGTGTTATATTAAAGTCATATTACTATTACAGATATCATATATTTTAGATTTTTAATATTCTTTATGTTAGCAATATTATTGCTTATTGTTTATTAAGACCCACAAACATTTATTTGCATTTTTAAGTAATGTAGTCTTTAAACGACATTTCTTTCCATAAATATCCAAATTATTATTATTATTATTATTATTATTATTATTATTATTATTATTATTATTCAGTCTTGTTTACCTTCATATAATGATTACTTACATTTAACATTTGACCATTCATTATTTTTGTTTTAAAGAAAACAAAAGACAACTTTTCTATGGATAATATTTATATTTTGTACATAAAAAAAAACATTAAAAAATATATATTTATCAGAACAGACAACCACAAGACATTGGTGGTGTATCAAAACATTTAATTTTGTTTTCTTGTTCAAAAAGTTAATAATTTGTGAGCAGCATAAACATGTGAAGCCTTTGTTTGGGTGATAAAGTTCACTTCTGAACGTGGGAACAGCTACATAACAAGAACAAAAGGAACCAAAACAAATCTTAACACATGGTCAGATTGCCAGCCTTGTCTACAGGGTTCAATTATGGTCACCAACAACAGAGTTGTTTTTGGTTTTTTGTTTGTTTTCTTTTTACCAGATTCCCAAGTTCCTTTGTGTAATTTATTTAACCACTGATGGCTGTGAGAACTGACAGTAAAAGCTTCTTACACAATTTTCAGTCAAAACACAAACTTGTTGTGCCTTTGTCTGCCGCCTGAAGGAGGATCCGCTTTGCTTTTAATAGGCAACATTAAATTTTATGGAAAAAAGCCTTGTTTAAAGAGCTAATACCTACAAATTCACCTTGTGGGTTTAGTGTCTCAAAATGGGATTGCATGTTGCTAAGCAGCTTTGTGGTTTTCTTGTAAAATAAATGCAACATCTTGAAATAACAGAGCAGCCTAGTTAACAGGCAAAACCCATTTGCCTGGTGCTGGATTTGGCAGCTGGGTTTTGTTATCTCAGTTTGCACTTGCACTTTAGTGTTTAAAAGTATTAAATGTCCTACAACTTTTAACATTTCTCAAGAAATGAGGTCTGAATTCCTCTGTGTGAAACTCTTATCATGGACCAATTTTAGCAGAAAATTGAGATGTTTCATAGGTTAATAGATAGTTGTCGTGGACCCATTTAAAGGGCTATAGCCCAGGAAATTCTTTTTAATGTTTGCACTTCTTCATTATTGTACCTTCAAGTAAATATATTCCACCCCTTGATGATCCCAATCCATTTCTTCTTGAGAAATGATTTGAGTGAATGAATCTTCACAGATCACATTGAGAATGAAGACATATTCTAACTCGTTGTTCTTGCATATATTATCAGTCAGGTAAAACAGCAGCTTGGCGTAGTATTGTAAATAAGACACTTCTTGGGGAATAAAACACTCAAACACAAACTCAGCATTGTGGGTTGATCATTCCAGTGCAGCAAGGAACAGTCAGGCCTCTGTTGGAGAAAGGAAACAGACGACCCAACACAGTAGAGCAGCCTCATTGGGTCTAACCTCAGATTTCATCTTTCTAACACCTACAGTACAGGAATTATTGCCCAGGTAGTTTTACACCCATTCGTACCTTGGGAGATGTGACCAAAACAGGTTACATGTTGGCATCTTTATGCTTAGTTCCAGCCACAAAGACTCAAATGCTGAACTAAACTGAGGCTATGTTGAGTATGTCATGTGACCCTATTAGTGACCATAGCAGCTCCAATAGTGTGATTGTTCTGGTTACAATTCATAAGCCTGGTATTTCCATGTTCAAAAATTAACTTTTGGATGAAAGATGAAAAGAAATCCATTTGTTTTCGATCTAAGGACTGGGATTATTGCTGTGAAATTTTATTTAAAGAAAAGAAAAAAACCCAACTAAAAACTCAAGCCTTCAGATATTTACATTTTTGTCAAGAATTTCTCCTGATGCATTTAATCATTCTAAACTATGTACAAATGTGTTTTTTAAAATTAGCTTTAACATAATCAAGGGCATTTTATTGGAAGTACAGTTATTTAAAAATTATTGACAAAACCCCCAAGCATTTAAAAGTTACCAATGGTGACAGGTAAAGATTATATGCACCTTTATTTAGGAAATCATGACATGACTTAATAAATCTGCGCAATGTAACACGACTTCAGACGAAGAAGAAATATCCTTTCAGGTGTTTGTTAGTATTTGTTAGTAAAGATGTATTTTCACCCTTTGACCTACAAATATATTTTAAATAACACTTAACTCCGTATACTAAAAACAAAAAATTCTCAGAGAGAAAGCATAAATACGGACAAACAAAAGCACCTTGTACATTAATCCAAAGAGCGACCAGTCTTCAAAGAGGGTGGTCTGCCATCTAGTGGCCACACTGAGTCGTTACAGCACCCCACTTTTCCGGGGCAGGTTATTCTTGATCATGAATTATGTAAATAATCTAGAGCGCCATTTTTTAAAATTATGTTTCTGTGCAAGTTTTTTATTATTTTTTTCTCTGCTATCTGATTTCTTGAAGCTGTTGTATCTGGTGCTGAATTATTTAATTTTGTCCTTCACAAAGTATTTCAGTCAATAATTTAAAATGAAATGTTCAAATTTAAATAAGTGCATTTTAATTACTATCATTTTCAGCTTTCATGATCTTTTTTCTAAACATATTTGTAGATTCCCCAATTTAAGATGCTATGCTTTATGAAAATGTCCCTATACTCTGCTGTAACATAATTTCTGAACACTAGATAAACACCAGAGCCCTCTTTTTGAAACCTATCATCTGACATATGTTGAGGCTCCTGTGGATATGGGAGTTTAGTTGTTTTTCACACTTTATACCAGTGATTACCATACAAATTCATCAGATTAATACATATTAAACTACTTGAAAATGAGTCCTGGTACAGAAAACCCAGGACTGATGAAAATCCTCCTAAAATAAATACAAAAACAACAACTGAATAAGCTGTTGTTTATGTTTCCTTTGACATTGGAGGTTTTCAAATTCCACTTCGTATGCCCCCTTTTTCCACATGGGCGACATTTAGTGTTCGCCTTCAAAGGTTCAGAGCATACAGACAGAAAATCTTTTACCTTTCATTGTTACAAAATCACACTGTATCCTCAGAAATCTTTTCAGTATGATTTCTTCTCTTCAGCTCATCCTACAGGTTTTCTGTAGGATTTGGGCCTGGAGAAATTAAATTGTGTTTTGTTCTTCTTTTGCTGCCTTGTAATGAGAAAACTGAATGTTATTTTGAAACAAGTTGTGAACGAAGTTGGAAGAAAACTGGGGAAAGTAGTTGTTGAATGTGTGGAGCCCCCTAGTGGACACAGATGATTTTTTTTCTTCTTTTTACATTCCCTAACATGAACACCTAGTGAATTGATCAATTTTCAAGTTTTCTACACCAAATAAGTAAGAATGTATAAAAACCACGTTTTCACAGAGAATCTTTGTATTTTAAGTTTATGATGACATGCACTTAGTGACATTCTCAGGTACGTTCACGCAAAACACACCTGGAGTATTTGCCTTGACACTCCAAAAATATGCTTAATATTTGTTAATTTTCAAAAATAGTTTCCTTTTTCTGGAGAATAAATTCCTCATGTGATGCTGTGAAAAAGAATTCACTCCCTTTCCTTCATTTTATCACAATTAGATGTAACAGATGATCAAACAATGTTTTGCAAACAGGAATTGTATTTTCAAATGATAATTTCAGCTATTAATAAAAAAAACATCTCAGTTGAATTTATTTGACTAGACCACTTCAAATGCTCATATTTATACTGTTTGTGGAAAGAAACCCAAAAGGTTTCATCCAAGTCATAGTTAAAAATATTAAGAAAATGTAGGTAAGCTTCTGATTTTGACAAAAAGTACATTAATCTCTGACGTATTCTTTCTCTCACTGAGGCATCTCACAAATATAAATAATTCTGGTATTCTAACTGACCTGAAACGAGATGTTTAGTCTGATTTAACCTCAGATGGTGAGAAACAACAAAAAGTGTGTAAATGTCTGGTTTCAACTGCACACTGAGTAACCTGGAAAAATTGATGTAGACTACCTGTACTTTTCAATACTGCATTACTCAAACGTTGTTGTAAAGTGCCATAAATCATGAATTAGGAATTGAAACATTGTGAAACTGCAGCTGTTGCCTTTATGTTACTTTTCTCTTAACAACCTGTTGTTACCGCAATAAAACATTCAGTTTTTTTCCACAACAGAGCTCCAGAGAGGCTGAGATTTGTTTCACCTTTCTTTCCAGCACAAAGGGAAACAAATCAAAGCAGAGAAGAATAAAAACACAAACCCATCACTCTGTTAACATGACCATGCCGCATATGTTAGCTGTTTCAGGCTTTGTCAATAACTGTCAGTTGTTACCATCAATAATTAATGACACAATTAGCTGTGGAGCAGGCCGATTGATCCGCCCAGCCCTGGGTTGTCCTCTCACTGACTGAAGCTGTGCAGCTATTGATCTTCCAGCTCTTCATGCTGACTCGTGTCTTGGCAGGATGAGGAGGAGCGCGGCCCTGATTTATCAATACGTCTCTGCTGATGTGTCCGCCTGCCCAACATCAGCATGTGTCCGTCTGGCTCTTCATTAAATGCTTTTAAGTGAAGCGTATGCACAAGTTGGTCAAACACCATCAGCGTTTCTGCATTGGAGACGACTCTCCTGATGGTGGTGAAGGAAAAAAACGTCAATGACCTGCGATGAATGCGGCTAACTGCAGGAGTTTAAGATGCATTTTTCTGACGTAGAAGGTTGAATTTGAGATTAAATGTGACATTGTTGTGATTCAGTTGTAAAATGGAGAAGAAAGCCACAGACCAATCAAATCAAACCAAATTATCACCCTGATTATATTTAATCAGAACTAGAACAACAAAATAATTCCAATAATATTCAACTATATAAATAATTTGAAGGAAAACCTAATTTAAGGTTCTTGTGTGAAAATAATATTATTGTGATCCATGTCAAATAGTTTCATATCTTTTCTTGTATATTAGATATTTTACATTTATTTCAGTGGCTCTAGTCACTTTTTTCCACACAGGACCATGTAGGTTTTTTCACTTAAAAATAATCACTTTTATTTAAAAACTGCATTTTGCATTTATCTTGCTGTTGACAAATATTTATAAATTGGTTTGATATTCTGAAACACTGAACAGTGACAAACATGCAAAAAAATAGGAAGTCAAAATGGGGGGAAACTTTTTTTTTTTCTTTTTCCAAAGCTTTAAGTTTAGAAAGCATATCCCTTGAATAAATATTATGGATCGGTTTTTCAATCTTTGCTTGTCTGAACCTTGGAAGTTCCATCAAGCTCTGGAAAATCTTCTGAAAGTTTTTTTCCAGAAGTTTTAAAATATTTCCTATGCAGATGTCAATCTTGAAAGTTTAGGTTTCTCATTTTGTCAGCAACCTCTCAGACCAAGTTGATGTAAAACTTCAGCTGCTGACGGACATTTACCCAAATAATACCCTTGTTTCGATACCTTTCAGCTTGTGTGGATTAGTTTTTTGCAATAACTTCAACTGTATACATCCAATTTCTCTATTTTAAAAATAATCTGAGTTCTTTGTTTTGTCACAACCAGCCATTCAAATGAATAATTAAAATCCCAAAATAAACGGAAAAGTCACACCAATAATGAGTGCGTTGAAACATCACTGGAGCTGTTTTTATAATCAAATAACAAAACTTAGGAACTGAGAGGAATGTAAAGATTTGAGGGGTTTTTTTAAATCCCAAAAATATGCATATCCTTAGATTTCATCACAGTTTTAACACGTAACCAGATGTCAGCACAACGCCTGAAGGCTGAAATGTATTCGAAGCCACACAACTCAGATCGTTAGATCTGTGGTCAAAAATAAGGGAAGTTCAGACCAGCAGCATCCGAGAGAAAGGGGACAAAGGAAGCTGTTTCTTCCAAAGTGTGCTGAACAAGCTGATGACTAACTCAACATTCGAGAAATCCAACTGCAGAATTAGTCTTGCATGTCCTGAAGAGCATCACCCAAGAAGGAGAATGTGCAGCTGGAGATTTAGAGGAAATTTGCTTCACAGTTTAGTTTTTGAGTTTCTTCACTCGGATTTCTTTTATGTCAAACATTCAAGCATCTGGTGTCATCACTGTTGGATTTAGTGCCACAAATGTGTTTCTGCAGGTGAAAAGCTGCAGTCAGGTAGAGTGTGGCCTGAAAACTGGTTAGGAAACAACTTCTGGTAAAGCTTTCTAATCGATGGTTTAATGTTTAAACTTCAAAAGTTGTTTTTGTGTGGGTTTGGATTTATATTTGAACTCACTGTGATCCTGAAAAATACATAGCCACTTCATCTTCCTCTCTAGCAGAGAAGTGAAAGTTTAGGGTCAAAACTGATATTGGGAACTCTTCATAACTTCTTCTTCTTCTTTAAGTTGGTGTGTTCTTTAATTTGGAGGTTAGAGATCATTGCCATCAGCACTGAGATGGCGCAAACGCTCACACTGGGTCCCCACCTATCAGAGGAAACAATGCCAGTCCCTGTTAAAAGCCTTCCTCTGTGCCCCCAGGCGCTGTGAAACACGGTAACGCAGGAAACATCCAAGCCGATAAGCAAAGGCGGCCACACCACTGAACCTGCCGGTCATGATCAATATCCTGCTCACAGCATCCCTTGACGAGGAAAGGAGAGGCGTGAGAGAGAGGGGTCCGAGGGCCGAGCAGCGAGGAAAGAAGATCTGCTTCAGTCTCGGTTTGGGGATTTCCTTCTCCTCTTTCTGATAACAAGGGAAACTCATGAAATTTATCTGCAGTTTCACCAAATTCCTCCAGCCTTTGCCTTCAGCTCTGCTCTTTCCAAAAACCGGTTCTGCTAGAGCCTGAGGTGATTCTTCATGAATGAGATTCTGTTCTAAAAAAAAAATAAAGCTGATTCTGCTTCTTCCCAAATATAAAAAAAAAACAATGTGTTCCTCTTCAGAATGAAAAGAATGACAATTCAATAAGACACAAAAACAGAGAGAATAATTAAGTGGTTTTGGGTTCAGACAAACAGAAAGAACAAACTAGTTTCCCAAAAGACTTTGGTGTCATTTGGGAAACAAAACCAATGAAACAAATATCTGTTTTATTGCATTCAAAGCAAATGTCACATCAGCACAGCAAATCTATTGGGAGCCCAATAAACTCATCTAAATCTAACAGGGTTTGTTTCCCTGTTAGATTGCCTGTAGATTCCTCCCTGTGTCTACTGGCAAAAAAAAAAAAAAACAAGAAAAAACCTTTTTCCCTGTTTCATTTGTCCTGAACAACTGGAGTCCAAAGTGTGGCTCAGGGGCCATTTATGGTCCTTAATGTTACAATTTTGGTCCTCCACAAAGCAGATCTGATGCAAATACTTTTTAAAAAAAGATTTCTTTAGGATAAGGTTTTTTATAAATTAACACTAAATACAAAATATTCCCAGTAAAATGTTACTCAAAATGTTTTTATAAAATCCCTCGTGCTGTTGAAACTGCCAATAGTCCTTACAAAATAAATTCATACTATACTCTTAGTACCTCTTCAAAATAAGACAACAGAACATGTTAAAGAAAAACAGATATAAAGCAGCTACTCACCTTAATCTGCCTGTTTCTATAGTCACGGCGAACAAAATATCTTATCACCGTTACAAGGACCAATAAGGGTTTCAATAGGGGAGGCACCAGGGATTTTTTTTAGAAATTTTGAGTAACATTTTACTGGGAATTTCCGGGATGAAATTGTGCAACTCCGACAAAATATTAATTTATTTTAAGGAGTTTTACTCATCTTTATCAGAGATCAAGTCTTTTAAGGTCCATGTCATGGTATTATATTACAGCTACACACTGACTTTTCAAATGTGATCACCAGTGCTAATTGAGAACGCTAAATGTGCTGACTAAGACACCATTGCTCTTTTCTCATTACTTCCCTTCGACGAGCCAAGCTTCCCTCTAATTTTTTATGGTTTTATTGGATTTTTGCTTTCTTTTAAAAAAAAAAAAAACATTAATAGGGATTCAAACGTGTTAACATCCTTAAATTAGTAGTTTGTTCAACCACCTTTTGATTCAGTTGCAGCAGTCGGTCTCCAGTGTTTGGGGTGAACCTCCCACACAGTGATTTGACTATACTTATCTGTTTGCAACAGGTCTCTAAATCCATCTGATTGGAGGCTTATCTTGTGCACAGCCCTCTACAGAAGACCCAACAGTTTTCTGTGGAGAAACTCTAACATTTCTCTCACAGTCATGGAGGCTGTTGTTGCACGCCTGGACTCTAGAAAATTTTAAAATTCCTTTTTGGCTTGCATTTGAATAGTTATTTATTCATGACTTTGTCCACTTTCCCAAGCTCCCAGTTGCATCTGAAGAGAACTAAACTTACATCATGATGCTGCCACCACAGTGTTTTGCTGTGGATATGGTGATGCTCAAAAATGTTTTTGTGCTAAACTAATTGTGGCTCAAAGGTTTAAGATTGGATTAAGGCAGACTTTCCCAAATGTTAGTCTAATTGGGAAGCATCTTTGGAAGAAACTCTTCACTCTCTCTCTATTTTATCCAGTTGTTAGACTTTCTTTGCGCTGCATACTGAGCAGTTTTGTAGTAACTACTTACATTTACTCAGTTACATTTAGCTGAGTAACTTTTTGGAAAAAAATTACTTCTAGGAGTATGTTTTGTTAAACTATACATTTTACTTTTACTTGGGTATTTTTTAAATGAAGCACATCTGTAGTTTTTGATAAAGTTTCATAAGGTTTATATTGAAAGAAGTTGAATTGGGAAAAATATTTCCTGATTTTATTGTTTGAAACTTTTGTCATTTTAAAATACCAAAATCCCCACATAACCTCTATGTTTCAGTCCATCTGATCTTTAATTATTAAACGATTGATCTTTTGATCTCAGTACCTTTGTACATGCCATTTTTTATTCTTCCTTGAGTAAATGTTTGGCCAGCTCCTTTTAAAATTTTGTGAGTAAAAATATGTTGAAGTAGTGCTACTTTTAATTGAGTACAATTTTTGGTTACTCTACCAGTCAGGGGTCTCAAACTCCAGTCCTCCAGGGCCGCTGTCCTACAGTTTTTAGATGTACCACAGGTACAAAACACTGGAATGAAATGGCTTAATTACCTCCTCCTTGTGTAGATCAGTTCTCCCAGCCTTGCTAATGACCTAATTATTCTATTCAGGTGTGGTGCAGCAGGGGCACATCTAAAAGTTGCAGGACTGCGGCCCTCGAGGACTGGAGTTGAGACCCCTGCACCTAGTCCTGATGCTGAGTAGTCACATCTTAAAAGACTTTAATTCAGTATATTTATAGATAATTTCCTTAAATCATGAATATAATTTAAGTCTACTTCTCCTTCATGCAAATACAATAAATGTTATAGTTTATGCATCAGCTAAAGAGCTGTTTTCTCCACCCATTAGCTGTGATCCTGCGCTCTTCCTATGCACCAGCAGAGGGCGGTCTAAGTCCGTAAAAACTCCTCCTCAGTGCTCACTCGTCCGTCTAACTGCGGTGTGGGTCTGATTACTTTAATTGCTTCCTTCCTGTTTTTAACTGGTGCCAATCCCTCCAAGTTAAAGAGGATCCTTTTACCTCTGGACGGCGGTAAATATTCCACACTTTATTCAAAGCTGTTGTTGCGTGTTTGACATGCAGCCACAAACTGCAGGTTTTCAGCGTTGTGGCAATCACCTGTTTCAGCTGGTTCAAGGCTGTCAGCTGCTGCACACACACCGAGGTGATCTGCAGCACCTGTGATCCTGCAAAACTGCTGTTTAAACGGCGCAAACGTGACGCGTTTTGCGTCACTTTGATAGAAAAAGATGAGTGAATTGTGCCTTTCTTTACATTAATGAGTTAAAATTTGTAAAATGAGTTGTGGGTTGATTATGTAGACGTCTACGTTTGGGAGTCTTTTCTGCCTTTCTTGCATATATTTTGAGTGCAGAAGCAGAGCAATATGTAAAAAAAAATGTTCATAATTCTGACTTATTTGACTCATTAACAGAGAGAAGTGGTAATTGTGAAACATTTATGTCCGAATTATTGGAAAGCCAAGTCAGAAGATTGAGAACCAAATGAAAAATATTAAAAAAGGCCAGAGCTCCAAAAAATTATGTACGGTAATAATCAAAATTGACAGATTTCTAAATCTCCATGGTGCAACAATTCGGGAAAGCTAAGCTATTCCTATTCTTAAATATTCTCAATTGTGGCTTATCAAAAAGGGCCACTAATTATTATTATATATTTACTTTGCAAATTTCACCTTCAACCAACCACCTGATCTGGCGTAAACCCAAAGAATTGGCCAGGATGAAGATGAGTTGATGGACTTTTGTGAACTTGTGTTGAAATTCTGCAGAGAAAATATAATGGTGCCCAGTCCTGACATAACGACCTGTCATTACTACCGTCTGTTAGTATTTTTGTGGGTCGTCAACACTACTATGACCCCTCCCACTCTCACAATAACTAGACCCCGTCTTAATCCTAAAAGAACAAAAAACATTGCAGCCATAAACTACATTTGCCGTTTCTATTGTGTCTTGTGAGAAGGAGTGAAGCCTTATCGAGTGTAAATTATTTTAGGTTTTGTAAATGCGTCAAATAAAACCGGGTCGTGGCGCATTTTCGTCGCGGTCACCATTTCGCGGGAAAAACTGGCGGAAGGATCCCAGACAGAGTGATGCGGCCCGCTTAAATAAGCAGCTGCAGAACGCGCAGTTGCTAGTATCACGCTGCTTTTAAGGCGCTGTGGGTCGTCCAGTCCAAGTCGCGTCTGTACGTATGCTTCATTACGTACCCACTACGCTGAGCTTTACGACGCCCTCCGTGGAAGGATTTAATGTCACAGCCGTCGTGGAATAACTTTCCTGCACGTTGTTTTTTAGCACCTCCGTTCGCCCACTGTGTAAAATCTGAAAGGTAAGGATGAGTGAGGATCTGCAGAGTTGTCATTGCGAAAGCGGGGGTTCCCCCTCCGGCTTTGGTACTTATTTTACTAACTGGTTCTAGTTTCTGCATGCACCTGCTGCAGCAGCACCTGTGCATGCATGCAACGCGTGCACTCGCACACACACAGGAATTATTGTGGAGTGACCATGTGATGTTGCACACACTCTTGTAGGATCGGAGCCAAACAGCTGTTTGCTGCTACAAACCTAACCTGTGTTTTGCTCTTCTTCTTCCGCCAGCTTCGCAATAAGGAGAGCCCCATAACAGGAATCATGCCGCTGAATTCAGTTTTGGCGAATAAGAATTACGATTACGACTACGACTCCCTGCAGCCCTTTTTCTACTATGACAACGAGGAGGAGGACTTCTACCCGGAGCAGCCGCAACCTCCGGCGCCGAGCGAAGACATCTGGAAGAAATTCGAGCTCCTCCCGACCCCTCCCCTCTCCCCGAGCCGCCGGCCGTCCCTGTCCAGTCTCTTCCCCTCCACCGCCGACCAGCTGGAGATGGTCACCGAGTTCCTCGGCGACGACGTGGTCAACCAGAGCATCATCTGCGACGCAGACTACTCGCAGACCTTCCTCAAGTCCATCATCATCCAGGACTGCATGTGGAGCGGCTTCTCGGCGGCGGCCAAGCTGAAGAAGGTGGTATCGGAGCGACTGGCCTCGCTGCAAGCAGCGCGAAAAGACGCCGCTGCTGCAGCCGCTTCGGTGGATCCGGCTGCGGGTGCTGCGTGGAGGCTGAACAGCAGCTACCTGCAGGATCTCAACACGTCCGCGTCGGAGTGCATTGATCCGTCTGTGGTTTTTCCCTACCCGGTGGCGGAGACGCCCAAGCAGACTGCAGGGACAGTGCGCAGCAAGGATCTGGGGCTGGACACGCCGCCCAACAGCGGGAGCAGCAGCAGTTGTAGTGACTCAGGTAAGCTGAATGGGCGCTGCGCTAGAGGGGGCGCCAAAATGATGGCATTTTCTGTATTTAAGAGCAGTTTATGCAGTGAAACCCCCCCTGGAGGGTGACTGGAATGTGTCTGCATTCACCTCAGAAAGTACTTAGCTGGCCCCTGGGCATGCATCATGCAGACACACCCCTCTCCAGAGCAAGGCTGCTGATTTAAATTTGAAGAGTTGCATGTTGTGATTGATTTTTTTTTTTATTATTCTTTTTTGTGTAGAAGAAGAAGAAGATGATGATGAGGATGAAGAAGATCAGGAGGAGGAAGAGGAGGAAGAAGAAGATGAGGAAATCGACGTGGTCACCGTAGAGAAAAGGCACGCGGTGAAACGGTGCGACCCCAGCCCCCTGGAGAGCCGGCACGCAAGCCCACTGGTGCTAAAGAGATGCCACGTCTCCACTCACCAGCATAATTATGCCGCCCATCCATCCTTGAGGCACGAGCAGCCGGCTGTCAAGAGGCTGAAGCTGGAGAGCAGCAGCAGCAGCATCGCAGCAGCAGCAGCAGGAGGAGGAGGAGGGGGAGTGAGCGGAGGGAGCTCCAGCAGGGTCCTCAAACAAATCAGCAGCAACCGCAAGTGTTCGAGTCCGCGAACGTCTGACACCGAGGACTACGACAAGAGAAGGACTCACAACGTGCTGGAGCGCCAGAGGAGGAACGAGCTCAAGCTGAGCTTCTTCGCCCTGCGAGACGAGATCCCAGAGGTGGCCAACAACGAGAAGGCGGCCAAGGTGGTGATCCTGAAGAAGGCAACAGAGTGCATCTACAGCATGCAGTCAGACGAACAGAGACTTGTGTCACTCAAGGAGCAGCTGAGGAGGAAAAGTGAACTTTTAAAGCAGAGACTTGCACAGCTACAGGGTTCTCGTGTTTAAAAGATAACATTTAAGACTTGTTTTTCTTTTTTTTGTTATGAAAGTTCAAGAATTGATGTACATTTGTTGCATGCAGATGTTCGATGGGTTGAATTGTTTGGAATCTTTGATTTCAATGTTTAAACTGCCTCAACTGAAGTTATGGGTGGATAAAATATTTAAAAGTTTATTTTTATTAATAAAATGTTTAAAATGGGTCTGTCCTGTTCACAGACAGCTCAAAGTAAAATATACATTTTTATGTTTTGTAAATAGGTAATATTTCTTAAGAAAATGTATTTTTCAATTGCAAATGTCTGGGTGAGACTCACATTTTTTGTTTTGTTTTCTTTTGCAATATGTTCTTTGATCTCTTTTGAATTATAAAAAAATGTTTTCTTGAATTCGCCTCTTTTGTGTTTCACTAAACATCCAAGTGTAAACCAGAATGAAAAGAAGGTAGATCTGCATACAGGAGCCTTTATATCTGAGCTGGACAGATATTTGGGTGTGGTGATATTATTAAGGATACGCATGTGATCTTAATCTAAAGGGAACATTTCATAAAAGGTCAACCTGAAACAATCTGAATTGTTTTTCAGTTAAAATGTAAAACTTGATAACTTCTAAAACATTTTTGAGCAAGGAATCCAAAGTGTGAACTGCATGTGATAGGCTTAACATCTTTTTATTAAATACACAAAATTGTATAGAAATAGTGAAATTTTTTCTTAAATATTCCATAAAATTTTGTGCACACTTTTTGAAAATGTGCTCAGATTTTGTAACTTTAAGTAAGCATGTGTAAAACCCTTTTACAAGTTTAAATATTAAAATATTCTACAGAATATTTTAAAATAGCGTAAAAACAATAGATTGAAATTTTGATCAAATACTGCTCGAACTTATACAATATTTCCATTAAAAGTTGCAAATTTAGATTTACAAAAATCTTTCAAGCTGCATTAATCCCTACTAAAATCAGTAGAGTAATTCAGTTCTTATAGTTGATCAATAAAATAAAATTTTATGCCAGATTTTCACGTAGAAACGTAGGTTCCACCTGTACGTCACACCTGACTCTACGTCAGTCTATCCCTCGAGCTGTTTTTCCAGTCTCGCCGTGACGTCACGCGCCCTATCCCAGCTCACTCTGTGAGCGCGTGGTCCTGGTCGCGAGCACATGGAAGTGAGCTCGAGTTGAGACGCGTCTCTGACCATCACCATCGTGAAAACATTAGTAAAAAAAAAACCCGGAATATGACCACAAAGATGGAGCTTCAGGAGCTGAGACACAGCAGCGGGTTTTTAAACTAAATCTTCCTCTAAGATGCACGAGCAGGTAAAGCTGGTTTATCTTTCATGTCTACATCTTGTAAACTTCACATAAAGCGGTTTCTGGGAGCCTAGAGACCGCATGGAGGATTTTATAAACCGTGAATGTGACTCTCTACCTGCGTGAAGCGATTGTTCTCAGGAGGATTGTTGTGCTCGGCTTGCTCCGTCTCTATTGTCTGACCAACTCCTGGTAATGCTGCAGAGTTTGGAGCTCGGGCTCTTTTAAACATGCTGTTTTCAGATTTATTCCGTTTTTATGCTCGGGATGACATGATTTAACAAAGAGAAAAGCTGGTGCTGCTTTCAACCATGGCTTTGTTTCTGCTGTTACTGTACAGCACAGTTCAGGATCATAACAAAAGATAACAATAGGCATCAGTGAGGAAATGCACATGGGTCCTGAATCCTCAGGTTTTCTTCATGGGTCGCATAAACCTTCCATGCTGCAAGCACAGATCTTAGAAGGTGTATTTTTAAACCATTTGTTGGTGCCTATGTGCTGTAAAAAACAGTAAAACGGAATGGGGTGTAGCCTCAGTCAGACATGAGAGCAGGGGTGTCTCCAGAAAGTTTTAACATGGTGGCCAGATGGTGGTCTTGGTGCGGAGCTTCAAAACCAAAACCGCTGTAGAGGTGTTTCTATTATCTATAGGGAAGAATATGACATTAACCAATTAATTAAATAATTAATGTAGATGAATAAATTAATACATTTCCTACATTCTACAGTGGATCACCAATATTCGCAGAGATTATGGAGCACAGTCACCTGCAAATACCTAACATTCACAAATACTTGAGACCCTGTCTAAAAATGTTCATTAAACCCTAATTTAATAGTTCAAATAAATCAAAATTAGCTTAATTTGTATTAATAAGCGCTACACCTTAGGACTGTGACAGAAACTAAAATCCACAGTCTAATTTAACTCTACTCTTCTTGGTACAACCAATCAGCATCAAGGAAAAGAAATAGTACTCCTGTATTGGCTGCTTTGCAAACGCCAACCAATAGCGTGTCAACTAGCATTGCAGGAGTTCATTGTGTATTTAAAATGCTGTTGAGATTTTGTGTATCCTTCTCCTGACTGATGCCTTTGTACAGTGAGATCCTTTTGACCATATCTAACGTCTGCAAACTGACGGAAATGAACAAATGTCAGGAAAATCCTACTAGAACAGCTGAACTTTATCTACGTTTCTTTATATTCTCTATAATTGATAGCAGATGTTAACTCAAGAAAGCTGAAACGGGATAGAATTATTCTGAAATAAATTGTAGTTTATCGGTTACTTCAAGCTACTAAAGAAAGTTCCACAATCATCTGCATTCTCTCGAATGAGGTTTGGTCCAATGAAGCACCAATTTTAAATAAAAAGTTGCCATTTGAATGTTAAAAATCACACAGAAGCTATTATATCTTCCTCAGCGGCCACAACTGATGTACGTTTCAGCTAGCGCGATGCTAAAGCTCACAAAGAGAAGTGCGGACATTGGGATGATGCAAGATGTTTATCTGATGTTGTGCAGCCCTGCCTTGCAGCACACTGGAGAGCAGTAAGCTGTATTTTGGATGTAAAACAAGTAATATATTTTTCTATCCTGGTTACAACTGCCATTTCAAACCACATTTCTGTGGCCAAATTTTCAGCATATAACCAGGTCCTGCTCCACTAAAAATGCACTGAGGTTTAGCCCAGTTCTGTCAAACACTTAGGTAAAGTAAGGTAATTTTATTTATGTCACACTTTCAGCAACAAGGCAGTTCAAAGTATTTAATGTAACCTTCTTTCAATTGCCGATAAAAAACTAAATATATATATATATATGGCCAAAATCTTGATCAGTGTTACTGGTTTCTAAATCACAGGTTGGTTAAGGAGAAATAAACTGGAATCAGACAGTGAGTGGTTGAATTGTTCTTGCTGTACTGCAGGGCGAGTTTGAATTCCTATCAGATGTGTTAATTCCTCCACACATCATGATATAACCTTCTGTTTTTTACTGTAAAGCAGACAGTTTCTTATGCTAATTTGATTGTGTTCATCTATTTGAATAAATCCGTCCACTCCGCTTCCTAACTAATTTCTCTCGGTTTGTGTTATCTCTGCACACCTGATACTTTAGATTTTGAATCTTGCGTCAATCAGGCAACGATCAGCCTGGAGCGATCAAACAAGCTCTGTAGAGAGCTTGTTTGTTTGTTTGTTTTGTTTTTACCATGCCTTAACCTTTTGGTAGCTTAAACCAGTTTGTGTTGTTTCTAGTGTTTTCAGATATTAATATTAGAAAGCAGAGTGAAGGAAATGTTGGAAATTGTTTCTCTTTTAAAGCTTTGCAGTATATTGTCTTTGTTTTCTTTGCTTGTTTGTTTTCTGGGCTGCTTAAATTGCTTAATTAACACAACATGTGTTTGATGATGATCTCATGGTTTATAGATTTTGATTAGATAAGAATTATCCAGTAGCACATTTTCTTATGTTAAGTATTTAAACTGATTTGCATAGATCATCTTGTTCCAAGAAAAACAAAGAGTTAATTCCCTATTGTAAACATCCTGAATGTGCTTTTAGGAATCCCCAAACATTAGTATAAATAGTCAAAACCTCTATTTCCAAAGCTGCATCTGCACCAGATTTGGAAACAACTGTTGCATCAGAAATGGATTAAAACCTTTTTATTCTACAGCAGATTCACTCTTTGTGTCATCCAGATGGCCTTAAACGTGTCAACCGTCCTGTAGAGTTTTTCTTTATTGTAATTTAGCAAAACAAAGAGAGATTTAACAGATTGTCTTCAATATCCAACGACTCCATGGACACATAAAGAGCAAGAGCTTATTCAAAACTGAATATGGATCTTTGCAGTCAGAAGAAATTATTAAACTACAATAAAACAAACATACATTAAACATGGAAAAAGTACCAGAGTGGCTTATTTGTGTTGTTAGAAACTAAAAAATCTTGGAAGTTGTGGTTAATATATTAATAAATCTGCAACTTTCTATCTTATTTTACATTTAGAACATTGCAAATAAAAGTACAAGACCAAAACATCGGCAACAATCCTTAAAGTCCTGCTTATAATAAAAGTCTTGCAGATAGAAATATAAGATCTGCATGATTTCCAGGAAACGTTCAGGAAGCTGAATTCCTCGCCGCAGTGATACATACTTAGAGGCTCGAGGACACAGAGGTCTGCTCTTATGTAATCTGACGGTATTTTTTCCATCCTGGAAGCTGGAATAGATTAAAGCATCTGATCCTCCTTAAAACGTTGCTTGTCTGCCAGTTGGATCTTTTCGCTCATTTTGCAGCATCGTTTTTATAAAACAACGTCACGCCCTGCTTCGCCTCGTGTGCTATCTGTCTCTGTGTCGTCAGTCAGTCAGTGGGGATGAATCTGCTGCTCGCTGCCAGCTTCAAGTCTGGTTTGGGAATGTGAGGCTTTTCAGGAATATGCTGCCACGTGGTTTGGACGGAGGAGGTCAACATGCTCTGCAGCGGTTTTTAAGCATTTTGCAAAACATCTGTTTTTGAGCTGTCTAATTTAGTGCTTAGATGTTTATGGTCATTATTGTGCTGTATTTCAGGTGCATCTCAATAAATTAGAATATGTTTAACAAGTTTATTTCAGTAATGAAATGCAAAAAATGAAACTTAGATACATATAGTTATATATTTATTTATTAGCTTCTTAGAGCTAATTAAACTACAACACTCTGCTGCACTTTATATAGTATGAAAGCAATAATATTTTTTAAATATAGAAATTTGGTCCTATTGAAAAGTTAAATCCAGTTTATTTCTACAGCATATTTCAGCAACAAGGCAGTTCAAAGTGCTTTACATCATAAAAACACCACGATTATCAATTATGAAACAATAAATAAACATTACACTTTATTAAATATAAAAATCATCAGGCAAATATGTTGATCAATGTTCCATTTACTGCTAATCAAAGGCAACTATAAACCTGTGGGTTTTTAGCTGTGATTTAAAGGAGTTCAGTTTTTCAGCTGTTTTGCAGTTTTCTGGAAGTTTGTTCCAGATTTGTGCTGCTCAGAAGCTGAATCCTGCTTCTCCATGTTTGGTTCTGGTTCTGGGAATGCAGAGCAGACCAGAACCAGAATGTTGATACAACAGCAGCAGATATTTAATGTATTTTGGTGCTAAGCCATTCAGTGACTTGTAAACTAACAAACATATTTTAAAGTCTTTTCTCTGACCTACAGGAAGCCAGTGTAGTGACTTTAGAAATGTGATGTGCTCTATCTTCCTGGTTTTAGTGAGAATGCCAGCAGCAGCGTTCTGGATCAGCTGCAGCTGTCTGACTGATTTATTTTTTTTTTAGGTACTGGTGATGACAGTAATAAATTAGACTAAAGATAAACGCATGGATGAGTTTTTCTATATCTTGTTCTTCAGGTGATTGAAGTCCCACTTTGTAACTGTCTTTATGTGGCTCTGAAGTTTCAAGTCTTTATGAAGTATGTTTATATGCTGTACAGTATATACACTAATATACTGTTCATCAGAGCTGCTCATTATATATGAATTACTGCATGGATTAAAGTTGCTTTAATTGTGACCCTCAGCTTCTTTCCGTCGTTGGTTTTGGTATCTCATCTTCTTCTTGACAATACTCCATATGTTCTCTGTAAGGTGTAGGGTAGACTTTGATGGCCAAACACGATACTATGGACATTAAAAAATGGATTTTATGTGGTTTTGGCATATGTGTAGTTTACAACAGCATAGTAAATACATCAGCCATGACAGAGAGGAATGGCTATTGATTGTTGATGAGCTGCAATTACTTTTTTTTTTTATATAATGTTATTGGAAGCCAAAAAAGAACAGAAAACATCAGTGGGGTGTTCACTCACTCCATTGGACCAGAACCTAAAAGGGGAAGTTCAGTGTTTTGGTCCAACAGTACAGACAATCGCTCCTCAAAACTATTCAACTGGCTTCTGGTATTTGAGCAGTTGGGGCAGTTTTTCGCGTAACAAACACACCCCAGACATTCTGACAGTGGCTCTGCATGTAGAAGGGGGGAAAGGTTTGCCTGGGGGACAACATGAGGCGGAGAACAAAATGACACAATTTTTGTCACAAATAAAACAATGCTGCTGCTGGTGTGGTTCTCTAATGGTGGGACTACTTTGTCTTTGTCTTCAACTGACCTTGATGTAGCACCTTGCCGTTGTACTGGTGTAACACCACCATTTTTGGGATGGATTGAACCAAGCGTGACACACACATCCTAAAGCACGCACATTTCAGCACTAAGTACACTAGGAAAATACTATGAAATCCTTACTGGTTTGGCTCTCTCTCTTATTCTACACGTACCACAAACAAGGAACATATCTTAAATAAGAGTACACTAAGCCATTTATAAAACCTATCAGATGTATCCACTAATGACCTAAAAATGAAATATAAAAGTCCAGAGGATTCTACAGTACATTAATTTCGCGCAACAACAGTCTTCTCAGGGTTGCAGATTTTAGGAACACTTTAGCCTGAAGCACAGTAACAATTGAATGTCATGGATAACTGCAGAAGGCGTTGATTTAGAAAAAAAGCTAATTATCCCTAGCAAAATGAACAGAAGGTAGAGAGAAGCGTGTAACATGTCCCCCCTAAGGTCTGTACACACTCTGCAAACACGGAGAAATTTGTTCTTCTACTCAAGGTGGCATAAAAAGAGCAAAGTCCTTTCTGGCAGGACATTTCATTCTTCACAAGAACCCGAGTGCAGAACTCCTGGGAAGTCCTGCAGCATTTATTGGTAATAACTGCGCCCACTCGTAACATCTGACCAAACACACACTCGTCAAACAGAACAAAAGATAAAAGCTCTGAACACGGTTTGAGAATAAGCAAGAGCAGAGTGACATAGCAGATCTTTCGTGTAAACAAAATTGAGACCAAAGCAACTGACTGAAGACTTTTGTCATCCAGTTTTTGATAGAGAGGGAATGGAGAAAAACAATAAATTATGCAAATGTAAATCATTGTGCTTGTTTTAATTTACCATGCAATTAATTGATTTATTGCATTGCAACATGCCTAGCGACAAAATATTTAGATATCCTCTACAAAATAATCCACTAAAAAGGGCATTTTCTGCAAATATGCAGAAAATGCATATTTTCTGCATTTTTGCCCACAAAAATCAGATGCTGAACTGCAAATAGGCGGGGGTCCACTGTAAAACTCGACATGCTGGGTGTTTTTATCCTGTAACTGCTTGATCCTCTTCTTTTTGCTCCCTGCAAGAATCCTGACACAGCTCATGCCTCAGAATGACACGCAGCTTTAAACACACTGTGTTTGGTCTGAGTTTAGTCACAGTGAAGAGGAAACATGATCCCCTCAGACAGGAGCTCTGCGGTGCTGCTTAACAGGAATGAGGAGGGGGTGTAGACCGAAGGAGGACAAAATGAGAAATACGAGGTCCATCCCAGGTTGTCCGGGAGAGATGAGTCACAATCTGCAGCCGGCGTGTTGGATTTTCTCGCTGTCGGTCCAGTTCAGGCATGCAGGGAGGAGAACAGACACAAACTGTTTAACTGACCTACATTTTATGTTTATGTGTCCTGCCACTGTGCGAGCGTGAGGGCTGGTGGTTGAAATGAAACATGCCCGCACGTTTATTAGGCCACTTTCCATACTCCCTTATGGAGCTGACAGCGAAGGAGGAGCTCGAGACGGATGGAGCTCCTTTGTTGTTTTTATCCACATCAGTGAAAGGGTGACACCCACGTGTTGCAATGATGCCAAACATGATGAGAGAGTTTCAGAGCTCCTCCAGAGTGTTGATGTAAGATTAGATCCTAGGTGGAAGTTGTAAAAATTCCTGCTTGGTCAAAGTTCTTTCATATCTTCCGTTCTTTCGACACACTTTATGGCACCTGATGTGTTTGAAGGAGCGGCAGGGCTGCAGAGTAACAATAAAACCACTGTTCTAACAACAGAGGCTTGGACTGAAACTTTTTTATGCTCTTAACGGAGTTAGTGTTTATCCTCAATATATCTTAAATTTGTCAAATATCCAAAAATCTCCTTTCATATGTAGCTTTTTGGTAAATGGGATAGAAAGATTTCCTCTTTATAACCTATAAGAGTCAAATCTTTTTACCCGTGGATAGAAAAGAATAGAAATACTTTTTATTGTTCCACAGTGGGGAAATTCTGGTGCAATAGCTGCAAGGCATGTAAATTCACACAAATATAAAATATATAAAAACAGAATTACGGATAAGATACAGCACAGTTATGCCAAAATTACAACATAAAATACTGGGGAGTAATTAAAAGGTACAACTTTGTTCCAAAGGAATGTGCATCTGAAAAAATGTAGTGAAAAAAATTACAAATTGTGCTTGTATTTGTGTATTAAAAGCAGACTATTAACATAAAGCTTTTTAAACAACAGAGATGCACAAAAACCGGTAGGTATGTAAACACATTAATTTGTTGGGAGCAGTAATGGTTATAAAATCTATCAGTTGTTGGGAGGAAGGATCTACGATGACACTTCTTTGTTCACTTGGGATGCAGCAGTCTGTCACTGTAGGAGTTCTCCAGTGCAGCAACAGCTTCACACATGGGGTGGTAGACTGCCCTCTGCAGTCTAAAACACCTCAGCCTTCTCAGCAGGTAGAGTCTGCTGTGACCCTTCCTGTAAAAAGTGTAAAGAACCAAAGGCAGAGACAGAATTAGGAAGTTCAAACCATCTCTTCCGTCAATCATAATTTATTTATATGCATTTTCAGCCAAAAAATCAGGTAATTCAGAGTGCTGTGACATAACAAACAAGCAAAAACCATTACAAACAGCAGTTTATGATATTCCAGTTATTATTAATAACAGGCAACTCTGAACAAATGGGTTTATGACCTAGGAACTATGTGTTTCAGTGGTTTTCTGGAAAATAAAAACTGAATTCTGCTTCTCCGTGTTTGGTTTTGTTCCTGGAGCTGCAGAGTAGATGAGAAGGTTGATACAACAACAAATATTTAAAAGGCAAGTATGTCTTTTTAACCATGTGGTCTGACAGAAATTCAAAGGGGAACAGCAAAAGCAAATGATTTGGATTAGCAGAATTTGTCAACTGATGGTTTCATGTAGGACATGTTACTGTGGAAAATAATCTCTGCTGCCCAGATGTGTTAAAATGTCATGGTATTTATAAGATTTTCATACAGCAACAGTCTCCAGTCAGAAGCCTCTAAGATTTGTTGCAAGACTGACTGCTACCAGTCAGTCTTCAAAGACTCAAAACGACTCTTCGAAGATAATTAGAAGATGTGAGTTAGGACATTTAATTCCCCTTTTAGATAAAGAAAAAGTTGTAATGAATTAAGTTGAATTATATACATTAATATATTATTTAAAAGCTACACACAACACTGGTTAATTAATTGAGCTTAGAGGGCTTTTTATGGCTGAGTGGCTCTCTAGCTCAAACAAAAAAAAATGCAGAAAGTAGGCCTTAAAAATAAAATCTCAGATTTTTTCATGCCAAATTGAATTTCCAATTTTAATAAAAAAAATTTCTCGCTTTCTGATCTTAACTTCTCTGAGTTGACCTGAATTCAAACTACAAATAATTAGAGGCTGTAAAACTCGCTTCTCAAACCAGACAGGCCGGCCTTGGCTGACAACATTCTGAATGGAAACCCAAGGTGCATTGGTGAAAAAAATTAAGATTTTCCTAATATTAAATCTTCAGAAACAAAATATTAGGTTAATTGATTACAACAATTTATCAAAGGTGTTCAGAAACTAGACTAGCAAGAGTGTTTTCACACCAGACAGTTCGGTAGACTTGATTGGGGACCAAAATTGCAATATTTGTTACATTTTCAGCTGGTGTGGTTCGATGTCACACTGCACTGTGTCAAATGAAACAAACGCTTAGAAAAGCTGTTCCTCTCCTCACCTGAGGTGGCGCTGTATCACGACTAGGGCTGAAACGATTCCTCAAATGATTTGAGTACCTTGATTATTAAAATTCCTCGAGGAAAATTTATCTGCCTCAAAGCTTCGTTAAATTATGTTTCATTATCTAGCGCACTGTGTTCCGGCCGGATTATTATTTGTGGAGGGCAGCGCTCTTACTTCCGCCTCTGAGTTGTTGTGAAGTGCTAGCAGCATGCTGTTGAATTGTGCTGCGCTTTGTCAGGGTTTGGGGACAAATAAGGATTGTTGAATTTGGCGGCACAATGGTTGGAGTACGATATTTTTTGCACTGTCGGGACCACGTCATTACGGTTTGAGAGAGAGAGAGAGATCCGATTCCTCGATTAATCATATTCGATTACTAAAATATTCTTTTACAACAGCCCGAATCACAACCTTCTTAAAGAAGGAAACCTCAGAAGAAGTCACTGAAAGTGACTGCCTTCTTCACAAAATGTAAATAAAAATGGAATGGCGTTAGATTTTAGAAGTTGTAGGATTTTTCTTCAATCTTTAGCAAAAGACCACAAGCTACTTCTTTCTCTAGCGCAGAACTCATGAGTTTGTTTTTTTGCATTTACCCAGAATGCCCTGCGTTATAGTTCTCTTCCCGCATTTGAAGCTGTCTCTGGTCCACTTGGTATTCACATTTGTATTCAAACAATGGCAGTGTTCACTACAGCAGAATAGAGACAGAGGTTTTTAGATGGACCAGAGTTTGTTTTGTTTTTTTGTCGGCATCAGAGTTTGATCATGCATTCACAGCTTCTCTAACCATCCAGACTTTCTAGACAAACAAACCAGACTTCAATTAAGCTGACTCAACAGGGTGAGTCAGAGACCACCCCTGTTAAGTCACCTTAATAAAAACCACAGCAAAAGTCCAAGAACAAATCTTTGCCTAAAAATGAGAGAGCCTAAACAAATTTTGATCTGCAACATTGTAAGATTTCCTGAAGGTAATTTGAAGAAAGTATTTTCTTCTTCAAAAGAAGAAAAGACTGCTGTTAAGACACTTTTAAGAAGTCTTTTCCTTTTAAAGATTCTCCAAGTGACAAAGGTGTTTCCAGAAATCTCCACTATATTTTTTGCCTTCTGTTTATCGCCTTAAACCTCATGCTTGAGCCCCATGCAGGCTCAGTGATGTGCCTCATTTTTGACCGGCAGAGTCCCTGGAGTGGCTTTGATTGCCTTTTTACTCCCCTCCTTTGTAAGGCAATAGGAGAAAACTTCCCATCTGTGGGAATTGATACCTCTGCTGAATCATACAGTTGGAGCCCCTCCTTTTTTACTATCTTTGCTTGCACCCTGTCACCCCTTCAGCTCCTCCTCCACATTCAGCCTGTTTGGAGTGAGCAGGGGGGTGGACTCGTCTTATCTTACTTCTGGGGATGCAGGACATGTTGTGTTTGCCAACTGGGTTTAAGGGCATGTTCTGGTTGAAAATAGCACAGAGTTGCAAAAGTGTGAACATTTCTGGTTCTGTAGTGAAGATGTTTTAATACAAACCATTCTAGTGTTACTCTGGCTGTATTGTTTTGGTTAATTCTCCACCTGGAGGATGAATTTCTCCCCAAGTCTCAGGCAACCTTTAACAGATTTTCTTCTAGTATTGCCCAACTTTTCAGTCCCTGCTGAAGAAAAGCATCCCCACAGCATGATGCTCCCACCACCTTCACTTGAATTAGTATTAAATAGATACAGAGTTTGATAGGCATGTTTTAAAGATGTAGCTCATTTGCATTTTCCTAGTGCGAACCCAGATGGGATGAAAATGCATTTTCTATTATATTCCTAGAAAGCCCAGTGGCTAGTTAAGCAATGGCTGTAAATATTTTACCAGGACCCGTGCTTGTTGTGGACTGAATGTGCTTGAGTCACATAAATCCAGAGGCAAAAATGCCTGGCTTTTACCCAATTGTCTTTGCATTTAAACTCATTTAAACTTTGCTGTAATTGAAAGGAAAACTAGTTGCTCTCCTGAAAATGTGTTTTGTTCTTCTCTTTGTGCCTCAGATCATTCAACAGGTTTAAATATCAGACAAAGAGAATTAGAAAGAAAAGACAATTTTCTAATGATGACAAAATGGTAATGAAACCAATGGTTGTGCCATTAATAACAGGCAATGACTCTTTCATTTTTGCAGAAATGTTCCAATTGATCAATTTCTGAACATGAACAGCCTGTCCACAGGGTTTCAGTCTGGACTTTGAATAGGCCTCTCCTAAACCACAGTCACTGTAAAACAGAGTTTACCATCTATTCTTGTGATTATTTTGGTTAGCGAAGCTAGCATTACCAAACAACTGCCTTGATGCGTTTACCTTCCGGTAAGATGGAGGATTGGTTAACACAATATTCTCTATCTCATATAAGTCTGTACAAATAAATCCACTCAGTTTGAGTAACTCGACATAAAACCCTACAAACTTTGACGAGTGGTGATAGAAGCCCCAAAACCCACAAAACCCAGAAGAAAGCTAATAAATAGTCAATAAAAAAGTGACGAAGGTGAAGCTGAAAGTGACTCTTTAGAAAAAACGACCCACATCGAAAAGCTGAAAACTGAACTCGCTGACATTTTCAGCAAGTTCAGTTTTGGTTCTTTTACTCACTGGAAAAATATCAGATTTTTGACTTTATGAATGGCCGATCACTTTTTGATGCTGATCTAGTTGAAAATCTTTGGATTGGGGTCACAAACCGACTACGTTGAGCTTTTCTAATACAATAAATAATAACTTGAGTGAATGCAACTACTTAGTTCTTCACTAAACCAACTTTTATTTTAACAATGAAGAAATGTGTTTCTGTTTTATTGCCATAAGGTGCTATAATACTAGATTTTGTTACAACGATCTTCTGAGAACTTTGCTGGTAAAAACGTATCAGTTAGAAAATCCTCATTTTAGGGGCCCAGATGATCACAGCTGTAACATTAACTCCATGTAAGCACTACTTTATAACTGTTTATTTACCGCAATAAGCCTTTACGATGGGAAAGGTGTGCCAGCCTGGGCTCCTGGGGTCTCCTGCAGTCACAGCAGCTCCTAAAGCAAATGTTTATTTATTGGTGCTGTAAATGGCAGCTCATAAATCATTCGGCTCCTCCTGTGCAGCTTTTCTTTTTCTTTTTTCTCTTCTGGTTATCCATGGAGGACAGTTGTGAAAATAGTGATAGCGAGTGGCAGCCAACTGACGCCTCCAGGCTCTAATGGAGATACAGTGAGGGGAGGAGGAGAGTCTGATGCTGCTGACCTGTCAGTGCGAACCCAGCAGGCGCATCCTGGTCCTGATTAATGGTTCTGCATGTCTGCAGGGGAAAGGGCCCTTTCATTCCCATTCACTGTTTATTTGCTCACAACAGATGGGGGGCCCCCTGGGGCTCCTACCTCTCCTGCCTTTTGGTTTCAGGGTCTTTTATCTTTATCAGTGAGCATGTTCCTAGACAAAGATGTTTGATCTACAGGTGACCGCTGTTCTTCTTCACAAAGTCGCAGAACGCTCTAAAAACAGCAGCCCGGTTCTTCAGCATCCATGGGTCCGCAGTGTGGCAGGTTGAACCCACTTCCTGTGCTGCAGGGAGGGACGCTGACAGGGTGACACATCTGGTGGCATGTGCTCGTTAAATAGACGCCCAAATGGTAGCTTTTCAACCTAAAGGCCCTATTTAAGGGACTGCATTGAGGCTCTTTCCCTCCCGCTGCTCCTGTTGTTGAACGCTCATTATGTTACTAATGGAGAGACAGACAGACAGACAGAACTACAACAGGATGGAGAAGCTGCCAGAGTCAGGCAATATGCATGAAGGTAAACACATGAAGAAGAAAAAGGAGAAGTAAGTGCAATATTCCTGGATCCATCTGTGTTGGTCCCACTGAGCCAGGGATGGGTACCGAAATCGATACTTTTACAAGTACCAACCGAATTCTGTCAGTACTACCGAGTACCTATTCACGTAAAATCAAAAGGCAACATGTTTTGGCACCTAAACGGCATCATTGTGACAGTATGGACGAAGAGTGGGGGATTTTCCATGCTTGTCCTGAATGCAAGAGCGTAATGATGTCAGCAGCCGCTATGTCAGTAAACAAAGCATGGCCAATGGAAAACGCTCAAAGGTACGGCTCTACTTTTCAAAAATGCGGTACGTATTACGCTTGTTGCAATATTAGCGACATGAAGTACAAGACCAGCAGTGGAAACACAATTTTAGAGAGCAAATGGTTAAGCACAAGATTTTTCTTAACGCTGAAGAATGCGCAATTTGATTTTGACAGCCGCAGATCTACAACTCCTGCATTAGCTGCCATTAGCACGCCTCCATCTGTCAAGTCACCTCATTTGTAAAATAGAATGCCTTTTTGCTTATTTGATTTAAACTTATTTGCCTTCCACGGACCTCCATCACAGTTTTTCTTACAGGGGAAATGACAAATAGGAATATATGGAACTGGATTTTAATTTGTGCAATAAGACAAAACACTGCATTAGTTGTTCTGAAGAGTTTTCACTTTAAATAGCTGTGATGTTACAATACAAAGAGTTGGATTTTGTATTGATATATTTGTTAAATATAACAAATATATTGAGAAATAAATATGTTAAATAAAATAAAATAGTTCAAAAGGAATGAAAATTGGTACCATTGAGTACCAATACTGATTCCCAGGTAGCGGATATTGGTACCAAATCGATTCAAATGTCAGAGGTACCCATCCCTACACAGAGCAGAGCCTTGAAGGATCTGAACTGATGGAGCTTCTCCAACATGCTGCCACTATGAGCGACACAGTTCTAGATTCGTTATTCATTATTACACCAGTTCAGGCCAAGGATGCTCATCACTTAGATAAACTTTTTTCAGGTTTCATTTGTGCTGAAATTGCTCTCCAGATGCAGTAAAACATGTGCAGTACATCCTGTTATCATTCGCAGTCCCTCCAGCCGTATAGTTCTGTACAGTGCGACGTCTTTATGAGCCAGATTGTGAATCTAATCAGCGCTTTGTGCCAAACGAGACAAATGCAGCACCAGACTGAGAAATGCCTCATCCCAGAAGCCTCTGTGCTCCGCCGGGTTCCTGGGAGCCTTTCATCCGCAGAACAGATTGTGTTCCCTTCATGAGGAATTCCACATCTTACTTGGATGGAGAGAACAGTTTTACGCTCTCTGTTAATTGTTACATATGTACAAATTGAATCTATTGTTCAGCCGATGGGGGATTTTCAGTTTTTAACATGTCTTATCCTCCTCTTCCTCTGTTGTGGTGATGTTGGACAATGTTTCCTCTTCCTGCTGATGGCTGTTGTTCTTTTCACTATCAGGCAGAAACAGGACGGGGAATTTCTAGCTGCTGCTGATTTATCTCAGATTAGATTTAGCTCCTTTAGCATGAGATTGCTGCAGTGTATCGTATAGTGGGAAGCCCATTTGACTGATGGGTGTAAAAACTCCTTGATGTTTTATAGCTTTACATACACATGATGTACAGAAAGCATTTTGACATGTGGTGACATTTTTTAACTGATTTCTTCCTCCAGCCTTTTTCCTGAGATGGTTTGAAAAGCAGAAAAATACTTTGGAGAAAAGTGGATATCTGTCTGTGTTTTTGAAAAGTGTTTAAATCTCTGCAAGTTTTTCACATTTTATTCTTTTAAGGCCACAAAATCTGACTCAGAATCTGGAGGGAGCTAAAGATTAGGGTAATGGCAATGAGCTCTTTCAAAAGCTTATCACTAATAACATAAAAATCAACATTCCAGTAGAAACATGCAGAAACTTGATCAGGAGGGCTGCAATGCTATGAATATTTCTCCATTGATTACTCAAATGTGTTTAAATAATCGTCCATATTCTATTTTTGAAATAAAATGTAAATAAAAGTGATTAAAAAATTATTTTACATAGTTTTATCTTTTGAGAAATGCCTCTTGTTTCATGTTGAAAACAAACTTCTTGTTTGAACAAAAAATTATATTAAAGTCAAATAATTTTTAATTTTACAGTGTAACCGAGACCAGAGCCAGTCGTCCTTTTGGGTCATTTACTGCAGGTTTTCCCTCTCTCTCTACTTCCATCGTTCCTGTCAAGAACATATGAAATACCATGAATCATTTTCTATCAAATTTACAATTATGCACTACTTTGTTTTAGTCCATCACATAAAATCCCAGAGAAATGCATCCAACTTTCTTCCCCTGTAAGCAGATTAGATATTGGAGAAAACGAGAGGAATCAGCTCATTTCTGGTTCAGTTTCTTTTTTTCCACTTTCTCTCAAATGTCATCAAGTTTGTATCCTGCTGGCTTTTATGCAGCTCTGCTTCTAAATGAATGAATGAATGCTGAATTTACAAAATTGCTTCAATTTGCATGTGTCTCCGGTTAATAGTTTGTAAATTCTCTCGTTTTGGATTGGTTGAATAGTTATTAAAATACGTTTAACGGCAGTTTAGTGGCCGCCTCGTTGTTCTGTGATGATGTGTGTTCTCTCAGCTGTTGTCTTTGTCTAAAACGCTCTTCACATGGCGATCCAGCCCACCTCTGTTTAATCTCTTTTGGGCCTGAGCCATTTCTAAACGCACAGATTGCCTCTTTTCACAAAGACCGCATTGTCAGCAGGGTTGTGATGCTGCGCCGAGCTCCTGCCCCGGCGGACCCCCGGGTCTCTGAGCCCTGCCATGTCCTGAAAAGGAGGTCGAACCTGCAGGAAGGGAACGCCATCGCAAAGTGGCCTGGTGCTCATCATGTCGTCATGTTTTGCCTGAAACTTTTTTTTTTTCCCCCTCAAAAAAAAAAATTGCTCTGTTGAGTGAGTTCAGCTTTATCGTTAGGCAAGCAAAGGCTGACGTGTAAATATTTAGCCTTCCTTGTTTGAGAGGATTGAAAGGCGCATGGAGAAATGAAAGGGACGGAGACCCTTCAACTTTTATAACCCGGATAAAACAAGCTGAATTAAAGTGTGCGCCTGGGCTTGGGCTTTCATTGATAAGAAGAAGCAATAATTCATCACAAACCAGTGTTTACTTCAAAAAGATAAAATGTTACCAAGTATTTTTGGTCTAGTTCTAGTGCAAGTATCTTAGTACACTTGAAATAAGCCAAAAAAAACTTACAAGTAACTTTTTAGCAAGATGTAGGAGCTTGTTTTAATTCCTTAATATTGATGAAAAAGTTAGATATAAGTAAAATAATCTGCCAGTGGAACTAGTGCTTCTTCATCCATATTAAATAAGATAAAGAAAAATTTCTTGCTGAAAATTTATCTGTATTTTAGTTTCGTCGTATTTCAGATGTTCTAAGATATTTACATTAGAAACTAGATTACAACTAATTACAGAAAGCTTTCTGGATCGTATAAACTCAAATTGTTGATCCTGAGATTAAATATCTGTAATGCAGGGTTGCCAGTGGAGCAGAGACTGCTACAGGCTGCTGGCTGTTGGGGACAAATGACCTGAATGAGTGGACTGCGAAGCATTTTTTGCTGAATAACTAGGCAACGTTCATCAGTATCGTCTTTCCAGGCAGACCTGTCACTAAGATCACGACCTTTTAAAAGCATTGGTGCTTCGTCAGAGCAGCAGTTATAAGACTTCCTCATTTCAACTGCTTTACTTAATTGGAAATTCCACATTAGATGGTGTTAATATTTCTTTTTTTGAGGGCTTTTCCTCAATATGTCAACAATAGAAGTTAAGGTATCGATTAGTGAATTAAGAAGGTCATTCATCTTGAGGTTCATACATCAGGTGTTACTTTGGTATGAAGTTCACTCTGAGACACTTTCAGGTATATTTATGTTTCCTTCTTTAATACATTGATCTTCTTCTGTTGCCTCGCAGCTACAAAATCTCTGCAAAACTACTCAGTAAAAGAAGATGGATCTTTACTCTTTAATGCACCATCCACAGCTGTTGGCACATCTGGATAAGGAGGGTAAATACCATGATAATAATAAAATTGTGCTTTTTTGCAGTTGCAAAATCTAATACCTTAATTTACATTTCATAGTAAATTTAAATGTATCTTGCTAATAGATCAAATTTTTTATTGTCTTGGTATATTAAACTCATAAGCCCGCAGCATCACAGATCCTCCTCTGTACTTATCAGCTGACATTTGTGGTGCTCTTACAGTTTATCCTCTTATCTTTTGAGCCAAATCCAGGACTCCAGTCGCACACGCAAACTAATTTCTAAATGTCATCGGTGGCTGTTTAACAAAGGTCAACAGACACACATTAGGCCTGCAAAGTTTTCTAAATCGGTCAGAGATGGTGAACGGTGGACGCTTCCTTAAATTTCTGTAGGTGTTTGCATGCTGCAGTCACACAGAGAGAGTTGAGAATACGACTGGTCAGATAAATGTTGGGGATGTAGCATGGATGAGGAGAGAAAATATTAAAAAGTTGAGGCCTGAACCGTCCAAAAATACTAACTCTGACACAAAGCCATGAAACGAGTTGATGATCCAGTTAATGTTGCCAGAGAAAAACGTATCTTCACTAAGTTCAAGTCCAAAATAAGTCTTTGTAAGAAAAATGTCTTATAAGTAAAGAAATGTTCAGTTTGAGAATCTGTTTTCAGTAAGGAACTTATATTCCTAGAGGTTCTGCTTGTAGTAAAGAACTTTACGTTCAGATTGTTAATCATTCAGTCAATAATGTCTTTTTTACAGTAATTTAAAAAAAAGGGACTGCTGCGGGGGGAGAAACCCATAAAAATGCAGTACAGCTAATTTCTGTTCTGGTGCATCTAAGGAAAGACAATAGGTCCACCAGTGCAACCAGTACCACAAGTTATCCAAGCCTTGCTGAGAAGTTGATAAAACTCCACGTTTGCATTTCTAAGCAGGACAGAGAATGTTTTTTCTTCGTCTCTCTACAACCAGTTAGTGTCTAATGGTTCTAATGGAGAGTCGATGGCCCCAAAATACCAATTTCTGCTGCAGTTTTCTGAGAGTGAGCTTCGGGTTTTTCCTTTTTCCGTTACCGCCATCCTCCGGTCTGTGCGTGGGATTAAGATAAATATGGGTTCTGGTCCAAACTTGTTGCCAGTGGCTCAGACAAATAGGCATGTGTGCCACATTATAGGTAAACCCCAGTGGAAGGGAGAGTCATTAATTATTAATTAATAGTGTTTATATTGCTACTCCGTTGAAGAGCCAGTTAAAATGAATATTTCTTATTGACAGATTTATTCTAAGCTTTATCAAAGATTAGATTTTTCTTAATTTCTCAGATTATGGTTCAGGTTTACTCATCTTTACCACAAATACCTGTAATTATTTTTATAGTAAAGGTAAAAAATGTTTCCTTTTACTCTGTTTGGATCTTTTCTCCTATAAAAGACGAGGGAAGACGTCAAATTAAATTTTAATGCTGGCTTTTCATGATAATAGCGTCATTCTTACAACAGGAAACAAACACTGCGCCGCCAGACGGCTGATGAGAAGGCTTGTTGTTCCTTTATTGGATTTGTGCGGGAAGTTTCTTAATGACTGGATGTGGACATAAAAGGAGAGCGAAGCGTGAGGAATTCAGCGAATGCCGAAGAGAACAGTTCGTCTTACATCGCCGTTAGCTAATATGACAGATTTCCACAGGAATTGTGTGTTTTACAACAATTTCACACAAATATGTTCATTTCCAGAGGAAGTCGGTACTGAATAGCGCCAGTGGTTCAACAAGTTATCAGCACTTAGTGACTCAGAATCACACTTTTGGTGTTAAAGGTTCATTTGATTGTTTTTTTTTTTTTTTATGTAATCAGCTAACATCCGGATTTGCTATAAAAATAAATGGGTAAATTCAAAAACCCTCATTTAGGCATGAAAAAAAGAAGGAAATAAATTTTTTAAACATCTATTTGTCAGAGTTTTCCATACAATATGCGTTAATAATGTAATGTATGTGTGTTATAAATATATAAATAATGCTATATATCGTGTTAAAAGAAAAGATCTAGATTTAAATGGCCTTGTGTGTTACTGTTTTAATTTTATTTTTTTTTACTAAAACTAGGTTTTTAGAAATACTCTGTCTTTTAAGCACTCCACTGAAACTGGAAATCGCTAAACTTGAATATTCTTTACTCAGTTACACCTTCTACTCCCTGTGACCTGGAAGCTCTTAGGTTCAATGCATTTACTAGTAGTAAAAAAAAGCGCATTTTGAGTTTCGGGTCACTGTTGGTGGGCAGATCAACCGACTGTCTCATTTCTCTTTTCTTTGACCTCAGTTTTGTTCTCAGGAAAGATTTACTTTTCAGCTCCAGGAATTGAAATTACTTGTTAAAGATAATTGGATAAATAAATAATAATGTAACTCTACACCTTCTTATTTTAAATCTTCAACTTGGGTGGGATTCCTGATCTGCGTAACAAAGAGTGTGGAGGAGAAGACCAGTGACTCTTCTTGAGTTTCAACTTCTGAGCTTTGTATCTGAGAGGACGCAAAGCTGAGAAAGACACACTGAGGAGGAGTAGATAACGTTTCAGGAGTAGTTTTTGCATAACTAACGTGAGTTGCAAGCTGATCACATCAGATCTCTGTGAAGTTATGTCTCAGGTTGTGTCAGTGTTTAAAACCCAAAAGATAAATTTTCCTTGGGGGCGTCCCAAACATCTTCATCACTTTGCAAATCGACTTAAAGAACCGAACAAGTATATCACAGTTGCCTATTTATTAAGTTAAGCTGTCAGGTTGTAAGGAAATTAAATGCATATCCGTTTACAGATTTATGCTAGAAAAAGAAAAACAACAACACTACCATGCATGCATTATTCATATCCTGTCGTCCACACAGAAATATACAACCGTGGTCACTATTTCACTTTCACTGGATGCAGCTCATGTGTCAAAGCTTTTCATTATGAGGAAGCTGAGAGGTGCAGCCAACGAATGAGATGAACTTTAAATCGCTTTACTGTAGTTTCACTGAAGGTTTGATGGTTGGTAAAAATATACATTCATAAATATCTGATGCTTAAAAAATGATTCAATGCATAATACGGTTGTTTTTAATTGATGCTTGTTTCAGTGTCTTGCAAAAATATTTGCAGCCCTTGGAAGTTTTTCACATTTTGTCAGGTTAAAACTGTAATTTATTGTATTTTTATTAGCATTTTATGAGAGAAACCAACACAAAGTAGTGCATAATGGTCAAAAAGGAAGAAAATGATGCATGGTTTTCATTGTTCTTATGAAAAAACAATCTGAAAAGATTGCTGGTATTTGTACTCTGCCTCATTTACTCTGATACCCCCCACCCCCACCCCGCCCCCAAATAAAATCTGATTCAACCAATAACCTTCAGAAGTCACCTGATCTCTAACCTGTGGATTTATTCTCAGTATAAATCCAGATGTTTAGTAAAATCCTCAGTGGCTTGTTAGAACAAAATATTGGATAATAAAAACATGACAACAAAGGAACACAGTAGATAATTCAGACAAATTTGTGGAGAAGTGTCGGGTAATAAAACATTATATCAACACTGCAAACATTCACCTTTCAAAAACGAGAAAGAAAAGTACAAACAGTGTACAGCTCTCGAAAAAAATTACAAGACCACTTCAAAATGATCAGTTTCTCTGATTTTACTATTTATATATACGTATATATTTTTATAGGTATATGTTTGAGTAAAATGAACATTCTTCTTTTATTCTATGAACAAGTCTCCGAAATTCCGAGCAAAAATTTTGTATTTATTTCCAGAAAATGAGAAATGGTTAAAATAACAAAAAAGATGCAGTGCTTTCAGACCTCAAATAGTGCAAAGAGAACAAGTTCATATTCATTTACAAATAATAATGCTAATGTTTTAAATCAGGAAGAGTTCAGAATCAATATTTGGTGGAAAAACCATGAGGTTTTCAATGGGGTTCAGTGCAGTGGGCTCTTCATTTTTATATATATTGCTGAAAATAAAATAAAACTCTACCAACAGAACAAGAATATGTCACTTGTCAAGACTTTCCAAAACAATCTTATGTCTAACCTTGATAAACTCGTAAATACCTTAGTATATTTTCACTTAAAACAACCCAATTTTAGTATTTGTGGTTACAACAAATAAAGTATGTGAGAAGAAAATGTTTTAAATGTACATATTTATACCTCATATTTATATTTGCAAAAAATAAAATAAAACAATGATTTATTTTCCTTCCACTTTACGATCATTTACCACTTAGTGTTGTCTTTTGCAGCCAAACTCTTCTTCTTGCCAGGCACTGTAAGTTCTGGAGTCTGAATGCTCCAGCTTCTATTATATCCTTTATTTTTTTCTTCTTGATGCTATGGAGGGAGGGAAAAAAACCGAAAGAGGAGTGACCATTCATTCTGGATCTGCACCTGTTGAGCAGTGCGTAAGTCTTTCCTTTTTTTACGTCTTGGATTTACGACCTTCAGCTGGAGAGCCGACCTTTCGCTCGGCCTCCGCGGCAGAGCGGCAGCAGCTGTGGTGACTTCGTGTAAAAAAGACGACGAGAGGGCGCTCCACTTCCCTCTGCGCCTTGAACCTGATTGCGGCGCCAGTTGACACGGCCGGGTTCAAGTTTGTTAAAAAAACATTTTTTTCAGAGAGAAAACTCAAAAAAGACACTTTTAGTTTCTCCTCATGGCCTCATCTGTTGCCATTCATAAGCCTGAAAGCGAGGCCGGAAAAGACCTTTGGAATATCCCCAGTTTTTCATATGTGTGGTCCTTGGCAGCAGAAAATGGAGTTTTTATAGGGCAAGCAGCTGCGTAAGGAGAAACATTAGCAATGCTGACTCACTACAAAGAATAGCTCAAACGTCTTGAGCCAATTTATTTCTGGTTTGGACGTGAAAGAATCTTGCAGGCATTTCCACAGGATAACAGTGTTTAAGTGGGAGGATACATTTTTGATTTCTGAAGGAGCCTTGAGGCTCTCCTAGGAGCAAGCTGTCTGTCAGAAATACAGATCTCACAGACAGATCTGTAAGAGTTGTGGCTAATGACGCCGCAGCTCTTAAGAAATTTCTTGAACTCAGAATGACTAAATGGTAAGGGTCCCGTGCTGCATTGAGGAAACGTTTTCTGACGTAAGCTCTGGAACAATCCAGGTCTGAGTTTTGACCTTCCTCCTGGATTGTTTGCACCGACTTGTGCCGCCATGATTCTCATCTCGTCCTGAGAGGTTTTTGGGGTAATGAGCTTGTTGCCGATGAAAGATGGGTCACAGATCACGCCAGCATCAGCAGTGCCTGCGGATTCCTGCCGGTTCACGTTACAGCTGAGATAAGAAGCAGCTGGAGCAGCTTGGCTTGGGCGGCAGAAACGGGATGCTGTTTCATTCAGCTGGTTAGAAGCAGATCCAACCGATCTTTCATGACCCATTAACCCACTGAAGTGGATTTGTCAGGGTGCGGGAGAGCTTTCTGAAAGGCTATTGAGGTCTGAGCCAGTTAAACGTGCTAAAGTTGTCTTTTTTTCTATGTTCAGACCAGATTAAGCAATGAGCTTTTTTCAGGGCAGGCTTATAAATCTTTTCTTTCTTCTTTATGTAACAAAAGTTGTTTAGATGTTGGCTGCGATTACAAGACAACCAAGAATCAACCTGCCCTCATGCCAAGCCTTGATCTGGTAGTACAAGTCCACTCTTTACTTGCAAAAGTTCAGGGTTTTTTGTGTGACCCCACATGTGTTCAGTCAGATTTAGCTCTGAGCTTTGACTAGGCCATTCCTACAATTTAGCATTTTCCAAATTACTTTAATAATTTGGATGCAATACTATCCAAGGAAATCCCTCTTCATCGTCAGCTTCATAGCAGATAAACAGTCTTGGTGAAAGTGGGTTGATGATTGGAGCTGTTCATAGTATCAACCCAGTTCCATCCGAGCAAAAATAAACCCACCATGATGCTGCCACCACCTAGTTTCATGGTGATGGCTGGATCAGAAGATGCTCAATGTCTCCACTGTCGCTCTAAAGTTTGACCAGTAAAGATGAACTTTGGCGTCAAACTACATTCCACTGAAGAGAAGGTTTTCATGATCATTCCTATTATAGTTTGTTAATCTCTTAATATAAATGAAATTGTTGTCCTTTGATAAAACTATGAAATAAACATTTTACAGCAGGTAATTCTTAAAGTTGATCTTTCTTTTTTTGTTTTTCTAAGGATTATGTTGTGGTTACATTTTACAAAATGGCTCCTCAGGTTGTGAAAGTTGGTGACCTTGGTCTGGACAAGGTCCAGAATTCAGAATATTGAATGTAAAATATTGAATGTAAAACAAACACAAGAGTTTGACTAAAAATCCTGCAGCTCCTTTAGTGTCAGGGTCTAAGCATTGCTAACTACTCATCTGTGCATTTATCTTTAGTCGCATTGATTACTGCAACAATGTCTTAACAGGTCTGCCTGAAAAATAAATAAGAAAGATACAGTAGATCTAGAATGCTGCTGCTGCAATCTGACTAAAACCAGGAAGATAGGGCACGTAACCCTAGTTCTGAAGCCGTTGTATCAACCTTCCAGACCTCTCAGGTCGTCTGGTTCTGGTCTGCTCTGAAGAACCAGAACCAAACATAGAGAAGCAACATTCAGCTTCTGTTGACCACAAATCTGGAAAAAAAACTTCTAGAAAACTGCAAAAGAGTTGAAAAGTTGAATTCCTTTAAATCCAGACTAAAAACCCACCTGTTTAGAGTTGCTTTGTTGGGAAAATAGATTCATTCTTGTCTGAATTTCAGCTTTTTATTACTTCTCTTTATTCTCCCACTGTGATGTAATGCTTCTTTTTTGTTTGATCATTGTGTTTTGTGTGGTTATCATTCATGTAAAGCAGTTTAAACTGCCTTGTTGCTGAAAAAGAAGTCTATCTTGACTTTTTGTTTCTTTATGAATTTTGCAAAAACGTTCAGTTTATATAATGTCATTGTTTTCCCATATTTTCTCCAATTAATGCTGGATCAACTGTCTTCACTGCGAGATGATTTAATGCGACACAGTAAGCCTGCATGAAGTGAAATTGTGATATTATTGTTGAATATTGCAACATTAAACCACATTTTCCTTGCTGTTTCTACCATCATGATGACTACCACTTTGCATAAAAGATATTCCACTTGGCTAGATATATTATTGGTATGCAGTGTGAATGTATGATATCTGAAGTATCTTAGTCTACCAAAACATCACACTTGCACTATTTTATACACTGAAATTATTTTAATTTTACATAAATTATAGACTTCTTTTTTTCTACCTTTCTTCTGACTGATAACTTGACAAGTCTCACCAAACTCTAGCTGAAAGATGCAAATATCTACAGCCTGGTTTGGTTTATTTTCTGTTTTTATCCCCCCCAAAAATCACAAATGCAATATAACTGTTAAAACAAAATTACTTAAATGTGTATATATTTGTAAGTATGTTCTTCCAGATTTGGTCTTTGGTTTAGTCTACACCACCCTGCAAACACATAAAATGTGTTCAAGCAGCTGAAGTTTAAACACAGAGCAATATGTTAGCAAATTATACAGAAAGTGACAGGAAGGGATGGAATGTATTTAGCCAGAATTTGGATCTTGCGATTAATTTGAGAGTAGTTAATTTGTCATGTTTACTTGTGATTATTATTATTATTATCAAAAGTAATTCTGATAGCAGTTTATATTTTCATTTTTCATTTTTGTAGACTTTTGTAGACTAAGAAGTCGTGATTTTCAGATTGACCAACTTACAAATATCAGGAAGATTCTTCTTGGACAACTTAACTTCATTTCAGATAAATCATTGATTAATTAAGAGTAAATACAAATGTATTTTTCCACAGTCTCCTTTTGCATTTAAATATCAGACATCTGTCTTTTTAACTAAATTATTTCAATATTCACTGTGTATTTCTTGACTTCAAGCATCCACTTAGTTTTTAAACAGGTTGTTTTTCTGTGTGTGAGAACAGTGAGAGTGTAGTAGGTGCAGATCCTATTACTCTGCTTCATTTCCTGTTGTACTTTTTTGATATTTATCCCTACTATTTGCTCGTTTAACCAAATGAACATCCATATTTCTTCCTGCTAATTTCTGGCTGTGGGATTGCAGTTTTCAGTGGAAGGCAGCCAACCAGTACCCTGCATGACCCGCTGCATTTGAGACAATGCCTCCCAGCAATATCAAACGATCAAGTGGCTGACCTGGTTTGTTCAGCAGCAGATGAAAATGGGATTTCCCACAGAGCTCTAGAGTCACACTGAGAAATGCCATCCAAGCACTCCTGCATGGCTCAGTGTGTTAGCAGCAGCTAGTTTGGTTTCCACTTATAAATAGCAGGGGCACGCTAGCGAAAGTGCTGGTTCAGATATGAGCGTGCAGCAGAGCCGGGACCCGGTCCAGTCGGGCCGCTGTGTAGAGGTTTATGTGATTCACAGCTGACGTTTCTGCCAGGCTCAGATACCAGACCTCTACAAATAGGGTGAGATCACTGGAAGAAGGAGAAGAGGAGGAGGAGGAGGAGGAAGTGGTACCAGTTTAGCCGTGTTGGTTGCTAACCTCACCCACATTCCTTCTCATACTCTGTCAGGCTCCTGGAAATAACACTTTCCCTGATATGACACGTGGCATCCCGGATTTCTGCTGCCACTTTTTACAGCTGCTCAGGAAATCAACTTTACAGCGAATGATGGGACAAGTTTGGAAATGTGACAGCAGGAGGAAGCATGTCTTCTGTCATTCGACCACTTCAGATGGACATTTTTAAGTGCTAATAGAACAGAAACGACTTTTAATGTCAGGCAAAGGGAAAATGTAGGTGTAACCGCAGCATCAGATTTTAAAGTGTAAAAAGTATGTAAAAAACAAGATTACTAGAAAATCCTGTGGAGTTATTAGAAATAAAAATGTCAGACTTGTAATCCAAGGGATGTGAAACTGAGTTGGATCACTTTTCCAAAAATGTGCATAATAAAATGTAATATAATTCGCAGTACAGTACACCAGTGAAGAAGAACAGATTGTTCAGTAACAGTGAAATATTTTTTTATGAGTAATAACAGAGCTGGTTGTGCAAGGGTTTTGCATCTCTAATTTCTACACTAAGAACAGAACCTAAAATTATTTTTCCCCAGTTATTTTTCTTCCTGATTCCTTGTTCTGCATGTTTCAATGACTTGACTGGATTCAAAAGCAACTTTAATAAGAAAATGAGTTTCTGATATCAACCCTATAACTTTAGAAATACTAGTGAGGCATCTTTTAATGCATCGATTTCACTGAATCATCACCTGCTGACAAAACCCCAAAGCCATCACCAGCTCTCTGTCATCACTTAGGTGAAGTCCCCAAGTGCCGCTGCAACCCACTTGAACATGAAACAGTTCAACACTTCCTATAACAGGTTTCTGCATATATTCCTGAGTGGCTTTCTGTAGCAGGCGTGCTGCCTTGAAGTGCAGGAAGTGGAGGAGCAGCAGCCTGAGAAGCTCCAGTTTGAGACACAGCTGTCCATTACGACGTCACCGCCTCCTCTTCAGGCGGTTTCCACCCCAGCTTTACAACCACTGAGACAAACTGACGTGGCTTTTACAACTTCCTAAAAGGAGCGAGTTCAATTAAGTACTCATCTTCTGCTTTATGTTTGAAAACTTGATAAGTAACCTCATCCAACCATAAAGATTATTGATTCTAAAATAGAAAACCGGGATTTTTTTAGTCATCCCTAAGCTTTACAAAGTAAGTAAATAAATAAATAAATAATTATGTCCATTTAATTCAGGTATACTTGTTCACTCTAGCAGCACAGCTCAATTTTTGAAAAATCCAACCTATTATTTGAGTAAATGAAACATACTATATTGTATAGGGGGTAAAATTAAGGTAGCTTAGGTGTGAAAGCAACTGAGTAACATGCCAAAAAAACATAATTTAGGTTGGATATCTTTTTTTAAGACATCAGCTCAGTGAAATAGTTTGTAAGTTTTATCTAAAGTCTTTATTTAAATCCTAATGGTCTTAAACGGGTCCAGAAATTTGAAAAACCAAACCTCTAATTCAGGTAAATTTGCCCAATGGGGCTGGAGAGGATACATAAAATGACTATCTTAGCCAAATGTCACTGAAGGATTTTTATAATGCATGTTTTACTGTAAGTTGATTATTTTCCAGGGACTTAAAGCTAATAAAACTCCTGATGTCTGGTTTTAAGTACGGTGGAGGAGCAAGGATGCTGTGGGCTTGTCTTCTACTTGAGACAATTTCAAGCAAAAATCTGATGGACCCTTTATATGCTAAGACATGTGACAGCAGGAACAGAATAAACTGTACCGCTAGTCATTCTGTAAAATTCAGTTATTTTTTTACACAAAATTTTCAGTGAGAATTCATCCAGTAAAAGAATAATTCATAAAATTTTTTATGCAGTGTTGATTTGGACAAACTTGCCAAAAACTTTGTCCAAATAAATGTTTCGTGGGGCATGTCTGAAATCTCAACTAAAACAAAATTTAAAAAATGATTTCTTTATTATTGAAATGTTTAGTGAGTGTGAAATTGTAATTTCTTGTCTTCAACTAAATAATTCCCCTTTGACATTTCAGTTGAAATATTTGCAGACATTTTTTCAGATTTTTTTCTAAATGTTTTTAGCATTATATTTGATCATTGTGTTGTATAAGTGGATGTTAATGAACTGAAATCGATTTTCTCTCTGTTTTTGGTGAGGTGAAGACTTCTGCAACACTCAGCGTTTAAGAAGCAACTTTATTTTCAGATTAATACATGGCCAACATCATGGTCATTACAAATCACCAAACAGTTTGTGTTTAAATAAAATCACATAATACAGGAAATAATTAAATGACACATTCGCACATAAACAGACTGACCATTTAGTGAAAAAGTTGAACCTCTTCAAATTTAAAAAGGAAATCATCTTCCTTAAAACGAGACAAAGTTGCACAAGAAAATGCGGACTAGTCAAAGATACACATAGCAATCACAGGAAATATAATCAATATGTTACGGCCCCACCCCCTTTTTGTGAGGAGGGGAGTAACACGACAGTCACAATCATTTGACAGAGTCCAGGTGAATGTTGTAAAAAGGTGGGATTTATTGATAACGAAAATCCCGGAAGGCTCACACAAACTGTGGGGGAGAAAGGGGCGGTTAGGGGGGTGCCAAATCATAGAAAATAATAAAACAAAACAGGGCCTAACTACCGTCTGAGCTAAAGAAACAAAAGAAAACAAAAGCCCTGTTTATCTAATCTAACAAAAGTTTCCACCAAAACTTTACATGGGTGGCACCCACCTCCTTACCTAGTGTATCTAACAGAAAATACACCTACGTGATGAAATGTACAGGGTACCCCAAACTTACCTCGCCCTCTAACTCCCACCACAAACCTTCACACAAAGAGCAACAAGACATGCGTCAGGTGGTAACAAAGCCAGCCCCCCCCCTCCCCTGGCCTCTACCCAGCTGGGCTGCTTAAATAAGGCCTCCCTGCATGCTGATTGGCCCATAGTTGATGAGGATCAATCAGAGGAGATTGACACCACCTTTCCCTAGTACCTGTGAAGAAACAAAGGGGGAGGGGAAAAAGAAACAAACAGCCTGCCAGGCATGTAACAATATTATAAAATTATAAAATTTAATGAAAAACAAAAATACTAAATAGGACACATAGAGAAACTCATTAATAGATTCATCATTTATGTCTGCACTTTAAATAAAATATCCAAATTGCCGCTCTCGTTTTAACAAACATCACTGTTTTTGCTTACACCTTTTGTTGTTTTTATATTTATAAAACCTGTAAAAATGTGTTAAGAAAAGCAAAGCAAGCTGCTGAAGGCGGCTGGTTCTGTTCTGGGGACTTCTCTGGCACATCTGGAGATGATTGTGCAAAGAATGGTTCTTCACCAAATGAGACGTTTATGGAAAACCCTGAGCCTCCTCTTCATCACTGCCAAACAACAGCAAACTGTCTTCAGTCAGAGGCTTCTTTGGCTCTGCTGTGATACTGACTGTGACTGCTACCTTCTTGCATAATAGTTTAAATAAAGCTGCTGGGGCTCAGACCATGCAGCTTTGTATTGCGAGGATCTCCCAGTTCACATTTCAACACGTTATTGAGCAAGATGCTGAACTTTACGATGTTTCAGAGAAATGTGCTCAGTGGTTGTGTGAGTGATTAGTTCAGCTTTAGTCTAAGTTTGAACAGACATTTAAGAGCTTCAAAGAAATATTTATTTCTGCCCTTAAACATGAATGTTTGAGGTCATTAAATTTATTTTAAATTCAGATGAAGATAACCTACGTAAAAAACTGTTCAAGGGATGAGACAAAAAACTAACTCATTGTTTGACCTTTAACAATGCTTTTTACTCTAATTGGTAGAGTTGTTTTAATTCAGGCACATTGGACGTTTTCTAAGCATAAGCATCTAGTTTAAGATCATGGTCTTAAACAAGGTCTGGACTTTGACTAGGTCACTCCAAAGTATTTTTTCCCAGTAAATAGCAGGGTTGGACTTGCTCATATTCTTCGATCGTTCTGCAAAATTCAGCCAATGATTTAAGAAAATGTGCCCTGCGACAGACTGGCGACCTGTCCAGGGTGAACCCCGCCTCCCGCCTGGAACGTAGCTGGAGATGGGCACCAGCAACCCTCCCGACCCCATTGGGGACAAGGGTGAACAGACAATGGATGGATGGATGGATGTATTTAAGAAAATGCTTGACAGAACCATTAATTTTTCTCTCTACCAGAAACTCTTGAAGAACGTCATGTGATCTGTTCTTGAACGTCACCTCACACCTCACAAAACTCACCATCAAGTCCAACTTTGAATGCCTCAAAAAAACCGACAACTGTGCTTCAGAGTGGCCTAGTCGAAGTCCAGACCTATATGAGATGACGTAAAACCAATCTAGAAAGAAGAGCTGCTCAAAATTCCTCCACAGTGATGTAAAAACCTAATTCACAGTTGTAACAAAAGCTTGATATCAGCAGACACAATTAGCTGTTACATTTAGGGAGGCAGTATTGTTTTACTGAAAAGCCATGGTTTGGATGTGTTTTTTCTCTATAATTAATTAAATTCCCATCTGTAAATAACTTTTTACATTTACTTGGTTTATGCATGTAAGGGGGCAAAGACTTTTTCAAAGCACTGTAAATAAATAAATAATGTAATCACCAAAGTACTAAATGTAAGTTGATGTACTTTTCAAAACTATATTTATGAAATTGTAAAAGTATAAATATAAATCACTCAGTCTCAACCAATAGACTGAGTTCTTTTTAGCTGTCTCCTCTGATTTGTAGGCTGGTGGTTTGATCCTGACTTGTTTTATAGCAGTTTGGAGCTTTTGCTAACTGGCTAGCATCCTATCGGGACACATGCTCCAAAGATGAAACAACTAAAATGGCTGCAGTTGGTGCAAAGGATTGGCTAGCAACCAATACATTACTAGAGTGCTAATATTAATCTGTTTAAACCTGCAGTTCTGTGTTGTAGCAGTTTTAGTGGTCAAAATGCAGTGATTGAAGATATAACAATGGAGTGCCTGTGTACTGTTGTAGATTTTGTGCATACTTTCTTTTGCCACATGTCCTGTATCTTTCCCCGCTGTTTACTGAAAGCCAAATGCATTTCTAACGTTGATCAACTCATTGTGAAAGAGACATTGTGTTTGCATTAAGTGTTTCTCAGTGACCTGCTATGAGAGATGAAAGTTGGGTTTTTTTTCAGACAGTCATTTCAGGATATGTCTCCTTTTCTGTGTCTTGCAGGCAACGGCTGCTGCTGCTGGGGCCGCAGAAGCTCACCGCTGTGGATCCAATTAACTCACAATTGAGGATTTTGGACTAAATAGGAAAGATGCAAAGATGGAAGCAGACTGTGTTGGATTCAGTTTCACAGCATCTTTTAGAAGCATACGTGTACACACAAATGAGTTTTAATAGTACCTACTTCCCCTTTCTTTGACAGGACACAGATACACCCCTGACTGGGCCCCCCTGTGGTTCATTGAGTTTGGGAAGTACCTAGTAGTACAACTGCCACTGTTGCTCTTAAAGGGCCAGCAGGGTGTTTTATTTACCAGAAGTCATATTGTTGAATGTTTGAAACTTTTTAGCTTACATTTAGGTGTGTTGTGTATAACTGATGTGGTCATGAGGACTTTGATATTTGAGACCTGGAAATCAAGACGCGACTATATATGGACGCAAGTGAAAAAGGGGAGGGACTTGCTTTGCAGCCAATTCTAAACCTATGTACATTTTTAAAAAATTGCCTATTTACACCATTTTTGTAGCTCATTTTAGGCACTTGTTACTGTTAAATGTTGGAAAAAGGTGCACACTTTTATGAATAAAATTGTCAGTATAGCAGAATCATCATTGCTTTGTTTTTATGTTTGTATCCAGTTAATCAAGGAAGCCTGTGAAGTCACCTGAAGACCAGCTAGTGCTGCTTACAGGGGAAAACCTTTCACTCTACTTATGAGCCACTTGTACTTTTTAACAGATCATTTTACACCCACAAGACACCTTACTGCAGAATTTCAGTGTTGTTGTTTTTACATGTGATTAACAGCTGAGTCAGCGGCACCAATTCCCATCAACAAGATGTCTGATGAGATATTTTAAGATAAATGTGAAAGATGATCAATTTAGGGAAAAAGTGAGTGAAACAGAGCATGTACACCATCGAAAATGTTGAGGAAAAACATGCAGTAAAGCTGTTAGAGCCCGATAGAGGTTGCATGTTACGACTGTTGTTGACAGCATCGACTGCCTTATTGGTTTAAGTGTCTGGGTTTAGTGCACCACAAACCAAAAGTGGGTTATTTTCTCATGTCGTGAATCCTGAAAACACCCCAGTTATGTAATCTACACATTTGCCCGAACATTTCTGAGAATGTTTAAAATGAAACCGAAGGTAAAAGAATGAAAAACCGTAAGTTTGAGAACCGTAAAGCTGAAATAGTTATGCATGCACTGTTCTTCTGCACAACAGCGAATAAATAGCGATACAAAATCTTTCACTCTCAGTTTCAATCTTAAAATTTAATTGTCACGTTGACTTCCGTGGATTGTGTGCCTGAAGCGGTCTGTTTACAGGTGGAGGTCTGAGGGCTACCTGGGCAGCAGCTCCCCCTAGTGGTGAACATGGCAATCTAATTTCAACTTTACATAAGCAGGCGGAAAAAAAAATTAACAAGCAGAGATGCTTTGTGAACTTATTAAAGCTGTTAAAGAGGAGGGCAAGAACTAAATAACACGACTGGATACAGAGCTCCACTTGTTGATTTTTTTTTCACGCAAGCTAACTTCAGTACTGTAGCACAGCTAGCTTATACTGGAAGTTAGAAAAGTAGAAATGGGATTGTTTTTATGCCACTTTCTATATAGTAACAAGTAGAGTCAAATATGTTTATTAAAGATTGAGGTTTTAGACACCAGCATAAAAATATGTACTGTTAAGGAGTTTTAAGTTGCATATGGACAATTCAGAGAATTAAGAACTATTTCCCACTAGTAATAATTAGAAGAATGCATCCTGAATTGACTCACAACTTCTTTAGGAGAAATGATTGCCTTACAGTTTCTCTATTATATATTTGTTTGTATAACAGAAATGAGTAAAAAACAAAAAGCTGAAATTCAAAAGTTTATCTGCTTAGACAAGAAGTAGCCACCTTAAAACCAAATATCTGAACACTGGCTAGTTGTGATTGTTTTTCAGTTTCTGAAAGTTGTAAAATCTTTACATTTCATAATCTTTGAAAAACATATTTCCAAAGCACATTCTTATTTAATATTTTAAATGTAATTCTTCTTTTTCTTAGCTGGTATCACTTGTTTCATTCTGGGATTCGTTGGTCTGTCTGGGGAGTTCAGGTGTCACTGTGGTGTGGCAAAACTACAAATCGCATTATGCAAAGAAAAAAATGACTCATCTCAGAAATCATTTGTGTCAATAAATTCTGCTCTTCTCTATAAACCTAGAGAAGAATCTGGCTCCTTAAACCGAGTTACTGCCTTAAAACTGCAAGTTCAGACAATTAAAATCAAAACGTTATTGTTAAATTAGCCACTACTTTCCCCTTTATCATCAACAAGTGGGTAGGGTTTGCTTTGAAAACAGGGATTACAATTGGCTTAAACCTGTTGTTATTAAACTTAAAATATACTAAAGGTACTTTCATTTTTTAAATTGAACTCCCACTCCCTTTTCTTATCTCAAGTAAGTTAAGCATGAGTCATTGAAGTTTTAACTTAATTTCTGTAATTCATATAGGTCTTAAATTTAACACATAATGATATGAATAGTATTCAACTGAAACTGGGGAAAACCATGTCTTGTTTTGGTTTTAGCTCGAACATGTTAAAATGTTCAGCAAAGGAAAAATCCCCCTGAGTAACACTAATAAGAAACAAAACTGAAGAACATCAAAGTCAAGTTACAGATAAACAGGCTGAAAATTGACCTTCAAAACACAAATGTTTTAGAAGTTGCACTAGATTTAGATTTTAGGCTAAATGGTGCACAAATTAAAGCTAGGTCACAATAGCTAATATAAGCTAAGCTAACTTATCTAATCAAACAAAAACATGTAACTACCCCGGATGAATTTAATAATCATATGCTGCTAGTAATGTTTTAAGATCTTATGACATATTTTTTAAGTCAAAAAGTGGGAAAAAATATTATATTACTGGATGCATCATTAAGAATATTAATGCTAAACTAACTTAGCTTATCTAAAATACGTTAGCTTAGATAAATTATTGTAAGCGAACCTAGCTTAGATTATTAAGTAAACTCGTTTACATTTACTAGTTCCTAAAATCCGATTTGTAACATTTTGTGAAATTTGACAAGCTTGTTTTGTGTAAACTATTAGCATGGAGTTCTTATGCTAAAGTGACTTTTGATCACAGTTTATATCAAAGAGATTGAAGTTGTTCTTTAGTTGGTTTGTGGTCATTTGACTGTCAGGTATTCTTCAGGTTTGGCAGTACAGTACACCAGGTGTAAGCCATCTAATAGATTTTAAAAACCTTATCTTTGGCTAGCCTCCAGAAACTCTTAGATGTGGTCAGCTGAGCAAAGGAAAGCTCATTAGACTGGATATTGCTCCATGTCACTTTTTATCACGCTTTCTCTTGTACCTTGGTCCCTCCTTTGCATGCTTCAACTTTCTTTGGAAAACACTCACCCAGGGCACTTTTGCCTGTTCTGAGAAGACTCATGCGAACACACACTGTGCCAGGTCAAGCTTTTTGATTCTGACTTCTGCTCGCTTTCATGTTGGGATCAGGAGGTGCGGGAAGGAGGTTAAACAAACACAAAGCTCATTAAAATAAACCTCTGTCAACTCCCACTCTCTTTTTTTTTTCACTGCTGTACAGGAATGTGCTGTCAGGCGTCACAACCCACGCATAACTGCTGCAGGACTCCAGGTAATGAATGAACTGGGGATGTCCACCCAGTAAGCAGAGCACAAAGACAACTGGTAAAGGTTGGCTGAGTTTCCCACCACTATGACACCTCATCAGATAATATGCTGTTATATTTACTGACATGCCTTTTAAGAAATGTTCATATGTATTTCAGTCCTGACCTTTTAACTACCCATATAGATCTGTCTTAGTAAATCTTAAAAAGTTTGTGGAAAGTTGTGACATATGTAAATATCTTGGCTATGACGTAAGTGAACGTGTTTATGTCTAATTGGAAGTATTCCTCTAATCTTCTATGCAACATAGCTGAAGTCAACCATATTGGTTGAAGAGCATCTGTGAAAAATATTTTTCACATCTACTCATAAATTCTCAATTAGACTGAACTTTGACTGGGCCATTTGTTAACTCTTGCTGTTTATTGTTGTTGTCTTGTTGTCTCAAATCTTTTACAAATTCTAACATTTTTTCTTCCAGAACTTTCCCATCCCTGCTGAAGAAAAGCATCCCCACATGATGATGCTGTCACCTCCATCTGTGACTGTGGGGTGATGTGTTCAGAGTAGTGCAGAGTATTAGGTAAGATCTCCAAAACGTTTTCTTCCATAAGTTTGCTTTGTGTCCTTCATAAAAAACTTCACACAGGACTTGTTTGTTTTCTTTCACCAATAACTTTGTTATTGTCACTCTTTCATAAAGTTCAGATTTGTGGAACGCATGACTAATAATTGCCCTCTAAGCAGATTGCCCCATTCTGAGTACTGTATTTTATTTAGGGCTAACTGAGTTGAGGGGGCAGAATGCATATGTATGCTGCACTTTCTGGGGGATTTTTTTGTAATGTTTGTGAAACCATGTATCCTCTTAATTTCCATTTCACTCTTAGGCTTTCACCAAGTGGAGTGTATCTCATAAAACAGCAATAAAAAAACATTGACGTTTGAGGTGACAAAACATGGATTATTGACTCCATTGTTTTATAACCTGATAAACTTGCGAAAAGTTTAATGTTAGCTATGTTTCCCGAGGATTTTTCTAGCTTTTGTTTTTACTCTTAGGGTGAAGTAAAGGACAAAGGCATTTGCCAATAGATTTGATTTAATCCTCATTTTGTGACGCTTTTCACAAAGTTAATCTTTTCAAGTAAAATAACTACTTACTCTGTTACATTACCCCTGTAACCTTGGCTATCTACACTTTCCACCCTCATCTATTTCCTGCCTGAATCAGTTCAAAGGAATGCATCTAAACGATAATAACTTTCTTTATTGTCATCATTCAGGGTGTTTTACTTCAGGGAAACGTCTGACTTCATCGTTAGTGTTCACGCCCTCGGCCTTTTGATGTGACTGCTCTGTTTGTTCACCAGCGCCAGCGGTCTGCTCTCTCCCATTCAGCTATCGACTCACTTGTTAAACTCCCACCCGGCCACACACACACACACCCCGACGCACGCATGCATACACACATGCTGGTTGGGCTCCACCAGTGGCATTGTTTGCATTTAACACCAAGAGGTGAGAGGCGTTCAACCTCGTTTGCACATCACGTGTCACAGCCACTGCCTGCAGGGCTCAGATCAGGTGAGACTTCTCACCTGCTTTTTTTTTTGTGTTGATGATTTTTTTGTTTGTTTGTTTTTTCTGCTTTTATTAAGCTGTTTCTCATGAACACACACAGCCAGAGAAAATTTTCTGAATGATGTAATCTGCTTTTTCTCTACTCCACTATTCAAACATGCATTTCACAGTTTAAATCAATTGTTATTGATGCAGCTGGAAATGCGTCAATGCACCTTCTGTGTAATGTACAGAAAATGCAAAAAGTATGTTACCTTTAAGTATATCTGCAGCATTGTTTATCTTAAACAGTATATGGTATGAAACAACTTACCCGTATTGGGATTTGTATATGTTTTGGCATGCAGACAGAGCCTAAAGGATTTACTCACTGTCAGTAAGAATGTTGCTTAATATATTGTTTTATTTGCCAGTTTTCTTCTGCAACTTGTGGGAAACATTTTGCAGGATTTTATATACTGAACAGCAGTTAGTGGCTATTTTTATTAGCTAGCAGGATTTGCAGGAATGTATTCCTTACAGCATTCTACTGCACATAGAGCCTTGCAAATGAACCTATTCACATTTTGGCTCATTACAACCACAAACAATGTGTTTGAACCTCTTAAAGCTGCAGCAGGTAACTTTTGTAAAACCTGTTTTTTTGTTTTCATATATGTCAAAAATGTCAGAGGAGATAATGGCTCCTCCCTGTGGTCCTACTGCCATTTGCAGAAACACACCACTCCAGGTCAGAAGGTCTTAGTGCAGTCAATCACACTCATGTACATGGTACTCACGCTTTTTCATACACAGCATGTTCGAGCTAAAGCTTGGCGGTTTGCTGGTGGAGAAACAACTTAACATTGCATTAAAACTGTTTATCCATCATCATCAGTAGCTATGCTAATTAGTCTATTCGTTTCATGATAGGTTTTACTGTGGGGAGGAGCTGTAATGTGGCAGAGAGTAGGTGTGAGCAGTATTTACATAAGCATGATTGACAGTAATACAGCGTATTTCTGCAGATGGCAGTAGGATTACAGGGAGGAGGTAGAGGAGCTGGATTTTTTTCACAGATTATTTGTTTCAGATTATGCTGTCAGGAAACAGTGACAGTTTTAGCAAATATGTAAAAACTGTTTTATAAAAGTTACATACTGCTGCTTTAATTGGGATTTTGTATTCCCATCAACCCTGACCTGCATCAGAAATTTATCTGATTTATTTTTCACACAAGGAATGTGTTTTTTACGGTACATTTTCAGGTGATGGCTAGAGCAGTGCTCCACAAAATGTTTAAAGCTTGGCATGTTGTTTTTTTGACCTAACCCTGCTATAAACTTCTCCGTGACTTTCTCCCTGACCTGTCTGCTGCGTTCTTGCATTTTGGTGGTGTTTATTCTCCATAAAAAGGCAGCATTAAAGCCTGAGTATTTCCAGTAGCAGGTTTAATAAGGACACATCAGACAGATGGGCTTTAGGTTTGAAGATTTAAGTTTTAGAGCCATATAATTGAAGGATATGCTTTCTATAGCCACTTATTTGGAGTTATGCTATTTGGCGGTCAGTCGCGCTGTGGATTTAAAGTTAACACTTCATCCTTGGGTGTGCAATAATGTGTCAATTCAAAAGAGAAAAAGGCAGATGTTTTAGTGGTTTCTGACCAAAACGTGATGCACTTCGTGCTCCCTAAGCTATAAACTGTCTAAATGTGGATAGCAGCAACCTGTTGTTAGCGCTGTCCTCACTCAGGCTTGCAGTTTGCGTGGTCCCACAACTCTGGACTGCACGCAGTCAGCCGTGGCGGCTCATCACCACGGACTGCTGCAGATGATGAAACCTGCGTCACTCAGGCATCATGGGTGAATGGCCAGGGAACCATAAGTTTAACCTCATTCTCTTCTGCAAATGTGAAGAAGAAACAATTCTGACCACTGAAATGTGAAAAACATAGACGGTGTTCCCTGGAGCAGAGTTTTGGTGTTTTGACTCTTGAACGCTGCCGATATGGTGATGATGTCAGTGAGCTGATGTTTGTGCCAAAAAAGGAAGAGTAGCTTGTTTTGTTGTAAAATAGCAAAAAACTATTGCATTGTATGCAATAATCAACATGCTGTTATTATTCCACCTGTGGGTTTATGTATGAGCACAGGTTGTTTTAAGTTACATTTAATAACTTTTTGACTTCTTAGTTAATTTATTTATTATTTGGATTTTATTTACTTATATGTTTGTTTATGTTGTGGATGGGCTTGATTTGATAAAATTAATTAATTATGATTATGCTTTTTATTTTATTTTATTATTTTTATTTTAATTTAATTCTCATGTTAAGGGATTAGAATATTTCAGGTTTATTGACTTGTAATTATTAGCTTTTTTTATTTGTATTTAGAGGTTTGATTTTATTAAATATATTTATTTATAGTAATTTGGTAATTTCTTTATTTATTTTTTTTTAATTAGGTTACTGATGAGGATTGGAATTACTATTATTGTTATGTATATATGTATGTATGTATGTATGTATGTATGTATGTATGTATGGATGGATGGATGGATGGATGGATGGGTGGATGGATTGATTTCCTTCTTGCCTTGTTTTAAATGCCAAAAATATCGTTTTGTGTAAGGATGACTCAACTTTGTCAAAGTTGCACTTTGCCAGGTTTAACACCTTGAAAAATATATTTATTTTTTATTTTACTCAGCTATTTTCTAGCTAAGTAAAATAATAGCAATAGTGAGATGGCTTCTGAAACATCCTGCGTGGTTTTAATCTGTCAGAGCTCGTGATTTTACTGTACACCAAGAGGGAAAGTTGCCTTCTGACTCAACTGGTTGCATATATTAATGCTGGGGATGTAAAGCGTTGAGTGTGCAGTGTACCTGAAACTCAGTCATTCCCTGAGACTGCTGCCACCATTCTTCTTAGCTTTAAAACACAGTGGTGGATGACAGTTGTGATAAAAGTAAGTGGAGACTTTCGTGTTATTAGACTGTAGACTGTTATTCGGAGTGGTTTCTGAAGCTGAGAAACAAAGAGTGTGACTCACATAGAAACAGGAACTATTAGAGGTTTGGACAGTTTACATGAAACTATGGTTACTGCCTAGTATGTGTTGCTGCTGCACTGCATGTTTGTATATTTTTGATTTCCTTGATCTCAGCATGTTGCTGAAGCAGGATATCTATAAATGCAGACAGTGTAGTAAACTTAGCTTTCAGCCATTGCAAAGCTCATTGATAAGAAAATTCAACAGCTGAAACCAAAGAGAGGAAACACTCGGTTTCCTTGTTCCTCTTGTCCTAACAACCATACATGGCGGGAACTTCATTCACAAATTTGTTCTGTCAACCCGCAACAGCAGGCAGCGGCACATTCTGAGATTGCAAAATGCACTGAGCAATGCATGCACATTGCAGTTCCTTTTGCACTCCCCTAAAATGGTGCTCATGCAATCAACTAACCCTTCTCTTACAATGTCAATTTTGAGGTTTTGTGTGCAGAAATACAGGATCAAATGCAGCTAATTGAAATCTCACCACTGAAACTTTCTAGGTGGCTCCGAAGTAGTTATATTTTATTGGTTATAATGACATTAATTCATCTTTGCTTTGACTATTTTTACTACCAAAGGTCTGTGAGGGTGTGCTGGGGGTAAAAATAGAAAAGTCCATTAAGCCTCTAAAGTGTCTCCATCAGCAAATCTTCAATTAAAATAACTGCTCAGGCTGCCGGTCATTTAATCCCTTTATGTAAAGGATCTGCTTCACTACACCCATGTGCACACGTGTGCGAACATACGCACGTGTGTCCTTTATTTTTGTCTGTGACAAAATCTTATCTCATCATGAGCTACTACAGTTCAGTACATTGTATCTCATCCATCTTCGTTTTTGTTTTTTCAGTCATATGTGAGCTGTCATAACCCCCCGAAGCAAAGAAACTGCAGATTAAAAAGAGTCCCGACTTGTTGCAGGTGAGCCGTTACCTCTTTGTTCCCAGGACGCTTGTGCAAGACTGCGCTGAAAAAGCCGAACATTCACACATGCAGCTACTTCCTGATTTTTATTTCCTCCTCACATCTTGGGAAAGCGCTTTCCAGGATCATGCTTCGTCATTCTCCATCACAGGGTACTTTTATTTTAAATTACTACTAAGGATAGATGGGAAGGCTGTAAAATTAGCAGACATTTAATCAAAGAAAGTGTTATTATACCACTGAAAGTGAGCCTAATGGTTAGAGTAAACACCCTGCAGATACACACCAATCCTCGGTCTCCTGAGCTGTCATGCTGGATGAACTCTGATGGGGTTATATTAAAAGGCTCAGTTACTCCTCCCTGCTCATTCAAGGAAACTGAAATATAGACTGGTACACCCTCTTCTACTGAGCCTCTCTAGTTTGTGTTTCACCCTTAAACTATGAAGGAATTAGGATTGGATTTCATCTGCAAGCACAATCCCAGTCGTTCCGGTCTTTTTTAATGTGGGTCGCTGCGTTCTGTCTTAAGTGGGTTTCAGGTATCAGCCTCTACGGCGTATTTCTTCCTGGATCATTTATAGTCACTAAAATTTACTGCTGGTTGCCTTGACCCCTTTTGCTGTCGAAGCATAAGGGGTCAAGGTGCTGCTAAAGTTTTTCATGGCAAAGACTCAGTAAGGTTTCAGAAACTTTCTTCAGAGTTTGGTTCAGGTTGATATGTGAAATCAACCAAATTGCAATGGTGCTCTGTTGTCTCAAACTGGTTTCCATGTTCAGGATACCAGTTTGAGAGGATCTGAGCCTAGTGGCATGTTGCAATATCCTGCTGGAAGCATCAGAGGATCAGAATAACAATCAGCTTTATCAGCCAAGATTGTGGGCACAAGCAAGAAATTTAACTTCGGTCAGTTAAATTCGGTCAGTGTACAGACGTTAAAGCTGCAGCAGGTCATTTTTATTTAAAAAATACATTTTTTACATATTAGTTAAAGCTGTCACCATGTTGTGATGTTGTAATATGAGGCAGATCCTCCACCTTCTTCCTGAGCTACTGTTACCATCTGAAGAAATGGTCAGAAACAACCATTCAGAGCCAGGAGGAATGACTTAGTGCTGTCAATCATCCTCATGTATGCTCAGCTATATGTGCTAATGGCACAGAACCAATTAAGAGTCCCAGGAGATCTGTTTATTTGTCGCCATTGGTGGCTATGCTAACTAGCATGAGCATTCACGACAGGCTCTGGTATCAGGAAGAAGCTGTACCATAGTAGAGATGAAGGGAAGAGGAATGAGCAGCTCGTACACAAGCATAATTGACATAGTTAAGACTCTCCTCCATGCTCTGATTGGTTGTTTCTGCTTAGCACTAGGAGAAGTCAGAGGAGCTCAATTTTTTTTACAGATTTTCTGTTTCTGAACTACAAGGTTTACTGTAGTTTATGCTAGAGGACTAATCAATGTTGTGAAACAATGATGTTCCATCTCTAATTGTCCAAGTTTGGTCAAGCTGTGGACCTGTGGATTAAAAATAAACCAGAGTTATCACACCTCCACCACACAGCTTAACACTTGGTATGGTGTGTTGCACCAAACCTAGTTCTGTGCTTTATGACCAAACGTCTCTGCTGTGGTCGCAGTTATTTCAAACTAGTTGGAATAACTACCAATGAGTATTTTACATTACTGTGGAGAAACTTTGATTTGTTCTCTTTGACTAGGACATCATTGATGTGTTTTTTGTTATGCCATTTTTTTGGGTGTGAGGTATTTAGAAGAGTGCTTGCTTGTGTGCTTTGGATCTTTGTCTGGCAGCATTAATGTCACAGACTGATGGCTGGACATTCTCCATCAGGTTTTCTGGCAGAAAGCAGGATTTATGGTTCTACTACTAATGGTAAATGGTCCAGGTCATGATTTAGCAGGACATCACCACCATGTTGTCAGTCCTAAACTTGGTGGATCTTTGTGTTTTTTGTCCTCATTGGTTTTGGCCTTAAATTTCACTGTTTATACCATTTTTGCTGAGTCTCCTTATTGTTGAATCGTGAGAACCAAACTTACCTGGGTTAAGTGAAGTCTTCAGTGCTATAGTTATCGTTGTAGTTATTTTGTTACCTCCTCTATGAGTAGTTACTGCACTCTGGAGTGATTTTGGTAGATAGACCTCTCTTGGAAAGGTTCACTGCTCCATGTGAGTCTCTTTGTGGATATTGGTTCTCTCCCAAAGCCTTAAAAATAGTGTAATAACCCAATGTTTCTTATGTGTTTCTTAATTTGGGTGTGATTAGTTGCTTTTTGAGGTCTTTTAGTCTATTTTCTTGTCGCCAGAAAGGCAACTGTGTGAAAAATCTACTCGACCAATTTTTATAACACCTCAAATGGAGCTGCAGAAACTTCCACTTTGGTCTTGAAAGGAGCTCATTCTTTGAGGAACTTTGGTTTTTAAGACAAAGGATGATAAAATAATACTTTGGGTGCAACACCATACAGTAGATCCAAATGCTAACCCTTCAGTCATTCATGCAGGTCGACTTATGACGTCTTTTAACGTTAGCAGCTACCAAACTGTCACTTCATTTCCTCAAAGACTTTCTTCTGAAAGTCTGTAGTTTTTCCAACTTTTTACCGATTAGTTGATTTGTTCATGGATCAAAGTGTTTGTAAGAACTTCCACCTGTTTTCTTGTTTTATTGTGAAATAGTTAAACTTTCATGGCTCAGTAGTTATAAAGTAATTTCCCTTTGTCACCCAGCAGCTGCAGCAGTAACAGAATCTAGTAAGATATTTATTGATTCTAGTGAAATAAAACCAAGAGGGCTTTGATGACAATGGAAAACGTATCATTTAGGTATTGAAATTTTTCAGTTTTACTTAATCTATTCTGTTCAGCATCTTCAGTCTGAGTCATTGCTAGGGGAAGTTGTTGCTGTGTGCATGCATATCTTTTTGTTGAGAAAGGTAGCGCCGCTTTTATAGGGTGTCATTTAGATTCAGACGGTGTGTCTGGGACTGACCCTTATCTGCAGAGCAGTCAGTCACTTCTGAAAAGAAAAGAGGGGAAATATCAACTATAACAGGCTGTCAACCTAGGCTCATTTTCTGTTTCTGTTTCTGTACTTTAGGGGAAACATTCTTGCTCTTCTGAAAAGTGTTAATCTGAATTATGCAGTGCTACGCTGATGATATGTCTTGACACAATTGGAAGAAGTCAGAGCTGATCTAAGAGGATGTGTGCAATGAAAAGTGGTTTACGCTACCTCCCCGCTCACAGCGGGGAGTGAATTACCTTAGCGTTTACACAGATGCTGGCATTCAGACAGGGCCATGAGAAAGGCGAACGACGGGGGATCAGGTTGCAAAGAGTGCATAATTTTTTTCTTCCCCTGAATTTGTCTGTTTTCAGCTTGACGCTGGTCCAACGTGGGTTCGTCTTACGGGTGCCCTCCTGGGGTTTTCTTTCGGGGAATGGGGCAGACCGTGAGTGTGTAAATGCCGGGTTAAGCAAACTAACATCTGCGCTGATTTTCCTGACACGGGCTTCACACCTCGTGAAATGTGAAAACAGAAAGCCGAAACATGCACCGATTACAGCCTTTTTCTCTTGCTGAAAGTTTCAGAGAAGGCATATGGTTTAACATTTAAATTGCACAACAGCATAGGAAGTTGCTTCACAGGATTTTAAGAAGAAAGTAAAGCTGCTCATGCTCATTTTGATGCGGTAAAGCACTACTCTGCAGCTTGAACGCTATCGTATCTTGTGTAAATGCCTCATGCATTGAGCCTTTTAATTTTACCTCAGTCTTTGCTATGTTTGTTGTCTCACTGACACTTCTAGGAACAGTGCTAGTCTTCAAAGAATGTAGATCATATTCTGTGCTGTGTGGCCCTAAAATAACACAGCAGTTTCCTTTGTGCTTCAGCTGCAAGTTTGATAGACTCACTCTAACTGCGCTACAGCTAAACAACTATGAGTCAATGCAGATGTTACAATATGGTGACAACCTCTGTTTAGTTTAATATTCTTTTAATAAAATCCAGTTCTAGCTTCCTTCAGGAGTCACCTAGTTTGTAACTAGAGTCCAATTGTATGTTATTTATTCCGAGTGCAAACCCAACTCTGGATAAGCTGCAGAATCTGTTAACCTGACAAAAAAACGTCATGCTTCCCACAAGTCTGGCCTTTATGGGAGAGTGGCAAAAAGAAAGCAACTGACGGAAAAAATAAATAAATAAAATTAGCAAAAGATGAAGAAGTCCACTATTCAGAGATAATTGTTTCCCCTTGTTTCTTTCCAGGAAAGGCCTGTTGAGTGGCAGAAAATCTTATAAAGGAATCCATAAAAACTGACTGCAAGTAAGTAGGTGAAAGTCAAAAACAAATGTTTACTTCAGGTCCGATTACTACTTGAAGTGACTGAATCATCTGTGGTCTGCCTTAGGAAAACCGCTCCTCTAAATACTCCTCCTGATTGCTGCCTGATGAACTCCAGCTGCAACCAATCCGGCTGTCACACCCTGGAGAGAGAGAAGGTAGGAGGTACATGTCCACACACACCCACAGCCTGCACACTGTTTGGCGAACCCAACCACACCTACATGAACTGCACATCACCTTGAAGCATGGTGGTGGGAGCATCATGAACAACCCCAAACATGCAGACAAAGCAACAATGCAATGGTTTTTGATCAAAACACGTTCATGTGTTAGAATATCCTTGATCTAAATTGAATTGAGAATATTACGCAATACTCAAACCATCTGATCTTGAGCTGCTTTGCAAAAACATAATGGTTTCAGCCCGCAAAAGACGTGCTACTGTAATTACACCAGAAGGAGATTTTACAATGTTCTGATGCAGAGAGGCTGAACAGAAATACACAAATGTCTCTCCTTTCATTTGTAAGCAATTTTAACAAGCTTTTCTTTCACTTCAGAATTGCACACTGGTTTCTTCCACATAAAATCCAAATAAAACACCACAAGTTTGTGTTTGTAAAATGAGCAAGAGTAGAATAGTTCAAAGTTTTGTACCGACTTTAGAAGATTAAATAAATTTAAAATGCATCTGACTTCAGAAATCACTCCTCACACCTCCTCCTATGTCAAAACAGTAAATGATCAAGGCTTCTAAAAGTTTACCTTGACAAAATTTACCTAGCAGACAACCATCAATGTGTTTAAGACTGGGCCAGTTGGACAACAAGCAGGTCAGCTTCTGAAGCTGCAATCCGAGCCCTGGTTCTAGTATTTAAAGGAGTAAACAACCCAAACAGTGCAACACTAGAGTGGAAATGCATTACTATATGATGAGCTCATTATCTCACCATACAGTGGTTTTAATCATTAAGCAGGGATGGTGGTGGTTTTAGTTTCAGTGGGATCACCCTGACTACAAACTGTCCACTCATATTACAGCTAATACAAACCTTGTATTTCCATTGACTGCCCCACAGTCACAATATTTACATAGTGGAGCTTGCAATGATCTTTAAATGTTCAGCAGCAGATAGTTAGAGATAGACAGAGATATGCAGATATTTGTATTGATTTAGAGACATAAACACTGTTTTGTAAGACAAGCAATTGATTTGTAAGCAGAATACAATCATATAGATGGATTCAAATTCAGCTGACATTCAACATGCATGTCAGGTTCTGATGCTGTAATCTGAACTCCAACAGTGCAAACTAGAGTGGAAATTCATTACTATACTATGAGCTCATTATCTCACCATACAATGGTTTTGATCAGAATTAGATCTGCTTTATAAGACAAGCGGATCTAATTCTCAGTCCAGCAGAATGCAGTCATATAGATGGATTCAAATTAAGTTAAAAACAGTACAGTCCTGTCCTATTTAAAATACAGTGCAGTCCAATTCAGTTGTTGAAAAGTTATGCACATTGGACGGCTGATTGCATTGCAGTAATCCCTCCTTAGCAAGCATGCAGAAACAGTGGAAAGGAACAACTCCCATTGATTAGTTTCGGAAGGATACAGCTAAAGAAATGATCAATTTATCAGTTTGACTAATAGTGGATAATCTATTACATTAGGAGGTGGAGGATAAATGGCTATTAGACATTATTTATTTACAACTTCAACACTTTAATTCTTCAAACCTCCTGATCGTCTTTATTTGGACTTTCTGTGGCTTGTGTGCTTCTGTTACGGTCTTAAAGCTCTGAATTTCAAAGTGTGCTCAAGTGATTTATGAGGTTCCAGTTCTGAACTGGAAAAAAGTAGACCACTCCCTCTGCCCTAGCAAGTTAATTTGAAGTTGGAGTTAATGTTCCTGATGTCTTGAGCATGAGTATGGAGGATGGAGCTGGAGGTGGATAGAGGTGGTCTGTCTTGGTGAAGTAGAAACAGAAAGGGAAACATCTTAATTTAAGGATCCATGTATGTTGATTTTTATGTATTTGGCAAACATGTCTTTCAAAAATAACTAACAAATGAAGGTATAACAGTGCAAATATACTATCTGGCATTCAGAGGGAGCAATAAAACACAGTGACATCTTTTTGGATAGTTTGAAATCTCAAAGTTCCCTAAATCACATCCGAGTGACCCGGTTTATGACTTCCCAAGTAATGGGATCCACAGATGGACCAAGACACAACTTTAAGAGCTGGAGGAAATGTTAATTAAACAACACTCCACCACTTAATTTTTTTGGGCTATAGATTATCAATTAACTAAAACAGTCTGCTTTACTTATAGCAGAAATTCTCTTTTTTTTATCACATTATAAAGAAATGCCTTTATATGAGGTTGTATTCATAACTCTGGAAAACACGATGCCATCAATTACTAATTAAGCTTAATTGGTTGCTAATTAATTTAAGATTGGTTGGTTGGTTGGTTGCAGAATGATTGACTGAATGTGAGAATTGAACTTTAACAAAGACATTTTTAGATGTTTCTCTTATTAAACATCTAAATATATATATATATATATAAAAATATATATACTCAAAAGTGTTTTGGGGAAAATCTCTTTCAGGTAGGAAAAAGTAACGACAGCTTAAGAAACCTGCAAAAAAAAACAACCCTTTTGAACTTTTGGTGTCAGGTGACCTTTTCAGAGAAAGAAGTTGAGAAACACTTTTAGATTTAGGTCAGAGATTTTCCTTGCACTTAAACATGACATCACAGGACTTCCTGATCTAATAATGCTTCCAGCAGCCTTATTATGTCCATTTAACTGGATAATGGCGGTTCACTGGATTTGTGGAGTCTCAGTGGAGACAATGAGGACACAGAGAGAGGCAGCTGCTCTGTCCCTTGTGACGTCTTTTCTCTCGCACACACACATGGAGAAACCACAAGTGGAAGCTTGTAATTTTCAGCCTGGTGGCGTTTATGTCTGATCTAGCTTTTGTTGTATGGGCTGAGTATAGTTGTGGCAAAGCAGCATAGAATCATGCACATCCACAAATGACAGCTCAGGCTCAGAGGAGGCTGGGTTCACAGAGTGCAAACATCACAGCACACAAAATTAATGCACAGTTCCTCTTTTTACTATCAACAGATCAGATGCAGTAGGAAAAAAAAGGTCAGCTACGAGGCAGAATTTTATGAATCAACACGTAGTAAAAGATCCTGTCCTCAGTAATGCCTGCAGGGGAATAACGCTGTTGACCTCATGAAGGACCGTTCTTTATTTAAACTGAATAAATCAAGTATTGTCTTTGTGCGCAGTCATAGCCACGAGACGAAGTCCTGCTATAATCTGCCACCATGTTTGTTAATAGGCTGATTATGATGGCTGTGGTTGTGAGGATCATGTGCGCCAGTGTGACAGACAGTGAATGGCTGGCTGTGTTGGCTCACAGAGGAGGAGACTCTTGGATGAAGGGAACATGAAGAGCTTTCTCTATCTCTGCTGTGCACACAAATATGCATTTCATTACTAACTTTGGACAGAAATAGCTCCATGCCTCTGGTTTTTGGGCTTAAGGCCACCTCAGCTGAGCTCTGATCTGCAATCTTCAACGTCATTCGTGGAATCCTGCCCAAGAGTTTTCTCTTGAAAACTTAACAGCGAAGAAATTAAAATTTGTGCAGAACCTTAAAACCATGACTAACTTCGTTGTATTCTACGTTCCAAGACAAACTTTTTAGAACATCAAAAAAAAAAAAAAAAGCTGCTGCTTTAATGTTTTACAGGAAAGTCTTAGACTTACTGAAAGCCACAAATGAACTGAGTCATGCAAAACAATCATACAGTTATGCACATTCTTTTAATAGCTACAAAGACCTGGAAAATATCTGATGATTAAAATGAGCAATGAAGTGTAACATTATTCAAGCCAAAATGTGTCAAATGACTATCAACAACAACAACAATGATCAGTTGTAAAAAGGAACAAGAAAACAACTGAGCACTTAAAAAATGTACCAACAAATTATAACAAGTATATCAGTATCACTTTAATATTGTCCCTGTATGAAAATTTGCCTTGTAGCCAGATGAAAAACATAAAAAAACAACCTCAAGCATCAACACAAATATTAATTAAATACATCAAACTAAAATGAGAAACCAATCAAGCCAATCACATTTTAGACTTATCTGAATAATGGCCTCAGTAATAGAACTGTTTTTCCATGTGTTGGTCCTTCTTAGGTGGTTTGAATCTTTTTCCAGATGGATGGAGCTCAGATTCTCCATGAAGTGGATAATAAGGAGACTGGAGATTGTCTTTCACTCCGACTGATCAAGCAACTGATCAGGTTCGAAATCTGGGACAGTGATGGACTTTGACCTGAGCCTCCAGAAACATGTAAGCACAATCGCAAAGTCGACTTTCTATCACCTGAAGAACATTTCTAGGATTAAAGGACTAATGTCCAAGTCAACTCTAGAGAAACTTCTCCATGTGTTTATCTTTAGTCGCATTGATTACTGCAACAGTGTCGTCACAGATCCGCCTAAAAAGCCAATCAGACTGATCCAGACTGAGCTTGAATTCTCACTAACACTAGAAAAAACAGAGCACATCTCAGACCAGAGACTTTATAATACTTTTGTTTGTTTATAAGTTACTGAGTGGCTAAAGACCAAAATATATTAAAAAGCTTTCTCAAGTTTTTTGGTTCTAATCTATTCGCCAACCCTTGAACTAGAACCAAACATGGAGAAGAAGCATTTAGTTTTTATTTTCCTCAAATCTGGAACAAGCTTCCATAAAACTATAAAACTGCTGAAACACTGAGGTTCATTAAATCAAGGCTAAAATGTAATTTCTTTATACTTGCCTTTTGTTAATAACCAATTGTTATTGTTTTCCTTTACTTTAGTGTTTTTGCTTGCTGCTTTATGTTCCTTGTAATTAGATAAAGCACTTTGAATTGCCTTATAGCCAAAAATGTGCTATATAAACACACTTGTCGTACCAATAATTTTGTCCGTTTTTTTACTATTAATATTTACTGTCTGTCTACCTATAGGTTAAAATGGTGGAGATGACGGCTGACTTCAGAGAACATCATCTACGCTGCTTTCTCATCCTGAACAACTCTGAAGATTTTTTCTAGTTACTTTGGAACCATCTTATCTCTGTGGTCCTCACACATTAACACCATTCAGAAGAAATCCCAGCAGAGACTGGTACAAGAAGTACAACCTACTGAAAGAGCTGCTGGACTTCTTCTTTTTCCTGTGCACATCCATCACTGAGTGGTTTGGCTCATCCACAAACAGTACAGAACCAGAGCACTTAACTGGGAGAGGATCATCAAGGCTGGTATCCTTTTAATAGTACCTAAAGGTGGTGGACTGGGATACCTTCTAAAATATATACACAAATCTTTGGTTTTTGTGACATGTAAGTTTTAAGTCTTGCAATAAAATCTTCCACCCCCTAACCAAGTGAGTCATTTGTACATCACAAGGTGACACATATAAGAGGGAAAAGCCTGCACAAAGATGCAGAAATGCAATGTGTAGCAAAAAATCTTTAAATGGAAATGAAAATAACCAGACATAAAACAGGCTAAATGAAAATGAAACTAAATACAGCTCTAGAAAGAATTAAGAGACCACTTAAAATGATCAGTTCTCTGATTTTACTCTTTATAGGTATATGTTTGAGTAAAGTGAACATTATTCTTTTATTCCATGAACTACTGAGAACATGTCTCCTAATTTCCAAGCAAAAGTTTGCTTGGAAATTGTACTTATTATTACTTATTTATTTACAGAAAATGAGAAAGAGATGCATCGCTTTCAGACCTCAAATAATGTAAAGAAAATATGTTTATATTCACTTAGAAACAACAGTACTAATGTTTTAACTCAGGAACAGTTCAGAAATCAATATTTGATGGAATAACCAGGAGGTCTTCAATGGGGTAAAACCCTTGGATTTTAGGGGTTTCTTAATTTTTTCCAAAACTGTAGCTTCCATATAGCTACAATTTAATCTAAATTTACCATTAAAACACCAAAAAAATAAAGAGATATTGACAGAATGTAGTGACAAAATATTGACAAATAGACACAATATAACAACACAAATATGAGGAATAACTGCACATACAGAAATGAATCAATACAATTTAACAACAAATATACACATAAAATGCCAAAAACACAACACAATCTTACTACAGACAGGAGGAATAAAAGTTCACACAAAATAACATAAACAAGAACAAAATAACAACAAGAAGATGTAATTAACAGCAAATAGACAAATTCAAAACAATGTCATTTTGCTCTAATCTCTTTAGCTCATCACAGCCACGGAAGACGGTGGATTTCTTTGTGTCTCGTGAACTTTTGGTTTCTTCCTGTTGAAAAATCCAGTGACAACCTTTTTATCACTTTACTGGTACATCAAAGAGAAACAAGCCCAGAGCATCACATCTCCTCCCCCATGCTTAAGGGCAGCCATTTGTCTATTATTCATTCCTAATCTGTTTGTGGTGTTTCATCTGGTTAATCTGCGTGGCTGAATCATCTAAATGCTGGGCCGTTTAAGAAACCTAGTCATCTCCAAATTAAACTATTGCAGCAGTTCTCAAGCAGTGACTTTAGATGTGTGTTTTCCTTCCAAATATGTTTGTTTAGGCGAGTAGAAATTTACATGTAAAATCCACGCACACCTTTCCTTGCATGATGTTCTCTTGTGTTACCCATTTTGAGGCATGGCAGACAGGAAAGGGTCACTATGTCCAATCATATTTATATCCCAAGATATCTGGGCTACTTTTAGGAGTGAAAGTTGTTGGTTCAGATTTCACAACTTAAAGATAGCCGTGTCAGCAAAATAAATCCCTCCGCACGGCGACCGCCGGCTGCTTGGAAGATTTTGGAGGTCAGACTGCTATCTAATAACTAGCCTCTATAGTATGTGAAGAACTGAGACAAAGACATTTACATAAACACATACACTAGCCTGGGTCATTAATTAACAGCAGCTTGAAGCAGAAATACCACAGAAGGTTCTTTAAATGAGTCCCCTGGATAATCATGCAGCAGCCTGTTTACCATTTCAGTCTGTTCACACGACCTTGGCAGGTCATGAAGGTGACCGCTCTCCATCTTGAGCCACTGAAGGTGGTTCGTGGCGCTCATGCTAAACATTGAGATAAAAGCCTTTATAGATTCAGATTATAAAACTCTTTTGGTGTTTTGTAGTTTAGTTGCATCTTGAGCAAAACTACAAGACTTGAGTGTGTATTTACACCCTCAGAGCGTCATAGGTTGCTGTGAAAAAAGATTTACCCCTTATAGATTGCTTCCTTTTTCGCTTTTTTTTTTTTTTTTGTCACACTTCAATGTTTCAGATCACCAAACTCATTTTAATATCAAGCAAAAATGCAATTTTCAAATATGGCTTTCATTTATTAGGAGAAAAAGTTATCCAAACTACACCAGCATTGTGGGAACGTATTTAAACTAGGACTTGGATTAGGACATTTCAAAATCTTCTTGAGAAAACTGGCAGGAAAGCAGGAAGGAAGGAAAGTAAATGCTAGAAAAAAATCTACAGGAAGGAAGTTAATGATTCTGTACAAAAAATACAGTAATATTATACTTTATAACATTCAGCTTCACATTACTTTCTGACTGTATAGTCAAAGTTTCTGTCAATGGTAAGTATATTTTTATACATTTTGGCATACCATACAAGTACAAAGAATAAATAGTTACCCTACAAACTGAAATTTAAATAATTGTTCTTTTTTTTCACATTTTTGTTCTCTTTTCACTTTAATCAATTTGCATTCCTTCTTTTTTTATGCCAAGAAAACTTATGCATCATTTTTAAAATTTTCAATCAATGAGAGCTGAGAGCTGATGCAAGACTTCTCAGATCACCCACACCTTCATTTTTTTTAAAGCTGTAAATAAAGACATTTTACAAGTCCATTAGAAGACAAGTATAGACAAGACTGCTCCGAGAAATGTTCAGCGTTTTAAGTGCACAAGGGGTTTGGTCTAAAGGTTTGCTTTGAAAGGATTCTCACTGAGTAAATTTGACCTGAAGTGTCAAAATGTCAGTGATAAAAATGCTAGTAAACCACTCAAAAAAACAAAAAAAACAATGGTCTCTCTGAGCATTTTGAATAAAAAGAAGATAGTTTGCAACATAGATTTCTATAGTTTTTTTTAAAGATGACAAATTAACTCCAGCTCCTTCCATCGCTTCTGTGTAAAACATGAAGGTGGTAGGGTCATGATGTGGAGCCCCTGTGCTGCAAAAGTGATTGGGAAAATTACACCTTCTGCAGTCTGGATTTTCCAGAAAAATGAGGCGTCCAAATGTGCAGCCACCATAAAACAGCATTCCTCCAATGGCTTCAGGTCAGCAAGGTGGCGAAGTGACTACCCCAAACCTCTGACCTGAGTTTAGGCATGGCAGATATGCAGATTGCTCCAAACCCAGTCTTCCGGCCCCTCCAACCATTCTCTCCTTCAATGTATCATTTGCTGGGTCGTAAATCTGTCCAGGCCTCACAGCAGGACGCTGGTTCAACCTTCTGCAGGATTGTTCAACCTTATCCTACTCCGAGACAGAGACCCACAGCTGCTGCGTGGACATTTTCATCCCTCACTGTCAAATTGTGGCACTCACCCAAATCCAGCAGTAGCTACTTACTAGAAATCCGCTGCTGCTGCCAGGAACTCTGCAGGAACTATGCTAGATGTTCCATATTAGAGTTTGACACCAATCCCTCTGATGCTGGGTAAAATTTCTGCTGTTTTATTTTTATCAGCAAAGACAACTTGTGCACCATTTCCTTTTCGTTTCATTTTTAAAAATTGGTTTATCTTGCAGAAATATTCATTATTGCATTTTTGACATAAACATATATTTAAAGAAGCAGTATTATATATTTTCCAGGCATATAGTGCCATTTTATAGCAGAAACTAGTAACTATATCAACTTCAGTTGTTATAAAAATACTCTATATAAATAAACCCTGCAATAAGTTAAAAGAAATTTGGCTTCGCAGTTTAGCACCTTGAAAATGAGCCTCTGTCTCTTTAAGAATCTCCTACTCTTTCTGACACTCAACCTTTTTTTCTTTTTACATATCTATTGAAACTGTCAGTATATTGTGACGGTTTGTTATGAGCCAGATAATCTTAAAAAATTGAGCTTGTCTGCCTTGTTGTAATTCTCCCATTGCTAACTAGAAACAGCCAATCAGAGACAGGAGGCGGGTCTTAGCGTTGTCAATCACAATCTCATGATTAGAACAGACCTGAATTTTTCAGAGCTCTGGAAATTGTCTGATAACCTAAACTTTCGTCACATCTTTTTGCTGTGTTCTCTAAGGCTTCGCTCACACAACAGGTCTTGATGCACAGTTCAGATTTATGCCAAAATCTGACTTTTTTTGTGTTGTTGTTCATAATACTTATTAAATCCAACCGCAAAGAGATTTCTGTGTGAACAGTGACGACCCCTAAGTGACCCCTATGTGCAGAAGAAGAGGGTAGACGTCACACAGCTTACAGAAGTAATAATAGATGGATCAATTTTAAAGTTTATTCGGCAATGAGATCCGACAATGTCATCATAGGAGCATAATAACACAAAAAAAGGTAGTAAAAAGAAAGCACAACTGATAGCAATGGCATTTTGTGGAGTATTGACTGCAACTTCTGTAAGAAAGTCTGTTTGGATGCGTAATCAGAGCCAGAAGTGGTCTGATTGTGATGTGATGTGCGCCAGTGACACAGACGTCTTTCATAAGTTCATTATCATAATTTTCAGCCATTACATCCTGATTTACCGCTTCTGGCCTTTTCTGGTGCCGAGTTATAGCGCATGTCTCATATCAATGATATTAAAGTCAGATAAAATGCAACATAACTGTTGAGACTGCAGACGTTTTGAAAGCAATCAGATATTTGATTTAGTGCCAAATGTTGAAGTGTCATATCAGATATTTATTGGGGTACAAGGATTGAAATTGCGTCATTCAGACTGCGGTGAAAAAGTCTAATTTGGGATGCATAGAGGTTAAAAAAGGAGATTTGTGTTGAATTTACCTGCTGTGTTGCCTTAAAAACCTCTGAGGCCTTCACAGAACAGCTGGATTTTATTTAAGCGTATCAGACTGAAGGGGGCTTTTCATGTTGCATTTATAAACACCATATAAAGTAGTTCATACCTTTATCAGTATGAACTACTTCATGTTGGTTTATCAGAACCTTCCAGTTAAATTAACCCGTTTTACAACAATCGGATGGAAGACTGAGAAGACCAAAGAGCACTGGTTTATGGTCTCTAATCTGGCTCATTTATCTGTAGGCCTTCTTTTTTGCTCTGACAGCTCCTTGATCCTGGAGGCACCTCGGTCGTTTTTACTCAACGTCTCCAAGGTTTCGAATGCACCAAGTGTTTGACCGGTGTTCATCTAGAACAGTCCTCACCTCAGGTTGGGTAAGACCCAGCAGCTCTTGCAAAACAACGTGTCGCAACACTGAAACGCTAAGATAACCGGAAGAATGGCTGCCTTGGAGTTTTGAATGGTGGCGTCATGATACGTTTGACGAGAACCAAAGGACGAAAGGGGAAGGACGAGTGTTGATGGGTGAGCGCTCCATATGGCGAAGCTGTTGCTGATGTTGCTGACGCCCGGCGTCGGAGCAGGGCTCCTGCCGGACCCTTGAACTTCAGAGGCAAGCCCTGGGAGCAACACCGGAGGGCTGAAGAGTTCAACTCAGTTAATGTTCAACCCTTTTTGATCTGTGCCGAGAAGTCACATTCCCTGAATACCTCACCAGCGTTTTCAGCAGTAGGGAGACTGAGAAGAGGTCATAAACACTCCTGTGACTTTTCGAACCATTGTGTCTGAAGATCAGGGGTAAAGTCACGCCTGCGAGCGGAAATAAGAAGATTTATGAATGAGTTTATTCAGAAATTACATAACTTGAGCTGGATATTTACCCTGTGTGACAAAATGTACACAGAAGATCAAGTAAACTTCTTTGACATGTCATTAAATCAAAAAGCATAATTAATCATTACCAACACAGATTAGCTCATCCCTTTTTTGATGTTTCCTTTGATTTTTTATCCAGTGTAGTCAGACTGACCCACTTCTTTGAACTCACGGTACATCAAGCAGTAAGGGTCAAGAGCAAGTGAGTGATACAAAACTGCTATCAGGAAAACTTTAATCCACGCCGTGCTGCCTCCTTGTTTGGACGTTTACTACCCGCGGAGTGTTACAGCCCCGGACATCAAAGCAGCGCAACCCCTTTTAGTGACAATAAAGTCATCACACAAACCTGAAGGGAGGGAAGAATGTGTTGGGTAATTTACTTAAATGTGCGCCATGTGGTTGCCAGATTTCATTCCAAGAGATAAAACTCAGCAGATGTCAGAACGGAGACAAACCAATTTACAGGCGGTGTGAATTAAATGACGCTCTGAGCAGTGATCTCTCTGAGTGCCACCTTAAAACGCTGCTTGATTATATGGGATGTTTTCTATTGTTTGCATGGAGGCTTTAGCAGATTTAACTCGAGGGTGATTAACTAATGGAGCGCTGTAATCCCAGGTAGCAGTCAGTCGCTTGCAACCAAAAACACAAAGAGCAGCCTTCAGTCTAACATGGCCTGAAGTGCTGAGATTGCACATTGCAGATATTTTTCACCTGGAATTTTTTTTAAGTTATCTTTGCTTGCAGGAGGAGAAATGAACAGGAAATCACTCAGAGGCAGAAGAATCTGGGTGGAAAACTTGTTTCTGTGACTGCAGGACTAACCTGAATTGGCAGTTTGTTGTAACAAAAGCTTCGTTGCTCCTCAAAATAACACAAAAACGCTTGCTGATGTTGATGCTTGGAGAAAAGTTGAAATTTGCTTCCAATGGAAGCAAATTTGCTTCTTTTTATTTTCTTCTCCTTTTCTGAGGAAGAAAATAAAACATTATTTTACCCTAATATACTGAATTTTACTGAAAGGACTCAAGAAAAAAAGGTATTTCCTAACATTTTCCACATTAAAAAATCTAAACCATTTTTATTTTTTGCTCCATTTCAGACTTATCAACATTTTTCATAAAATTTAAATTAGTGTAGTCTGGTGCAAAATGTGTGTATCAACTCCCAATCAATACTTACAGAGCTTGTGAAGATGCTGTCTGAAGCTAGTAATGAATACAGTGTCATTAATGAGTCCAATACCAACATGGGCCAATCAGAGAGAAAGAAGCCATTACTCTAAAAATAAAAAAAGGCAAATCACAGTTTGGAGATGCATACGGGGACAAAGATCTTAATATTTGAATTTTTGCAGACATGTTTTGTCTGAGGGAACAATAATTGAACTTTCTGAATTTAGAGACAGTTGTTACACGTTGAAAAAAAAAGGAAATGCCATTACAGCTATGAAGTACAAGGGTGGCAGCATTATGCTGTGAGGGAGTGGTATAATTTAGAAAATATATAGTGTTTTGAGGAATACTAGAGCAACATCTTCTGACACCAGCCAAGCTTATGTTGAGATGTTACATTCAAACTTTGACTAGACCACTCCCAAAGTCGTCTCAGAAATTTTAAAAAAGCCTCAAGAATGTAAAAACTTCTTCATTTTCCCGCTGTATCTTTGTCCTCTCCAGCTTCTTTATTATTATCTTCACATTTTAAAAGCATCTAGTTTACTCTGATTTTTAGACTTGTATGTTTCTTGGAAGTGAAGCATAAGAAATAGCAAGAAAAAAGAAATAAATAAATTTGGGGAGTTTTCTGCTTCCTTCTTGGAAAATTTTCACAACTTTAATAAAACATTTTGCTTAAAATGTAAAGAGAAGAAACCTTCCTGTGCAGCTTTCCTGATGATTCTGACTTTTCCCCCCATTTCTGCCGTGTAAATCATCTCCTGACCTAGTCCCTTCATCATGTGACTCTTTGGCTGACTCCTGTCAGACTGAGAGGATTTTTGCTGTTTTTATGAGGTGGGAAACCAGACCCAGAATGGCCCCTTGTAGCAGAGAAAGATTTACAGTTTTCAGGCCAGAGGGTGAACGCTGGTTTCAACTGTGTCTGTGATATAACCGAACATGAAAAAACAGGATATGTGCAGGTCCAGACCAGAGCTGTGGTCTGTTCCTGTAGGCAGTTTATCAGTGGTTTTAGTACTCAGGCACATCTGAGCATGTGCAGAAGTACCTTGATGAGCAGATGATGACGTCTGTCAGTGTTTAACCTCGGGAGACGGGCTTCACGATGAGCTAAGCCCCGCCCCCAACCCCTCTTACATCAGGTGATTGGTGATATAATCCTCTCACTGTACACATTACATTCTGTGATGGTTTATGTGAACTTTGACAGATTTCTCTGGTATCACTCCTGTGGGGCCTCAGCAAAAAAAAAAGCATAAATTTCACACAAACTCAGACTTTGACCTTTAAGTTTCAGAAAATAGGTAGCAGCTACTGGACGCTTTATGACCACTTTAAGTGTAAAAACCTGTTAAATTATTTGATGCCATAATTTTAACCGTACAGATTGCATTACTCCATTTTCTAATTTCACTAACCGGAGTAAAACGGTTCTTATCTTGCAAACTGCAGCGTAAAATCATGTTTTATGATGTCATGTTACAGTTTTATGAGCACCTGAACCGCGTATCTGTCCTGTCTGTGGTATTTTACCACCATGTTTAATGGTATCTTATATTATTCATATATTTCATGTGTTTTTCATGTACTCAGCTGTTTGTTTTCCTCTGCAGCTACTCTGAAGGGAATTTATAAGAAATGTATGAGAGTTCAGACACCTAGCCCACGTCTTATTATACAGGTTGTGCCCTGGGAAGAAACTAGAAACTGTTCTTCAGCTTCGAGCTGCTATAGTGGAAAGGATATAAATAAATAAAATACTCAAACAAAAATGACCTGTCGCCTGGAGTGCGGCGAAAAGTATCTACCACCATATGGATGTTTTTGCCTTTTTTTGTCAGACTTAAATGTTTCATATTATGAAAAAATTTTAATACGAAACAAAAGAAAAAGTTGGAAAATTCAAAAAGTGGTAATTAATTGATGATTTCGTTTACTAAAGTAAACAAGCTACAGAAATATACGAAGGAGTCACATTAAAAAAGCAAAAAATTCAATAAAATTAGGAGAAATTACAATAGCCATAATATTATGCCTTCATTCTCATAATATGAAGGCGTAACCTTATTCTCATATTATGTTGTTATTTTTTATTTGTTACGGCCCTAATACTCGTCGTAGAAACCAAGCTGGCCCATATGAAAAGTAATTACTTCCTTAATCTAATAACTGTTTGTGAAAACTGATAATGAACCTTTAACATTGCGGTGGAGGAAGTTTTGCCCACTTTTCTTTGCAGAATTGCCTTATTTAAGCCACCATGAAGGGTTTTCCAGCATGAACCACCTGTTTAGCATAATATCAAAGCATCTCAATGAGATTTAAGTCTAGACTTTGACTAGACCACTCCAAAATAACCTCCTTTTTTGAGTCATTTAGGATATATTGTCCTTAAATGTGTTTCAATGTGACAGAATTCATAGCTACATTGATAACCACAGATCATTCTGATCCTAAAGCAGCGAAGCATCCCCAGACCATCACACTGCCACCGCCGTGTTTGACTATTGGTATGTATTTCGTATTTAGATACCTTATTTGCCTTAATAAAAGACATCATTATTTGAAAACAAAATTTCTTCCATCTGAATGGGTTATTTTGATCTGACATTGATATTAGTTTGAAAGTGTTAAACATTTAAGAAAATACAAATCCATTCAATAAATTGACGCAACAGAGTAAAATTTGGCTTTTCGAATGCTTTCTTTTGGTGTTTTCAGGTGTCTTTTAAAATAAATCGAGCATTTTGTGTCCCATGAAAAACTTTTTGGATTGATTCCTATTCATAATAATTTTTTTAATAAACCCTACCACTATCCATCATCTACCCCCAGCCAGGATTTGAACCCAGGACTTTCTTATTGCAAAGTGACACTTTTACCAACAATGACACCCTGCAGCCTTAAGGGAAAGCTTTTAGTTTAATTACACACAAACTACTTTATTCAAGCCTTTATTCCTGTTAATTATTATGGTTTTCCACTTGTGAAAAATATGTTTAATACCCGCTTAAAAGTTATTTTAACAAGGTTCTTTCAATCTAACAAATGAGCCACATCAGATTTAATTTATTGAATTCCTGCCGATGCTGGATGCGTTCATGGCCACTGCGTCCTCAGAGCACACCTTTGAAAGACTTCCAGGAGAAATAACCAAAAAGATTAAAACATAAAAAACTGGCTTCCTGTCAGGATACCCTATTTCTTTATTTTAAAACAGAGTGCAGGGAGCATTTTTGTGATGCTATGGAAACCCACACTTTCAGCGGATCAGCGGTTCACAGAGGGAGGCATCAAACTGTCTGAGACGTCAAACATTCCCACAAAGACTTCAATTTTTTTAGGAGTGGTAAAAATTTCACAAAACCCCACACCAGCAGCACCAGCGGCACCAGCGGCAGCTTTCATGCACTCGGGCTTCACGCAAACATGGGAGTGGTGATAATGGTGTGGTGGTGAGGGGTGGAGGGGTGTGCACTGCAGATGCTGAATTTCTCACAGTAGCAATTTCAAGGACGCCAAAATGAATTACACGTAGGAAGTCCACGTTTGGTGAAATCTCTCTGCCTAATCCACACACAATCCCATCCTCCTCAGCTAATTTCAGATCTGCGGGGAAAAAAAGGTGCACACACAAACCGAGAGCCGCTTTCTCACTTTCTCTTTCACAAAAAAATGTGATCTGTGATTTGCATGAGCTGTAATTAAGAGGCTTGGGGATTTAAGATACTGCTGTGTGCTCCACTGAGCAGTGGGAGGTGCACTAAATGAAGTTCAGATAATAAGCTAATGAATAACAATCGTCTCTCTTCCACCTCAGTGGGGTTACTTTATGAACTGCTAGGGAACGGAAAACAAAAAGGAAACTATCAGCTGCTATCAGGGAGCCGGTTGAGCTGTGTGATGTGTGGAGATACTGAAGCCAGAGCTCATGTGTGAACCAGCAGTGTGTCTGTGTTTGCTCCATCCTTCACCCCGCTCCCATCCACACAAGGCCCGTCTGCTGTCTTTTCTCCTCTGCCGGCGTCTTATCAGGGGAAAGCTCGTCAGGGACACACGTGCCTCCGTTCTGACACTGACCGTGGGTCATTGAAATGCAAACAGAGAACACGCTCGACCAAATGGGGTCGCAGAGCGGCAAATATTTGGCCAGGACTTTTTTTTTTTTTCACTGATGGAGCCGGCTTGTTTATGGTCGATGGAACAAGGTTAGAGCAGATGGCCGGTCAGTGTGCAGAGAATTCATTTGAGTCGTCCTCAGATCAAATAAAAAGCTGGTTAAGAAGAGAAAAGAGCTGAAGTCTGTCCTTCAATCTTCTCTCACTACAAGTTCAACAAAAAATTGACAAAATGGCTTTTTTAAAGACCTCATATAATTGCTTTCCAACACTTATGCTGCATTTGACTCATCAGACGAGAACAAGGAGTAGTGCAAAAATAAATAGTTCTGGAATGATTCTCATCTTCAAGCTATTAGTCACCCAATCAGAGTGAAGCTAACTACAGGAGAGGAGCTCCCTCTATCTACCAAAACCAAGAGAGAATCAGCAGCTCTGGAGGGATTTCCTCTGAGTAATAGGAAATTATTCAGAGGAGCCATACATTTTGGCATCCTTTGTAAAGAAGAATAATAAACCTTTGGAGTCCATTTATTTTGTGCTCCAACTGAGCCATCCAAAGAATACAGTAGAAATACTATGGATCAGCACATTTTCTATTCCTAATCCTCTTTAGCCACACATTAGAACCTCCTCTTCAGCACGACAGAAAATAATTTTTTCTGACATGTTTTAGTGATTAATGTTTGTGTTTTTGTTGTTTTCATTCAGAGAAAACACAAAGCAGTTTCCTTTGCTGCTTGTTTTTCTCCCATCCCACATATGCAACACAGTCCATGAAAAATATCTCAGCAAAAATGCACCTGAAGACTCTTTAGAGAGACAAATTAACCCAGCGGCCATGTTTTTTTTTTTTTTTTTTTTTGGCTGTTTGAGGAAGTCAAAGTACCCAGAAAGAATTCGCACATTCACAGAGAAAATACTCAAATTCCATGCAGAAAGACACCTGGGACCTTCTTGCTGCAAGGACAACAAATGGACCTCTGTGTCAGATCATATTTATGCCTAATAGAGATTATTAATTAAAAGTTCCCACACAATAACTAAAGTACATTATGAAATAATAAAATGAATTATGTTTCTTAACTACACTGAATAAAAATCACATTAAAGGTTGGTTTGTTCAAAATGTCTAAATGTCCTTGTAACAATAGAGAAACTTTCACTTTTAATATTGTAACCAGGAAGTACAGTAAGCATTATGCTGCTTGTTCTCTATCATACACCAACAGGTAGTCAGATCAACAAGTTCTTTCTCTCTTTTAAGTTTGCAAAAACAATTTAGACAGAAAGGAAAAAATATTTTTGCTTTACTCCAAGCTAGACTAACACACAGAGAGAAAACAAACAGAAAATATGCATGTATACATAAGCAAATGATTCAGTTCTGCATCTTATCTGCATTCTGAGAATCAAATAAAGGCAGAAATCTTACACATAATAAAGTGTTTTGTTTTTGTCCTTCATTCAGTCTGAGCGTAATCTAATTTTTCAAAGTTTTATAAAAGAAACCAAAAGGAAACTTTCTCCTCAATCCAGGAGATCTCAAACTTTAAATGAGTTAAATCTAGAAAACAGGTGGAGAGAAATTAATCAGTTTACACAGTGAATTTGTTTTATTTTTTTATTATTTTATTTTTAGTCTGAAAGTCTTCTGGATTACTTTCAGAACTGCAGCAAAGCCTTACAGTTAACTAACAGCAAATGAAACACCAAAACAGAAACCAGAAGAAAAACATCTGTTTCCTTTGAATTAAGCATCTAACAGCTTCTGAAAATTGGAAATTGCTTTGTTTTCATTCTTTTCACATATTGTCACTCAATTCAGTTTCCCCTCATCAGCCTAAACTGTCAGAGGGATTTTTTTTTTTTTGCACCCACTTGCACCACTCCCACTGTCTGATGCTTCAGCTGCTTTCAGGAAATGCTGAACTTTGGTGCATCATTAGAAGTAGAGATTTCTCAGATATAGAAACTTGAGGTTGAGGTTTTAACTGTGGGCTGCTATGAGTAAGTAATTCCAGAAACAACTGATTTTTTTCTTGGAAAAGTCTGTCTGCAGATTCTTATAAAGATAGTCTACATTTATTTTTTATGTTGTTGTTGTTCATACTAATCATATAACTCAGTTAAATATTTTATAAAATAATTATGTGCAGCCGTGTTGAATAGTCTTGAGTCATCCCGACCTTCTGGATATTTTTAGAGTGAAAAGTTGTTTCCCCCTTTGCAGATTTCTTTCTTTCTGCTTTTGTCACATTGAACTGTTTCAGATCATCAAACAAATTCTAATATTTGACAAAGTAGACTATAAAAAATGCAGTTTTCAAATGATAGTTTAATCATTTAATGGCCATTAAGTGCTTGCAATCAATGTTTTACAATGCTGCGGAGGAAATTTGGCTCACTCGACTATGCAGAATTGTACCTGTAGAGAGGAAGACTGAAGCATTGGACCAAATTTTTACAAAAGAGGAATTATGGAGTGTGTTCAAACAACAGGATCACTTCTCAGCCTTCATCACAATATTTAAAACAGGAGTGTTGAAATGGAGGCTCAAAGCATAGTTTTCATCTTAGCTCTGGAAAATGAACTGGTCTTCATATAAGCAAAAGCTCACTTCAGTCTTGTTCCCAGCTTGGGCTTCACTCCATTAAGACCTGTTTATGGTGCCTATGAACAGGATTACAAAAGGAGAAGTTCAAGTTTGGGAACTTCAAGGTTTCATCTTTGCCGTTTTTGCAGATTATGTGGTTCTTTTGGCATCTTCAGGTCATGATCTTCGATATGCACCATTGTGGTTCACAATCAAGTTTTAATAGATGAAAGTCAATTTTTCTTAGTCAGCTGGTTCTTAGTTGTAGTGAGGTAAGAAAAGTTGACCCAGTGTCTTGACATTGCTCTGGTATGTTGTGGTGAAGACAGAGGTGAGCTAAAATGTAAAACTCTTGATTTAAAAGTCTGTAAATCTGGACTCGAGGACCACACTCTATCCTTTTCCGTCTCAAAACAACGGTCTCAGATTTGGAGGTGCTAATTTTCATTTTGGCCGCTTCACATTTTACTCCAGTGAAAGCTGGAGATCAGGGTCTAATGAAACCAACAGAATCACATCATCTGCAAAAAGAAGAGTCCCAATCCTGAGATCACCAAAATAGATTCCGTCAATACCTTGGCTGCACCTAGAGATTTTGTCAGTAAATGTTATGAACACAATCAGTTGCAAAAGGGGATCATGGCGGAGCGCAACTCTCACCACAAAACAACTCTTTTGTATCGATAGCTCTGCATGTGCACGTATTGGTGTATGAGCCAGAAATTTCACAAGCACAAATTTTGCCAGTAGCTTGGCTGGAGGAAGGTAAGTAACTCACCTCATCGCACAAGTTTCATAGGAAGTGAATGGAGAGGGACCCGTGTCGAACCCATTACACTGTCTTGTACTGTGGTCAACAATGCTGAGTCACAAATGTGAATGAAAAGGTGAGTGAGGAGAGCCAAAGTGGTGCACGGAGCGGCAAATTTCGCTTTTTTAAACACATTGTGATGGGAGTTTGGATAAGACAATGAAGTTTATACATATTATAATTATGAATTATCCTTCCACCGAAACACAACCAGTTTATTAACCTTTCTAAGTTAGAGTTGAAAACAAAATGACCTTTTTTAAACCTGGAAAACTGAGACTCTTCAGACATCTTTGCTTTGAGACAATAAAACATTCTTGTAAACATTTTTTGAAGCTATATTTTATTGTAGTATTTGCATATTTACATTTCAAGCTTAAGAATAGTGATTAATTGTGTTTAATCACAGCGCTATGTGTGCATACGGTCATATTGTTACACCTGTCCATTTCCACCTCTCAATGAATCATGAATGCTTGTCTTCTCCTGGATCTGACAGAGAGTGTAAAACCTTCACAAGAATTCACAAGTGGGGAAACTCACTCTGGTAAATCTGAGAGAAAGTTGCTGAACAGCCACCACTGTGAACAGACTCTGTGATGTCAACTCCCAGGTAATATTTCAGCTGTTAATCCGAACGCTGGTGTCTGCAGGCTGTTTGAGAATAAATTAGAAACCAGTTCATCCTAAATCAAAAGCAGGGATTTTTTTCCAGACATGGAAACTGATGAGCTCAGCCGACTATAACGTATTTTTTGCCATAGCGCCATGTAAGCAGCCCTGTGCTGTGATCCGACCTCCCATCTCCCTGGGAAATGATGCTTTTGACATTTATAGCTGCTGAACATCCGTCCCTGACGCACTTGTTGTTTGCTCTTTGTTTTATTGAGCGCGATGAGTCAGACTTTCCCTTCTACTGTCCACCATGGTCAACTCTGTTATCACAGCGATTTATCCTTCGGACGGCAAACTGAACGTGATTGATCAAGTCACTGATGCTACCTGACGGTGGAACCCAGGATGGAGCGCATTTTAAAATGTCCATCTTACAGATGAGCTGCTCAAAATGATTGAAGGGAGGAAAACATGCAGTATGACTACAAAAACACAAAATATTACCAAGTATTTTTGTAAAAATATCTTAGTACACTTGAAATAAGACAGAACCAGCTTACAAGTACAAGAAATAAGAAAATAATTCCTTTACATTGATTAAGGAAAATTATGGTTCCACTGGCAGATTATTTCACTTATAAGAAAACAATTTTCACATGTTATAAGTGAAATAATCTGCCAGCGGAACTAGTAGATTTTGTCAATATTTAATCATTTTTGCAGTGTTTACCTCTTTGCAACAAATACATACTCAATTTTCCTTTATTACTGTGAATGTTTCTTTTTAAATCCAGCAGGAACATACCTACATTTATTTTTTCATTTATGCAAGAATCTGCAAGAGTTCAGACAAAAAAAAATCAAGTAAGCACCCCTAAATTACTAAAATAATGACAAACCAAAACAATCAATGCTGAAAAGCTGATTGAGGTTTTGAGACTAATTGGTAAAGTTGCACTGACCGTCTTTAGGAGTGTCATGATTTTTAAATAATTTAATAAATTTGTCAGACTGGTTTTGTGTTTTTAGTATCAGCTTTTCTATCATCCAACACAAGTATGTCATATATATTCCTTGCAGCTTGATGAAAATAACTTAACTTTTCTCATCCCTGCCTATCAAGTTGAGTATAAGTTTAACATGTGACGGATCAACTTGCTTTAAACTGGTTGATGTGATTATTGTTCACTCGAGGTCGGATATAATCAAGGCAACTGTTAAAAACTGGTTACACACGTTTTCCTTTTCAACAAATCTTTTCTCCTTATTCACTGTAAAGTGAAGTGGAGAGAGAGAGAAGTTCAGAAACACCTGACAAAAACTGCAACATTTGTTCATTTTCAGCTGTTGGGGTTTGCTTTCATGCAGCACTGAGTCAAACAAAAAAGCTATTTGAAAAACCTTTTTATCCCCTTAACTGTGGTGTTAGGCGTACTCATGTTTCTTGCTGCTTGTGACCAATTAGCAACATTAGCCCCAGATTCCAGATGCTCTTACCAGCACAAGGCCATGGGGAGTGTAAAGAACTGGGTGGCTAGTTCCTGTGTCTGGCAGTACCAATGCTAAAAGCTCATATAATATTTATTGCTAGCCATGCTAGTATGGACAGAGATTGGATCTGATGTCACATTTTACCTCTTTTTGTTTCATGAAGGCAGTCTGCGAATGTTTATTGTTGCGTTTTCAGAGCTTTCCAGCTGGAAACAACTATTGGGTGGGTGCAATTTAAATTGATGTAGAACCTTGAACTGAACTATGCAGAGTTAAATGGGACGTTTTTGTGCTCATTAGTACAAACAACCCAATGTATATTCAGACAGCTAGTATTTTCCCCTTTTTTCTTATATTTGTTGATAAATCTCAGAACCAAACACTGAAAAAATAAAAAATCTTATAAAGTATTTTTGGTTTTGTTTCTAAAGCAAATATCTTGGTACACTGGCTTACAAGTCACTTTTCAGCTTGTTTTAAGTCAATAATTCCTTAGTATTGATGAAAAATTTGTTGTTCCATAAACAGAGAAATAATCTACCAAGTATTTTTTTCAACAATATTAAACAATTATTTACTTAAAATGAGTTTTGTCGTGTGTCAAGTGTTCTAAGATATTTGCACAAGAAACTAGAGCAAAAATACTTGGTGAGATTTGATGTTTTTACAGTAAAATTACATTTTAACTGTGTAGTTCTGATTAAATATTCATAAATCAAAGTGTTGGAGATATTCCATTTACACAGCCAGACACAAAGCTTTCTGTTTTAAAAACGTTATAAGCACAGCGGCTTGAACTGACAAAAGAGAATCCAGTCTTCGTTTTATTATCATCTGTAGCTTTAATGAGGATACCACACAAGAGTAGCATTCCAGGCTGTTTTAAGGCCTAATGAAGGGAGCGCTGGCTCAGACTGAACTTTAATGAGCCGAGCTGCTTAGGGATGCTGCTTCGATTCTCCCCCCCCCCAACCATTAATCAGCACATTCCTCTCAGCTTTCCATTATGTCCCTAAATCTAACAGTCTTCCTTATTTTCTATCGCCTGTAATTACACAGCAGATTCCCGCCTGCCTGCCTCCTTCCCTCTTGCAGACAGTTTTCTGCAAATGCTTGCTGACACATGCACGCACATGCACCCAAACCACACGTACAGACTCCTTCATCCTGTCAATATACATCAGGAAGAGGCCATTTCCTCATCACTCTCCAAGCAGGGCTGCTGAGTGAGGCAAAGGGGGGCACCAGCAAGGAACGTCCAAACACCCCCAGCAGAACCGGAGTTGCCCATTAGTGGAATATCTTGGGAATAAATGTGTCTGAGCAAAGCAGCGGCTGTTTGAGTTTCCTTCTCTAATCTCTATCTGCGGTTTAAACGAGTGTGACCTGATAAGTGGCATTACAGTAGAAATGCTGATATGCTTTGTGTTTTTTGATGTGTGTGGTCATTTTACAGTTTATCCTGCAAGAGCAGAATAACTGCTGAGAGGAGTTTGATACTGAAGCAGAAACAGAGGTTTTTCATAGGACAGATGTGGAGATGCAGATAAAATAAACAGACAAAATTATTTACCAACAGTAGCTGCATTTCCATCACAAATGTGCACAAATCTTGGACTATATTATGCTGATGTTTAATTTTTTGCTATTATGGTGTTTCTGTTGAATTAAATTTTTAATTAAAATCAGATGTGAATAAGCTGGTCCATGCGATAAGTCATTAAAAATCATGGCAGCCACAGATGAACAGTTAAATGAAATATATTCTGCATCTTATTTAAGGATTGGAGCGACAAGCTCCTTATACTTGGAAGCGGCTACATATGCAGCATTGTTGTGAAAATGTAGTCCATGACTTTACAGAAGAACTATGGATTCAACATGCTGCAGTAATGCACAACTTTTTATGAACTGTGCAATTCTGTGAGAGTTCTGGTGTAGCCAGCTGCACATTGTCCAAAAAAAAAAAAAACAGACAATCATTCTCCAACCACTTCCTGTTGTCTTCTTTGTGGTTTTTGCCAGTAGTAACATCCGGCTGTTGATCACATGACTTGTTGATGCAAAAACAGTGTTTCCATTGCAGTTTTGAGAAATATATTTATTTGGAGACAGCCAAAAAAAACCACCTAATCCTAGGGCAACAACTTTTTATTGAAAAGTTTGCATTAAGCAGTTTTTTATTTCAATTAGCACAATTTTATAGTGAATGGGAACACAGCTACTACCACCTTCAGATGAATTCCCAAAATAAATCAAGTGTTTTGCATGGCTACAAACAAGCCTGAGAACGCAGCATTTTGCAGGAGTATTCATGCCTCTTGAACCTTTTCAGTTTGCTACAAGCACAAACCGTAGTGTGTTTTACTGGCACTTTGAACATGCTCTCATCTAAATGCTTTGTAGCTCTGGCTCCTTTATTAGAATACATTTTCAGCTTGAAGGTGAACCTGTGCCTCTGTCTCTTCCAGGTTTTCCTTCAGTATTGCCATGATTTCACCATACATACAGAAAGTAATCAAAGCACTTCACTTTTTCCACATTTTGCTATGTTACAGCTTTATTCCAAATGGTATTAAATAAACCTCTTTCCTCAAAATTCTGCACATTAATACCTTATTATAACAAAGTGGAGTAACATTTGATATTCTTGCAAATTTGCTAAAAATTGAAAACCAAGAAATTACATTCATGCAAATATTTACAGTCTTTACCTGAAGTTTCTATCTTTTTTTCATATCTGCACCACCCCCGACTTTCCTGCTTTGCTGCAGTTTTCTAACATCGAGCTTTAGAGATTCGTTTTCCCACATCCTTGTTCAGACTGGTTTCTCAGCGCTCCAGTTGCTTTAGCTGACTTTACTTGTAGTCATTTCCTCCCTTTTGAAGTTCAATCTGCCTGCATATTCACCTTTAATAAATGACATGTTCTCGTTTTGAAAGGTGTAGGATGTTGTACTGATAAAAAAAAGTGAAGTGTAAATTAATAAACGTTCTAGCTACATTCATTTTAAAGCATAGTTTGGGTTTGCTTTGTTTTCCTCTAAGTTTCTGATCAAATTAAAGACTTTACATTTTTTTAGACATTTTTCTACAACTTAATTTATTTTGAGTGCCCTTGCACATCTTAAGTTTTTCATTTTAAATCCATCAAAGATTTAAAGGTGCTGATAATGTAGAGTTGGAGGCATTTTGTTTAATAAATTGTATGCATTTTACAAGTGTTGCAACTTCAGGGCCAGACAGCAAACTGTTGCATCCACGCTGGAATATTTGAAAAAAAAGCAACAGTTTGAGTCCTTCTCAGCAAATCAGAAGCAATAATTTTTCAGTTACAGCTTTATAGTTATTGGCTTTCTCAGATTAAAGGCCACATGATGCACAAATCAATGACAATAGACAGTGAACCAATGCCTGCGGCACAAATCAATGAAGCAAACAGAGCTGTTACCAAAAAGTCTCGGCCCTCTTATACCTGGATTTGACAGATGAACCAAATAAAATGTAAAGTTTCTGTGCTGTCGGAGTGTATACCCATCACACCCAAACAGCTTAAATGCACGATTAACACAGTCAAATCAATACGCTTTTACCCAATTACTCCGTGACTAATGCTCAAACATGAATGGGGAGAAATAATAAAGTCGTGAAGGGATTGACATCTGACCTCTGAATTGATATTGGCTTGTTTCATTGTTTTTTCATGAGCTCAGGACGCCAATTCTACGCCGTCTTTGACCAAATGGAAATTAGGGCTGACAGTTTGGGAAGACCCAGCTCTAATTTAGCATTGTTCTCCACAATGAGGCGCTTTGACGGTTTAATTGATTCCTTTCTTTGACTCTTTTTAGATGAGAAAAGACTTTTTTGCCTGTTTAATACAATGAGACTGAAGATATTACTTAAAATTATGCACACCACCATGAAAAGGGTATTGTGGAGGTAAATTTAACTTGTAGTTCCGGCATTTAAGGCTCTCAGCCAGGCAAGATGTGGTTTAAAGGGGACATCTGGCAAAAGCTAGAAGCAGAAAGCATTTGAAAGCTTGAAGTATTTTAATAAAACTGTAAAATGTGACTTAATAACATACAACAACTGCAACACCATAGTTTTTGAGTGAGCAGGAAAATACTGGATTTTTTCATGAAATTTTCACTGAAATCACTTCATGCTTGCGTGGTTTTTTAATCAGCAGGAGCGCTCTCTGACTCATCCCAATTTATGGAAAATTGTAACAATTTTAATGTTACAAAGGAATTAATTAATTAATCAAGTGCACTTGTTTAGCACATTTCACCAACAAGACAGTTCAAAATGCTTTACATTGTAGAAACATAACATAAACACTAAAGGTTGTGACATCCTGTAACAGTTGACATTACATTTTGTCAAATGCCATAATTAAAATCATCAATACACATCAAATATGTTGATTAATGTTGGTTCAGCTGTAAACAGGTGGGTTTTTAACTTTGATTTAAATGGATTTTCCTGATAACCACATGGATGAGTTTCTCTAGATTTTACTGGAACATTAGTCCTTTAATCCTGGAAATGTTCTTCAAGTGATAGAAGGCCGACTTTGTAGCTGAATTTATGTGACTTGGAAGGTTCAGGTCTGAGTCCATCACTACACCCAGATTTCAGCTGTGTTTGCTGGTTTCTAGCTGTAATAACTGAAGCTGTGCTAATTCTAGATCGAAGATAAATGCTTATTTCTTGCTGCTAACAAGCTTGTTCTCTGTTTTCAATTAAATAAGACATAATCCAGTTTAAAGACCGCTGTCATGAAGCTGTAAACAGCTATGAAGTATTGTTAGCACTGCCAAGGACATAATTACGCTGTGCCTTTATTTGTTATCCTTACTAATGTTTTACTGCTCTGACTGTTGCCAGTTTCTACCAGGAGTTAAGGCAGGTGTAACAGTTGCTATTGATTCATCTGCAGAGCCGGGTAAATAGCCAATAGGCGTTGAAGGAGCTTAGAAATACCCTCCAGACAGACTGCTGGGAAGCAGGTGGGCGTCAGCTGACCCTCATACATCACCGTTCTAACAATCTCTTCTGCAGACGGAGGGTTAGACCGAGGCCTCAAGGCAACTCTGCAAAAGATGTCAATAGAAATAAGACAGAAAAAGATTCTTGAAGAGCAGATCAAATTTTGAGGGAAACAAAAAGAAGACAAGAAGGTGATGTAAGAGGGGGGAAAAGCCGCCTGTAAGTAAAACAAAGGAGTCAGCTGCTGGAGTTAGGCTCAAACAGCTGGTGCCAAAAACAGAGTCGAGGACAAAGTGGGTTCTGTTTGGACTGGATTGATGCCAAAAGCTGGACCGGGTTAGCAGGCAGGGAACGCCGCCAATACTGAGAGAGACAGAGACAGAGCGAGAGCGAGGCCTACGGGAAGATCGTTATATAACCGAGAGGGGGGAAACCTCACAGGCACAACAGAGATGCTCTTGACTCCCTAATGATACGGCTTGGTTTAAACTCATGTCAGAGGGGAAGGCTGGGAGACAGTAAAGAGAAAGAAAGGCGTCTATAAAAAGACAAAAAGGAAGGAAAACAGGAGAGCGGAAAATGCAGACTATTGTTTGACCAGTAACCACTGTTGTACAAACCTCTGCTGCCTGCACTGCTTTGCTCTTCTGTTTCAGAGAAATATATGACAGGGTGAACTGAGTGGACTGAGCTAGAAGGGAAAAACAGATTTGAATTGACCTTTTTTCTACAAGAACAGCTTTTTCCAGGTTCCAAGTTAAAATAACCTTTTTTCCCTGCAGTTGGCATTCAGAGGTCTTCAAATTCTAAGAAATATATGATGCGGTTGTAGTCAAGACCAGGACCAGAGTCAAGACCAGGACCAGAGTACACCAGACCAATGGCTCTTTTCTACCAGCGTTTACTCAGACTACGTTTACACAAGACCGCTGTCTGAAAACTGCTGGTATTTTTGGAAGGTGATTGGGAAAAACTTCCAAGACACCTTGAGTCAGCTGTAGTTGTCACGCCAGGCCACTAGATGGCAGTGTAATTTTAGCCTGCCATCAAACGCGCATGCGCTTTTTCACCCATAGCTTCCACCATTGGCTTGAAACTCCTGATTTTAAACAGTAACCCGTCTCCGTCTCCCATAAGTGAAGTTCTCATGTATTCCTTATCAGAAATTGTGCTAAACCGAACATTTTAAGCAGATTAATGTTGGATCGCAACAAAATTGTTACTGTTTAACTGAAGAGCGGATCCCTGTAGCCGACTAAGGGGGTGGAGTCTCTGGTTGCATCACAAGAACAACTCTCATTCTCCTGCAGACTTTCATGGCTCTCTTGTTGTGATGGGCAAATGAAGCTTTCCAACCCTTTGCTTTGCAAAAATATTCATTACTCGATGCTTCATTCATCACTCACTAGTGACATCTGCTGGTGAAACTGTAACAGTCTTACTCAGTTGGATCACACTTCCAAAAATTAGTAAATGCAATATTGTCACAAAATTTTCATCAAACTCATGTTTAGTAACAGGAGAGTCAATTAAAGCATATTTAATTTTTATATATTTTAATTATTAAAATGATTTGTAGCCAATCTAATTCTGGTATATGTTGAAAGTCAGTGGTTGTGTTGGTTTTTCTTTTATGTCATCTACTGATTTGACAATAAAGACATTTGATGTTTTAGTGTCTTGGGAGTGCAGTGCTTGTTGGGGCATTCGCTTTTTCTTGGATTTCTAATTAGCTCTGATACCTTATATTTAGCTACATGCAGAATTTTAGTCTGCAACAGGATTAAATCTGTTTCTGCTGTGCAAGACTGATTTATCTGTGCTGGTCAGACTACAAATAATAGTGGAAATTTCCAGAAGGCGAGAAATTGGGTGGCGGAGGGGTTAATTATTTTTATTTAAGAAGAATTTTATTGTGAGCACTCATCTCGAAGTATTCCCAGATGTCAAAGATTTTTCTTTTTCTGGCTCCATTTCAGACAATCAATCGAGTTTATTTGTGTGGCAGATTTCAGCAACCAAGAGCTTTACATCATAAAATTACAAAAATATAAAGTCATTAAAAAAACACCATAATAGACAATTAAGAAAACCAGTAACAAACATTACATTTTGATAAGTGCCATCATCGATACACATCAAATATGTTGGTCAATGTTCCTTTTATTTTGGCCACTGAAGACAAATATTCTCCTCTGATGCGCATGACCTAGAACTACCCATCAAGCAGCGCGGCTTATCATGCTTTTATTTTGAAAACCGACATGCAAAATGAAGCAGTCACGTGTCCCAGGTGAGGCGTCGTTTGTTGCCAGTCATGTGATTTTCAGCAAGACGACACAAGCATGGAAGCAGGACTTCATCTGACACGCCCCCTCTTTACTCGGTGCCAGATGGCCCATCTCTAGGAAAAGGGCAAACACAGTGTGTGTAGTGTGACTTGCAGTTATGCAGCAGAAGAAAGCTCCAAACAAGTTTGCCTCTTAAATGCAAAAAAAATTTTGAATAAGGTTTTGGAGTGGCCTAATCAAAGTCCAGACTTAAATACAACTGAGATGTTGTTATGTGACCTTAAAAAGGCTGCTTTAAAAAAAAATTGCAACAAGTGGGTCAAATTCCGTCATAAATTTAAAAAACTGATTTCTAAAATGCTTGACTAGTTGTTGCAGTCAAACATTTGAAAACAGTATTTTGTGTTTAATCTAGTTATTAATCAACCAATAAATCATCTTTGGTTTTTAAATAGTTTTAACCCATTCTTTGCAAAGCATCTGAAGCTCAGTCAGGTTGGATAGAGAGTGTCTGAACATCAATTTTCACGTCTTGATGCAGATTCCCAGTTGCATTTATGTGTGGACTTTGACTAGGTCATTCTACCACACATGCTTTGATTTAATCTACGTCGTTGTAGCTCTTGTTGTTTGTAGGGTTGTCTTGGTGGAAGTCTGACATCTCCCCCAGTCTTAAGTCTTAGAAGGATTCACTGATATTTTTCCTCCATCTTCATTCCCATCAATTCTCACCAGCTTCAAAGTCTCTGCTGAAGAAAAGCTTCCCAACAGCATAATGCTGCCACCACCATATCTCACCCTGAGCCACTAGATGTAATGGACTGAATACAGAGTCACATAATCACATTTCCTTACAGTATATCAGAGAACATTCGCTTAAACGATTAGCTGGCAAAGCAGTAATTGATCCTTTGTCAAGTTTTTGACAGTTTTAAGTTTCAAAGTGTGATTACCACAAATGCAAACGTGCTAATGGGGAGAGATGATGAAAACCCATCGCTGTGTGAGTGAATTGAGTCAGTAGTTCTTTGATTCATTTTCATCATTTTAAATTTTCTTGTGGTCGTCTTGCGTCATCATAAAACCTGTTGTTTTATTTAGTCTCTACTATTTTATGATACTGAAAATATTATGAATCATTTGTAAATCTCCATTTCTTGCTTTAATATATTTTTCCTCCCTATAATGGTTCATTCGCATCCTTTAAAAAGAGTATTTGTGTGTGTTTTTGTAGATATTACATATTTTGTGTGTCTTCAAATTTCTTTTTGATTCAGTTTGGACGTCTGGCACACATCAGTGTGATTCTATGTAGACGTCTTGTTTGTCCTTATGATTATTACCCATGCTATGTCATGTACCCCAGGGGGGGACTTAAAGTTCCTTGAGCACCAGAATCTGTTGCTGTACTTCCTGATCCATTCCTGGATGTTTTCTGTGTCTAATCAGAAATTGGCAGCTTTCTTGGAAGCGCAGCAAGTTTCCAGCTACCGCACATTTGAATGAATAAGTAATCTGTTCAGCAAGGCTCTTTGAGGCATGCTTTTTTTTTCACCTTTTTCAATTTGCTCGGGTGTTTGGAGCAGTTCTTTTGTGTCCATCACAAGCTTCTTCTGTGGACAGCTGCATGAGCAGCTGCTGGTTTGCAGAAAGACTGCAGTCTCCCAACAGTCTGTTGATTCGTGAATGCCCACTGATGGGATGGCAGAGGGGCGCTCATGGGGACATGCCTCAACTTGTTCCTAATTGTTCACTCAGTGGCTCAAATCCCACTTTAATTCAAGTGTATTTTTCACGTGTGCATGTTGGTAATTATCTGACGCAAGGTCATATTGTCATGTTGACACCAAGATAATGTGACGTCAAGTGCATCTGGAAGTTTCTGATGTCAAATGACAACAAAAAATGTTCTTTTCTCTCAGGTGAATAGACGAGATCTGACTGCTAATGCATAGCGCAGATATCTGCCTACGATGGATGTTTTTCACCTTTTTACCTGCTGGAGGGCTCAACAAGGTGTAAACATGATGAGGTCTGCAAAGGGAGACGCTTGTTAGTGGGGACAAGTATTCCTGAGTCAGAATGGAGTGGGAATACTGCAGCCAGTCAAACTTAATCAGTGTCTGGAAACAGATGACTTTGCAACAAGCAGACTTAACCTATTTTTTTCCTTGGTTTGTTAATTACATTGACATTTTCTTTAGAGAAGGGAATATCTTCTCTATAGGACTTTTTATTATAAAAATGTCCTGAACTGAAGTGTTCGACCTCTGTTTATTTTCTCCACTCGACCATCAGCAGACAGGTTCAAATCTTGCTTTTTTAATTTATTTCACTCTCCTCGTGATTTTGTGGCTTTTCCTTAAATACCTCTCCTTTCGAATATTACATTTTTTTTAAAAGAGAGCTTTATGTCTTATTACATATAATTGCCCTCATTTGTTTTGTTTGAATTCTTTTTGTATTGCCTTTGTCAGATTTTTGTACATGTTTGTAGATTTTAAAAACTTTTCAGTAAATAAAACGTCTCTGCAGCGGACTCAGCTCGATCGGGCCACAATCCGCTTTTTGTTTTCTCTCGCTCTAATGGCTTCTTTATGATTTCTTCCTCTGTTCAAAGGGCATGCAGTACTTGACTGGCAGTAAATCTGTTCGGAGACTAATCCTTCGCTACCTACCAGCTGCTCTCCTGGCACTCACCCGGGAGGGTTGGGGTGTGTGTGTGGGGGGGGCAGCATTCTTGTTGCCATGGAGACGGTCAGCCATGCCAGTTACCCATAAGGCCTGGCGTCGTGCCCGCCAGTTTGGTTGTAGTGAGCTTGTGTAAGCCCGTGTGCCTGAATAATGTGAGACTGTTTTATTAGTACTAAATCAGCCAATTAAATAAAAGGTTCTTGATTAACCGCCATCACCAGCTGTTTGGTGGTTTTAGCCAGACAAGTGGTTCTTTTATTGCAGAATTTATTTGGGTAAATAATATTTGGAATAGTTTAATTTTAGCTGCGATGTGAGTGCATAATTGTAAATATAGGGTGAAATTAAGTCCAAATTTGACAAAGTATTGTTGAAACTGGAATTGTGTGCCTTTAAAATTAACCTAAGCAACTACCTATGAAATTAATTTCTTTATACTTTACTTCTGAGGTGCCACACTTTATTGTCTTTATAAACATTCAGCCAAGGTTTTCTTTGGACATTGGCTGCTTTTTTCCAGTTCCTGCTTGGCTTCTTGTTAGGTGTCACATCATCGCACTTAACTTCAAATGCAGCAAAGCACTGATCCATACTTTTAGTAGGTCAAAATGGTGGGATTTTAAATTAGTTTTAATATGATGTTTTAACTAAGGCTGCATTCACACTGCAGCCTGAAGTGACCCAATTCCGATTTTTTTTGACATAATGCGGCCTGTATCCGATCTTTTTATGACAGTCTGAACAAGTCGGACTCTTTTTGAATGCGACCCAGACCACTTCGGGATGCGATACGTATCCCATTCAGTGCAACCTAACGTCCAGGTCGCACTCATCCGACCTGAACGTCACCGATACTTGACAAATGTCACTATTCTGCATCCTGATAAGCGCAAGCGGGAAGGAAACACTACAATCATGACGGACTATAAGGAGGATTAAGTTGTTAATATGCTGCTTCGGTCGGACAGCAACTTCAAATGCATAAGCTGTGCTCCACCGTTAGCAACCATGTTTACTTCCACAAACACTGAGCACTTCTTCTTTTTATGGCGGTTGGGAGTTCACTGATAACGCTGATGCTATTGCGCTCTCTACTGCACATGCGGGACACTTTCAGGTCGTTTGCCCGTTCACGCTGCAAAACACATACAGGTGGTTTTTATTTGTAAGTGTGAACGGCCACGGCAAAAATACTCCTAACTGGGTCTCTTTAAGCTGCAGTGTGAACACAGACTAACATGTCTTGTCACATTTAACGTAAATGTTTTGAGCTTTCCCTCTTTTTCCTATGAATGATTCCATGTCAAATACTGCCCCAAAAATGTATTAAAGAGATTTATTTTTGTACAATATTCAAACAGCATAGTGTGTCAGTGAAAATGTTGAATCCAAAATGTCTGAGTACGAAATTGTCAAGTCTTAGGACAGATTCTCAATTTGATTTACACCGCAAAAACACAAAATCTTACCAAGTATTTTTTATCTAGTTTCTAGTGCAAATATCTTAGTGCACTTAAAATAAGTCAAATTAACTTAAAAGTAACTTTTCAGAAAGATATATGAGCTTTTTTTAAAGTAAATAATTTCTTAATGTGGATGAAAAAGTTCAAGTTTCATTGGCAGATTATTTAACTTATAACAAGACATTTTTCCTAAGATTTTGTATTTTTGCTGTGTAGGTCTGGACTTTGACTAGACCATTGTTAATATGAATATTCCTTCATTTAAATCATTTTATTGTTGCTCTGGCTGGATGTTTTGTGTCGTGGTCCTCCCAGGAAGTGATCCTCCACCCTAGTATCAAATCTTTTAAAAAATTTAAACATTATTTTTCTTAAGAAAAGCATCTCTAAAGAATGATACTGCCACCATCTTGGTAGTTTTGCAGAAATAATATCCTCTTTCCATTTTCAGAAAATAGTCTGGACAAACTGTCAGATTTTTGATGAAACTGCATCATCTTCATGATGCCGTTTCATCAAAAGTGTTAAACGTCTAAAACCTTCACAGACCAGCTGGACTCATACTCAGATTAAATTACACAGCAGATTACTTTACTAATAAAGTGACTTTCGAAGGTAATTGGTTGCATTAGATATTTAGTTGAAATTTAATTTTGTTAGTGAAAAACCTTGAAAACTACAGATCATTTTCCTTTCACTTCACAATTATGAACTTCTTTGTGATAGAATATAAAACAAGATCCAAAGGAAATACAGTTAAATTCTGGTTCTTATTGTGCGCAATGGTAAATGTAAAGTCACTACCAAAATGCTGACATATTTATTTGAAACAGGTACATATTTTAAACGAAAGGTTTTTATTTCCTTACTCCTTTCAGTTGCAGCAAGAAAAAAAAAAGTGTGACAAATTGAGACTTTCAAGTGTTAAAAAAGCGGTTAGTGAAAGCTGTCGAATCTAAAACCTCAGAGCATTTTATTGTAGCTGGTATTGAGTCACACAGGCAGAAACAAAACTCTATGGTTTGAGTTTAAAAAAAGACAAAAGCAAAGTAGAAGCGTTTGTTGTCCATCACAGCCCGGATGGCAGATCTAACATTAACTCAACTTCTTTTTTCTTTCTTTTTTTGCCTTTTCCCGTGTTTTCTAGGTAAGCATGGGCCCCTTCACTGAACACTTGTTGCAACATCGAGGGAGGAGGAAGCTGCTGTGGTTAGGTTGCTGCAGAAACCAGGTGAGAGCATGTGTTGTGTGTGTGCTTTGGCAATGACATCATACCTTCCATGACGTCGGCAGAGAGGAGAGGGGGCGAATGAGGCACCTCGATGTTCTATTGATCCTCTGTGAGCCAGTGAAAACTGAGAGGAAAAACATGTAAAAGTAAAACCCTGCTGATCTTTATATCATCTGTTTCTTACCAACAGTGTGGCAACAATGACACACTCCACTTCACATGATGTGTTGTTACACATTATTATAAAGAATGTAATTAATTACGGCTAGCGTTGTAATACAAATGAGTTTTTATTATTATTAAAATAGTGAAATATGCAGTATTAATGTAGCTGTTTTGTTAAGTTGCTTTGAAATTTTATGTCTTTTTCAAGTTTTTTTCAATATGTTCTGTTTCTTTTCCTTTAACATGTTTAAAGGATAATGCTAATTTATTTCACCTTGGGTGTTTTTCTGCATTATTTCCCATTTTGTTATAAAGAACCAATTAAACATGAAATAAATAGCAATACTTTCAAGGCAACACTGTTCAAATGCACAAAAGCTTTGCATGGTCTCCAAAGGTGGCTGCTGGCTCGGGGGTGGGCAACTCCAGGGCTTGAGGGCCGGTCTCCTGCAACTTTTAGATGTATCTCTACTTCAACACACCTGAGTCAAATAATGAGGTCATTAGCAGGACTCTGGAGAACCTGACTGCATTTATTAGGTGATTCTGCTGTTGGATTCAAGTGTGTTGGATCAGGGAGACATCTAAGAGTTGCAGGACACCGGCCCTCGAGAGCCAGGATTACCCACCCCTGGAACTAATGCTTTTTTGTATAACACAAAATTATTTATATTCATATTTATATAGCAGAATGCTCATTCTCTAATGCTTTGCTTGATCTATCTATACTAATAAAACTAGTTGCAGCAAAAATATACATAAAGATTTTTAAAGTGGGAGGTGTTCCAGCTGTACTTGAGTTGATTTGCTTTGGTTGTTGCTGTTGCAAATACCAAGAGTCTGAGCAAATATGCAGATTAGATGATGATGTCATCCAGCTACTCTTAGGACAGCCAATAGCTACTTTCCTTGTAGGAGAGTTGGCAACAATGATATAATATTCTCATTGTGTGAAGTTATTGTTAAAACGTGTATGCAAACATTTAAACTTTAATGTTTATTTTTGGCCTCTATAGTCAGATTCATTTGTTAGCACCACTATGATTGAAAAACATACAGCATCTTTTGTTGCTACTTGATATTAACTTGAGTTAAGTTCAATGTAAACTAAGGGCTGAAGCTAACTTGCGTGTAATTGGAAACAAGTCAGGATTCAGCTTCAACTATTGTTTTTCTTTTCTTTCTTTTTTAGTGGGGTGAAATACAATTGTATAAGTAAATTATGATGGGATTCTAGTAGAAAAAATTACAGAACATTTCCACCAAAATACTGAAGAAATTTTGTAAAAAAAAAAAAAAAAAAAAAGAATATGGAAATTTATGAGTTTGAAAATTAAAAGAAAATTCCTTTTGAAATTCAGAAATTTCCCTTTTTTTTTGTCTAGAAAATTTTGGATATTAATCTCAAAATTTCTGAGTTTTTTGGTGGAAACTTACTCCTTTTTTTCCCACTTACGTCGTGGTAAATAGTGTGAAAACACAGATATTTTTTATTTAATCTATTGTTATTTTATCTCCCTCATCTTATTGAACAGAATCACAGACTTGACTTGTTCTTTCTTACCTGACATCAGAAAAATAATTCCCAGTTTGTGGTTTGTGGTGTTGTCTGTAGATTGGTCAGACTGGAAAGTCTATTACAGACTCCAATTGGGTTAAAGCTCTAACTCTCAGCAGGTTTCACGAAGGATGAACCTGTTAAGCTGCTTTTCACTGGGCTAACAAAACAGCAATATGTCCTGTGATGAGCTGATGAAATGAGTGGTCAATGGATCTACAGGGAGGCTTTGATGCTCTAATCTCACTACATTAGAGCTGTAGAATAGAAAAGAAATAAATGACAACAAATTGTATGAAAAGGAAGAATGCATCTCTTATGTAACTGTGAAACTGTGTTTTATTGAAAACGCTGTTATTATTCAATTTACACGACATATTGTGTCTAAGATCCCTTTAAATTAGTCATTGCACCTTATTTCCATTTATTCAAAAGCAGAGAGTCATCAAAAAGACTCGCCAACGCCCCCAGCACCCCCCCTTCTGTAGTCTGAAATAATCCTCATCTGCTGGTCTCGGCCCAGAATATGTACATGGGGGTGGGGGACAGATTTCCCCTCAGAGTTACCTCCTAATCTCCCCCCAGCCACAGGTTCGCTCCAGCTTCACGGCTCTTATCTTTTTCCTCTGGTTCTCTCCTGCCCCCTAAAGTACAAAAGGCAGAATAAGCCTGCACTGGTCAATCCTGCTGAATCACTGATTTAATAAAGCGTTTCTCTCTAATGTAGGTGGAAAACGCTTTGCACAGCTTCATATAGATTCTTTCCTGATGGATTAAGTATGCTTCATAGGGAATTCTCACAGCAGAATAAATTGTTTGACGGTAATCTTTCCTATTGTTGCATAAGTTGCACGAAATTATAAAAAGAGGGAGAAGCGGCGAATACTCCTACGTTGTTGCTTCTTTGAACCTCCTCAATTCACATGCATTCCTCTCGCAATGGGAGCTGTCACTTTGTGTGGAAATTGTGCCTTCAGTGTGTGTGGCTATAAGGGAGCGTCTGATGTCCACTTATCTATGATGTGAATAGGAAGACAATGAGACCCCCAGTGGCTCCCTCTCTCTGTGACCCGCCCGGGGTCTGATTCGCCTTGGCAAGGGGGACGGAGGCCCAAAACAAAGCTGAAGGAGCCTCCAGTGAAGGGGGTTCAGAGGTCAGACCCAACACCCAACTAGCATGGCCCGTACTCTAGTTTGGGCTCCTAAATGGGGAAGAGACACAGAGGCGTGGAGACAAAGGGATAAAAGGAACCTCCAAAACCATTAAATTCTGAGGAAGTGATGGCCGTGAATGATGACAGAGACTGAATAGAGACTCTTGAGGTGGGAGGTACGCTCCATTAATGACCATAGATGCTCCATTATGGCGACCCTGGGAGGTGGTGATGAGGTGGTACATTTTTTCCCATTAGGCTTCTCTGCACCGAACGGGGAGACAATCCCAGATTGATCAGGGAGTCCCGGTCAACACCCGCTGCGAACTTCGACACAGGAGGGCAACATGATAACACATGGGCCCCCCTTTAAAACCAGGATGAGTCAAATTACTGTTTGTGTAACGCCAATCCCTTTTACAGCGTCCCTCAAGAGACAATTTGATTGATGCACTTTCTCTTTTACAAAGAGTATCCGAGTAGGATGTGGTGATGTAGTCAATGGATCTGATTCTGATTGGGAGAAGTTCAACCTTCTCAAACTTTTCTAAAGGCTCAAAGGAATACAATGATGCCCTGTTCATCACTCTATGTCAACATTGTTATAAACAACAAGCTATTGAAGCAACTTTGAACAATACAACTTAACATGCTGCGCATTAACGAAAGCATAAACCAAACCCCCTTGCAGCAGATGTATGTAAGTGTCTACATTAAGATTATATCACCAGCATATGTCGCCCAGTTTTCCTGGCATTAAGTGCACTTACTGTTATCTCAAGGGTCCATGTTCAGTCCTACTTGCAGGAACAGATTTATTGTTTCAGGGATGCGTCTGCAGCCATAGCGTAAAACACATAGATGACAACATGTCAGACTAACGATAAATACTGAAAATAACCTGGCCTTTTTAAAAAATATAATTTTCTTTAATTGCTAAGTCACAAATAAGATGCAATTAACCTAATTTTGTGGTTTAATTTTTACATCCAATGTCTGATTACTGCCTGACCTTTTGAGTCAATTAAATCACCTGTGTGTCAACATGAAGTGGGTTAAAATATCACAAAAATCAGAAGTTCAAAGAAGGATCAGAGGAAACTAAATGACATCCATCAGTCTGGAAAGGGTTTAAAACTATTTCTATGGCTGAAAAACAATAAGAAATATTTATGGCACAGTGATGAATCTTTAAAGCGGTCACTTCAAGAACATGACTCATTTAGGAGGAAACAAATACAGTTTATTTGCTGGGTGATGATTCAGTTTTTGCAGTTTTTCTTCCTTGGCTTGTGATTCCTAGAGTTTCTAAAAGTAGTCAGACTTCTGACCCATAGAACCAGCTCCGAGTTTTAGTTAGTGAAATTAAAATTATCCTTATATAATGACGCACTTGACCCTGTCTAGACTTTTTCTGCAACCAACTGCATGTATATGTATGTTTCTTTTCTAAATAAAGCCACTACAGCAGCTACTGTCACTAAACTACCTTTTTTTGACATAGAAAGTACTTCTAGATCTGTACTTCTGTTTTATTTATATCTGCTGTGTCTTCTCAAAGACAGATGAGCATTCACAATGAACCAGGTTCTGGTTCTCCTGGAGGTTTTTTTCTCTCCACTGTTGCTACATGCCTGCTCAGTATGAGAGATTGCTGCAAAGCGACCGAGACAATGCAAGCAATTATCTACCATCCCTTTAAGCGCTGTAAGTCAATAACTTGATGCAACCTGCTGGATTTCCTTCTTTTTTAAACCAATTTTGATAATAAACTGAACTTGACTGAATTGTTTGATAACTAGGATCAATTGCAATGGACGTATGATTGGACTGAATTCGGTTTTTTATTATAAAGTGAGACAAGGTGTCAATTGGCGCTACATAAATAAACTGAATTGATTTGAATTAAAACAAAACTTACACTTCCTGAATATTCCTGGAGTTCCTTTAATGATGCATTCCTGGAGGTTTTCTGCCTCAAAAATGCAAATGAGCAAATGTCAGGCAAATCCCACTGGTCCAGCTGAACTTTAGATAAGGTTAATGGCATTTAACGTAATTTATGGCAGGTGTGAACTTAAAAAGCCCAATTACTAAAGCATTCTCTTAATCAGCTGCACACAGGTTTCTGAACCTTTTTCCCTTCAAGCAAATGTTTGTTTTTAAGTTGATTTGTTGAATGAACTACATCATAGAAACATGTTACGTCGAGAACCAGTGTGTATGTACATAAACACAAACTAAGCTGACTACATTATATATATTTTACTCTTCAAAGTGTTTATAAAAGTTTTAAATTCATTCAAATACACACAAGCATGTCTAGACTGTAATTATGTGGCCACAAATAGCTTAATTTAAGGAAGCCAGCCAGATGTTTTACTGTAAAATCCACTAAAAGTAACACTTCACGTGTGTCTGAATATTCAGCGCTGTCAAGACGGTTTCACTCTCCCCTAGCAGAAAATGCACCAGTTCATCCAAAAATAGAAATTCCTCACTGTGAGGAACTGCTTCCAGCATGATATTCTGTAAGTGTTCTCCACAGTCACATGTGGGTCGAGTCATGGGTAGCAAACATTGAACTGCGATAAGGACCGTGACCGGCACAACATATTTAGAACAAAAGCGGGTTTATGCACAGATCCCAGTCAGCAATCGACCTCTTCATGCATGTCAAAGCCACTTCTGCACTCCTCCTCCCCTCCTGAGTGCACTTTCCAGAAAAAAAAAGGTGCACTACAAACTGAAGTGCACTCACAACATCTTACATCTTAAGTGCTTTGCATGTTGTTGTTTCTTTCTGCTCAGAAATAAGATTCTGTGATACTGTGAGCAGCAGGAAAATGTGATACTGTGAGCGTTCCCAATGAGAGGAACCAAGTGTCTTTGTCTTTCAGCAGAAAGAGAGGAAGGTTCTTGTCCATCCTCTGGCATGAGGATTTATCTGATCAAAGCAACCCGGCTAAACCTTTCACCAAGGGAGAGTCAGCAGCTTGCAGATGGAGATCCAGGCTGCTGACAGAGCTTAACATGAAGCAGGAGGGAGTCAACTGGACTGTTAACTAGCTGTAAGCTCATTTAAATATGCTAATTATTATTCCGGCATCCACGCAGGAATTTAGCCAAAGCAATGAGCAACTTAACAGGGGTCAGGTTTCACCTCTGGGGCCAGCATGAATTATAAATGTGGACCAATCAACATTAAGCATTCACTGTGTTTGCTAATTTTATAAATGAAACTATTAAATTACCTTATAAATAATTGAATGACGGGGATATAAGCAGGATAAAAAGCTGAAGTGGAAAAGAAAGCTGGAGGTATAATACAGTAGATGATCTTTGTTAGACTGTCTTTGCTTGTTAATTAAATTGGGAATTTGCTTTTGTGGCCAGTGCACTGTAGCATGCATAATCTAATTTTCTATCCCAACCCCACGGCCCCCCCCGCCACCGCTCATCAATGACTGGTGTCATGGCCTTGAAATGGGCGAACCAGACGTTTTTCTGCTTCTGCCATAATTAAAGTGGACTAATAGACAATTAGTTTGGTCTAATTTCCAGGATAACACTTGTCTTACACTCACCTTTGAACCACAGGGCTCGACACCAGCCTGACCCTCTCCGCTGAATCCAGGCACGACTGTGCCGGGTCAGGTGGGTGACGAGGTCAACCATACTACGCTAAGCCTTTGATTTGACAAATAATCGCTTGTAGTGATTTGACAGTTGCACATTGGTATTCTTCTTTTGTTTGTTTAATGTAGTTTTATTATTAACCTATCAGTTTGTTTGGATTGTCCATTTCTTTTTTTATATATATTTATCTTCATCATTAAATAAACTCAAGGCAGAAATATATTTAAAAACCGGTCATACTACTGACATTTTTCAGACTTGGTCACATTTCAGGCACTGACTCCATTATGTTTTATTCAAAGACTTAGACTATCACATAAAAGACACAATAGTGAATTTGGCAACAAAATCTTGTTGCTTGGCTTCTGGAGTGCACAGAAAAAATACTGAAAACTATAAGTGTGACTATAAATACATTCTTACCTAATACTGTAGGTAAGAAACAAAATCTAATAACACATTACTAAACATTTATAAGCTTGCACTTTCAGACAGTATTAGTGGATGGAGTATTAATAATTTGTTTTAGGTTTTCATTAAACTTTTACAGAAACAGAATCCATTTATTTTTTACCAAATTTTCTGTTTTTAATGGAAATTTAAAGGGAGAAATTTTTTCAGGTTATTGGGGAACAAATATAACCTTGGTGTCATTCTTTTAAAGAAATACTATTCAGATATTGCATTTAAACACAAAGAAAAACTTCTGAAACAAATCTTTTTATGACCTTATATATTTCAAAGCATCAATAAGTCTTTAAGAGTCAGTGTGGAGGGTGTAAAGAGACAAATCCAGGTCCAGAGCCAATAAGCTGAAGACCCTCATGATGAGCAGAGTTATTGGATTCTTCTCATCCCGGAGTAATACGGTTTATAACCAGATCTAAATCTCTTCCCCGTCATTTCACTTTCACATGGCCATTTCAGAATACAGAGTTTTCCATTGGTTCATTTAGAAATCAATCCTTCACTTGTTGCCCTCATGCTTACTGCTATATATCACCCAAACGCACCAATCACAACCTCCGATTCCAGGACATCATCACTCTGTGTTCCCTCAGTAAGTACAGAATTAGGGAAGTAAAACAAATACTTCTAATCTTACGCATTCTGAAACTCACTGTATCTTATTATGCACTTGTATTGTTGTTTTCTATAAAGCTTTCACAATTTTATGGTCCATTTATTTTCTCAGTGAGATTTAATCTGCATCGATAAAAGTTGAATTAAAAAAAGTAGCCTAGAGCAGGATAAAGAAAAGGTATTTTTTAAGATATACTTAATCAAATATTTTATTTTGACATCTAAAGATATTTAACTACAGTTAATTTCTACTTTATAATCTTAGAACAAAATAAATCATCTAATTTCTCCCCCCCCCCAAAAAAAATCCTTAGTAGAGTGAAACCTGGTGAGTGAGTCATTTCCATAAATATGGAAAATGAAAACAATAGGTAGCTTTCTTAAAAATGGGGCATAGTTTGAAACTGAAAACAAAAACACTAAACTACTTTTGAAAGCTTCTTTTTATCTTCATAATTAAAATAAAACATTTTGCTATAGCTGTATTTTGTCCTAGCTGCAGGTTGCAGTGACCTGCTAGACCAACACAAGCTAGAATGGAAATTGTGAAATGGTGCAAAAATTATTCATGATTTTCAAATTTTTTTCATGAATAAAAATCAGAAAATTATACTACCCCTTTGCATTAAGCCACTCTAAGTCAATTCTTTGCAGACCTTTCTGTGCAGTTACAACTGCCACTCATTTGGGGTATTTCTCTACCAGCTTTGCACATGTAGAGACGGATGTTTTCTCCTTTTTTAGTATTCTTATTTTGTAAAACATCTAAAGCGTAGTCATATTCAACAGTGAGCATTGATTTTAAAGTGTCCTCTTTTAGATTTAGGACTTTAACAGATCCATTTGAACACTTTTATGTATGTTTTATAGTTTTCTTCATCTCCAGTCTCAAGTTTTTTTGCAGCCTCTAAAAGGTTTTCTTGTGAGATTACCCTTTATTTAGCTCCTGTCATAAACTTTGACCATCTTCCATGTTTCTGCTTAAGTATAGTCTCCCACAGCATGATGCCTCCATCATGTTTCACTGTAAAATGATGCCATTAGGGGATGAATACTGTTTCAAGGCTGTAATTTCCAAACATGTTCTTCCCTGCTGAAAATTATGCAGAGACTCAGATTAGATCCTGCAGCTGTCTGTGTTGTTAACCTTCTGACTGCTGAGGTTAAACTGCTAGAGGCTGCAGAGAGATTAGCATACTCCTCTGAGAGCATTAGCTTACATTAGACACTTTTTCATAGAACAGCTTTGCACATAAAGATTTCTTACAGTAATACTGGCCAATTTCAGAAATCTGGCTCAAAATCCCTGATGTGAGAAATGCAGCCGCAATTCCTCCGACTTACTTTGAAATAAACGCTGCTTTTAAAAAGAAGTTGTTTACATAATTCATCATTTTTAACTGTTTACATTTGGATTGGGGTTCTGGTTATTTATTTACAAGCTGATGTCAAACATGCTTCTTTGCTTCCTTTTTGTTTAATTTTTCATAGTGCTTGTAACATGTTAGAGTCGAACATTCACCCAAAATAACTGATTTTAAAGTGTCTGTGCTGGATTGTTTAGATCTAGTCCAAATAAAATCTTATTCCACCCACTCAGAGGGAAAATAGTAACACTAATTAGGAGTCTAAAGCAAAATATACAGAGAACAGAACACAGGAAATACCTAACAGAATGAACTGATGAACATTTTCCTGCTGCATTTTTTCCTTCCTCTCAACTTTACAGAGCACTTTGTGAACAATTGCCTTAGTTAGTAATGATCTGTTGTGTATTGCTCTCATTGCTATCAATGACTGATTTCTGGACATTCGTCAAGTTAGCTGTTTTCCCCATGATTGTGTTGCCTACTGACACAGACAGAGACTATTTAGAGGCTCTTTTTTTCCACAATATCTGGCTTTTCTGAAACAACAAATTTTGGGTTTTCATTTTCTGTAAACCATAGTAATCAAAATTATTAGTACTAAAGGACTGAAATATTTAACCCACGTACTGTACAAATAATCTATATAATAGATTAGGGTTTTTTTAAAAAATAGTGACTGAAAATGACCTTTTTCATAATATTCCACATTTTTAGAAATGTACCTCTACATGTTTGTCCCTTAGTTTCTTTTTAACAGATTTTTTTCAGAATTTTTTAATTCTGAAACCAACAAGTTGAAAATAAATGCAATTTGTTTTAAGACATTTTTAGTTAGTAAAGTATTTAAGCATGGCTTGTGTTCAGCAAAGAGCATTTTCTGTAGAAGTATATCATATCAATAACTTTTTATTTGTTAACGATTTTTTTAAGAACTGTGTTCAGAAAAATATATCAAGATGTTTATATTTGCAATATCTTTGCTCATATCTGGAGCTTAATAAAGTGAATTTTAAAATAATATCCATGAAAAAACACTGGTACATTTAGGAGTTGGGCCAAATCCGATCATTTATGACTATTTTAATCTAACAAAATGAATACTGTTAGTTTGATTTGTTTTCATTTGATTTGAAAACAATAAAACCAAAATATTTTAGGTTTTATTGAAGAATTTAATTTGTATAATCAGATTTCAAACAAATTTCACACAGATATTTATTCCAAGAAAATATAGATGCACTGACCCAGTGAGAATGAATAGCTTAGATATACATTAGTTGTAAATTGAGAACCACATCTAGTTGAAGTAAAGAAATTCAGCGCTCTTTTGCTTGGTAACATTTTGCATCCACTGGGTTGCAGCTTCTGTTGGGCTTTTGTGTGTTCAGTTTGAACAGCAGGGCTTACATCCTATGGGACTTCTGAGAAACAGCCAGTTTGTGTGGACTGACAGCTGATTGCGCCACCGTTTAATCTTGTTAGGGATTTTCAAAAGTGCTGCGTCCACTCAGATGTGGAGATAGGAGGACCACGCAGCCTTTGTGTGCAAAATTTCAACGCTCCTGAAAAGCGGGACAAAAGGGCCCCCACAAGTGATGTCATTCCACTGTCAGCATGCAGGAGCAGGGCTGGGACAGGACGTTCTGTGACCACCACACCCTCCATCGCAGCTCCATCACTTCACCATGACCTTCTGCAGAACCTGCTGGGAAGCTCAAAACCAAAATATAAGTTGCACGCAAAATATTCCTGACCAGAGAAACACAAATCCCAACAAATGATGAAGGCATGTTATGTTTCCTACGTTGTGTAACCCTACAGGTGACTTCCAGTCACTGTCAGTTATCCTCACTGTCATGAAGCTGAAGCTGTTTTACCAACTCTGGTGTTTTTCAGGGCAGCACAAAACTGACAACCTGTCAACACAGGATGTTCAGCTTGTTCAACGTTCTGTACAACATGTGCATCAGTTTTATAAGACACACTCCATACATCTGTATTCTAGAACAATTTCTCCATATGGAGAGTGATTTGGGCTGGTACTTTTGAAAGAAGGGAGAACCACAATGAGTGGTATCCCTTCTGGATGGATGGATTTTCTTTTTTGTTTCAAGTAAAACCTGTTGACTATACTTTATTATTACAATGGCAATCTAATTTTAAAATGGTTTCTTACTGTAGGACTGCTGTCTTAATTTCCAAGCTAATCATTAAATACAGCTCTGGAAAAAATTAAGCCACGATCCCCATTGAAAACCTCCTGGTTATTCGAACAAATATTGATCTCTGAACTCTTCCTGAGTTAAAACATTAGTATTGTTTCTAAATGATTATGAACTTGTTTTCTTTGAGGTCTGAAACCACTGCATTGTTTTTATTATTCAAAATAAATACTAAATTTCTGCTTGGAAAATTGGAGACATGTTGTCGTTAGTTAATAGAATAAAAGAACGATGCTCATTTTACTCAAACATATACCTATAAAGAGTAAAATCTGAGAACTGATAATTTTGCAGTAGTCTCTTAATTTTCTCCAGCGCTGTATGAAGTTGTAATTGGCTCTTGCATCAATAATTACACCTCTGTGTGTGAATATCGCCTCCTGCTGATGTCTACTTCTTTACGTTACCCTATAATAACCCTCAGCTTTATGTATTGTAAGGCACATTCTCACTTTCATCATTTTGGTCTATTTTTAAAGTTCTAAGAGGAGCGTGGATGAGAAATTGAGCTAGCTTTACATTCCAAAGAAACAGTATCATAAATCTCACCTGTGCATGTTTGTGTGTGAACACGGATGGTTGTGTCTTAACTTCGACAATTTTTCTCTGCAGAGACTCTAGTTACCAAGAAGCTGTGCATCACCAAGCACCCCTGTTTTTTGGGGAGTGGGGGGTGGAGGGGAGTTGCAACGCACTGCTGGCTCGTGTTTCAGTGACATATTACCAACACATGTTTATAAAGATATATTTGCATCATCAACAAGCAGATATTTAACACCTGGCAGCACACAGTTCCAAGTCTTTATGGGTATTTGTAGGGATGACTCATGATCTTCATTGGAAATTACTTCCTTTTCCATTCCTTCACACAATCTCCTCTCAACATGTCAGAAACCACAGTAAATCATTATCAGTAGGTCTCACCAACCAGAAACACTTGTCCAGAAACTGACAAGCAGTAGGTGTTGAAAACCACCCACTGGTATTCCTGAGAGATATTATCCTCCCAGTATAACATGGACAAAACTAACTCATAAGCATTTCCCTCCAAACTGCTTTTTTCTTAACATGCAGCCTAATTTAGTCTTTTTCCTACCGATTTTCAGAAACTGCTAAACTTGTAGGATTCTCATGCACACCTATTTGGTTTACAGAGAATGACACACAAATGAAAAGACATTAAACAAGTAGCACAGGATGAAATGTGGATCACTGTCAAGAGAAGACTGGTTTAAGATGATTGAAAGTCAACAGCAGCTCAAGTGACCACTTGTAATAACCGCTGTGCATTCGCTGAAGGTCCCATCATGGCACTAGCACTCATCATCTGTCGGCCATCAGAGGAAACTTCTTGGGGTGTTGGAGCGACAAACTCCTTATACCAGTGGTCCCCAACCCCTGGGCTGCATACCGGTACCGGTCCGTGGACCAATTGGTACCGGGCCACACAAGAAATAATTAAATATTTCCGTTTTATGTATTATTTGAGTCTGGAGGATCTTTTATTTTGAAATTCCTTTAACCGGATTCTCTCGTTACGCGACAACATTGAGCCCACAAAGGCAACTGCCACAGAGGACCACACCAAACCATTTAGCAATCCTTAAAACATTTTAAACTGCAAGTTTTGCAACTTATTCTGGATGCTAGCTGTGATGTAATGCTAACTAGCTAACTAGTTTGCGCTTTAGTGCAAACGGCAGCTGGAGATTTTAGTTTCAGCTGTCATTTTGTGTCTGTTCAGGTCTGTTCCGCACATATTTATTTCCCTCTACTAGCCAAAGTTTCCTTGAATACAACACCTAGAGGTTATCAGAGGTACTGCATGTTCAAGATCTGCCTATTAAAAAATAGGCAGGATGTTTTTATTTGACTTTGTTGATTTAGCTTTAAATTGTAGCTTTGTTGCATCTTTACTACAAAGCGAAGATGCTAGATGCTAAAGCTAACTTGGACTTGAAGCAAAGCAGACTGAAGCTAACACTTTTTAGATTTCTATTTGTAAAAATTTTTAAATGTAAAATTTACTTTTTGCTGTTTTTTCACAGAAAATGTAACGAGACAAAGAGATGTAAATATTCAATAATTCACTAAAGCGCCAGCAAGTAATTTTTTTTGTTCGTTGTTGAGCTACATACTGCTAATTTGTGGACTTTAGCAGTACAGTCATATTCAATAGTTCAGAATATATGTTCAGAAGACATAAGTCAAAATAAAATACCTTTTGAAAATAACAGCCTTACACAGGTATTAACAATATAGCTACTTTTTATCTCTATAAAAAGCATTTTATTGGTCTGATTCAATATTTTAATCATAAATGCTTTGTTTGTTTTCAAGCTGTAAGTGGGAGATCATAATTCAGTAAACAAAAGGTATTAAGTGTGTTCTAACTGCACAATGACATAAAATACTCCTTTTAGAACATCACAGACCACCTGCCTACATAACAGAAGGTGTAATACTTGTTTAACGTAATAAGTGACACTTGAAACTCCTGATGGAAATACCGTCCTCCATGTTGGTGAAGAGAAGAGGCTGAAGCTTTGACCACCAGCACTGAGATGTTGGTGGATGACAACAGGTCTGTGGTTTACGTGAATGAAAAACACCAGCCAACCTCCATGTTTTGGAACTGCTTCTTATTTTGATCTTAGTCTTAAAGGAAGCACCACGTAGATTTCAGCAAGGCAGGGAAGTGGTGGGTCTGTGGGTGTTTGCATACAGCAGCAGCTTAAATCTGAAGGTGGACGGCTTTGGTTCAAACCAAGGAAAAACAAAGACATCTTCATTTATTTTTAGAAACATGAGTTTTTCTCTGCAACTGAACAGAATATTAAAGTTGCTGATGTATAAAAGACTGTAGTAAAGGGTTCCTGTTTGCAATAAGTGCCTTTCATTCACTTTGAAGTGGGGAAAAAAAAACTTCCACCTCCTCTGCAATGTGTTCATTAACTAAGTTATTGTAGTTTCCCCTGATAGTTCGTCGTAGAGGCACAGAGTCAGAGCCGTTTTAAGCAGGACCCCTGGACTGTAAGTTTGGCCTGTACAAAGAGATCTGATGAGGACAAAGCATGAGTTTCCCCATAAATACCTGCATTTAACCAGTTAATGGTGCCTGCACAAACAGGCTCTAGCTGAAAGAAATAGCTTCAATTGCGGGTTAATTTATTGGAGACAAGCACCTCGCGGAGATCAAACGAGCAGCTCTCGCTTGCAGCACCTTTGCTGCTGTGAATGTGCTGACCCCCTCCACCTTGTGCAATTTTCTATAAGGAGAGCGTTAGAGGCAGAGGGAGAAAAGGAGGGTTGCCCACATGAGGTTCAGGTTTGCTTCATTCATGATTAGCTCAGAAAATTAGCCTTTTAAGAGAATTTCTCTGCATATGCTAACATCGTAGCTTAAAAGTATCGTTTCAGAGCACAGATGAATGTAGGTCATTGGTTAACACGTTGCGCAACAAGAATGCAATTATTCTTACCTGAGCTAAAACACATGTTGATGTGGAAATACTTTTAGGGAGGCAAGGATTTTATTCTATTTTTTTTTTTTTTTTTCCTTTTTCCTCTTTTACTGGGGTTGTTGCTGTGCCAACGTGAGGCTTAAGTTTCATTACAAGAGATTTAATGACCAGGTTCAGGGCTTGAAATTCCCACAACCAGAACATATGAGGAGGATTTAGTTTGGCTCTTTAGTTTTTGACATGAAACGGCACATTACTGGTTATGACCCCAGGGCACAGCAACAGGTTCAGATCAGAAGATAATGTTTGTTCACTTTTTTCTTTCCTGTTTTTTTGTTCTTTAGGACCAAATAAACTTGTGATATGCTGCTAATCTGTTTTTACTGACAGCCTGAAAGGAGGAAGGCCGACTGTAATAAATGTAATGCAGCTACTGTAGGCCATGCAGCGCCTTGCAAACATTTTCACACCCCTTCAACTGTGATGACTACTAACATCAGCGCATTTTGTTGAAGTTTTATGTGACAGATCGTAGAAAGCGGAACATAAATGATACATGCTTACTAACATTTGTACCGTACATTCGTATTTCACCCCTTTTACTCTTATTTCCCTCAATTAAATTAATGCTACTGACCGTGAAGGCCTGTAATAATCAGTGTACAAACTTATTAAAGAAACGCTGATTGTTATTTGGGTTGTTCTGGTTCTTTGCAGGAAGGATAATGAAAGTTAGTCTGACTAAGCTTAAAGAAAAATTGTAGATTTTAAATGTGCAAACCTGATAAAGACATATTGCACATGTAACTGAACAGTATTGATTTAGTGTGGCACACTTTTTCTATTTTATTTATTAAAAACATTCAAACTACTTATCATTTATCACTTCACAATTATATTCATTGTCAATGAATAATAAAATTTGTATTTTAATACAAAACATTTAAAAAATAATCCACTCTTTGAACACTTTGCTTTGAATGTAACTAACAGACCATCAGTAAGGAGGTGTTGAAAAGCCATTTTTTTGTGCTATACACTTTGCTTTGCATCAACTATTTCTTCATTTAAGATTTGTAAATACAGGAGCTCGAAAGTTAAACAAAACAACTTTCAAAACACAAAACATGAATTTAAGTATGTCAAGAAGAACTTCTTTTATCATCTTCATTCTGTTTTAAACTGGAATCAAGCAGACAATAAAACTCATTAGATTAATTTAAAAATGGTAAGATTGGGTCTTGCTTTTATTAGTAGTAATTGAAAAGCTGTTTAATATTTTCTGATAAGATGTTGCGTGCAATGGAGCTCCACAATGTTACTTGGCTTTCTAAGCCTCGTTGCTCGTAGCGACGCCCGTGTTTCTGTCTGCCGTGTGATTTGATGTGGGTGAATGTGTCAGGTTCACAGTCAGGAGGTCTGCGCCCCGCTGGCGATGGACCCCATTTTTGGGGAAGACCTCCCTCTGTGTTATTGAGACGTGCTAGTCGTCTGCATTATGTGGCATAATTAGGTTGTTGTGCTTATTACCTCCTATTATCAGCAGAGACGTGAGATGTCTGCATGCAGCTGGTGGTTTTTCTCATCACTGTAAATTTATGTTGGCATGTCGTTCCGACATGTTGGACGCAAATAAATGAAGAAGTTTTAGATTTCTATTAACTTTCTGTTATTCTTAAGTTATAGTGACCATAAACAGTACCTGTACCTTTGAACTTTTTCACATTTTGTAACATTGGAACCACAAATTTTTTATCTTAATAGGATTTTATTTGACAGTCACAAATTGCACACATGAGGACTCTCTTTACTAATTAAGTGACTTCTGAGGATGAATGGTTGAACTGGATTTGGACGTCTTAACAGGTGAAAAATACAAATGCATGCCACAACTTTCATATGTAAATCAACAAGAGGGTGTTAATGCTTTTGCATGGCGCTACAATGCCGGTTATAAATTTTTTGTATAACTGAAATTGCAGAAAATTATTTAAAAATAAATTAAATTATAGGGTATGACGCGGTATTAGATCCATGCCAATAAAACATAAAGAAAATTAGAAGAATTGCCTCATAATATTACAAGAATAAAGTCAAAATAATGAGAATAATGTATTTTGAGAATAAAGTTGTAATATTATGACTTTATTCTCGTATTATTTTTGACTTTATTGTTATACGACTTTATTCTCATACAATAACTTTAATCTCGTAATATAGTGATAGTAATATAAAACTTTATTTTTGTATTTTTACTTATTTTCTTTGTATGGTCCTAATACTTTGTCGTACAAAGGTACACTTAGGTATTTTTACAAATGTTTATATCCATAATTCATCAAATAATACTTTACGGTACCATGAGATATAAAAAATGTATGCAGAAGAAGAAATGGATGAAGTCTGGTTGCAAATTGGCAAAGGTGCTAATTGATCCAGATCCTTCATTACTAGTCAGATGTTTGTTTTCTTCACCTTTTTTGGGCATTTTCATCTGCAAGGAGCAGTACTTGCCGATGAAAACTTAAACAATAAAAACAAACTTTATACTGATTAGAAATAACTATTTTAAATACTGATATGCATTTAAAATCATCCTCATCCACCACAGCGTGAAACATAAGTAAAACACTTCAAGAAACAACTGAAGAGGGGTCAAAAGGTTAACCCTCCTCCAATCAAAACAACATCAAAGGCTTTCTTAGGTAACTGGATCCATATTAATTAGTTAATTAGATCTCAGCTCATCTGTAAAGACTCGATGCAAACACTTTAACATCTTACCGCTTTAGTTTGCGGTTTTTAAATGTGGATTCTGAAAATATGGCGCATCTTATTTTGGTTTCAGTGAAATGGAAGATGTCCTAAATAAACAGTTTTGTCTTATCAGATAACAGACAACAAGGGCTAAATGCAGAAACCCAGTTTTAATGCTATACAGTAAAGACCAGTAATAATGGTAACTAAAAGTGAGCCTCAAATTATGAACTACCTTCGCGAATGTGAATAATAAAAGACCTTTCCACTCAGACAAAAGCTGTTGTTTCAGCAACATTCCTTTGCATTTTCAATGCTACATACGCAGCTGTTTCACTTCCACTGCTATCAGATATTCTGCTGTAATGAGGCCCGGGCGAAATGTCACCAAATTTGGATGGAAATCCGCTCGACACTCGGTCAAAGATCTGGGTCAGCTACAGCGGTGTGTAAGGGGGGAAGCAGGTGGAAATGTAAGCGTCAGCCTTCTTCCTCTCTTTGGGCAACATTAAAACACCACACAAAGGTCACGAGCCACTTTCAGACCTGCAGGACCTGCCGTGCACCGCGGTCCGCTCACATGCAGGTCGCTGTCGCTGGCGTCACGCATGCAGCGCTCCACCGGATCCTGCTGGTGACCTCAGTGGAACCTGAGGAATGAGGAGCGGGCTGGCAGGTGAGGGGACGGGCACATGAGTCCTGGGTGAATGAACTCCGTCCTCTCTGGCGTCGTCCCCAAACCTCAAAGGAGAATGTGCAATCATGAAATACTCTCCTCGAGAGCCGTAACCTGAGACAGGTTATTTAGAGTTTATTCATCTGTGCAGGAAATAGCGAGGATTGCATGTCTTATTTTAAAAAGAGGTTTCTAATGAAGAAAAAAATAACAGAACTGCAAAGACTTTTTTTTAGGAGTAAAGGATCATTCCTCAATTCCTTATGATGTAAAAATGTATTGAAACTTGCTTTATGTTTATGTAGCAAAATAAAAATGTTCTGCAAAACCCCTTTTTAGACATTAAGCTTTTACTTCTAAAACACATTTTTAAACAAGTTCCAATTGATTTTTACAATAGAGTAAGAAAATAATTTTTAAAAATTAGAACAGTCATAATAATATACTGACAAAGTCAAATACAAGAATAAAGTCAAAATAATACGAGAATATATATTTTACAACTTTATTCTCGTAATACAGTGACTTTATTCTTTCAATATTTACCTTTTCATAGTATACTTTGTTGTAGATTTCAACATGTTATGTTTAAAATGTTAACTTGTTAAAGCTTTGACTGATTCTAAGTTAAAAATGTTCACTCAGTTCCTCAACTACGACTCGCCTGCTGTGCTTCATAGCTCTGTGCAGGTAATGTATCGACCTGACCTCACTGCCTGTCGCTGGCTCATTTTTGAATGTTGTTACTTGCATCTGTTTTTCCTGATGTGTCATTTCTTTTCCCCGTCTGTCTGTTTAGTTTATTACTCATAGAAATTGTGGAGTACTTATTACTTTAGACCAACATTTAGCTTTATGCTTCTAATATCAGAGCAAGACCTGGAGAAACTCCTGTTAGTTTACAAATTTTGAACAAATTTAGAAAGTACCATCTACTTAACAAGCCAAAACAAGAATCAAACATAGAGAACCAACATTTAGTTCTATACTTTTACATTTTTGTCTTTCTTTTGGTTTTGTTGCTTTGTTTGTATTTTCTACTAATTCATGTAAAGCACTTTGAACTGCCCTGTTGCTGAAAACCTGCAGCTTACATAAAATTATCTACCTACTTAATGTATTGCATGCATAAAAACCATCAGACTACTAAATAGGAGATGATGGACAACTAAACTTTAAAGGTTTGGACTAAAAATACATTCATATAATTTGTTTTCTTAATAGGCTGCATGGCTGTGAGTCCTGACAGCAAAACGGTCCTGAGTTTGAAACGTTCAGTCTGGGAACTCGCCGTTCCTGCCACAGTGCAGAAACATTCACATTCGATTAAACTGCCTTTCTAATTCACCTGTGGTTATAGCTGCATAGTGAAATTGTTATGATTTGCGTTTTTTAAGTCATAGTAAAATATAATACAGAAAGAATCTGGAAAAACAACCCAAAAAATGTATAATCTGTTTTTGTTATGTGTAACCTGCCCTGGAAAATAGCAAACTCACAGCTTTTACTTATTTCTCAAAACTGTGCAGGCTGAGTCTAATGGGGAAGCGATAGCTTGCATTTAAATGTTATTGTGCACATTTGATTTATGTTTTATTCAGTTAATGTGGGGAAACACAGTCGTACAATGGTTAGGAGTGTTAAAATTATGGCATTCTACAAATCACAACATTAATTTCATTTTGACTCGACTTCTGCACTGTAAAACTGAATTTCTGCAAAACAAATGTTCAAAATTGTTGACCTTTCCATCATAACAGGACCAGAGGTCGCCACTGGCTGTTTGATGGCTGCATGAGAACCTGCAAACTTTCCCTGCAGTCTGTGGAGGGGAATGATTTCAACATCAGCGCAGAACCGCTGAGCTACTCTGATGGAAATTGTGCTTAGTGTCAGGGTTAAACGACTCTCGTACTGGAGGCAGCAAAGGATGTGGAGGTGGCGTTTTTTTAAAAAAACCACACAACTCCTCTCTGTCTCTCAGACTATAAATATATTCAGCCATTCAGTTTGACAGTGCATGAATCCTGACTGATTTGTCATTTACTGAGAAATAGCCCAAAGCCTTAAATCTGCAGCAGAAACTGTATATTCATACTGGAATATTTTCCAGTAAATATTCCAGTATGAATATTTACTGGAAAATGAACCTTCTCTGAAAATGTTTTAATGTGCTGATGTCTGCACAATTTGAAGGGAAATTTGACACAGTTACATAGTACATAAAATAATAGTTTTCATGAAAACAGCTTTTAAATCTTTTACGTAAAAGGTTGAGTAGATTTGTAAGCAACAGATAAATCAATGTTCTATAAGATAATTCTTTACCTGAAAGGAAAGTTAAACAACTTTAAGCATCACTGAATGAGAAATCTGCTTTTACCTCACAGCACTCACTATTTCTTTGTCTGGCTTCTTCTGGTGCCGAATTATGATGCATTTTGCACTTTAATGATATAAAATTTGGATAAAATGTGACATGACTGTTCAGGCTGAAGGCATTTTGAAAATAACTATATCCAATTTAGCACCACACATGAAAGTGGGACTATAAAAGATTGGAATTGGGTCATTCAGAATGCCATGGAAAAAGTCAGATTTGTGTCATCTGGACACAAATCCAGAAGTTTGTTTCACATTTTCTTTTTTTGCATGTTTGCAAGAAAGGCTGTACCACTCTTTATGTTATTTCAAAGATCCAACTGTGACTCATGTCGGCTGTGCTTGTTTCCAGAACAGCTTTAATCGTCTCATCCTGCTGGGATTTTGGTTTCTTTGGTGGTTAAATCACAACAGACTGTGGAGAATTACCCCCAGCAGCTGTTTATCCTTCCATGAGCCAACGTTTAGTTGTGGAAATATGGAATATCATCTGAATTGAGAAATCTGGTTTCACACATTCTGGGGCAATTCTTCTTCTTCTTCTTCTTCTAAGTGCATGTTTACATGTGAAACCCCTCTTCATACCCACATCTATCAGTCCATTAGAGAGAAAATCCCCCAAAAGGTTTGGATATTGCATAAACTGGGTCTGAAGCTTCAGGCTTTATCCATCTGTTACCGTTTGCTTTCCCCTCCAGTGCTTCAGCCCCACTGCGCAAACACACTAATAACAAAAAACTTCAACGGTAAACCCAAAAACTGCATCAGTATCACACGGTTTGGTCAGCGCACATCAAACAGGCGCAGCGTATGATTCCTCCTCCCTCCAGTCTTGCTGTACTCTCTCCTCATCTGCCTCACTGAGCATCCTAAATGGAGCTGCCCATTGACCTGAGTGGGCTCATAAATCACACCGAGGGCTTCCAGAGGTGGGGTCTCCGCAAGGTAAAAGGGTCATAAAATGCCTTCAATCCACTCTTTCTAAAAGGCGAGGGGGATGGGTCGGGTTGTGGGTTGAATCCTGCTGAGGTTTCTGAAGGCATGAAAGGTGTTTCCAGACCGTCAAAAATAGAAATGTACAGCTTTGGGGATACTTAACAGGAAGCATTTCAACTTAAAGTGGAAAAATTACCACATCAAGTATCACACAGATTTTTTTTCTGAAGAAATTGTGTATTTCACTGAATTTGAGACCATTTTTATGCTTTTCTCAACATTTACACCAGATAATTGTCTTGGCTTCTCCACTTCGTGAAATGACGTTTTCATTTCAGGACGATCAGAAATATTGTTACGGTTTTTAATGTTCTCTTGAAATCCCTTACCAAGCTGATAAGCTGCTGCAATTTTCTTTCTTAGACTGCAGATAACAATTATTTTACAAATCAGTTAATCTATTAATTACTCCGACGATCAATCAATGAATCAGATTTTTAAAAATGGCACATTCTACAGATTTTTCATTACAATAATAAAAATACATTATTGCAATTGAAATTGCATAATTTTTTAAAATAAGAAAATAAACATGTTATTGTATAAAACATGTACATTTGATTATTTGTAGCAAATAAATATACTTTTAGCATCAACATGTGAAACTTTAAGCCTTTTCTGTTTGACTTGACATCAATACAGTGAAGGGCTGATCTGTTGATTACCTTTTGGGATTAACCTATCAATAATTGAAAGAGATTGTTTTTCAAAATATGAAACTGAAGGAGCTCTGGGTAGAACATATTCAGAGACAAAGGTTTTTCTTTTATCTTAAATTCAAAATGTTTATATTTTTGTACAGTTTTGACTTAATTACTGCTCTGAGACGTTCAGTAAATTGCCATTTTTGAGTCCATATACTCCACTTAACGATTAGTGAGTTCACTAATCGATTAATCACGATTATTCCAATTCAGCCTTTGTTTAGTCTAATTTTAACAGTTAACAAACTAAATTCCTGAGGTTTAAATCTCAAAGTCCTGAATAATTATTAGGTTGTTGATAATTAGCACCAGTCAGTGTTTCATTTTAGACATTTTAAGTTGGAGTAAAGGTGAAACTTTTTCAGTATTATCTTCTAGAAATGTTTGGTTTTAAACTCCACCAGTCTTTCAATTCTCCCCACAGCATAATGCTGTCACTACTGCGTTTCACGGTTGGGCTGGTGTGTTCAGATAGATATACAATATTACTTTTATAATAATAATGGTTTTATATGCTGTTTTAAGCATTTTTAGAGGAGCATTTGCATATTTTAGCTATTTGAGGGCAGCTCCCAGTTAACGAGCAACTATTAGTGGTGATTTATCCCATAAAATCCCAATGAAATATAATGAAGTTGGTGTCAAAATGTGGAGTTCACAGAGTACTGTCAGTGTCCAAGAACTCAGCATGAAGCTACTGAAAACCAAACTTTCTACAGAAGTTTCTACTGGGTATGTTGAGTATCAAGGCCACTGGGTCAGTCATCTTCATCATTATTAACAAGCAAAGATAATTTTAGCTCCAGTCATTTTGATCCACATGCAGCATCACCCAGGGTGCCCAGCAGAAGGTCAAAACCGGCAAAGAGGCCAGGTCTGAAATATGCCTGTGATCAGCCTAATGACCCACAGCACAATTAACGCTCGGCTGCTTATCACATCAGCGGGCGGACGCCGAGGTGTTTATTGGATATTGGCTCTGGTTCCCTGGCGAACCCCATCGTGCCCCAGCTGATCATCTTCCAGACCAGAGCTGGAGGCGCTCCAGTCTGACACATGCACGGTGCAGCGGAGCCCAGCAGTCGCAAAGAGGCCGGCTGACACACATAGCAGCGCAGAGGGACCAATGAGACGCCACAAAAGAGTTGCCAAGGAGCTATTTTCATCCCAAAAATGATGCACAGCTTCGTCTTAACCCCAACTTTTTTCATTTCTTTCTGATATTAGCTTTGAAAAATAATTATTATTTTTCAAAGCTAATCCAGTGCAAACAGTTATTGTTTGTACATCTAGTCAGAGTCACAGGCAGCAGTTGTTGGATTGCCGGTTAATAAATCAACTGGAGACCTACTTATATGATCATACATTGAGTCATTTGTCACCTTATTCTTCTTGGCTCAAGTGAGTATAACACAGCTGACCAATTTTCACATGGAAACAGTGTGACTTTTCCATCTGTTGTGATGATGCTATAACTAGGTTCTGCTTAGCACTAATAGAAACAAACACTGTAATGCTCCGTTGCATTTCATAACTTCAACAAATGATGTCACAACCTTGAGTTGGAAAGCAAGCAGGATTAGTCCATTGTTGTGCAACTGAAATTAGCTACATCACACCTGCTAATAATTCAGCAATTTACCCATTCAAACACTGTAGGAGCGTTTTTAATGCCAGCAATTACTTATTAATGAGATCCAAACGCAGTAGGTTGCTAATAAATACAGCACTAACCAACATGTTTTACATACACATTAGATTTTGATGTCATAATTGGTGATAAACCTCTGCATTTTCAGGTTTCCAAGATAATGTATTCCAGGTGATTTGTTTCTCACTTTGAACTCAGAAGCTCCAATTAACTTATAAGAATGAAATGTATCGTAAGTCGAGTTGTGTGCTGTGTTGCTGTATTGTTGCCCTCCTCTTAATCTCAAAAGATTTTTTAAGAAAAAAATATTTTCTAGGAGTATTTTCTTCCTAGAAAATATTTTTTTCTAGGAAGAAAATTTTTCTAGGAAAAAAGTTCACAACATTTACTACGACTCTATATTAGGACCATTGTAGATAGAAAAGAAAGCAGGACTAGATTTTTTGCCAAAAAAGTCATACATTTTGAGATTTATTTCAGAAAATTTCAAGAGAAAAAAACTTGGAAATTTCTGAACCTGAAAGGCAAAAACTTGTTAGGAAAAACTCTGAAATTTTTAGATTAATTTCAGACATTTTCTAGAAGAAAATCTAAAATTTCTGAGCCTGAAAGGTGAAACATTGCTAGAGAAAACTCTGAAATTGTGATATTAATTTCAGCAATTTTCCAGAAAGAACTTGGAAATTTCTGAGCCTGAAAAGTCAAACATTTGCAAGAAAAAATATCAGAAATTTTGACATGAATTTCAGAAATTTTCTAGAAATAACTTGGACATTTCTGAGCTTGAAAGGTAAATAATTTCTTGGAAAAATGCAGAATTTATGAGATTTATTTCAGAAAATTTCTAGAACAAAATTTAGAAATTTCTGTATTTGAAAAGTCAAAAATATTTTGGCGAAATGTACCCCTCTTTTCTTTCTTTTAGGGCAATTTTTCTATGTAAAATTGCAATAATATTCCATCATAACACAGAGAAGCCTTTGAATAAGAGATATAAATACTTTCAAGTAGCTTTAATCCAACATGCTGAAGATGATAATTTATTGGCTATAAATAACAGAATTAACATTGAAGCAATGTCAGTGTTGCAGAATTTAAATCCTTTCCTCCTTGAGTGGCTAAAAATACAGAGTGTGGGACGTTTTTAGATGAGTTTTCTAAAGCAAAAGAGGCGAAGATGCATTTCTTCTGGTACTTTGTTGATTAATTAAAGTCAGCTTAGTTATCTAATCCAGACAAGCAGGACAGAAAACAGCAGAACTCTCTTCCTCTCCTCTCAGGTTTGCTCAGCTCATCTTCATCGTGAATTTTTCGGGCCTGGAGAAGCAGGTGCGTTTTGTCCCAGCCAGATTTTAGACCCACCGTCTCCTAGCAACAGCAGTCGGAGAGAGAAGCGCCACAAGCTTTGAGGGTCACTGCTTTCTACCAAAAAGCTGTGTTTTTGTTTGACTGTATTGATCTTAAGAAAAAAACAGGCTACTGGTTGGTGTACATTGAACAGAAACAATCTTTGTTCAGTAGTTTTGTGCAGCTTAAATAGGTGTGAAGGATAAATGAGAGCTCAGTGGTCCTTTTTTATACTATTTAAAATATACTGCTTTAATAATGTTACATATTAGGGCTGGTTTTTTCCATTAATGTGGAGTCAATATCTTTTCTTAGAGGAAAGTTGTATCTTAAAGATATATTGCTTTTATAAAATATTGTGTTCAGGTTCAGAAAACTTTTTTTACAGTAAGTGAAAAGCATTTACCACAGCATCTTAGATTTGATTTAAGCCTTGACTTTTTCAAGGCCAAAACCGTAATTTTGTCCATTTGAGTCACTCAGACGATGATTTGTTGGTGTACTTTGTATCATTTTCCGCCTGCAGATGGTAGAAGAACGTCTGGGGGGGCATTTATTGTATCGTTTATCATTTACCGTGATAAATGTTTTAGTACGATATGTGATTTATTGGTGTCACAATACTTTCCAAATAAGGCTGTTCAAACCCTAAGAAAATGTTTGTATTGTCAGGATTGTTATTTTTACTATTTTCTCCACTGTTAGTCCATTGAGAGTATAAATTAATACAAATGAATTTGAAAATCAACCTACTTTATGTCACTGGTGTCTTAAAGAAGTGTAATACAAATCATCCATCAGGCCTAATTAGCATACTTTCTGCATACTTTCTATTCAGTATTTGAAAAAAAAAATTTTTAGCTTGGTTTGCTGTAATATTCTAATCTTAAATGTCTTGTTTTCATTTGCTGTAAGAGGAAAAATAATCATAATTTACCAAAATGAAAACTTGAAAACATCAATAACTATATAATGTATTCCACTTAGTGAGTTAATTACTGAAATAAATATGCAATATTCTAATTTATTGAGGCACACCTGTAATTGGTTGCTTGTTTTCAAAACAATATAAAGAGACAAAAATATGAGAAATAATAGGACAACAAAAGAAATTTAATAAACTGGTGCAGATGGAATAACTCACCTGCAGATGAGAACAATTTAAATTCATTATAAATTGCAGAAACAATTTCCAAACCTAAACTTAAAGGTTAATTATTGATGAGTTTGATAACATATTGGAGCTCAGCGCCCTTCTTAACATCTCAGACGTTATTCTAATCAAAACCATTAAAAAGTAGACATATAAATCAGCCAAAAGTGACACAGAAGGTCATTGAAATGACGGGACAACACCGTGATTACTACTGTGTAACAAACGAGACTTTAAAACCATCTCAAGTATTTAAAGTTTTAGAAGAAGAAGCTGTCCATGCACCATGAAACGTTATCCATTGTTATCTGGCCTTTATCAGTGAGGCTGATGCTTGATGTGAGTGAGAGCCTTTCTCTCTCATTGTGAGCCATCCCAGCAGAGATTAGGGGCCAGGGTTACTGAATGAAAGCGAGGGGGCAGCTCCTTTTCTCTTTTTTTTACTCGGGATGCTTTCACTCATAATGAATGAGCATAATTCTGAGAAATGTGCCCCCTTGAACAGCGGAGGAAACCCCCCAAATCCAGCAGAGCTCCTGAGGGGCTCAGTCTTTGACAAACGACTTCCCCCCATGTGGAGCAGAGCCCGCGGATCAGCAAGAGCATCTAATAAAAACCTAGAAGACGTGGTCTTGTCTGTCCACATCACACACACCATGAGTGTGTGTGTTTTATTTCAGGTCACATAGCATGCACTGAAAGGAATGAAAGGATATTTACACCCAAACGAAGCGATGATATCTCATTGCAGCCAACGAACAGTGGGGAATTACGGTAAAACAAACAGTTTTTTTGGTTCCTCTCCCAAAAGGTCAAACATCAAAAAGCTGCTGAGTGAATGACACTGACAAATGCTGTCAATCCTAGCAGGGGTGAAGCAGCCTGTGGTTTGCTGAAGGGCTGGAGATGAGGGGGAGGATGGAAACAAACAGCTGAAAGGGACTGATTTTCTCCAGAGCAGGAACAGCTGAGACCCCTGGCAGCAGGACCTCAGGGACTCTGCGTTTTGATCAGGGAAGGAAGTACGGAGGAGCTCCTTAGCCGAGTCAACGCTGGTGACTAAACCTCCGTTGAAGTGGGAGAAAGCTGAGAGCAAGACGTCAAAGCAGAGAGAAGAGAGGTTCTGTGCCGATTCATATACCCCTGCCACCCCAAAATAAAATGTTGTGCAACTGGAGTACATCTGAAATCACCGAATAAGTACAGAGAGTTCATGTTTGTAGTTTAATTTCAGCAATGGAAGGCACCGCTAACTAAAAAGTTAGTTCAGCTAAGACGGTATTTAGCGAAAGCTAGCGCTAACGCTCTAAATTTAACTATGTTGATACCCAACATATGTCAATAACATATTAATTAAAGCCTCTCAGAGATGAATGAAGGATTTACATCATTTTATTCAGGTTTGTTGAGATATTTTGATGTAGGATGCATTCAAACTGTAGTTTGTTTCCCGAAACAATCCAGTTCGCTTGGAGAGCTGTGAATGCTCCAAACCTCCATCTCAATTCGGTTTAAGTGAATTCTGATGCGATTTGAATGCATATCTAAATGCAAGCGGATCAGAGACCGCTCCAAAAGCAAGAAGTAGACTATAATGCAGAGCATTCTGGGTAAATACAACCAAAACAAACACAAAAGTCTAATGTTAGATGGAGAAATGCCTCGTTGCCTTTTAACAAAGACAACAGAAAAATCCCACAACCTCTAAAATCCAACGCTACTCCAAGAAATTGCACTCAGTGTCTTTTCTGGAGATTTTTGTGTAATTTCTTTCAGAGATTCTTGGTGCAGCGCCACCACAGGTGAGGAGGGGAACAAGCCCCTTTTCAAAGGGTTTGTTTCATTTGACACAATGCAGCGTGAAAGTGAACCACATGTTGCAACTTTGATCCCCAATCAAACGGAGTCTCCCAAACTACCAGGTGTGAAAACACCCTAAACGTTGCAGGGCAGCAGCTCCTGAGGCCTGGAGTTGTTGGAGAGCCCGGTGATAGATTGTAGTATATTTATGTGATCATATCACTCAGTTGGGAAAATCAATCCTTGCAGATGCTCTCTATCCAGTCTGACATAGCTTGAGTTGAGAGATTTGTGATCCTTTTAGTCTGTGCAAAGCTGGCAGAGACATTCAAAGACTACATGCTTTTATAAAGTAATAACTCAGAGGGGATTCATGCAGCCCACACTTTTGAGATAGTTTAAGTAAAAATCATCCACATCTACTTGAAAATCATGCCCAACTTTTTGTTAGTTTATTATAAAATAAAATGTGTGAAATTTGTGGTTTTTTGAAGGCACTCTATTTAATCTAGAAAAAAATGCACTGCTGTTATCATTTAGAAGCAGTCCTGCGTCCGTTTCGTCCGTAATTCTCAGGGAACAGTTTACAGTTACACAACAGACATCCAGCGGTTTACTATCTACTGCAGCAAGCATGTGGAGATTAGACAGTGTGTGCATTTCTGTTTAACAGTCAGGCAACAAACATTAAGCTCAGAAAAACTGTTTTTGCACTGAACCTGCAGGATTTTCTTAAAAAACAAGGTCAGCTTTCAAAGATTTAGGACTTACTTGCAGATACTCGAAAGCTCAAGCTTCCCTTCCCACTCGGCTGGTTAAGTGAGCCTGGAAAGAAAAGATACTTCTTCTCAGTATTGATCTGGCAGGAAAAAAAAGCTCTGAACTCAGCTGAGTAAAAGAATGAGTTTGTTCCTTGTTAGCTACACTGACACCAACAAGCTCTCACACCATAGGTAGCACATTAGACGTAAGTGATCCGAGCGGCCCTCCCTGCACAGCAGCCCACCTTGACACAACGAGTCAAGTGGTGCTCTCACTGATGCGACTCTCCCACCTCCGAACATGACCTCGGTCATTCCGGATCGCTCTGCCAGGGCCCTTCATCCTTACTCCTGATCGCTATCTGAGCACTAACATCTGTTTTCAGACTATATTTACTGAGACTGGACAGGAGCAGACCAGAGCGGGATCCCGGGAGGCTCTTCAGTGGGTCTAAAGGGCATTGCAGCTTCCACAGGCCATAAACCGGGGCAGACATGAAGGCTTTATGGGGCTTTAAATGAGGGTGTCATATGGTGTGTAGTCTGTTCAGGTCAACAAAATGGTTTTTTACTTAAAATTGCTTTACCCTTATAAAATAAACACATTAACATGTTTACAGTATTCTCCGCCATTGTTATTCATACCTAAAAATCAATTAATCTCTAATTACAGCAGAAAAACTGAAAAACTATAAACATCCAATGTTTAAATTAAGCCATTTTTTTAGTCAGGAAACAAAATCCTGGACTGAATATTTGTGTGGGCGCAAATATTCAGGTTCTCTCTGGGTACTCTGGGAAATAGCTTAAAACTGACAAGTGTAATGATAAATAAAAAGTTACTAAAGATTAAATCAATGTCAAAAAAAAATATTACTGATCATTTTGGAGTTGTTTTTGTGAATATTTTGTTTTATTCCATCAAACAATCTTTTAAAAATGCTAAAACTGGCATTTGTTGCAATGTATTTATTTTAATTAATTAGTTGGTTCTTTGTTACTTTATGCCAACGTTATTAAAGAGTCACAGTGGAAGGTCCAAAGAGCCACAGGTTGCAGATGCCTGGCTAAGAGGAAACTGCTCAGTGGTGAAATCTTTTCTTTTCAAGTTGCAGCTGATTTTACATTTCATTTGGGAATCGAGGAAAAGACAGGTTAAAGGTTAAAGATGTCCGCTGTGACGTTTCCACAGTGACACAATCTGCTGCCATTGGTCCATTTTGTTTTGTCAGGGTTTGTGCAGAAATCTAGCAGGAAATCTTCACGAATTCAGTCACTATTTCAAACCAACATTTCTACTTTCTAGTCCAATCACCACTGTCTTCTCTAAACCTGTATTGGTTGGACCGTCTGATCCAATTGATGGTTCCACCACTGGTTTCATTTTGGGTTTACTCTTCTCTTACTTCCTGACCTGATCTTTGTTATTAAAAAAAATTATTTTCTTCATTTTATTAACCAAGGTTTGAACTGATCCTTCCAGTTTGCTGCTTCCTCTGAAATCAGCTTAAAGTTGAAGGAAATGGTTTATTTTCATGTATTTCATGCTACTCCATCAGTTTGTAAATAAGGTATTTCTTTGTAAGTGATTGTTCCTTTATTATGCATCTTGTATTTTAATTGGATTTTGATATCTGTTGTTTTAATTGTCAACATGTTGCTATTCTTAGCCAGATCTCGCTACAAACAAACATGTCTGTTAATATATTTATATTGTTCTTATTTAATATTTAAATTTTCTCAGAAACCAAATTTCAGACTTTCCTCACCTTTAATTAATAAAAGCTTAATTACATTTCTCTAGGAGTAATGAATCTGTCAAACGTGAGCGTCACCTCTTGAGTCTAATCACTGAGATAATTACCGCAGATGCACCTGTTCAAGTCAGATAAAAACAGTAAAAACAGCCCAAACATAAACACATGAACTTTGACCCAGTTCCTGAATCAGACTACGTCACGTTCAGATCTCTCTGTTTACAGAAGAAACTACAATACTGCGCGCGGTGTGATGGAGGTATTTGTTGCAAAACAAAACAGCGTTATCAGAATGTGGGTCAGAGAGGATGTCTTAATTAAACAAGTTTATATAAGGAAGCAGCTGGAGAAATGTCCAACTAAAGGGGACAGGTTTGGAGTGCAAAATATATTTAATAGGGTTTAGTTTTTTTATAGTTTTGGCTTTTATAATGAGGAAGCTGAAACATAAAACTGGACTTTGCGTCACTCAGAGTTAATTTTTTTTAAAGATGCAAACAAAAGAAGAAGATTAGCTCTTGTTGGTGAAAACAGAGCTGAGTGTAACAGGTAACTGCTTAGCCTCAGAGGAGGACAGCCGCGTTGTTTTTGTTGAAAACAGCTCCTGCTAGTATCTCCCCATGCTTGTTGGTCAGAAATACGACCGGACTTCCCACCTTCTTGATAAACAAAGATTTGCAGAAGTTAGAGTGCCCGACATATACCGCTGACGTGGCCTGAGCGCGGTGCAATCAGCTGCGCTCTTGGGATGGAGCCACCAGATAATGAGAAAAGGTGATTGCGCCGGGAGATAATAGGGGGAGAAGAGTCTGATGTGGCAACAGCGTCTGTTAAAGTAAGGGAAGCGTGTTGTTTTCACAACAGAAACGCAGGTGGTTACTCACGGCTGCGTGCGTGCGTGCGTGACGCACCGAGCAGTTGGTTTCTGGTTATGTCTCACCGTCAGGTAAACATTTCTTACAGGTGCTCCTTCAGCTCAAGTCACAACAACACAGATCTGATCTGTGACATAATGAAATATTTGCTTAAGGAACCCAGAGGCAGTTTGTTGAATCAACTGTTGGATGTCTGATTGGTTATGGAGACTATCAAATAGGATATTAATGTTTTCCTCTCATACCTGAAGGTTTTGATTAGTATTAAAAATAACTCTGAAGTTATTTTACTGCAGTGGAGTGAAAAAACTATTTTCCCCCTGATCACAAGGAATTGTACATTACTAAACAAAGTTAACCTGACTAAATATGTAGTTCTTAAATGTTTATTTCCAAATGTAATTAACAGCCCCGTTTAGTTCGCTTTATTCCGACTTTAGTTTGTTTGTTTTTTATTTGAATCACATGGACACTTTCCTGCTGCAAAAGTTCATACGATGAGGAATATTCAAAAGTGAAAACTCAAAGCAGGGCTGCACAGTGGCGCAGTTGGTAGAGCTGTTGTCTTGTAGCAAGAAGGTCCTGGGTTCTGTGCATGCGTGGGTTCTCTCCGGCTTCCTCCCACAGTCCAAAAACATGACTAAAATTGGTAAATTGGTTTCTCCAAATTCTCCCTAGGTGTGAGTGTGTGTGTGCATGGTTGTGTGTCTCGTCTGTCTCTGTTTTGCCCTGCGACAGACTGGCGACCTGTCCAGGGTGACCCCGCCTCTCGCCCGGAACGTTAGCTGGAAATAGGCACCAGAACCCCTCCCAACCCCACAGGGGACAAGGGTGTAAGAAAATGGATGGATGGATAGAAAAATCAAAGCAGCTTCTGAGACAATCACACCACCACCACTGTGTTTGACAGTGTGTATGATGTTCATCTTCTAAAATGCTGTGTCAGTTTTTGGTCTGTCAGAACACAAAATATATTCCCAAAAGTATTTGACGAATGTGGGAGGAGCTGGTGGCTTTTAGGATGTTTTGGGGCTGGAAACTGTCAGTCAGACCTGTCAACCCTGCAGCCAGGCTAACAAAAACCGGTTACTTTCAAAATGAGTCTGATTTATTCTCAGCAGGGCTCGTCAGGAATTAAAGACAAACATTTACTTCCAACCGATTAAAAACCGGGGTTGCCTTTCATCTGGGGGCGAGCGGGTCAGGGAGATACGAAGATCTGACTCAGATGCCTTTGAGGCCCAGGCGAAGGGGGGGTGGCAGCGAGGGGAGATATGTCAGACTAAAGTGTGAATAAAACATGCTGTGGCATGTTGGTAGTGACGATCCGGTAGACCCCGTGAATAATTCATGCAGAGTAGCAGGCGAGGATGAGGGGCTGATGTTTGTGAGGGGGGATGTGAAGGTGTAAGGGAGTCGCCGGCCTTTAAAGACCAGAAAAGGTCGACTTGATGGAAACTCGGACTGGAGTCTGCAGCATCAACGCTGCAGGAGAAATTTAGTGGTGGAGTTAGAAGATCAACTTGAGTTCGCAGAAGTTTTAAAAAAAAAGACTCATCAGAAGGGAACAGTGATTACATGCCGTCACATTTAACAGCAAATCAATACCCATTAGAAATCCATGCAGGTGCTCAGATGAGTGATGAGGATTTGAGCAGAGGGTCTTTAGCTGCTGCGGTGTTATCCCAACCTCCCTCACCCCAGAGACAGGCTCTCCCATAAGAGCTGAATCAGTGTTTTCCCTTCTGCAGCACAGGGAATCTGTTCCAGTCAGCAGCTCTACTCCCAGTCACACAGACACAGGCTGAGCTGTGAGCCAAAGCTGATGCTACTGCACCACCTGCAGGCTCACAGCCACAACTTGTGAATGCATGGCGTACAGCGAGTGCAGGGAAGTTCCCCACCCCATGCACCATCAGCTAAATTACACCTTTTAAAACCAAGAAGTGGTTGTTGGATTACTCATGTTTGAGACACAATTAGAGCCTGAGTATTATGTCAAGGTTTATGGGGCAGAAATGTTACGGAGACAGATGTTGCAGTTTCTGGTGTCCATTGATTTCTCCTGACACACCCTGCAGAGTAGGAGGTCAGCGATGATGGTTCTGCACTGCAACAACTATGCATCAGCAAGAAGTGGTTGAACAAAGAAAGTTGTGCTTTAATTATAACAAAACATAGAAAATACTGAACTTAAACCAGTAAGATTATTTTTTCTCAATACATTTACAGCAAAATAAAGCAGAAACATCTCAGAAATAAATTGCAACTGTCAAAACTCACTTGCAAGAATTTGCCACGCCATGAGTTTTTTTTTATTTTTTTTTTTTAAAGTCGGACATGTCACACTGCTTCCCTTTCTAGTAGTGTAAGATTACCCGGCTGCATGCAGGAAGAGGGGAGCAGCGTAACTGTTGCCAGAAAGGTTTGATTACAGCAACGTGAACGCTCAGTAGCAGCTGAGGCTCCCAGGCTGAAGTCAGCGGCTCGCTGCAGCAGCGGACACACCCCAACCACTGCACTGCTTTAAATCACCTCGTTCACCTTATTTTCCTTTTAAACAATGAGAATTACCAAATATAGCATCAAAAAAATGTATCAGTGAAAACATATCTTATGTTTGCAGAGAGCATAGAGTAGAAATCAGTTGAAATATTTTGAAAACAACCAGCTGAACTCTTAAATTATTTTGTGGGTGCCACTGTATTAAGGATAAAAGCTATTCCAAACAACCTGGTCAAATTTTCAAATTTTCATTACAAATTATTATAATCCTGGAAGCGTCTTAATAAACTCATATCTTGGAGGCTCATTTTTTGCCCAGGCCTCCCTGACCTGTTGGATATTACGCAGTGACAGGATGACAGGAAACAACCTCGATGGTGAAGACTCTAACCACAGTTGCACAGTCAGGACTCCATGAATCAAGAGCTATGATTTACGGTCCGACGGAGAGACAGAAAACGGTCGACTCCCCACAGGAACTGTCTGAGGAAGCAGGGTGTATCAAAACTGCAGCTGGAAGTGGAGGTGGCCATGAGAGTTTTGTATTATGCAAAAGGGGAAGAAAGTCTGGCATTAATCCACAAAAGCTGAGTTGGTCCTTATCTTTAAACAGAGCACATTTTGAAAAGTATTAAACCAATAAAACATAATAAATACCATAATTTCATACATACGCAGTCACAGCAGTAATATAATTTACAAAAATAAATAGAAAAGTTGGTTTTATGTCAGCTGCATAAAAAATTGTCCTGAAAATTATTGCGATAAACGATAATATTGTTTTGAGAGAAGGGGTGAGTGATATGGGCTTTGAATTTTATCACAATATTCTATGGAACTATTGAGATAATATAGGAATATAAGAAGTTGTTTGTTACTACAATTTTTGGTAATTGTATAGCTATGAATGCACTGCACAGCATTTAAACACATACTCTTAAAAAAAAATATTTGTATTTGAAATAGGATTGGTCGGGATGTTATGTACTTACTTTAAAAAGTGTGATTTTTTATCACTAACTGTACACAGCAAACACAGTTAATAACATTTTTGAATTTACAAATATTTACTGATTTTCTTGTAGAACAAACAGTGAAGGAAATAGTTTAAAAAAAAAAACCTTTCCAAACTGTCAGATTTTTTACAATTATTATTTAACATTATCAATCGGAATTTATCAAGACAACAAAAAAACTAAATCTTTATCACAATAAATCTTTCAAGATCGCTGATAAACGATACGATAAATGCCATTTTCAAGTAATATAGTGATAATGGCATATCAACGCCCTCAACAATTAATAAACCTTAATTGTAAGTAACTAAAAACAATAAATAAAAAGGAAATACAATCACAAACAGAAACTATAAATAAAATCAATTATGAAGTTTCAGAAAAAAATATCAAAATGAAATTATTGAACTCATTTTAACTTATCGTGTGGTTAATTAACAGGCTTTTTTTGTGTTGCTATGAGGAATTAGAACCTGTTATTTCATATCTTGACCTTTTCCTCCGTCACTTCGTGAGACCATGTCCCCACTGCAGATGTTAAGTTTTCCAAGTGTGACAGAGTTTCTTGGTGTAAAACGTTCACTTTTCTGTGAGAGCACGTTAGAGGAACTGCTCCCGCGGCCTCATCGTGCGAAATTGTGGTAATACTTTCACTGACTCTTAGTTCCTGATAAAGAGGTGATGTTTGCCAAGGCAAGCGCTCCCTCTCCGCTCAACAGACCGAGATTACGGCACCCTCCGCTCACTTCGGCTGCCATGAAACGCCATCCTCAGCGAGCCGTTGATGTTTTGACACGACTGATTAACTAAGACTCAGCCCCCACCTCCCGATTAAAGCAACGTGCAGGAGGAAGTGGGCTTCTGGGAGGGGGGCTCTGCATCTGCAGCAGTGTGTTGGGGAGGTGGTTGACAGGGCGGCGGGGGTGGTCTCAGAGGATGGCCGTTGTCTTTCTCAGAAAAGTGAACTTGTTTCACCCAAGAGACAGATGAGCAATGTGTTAGGGCCTTGTGGTTTATGGACAGAAGACAGTTCTCAGGCTTCACAGGGGGTTTTACAGGAATAAAACAAGAAACTCTTTACTTGGAAGTAACTGACGGTTGTGCCAGTTTGCTGTGGCACGTTGGAGCAAAAGTGCCAAGAATAACCAAAAGGTGCCTTCAGAAAATAATCCAAATATCCCAAAAGTGAAATGTTTATCTCAGCAAACTTTACTGGATAACAAATTGTCCCAGAAATTATTGTGATAAAAGTTAATGTTGTTGTTTTGAAACCACCTTCAGACCATCAATACAATTCTAATATACTTAATTTCAAAGTCCTTTTAAAGTATGTAACTTTTATAAATAATGGCTTAAATATTTGTTAAAACTGATCATCTGTGAAAAGATTGATCTCTTCTACCTCCTCCCTGAGTAAATATGGATGTCTGAAGGAATGCACCAAAAACAACCAATCAGAGCCAGGAGGAGGGTCTTATCGCTGTCAATCATTCTCATGTACTCGCTAGTAAATGTGCTAATGGCGGAGAAACAACTTAAGGTTATAAAGTCTGACCATGCTTACTAGACTAAGCATTTACAACAGGCTATGCTAGCATCAGCGTACCAGAGAGCAAAAGGGGAAGGATGAGCAGCGCCACACAGAAGGTGATAGACAGCGCTGAGATCCTCCTCCTGGATCTGATTGGTTGTTTCTAGTTAGCACTGGGAGCACTGGGAGCAGGCAGAGAAGCTCCATTTTTTCACCTATTATCTGACGGTTTCAACAAATATGTAAAAAATATATTTTTATAAAAGTTACTGGAGCTTTAAAATGGCAATAAATACGTATTAGTATCTGATGTTAAAAGTCAGTAATAAATAAGTAAAAACCTTTAGTAAATTTATGTGGTTAAAGTTCACTTATTTTGTTAAAATGTAAGGGGGAACAGTAACACTTCGATGGGTTGTGAATAAGACTGACATAAACATGACATAACATCTGTCATGAACATGAGTAAATCTTCAAGAATATTTATGGCTGTTGTCATAAAGTGTCACTCAGTAAATCATGACACTTTTAATACAAAGTTGACATTATTCAAAATGTCTTATTTATGACAACTTGACATTAATCAAGAAATCATGATCTGACATAAATTTGTTATAAAAGTATTACTGATTAAAGTTTAGCTTTAATAACATAAAGCTACATAATTTTAAAAGTTTAAAAGTGTATCATAAAATCCTCCTTCATAAAATATCAATTATTGATCTCTTTTTAATTTACAATGCAATAAATTGATTGTTTATTGCGACAGATTTACCTGTAACCAATAAAATTAACATTATAATCATTATGAAACATAAGCCACAAGCTGTAACCGCAGAATTACAACTGCAGGCGATCAGAACCAGGAGCTGCTCTCTGTGAGGCATGACCAGCAACTCGATCGACTTCCTCTGTACTTCATGTTCTTTTGATAAAACCAAACATGGAAGGTAGAGTGCAAAAGGCTTTGGGCACGTTTATTTTTATTTCTGTCAGCAGCAAAACTTTAATGTAATCTTCTAAGATTAGCCTAGATCAGAGTTCTCCAACAACCTTTCAAATGAATTGCTCTTTACCAAAGAAAATTTAGTTATTTTCTCTAGTGACAAAGTGCCTGAAGATTGAGTTTAAAAGTGTTTTTATTTTTTACTTTATCATATGTGCTGATGAACCCAAACGCAGGGTTAACGATGAGACAAAACATGAGGAATATGAAGATTTGATCAAATAAAAAGTCTAAAAACGTAAACAATGAAATTAGGCAGCAAAGATATTTAAACATTATGGCTAAATGTGGAAGAAGTGAAAGCGAAGGACCAGAAAACCAGGCTTGGAGAATCTGGCAAGGAATGAACAAAAGGAAAAGTAGATATTCTGGAGTTGGAACATGTGAGGTTGATTAATTAAATATGAAGAAAGAAGCATTAAAAGAGGGGAAGATGACAAGATAGATGCAAATACAGTAAGAAATCAAGGCTCAATAAAAAAAACCAACAACTGAAATATAGCCAAAGGATTATCTTGACCAGACTGTCCAAACCTTTGGTCATGTCGGCCAAAATCAGCTCAAAAGTATTCACAAGTAAGAACAATTCTAGAATAAAAATTGGAAATGCTGAGGTTAATATCAAAAATGTTTGAGAAAAGTAGTTTGAGTCTTTCTCTAGCAAATATTCAACTTTACAAGCTCAGAATTGTTTCTATAGAATTTCTGAGATTAATTTAAAAATTTGAGTTTTGTCGAGCACATTTTCAACTTTTATTTTTTTTTGTTATGTTGTAGAAAATTTCTGAGATTTTTTGGCAGAAAATTCCTCCTCTTTTCTTTTTCTAAAGGAAAACCTTTTGAAATTCTGATCTAAGCAAGAATTGACAGTCCTAACCAAATTCTGTTGTAAAGTCTAGAGGAAGTGCTATAATTTCAGGAATTATGGCGACAGAAAACAAATAATTTTGATCCACCACAGAGTAGCATCTATCTGACAGAGATTGAAGCTGATGGAAACTCTTCAGGTGCAGTAAAGCCAGTCTGGGTGGAACAAAGCACATCCTGAATATGATTAGTGTTTAATTAACCTTCAGACCTCGATATTACTGAGGCAGACTGAGATCAACTTTAAAGGAAGAAGAACAAAAGGCAGCAACGTCCAAAGAAAAGACGAAGAGAAGGACGTCCTTCAAGGAGCCTGCAAACCTGCCTCTGAACGCCGCTCAAAGAAATAATTACTTCCTGAAAGCGCTTTTCAGTTTTTAGCTTTGTTTAAATAAGTTGACACATTTTCTTTTTCTTTATAAAACAAAGAGATATGTAGTTATAATCTTTGCAGATAAGGAACTAAATCATTATTCACCAATAACCTGCAACAATAGCAGAAAACAGATTAAACTCATTTATTACATCATTTCTTCTCCAGTACATAACTTTACATATTTATTAAAACTGTCAGTATGTCCTAAAAGTATAATATGAGACAAAAAATGGAACAAAAAATAAATAAATCTACCATTTGCAGAATCACACCGTTCCCTGTCAGAAACAACCAATCAGAGTCAGGAGGAGGGTCTTAGCGCAGTCAATCATGCTTCTGTATGTTCAAGGTCAAGATTACTATGTACTGCAGCTGTGCTAATGGCGGAGAAACAACCCAACGTTACAGAAAAACCTGGTAATTTCTTGAAATTCCCCACAACAGATGAAGAGCGTTGCTGGATTTCCCTCCTGGACATTTCTAGTGCTTTAGATCGTATAAACCCCATATAACAAAACATGTTGACATGTTAAACATGTAATTTCACAACAGCAAAATTAGAAAAAATTCTAATTACTTTGAAAAGGTTGCCCAGAAAGTCAGTCTTTATTCCGAAAAAGCATAACCACAAAGCCTTGGGCATAGATAAAACCAAAGTAAGGATTTTGGGGTATAATCCACAAACACCTCATTCCCACTTTCAAGTACGGTGACAGAGGGATGATGATTTGGGAATGTTTTGTAAATTCAATCACGCCTTGAGTCAGACAATTGGTAATCTGTCCAACAGATGAGTTTTAGTTGGTAGCAAATGCAACAAATGCGCAACAGAAACGCTGAAATGACAAGAATCAAGATGTCGCAAACCTCAAAATGCCTGAAATGATGCAGTGGGACATTAAGAGAACACAAACAAACATCTGCAGACCAGAAAACACTGAAACACAGAAAGAAGAGTGAGCTAAAATCAACAACCGAATTGATAGATGAAATCACAAAGAAAGCTCATTCCTCTCGTTATTAATGCTAAGCGTGGCTCTACAAGATGTTGAATGCGGGGTGTACTTTCTTTCTGAAATGATTAGTAGCTCACAGAACAATTGACACCAATTAAAGCTTAATTAGGACATTTAGTTATTTCCTGCTGTGATGAATCTAAACACCTGAGAGGAAAGATGAAAACATCTCCTCCTTTTTCTCCTCCTTCAGTTAGAGGTTCATCCATCTGCAGAGCGGCGCTGTCGCCTCCGCTGATGCAGGGCGAGCTTCTGCAGCAGAGGTCATGCAGGGACATCAGGCGGTGCAGAACAAGGTCGCCGAGTCCCTGCGAGACAGAATAGTGAGAGCTGCATGCCAAACAGCAAATCTGAGCTTCCCTCTTCCATTTGGAAAACATAAGCCTTGCTTTTTATTCTTCCTCATTTTTTTTCTTTTTGTTTAAGACAATCCGTGATAAAGACGTTGAGCCCCACCCACGATTAATCCACATCACTTCCTCTCATTTCCACGCTCCCCCGTGTCTGATAGTGCAGCGATGCTGCAGAGGACACACCCATCCTCACTCTGCCGCCTCTCTTTGACCCAGAGAAGTTGATGATGCTGCAGTGGAAACACAGACTGCAAGAACACAGAAAAAAGGACATTTCTTCATCAAATAAACAGGAGGAAGTCTGTAATTAAAGAGGGAGGGATGATGGAAACCAAATGGCTTTATTTTCTAGCAGAGAGATGAGTACTTGTCACTAACATCGTGTAATTATGTTCTCTTAAAGAGCCATTAGTTATATTAGAGCTAAAAACCAACAAGAGGAAGGAATAAATTAAAAATGACATTGATTGAGTGTGTAATGGTGAAAATTGATGCTTTATTTTCATATTCCAATTAATTTTGTGAGAGATTGTAACTGTTAACGCTTTAAAGTTCTTCAAAAAAGAGGCATTTATAAAAACACCTAAAACCTCCTTTATTTCATGCTTCATTTTGCTAATTTGATATTAAAACTGCTGTAATGTACGGATACATAACCTAAATATTTGAATTTAGTAGAACAAATGTGCATAATTGTCATAAAAGGTTTTTCTTAATACTTTAATGAAAATGTTATACTTGTGCTGCGTTAAAGTTACCTGCGAAATCGTATTTTCAACATGGCGACACCTATAAACATTGTTTTCAGTACTTCTTACAAACATTTTAAGCTTTAATTTAAATTCCACTTTTAATTTGTTTAGCTTAGCGTTGCAGCCGCTTCATGCAGCATTGATTAAGGCGCACTACTACATGTGTGTCTTGTAAAATAAATACGTTTCCCGTCATTTTACTACTGTTGATGCGAGGGGCGGCCATATTGAAACGCGAAGTCCGTCATAGAAGTAGCAGCAGTTTTTCAGCGAGAAATCCGCTTTCGGATAGCGCACCAATTGATTTTTACCATTAGGAAGTTTAAATTTCCCAGAGTGCATCTGGAACGTGCAAAAGAATCGTTGATTTTTTTGGTTTTAAAATATATTAACAGCTGAAAATGCTCTTCTCTTATTTTTTGTATAAAACCTCCTGAAGCCTGAAGATTGGAGGATCACATTATAAACACCAAAAACTACTAAGAACTCTGCAAAGCAACAAAAAGGTGCAGAAATCTGCGCATGTCGGCAAAAAGGTTTTCCATTTAAGACTTTTCCCATTCAGGAAGAGACTAAAAAAACAGTTTCTATATAAGAGCTGTTGTTGCCCTGAATTAATCTAAAACCTGATCAACTTTTATTTATTATTCTTAAAATTCCAGTAGTTTCAACTACATTATTTATATTTATTGGAATATATTTATGATTTTATTCATTTATTTAACTTGCCTTTGAGAGTTGCTATTTTTTAAAATTTCTCTATGCTTTATTTCATGAACAATGACAACAAAAGAAATTCAGATTTTTTTTCTCTTTATGTCCCACTAAAATGTCCCAGATCAAACTGCAAATAGTTGCTTTCAAGTGATGATTTCTATCGAAATAAACAAAACAAATTTCTTTTGGGGAGTTTTGGGGATCATAAAGATCCTTTTTGGCCTTGAAACTCTCCACTAAAAACCATTTTTGCCAAATCTCTGTTAAACCTGAACTCTAAGCTAAACTGAGGCAAGTTTGGCCTGCAGGGCTTTAATTGTTACTCTTTGTTCTTCTGTGACCTCATGAATGAGTTACTGATCCACTTTTCTCCATTCCTGGATCATGGCTGACACTGTTGTTCTCCTGAAATCCCAAAACTACAGACAAAGGCTTTTGACTCTTTACAGACTGATGCATGTCAATGTTTCTCATCCTTCTTGACCTTCACATCAGGGCATGGTGAGTCACTTTTTATATTATTATAATATTACCCAGTGTCGGAATATTATGTCTCCATTTCAAAGAAACTTTTCATTTTTTACCCAATTCTTCAGTCTTTGAATGCTTTTGAATGGGAAATTTGCTAATAAATTCTCCCTACAGGGTCATAAGTTACCACAATCTGGACAAACTTTATTGAGAAAGATCTCTGTTGGCCAACATGCCAAACTATTCAAAAGGTAAAGTAAAGGTCTTCATTTTTGTGCAACATTTAATTTTATATTACATTTTAAAACATTCTAATCTCCAAAGTCCTGCAAAACCAACTACAAGGTTGAAGCTTTTGTATGTGTGGCAACCTGGGGTGGATTTTCTTTATTATGAAACCCAAATGTAAGATGTTAAAGTTTACGATGGGGGAAACCGACAACGCCACCTGGAATAACTCCAGGAAAATAGAATGGTAATAAGGACACAGGTACGTTCTACTGGAAGTGAGACAAGATTCAGACAGTTCTACAAAAAAATTATTAAACTTCAATATGTTGTTTAAATGAACAACAACCTAAAATTGAATGGTTAAAACAGTGAATGCCTTTTTAATGAAGTTGATTATAATAAAATGTTTAAATTTCAAAGGAAACTGAGGCTTACCAGTGGGGGGAAGTAGTGAGGAAAGGGGCAACATCCAGTGAAGGAAAAGGGATCACCCTGGACACTACAAAGACACGACGAACACACACAAAAAAAGGTGATCCAACAAAACACACAAGACAAGACACCGCCACCAGGGATCACCACCGCCACCACAGAAGCCTCAGTCCCTAAAAGACAAAAAATGAAACAATATGAGTAAAACAGTGATACAATAGCACTACAACATTGCTTTTTATCCCGGTCGTAGTGTCATCAATGCTCCCGGCAGCGGGGGAAAGTTCATACAAATCTTTTAAAACATTTCGTTATAGGCAAAACAGCAGCGAGTGTACATCCAAATATACTGCTCAAAAAAAGAAAGGGAACACTTAAACAACACAATACAACTCCAAGTAAATCAAACTTCTGTGAAATCAAACTGTCCACTTAGGAAGCAACACTGATTGACAATCAATTTCACCTGCTGTTGTGCAAACGGAACTTTGTACAGAACAAAGTATTCAATGAGAATATTTCTTTCATTCAGATCTAGGATGTGTTATTTGAGTGTTCCCTTTATTTTTTTGAGCAGTGTGTAATAGTCGTCAGGGACTCAGCAGGAGGCTAAAAAATAGAGTAGATTATTAATACAACTGCTGATAAAAACTATAACTTACGGTAGCTGCTTACCTGTAAATTACCACACTGCCAGATAAACAGATCCACAAGTTCGCCTATGCAGCGCAGCTGTAACAGAACACTACATAAAGGCTTCGTTTACATGAGATGGATGTTACCTAGCCACGCTAGCGCTTACCTTCCCGGCAGCAAACAAACAGATTGGTCCAGGTGTTGGAGGAGCAGCAAGGGAGGCTAAACAGATCAGACCAGCTTGCATTAATTGCTACGATAAAAGCTGACAAACGAAGAAACAGCCACGCTTACCCAGCACAGTTCAGCAAACAAAGGAAGCAGAATAAGTTGACGTCATGGCGCAAGTAGTCTTGTGGCAGGTAAGGACTTGCTTATATGCAGCAGCTGAAATTGGCCTTAAAGTGGCAGCGTACCATTTATGCTGCTACAGTTTTCCAGAATTAAGACGTTTTAGCCTACTTCATGTTGCCAGACAGGTTCTCTTTAGAAAGTTTTTTGATTCTACAGTAAAGCTGTCAAAAATGGATCTATTCCAAGTTAATTTATGATCTAACAATTAGGATCTGGTAAGCTTGATGGCTTTCCTCAGCTTTTTAAAAACAGTTTGGATTTACTCAGATCACTTTCGTCTGATATTAAAGTTTGTTTGAGCGTCAAAAAGGGCAAAAACAGGAAATATAAATTTTTTGCTGCATTATACTGAGATGTTTCTCATTATAAAACCTTTATGCTAAGCTAACCAGTGCAGATTATTTGCAAAAGACCCTTTCAGTAAAAGTCGAGCTCATTTCTGAGAAAAACAACCGTTCATGCTCAGGGGAACAGATCTGAATGTTTTTCTCACAGACATTTTGTGGTCAAACGTGAGAATCTTTGACACTTTTCACATGAAGACTAAAAACCAGCTAAAAGAAATGCGTGTAATAAAACATTTTCTCACATATTTGGCAATAAAAACTGATGGGACTTCTTTTTTTGTAGAAAACAAGAGTTCTACCTTTAATGTCTCCAGCCACATCATATTGTACATTTACAGTACAGATCCCGGATTTCATTTTGATTCTGCACCCCTCACAGTTTAAAGTTTTCAACTGAAAAATACAACAGAACAATGAACAAAAAGACATATGCACAAATTAAAACTTATAAAAATATAAAAACAGTACTCTTAAATCTCATGTTGATAAGTACCATTTCAATAACATAACTGATAAAGCACAACAGAGCAAAATTGAACTATTAGATTTTTTTAAATAGAAGAAAAGACATTTTCATCATGCAGAAGTTGTAATTAAATAACCAATCAAACAAAATAATATATACTTCTCTATATATCTCTCTGAAACTTTCAAGTCAAAGCACTCCCATCCCTTATACAGGGAAAAACAAGAAATGTTTAAAAACACCAGAGGGTCTGCAATGCGTTCACGAGCCGCCATGTTTGCGTGGCCTTGTGTCGAAAACATCGCATCTCGGCGTCATCTGTTTGGCACAGAAAGAGACGTCGTAATGGCAGTAGCATTTTGCATTATAAAAATGGGCGGAGCGGAGCTCATTTTCCAAGAACAACAACAAAACAAAAAAAAAAAATGACAAAAAACAAAACAAAAACATTCTGTGCAGCTAAATCCCTCAGGACAGTGAGTGGTGCTTCTCCCCAGCAGTGGTTGCAGCTCAGTTCCTACTGCAGCATGCTCTTGATAGTCTTGTTGGTTGATTCGTCATTCAGATGCTTTGTGGTGTACCTGGGGTCCAGAGGGGAACAGAAACAGAAGATGTCATTTCCAATTAATACTTAAATCGTCATGTAAGCCAAAATTTAGACAGTCTGAAGCATTTCAGGGCCACAAAATCTGATAATTTTACATTTAAAAACGCAAAAGTGAGTTCATTGTGATTTTTATTGTTTTAACTAAAATAAACTAAGCATGCAATAATTATGAAATCAAGAAAGGGGTCTGATTGTTGACGACATAGGATCCATAAATCATGTTGATGCAAAAAAACAGAGGCACAAACTTTTCTAAATTTCCTTAATTAAGAAAAAAATATCTTGGTTTGTACTTGCAATGTTCTATTTCAAGAATATTTTAAGTTATTGGTAAAAATTTTGAAATTGTTGGTGGAGCAAATTTGCATCATTCTTGCATCATTCTTGGCTCCAGGACCACACATTGGACACCCCTGACTTAAATCATTAAGAGGTTTTTTTTGGTTGTTTAACAAAAATGGATAAAATCTGAAATATTAATGTATTAAATTGTACAAGACATTGAGTTATCTAGATTTTATCTGATTCAGTCTGCAGAGAGTGATGTTGAAATTACTTACAGATTTGAATTCAATCAAAAATCACAAATAATGCAAATGACTTGACAACACTTACCACAAACAGTGTGATGTAATATAATTAATGTCAATTAAACATTCACATTAAACAATTTCTACTTTGTAACCAAAAATTTCCATGCAGTTTCTTGCGATTTTCTGAGACTAAAATAAATGTGCATGAATGTGAAGTGGAAAGAAAATATGTATGGTTTTACATTTTTTTGTCAAATGTCTAAAAGATGAAACATACATATTTATGAAGCTCCACTTACTCTGACACATCTAAAAACAACTCAACATTTACACTGACTGAAAACAGATGCACAATTATACAACCATACATCTTTGAAAGGCATTAGTAGAGCCTCCTGCACAACCAACAAGAATGCAGCAAGTAGTTTCTGGATGGTAAGCCAACAACAAAACTCTTGTCTTTTCCAGCAGCCATTGTAAAGCTGTAAAACCAGTTGACCAAATGGGTTGGAGTTCTGCTTGGGTTGCTAGGTAACAGGCTGGAGTTCTGCTTAGGTTTCTAGGTAACGGCGAAGTGTGACTCAACTATTGGGAAGGGCTCATTTTCTAGACGCAAGAAAACATTAACTTATAGCTAAAATGTTTTATTTTTATTTTTCCAAAGTGCTTGGACTGTTTTTAGAACCAATTGTGATCCAATTGAAAGAACAAAAACATGCAAAACATGAATTTTGCATAATAGAACCCCTTTAATGAATCTAAAAATCAAGTGAGTTGCATTCCTTTGACTATTTTTGAGAATTTGTAGATAACATAAAAGTCAGAACTTTTTTGCTTATTCACAGCATGATTTACTAAAGTTAGCTTTTCATTTTAACTCTCATTTAAATAAATATGCTCAGAGCGTTAAAGCAGTGAACCTTTTAATCTGGAAAAAGCTTTTTTTAAAAACACATTTATGTGCAGGTGTCTTTTAAATAGTCGAAAATAATATATTTAAATGAAAGCTGTCATCATGTACATTCATATTTTGAAACAAATTACACAGAGAGGATGAGTTTTAAAGTTCAGTAAAGTGACTCCGAGCATAAATCCTGATGATGGTATCGTTTCTCTGTATTTTGTCATCTTGTCAGATCAGAGCTGCAATCGCAGACGTTAAATCTGCTTGTGCATGAAAACGACTGGAGGACAGGAAGTGGTGTCCCGCCTCTGGCCCATTGCAGATGTGGGGTTGGCTCAGATTATGACCCTGTCTGTCTGAGAGGCGGCAACCCGGGCGGCCTTTATTTGGACCGAGAGGGACGAGGTGTCAGATTTAATCTGAGCTGGAATAATGAAGCTCACACTGAGTCAAGGAGATGAAAACAATCCAGGATGTTCAAACTGAGATGTGACTCGATGCAGCTCACCTGAGAGCGTTGAGAAGGCCTTCTACACTATTTGGAGGCTGATCTTTGAGGACTTTGATGCAGCCTTTCATCTGGAGGGAACAAATAAACGTCTGGATTAAAACGAGATTAGAACGAGATTAAAATGAGATTTAATCTGCAGGAAATGTTCAGAAACAAAATTCTACCTAACAAAGGTTTTAGAGATGGAAGTGCTAAAGTTAATGAAGGAAAGAAGGAAGAAAAGAAAGAAAAAAGGAAGGAAGGAACGAACAAAAGAGATACAAGAAGGGAAAGGAGGGAGGGAAAAAAGGAATAAGGGAAGGAAGGACACAAAAACAAGGAAAGGAACAAAGGCAGGAAGCAAGGAAGAAAAAAAGGAAGAAAGTACACGAGGAAGAAAGGAAGGATAGAAGGAATGAAGGAAGCAAACAAGAAGGGAAGGAAGAGAAGACAAAATGAAAAAAGGTGAAAATTAAAAAACAGAAAAATGGAAGGATGAAGGAAAGAAGGAACAGAGGAAGGAATTATGGATACAAGAAGGAAAGGAAGGATACAGGAAGGTAGGAAAAGAAAAAAGGGAGGAAGGATGCAAAAAATAAAAAGGAATGAAGAATGAAAGAACAAGGGGATTAAAGGCAAAAGGAAAAAGTGGATATAGAGATAAAAAGACAAGAAATGAATGTGGAAAGAAGGGAAAGACGAGGAAAAGGGAAGGAAATGACCAAAACATTATAGAAGGGAAGATCCAAGGATGAAAGCGAGGAAAGAAGGAATAGAGGAAAAAAAGACACCACTGTTAGTTGATAGGATAGAACTTCTCTCTATAATCTTTAATTCTTTCCTGGAAAAACTAAAATCATCTCTGGACTTTCCGAGCCTCTGAATAAGAATCCTGTAAACAGCGTCACAATCTGATCTTTTCTCAGCTTACATCGATTTTAGATGACTTGGCAAAGGCTCCAACAGGATGGACGTAGTCGTACAAGATGATGACTCCGACCATCACCCTAAGACAGAAGGACACCGTGTCCTCGCTGTTGAAACGGCTGCGGTACTCCCTGAAAGAGACGCACAGCGGGGATCACAGGCCTGATAAAGAAGAAAAAAAACCCGGAGCAGACAGGAAGCAGGTGGAGGGAATCACTCACGGCGTTTCCAACATGACTTTACACACACTCGCCATCGTGCTCAAGCAGTCTGTCGTGTTCTCGATGGGCAGGTTCTTGTTCTGCGGAAAGAAAAAAAAGCAACAACTTTTAAATATTTAGGACTTCATCTGGGAGGTGTTTAGCTTCGTGTCTCAAATGTAAACAAAGAAACTTAAACAGGTTTATCAGAAGTTGGAGAGAAATTTCTGACTTTTAAAACTGATGTTTAATTTTCAACCATAAATGTTTCTAATTTCCACCAGGAGGAGACGCAGGACACACTGGAGGGACTGTCAAATGAAACTATTTGAAAAACATGTTCCCCTCCTCGCCTGTGGGGGCGCTGCAACTTCCTTCTTCATGAAATGTTAAAAATGGAGAGGCATCAGATTTTAGACATAGGATCTCTGTTTGGTAACAAACCACAAGCCATTTTTCCTGCTAGCATTAGACTTTCGCCTTTGTTTTGTTTGTATTTACCCAGAATGCCCTGCGCTATAGTCCACTTCGGTCTCTGGTTACCTTAAAATTCACTTATGTATTCAAACTGCACTAGAGTTCACTACAACCGAGACCGAGGATTTTAGGTGGACCAGAGTTTGCTTTTTTGGTCTGCATCAGAGTTTGACTGTGCATTCACACCTCCCCAATCGAACTGGAGTTTATTTACACCAGTCCTGACTAGTACGCTTTATATCCAGTTCGCTTGTCTAGAAAGTTTGGTTGTTTGGGGAGGTGTCAGTCCGTAACCGAACTCTAGTCCACCTAAAAACTTAGGTCTCATTTAAGGTGGAAGTGAACTCTGGTGCGGTTTGAATACATATGTGGATTCAAGCAGACCGGAGACCGCTCCAACAGCATGAAGTGGACTATAGTGTAAGGCATTCTGGGTAAATACAATCTAGACACACGGATGAGTCTAGCACTAGTGGGAGAAGTGGCTCATGTTTTTTTTTTACCAAAGACAAAACGTTTTTACATTTTGTGAAAAAGGAAGTTGTACTCAGTGTCTTCTTCAGATGTTTTAGTTTCATTTCCTTCAGTGGGTCTTGGTGCAGCGCCACCACAGGCCAGGAAAGGAACAGGCTCTTCATTTAATTTGGTTAGTTTGACTCAGTGCAGAGTGAAAGAGTACCGCAGCAGCTGAAAATGTAACAAATGTTGCAATTTTGCTCTAAACTGGACTATCAGGTATGAAAACACTCTAAGCTTCTCTGTTTAGGGTACTACCTCTGCGACTCCAGACTGAGCAGACGTTAACGGATCGAAGCAATTTATTGGTACGACCACTAAGCTATAAAAATGCTTCAATCTTAAACTGGCCAAAACAAAAATAATCCATTTTATAAACAATTGATACATTTTCTCACTTCTCATAAGTCTTACTTGTATCCCACAATACAGTAAAAGCATTCATACTCCTTATAATTGTATCATTTATCTTCCATTTCACAATTATGCTCTACATGGTTTTGGTTTATCAAATAAAATACCTGTTAAATCGTCAAAGTTTACTGGCCACTCACCTCTGACACAAACTTCGTTGTGCCGTCACTTAACGCCTTCAGCATGGGTGTGGCGTCAGCGTAGAACAGAGATATCCGATTGGCCAGTTCGTTGTTGACTTCGTTCTCGCCCTCTGCCTGGAAATGGAACAAAATAAAGTCAGACTGACTGTGCTTATTTAACCTGCAAACCTTTAATCTATTGTTCAAGATGTCTGACCTTCATATAAAATTCTGATGAGGACCTTTAGCTGACCCCGATGATATAAAAGAACTGTTATCAGAGCAAATTTGAATGAAAAATGTCAAAGTAATAAAACAAAAGGTGCTACTGAACGAGTAATCTAAAAGCCATCTCTTCCTGCTTTCACTGCATATTGGAAGATAGAAGTAGAAACCATTAATATCTGGTGGTTCGAGCAGCTTCAGTGGAGTGTGTGTTTGTGCATATAAAGAGATATTTTCTCACATAAAATTATGACAGGAAAACACTGATATGAACCGTTTCACCCCATAGTTTTCCAGCTGCATAAAACACCTGGCAGATAACGGAGAACAAGGCGTCTCTTGAAGAGCCTGAGCTAAATTTGTCCGCATATTTAAAGCAAAACAACAAGGGAACATTTCCTGCCGTCAAGAGAAACCCTGACAGGACGAGAATAAATCGCCCCAAACTTTCAAACCAATTCAGGTTTTAACGAATCCTGACGGATGTGTTCAAAGACCGCCTGAGCGGGACAGATGCGTTTCATCTCGGATGTCTGAATGATTCAGTTCTCTGAGCGGTGACTAAACCGAGGGACGGCAGCCGGGGCGTCGTTCAGCGCTGACAGGCTCCCAACGACGGCTTGTCTGGGCCCGTTTCCCCAAATGGCAAACTCAGGACCGAGGGGAAGAATGCTTCTGTCAGACAGGTCACAACGGAGACCAGACTGTGAAATTTAAACTACCGCCTTAAACAAGCAGCAGACAAGGAGAGATCAGCTGGAGTTCAGCATGAAAGATACAAGACAGCGAATGGCTTTTTGAAGATCAGTAATAGCAGAAACCTTTAACTGGGCCGCTTTAATGGTCCATAAAAACAATCGGCTGTTAAACTTTTTAAACACCTTCTTTTTATGCTGTAGGGTTATATTTGATCCTCTCTGAAGCCATCAGATCTGCAAGGGAACAAATCAATGGGACAGTTCTGGAGCAGGAAAATCATTATTTCCTGTAATGTCAGGCATGAATGGAATAAACAAGCACCTGGATGTAACACTTAGTGCAGATGAGAAAACAGAAATGGGACTTTTCATGGCCGATATTAACCAGAGGGGTCAGGTATTCGACAAAAGCAAGGCCAAACATGCTCCAATAAGCTGAAAACAACCAATTAATTGACTGAACAGCAACTCAGGTAGTGAAAAATCAGATTTTTTCCAATTCAAATGAAATGATCCAAGTATCTTCAAAGAGTCATTTTAGATGGTGATGCTTTGGGTAGGAAGGATCCCCAGTAGCAGTCAATCTCATAACTAATCTGAAAAGGCCTCTGACTGAAGACTGTGATTTCATGTTAACAGCTCAACATCCTCAGCTGTTAGCAAGCACTGCTAATCCACCTCATTTGCTTTCACAGCTCCTCTTTAAGTCTCATCATACATTTAGAAAGCCGTACAGAGAGATGTTGCCTCTTAATCGTCGGTAGAGTCGAATTAACTTCAGTATTTTTATGGTCAGTTGTTTATTTTTTTTAATTAAAAGAGAATATATCTCAGTTCGTGTGGGTTTCTCTTGTAATCTTTGTTTTAACAAGAGTTTAATCATTTTCCTCAGAGAAAGATATTTTCTCTGAGGAAAATATTTAGAAGTAAATAATATTTAACTAGCAAAAGAGATATGATCCTTCAGACAGACTTTTAATAACAGGTTTATTAGTGAACATTAATATTGTTAAATGAATCCTATACATGTCACAATGATTTATTTATATTAAAAACAATTTTGGAAATGTTTTTTAAATTGTTAGAAAGTCAACAAACACAAACAAAAAGATGGAAACTCTTTAAATTTGTAGTAAATAGGCTTGTCTGACCTAAAGGGGTTAAAATGATGTAACTGTTTCACAAACAGCAGAGAAAGAAATCATATCATTTGTTTGGAGTGCTTTTCTTTTGTCCTGAATATTTTGTTCCCAAAGCACTCTTAAGATCAACTTATGAGGGATACGTTTAATTTTTTACAAGCTAAGTGCTTTATCACATTCCCCAGTGTGTACCCAACTCTGTTTGTGTTGTTTAGTGATGAAAACACCTTTCTTGCTCAACTTGACTTTCTGTAGGAATGGCTGTAAATTTTGATCTGTAAAACTAAAAGTTGACAAAAACAAAAATTAAAAGTTGGCGCCTCCTCCTCCGTCCAACTCTTTAATGAAAGCATCCTCACCGGAACGTTATTGATCCGCATTCGGCTCAGGGTTCTCCTGTAGTAGCTGAAGTCGTTCTGAATGGCAGGATTTGTCATCTGGAAGAGAGGAGAAACGGGGAACAATGAGACGGGTCTGCTGTGGGCCAGCGAGTTCAGGATCAAACCCGCTGCTGCGCTGTCATGACAGAACGTTTTAGCCAGCAAAGCAGAAATGCAGCTTTGGGCAGGAATGACATAAAAAGAACACGGATACAATTACAGCTTTATTTGCTGAACTGAATTTAAGTCGTCTGACACCAATTCGGCCCCTTGCATCCCCGTCCTCCCTCTCCTCCTGTCAGGAGATATTTGGCTTTTTTCCCTCATTTTAAAAGAATCAGCTGCACCGTTTCTGACAGGAGGGTAAAGCTAAAAAAAAAAAAAAAAAAGTCTCATTAAGTCGAAGCACAGCACAAATCTGTGACATTATTTACACTCAGAGCTTCACACTTACTTTAAAATATGAAGCATCTTATTTTGACCTCCTGCAAAAACTAAGCTGTCCAATGAGAGAGCTTCTTACAAAACGGTACCACCAGTGAAAGCTCATTATGTGGGTAATTATCCTCATTCCTGTACGAGCCCGTCACTGTCAAAGCTGCACTTGCAGCATGTTAATCCTGCTACAATGGACTGGTACTTCGTCTTTCTCCACTGCTTCCACCAGCGGAGACAGTCTGCACTGCCAGGGCGGGGCTGCATGCCACTCAGATGCTCTAACTAGGTCAGAAGCCCGCGCACGGATGTGAAAGATTGATGAATGGGCCAGGCATGCCACCTTGCACCCCCCATCTTCATGTTTTATCTTGCCAGGCTGGGTGGTGGGTACTAATTGGGGTGTCGCCTCGGGGAGTCAGGGAGCCGTTTGTGTCTTGGAGTGAAGAGCAAACGAGTTCGGGATTACGTGTCGTTACAATGGGCATTTGAGCGACACCTACGCTTGATGTGTGAGACTTTGAACAGCGTTTCATTAGCACTCTGTGGCTGATTAGAGGCCAGATTCCTCACTTGATCGCTAATAGAAACACGACACAATCAGAAGCAAGACCAAGATTAGGACAATTTCCAACCCTCAGTCTCCCAAAAGTCAATTTGTTTGTGTCTCAGCAGAATAAAGCAAACATTAGTGATGGTATGAAAGGTGAGCATTTCATCTTAGGCCTGGTCCACACATATATCTGGGAAAACTAATACATTTTAAGCATTTTGGCCTCAGTTTAATCAGTTTCTGCAGGTTTCACCAACTCGCCAATTAAGATATTTTAAGACCATTAGGAATAAAAGTTAAGATTTGTATCACTACAAAAATAACCAAAAAAATCACTAGTACTGTGGTTACTGGTAGGTGCAACCGCTTCAAGTTACAAGACGTGAAGATGTCTGTGAGCGACTGCAAGTTTTGCTAAAAGTAAAGTTCCACCAGAAATAAGAAAACTGCAGAATATACAGGATTAAATCCTCAAACCAAAGAGGAAATTTGAGAAAACTCTGCATTTGTATTTGCGTGTTTACATGAAAAAATAGAGATTTAGGGCATTACAGTCTGTGATAAATAATGCACCAATATAACCTCATCGACATGTTTCCCAGTCGTCTTGTGTTTTATTAAATTTATATTACAATACATTTTTTAAAAGTATTTCAACTTCTCTTTCTGTCCATACAAATTAACCTGCTAGTTTCAAGTTTAATTTCTAACAGGAAGTTATAATCTGTTTGACTGACATAGGTGTTAGCGCTACACTGCCCCCTATGGGTTTGGCATGTTGAAAACAATGCTCAGTGGTGTAATTAAGCAGGTTTATGTGGAGGTAAACTTTTATGAAACCGATCCCATGTGTAAAATGTTATTTTTTAACGATGTGGCAGAAATATTTGTTTTATAAAGACTGTACTGAGTGTGTACAAAGTCATAGACAGAAACAGTCGAACCTTCAGCTCGTCAAAGCGCAGGGTGAAGTGCAGGATCTCGGCGAACTGCTTCGCCAGCGCCTGTTCCCGCTCCAGGTGCTGGGTCGGGTCGCTGTACGTCTCGTTGGTCAGAGCACCCAGCAAGCTGTGCAACGCCGCTTCTGTCAGTGAAAATCACATTTAAAGACGTTTATCTCACAAAAAACAACCAAGAGAAGGTACTCAAACAAGTAGCTGAACTTTGTACCTTTTTCCATTCGAGTGCAAAACTAACGACTACAGAAGCTAAATATTAGAGCCGTCAATATTAATGCAATTAATCAAAAACGTTTTATTATTACATAATGCAGATTAATCACATTACGTATTTTGACATAAAAGCCTCTCTTCCACAGAGGGTTACTTAGTTCAAAGAAAAACAAAAACTTTTGGATAAAATGAAGGTAGTATGTAGTTACTTATTGCAAACTACCAGCTTATTTTTAGCATTTCTAAATTACGTTTGAAACAAATTTATTTCTTTTAAACAATCCTGTATCTGAGAAACCTGGAAAACTGAGAGCTACCATTTAGGAAAATTAAGATTTTTTCTGAAACATTTTGTGAAAACATGCATTAATCATGATTAACCACAGCCCTAGAGTGTTTAATCTGATAATTATTTTTTTTATTGATTTACAGAATTGCTAAATATGCAGACATAGAGCTCAAATGCACGGCGTTTTGAGATATGAAAGAAAACTTATTTATAACACCTCTTTGTGATATGAAAATTATTAAATTATTCACCAAGAGGAAAACAGACACGCTTAACTCCGCAGAGAAGCGTCACTCTCTAAGGGGACAAGTGGATGCAAACTGAAGCTGCTGCCAAAAAAATTAATCCCCACAGCAACAGATGTCCTCACTGCAGGACATCTCCCCACATTGCTTAATTTCCCCCCAAAAATACAACCTAAAACTTCACAAATGCAAATATCATCCTAAATTTTACTCTCAGGATTCAAAGGGACAAAAGTTAAAGCAAGGAAGGATCTCCCTTCTTCTTTGGTTGAGGTCAGGAAGTGTCAGACTAGATCGCGGTAAAGTTCCCGTGTCTGATTGTAGCGAAGCGTCAGCCGGCTGAAGCATCCTGATTCTGGGCCAGCGGTGAAATCGCCCAGAGGCAGGAAGACAGGGTGCAGGGCCTCTCCCGTTCAGATGCAGATGAGACATGGGACTAATTATCTTATTGGCATGGAAATAAGAAGGGAGGAGGGGATGGCATGATGTCATTCAAGCAGGATTACAGTCATTGTTTTGACTGTGCCATGCCTCGACATTACATACCCATGGTCAGATAATTAGGGAGGCATGAGGAGGGCCGGGCGGGAAATGAAAAACACATTAAGGGAGATTCAACTGAGAACTTCGAAAGGAGAGTAATATTATACAAACATGTCTTCTTCACATGAAGGGAACCCAGAGGGAATTTTATTTATAGACGCAGACGGGGCTTTGAGTTCAGTCTCAAAGCTTCAACAGCGACGTAACCCAGGCATCGTTGTAACAAATTCAATTTAAACTGATTTATTCCAAGTATATTTTACAGTTCGTTATGATCACCAATCACGATGCTCATGTCAACATGACCCAGATTCAGACACGGGTCCACTTAAGATAACGGGGGTAAGAGGACTTTCAGGAGACGGGCTGAGAGCTGGCAGGGCCGCGGCGGTGAATTAAGCGCGTCTGCCATCCGGTAACGACTACCATCTGCTTGGGACGGCGTTTGCAGCCGAGCGGCTGATTAAAAATGGCCAGAGTGGTGCAGTTTTTTTTTTCCTCCTCCCTCATCTGCGTCCCAGTCAAAACAGAAGTTAGAGCGGAGCTGCTTTTAGTGCCATCGGAAATGCGGCGCTCCAAAACGTCGGAGAGACGGGGAAAGAGAGAGAGATGGGGAAGGGATGTCTGATCTCATCAGGTCATAGCGGAGCAGGCGAGGAGGATTTGAGCATGTCTGATCTTTATTTTCAGAGACTGACACTTTACGAAAAGGTAGATACTGATATGACTGTTCTTCAGAAAAGAAGCACCACCTTCATTCACCAGAAACATCAAGTTATGAAATGACCATGATATGCCTGACATCTCTCCATCACTGTAGAGCAGGAGTGTCGAATTCATTTTCCTTTTGGGCCAAATCAAAATCATAAATTTTCCTACAAGGGCAGTTGTGTCAGAATCTATTGATAAAACCCATTAAGCTGTAAAAAATATAAATAAATTCTTAAAATTAAATAATAATGAATATCTTGTCAGTCCCTTCAGGATTTCGTGATTGTCTTTGTGAATAAAAATACTTGCGCTTATGTATGATGGTAAATATAACTTTTTATTACTCACTGTATCATTATTATGGATTATAACTCGACAAAGTAAAGCTGAGGCAGCTGTTTAGAAAATACTGCTATCTGCAGGTGGGAGTAAACTGTCTCTTAGATCAAATGTTTTTCACCCTTTTTGTAAAAAATCTGCAATAAACTCACAATTATGCACTAGCACGAAAAAGTGCAGAGATTTGTTGATTTTGCTTGAATTTCCACAATAATTCACAAGAAACTTGAGGGACTAATTGATACAATATGGCTGTAAATAGATGAATTGATTGATAAAATAATATTTAAGCACACTGTTATCTTGACGGTTCTATTTATTTGTCCCTTTAGAGTCTAGAGGGCCACATAAAAAGTTATGGCGGACCGGATTTGGCCCCCGGGCCTTGAGTTTGACACGTGCTGCAGAGCAATGAAACAATGCTTCTCTTTGCTTATGGATAAAATGTTTTTTTAACCATGAGTAGTATGCAATTCTTTTAGCCAATTACATATTTACAGCAGAAAAACGGTTTCACAAAAGTCTAAAAATATTGCAACAAGCAGCTTATTGTCGATTGAATCAATAACCCCGATATGAACAACCAAACGTTTAAAATGCCAAGATATCCAGGTGATACCACCATACCTAGCATTTCATTAATAGTTGAGACCTAACATGTTTAGTTTTGGAATAACTAAAGCACAGAAATGCTTTACTTTTGTTTTGATTAGTCTCTGCACTTAATTTTGAAAGGTCAACATAAACTCTCAGTTGCATCACAGGTGATGCTTCAATAATGTAGAACTTAAAAAAAAAAAGACTTCTGCTGCAGTTCTCTGATTATTCTGCATTTATTTTTGTTATAGAGGCACATCATTTGTCTGAAAAGCAAAGCCGCCCATTACATAAGCGACTCTTCCGAACGGTCCGGCTCTGTAGTAGACGTTCATCTTCATGTGGATAAGTCAAGACGCCAGGCCAACACGGACCCTGAAGCCAGGAGCCAAGACAGTGAATTAGAACAGCAGCCGACGCTGAGAGATGACCTACTTTGTTACATAACAGCCGCCGTCAGGCTGCCGCCGCCCACTGCTCCCATTGAAAATCCCGCCGTCCCGGGGTTGATGCTACCGAGACGTGACAGGCTCCGCCCCCCTCCTCACATGGAGGGTCAAGAGAAGACCATGGAGCAGAAAGCCAACCCCCCTAGACTCCTTGATTCTGTGCTAATTAAACACGCTGTAGCCCCCTCCAACACAAGAGTCAAACTAATAAACAATGCAAATGCATGGAAGCTTATCAAAGCACACAGACAAAAGAGGCTATGGTAATGTTACATGGATATACTGTAGGTAGATGTGTTCAGCCAATAATTTATAAAAATGGTGCAAAAAAAATAAATACAAAAAGCAAAGATAAAAGAAGTTCCAGCCAAGTCACAAACATCAGTAGGAGTTTAAAGGTGATCCATTATGCTTCCTTAAACAGTTTAGGATAGAGCTCAACAAAATGGGCTCATTACATTTTTCGCACAACATCATTCTTAAGATTTCTGTCTGGTCTGATATTTTGAGCTCCTTTCAGGATAAACTGTTTTAGGCCATCTTGTCACTTTAAATCCAAATAAGCCGGTGCTGGCCACGCTCCCCCAACTCAACATTTACACCCGCATGTAAAAACGGCTGCAAACAAATGCACAATAATACAAACGTACATCTTTGAGAAGCAGAAGTGGAGCCTCCTGCACAACCAACAAGAATGCAGCAAGTGGTTTCTGAATGCTGAGTCATCAACAAAACACTTGTCTTTTCCAGCAGCCATTGTACAGCGCATACAGCGGTAAAACCAGCTGATCAAACATGTTGGTTGCTAGGTGATGGGTAGGTAACAAATGAGGCTTCGTTAAGGTTGCTAGGTGAGGAGCAGTGTCTGCTGTTATGTGCTACATTCAGGAGGCTTTTGAAATGGGTTATTTTCCAGACACCAAAAAACATTAACTTATTGCCAAAACATAACTGGATGATTTTTTTTTTAAAGCAGTTGAGACACAAATGGAAGTACAAAAATGCGCAAACTCTGAATTTTGCACAATATGTCTCCCTTGAGGGAAAATCCCAGAGCATACTTGAGCTTGCTTCAGGGTAACCCAGCGATACTATTGTTGGTCTCCTACCAGAAACAGAGGCAGCATGTTGTGATCAGTTACCTAATCTCTGCGAGAACTCGAAGAACTTCTTCAGTTTTCCCACCAAAGGAACCACAGCCGCCCACGCCTGTTCCTGCAAGGCATCATCGCTTGGATTCTGGATCGCCTGCAGGAAAAAAAACAATGATTAAAAATTTTGTATGGCAATAGGTTTAAAAACATTTAAACCAAGCAATCAGAAGCATGCAAATCGAATGTTTATGCGAGAATAAGAGTTTCAAAATTATCTAAATAAAAATGTTTCTGCTGTATAAGTTTATTGAAACATTGGGGGGAAGTAGACAAGTTTTGCTTCGTGCACTGGAAAGGAGTTTAGGTTTTGCATTTTCAAGTCACTTCAGTCTTCAAAGAAAATCCTTGTGCTGGGCCACCGCTCTCAATTATTCTATTTGTTTTGTAATGTAAAATATGCAACCGACTGTCAGGATAAGCAATATTTAGAAACCAAAGGGTTCACTTCTTCCTACTCCTTTTCAAACTTTAAAGTAGTGGTGAACTTATTATTTTCTTCTTTTTAGTTGGCCACTTGTTTTTGCTTGTCCTACTAGTTACCTGTGTTTTTAAACTAAAATAAATAAAATGATCTTATTTTGTACATTACAAATATATTCATAAAGCCTGAACTTTTTTATTGACATTTTAGAACTCCAAACTTAAGATATTTTATTGAGATTTTGTGTGATAAACCAAAACAAGGCAATGCAAACTACGAAGTGAAAGGAATATAATACATCATTTGGAAAAATAACATCTGAAAAGTGTGGTGTACACCTGTATCCAACGCCAAGTATAAGTAATTACATTTGTATTACTTTCACTGTAATTACAGCTGCAGGGGCCTTTTATTGGATTCGACTAGCAGCTTTGCACATATACAAGCTGAAATTTATCCCAATTCTTCTTTGAAAAACAGCAAAAGTTAACCAGACCGGATGGAGAATTTCTAAAGATCACCAAAGATTATCAACTGGATTTAGGTCTGGACTTTGACTGGGCCAAAACAAACTGAATATATGCATCTCTGTTTGAATGTTTAGGGTTGTTCTTTTGCTGAAAGGTTGAACCTTCAGCCCAGTATCAAATTGTTTGCAGCAGTTACAAACATTTCATTTGTAAATACAAATGCAAAATGTGTTTCACTGTGATTTTTTTTTACTTTACAAGTTCAACGGTAAACTTAACACTTTAAGTTCTTTATTTAAAGAAAGAAATGGTTTGAGGGTTGTAGAAAACAGAGCTGTAATTCATGCTTGATTCAAAACATAAAAAGGCCCTTGGAATTATTAAAAGAGAAGAAAATGTTAAGATTAATTATCTTAAACTATCCTCAGCTGGAACTTCTGAACTTCCTGTGTTGGTCAGACAAATATGTACCATTTGTAAAATGTTTTCAGAATCACTCCAAGGGCCACAAATGGCCCACAATTTGGACATCCCTGAATAAAGCCTCTCACAGTTTTCTTCCAGTATTGCCCTGAATTTAGCTCCAGCCATCCTCTCATCAACCATCATCTGCTGCTCTAAATACTGATAAGAAGTACTGGCAGATTAGTTCATTATAACTTGGGAAAAACATCAATGAAACTAGTAACTTTTATAAATATTCAATAATTATTTACCTAAAACAATCTGAAAAGTTACTTATAAGTTAGTTTTGTAAGATATTTTTATTAGAAACTAGACCAAATATACTTGATAAGATTTTGTGTTTTTGCAGTGTATTCAGGTGGATTACAGTAATATCCGCACCTCTCTGATTTCCTGCCCTGCTCCTTTATAGGCTTGCAGTTCATCCAAGATCCCTTTGGCGTCCTTTAGCACCACGTCCACCTGGTCCCACACCTCTCGCTCTGCTTCTGTGGGCTGCGCATCTGCAAAAAACAACACAAATAAACAATACTGAGTTTCTGATTCATATTCACATCCTGACTTGTTATAAAGAATTTAAAACAACATCAAATAGTCAGCTATCATAGAAAGTTTAATAAACATTTCCCTAATTATGCAAATGAAAGTAAGCAGAAATAATCTCTTTTTGACACCGCCCATTTTCCAGGCTGAGAGGCAGAAAACGGAGGAAGATAAGATGAGACAAATGGACTCGTGTACACCCTGTGGCTCTGAATACAGAGCAGAATACTAACGCTTTCCATTGGATCCAAACACACACAATTGTCTGAATCACCTGAGATGATCTCTTCACTGCTCATTAATTTTATTTGCAAACAAAGTCAGGATTAACATACAATCTAGCAGCTTTCCTCGACAGAACTGCATCAAATCGTTTGCTGAAATGTAAAACTGCGAAGCTCTTTTATTATAAAAACTGAGCTTTTCAAGGAAGGATTTTTCTCCCAAGGTATCACAGAGTCTCTCGATTTGCCAAGTGTAGCGCAGGTTCAAGCTGTGTTCAGGGGCCTTAGGCGATGCAGCAGCCGAACTTCAGTGCTTTAGATTTGGGGGTTGGGGGCTCCCATTGATATTCTGCACACACACTGCAGTGGAAAATAGCAGGTTGATGGAAAAGTGCAGCAGCTCTAGAGCCGAAGCCGAATTTTTTGTTGCCGGGAGGAACTCTTGTGTAAGAGATAAATCGGTGTGGAAAAAAAAAAAGACTCACAGAGTTAGGGGTTGATAATGTTATGGAAACGTATTCATGTGATCGATATCTGCAGTGGGAGCAATTACTCGCAAAGAAACTCACTTTCAAAATCAAGGAAGAAATTGGGCTCCTGTTCCAGATCTGTGCATGTCAGAACTTTCAGTAGGTTCCCCATGTTATGATACCTGTTGAAGAAGAGAGAGAAAGAGAGAGAGAAAGAAATCAATGGAGGAGTGCAGCAGTGAATGTGATGAGCAGGTGTCGATGCTCTGCTGCATCCCGTTCGCCTCATTTCGGCTCTGCTTCACCGCTCTGATGCCTGTATAAGCTCAGCAGATCCCCAGATGTGCCCACAGCTCATAGGCACCCCAACCTCCCTTTGGACCTCCACCCGCTGTGTGTTTCCTGCACTCAACTTCTCACCACGCAGATGTCAAACCAGTAAGCCCCAAAAATAAAACAAAAGCTGAGTTTTTCTGCTTTGCTAAGCTTCTTCCTAGCATTTGAGAAGCATTTACGGGCAGTAGTATGCAAAAATCACCATCGTCCACAGGGATCAGACTTGTGAGCCGAGTTCACATATGCACCATTAAGCTTTTTACTCCACCAAATAATGTTTAATTAAATAGTTAGACTTTCAGAGGAGATGAATCTTAGATATACTGTTATATTTTAAAGAGGATCAAAACAACACCTGCTCATCTCTTGTGCAGTGAGTCTACTGTTTGACAATAAAATTTACACACAAAACCCTGCAAATTTTGCAAACCCTCCACGAAATCAGAAACACTGAAGCATTCAGTAAACATCTTATCAGATATATCTGTGATACAAAAGTTTATTCCAAAGTTATAATATTAACTTATAAGAAAAAGGACTCCAGCGCAAAACTGAAACATTTCCAGACTCAAATTCCCAAGATTTTTCTGAATGTTTTTGCAACCTTGACAGCATTTTTTGTAAAAAAAATTTTACCTTTTTGAAATTCCACAAAACAACAAACCTATGAAGTTTTATTTCAGATTGATGTGAGCTGCAGCGTACATCAGCTCCATTTCAAAGTCTAACTACACTGTTTTATTCTACGTGATTATTTAAAGCAAAGTTTAAATAATCATCTTTATGAATTATCTCCATTTGTTTCTAAATGTTATATTTTTATCTAAGGTCATCATACCGTCATGATTTCATGATGTTTGATGGCAAGAAGATTGCTACCTTTTCTCATACTTGGAGAAAATACTGGCTTTGCAAATTTTAAATACTTACAGATGCAAAAAACACCAACAGATGTGAAAACCAGTGGGGCCTCAATTGTAACTTTTATTAAGGTAAAACTTGTTAGAGAAATGCTTGGTATTAAAGAAATTAGATACAGATTTAAATTTTTTACAGATTTAAATTTAAAAAATTTTTTTTTTTTTACTGAAACTGTGTGAAACCTAAATGTTTTTAGACAAAACAGTGCCATAAAATCTCATTTCAGCCAATGCTGAATGCAGGACTTTTAATGCAAGAAGATTGAGTGCTGAAGTAAGTTCACCTATGCAATAAATCGACATACACAAACCCATTCAATAAATTAGATTATTTCAGTAACTCAATTCATTAAGTGAAACACATTATGTAGATTAATTTCAGACTGAGCCTTTTATTCCTGTTAATTAAGATGATTTTCCTCTTACAGCTAATGAATACATGACATTTAGGATTCAATAAAATCAAACCAAAACAAAAAAAAGTTGAATGTGGGCTTAATGAAAGTAATGCTTAACACCAGTTATTTTCAAAAGGCACTTTTAATCTAACAAACAAACCTCATTGGAATGAGTAAAACTCTGCTGTAAAGCATGTTGTGCACTTTTCTGTTAGACCTGGTCGGTGCTGAACTTAAAAGGACCTTTAAGGAGCAGGAATAAAGGAAATCTCGACTTCCACAGCTTTAGCAGACAGTCTGCGTCTACTTTCCTCCTACAGTCCACCCACACACGCTGTATATGGTTTATGTAATCCACAATGTATGTCTCAACTGAAGTTGTGCAACCTGAAGTGACAGGCTCGTGCTGCTCTCTGCTATGTTGATCCACTGGCTCCTACAGAGAAGGAAGTTGATGTTTCTCAGAGGCAAAGGTCAACAGATGTGTGACAAGCCAGGAGTGGGGAAGAGTTTGTTTGGAGAAACGACATCCGGCTCCACCGCCGGCGACAGATTTAACCCCTGCTGACAGGGCGGAGACAGGCAGGATGTACTCAGCAATGGGTTGGGACTGTGGGACTCACCTGAGATGAGTGGCAGGTAAAAAGCCAAAGTGACTGACTGAGGACGAGATCATGCCACTGCAGGTAATCCTGAACGACAGGGAGGTGCTGCGACAGAGCAAGGTACGCACTCAGCAGTCAGCAGCAGAGGGGTGAGACGAGGTGATTTTAAAATGCATGAGATGCGTAGAGTAGGAGCAGGGAAGGGTGGGGTGCGTGGATTCTTCCATCCTAAATCATGGCAGTAGGTCGTGCTTTTTATTTTCACTTTCAAAGTCAGAAAAATAGCAAATGAAGAAATTTAACGTGGTGACAACTGAGCTCAAGTATTCTTTATTCTTAGGGAGTTTTCACACCTGATAGTCCGGTAGACTGTTTGATTCGAGATCAGCATTTGTTACATCTTGAGCTGGCGCGGTTAACGTTCACACTGCACTGTGTCAATCAAACCAAATCTTTTGAAAAACCTTTTCCCCTCCTTGCCTGTGGTGGCAATGAACCAAGAACCACCGAAGAAATCGACATGAAAACTTAAGAAAACAACTTCTTTGCAAAATAACTACTATAAGGTTTCTCTTTTGTCTTTGGGAAAAGAGAAATCCTTTGCCAAAGATTCATTTGGCAAATTAAATCAAATGGAATAAAAATGGTAAAAATCATAATTATGACATTATAATAATGTTTTCCAGCAGCCATTGTACAGCTCATACAGCGGTGAAACCAGCTGACCAAACTTGCTGGAGGTCGTCTTGGGTTGCTAGGTAACGGCGCAATGTGACTGAACAATCAGGAGGTTTTTGAAGGGGCTTACTTTCCAGACACCTAAAAACATTTAACTTATTGCCAAAAAATTATTGAATGCTTTTTCTTATAAGTGCTTGAGATGCTTTTAGAAGCAATTAAGACCAAAATGGAATCACAAAAAAGTGCAAAATTAGAATTTTACATATCAAACCCCCTTTAACTCCATATTTTTTTCTTTCATAAAACACAATCAAGTACTAATAAGTACTTTGTGGTTTAATAAATACATTGAAAGCTATTTTATCTTCCTCTACATCAACACGTTACTTGGACTGCTTCCTCCTCAAAATTTTGAGACCACCTGCAGAAACCCACCTGCCCCGTCTGTCCCCGTCCCATTTACCTTCCACTAATGTGACCTGAATGTCTGACTGTGCCGTCACGCCGGCACCTCACCGGCTGTCAGAAAGCAGCACCTGATGCAGCCTCAAAAGAGAGCTGTCACAGACCTCGCCCTATGCAGTGATGCCATCCTTCCTCTGGTGCTCTGCTGCCACCTCTCTGCCGCCGCCGCTGGCTGACTGGAGCTCAGACTCAGCTCAGGTCGCTCTGCCAGCCGGCTGCGGCGGGGGGCACCGCCAGCCTGGTAGCACCCGGCTCTGCCGCTCCCCTGCGGCATTTGAAATTAGGTCATTTAAGGACAGAGATTTGCGTGACTGTTTTTCTGAGTCTAAAAAAGAATCTTCTGACTAAATTGGGACATTTGACAATCTTTCATTCTCAAAAATGATTCTCTGGTTGATTTTTAAGTTACATAAGTAAAGACTAATAAACAACATTACAGTTATGCAAAGTTTATGATGAAAGCAACAGAACTGAAATGATTAATCGGATTACTCATGATTAATCCATTATTAAAACAATCCAATTTAGTAGTTGATCAAACATTAACTGGAGAGTACAGATTTTAAAAATGTCAATTTGATGAAAGAACATATTCAGAGAAGTAATTAGACCAAAACTGTACAGAAAATATACACATTTTTCAATTGAAATATTAATTTAAAAAAAACTCTGTATGTATATTCTAACAAGAACTCAAGTATGATAGTTTTAGCTTCACCCAGTTCAAATTCTGCACTTTTTGCTATCCAGATATTAATTGGTTAATCCAAAAAATAGTCAACAGATTAGCCTTACACTGCATAGAGTGTTTTGTTAGCCGCAGATGCCTTCTTTTGCTACTAATGGCTAGGGAATCGTTTGTTATTGCATTTTAAAATGTTTATTTCCTTTAATAAAAAAAAAAGAATGCATTTGTTTATTTGAATGTTTTAATGTATTTTTATAATCAATAACCAGTCTATTTCTGACAATTAATTCAAAGCAAGTTGGATTTTTTTTTGTGTGTTTTTTTTGGGATAAATCAAGGAGCGCCCTCCCTCAGTATCCCAGGGACACGGTGGAGAGGAAGCCCGGCGACAGCCTTGTTGTTGTTTTGAACCCCCCCACTGTGCATCGCGTGCTCGCAGAGCGCGAGGGCGGCCAGGAGCAGAATGAGACGAGCCGGAGCCCGCGCAGCCCTCCTATTGGACGGAGCCGATCTACCCGACAGCTCGCTGTATCCATGGAATCAAAAAAAATTTAGAGCCATTGAAAAACACGGCAGCAGCCAATCGGCGGCGAGCAGCGGGGTGAGGAGTGAGTACAGTAGTAGTAGGAAGTCGGAGCACAGGAATACATTAATACAGATGAGGTAATGTGCCAAAAAAAAAAATGTAGGAGGTGGGGGGATTAAGTCAGGAATATTTAATTCCAGAGGTGATTTAATGTGAGTGGATTTTTCTGTGCAGCTCAGCAGAAGTCTGATTTAAATAATTAAAAGTAGTAAAGCAATTCACCCAATAATATTATCAGCTACTAAATAAATACATTTAGTATGAGGCATGCGGAGTTGCTCTGTGCCACGCCCATGCAGCAGTCTGACCCCTACATGGCACTAATTTTAAACGTCTTCCCCTTCTCCCAGACTGCACCCAACCCCCCCACCCATCATCCCTTAGCAGCAGCTGACATCGAGCACTGCGGCAGGCTGTCTGAATCCAGCCAGGGATACTGCTGACATTCCACTACTCAGCTGCAGCATGAGGATACACGTGCCCTGCTGCTTTACTATGGAGGAGGGGGAAAGAAAAACCACAACAACGCCCTCCCTTCTTCCAGTCAGAGCGAGCCGGGGGCGTCACGCGGGAACCGCCGTGGACCGGCGGAGGGAATCGGTTTTAGTGGAAGAAAAACTCCACTTCTGCTGCTGCTTGAATGAATGAATTATTTAACCCTGATCCAGGTGAAGTGAGGTGAAGATGCAAGAGAGAATACATTTTTTTAAAATGGGTGGGCGGGGGAGGGGTTCGAGGGGCGTTGCACTGCGGCAGAGGCGGAGTGGCTTTAAACTTGACCTAGATTCCCCGGGTGACACGCCACATCGCATTAGTCCAGTCGGCCGGACCCCAGGACCCGCCAGTGCTCGCCGTTCTGACGCTGCCCTGATTCGACAGGCAGAAAATGGAGGAACACTTCCTGAATAGAGTCAACACCCCCAACAGACCCCACCGGACACAGTTTCTCCTCACCCCTTCCCCAGCTGACCAAAAATGGCTCCGAGGGCAAAAGGAGAGGCAGGAGAACGGGGTTTAAGAGGGGGTCTCTATTTGTTTATGTGGGTTGATTTCTTCATGGCCACGCCTCTGCACTCCAGTAAACAAACTGAAGAGTCCCCACATATTTATCACTGCAGAAGTTCATATTTTTCCCCGACTAAAAGTACTTTATTAATACAGACATTCACCTTTAAATATGGAACCAAAATTTAGACGGTAAAGAAGGAATTATGAGAAGGAATCATGAATGAAAGTGTGATAGTTCAATAAAAGATTTTAACAACAATAATCTCTAAAGGGCAACAACGAACCACAAAAAAACACACACAATAAAAACACCGAACAAACTGAAATAATCTGTAAAATAAATGGGAATTAAAAAAAGTCAAAATAAAAGTGCAGCTGATTTTAAATTCACAGAGCTACATGACGAGGAATGTTAAAGATAAATATATTCAGTTATAAGTACATGAAGTGTTTAAATATAAATTATCTGAAGTCTGGTACAATGTGGAGAATATTTAATGGACGGACGGATGGATGGATGAATGGATGGATAGATGACTGTGCAGATAAACAGATGGATGGACAATTGGATGGACAAGTGGATGGATGGACGGTTGGATGAACAGACTGATGGATGGACGGTTGGATGAACAGATTGATGGATCATTTAGAAACTGTTAAAATGGACGGATATATTTTTCTAACTCTGTTTTAATCCAGATTATAATTCCTTGAATGAAACTCTGGATTTCTCCGGACCGTGTCTGAACCCCGAAGCGCTCGACTCTCATTCTTCCACCCAGACAGTTCCCCGCAGACCTGAGCAGCATCAACTAATCTGGAGGTGACATCCGGCGTCAGCTGTGTCATCTTACTCCGATGACTCCACCGCCGGCTAAAAATATCCCTCCAGCGCCACATCACCGCAGCCGCCATGAACCGAGTCACAGAAAAGAGTAAATGAGCACAAGAACCCAGCTGAGGCGGATCAGAGGGGAGGATGAAAGCTGGAGCACCTCATCTTCAGCTTCAGCCTGTTCCCTTTTTTATGGGACGGCACCTGATGAAAGATGGAAACCATGGAAACAGGCAAATACACAAGTCTGCGAAAGCGCCGGCTCTATTGAAACTGAGCTCAATGGAGAGAGGCTCTTATCGCCTCTCCAACACTTTACTGCGTTAAATAACACACAGGAAGCTGCTGACAGCCTGGATGGTTTTAAACTCAGATCAATGGATTCACAGAATACTACGAGCTTCTGCAATCAGAGAAATTAAATATCTTGTTCTGTGTTGACTGTTGTGGTGATTCTATGAAGTTTCCTGCTCCTTTAGTCGAGCGTCTGGTTCCAGACGACGCCCCTCCTCACCCTGTCCTTGAGAGTCCTCTGACTCCTTTCTGGGAAGTCATTAAGGAAGGCGCATCGACTCACTGAGGTCCTCCTGAGCAGAGCCTCCCTCAGGGCGGCTGCCTCCTCAACCCATTCACACACATCTCCCATTCTTCTGCACAAACAGCCCTGAGCCATCGTTACTTGACTGACCTTCTGACTGTGAATCACCAACATCACAGAACCTCTGCACCGCAACTCAAATCAGAATTATACAAATTGTATGATAAAATCTCAGGGAAAATTAATGAAGTACATGTTACATGTTTGTTTTTTACTTTAGTTGTGACTCAAGCAGGATTTTGGGTGGGGCACGGAGACAATTTTGAAGTGATGGAGAGAGTCAGATTGAGATGTCACTGCGTTTTAGTTGGGCACTGGCGCCATCTGGAGGATGAGAACTGCAAAGACAGGAACCACTCCCAAATACAAACCATGAACCTTTTTCTAAATACCCAATAAAAAATAAATAAAAAATAAAAAAAATGTCCAGAACCTTTTCACGTCCAAATTTAATATTTTTCTAGGATAAATTTCCAGAACTCCAAGTATTTAAGTATTTTTTATGACACATACAACATCTATACAGCTGCAACTAACGATTATTTTAGTTATCTATTATTCTGACGATCAATTCAGAATAATAGAAATGATCAATGCAATTGATTATTCTAATAATCAATAGAATAAATTTTCATGCAAGCCTTTTTATACACTATTATTAAGACATTAAAAGTTGCAAATAATTAAAAAAAAATTTGTCAATAAGAAAATCAAAATTTTCTCAACTAAAATGGAATAAAATATTTCCATTTTAGTTGAGATGGAAATGATGAGCTTTTCACATCATCATGTGAAAAGCTCAGCCCTTTCTGGTCGACTTAACATGAACACAGCGTATGGCTAATCTGTTGAATATTATTTGGACTAAAGGATTAATACCTGAATAGCAAAAATGACAAACGTATATTTTTGTACAGTTTTGATTAAAACATGCAATAAAATTGATAAATTTAGCAACAATTTGACTTGTTGATATATAAGCAAATAACTAAAAATTGTTACCGTCTTTCTGCTTTGGTTTTATAGCAACCAGATGATAATGAGTTGTTTACCCAGCCACAGAAAACAAAACAACATTCATTATTTCCATTTCAACAACAAAGTTTCTTTGTCGCATGTTTTCATTCGGCACTAAAACAGCTTATAGTTTCTAAATGACTAGTAAATAAATCTGATATATTCTATCATTATTGTGGTATTTAGCAAATAGAAATAATGTTTGTAATTGTAACTGACCTAAAACAAGAGAAGACTGGTCCAATTTAACTTCAGTTAGTGAAAAAAAAAAAGTGTCTTTTTATTTGGCGTATGTAAAAAATGTTGAATATTTGTCTACAGATAGAAAATACTTTTGTATAGCAACCCTGTTCTGACCTTTTACTTAAAGGTCAGAACAGGGTTGCTATCAAATCATGATGGATCATCCCTGAACTCCATCAAGAGCTCAAATGTAGTCATTTCAGAATAACTATCACACAACATGCTGCATATTACATTTTAACACGTTTTTGACCTTTTTTCAAGAGTATTCCAGCCTCTAACAGTGTTGCTGCTGTAGGAATGACTGGCAGCCTGCGAGCTTCTTCCTGAAACCTGGACAGGAAGTTACACGGTGTCAATCCCCCAGTGGCATAAATAATTGATTAGCGAGGAGACGCTAGGAGCTTTTAGCTGACATAACAAGCCACTCTACATATTACATGCACTCAGACGTATCGTCTCAGATTACAGTGTGGAGCCCATCTGCTGAGTCAAGATGTGGAACATTTTATTATGCTTTCTATTTAATGACTACATTTTCTCATTTTCATATCTCCCATCCTATTTTTTTAACACTGTGAATGACTAGGATAGATTTATTTGAAAATAAAAATCTAATTATTTTCTCAGAAAACGCAGTGCAGGTTTTCACCAGCTGGGGGCAGTGTTGACCCAGATACACAGTCGAAGAAAAGAGTCACCTCGACACCGTAAACGCCTCCCCCTTGGCTTAAAAACCTAATCCAGCCTGCATCTATTCACACAGGCTGCTGCATTAACTAAACTCCATCCTCCATGCATAATGCACCACCTATCTGCTTCCTGTGTACCGCCACAGGGTCGCGCGCCGTCAAACAGCTCTCCATTCATCCGGGCCGTTTCAGTGAATGGGTCTGAGCTCGTCATTAGCCTATAAAGCCACGGACACGCACCACGCCAGGTCACACGGGCGAACACTGACTGAGTGTGTCAGCTGAGCATCACCTGAGGCGTCGCTGTCAGAACGCTGCAGCATTCCAGGAGTCGGCATTGGCCAATCAGATGGCGGCTGTGTGTCATGGTAACAATTTCCAAGGAGACAAAGAGGAAAAATACAACAAGGTTGGGGAGACATGCAAACATAGACATGATAGGATGGGTTTGGACAGTGTTCCTACACAGTCTGGGAAACTATTTATTTTCCAGGTCTTTCACTTTGTCTATCCATTCATCCATCCATCCAGGTATCTGTTTACAAATTCATTCAACCACCAATCATACAGTCAGTCCACCAATCCCTGTTAATCCCATTTACTCATTCATCCGTCCATTTATTCATCCATCCAACCGTCAGTCCTTTCATTCATCCATCCATCCATTCATTTATTCATCCATCCATTCGTTCACTTATTCATCCATCCATTCGTTCACTTATTCTCATTCATCCAGCCATCTGTCCATCATAAATTTATTCATCCATCCCTTCAACCGTTCATCCATTTATTCATCCGTCCATTTATTCATGCATCCATCCAACCGTTCGTCTATTCATCCATCCATCCAGCCAACCGTACGTCCATTCATTCATCCATCCATCCATAAAACCCTTTCATCCATCCGTCCATCCATCCAACCGTTCGTCCATTCATCCATCCATCTGTTCATTATTTCATCCATCCATTCTTCCCTTTTTCTTTCATTACAATCTGTTTACCCAGGCTCTACATTCAAAAATTGATCACCATAGCAACGTTTGGCTGCCATGAATGTTTTGTAAATGTTCGTTCATGTTTTATTTAAAAAACCTGTAAAAAGTTCTAGTTAAATTTGGAGTTCTGACATGAAAAAAAGTTGAAATCCTGTTTCAGTGAAGAAATGAAAACTGAGCTCTGATGGGAAAACTGGGAAGCATCAAAGCAGACGATGGATATCATTTATAAAAAATAAGTCATAATTTTTTTCCAGCACTCCAACATAGAACATAGAGCAGTTCTTTTGGGTCCACTGTGACCTTTTGCCCTCTAACTACATAAACACGTCGGCCTTGATGGGGAAACGGGAAGCCGGGAGCACCTACCTTACTCAACTCCTTTTTATGGTCAACAATACATTTCCTTTCCTCAGTCGGCTTTACAAATACTCCCACACTGCAGCACATTAAGCCTACAATAGGCATAAATGCACCAAAGGCTACCTTGCATAATGTCTGTATCTGTGCTGATAATCATGAAAAACTTCAAACGTCAATGATAAGGTGATGCTTTTTAGATAAGCCAGGTTATAATTTAACCCAGAGACGCTGTTACCTCCCTGTTTAAGTGATTAATTCATACTATTGCGAAACAACGTCTCAGTACATAATTTTAGGTTATATTTTTATCAATTAATCCCTGCGTGTTTATTTATTAAGGACTTTTAAACAACAAGGCCAACAGAAAGTGCTTTAAAAAGAATTTAAAAAAGTAATAGCAGTGTTCATTCTGTAAAGAAAGAACCATTTTACTATTTTTGGAGGGAAGTTGTACAATTTACATCAATTAAAGTGTATAATACACTTTAAATCTCAGTCAATGATAAATAATACCTTAATTTCATAAAAGTCAAAAAACAAGGAATATTAAAGCAAATTCAGTTTTTAAAAAAAAAAAACCTTGGAGCCCCTTTCTAATGAAAGGCACACGTAAAATGATCCGAAAGGTTATTTCCCAGAGTTCATAGGTGTACTGTGAGTTTCTTTCTCAGAAAGTCTTTTACCAATTCTAAAAACTTGTGTTTTGGTCCGACTGAACTGAACAAAATCCTCTGGGATCCAGCGGTGGGTCAGCAAGAGACTCAGCACAATAAAGCTGCGTTTAGTTAGCAGAACTGTGAAAATTGATGCTCCGTCTCCAAAAAAAATTGTCTGTGTGTTACAGTGGCAGAATTTATCATTTAAAAAGTGTCGGACCTAAAATAGAGCCTTGTGGAATTGTTTTACTGCAAAATGTTCAAGTGTTTGGTAAAGAACTGTGGTGGGCTGAATCAGAAGGTAGGAGGCAAAACATAAAAAAAATAAAAAATTAAATAAAACCAGTCATGGATGCAAAATGTAAAAAATAAAGTTAGTCAGGGAAGCAGGAAATAAAGGAAGTCAGTCAGGACGAAAGAAAAGTAGTGTTACTGGATGGACAATATTGTTGAATAATAGGATGAATAAATTGATAGACAAGTCATTTATCTTAATTCCTTAACCTAATTTTTTTTTTGATTTATCGTTTTCACAATAATTTCCAGTTAATATAAACTCCTAAAACTGTCCATGTTGTTGTGACTATTAGCTTTACTATTTTCTCCAGTGAGATTAATAAATATCAATAAATTAGAAATATGATTAAATTCAGTTACTGTGTGCAGTTCAGTGATAAAAATAAATAAATAAAATTTTTAAAAAGTACATTACTAATGGGAATGTTTCTCCAGAGTAGTATTTTGTTTGATTGCTGTGCACCAAAAAAAATAAAAAATAAAATTCACAATAGTACCACAAAATATAATAAAACTTTAATTCCTTATCACCCACCACTAGTTTAAGCTGAGATTTCAGTGGCTACCAAGTCAATATCTTTTTCCAATCTATAAACTTAAGATTTTTATCAAAATCTAGAATCAATCATCTCACCACTGAGATTTTTGACATTTGACCTTTACGGTAGATCAAACTTCTGAACATGTAGCATTGAGGTGCTGCTAAAGAATTATTTAACGGGAAACGGGAGAATTACAACAAAACAAGGAACAACTTCCCACCCAAATGTGCCGACTTCTCATGAAATTATTTGAATCTGAACGAGTGTCGTCTTCAACTTCTACAGCAAATCAAGCTAAACCAAATGACAGCAATTTCCAACACTGTTGTGAGGCCACCATAAACAAAACCTAAACTACTCTGAGTCAGAGTGGAAATCTCTGACTGGGAAAAAGAATAATCTAAAATAATAACCAGGTCAACTTTCAACAAAATCTCCTATTCATTCATAGTCACCACATGCTCCATGAGCTAAGCTGTTTGGAACAATAGGGAGGGGAAAAAAGCAGGAATAACACACAATCATTGGGTATTTACGCAATGCGGTCTATTCAAATCAGGACGTGACAGAGCTGCGTGTTTGGTTATAAATAGCTACACAAACAAATAAAAGTAGATTTATACAAGATAACAGTACAGAAATAGTTTATCAGTTAAAATTTGCATTTACTAATAAAATGCAGACATGGAAACAAAAGACAAGTTCTTTCAGGTAGAAATTATTAATGCACGAACAGATCCAGGCTGATGTTCCACACACTCAAATTTAAGACTCAAAAGATTATGTAGATATATATATATACTGTGTATATATATATATATATATATATATATATATATATATAAATAACATTATTTAATAGAGAAGACTAGAATTTGACTACCGTATTTGAAATCCACTAAACCTGTGACTTCAGAGTTTGTGTTGCACCAAATGAGAGTAGCAGTAGCAGCGACAACGGTTCTCAGGTGTTTAGAAATACAGAACTGGGAAATTTCTTAGGTCTGTTTGTGGCTCCTGGCTCTTTGTAGCTAGCTAGTTAACTAGCAAGGGTATATTAGCAGCTAGCGGTAGCCTCAACCAATGACTGTCCGGAACTCAAACTTTTATCTTATAGAAAGGTCCAGTGAGAAAAATCCTAAATATATGAGATTAAATGCTTTTTAAGACCTGTGATTAATGTATTTAAGGTCAACTTAACTTTTCTTTAATAAATTTAGGGCATTTTAAGAGTTTTTAAGGATGCAGGCCACACTGGTAGTGATCAGTTAGATATGTAGTGATTTACACTCCACATTTTTAAGATTGTGTCATTTTCCTTCCCAGTTATAAACCATTTGCATTGATAAATTTATTAACTGTTCCTGATGTGCATTAAGGCAAAAAGAATCTATACAATTTGCTGCTTCGTCAAATTGGAATCAACTGCAGGAAGACTTAAAAGTTGAAGGTTGCATAGATACATGAATCATATTAAATGTCTTTAAAATGGTTGAAACAACAACATCAGATAAGGTTTAAGGCAGACTTCGTAAAACTGTGGCCCCCAGACCACTGGTAGTGCGCAAGGTGCTGCGAGTAAACAACCGTTTACTTGCAGTGACGTTAGCTCAAAGGGCCACACTACAGTTAGCTTACCAAAGGATTCTGTTTAAAAATAATAACAGATAAATGGCTTAAGACCAGGTCACTAAAAATAAAACATGAAGACACCGGTGGAAAGATTCTCAGGGTGAATTGCAGAACTTCTGTTTTTGAACACTTATGATACATAGCATGCTGCATGCATGCAGATCTCAGTCTGTAGCTGCACTATGATGGTGATGAGGCAGTGAGCAGAGCTGCACCCCAAGCTGACTAACTCCATCTTAAACACCAAAAATCAAATTATTAAATAAAATGTTTGTTTTTGCCAAAGCAACTCAAGTCTACTTTTCTTTTACTAAGCTTCTAAAATATAAGTATCCCTAAAACGTCATTAGTGTGCAAGACACATGTAGTTAAAGAACATTTTTTGATTTCCATGTGTTTTCGATCATTGGAAAACTCAGAATCCACACATTCCGAATCAGTAAATAACTCAAAATGCCCCAAAACATACCCTTAGACATTTGTTTAAGGGGTATGAAAACTTTTGCAAGGCGATATTAAAGTCAGTGTGACAGAAAGAGGAAAGGGGGGATGAGCGGAGGGACTTACCAGCAGTGGAGTTATGCAGGAGCAGGGAAGCCTGGCCTGGGAGGTGGCCCCTGGGTGGACAGTCCTTCCAGCAGAGGTCAGCTTCTGAAAGAGAGGCCAAAACATTAAACTCAACCAAGAAGATAAAAAAAGTCTTAAAAAACAGCAAGATCTAAAGTTGTTTTATGTCTAAACACCAATAAAAAACTCAGTAGATGCCTTTTCGCCTTTGACTTAAGTGCAGAAAAATCAGAACAAGGAAATATAACCAGGAAGTTCTGCACTAAGCTAGCAGGAGTGGTACTTTTTACAACCTGCATCATAGATACAGAGCTAATTAAAGAGTTTCTACGTCCTTACAGAGCAAACAGACTTTCAGAAAGCACATGGCACTTCCTATTGTGTAATACTTCCTCTGATTCACCTCAGGTTTTCTACACGGCTCACTGCTTCCTGCTGTGAAACAGCAGCGACGCGCCGCACTCACTCAGCTGATGTTTACGTCCATCAACTCAAGAGGTAAAAAATAAGTAAATAAAAAGTTCAAAGAACCAAACCAGAAGATGTGAAAATATTCCCACAGAGCTTTCAGTTTTAAGACTCAACTTGTGCAGCTCTAATTGGGCACACAAGGCTTTTTGCCAGCTCCATCCTCTGCCTGCATAAACAGTCATAAAAAATATCTTTCTGAACCTAGAGGGGCTTCTCTCCCAGTAAGCAGCTCTTAACCCAGCGGAGCTGACGAGGCACAGCTGCCATACGAGGTGGGGCAACTCAGGAGTCAGCTATGCGTCGCAGCAAACGCCCACAGCCTGACTAAGCACACGAGGTCACAAAGGTTAAGCCTACAGTATGTGGAGCAGTTTGTTAGTGTTTCAACGGGCTTTAATACAGTATATCAACAGCAGTCTGATCCTTAAGCTGGTTTCTGTGGTGATTCTTGTAGATAAATTGACAAATTGACTTTTTCTCCAACATGGAAAAACACTTTTCTAGTGAAAGAAAATGCAACAATTCCCAAGTTATTTACAGTAAATGAAAAATTAAAAGGTAGTAGAGAGTAATTGCTGTAAATAACTTGCATTAGGACTCTGGTTTGGTCCATTGAAAATGCTTATTTTGCTAAAATTACAAAACTTTAAACTTAATGAGATCTGTTTTTTAAAAGCAGGACCACAGCAAGGCTGCTGGCTCATAAACACCGGGACTGCTGTCATTCATCACTGCTGCAGGAAAAACCAACAATGATGAGCTCATTGTTGGTTGTGTGTGTGTGGAAGGAGGAGGGTGTGTGTGTGTGCGATTCAGCTTTGATCATAGCTCCCAGCTACAATTAAACCAGTCTAGAGCGCCGTTACCCAGCAGGGGGTCACAGTCTCAGAGATGAGCTACGAGTCTTAACAGTTTTAAAACCTAATGAAAGCTTTAAAGAAATCTGCTTAAATCGCACTGGGGATGGGTTATGTGAGAAGTGTTATAAAATATATTATTCACAATAAATCATTACTTTAAGCTGACCAATATTTGCCTGCATGTCTGGAGTCTATTTTCTAAATAAAGTAGAAACTAAGGACTGAAGGATATCAGATCCTCAGTTTGTAGGAATAATAATCAGATATGTAACAAGGCTTTTACTTTCTTACATCCCTTTGAACAAACACTTAGTCCTGATTCACATTTAAAACATTCAAATATGACTGCAGACCAGCCTCTGAGTTAATCAACATGTTTATTCAGAGCTGATTGTTATATTTGCAGGCTGATAAAAAAAATTTTAATGTATTTTTGTGCAAAAATTGAGAAAATCTTTTGAAACATTAATTCTCATGCAGCACAACAATGTTCTGTCCACACAAGCACTAATATTTAAACTTTAATCTGGCAGTGTTTGAACCTTTCCACAGCATTTTTAGAGAGAAAAATGCCAGTGATTATAAAATTTAAAACTATTTTCATCTCTCTGTTATCCGTTTGATAAACTTTGGGATTGCAAGTTCTCCTTTTCCTTCAAAGTTTGTATTTCTATGTATTTTGATTGGTTGGACTGGATTTCATTTAGGTGTCTTAAGGTAAATAAACATTTAAATGTGTAACTTATTAGTAGAAAATCTCAAAAATCATGTGTCATTTACCACCACTGCACAGTTATGCAACACTTTGTATTTCTACATCACAAAATCTTCCTAAGTAATGTTTCAGTTGTGTGAAAAAGTTCAAGAAGAAGTGATTTTTTGCATGGATAGCCTTCCTTAATGCAACAGCAAAGTTAAACAATAGAGCAGACCAATCATTACATAAGCTGAATGGAAAATTCATGCTCCAAAGATGAAATGCAAAATAAAAGTAAAACCAAGACGAAACCTGCAGCCTTTCTGTGATGCCAACACACACATTAAAAGTGTGTCTAAAAGCAGAAGTTTTATCTTGTGGAAAAGTTTTGGTACAAACTGCTCGGTTCAGCCTGGGGCTGCATGAAATTGGTAAATATTCTCATGCTAATATTTTCTTCTTTCCTCTCATTTTCATTTGTGCTTCCATCACTTTGTGACTTTTAGTCATTTGTGCCAACCACCCATAATTTAATATTGTTTTAGTTAAATTGCTGAATGTTCATCCCAAAAGGCTGCAAAACCTAGATTTTCATGTGATAAAGATACAATTATATTTGGTTCACACTGAAATAAAACCAAAGCAAAACATGAGACAAAATAAAGAAAACAAGATTGCACGGTAGATTTTCCTACATTTATCGGCACAGGATGAAAACAATTTTGCCTTTTCCATCTCTCCAGTATAAACATAAAGGTGCAATTTAATTCAAAATGTTGACTAAGACCAGGTGTTTCAACAACACACACACACAGTTTAACAAACAAAAAGGATGGAAATCAGGGGGAAGAACCTCATGTCCAATGTAAAGCAGAGGATGTTTGATGCTGTGGGCCTTGAAGAATCTCGACAGTGTGTGTCGATATAAAGTGCTGTCCAACTAGTAAAACATGGTTTTCTTAAAGTGAGCTTGTAAGAAAATTTTTGTTTAAAATATTTCCTGAGGGATTTGTTTCCCTGTTTAATAATGACTCAAATTAAAAGTCGGATTTTCCTTCATTTTTTTATTTAAAAAACCCCCCAGATTTTTCTTTTTCTGCATTAAAAAGGCCTGTATGAAGCTTGCTTGCACAGCATGGACTGAAGAGAAAGAAAACCTCGCCTCAGATGTAAAGTATGTGTGAGGTTTAACACCATGAGAGGATGGCGGGTTGGTGCGGGGGCAGCTCATGCAAAAGCTGAATTCATACCATGCTGATTTACCATCTGCAGCAACACGCCTGCTCTTTGAGTCCGCTGACATGTGGGCGGCCACATGAGGATGCCATGCCTGGTTTAACATGCCAGAATAAAATCATCATAAAGGCTTCTCTTTTTTGGTTGCAGTGGACTCAAGCAATCTGTGTCTGAGAGGAGAAATACCAACAAGCTGAGGCGCTGAAGGGATTTTTTTGTGTATTTGTTAAAGGTGTGAGTTTTGAGTAGGTCATGTTATTTATAGCTCTCCGTTTCTCCACAGTTGGTGTGAAGATGTTGCAGCAAACATGAGGCTGAAAGCTAAAGCATCCTACTAAAAACCTTCTTCATATGCAGGAAAAAGCGATGCTGCTCTTTATGAGGGCTTCAGATAAAGCTAACATCACAGGACGGAAGTGAGAGACTTGAGAGGAATGCTCGCGATCAGAAACTGGCACACACACTGACTCATACACATCAGAGGCAAGAATCAGGAGTATTTCTCCAGGCAGCCAAGGGCTACAAACACAAACCACAGCAGGAACCCCTGCAAAGCTCCAGACTGTATTTTCTGCTTATTTAACAGCAAAACACTCAGAGTGGGTCAATTAAAGAATAACAAAGTAAGAAAGCACTCAGTTTATGAGCAATGCAGCAGGAGATTGCAGACGTTAGATTATAAAAATGGCACGGCAAATGTTGTGAGAAGAGCTGAAAACAGACATAGATCAACAAGGAAGCTGACCGCGTGTCAAGCACATATTATCTATGTAAATAGTCTGAAGGAATACAGGATGAGAGGAAACAGACTTTCACACCACGGCGCTCATTTTAATGATTAAACTTTTTTTAACCTCAGGTTTTTCCAATCAGGTTCGATTTTAATGGGAAAAAAAATTCAATCAACTCTTCAGTGAGTTGTATGACAAATATTTTGCTTAATTACAAGAATAAAGTCTTAAGTAAAATCTCATATTTTTTTTCCAAACTGATCAGATTTTAATCAGATTTTATTTCTTGTCTTCTTTTCTGAAAAAGAAATTGCAAACAGAAAATATTTCCAAAAAGTGGCTTTTTGGTTTGCAGGGCCATGCTGCGAGAATTTTTAATTAATTACAAGAATTAAGTCATATTATCAGAATAAAGATACAATTTTACCAGAACATCTTAAAATTGAGGAAAAAAAGCTTTTAGTTCTCAACTTCTGTGTAGTTTTCTTTAAAATAAACTCAGTTGTTTCAAAGTTCTGCAAATGATAACAATTTGATGCTAATGTGTTAAAAAAAAAATGAAGCATTTCCTTTTCTGTAAAACCAAAATATAACTTCGTAAAATGCTCAACATTTCTCATTAAAATTTAATTTTTTTTGGAGTTCTCATAAAATTATTACTTTATTCTCTGAAAATTTTGACTTTGTTTTTGTAATATTACAACTTTATTCTGATAATTGCAAATAAAAAAATTGTAACCTGGAAATAATATTCCATCGTAGAATTGACCTGAACAAAATGGCGGCTCTGGGTGTGCGACATCATTCTGAACTATGGAAACCAAAGGAGCACATTGGTAAAAGAATGAAAACTCTAAATTTCCAGAAATTAAATCTTCTAAAACCACAAATTTGATTAATCGATCCTGCTACAAACCTACAGCTTATTCAACTTTTCTAACCTTACAAGTAAAAACTTTAATGTATTTCATTATAAAATGATGAAATAGACAATCATTCTTGTTAAAATGGAAACTTTGTGCTTTGTTAAAATATTTTGTGATGTATCCATATCTTTTCTCTCTTTCAATATACATAGAAATAAAACGGCAGTTTTGCACAAATACATTTCCAACAGTAGATAATCATCAAAAATTACAAGTCTTTTTTTTCTGTAAGATCAGGTAACATTTGTGGCTCTAAATTACATTTATTTAGCTGAACTGAGGGCAAAATTGGCTCTTTGGATTTTAAAGGTTGCAGACCCGTGCAGTAGACCAACACAAACCGGTGTATAATTGTGAAGTGGGAGGAAAAGGATGTGGCGCCTTCTATATTCAGCCCTCCTGAGTTGATCCTTTGTAAAACCACTTTTAACAGGTTTTTTGGCCTTTATTTAGCTCCATCCGTCTTCCCATTAGTGGACCAGCTATCCAGTTCCAGTTGAAAAGTCTGCAGTATTATTGCTGGATATTGCTGTGGTGATATAGATGGCAACAACACATGTTTTCCACAGTGATTTATTTATTTTCTCATCATTATAATGACCCAACACCATTTCTCATTGGAATTTAACAAATTATTTAATTTAGGGGTTAAAGATTAAAGGGTTGCAATCCAAACTTGAATGTCTAAAATTACAGATGCACCAATACACAAAGTTTGGCCAAATAAACACAACTTACCGTTATTTATCAATACTAGGGATGTAGCGATTAATCGGCTTAATCGTGATTAATCGAAATAATTAACAGAAATAATCGTCAACTAATTTAGTAATCGATTAATAATTTACAGAAGAGAATAAAAACATATAGGGTAGCAAATAAGCCAAAACTGAACAAAGAAATACATTTTGCATTCAAGACTGAAAAATAAAAAAAAAACAACTTCTGTTTGCAAATATATTTTCTCCAAAACTTCTGAAATTGCAGTTTTAGCTTCACCTGGTTCAGATTTACTAAAGGAATGCTACGGTATTACAATTTAGGCAATAAAATGTTTATTTACTTAATTTTTTAAAAAGGAATTGAATTATCTGCATTTTCTAATGCATCTCTAATATTGTATGAAAAGGGCTTATGTGGTTAAATGAAAACTAGCCACTTTTTATCAGATTAATCGTCAGAATGATCGATAGATTAATTGATTACTAAAATAATTGTTAGTTGCAGCCTTAATCAATGAACAGTAGACCCGTTTATTTGTGGATTCACCTAATCAAATAATTTTCTCATTATCATTAAGACGTCATTGTCACACGACTTTATTCTCATAAAAATAAAAACTTATCCTGACCCTTGTATTTGACCTGAACTCAAGATCCAAACAAATATAAGCTTGTGAAACAAGTTCACTTTGAACTATGGAAACCCAAAAAAGACCACCAATTTATTGATTTATTTTCCAGCCCTACTTCAGGTACTAAAGAAAGAGCTCTGAAACACATCAGTGAGAGTAAAGTAAGAAGAAAAACCCAACTGCACAAAGTTCCTGCTCTCTAATAACTTCTTCATGTGTAGAAACATGAATTTGGCGGCAGGCTGTTCTTCCCTCACTAATGGCTCAAGTACGTCATCATTTCACCTCCGACCGGCTGACAGACAAGAGAGAACATGCAGCTACGATTCAAGATGGAGAACCACGTGAAATAGAGGAGCCAGCCATGCCTGAAGAAAACAAATCCCTGCAGGAGTTTATAAAGCTCTTATTCACTAATCTAGAATAATCATCAAGATGAGGCGTGCTAGATTAAAAGTACCTTTTGTAAATAACAGCCTTTAAGCCGGTATTAAGCATTAAACCCACAATTTTCTATTAAAATTTTTTGGTTTTTTAATCGTCTGATGTAATATAATTGTTTTCATTCGCTACAAATGGAAAATCATCCTAATTAACAGAAAAAGGCTTCCAAGTATAAATCTGTTCGTAATTATATAAGTACTTCTCAAATAGCACCAATAATTTCATGCTGATGTGTTAAAAGATTAAATATTTTCTTATTAGGAAACTAATACTGAAACTTCAAAACTATGCTCAGCATTCCTCATTGTAACACAATTTGGTGTAGAGTAAGTCTTTATATCCAATTAATCACTTAATTGGATATAAAGACTTAAGTGGTTAAATGAATTTTTTACTTGATTAATTATCATGAAAATAGATTCATTGATTTCTAAAATAATCATTAGTTGCAGCCCTATTTTCAATACTATTCTAATTTATTGAGTCATTTGTTTATTTACATATTTTATTGTATTTCTAATGTATATAGAGGCATAGGAGATGACCAAACATTTTTTTTACCCAATTAATTGATTAATCGTCAGAAAAATAGATTTATAGATTTATTTAAATAAATTGTTTTCTTAAATAATCATTAGTTGCAGCCCTACTTTCAATACTATTCTAATTTATTGAATCATTTGTTTATTGTAATGCATTTCTAATTGTACAAAAAGGCATAGGTGGTTAACTGAATTTTTTTATCCATTTAATCTTGACAATAAATTGATAGATTAACCGATTACTAAAATTATCATTAGCTTCCCTATTTTCAATACTATTCTAATTTATCATACAAGTCTCTAAAGCTCACATCTAATGGCACAAATTCCTAAATTATAGCGTTGAACTAAATTAAATATCTTTGTCAAAAATCTGTTCTGAATATTAACGACGCTGCAGCAGAGAGCTGAACAGGCCGGTAGATCAGTCAGAGAATGCTAATCTCAATAACTGCACCAGCAGCACTACCACAGATCAATTAGGCTGTTTTCTGTGAAGGCCAGAGGCAGCCAGACTCATCATCAGCACAATAGTATATGTATTATACAAAGTAGATACTATGAGGTAATGCAAACATGTAAATCTTACACTCCAAGCTTAGGCTTCCACGAGTTACACAATTGCTCGTGTTATTGTGTCAACCTACTTCAGAGCAGAAAAACAACGCCCCTCGAATGGAATAAGGAGCTTAAACCTCAAACGAGCTAAAAATAACCAAGCACACGAACTGATATTCTGGGAAATCTGAAGGTTTAGGAAAACATTCGGTAGAAAGTGAATAAAAACATGTTGAATGTGAAACAAAGGCTGTAGCAGCCGAGACGTTTCAAGTGGGGCTGTGTGTCCGCTTGCTGCTGGAAATGGTTTGCATATTACCAGACGCTGGAGCAATCCTCATACCAAGAATAACTGCTGTAACCCAACCTGCAGAACAAAGCTCAGTGGCACAGGGTGGCTCTAAAGAAGGACTTCTGGGTCTGGTCCAAGTCAACGAGGTCTGGACAGAACTTCAGACTACAGCCTGGTTTTGTGGTTGCATTAGGTGAAACCATGGCAACAATAGAAAGTACGCACAGGCCGTTTTCAGGTAGAACGTAAAAAAACTTCAGACATGTTTGTAGTGCTGTGAACGAGATACCAGACTGACCTGAGTTTTCTCTGGTTGGATGAAGGATAGAGTAGTTTCTGTGCACCGATTGTCAGGGAGATTTAACACCTGGTATTCCGGTAGATTCGGTTTGATTTGGGACCAAAATCGCAACATTTTCATCTTTCAACTTCACTTTCAAACTCCACTGGATCAAACAAACTAACCCTTTAAAAAACCTGTTACATAAAGAACAACTAAAGGAAACAATAGGAAAACCTACAAAAAAGAAAGAGCGCAACTTCGTTCTTTACAAAATGTAAACAAAAATGGTTGTAGGATTTCTTTTTTGTCTTTGGCAAAAGACCAGATTTAATTTCTCCAGCTAGAGTTAGACACGTTTGTTTTGGTTCTTTTTACCCAAAATGCCCTGCACTAAAGTCCTCTTCCTGCTTTTGGAGCAGTCTTTGGTCCACTTTGCATTCACATATCCATAAAACCGTGTTAGAGTTCACGTCAACCAAACCAAGACAAAGGATTTTAGGCGGACCAGAGTTCACTTTTTTGGTCCACATCAGTTTTATTTCGCGTTCAAACATTCCCAAACAAACTGGACTTTTTAGGCAAACAAATTAGAGTTGGATTAAAGCAAACTAAACGGGGTTGGTGGGAATAAACCCTCAGATGGCTACAAAGAAAGGCGACTACACTTTTCTCTTACTTAAAGACAAATTCATGTGATATTTCTGATCTTTTCACACACACTAAACAAGCAGCTGTAAAGTTTTTGTCTGCACATCTGTTAAGCAGCAGACTGCAGGCTAGCTACAGGAATAGCTGACTTATGAACCAGCCAATGCAAAATACATACCGGTACTTAAAAAAAATTGATACTTTCTTTTTTGCTCAAACTTTACTTGTCAATATATAATCAATATACTGGAATAGGAAAGAATAGAAAGCCTTTATTATCCCACAAATAGGTAATTCAGTAATTAAATTATTTTAGCAGAAGTAGGAAAAAACCCTTTCATACAATTGCAAATAACATAAAACTGTGGTATAACTGTGGTAAAATTATTAAATATCCACATACATAAAAGCAACACTCATTCTAGATTTCAGGAATTACAGCCGCTGCAGTTTTGCCATCTGTTTCCTCTTAAATACATAATTCTCAGGAGAAATGATGCGAAAAACTTTCACTCACTGGATTTTTATGGCTTGTTTCATTTGTCCTTTGTTCTGTTTTGCTGCACAGCATGGGATAAACATTTAATTTCCAAAAAAAGGGTCCAGACGGCTGCACGTCTGTACCTGCACATGACAGAGACTTCCAGCTTTGTGCCAGGTGAACAGATTACCGTTTCTGTCATTCCACAATTGATCTACAAAGAGAGAGAAACCGATTGTTCTCTGAACAAACAAAAATGTATTTAACAGGAGGCTCACTTTCTTCCTTCTGCCACTTTTTGGGCTGCAGCGGTAAATAAAAGAGGAGCCAGAAAGGATTTGTTGGAGTAGAAAGTAACCAACTCTGCCACTTTATTATGAGAGAGCATGCAACAAGTTTTACCATGTCCAACAGCCTACAATCGGCACACCAGTCAGGTACTGTCATGTCTCCCAGTTATTTGAAATAGTGCAAAGTAAGGAAAATGTCAGTGGCTAAAAAAATAAACCAAAGTCATTCACATTTATTACGCACAGCAACAGAACGTAACAATGAAAAAAATATATAAAAAATAGAAAGATACAACTTAGACTGTTTGTCTACAACGTGTCAAACTCAAGGCCAGAGGGCCAAATCTGGCCCGCCATGGCTTTTTATGTGGCCCTCGAGATTCTAGACTAAACACCAAGTGTGCTTAAATATTATGTTATCAATCAAATTAATGCCATTTTCATTTGTTTACTGCCAAATTATATCAATCAGTCCCTTTGATTTCTTGAGAATTATCATGGAAATTCACACAAAATCAACAAATCGCTGCACTTTTTTGGAGAGTTTATTGCAAATTTTTCTCACAAATTGTCAAAAACTTTCTTACTTGTACTAAATAGCTGCCTCAGCCTTAATTGATGTCAGATTGTAGTTCATGATCTATACAGCGAGTAATAAAAAGTCACATTTACCGTAGCACAAATGTTTCTAAATTAGTACCACAAATACTTTGACTTTTATTGCAAAAAAACACAAAAAGAATCACAAAAGGGGGGACTAAAAAGATGTTTGATAATATTGTTTAAGTTTAGGAATTCATTGATATTGTAACAGTTTGTGAACTGGTTTTGTCAAGTTATTAACTCAAGAATAAAGTCATAATATTACAAGAATACTGTCGTATTATGAGAATACTTTGTACCCAATAAAGTCAAAACAATATGAAAATAAACCAGAATAGTCATAATATTAGAATAAAGTAAAAGAAAACTTGACAACTCCAGCAAAACAAATTAAATCAAATAAAAAGACAAATGTTGAGCATCTTACTGTAAGTTTTATTAATAAGGAAATACTTCATCTTTCAACACATCTGTATCAAATTATTATCAATAGCAGGATTTTGAAGCTATTGTGCAAACAACTGTTTATTTTGAAGAAAGAACAACACAGACTTATGTAATCACATCAAATCTTAACTCTAAAGCTTTTTTTTATCATTAAAACAACTTTTTCCTTGTGTTTGTAAGATGTTTTTTCTGGTAAAACTACTTTATTCTGTGAATATTATGATTACATTCTTGTAATTAGACAAAACTTCTTTGTTGTACAACTTACAGAAGGGATAACAGCAATAGAAAACGATTTTTAAAAATATTTTCTGTGATTTGTAATTTCTTTTTAAGAAAAGAAAGTAAGAGAAATAAGAAAACCGATCAAAATCTGAGAAAAATTTTAGATTATTTATTTTTGCCACATCACCCAGCCTTAGTCAGACAGATTCAGATTAATTGCAAGACCAACTGCGATCGAAAGACGTTTTAAAAGTTTTTACACATCCTAAAATTGTAACCATTTTCATTATTCTGAAGATCAAATCTTAGCTGTCTTAACTGAATGGCATGTTCTTGTGTTTTCCCCTTTTGCAGAGAAAGAGAAGCAGTTGTGTCAGAAACGCATCATGAAATTTGACATGCTCAACAATGACTTTAATTCCTCTACCACTGAAGAAATGAACTTAAATTAAACATTTTTCCCAGAACGTGTGGTGGGTAACAAAAATATTCCAAGGGTTTAAAGTTATTGTTTCTAAACCATCAAAAAGGAAATAAAAGTCAAAACAACTAGTGGGTTATTCTGTAAACTGTCTCTGCCACAAATTAAAACTATATCTGCTGTGTGAGACATTTAGAAAACTGTGTGTGTCAGTGTCTTGACCAGCAGTCTGAGCTCCTTTTTAAACAGGTTTAATGTTTATGCTGCACTTTCACAATATGTGATGAGCAAATTTAGCTATCTTAGTGTTTCACTTCCACTTTCAGCAACAGCTATTGCAAAGGCTGGGCAGGAAGGAAACAACACGCCGTCTTACTGTGACCAGGCAATGGTTGTTTAGGCAATTTATGCAAAACCCACCCCTAAAAAAGTGGTGCAGTTTATAGCAAACTGCTTTTTAAAAAAAAGTAACAATGACTTTACTTCCCTGCATCTGAAATGCACTACCTGAGAGATCCAAACAAAAATAATGAGTTTTTCCTTTCCATCTTTAAACACATAAACACAAAAACAAACAAAAACATAATTTTCCGGTGTATAAATACACAAATGCCAGGATGGACTTCAACCTTTTTAAGCTTTGTTTCTAGTTTTAATCAAAAACTACTATATAGTTTACACTATGTTTTTATTTTATGTTACAGTCCATGAAGAAAAACAGTTAAATCTGTCAAACTTTTAAAAGAAAATGAGAAACTTCATGTTTTGTAATCCAGCTGAAACTTTAAAAACCGCTGGAATGAGGAAACAAAATTAAGTCATGAAGCAGCCTGCAGTTTTACTGAAAAACAAATAAAAATATTCCATAGACTCCTACAATAAGACATCTTTAAATGCAGTGAAGATGCCAGGATACAGAAAGATGTTTCCTAACTACAATAAAACTTCCTCCATTCAATTCAAAAATATGCTATTTATCCCAAAGGAGAATTAAATAAATCATTCTTATTATATATAAGCACAACTACATTTAGTTCGCACTTTTTTGAACTTATTAGAAATAGTAATAATAATTGTAAAGACCTACAAACTTTAATTTTGTAAACAAAGATATTTTAGAAGATATTTTAAGTACCCAAAATAAAAACAATAAATAAAAAAACACTTACAACTTAAGTCATAAGTATGATGTTTCTGTAAACAAAACTACCTTTAAAATCATCATCGAAATGGAAATTATCGTGGTAATTTTAATTGATTATGCAATTGACCCCTAATTTAAATATGTTTCACATAAAATACTGAATCTCAAATAGGCTGTGAAAGTTAGAAGAATATTTTTGATGCAAAAATTTAGATAATTTTGTCACTATATAATTTTTAGCTTTGAGGTACAAAATAAATTTTAAGAAATTCACATGCATGTCTTTTTAGCCTTAACTTAAAGTACGACTCTACTCCTTTTTCCCCTCTAGCTTCAACAATGAGAAAATAAAATGACGCAAGTTGGATCATAGTGTTTCAGTCACTAGGTTAATGACTTCAACATAAAAATCTAGCAAATAAAAACAACTTTATGCACAAGTGTGGTTACCTCTAGACCTATTAAACCAAAGACTAACCAGCTCCACACATGGCCCAGCTGTCAGTGTGTGCATTTCCTTTAATGATGCATCATTTGCAGCCTGAAAGGTTTTCTCTATCCGAGCCGCACGCTTTCAGTCTAAACCTGAGTAAATACTGTAATGTAAAGGCCAAACAGCCAGCCCGCAGCCGGGCTGTAATCACACGTTACGGGTCAAGCGTGTAACGTTCAAAGACTCGGTCCAAATAAAGGAAAAATCAGCAGCCTCATCTGCTAAGCCGAGGAAACCGCTGCTCTGGAAAGAGGAAGTTAACGGTGCACGAACAGGATGCGGCGAGTTCACGGTAACATTTTCTGCTGTTTTAATCCGCCATAAGGCATGGGTTTTATTATAAAGCAGCACGCGTTTCTGGCTCATTCATTCATCGACAAGAGGAGCGGGATGTAACAGGAAAACGAGCTTTGCTCACTGGCAACTGGTGGAAGGTGGAGGCGGATAGTTGAGAAGCAGGAAAGAAAAGCAGAAAAGTAGCGAATGTGCTGATATTATCTGCTTGTTTAGCGTTGTTTCTTTTATTTACCTTGATGCTCGCTGAGAAACACGGGAGTCGACGTCTGGATACCACGCTGGAAGCAGCGGCTCAAAGGAGAAGAAGAGCTATTTGCTGCTGCTGCGGATGTTTCCGGGTTTCTTGTTGGCGTCATTGTGGTCAGGGCGGGGAGTCCGGGTAGTCCCGCCCCTCTCTGTATGGCAAGTCAATTTAACATTATACTTACACAGGCTCTTCAAATAAGGGATTCTCAAACTCAAGGTCAGGGGACCAAATCCGGCCCGCCACAGCTTTTTATGTGGCCTTCTTGACTCCAGAGGGACAAATAACCTTCAAGATAATTGTTGTTTACTTAAAAATTATTTTATCAATCAAGTCAAAGTAGTTTTTATCCGTTTATTGCTTAATCACATCAATCAGCTCCTCCAGTTTTTGAGATTCTGCAATCGTGGCTTTTCACATAAAAGCTTTAGATCTCCACACTTTGTCATGGTAATGCATAATTGTGACTTTATTACAATTTTTTTTCACAAAAAAATGATCAAAAACATTGAGTGTATGAGATAGTTGCAGGTAAAAGTATTTCTTCCTTGTGCATCTCTGCTGCCTTTATTGATATCAAAAAGTTACATTTACATAAGTGCAAATATAGCTACATTTCTTGCAAATATTTCCAAATTAGAATCACAAAATCAGTGACTTTAAAAGCAGAAAATTCACAAACAATCACAAAATCCTGGACTGATTAATGTGAAAAATTTTTCAATATTTTTTAATTTTAAGAAGGACTGATTATTAATATTTTAACAGTTTGTTAATCGGTTTTATCTGTACATTATGGCGCAACCAGCCCTTTCAGAAATGTCATGGTCTTAATATGGCCCAAAATAAAAATGACTTTAACACCCCTATGAGATGAAAATGAAGATTTTCTAACATTAGACATCCAACTAATGGCCTTATGTTCTCCTTTGTGATTTTCTGCTGCAGAGTAAAATAATAAGAGATGCTATGCATGTCTTGAAGATGCTCTTTTTCCAGCAAATTTTTGAAAATCACGAAAGTGCATTAATGATACAATGAGGGTAGGAATAATATTTTTATCACCAACATTGGTTTCAAACTTGTATTTTGTATTTACTCAGGTAATCTTGGTCTAATATTAAAGTTTGCTTCATGATCTAAAGTACATACGTTGGGTAAAACTGCAAAAACAGAAGAATTTGGTGTAAAAAATTAATTACAAAACTACTTTTTAATGCACAGTTGTACTTTTGGTGTGATTTCTTATCTGAAGCTAAAAACAAAGACACATTACTACAAAAGGTGACAATTTCTGCGAGGAAGAACTATGCCTAATATTTTGGAAATGGTGATTGTGGGTTAAAAAGTCTGATTAAAAGGGCATCAGCACCAGAATTGTGGATTGATTAATTCTCATAATGGCTTGCCATAAAGCCAGGGGAGAGACTCTTCATTTGTTCCCTCCATAGGATTATTACAGAACAGAGCTATAATTAAATCTGCTTTGATCAGGACTTCTATATCTTAAGAGCAGCTAAAATAACACCCTCCTGGAAACAGATATTAAAGGGCTGTTCCCTCTGCCTAAATGCCCTTGAGCAAGAAGGTACGGTGGCTCCAGCTCCCTTTAATCTTTTCCAACTTTTTATGCATTTAAAGCATAAGTTTAAACTGGATCAATGTAAATTTTCTCAAACTATTTTCGCCTCTTATTTCTAGCATACCCTGCACAATATCGTATTGAGTGAAAAAGTGGAAACTATTGATCAAATAAAGACCTTCAGCTATTGATAAGGATCATATTGGAAGATTACAGGAAGGTCTGATGTCTTAGAGGTGGAATATTTATTTATTTATTTGTTTATTTATTTTTGGATATTTTTAGTAAGGGTAGAGTCATTCGACAATATCAAGATAAAATTTTCTGTTATTGAAATTTTTAAACACATTATTGGACCAAGTTGTTTGAATTTTGATGGTTATTTTTCTTTTAAAATCACAAAAAATTTAAATATTTAAATAAAAAAATATATGTATTTTGAGACATGCTGTGTAATTAGAGGTGGGCAATTATTGTATCGATTATCATTTATCATGACAATTTTCTTATCATGATAAGAATTTTGATTTATTGATGTTGCAATAAATACCATTTAATTATATTTTAAAACAAAACTGAGAGTATTACCTTATGTGGTGTTTAGATAACCCAAATATTGCAAGAAATAAAAAATAAGTAGTTCATTTTTAAACACTTTAAAAATTCAGGATTGTTTAGACATTTTTATGTAAAATTTGGTATCAAACATTTTTGTTACAGTTCATGTTTCAGCATTTTATTGAAATCCTACAGACTAATTATGTCGATGTGCATATTTTTAATCATCTGTCGTTATGTCAAAATCTTTCATTTTCAGCCACAGTTGTTTTTTTCTCACACTTGACAAAGAGAGAAATATAAAAATATGTTAATATCTAATGAAAATGTGTAACAAAGAACAGTGTTATATCTGATTATATTTTTAAATAACGTGTATTTTTACTCAACATTATGTGTTTTCTTCCGTATCTATGAAGAACCACCAATAAAAAAGAGACAAAAAGATTCAATTTTGTCCTATTATTATTCATGTGGTTGTTAATGTTAAAATCACTTAATTAATTAATTAATGCACCTATACTATTATGTAAAACTCACTTCATGCTTTTCTTTAATCCTATTAAAATGTTCAATGTTGCTTTATTGTTTTTAGTACCGGTATTTGTTTAATTGTTTAAGGTGAATGGGAGCAACATTTTTTTATATTAAACAATAAAAACTGCTATGTGACCAAAGTGATTTTGATGAACATTTTGAGTAATTCTTAAAATAAAACATTATATGAATAAAATTGTGTTTTATGTTAAGAGGAACAGTTGACACTCATACAATATTTGATATTTATTTAGTTATTGAGTCAAACTAAACGGTTTATGTGTCAGATAATGTGAGGAATGATAAATTTACATCTTGGCTTCATGTGGTGAAATACTAAAGTTAAAACTTAAAAGCCATCCCAGGTTTGTGTTTTCATCAACACTTTCACTGCACCATAATCATGATTTCCCATTCTGTATCTGCTTCTCCTCACTAATAGAGACACTAAAATAATTATTTATTTTTAATTCTTTTAGTACTAAACAGGGTTTTTCTAAGGATTCAGTAGTTTTTTTCCCCCTGGTTTTCTTCTCGCTCCCCCACAGATGGAAACTAATCACGCCTAATTAAGCGACACACCTGTGTCCACTTCAGGCTTGTCTGGTTTATAAAGAGGGACTGAATTTGCCTGCTTGACCCATTTTACAGAAGACGTTGAGAGAAAGTGTGAGTTGTATCCGAGTCGTGATTATTGTTTAGTAGATTGAGCTGCAGCCATGGTGAGAGAAAAGGCTCACGTTAACGTCGTCATCATCGGCCATGTTGACAGCGGCAAATCCACCACCACTGGACACCTGGTCTACAAGTGTGGCGGTGTGGACCAGCGGAAACTGGAGAAGTTTGAGAAAGCTGCAGCCCAGGTGTGAACACTTAGAAAACTCAAATTTTCTATGGAAAAACCTTGGAAAATTAAGTTTTAAAAATTTGACTTTTGACACTAACATTTTCAAGTTCCAGAAACTTGCTAGCCATCTTTTTTCCAAGAAAATTTGACTTCAGATTTCAAAGGGGGTTTTTTTCTAGAAAACTTGAGTTTCAGGAGTTAATCGCAAACTCTTGAAGCTCAGATTTTCTTGAAAAGTCAAACATTTGCTTTAGAAAACTCAGAAATACCTCAAATGGTCTAGAACCTTTAAATGCAAGTTTCACATATGGAAAGTCTTCAAAACAAATTTCCTTTCCTTAGGGCCATTTTTTTTTGGCCCTAATATGAGGTCAAGTACTTGCGTTTCTTTCCAGATGGGGAAGAGTTCCTTCAAGTTCGCCTGGCTGCTGGACAAGCTGAAGGCTGAGCGGGAGCGGGGAATCACCATCGACATCTCTTTGCTGAAGTTTAACACCCAGAAATACAGCATGACCATCATTGACGCACCTGGACACAGAGACTTCATCAAAAACATGATCACTGGCACATCCCAGGTAATAAACTAGAGTAAATGGTCTGTTTTTTTCTTGAGAGCGGTGATTGAGCAACTATTGTCTTCCAGGCTGATGTTGCCCTGCTGGTCGTCTCCGCAGCCAAAGGGGAATATGAAGCGGGTGTTTCCAGGAGTGGCCAGACCAGAGAGCATGCCTTACTGGCTTACACTCTGGGCGTCAAGCAGATCATAGTGTGTGTGAACAAAATGGACCTCACGGAGCCGCCGTACAGCCAGAAACGCTACGACGAAGTGGTCCGAGGAGTGAAGGTCTTCCTCAAGAAGATCGGCTACGACACCAACGCCGTGCCGTTTGTTCCGATCTCTGGCTGGATAGGCGAAAACATGATCACACCAACACAAAAGGTAACTTTTCAGGAGCTTAAAGTGGACAGAGGTAACGAACTGCATTTAAAATTATTTGAGTGTAGATGCCGTGGTACCAAGGCTGGAAGGTCCGACTGAGGGAAGGTGCTGAAAGCGGAAAGACTCTTCTAGAAGTTCTGGACTCGATCAAACCTCCAGTGCGAACAATCAACAAACCACTACGGCTCCCTCTGCAAGACGTCTACAAAATTGGAGGTATATCAGTGCAGCGCTATGCCAATCTGCTAGATATGAATATTCCCAGACTGAATATTCAAAATTTTTCCTCCTGTAAAATTTCAACCGGGCCAATCGACAAGCAGAAGTTGTGAACGATGACGTAGATTTTCTGCGCTATTTTAGAATTGTAGTCTTATCTGAGGATGTCGACAGTCGTTCAGTTTGTGTTGGCCACTCATCTAAATATTATAGTAACATTAACAGCCGTCTTCATTTCTGATTTCTCTTGTGGAGGATACAAATGTAACGCAGGCAACTTCCGGTAAGCTGCATAGTGTTGAACTGGCCAACCATTTAAAGCTAATTGCTAACTTTTACTTTTAGTGTATTTTAATGTGCCAGTTCAATGCTTTGAAGCTTACCAGAAATTGCCTACGCTTTAAACAACCATCCTCCACTGAAGAGATGTGCTGATCTAAACCAGATGGATGCAATATTTAGATATTACAATTTGAAGTTAATCAGACTTTTTTTTAACAGTAGAGAAAATAAAATATTTAAAGACAGATTATGAAATAAGTATTTTCACACTAAGTTGGCATGAGCTGATGCTCATACCAACTTAATTTTGGCTCAGTTTACATCTCCAAAATTTAGAGTTGCATAGGAAGGCAATGACAAAGCTAAGATGTTAATTTTAAGTTTATAAGATGTTAACGGTTTTGGTTTCTGAAGGTGTTGGGACAGTTCCAGTGGGAAAGATTGAAACTGGAGTCCTCAAACCAGGCATGACCTTGATGTTCTCCCCTGCCAAGCTCACTGCAGAAGTGAAATCCATAGAAATGCACCACCAGGGTCTGGATACGGCTCTGCCAGGGCACAATGTTGGCTTCAACATCAAGAGCGTCTCTGTAAAGAACCTGCAGCGTGGAGACGTGGCCGGCAACGCCCAGCACGACCCTCCTTCTGACGTCCGCAGCTTCGAAGCTCAGGTTTGTTACCTAGAAAGTTGAATAAATAATTTTTTGCCTCAGACTCAAATAAGAATGCTTCTCCTTTAGGTAATCATCCTGAATCATCCAGGGAAGATAAAAATGGGCTACTCTCCGGTCCTGGACTGCCACACCGCTCACGTCACCTGCCGATTTGCTGAGCTGAAGGAGAAACTTGACCGCCAAACAGGGAAGAAACTGGAGGACAACCCGCAGCTGCTGCAGTCTGGAGATGCAGCTACAGTCAAACTGGTTCCCATTAAGCCCATGTGTGTGGAGAGCTTCTTCACATACCCTCCTTTAGGTAAAGCAAAGGCTGCACTAATGTCCAACTTATTGTACATCCTGTCCTCACAATGTTCTGTGTCTGTAGGTCGCTTTGCAGCAAGAGACTTGAAGCAGACAGTTGCAGTGGGAGTGATAAAGTCTGTGGAAAAGGAGAAAGGGTCAAAAGCTTCCCAGAAAACACAACCATCTAAATGAGCTGGTTTTAGCTTGCATGTTTTCTAATGCTACAAAACAGCCTTTTTATTTGGAGAAAGGTGACATTTGTGTTGCAACAAATGTTCAGTTTCTTTAAGTTATGACATTCCTGTGTTTATATTGATTCCAAAGTTGTAGAATTGTACATTTTCCTTTAAGCTTATTGGAAGCCAAGTTTTGGAAAAGTTGGATGAATCTTAATTAAAAAATATTTGAGTTCAACGAAGTCTCATTCTTGCCAACATTTTTTGGTGTATAAATGAAAACTGGTTAAGCTTGGTAACTTTGTAAAAGGTTTAGACTAGATAGAAAGCATACTTGTGTTTTTTAAGCTAGGCTAATGTAAAAAAAAAAAAAACAACTATCTTAACTTGGCATGAGTTGGATGACTGCTTTCAATACTAATGCTCAAGATAAAGTGAAAGTTAAATGTGGAATGGTGTGCATATCTTGAGTGGTTGCATTAGCATTGCATGGAGAAATGTAAACTGCAACTTAAACATTGAAGTTTAAGGTATTGCTAACTGGGTGGAAAAGTTTAGTTTATCAAATTTACAACTAAAGGGTTGTAAAGGTAACCTGTATGACACTTAAATGTTGACTTGTGTGTTAAAATTACATTTCTGAAGCTCTGTCCCTGACCTATAAAAAGATTAAACTTGCATTTCAAACAACCTAAAGCCTCAGTCTTTAGATAAGAGTCTGCATGAATCTACTCTGTATCAAGACTGCAGAGTCAGGGCAGCAACTAAAATTCAATTCCCCTGGAAATGTACTGAATACATTAAAAATGCAACATACAAACTTGTCTACTTGAACTTTGAAGCGATTTGCCAAACTAATCTACATTGATTCCAGACCTGATTTGTCCAGTGTTGCATCAGAATGGATTGTTAGTCTTGGAAAATGGGGCAAAAATGTACAACTTCTTGAAATTGGAATAATGTAAAGGTTTACCATTAAACTTCAGCTCTGGAAGGATTAAATTTAGCCTCAAAGTTGTGGATTTCAAGAAAATCTGTAGAATTTAAACTCAACAGGAACATCTGAAGACCAAACTCTTGATCTGGAAAATTTGACAAAACGTGGCTGCAGATCAAACCAGTGAGGGCTGCAGTTGTAATAAAAAAATAAAAAAACATTTCAGGATCTTTGATTTAAATAAGCTACACAAATGGAGAAAAAAAAGCATCTATTTGCATATTTATTTGAAAGAACTTAAGTTTAACTTATCAAGATCAGATTCTAACATTCTGGATGTTTGGAAGCAGAACAGACATGAGGGAAAGCTTTGAACATAAATTTGTGAAACTCAGGTGAAGCCAAACTGTCTTTGAATTAAACATTTTACTGGTTTGTGCAGCAAAAATTCATTTTAAAGCTATGTTTCCAGAGGTCATAAAAGGTCAACCAGCCTTTTTCCACATTAAGAAAACCAATCAAACCCTCCATATATTTTAGCAGCATAAACAAAGCACAATACATTTAATCTCTATCTGGAAACATAGCATAGTTGAGACCATATTTAATTTGCTTTTGTAAATGTGGACTGACTGGCTGACCTTTGACCTCTGGAAAAGTATTAATATCTTTAAAATGATAGCAACACAAATGTTTCACACCAATTTTATTAAATTTGAAGAAAGTGTGGGACCAAAGTTCACTCTTGTTCTGGTCACAGAACAAAACAAGTAAATACCACTGGTTTTCCAGACTTTCCATTTCACAAACCAGTAAGTTCCCTAATCTTTAACATCTCTCCAGGCCATGTGTTGAAATGCAACTGGAATATTTTCCCCTCTAATATCAAGTCCAGTAAAAAGTTTCCCTTGTAGTTGAGTCAAACCACAAGTAAAAAAAAACCGACTCATTGTTTCGGTACAGCACTTTTAATGATACAATGGGTTGATGGGTTTGTTTCTTAACATGGGAAGAACTGTAAGTCAGTGAGGACTGGGTGAAAATACATTGTCTCCACAACCTTCATCTAAAAGACATTTCTGGTTCACAGGCAACCTGGAAATGTTCTCCAGTAACAAGGAATGATTTCAAACTAGATCAAACTTTAAAAAACTGAACAAAATTCAAGCTCATGAGGTTTTACAAGACACTGAAATGTGAACACAGGTTCTGAAGCTTCTAGCCTGTGAAAAAAAAAACATTATTGCTAAAATGTCCTGTTGAGATTCCCATACATGTGGTCGATTGTGGCTTAAAACAGGATATACCGCTTCTTTTTTTTTTATCTGTAGTCCTGCTAGGTTTTTATAGTGGCTCTTCAAACCCTGAGGTGAGTGTCTGAACGCTGCACTCCACTCATTTCCAGTCGTCGTTTCATCAAGGAAAAGCTGAGATGGCGTCGGGTTTTCAACACACAGAGCATACGTACGGGTGGACAGTGTAACAAGGAGTAAAATTAGTGACCTACAGTGAACCACAGGCTTTTGAATGTTTTTTTTTTCTTCTTTTTTAAATCCACCACAAAGTAGCAGCAGGTTTTTGTACGGTAAAACAACCATAATACGTGTAACACACAAAAAAGCAAGCAAGAACAAGGAGTACACTTGATGAGAATACTTTCCCCCTGTTTCAGGGGAGGATCGGCGGGAGACTCCTGCCTCTTCAGTCAACTATGGTGGTAAACAGGGATGCAAGACAAATAATGACATGACCTATTTCACATTCAATTTCATATCTATCCCCCCCGCCCCACTCTGCCAACCCCACAGAAATATAAGCTGATAATTACTCGAGGGCCGGTGAAAGTAATACAGATAAAATTCACGCTCTACCAACCTCGGACAGGCAGAGAGCAGGTACATGTTTTGTACAATAAAACATGTATGTACACTCACACAAATATATATATTTACATACATATATACACAGGAACAGCATAAACATAGACTTCTAGGTAAGTGCTAGGGTTTTGTTTTGAGTGGCTCTGTCTAAGCCATGCTATAAGGGTTAAGATAATACTGGTAGAGGAGGAATACACACATTCTTTGTACAGCGTGGATGAGCCTTCTTGGTTTTCTTCATTACTTTGTTTTCTTCAGGACACCTGCTGTGTGACCAGGGGTTTTACTGTGTGATAAGGTATTTATTTACATTAAATCCCACTTTAGGGAGAGACGTAGTGCAAGTCTGGCTGTCAGTCACTCAGGATGTGCACAAAAGACATGGGGAACACGCCTTTTCTATCCGGATCTCCTTCAATGTGTCCGATCTGGGAAGGGAAGCAGAAAACAAAGGATGAAATCTCGAAAATTTGTGAGGAAATCCAACCAGCACTGTGGATATTTCTGCCAGAACTCACCCACCACTCCTGGTCCTCTTCTCCTGTAACTATGATCACCTCTCCTTCAACGAACGTCAGCTCGTCGTCGTTGTCCGCCTGACAGTCGTAGATCGTCTTCACCCGCCGGGTTTTATTCTTACCCTGGACACACAAAAAGAAAAGCTAAAATAACTAATGCAAAACATCTTTTAGGGTGTCTTTAAATCAAAATAAGCAGAAACTGGCCACGCCCCTAACTCAACGTTTACACTCACACATGAAAATGACTGCAATTAGATTCACAATTTTACAACTTTACATCTTTGAAAAGCAGAAGTAGGGCCTCCTGCACAACTAACAAGAATGCAGGAAGTGATTTCTGGATGGTAAGTCAACAACTAAACACTTTTCTTTTCCAGCAGCCATTGTACATGACTACTTGAAAATGGGATCAAAACAACAATATTATCGGTTATCTCAATAATTTCTGCAACAATTTGTCGTCCAGAAAAATTTGCAATCATGACAAGGAGTAGTTGCTTTTAATAAAATAACATTGTACAATTCTCGTAAATAAAAAAAACAGAAACAATTTTTATCCAAAAGCTAAAAAGTGTTCATACTGTATTGATCTTCCTTGGGAGCGGCACCGGAGTCTCAGCAGTCCCCGGCGGCGTCCCGTTAGTGTCCTCTGTGGTTTGCTGTGATGGAGTCGCTATGTTCGCCACCTGCTGGTTGGGCGACGGCGAGTCTTGCTGCTGCGGCTGAGTTTGAGGTGGAGGGGGCGGCTGCGTTTGCGGCCTCTGCGTCGTTGAATCCCCAGCATGGGGCCGGGGAGCGGACTCGGACGTCCCCGGTTTGGGATGCAGGTCCGCCAGGTGCGGCTTGGGGGGAAGGTCTTTGAGCTGAGGTTTGGGCGGCAGGTCGCCCAGCTGGGGTTTAGGAGGGAGGTCAGAGAGCTGCGGCTTCGGAGGAAGTTCTCCCGGCTTCGGGGGAAGCTCAGAAACCTGCGGTTTGGGCGGCAGGTCGCCCAGCTGGGGTCTGTCAGCCAGGGGCGCCTTGTGTGCGGTTTCGGTTGGTGGCGGAGACTTCTGGAAGACCTCTGGAGGAAGGCTGGACTTGTCCACAGACGGATGGTGGATGGTGTCAATCTTTCTCAACGCCACTGGAGTGAAAACCACGAAGAAAAACGATAAACTAGGAAAATAATGACGGGGAATATCCAACATGTTGGTTTTAAAATACAAAATACTGGAATTTAACGTGAATATAGAAAGAAGAAAGGAAGGAAGGAAATAAGGAAAAGAGGAAGGAAAGAACCAAGGAAGGAAAGAAGGAAGGAAGTAGAGAAGGAAGGAAAAGAAGTAGGAAAGAAAACGGGAAGGAATGAATTAGAGAATGAAAGAAGAAAAGAAAGAAGGAAGGGAGGAAAAAAGGAAGGAACCAAGGAAATAAGAAAGGACAGAAAATGGAATGAAGGAAGTAGAGAAGAAAGGAGAAGAGGTAGAAAAGAAAACTGGAAGAATGGAAGGAAAGAAGAACAGAAAAAATGTTCCTGTCTGAATCTTGAACAGAGCGATAAAGGTCGCACCTTTCTGAGGTAGTTTGGGAAGAACCCTTGGACCAAGTGTCGACTTCGTGTTGCTTGAAGTAGTGCTGAAGAAATGTTAAATTTCAGACAAGATTAAGAAATTCGTCTTGTTTTCACAAAGAAAACCTTTAATGATTAAAAAGCGACAACAGAAGCGAGTCTGTTTCTGCGTTACCTTTGCTGCTGAGGAATGCCTTCAAACTTGTTGGACACGGGGGACATCTTACTGACCGGCGGAGGGGTGGAGTCGCTTCCTGAAATATTAACATTGGCGACAATAACAAAGGAAAAACTGAACGCCACATCAGAGCTCGGCCGGAGGAATTCAATAATTTGGTATAAATGTGGAAACAAATCAACATGCTGTGATGGTTAAAGAAAACAATGAGGGGAGGGTGTCTTCTGGCTGAGCTCTCCATGATGAGCATGTCATCTGAACTGCTGCTATTTACTCTGTGGACGGGTGGTGATGTGTGTGTGTGTGTGACAGGATGGAGAAAAACAGTTGGAGATGAATAATTACAAGACAATATACGAAGTCTTGTATACAATATAAAAAGTCAACTTCTTATGGGTTTGAACATAAATTAAACAGCTTTTGCTTATTAAATACCTGCAAGTAGCTTACTATGCTAGCGGTAAAGCTGAACTTTACTGCTAGCATAGCAAGTATGTATGTATGTATGTATGGATGGATGGATGGATGGATGGATGGATGGATGGATGGGTGGATGGATGGATGAACCAATGGACCAATGAAGGAATGGCTGAACCATTGGATGGATGGATGGACAGACAGACCAATGGATGGATGGACAGATCAATAATGGATGGATGGATGGATGGATGGATGGATGGATGGACGGACAGACCAATGGATGGATGGATGGATGAATGGATGGATGGACGGACCAATAATGGATGGATGGATGGATGGATGGATGGATGGATGGATTCAGAGAACATCTCGTCTACATCTCCATTCTGTATAGAAGCTCTTACTTCCCAACAGGAAGAGGCTAATAAATCATCTAAATATGGTTGAGCTTCACCAACAGGAAACTCTTTAGAAGTCTGATGGAGAAAATGACTTTTTGTTTCTATTTTTGGCTCCTGATCTCAAACAACAGCTCTTTATTTCCATCTGATATCTGGAGCGGACACCCCGAGTCGAGCCGGCTAGCTGCTGTTTTTCGTGTGCTTTGCGGTCTCACCCCCGGTTACTGCGCCCCCTTTACTGTGCGGACTGTGAGAGAGCGGGCTGGGTGGGTCGGACAGGGTGCGTTTGTGTCCAGGAGGCGGGGGCGGAGGTCTCTTCTTGGACAGGGTGGAGCTGCCTCCTGGTGTGAGTGTGGAGGGAGGGCCGGATGGGGGAGGAGCTGGAGGAGTGACACATAAGACACATGAGGCGATGAAGTCAACAAATCAAACAAAACTAGGGCTGGACGGTGTGGCTGAAAAAAGTATCACGATTTAAGAGTTTCATATTGGTCAATATTGATAATTACTGATTAGTTTTTTCTTTTAAATATCTGAAATACTACCGAAATGGGGGCATCACATATCCGTCAATAAATCAAGTAATTGCATAATAATTTCCATTTGTATTATTTATCTTCTTCTTTCTTTCTTTCCTTCTTTCTACCAAAAACTGGACGATAAAAGTCTTCAGCCTGGCGCATTGGTCTAAACTAATCCTTTTTTGAAGGACAATTTGTTTACAGATAATTCATGTTTAATATTATTTGTTTATGTTGTTTTATTTATTTATTCTAGATATTTAAAATGTCTTTCAGTTTCAGTATTAAATGTTCATTAGAATTTAAAGTTTAATGATCTTTGAGATTATTTTGCCATTATGGCGGACACATTTCACACCAGAGTTTAGGCTCTTATTGTGAAGGGGAGAGAGAAGACCAATGGTTGTCATTTGTTTTTGAGAATAAGGAGAGACTCAAAATATTTTTTCATCTCTTTCTGCTGACTTCCTCAACACAAGCATTATATTTCTTGAAAATGCTCTCAAAAATTCGATATCATCGTTTATCGCAATAACTTCTGGGACAATTTATCGTCCAGCAAAATTTGTTATTGTGACGACAGGCTTACTTTCTGGTTTTATCCACAGTTTTCAATTCACACCGTTATTATTAAGCTTATTTTTAAGCAGTCATAAGGCAACCGCTGCTGCGCATGTTACTCAACAAGTTGTTGCTAGGTAACCAAAGAGTGAGTGAATTAGTTGATTCCTTGTTTAGCTAGCTATAAGAAGTTGAATACTCTCTATATTGAATGTCCTATCAGATGTATTAATTACTGACATTGATCATATGTCTATTGGAATATATATTGTTATTGATTTATTGTCCAGCCCTAAACAAACCCAACAAAAATAATCCCCAAAGAGGGGATGGAGGAGTCAGAACAAAACAGCAAAATTGTCTGGATACAAATATAAGCCACTGGTGAAAGAATGGAGTCGGGATGCTTATTGGGGTTTTCTTCCTGAATTATGTCTAATGGGACTCTCTAGTTTACTAATGTAGAGTAAAGTAGGATGAAAGCAGCCAGTAGAGAGCTCAGCCAGAGAGCAATCAGCTGTGGTTAAAGGTTTACAGCTCAGCAATGGCAGGGCATCACTCCAGAAAGATTAAAAAAGTACATAGGCAAGCTAATAGCGAGCCTACATGGTTCAACCACCAAACTGCACATCTGAGCTGTAAAGAAGGAAACAAACCAAAGGGATAAAAAGGAGGGAAGAACTTAAACCAAGATATTCACTGATGTATGGTCGGGTGCCAGCCAGAGTGGCGTAGTGCGAATGAGAGCCAAGGAATGCCAAGTGTGGAGCTGAAAGAATAGAGAAACAAAAAAGAGAAAGAAAAACAGAGCGGAGATGAGGAGTGTGGGAGAGAATCTCTGAGCAAGTCGGCCTTTATGAAGCGCTGCTCCCACACACACGCTGGAAAATAAGATGAAACCTTATCAGTGACAAGCAAAGCAAAAAGAGAGGAGAAAATGGCGAACCAGCTGAAGAGTTAGCGGGTTAATCTGTGGATGTTGCTTACCATCTCAAAGATTGACTTTAACTATCTAACATGACCCTACAACAACAAGCTACAGCTAGTCATTAAAATCAGCTTCAGAGAACAAAAAATAACTGAACCTTTGAGCTGTTATGCAAACCTTTCCACATATTGTCAACCACAAACTTTAACTCATTTCATTGGAATATTATATTACAGAGGAACTTCTAAATGGACTTTGGAGGAGCTGCAGAAATCCACAGTTTGGGTAGGAAACCCACCAAATCCAACTTTTTCACAGCGATCTCAACGGTTCAACTGATATTTTCACCCCTCCAAAAAATCCAATCTGTGCCACGGAGGTACGTATCTAAGCGTCTGAACTCTGGACTGCGGATAAAATTCAACATTTATGTCATTGATGAGTCATGTGTTATAATTCTGCACCAGAAGAAGACAGACGGGGTAAATAAGGACATAAACAATGGCTGAAAATCATGCTTATAAAATTGCGAATAAAGTTTAAATCACAATCAGACCACTCTTAGCTCTTACTTCACATCCAAACAGATTTCGCTACAGACTGAGATTCAATGGGATGGCTTAGAGCCATGTGCTACATTGGCCTAGTCAAATTCCAGAATAAAATCCAATTAAAATTTTGTGACAATCTGTTTGAGTTTGAGCTAGAATGGGCAAAAGCTTTTAAATATGCTTCTACAGAAAAGACTCAAGGGACTGAATGAAAAACTCTGACAATTTTTAAAGAGTCATATTCACAATTATAGCCTACTTATAGGTTGGCGGTGGTAAATTATAACAACAAAAATAAAAATCATAAAAAAGTGAAGTTTGTGACTTAAACAGATTAAACAGCTTAATCAGCATTTTGTGATGTTTTTGACACTGATGACAAAATGTGGAAAAGGTCAATTGGTGTGAGTATCTTTTTCAAGCCTACAAACCAATAGAGTTCATTTCCTTTCCCAATAAACAGCAGAAACAGGCACAGAGTTGTAAATAAATGGACAGAAATGTCTTCAGTTAGAGACCAATTTACGTGACAAAGAGGTCAGTTGAAGGCTGGGACGTCCACCATGAGACGTCCACCATGAGACAGCCAACACTCTGATTAGATTTCAGGCCAACATGAGCAGCACAGTTCAGCTCTTTATTAGATTTGAACAAATTCACACTTCAACAGGCTGAGCTGAGTTCAACTCCAGATGTTTTGGGAACACTAGAAAAACTATATTCTTTTTTTGAGATTGCATTACTGGTTTTAACAATTACAAACACTAGTAATTTTTATGACTTCACAGATATAATATTTGTTCTTTTCCATCTTCCTACTTAGCGTAAGCATCAGATCATAAAATCTCACCCTGACATTTTTCTGAAAGCTAAAAAGTTATTGTTTCTTCTGTTATTGGAAATAACTGAGGTTCTATTTGGTTTAAATTCAAGTTAATAACTCAGACATTTATCCTGTCGACAATGACTACAGATGCAAAAAGAAATCAGCTCAAAATCTTTCAACCTTATTAGTCCTCCTCAGTGACTTCCTGGTCTGAAACTCAGTAATACTTTCTGATTAGTGAACAAACCACATGCTAACGCTACCGAATCAAGTTAACAGCTAAACTCTTTACTGTGGAAGTTGTTACTGAGTGAAAATTACACAATGTTAGTTGTTTTAAGTACATGCGGGAAGTTTTAAATGAAGTCGAGAGAGGAGAAGATAACAGGAAGGCCACACAGAGTAAAGCAAAGGTAGTAATGCTAACTGCTCTAATTGTGCTAATTGTAAAATAGAGTATATAAAATATAAAACCAGATGTTTACATACACTCAATAAAAAGATAGTGTATGAAGTGAAATATTAGTTGGCATAAGTAGGAGTCAACAAAAATAAACAGAAAGTGTTGCTGTAAATAGAAAAAAAAAACTGGTGTGAAAAAGAAAACTCTTCAAAAAGAAACAGAAGAGCTATAATGAAATTCTTGACAACTGCATTAACTGCAGCTTAAAGCTTAAAGGTCTGTTTTGCTCTGCAGCTGACACTGGAATAACAACAGATTAAACAGCTTAAGCAGCATTTTGTGATGTTTTTGACACTGATGATGTTGTGACAGAGGGAGGAGTGTTATTTTTAATTGCAATACTGCAGAGGCAGCACAACCATAATTGGACAAAGTGTGTTTCTAGTGTCCCTTTCTTTAACACAATCATCACCTGCCTTCTCCTGAGGCTGTGTTTTCCTCCAAGTTTACTTTATAAGTAATCCTAATGACACCTGATTTCTGCCCTCTGATCTGTGTGCTGACAAACTGCATACCACTGCAGGGTGTGTTGTGTGTTGTGTGTGTGTGTGTGTGTGTGTGTGGTGACTGAGCAAAGTGGAAATTTCCCACTAACCTGCTGCTAATTCTCTCCTGATAATAAATCCATATATGTTCAGATTCTCTCTACAGTAATAACACACACTGCAAAAGCACAAAGTCTATATTTTTGGTGAAGTTACTAGTGCAAGTGCCTTAGTAGAATTGAAATAAGACAAAAGTAACTTGCAAGTAAATTTATAGGATACAGCAGCTTGTTTTTAGTCAATAATTCCTTAATATTGATGAAAACGTTCTAGTTTCACTCCCTCCATTATTTCACAAGCAAAACTAGAACTTTTTCATATATATTAAAGAATTATTTCTTAAAACAAGCTCTTATATCTTGCTAAAAAGTTACTTGTAGGTTTTGTCTTATTTCAATTGCTAAGCAAACTAAGCTATTTGGACTATAAACTTGACCAAAAACACTTGGTAAGATTTTGAGTTTTTGCAGTGCACAGCCTTTTATGCCTCCTTGGATAAGAAGCTCACATTTGCATTGATATCTGCAGGATCCTGAATTTGAATTTCAAAAAGCAGACAAACTCTGAAACCCGGCTGGAATAACAGCGGACGCTCTCGGAGCAGGCATGTCTGACCTTTGCCCTGGTTCCTGGGCGGCAGCGGCGGCCCGTCAGCCACGGGGGAGGAGCTGAGGTCGGTGGAGGCGCTGTACATCTGGTTGGTGAAGGCGCTGTAGGAGAGCCGCTGCTGCTTGTCCCTCTGGCTGATGAAGCCAGGCAGGGAGAGCTTGTCGTGGGGCGACAGGCTGGAGGAGTGGCAGAAGCTCTGCGGTCTGGGAGAGCGGTCCTTCTTGATGGGACTGGGCTGGAGAGGGACGCGGACAAAGACACCAATCAGTCTCAAAATGACTTCCTGTAAAACTTCCTGAACATAAAAACCTGGAAAACTGAGGCATCAAGAACTAGAAAATAAAATACATCTTCTCTGTCAGTTGAACAAGTTTACTGCTACTTGTATGCAGAGGACTAAGTTTCCCTTAGTTGCTGTTGAATACTGGGAGACTATATTAACTACTATCTGCTTAAAAAATAAAACAAACAGATAATTTATGGCATTTTAATTGGTTTGAGTGTGGCTTGTCCAGAACACCATTCCTGCAAGAACCACAACTGTGTTGATATTTATATCTAATGCTTACAAACTTAGGCAGTGTGATTAATCTAATTACATTTTTTAATCAATTCACAGCATTAAATGAAACGCAATTTGTTTCAAAATTGTATGTCGGCACGACAGCCTTTCGCACGCCACATCAGATCGTTTTTGAAACAAAACTCAACTCCCAGTGGGGAAAGAATCGCAGCTTTTTTGACCATCACTGTTGTTTGCACATACCGCTTCTGCGTCAGATTTATGGGTGTACCAAAAACACAACACATAGATTCCTGCTCAGGACTTTATTTTTTATTTATTTATTTTTTATTATTTTTGTATTTAGAAAGACTTTATCTATTTAAGGTCGTACATGAGGAAGGAAGCAGAAAGTCGAAGTGATTTTATCCACACAGCACTTCTGGTACAAACAAACAGAATTGAACAAAAATGGGGAGCACCACCTCAAATAATAAATACCATAAAAACAAAACCTGTTCCTGACTTTTTATATGTAAAAAAGAAAAACGCGAATAATTGCATGAAGATTTCTAATGCAATAAAATCTATTTAATTAGTTAATATAAATTAAAGCAGCAAAGGCCTGGCCTTAAATTTTATGCTTCTATTTTTAAATTTTGTTTCTTAAAACCAGAAGATGTGGAGACATAAAGACCGAGTCATCACCTTGTCGTCCAGGTCGTCGTCGCTCTCGTCCATCTCCTCCAGTCTGAGGCTCCACTCGTACTCCACATGGATGTGAGGATTGAACTTCCCCTCTGCAGCCTGGACGAGCTGAATCAGAGAAAAAAAAGCACAAAAACACTAAAATCAACATCTAAAATTATGCTTTATGAAATACCCTGCCTTTCGTGTTGTTTGTGAATAAACACACAAAAGGCTGTGGCCAGCAGGAAAGTCATGAGTTAGATTTGCAAAAGTATTTACACACTTTTACCTTCTTTATATTTACTGAATTTAGTACCATTTTTGTGAAAAACCAACACAACTTAAAGCATAACTAAGAAGACTTCAAGTGTCTTGGTCATTTTAAATTTGACTCACTCTTATTGTTTGTTTATATTTCTGTCTGGCAAAAGAAAATGTGGAAACCACTTTCCTTTAGAGCCAGTTGCAGCTTGGTGAGCTGGGTTGCAACAAGTGGAAACAAACAAACAAAAATTGTTTTAAACATTTTATTTTGTAACTAAAAATATGTATCCATCTCTAGAACTTCCTGCTTCTGCAATTACAGCTGCAAATTTTTAACCATATGTGTTGATCTACATACTGACAATGTTAAAGTAAAGCCACAGCATGATACTTTCACCACCATGTTTTAGGATGAAAGTATCTACACCACAGGCCATATTTGCAGGTTGAAGAACTAATATTAGTGATGTTAAAATAAAGGGGGCTCAATACAAATGCATGCCACACTTTTCAGCTGTATATTTGTGAATCAATCAATCAGGTTTATTTGTATTGAATATTTCAGCAACAAGGCAGTTCAAAGTTCTTCATAAAAACACAAAAATCAACAAGAGACATCATTACACATCAGAATGTTGATTAGTGTTGTGAATAATAATTATTATTTTTGTCCAATTCACAATCAAGCACTACTTTGTGTTGGTAAAACACAAAATACATTGAAGTTTGCTGTAAGTAGGCAAAATAAGGGGGTGTGAATACTTTTGTGTGTTTAAAAAAATAAATGTAAAATGTATTTTAAATTCTACATACAGTGGGTGCAAAACAGTCTGCTCATATTTGCATTACTAACAAGAACATTAACAATTTCTTCCACTCTGTTGTCCCAGGTGCCTGAGGCTCAACACAGACTCAACACTGCCATCTAGTGTTCTGGCTAAACACCTCCATTTCTCCTCAGTATCAATCCTATCCGGTTTGTTTTAAGCTCCAAAAATCTCTAATTTAACCAAACTGATGTTTGTGTTTTTAGTGTGTTTTTATGGCTTTAACCGGAATGCTTATTTTTGTATTTTCTCCTCCGACATCCATCGTTTCCAGCTGCACTTACTGCCTCCTCGCACTGAGTGTTCCTCAGTCGCCTGGCAACATCCAGGGCCGTCTCTCCATTCTGATTGGCTGAGGAAGGGGAAAGAGGCAGAAAAAAAAAGAAGAAAATGATTAACACTTTGAGGCTGATGCGCGCGCACAGACGGCAGAGGATGAGCGTGACTCACCGATGTCGGTGGCCGGCTTGCCTCTCAAGAGCAACTTGAGGCACTCAGGCTTTTCGTACATGCAGCAGTAATGCAGGGCGGTGTTCCCCCACTCGGTCTGCTTATCCAGGTTACCACTGCAGGAAAAAACACTTTGATTCCTTACTTTTTGTATCTGTCTAACATGTAATTATGCAACATTTTAAGAAATTGCATCTAATAAGTGAGGTTATTATTTAAAGCTTTAACACTGTGGTGGATAAGCAATTGAAAAAAGGGAATAAATTAAAGCAGAGAGCAAGAGCTTGACCCATTTCTTTTTGCCTTGTGGGAATCTGAGCAGAGTAGCACTAAGCCCACCTCTGCTCTTCAGCTTTATATAACAAAAGAGACTAATACAATTTGTTTCTGCAGAAAAGTTTTCCTTCTCTTGCAGATATAGAGTTAATCCACACATGTATGGATTAATTCTTCGCTACCTGTTCTGCACAAGGAAGTCCACCAGATGCAGTGAGGTCTGGTCGGCGGTCCGGACAGCGTAGTGCAGAGCTGTCTCTCCAGTTTCCTGCAGGGGGCCATCAAACACAACAGAGCCACACTGAGGCAACATCCATTCTGTATTCGGTGGTGTGTGTGTGTGTGTGTGTGTGTGTGTGTGTGTGTGTGTGTGCGTGTGTAGGGGTGTGAGAGGTTGTTTGAGGATTTAAACAAACTGCAGTAAACAAAATGGCTGATAAAAATAGCAATTCTGCATTGTTAAAGCTGGGTTTTTGCAAAATTTTGCCTCTAAAAAAGGTTTTAAATTCACAAACAGGGATTGAAATATGAGAAAACAATTACTACATCCACCTTTGAAAAGGTCAAAGGATGGACTAGCCTTTTTATGCCGTGTAAAGCCGGGGTTTGGATGTCACTTTGCAGCAATCGGAGTTACTGACAGCAGCAGATCAGATAGTGGTGACTCAGACTTCACAGTGCAGACGACAGCAATAGCAGCAGCAGCAGCAGCTCCCTTCGTCACCAAATCATATCCTCTCTCATCCTTGTTACTCTCCTGCACCGTCGCACACCTAATTTTTTAATCAGAGGAACTACCATGTTGGCGTTGTAAAACCCTGACCCATTTACGTCGGATTAAATCTGATCACGCGTGCCGTCTCCACCGCCCGTTATTTAACTTTCATTAAACGCCTGAAGAGGCGCCGCAAACAGAGAGCAAACTGCAGGAAATGGGCAGTGCGGCAAAATAAATACAAGAAGAAAAAAACAGACACAAGAGCACATGTGTCGCCCTTTAAGGGAATAAGGAATCGACACAGATGTTGCAGATTTAAGTGGCAGTGGTTTGCTGGCTAGCAGCACCTGTTGTGGTAAAGTCTGACAGATGACTCAGACTTTTTCCAGTCGCTTACACCATTTCTTTCCTGGAGTTGGTAAAAAATATCTTATTGTTGGGTTTTTCAAGTCACTTAACGATGAAACCCTCTGAGATCTGTCGACTGCTGGGGATTTTAAATGGATATATTACGGGATTTTACTACATATATCTGTGCCTGAGTATTTATTTTATGTTTTTGCATTCAATGGTAAATTAATGAATGCAAAACTTGGAGTTAATGACTTTAATGTGTGGCTCTGTAGGCAGTTTTTCCTTCTATTTGAGTGAATCACAACCAGCCAGGCAGCAGAACAGAATCTCAGCATAATGCGGCCACCACCATGCCTAACATCTGGTGCAGCATTCTTACATTTGAAGGCCTGATGTTGATTCCTACAAATACGTTTACCTTTACTGTGGACAAATAGCTTTTAAAACTTATTTATTGCTTTATTTAAAGCAATATAGAAGAAAAACATGCCTATTATAATAAAACATATATATGCATTTAGCTAAAAAACAAAGGAGTGGGAAGAAGATTAACTTATTTACTCGTACTTTTTTTGTATGTATAAATTGTGTGGCTGCCATTGTACTTTGTGTTATGAACAAATATTTTACACCACTGGTGTCACTTCTAGCGTCATTACCAAATTAATATTTTAATTATATACCATACATCACTTATTAATTATATAATATGAAGTGTGTGCATCTGTTTCAAATATGAATAAAATGATATTTAGTAATGCTGTTAATGTATTGGTGCAAACGGTAAACATAATTAATTTGAGTCACAACAGTAACCTTTGTCTGACTCCAAATCTTTTACTATTTCCAACATTTCCAAATAAGATTAAAATGCAAACAGTGTGGGAAAAAAAGAGATTTATCTGATTAGAACAGGAGAATGAAGAGGTAATCAGCACCACAGAAATAATCAGTGAGACCTTTTGAGAAAAAATAAATAAATTCACACCTTTTATTTCCTTATTCTATTTTTTGGTCTTTCTGTGGAGATGTTTTCAACCTAAACTTCTTCAAAATTTGTTCTTTGTTTATTGAGACAAATTAAAGCATTTCTATGATTTACAATAAGCCTATCTTGGTTCTACAATACATAATCTTTGCATGTTTAAGACTCTTTATTTGGTATTTTCGGATGAACCTAGTTAAAATCAACACTGGTTTATCGCTCCAGTCTACTCAAACTTTTAATGATTGAATAATTCATATGCCTGGATCAGCTGGTACGTCTTTCAGCTTGATCTAGGATTTAAGAAACCAAAATGGAATGAAAAATCAAAACATGGTTGTGCAGAAACATTTGGCATCATGTACCAACAGAACTCTCTGGACACACTCAGCGGTGACGCAGCGGTCCCACTCACCTGTCCTGTCTCCGGCAGCGGCTCCATCAGCTCCACCCCTTCAGCGTAGACCTGAATGAGAGCCAGCAAGTCCCGGGTCTGGATGGCCTCAAACAACTCGATCATCTTGGCAGCCGCCGACGTGCACGTCTTCTTCGCGTACTTGTGGTCCACGTACTTGGCGTTGATGAACTCCTTCCTCACCGTCCTGAGGACATATTCGAGTTTCTCAAGAAGGTTTTCTGTGAAGGAGACGCCCGGTTGGGAGAAGTACTTACATGTCACTTGAGGGGCTGGGTTTTGGAGAAGGGGAGGGGAGGTTGGCCTCCATGATTTCATTGAAACTACTGTTTCCTACATTCTTGGCCAACTGAGAGAAAGACAGAAACATCCAGTCAGATCTGGTTATTACAATTCACAAGCTGTAATGAATGTGTGTGTGGGTGTGTGTGGGGGTGTGTGTGCAGATGGATGGGTGGGTGGATGACAGGGATAGATGGATGTCTTATATTAGTAAAAAGCAGCATGACCCATAGTCGAACATAAATCAATAATCAATGATTAGTGAGCCTCACCAACAGTTCTGAGGTCCCCAGCTTGTCCAGCTCCATGGACTGGATGCGGGAGATGTGGACGCCCATCTCACGGTGGATCCCAGAACATTCGATGCAGGTCAGGATCCCCAGGTTGGTGGACAACCACTTCGGCTCTGCAATGACGGGAACCAGAGTTTAATACGTACGTCAGACTGAAGAGTGAGAACAATTTACTGCAGAATATGAAATGAGTTGCCAGAAAATAATGAGAAATCCAAACCTAACACACATCAACTTCAAACTGAGGCCTTCAGTGTCTGACTAAAATAATAGCAGGAGTTCCAAGTTGATTTGACAGCTTGATTAATATACACACTTCACCTTTTACAATATTTATGTTACGCAACAATTCAACAGAGGAGTGGTTCCTAAATCTGGATACTAACACAACAAACAGAAATCTAACATGATCACCAGGAAACTTGATTGCCAACATCACAATCATGTCAAACAAAAAAAACAGAGGTGTTGATTTCTTATTCCCCTTTGGCCAGTTTCTAAAAGGATGAAAAAGTAGTTAGGAAAAAAAAACAAAAGTACTTCCACAGTCACAAACATTTAAAAATTATATGTATAGATGGATTAAAGATCAATGAGAACATGGATGGATGGACGGACAGACAAATGGACCTTGTTTATGCTAGCTGTTCATTTTGTCATAACTGAGATAAAAACCGATTTAGAAATGGATGAAGCAACGTTTCATTGATCTCTGCTGTCATCAGATGTTTGTTCAAGTGGTAACTAAGCAACATTTAAACATTCAACCAGAGACATCTGGTCTCACAAGTTAAAAAAAACAGCTCAAACATCAGTGAACCACTAACCAAGGTAAGCATCACTATGTTAGTCAGCTATAACTCAATCATCTCCCAACTCTGTGATTCAGTGAAAACAGTAGAAAAAGCTCAAAAACAAACGAGTTGACCAGATATACACAACGACCAGATACTAGCCGGTGACATGCCACAGAGAGCATATTGAGCATGATGAGAGATGAACTGCAGGGTGACCTCTGATGCTGCAAATCACACACAGGAAGAAGAGCAGGATCTCAGCTTCAATGACAACCTCTTTCTTCTCTCGCCAAGGTAGAGCGATGCTAAGAGAAGAAAAGCAACACTAGCGGTTGAATCTCATTAAGAAAATGAGACATCCGAAACACATTCATAACCAAATCTGGGCGTATCGATGGATGCAGCAACAAGAGCACAGACGCGACAAATTGCTTCCCTTCCCCTCAGATTGCAGGGGTCAGCGGAGCGTGTGTGACTTATGTAACAAAGTGATGTAATGTTGTTGTTTCTCAAGCCTTGAAATGTTGTTTTTTTTATCCTTCAGAACTTAAACTCCTGCCTTTGGTCAGTCAGAAAGCTGCTGATGGTGTGTGTGGATCTGTGTATGCAAACATGCGATGTGTGTGTTCACTGTCAGAAGCCTGAATGTCTGCAGGAGTGCTGACTCTTTGCTTCATGCTAACAGGTTTAGCATTCGTATTCTGGTTTATTCAGGACCAGATACATTTACTTGAGTAACTTTTTTTTTTTTAATTTACTTTCTACTTTTACTTGAGCAATTTTATTATGAAATATCTGTACTCTTACTTGAGTACAGTGACTCAGCAAAAGTGGCTTGTTGGTTTAAATAAAACATTTCCAGCTAAGAGGAGGTAGGAAGGAGGAGCCAGAGGAGGAAGCTGGCTCCTCTTCTCAGGACAAGGTGAGGCTTGACTCAGCACTGTGTCTCTGTGGACAGCAGCAGCACAGACCTGCAGCTCCGCAGTCGCAGCAGATCTCGTTGCCTGGCATGCGTAGCACGTCTTCTATGATGGCTTTAGTCAAGTCCTCTAATCCGTCCTCCCCGCCGCTGCTCTGCTCACCTCGGAAAGCCATGTTTAAAGCCTCCTCCTTGCTGTTGGTTAGCACGGAGATCCATCTGCAAGACGGGACAGAATTATTGTCCTGAAAAATAATAGTTAGAACACAAACAGAAACAAATTGCATCATTTTTTATTTTGCCATCATCTGACAAACATGGCATGTTGGAGACTATAAACAGTCCTTCACGGCTTCTATTCAGCCAGATACTCAGATCTGCGGAGTGCATGTCTTCACAAATTTTCCGATAAACAATCATTTTGATGTTTTGACACCATTTTCAAGGAATGTAATGGTAATGACATAATAATGCAGTCAATAACTAGAATGTGTGCATTTCCTATGAAAATGCAAGTGTGAATGCCGAATGCTCAATGCTGAATGCTTTTGGTGAAAATGGCAAAAGCGTTTTAAGCCAACTGCTGAAGACTTGCAGAAAGGTAAGAAATAGTCCATGAAGCGTGAAAAACCCAGGGAAAAGCCAAAATTAGCTAAAAAGCTAAAACTAGCTAAAATACTAAGGATAGCATCTAAGATAACACTAGTATGCTGGGTTACAGTAATACTGTATATTCAATGTAAAAAAAACAAAACAAACTCATGTAAAACCCAAAATTTGAAAAGGACAGAAACATTCTCCTATTGCTTCTGATAAAAATGGTGGATGAATTAAATCCATACCTTTTATGGTTCCTCAGATATCAACATTTGTTTGGAGGCATCGTTTAGCACAGTGACTACAAAAAATATGCCACATGCATGTTTTTGTACATGCAGCACAAAAAAAGCAACGTCAAAAGCTGAAATTATTCCCAGGTTTTAAACAGCATAAAAGCTGTTAAACTGCCCAACTTCAAAATGGCCTCTGCTTTGTTTCCTCCATGACAGACGTGAAACTGGATGATTGATTGCCATTAATAGGCAGGACCTAAAGCATCCACTGTGAAACACAACGGACATTTTATATTGTAATTCTCAATCCTGCCACTGGATGGAGCGGTTTCCCCCACGGGGAGAAAAATTCATAAAAAGCTGAATATTATAAAAAGTATGAAGGTTATGAATTCCAAGAGATATAGCCGGCATTAGGAGAGCAAGCTGAATAATATAAAAGTTGAATGGTTAAAATAGCACAAAGTATGCAGGAGAAGAAGCGCGGCGAAATTTATGGAGCAACCAGAAAAGTGGAACTCAGTAGTGTGAATGCCTAGTGCATTCACACTAATGAATGCCTACAGCATTCACACTACATGTCTATCAGCAGGTAATTGACAGTTTTAATTGGATCAGGGATCATAATCTGTTATATTTCATTCGCAAAAACTGTCCCAAATACAGGAAAATATGTTACAATATTAAGCCTTTAGAAAATGTTATTTTTACTCATCAAAATATTTCACTATTAAGAGAAATAAACTGATATGCAAAAGTGAGACGTATTGGTACGAAGTAACAGTGGGCAGAAATGTCATTGTAATGATTAAGAATGGAACAATAGGAACTAAACAGATACTTTATGAGCGTTTTCATGCTTGATTGCATGATAAATCTGAGTAGTTTGTTTTAAAGAAATGGTCATCAACAGAACAGAAAATAAGTGAAAGCATAATCTTTGAAAAAGCTCATTTAGAGACAGGCTGTTGCAACCTGGGTGCAAAAAGAATTATGATCACAGATACTTCCTCCTATCAGCTCTAAGACTTTAAAACCATCACCACTCCCAACAAACTCAATGAGTTTTTACAACTCTGCTGTTAATTGCACTTCTCTATTTGCACAGTTTTTCACTTCTTCTTGCTTTTTTAATGCAAATCTTGAGCATTTTTCTTTTTCAATTAACCTACTCAGGTCCACATTCAGTCAGAATATGCATTTATTTTCTTATGTTGTAAACTAAGAGGAAAGTCTCACTGCAAACAAATGAAATACACTTTCATAACCTACTCCAAAGTTCCTTTGTTTGGACAACGTAAAGAAAATTGGAGAAAAACTAATATTTTCCCAACAATAAAGAATTTCAACTCTTAACTTCTGAATATGATTTTCTTCCCTTCAGTATACTTCTGCTTTTCTCTGACAACAAGATCAACTGACTCAAAAAGAAACACCCACGCAGGACTGTGGTCACTACCCATCACTCAGACAGGAAGCACTGTAGCTCTTTCAAACATGCCCTGTGCACTGCACTAACCCTCCATCGCTCACCGCACATGTATATACACAAAGCTTAATGAGACTGACATTTGGACTCCATTTGTTACGCCTTTAAAGCTGTGAGGAGCCCCCACAGAATGGGCAAAAAGATCTGTTATATTACATGTATATGTGTGAAGAAATGAGGATATTTTAAGCAACGGCTGAATTAAAATGTGAAGTTTAATGTGCTTCTAATCCAGCTGAGGCATAGGGTGGGTGCACAAGCCGTGGGATAATGAATATTTCTAAGGGAATCCCAGTAACATACAAGCGCTTCATTTTGGAGTTTATAACAGGAAACAGCAGAGAGTACATGCATCGAAAAGGATGAACACAGTTTCACGTTATCAGAAAAAAAACATAAGAGTATCCCAGAAGAAAAGCGGGTAGCACTTTATTTAAAGGGATATGCATAAGACTGACACAACATCTGTTATGAACGTGAAGGAGTCTTCCTGAATGTTTATAACTGTTGTCATGAAGTGTCATTCGGTAAATAATGACACTTTTAATGCAAAGTTGACACTATTAATGGACTTTTAATGCAAATTTTAAAAGAACTTTGCATTAAAAGGGTCATTGTCGACCAAATAATGCAAAGTTTACACTTTAATGGTCTTTTAGTGCAACTTTGCATTAATAAGGTCATTATTTATCAAAAGAGACTTTATGACAACAGTTATAAACATTCATGAAGACTCCTTCATGTTCATAATAGTGTCATGTCAGTCTTATGCACACTCCTTCAAATAGTGTGCATACACTACAACTGCTGACTCAATGTTAGTAAAAACAAAACAAACTTAAGGTATTCAGTTATAAAAGTTAGAATAGATGATAATGGGTTTTCAGCTACATTTTGCCAATTCTTCTGACTAAAGTAAAAACTCCCAGTAACACTTTTTATTTGAAAAGTTGTGAATAAACATTTCACAATGTTGTCATTCATGTCATAATGTCATTCATGAAACACTCTTCATGAATGTTTATAACTGTTGTGATGAAGTGTCATTCAGTAAGTAATGACACTTTTAATGTAAAGTTGCCTTAAAAGTGTCAACTTTGCACTATTTGGTAAATAATGACACTTAAAGTAAATATGCATTAAAACCTGCATAAAACGTCCATTAAAAGTGTCAACAACAGTCATAAACATTCATGAGGACTCCTTTATAACAGGTGTTATATTATGTTTATGATAGTTTCATGTCAGTCTTATGCACACCCCTTCAAATAAAGTGTTATCAAACTCCCACTTTCTATATTATAAAAGGCGTTATCTGAGTTCAAATCTGAGGAAATTCATTGTAGTTTGAGGAGCATCAACTCTTCTCACGTCTTTGAAGAGTTTCATGCCTTGTATGGTTTGATTAGTGCATGTCTATTGGGATCGAGAGTGTGGTAATCACAGTGTTCAGCTGTGAAATATAGTCACAATCAAATTTTTTTATTGTTGTTTTTGTTTGTCACTTATTAAAGGATCAACTGACCCAAAATCAGATATGACAGGCTGACTAAGCTGGTGATACAGAATCAAACGTGGAGAACTGGAGCTTTATTTACCGAACATGTCATCCGATGATGTTGACATGTATAGCAGATGTGCAAAAGTGTCACAGGGGTATATCAAGAGTGTAAAAATTATAGTTTCAAAACTGTTAAGAGATCTAAAGTTACTTTAATGAGATTCAACAGAAAGTGCTGGAGTAAAAGGAGCATACTGTACCACGGCGCTGCCACAACACTAGCTACTGCCTTCAAGGTGTTTTACAGTCAGTCGACGGTTTTAAACCATCAAGAATCTGGCAGAGCTATTGATAATATCCTCTTTATGCCACATTGTAGCTAAAATTCCTCTAACCTTAAACATGAAAACTGTTTCCAGATACATCAGAACTTCTGCTATTATTATTTGCTAAAACAATCACCTCTTCTTTTACTATATCTTCTTAAACAGTTCTGCCTTTGCCATATTCTAACTTACAATGTAACAAAACTGTTGAGCATTTTATCTGGTTTATATAATGAAACTAAAAACGCATTTGATTGGTCGCATGTGGTGTGCCTGTGACTGGGTCTTATTTGCATTCGCCTTCTATTCGGCGCTATGAATTATTTTGAGACTGCAGCAGTAATTGAAAGTAAAATTTAGCAATGTGGATGAAAATGTGGATGAAATCCTTGTAATAGTAGTTTTGTTTAACAAATAAAATGGTTCTTGTGTAAGAAAAAACTCTGGATTTTTTTTACCAATTAAATATTTTTTTTAATTGAATCTGTATGAAAAGTTGGTCAAAAACCCAGATTACCAGATGGGATTTTTTTTTTTTTTTTATAAATACTCACATGACAAACTCTTGTTCGTCTTCAGCTTGAAAGTGATATGTCCGGTTATCTGCAGAGACCACAGACCAGGATGTCAAGCATGTAAATCCAATGTTTTGCATTTCATAACACAATGAGCAGCAGTCACAAGTTAAACCGTCTAGAAATGTCATAAACTCAGAGAGAAAACGGTTTGCACACATTCATTTTTCAAGCATTTTCAACAAAACAGAGAGATAATAAATAATGTTCTTGAACAGCTAATGAATATTCAAAATGTTTATTTTCAGTAAAAAAAAATAAAAACACCCAAAGTGCTTGTTTTATTGTCTATCAATGAAAAAGTTAAAATTTACAGTTCAAAAGCATGCAGCTTGTCTCAAACTATAATTGAATCCTAAAACTAATAATATTTGGGTTAATAATAAACATAAGAATCTATTAACCATTTGAGTTACTGTTTAACAAAGTCTTTAGGTTTTTTTTTATTACTTTACAATTAAATATTTATAATTTCAAAGAGAACGGAAGCGTGAAGAAACTTATTTCACTATGAAAACAATAAATCACACATTTCTTTCTTGAAATAGCAATGCCAGTAAATTTTTTAAACAAATAATTATCCGGAGGTTAAAATAAATACAATTTTTGTTTAAAAAAAAAAAAACGTTTTGTATGCAAGAACTCTGCACATTTCTGAACGGTTCAGGTAAGCAGAAAAATGTATACATTTTGCTGCGTTACTGTTTAACAAAGAATGCTTTTTGGCTTTTTTAAAGATTATTTTATGATTATAAATATTTATAATTTCAAAGAGCACTGCAGGGTGAAGAATTTTCTTCATTAATAACAATGAAATCAATAAATCAGATGGTCATTTCTTTAAAAAGAAATGCCAGTTAAATTTTTCAAACTAATATTTATCCAGAATTTAAATACTTTGCATATTTCTAAACAGTTCAGGTAAGCAGAAAAATGTAAGATTTTTTAAAACTTACGAGAAATTAGATCGAAGCATTTCCTGTCCTCAGAGCTCGGCTTCACCTGGCAGGTGAGCAGGTTGAGTTTGACAGGCTGCCTGTTGGACTGAAAATATAAAGAGAGTGAGGTTTATCCAATGGACTGAACACATTATTAATTAATATTTTATAAGTTTTGTTTTTTCTAGTGCTTCTTGTTCAAGTGAGTGCAATGATCCAACATGTAAAAATGAGAAATACTACTGCAGACTGCACCTGAAAAACACCATCAACTGTATTACAATAAAGAGAATTACTTGTTTTCTCCAAACAAAAAAACAATATAAAAGATGAAACGTTTTATCTAAATTATTTGCATATTTGTTGCAAACATGCTTAAACTCCTCTTGTAGCCTTTTGAGGAGTATCTTTGCAATTTTAGCTTCGAATTATTTATAAAACTGAAGCCTGGCTTCCCAAGTAAGGACCTGGACTTGACCATTCAGTAAAAACACACCTAGTTGGCACAAGCGCAGCGATCATCGTGTCCTGCCAGCGTCCTGGCAGAGGACAGACCGGGGCACGTGCTAATGAAATGCTAACAGGCTGAGATAAGCCTTGCAGCCAAGCTGGCCTGCTGTCAACTGAAGTCACCAAGAGTTCAGATGAAGAAGAAGAAATAGAGAGGTGGCAAACTGCTGTCACATTAAGATAAATGATAAGTTTAATATGTTAACCTCAAGTGGGCTTCAGGAAATGTAAACATTTAGTCAAACTGTGCAACAGACCAACACATAACATCCATCCATCCATCCATTTTCTGTTCACCCTTGTCCCTAATGGGGTCGGGAGGGTTGCTGGTGCCCATCTCCAGCTACGTTCCGGGCGAGAGGCGGGGTACACCCCGGACAGGTCGCCAGTCTGTCGCAGGGCACCAACACATAACAGGTTTTTAAAAATTCTTTTTAGGTCATTTCTTCTTTTGGACATGTAGCACAAATAGAGAGGTGCGAGACAACAGCTGTAGAAAAAAAATTACATCTTTGTCTTCTATGTGAAGAATCATTAGAATCATTATACAAAGATGAATCTAACCCCTTCATGCTGTGTTACAGCTGCTAAACAATCCAAGCTTAACAGAACCAACAAGTCAATTCAACACTGAAACTAACAATGCAAACTAATTATAACGCGCAGATGAAATGTAGCATCTGGTATCAAAGTGCAACTTTCATATGATGGCAGCAGAATGTCAGAATAAAATCAATTATAAACTCGTTTTCATTTTAAAAAAAAAACCCAAAACAAATAATGTTGATATATCTCAATGAATGCACAGACTATGGTAATAATAGCAGATTTAGTGGCTGCAGTTATCTGTGTGTAAATGTTCAACAAGACAACTCTTTCCAATATTTAGTCATTTTGTTTAACATAAGAACATTTCAGGAGGTATTATTGTCTCACTGGAACCTACATTTTTTCAACATTTAATGAAGGGAAACAAATGACAGTTTTTTTCACTCTTTTGGCTTTTAGCTAAGTGTTAGCTATGTTTTCTCCCATCTTTGGCTACAATGACTAGGTTTCTCCTGTTCCTAGCAATGTTATATAGGTTTTGTTTCACTGTTAGTTAAGTTTGCTCAAGTTCTTCTTGGTTTTGGTATGTCGAATTGATTTTTCAAACCCATTAACAAGGCTAATGAGGTTAGCTAGGTTTCCTCCTGCTGTTAGTTAAGTCTCCTCCTGCTATTAGCTAGGTTGCCTCCTGCTGTTAGCTAGATTTCCTCCTGCTGTTAGCTAGATTTCCTCCTGCTGTTAGCTAGGTTTCCTCCTGCAGTTAGCTAGATTCCCTCCTGCTGTTAACTGGGTTTCTCCTGCTGTTAGCTAGGTTTCCTCCTGCTGTTAGCTAGATTCCCTCCTGCTGTTAACTAGGTTTTCTCCTGCTGTTAGCTGGGTTTCCTCCTGCTGTTAGCTAGATTTCCTCCTGCTGTTAGCTAGGTTTCCTCCTGCTGTTAGTTAAGTCTCCTCCTGCTATTAGCTAGGTTGCCTCCTGCTGTTAGCTAGATTTCCTCCTGCTGTTAGCTAGATTTCCTCCTGCTGTTAGCTAGGTTTCCTCCTGCTGTTAGCTAGATTCCCTCCTGCTGTTAACTAGGTTTTCTCCTGCTGTTAGCTGGGTTTCCTCCTGCTGTTAGCTAGATTTCCTCCTGCTGTTAGCTAGGTTTCCTCCTGCAGTTAGCTAGATTCCCTCCTGCTGTTAACTGGGTTTCTCCTGCTGTTAGCTAGGTTTCCTCCTGCTGTTAGCTAGATTCCCTCCTGCTGTTAACTAGGTTTTCTCCTGCTGTTAGCTAGGTTTCCTCCTGCTGTTAGCTAGATTTCCTCCTGCTGTTAGCTAGGTTTCCTCCTGCTGTTAGCTAGATTCCCTCCTGCTGTTAGCTAGGTTTCCTCCTGCTGTTAGTTAAGTCTCCTCCTGCTATTAGCTAGGTTGCCTCCTGCTGTTAGCTAGATTTCCTCCTGCAGTTAACTGGGTTTCTCCTGCTGTTAGCTAGGTTGCCTCCTGCTGTTAGCTAGATTTCCTCCTGCTGTTAGCTAGGTTTCCTCCTGCTGTTAGCTAGATTCCCTCCTGCTGTTGACTAGGTTTTCTCCTGCTTTTAGCTAGGTTAGGGATGCTTCTCTTTGCTGTTGCATAGATTCCCCAGATGTTTCCCTGCTGCTAGCTGTGATAGCAGGTTTCAACTGTGCTTATTTGTTGTATTTCTTTAGTCACTGGAACTTGCTGATTAAAAGGCAGACAATTTAAGGCAGGAAACAAATTCTGTAAAAGGTGATAAAATTTAAAAAATGCTAAATGTGTGAACCAGCACTACAGGAGTTGCTGCTGCTAGAAAATAAACATGCAAATTAAAATCTGTAAAACTTTTTATGATTCAGTTCCTTGCAGCCACAAGGAACTGAATTATAATTGTTGAAGGTTATTTTAATAACAATACTGAAATGTCAAATGTGTGATTCATGCTGATGTTAGTGTGAGGCATAGCGAAAATTTATTAATGTTTTTAAACTCTTTCACAAAGGGTTGCAGGGAACAGAGTTAGGAAAACAAAACAGTGCATACTGTTACTGTAATTTATAAATTACTCTTTTTCAATAAAAATCTTTTTCACCACTTGAAATAAAGTCATTCACAGAACCAAATTATTTAAAATAACCAAACTAGATGTTAGTTATTTTAACATCCTGAGTGAATTTTATTTTAAGAAGCCACTCAGGACAGTGTGAATTAATTTAACCCCTCTTGTGATTTAATTTATTTTAATACTTTTGCAAAAAATAAATAATAAATAAATAAATATTCCCCTGCATCCTAAATGGAAGAGGAAAAACCAGGCTGATCTGCACAAAAGTGAGGCCGGCGCTCAAGTTGTGCCAGCTTAAACAGTACGCACACACTCCATCAGGGATGAGTCACCGCGGCGCAGCAGGCAGCAGGAGGAGGGGCACCGATGGGAGGGGGGGCAGGAAGAGGGGCAGTTTCCATGGCAACCTATCTATGTCAATCCGACTCTGCCAGCCTCCAGATTGGAAAAGCCCAACACACCCTCTCCCTGCACAATGTTCTGCTTTTGATCCGCACAGTCACTCCTGAGGGGTTAGAAGAGTTCATACGTCTGCGTTCGGGTGTGTGTGTGTACTCACTGTGGCATGAGAGATGGTGAGGATGCCTCCCTTCACCGAGCACTGCCTCCTCTGCCACACCTTCCTCAGCCTGAGAGAGGATGTCCCATTAAGAGAGGGTTGTCATTCGCCGTCTGTCCGTTAAATTTTAATGGTGCGAGCACAACGGCGTTCGCAGCTTACCCGTCACTCTTCTTCAGCAGGTAGCCTTTCTTCTCACTACCAAACTCTTTGTTTCCCTGCAGCTGGTGCATGCTGTAGCCACCCTGCTTACTCTGCGAGTCCTGTGGTGAGCCATGCAAAACATATCCACGAGATTGAAGTGTAAATGTAAACACTTTTAGGAAATTATTTTTGATGAAAACATGCAATGATGACCCAGACATACTATAGACACGTTGCATGTTTTTGTTTATATCTGGAAATTTTGCGCTGGAGGTTGGTAGAACCATTATGTTGACAAAATGAAATCTGGAGATGTAGGTATTGTCAATTTACTACAGCAAAGGGAAAAACAATGCAGAAAACTGAACAACTCAAAGTTACTCGTGTTCTTCTTTATGCCTGCTCTTTGCTAGCTGCGCTACACACAGACCCGTTGCCACAGCAACTGACTCACAACAGCTCAAATAGTGTGTCAGGATTCAACACCAAAAAGTTAAGTCAAACAGTCAGGCAGTCAGTCAAAGCACAGTACTATTACTCCTCGACACTCCTGACTTCGGTAGCCGTAATGCAACTAAAACCGAGCACCAGGAACCACACAAAGTTGCTAAAACATCAATAAGCACAACCAGAATTAATCCATATTAATTCACGAGAGGGGGCTGTTTTACTACAGAACAATAAATAAGGCGCCCTGCCGTGTTTTGATAAAATGAAAGACTTTTAAGTGTGCCTTATAGTCCAGAACATACAGTAATAAGTGATCATCTGAACACAGCAGTGGTTGATTAGCTAATTTAAACACCTGCGCTACTGATGATCTGTCAGAGTTGGTGTGTAGGTCACCTTGGTTTTGTTTCTGCTGTACCAAAACACCAGATTCCACAACATATTTACATGCTAAGTTGTCAAAATCAAGCTAGCATAACTGACCTACGTACTTCCCCATTGCTATTTTTTAAGCTGTTAAATATGATACCCTTGACACTTATCTAAACAATTAGCAGCAAAGCACTGCATCCTTTTTTTTTTTTAAATCACACGTACATGTACCAATGCTAGTCATAGTCGGCAAATGTGACGTCACGCTGCAACGTGTCTATAACACTTCAGTGGAAGGACTTTTAGAGGAAAACATTTTTAAAAAGCTGCATGTAAACAGCATGCTCTGCAACACCCCTGCACAGTCAAACCACAGCATGCTCAGACTTACTCTTCTAGACTTGATTCCAGACAAGCAGAAAGCAGTAAAAAGGAGGAGATAGAAGGGAGAGGGGTGAAAAATCTGGCTCAAGTGAAGGTAGTGACTGTGAAGAAGTGCACTCTTTGGCTAAAGCTTAAAAACTTACAGAAGGTGTGATTCAAGCAACTGTTTATACATGATTTCGTGCGTTTGAGTGGATCAAATGTGTAGAAACAGGCAGTGTTGTTAGTTTTTATGTGAAAGTGTGACAGTGAGGCCCTAAACTGGGCACCAGTGTGGTGCAGCGCTGGGCACTCGCAGGGCAGAGTGAGAGGAAGCGTGTGGTGAGACCAAAGGCTCAATCAGAGCAGCTGTGGCTGCTTTTAAAGCCGGTCTGCTCACAGTTTGGGTTAAATTTGGCCCCAACGGTCCAGAGGTGACGTGCATACCTCTTTCTGGTCCAACTGGAGGGAGGACTTGATCAGATCCCGCAAAGCAGTCAGCTGCTTCTTTTCCTCGTCCTGAGTTTGCTTTATCTGATGACAGAAAACACTTAAATTAGAACATTTAGTTATAGGATTCACTAACAAAGCAAGACAACTTTATTTGAAGGGGTGAGCATAAGACTGACATGACTCATTCAATAAATAATTAGATTTTTAATGCAAAGTTGCATTAAATGTCCATTAAAAATGTCAACTTTGCATTAAAAGAATCATTAATTATCAAATAGCACTTCATGACAGCAGTCATTAATATTCATGACAGTTTTATGTCAGTCTTATGCACACCCCTTCAAATAAAGTGTTACGGAAAAGCTAAACTAAATAAAATAAGAAAATAAATGCATAAAATAAGAAAACAGGACAAATTAAAGTAACTTAAGAAAAAAAACCCAGATAAAAACAATAAACACTGGAGTTGAAACAAGTAACTGGACTAATCGATTGATCAAATAATTAACTAATTTAGTAATCGAATAATCATTAACTGAGAAACAGACAACAGACCTAGAGCAGTAATTAAGCCAAAACTGTACAAAAATATATGCATTTTACATATAAGATAAGAACTTTCTCTTGTCTATAAATCTGTTTTTTCCAGAACTCCTTAAGTGGCAGTTTTAGCTTCGCTTGGTTTAAATTCCTTTAAAAATCTCCTATTAAGTACTTTCCTCAGTTCATTTATTAATTAGTTAATTGAAAAACGTATTATCAGATTAAATTTTAACTGTATTGATGTTAAATGAAGCAGAAACGGCTGAGTTTTTCACATGTTGCTGCAGATTTGTCCTTTACTATGATGAAGCACTCACTAAAATATTACTGGATCTTAGGCAATAAAATGTTAAGAAAGGAAAAACGTCTGGGCCTCCCTTCTGAAGCTGCTACCCCCGCGACCCGACCTCGGATAAGCGGAAGAAGATGGATGGATGGAGGAAAAAAGGCTTATCTGGTTAAATAAAAAATCTGGAGAATTTGATAATTTTCCATCCGATTATTCAATTAATTGTCAGAATAGATGATAGATTACTTGATTAATAAAATAATCATTAGCTGCAGCCCCAATAAGTACAAAAAAGTAAGGTTATTTAAATAAAACTACATTAAAATGAATAGAAATAGAACAAAATAAGTAAATGAATAACCCAAAATTGAATTAAATACTAACAATGAGACCTTACATGATGGAAACAAACAAATAATTACGTTGTAGAGATCAGCAGCCAGCTTCTCGATGTACTGCTTCAGCTTATCTGCTGTCTTCAAGCCATCTTGGAAGAAACTTTACAGAAATATAAGAAGATCACAACTTTTAGACACTGATCATTCATTAATGCAACAGCTAGCGTAACATTGTGATCCTTTTGGTTCTTCCATTTCTGCTCGCAGGCAGAAACGGCTGCAGTTTGTGTTGAACATCATGCTCAGCTCGCTCTCACTCTTTGGCACCTTTTGGCTTCTGGCGCTGAAATCAGATCTGGTTTCGACCCTTCTCTGCAGATTTGCAGAGGCGTTTAGCACGCTCTGAAATCCATTACAGATCTGTCAGCAGTACACACCTCGATGAAGTTCTGCAGCAGCAAATCACCACTAATGACTGCAACCCCTCCCTCTGCTTGGAACGAACATCTCCCTTCCTCTTCCCATTACTTTTTCTGCCACTTCTCGTTCGTTCGGCTCGTTTTCTCTCAATCACTGCACTGATGAGCCTACATCTTTGCTCCCACTCCACGCAGCTTAGCTTGCAAAGTGCAACCGAGCCGTACTTGACAGCTGCTCTGTCATTGCAGCCTTAGATTTACCACTTCTGTTGCATAAATGAAGTTCCTGCTTAAATTTATTGAAGCAAACTAGTGGTGGGAATTTATCGTATTGTTTATCATTTATTGTGATAATAAATAAACTCTCCAAAATTGCTCGTGTTGCCGTTTTACAATTTTTTCTAATGTTTGTTCAATGAAGGCATCAATAAATGTCAGAAAATATGATTAAATGAAGTTACTGTGTCACACTTCTAGTGTCCTAAAGAAATGTATTACACATCGACAGGGTTGCACCAATAAGTTGCCTCAGATTTCCTTAATTTTGGGAGCTCACTGATAGGTTGATACTTGACTTTCTTGCAGTATTTAGCAGCATTTCAGACAAAAACAAACAACTGTATCGGCCAAAATTAAAATCGGTAGGTCAGAAAACTGCAATCGGTGCACCATTTTTCAACAGCAGTATTTGCATTTGTGACTAAAAAATAAGTAATAAATAGCTCTTATCATCACTTTTATCATGATAAATCTGTCATAATAAAACTTTAAGACCATATTGCCCTCTGCGAGTGCAAACAGGGCAATTTTACTTTCTTCTCAAGCTTTGACCACTTTCCTCAGCTCTCAGTCTGCTGTCCTAACGCTCCTAATCCATCATCCCTGCAGCCTTTCTATCCGTCAAGGCCCAGGTTGAACAGACAAGCAGGGAAGTGCATTGTTTTCTCCTGGTGTTATGACAGGACATACTGTAGCAACCCTGGACGAAAATCTGTCATTCTGTCATGGGTTGCTGCGAGCTGCAGCTCTGGAAAGAGGAGCACCCACTTTATTTACCCACCAAACCCCCTCGGCTGTCACAGCGTATCTATCTGACGACCTGCAAAGATTTATGAGCGGACTCAAGATCTGGGAGCAACACCAGACAAAACTGAAAAGAATGGGAGAGCTACCGCCTTCTTTCTTTTCTAGGGTGTGAAATATGACTTAATGGGTGAAAAGCAAAAGAAAAACAGTAGCAGCAGGCTACACATTTGGGTTAGGGGGATTATGGAGGTACTTACTTGCACTGTGCGTGGTAATACTTAATCAGGTTTTGCAGGAGGTCCACTCCTTTCTTGGTTTTGATCTCGTTTACTTTGATCAGGTACTGGAAGAAAAGCAGAAAAGCAGAGTTTAAATTCAGGGCATTTGAAAAGCTTTCCAAGTCTGAATAGGAAGATTCATGTCATGAGTGCTTAGAGTTATGATTCTTGAGTCTAGGGCTACAACTAATGGTTATTTTGTAATAAATTATTCTGACTATTAACGGATTTTAAAATTTTTATTTAACCACTGGAGCTTTTTTATACATATCTAAATTCAAAATGTATATATACTTTTGTACAATTTTGGCTGAACTACTGTCATTCTTTCACAAAATAAACTTTTTTAGAGTCTGCATATCTGATTAATTACTCAATTCATTGATAATTATTTCAATTATTATTAATCGTTTCAGCCCTACTTGTGTCAGAGTTTAGACAGAGTATTTACACGCCTCAAACTCAACCACAGTTTGTCTAGTTACAACTACAAACTGTAAATATTTTATAAAGATGCTACAACCCCAGCTTTAATGTACTTTATGTGACAAATCAGCACAAATTGGTGTGTTATTGTGGAATGGAAGGAAAATTGTACAATATATTTTTTTAAATATTTGAAAGAAAAGAAACAGAAAGAATGTGGCATGCATTGATATTCAATTCAAAGTCTAAACCTAAATTCAGGTGAGAATCTGTGGCAAGAGTATCCAGTCTGCCTGAGTTTGGGTCCATTTTAAAATGGAAATATTAGCTGCTAAAGCCGACAAAAAACAAAACAAAAAGACTTGCAGCTGTAATATCAGGAAAAGGTGGGTCTGAAAAGCATAGACTCAGAGAAAAATAACACTTTTTGGTGTTTATTTTGAAATAATTTTGAAAGCCATGGGTCACTTTTCTTCTACTTCACAAATTATGCACGAACATGTGTTGAATCATCACAAGAAATACATTGAAGCTGATAAGAAGTGAACAAATGCTTTGCTGACAATGTTCAAGTAAGGATCAGGGTAATGAAGTGAAACTTGAATTTAACAGAAAATAGTTTTGTATCTTAAAAGGTTAGGATTTTTAAAGAAGATTCTTCATAGGAACTTTGAGGCTGTCTGAGGATTCAAGACAAATGTTTTCAGACAGCGTCCCCACCAAACAAACAAATGAAATTTAATCTACTGATAATCCCACAGAGAGCCAATCCACACAGATTTAAGAGTCAGCGAGAAGCTAAAGACCAATTCTAACCCAGAAGAGCTTCGTCTCTTCAACGAAGCTCTGCGCCGCTACATCGTATGTTGATGCATGTGAGTTCCCACACGCATGAGTAAACATGTGCAAAAGTGTGCAAGCATGCATGTGCCGTCCCTTTGTCTGCCTGACGGCGCTCGACGGCTGGCAGATTATCCACATTTTTTTGTTTGAAGCGCGAGTGGGTTCGGCGTGATTGGAGAGCGTCGCCGCATGTTTGTGAATCCCTTTTGTGTGAATGAGCGACGACATTCACGCTGCTGCAGAATATAATGCAGCCTGCTGAGCCCTGACTTTCCTCACTCCTCTGCTGGCAGCGTGGGACGAAAAAAGAAAAGGGTGAGAGTGAGAGCATCGTGTAATCTGGTGATTGAGTAACGTGGAGAGAGTGTGAGAGAGCCAGAGTGCAGGCAGTGGAGAGAAATGAGGTTAAGTGGGATGAACAGATTGTAACACTGACTGTAGCATTCTCACAACAACAACAACAGCATCACAACGAGATTTCCACCATTAATGACTGCTAATTTAGGGAAATGTCTGGGATTTATTGGCTAAAATTTCTCCACATTTACAAAAAAATATAGTCAAATATCACAACCAGAACTGTGTGAAAAAACATCTGATGATTAAAGATTAAATTAATAGGAAACCAATTAGAAAAATGTTCAAATGGTTTTTGGTTGTTGTGTTTTATTTTTGACACATAATAAGATATACAAAGTGTTGTTTACAAAATTAAAATTTATTGGTCTTTGAGCGGACAAAAGTGCATTAATGTGCCAACAACAATATTATCGTTTATCACAATTTGTTATTGCCCACTAAGCTATGCCTACTATGTGCATGGTCAGTTAATCAATAATAATCGAGCTATGAATACGCTTAATTAAAGCATTCATTTTGGATGTTTTTGTTTTTATTTATGAAGAATGCATGGAAATAAATGGCAACATTCAAATCAGTGAACGTCACTGGTAAAAATGTGTAACATAGACCATTCAAAATAAACATTTTACTGCATCATTTTAACAAAAATGTTGTTAAAATTCAACCTCTTGTTTGAATATTTATTCACAGAAACAAAAGTCAATAAATGACTTGTGCTACATAATTCCTAGACAAATAATTGTTCCTAAACCAGCTTATTCTTGCAGGTTTGCGGCAGGAGTCTGGTGCCCATCTGCAGATGGCGACACACAGGACACACACTCACACCCAAAAGCATTTTAGAATATTTAATTAAGCTAACAGTCATGATTTTGGACTGTGGGAGGAAAAGAAAACCCATACATGGATTGGGAAAAAATGGGAAATCCATGCAGAAAGAAACTCAGATGGAGATTTGAACCCAGAGTGCTACCGTGCAAAACAAAAGAAAACCTTTATCAGAAACTTTATAAGAGATTGAAAAGGTAAAAGTGATAAAGAACCCAACTAATGTTTTTAAATATAGAGTAGATGTAATAACATGAACGCTCATGAAGGTTTACAACAGAACATCACTAAAAGAAACACTAATATTATTTTAGATCTATTCTTTTGTCATAGGTTGGAAATTATGTGAATCATTTACGTAGGTGGTATAAAATAAAAAGAACCTCATTCACTATTAAGTACGGTGGAGGATCTGTAATACTGTGGGACTATTGTGAACTGCATCTATTTATTTTTTTATTTCAAAACCATGCCACTGCAGTAAAATAAGGATTTATTTCAATATTCTTAATCAAATAGCCAAACACATCCTACTGCTCAGAAATGCTTCAAGCAGAGCCAGTTTAAATTTGTCTGTCAGAGAATGAAAAAGAAATTTAAAACCAAATGTGGAACCGAGGAAACCAACGAAAGAGGAAGATGGTGATAATGATGTGTGCTACAACTCGTTATTGGCATGCTGCTGCAACCGGAGGCGGCTGCTAAGGTGTAAAACACAGACGCTGACGAGTTTCTAGAGCTGCTTTATTATCAATTCATGGATCAAAAATGGCAACAACCAACGCACAGGAGTCTGTGTTGATCTTGCAAAAACAAACAGGAAGTCTTTCAGCTGAGCTGCTGTTTGACTTTTAGGCAACATTTTCAATCTCCTGATAAATTCTCACATTTCCAAAATTTCAGTTTGTAGCGACAAGAACGAAAGAATGTCCTCTGGAAACCAGCAGAGATGGATACTTTAAAGCAATTGGTAGCGAGACTAAAACTAAAAATGTCTCAATATCACAAGTTGACACCAACAATGCTCTTTAACTCGCAGACATGTTTTAGCAAGTCTGTTAGTGGAGTAAAAGGTGTCAGATAAATTTAAATTCATGGTGTGTGACGAGACTAGCACTGTGCACGTAACTGTTAATCTAGAAGATGATGTAAGATCAGAGCATCCTGCAGGGGGATGAGGCAGAATGAGCAGTCACTGACCCGTAAGAGTCTAAAACATGCTGTACTGTCTTCAAAATGCACAAAGACATGTAGAGTCCACTTCTAGTCTGACTTTTAATGATGTTTTAGAAAATGCATTGCAGATCCCACTTAGAAAACTATTGATATTCCATGTGCTGTCCATTGTAAAAAGTGTAAAAGAAACCTCACTTAGGAGCTGTTTTGTGTTTAGAGTTACTGGAAAATATTACTGATAATCAGATTTGACAGAGCCGAGCCTTCGAGCTCTCAAGCCAAAGTCTCTGACCCGCTGAAGAAATATGGGTACAATGAAATGAGGAGAGGGCGGGTCAGTTGGACTTTGTACAAAATTTAATCCAGAAAACCCAAAAAGCAATGCGACCCACATTATGTAATCTGAGAAAAAGAAAAGATCCTAGCAGGATAAAACGGCAAGCGAGGCGTAGGCGTCACCGCCCACAACCAGAGAGGATTTTGGCCAAACGGAGAGAGAGAGCTCTAACAGTTTGTTCTGATTCTTCTGGGCACAAACACAGAGCTCACATTTGTTTTACGCTTTATTCTCGCTGCCAGGTTTCTTAAAAGTTTGGCCATTGTGAAACAGAGTGACTTCATTTGAAGCTTACAGGATTAAGAGGAAGTCTGAAAACTCTTGGAAAGCAGAAGTTGGTTTTTTAGCACAATTAGTGTGCCAGCATATCATGACCTACAGCAGGTACTGATCAATCATTTATCATCTCATGAACATTATTCAAATGATGTGTAAATGCTGGGCAATTAAACAGCATTTCTTCCGTTTGTCACACCTTAATGTTTAAGATAACCTAACACATTGCAATGTCACACAAAGTTAAACTGAGGAAACACATCAAGCTGAATTAATAAAAAAATATAAATATATGTATTACACTGAGATGTAATATGAAAATATATTTTAAAATATTTCTTAAAATTGTTGCCATGTCCTGACTGTATAAAAATCAAACTTCTCTGCCTCCTTCCTGTGGTCCTACTGCAATCTGCAGGAATATACAGCTCAGTCAGAAACAACCAATCAGAGCCAGAACTGATTGTAACTGCCTTGGTCCTGAAATGTAAACTCGATTGATTAATTGACATCGGGGAAATGCAAGCTTACATCTTTCCTCCCATTATCCCTATTCGGTTTAAGAGAAGTGTCAAATTACTCACCTCGCACATCTGCAGCTGGAACAAGCGCCTCTCCTTCTCCATCTCCTCTGCAATCTCAGCCCCGGTGATTTCAGTGCGGATCATCCCGTGCTGCTTGGCGTGCTCCCGCTTCTCCTTCTCTATCTTTGTACTGCAGGGAAACAGAATCGGGTGTTTCCAACTAGTAACAATGAGATATCTGGTACAGCTCACCATCGTCTACTTACAACTTAGCCTCGTAGTCCTTCCATGCTTTGTCAAAAGGCTTCTTTAAGTCCTGCAGAGATAAAGGAGAAGATCCAGTCAAGTCCTAAGAGGTCAGTTTGAGGACAGAGATATTTGTGGAGTTGGGCCCAACGATCGGCTCGTGATTCACGCCATGAATGCCCAGTAAGGATCACGCCCCTTCTTGAACCTCCAACACGAGGAGTTCATGACCCAGTTACTCTCCTCATGCACCACACAAAGGCAGTGTTTATGTCTGCCAGATTTACAGTTTCAAAGGAGAATTCCTCTCCTTACTCGCCCCTAACGCTCTTAAGCACAGGCATGGGGGATTTGGAGATGGATAGACTTGCTGACTCCCACAAGAGTCCAGTAGGACAGAGTTGGGAAGACTAAACAAAGTGATGGTAAATCTTACCCCTTTCACGCCTTTCAAATCCCCCTTGAGCAGCGAGTCCAGGGTGAAGATCACATTGTGGCTGAGGCTCTGTAGCTGTTTAAACAAAGCAAGAAAAACATAGTTAATGTGTCACAACAGACTGTCAGAAGAAAATGTTTGATAAATTCTCTGGAAGACAAAAAACAACAATGACTCAATCTAGTAAACAGACTGATTTGCCAGGATGTGATAAATTATTAGGCACAGTAATTTAATTTGCATCACAGATACATCAAAATGAAGACGTAATGCTTAAAACAGTGTAGCAACTTTTCACTTATTCACAGACTAATCTGCAGTCGACGGACGAGGTTGTGTGAAACGTTTACTCCTCTTAACCGGAGAGCTCAGCAGAGACGTTAAAAAACAACGAGCTACAAAACAAAACAAAACTAAAATGAGTCAAAAATTGCCAAAGACGCCAGATGGATGATTCAGCCCACCCACACACACAAACTTAAGAAACTAGTCATTTGCTGGGCTGAGTGAAGGTTCATGACCGTTTCAGCTGTGAGGTGGCAACATGCAGACAGACTTCAGATACATTTTACATAATTAAGGATAAAAAAAACTTGGACATCAAGCTCTATTTATTTATTTTTGGTAAGAATTTGGGAAGGGATTTTAACATGCTAAAAATTTCAACACAATTACTCGGATTTTTCCCAAGTCGGAACCTTTGTATTTGCATGTTTCTGGTACAGCCGCAAATCTGACGCACAAGCAACCCCTCAAACAGCAAAGGACGACAAAGCCGCTTCTCTTGGCTTTACATGAATTTTTGCTTTAAAAAATGACCTGATGGGACACTGGAAAAGACCATTATTGTGTGTAAATTGTGCCAAAAGAAGTTAGCTGTTACCTTAGCATTAGCATCTCAATGCTAAACATGTTGCAGCAAATACAGTCACCCCCAAGGCTAATGTTAATATTTTAAAGTAGTAACATGAATGAAACACTGAAATACTTGAAAGATGGACATGTATATTAGCACTTTGCACCAATCTAATGGTTGAATAACCTAAATAAAAGATTAAAAACATTAAGTATATTTGTTGTTGAGCTTATACGTCTATTTATTCAACAATTCAGCAGAAAAAAAATTATTTTGAGAAAATTCTCAACATTTGTATTGAATTTTTGTTTATTGACTCTTAAGAATTTGTCAAGTTGTTAGACATTTATATTCATGCTCTTATTTTGAAGTTCTGTCCATTTTCCTTCCCCCAATAACTTTATTTAAACATACAGAAACAAAATAAAAGGCTTACAGTAGAGAGCAAAGCATAAACAAAGATATTGTAGAACATATAAATTATAATGTTGAAATTAAATTGGTGCTCTACAGTCGTAGTCTCTCCAGGGCGGATATATTATTAAGTGAAGATAGCACTTTGGGATTAACTTCCACTGAATATCGTGTTGGTTTAGTGCACTACTGTTAGTAAAGCTAACGTTTTAGTTAGGGTGTGCACCACTGTCCTTTCTGTAAATTAATACAGGCTGTTCTTTTTATTTGAGGATGCAGATTTGAGCAGAGATGGCCAAGAGTGCTTATGCAAAAAATATTTCCTACAAGACAAACAGCAATGACCCTGAATTAAAACTAAAGGAAAGACTAGAAAGATTCTAAAATATGCAAAATATGGGATTTGTTTGCATCAGCGATTCTTCAAAATCGCTTCAGTTTTTGACATGCTTATACCAAGTGTCTAGACTAGAAAGGCTTGATTCGTCCTGTTGCCACAGCTTGGCTCAGCAGTTCCAGCTATGAGGATCAGCAAGGTCATTTACAAGACTACTAAGCATTTAAGTCCCTGTTGTTAGCCAAGTCCACATTGATACTAAGGGAAGTAAACAAGGCCTAATGGGCACTAATGTGCTCCTTAAGTGCCTGTCTTGCATATGGCCAACATCTAAATCAATCCTTCACTGACCGGCTGCTGGCGAGCTCTTCCAGCTCCTTTTGTTAACTGTCACAAATGCTTTTTGCTTCCAAACACGCAATTCTCAGAGAGAAGACGCATTAAAACGGGTTAAATCAGTTTGTAAAATCCTGGGGACACATCCAGGACACACACTCTCAGCCGTCGATACTCATTTGTCGTACCAGCTGCCCTCAGGGTGCAGCTATCGAAGTCTGAAAACTCGATACACTGCTGCAGATAACAAGAGTCAAACTGAGAGGGCGACTGAGAGAGATCAGGTCACTTTTCCACTATATGCTGGCTGCGCAGACAGGGTTGTTTGATTTGTGTATGCACGGACACGCAACCCACTCAGCTGTTCCTGCTGCTGCCAAGAGTATTTATGTTGTCTAATCTCACTGTCAGCCACACGGGAAGGGAAGACCGGGATCTGGCTCTTCTTCCAGCAGGAATCACTCAGAGGGTTTAAACAGGACGCGTTACTTAACAGGAACTGTGGGAAATCCATGGCATGGAGATAAGAAGCCATCTGGGGCTACAAAAGTTTTCAGCTGTGCTTATTGTTTTTTTAAGAATATACTTCCACAGTGGCCTGGATTAATAGTTTTTCAGGATTTCTGAAGATCTGACTGGGTTTATAGTTTGGATGTTTCATCCAATTAATTCCTTTCTAGATATTTACCTGTCCATCACAGAATATTGTTCAATGTGTGCTTAAAAAGAAGGAATGTTGACAACTAGAGAACAAAAGAAGAAAACCAGATTAACTTTATCTAGGCCTGGACTGGTTCATCGGGCACACTGGGACAATTCTCGGTGGGGTGATCGCATGTATGGCAAACCTTTTTAACATAAACTCAGTTTCATCTGACTGTCTGTAAATACATTCCAGATGTCTAAAATGAGTTTTGATGAGACAAATTTACGATAGTTAGATATCCTAATTAACTAATATGTCATAAGGATTGCAATTAAAATAATACAACAGGAAGTGAACTAGGAGCTCCAAATTGTGGGGCAAAATTAATTTTGTTTATTTCTATACTGAAGATATTTTTAAACTAACTTTTCATCAATCGATCAGAGCTTATTTAAGTGAATGTTAAATAAGTCATAAGCCCATTTCAGATGTCTGGAATGTCAGTGAGGTGAAGCAGTTTTTTTAAATGGCTTGCCATAAATCAGGTCCACACTGGTAGCTATCGTTTTGTTTTGTTTTTGGAGACACAACCTGATGTAGCACTTAGTGGAAAGTAGAAAGAGCGAGGATAACATGGTGAAGGCTAGAATTAAAAAGAAGTAGCAAAAGATAACTTTCACTAAAATTAGTTCTCATTACTACCATCAAATGAGGACGATAAGTAAGGTAAACCATTCAATCAAGTCATCAGCAGGTTAAAGTTTTTAAAAGAATCAGAGATGTGAAAGAGGCCATAACACTGTCAATCCATCTCTATAACAAAGTACCTGAAGATCCTGATTAAATGCACTCTTTGTCAAGATGTTTTTCTGAGAAGAGTCATTCAGTCCAAAACATTTAGATAAGGCACAGAAAAACTTTACAAAAAACAAGACCGCTTTTAAACATGATAAGAAATATTCATGCATATGTAGGGCAGTCAGCTATTTCAGCTTGCAGGAGACCAACCAACAAGGTAGAAGCATTTGGAAAAACCTGGTTCTCTGACCCTAAATCATTGGCTTTACTGGGATGTCGACCAGTCGGACTCACCAGGTTCTTCAGCAGGGTCGACAGCTCCTTGGTGAGAGAGGAGAACTTGACAAAAGCTGTCCCCAGGTCAGGGTTGTCCCTACTGATGAAGTTGCTACCAAACTTATCCAGAGCCTGGGCATAGGTTTCTTCATTCTGAACATGATCTGTGTTGGGAAAAACAGCAAAGAAGAGGTTAAAAAGGAGTCATAAATGATCATAAAAGGTCAAGACCGGAAGGCCAGAGCTCTGAATATCATTAAAAAGTGTAAAATTCAAGATTTCTGCAATTTTTAATAAATTAAACCCGTTTTACAACACTCATGACTTAAGTTTAAAACCTACAAAAATGAATAAGCTTAATAATATAAGGTAGAAAACATAATTATTACTATTACTATTAAAGCAACTTAAAGAGAAAATGCTGCATTTTTCTGGAGGATTTGGAGGAGATGGTGGATGTCTGGGACTTGTAGTTTTATCACAGCATAAAAGAACATGACCAGTTCAACCAGAACCACAATAAAAGAACAAATGCAGAACAAATGACGGAAAGAATAGATATACACATTTCAGACGTAATTACTTCTGATTTACAATTTTATCTTTTTACATACTTAAGAATTTTTAAAAGTCTGGTATTGATCTGAAAATATTTCATTAAGGCTTCACCATTGAAAGATACACACAAAAATTCAAAAATGCTTGCAGACAAGGCCAGAGGTTTCAAGACGGATATTCTCTGGACTGATGAGAAAAACTGGAGCTGTTTGGATCAGTCAAATCAGCTCCATGTTGATAAAAAAAAAGCTATAAAAGAAAAATAATCCAATAACTTGAGTGATTGGATTATTTATAAACATGGATGTGGCTTGTTCTGGATAAGGACCCAAACACCCATGGAAAGATCTCTTGTTGGCAACGAATAATGCTATTAAATATTAAATTAATGGTGTCATTCTTTTGTCCAGGCAAGTTTAGTTTTTCTTTGAAATATTCAATTGAAGTAACAATCAAAAGTCTGATTTGGGTTGAATATGTGATAAAAAAAAAACTAAACTAAAAAAACCCTCCAAAAAACAATGAATTTTAAATAATTTCAGAAATTGTTGTTATTTTTGTGCCAGCAGATCTGCCTGGATATTTAATCACAGCAGCAGACACGCCTGGAATAAAAAAAGTGATTTAGCGGTAATAATAGCAGGAATACTCCATGGACCAGTGTTTTTCTCAAGAAGCCATCTTTTCATACAGCTCATGTCAGGGTTAGAAGATGTGTGGTCCTCCTGGCGAATCAAACGCTGCAGGAAAAGTCAGTCAAGCAGCAGAATCCATCTGTATTCATCGTTAACTTCCCAATGGAGAATGGCTGCTTACAAACTAAAATCCAAGCAAACAGGACTAATGTTTTACATAAGTTAAATAAACTACATTTAATCAAATTCCTAACTTCAAGTGTTCTATAGTCAATCTTGTTTGGAGGACAATAACGTTATGAATTACATTTGCAGAACCTTTTGAACAACCTTCCTCTAGTTTTTCCAGTGGTTTTTCCACTTTTCATCTCAAAGGGTTAAAGTGACCAAAGGATAAAGTTACTCCTTTCTTTGGAGAGCAAACAAACATCCCAAGCTGTCAAATTACAGGGTGGAAAGCTGCTTTCAATGATATTCAGTGGAAAATAACTGCAGATTCATGACACAGCACTGAGAAAAACTCAGGTGTTGATTTCTGGGACAGTCTGGACAAGAAAAGCACACAATACGCCATCTGTCCCACAAAAGGCGGCTTTCCAAGTACAAACAGGGATTTTCATGCCTACAAGAAGAAAATACATGGAATAAGTGAATAAAAGAACATGGACATTATAGGACACAAAGATTTCTCACCTTGACCTGAATTGTAGATTGCCTTCACTGATTTCTTCACCTTTTGTAGAGAAGTTCGATCCTGATCCAGTGCCTGGAGAAAAAAAAAAGAATTTAAACATCTCAGGGTGATTTCATGCTTTAGGATCGCCCAGCACAGTCAAATCAAAAGGCAGCAGATATTTTCCCGATAACAAACCAAATATTTGCTTAACAATCTAGAGCTATTAAGACAGAAAGGCCAAGTGACTAATGGAGCAGCGTTTTGCTGTTGAATTGGCAAAACCAAACAGGAGTTTTATCACCTCAAATTAGTAATCTTTATATCTTTGTTGTTTTAGCTGTTAAAGTACTGGTAATAAAATTGAAAGCAAACAGATATTGATTTTGTTGTTCACAAAAATACAACAAATTTAATCAGTTAAAATGGTTTAAATGTGACCCCTGAGCTGAGGAATCCATCAGTCCCCATAATGCTGCTGCATTCATGGGGAAAATGTCCTTTGGGTGCAAGAAGCAAGCAATGTGGCTGCAACTCAAGTCAGGAAAAATAAAACTTGGATCTTACAACTCACTTGTTCCAATCCGAAATCCTGAACCCTGATTGAAACTATAACAAGTTCAAATCTTAAATCAAGATAAATATAAGCTAGCCTAAAGGATTTGATTAAAATATTCACAGTCTCTTTTTCAGCTGCTCCTCTTATTTGTAACTTTTACTCAGATCCAGTTTTCATTTCCCTGAAAGGCTCTCAAAAAACACCCTTGTTTATTTAGGTACCATATCTGTCGTTCTGATTGTCGAGTGTTTTTCTGTTTCTTAGGAGTATGACATTGTGATAGAAGCATTTTGTGTCTTAAAAGGGACCAAATAAAGAGATTGAGGCCATTTATTAACTTGGCTAAATACAGTAAAGTCATTCAAGAAAGAATGATTTGTTTTTGTTTAAAAAATAATTATCTAAACTAAAAAAAAATCAACAGCAAACCATAAATATTTAGAAAATAGCATGCTATTTTTTAAGTAAACCAAACAAGTGAGGCTCTGTTTAAAATTCTATGATTTTTTTAAATGCATCTTTAAAGAGGATTAAAATTGTTGAAAATCTTTCAAAGGGTTTTAAATGGTTGTAATTTAGTAAGCAGCTGTAAAACATTGAGATTTTGTGTTTCTCACCTGGAGAAAACTGACAACAATGCTGCAGGCAGGCATCTAACTTCAAGATTAATCACCTGAAAGGGCAGCAAGAAGATCCCCTGTCAGACTGGACGCCATGATTCTGCATGGTGTCTATTAATCTGCTCACTCACTGCAGCTGAGATAATTGGGTGGCTTGTTATTCAACAGCAACAAATGTCTTCGTTACCCGTTTCTGCTCAAGGATTAAAAATGCAAGTGTGTAATGTTGGTTTTGCAGAATAATTTATTCTGACAGTGCAAATATCCACTAATTCGAACAACAGGGAATGAAACCAAAATGATGATAAACACATGCAGGAAGACCGCTACTGCAAGGTCAAGCTGTGGAGAACACACGCACACCGAGAGAGAAACACACAACAATGCCCTAATTAAATTTAACAACATAATTAAGTCGCCCTTGGCCTTCCTTGGACAGTTTTACACAGCTCTTCTCCAATTATGGCAGCAGTAGTTCACCACCGCAGGGCTCTTTCTGCCAGGACCGAGTCCTTTGATCCCTCGGCAAATGGAAACGGAGTTTGATGCCACATAAATCCTCCATTAGACCCGTTACATGACTACATGCTCCATGTCTTACACCCAAATATCCCTGAATATGTGTGAATAAATAATTATACACGTGGAGATGAACCAATCAGAATCCTACGGTTCATTTTAAGGGTATTTTCATACAGTCTGGTAGAGTCGGTTTGATCGGGGATCCAAACTGCAGCATTTGTTGCATTTTCAGAGGCTGCGGTTCACTTTCACACTGCACTGTGTTAAACGAGCCAAACTCTTTGAAAAACCTGTTCCCCTCCTCCCCTGTGGTGGCGCTGCACCAAGAACTACTGCATGAAACAACATAAAAACCTCTGAAGAAAACATCAGCAACTTCCTTCTGCACAAAATGTAAAAACATAATGGAGTAGCATCAGATTTAGAAGGATTAGCTATTTCTCTCGCTAGCGGCAGACACACCAATGAATGCCTTAATATTCATTAATAAGTACAATAGAAACAGTCTCATTGATACTGCAGAAGCTAACATCTACAACCTTCATTATTTTAAGGAAAATAAATGTGACTCCTGAATTGGCTGCTTTGCAAACGAAGTATTCCAGCTTCCCATATTTTCTTTTGAATATTTCAGATATGCTCTACAAAAAATCCAATGAAACAACAGGTGAGTCCACTGTACTCCCCACAATGGTTGCCATTTGCATATATTATTTCAGACCTTCATTAAAAAGCAAGTTTCATGAAGTTTTTTGATTCTGATTGCATTAAAACCTTCAGACGTCTTCACAATTTTAAAATACAGAAATGCTTAATCCCCAAACAGGATTAAAAAAACAAAGCTGCTTGACTTGCATATTAAAATGCTTTCATGAGACTTTTCCGCAAGCTGCTAGAAGTTTTACAGTATGACCTGCCTCCATCTCAATATGAACCAATAAGAACGGCACTTGGGATGAGTAAACAGTTCATTCACCTTTAAATCACTTAGTGGGATGGCACTGCAAGAATCATTAAATCACTGAATGTTAGTTCACAAAGTTTGGTACCTGGGGCAATGATTGCCATGCACTGAATGGAAAATAGTTATCAGGACCAAACTAGAAGAAGAAATTGGTCAAATATGTTTACATTATTGAAATATTTCAAGTGGGTGGCAATCATCTAGGAGCCATTTGCTAATTTTTATTCTTCTAGGGCAGAGTTGTTTGTACCAAAAATCCTTTACAGATGCCTTCAAAACTTAAAAAAAATACACATGCAAGATAACCAATGAGTTAATCTGGAGACAAAAGTGAAATACTTGAATCTGTCTCAACATAAACCCAATGCAGACTGAAGAGATACCAATTTAAAAGATAAAACATAATTTATCAAGCACAACTAGAAGACTAGAAAAGACATATTAAAAGTACTTTTCAAGGTAGTGTTAATATGTACTATAGGCAGAGCAAATATCTTTGCTTAGGACAACAAATGCACATGGCAGCAGTCATCTGAGGCAGGCTCCATCTAAATGCGGTTTGTTGTCATGTTGGGTATGTGCTGCAGCAACCGCCACACCCTCAACAACAGCTGACACATCCACTAGCAAACCGTGCTTCCTCTCAGGGTCACCGTTAATTCACAATTTACTAAGGATTAGACGTCTAATGAGGTTGTAGGGTTGCTTTTTTTCATTAATGAATCAAATTCTCTCAAGAAGTGTTTTGGATTTACTCAGGTCAACTTATTTAATCTTAAAATAGGTTTGATTACCGAAGTATTTAAAGAGGCAGTATTATGTACTTCCCAGCCACATAGCGGCATTTTCAAGTAACTATGTTACCTTCAGTTGTTATAAAAATGCTGTATACATTAAATATGGCTTTAAAGAAAACTGATTTTGTAATTGAATGCCCTGAAATTGGGTCTTTGCCTCTTTAAACACTCCATCTCTTTTGAAACACTGCTTTCAGGACGTCATCACTACGTCGCTCCTCTATTAACCCTTTAACAACATTTTTTTTACTAGCGTTGCATTGAGAAGTAGCTCGTATAATAAGCTCAGCTGATGTACAGTTCCACCAGGTGTTTGCTAATTGCTGCTGGCTAGTCTGAAGGAGCTGAATGGCTGTTCTGTAAGGCAGAAGTTTGGAAACTTGGAAACTGTATCTCTAAAGGTAAAGGTAATTTTATTTATGTAGCACATTTTCAGCAACAAGGGAATACAAAGTGCTTTAACAATATTTAAAAAGAAATACAAATAAAATAACAAACCAAAAGAAAAAACAAAAGAAGAAAAAGCTAATAGTAAATAAACTAGATACTCGTATTCGGGGTTGGTAGATAAATATAAGTAAATATCCTCTGGTCTAATTCGGGAAATGCCTTTTTTGTGAAAAATAGAATCCAAAATGATTAATAATCAACGACGGAACCATTTAATGAACTTGTCTTGTGTGATTCATTGAATGAGGGTTAGATAGTATAATATTAAATAAAAATAACCCAAGCCTAGACCCACAGAGTGACCAAAGCAACCACTGAGGTTAATGGATCTAACTTCCTGGATCCTGAAGACTGCCAGTCATGCTCTGGAGGTCAAAGCTTCAGAGGGGGAATGGGTGACTCAAGTGACAGAAGTTTTTCTCCATTTCATGCTTCCTGACCCAGGCCTTATCCTCCCACAGCAGACCTGCCGCTTCCCCTGCAGCCGTCCTTTCTGACGGGAAGCAGGAAGCATCCAGGCTCGTCACTGTCCTGTCCCGGATCAGCAGAGCTCCGTCCACCGACACCAGCTGCACTCTGCTGACAACCGAGGAACAAAAACATCACACTCTTGACTCCCGCCTCTCCTCTACGACATTTGTCATCGCTTTGGTGGACCGCCTCGCGTGTCAGTCCAACATTCTTCACCGCGGAGGCCGCAGGAAGTCGCCCTGACCGAGCGGTCAGCTCTGCTGTTTGTCAGCAGCGCTCTGGAACCCAGATGTACCAACGTGGTAGATTTTACTCTCACAAATCAGCAGAACGGACTCAAAGATCTTCGAATTGCACAAATGCAAACAACTTCCGAGAAGGAAAAAACAGGAAGGGGTACAATAATCAAAGGACTTCCACAGAAAAGGAAATGAGTGCAGGGGCATTTTTATAGCAGAGGTCAAAGGGAACACTTTTAAAAAATGCTTTCTTTTCATTTCCTTTCTGATTGAGATCCTCTAAATAACAACAACAAACTGGTTTGTTTCCATGTTCCCAGCAGTAAACCTAAGTCTTATTATTACATCTTACAATGATGGGAAAACACTGTATGACGACAGAGTTTGTTTGTTTGCCAAGTCACTTTGACTGTCTGTCGATGGTGTCTATGTGGCATGACTCAAGCAGGAAGGGTGGGGAGCCATTTTCATTGGCAGGAAACAAATGCACATCCCTTTTCTCTGAGCCGGACTGATCTGCATGTGAAGGTTGGAGGAAAAAGTGAGAGGAGGCGTAATATTTCCAAAAAAGAAGCCGAGATCTGATGGTGTATTCCTCACACAGAGGGAATGAAGTATCAACTGCTGGTGGTTGAGGGTTCGGTTAGGAGCGGTAACCGCCGGACCACATGACTGATGTAGTGTCTCAGACAAGCAGGATAAAGCTGGGCTCGATCTTTTTCCACAATGTCTAAAAAAACCTCCTGTCAATTTGCAACAACAGCCGATAGATCAAATCTATCGCTCTGAATGAACGGCAACAAATTACCCCTCATAAAATCTTCAACAGCTGAATCCATCATCAGGGTTTATGTACTTTCTTCATGCCAAACGTTCAGACATTTCCACACTTAATAGTCCAGAGAATAAAATACAGACGATTACATTTCCACAAAGGTAATCATTTAAACGAGAATTATTATGAAACATTTATATTTTGTATATTTTCGTATTTTAGTTTTTGGGTCTCAAATGTTTCTAAAAACAACAACAACAAAAAAAACACCCAGCTGTTTTTTGGCAATAAAACATTAATGTTTTTGATGTCAGGAAAATGAGATATTTCAAAAACCTCCTGATTGTTATGTCACATTCAACAGGCACTGTGCGGTTACCTAGCAACCCCTGCCGAACCCTGCTTGGTTACCTAGCAACCCAAACTGAGCTCTAGCACGTTTAATGTGCTGTACAATGGCTGCTGGAAAAGACAAGTGTTTTGTTGTTGCCTTATCCTCCAGAAAGTATTTGCTGCACTCTTGTTGGTTATGCAGGAGGCTCTACTAATGCTTTTCAAAGATCTACCGATATCTAACTGCACATCTGTTTTCAGCTGTTTTCACATGCGAGTGTAAACTTTGAGTTGGGGATGGCATATCCAACCACAGCTTATTTGGATTTAAAGTGACAGGACGCCTAAAACAGCTCATTCTGAAAGGAGCTCAATATAGGCAGAACCGACTAGATTAAAATCTTATTATGTAACAATAATGATTTTGTGCAAAAAAAAAAAAAAATGCAACAGACATGTTTTGCATAGCCCACAGATCTAACCTAACCTGTTCAAGGAATGCGTAACAAGTCACCTTTAAATACAAAATTTGCAACTAGCTCATTTATATAGTGTTGATTCATATCAAATGTAAATTTAAGACATATTACAAAATCAATCATAAATTTAAATTACATATGTTCTACTTCAAAGATTGTTTGTTAGCAAAACACAGTTAGGTTCAATTTATTATATTGATTGATGACAAAATAGTTTCGGATGGATTTTATTTGGTCATAGGACATTAAATAAAGTCCAAACAAATATTTTCCATATTTTTCCCCAATTTTATTCAAACCTTAAATACTTGAATCAGGTTCCATACTTTTCCAATCTTTTATCATATTACCAAACAAATGAAAGTATTTTAAAGACTTATGTCATTTTGAACTACATATAATTCATAATGCAATGTTTGCATTATAGGGAGAGAAAAGTCAACATTGTGTTGCTTTCCTGTGGTCAAAGCTCCATTTTCATGTGGTGAACACACACATTTACCAACATGTCAGACAAGGAAACCCAAACCACAACCACATTTCTGAATTTCCTCTTCCCAGTTGGTTTGCTAATCAACTACAGCAATCTTTTATCAACAAATAAGCTGATTCTGTTTTTAATTAACAATAATTTGACAACAGCGATATCATTTTGTATGGTATGTGCACCACAACGTCTTGGGAAGATTTGATCACTGCTTTATTCAAGTCATCAAGAACCGATACTGCACACATTATCTTTAATGCCATCCCCAATGCAAAACTGTTGGAGGCTGGTGGTCTGGTGGGGAGCAGTCTTTTTCCACCAGGGGGAGCCATGAGGTCGCGGTTTGGTGGAGGGCGGCTCCTGCGCACCTGTGCGTAATGGGCACAATCATCACCCGCATAAGAGGAGCGGACGACGGGTTCTCCAGCGCCAGAGTGTTATACCAGTAATGGTACCCAGAGCCCCTGAGTGATTTATTATTAGCTTCGTCTGAGAATCCGACTCCCAGTAATCTTTCCTTGTTTTCCTGTTTTCAGGTGCATCTTTGTGACGCTGAGTAGTCGGCTTATGAGAACCCGGTTCAGGCCTTGGATACCCTCCTTCGTGACGCCGGTACTCCCCTGTCCGCCCTCTACGTCTCTCCCTTCGCTAAAACCACCTCCCCCGGCGTACGAACCTCACCTCACCCAGTAAGCTCCTTACAGAACCCGTTTGATTCCAGTTTTCATACACTTACCTCTCATCCCCCCCCCCTGCAACCAGCACTTAGACGATCCTGATCCAGCTCCTTCCAGAAGACGTTTCCCCGCCCAAAAAGACTCATCTGTTTTCTTTGAGAAGAAAAAACAATAAACTTACTTTATCTGATTCATTGTGTTTCTGCATGTGGGTCAAGCGCGTAGCTTCAGGCATGACAAAAACATGGCGATTAGTGCAGCTAAATACGTACAGGGAAATCACTGAGAAAAACCAGTTGGAAGCTCCAAAACCATTCACACTACAGTGGACAATGACTCAAAACGTACGGCCAGAGCTATAATGGCTCAAAGTCTTTTCCACCTTTAATGGACCAGAGTTTCATCATGGTAAAAATGAGCCCTTCAGTGATGATAACGCTTCTACAGTATGGATGCTACAAACAATTCAATATGTACAGACCTGGAGCAACGAGGAAACGTATACAAAACCCAACTGCTTGGAAGACGCACAAGAATGCAGTCAGGTACAGAAAGTTCAGTGAAAGAAATGTTAAAACGTTGCCATGTTTGACAAAACTTTGCATGGCTTTGGTTATAACGTCTGAATGGGGCGTCTATTTTTTTAAAACAACCTTTTCGTTTTATTAAGCGTAATATTGTGTGTGACCTTAGAAAGTTAAATAATATTCGCATTCCTTTAAAGGCGGCTTTAGTTTTTTATAGCTCACTTGCCAAAAGTACAACGTGAAGATAAACCGCACTAAACAAAAAAAATAATAGCTGATTTTGATACAGATCAAAAACTTTTCCTGGTGTGAATACATGCTACGTGAAAAACTCTAGCAGGACTTGAAACTTCATACTCACAATCCCGTCCAATCTGACTGAGTTTGGGCTATTTTGTAACAAAGAACGGAAAAACTTTTTAATTTCTAAATGTGCAAAGCTGGGATTGACAAACCCCAGAGGACTAGAAGTGGTAACTGCACTGAAAAATAGTTCATAATAGGACTGAGAAAGAGGATATAAACACAAATGCACAGCAACCTCTTCAGAAACTAAAACAACGCATCATTTGTTCTTTCTTTTTACAACAATGCACAATTTGTTCATCCATCTACATGAAATCCTGATGAAAACCATTAAAGTTTGTGACTGTAATGTCACAAAATGTGGAAATTTTGTAAAGTGCTGCATTTCAGATAGAGGGAAATATCACACAGCGGTATCTCCATTATCTACTTCTGCTATCGATCCCGCTGTTTGCATCCTGCTTCGCTCCCTCACACCAAGCTGAGGTGCTCAGGCGTGAGTTTTCCTGTGCACTGTGGATAACTTCCTGAGCTGCAAAGATGCTGCACATCTCGAGAGACGCTGCGCAGGACCTAACACGCATGCGTGTGGTCAGTCAGTGGAAAGCCAAGCTGTGCATGCAGCAGTGCTAGACTCCTCTCTGCTACATGAGCTCCCAGCTCCTTTAGACCAATGTGCACGCCTTCACACCCACACGCTGCTGCGATTTACACACCTAGCATCACAGAAGCAGGAAACCTCTGTTTGTACTGTGAGGAAGTCATTTCTAATGAGACGTTAAATTATTGCTTGACCTTATCAGCTGGCATTAGAAATGACAAAAAGAAAAACTGAAAGCTTGTGACTAAGAAATACCCACACAGATCCTTTTTTAACATTTACAATTGGTGCAAAAACAACATCTCCAGAAACTAATACAGTAACATGCCCACTCATGTCATATACATAAATATACCCCCAATTTAAAAAAAAATTTTAAAAACCCACAAACACACAGCAACAAAGCAATTAACATAAAGACCAGTCCTCTTTCCACATGTTGGATTGGAAATCATTTTGGACTAACTGAGTGTAAAAGTCAGCTTTATCAAGCTTGTTCTTAGTAAAAAAAAAAAAAAGCTGATATGCTCAAGGGCAAATTGTGAAATTCTGCATGTTTCTTTCTTCCATGAGACTGCTATGCAGCGCTTAGCTTCCAAAAAGCAAACATTACGTAGGGATCTTAAATTGTTAAAGATAGCAAAATCTTCAGGAGAACCTACTTAGTTAATATGTCATTAAATGAAATAACTTGAGAATGTTGGGCATAATCTTTCAAAAATGTGCTTCTATCCTCCAAATATATGGACTACAAAACAGTTTAGACTTATTAAATTTTCTCTGCTTTTTTCACTCAGGCTTTTGACAATCGGTCCAAGCTAAATTAAAATCTTATCAACACTGGTACGAATTTATGTTGGATGAGTTATTGAAATCATATCATAAACCTGAATTAGACATGGAGCGAGCCAACTGGAACGTTCTTCATACCAACTCCCACATTATTGTTAAACAATCAGATCTATCAGTTTGGAAAGGTTTCAAAGGCATTTTTTAAGCAACAGGGTTAGCCAAAAAGTGTATTTTTCATCTTCAGACCATGAGCAAGAAAATCACCAAAATAAAATAGCAGATATGCAAACAAACAATGACAAGGTTTCCCCCAGAAAACGTGCTAAGCTCGGTGGTTGGGTGCCAGGGCAGTCATTCATCCAGCGGTTGAATGTGTTTTTGAGTTTAAAAAAAATGTTTAAAGTTATCAGAAAATTTGAAAATATCACTTGATAACCATGTGTTATTGAAATATTGGAAGATTAATACCTGAATACCAACTATAAAATCTTAAAAAATGCAAAAAATTTTAAAAAGACTTAAATAAATAACCAATGCTTTGCCTGGTAAGGGCACAAGTAAAGCCCGGTGTCCCTCCTGGTGGCTTATAATACACTGGGGGAAACCCTGAATAATAATAAACAAAATATAAAATGCACAAAAAAAGCATCTACCAGAGCTATAATCCGAAGCTACCTAATACAACCAGAGGGGAAAAAATGCTAAAGTACCAACATGTAGTTAGCTAAACCCAATAGAGGTGACAGTAATGTGATGGTTTGGAGCTACTTCTGCGCTTCCAGACTGGGATAATTTGCCATAACTGATGGAAATGTGAATTCTGCTGCCAACCAGAAGACCCTGACTGGAATGTCCCAGTTTGTGACCTTAAGGTCAACCACTGTTGGTTTGTGCAGCGGAGCAATGATCCACAGCACAGCAGAGTCACATAGGGCCTGAATGAAATCACTGGTTGGAAACGGTTTTGTGTAATTATTGAGACTATCTTTGTCTGATATTGAAATTTATTTGATTACCCAAAACGAGCTGTGGAAAACAGAATAAAGTCAATTTCACAGCCATGTCTGTATAAGTCAGTGAATGAATTTTATGTATGTTTACCAACTTTTTCTTCCTCAGGAAAATAAAGTAGAGTGATAATGAAGTAGCTCCTAAATTATTTAAATAAAAACAGCTATTAAAAATGAAAATATCCCCTAAAAACAAGGAGGAAAACTAATTTTTTAATCTTAAACTAATTTTTTAATTTTTTAATCAAATGTCTTTTTAAATTGATATTTTAGTACATCTAGATATTTCATTTTTATGAACTACAACGGTTAATTTTGGTTTTATGCTGCGAGAAAAGAAAGTTTTCAGTTTCGCAATAAAGATTTTGCAGTGCTCACACTGCAAAAACAAACCAAAGGATGATAGTGCTGCACATAAAAAAAATACTGCATGACTTTTAGGCAAGGAAGAAAATTGAAAGATGCTTTGGTGCTATATCGTGTATGGCAACCCACCAAATAAATTACTAAAAATAAATGTTTTAAAGGAATTAAATTAGTCTTTTATTGAAACAGAAGAATCTCTTAGAAAAAGACAATATCAGGTCTTTTACTGACTAACAAACCTGACGATTCTTTAAAAAACACACAAATTGTATGTATCCTTTCAATTAGTAATATATGATTTTATGTTTCCATGGTGACACAAAAGCCCATTTCTTTTAGCCACTCTTCAAATGGGAAAGACACAAGAATTTGTTTTTTAATTGAAACACAATGAACTGCTGGAATTTAAATAACATGTTGCGAATAAAAATGTATTTACTTAAAAGCATTTAACACATTTTCACCAGAGTTGCCAATAAGTGTGGAGAGTTAAGTATAAAACAAACAGTAAAACCAACCAATTAAAAATATTCTGCAGCACATCCCAATATGGAAATGTCTACTAGAAGGATAAAATTGAATTTCCATTTGGGGGGAAAGCTTTTGAATGGAACTGAACAAATATACTGTGCATTCAAATAGAAAAAATACTGTTCTGATTCTGACAAAACTAATTAATAATATCTGCAAACCTCAAAAACAAATACTAAGGTTTGGAATGTTTCTTTTACTGATTAAACTATTTTTGTCACTATTTGCTACAAAGGAAAACCAATAACATAGTGTGCTAAAGTAACCTACCTAATGGTTTAATGGGTAACATTAGATTACCTTAACAGAGAATTGATTGTATTTGTGGGGCTTTGAGTGGACAAAGTAACAGATACATTGCCAAAAGACTGAATCTCTTAGTAAGTTTATTGTCTCTTTTATAGTCATCGCTATTAATACTGCGAAATATTATGTAACATTGTGTGTCACCAATCACTATTTTATATTAAACTATTCAAATGTTAATACTTAATTTGTAACACAACAGGGAGGAAAGATTGGAATGCATAACAGCCAAAACAAACTAGTCATTTTGCTGATCAATCACAAATATCAGTCAGAGAATCCATCTTATTTTGCTGATCGCCTGTTTATCAATAAAGCGTTTCAGCTCTTCAGGCAATCATAAATCTTCAACCCCTGAAGCCAAAAAATTTAACGCCTTGATCAACCACCACTAATAGATGCAACATTTTTCAAGCCTGTAAATAACTTTTCCAATGAACAAGCAGCACAGACATGAGAGGCTGGTCAGAGTTAGGGATTCTGCAAAGCACTTAGCAGCATTCCTTGAAGTTTTCCTGCAGCTGAGTCTCACATTTCACACTTTGTGTGACTCAAGACATTTTAAGACCACAGGTGTATCTACTCCCACGGACCATTTGGACGCTTCAGCAACTGGACAAACAATCGCAGCAATGCCCAACACAAACTCCAGCTACTATTCAAAGGGCACTTCCATTCTGACCTTCCAACATGCCGCAGATTGTAGCTTTACAGCTGCTGTGAAAATGTCAGCCATGCAGTTCTTTGAACAAGCAGTAAAATACTTCAATAATATACTTAATCTTGGAGGTTTAAAATTCTTAAACAGGCAGAGACGGACTATTAGACACATCCTAGGACAACACTATCTCCTAACGCCACTGAATGCTAATTATAGCTAGCTCGTCTGACAGGTGTGTTGACAGTTGCTCACTTTTTAGACTACCTGATTGCTTTTTAAATAAACAAAGATGTGTTTATGATGATTTTCTAATTGGTTGGGTAACGTTGTGTAGAGCAATAGTATTTGTCCCCTTAAAGTTTTTTTTTTTACTTATTTCTACGGCTTAGTTCAGTTTCACTAGCTACACCCAAATCTGATTGTTACTGAATGAAGAAATCACTTTAATAAAACCCAACTGACAGCAGGAAGTAGGCTAACAGATGACTAAAAGACAGTCATGCTCTGATCTAAAGAAAGCATTTAGATTTTACAATGCTATAAAACTTTTTTGAAAAAGTGGAAAGTGAAGAACCTAAAAAAAAGGTTTAATAGTTTGATAAAATTGGTTAAAAAAATAAAAAATAAAATAGAAGACATCTGTAAAGATGGAAATACTTTCTCAGCACATGCAGTGACAGTTTCTTGAAGTCCCTTTATAGAAAAAAACAAAATGTACAAATATCTGCGCACCCCTTTAAATTAAAGGGCCAAGTAAGTATCAAATTCTCTGGGTAAACACAGGGAGATAGGATTCAGCCAAGTTGTAACACAAAAATATCAACAGATTACATCTGCTGCAGCAACTAGAAATAATGTTATGAAAAAGAAAAACATTGTAGCCCCATGATTTCCACAACAGCGTAAAAACAAAAACACACACAACCCTTGCTGTTCACGTTCCAAATGTACCTTCCAGTCATCACCGACTAGCTAAAATCTGATGCACACACACACAGGAGAATATATATGTACAGACATAAAATAAAACAGTTTGCTTCCTTAAATAGACTAAAACTAGGCCCATATTTTAGGAGGGAAAGGTTTGAATTCAACAGCGATAACCCCAACACCCCGGGGTCTGCAGACAGATGTGAACACTGACGCCTAAATCTGAGGAAAGAGGGAAGGATCAGAACGCCCGAGGAAGGTCTGGTCCACAGCTAATCCGCTGCCAGCTAATAGCCCTTGATGATATACGCAGTGCAGCTGTGGAAGGAAGGTAGGCCAGCAGCTGTGGCCTGCAGATCTATTATCAGATTTCAGCAAACAAGCAATACAACACAGACTTTCCTCCTGCTGCATCAGACTAAAAACAAATTCATAAAAAGAGCCAGAAGGGAAATTTAAAGAAGTGATGCCCAAAATCAATGTGTTTCCCTCAGTGTATAATAAGCCTGGCGGGCCACCAGGCTTTACTTGAGTCCCCACCAGACTAACATTATTTGTTTATTTATCTTTAAAAAAAATTATGTTTACCTTTTTTAAAAGGGTTTAGGGATTATTAATAATGTCTTCTAACAACACACAATTACCTAGTGATATTTTCAAATTTCCTATCAACTTTAAACATTTTTTAACTCAAAAACATCACTGTCCTACCGCCTCTACCACCGGGCTTCTGAGGGAGACCCTGTTATTCTGTGAGGTTTACTATATTATTGGGATGATCACGTGACATCTCCATAACAACATCATAAATACATAAACAGTTTTCCTGAAACAGTAAGTTGTTTTTCCACCATTAGCACATTGAGCAGGACATACACGAGCGTGACTGACAGCGCTAAACCCTCCTCCAGGCTCTGATTGGTTGTTTTGGATTGGGAGTGATGGATTACTTCAGACAGCAATAATACCTCGGAAAAGATTATCCGTCTCATATTATACTGTCAATTTATTATTTTCAAACCACTTCTGTGTAGTTTTAGCTTCGGGTTGTTGTCATATTCCCGGCAAACATCTACACTTGTAGCTCTCCTGGTCTTCTTACACTGTTTTAGCAGCACAAAAAATGTGAATTAAAATTTTGTTGAGTTGGGAGTTGATTCAGAATATTTTGGAACACAAAACTTTTACCATTAAATGTAAAATTAACACTGTGATTGGTGAAGGAAGCCAGGCTCATCTTTGCTAGACGAATACATCTAAATCCGTGCTACTGCGGCTTGACTTCTGAAATTAAGCTACATTTTTAATATATATCCATATATTTTAAACAGAATACATGCAAATAAAAAGCATGTATATATTAAAATAAAATCTATACACATCTTCATGCATAAATTTAAACTTAACTTGTAATAAACCGCAAGTAGGAGGTTAATTTGTGAGCAAGACATGTCTTCCTACATGCAGCAAGCTGACCCGTTAGTATCTCTGCAAAGAGGCATAAACGTCCCTCTTTTCTGTGTGAGACCCACTGAGTTTGGAGACATCAGGGACAGACGATGAATAAAAAGCCACAACTTCATTAATAATTGACTGTGACACAGCTGCACTCCTCAGCTGCAATGTTGCAGAGGGAAGACTTATATAGCGCGCATTCAAATTTGTTATGTAAAGCCGCACATGATAAAAACTCGTCCAGTCCTGAATAATTCTGTTTTTTGTCCTGGTGGAGAGGGGAGTTAGTGGTAGTTAAGTGGTTAAACAAAAGCAAATATAAAAAAAACTGGCCTCAGAAGAATTAGTTTAACCAAAGTGATGATCAAAGTCAACATAAAAAATATTTATAGTCCTCAATATTTGATAATCAGACTTGATTATGAAGAGCAGTGAATGCGGCGGGGAGTGAATACAAAAGAAAGCAGCCGTTTTTAGTTATCTGTGCCGCCATTGTTGCAGCCGACTCCCCGCCGGCGAACTGGATGTCACATGTGGCGGCGCTGAAGCCTCACATGATGACGTGTCATCGGGAACACGGCCTCAGGTGCTGCTGGGTTCCAGACGGGCGACCCGAAGCTTCTACAATAAATACTGAATGTTTTCCCGTTGAACCGAAGGACAGATGCCGATTTCCTTCCGGGCACCCTTACAGATGTTTTACTGTAAACAAGCAAAGTCTTGTTGTTTAGCTAGAGTCTGTTTTACCCAACCCATGTGTGAATCCAGAGAGCATTTTAATGTGGAAGGCATTTCCTAATCCCTCATGAGTAAGTGCATTAAAGTGTGGGGAGGCGATGCGTCTCCTTTTATGAACAGAAACAATAACAATGTTATAGCAATGACGTATTTTCATCACGTTATGCTCAGAAATGTAGCCTTTTTTTCTCTGTTTTGTTTATTCTGGTTCACGAATCCTTGAATGAAAGTCTAACACAAGAAACTAAACTGGAGGAATATAAAGCTGATTTTCATTTTAGCAACAAATCACATTCTTAAAGCCTCCATACAAATGACTGGTAATCTAACATTAGTTATACTAGTCAGAATGTAATAAGAGATTTCTTAAATAGGTATTTTATTTACTCAAAGTATAATCACAATTTGCTAATACTAAGATATCTGGAACGTAAGAATAGTGAAATTGATTTTATGCTAAACGGCCTGCCATACTGCAAGGTTGGAATCCTCGTGTTCCTCATGCTGAAATAACCCTCCATTTTTATTTTCTTCTTCTATCAAAGTCAGTGTCACTGCGGAGAGTGTGCGGTCTGAAAAGACCGTTACATAAAAGTAAGAATATCTTAAAGGCCCTGCCCTTCATGTCAGGTTCAGCCATGCTTGAATAGAGCGACTGTGAAAAAAGTCAACATTTTTCCTGGTCCGGTCCAAGTGACGCAGGGCAGGGAGGAACGCTCGAAGGATCGCCAACGCATTGAGGGTTTCCCCCTTTGCATCGCCGCTGTGGCTCTCTGTGGTTTGGAGAAAAGCAAACCCAGTGACGCAAAGTGCCATCTGTGGTGTACAGGGACACACACTACATGACCCCTCAGGGGGAATTACAAGTCCAAGCTGTTGATATTAACTTACATCAGAGGAAAACAAGGAAAAAAAGGACTAAAACAGGAGAGCCTCAAAGTGACATGCCCTTTTCCTGTTAAATAAATCGACACTATCTGATAAGATACTTTTATATTCCTGATTTCTACTTAAAGAGCAGAAGAAAATTTTAGACACCAGTGGATTGTTTTAGGGTGTTTTCCCACCTGATAGTCCAGTAGACATTTGTTACATTTTCAGCTGGCGCTGTTCACTTTCACACTGCACTGTATCAAACAAACCAAACACTTTAATTTTGTAAACAAATATTTTTCAAAAACAGCTGGGCATAGGAAGTATTTTAATCATATTTATCAAGTTAAAATCATACTTTCCCAGTAGTTACCCTGCACCAAAACTTGTAATTTTAGTTTTTTCAAATTGAAATAAAGGCTAAAACGTAGGGCTGGGAATTTATAGTATTATTTTTTTAAAAGAAATATCTTTGATAATAATTAGATTTATTGTCAGGATGTTATTTCTACTACTTTATCCACTGTTTATTCAATGAAAGCATCAATAAATATAAATAAATTTGAAAATATGATTAAATGCAGTCAGTGTTTGCAGCTTAATGATAGAAATCACACTTTTTTATGTGACTGGCGGTGCTACAGAAGCATGATACCAATGGGAATGTTTTTCTAGAGCAGCATTTGTATTTGTGGGAATATAATTCCTGTGACACACAGACACAGCCATACAGCTACCTAAAAAAGTAGTAATAAAAACTTCTAGTCATCACTTTTATCAGTATCACAAGATAAATAAATAATAAAATCTTTAAAACAATATTATCCACCCCTAACAATGCAAATCAAAAAACTAATTTATATCCTAAATTTAGACATCTTCCTGGTTTTCTCTCCATCATTTTACATAAAATTAACAAATTGGACGATACAAAGCAATAGATCGAGCACTCAATAAAACATCAACTGAATATATTTCATTTCAAATAAGGATTTTCAAGACTCAAATGTTACATTTATTAGTCTCTTATAAAAGAGAATAGACAAAAAGACGACTAGTCAACTAGTTTTCTTCTGATTTAAAGGGCAAAGCAACACAAAAAACCTGCTGGTGAAAACAGAAATTATCTCTACAATCTGACAAACAAAACATTCATCTCTAAATCCACCGACAGAATAATCCAAGCTACACACAAACACACACACATACACTTTCTCTCTCTCTCTCCATGTGCTCTGTGGGAACAACACCACGACGATTTGCTTTGCACCAAAGATGACAGCAAAAATAAAAGCCAGACACATCCACCAGCTTCCGGTCTGCCACCCACACAGCAAACATACACATACATCTCAACCCCTTTGTCTAAGGCAGACAAAGCAAGAGTGGATATTTTTAAAACTTTATCTCTCCATCTGGCGGCTCCATGTTTTCCTCACTTCTGATCTGATGCAAGTGTAAACACCGGAGATAATGTTTCTAAAGGCAAAACATTAATGTTTTCATGTCATTAATGCGAACTGATCAATAATTTATCCTCAGAGCTGAGTTGAGACGACATGATGCAGCAGCAGTTTGTTTTTTTTCTCCTCCTGATGACTCAGTGGAAGCACAGGGAGAATGACAACTCTCCTGCTGGGTCAAATCTCCCCCTCAGGTTTCAGTATTAAATATTCACGCCGTACCGTTGCATAATTTACCTTGTCAACTTACCAAGAAAATGACTTGGAGAGGAAAGGAAGAAAGGCGAGGTAAACATCACGGATTTCAATAAACGCAACGTTTCGTTCGGGTGTATTTCCCCCCCGTCCTGAATGTTTTCCAGGCGCATTTTTGTTTTAAACTCCCAGGAGGATGCTGCGCTCTATTTTCCCTCTTCATAATAGTCTTCTCTGTCATGTGATCCCTGCAGAAATTCCAGAGTGGCTACTGAAGCGCCGCGCACATGGCCGGTCTGTCCGACAGATGTTTTTCGTTTGCGCTGCAGCAGCAGCAGCCTCCCTGGATCAGAGGCACAGAGCCAGGGAGGTGATTCATGATGCGAGCCTTCTCCTTGTTAAAAGTCAGCAGACTCGGAGTGTGGCTCCATGTTGAGGATAAACACAGCCCTGACTCTGATTCTGGGGAGACTTTCTAAAAATATGATAAAACAAACTGGAAACAGGAGTTTAGACGCCGTCTCCCAACCTTTTCCACTTGTCTGCATGCTACAAACTTATATATGGGGATTTTAGGTGACAGACCAACACAAATGAGCAGAGCAGATTTGTTTTAACAAATAAAACTCTAAAAAGTGTGGCGTGCTTTTATTCCAGCCTCCAGAATCACCTTGCTCAGCCTTACACATCTAGAGATTTACATTCTTCTTTGCAAAGTCTCTCAACCTCAGTAAAATTGAATGGAGAGCAACTAACAATTATTTTATTAATCAATTATTGTATTGATTAATCGGGTGAAGAAAATAGCACACTCTGCAGTTTTTCCTTTAACCACTTAAGCCTTTTTTATACAACATTATAAATACATTGAAGATGCAGATAAACAAATAATTGATTTCCTTATTCAAGTAAGAAAATAAACACTTTAACGCCCAACGTGCAATAAAATAGCATTCCTATAATGTGTGCTTTGATTATTTGTATCAAAGGATGCATCTGCAGATAAAGAAATACTTCAACATGTGAAAAGCTCAGCTCTTTCTGCTTTACTTAACATCAGCAATCTATTGATTAATTTTTGGATTAATTAATTAATAAATGGATAGTAAAAGGTTCTTAGTAAGAGATTTTCTTACAGACTTTTAATCAGGTGAAGCTAAGATTATGCAACTTCAGGAGTTCTGGGAGAAACATATTTACAGACAGTCTTTTTATTATCTTAAATGCAAAATGTATATATTTATTGTACAGTTTTCAGTTATTACTGCTTCAGTTATTGTTCTATCAACAATTGGTCTTTATTTGAGTCTGAATACTCCAGTTAACAATTAATTAGATAGCGGTTATTTCAGTAAGCGATTCATCACGATTAAACGTTTTAGATCTAATAAATTGTGAAGTTCAGCCACAGATTCTCAGTGGGCTTTATGTCTGGACTTTGACTGGACCTTTCTGGAAGAACATACACCAAGTCTAAAGTCTTCTTCCAGAATTTCCTTGCATTTACCTCCGTTCATCTGCATTCAACTCTGACCAGCTTCCCCACAACATAATACTGCGGTGTTTTTGCATCTACCAAAGGGTTGAGTTTTGCTCTCATTTGACCGGAGCACCATTTTCCAGAGATTCTTGAGAATTTCTTTTGACAATCTTTTCTAGAGTTTTCTATAAAGATCTGGTTTGTGGAGTGTTTGACAAATTTTTGCTCATATGTCTGCAAATTCTTCTCTCTTTGACTATGTCAGCTGTGGTTTTCAGTTGCACCATATGTTTTACCATTTGCTGTGTTTCTTTATCTTAATTAGGCCATTTGTTCACTATTATTCAATAATAAACCTCATACAAAGTTAAATTACACACAGGAAGAATCCAGTTAGGTGTTTTCTAAAAGCTGACTGGATTGGGCTGAATATATGTGAAAACTGTACTTTTCATATTTTTATTGCACCATTTTCCTTCCACTTCCAAATAATGTGCTACTCCGTACAAATACTTTTAATCTATCATCTCCTTTACGTAAATACTGCCTTTAATTTGCATTTTAAGCATCGCAAATGGAGCTATGGGTGTCACAGTTAAAGCTCATGCTCCCTTACACGGGAGATTACACTAAATACTGCAACCCTGATGTAATTTGGGCATGCAGTTGTTGGAAGTGGGGGAAATTAGGTCACATTTTGGCATCAGAGGACGACGGCGAAGGTGTGTGCTGCTCTCCTGGTATGATGCTCCATTTAATCACACCAAGAGAGGGCTGGGAAAAAAGAAACCCATGCAAACACAAACACCACCTGCCCTGACCTGAATTTATTCGCTTTATTAAAAACATAAAAGAGCCCGTTTTAAAATGCACTCATTCCTGCGTGTATGTATGAAAGACAGTGATCCACATCTGACTGCCTGTGACTAAAATAGGTCTTTCTGTCGCACAAACACACACACACCCCTACACACACTCGGCTACAGCCTGGCAGCACACTCCAAAGCCCTGAGTTATGTAATCCTGAACACAGAGCTGCAGGCCTTGAGTGCACATCCTTCCATTTCCTTCACTCCTCCAACAAAAGCCATCCTCATCCCCTATTATATCATTACTCCTCGTCTCTGGTTGGACAGATAAAAGAGATTAGGTAAATCTGACTGAATGCATTTGGAAAAATAGGTGTTTTTACAGGTTGATAGTTGGAAAAATGTAGCTTTAAAGCAACAGGTGCAGTTATTTTCTTCTCTGATTGCCATGCATCTGTCTATGCAAAGCTTTCAAACATGTGGATCGCATGTTAAATGAGCTACTTGGTGTGGATTTACAAACGCAGCATAACTGAGGTTGGTGGAATCGACATATAAATCACATTTTTTTTCCATCTTTTCTTACCTCCTCCAGCACATTCACTGTGTTCCTGCAGCTCTGCATGCGGGTGGTGAAGCTGGACGTTGTCGGAGAATTGTAATCCTCTGTTGTCTCCGAGAGAAACTCGGTCACCGATATTTGATCCGGCATCCTTTAATTTAACGGTGTGTGTGAGAGAGAGGGGGTAAGGTGGAGGGGGGATAAATGCCCACAAAAGGGTCGGCGATGACGGCTCAGAAAGGCAAAACCATGTAAGATCTGAAAGAAAAAATTAAGATAGCAGGCGGGGTCTGGATCGGTTCGACTGGAAAGCCAGCGCCGTTTATTTTCCTCTGCAGAACTGTGTAAAACTATCAGGGATGATGATCTGGACGAGTCTTCTTCTTCTCCTTCTTAAATGACTTCACTGTCCTCCAAAGGCCACGGGAGGAGGATTTTTTAGCACAATTCTCAACCAGCTAGCTCCCCCCTCGATGAGTGTATATATATATATATATATATATATGTGTGTGTGTATGTTTTGTTTTTTTTTTCTCCCTTCAGAGGACGTCTAAAGAGCGTCGCATTTCTAAATAGTGTTGTGGCTAAACGTTGGAGGAAAACCCGTGAAGAATAGCGGATGCCTTCATTATGCTCTACAGATGTGCAATAAGCCGCTTGTCGTCAAAAAAACACAGCGTCCCGTTATTACCAGCCTCTGTTTGGGGGTTGTCATAGTCCAGGGTGAAGCCGAGGTCGTGTGGGTCTGCACCGGGGTTTGGTCCTCTCTTCTTCCGCCGTAGGTTTTGAGTTTTTTGTGTGTTTTTTCCTCTAAACAGCTAAACGATGCCTCGGACACATTCACTGCTACTCTCTCCTGCTGCTCGGCCGCGTTCAGAGCTGAGAGGGGAGGCAGAGTCAAGATAAATGTCTGAGAAAGGGCGGCTTCCGGTCAGGAGTTTCAAAATAAAAGTTAATGTTTTGGTATGAAAATCGATACTTTTTAGTACAACCTTCTTCGATTCTTCGATTATATATATATACTGTATACATATATATATGTATATTTTTTTAAACTCTGTTTTTTTTTCTGGTGCATTTTTTTTTGCTTCAAAAAGCAGTTCAATATATGAGAAATCTAGGTCAATTAATATATTAATATTAATATTGTCCCCAGAGAATTTCATCTCCTTACCTAAAACTGTTCTTCATGTCAGTTTATAAAATTCTTATTCTTTTTAGCATTACCTGCTCATGTACTTTCTTTAAGCTGTTTCTATGTGGATATATGTCTATTTTTGTACATACTGCTTCTGTTCTTTGCAGTTTTTAATTGCCTCTTGGGGAATGAATAACATTTTATTGAACTGAATATCAGATAAATACTTTTTAATTTTTTAAATAAATATTCAGTTCAATTCAGTTTAGTTATATAGCGCCAAAACAGTCACTTTCATCCAATCATATATCCATGATCAAATAATGCAGTGCATTCAATTTATTATTCAAAGTAATTAAAAATAAAAATTTTATCAATATAAGACTGGATTGAGTCATTGACTTGCAGCATTCAGTGCTCATGGACATCCATGTAGCGACAGTGGAGAGGAAAAATTCCCCTTTAATGGGAAGAAACCTCCAGCAGAACCAGAACCTGGTTAGTAGACTGAACAGAGTTTGAGCAGTTAAAGAATTAATTCAAGGTATATAATCAGTGGTTTCACTAGTTTGAAAATGTCATTACTTAGACATTTTAATTTCTTATATTACTCCATGATAACCATAATTTAATATTTTTTTCTATGTGTTTTACAAAATATCACACTGTCCATCCCTACACTAAAGTATAATTATTGTAATTTACTCACCAAATACAGTACTTTGGTTTAGGTAATAAAAGGACTCATCAGGACTAGTCTAATATTTGAGTTGTTTATATATTTCTTTATTTTAAAGTACATTTCTCCATTTTAATCAGAGTGAACTTTTGAGGGATCTATTTTTTTTACTTTTCTTTTAGTTTTAAAATATCTAGATATGTTTTTTGTCGTGTTTATGGTGTGTAAAATACATTTTAAAAGATAAATATTTGTGATTGCGGAGGGAAAAAATGCTTCTTTACAAATTGTTTTTGCTTTCTGTCAAACCATTGTCAAAAATGCTTTAATATCAGACAAACATAACAACAGCAAATACAAAAGCATTTTTCAATCAATTATTTTAATTATTAATGGGGGGGAAATATCTCAAACAACCTTTATAATTGGTTTTGCAAACCTTGGCAACAACAACTATCATTGAGGCTTTGTAATAACTTGTAATCTTTCTTTTGCGTCCCACTCTTTTGTCCCACTCTTCTTTGGAGGATTGTTTTAATTCAGGCATATTAGATTGTTTTCGGCCAAGTAAAATATATTTGAAGTAACAAAATGGGATGTCAGTCGTTGTGCTTTTATTTTGAAAATCCAACCCACTCTTCTTTTGGAGCGTTGGCGTTAACTTCACGCATTTCTTTCCCATCCATTTCGCCTGGTTGACGGGGACGACGAGCCACTGTACGCATGCGCGCTAGGACTCTGCCTGCAGAGTGATTCGCTGCAACAGAAGACGACGTACAGAAAATAATAGTGACAGCAAAGCTCAGATTTGGACATCGCTTCTGTTGCAGCAGAACTTGATGGGTTAGCGGAACATCCAAAGACAGACCCACCCGTGTCGTGACTGCCAGCGAAAACACGAAACATTTAAATGAAAATTAGTTACTGGCGTCAATGTCTAGCCACCTCCATCAGAGAGCATCAATTATAAAGAGCAACATTTCTCATTATTGCTGAATGTGCTTGTTTGGCATTGTAAAAGCCAGAATAGAATAGAATAGGTAATCCTTGGGAGAAATTCAAATGAACAATATTTAAAATAACTGTATACTTGAACAATAAATAAAATAAATATATATAATAGGTTTGTAAACTCGCACATGAGAGATAAAAATGCAAATTTCTCAATATTTCTAATAACTTATAGTGACATAGACGAATTTGGGGTTTCTAAATGTGTGTTTGCATTTGCAAAAACAAATTTCCACATTTTTACAGACAAACTGATAAATTTATCTCTGCAATTTCAGTCCACTGAGTTTATAGTCTTGTCTGTAAATTAGCCTGTTTGAATTTTTTTTAAATGATTTTCTAATTTTCGGTGGTTAACATCCAGTCAGCTGAAATTTAAGATTGCAATCATTGTTTTCAATGCAGTCCTGCAACATTTGGAAAATTAAATGATAAATTTGAATATTAGAAATTAGATTTAAAATAACCTTTAAGTAGGTAAGTCCACATTTCTGTATTAAAAATGTTTTTTTATCGGTCTGATATAATATTTTAATCAGCTATGAGCAGAAAATCATTGCAATGAACAGAATTGAGGGGTTGAAAACATCAAACCCTCAGTGTGTAATTAATCTAGAAAAATAATGAAAAAATTAGAGGGATTATTGGAATTCAATGGAAATGTAGTTTCAATTTAAGAAATAAAAATCTTCTTTTCAAACTAATTCTTCTTAGTAATTTTGTCTTATTTCTGATAATTTACTTGTTTGAAATAAAGATTTCAATTCACTTTAATTTACTGAATATGGCTATAATATTTTCTACTTAATGAGTTTAAGAAAGGGTTACTCCTTTAAAAATGAGCTTCAACTATGAAAACGCCATGATTCATTAATTTATGCATATGTTTGTGTTGTCTCTTTATTTCCAAAGTCCACCTCCTTTAAGTATGCACCTGACACTCTTAGCTTTTAACATATCAAAACTGTAAAGTCATGACTTTTATAGCTCCAGAGTGCTACCGCAGCATTATTAGCCCATTGCCTGGCCTCTCCACTAATACTTTTCTTGAGTTGCTCCTGATCACCACATGACATGAGAACCACAAGGTCAACCACACCAGTTGTGAAACCCCGCATCCACTGAGCAAAGAAAGAAAAGAGTGAACTGTGGCTTTATTAAGGCTGTAGACTTGAAGAAGTGATATTTATTTCTATATCTGTAAGTAAATCCCCTGAATGTTTTGTATTAACGTAGCAAACGATTTCCCAAACATTGAGCAATAAATCTGACAATGTAGAAACAAAGGCGTAGTTCTCCTTGTACATCATTATGAAACTTAACACATACTATATTTGTTTTTTGTTTTTTTATTCACTAACACACACTTTCACTTCCCCTCACCGAACTGCATGAAGACAGTCAGACACCGCTAAGGAAATGTGGTAAATATGCAGCGGCAGAGCCTGGCAATGTTATTATTTTTCCTTTACAGTCTTCAGGGCAAACCTCTTCTTTCTGTTACACAAGCACAAACATAAGACGCCACCTAGTGGGCACCCTTGGGTATATTCTCTTTTTCTTATAAGTTTTGTTGCTGTTAGTGAAATATAGAAACAGCATTGATTTATCAACTGAGTTAAGGAGTCATTTTACCTCTGAGTGGTTCATAAGTCAGAGGTAATAGGTATGTCTAATTACTTTAATTTAAATGCAAAATAGCCAGATTCTTGTAGGGATTAGTTTGCTTTTTTCACAGATGTACAAAGAAATTTAAAACCAAAAGCATCAACAAAATGCGACTTAACCACACTCAGTATCTGAATCTTTCAAATTTAAATTTACGTATGTATGAAGGCTCAAATAAATATTGAAACATATATTCAATTTATTAAAAATGAATTCGGGTCTATGACACTCATAAAGTGCCCAGAAATTATGTGGATTACAACTATATAGATAAACTGAATTTAAAATAAATAAAAAGTATTAAGCTTGTTTTGATTAGTTAGTACTTGAGTTTTTCTTGGAAGGCTACTTTTTACTTTTATTTGAGTAACAATATGCCGAAGCAATTCAATTTTGGGGCGTTTACTCTGCTAGTTTGTCTCTCAAACTCACTCTCCGTTTATGGAATTATTTTTATTTTGAAAATCTAGTTAGGAAGTTCCGGTTAGCTCGGGTTAGCTTTACAGCATTCTATTTGCTAGCCTTCAGCTAGCAGGTGTCGCTAGGTGGCTTTAAGTAGAGGGAAATAACATACAAGTTCATCGTGATTTCCGGTCAGTGGTAATAGCAGAGGGCAGGTGTTAAAGTGGACTCTCCCACCTGCGGCCTGGTCGGACCTGTCAGCTCCTCTCATCCAGCCTGCTGCTATTAAACCTGTTTAGCAGAAGCAGAGTTCAAAGTGAATGGCTGAAGGCTCCTCAGGTAACCGCTTTACTTTCTAAATACCAGCGAGTGAAAGTGTTTGAAGTTACATTTTAATTATCAGACATAAAACACTCGATTAGCCACGTTAGCGAATTTACTTACAGTTCAGTGCTATGCTAGCTGTGTTAGCCAGCTGTTAGCAGTAACTTTTTAATTAAGGATAATGTTGTGATTGTTGTTTCAGCCTAGCTTTGACACTTTCCTGACTTTACCTGACATAAAAGCACGTGACTGGGAACTTTGAAACCGACTTTCCACCTGAGCTTGATACTGTAACAGGAGCTGGGAACATGTGACTGGTTCTAGCTCCAGCAGCTAGTGGGGTCAAGTTTTACAAACCTCTGAGGATATCAGAAATGGACCTGGATGGTTAAAATAAACTGTTTTCTGATTTAAGAAGGGGATATGTTTACTTTTATGTATTTTATGTTCATACGGTTTTCTGAAATTTCACTGTTTAAGATTAAAACCTATTTATAAGTATTTTAGCCGAATTTTGACAGGAAGTTTCAAATGTTAACAGGATCCTGGTTAGGTAAGAAAAAAAAAAAAAAAAACCATTGGAACCTGGAATATTTTGTCATACAAAATTGTAAAAAAAATTCTTAACTGTAATAAATATCTTCCATTAAAAGCTAAATTACACAATTGTTTTACAAAATACTGTGATTATACAGGAATAGCTAGTGAATTTAACCAAAAGAGGCCACAGATTGTTGAAAAACATTGCTCGTTTTAGTGCCAAAAGATCCGAGATAAAATATGTACTTGACTAAATTCTCTTTTATTCGTTTACTGCCTGAATAATTATGTATTTGTACTGAATCCTTTTTTAACTCATTGGCCTGAGTTTGCAATCTTTAGCTAAAAATGCTAACTAATGTTTTTACAAAAGCAGATTTTAGCAGTTTTTCTGTGGAATCATGCGTTTGAATTTCCATAATAGGATGGCCTGAAAAGTAGCAATATTGTTTTTTAGATCTATTTTACTTATTGGGTTAGAAATTACCTACTTTTTAAAATAATTTCCATTAGAGTCAATGTCTGTTAGGTTAAAATTTTGGAGCACATCTGGCCTGTTAGCACAGGAAGTTGATGCGTTTGGATATTTTTTTTTTCCTTTCAAAGGCAAATAAAAGAGTTGTAACTACAAAACACATTTTATTTTTTCTTAATTTAAACAGGCCTCTTGATTCAGTGTAATTTTATAATAAAGAAATATAGTAGATAAATATAGTAGAGGAATATTGAAAAAAAAGTGCTTTCAACTTGAGGATGTTAACTTTAATGGCAACCATTTTGACCTTTTTTGGTCTTCTGTTCCATTTTATATGACTTCTTAATAAATTTGAATTAGGGAAAACGTTCTTTTTTTCTAAAATGGAGCACTGTGAAGTGACAGTTCCTTCTAAGTTTATTCATAACCCCTGATTCTCTCCTCTCAATTAGACATCTTCAGTTACTCTGCTATGTTTTCTGTCTGCAGACCCACCTGACCTCAAGCCAGATGGGACGCCACATCACAAGCAGCACCACCACAGCTCCAGAAGAACCCAGCCCAGACACAACAATGACAGAAACCTCAGCGGTTACAGCTATGATCCAACTCAGCAATATGGAAACTTTCATCAAGGTTTCAAACACACATTTGGCCAAAATAATTCACATTACGTTCAGTATGCCACTGCTCCCTATCCAGAAGGGGATGTAGCCAGGAGAAGAGGCAGAGGAAGAGGACGGAGAGAAGAAAGCAGATGTTTAAATGAAAATGTCGGAGGTTCTGGTTACCGGCAGCAAAAACCTGGTAGGAATCCAGATCTTTTTGGTGCCGGCAACAGATACGCTGGTTCCATGGACGGACCTGATGCGCCGAGCTGGAGAAGAGAAAATGGGAGCAGAGTTTTTCTGGAAACTCAAGTTAAAACACCAAGAAGCACCAACCAGGAGCAGAGGACGGGAGAAGAAAATGAGAAAGGTGATCATACTTCCATACCAGATCAAAGATCTCATGGTTCCAGAGAGGAGACCGCCAAGAGCAGACCTCAAACTTACGATCAACAGAGGAAAAGCAACGACGTAAAGCGGCGCCAAGGACCGATCAAGCCACCAAAATCTCCGTCTCATGAGGATTCGGGCTCAAAGAGGGGGGAACTGGAAGGCACTGAACATCTCCGAGCGTCTCAGGATCCCGCCTGTAAATCTGGAAAAGTCTCAGGGCCGCAGAAACCTTTTCAGGGAAGAGGCGGGAGAAGGACGAACCATCAGAGCATCAAATCGGGTCAGAGGAGCTCGGACAAAATGCCAAAAAGCAAAGAGACACAAACAGGTTGGGTCACAGTTTTTGTCTGTCATTGTGGGAATCAAATTCACTGAAACAACTTTTCACGTTGCATATTTTCACAGAAAGTAGTCCATAAATGAGACCAAATATGGAACATTATTTTTAAAAATGTAAACATTTGCTTTCCTAATTTATTTGCTACATTTACAGCTGCATTAAATGTAGCAAATGCCGATATATAATCACAATAACAAAATATATCGTGATATGCATGCAATCAATATCAATAGATAATGCATCAGATTTTTAAATAATCTCCCAAATTAAATCAAAATTAATTTGATTAAGCACTGAATTAATCAAAATACACTCAAATGAGTTTGTATTCATCACACAATCAAACCGTCAGATGACCTCATCACCCCGTGAAAATAATCCGAATAGTTTGGATGTATTTTTTTTTCTTTCCTTCTTACAGTTTTTGTTTAGATGGAAAGTTAATGTTTGACCTGTTTTGCTTTTCTATTTTGCACACAGGTTTTTGGTGCATTTCTGTCCTAAAGAAAAATATATAAAACTTCAGATATCTCCCAAACGACATATTAACATACATGGAAGAACCTTCAAAATCTGTTATATTATTGGCAGAAAGTCTTTAAGTATTTAATTGTGAAAAATTTGGATCAATTCAGGCTGCAATGTGAACGTCGCCTTAAATGGGTTAAGTCACAAGTGTCAAACTCAAGGCCTGTGGACCAAATCCGGCCCGCCATAGCTTTTTATGTGGCCCTCTAGATTCTAGACTAAACACTGAATGTGTTTAAATATTATGTTATCAATCATATCAATGCAGGATTTTTATGCTTACTGCGGAATTATATCAATCAGTTCCTCCAGTTTCTTGAGAATTGCACGCACTTTTTTGCTCTAATACATAATTGGGAGTTTATTCCAGATTTTTCTCAAAAATGTAGAACTTTTTTACTTGTACTAAACAGCTGCCTCAAATTTATTTGATGCCAGGTTACAGTCCATGAACTATACAAATAAGCGCAAATATTGCAAATATTTCCAAATTAGTACCACAAACACTTTGATTTTTATTGCAAAAAAATCACAAAAAGAATCACAAAATCCTGGAGGAACTGAAAAGATGTTTAATATTATTTAATTTTAAGAATTTATTGATATTTTAACAGTTTAACTGGTTTTATCAATACATTCTGGCACAACCGGCCCTTTAAGAGCCTTCATGATGTTGATTTGGCCCAAAACAGAAATGAGTTTGACCCCCCTGGGTTAAGTTGACCTCTCCACTCTTCCACCAGTTTCCTGCTCTGTGTCTGGGTGTTGAGGTCCGGTTTCCTGTGCGCTCTGATGTCCGCAGGGTGCCTGATCGAGCAGCTGTCCGAGGAGAAGTACGAGTGCATGGTGTGCTGCGACATCATCCGGGTCATGGCCCCGGTGTGGAGCTGCCACAGCTGCTTCCACGTCTTCCATCTGAACTGCATCAAGAAGTGGGCCCGGTCCCCGGCCTCGCAGGCGGACGGTACGGCCCTCACACACACACAGAACGCGACCCTGATTCAGAATAATTGATTCCTGCTGATTCGGCAACACGCTGTGCTTTGTAACAATTTGAAAAGAAGGAGCAGGTGTTTCTTTTGTTGTTTTTTTGGGGGGTTTTTTTTGTAACTCTGACGTGAGCTCATGTTGAGCTGCTGGTTCTGTTTTGGTCAGATTCTGCTGAAGGTTGGCGCTGCCCCGCCTGCCAGAACGTGGCACTGAAACACCCGACCACCTACGTCTGCTTCTGCGGTGAGAGACTATGAGTCGTTCCTTCTCCTGGAAAATGTCTGGAGTTTGATTTAATAGTTTTCCAGGTTTGGAAAACGAGTGGGAGAATAACTTTGTTACATTTATTATCTGTCTTTTCATCCATCCATCTCTTTTATCAATCCTTCTATCCATATTTTCTTTTTGTTCCATCCATCCTTCTTATTGTCCATCATCATCCATTTATGCATCATTCATCCCTTTGCTCCTCTTTTCTTTTGTCCATTTCTTTACATGTCTATCCATCTTTCTGTCCATCATCTACCTTTTCATCCATCTATAATCCATTACCTTTACTTATCCTTTCCTTTGTTCTTACGTCAGTCTTTTTTTCCTTATGCAATCTTTTTGTCCTCATCCATCCTCATTTCTTTCTTTTATCCATTCTTCCATCTATCTGTCCTTCTTTAATTTGTCTTTGTTCATCCTCAGCATCCATCCATTCTTCTGTCCATCTTTTCTTTTCTGTCCTCTTACACATCTATCCATCTTTCTTTCCTCTTTTCATCTATCTATCATCCATCTGCTCGTCTTGCCTTTTATCAATCCATACATCAATTTTATTTATCGTTTCGTTCTTCCTTTTATCCTTCTGTCCGTTCTGTTTTTTGTTCCCAACTTCTTCTTTCATCCATATTTCTTTCTTTCTTCCATCTATCCATCCTTCTTTCATTTATCTGTCTGTCCATCCTCATCCCTTCTTCCCTGCTTTCTCCAGTTTGGTAACTGTGGGAATTTCAGCGATAAATTAAATGTTTTTAAAGTGATTTTTTTCCCCCTATTTTTAAACATAAATGTTTAGCAACACACCCTACTCATCTTAAACACAGCAATGTGTTTTTTTTACTAAATATTTTTATTATATATTCAAACTGACTAATAGAAATCCGATAATTTCGTTAAACGTCGGTTTCCTCTCATCTGCTGGAGCTGAGATTTCCTTTCCGTCGATCGGCAGGCAAAGTGACGAACCCCGAGTGGCAGCGCAGCGAGATTCCCCACAGCTGCGGTGACATGTGTGGGAAGAAGCGGAGCGGAGCGGACTGCAACCACCCCTGTAACATGTGAGCTGTGAAAACGCAACAACACTCTGAGCTGCAGGACAGGACTGAATGTTGAGTAATTTTTAGGTGATCAGATGACAGGACGAACACAGCGCTGCATTTCTTCAGCTGGGAAGTAACTAGAGGTTAGAAATTAGATCCTTTGTGCCAGAATGATGTCCAGGACATGATCCACCTCTTGTCTCTGAGGGCTATACAAGGAAAATAAATGTCAGTCTTGAAAGATAAAGTGAAATCTGCAGATTCTGAGCATAAATATTTAGCTGTTTAAACTTGAGCAAAACAGGATATGCAAAAGGATTCATGAGTGGTATGATTAGACATGCCTGTACTGGATTTCAGTTTATTCTGTTTACTGTGAACCTTCTTATGTGTTTGGAATAAGGAAAGATACAATGTTGATGATTAGAGTATTGGCATAAAAATGGCTGAGCAAAAATGAACACCAGATTTCTGGAGCTGTAACTACTAAGCATGACAACAAATTGTCCCAGAAATTATTGCCATAAATGACAATATTGCCATTTTAAGACCATTTTCAGCTAACGTGATAATAATAATGTTATATTAATGTGAGTGGATCCTCTCAAAGATAAAAAAAACACTTCAATTTCTAAATAATATTTAACACTGGAACTGGAAAACACTTTAAATATCCCAAATACACAAATAAAACAATAATAAATAAATAAATGGATAATGAACAAAATGTAACAAAATTGCATTGGAAGAATCAAAAAGAAAATGGAAATTATAGCGCTTGTTGTAATTTATTATACAATTAATTGATTTATTGCTTATAGTGGTAGAAAAGGGCCATCGTTCACAGCTTTATACTGGTTTGTCACATAAAATCCCAGTAAAATATGTAGAATTTTTGGTGACTTTTTAGTGTTTTCTCTCAGCTTGTGCCACCCTGGACCTTGTCCTTCATGTCCTGCCTTTGTCACAAAGTCCTGCGTCTGTGGGAAGATGAGGTAAAAGCATAAAAACATGTTCATGTTGGCTATTTTTATTACCAATACTTCCTTACTATTGAATTATTTGTCAGCCTGTTTGATGTTTTCGATGTTTATTTTGTTTTAGTCAGCCAATGCGCTGCGGCCAGGCCCCAGTCCTGCAGTGTGACTCGGTCTGTGGGGCTTTACTCAACTGTGGTGAACACTCTTGCGCTCTGGTGTGCCACGGCGGGGCGTGTCAACCCTGCCAGCAGCAGGTTCAGCAGGGTGAGTCTATCTCAGGCACAAAACACAGTTTATTTTTATTTATTTTCATTTTAACTGTAAAGTAAATGGTTTATGATGAGACAAGATTGCGTTTCTTTAAGGTAATATAGCACATTAGATTAAAAAGTGATAATAATAGAAACTATTTTAGCAATTATGGACACAAAACTGTTTAAGAAAAAATATTTCTGTCTCCATACTTGTTGCTCTCCTTACTTTACTATCAAGAAAGACAAAAACACAAATTTATATGACTTAACAAGGAAAGTGGCTTGATGTTAGAGCGGCTGGATTATGAAAAGGTTTATTTTATTTCCCTTGAATTTGGGCTTGAAAGAAAATAAATTTCTTGTTTAATCTTCACTTAAAATAATTGCCAAAGCATTTATTGAAATGTTGACTATTGTATTAAAAAAATTAAATAAAATTAGTAAGAGAGTATACATTAACAATCTCAGGAAAACTAAATCCAAAATTTAAAATAATTTGTACAAAAACATCAAGAAAAAAAAAGAAAATATTATAAAAATTCTAAATGAATAGAATAAAAACCAAATGAGAGAAATCAATAAAAAGGCTTAATTATAATAACTAATCTCATTTTAGTTCACTAAACTACGGTGTCCTAGAAGTGCAAATCACATCAACAAATCACTAAACTGTGCTAACTTTTACATGATTAATTGTCAGAATAATTGATAGAAAAATTGATTACTGAAATTATTATTAGTTGCAGCCTTAAAACAACTAACTGGTTTAATCTAATCTCGTGTTTATTCCCTGTAGTTTGTTACTGTGGCGTGACGCCTCGCACCGTCCTGTGCGGCACAGATAAAGACGGATTTGACGGCTTGGGACATTTCTCCTGTCAAAAAGTTTGCTCTAAGTAAGTGTCTATGCTGTGGAAATGACATGGAGTCGTCCACAGAGTTCTTCCTCGGTGACCGGAGCCCGTTTTCTGCTCAGGATGTTGAATTGTGAAGCTCACCGGTGCCAGCAGGTGTGCCACCGCGGGCCGTGCCAGCCGTGCCCGCTCTCCCCCAGCCTGGTGAAGACGTGTCCCTGCAGCCAAACGCCGCTCTCCAAACTCCTGGAGCTGGGCTACTCTGAGCGGCGCAGCTGCTCCGATCCCATCCCGTCCTGCGGAAAGACATGCAACAAACCTCTGCCTTGTGGCTCCAACGGTAAGGAATGTTTTACAAACATTTGAAGCTTTAAATCTTATAATAATCTTACAATTTGTTGGCAAATTGTGACAGCACCAAATATATTTACTAATGTTTTGGAAGTGACTCATATGCACTTAGCATATGATTCACTTCCAATCATATGAAGTGAATCATATGAAAGTGGAAGTGCATATGATGCAGAAAACTTGCTAAACCCGGTAATTGGGCGCTCAGGCAGTCATTCATCCAACGGTCCAGGGTTTTTTTTTTAGTTAAAAAATGTTTAAAGTTGACAGGAAACGTGAAAATATCTCTTGATAATTATATGTTATTGGAAGATTAATGCCTGAAGACCAACTATAAAGTCTTAAATTGCAAACATTAAAAAAAGACTTAAATAAATAAGCTATGCTTAGCTTGGAGGGGGCACAAGTAAAGCCTGGTGGCCCGCCAGGCTTATTACACACTGGGGGAATCCCTGATATAATTTTAAAAACACAAAATCTTACCAAGTATTTTCTGTGTATAATCTAGAGCAAATATCTTAATTCACTTGAAATAATATAAAACTAACTTACATACAACTTTTATTCCAGATATAGGAGTTTGCTTTGAATTAATAATTCATCAATATTGATTTATAAAAGTTCTAAATCTGCTGGCAAATAATTTCACTTGTAAAAATGTATTACAAGAAATGTTTCAATCTGCCAGTGGAACTAGCACTTTTTAAATCCATATTAAGGAAACATTGACTCCAAACAAGCTCCTAGATCTTGTTGAAAAGTTACTTTTAAGTTAGTTTGTTATTATTTCAAGAGTACAAAGACATTTGCAGTAGAAACTAGACAAACGTACTTAGGAATATTGTGTTTTTGCACTGTATGTACTGATACGACATGATAAATGGCTGGAAAAATAAGTGGGTATATTTGCTAACAAAGCTTTTGCAATAAATCAATGGGAGGAACATCCTCAAGAGTTTTACAAGCTGCTGCTGTGAGTCCATTGCAGATGAGAAGCATAAATTATTTATGTTGACTTCCCAAAAGAAACTGTGGAAATTTATGCAACCAACCATAAACAGTTAAACTTTTTCTAAAATGTTTGATCAAATGTTTGATCAAGAACTCCCTTAATTTGCCTCTTCATCATCCTGCAGATGTTAACTTTTATCTTTAAGATTTATTTTTAAAATCTGATCTCTGTCTTCCTGCTGGTCCATTGTGTTGGTTTTTCACAACAAACAGGAAGTGCATTACCAGAAGTCCGCTGGCATTGTTTTTGAAGCATATCTGCAGATTGTGATCTTGTTTTTTCAGACACCATCCATTTGTGTCAAAATCTGTGTCATGAGGGGACCTGTGGGCCGTGCACTTTGACCTCCACCATCAGGTGCCGCTGTGGCGCCAAGACCAAGGTGGGCCACAACGTCATCACAGCAGATACGTTTTCAAGTTTTTAAAACTCAGAATCTGTAAAGATTCCTCTTTTATTTCAGGAGGTTCCATGTGCAAATATTCTAAAAGAAGGTAATATTTTAGCTGAGTGAAATATGACATCACTGCGTATGTCACTTCCTGTTGTAAATGTCCGCTGTCTCCATCCAGACGAGCTCGTCTTCACTTGTGAGAGACGATGCAACAAGAAGCGCTCCTGTGGTCGGCACAAGTGTGGAGAGCTTTGCTGTGTGGTGAGTCCTCCGTAATCTGGACTCCGTTTCGGTTGAAGCCCGGCTTCAGAACCAGCCGGAGTCATGCTGGTTCTGAAACCCATTTGGGTCGCTGGACATATGATGTCCTTTAGCTGAACCAAGACGACTATGAGAGATCCAACTCTTTATCTGTCAGGCTGTCCATCAATCTATCTCTTTGTTCATCCCTCAATCAACCCTTCCATCGTTTTATTCATCCATCTGTCCATTCATTCATCTTTTTATTTGTCTGCCTGTCTATTCCTTCATCTTCCCATCTCTTTATTTATCCTTCCATCCATCTGTCCATTAATCATCTTTTTATTCATCCTTCTGCATGTTTATTCATCATCTCATCTCATTTGTTCATCTTTTTATTCGTTCATCTGTCAATTCATTCTTCTTTATCCATCCCTCTGTCCACTAATCCATCTCTTTTTGTCCATCTGTCCATTCATTCATCTTTTTATGAATCCATCTGTCCACAAGTCCATCCATTTCTTTTGACTCCTCATTCTTTGAAAAACCAATCTCTGTATATTTCATTGAGAAAATGTAGAAATGTCTTGCAGCTCTGTTCAGTCTTTTTTTTTGTTATCCAGATTTTTCTGCCACTTTGTTACTCATCACTTTGTTGTTCTGTCACATAAAATCCAAACAACACACATTGAAGCTTGTGGTTGTTACAAAATGTGAAAGAAGGTTAAGAGGAATGAAAACTTTTGTAAAACGAGTTTAAAGTTTGTCTGAACTGCAAAATGAGTTTGGTATTTTGTCTCCATTCAGAACGTGGATCACAGATGCCCCATGATCTGCAGCTACAAGCTGAACTGCGGCCTCCACCGCTGCCAGGAGCCGTGCCACAAAGGGAACTGCGAGCCCTGCTGGCAGTCAAGTGAGTCATTTTTTTTTCTCCCCTACAACAACACATGAATAAACACCAAGAACCAGTTTAAAGTCCTCACTTCATTTCTCTGTTTCTTTGTGGTGTTATGTTTGGCTCTGAGTTTGTTGCGACTCCCCCTGTTGGCAGGTTTTGATGAGCTGACGTGTCACTGTGGCGCTTCTGTGTTGTACCCTCCAATTTCCTGTGGCACAAAACCGCCCGAGTGCAAAAACCTGTGCATGAGAAGACATGAGTGTGACCATCCAGGTAAGGCGGGCCGATAAAGACATCAACTGCAGCTTTAAACAGGGTTAGGACTGAAACAATTCATCAGACTAATCACGATTTATCGATTATTCAAATAATTATTGATTGATTCATTAACTGGAGCATAAAGACTCAAAAAAATAGCATTTATTGGAAGAACAACTTTCTCATAGTATTAAATAAGCCAAAACTGTACATGAGATCATATATTTTTCATTTAAGATAAAAAACATCTTTTTCTGTAAATGTTATTCTCAGAACTCAAGTAGAATAGTTTTAGCTTTACAGGCAAAGTTTTTGCTTCAGTAAGAAAAACAATCTCCTATTCAACACCTTTTGTTATTCAACTAAGATTTAGTTAATCCAAAATATTTACTAAATAATAAGCTCTTCATACATTGATGGCAGAAGTATTTTTTAGCCATAAATGATCATGCGTACATTAAAGAAATGCAATATTATTACATTTTAGGCAATAAATATGATGAATTAATAATTTATTTGCATCTATTAATGTATATATTCAAAAAGGCTTAAGTGGTCAAATGGAAAATCTGCAGAATGTGGCAGTTATTTTCTCATGTAATTGATCATCAGAATAGTTGATTAATTGTCAGAAAAATTGTTAGTTGCATCCTTAAACAAGACATTTTAACATTTTTCTTCCCCTGATTTAGTGTTTCACAACTGCCACAGCGATGACAAATGCCCGCCTTGCACATACCTCACTCAGAAATGGTGCATGGGAAAGCATGAGGTAAACCCCACGAAGGTCACCGAGTTATTTTAGTTTTATTCATTTATTATTATTGCAGTAAGCTTATTCCTTGGCTCCACAGCAACGCAGCAACATCCCTTGTCACCTGCAAGACATTTCCTGTGGTCTGACATGTAATAAGATGCTGCCTTGTGAAATGCACCGCTGCAAACGGCTCTGCCACCGCGCAGACTGCCTGCCAGAGGGCGGCTGCCAGCAGCCGTGCATGCTGCCCCGGCCCGAATGCGGCCACCCATGCGCGGCTCCGTGTCACAGAGGCAGCAGCTGCCCACGCACTACCTGCACTGCCAAGGTACAGACCACTTTCCAGGAAACTGACGTTTCTGACAAATAAAACAAAAAAAAAAAAACCTGCTGCAATGTAGCAAATGTTTAATTTAGATCAGGGATGTCCAAAGTGTGGCACGGGGGCCATTTTGTGGCTGAATTAAGAATGATACAGGTGATCATTTTAATTTGCGTAAAGTTGTTACCAACATAATTTATAAGGTTTTACAATAAGAAGTTCATTCAGAGACTTATTGAAAAGCCGACATTGCTCCACAAAAATCAGCTTTTATTGAATTTATTAAACGTTTTTCAATAAAAGGATCCGAATCTTATTCTTATAACTGATAAAAAAAATTGTCCAGTCAAGCTCAAAACAATTTGAAAACTAATTTTCTTTTTCTTAATACATCAAAATCACATTTATGTTTGTCTCTACGATGAACAGCATCCCTTTGCTTAAAAAAACCAATAAAAAATAAATGACTTTATTTGCTTGATTTTAGTTTATTTTTCTTTTTTTCAGCCCACAAGTACTTTTGACTGAACAATTTTGAAAAAACTTTGGACACCCCTGGTTTAGATCAAAACATCACTACTGCTTAAATTACTTTTAACAAAGTTTCGGATTCCTGTTCTCATCAGGTAGCGCTCCAGTGTGACTGTGGTCGGAGGAAGGAAAGTGTTGCCTGCACAGAAGCTGCTAATTCCTATCAAAGGTAACTTCTCCTCACTTTCTTTCTGTTTTGCAATTAAAATATTCTCTAATATTTCCTCCATAGATACGCAGCCATCGCGATGGCCAGCAAACTCTCTGACATGCAGATTGGCGACTCCATGGACATCGGTCCGCTCCTCACCAAGAAGGAGCTGAAACAGACCAGGTGGAGGAAAACAAAATGCTTCATTTTACAGTGGCTTTCTAAGTATTAGGCTTTTTTACATCTGAGTCATGTTGCAACTAAAGCTAGAGCTGATTTCAGTCGTTTCTATGACAGGTATTGGTTCTAGTTGGAGGTGAGTGGAGTTTTTAAAAGCGTTGTGATTTCAGACTCGAGTGCGATCAAGAATGCGCCACTTTGGAGAGAAACCGGCGCCTGGCTGAGGCGCTGCAGATCGACTCCTCCTCCGACCCCTTCAACGTTCGTTCCTCCTCCGTTTACAGCGACAGCCTGAAGGAGGACGCCAGGTTTGACCTTTTGCTCCTGGGTTTTTGAGGACGCCTTGTCTTTTCTTTTACGTCCCAGCAGCAGATAACACAAAGTGTGTCGTCGCAGTAAAACGCAGCACGACTCTGCTTTCAGGAAGGACCCGAAGTTCCTCGCTGAGGTAGAGGAAGAGATCAAGAATCTTGTTGAGCTCGCCAATAAGGTAGCATCACAATCTGATACTAATTTACGTGTGGAGGCTTTGAAGATTTGCTTGTTTATTTACCTTTTGGGACAATAACAGACAAATGGAGAGGATTACATCTAGAAAAAGATGGAATGAGAAAATAAGAATGCGGGAGAAAAATGACTTTGTGGTTTAAATCATGGTTTTCTTTCAGTCCTTGTGTCATATTTTTTCTCTTTCTTTTTGTCCATTCTCTCTTCTTATCCTTCCATCCACCCTTCATTGTGTCCTTATCTTTGCCATCTTTGAATCCTTCCTTGCTTGTGTCCTAACTCTTTTACTCTTATCCTTGATCCCTTCCCTCCTTGTGTCTTACCCCTGTTCAATTCAATCTTCCTTTGTTTGTGCCGTTTTTTTCCTCCCTTGTGTCCCCTTTCCTTGGATTTCTCTTTCATTTCCTTCCGCTCTCATCATTCCTTGTCTCTTTCTTGCTTCCTTCTTCCCTCTCTTTCATTTCTTCCTTCCTTTCTCCCTTCCTTCATTCCTTGTGTCCTATTCATTTCCTTTACTACTTCACTTTTTCTTCCTTCCTTGCTTCCTTCATCCTTCCCCACCTCCCCTACTCTTTTCCTTCCTTCCTTCTTCTCTCACTTTTTCATGTATTCATTCTTCCCTTCATTTCTTCATCCCTCCTTACTTTGTTCCTTCTGTCGTCTTCTTGTGTTCTATACAATTGTACAATTATTTACCATGACATTGTTGCAGTGAGTTGCTCCTCATTGTAACATAATTGGATAACATAATATTTTACATTTTAAGCTAAATGGAAAGGACTCTATGCTTTAAAAATATTCTGGATCAATAAAGGTTTTTATTCTCAGTAAATTATTCTAAAAATCCAAAACGTTTAATGAGGGAAAAATATCTTGAGCTGCGTTTATTAGCAGCTATGTCTGCATGAGTTTCTGCAGAAATCCCTGCAATTACTCAGCATTAAACTGTCAGGAATCATCTTCATCAGGCCTGAATTGCTTCTCTGTTGCTCATCCTCATCACTGATGCATGCAGGGAAAGCAGCCGAAGAAGAGCCACTGCTTCCCACCGATGAACAGGGAGCACCGGAAGATCATCCACGAGCTGGCCGAGGTCTACGTCGTCGACAGCGTGAGCTACGACAGCGAGCCCAAGCGGAACGTCGTCATCACCGCCCACAAGTACGTCTGCTAGCAGATATGGCGGCCCGGCGGTGGCACCGATTGTGGTTCTGAACCTGTGTATCTGTGTTGGCAGAGGGAAGTCGGCCTGTCCGAGCTCGACCCTGACGGCGCTGATAGAGAGGGAGACGGCGGCTCGGGCGCCTCCCCCTATCCCTCATATCAAGCAGCACAGCAGCAAGTGAGTCATCCTCCATGATTAAAGAATTTCTGACATTTTAGTTGAGGCCAAAACTGAACTTTTTGGTTTGTATGTAGGCCTGTTGCAGTAAGCAATAAATCAATTAATCAATCATTTCGATTAGCATGATTTATAGCTTGTTTTTCTTTTTTCTCTTTCTACCAAAAACTGGTTTTAAAAAAATGTCTTCCGTCTGTCTTGCTCTTATTTTGAACTACAATTTTGTTTACACAGTCTACATAGTTAATCTTATTGGTATTTTTGTTTATTTATTTTGGATATTTAAAATGTCTTCTAGTTTCTGTGTTAGATGTTCATTACACTGCAAAAACAAAAAAATCTAACCACGTATTTTTGGCAAGTTTTTAGATATCTAAATCCAAATCTAACTATCTTAGATTTGTCTTATTTCAAGTGTACTAACTTTCAAGTAACTTTTCTGCAAACTATAGGACCTTGTTTTAAGTAAATAATTCCTTAATATTGACTTATAAAGTGCTAGTTCCACTGGCAGATTATTTCATTTATAATTTGGGAAAATATCTCATTATAAATTAGATAACCTGCTATTGGAGCTAAAATGTTTCTCAATACTAAGGAACTAGTTAAGAAAAATAACCTTGTATATTTTGCTGAAATGTTTAGTGTAAGTTAGCTTTAAGTCTACTAACATATCTACACTAGAAACTGGACAAATATACTTGGTAAGACTTCATGTTTTTGTACTGAAACTTTAAAACCATGTTTCTTTTTCTCCACTGCAAAAACACAAAATCAAAACCAAGCATTTTTGTCTAGTTTTTAGTGCAAACACCTTTTGAGCACTTGAAATAAGACAAAACTAACTTTGAAGTTATTTTTCACAAGATTAGGAGCTTGTTTCAAGTAAACAATATCTAAATACTGATGAAAATACTGGTTGCACTGGCAGATTTTTTAACTTTTAACGTGGGAAAAATGTCATTATAAATTAAATAATATTAAATATTCTTTTAAACCAATATTAAAGAATTATTGACTTAAAACAGGCTTATATTTCTTGTTGAAGACTTTCTTTTAAGTAAGTTTTAAGTGTACTAAGTTATTTGCACTGGAAACTAGACAAAAACACTTGGAAACATTTTGTTTTTGCAGTGAAAACTGCTTTTTGTCTATCAGATAAAAACCGATTAAAATGCATGACTGACATTGTTGCAGTGAGTTGCTCCTCATTGTAACATAATTGGATTAAGGTTCAATCAAGTTGATCTTTTTTCTTTCTGATTCCTCTCGTAGGGCTGCGGGTGGAAGCTGGTCAAAGATGGTGAAAGAGGAGCCTGTGATAGATTATTTTGATGTTCAGGACTGAGAAGGAATGAAGAGAAAAACTTCAAGAGCTGCTTGTTAACTTCACTATCCGTCTGACTAAAACAATCTGGAAAATGTAATCATCAAAGTTATATTCAGAATATTTACAAATTTGATGATCTACTCAAATTCATCCATGCTCAGCAGAAGTTCCTTTGAAAATCAGTTTGTATGCAATTTAGTAAATTCATTTTATGATATTATCGTCTTCAAATGCAGAGATTCATTTAAAACAGCAGGCGTTCTCTCCAGCTTATGGTCCTTAGACCAAACGCCAAGCTTTATTCTGAGCAGTAAAATGTCTTTTGATCTTTTTGTCGGTGTTGAGCCAAGGCTGCTGTTGTAAAAACCTCATGGAGGGAGTGGGCTGCACTGCAGAAGGAAAACATTGTGGGAACACAAACACTTTGACCTAGATGGAGGGCTGCACCTCCCGAAAACATTCTGGAGGCGTTTTGAGGTCGGCCTGCTGCAGCGTACCTGAGGACGCCGTAGCGCGGCGGCGGATGCGGGCGAAGCCGGAGCCGATGAATCATATTTTTGTTCCTGAGATGACAACAGAAAGATTCCTCTTTATTAAACCGAATGTACCCGATCACAACATGCCAATAAATTTGAGAAAACCACCAAGAAACGCCTCTACTGTTCAATTTCCTGACTCTTTTTAAATGTAGAAGTACACAAGTAAATGCTACAAACATTTTAATGATTAAATTCAACTATTAGATGTTTATGACATTTTAATGCAGGAATGTTTTAAAGAATTTCAACTAAAACTATAGTAAATGGAAAGTGCATAAAATAAATTCTAATGTAAAATGCCACTATTTCAATGAAACTTGCATAGATCTACTGCACAGTAATGTTTGTAAATTTAAGCTAGCAAAAACGTTAACTAAATATTTAGCTTATAAATCAAATGTTTGGTTTGGAAAATATTTACTTTGGAGCTGAACATTAGTTAGCTATTTAATTTGAAAGCTATATATTTAGTTTCCAAACTGAATATTTAGTTTACTGACTGAATATTTTAATTTGCATGCAAAGTACTTGGTGTGTAAACTAAATATTTAGCTTTCAAGCTAAATTTTTAATTTGCAAGCTAAAGTTATGAAATATTAAAACAGTTTTAAATAGAAATGCTAAAACATTTAGTTGGGAAATAAATACTTAAATGTTTAAATAAATGCTAAATCTTTATGTGCGAGCTAAATATTTTGTTTACAAACTAAACATTTAATCTTCTAACTAAATATTTAGCTTGCCAATAAAACATATAGTTAGGAAGCCTAATACTTAATTTGCAAGCTAAATATTAAGCATGAATATTTAGTTTGTAGATGGGAATAAAATATTTAGCTTTAAAACTAAATGTATAGCTTCCTAACTATATTTAATTAGCAAATTAAATATTTTGCTTTCTAAGTATTTAATTCACACAATATTTAATTCCCTAATTACATATTTAATTTTCAAGCTAAATACTTATAAATTAATATTTTGTTTGCATTTGGGAACTAAATTTTTAGGTTGCAAATTAATAGGTTCATTACTAAGTATTTATTTAGTAAGCTAAGGGGTCTCAAACTCCAGTCTTCGAGGGCCGCTTTCCTGCAACTTTTAGATGTGCCTCTGCTGCACCACCTGAATAGAATAATTAGGTCATTAGAAAGGTTCTGGGAAACTGATCTGCACAAGCAGGAGGTAATTAAGCCATTTCATTCCAGAGTTTTGTACCTGCGGCACATCTAAAACCTGCAGGACAGCGGCCCTCGAGGACTGGAGTTTGAGCTCCGATTTAAACATTTTAAATTATTTATTTAGCAAATTAATCATTTAGTTAGGAAGCTAAATATGTGCAAATTAAATATTTAATTTCCAAACAAAGCATTTAATTAGCAAAAGATTAAATATTTATTTTTAAAACTGGCATTTATAAATGTATGAATGAGATGGTGAAAATATGACTCCATTTGTTTTTGTCTTTTTTGTTTTTTTTTTAATGATGGTGGCTAAACAAACCATTAAATATTCCCGTATTTTTTTTATTTAATTTTTTATGTGTAACTTTAGAAACTGCATCCCATTTTGTTGAAATCCCTACACCCGCCTCTAAATAAAACCTTCTGCTGATGATGAGGAGGATAATTTGTTGACGCTCCCTTCCTCTGGTAATTTTTCATTATATCGCCTCTCCAGCAGGGACCGCGCCTGCGCCGCTGCGCTCCTTCTACCCCCCTTTCCCGACCGAGGCTTCTCCAATCCGGGCTCTGGCTCCATCCCCGGCTCGGCGTCCCACAGGCCAGCGCTAATAAGTCGCTTAGCTGCCCAGTAATGGGGAAGTGGTAGAGAGAGTGACAGAGAGAGAGAAAGAGAGGGAGAGAGACGCCGCTGTGCTGAAAGCCGAGAGGAAGTTGAGGTGGGAAGCTCCGGACCAAAGACCCGCTCCACACAACAGACGGACACATCCTACAGTTGCTGTTGTTGAAACGCTCCCCAAAAAGCGCATAGTGATGGAGAGAAAGGTATGGATGCTTATGCTACCTTGTAGCACATTTTGCTCTGAGTCTCTGCCTGCTCATAAATCCGCATCCACCATGAAAACTATTCCTTGTTACATTTTTTCCCTGACGTTAGGCTCAGGATTATAGTGCGCATTGGAGTTTTTTTTTTTTCTTCTTTCGCCTCGCTGCTATTTATTGTGCGTGTGGAGGGGAGGAAACGTACCGGGATTAAATTGCGCTTGGTGAATTTAGGATTATTTCAAGGCGAGCCTTTAGGTTTGGTACGCGGTGTTTTAGTTAACGCCGAACCGGGAGTGGGATGTGGATATTTTGAGGCTTCAGTGTTTGCCTGTCTGCATCATCACACAGCACAGTGTATAGTTGCAGGCTGCACCTCTGCTCCCCCACCCCGCCACCCCTCACCGTTTTGCAGCCGACGCAGACACCAGCGCGGCTTGTTAACCTTGACTGGTGTGGGAAACAGACACTTGAGGAGTAATAGATGGGATGCACCTCCCTGAGGAGAGCACACCATCACATCTTCTCACTTTTTCTGCACATACTTCCCAATTTGACACCTTAATTCAATGATAGTAAACAGAGGTGGGTAGAGTACCCAGAAATTGCACTGAAGAGTAGCTATAGCACATTTTGACTCTAGTAAAGGTGAAAAGTAGAGTTAAAAAGTAAATTGGCTACTTGAAACTACAGTATGTAACTTTTATTTTATTTTTTAATCAGTTTTTTAACATGTTTGTTAAAACTGTCACTATATATTGACAAATAATCTGTCAAAAGATCGATCTCCTCCATCAATCACCCTCAGGTACTCGCTGCTAAATATTCTAATGGCGTTGTTATCGGTGGCTATGCTAACTAGCCTGAGCATTCATGACGGGCTGCTACGCTGCATAGCTAGCATAGCTATGCAGCTATGCTAACTGCATAGCTAGCATAGCCCGTATGCTAGCTCTAGCATACGGGCTCATCCCCTCTTCCATAGTAAGGGGAAAAAGGGTTGAGCAGCACCACTTGGAATTGTGATTGACAGCGCTAAGATCCTCGCGCTGCATTTTGGAGTGGGAACCAAAACTCCAGCCCAAAGTGCCACATCCTTGTAAATCCGGCCCTGGTCACCCAACAGAAAAATATATAAAGTTATGTGCAAATTCTGATATTTTAAAGACTAAAATTACATAATACAATTTCAAAATAACACATTTTAAGCAGAAGAAGCAGTTTTCCAAAAACTATTTTAAAATAAAACTTATAAAACTAATTAGAGTAGTTATTGTTGGAAAAGCATAGAAAACTTCCATGGACACTGTATGGTGTTTAATTCACTTGACCTCCAAATGGCACAAACAGGCCCAGCAGATAAAAAAAACACTAAAACAAGAAAGTTTGTGTAAAAACAAGAACTCACACTTTAGTAAACTGTAGTAAAGTGACGTGTTTGGTAAAATATCCAGAAATGTTACTCAAATAAGAGTAGTGACACTTAATAAAATTATTAATCGATTTAAAGGGACTATAAGTCTATTTTTCCCTAAAAAAGTTACTCAAGTAAATGTAGCTAAGTGTAAGTAGTTACTACTCACCTCTGATAATAAGGATGAAAGCATGACTTTTAGTGAGTTGCATATGTGCAGAACAAAAAGTTTTATTTTTACAGTTAATGTGCTGGCAGGCTGTGCTGCACGCAGCAGCAGGAGAGAGGAATTTGGGGGTGTATGGCTGAAACTAGATCTACTTCTGCTGAGTCAAAGGAAAATTTCATTTTTATGTTAAAGTTGTAGTCAGCAGCAGCAGCAGCAGCAGCTCATTCCCATAAGATCCAACTGAATGTATTCCATTTCTTGTGAGCTTCTGAGTTTTATAAAGCAGGCTTAGAAAAAGATAAACATCTGTACTTGTTGTTTACATCAAAAATGTATTGATTTGTAGATTTTGTTTGTTTTATTTAAAACATAAGCACTGTTTGATGGATTTTTATGAAGGAAATCTGGCTAAGCCAATCTGTACCTACAAAGTTCAAGGAATACTACTAATTCACAAAAGTTGTTGGTAGTGTTACTGTTATTAATAGCATTAGTATTATTGTCAAACAATCTTTATTTATCAGATGTGTTTCTCATCCTGCCTTTTGACCGGAAGCAACAAAATATTCAGCTAAGCTACATCCAGCTCCTTCTAAACCTAACTGAACATATTGTTGCTAAATGAGACTAACGCTTAACAAGCACTTGTGTCGATACCAGCAGCCATGGTTGTTAGCTAACCTATGTATCTAAAGCAGTTTAGCGTATTTTCCTCAATTGTGGTAACAAGGTTTTTCCTATATTCAAGTAGCTTTCCTAAACATTAGCACTGGTCACTCCAACTATGGTGTTACAAAACAATTCATCTAGAAATTATTGGTATATTTATAGCATATTTTGGTATTTGTGGCTGTTTTTTGAGCTATAAAGTGTGTGGAAACTGCATTATTTCTATGCTAAATGTATATAACATGTTTCTAAGCTTATTATGTGTTGCTGCATCCCAACATAAAAAAGCATTGAACCAATTTTAGAATAAGTTTATTTTTGGTTTGGTTGTTTTTGTATGGTTAATTTGACAAGTGGCTTCATATTTGCATGTCTTACTAATTAAATTACCAAAACAAATTAACTTTACAGTAGTTGTATGTCTTACTGAGAAATCTAAGAGAATATCTATAATATTTTATAATCTTAGTAATGTCGGAAAACTCCAGGTGACGTGGATTTTTCCATTCAGTTGCGATTCCATCACAGACTTTTCCATGAAACATTTTAAATTTCTGTCTTTGCTGCTTCATCTTCTCTTTGTAAGAAGAATATTCCTCTCATGAAGAGTCAGAGTCTGGAAGATGCTTTTCTGTTTTAAGGTTTATGGTGTAGAAGAAGTGTTTGGTCATTGTTCGGGCTGCTTCTGTGGAAAAAAAAAAAAGGAAACGGGACTAAAATAGCTTTGTTTTAAGCTGCAGTCTTCCCTAACCCAGCTGCTGGCACAGATATCGCCCTCAGTATAAAGAAAGGAGAACAGTCCATTCTCATTAGTATGCAATGTGCCATCACAGCTTCCGAGGTCTGATAAAGGATCAGAGAATCAGCTCCTTTTACAGTTTGCTGAACGCCTGACCTGCCTTTTTAAGGAAAACCACACACACACACACACACAAACACCAGTCACTTTGTTCAGCCATGTTTGAAATTCAGCTTGGGATGCCCATCAGGGTCTCCTACGTTTTTGTTTTGTTTTTTATTAATTTTGAGACTGATTTTATGAAAAATTTGAGTTAGAAAGTTAAACATTTAGTTGCTCAGTTTTGTGCACATTTGTATTAATTAGGGCTGCAACTAACGATTGTCGTAATATTTGATTAACTTACTAATTATACTGACGATTAATCATTTAGTCGAATAAAAAATAGTCACATGCTGCAGATTTTTTAAAGTCAATATTAGAAATACAATGAACAAATAATTCTTAAATAAGAAAATAAACATCACCTAAAGTGCAATAATATAGGATTCATTTAGTGTGTGCTTGATCATTTGTTGTCTGAGAATTATCAGTTTATTTTTGGGGATTAATTGATTAATAATCGAATAGCAAAAGGTGATTCATATGAGAATTTGTACCAGATGAAGCTAAAACTACAGACAAAGGTTTTTTGTTTTTATCTTAAATATAAAATTTATTTATTTTTTGTTCAGTTTTGCCTTAATTACTGTTCTACGTATGTTTTTCTTTCGGCAAGTAGCCCTTTTTTAGAGTCTCTACTCCAGTGAACGATGAATCAATAAAATAACTGATTAATCATGATTAATTTGAATAATCTTCAGTATTAACTAACCTCCTTCAGTCTGATACCTGCAAATAAAATCCAGTGCAACCTGCTACCTTCAATATAGTTCAAATGTCGGCACTCCACTGATTTCGCCTCTATGAATGAGTGACAGGAAGAAAGCTATTGTTCAAAGAAAGCCATAAAAAGTTCCTTTTACGCTTTGCCACAAGCCAAGAGGTCAAGATTGACCTTTTTGACCTACATGCAAAAAGCTAGGTGTGGCGGAAAGCTAACAGTGCACATCAGCCCACCCCACATCCACATGGCAAACATGGTGGATGTTCACAGGTGATTCATAGAGATGGAGACTTGTTGAATTGAGAAATTAAATTACATTAAATTAAATTGGGACAAAACAAAAACTCTCAGATAACTTACAAAAATGTTAGATGCAATACAAAGTGATTGTCCTTGGTGGACTATAATCTGCTTTTAGGTAATTTATTAAAATGAGGTTAAATACAGCAAACATTTTCTGTATTAAGTTTCTTTTATTAAATTGAGCCCAAAATAATTAGCAAACTGGAAATTTTTTATTTAATAAGGAAAACATGAAAAACTGTTTCAAATTTTAGGATTTATGATGATTAAATCACCTGTTTCTAAAAAAAACAATATTGTTAGTTTATTGTTGAGCAGGTGCAAAAAAGTCACATCAAGTTCTGTGGTTTGAGTTTTTAAAAATTGTTTTTTGTTTTTTCTTGAAAGTACTTTTGAGTTGATAATTTTGGCCCATGTAGCAAAACGTTACAGGCTAAAAGAGCTAAAACTGAGACGAGGTTTTCCTTAAACCCTAAACAAACATCCAGAGGTCACGTAAAAGTCCAGTGAATTAAAAACTGTGTTTGAGACGAGGCAAAATGTAAATAAAACATTCCTGGTATCAGAATACTTTTACAAGATGCTGTATTATTCATAAACATAATGATTTCCAACAAATTAAATCCTCATGGCTGCTGCCAGCGATCTGGAAATATTGTTTGAATATTTTGACTCCTGTAAACGTTTTGAACATTTTACCAGTTATTTTTTTAATACCATCCACTTTATTACTCTATAAATGTATTTTTACGGTTCTAAATGGAGAATTTCCTGACCTAATTTCACAGTCTCCAGTTTCAGGAGCAGATAATTTTGGGTGTTTTGAGCACCATTATCTTACCTAAAGCTTTACTGTGTCTTGGTTCCGTTATTTCTCCTGTCTTTTATATAGAACCGTTTTTACCTTTTTAAACCTTGCTTCCATTTATAAACCAGATAATGAGATTGCCCACTCGACTCTGAAGCAAAATGTCTGGCCTGTAATGGTCTCACAGTTCACAGAGCAGCTGGCTGACCTATTTTAAAGGGAAACGGTTCAATACTGAACACTTTAAACTGCCTCTGATGATTGTGCATGTTGCTGTTATACTTCTGTCTGCTTTTGCTAAGAAACATTCTGGTGAAATGTGAAAATCTTTTTCAAGAAGAATCGATGTTGGCACTAAATCTGAAATGTCAAAAGTTTGTATAATTGGTAACTGCCTTTTTGAAGGACAACTGTTCCTTCTTTTTTGGATATTGTGTAGATATATATATATTTTTGCAATATTATTCATATTTTTGCTATTTTGTTATGATGTTCAACCATAGCAACAGGGAGCAGGTGATATACATTGGAAAAGTGGAAATAATATTTAATTTCCCCTTTTGGATTAATAAAGTATTTTTGAATTGAATTGAATTAGTAAAGCATCTAAAATGAGTGAAAATTGCCAACATTCAAACTGCTGCTTGACTGGAACCATTTAGCATTCATTTTATTGTTGTATAAAAGTAGCAAACATTCGCATTTACATTGAAATTTGGCATCTTTAGCATACAATCTGACTATATGAGCAATTAATTATTGTCTTGATGCCATAATTTGGTTGTTTTCAGTGGTTATGAATTTGTGAATATCCCTGTTCGATGTTTAAGCTTTTGTTTTTCCCAAAAAGATGTATCCCAGAATGACAATAGGTAAACAAATCAGCACTGTTTATGGAAATAACTGACCCAAAATGTTTTCTTAACTAACCCGATCCACCTGAATCCAAGGAGATGTGGAGTATACACTTAAACCTTGCTGTTGTTGTGGTAAAATAATTGTCAAATATTTGAGTGTTGCTTATATTCATGAAAGGTTAGGTTCACACAGCATTCAAATGTGACCCAAATTGGATTTTCAAATTTTTTTTGCCCATATGCAAATTGGTTTTTTTTAGCAAAGATCAGATTTGATCCACTTCCAATTGTAACAGGCACTCCTGTTACCTAGCAACCCAGGCAAAGCCCAGCCTGTTACTTAGCAACCCAGTGAACTCCAGTACATTTGGTCTGCCTAAAAAATATTTATTAGATAGCTGCAGTTGATCCAAAACGCTGCTGCTCGCGTTCTCACTAAAACCGGGAAGATAGAACACATCACCACAGTTTTAAAGTCTTTACATGGCTCCTTGCAATAGACTTTAAAAAAATGTTAATTAAAAATCTGTTAAGCTGTTAACTTAATTTACAAATCGCTGAATGGAAAACACATTAAAGATTGTTGTTGTGTTAACTTTCCAGATCTCTTGGATCTTCTGGTTTTGCAGTATTCAGCTTCTGTTGACCACAAACTTCCAGAAAACTGCAAAACAGCTGAAACACCTTTTTAGAGTTGCTTTGGAACCATAACCAATGGAACATAGACCAACATATTTGTGGTTTATTGTGGTTTACTAGTTGCTGAAATGCGCTATACAAATAAATTAGATTGCTTGATTGCTTCATCAGCTGGTTTTAGCGCTATATGCACTGCACAATGGCTGCTGGAAGAGAGATCTTATTTCAACTGTATTAAAATATTTTCACTAGAAAGAAGACAAAAATATGTGGTGAAATTTTGTGTTTTATAGTGTTAAAGTGACAAGAGGCCCTAAAACAGCTCATTCTGAAAGGAGCTAAAAATGGGCAAATCTCATAATCTAAGAACGAATTTGTACAAAAAAATGCAACGGACATGTTTTATGTATCCTAACCTGTTCAAGGAAGCGTAAAAGGTCATGATTATGCCTTGGAAAGGATTCAGGTTGCAGCATCCTTGTTTGGGTTGAGCTAACTCATGAGAACGATTGAAGAAAGGAGCTTGAATTTGAGTAATCTCTTGTGAAGAGCATCCTGCAGGATTTTCATCCAGTCTTTTTTCTCTCCTGAGCGTGTTTAATTTCCAGTTTCACAGTTTTTGCTCTGAAATCAGCCCGGCCTCAGTCCGCCAGCTGCTGCTCCACTTCTCAAATCACTAAAGTCGGCGTTGCTCTCGCACCATTGGCTGCTGGCTCTGAATGCTGAGCGGATTATCCCGCTGCCATCATTACAGCAAACAGGAAATGCCTGGAGGCAGGTAGTGCTGCGGGCTCGTCCCAGTGTGCTGTTTGCCGCTTTTGGGTGGGGTGGGTTTTGGCGGGGGGTACTTGGCTGTTTTACTGTTACCCCATCTTTCCATCTGCTCTTGCACTGGTTCCTTTTTATAGGTGCTCGATGCTTTGTCCCTGAAACTCTTATTTGCGGCTTAAAAGAACCTTGCCAACATAGCACAACCATCCAGGAGGAACACGGCTGCTTTTCATCCATTTCCCCACAGTTAAATGTTCCAAATCACTTTGAGCGCAAAACATCAGCAGATGCCGCCTTTATTTCCAGTTGTCATGGGAGACTTTTCTCTCTTTCTCTGCAGGTTCTCCTTCGCTGCACATGCCTCGCTCGCTGTGAGAAATCAGCGCTGAAATGTACTTCTTTCCCCCTTTAATCCCCCCCTCAGAGAAGGCACAGGTCGCGCTTTTGTGAAGTCCCTTTGAAGGCAGCCGTCGGCCATTGAGTTGCTCGCCGAGAACTCTGGCCTTTAAGCAGCTTGAGCTGAGTTTTGTCTGCAGCTATTAAACTGAAGAAAGAGAAGCGAGGGGCCCAGCAGTGGGAGCGAATCAGATTTTCTCCATGCCCTCTGTACAGTCCACATTCCCCCTAGTGCACCCCATCTGTCTGTGACAATAATGTTGACAAGGGCAGGTTCACAGTCTCTGGTATGTAAACGTTGCCACTGGGAACTGCAAGTTATCCCTCAGCACTCATATAAAATTTGACTCCTCTCTTTCTTCTTCTCCCCTCTGCGTAATTGGTAGATCTCTGCAGTTTTCTCTCAAACACGTTAAAGCAGAAGGTTTATCGTTTCCAGATTTGCTGTATGAGTCCTTCAGTTCATAGTTTTTTTGGTCCTTAATTTTAATCATACACATCATTATGGCAAATAGTGTAAAAAATCTGAAAAAGCAACAATTTGTGTCAGATGTTTTTTATTTGTTACTTTTTAACTGACTTTGTGATAGCCCAGCAAAAACTGCTGCATTATTTGACCAATTAATCGAGTAATTGGATAAAAAAAGGTACATTTTTGAAGATAATAATAAATTAATCAGGATTAATTAGTTAATCATTTCAGTCCTAATGAAGTCTATTTACAGAGCTCTCCCAAGCCCTCCCACATATCAAGAATAGAGCATCAGTGCAGATCACTTTTCAAATATTGTAACATTAGATTTAGGTCTAGACTATACTAAGTCATAAATATACTTTTCATACTATTTCTGGCTGAATGCTTATTCCTTATCAAAAACTGGGAGTCCAGTGTTTTCCTTTCATTTATTTTATGTTTTTGTCCAACTATTTGGCTGATATTCAGCAGCTAACAGTAGTTAATTTTAGCCCCAATAATTTCACATTTAATGTTCAAGCTATCAAGTTAGTGAAAAAGTAAAAGAAAATATTTTCTCATTAGATTTAAAGCTATGTTAGTTTTAACAAATATAAATAGTTTGGTCTTTACAGTTTATTTATTTTTTGTTTATTGTGTTTTAATATGTTTTTGGTTATCAAACAAACAAAAGTGGCAGCTGATGATTAATCTCTGCTATTTCTCCAGAAAAAAAACTGTTTTTCTTAACATCCCTGACTTTTAGTCGTTTTGAAGCTTCATGTTGCATGAAGACATGAAGCCATATTGAATTTAGATAAATATGTACCGATGTTGTGAAATTGGATGGAAACGATCGTTTGGGAGAGATTTGAAAGGCCTGCGTTCTACTCTTTGGCTCCACCCAGTGGCCAATAAAGGAAATGAAGAATTAAGCTTCAAAACAAAAGTTATTTATTTATTTATTTTAGAATTTCTTTTCAGGTGGAAATTGATGATGAAAAAAAAAGTTTATATTTACATTAAATAGTAATATGAATAATATAATAAGTTCTCCTTCCTGAGGCTGTATGCACTTCCCCCCCTGCCTGTTGTGCTCCCCCTACTGGTCATTAATAATAACGTCCGCATCTCCTTTACCCCTTGCAAGCCCCCTTTGCCTCCCTGTCTGCTTCACTGGGACATCACCATTTAGTAAGGCTGACTGGATTTGGTGAGGGAGACGGCGGGGGTCCAGCAGGGGGGTTTATGTTGGCTTTATGCATTGCCTGTGCTGCAGAATCTCTTTGTTATCAGTCGACGCCCATAGCTGGAGAAAAGCCGGCCCTATCCCTGCCTTTTGACCTTGTAGGAAACTGTAACTCACATCTTGTGTGATTCTGTGAATAAAAGCGTAGTACGCAAGTAGCCTGACGTCCCACAGGACGTATTTTTTTATAATACTATCACAAGCATAGACAATAAAACGTTTGTTAAAAATAGAAACCAGTGAAGGTTGCGGAAGATTTCCTAAAATTAATTACTGGTGGCTGCAGTACTCGCAAGTGGACAGCAGGTGTCGCCACCAAGCAAATTAAAGCTACAAAGAATTTGGAAATCGATCAACTGATTGCAATATTTGGAGGTTTAACGTAAATTTAATGGGTTAAATGTGAAATTATTAACTTTTGTTACGCTTTGAGGACTATTTTTTAAATTAAACATCACAGTAATGCTGTTTTTATAATTAAAAATAAAACAATCTGCCCTTTTTAAAGATGATACACCACTTTTTTTTTCTTTTTGTGGGAAATCATGATTAAAAGTTGATAGTAATTTTCCAAGAAATTCAGGTGCTGTTGCCTCTGTATTTCTGTTCAATTCAATTAAAGTTTATTTTATTAAGCCCCGCATAGTAAACAATGTTACATGACAGAAACAAAGCAACTGTTGTTTTGTACAAAGGTTTTCTCTAGCCAACTTAATCTTAAAAAGGCAGCAAAAGTAGAATTAAGGATTCACATATGCTGAATTACTGTAAATATTAACATGAAATACATGAAAATGCATTTTAGAAAAAAAACAACTAATTCTCCACAACAAAATAAGTTGGTATGGATGAGTGTTCACATATGTTTCATTTTTGATCATTTTGTTTCTGACTTTTCCCGGAATGAAATTTGGAGATGTTTTGAGCTGAATTTGCCTGAAAACTTTAAAACCTGCTCTAACAGCTGAACATTCAACATAATTTTCTGCACTACACACTGCATTAAATCATGGTCCAACTGTGATTTACGCCATTTTGTTCCAGTTTTATGGCCCATACCCAGACCCGATGACTGTCAGACCTGAAGAAACAATAAATCACTTAAATAAAACCTATCTGACAATATTAATTAGGCTGAAAGATCTCACATCATGCTTCCAATTCAAAGAAATTCAAGAAAAGATGACAATGTCTTGACATCTATTGGTTTGTAAAGGGTTAAAAAGCATTTGTGAGGCTTTGGGAGGCCAGTAAACCTCAGCGAGAGCCATTTTTCACAAACAGAGAAAGCATGGACCTTTGGTGAACCTTCCCAGGAGTGGCTGGTCAATTAAAATTACTGAAGCCTCAGTGACTCATTGAGGAAGTCACACAAGAACCCAGAATAGCATCTGAAGCCCAGCAAACTTCAGTTGTCAAAGTTAAAATCAGAGTCCCTGAATAATAAGAGTGACTTGGCAAAATGGCCAACTTCCTTAAAAAAACAAAGGTTTTAGTCAAACTCTGTAGCTTTATGTTAGAAAACCCATTTATGCATCTGAATTTAAAGAATTTGCAAAGAAACATTACCTGAGAGTGATTTAAAATTATCAGTTTATCAAAAATATTTTTGGGAGTTGCTGTTACTAAATGCAGCACAGCAAGGTCAGAGGGAAATAACTTTCTCACATAAGGCCAGGTTAATTTGGATTTTCTTTCCATAATAAATGAAATTATCATTTTAAAACAGCATTTTTCATTGACTTTCTTTGTCTTTGTCGTAAATTAAAATTAGGTTGGTGATCCGAAGCATTCTAGTGTGAAAAAAAAAGGAAAAAACAAAGAAATATGAAATGAGGAAAACACTTTTTCACACTATAGCTGTGAAAGCCAAGGTGTTATATTTCCAGCATTTTAAGAATAATTATTGATTTTCTGTTTTAAATGAAAACAATAATATTTAATGTTTTTGTTAGTACAAATATAGTTTGGCATTTAAGGGTGAGAATCTCATACAGACCTAATGAGGGGTCCTATTTACTTAGCTACCTGGTCCAAATTAAATAGAAATGAGTGTAACATAGGCTTTAAAAAATGTTATACAACCTTTGGCCCTTTCAAGATTTCGCAACCTTTTCAGGTTGGGACATTTTGTACCAACAATGCATCACTTCAGACCTGCTTTGATATCCAATGACTTTAGATGATTTTCCACAATTTGCTCATCATTTCCTGTCAGCGAATGTGGATCTTTAACCTCAATAAATAATATCTACCAAGCTAGCGCTAATTTTGTTGACGAGAAGTCAACTGGCCCAAATGGGAATCAGAACCAAACGATCAGAATCATATAAAGTATGATCTGTACCTCATTTTGTACCCTAAGAAGTTAAATAAAATCAACCGAAACAAAATATATGGCTATCTTTCTTCCACTCGAGGCTGATTTCTCCCAAATTTTGTCCTTCCACCAAACTTTCCATTAATATTGAAAAAATTGGTTCCGATGAGGCTTGTTTGTGAGCTTAAAAGTAAATTTTTAAAACAACTTTTAGTCTGCATTAAACATACTTTTCATGGGTTGAAACTATTGCATTGAGCATTCAATAGTAGAGAATATTAAACAAAGTCCTCAGAAAATTATTATATCTGATTATTTATCTGAAGAATCCATGAAAATACTAAACCTTAAAAAAATATACACTAAAATGCAAAAGTTTAAGTTAGAGGAGACCATTTATTGTATTGTTTATCATTTATTGTGATACATTTATTATTTATACTGTATTTAATTAAATACAATAATATTACTAATTTAAAATTATATTATACTAATAATATATTAATGTTTATATTATATAATAAAATAAATATTTATATAAATTATTAATATAGTATTCAATTATAATAGATATATTAATTTTTTTGTATTATATTTAATTTCCCTTTGGGATTAATAAAGTATTTTTGAATTTTAATTATAAGGTAAATTTCAGTTATTGATATTTAGAAACCTGTCCGTATTGGCAGGATTGTTTATTTTACTACTTTCTCAGCTGTTTGTTCAATGAAAGTATCAATACATTTGAAAATACAACTAAATACACTTACTGTGTGCAGTTTAGTGATACAAAATCACACTTTATTGTGTGGCTGATGTCCCATAGAAGCGAGAATGTGTTTCTCAAGAGCAGTATTTATTTTTGTGGTGTGACAGCCATTCAGTTACCTAAAAAAAAAACAACCCCATAATAAATTGTCCTTATCATCTATTTTATTGCTATTACTATAGTAGCACAAAACATATTGATAAAACTTTAAGTCGTCATTGTCCAACCGTGTTTTAAATACAAAATGAAAGCAGGAAGAATGCTTCAGAGTCTATATATTCCCTTGATTTGTTGTTTCCATCTTCACACCAGTGGAAAAGGAAGTGAAACCGGTGACACGGTGCACTCTTTGTCATTCAAATAACCTCATGAATATTTCAGCGCTCTGATCTGTGGCGGGCTGGAGTGGGCCGCGATCTTCAGCGTGGAGTGGATTTAGTCAGAGCAATGACCTGCGTGTCATTTTAGCGGGAAGACAACACAACATTAGCTTTTCTGTCCTTGAACTAGGCCTCTATATGCATTTCTTTCTTACTTTTTTAAGAAATTGAGCATAATTGCAAGTGCCTTATACAGTAGTCACCTCTCTGTCTGGGTCAAGCTTGATGTTTCTAGCTTGAACTTGGCCTTTGCGCTGACTTACTGGGTGAAAGGTAAACCCTAATGAGGCAAGAGGAGGAAATGTTTGTAACCTGCCCCTGCACCCTGAATAGAAAAACACAGGAAGTGAAGGTTCTCTTGACGTGTCCCCTTTTAGGTCCTCCTGTGAAGTGGCTTTAGCGCTCTGAAACACTTCTCCATGTCATAACTCTATCATACAAGGCAGCATATGTGCGTTAATTATATGCAGCGTGGTCCCTTTAAGAGCCCTGATGTCCTTTTTTGAGAATGAGTGCTGACCGTGGTCGCCGGGTGGTGGTGGTGGTGGGGGGAGTCTGGCTCTAATCAGGGTTGCCAGATCTCACTGACTGTTTCCAGCCCAAACACAATGTAGAACCCAACCAACTCCTAAAAACCCAGCCCAAATTTCTACTTCTAATGAAGCTCATGTTAATAGTGCCAGATTTTGTCACATATACTATGTCCTTTTAAAGCAGAGGTATCCAAAGTGTGGCACGAGGGCCATCTGTGACCCTTGAAATTATTTCGTTTGGCCCTGAATGGTTAAAAATTTGGGCAACAAAATAGAAAACAGCTGATGATTCAAAACATTTGGAAATGGTCAGTTATTCAACTGTCCAAAGCCCTTTCTATGTTTTAGATAATTTAATGATATACAGATTTCATAAAACTTTTAATTTTTGAGCATGTAAAACTAAAAAAGAAATCACAATGCACTCTATTTTTGTATGACAAAGGACCAATACCATCCTAAGATTTAAAATTTTTATGCAGTTGGCGAAACCTTAAACTGATGCTCTGCAAATTATTCAGGTTGTTGCTAGGTAACCAAAGAGTGTGTGAGCTGCTAGGTAAATAAAGAGTGAATGAGTTAGTTGATGCCACCAATCTCCTTAGCTATTAGTGAGAGGCTGAGTGGCTAAAGTATTTCCTCTGCCTACATCACCCAGAAATCTGTGCGGTTCTGGATCATAGTTCAGCGAAATTGAGCCGCCATCTTGGTTAACGAGCACAGAGCAAAGCATAGATGAAGGATGGCTTGAAGACCAACAAAAAGAAAATATATTTACACTCTTGACCAATATGCAGGAGAAAAATATATCAACAAAATCGCTATCGGCTACAAGCTGATGGCAATTTGTGCGTCTATTGTGATATATATTATTATTGATTTATTACCCAGCCTTAATTAGTAGTTGACAGTGTCAAATTTGGCAGATTCTAGACATTTAAACATAAATTAACTATAAAAAAACTGCATTTTATTGAAAGTTTTTGTGCTTTCCTGCCACACAGTGACAACTATTTCAAAGGAACACTTTCTAAAAACCTGCCACAATTTGTGAAGAGTAGCCCAAATTTTAACAGCTGTTTTTTTTTTTTCTTTTCTCCCCACCCAATTGAGCGGAAACCAACCCAATCTGGCAACACTGGCTCTAATCCCAATTGCCCACCCCTCGACCCCCATGTAAACCCCGTCCAAACGCATGCCCTTATCTACCATTGGAATGCAACAACTGCGCCGGGGAGAAAAGAGGAAGGGGTGGGCTGGCTGAAACCCCCTTGCCAGACCCCCGTATGGCTTCTGTATCTCCCCCCCACCACCTCCTCATCTACCATACTCCACCTCCAAGCGAGCGACGTGCCCGGCTCCAACTAAAAAAAAAGTGAGCTAGACACGTTCAGAAGATAGGAGAGAGAGAGAGAGAGAGGGAGAGCGAGCGAGAAGGAGAGTCAGGGACAGGCAGTGCTGAAAAGGAGAGCACAAAGAGAAGGAAAGTGGAGCAGGGGAGGGGAACAGGAGGCTGGGAGAAGGGAGAGGGAAAGACAAAAGAAGGAGAGGGGAGACGTAGCAGGGTGAAGCGGAGGGGACTGAGCAAATGGCTACGGAGGAGACGGCGGGGGGAGCCAGGAAAGCCACCAAGAGCAAACTGTTTGAGTTCCTGGTCCATGGAGTGGTGAGTGGCGCTGTCTTGTCATTCCTGCTCTGGCATGCATCTGTGTGGATGAATCTGTGTGAGCGTCAGAGAGAGAGAGAGAGCTGGGTTAACGCTGGCCATGTGAAGGTTATTTCCAGCCCCTCGGATCTGTCAGGAGAAGTGGAGCAGCATGAATGGAGCAGGAGGGGAGGATGTTGGAGCTCGCATGCACATGAAAAATCACGGAAATCGAAGCAGAGGTTCAGAAAGCAAGGAAAGAAAAGCAAGATAAACAGCCAGATTCCCTCCCCTTTGGCTAGCAGAGACGCACACTGCTTTACTGGGATTCAGAGACCCCAAGAGAGAGAGGGAGAGGGTGGGAAATGACGAGTCCTCTGGAGTATCCTTCCAGGAGGCGTGCTGCTGCCGCCGCCGCCGCTGGTCCGTGGAAGGATTTGAACCTGTAAGGTCACCAGACGACAGATGTATAGTGTGGAAGATGGAGCCACGGCTGGCAGAACAATCAGTCCATTCATGTGAAGCTAGCATAAAATGTCAAGCTCAGTGTTGCTCATGTGGTTAGAGGTTAGACAACTGTTACCATAAGCTTCCCTGCACCACATGGACTGGAGACGGGTTTGTTTAGGGGAGTAAAACAAAAAGAAATCTCTGGTAAAACTTCATAACATTTACCTCCAGAACATCTGTGGTGTCTCAGCCGTTCTGTGGCTTATATGCGCTTGTGACCCCTAGTCTCACGTATGTTGGTCAATTCAAACAAAAGATGTTCGCTTTGAGATGCATGCAGTATGTTCAGAGTAAAACAATCAATTATTTTTGTTATATTTTATTGCTTACTTGGCAAATTTCACAAATTATTAATCGGATAATCAATATTCTGTTAAAAATGTCAAGGTGACATTGTCAAATGATGATTAATTGTGATTAATCAATAATTTAAATAATCGTCAACTAGTTTAGCAATCAACTAATTAGTAACTGGAGTATAGAGACTAAAAAAATTTTAGTTTACTGAAAGAACAACATATTAAGAGAAGTATTTAAGTCAAAACTGTACAAAAATATATACAGTTTTCATTAAAGATAAAAAACTTTGCCTGTAAATATATTTTACCCAAATTCTTGTATTAATCACCTTTTGCCATCCAATTATTTCTCAGTTAATCAAAATATAATCAACAGATTTGCCCCAAACTGTATTTATAAGTCAAGCAGAAGGGCTGAGCTTTTTGCATTTTGATATTTACAAAAAATTGTTCATGCAACTTTTTAAACTTTTAACATCTTATTTCTTTACTTTATAAAATGTATTAATTTAAATCCAAATTAGCAGGACTGTGAAAAAAATTCCTGCTACAGTTTCTTTTTCTTTTATTGCTCATTTGTCACATTTGATTGTTTTAATTCAGTTACATTAGATGGTTTTAAAGCTTGAAGACTCTGTTAAAATCATACCCTACCGCCTGAAACGTATTTAAGACCAAACTTGGACTTTGACGGCCCAAAAACTCTGAAGTGGACTTCCTGCTCCATGACCCAAGTGTGCTTGATCTTTCGGTCAGAAATGGTGGCTTAATGTGGATCCGTCAATTACTGCTCCTTGTGTGAAGATACTGTTAAGTTGCTAACTGCTAAAGCTAGTGTGGACATTTATTTTAACCATTGCTATTTTTATTTCTGTCTTCATCTAAAGCAAGTCTTTGTTTAACAACCTTTTAATTAGCATTTCCATGTTTTAATTAAGTACGATGTTCTTCGCTGCAGCCTTTATAAAATTACTGATAAGCTGCTAAATGCTAAAGCTAGCTGGTATGTAAACAGGGAAGATATGGTTTTAAGCATGTCATTTTTTTATTTCTGTCCTTACATAAAACCTGCTATAGCGTACAAAATATTTGCTACCATCTCATTTTACTTTGATTCTTTTTTTTTTGTTAATTTGCTTCCCCTATTTCCTCTTTAATGTGTTACATTTGAAAGAACTCAGTGTGGAAAACCCAGAGACATCAAAAGTACTTCTGGATTATATTGTGATTTATTTTTATTAATTTGTACATTTAAAAGACTGCGCTCCAACTCTTGATCTGATTTCTACACCGGCAAGAAATAAAACAAAGAAAGCGCGTTTGCTACTTGTGTAAAATAAAATCTGATCATTCAGTGACTACACAAACAACATTTCTTCTTCTCAAATTTAAAAATGTACTACTTTCTGTCAAATTTTGTAATTTATTCTACTTTATGGCTAACAGGATAATACAAAATTAAGAAAATAATACTTGCTATTACTTCATTAATGTTGTATTGGTGCAAATACCTTGCCATGATCAAATTTCAGAATCTTAGAAAATAATTTGAGCCATCAGACAGGATTTTGTGTGGCTAAATTTTGCAACGCTCCTTCAACATAAGTGGTTAAAACAAAGACGATAATCTGAAATTTCAACTTGTGCAACTAGTTTTAAACTGAGCTCAGTTTTAATCGATGCCGATGTCAGCTTCAGCAACACCAGCTTGATTTATAGACTGAAACCAGAAGAGGCATTGTGTCTTTGACAGGAGCAGTCATTAAAAGGGTTTTGGGGCACTGAAGCTTGCAGACGCACTTTAGGAAACAATGACCCGGGTGATTGATGAGCCAGATGAGCGTGTCCTCTCAACAGACCAATTAACCTTGATGAAGCTCTGGCTGCTCAAAGCCAAATATTTCCCTCTGCTTACGTTTCTCTCATGCCTTCGTCTTCCTCCTTCATCCTCTCTTTACCCCTCCTCCCCCACATCTGAAGATGGAAAAGACTTGTTATAAAAGTTGCAGGAGGTCCTTTTGGTGTGTGTTCTCCAAAATGGAGGGATATTTATCCCGAGGGACATGACTTGGGACAAAGCTTTGCCAGCTTGTGGCAAGCGATGACGTCTCATTTCCTTTCATGGCTGAAATGAGCAAAGAAGAAATGCTTTTTGAGGCAGAAAATGCAGATTTAAATGTTTTTTTGCGTTTGTAAATATAGCAATCAGAGTTATAGTTTCAGCTCCAGCAGGATTTGACTGAGCTTTGGTTCAATGGCTGATGGGTAGGCTGAGGCCTCCTCCTCTCCCTCTCTCATTATCTTGCTTACCTCCCAGCTGTCTCTGGCTTTGGAGGTCAGCTAGGGCCAGGTTGTAAGAAAAATCCTTCCAGGGCTCTTTGTGAGAAACTCCGATAAGCCAAAACATGAACCGAAACTCTGTAGCTGTGTTGTCTGAAACATTCTGCACATTTTTCTACCAAACTCTCAGACTAAATTTTCTTTGTTGCAGTCCTTAAAAAGAATGTGAATCGTAGCTCTCAGCTACCTATGGAGGAGTTTTAACCATGCAAATCAATCAGTTTGTTAGGAGATATCAGCATATTCACAAACCTTGTGACAGGAATTTAGTCTGCAAAGTAAAATAAAAGAAATTCAACATCCACTTCACTTTCCAAGCACAATGTGCTGGTTACCTTGAATTATCCACAATAGTCCAAAGACCTTGCCACGATCAGTCTTCTCTGAAATTACTCTTTACCAGATAAATTGTCATTTAGTGTGAAATATGTGGTTGCATTTTGCAGTTTCTGTTGAATTTGTTTTCATTATGAAATGTTTTATGAGTGTAGAAACCTCATCTCATCTCATAAAACCACCTGCATAGTTGTGTAACTGAAGCATTTTATTGATTTAAATAACATTTAAAGTTCCTGTTTTATGAATTTGCTCTCCTAGACGGTCCAGCTCATGGGTTTATGTCTGACCTTAATTGGAGGGAGATTTATTATATCCTCATCACAGAATTAGCAGAGACATTTCAGGTGATGGTGAACTTTTCTCAAAGAGCCCAAAAGTCATTTTTAATCCAAACTAATAATAATAATTAAAAAAAGCTGAGATTGGTGAGTTTGTAAAGTTAAGCCAATTTCTTTAAATGTGCAGCATAATGAATATGAAAGGCAGGATAAAGGGAACATAACAATTTTAAGTTTTATGTTTCAGTACACAATTTGTACCAAAATTGTTATAGAACGAGACAAATGAGCAATTCAGAAAGTAAATCTGAAGGCCTTTTTGATTTTTATTTGTTTATTCATTTTATTTTGTGTTTGGTAAAAATTAGGTGCTAAAAGGCTTATTTAAATAGTAGTATTTTTTTCATGCAAAACTGTTGTCTCTGTTTTAAATGATTAGAGGTCAACATCTTAAGAGGAAAAAATAAATAATTTAAACATACTAAATCAATCTGCAGGCATTTTTCATTATTTAGTATCACTTCATGAAAGTGACAAATGTCAATCTGTCAATCCTCCTTGTGAACGTACTGCTAAATGTGCTAATAGTGGAGAAAACCGTTTATCTGTGACATCTGTGGCCATGCTAACTAGTCTGAGCATTCACAATATGCTATGCTAGCTTCAGTCCACCAGAGAGCAAGGTTTGAATTGTGATTGACAGCGCTAAGACCCGCCTCCTGGTTTTGATTGTTTATTCCTAGCTAGCAGTGGAAGAATTCAGAGAAGCTCAAATTTTTCACAGATTATCTGTCTCATACTATCAGGACATAGTGACAGTTTCAACAATTAAGTAAAAAATATATTTTTTTATAAAAGTTACATACTGCAGCTTTAACTCATAACCAAAAAGAAATTCTTTAAGAGGCAGAGTAAAAATTGAAACGTTGTAGTGAATTTCTGTAGCTGACTGAGAGGCTGGTTGGGTTGTGCTTTCAGACAGCGTGGGTTAAGTTTGGCCTCTCTAAATCCCTCCAGCCTCTCTGAGATGCCAGCACACTTCTCAGATAGCCGTCCACATGGCAGATTCGATCGCTGGACGGCTGGCGGAGCCCCGGGCGAGTGTTGGAGTCAGTTCAGCAGGTCACATTATAGAGTGGGCCTTCATTGTGTGTTTGTGTGGATTTACATCATCCTGCTATGGATTTCTGTATCTGGTATCTGCTGGGCTCGGGTTCTCCTGACGACCGCTTGCCTGCTGGGTCCAGTCTGATCCCTGTTTCATCGTCTAATCCATGAGGGTAGACTCTAAAGACTGAGAAAGGTTACAACATTGGAGGACGTCTGGCCATATGCTGTTTTATCCCCTCCAGTCCGGAGACGCCTCTCGGTTGCCACATCCCCTCCCCCCTTAAAGACCGAACTCCCAGTCAGAGTGACAGGAACGTCTGTTTGGACTTCTTATCACTTGTTATATCAGCCTGGTCCATTTCAATGACTGCATGTTATGTCTGCCTTCATTATGCCACCAGAATCTGTTTGTAGTGGCGAATTTTCTCCCAACACATATATGGATTTAGTCAAGTAATATTGTTTGTTTGCTCACTGTCGGTTCTTAGTGTTTTTGTTTGTTTTTCACTGTGTTTGTGGAGAGTCTAAAGATCACTTTGGATGCCTGTTTGTGCCAGGGTTATGATAGTTTTGGGTCTTATTTCTTTGTGACTTTTTGTTTGTCTAATTCAGTTAGTTTTAATTAGTTTTTAGAGTGTGTTTGCTAGTTTTTATTAGTTATTACTTGAATATTTAGTTTCAGTCTAGATTTTATTAGGTATAGTAATACTTTTATATTTTCCATTCTTTTTTTGATGCAGAATTCAAAAGGTCAAAGTATTGTATTGTATTGTGATTATTTATACCATGTTGAATACTCGAATGTATTATATTATTGTCAAACAACCAACTGACTTTTGTCATCATCATTTTGCAGACTAGCGTAAGCACTGCCAGGAGGAGCTTGGAGTGCCGTAATTTGCCGACAGCTGACATAAACCGATTTTGTGGGGGGGGAAATAAATAAATTTCACATCAGTTTGAAAAGTTAATAGACTCAGACACAAAAAATAAGGATACTATATCTATAGTTTCAGTATGTTTTAGTCAGTTTCATAAATGCGCAATATAGTTCCAGTTAGTTACAGTTTTTTTTCCATTAATCACCATTTTTATCTCAGTTTATGAAAATGTTTTCTCAGTTTCAGTTTTTGTTGTTTTGGTAGTTTTAATCAGCTAAAATAACATTGGTGTTTGCTTGTAAACTATTCACATTGCTCAAACTTTTCTTTATTTTCTCATGTTACAACTTTTTTCTAGGATTTAATGTAATAGTGGAAGGAAAAGGATACCAGGTTTTCATCTTGGCAAAACAATCTCAAGCTCAGTCAAATCAGATTGAGATCATCAATTTATAAGTCTTTGCACAGATTCTCAGTGGACATGTTTCCACTGAGCGGGTCGCTGCGGTTCGGCACGCAATTTTATGGTCCGGCGTATTCAGGGAAATGTTTCCACTTGCTAATTGGTCTCTGACTGGGCAGTACTTTGTCTCATTCATGTTCCAAGCAGTGGCATTTTTCTGTCCTCCAATCAATGGACTATGTTGTGCTGAATGGGTGTAATAGCACTTTGCATCAATCTGATGGCTAAATAAGAAATTTAAAACAATAAATATATTTAGTAATTTAGCAGCAGAAAGGGGTTTTGCTTTGAAAATGTGGCCTATTTTGTCACCATGAGTGGTTTCGGTAAAATGTGATTAATTACAGATCCTGCAATTAACTCGATTAAAAGTCCCACCACGCAATTACATTGCTTTTTTGTGTGAAAACTGACCAATTTTCAGTTGCCTGAAGGTGTCAGGATCAACTGTTTAAATCATTTCATGCCAGTATAAACACTATGGGTTTTATGTCTCGGAAATCGTCTTTTTGGTATGAATTGTGTGAGAAAATGACTTTGAAGATACTGATGAAAGCTGGTAAGAGAGTGAAACTATGCTAAAAGTGAAATAAAAATTTCAGTTACATTTTGTAAATAAACTGAGGAACGAATACTCTGCTTTTGGAGGCATGTTCTGCAGTCAAAAAAAAGTAAAATTGAATTTTGTAAACAAAATGACAATTATTAAACCTAAAGAAATACAGTGGGAAGCATTTTTATTCCCATCATCCCAACTGTGAAGTACGAGGGTGGAAGCATCATGATGTGTGTGCGTGTTTTGCTGCAGGAAGGACTGGTGCACTTTACAAAGTAGATGGCATCATGAAGAAAGAATGGTGTGAAAATATTGAGACATAAAATCAGCTACAAATCAGAAGGTTAAGCTTTGTCATAAATAGGGCTGGACAATAAATCAATAACAGTATTGTTATAGACACATGATCAATATCAATAGATAATATATCTGATATAATATCCACTGAATTTCGATCCAGAAAGGCACAGCATTATGGGAGATGTAGGCAGAGAAAACTCTTTAGCTGCTCAACCAGCTATGGTTTGTTGGTGGCATCAACTAACTCACTTATTCTTTGGTTACCTAGCAACAACCTGTTCAGTAACTTGCGCAGTAGCAGTTTAAGGTTACATCATCGTGCCTTATAATTCCTTAAAAATATAAAACAACAGCGTGGAATGAAAATTGGATTAAACCCGAAAGTTTATGTCACCAGTTTGGTGACATTTCACATATTTACAACAAAAAACGAATCAATAATTGTCGATATCGACTAATATGAAACATTTATTGTGATACGTTTTTCTGCTGTCGTCATAAATGGGTCTTCCAGTTTATCTCAAGCTCCAAGTTGGAGTGAAAAACAGTTTAATTGGGAAGGATTGGACATTGCGGACTCAATCTGTTGTAGTTGAACAGAAACAGTCGGAGGTCTGTCCTCTTGGGTAGACATTTGCTTTATTTCATGCAAACAGTGCTTTGGTTTCAGACAATAAACCAAGGCCGGGGGCAGCTGTTGCCATGAGAATGACAGGAACAGGTGAGAGACCCAGCTGTCCCCCTCCGTCAGGAAGTCAACGTGGGAGACTGTTTGCATTATTAGGGAGATGTTTGTAGGGTTGAAAGCGATTTTAGATTACAGTTTTAGTTCCGTATTTGTGCTGAGAGAGATCAAAAGACCGAGACGAAAACGAAGCTCTTAGTGCAGTTCCTCTTGTTTCTTTTATCTCAAAAGAAACAAACAAGACAAATCACTGCTGGGTTATTATTATTTTATTTATTTATTTTTTGTCGTCGTTGAACTCAGTTGACTGCATATAACACTAGTGACAATATATGGTTTAAAAGCTCCTTGCAAAAGTATCTGTACCCTGTTAACTTCTCGAATTTTGCCACAATGCAGCCACAGAAACACAATGTGTTTTATTAAGAATATGATGAGCTGAGTTGAAATCCAAAAGAATATATTTACAAAAAAAACATGGATCTCATAAAAAGGGTTCAAAGAAACAAAATGGACTTTGACCAAAAAAAAAAGTTAACTCAACAAACCGACTGACTGCAGACACTAAATATAACTGACCTAACAAGGAAATGACACAAGGATAAATTACTAGTTCTACTAGCAGATTATTTCTCTTATAACCCGGAACATTTTTTTGTTATAAGTGAAATAATATGCCAATGAACTAGGACTTTTTCATCAATATTAAGGAATTATTGACCAAAAACAAGCTCCTATATTTTCCTGAAAAGTTCCTTATAAGTCAGTTTTGTCTTATAGAATAGAATAGAATTCAACTTTATTGTCATTGCACTGTCACAAGTACAAGCAACGAGATGTAGTTTGCATATATCCAGAAGTGCTCTACAAGATATAAATATTTATTTACAGATGTACAAGACTATGTATGTATGGACTATAAGAGATATAGATATTGTGTATGTTATTTCATGTGTCCTAAAATATCTGCACTAGAAACTAGACAAAAATACTTTGTAAGATTTTATGTTTTTCCAGTGTTATTTGGTAACTCTTTAGTATGGCTGGACAATAAGTCAATAATATATATTGTTATAGACACGTGGTCAATATCGATAGAATTTTCAATAATTTTACTGAACTCTGACTCAGAACCGCAAAGCATTCTGGGAGATGTAGGTAGAGGAAAAAACTTTAGCTGATCTACCTCTCGGCCAGCTAAGCTAGGTTGGTGGAATCAACTAACTCACTCACTCTGGTTGCCTAGCAACTCACTCATTCTGTAGTTACCTGGCAACAGCAAGGTTTAAGTGGCAAAACCTTAAAGTGGCAGTTTAAGGTTTTGCCACTTGCCTCATAACTGCTTAAAAAAAACAAAAACAGCAGTGTGAAGTGAAAACTGAATAAATCAAAGAGGAAAGGTCACACCACCAGTTTGGCTGAATTTCAGATATTTAATACAAAACACAAATAAAAAATTATTGATATTGACTGATATGAAACGCACATCAGTCAGCCGGTTCACCCAGTCCTACTCATTACTGATGTTATTTTAATAAATTATAAACACTAAAGATAATATCACTTGTTTGACCTCTTTGTTTTGCATTCCCCCCCATTCAGCGTCCTGGCATGCCGTCTGGAGCGAGGATGCCCCACCAAGGAGCCCCCATGGGGCCCCCTGGTCCCCCGTATGGAGGGAGTCCGGCAGTGCGGCCCGGCCTGCCCTCCCCGGTGATGGAGCCGAGTCGTAAGCGGCCCGCCCCGTCCCAGCAGGTCCAGCAGCAGCAGCAACAGCAGCAGCAGCAACAACAGCAGCAGCAGGCCGTGCAGAACCGCGCCAGGAAGTGAGTCTTAAATCAGCGCAAATTTAAATCTAGCTGCATGGCTTGCATACAGGATCACCTTTTGTGTCTGTTTCTGTGTGATTTTAAAGGCAACAATAGCTATGGTTTCACTGGAAATTCATTCTGAAGGAATCATTTTATGACCTGAATCCATCAGGACACCTCCTGGAAACTGATTATATACTAGAAGATCAAATAATGTAGCTTTAATATGTAGCTAAACATCTTTAAAAATGACAAAAATCTGATTAATGTAATAATAATTATTTATTTACAGTTCCCTCTGCTGTTATTGGCTGTTTTGAAGTTCTTCCTCCTGACTTTTTGTCTCTTTTTAGCATGAAAATCCCTGGTGAATTGCTGTTTCTGCTTTCTGTTTTACGTTTTGTTTCCCTGTTGCAGCTCCTGGCAACCACTGATTGCAATCACTGATTTCTTTTGAAACTTCTCAAAAGATGACGTTTGGCATGAATAAATTTCTTTTTTTCTTTTTTTTTTTTTCCTGAATGCCTCAGATTACAGTAATTGGTTTGACAAGAATTAGAAACAGTCATCATTAAGGACACTTTGCCTAACCAAAATTCCCAAAAATTTGAGTTTAAGCATTGAAATATCTTATATAAATTGTGCACAAACATGTGAAATGGTACTTTATTTTTCCTACAGCGAAATTAAATCTTGTTGCAACTCATACTATAACTTTTTCCCCCCCTAGTCCTTGTAGGCGCTGATGGCAGTAGGCAGGAATGATCTTCTGTAGCAGTCTGTATTACAGCAGTGCTGAAAAAGCATCTGACTGAAGAGACCATTTTGTCATGACTAATTTTCTTAATTTTATGAAGAACCCCTCTTTGCACAATAATCTTTGTCTAAAAGAAATGATCTAGCTTTCAAAAAACAAAGGGTGTTTTAATGTCTACTCCATTTTTATGTGAAAAAAAGTTAAGTATTTTAAAACTATAAAAAGTCGAAGTAATGTCCTAAAAGTTTTGATCTTTGAGTGGTTATATAAACACAAAGATTGCTGGAAAAAAGCATGAGTGATGGAGAAATAAAAAAAAGAGCCCTGCTTATTTTTAGTATTTGCAATTATTCATGCCACGATTTTTGTAAAAACTCAAAGCATAAAAATCAACCTGATGAGATGTGAAACCATGGCTTTTTGTCCTCCTCGTCTCAGCATCCATTTCGGTCTTTGTTTCCACTTCTCGCACTCGCTCATCGGCTCTCTCCCTCTTCTTATTATTATCTTGCCTCTGTTTTCTTGCTCACTGCTTTGTTCTTCGTATTCCTGCTGTGCACGAGCGATTGAACTTTGTCTCAAAAAGGATTTTTTTCTTTTTTGTATCCCACTTTTCCATCACATTTAGGCAGCCCACACAACGCTCTCTGCATCTGCAGGGTTTAATTTGTCTAGCACCTGAACATCTGTATCCTAGTCGCCTAAACACACACATGCGCACCCCTACACACACACAGCAGTGTGTTAGGTGTGGTCATTATAAAAACAATCAATACGCACACCTCTCCGTTTCATTCTCTCACTATCTGCAGCTCGATTGATCCACTCACATTTAAGCAGGCTTGTCGAACATTTTAGAGGAAATGTTACTGAACCCCCAGAGCAGAATGTCTGGCTGCCGAGCGTCTGATCAATGCGCCAATGTGACCCGTCCAGGTGTCTTTGCGTCGTTTGTCTCTTAGACAGTGTTCTTCTGCTGGCAAACAGGTTGGCACTCCACCTCCGCTGCTGCCAGCTGAGGGCAGACCACCTGTGTTTGCAATGTCACTGAGCCCTCTGGGTCTGAGCTATAAGTGAAGTTGCTGCTGATGGAAGCATTTTTCTTTTTTTTACCCCGGCTGGCTTTGTTGTGTAAATACTTGTCTGGAAATTTGGCACTTAGATTTTTATTGAACGGATTTACCTTAAATTGATTTTCTGTCTTTGTAGTTTACAGCATTATTACATTTCAGAGCCTCACCTTGACTCCAAATAAACATCTTGTCCCTTTGGTCAAACAACTCAGCCTTTGTCCAACTTTTCTCCACTAAACATAAGAGCTTTACTGATGATTATTTTGGCCCCATCAATACAAAGATTATCATCACTGACAGATGACGTGAATAACACAAATTAATTCTTAATGGTGCATGTATTCTATAGCAACTGAACTACAGTGAAGTGATTAATCATATTAATTGTGATTAATCGATTATTGAAATAATCACCAACTCATTTAGCAATTGATTAATTGTTAACAGACAAAAAAAACTTTGCTGAAAGAATAGCATAGTCATAACAGTAAATAAAAACTGTACAAAATATGTACATTTAACATTTAAAATTTTAAAAAGTGGCCCCTTCAAGTGGCATGGTTGTATGCCACTTGAATCATCGTCACAATGATTGATAAATTATTGAATTACTCAGTGAATCATTAGTTGTAACCCTAAATTGAACATTTTGTTCTCAAGGATAATGTGTTAGAGCAAGTGTCTGTAACTACAATACAGAGTAGGGCTAATCTGATGAGGATTTTTTGGATTAACTGATTAATAATTGAAAAGCAATAGGTGCTTAGAATTTGAGAAAATCGGTAAATAACATTTTTACGGTCATTGCTTTATTGCTGCTTTGAGTGTTTTTTTCTTTTAGCAAATGGTGTTTATTTTAGTCTTTATATTCCAGTTGATAATTAATTGATTGCTAAATTAGTTAGTGATGATTTCAATAATTGATTAATCACAATTAATCGCTTGCATTTTTCCATGAAAATGTAACTTCAGGATTTATTTGAACTATATTTAAGCCCAATGTTGTGTTTTTACTACAACGTTCTTCATTTAGATAATAAAATTAAATGGAAGCGTTTGTGTTTTTCCACAGCTGTTGTGTTCCTAGAGGTTCACTCTTTCTGTTAAAGTATGCATGATGTGTTCATCTGCACTACATGTTCATCACAACAAGATATGAGCTGAACCAGACGGAAGATTTCCGCTCAAGTTTGCCCTCCACCCTGTGATCTCATATATCAGTGTATTGTCTGTCTCTGTGTGTGTGAAGCATGATTGTTTTGGTTCCCTGAGAAACTCTGTTGAATGAGCGTCTCCCTCGGATGAGCAGGAAGCCTCCCAGGTCCTCCTCCGCTGCACAAGCATGGACACAGTTCCTCTCACATCACAGCCTGGCCTTGTCCCAGTCGTAGAGTTTGCACCTACTAACAGACCCTTGAACTTCACACAAGCCAACACACGCTTATATTAAAGATAAAAAGAAAAAAATGGAGCCGACAGGTGTTTCCCCGCTCTGAGTAAATATGTTTCTCGCCATAACACTAATCGGACAACCTTCGGATCCTCACCAATTCATAGGAAGCCAGTTGGATTTCCCGGAGCCAGCGAGATGCCGGCGAGGCAGATGGACATGAGAGAGCCCCAATCAGATCCCACGCTTGGATCAAAGTAGGAGTTTATTCTGCTGCTGCATGCCCCTTGTCTTTCTTTTGATGACTCTGGCCTTTTTTAGCCTCTTACCTGAGCCCAGCAACCCCCCTGAATGAACTAGTCTGGCCAAACGTTTGCAGGTTGAGAGGGGACCCCTCTCTGAACTGTAGTAGTGCATGCTTTGGCCTGGAGCATGGCATGAAGGGGACCAGACTCCTATTGCAAAGAATCTTTCAGACAGTGTAAACTAGCAAATTGTTTGTGTTTTCTTTTTTATTCCCCTGTGGATGATTTAATCCTCCCTGCAGTGGGTTTGTTGCAGTATTTGGCATGCTGATGGAACTACTGCTTCACAAAGTGCTGCAGTGCTGTCTTACAAAAAATAAAACAATTTTTGCACTGCAAAAAAAACCCCAAAAAACGTTGGCGTTTTGTAAGAGTAACGGCGTATTAGGGCCGCTGTAAATAGAAAAAAAGATGAGTACATTTTTGCCAAAAACTCTCAGAAATTTTCTAGAAAAACAAGAAAATTTCTGGGTCGAAAATTTGCTAGAAAAAAAATCTAAAATGTTTAAATTAATCTCTTGACATTTTTTAGAAAAAAACCTTGAAAGTTTCATAAGTTGCAAATTTGCTAGAAATTTCTTTTTACATTTTGAGATTAATATCAAAAATATTTTTGAGAAAAAAATGGGAAATTTCGAAGTTTGAAAAGTTTTTTCTCAAAATTTGAGGTTTTTTTTTTTTTTTTTTAGCAATTCTTTGGCTTTTCAAACTTTCCTTGTTTATTCTAGAAAATTTCTGTGATTAATTTCTGAGTTTTTTGGCAGACATTTTCTCCTTTTTTTTCCTCCAAACTACAATAGTCGTAATACGCCGTCGTTGTAAACGGTATGGAATATGTCATACTAACTACGTTTTTGGTGTGGTACGTTGCGTAGTTATAGTCAGTCCCTCCAGTTTCTTTAAAATCCATAGAAATTCACGCAAAATCAACAGATTTTTTGCACTAATACATAATCAATCGTGAGCTTGTCGGAAACTTTCCACAAAAATGATGGAGAGTGCTTACTCCCACCTGCAGGTGGCACTATTTCTCACTTATTCTACGTTGAATCTTACTTGGTGTAAAGTTCTAGTCCGTGATCAATATGGCGAAGAACAGAAATATGTGGGAACAAAGTTATACAAATTAGAAAATGTCTAATTAAAAGTAGAATCTCATGTTTTCATAAAACCTTTAACAATAAAGTAAATCAGCTTGCTCACAAATAGGTAAAGTCTCAGTATATATTATTAAAAAAAATAAATGTTGGTAATATTTTATCTTTTTTAAATAAATTGAATGTGTTCTAAAACTTTTAAAATCAATAATAGATCTAATATTACATTATGTCAGTAGGCCACATTGCTGTTTATTGATATGGGCGGTTGCCCAGGGTGATATTAAGAGCGGGGCGTAAGTGCACTATATAAAATAAATGCATTTGTCAGTTTCCATTTCTTTCAAACCTGTGCAGTCAGTGATGCGTTGATCTCCTGCATGCTGCTGAGGAAAGGAGACTTTTTTTGCGTTTTTTGTGCATAAAGAACTACAATTGATTTTTGGAAAATAGTTTTTCTCCCCAAATCAGCAGTTTGCAAAATCGAATGTAGCAACAATGACCAAACAAGCTTATCAGCTTATTTTTCTTTTTCTAAATTTGACATTTATAAAAGCCAGATAACAAGTCGTTGTTGTTTCTCAATATCTTTAATGCACATAATCAGCAGTTCCTATGAGCTGCTTTTAACCCTCTCAGTTTCTCTGTGGGTTTATTGCTAACTTCTTCTGCAAAATATTCAACCACCTAATTATTTTGCTTTTCATTTTATCATGTTACATTCTCAAACCTTGTTACATATTTGGTTTTATCCAAATAGACCAACACAAATGAGTGCATAATTACAAAGTGATGCAAGTTTTTCAAGATTTTTTAATTTTACAAATCTGAAAAGTGTGGAATGACGTATTAAATCTCCTTGAGAGAATAAATCATAAATTCAGTTACATGCAGCTGCAAGCGATTTGGGATATTAATCTTCCTTTGGACATCTGGAGATCATATCTGTCATCAACCTTCAAGTCTTGCCATACATTTCCAGCTACATTTAGATCTCTGTAGTAAAATATAAATATATTTTTAATAAAAACCATTCGCTGGCTGCTGTCCTGCTGGAGGATGAACCTCCACCCAGTCTCAAGTCTTTTGCAGCCTACCAAGTTTTCCTCAAGGATTGCCCTGTTTTTAGCTCCATCCTTCTTACCCAAAGCATGATGCTGCCACCACCATGCTTCCAAATGGGGGTTGTGTGTTAGATGAGCCTCTTGACTACTTTTCTGATTGCCTGACTCATCAGACTAGATCAGTGATCTGCTACCTTTAAAGCCACATTACATTGAGCTTCTTTCAGAATGAGCTGTTTTAGGGCCTCTGTCACTTTAAATCAAAATAAGCTGCTGCTGGCCATGCCCCCCCAACTCAACGTTTACTCTCGTGAGTACAGCTGCAAACAGATGTGCAATTATACAACCGTACATCTTTGAAAAGCATCAGTAGATCCTCCTGCACAACCAATAAGAATGAAGTAAGTGGTTTCTGGGTGGCTAATCAACTACAAAACACTTGTTTTTTCCAGTGGCCATTGTAAAACCAGCTGATCAAATGTACTGGAGCCCTGCTTTGGTTACTAGGTGATGGGCTAGACTTTGCTGGGGTTACTAGGTAACGGCGCAGTACCTAGCAATTGTGTCCCATCAATATTGAAGTTTTTGAAACGATTAATTTTGTAGACAGCAAAGCACATTAAGAACAGCTGGGTGGTTTTTAGAAGCAGTAAAGACTCAAATGGAACCAAAAAACATGCAAAAAGTGAATTTTGCATAACAAGTCCGCATTAAAGAGCCAGTTTTATTTCGATTTTTAGGCTTTAAGATAAAAAAGAAAAGAAATACAGATAGATACATTTTCTTCTGCCTGATGTTGTAGAAATTCAATGACAAAATAGTAAAAACCAACACCTGTACTTGTTATTAGAGCTAGACTTAAGAACATTACCCGTTCTATTTTATTTTTTAGGTAAAAGTATTAGGAGCCATCGTGGAAGATTCAAACAGCCACTTGCGTCTTGCAGACTCTTGGTTTAGATGGACGGCCACTTTTGCCAAACGTGTCCCATTTTCAGATAATTGTTCAAGCTTGTTTTATTATAATCGAAGCCTGGTTTGAACTTCTCCAGAAATTTCTTCCTGGATTTGTGCTGGTTTTCATGATGCTGCTTATCATCTGATATCTGTAGCAAGCCTTCATAGAACAGCTGAGTTTACATTAAAAACAGATAGACTATTTTCCTTTACAATAAGTTGTATTAGTTTTTATTTAACAAAGTCAGATTTCTGAAAAACACACAAGATTTTCCCTCCACTTCACAGTTAAGCACTAATTTCTGTCTCAATAGGAAACATTGAAGTTGACAGAAATTGCAAAAGGTCAAAGGCTCTAGTTTTTTTTACAAGGCACTTTACGTAGGATGCAGCATGCTGAAAGAGAGGTTATGTCTGCAGTGAGAACGATAAGTTTAGATCATCTTGAGATGATGAGTTATTCTGATTTGCTGTTTTTTGCAGTGTAGCACTAGCTAGTTGTTTTTAGACACTGTCTTTTTGCAGATACAGACGACTTGCATGAGCTGCGCTGCATATATCAAGGTGCCCACAGATGTTTAATTTAGCAAGCAAAGGAAACAGTAGTGTGAATTTTTTTTATCTTACAAGTGCATCAGTTTTTTGTCTTCTTTAGTAGGTAAAAAAATAATAATAATAATAACAAATCATGAATCAATGAGCGCACATGCACACAGCGGAGACTCTGCATTCCTAAAAAGCTTCTTTCGAACACACATCCCGTCGCTGATTCTGCTGTGTGTTTGTGCATCTGTCTGTGTGAGTTGCGGTGAATACGTTTCAGGTGAGAGATGTGTGATGTGACACTTTCTAGGCTGTTAGAGGCTCTCGCTCCCCAGGTGGACGGCTGCATTTTCAGTGAGCACACAAACACGAGAGCACACACACACGCCCCAACATACGCACACACACACACAGCTGGGATGCTGGGGTGCTGGATATGGCCAAGCATTTTAGCAGATGGCCTGGGTGCTACGCTATCAGTCACCATAGTAACATGCTCTCTTTTTCCTCTTTCTCTCTGTCTTTCTCTCCCTGTCTCTAGTGCTAAGAGAAGGAAAATGGCAGACAAGATTCTTCCGCAAAGGGTGAGGCTGCATATATTTACCTTTGTTGTTCTGTTGTGTTTTTCTGCCTGTCTGTCTTTTTTATGTCCTCTGTGCAAAGCAGAAGAAAAAACAACAAAAACCCATATCGCTTTTTGATGCCATGGGATTCTTGGAAAGCGCAGAGGGCTGGATCATTATTTATTATTTCCCAAAATGGGGAGGGAGAGGACGGGCGGAGTGATGAGAAGTTTTCTTCAGGGGTTTTATCCTGTTATTTGGATGGCTGCTCGTTGATTTACTCTGCAATTGTCAGGCTTAGATGGAAACACATAAAAAAGTGAAAGAGGCAGCAGATGACTCATGTTCCCACAGGTGAGAGTGGATCGTTGGAGGTGCAGATTTGTAAGTCCTGTCTGCCGAAGCTGCAGCTGGACTCCAGCCTTACCCCCTCTGACATCACCCAGACAGAGATAACAGCTAGCATGGCATGGCATGGGGAGGCACTGACAATGAGTCAGGCCTGGGGAATGTCTACCAGACTCCTCCACCAGCTCGCCGTCTCAGCCAGCAGATAGAGAAGGAATGAGAGGGAACAATGAAGGCAGGAAAACATGAAAGTAGCAGCGGCAGGGAGGGAGGACAGGGAGCTGGAGGAGTGTGTGTGCACAGTTCGGTGAGCAGCAGCAGCAGCCCGTGATGCTGGGATGACTTTCATCAGTATGGTAATGCTTGAGTTCTGGCTATTTGTCTGCATCTCATTCTGATCCCCTGCTGGACACTGCGAAGCGACCCATTAATGATAGCCAGAGCTGATAGCCATTTGAGCTCTGATAGCCAGAGCTGTGGCTCTAAGTTAGTTGAGTATTTTATTCAACTTCAGTTTATATCGCTACTGCAAGGAATCTCATTTATACCCAGAGTGAAAAGGTATCTGGCTCCTTACATGTTTCTTCTGTTTAGTTAAAGTGTTTGAGATCATCAAATAAATTTGCATATCAAACAAAGATCACCTAAGTCAACACAAAAAGGTGTTTTATTTTATTAATTATTTCATTTATGAAGGAAAAAAGCTTTCCAAACGAACGTCAAGGTTGCCAAATCTGAGAGTTTCCAGCTCACAAACAACATAAAACCATCTTACTTCCAAAAAATCTGCCTCTAATGAAATGTATGTTGAAATGAATCAAACAAAGATGACCTAAATAAATCCAAACAGCTGCTTTTTTACTTTATTAATGGTTTTATTTATCAAGAGAAAAAAGTTATCCAAACTAACATCAGGGCTGCCAGATTTGAAACGAACTTCAAACTAAAAAGAAAACTGTATATACTGTATATATTTATTTATGTGGATCATTGACCCAAAGTGCTCCAAGTTTAATGTCACAAACTGGAGGGTATACATTTTCCTTTAGGATTTTTCTTGAAATCAGAATGAATATTTAAACCAATTTGAGCAAGATATTGGGATCCCAGACTATCACAGTGTCCCCTTTATGTTTAAATGTTGGTATGTTGCTGTTTTTTTCTAAATATAGTGTTTTGCTGTGATGGTATCAAACCAGAAGCATTTTATTTTAGCATTTTTGGGCTGGTTAGCTAACATAAGATTGAGTCTGTAGAAGAAATTTGAGGAAGAGTACCTAAACATAAAGTATGGCAAATCTTTATTGTGTTAATATTGGTCATATTTGATTATAAATATTATATAATGGCCAGTCTGGTTCCTTAACATACAAGAACAATAAGTTGCTACAGCATAAGAAAACCCAAACTGGATTATGTTTATATTTGATTTTACAAACATAGGCCTTTTTTAGTTCTTAGCTAGTTTAGCTAATGTGTTAACTTGCATCTCATTCTGCTCTTCTTTAGTAATAAAGAGGAATAAAATGTTTTTTTCCAGCATTATTTAATGGATTTTGTTCGATCTGATAACCATCATGTATTTAATTTCCTTTTGGGATCAACAAAGTATTTTTAAATTTGAATTGAACCCCAAAAAGGCAGCTTCTATTCTTAATATTTTTTTACAATAATTACACATTTGAAGAATTTTTTTACTTTATAATTAATTGAGTGAAGGTTATTTTATTCAAATTTCATGACATGACGTTTTCTTTCTCCTGAGCAGATCCGGGAACTGGTACCTGAATCTCAGGCCTACATGGATTTACTGGCTTTTGAGCGAAAGCTGGACCAAACCATTATGCGGAAACGCGTCGACATCCAGGAAGCTCTGAAGAGACCAATGAAGGTTAATAAAGATAACCCTTTTTTAAAACTTTTTAGTGTTCTTTCGGTCATTTATACAGCACCTGCATTTTTATTTGTGATATTTATTATTCCATACTAACCTGTGCTCCTGATTTTGCCCTTGTGTCAGCAGCAAAAGCGTAAACTAAGGCTCTATATTTCAAACACGTTCAACCCAGCTCGACCTGACGCTGATGACTCAGATGGCAGCATTGCATCATGGGAGCTGAGGGTAGAGGGAAAGCTGCTGGATGATGTAAGTTTTGTTTTATGCTCTCAAACTGTTTTGCTGTTTATAGTTAATTATTATTTGCATAGTAAGATTTTTTTTTCTAGAGGATATTGGCAGGTTGAAAGTAGAGCTGGGCGATGAGGCTTAAAAATAAAATCCCCCATTCTTTTCATACTACATCGAATTTTTATTTAAATTTATCTCACCTTATTTTCTAAAAAGGAAATTGCAAATGACAAGATATTTTCTATCATACCTCCTGTGAGTTGTATCAACTAAACAAATTTTTGTTAAGTTATGAGAAAATAGTCATAATAAGATGCAATTTTACCAGAGAAACTTCGTAAAATTACAAGAAAAAAGTTGTTTTAATGAAAAAAAAATTTTTTGTTGAAGTTCTTGTAAAATTATGACTTTATTCTTCTAATGTTGCTATTTTATTTTAATACTAAGACTTTATTCTCATATTACTGCAAATGTATTCCTGTAACATTATGACTTTATTCTAATTTATTTTTAAAAATTGTAGCCTGACTGTTATATTTCATCATAGAGTTGACCTGAAATCGAAGTTCAACTAAATAGAAACTGTAAAATAACCTCGTAAAACAAGATAAAGTAATCTTTAAAAAACAAAAATTTAATAAAATCTATTTATTGCGCAGCCTTATTTGAAAGTTGCGTTTTTATTTTGCAAGTTAAATGGATGCGTACTGTTTATTAAGGCTTGTAATTAAACCCAGAGCTGTTCTGGGCTTTCAGTCACTTTCTTTATTGATGTACTGTAATGTGTTGGCTGAGAGTATAACATGACTAAATGGTGAGAAAAGGCAAAATGATTTGTTTTGTGCTATAAGATCTGACATTCATAACAGGGGAAAGCTTTCAAAGCCCACCAATATTTTCAGTGAATCTCGAAGGAAGTGTACCATGAAAACGATTACCGTGTTATTTTCACTCTTTGTGGTTTATCTGAAGTAATGATGCGATGGGAGAATTTATGAATATGATCATTATTAATGAGACCCGGTACATGAAATGACTGTTTTTGTCTGTCTGTTCTGCAGCCGGGGAAGCAGAAGAAGAAGTTCTCTTCCTTTTTTAAGAGCTTGGTGATCGAGCTGGACAAAGAGCTGTACGGTCCGGACAACCACCTGGTCGAGGTCGGCACACACAGCGACTTTAACGCGCACAAACAGGAAGGTCACACAGCATGTGGACTCATAAAGGCCAGAACAATTTGACCAAAAAGTTAAAAATCTGAATTTTTTCATACCAGATCCGATTTATGATTTCAATCGATTTTTTTTTCTCGCTTTCATTTCCAAAACATAAATTACAAATTTTCAAAAAGTGGCTTTTATCCCAATCATCCCTTTTGTAAATTGTACGACAAATTATTAGGTCCAGGCTGCAAGACTTTTTGTTTAATTACAAGAATATTGTCAGAAGATTTACAGAATAAAGGTGTAATTTCACTAGAAAAAAGTCATTTTAATGATAATTTTTTTTGTTATTTTTTGTGTTGCAGTTATCATAAAATTACTACTCTATTCTGCTGATAATACAACTTTATTCTGGTGATATTAAGACTTTATTCCTGTATTATTTTGCTTTTGTCATATGACTCTATTCCTGTAAAAATCTGCAAAATCTTGTCCCCAATATTCAGTCGTAGAGTTACCTGCATTCAAAGTGTAAATAAATAGAAACTGTAAAACATTCTCCAGTGTGCTGATGTCACCCAAGGAGTTAATTGCTGTAAAAACAATCCAAAAATTAAACCTACAGAAACCAAAATTTCAATTAATCAATAAAATCAATTTAGCGACAGCCTTAGTCCCTTGTTTCTGTTCACTGAAAGTTTTTACATTTTTAACAAAACTGTCGAGAAAAGATAACAAAAAATCTGAAAAATCTGTCCTTTAACCAAACAATTCAACCCTGAAGTGTAGCTGAAAAAATAAAACATGTGTGAAAAACAGTTTACTCTTTGCTGCCAAAGCTTTTGCCTTTTTATTTCTCTATAAAAATAACATCTGACCAAACCTCAACAGACCCAATCAACGAGAATTAGCACAATCTGCGCTATTGTTGTTGAACTCAAACTCAGTATTTTCAGAAATTTGACTTGTCCTTTAGAAGAAGTCAGCAAATCTGGTGAGAAACAGGACACTGTTTTACTTTAAACGAGTCACAATGTAACATCTTCATGTTACATCTCGGATTCGCTCAGCTTCTCGCCAAGAATAAACTCGGAAAAACTGACACAACTCTCACGTCTGAACTGAAAGTAAAGCGAAGAGGTGGTCGGCCCGACACCAAGAGGCCGCCAGCAGGTCGAGAAACAGTTCAGCTCATGACACCCCCTTAAAACAACGGCTTATTATTCTTTCACGTCACTTATTATGAATGTGAAACAAAGGACATGTTGTTTGATGTAAGCCTGAATGAAGCGAGACGGTTTAGAGTCTCACTTTACTGATGGCAGCAGATGAGCAGCACATTAATCATTACAACGATGTGCAGAAGTTTTGTAACGTTTAATGTTCTCCTGGCCTTTAAATGTTTCAGGGGATTTTTGCTGCTTTTCTCAAATTTTTAATCTGGAACACTGAGATAACTGGAGATTCCTAGTGGCTGTTTTAGTTCTAAAAACTGAGAAATTACTGCAGTTTTATTTTGTCTGAAAGGAAAATCTGGAGAAAATCTTGCGATTTATGTTTTGTTTAGCATCTACATCCATTTTTTCAGTTATCTTTGTTACTTTTCCATATATATATATTTGAAAGAAATAGGAACAAATTGTCACTTTGCGACAGTTTCTTTGTAAGAAATTATTTAAATAAATTTAATTCAAAAGTACCTTATTTATTTCAAGCAGAAAGAAAATGTCTTCAAAGAGTTGTTGTGGATGGTGATGTTATGGCAGGAATGATCTCCTTTAGCAGTCAGTTTGGCAACAAGCCTAAAGGCCTCTGACTGAAGGCTGTTGCTGTTTGATTGTCTCATGGCTGTCATGACAAGATAACAGTTACATTAAGCATTGCTAATCCACCTCATTTGCTTGTGCTGCTACTCTGTAAATCTTTGTCTGGCTGTATGGTGAGAAATCCAGGCAGAGAGATGTTGGAGTAGGGGATAAGATCCTTGATAAAGTACCTCAAGATCCATTTTAAACAGTTTTTTTGTTATGTGAAGGAAGTTCTTAGTCATCGGTTAAGTTTAGGAGTCTTTTTGTGTGTGCTTTAGTTATTTATTGAAACCAAAAGGCAAAACAGAGCATCACTATGAACTTGGTTAGATACTGTTAAAATTAGCCAGAAACACAACTATAAAATTTTAAGCTCTTAATTAAAGGGGCAGTTTAATGTAAAATTAACATTTTTCAGCTTTTCATCATGTTATGCTGTTATTCCCTCATCAAAAACATACATGGAGTGTTGCTTTGATTCTGACATGCATGTTTGAGAAATCCTTTGATCTCTATGGCAACCATTCAAGAGCGTTAAGAGAGGAGCCATGTTGTGATGACTTCCTGAAGGTGGAGTTTCAGAAATAGCAGGAGTTTTTAAAGAGACAGGCGCCCAATTTCAAGGTGTTAAATTACAAAGTCAAATTTCTTTTAAGTCATATTTTATATATAACATTTTTATAACAACTGAAGTGTGCAGTAGAATGGCAGTATGTGACTGGAAAACATATTAAAACAATCTAAAGAACGTCTAGGCTACCACCTAAAATATCAGTAATTTTATTAGGTTTGTCATTATGTGATAAAAAAGTGAAAATGTTTTTTTTACTGCAGGCAGAGAAAATGAGCCGCAGCGAGACCATTTAATTTCAGTCATTAGAGACTCAAGGTTTGACTTGGATTGGTAAAATAACGAGTTGTGAACATTTCTTGGCTACGCTCAAAATCAAAAATCCAACTCAAACCCTCAATAAAATTAAAAATGATGTATGAGTGAGTGAGAATGCAAAAATGCCAACTTTTAATTTGACAAACTGCATGTCAGCCTCACTGTAAATTCTCCTTTTGCTCCGCCGGGACAACATTCACACGTCTTGAACAGTTTGTTCCATTACCAACACGGAGCGTCTCTGCACCGCAAAAAGCACTGGATCGGACTTTCCAGCACCGTAGTCAAGGTCAATGATAGTTTCCCTCATTGAAAATTCCCATTTTGTCATGTCTGGCTAAATGTTGAGGAACAATGATCCCATCTCGCCTGCTCGTCATCATGTTCTCACTGGTTAAATTGGAAATAAAGCAGGATGAGAGGCAGAGCAGCATGCAGATTTTTCCTCCAACAGCAGAAAAATAGCTTTTTTTAATTTCAAGCAAGCACACAAGGTTGTTTCAATATGCAGATGGTGGAAACGGCAGCCTGGTTATTATAAACAAACAACAGATGCCCTTCACTCTGCATCTCCATAAAAGTGTTTAAAAAAAAAAAAGAAAAGAGAGAGAAAAAAATCCACTTCAGGAGTTTCAAAGTGAAAATGACGGCCTCTCAAGGTCCCTCATTTTTATCAACCTGACTCTCAGGTGCTTCTCTTTAAGTGATTTTCAATCAAAGGAATTTCATCCCCCTCTTGAGCTGCATTCAGTGCTGGATCTGCTCTGAGAGCGGCAGCCGTTGGTTGAAAGAAAAATTTGTTTCTTATGAATCTGAGAGGAAAGACGGAACTGAATCTTGCTGAAGTCTTTGTGTTATTAGTTTTCTGCTTTTGTTTTATCATAATTTACAGTTTCATCTATTTTTTGGGCTGCAAAAAAACAGAAAAAACCTTTGCTGTCTTGCGTTTCTTCTTCTCATTGAGTATGACTGCTTTAGAAATGTTTAACCTTTTATCACATAGTGCTGCCTGTGAAGGTCATCGCTCTGATTATTGTGTTTTAATGGTGAAAGATTTCCACTGTGTTACAGCTGTTTATATAAACTTCATCCTAAAAGATCTGAAAACTTCAAAGCAGTTGTATAATCTCAGTCTGAAAAATCCAGTCTTGAGTTTAAGAAGACTGGCGCATTTCAGCGCATTGATATATATTTAATAAATATATTCCCTCTATAGAACAACATATGTTTAGAAATTGCTGGTCTCACTGCTTAACTTGCTGACTGTCAGTACATCACACCGCTAACTCAAATGTTAGATGCTAACACCAAACATCCTAAAAGTGGAAATAATAGACCTACTGAGTCTGTGACAGATTATCGTTGTTTTCAGGAGCCAAATAATAAACGTTATGTTTAATAATAATCTAATCTGGTGATGCCAAAACTCTCCAGAGCATGATTCGAACTTTTTTGTGAAATTAGGTTTTGGTATGTTTGCTCTTATAGTGGCACCGCACACCCACCACTCAGGAGACAGACGGCTTCCAGGTGAAGAGACCCGGAGATGTGAGCGTGCGCTGCACCCTGCTGCTGATGCTGGACTACCAGGTGAGGGCGCCACAGATAACTGACATGTACAGGATGGTAGATCTAGTACGAATGATCTAATGTGGATTGTTTTTATAGTTTTTATTAATCAAAATGTCTCTGCAGCCTCCCCAGTTTAAGCTGGACTTGCGCCTGGCGCGCCTGCTGGGCATCCACACTCAGACTCGCTCTTGCATCATTCAGGCCCTCTGGCAGTACGTGAAGACCAACAAGCTGCAGGACTCGCATGACAAAGAGTACATCAACTGTGACAAGTACTTCCAACAGGTACACCATGTTACAGAAAATTAGACTGTTAAGGGCAAAAAACAGCAACATGAACTGGACAGCTTTCTCAAAATATATAAAACCTATAAAAACTGGAAGTGGGCTTTTTTTTTTATTTATAAAAAGTGTTAAAGATGACTGTGTGCGAAAGATAAAAAAAACACGGGATATGTGAACTTTTTGCAATGCTATGACTGAGTGTTATTAACTCAAAAATAAAGAGTGTTTGACTATGTAGCGATAGCACAGAAATCTAGGATGAATAGCATCTTTCAGGTTAGCTAAAAATTAATCTTTCACCACTGCAGCATCATTTTTCTTTATAACTTTTGGGAAAAACTAACTTGTAATTTGAAGGTAGGTAATCAGTTGAGAACAAAATCAAAATGGTAATAAATCTTTTTAACTACATTGCTGGCATGAAGCTTTTTGTCATCACTGATAATTTCTAAAATAATAAATGTAGCTTCAACCCTTTTTTAATTAAAATTAGATGTTTTTTATCTAGAAATTTTTATTTAGAACTCCACAACTTCCTGTTTCAATGAGGTGTAGACACAAGAAAATACCAAAGCCCATTGCTCTAAGCCACTTTTAAGAAATGAAAAGACAAGAAAACCTTCAAAGGAGACAAATGTGTGTTCATCTAAGCGAGGAAACAGCTACAAAAATTGCCTAAAGTTACCAGAATCTGCATTCAGAGTAGTAATTAAAATGATTAAAACAGCTGGAAGTGAGACAAACAAAAAGGCTAAATGAGGATATTTATTTTTGCCACTACTCATAGTGACAACAAAAATAACCAAGGTGAAAAAAATAACCACAGTTAAGAGAACTGCAGTAAGAGAGGTTATTAATTTTCAGTAACCATCAGATGGCGTCATTTTCCATTCATCCATCACAAACAAATATTTTGAAGACTTTAACTGATATGACAGATAGATAGATGGGTAGATACATAGTCAAAGGTAAATACGTTATTTACTTCAAATCTTTGACTAGTTTTGAAGTAGCCTAGTCAAAGGCATCAACACAAAAAACCTACATACCTGCATCTATTGGATGTTAGAGTAGTTTAAGCTAAGTAACTAACGTTAAACATCAACACACAACCTGCATTCAGTGTTAAAATTGTAAGATAAAAAAATACCAATAACTTGGTAAAATCTCTTGTTTGTGTTCAATTGATGTGGTCAGTATGTGGTCAGTTTTTTTCCTGTATTTTATGTAAACAGAGAACTGTTAATGGGTCACCTCAGGGTCATCGTAGGTTGTACTTGAATTGTTTAGTTTTGAAAATCCTTATCCTGCTCTACAGATTTTCGACTGTCCTCGCCTGAAGTTTTCTGAGATTCCTCAGCGCCTCACTAACCTCCTGCTACCGCCCGACCCCATCGTCATCAATCATGTGATTAGGTACAGACTCTTACTAAATCAAATGAAATCTTACCTAAGTAAGTAAAACCCCTCTTTGTTTCCTCTTGATTCACTCATTCTCTTGCTTTCCCCTCAGCGTTGACCCCAACGACCAGAAGAAGACGGCTTGCTACGACATTGACGTGGAGGTGGAAGACCCCCTCAAGAGCCAGATGAGCAGCTTCCTCCTCTCCACCGCCAACCAGCAGGAAATTGCCTCCCTCGACAACAAGGTGAACGTCCTAAAGTCTTTGTTGATACCTGTCTTCTTTACTGAAGAAACCGGTTAATTTACATACTTTTTAACTTTTCTAAGTGATGTTGGTCCACCTAATAATCTGAAAATAAGAGACACGACTAAGTTCACATTTTATATTGGAAACTTTGATTTGAACTTTAGTTCGTTTGGATTGAATTTATATTTCTCCCTTTTTGCTATAGCAATTTGGGGCTTGTCCGGGAAACAAAGTAATTAACATCTATTGTCTCATTTCCACTGAGTGTTACGCTGCTGGTTGGTGTGGTTCAGAATGCTATTTTGTGTGTTTTCATTTGAAAAAGCGGCCCATACTGATGTGACTAGCACCATTCCTGGGCCACCTTCAGGTTTATAGTAGAAGGGTACGGTATGGTTAGAGTGGAGGAACTACTGATGTTACTGATGGGGGACAGTAATATGCCCTTGCTTGTGACAAGCATGAGACAACTTAGATCGTTAGGTGATTAGATTTAACCCCGTCCAACTAGTGGTGGAAACGCTCTCCTAAATACGCCAAACCATAAAATGGCGTACCAAACCGCAGCAATCTGTGACGCTCCACTCATTAGAAACAAGGTATATCGGTCTGGAAAGGGTTACAAAGCCATTTCTTTCTTTGAGACTCCAGTGAATCACAGCGGAAGTCCTTACCCACAAATAGAGAAAAAAATGGAAGAGTTGAACCTTCCCAGGATTACTCAGAAAGCACATCAACAATTCATCCAACAGATCACAAGATTTCTTAGAACAATATCTGCAGCTCTGATATTCCACAGTTAATTTCAGTGTTTATGATCCAACAACAAGAGAGAGTCTGGGCAAAAATGGCATCCATTGGACTGGTGAAATACAGAAACCACTGCGGACCAAAGAAACATCGAAGGTCTGCCTCAGCTTTCCCAAAAAATATCTCGATGATCCCCAAGAGTTTGGGAAAATATCACGTTGACTGACGAGACAAAAGTGAACGTCTTTGGGAATCTTCTGTCCTGTTACATCTGTCGTAAAATTATTCCACAGTCAATATGTTGGTCATGAAAACGACCACGAACTCTTCTTTCTATCAGTTTGTGATCTTAAGCTCAAACACAGTTGGGTTATTCAGCAGGAAAACGATCTAAAGCATGCCAGCAAGCATGAATGGGTCAAAAATGCATCAAAATGAGGGGTTTGAAGTAGCTTAGTCAAACGCTGGACTTAAATCCAGTTGAGATGCTGTGGTATGACGTTTAACAGGTGTTTATGCATGGAAACATCCCAGTATGGCTGAATTAAAACATCTCTCCAAAGAAGAGTGGGACCAGAATTCCTCCATAGTAATGCAAAAATACTCACTGTCAATGACTGCTAATGCTTCACTGGAGTTGTTGCTGTCAGTTTTGGCACAAACAGTGATTAGATTTAGAAGGCAAATACTTTTTATGTGGAACTGTATAAATAAAAACCCAACATTTTTTTTAGACAGTAAACGATATAACATGCAATTACCTATTGAATTGTTTTCTGAAATGATGGTTGGAAAGCAACATATATGAGGTCTTGGGATGACTCCAGAAATTAGACTTGTGAAATAAAATTGTGGTCATAAGTCAATAAAAGCTGGAAGATTTTTGAGCCAACTTTTAAATGGGCTACATTTTATTAGTTTTTTTAAAAAATGGTTTTAGTTGCTTTGTTTTATTTGGGGGTTGTATGGTTATCATTTCTGAAAGGTTTCTTTTTTTATGACCAGTTCCTCTTTCTGTTTCATTTAGAAAACCTGGCGCTGGTTATTTCATTATGTGTAGTTTATGTTTCTGCCTATCTGGACTCTGTTACTGTTTATCACTCATCTGTTATTCATTTGGGAACCGGTTTCTCAGCAGAGCCCCTTCCTGGTAAATCGTAAAGCTCCTTCATGGTAGACTTTTTTTTTTACATGAAAAGGATTGCAGAAGTATTGCTGGCTTAATGAGGCTGCAGTCCACTTAGGGGGAAGTCCTGTTTTTAAGTTCAACAGAAAACCATGCTTTGCAATATATGTAATATGTAAGTATGCTGATGATGTTAGGATTTTTATGTAAAATCTAAAAATGTCTTCACTCTGTTTTGTTGCTTTGTCTGTCTTGTCTTGAACCCTGTGATACTTTAGCACCCAAAAATATTGGTTTCCCATAAAATATAAAGATTATGACATCAATTTTGGCCATTGATGTGGCGGAAAATTGATGAACAAGTTTACGTAGCGATAAGCATTTAATTTCTTAATGTTATTTTAGAATGAGTCACGTAAGACTTCTAATTTTGAAAGCTAATTTTGAACTAAGCTGCCAAATTGAGGAAGTGTTGTCAGGTCAGAGACAGTGAAGGTTGACTCTTCTGGTTCAGAGGTTTGAATCTGGTGTTTCTGTTCTCCAGATCCATGAGACCATCGAGTCCATCAACCAGCTGAAGATCCAACGGGACTTCATGCTCAGCTTCTCCAGAGATCCCAAAGGCTACATCCAAGACTGGCTCAAGTCCCAAAGCCGAGACCTCAAGGTTCCGCATGCTCATCCATTCATACATCCATCTGCCAATTCCATTCATGCATCCATCCATGCATACATACATCTATCTGTCCATCTGTCCGTCCATGCATCCATCCATCCATCCATCTTTCTTTTTGCTTGTAAGCTGTTGAAATATGCCTCATGAATATATGGTGAACTTTTTAATTTTATTAAAATCTGCTAAAAAGAAATAACTCTTGAACTCTGACTGTGGAGCAACATGGAGGTATAAAGTGAAAAAACATGGCTGCTCCTCTGGTCCCTCAAACTAAATGTAACATTTTGTTAGACACCTCAATGTGTTTTGAGTTAAAAACATGTATGAAATACCAACATAAAGATTATAACCCTCAATACGATTCATGTAGAACCAAGAAATACTTCATCACAATAGATTAAATTATTGATTCAATAATATTTAAGAATGCACTTAAAATGGTTTTTAACATAAAGTTACCAAAGCTTGTAGTTTTACAGTTTGCCATCACCTTAGACGTTCGCTGCAAGATGTAAATGGCGTCCATTTTTCCAACTGGCGTTGCAGTTGATGACCGACGTGGTGGGGAACCCTGAGGAAGAGCGGAGGGCAGCGTTTTACCACGAACCCTGGTCCCAGGAGGCGGTCAGCCGCTACTTCTACTGCAAGGTGAAGAAAGCCCACCCACTGACTCATTTTTTATAAGATCTCTTCTTTTTCTTCTTCTTCTAACTCGCTGTTCTCCTGACAGATCCAGCAGAGGAGACAGGAGCTGGAACAGGCCTTAGCAGTCCGCAACACCTAAAGCAGGAGGCCCTCCTGAAGTTCTGCCTCTGGATTTTGAAGCTGTGTGTGTGTGTGTTTGGATTTTTGTGAGTGTGTGTGTGAGGCCAGCAGTGAAGTCTAGATCTTCAGCTGAACCTAAAGAACTCCACATTCAGTTTGTCAACAGTTTTGAAGCTAAATAGGACTCAACCGCGGTTTGTCAGACCCAGATATGAATGCACTTCCTGTTTGAAAAGACCATGAAGTAATCATCGTTAGCAGCACTGTTGGCCCTCAGAGGCTCGGCTTTGTAAATATGTCCCGCAAAAACTGTCGACTAGCTGCTCACACACCTCCCTGTTTGTGCTCTGGATGAGTCTAACTACGCACATTTTTTTATTTGTCCTCATTTGAATCCTATTTTTTTAAGGGTTAATTAATAACACCAGCAAAATATGAGATTACAGTTTTCTGGGTGGTTGCAGATTATAAAACATGACCTGTTGGTTGCATTCATCGTTTCTCCACCATGTTTAGTTTGCTTAAAAAAAAGACACTGAGAAGCTAAAGTATTACCATGCTATCAGCAGTTTATGACAGACGTTTACATACACTCATCACTGCCATAAGTATTATATTGTTCCATGGTGAATAGTTTTCATATTTATTTCTCCTTGGTGAACTAATTGTTTAACAACTTTAACTTTTTAATAAGATTTGGGAAATTTCAAGTTAATACAATTTTATCTAATTCACATGAGGTCAAAACTACACATACATGCTCTTATATATGTGTACATACAAACCCCTGAACACCATCAATAAGTTGATTACATTTTTCTGGCTGAATATTTAACAAGTTTTCTTGACAAAATACACACAATTGGGTATTGTGGTCCAGCAGAGGACTGTGATCCAAAACACACTTTAAAACTAAGGCTGGGATTTTAATTTTGCTTAATTAATTACTTTGATTTTAAAATGTTAACACAGTTATTTTTTTTTAATTATTATTTACATTCTGTTCCCATGGGAACCTTTGTATTTGTGCGTTTCTGGTATGCCCGTAAATCCAACATCGTCTGCAAACATCAGCGATGGGTGATCATGCTGCTCTTGACCCACTAGGAGTTCATTTTTGCTTCAAAAATAATCTAATATGATGCTGGAAAAGATTATTGTCAAAGTTGTGCAATAAGGAGCTAGTCTATCAGCAAAGCTATTCAATCCTAAACTACCATCTCAATACGTTACAACAGGACAGGACTGCACTTATATTTGAACTGGTACCAGTTCCGATACCAAATTCAGAACCAATTCAGCCAAGAAAAGTGGTAAAATAGAGCCAGATCTACGATATATGAAATGCTTCCTGATGCTACCAGAAGCTTCGTTTGAGGTACTGCGTACTAAGAGACGTAAACGTATGTTTGTGGGTTTGTATGTACAGATTTGAGCCTTTTCATTATTAATTATTCGTTTTAAGAAACCTAAAATTAGCATCATGATGAATGTATATAAACTTCTGACCAGAACAGTTGCTGGAAAACAATAAGGTGTGACGATTGTGTTGTTTTTTTTCTTCCTTTAATCACGTCACTGCGGTGGAAATAGGGGGAAATGATCCCTTTTGTGTGTTTTCAAGATCAGTGTTTCGAAAGTTTTACCAAAGGATGCAACAAAAAGAAGCAAAGAACATAAGAAACTGGACAAAAACACAGATCTGTGTTTTTTAAAAATATTAATAACTGAGCAGTATTAGCAGTGAAGTCCAGGTCTGTTGCATTTTACATTTTCTATGTTATACATGCACAGAGAAGGGAAAAAAAAAGAATAATGAAGGTTAGTTTGGTGGAGATTTGAATGTAAATATGTTTTGGTGTCCAGCTGTACAGTCCACATCTGTTTGGATTACATGTTGCAGAATGGGAGCTCCATTGGTTTTTAATTATTCCCACTTTGGGGGTCGATTTATTTGAGTGTCTTACCGTGGGAGCTGCAACAAAAATCAGTCTCAGTAGCTGCAACAGAATATAATCTGCACCAATCTCATTTTACACGTTTTTTTAATGACTTGTATGTATATGTTGTACTGTCGATTAGATTATTTGTTTTTGGACGGGAGGGAGGGTTACTTTGCACTGTGCTGTAAACTCTTTGTCGGGACTCTCTTTATTGTGGGTGAGACCCTCTTTATTATCCCAGCGTACACAAAAATCGACCTATGCATGCTCCATGAACATGGATCAATACATCTGATGAGGCTGTCCGTGTAAATATTAAAAGGTCTGCATAGATGTGTACGTAGCAAAGGCTAGACTCTGCAAGTTTGCTGATGGCGCCTTCTGGAAATTGTTTTTTGCCAAAAAAAAAGAAAAAAATAACTTGTCCTACCAGCAACTAATTGTAAGTGTGAGCTGTATGTTTTCATTAAGGGACTAAGTTATATTCACTGCACTCTGTAGGTAGCTGTAGCTAGGAAATCAGTCCCGTGTCTCACCTGGAGTGTTTCTTTTTCTTCTTTCTTTTTTTTAATTTTTATTCATAGCATGTCTAGGACATTTATAACGTTGTCACTGAATCACTAACCCCCTCTTGTGGAGTACACCTAGAGCTGCAACTCCTCTACAACAGAATCATCACTACTGTATTAGTCTGTCACCTATCCCTGTCCAAACTGTTGCATGTGGGTCTGAGGAGTGGGAGCTACTCTCTCTTTGTTTACACTGAGGGTCACCGACAGGAGGTTAATAATAATAATAATAATAAATAATAATGCTGTATATCTCTAAAGGGTTTCATGATCATGTTCTGTAAAGAAAAGGAGGGGAATACAGCTGTAACATTGTGAGACAGCCTGGATGTAAATAAAGAAGCGCTTGCCAAAGTTTGTAAATGCCATCAGATGTGAAGTCTCCTTTGTTGTTCATCAGTTTTCTACGGCTTAAAAGCTACATGTTAATTTATTAGCATGATTTTAAAATCCACATTTTGAAAACTGATTTGGAAAAATCTTCTTTTGCCTGATTTCTTTTGTTACTAATATAAATTATTGTCATTTTCATTCTTAAAATGCCAAAATTTCCACTTAACTTTATATTTTTGGGGCTCTGATGTAAATTTTAATCGTTAAATTATTGATAATTTGATCGTTTACTCAGTACTTGAGTAGACTTTTTACCAAATACCTTTTTACTCTTGCTTGAGTAATTTCTTGGATGGCTAATTTTTACTTTTACTAGAGTAAAAATATGTTGAAGTGGTGCTACTCTTCTTTTTGGTTCTCTACCATACTCTGACCAGAAGTTAATGTTCTTTGGAGGCGATGGCATGGAAAGATTTGGGAACCCAAAATGATTGGAAGAATATAAAATTTAAGATTTTTTATACTGTCTGCTCCTCGTAGTGTCGTCACATAAATGACTTTTCCTCAGAAAAATGTTTCAGTTCCGGCTCAATGGTGGGGTCTGCTTCCTGCAAGGAGGAGGCAGACAAGAGTTTTATTGTTCCTGATGGAAGCAGGTGGAGGCCTTTCCACTGTGACCTGCAGTGGAGCTGGAGCACTGTCTATGCCTCAGAAAGAGCCTCTTTCACTGCACTGCAGCACTATTCTCCTGAGCCCACGGCCCCTCTCGGGGGTGAGGGAGGTTAGCGGGCCTCTTTTCGCTGCATCAGCAATCAGGCTGCATGAAGCGAGGCATTCAGGGTTCTCCACAATCCCAGCGTCGGGGTTAACCACCTAATGCCGGAATGATCATTGGCTGAATCGGCCTGTCATCTGGGCAAAGGGTTCATGTCTGTGCCAGGGTGGAGACTTTTAAGATTTAATGTGAGGAGACAAGGCGGGGCGTGGAGCTGAGGAACAAAATGTTCATCAGACCTAGAAAACTGACCCAAAAATGGTTCCTGAACCTCTCTACTCTGTTTTCCAGCTCAATCAAAAATATTTTTTTCTGAAATAATGGATTTCTACTTTGTCTTTTGACCTGAAATTCTCACCAGATATTAAATACATTTAAAATATATGTAAATTTAGAATTTAAGACGGGGAATAAGTATTGAACACAACCAGAAAAAGTTGCTAAAAGGATTAGAAAGTCAAGAAAATAGTAATTTAGTCCATATTTGTGACCTTAAAAAAACCTGTGCAACCCTCGTCTTTTCATCAAATACTTTCTTGGATGGCTATTTTTTATTTTTACTTGACTAAAAATAGTGCTATTCTTACTTGAGTACAATTTTTGAGTACACCTCTGTTTGTAGAAAAAATAAATAAAACAGCAATGGAAAATGTTGCACAGATACAAAAACTAAAACCAATATCGATATCTGATAACGTTATTTTTAACGTTGTTTGGGCCTAATACTGATACTTACCATATATTTACAAATACGAATAATTATAATAATAATAAAAACAAGAGGCTGAGTGTAAATTTTACTCTTTAATACCTCTTACAAAAAAAAAAGAAAATTTACTAAAGAAAAAGGCAGCCAATGGCTTCAACTTGTTTCCAGTATCTGAACATCTCCACAATGGAAGACTTATGGCTCAAGTGATTTTCTTTCCAATGATTATTAACAAAGAAGGCCTTTGTTTATATGTTACAGATACTGAAATAAGCCTAAATATATAAATACTGTCTCAGAGGCTGAGAATGCAAACAGCAGGAATCAGAGTAGCATCTATGATTCATCGCTGTCTAGACGTGACACATTTAAAAGGTACAAAAGTAAAAGTCAAAAGTTCCCGTAATGAGCAGGGATTCTTTCAGCTGCGAGGAGTAAACAGTTAAGGTTGTTATTATTGGGGGGTTTTTTTATCGATCCTGACATCTTTGTACTGTGAAGTTTCCAGAAAAAGTGGATTAAATCCACAGTTATCAGCATTAAACCAGTGTTTTATGTGCTGTTGGCCTGGTCCTGCTCAAACAGAGCCATGGCGAGGTGTGACCTCGACCCCAGACTCTCCAGGTTGCTAAGCACGCAGCGGTGGTAGATGTCCTCGCTGAACCGCGGGTTGCACGCCCGCCGCACGTACTTTTGGATCAGCGCCGGTTCCACGGCCCGGAACACATGCAAGCCGGAGTAACGCACGAAAATGTCATAAACGTCCATGCTCTCCATTAGCTCCTCGTTCTCTAAAATGTCGGCCGCCATCTTGGTGCGTGCGCTCATGTAGTCGGCGTTGTAGAAGCAGGCTTCGTCGAAGACGTGGCGGTCAAAGTGGCCGTCACGAAGAGACTCCGAGGCGAAGGTGGAGGAGGCGGACGGCTGTTGGTCGCGGTAGATGACGGCGGGGTTGAACTCCTGGAAATGGACGGGGAAGAAAACCTGCCAGTTGCTGATGGCGTTCATTCGGCAGCGGTTCAGGAAGTCCGCGTTGACCTCGGTCCAAACACTCGACAGGAAGAAAAGCGTGTCAACAGGGTGCTTCTTGGAAATGATGTCCATCAGCTTGACCTGTGAGGGAACCTCCGTCTTCACGCTGATCCAGGGAATCTTCGCGTCGCCGTAACGTTTTTCCACTTCGCCGATCATCGACTTGACCCCGGCGAACACGTCGCTCTGGCTGACTCTCTGGGCGTCGAAGGGGTCGTAGATGAACAGGAAGGTCAGTAAAACATTATCGTGCGTGTCCAGGGTGTTCGTCACGTACATGTCCAGGAAGTTACCCACGTAATCCTGATCCTGGGCGGTGACCGGCAGGATGACCTGCACCCGCGTTGCCTCCGTCACGTAAGGCATGGGGATAATCTCGACAGCGCTCAGAGGTCGCAACAGGTTGACCCTTTTGGCAATGACCTGGCTGTGACCTTTCTGGGTGAAAGCCTCCAGCGCCAGATCCAGTATGTACTCCATCCCACGCATGGGATCGAAGCGCCTGTACCCGTTGAGCAGGCGCCGCTTGCGGAAGCGGAGCTGCGGCTGGTATCGCTCGTTGAGCTGCTCCACGGCGACCTCCAATATGGCGCTGACGTCAGCTCGGTCAGCTCCTCTCATCTCACATTTGGGCGAGCCGTCCGTGCAGGAGTAAATGTGCTCCTCTGTGAAGTAATCCCAGTTTATGACCTCGAAGCGAGTCTTGGGTTTGAAGGGGGAGTTGATACCGATTGGCCACGTGACCCCAGCCTTACCCTCAGGGGTCAAGTGGCTCAGGTTGCTGATCTGCATCTGATGAATACACAAAAAAAAATCTTTAAAATATAAAACCAAAGTAAAATAATACCTTTAAGATAGCTGCTGTTTATTTAAATTCCAAATAAATCTAATTAACTCATTAGCACGTTTGCAGGGTTAAAACTAGGGCTGAAACGATTAATCAGATTAATCGTGACAAATGGATCACTGAAATAATTGCCAACTAACTTAGTAATCGAATAATTGTAAGAATTATCAATAAAGTAATGGATTTCTAAAATAATTGTTAGTAGCTGTCCTACTAATTATTTTAGGAATTGATTATTGCGATTAATCAATTAATCGGATAAAAAATTTTTGATCAAATTCTGCAGATTTTTACTGAAAACTTTACAGAAAATATTTACTGACACAAATTTTTTAATTTATGTCCAGTTTTATCTTAATTCCCGATATGAATATATTGTTCTTTCAGCAAACTGGCTTCTTTTGAGTCTACATACTTCAGTTATCAATTAATTGATTAGTAAATTAATTGTCGATTAATTATGATTAATTGTTGCAGCCTAATCTAGTTAGTTCAATAGTGAAAGTAATCTATAATTTTGTCGCGTGACGTTATGTTATCTCGCTGCCATGAGATAAAGAGACCCAGGTCTGGTCATATTGTGAGAACTGTTAAATTAATTCATCATGTCAAAGTGTCAAAGCTCAAATTTCTTAGAAGAAGAGGTAGCATTTATAATAGAAAGTAAGATTTTTCAATTTTGGGAAACAAAATATAGAAATAGTCAATAAATGTAACTGTTCTGAGCTTAGAAAGAATTATATTCCACTCGCATGTCTCAACAAAGCTGTTTTCTTACATCGATGAATAATTTATTAAGCAGGAATTTCTGCTTTGGAGCATGCGGTTATTAGGGTGGGGCAAAACATATCCACGTGCCTTTTTGGAGGTGATAAATAAATATTAAAGTAAAATGTAACAAACCTGTAGATCGTAAATCTGCTGGTAAGTCCACTGAAGCTCTATTTGGCTGAAGCGCTTATGCAGACGGTACATGAGGTTGGGGTCCGATACGGGATGAACTGTGAAGGCGTTTTTAAACGCAACGCTGTCCTCTCGCTCTGGATCTGCGTTTTTCCCCAGCTCAAAGTAGCGATACTTCATCCCCTGTCAGTCATCACAAGCTTTACGTCTAGATTTTGCTTTGCTTTTATTTTTTGAGTGTGTAAATGCATTGTTGTTGTTACCTGGTGCACCTCCACGCAGCTCAGACCCAGATAGTCGATGATGCAGCGGCCCAGCCACTCGTCCGGTCTCACGCTCAGGATGTCGTTGCGACAGGTGTCGAGATGCGGCTGCAGTCGCGCCAGCAAGCTGCGGGACAGAAGGTAGCCGTAGCCGCCATGGCAGTAACGGGCTTTCTCCTCCCCGCCGATGAACTCCTCAGCCCTGCCCATGTACAGGTCCTGACCCGCGCTGAGGTGACCCACCAGCTCCGACAGGCGGTCCGCCTGCATGTAAGTGTCATCCTGCGCCAACAGGAACCAGTCGTACTCCGAGCCGTAGTGCTGATGGAGGTGCCGCACCGTCTCGTACATCAGCCACACCGGCCGGTCGTCGCCGTGGGCGATCACGGTCATGCCGTGTGGCACCTTGGGGCTCCGGAGGCCCGTGAAGAAAAAGGTTCGGTGGAAGTGATGGGCGACCGTGCGGTTCACTGCCACGGCTAACGTGCCGAGGGTGGCCCGAGACGTGAGGACGCCCGCTAGCAGCCGCTCTCGGATGCCCAGTTCAGTGTGGATGTATCGAGTTCTGATGGAGAAAAATCAGATTAGAACCGCGAGAACATAAGGAAAACAAAAGCAAATAGGACTGAAACAATTAATCGTGATAATTCCTGATTAATCAATTACTAATCTTACTCTGGAACTCATGAAATTATGGCTGCAATGATTAATCGTGATTAATTGATTATTGATATAATTTTCAACTGATTAATCGTTAACTGGAGTTTACGAATAATCCAAAACTGTACAAAAAATATCTACATTTTGCATTTAAGATTTAAAAATCTTTGTTTGTAAATATCTTCTATCCAGATACCCTCAAATTACATAGTTTTAGCTTCAGTTTCTCTCTAATGTCAATATTTTGCAGCATCTAACATTGTTGTATCTTGTTTAGCTCCACTCATTATGCTTATCATCTTTGACCAGTTACCTGTATCCACACAGCATAATTCTGCCACTACCATGCTCCACACTGTGGGTGCGCATTAATTTATCTTCTTTTGATGTCAATTTTAAACCATTTTATTCTGGTTTTCTGACTTCATGTGTGGGTGCTAGTGTCGTATTTTTAAGCATCAAAATGTGACCTTTCCACTCACCTGAGGACTTTCTTGTGTGGTTTGTTTGGGTCCTTGTGATAGGGAACTATTCGTGGCTGGAAATCCTCCTCTCCAGCTCCATCTCTCCCTCCTCTCTGAGCGTCTCTTCTGCCCAGGAAGAGCCCACCTTTGGGCAGCTCGTCTCTGCAGGGGTCGTCCGTGTCCCCTTGCGTCCAGGACACCATCAGAAGGCTGAGACTGCACCCCAGAGACAGCCCCAGGATGAGGGGCAAAGCAGGCCTGAAGAGGGCCAAAAACGTCGAGAGGCGCATGGTTGATCGTTAAGAGCTAAACCCTAAAGGTGACAGCGCTTTACGGGCAAACTGAGACTCATTTTACCCAAGTAGGAGCTGAAAAAAACGAGATCTATTTAATAAAACAAGAAAAAAAAACCTGATATAGTTTACTGTTCCTATTAAATTAGATCAAGTTTGATTAGATTAGGAGACCACCTAACAGGATTTCACTTTTATTTATACCATTACTAAATATGTTTTAACTATGTAGCTACCAGTACGCAAAAGTTTTCCGCTTTAAAACAACAGATGCATGCAAATAGCTTGACATCCCCCAACTGTTTCCTATTAACCTCAAACTGTTTGGTTAATCATTCACATGTTCCCTGCTACATGCCTCCATCCACATAAAACCTATGTTTTGTTAATCAGCTCCACTCATTTTTAGCTAGCAGTCACTTACTAAATCAGCAGAAAGCTTCTTAAAGTCAAGTCGCTTTGCAATAATCTGGTTAGAAAAAAAAAACCCCCGAAGCGAATGAGGAAGAGTTTTGTCCGTCTTATCTAAATTGCAACGCAACAATAACATCTAAGAGGAACAAACATGAAAGATCAAGCTAGCGAGTTAGCATCGCGACCCGTTAGTGCAGACACGTCGATCCACCTCCACGGTCATCAACAGGAAGCTGTTACAAGTCCCGTTTAGCTGCTGGAAAAAAAACGTTAATGCGGTCAAAAACATGTCGTCTACTGCCTTCGCTTTCTTGACTTCCTGAAAAACTGTGTGCCACACACACAAAGTGTGTCAACGGCGTCCCTCACGTCGTTTTCAGCCTCATCATTACAGACTGACTGCACATCTGCTACTGCAGCATCACCTCTGCTCGCTTGTCAGACCTGTGCTGTCAACTGGAGATTTTATTAAACCCCACTAATAAAGTGTAATTATTTTTTGACATATCAATGTATGTGTCATCATGAATCCTCGTGGACATAATGTTCTTAATGAGAGGAAGGTGCATTTCACCTTTAAATGTGAAGACACCTCAGTAAGATTGCCATGAATTCAGATTTGAAATCTTTTTTTTTTAATCGCAATACTTTTTAAAACACACCTTCCAATTTTTATGTAAAGCCTTTAAGCATAACATATTGCCATTTTAAATTTGTTAATAGGACAAGAGTAAAATAACATTTCACAACTGATGTGTCGGTCGTGACAGAGCCTACCCGATCTGCCGGCTCCTGTCGAAAATAAACAAAGAACGTCTTTTGACGTCAAAATCTGAGGATTTTGCTTTAAGTTGTAACATTATAACGTAATTATAATTGGAACTGGCGATTAGGGTACTCGGGGTCAATTTCTTAATATATATTTGATAATGTATGTAGAAATTATCATTTTATTGATAAAAAGAAAAAATAAATAAATTGTTCTTGGGGGGGCCCTGGTGGTCGCGGTAGGTACCGCACGCTCATGATATTCAGGATCTCCAAGATCCGTAGCTGCATTTCAAACATAGTGAGCAGGGTGTTTGAGAGGATAAAACAGAAACAAACCCACAGTCATTAGCTTGCATTGCTAGTAGTTAGCCGTATAAAACCATTACCAAACCCCACTGGTTTTCTGATTTCTAATCAATCAATCAAATTTTATTTGTACAGCACATTTCAGCAGCAAGGCATTTCAAAGTGCTTTACATCATAACAAACACAAAAAACACAAAGTCATTCTAACTACAACATCCAAAGTTGGTTGAGATGTATTTCTGAAGTTGGTAATCAAATTTCAGTGTCACCAACACTATAGAGAAATGCTCTAAGATACTCCATTAAAACTACAGTTATTTGTGAAGCCTCATATGCATGGTCACTGTGAAAAAACAAAGAAAATATCCAATAGTTATTCGTAACATCCAAAATGAGCTAAAACTATTATTTTTGGCGTACTGATATTCTACACATGAATACTTAATAACTGGGTGCTATTTAAAATGAATTAGCATGAAAAATTGTTTGTGACCCTAAAGAACCGGCTGAGCCAAAGCAACGGATCCCATAAACGAGCCGGAATTCCCATCTCTACTTTTTACTGCAGTCCCACGAGTAGGGGCGGGTCCTGTTACTTTCACCGCCCTTCTTGACCATATATGGTTCGTCTGGCGGTTTAGTGAGCGGCTACATCCACCCGGCAAAAGGTGGACACGAGACGTCAGTGTGCTCCCGACATACGAGGTACGGAGATATTAGGTAAATGAGATCCATCTGAGTTTAACAACTGCTGCATGAACCCCCAACTTAAGCCGGTTATTGTGAAGAGAATCTGGCTTGATTTTTAAAATCGTTCTACCGATTTGGGACTGTGTCATGTTTAATTCGGGCCTAGAGTCGAGTTAGCAGCCAGGCCTGTCAGGTGTAGCTAACGTTACCGGCTCATTCGTATTTTACCGGTAGAAATAACTTTACATTTTGTCTCTAACGCGTGTTTCTTAGTGCTTGACATGTTTTGTGTTTTAGCCAACACCGCCGAATTTCATTTAACTCTTCGGGGACAAAGTGTACAGGTAAAGTTAGCACGGCTAGCCGCTAACAACCGGACTAATCAAGCGTTATAGATGCTATAGCCGCGATTGGAAAGAACCAGAACGTGGCGTTCGTTGTCTTTGCCACCATTATTCCAGTCTTTAAGACGACGTTTTTAATTACTTTGGTTACTGAAACGTGTTCATTTAAAAAAATAATCTTAGTTTCCTTTTAATTATGGGGGTAGTATTTAACCGGCAAGCCGGTTTAGGGTTATCTGCTAGCGGTTAGTCATCCTGATTAAGACCTCTCTCCCTTATATGACTAATGCCGGTTTAGTCACCTCAGTAATTGCTGGACTACAGATAACCAGAGTTTATTGTCATGTTGATGTGTTTTGTTGCTTTCCGTTATCCTCGCTTATGTTTTCTGTCGAGCAGCCTTGGATAACCATGCCGTCAGACTTGGCCAAAAAGAAAGCAGCCAAGAAGAAGGAGGCAGCCAAAGCCCGTCAGCGCCCCAAGAAGTCTGAGGAAGTGAATGGGGACGAAGAACAACCGGAGATCGAAGAAAATGGAGCAGACAGCAATGGTGAGACAGGGATTGGATCTCTGTGACCAGATCCAGTGGGACTGATTAATGTATATTTAAAGTATGTGTCAGAGTAGTCGCATCTAAATCTAAATATGGATGTTTATAAACCTAACTGATTTGTTTTCAACATGTATGTCTTGAGATTTGTAATTTAGTGAGTTGTATCCTCACTAAAAATGTAAAAAGTTTCAGGGCTTTTTTCTGTCATCAGTGACCCAGTAATTTAGAAAATCTCAAATTAAATAAATGAGTCTGTAGAGCTTTTTGCTTTTAGAGGGAATACCATAAAATTAAGGAGAGGCACATTATTAAAAAAAAAAAAAAAGAGTATACTGAGCTAGTTGCACAAAACATTTCCCGTAAATTAACATTGTGTATTTTGGATTTAATTTTTCCTTAATCTTTTTTTATATGCCTGTCTAAACTTTAAAGATCTATCAAAAATGTTTTTTTGTTGTTTTTAGCTGCTACAATTTGACTTTGTTTTTTAAAAGTCTTAGTTCCTTGGTGTTGAGATCTCTTGGAGTTTTGATATTTTGTATAATTATTTTTGATTATTTGCACATCTGGCATGTGGGGGAGAATAGTTTTGTAAATTGATAAACATAACTTGTTAATATTTGTATTTAAAAATGTAAAAATGAAACTTTTTTGCTTCACTAAAACAAATAAGAATATTTGCAGTTTTCAATTGGAACAATCCAAATAACAAGCATTTATTGGTTGACTTTTTCAGCTTTCTACCTAAAACAATTGGATCTCAGTGATGCTAGATGCTACAAAGTCTTGGTTTTGAGTCAGTAATTTTAGCAACCCCCACTTTTGGGTCTGTTTAATAGACAACACTGCAACAGAACCAGCCATGTTTTAAAATCAGGCTGCAGTATTTCACATTATGCACCAAACACACATCACCTAACCCGAATTCATCTTGACTCTTACAATTTGTAAGTATTTCTACTGGTTTGTGCTGTTTTCCAGTTGTTGTTATTGCTATATCTTAATATTTTTGACGGCTTCCATGATAAATCATGAAAAGTCCAAAGAAAAAAAAAACAAAGGTTTCTGAATCTGGAAGCAACTAAAAGCAGTGATCCCAAGAAGTTTTACTGGTATCTTTAGAGTAGCATGCAGCGCTATTGGACTGGTTGGGAAGAACGGTGTGCAGTGATCTATAAAGCAGGACATCTCTGGTTTCAGGCGTCAGCAGCTTAACCAAAGAGCTGGATGAGTTTGAGCTGCGTAAGACGGAGGCTCGGGCCGTGACTGGCGTTCTCGCTTCCCACCCCAACAGCACGGACGTCCACATCAGCAGCCTGTCGCTCACCTTCCACGGCCAAGAGCTGCTGTCAGACACCAGCCTGGAGCTCAACTCAGGCCGACGCTACGGCCTCATCGGACTTAACGGCACCGGTAACCATTTAGCTCGGACCTCAGTTTGTTTGAAAGCCAAATCAAAACAATTAATCATGTTGCGTTTCTTCTCTCTGCTAGGAAAGTCCATGCTACTGTCGGCCATCGGCCACCGTGAGATTCCCATTCCGGAGCACATAGATATTTACCACCTGACCCGGGAGATGGCGCCAAGCGACAAGACGGCTCTGCAGTGCGTCATGGAGGTGGACGAGCAGAGGATCATGCTGGAGAAGGAGGCGGAGAGACTCGCTCATGAAGACTGTGAGTTACATAAGATCTGACAAAACTGGAGCGGTTGAATAACAACTAAACCAGACTCCATAAGAAATAAATCAATTAATCACATGACAAATCATCTTTCTTTTATTTTCTTTAGAACAATTTTGTTCAGAGAGACATCATAATTCATTTTATTTGTGGTTTTGGTTGTTTTTATTTTAGATAATTAACATATTTTGTACACAGTTAAAGGACTAACTTTCATTATTATGTCATTATCAGTATATTACTTCAAAATGGTCTCAAACCGACAATATTATCATTTATTGCAACAATTTAACTTAAATTTTTGTTATTGCCACAGGAAAATCACAAGACATAAAATGGGAAATTTCCATTATGCTTATATGTGTCTTTCGCTTAATCTTTAGAGAGAGATTATTAAAAAGGGGCCGTTTTGAAAAATGCTGCAAACATTTGACAAGAACAAAGTAGTTGGTTTGCATTATTTTAAAAGTCCTAACTAGCAGTTTTGCCTGTATGAAGCTAATGATTAACATAACTTGAAGGGCAATTGTGCTTTGTTGAAGCTTAATCCATTTTAGTTAGTTATTTTTATTTTGGAAATCTAAAATGTTTTTGAGTTCCAGTGTCAAATGTTCTCTGGACATTTAAAGATTATAGTTCTTAAACCATCTCAAAACGACAATATTATCGTTTAATTTCTGGGAACAGCCAAATTTATCAGGCCTAATAACGACATCAGAAGGTTTTTGTTTCATAAGATGATTTCAGTGAATATATTAAACACTTAAAAAGCTGCTATGATTAAAACTAAACCTTTCTTTCCCCTTAAAGCGGAGTGTGAGAAGCTGATGGAGCTGTACGAGCGTCTGGAGGAGCTGGACGCTGACAAGGCGGAGATGCGAGCCTCTCGGATCCTCCACGGTCTCGGCTTCAGCGCCACCATGCAGCAGAAGAAGCTGAAGGACTTCAGTGGAGGCTGGAGGATGCGTGTTGCTCTGGCCAGGTGAAAACAGGCTCGCTCAGCTTCAGGAATTAGATTTTGTAACGTTTTATGACCTTAAATGTTTGTTTCTGCAGAGCTCTGTTCATCAAACCCTTCATGTTGTTGCTGGATGAGCCGACGAACCACCTGGACCTGGACGCTTGTGTGTGGCTGGAAGAGGAGCTCAAATCGTACGTTTACGCCTCACCTGGAACGTTTTAGTTGTTGGTGAGTAAAAAGCAGCAGGTTTTACTCACCAACCTGCTACTGCTTCTCCACAGGTTTAAGAGAATCCTTGTTCTCATCTCACACTCCCAAGACTTCCTGAACGGCGTGTGTACCAACATCATCCACTTACATCAGAGAAAACTAAAGTACTACACGGTAAGAACACTTTTCTTAGAGCCCAATTAGCAAAGGCCTGGACCCCCTTTGGAATACCTGGAACGAACAAGAGCTAAATAAGGAATTGAGACAAGCTGCTGCTAATAACGTCTCTCTGCTGTTGGGTGACGAAGCAAATCTATATTTGTTCAGGGTAACTATGACCAGTATGTGAAGACCAGAGCAGAGTTGGAAGAGAACCAGATGAAGCGTTTCAACTGGGAGCAGGACCAGATAGCACACATGAAGGTAAACAAGAGGCCTAATTTATTTCACTTTACTTGCAAAAATATCCACAAAATAAAACCTGAAGAGTGCAATGTGCAAATCGCCTTTAACGCAGCGTTCCCATAGCAAATCACGGAGGTGGCAGAGTGATGCTTTGGGATGCTAATATTTAGTATGGAAAGGGAAGCCGATCGGATTTTTCTTTTCTTTATTAAATATAAAATATTGGAAGAAAACCTGCTGGTAAACTCACAACTAGAGCTACAATAAAACTATTTAAAGCAGCATTTCCAGCAGGATGTTGACCTTTAATGGCCAACAAATGGCTCTGAGATGATTCATTGCTTGATGGCAACATTGATTTATTTTTATTTTTCTCTCGGTACATTTGCCAGCTTCCCAAAATTATCTTGAAAATGTTACTTAGTATTTTATTTCCACTTTAAGCAGGAAACATTTTTAAAACGGCTCCATCCTGCAAAATTACTCTTAATTTTTTTTTTATAATATATATATTTTTAACCCTCCATATGTTTATATAACTCCACTATTTATCATTTGTTCCTAAAATGAAGGAAATAAAATTCCTAAACTAAATCTTAAACTATATTATTTGATACAAAACACTTTTTTTCAGTATGGTGTGAAATTTTGCTGTGTGATTTTAATGGAGGAGAATTGTAGCACCATCTGGTGGATAAAATCATGTTCCTGCCTTCTAGTAACCGGACTTTTCAAATCGGGCATAAAAACTAGCCTGAAGGTTAATTTGAAGACATTTAACTTTTATTTGTGTCTGAAAATAGTTAAATGTGACAATTGTTTTCCATTTTCTTTTCCTCAGGAACAAACATCTGTTTGCATAGCTTGTCGATTTAATTTATAAGGAACTGAAACAACTACTATAACATTTAAAAAGAAAACGTGTGCATGTGTCTTCTGCCAAAATGGAGCAGAGGAGATCTCAAAGATCTGTTAAGAATTAAAGGTTTTTCTGGTGATTTTGAAACATTTCTTTCGTCTCCGATACACTTAGAATATAACATCTATTTGTGTACATTGTGTGTGTGGTCTACAGTCAGTCTTATGTATTTTTTTTAGAATAATAATTTTATTGTCGTTCCTCTATAGAATTACATTGCCAGGTTCGGCCACGGCTCCGCCAAGTTGGCACGACAAGCACAGAGCAAAGAGAAGACGCTGCAGAAGATGGTGGCATCAGGCTTGACTGAAAGAGTTGTGAATGACAAGGTGCAGCACAGATTGAACCTTTATCAGATTGTTTCGTAGCATCTGATTTATTACTGCACAGATTCCTGAATAAAACCTGTTTTCTCCAGACGCTGTCATTTTATTTTCCTCCCTGTGGGAAGATTCCTCCTCCTGTTATCATGGTTCAGAATGTGAGCTTCAAGTACAGTGACAACACAGTGAGTACAGACATTAAACAGCCTCTTTTGGTCTGTTTTTACCTCCCAACAAAAGACAAATCTGTGGTTTAATGTCTTCTTAGCCGCACATTTATAAAAACCTGGAGTTTGGTATCGACTTGGATACCCGGGTGGCTCTGGTGGGACCCAATGGAGCTGGGAAATCCACGCTGCTGAAGCTGCTCATGGGAGAGGTTGGTGCTGTTTATTCAAAACTAACTGGTGAATCATTCTCAATGCTAAGTTTTATGATTTTTATCCTTTTTACAGCTCCTCCCTACAGATGGCATGATCCGCAAACATTCACACGTGAAGATCGGCAGATATCACCAGGTAAAAGTCAAGCCGTTTTAATAAATAATATTAATTACAGTAAAGTAATTGTCCTCTGTTTGTCTTGGCAGCACCTGACGGAGCAGCTGGAGCTCGACCTTTCTCCTTTGGAGTACATGATGAAGTGTTTCCCTGAAATCAAGGAGAAGGAGGAGATGAGGAAGATCATCGGTCGCTACGGCCTCACAGGAAAACAGCAGGTGGGCGTTAGCAAAAAGGCGCTTCGTACGGTTTTCCCACAGCAAACTTTAACCATTTTCAAGATGTTTTCAATACAATTCTAGCAATAAAGCATAAAAATAAACCAAATTCACTATTATATCATTTATTACTGCTTTGAATGTCTTGTGATTGAATTCTGCAAAGTAAACTAAAATAAGAATTTTATCTCCCACACTTGTGACTGGTCTGAGAATAAAACACAAATCACTTTCAAATATTAAATTACACAGCTCAAAAGCTCATCAAGCCATTAGGAATAATAAATACTCATTACACTGAACAAGTTGTGTAATTTACTCAAATTAAATGCTTAACTACAATATAATTACACAACTTTCTGTAATGAGTCTTTTCTCAAAGTTTACTACTATATTTCAAAACTCCAGATAAAATATCAAGGACTTTATACAAAAATCAATACGGGTGAAATGATTAATCAATTCTAAAAATAATCAACTAATTTAGTACTTGTCGTTAACTGGAGTACAAACTCAAAAAATGTCATTTGCTGAAAGAATAAAGCAGTAATTAAGCCAAAACTGTGCAGAAAATATACATTTTGCATTCAAGTGGTATTTTAGATTCATCAGGTTCAAATTCTGTCAACAATAAAATACTAAACACTTTTCGTTTATAAATTGGTAACCCCAAAAAATAATCAGATTAGCCTTGCATAAAATTTGTGATTTTCTTTGATACAAATAATAAAGCATACACTTTATTATTTAGAATAAAATTCTATGTTGTTGCATTTTATTCAATGAAGTGTTTCTTATTCACCAACCAATTAATCATCGGATTAATTGATTACTAAAATAATTTAGTTGTAGCTTTAAAATCAAGCATTTTCCAAAACGCCTCATTGAAAGTTAAGCATATTGAAGGATTTCAAGCACCGGTACAAACACATGAAGTGTCTCATTATTCCTAAAAGCCTCCTTTAATTTCCTCCAGGTGAGTCCGATCAGGAACTTGTCAGACGGTCAGAAGTGCAGAGTTTGTTTTGCCTGGCTGGCCTGGCAGAACCCCCACATGCTGTTCCTGGACGAGCCGACCAATCACCTGGACATCGAGACGATCGACGCGCTGGCGGAAGCAATCAACGAGTTCGAGGGAGGCATGATGCTAGTTAGCCACGACTTCAGGCTAATTCAACAGGTATGGCTTCCTCTGAGACGCCTGAAACCTAACATTTGAGTAGAGTGGATGCTTTAAATCGCACAAGGCTGAAATAATGATTAACTGGACTATACGGCTTTGAAAATTGCTTATTTAAATTTTAAATCTACTGATTTAAAATGCCAACTAATAGGTGAAATGATTAATCAGGTAAGTTGTGATTAATCAATTATTCGTTAACAGACAGTACAGTACAGACTCAAAAAAAAAACTTGGATTTTTAAATACTTAGATTTAAAATGCCAACTCTAGGATTGAAATGATTAATCGTGATAATGAAATATTGTGATAATCAACGAAGTAATTGATTGCTAACTGGAGTATCCAGACTCAAAAAAGGCCATTTGCTTAAAAAGAAGTTAAAGTAGTAATTAAAACAAAACCATACAAAGAAATGTTTGCATTTTTTATTTAAGATGGAAAAAAAAATCTTTGGTAAATCTGAACCACGTGAAGATACAACATATTTAAAAAGGATGCTAAATTATTTCTAAAAAGGAACTGAATTGTTTCCATGTCAGTGTATTTCTAATATTGGAAAAAAAAGACTTAAGTAGTTAAGTTTTTAAAAAATAATTTAATTAATCGCAAGAATAATCGATTACCAAATTTGTTAGCTGCAGCCCTAAAATCTTCTTTCTTTTTTCCAGGTGGCTCAAGAAATCTGGGTGTGTCAGAATCAAACCATCACAAAGTGGAAGAGCGGCATCTTGGGATACAAGGAGCATTTGAAGTCAAAGATAGAGGAGCAGTGAAGGCAGGTGACCTGACGCACCTGGTCGCTCGTTTATGACATCATGGACCTGCGAGTTTCTGAACAGAGGAGCAGGAAACGTCCTACTGAACAGAACCAATCTATTATGCATCTTATCGGACTCGTCTCTCGTACACCTAGTACTGTTTCCTCACGGTTTGACTACAGTCCAAGCCCCGCCCTTCCACCTCAGGCTGCGGTCTGATTGGCTGATTCACCTGGAATGCATTCCATTGTGTTTGTCTTCAAAGAAGTCTTTGTTCTTTAAAAGTTCTGTTTTACCCCAAGAAGTAAGCAGCAGCTTTTAGGTCATTTTATCATATTTAAACGGTGACTTTTCTTTTTTGTTTTCTTTCCCCTCCAGTGTAAGAGCAGTTCTGCCTTATTTGACAGCAATGCAATAAAGGTTTGTCTCAATAAACGGAACAGTAAAAACAGCAAAACTAATTGGAGAAGTCTTTATTATTCTTTATGCATTTACAGAGACTGTATCAAAGTCAATACCTTTTAGGGAAAATAAACTATTGCAACAAGGAAAAAATTTAAAGCGAGTTTGTTTTGGTTATGAAAATCAAAATGGCTGAATTCCCAAAGATTTACACTCGACTGCGGCATAAATTACATTAGGAAGAAACTGGAGGTCATGCTGTACCAGGATGATTCATTTATTATTGAATGAAAATCAACTACTGTTCTTGAATAATGCCTTGCAAAAGTATTGTAACCCAATGACTTAATCAAAATGTATATTAGTAATTTACACTTTTACTGTCTGTAAACTGAGGAGGCAACAACCTCCTTTTTATTTGTATAAAGATTTGTTTTCTGCAGCACAGCTCTGTTACTGGAGCACATCTGAGTGATTTTCAGCTCTTAGATTCAAGTCTAGACTTTGACTAGGACCTTCTAAACCATTCCACTGTAGTTCTGATTGCAGTCTTTTTCTGTTGGCTCCCTCCAACTGTCTTGTTGCCACAGACTGGTGCTGCCACCACTATGTTTTAATCTTATCTGACCCAAGCATGTTCTTCCATGAAGATCCAGATTTAAAACTTAACAAATGCACTATTTAGTGTGTGTTTATGATTTTGAGTCTCAATAAAATACACAAGTTTAAGATCTGATTTCTACTTTTGCAAGGCACTCTATTTTCACATTTGATGTCAAGATTCTAATAGGAAAAAAACCAGGATTAGAAATTAAAATAAATCTGCCTTAGTCTGTTTTTCATGCTGCTTGACCTACATTCCTTCATACAGTTAAAGTTGTAATGTTTATCAAGTCTTAAGACATTATGCTGCAGAGTGTAAATAGTAACTATATAGTGAGTGTAAGCTTCCTAAACCGATTAGTTAAGCAGAAGGAAAAGTTCAGAGTTTTGGACTGAGGTTCTGCTCTTTTTTTTTTTCTTTAAAGCTTACATATATAGGCAATATCTTAAAAGAAAAAAATAACTATTGTCTTGATTTAGTTAAAATCCAGATTAGTTGGAACCTTTTTATTTAGTTGCTTATTTAGACAAAAGGTAGGAGGCGGTATGTCTCTGATTAGCTTTCTGTATTTAACATCTACACACCTTCCTGAGTTCATAGTTCTTTAGGTTCTTTTTAAAGTATAAAATAAAGTTAATTAAGTTGAGGCTGAAATTTCTACAGTGAAGTCTTTAAATAAAGAATTTGAAAAAATAATCAGGAAGGAAGGACATAACAAAGGGGGTCCAAAAGTAGAGAAAGAAGAACAGAAAATAGGACGTAGGGCAAAAAAATAAAAAAAATCATATATATAAAACAATGTGATGAAGTCTGGGAATAATATTTTCAATGCTCTTTATTTTCTAGAAAATGCTGTCATAATTCTCCAAACTAGGTATAAACCCTGGTACGTGTTTCACACAGAAAGATTATTAGTGGTGCACCGGCTCCAACCATAATTTCCCATGATAACCATCCAGTGAAAATATGACGTCGGTTTAAAAGCTCATAAAAGAGCGACTGCATAAACTTCTATGCAGTAAAAAGAAGAACTGCTAGAACTAACTTTTATTCTTGTCTTTCTACCCAAAAGCATAAAAAAACTTTAGGATTAAGTTATTAAGGATTCAAACCTTCAGCTTCCAAGATCAACTAGTCTGGATTTGGACCAAATAAAGACACAAGGACCATTATCTGCTGCTCAGAACCAGAACTTCACTGTAAAACCCGGAACTGTCCCTTTAGGTTTTCAGCGATTGTCAGATTAGTGGCACTAGCTGGAGTTGAGACAGTGCAAGCTGGAGGAGTGTTTTTACTCAATGCCGTTTCCAGTTGTCCCGGGGGCAGCATGGTGCTGAGGCAGCAGGAGACAGCCGTGCTCAGGTTCGTCAGTGTTCGTTTCGTCCAAGCAGAGGCGTCCTCAGTCCTCGTCTGAGACGGCATCCAGTGGAATAGTGCGAGTGTTGGTGGCCCGGACGCTGCCGATGTTGGTCAGCGAGAGGAGGTTGGCGATGCCCATCAGACTGACCCCAGTGCCGTCCAGGTTGACCTGAGCCAGACGCATGTCTTTCAGGTGCTTCAGACCTGCAGGCAGGGATGCAAGTTATTGATTAATGAGTTAATCTAAAGTTGAGTGAGCTTATCGATAAATAGAGCAGCCATTTTTTTTTTAAGTTTAGTTTCCTATTCTACCTAGATGGCAAAAGTTTTTCATAATATGCTAAATTAAATTAGTTTAGAATTTTTAAAATAAAATACATTTTTTAATTAATTTTTTTTAAATTAAAAATAATACAGTTTAACATTTTTGTCATCTGTATTAAATACTGACTGAATAAACAGAAAATTGTGGTGGGGTTTCCACATGAATAAACTAAGGAATTTATAAAAAAAAATATATATATATATATATAGCAAAACAGGAACATCTCAACTGGCTGAATAGAAAAAGAAAAAATGAAAAGAATAAAATGTGGGAACAATCCCGTATTTTAAGACAAATTCAAGTGTCCCGAACAGGACGCCGTTTCCCGTATTTGACTGCAGCCTGCAATTTCTATTTACAAACACTAGATGGCACTGTTCTCATATAAAAAAAAAGTCGCAGCTGTGCTTCCGTTGGCAAATGATTCTTCCTGTCAGAGGTCACAGCTAATTCTACAAAAAATATTCCATACACTATGGGTACAATTATAAAGAACAGGAGACTCTAACTGTAAAAAGGAGCTGTAAACCCCCTAATGGCGACCTGATTAAAGTTTTGTGCAGGAGTTTTCAATTAGACATGGAGGTGAGAAAGATTGATTAATCTAAGCTGTTTAAGTAAAGCTTAATGATAAATGATCATATGCTTTAGGCAGCGTTTCCCAATTCCGGTCCTCAGGCCTCCCTGCCCTGCATGTTTTAGGTGTTTCCCTTCTGTTACACACCTGGATTGAATATATGGGTGATCAACAGGTTTCTGCAGCACTTGATGGTCATGCAATCATTTGAATCAGCTGCTCTGGAATAGAGGCACATCTAAAACATGCAGAGCAGGGAGGCCTGAGGACCGGAATTGGGAAACGCTGCTTTAGAGCAAAAACGCAGGTTGGTATTGCACTAGTTTTTCATTCTCTTTACACTCTGCAATTTTGCCTTAAAAGCAACATTATCCTGTTTACTGAGGCCATCACAACCATGCAAGGAAAAAAACGTGATTAAATCAGAAAATCCAGTTTATCTCTCAACCAAGCAGAGATGAGCTTACAGAAGACAAGCTAACAGTGTAGCTGTACCTTGGTCCGTGATCCGTGTGTGGCTGAGGTTGATCTTAACCAGCTGATGACAGTGGATCAAACCCCTCCTCACTACCGAGTCTCCCACATGCGTGCTGGCTAAGCCCAAAACCTAAAAAACAGGAAATTATAACCAAAACAAAGCTCTCAATTCACTATTAAAGCACGACAAATGTCATTTTAGCCACAGGGAATTTTCTAAAGGAGATTACCTGTGTACCAGAAGTTCATTTTCAAATTAAAATAAGTCAAGAATAGCTATGTTAAGCTACGATACAATTTTGTTTGTTTTAAAATAAGCTTTTTTGATATTCCAAATGAAAACTAGAGCTATACAACTAGAGTTATAGAGGCTTGAAGTTTGTGGCATTTTTTAAAATCAATTTAATTATGTTATGTTATTTCTGATCTTTTCAGTGGAGATATTGACCATAATAAACTTTTAAACTTTTAAAGTTTTCTTCACTTTCTTGAAGCAGCCAATCAGACATCAGGATGCTTGTAAAAGCAGCCAATCAGACGTCAGGATCTCTGTAGAGGAACCTCTATTGAGTTTGATGGGTGACGTTTTTAAATTGTGCTTCAGCACAGGAACACAAAATAATTTAATAAATCATAAATTATATCAAGTTTTTAAAATTAAAATCTAAACATTTAATTGAGGCACATATAATTCATTTAATGAAAATGTAAAACTCTCAAAGCAAGTCAAATAATTGAATAAAGTAATAAGTATATCTCAATGAATATAAAAATATAGAAACACAACTGGGATGTTAAGGAAAAATAAATAAATTCTGTAGTTAATAAATTATTTCTGTTTATTTCTCATTTTAAAAAATTGACATTTAAATAATTTTTTCATTAGTTATTTGTTGTAATTTGGAACTCTTCATTCTCCATAAATGTGAAGTTTAAGGTTGTAAGAAGATAAAATGTGGTTTTCCAAACATATTTCACTACCTCTTCATGCTAATCTTTCTTCTGCATTTAATCCAAATTTGATTCTAGTTATTTTTAAATCGTTATATGTTTGTAAGTGTAACCTTTAGCAATACAATAATACCCAACACCAGCAGAACTCATGTCAACCTTTGCAGCTCCACCAATATTATCAGGTAAATCACCTGAAGCTGAGGCAGACAGGTGATGAGTTCGGCCACTCCCCGGCTCGTCACCGCCGTTCGGTCCAAACAAAGTTCCTGCAGCTCCTGCAGGCCACGCAGAGAGGGAAGCCCTGTGTCCGTCACCTGCGTGTTGCTCAGCGACAGCTTCTTCAACCTGCACACAAATGCACACGACACTCCCATTAGTGTGGACGTTTCAGCCACAAGCGTTTGCTGTCGTGACTGAGGTGTTGGAGTGACCTGGTCATGGCGGCTAACTGGCTGACTCCTTGGTCTGTGACCTGTGTGTAATCCTTCAGGTCCAGCTCTGACAGCAGAGTCAGCCGGCAGAGGAACTCCAGCCCCCTGTCGGTCACAGTGTGGCGTCCAGGAAGCGTGAGGTGAGTCAACTTCAGACCTGGGGGAAGTGGGAATCATCAAGATTTAGCTTGGTTTGTGTCCTTCGCTCCATCCGTTTACAGGTTTTCTGAGGTTTCAGTCAAATTTAAAACTTTTTAAGACTATTTGAATGAAATCTAAGACTTCAGGAAGATTATTATCTTAGGGCCATGCTTTAAAAAATTGCGAAGAAGTCAAAGTAATGAGAAAATAGTCGTAATATTACAATGATGAAATCATAATCTTATTCTCGTATTAGGAGCTAGTTACCAGTGGCCTCAACAGCCTTAAGTCAAGGAACACGACGAAGAAGCGACTCAAGCGTTCGCATGACAAAATTTAAGACTGGTGATTAACGTATTTAAGGCCCACTTACTTTTTCTAATGAATTTAAGACATTTTAAGGACATGAGGACACCCTGGTTTATTTACACACATTTTAATTTACAAACCTGATATAATCTTGAGGGCATGATTCCCATCTTTCACAGAGATTCCTCCTAAACTCAGAGAAGACAGAGTTGGGTGGGTGGAGATGCTCTCCAGAGATTCCTCCGTCACACCAGTCCCATTCAGATTCAAAGTCTGCAAACTGGACATCCCTGCTAGAGCTGAAATATCTTTAACCTGAAACACCAACAAACAACAAGATGAAGAGACATGGCAGACCAGACTTTTAAGACAAACAGTGGTTGGTTGAAATAAGCTAAAGTGCCTTCGTCTGCTTGATGCTGAGAAGTCGCAGCTGTGGTACGCAGGTGGGGAGCGCAGCCAGGGTGGCTTCGGTCACTTCTGTCTGGTTCAGGCTGAGCTGAGAGAGACAGGAAGGAGCCGACTGGAGGTACTGAACCATCCCAGCATCTGTCACTTTCGTCTGATCCAGGGACAGGACACACAGGCTCTTCAAGCCTTCAAGCCAGAATAAACATTTCATTAGAAATAATTGGTGGACCAAGGTTTAATATCTGCCAAAGTGTTCATATTTAGTCAACCTTTTATCATTTATTTGTTTGTTTTTTTGTGTGTTTGTTGTAAAGTCCTGCACTAACTGTGGAGCCTGAGATGTGAAAATTTCAGGATGAATTTAAAATTCATGACAACCTTTATGGGTGAAATTAGTCTGAGATTCTCTAAACTCTTTTCACAATTTGCTATTCTCTAATAAGCAAGGCTTGTCTACGTTTCCCACAGTAAAATTCAAAAACATTCAAGGTAAGTTTTCAAACTTTTTCAGCATCACTTTGGAGTTCAAAAAATTAAATAAAAATAAACTAAAAAAGATAGTTTAAATTCACCATTATATTATATTATTTATTACTGTCATAAATAATATAATATTCCCCAGCAGGGGAAGGTACAGGTGGGAAGGTGTAGATAGCAATAACATTTTCTGTTTCTGTGTAAGAGACATTTTCTGTTTCTTACACACACCTTCTACGCCTGACTGGTTCAACAAAGTAAAAAAAAAATGTTTTCTGAATTTTAGTTAGTTAGAATTTTAATAATTCTAACTGACCTAAAACAAGATCAATTTTGTCTGATTTAACTTTAGACAATGAGAATAAAAATGTGTCTTAGTCTTTTTTATTATCTTTTTGTTTCAACTGTAAATAATGCTTTTCAAACAGAGAGACATTAGACTACAATTTATTACCAAACCTGCAGTCTGAATATCAAGGATTTCATACAGAAATCAAGCACTTTCCAAACCTTGAAAACACCTACTTGAAATAAAACGGAATAAGGAGCTTTAACGACAAAATTCACAACAGGCTTTAGTGCTTTTCTAAGAAAAAAATGTCCGCCAACAGTGTTTGAGACATCAAGCAGAGCGCCATGTTTTCACCATAAAAACTAAATAAAACATCAAAGTTTGTAGTTCTAACAAGACAAAATGTAAAAAAAAAAAAAAGGGATAAAGATATTTTTATATAATAACCAATTTCAAGTCTGGCTCTCAGTTTCATTATGGGAAGAATCCTAACCTGTGATGTACTGCAGACAGGAGTCGGTCAGTTTGCTGCAGGATGCCAGGTTGAGTGACTGGAGCTTGACCAGACTGAGAAGGACCGACAGACCAGAATCTGGACAGAACCGGCTCATGAGATCAGGAAGAAACGTAAAGCTGAGGCAGATTTCTGCAGCTCCTACCTGTGATGAGAGGCGAGTTGACCAGACTGAGGTGCTTCAGCGTTGTGAAGGCTCGCAGCTGCCGCAGGAGCTCGTTGGTGGAGTAAGGGTAGCAGTTCAGGACTAATTTCTGCAACTGGCAGCCGAAGAAGAGCTCCAGGGTGCGCGGGCGGAGCAGCCTCTCTCTGGACATGTGGCTGAGGAGCAGCTCCGCCAGCTCCGGGGTCAGACCCGCCAGGCTGCTGCTGTACTGCATACTGGGAGCTGCAGGGGCGACACGCTTCGTTCTTAGAGGAAACCAGACTTCAGGAGCGTTTTCCTTTCACAGCGTCCTACCTGTCATGAGGTGGACAGTTGCACGGATGGCCAAGGCACATAAGGATGGCACGTTTGGTGTCCTGAAGGGTCTTTTAGGTGGAGTTGGCTGTCCCTGAGAGGCGCTGTGGTCCTCTTGCAGTGCAGCCCTCTGAAGGCGCTCCACTGCAGCCTGACCTGCAGCTACATGTGCCACTGGACCCTCTGCCTCCTCGGGGTCAGCTGGATCCTCCTCTGGAGCGTCTCTGGAGACACATCGCTACGCGTTTAGGGTTGCACCGATCGCAGTTTCCTGGCCGAACACGATTGCAATCTTTAAAAAGCCAATTTTGATCGACACCAATTATTTTTGTCTGAAATGTCACTAAATATGCAGTCAAAGCTGTAACAGCAGAGAAAAAGAGGACAGTGGCTGATTTAATCTCAGTATAAACAAATCAGTGCAGATCAGCTTAGTAAAAGATAAACTCAGAGCAAAGCCTTTCAATAAGGCTGCAGGAGTCTTTATTGATTACATTTTACAATTTAAACTTTGGTTTAGTGGCTTCCTGCCAGGCGACCCACCTGAGGCGATTGCCCTGGTCCGGCCAGAAGTGTCGGGGTTCAAATCCTCCTCGCACCCTGTTCTCTGGGAAGAAAGGCAGCCTCGGCATTCCTGAGCAGAGTACACAAAAATTAGTAAATTGTTTTTACTCAAAAGTAAAAAGGACTCGTCCAAGAAATTACTCAAGTAAGAGTGAAAAACTGTTTGGTAAAACATCTGCTTAAATACTAAGTAACTGATCAAATTATCAATCATTTAATAACTAAAAATTACATAATCAAATGGACCAAAATATAAAGTTACGTTTTTTTTAGGATGGAAATGACAATTATTCATATAAGTAACCAAAAATAATAAATTCAGGCAAAAAGAAATGTTTTCCAAATCAGTTTTTTAAATAAAAACTGCAGGTGTGTATCTGTCTGGTGAAGTTTTGGGTAAAACATGTTTGTTTTTCATTCAGTGGGTAAAAAAATCCATAAATTTTACTCAAGTAAGAGTAGAAATACTTCACAATAACATTACTCAAGTAAAAGTAAAAAGCACAGCGTAGTAAAAATACTCCCAAAAGTAAAGTTTTTCCAAAAAATTACTTGAGTAAATGTAACCATTTACTACCCAACTCTGGCTGTAATCTACAAATTATCTCCAATATTAACAGGCTTTTCTTTATAAATCACTGAAAGCACTTTAAATGGATCTGCAGTCTGAGAGATACAGAACAAAACCAGTATGTTTAATTAGCCATTTCTAAAAATAATTAGCTAAAATAACTGAACTGTGGGATTTCTTTTTCCTGTCTGCTCTGCAGTAGTGAATAAGTCCTGACAAACACATTTCCTAATCCTAACCTCTCCCAAATCTGACCCACATTCCCAGATTTTTAGTAAAATCTTCTGTAAAGCAGTAAATCTTTGCAACATAGAGGATAAATTGAAGTGGTTCTGTTCCTGCAGCTGGAAGGTCCTGAGAAGGAAAAAGTCTCCCCTGGATAAATAGTAGAAACAGGAAGTAAGCGGAAAAATGGAGTAAGAGAAACGCAGGTCAAAAGGTGGAATGAATCATCTGAAGAATCTGTACCGTTGGGAATTTGTGGTGGCTCTTCCTCTGCTTCCTGTCCCTCCTCAGCTTCCAGTCCAGGATCCTCTAGGTCACCAGGAACCAGTCTCTGGCCTCGCCCTGTCAAAGAGCAGGAAAGACCTCCAGTGCATTTCATGTAAAAAAAAAATTCACACCATTTGCTCCAAAAATCCTAAAAACTAAAATTTATCAGGGTGAGCAGAAATGTCCAACATCAGTATTACAGTTTGACAGCACTGCGGGCCTTAATGTTCAATTATGTTTTTTTGTGAAATTTGATTATTTATTGGTGTCGTCGTTCACATTTCCAAATATACGTGGCTAGTATGTGATCTCCTGTGTGAACTACAAATGACCTGAAAGTGTCCCACATGCGCAGTACAGGGCGCAATAGCGTCAGAGCGTGCGCAGTGTTTTGCCAACCACCATAAAAAAGAAGAAGTGCTCACTGTGGATATAAACGTGGATGCTAATGGTGGAGCATATTTTACAATTTTAAAGTTGTTGTTTGACCGGAGCCAGCATTAACAGCGTAATCTTCATTATTGACAGCCATGATTGTTGTTTTTCTTCCCGCTTGGTCGCAGAATAAGGACGTTTGTAGAGTATCAATTACTTTCGGGTCGGATGAATGCGACCTGGCTGTTCAGATTCAGGACACATTTGAAAAGGTCATCCGACACATGTCGGATTTAGAAACACATATCCAGGTGGCTCAGAGTTGTTCAGACTAATGAAAAGATCAGATACAGGTCGCATGACGGCCAAAATTTAAAAAAAAAGAAAATCGGAATTGGGTCACTTCAGGCTGCAGGTTAGCTGCATCTTGGCTGGCTTTCACTTCAGAAAATAAATATCAAAGAATTATTCACAAAATATACAGTGGACGAGTGGACCGTAATGTGATGCAGATAGGAAAGACAAAGATGAACAAATTAAACACATTTTAAAAAATTTTTTTCCGAATTTTTAATTGATTCACAATAACCGGCAATAAGAATTGGGATTCTTTTTCTGCACCTCTAGAAGTACAAATAATAGAACCTATATTTATAATGTCAATCCAGTGTGGATTAGATATATTTTCCATAAAATTCACGTCCTGGTTTTTTTATGTTTGGTACTGACCCCAGAAATGTGAAGGTCCAGAGACCGGAGGACCGGCTCTCGGTATCCCTGCATAATTCACAGCCTCCTCCCACAGATCGTCCGGGAGCCGGTGACCCGCCGCTGGATTCAGCCTCTCTGCCTCCTCTGGAAAGGGAACCTGCGGCAGCGGCGGTGGGAAAATGCACGGAAGTGGCTCATTGGGAGGTGCTGGCGGCGGGTCTGCCGGGCTCGGCGGGTCCTGAGGCGTTTCTGGCGGCGTGGTCTGAATGCAGAGAGCGGCATTCGGAGTGAGGCCCAGAGAGCGCAGCGAACATGCCAGCTCCGCCTCGCCGAAGCGTTTTCTGGGGAAACCTTGGAGGAGAGAAAAGGGGGACAGGGAGGGGTGGCGGCCGCTGATGTGCTCCACGACGCTGCGCAGCGGCGCGTCGGCGGAGAAACGCTCACGCATGGATTCTCCGGAGGGAAGCCGGATCTGCAGCAAAGCACAAAATAAATATGTGACGAAAAATCTGAAATTAAAAGTTTGTGAACTCATAGACAGATTAGATTACATAGATTAGCTGCATTAAGCAGATACAAGTTGCCTAAACTAGATAGATTTAAGTTGCATTACCTTTTAAATCAAAAGTATTTAAGTTACCGTAACTAGATCAAATTGTCAACTAGATGATTGATAGATATGTTTGCACATGTATATTATCAGACAGGCCAACATGTCTATTCTGCTCACCAAAACGAATATTTTTTCAAATAAAATCATTAAAAAAGTATGTAAAAACACGATTACCCAGACCACATGTCATAAGTAAATCTGAGTAAGCCATCAGTTTTAATTGATAACTCACTCAGATGTTAGCTTGATCACCTTCTACTGCTTTATAAGTGAGCCATTACCATGAGGATACAGTTGTTGTCAACATTCGTCTGGACCTTTCCTCCCAGTTTCTGGCCTTCGCTGCTGGGAGGAGCCATGTCTGCAGCAGAGCTGCCGTGGCTTTTCTCCTGCAAGGTTTTCCGATCCTCAGCTATCCGCTTTAACACCATCTCGCGCTCCTGGCATAACAAAACAAACAAAAAACAAAATGTTCTTCAAAAGTTACCAACAGACCGACACATGTACACGTCTGTCGTCTTCGATCGGACCTCCTTCTTTTGCCTCTTCTCGGCCAGGACTTTCTGAGCCACACGTTGTCTTTCTTTCTCCTCAAAGTCGCTCTTGTCTTGTTTGATCCGCGACTCAACTGGAAGAGGATCAGGAGACTGGGAGGTCGACTCGGACAGCTTCAGGACCAGAGACGAACCTGCTGTTAAAGAAGACAGAAAAGAATAAATAAAATAAAAAAAGGCTAGTTAACTTTTATTTGATGAGGAGGGTTTTTTTTACCCCTGCTGTCACTAGGAGATGCAGGTAGGGTGGAGCTGCTCGCTGCATCTTTGGGTGGGTTAAAAGCAGAAAGTGCGGTCTCAGACGACTTGGATGTCTGCTTAACCAATGTATGGCGTGGATATTGACCCTGTAAGAGCCTGTAAATGAGAGGTGATGCCTTAAGACGCTTGAGATACATATCAAAAGCTTGATATTTATCTTAGTTTACTTACCATTCAGCGGCTTCTGTCACAGAAAGATGTCCCGCCTGCACAGCTGCCTGGATCTGTTGTTCTGTGAAACCCATTTCACTGAGGATGAGGAAGAACTCCCCGATCGTCTGCAACCCAGAAGTTTTATTTTATGTACTTCAATGAACAATGTGACAAATTCAAAACTAACATAAAAAAAAAAACTTTCATTTTCTCTCTTGGATCCAAATAAATATTATCTTAAAGATTTAAAAACATACATAATGTATTTTTTCCATTTCTTTATGATTTCCATTATCGCCATCTACAATGTTTACTTTTCATAATAATATTCATCAGCTCTATGTTTTCAGAGATGTGTCTGTATAAAAATGGCCCTTTTACACCATTATTTTTTGTTGAAACTGGATTATTAAAAACTGGAAACACGGATTCATGACAGCATGCAATAAATAGATGCTAAAGGAGTACAAAAACCGTACAATCTGTGCTTTCTAACTGCAGATTTACCTTTAAACCCCACAGCTATAAGTGAACTATAGTTCATAAAGTTGAGACACTACGCTAGTTTAGTCAGTATAACTAAGTTAACTCACAATAAAAGGTTAACAGTTTATACATAACACCGGATAAGAGTCTAGAGAGCAGCTGCAGCTAAGACTGCTGTTGTTTGGAACAATGGAGGGTGTAAACAAACAGCGTTAGCATCGCAGCTAACAAATAAGCTAACGCAGCTAACATGCTAACGCTTCTACACAGCTAACAGCTGACAGGTCAAAGGTAAACAGGCTGTTGGAAGCTTACCGGGGAAGAAGTTGAGCTCATCTCGTTATTTCACGGTTGCTGCACCAGTATCAAAGTGAAATTGGTGGTTATGATCAACTTTATTGACTCTCTGCTTCTGTTTGGTGAGCAATCTGCACTGCTAGTCGCGTTGACTTCTCCTCCCCTCCTGGCTTTCACATTGACGGAGCATCAACGGAAAAACAGCCTATCAACACCGCGGAGAGACGGGATTATATCTCTAACAGGCAGCGGAGGACAAATCTGATTTCTTCCTCGGTGACTGACAGGTTTAAACCCCCAACCAGAACCGCCCTGTGGAGGTTTATTGACGCGACACTGATATTTTGCCCGAAGAGACTCAAATGAAGAGAAAGTAAAAGCTTAGTTTAGTGCACATTGACAGACGCAGGTGTCAAAAGTATTCACAATCTTTACTACAGATATTTGAATGAAAAAATGTTCTAGTAAAAGTATTGATCAATCCATAAAATTGTATTTGTGTAGCACCTTTCAGCAACAAGGCATTTCAAAATGCTTTACATCATAAAAACAAAAAAATACAATGTCATAGAACAATTGAAATAATATTACATTGTGGCAAGTGCCATTGTTACACTTCAAATTGTTGATTAATATTTCATTGAAGAGTGATGTTTCAAAGGCAACGGGTGATCTTTTAGTCTCGATTCAAAGGCATGCAGTGTTTCAGCAGTTTTGCAGTATTCTGGAAGTTTCTTCCATATTTGCGGTGCATAGAACCTGAATTCTGCTCCTCCATGTCTGGTTCTGGTTCTGGTTCCGGCCTGTTCTGGTGCAGAGCAGGCTGGAGCCAGAAGACCTGAGAGGTCAACAACAGCATATCTTTAATGTATTGTGGCACAAAGCCGTTCAGTGATTTATAAACTAACAAAAGTACAGGTTGGACTGTTCTACTCAAGTAAAAGTAAAAATGTACGTACTTTTTCAAATCCACTTCAGTACAAAAAGTAGGAAGTAATTCCAGAACATAAAATGACTTTCGATAAGTATTAAAATATTTAAAATATTTAAAAACCCACCAGGTTATGGGTTGTTAATTTTTTTAAATAGGGATTTTTCTACAGGCTTGGGCTTATTATTTGCTTCAGTAAGTCAAATTAACAGTGAAACTTATATTACACAAAACTAATAAGAAATATTTTAGATTTCAGAAAACGTGAAGATATTTTTTCATGAGGAAGACGTTATCCAACAGGCAACAAAAAGTTTAGTGGAAGGAAAAATGTGGTAGATAACGTGGATGACTGCAGCCTTTAGGGGATTGTGAAGCAATGCCCACTCATGGCCCAAATTCTAATTTATTAGAAATGTACTTGAAGATTAGACCATGATTTTAAAAGTTTTGTTTAAGTGGATAATTCAAAAAGAAAGAAAAAAGATGGGATCGTATTTAGCAGGTGTCGCTTTTGCAGTCATTAGCAACAACTCACCAGCAGGTGGCAGTGTCACACAGTGGCTTACACTCTATAAATCGGGTAAATGTTTTATGATGTCATTCATTTTTAGTACAAAAATTACTAGAAGGCCACAGTGGTGCCAGTGATTTTTCCATGTGATCACAGAACAAAAGAATAATAATAATAAAAAAAACAGAACAATACTACAGGGGAGACAATTACAAATAAAACCATTAAAGAGAGATAAATTGCGTTTAAGTGACTAATTGGGGAAAATGAGGAGCAGATGTCCAGGTCTGTGATTGTTAATTTCCTAAAAAGGTAACGAGTGAGCAGTAAAAGTGTCAACAAGGGTCTGAAATATTGACACTATAAAGGGATCACTTGTTTTACTTAATTAATTTCAGTTTATTTACATAGGGTCAAATCGCAACAAATGTGATCTCAAGGATTTTTATAAAGCAAAAAGATCCAGTTTATATTAATAACATAGACGGAAACAAATTCAAACACACTCATTCTAATTTGACCTTCGTTATAATGTTTAATTAATATTACACCAGATACTGAGGAGAGTGATATGATTTACATGGGAGACAATGATCTTAACGTTGGCTTAATCTAAAGATAAACTTTTATAGGTAGCAATAACAAAAATCCTTTCAGTCAAATTTAATTTATTTAGGCTCCACATTATTGTTTTTGTGATTATTATAGATTAAATGTGTTTATCGGAAGAGCAAACTTTTATTATGATAAGTAATTAATAACTCATCAACTTTTTATGAATGGTGACAACGTTAGAACGAGATACAGTATTATTAAAAGTGACAGAGAAAAAGTGAAATACGCAAGAAAAATAAATATCTTTTATGTTTTAAACTTTTCTGTGGAAATTACTCTGTGTTCGGAAATAGCATTACACACTGATAAAGTAGTGTGACGCTAATCAGGCTGCCAGTCTGTTTGTTAAAATAATACGGTTTTGATTATTTTTTTAAATCCTAATTTATTATTACATCTTTTTTTAATGTCGGAAGTTATATAATTCAACTTTTTCTAAAACAATAACCTAGCTATTCGTTTTTATATCGTGACATTTATCTTAGAGGGTGACAGGAATTATAACGGAAAGACGCATTTACTCAGAAACATGAATAATCGTTTTACGCATGCGCAGCAATGATCGCAACAGAGACTGCAACTATTTCCGATACCAACCGGAGCTTGGTTGTTTGAATTTCAAAAATAAAAGCACAGATCGTAGTTTGAAACTTTGTAAAAGCACCCTACATCTTTCTGTGTTATTGTATGGTTTTCATTTAAGCGTAGTAAGTTATTTTCAAACCCAATATTGATAGCAAAGCGAAAGCAGATGTGTGGGGTTTGAGTTCCTTGACCTTAATTTGAATTTTCCACCGGAAGTACGTGAGTTTCTTGCTCTTATTTGACTTGGTACAGGGGAGTAATTCAGAGAGTTTGAGGCGAGTACCGCTGCCAGGCACCGGTAAGTAAATAAGTCTTATTCTTTGTGATAATTTGAGCTTTTTAGGCATGTCGCTTAATGAAAAATGTGTTATTTTTTAGGATTTACCAACCACTTCTGACTGTTAGCTCGTTTTTCCCACGGACAGACTTTCCTCTTAACAGCCAGTGACTGCCACACATACATTGAGTAATCCCTCAACAGCAACTCCATCAGCGGATGAATCGGCTTTGTTTTCCGCCTTGTTGAACAGGTAATGTAAAGAAAGGTGGGGTGAGAGCAGAAAAGGTCTCTAGAGATGGTTAAATTAGTTTTTTTGAGGGATTAATTAGCGGTGATGGCAGTGAAGTTAGGGATGGTAGCAGTTAGCAGCAGGGAAGCTGACAGCAGCCGCAACCACGAGGGTCGTGTTAATGAGGCAATATAATTAAGCTTTAATGTTTGCCTTGTTTCTCAATAAAGCAGAGGGGAGTGGTTAGCGTTTACTCAGCATTCATTCATCATGGCTTATCATGGCTAATCATGGCTCATCATGGCTCCACTAACCCTGAATGCTTAGTGGAAGAAGAGCAGCCTTGGTATTTAAGAGAGTTTCCATTTGGAAATATCAGCGCTTTGACAAATGGTTTCCAGAAACTTGAAGAAATCTCAATGAAACCATTAAAGCTCCAGCTCACTGAAGGGGAAGTTTAAAAAAAAAAAGCTTGTCGGGCACTTTAACCCTAATATTCCTGACACTTGCTTTAAATGTACGTCCCAAAAAGGGTCTTTATTTCATTGTATGTGGGCTTGTCCTCAGTGTTAGCTTTTTGGAAGGATGTATTGATTGTGATTAGTCAGATGACTGGTGAAAAGGTTCCTTTAAAGCCTAAAATGTGCATCTTGAATATTTATCCTGAACCTCAGAAAATTATAATTATCTTCTCAATGTTTGTTTATATTGATTTTTTTAGTCATATTTTGTAATAAAGGGGTTTCCGTTACCCTGAACACTATTTTGAAAAGTGGAGACAGAAAGCAACTTTTTTGTTTTGTTGCTCTTTGAGAAGATTTGTACTTGCTACATTTCCTCACAAACTGGTCATTTCCTGGGGATTGAGCCCCCTTGTCTTTAGAACCTGGTTATGCCCCTGGCACAACTCAAAGATGTGCATAATTGTAAAGTGGAAAGAAAATGGTTGGATTTTCAGATATAAAAACCTTATTATTCAGGGTGAGTGGTGTAAAATATGACTGGAATTGCTCAGAAGGTGCGCAATTCAAATATTGAATAGTTCTTGGGCGTGGGTAGAACTATGTACTTTGAAACTTTAACTTTATATTACGCTTCATATCAGCTAAAGCGAAAACACAGATGTCTGATGTATAATAAATGCAACAGTAGCAGCAGCCAGTTGTTGATACATTTCCTATTGTGAAATTCTAAACATTTGAACAGCAGCCTGGACTCTGGAAGGAAGTTAAAACTATTGAAACTTGTTGTTCTTTTGCACTCGTCCATTTGTATAAAACAAACAAAAGAAACGGAGTGCAACACTGTTTTCAATAGAAATCACAGCTAACTGGTCACACCTCTATTATTTGATCAAGCATTATTTAATGGCAGAAAAGCCAATTTCAAATCTTACTAATGCACTTTTTAAAATTGAATATCTAAAATTAATGGTGGCTGTTCCTGCTCTTCCATCTCATGTTAGACCAACATGCCTGTCCTGTTTCTTTCCCTCTATCCTCACATCTTTTTTTTTTTTTTTTGTGCATTTGTTGCTGCCTTTTCACCAGGACTCGTTTGAAAAATAAGTTTTTAATCTAGATCAGTTTTTATCCTGGTAAAATAAAAAAACAAAACTCACTTGCTTAGCTAAAGCATTTCCTCCGCCTACATCTCCCAGAATGCTGTGCGGTTCTGAATCGTATTCCATATATTGAATATTCAATCAAATGTATTATCTGTTATTGATCATGTCTCTTTTGCGATTATATATTATTGATTGATTTATTGTCCAGTCTCGGCGTGTTTTTATGCTTTAAAATGTGACTTATTTAATTTCTTTGGCCTTCTAGCTTTGCGGTTTCAGCCACTTTGCTTTGCGTTCGAATAATAAACATCGGGAGGATGAGGCATCTGGGAGACAGAGGAAGGATGTGCCTTTTCTGCTGACTTCGCGTTATCATCTGCATACGATCTGCAGGTTATCTGAGATGACGACTCAATTTGAGGACAAGCTGAGATGTCGGATTAAGGGATTATCTTTTCTAGCAGCTTTTAAATCTATCTGAAGCAAATTACTGCAACATTTTTACCCTAAATATCACCTCAGTGATGTAGCGTAATAGTCATTATGACCCTGAAAAATTAGAGAACTTCAAATCGGCTCCTTTTATTTCTTATTGGGAGGTGCTTAAACTTATCTGATGAATCCATCTCGGCTCTTGAATATAACAAACAGATATATTTAACAGATTAATCAGTTTTTATTTCACTTGCTTAAAGCGCAAACGGTTGAGCAGGACGTCTTCACATTCCTGTTGTGAATTGCTTGTTCATGCAGAAAAGAAAGAAGGAAGGAGGAAAAAGCCTGATAAGCATTTTTTTCTTCTTTTAAACCAGACTCTCTGTTTTTTTATGTGTATTTTACTCTCAAAGCCTCCAATTTTCTATAAATATATGTAGCCTTAAAGTTAAACACTATTATTTTAGTCCTGTTTACTATCTAAAGCTGTGGAGCTCTATTCAATTTAAATCCCATTCCTTTGCAAACAGAGCGCTGCTGGTTTGCGTATCTCCAACCCAGAATATAATCACTCAAATTGACTCCCAGGGAAAATATAAACAACCTTTTTATCACAGACACTTTAGTGTCAAATGGTAGACCTTTGTTTTGTTTGTGTGAGAATGTATCCAGTCTGGGGTTTCTGCAACGGAGAGAAAAGTCTCTCTTTTTTTTTTATTTATTTTTTTGCGCAATTTGTTGCAGCCACACCCTGAAACTGTCACTCAATGGGAGTGCTCTCAGGGGAGCGCTCTCAGGGGAGCCTAAAGAAAGGCTGGACTGTCATGACTCAATTTTCTTGCATTGTGTATTTTAAAGCCTTGTTATTATAGCATTAGTGGTGAATTAGTGCTAAAAATGAAAAATTTTGTCTCTTTGTTCGTTCTGTTCACGGCTCAATGACAGTGAAACAGTTGGATTGTTATACATTAGTCAGTGCTGGATGTTTAGATTTATTATCCGATTACTGCTGATATTTAAGAAGTGGCTGATCAATATGCTTCTTAATGCTTTGCTCTCATGCTGATTAAACCCACAGATTTGCTAAAAGCATTATAATATTGTTTTCTGCATAAAAATAACCATGTCAGTTTTTTTTAAAACATGCACTTACTTGCAGACATTTTTTCCACTTTTGTTATTTCACAACTAATTTTAATTAGTTGCAGCCCTAAATGAAATTATGATTAGTAATTGATTTATTCTGACAGTTAATTGGATAAAAAATGGGCTACAATTTTTTCATTTAAACACTTCAGTGTTTTTTTTAATATATAAAATTAGAGATGCATTAAAAGGTGCAAATTAATTTTTTTAAAATAAATTATTATTTTTTTGTCTAAATTGCAACAACACATAATTTCTTTAGTAAAGTTGAAACGGATAAAGCTTAAACTTATCTACTTGGTGTTTTGACTAAAATATATTTACAGTTTTTTCAGTAAATTTCCCATTTTGCACCTATATACTCTAGATGATAATTAATCAATTCCTATTCCAATAATCTATTCATCAGGATGAATGCAAATTGTTTCAGTACTAATTTTAATTAGTATTTTAATGTGGTAAACATAAAGGAAGTAGAAAAGAAATTATGCATGTTTGTTTTGTTTTTTTATTTCATTGATTTTGTTTGCTCCAGCTCACTCAGACTGGTTTGAGAACATTAGTCATCAATTTTCAAGTCCTTCTCTGGACTTTGACTGGACCATTCTAGCATAAATATGCTTTAATCTAAATGATTATGGCTAAATTCTGGTGTTCTGCTTGTTTTGGTTGTCCCTGCTGCAACAGGTAAACTAATGGCTGAATTACTGTATCGGTATGTTATCGATCTTTGCAGAGGTAGAGAGGAATGTGTTTCTGCAACACACAGCATTTTCCATAAAGGCCAAAACGTTTGTCTCCTCAGAACAGAGGATCTTTTTTTTGCGTCCCCTACATGAGTTCCCCTGGAGGGCTCCATATATATGCACTCATACAACACATCCAAGCATTTGCATTACACCACTGATACTGACATCCACAATCCATTGTTGTTTTTGTTAATAAATATCCCTTTTTATGTACTTTAACAACTGCATGGTCTCCTGTTTTGTTATGACTTTGACCCAGTCGTAACACCTTCTTTAAACCTCTATAAAACATTATCCTTGAGATGTCTCCTGTGTTCCTTTGCCTTAATTTATAGCAAAGGACTGGAAGGACAAACTTGTTTTTCCTTGTACTTGTTTTTTTACAACTTGGGCAGCACATAACAGGAGATCTAAATGAAGTCACATTAGTACTGGTTTCTGTGTTTTTAGGGGTCGAGATGGAGATCATTAACTAAGCTTCAGTTTCTTCCCTGCTTCATTGACCACAGTGACTGCTTTGCACCATCAAAACTCTCTCCAAGCTTTTCTGTGTTTTGATGAAATGACTCAGCAAAAATCTGTTGAAGACTTTGCTGTTTTGCAGTTGCATTCATTCATGCAACAACGGTTAAATATGCCAAGTAAGGGCATGTATGACGTGAAGTTTACTACCCATTAAACTAAAGATGACCCATTATGCTTCCCTGAACGGTTAGGATCGGTCTATACAAAACATGTTCATGATATATATTTTTGTTTTGCACAAAATTATTCTTAGATAATGAGATTTTAGTCTAAGTTCGGACTATGTTGAGTTCCTTTCAGAATGAAATGTTTTGGGGCCCCTTGTCACTTTAAATCCAAATAAGCTGCTGACCACACCTCCTGCCCCCAACTCAACATGTACACTCGCATGTGAAAATGGCTGCAAACAGATGCACAATTATACAACCGTACATCTTTGAAAAGCAGAAGTAGAGCCTCCTGCACAACCAACAAAAATGTAGCAAGTGGTTTCTGGTAACTCAAACAAAACTTGTCTTTTCCAGTAGCACATACAGCAGTAAAACTAGCTGACTAAATGTTCTGGAGCTCAGCTTGGGTTGCTAGGCAACAGGCTGGGGTTGCTAGGTAACGGCGCTGAGCCTGGCAAAACAGCTAATTTTCCTGACACCAAAAAACATTAACTTGTTGCCAGAAAATGCCTTTTATTTTTTATTTTTTTTAAATAAACACTTGGTCAGTTTTTAGAAGCAGCTAAGACCAAAATTGAAGTATTAAAAAAATGGGCAAAATGCGAGTTTTGCATAATGCATTCCGTTTAAATGTTAAGATAATTTGGATAACTCCAGGTTTGAATGGTAAACATAAATTACTTAAAAAATTCTTTCTCTCCAGCTTAGCAGCTGAGTGTGGTGACTGGAAACAACAAAAAATATACTTTTCCCGATCAGTGAATGTGGCACTTACCAGGTCTCGGTAATATCACTCTTCAGTGTGGCCGCAATTACTGAGCGAAGATGATTCAAAGTTGCCACACTGGGGGAAAAGAAAAGACACAGAAGATATTCAGAATATAATAAATGTCGAATAGTTTTATTGTTTTAAATAATTCTAGGGGAATCAGAATTGGTTAATTAAAAACAATGACTCTTTATAAAATTGTAATAACTACACTTCTAATCATGCAATCCTAATTAAACAGATGACTTCTGATTATGTTTTCATCTTTGTAGAAAAAGGGAAAAAACAGCTTCATTGTATAATAAAATTCCTAGCTTAAATCCCCTCATCTCCCAAATGACAGGTGCTGTCTTAAACGCTGCAGCTCGACGCCCTGATGGGACAAAGAGCGAGATAAAGATGGCCGCAGACTGACTGAGCAGCTGTTGGCTCAGAGATTCACAGACAGAAAACAGTCATGGTGAAGAGCAGGGAGCCACCAAACCCTGAGTGAAGGCGATGCGTCCCTGAGCAGAGAGTTGGACATGTCTGAGTGTTGAAAGGGTCTGGAAGTTTCCGGGTGACTTTTAAACTGCTGGGTTATTTTAGGCCAAAAACACTCTGAGGCAAATGGACGGAAGATGCAGATAATCCCAGAGAGCAGGTGTGCAACAATATAAAGCTAATCTGGTCACATGGGAAGTGACTGGGTGAGGGTAATTAACATATCAGATGAAATTTACTTTAATATGCCATTTTATTTTCTTTTATGCACCAATGGTTTCTTCTGTTTGGTTTGTCTTAAACCAAACAGGTTTGGTTTAATCGCCCAACCCAACAAATTGGGTTGGGCGATTGGGTTGGATATTTGTTGTTTTATTTATTGAATTTTTGACTTTTGAAGATGTAATTTTTGGAATATCTATTTATTTTTTTAAATCAGTGCACTCCTTGAGTTTCTATAGTCCTGAGTGATGTCATTACAAACAGGGCCGCCATCTTGTCTCACAAGATGGCGGCCTGTCAAACATCTTGTCAAATGAGACAAGATGTTTGACAAGATGTCTGAATTTAGATCAACTCTATGGCGGAATATTAGGGCTAGTCTACGAATTTTTAAATGCATTTCTTTTTATTAGAAGAATAAAGTTATAATATCGGGAAAATAAGTAGTAATATGCGAACTAAAACACAGAAAATAACTAAAATGTTAACTTGTGAGGTTGTACTTTAGTGTAAGTTTAACTACAAATATTTCAGTTTTGAAAAATTAGTATCAGATTATTAATATTGGCAGAACTCTGACACTATTGAGCAAACACCAGTCTATTCTGAAAGAGTAGAAAGTTTATTTTTCTCAATAAAATTACGTTTTCCTTGTAACTTAAAAATTACATCTTTATTCTGCTAATATTGTGACTACTTTTTCATAAGTAAACAAACTCTCGTAGCTTGACTGTGCAACGTTTAGAAAAAAGGACAAATAAAATGTTGTGTGTATGTATATATATATTTCAAGAAAAAGCAAAAAAAAAAAAGATTTTAAATAATTTATGGTATGGGGGGGGGGATGTTCATGAGGCATATCGCCCAGCCCGAGTCTGTCCTCAGCTGAACCACATTCGTTTCCCCCCATTTAATTCTTGATCCTCAGTTTGGCTTGTTGAGCTTTGATTTTCCTTCTATGTTTGAAATGAGAAAGAATAACAGGAAGCTCAAGGAAGCCCTACCAAAATGTGTTGACACTTAAGATAAAAGCCAGAAAAACTAAAAGTGGCGTACTATTCTTTAGAAGTTCAAGTCAGACTTTTAATTTTAGGTTTTTGTTTCAGTAGTAAGTTTGGAGGAATGCATAGATGGGTTTGGATCAAATACGGTATCATGCCCTCTAAAATTTGGTTCCACAACCATCAATCTACATAAAACTTTGCAAAAGACACAAGAATGTTCTGGTTAGTATAAACTAAGTGTATCATTTGTTGACTAATTAAATTATGCAAACTGAAGTCACAGCTCTTTAAATAGCTGACCATGGTGGATGATGCTATTATCAGCTCAGGGTTTGGACTGAGGGGAGCTCCGCACTTTGAGGTCTGCTTTGTGGCTTTTAGGTGATTGTGGCTTTGAATTAATTTCTTCCCACCCCCCGCAAGACATTCATGTGACTCCACATTGAGCCTACGTCCCCGGGGACAAATAATCATGTCTCGCATAGACTCCTACTGCGGCTGTTCGACTTTTATAAAAGCTGATGTGGAATGCAGAGCTTGATTATTTGGCACAAGGAGAAGGAAAAATGTTTAGATCACAGGATTGTTCTTTGTCCGCTGGGAAACGCTGTTAATCTGGTGGCTTTTGAGACTTTAGGAGTGACTCTGTAACAGTGTTGATTCTTTGTAGACATTGTTTTATGTTTTGTCAAATGCAATTGATGCTAGATTTATAAATACGATGTGCTAACATCTGATTGACTGATATTTCTGTTGACAAATAAAACAGTAGTTGATTCTATCAGCTATTGTTAATTATTCTGAAAAACTTTAAAGTTTTGAGCATTTAAGAAAAAGCGTTACAGGGGACGTATTATCAAAAATTCAAAATCTTCATGTTTCTGTACTTCCGTTTGTGTCTCAACTGCTTATGAAAAACCCTAAACGTTTTTAATAAAACCATCCAGCGGTTTTTTGGCAATAAGTTCAGCATTTTAAACTGGCTCTTGTCATGAAAGAAGGATAAAAATGATCTACCTGGTTTGACTATTCTCAGTCCTGACGGCTTCACCATTTATTTTCAGTTGGTGATTAAACCAAGGCTTTTTGTTACACTTCCTGTTGCCCTACATCTCTTTACAAAAACATTTTCCACACCGTTGGGTCACCTGTCTGCTTCATCTTTGATGCCTTATCTGGTTTCTTGTCTGGACAGGAAAATGTAGTCATTTCTGTTCTGAGAATAGACCCAGTACTTCCTTGAAAACGCTCCATATGATTCACATGTGAACTTTTCAACAATTTTAAATGACTTCAATATTTTTAAGGAATATTGAGACTTTTTTTAATTTTTTACTTTTGAATCTTTTTTTATATCACTAAAAATATTAAATGTAAGCAATGGCAAGGTTTTTTTTTTCTTTTTAAACCACACTTTATTTAAACAGTATTTCCTGAATGTCCATCTTGTTCATTTACTTACCAAATTAAAAAGGACACCCTATTTTATCCTTTTTCTGTTTAAATCATGTTTATCGTTCTAGATAAATGTGTGAAATTATTTTTAATAGCAAGCAAACAGAAGAGACTATTATGTTTCCTTCAACATAAATAGATGAAGTGACATATAAGCTAATTGAAGTCGTAATATTAGCAGTAGTAGTAATCTTGAGAACGCCAACATGGAAGGAAAAACAATTTAAAATGAGGAATGTTGAGTATTTTGTGAAATTGTACTTTATTGGTTTTAATAATAGAACGTACTTTGATGCTGATGTGTGAAAAGATCAGAAATAGGACTTTGAAACAATTATGAAAACATCTGTCCATTTCAAAAGAATCACACAGACTAGCAGGTTTATTAGCAGAAAACAACTTTTGTGTAAAATGCAGATTCTGTGAACTTCCTATTTTAAGATCATGAGTCACAGATTGGAACTTTTTTACAAAGTTCCTCTGGTAAGATTGTCTTTATTCTGCTAATATAAGATTACAATTTTATTATCATAATTTAAAGTATCTCTCCAGACCCTAATACTCCATCGTACACACCTCATGTAGATTAAAATGCCCAAAAAAGTGACAGATTGTTGGACGCACAGAAACAGAAGTTGCAAAAAGGCCTGAATTGTTGCAGTATTTCCTAATGTTGTCACAATCACATGATTTTGTAACTTCTGGCAATAAGCCAGTCTTTTACACTCATCGCAAACTTGATCTGGATGCAAATGAAACGGTGACTTATATCATCTTTGTTTTGTTTTTATGGAGCGCTGCTCACACCTTTTTGTAAACTCGGCTCCATAGCTTCCTGTCTCGGCAGCTTTTTTTAAAATTGGTGAATCGATCAACCAGACCTCAGAATCGGCTAATTTTGCCTTGATCAGCTCAGATCTGTGATTTTTTTTTTTTATTATTATTTTTTTTTTCAGGGGGCTTTTTCATATATTCATTAAATAGATCAACAATAAAACTTCTTACATTTCTCATCTTTTTTTAATCTTAATGATAAAATAATGGACCAAGAGAAGCGACTCTGTCTTCCACTGCTCTTTGCGGATTTCACTCAAGTTTATCCGTTTAGTGCATTTCATCAACAAGGCAGTTCAAAGGGATTTACATCATAAAAACATAACAAATACAGTCAACAATTGCAAAAACCAGTAACGGACGTTAAATTTCATCATTTAGTCGTTAGTCGATAAACTGGCGTACCAGAAATAAGTAAATACTTTTCCACATTGTCACTTCTGTACGTGTAAAAGGGGACGAAAAAGTGGCAATTAAATGCATTTAGATTTTACTCTGTTACAAATTTTATGCAACTAATGATTGTGTTATAGTCCTGGCCCTATTTTAAATATAATTTTGTAAATAAATAGAGGATCAGCTTGTCCAACATTTCATATGCAGAAATAACAATGGAGCTGCTGGTATGTTGAAGTTTACTGATTGCTAAGTTCTCAACACCATTTTTATTTGTTTTAACCAAAGAACATGGAGATGGGAAAACTAGTTTCCATTTTTTGTTGAGCAATAAGAAAATATTGTAATAGATGCACAGTTCTGAAGTTGTTACAAACATTTACGGGCTGCTAATAAACCTCTTCTTTGAGGTTGAAAAATTAATTTCCTCCATCAGCTCCAGCTTGTGTATCAGACACATATCAGACTCCGTCTGCCTGAGCAGCAGCTTCTGACTCAGTGCTGAATGGAGTCACATGGCAGCTTGTCAGCAGGCTGGAAGAGGAAACATAATCCCAAGGAGGAAGGTTGTGTTATCAGTCCCAGCCTGTAGCTCTGACGGTGCACACCGGACTGCATGCGATCAGCGAGACGCCGCATGCTAATAACAGGATTTTTTTTTTGTCCCAATATTTTAATTTCTGTTGCATTTTGCCCTTTTTTGTTTGCGTTCATCCTGCAGTCTGACCAGCTCCTTTCACAGCAGAGGTCAGAATAAACTAGAATGTCTGCGGTGGCTTCCATGCAGTAAGCACACTGAGGTATTTATACTGTTATTGATGCGTTTTGTGTTTCCAAGTCATTTCTATTATCTTAAGTTGACCTTGCGTCACATTCCTTCTGCTTTTTCTTCTCTGATTATGTTTGAATTTTGATTAATCATTCATCTGGTGACGGTTCTCTCTGGGTTTACCTAATGAATCATAAGTTTGTTTTCTTTCCTGTTTTTTATCCCGGCTTCCTAATATCCAGTAGAGTTGAGGTGAGTGCTGAGTCTGGCTTGTAGCTTTATATCTGACCAAAATGTAAACAAGTACTGATAAACTCAAAACACCGCCACTAAAATAGCTTCAGTTGCAAAAACATTCTCTAATTGACCTAAAAAAATAAATCTGCTGTTTTAAATGATGTATATCTTGAAGAGAAGTGGTTTCTAAGCCAATTAGTCTGCTATTTAATTAGTGTTATGGTAGGAAATGTTGCATTTAATGGTTCCACATAAAACCCAAAGGACAAATTATGTCTCACTTTAAACTGTCTCAGCAACAATTAAAACAAATTCTTCAAAAGACAAAACCAAAAAACATCCTCAGTCTGCAGGACAAATCCAAATTAAGTCCTCAGTTTTGTTTTTACGAGGATCTAAACTTTTTATTTCTTCCCTCTCATTGTCCTGCTTTTTCTAAGTAAAGGCCTGTATTTGTTGAGTTTTGAACTTTGCGATCAAGAGTCTATTTCTAGTGAAAAGCAGCTTTTTTATTGGCATAATTTTCATGTTATTGAGTTGTTCTTTAATTACGCATTCTTGTCGGATTGAACTGGCACAGAACTGTGCAATCTGCGGCCGGCGCTCGCGTGTTGGGCTGCAGACTGAAGCCGTGCCTGGTCAGGGCGTCTTCACCGGAACGCCGGCTTAAGACGCTTGCAATGGCTTGTCTGGAGTTCAAGCCAGGCTCATGACCTCCGTCCAGCCATCTGACCGCCGTGCTTTTTCTTATCCTTTTCCTGAGACGCCACACGGGAGTCTAAAGTTTCTGGTTTTACTAATACAATTTGAGGTAAAAGCGAAAGATTTCCGACTGCAGACAGAAAACCTAACTCGTCAAAGCATGATGCAGGAAGGAAGGTGCATACCAACAAACTGGCATCAAAATTTTCACAACTTGGATTCACTGCACATTTAACAGTCCAGTTCTTATTTGCTAGAGCTTGATGTTTTTGGATGTTCTTTTTTTGGTCCATAACTAGCTTAACAAAGTCAGGGATTTCCCTGAAGTAAACGGATTTTGTCACAATCTTCACATTATTTCTTCCTTCCACTGATCTTTTTAGCGAAGCTAGGCACTCCCAATGAGGGTCTGACTAGCCCTTATTGTGTGTTTTGTTTTAACGACGATCTGAACATTGCAACATTGCATGATTACATAATAACATGACCCTAACTTTTCTAGTTAAAAATTTTTTTTTTAAATGGGTCTAAAGTGGTTATCTAATTTTCAGAGAACCATTTGTGTTTTTATTCGCTGTAAGGCATGATCAACAAAATTCTGAAAAAATAAATGGTTGATTGATATGTTTTGGTGTGACATTAATCCGCATGAGATTTTACTTTCGGATAATAAGTGGGCATTTCTACAGCTTTTAGATATGACATTTTTTGTGTCAGCTTTGAAATTGGCTGATAACTTAAAAAAAATGTATTTACCTTTTAAAATGTACATTTTATTTTATTTTTTTTAGATATATTCTGTAAATGCTCATACAAAGTCACATTCCTGCTCTGTTCTTTAAGAAAACCTGTATTCCTAGTAGCCAATAAGGAAATTAATAACAATCAATTTGCTGTTGTTTTTGAGTAGCAACACTATATGAAGGATATTCGAGCAGCTCGGTGTCTGACATGCTAACTTGTTTGCATTTTGCAGATCTTTAACGTCAATGTAAACTCCTGGTTTGATGGGTAACAACAAAGTACATTTGAAGCTGCTGCGGTCTTCACAATCCAAGGACTTTTCAAGGAGAATTTGGAGAGGAAATGGGGAAAGAGTTAAGGTTGTTTTGGTTTGACCATAATCACAACCGAGTTCAGTCTGGTAAACCCTGTGGGAGCCCAGCTAAAGCAAAAGTCTCCTGGATAGAAATCCTTGTAGATCGTACTAATCAGATTTTATTTGTGGCTTTAAGGTTCTTGGCTCCTTTTTCACTTTGTGTTCTCATGACCTTATCATTTCAAATCAGTTTATTTTTTCTTGGTATTGCTGTTTGTTTTTTTTATGATAAATTATAGATAAATGTGTTAAGAATATCCTCCGAACAGACAAGCTCAAGATTTTAAACACCTGAGGTCATTGTACTTGTGAATAATCAACAATCCTGGATGGTTGTGATCACTTAAATCTGTACCTGAGAAGAGTGATGATGAAAATTTTGAGTATTTCTTAAAATCTTCAAGAGTGTTTCTCTCCAAAAAGGGAGGTCTACATTTCATTCACTCAGGTTTCCTCTGGGGTTGTGTGACTTTTATTAATATAATTTAATGAAATCTCTGTAAAACATTGATGGGTGGCGTAGTTTAAAGGAGACCTACTGTATGATGCAAAATTAATGTTTTGCAAATTTTTATGGATCTCAATTGCTTCTAAAAACAACGCAAGCGCTTAAACTATATATATCCAACCATTTTTGTTTTTTTGGTGTCTGGAAAATGACCCATTTCAAAAACATCTTGATAACTCACTATTGACGGGCAACCTAAACTGAGCTCCAGCATGTTTGGTCTGTAAAACCGGACCGCCGTACTTCCATTCACTCTCCAACCTAACTCATCTGCACGTTTTGTCGTCTTTGCTTTAACTTGATGTTTTACTTTAATCGGCTGGATTTCTGAGCTTGCAAATATGAACTCCTTGGTTTCATTTTTTTTAACTTGAATGTAAATTATGAAGATCCATAGCTCTCAAAACAAATGATTCAGAGAGTTTTAAGTGTTTTAAGAATTTAACTCGTCGTCTTTAACTATATCTGTCATCTTTAACTATATCTATTGTGTTGTATTTATACAACACAATATAGATATTTTCTGAAGATTGTTAACTTGCCATTCAATCTATGACTTAATATCTTAAAATAGGAAGTCCACAGAATCTGCATTTTCCACAACTGTCTAAAGTTACTTCTTTATGTACTTGTGATTTTTTTACTCATGTATGCCTTTCTCTTTCTGTTCTGTCAAATGTGAGCGATCCAAGAAGGAATTTCAGATTTTAAAACTCCTCAGAGGCCTGACTCTGATGCAGTTACCTCCTTCCTGTTTTCAAACTTGCTTCCTCTCAGAAACAAGGTTTTTCCCCAAACCATTTAATGCCCTTTCTAAATCTAGCACGGAAAAGTTTGGAAGTTTGAGGGGAAAATCTGGTTTTGTAAGGTACAGGGCTTCTGCAAAGACGTGTCCAACTACTCGACTTGTGTCGTTATTCGCTGTCGGCACTCATCAATGTCTCTGTTCTTTGAAGCTGTTGCACAAGAAGCAGTCAGTACTTTTTAAATCAGCCGACTGAAAGCCGCAATGAACCAGGTAGAAACATTTAAATCAGTTTTGTTTTTTTTACTCTCTTGGAGGATGATTTCACGTGTTGTTATTGTTATTGCCTCTGATCGTTGTTATCCTAGCGGTGTTATTGCAGACTTGCCCTGAGGTAGATAAACGGGTTCCCAGGGCTTTTACCCAGGATCCCAGGGTTTGGTAACTTTATCCCTGTGTAGGGAGCTCTGTCTTTTCCAGAGTGGTGAGGTCTAGGTTTACTGAGAAAGTAGTCTTTAAGCACATCCAAGCTCAAACACTTTCTCTTTTTGAATCTGTCACCTTTTTATCTTGTGAACTGCAGTGCAGGAATTGGCACGTTGGTTGGAGTTTCTTTACGTATTGGTGCTTTAATGCCTCTTTTTCAACCCGTCAGTCATTTAGGTCATTAATATAATTGTGTTCAGACACCAGGAAGGTTTATAAGATCTCTAATTGCTGCTGTAAATATGCAACACCTGCTTTAGTAGACTGGAAATGCAAAGAAAGGAGTCCAATCCTTTGCGCTTGGACTGTAGGAATACGATTATTGATGTTGCTAGGGAGATACTTCAGAGTTTCTGAAGGTGGACATTGGAAGAAGCATTATCTGCTGCTTATCAATGGTTTCTCTGCACAGTAGCACTGTTATCTTGGTCTTATCTGACTAAATGCTTAATTACCTTATAAAGTATTTGAAAACTGGTACAAGGCCTGCAATAAATGGCTTAGATTTGTATTTAGATTGGAATTGAAAAATTCTAATTGGAAACACTGTAGAATAAACACCAATGGTTGTTCAAAAATGTATGTTGAAATTCAGTTTATAACGCTGACCTTTGTATTGTAAAATGGGAATAGGAGCTTCAGGGGCTTTTAGAGGGAGATCTGGGCCCATTGTAGCTACAGTCTGGCCCCAAAAAAGTTGTCACTAATTTTGTTAGCAGCCTTTATATTATAGCACACATTTGCTGTGGCTTTGTTTCAATAAGCTTCTGAAGTGTCGAGACTTTTCCATCCAGTGTTGGTCACTCAGTACATTCAGATAGCCTTTTGGCCTCATAATGTTGCTGATTCTGATCATAATCATGATGGTTAATCATTTCACCTGCCTCTCTTTTTACCCTGAAGCTGCCTTTGCTCTGGAAGAGGGTAAATCTGAATTCATTGGATCACATGACCTTCATCCATTGCTCCAGAGTCCAATCTTTATGCTCCCTTGCAAATTGAAACTTTTTTCTCTGCTTAGTCTCTGATTAGTGTTTTTTTTATTGCCACACAGCTGTTAGAGTTCCCTTTATATTGTAAATGGAAAAACATTTACTTTCACTATTAAACATGGCTTCTTCTGTTACTCTTAAATCTGATGTCAAACATTTGATCACACAATCAATTTTTTTCAGACCACGTCTTCTTCAAAGACGATGGTTCACCACTTTCTTTATACTACTTAATAAAGCTAAACAATTCTCAACCCAATCTTAGCAGTTTCTGCTAGATGTTTTCTCTGCCTGATGCCAATGATTTGATTCTTCTTAAGCAGACTTGCATAATTTCCATGACCACAGGATAGGTCTTTCAACATGGTTAAGAAATGAGAGGCCAGTTATTGCATCAGCTGGGATTAAACAACTTGACAGTTGGAAGACTGTAGTCCTTGTGCAAATATCCAATAAGATAGTTGCATAATTTTTTGGCCAGGCAGTGGATAGTAGGGGAAAATCATCAACCATTTCTATTCCAGGTGTCATGGAAATCCCTGACTTTTTAACTGTAAACAAAGACTGTCTCGTTGGTTTGTGTTTCTCCAGGTTATGCTGCCCAAAAGCTGTCTGAGTCCCAGTGAGAAAGAGAAGGGCTAAAGCCACACCAGTCCAAGCCAGCTTCCCAGAGCCTGAAGAACAGCAACTTTCCCTGCAGAGCCATGAGCAACCCCAGCGCACCCGACCAGGTTACAGATGCTGTTGCATCAGTTGTTCACAGTGTAAGTTTACACGGCAACATGTTGGGAAGCCCTACTCAGGAGAGGTCAGGCCCATTTGATAAAATCTGCTGGTAATGAAGCGGATTAATGCAGCTCCCCTGCTGCTCACAGCAGTTTTTGGGGCTTGTTTTGCTTGACAATTTTGCTGCAAAGGTTTCTGTTCCCTTTACCCATGTGCAGGATTTCTGCTGCTTCAGCTTCCTTAGTTTTGTTTGGCACAGAAAGTTGGTGTTTGTCACATTTTATTTGCTGTGTTTGTATAGATCTAGTCGCTTTCAATTGTTCTAAACTTGAGTACAAAAAGTAAACACTAATAAATATGTATAATACATTGACTTCACAACAGAAACACTCAGGTTCACTGCATTTAATCTAACAAACGAAAAAATCAAGTTGGTGGTTAACATCAGTCTACTAGCTTCTGCCCCTATACATTAAATAAAATACAATAACCCTGAAACTGCAAAGTAATAGTTCCCAATGAGCAGCTAACAGTTGTAAAATTAAACATAGCTAAAATCCACAACATTAAAAATGTGTTCAAAACACAGAAAATTACTCATGAAACACTGTAAATGATTACATTTGTTTAAAATCTAATACTTATAAAGAAAACACAGTTACTAACGGCAACAGAAACAAGCGGAGGAGCTAGTAACTACTAGCTTGTGTAAGGATTCCTGGTAATGCGTTAGAAAGCAGTTGGTCAGCAGCCAACCTACACTTCTTTACTGCACCTTTAGGTCTTCATCTCAGTAAGCTCATCTCATGATTAACTTTGAACGGTGCTAAAGTAAAAAAAGCTGAGCTCTATTACGCTCATATTCCTGTAAGTTCTCAGCTTTGGGAGCTCTGGGAACTGCAGGGACGCTTTCCAAGAATAAGATTTGTTGTTTTTTAATTTTGTATTGATTAATACTCATTTCACAGGAGCTCTTATGATGATCTCAAGTTGAGGCTTTCCCAGAAAGGCTGCCATCGTTTCTGAACCGCTGCTTGTAAAGGGGGTGTGGAAATGCTGACATTGCAAAAACTAAATAGACTGAGCCAAAAAAGCCACTGTTTCAACTTTTTAACTATGGGTTAATTCAGATTGGCTATGTTTGGTCCACTTTAATCAAACTCTAGTTCGTGTGGAGACCAAAAAATGAACTCTGGCCCACCTAAAAACTTCTGTCTCGGCTCAATTGAAGTGAACTCTGGTGGGTTCAATAAGCAAATGGATACAAGTTGTTTTAGGTTCATGAAAAACTTCAAAAACTAAACATTGTCACTATATTATGGCTCTATTTTACTGCACTAAAACTCTATAAATTGCATTGACTCCCATTAAAACTATAAAGATCTATTTAATGCCATTTATTCTCAATAAACATCAAAATGGAGGAAAATAGGCTTGGATTGTAAGGGATAACTGAGATTAGCTTAAACAAAAATATCTACAGCCTACAGTTTACCTCTGCAAACAAGAAAGTGCAGATGCAGCATTTTATTTGTTCTACATGTATTTTATATTTGGTGATCTGATAGAGTGATGGAAAAAAAATGGTAAAATGAAGTATGGGGAAAATTTAAGGACATTTGTATTTATCTTAAGTGGCTATAGCCTGAGATCATATTAAGTTTATATTTATCTCTTTAAAGTGGATCCTGCTTTTCTCCCACAATTTTTGTTTTCCAGTTTTGTTTACATTCTGGAAATCTTAGCCCTTGTCTTAAAACACACACATTTAAAATACAGATGTCTCAGAGCACGAAATCTCTCAAATTATAATAATAAAGAATGAGGAATTAATCTTTTTAAAGGAAATATTGATAAAATACTGCAAGTTTTCTTTTTTGCCGTTTAACAAAATTTTCTTTAACTTTTCTTTGGCTCCAGTCATTCGTCTTTTTCTGCATTTTGTTCCCATTAAGATGTTTGGACCAGAATCTGACGGCTGTTGTTGAAGAAGCTGCGTAGAGATAATAATGTTTGCTCTGTGGCTGTGTGTTGGCGGTTATTGGCTGTCATCTTGGCGCTGACCCCAGCAGGTTAATCATTGTCTGCCTCACAGTCAGTAAATGTGTACTCTGAGTTCACATAATCCTGTTTGAATTCTAAGACGCATTAAACGCTTAAAGTGACGTCGTTTTTTTGACTCCATCGGACCACATCACGTCAAGCAACCAACAAGTGGAAAACCTTTTAGTTTTAAATAAATTGAATTTTCCTACTTTTGTTTGTGGCTTCTTTAACAAACCTCAGTGGTATTGATGGACTTTCTGTACTCGTTTACGGTGAGTTTTTTCCTTTTTTATATCGTGCTTGAGTTAATGTGTGAATCTGGAGCATTGTTTCTAAGTTTTTAGTTTCTTTTTTATAAGATATCATTCTAAAACCTCAATGTACCGACTTCCAAAGTCTATATATAGCCCAATTTGTGTAACTTTAACCTCTTTATGAACTTTGCGTCTGGTTAATATTTACTCTAGTTCACGCTTCATGCTTCCTTAAAACATTTCATTCAGTTAGGTTACCGCTCTAACCCTCATATTTAATCAAACGGAACGAACTCGCCAGCTTCCTCTGCAGTACAGGTCCATTTCTCTGGTTGTCCAGATATTCTGCATTTTTTTTGACACTGGTCATTTATAAGCGTTGACAGTTTCTTCTAAGCTGTAACATCACAGTTGAAAATTGGTGGAAGAAGAAATTCAAATGTACTTAATTTATCCCAAAGAGAAATTAAATAAACTTTGTGTTGCCATGGTTACGTATGACAGCAACTCTCTGAAAGTTTAAAAAAAAAAAGTAAGCTCAAAAAATGATTCCAGCTGTACATCATCCAAAACCAGAGGGAATGGTTGTCCAAACATGCAACGGCTCAACCAGAAAATGCAGAATTAAAATCTACAAAAAGAACAAATCAGAACAAAGGTAGCAGAGCACAATTTTTCTATAAAATGATTCATATTTTAGAATAAATTTACATTAGTTTTAGACACTTTTAAAATTGAATTGCATTAGAACTCACTGTTCATAGTGACAAACCGATCCGTAAATACCTTCTAGATTGATTTTTATTACAAGGATAAATTAGTTGCACTAATAAAATTTAGATCTGTGTACTTGGACAAAGTAAACTGAGTACATGGTTACTACAGTAATCCTGACCACAACTGTAAAAATTAGGCCAACAAAATAAGCAGTTGTTGACTCCAAAAATGTAGTTTTTCTCTAAATAAGGTAACGGTCTGAAGCATTTTTTAAAAAGATTTTGGATCTTTACTTATATGCAGATTTTTATTTTTTTTTTAAAGACAAACATTTTTGCAATATTTTAATAATGAATTTTGTGGCCTGCCTGTAGTTTTAGATTTGCCGGTTTTGGTCTCCAGGGCAAAAAGTTTGGACACCACTAATGTAAATGTAACTTTACATAAAAGTACAAATTGTTAGAGCAGATTTAATGCTGAAAATACCACTATAGTATTTGACTTCCTGCTTTTTTTTTGTTGTTTTTGAGGAATTTGACCCACGCTCTAAAAATTTGAGCTCTTTCTCTGTAATGTTTATTTTCTTAAGATTGTAACTCATGAAATTAGGAGAATCAAAGTCAGATTTCTTTTTTCTTGCAACTGAACACAGAAGGAATTTAAAAAGTGTTACAATGAAGTGTTTTTCTATTTAGGGTGGAGTGTCGACTGCCCTACTACTGCTTGAAGAAACTCGAGTTTCTCCTGACTTTATTTTTTCTCCCTCATCTGCCTTAAACAGATATTTTTGTTCTTTTGAACATGTTTGCTTCAGGATGTGGCCTCTGCCTGTTGTAATCAAAATGGCATCAGTTTGTGGTTTGGTTTTTACCAAGTTGTTTTTGTTTTTAATGACTAACTATTTAATCAGGCAGTTTCTTTATTTATGTGGGTTATGTTTCATTTAAAATCTCAGTTTATTTTAACCTTTCATTGTGTTGCACTGTCATTTAAAGCCCATAATAATGGGACATGGTGTAACTTGTGCAGAGCAGCTGACGTATCACCGTCTCTCTCACTTTGTGGTGGACGCTTTGACCATCTTACAGTTTCACTTTTGCTAAAAGCTGATGGGTGAATGGGTTTTATGGCTACAGAGCAGCCTAGTTTACACAATATTTGGCTACTTTGTACCAAAGTTGACGCTTTTGTTTATATAATTGTTCAACTTTCCACTTCTGTGATACATACTCTGATTCTGTCAAGTCCTTTAGTTGTCATTAACTACTTTAGAGAGCCTAAAGAATAACTAACTAGAGGTAGTTGGTAAATATTAGTGCATAAACTTAATGAAATAAAATCCTCATTACACTGTAAAAACACAAACTCATATTTTTCTTTTAACTAGTTTTTATAGCAATTATCTTGGTAAACTTGAAATGAGATAAAACTAACATACAAGTAACTTTTTAGCAAGAAATGGGAGCTTGTTTTATCTCAAAAGCACTAGTAAAAGGACTTGTCTAAATAAAACAAACTCTCATATCTTACTGAAAAGTTATTTGTGAGTTAGTTTGGTCTTATTTCAAGTGTACTAAAACGTATGCACTAGAATCTAGACGAAAATGCTTATATATATTAAGTAGTGTACTGCCACTATTTCTGTCTTTGCTCTGGAGGCAGATTTTAAAGTGAACTTAAAAAACATTTTTTAAAAGCCTACAATAAAAGGCAATTTAAAGAATGGTTGGTAATGAGGCTGTCTCAGATTTTCAGGGAAACCCACATGATGTAACAGAAAAGTGATTAAAATCTGCTTGCATAGTGCAAATTCTTCTGGCCATCTGCAATAAGTACAGAGTTGGCTCCGGTTTCCAGGGAGTGTCATGTTAAGACGGGAACGCAGCGACAGATAAATAACACGGTGCGACATGATGACAAGTGGAGCGACAACTGGGTCAACCCTGGTTTCCCTCTAAATGCTGACTCAGTTGGACTTGAGACTACTTTACTATGCATGTAAACTGTTGCTGCTCCAGCATAAAACACAGTCACTGTGCAAACACATCAACACTGAGATCAGTTTACTTATAATCCAGCTCTGGTCTAATTTAATAAATCCACAATATGGACCACTTCAGATGCAATTACATGCATGAAATTTGCAGCAATCGCTCAGTAAATTATTTATTTGTAGATTAGTCCTAATTGAACAGTTTTCTTTATTTTATTCATCTTGTATGAATAAGTTTCCATTTGCCCGTCACTTTGCTGCAGTTACTCATACATTTCCCTGCTGTGAAAACATAAATTATATTTTCTGTTTAATTCATTCATTTAGGTTTTTTTGGACCCAAAGTGCAAATAAGAGATTGCATAATATTTGGATTTTGGGTATTTCCACAACTTCTACTTAGAAAAACAGTTATTTATTTTTTTTTTTTAAGTCCCTTTCTCAAAAATTGACAGTTGCTTTAGATTTTGTTGCAATCCTTTTTATTGGCTGTGTCATATTTCCGATGATTATTAAAATGTTTCCATCTTAATCAACCAGTGAGCATCTTATTTAAAGTTCATTTATACAATGTTTTCTGCAAACAGATTTGCAGGTGGTAAATATGCTAAAATCAGAAATGCTTTCAAGGATTTGATTTCTTTTCTCAAAGATGAACAGTTTAAGATTTTCATCCCACTTAGGTTGGTTTTCCACTTTCCTGCCAGCTTGTTCCAATGATGCAGGTCCCACTTTGTTGGTGTTTGTAGTTAAAATAATCACGCTCTGATTGTGATGGTACCAAACTTTATGCAGTGATGAGCAGAAGTAGAACGGTTCCTGGTTCCTGCAGCGGTTTGCTGCTTTAATCCTCAACAGTGAGCTGTGATGGAAATCATCTGCCGTTCTTCAAACTGCACCTTGCGCTCGCTGCTGCTGGTTAAACTCGTTTTTTTTTTGACTCCTCAGGGTATTGGTTATGGAAAATCATTTTACCACAATCCTCTACTCATTTCTCTATTTATTCACTACAAAATCAAAATATAAGTGAAAATAAAAACAGCACAATTTTTGAATTGACTTAATCGGATAAGAAAAATGTTTTCCATTCTTTTTATTTTATTGCTAAATCAGTTTTTAACCCATTAAAAGCTTTACTTGCAGAAATATTTTTGCTTTTGTAGGTTTTAGACTTGTCCTTTTACTTGAGTTAATGTTTAAAGACTTACTAAAAACATACTGCTTTATTGTTTAAATGTAAGTTTTTAAAAACAAACTGTAGTTTTGTCATTAACAAAAGCCACTCTACTGTTAAATATTTTCAATTAAAAAAAATCCTGCCTTATTATTAAAAATAAACTCAAGAGGTTCATGATCATGTAACTTAACCAATACTTTTAAGGTAAAATTTTAACTTCTGTAAGGTTAATTTTCTGTTTGAGCAGAAAATTCTCTTATGAAGTCAATTATGTAAATTTATTACACACTGCAAACTAGTAAAGGGAGTATTTTAGTCACTAAAACTACTTCTCTCTGTTAATGTATCAAAATTCAGTTCAAAAATACTTAATCCCAGGTGGAAATTAAATGCAACTTGTATTATCCAACATTCTTTAGAATTGTGGCAGCAGTCTGTGTTACAGGAACTCTAAAAACCCTCTGACTGAAGACACTCTGTATAATAGTCTCATGAATAGCATACTTTGATACAAGAACTGCAACATCACATTTAGAGCAGTGTTAGACCCAATTCAAAGTTCTGATGGTTGAATAACCTAAACAGATTAAAAACAAATCTTTTTGTTGAGCTCATGTTTATTCAGTAATTTAGCAGCAAAAAAGGTTTTGGATTTGTAAACATTGCATATTTTGTCTAGTTTTTGAATAAAATGTGATTAATTACTCATAAATAACAGACTCTGCAATTAACACAAGCCTCACCACTACAAATATCAAGCTACAGGAAGACGCTAGGCTAACATTTAGCATTTACCTTTTAGCTGTATCTTTTTGAGATCAGAATAACACAAATAAAGCGCACAAAGATGCGAAACAAACCGCAACTCATTAGTTTAAAATTTCGTTTAAATCAGAATAATTCATATTTTATATTTATATACTAATTTAAGTATATAAATATACTTAAAATATATTTTAAGTATATTTCTAATATACTTGGTGAATTACTATGCGGCTATGAAGTTGCAACTGATTTGGGGTCAATACTTAATGTTTGCTTAAGCATGTTTAAACTTCTGCAGGTTAGTTTTGAACTTTTACTCTCCTTGGTGTTTATTTTAAAACCTGTTCTCAGTATAGAACAGCTAGTTGGGTTTTTATGGGAATCATTTCCCCCCCACTCTGTATTCGTGCCTAAATCAATGAAAACATCTGGGATGTATGTGGAGCGAAGGAGGAATGAAGTAATTTTCTGTCGGACAGGAAGTCCATGTTATTGTGTTCTGATTGATTTTTGTTATGAGCTTATTGTCTGCATGATCTTTATTACACAACATCTGCTGAAAATGGGGCTTGAACTGCTAAGATGTAGTTAGAAACATTTTTCTTTGTGTTCGGCATAAACTAAAATATATTTAAAATATGCTAAACTCCAGGTAATCTCATGAATCTGACTCAAATTCCTGATAAGTTTATCACATAGCATCAGGTGGCTTTTGACTCCTACGTTTTATTGCAAGGGCTTTGCATACCTCCAAAGTTGCCATGGCAACACTGCTTCTTCGTGATCCCATGCTGCTGGAGTCGATCAACCCGTGTCATAACATCCCACCGGCGGGGATGTTATGCGTGGGGGGAAAACAAACGGATCTCGTATCACTCACGCAATCCGAGTCACACCGCAGCGTGGAAATGAGTGTAACAGGTTGCAGCACGTGGCCGCTGTTTCCCGTTTAAAGCTCATATTTGAGATCCCAGGCATGTGAGGTTCGATCATATGATGTTAGGGATGATTAACAGGACTACAGCGCCCTCTAGAGTTTGAGGAAGAGTGAAGCACATAATCTTGGGTCATATAAAGTTCATCAACACTTTTAAAGGGTTGGTTGTGCCGGAATTTATTGAACTATTGAAATATTTAAAAAATAATATTCAACATCTTTTCACATTGATTGGTCCCTCTAAATGATTTTTAAATTGTTTTTGTGATCAAAATCGAATGTTGTGATGCAAATTTAGAAATATTTTCATTCACTTGCTAGGGGCATTACACATAACAATTTTTGTAAATGCACAAGAATTAGCCAAAAAGCTATTTTTCATCTGTTGTCACTGGATGATGAGTAACTTACCTTATACAAACGAGGTTAAAACAACATGACTACACAAAATTTGTAAATAAATACAATCAATGCAAATGGTAAATTCAAAACAAAGGTAGATGTATATAATTCTTAGCTTACTTTAAAATCAAAGCTGGTTAAATGAGATTATTTCCTATCTTGTTTTGCACTTTTTTGTTCACAGTTGAGCTGTACAGTGTGGGGATCAAATCCAATTGAAAATACTTAATTTATCCTAAAAGAAAATTAAGTATTTTGAATAATAAAGTATTCAAGAATCAAATACTTGTTTTGGATGGATATGAAGGATCTCTTGTAACAGTCAGTCTTGCAACAGATCTGAAGAGGCCTCTGACTGAAGATGGTTTCTGTGCATTTCTACATACTTCTGCATCCTTGACCTTGTTTATGTTCTTTTTTTAAAAAATTCTATCTAAACTCCTTTGTTATGGGTTTATTTACATATTTTTTCCCCCCCGTTTGCAGCCAGAGTCTTCGGCAGCCTCTTCGCTTCACGGTCACCAACAACGAGGGGAAGAAGAAGATGAGGGCGACCTGAACAAAGCTTTGGGCGTTCAACGCTTCCAGCACATTCTCAGCCCTGCAGCCTCTGTACCAGACGAGCTGCTTCACTCCTACCATGAGGAGGACATCGAATGTAAGAACAAAGAGCGTTCAGTTTGCCTCTGTTTATTCTGTCAAACATTAAAACTGTTAAATATTGCTCCCCAAGTAATAATTGTTCCCTGGTAAAGTTTTCTAAAACATATGAAAGAAAACAAATACTATGAAGAAACAATTCAGTTCTTTTTATCGCTAAAAATGCAACATGATTCAAAAATCACTTTTAGTCTCAACTTTGAAGTATTGAAACTTTTCTTTTGAAGGGTAAAAATACGGATGAGAAATGAAACGGTTCACATTAAAACTCTTAAAATGGGGCATTTTCTGTTGCACTTTTTCAGTCTAAAGTATGAAGACTTTTATTTAAGTCTGTAAGATGCCATCTTTATGCCAGTTGGTGAAAGTGACAACTCTCATTTCTGCGTACAGTAGTGGTTCTGTGTGGTCAGATTTGCTCTTTTTTTGACTATTTCACCTTCACTTCTTGTTTGTGTGGTGTTTTTTTTTTGTTGTTGTTCTTGCGCAGACCACCGCCACTACTCTCGTCACATCCACCGACCTCTGTCCAAACTGCCGACCGAGGGACGAAGGAAGAAAAGCGGCAAGAAAAGGAAAAAGGACAAGGATAATAAAAGCAGCCGTGCGCCCTCTAGTGGCCCAATAGAGGAAGGGGAGGATGAAGAGGAAGAGGAAGAAGAGAGCATAGAGGCCAATTCTGTTTTATCGGAGTCTGAGAAACCCAGAGATGTAGAGGTACTGCTCACATTATTTATTCACAAGATATTTATTACAAATATATTTTATTACAACCTTATTATATTTACCTGAACCTTTTTTAAGCAGGTGAGCATGAAGTAGCATTGTTGCAGAAATCTTCAAGAAAATGAAAATAGTTTACACAAAACCAAAGGATTTGTACAACGGAGTATTAAAGCCATACTAGGAAAACAAAAATAAAAGTATGCAGTCACAGAACTGCAAGACTAAAGCTGAGATAATATAAGAATAAGGTTATAACATTTTGAGAATAAAATAAATATGACAATAAAGTCATAATACTAAAATAGTTGCAATACTGCGACTTATTCTTGTAATATGACTATTCTTGTAATTTTTTTTCTTAGTGAGGGCCTAATAATTTGTTGTACTAATTAAATATTATGAATCATAACTTTGTTTTCTGACTTAATTGCTTATTTTATATTATACAACAATATAAAATAACATAAAATATGTTTGCTTATTGATCGTATTTAGTACTATTTTTATTTTAGTTTTTTTTTTATTACAGCACTTTGTTTTTTCTTTTATGTGCTTTATAAACTATGGTGAAGATGATAAAATTTAATTTAAGGGAAAAATAATTCAAAACTGATTCAGTTTATACTTGAGTCATTCAGATTAGACTTTAAATGGGATTTTTAAAAATATTATTTTATATTTCTTCAATTTTAAATCAATATTAAGATGATTTAAAATCTTCTTAAAGCTAAACCAAATAGAGTAGACGCCCCTAAAGCGAAGCCTGCTTTGTTAAATAAATAAATAAATAAATTTTAAAAATTGCAAATAAAATGTATGCCTTTTTTTTCCTCTAGTTTTTCTTGTCGGATGAAGACCAAATGTCGAGATGTGGCAACTCGACCCGAGACCTGAACATTTTTCCCCAGTCTCCTGTGAGAGCAGAAGCCAAAGATGCATTCATCTTCGAGTGAGTGTCATTTTATTCCCTAAATAAAAGACAAACTGTTATGGTCCATAAATAAAAACATTTCTCAGAGGATCTGCAATCTAAGGGGAAAAAAAAGTCAGAACTAAATAAATGGAACGCCTTACAGGTCTGTGTAAAGAAACATTAAAGAGCAGATCAATTTTTACAACAAATCAACAACATAATATGATAGACACACAATATCAATAGATAATACAATCGACAGAATTTAATAATTTCACTCGACTCTGATCCAGAACTGCACCCATCTGGAAAGATTGCTGCTGGTGGAATCAACTCACTCACTCACTCTTTGGTTACCTAGCAACAGCTAACTCACTCATTCTATGGTTACCTAGCAACAACCTGTTTAGTAACATGCGCAGCAGCAGTTTTCAGGTTCCGCCAGAGTTTTTGTTGTTTTGTTTGACATGTCTGAGAATAATACAAGCAAAATCTTGAAGAGTGATTTTATGAAATCTGTAAAAGATGCAAAAAAGCTGAAATAAACAGAAGTAGTTAAAAGATATGTCTACATTTTAGAGTATGAATGGTGTTTCTAGCTTAAATTATGTGGAAGTATTTAGCTGTGAAAGAGCACCGAATTTTTCAGAAATTATGGGATGTTCCATTCACTACAATGGTTACAAAAAGTTTAATATTTCATAAACCGCAGGAGATGTCAATACCAAAAGACACAACCGTAATGTTCTGATTGAGTAGAATTTGGTAAAAGTTAAACAGCTGAAATGGCACAAAGTATGCAGAAGTAGAAGAACTCAAGAGTTTAATGAATAAAATAAACAAATAATCACCTGGTGAAATGTTCCAGCAGAGATCTCTCAGGTTATTGTGCACCTTGGACTCTGAGGTACTCGCTGTACGTTACCATGACTCAGGCATGCAGTGGGCCTGCTGGGCATCATCTGATGGACCAGGACAATCCTGCTCTCATTGGCCCATAAATCACCTGTCTCTACAGTCGACTCCGCCTCATGACACAGACTTTTTCCACTTGACGAGGTTTTATTCTCAGCCTGGATTACGTTGCATAAAGTTTTCCTCCATTTGGCTGCAGAGCAACCTACGCTAAGATTTAGTTTGATTTTATTAAATATGCATACTTTAGTCTTGCTGAAGTAACTTCCAGGCAGTGAGTTAGTGAGCATGTTTATGTATTTGTAAAATATCTTTAGAAAAATATCTCAAATTTCCACGTTTTCTCCCCCTTCCTGCAGTAAACCCGACTCGCCCAGCTCCCCGAGCCCCACTTCCCGCTCGGCTTCGCCAGAAAACCCTCCTCTGCCTCGGGTCTCCTCCGCCAGCCGCAGCTACGACCTGCAGGATCGCCGACGGACGGGCAACATGACGGGCGCCGAGCAAGCCAAGTACCAGCGCATCCCCACGGACGAGAGCGAAGCTCTGACGCTGGCCTCCGCCGACCTGGACGGCATCAAGAGTGAGTAATCACGCAATTAGTTGAAGGGCAGAATTTTATTTACGATTGGGAAGGTTGAGCAACGAGAAAAGATTTGGTAACACTTTATCTGAAGGGGTATGCATAAGACTCGCATGATACCTGTAATACATGTGAAGGAGTCTTTATGAATGTTTCACCAAGTGTCATTTGGTAAATAATGCAAATTTTAATGCAATTTTGCTTTAAAGATGTCCATTAAGAGTCAACTTTGCATTAAGGGTGTCATTATTTATTGAATGACACTTCATAACAGTTATAAATATAAATTTTTATGTTTGACAAAACAATGCCATGTCAATCTTATGCACACTCCTTCAAGTAAAGTATTACCAAATTTTTTTTTAATAGATTAAACAGATTTTTTTGTGTTTTGTGCCATTTAAAAAAAAAAAGTCTTACCTCAAGTCAAGTCAAAGTTTATTTACATGAAATATTTACAACAGCCTCAGCGACCAAAGTGCTTCACAACATCACAGATCAATGATAGAACAACAAATAAAACTTGGTTTGATAAAAAAAAAAAAAGGCAATTATAAAATTTCATATAATAATATGAATGAAAAACCAAACATACTTAATGTCAGCTACAATTTTCAAACAAAAGGGTAAAATAAGTGAGGTAATAAGATCTCCCCACTTTTTTATTTTTGTCTATTGGTGTTGAAGGCCTAATAATATAATTTTACTATAATTTCATTTGCACTTCAAAATTTCAATCTGCTACCAAACCTTTCCGATGAGGGTGAAATAAGATAGATTATGTTTGAAATGTCTATAGCAAATATGCTGGTATTTTAATTTTTGTTTTAACATGTCATTTTCAATGTGGTTTAATGTCGTATTAAGGAATTATTGACCTATGCTTTGCTGAAATGTTATAAGTTTTTGTCTTATTTCAAACATTTACAATGGAAATTAATCGAAAAAATACTTGGTAAGATTTTGTTTTTGTGTAATGAAAGGCGATTTATGCTAAAACATTATGAATATTTGATTAATTGAAATATTAAAATGAAAGTTATCCTTTTTATTGTGGATTAATTACACTGACACATGTTGGTACGTCTTGATCCTGCAGGAAACTCCTGCGTTCTCGTGCTTCTGTATCTTCTGACCGGTATTTGTGTGTCATGGTGCGAGCTTTTTAATACCCGGGACTTCATTTGTCAGAGTGTTTAAATCAGTGCCAGCTCGTTGTCTTTGATGCACCTTCATTCCTCCATCAGTGGTGTAATCAAATCCTGGCTTAGGAGATCCTCAGATTCCTCCAGAACCGCAGAGGAGAAACCTCCTTCTGTTCGCTGCGGCGTGGGCCCCTCCATATCGGCCCCTAGCCCAGCCAGCGCCGCCATCGAGGGGCCGAGGTGATTTACGTCAAGAAGCCGACCCCTCAGCGCAGAGCAGCGACTAATTAGAAACAGGCCTTCGTTATTAAATTAGGCGTTCCTGCTGTCAGCTGAGGCCCTCAGGATTAAAGCCTGATCCAACATGGTGGCTAAATGGGAAACCTGGACCTCAGCTTCTGACCTCTGAGTGAAACACGCTAAGTCGACGTGAAGGCCAAAATAAGTGCGGGTTTGATAATTAGTTCTTTTTGTGGCTTTGAGATGACGAGCCGAGCGTGCAAACCGCTTCGTTAGACGTTCTTCATCATGTCTTCTTTTATCCGCTCCCATAAATCATCCTGGGAAAGAGTCTTTGTCTCTGGCTGCTGCTCAACAACAGGAATTACTTCTGTTCAACTCCAGCAAATTAACACCTCTTCTCCTTGATGCTTTCTGATGTTGGGGGTGGAGGGAATCTGGAAACTTTTTTTTTTACTTTGATGCAACCTGCAGACATCATGGAGTGACTTCTGGATAAAACCTGAATCTTGTAGAGGAGGGTTTGGTGCAAACAAGGCAGAAATTAAAGTATTTTTATGTCTCTATTTAGGACTGTTTGATACTTATGAGTCTACACTTTGATGTTGAACATTGAAAGCTTTTCTGTTACAAGTTCACATATCTGTAAGTGAATTTTGTTAAAATGTTGCTGCAAGAGTTTTTTTTCTTTTTCTTTTTTGCCTCATTGATTCCCAAGGAAGTGCATTTTACAAAACATCCTGTCTCAATATCATAATGCCAGTTTCTCAAGAAGAAAAGATGAGTAGGCCTGTGCATCATAAAAATAATAATAAAAAAACAATTACCACTTTGTTTTTCAGGAAAAGATTACAATGTTTGAAATGCAAAGTAGAATAATTTAAACGAAAATAGAAATTAAACAGTAAGAAGTGCAAGAAATGAAAATGAACAAACTGAAACTGACTTTTGTCTCAATTTTCTTATTTTTTTATTTCTCCAGAATTTTTCTCAATATTTTTCTCAGAAATTTATCTAATTTTCTTTATTCTTTTCTCAATTGTTTCTTTTTTTCAGAATTCTGGGAATTTTTTTCCCCTCAGATTTCTGACTTTTGATATCGGAAGATTAGAGTAAGAATTCTGAAAAAAGTAATTTTATTTTTTTTCGTCTAGTGTCCCTAACCCTCTTCCACAATAATAACACAGTTCATTGGGTCCATAATAAGGAACCAAACTCAAATCATCAGGTTTGGTTTCTCAAAATAAAATTGAATCTTTTGAATCTTGTACAATCTAGTCAACTTTGCCACCATAAACCGTTTGAGAGAGGCCGTTTTTTCCTCCCATTTTCTTACACTTTAAATGTTATCTCCATCCAGTCATCTCAGGTTAATTTGTCCAGCGATAACCATTTTCTTGTAATGCTCGTTTGCAACCATCTTTTCTTTTATTGTTTGCTACAACTGGAATGAATCGGCCATAATTGTGAGCAGGTCTGCTGTTTGAGTTCAGAACGGTTTCTATTTGCTGTTTTTGTCCAAGTTATCCAATGCAACTGTCCTTTCTCTGCTTTTCAATGCCTGGTGTGCTGCCAGCATGGGTAACTCTACTCCCTACTGAGGGACTGTAGAAACAAAAAGGCCAGGAGGCCTTTGACCAGGTGGGCAGAGATTTGATTTAAAGGTGCAAGGCTGCAGCAACCAGCGAGGATGCTCAGGGAATCATGTATTCTGCTTTTTAGTGAAAATATTGTAAAAACTATCAGGTTTTTTAGACTCTAGTCAAAGTTTTTGTCATTTTGTTTCCCCAGGTCATCGATTTGAGGATGTTCCCGGCGTGCGCAGACACCTGGTCAGGAAGAGCACCAAGGGACAGATGGTGCACATCGGCAAAGACCACAAAGAGCCGACGACTCGCAGCAAAAAGCAGGACCGCACCCCACACGAGGTGAGACTTTTCACTGGACCGTTCTGGTCCTTTAATGGAGCCGGAGACGTTTTCCCAAAGCTGGAGAAATATTTTCCTCATTTTCAGCCTCAACATTCCCAAATACTGTAACATCCATCACTTTTAATCAACATTAGGAACTTTTTAAAAACATTTGCTTTGAAATTGCTACACCGAAACTAAAATTTGTTTAGATATGTTCTTTTTGTTAAATCCTGCCCAGGGTTGTTGGGGCAAGATTTTATTTTTTGTGTAATTTTTCTAATTTCACTACAAAAATATTTTAGTATAAACAACAAATCTTTTGGGAAATTAGTGTTTTTATTTAATAAAGATGGAGTAGAGGGGATTATTACTCAATTCAATACAGTATATTTAATCATAATCCCAAAGGACAATTAAATTTAAAATTTACTTCAGATTTGTTTAGACTGCTGCTGCGTCACTTACTCCATAAATTGTTGCTAAGTAACCAAAGAACGGTTACCTAGCAGCTTAGTCAGAGTGAGTGAGTTGATTCCACCAGCCTAAGCAGCTAAAGCCTTTCCTCTGCTTCTAGATCAGAGTTCAGTGAAATTATTGAATATTCTATCAAACGTTTCTGCTATCTGTTGATATTGATCATGTGTCATTATCCCACCTGATGATTGAAAATAAATCCAATAATGAAGGAAAAATCTAAAGTGAATCACTCTGTTGATGGCTAGTTTCTTCTTTTTCTTCAGTCATTTCTCTGAAAACAATCTGAATTTGTTTTCTATTCTTGCTAACTCACTTCCTGGATATATCCTGTATGCGAAACAGTTAGAAAAGCATCTATAAAGTTATCTGGAAAGTGGAAGGAAAGTTAACATTTACTCCTGAATATGGAAAATTTAGCTTTAAAACATGTTTTAATGTTCAAAATGGTTTGAAATGGCTTACAAATTGTAAATACCGTTTTTCCCCGCCTCTCCGTCTTGGGTTTTGTTCTGCTCGGCCTCTTTTGTAGAAGCGACAGGGAGATGATTAAAAATGAATGAATGAGTTCTTTCCTTTCACGCGCCGAGACGGGAGAGAAGCTCAGAGTAACCAGACACTGGGAGAAAAAAAAAACACGAGGGAATCTGTTTTATTAATACGGACACGCATTCTCTTACATGCTCCTGTGAGGTGTGTGTGATGAGATTCAGGCGTCTTTAAAAGCGTGGCTCTGCAGGGTCGGCTCACTGTTTGAGTCCTCTCCTGCAGCTCGTACCGGTAGTTCTGTACCGCTCCGCCTCGCGGCCCGACGGCATCCTGCTGAACGTGGACTCCGGTCAAATGGCCCGGTACCAGAAGGTGAGGCTGGGTGACCGGCCAGAGTTGGCGTTGACCTGTGTGAGCGTGGTTTGACAGGCATGCAGCGGCTGCAGCGGAGCTGGGGGGGGGGGGGGGGGGGGGTTCTGGTGGGGGATTATTCTGGACTAATACTGACCAGCATGGTGTTCATTTAACCTCCTAACAACCAACGAAGAAAGAGCGGAAACTGACTTTTTACGGGTTTTCCTTACATGTTGGAGCTTTGTTTTTAAAATATCAGCTTCCACTATGGCTGGGGTGATATGACTTAAAAATAAAATTGTTTTTGATATTTTTTCTATTCTAAAAAAAGATATTAGAAATGACAATGTTTTCAAAAAGTGGCTGTTTTTCAATCAGTGTTAGGGTCAGGCTGTTTATTTATGGGATATATAATCATATTTACAGGATAAATACACAATCATGTCAGGAAAACTTTATTAAAAATGACAAGAAATCTAATTTTCAATAAGAAAAAACTTTGTTGTAGCGCAGTTTGTGTGATTCTTTCTTTGAAAATATCATGCAAATAAAGTCTTTCAAAGACTAAAAAATGAGTTAAAAAGTGTTTTTCTTAAGTTAAACTTATACTAATGTATAAATTCACAAAATCCTCATTTTATTTTTCTTGTTGAAGTTTTTATAAAAATACGACTTTATTCCTTTTACAAAAATTACAACTTTATTCTGGATATATTATGACTTCATTGTTATAATTTTTTTTTTAATCATAGCCTGGCCCAATAATTCATCTGTGAGTTTACCTGAATTCAAAGTCCTAATAAATTGAAGCTGTAAAACAAGATGGCGGCTTTGGACATCACTAAACTAGGTAAACTCGAAGAATGCATTGGTGGGGAAAAAACCACCCTGTTTACAAAACTGATTAAATTTATTTATCCATCAGCCATATCTTCCACCTCAGGAAACTTCACAAGTTGATTAAATTGATTAAGAGCACCTGATAAAATGTTTTAAGTCATTAGATACATTTCAGCGCCCCACAAAAATGGCTAAAAATCACGATTTGCGGTTTTACTTTTTTACTCATGTTGAGTATGAAGTTAAAAAATAGGAGTAATTGTCTAAGTTGCTCGCTTGGTTTCCTTCTAAGTGTCCTCTCTGCTGGTTGGTTTCTTCAGCAGAAGCTTGTTAACCTCTAAACCCAAATATGGATAATTTTCTCTTGACTGAACGTTTGGCACATGTTTGGTTTTGTTTGGTAATTTTTGTCATTAATCCAGGGCTTTTATTGGTTTATTTGAACTTGTGTTGCAGCGACACAGAAGTTACATGTTTCTGAAAAATAATTGGTGTGCCGGTTTGAATTTATTCGAAAATATTTCCAACATCAGTTTGTGAAAAGCTCAATCCTTTCTGGTTGACATTGTAGGACTGATCTGTTCCCTTTTTTCTACAATTAATAATTGGATAGCAAAAGGTGCTTAAAAGACTTTTTAAAATCAAATTTAAACCAGGTAAAGCTAAAACTGCCACTTGAGAAGTTCTAGTTATAACATGTTTTTTATTTTTTTATCTTAAATGCCAAATGCATGCATTTTTTTGTACAGTTTTAACATAATTACTGCTTTGAGTACGTTGTTGTTTAAGTAAATGGACATTTTTAGAATCTATACTCCAGTTATTGACTAATCGATTCATTGTGATTAATCTCAAATTTTCAGTTAGCCAAGACCTTGTTGATGGCTACAAAACAAGTGAAAAGTCTCTGCAACCTGCTAAATAAACATGTATACATTTGGAGCTGTATTTTCAATTCTGACCCGGAAATCCAAAAATTAAAAGTTCAAATAATCACAAGCCCAATCAAATCTATGGCAACCATGCTGGGAGTGAATGTCTGCCTGGCTGTTTAACATGACTTCGCCTCCAGGTGTTTGTGGAGCTGAACGAGCTGACGATGGACAAGAACCAGGAGATGCAGTGGAAGGAGACGGCTCGTTGGATCAAGTTTGAGGAGGACGTCGAGGAGGAAACGGACCGTTGGGGGAAACCGCACGTCGCGTCGCTGTCTTTTCGCAGTCTGCTGGAGCTCAGACGGACCATCTCCCACGGTAAAACCACGACAAAGTTCACTGATTTCCTTGGAAATATTTTAATTTCACCAAGTTGTTTTCAATGTTTGGAAAGTGCTTTAGTACCAAACACTTTCAAGGACTTTATGAAAAAATCAAACTGTGCATAAAGTTTTGTAATAAATCTAACAGTTGAAAAGCCTAAATTTGGAAACTGTTTTTAAACGAGATATTACAGATAAAAACAAATTTCTTCTCACTGTTTGTGTCTTTTTATCTGAAGTTAAATCAGACTAATTTTTTCTTATTAGATCAAACTTTTTTTCCTCACTGTCTGAATCCAAATCAGACCCAATTTCTATCGTTTCAGATCAGTTCCAATAATTTATATTTGATAAATACCAGAAAACTTGGTGAGAAGATTTGTTTTTAGATTTTTTAAAACCTTTTCAGACCAGTCAGGTTTATAGAGTGTGTGAGAGAGACATTTTGGAAAATAACATTATATTGTAGTTTACCTTTCCCTGCAATGCTATCACAAAAATAATAAATTATATTATATAATCGTGAATTGAAACAGTCTTCTGTAGTTTCACCAAAGTGGCGCTGGAAAAGTTTGAAAACCTAAACATTTAGATTGAGATTTGTGTAATCTAATATTTGATTCAAAGTCTAAATTTGGAATATCTTGTTTCAACTCTAAATATTAGACACATTTTTCTCTCACTATCTGAATTTAAATCAGACTAAACTATTCTTGTTTTAGAATGGTTAGAATTGCCAAAATATTTTTTTTGCTAAATACCAGAAAACTTAGAGAATTTTTTTTTTTTTTTAAGAAATTGTTCTGTAACTTCAGGCATATAAAGGAAAAAAAATCATCTCCAAACTGTGGTGCTGGAAAAGTTTGAAAACTTCACCTTGAAAGTGCTTTAATTTTTCTGTAGCGAATGCTGCTTACCTGACAGGAGTGAAACGTGTTCTGTTCGTGTTTACAGGTGCGGTGCTGCTGGATTTGGACCAGAAGACTCTGCCAGGTATCGCCCACCAGGTGGTGGAGCAGATGATCATTTCTGACCAGATCAAAGCAGAGGACAGATCCAACGTCCTGCGAGCTCTGCTGCTTAAACACAGGTAGAAAGATAAAATAAACCTCTGATTTTATCACAGATTACTGACAATACTCACTTTGTTCCCCCTTTAAAAGTACTAATCTAATCAGTAGTATCAGATATTACTAACTAAATTTAACTTTTACAGCAAATTCTCAATTTTAGGAAGAAGCAGCCTTTACTTTTTGTTCATTTATTCATTTGATCATTGACCTCTTTGATCATTCCTCTTAAAACCAGACTTCTACATCCTCTTAAGCTCTTTTCTTTACAGCTCCTTTTTTCTGGAGTGGGAGTAGGTCTGCCACAATAACGAATTTTGCTGGACGATAAGATGCCCCAGAAGTTATTGCGATAAACAATAATTTCTTATGACACTGTTTTGGTAATAAGACCAACATTTAACACTGTAACAGGGAGACATTTTAAATATCCAAAACAAATAAACAAAATGACAGAAACAACAAATAAAACTAGTTATGAAGTCTCTAAACAAAACTGTCCTTCAAAAAAGGGATAGTTGAGACTAAAGCACCAAACTGAAGACTTATCTAGTATTTGGTAGAAGGAGAAAAATAATAAATCATGCAAATGAAAATTATTGAGCTTATTGCCTAAGTGGAAGCCACAAAACTATTCCGGTGGTTTCAAATGGCCCTAAAGATGCAAAGTTATCGATACTCGTATGTTAAATCTGCTGTTTCTTCTGTCCTTAAAGTTTTTTTTTTCCCTCTCTGCTGCTTCCTGCTAGTAGATGGCTTCATGCTTGGTCTCTGCCCCTCTTCCTCTTGCTCAACCTCTCTCTCCCTTTTGCTGCCCCCCAAAGTCACCCGAGCGATGAAAAGGAGCACGTTAGCCATTTCCCCAGAAACATCTCAGCAGCCAGCCTCGGCAGCCTTTTACCATACCACCACACCGCCAACCACAACCATCAGCTGGAGCCGTCTGTGACCGACCCGCTCATGGGAACCGTCAACTCCACGGTGGACAATGACGCTCGCATCGACATAGACAGGAACGAGCCACAGGTACGTCTGGGTTCCCCCTGGCTGGTAGAGGCTCTCGCTCACACTTCATCGTCTGTGTTGCGTTTTCAGCAGAAGGAGCCATGTCTGGGGCCAGGCATGCATCGGTCCAAGTCCAAACACGAGCTGAAGTTGCTGGAGAAGATTCCGGAAAATGCTGAGGCCACCGTGGTGCTTGTGGGTAAGTTATTCATATCCAAAACCAAAATAATTATTATGTGTTCTGGTTCCACCTTAAGCAGGTTAGGATAGGTCTATGTCCAAAAATATATATTTATATTTTGTCAAAATTATTCTTGGATAAGAGATTTCAGTCTGCTCAGTTCTGATATTTTGAGTTCCTTTCAGATTGCGCTGTATCAGGGCCTCCTTTTAAACTTAAATCCAAATAAGCTGCTGCTGGCCAAGACCCCCAACTCAACGTTTGAAGTCACATGAAAGTGACTACGAACAGATGCACTATAATACAACCGTACAACTTTGAAAAGCAGCTAGGTTAGTCAACAACAAAACTCTTGCCTTTTCCAGCAACCAATGATACAGCGCATACAGCAGTAAAACCAGCTGACCAAACGTGCTGGAACTCTGTTTGTGTTGCTTGGTAACGGTGCAGTGACTGCTGATTTGTAGCATTACATTCTGGAGGTTTTTGAAACGGCTCATTTCCTAGACGGCAAAAAACGTTAACTTATTTCCAGAAAATGTCAGTTTCCTTTTTTTTTTTTTAAGTTCTTGGGCTGTTTATAGAAGGAGCTGAGACCCAAATGGAAGCAAAAAAAACCATCCGCTTTAATACTCTGACTTTTGTTGTATTTTTCCAGGTTGCGTCGACTTCCTGGAGCAGCCCACCATGGCGTTTGTGAGGCTCCAAGAGGCGGTGGAACTGGAGTCCGTTCTGGAAGTTCCTGTGCCCGTCAGATTCCTCTTCGTTCTGCTTGGACCTCCAACCACCAGCATGGACTACCATCAGATTGGACGCTCAATCTCCACCCTCATGTCTGACAAGGTGAGCAGAAAAATAAATGGATGCTGTTGACTGGGGCTTGGCTTCTTGTGCCAGATCTCAATTTAATTGATTTTGCTTGTTCTCTTTCTAAAGAAATTACAGGAAATATTTTCAAAAAGGGCCATTTGTTTTAGTCATCCCTGCTCTGAGTTGCATGAGGAAGAATTAGAACCAGGCTACAAGAATTTTTGTTTAATTACCAGAAAGTTGTCGTCATATTACCAGAAACATCTCCAATTAAGAAAAAAAAGTTTTAATGAGGGGAAAAAAGCTTAGTTATCAGGATCTGACTTAATAAGCTCAATTTGTGTTGATCTTTCTTTGAAATAGTCCTAATGATTTGATGCTGATGTGTTAAAAGATTAACTTTCTATTTAATATAATGGTCACAAAAGTTTTCAAACAATTACTGCTTTATTCTGGTATTGTTGCTACTTTATTCTGGTGTTATTGCATGATTTTTATATTCAGTCATAAAACTTACCTGAATATAAAGTCCAACTAAATAGAAGCTGTAAAACTCGCTCACATATGCCACAAGATGGCGGCCTTGGTTGGGCGTGCTGAAAACCCAAGGAGTGCATTGGTGAAGCAAAACCCTAAATAACACATGTTGAGTTGATTTTTGTGCATTTTTCTTTTGTCCTCAGCAATTTCATGAGGCAGCTTACCTGGCGGACGACAGGCAGGACCTGCTGAATGCCATCAACAACTTCTTGGACTGCAGTATCGTTCTGCCGCCATCGGAGATGGGAGACGACGAGTTGCTTCGCTCTGTTGCTCGCTTCCAGCGAGAAATGCTCCGTAAGAGGGAAGAACAAGAGCAGGTCAAACTGCTGGCTAAAGAGCCGAAAAGCTTCGAGGAGAAAGGTAAGCTCTACAATCAAGGGGAAACATAATTTTATCATGTTGCTGTTACGGTCTTCCTCAAACTGTGGTCCTCAGCCGTCCTCTAGTGGTCTGCAAGGTACTGCATGTAAATGACCGTTTATTGCCGTGAGGGTTAATTTCAGGTATATTAAAATGTGTTATTCAAGATAAGTGGTCCTGATCAGCCTGAAAAAGTGAGAAAAACTGCTTTATAATGTCTTTTCTTACCCAGAGGCCCTCCTCAAACCTTCAAAACAGTCAGACGACCCCTTGAAGCGCACAAACCGCCCCTTCGGAGGCCTTATAAGAGACATTCAGCGTCGATACCCAAAGTACATCAGCGACTTCAGCGACGCCTTGAACAGCCAGTGCATGGCGGCGGTCATCTTCATCTACTTTGCTGCTCTCTCTCCAGCTATCACATTTGGAGGTTTACTAGGTATGGATGTGTCTCCTCATTTCAAAATGTCAGGGTTTTGTAATGTTGGAAATGAGGATATAATAAATCGTTTCCAAAGCTTTTCCACCCTTTACATTAGAGTTAGAATTAAGCTTAAATCATCTGACCTGGTGTCTAATTAAATGCAATTAAAGACTCTTAGACAAAGTAAACCCAACACACCACTGCTTTTGTTTTTGACCATTGTTTGAGTTAAGCTATTCAGTTTGACTTGCCTTCACAGGTCTACTCAGTGTTGAGTCTTTTTACTGTTTGCTGCTCTCCACAAGCTGACCCATGTCTTGTTGCCGTCAACTACCAGTTTAAAAAACTTAGGCTTAATACTGGATCTTCTCATGTTTTTAGCCTTAGCTTAACATTGTTTCCATTTTGTTGCTTGTTGTTCTAAATATGTGCAAATTAGAGATTTCCAAATCAGAATGCAACTTGCAAAATAACTCTTTAAGATTCAACCTTTCAAGAGAGTTTTGGTTAAAATTTATTTCCACTTATTTACATTACACTTTTCTTCTAAACAGGTGTATTTTCTTTTGTTTTTGAGGTAAATTGCATAGAATAAAGCTACATTAGAGTTGGACAATGTTTGCCATCAGTTTTGCCCACTAAACTCTGGTCTCTTAAGAAGGATTTTCAGATCTCATCCTGTTCATGTTTCCGTACTGAGGAGCTCTGTGTGTGTTTATTTGAAGGTGAGAAGACAGACGGACTGATTGGGGTTTCTGAGCTGATCATCTCGACAGCGGTCCAGGGCATCCTGTTCTGCTTACTCGGAGCTCAGCCGTTGCTAGTTGTTGGTTTTTCTGGACCCATTCTGGTCTTTGAGGAAGCCTTTTATAGTGTAAGTTTTAGTGGTGGACCTGATTAAGTTTGATTTGCATCATTAAACTGCACACAGTAACGGCATTTTAATAAAAACGACATGTAAAATTGAAAGGCACAAGGAATCATCCCTGAGGTACACCCCAAATGAGCAGAATAAATGATGATACTGTTCAAATGTGACAGAAAATAGATGATGCGAGATGTTTTAAAACTGTCAAAGGCAGTGGAGAAGTGGAAAGAGTTCTTATGCTGCCAGTCTCAGGTCATTAATCTCTTTTAAAATGCCGTTTCTGCTCTAAATTGCTCCTAAATTATAGCAACTGGGCTGCAGTTGCCTACACAAAATTATTTACTTTAAGCTTAAATAATTCTAGCTTAATTTCCACGACTTGCATTGACATGAACGCTGGTCGGTCCACATTTCTCACTGTTCTGTGTCTCCACAGTTCTGCAAAGCAAACAGCATGGAGTACCTGACGGGCCGCGTCTGGATCGGCTTCTGGCTCATCGTCATCGTGATCTTCACGGTGGCCTTCGAAGGCAGCTTCCTGGTGCGCTTCGTCTCCCGCTTCACCCAGGAAATCTTCTCCTTCCTCATCTCCCTCATCTTCATCTGCGAGACCTTCATCAAGCTGGGGAGGGTACGCATGAGAGAGAGAAGTTTTTGTTTGCGTAACGGACGTTAAGCCGAAGTGACTAATCTTTGGACGGCGTTCAAAACATGGGGTCAAAATGAGTGTTTTCCTAACGAGATCTCCTGAAATCTGTTATGATGGATTTACTTTGAAAGATTAATGGGCTGAAGGTTTATTATTATTATTATTGTTAATAATTATTGTTATTATCCAGATTGAGGACGGTGCAGTTATTTTAGGTTGGTGTTTAATGCAAGACTTTTGCATTCAGATATTCAAGGAGCACCCGCTGAAACGCTGCTCAATCAACAGCACCACAGAAGAAGAAGAAAAAGTTGTAGAAGGAAACATCATGATGAGGGAGCACAACGACACTCACATCTTCACGGTTACCGGGGAGCCCAACACGGCGCTGCTTTCTCTGGTTCTCATGGCCGGAACGTTCTTCATTGCTTTTTACCTGCGGAAGTTCAAGAACAGCGCTTTTTTCCCCGGGAGTGTGAGACTTTATGATTTATATGATGAAAAGTATTCAGCATCACTGGAAATGTTTTTCTGTCAAATGGGCTGAAATTGTCAGTATAAATGCACTCGAGACTCAATCAAATATGCTTTAAAAAAACCTTAAAAATGACATAAAATCTTGATATTTTACCTACTCAACTTGAGTAGTAGTTCAGCTTTTTTTAATTTTTCCTCATTAAAACAAAGAGCTCAAGTTTGCAACATTGTTTGGGCTTTATTGAAGAACGTAGAAACGATTCAAGTCGGCACGCCGCAATAGAAACACGATCTGGTCGCTCTCTTTTTGAAAATGTTTTGCTGTATTGTGCAAAGTTTAATAAATACTTTCAAAGCAGATTTGAAAAAAGCAGCGTCGGGACTGCAAATGATCTGTGAGCCACACTTTGGGCACCTCTGCAATAGGAGGTCAATATCTTCAACTATTTAAACTAAAGCTAAGATGATTTTAGAGCTTTATTAGCTTATTTGAACTATTATTCTCAGTTGAAGACCGTATGAACATGCCATTTTTAAAAGAAAAACAGGAAATACAGAAAATGTTAGTTATTGATCCTAATCTTAGTGGAAAAGTTGCAAAATTTGCATTAATGGTTGTGATCACAACTTCCTGGAGGAAATGAATATTTAGCGACATCTTGTGATTGGTTGTGTCCACCTCTTCGTTTCCAACCAGTTTGCGTTTTATTTTCTAGTGTCGCAGGATTATTGGAGACTTCGGAGTCCCCATTGCGATCCTGATCATGGTTCTGATGGATTACAGCATAGAAGACACTTATACTCAGGTTGGTTTCAGTGGTGTGGTTTCCCTCTAAGCCGCCTGTCCAAATGCTGCTGAGTGTCGTCTCTGTCCTCTGTCCAGAAACTGAGCGTCCCCAGCGGTTTCTCTGTGACGAGTCCCAACAAGCGAGGCTGGATCATCAATCCTCTGGGCTCGGATGGACAGTTTCCCGTCTGGATGATGTTCGCCTGCTGTCTTCCCGCGCTGCTGGTTTTCATTCTGATCTTTATGGAGACGCAGATCACAACGTGAGTAGAACCGTAGGTGCCATTTTGATTTGATCCTCGATGGTCAAGCAGCGAATAAACAGATGGGAAGCTGAGAAACCTCTGACCCAAGAGTGGAAATATAGGAGCATGAATTTTTCTTTCTGTCCTTCATTCCTCCTTTCCTTAAGTCTTTCCATCTTTCATTTTCTGTGTCCTTATTCACTTCATCTGTCCTTCATCTTCATCTTTCCTCTTTTACTCTTCCCTGCTTTTTATTCTTTCTTTCTTCTATTTATCCTTCCATTCCTTGCTTCCGCCATTGTTCCCTTGCTTGCTCTTTATCCTTCCTTTGATCCTTTTTATGCTTTTATATTCCTTCCCTTTTATCCTTGTGTCCTTCTTTCCTTTTTTATTCTTCCTTGCATCCCTCCTTTTTCTCTTGGTTCTTCCCTTAACCTCTTTTACCCTTTCTTTGTCCCTTGCTTCTTTATCCATCCTTCCTTGATTGCTTGCTGCTTTTTATCCTTTTTTTTACTTCCTCTTTCCTTACTTTCTTCCTTGTTGCTTTTTTCATCTTTCCTTCCTTGCTTTCTCTCATTCTCTTGCTTGCTTGTTTTAATCCTCCCTTCCTTCCTCAGCTGTATTAGATGTATCGTAAGCATCTGTTTCTGTTCATTTTGCAGCTTCAGGTTTGCGTGTCTGCATCAGGATTTGATTTTCTAGAAAAACTATCCTCCTTTTCTCTCCTTCAGGCTCATCGTCAGTAAGAAGGAGCGGATGCTGCTGAAGGGTTCTGGTTTCCACCTGGACCTGCTGCTCATCGTGGTCCTTGGCGGCAGCTCGGCTCTCTTCGGCCTGCCGTGGATGGCCGCCGCCACCGTTCGCTCCGTGACCCATGTCAATGCCCTGACGGTCATGAGCACAGCCGTCGCCCCTGGAGACAAGCCTCGCATCCAGGAGGTGAAGGAGCAGAGGGTCACCGGGCTGCTGGTCGCCATCATGGTTGGTGAGTGTCAAACTGGTACCTTTTTGCTCCCATTAAAGCTTCTTTTACTGGTGGAGTTTGTGTCCAGGTCTGTCCATTGTGATCGGCGACCTGCTGCGTCAGATTCCCCTCGCCGTGTTGTTTGGCATCTTCCTCTACATGGGGGTGATGTCGCTCAACGGCATCCAGCTGACAGAGCGAATGATGCTGCTCCTCATGCCGTCAAAGTATCACCCTGACCACACCTACGTACGCAAGGTGAGTCCAGATTAAAAACACGTAATCAATATCAATAGATGATATGTCTGATGCAATGTTTCCCCCAGAAATAAAGCCTGGCAGCCCACCAGACTTATAATACACCAGAGGAAACTCTTTGGTGATAGAATATTCAAAATATGGAATATTCATTGAACCCTGATCCAAAACCGCACAGCATTCTGGGAGATTTCTGGCAGAGAAAAGGCTTAAATAATTAAAATGTATCAAAATATAAGTGTTTCATATGAGTTGCAGGTACTGATATGAAATGTACGTTTCCCGTTGATAAACTGGACTGATTTGTGTCCATCAGGTTCGTACGTGGCGCATGCATCTCTTCACCTGCATCCAGATGGTGTGCTTGGCCGTCCTCTGGGCCGTCATGTCCACCCAGGCGTCTCTGGCTTTCCCCTTTGTCCTCCTCCTCACCGTCCCCGTCAAGATGTTCGTGCTGCGTCGCATCTTCAACGAAAGAGAGATAGCATGTGTAAGTCAACCACATGGGGGCGCTGTGAGCCTGTTCAACCTCCTGTAATACAGACTCTGTTCTTTGTATGTTGTTAGGATGGTGTGAGGTTGTTTTTTTGTTTTTTTTATTGTTGCAGCCTAAAATTGCTGAATTTGTGGCAACTTTTTTGAAAAAGTTGCAGCTAGATTTGTTGAGCTTTACTTTTGCAATAACACTACAAAATCGCTGGACATAACCTTTCCAAAAAGACAGGATTTTAACATAAAGAGGCAGTATTATGTAAAATTAACTTTTTTTAAAACAGGATAGAAGATTCTCTACAATAAGTGGAAGACATGAATGGATCCATAACTGGTTCAACCAATACACAAGTTGTTGTTTTTTTAAATTGTGTGGTTTTCACTCATATTCTGGTAGTCTGTTCCATGAATGAGCGCCTCATAGTCGCCACCTTCTGGCTACACCGTGTTCTGCGCCTCAGTATGTTGCCATTTCCTCTGGTTTTTCTGTGAAATCACCCATTGATTAAAAACTCATTCAAAACTTTAAAAATAAGACAGACATCAGGATTCATAAGAATCGAGGTTTAAAATATCATGCAGTAATCAAAATTTAGTTTAAAACCACAAAAGTAACATGAAACTAACCAGCTTTTTTAAATACAATACTACAATAGGACATTTGTTTTCATTTTGTTGAAAATTAATGCATCCATCTCCCTACTTTTTCTTTTTTTTTAGCTGGATGGTGATGATGCAGAACCAAAGTTTGACGAGCGCGATTGTTACGACGAATACTCCGAGATGCACATGCCCGTGTAGCGCCGCTCCCAGGCCTCGCATCACCACTCAGTCCAACTCCACTCGACACCGAACCCCATCAGAACCGCTGATCTCCGGGTCAGAAAATTGAAAGTAAAGCTTGCTGGAAGAATCTGGTCAACAACATCTCTGCTTAGGCGCCTTTTTGTGCTTGATAGCGACAACAAAATGAAGAGATTTAGCTTTATTTCTTTATTTTTTCATGACATTTTATTTTTATTTAAACGTTTATTTCAGGGGACAAGAGATTCCAAATAAAACAAAGTGATTGCAAACTAAAAATTAATATATAGCAGTAGACGTATGTGCAAAACTGATTACTTTTAGCCCTGAAAGGTTGCTATGATTCACATTGAATATGTGGAAGATATCTAGGATACATTCCTTAACATTAACATGTTGTTAGTGCTAGTCATGTTTTTTCTTCCTTTACACCCACTAAGCGCCTTACGAAGGAAACGAGATACTGAGCAGTTTTTTTCTCCTCATTCTGTCTTATTTTAGACAGTCAATCACTTTAAACATGAAGCTTGTAGCACTTTCTCATAAGAAACCAAATCTGAACTGTATTCTGGGTAATTATTTTAGCTGCTTAGTGTTCGTAGTGTGGCTTTAGTTGAGGGATATTTTTTTTTTTAGCCTGCTTTTTCATCATTTTGTTTTGTTTTTAACTCGGATGCTACAGTTTAAAAATCATCAGTTTCAGTGCCTGCAGTGATGCAAGATCACAAGCAGAGGAGGATCTTGGATTACTGTTAATGTTTCACCAAAAAATGCAGTTGTACTGTTACATTAATGCCATGAAATCATGTTTGTCATCATGCAGAGTTCACTTTTTATTTTAAAAAAATACAGTGGCGGTATAGATGGACTCGAATTGTCTGTCACTAATGTTATAATATGTTGTGACTCGGTGAGGAAATGCTGTAAATTAATCACCATTTTGTCCAAGTGCCAAATACCTGCAGTTAGAATAACAAGCTGCAGCAGTTTGGTTATCTCCGATCTGATCCTGCCGGGTTTTTTTTGGGGGGGGGGGGGTTTCCGCTTTCACTCTAAAACATTCCATATTTAAACTTTTGTTCTGTTAAAATTGTTTAATCATTTCAGATTCCCACCCAGACCGAGCAGAAAATTGATGCGTCACGCGGTTAAATCTTTGACTGTCAAACACTTTAAAACTGACTTCTGTTACATTATGTCAAACACTACTTTTCCCCTCTGAATGCCTCAGCCTGACTGAGATGGTGTCTTTCTGGGGTCAAAGGTCACAAAACGTGAAGTGCCTATGGGGTGGGGGGAAGTGACCTATAAGTGTGTTTAGGATTGCACATGTTACAGTGTTCAGCACTATTCAAACATCTCTGGATTATGCATCACTGCTGTTTGTGTAAAGCACAGGTGTCAAACTCCAGGCCTCCAGGGCCGCAGTCCTGCAGTGTTTAGATGTGCCACAGGTACAAAACACTGGAATGAAATGGCTTAATTACCTCCTCTTTGTGTAGATCAGTTTTCCAGAGCCTTAATGACCTAATTATTCTGTTCAGGTGTGGTGCAGCAGAGGCACATCTAAAAGTTGCAGGACTGCAGCCCTCCAGGACTGGAGTTTGAGACCCCTGGTTTAAAGAATACTAAAGAAGTTTTTTCTGCTTTTAATGTATGCAAACACTCAAAGATTTGGTAGAAGTGGTTTGTTTGTTTTGTGCAGTCTGTTGTTTCTGATAAGTGTGCCTGTGTAGCTTCAGATTCTGTGATCAAGTCGTTTATGAAGTGTGTAGATTTGGTTTTATTGCAATACAAGTCCATGAAACTGTTGCTGATAACTTGTCCATCAGATATTGATGACAAATAAAGTATTTTATATTTACCTGGGTTTTTTATTTATGAACATCTCATCCCTGCTTCAAATAAAGAAAAAACACAAATGTTTTTTTGTTTTAATCTACACCAACAGTCTTGTGATAAAATTTTAAGATCTTTTTGTAAAAACTTGAGCATAAAAGGCATTTCACAACAAGGCCGTGGTTATTGGCAGTAGTTACAGCCTCAGTCTTCTCTAATGTCTGGAAACATATATTTAGGCCGTTCCCCAGGCAACAAATTGATTTTGGTGCAGGCTTTCTTGATTAATCTCTTTAGCGCTTTATGTTACATTAACACCAAACGCGTCTGCTTTACATTCAAAGTCTATGTGGAGGCACGTCGAGGATTGTTGCGGCGCATTTCTAGCGAGGCGTGATTTGAACCGTTTTTGGTGTGAACGCACATTTGGTGTGAACGCACCAAAAGTGCACACGCGTCAAACTTGAAGCATCAGATGCTCTTGGTGTGAACTCACCAATAGCATTAGCTCCACTAATACCAGTTTGAATTGGTGCTTTAGCTCTGTTAATGGTGTCAAATTAGCATTATAATGTTGGCTTCTGCTAATACTATGTTGTATTAGTGTTTTAGCATTAGCATCTGGTAGTACATGTGGAATTAGTGGCTTAGTGTTGGTTTTCACTAATACCGTTTAACTCTTTAGCATTAGCTTGGACCAAATACCATGTTAACTTAGCACTTTAGCATTAATACCTGTTGCATTATTAGTGTTTCAGCCTTGGCAGAATTAACTTTTTAGCTAGCTGTGCCCACTACTGAATATCTCTATTTACTCCACAGCATGATGCTGCCAAATAAAATTGGTGGAAAAAAGATGAAAATGTTTTTTGTTTTTTTCATATTTAGGTTCAAATATTTTAGAAGCACAGCAGGCTAGTACATAATTATGTTGGACAACTTGGTTTGGAAGATAAAAGTTTATCGTGTCTAAAATCCGCCTCCTGAAGTCGGAATGTGGCATGATTGAGCTTGTGTCCTTCAGTGGGAAGAAGAGGGCCGGATGCCCCTCCTCCCCTCTCTTCTGGAATATGGGTCGGCTGCTCCACTTTCAGCCCCACAGACACAAGCTAACCACGATGGTTGCGTTCCTGCTCTGGGTCTTCAGCCTTGGCTGCCTGGCTTTGCCATCCGACACGCAGCCGGCTTACAACAACCTTCCTGAATCCTTCAAGAAGGGAGTGGATTTGACCCTGGAGAGACTCAGCTCCCATGCCAGCATCCTGCATCACTTTCGCTTCTTCAGGAGTTTGGAAAAGTCCGAAATGGAGGTAAAGTTCTGTTGCTTTCTAATTTTGAGGTCCTGTGTCTAAAATCTACTGCACTTTGTCAAATTGTTAATGTTTCATATATTTCTAATATCTACGTTTGTTATTTCTAAGTATTTTTGGTCTAGTTTCTAGTGCAAATGCCTTAGGACATTTGAAATAAAACAGAATTTTCATGTTTTTCTTGTTTATAGTGACAGAAATTCAATGTTTGTCTTTTTGTGTGTGACAGGAAATTTTAATTTTGCTATCTTTTAATGAACCTGCCTTTGAAAATGAGCTTTTGGCTAAAAAAACCCCTATGTACAACACAATGTTTGGTTTGTTTTTTAACATACAACATTGGTTAATGTACTGTACTTGATGAAATACATTTAAATTAAAATAAAAGTAGGTTACAAGTAAGGTTTCAGCAAAATATAGGAGCTTGTTTTATGCCAATAATTCCTAATTCCACTTATAAGACCTTTTTCCCAACGGATACTTGTTTTTAATCAATATTAAGGAATAAATGCCTTAAGACTACTCCTATATCTTTCTGAAACCTGACTTGTAAGTCAGTTTTGTCTTATTTAAAGTGTAGTAAGATATTTGCACTAGAAACTAGGTAATATATTTTGTTTTTGCAGTGTACTTTGACATGTTCTGCTGCCTTACTTGTCTTTTTTTGTTAGGTTTTTATCTAGTTAAATAAAGTTTTAATAAAATATTAACAAATAGTATTTATTATAATAAATTTCCAGAGCATTTTTAATATTAATATCATTGTTGCTTCACTTCCTCCTCAGCCCGGCTTTGATGTAAAAATCATAAACCACAACTTCTACCTTAAAGCCACAAAGTGCCCGAAAGGAACCGTCGACGCCTCGAGTTGCCAGTTCAGAAACGACAGGGTGAGGGTTGTTTTTTCCTTTCTTTTCTCTTCTTTCCTTTTTTTTTTGTTTATCTGATTTGGCAGTTCACTGGAACTGGGAAAGCTGGGGAATGTGGGTTTGGAGGGGCCAGTTCTGACATGCCTCTGCTGTTTTGTTTGTGTGCGCTCATGCAGCCGCTCATCGACTGCGTAACCTGTTACAAAACCTTCGAGGGAGAGATTGAAGCAGAGCCGCAGCCGTACATCCACTGCGTCCACAGATCAGCGCTGACCGAGGTCCGTTTGACCCTTCCTGACCTTTTGTTGCTTCAGACTTGACCTGTGTCAAGTCTGTGCTGGGTTTGACTTTCCTCCTTTTGTTCTGCAGGACATGAGAACCACCAGAGCTGAACAATGCCAAGCTCTGAAGTACAAATACGGCACGCCGACTCTTCTCTCATCAGTTGGAGACAATTAAGAAAGTTTAACACGTCAAAGCTAAATTATTCCGTCTCCTCGTTTATTGTTTTATCAAAACTAACTTCTATGATGTCAATTTTATCTTTTTTTTCTAACAAAGTAATGATAAAGTGCATAGTGTCAAATAGAAATAATTTTCCATCCTCTCGTCTCTCTCACGTTACTCAAACACACTTATCTAGTAAATAAAACGTTAAGATCACTTTATTACTGAATCTAGTTACTTTTCTATCTTTTGTTGCATTTTTACATTTTTATTACGCAGTGGTGTCATGTTCACCCTCTTTCAGTTCTGCTGTTTTAACCTAAAGTTTGCCAAAAAAAAATGTACTGGAAAAAGCCAAAACTATAAAACTGTGTCTGAAAAGGTGAGTACACCGGTTTTGTTTTTTCCCCACATTCCCTCTAAAACACTCCAGATTTTAACTTTTATATTAAAACAGTTTCCTCGGTGAATCATACTAAGGAATTATGACCCACTCCTCTTTATGTCGTTGCTTCGGTACATTAAAGTTTGGACATATCAATTTCTGCTCAGCTCTCAGATTGATGTCTGGACTTTGACTAGACCATTCTAACGCACTGATTTCTCCATTCTTAATGTAGATTTTCTTTAATAAGCAACATCTGATTGCTACACTTCCTGCTCAATCGAAAATGAAGCAGCAGGGATGTATTTATTTTAATAAATAACCATGTGGAATTTGTTGGCTAAATAATTTTTACTTTGGAATGTGAACCTCTATGATTCAGCAGGGGTGTACTTTCTTTTTCCACTATGACCACAGCTTGTCTGGTTGCAGGGTTTTACAGCATTTTGTATCATCAGAGTTAGATGGAAATTTTAAGATAGTTTTCTGGAAATAAATGACTGGGCTTTAAAACACATTTCCCAGTTTGGCTTCTGGCTGATGGAAAAAAAACAAAACCAAAAACTCAAAAATAAAGGTTATAAAATGGGAATCTCGACTTGAATATTCTTTATAAGCTGGTTAAGAAGTTAAAGGATCTATTTTTATGCCTCCAAAAATATTAACGTCGTTTATTAAATATCTTATCCCTGTAAGCAGAGCAAAAATAATTAATTTCTTCACCTAGTCACTGTTTGTTGATGCCTTTTCACAGTCTGCTCGATTCGTTTAAAGCAGAAAAAATATTTGGGTGCCAGCACAACGTCTGAGTAAATTAAGCTGCTCCAGTAGAGATTAAAATAATCTGTGGTCTACAGACAGAGAGTAAAATATGCAGCAAACTATTCACCAGAAACTGGAGGTGGGCAGAAATGAAGATGAAGCTGTATGACCCCAACTAGATGAGGAAGTTTAAAATAACAATTTGGACTGCAGCATGTATGGAAATCCACAAATGCCACAATTCAATCATGTAAAATGCCAAAAATTGATGTGAATTTTTAAATAAATGGTAAATAAGTAAAAAAACAAAATTGCTAAATATTTCATTATTGTATGTATGGTGATCTAGGCTATATGGGCAGTTGCCCAAGGTGGTTTTATACAGAATAATAAAAAAAAATTGCTTATATTTCAGTTGTGCCTTGTTTTCTGTTGATTTCATGTGTGTGGATTCAATGGGGAGTTGCTGAGAGCTGCTTGATATTGAGAAGAGATTGATTGTTTTATGTGCTTTGTTTGGGTTGCACTGTATTTGATCTCACCCCAACATTTTAAAAACGTAATTAATTTTGATACTTAAGTAATTCATTACTTACGGTGGCTCAGATAGGTCAAGAAAAAGCAAAAGCCACAACAGAACAGGAAGAAGCCGCAACAACAAAAAGCCGCAACGCAACAGCAAATAGATGGAACGCAAAACAAAAACACAACGAAAAGTTGCCACGTAACGGCAAAGTAACATTAACGTTAATCTTGTAAAAGTCTGATAAAATTCAACACGACCTTTCACACTGAAGACGCTTTGAAAACAATCGGAAACGTATCGGAATCAGCTCTACATAGACAAATCAGATTTGTTTTGGGACGGTGAAGAGATTGGGATTGAGCTGCTCAGATTCACAAGAAAAAAATAGGATATAGGTCACATATGGGCAAAAACGTAAAATTTGTAGAGATTCACGATATATCGGCACAAACATCGGTATTGGCAGATAATAGTCATGTTGTAACATATCGGTATCGACCCAATAAATAAAATTGGGTCAATATGAACAACCGATATTTATTTTTATCTGTTTCTGGATTTCTTTTTCTAAAGGCGTCAAAATGGTAGTGAAATATATATAATATCAATAAATATTGGTTATCAACCATAACAGCGATATTATTAATAGAAGATATTGACAAAAATCTTTGTATTGGTGCATTCTTTAAGGTTTTGGTCGCATTCGGCTGCTGTGTGATCGCAGCCCGAGGTTTTCCAGACTGACTGATGTAATATCGTTGCTTTTTGGGATCTTTTAGCCTACTTCATGTTGTCTCATAGGTCCTAATTTTAACTAATTCTTTATTTAACCAGTTATATTTGCACATAGGACCAAATTAAGTTTGAGTAGATTTTGTTTTTTTAGACATTAAAATAATTAGTCCATATTTTGTAATTAGTTAGTTTTGTTTTAATGATTTGAAACATTTAAGTGGCCGCTTCAGTCTGTACTCTAACCAGATGAAATGTTGAAGCTTTTCTTTAGAAGTGCCAATAACTTTTTGTTTGGGTCTGTAAGAGAAATCCTGCTTTTCCTGAACAGTTTCCTTTATAAATCCTCTCTAAATCTTCTTGAGAAACGCTTTAATCTCCTTCTCCTTCAGTTTCATTATTACTCAGTTCAGTGAGTCTTCTGATTGTTTTCTTCATTGCTCCAGTTCACATCCACAGCCATAATAGGACTTGTTTTGGACGCCAGCAGTGAAAGGGAAAGAGAGAGAGAGGGGAAGGGTATTCACCCCTTGAAGCTTGGCTGTTTTCCTCGCACACAGTTGGAGGAAGATGGCTGCAGAGTTGCTGCTGCTGCTGCTGGTTTGCGCCGGAGGTTTGCTGCTTCCTGCCGAGGCCCAGGACTCGTACGATCAGCTGCCCACCGTCGACAAGGCCGGAGTCGACCTCGCCTTGGAGCAGCTGTTGACCAACTCCGGGGTCAAACACCATTTTCGCTTTTTGAAAAGTGTGGAGAAAAATGAACGTGATGTAAGTTTGAGTTTCTCTAATTTACATTTTCCTAATCTTGTGAAATCACTGAGTCCTGGAACTTTGGTATTAAAATCACGTCAGGGCTGATTACTCAGGCTTGTTCCCTCATGTCCACAAAAATGTGATCATAAGTTTGATTTTACAAAGTAAATGTAAAACTCAGAATCTTACAAAGTATTTTTGGTCCAGTTTCTAGTCCAAATATCTTTGCACACTTGAAATAAACTTACAAGTAACTTTTTAGTCAAATATATATATATAAAAGTCAATAATTCCTTAATATTGATGAAAAAGTACTAGATCTGCAGGCAAATCCTTTCACTTGTAAGATGGGAAAATGTCTTATACAAGTGAAATAATCTGCCAGCAGAACTAGTTTTTAAAATCTAAATTAAGGAAACTTAAAACAAGCAAAAATGTCTTTCTGAAACATTATTATTCCAGTGTGCTAAGATATTTGATAGAAACTAGACCAAAAAATACTTGGGGAGACTTTGTGTTTTTGTACTGAAGTTCTGGTTTAAACGTGTTTCAGTTTCTTTTCCTCTCTGCTTCCAGGAGGTTCTGGTTCTGACTTGTTTTCCCATCTGTTTCGGATCAAGCGCACTTTGGAACCCATAATGTAAACAAGTTTGCTCTTGCTAGATAAAAAATGTTGGATAAAGTTTAGCCTATCTGGAGTGGAGGGAATAAATAAGGTGGGATCTTGTTTGGAGTTAATCAGTGTGAAATAAAAGGATCCGATTGTTTTTTGACGAGTCTGTTGCTATAGAAATGATCAATTACTCTAAAAACAATGCCATCTCTGACACAAGTTAAACCAGTTTCTGCCAGTTGACCCAAATGGCAGCCAGAAAGAAGACGTTTTATAGCAGTAGCCTCATTTCAGGTGGATGACATTTAGGAGTTTCTTTAATCATTTTTCTCCAGGTTTTAAATTGTTATCCATCAGAAAAAAATGTAAATAATCCAATTTAAGTTTCCTCCTCCAGATTTTTACTCATAATGTTCAAAAATGTCAGAATTTATAATTACTGGCACTCTTTCTAGACTTGTCAGGTAAGAAGAAACAGTCCCACAGCATAAGAGATCCTCCACCGTACATAATGGGCATGATACATATTCATGCGTTTGTTTCTGGCTGCATCCAGCTCAATTGTCTATTGCAGAAAAGCTCAATCCCACTTTCACCAGAACAAAGCAGTAGAGTTACAATCCCAGCAGCGCTGAGCAAACTTCATATTTATGTTTGTGATGGTGGGAGAAGAAAAGCTTTTTGCAAATTACAGCTGTAGATTTGAAAATGCTTAAACCAGTAGCTATTGTTTGTGATTTCATGACTTAGTATCAACAACAAGTTCTCTTGTCTTTGCCATGTTGAAGAGTGGTAAGAAGAACTCATGGATTCCAAATTCATAGTAAATTGAAACTTTAAAATCCATAAAAATCCCTGTTTGATTTATTTTACACATCTGGTCTTCTCAAATTACACATGGATAGTTTTTCCAACATTTGTTGTGCAAAATGATGCAGGAATGTTTAATTTGATGGAAAATGGAAGCCACAGCTAAGATTTTCACTGTTTTTTGTTTTTTACATTTGCGTTTTTAATGGCAATTACAGTATATCACAAAGACATACCAACAAGATGAATATGTACAAAATCAGAGCATCGGTGCTTTACTTCTCCATCATCAATGATCGTTTTTGCTGTTTTGTTTTGGCTACACTGGAAAAAAATCTTTGTACATGTAGCAGATTAACATTAAATCAAACCAATATTCAACCCATTTATGATATCTTTTATTGATGGAAGACTTGTCTCTCATGCAGATTCAAACCATTTGCAAATTTACTTCATTTTAGCTAAAACAAATATGTTTTTTGACTAATAAATCTGTATTGTGGTGTCTTGCAGGAAGGGTTTGGTGTGCGTTTCCTCTACCATCACTTCCACCTGAGGCCCACCAGATGTGCCAAAGGAACAGCAGCTTCAGACTCTCGTATCTGTCCGTTCAGGAACGACAGAGTGAGCTAAGACCCAGAACCAAAGATTAACCATGTTTTCACAGGATTAAAACCTTGGGTGTTTTTATCTTTATTATCCACAGCCACTGATGGATTGTGCCGTTTGCTATAAAACGGTGGATGAGCAAATAGAAACTACTCCGGAGCCGTACGTTCACTGCATCCAGAGACCGAGGCTCACAGAGGTAAAACTTTCATCTTTCTGGTTCTGATGATGCGTTTCAGCTGATGGAGGAAGTGCTTTATGTTGATGTTTCTGTTGATGCGCTCGCCCGTTTCAGGAAATGACGACAACGCGGATGAACCACTGGAAGAAGATGACCTACAAAACCGGCGGTGCCACTATTATGGCCCTGTCCACTGGCTAAAGATGCTCTTTACATGCAAAGCATCACACCAGACAGACTTCACACATGCATAAATAACTCTGTCAAAATGTGTGAATTGCTTTTTCGTTTTACTGTTACATTTGACATAAAAATCTCTGATTTATATTCATTTTAAGTTCCTAAAGTGACTTTATTCCAAATATAGTCTTGTAACGCAGAACATGTCACTTTCTCTGGATGTATCAGTAGAAATAAGAAATGTTTAATCCTGGATGTCAAAGAGAGGTTCATTAATTCATTTTTAATGCTCTTTATCAACATCAATTCATATTAAATTTGGGCTTTTGGTGATGGAATGGTTTTATAACATCAGAACATTTCTAAATTTAATCTGCAAGAAAAGTTTCCATATGGATGTATATTCATACATCCCACTAATATAAGGGTCTTGTAGTAAAAATGTAATTTGCTAAATAAATGTTTGACTTTTCAAACTCATAGATTTCCAAGTTTTTTCTATAAAACCTCTGATATCAAACTTTCTGGGGTTTTCTATCTACAATTGTCCTAATACTCCGTTGCCATGCATGTTCAATAAATGTTTCCAAAACAAAACTCTTCATTTTGTTGCATCTTCAGAAACAGGTTATTTCTGAAATCATAATATAAAAGACAGTGAAATATGAAATAAAACGAAGTACAAGTGCGCACACATCGCTTAAATGAAGCAATAGTGGCACCAAGTGGTAGCGAGAGGAACTGCACGGGTTTTATACAAAAAAGCAAAAAGTTCCAGGATGTTGTCTTCTTTTGCTCCACTGCAGTTATGTTTGTCAAAAGAAAAGGAAATACTTTATAGTATATGAGGAATATACAAAGAGGCAAAGCATGATTAATAAAAATATGAATGATGATCCTCAAACAAATACCAGTCACTGTCCAAAAGGAAGTTAACTGAAAGAAAACTGGGAGACGAACCGGTTTACTGGGAGAAACAGCTGAGTCTGTTCCAGACTTCCGGACAGCTGAGAGGAGGCGCTGCTGCCACCTGCTGGTGACTCCGAGGAACAACTTCATATCTCTTACTGTCAATAAAACATCTAATATAGAAAAATAGACGTTTTTCAAAAGAGTGAGCTGACTGATGATGTCATCAGCCTCTGTGACTGATGATGTCACAGAGGCTGAAGACATCATCAGTCACAGAGGCTCTATATGACTGGCAGGCAGAACTTCTCCTTCACTCTGCATCTCAATCAGGTTGGATCAGGTTGGCATTGTGACGAATCGTTTCGTACGATTAGGACAACTTCGAAAGAGAAACAAATTCTCAGGAATTTCTAGTATTTCTAAGGATCAGTTCAGAAATACTACATCATGTTCTTCCACGTCGGTTTCCTTCTTGGATATGTAATTACTACTGCGATGAAGAAGTTCAGCAGCCGGTACGCTGCTGATGCTGATTTGGAGCAGAACAGCAGTGAAACGGCCGTTGAAACGCCAGAAGACTGCTTGGCTTTCACTGTTCCTGCTGACTCTTCTGTTGAAGAGCATAATATGAGTAAGAGCAGCGAACCGATCCCTTCCACCTTTGGGAATAGAAACGGATGTTCTGGATTTGAAGAACATCCTGAAGATGAAGTTTGTGCTAAAGAAATGAGCACAATGAAGAACGAACATGGCACTGCGGACAGCAGCTGCAACGTGGGAATGACGGGAGATTTGATGGAAACCAGTAGCTGTGAAGCAGCGAGTGTTTTGGTCAGCTCAGATCTGGCTGAGGAAGATTTGGCAGATCGTTGCTACCAAGGCGACAGTCAAACAATTCCTTCTTCAGTCAACATTTGCAAGTTTTCCAACAACAACTGGATGAGTGCCGCCATGCACAGCATCCTGAACCTCAGGAAAGCCAGAAAGTTTGTGGATGAGTATCCTGAGAAGATCTCTGGAGCTTTTTCAGAAACTCCATCACGCGCCAGTTTTCTCCATACAGACATGGAAAATCTAGGGAAACTTTTTACCCAAGAGGAAATCAAAGCAGTTCTGACAGAGATTAGTGAGAATGAACCAAATATGGGCTCAGGAAACAGGAACAAGTTAAAAGACTTTCTGAGGGTTATGTTAGACCGGTTGAACCAGAGAGGGATTGAAACCGCATGCATTTTATACAGTAATAACAGCTGTGAAGAAAGTGCTGAAGTGCCAGCCATCTTGGATTTTGGTCCCATCATCACCCTGCCGGTCACAAATCCTGTGGACACCACCGCTTCTCTCCTGAACAACTGGATTTATTTGGCTTCAGGAAAGGATTGTTCTCTGTCCTCATCCAGCTCAGCGACAAACGTCTTCCTCCATGACACTGACGTGATAACCTTGCATCTGCCATGGTTCGGCGGTTGGGCGGACTCACCACACACCGTGATTCCTAGTACAACCATTAGCATCCCCATAAAAACTGGAACTCAGTTGTACCGTCTATCGTCAGTCATTTGTCTGGACAAGCTGAGTTCTCAGGCTGACGGCTTTTACACCTATCTGGTGTATGAAGACCTGCTGTTTAAGGCTGTAAATGACAAGGTCACAACCCCAGAAACAAACAGTGTGTTCGACATTTGGCAGAACGGGTTCATGTACATCTATGAGAAGTTTTCAGAAGGTCAGGACGGACTCAGAGATGAGCTCACAGGTAGCTCTCAGGAGAGGAGCTGCGGCCCTGAAAACGCAGCCGATATGTCGACGATGAATGGATATTGTGGCGGGCCGACACCTTCGAGTCAACCAGACAATCTGATGGAAAAAAACTCCACAGCGAGCAGTGAGAGCACCGGCGCTGAGGCTGAAGACACAGACAGGGAAAGCAAAGCCAGTACGCCGAGTCCCCATGCACTTAACCAGGAACATCCAACAAACGGTGATCTTGATCCAGTCATTCACGTTTGCCAGTATTTCAAACACAGATGGGCAAATGTCACGATGCACAGCATTTTGAACCTGAAAGTTATAAAGAAGTACATGGCTCAGTATTTGGCTCAGCAGGCCTGTGAAGCATCATCAGGATATCCATCTGGTGCCTCCAGGTACGACCCAGAGCAAGAAGATTTCCCAAGGAGCCGAAAGTCATGCAGTGTTCAGCAGTTTGACTTCACAAAGTGCATGAAGTTTGTGAGCAAAACGACAGCATTAAATACCTCTAAGCCAGGTCAGAAGGTTGAGATCTCTTCTTTATTGAATGTTGTTTTGGTCTGGTTAAAAATGAATGCTGTCAAAGTAACCTGCACACTGCAGCAGTTTATGACTTGTGCAGACTGTGAGATAGATGAACTGGTCTCTACAAAGATAGGTGTCCTGATTAATTTGAAAAACACAAGACCAGATGACACCACAGCATCTCTCTTTGAACGCCATCTTCAGCAAGCGAGTTCTCTGAAGAAATGCTGCAGCTCTTGTAGAATAGAGAATATCTGCATCCTCGACACAACAGATGTGATCTGCATGTACCTGCATCGACAGCTCAGTGATGAAGACGGCGGACTGCTTCTGACTCCCAGTGCAACCATTGAAGCTCCGTTAGAAACGGGAACCCAATTGTTCTGTCTATTCTCGGTCATCTGCTGTGAAATCCAAAATTCCCAGATGTACAATTTTTATACATACGTGATATGTGGACAAACGGTATATAAAATTGAAGATGGAATGGTAACCGATGCAGATGAGGGCTGTGTAGAAGACATGAAGAGAAGAGGATTCATCTACTTCTACGATAAGTACGAAGAAGGAGAGGAGAGATTTAGCTTTCAGAAAAACAATTTCAAGTCTGGAACTGAACAAACTGTGCCAACGGTGGTGAAATATAGCAACAAAAGTGTGGATAAAAGAGAAATTTACCGCCAAAAAAGAAACTATGCAATCAACATTTGGGCAAATCTGTGCATAATTTATTTCTTATTTCGGATGTTTTGTTATTTTTTGTTGCCTTTATTTACTTCTACTACATTGTTTGACTTTCCTTTCTGTATTAATGATTGGATAGCCTTTGGTTTAGCCATCATTCGCATTATTTCGCTGGTCAGACTAAAATCACCAAAAAAAAAAAAAAAAAGGTGAAAAGGTGAGCCCAAATGAAATCAGCAGCTGTTCTTGAACCCTTTGGAGTACATGCAAAAGCTTGGACTCTTTATGAAGATGTCAAGCTAGCTTTTATTTCTGCAGTCAAATAATTACTTCTACTATATTCTTAGCCTTTTCTCTCAATACGTTTGTTTAGTTTGTGACACAGGTGACATTAAATACACAGCAGGTAATCAGGGAATGAGACACACCTGGGAACAATCAAGGGGCAGAGAGAACAACATGGAGACTCAGAAGACACAGAAACTCAAAATAAACACAGAAAAACACAGATCACAACAGTAACGTTGTTACTCCCCCAACCCCCAAGGGCGGCTCCAAGACTTCCAAAACAAGTCCAAAGCAACAAAACACAACAAGAGTGGGCGGAGACACAGGACACCCCACGAGGAAGGTCCGGCGGGCGACGATGGAGGAGGGTGGAGGAGGTAACGGTTGAGCACTGGGGGGGGGGACTCGGAGGGAGCACTGAGAACATTAGGGGGCGGAGAAGAAGAAGAAAAATTACTTTATTCATCCCAGCAGGGAAATTATTTCGCAGTTACAGCAAGAATTTTTTATAAACAGATTAACACACAGACAGGAGCTGCATCTGTAGGAGGACATGCAGCAAAGGTCGTTGGGACCGGGAGTCGAACCCGCGACGTCCGCGGGTCTAAGGCCTCCAAATGTGGGGCGTGTTAACCCCGTGCGCCACCATAGCCCCAGTGAGTCGAGACCCACTTATAGGGGCAGGAAACTGTTGAGACGTTTACTCAACTCTGATTGTTCTGTGTTGGCTGATTTCCTGTTCGTGTGCTCACACGTTTTGGGTCCGTTGAGTATTAATCACAACAAATGGTAGCAGAGGATGGTTTCGTGTTGAGATACGAGCAGAGATTGGACGGGCCGTTTAAGGCAACAGCCTGTTTTGTCGGTTTTGGCCCCGAGGAGTGCTGCCCTCGAAAAAGAACGCGCTGGCCAATCTGAGTCAGCTCGAGAAACGCTAAAAGCGGTGAGAGCTGGCCACCATAGGACAATGTAGATATTGGGTTAAGGTTGATCGCGATCTGCTCCTCAGATGAGGTATAAGTACAAAGTAGAAGTACAAAGGATAAGTACAAAGTAGAAGTAAAAAGTGTTGCCATCGAGGACAAAAATAGGAGCTCTGTGGAGCGTGGATCCATTTCTGTGTTTTGTGTAAAGTTGTCTCTTTTATGTCAGCTGTGTCTCTGTCAGCTGTGTGTGTCCGACTCTGCCACCGAGCAGACGTTTTGTCCATGCGTCGCTTTTCTGTTTGTTGTAAATGTGCTTTGAAACCATGGTTGGGGTCTGGGAACTGTAATTTGGGGAAAAGTTTTTAACTTTATCTGCTGTGTTGGTTTTCTCGCCGCCGTGCGAGCAGAAAGGGGAAAAAAAAAAGGGAGACAGAGGCTCGCCGCCGTGCGAGGCAGTAAAAAAAGGCAGAGAAGAGGAGAGGAGGAGGTCGACAGGGAGAAATACGATTTAAAGTGGACATGTCACTTTCTCTGGATGTATCAGTAGAAATAAGAAATGTTTAATCCTGGATGTCAAAGAGGTTCATTAATTCATTTTTAATGCTCTTTACCAGCATCAATTGGGCTTTTGGTGATGGAATGGTTTTATAACATCAGAGCATTTCTAAATTTAATCTGCAAGAAAAGTTTCCATATGGATGTATATTTATACATCCCACTAATATAAGGGTCTTGTAGTAAAAATGTAATTTGCAAAATAAATGTTTGACTTTTCAAACTCATAGATTTCCAAGTTTTTTCTATAAAACCTCTGATATCAAACTTTCTGGGGTTTTCTATCTACAATTGCCCTAATACTCCGTTGCCATGCATGTTCAATAAATGTTTCCAAAACAAAACTCTTCATTTTGTTGCATCTTCAGAAACAGGTTATTTCTGAAATCATAATATAAAAGACAGTGAAATATGAAATAAAACGAAGTACAAGTGCGCACACATCGCTTTAAACGAAGCAATAGTGGCACCAAGTGGTAGCGAGAGGAACTGCACGAGTTTTATACAAAAATGCAGCAAAAAGTTCCAGGATGTTGTCTTCTTTTGCTCCACTGCAGTTATGTTTGTCAAAAGAAAAGGAAATACTTTATAGTATATGAGGAATATACAAAGAGGCAAAGCATGATTAATAAAAATATGAATGATGATCCTCAAACAAATACCAGTCACTGTCCAAAAGGAAGTTAATGATCAAAATGGACGACTGAATTCTGCGTCTGTCTGCAGCTACAGGACTGTGGTGCTATTTAAATTAAATACTGCTGATCATGACTAATGTAAATGAGTCTGTATCTGTCATGACCTCATAAAAATGAGCAGTTCATTGAAACTGTTTGAATATTTATAAGTCTTGGTTTGAATAGATTCCTCAGCGGTTGGTTACCTTATCTTTCCCCAACAGCAAAGATAAGGCATTAATAATTACATAATTACAAAAACGTATGTATCATCAGACAGGTCAAAATATAAAGTTATGTGGAAATTTGGGCATTTTAAGGAGCAAAATGAAAATAATTCATATAAATAAAAATTTAAAAATTAAATAAATGGGAAAAATAAATTTCAGGTTTCATTCATGTATTTCATAGGAAGATGAAGGAAGGGTTGGGAAACGCCCACTTTTCCACGTGAACGAGCACAGAGCAAATAGTAGCTTTAGCACTCGTGACAGCTTCGGATCACAGGGGTAGCAGGCTGTAAGTAAGGAGGCCCAGATTCCTTCTCCCCAGCCACTTGGTCCGGAAGTTCCCAGATCAGCTGAGAAACATAGTTCCTCCATCATGTCCTGGGTCTTCCCCTTGGCCTTCTCCAGGTGGGAAGTGCCTGAAACACCTCACCAGGGAGGCATCCTAAGCAGATTTTCCGGCTCAAGAACATGGCCTCGGATGTGGAGGCACTGATCCTCATCCTGGCCACTTCGCACTCGGCTGCGAATCGCTCCAGTGAAAGCTGTAGATCAAGACCTGATGAAGGCAGTAGGATCACATCTTCTGCACAAAGCAGAGATGCAATCTTAAGGCCACCAAATCGGATCCCCTCAACACCTTGGCTGTGCCTAAAATTCTGTCAATAAAAGTACTGAATAGAATTAGTGACAAAGAGCAGCCTTGGCGGAGTCCAACTCTCACTGGAAATGAGCCCGAGTTAGTGACGGCAATGAGGATCAGACTCTGACACTGGTCGTACAGGAAGCTTCTGTAGCTCAGGATCAGGTCACCAAGGTCCCCACCTTCAGCTGCCATCCTTTCAACGCTGCACCCCACTCTGATGTCTCTCCCACTGGTGGTGAGCCCATGTGAAGAAGGAAACACGTTTCCTCTTCGGCTGTGCCCGTCTGGGCTCCATGGGTTAAAGCCCAGCCCCCAGGTGTATCTCACAAATACACCTCATAATATTTTGTTTCTTTCATAAAGGTAACTTTAACATTCTTATCTAGGGTGGCACGCCTGCCAGGTTGACCACTATCTTTTCTCCGTTCAGTTTTCTTGGAGAACAAGCTTCCTGCCTGCCACTTTAAATGGCATCTTTTCAGGCTTCCTTTCGCTGGGTGGCATTGGCTTATGTTGTTTTAACTTGCCTTGTGTTGTGAGGTGGCCTTTAAGATCTGGCAGTAACTTGCCTTCACCCAGAGGCAAGGTACTTCGATAATGCACTGACTGTGTATTGGGCAGCTGGAGGTTTGATTCTTCAACAGGTTTATCGTTTGTTTCAACTCTGCTTTCATTTTTAGGTTCTTCCACTGCAACATCATCTTCTACTTTAGCCTCTTTGCGCTTTATGGAGTCCGTCAAATCCTCATATTTCATCTTCTTGTACTTTTTTTTTACCCTAAACAATTCTTCAGTGACGTCTTTAATGAGTTCTTGATCCCTCTGCTTGTTTTCAGTTAGTGCCTTTACCTGACAATTTAAGGATGTAATTTCTCTCTCCAGCTCAAAAGGATTTTTGACAAGAATTTTATTTTCCTTCTCTGCCTCTTTCAACTGCTTTTCCAGAACTTCAAGACATCTAGACTTGTCATTTTCACTGATAATCTCCTGATTTTTATTGCTGATTTTGTCGTTCTTTTGGGACGTCTCATTCTGAAGTCTCTTGACTTCTTTTTTATACTTTTCAATTGGAACTTTGTCTGCTGTGCTTTGAGACAAAACTTGGTCTCTATCTTCCAACATCCTGTTAACTCGCTGTTGTGAATTCCTCTCAAAGTTTCTTAAAGAGGTTTGAAGCTCTTCGACTTCACTTTTGTACTGTTCAACCTCAGATGACAACTGACTTCTTTGGGAACTCTCCTTCTCTATCTGTTGTTTTAACTTTTTGATTTGCTCACATTCCAGGTTTTTGTTTTGTCTGAGAGTCCAGTTTAGCGCTTTGGTGAGCGAATCAATTTTCTCATTTAGAAGCTCATTTTGTTTATGAGCTATTTTTAACTCTTGCTCCAATGCAGTGTCCTTATTATGCATTTCAGGTCTTTCTTTAAACTTTTTTAACTGATCCAGTGCCAGTGCCAAGCTATGAAAAAAATGCAATGTTAAATCTAATATGGAAATCCAATGTCCGTTTTGCTACTTGAGTTCTGCAAGTTTGATTTAGATGCAATACATTCAAGTGTTATGATGTCCCTTATGACATCATAACATTTTGACATCATCAGAGTCCATCAGTGGAAGTATTTAATGTATGCTATGTTGCTGGACAACAGCAAAGCCAGCTCACTTTCCACCATATTCCTGGGAGGCTTACTGTGGAAACGACTCTAAAGTTCATGAACTGTTATTTGGGGATTGCTCGGCACGCCATCTTGCCAGAACTCTCTATTCCTAGTAGCGAGGTATGCTAACATTGAGTGAAATAAATGACATTTTCGAATTCAACATTATGAACAAAAAAAGCTCCTTGAATGAAAAAGAAAACTCAGTTAAACTGATTACCACAAAATGATATTCAGTAAGTTAGCTATAGAAAAATTTAAGCTGAAGCGTTGGAGCAGCAGGTCCTTTTATAAAGTCTACATCTCCACCTCATTCAGTATACATACCTTCCAGTCAGATTTGGCGTCCATTTATATATCCAATATGGAAGTAGGCCACCTTCCTGGCTCCCCTGGCTTGATCAATCTGCAGCCACAGATGATTTCTCTCCTCCCAGGCATTGGGTAGCATTTTAGCAAACCGGATGCCCAGTTCCTTACAATAAGAGAATTTTTTGGTCTTCTTAGCACGAGGACGTTTATGTGTTTGTTCTCCATCCTTCGTCCCAGTTGGTAAACAACATCCACGTCCTCCTTCAGCCTTGACGCAGATTCAGGAACGATGTGAACGATGAGTATATATAACTAAAGCCCTGACGTCTTCATCTTTCTCCTCCTTCTGAATTTTAATGTAAAGGCTCCATTTCATTCTGTACCTTTCTAATTCTCTAAGCCTCTTTTTAAAATCAGCATTCTCCTCTCGTAGTTTTTTACTTTGCTTTTCCAGCTCTTTAACCTTTGCGGTTCGTGTATTTTCAGGCAGTTTGCATCCCTAGTCTCCTACTAGGGATTCAAACAATCCCTGTCACTATGTTATGACATAGTGACAGTTTTAACAAATACATGTAATTTTTTTTCTTTATAAACGTTACATAGAGTAACTTTTATAATGTACCATGTTTAAGTTCAGTACTTTTAATTGAATCTAAAGTATAAATTCCTCATAATTATAATTCTGTAATATCTGAGACAAGGAAAGTTTCCACAAACTTATAATTTCACAGGTGGGGAATACACCTTAACTTTACGTTCTTTTTGTTTCACATGCTGTCCAAGCACAAACGACAACAGACTGGATTAGCTTCTTAAATGAAAAGTAAAATTTATTATTCCTGAACCACAAAATAGACTTCTTTGGTTGTACAAATTCACTAGTTACAGTCTTATATGAGCTATAACCCTTGACCCTAGGACGTCTGACCCCACACCCTCTGGCCTGTTAGCAAGTTAAAACCCCCAAAAAGAACTCGAGACAAAAATAAGAAACACAGAAAACATAAAAACACGGCATCAATGTAGTGAAACTCTTCTGGGGAAAAAAAAAATAAAAGTAGTTGCCTACAAATAAAATAAGAAAAAAAACAAACAGCAAATGATAAACTGAATTTCAGTCAGTGAGAGCAACATGGAAAAGTAATCATAGACCCTAGATTAAATTAACAAAATGCTACGATGCTGTGATTCTGCAGAATGTTTTGCAGCTCTCCCAGTTTGCATGGAGAGCATCCCAACACCAAGCCTCAACCTCACCCAGATGCTTCAGCAGTCCAGACAGGCTCAGTTTCCAACCCATATTTTCTCTTCTTCCTTACAGTTTTTGTACATTATTCACACGATAAATGATTTTTTTTTCAGTGGCATCAGATTTAAGTTAACCATAGTTGGAAAAATAAAACTCCCTGCTACCTTCAAATCACTGTGGTTAAAAAAAAAAAAATTGCCAGATAACACAAAAGATGCTAGGGTAGCATTAACGGTTCACATTGATTTAAAAAAAATAAAAAATTCAACAACACACAATACCCTTAGAAGGGTAAGTACCATTGATAAATGACAAAATGCATGATCCCAAGTATTAATACTCTCAATTGGGGAGTATTTGCTGCTGCTGTGTCCAGTGTAGTTGTCCTCTCTGTAGGGGAATGTAACGAGGGTTAGTCTGAACAGAGGCTGCAGGGTTGAGAGAAACCAGCAAGTAGACGCGTTCTTCCAAACAGTTAAATCATGTTTACAACAATTCCTCCTGTAATTTAAGTGTTTTTATAAAGTAAATATAAGTAGTGATATGTAGATGAGTATTAGGAACTCATCTCGAGTTCAAAAGGATTAAAAATGTAGAATGAAGGCCTTTGATTCGTCTAAAATGATAATAAATACAGTGGCAGTGAATAAACGATATGTGCTTCAAGAGAAACGATTTTCCACCATATGCGACGATGAAGGTAGCAAGCTGTTCCCTCCTCAGTTAATATTTACACCCCAAATCATTAAAAACAGACACTTTACAATCTAATCGCTGAAGTTAGTAAAACTATAACCCATTTCTTCTCATTTCCTGTTTCCACTATGCTTTTTTTCATAACAGCGACATCACAATGGTGCAGCGATATATATATATAAAAAAAGAAAACTAAAAACTTTGATCACCCTCAAGTTAAAATAGATCTGATCTACGAGGCAAACAGAAGATTTAAGAAAATAATTCATCTGCAAGTTGCAATCCTAGCTAACCACACCGACTCGTCCCGTCCAGGTACGGAGCTCGCCGACTCACCCACAGACTATAAAGGCAAGACTGGCACGCAGGATATAAGTGAGTATCTATGTGGCGACTAAAAGCTTCAGAGTCTTTGCAGTGGTTATATTTGGAGAGCCGACCTCTCTGGGTTAATGTTTTTGGTTGTGTTACGTCGGCACAGCGGCTTCCAGGCTGCGGCGGCCCTGCCTCAGTTTGCGTTTGTTGCTGTAGAGGGCCATCTCCTCCAGGGCCGAGGTGGCGGGCAGCGGGATGGGAGCCTCCACTTCAGGGCCGTGCCCTGCAGAAACACAAAGCAACACAAAAATACTTTTTAAATGTGTACTTTTGATAAAGAGCTGCGTCGAAACCGCCCTGAAACCTGCAAGACGCGTCCCACACTGAGCAGCAGCAGCTAGAAAACAGCAGAATCAGCAGCGAGAAAACCCAGATTTCAAATCATTTCTGTTTACATGCACCAGAGAGGACGGCTAGATTTATTCAGGTCCCACTTTAAGGTTCCTGTTGTGTTTTTAATTGTAATTTTTTTATTGAGTTAATTGCAGCCACATGAGCACAACAACAAAAACATTTGTTTTTAACCTGTTATCTGTGTCACTCAACCATCAGATTGGTGCACAGGTCTGTTATACTCATTCAGCTTTCAAGTTCTTTGAAAAAAATAAAGTAAAATGTTTTGCACTGAGAAGCTATTTTAGGATTAAACCATTTCAGTGATAATCTTAACTCCCTTTTGCACAACAAAAGTCTTTTCCAGCGTGCCATCTGATAAATTTTTGAAGCAAAAGTTAACCCCTAATATACTGAGAGAAGAGGCCTCGTCGTCTATTGTTGTTATTTGCAGACATTGTTTGGGTGCCAAATTTATGCATTTCTACATGAGTCCAAAGGATCCTGAAGTCCTTTCAGGGACAGTGTTAAAGACCTCATTAATTATTAGTTCAACCTAAAAACAAATCCATGCAGTTATTGAAGTACTGAGAGCTCATCCAGCTTAAATCCAATACGCAAACACAATACAGATGCATTAGTAGGCAAATTTAAAGACTTTATATGTGCTTTAAACACTCTTTAGTGTGGAAGTAATTAAAGAGGAAAGACATTTTCAGCATCTCTGGTGTGCTTGACAGACAAATTGACAGTTCATCAAGGTTGTTGCCAGTAAAAATTTATCTGAAACTGGGATCTGGCCAATAGAAGAACAATAACTGGTGTGTCTCTATAAACTGGCCACATCTCCGTTGCAAATAAAACAGCTAAATAGATGACTTTACTCAAATAAAACAGCTAAATAGATGACTTTACTCAAATAAAACAGCTAAATAGACGACTTTACTCAAATAAAACAGCTACATAGACGACTTTACTCAAATAAAACAGCTACATAGACGACTTTACTCAAATAAAACAGCTACATAGACGACTTTACTCAAACAGCTACATAGACGACTTTACTCAAATAAAACAGCTACATAGACGACTTTACTCAAACAGCTACATAGACGACTTTACTCAAACAGCTACATAGACGACTTTACTCAAATAAAACAGCTACATAGACGACTTTACTCAAACAGCTACATAGACGACTTTACTCAAACAGCTACATAGACGACTTTACTCAAATAAAACAGCTACATAGACGACTTTACTCAAACAGCTACATAGACGACTTTACTCAAATAAAACAGCTACATAGACGACTTTACTCAAATAAAACAGCTACATAGACGACTTTACTCAAACAGCTACATAGACGACTTTACTCAAATAAAACAGCTACATAGACGACTTTACTCAAATAAAACAGCTACATAGACGACTTTACTCAAATAAAACAGCTACATAGACGACTTTACTCAAACAGCTACATAGACGACTTTACTCAAATAAAACAGCTACATAGACGACTTTACTCAAATAAAACAGCTACATAGACGACTTTACTCAAACAGCTACATAGACGACTTTACTCAAATAAAACAGCTACATAGACGACTTTACTCAAATAAAACAGCTACATAGACGACTTTACTCAAACAGCTACATAGACGACTTTACTCAAATAAAACAGCTACATAGACGACTTTACTCAAATAAAACAGCTACATAGACGACTTTACTCAAACAGCTACATAGACGACTTTACTCAAATAAAACAGCTACATAGACGACTTTACTCAAACAGCTACATAGACGACTTTACTCAAACAGCTACATAGACGACTTTACTCAAATAAAACAGCTACATAGACGACTTTACTCAAACAGCTACATAGACGACTTTACTCAAATAAAACAGCTACATAGACGACTTTACTCAAATAAAACAGCTACATAGACGACTTTACTCAAATAAAACGGCTAAATAGATGACTTTACTCAAACAGCTACATAGACGACTTTACTCAAATAAAACAGCTACATAGACGACTTTACTCAAATAAAACAGCTACATAGACGACTTTACTCAAAACTGCTAAATAGACGGCTTTACTCAAATAAAACAGATAAATAGACAATTTTACTCAAAAACCCAAACAGATGCAACATTAACATGAACTGCAGTTTCTTGAAAGAAAGACTTGAAGTCTTTAGAGCCACCTTGCAATGGTTCTGACCCAACATACATTTTGCAAATCAGGACAGCAGAAGCAGAAGAACCTGAACCCAAGCTTTGCCACACAACTTGCAGGTTAGACCGACACGAACAAACTCCCCTCACACATCCAGCCAACACACACATGCACACAGGATCATACCAATATGAGCTGCTTAGTCCTGGTAGTTACCTGAATTAAAGGGAATAGAACAGGTTGAGATAAAACAATTTTTGAAGTCCGTTTCAGTGCAAAATGAAACCGTACCTACCAGCATTACTGGAGGCGTCGATGTATTGCACTTCCTCTGCTGCATCAGGGGTCTGTGAAAAAACAGGCTTTAATGAATAACAGGGAGATGGTGATAAAATGCTTTAATAACCTGTTTCCCACAGTAATCTTTCACCGTTTGAGTAGAGGAGCTGGCAGGGTAGCGACCCGTCATTGAACCTTCAGAAGATTATCTACTCTACCACCACCCCACTCCCACCAGAAACCCAAACAGGAGAATCGATGTAGAAGTTATCAAAATGGCTGCAAGCAGATGCCCAATTATACAATTGTATATCCTTGAAGAGCAGAAGTGGAGCTTCCTGCACAACCAACAAGGATGCAGCAAGTGGTTTCTGGAGGCAAGTCAATAACAAAACACTTCCAGCAGTCATTGTACATACAGCGATAAAACCAGCTGACCAAACATGCTGGAGCTCAGCTGGGTTGCTAGGTTACGGGCTGGGCTTCTCTGGTGTTGCTAGGTAATAGAGTAGTGCCTGCTGATTTGTGATGATACATTCCGGAGATTTTCGAAAGGGTTCATTTTCCAGACACCCATAAAAATACTTATTGACAAAAAGAAGTAACTTTTTTTGGCTGTTTGGTTATTTTAAGTGCTTAGGCTGTTTTTACAAGCAATTGAGACCTAATGGAAGTATAAAAATGTGCAAAATGTAAATTTTGGTTAATAGGTCCACTAGAAATACATTTGGTGCATTACTGCCACCTTGTGGTACCAACACATTAGTTTCTGAGTTTATATGAAGATCAGAAATTACCAACCATCCGTAATAAACAAAGATACAACATGTAAACGTACTAAAACCAAATGAAGCAAACAGACGTCACTGCCAACAGATCAGACGCCACACTGAACCCGACGCTGAAACCGACAGACGCACACGAACAAGACCCAAAGACCGGGACAACCACAGGTTTCCCCTGCATCCTCTCCTCCACAGGAGACATTATGAAATTATTCTCAACCCTTTAATGCCTGAATTTATACCCAATCGTGCAAAAATATCACAGGTGTTTTTACAGTCAATCAAATGTTAAATTACTTAGAGATTATAAGTTTGAACCTTGTACCTACTAGTAGTATAAATTTGGATATGATGCTAATTAGATCCACTTTAAGGAATAAGACAGACTGTTCAAAATCAATATGTTGATTATTTTATTGATGCTGCTATTGTTCAAGTAAGATTGAGCAATAGTCAAGTAGATGTTTTTTTTAATCATTAGTGTTTTAATTCGAGCTAAATTCAGTAAATTTCCTTTGCTGCACAGTTCCAGGAATTTCTTTCCCATTTTTTCCAACATTAAATCAGTTTTACAAACTGAATTTCAATATATTTTAGATAACTGTCTAAAACTGATCACAACTTTTTAAATAGAGGTAAATAAATCCAGGTCTTATTTTTAATTTAATGCAATTTCCAGAATGATGCTAAACGCTCTGCTAATATATTGATGCTAAACGTCCTGATAATATATTTATAGATCTATAAATGTGGGAAATTCTGTGCTTTTTTCTTTGTAACTTTCACAAATATCAGGATCGTGAAGAAAATTTATTTATAACATTTCCTCTACATAAAACTTAAAGCTAGAAATATGACTGTTCACTAAAAATTGCAACAAATTTACTACCACAGATGTTTAACGAAAGGTCAGCTAACATTTGCGGCTTTAATTTTGCTGGACGAAGGCCTAAAATGACTCTGGATTGTACAGGTCACAGACTACTGCTCATTGTGTGTCTAAATATTGTTTTCATCTATCAAAAACAATACTGCATTTGTCTGTATTCTGCCAAATTACATTAATGCAAAAATATGTTCAGAATTATTTAACTTTTTATTCCTATTTTAACAGCTTTATGTGTCATTTTATCACATATTTTGCCACAACTGGCTCTTTAAGCACATTCGTGATCTTAATGTAGCCTGAAATAAAAATAGGTTTTAAACTCCTACCTTAGATGCAAAGTTCTAAAAGCAAAATAAATTCACCATTTCTAAATTATTGCATATTAATACTAGTGTCACTCATTTCCTTTCCCTAGTTGCCTAGTGTCGCTAAAAATCTTCAAACCTAAAATTAGAAATAAGTGAGAATTTTGGTCATATATCGTCTCTTCTAATATATAAGGTGCAGAAGATGTTAGTGAGCCTAAAAATATATATTTTTATTGCACAACTTAGATTATTTACTGAATTTATCCATGAGTTGGCCCCATTGCCTTCCTGAAACACGTGTAGTTCACACTCTGACCACTAGATGGTATCAAATCACCTCTCCTACACTCTCCTGGCTGCAAGCTAATTAGCGTCACTCGTCCATAAGGGAACAAAATGACGACAAAAGGAGGACACCAAAGTTTTAAAGAGCAAGAAGATGAGAAGAAGTTCTTCTGCCTGAAATGTCATGACCCATGCATGGACAAGGAGGATGGGAGTGAACGAGAGAGTGAGAGAGATGCTGGATTTGTAGCCATAACCGATTCAGGTTAGTGGAATCAGAAAGTCCATGTCTGCAGCAGGCAAGTTTCACCGTTTCATAGTGATTAGTTAGCATAGAGTTATATAAAGCTGTGAATGGTTACTGATAATGTTTTTATATGAGAGAAAGAGAGCATTATTTCAACGTTTCTTGTCTTGTGAAGTACAAGTTAGTGCACCACACATCTACCACTGAGCCACGACCAAGACTGCAGCCACACTGATGCCTCTTGATCAACAGTAACTTGAGGGGAGGCAGCAGGGAAAGCCAGGGGGGTAAAGAGGGAGGGAAGAGGCCGGGGCGGGATGGGGCGGCGGCCCCCCGGAGCTGAGCATGCAGCCAATACCTGAATGTCGTATACGGGTTTGGAAGAAGGAATGGCGGCAAACTGTCGGTAGTCAAACTTCTTTGATGACAGGGACTAGAAGGATAGCAAACAGGGATGAGCAAAAAGCAAGGGAGAGGTGGAGGATGAAAACAGGAGAGTGGGGGGAAAATAGAGAGGAAGAGGAGGCAAATAGGCTAATGGGTGAACCAGCGGAGGCAAATGATGGAGAGCAATGTGTGTCAGTTTACTGACATCAAGCAGGATGGTGGATTTATGGCAATGTAGGAAATGTCCTCTCACCAGCTCATCAACGAAGAACCTGGTTTTGATCTTAAAGCTCTAAAAACTGGACTTAACGTTAAAAAAACTTTTATTTAAAGAAGCTCTCCAAGTTAAAGCAAAAAAACCTCAAAGGGTGAAGAGGAGTAAAATCAAAAGGTGACGCTTACCAGCCTGCCTGGAGAGGTTAATGCTCGAGGACTGAGCTCTGTCAGGAAATTTAAAAAAAAACATGTTTTAGTCAACACAACATTTCAACCTTTCTATACATCATCATCATAAACACGCAGCGTTTTGTAAGAGTGCAGAATTTTTCCACATTTTGTCACATTACAAGCTCAAAATACAGAAAGCAGCGCTAAGCAGAAGATCAGCAGGAAGAGGAGATGAAAAGACAACATTTTCTTTTTACAAATAAAAATCTGAAAGATAGGAAGCTGAAGGATAAATACACAAACACTCCACACTTTTCAGATTTCTACATCAAAACTACTTTGAAAACCATTGTCTTCTTTTCATATAACATTAATGCAATAGTTTGCGTTGCTCTGTCAAGTTTGTAGTTTTAAGCTAAATGTGAAGAAAGTTCAAAAATACGTTTGAGATGATAAGTTACACATTTTCCTAGGGCTTGCAATAAATCAAAGTTTTTGGTTTTTGAAAAATATGGATTCCCCGTGATGTCAGTATGCCCAAGGCCGTCATTTTGTTTAACAAGCTTCTATTTATTTGGACTTTGAATTCAACGTTAGGATGGACCATTAGGGCCAGGCTACAATTATTTCGTTTTATTACAAGAATACGGTTTAAATAATGAGTATAAATTTGTAACATTATCAGAATATATATGTAATTTTATCAGAACTCCAACATAAAAAATAAAAAATTGAAATGAGGAATGTTGAGCATCTTGTGAAGATAATACTGAATAGAAATGCTTTTTTTTTTAGCACATCAGCGTCAAATTGTAAGTTGGACAAGTTTGAAACAATTGTGCAACTTTCTGTTTTGAAGAAAGAGCTACACGAACCGAGTTGCAGATCCTAATAACTATAATAATAATAGCTTTTTCTTATTAAAACGATTATTTCTTGCACTTTTAGGATGTTTTTCCTAGTAAAATTGTGTCTTTTTCTGCTAATGTTATTACTACAGCCTCAGGAAAAAGTAAGAGACCACTTAAAATGATCATTTTCTCAGTTTTTACTGTTAATAGGTACAGTATATGTTTGACTAAAACAAACATTGTTCTTTTATTCCATGAAGTACTGACAACATGTTTCCGAAACTCCAAGCAAAAATGTAGCATTTATTTGCAGAAAATGCAGAAATGGTCAAATTCATGAAAAACATGCAGTGTTTTCAGTCCTTAAATAATGCAAAGAAATCAAGGTTATGTTCATTTAGAAACAACAGTACTAATGTTTTAACTCAGGAAGAGTTCAGAAATCAATATTTGGTGGAATAAAAAAAATTCTTGTTGCCTAATTCTCCGTCATACAACTCAGAGAAGGGATGACTAAAAGAAAAGCCACATTTTCAAAATATTTTCCATCATTTCTTCTTCAGAAAAAAAAGCAAACAAAAATTTTAAATAAAATTGATTGATATCAGACTTAAATCTGAGATTTAAGTCTCACCTTCCATGGGGGTGGGAGATGGCGTCGGAGCCGGCGACGGGGACTCCGTCAGCTGGTCTAGTGTCCCACGCTTCTTTCCGTCCCGAGTTTTGGCAATGACCATCTGAGCTTTCAGTGCGTCTTGTTCCAGAGACTTCATTCTACACAGGAAACAACCAGGTTCAAGGAAGTCCTCTGAGACCAAGGCGGAGGCGTGAAACAAGGACAAGAAACTCCAGAGGAAGTTGTAGGCCATTCACTACTAATGTCGGGTGCTCCTTGTCCTGGTTTGCTGTGATCGTCTTATTTTATGAAAGAAATAAAGGAAGGCATTCCAGGAAAAGGACGACCTACTGCCTGTAGGTTTACCCTCATCAGCTTGCAAACTTACTGCGGGCCATGTGTTAATACACATACCGCTAGAACGGCAAGGCACAAAGAAAAGAAGAGCTCTACGGGAAGGACGAGACAGAGGAGGGAAAGGTTGGGGTAAACTGAACTAGAGACAAAACACAAAGGACGTGCAGAAGCAAAAAAAGAAAAAAACAGAAGTAGAAAGGCAACAGAAGCACTGTTAGTGTTACTGCTTGGACCTTTCTGGATCTGGCCTCTATAGCAAAATACGGAAAAACCAAAGCACCCCAGCAAACCCCCATGATGCCGCGCGTCTGGCCCTAGCGGCCGGAGCCGAGGAGCAGACCTGAGCTGGGAGGCTGCAGAGCAGGAGGTAGAGGAGGAAGCATGGGGGGCTGCGCCCTGAGAGGCCCTCACTCGGGCTTGGTAGAGCCTCTTTGCCAGGTCCTGCTCATACTGTCTAACATCCTCCTCTAGGCCATAGGGCCTGAGCCCCGCAGGCCACACAGACGGGAGGCGACAGAGGGGCCGGGAGGAAAAGGAAAGGAATTTCAGGATGAAGGAGAAGGATGAGGAGGAGACAGAAAGGGAAACAGACAGAAAAAAGAGAAGAAAACCCAAGAATGGAAGATAAAACACTGAAAATTAGGAAAACCAGGAATAATAAATGCGTATTAGACGTGACATTAGGGAGAAGGAAACAGACCAAACAAATACTCAGCAGCGTCGTTCTTAAAGACAAAGTGGACTGATGCATTTATCGTGAACAATTTCTTATAAGAAAAATATTTTATTGTCATGATAAATTTTAGTTATAGACTGCAAATAAAACGACAAAACTGACAGTATGACTGGAAATACTTCTGCTATTTTCTCTAGTTTTAAATGCAGCGACTGTGTGCAGTTTAGTAAATCACACTATTAAAAAAAAAACAGTTTAGAGCAACAAGTTTTTTTATGAATATCTACTAAAGAATTTTTCTTTGATAATTAAACAATTTTATTTCTAGTTTTAAGTTTAAAAATAAAGACCTAAAACTTTTGAAAAAAAAGAAAAAAAGACATAATTTTTTTTCAATTAGATATTTGTGGAAAATTATAACAAAAAAAATTATATATTTTCCAAACTAATAAAAAAAGCAGATCTAAAAATAGACCTAAAACAAACAAAATGGATACATTTTCTTCGATGGGATAAAAAAGCATATCTTTGCTTCTACTTTTTAGTAATCGTCTTGAGGAAATTTTATGCAATTAACTCCATGAAAACCTCTGACATAGGGGTACGGTAAAGGTTGCAGACCCCTAGTTTAGTCTTTCACATTGCATTTATTCTATAAACTCATAAAAAGAACGTGAATTGAAGCAATAATTCTGTTTTCATGTCTAATCATTGCTATGTCAGTTTTAAGTGCTCATATTTGTATTTTTGCTTCAGTTACCGTGCCGCCCGCCACATGGCTCTCTTCTCAGCTTCCAGCGCTCGTTTCTCTGCAGGGGACAGGTCCTTGTCCGGGGCCACGGAGAGCTCAGGGCTCTGCATGCGGAGCCTCTCCTGATGTCTGCGCTCCGCCTTGGCCGTGCGGATGGGAGCCGCCGACTCTCCGGGGTAAGACGACACCAGACTGACGAGACGGAGCATCAGTAGAGGTCAGAGCTGGGTAGCAACTTGTTACATTTACTTTAGTAACTTTTTAGAAGAATTTTTACAATGTAGTACTTTTTACTTTTACTTGAGTAACTTAATTAAGAAGTATTGCTACTCTTACTTGAATAAAATGTCTGGATACTCCATTCACTGTGACTAACTTCACTGAATGACAAACCCGCAGTTTTTGTTACAGTTTCATATTGTTCAAGGTTTATATTGAAAAAAAATTATTAGGAATTATTTTTTCACTTTATTTTGTTATTTATATTAATTACTTTCATTTCAGTCCTTAAAATGCCAAAATTTCCACATAACTTTATATTCTTGCCAATCTTACTGTGTAATTTTTAAATATTAAATGATGGATGTTTTGATTAGTTACTCAAATACCTTTTTACTCTTGTGAAACGTCGTCTCAATTAAGCAATTAAATGTGTGAAAAGTTAACTCAATAATTTCCATTCTGATGATTAATATGTTTTGAAAGGTTCAAAAACCATTAAGACATTACTATCCATATTATTTATGGTTTCGGCTGTGTATAGTTTTTATTTCCATTTTATTTATTGTTTTTGGTTGTTGCGTTTTATTTTTTTATGTCTAAAATGTCTTCCGGTTCCAGTGTTAAATGTTCTTTACAAATTTAAGTTCATTATTAAGCTCCTAGAGCACATGTATCAAACTCAAGGCTCGGGGGCCAAATGTGGCCCACCATAGCTTTTTATGTGGCCCTCTGGACTCCAGATGCTAAATTACATCAATCGGTCTCTCCAGTTTTCTGAGATTCCACAATTGTGGAAATTCACATAAAGTCAACAGGTCCCAGCATTTTTTCATGCTAATGCATAACTGTAAGTTTAATGCAAATTTTCAGCAAATATTGTGGAAAAACATTGATTTAAGTGATGCTAACTCTCTCCTGTAGGAGGCAGTATTTCTTTTTTTTTTTTTTCCCATTTTTTTCTCCGAAGAGTTTTTGCGGCGCTAGTGGCTCGTATTTTTTCTACAGTAGGCAGACAGGAAGGAGGGTGAGGAGAGGGGGGAAGACATGCGGCAAAGGTCGTCGGGACCGGGAGTCGAACCCGCGACGTCCGCGTCGAGGACTAAGGCCTCCAAACATGGGGCGTGCTAACCCCCTGCGCCACCACAGCACGCCCCGGACGCAGTATTTCTTACTTATTTGATGTCAGTCAGTGATCGAAATGGCAAGTAACAAAAAATCACATGTAACGTCATACATAAGCGCAAATATTGCAAAATTCCAAATTGCTAATATTTCTAAATCAATGATTGTGACAGCAAAAAATCCCAAAAACAATCGCAAACTCCTGGAGGGACTGAACAATGAAAAGATGTTCAACATTATTTAATTTTAAGAAGTTTAAGAACATTTATGATCTTGATTTTGTCCAAGACGAAAATGAGTTTGACACCCCTGTCCTAAAAGGGTCAACTTGCATTTTTATGCCATTATTAATATATTACTTAAAATGGTCTTAAAAACAACAATATCATCATCCAGCAAAACTTGTTATTGTGACAGGCCTACTCTTGTGTAATTTCTTGGACAGCTACGTTTTACTTTTACTTGAGTAAAAATATGTTTACTTGAGTATATATAAATGTATAAGGCGGCTAACACATGCAGACATTCAGAAATAACTTTTAAAAACTGTAATCACCCCGTCATGGAGTTTGGTCTCTGCTCCAACCTGAAGCTGTCCTCCAGTGAATTTCTCTGAGAGTCGCCCTTCCCATCTACCGAAGAAGGCCTGCAGAGAAAAAAAACAAATAAATCAAAAGCCAGTTTGAAAAAGAAAGTCAAAATGGAAAAGATTGAAACTCAAATGATGCCAGATTCTCACCCAGAGCTGCCGGTGAAGCTCAGTGGAGTGGAGCAGTGCTGAGACGGGGTAGAAACGGGCTCAACCTTGTACTCAACCCCGTCTAACAAAACCTTTCCTGTAGCCTTCATGTGCTCCACCTGCTTAGCCAGGTCTTCTTCCTCGTCCTCATCCTCTTCGTCCATCAGGTACTCCCGCGCTCGCTGCTCAAACTTCCTCTCTGGGAGGAAACAAAGAGACAGAGACGGGTAAACTCGAGGAAAGACATCTCCGGCTTTTTGTTTTTATTGGTTCTGGGAGGCTGAAAACAAACCTTCCTCCTCCCTCATTTTCTTGAGGTCATCCTCTCCGACGAGAGAGACTCTGGGTTTGGGTTTCTCTGGCGTCTGCTGCTTCACGTCAATCTCAAAATATTTCTGTCTGTCCCTGAACGAGCGCTGCTCGGGGCTGTTCTTACCTCCAAAAGACGGACTCTGACGGAAAAAAACAGCAGGAGGACGAGACGATAAACGGCAGGAATTAAAGCTGCGTCAATGTATTTGCTGCCAAAAGATGGAAGTGAGGCTGCAAACTCATGATTATTTTTGTAATCAATTATTCTGATGATTAATCGGATGAAAACAATTGTCATATTCAAAAGTTTTCATTAAAAACCTTTGTATACTATATTAGAAATCTTTTAAAAGATGCATGTAAACAAATAATTTTGTTTTTAAATAAGAAAATAAACACTTCTTTACACCATCATTTACAGCAAAAAATGCTTTAAACATTCTTTCTGTTTGACTTAACTCAGTTTAGGTCTAATCTGATGATTATTTCCGGATTAACAGATTAATAACTTGATAACAAAAGGTGCTTTAAAGGAATTTGTTTTTTTTTTTCAATTTTACAGAATTTAAACTAGGTGAAAGTTTTGGGTCGAACATGCATCTTAAATCCAAAATATATCTATTTTTTTGTCCAGTTTTGTCTTAATTGCTGCTCTGAGTGTGTTGTTCTTTCAGCAAATTGCCTTTTTTAAAGTCTGTATATTTCAGTTAACAATTACTAAATAAGTTAATGATTATTTCAGTAATCGATTCATCATAACCAAAAGGAAAGTCAAGAGGAAAGAAGTTAAATAAAACCCAACACCATGAAGTTGATTTCAGAGCCGCTGTAAGTCAAGCCGGTAGCTGACAGCAGAAACCACCACCGGTCAAAGCCAAGCACCCCAGACAACGGTCGGGTCGCTCCGGCCGTGGAGGCGGAGGATACCTGCTGCTCCACGGAGGTTCTAGAGAAGCGCGGCACGGCAGCCAGGCTCATATAGTCCCGTCGATCGGAGGAGAGGGAGGGCCGGGGGGAGACCCTGCTGGTCAGACCCTCACCACCTCCTTCCTGACCTTCACTTCTATCATCAAACACCTCGTCGTTCAGCACAGGCTGAAAAGGCCAGATAAATCCCGACTGTCAGAGCAGCTATGAATACAAACGTTCCCATTTGAAGATGTAAAACAAAACTTTGCAGGAATGAGGTTTGACCTCGTTAGTTGGACTGCAGACCAAGTTATAGAGAGCCGAACTTCTTCCACTTCAACTCTTTCACTTTTTACCAGTCCTTCCATAAAACACAATTCAAATAAACATAACTAAATCTGTTATTTGTATTCAACACAACTTTTTTATGAACTGTACGATGCTGTGAGGGCTCTGGTGGAGCCAGCTACATCATGTCCAAAAAAAACAAAAACAAAAATCATCCTTCAACCACTTCCTGTTGTCTTCTTCACTGCTTTCGCCAGTAGCAACGCCCGGCTGTTGATCATCTGACTGGCATAAGTTTTGTGAAAATCATTTGATACAACCAAAAAAAGTGCAAAAACAAAATTGGGATGTTTGCATTAAGCAAATTTATTTTTGTCATTCAATTTGCGCTATTTTATGGCAGCTAATGTTTCAATGCAATCTGCTGCATTTCCTTCTAAAATCCTTTAAGCTAATTTGAAAGTAAACTGAACTTGATGCTCTGTTTGATCATGATGATAAATTGAAATGCATTTATGATTGGGTTTAAATGACTTTCTTTTTGTCAAGTGCCTTGAAATGTTGTGAACTGATGCTAAACTGCATATAAATAAATTGAACAAGGAGTTTGGTGTCACGTTTCAGATTGCAAATTTTTTCTGATCTCTACTGACCTCTGGTGAAGGTTGCTTTGGGTGAAAATTGTTCCTCACACCATACAGATCCTGTTGGCAGAGAAAAAAAAAGATTATTAACAGGGGAGTCAGAAGAAAGACAGAGACACTAAGCAGGCAAGAAAAGAAAATTAAAACAAGATTAAACATTGGTGAATGAGCCTCAACGAAACCTTATACTTCTAATAAACTAGTTGATGCATCCTTGAGGCTGTGGATGCAATTCAGACGGCATTTTGGCTTGCAATCTCTTTCTGTCTATTCCCCTATAGCTTCAAATCATACCTTTCAGCCGTCTCTCACAGATGGTATCTTCCTGTCATGGCGGAGAACAGGAATTTCAACTTTTCATGATATGTATATTGATAATACTTTTGCCTCATTCCAACAAATCTCTGAAAAGTTTGGTATCCCGCGCCATCATTTTTTTAGATACTTGCAAGTGCCCAGCTTTGTCCGCTCTACTTATTCAGATTTTCCCAACCTTCCCAAAGATTCACCTTTAGACATTTTTCTAAAACCTACTGTCAAATTGAAAGGAGCCATATCTTTTATTTACAATCAAATCACGCTTCTACGCCCACAAACCCTGAATTCCTATAGATCACTTTGGGAGGAAGACCTTGGACAATCCATTTCAGAGGATCTTTGGACACTAATCCTGTCATTGGTGCATAAGTCCTCTATTTGTGCCAGACATAATTTAATTCAATGCAAACTTGTGTATCGCACTTATTATACTAAAGCACGTCTGGCCAAGTTTTACACCAACGTTTCTCCTGCCTGCGATAGATGCCAACATTCTCCAGCCAATTTGATCCACACTATCTGGCTTTACCCTCAGCTTTCTAACTATTGGTCCAAAGTTTTTGCTATTCTGTCAGATATTTTTGACAAGAAATTGGAGCTTGACCCCTTGACTGCTTTGTTTGGAGTTGAACCTCCACAGTCCACCCTGTCCTCCTTTCAGAAATCCTCCTTGGCTTTCTTGACTTTTTTGGCACAGAGAGTGATTATAATAAAATGGAAGTCGCCTCAACCTCCATCATATACCCACTGGCTTAGAGATACACTGTATTTCATTAAACTTGAGAAAATCCGTTTTACTTTAAGAGGCTCTTCTACGAGATTTTTGGGTTTGTGGAGCCCCTTATTAAGAACCCTTAGAAAGATTAATTTCCCTAATATTCCGGACTGATAAGGTAATACCTACTTTATGTAGCTGATGTTTATTATTCTTATCAATATTTCTCTTTCTTTCATCTTCTTCCTTGAGTTAAGTTTGGTTGATACATTAACAGAAGTATCCCCTGGCACCTGATTTTTTTTTTTTTTTTTTATTTATTTATTTTTTTTTTTTTTCTCTCGTTTTTCGAGTGTATGTTTGTATGGGTTGAGGGAAAGAAATTTACATATATTTAGTACTGTGGTCCCTTTTTATTTTGTTTATCTTATGATATATCTGTTTCTGTCCGCTAACGCAATATGTTTACTTTGACTTGATCCATTTTATGTATTTTGTGTAGGTGTATATATGTGGGTATAATTGGGCTTGTTCTAGCACAATTATGTTTGTAGTTAAAGGTACACTGTAACTATATAACCATTGCATTGCCTTTACACTGTACCTCATGTTAAAGCATAAATAAATTTTGGAAAAAAAAAAACAAAAAAAAAAAACATTGGTGAATGAGCGACACATGAACAGATGACAAGGTTTCTGCAGGTTTCACCAACTCAAGTGTAAGACTTTTTAAGACTATTATGAATGAAATGTAAGACTTGAATCATAATAGAAATGTACAAAAGAAAATTGCATATTTTTTATGTTAGTAGTTTTGTTTTTTTAGCACAAAATGCATGTAGTATCGTACGGGCAAAGACAAACGTCCAGCAAACTGGCTAGCTGGCTAGTTAGCAAGGGTATATTAGCAACTACTTACTGGCAGCCTGAACCTTCATGAGTAAAAAGAACATAACGAAGAAGTCTGTACAGGATGCAAACGTTTGCCTGACAGAAAGGTCCCGCAAGAAAAACAAACTACATAAAACAAAGATTAAGTAGTCCTGCCACCACAAATTTAAAACCTGTGATTAACATATTAAAGCTTGAGTATTTAACTTTTACAAAAAAATGTTTTTTACATATTTGTTAAAATTATCAATTTTGTGACAGATAATCTGTGAAATAAAATTAAGCTCCTTTCCCTTCTCTTTTTGTAACTGCAACTTTAAAGGCTAACTTAAATTTTTTTCAAATGAAGACCTTAATTTTCGATGGGAGAATTTAATGCTTTTTAAGGACACCCTTGATGAACGGATCAAGAGGAAGATTAGCACCAGTTTCACAGATGAAGTCAGGAGAGCACAAAAACCAACGATGGAGACATCCCACATGTCACAGCACGTCACAGATGACAACATGCAGGCTTCCTTTAGGGCCGCCTGCTTCAGTCAGGTGAGGAGGGGAGGGGGCGGCAAGCGAACCAGTCAGCACAGCATGCTCGTCCGAGTCCGGTCGGCACGTCCTACCTGCGGCGGCTCCAGCACTGCCAGCGAGCGAGGCACGGCGGCGAACGCCTTGTATGCCTGCTTGACATTCATTGGGAACTCGTCGGGCGAAGAGGGGGAGAGGGCGCGAGGCTGCAGGGGCGGGAGCAGGGGTTGGGGTCGGGGTGGGGTGGGTTATGGAGGTTGGATCCATATGATAAAAGAGGTGGAAAGGACAAACAGAGACATGGAGAGGGCAGACAATGAAAAAAACCAGCAAAGTTCAAGACGACTGTGGAGGAGACGGGGTGAGCAGCATGGCGGCTGGTTTCATGTGGAAGAGGAGGAGCGATGCAGAGAAAGACGGACAGTAGGGCTTGGGCAGGCGAAGCAGGCTGTTCTGTCTGGGCACCTTTATGAAACAACCCGGCAGGTTTGAGATCAGATCTCAGCTTCTCACTGATTACACTGCCTGGATTGTTTCTGAAAGCTGAAACCTTCAGCAGCTAAATCTGGTTCTGGAGCCCAGAGCAAATGGACATGAACTATAACAGCTCCGCCTGTCTTTGATAACAATCAATTTTGCGCTTTAGACATCGGTAACCCGCCGCACTGGGGCGGGTTACTTCAGGGCGTGCGGCGGCACAGGAATGGTTAAAACCAGCCCTACGTGGAGGTGGAGGTGAGGGGTCTTACAGAGGAGTTGAACGGGGAGGGGCCATGCTGAAAGGGGTTAGGGCTGCGGCCCTCCGGCGTGCCGGGGGAGGCGGTGGGCCACACGCGTCCGACTGGCTGGATGGCTCCAGGCCGCGTCTGGGGAAAGACGACACATGATGTAGCTTCACTGCTAAACACCAGAGCGGATGAAACTTTGAGTGAATGATAACGCAACATGAATGGATGCTGATGGTTGAAAGAATTTGAGTTTTAATAACATATTTAACTTTTACTTCTTTAACAACCCCTGGAGCCAATGAGATTATTACTTAACGTCTCATTTTTATGCATTAAAATAAATGAATATCTTGTGCTTTTCCCCCCTTTAATTTACCACCTCAGCTGCACATTTATTTTAGTCTTAACCCTTTATAACCTAAGTTTCAAATCCCGGCCTGGATATTTTTGCGTATTTTAATTGTACGCAGTTCTTTAACTGTCCTGTGAGTAAACATATTTGTCCATTTATCCATAACTGAAACTTTCAATATATAGCAAGTTATTTTCTATTAAAAGAGCGCCCCTCAGATTAATTTCACTCTCAGCTTCGACGGGGGTGAAATTACCGTAATAACCCGATATTGGCTGGGAAGCGCAATGTCTCCCCTTTCAGAAACCGTTGGGATTTGTCAGATAGCCCAAAGTGTGGTGGAATTACGGTACTGCAAACCAAACGTACTGTTCGGTCTGGCAGGGTTAATATTCTCTGTTTAATGACTGTATGATTACTGTAACATTATGAGTTTTCTGATGTTGAAACTTTGGTTTCATTCTTATTTTATAATGTCTTTTACCTTTGTGTGAATATGAATGATCCAACTTACCTTAAGTTACTGCTTTTATGCCTTAATTTTCTCAAAGTGTGGCTGAAAATATATTTCCAGTACATATTAGGTGTTTAAGTATTAAAAATAGGCATATATGATCATTTTTGAGGGGGTCGTAAGTAGTTGCGTGTGGTCACTGCATTTTATTCAATTAGTTTTTACATTTTAAACCTCTAAGTTTTTTCAGTTGAATTGAATAGAAACTTTTCCACAATGAAAGATTTAAAAAACATTTTTTTTGGTTAAATACTCTTGATTTACTTTTTATTAGATGTCTTTAGGGATCTAAGAACCCAAAAACAAAGTGTTGAGCCAATAACTCATCGGGTAATTCATTAAAACCCAGAGTTGTATTTCATTCATGTTCTTGCTCTTGTTTTTGACAGTTAGATCAAGAAGTAGTATTCAGATTTTTAGATTCTCCTGAGCTCTATTGACACTCACTGATGATGAAGTGCTGTCCTTAGCAGTGGGAGTGGCAGTGAAATGAATGTTTGCCTGTGGATGAAGACAAATAAATTTAAACAAAATTAAAATCTATGACGTATGACCCAGCAGCATCTAGTTCAATTTAAGTTAACCAACTACTGAAGCTTCTTCAGGATTAAGCAAAGAAATCAATCACAACCAGTTTTTAAATGTGGTTATGTAGACGTTGCTGTTTGACCTTTTAGAAACTAATCATCCGCAGGGAAAATATAAAGCCAAAGCTGGTCAGCAAACCATCTCAGAGTAATGCATATCTAGTCTGCACAAGGCAAAGCATCAGGGATGAGTTGGTCACAGAGATGCATCCGCATGCTTTTTAGCCAGGAAGGGCCGAGGCAGCTCAACGCTTCCAGATCTGCCACAAAGCCCACTTACAAAGCGGGTCTCCCTGCCTGCACACAGGGAGCTGCTGGAGGAATGGAGGCTGGACTATGGGTGGGAAGGAAGGTCAAAACTGTCAGCGCTACAATACCTCCACTGAAGCCACTCTTGAATAGTGATGACATAAATTAAAGGATGATGTGATGGAGGGCAGTGGATACTGGTGGAAGGTAAAGTGTTGGGCGGCTCACCGGTTGGATAGTGGGAGAATATGGTGCTTCCTTGACTGGGCTGTCTGTTCTGGTGTAATCAGATGAAGATGCCTGGGGAAAAAATGAGACACAACTAAATAATCAGCTCAACATTTCATCTAATAAACCGGAAATACGATCAGGATAAGAATACAACCAGAGGTCCATCTGAATAAATTAGAATATCATCTAGATGTTAGTTAATTTACCTTCACTGAAGGAATTACTTAACTCTGTTTAAACCCAAAAGTAGTTTCTTGGACAAAAAAAAAAACACTAAGGAAAGGTGGACTTACTGAAAAATATGTCCAGTTTCCGTATAATATATAAACCCAACACTTGGTTGGATAAATCTGTGTGGTGGCTGTTTAGCTGCAGTCCACTCATAATGGGTTTTGCTTGACATTTCTCTCAAGGCACACTTTTTTCTTCCACTCAACTTTCCTAAATGTTTTGATAGAACACTAAACTACTAGCCTCCTCGTAGAAATTGTTGGTAAATATTAGCTGGGAAAAATTTCAGATTTCTTTGCTCTTTATTCATCTTAATATTCAAATTTTCCAGAAACTGAATTCTTTTTAAAGCTGTTTTGCATTTTGACTTGAAATAAACTATTTTATGACATAATTTATTGAGATGCACCTGTAAAGCACTCAGGTTAGTAATATTGCATTTATTTCACACATTAAACATTCCTACATCCTGACTTTCCTTATAGCTGTCAGGTCAGTTTTTTCCATTGGTGTATGCAATTAAAGATCCTGAATAATTAAAGAGATTCAACGAGGGGTGGGCTTTTATTGTATCGTTTATCATTTATCATGATAAATTTCTTAATTTATGATGTTTAAACCGCCCCCAAATTGCTCATTTTAATATTTCCTTCACTGTTTACTCAATGAAAGTGTCAATAAATATCAATACATTAAAAAATATGATTAAATGCAGTTACTCTGTGCAGTTTGGTGATAAAAAAGTGTCCTAAATCAGCATATTAGAAATTAGTTATTTTTCAGTTTGTGGACTATGATTGCTGAGCTCCTAAAAATTGTTTTAAACAGTTATTATCATAATAGAACCATAAGATACTGTAATAAAACTTTAAGTCCATATTGCCCATCCCTAGATGCCACAAGCTGTGCTCACAGCAAAAGCGTGCAATAAACTCCTCGTACTGTGAACAGAGGTTAACACACACACAGTTAGCCAAACACATCGTAGAGGGAAAGAAAATCAACGTAAGCCTGTGTCTTGGTTTGCAACCAGTTTCACAGCTGCAAATAAACCTTCTTTTACTGTTATATTTGAAACTGGGATCCAAATGGATGAAGCAACAAAGCTCACAGCAACGCAGCATGCCGCCTCCAAGCTACGCTCGGCCATCTTGCCTTGCTGAACAACCAGGGCTGCAGCTTCCCCTGCCGGCCGTAGCCCACCGGAGGCCCCGACAGGAGCCGCTCTCCGGGTGGAAGGCCTCTCCCTCTACGGTTAGCCACCAGGAAGGGGTTCTCATTAAAGCACATGGGCTGCGAGTCCACCAGGCACTCTTCTTCCTCCTCAGGAGAAACTGTCGAGTCAACAGCTGGACTGTCAGGGACGCTGGACATGCCGTTGTGGGACAACTGGGATTCGTGGAGAGAATCAATGAGGGGTTTGGTGGGTTTGCCCGACCCGAAGGGCTCTATAGGGGTTCCGTGATTGGCCGGCAGGGGGGTCTCCATGGGGGCAGTCAGAATAACAGAGGCAGAGAACTGAACAGGAGCAAAAGATAAGGAGGACAACAAGACTCACAGGAGGATCTTGACTGGCTGATATTCAAACTCACACAAAGGAGATAAAGAGAAAACAGGAAAATGGTGTTCAGTAGCTTCCCACTGCTAAGTCAGGAAGGCAAAAGTGATTCATGTCTTCATAAAGGAAATAAATCAGCATAAGTTTAAAGTTTTATTGTAGAGCAGTTTTAGAGAGAACCACTAGTTATAATCAGCATTTTTAGATTAATCCCATAACAGGACATCTGCAAGTTTCAGCAAGTCAAATTTAAGGCTTTTTAAGGCCATTTTAATACTAGTTTGAATACAATTTAAGACATAAAAAACGACTAACGTAGAAGATGATTGAAGGATCCTGCTGTCTCGTGTGGGTTGGAAACAAAAGTGAGCTGGTGGCAAAAAAAAATAATTTAACACAAGTGATACATTTGCACTTGCGTAAAGAAGCTAGCTAGCTTGTAGGGGGAAAGTAGAAGCTAGTTACCGACCGCCTCAAGTCACAGAATGTGACAAATGTTTGCCTGACAGAAAATTTCAGCAACAATAAAAAAACTACATACAAGATTGAATACACTGCAAAATACAAAACATACTAAATGTCTATTTGTCTAGTTTTTAGAGCATATATCAAAAACCAAAACTAGCTTACAAGTAACTTTTCAGCAAAATATAGGAACTCGTTTTGAGTCAATAATTCTTTAACATGGATAAAAATAAAACTTGTTCAACTAACAGACCTATAATGAGTGTATTTATGGCCAATCTATGTTTTTAAAAGAATTTAAGACATTTTAAGGTCTTAATTTTAATTTAAGGCTTTTTAAGGATGCGCAGACACCCTGCATAAACCAAAGGAAGATAAAGAGGAACGTCCGTGGCTCTATGAATAGAAAGTTAACACAGACGGCTCCTGCTGCTGTAGAGTCACTTGCATCACTAAAACTCCTCTGAAGCCTTGAAGATAAGTTTCTAAACTAGTAGAGTGTTTTAACCGCCACATTGCTGCAGACTCTCATCCTCTCCTTTAAAAATACTTCATAAGGTTAACCAGGAGGGGTAAGGGTGCTTAATATGAAACAGTCGACCCAGCTACATCTGAGACCAATCAATCTCAACAGTTTGAGTATTGAAAAGCGGCGATTTGGCTCTCGAGCTGCAGTCGGCGTGAGGGTCAGAGGGACGGAATGTGAATCGTGACCTTTTGGCACAGACACAGACGTCTGTGAGCGACAGCTGGCTTTTAGAGCAGAGAAGTCACCCTGCTGGCTCGCCAACATGCCAACGAGCTGAGAGGTCCACAGCTGTGTGTCGGCTCAACGGTTCATTGAGCCAATATTTAATCTGCAACTCTTAACTAAACCAGTCCTACTTTTTAAAAAACTGTATTAAAACTCCAGTTTAATTAGGAGCTGCTGCATTTGGTTTTATAGGAATATGAAGTCCCACCATGTGGGAGCGCTTCAGATCTCACCAACAGCTGCTCAGGGTATGTAGGTTAAGTGCTGCTGCTCTCTCAGAACAGAGATCTATAATTAAGTCTAGTTCTAACGTCAAAGAAGACATGATTTAACATCTTTAAAGAGAAAACTGCTAAGAAATCATCTAATTTTTAGGAACGTTGATGTCAAATTTAGAATAAAGAGTCTATATTTTAGTAAAAATCATGAGTTTGATAAAAGCAAAGAGAAGACGAGAAAAGCTGGAAGAGGAAACTCACAGGATAATAAAAGGACTGAGCCAGACGTCCACACTACCCGTCCCAAGCAGGACTTTCAGAGCTCAAACCGAGACACTCATCTGTTCCTCTCAGACGACGCCGTCCCCACCCACCGGACATGCTCTGTCCAACTCAGAGCCAGATGCACGTTTAAAATATCGCAGAGAGCAAGCCGGGTGATAGTGGGCAGCTGTTCCCTTCCCCCAACTCACCCACTCTCTGTCACGGCTTATTCTGACGCAAAATATTCATGTTGTAGACCTTCAGTCCTTTATTATGGGCTTTTCTTCTTTATGTCTTCATGGTTTAGTTAAATCACGACAAGGTTCTTCATTCAGCAACCCAGGGAGGGGTTTCGGTTCTCCTTTAAAAAGGTCCAGCTCCGGGTCAAACGTGACTTATACAAGAGAGCTTATTCTGAGCCTCTGACCAAGGCCACACGCAGTCAAAGAATCCCAAAAGGCAATGACCCTGTTTCTCAAACACGTCAAAAAGTTAAATCCATCCTGGGTGAATTCTGTTAGTTTGAGGCGAAAGCTGAAGATAAGATAAAAGAAAAACAAAAAAAAAGGACTCACCCTGTTCACTTTCTGGAGGCTGGTGGTGGGGAGAGCAGCCAGGGTTTTGTAGTCAAGTTTTAAAGGTCCAGTGCCGAGGTTCTGAGGACAAATAAAACAACAATGTATTTAGAACAAAACCAGTCTACACACAGGTTTCAGTAATTCAAACTTAACAATTTTTAAGACCTTTATTAATGCCAGATTGAATGAAATTTAAAACCTACAAAAATATAAATATTGGGGGATCCTGCTGGCACGTAAGAAGTGAATCAGTGACGAAAACAAATGTCGACCATCCAACAATCAATACATTTTACACATGAGAGATGGTAAAAAGGCTAGCTGGGTAGCTAGCAAGGGTATATTAGCAGCTGGTTACCGACTGTTTTGAGTCACAGAATGCAATAAAGATGTCTGCATGCGACTCAAACTTTTGCCTGACAGTAAGGTTCTGCAAGAAACAAAAAAACAACCTACATACAAGATTGAATGAATTCTGCCACAACAAAATTTTGGACATTCTTCAGTAAAGTGAGCGTAAAGCGATATCTGCAGTCCCACTTGGACTAATGTTGCGTTCAGACGGCGGGTTTGTCTGAGCAGGGTCTCACCTCCGTCTCCTCTTCTAGCAGGCGAGTTGCCTCCTCACGCTCCAAACGCATACGTTCCTTCACCATGAGAGGAAGAGGAGGAGCAGAGTGCAGAGAGGAAGACACACACAGCCACCACACGGAGTGATACGATGAAGACAGAGATTGTTTAAAGAGGAGAGAAGTGTTGTTATAGACGGAGAGGTGGTGGGGAAACAGAAAGGAAGGAAGTGGGATGATTGGATGATTATGTGTCGCACCAAACACACAAGAAGGACAGGTGAGAGAGAAAAACAGCAGGGTAGAAATCACACAGATTACAAAGTACACTATTCACGTTTCTATGGGAGCAGAAAAAGCATGCAAGGTGAAATATTGCAGCAACAAACTCTCCAACAAAACCCACAGACAGGAAGCTTCATTCATTCAGTTTCTCAGCTAAGAAATCTTATTCCAATTCATATATTTGTATCTTTCTCATCCCTCAAAATGTTTCACTCACCACTTTCTCCATCTCCTCTCGCTCCCACTGCGATGTCTCTCTGACCATCTCAGACTCCTGCCAGAAAATATTAAATTCAGTTCGTAGGTTTTCATGCAGCAAACCTCAGCAGAAACAGGACATGTTTACCTAAAGTTGGCAAAATAAACAACTGTGCCGGCGCATTGTGGCAGCATGAGTGTGTTCGCAAGCGGAGCGAGGAGAACTATAGCTGGTCAAATTCCAACTGCTGACAACAAACTGCTGCTGCAGCAGAATCGCTGCACAAAACATTTGATGCATGGGCTGACTGGAAAACAGCGGCGCTCGTCTGGGGTGATACAAAGATCTGACTCTGGTTGCGTCGTTGGACTCATTCAGCGCATCGTACCTTCTGTATGATTTCCATCTCCTCTGGGCTCAGGTCTCGGTCTATGGAGGAGATGCTCTCCATACTGTTCTTGCGTACGATGCCGGTTGCAAACGGGTTGGCGATGATCCCAGGAGACGCCTGGAATAAAAAGTCACATAGATTTGTAATTGAGTATTTTGAATTGTTACATATTTTCAGGAATGGAGAAACATGCACATCATATAAGGACAAAAGGAGGACAAAAACTTAGCTAGTTTCAGAATTGGTGAACTTGTAGAAATAAGAGCTCAAAATGTGCCAGAAGCTTTTTGAAAGTAATAATGTCAACTATTCCTCCAGACTGACACTCTTAGAATTTTTTCACATCTGATAGTCTGGTAGACTCGGTTTGATTGGACCATTTGTTACATTTTCAACTGGTGGAGTTCGCTTTACACTGCAACGTGTCAAAGGAACTAAACAGTTTGAAAAACTTGACTAAGCAAAACTGGTGTGAATGCACCCTTAGTATCAAAACTGAAGATATTTATTTTATCTAAGTTCATCAGAAAAAACCTTTCTGTGCTAGGATGCCCCCTCGTAAAAATGCATGTCGTGGGAGACAAAAAACAAATGCTGATTTGTTTGGGGAAATAATTTTATTTTAAGCTAAATATTTTATTGGGAAGATGGTTTAATTGTTCAATTTTAATACAGATTTTTTAAAATTTATTTACTTGTCATTTAAAGTTCTTGAAGAGAAATATTAATCTGCAGAAACTGGTATCGGTAGGTCAAAATTTTCAAACATCTGTGAACAGTCAGAAAATATGTGCAGATTTTGGTTTGGTGGTAAAATGTTTTAAATTGACACCAACACTCAGAGTCATTTCAGATGCAGCTTTTCCTTGACCAAAGTGTTTTCTGAGAGTTTACCTCAACAGATGCGACTTTCTGCGGGTCGAAGCCGTCGCACACCAGCATGACCAGAGAGTCCCCGACCGCACGAAGCACTCTGACCGCCTCTGTGTGGGTCATTCCCAGCAGGCTGTGGTTGTTCACCTCCAGGATGCGCATGCCGACCTGCAGCCGTCCATCTCTGGCTGCTGCGCCGGTCGAACTCACCTGAAGACAAAACGAGCGTTATGTTTCCAAACCGGCCGACAGGACTGGGTGATGTGGCTCTGCTCTGAGTTGTACCACACAGAATTACAGCCAGGTATGATCATTTTTTAAAGCCCGAGAACAGATTTATTAGCAGGAAAAAACACAATTTTACCAGGAAAAACAAATTTCTTCGTAAATTTAAAGAATTTACCAGGAAAATCTCTAAATTTTCTGGTAAATTGAGAGAAATAAAGAGAAAAAAAAGCTAATTATCAGGATCTGACATAACCAGCTCTGTTGTTTGCTCACTAATAATGATAATTTGATGCTGATGTCTTAAAAGATTAAGTATTTTTTTAAAGTATTATCTTCACACAAATGCACAACATTAAACATTTTAATTTTTTATATTTTATGTGGAGTTCTCATAAAATTATGACTGTATGCTGACAATATTTAAACTTTCTCTGGTGATATTACAACTTTATTCCCGTATTATTTTGACTCCATTGTCATACGACTGTATTTTTTTAATATGACTATTATTGTAATTTTTTAAAATTAGAGCCTGGCTTTAATATTCCATTGTAGATATGACCAGAAATCAACTCCGTTGCAAATAAATAGAAGTTGTGAAACAAGATGGCGGTCTTGTGTGTGCTGTGGAAACCCAATGAATGTTTATTGGAAAAAATTAAATCTTCAAAAACCAAAAATGGACATGGATGAATCTGTTTTGTTACCTTGGAGATAAAGATGCCCTCATCTGTGGGGTCGAAGGGATTTCCAGCATGACCTTTTGCTCCTCCGCGGATGCTAATCCCGAGCTTCTCGCCGGGCTGCTTTTGGATCAGAACCTCCTGCATCCCCGGCGGCGAAGGATCCCTCCGCACCAACATGCGGATCTCCTGTTTGTTGGCCAGCAGGGCCCGCACGGCTTCCTGGTGCGTGGCGTGCCGCAGGTCGATAGAGTTCACCTCTAATATGCGGTCGCCGACTCGCAGGCCGCTTTGACATGCCAAACCGTGAGGAATCACCTGAAGGAGCGAGAAGCAGAGATTGATAATACCTTGATAATACTTGAAATAGTAAGTTTTCAAACTTTTCCAGCACCAAACAACACAAATTAACTAAAGAAGACTGCTTCAACTCACTATCATACGATATCGTTTACTACTGCTACTAATGTCTTGTCATAGTATTCTATATAAGCAGGGACAAAGCAAACAAAAATATAACAATTTTGAAGGTAAATGCTTAGGATAGGCTAGCTATGTAAAAATTTTCATTAAATTTTTTGAACATAACCATTAGATAATGACATTTTATTCTGCTCAGTTCTAACTATTTTGAGTTCCTTTCAGAAAGAGCTGTTTTAGGGCCGCTCCCTTCAATTCAACGTTTACACCCGCATGTGAAAACGGCTGCAAACTCATGTGCAATTATACAACCGTACATCTTTGAAAAGCAGAAGTAGAGCCTCCTGCACAACCAACAAAAATGGAGCCAGTTGTTTCTGGATGGTAAGTCAACTACACAACATTAGTCGTTTCCAGGAGCCATTGTACAGGGCATACAGTGGTAAAACTAGCTGACCAAATGTGCTAGAACTCCCTATGGTTATTAGGTAACGCCACACGGCATTTGGAAGGTTTTTGAAATGGCTCATTTTCCAGGTATAAAAAACATTAACTTATAGCTAAAGACTGTTTTTAGAAGCAGTTGAGACACAAACTCAACTAAAAAAAAACAACAAAACATGTAAAATGTGAATTTTGCACAATATGTCTTCTTAAATAAATAAAAAGTGGCAGCACCTTTGAGATAAAGACCCCAGGTTCATTGATGCCGAACGGGTGGCTGGCATGGTCACTGCCTCCAACGATGCTCAGTCCCAGAGGGCCACCTGACTTCACCAGGGTCACCTCCTGTTTGTGTGAATTTAACAAAAGAATCAATAAACTTTGAAGCAGCCAAATAAAGTCTGCTTTGTACTGCACACACAACATTTCAGCAGCCTAAAAGCAAAAAGCACACTCCTCTCATCACAGCAAGCCTTCATACCATGCACCATCTTCTCTGCAGCTGAACAGCATTAGGGATGAAGCGGGGAAAACGAAGCATCAATAAGGTTTCTGCAGCATTTCACTAAAACATCTAGAAAAACTCGACCAACAAGATGAGAATGCGGAGTCGTCTCACCTCAATGGGATACTCGTCCTCCAGCTTCCCCATGTGGTTCCCCTGAAGGCCTTCCTCATCTTGGTCTGGAGAGGCGGAAGGTTCTGGGGGTGGAGGGGAGTGGGCCCGCGCCCGGTTCTGACCCGGAGAGCCCCCCGGCGCGCTCAGGTCTCGCTCCACCAGCAGCGCGATGGTGGGGGAGGTGCCGGTAAGGAGCGCTACTGCCTGGTCATGCCTGGCCTCTGTCATGTCTACACCATTGATCTGGATCGACAGTGAAACCAACCATGGAGGAGGTGTGAGCCCACCAGGATTCTCCCAGGGATCATTTACGACTAACAGGATGAAAATTTACCACAAACCAAACCGGAAACATCAAGCTGCCACTGGATTCTGCATGTTATCATTCATTACTGTAAGCTAGGATGTAAAGACTTTGCAAAAGTGTTCAAACTCCTTAAAGCTTTCCAGGGAGAATACATCAAATATCTAAATATATGAGAAAAAAGTTATTTTAATGAGAAAAATCTATGAATGTGTTATAAAGATCTGATATAATCAACTGGGCAAGAACGTGGTTCTTTCTTTGAAACTCATTTGCAGAATCTTTTCAAAGTCTTGCAACCAACGCTGAAGTATTTTCTTATTTACGAAGTTTTATGTAGGAGTTCTCATGAAATTATGACTTTATTCTCATAAAATTATGACTTTATTCACATATTAATTTTTAAAAAACGTTTAGTCTGGTCCTAATACACCGTTGCAACCAATCAGACAGGAAATTCAACCAAGTCTACATAACTCTCGAGTTTACTGTGAATGCAAAATGTCCTTGTTCATCTCTTCTGATAAGCCATAATATAGGCAATATTGCTGCATATTTTGCACAAACATGTTAAAAATTGGTGTAACTTTTTGAAAAGGAATAAGCTGACAAGGATAAAAAGTAAATTTAAGTTTAATACAGCTTTAATGTGCTTACACTAAAAATCCTTTGTATTTTCTCTCCTTTGAGAATCACAGACTGAGCAGTTTTGATTAAATATTAAAAAATAAGTTAAAAAACTGACTTTTTTTAAAAACTTGAAATGAGCTGCAACAACTTAAAATTTAAGATAGCGAAAGGTAATAGAGTCACTGATCTAGAAGGATGAAAAAGTTACATTTTTGGTCTATAAACAAAAAGCCGTGTAGTGTGAATATTGTCAGAGTTGATTCAGAGATTGATCAATAATCTGAGGAAAGCTTAGGAAATGTTCGTTCTCCATCCAATCTAACTATGACTGAAATATTTTGCAAAGAAGAATTAAAAAAACTGAATTATCCAACAGAGTTGCACGATCCTTCAATTACGTCCTATTTTGAGTTTGTTTTTGGCATGAGTGTGCTAACATGTGAAAAAGCTCAAGTGGTATGAATACTTTTGCAAGACACTGTCACACTTTTGTCTTTTAAAAGTAGAATTCTGGCAAATGCTCCCTGCTAATTTATTTGAAGAAGAGCCAACAGGGCAGCAGGAAAACAGAGGGATTCAACAGAGGGATGCTGCTGGCAGAGAAGCGGCAAGCGACAGTTTGTTTCAAAATCCAGAAACTTCTCAAAAGTTCATAATGTTATCTTTTATTCTGAATACTTTAAGACTCATTCTTGCCTTTGTTCACTTAAAGCACAAGCAGAAGACAGAGTTCTCTCCAAAATGTTTATTTTTAAGTCAAGAAAGGCAACTAAACTACTACATTCAGTGCCTTTAAAAAGTATTCACCCGCTTTTGATTGCTTTTTATCAATAAAATAAGGCTTTTTTGATAAAAGTTAAAGGGCTAAAACCCTTTTTTCTTCAAAATAATGACAAGTATCATCATAAAATATGTAACATTAAATAAGTAATTGCATAAGTATCCACTCCCTTCCAAATCTGCATTTTAATGGATTCACCTTTTGGCAGCAAACACAGGCTTGCACATCGGAATGATACAATTTTACTCTATTCTTGCTTGCAAGACTGTTCAAGCTCCGTCAGATTGGGTGAAGATCAGTCTGGGCTTTGACTGGGCTACTCCCGAACCTCCAACTTGTTGTCTTCAAACTGTTTCTATGTAGCTTTAGCTGCATGCTTTGGGTTGTCATACTAGAAAATAAATGTTCTCTGAAGTCATAGTTAGAAACAAATTTGCTGCATTCATTTTAGCTTCTGCCAAAATGAATGGCAGAAGCCATTCATTTTGCTCCTGAGAAGCATCCCAACAGCATGATGCTGCCACCACCGTGCTTCACAGTAGGGATGGTGTGTTTGTGGTGGTGTGCTGTTTAAACATTTTGTGTTTGTTTTTTGGGGGATGCTTGTTTGATTGAAAGAAATGTATGTTATCGCTTTGTTCTGTTTTTATGTTTTTTTATGTTTTACTTAAAATATAGAATAATGAGTAAAGAAAGACATATAAAGGAAAGAGAGCAGTCTCAAATAAGTTTATGCTTATCTCCTTTTCAAAGTTACTTAAATATCATGTAATTTGAATTATAAATGTGTTTGAAATAAATAAGCAAGTTATTTTGCAGAAACCAGTTTTTACTTCAACATTAAGAGTTTTTCTTGTTTGTTTATTGTCAAAAAAGTCACGTAATATTTCTCATGATTGATTTGTAAAAGCAATAAAGAAAATAAACCATCCAAGAGAGTGAATCATCTTTAAAGGTACTGCATATGTTTTACAGCCTGGTGTTACAAACCGCACACTGCTCCATCCTGACCAGCAGAGGTCAGCACTGACCCGACAGTAACAGCTTTTACGGCAGGGCTGAAAAGCTCTGCTGCTGCAGTGACGTGACACCCGTCTACCTCAGCAGCAGAGCAACACCGCCTGACACCACACCCACCACCAAGCAGGCAAGGAGGCTTGCTCAGAGTTAGTGAGCATGCAAAGGGGTGGAGTGTGATTACAGATGAGAGACAAAAACAGGGGAGGAAGTGGGGAAAAACCTCCAGAGAGAAAGCAAAACACATCCAAGGCAGCAGGACTTGAAAGAAAAACCTCTGAAAAGAGCAGCATTGCATTCATTGACAGCAGAAACAACAATGTCAACTGATTATAGGAGACAAATGTTCAAAGAAAAGTCATGCAGAACAACCTGAGCTGTGTAAACCATCGATGTGATGGTTTCTGTAGTCACCTCTTCCCAAGAAGCTGCTCTGAAACTTTGGGCTTTTATAATTGTTATAAAATATTCAGATTACCAACTGTGGCCAAAAGATTTGGACTTTAATGTGAACGACCCGAACTCAGTCCTGAAAATGGTTTTATGAGAAAACCTCAAAACTGAGCATAGATGGAAACAAGAATTTAATAAATGTGTAACTTTTGCTTCAAAATGTTAGAAGCCGAACTGACAAACATGTTCACTAAAAACCAAGAGGGAACGCAATTTTCAGGCGAGAGAGTACAGAGGGAATTTTACCGTTTGCAACAGAGGTGTGCAATACTGCATTTTTTGGTATATAATCAATACAAGGCCAGTGTTGCCAATACTAATATTTTTTATCCAAGTTTGCTATATTATTACAATTTAGGTGTCTACAAAATACTTTTATAGCATGTGAAATAATTATAAATTGTGTTTTGAGCAAATCAGAACACAATCTTTTGTGAAGTAAAGCTGAGAAACTACACTAAACTATTACCACAATAATATTAATACCAATATTGATCAATTCGTCCACCTACAGCTAGTAAATAAATGGAAATACCTGCAATCAGAGCCAAGCGCTCTCAGTTAATAAATAAGGGTTTTTGGCATGAATGCTACACCATAAATGAGGTTTTCAGCAAACAACATGATGGCTGTGAATGTATTTCTGTAAAGATTCTCTGTTTTTATCCATTTAAGCTTTCCACCTCCATGAGAGAACATGCACCATATGAAATGTTGGGAATCTCAGAGTAAAGGCAAGGATCTACTTTCTCTTGGAAACACACTCACTATCCTGACCAATCACCAGAGTAACATTTTGTCTATGCTTTAGAATAGCAGAATGGAGTTACACAGTGTGTCATCCCCCCTGCTATTATATATAAATCTTAGTTTAATATTTTTGTAAAGGAAAGGTGCCAAGATTAGTTTATGCAGTTTAAGGTTTTGCAGTAAACATAGATTTTTGTGGTACAAAATAAACAACATGTTTTATAGTAAAGTGACGTTACTCACAGAGATCACCCTGTCGCCGACATGCAGCGTGCTGTCTCTGTGTGCCGCTCCGCCCTCAGCAATCCTAGAAATGTAGATTCCCTGAAAATCGGAAAGACGGCGACAAATTTTAAAATCTTCTCTTTTTGTCACTTCTGCTCAAATTTGTTTCAGGAGCCTTAGATAAGATAAACTAGGAGATATTTTTATACTTTGGATCAACATTATTAGACTACTTTTTAGGCTCCTGTTCTTCCAACACACATGGAATTACACCAGGGTACAATTATCTAGCAACCCTGAACAGGGCACCTAGTTTACATACTTTAGATCAACATTAGATTCTTTTTCTTCTTTTTCTCTTTCCTTTGGTTTGTTATTTTGTTTGGGTTTCTTTTGTTTTAATTCCTGTAAAGCACTTTGTATTGCCTTGTTGCTGGAAATGTGCTATACAAATAAAATTACCATTACCTTTTTGAACCGTTTTGAAACAATATACTAGTCATGTTCTGTGAGTTCCTGAGCTTTAATGATAAAATTAGAGAACTTTGGAAGTAAAATGTTTGGTGCAAATGGCTAAAATGTTGAGATAACTCTGTTACCTTACTGTCTGGTTGATAGAAATAGGAATATGTGAAACAATATTCAACCCTGAATCAATTCCAGACAAAAATCTGGAACTGAAATAGTTTTTATAAAATCCAATCACGACTAGACAAAAACCCTAATATTTTTCACTCTAATAAAAGTAAAACATTCCTTCATCATGTCTTCAGACATCATCATTTTGAGCTACTACCCAAAGCACCTGCAGAAGCAAACACTGCTGCACCACAACGAGCAATCAACCAGCCATAAAACATGCCACAGTACTCATTAAGAAACAAAACTTTGAAAAACAGCCAACACTTACAGTCCAACCTGCCTAAAATCACACGTTTATGAGCCCTTTCCTTTTTACTCTCTGTGCTTCCTGAGCTGCAGAGCGGCGCTGGTCCAAGTCTAGACCTCACCACGTCTAATTACAGTGAACCGCTCGAGTTTCAGGGCTGGCTATTCATATCTCTGTAACCGCGGTGATGACTGTAGACGCTGTGGCGGGAATAGGCACAGAGAAGATGGATATCGCTCACTGTGACAGTTCCTGTTAAAGCGGCTTCCCAACTTCCCAAACGATTCTCGCTCTTTAGTTATGGAACGACTGGTGGTGCAGCTTTTTACGACCTTAGTATAGTTTCTGACCTGGAAGTAAACCAACTGAGGTTTTCCAACCAAACTGTGTAAATTTTCCACTTTATTTGTCATGTATGGTCTTAATAAACAATAAGTCTTCAGTGTTCACAGTGAATTTTAGGATGGTAGCTAACTATTGTTTTAATATCAATTAATCAGATTAAAAACGGAACATTTTGCTGATTTTTCCTTAAACTTATTTTACGCAACAATAAAAATATGTACAAAATGCAAATAAAAATGTTTTTTATTTTCTTTTTCTAAATAAGAAAACATTGTATTGCCTAAAATGCAACAATATAGCAGCTAAATAAATATTTAAATAAGTCCTTTCTGGTTGAATTAACATCAATAGATTGTAGGACTGATCTGTCAATTATTTTTTTTCAATTAACCAATTAATATTTGGACAGCAAATGGCACTAAGTGGGAGAATTTTATATAATTTGAACCAGGTGAACCTGAAACTATGTCACTTGAGGATATTTACAGAAAAAGTTTTTTTCAACTAAAATAAAAATAAATTTGTTTTTAGTATAGTTTTAGCTTAATTATTGCTCTTGTTTTACAGAAAATGACACATTTTAGAGTTCATATGCACCAATTAACAATTAATCGATTACTAAATTGGTTGACAAGTCTTTCAATAATCAATTAATCTGATTAATTGTTCCAGCCCTGCTGTGTTAAGGTGCTTCTTACAGTGTCTCCTGTGCGGTAAGGTGTGGAGCCTTTTCCCCCGGCGATGCTGAACCCAAGGCCTTTGTCGTTCCGGATCAGGCAGGTGGAGAACCTCTGCCGGGGTCCGCTAGGACTGCTCTCCAGATTGAAGGCGAGGCCGCTACTCCGCCTCTCCCGTGGGAAGTAGTCGTCCTCGGGCCTCAGCGGCGTGGTGGTGATGGCGTTCTCGGGCTCCACCATGCGCTCGCGCAGTATCGTCATGGAAACCGTTGCCCCGGAGCTGCGGAGAGCCTCGACTGCAGTGTGATGCTCCGCTTCATGGAGGTCTACTCCGTTCACCTGAGAAACGGGTAAAACTTTTGAAACGCCTGAACAAAAACATTTTTAATCTATTTATGCCAAACTAATTTTTACCTCTAGAAGCTTATCTCCCACTTTCACTCCTGCTCTTGCTGCAGGACCTTCCTCTGATACTCTGGAGATGAAGATGCCCTTAAGAAAAAAAACAATCGAAGAGAATATTTAATATCTACAGCTTGCATTTTACCTCTGCTATCCCAATCTTGCGGGTTTTTCACCTCGTCGTCTCCCTTGTAAGGCGTAGATCCTTTTCCCCCAGCAATGCTGATACCAAGCCCACCAGACTGTCGAACAATAATCAGCGAGTGCTGCAAGTTGTTCAAAAAGAAGTTAGAAACAGCGGGAATGAATCTCAAAGAAAAAAAGAAGTTCTTTTCGTACAGGTAAAAATGATAAAGAATTTCTAGAAAAATTTTATTCCAGTTTAGACACTGAATTCCCTCGGCCAGTTTACCAGCAGGTAAACTGGGTAGTGTCGTCATGCATGTAGCTCTCCTTAAAGATTCCATAAAAAATGAACTCAAGTTTGCCAGAAGACTTATGCTAGTTATAATGCAAAGGTAGATTATTTTATTTAAACATCTTTTGAACTTTGAGGCTTTCCTTTAATAAAATAATGTGTGTTGGATGCAGACGTGTGCTCAGTGGTCAAAGTTAGAAAAGGGAGACGACACACAGGGTGTGTGTTCTCTATGTAGGTCATGCAGAAATGCAAAATGAATTGAAACAAAGTCAAAAAGGAAACACCAAGTAACATCAAGAAGAGTGAAGAGTCCTGCATGTGGAAACTGCTTTTGATTTTTTTTTTTAACTGTTTAACCTCAGTGAAATATGGTTTGTTTTTCCAGAGAAATGAAGAAGAACTGAAGAATGAACAAGTGTTTTAGTAAAACCCTCATCACAATCTGCAGGGTACCTGAAGTTTTCAGCAACTCAAATTTAAGACTTATTTAAGCCTGAAATATGGAGGACAACTGGGGGGTCGTATTAGCTCATACTGAGCCAGTGGAAAAAAGAAACATTGTCCAGCTAACTGGGGAATTATCCATGATAGATGCAAAAAAAAAGCTTGCTAGCTAGAAAGGGTAGATTAGCAACTGGTTACCAACCGCCTCGCGTCACAGAATGCAACAAAGGTATCTGTGCTTGACTCAAACTTCTACCTGACAGAAAAGTCCTGCAAGAAAAACCCTAGATACAAGACTGAACAGTCCTGCCACAACAAAATTTAAGACCCATGATTAGCATATTTAAGGCCAACTTACATTTTTTTGGTGAATTAAATTTTTTTAAGAATGTGCAAAACACTGCTATAGAATATCTGACTTGCCTTTCCATTGTGTACGAAGATACTTATAGCAAGTACTGGTTCACCAACACCTTCACATCTGACACTGTAGCACATGGGACAACCTCTAGCTAAGCTAGCCAGGCAGTAAAAGATTTTTATGAATATGTAAAAAAAAATATATAAAACCATCCTACTTAAAAATGATCTAACTATGCAGGTGCTCTGTCTAAGCTGATGAAGATTCGCTCACTTTGATAAGCCAAATGGGCAGAGGAATTTAACTTATCTGTCTGATTTGGCCAATATTACTATGACTATTGGGAGAATTCCCATACTGTGTGGAGAACAATGAACTTTCAGTCCAAGATGGTCAGTAAAAATGGAGAATAAACAAAGTAGCTTGCAAAGTAGCTCGCCACAACAAAAAGTAACTTAATGCGTAATGGGTTGCGTTATGTAAGTTTTACAGCCTTCATCGCAATACAGCTATTTATATGCAATCAGGACACATCACAAAGAACATGCATTCATCATATACATGACAGGACTTTGTGTTTCACAAAATGTGCTTTATGTTTTTAGGTTATCTTAAGATGCACTAAGTGTTCTTCTGCAATCTTTACACAAGCAGCTTAATATTTTAGTTTTAGTCAGACAAGGAGAGTAGATGAATACTATAGAAAAGAAGACAGTGGAGCAAACATGCTCTTTCTCACATCTAATACAACATCCAATTTGATATTCAAACGTTTATAGAGCTACACTTAAAAGATTCATACTTAAGGGATTCATCCATGCAAAGCAATTCTTCAGGTTAACCTGAAGATGTTTTTCTATTAAAAAAAAAAAAAAAAAAAACATTCTGCTACAAATAATTTACATAAATGGAAAAACATGGAGCAAAGCAGCAGAGTGAGAGGAGAGCAGTGGGCCAGAACCTGATGTTTGACAGATTTGCACCATAAAAGAAAGAAATGGAAGCAATGGCAGCATCTTAGATGGCAGAACAACATTTAGTATGAAAAGAAACATTTAACAGCACAGCCCAGACCTGCCCAACATTTAGTTCTCTGGATTTACAGTTTGGCTGTAAATCTCTGCCAAAACTTTTCAGGAAAATGAATGGTGAGAGATACATGTTTAAAATAGAATTATATACCATCACAAAATAGTCTTGATAACTTTGTGTTAACAACCTGCTTTATGAGGCAGGATAAAGAGTTCATAACTGATGTTACGCTATTAAGCACAAATGATTAGGGCTGAAATAGTTGGATTAATCATGATTAATTATTGAAATAGTTACTTAATTCAGCAATTGATTCATCGTTACCTTAAAATGTAGAGTCTAAAAAAAGTTAATTTGATGAAAAACAAAACAGCACACTCAGTTAAAATTGTACAAAAAAATAAAAATTTTAGCATTTAAGATAAAAAGAAAAAAAAACTGTTCGACTGTAAATATACAGTCAAACAGTTTATTTACATAGATTGGCATAGTTTTAGCTTCACCAAGTTCAATTTCTATAAAAAATCAAATAAAATAAAAATCTCCTATTAAGGACATTTTGCTATGTGGTTATTAATTGGTTAATCCAAGCAGAAAGGGCTGAACTTTTCATATGTTAATGTTCAAAGTATTTTTTAACTGGAGATTCATTCTTCACTACAAACAATCAATCGTACATTAAAAGAACATTATGTGATTGCTTTTCAGGATTTTTTAAATGAATTTTTCATATTGCCTAACATAAGCTTAAGTGGTTAAATGAGAAATTTGCAGAATGTGATTTTTTTTTTTGTCCAATCACCAGAAGAGTTGATAGAAAAAAATCATTTACTTGTTGCATTAATAATAATTATTATTACATTAATAATTATAATGTTTTCTTAACTGGTGTCAAAGTGGATGCTTTTCATCTTATCCATCAATATTTAACAGTAATGTTCCAGTCCTAATTTCGGGTTCTGCCACACAGACACTCCAGTAACGGATCTGTTAGTTTTCTTTGTGATTAGCTCAGATTAATTTGATTTGTGTGACTGTTTTCTCCACTTCCTAAACCTGTGTTAGCCTGGGTGGGTGGGTGATGCACAGATAGGCACACTGGGTGGGAAAGAGTAGGTACAGACCTCTTCCTCCTCAATTCGAGCAGGTTCAATCAGCAGATTATTGACTTGATCAAATGACACCCCCTGTTAGGACAGGAACCAGCGAGAAGCATGCGGATTAGTCAGGCCAAAATTAAAATATCCACTCATTCCTACACCCACACGGTACACGCTCTCCCATTAACTTCACATCACTGTCTGCCTGCCTTTAAGCAGAAGTGATCCCTCATTCGCTCCCCAGCCACCAAAAGCAAATACAGGCAGAGGTGGAAAGACAAGACCAAGGAGCTGAGCCAGAGTGCAAAACAAAACACAAACAACCAGTGTGCAGCGAGAGCAAAACAAGAAAGCAAAAGCTCCTGAACCAGAAGAAGAACCTACTAACTAACAAAGAATTGCCAGAAAGCTTCATCTTATCTACAAGGTCTGGATTTAAAAGAGGGACAACTTATATTTGATCTTTAATTTATGAAGTGCTAAAAACTGAATTTGCTGCATTAGTTGCCACTATTTCATTTTTAGATCTGGCTGTCAAACACATGATGAACTACTGAAAGTTAAAACCAGGAAAGTGGATGTAATAGACACTGACTGTATAGTTACACTGAAACCAGAAGTTTACATACATTAAATATACATGTTTTTTCTCTCCTTGTCTGAAGTTAAATCAGACCAAACTTCTCTCGTTTTAGGTCAGTTAGAATTACCAAAATTGTTTCTATTTGCTAAATGCCACAAGCATGAGAGGAATAATGTCAGATATTTCTAAACGTCTCCAAACTCAGAAATTATTACCATTTCTTTAAACAATAAGGGAAAGCCCAGATGATGATGTCAGAGACTTTTGAGTTTATCGGCGGAACATTTGTGGATGTAATTTAAGGCCACACTTTGCTTTGCTGTTTGAGTTGATGAGAAAGTTAAAAGAAATCTGCTGAAATATTAGGAAGTCTTGTGAAAACAGACAGTTTTTTTATCCATAGTGAAACGTGTTCTGTACAGACATGGGTTTAAAGGTCACTGAGCGAGGAAGAAACCTTTACTTCAAAAGAAACATGAAAAGCCAGATTGTAGTTCGCAAATACACACAGGGACAAAGATCTTAATTTTTGGAGATATGGAACTAAAGCTGAACTGTCTGGCCATAACAACCAGAGTTAAGTTTGGAGGAAAAATGGGGATACTTGTACCATCCTAACCATGAAATATAGAGGTGGCACCATCATGCTGTGGGGCTGTTTTGTTGCAGGAAGAATTGGTACACTTCATAAAATAGATATCATCATGAGGGGAGAACATAATGTGATGTTAGAAGCAACATTTAAAGACGTAAACCAGAAAGTTAAAGCTTGAACGCAAAACTTGATCAATATTCAGTTAATGTCGGAAAATTTTTTGCAATTACAGCATTTCCATTAAATAAGAAATGCAAAAAAATATCATCCGTGAATAAGTTTGTTGACTAAATGTTCCTCTTTGTCTTTTCCGCCAGAAGTAACATCTGGTTGTTGATCATGTGACTCGTGTGATGTGAAAAAAAGTGTTTTTATTGAAGTTTTGCAAAATGCACTAATTTTGATACAACCTAAAAACCATGCTCAAGTTTTTTAATAGAAAAACTTTACTTTTTTTTAATTGGCATGCTTCCATTGAGCTAATTTTTTTTCGCACTTCCAATTTGTGAACGTACATACAGTATATGATCAATGGAAACGCAGCTAGTTTACCTCTAGGTAATTTACTAAATTATTTTTCTGATTAGGAAATCGGCACCAATCTGTCCCATAATTTAAAATATATGATGTCTAAGATAATTAGGAAACCAGGCTCATTGGATCTCACATTCCAGCTCTGCCAGTAGATGTTCTGGCTGGTCTGAGTTCAGCCACACAAACAGAACCACACTCATTAAAGACACACAGAACAGATTTGGTGAGATGATCGTCGTGCTAAACAGGATTTCATCATAAATCAATACAAGTCATCAAGTCTCCCCAAATGCTACAAAGTTTAATAACAATAAGAAGAAACTGATCAGACTTCTCTAGCATAATTTTTAAGCACTGGGGTAAAATGTTACAAAAGCAGCGTGTGGAAATCAGCAGATGGTTTGTAATGGTGAGAAGTTTAGTCTTTATCTGAGTCAGTGCTTTGCAGGAAAAGCTGATTTTATTCACAGAATTAAAGTTAATATGCAGCTTATTTCTCAGTTGAGGTTATTTTTAATCTCTAATGTGTGTGCGGTGCAGTTCAGGTCTGAACAGAGTGACTTAGTGGCTGACTAAATGTGCTGAATCCTACCAGAGCCTGAATCGGTTTTACCTTTACTTGGCTGGAGTTGCCCTGATGCCGGATGTCGTCCAGCTCTTCTATTCTGTGATGGAGCTGAGGGGTGCCTACAATCTGATCCTCCTCTTCCTCCTCTTCGTCTGGCTCGTCCTCTGCAGCCCGTGTCGGGGAGTTGAGCCCTTCGGGATTGAAGCCCTGCAGCAACGCGGCCACAGCCTCGGGTTTGGGCAGCTTGTTAATTTTGAAGTGCTTCTTGTAATGCGGCGTGTCCTTTCTGATCAGCCGCTGCCTCTCCGGGGGGATCACCGGCCTGTCGTCGTCTTCGTCGCTCCTCTCGCCGTTCTCTCTGTCGTCTTCGTCGTCATCCTCATCTCCGCCCCGGATAATTGGTTCTTCTGCAAAGTGCACGGTTGGCTGTAGAAAGAAAGAGGCTCGTAAAGAGTGTTTTCCACAAACTTAAAATTTTATTGTTTCACTTGGCATCAAGTCTATCGCATCTCTATCATTGATAAGTGTTTAGGTTTACTTTTATAGATTACAGCAAATATAAACTCAGCATTCCATTTCTCAGAATGTAATATTAGAGATTAGAAGTATTGTTATTTGACGGTTGATCTTCAGACAGTCACTGATCCAATCTAAAAGGAGCGTAAACCACAAAATGTTGTAGCTAAAGAAGACATTCAAAGTGTGCTGTCTCCAAGTTTGTTCATGGAAAGTTAAGTGGAAGGAAAAAATGGCACACCCACATAAGAGATAGCTACAGCAATGAGAGGATTTTGATCTGGAGGAGTTTGGGGGACATTTACAAAGTCATTATTTTAGCAAAGTATGTTCCTCAAAATTCCTTGCAGATATTTCTAAAGTAGCGCCACAAAATCAGTGACTTTTATTGAAACATCAAAGATCTAACGCTGATACAAGGTTTATGAAAAACAAAATTTGTTTTCAAACTTTTCACCAAGATTGTAGTTTTATTTTAATGAAAATGTTTTTTACCTCAATGTACTCCACCTCCATCTCGTCCAGGTCTTCCTCCTCCTGGGGGGACTGATTGTTCACCAGCTCCCCTCTCTGTGAGGGAGCCAAGAGGTTGTGTCTCTCCTCGTGGGACGTGGCCGACAGAGTGCTGTTGGACACCTGGGAGTCATGGCTCTGATTTGAAACGTCGCTCAGTCGTTTCACCTAAAAACAGTGAAATCGTTGATGAATTGTTGCTAAAAAAAATAGCTGAAATCTCAAAGTTTTATAGGATTTTTACTGCACAACATTTTTTACTTAAAGTATTTTTATTACCTGTGGGTCAAGTGACTCATCTTCTCCATCGGGTCTGGTTGTGTAAGGCTCATTCCTCCTGTCCTCTATCCCCTTCTTCATCACCTTCAGCTCACTGGGATGAGGGGTGGCTCTGCGCTGGAGGCCCTGAGGAAAAGAGAAGCAAATTCTGCTCTAGACAAACATTCCCATTTCCTCTGAACAAGTTAAGAACACACTTCCCATTTCCTCTGAACAACAGCCACATAAAGACTTGTATCACTAAAGTAACTGCATCTAATAATATTTTCAAATTTATGGATACTCTGAACAAACAGTGGAGAAGTTTTGGGGGGCTTTAAACATCACTGACTGGAATTTATCATTTTTATGCTAAGGAATTTATCACAATAAATGGTAAAAGATTATGCATACTTTGTCAAACAATTCTAGGACACGATTTTAAAATTACTTTGTCCAATAAACTGGAGATTTTATCCTTAGCTGTAGATTACTAAATACTGACAGTTAAATATTCAGCTAATCTTGTATGTGGAAAAATATTTTGAACGTTAATAATTATAGTTTCTAAAGAGAAATTGGGACATACTAAAATTAGCATAGGTAGTGTAGACTTTCGAAAGAACATCAGAGTTAAGACAAAAAATCTCTGATTGGTTCTTTTCCAACCAAAATTATCAGAGCTGATGATGGATACGTAGGAATAAGAATTATTTCAACTCAAAGATGATGGCGTAGCGTTTTTTCACCTTGCGCTCTGCTGCAGCTTCATCATCTTCCTCTTCCTCAGCTTTAGTCTCCTCCTGGAACTGAATGACGGACACTCTGTTCAGGTTGCTGTCCGTCCAGCTGTCGTCCACGCTGTTCTGCAGCAGGTTCTCTGTGGGATACCGAGCGCACTTACAAATCTGCCTTCAATTCAACTTAACGGTCAACAGTGAATAATCAAAGTTTATTAGTGGAACATAAAATGTTATTTGAGTCATTTTATCACAGAAATACAAGAATATAAGGCTCACCGAGGCTTGGCGATGGCTGCTGGGGGAGTAAATAGCAGGTCAACACTTTCTCTCCTGTCCGCTCGTCGTCTTCGGTCTGGAACTTGAGCATCGGTTGCGACTGATTCTCTGTGAGCCACATGGCCTTCAGGTTGAGGTTTGTCAAGGCGAAAGGCAAGTTTTGTAATCTGGACAATGGTAGAGATGGAATAAGATCAACCAGAACATTTTCCTCCAGAATGAGAACCAAGAAGACAAGAACCTAATCTAAAGTTGAGGAATGTGAAAGGAATTATATCATTTGATGCTGTGAATAAACATGAATAAACCCGAAATGTCAGAGCCAACTTTAGATCTGTGGATCAAGTGTAAACACCAAGTTTACAAAAAATGTAATTAGTAGAGGTCGAGCTGAAAACTGCAGAAAAAACCCAACAAAAAACTGTTTAATTATTGATTAGGCAGACTATTGGTTGTTTGGAAAGGTAAATGGATCACAGAGAGAAAGATTTATGGAGGTATAGATTTGTGAATGAATGGATGGATGGCATGATAAATTTAAATGAGAGCAATATTTTCCATTTGCATGCTCTTTAAAGGGAGGTTGCCCTTAGTTAAAATGGTCTCAAAAAGAACAATTTAATAATTTCTGGGGTTATTTGTCATCCAGCAAAATTGGTTATTGTGACAGGCCTATGGTGCCTCAGTAAAAGTCAGAAATTACAGAGAAAAAAACAGATATTGTCACACCAGAACTCAGAAATGTATAATCTACACAACTATTTGAAAAAAAATTTGATAAATAAAAATGAGAATATAAAAATGCAATTTTTTTCCCCCTCCAAACTAATCCAGTTCTTTCCACCCCCAAAATTCAGAATTTCTCTTAATAAATGACTCAGACTTTTCCAGATTTGACGACTCATCATGGCACTACTAGATTCTTTTTTCCATAAATCCAACAAAATATAAATGGTTCGGGTGCTGCTACCTATTTCCGACCACATCCAGCACATGCAGCTCGGTGGCGTCTGCCAGCTCAGCGGGCAGTTTGCTCAGGCGATTATCTCTCAGCGAGAGGACGTTGAGGCTGGCGCAGCCGCCGAGTTCTTTGGGCACGCTGCCGAGCCGGTTCCGGTCTACATTCAGGTTCGTCAGCTTCTTCAGCTTGCCCAGCGAGCGAGGAAGTGACTGTGAGGTGAAATGAAAGGAGATTTAAATCTGGTTAATTTGGATTCTGTGCATATACGGTCTAACTTTATCAGAGTAAAGTCGGGGTACCTGTAAATGATTCTCCGTCAGGACAAGCTCTGTGAGGTTTTCACATTCTCCTATAGAGTCGGTCAGTTGAGTTAGTCGGTTCTGGTCCACTTTCAGGATGGACAGCTGCTTTAAACAACCTGGGAAGAAAACACACAGTAAAACATTTAGAAATTTAAACACAGAAACAGAGACAAAACTTTATTCTTATTTGCAGGGATCCATCTTTTTAACTTTTAAACGTAAAGTTCAGGAAGGTTGGAAGCGTGGCTGAAACAGCATTTTAGACAATGGAACTGGTAAAGTCTGGAAATGCACATGTTTTCCCAAACTGGCCGAGACTTCAGAAAAGGTTTACTGGGGCAGTTGCCCAGGGTGCCAAGGACTTAGAATGCATGTTTTACATTGTACCTTATATGAAACTTATAGGCCTGTAAAAAGTGTGTTGTTTTAATATTGTTACATTTTTATTAATGTATAGAAAACTCAAATATTTGAAAACTCTGGGGCATTTTAAACCTATTAGCGTACTGTCATTTGGATGAGAAAAATGCATATTTGTATTATTATTTAATGGGGTAGGGCATCAAAACTGGCACCAGCCCAGAGCACCTTATTCTTCTAAGTCCGGCCCTGTTCCCACACATTATTTCTTTTTCAAAATTTATCTGGAAAACAGTTTAATGACATTCCAAATATAAGTGTACATGGCTTAGAAATAATTCAATTCAGAGACTTGGTGCAGATCTGGTCAAGTTTTTCACTGAAATCATTATTCCAGCAGAGGGCAGCATCATCTTTGTTTAACATGAGTCAAACCAACTCTCTATTTCAACCATCATTTTGCAGGGGAAAATAAACATTTTGGAAGCTTCAGAGGTTTCCTGCAGAAGCCAGTCCGGTGAAGTTTCTTCACCTATGCTGTCTGGGACGACCTCCAGCAGGTTCTGTGTGAGCAGCAAGTCGGTGAGAGCCAGCAGGCCGTTCAGCTCCGAAGGAAGCTCATCCAGATGGTTCTCAGAGACGTCCAGACACACCAACCGCCGAAGGTTTCCCAGTTCCTGCGCACAGAAAATAAATGAACAGGTACGACTGTGTAATCAGAGCACAGCACGGTCATTTTCTTCAAGGAGAACGTCATGAGTTTCATTTAAAAACTGTATTTACAGGTGGTAATGAAGACAACTGATTACGGTCCAACCACAGCTCCCTCAGGTTGGGGAGAGCGCCGAGTGTGTCCGGCTAAAACAAAACAGAATAAAGGACAAGAGAAACAAGGAAAACATGTTGAAAACAGAAAACAAGGTTGCTATTTTTGGTGCAAAGACAAGGAAATCAGGCTTTTGCTCAATACATTTTCATCTGAAGGTTGTTAAAAACAGAGATCCCAGAAAACCAAAACCTTGAGCTCAAGAATGCATCTGAGCATGACGTTAATAAGTCATGACTTCCTGTTCTCTAGATCTGCTATAAACCGGTGCCAAACATATAGTTGGTTCAATTCTTGTAGGATTGTACTTTTCTGTAATCTATTATCCATGATTTTTAGTAAATATGATAACGTGAGTATAAACAAAACCTTTACAGCCCCAGTCAGAAGACTGCATAAATTCAGAGAATATATATGATCCTCAGTCTTATTTAATTACATGAATGTATTTGAGGCTGTGTGTATAATCTAAACTATAGAGAATTCCCATTGTGAAAAGAAGCCTGTGCATCAAATTCTTATTTGTAAAAATTTTAGGCCTTAGTCCTCGACGCGGACGTCGCGGGTTCGACTCCCGGTCCCGACGACCTTTACCGCATGTCTTCCCCAGAAAAGGGGAAGACAAGGGGAAGACATGCAGTAGGCAGACTTCCTGTCTGCCTACTGTGGAAAAAATACGAGCCACTAGCGCCGCAAAAACTCTTCGGAGAAAAAAAAAAAGGAAAAAAAAAAAAGTTTGTCTTGTTATTAACTCACAACAAAAGAAAAAAACATAATGGATGGATAATTTAAAGCTCAAAATTACACACGTATTTCTCAGTGAAATGTTAGCCTATGATTGAACATGTGGACAGGATTTCATCATGAAGTCACTGTTTGCTCAGTGTCCGCCCTGTGTCATGTTTACCCTGTCCTGTCGAGACAGGTGGGAGTTCCTGCACTAAAAGCGCCTCTGTGGTAAACATGCATTTTAGGTCATAATTATTTAAAAAAGAATGAAGGTCACTCGGGAATTAAGTGAGAAAATTATCTAGAGAAGCAAAGGAGATGTTAACAAACCAAAACTTCCAGTTCATTGCTGCCAAGGTCCAGCTGTTCCAGTTTCACCAGGAAAGAGAGCGACCTGCGCAGAAGAGCAGAAGAAGTTATGTCATCTGAATATCTACCGAGAGGAACAAAGAGTCCTGCCCCACATACCGTTCATTACAGAATGCAACCGTCGGCTGCTGTGTGTCTTTTGTAAAAATATTCAACTTGGATGTTTTTGAATTCCTAAAAATGACACTTACGTAGGCAGAGACTTCAACCGGTTCTCCCTGAGCTCGAGTGTCACCAAGTTGGCCAGACTTTTAAACGGGAGAGAGAGGAGAGAAGGGAGGGGGAGGAAGAGGAAGAAATGTTGGTTAGTCAGATGGCAAATCTGATCGCCTGGGCTGCCTGGCACGGCAAGGGGCTCGTCCATCTGCACCGTCTCTCAGCGGGTGAATCGTCTGAGTGGCTTCAATTGAGCAGCTTCACATCTTTCTACCAAAGGCCTTGCAATAATAGTCACACTTCTTGATTTTTCTAACATTTTGTCACATCACAACCAACAAACTTTAATCTGACCGATGCAGAGTTGCAACTGTAACTGCAGTGAAAGGTGGTTCCAGAAAGTCTTTACTAAGATGAGAACACCACAAATGTGCAACAAAATTTAAAAAAACTGGCATCTTTTCCTAAAAATTCACAATTATGAGCCAATTTCGATAGGCTCTTAGCCATAGAAATTGTTCAACTGAATAGTTGGAAGTTATAAATAATTTTGTAAGGCGCTGTAAACAGCAGTTGAAAATAGCAAACCATTTATTTTAGATAATCCGTGACATTCAAAACACACACAAAAAAATTATTTACCCCAAAACATTTTATTGGACTATTTTTAGTATAAAAACAAATAGCAATATGTTTCTGTGATACATACTTTCCAATGTCGCTGGGTAACGTCTGTAATGTCACATCGTTGAGGGAAAGGTGAGCCAGCGCTCGCAGCTGAGTGAAGCCATCCGGCAATCTGTGGCAGAAAGACGGGAGGAGGAAACGGTAAGAGATTCTCAGAATGCTCTTGTACTCTGCATGAATTATCCAAGGGTTTCTGCTTAGACATTCAGAGGTTCAACAGTTCTTCTCTAGTGTGAAAAAAGTGAAACTTGGAAATTGCAACACAGAAGAGTTGCACAAAATGAATGAGAGGATTGAACTGGCTTCTTATGTGGATTATTGTGAAACCGATACAAATCCAAGCAGCGTTGCGATATCAACTATAATCTACTCAAACTTTGTTTCATGTAATCTTTTCGTGAAACAAACTAAGCCTTACATACTTTTTTTGGACATACAAGTCAAACACAAACAATCTAAAATACGAAGCCCATTGTGCAACTAGTATTAAACCTAATTTGATATCGACTTAAAGTAATGCAGGGAAGTTGCAGTGTTTACCTGGCGAGCGGGTTTCCACTGAAGTCTGCGATCTCCAAAGCCCGGCAGAACTTGATGCTCTCAGGGATCTCTGGGATTTCTGCAAATGGGTCAGACGAAGTAATAATTTATCACTTTAGTTTTAATTGTACCTTGATGCAGGGACGTGCACAGATCAACACTAGGTGGTGCTAGAGCACCTGCTCTTTTTCCTCTTGACAAAAAAATGTGTAGCCCTGATTTATTTTTTTTTTTTTTTGGTGGCTCAAGGAAGCTTTTCTGGATCTTAAAGCCTGCATTACTGCTGCCCCACATTTTTGTAAGTTTGCCTGACTGAAGCTGTGGCTGCGATAAATCTCACACTACAAAGACAGCGGTGGGGTCCATGTGTTTTGAGCACCTGCCCCTTAAAATATCTGTGCATGCTCCTGCCTGGATGCAATGAAAGCGTCACTATGATCATGTACATTCAAGTAATGTGCAAAAATATCTTCAGCATCGCTAATTACTTTAATTTAGATGGAAAAAGTTCCCTGCTAAATAACCATCTTCCATTCATAGTGAACTTCATCAATTAAAATAAACATATGCAAAAGACAAACAAGGGTTGTGCTAACCAGGCTTCTCATTTAAGGAGTTATTACACATTCTCTTCCTCGAAAGTCCTTCAAAACTTGAATTTCTGGCTTCTAAAAGTAGAAATGACTGTTTGTAGGCCAGGTGAGTGCCTGGATCTAGTTAAACAGTTGCGCTGTAATAAATCTTTAAGTGACTTCCCTGCCAAGTCTTGAAATGTGATCTTTCAGCTCTGGATGTTGCAGGTGCATCTTAATAAATCCCTACAGAGGGAAGCGGCCCCGCTCAGAGCTGAGCTGCAGTTGGAGCTGAGAGGCACGCAGGCAGACAGATGGGAAAGTCTCTTCCAGGCCAAGGCACTCTGCTCTCACAGCAGCGTGTGGTTTAATAGATGTCCTGCTTGCCACTCAGTATCAAAGGCAAGGACAGACAGGGCACAGTGTCTGTGTACATCACAAGAACAATCAGGCATGTTTGAAATGTTTCACCTGGCATGTAAAGGGAGGAGTAGGTGTTGACTTTTGGTTTCATTTCTGCATTCTACGCAGATTTAAAGGATTAGAAATTCATAAAGCAACTACGACAATCTTTTGATTCTACATTTGTTTTCACAGAGGTTGTAAGGCGAGTCAGTATTTATGTACCGTTTCTGGAGATGTCCAGTTCCACCAGCTGCATGAAGTTGGCCACCTCAGGAGGGAGTCTCTGGATCACATTGTCACTCAAGCCGAGCTTTCGTAAGTTTAATAGTCTGAAGAAAGGCTGTGGAAACACATGATACATTGTTTAGTAAAAACAACTTCCTTAGGCTCTGCGTTTCACTTTCTCTTCTTCTGTTTTTAGTTTTTCACCTGATTCTGCCAGGATGCTTTGATCAAGCACAGCCAGGGAGAAATTTGATTCAGAAATGTCTATTAAACATTCCACAAAATCAAAATGTCCCAAAAAACAAAGTTGTGTTCATTCCCAGAATCGTGAAGATGAAAAATATCTATTTTCTACACACTATTTTTGACAAAATTCTTACTGTTATAAGATTTTATTCCCAGATTCCTCATTAATTATTGTTTAAATACAATAGAAATCTATCAATTGTAGATAGACGGGCAGACAGATGAACAGACGGAAAGGTGGATGAACAAATGAAAAGATGGAAAGGTAAATGGACGAGTGAAGAAATGGAAAGGTGGACGGAGGAATGAACAGGCAGACAGCTGAATGGAGGGATGACCAAATGGAAAGGTGGACAGAGGGATGAACAAATGGAGAGCTGAATGAACAGATGGACAAATGGAAAGGTGGCTGGAGGGATGGAAAGGTAGACAGCTGGAAAAGTGGATGGACAAATAAACGCACAGATAAACAGGCAAATGAATGTATTAATCTATCAACGAATTAATGGAATGATAGATGAGCGGAAGGGTGGACGGATGAAAAACAGACCGGTGGTCGGACATATGGACAGATGGATAAACTGTTTTGATGAATGAATGACAGACAGGTTTTTGAGAATGATTAGGGAACGGATATCTTTCCACACAGCATGTTTTCCATACTTTTCCAGATCAATGCAAAGCAAGCAATACAGTAAACCAATCTGTGCAAATTATTCACTCCAATAAATTGTGTTTTTCTAAACATTTTTAGCTTTTCACCAGTCTTATAAATCCAGTGACCGACTCTTGAAGTGGTTCTGAAAACATTCCATTCACATATTTGGGAATAAAAAAATATATCAGAAAATATCCTTTTCACCATAGTGATGGCTGCCAAACAAAGTGGCTTTCGGTAGGAGTGCGCTGTGGCTGCAGTTCTGCCAAGTGCTTTCACAAGAGCACGTTTGTTGGAGCGGCCAGAGCTCAGCTACATTCCTCCGCCAGCAGAAGTGTGTGTCTGTGCTGCTCAGATGGACAGACAAGATGGGAGAAACATGCTGAAACTACGCTTTTATTTACCACCCGTTCTGCTGCCCACAGAGGCAGTACTGTCTGCGCTATCACAACCCGGACTTCACAGATAATGAAGGAAAACTCCTGGGAACATTTCTGGAATGGGGAACCTGAATCAAACTCATTCAGGAATGCTTTCTGTCTGCAAGCTTGGAGCCTAAACCTTAATTTAAATTAAACCTCAGGCCATCATCTGAATTTTTCAACTGGAAAACAACCCCTGTGTGTGTGTGTCAGTTACCACAGATTAATTTACTAAATTGAAAAAAATCCAGATAATGTCAAACTCTCCCTCCTCCGCCCGGATTAGGTTTAAAAACAGCGAGCCGCTACACTTGTGTAACCCAACTGTTGCGTAAACATGCAGTAAATCAGATAATACCACCTATTCTCCGACTACATGCTAAAAGTTCTAACTGGAAAGAAAGGATCAAATAAAGATGTACACACAAAGTGCAACATGGTGGAGAGAGCTCCAGAGAAAAGAGATCAGAGCAGTTCACGTCCACTCTGTGTTTTGATGATTGACATTTCCTGTTCTTCACAGGTCGTGTGTGTTTTATTTGGATCCCGTTGAATAGATTCAGGGTAGGTCAGAACTTCAACATTCACACTTTACCAACGGTTTCTGTCCTTTCTGACTCTGTCAACAACAACAAACATATAAATTAGTCCTACATCAGAGCTTTTGCTATTTTCCTGAGTGTATGACTCTGTCTTTTCAAACACCCATAATTAAGATAGTCGGTTGTTCACACGGAACCGGGTTCTGGTTTTGTTAGATTTTTCTGGGGAGTTTTTTCTCCCCACTGTCGCTACATGCATGCTCGGAATGAGGGATTGCTGTAAAGTCAGCACTACAATAAAGCAATTGTTCGGTTAATACATGCTCATCGAGGAGGAGTAAATGCTACAAGTCAAAGACTTGAGATTCCTTAGACAAAAAACTTAAGAAATTTAAACTGAACTTAAATGCAATAGTTAACAATTAGGATAAATTGGAATGTATGGCTGGTATTTTTGGATTAATAATTAATAACTAGATAGCAAAAGATGTTTAAGATTTGTTTTTTTTTAACATAAATTTGAACCAGGTGAAGCTACAACTACGCCACTTGAGTTCTGGATACTAGGATTTATTTTCAGACAGACTTTTTAAAAAAATCTTATATGCAAAATGTATTTTTTGTACAGTTTTGGTTTAATTGCTCCTGTGAATATATTATTTCATCAATTTGCCTTTTTTAGTCTATGTAATCCAGTTAATCTATTACTAAATTAGCCAACAATTATTTCAATAATCAATTCATCATGATTAACCCAATTAATCAAAGTCTTGTGTCAAGATCAAAAACCAGGAGCTTAGAGCAAAGCGGCCTACAGAAGGTGACAAAACATTCTCTGGGGTTTGGTTTTGAAGGAATTATAATAAAATAAAACCATATCTGTACTGGTGCTGGTTAGGCCTGCAGCTTCCAAAGCGAAACAGGTTCCCAGTTCCACCACCTCTTCTAAAAGCTTTTCCATCGGCGCGTTCCTCTCTGCTTGATGTCATCAAGCGTTTATAAACTGATAGAGCTTAAAACTACTCCGTAATGCAATCATGCCTGAGAACAAGTAATTGTAGACACTCACAAAGGCATCCATTCACTCCTTAGTGCCATCTTAAATAATGGGTTGAGTGGAGGACACGGAGTAAAGCACGATTGACCCTAGAACATCTCGCTCCTCAAATCAGTCTGTAGACGACTAGTAGTGCTGCGTGGGTCAGTGGGAACATTGGGATGTAGCGTACCAACACATTTGTGAATGCTGTGTTCAGTCTGCCTTCGCTGAATCATAGGGTAACCGTTTGCAGAGTCTGGCAGGTCAAGACTTTATTTACAACTTTTCAGCAAGAACACTCTAATGAGGCACCTAAAACATTGTCTGTAGGAGTGAGGAAGAGGATGAGGTTTTCCTCTAAAAGGGAAGGTGGGTAAATAACGCGTGTCAGCAGAGAGCACTGTGATGTCTCAGTACTGCACTTTAAAAAAATGATTCCTCTGTTTGGCATCTGCCTGAAGAATGTGGGCTATGACAGAAAGCACGTGTGGGATGTTTTGGGACATACTGGTCAGTGAAAGATGAGCCAGTGTGTTCTTATCTGTGGTCAGACTGGTTTATAATAAAGAGGACAATATATGTAATACAGTAGAACAAGAAGTTATATCTATTTCTGGACATGCTCTCTTTTAAACCTCATTGAATAACAAGGAGAACATAAAATTGTTTTCCAGATGGAGAGAGAGAGATGCTCTATATGCTGACAGCTGCAGCGTCAAGCTGCTCCTGATGATGCTGAATGAGTTCTGCTGCATTAGATGGGTTCTGCTTTGAGAAAGTCCCTCATTATTACATGATAAAGTGCAGCCTGGTCAACCTGAGGAAGAGAGCAGCGAATCAGTTGGGATCCAAGCTTCACTGCAGCCAAAAGATGCTTTGTGTTATCAGCTGCTCCGCTTGGATTACTCTCAGATGTTAATCGGGGTGTGTACGCATGTGTGCGCTTTACAGTCATCACAGAGAAGGATCCTGTTGTGTAGGTGTTTTAGACAGAACATATTGCTGTTTATCAGTGTTGCTTTGGTTTGTGTTTCTCCGTAACTCAGGTTACAGTAGTAGGAATGTGTGTGCCTCAGGGATACAGCGCGAGGTTTAATGCGCATACTTACGCATTTATGAGCGATGGTGTTTGTGTAGGAGTGTTTACGAGAACTTTTATGTGCATTAGGAGAGTCTGTAAATTCATCAGGTGGTATGTGAGTGTTAGCGATAGCTTCAGAGAAGCCAATTAAAGCGTGACTAGATGCAGGCACATTTTGCAGTAACATTCCTCCCCAATGTCCGTCTGATCACTCTTAGCACTACACACACAGCAGGAATATATTTTAAAATGATCTTAAGATTTTAATAATTGGTCATCCTCAAGATTGTCAGAAGGGGGAAATCTGGACTAAAAAGAGGGGGGAAAAAAAGGAAGGCATAATTATCTCGCTGTGTGAACTAGACATTAGCACTACTGCAGAAGCTAATGTCGACCTAAAAAAAAATAGAGGGAGTATCGCCATCTCACAAATATCGTGCAACCCTATTGGCTATGTCAACAATTTTTCATTAAGTAGGTAACTCAACTTAGTAAATTTGCTAGTTCTGAGTCTTCACAAAGCAAAGTGTGTGTTTTTGCTGATGCTTGTGAGTAACCTGAATCCCCTGAGTGACTCGGTGCAGTGAGATTAAGCCAGATATTCACAGGGGCTGCAGTGTTTCAGTCAAGTGATTCCACTTAGCTTCTAATTTCCCTCCAATTATGCCATCTGACTAGAGATGGAATAGGTCCTGCTTACAGCAGCCCAACCACACACAGTGGGTGTATATAACGAGATAAAAGCTTTACATCAAGCAAAGCCAGGTAACAAAACTACAAACAATCATTGTTTTGCAGAAAAAGTATATTTGACAAAAAAACCCTTTTAGTATGCTAATACACAAATTCCAATCTAAGCAATCCTCCAAATCCGGCCTCTTCAGGCTCGTCCTTCATTCCTCAACTCTTTCAATCGTTCCTTCACAATGCATGGAAACGGCACACTGCAGCATGCCCACCACCTCTGGGTTGAGGGGCTTAAAGGGGGCAGGGGAGAGAGGAGCTCACGCTTTTGTATTGCTGGGGACTCTCAGTGTCTGGGAGGAATTGGTTGTCTAAGAAAGTAGGGCTCATTAGAGCAGATTGTTCTCTACAGATATCAAGAAACCTCATTGTGGTTGAAGCTCCATGTATGAGTGAGCGCAGCAGTTGGTATCCATGCTTTTAAAAAGCTCCATCTGTTTTATAAAGTTATGTAAAGTCAAATTTTAAGATGGGTAATCAATACCGTCATAAAATTTAATTTAATGCTTCTTGGCCAAATCAAAATCTCCAAAGAAGTTTCTACAACTTCTATACATACATTCCACCCTTACTGGTCCCCTTTCTATGGCTCCACCTCTCTGAGTTCCCTCCAATTTTCTTGTAAGCAGGACAAAGGCTAAGCAGCCAGTCCCATTCAGGGCTGTCAGTCAGTCCAGCTCCTCCTGCAGCGGACCAGTCCATTGTCCAAAAGGGCACCACAGAGAGGACACAGAGGGGTTCGAAATGGAAGCACGATGAGTTGAAAGAGGCAAGTGGTGCGCGTTAACAAAAGGCAAGAATGACTATGAAGAGCCGAGATGTGTGGGTGTGGAGCGAAGAGGAGAGAGCTGTAAGAAAAGGGAGTGACTGGATTATTAATGAAAACTGGAGGAGAAACAGAGAATTTCCACTGGACTCTGCACCACTAATGAGGACAGACACTCAAAAAAAAAAAAAAGAAGAGAGAAAAAAAACTTACCCAAACAACCAATAATCTCCTTGAGAAATACGACACGCAGTTATGAGCGAAACGCTGCCACGAGCTTCACCAGAAAACCCACTCATATCAGGCAACAATACAAACCCAGCCACCTACTCACAACAGTAAACCTACATCACACTTCCTCCGCTCTCGCCGTCCCCCACAGTTATTCCTTTTTGTTTCTCTCTGCTCAGGTGAACTCACTCGCGTGAGAAGAAACCAAACAAAAACACGTCTGTGCTACTTTGCCCAGATGTGCACTTGACTAAATTGAAAGTGTATCATGCAATTTCTTTAAAATGATACAACCGATTTAAGATTCATTAAGAATATTTACTCTAGAGCCACAAGTGACTTTTTGGACCTTCCACTACTGTTTAAAATATAAATTTAATAACATTTCATGCTTTGAGTTGTTTTTATTCATGTAATAAATTGATACTTCATGACAGAATCACACTAAAAATACCAATGGTATTGTTTTATGTCTATTTTTTTGTCATCAAGTTGGAAACTATGTATTTTTTATTTTCCATCTATTTCAAAATCCCACAGAAGGAAACATTCTTTTCTGCAAAAATTTCTTGATTTTATAGAAAATGTAGAAAAAGAAATAAAAGGAGTTTAAAAATGACAAATTTCCTGAAGTAAACATTTATCAAAAACTTTAAGTTGTCTTTTTTTAAAAGGTTTTCTCACATTTGGAGCTCTAAACTAGTCTTACTTAGCTGTACTGAAGGTACATATGGCTCTTGGTATCGTAAATTTTGCAGACCCCTGGTTTAACCCTTCGGAACAGACCATGCATGTATAGTCATGTCTCTGCGTCTCCAATTAATACCATCTTAAAAACCGATTAGATAGCCTATATGTATTCGTGTTTGCATTCCGCTTAGAAGGCACTTTGAGCCTTTTCTGCCTCATCCACGTTCAGTTCCCAAGTCTGGGAAAGGCCACACAGGGAGACAGGTGTGGTGACTGACAGAATAACCCCCATCTACACCGCTTCCACCTGTCCAGGTTAACTTTGATCTGCAAGTGCAAACAGCTAAGCAGAAAAAAGTCAAGTGTGCCGCCAGATATTAGCAGCTTAAGGTTTGCCCAAGAAAAAAAAGTAAGAAAAAAAAAAGTTACGAGAGATCACAGCTTAGGCTAGTTAGTAACAACAATAACAACTGGGTAGTGTTTTATTTTCCTCTGTAAAAGAAGGGTTTTTTTTGTTTTTGCATGTTTAGTTTAAACTTCCTGGATCATTGAATTAATGTTGTTTCACTCCACTGTTGAATATTTTACCTCAAATTTTAGCTGCTCTTTATTGACTCTCTGTAAATACTAATTTGAAGTTCTTGGCTATATAAATCCTTTAATGTTCAAAGTCCATCATAAAGTGAGATTTGGTTGTTCCATATGTTCCTAACGGAGCACTTTGCTCTTAGGCTGCAGGTTTCATGGTGCTTCCTAGAATTTGTGAAAGTACGTAGATACATTAGTTATCAGGCTAGTTCTCTACTTTTAAGACTAGGCTTAAAACTTTACTTTTTGATAAAGATGTGTTACATTTTCTTAAGTTTTTTCTGGAGGACCCACTAAAAACTAATTTTGCTTTGCTACTTTTTCATACTGCTCTATCTGAAAGCAAAATCTTCTCTATATGAATGCAATATCTTCTCTCATCGCTTCCATTAGCTTTATCTTCTCAGTTTTTTTCTCCATAGATGCTGCATCTGGCCAATTGTTTGTGTTTACCTTTGTCTTTCTTTTCAAAAAAGCCACCCAAGTCACTGCTGCCAAACACTATATGTAGTGTTCGCTTCCTTGTTCCGCTTGGCATTCACTATTCATTCTGTGTATCTGCTCTGCCTGCTAAAACCTTACAACGGTCAGCCACAGCAGAATGGCCAGTCACACCAGGCTAATCAGGTTGTTCTGGAGGTAACTTCCTGTTAAAAGGGAGTTGTTAAGTTTCCACTATTGCTACATGCTTGCTAAGGAAGAGGGCTTGCAGCAAAGTAACAGACTTCTTGTGCATCAACAACTGTTGTGCTTCATTTGTTCTGAGAAAATCTGAATTTCCAAGTCCCACATAACAAACTGTGGAAGTTTCAAGAGAAAACAGCTTTTGTTCTCACAATAAACCCTGAGGCACACAGAAACCTGTGCAATCTCTATTATGAGCCTATTCCTCTACTGTTTCAATAGAATAGAAAACTTTGTGTGGCTAATAGCAGGCAACTTCATTTGTGAGAATTTGCACATTTGTTACGTTTTAAAACTTAAAAATGTGTTCCCCCCCTTGCCTGTGGTGGCGTTGCACCACATCATGAAAACCTCTGAAGGAGACACTTAGAGCAAGTTCCTTTTTAACAAAATGTAAACAAAAATGGAGTAGTGTCATATTTTAGCGCTTCTAGGATTTCTCTTGTCTTTCATAAAAGCCCATGAGACCAAAAGATCTGCATGTTTGTTTTGGTTGTATTTATGCAGAATATCTTGTGCTATAGTTTGCTTCCTGCTTTTGGAGTGGTCCCTGGTCCACTTGGCATTCACATAGCATTTAAACCGCATTAGATTTCACTTCAACCGACTAAGACGTAGGTTTTTAGGAGGATTAGAGTTCACGTTTTTGGTCCGCACCAGAGCTCAATTCACACCTCCCCAAACGAACTGGACTTTCTAGGCAAACAAATCAGAGTTTGATTAAAGCGGACTAAAAAGGGGTAATATGAATACACCCTTATTTTTTAATCAGTAGTGGACAGCGATCATCAGAACCTCGATCCCCCAAATAAGTTCCCTAATAATTATGGACCGAATAATGGAAATGTTAAACGTTAAAACCCAAGACTCACATTAACAGCTGCAAGAAGTCCTGTAGTTTATCTTATTAAATCAGCTCTGCGTACAGCATATATTAGCTGTGCTGCCTGATTTTCCTTCATGTGGTGAGTCAGGTCAGAGTCACTTAAAAGGGGTCTGGGTCAGCACTGTGCATGTATACAGTTTATATATGTCTGTACACAAACATACTTGTGTATTTATGCTTGCTGTGTAGCCTGTGTAAACAGGAGGACATGTGGAAAGAAAACGGAAAAACACTGGGGTAAAGAGAAAAGCCCTTTACTGAAATCACAACATCTCCAACTACAAGTACCTGCTGAGGCTACAGTACCTCTGATAGTGTTTCCTTGAAGCTGGACTTAGCGCTAAAGCGTTTCATGAGTTGACATGAGCTCTTCTGTTTCTGTGGATTTACCTGCATTCATCCAGGCAGGAATGTTCTGCTTTTAGATCCCTATTGGACAGCTGGATGCGCTCTTTAGTTCACACTGTAAAACAAACAAGGCTGATATCTGCTCCCCTATTTGAGATTGACAAAGTACAACTGGACATTGTTTAGAATAGTTTCAACCCCTAATTACAGGAAAAACATCACAGATAGAAAGGATATATCTGCTGACTAGGGTGATGTTGTGTCAGTAATTAGGGGGACCAGGCTCCAGGTTGCACAGTTATTTACATTAAGACCTAAATGGAAAATTCTTGCTACCGTACATTCCCAGTCAGCATTGTAAAAATAGTAGGATTGAAATGATTAATCGGATTAATCATGATGAATTGATTACTGAAATAATTGTCAACTAATTTAGTAATTGATTAATCATTAACTGGAGTACACAAACTCGAAATAAGGTTATTTGCTGAAAAAAAAACATACAATGCAGTACTTAAGCCAAAACATTTTGCATGCGAGATGAAAACACCTTTGTCTGTAAATATGTTTTACCCAAAACTCCTCAAGTGGCAATTTTAGCTTCACCAGTTCAAATTCAATAAAGGAGCTAATCAAGTTATTGAGTTTTGGTCAATAAAATATTGAATTTCAAATTTGAAAAATAAATTTAACCATTTCTTTTCATCTCTTAAGGCATTTCTAATATTGCACAAAAACGGCTTAAGTGGTTAAATGAGAAATCTGTAGAATATGCCAATTTTTTCTATTGTACTATCAATCAAGTAACCGATAACTAAAATACTCTTTAAGTTGCAACCCTAAAAAATAGACAGCAGTCCCTCCCATGTGGCTACATCAGTGGGATAATCTATGCATTCGAGACTAAAAATGTCACAGCGATAGAAAAGTTTGTACCACATGTTCAGGGACACCGTGACCACATCTGGATTCACACGGAGTCACTGCACAGATTTGCAATCCAAACCACATTCAAAGCAGCCTTCAGGCTAAGAGCTACAAAACCAAGTCTGCTCCAAGCTCATACACCTGCTCTGGAGTTCCTCTCTGCACACAATGCGCACTATAATCTCAGGCTTTATGGACAACACCCCACTTCTACTATCGGAGAGAGCAACCAACAATGCAACATCTTCAAACAGAGAACTTTGTGCAAGAGGAAATAAGCAAACGGCTAGAGCTAAAACGTTTGCACAATAAGGATAAGAGAGCAAAGTGAATAAAAACTGACATACATAATTGAGTCTTACAGGAATGAATGAGTGAATGAACCCAGGAGGAGATGAACTACAAAAGGGGGCTGCCCACTTCCCCTCAGACTTCATCACACGCACCCACCGTGTTCTGATAAACACGACACAAAACCAGAAGCCCCTATTGTTAAGGACACAGAGGTCCTTCCTGGATGGACCAGATCCGGTATGTGCTGCCAGCCTGCCAGCTCTCAGTCTGACTCAGACTGGAGTCCTACCAGCATGGCCACCACAGCCCATAGTGCATATCTACAGTTTAAGGTTGCAACTAGCGATTAGTCCACAATTAATTTGATGATTAATTGGATAAACAAATTGGCAGATTTTTCATTTAACCACTTAAACTATTTTATACAATATTAAAAAATACATTCAAATGCAAATTCAATTCCTTTTTTAAATAAGAAAAACATTTTATTGTGTAAAATTACAACATAGCATTCATTTGATAAATCCTTAATCATTTCAAGCAAGGAATCTGAAGCCACAAAAATACTTCTAAAGGTAACATGTGAAAATCTTCAATATGGTGTAGGGCTGATCCGCTATTTTTTTTTTTTTTTTTTAGATTAACCAGTTAATAATTAAGCAAAAGTTGCTTAATATGATTTTTTTTGTACAGAATTTTAACCGGGTGAAGCTAAACCTACGTGTGTTTTGGTTAGATAATGATTATAGATAAAAAGGGTTGAAAGGGAGCCTGGGGGAAGCCAGAAACCTCTGGCTGTAGACATTTTATGTGATTTGTTTTACTAGATTCATACATATCAAATGTTTAAATTGTCTTGTTTTATCCCATTTTGCTGACATCTAGCAGGACACTCCTGTAACTGTTTTATCTTGGTAAAATACAGGTCAAATGAAACCGTGTTGGGTTAGCGCATAAAAGCCAACAAACAATTGACGTGATAAAACGTGAAAAACCTCAGTATATAAATAGTTCTGCAAGAGACGACAGAGTATTTAATCTTTTTCAGTGAATTAAATGCAGCATGTATTTCTGTAATGACACCACAGTACAGTATCATGGTTAGCCCAACACAAAACCATTGCTGCGTTTCCATCTTCCTTGTTTGAATAATGTCTCCAGTTGAGTGATACTGGCAGCTTGTAAGTGTTTTATCGGTGAATAGATTACTCCTGTATGTAAAGATAGTAGCTGCGGTGGTTTTATAGATTAAAAAAAAAAAGTCCACGCAGTGCATCTCATATCAACAAAACCAAGCAAAATATCAGTTTCTCAATCTGCAGTAAACCACAGAAAGTTTTTATGCAAAGCCAGAAAAGTGGTTCAAAGTGTAGCAGAAAGGCATCTTTATGTAGTTCACCGGCCTACCATCCAGCCCCCAGTGGAAAAATAACTGCTCCACTTTATGTTGCTATAAAGTTTCCATGTCTTGCTGCTGTAACCCTTTCAAAGTCCAAGGACAAAGTGCAACTCTGACACGAGCTACACTCTTGCCTCGTCTCCGTTTGACAGCTTTGGCTCGAGTTGAGGCCAAGGTTGCTGTGCAGCAAGCAGATTTTTCAACAGCAGTGGTCTCTACGGGCACAGCGCTACAGAAGATCCGCAGTGACAGGGAAGCCCCAACCCACACGGTGTCTTCTCCCTGACAACATAGCGTGAACATGTCCCCGCATCAGGCAAACCGGCGGCCCTGGGAGATCCATCGCCTTGGAGACCGGAGTTAGTTCAGCGCAGCAGCTGAGGCAACAGAAACCTCCCTGGTGACGCCAAGCTGATGATGAGATTAAATGAAAGCCTTAATACAGACCCATAGCTCTCCAAATGCAATTATTTTCTTTCTTAATGATTTTCTTTTTACTGCAATATTAGGCCAAAGATTAGTTTCCTAGATGATACACCTATGCTCAAGAGGTGAAAGACAACGACTTTATTACGTGGGATTACAAGCAAGGCCCAATTCAAATGTCACCGAGACGACATAATTACAGAGGTGGCTGTGACTCCCTCCCACATGACTCCAGAGAGGATCAGCAGGAGGATCGACCACAATGCCAGCTCTAAGTAAACGGGCAAGCACGGGCTGATTCCCTACAGTCTGCCCGCAAAGTTCCCCTGCAAGCCTGAAGGAGAGGGAACCTGTTTCAGAGCTAAAAATACACGTAGTGACAACCTGATGAAGCAGGCAGAAAGGTTTCACCTCTGCAGGTGTGCCATGAAGGTCTGGAAAAGCACAAAGAGGCACAGTTCAACCAAACAAAACAAGACAATTCATCAATATGTGACTGCACTTGACCATGACATAATTAAGAGAACAACAAAACTGAAGGTTTCCTTCAAACAGATTCTATTAAAACTAGATAGTTAAGTAAAAATCCTGCATTACAACTCTTTTGTCACACTTGGAGGTATTCACTTTAACTCCTAGGAGTTTTGGATCAGACATTCTCCAAATGTCAAATATGTCAAATACAGAATATGTATTTTTTTCCACTTATGCTCATCAAATGCATCAAAGCTAAAAACTCGCACCATTTTGAGTCTATATACACATAAACCAACGAATGTACTGACATTTACACAACAAGTAAATGCAATCCAAATCGGACTTTTTCACAGAAGTGTAAAAGGCCAACTTCCAATCTTTTCACCCAAAATAAATCAAATTTCTGCCACTTCCATACGTGGCACTACATCGAATACATATCTGATTGTTTTCAAAGCATCTGCAGTCAAAATGGTCACGTAGCATTTTATCTAATTTTGGAAATGCATCGTAATTCTGCCCCAGAAGAAGTCAGACGCTGTAAATCTGGATGTAAACAATGACTGAATAATTATAATTTTGAACTTATTAGAGAAATCTGCATCAAATCACAATCCCATCACTCCTGGTTCTGACTACACATCCAAACAGACTTCTCTGCAGAAACTGCAGTCATTGTCCCACAAAAAGCCGTTCCTATTAGTAGTGCTTTCTTTTCATTAGCTTCCTTCATGCTATGATTTTGTGACAATACTGTCAGCTCCCATTACTGAATAAACTTTAAAATTAATCCATAAACTGATGCATTCATTATTGCTTCTGTAAACAGTGTGCTGCTGTGTTCTTCTGTGGTCACAGAAGTTCACAAAAGTCTGGTTGTGGTCACATTATTCAGTAGCATAAATGACCATGCAAAAAAATAAAGTAAAAAAAAAATCTGAATTGAGAATCAAGACTTGCTGTGTGAACATGGCCTTAAAATGTCTTCATTAGCCCCAATTAGTTTTATGTGAACTTCTACATAAGATGCATAAAGTGCACCAAGAAAATCCTTTACGTGCAAAATAACAGGTCAGGAAAAATTAGGTGAAAGATTAATAAAAGGTTTGATAGAGAAATATAAGTATGTTTGAATAAATTGCCAAAGAACAGCAGCATAGTTTCTTTAACCCCTCAAACCTGCTGTGCAGTCAGTCACAACATTTTTCAATAAATAAGCCGTATCTGGGCTCTGTGTGCAAGAAACAGAAGAAGATAATTTAATCTTGGTGTGAAAACAATCTCAGTCTTTATCCAACTATAACCTCCATCTGAAAATGAGCTAAAAAAAACCCTGGTTCCATTCAATTTGTGTTTCAGGCCCCAGAGGAACACAGGCTAGCTTAATTAAAAGCTATCTGAATGAACAGTTAACACAAAAACACAAAAAAGACCAAAATTAAGCTTAATTAACCAGAGAATTCAGCTGAGGGAAGTTGCGGGAATCAGGACAAGGTTCTAACAGGATTTGCCTTTGGGTGGGCTTTCCTAACAGGGTTGTGTGTGTATTTTTTAGCATTTCTCACCTTTTAAAGATACAGGAGTCCCCACTGTTCCTTGTGGGTCCCAAAGTCTGGGACCAATAAGTAGTAGTACGGTTCTAGGGTTCGGAATTATGGTGTGAACCGAGTTTATGTTAGGCCTGTACTGATAAAGGTTGGGTTTAGGATAAAGGTCAGGGTGGGGCTATAGAAATGAATGAATGTCGATGCAAAATTCTTGTCAAATTAGAAAGACCTAATATGTATGTAGGTGAGTGAGTGAGTGAGTGAGTGAGTGAGTGAGTGAGTGAGTGAGTGAGTGAGTGAGTGAGTGAGTGAGTGAGTGAGAGAGAGAGCTGAGTTCAAGTTCCAGAGGGCAGGGCAAATCCTGAGGATTCCAGACATGCCTGCATTTCCTAGGAATGTTTGCTAGTGAAACATGGTTCTGCTGAGCCACTTCCACAATGAGCACCAAAATACTCCTAACAGTTTCACACTTCAAATTACATCTGTGCATGGTAAATTAAATATTTACATGTTTTGTAATTCTTTGGAGCATTTATCAAGCCTGACAAAATTCCCAAAGTGACCAAATATCATTAGATAGCTGGCTTGGAACCGTCTCTCCACACTTACTTAATCAGTTATCAGACACGGCTGACCTGCTGTCACTATATCAACACAACACAAAATGGGTTAAATGCTGAAACTAAAACACAATAAAGAAGGGAAGACAATAAAAAACAAAGACCATCCAGGGTGGCTGAACTGGAGACAAAAAATGCATCTCCCTGCAGGGGCTGACTGCCAGTGTACTGATGCATTAATGAATGGCCCAAACTGTTTCCAATACATTTGTTATTCATCATTGCTGGCATAAGCATGAGGCAAACATGCGTGTGTGTGTCTTTGTTATCTCCAAAGCTTCCTGCTGGGCTTTCAGTTGACATCACTGTCACAGACACAAATATTCACCCATCAGCACCTCTCTATTAAATGCCTAAAACCAGTCATGTGGCACATCCCGCACATTCAGCCTGTGTCATATTGTGTTTGTTCAAAAACACACTAACCAGCCAGGACTGTGACTCATTGTGAAAACTGGAGTCCAAAAAGGATGACCACAATGCAGAAACAAGTGTGGTCCGAAACGACCAGCGTTATTAAAAATCAGCAAAAATTCTGGAGTTTAACACCGTGAACGTGTGTAGTTTGTGGATGCAGCATAGTGGCATGTAGTTTTATATGGTTGTTTAAAAATGACAGCTGAACTTACTAGCCAGTAATGCAACACAAATAAAAGTGGATATTTTAATGATTATATTGAGATCAGATATTGATCTCATATAAGCATTTATGATATATGTGCAGTTACGGTCAGAACTATTAGCCCTCTAATCAAATCACACAAATCTCTTAATATTTCCATGGAAATGACCATAATAAAAACTGTTCATACTTCCAAAAGAACAGACAAAATCTCTACAAAGTTTGGTATATTTTACATTTTGTGTGTTGAATTGTAACAAGAAAACTGAAATAGGAACCCAAAAATCCCGGATCGTAAACTCTCTTCCGACAACACTTCTCCAAGGGGAAGTTGTTACAGAAGGAAGAAAAATGTGGCAGGCATGCTAAACATGCTCATTATGCTAACATGAGGTGCTCACGAAATTTAAAACATTTTCTGTTTTCCAACAGAAAACTGCTGTCACTGTTTTAACAGACGTAATGATGCATCACATGAAGCTTCTTCTTAAGGCTCCTGTATTTAGCAATTTAACACAATAGCAAATCAGAACTTTTTTTCCTCTTAAATGCCCAAGGCATCTTTATTTTGATCCTGTGGGGGAAAAAAAACATATATCTTGATATCGTGCACGACTTTCCAATGTGTGGAAAAATGAAAAACGAATAAAAGACAAAATGCAGCAAGTCTTTTTGGTCACATTTTATTTATAAAAATCTCTCTGTCCCAATAACCTGGACAATTTTACTGCAGCAAATCTTCAGTGATGCACAACTCTCTTTTTCACTTATTCAAGAAATAAATAAGTGTTCTTAAAACAGCTTTTTACAGTTTACAGAGAGAAATCTGGCAGGTTAGAGTTGCACTTCGACTTGTTTACACTTTAACATTGAAGGAATAACAACTAACTCCACCTAAAAAAAAAATCTTTCCAAAGTTATTATGGTGAACATTTCTCACACTTGTTGTCCTGTTCAATGACAATGGGAAATAGCAAACATCCCAATCAATAACTTAATCAATAATGAGGCAAAGTAGAAAACAGAACAATTTAGATAAGTTGTAAATAATTACCAGGTCAATGACAACCTTGATGATCGGTTCATTCTCAAAAACAAGATGATTTCAAAATACCGTAGTCACAAGCATAAGCTTGAATTTTGGTCAAAATTACTTTTTCCTCATTTTCTATGGAATACAAGCCTTTTTTAAATTCTTCTGTGTCACACAGGAGTGTAGAGAGTAAAAAATCTGGTTTGGTTGAGCGAGAGAAATTCCCCGGACTAAAACAAACAGTGACTCAGATCAAGAAAAATGCAAATGTTACAACATTAAACACAGCTGCAGGTTTGTTTACTGCTACTTATCAAAGCTTTTAGAATCATGCAATAATATTAATTATAAGAAATAAAATAATTTAGTTCCTCATGTTACAAGATTGCAGAAACAGAAGTTGTTTTACATCAATTTGACAGTACAACCAAAATTAGCAAACTTTTCTCAAATGTACGCCATCAAGCTTGTAGGGCTGAAACAATCGGATTGATTATCGAAATAATCATCAACTAATTTAGTAATTGATTAATTGTTAACTAGAGTTCACAGATTTAAAGAAAATGGTCATTTGTTAGGAAAAAACGTAATTGTATGTCTACATTTAGTTTGTCAAAATGTTTTACCCAAAACTTCACCTGGTTCAAATTCAATAAAATATAGCTATATTGTTGCATTTTAGGCAATGCATTTTTTTCCTTATTATTTATAAAAAGGAATTCAGGGTTTCCCCCGGTCTATTATAAGCCTGGCGGGCCACCAGGCTTTACTTGTGCCCCCACCAGGCTTAACATTGCTTATTTATTTAAGTTTTTTTTTATGTTTGCATTTTTTAAGAGTTTATAGTTTGTTTTCAGAAATTAATCCTCCAATCTTCTAGCAACACATAATTATCAAGTGATTTTTCAAATTTCCTGTCAACTTTAAACATTTTTAACTCAAAAACACGACAGACCGCTGGATGAATGACTGCCTGAGCGCCCCAACCACCAGGCATAGCAAGTATTCTGGTGGAATTAAATTTTGTCCATTTGCATCTTTTAATGTATTTCTAATATTGTATTAAAAAAAAGCTTAAGAGTTTACATGAACATTTGTAGAATGTGTTTTCTTTCTAATTAATCAGTAGAGTAAATCGATAAAATAATACATTTTTTAAATTGTTGGTTGCAGCCTTATAATCTTGGGATTAAGAGTTCCTGAAATGCTCCAGAAAATATGATTTTGAGCTAAATAGCAGGACATGCCACCCTTTACTTGATTATTCCTGCTTCCTGCTCTCAGACGGAAAATCAACAAGAAATGCACAGATGTCAACAAATCAGGCACGCCCGACTGAGGTGGTGACAGAGTTCATTAACTGCCCAAACACATACATGCACACAAAAAAAGATCTGACATAAATCTGTCATTGAGAGCAGCTCAGACATAAAGATTCCCTCAAAAACCAACTTTAAAAAAAGCAGAACAGCACCAAAGTGTTCATTGTTAAGCAAATCAAGAGGGAACTGTGCCAATCAACTACAAGTTTCACTACAACCTGTTAAATGGGTCGTATCTGTCAGCAGGATTCAATTGTAAAATGCAAATTGGACAGAGATAAGAGTGCTACAGGTGACAGAACATGACTCATCTAAAAATCAGTGGTGCTGTTGCATAAAGTACTAGCTAGGCTCAGGATGTGAAGGCTATCAGGTTTCGGAGTGATAGCAGCCTCCAATGATTCTCTGCGGCCAGCAGATAAAGGGCAGCATTTGTTTGTGGTTGGTTTGTAAGCCATCCTGGATGACCTATTCCTCTGCAGGGACACCAGCACCCCAAACGGATCAGCCTCAAAGAATAACAAAGGTCCAGAACAGCAGCTTCGTCCAAACAAACATGGTGGCTGAATTCAGCTGCTCCACATTTCAAGATTAGCAGCAGCAAGAATATTTATTGACACCAGCATTCCATCTTTATCAATGTTAAAAAGAAACTATGATAATTTTTTGGGGCAAAATGAAACAAAATTCTTCACAAAATATTATTTCAAGATATTATTTATCTTGTTAACCAATGAGCAAATACCGTTCTCTGTCGATAGAGATCCTTGAAGTTTGTATTACCGTTCTTTAGAAATGCTTCATGAGATTAAATTGACTCTGATTTCTGTAAAAAAAATAAAATATAAAAAAGATACTAACAGCATCTGAGAAAATAATAAACAGCAGAACTGTTATCTGCATAATTTTGCTTTCTTGTCTTCTCATGGCTTACATGAACAGCAGATTTCATTCAGATTGCTTCCTATAACTTTTGTGATTCATCTTACTTCATTGTTAAATGGCTAAAAATAGTCAAAGCATGAGTTTTCTTTACTCGGAAACAACATTCTCACTAAACACTGTCATTAGCGCTATGTGGTGTGTTCAATGATTACACAGAGATTGCACTCGAAATTTTCTGTGATGATTGAAAAGTAAAAAAAATAAATAAAATATTGAAGCAAAAAGAAAAAGAATCTTGTCCAGTATTTTCTGTCATGTGCTAAACTCTAGCAGACAGATCTCTAACCCTATCACTGTGATCCAGAAGCCACAAATTCAACCTTACTGCAAACAGCTGCCACCGCCAAGTCAGCCATCAATTATTCACTACAGCTTTGCCTCTGTGTTTACCTTTGAGGGTTTTGTCTCAGGCCAGAGTGCACAAGTAAGGGAGGTGACAAGTTTACACAGGTCAGCAAAAGAAAAAGCATGATTCATCTTTATTGCACTCAAGAAATAATCATTCCTGCTACTGGTAGACATCAGAACATCATATTAAGGTTAAAACTTTTTTCAAAACTTGTTCTTATGTTTTAAAATCCTTTTAATGAGATGGAAGACAAAGTGTGGGAATAATTTAAGTTTTCTCTAGTATTATCCCTCCCCCATCTGTTGCTGCACACTAATGGTCAGTAGGCAGTTCTTTATAAGAAGATCAAAAGGTGCTAAATTAAAAACATACACCAGCTATCACTCTTACTATAAGGAAAAGCTGTTTTAAGCCTACAACTGGAAACATAAATGTTTTTTTTGTTCAGCAGTAAACTACAGGCTCTACCCAAACAGACAGCCAACCAAAAACTAACTAAAAATCTACGTTATTTACTCCTAGTGTTATACTACAAAAAGTAGAATGACAAAAATGAATAATCTCCAAAATACGCACCTTTACTTAAAAAGTACATCAGTAGACCATTCCCTATTCGCAGTTCAGTAATCACACATTTACCCATTTTCTGGGGCATTTATCCAAATTATTAAACATGTCTTCTTATAGATATTGGCGTCATGTCTCTCCAGTTGACTCTGCATGTGTCAACTGGTCATTTGTTGTCAGGCTAAGCTCCAGTGTTCATGGATGGACAAATGCAACAGAACATTATGGATAAATGAACCCAGATCACTTTTTTTAATCCAATGGTTTGCATTGGAAATCTTTCTCCAAAACCTTTTCGGAGCTATAAAATCTCCTATCCACATACGCACCTCCTATCAGTCCGTCTGTCCCTCCTGTTAAGGGGAGGAGGGGGCTGGCAGGATGTGAGACCAGCTGCTCATCAGTTCAGACAAAGAAACCTGCTGAATGTGCTCTCGAATCTAAAAGAAACAGATCTCTCTCGCTGAGGCTCGATCGTGGACTTTTCAGTCCTCAATTTGCTTCCTTTTGGTTGATTACAGAAGTTGTCTTTTTTGTTTTCTCACAATCGGAACAACAGAAAGGGATTTTTAAAAACGGTGGCACAAAGAGGTGTTTTGCTGGAGCTTGACCAAGAATAGTTTTGGTTTCAAATTGTATTACTAAAAGATAAAAGGAGGAGGACAGAGATAAGATATGTGGTTTTTAACTGCAGAGAGGGTAGTGACAGGTGCACTTTGTCTTCTGCATTAGCCTAGATCAGCTAGTCACTGGAGAGAGCGCTCAACATGAAGCACCTTGGTTCTACATTAAAGCACCAGCAACTATTTTAAGTTAATAATAAATTATAGCAACAGTCACTCTGTACCCTGACTGCCATTGGCCATATTTCAATACACTTGACAAAGCTTGGGTAAACAATAGCAAGACATGTGCAGCATGCATTCTTAACCCCACACAAGAGACTAAATCAAGAAGAAAAAAAAACACTCTGATTTTTATCTTGTTGAGGAAAAAAAAGGACCCATAGAAAGTAGATCCCAGAGGAAGTGTACACTGGAGTTTGCTGGCACAAACACAGGGGTCAGAACCGTGGCAATCAGAGTCGTTTTCACGGCCAGGTGAAGCACTAATCTGCCCTTTAGTCACAGATCTGACAGCAGAACGCACCGACAGCTGAGGATTAACCAGGCTGCACTGTCATCCTTCCTACTTATCATGCTCACATCCATCTTATCTAAAGGTGCTGCTAGCAAATGTGTCAAAACTGTACAAGCCTCTTCATTGCAGCACCTCCTGTTTTGCTCTGGTTCTGGAAAATATGCAAGAAAACCTGCAATGTTCATTCAACCTTAATTGCACCCAGACGTTTCAATGGTAATAATACTGAGTAAACACACCCAAAACCTGTTCCACAAAGCCACATGTGGACACACCCGGCGCGGGCTTGCTCCTTGATCAACAAAAGAAAAGGTAGGAGCAGGTAGATAAGCTAGTAGGGGCCATGTTGGAGCTGAAGCTGGATTTAGCTGCAGGCTACTGCACCTACAGTCCACAAAGTTCCTTCAAAAACAATCGGGTTCAGCTGAAACTAAAAAAAACCCCTTAAAACTTAAAACTAATCCTGAATCATGTTAGAGTAGAGTACAGGGGAAACATGAAGAGCTGAGAAACTGGATACACTGGATGTGGGGACAGAGGGAGGGAGGTGGATCAAACTGTTGAAAGGATCTCTTTGTAACCCATCATGGGACTTTGGAATGGCTAAAAAGATAATTTCCTTCTGCTCAACATGATCTCTGAGGTAGAACTAAATTGCAAAAGCATCCAAAAACTTAGAGGGCGCTCAATTACAAAAATTGTTAATGAAAGCACAAGACAAGCAGGGCAAAAGTTAAACAGTTCTTCTTTCCAAAACGTCAAAGATATTTCTGGAACCCTTCTGTGGATATATGTGAACACAAACCCATGCCCTAAATTGTGTATTTTACATTAAATCAACTGCTGAAATTTACAATTTAACTACAAATAAATGATTGTGTCCTTTGGGAATAATAAACAGGGAACACCGAGTAGTTTTAACTTCATTTGCATACTGTCAATGTTTCTTTTCTGATTTGTTTATTAGGAAAGTTTGGGCAGGTGGTACAGATAAAGGAAAGGGTCAGTCCCCTACTGGAAAAGGAAATTAATCATCCAACATCCAGATCTGACTTAGATTAAACACAGTGTGTTTGTTCCATAGTTATTTCCTGCCTTTCTTATTTAGCATAATCTGTGGTATGACATACAAGAAGGGTGTCCTAAATACTTACTATGTTGCTACTCTTTAATATTAATATACATAGATAAGTATTTATTGCATTTTTTTATCATTTAATGTGATACATTTCTTATACGAATTGTGATTTATTGTACAATTAATAAACTAAAAATAAATAAATTGTCTGTATTGTCAGGATTGTTAGTTTTATTATTTTCTCCATTGTTTGTATAATCAAAGTATCAATAAATATAGATTTTGCACATATTTATGACACAAATCACACTTCTTTATCTGACTGGTGTCCTAAAGAAGCGCATTACAAACTGGTTTGTTTTTCAAGCACATACTTGTGCTGTGAGGTTATGATTGCCGTGTCATGCCATCACAGTCATACAGTTACCTAAAAGAGAAGTAATAGTTCTGATCAACACTTTCAGAGTCATCACAATATCAACACTAAATATTGTGTAAAACCAAGTACATATCACCCATCCCTAATCCAGGCTCTAAATTATAATTTTCAACTTTAGCAGTACAAAATAATAAGAAAATTACTAAAAGGAATCACAGATTATTTATCAAACTATCCAGGAGCTTGATAAAAGTCTCACTTTACAACGTAGTTGTTAAAATATTCAATGAGATTACAAGTGTTTTATATTTAGAAAAGGAGACATTATTTAAGCAGCATTATCTGAGGTCAGTAATCAGTGCAGCAGGGGTGAGGCAGAGCAAACCTAAGAAACGATCAGTATGTTTAAATCTCCATCTGTTCACCATGTTAAACCCTTGCCATCTCTATCTAGAACAATCCACCCACAGAACCACATCGCTACCTTACATCATTGTTGTGTATATCTGTATGCATGTAAAATAGTCGCCAGTTTACTTCCTTTTAAATCCAACGGCAGCATTTGTTGAAACAAACTTGTCCCTCTGATGGAAACTATCCCTGCCTGACTGGTCAGTCTACTGAATTCATCCCAGAGCAGAGACAGTTTGTATGTGAGCCGGCTAACTCGCTGTCCGTGACATATGTTCGACGCGGAGGCGCAGCCGACAAGCGCCACATAATGCTGGTTTGTTCACGTGTAAGATGAGCTGATGAACAAAACAGGGACATCGGGTTGGCATCCAAAAATATCCGGGGCTCTGGGCTCACCGCTGACTGGAATGCACAGTGACACAGTAAAGGGCCACACAGCTATGCAGTGGCACTCAGGCGCTTTGTAGTGAGCTTGTGACAGTAATGCCACTCGTTGTACAGTCAGCACTCGTGCCCTAAACTCTGCATGGGCCTGACCCCCAACGCAGCAGCCCCTCCAACTCCGAGGACCCATACGCTTTGTGTCTGCACGCTACACGTTTCCTGCGACCATAGAAGACAGTCTGTCACTGTGAATTTACATCCACTGTTTGAAAAAAAGCAAAGAAAGCTCTCAAGATACGAAACTGGTTAGCTGTCCATGCTAGAATGTCACAGAGTCCAGAAACAAAGACTCTATGGACGACTAGGCCTGCCACAATAAATCTATTAATTTTATGATAAATTAAAACAAACTCAATAATTTCCATTGGCATAATTTCTTTTTTCTCTCTTTCTACCAAAAACTGGAAGATTAAAGTTTTCTTCTAAAGTTTGGTGCTTTGGTCTCAACTAGCTCTTTTTTGAAGGACAACTTATTTTTACAAAGACTTCAAAATTCAGCTTATTTGTTGCTTATTTATTTTGCATATGCAAAAAATCTTACAGTTCCAATCTTTAAAATGGAAAGTTTACTCATCTTTTAGAATGTGTTCTTGCATTATTATCTTGCCATTACCGTTATGTTACTTAAAACAATATTATCGCTTATCGCAATAACTTCTGGAAAAATGTATCGTCCAGCAAAAGTTATCTTGACAGGCCTACGGAGAAACGGACTGACTTTTAGACCAAATACTGAACAGGGACTCAATACATTTTACATGTCCAAATTAGCTGAATTTTGGACCACACTGATTTAAGTTCACAACAAATTTTATGGCATGTATTTCTATAAAGGCTTTAGACATGGAACCTGTAAAAAGACAATACTTTAAGGAAGGATTGATATGAATGAAATCCTTCTTGCCAACTGTAGCAAAAACAAAATAAAAGTGAAAATATAAAGCCTATCAAGATAAACAATAAATCAATTGGTTAAATAAAGCAATTAAAATAAGCTTCATAATTTCCATTTGAATAACGATTGTTGAAGAATATCACTCCATTTTTAAAAATCTGAAAACATTTCCACACCAAGTATTAAGTAGTTAGTTTAAACTTTTATTTTACAAACGTCGTAACTGGCTCTTTTACCTGTTTTCTCTGTCTGAGAATGACAAATACATTTTGGTTACAGAGACTTCACAATCACTTTGAATTATTTTTGTTTTGCTTATTATGTTTATTTTGGATATTATAATGTTTTCCAATTCCAGTGTTGTTGGGGGGGTTTTTTTATCTTTGAAAGGGTGTACTTGCATTAATATGCCATTACTAGTAGTACATTAGTCAAAAATTGTCTAAAAATTATAATGTCATCATTTATTGCAATAATATCTGGGATTATTTATTGTCTAGAATAATTTGTTATTGTCAGAGGCATAAATATAAATAAACCTTCAAATTCAGTTTGAGAAAAAGCGGGAGGAAGTCAATAGCTATCAAATCGTAACGTCATTTGGCTCACCCTGTAAAAACGTAATTAATTTCAGACTGGAATATCTAAATACCTTGTGTGGATTCCATCTGTGTTGACAACAGGACATGTAGTAAAATCCATGAAAGCAGGTGTTATGTGAAAATACTTCAATCAAATTCCACAGCAACAGCTGGAAATAGACGGCCGGGATCAATGTCCAGCAAGTTTCAGGTATTCCTTTGGCCATTTTTTATGAGGTGTGACTGATTGAAGAAAGAAGTTTGTTAATGTATGTCTTAGGCCTGTCGCGATAAACGATAAATCGATTAATCGTATGATAAATTAAAGCTATCGATGTCATTTTAATTATCGGCACTATCGTCTCTTCCGACCTTTTTCTCTTTCAGCTAATGAGACTGAATGAAAAAGGGCTCTGCTCCGGTGGATCTTAGAGCTGTCAGCCGATTGTCGGCTCATTTTCAAAACCTGACAGACCACACATTAGCCGACAGAAATCCTAGGTATAACGGTTCAATCGGGTTCGGTCCTGCCGTGTGGTGTCCAACAATGGGCACAAAATAATGGCTACAAGTCCAGTGAACTAATTTTAAAACCAGGCATTAATCAATGCTTTACTACAATCTACCTGCAATGCATGTGGCTAGTGTCAGCGTAAAGTCCTGACTGAATGAAAATCATTATAACCTATTTATGTCACGTTAACGAAGAACAGCTGAAAAGTTACAGGGTTTATCAACTGCGGTAGCAATTTCGCTCCAACTCCTCCCCTTGTCATTTCTATATTCTTTGCATGTTAAATAAACATTAATGTTGTTTCCACATATCATCTCCGATGTCCTTCGGGTTGCGCCGTATCAGCTGTTTGGGATTCCCCGACGTAATTTCCCCTCAGAAAACACTGAGGAGAATCTGCCCTTTCTGATTGGCTGCCTGTCACATTCAACAGGCTGCGTTAACGATCCCAGTCGGGAAAACCCTGATTTAGATCGGATCGGCCACGATGATCTACCGTAACACACCACACAATCTTAGAAAGATCAACGTTTTAAGATTGTTGTAAGGGGAAAAATAGGAGCAAAAAATCGTGTAGTGTGAACTATTGCATCAGGTAGTCGATGTGCCCATCTTCTCTATTTAAATCTAATTATTACTGAAGGGCAACATGATATACAGACTTCATAATCTGCACTCTTTTGGTTGAATGCAGTATTTTTTTCCACTTTGGCTTTATGTTGTTTAGTTTTTTTCCAAGTGAGTTTTTTGTTAATGGAGACTGAGAATCCATTTTATTTTTGTTTTTGGTTGTTTTGTTTATTTTGTTTATCAGTTCCAGTGTTTAGTGTTCTTTTGAAAATAAAGTGTATCTATCTTTGGCAGGAAATCGCATGCAATATTACATCATTTCCATTAAATCAGTGTAAAAAGATCTTCAAACAATATTATCGTTTATCGCAATAATTTTTGAGACAATTAATCGCTCAGCAAAATTTGCCATCGTGACAGGCCTAGTATGTCTACAAACGTCCTTAAATAAAGAAGAAAACCAAAGCTATTGCAGTTGACTCTAGACTACATTAAGTGTTGGTGTAATTTTTGCACAATGAGCTGAAGCTTCAGAGACCAAACATCTGCAGAACAGAAGAATGAAAAGTCATAAATATGTACCACAAGAAGAAAAAAAAGCTCCTTTGTGAAGGACTCAAAGAAAGGAGTCCTTTGCCAACATTTGTTTTACACTCAGCTGACCTTAAAGTGTTAACAATCTTCATTAGCAAATGTGTCACTTGTCCCTTTCAGCACAAAGCTAAAGCCATGAAATGTGAGAGAGTGGCAGGGTCTGCAACCGATCAGTCTGCTCATTCAGCCTCCATGCCGGATCCCAATAACAGACAGCGCATTGTCTTGGAGGTGAACAATGCTCTGAACTAAATAAAAACAATTGTTTCATTCCCAAAGTCTGTAGCGCTATGGGAATGTAGACATAACAGCAGGCCTTCTCTTAAAATAAACTCGCATGGAGCACAGAGAACTTTTGACATATTTCAAATTGTATTGATGTGTGTGGTGAAAGCTTTGCACGTCATTCCACACATGCCTATAACACAGAACCCAATCACTGTTAGATTCGTACCAGCTGCTTAGGTTTGTCAGAAATATCAAAAACGATTACATTCAACATCCTCAGGGAGAAGAATGCTCCCTTTTTCAAGCAAGAAGTTTTGAGTTATCAGCTTTTCATAACGCATACCACCTCAGAAATTACAAGGGCTTCTACATACCACCAACCTCACAGGCGTTTGTTACAGATGTGGCTGCATGTTATAGTAGCGCTTACACAACTTCTGATTTGTTCTTTTTGCTGCTTTTTGTTCATTTTCTGGTTGAAGTGTTGCATATTTGGACTATTATTCTCTCTGTGAGGCTGGAAGCATTTTTTGCTCTTACTTTCAGGTTGTTGTTGTGATACATAACCGTGGCAACAAGGTATTGTTTTTACAACTTGGAGCAGTTGATTAGCCTCTCAAAAGCTCAAATAACAGCTGAACTACAACCTCAAATCCTAGAGAAGTTGAAAAGGAGGAAATAGTTCAAACTATTTCTGCTATCAATCATATTCCCAACTCCAACATCTCTTTCTAACTATACAGCCAGATTTAAAGAGGAGTAGGAAAAGCAAATGAGGTGGATTAGCAGTGCTTGTCAACAACTGATGGTGTCATCCAGAAAATGTCACTGTGGAATTATATCATCTCTACCGCCTGGATATTTAGCTGTTAGCATGTCATGACAGTAATACATCAGTCTTCAGTCAGAGGGCTCTTCAAATTTGTTGCCAGACTGACTGCTACGGGAGCTCTTTCATGTCCATAGCATCACCATCCACAACAACTACATGAAGATACTTAGAAATTGAGTTTCAACATTTATCATCAATTTGGGATAAATAAGGTATTTCTGAATTCAAATGATTTCTTCAGTGTAGTCTCAGATTTTTGGTTTTTAGAAAGTTTTACTTAAATTTTTAACCAGAATCTTGGTGGTTTTTTGTAAGATAATTTGGTTGCTTTTTAGATTGTCTTGGACAAAAAAAAATGTTGCCAACATACAAATATTTCTTAAGATTTCAACTGAAGGCAACTCAAGTAACACCATTTGCACTGGTGACATTGTTTCTGACCATTAAGTGTAAAAGACTGACATGTCAGGAGTCTGCAACATGCAGGTCGACACATATCTGAATGGCTCTTGGTAAGTTTGACCAAAAATAAATGATACAATAAGAACCTACAAATTCCAGCGATTTTCATAGGATGTTTTTTTTAATCATTTGGCACTATAAAATATAAAAAACGCTGCCAAGCTTTTGTCTAAACTATCTTTGTGCATCCAGGAAGTGATTTTTGTAGCTTAAAATGTATATTTTACAGCAGCAAGTACAGGCTGCAGCTCAGCAGAAAGCATTTCAATTTAGGTTTGGTCTTTGACTAGGTCTTCTAGCACACAGATATGCTTTTATCTAAACCACAATGCCATCAAAGGGCTCCTCTGGTCTAATATGGGTGAATCATCTCATCCGAATGGAGTTAAGCTCTATAGAGTCCCGCCAATGATCTAATTACTTGACTGAGGTGTGTTGAAGCATTAAAATCACTTTACTTTATGTGCCACTTTGTGCTTTTTATAGCACAAACTCCAGTCAAAACACACAGCAGTTGGTAATTGTGACAAGGTTCAAGAGGTATGAATGCTAATTTGAGTAAAAACCGTGCACCTGTAGAGCACAGGTGTCAAACTCCAGTCCTGGAGGGCCACTGCCCTGAAACTTTTAGATGTGCCTCTGCTGCACCACACCTGAATAGAATAATTAGGTCATTAGCAAGGCTCTGGAGAACTGATCTACACAAGGAGGAGGTAATTGAGCCGTTTCATTCCTGTGTTTTGCATCTAAAAACTGCAGGACAGTGACCCTTGAGGACTGGAGTTTGACACCCCTGCTGTAGAGGGCAAAACAGAAGCCACCTGATCCAAGTAAGTAAAATGTGATGTGATTTGCTGGGGTGTGTCACTGCTTGCCTCACCTGCAAAGTGACCTCTGCTTTTAAACAGGTGAACAACTGTGAGAAACTGAAGCCGTAATAAATGAATGAACGCGCAAAGGCACCGGGCATACCTTTGGTAGCTCTTTGAGTTGGTTGGCATCGAGGAGAAGTTCCTCCAGGCTGCGGCTGTAGCGAAAGACCTCATCGGGGACAGTCTGCAGGTTGCAGTGACGCTTGTCCACCGACTCGACGTGGCGATTGCAGCGCCACAAGGGGATACACTTCAGCATGTCCGGCCGCCGTAGGGGGATTTGGATGCCGGTGCTACTAAGATCTCCGCATTAGAGGGTGCAGCGGGAGGAGGGAGAGGTCGCCAACTGGGAGAAGGAGGTTAAGTCAGTGTCAAAACACTTAAGTTGTTCCCCCAATGATCCAGAATAGGAGGCCGAAATCCACCTGAAGAAGCACAAAAATAATCCCTTCGATCTGTTTCTGATGTATATTCCGTCTCCGGTTCTGTTTGAAAATTGTCGGGATCCTCCAAGCGACATCCAATCCGGAATTTAACCCAACATAAAGGAAATGAAGCTCCTCACGGATGAGCTTCAAGTGATCCCTCACTTTCTTACCCTCCCCTCCTTCACACCGAGCAACCAACGTTAGCTTGTTTTGCTACCGCCGCCGTCAACATCCCCCGAAGCAGCCCGAAGCTCCGCAGCCGAGGCTAACTGAAAATCAATGTTCCGAACACCCCGCGTCGCGAAACGCTGCCCTATCCGCCGCAGTCATGTGTGGGCGACTGAAAGCATCCACTTTGGTCACCGAGTTATAGATAAACAGCTATCACCAAGCGGCTTACGCCAAACGAGTCAGCGGAGATTAACTCGTAATGATGCGTTCGTCCTCAGGAAGCTAGTCACAGTTAGCCAGCGTCGGCTAGGAGGAGGCTGGAGGTCTTTGTGGCGGAGCTGCTGTTAAATAATAGCGCTTTAATAAAAACTACAAAAAACACGAGACGACTGTGTCTGGCAGCAACATCCCAGAATAAGTCACAAAAAGTGACCAGACGGTGCTCGTCCGACACCAGGGTTGGTAGAATCCAAGCAGAGAGAGCAGGAGCTTCAGCAACAGCCGCGCTTACCTCCCCTGTTGAGCTGAGGCAGGCCGGTCTGGTGTGAGGGGGGGCTGGGCTAGGCTCGGGCTGGAGCACCGCCGCTTAGCTTCTCCTTAGAAGAGGCCATAAGGTTGCTTTACACCGCCACCTGGCGGCCTTATCAGGTATTTCAATTTACAGGTACCTCTGAATAAACTGGATGACAAAAGTATCTCAATATTTTAGTGACATGTTGTTTTCATAGGCTAATTATACACAGTGTGACATATTTTCATAATGTATTTCCCAAAAGTTAAACAAAATATAAATAAGCAAAATGCATGTAAAACCAGTTGTATGACATTTAAAAATATGTATTTTTTTTTCTAATGTTTAAATTCAAAATTTGGGAAATAAACAAAATGTGTAACTTTTTTCCTACTAGTTCTAACAATTATCTAAACTATTCATGATAAAACACATTTATAAATAATTTAAAGAGTTTTCCAAAAACGTTATGTAAATAAAGTGAAGCAAATCTGCAAGGACTCTGTAAATTAAGTCCACATTTATTCCAAATTAATTTTAAAGTCTAATCCCCTTCCAGGTTAGCCTTAACTTCACTCACTCACTCCTAACATTAATGAAAAAAAACTAACGAAAACAGAAATACAGGATGAGGCAAATCATGTATTGCAACAATTTTAATTAAAATTGGTTAAGTTTTTTTCAACTGGTCCATCCCACCTTCATAAAAAGTTTACGCTTGTTTCAGCCACACCACAATAAAACAGAACATTCTTTAGAGTTGCTTCCTAACTGCAACCTTTAAAAAAAATTCTCCAACAAGCTGTTTGTGGACAAACAATAACCTTTAATTGTAAGAAAAAAAGTGTTTACATGTCCTGACAATTTTATAACAGAAAAAGGAGCTAAGCAGGAAAAAAAACTATGTTGTACAAGATCAGATTACAAAAATGTGAAACTTGCACCATAAAAGGGAGTCTTCACAGATCACAAAGCAGAAAAAAATCTGACAAGTATTTTATTGAATTTCCCCCAATGGAACTTTTTCATATTGATAACAGCAATAAAAAAAAAGGAAAAAAAAAAAGACAATAAAAACATAATTACAGTTTTCAGAAGCCCACACCTTTTAGCTGCAGTGAGAATGGCTGAAATGACTTTTGGTGACAGGTAAATGATACGGGTGCTGGTAAGCCATTTCTAACACGTTATGCTGAAAGGTCACTGCTGTTAAAACGGTCTTGGTCATACACCTCTGCAACAACTTTACGGCCTCCGAACCAGCGGTCGTTCAGGGCTTGGATAGCTTTGTTCATCTCGGAGGCGGCGGAAAACTCTACAAAGATTTTGACTATGATGTCTGCGTCTTCCTCCTCTCCTTGCTTCTCCTGGTAGATGATGACTCTGTTGACGGTGCCAAACTTCCCGCACTCCTCCGTCACCTCGCCCTCCAGGTCGTCGTCGATGTCCTCTGGTCCAACCATGTTTCGAAGCACCATCACCGTGGACTGAAGTGGGACAAGATGGTTCGGTGAGCACAAAACAATTTTCATTCAGGAGATACGACTGGTAAATCGGAAGCGTGGGTCACCTCGGATTTTCTGAGCAACTTCTGCATCACCATGTGCCTGGCACTGCTCCCCGAGATGCTCATGTGCTCCTGGTCACTTAGCATCTCCTGGCCTGTGCCATCCTGAAGCGTCTCCTCTTTCTCCTCCTTCTTCTCCTGTTGGTTCGAGCCGCCGGCTTGGTTAGACAGCACAGGCGGTGATGCGAGCACCGGGTTCACTAGACCAACTTGGGGAATCACGGGTATGGGAGGACGAACTGGAGTCACACCTTTACAACGAAGGCACACAGACTGTAGCTCAAGAACATTAAAGTAGCTTAAACAGCAGAAATCTGATCCAGAGTAAAAAATAAAGAAGGGACTAGAAAGTGTAAAAGGGTTCACTTTGTTTAAGCCAGGGGTGTCAAGCTAATTCACTTTGGGTCACATCAAGATCTAGAATGCGTTTAAAGGGCCGATTGTGGCAGAATGTTTTGATTGACAAATTATGGCTGTAAAAATACCATTTAGCTTCTCTATTAGGAGTTTTAAGTATTGTAACTTACCGTCTCATTTTAAGACCATAACTGACAAAATATTCATTTCAAGGCTAAAGACTTTACTAAAGATCAATCAAAATTGCACTCAATTGTTTTTATTCAGTAGTTCTAAAAACATTGTTTTATTTACTGTTAACTTTTCATTTTAATCAAATGTTAAATGTCCTTCTGATGAGTGTTGCGAATTATCTATGGCTACAAATACTGACGCAGGCATTATGTTGTCTTGTATTTGTCCCCATCAAATAAAGTAAAACAAAACTACACATTAACAAACTATTAAAGTATGAAGCTATCTCTGCGTTTGAAATTAAATAAACATATTCTGACCTTAATCTAATTTGGCAAATTACAGATGAAACTGCTGTAATTTGATTGATAAAATAATATTTAAGCACACAAATTATATTTAAGGTTCTATTTCTAGATAAAATCTTCTGGTGGGCTGGATTTGGCCTGCAGGTCTGGAGTTTGAGACATGCTTTTAAAGAAAAATACAGGGTGGGCCATAAGTTTCCATACATAGGAGAATGTCAAATGTATATTTCTTTTATATTTCAGATACCCAAGAAGATGAGTTTGACAAAAGAGCAAAGTATTGAAATTTTACTAATGGCTGGATCGGGAAGCAGTCGCATAGTTGCACAAAACTTTAACAGAAAACATGGAACGAGCATCACACACACTACACTGTGGCAAAACTTATTTGCACGTTTCAGAAAACTGGAAATGTTGCAGATCAACCGCAAAATGGTCAAAGACGTGCAGCGATTACACAGAGTCCCACAAAAATAAAAACGGTTGTCCAACATGTTTATTTTTTCTATGTATGGAAACGTATGTCCCACTCTGTAAATAAATAGCGCACAATGAGTGGAAAGTTTAACTATACCTCCTGGGTTCTTGGACATTTGTTATGTTTTTGAATCCTTCTAGTTTTACACAACTTTGAATGTGTTGATAAAAATGGGATAAAAGTTATCAGGCTGGGGAGTTTCTAGTGAAATCTTTATCTTATGATTTACATCCCTTTTTTGTGACACTGATATCCATTCAAAATGCATTTTGTGGCTCCTCTACAACTGCAACTCAATTTCAATTCTTTTTTCAACTTACTTGAGCTGACATTTTTTTTCTAGGTGAAAATGCCTTTAAAGGTACTATACATTTACAAATATGCATATACGAAAATGAAAAAATAAAATAAAATCAAAACGTATATTAGGCTCAGGCAACCCATAAAATCCAAATCTGAATGCGTGTGAAAAATGCGTAGTGGGAAACAAAAGAAAAAGAAAAACATTTTGTGGCGTTTCTCCTGGAAAAAAAAAAGAGAATTGTTACAAGTGGTACATACAGGTTTAAAATCTTTGAGCATGTATGTATATTTACAATATATGGAGAGGAGCAATGTGAATAATAGTATTTACAAACAAATTGTTGGAGAAAGTTGAAAGTCAGGTAGGCCACTAAAATGCCTGTGTAAAAGAAGCTTCTTAAAGTGCAGTATCCAAGCACATTAATGGAAAGTTTAGTAGAAGGAAAAAATGTGTTCCAGAAAAAGGAATCAATTGAAGGATTCAATGTGTAACCATACATCTTGTGCTGTCAGGCACAAGATGTATTTCAAGAAGTTGAAGTACCTGCTTTAATGCATGCATTAACCAGATCATGTATAAACCAATAATTTTGCTTAAATCCTTTTAATAAATAAAAAGCAGCTTCATTATGATGTAAAATATCCTTTAGGGATTCCCTCTGCTTTTGCTCTCTGCCCATACTTACATGTACCATAAAAGAAGTTTTAATAAATGAAGAAAACCCAACTACATAAAGAAGCCATTTTAAGATGGTTTATTTTGGGGGAAAAGTTAACAAACCCAGTTGATCCTGTGTGAAATATTGTGTAGAGGAACTTTAGCTCACTCTAGAATCGCCTAGATTACATGCGTTATTAATGAGACATTTAGTGGTAAACTTGCTTCAGGTTGTTTTTCTTCAGGTAAACTTGAGCTTCACAAACTGATGGCTGGATAATTTTCTGATGGACAGCAGAATTAAGATTTTATCAATTATGGCATTTAAACAAATTAGCCCCAGACCGCAGCAGTACTACCGCTATGGTCTGACTCGTCGTATCTTTTTCTGAAGTGCTGTGCTCCAACAGGACACACATTCCAAATACTTACCAAATACTTGTCTCTACAGTCCATAAAATGTGTCCCCAAATGTTTTGAGTATGAAGGTTTTTAGGAAAATGGTGAGATGTGCCTCTGTGATATTTTTTGTCAGCAGTAGTTTTGACCTTGGAGACTCCCAGTCTCTTTTACTGTTGAACCAGGAACAGTGATCTTAACTGAGGCCTGCTGTGCTTTATGTTCAGTCCTTTTCTGTTTGACTTCATGTATTAGTCATTGATGGACTCTTGTGAGTAATTTTGGTAAACATGTCTTCTCAATTTCACAGTAATGCCTTTTTCTGTGGTTCGCAAAGCCTTGTAAATATCTTTGTAAGATGTAAATGACTTCATTTTTCATGCGTTCCTGAATTTCTTTAAAGATGTTTTAGTCTATTTCATTTTGTCAGACAGGTTCGGTTTAGGTGATTTTATTTTTATTGTGCAGGTGGATTGTGAAACTGAACCACAAAACAAGAGGGGTACCTACTGATTTACATAGCTATTTCCCACAAATGAAATCATAATTTCATAACTGCTTTTTAAAATTTTCCTCAGGTTATCTTTGATATAAAAATTTATTTGACAAGTGAACACTTTTGACAAAAAAAAAAACAGAAAAGAAATCTGTATGGGGGAGAAATACATTTTTATTATACAGTGGACCCCCGCCTAATCAGATTTTTTTTGTAAAACAAAAATCCGCCTGTTTGCAGATGTTTTCCATAGAGAAGCTAAAATTCCAGGGTATGTTGAAACTTGACATGAAATTGGTTGGCATTCGCAGAACAACCAATCCAAGAGCACCATTTCCTTGGCTGTGATTGGTTGTACCCCCAAGAGCAGACAAAAAGACTGTAGCTATTAGCTTCTGCAGCACTGCTGTTTCTACTGTACGTACTGATTCATATTAAGCTACGTTTGCCATTTAAACTATCAAAATAGATACTTACAAGCACTTTTAAGGAGTCCCAGGTATTCAGCTACAAGGGGGTCCACTGTACTGTAATTATTTCCTCCCCTAATGTCATCATACTGTCAAAAATACCGTTCGGAGGTGAAACAACCCTGCTCGCCACACCCACAAAGACAGATTCACATCAGTCCATACCTGTGATAACACCTGGTGCCTGTGCAGCCATAACAGCCTGAGGTAATCCTATCTGCTGTCCAAGAAGCTGTGGTGCTGCCAACGCCCCCAAAACTGACGCGCCAGCTACCGCCTCCTTAAGAAAGGGGGGGGGCCCAACACATTAGGTACGGGAAACACACAGAAAACAGCACAAGGCAACACAGTGAACAATCACACCGCATAGCAAAGAGAGAGAGCTCAGCCTTGTCTCCATGAGGGTCAAAATGTTGGTGGCAAACAGTTCATTTTAGCGAGTTACGAAGGATCACAGGTGAAATAATCACGGATTGATGCCGTTTAACTGATGGACAGTTAGGAGCTTTAAAGTAAAAATTGATTTTTTTTTAAAGCGTTTAACTTTACTGAAGCAGGCTTACATTCCATCTTGCTAAACTAACACTATTCTGGTAACTTCCGATTTCTTCTGACCCAGAAATCTGTGCATCTGTGCTATGTCATATCTAGCTAGATCTGAGTTATATTTACCTGGAAGGCCATTAAATCCCTTTGGAAGGGATTTATACTTGCCTGGGCCGTTATCTTAGCCGTAGCTGCCGCTGCAGCTACAGCCGCAGCAGGTGGCAGCCCACCCGGGGTAGTGGGGGTCAATAGCGGCATCGGTGGAGTCACTGCTTTGCCGACTCGCAAGTACTGACCACCCAGGTCAAAAAGATTCATAGAGGACACCGCATCCAGGGCTGACTGAGGCTTTTCATACTCTGTTGGATGAATTTCAAAGTAAAATGGGAAGAAAACAGCAAAAAGTCAGCAGCAGGGTATCAGTAACTCAGGAGCATGAGAGAATGAGCGTCTCCTAGCTCACCAATGAAGCCAAAGCCCCTGTGTCGCCCTGATGTGGGGTCTCTAGCTAACGTGCACGATTTAATCCTTCCGAAGGCCTCAAACACGCTCTTGATGTCGTCGTCCGACAGGTCCGGGTGGACTGACGCTACGTAGATCCGGTTGTAGGCACGTGCCTCCTCTGCCAGCTGGTCGATGATGGGTTGCGCCTGACCGATGTTACTTGGCCGCCCAACCTATTGCACAGATTAAATCGACAGGGCCTCTAAACGGGGGGTCTTTATGGTACCGATGGAAAACGCACTATGGGAAAAGTCTATGGGGCACTTCAGTGAAAAGGTTTATTTCGGTAACTCCACTCAGTATTGAGATTACATACAATTATACTTTATAGTGTTTACTGTTCTTCATTTTCTAAAAATATAAAATAAAAAATAGGGATACTGTTTAAAACCACCAACAACAAAAAATAACTTTATTACAATTTTATGACCCACTGGCTTGATAGTTGTTCATCAGACAGCCAGGTTAGCCAAAAATGTTCTTGCTAAAAAAGCTATTGTCCAAGCAGATGACTGGAAAGTCTAGTGGAAGGAGACACTCAAGCAATTTTCTGCCGTCAACACATGTCCATCCGGGAGGAATGAATGCTGCAAGTCAATAACTCAACGCAATCTTCTGGGTTTCCTGAGATAAAAACTTTTTAAACTACTTTGAATAATTGAGGTTATTGTAATGTTTGACACCTAGGATCAACTGGATCAAGGTCACTGCTGAATTAGTTGGCCGATTTTATGATTTTTTTTGGTAAAGTTTCTTGAGACATTTGTTGTGAATTGGTGACATTTAAATAAAATTACAAGGAATTTAAGTGTGGTAGAAAAGGTGCATAAGAGTTGTATCCACAACATGGATTACAGAGAAAAATGTCGGAAGAACCATATGTGTGCCAAGGAGAATAACGGACGTTTTCTTTTCAGATGAAAATCAAATTTGAGTTTTATCTCAAAAATAATCTCCTGGAGTCTGGACGAAGAGAAGAGACGCGTAGAATCCAAGTTTCCAGTCAGCGATGAGTTCAGGAGTCATGTCATCTGCTGGTGTTGGTTTGTAGCATTTCATCAAGCTCAGTATCAACTCAGCCATAAAGTATGGTAAAATAAAAATGCTACAGAGGTTTACCACCTCTGTGAGTATTGAGTGTAGATACTGTATAGTACATGAGTGTTTCTGCATCTAAAGAAATTATAGGTCCTGTGCAATGTTCTTCTTTTGCAAATATTAGTCCATAATTGTTAAATTCTACAGGAATAAACACTTTAAAATATCACTGTGTGTAATGAAGTTACCGAAACAAACATTGAAGTTTATCAGAATGCAACTGAGGCTGTATAATTTCCTGCATTACATCTGGAAAGTATTCACACCACTTCATTCTTACAAGTTAAATCAGCTCCATTTGAGGTAAATTCAGTTGATTGGACTTGATTTACATTCATCTCTGTAAGGTCCCACAATTGACAGCGTAGGTCAGAGGTCAAACACCAAGCGTGAATTCAAGGGATTTATCTGCAAGATTGTTTTGAGGTTTAAATCTTGAGGAGAATCAAGAAACATCTCTGCTGGTTGAAAGGTCTCAATGTTGCCTCCATTGTTGGTTAATGGAAGAAGTTTGAAACCACTAGGACTCTTCTAGAGTCGGCCGTATAATCTGAGTAATCAGTTTGAGAAGAGCCTCAGTAATGGAAGAAACCAAGAAAACAATGGTCATTCTCAGAGATGCAGCGTTCCACTGCGGGGAGTGGAGAAACTAAAGACAACCATCTCTGCTTCAGTCCACCAATTAGACCAGGAGAAACAAGATCCTGTGGTCTGATGAAACAAAGAATGAAGTCTTTGGTGTGAAGGCCAGCCATCATGTTTGGAGGAGACCAGGCATGGCTCATCAAGCATGGTGGTGGCAGCAGCATGCTGCTGTTGGCACACTAGTCAAGATAAAGGAAAAGATAAATAGAGAAGTGGACAGACATCCTGGGCCAAAACTTGCTTCAGAGCATCTTGACATCAGACTGAGGAAACAGTTCATTCTTCAGCATAAAACGACCCAAAGCTCATGGCCAAGATCTGAAAGGCTTCAGAACCCATCTGTGAGAAAGAGTCCAGACTTAAATCTGAATATCTCCAGAAAGATCCAAGAAATGCTGCACAGATGTGTCCCATCCAATCTGATGGAGTTTGAGAAGAACAGAAGAGAAGTATGAACGAAACTGCCTAAAGATCTGATCTTGTGGTGTCATTTTCAAAGTGTATAAAGCATAGGCTGTGAATACTTATTTTCAATAAATCTACAAGAAATGTCTAACTGTATTCCACATTGTCATAAAAAGGTATTGGTGCATAGAATTGTGAGGAAAGAGATTAATTTAATACAATTTCTAATAAGGCTGTAACATAAAATGTGAAAAAAGTAAAGGGTTGTGAATACTTTCCGGATGAACCGTATGTTGGGAGCTGAAATTTTAATTTAGCACTAAAAGGAACGGAGTTTGGCTGCAAGACGCTACGCGATCTCAGCGGTACGACGCTTTCACAAAAAGCTCGAGACGAGTCTAAATGGCATCTGTACAACAGATGAGGCGGCCAATTAACACCACCCAGGCGCAGTCCATCATCAGCACAACTTGGTAGCAGAGAGATTTCACGCACCGCTGGGCATCTCACTGAAAATCCTCACTTAAACAAGCTACCAGGACATCTTGGAAAAGCAACACACACAGACACACACAAACTTCATACTACATACATACGACACGCACCTGTGAATAAACAGAGACACCAAACATGGAGAGGAGTTAGTTTGTTTTCAAATGTAAATACATTTTTGTATAACTGCAAGAAAAGTACATAGTTGCTACAAATATCCATCAATGTAATCATTAAGGTCTTTCCCAAACTGATTTGAGGAGAAAACATTCACCCTGGTGGGTTTTATTATCTGAATTTTCCACAAATAATCAAACAAACCAATGGGGTCACTAACTTCAGAGCTAATGGTGTAACAAATGGATATTTCAGACCTTTTCTAGTATCTGGTTCAAGGCTGCAGCTAACAATTCATTTATTCTGGAGAATAATTGCATAATTGGATTATAAAAAATAGGTGCAGTCTGCAAATTATTTAACTGCTTTAGCTTATTTTATGCAATACAAAAAATACAAAACAAATGCAAATAACTGATCAAATTCTTTTTTTTTTTTTAAAATAAAATAAACATTTTATTGCCTAAAATGAAATGACAGCATTCCTATAGTGAATGCTTGATCATTTGTAGCAAAAGATGCATATATGTCGTATTTAGTTTCGGCTTAATTACTGCTCTTACAATGTTCTTCTTTCAGAAATTGTCATGTTTTACAGTCTATGAACTGCAGTTAACACTTATTTGATTACTAAATTAGTTAATTATTTCAATAATCAATAAATTGTTTCACCCTTATGTAACACCTTCACTTGTTTGAGAGAAGCTTGGTTAATTCTGCTTCACAATGATAGAGTTCATGTCAGCAGATTAAAAAATTACGTAATAGGATTAGCCGACACAAGTCAGTTACACCTGAGGAACTAAAAACCAGATCTAAAAGTGCCTGTAGTACTTTAATCTACATTAATCTAAAAAACTAACTGAATATGTTAAAAAATGCACAGTAAGTCAAAGTATAAGATGTAATATAAACATAAAATCAACATGTTAAAGAAAGTACATATCTTTTGAATAATAAAACAATAAAGAAAGTCATGGAACTTGTACTTGGCTTCACAACCCTGTTATTAGTTAAAAAAAAAAAAAGCACTCCACCTTGTTCCTTAAATAAGCGCTGAAGAATAAGATGACTGCTCTCTGAATGTCCCACTGTAGCAAAAACCGTCTCTAAACGACTCACCTTAATGTTTCGCCCTCCTAACATGACCGAGTTCATCTGTTCCAGAGCTAGCTGAGCAGCTTCTGGCACGTCGTACTCCACAAAGGCGAAGCCCTGCACGCAGAAATATCATTCATGTTCACAGAAAACCCAAAATACACTTCAAATGTGGCCACAATCTCTAGTGTCTTGCAAAAACGTATTGACACCCTCTGAGCTTTTCCAGATTTTTTGTCACATTTTGACTACAGACTTCAATGTATTTTTTGCAATCTGAGATATGCGGAAGCCGTTGCTGTAGGGGTCACTTTCTTTTTGGTCAGAGTTCATGAGACGATGGATTAAGTTAAATGCCGAACGGTCCTGGAAAAAACTTGTAGGCAGGAGAAAACTTAAGAATATGGCAGGGTTTCCAATGAAATGGACCAGCCAAAGTTCAGACCTCATCTGTGACCACACTTGAAAATCGCTGTTCACAGGAGAAACTCTTTTCAATTTGGCAGAGACGTGTGAGCTAAAATTTAAGTCTCTTGATGTCCAAAGACCTGTAGCTTTAACTGCAACAAAAGATGGTTTTAAAAGATATAAATTGTCTCAGAGATGCTTTATTAAAAATGCACTCTGGGGTGCTGTGGTGGCGCAGGGGGAAAGCATGACCCACATATGGAAGCCTTAGTCCTCGTGACGGTAGTCGCAGGTTCGATTCCCAACCTGGCGACCTTTGTCGCATGTCTTCCCCCTCTCTCATTACCCTCTTTCCTGTCAAACTACTTTCAAATAAAGACCACTAGAGCCAAAAAAATCTTTAAAAATGCACTCTTAATTTAAAACCTTAAATTGCTTTTCTTTCTCTTCACAATTAAGCTCAACAAATCCCATACAATAGTAGGCACTGCTAACAAACATTAGTTCTGCCAACGCCAACCCAATACACCAACACAGAAGCTAAAGCACCAACTTAAATTAAACCAGCCCTTGTAAATTAGCGCTTTTGAATTTAAAGCTAAGGGCGCTAAATATCTTCAAAGCTAGGAAAAAATTTGCGCCGCTATTAGCACCTTAGCAGAAGTGTACCAACCAGCACCCTCAAACGTTTCTGGTTGCTTTGTGACAAAATGTGGAAAAGTTTAAGGAGGGTGAATGTTAAACGACACAAACCTTATGCTTCATTGTAACCGAATCCCAAGACATGTCAATGCTCTTGATCGGACCGAAGGGGGCAAAGGCTTGTCTGATGGTATCCTCTCCGAGCTCATAGTATATGGAGCCCACGTACACCCGACACATGATCGCTAGCGCACGTTGCCGCTGAGCTGCCACCTGCCAGTCGGGGGAAAACAACACACAATAAGCATTAGAGAGTAAAAGAAAGGAATATAAACATCAACACACACACATAAATAATAATATATATATATATATGCCTGCTCTATTGGGCATGTTTTCCCAAAAATAGTGAAAAGGCCAATTCTCAGTATTGGGAGGCCTGAACAGGTATACAGGGGGCATTAAAGGGGGATCAACAGGGTAAGTCTTTTCTGTCTGACACACATGTCACCTGAAATGATTCAAATTTGGCCTATCTTCTGTTAGTGTTCAGTTACTTACTGACATATGGAGGTAAAAAAAACACACAGAAGTGATCGACATGCACAGCCCTCACAAATATTTGGCTTCGGTAACTGACCTGAACTCCAGGGATGCAAAGTAAGGTAACAAAAAAGTAACTGTGGCGTTCAAAAGAAATCCAAACAAAAGTCTTGGAATTTTCTTCTCGAGTCTAACTTGAGGGGGATGCTTTAATCATCAGGTCTTTGTGTTTTACTGATGACTTTAGTCTGCTTCTTAAACTCATCGTGTTACCAGAGGAGGTTTAACTTTGCTAAGCTACAGCATAACGAGAAGATGACTTGTTTGTTCACCGAGAAAAAGCTTCACATTGAGATGGCAAAAAGAAAAAATAAAAGATCCCTGACACAGAAGTTCTCTCATTTTGGTCCATAAAGGGATTGCTATCCCTCTTTTGTCTCCTGCCAGCTGCTGTTTTCAAAACAAGAAATGCATATTTTTCAAAGAGACGTGCTTTTTCTCCCTTTAGAAACTCTTCCGTGAATTAAAAAGCATGTTTACGGATACGTATTTGATTTTAAAAAAAAGTGCGAAAGCAAACTAAAAAAAACAACAGAAAAAAGCAAATGAGGGCTTCCACATCTCAAACGCTGCAGACATGGTTGCAATGACAGAGGCTGCAGAAAGCAATGTTTCCTTATAAAATATGCATTCTTCAGTTAGATTAAAAAGGCAGGGATTGTTGCCAACGCAACCAGTAAAAGAAGGGTAACAGTCCTTTTCCACTGGAAATGCGGACAAGAAAAAAAATTTAATGATCTATTGACCGATTGTAAAGGTGAGAGAGGATCTCCAAAGCCCATTGTCACTGCTGCCATCTGAAAGACAGTAAAGATGAAAAAAGTGCTGAAAAGTCGGTTAGATACCCCTTTAGCTTTTGCTTTTTTCAAGGTCATTGCTCTGCTAGACAGATAAAAGCGATTAAGCTAACACGATATGTAGACCCTCCCTCTAAACAGCAAAACATTCAGAGGATCTACCTCCCATGCCTGATTTACAAATTCACCACACAGCAGTTCAGGTAAAGCATGGCCCTCTCTTAAAAGTGCAAAGCATTCAACATGATAACCAAAGCCTTCAGGACGATCATCTCCATCTGAAAAAAAAGCAGAGGCAGATGGTCGACACATGTGTTGGTTCTCACAGCACGAGGGAGGAACAGGGGGGGAGCAGGACTTCCAGGACAACTGACCCTAACCCGAGAGGCCGGAGTTACTAATGCATGGACAGGTTAAGATAATCTGTCATGAATCAAGGCTCACTGTCGATACGCCACATTACCACGTCTGTTCTGGAGAAGAACCGAAAGCTTTTAACATCTCACCTGCAGATTGGTGAGCTGCTGCTGCTGATGTGCAATGGTCTGCTTCACCAACACACTCTTAATGCTTTGTTCCATGGCATACTTCTTCGCCTGGAGGAGGAAAGCGACAGTGTTATTACACCTTCATCAGTGACCAAATAAGCAGAATAAAATCATCACACGGAGAAGATAAATACAATAAAAGTATGGCTAAAAAAGTGTTTAATATGAGCTAAACTCACTAATTTTCTGTAAAATGTAACATTACTTGGGGCTTTGGACTAACTTTTGGTGCTGGTTTCACCAATGCACCCAAATTTTCAACAGCTTTGCATTTTAACCTTGTAGTTTTACAGTCTACTAAAACAAATCTGGGTGTATAAAGATTATATTGACTTGCAAATGATTAAACAAGGCCCCTTATTTGATGCAGAAACCTGCAACACAGATAAATTAGTGAAAAACTGTTCAAAGTGCTTGAATGAGCCAGGGTTCTCACTGGTATTTAGAAAAAAAGAATTCCATGACTTTTAATCACCTTCAATATAATTTCCCATGACTCGCGTACAACAAGTTTAGAAAGAAAAGTGTATGATTTGAAGATTAACTCCACCAGCGAACATGTAAAAGTGTAATGCAGGCAGATAGGGAGGAAACATAAATGACAAAAATGTGAAAATCAAGCCCACACAGAGGTATGAATTGAAAAATGGCAATATGTTGACTGTGGAATCATATGATGATAATGTCACTATATACACAAAAACATATTAGCAGTAATGCAAACAAGATTGTACATGTATGTACAAATAACTGCTTCCACAAAAGTTCAGTTGGAGTAATAGTCAATGTAAATTAATATTGTTTTGTGTTTTTTGTGTAATTTATTCGTTGTATTCTTGGAGTTAGATCAGAAAGATTTGATCATTTTGGTTACAAAGATAGGGAGCACATTATTCATCATCAGTCACAGTTTGATATAGTTCCCCATAGGAGTCAGTATTCCTCCACCAATAATAAACATTGCTTTAAGGTACCCTAAGACATGTGTATAACCGCTGTGCAGCGGTACTTCTAATCGAGTTATTTTGTGTTGCAGGTAAGCTGGTGATGCTAATAATATATTCTGTTATGTTATTGGGTTCTGTGAAGTATCAATTACCACATCGAGTTCCGCATTAGTATCGTTTCCGTTGTAATTTACTTTTACTTCGTGAACTGCCACCACTGTTACCGTGTTCAGAGCGGGAGGAATAACATGGGTGTGTATATAGTTTGAGAAACCCACTTCCTTTCTGAATCCAACAGCGATGATCGGATGGTTTGCATGTCATGTAAAATAGAAAATGTCTGCTGTGTTTGACTAGATGTTGATTTTCTTGGGAAATTTGCGCTAGATAATGATAATGTTGTGATCACACCAAACGCGTTTTGATCGTCAGGTTAAAACGCGTTTGGTTTTTCAACCTTTTGAGAGCCATGGTTCATGTTTGGCAAATTACTCAATACAAGGCTGGAAAGTGAGATGGCACACTGAGTTATCAGTGAAAAGCTAAGATGTCTGTAAGGTGTGGAAAGTATCACTTTTATTTATTTTTGTAGGACAAACTGTTGCACTAATGTAGAGTTGTTCAAGAAGAACAAAGCTTGTTTTTAGACTTTATATTTGTTGGTGGAACTACTGTATTGACTTTAAAACAGCTGAGTGCTATTTTACTAGCTGTTTCTTACTTAAGGTTTTAGAAAGAGGCAGTAAATAAAATGTATCAAAATCTGGTACCAAGCATGTGTGTGCAACCAGAGTATTTAGCTTGCTAGTTGTGAGGCAAATTATAAAGTAATTGTGTACAGTCCTGGAATGACAGTCATTATGCTTGATTAAAGACTGAAGCCATTTTGTTCAAGAGCAAATGGAAAAAGATGCTTTTGGGGACAGTGTGCCACTTTGACATAAAATTCATATGTATGATATATACTGTAGTTAATTAATTACCAGGTTACTTTGAAAAAGTAACGTGATTATTCAATGAAAAATCTTTCCAGTTAGAAAATGTGCATTTCTATTCCCTCTGTTATTTACATTTGTGTTGTTTGTGTTACACAAAAGAGAAAAGCAACAATATACGTTTTTACTAAATAAAATGAAAACTGTATTGTAACACGAAGTAACTTTAATCTGATTATTGGATTGTAAATAGTAATGCGTTAGATTCCTCTTTTCTGAAACAAGGGGTCAGATTAGAGTAATGCGTTAGCAAGTAATGTGTTGATGACCCCATTGTTTGACATTTCTGCTCAAGTATTTACAGATTTGTCAGGTTTCTGATATGTGTCTTCCCCCCCCCAATGATAAACTCATTCCTACATCCTTGAAAACACGTAATTACTAAGTTGCGTTATTGCTTGGATTTGAATCGGTATGTCTTGCATTCAGTGAAAACAAGAATGTTGACAAATAAAGTGGACAATATGCTAGCAATTTAGTTACATTTCCACAGTTGTGGTCTTTCCTGGTCTTGAAATAAAATCCAGACATAAGTACACACACCACAGAAAAAAAGAACAATATTTTTGCCTTTATTTGCAAATTCCATGACTTTTGATGACCTAAAATGAAATCCCAGTATTTTCCAGGTTTTCCATAACCGGTACAAACCCTGCAGTTTCACCCGAACAACCAGTATCATCAGAACAACCAGTTACACCAAAGCGACCAGTTTCACCAGAACAATCAGCAACCAGAGCAGAGTTGGGTATCTAGTCCCTGCAAAGACAGAGACACAAACATGTCTGAACTGCTTAAGATTCAAGAAGTGTGTGTGGAACATCAGAATATCCACGGTGGTACCCAGTATCGGAGTGTTCCCGTTTCTTGCATTGTCAGGAAAACTTTGCCCACCCTTTGACCAACTTTCCGGACAGTTGATGTTCGGTATTGGCTCTCCTGGTACTGAGGGTTTTTCTCCTCCTTCTGCTCCTCTTCCTTCCTCCCCTTCTCATCCTCCTCCTCAGAGATCTCAACTTCTTCATTTGATCCATAGAGCGTGAAGAACTCCATCAGGGTTTTAGCATGTTCCTTCAACCGGTTCAATGCCTCCTGAGGATTTTCCAGCTCAAAGACTTCTTGTAAAACGGACTTGCTTAAGCAGAGTGTTCTCTGACTTCAAAGCCACGTTGTGCTGGCTTAGCTACTTTTTTGGTTCAACCTCTTTATTGAACCGGCTTCGGAGTTTGTCAGATTTTTTTAAGAGAAACTTCATGTCCATGGATTGCTTCTTCATGGACGCCCATGTCCTTATCAGAGTTGCTCAGAGGTCCTGATGTCTGTCTTTCAGGTACAATTATCTCCATTCCACTCTACCTCTCAAATCCGTGACGTGAGCTGTGTTTTGAGAACATCATTTTCACTGATGATCATCTCATATTCTGATTCAAGGATGTGGAATCTTTTCTATCTTCGGAGCGCTCAATTCCCCTCTGAAGATTACCCACCATCTCCTCAAGTTCCTTGTTTTCCTTTTCGAGTCAAAAGCAGATCTTAACGTGGTCTTTTTTTCTCAAAAGGAAAGAATGAGATAATCACTTGAAATAATTGCTTTTACAACTACTTTTTAACTTTTACTTGAATAAATATATGTTGAAGTAGTGCGATTATTGCTTGAGTGCAATTTTTGAGTATTCTGCCCTCCTCTGCAGAGCAACTAGCTGAACTTTGGATCAACTGACTTCTGTTTTTTTGTTCAAAATCATTTTTATGTCAGACCAAAATAAAGTGAGTAAACACAGAATCATGTATTCAAAAAAGGATTTCATTTTGAAGGAAGACAAATTTTTCCAAACCAAACAGCCAGCATCAACCCCTTGTGATAACTTTCTGACCCACTCTTCTTTACAGAATTGTTTTAATTCAGGCACACTAGAAATTAAGGTTTAGGTTAGACTTTTACTAGGCCCCTTCCAAAACGTTCACACTGCAAGTTAGGATAAAAACTTACATTGTGAAAGTAAGCTTACAGCGCCAGTGCAACCTCAAAATTTCTTTCAGTTGTACTACTGAGAAATTTGGTCATACTCTAAGCCTTGCTTTTTAAGAGCTTACAAAACGCTCTTAGAAAATGTGATACACATGCTTTTTTAGACTCTTCTAGCAATTTATATCAGATCCACACATAATTATGTCTAATCAGTCAAAATTTACCGTTTTTTTGGTTGAAATTAAAGAAAATTGTAAATAAAAATTTTTTGTTGATATGAGATTGTTACTCTGTACAGAGCAGAACAGCAAACATTTGTTTCTAAATTCATCTAAAATTTTTGGCTTGAGTCTATGGATCTAAACAGTTCTCAAGCAACATTATCGCACATTTTGGTTTAAGTTTTTGTAACTAATGGGAGACTGTGCTACTTTTTCCTTACCTTGCAACATCCAAGTACCAACTGTCACAATTATAACTAGTATTTATTCAGTTTCAAGCTTTATTTTTGTCAAGATTACCCAATTAGCCAGACAGCTGCAAAATAATTACTGCTTTGTCCTCTGTTGAAGAGGAAATCGCTCCTCCCTTTACTCATTATTACTTAGGTGAAAGAAAATGAGGATAAAGAAACAAAATTTACATGTATTTGCAGCGTTTTTTAATACATAAAGAATTAATAGATGAAATGTTTGATGTGATGTAAGGTGTTCATAGGGCTGGATGACATGGACAGGAGGAGACTCTCACCCTTTGTAGTGCCTCCTGCTGCTCTGGGGTAAGAGGCGGTAGGCCAAGCTTGGAGCCTGTGCCTTGTCCATTCTCCATCGTCAGAGCTTCACCTCCCTGCAATTTAAAAATTGAAAAATTAGCAAAAACACGTACGCTTATTTAACTGGCATATTCCTAGTGCATAACTACAAATTAAAATTCCGCAACATACAACAAAATGTACATGAGATTTCACCACAGTTTTTTAATCAATAACAGCAAAAATATTGAGGACCTACACCCGGATTTAAACCAGGTGGGCCTGGATAAACTCCTTACTTACGCAACACTCTAACCGCTGGGTCCACCAGACTGAGACAGGAAAGCCCCCAAGGGGAAGAGGACTGACGGGGAAGCTTTAACAATTCAACAATTTCTATGGGGGGAGATAAAAGATGCCTTCAGACTATGATTAAAACAGGCAGCTCTCATAAACTTGCAGCCTGATTCACATACAGCTTTCCCGTATTGTTTGGATTTCTAACAGTGCAGTTGATGCGCAGGAGCACTAAACGTAATTTTCATCCTTACGTTAGAATAGCATATTAGCTGTAGCATACTACGGTTACCCTTTTATTTCGTGTAAGGACTACTGAGATACATAACTACATTATAACCCCGTTCTATAGCTTTACAGTTATCATTAAACCGAGTTTAAAGAAACAGACCAATGCATAGCAAGGCCTGATTTGTATTCAGCAGTCGATGTCTTTGTTGCTAGCAGCAGACATAACATTAGCTCACGTTAGCCATTCATTGCTGTGGCGCGTAAACCGAACTGGTGCTTTTTGTTCCTCCAGTACAAATATAAATAAATAGGTACAAGTATAATTACAAAAAAACACCGCACTTTAACTACGCAATAAACAATTTTAATAAAAGAAACGTAACAAGTTTGGTTTTTAATCGCAAAATATATTTACCGCAGTGTTCGTAACCGCCATCAAGCACACCTTCAAGAGAGGGCCACACTCCTCAAAGCTCGCGAGAATGTCACTGCGAGATATCGCGAGAAAATACATCCACACAATACATGACGGTTTTAGACCAGGGTTGCCCGAGTCCGCAGAATGGTAGAGGTCAAAAACTGGACTTATTTAATCTTCATTTAAATAAACACTGTTATAAACGCACAATTAATAAATACGTCATCAAATAAGAAAAAAGACCTAATTAAATACAACCCCCCCTCATATTTTTCAATAGGAATCTTTTTTTGTCTATTTCTTTATATTTATTTTTGTTTTATTTTATGGAGACGTTTATTTATTTGTTAATTATTTATTAAGTACAGAATTTATTTAGTTTTGAATGAAAGCTCTCTATAAGAGGTTGACCTCATTAATTTGACTTCATTCATGAGAATGAGAAGAAGGTAACTGGACCTAATTTTTCACAATCTCTTTAATATGCTCTGCAGTCACAACTACAGTCATTAACACCGTCCACAAGGAGAGAAATTCATAAAATATTATTGCTAAAGAATTGGGCTGTTCATAGAGTGATATATCCAAGCATGATAGTGGAAAGTTAGTGGAAAAATTTGCCTTATGTAACTGAAATACTCTAGAAACCGAATTGCTGGATATGTGTACCTATGTTATATTTTGTCTCTGTTATTACCATCTAAAAGTATTTGTTTTCTGATTAGCTTTATTGCTATTGATGGATTTCAGACCACTCTTCTTTGCTTTGTTTAAATGTTAATTGTGTGGTTTTGTGTATTTGGTTATGCAGAAAAGGAACCTTTTTTTGTCTATTTTTGTCTTATTTGCTTATATTAGATAATGTAATTCATTCATTTCATTTCATTATTTAATTAATTATAACTGGTTATTTCATTACATGTCATTTTTAATGCACATGTGCATTAAAATGCTGGGTAAGAAATGTCATGTGTGATAGCTGTCATTTAATTAATGTGGATTTGACATAAAACTCAAAGTAAGATTTAATATATCAATACTCGCAGATGAAAAATCAATACTTTCTGAGGAAGAAAATATAAATATCGTAGAATTGATCAAATTACACAGCAATATTTTTTATATAAATGAAATTACAATAAATTACTTGTCTTATTGTCATACAATAAGTTTCTGATTCAAGGTTATTGATATGGTTTACCTCATCGGCTTCAACACACTTGTTACAAAGGTGGTCATCTTCAGAGCAGCTACTGTTTGTAGCTATTTTTAAATCATTTCAATTTGAACATTCGCTTATGGTCTAGTTTTAGTGGGATTTCTCAATTTTGCCTTTGAGGTAAAGAAAAATCTCAAATCATTAGCTTTTCCTGTTTTTTTTAATCAAATCATTACAGCATTTTGTTATTGTATATCCACTATAATTTGTTTCCAGTTTTCTTTTTTTATTATTATTTTAAAAAAATTTGAGGTAGAGGTAGAAATCCTGTTTTTACATATTTTTATCTCACATTCTACTTTTCTAGGAAACTAAATTTAAGGTTTATAACCATCAAAATGAACAGAAATAAAGGCTTGAAATACATCACTAGTATGTATAATGACTCTATGAGTTACATTTTCTTAATTAAATTTATGAAATAAATCACCTTTTCTGATTATTTACATTGATATACCTCAAACTGTCATTTCATAAGTGAGTATTCCTACCTCTAGAATAACTGTATTGACTTACATTTAATTTGGTACCTGCACTTATCACTTAAAGACTAATTCAGATCATACTGCTAAACATGCAGTATCCTCTGAACCAAAAAAGGGGGATCTACCACATTAAAACACAAACACACAAAATAAACACTTCACAATGTTTTTTTTCGTATTTTAATCATAGATGCTACAATATTCAACAAAGTTTTAACACATCCAAAGGCAATTTTCATTCAACAGAGTCACAGAGAAAAAAAGTCATCTGACATAAAGTAAGACTGATATGCATGTCTTTTTTATATTCTCATACAGTCTGAACATTCATTTACTTGGTCAGCTCTCCTCTGGAACTCAACTGTGACGGACAAAAAAAAAAGGCAAAATGCAAAGTTTCGAATGGTTGCAAGTTATTAAGACATGCAGTTTACTAGAACAAAGGAGAGCCGCACTGCATTGTGTTGTGTTTAATTAAGAAGTTGTTTAATGCAACTCCCCTTACATAGCCACAACCAAGTATATACAATCCAACTGTCTGGGAGAATTCAGGGTTCCTGTCTTTACAGAAACACTGATATAATTAGACCATAGTAAGTACTGTTAGCAATGACTGTACAGCAGCATAATTGTTATGAATCTGCAAGCTTACAACCTCCCTACACTCTGCACACATTTTTTTAAAAATGGAGCCAATTTAAATGAATCTGGTAAATATTGATAAGAAAGATAGAAGACAGAAAGTAAGGAAGGAAAGATGGATGGATGGATGGATGGATGGATGGAAGAAATGATGGCTGCAGAGAAGGAAGGAAGGAAGGACAAATGGAAAGTTGGAAAAATGTAAGCAAAGATAGAAGACAGAAAGGAAGAAAGGATGAATGGATGGAAGGAAGGAAGGATAGATGCAGAGAAGGGAGGAAGGAGAGATAGATGGATGGAAGAAAGGAAAGAAGAAAGGAAGGAAGGAACAAGGGAAGGATAGATGCAGAGAGGGAAGGAAGGACAGATGGAGAGTTGCTTGGAATGAACTAAGAATGGAGGGAAGGAAGGAAGGAAAGAAAGAAGCGTGGAAGGAAGGAAAGGCCTGGAAAAACTTCAATCTGACTCTGAAGGAACCTTAAAGTAATCAGGAATAAATCCTAGCAGACTCTGTGTAAACCTGCTCGAGTTAAAAAATCCCAAACAAAAACAAATCAGTTTGAGTTCAGAGAGCCATGATTATATTATTTTATTGCAATTAGCTACATTCTTACTCAAAACACCACAGATTATAAAGCACAGATATAGCAAATAAAACTTAGTTCAATTTCTAAGAAGTGGGTAGAATTTGCCTTTCAATGATCTCAAATATATTTACAAAACAATTTTAATAAAATGACTATAGAGCAGAGAAACTGATCAACAATATGGCAACTTTTTCTTGTAAATGTTTACACCCAACACTCCTGTAATGTAAGACTTGCTGCAGCTGAGAGCAAAATGATCCCATCTTTAAGTCCAATTATAAATTTAGGTACCAAATTTCTTTTCATTTTCAGACAAGTTGACTTTATAAATTCCAAATAAAGAGACGTAAACTTGTTTAGAAGAAACAGACCAACCATGAATGATTATTTTCCCCAAATTTGCAAAGTTGGGTATGATGCCATTTCATTGCCACATCAGGCACTTTGCAGGTCTTTGGCTTCCAGAACACGTTCACAGGGAAAACCTTTAAGAAAACACTAAAAAAGGCGTCCTCTCATAGCTTGACATATAGATGCATTAAGACGAGGCATGTTAAGCTGTGGGAGAACTGGCCTTTAATGCTAAGAGTGCAAGGAAGGGAGGTAAAATCAAGTAAGGAAGAAGAAGCTGTGCAATGTTTCTATGGTTCACAGTTACGGGGTAGAAATAAATAACTGGATGAGTATTAACAGTGCATGTAGGGTGGAATATTAAATTCCTGAAAACTGTGATGGCTGAAGGCTTGAGAGGGACGGAGGCTTTAGAAAATCACTTGTTTCTGTTTGTGAGTCAATAAAAATGGGCACTGAAGTGCAAAAGGAGGCTTGGAACAGTACAATGTCTTTCTCAAACATCACATTACGGAAAACTGAATGTGTAAGGCATGGTAGCCCTTTTAGGCAGGGACTCTGTGGATCTGCCACTGCTCTGTGGGGAAGGTACGAGGTGTATCAGTGTCCTCCAACCAGAAACGCCTTCGGTTTCACTTTAGCTGCTGTCGTTTTCCTTCCAACTAACTGGGATAATTTACTGACTTTCAAAGCATTTCAGGAGCATTTGTCCTGTTTAGCGTCCTGGACAATGTCTTCCACAGCTGTCTGTCTGCTTCCCTCTCTTTCTCCACCCGTGTGATCAACATCCCCCCGAGGGGCAACCTCCTCCATCAGTCCCAGCTGCTGTCGCGACAGCGCCGTCACTGGTTGCTCCCAGCGGCCAGCGCGCGGACCCTGTGTCGACTGATGGAGTCCTCTAGGAATGCAGCTACCTTCTCACTGTCCTCCTGCAGGTAAACATACATAAATATGAGACTTTAATCAGTTAAACCAACTTCTGAAATAAAAAACAAGCAACCTGATGTGTTTACGTTTTAGGTGTCTAAAGATGACCTATTTTGCTTCCTTTAACAGATTAGGATTACATTACATTTTGAACAAAATCATTCTTACATAATGATAATTCAGTTTGCCTATTTTAAGCACTTTCATGAATGAGTTGTTTTAGGACCTCCTGTCACTTTAAATCCGAATAAGCTGCTGCTGGCCACGCCCCCAACTCAGCACTTACACTCGCAGGTAGATATGGCTGCTAACAGATGCACTATTATACAACCGCACATCTTTGAAAAGCAGAAGGAGAGCCTCCTGCGTAACCAACAAGGATGCAGCAAGTGGTTTCTGTATGGTGAGTCAACAACAAACCTGTCTCTTCCAGCAGCCATTGTAGAACACATGAACCACCTGACCAAACATGCTGGAGCTCAGCTTGGGTTGCTAGGTGACAGGCTGGACTCAGCTGGGGTTGCTAGGTAACATTACACTGCACACAAATTGTGACTCAAGAACCTGGAAGTTTTCAAAATGGCTGATTTTTCAGACAACCAAAAAGTATCAACTTATTACCAAAAAATGTCTGGGTGGATTTTAAGAAGCAGTTGAGACCAAAATGAAAGTACAAAAACATGCAAAATGTGAATTTTAAAGATCATCAAAATAATTTTACAAGTCAGAAATCAAACCCCTAGTTAAAGGCAGAATCTTAGAAAAACTCTTATGCATTGTGGTTGTATTCAAATATTTCTGTAAAGAAGAGTGGGTCAAAATTCCTGAACATTGATGAAGGCTAATTGAAAGCGAACACCAGAACATGATGGTTTTTCCACATAGGTCCAGCTTGGTTGGCATAGATTTTCCCTAATAACTGAACTCATAATTTGAAAACAGCTTTGTGTATTTTTACTCAGCTTATATTTGTCTTTAAATTAGTTTGATGAGCTAAAACATTTGAGAGTGACAAGACAAAAAAACAAAACAAAACAAAAAACCCCCAGAACAAATCTGTATGGACTGAACCATTTTTTTACTGCAATCTAAAGTAACATGCATATAGATGTAAAACAAATGCAATGAAAACTTGCCATGTACCTCGTTTATGAAGGCATAGTGGACGAGTTCACTGGCGAGGTCTTTTGGAGTGTCCGCTGAAAGTTTCATAGGTAATATTTCAGCAAAACGAGAATAAAAACTGTGTACAGTTCTGTAAATAAGTCTTCAATAATTTCTCACACTTTAAATCCAATGAGCCTGACAGTTTCACTGTCTAATATGGTGTCTAATCTAAAAACACTTCTAAACGTACTTGGAAAGATGTCACAGCTTAGCTGCCGATGAAGTTTGTCGTCCATCTTCAGAAACAAGGAGAGCTGAGGAAAAGATAATCTATATTAAACCGAGAAGCTCAGATTAACCTATTTGAGAGAAAAAAGTATAGCCCAGTATGTTTCATCATTAAGGAGCTCAATTGAAATGCACAGAATGGGCAAAGTACCTGTAGTACTGTGTGACTCACATGAGTTTTGGTCCCTTCTTCATTTGATTCCAAATTACATTGCATCTGAATAACCTGCAAAAGCAACATACATTGACACAAAGTGTTGATGTGTTTTTGGTGATAATAAAAGACATGAACAGTCTTCTAGTTTTACAACAACAAAATGTTTTTTGAAGCTCTACCACGAAAATATGGTGATTTCTTAGCATATTGTGTGGTGAATGAAGTTTGGTGATGCGCCACTGCTCTGGCTCCAACATTAAGAAATCTCACTAACTGGCTAAAATGAAAAATCAATAATCTCTACACCAATAAATACAATGCCACGATCATGCCGGCTGGGGAGAGAGGAGCACACACCTCCAAATAGGGCATACAAGGTAGGTTGCTGGGAGACAAGATGTAGCTTTCAGTTTCTAAGACTGTAATTCAAATGCAGGTGAAAGAAAATTAAGTCTGGCATTGTATTTAGCAACAAGGAGGATGTAGAAAAAACAAGAGCAGCAGTTTTACTCAATAATTACCTCTGCAAAACAAACTGTGTGAATGATTTATTCTGTCTGAGATATGTGTGAAAAGCTCTGCACAGGTTAAAACTGTGCAGCAAAATAATGTGTTTTTATGTTCAGCACTTTGTAAACAAAGCCCCCTCATCTGCATACTTTATTAAGCCCTGATAGGTTTTTATAGGAAAACATGGTAGACTGTAGGCAAATACTCCAGTGCAGATATGGAGGTACTAAGAGTAAGGTGATGTTATAATTGCCTTCACACATTAATTAGATTTTCCAAATATGCCACAATCTGAAGATGTTTGAAAAGCTGTGGATCAGGTTGAAATGGGGGTTGTGGTGAAATTTGAAAGTCTAACCTTCCTTGTTTCTGTCTCCTGGGGTTCAGGAGTCGGTGTTTTCACCGTCTCAACCTGCTCCTGAGACAAGGACAGAGCTCGAGGGACGGGGTGAGGCCGAGACGTGGCAAAGTTCATCAAGGGGTAAATCCCATTCCTGTTGAGAGGAAATGATGTCACGCTAAAATAACAGATGCAACAGCTGATGCAAAACAGATCTTAGACTGAACTCTTCACTTACTTGACATCCTCCAGAAACTTGTCAAGCTCTAAAGGGGAAACATGGGAATACCTTGAAGGGACAGAGGAGAAACGTGGTGAGTGTTCGGCATCACCTGTCAGATGACGTTCAAGAATAGCTAAAAATACAATAAGTTTTTTATTTGTACTTGAGCTGAACTCCGGGTCTGTCATCATGTCTAATCTCTGCCATGACAGCGTTGGGGTCAAACGACTTTGTTTTCTCCTCCACACAGTTCTCAGGAAGCAAATCTGCAGATAAGAAAAAAAACAACTCATAACCTTCAGGACCAAAAAGGCCTTGCTCTGTCAGGTTCAACATTAAAAAGAGCAGATGGATGTTTTGGGAACGGGAATCTTGACAGCTTGACATCCGGAGGTGATAAAACTCACACTGGTTGTTGATGAGGCAGTGGGCGGCGAGCAGTTTGAGGGAGTGGACTTCGAACAGGACTCTGTGGAACAGAAGGTCGTGAGCTGTGGGACGGAGGTTGGCATCGTGACGCAAACACGACTGCGTGAACTCCTGCAGAGAGCCAGAAGACGGGTCACTTCACACAACTGAAATTTATGGCCCAAAGTTGCGAAGCATTTACTGAAATGTAACTCTTATATTGCATGTACAATAAAATATGAAAACCATAAAAGAAAAAATACAAGCCAAACAGGAAGTCGTAATTATGAGTTACAAAGTCATGATTATGAGATAAGAGATTATAAAATGACAGTGTGATAAACAATTAAAAAATTTTCCAATGTTAATTCAACATGAACCATTTTAAAAAAAGTATCTTTATGGCATTTTGTACACACCTTCATGGCAATACATTTCTGAAGCAACTTTTGATTCAATTTCACCAGTTGGTAAGAGGTTTTTGTATTTTGCATTTTTACCCAAATCTGATTTTTCCCTCCATTGAATAAATAGAAAATTATTTATCATGATCTGATTGTTTTATCTCATAATCTTAATAGGACTGTGTACCTCTGATACCCACTGCATGACTGGGTATGCTGTGTTATTGTGTGCCTTTTTTTATCCTTGCTCCGTTGCATTGATGCTGTATATTTAGGCCTTGCAATGAAACTCACTCTCATGAGAGGGTCTTCCAGAGATTGACCTGCATTTACAATGGCCTCCTTGGATACAGCAGAATCTCCATTGGCTTGAATTTCCAGTACTGCCATCTAGTGGCACCAAAACAAGATAAGTTAAATCAACTAACAGAGAGAGATAAACAGCAAACAAATCAGTTTTATGTCTCACCTCTAGGGCACAGATACCAAAGGAGAAAATGTCTATGGAGTAGTCATCCTCACCAGCTGAAAGATTTAAATAAAAAATAGAATCAAACAGAAAAAAATGTTATGTACCAAGAACACAGTTGTATTTTTTTCAATCTGCATGTCATAAAATATAATTTTCTCCTTAACAGGTTTATAATCTAAACAATAACATGTGAGATGTTACATTTAGAAAGTAGTGGACAAAAATTAAGCCAAAACTAAAGAAGTTCTGTGCAAAACATATGCACACAACCAGCAATAACACCGGTCAACAGCCAAAGTATTTGTCTGGGGTTTTTCCAACTGTTTTAGGGTAGTTTCAGGTCAACTTTCTGAACTATAAATGCAACATGAGCATCAAAATGCACGACTTGTTCTCAAATACAAATCGGTTTCCTGAGAATCTGGGATCAATGAGTGATGAGCAGGAGGAGAGACTCCGTCAGGACAAAAAAGAGATGGAGAATTTTGGACAATGAAGACATAATGTTCAATTTACATTTACATCTAAGTTTGTGACATTTAATTAATACACTCTGTTAGGAAAATTATTTTTTAAAACCTTTTTGGATGAGAAATATTAATGGAAATGAACTGATAATGTCACAAAAATGTAATCGATTTAGTTAAAAGATCGGACTTCTCTAAATTCAATTAGAATAAAAACCTGTCCTGATTGAGATAGATGGATGTCATTTTTGCAAAACAGTTCTAATTCAGTTGAGAAAACACAGACAACTTCCAAGAAAACATTTTTTTGTAACCTAGTCCTAGTAATCACTCTCTGCATGATGCGGTTGGTTTTACATCTTTGTTGGGATGGATGGATCAATGTTGGACAACTGGACAGACGGATGAATGGATGGGTGGATGAGACAATTATGTTTAAAAAAATATCTTCCCAAACTCCCATATTTCTCCAGAACTGAACGATGTCAATTGATGCTAAAATTGGCAATCATGAGATGTTGCCAATTTTTAACAGTAAAATGATGTTGATAAACCAAGAAAATTTGAGAGAAATCAAACCATTGAAATGTAAAAACAAGGATCACTCAGCGGACTCACCTCCATATTCAGGAGCAAAAAAATGGAGATTCCTCTGCTCATCCCGGTGTTGCCTTCCTTTGCTGTGGACACTAGCATCTGGGAACACTGATAGAAAAACCCTGTCAGTGTTTAGATAACATACCGACAGACTATTAACTATTGAAACACCTGGACATCTTACCATTAACAAACAGCCGGTGCCACACTGTGGAAATAAAAGTCAAGCATGTTTATTGTGCTTCGTGAAGTGAAATAATCTGGTTGCAGTATTAGAAGAAGCCCAGCTGGGAGCAGACCTGAGCCAATCTTGATGAGCCCGTTGTGCTGGATGAAGATTGTGTCACAGGTTAGGTTGCCATGGATTATCGGTGGGTCGCAGGAGTGCAGATAACTGACAGAAAACATATTTAATGTAAAAGGAGTTCAAACAAACATCCATCATGTTAATTTTCTTTACAGGAAATTTGTCAGTACTTGAGTGCCGACAGAATCTGGGTACACCATCTCTTCCAGGCCTGAAAGAAAAAGAAAAACTTTCATTTCAGATTTGAATTTGCTACATAACAAAAAAAAAGGTCTATTATATAATTTTGCGATAAAGAAAGCTTGAGGGGCATTCAGTGAGGCAAAGAAGAAGAAATAGTTCCTGGATAAATTGCTAAGCCATAATAATACCCAGAAAGATTTACATTTGAGAAGAGTAAGCCAAAACGGTGTAAAATAATGAGTCATCCTTTAGGAAATATGGATCTGCAGTTCCCTAAATTACCTCAAGTCTCCAACTGAATATGTGACCGAGAGTGACAATCCTGACCTTCACATTCATGGTTTTGTGGTTCTTTTTTGTCTTCTTCAGGAACTGCTTGAGGCTCCCTGAAGACATGTATTCAGTGATAAAAATGACCTGCATACCACATATGGAAAAGGAAAAAACACATTGGCTGAAAATAGTGTGTTTAATAAAAGGCAGTGACAAAAATAAGAAAAGCAATACACTTCTCACCCGAGCCTGGGTCTCTTTCATGTCCAGCCAGTACTTGTGGAACTTAACAATGTTGGGGTGTTCGACCTGCATCAAGTTCTCAAACATCTCTTTGATTTTTTCCTGAATAAGTAAAAAAATATAAGGAATTTAAAAAAAAAACACAATTTGTATATGAATTTATACATGTTGTGAAGGTGCTTGTTGTGTATTTTTGTCATATTACAGAAAGAGATTGCTTGAAATGAACATAAAAGTTAAATCATAGCAGCTTTGGAGTCTGATAAGCAAAGCAAGCATGACAGTTCATTATCTATAAAAACCAGCAGGGGGCGACTGTTATGGTTGCAAACATAATTGGATTATTTAGTTACATTGATGAGTATCAACAAAAAAGTGAGCTGGACATAAATTATAAAACGTGATTCCTACCCTTCATAAATATAGAAAACTCAGATGAGATTATTTTCTAGTTCTCTCTGTTCATGCTAGCAACAGCTAAAAGCTAAAAATGTCGGTAAAAAGAAGTGTGAAAAGGAACATAAATTAATTTCATAACTGGTTACTAACTTTTTCAACCGATGGGTTTTTGAGCTACTGAATGACAATAAATGTGAGAAATTAATGTGCATCAGAACCTGGAGTGTGTTAAGTGCGTTACGGTACCTCCTGTGCTTTGAAGACCTTTTTGTCTGAGAAGAGAACTTCGTTCCACACCACCTCAACGCCTTCCTCTGTGTCCATGGCCAGGGAAGCACTTTCCACGCCAGGGACATTTCCCTGACTGACCTGTAGAGGGAAGATGGAAAAAGACAAGGCTGTTAGCATGATAATAGCATTAAATGTAGCTTTTAGCCAGATGCTAGCAAGAATGTAGCATTTAGAATGTTTGTAGCATAAATGTACAGTAGAGCAAGTTCGTGGATTAACTGGGATAAAAGAATAAATCTACCATTAAGACTGCGTCAAGCATGAAATGTACCATTTATTGTGATAAATTTAGCTTTTAGCATAATCTTAGCATAAATGTAGCAATAGAAACAATGGTAGCATTCACCATAGCATTTAGTATGATGGCAGTATAAATGTATCATTTAGCATCATTCCTACAAACAAAAAGCATTTATCAAAATACTCATTTTCTGGTAAGGTGCTAGGGTCAATGTAGCATTTAACATCATGGTGGAATAATATGTAGCCTAGGTTTTAATTTGATGGTGGAATGAAATGTAGGTTTTAAAATAATTGTAGTATTAAATGTAGCATTTAGCATAATGGTTGAATGAAATGTCACCTTTACCATAATCCTAGCACACTTACAGCATTGGGTACAATACTAGTATAAAATGTAGCATTTAGCTTGATGCTGTTAAAATGCATCAATCACAAAAATCATTTAACACAATACTCAACATTTAGCCTGGTGTTAGCATGAATATTGGACACAATAATATGAAGCAAATAGCATGATGCTACATGCTTTGGAGCATTTAGCACAATATACAATGCTAAGTACAATGCAAGCATGAAATGCACCAGTTAGCATTATGCTACAATGATATACTGGAATTGCAATTAGATTACAATTTATGGAACATTTTTGTTTAGGTGTAGGTGTAGCAAGATCCTTCCCATATGAAGCAAGGGTAGCATTCAGCTGATGTTATTCAGAGATAAGCTAAAATAAAACTTCAAGATATGTAATCACCACATAGCTGGACTTTCCTGCTTCTGCAACGTCCAATTTCTGACCATTACATTGCAATCCAAGTGAGATACCACAATGTTAAGGTAGTGAATATAGGCAAATGTCAAGTTGAAAATTCATTTTGAATTTTGTTTTGTGAAAAAATAGGAGTTTACAAATAAGAGAGCTTTAAATTAAACCAAGCTAACCTTATAATATCAGCTAAAAGCTCAATGCAGGACATTCACAGGATTAATCACTCTGGCAGCTCCATTGATAAAGAGTTCAATGAGGACAGTTCATTACTCAATTTTTTCATCCATTAATGCCCGAGTATGCTTCAGTGTAGAGAGATGGGAGATATCAAATGCCACCAGTCAGCCATAACGTGATGAACAGTGACTGGTAAAGAGATGAGCAGCAGCTTTTGTAAAGAAGGTAGAGACGGATTAGCAGGCGGCTGTCACACAGGGAGAAGTGAGGGGATTGTGGACGGAGGATTTAAAGAGACGAGATCAAGCCACAAGATGGTGGACGTGGCGCTAAAGTACTAACAACTGCAAAGAAACAAACGAAGCTGACAAAAGTGTAGAGTGAAGAGGCTGTGACTGTAATCTGGAAATCCCATGGCTCGATCACTGCAAGAGGCACCGCAGCAGCAAAAAGCTAAAAGAAGACTCGTCACAGGAAATACCTGTCTCAGCTCCCTAACCTCCTGCTATATTAAAGCAGCAGTGGCGGTGCATTAAATCGAGAGGCTGCACTGGGTTTGGAGTCCAGTCCAATAATGCAAGACCCACAGCTCCTACTAATCCTGCACCTTACGCCTGCGGCACTAATCAGTTTCTGCTTAAAGGATAAGAAGGAATCAATTTCTCAGGATCCATTTAACTACATATAGGTATAAGTGAAGTAGTAGATAAAGTTTGAACAATGACTGTATAGAAATACATATTTTTCCCCTCTCTGTCATTTAATTAAATATTTCCAACATTATTTATATTTGCTAAAATATTGCCAGAATGTTGAGAAAGACAAGAAATGTATGGGCAGAAAATAGTCAAAAAATAGCAGATTGTGCAAACAGATGTGCGATTATACAATCATACGTCATTAGTAGGACCTCCTACACAACCAACAAGAGTGTAACAAGTGGTTTCAGAATGGTAGGTCAACCACAAAACACTTGTCTTTTTCAGCAGCCATTGTACACCGCATACAGTGATAAAACCAGCTTTTCAAATATGATGAAGGTTTGATTGGGTTGCTAGGAGGTTTTTGAAACTGCTCATTTTCCAGACACCAAAAAACATTAACTTATTGCTTCCAAACAATTGTAGTTGAGACCCAAATGCTTCTAATTCTTTATTTAAATTCCTTTAATAAGCAGCAAAATAAAAGTTTTCTCCATCAGTGTGGTGCTAATAGTCTCATTCATTCAGGTTGAGAAAGCTTTTTTGTCCATACAACTGCCAGTCACTGGTTACCTTGTCTTTTTTTAGGCCCGTCGAGAGATGACCGAGTGAAAATCTTAGTTTTGGAAACAATCAGACCAGCCCAACTGACTCTACCAACCATGCCATGTTCAAAAGGTTCTGATGCTCAGTTCATCTAGTCAGTTGAATTTGACTAGATGCCTGAATGCTTTCTGTAGATTTCCAGAGTAGTTGAAAATGACCAAATACATAATGTCTTCTGTTATTATTATCTCACCTGTTATCTGAAAATATCAGGTGGGCGGTTCTGAAAAGACGTAAACAGACACAGAGCTTAAAGACAGTGCAGAAATTCATAAACCCAGTTGTTATTTGGGATGGACCCTTTATTTAAATCACTGTAATTAAATCAGAGCTATACTTTTGCAACACTTTGTGGCTTTATAGCTTCAGTTTGTGGAGTCTAAGCAACCAGACAAGGGAAATTATTCAGAGAAAAGTTGGTCACATCAAACACAGCTGGGAAAATACAGACTTTTTATAACGACTATGGATTGTTTGTTGTACAGTGCAGCTGTAGGCTCTCTGCAGGGTCTTCTCTAAACAAAGCTGAACAACATACTAATGATTTACTAGTCTCACTCAGTTGATAATCTGATTAGAGCCGGAACGCAGTGCTTTAATTTATTTATTCCTTTGAATTATGACAGTTTATACACGGCATCAGCTTATTTTTCTGCCCTCTATAGATTTTGTGAAACCCTCAGTCGTCCAGTCCCAGTTTTGCGTCCCTGCGGGTTTACTGGGGTCTGCAGCTTGGTCATGGTAGCGTGAGACTTGTAAAGAGGACCCACAATGCTGGGTTCTGATTGGCTGTTGGAAGGGAGGTGGGTTCAGGGTGTGGATGGGGGATTTAGGAGTCATGTGCTCCTGTCAACACAATGTCTATCCTGAAGTTTGTTGAATTTGTGTCTGAGCTGGGTAAAACTGGATCTCCACAGACCTCTCATTACATTACTAGAGGTCTTATTCCTACACGCCTAGTGCTGACATGTTTTCAGCATGATTTGGCAGGGCCAGTCCAGTGCCTAGAGGAAAAACACCACTCAAAGTGTCAGGTGAGCTGTGACAATGTCAAACACCCTATTATCTGAAAAAAGTTTCACTTTTCTGTCAGAGTCCATCAAATGGGAAAAAACCCTCAAAATCTTGTTGTTTTTGGCATGAATTTAAAATGTGTTGGCCTTAATTGCGGAAAACGAAACAGGACTGAAGCTGGTTTAAAAGCATTTTGGAATTAAACTTCCATTAAATAAATGAAAATAGAGATTTACCATGAGAAAAGAGGAGCAGTTTCACAAAATGCACCTTTATTCATATTCTAAAGTCAGTCTTTGGCTTTCTATTTGAGCACAGGATTTAAAACAAAAGACAACGCAAGACGAGTTTCCACTGACCTACCATACAAATACTTAGTTAATCCAATCAAGGCTTCATCATCAATATTTTGTCTTTCTGGAAGAGCTCAGAGAATTAATGAATAAACTGCAGCCGCTCTATCAGCATGACGTCTTCACTGAAACAAAGTCTTTGTCTGATATCGTGTGGGCTGGACCATCACAGTAACGAGCTTCATCTCAGACCCTGAAGTAGTCACCTTTGTTTCTCTTCCCACACCTCTTACATTGAAGATGAGCAGATGCACATTAATATTTAACAACCACATCTGGAGCAGCAAAGGGTATGCAATGACAGCGAGCAGGGGGTACTGTATGTAAATCAGCTGAGGCGACTCCTTCTGCTGCTGCGTGCTTTCGCTCGCAGGGACGTTTCTGGCATCAAAAGAGAAGTCGGATCAAAGAAGTTGCACTGAAATGCTGCAGAAAGTGCCAGAAACAGAGTCTTTGTGAGGTGGATGTGAGAAGGAGGAGAAAGGACACGCCCTGCTCAGCACAAGCATGGAGATAGTTACTGGAAATAAAAAATTAGACTGAGTAAAAGATGTACGACAAATCTTTCCTCGACATTCAAGGACATGATGAGATTTAGATGGTGAAAGTTTAAGGTCGCAAATCACAAGCCTGAAGTTTAATGACTACAAAATCTCCTGTAATAGATTTGCTTTCCTTCCCTGATTGACAAAACACTCAATATTTTGTGCAAAGCTGAAACAGTTAATCAAATTTATTGTAACAAACTGATTATTTAAATAATTGTTAACTGGAGTATAAAATCTAAAAAAAGGCCATTGTTATGAAAGAACAACAAACAGTAACTAAGCCAAAACTGTACAAAATTTTTTTTACAGTTAGCATTTAAAATATATATATATAAACAGTCTGTAAATATGTTCAACTTGAAACTCCTCAAGTGGCAGTTTTAGTTTCACCAGGTTCTAATTCTGTTAAAACAATTAAAAAAATAAAATCTCTTATTTAGCACCTTTTTCTACCATTTATTAATCAGTTAATGCAAAAACTAATTAACAGATCAGCCCTACTATATTGGTGTTAAGTAAAGCAGAAAGGGCAGAGCTGAAAAAAATTAACTAGACCAAAGGTACTTAGTAAGATTTTGTGTTTTGCAGTAAAAATAAAAGAAGTATTCAAGTTGACCTTGAATACTAAATTGGAGTCCTTCCCAGGATCACAAATGGCCCCAGGCCACCATTTTGACACCACTGCATTTATAACATCTGTGTAAATATTATATACACGTCCCCAACATCAACAGGACCTCCCCCTGTCTTCTCCTCTGTACTGTCACTATCGTAGTTTTGAACCCTGGCCGTCTGCTGACCTCCACATCTCACTCTCATTTGCCTCGGAACGAAAACACAAACGGGTCGGCGTCTCGAATCGCGAGCTCATTGTGAAGAACAACATGAATGCACCAGCTGAGACAAGCTTGATAACAATGTTAAAATCGGACAAACCATGTTAGGCTATATGAGTTTTCAGAGCGCAGAAAGGTTTCGCCTCTTTTTCTAAAGCATGCGAGTTCAGGCAGGATGACGGGGGCACATTAGACAGATCGGACGTCGTCATGTCTCACCCATTCATTTCCTCATGAGGCAGTCGGCCTCCCTCTGAGAGAAATGTCTGAGAGCTGGGCAAGTTAACGGAGCAGAGGGAGGGAGAGGAGACAGCAGCTGCAAACACACGACAGTAGAACAAATAATGACCTAAACCTACTTGTGCTATGAGGTATGGCCTAGTTCAATGACAAAAAAAGTTTTACTTTAAAGTTAAATATAAAAAGATTTCAGCTGCCAGGCAACTGATTCAAAAAGCAACCAGGTGGAAGATGGCAAACTGGGACAGCAGTACTCGACAAGACGAGAAGCACAGGAAGTGTCAGATTGTCTTACTGTGTAAAGCTTTTATCCTTAAATAGGAATTCCTAAGAAATTATGCAATAACTTTACTGACTCCTGCTGCTATCAAAAAATAACTTCAGGGTTTGTGGCTTGGGTTAAGAGCACAAACAAATTAGCTTTGGCTCGATGTAGGTTTTTGTAATTATCAAGCTATGCACTAAATGATGAATCATGGAGGAATATGTTTTTTTCCCGCTCTAGTGCCATGGTGACCAGCTCAGACTTAAAGGGGACACATCATTCAAAATTCACATTTTGCATGCTTTTCTACCTCAATTTGGGTCTCAAGTGCTTTTGGCAACAAGTTTTTTGGTTTTAAAAACCTTCTGAATGTAACGTTTCAAATCAGCAGGCACTTTGAGTTTTCTCCTGCATTGCCAATCAGCTGGCTGAAAGAAATTACACTTTCAGTCGCAATCCCAAAAACTGATGAAAGAAACATTCTTTATTACCATGGCAGCTATTCATTTTAAAATCTGGGTTACATGCCATAAAGTCAATAAAGGCATTTGACTCTAAAGCTTAGAGTCAAATGCAAATGCAATGCAAAGCAAGATCCTGAACCTGCTGGGTCAGACACAAAAACACTTTGGGTGATAAACTGTGATTTAAAGCGCTAGCCTGTCTTTACTGGTGATTTCTGCTGCCTGTTTAATCACTTAAACAACGTCTCATTTCAGCACTGACCATAGTTCATCTCAAACTGAACTAGAGAATTAAAAAGAAGCCATAAAGTTTCCTTCAGATGTCTGAAAATGTTGCATTTTCCTCCAGACACCTCTGACCTATGTAGCTAAACTACTGAAACATTTTAGTGTAGCGAGAAAAAGAAAACAAGATGACAAAGTGAGGGAAGCTGGGGCTATTTTATCTACAAGAATGTTTACAAAGTTTCCCTCTTGGCGACTTAAGCTAAAGACGATAAACACTCCTGATTGAAAGCATTGAAGCAAAAAAGCATGTTACCAAAACAACAATGCATGCATGCATAAAGCATGAAGAGAAGAAGTATTGTTTGCAATTGGATAAACATGTGTAGCCCCCATCTTGGCTCAGACACTAAACATTCATGTGCTGACAACTCAGAGGTCTGCATGGGAGCAACACCACGCTCCATGTTTCCGCTTCTTCTGCTGGGAGAGGATAAAACTGCACAAAGACAAACCTGTTCTCATCACACTGTTGCCTGTCCTGGCCTTTGCAAAGCCATTTATCGCTAAGATAATCTTTTGTTGCCTCCTGATGAGAAGCATATTAAAACAGCAACAACATTGCATCCGCTTGTAGACATCCACATCATGTAGTTTTATTCCTCCCTAAGAATGCATACATTAACTACATATTTTGTACTTGTGTTTATTAATTTGCAACGATTTTCCAGAGATCTTAGAAATGCTCATCAGTATCATCCAGTTTTGCATTTGTTTTGGTCTATTTGATGACATCTTGGCACACCTGAAGTGTTCTCTCTAGATATATATATTCATTAAATCATTTTTTTCTCCTACGTATTATAGTAGTTAAAAAGACAAAAACTAATGGGTCAAAATCAGAACACTCATGTCAGACTGTGAACAAAACTGGAAGTCTGTGTTGGACAAAAAAAACCTGATTGGAGAAAAAAAAGTATTTTTTTACAAGCACAGGTAGTATGAGTTTTATAATTGCATAGTCATTTATAGATTTATTTCAGTCTTCTGCAAATACTAAACAAAAACTAGTGCACAGGACATCTGCGGTGAATATAACCAAAACAATCACACAATTTCACCAGCACCAGAAATGGCTTGTGGTCTTTTACCAAAAACTTAAATGAAATCCTACAAATGCTAAAATCTGACGCCACTCCATTTTTGTTTGAGTTTCATGAAAAAGGAAGTTGTACTCAGTGTCTTCCTCTGAGGTTGTCATGTAGTTTTCTTCAGTGATTCTTGTTGCAGCGCCACCACAGGCAAGTGGAGGAACAGATCTTTCAAAAGATTTGGATTGTTTGACTCAGTGCAGTGTGAAAGCAAACTGCACCAGCTGAAAATGTAGCAAATGTTGCAACTTTGGTCCCCAATCAAACCAAGTCTACTGGACTGTCAGGTGACAAAACTCCCCCCACAAAAAAACAAAAAAGCAAAGTCAAACAGAGTTAATACAAAAATAAATAACAGTACATGAATTCCCATCAATGGCAAGAACACAAGGTATAGACCAATGAAAGCAATGCTGTTTATGCAAACAGCATTATCCAAATCTAAACAGCTTTAAACTGATGAAAACTCTGGTCGCCTCGGCACATTGAAAGGATCTGAAACTGAGAAATTTAGCAGTTTTGAAGCTGTAACTATTCAAGTCCTAGGTATAGCTTGGTAATATTAACAAGCTAAATGGTTAAATTTATGTGTTTTAGAATTTATTCCAACAACTTGTTCACTCTTAACCAAGAAATGTCTAATTAAATTCAAGCAATGCCTTTAAGGCCTCTGGAAAGATGTTATTTCACACTCGTCATTAAGGATTTGCACTCGCACACTTGATGATGTCAGCTAAAGGGCTGGTAATTAGACCACCATTTCAATAAATGGACTAGTTTAACAAAAATTTACGTCACTTTTTAATGCTCATGACGTTTTTGTAAGTTTTCTCACTGGAGACACTTAAAAAGCTCTGGCAGAGAGTATTAAAGTTCTCCATACAGCAGGCTAATTTCTGCCCACTGGATTACCCAATACATGCTTGGAAATCCACACACGCACACAGATTGATTGCTTCAGTGCTACTACAAACAGTGGTAGAGAAACACACCATGTGAGCTCCCTCAGCTACGCCCCCTTCCTCTGCATCCCAGCAGCAGCAGCGGTTACTGCAGCTTGATTTCCCAGCAAGGAAAAGCAGTGACTCAGGGTAAAAGCTCAAAGCACTTGGCAAACAGAGCAAAACCTCATTGACTTCTCGCCACAGCAAACCATCAGCAAAGGCGAGGAACAGCGGCACAGAGCTTGCTCATGTTTGCGACATTAGCTCGAGTTCCTCCCATTACTGGACGGAAAAATATATAAGTGACGGAGCAGTTAGGCTTAAGTTTTCCCTCCAGCAGCCTTTTGTTTTTAGACAAAAATAATCAATTAAATGGCGAAGTGTGGAGAAACAGAGAGCCGCGCTACAGGAAAGTAGACAGAGGTTGTGTTTATCGTGTGGCTTTTTTATTCCGGGGGGATTAAATTGAGAAAGTGAGAGTCAACCTGAGCTGGCTGTCAGCACACGCTCAAACAAAAGCCTTTTGGCAGACATGCATGAGACAGCAACTGTTTTTTTTCCCCCTCCATGCACATTACGCAACAACACAGACAAAGATCAATAAGAGTCTGTGAAAGCAACATGTGGGGGAGGGGAGGGTTGGTGCTTGTTTGTCAAATCCTCATTGAAATGTCCACACTTTCTGCTCTAGACATAAACTACCAAGCATTTTGTTGATACCACACCACACAGTCATGGACCTGTGATTCAAGGTTGAGTAAGAATGGAAAACTGTGTAGAAGGAGAAATGATTAATGAAGACAGAAGATGAATGGACAGAGAGACTGACAGATGAATGGCTGAATACTCTGATGGCTTCACTGACGGGTGGATTAAAAGATGGACTGACATATGGATGTGCTAATTGATGAAGGCATGGGATGGATGGATGGATGGATGGATGGAGTTTTTATTGACATATGGATGGATGGATGGATGGATGGATGGCGTTTTTATTGACATATGGATGGATGGATGGATAGATGGCGTTTTTATTGACATATGGATGGATGGATGGATGGATGGATGGATGGATGGATGGCGTTTTTATTGACATATGGATGGATGGATGGATGGATGGATGGATGGATGGATGGATGGATGGCGTTTTTATTGACATATGGATGGATGGATGGATGGATGGACAGAAAACCAACAGAGGAATGAAGGGATTGACAGATGGATAAATTATTACATCCTCAAAAGATCAAATATAATCTTATTTTAACCAAACAGATATTTCTTTGCAATTATCTTAAATAAATTTAAATTTATGATTTCTTATGAAATAGACCCGACTTCTATACATTAGACGCCATATAAAATGTTCCATAAGTACCGTTAATTTGACATAATAATTCATAATTCAACATAGTAAAACAGAATTTATGTTTATTCAGACAGAGGTCATGAACTTCATGCCCTCGGCGGTAACTAAAGCCCTGATCAGTGATGTGCAGCAGAGCAGGAGGACCTTTTTAATTCTCCGCCTCTATATTTAATTCATCAACCACCTCCCTGATTGATGAATGCCGAGAAGCATATTTAATTCAGCTGCTGCTTCCCAGAAAGGTGCTTTACTTTTCAGCCTCAAAAACGGCGGCCGCATTCAAATTCTCAATGCAAAGCAGTTTCTTATGGGATAAAGCCTGCAGAAAAGGGTGTGGAAATCTCATTTCAGCTTGCAAAACAGACTACAGACTAAATAAAGAAAGCAAATGGAACAAAAAATACAGATAAAGACAAGCAACAGAAGAGCATGTCTCCATTTATCCTCACATTTAACCTTTTAAATGTCTGCATGTTGTTCTTCTGCAAGGCCAAGTGTCTCCATGCCCTTTAGTAAGTGTGCATTTGACATGCACACACAGATAGCCATGTTTGGTTTCAAAGGTCAAGATATGAGCTGCTGAAATGTTGAAATGAATGAACGCTTGGCCAAGCAGTTTTCCACCAGCTCGTCGACAACTTCCTGCAGAACTCCAACGCTTTTGACAGTTTAAACACATGTCTCCATCTGTATGAGAACAGCCGGGTCTGCAGGTTTTACACTCAGTCGGGTGCCTGATGTTTTTACATCTGATATTCATGCGCAGATTTCTTAATAAAAGTGACCTGCAGGGTGGAAAACATTGGTGTTTTTCCTGGAAGCAGGAGGGTAGTAATATTAAAAATACTAAAAGTGAAACTGTCATGCTATCAAGTAATAAAAAAGCTACATCATAATTTTAAAAAATACAATAGTAATAATCCCACCCATTGAATTCTTCCATGTTTTCAACAACTTAAATATGATTTTATTTGACAGACTAAGACAAAATAGTGTATTATATGACATGGAAGTTAAATTTTAATTTTATTAAAAACACTGATGGTCATTACTTCAATAGAGACGTCTTTCTAATCTTCATGAAAGTGTGCATAAGCTTTTACTTTTTACAGGTTTTTATGTGATACATATTTTGATGTTGAGTTCAACTCATTTTTAAAAGAGATTTTTTTTATGTTAAAAATGAGATTCTTAGCTTTGCATTTTTTTTAAAAAATTAGAGGAAAACACTGTAATGTTCTGTTGAACCACAGCAGTCTGTTATATTTGTGAAACAAAAACAGTAAATGTGAACGTCTTGTTTTCATTCACACTATAACTACATACTTTTTGGGTTAACGGGTTTTTCAAATTGTTTGTTTAGTTTGACGCAATGCAGTGCGCAACTGAAAATGTAAGAAATATTGCAGTTTTGGTCCCCAATTGAACAGAGTTTACTGAAAGAATGAACATATCAAAACTTAAGTTTTTCTACTGCAACAAACCAAGCTGAAAACCTTTCTACAAATTTGTGTCACCCATGAAGCATGTTAGGTATTTTACTCTTTGTTCTGTTAATATAAAAATATTTTTTTTACCAGTTATTTGTTAATTCTTACATTGTGTGTGAATTGTGAGACAGTTATTATTTGTTTTTAAGCATATGCACTGACTGATGGCACCTTTTAAATTTCGTTGTCCTTGTGACAATGACAATAAAGATTTATCTTATCTTATCTTATCACAAAACATTTCACAGTCCAACAACAATTCTTTCGGCGATGCACAACTACTTAAAACAGTTCCACCAAGCCATTATAAACCGAAAGACAACATGCATTTTTCTTCAGAGATAAGAGGATATTTGTAGGAGCCAGATTAAAGAGGAAAACAGGTGCTTAGAGAGATTAGCTAAGGAATAGTTCAGCAGTTACAGATAACACAGCAAAAACAGCGTCCATCAATTTCAAACTAAAAAGGCCCAATATAAAAATGCTCAGTCATTTCAAACTGTTCCTACACATTTATCAGCTAAAACTCCAGAATTTTCCATTTTCATTTACTTTATCCACAGGGTACTTTGAGAATTCAACAAAAGTCCATTAATTTCATCTCATAGCCTGGATTGCAGTCAGAGAAATCTCAGTTTGATGAATCTTAGACAATATCAAGTTACTAGCTAATTATTATTTACTGTGCATCTTTTATCAGTTTACTAGATACACTGATGATTATTAATTCATTTTTGGTACAGTTTATAAATTGCTAAATGTTTGCTAGATTTTCAAAGTAATGCAAAAATTAACTACTTTGTTTTACATGTAAAATAAACAAATTAATCAATTAAGTAATTGCATGAAATACAATTGTTTGAAACTACTGCAGATTTAATGATGGCCATTCATAGAAAAGCTCAACTTTTTCTGTTTGTTTTTGTGTAGAAAGCTTATTTCTGGTTAACTTTATATTCCTTTTTTCTTCACAGTGACACGTACTGGTTTGGAGAGGTACCACAGTAAGTGTAATTCACAGATCAAGCTGGCGCTCACTCTATTGCCTCTCATGGCTCTGGCATTGACCTGTTTGTTTGTAGTTGGATAAAAGGATTTGTGTCTTTAATGACAGAACTTCTGCAAATCCAGTGAGCTAAATCTGTGTAAACAAGCAAACGTCACAACATTTGTCACAGTTTCAAACATAACTCAGCTGTTGTTAGGAGTCTAGAGAGCAAAGAGAAGCAGAAAAACTGTGTTGACGAGAACATTTCTGGACAAAACTGAAACAAAAACCCATTTAGAAATACCAAATATGAATAAATTTGAATGTTGTATGTATACACACACTTATTTTATTAATCCGATCATTTAACTCTGTCAAGTTATTCGACTTGTAAGTTTCAGATTCTTGCACTGTTTTCACAATTTAATTTAATCTGAGAAGTTGGGCATGCTAATTTTTATTCTAAGCTATTTTATACCAATATTAGAAATAAAAAATGCAAACAATTCCATTTCTTTTTTAAATATGAAAATAAACATTTTATTCCATAAAATACACTAACACAGAATTCCTTTAGTGAACTCTTGGTAATTTGTAGCATCTGTAGCTAAAATATACTTCTAACATTAAAATGTGAAAAGCTTCAATACAGAGAAGAGTTGAACTAGATAGCAAAAGGTGCTTACTAGGATAATTTTTGCAAGGATTTGAACAAGGTGAAGTTAAAACTTTGCCTCTTGGGTTTTGAGTAGGATATATTTACAATGTTTTTTATTACTTCATCTGAAATGCAAATGTATAAATTTTTTAAATATAGTTTTAGCTTAATTACTGCTCTGAATATGTTTCAGCAAATGGCCTTATTCAGTGTTTTCTCCAGTTAATGATTGATTACTAAATTAGTTGACAATTATTTCAATAATCGATACATCAATATTTATTGTTTCAGCCCAGTTTATAATGCTATGCTGCTTTAAATATGTTGTTGCTGCCATAAGGCGATACATTTCTTTTTTTTCAACAGTACATTGAATACATACTGCAGAATAAATACAACCATACATAAAAACACCAATCCTCTCATTGCAATATGATGAAAAATACCTTTTTATTAGCTTAAGAGATTGAATAAAGTTCAGACTGATATTGTCTACCAGACTTTGTGTCCCAGTTTTTAATGCAGACTTCCTGAATCCCAGCCGACATAACAGTAACAAAATAACTTCAAGTATTTTCTCAGAAGGCATTACACAACCGTTCTTATCAGCTAAAGCAAACGCAGCCGGCCTTGTAAACCGATCCTGACGTGTGAAAGTCTGGTTAAATTTGTTCTACGGACTGTTTGGAGAAATTGGATGAAATCTGGCTTAAACTTTTAATGGAAGATAAAATACTTAGCCTCGGTGAGCAGTGCCAACCATGTTGGTTCACTTTTTACTGATTGATTTCCTCCTTGAAAAGCTGCCAGACTAAAGGGTTGAAGCCAGGATTCAGCACGTTTAGTTTTATCATTCCTCTGCATGGATACAGGCTCAAAGAGCTGCCTCATGTGATGTCAGGCTATCTCTGCGCTGAGTAAATTAGATAAAATTGAAATACTAAGTGCTGCGTTTAGGTTGAAAGAGGCAGAGGAAAAAAAGCTGACTCCAGCATGCTCACAAATACAAAGTATAATGACTCCATTGTGTTTAGTGAACTAAACAAAGTCTCTTTGTCATGTGTAAAAGTCTGAAACCTATGATGCAACCCTCAAAATCCTTCACACATGTCACCAAAGATGACCACACTCTTTCAAAGATCTTGCATATGCAGCCTGGTATTGGAGGTTAGACACCATTCCTGTTGGGCTTGAAATATGAAGTGACACAAATCACAGGAACAGTTTCTAGAAAGATCCTGGTGGACATATCGGTCCTTCCTCGAAGTGTTATTATGCATACCAGCTCTCAATTCCAGCTGGCAGAAGGTCGGTGCAGCTCCGTTTCATGTTGCTGGAGTGGAAAACACCAACAACCACGCTAGTGTATATATTTCTGCACATCTCATGACCCCCAGTGACCTCGATGTTTTGGTTACGTCGACGTACCACAGGTTGGATCACATGATCACTGAGCTGCGGTTTCTGACAAGAAATCATCATTTATGCTGCTTCCCTCCATCACTCAAGAGTTATTGAGTAACTATTTGTCATATTGTCAATCATGAAGCCATGCATTTGGCTCATCATATCTGGGTCAGACGAACAAGAAAAAGAAGATTTTAGCAATATTTTTGGGAAAACAAAAAAATCCAAGTCAGTTTTACAAAGAAAAGCAAAGAGTTGACAATCAATACATTGTGTTTTCAAACATAAATCTAAAATGGCCTCCATCTTGCTTTTTTTGTTTCAAACTGAGGCAAGATGAACTACAAAAATACTTTTTCCAATCAAGTAGCTATGTAGATATGTTGTGCTTCCTCCAACTTTGTTTTTAAAAAGTCACAGTGAGTCTTCTTCCCACAGCAACAATTTTCACACTGTTAGCTAGTTAGCAAAACTAACCACAAAAGGGTTGGATTTTTGAGTTTCAGTCCAGATAGAAATCGATCCGGTCAGTAGAAGTTTATTGTATCATTTATTGTGAAAATGACCTTTTGTAGGAATCTGAATTTATTGCAACAACAATAAATTCAAATCAATGTTTGAAAATCCCAAAAACTACAGTTTTCTTCAATTTGGATGAAAATTATGATTCAAAGCAGTGATTCTAAGCAGTTTGGTGATATAAATCACACTGGTGTCCATTTTTAGAAATGGGCTTCTTCACAAAGTTAAATAAAGAAAGACAGCAAAAATGTATTTAACCGTTTTTTATCATACTTTTTTTTTATTATCATTATAAAAAAAAATGCTACAATAAAATTTAGAGTCCAAATCACTCACAGGTACTGGCAAGGATCTTGGTAGATTTTTGCACATATTGTATGTGAATTTATACATTAACAACTGATAGCAACTAGTTGCCTTAGAAAAATAACCCCTAAATAATAGAATGACAATAAGCAATATGGGGCTGTAAATTAATATTCTTAGGTAATTATTTATGTAATCATCTCTAAGTGGAGGCAAAAGACATTTTTAAATAGAGAGACAAGCAGGAACATGAAGAACTCCTCCTCCTCTGACCATCTGTAATTAAGTTACGCTGCCAAAGCTTCAGTTACCACATTTAGTCTCAAATACCAGACCGATAATATCCATCTTTGCACAAATTATGGGGCGGACAGTTTAGTCATAGTGAAAGCTGAAAGTACTGCCATTTTCTATAACTTTATAACGCTGCAGACGTTCATTAGCCGTTTTGCTTCTGAGCTCCACTGATTGAAAGGACAGCAACTCTATAATAAAGCAAGTCCAAACATGTACAAGTGCAGACAATATTGTGTTGGTAAGTCAGTCATAAATCAGCTGATGGGCTTGTGGAAACACAGCAGGACCTCCCTGGGGTTCCCACACAAAGAGGCGACTGGAAAAACTTGAAAAAATAATCATCTTTAACCAAAAACTACTGCAACAAGGCGTGGAAAGTGAAATACATTTCTTTAACCCAATGCGACATTGTGAATATATAAAACTTTACGATTTTAAATATTTAGAGAAACAAATTTCAGCTGAGTGGTGAAGAGCTAGAGCAAAACAGCCGTCCAGGTTTGATTCCCAAACTGTCCATTTCATGTCTTGTGGCTGTCAATAATGGTCTCTACCGCCAAAGAAAAAAGAAAACAAAAACAAAACAAGGTTTTTTTTGATATTTTTTCTAAAAGCAAAATAAAACTGAGCACTGCTGTTCCGTGACTGCTGGAAAAGACAAGTGTTTTGTTGTTCACTTGGCATTCAAAAACCACTTGCTGCATTGTTGGTTGTGCAGGAGGCTCTACCAATGCTTTTCAAAGATGTACAGCTGTCTAATTGTGCATCTCTTTGCAGCCATTTTCATGTGTGAGTGTAAATGTTGAGATTAGCAGATTATTTTGATTAAAAGTGACAAAGAGACCCTAAAGTAGCTCATTCTGAAAGGAGTTCAAAACAGGCAGAACTGACCAGACTAAAATCTCATTGTCTAAGAATAATTCTGTGCAAAAAATGTATTTAAAGTGTTTTTATAGCCCATTAAGTGATCCTAACTTGTTCAAGAAAGCATAAAACACTGTCTGTAAAAGTATCCTGGGATTTAAACGTGCTTCCTGGAAAAGCCCTACAGCTGCAAGGAGCAATGCACAAACAGGTTCGCTACTGTCAACTGCCCCAGAATCCCCTGGAGGGAAACCTGAGAGGGAAACCTTCCTGAAAGGGCAGCATAGGCAGATTATTATGGACTATGAAAGATTAAGAGGACACGTCGGGTTGGGCAGCTCCTTCCTACAATCCGCTACTGGACCAGGACTTAGAAGAAGAAATGCTCTGCTACTACTGGCTAATGGCTTCTTTTATTTGTCAACTGTAAGATTCGGTTGACTTGCGTCGGCATTTTATTGCTCAACCCCAGGAAATCTTCACCAAACTAATTTAGAGTAAAATAGAAAATTCAATGGAAGAGTTTCTGAGCAGGTCTTCCCCTGACAGAACAAGTTTTGATCCAAAGTTGGGGTAAAAATCAGAATGTTTGTAAGCATTTAAAAGGATTTAGGTAATCTAGTGAGCTGGTATGCACTGTGCCAATACTCACTAAAAACGTCTCAAAGTTTTCTGGTAAAAATCAAACACTTTTGTGGAAAATCTCAGCTATCAAATATTTCCAGACCGCCTACTTTCTAAATTGTTTTGCACATGACATGCCTTTTCCAACTAAAGGAGAAGCAGAACAACATTTCAGCACCACTGTGCAACAACTCCCCTCCCAGTTAAATTAGTTTGTCCCTTAAAGAATGTTACAAGTTAAACCACCAGCTCTAGCTTGATTTATTTCATGTCTCATCTTGTGCTGCCACTTAAGGGATAAAAAAAAGTGAATGGCCAAAACTACTGCTGCAGCTTCTGCTTATTTTTGTGCTTTTAATTACACAACACACTATTTTCCAATCGTATCAGCAAAATATAAAAATGTAAATAAATCAAAACTATCTCAGGTCATCAGGGAGATTAAACTGCTTGTTCGATTAATAACGCAGTGCAAAACACAGCTGAGCGTTAAAGAGGAAATCCATCAATTACAAACATCCATAGCAGTGAGTCAATGGTTCAATGTCTCATTGCATTAATTTGTTACTCCTTGTGATTGTCTTACTTTTGTATGTTCTTTTAAAAATACAAAAGTATAAATTAAATATATATCAAGACTCATTCTATTAGAAAATAAAAAGATTTTTCAGCTTCAGTTTCTTCAAAATAAGAAAGTCTTTTGTTAGATTTCCAAAATAACCTGACGTCAACCAAATAATCTGTGATTTAAAGTGCTTTATTATTATAAAAATGACCATAATTTGCTAATGGTTAGTTTATATATTGAAAAATATAAAAAATAGGTTGAATCTTGGAGACTGCTACTAGTTGTCACCAAGTTGAATGTGCTAACATCATTCTCTCTTCAAAAGTGAACCACTTCACACAAGTTTTAACGTCAAGCAGACTTGACTCTCAACAAAGCGTTTTGAGATCCCTCAATAGTCCACCGGTTTGCTAGGTCTCCACTTACTGGAAACCTAGCTTAGCACAGCTTTTTTCTTGGGTGAACATTGTGCTTTGCACTGACGCCCAAGTTTGGCATTCCAGATGTTACGTAAACATCTTTTGCAACTTTTTAACATCTTGGCATTTGGAAAACAAAAACAATAAAACTTTTTCTTCTTTGAAGAAAAACAAAAACAAAATAAAACTGTAATAAATTACCAGACATTTACTACCAAAAATTAAAGCCCTGCCTTTATAGGATTTATGCTTCAACCTCCGACAATATTGGACTGATGCTCTCATCTCGGGGAGGTGCAAAGGGAAACGTGACAGTTCGGACAACGCAGCGGTTGGTAATCAATGGGTGGAAACTCATGAGGGTGGGGAGGATTGTGGGTCTGCATGTTTTTAAGATGGAGAACTTTAAATGGGTTTCCAGAGACCTGGCGTGTGTACAAGAGATAATCTTTAACTTGAATTTTCAACCTTATCTAGAGTAGCTGGAAGCAGCAACACCCACAGCTTCACAACATTGAAACATCCAACTTCTCCAGGTCTCTTAGATTCCTCACATAAATTGGATGTATTGCTGTAAATCTACCAGCTGGGAATGACATAAAACAAACACGGGAGCTTGAAACTCTGGGTTATATTCCATCATAGATACTCAGCAACCTGAATACTCCATGAAATCAGAGTTGATGCAAGCCTGCCTTCTCCGTTTCCTCTTGTTTTTACCAAAACAAATATTTAAATCCATAAAAAGACAAACCATAAAATCACAAGAATGCTAAGAAATTATTTAAGTGTTTCTGAACCAGTTTCTGTTTTCAACAGTTGCAGGGTGAAGGAGTGAAATTATTAACTGCTCAAATCAGTGGTTGTTATTGTGTCGAGGTGCGCAAGCTTTTACGAGCAACCTTGAAATACAACCAAAAATTACTAAAATGAAACAGAAATCGAGTAAACTAAAATTTTCAGCAAAGTGCGTAAACTTGCTTTGCAGGCATTGCATTTCCAGGTGAAATGCAATGCCTTGAAAAGGTATTCATAGCCCTTGAACAAACTTCAGTCTACTTTGTTGGGATTTTTTGTGATTGGCACACAGGCAATTAAAACACTGCATTTTATTTAGTAGTGCCAGAGTAAAGGGGGCTTAATAAAAAAAGGATATTTTCCAATAAACCAACAATCAATTGGTTGCACTGGGTTTTATTTAGAGGTAGAACAATAAAGAGGGTTCAATACAAATACACATTTATTTAAAAAAATAATAATTTAATGCTTATTTACATATTAATTATGCAGTATTTTGTGTTTGTCTATGACATAAAATCCAGACTTAAAATGAAGTACAGTATGTTGCTGTAATGCAACAAAATGTGAAAAATTTTGCAAACCACAAGAATTTACTGCCTTTTACCTGCTTTGACAAATTATTAAATAACCTAATAATTAAAAATAAATTTGTTTTATTATTGTCACTGAAGGAATAGTTGTGGTGCAAACATGACATAAAAAGCAGGAAAATGCTCTGCCTCTGAATTGAGTCACTAAAATTAAACCATCCACCTCCCAATATTTATACACACACAAAAAATAATTAAGTAAATTACATAAAATTGATGTTATTAATAAAAGCACATAAAAGCAACAACTGTGCATCTGTCCTTGTCCATTTAAATGTCACAAACGGTTAGAGAGTGGTGTACCATTAAGGTATTTGATGAAACATCTCATTATTTCCAGTTTGAGATGAGATCCTCTGCAAAAATCAAGGGGGCAAAGAGATTTTCTAATGCAACAACACAAACAGATCATATTCAACAAAAGAGCATGGATCAAACGGCTCTCCTAAAATCGTAGCGCTGCAAAATGTTACATGTCCAGAACAGATGTAGAAAAGCAGCAAGAGAGTTCTTACATTAAATCGCAGGTGGGATCCAAATTCAGTCAAAAACTGGACAGCTAGTTTGAAGTTTGTGGAAGTACCATTTACAGAAACTAAACAGAAATAAAGTTATGCAAGGTGAAAGATCAACAGATAAATGATTTCTTTAATTAACTGCTGCTACAGACTGGTGACAGACATATTTATAGTCTTCTTATTAATAAATTTTTGGCTGTAGAATTCTGATATTTAATAAACAAAACATTATTTTGTAAAAAAAAAAACAAAATTGATGTTCCTGTGTATATAGAAGGAAAACGGTTCATCCATATGAATATGAGCCACGGATATAGGAAGATGGTGAAGATATTGTTGCAAGAAATGCACTTCAAATTGGCATTTTGATATTTGTCAATGCAACTTTAGTGATTTACTCTGAGATATTTATTCCTTATAAAGATGTTTAGCTGTGAAACTTTGGTGTAAGTGATTAACCTTGCAGGGGCAAACACAACAAAACATTATTTCTAATTCATGGCAAGAAACTTTGACATAAAGCTCACAATGTAAACAACATGCTTTTTTAGATTGTCCAAACACATCAAAATGCCAAAGATGCATTCCTTTTTAAAATATTTATCAATGATTATTTGATTTGTGTTGAGAGGTATTGTCTTTTAAGCTTGTAATGGTATGTTCTTCCTAAACAATACCCTCCAAACAAGTAAATAATAATCTATGATTAGTTAATCAATAAATTGACCCCCACTAAAGGTTGTTGCATTTATATGCAACAACCTTTGCATATAAATGCAAAGAACACACTTTGATTTAGAGTTCGTTGAGCTGCCGGAAATGCACTTCTCCATGACCTCTATGCTTTTATGATGCAATGTCAGATTTTATGGCTGCGAGATCTTAAAACTGCACAGTTCACACAATTCTCATCAAAGACGAGAGTAAACAGATCCCAACTAGGGATTGTGGGACTAAGATTTTGTTTATCATACAGATAATAAAACATAGTGTAAAAGTATATAAAAAAACAAACAAAAAAAAAAAAAAACTCACAGTCTTTTGGCTTTTTAAACTTTTTCCAGTTCACATCTATTGTATAAACCCTGCGACAGACTGGTGACCTGTCCAGGGTGTACCCCACCTCTCGCCCAAATCATTCGCTGGAGATGGGCACCAGCACCCCCCCAGACTCCACTTGGGACAAGGGTGTTAGAAAATGGATGGATGGATCTATTGTACAATTTTAGCTCCTAACATAAAGCTGGCTTAGGTTATTTAGCAACAGCAAAATCACAAAAATTGCCGTCCACCAAGTCCCAATAAAACCTTTTCACTTCCGATACAATAGCGATATTGCATCTTTGAGCATGGGACGATATCGATATTGATTCGATCCAATATCAGCATGAATCATACTTTTATTTCGGACTAAATGCTGGAGTGGAGTCTTATCAACGAGTTAATATCAGAGGTTTTAGATGCAGGCCAATACAGGCTGAAATCTGACCAATTTCCAATATCAATAGGAGATAGGGACACCCCTAAAATCATATGTGAGAAGACTTTATGTGTGGTGGAGAACTAACACCCACAGCATCATCCAGTGGAGACGTTTTTCTGCAAGATTATGGACAAATACAGAGTAATCCTGGAGAAAAATCTATAAGAGGCTAGAAAAGGCTTAAGAGTGGGATGGAAATTCACCTGCTGGCAGGAAAAACAACCTAAACTTATACCCAGAAATTCAAAGGAATGGTTCAATCAAAGTCCAGACCTACAACGATTTGAGAACCTGAGGCAAAATGTGAACATTGATCTTCTTGGATGTTCTCCATCCAATCAGATTGAGCAAAGAGGACAATACTTTCAGGTTCTGATAGAGACATACGGACTCAGACTTGCAGCTGCATCGCAGTGAAGGTTGGTTCTACAAAGTACTGACATAGGGCGGCTGAACAGAACACGCCACCCTTGGGAAAATATGAAAAAAGTTCAAGAACAGTGAATCATTTTGGAAATGTTTGTCAGAGTTCACTTAAAAGCCAATCTTAAACTCTTAAACTGGGTTGCAGGTTTTTATTACCTCAAAAAGTTGAGCATAATCCAATCAATCCTTACCTGCTACATTCATGCATATAATATTAAATCAAAATGTGGGAGAGGTTATAATTATGTGGAGTCCCACACATTTAAACCGTCAAACCCATCAAAGGCTGCATGTTTGTATCCAGTTTTTATGGCCTTGGTGCAAGCTGCTCCTCTGGGTGTTTAGTCTGCACACTGAAATAGATTTCATGTAGGCTATGCCGATCACCGGATGTCACGGTGTGAGATTTATTGGTGGATTCCTGCAGAAACGCCAATACCTCGGCCTGGTTCAAGCATTGGATAACACACAGGAGGTCCAGAGTGACCACAGAGGAAAAACAAAAAACAAACCCCATCCACTCACATTAAGATAAAAACAAAAAAACCCCGGCCAACCTGCTCTTTGCGTTTCTGCCAGCGGCCGCAGGGACTCTCCTCCAGGATCTCACTCTCGTCCTCGCTCTCCTCCTCCTTCCCTTCCGATCCTGATTTCCTCTCCGGGACAGACATCGTCATTTTACCGCCGTATGTTTCCAGATTTCAACCCCACAGACCTCCTGCACGTCTCCTCCCCTGTCTTTCCTTCTTCCTCCTGTCCCGTGTTGTTGTGGAGGAGGAGGAGGACGAGGTTTACAGAGGCTGTCCGCTCCGCCGCTTGTCTGCGCAGCGCAGTCGAGAAACCCACCCCCCTTTGCCTGAAGACCACAGGCTCCCTCCGTCTGTCTGTCTGTCAGCTCCTTCTTGGCGCTCAAATCCCCCTGCAGACAAATGGATTCCCAGTTGAAAACGCGCAGCCTAACAGCCGACACGCCCTTTAGATCAAATCTACAAGTGTGCACATTGCGAGGGTTGGATAAGTCAGCGGAGTGGAAAAATACATCCCAGGACTGCATGCAACGCACGTTGTGACACGGTTTCCCTGTATGTCTCACCAATACCTAGAAAGCCTCGGTGGTAAATAACCGCTCCGCGACGCGCAATCATCCCGTGCGCTCGTGTGAAGCAACAGAGACCGCCTGCTCCACGGAGAAGAGCGCATTTTCCGACCACGGTGTCTGCAGAAGCCGAGAGTTGAGCCGCTGCCAGGCACGGTGCGCAGAGAGGATGGTGCCAAATACCGTAACGCCGTTAATCTGTGCGCACAGCCAGCTCCTGAAATGGAAGAGAATGCGTGTATCACAGAGGATTAAATTTAGCCTGCACGGTTTTTGTTACAGTTATAATTTTTGACTAAATTTCGGTAACACTGAATTTAAAACGCTTTTTTGTTTTTGTTTTTAAAAAGAGAGGATATAGAACAAATGTTGCGTATCAAATAAAGACAAAAATAGTGCTAATTAGTTTTTTTGTTTTTCATATGTATAAAAAAGGGTAATTTTCTATTTTAGTAGCTAAAGCGGGGTAACATTTAAATTTCATTTGATAAAGAAATAAACTTTGAGGGACAAACAACACCCAGAGTTTAGGACGGCCTCATCTTTCCAAGAGAGCGTTTGACTCCGCCCACATGCAAATTACAATACTCCCCCTGCAGGCAGAAGTTAGGTATTACACAGAAAAAAAAAAGGACACTTTCCCCCCTCCCTCTTTGCATAAACGAGGCCATAAAAGCCTCGCAGTTTCAAAATTATTATTTATACTCCGGTGCTTGAAGAAAATAAGGTGGGATTAAATAGATAATAAAAGACAGTAATAAAAAAATAAAAGCATACAGTGGTGGTGGTTCGATTATAGGAGGCTCCATTTACTCTTTTCTTGCCACATAAATACATATGGAAAAGAACATGTGGACAAAGATAAGTACTTTTATTTAAGTTTTTCCTAAAATAAACAAACAAGGTTATCAAATAGTAAGCTTTATGTTGAAAATACTCAACACAGAGCCTCCTTAAACGATTGGAGGCATCAGTGCAAGTTAAAACATGGTGATTTTAGGTAATTATTATTTCCAACATAAAACAAAAACTATTTAAAATGTTGTACGTCTGCTGTTCAGCCTTATAAAAATGTAAAATAGTTTATGTTTTAGTTTAATATCTTAAATCTACACTATAATACAACAGCAAAGCTGGCTTGCAACAAGGAGATCCTTTATGAATGTGTACATGCATAAGGGTAATAGAAAACTTCAAGGTACAACTGACAGATAAGTTATATTTGTATTTATATATGGTGCTTGTGTATCCTCCGCCCCCATTCTAATGCTGCCCTGGGCAACTCCCATTAAACCAGCAAATCAATGGCTAACAGAAAACTGACATTTTCTTCCAAACTGCAGATTGTCCATATATGGTAACAATGACCATTTCATGACTCATTTGTAATAAAAAAAGAGCAACAGAATCCTTCAAACATTTCAAAATGTCTTTATTTTATACATTCTTGTTAATCTGGATTTGTCTTCTGGTGAAATGTCACTGAGACAACATCTTTGAGGTGCATGCATTCCATTGTTTGGAATTTTTTTATTCTTTTCTGGACATTAAATGGAGGTTCTCACCAGAAATATGCTCAGCAAAAGCTGGAATGTAACCTCATGAAGGAATCTCAACCTTTGGAATTTTTATTTATAACCAGATTAGTGAACCAGAGGTTTCCTCTGCTGCCATGTCAGTGAGACAGAGAGGGTTCTTTGTACCTTAAGAAGTCGCGTTTGTAGTGTGAAGGCATAACGGGGTGAGCCTGGTGGGTCAAAAAGTACAGAAGACTCCAGCCCAGTATCCAGACTAAAGGTCGAGAGTGGAAGCTAAATACAGACTGGAAACCAGAGCTTGTGTCTGAATTGCATGTTTTGCTCTATAAGTCTGGACTTGTTCAACAACATTCACCAGGCTCCAGTTTCCACACAGAGGACCCCATTTTGGAAGAATTTGCCTTCCTGTTTACCGGTCTTAATGACAGATGTGTTAAAAGTGAACCTGTGGTGGAAAGTGATTAATACAGGAAAAATAAACCCCAGAAGGAAACCAGTAAACCAGTATTTGATGACTGGCTAACTGTTTTACTCAGCACCTCCTAAGAGCAACATCACATTTAGATTTACTTCCAATCTGACTTTCTTATAACTTTTAGAGAGCTTTAGTTACTCTCAATGTAGATTGGAAACAAGTCAAAAAGCAGATAAAGTCCCAAGATAAAAAAGTTTTAAGACTTGTAATAAGTCAGAAGAACCATAAAAAAGACAGTGTTGAAAAGTTAAGAGAAAGTCAGGAAATCCTCTTTTTCTGTAAGAAAAAACTTAAATATCCCAATTTGTGCAATAGTCAATAGATACAAAACTCATCAGCAAATAGAGGTAAATTACAAAGAAATAAAAGTATTTCTGTCTCAGTAAAAGCGGCTAGAAACACAAATTATGCATGTTTACAAGAATGTATGATCATTTTCCACTTACAGCCAGTTGAAAACATAACAAAAATGAACCTATTATGTAAAATGTATATTTTGCATGTTTTTGTACTTTCATATGGAACTCAACTGCTTCCAAAAACAATTCAAGTGCTTGAAAAACATCCAGTCATTTTTTGACAAAGACTTAAAGTTTTTTGTTGTCTGGAAAATCCCAAACTAGGGCAACCCAAGATGCTCTCCAGCACATTTAGTCAGTTGGTTTTTACTGCTGCATGCACTGTACAATGGCTGCTGGAAAAAAAACCAAGTGTTTTGTTTTTGACATACCATCCAGAACCCACCTGCTGCATTCTTGCTGGTTGTGCAGGAGGTTCCGCTTCTGCTTTTCAAAGATGTACAGTTTTCTGAATTGTGCACAGTTTGCAGCCATTTGCATGAGCAAGAGTAAACAGTAAAACCAAATAAGCTGCTGGTCACACCCAGTTTGACGATGAAAAGAGCTCAAAATCTCATGATATTATGCAAAAAATGTAATTAACATGTTTTGTATAGACCACAGACATATCCTAACCTGTTCATGGAAGCATAATGGGTCACCTTATCAGACCAATAGAATTTTTTTTTAACATTTACTGCATAAATATGGGGTTAATTAAAAAATGGATAAAGGTTATTTTCAAAAGATATTTTTAATCTGGCAAAAAGAGAAACGATGAATAGTTCAGAGTTGAAATATTCGATGCAGCATCATTGCTTACTACAGTGGCTATGAAAAGTATTCAGCCCCTTGCATGTTTTCAATGCTTTTACAAAAAGCCTTAATGACAAAAAAATGCAAAAAACATTTAATGTCAAAATTGATTTCTACAAATTACTTGTGTTATGCTTTAAACATAAAAACTTTAAATCAGCTTTAGGTCTGAATTGCGTAAAAGGAAAACTCTGACCCTGTAAATGTGATTCAGATATAAAGTTTGTGAACCTTTTGAGTGCAACCAGAAGAATTGCTGAGTTTCTAATTGTAAAGTGAAGGCATCATTACCTCAGCTTTTTTTTAAATTACAAACTCAATTTACCATCTGGTGGTTCTGGTGAAGCACATCTTTAAGCCAGTTTAAGTGCTGGAACCTGGTGTGCAGAACCTGGTGTCATTACCAGCCGCACTCCTTCCTTATCAGCATGTCAGAGAGAATTAAGCAACTAAAGGTTAAGAGTTCAGAGGTAGGCACAGACCTAGTTTATAGTAATCACCTTCCTTCTCTATTTTTAGTAGTTACTCACAGAGAACCCGTGGGTGAGCCTCTGTCCCTCCAAGCCTTCTCGCTGTTAATGAGATTTACTCTTGGCACAAGTAGATGAGCGGAGCAGACAATGGCGACGTCTAGACGATCAACATCTAGGGCACCAGAAATGGCTACGATAACAAGAGCAGGAGCCGAGCCAAAAGACTCATGACTGGTCAACATTGCAGCAGTTTGTTTAATGGGGCACAGATTAGCATCAAGAATGCTGTTCTAAACACAAAGTTCTTCACACTTACTGGCACCCCGGGTAAAGACGTGTAAAAGGCCTTTAAAAAAGGGGCCTATTATGCAAAATTCACTTTTTGCAAATTTTTATGCTTCCATCTAGGTCTCAAGTGCTTCGAGAAACAGCTAAAGCACTTAAAAAGAAACACAAGGTCATTTTTTCCCCCAATAAGTAAATTTTTTTGGCATCAGTAAAATGAGCCGTTCTGAAAATCTCCTGAATGTTGAGTCACTTTGACGGGAACTGCACCTTTACCTAACAACTCCAGCTGAGCTCCAGTATGTTTGGTCAGCTGGTTTTACTGCTGTATGCATTGTAAAATGCCAGCTGGAAAAGACAAGTGTTTTGTTATTGACTTACCATTCAGAAACTACTTGCTGCATTCTTGTTGGCTCTGCAGGAGGCTCTACTAATGCTTTTCAAAGACCTACAGTTGTACATTTGAGCATTGGTTTGGAGCCACTTCCAATGTTGATTTGAGGGCGTTGTGGCCAGCAGCAGTTTATTTAGATTTAAAGTGAAAAGAGGGCCCAAAGCAGCTCTTTCAGAAAAAAGCTAAAAATATGCAGAACCGAGCAGACTGAAATCTATTTAAGAATCATTTTGTGCTAAAACTGCAGTGAACACGTTTTGTACAGACCATAGACCGATTCTAACCTGTTCAAGGAAGCATAATAGTTCACCACTGTTGCAGCAGCAAAATCTCACATTAAGAGCATTTTGAAAAGTCAAACTTTTAATTTAAGTATACTTATTAAATAAGGTTTGGTAAATGTGCTCATAATAATGGTTCAAAATTATGAACCATGTTGTTAAAAAGTTGATTTTGAGTCTGGAAACCAAAGATTTAATGGAACTAAGCCAAGCAACACAGTTCCCAGACTATTTGGACCAGAAACAGGACAACAACATCACAAACTCTCCACCGTTTCACAAATGTGTTTGTTAATATGAAACAAAATCTCAGTCTTCATTTACACCACAAGTCTCAAATGCAACAGTTAAGTCTGCATTTGCAAAAGAAAACATGCCTTCACACACAACACCCTGTGATTAAGGTGGTAAATATGGATGCCACATTAATCAGCGTATGTCTGATTCTATCGTTGTTGTGCAATTAGAGGTGATGAAATTATGAGCTCAATTGATGGTGTCTGTTATATTTTATTTAAATACAGCTCTGGAAAAAATTAAGAGACCACTTTTTACTTTTTATAGGTATCTGTCTGAGTAAAATGAACATTGTTCTTTTATTCTATGAACTACTGACAACATGTAGCAGAAATCCCAAGCAAAAATTTAGTATTTATCTGGAAAAAATCAGCAATGGTCAAAATAACAAAAAAGATGCAGTGCTTTCAGACCTCAAATAATGCAAAGAAGACAAGTTAATATTGATTTAGAAACAACAATACTAATGTTTTAATTCAGGAAGAGTTCAGAATCAACATTTGGTGGAATAACTATGAGGTTTTCAATTTGTTCAGTGCAGTGGACTTTTCGTTTTTTCCAGAGCTGTTAATCTCAACATCAAATTGTCTGATGTAGGGTTCTTCAAAGTAGCACATTTATGTGATTTGGGTTAGAGAATTAATAGTGTGGCTATCAAAGTATATGTAGCATTCAATTGATGGTGAGCTTGGGCTCACACACCAACTTTTCTCCATTATTTATTGGTAAACCCTATTCTAGCATCACCCAAACTGCTCTGTCACAGTAAAATGGCGGCTACGTGAAGCAGTACTTTTATTGTCGTTTTCTTTTAGGACTGGCTGCTCATTGGGAATCCATTTACTGTGTTGTTATCTTGTTAACAAGAAGTCAGAATTGCCAAAAATCCAGAATTAATCTGGAAAACTACAGCTGGTGCACCTCTAATTGCTTTGGTTCATCTCAAGGTTAATATAAAAACTAAACACTGCACCACTTTCCCACGATATCTTAATGTAAATTGTCTGTCCGCAAAATTGAGAGAGAGAAAGTGTTCATTGTGTGTCTGCAGGGACATCTGGTGGTGAATTTGAACAATTACAACATTTTGCGGTGCCGTGGTCTTTTATTATGAAGGTGTAAAATTTTAGTTGTATGCAATATCAAGTGTTGATAAAATTTTTCAGGAATGTTTTTTTTGAACCCCAACCAAGTACTGACTGCAAATATTCTAGAGTATATGGACAAACTTTTCAGTAGAATGACATTTCTGTGTTAAAAATCAATATTTGGATTGGTCTTACGCTACTAAATACTTTTTTGTTTTTAGTAAGACAATCATCCCTACTAACAAATAAACCTTTGAAACTTCTATTTCTAAAATGTTTTTGTTTTTTTATTGAATTATTGAAAACAAATATTTCTGATGACAGTCTACTTTATTAAGCCCCCTTTGTTTGCCTGACTCTTAAGAACAAACCAACAAAAATAAACTAAAAAGGCAAAAATCAGTTAGTTGGACTTTGATGGTAAACAAAAATTGAAGCAGAAACTTTATATCTTAACCTCTCAACGCCACAAATCGCGACAATAGTTATTAACACAGGAGAAATTACATTTATTTAATGTGTTTAGTTCAGAGTTACATACGTTGGATAAAACAACTCATTTAAGTGTTTCAGCTTCAGCTCAAGGAATTAAATTAAAGATTAATCTAATCTAATCTGCTTGTTGTTTTTTAGGAGAAGGTTGTTACATATGCAGTTGCTCAACCAATGACACTTCAGAGCTGGACTGCAAGGCAAACTGATCTTAGTCAATTTTAACTCAAAAAGGTAAAGCTCATAAAGATTTAATTAACTGTTCAATTAGTGAAATAATCAATTTTCCAATCCAATTACTGTTCTAGCAGTCTTTATTTCAGTTGGGATCAAATTCACTGATCATCAGCTGCTCTGATTATAGATTCGACATGTTTAACTTTCAGCAAAGTCAACAGAAAGCTACAAACAAATAACAGAGTTGGACTTTGAATTAAGGAAAAAAGCTAAACCTCCCTGCACTGATTCAACACAGCAAATGTAGAAGAAGAAGACTGACAAGTTTCACGATGAGAGCTGTAATATTTCTGTGTCTCCTTGGATGGGTTGTGGCTGCTGACGCCTTGACATTAAAATGCAAGGTAAAGAAAAATATTTTTGAAAATGTTTAAGGGTCAGAACGTAATGTGAAGCGTTTGTAAACTATATATCCTCAGACTCAGTTCAATTCAATTTTCAGAGTTGTTATAAGCTGCTGGAAAGGATTGACACTACAGCCATGTAGTATAGTGGAATAATATTAGTTATAATAACCTTTATTTAACCAGAAAAAAGAGATTTAGAGTCTCTTTTTTCTTTCTTTTTGACAGAATGTCTCCAAAAACAGAACAATTACAAAAACAATAAAAATGTTAAATATTTTTCCAGGTAAGTTTATTGTATTTTCATGTCCAGCGTTGCAGGGCCGCCTCCCCTGAAACCACACGTCAACGAAGGGTAAGTAAACAAACTATTTGTCATATTTAACGTAGAAACTGAAATAGAATCATAAAGTTGTTAAAACCTGTATCGAACAATCTTCAATGCTCTTGGCAAATCCACTTTAGAGCAACTGGAACCCTCTAAGCACGGATCTTAATGGTAAAGGAAACAATGATGAAAGCAAGGTAAGAAACTATTACTATTATTAATGGACATTTTTAATCCTAATAAATTTGGACACCAAACAAGACATCAAAATATATTTAGACAAATCTTTGCCCAAATATTTATTGAAAAAGGGAAACAAATATGGCAGTTTATCTTATAACTATAAAAAAATTAATTAAAGTACATTTTGTTTCTCTGTCAGCAGATTTAATTATTTTTTTTTTTCATGACCTGGGACAGTAAAATGTTAATGTTTTGTTGACATTTGTTCACACAGGAACTGCGTTTTGACCACACAAAAAAAACATTTTAATTGGACATCATAGTCAATATTTTATCATGAAGAAAGGATTTATGTTACTCTGTTCCATTTGATTTTTTTTAACCAATGAACTGACAGACACAACTTAGAAAAAATAAAATTAATAAAATTTTTTTCTCTCGATTATCTGACCTTCGTTGATAATGTTTTAAAATTTTAAATAAATAAATTAAAATATGGTAATGGTGCTAAGATGGACTCCTTGCAATTTAGTAAATTTAAAACTGAAAACTATGAAATGTACTGCTTCAGGTATTCTGTGTTTTACTGCATATTCTGAGGGATAGATGTGATTTAAAATCTAGATTTAATCTAATTTACTACCATTTTCTACATTTTAACATTTAGAAAGTAATTCAATCTGTTTGCAAACTACAGGAAAATTATTTCCAATGATTATTTCTGAATTAAATTTGCAGCTTAACGCAACAGCCACAGCACCACTGAATGGATCCAACTCCACAACCAACTCATCAACTGTAAGTATTTACAGAAAATATTGTGACTGTTTCAATGTTTTTCAGGATGGATTATTTGGAAGAGCATTTGGGATATTTTCAGTTAAAAACTAGTACTAAATTGATTATTTCCCATTTCTCAAATTGTAACAGAAGTGATAATTACCTTTCAATATTAAAAAATATATTATTTTCACAATTTTTTATATAAACAAACAACAATACTAGTGTAAAAGTATATTCATTTTTAATGCAAGATGATTTTAAGGACAATGTTTCAAATTTAACATGCCGTTTCTTTTCTTGGTCTTCAAAAAGTAAATAAAATTTGACTTGCATTTACTGGAGTTATTGTTTTTACTTGTATGTTTTGTTTTCTGATTCATGTTGCATTTTGTCAAAAAAACTATTTATCTACTTTAAGATTGAAATTTAACTTATTTGTCATCCAAAATCCACATTCATGCAAGCAAACCAACAGTAACACTAAAAATATGAAAACATGCATAAATGTTTGTCTTAAATTTCTTCTTTTATTTTAGGTGGCAGAACAAACAAATCCTCCCAGTGGAAATGTACGTAAAACCCATCAGTTTCCTAAAATACTGACTAAAATAATCTCACTGACTTTTCTGGATATTTTTGTTTTGCTGTCCCTTATTCTAGGAGAAAACCAAGGAGCATCAAGCTGCTGTAAGAAGGATTGACTTTATATGTATAATAAAGTTAGAAACGTGAGCGAATAATGATTGATGGGAAGATTAATTAATGACCAGTCTTACTTTCCTTACTTTCCTTAAAACTTTTTGCATTGCTGGCGAAAATCACCAAATTTAAAGTAGACCCCTAAACACCGCAGCTTTGTTAGTAATAAATAAATAAATAAATGTCGCCAGAGGGCTAAATTTGGACCAGTCTTGAACTGGGCCTCACAAAATTATCCCAGAGGACTGCAAATGGCCCCTGCGCCACACTTTGGACCTCCAGTATTTCTATTTACCTGTAATCAAAATTGTAACTGGATTCTTATTGAAAACTGTCTTTGATTTTCCCAAAATTACCAAAAGGTTATAATTATTATCTTCTGCTCATGTAGTCGCCAAATAGCAAAAACTATGAAACTTAACCAAGTTGAAATGTTCAAATACCAAGATAGTGATACCCATAGTAAGAACTGGACTTAATGGTTAATATTTTTTAATTTAAATAATCATTGCTCCACTTTCAGGCTCCCAATGCAGCCCTGCCAATCCCTGAGCCCACACAGCAGGTAAGCAAAAACATTAGCAGCATAAAGCGATAATCTTTCGCTATTTAGAGACGTATTTATGGTTCATATTTTATGTGGCATTAACTAAACTCTACTGTTATTTACAGACTCACCATAACATCTGGCACCCTCTACAGAGCGGTGGTAGTTTCAAATTAGAAAAAAACAAGGAGCAGGTATGAAAGTTTCCCAGCTATCTTTTGTGTTACAGAATAGAAAATAACTGATCTGTAAAATCTACACGAGTGGAAATTAATGAAGAAAGTTTCTTTTGTTTTTTCCAGAAATAGCAGAACCAGTGGAAGACGCAAAGCTGAGGTCTTACAGAAATATGCCCAGAAACATGAACAAAACCATGAATCTTCCTGCAGAGGCTGCAATCATCTCTAAATAAAATATAAACATTTGTTGTGAAAGAAGTGTTATGTGTTTATGTGCATGGTAAAAGGTTACGGTAAGGTAATGCATGGGTGTGAGTATAATTTATAAAATGGTTAAAATCTAAGGCTAAATTTGCTAAAAGTATTAATAAAGAAAAACAGACTTGGCTCTTTTTATTTTATTTAGAACCCAAAGACATTTGTAAACTGATTAATATTTGAAAACAAAAAATCAGTATGTTCAGATTTAAAATTCAGATGAAAATATTTCACCACGGATGACACATCTGACCGTACAGCTACCAGTTTCAAACTTTGACTTTATATAGAAAGAGATACATCTGGGCTGCACAATATATCATCATATTTTTATTACTGTGTACAATATTCAAATTGCAAATGAGCAATAAACAGGCTTTTCTTGTTGTTTATTTGCTTGGAATAGAGCAGAAGTGTTCAAACTTTGTCATGTGGGCCAAAATCTTCAAGTTAGAGGTATATGCAGGTCAAAATAATATTATTTAAATGCAAGTAAACAAAAAAAGGTATTTTACCTGTTTTACAATAAACCAACGATGTATTATTTTAATGAAGCAAATAAAATGTTTTTATTTGCAGGAAAGGGATGTGGTAATCTTTGTAGATCTTAAACTTAAAATCAGGGATTTGCACATTTGCCTTGTTCAAAGAAAAGCTTCCAGGTGACAAAATAAAATTAAAAAAAATAATAATAAAAAAAATAGTGAAGCAGGATTTGGATAAATCCTTTTTCAAATACTTTTATATTCAGAAAGGTTTAATGAAATTATTTAACAAGCAGATCTGTGAGCACCAACGTCTGGTTTTGAGTAAAATTCATTGAATAGATGTGAATCTAGTTACTATGAAATTAAAGACCCGTTATTAAAAGATGAATATTTGTACCATGTTACACCTAACAGCTTAAATCATTGAAGTTGACCTAATTAAAATAATAATAATAAAACAAATCATAATCTGCATCAACTGTTTGTGATAGAGGGTGAAATTTATCTTTGCTATTTGTCCTGTTTCAATCCATTTGTTTGTGAAATTATTACAGAGAGGAACAAACCATCTAAGGTCCAGTATTGCATTGGTGTGTGAGGTTTGAAAACTTTGAACTGAACTAAATGAGCTTTTTCAATTCGGAGGTGAACATTTAATGTTCAGTAAAGACAAACCTTGAATACTGCATGCAGAAAGAGCAGCAGGGTTTTCCTCACGGTGAGCGCCGAGCGCCGACCTGAGTGTTCATGCATGGGAGACAAAGTTCAGCTGTTATTGATAATGTTGGTTCAGTTCAGGTAAGTCTAAAACTGATTATCCACATTCGGCTTTGCTTTTTCTGCAAGAATATTGACGTGTCAAACACGAAACCTCAACATGAATTTAAACTGAGGAGGTTTTTAAAGTTTATGAGCAGGAGACCCAGTAAAGATCATCATAACTCTCACAAAAAGACGCAATAAGTAGTTAATTTGAAACTAGCTTAATTTAAAATATATAACAAGTGAATTAATTAATTTCAACCTGAACTAAGGCTATCAAAAGTCCATTTATTTTATGAAAATGGAAAAAAATGGAATTATAAAAACTATGCATCAACTGAAAACACTACTACAAAAATATTTGAAAAATATTAAAACATTGATCGCAACTGATTTTTGTACTTAACGCCATCGACTACATATCCAAATGGCAACAGCTCTAAGCTAAAAACGTTTAGTTTGATCATCAAAGACATGGAGTCTGCTTATTCAGAGAGAACATGTTTGACTTTCAGGAGAGAAAAAAAATCAATAAAAAAACCCTGACTTGGACTTTGATAGGAAGTAAAAAGGTAAATCTAATTTAACCTCCCTGCACTGATAATCCACAGCAGATGTGCAGCAAGACAGAAAGTTTTCAACATGAGAGGATTTTTACTTTTCCTTTGTTTCTTTGCATACGTCACTGCAAGTCCATGCCCATTTGTAAGTAAACACACACACTCGCACACACACACCTCTTATTGTTTTAAGTAGATTATTTCAGTCAACTGAAATAATTCTGATATGTTCTTATTTAATTTCCTACATAATTTCCCTGGATGTGCTTCACAAACTTTTCTTTTTCTTACCCAATGTGGGAATATTTTATTTCTTAACATTTCATTCTTGTCTCTTATTCTTAAATTAAGCTGAGAACTATTTCAAATCAAATGAATTATTAATAGGATAATTCCTATTAATAATAGGAATTATTGAGGAGCTCGATTTTTTTAAATCGAGCTCCTCGATTTAAAAAAAAGAAGCAATCCTGTTTAGTAAAACACATTAAAGATTGAAATTAAAAACCAGAATTAAATATTTACTTAAACTAATTTGTATTTAAATACCTTTTCAGGGACTTCCAGGTTCTTGTTTGCCGCTGGAAGGAGCGAACAAGACAAGCAACTTTACTGTGGGTAGAATGCCAGAAATTAATTTTACTGTTAAATGTTTTATCTTTTTTTTTTATTATCGTGGCAAATTTAGGTTTCATTTTGTGGTCTCTGCTCTATTTTGTCAAAATTAATGTTGTTCAGTTTTCCCAAAAATCAGCATTTGAATCAAAGTGAATTGTTTTCAAAACGTTTGATTTGTAGGTAACAATTGTTGAAATCTAACCTCCAAGAAAGTAATACATATTTCACATTATGTTCAAAATTTAATTAATTAATTCTAAAAAAAACTGTTATTTTTTTGTTATGTACAAAATGAGAGCAAAAAAACTACAAAAATCATTTAGAAAATTGTTTTAAATTTATTATGTGCAATTGAAGTGAAAATACAAACTTGTCAAAAGGAAAAATAAAAGAAAAGCCGTAATTATCTGGTTGCATAAGGCAGCACACACACTTAAACAAATGTTTGTTGGAAAAAAAAAAATCTTTTGATTCAATTCCAGCATTGACTGTTTTTTTGTTTTTTGTTGAAGAAATCTATCAGCAGCACTTAGAGCTGAAATAAGATATTTACACACCAAATAAAAAAACACACACATTTTTTTCCTAATTGTCTGAAGTTAAATCAGACCAAATTTGTCTTGTTTTAGGTCAGCTGGAATATGAAATTTATTTCTATTTCCCAAATTAGAACATTTTTAGAGATTTTTTTCTTTTGTACTTTCTTTAAATTCAAAAGTTTACATATATTTGGTCAGGTAACTGTCTGTTGTAATTACATGATTTGGGTCAAAGTTTTTGAGTTTCCCTCCACAAACTTCAGGTTAAATTGACACATCCGAGTTAATCTGAGGAACTTCTGTGGATGTATTTTAAGGCCAGACTTGAAACTCACTACTTTCTATTTTGACACGATGGGAAAATAGAAAAAAATAAAATAAAATCAGCCAAGATATCAGGAAGCCTTGTGAAAATGTTACTGAAACATCCCAGAGGGACTGATTGTTTTGATTACTTTGTTGCTTTGATCAAAATGTAAAGTTTATTTTTTTAAAACAAAACTCTAGTGACGCGACATGTCTATATATTTTAAATCTATATAGTTTCTCTTTATAGTTTCTGTTTTGTCCTCTTCCATCTGTTTTAGGACCCACTAGAAACCAACGACACGACCAAAAACGTAGGTAAACTTGGATTTTACCAAATTATTAAAACGTAATGTTGATGAAACCAAGTTAGAAATGTTAGACAAAAGATGAAGACGCCAAAGTAAGTGCATGCAGACTGCACTCCAATATTAACATTAAGTCAATATTCTGCATATTTTGGGGGAATATTACGTCTTTTTCTTGCATTTTCTTTCTTCACCTGCCAGTTGGAAGAAATACGGATTCCAATTCAAGGCAAGATTTACTTTCCTCCAAATCCTGATGAAAACCAGGTAAGAAGCATTTTGAGAGGAAAAAAGGAAGTCATAACCTTAATCTGCTGAATTTAAGATGCAAATAAATAACCAGTCAGAATTCGTTTTTACACTATAAAAATTTTCGGGAAAAAGATTCAAAATAGTTTCTAATAAGCATAAACTTTCACTTTTATAGCTTTTTTCAAATTAAAGTTTTCTATTTCTGCTCATCACCCATAAAATTCAATTAGCTATTTAGCTAAATACACTCAGGCTAGGGTAGATTTAACTTTTATAAATTAATTAATTACATAATCATGTTGACATTTCTACTAGTTTCAAAAACATTTGAAATAACAATTAGTTCATGAACAAAATTAAGTTTCCACTTTCCATGTCAGTACTTAAAACACAAAATCCCTAAAATTCAGTAATAAAAAAAATGTCCGACTCTTTTTGTGAGGATTACATGACAACTGTTTTTTAATACCAAGATTTAGCATCAAACACTGAGTAAAAACCATCAACTATTCTTTATTTCTTTATATTAAGCTCAAAGAAGGTAAATTGGTTTAAGTGGTGGCGATTCCTTTTTTAAAATTTTTTAGCTTTTCTGACATAATGGCTACTTTTGCTCAGATTAAACCTTTAGGAATCATTTTGTTTTATATCTTAAATTAAAGTATTTGTTGCAATTTCAGGTCCATAAACAAAGTGCAGCTGATCAACAACAGGTGCTAAGTTAATAGGTAGAGAAGGAATTAAGATATCCAGGAGGAGTTATTTTATACAGCCGTTACTATGGTAACATCACTTACTCTTGTGTCCAGTTTTAGGTAAAATGTTCTAATTTCTTTGACTATTTTCTTTTGGACCTTACTGAGATGATCAGAACAGGCACGAGACATAAACAAGGCAAACTGGGCAATGGTCTAGTGTGGAAAAAAATAAATAAATACAGCTTTATTTTACAGTTTAGATGAAAAGCATCGTAATAATAAAGCATAAATGACCAGAAGATATGCTTGTTAGGACTGGGATGTGCAGATGAGCCTTAATTTGATCTGCACATCCCAGTTAATTAAATTGATTTTAGAAAATGAGCAATAAAATTACATTTTTGTAGGAGAAAAAATGTAAAAATATATAGTAGCGCCACCTCTTATTTCACACTGAGTGCATCTTCTATGAGGCTGTTAAAAATGGCTAAGTGACTCTTAGCCATTCACAATTATCATGTTATTTATTTATTGCAGCCATATAATTTATTACCAAAAAGTCTGCATTTGTTCTTTATTATCTCTTTTATCAGTATCTCAGTAAATATCATATTATTCATCTCTATTGACTATTAATTTTTTTAGAAATGAAAGTGCCATTCTGAATATAAAGTAATTTTTTCTGTGTGATTAAAATACTACAAAGCATTATCTATGGAGAAAGTGAGGTGGGGTTTTGTGTTCAACATTCCAGAACCGAGAAAAATCTGATCTGGTCTGACTGAATGTTTTCCATTCTCAACAAAGTGAAACATGGACCAGGTAATGTTTGCCCACAATTCAGTATTAACATACAGAGTAAAGTATTTTATCTGATTTTTAATCTCATCTCTGCAGGAAAATGCTAAAAAAAAAAAGGAATCCAAGGAGAGGAATACACGCTCCTAAATTCAAGCTATGAGTTTAAATAAAACATTGAAGTGTATTTTGTGAATAGAGTGAGAATTATTTACATATAATAAGTTATTAACAAAATGCTGTGAGTAGGAATAAAATTTGATATCTCGATTAAAATGCACAGTTTAAATGTGTTAAAAATTGTATCTGCTCTAACAAAACTAAATAACTTATAATAAAGGGTTCAAACAGCAACTTAATTAGGAACTAGTTTGTTTTCACATTTAAACTAATAATGGAAACATTAATATAATATGGAGAGAAGTTAAATATTAGATGTTTTAAACTTGATGAATGTTATAAACAGCAAAATTAAACTTTGGATCTGAAAGATTTGATTGTTATAACTATAATGTAAACGGTAATGTAATGTAATGTACCTTCAGACATTATTTTTAATATTCAGGTTACAACTGACTCACATGAAGATTTTATTTCTTTTTATCTGCTGGTAAATAGTGTTGCAAGTTAAATTTCCTGCTAAAACATGCATAGATTTTTTTTACATTAGGCCAAACTCTTTAACTTAATGCTGCAAATTTGTTTTTTGTCTTAAGTCTTTCTGCTTTTTAGAAAGAAAAATAGATATTAGGAGGCTTTTTCATGAACCTTTACCCCAATCTAAGCCGGTGCTTTTTTCCTGGACTCTTTGAAAAACAAACAGTGTTGAAATCAGTTTACTCACCCAGAGGTGCAGCAGACTAGTTCCAGGTGTCCTTTTAATTCAACGTACAAAAACACAGTTTTAGCCAAAAGGACAAAACTGTGAGATCACAGTGAGTCATGAGGGATTAAAATGTTTGCATTGCTTTGGGGTAAGAAGATAAAAATCTGAAATATTCAACCAGATGGCACTGAAAACAAAATTAACCAATTTTTTACTAGCAGCAGAAGATTGTCTCGCTTTAAATGTTAATGTTTCAGTCCCTGGTAAGTTGGCGTACAATCACATATTCGTCTTGATAATATTCCCATTTTTATACATGTTTTCCAATATTTCTCATCAGCTGAACAGGATGGAAAACATGGATTAAACAAGACTGAAAATAAACTGCAAAATAAAGCAAGCTCTGACAAAACATAACATTAACAAAACTACAACAGACACATGCAACATATTTTGACATAAATTAAACCCACTTCCAGATATTAAAGTAATGAACATTTAACTGGCTTCTATTACAGAAACTATCTTAAATTTGATGTTTAAATGAAAGCTGTTTATCATTCCCGCGTTTAGATAAACTTTTTTCCTCGGTGAACAACAGCACCATCTTGTGGCCTACTTGTATATGCGCAAAAACGATTATAGTCAATTAGATTTGATCAACTTTTGTGACAATAGAATCTTAATTTAAGACTTTTTTTTAATAGAAATTATTATTAAATAAAAACAACAAAATGACATAACAAGAGCGGAAGTTTCTTCACAAAAATATCATCAGTCTCCTGCCAATTTTTGTATCTTATATGCAAGAATGGCATAAGATGATCATTTATGGAGGGAAAATAGACTCAAAATACTTCCATAATCACCGAGCTCTGAGAGAGAATGAGTTTTCTGGGAAAATAAACTAGACTACTGCAATTTTACAACTTGGATTTTAAAATGTTGACGATGCAGAGGACATCACGGCAGTTTTCCCATTAAGTTAGTTTTTAAACTTTGTTTTACAATATGCAGCGACAGGAACAAGATGGTACATATACAGTCATGGCCAAATGTTTTGAGAATGATTCAAATGTTATATTTACATATACAAATATTTACAAAGTCTACTGCTTCAGTTTTTATAATGGCAATTTGTATATACACCAGAATGTTATAAAGAGTGATCAGCGTAACAGCAATTAATTGCAAAGTCAATATTTGCCTAGAAAATGAACTTTATCCCCCAAAACACATTTCAACTTCTTCTTCTTCTTGGTTTTTATTGGCGGTTGGCAACAAACTTACAGTAGCATTACCGCCACTTACCGGTATGGAGTGTGGTTCGAGATGGTCCACATTTCAACTTCATTGCAGCCCTGCCTTAAAAGGACCAGCTAACATTGTTTCAGTGATTGCTCCATTAACACAGGTGTGGGTGGTGATGAGGACAGGGCTGGAGATCAATCTGTCATGATTAAGTAAGAATGACACCACTGGACACTTTAAAAAGAGGCTGGTGCTTGGCATCATTGTTTCTCTTCTGTGAACCATGGTTATCTCGAAAGAAACACGTGCAGTCATCATTGCACTGCACAAAAATGGCCTAACAGGAAAGAGAATCACAGCTAGAAAGATTGCACCTCAGTCAACAATCTATCGCATCATCAAGAACTTCAAGGAGAGAGGTTCCATTGTTGCCAAAAAGGCTCCAGGGCGCCCAAGAAAGACCAGCAAACGCCAGGACCGTCTCTTAAAAGTGTTTCACCTGCGGGATCGGGCTACCAGCAGTGCAGAGCTTGCTCAGGAATGGCAGCAGGCAGGTGTGAGTGCATCTGCACGCACTGTGAGGCGGAGACTCTTGGAGCAAGGCCTGGTCTCAAGGAGGGCAGCAAAGAAGCCACTTCTCTCCAGGAAAAACATCAGGGACAGACTGATATTCTGCAAAAGGTACAGGGAGTGGACTGCTGAGGACTGGGGTAAAGTCATTTTCTCTGATGAATCCCCTTTCCGATTGTTTGGGACATCAGGAAAACAGCTTAAGATTTTTTTAGTAAGTAAAATAACACATTCATGAGGTTTACTCACCTTCAATGACGCAGTTTGCTGAACCTGGACGCTCAAATCAGGGTCTTTATGATTTGAAAAAGGTACACGGTTGTTTGACAATAAATGGTTTCTTCCAACCACTAACTGAGTGACAAAGTTTTTGTGTTATCATTTATGTTGTCTGAAAAATGGCTACAAAGTCAAGAACTCCCACCAGAGTACAGTATGTAAACTTATGGGCACAACTGAATATATTTTTAAATTTTATTTCGTACAAGATCTGATAAAGAGGAACTGGTTGATGTTGGAACTGCCAGTCCAGTTCAGAATGTATAAGTGAACATGAACGGATTCATTTTAACCTGGCTGAACTGAACTGAGAACTAGTTCCTGTGAAGGATGACCTGAAAACACTGATTGTACACATCACCAATCAAGCAAAACAAAAAGACCACTCTCTTGTAAGGCTTTTGTTTTCCAAATTAGGGTGAGCATTGAAGTCAATTAATCACTTGTGACAAATTAATCAATTAGATGAAAAAATTGCACATTCTGCAGATTTTTCATTTAAGCTTTTTATGCAATATTAGAAGTGCATTACATATGTAAATGAACAACTAATTACTTTTTAAGATAAAAGAAACATTTTATTGCCTAAAACACAATAACATTGCATTCCTTTAATGTAGCAAAGGACGGATCTGCAGCTAAAAAATACTTTTAACGTGTAAAAAGTTCAGCTCTTCCTGCTTGACTTAATAAACGTAAAGATAATGTGTCAATTATTTTTTAGGATTATCACAGGCTTAAGAGATTTCTTTTTGTTTTACAGAAATTAAACCAGGTGAAGTTCAAACTATTCCACTTATTTTTATGACGTAAAGCACTTTGAACTATCTTGTTGCTGAAATGTGCTATACGAATAAACTTGAGTTATAGACAAAACATATTTACAGATATATATTTTTTCAATTATCTGAAAATAAAAAAAAAATTACAGATAATTATTTTTGAATTATCTGTAAATAATTTAAAATATATATTTTTCTGTATCTTAAATACAAAATGTGTGTATTTTTGCTCACTTTTGTCTTTATTACTGCTCTTTCAGCAAATTCTGTAAACTTTCGTTAATATCAACCAATTACTAAATAAGTTGGCAATTTAAATAAACAATCACGATTGTTTCTTCCCTAGTCATAATGTTGTGCCTGATTGGTGTTTTTGTTGTGTAATCAAGAATCTCACTGCAAGAATTAGCTAAAAAAAAAAAAAAAAAAGACCAGCAAAAGCAGATAAAACAAACCAAGCACAGAGGCATATCAAATGGCTGAAAGAATGTATTTAAACAAATTATAAAAGTCAGCTTTTAGAGAAAACTTTATTTTTTAATTTGTTAATATGCTTGGTATAAGATCATGTGATATTTTTTTCTTATTTCTCCAAAGAGCTGGAACTTTTATTTATTAATCATCTGCTCAAACACAAGAGGGAAAGACAGGAACACCTACTCTGATTAAATGAGACCACATGGGAGTTAATGATGTTTTTGTGAGAGGAACAGAAGGGTTCATACAAGCCTCTGAGTTCATAGATTAACAATAACTTTTCTGTAAACAGATCAAAGAAAAATAAAATAAAATTATCAGCTTCTCAACATGGATATGATCTAGTTTCTTCCGGGTTGTAAAGGTATTCACTTTCATGGGGGACGAACATAAAGGTATTCACTTTCATGGGGGAAGTACATAAATCCAAAATATTATTAATCCTCCAAAGAATAATTGTGCATTTTAACTGGTGTTGCTGCTGTTCTGTGACAGAATATTACTCACTTTAGGGGGGAGACACAAATGGTAATCACCGAATGCTTCCAGATGTCAAATTATTCACAAACGTCATGATTTCAAAAAGGACTAAACCCCAGATGACCTATGAAAAGCCTTAATTAAAACCCAATATTAAGGCTGTGACTTCCTGGTGTCAAACCAAAGCGAAGCGTTTGTTATCAAAACCGAACGATGCAGGATTAGAAACAAGCTTTAATTATTCTTTCTCAGATGGTGGAAGAAAAAAAAATTAAGGAGCAGTATGTTCAAACATTGGATATGAAAGAGTTAGTAGTTGTTATCATCATCTTCATCATCAGGCAAACTACAACAGCACTACATTCCTGCTTTGATCCCCCCCCTTAGTTGATGAAAGTGGTTCGATCCAGAGGCAGAAACCGGCCTATCAGACAACCCTTCAGATGACAGTCGCTCTCCATCAATAAGGCCACTTTATATAGAAACTCTAAATGAGAAATGCAACTTATCGCTTCGTGTTTGTAGATCTTTGCAGTGTCATCATCAACGAATGAACTGGGAAAAAAAAAAGCTTAAAGTTTCTAAATCAAAGAGCCTGAAGGCCGGCTTGTATGTGGAAGGAAAGTGGGAGGAGCTCGGTGTTAGCTCCGCCTATTTTAACCACCACAGCAACACAGAAAAAGCTCGGTCCATGTCGTCGCCACCAGCTGTGCCGCTGCCGTAGTATCCCTCCCCGCCTCTCGAAGCCCTAACGCAACACATAAACACACCTCAATATAACCACGTGTTGCCGGGTTGTAAAGATCTCGCAAAAAAATAGATATTTTCACAGAAGTTTGTAAGATCATCGTGCCTAAAGTCATCTTTGATCCTCTGTGGCTTTGTCAAAGCAAGTTGAAGTTCAGAGAAGTTCTGCCACACAACTGCTGCTCTGAAAACAATCCACAAAGGGCAACTACTTCTCTGTTTGTTGTTGCTGCAGCGTCGCACGTTCGGGTTTCCTTATTCCCCTTTTCCGTCAGCCCCTTCTGATGCAATCCTCTAGTTTTGCCAACCAAACCGTGTTGAGTGAATTATTTAAAGGGAGTGTGTCTGCAGGGGGTGTTGTGTATGACCGTGTGAGTGAGTGAGTGGTGTAAAGGGTGGCGGCAAAAGGAGATCTTTTAGGACTGCAGCCAGCACAGCTGGAGTTCAGCTTCCGTCGAGGGGGAACTGTGCTGGGGGAGAGAGGGGGCAGGGGATTGGGAACGCAGCTCTACTTGTCCCCCAGGATGGCGTACTGGTTGTCGAGCTGCAAGTGCTCCACGGAGGTGCTGCCGGTCTCTTCTCTGCCACGGTTTTTGTGTTTCACAACCTCGAAGGTCTTCTCCATTTCTCTGTCTCTGAAATAGAAAACGGCAAATAAAAGTCGGCGAAACCGTCAATCTGACCTCAACGTCTTGATTAGGGCTGCAACTAGGGGTAAGGGATATGGACTTAATATTTTGTGATAATAGTGGCAATAAGAACTATTTATTATGTCTTTATGTGACTGTATGGCTGTGACTGCATGACACAGCAATAATAGCAATACTGCGTTTAAAAAACATACGTATTTGTAATGCACTTTCTTAAGACACCAGACGCATAAAGTAGTGTGATTTTTATCACTGAAATGCACACAGTAAATTCACTTAACCATATTTTCAAATTTGGTGATGTTATCATGATACAACCTGTGGAGAAAATAGTAAAACTTATCATAGCAATATGGAAATATAATTTTTTTTTAACATGTGAGAACATAAAACAGCAGTAGTCTCTTAAGAATCTTAACATAATAAATGATGAACGGTATAATAAATGCCAACTAATGATTATTTTAGTAATTGATTATTCTATTATTTCCATGATTAATTGATTAAAAAAGGGCACATTCAGTAGATTTAAAAACAATTATTTTTGTAGATTTTTTCCAAAGCTTTTTTAAATGTAATATTAGAAATACATTAAATGAGGCAAACACATTCCTTTTTTAAATAAGAAAAACAAATAAGAGCATAAACATTTATTGCCTAAAATGAAGCAATGTAATTTTCCTTCAGTGGATTTGATCCAGGTAAAGCTAAAACTCCGACTTGATGAGTTTTGGGTAAAAGATTTTTTTTTTCCCAGCAAATGGCCTTTTCTTAATCTACTGTTAACGATTAATTGATTACTAAACTAGAAGAGAATATTTCAATAATCACGATTAATCTGATTAATTGTTCCAGCCTTATTTCTCTGCTTACTTGCGAGTCTCGACGTGCTTAGCGGTGGACAGCAGCGAGGGGAACTGTGTGTCGCTGAAGATCTCAGGCGGACCCTGGCTCTGGACTCTTCTGCTAGGGGTCAGTCGGGCACCTGGAGGACGATAGACTCCTGCAGGCTTTGCTTCAGGCGCCTCTTCTTCCTCTGCACCAATAGGGGAAAAAAAACAAACAATTATCTTTTAGTATGATTCAACAAAAAAGTCAAAATCTTAGATTAGACAAATCCTAAATGAAGTCAATGTACTTTTATTGCTGGTTACACACAGAGCAGCTTACTCACCCACAGGTGAAGCAGAAGGAGGTGGAGCAGCGCCAGATTTGTTCCAGGGACCGGACACTTTGTCTCCGCTGACCAGAATGATCTCTCCATCCTCTCCTATCTCCTCCTTCTCATATTCCTCTTCCTCTTTTTCATCACTGCAAACAATCACAGGTTCAGCAGTTGTTTAACAGGTTATTAAATAGTGGGCTATAAAAAGCAACCTGCTCCAGAGTATTTGGTGACGAAGCAATAAACTAGAAGGCTGTTATTCAGACTACCATCACCAGGTCTCTCACTTGATGGCTGGGTGCAGTCATCAAATTAAACAGATGTATTTAGGCTTTGTTGGCAACGTTTATGTTCATAGTTTATTGTTACAGTGAAAAATTTACCATTGTGATAGGAATTTTGATTTATTGTAACAACAATTGCTGTTTTTTTTTCTATTTTCTTCTCTGTTGGTTCCATTAGAGCATCAATTGATTTGCGAATATCATTAAATGCAGTTAATGTGGGAAGTTTAGTAATAAACTCATATTCTATGTCACTGGTGTCCTGAAGAAGTCTTGTTTAAACTGTGTTTGTTTTTAAGAGAAAGAGTGTTTGCTTTTTCTACTTTATACAGAATAAAAAAAAAAATAACATGTCGAACTGATAACATGTGGGCATATTCAGTGGGTCATTCCACTCTTTTTCCATTTCACACTTTGCAATTTTAGATGTTTCATAGACAATGTTTTTGCACATGTTTAGTAGCTGCTTCAACACCTATTTCTGTTTTCTGTGGGTATTAAGAATCCAAAAATACCATCTTCCACCAGAACATTACTTAAAGTTATATTAGCTTGATCAGGTCATAATCTGACCTTTCATAGATATTGTCACGTCTCAAATGAAATCCAAACAAAAATGAATGACATATTCAGTTAAATAATGTGAGATTTGAGCGATTTTTACCTGTATTTACATCAAAACATACAATGTTGAGGATTTAAGTCCAAGTGAACAAAGCTGTTTGTCTCAGGTACTAAATGGAAATAGGAAGGCATCAAAAGACAGCAAGCACATTAAAAAGTGACCCAGGTCTTCATCAAGTCCTGTGAATTTATTCACCAGAAATGTCCTATTTCTCAATAAACATTTTTAACAACTAAGGAAAAAAGGATTAATCCTAAACTAACATCAGCTGAAAACACTTTGTTTTGTTCTCACCTGATCTGTAAAGCCTGGAGCCGAAGCCCGGTGTAGTCCACTTCTTTCTGCTCAAACTCTTTCCATTCCTCGTCCTCCTTTGCAGTAAAACAGCACTCAATACAAAATTACAATTACATCACAGAGATATGAATATAAAATAATGCTCAACCAACCAGATAAAGAATTGAGACAGTTTAATTGATAAATAAATCAGATCTTCTCCCCAATCATTACAGGCAGCAAAACTATAAACTCCCATGATATAACGTAGTGACAAAAAACCCATAATGTAGGAATAATCTTGTAATTTCTTTTACCAATCAGATCCAAAATTACTTCCTATATCAAGCAACAAAAAAAATTTCAGTATGTAATTCAATTCTACAGGTCTAACTTTTATCTTGTAGGGATTTATTAGACTTTGTTCACTATACTCTTAGCATTTATTTCAGTTAATATTGATTATTACGGACTACAGCTGATATAAAGCAATAATCATTTTCCCCAGAACATTACCCACCACCCAATAAAAGGATTTTTAATACAGCCGATATGGTAAGCATGTCGAATCACAGTACACTGTGTTCAATCGATACTTAGTCGAAGCTCTGTTTGTATGAATTACTGGATCAATGCTGAGTGGCATGGAGGTAATGGGTCTGCAGCACAGCTGAGTCATTAACAACACCCAAGCTGCTTTAACAGAGGCCTTCGTTTTGTTTAGATTCTCTAGAGACAATGAACCTCAGAAGAAAAGTTCAGCTCTTTTGCACCTAACCCAAGCGAGTCATTTTTAATGCCTCTAGCTAAGGCACAAAAGAGGATTAGGGACACTGAAAAAGCAAATTATTTTCAGACCTTTGCTTCGTAACTGAATTTTTCCTGATACGAATTCTGTGATTTTTATTTGTTTTTGTCCTAAACCTCCTCCATATTCAGGTGTGGCTACCTAACTGCAACAGTTGCAGAACATGTCTTGGCCTTGTCTGTGTGTTTGTTGACTCTTGGAGAACAGACACCAACCACAGTCATAGCTTGAGAAACTAATCCAAATTCCTGAATTGAACATTTTCTGACAGAAACCCACTTTCTCCTTCCACTCAACTTTCTATCAATATTCTTGGGTGGAGCACTCTATAAAACAACCATCTTCTTAAGTAATAACATTTGGCAACATGACTGTGGAAGCCATAGTCTGCTACAATCCCTTTTATTTTATTTATTAATTTTTTGTAATGTCCAAATTTTCTGAGGTTTTCATTTGCTATACGCTAGGTGACATGAGTTTATTCTATATGTACCAAACAAACTAATTAACTTTACAGTGATATCCTAATTTATGATGATGCATCTGTGTTTAGACAGCTCAGTTATTGCATCAAAAAGTATTAGAGGTAGAGATTACATGGGTGTCATGTCTGCTTTGGTATCCTGTCACAATGTGCGCCATTGGCAAGCATATGTTAGCCACTAACAGAGATTTATTCTAATCATGTAAAATGTACACTCGTGACACTCAAATATAACATAGTACAAAGTAAAATCTCGTTTATCAACACTTCCAGAAGCACGGATTCCGATCTGGTAACCGAATCTGACACGACACCGGTACGAGACAAAAAGTTCCCCCGAACAGCATCAGCAGCGTCGGTTACCTTCTCCACTTGAGCGTCCTGGTTTTCGTTTTTCGCAGATTTCTCCTTCTCTTTCTTCATCTTTTTCACCGCGGCCGTCGCGGGCCCGGTCGTGGTCTCCTTCCCCTTGCCCTTCTCTTTCTTCTTCTTTTTATCCCGCTTAGCAAAGAAATCATCCAGACTCTTCTCTGACTGTACATCCGCCATTTTCGCACAGAGCAACGTTAACGTTAGTTAGCTAACCCGAGCAATGACAAGAGAGAAAAGACGCGTGAGGACAGCTGGCGAGACGACTGGAAGAGATCGAGTTAGTTCTGATTTTTATGTTTAACTTTTGTAACAAGTGGATAGACTAATGTATAAGAAGTTATCCCGCCCCAATCGCCGACTATCCTGTCAACCATGCCATGCACGGGATATCTGACAAACCTGTGCCGTCTCCCGGAAAGACTTCCACTATGACCCGGATGTGTGTCATGCTTGTTAGAGAAAAGACTATAAATAAATAAATAATAACAAAAAATTATTATATTATTATTATTGTTGTTGTTCTCTATATGATTATTGTTATTAATAATAATTATTGCTATTATTGTTAATAATATCAACAACAACAATAACAACAACAATAATAATAATAACAGTTTTGTATGCGTTTACTAAAGAGAGAAAATACCCCACCCCATACACAGTGAATATCTATCTGTACATTTACATTTCTCACACAATGTAGCACAAAACCCCATCTATCCATCCATTTTCTGTTCACTCTTTGTCCCTAATGGGGTCGGGAGGGTTGCTGGTGCCTATCTCCAGCTACGTTCCGGGCGAGAGGTGGGGTAGCCTACACCCTGGACAGGTCGCCAGTCTGTCGCAGGGCAACACAAAGACATATAGGACCCCTAGGGAGAATTTAGATAGACCAATTAACCTAACAGTCATGTTTTTGGACTGTGGGAGGAAGCCGGAGTACCCGGAGAGAACCCACGCATGCACAGGGAGAACATGCAAACTCCATGCAGAAAGACCCCGGGAATTGAACCCAGGACCTTCTTGCTGCAAGGCAACAGTGCTACCAACTGTGCCACTGTGCAGCCCGTAACATAAAAACACCATTGTTATTTCTGTTTGCTACATGCCAGAATAATGCAAATGTCATCTATTAATTTTAGATTTTCTTTCATCATTTCTTCTCAGCATATTTCCTTGATATATGCAAGCTCACACACACCATTTCAACTCTAGTTTCAAAGTCTTAATGGAACTGAGATCAGGGTTTTGTGATTGCCACTTCAGAACATTGACATTGTTGTCCTTATGCCCCTTCGTAACCAATGTAGCTGTGTGTGTTAGGGTTTTGTCCAGTTGAAAGACCAATTTACCCTCAAGCTTTAACCTCCTGATTGATATTTTGAGGTGTTGCTTGAACACTTTCATATATTTTCTCATCTGCCACTCCCATTCCTCCCAATTTTGTTGGTGATTTCAGGTATTCAAGCATCCCCCTTTCTTCCAAATGCAACAATGGTCATTATGGCAAAACACCAAGTTCCATTAGACCACATGACGTATCACTAACATTCATATTCTTCGTTCCTAGATGCTTTTGCAATCTGGAATATGGTATTTTACGGTGCTTTTGGAGTAATAATGCAAATGTGATCTGTTTTTAGACAGAGAACCAATCTCCTTTTACTGCATTTAGTACTATTAGGATTGAATGTGGTTCTAAAAGTAACAGCTGCTTTCTGATTGCAGGCACGAGGTATCCCCACAAATCTGAAAGTAACACACATGTCAAAGTTGCCTCTCTCCTCAGCTGAAGCTTTGTCTGACATCACACTACAGGAGTCATGGGTGGGTTTTACACAGACGCAGCTGTGGTTCACAAAAGGAAAATTCCAGCTCACTCCATCAATAAATGTGCTGCAGTCGGCATGACTACTTGGACCAGATTGCTATCCCTGTCCAATAGGTCACCACCTAGATTTAGCAAATTAAATACACAAGCTTTAATTACATTAATTAAAGTTAGTGTGTGATGTTTTTGGACTGGCAGTATAGCTCATTTAGAAATATATAAAAAATATAACAGATTTAATCTTTTCCCTATATTTTTTCCACATTTTGTAATGTTACAACCACAAACTCTTACATTTAATGGGAGAAGGATGTTATTTTACAAAACAACACAACAAATTGCATTAAATGGAAGCAACATGATGCTTAGCTTTTCACATTTCTTATCCCCTACAGTCAATTAGAACTATATGATTGAACAAAAAGCTAAATGTTTTTGTAAACCACAATATCTTGTAATTAAAAACACTCCAAAGATAATAAATGAGGCAAATTCAGTCATTCAGGTGTTTTTCTTCTGTTTTATTGCTCAGCAGTAAAAAGTACAGTGTATACTACAGTACAAAAAATAACATTATGTTTAAACACTGTTCCACCGTGCCACTGAATGTTTTGTTAAAATATTCACATTTTGAGCGTGCAAAACAACAAGCCCAGCTGTGAGCATCTGATGCAGGAGATATTTTCATGTATAGCTGTGTCATTCAGCACCACCTATCGACCTGGTGATTTCAGAATTGATGCCTTGCAACGTGAAAATACAAAATAAAATCTTTAGCAACGACAGAGACAGCAGCCAGCATTGATTATTGATTTAAACTGCAGCAATGCAAAAGTGAAACAGATGACAGCGGGACCACAAACTATTCAATTGGACCAGTTCTTACAGGAAATATTCAGCGCACACTGTTTGCTGTATGTCAGTGTATTTTTATGTGATTCATAATCATTTAACACTTCAACAAACACATTAATGAGACTGTTACAGCAGAGAGGATGAGCTATTTTGTTTCCTACAGTGTTGAAAAGCTCTCTCCACAACATAGACGAGAGACAGACACACATTCAGAGGCAAACGTAGAGACAAACGGACCAAACTCAGCAAACAAAGACCCAAAGCCATGGTGAACCTTCAATAACCAGGATATTTGGTAAACAGGGTACAATTCATCTGCTCACGCTGATGTGCTCATTCAGTATACAAGCTGTTAAGTTCTCTCTATCACACCCACACTCTCACCACATGTATAAAGAGCCAACATGAGAAATTAAGACATTTAAATTGTCCCTCCTCAGAAAAGCTGGTGATGCGTCAGAGGAAAAGTCATTTTAGATAAATCGAATTCTCTAAAATCCAAATACTCTTAAATATTCTGGTCAAATCAGTCAGTAGAATCTGGGCCTGCGTTTACCAAACTGCTTTATCAGGTTCATCTATAAATACATAAACATTTTCATAACATTAAAATGTTAAATGTACTAATTGTTGAAACATTTTTATTGAAAATGTCAAGATGAAGGACATTATATTTATCATATAAATGACGTGTGTTATATATTATTTTCATTTTATTCAAACAAAGCCATTTTTATGAGCATACTTTTCCCAAAGGCATTTCCTTTGTGGAATTAGTTGAAGCATCAATTAAATTTAAAAGTTGCCTCTAAGGATGAGGCCTTTTTACTTTTTACTTCCAGTAAACAACCTAAACTTAATCTTGGGATAATTCTGACAAGATTCTTGATAGAATTTGTAGCATTGATTTAAATTGGTTAATTATACGACAATTTTTAAGTTTGGGTTCAAGTTTTTATTTGGGTTGAGGTCAGTGCTGTTCCAAAAGCTTGAATTATCCACATTAGATCTATTCTTTAAGACGTGTTTGGGATTATTGTCTTGTAAACACAGAGAAGTTTAAATTAACTCCACCAATTTAATCAAATATAAATTTAGAATTATGGCAGAACCTTATTAATCGCTATAAAAATCATACAGTATGGGTTAAACTTGCTATGGGACATTTAGACAAGTAGTTGTGAAAACATGTTTGCAATTTGAGAAAATTCACAATAAATTTAAACTTAGCCACCCAATACTTCTTTTTAAAAATAATTGCAGTTATATTTTGTATAATCATTTCAGCCTGGAAAACAAACGTCTAAAATAAATAATTAAAAGCCTCAACTAATAAGACATTTTTGCTGATGATGAATAATGTGAACTTCTGATTGGATCTGTATTTTCTGAAGAGTTGATAAACACAGGCCCTGATTTTTCATCTCTGTTTTCCTCCTTAAATAAGTAGTTGCTATGTTCAAGTTCAGCAGGCTTTTGTATTTTGAAATTAATTTTCAAAGGAAAAAAAATACAAATAACAGCTTTAAAGGTTTCATAGCACACCTTTTTCTTCTAAAGCAGATTTCATGTGGCAAACATCCACAGTGCAATTACTATTAAGCCACTGTAATGCGACAAAACTCACATATACTCTGTATTATATAAAGACAATAGAAACCTTTATCACAATTAAGCCTTCTTGTAGAAAATGTACATCAGAAAAATATGCAGGTGCATCCTCGCTGTTTGAGTGTCACTTTTCGTTCGGGTTGCTCTTTGTGTTGTTAAAAGTCTCTGAATATTTTATCCCGTGTATAAAATAGACAGCCGCAGCAGGAGGAGCAGGAACCGTCGCTATATGGCAGAGGCTTTGTCTCTGTTGATGAAGAGGGTCTCCTGGCAGAACGGGTTAACCAGGACCACGCTGCTGCCACTGTAGTCTCCATTAGGGGGCAGGCAAGTGTCATGCTCCTGAAAATTCAAACAGAAAACCTTTAGTGCATGCCAAAAAAATTTTGATTTCCATGATCGAGCTAAACCAAATCTAGCACCATATCTAGTACCAAATGAGGTGCTAGGACACAGTGCAGCATAAAGAGAGCAGGGTAGAGTATCTGTAAAAACAAAAGGAAGAGTGGGGTGGATGTGAAAGGCTGAGAAACAATAGGGACAGATGACTCAGAAGAAAATGTTAACTGCAGAGGTGAAGGCAGAGGGAAGAGCGGGGGGGCTGATGGCGGTGAGTCAGCGGTAATGAAGTGGAGCTGGAGGAGGAAGGAAGTGTGGAAAAAACAAAATGATTTGTTTTCCAGCAGGAATGAGGCCGTTTCATCAGCGAGGCCCAATCTAATCACACAGCGTCCCCCCGTCTAGATTTATAATCGGAGCCCCGCCTTTTCATTTACCTACAGGACTCCGAGGGAAGCTACAGTTAGAGAAATCTGCTCTACAGAAACATGTAAAGCAAGAGGAGGGGGGATTAATAACACCTGGCTGTCACCAAGGGCATGCCATACATGATCCGACCTCGTCTTCTCTGTCCTGACAGCCCCACAGGCAGCAGGGCAATGCAAATGAAGCAACAGCAGAGAAACACAAGAAAGGAGACACAGAATGAAGCCATGACTGCAAAGATGATCAACAGAAACTTGCAAACAAAGCAAACAACGACAGAAGAGGTGAATTTGCAGATTTGGAATCCAAACAGAAGTTATGCATTTCCTTTCCAGTAGATGGAGCTGTAATGCACCAAGAAGCTTCAATCTTCAGGTGGGAATTAACAACCTGAGAGATTTATGGTCTTAATTCTTCAGTTTAAAGAAGAATTAACCATCATATTATGGTAAAATATGGAGAGACTCTCCTGTTTAATTCATACTTGTAATGAAAAGTTTGTCTCTTTTTAAAGTTGTTTTTAAAAGCTAATGGTGTATTTAAATTGGACTTTGTGTAACTAAATGGTCTTTTAATTTATTTTAAAAATGAATTTTTGAAATAAATGTAATAATAATAAAAAACTGTGCAAACTGTTCAAATACAATGAATTTCAATAATGCTAAAAGTTTGGTTTTTCCCATTTTAAGATGGTGAAACAGTGTTAGTGTAACATAACGCTAACCAACATGGTGGCAAATCCAAATGCTGCTAAAAAGAAAACTAAATTTCTCAGAAATTTCCCAGAACAAATAATAAAAACAAATGTATTTCTACATATTTTACAAAATAAATAATTATAGTGTGTAAAATTTTTGTGTGCTTAGGTAAGAAAACAAAAGAGATTTTAAAACTAAATTTGATACTAAGCCTAATGTTTTATGTAAACTTAAGAAACTACCGCTGCTTATATGATATTTGGAGCTTGATTTTTTTTCTCTGGGATCTGCAAATATTTACTTACACTTTTTCCAGTGTTGTAGACAAACACATTCAGCGGAGCTTATTTATAAGGAGCATTAACTTTTTGGAGAACGTTGATTTTAACAAAGCTGTTTTTTTTTACCTGATGTCATTAAATGGTGCTCTGTGGAGGAGCAAACAGCTGCTGCAAACTGATCATGTTTTAGAACTAACTTTAATCAAAAAAGCAGAAAAAATCAAGTGGCAAATCATACATCTGTAGTTGGACCTTAGAGACAAACATTCTTTGTTCAATACTGTCCAGGATTTTGAAGCTAACCATAATAGATTTATCAGTATGTTGTAATGCAATTAAAACAATGCTTAAAGCTAATCCATGAAAATATTCAGTCTCCTTAAAAAGAGACCCTAAGGAGAAATTCTCTCCTTGTTCCTAAAAAAGTGAAAACTGTAAATTGCATAAACACAATTCAAGCGTTAAGTTTGCTTCAGAAGGCACCTGGAGGCTTGCTGACAGGGGAGATTGGACCTGGATGCTCTTGTTGTTTCCATGCTCATTAACAGCATTCTGCTGACCTGCTGTGAAGCAAGTAAATGTCCTGGCACTTCTGAGCGTGTAGTGCTGCTGTGCAGTGATAGAGCCGTAGAGTTTTAGTGGTTTGTACCTCGCTCTCCAGAGTATGGATCTCTCTGGGCAGCTCTACAGCGTGTCTGCTGAAGTAGTCCATAGTGATGGCGTTGTTCCAGTAACTGAGGTTGTTCTCTTGATTTGTTGACTTCTTCTTCCTCCTCATGCAGCACACTGTCAACAGCACAGCTACAGTAGGACAACATAGCGAGGGTTAGTTCAGAAAACAGTCAAATAGAAGCTATCATGAAACTTGTCTTGATTTTTCAATACGTTTTTTGAGATTTCTTATGTTTGCATTACAGATGATGTTACTTACAAATGGAGGAAACAGGCACACTGATCGCCAACACGATCCACACGATGTCCATCATGTTTAGGCAGATGGTCGTTGGCGACAGTTGGGGGTTGACGGTGGAGCCCAAGCTGTCACCGGCTGCCGCAGGCTCGCTGGTTGTGGCGGGTACCTGTCTGTTGAGGAAGTTCCCGCTGTCTGTGGAGGGGGCCTTCGAGCTGTTCCCCAGAGTGGATGCCTCCTCGACCCGGGCCGAGCTGCTGTTGGAGAACAGGCCTGCAAGGCCAGTTACGTGCCCCTGCTGGTGTTCCATAGGTGGGCTGTCTGTCCCATTACCCAGAACTACCCAGGGCTCCTCGATGGTGTCTGAAGAGTTGACAGAGATGACTGTTGGTTTATGTGATTTCATGCTCGGTTCGGTGGATTTGACTGTAATGGGCACAGGAGAAGTAAAATTTTCCGAAGGGCTGGGGACTGGTGTTGCGGGTCCTTCTGTTGACTTTATCAACAACTGAGCTGTGGGCGCCTCATCCACACCAGGAACCTCTCGCAGAACGATGGTGTGGGGCACAAGCAACTCTGGAGATCCAATAACCTGCTCCCTGAGTTTCAGGCCCCGTGGAGGATCAACATCAGCTGATGAATGAGGGTCAGTGGAGGGCCACAACTGCCTGGAATCGGTAAGATCCTGCGGCTTCTTTCTCTCGTCTGTATCCTCTCTAACTGATTCAAACTTGGACATAATGCTGCTGCCATTGTTTACAGTTTCAGAACTAGGCCACAAGCGCTGAGTCACATGGCTATCAGTGCTCACAGTGCTTGGTATGACAGTGTTTGTGTCAAGCATGATGGAAGGAGGGAGGCCAGCAGTGGGAAGTACAATCTTTGAAGATGGTGCGCCTCTCGGTGACCATTCCCCACTGGTGGAGCCTTCCTGATGCCAGTCCGGAGAGGGAGGTTTGGTGTGAGATAAGGAGCTGCTGTGGGGGGTTGCCATGGAGACAGAGTCCTGGGATGTGTGGCTGAGGTACAGCTCTGGTGCTGACAAAGTCACTCCAATGGTCAGCGCTAGAAATGCCAGAACACCTGCAGAAACACCAAGGGAATTCTAATTATTAGCATGTAATCAACAAGAACAGGTTAATTCAAAACTAAATCCTCTCCCATGAATACATATTTCATCATGTCTCACAGGTTTAAGCATTCATTATTTCTATCAACCTTATTATTGCAAGCTGCAGCTAAAACTGACCCCCTCAGGTGTTCAGATCAGGCAGGAAGCCTCGTCTTGAATTCATTATGCTTCTCAGGATTTAATCAACTCAACTGCTGTGTCACTCACCTACTTTAATTAAATAGCTTTATTAACTACATTATTCAGCAGACTGATATCATTGCGTGAATCCTTGCATGCATGAGGTAATAGAGGATGTCTTCATCTCCAAACATTGTAGAGGAAAGACTGAAATCCCCACAGAGCTATCAGCTGTGGCAGTAAAGTAAAAAGCAATTATCTGGCTTCATTGTGTGAAAAAATCTAAAGAGCTTTGTGTCAAAAACGACAGGCTTAACATGCTAAAACCATCAGACAGATTTGCCTCCTCTGTATCAGTCCCATGAAGTGACAAGCTATTAGCAGCTGTCTATAGGGATTATCGGTTCTCCCTTGTTATCCAGACAACATAAAATCCATAGGAGCGAGGATTGTGGAGGGCTTATTAATTTCTCTTCTCCTCTGACCATTTATGGACATTGCCCAACATAGATTGCTAAAAGGTGCGGGTTCAATTCCAGCTTCCTCAACCAGGCACTTAATTCTTTGTTACCTGCCCGTCTGCATATTGGAGTATGAATGTGTGCATGTTTGTAAGCTTAGTCCATTTACCATTTGGAGCAGCTAGGACTGTGTTATGCATGTGCATATTTGTTTGATGCTGATAGATGTTTTTTTTGTTTTTAAAGATGACCAATGAACATATTAGGACATGTCTATGGGCGATACAAAATATGTTCATTACATTTTTTTTGCATAAAATCACTCTTAGATAATGAGATTTTAGTCTGCTTAGTTCTGCCATTTCTGAGCCTCCTTCAAAACAAGCTTGGGATCTCTGGTCAGTTTAAATCCAAATAAAATGATGTTGCCTCCCCCAACTCAACATTTACACTCGCACATGAAAGTCACTACAAACAGATGTTCAATTGTACAACCATAAATCTTTGAAAAACATAAGTAGAGCATCTTGCACAACAAACAAGAATGGAGCAAGTGGTTTCAAAACACTCATCTTTTCCAGCAGCCATTGTACAGTGCATATAGTGGTGAAACCAGCTGACCAAATGAGCTCGAACTCCTCTTGGGCTGCTAGGTAAGGTGGCTAGGCTCAGCTGGGGTTGCTAGGTAACCACTAGGTCAAATCAAATGACTCAACAAGTGGAAGGTTTTTGAAACGGCTCATTTTCCAGACATCAAAAAAAGCATTAAGTTATTGCCTTAAACCGGCTGGATGTTTTTTTTTTAAGAGTTTGGGCTTTTTTTAGAAGCACTAGAGACGAACACATTTTGCATAATACGTCCCCTTTGAAGTTTTTGTGGCACTAGTGGCCTTTATTCAACAGTAGATGGACAGGAAGAAGAGCAGAAAGAGAAAGGGAAGACATGAATCCAATGGCATGAGGGTGGGAATCAAACCGGGGACCACTGCGTCGAGTACTGTAGCCTCTGTGGTGCGTCTGCTCTACCACTGAGCCATGTCGCGCCCCAGATGCTGATAGACATTACACCAATCAACCAAGACATAATGACTTCTGATAGGTAAAGTGATCATAACTGCTTATCACACAAAAAATGTTTAGCACTTGCATCCATGAATTTACAAGTAAGCTAATTTGTCCCACAAAAGCTGCCTAACAACCACAATTAAATCAGGAAAAAAAAGACATCATCACCCTTTATGGCTGTTGGATGAGTCTGTGGCTCTGAGTGTGCATATTTTTTAAAACAAGGACACAGAGTACTCAGAGTGTTGAACTGTTGAATACTAAATGCTGAATTTATCTGGAGGTATTTATTTTATGGCAGCATGATGTGGGATGCAGTGACATGTTTTGACAGTTTGTGCTATCACTGGTAATGCAGACATATGCCATTCAGGAACAACACTGTGGCTGACTGATTCTTTTCTATTATTTATTTTCTATTCTTCAGACAACAACTGAGCCCTAAGCCACAGAGGAATAAACTTCATCAGGATTCATCAGATGTCAGATTTCCACGTTTTAATGGGATTTGTTGACAGCAGGAAAAACGTCAATCACTTCCACCTTTATCCTTTTTTGTAATATAACAGGAACAATTTTAATATTCAGATAAGATTTGAATGGATTTAAGATTTTCAGATTGTAAAACATAAATTTATGAAATGTTACCAAAACAGGGCATAGAAACAATACCAATTTTCTTTTCTCGGTACATGAAAGACCCATATTTCACTCCTATTTAATACTAGTGCAGTTTTGGAAACAATGGTTGTACAGTACCTATTACAGCTTCTAATTATATTATTTTGTCCAAACACAATCCAAGACCCAAACATCAGAGAGTTTCCTCTGGCAGGGAATAAAAAGCCTTGGGTTTTTGAATCAGTCACTGGGAAATAAAAGGAAAAACATGGGGTTGTAGAAAACCTAGAGTCTTCAGACTGTCATTTATGGTCCTCTATCTGCAACCAAGGAAACCAAGTTTATATCTTCAAAAAGAAATATCTTTTTGGGAGAGAGAGAATGAGATAAGAACATTCTGATTTAAATGTCTTAGAATCGGAAGAGTATACAACCAAAACTAGCCAAATCAGCAGAGCGAAATGTAAGAACATCTGAACCAGACAGGAGAAACTCAATGAGGATTCAAACTCTGCTTCTGAATCGATAATCATCCTCCTCTACAATCAATCACACAGACATGCAGAATAAAGGGTCAAAACAGTTTCCCATTAACCAAGTTAAATTGGTTTGTGACAGATCTGTGTCTCCAGGTGCAGAATACTAAGTTGTTGCTGATTTATGACTGTTTGTTCTTCTTTAACATAATGATAATGGCGGAAATCATTGCTGCTCTGGACAAACACAGATGATTACGAGTTTTACGCTACTTAAGATGTAAGGTATGCCAAATTATTGTCCGAAAGTATCCATAGCCCTTGAAATTTTCCATATTTCATCACTTTAAAACCACAAAAAAGCACTTTAATCAGATTTTATATGACACAAATAAGACTTGAATTTATATATATATATTTTAAAACATTTCCTTGCACATGAATTTTGAAAATATTATATTTTAATATATTTTTATTATATTTTTCTGGCCACTTTCCTCTAACAACCCTAAATAAAGTACTCGTCAACAGATTCCTTTTAGAAGTCACTTAACTATTAAACATGGTGTGTATTTTATGCTCTGTACAGCTGAAAACAAGTGTATTATTTTTATGGCTATAAGAGTAACAGAGGCTGCTGTATAGCACACAAATAAATTTAACAATCCATGTTTTATCTTCTGCTTCACAAATATACAATAGTTTGTGCTAATCTGTAACATAAAATACCTATAAACACAACAAAACACTGGCCACACCTCCCAACTCAACATTTACACTTGCATGTGAAAATGGCTGAAATGGCTTGCTAGGTAACAAGCTTGGCATCATTGGGGTTGCTAGGTAACGGCGCAGCGCCCATCAAATGTGACGTTAACACTCTGGAGTTTCTGAATCGTCTCCTTTTCCAAGCAAGGAAAACCATTAACATATTGGCAAATAACATCTGGGTGTTTTTTTAAGAACTTGTGCCAATGTTATAAATAGTTGAGATCAAAAGGAAAGTATAAAAATGTGCAGGATGTGAGTTTTGCATAACAGTTCCCCTTTAAAGGTGATCTCTGAGATATTAGATGGGAAAAAGAGATTTTTTAAAGTTGGCCAAAACTTGATAACTGATTGAAGTGAGAATAACTCTGTCCAATAAATGTCATCTAAGATGTACTTCAACTCTGATTTAGTGTTTTTCAGTGACTTATTATTGTAAAATTCTCTACAAGCATAAACAAATGCAATAAAAATACTTAATGAGTTTATTATATCAACGTTTATAAACAGATTAAACAATACATAACACCCTTGGGGCAATCTCAATCAGTCAAATCAGCAGCAAATGTTTCTTAAACTTCCTTCTTACCTTTTATACAGGTACAGTATATAATAATATATATAGCAGCTTTTTGTTGCATATGTAAATGTTAGTATAAACTTCTTCCAGCAGGTGTTTGTAAGGTAAAAAGCCAGATGAATGGAAACAGAAAATCAGGCATGGCCCACACAGACACGAATTAACAAGAGAGAGATGATTGAAAAGACCCAAGAAGCATACGCTTTATGAACATCTATTATTGCGCCGAAGCACTAACAATACAATGAGACATGAGGGTCAGACAGGGTGGGAAAATATGTAAAGAGGAGGCAGCGTAGAGGAACAAAGCGAACTATGTGAATAACTTAATAAAAGCTTGATTTGACATAGAAAATAGGATTTGAGTGAGAGGAGAATGTAGGAGGAACGCTTTATTTCATTTTTCCTTGTCACCAAAAAGCATCTATTGATCAACATTTTCAGTTTCCTCACACAACCCACAAAACTACAAGGCCAAACCAGTAGATTTTAATGGGAACACTAAGCTGAAGGTAACTCTTCGTCTTTACTAGACATCTTTTTTTGGGTTCACTGGCTAATCAGTTTCTATGCCATCGCCACTATCCAGCTGATCATCTGAAAATAGCATCTGCTAAAAAAAGAGAAAACAATGCCATTGCATATTTATTCTGAGATCTTACCCTCATCTAGCTAAATAATAGCTTTAACTTGTTTTGCATTATACAACTACATAGATAAAAGGCGTGCAAGGCAATTTATGCAACAAACCTGCTGAATTAAGCTATTTTGAATGCATGGGAGGCCGGTGTCGTTTGCTGAAGTCCTCCATTGATGCTTTCTAGGACATCAATAAATCATGGTGTAAAGCAGGATCCTGCCTACTGATCCAAGGAAAGGCTTTGTCCCATCAATCGCTCAACATTAGACTCAATGTCATGTGTCCAAAGTGGCGGTCACTGCATCTGACCTCACATCGGTGGAATGGTAACCATCACATTTACTCCTGCTCGCTAAATTCTTAGTTTTTGATTAAATTCAGCCAATTCGTCCTAAATACTGACGTGCTTAACCTGATATATGGAAACTACCATTTCCGCACCAACCTCACGCTCCACTGCGTGTACCAAGAGTCTGTTTGTGAAGCGAGTATTGGATCTGATTTCACAGCATCATCAGAGAACAGCTGGCAGTAGCTCACTCCAACTGGATGCTCTACAAGGAGCCAAAAATAGACACTGGAAACTCATCCATCATCGTAATGGTGACGGTTTATCTCTGATCCTGAACTGCTACTGCTCTGTCATCCCTGCTCAGCCGCATGACAGGAAATAACTTCACTGAATGTGGAGGAAGAAAAATACAGATCCACTGCCAAAGTGGCCAAGGTGACGAGTAAATATTCATTGCTTTGTGGGTGCAGAAATAAAAATACAAAATCCCTATCTGGTGGTGTTTAATTAGTTTTTATAAACAGGAGTTCCACCTTTCAGAGTGGAAAGTCTTCAAGCAGTTTAATATCCAACAAACCTATTCTGAGCATCAGTTCTGATAAAACCTTCCATCCATCCACACTTAAGTCAATTGTTTAGGCAGCCATGAAGTAGTAAACAATTCGAATACAGCAATAAGGATAAAAGTTGGTTTTACAATTTTAAGCCATGAAGTTATCGACTATACAGTACAGGGTTCATTAGAATATTCTGACTAGACTTTTGCAAAGCAGAGTCAGTTCCCTGATGTCAATCATTTTTTAGAAGAAATGGTATCCATCCTCTTTTTGTAAATGTTTTATGATTACTGTAAATCCTAAACAGATGTTCTTTAAATATTACAGTTATCTTTGTTTAAAAAAGTCTGGTAACAATTGTGCCTTCAAATTAGTTTGGTTTTGTTGAAATAAGGGGGGGAAATGACTGAAATGTAAAGTTTGCAAACCCCTCTCCTTATGAAAACACAAAAATATAATAATAAAAATAATACTTTTTCCTATTTGCTTTTCTCTTCTTTCCAAGGAAGATTAAAAAATTAATAAATCCAAAAATTAATTCAGAGTTTAATCTGTGACCGAAGTAATAATAATAATAATAGTATGTATATATTAGTTTTGAATAAAGGGTTGAACACGTAAAAGGAGATAAAACCAAAAATATAATTTGATACAAATTAAAACAATATAAAACACCAAGAAAACAAGAAAAATATTTAAAACAGACAGAGTGAATAAGTGGATCTTTAACTTTCCATTAAAAACTTTCACAAAATAAAAAATCTGAATTCAGATTTTTTTTTTAACTCATAATTTAACTTCACGTCTTTAGATTTTCTTGCTTGTGCTTCAGATTAGAAGTGAATTAAGACCATTGAAATAAATGCTAGATTACAGTCAGAATTATTATTCGTACTACTTCTGCATCTTCTAATCAAAAGTACAATACCATAACATCATAATCTAGAAGCAAAGTTGCCAAGATTTGAAATACATAATCAGCCATGTCTGAGCTCCTAATGAAGTCATTATGAACATTATATTTATTTAAAAAATATATTTTACATCCAGTTTGTGTGTAACCATGTATAACATCTTCTGTTAGACACCAAAGGCACCAAAATTAAAGACAGCATTGAAAGATGCCCTCACCACCACTAAGCCACATTTAGGTTCATTAATGCTGATCATATCCTCTCCACAGTAATAAAAAACCCTCTGTGGTGTACCCCACCCTCCCCCCCCAACACCTCCAGGGAAAAAAGGAGAGAAATATCGATATACAGCACAGATTCGAATACCAATGAGCCAATATCACACCACACCGGCACACTCCCTTCTGCATATTATTCCTTTACAAAGCTTGAATTCAAAACACGTTTTTGAGGTAAAAAGGCTGACAGACTGAAATCAAAGTAGACCTTAAAGATGGAGCTTTGCTGAAAGCAGTGGGAGCCTCTAATTCAAGGCTTAGAGGAAGCAGTCAGGGTGACACAGAAACAGATCAGATCCATCAACTTCAGGCAGACAAAACCTTTTATCAGGAGGGCGACTGAAGAGCTGCTGGTCAACTGCTACTAAGTTTAAATTATTGCACCTGGACAGCAATTGTGACTTTGGCTGGCTTCAATGGATACTCCACCTCTATGACCTGTGATTTGTAACATTATGTCTAGTTATAAACATACAAATAGCAGTTTTCTCTGCGTATATCATTATTAATCACTTGTTAGTTCCTGCAATCACCTTCAAGCGTCTTCCGCGCGTCTCCCACTAGTTTCCTAATGAGACCAAGACAATGTCGAACACCTAATGATGAAAAAATTATTTAATACCTGGAGATGAATCACTCTAATGCTCAACTTCACCTTAAAGGACATAGTTGAACAACAATGATGGCATAAAGAGCAAGTAAATAGCAACATGTTATTCCTGACAGAAGGAATAACTGATGTAGAAACTATGATTATGATTGTCAAACTATCAGACAATCATAAAGTGCAAACAACTGCAATATCATGCAATCCTATGATAACTCATATTTGATTAATTCATGAATCACTAAAATAATCTGGCTTTAGATCTTTAACTTCATCTTTAATGCTTTATTTTTAAGAACTCTGCTCTCACAGAATAAATCCACAAGGGATCAAAACTTGATTAATTTCCCAATTAATGACCTTTAAAAATTCATCAACAGTTATTAGCCACATACCAAAATATGACAAGATGCTCAATAACTGCCAGCTTGGAAATGAACTACTGATGCACTCTCAAGTTGTTCCCATTAATCACAGACATTAGTTGCACGTAAAAGGATTATATTCCCATTTCTACCGCCTTCAACTTAATCCAAGCTGCCAGAAATGTTTTCTAATAAACTACGGAAATTCCCTAGATGTATTCAGATGTGAGAGGTTTGTGCACTTCAACCATCAGTTTCAGTTTTACTGTGGAAAAGAAAACATTTACAAACAAAAAACATACAACTTTTCATACATATAAATGTTTATAGGCAGAACTGAGCAGACTAAAATGATCTTGTGGAAAAATGTAGCATATATCACATAGAGCTATCCTAACCTGTTCAAGGAAGCATAATAGATATAAAAGGTGGCATTAAGAATTACTAGCACTTAAACTCTCTTTGTTTAAGTCCTTTTCCTTTTAGAGCCTTGATTGCATAGAAGATAATAATCTCCAGATTTGTTTCAGTGACGTTCACGGAGATAAACGTCGACGCTTCTAGAGTTCAGCTTGATGGATCCCAGCAAAGGCACAAACAGACAAATTCCTCTGGTTTGCTTATGGGTGTGGATGTCTACCATCCTGGGTAGATCTGTGTCCCAGGGGTGGACACAGACAGATAGGGCGCATCCTGTGGACGTCTGGGGTGTGCTGGAGGAGGCCTGGGTGGGTGGAGTATGAGGACGGAGGGTGGAGGCAGAGAGGAGGAGGGGGACTCTACAGATGTGAGCTCAGAGATAAGAGGCAAAGCTCTCGGTGCAGGGTAATGGCTTCCTGTTTGAACGGCTCAGAAATTGTTTGTCAGGTTACAGCAGCTTTGAACTTGTTTATCTAAGAATCAGACAGTGAGAGAATGCAGAAACAAGAGCAACAAAGAGTCCCTGTGCTGTTTACTTGGGGAGCGATTTAGCTGCTGTCACAGCAGCAATGGGATGTGACAGGAAGGAGAGACATTAAACAGGAAGTTCTCTGGAATCTGGAAAAAACAGAGTCTGAAAAGGTGCACACTTATGGTTCTGACTTACAAAACAATTTAAACATGTTTACTTTAAAGAGCCCTAATGAGCTAAAACTAGAATATTAGACCTCTTTTCACTGACTGACCCTTCTTTCTATGCACTTCACTTCCATATTGCAAGAACTTCAAAAAGTCTGGATCAATAATTCTTTGAAATATTTCCTTCAGACTTTGGCTGCTTTCATACTTTTGTTTTAAGACAAACATATTTAATACTTCAGTTAAACTGTCATTGAACATCTAAGGCATAAAAAACTGTTGTGTTTACATCCACTGTGTCCAAACCTTTTAATTGTGGGTTAAAATGGTCATGTAAAAAATATTTTTTTTATATTTGATAAATGCTGAAACAATTAATTGCAATCAATTGATTACTGAAATAATCATCAACTAATTCAGTAATCGATTAGATCAACTGGAGTATACAGACTCTAAAACATGCCATTAAGCATGAAACTTTGCAAATAATCTATTTTAAAAGAAGCCATAATTTCTTTAGCTGAATGTATAGAAAAAAATCACCCATTGGTATGTGAATCTCTAATTAAAAGATAATAAGAAAGTTATCATAATATGACGTAAGAGGAGAGAAATGACAGATTACAAAGTAAATAATCGTTTAGTTGCTGTATCTGCAGCATCTCCTGTCTTTCTTCTTCTATAGATTTCTTTTCCACTCAGAGAAATCTTTCCACCTGTGCTTAGAGACATGGGTCTCAGGTGGGCCCTTCAGGTCCATCTAACCGAAAAAGAAAAACCTAATGAAAGCGAGCCTGAGGAAACCTGGGGCTCAGCTGGCCTTCCAACAGAAAACATAAAAGAAAGCTGGGATTATAATTTCAAAGGAAGGATTTAGTAGTAGGGGCAATAAAAATCTCCAAAATACAGTATGATTGTGATATTAAGTTTGGACAGATTTAACCCAGACATTTTCCTCCTTTCCTCCCAACTCTTAAGGCATTCTCAGCGGTCCGGGTTTGTCTCCTCCGAGGGATTGAGGCAGATTTGTCAGAAACTGCCTGTGGCTCCTCTGCCCCGAGGTTCTGTTCAGGGGGTAAATATCAGATATCATCAGCCATTTTAGCACACCGTCCTGGAGCGCTGGTCGCTCTCAGGCGGACCTCAGTGCTCCATATTCATGTGACATTCCATGCAGGGATCCTGCCACGGCTCAGCGCATCTCCTCCCTGAGCTTGTACATTTCAAAAAACACAAACCTGACAAGCAGCAACGAGAAGAGGCAGAAAGTACATCATGTCATGTCTGCAAACTGCAGGGTTCTGGAGGTATTTTCATCAATCAAAAACGAACTATGTTTTATTTTAATGTAAAGCAATTTGAAATGCCTTCTTGCCTTGAAATGTAACATATAAATAAACTTGACTTGACTTAAATTCAAGACGTTTAATATATTACACAAAGTGATATATTTTAAACACTTATTTCAGTTAATAAGCAACAACATTTTCAATCACATGTTGTCCTTCCACTTAGCTTTCCAACAATATATTTGGATAGAGCATCCTTAAACCAGGAAAATGAATGGAACTAGTTTTCTGACACATAAAAGTACAAATTATAATTCTTTATGTGAAATGTTGACTTTCACTCTGCCTAGAAGCCAGCCTCATTCAGCTTCATTCTGCCTTAGTCAACAAGATTCTAAGGCTCATTAGGCCTCTTAGAGCCTCATTCTGCTTCATTCAGCCTCATTCTGCATCATTCTGCCTCATGCACCTCCTATCCTCTACTCACTCAGCAGCTGGCAGCGCAGGACCTGCAGACTTGTCTTCATGGTATCATGTGATCCGGCTCCTCCTCCACAGTGCTCATGGTTCTCTGCAAAAAGAACAAGAGGAAAGATGAAACCTGCCGCTAAAGTATGAAAATCACATCCAAGTCATAGTTAAAGTCTGATTATTTTGTATTTATGGGAAGATTTTTACACATAAAGACTGACCTCTTACAGTTTACTAACTAAATCATTAATTTTCATCAAGTGGTGTTTTTTTTTCTTAAATCAGACCCTCTACTAAATTTAAAACCACTCACGTGCTTCATGTCTGCTTTCACACTGGAACAAACAGTGGGCATGCATTGTGGGATGTTTAGACGTTTAATTCTTCAGTTTAATGAAAACAAATGTAGAAATTCATTTATTGACTAATGGCTAGTCACTGTTAACCTAAACTCTGGGGGTTAGCAATGTAGCACAGTTAGCTGTTGCAGGAAGCTAGAAAAGAAAACCAAAAAAATTGTTTACAATCCGTTTTTTGATTTTGTGATTAAGCATTTAGTCAGATAATTACATTTTCAGATTTGGTGTTTCTCGCAGTTCAAGTACAATGATGAAATATGTACAGGATACAAACTCCTGAGCTGCTAACAGAAAGCTCGGCTGAGACGCAACAGGGTGTAAACAAGCATAACTGCAATACTGCAAAGGGCTAAATCTTAATGCGATTAGAAAAACAGGGCTGTGTGTTTTCTTCTGCATAATTCCCCTGTTGCAGATGAGAAATAAAGATTACAAACTCTGGACATAAAGATTATAAAGTAGAAACCGATGTTGGCCATACACATCTTGAGATGACATATGAGCACAATTTTGCTCTTTGGCTCTTCAGCTTCATAGAAATACAAAAATAGAGAATTAGACACAAGCTGGTTAAGTCCCAAACCATCTTCTTACATTCATATCTTCACTCCTTCTTATAATTAACAAGCATCATCTTTTGGAGTACATCTGTAAGTTAAAAGTAATAAAATTTTCCAAAGAGATGTAGTCTGATTGATAAGCAAACAGACATGCTGGAGATTGAAAATCACAGACATGCTGGAGAGGCTTTGGGGAGGTAAACACGGAGAACGGAGGGCAGCGATAGACTTGATTTCACAGCAGAACAGGGGAAAGCTTTCTCAGTCTTCTGATGAGCAATCACACTTCAGCTCTGAACTGACGTGTCATACGAAAATAAGATAAGCTGCAGAACCATACTAATGTGTAAAGGTCCACTTGTCTTAAAATTACAAGAAATAAGTTGTTTTAATGAGGAAAGGTTCAATAAAGTTATCAAAATATGTTTAAATACTTCAGTCCATGTGTTTTTTGTCTTCAAAATAGGCAGTTGTTTGCCTAATTGTTTCTAGTAAGTATCATCTGTAAAACTTATACCAAAGTATAAAAACTCAACTTTATTTTTTTTATTTTTTGTGTTGGACTTTTGATAAAATCATTCATTCTCATAATATTATGACATTATTCTTGTAATTAAAAATAAAATGATATTCCATCGTAGAGTTCACTTGAATGAAACAAGATGGCTTCCCACCCAAAGAGTTTTTACTTCACTCTCATGTATGGAAACCTAAGGAATGCATTGATGGAAAAAAGAAAAATCTGATTTTCCAAAAATTAAATAATCAAAAAACAACAATTTACTTAATTGATACAATTGATATCTACAGAAAGAGTAGATATTTATAGCAAAGCAGAAACAGTTGTCTTTCATCATCTCTGGCTATAAAGAAAGTTGTTTCTAAATAATATGATCAAATTAATGACAATCACACATCTATGTACTGTTGAAATTTTGTCCCAATGTTCTTTCAGGTGTGATTACAAATTACAAAGAGATTTAAAAATGCAAAAAAACCATTGTTTGCTAAGACTTCTTGCAGCAAATAAAAGGAAAGCAAAACATTGTGTATCTGCGGAGAAAAATAAGCAGAGCAAACAGAAAATAAAGCAAAAATCTCTTAAACACTTTCCACATGCTGCCGATTCTTCAACTGGAGAGGGGAAAAAAATAAAACACGCATGGCAACTGATGTGCTCACAGGCGGCAGCCCTCACCATGGCAACCGTAATGGTACATCACTGTAAATTCACATTCATTCAAAGGGCTCAGACAGACGAGAGGGGGGATGAGGAGGGGATACTTTGAAATCCTCACTGAACCCAAACTAAATAGGAAAATCCACTCACAGTCTGCTTGTTTTTTGCTACTCAGAGACAGGTCTTGGTCCTCGTAGCGGCTCTGAATGGTGTGTCTGGAGGCAGGGTGGCGGCGGCGGGGGACCAGAGGGCAGTGGCAAGGTCAGCCAAGATGGCAGAATGAAATAAGGCCGTCACTCGATTGCTCTGTGACCAACACTTGCAGGGACAACAATGCTTTAATTTTGGACTTCCCTCCATTCTGTACATGGGGAGGGGAGGGAGCAGGTTGGTTGCTAGCGCTTAGCGGCTGCAGCCTGAGAGTTTCTCCACAACAGGAGAGAAAGGGGAGTATGGGAATCAGAGATGGTGGTGTGAACCACAGTAAACTGATAACTGGACCCTCAACAACAACAAATCCTTAACTCAGTGTTCAAAACCAAATCCCTCCAGTTCTGGCATAACTACCACGTCTCACTCCTAGCCTTTTGTAGAAAAGCGGCATGATGAAAATGTTCACTTTATATGAGGACAGCAACCCTAAACATACAGCAAGAGCTACAATTGATGCTCACAGATGTTTTCCATCCAATCTGACTGAACTTGAGCTATTTTTAAAAAGGAAGCCACTTTTTTTTAGAGATATACCACCAGGTATTAGATGTAAATACATCATAAAGTATTGACTAAAACAAGCTGAATATGAATGTATAAAACATGTAAATTTAACATCTAAGACATTTTTTCAACTTTTTTTTTGTTTTTGTTGGTCTAACTCAAAACAACCCTAGTAAAACACACTGAGGTTTGTGTTGGATTGTTACAAAGTACTGAAAAGTGTTTTGCAAAGCTTTGTATCTGTAATTTTACGCAGATAAAACTCCGGTTTCAACCGAGCTGAATTAACTGCAACCCTGGTTTGGTCTGATCGTTCAGCTCCATCTCCAATTTTACATGACCCTGCCCTTTCTCTGCAACCCAGGGAACGTCTCAGCCTCAGAGGTCGTTCACGTTTCCTTTGATGCCGTTTTGCCCCCCGATGGAAATCAGCAAACAATCCCTGATAAGACGATGTCTAATGCGTTTTTTTTTTTTTTTTTTTGTTCTGTTTGTTTTCTGAGCGGAGGAAGATGACTCCTCAATCTGCAGCAGATGGTTGCTGTGACTCAGAAGTCAGACTTCATATCTGGGGAGCTTTTAATGCCATGTTGATTGTCAACTTCCAAAATCACAAAATAAAAATAAATAAAAAAGAGATTTTTTACAGATTTCTGCACATGAACAAGTCTTGATAAAAGTCGGTAGAAAGTTGAAGTAATAGCAGCAGTTCTTTGTCTGACCTGCAGGGCTTTAATAACTAAATAATTCAGCTACCTGATAAATGCTTCCAACTATAAAGCAGAGGAAACAACAGGCCCAAATGAGAGCAAACAGTAGCAGCTATTTTTCCATGAGAAGGAAAGCTGTGCTGAATCTCTGAGTCAGCCTGGAAGGTGAACGTGGCAGATAAAGTTGCTGGTGTCGTTTCATGGAGGTTGGCGGCGGCTGTTCAGGTTATCAGTCAGCACACTCACCTCCCATCAGGCCCGATGGCAGCACAGGGAGCATTAAAAGAACATTAAGGTACCGGTTTGTTATTTCTCTGCTGGTAAACCTACCTGTTCCAGCCACAAAGCCAAAAATAGCAACATGGAAAAAACTTTTTATAAGCACTTTCACTTTGCTTTTACTCATCACAAAATAAATTTTAGCAGTCAAGTCCTCATTTTAAGAGTCTGTATGCTCCTTTAACTAGAGTATACAGACTCAAAAAAGGACAATTGCTGAAAGAACAACATATTCAGAGAAGTAATTAAACCAAAAATGTGCAAAAAGTGTATACATTTTGTATTTAAGTTCAAACCTGGTTCAAATTCGGTAAAACCCCCCAAAATATCTCCTATTATATGACTTTTACTATCCAATTATTAGTCAGTTAATCAAATGAATAAAGCAGGCTGAGCTTTTCACTTGTTGATGTTGAAATTATTTTTTTTAGCTGCATATGCATCCTTTGCTAGAAATGATCAAGCATACACAAAAAGAGAAAGACTTTATTGTATATCAGGCAAATAAATTTTGATTTTCTTATTTGCAAAAGGAATTAAATTACCTATTTGTATTTTTTAAATGCATTTCTAATATTGTATGAAACAAGCTTAAGTGGTTAAAATAAAAATGTGCAGAACATGTCATTTTGCTATCCAATTAATCATCAAAATAATCAATTAATTCATATATAAGATTATTGTTAGTAGCAGCATTAACCTATTCTACAAGTTATTTTGAGTAAAAATGTAAAAATGTGGCACTGCTTATTTTTGTTTTGTTTGATTATTGATTATCTTATATTAGGCTGTAAAAGCTAAATTAGTTTCTATTTGTTCTGATATTATGCCTAGAACAAATACATCTTTTGCATTTCAAATTTAGGAGTGGAAGTTTCTTCAAAATGTTATATCAGCAGATTTCTTATTGTCAAATGACTCATAAGAAAAAATATCTCCAACTGAAATTTCTGCACTTATGTAGCCACAGTTGTTCCAGATTCCTGCATCATCCTGATCGATATCTGTGCTCACTGAACGAGCCGTCTTAGATTTGTTCCCAGGAGAATAAATCTAACACATCAGCACTGAAAACCAGCATAGTGTAGCGCTAAAGATGATGCATTTGTCTGAAGCTATAAACAGACAAGGGAGTAAAATATCAGCATATGTGTGGGTTGCTTTTTAGTTAGTCTTTGTTTTACTTTGACGCCTCGTTGAGATGGGTCTGAAAACATTGCATATTGGCGTAATCCTCTCTTAACAACCTTACTTCACAGAAACCGTGTTGCTGCAGCTCTCAAAGGATGAATGAGCCTGAAACACGTTCAGCAAAGAAAATCCCACTCAGAGAGCACTGAGCGCCGGAGCTCAGGGGCGGCTGAGTGGGAGTGGAGCAACAGCACCGGCCTCTTTATTACTCAGCTGCACACGCAGATACAAACCAGTGACCGAAGCAACTCATCAGAGGAACTCAGGCACGTCTGTAGGTGTATAAATATGCAAGAAACTGGCAAAAAAGATAAATGGTAACCAGCCAAGGGTTGTTCCACAGACATTAATAAGTAGAAACTTTGCCATTGTTAACTTCCTGTGAAAGTCATAGCTGGTATAAGTCCACTGGATCTGTGTCAAACCCAAGGCCCAGGGGCCAAATCTGTTTTTTTATGTGGCCTTCTAGACTCTAAATCACATCAATAAGTCCCTCCAGTTTTTCACAAATATGCAAAATTCACACAAAATCAACAAATCCCCACATTTTCTTCTGATTTTTACTGCAATGTTTTCTCAAAATTGGACAAAAACATTGAGTTTAAGTGACTGCTGCCTCAGCCTTACTCGCTGTCAAGTTATAGTCTGTGACAGACACAGTGATTAATAAAAGGTCACATACATTAGTGCAAATATTGTAAAAACTCCTTACAAGTTAGTAAATTAGCACCACGAAATCAATGATTTTAATTGCAAAAAAACAACCAGAAAATCCTGGATGGACTGACCAGTGTGAAAAGATATTCAATATCATTTTAATTTAAAGAAACACTTGGTGAATGCTGAAACAATTATTTATTGTTATTTTAACAGTTTAATGAGCTTTATCAATGCATTCAGATTTTTGGTATGGCCTAAGATAAAAATGAGTTTGACACCCCTGATATAACTGGAATATTTCTACCATCAACTCAGAATAGTCAGTGAAAATGAGTCTCTTTAAAAGTTCAATTTAAATTGATGCTTATGGGATTATCATTTAATAAACACCCAGAATAACAGCAGAGTTATCAGATGTGGGATTTTACAACAGTTGTGCAAGTTGGGCGGCTCATGTTTAGAGTTGCAAGTCTCCTGAAAAGTTGTTAGCATGCTAAGCTCTGGGCTTTAGTGCAAGTTCTCTAAATCCTCTAAATACCAAGACAGATCCCAAATCAATTCTTCAGGAGGTTGGGCTTTCTTCCTTAAATTTCAAATGTTCGCCTGGATATTTTTGCTTATTTTAATTGTATGCAGTTCTTTAAATGTTCTGTGAGTATATATATTTATATTTATACATTTGGTGGAGTTGTGGGAGTTGTAAAGACTCGGGTTTGCTGCATAACGCACTCTGAAGGCAGGATCTGGGGTGCTGACAGGAAACATGGCCGGTGGGAATAACCTGTGACAGACTTGTTATGTCACCAAAAAGAGGAGACCGACCGCAGAGCAGAGATCAAGCGCTGGGAGTGATGGAGAGAGCGGAGCTGTGATCAGTGTTAAAAGTCAGAGCTGACAGACAGCAGCACACAAGAGATGCTGCTGTTTCTGGTCTCAAATCGCTGCTTGGTTTGACTCTGCGACTCGACACAGAGGATCTTCACCCAGAAGTCTAACTGGATTTAACAGCTTCTTTATAAAAGTTAAATAAGTGATAGAAAATAGCTAATTTAATGCAAAATAAACAGACAGACGCTTATTATTAAAACATGTATTTCTGCAATCTCAACCTAATTAATATAAATGATGAAAACTGTAATAATCTTATAATTTAAAAAGTTTTCAAAAAGTTTTGATTTTGGTTTGTTTGGGTCTTTTTCAAAATGTTGCGTTTGATTTGCATTCTGTTCAGTCAAACTTTTGCACATATTTTACTTTCATGTTTTGTAAGTCAGTGTTCAAAAAATGTCTTTGCCTTTTCAATAAACTTTGACAAGTTTAATTGCCTAAATTTTAACCAGACATTTTTTTGTAAAATTTTCTTTCTTGTTTTAAAAATGTTAGATTTACAAAATTTTAATAAGGTTTTTATGTTTTTAAGGTATATTCCTGCTGTATATTAACATTTCCTGTCATCTTTTGTTATCCCATTTGTTGTCTCGTAACCCCTGGTCTAAAGTTTTGTCTCTTTTCTTGCAACATTTCCAAAAACTTGCTTTAAAAATAAAATTTTTGTTCATTTTTGATTTTTTTTTTACTTCAGGACCTTTTCACCCCCTCCTCAGTGGAAGATACTCCACTATTTGCACAGACTCTCACGTACCCGAAGACTGTTGATACACCTGCAAATCCCTGCACAAGCTTTACTCCTTTTCTCCAGAGAGTTATAGGGATGAAGGAACAGATATTGGGATGCAGCTCGCCTTCACTGCTGTCTGACTCGTAAATATCCCTCCATCCTTCTATAACCTTCGCTCCCTCCATCTCCTCTTCCCTTTCATCCTGATGTGACCCTCAGACTGAGCAGGCGGTTCGCTGATGATCAAGAACAACATGAGACCACGATGTGTCATGTCTTCTGAGACTTGTCAGAACTGGTAACAGGATCTAAAAATAGCCTCCCTGCAGAAGCAAATGAAAAAAGGCTTGGAGGTGAAAGGTGATTTCCCAACTCTGACTGAATGCATGAAACATTAGGAGGAAGTTGCTGCATGGTCCCACTCAAAATGTTAAAAATCATCTTTCTTTCTGTCAAAAGTGAGAATATGTGAACTGGGTAGTTACAAAAAAAATCTCTGTAGCTGTTTTATATCTAAAACAACTCCTTTGTTGTTTTATGTAAAAAAAAAATCTGGAAAATCATCTGAAGTGAGGCTGATCGACTAGGAAAGAAGTAGATAATCTGAGTTATATCACTAACTACCTAATTCTTCAAAGATTACATCTTTACTGGCTACTCACACTACTTTAGATTTTAACTGAGAACTAAAACATATTCCTGAGACGGTTTGCTGATTAATTTCTGTTTTTCCAGGATGAATCTTTGGCAGCTTGAAGATGATGGTCCTTTTTTCAAAGATGTTGAGGAAAGAAAAAGCCCCAAACTGCAAACCTTCATCCTTTTCTCTTCTCGCCTTTAAAGTTGAGACACGCTTTTCTCAAAATAATAAATTTTTAGACTTTTAGCTCCAGACACTTCATGCTCATGCGGCTCTTTCAGTTATTTAGGCTATGTTCATACAGCAGGTCTTCAGATGCTTTTTTTGTTGAATCATTCATGCTACTAATTAAACGTGATTGCATTCAGACTTTGAACAGTTTGCAACCTGAAAGCGACGTGCATGTGCAGAGAAAGAACGTTAATGTCACACAGCAGCGGACGCAATAATGACGCCACCATCTATGGATTGATTTTAAAGTTGTTGAGTAATCGCAGCTGACAGTGTTGTCATAAGACGAAGGAATTGTTGGCCATTTTTTACCATGACCTCTGGTTCAGAATTATGATGCATGTCTCACATCAATGACATAAAAGTTATTAATATGGAAAAAAAAGGGATTTGGGTCACATTTGCCTACGTAGCCCAAGACTCACCTGTTCATTGTTATGATTCTGCTGAATACAAATGTTCTCCTTTTTCTATAATTCCTTGCTATATTCACCTGTTGTTCTCCACCTTTTGCCCTCCTGTGTAATTCATATTCTTTTGCCATCTTGGCTCTCAGTTTTGTAAATTTTCAGATTTTATCTTGTTAAGTCAAAATTCTGGGTTAATCTGCCTGAAGATTTCCCTCCTGCACTTCTAGGATTACGTTATCCTTCCCCTGTGAGCATACAAACAAACAAAGTCAAATTAAGAATAAAGCTGGTCTAAAAAGTCAAAATATGACACAAATGTAAAATTAGGCAGCCAGTCCACTATCCTTTACTCAAACATCAGTAGCCTGACTTTCAAGCCAACTGCCAAAAATCCAGTGTTCCTTGAAGTAAATCGTACGCTCTTTTAATTCCCATAGAAAGCTATTTGGACACCAATAATTGATTTTTGTCAGAGGTGCCAGCCTCCCTGCTCCACATCCTTCCCGCAGCTCACACAGCATTTTGATATTTCAGGCGAGCAAATCTCAAAGTCAGAGTGTAGAAAAACTTTTGATTGGCAGAGCAAATCTTCCACCGTTTACAGGAAGGTGGGAGGTTAGGCCAACACGAGATTTCCTCTTTAAGCAGTGAAATGGTCGTCCTCCATCTGACAGCCCATCTGCAGCAGGTTGAACACCTATCACATGTTACTGTCAGACCTACTGGAGGACACCGTGCTTTTTCTGGGACTTGGTTTGAGAATACAAGCGAGCAGAAAGAGAGTGACTCAGCAGGAGATAAATGCCAAATCAAAATGCTCAACATGAGTCAAAGCAGTTTCTTTTTACTGCTTTTCCACCAGAGGCTGCATACTAAATTTGTTGAATCTTGGAATAACATTTGCATGAAACATTAATGTGAATTAATGCAAGCTGAGCCAGAAAAGCACTGCTCTTAGAAATCACTCATTCTAACATTGCATGTTTTGCTCGTTTTGAATCGCTGTAATTCTGGCACAGAGTTAAAGAAAATAGAAAACATAAGTAGTGCTGTTGTTATTTGTAAAAGCAGCAATGTCTATCAAGTAAACAAAAAGAAAATATACAATAATTCATTAGCAAATTTCCCAAATTTTATTTTGTTTTCAAGCTGATTGGCATCCTCCCAACAGCACATGCTTCAATCAAATTACAGTTCAACATGTTTCCTGTTCAAGTTATTGTCAACTCCAGATATTTAATAAAAACAGAGTCTTCTCCTGGGGTTTTAAATTGAGACAAAAAGATAAAACAACATGACACAGCAATAACTCTGCAACACAGAGGGCGCTGTCAGCCGATATCGATCCTCCAGCTGCCCAGCAGAAATCCCAGTAACCCTCCAGAACTGAGCAGGTAGAAATCGCTAAAAAAACTCACTAAGTCACCGTGAGCAATGAGGCTTTGATGTTAACTTTTGGCTGAAACGGTATTAGTGCTCTGCAGCTCGATGCTGAAAGGGGGTCGTTTGTCAAAGTGCTGCCCACCAGGGAAAAGCGGTGACATGGACAGAACCGAGTCCATGTCATGTCCTCTAGTCTGGAGGAGCTTCACTGACATTAAAGGTACATAAAATGAGGAATCGGTATTGAAGTACTCCTCTTTCAGAAAGCTTCATATCATTCAACTAAATATCATACAAGAACATGAAGTAACTATATATGCTTTGAGAGGACAAGATAAAAAATGTAGTACTGAAAATTATGATGATTTGGGCTCGAAATGCCCATCTTTCAAGTTTTGGTTGATGCAAATCCTTTAATCATACAAGGAAAAACAGCTCAAACATTCCCGTTTCCTTTAAATCAAGCTATAAAGGTGGAGCCATATATCTACCTCAGCAAGCAGGGTGGAGGGAGATGAATTACTAGTTTGGAGAGCTGGATTTAGGAATTTGATGCCCTATCCTTACAGGTCATTTTTCTGCAATCTGTTATGTGCACATCAACTTCCACGTTTTGTTTTTCCGATCTTTCTAAAGTGTTTTCATTTCTAAAAATGTCTTCCTCTGCACAGCAAACATGACCCCAAATGTTGTTACTATGCCTTGGCTGTATGCGAATACACCAACTAGGCAATATCTTTTCCACAAGTTACTGTGATAAATAATAAAATTGTTGTTTTGAGACCATTTTCAAGTAATATAATGGCAATGGCATAACAATACAAGAACAGATTCTCAAAGAATAAAATTTTAATTCTTATGAACATTTAACACTGGAACTGGAAGACATTCAAAATATCAAAAATAAACAAATAAAACAACAAAAACAGTAAATAAAATCACACATCCAATCCATCCATCCATCCATCCATCCATCCATCCATTTGATTCCTTTAAAAATACCTTTAAACTCATTTAACTTTGCACTGGTTCTTGGTAGTTAATTAACAGGTGATTGAACATTTTTAACTACATTTTCCGATGCACCTTCTGCTCCTGAAAGAAATCCAGTTTTTACAGACCAACGCTACCAGTTCAACATTTAAGGAATCCGGACATTCCTACCAATCAGCCTGAACTATAAAAACTTAGGCTAAAGTAAACTAGGACACCTACAAAGTATCTATGATGATGATAGTTTTTGAAGAATACAAAAAAAATAATAATTTCAATGTGCAGGTTTGCAACAGAGGTTACATTCAGTGTGAAAGCAAACCGCACCAGCTTAAAACGTAAGAAATGTTTTAATTTCACTATTTAATTGAACCAAGTCTACAGGATTGTCAGTTAGGAAAAAATCCTGAAGCTACAAACTAACTTTTACATTTGATTCTGAAATAACATAATGACAATAAGATCTTACTGTAGAGTCTATGGCTCCAGATCAACATTAGAGATTGGTATTCGAAGATCTAAATGGGCAAATATTTCACAAAAGGGAGTGCAAGTAATATTTTCCTGCACACGTACTATTTGTAATCTTTGAAACACGCAGATACCCTTGTTTGCCTGTCGTAAGGCAGGAAACAAGGCCTCTTGCCACATTCAGGAATGTCCACGGAAGAGAAAGAAAGTCTGCACCATGCCACATATTTAGAAACACGTATTGTTTCCACAGTGTCTCTTCCTGCCACAACCATTCATTTGCAAACTATAGAAATAACAACACACACGTTTCAGAAACTCCATGACGCTTCTCGCTCTACATACATAACCTCTAGATGTAACCTCTTGTCTGGTGACAATGGCAGGAACAAAGGGCAGTGGAAGGATGTTTGTCAGAGGCATGAGGGGGTAGCATTGTACCTCATTTCCTTGAGGGGTGCAGCAGGGATGAGTGGACGAGAAGGGAAACATCCGTACTGAACGTCCAAGACCCGTGAAAATCTGGCCAGGCGATCACCACGTGGCCTGAGCGAAAAGAGCAAGAAGGATCGAGGGAAAGATGTTGCATTGTTCTCATCCTCCACCCATTCCATCCCCCACCTTTAGTGAGACGGATTAATGCCAAGAGCTGCTAGTACTGAGAGTGTCTGGCTTGTGTATGCTGACAGACACATCGAGTTAGGCCTTCTCCATTTTAATCAGGATAACAGACAAGGGTAGACAAAAACACAACAAGGACTGTGTGCCTGAGACTGGAGGATTTACTAGTGGATGAGTAGCTCAGTTACTCAGCTCCCCAAACAGACAGAGAGCCTAATCAGCCAATTACAAGAAGAACACACTGTATGTTTTGCAGCATGCCTAGGTTTGTGCTTGGGACTCTGTAAAGGAGGTTTGTTTTTAAAGTGACGGAGCCTTTAGTCTCTGATCCAGACGAGTGACCTCTGTGTCCTTCAGTGGATAAAGAGATGATGTTTGGTTTGGAGCTAGACGTGTAAAGGTTGATGGACAGGGGACCAGTGGCGGGCACAGCTGTAATGACTGGAGCCTCTCAGCGGCCATGGGACTGATGTTCAGCTGATGACAGAAGATATGACAGCATGGCGACCTGACGGGGCTGACATTTTAAAAGGGAGAGCCAACTGAGGCCTTGTCCTGTGGGAACTCAGTCAGAATAAGAGGTGACTGAGGGGTTGAGTTTGTGACATGTTATTTGGATTACCATCAGGCAGCAGACAGCAAAAAAAGTGGCAGAATCTGAACATTTTATAATCTACAATACCCTGCGCTGCACCAAGAACTACTGAAATAAATGACATGAAAATCTAGACATAAATGCAATGTCCTTACAAAAATGTAAACAAAATGAAGTAGCATCAGGTTTTAGCAGTTATAGGATTTCTCTTTTGTCGTTGGCAGTCATTTCTCCTTCTAGCATTATACTCACATGTTTGTTTTTGTTGTATTTACCCAGAGTGCCCTGCAACATAGTCTGCTTCCTGCTTTTGGAGCGGTCTCCAGTCTGCTTGGCACCACGTATTCATTTGGACCACACCAGAGTTCTGTTCAACCGAACCCAGACTTAGGTTCGCAGATCTTAGAGAACAAAAATAATAATTTTCAAACAAAAATGGGTGTCTAATTGCTGCCCTGCACTCGGCATCCAGCTAAACGGCTGTGAAAAATGAAGCAAAGCAATTCAGAGGAATCTGCACTCTGCTGATAACTCCGCCTTTCACAACTCTGAGAGCCCAGAAGCCCACGTGCAACAACAGAGCTCATTGTGTAAGCTTCTCAGTGAATTGTTCTTATAGGTGTTGGGCAACAATGTACATATACCCTGTAAGCTGCTTTTACCCAGATTACTCTCTAGCATCCATCAAACATCTCGTGTACATGCCTGGTGGAGAAATAATGAAACAATCACTGCAAACCCCTCGGCGAACTAATTATTGGCATCGGCGTCAGAGAAAGGGGCGCCTGTGTGTTGACAGTTTACCAGGAGGAAAAAAACGCCCCAGCGACAGAAGTTTAATTACCAGAGGATGAGGAGCTTTGTTTCATCTCTAAAGATGTGTAGAAGAACAAGTCATAGTCAGCGTGGATCGAATCAGATGACGACACGTTATACAGAGTCAACAGTCAGAGTTTAATTCCCATTTTTGTACTTCCAGTTGTGTTTATATTGCTTCTAAAAACAGATGTCTGATGATTTTTCTTTTTCAGTTAATGTTTCTTGTTGTTATCAAACCCCTCTGCCCGCAATTGTAATGCCTCAAATTACCTAGCAACCGCAGCGAAGCCCAGACGTCACCTAGCAACCCAAGCTGAGCTACAGCACCTTTGTTGAGCTGGTTTTATTGGCTGCTGGAAAAGACAAGTGTTTTGTTGTCGACTTACCAACCAGAAACCACTTGTTGCATTCTTACTGGTTGTGCAGGAGGCTCCACTTCTGCTTCTCAAAGATGTACGGTTGTATAATTGTGAGTTGGAGGTGTGGCCAGCAGTAGCTTATTTGGATTTAAAGAGACAAGCAGCTCATTCTGAAAAAAAGAGTTCAAAATAACTGGAACTGACCAAACTAAAATCTCATTATCCAAGAATGATTTGTGCAAAAAATGTCATGAACATGTTTTGTAGAGCCAATAGGCCAATCCTAACCTGTTGAAGGAAGCATTGTGTGGACAAACAGCTTCAGAATATTGATTGCTTCATTTCATTACAGAAGGACATGGGAGTGCCAGGCTGACAGTGTATCACCATCATGCTGAACTGAGTCCTGGGCACAGCGACAGTGAAACAGGGGCTGACCTATCCCACACCATACAAAGTGAATGTCAGTGACATTCCTGTAGCCTGTTAACAGCTCCCCCTGTTAAATGTCAGCCGCTTGGCTGAGAGATGGAGAGGAGGCCTAGCTGAGAGAGAATTAGCAGGTGTCTGTACCTCCATCACCAACAGTGAACAACACGGCGGGACGAGGAGCAAATTACTGGCAAAAGAGTCAAGAACGGAGCGAGTTCCCCACAGGAGAGCGCAGAGAGCTGATGGCAGAGGACTGTACCACAAAAAAGAAAGCTGTGCATGCAGCCATGCAGTGAAAATGTAAGAATTGATTTTCAGTGAGCAGATGTGATTGAAACAAGCCTTTAACCAAATTACCAACAAAAACAGCTCAAGCTCAGTCTGATTTGACTGAGAGGTACTTGTGAAGTCTTGCCACAAATTGGCACTTAGATTCAGGTTTGGACTTTGACTGAGCCGTTCTGACATGAATATAATTCTTCTGCTGGAAGCTGAAGAATATGTGATAATCTGCAAAATCAGTTTATAAATTTCAATTTAATTAAAAACACACTGTATTTATCCCAAAGAGAAATTAAATGTTGCTGTAACTCATACCATCCAAGTATCTTCAAAGTGGATGGTGATGCTGTGTTCACTAAAGATTTCTGGTAGCAGTCAGTCTCGCAATGAACCTCTGACTGAAGACTGTTGCTATATGACAGTTTCACGAATATCATGACATGCTAACAGCTAAATATGTTGGCAGCAGGGATTATATTCCATGAATATAAGTCCTGGATGACAACATAAGTTGTTAGCAAGCTCTGCTAATCCACCTTATTAGCATTTGCTGCTCCTCTTTAACGCTCTGTCTGACTGTATGGTTAGAACATTATATTTATGATATATTGTGCAACCCTGGCTCAAATAATGTTCTTCTCAAACCCCACAGTATGATGCTGCCACCACTATGTTTAACAGTGAGGATGAGGTGTTCAAGGTAACAGTTTGCACAAAACCCAAAAAGTTAAATTTTGTCCTCATTGGTCTTTTATGAGAGCAAATTTTTCCACACGTTTGCTGTGTCTCTTCCACTCTTCCATAAGGGAAATGTAGACTTTGCCATGTCAGCTAACTGAATTGTGGATCAACGCAGTCATAATATGTATCATCATATTATAAAACATTAGAGAGCAGGAGTTTGTTTCTAGAGCCTTTAGTTTGTCCAATCAGATTACATTGCTCTGCCGTTGTTCCTTTTATAAGCCAATTGTGTGCTTAGAAAAGAAAAATCCATCCTACACGATAGTGGCACTGTCTCCATGGTGACGTGGTTGCCAAATCACCATCCCTGACACCACAAACACATTTACAACACACAAAAGAGCCAAAATCTCACCATGTCATTACAGTTTTTGTGCGTCTAAATAAATTTAGGAGTGCATCTGTCTCGGATTAGCCCCCGAGGCGCAAATCTGCTAGACTGTGATGCAAATCAGAGGAGGAGAAGGGAATAATTAATGCTCTTTAATCAGGAGGTGAATTATGCTGATAGTTTCACATTCGAGGGATTCTCCCAGAGGTGCTTGACGGCTTGATTGTGGAAAAATGTCAAATGCCAAGACACATTAGGCAAAGAAGAGATCAGAAATATAGTCTCTGTTCTGGTTCTAGCAGCAGCTGTCATACAGAGGAACGGTTCAGCCGAAACTGGAGGTTTCTTTTGGCAAATCATGAGTGACAAAGCTATTCATGCAAAGGAAGCCATGACAGTTCAGCTTAAAACGACAGCATATATACCACATCGTGAAAATGTGTTTGCTCTCCTGGCAGGATACTTCTGTCTTCCGCTTAAATGTTTCCATTTCATATTAATCTCAGTAAACACGAAATGCAGATTTCAAGAAATAACTTAATTTATCGAGGGGTAAATCCAAACCAACCAGACCTCGTGCGAAAAAGTTATTGGGCGTCCTAACCAAATCCCAAGCCACAATATTTAGTTTAATAAATGTTTTTGGATGTTTGAAGCCTATAATTCTTAAAAAAAATGGAAGAAGTAAAGCTTTCACTACTCTGCAAAGTTTCCATTTCTTCTCTCAACACTCAGAGCCTTTTTGGTATTTAGGATGTAGTTTGCTGAATGGACCAGACGCCTCTCCAGTAAATCACGTCCTAGCTGATGTGATTTCACCAACACTTTACCTGAAAGCCCATCAGCTGTGGCGGTCTCATCAATCATACTCTCCAGCAGCCATGAAATAAGCTGTGTGACATGGGGCATAACACAGACTGAAAGTGGTGGGTATAAACTCTCAAAAGCTCCACATGCTGTTTCTTGCTCAATGTAAGTTAGATTTAGTGAGACTCACAGTATCATAAGGTGGTCTTGCATGTGTGGAAAGGAAATACAGCAATTTGTAAATAGGAGTGGTAAAATGAAGATGACCAAGCTTCTAAGATCAGATAGGGAAGCTGCTGCCTCTTGTCTCATCAGTTCACAGCAACAATTAGCTGCTGACAGTGAGATGAGAACTCAATAACGAGATCCATCATGGCGGAAGGGGAGAGACTGCGAATTCCTCAACAGATGATGCTACTTAGATTTGGGGCCCCAATTAGAAAAGTTTTGTTTGATACTGACTATGTGCCAAATTCCTATACATTTCTATATAATAGAATATAATACATGCATGGATGGATGAATACATGGATGGATGGATGGATAGATGGACAGATAAAGGAGTCAAATCAATTGATGGATGGACAAATGGATGTTTGGTTGGTTGGATGGATGGATGATTGGATGGATGGATGGATGGATGGATGGATTGATGAAGAAGTCAAATTAATTGATAGATGAACAAATGGATAGTTGGATGGATGGAAACTTAAACAATGAAACAGGAATTAGATCTAATTAAAATGAAATCTCTCTGTCTGTAAAACATTTGGTGTTTTTTTCTTTAGTACACTTTCAATTTCTATATTAATCCAGAAACGAACAGTTAGCACCTAAATGAGAGACAAGTAAAAACCGAAAGGATCTTTCTGGGGAGTTTTTACTCCAGCAGGCATTCATTTTTGAGGAACATTTTTCCTCAAAAACTCCAGCTTCTTATTTCCACAGCTGCTGTTTTCCAAGGAAATGGGTGATGATTTGCTTCCCGGTTAGTCGGGGTCACAGCTTGACATCCATCCAAGGCTCTGAATAATCCTCACAGGTGTTCCCCACCATCACTGTGCATACACCTGTTTGTTTTGTCATTCCCTGAGTCAACAACACCCTCTCTACCTTTCCTACCACCATAATCCCATTGGACCCAGTCATTTACACAAAATGGTAAAGAAATACGCTAGTGGATCCAAAACAAAAATATTTCTTGCAGTTAATTTTTTATACAACACACCCGATAACACCCACTTTGATTTTCCTCCTGCGTCTCTATGGAATATTTCTCTCTCTGATAGGAAAGCCAGATTAAAGGCTTCTCTGATCTTAAAGACACAAACAAATTCTCTTCAAACAGAATGCAGTAGGAAGGAAACTGATGCAAGATGCTAATTCACAGACTGGAGCGATAAAGACCAAAGACTCCTGGCTTCCTCCTATAAGAGATTTGATTCAATCTTTGCAGAACTGCAAGTATTTTTAAAGTGCAGCAGCTGAAGAAAAACTGGGCACTTCAGGGATCCGTCACTGCGCTCACGTATACAAAGCTCAGTGGTTTAGGACGATTTCCTCCTGTGCCTTTAAATGAGAAGTCTAAGTGTCTGCCGCGTAAGAAGGTCAGTTCACCTTAAAATGGGAACGTGAACGTCTGTGCAAAATGTCAGAGTAATCCATCCCTGATCTGTCAAGATATTTCACTCAACAACCTCACATCTCATAAGCTTCAGAAAAGTCAGGCGGCTCTGGGCTGATAAAACATAACATGTCAGATTCAAAATAACAACTAAATGTTGCATTTTTTTATTGTAATTAAATGCTTGTCCACAGAATGTGATGAAATGTTTAAAAATATTGCAAAGCAAAGGAGAAAGTTCTGAAAATAAGCCAACAAATTTCTTGGCACCCATGAGGGAAATGTACATTGAAATTTGATTGCATTTGCTGAAGTTTTCCAACAATAATCTATAGAGATTCTTTTCCTGTCTCTTATATCCTCCTTAATTGGTCACGTTTTGGGCCATTAATCTGTTGAAAGACCCAGTGGTTACCCATTGGACTCTCTCTTTAAAGCCTGCTGGTATTTCTCAGATGCTAACAAGAATCTAAACACCTTGCAGAAAAAAAAGTCTCACAGCACCATAGATCCGCTAATATGGTTTCCTTTTTTGTTTCACACTGGACCAATGTTGGAGGTCTTAATTTTCATCTCTCCACAGCATATCGTTCAAGTTATAGTTCCAGTAGTGTTTAGCAAACTCTGCATTTATGTTTGTGATGGTAGGACAGACAATGCTTTTACTTTTTATCTTGTAGTTTTTGCCTTACTTAAATGACATCTTTGCTGGTTTTTCCCATTTTATAGAGTAGCTTACAGAAAGAAACCCTTTTTGTGCTGTTTTATTATTAACCCAGTCAAGAAGAAAGTCAGTTTAAAACATTAGACAGTAAATCTATTATTCCAGTCACTGATTAAATGTGCTCAAATTAAAAGGTTGGATTCTTTTATTTTTACTTGAAGATGTCAATAAACAAAGAGGATGCTGGTTTTTTAAACATTACACAACTTAGGTAATAATTATTGGTAGGTCATAAGAAGGACTTTAATACCGTTCTCTTTTGAATTGGTTATTTTCATTTTATTTATGTTCGTCATTGTATGTTAGGACATAAATAAGCTCCGTTTCTCGTGTTGCAAATGTAACTTTCCAGGCTAAGTCCTTGTTTTAATTCATGCATCATTTTCACAATAAATGCTTCATCCATTTATGTGCAACATTTTTTGATCATAATCAATTATGCTGTTGAATTTTACAATAAAGAGCTATTTAGATTTCACTATGTTAAAACCATACACACAATATTAGGTCTTAACACAATTAGAAGATGTTTCAATACGTTTTTGAGAATAAAAACGTCTTTGGAGCAAAAGGTAAAACTTTCTAAGAATCATAAATGTCCACCTTAGTTCTTTGTATTTTAAGTGAATATAGAACATTTTGTTCTATTTGTTCAAGCACCAAATCTTTATAAACACACGGAAGAGTAGTTGATGTTCCAGATTTATTCCAGGTTAAAGCTACAAACACGTGAAGAAGATGCTCCTCAACCAGCTGTCTGATTGCTCAGCTTCCTGAAAGTCTCCATAGCAACACTGGAAAACATCTCTCGTTATGCAACATATTTAAACCAACTCTCCGCCAGTCGTTTTCTGGATCCCTTTGGTTCCCGAAGGTGACCATCAGTGGGTGGAGGTGCAGATCGGAGTGGCATGGCTGCAGCTGAGGAATGTCAGGAATCCCCCCCGCTTGTAAACAGCTCATGCTCCGATGGTTTCCCGCACGTCTCATCTCCCTGTGCCCATCGCCTGCTCCAGTCACCATAACGGTCAGTTCCAACTCCCACTTTTCTTCCTGTTGCCACTGCTCTGCGTGGGCAGGTGTGTTTGCTGGTGTTTATCAGGCCTTTTGTTCACCCCAGAGATCACATGGTCTGTGTTTCATCGCGATTATGAAACTGCTGCCTACAGAATAACGACTAAGAGAACCAACACCTTGAGGGAGAAAAGGTCTAGGGGTTCTGCTCAACAAAATCAAAAGCTGATTTATTTATTTATTTTTTTACCATTGTTGAGTTAAGTAGCTTTTCCCAGCTATTCAACTTGGAATCCCCCCTGTAGTTATAACCTATGACTCCCTTTAAATAGAAGTAATTTCCAAAGCAGGTAATAAAGCGTGGCATTTAGAAAATAATTCTGGTTCAGACCGTTTTCTGCTTAGTGAAGGAAAGCACAAAGTCCAACCTGAGCACAGGCTGTATACCACTGAGGCCCCATGGGGGGCCACATTCCACCTCACTGTGTACCACTTTGCACTAGTCATGAGGGATGCCGACTTAAAATTATAATTCCTGCTTTCTAAGTCCCCGGTCGGCCCTTTTCCCATCAGCTCGGACATTCAGCCACAGGAGTCACAAGCCAGAGTTTCCCTTTTCCTGCGAATTCCTCCGATAAGCTCGCCTCACAAAGGCCCGCCACTGCTGGATGGGACAGCCAATATTTTCCGGGTGTTTTTCCATTGTTAATGCAGACCTTGTCCTGACACTGGTGATAAGAGAGCAGCTGCTGAGATTGTTCAGCGGCTGTCCTGTGAAAAATTCCTCCCAAAGCTGACAGCATATGTCAGGCTGAATGGGGCGGTGTCAAAGTGACTGAAATTATCATTTTTGATAAACTCAGTGATTCTCATTTACTAAGACTGGATTTGTTGCATTTTTGTTAACTCAAAATTAAATCAACTAAAGGTTTCACAAAGTTAATGAGATATTCTTGGATTTTTACAAAGCATAAACAGTTCTCCAGGCTTTTTTAGGAGTCTTTCTTTGGATTTTTCAGGCAAGAAAGCTTTTTATAATTCAAATTTATAAAAAGGTCATATTTGAATAAAATAATGGTGGTTCATTGATCTTTGGACATCACCAGGCTGTTTTTTTTTTTTTGATGGATCTACATGTAAAACTTCTGACAATACTGTTTATATCTAGTCAATTTTCCAAAGTTTAACTGCTTAAAACTAATGTCTTTGCCTGCACACATAAATTTTCAGTTGGCAGTAACTGACAATTTAGACAAGCTAGGTGGTTATATTTTGAATTAAAGGTTAATGCAGTGTAAATTACAGATGAGTTGTGGGTTTTCAAAGTAAAAGCTCATGGCAGATACTGCAACATTTAAAAAGTAATTTGGGTTTGACAGTAATAACAGTCAGGGGTTCCTTTCAAGTTGGGTAAAGACATGCCCAATACAGAAAATGTTTAAAGACATGCTTTACCCAACTTGATATAAACTAACAACACAAAATGGTTCTCCATATTCATGCACCAACTGTATATGTCCTATTTGGCACCTGATATGGGTCTAATCCATAAATTTAATGTCACATTTTCTTTAAAAAACATTTGTTGCTCATCTTCCAAGATAAACAGTAAGATATGTTTTTACATCCTTTCTCTTTATTTTATGAGTGGCAGCCATGTTAGATTTTGGGTTGGTCAGAAATTGTACTTCAAGATGCCCTCCAATAAAGATTTCAGCTTAAAACTTCCAACTTCAAAGAACATGGAAACACTTATGAAAATGTTTATAATCTGTTGTCTGATTTGGATTGCCTTGATACCATTCAAGTTGATAATTATCATAATGAATGTGTTGTTCAGGTGTTTTCCATACTGGTGAAATTGAGGACATTTTATGTTTCTTCCTGTCTCAATTAAAAGATCTAAATGTCTGAAGAAAGCAGCAACAACTGAGGATGAACAAGTTCACACAAGTCATCTCCATTTTTCCCTTTGCCTTCATTCGATCAAAAATGGGGCATCATTAATAGCCTATAGGTCCCTCGGGATAAACCCAACCGGTCACTAAGCATTGTACACACAGCATAAATGTCCTCATTAGCCTTAAGTGCTTTGCTCATGTGTTCGCTAATACCCCATTCATGTTGTCCCAGCATGTCAGCTTGCTCCGAGGGAGCTGTCAGCTACAGATGTCCCCTCTTGCTCCATCCCCCCACTCATGGCCCACATGGCTCTGGAGAATTGTCCCCCTCCAAACAGAACAAAGGATTTTGGGGGGTTTATGTGGACAGCATGCGACCAAACATTCCTGACACAATGGGAAGGGCTGGCTGGCAGGAGCAGTAAGTGGACACTTTAAACCTGGGCTCTTTGTGAACCAACTATTCCAAGAAGTACAAAGCTTAGGGTTCTGCCCTGAAATGGGAGGGCTGGTATTATAGTTGAACATTTTTAGGAGAGTTGTCTCCTTTGTTTGCCTTGTTCTTTCCAGGTCATTAAAGCAATTAAGAATTTGGAAGATCTTTGAGGCAGATGTGTGCAAGTTGTACGACTTAAGAAAGTTTATCAGTGGAGGAAAAGTAAACCAATCATTGCATCTTCACAAACCATCACTCAATGCATGGTATTCCCAATAATTCTTGTTGCAGAACAAGAGTTACAAACCAGAGAAGACGAATGATGAAAACACAAGACCCTGTGCAATATTACTGGAAATCTCCAGGAATCTTCACATACCTCGCCAACAACATCTCAGCATCTTATTCTGGACTGTTCTCTACTTTATTCCACCAATTTCCAGATCATCCAGTACAATCAGCTAAATGATTACATTGGCTTTCCTGCAGTATTCACAATGACTTCATGTTCAAAATCCTATACACCTTTACAGGAGATCACGATTGCTTGGAATATCCATGTGAGATGCTCTGAATATTAAAGAAGCAATGAGTCAATAAGGTGCAGAGAACAGGGTGAGGAAGTGGGATAAAGTGGAGGTTCTTACCTATGACACAAGGTGCTCTGAAACGTCGGGTACTTGGCGTATCCGAGAAAAACGCATCCGACAAGCCGCGCTGCCGGACTTCACACCACCCAGGCGCACATGTTGCCCGTCCCCGTCGTTAATAAACGCAGAAAAGAAGAAGCCAGCAGAGCCGCGGACCGAGTCTCCGTGCGGGTATCCCGGCCGGCTGGTGTTTGTAACGCGCCGGACTCTAGATGCGCAGGGCGCCTCCCCTCGCCGGACTCCCGAACATGTGAGCCCACCTTTCCTCTCTCCGTGCTGACGCCATAAATAGACCCGGACGTGAAGCAGCAGCCCTCCTTCCTCTCCACAGCCGCCACCGGTGATGAAGCAGCGGTCCGCGGTGGCTCGGTGCGCAGGACGCCGGTGCCACCCATCCACCGCCAGGAGGATTTCTCGGGGAGTGAGGACGGGCAGAGAATTTTAATGAGGACTGCTGCAGTTTCCTCCCTGATCGGAGGATCGTGGTAAAAACTCACCCGCTAGCCCAAAGGCTTTAAGGTTTTAAGGTAGTTGTCTCTCACAAGAGGATGAAGTGATGCAATGATGAAGAGTCAGGAAGACTCAACTCCTGGACTCCTGCCAGCCAGCAGAGGGTGGCATAAAAGCACCTCTATGGGGCACCTGTTGATAATTAGATAACACAGCCTTCCCTACCAAGCAGAGTGGGCCAATAAAACATACTTTTCATTTAGTATTAAACTGCTGAATCAGTTAGTCTCAATTTCTTCATATGTTGCCCTTAACACGTCATTGTTTTTTAATGGTTCTTGATTTAAAGCTCTCCATGTTTTCTTTGGACGTTTACTGCTTTTTAAGATTTATTTTCAGAAGACATTGACATGTTTTTTTATTTTTAAGCGATTTAACTCCTACCTATGTTTTATTCTGAGTAAATATCCCTAAACGCTAATGACAAACCAGTGTTATGTCAGCACAAAACAGACCAGCTAAGGTGTGCAAATAGGATTTTACCCAGTCTTGTTCTTAAAATGAATTTTGGTATGAGTAAATTGGCACTAAAAGAACCCCATAATGACACTTCACGGACGAGATGGGTGTCAAATTGAGCCATAGGCTATGGATTTTTTCCAAGGTTAAACAGGTCACAAATAGATTTTGGTCAGGTTAAATTTGAACTAAATGAGTCTCAAACAGATTTTCTCAGACTTCATGGTGACTAATTCTTTGGTTTTCCACACTAAATCGATATTATATGTGGGTCGCTGCCAATGGGCCCCATTTATGGGACCCACCTGGATTGACTAAATACAAGTCAAATTTACAAATTTAGACTCCCTACATAAATCTTATCTGAAATTGGCATGATATGATGCAATCCATTCATGACCCTCATGGGTCCCATATTTTACCTGCTTTGGGTGTGTAAAGCATCAAACAGAATTATAATCAGGCTGTATGGGTACTAAATAGGCTTCTTTTAAGGGACCAACTATTATGTTACAATGGATATTCGCAAAACCAACTGGGCTCCTAATGTAAGTCCTGAGTTGTTTCTCAATTGGGAAATAAGAAAACCAGTTTATGCAAGTCTGAGAGCACATATAGGTCCCACTTTACAAAAATGACCAGGTAATAAAAACAGAACACAATTGCTGTAACTTTAAATTTTATTGAAACAAAACAGTCAGGTCACTTACTGTACATGGGCCCCATATGGACTTTTCTCAGACTGGATTGGTGCTTATGTAGATATCAATGTACAAAATCTAGGTCCCATATGAGTCCCACCTTTACCATCAACAACACCAGTTGGGCCCCCATGCAGATCTTAAATGGAATCAGTTCAAATTGCACATCTTAGACGCAATAAAAGATCTTAGCAATCATGTGTACTTGGGAACCACATGGATTTTGTTCTGACTTGATGTTCCTGGGCTCATAATTGACTTTTTGACATGCTGGGATTTAGTAAATACAGCTTCTATGTGCAAAAACAGTTTGTTTCCCTCTCTAGGTGTTAGTTGGGTCTCAAATGGAAATGAAAATAATTTACATTGCGTATAACTCTCATTATCCGGATTTATCCTGAATCAAACCTATACAGACTATTACAAGAGGGCCACTATGTAACACTTTACAATTAAAAAAAAACTCAAACAAGTGGCTTGACAGAAAATAACAGCTTCCTGAATGGGGCCCAGATAGATTTTACAAACTAGACTCAGACCAAGTTAGTATGATATAGGCTTTGGGTAGGTTTTGAATTGGTTTAGTAACAAAAAAAAAAGTAGAATCCAAAGGTTTTTCACTTTTCATTTAGAGTTGCACTATAGAGGAACAATATGTTACGCTTTAGATAATCTTAGTTTAGGCATATTTATCTTCCCATATAAAACCCATATGGAGGGTGGGTGTAAATATGGACATGAAACAGGTGAACAACCATTCCTAAATGGTTGTTCATTTTACTACAACTGGTCAGACACAAAGACAATCTGATCAACAGAAAATGGTCCAACAGTGAACCTCAAAGACAAATTTGACTAAATATAGGATGCTGTATCTCAGATACAAAGACTGGGCAGAACATGAGCTGGAAGCAGAAATCTGTAAATGCCTCTCAGGGAATCCTTGCCAGATTTAAAACCCTGACTGAGCTCTGACGTCTGAGTTATTGCAGCTCTTTGTCTTGTAATCACCATTCTCCTCTAACAGATCAACCCTGCGTCTGCAGGGCAGCCGGTTGATCCATTAGGAGGTTAAACCACTTATCTGTCCATATGGCAGGGAACAGGAACGACAAACCTCAGCTGGCAATCTGGCATGAAGCAGCACATAGTTGAACCATGGATATACATCAGCAGGAGAAATAAAACTGTGTTTACTGCCTGGAAATACATGGACAACATAAGTATGATTTCATCATGGAAACCAGTTGAGTTTTAAAAGAGTTACAAATATTAAAAATAACTAAACATCATCTTATATTCATGTCTTAATATAAATAAAAAAAAGTTCAACATTAAATTAACTTTTAATTCTGAGTACTCTGCAGCTATAATGCAGAAGTATTAAATCACAAGTCTTAAAATTGGATTTAACTCATAGTTTATACCCTTGCCTTTCTGATTCAATGCAATCCCTGCACTGCCTTCTACAGGCCGCAGTGTTTTACTCCACCCAATTACAAACCATGACTCAACATTTTCTGCACACCATATTTCAGTCATCCATCACTGCCGACTCAGCGTGAGCAGCAGCAACTGCAGTGGTTGGAACAGAGGCAGCAGGAATGACAATACAGATGCTATATTTATTTTATTCCATTTTTATAAATCATAAAAAAAAAAAAAAAATCTTATTTACAGTTATTTTCACTCAAATGAAAATGTTGCAGGAATGTTTTTGTGCAAAGGTTTCAGTTCAGACGGCTCTTTTTCAGCTTGGAGGGGTCGGCTGCTGCTTTACGCTTACGGGACGGTGTGCATGGATCTTCCTCAGGCGGAGCTGCAGTCAGACAGTACAACTCGACGGGCGGCGTCGGCTCCTGAGATCAGAAAATAGAAGAAATATCAATAAAAACACCTAGAGAGCCAACAGATTTAAGACATTTAAAATTCATTTTATAAGCAAATAAAGCACGTTTACAGTCAGTCACCTGCATGAGGTAATCTGCAATGTACTCCGGTTTCAAGCATGTCACTCCTTGTGCTGTGGCCTCAGCTACGTCCACTCTGAAGTCTCCGGGTTTGAGACGACTGAAGTCTGCGAACAGATGCGAGGCCTCTCTGTAGAGTGACGGGGAGGGGCTGGGCAGCACCTGAAGGGAAAACATGAAAAAACACGACCTGACGGTGATAACTCAAACACATTTCAAGAAATGTTACATTTATATGTAAAAAAAAAAAAAAAAGAAAGAAAGAAATTAAACAGTTCTTTTTGACGATGCTGTATTTTCTAACTTGGTAATGCATTAGTTGTCAGTTTATTTTTTCATTCTGGCTTGTATATTTTTCCAGGCTTCTTACACATGTTTCATGACTAAATACTATTTATGTCAAGGCTCATATTAGCAACTTTCCATTTGGACTCATTCTGAGCTTTATGAAACATTTTCTCCATAAATGTATGGAAGATATTTCTACAGAGGTTGATCAGTATGAGGGATTGCTGAAAACCTAAGAAGCAGCTGGATTTTCTAAGGTTGAAAACCAATTAGCATGAAAACCTGCATTGTTTTTATAGCTGTTATTGAACTAGAATCCACACCACATAGCAGACTTTGAATGTGGAATAAGTTTACTGTATATAATAAATTGGATCTGCTTGTCTTCTAAAGTGCCTGGAGACAAATTGTGGTGCATAAATGTAGGTTTTGGCAGCTCCTGTAACGTGTGGCTTGTAAAATAAAAGCAGGGAGAAACCTTCGCTCCACCAGACTGCAATAACCGCCTGAAACCCGACTCTCTGCTCTGGTCGATGTTCAGCATCACGGTCCAGCCACTGAAAGCTCCCTGGAAAATGGGAAACATCCTTAGTCAAGCTAAGACAACTTAAAACAGTTTTAGACACTTATCTTTTAAAAACCTATGTGAGTGACAGTGATAATTAGCCTTGAAATGGATCTGGTACGTACGTCATGTTCAGAGCTTCCCTGCAAAGCTTTTCTCCAGCGCATTGCGGCCAAGGCCAGTCTCTTCTGCTGAGAGGTGATGGAGGGCAGAGCCTCCAAGATGGAGCAGCTGCCCCATTCATAATCATCCTCCTGCATCACAGGAAGAGACGAAAGGAGAGAAAAATCCCAAATAATCAACGTATTCGAATGAAGAAATGATTGTAGAGATGAAGAGCTAGCATCTTAACCAGCTGATGTTATAACAAATCCAGCTGAATCCAGATGTTAATATTATATTTTCAGATTGAAGCTACATTATTCTGCCTCTGGAATGATGAAACACAATGGAGTTGTCTTCAGGTTCCCACCTGAATGAAGTGTCCCACGGAGCGACACGCCTCCAGGTACGAGCGATGCAGGATCCACTTGCCGGCTGCCATGGCGGCCAGATACTTCTCGTTTCGCAGTGGACTCCCTACAATGATGTGGGAGCAGCTGGGGTCAAAAGACTGCTTGTCCAGGATGATGCCCCCTACAGGACAAAGAGACAGATGGCCTCAGTAAACTACACCTGGTAGATATTTAAAAAAAGAGAATGGAGATCCAACTTAAAAGAAAAAGATTAATTTATTATATGCAATTAAATTACGTTCAGCTATTTGTTTTTCAGTGTGAGACTTCTGACTGATTATGGGTTGGTTCTCATCACTTCAGACTGTTGATGTTTTTTTTTAATATACTGTATATATAAAATACAGACGTATTTTGACATTTGATCCCCAGAAAAGCTGAGCGACTCACCGAGTTCCTCTATCAGATGACTGTAATCAATTCGCTCCTGAGGGCTGAGCGACGACAGCTGAAATCTGGGCGGCTGATTTTCTTCCTCTTTCTCTTCCTGACAGAAACGAAAGAAATTTACAGCTGCAGCGGCGTGCTGGAAATAACCAGGGAGGTTCCAAGAAGCACTTACCTGTGGCTCTGGTGCTACTAGCGGTTTGGCGAGAGGGAAGGCGATGCTGGGAGCTTGAGGAGTGAGGATGTCCTCTTCTGGATCCTCTGATGAAGGCGCCACGACCTTCTGACCCATTTGCTGGTTTATAACGTCACAAGCAGCTGTGAGGAAATTGAAGGATAACTTTTAAAGTAAATGTAGGCATTAAATTGTATCTTCATTTTACCTTTGATTCTCAACACTTCCATGTTATTATGCGGATCCTCTTACCCATCTCTACCAGCTCAGAGTCCGTCATTGAGTCCTTGAAGCGCGGTCCATTTTCTGCTGTGGGAGGCGGTGCTGCCGCCAGGGGCTCTGAGTGTTGTGATGGACTCCCAGGCCACTGGAAGTTATCAGCCAGCTTCGCTCTCTCCTCCCTGGCTGTAGGATCGTCCCAAACTATCTGCTCACTCTGAGACGGCTCAGTGTTTATGTCCGTTACCGCTTCTCTGGGGACCCTGGAAACGCATCAGTGAGAAACAATTAAAGGTTTCTCATCATATATTTTTGATGGTTCTATTTGGGGTTCCCCAAGGCTCTATTCTGGGCCCTGTTCTATTCCTACTTTACTGCGACTAGTAATGAAGAATATAAGGGTTTCATATCAGTTGATATTGATAATTATCAATTCCTTTCTTGTTTAAAATATCTGAAAGACTGCCAAACTGGTGATGGGACCTTTCTTGTTTTATCCAGTTTTCTCTAAAGATTTTGTTCTCATTTCCTTCTTTCACTTTTTATTTTTAAGCAGTTATGAGGCACAGTGGTGAAACCTTAAACTGCTGCTGCACAAGTTATTCATAGGCTGTTGCTAGGTAACCAAAGCGTGAGTGAGTTGCTAGGTAACCAAAGCAAGTAAGGTGATGCCACAAACCTAGCTTAGCTAGCTAGAAGCTGCATTGCTTTTTTGCTTCAGTTAAACACTCCCACAATCCCGTGCTGCATCACTATCACGATCATATGACTATTTTTTGTACCTCAGAGCTTCCAGAGTACGTCTGCTCCCACTGCGTCCGGCCCGGCTGCCTTCAGGCGGGTTTGGACCCGAGTCGGTGCAGCCTGATCCCATCCTGGCAAGTCTGACAGAAGCCCGCCTGCCTGTTGTCATTTTGGTGGCCGACATGATCTCCTGAAGCTGTCTTTGCAGGTTCTCTCTCATTTCCAGAGTATCTACAATATTGAACACACTTCAATCACCAAGTTCTCAAGTCGTTAGTGGAATCAGCTCCTCAACAACTCCTCACCTCTTTTCTCTGTGGTATCGTTCACCTCGTCTTGATCAACACATCCATTACTTACAGGATGCACAACTGCGCTTTTCTCTGCAGCAACAACTGCAGACTGAAAAATAAATATATATTTGAATCACATTATTAATGAGATAGACACAAAAACACTAACATGGATGTTTAGATGAAGATTTCTTCACATATTCAGACCAACCTTGTTGTGTTTTGATTCAGTCGCGTCTTTGCGTTGTGTCCGTGTTAAAGGCGGAGATCTCTGGGAGCTGCTGGGAACCTGGCTGAGGTTCAGACTCATCTTTGGATTATAAGTGAAAGGATACAGAGACTCTGAGACGTGCTTCTGCTCCTCAGCACACTGCACAACAAGAATCGCATAAAACAGTCATGAAGAGACAAAGCAAGCACTTAAAAACTGTTTTTCTAACAGATTACTTCCTTTATGTAAGATATGGTAAAAATATAACATGGCAAGAAGACTGTAGAGGAACATAATTAAATAAACTATGAATAAATAAATAAAGTGATTACTGTGTGTCAGTAAAACAATTAGAAATAAGAATAAAATAAATTTAGGAAGAATAAAAATGATTCAACCTGCAATCAATAATAAAATACCCATTTAATAATTTTTCCATTTAATAAAGTTTTTCATAGTTTCACAATTCAGCACATTATGAATTTACAATGCTCTGGTCATTTTAATTGATCCAATTCAACTATAATCGGTTTGGAGCTTAACCAATTAGATGTCAGGATCTATTTCAAAAGCAACAGTTTAAGCAAGATTATTTTATTACGTTAGCTAGAGGGGGCAAATTTGTACCATTATCAAATCTGTGGTAAGGGGGGCAGACAAAATTATTCAAAAGACCACAAACAGCCCTGACAACTTTCAATTTTAAGTGTCACTTTTAAATATTGAATTCATATTAATTATAATTTTAGATTTTTTAAAAATAAATACATCTTGAATGTAGTTGTATACTTTTTTTAAACATAAACTTGCATAAATAATAATGTTTCATCATTAGTTTTTTTCCCCCACATGTCGTGGCTTTAAATGTTGCATTGAATAAAAACAGCTCTAGATCCGCTAGAACAGGGGTCCCCAAACTTTCTCCTGTGAGGGCCACATAACTTGTCCCTTCTCTGATGGGGGGCCGGGGTCAGTTTGTAACAGAAAAAGTTTGACGATTGTAAGAGTGCTAAACATAAAAATGTATTGTTTTTCAGAAAGCACAATCAAATAACCTTTTCTGGATTCTTCAGAGAACAAAAGTCAGGAAATAACACTATTTATGAAATAAATAATAACCAAATAACACTGGGTTCTCCACATAAAAAAAGGGTTAGGGTCAATTATATGCATGTATAAAATAGTTACTAACTAGTAGTTAATAATAAATAAAGTTCATTACTAAGGAACATTTATTTTATTGCAAAAGTCCAACTTATCACATAAAAATGCACATATATGAAAATACTCTGGTATTGTTCAGGGGGCCGGACCAAATGTGGAGGCGGGCCGCACCTGGCCCGCGGGCCGTAGTTTGGGGACCACTGCGCTAGAATGACAGAGGAAGGCAGCCATATGTAGCTGGATTTATATTTTAATTTGGTGAAAAATGGTCACAGTTTTAGGTAAAATAGTATTTTTACTGATGTGAGCTTACAGCATGCAGCCAGTACTGGGAGACCACATGCAGGCCCTTCTCCTTCACTGCCTTGTATTCGCGGGAGTTGTCTCCGACACGACCCTGGTAGATGTAGTGCGTCACTGTGTTATCACAGGCCCACCTGAAAACAAGATAAAGAGAATGAGCATATCTGGTAAAATTTTAAAACTGATTTCTTTTTAAATCCAGGTTGCCCGTTAATGTTTTTGACTGCTCTCTGCGTTTCTTCCTGTCTTCAGTCTAGGAGGAAAAGCTTAAAGAAATTATATTTATAACCCAGGCAAACAGGAAGTCGCTGATTATTAATGAGAAGTCCATAGACTGACTAACCTTTAAAAGGTAAATTAGCAATAATAATTAAAAAAAAAACATTTCAGTTACATTTATTTTGTAAAGATTATTAGAGATTTTTTCATGCGCTGAATCAATATGCTGAGATTTTAGTTTGTATTTCCAATAAAATTATGTTAAAAAAGAAAGAAAGAAATTATAAGCCTTTTTACTTATTCTTAAGAGCCACTCAATATGGAGAGCACAAAAATTACCATTTTTAACTGAAGTTTCAACCTCTTAGTTGAATTAAAAGGCTTGATCTGCAAAACTCTGAAATAGGGGAGATAAAATTTTATATTTCTGTGTAAAAGTGATTCAGAAATCCAAAAATATGAGGGGTTTTTTTCCGTGAAAACATTTTTATAGCAAATTTCCAATAACTGCTAAGTACCTGAAGTCAGCTCCAAGCGAAGCAGCAATAGCATTCAGTTCACTTTGCATTTTGCTCAGTTTTTTCCCCACGCAGATCACAACACCAGTCAGGGGTCCTGAGTCTTTCTGTGGGATCTTGAGAAAACAAAAACACTTAAAACAATATACATATTCTGAGTACTTCATTATATTCACTTTGTCGGTTCAGTAGAGTCATGCACAGCATAACAATATGTAAACTAAAAATGGCCATTTATCTGACCTCCTTGTCAATTGTCTTTGCCAGCTGGGGGCTGGCAGAGACTTCCTGCATTTCTGTGGCATTATTCACTGAGCTGTTTGCCAGAGCGACCTTCAGGTTCCTGTTGATAAAGTCGGTAAGTGGAGTTTCCACCCTTTCCCCGGGTTTAGATCTTCCGCTAGGAGTCTCCAAATCTTTGAGTGCATCCTTAAAAAGTGAACAGATTATCCGTCACATGCCCCCCTTGGAGGATAAAACTAAATGTCTGTTTTTTGGTGCTGACCTTCAAGTTAAAGGACGGCCTGAAGAGCTGGTCCCTGACCAGGAATCGAGAGGGAGTGTCCAGTTGCAGGGACGGCTCCTTCTGGAGTGGTTTCCCTCTGCCGCCATCTTGGTTTGGTGTCAGTGTGCTCGGGTTTTCTCTGGGCTTCATCTTGTCCAACACAGATCGAAACACTTTACTCTGAAAGCGACCGCAATCAAGCGGAGTGACCGCTTTCCCGCCCTGCGGACCCAGCAACGGGATTTCTGGGGAACAACGAGCGGGTTGGAGCGGAGCTGCTTTCTGGGATCCGCTGACGAAGCTCTCGTCTTCTTTCTCTGTGGAATTTCAAATTGTGACAATTAATTTGACATAAAATTTTTCATTTACTAAAAGAGGACCTAAATATGAAATTCACATCTTACTCATTTTTATACTTCCATTTGGGTCTCAAATGGAAGTATGTGCATCCAGTCGATTTTTGGCAGTAGGAACCTCAAGGTTCAACGGGATTAAAGCAACACAAAGTAGATATACAGCTAATATGAATGTCACCTGGAGAGGAGGGCAGATCCACCAGATATTTCTCCTCTGTCACCCTCCTCCCTGTCCGTGCAGACTCAAGTATCCAGTGCATGGTAACGGCAGGAAGCCCCCACTTCTTAGCTGCCTGATACTTTGTTCCATCAGGGGTCTGTAACACCAGGTGAGTGCTGGCCAGCATGCCTTTCTTCTGGTTGGCCAGGCGCACAAAGTAATCCTGGACACTGTAGGAGTAAGGGGAGGAAAGCAAAAGGTTTGAGTAAGAAGTTCACAACAAAAGGAACAACACAAGTTATAGAGGGAATTAAAATGATCCTGACCGAAACACAAAAACAGCTTGCAAAACGGGTATTTTATAGACTGCAAGTTATTATGGAGTCTGTCAAATACATATGCGCACCCCTGTTAAAATGCTAGGGTTGTGGCAAAAATATTACTTCGTTGTAAAACTTTTTTTACATTTAATATGGCGTAATAAACATCAAGAACATCTGAATGGACAAATGTATTAGTCAGGAGAAGAGTATGCTGCAAAAAGAAAATCTTAAAACATATTTTTTTGTCTGGTTTTTAGTGCAAATACCTTAATTCACTTAAAATAAGACAAATCTAATTTATAAATAACTTTTTTCTTTTCTTTTTTTTTTTTTTTTTACAAGAAATAGGAGCTTGTTTCAGTGAATAATTTCTTAAGATATTGGTAAGAACCGAGATAGTTCCTCCAGCAGATTTCTTTCACCTATAACATGGGGAAAATGTTTGTTATAAGTGAAAATATGTGCCACATACTTGGCTCCGAGATGCTTGGCCAGCTCCACCAGAGACTCCCTCTCTGCTCCAGTAAACTGGCTGACAGACAGAACGCAGTCTTTGAGAGGTAAGTACCCCTCCCTCACAGGAACGGGCGTAAACAGAGGGTTAGAGGACAGCGGCAGAACGCGCTCGTTCTCCACACACATAACCTGCAATAAACAAATCAGAACATGAATGTAGCTCTGCAGGACAAATCAGAAAAATAAAGCAAAACACAAACTGAGTTCGCACCAGCCATGTGTCAGTGACCACCTCGTCCACGGTGGCCTCCACTGTGCAGCCCAGCTGAGGGACCACAGCGAAGTCCGCCACCACTCGGCTGCGGCCCAACAGCAGCTTGCCTCCTTGCTCTTTCAGCAGCGCCGAGAGCTGAGCCTCAGCCTCGACACCAAAACCCACAAGCAGGAAGGATTTCCCAGAAAACAGACTACCCTGTGGCAGCGGCTCTTGCTCGGGTCCCCCAGTGTGGAGGGGCGTCCAGGACTCAGGCTGAGGTTCTGCAGCTGCGCTGAAGGACTTCATGCTGGTATTCTCTGGTGCCAGATCAACTTACAGATAAGAAACAAAAAAATTATTTCACTCTGAATTATTTAATCTGAGAATTAATTATCTAGATTCTTACCCACTGTGGGGTCGTCGTCCATGTACTGTGAGAGAAGATCCTCGTCTGTTATTGGTTCCTTGGGAGTGCTCGGGTTGGCAACAGGCGGGCCGGAAGACGAGCGATGTCTCGCCACAGGACGTGCAGAGACGGAGACAGCTACAGCGTCTGAAGCTGGAGGGAGACAGTCTGGGTGAAGGTATCCGTCCTCTGGGACCAACATGCCTTTGGAGAAACAATCCAGCAGCCACTGTGCTGTTACCACATGGGGCCTGAGAAAAAACACAGGAACTGATTATTTAATTTGATGTAATTGGTGAAGTGCCCTTTAACAGTTTTCTCAACCAATATCCATCCACAAACTCTACAAAGCTACACAGAAAATACTGAAGGCCAAGAACTTCCAAGCTTAGTTGTCCTCTACTCTCTTTGCCTTTGAAAGTCCTGCAGATACAGTGATTCTAAGATGAAGTTACATTTCTTTCTATTGTTTTCTGCAACCTACTCCACTCTTTTTGGCTTGGTTTTTGTTGTCATAAAAAGTACCTCTAGTTCAGTTTCCATGTTTAGTTATGCATTTTTCTTTGATGGTGCTACTGTCTGAGCTATTGGTGTCGTTAACATTAACTCTAGGTGTTATAATTTTTTTTCACAAGGCTTTGGTGATTAGCTGTGCATCTTTTCTGGACTGAGACACTGTTTTCCTGGCTTTAGAAAGTAGCTTAAAATTTATTGGGTGATACAAACACTTATTTTCCTCTAATTTGAATAATTTGATCATTTAAAAGACTAAAACCAACCACATTTACAACCAAAATACAGAATTATCATCAGAAAATTGTATGTCAAACCTGTGAGTTGCTGTGGACAGAAATTTCTGGAGCTCCTGGTCCACTTCTCTCACAATGACATGAGTGAGATCCTCTCTGGGCTGGTTGAAGCGCAGGCCTCCAGCAGCGCTTACGAGCCGCCGCAGCTTCTCCAGGTTCTTCTCTGGGAAACCACTTAAATATAACTGTACAACAATAAACAACTTTTAAAAATCGTCTAAAAATGAAAGCAATGACTTTGCTTTGTGATAATGTGGACTATGTTCTACCTTACAACCATCCAACACATCATCTGCTGGGCACACAGTGAGGTCTAAACGGTCTATGGGGTCTGGCGTCTCCATGCGACTCATGGTGATGTTGGTGAGAGCGGTGTCGTTTATCGCTGCACTAGTGTTGACAGAAATGTTGCTCAGGCCCAACAGAGATGGGCCATCTACAGAAAAAATGCACAACAATCTTAAGAACAAACCTCAGCAGGGGGAAGTCATGATTTATAGCTCATTGCAGCAAATTGATGGCTAAACCTTTGAATAAAGATACACCAATCTGTCAGCAGAAAATTTGCCCAGATCTACCATTGATGCTTTGGAAGGTATCCATATGAGCATAAATTCATAAATTTTCCACCTTAGTCTTAGAGAACTTCTGTCAGTTACTGTTGCAAACATCTGCCTTAATAATCTCAGTAAACAAAAGTTTGTTATTTTTTCCTTTTCTTACAAATTTCTGACTTTACAACGTCAGAGAATATCTTAGATATGGTTTTTCCTTTAATTGTGGAAAATTCTTTATTTAATTGCAAATTTAAAACTTTGACAATGGAATGTTTTTTTCTTGTAAATATGTGAAATTAATCTAAAAAATCTGAGTTTTGGAGGAAATTTACACCTCAGTGGCCATTTTGTTTCTAATTTTATCAACAACAGCTCTAATACGCCACTGTGGATTTGTGTTTATTCATGAATGCATCAACAAAAACGGAAGAAATTGGCAGGGTACCTTCTCTCTTGCTGGTGCCTGTAGGAGTTGAGGTGTTGGGCTGTGTGGTTGTTGAAGATTTGCGCTGCACCATGTACCTGCTCTCATCCTGAGAGTATCCTTTCTCTATGCTGTCGAACAGCCAGTGCAAAGACACACAATACACGTTCCACTTCCTGGCGCATTCGTACTTCTGACCTGCAAACAAAAAGTAAACTCTCAGCAAAACAGTAACACCAATGAAAAAAAAAATCATTTTTAAGAACATTACTGGACTAAAATATTTTTCTTAAAGATTTTTTTGTTGGACAAATTAAAATTGTGGAGACTTTACCTGTCGGTTCACTAACAATGAGATGTGTGCACTCGTTCATTTTGAGCTGGCCGGTGTATTTGGCCCCGTGCTGCTCGCAGAGCCGCTGCACCTCTTTGCGCTCTGTGCTGGAGAGGCCCGTCACACAAACGATACAGCCAAGCAGCACGGGGCACAGGTAGTCCTCAACTGGCAGGTCTGTGTACCTGAAGAGACTGGTGAGGAAAGTGCAAAAGAAATTTTTAAAACTCCACCTTGTAATTTAAGCGCATTGATGCTGAGCACTAAGTCATGACTTCAGGTTTCTCTGGGGTCTAATGCCCTCATTAGAGGCCAGGGCATCACTAACACTTTGATATACCAAGATATCTTAAATAAAAAAATCTAGTTCACAGTGAAATTATCATTATTATTGAGTCTTTGAAAAAGAGCCACAACATTTGGTCAAATTAAAACAAGAATTGTTCACCAGACACAAAATCAAGCATTTTCCTGCCAATCTTTCTTTAACAAAGTGTGTTGCATCAACTAAAATAATTTGCTGCAAAAGACTTCAGTTAGAAAAAAAAATGCTTAAAATTTAAAGCTGAGTGAAACTGTGTTTATTGTTCAGTAATTAAATCTAACATTTCCACGCTAATTAACAGAAGCCGTCCTTTAATGAATCAACCAGTTTCACTAAGGTACTTACCTGTCTTGTGATTTTTCCCAGCATGCTTTGACCCATGTAGGCAGCAGTATGGGTTTTCCCAACTTGGCAGCCACCAGGTACTTTTTGCTTCCCACCTCCCCAGCAATCAGGTGTGAGACAGATACGTTCAGATCAAGATAGACCCGTCCGCCCATGAGCTGCACCAGATCCATCACCTCTCCCTGCAGAGGGAGACAGAATACACACATAAGCACATTTATATGTAAAACTTTTCAATATTTTGTTCCAAAATTCTGCGTTTTTAAAAAGGAATATATAGTTTTTTAAAAAGTAAATCATCAGAACCAACCCGGGTTGCTTTATCTAGACTGGTGCAGGAAATAGTGACGTCGGCCATCGCCATGTTATACACTGGTTTTTCTGCTTTAGGGACACAGCGCTGTTGCTGCAGGCAGTCCAGCACCACCAGTGGACTCACTATTCTGCACCCAAGCTGTGGAAGCAAATGTGGCATAAATTTAAAAAAGCTTAGAGATGGATCAGTTATAACTTTTAAAATAAAAAAACATTCCCAAAAGAAAACCAGAGATCCGATTGCTACAGCCTAACCATTAAAATTAGCAGGTGTTTAGTTTTTACTTGAATTTAATTATATGCATTTAATTTAAATAATAATTAAGGCATGTTACACACAAGATCATAATTGTAGTAATATAAAATTTCTTTACTGTTGTAAATAAAAACAATTAGATTTCATAACAGGTTTGCAAAATGCATACAGAATGGGTTCAGACCTTTTTGCAGTGCAGGAAAGCTGGAGTGGTGAATTTGATGAAAACAAACAGAGACTTGTCCTTCCGGTCCATCTGTAAAACATCTTCTTCCTGGATGGTTTTTAAATACTTTTCAGACTGCAGCTCCAGAATGGCCTGTATAAATAGGACTCAGAGTTAGAACTGCAAACAGAAACAGGGCTCCAAAATCCCGTGAATTACAAACAGAAGCAAAGCTTAAGCCAGAAGTGATATTTACCTCATATGCTTTGACGGCATAATCCGGTTTGGATCCTTCACTTTCCACAAACTTCACAATAAAGTCTTGCTTCCCTGCTTTAGACATGCTGAACTCGATGTATGAGGACTGAGGAGACTTGACATGAGTGACGAATGTGTCTTATTGACGGAACTTCAAGTGAACCTTTATCCTTATTAAAAATGAGAACAACACAGACCTTTTAGGGTTACCATAAAGCACAGCCTACATTTATTCAAATTAGTAAACATAAAAAGACCAGAATTACTTAGTTCTTGTAAAAAGACTCCGATTGGCTGAAAATTTAAAGATATATTCTGTATTCATGACAGAATTTAGCTTTTCACTACGAACGTACTAAACATTCACTCTCAACATCTACCACTAACCTTTGAAACTTTAACCGGTTATTTTTACAACTTTGAATGCGTCAAGATTGTTTAACATTCATACAACATAACACTATTCACAAAATGCATAAATAGACATAAATTAAATGTTATCTTTTTCGTAGCAATTCGACTAACTCAAACTGGAGTTATTGTTGACACTCTTCGCGCCGTTGGCGCAACTTCCGGTGTAACCAGCTAATCCGTCCGAGTGGAATCAAACAGCTGCACAGGCAGATCCAGTCTTTCAAACTGGACATATCACGGATAAGCAGCTCTTCTTCTTCCCTTAGTTTTGAACTCTGGTTAACAAAAAGTAAATTTGTCTCGTCATATTTGAACCCACGGTCTTCCTCACATTTGCTTAAGTCTAAAACCCTTGTTTTTTTAGATAGTTATCTTAATGCTTTTCTTTAAGATAACCATTGCAAACACATTCATCATAAGAACATTGTTATGCTAATTGCATGCATACCAATTCAGCTGAACTGCTGCACGCTTATTTGTGCTTATGAATATTCAGAAAGTATTCAAATTGATCTTTTAACAGTTTTTAAAGTGAGAGAAATAGTTATTGTCAGCTTTCTATTCTTCAGCTGAATATAAACTTGGAAGTTATCTTTGGACTTAAAGAGGAACAATGTAGAGTAAGCAGCAGCTTCAGTTATAGCTGTAGTTGATCCAGAACATTGTTGCTTGTGTCACATCACATCTAAAATCCTTACACTAACTCACTGTAGCTCAGAGAATAGACTTTTAAATACAGTTAGTTTACAAATCATTAAACAGCTTAGCATCAAAATACATTACAGATCTGTTGTCATTGTACCAACTTTTCAAACCACTCAAGCCTTCTTGTGCTGGTCCATTCTTCCCCCCCTCCCAGAACCAGAACCAAACATGGAGAAGGAGAACTCAGTTTCTATGTTCCTCTAATCTGAAACAAACTTCCACATAACTGCTGAAACACTGACTTCCTTTAAATCAATGCTAAAACATATTTGTTTAGGGCTGCCTTTGATTAACAACTGGAACATAATTTTTTAAAGTCTGGATTACAACTTTTCCATGGGAATGTAGTTCTTTTTTATCCGATGTTTTCATAAAGTTAAGCATTTTGAATTGTCTTGTTGCTGAAATGTGCTAGGTAAATAAACTTGGCTTACTATAATTCAAGCTGTTCATCACAAATCTAAATACAAAAGAACAACACTTTAGGTTCCCTTTTATTCTTAAAATTTTATGTACAAGTTGTGACTGATTTCATTTTTAAATGTACATTCAATATAGAAAGTTTATATACGTAATATTACATTGAACATCTCACAAATTGCACTAGTCTTTCACATAAGATTCAAAATCAGAGTCAAAGTCATTCGTCATGTCTGTAGAAGCTCATTTCCTGTGGTTACTTTAAGTTTCTGTCTTTACTTAAATAGTAAAATGCTTTTTGCGTTCTGGGGAGAGATTTGCTTAAAACATGGTAGGCAGGGAAGAAGGATGAAGATCAGAGGAATTAAAGGCTGGCTATCAGAGCTGGACAAGCAAAATCAGAAAGGTCCACTTCAGTTTTGGGAGCTTTTTTTCCTGGGGAGATTGCACACTTTTTTCTTTTTTAAATATCCAATGTCATTTCTATTCCAAGTCATAATATTGTGAAGTTTATGTAAAAAGAGCACAAACACAGCCAAATTTTCTGGGATGAGGAGAAGATTTTGGGATATGATAAACAAGAAAAGACTGAAAGAAGAGGAGAGAAATTCCTCTAATAATAAGACTTGGTCTTTCTGCAGCTTTCTAACGCAAAACAAAAAAAGTAAAAAATATATTCATACAAAAAAGTAACCCTTTTTCTGTCAGAAGAATAAGTAGCACAGGAAAAGAAAATCCAAATATGGTCATTTGTTAAAAAAAAAAAATCTTGAAGACTTCAGTGTCATCTGAAAGCCGGGGGAAGGAGAGTGACACTGCAGGACGAGTCGCAGAGAATTTGGTGACTGTCTTCCTCGGTCTTCCCTCTCCCATCCTTTCTGATGTTTGGGGAGCCGAACGGTCCCCTCTCCGAGCTGCAGAGGGCAGTCTGGCAGCCTTAGCATGACTATGTCAGTCGTTCAGCCTTGATCTCCGCTGTCGTTGTCTACCGGGGGTGGGACGCTGGACAATACTGTCGAGCCAGTTCCTGCCGTGAGGTAACCTGCAACTCCTGGACCTGCAGGGCACAGGGACAATGGGTTAGGCTGCAGACAAGATGGGACTTAGAAGAGGTGAAGCTATAATGATTAAAGAGTGAATGTCCACAGAGTTCATCAATGTACTTTCCTTAAGTTGGAACCAAGAAGATGTAAAAGTTAAGAAACCAAATGCGCCACTTTTTAGGAGTCATTGACATGTAAAAGTATTTACACGCCTTACATTTAGTTCCAACCACAAATGGTGTATTCTATTGGGATTTTATGCGATAGACTAATAACAAATTCAGTGTCATTTGGTTGCACTGGATATTAGAATAAATGGGGTTCAATATAACAGTGTACCACACTTGTTACAAGGTTTCGGAAACCTTGTATAATTTTACTCTCATTTTAAAAGTATGTAATGCATTGTGTAAGTCTTTTAGGAGAAATAAATCCCAATAAAAGTGGGTTGTAATTTCTCTCTTAATTATAATTCCTCCTCACCCTGGAACAAATATACCTGGCCAAAATCGGCAAGTTGAAAGAACACTGGGACGCTAATTTATTATATATTTTACAATTAAAAATCCATGTTTTGCTAGGAGATTAAAGGCTTATTTTATGTCAGGCTGGTAATACAGCCAAAATAAATACAATTGGAATCAAAAAACAACTATTTCAACTTAAGAATTAAGCTTCAACATGAATGTTTACCTCCAAAATTCTTTAACAACCAAGAAAAAAATAGCTTCAAATTCACTTTAATTTTTATTATGGTGACAAGAAAACAGAAAAACTTTCATAGTGATATATATATTTACCACTGTGAGATGAAGACTTTGGAATGGAAAGTGGCATGATGGAACAAGGATGGAGGAAAGAATGGGAGGATAATTATGTGATAGTAGGAGCCAGGCAAGAGTCTACCTGCATCAAAGCAAGAAAGAGGAGGGCTGTGGGGGCCCAGCTCTGGAGTCTAGAGCCCACCCCGCAGAGGGCTGCTGGCGGCCAGGAGAGAAGGAGTGGAAACTCCTGAGGAGGAAACGTAGAGGACAAAGAGGGAAGGGAAGCGTAGAGCCGGGAAGTTACAGGGATTGGATAGAAAAAGGATTGCTTGGAGGAATCAGCCAAGTGATTTTTAGGATAAAGCAAATCATTATGTTTCATCAACAGCTCAGAGAGAAGCAAGGAGGGCCGGCATTATTAGTAATTGGCAAAGTTTTGCTGATGTTATTAATGTTAGCAGCCTGAAAAAACAAGACTTTACCTGTCAGGTAGCCTGCAGTCTGAGACTCTGAGATGAAAAGATCATGCTTCTGGTCTTTGAAGGCACTCCACACTGAAGACTTCGCAAGAATTTCATTCACCTTTGAAATAGCAATTAGAAACAGTTTTTATTTGTAAAACAATTATTGTCATTTCATTAGTTATTAAATATAGTACCTGCTCTCCATACTGCAGACTGCGAGTCATAGACTTGAGTGCCTTGACTATCTGTGCTTTAGTAGCTGAAGGGTTTTCTAGCGTCTCCAGGCCAATGCCTTCCAGTAACTTTAGAAGGTATGGAACCAGCTCCACCCTTAAAGCCTGTAGATCAGTAATAAGGGTGTTATTTTGAACAATAACAGGGAAAGTTCAACAAACAGCCACAGCGTACCTGAGCCACCAGTTCTGTCTGTTCTTTCTGAAACATCCGGTTGAGAGCTTCACACGCCAGCCCGGCCATGTCTGCTCGAGATTTCATCCCAGCCATCAGAGGGCCAATCGTCTCCAAAGACGCCATGGAGCGAACGCACAGCTGCACGTTGTGTGGCCAGATCAGAGAGTTGGAAAGTAGGGTTATTACATGGTTCCTGTACATTTTACACGTCAAGATTAAATATTTTGTCAGACTCAAATGATCAGAATAATCCGTTCCATCCCTAAAAACCGTGGACAGATATTTCAAGTTGGACATCTGGTCTTTAGACAAAAAAGATGAAAATGAAAAAACTTCTATCTGGTATGTCATGTTTAAATTAAGCTCAAAAAAAGAAGAATCAAAAATCCCAATTTAGCTCAGAGGACAGTAGAATGGATAGATGAACGGACCAATGGATGGACGAACATATTGATGGTTCAAAGATGGACAGACTGCTATATGAATAGACAAACTGCTGGACATCATGAGCGATAGCAGCCACCCTCTACACGCCGTCATCAGCAGCCAGAGGAGCCTGTTCAGTGACAGACTGCTGCTTCCCAAGTGCCGGACCAATAGATTTAAGAACTCTTTTGTCCCCCATGCCTTCAGACTGCACAATTCCTCATTGGCGGGGGGGAGGTGACACAGGACAGAGGGAGGAAGGAGTAGTGACCCCTTGTATTTTTCTCCATACTTATCAGGTCAAACCACATAGTGCAATACGATATCACTGGTCAATCTATCCGCCAAATTCTTATATTTTTTTTGTGTTGTATTTATATTTACTTATATTCTATATTCTTATTCCTTGTTTCTTGCATAATTTAAGGTTTTGGTTACTCACATTTGGTGTGTACCTTAGTATTTAATTTGTATTTTGTATTCTTTTGCACTTTTGCTTACTGTGTGTTATCTTTGTTTTTTGCTTGGGAGCTCCCTCAATTTCCTGAGGGAGTCTTCCCAAGGGATCAATAAAGTACAAGTCTAAGTCTAAGTCTAAATGGTTGGATCATGGATGGAGAAATGGAAGGATTGACCAGTGAATCAGACAACCAGGTAAATGGACAGATGGTTCTAATAGATATTAAGGACAAGGATAATATCTGGAAAATATAAATATTTTTTCAAAGTTATGGTCGACTTTCTGCCTACCCTATTATTGTTTAGGTTCTTCTGTGGCTAAATGACACAACATAACTGCATGCTACATGAATGATGCATGTGAGCGTCTGACCTCATTGTCTGACAGGACGTGGATGAGGCGGATGGAGCTCTTCGGCACAGCATTGTTTTTGTGGTTGAGCGCTGCCAGGATGCGAGGCAGGTGACCCAGAGGGGGAACCTGGTCGGCCAGATGGCTCTGGGTGCTGAAAAGGCAAACGGCCGCCGTGGTAATTGTCTCCAGGCTCTCACCCTGCAGGAAGCAGTTTATGTCAGGCAGATGATCATAAACTCTAGGCTTATTTATGTCTAGTTCAACATTTTGGTGCTCACATTGGGGTTGTTCTTCTCTAGCAGCTCGCTCAGCGTTTCCAGCAGCGACACAAGGAAGTCTCGAGGTTTCCGCAGAACCCATCCGGGCTGAGCGATGAAGATGCGCAAGAAGACTCCGCCGACTTCGACCTCGCCCTGTCCAGCTCCGTAAGCCACAGTGAAGTCATCTGGCAACTGAGAACACATGAAACAAATCCATTCAAATGAAGAGAACAGAAAAAAAAACAAACAAATCAGCTTATTTACCAGCAGCTCAAACTTACTTTCCAGTTCACGTCAGGATTATCCTTTTGCTGTTTGAAGTGCCTTAAAAATAAAGGATTTACTATTAAATTTCCAACTCACTCGTCTGTTTAAAAGGTGATGACCATAAACTCAACTGAGACACATACTCAAGCATCATCTCTCGCACTGTGGTGGACACTTTCTCTCTCGAGGTGTCATTCCAGATGAGCTCAGGGTTTTCATGCGTTCCCTCGAATATCTGAACCGCTGCCTCGGCGTTGTCTCGCATGGCGTCCATAAAGACACCGGGAAGGAAACGCATCAGCGTCAGACGCACCTAAAGGAGGTAAATGTATTAAAGGTTGAGTTAAAGATACAAATATAGGGGAGTCTTTATTAATATCTGTTCATCCTGACCTTTGGTCCGACTAGCTTGTCTGAGGTCATCTTGGAGAAAAGCTCTGCAGTCTGGGTGCGGACCTGTGGGTGTGTGCAGTTGCAGAACAGGTCCAGCAAATAAATCAGAGCACCTGTGGGAGACACAGATCAACAAAAATACTAATAAATACGACATTTAGAAAGACATGAACAGTTTCTTAGAAACCTAGTAGACTTACTGACCTTTGGCCATGGCCTCTTTCACTATCTTTGTGTTTGAAGTTAGAGCATGGAGAGTTTCCAGCACCATCTGTCTGCCTAAAGTAACCAGCAACGTCAGTCAACAAATCCATTATGAAAAATAATAAGAGAGGCAGTAAGTTAAATATGTTTGTGTTTTCTTACTGGAGGGAAGTGAATGCAGCAGCAACAACAGGTTGGACAACACCAGGGACTCGGCAATGTTGCTCACGCATTCCTGGTTTGATGTCACTGTATTCACAACCTGAGAAAAAATATTCAAATTAATGTCAATTTTCAATAAAATCAAATTAGTTAAATATCAACTTGTATTTTACAAGGTAATCGAGATTAAATTTAATATATAAATTATATAGATTTGCACGTATATTATTTGTTATAGAACATAATACTACTCGATTAAAATAAGACAACATTTTTTAAAAGTTATTAATGATTTAATACTAAAGCATATTAATTACGCAGACAAAGGATAATTATCAATCATTACCTCCAAAACGAGCTGTTGCACTCTACCGGCTCCATGAACCCGCAACAAAGAGAAGAGCAGCTTGAAATGGCCAATACACTCCGACTCAGAACCTGAAATTATTCGGAAGGACAGAGGAGGTAAGAACAGAGGAGAAAAAGCAACGAACATCTGGATTCACTGGAGTAACATCTCACCTGGGTTGTTCTTAATGACGTTGCGGAGAGCCTCTAAGGCCATCTCAGCGAAGCAGAGCCTCTCGGCATGCTGCTGGGACTCAACTTTGTTACTCTGACTCATGGCCAGCAAAGTGTGGAGGTACTGAGCCTGAGAGCCCACGTAGTCCAGCAGACAGGCAGCAAATGCTTTGGGGTACTAAACACAGAGCAGCATTATAAGGTCAGTTTTATTTAGGAAATAAGATTGTAGGTTGTAGTGCTCACCTCTAGGGGGAAAGTAGGCTGCTCGTTATAAACCCGGACGAAAATCTCCCCCACTATGAGCTCTTTGTTGTGATCGTTGAACATGAAATCTGCACCAAAGCTTTTATCGTTTTCTCCCTGTGATAAAACCACAAAGCTGTCTCATGAATAACTGCGCTTGACAACTCGCTACGCGATGATTGATGAGTCTTTATTCTTACTCTCTTGATGTTTCCTTCTTGCTGACCCTCCAGGAACTCCAGCAGCTCGGCTCGGGTCCCGTTGTTCCAGATCAGGTAGGGATTCTCAGAGTTACTATTCAGCAGCTTCAGAACCTAAACCCCCAATAAGTCACACTTTAGTTTTTGAGGAGTTTATCACTGTTAAAAAAAAAAAAAAATCATATTTGATCTTTTTAACTGACCTCAGCTGGAGACCCTGTTCCCAGCTTCCTGGAGATGAACGGTGTGAGCATTGCGGCTAAGCTCTTGCGGATGGTGGGGTTTTCCGGTGGGGTGCCATCCACGCCGTTGGTCTCTGTAACAGGATTGTTGGCGTCTGGGGGGGTGGGTGTCTGAGTGTAGCCCCCCAGTCGGCTGAGGGCCACCAGGCTGAGCTTGGCCAAGCTGTTAGCCACCTCCTGCTGATTGGTGTCCTGGTTGGCCTGGACGCCGCTCTCCTCCAGCGTGTAGTCATAGTTGAACAGGTAGATCAGAAGATGCCAAAGCACGCCAGCGTGGTACAGATGGGTCTGCAGGAAGAAGTCTATGGCGAAGGAGCTGATGCATTGCACTGCCAGGGCCGCTGTCTTTGGGAGACCCTGAAAGGAGACGAGGAGGAGAAAATAAATCACTGAACAGCAAAACCTCGTGACTGACCATATCCGTCAGATATGATGACTTATGGAGCACTTTATGATCACAAATCAGCACAATATCTTTCAGCATCTCTTAACTGCAACATATAAACTGTTTAACAAGTGAAATCGTAAAAATGGGACAGAAGAAAAAGCTAAAATTGCGACAGAGTAACTTGCTGCTAAAGTTTTGGAGTCAAAGACAAAAAAAAAAGCACTGATTTCAAGCAAAATGGAGCTTTAACAGATGTGAAAGAAAAATACGACAGAATAAATCAGATTTGTAACCAGCTGATACAGTTTCTTTACAGTCTGAGCTACACATTCTGGTTTTCCTACTAAAGAGTCAATATCTAAAAGACACAAAACATTAACCATAAAGCAGAAATAAAGGTTGAAAGGTGATACATTTACTGAACAGAAAATGTCCTACTGGAGTTCATTGAAAATATTTGTTCATCACCAAATAAGAGACAAAACCCATAACTATGGCAATGAATGGTGCAGTAAAATGCTGTGCCTGCCTTTCTTTTCAAATGTCTTCTCATACAAAAAGATATATTTTGTGTTATATCTTATACATATGTAAGCTAAGCAGCCAAATAATTATTCATCAAAATAATATTCTGGTGATTTGTAAAACTGCAACACATTTTATTTCCTCAATTAATATGCCAAAAAGTTAAATTAAATATCCCAAAAAATCATGTTTTCAAGATCATTTCTCCTTTAGGAAAATACTTTTTCCCGCTTTAATATGCAGTAGGACACAAGTGAACCATGAAGGATGCTCACCTTTCCATAAAACAAAATGTGACAGAGGTCCCGGATGATGTTTGGCAGTTCGATTATCTTTTCCCTGCATTCCTCAAACTGGGCTGCCACACTGTAGCACCTACAGATGTGCCCGCACACCTTCAAAGAGTCGTCAGAGAAACCGGGTTTTAGAAATTACAGCAAACAAAGAACATGGCTTTTCAGGGTAAATCTTTACTCTTTTAAAGACTGATATTTTTAGAATTCTCAAATCTCTTCATTGCATTTTTAAATTATATATACAAAAACACATGTATGAAATTATAAAAAAGATGTTTACAGTCATCAACCTATACATGTGTTACCTGAACAGCCATGTCATCAGGCTTACTGGATGCAGTCAGCACAGCAACACACCGAGAAAGAGCTTCCAGTAAAATCTGCACAAACACATTTTTTCCCCCTCATTAACCAACAGGGTAGAGGTGGACATTTCATATGAACATGGCGACATTCAGAATTGGTTAAAATACCGATACCTCAATCCCGTTCTCCCGCCGCAGCTCCTCGGCGTTAAGAGCCGAGCAGTTCACCGTGTGGAAGGCCAGCTCAGCGGCGGCCGGGAGCAGAGGCGACGTTTTGGAGAAAAGCTGCGCATCGTCTGTCTCCATTTTGATCGTTTTGATGAGCATGGGATAACCGGCGTACTTGTACGGCTCCAGTTCTGGAGAAGTAGTCAAAGTGTCAGTATTAGTAGAATATTACAGCGCTAGCTGCTTTTACATGGGTAGAGCTGATGCTTAAATCCATGCTGAAACCTTTCTGATGTCGATTGAAAAGGATGCTCTGAGTTTTGAGGATCAGGATGATGTTTTCTGGGTCAGGACCGTCTACAATCCGGGCAGACTTTGTGCAAAGGAACTCGTACGCTTTGTTAACTTTCTCAAACATGTCCTGGAAGACGAGAGTAAATACAATAAGGATTCTAAGCCTAGGCAAACATTTATCATGAAAATAATAATTTTACACACCCTTCCTTCTGGGTTTTTGTCAGGATGGTACTTCTGCGCCAGTCTGAAGTAAGCCTTCCTGATTTTACTCTCCTCATGCCTGAAAACACAAAGGGCATCCTTAAATAATTGTCTACATAGTTTTCTACATTTCTTTCAAATAAAAAGGTAAAAAACGTGACTAAATAAAATCCAGTCAAACCATTAGCCATCAGTCAACATCTAAAAATAAATCCAGATGTTCTCTAAGGGCCTCAAGGGTTGATTGTTATGTGATAGATCAAAACTTGTTGGTGTGTTAAAATGATAAACTCAAAATCCAGACCTAAATTTCGTTCAAAATCTGTGGCACGGATTGAAAATGAAAGTGCACGGAAGCTCTCTATCCAATCTGATTGAGTCTTAACTATTTTGCAAAGAAAAGTGGGCAAAAATCCAATCTCTAGGTGTGTTTAAGCTGACACCACCCAAATCTCTTGCAGATGCAGTTGCACCAAAAAGGTAAGATTGATGAAAAGGGGCTGAATGAAAATATTTGAGTCAGTTTAACTTGTTTGCAGTGTACTTTGAAAACTACAGCAGTAAATTTCTTCCACTCACTGGCCCTGTCCTTTGGGGAGGTTGAGAACATCGTACGCGTCGTCCACAGACATTGAGGGTGGCTTCTTCTCCACCTCCCGCTTCCAGGCTTCAAGAGTGTCTTTCAGCAGCTTCACCTTCATTAGCAATGACAGAAATTGATTATAATACTTAAATAATAAGAGTCTCAGACCACAAAAGGTAAAGAAAACTCACAGCGTCTCTTATAGGCCAGTTGGGGAAGCGGATGGTGTCGCACAGATGCCTGAGGTAGTAAATGTTGCAGAAGAGCTCGTTGTCTAGCTGAGGGAAGCTGATCACAGGAATGGGGCAGTACTGGTAGAGAGCTCGAGTGTTGCTCTGCAGCCTGGGGCTAAAATCAGCAATATGGGCAGCAATCTTCTCAATCATCATTCGCCTGAAACGAAATAAGAAGCAGGCATAGATCAAATGACAGAAGCATTCATTGCTGCGACAATAATGTTACAAATAAACTCGTTTTACAAAGCAGAGGTCACTTCTCACCTCATCTCACTGCTCCAAATGGCCTCAGGTGTGTCAAATTCGCCAAGGAATATCTCAGAGAAGCGCTCAGCTTCGTAGTTCTCCAAGTAACACACCATGGCTTCTGGTAAAGCTGGTCCCAGAACGCTGCGCTGTACGATGTCCTGACCTTTGGACTGCACAAGCAACATAAATGAAATAACATTTTAATCTAATTTCTGTCACAGAATCTTGAATTACAATTACAATGTCAGTGTCATGATAATCACCTCCTCTGATTTGAAGGCTTGTTTTAAATGAGTGTACTTCAGGAACCTAAAAAGAAATGAGGAATTTCACAGATTTTATTTCATGCATCCTACACACCAGGATTTCTAAGCACCTAGGTGAGAAAATTACAGGCTATTACGGACTAATATCTATTATTCTTATTGCTTTTTAGCCAATGTTCAAAGGGTGAAAACTGATTTTTTTACCCTTTAAAATCCATGATGTTTCAACCATTATGAGTCAAAAATAGAGGGAAGGAGGAAGGAAAGAAAAGAAGGAGAAAAAGAGAAAGACACAAAGGCAGACAAGGAAAAACAAAACAAAGAAAGAAAGACACAAAGACAAAATAGCCGAATGGTGTGATTTTCTGACACTTGGGATATTTCTGTGATATAATGTAAAGCCCAGATGGATGAAATGACGTAATTTATAGAAAATGGAAATGTTTTTCCAGACTCCATTTCCTTCTTCCATACTTTTGCAGATCTGGAAAACAACTTAAGTCATATTTCACACCTGTTCTAAAACTAAGCCCAAGTCCAAATGTTTAATGTTTTTAGCAAGATTAAAACTCAACACTGAGTTTCATCTACAAGTAGGCATGCAGGCTGAAAAGAGCAATATTCCAAGATGACGCATGCCCCTAATAATAATCCCTGTGATGCGTTATTACCTCGCAACAGGAAGCACGTTGGAGCCAGTGTACATCATGATGAAGAAGAAAACCCCTGTTAAATAGAGGCGCTGCAGATTTGGGTTGTCCTGCATCACCAAGTACAACAGGTTGGCAACCTTTTCCACCAGAATGGGGTCAAATGTCAGCAGCAACTGAGAGGAACAGGAAAACAAGAAAAACCAACAAATGAATTTCTGCCCATGTATAATACACCTGTATCACCCAAACTGTAGACATACCTGGACAATATGTGGGAGACAGGCATTGTCGCTAATCATCCTCTTGATTTTAGGTAAAGGTCGGATGATGGCGTTATCCTGGTCCCTGCACAAGAAATAAAAGCAGTTGCCCAGATTATTAGTCTTCATGAGCTTTTTCTTGAAACTGGAGGAAAAAAAACAGAAAAGAAGCAACAATCACCTGCTTGGGTAATACGAGCACATGGTGATGAGCATGTTGAGGATCATTGTAGCCAAGTCGGACTCGTTCATCACTGGCTGGCCTGTGGCCAAGAGGCACCACTTCAGCTGAGGGATGGCCTGTAGGGGGCGCCAACCGTCCATCCCTTGAGCCCAGCAGCGCGTCTTTGCTGTCAGGACACCCGTGTTCCAAAACTCCTGCATCTGGAAAGAAGAAAGAAAAGACTGCATCAAAACTAGAATCTAAACAAGGAAGAAAACATATATACAAGTAGTAATAAAATAAAGTAACTGCATAAAAAGGAAAAAAAGATGATCCAAAAGCCAATGTGACTACTGCTCACCTCCTCAAAACTAAAAGGTCCTCTTCTTTCTTTATCTGCATTCCCAAAGTACCACTCTTTCTCACCCTCCCTTTTCATGTCTGGTGATGCCTCCAGAACGTTGCTCTGTGGAAATACACAAGAATCATTTTAAGACTAAAGAGACAATTTTTAAATTATAGGTTCCAAAATTGGGGTCTTTGGCACCCAGTGGCTACTGGTCAAGGTTATAAACCATAGTGATTTTGAAACCTGGTGTGAAACCTAAAAGTGTGTTAAAATGTTTATTTTCTTGCATTTTTATTATTTCAGTTTTTAAACTGAGTTTTATTGTGTTATTTTAGTAAAAAACAAAAAAACAAACTGGAATTATTTATTATGGTCTTAAATGATTTCTAACCAAACTCAGTGCAGGAACTCACAACTTTACAGTTTTTACCTGAAGTGGAACGGTAGCTCTACTGGTGTGCAGGTGGGCTAAAGTAAGCAAGTCCACCATGATACGAACTCCATTTGAATCCATCACATCCTTCACATTTTTCTGCACAAAAAAATAAAAAGAAATCATAAAAATGTGAGTAAGATAACACACTTGTGCAAATTTGTTCTCTTTTTCCAGGTTACCTTATGTAGAATGAGCTTGTTGAGGAAGAGGATCAGCCTGTCCCTCTCTAGCTTGTCTGTACACTATGAAAATAACAAGATTTCAGAATTTACTTGTGGATAGTACACAAAAAAAATATCACCTGCACTGTTAGCCAGCACATACCCGGTCCAGCATGCCAACAATGTATTTTGTGTCAGTGAAAGGACCAATCTCCTCAAAGCACTTGCCGTACACAATTGCAAGCGCCTGTAGGCACAAGCACTTCATCATGACTTTGGGTGTGAGTAAAAAGCGATGGTAGAGCTCATTAAAAAACTCATATCTGCAAATAAAAAGAGGCATGACGTGAATCATACTTTAAGGAGCTGGTGTTCAACAATCACTGTGGACAGATGGGGTAACTGGAATCTTACGATCTCTTGATGGCACTCGATTCTTCATTTTCATCTTCTTCCAGCAGCAGACGCAGGTAATAATCTCCTATTTTTATCTCATCAGAAAGGCACTCGTATTTCACCTGCACAGATTTACATGCAAATTTTCTGTGATCCCACAGATTTCTGAACAAGAAAAAAACGCATCCAGGGTGGAAGTGTGTCCAAACCTCAAACTCCTGGTGATTCCAGGAGATGACGGTGACATTGCCGAGCTCACGGTCCACACTGAAAGCACGCATCTCTCCCTCCAGAGCGTCACGTAGCTCCTCCCTCGTTTTAAGGTTCCAGATGAGGTTGGAGCACGCATGGTCCAGCTGGAATCTTTAATAACAATGGTTTTATTCTTGCACAAACTGGAACGCTACTAATGTATAATTTCGACCAAACAGTTTAGGGATGTTTAAAATAAAACAAACAGCACTTCAGCTACAAAAGTTCGCTGTGGAAATATGACAAAAGTAAGTTATGCGTCACATATTAAATTTTATTTGTGATTAAAATGAGCTACCTGTAATAAAACAGTTCCCAGTTTGATTCAATCTTAATTCTCTGTCTTCTCTTCCTCAGGATGACAGGCTTTTGGTTTGGATTCTGAAAACAAAAAAAACAAACCTTTTAATGCTGGTTTTAGTTGCTTAGTATCATAGCATCAGATCTCCAAGATTTCAGTAAAACTGAAGATGAAACGGAAACAACATGAGTAGACTTTTAGAAAAGATGATGGAAATTAAAACACTTCAAGGGTCAATTTGCCACTTCACCAATTCACCTCATTTTGTCCAACTTTTATTTTGACCCTGTAAATAAATTATTCATCTAGTTAACCTGATCTGCACTTAAAGGGTGCTTTAAATGCCACAAAGCTCATACTTAAAGGGTGCTACCCACTTTCCCACCTGTTGCTGTGCATTGCTGGTCAGCTGACTGAAAGATTGCTACACTTTTTCCTCACTGATGACATAAACATCTAAATTATTTGGAAATATAACTTAGATGTTATATTTCTTAGATATAAAACAAAATCTGTACAATCAAGGTGTGAAAACTAAAAATAGTGTCAGTCTTAGTGACCTGACAGCCCAACTAATTACCTAATGTTAACTTGTTAAATACAGCAGTGTGGCCATAAGAAAACCACTAACCAGAGAAAAACGCATTAATTTGATTGGACTCTGGAGCAAAGGAAGAAGCTCATGTGGTCAGATAAGTCCAGAGTTACCCTCTTCCAGAGTGATGGGCACTTCAGGGTAAGAAGAGAGGCAAATGAAGTGATGCACCCATCATGTCTACTGTAGCAGCACGACAATGAGTTGTTCAGGTGGATGAGACTTTACTTAAACACGCAAATCAACCACCACAGAATCTGCTTTTCCATATAGTAGCACACAAGAAAACGAATAAAAAATGATGCCGCAAGGGTAGTAAAATAGTGCTGGATGGGAAATTCTACTAGGTAAGTTGTTCTCCTGTTTTAGACAAGTTTTTTTTTAAATTTATGACCCAAGCCTTCAGTAAGTTTCTGGAAGCTACAAATACCTAATTCACTGAGTGTTAATCTCTGGGAGCTGCATGTAATATAAGTAGAATATGATTTATTATCTACTCGACTGTATGTTCATCTGTTTTTGTTTGTTTTTCATTTTGTTAGGATAGTAACTGGTAAAATAGAGGAAAGAAAAGGCCTCAGAATGTGAGATGAAAACTGGAAAATGGTTATTTATGAACTGTGAGAAAATAAAATGAAAAGGAACACGTGAAACCCATTGGTTAGCCCTACTTACCAAGTTGTTTCTGTCCTGCTGCATTGTTTGACAGCACAGAAACCAGATGTGACAGAGGGGAGGGTTGGGGATAGAGACACAGAGAGGTTATTGTTCCTCAGATCAAACAGATCAATCACAACAAGGGTCATAGGTCATTACTTTGTGAATATTAAAGAGACTGACGTGCATAGCAGTAGCTAAATCTTTAATATTCAAAGGATGAGTAGATTTCTGTGTTTTTAATCACAGCAAAACAAATCAACAGGTTAAAAGTTAAGAAATGGATGCATGTGGTTGAGGAACAGTGAAGAGAGCAAGCATTTCAAATACTAAGTGTTAACTTATGATTTCGAGCCACTGAAAAGTAAAGATGCAAAAGATGTCAGATTGTAACAGAAAACCTGAAAGAGGACTGGATTTAAGCAACCGAGACATAAACGAACAAGCAAAAGTGAACCAAGGTTTTATGAACCAGTTTCAATGACAACACACACCCACTTATTTCCTGCCAAACAAGTATTAAGGCCAAATAGCAAAGCAGTTTTTATAAACACTTAGATTGCATTTAAGGTTAACCTCATAAAACTTCCCAGCAATGCCTCTCTAAAAGAGAGCACATGCTTTAGATAAAAAATTAAATATTTACTAAGATACCCTGTAAAATCCAGCACCACAGCAGACACTGCTTTCATGCAAAATAACAGCAGGAATGAGTTTGGCTCTGCGATCTGCAGCAGCGGTCCACATCAGCAGCAGGAGCAACATCTTAGCAGCCAGCAACAGAAGTAATAATCTGTCTCAAGGCAAAAGCTACAAGAGCTCTACTAAAAGAATACATGTTCACCTCCTTCTGGGCAATGCCCATTTTATCCCTCCAATGCATCAGCACCAGGTCAGCTTTCTCCTTGGCAAACTTCTCCACCTCTTTGGCTGCTTTACCTGCAATTCTCTGCCACTCCGGCACCTTGTTGCGATTTAACTGATCCTACAGGAAGGAAGAGCAGAAGAGTAACAGGAAATTATTTTATAGTCTACTGCAATTACAATGAAAATATGTTGGGGACAGAAAACCTCAAATTTGTGACATAACTGAATTACTAAACCCCTTAGTGTGCATAAGTAATTTTAAAAAGCTTTTCCCACAAAAAATATTCTTTGGAGCCAAACTTTGTTAATTGTACCATTAATATATGTATAATTACATAGTATATGTCTTATTTATATAGTAAGCATAGAGTAAACAATCTTATTTTCACTAAATATCCTCTACACACAAAAAGCTGATGAGATTTGTGAAAAGTAACTAGCTCATTTATTATATTTTTGCACAACAGTTAAAAAATTGCATTTTATTTAAATATCAATAGATATTCGTACTTTAGAAAACGGAAAAAGGATTTTGAAAAAAATCAAGCATTTGACTATACCCCATTTCTTTTTTCCCCCACAGTTACCCAGACCTGGAAATGACAAAAGCATTTCCACTTTGCTCATAAATGAATAAGGACCCTAGATGTCTTGATTTCCCTGGCAACCACCACATGTGTAGCATTAGCCTAAAACAAATGTTTTAGGACAAACAGCAAATGTATCCTTAACATTAGTATCTACCACATTGCATTACTGTAGTGCAATTTAACCTCAATAAGTAAAACAGGACTTTCAGCTGCTTCCATTCACTGCTGCCGTTTTATACAACCGATAGGATTTGGGGGGGTCAGGTGGGACATGTCCCCTGGATTGTTTCAGAAGGAACTCCTTAAATGGTTCTTACCATTTAATGACAACATTACACTACATTAAATTCATACTGGTCAAGCACTAGGACCAAACAAGGTGTGATTGGCCATCTTTGCAGTACCTGTGCTTGCACTAGAAAACTTGTAAAACTAGCTGGCCAGGACTTCTTGCTCAAGGACATAGTGCATAACATTCGGAAAATGCTTTAGCATCATAATGATTGATGAGAAAAGAAGTAGTGAGGACAATATAGCTTTTTAAAAACATTTTTTAACCTAAGATATAGGAATGAATATGACAGTCATCACCTACATGTCCCAAACCATGAAAAAAAAAGAAAAGTTGGGAAGAAAAAAAAAAAACGCATACCGAAGCGATTTTTAAGTTGTCCCGGATGTGCATTCTGTCCACGTCTTTCTCTGGAACTGGGTCAGGACTGTCCAAGTAAGCCAGCAGGCCGGTTGGCTGCAGACATAAAAGCAAATTAGTGACTTTAGTGTACAAGAATACCAAAACAAATGACAGGCAGGCCAGATAAACATTGGAGGACATTCTTCACATTCAGCGTCAATGTAAGAGTTCAGAAGTGTACCAGGATTCTCTTGAGGAGGTTCATAGCCACAGGATTCTCCGCTGTCCACAGTCCCACCAGGTGACGACTCAGCTGCCTGAAACAGACAGATTAGACGTATGGCATTTATGTTAAGTTACATGCTTCTCACAAGTAATAACAAAAAAAATCTAAGTTAGTTCAAAATAATTATTTTACTCTAAAGAAGCACATAATGTGTGCATTTATTGAAGGCTGACCTGTTGGTGAGCATTCGCTGGTCTGTGCTGACTGTAAATAAAGACGTGTGTAGGTGTCTTGGTAAGGCCCCTTCACTCAGAGCCAGCTCTTGCATCTTGGTGGCAATTTCCTTGTCTCCTTCCTAAATATAAACATTTAGAAACACAGATCAATACCTGATAAAAATGACCAAGGATTTAGAGAATAAGTTCATTTAACAAAACACTTGCCTCAATGATAGCTTTCATCACAAGACCAGCTCCTTTTACGATTGCCATGGAAGGATGCTGGAGATAGGATTAGTTTGATTTAAGTCACTTAAATTGCAAAACATTTATTGTAACAAAGAATGTGAATTATTTGCAGCCTTAGCCTTCTTGCCTGGAATAGTTTGAATAGTGTTCGCCCGTCAGAGGCAACCATCTCAAGCAGCATGTCAAACTGCTGCCCTTCAGTGGTTTCACTGTAGGGGGCGCAAAGCGCAAACGTTAAGAAGTCCAATAAGGAGCTGATGACCAAAGCTCCAGTTCCATGGTCCTGTCAAAAACAATTGAAAGAGGGAAAAAAAACATAACTGAACACCAAACTGAATTTAAGTTTAAGCTTCAGCAAAGCTCCTGACAACTGGAAGGATAGTTACCACATTGGTGATAAATTTTTCAAGAAGGTTTTCCAGAAACTTCTTGGAGGACAGAAGAGAGGCCTTATTTAGCTGTTCTTGTCTCAGGTCATAGTCATCGTGCATGGGCTACAAAAAGACAGAATAATCTCAACCATGGTAAACTATGATTCAATCCCCTCCACAATTACTTCTATCTATCTTTCATTGCAATATAGTGGATCCCTGCCTAATTCAGTTTCTGTGGCTTTTTCTGTGGGAATGCAGCTTAGGAAACTCAAACACCAAGGTGCAACACTACTTCACATGCTATTGGCTGCTGTTTGGAAAGCAGCCAGCCCAGAAGTGACATTTATTTTCCTCAGCGCTGACTGGCTGTAACTCCCAACGAGTGGAGATAACATGCTCACGTTTGTAAAGGTAGGACAAGCCTCCGAAAGAACTATGGTTTGGAAGGATCTACTTATTTTCCAAGAAAAGACACTGATCAAGTTATCAACAAAATGTAAATAATAAATGCTCATACGCAATTTCAAGGAACCTTTAGGTGTGTCAGTTAAATAGTTAAAGTGGGAGTTTTTCCCAAACTCTGAAAAAGAGCTGAAATTAAAAATTAGGATATTTTTTTCCATTTTTAAATAATTTGTATAAAGGTGCTGAATTAGCCTATTTCTTGCACATCTTTACAGATTTCAGTAATCATGGAGGATCCTGTAAATACAATACAGTAGAAATAATATTTAAAATACACTTACACACATAAGAGCACAGAGCATGTCAATAGCAGCATGAGTCACACCATTGTTGTTCCTTTTTAAAGCTTTGACCGTTTTTACTCCCAACTTTTCCCTGAACCTGCAACATACAAACACATATAGAAATTTAAATAAAATACAAAAGAATGACCTTGCTCCAATAAATTCATCACTGTTAATGAGAATAACCAACAAATTAATATAAATGCCGGTCTGGGGTTGGATACACAAATAATTCATTGCTTAAGTGACTTGTTTCTTTTGCTTAAATAAAATCAACATTTCTGAAATGTTTGGGTGTTTTTATGAGTCTGAGAGGAAACAGCAAGCTACAACAGCAATGAATCTCTCAGGGAAGCCAATTCTGGCTCCTCAGCCTCACAAGCTACAAGGAAAAATGGTCAATTACAGTTCCTCTCATACATCTCAGTGACCCAAGAAGAATGCCAAAATAAATAAAAAGGAGCAGAAAACAGAATAGGCAACAGCAAATAATGAAAAGTGATATGGAAGCGCAAAAACAAAAATGATAAAATGCTGAAGACAGGAGGCCAAGATGTATTAAGACAGACTGTCAGGCTGAAAAGGATCTAATTTCTGACTTGCTTGTCTAAAAGCTTCATTAAAAAGTGATGGATGACAGTGGAAAAAGAGGGGAAAGACATAAAATACAGACAAAAAGGGCAGACTGAGATGCATGGATTCATATTTACGTTGCATCTGTGAGTCCAGACCCTTGACCAGACCTTGGAATAACAGAGCATGCCTGTTACCACCAGCAGCTCAGCACGGCAAGATTTTAATAAATGAAGAACAAAGTGCTGCCGTCTTACTTAGGCAGCTGGGTGAAGGCCTGGAAGCCGGCCTTGGAGGCTACCAAGCGTCGGATGGCCTGGAAATGGCTTTCCAGCTCCGAGTTCAGAGTCGGCAGCTCCACTTCCTGGGCTAGCAGGGCCAGGATGGCATTGTTGATGAGCTTCTCCTTGTTCTCAGAAAAAAGACCCTGGACCGAAAAAAGACAAGGGTTTCAGTCCGAGTCCAAGCTGGACAGAGAAACAAAAACTGATCAAACTCACATCTTGGGTAACTGCATGGAGAACTCCACTGTATGATATATTGGCATTGAATCTGAACACTGCATCTGCAAAGGTTCCGCCTGAGAAAAGCAGAAAAGGTTTAAATATAAAAAGAGATAGACTTTCTGAAAAAATTAAAACTTTTGCAGAATTACATTTTCAAGACTTTCGGAAGGTATACCAATATTACCAACACATGTTTTTACAGTAATCTTTTTTTTAAACATACAACTAACTTATTGAAAACCTCAAAGAAAGAAATAAATGCTTTTAAACTCTGACATCTGCTCCTGAAAGATTTAGAAGTCTAAATATAACAGCATCATTCTTTATCATCTTCTTTATGAACATAAATCTGTCTCTACTCATTATAGTCATATTTCTATAAAAATATTTATGTGCATTTTGGAGTATCGCAGTAGAAAAGGTTAATGGGAACAGAACAATTTTAAATAATTTTCTCAATTTCAAAAAAAATGTTTTAGGTCATTTGAGGTGGTTTTTGGCTTATTCAAAAAGAGTTTATGCCCCAAAGCCGAGATGGAAACACATTTGTTCTGACGTAGTGAACTCTCCCAGTCCAAACTTCCAGAACAGTGGGGGAGGACTCTTTCCAGTTTTCTGTGACCTGTGGCCCATGATAGTTTACAACATGGACCACCGGGAACATCACCCCGATGACTGTTCATCACCTGGGTGAACAATTGTGCTTTCCGTAGTCTGGTTGATTCGCTCCAGACCAGTAGATAAAAACACTTCTAATTGCATTTTTGCGACATTTTAAAATTTTGCTCAAAATACACATGACAATTGGATGGAAATATAGATATAGGAAAGCTCAGTGTTTCTGTCTGAAATGAAACCCCACTCAGAAGAAGAGCTTTAACTCACCAGGAGGAGGCGCTGCCAGGAATCTGAGATGCAAACTCTCCACCTCCTCCTCCACCGGCATGCTGAGCAAACCCCATCTCTGCCCTCTCTGCGTGGGGGCCATCTTGACACACACGTCCCTGTTGCCCGATGCTCTGACTCCATCCAGGAGGCTGGCTAGAAGGGAGTCCCTGGACACCCAATTGAAAAACAAGTCTGTGTTATTGGGTGCAAAGCAAATTAAAGGCTGTGAAGCACAGTCACATTTGTGCAAAGTAAAAAACACTCAGGGTTGTAAAGCTAAAGCAAACATAGAAAGAGATTTGTGTTTGCAGACCTTTCAGTGGAGGAGTACTTCCTAATCTGGCCTCGGATGAATTCCACTGTAAACACCTGAGGGTTATCTACATCACAGATGAGTGCAAACACCTGAGGGTACAGCAACATAGAGTTGGAGGAAAAACTTTACAATTCTAGATGTTTACTTGCAGTTAATCGCAATGAAACAAATATTATTCAACATTTAGATTTGCCAGAGTAAAACTGAGCAGTAACATTTTTAGGACTTTATGATGTTTGTGTTACGTCTCACCTCTCCAAAGGGTTTGAGTGTGACTATGTTATAGGAAGCAGGATCGCGCTCCACTAGACATGTTTCTGTGAGGGCAAGGATTCGCTTAACCGGCTCCTGGAAAGCAGAACAACACACCAAGATTATAATACCAATAAACATTAGCTGCTGAAGCAAGCAGCTGACATCGAATTAAATATTTCATCCTGCTAAGACAAACGTACCCAATTAAACGACGATGGAAGTGACATTATGATCTAAAAACTTAAATTTGGTGTATAAACGTTTACACCAAGTAGAAGTGGTGAAATGAACAGAAATGAAGTAAAACAAAACAAATTTGTCTGGAAAGATCAATTATAAATCTCTGCAGAGAATTTCTTTTCTTGTGCCAGCAGAAACTTTTGCTGTTTGGAGACGTTTTCAATTTGTCAATATCATTTTGAAAGCTCTCTCTGTACATACTGGTAAATTAGCAACGAAGTGTTCGACCATTAAAAACAAATGGGTACAAGGTAACAAGATCAGACTAAAGCCTACATTTCCACAGTGGAGATGGTTTCATCATACAAGCAAAAATATGATAACTTGTCCTTTGGTTTCTGCATTAGATAATGGCTAAAACAGGTATCTATATTATAGCAATGAAGCTGAAAAAAAATCCTCCAAACTAACCAGTAAATCAATTTATTGTGAATTTTTAAATAGAATAAGTCAGATGCATCTTTAATTTATTAAATATTTTTTTATAGTTCCTACCGAGTGCCGTGTTGTGATCTTCTGCACCACGAACTCAGCCAGAGAAGTGATGCTCTCGTCTGAGCTGTACTTTCCCAACCTGTCTGTCACGAAACCCTCAAAGGTCAGAGCCTCCTTCCTCAGGCGTAGCATGATGCCGATGTAGTTTCCGGCATGTTCGATGGCGCTCCGGATGATTTCATCTCGATGCTCAGAGGCAAACAGATGCTAAAAGAAACAAGTGACTGAGAATCCTGAATTTGCAGTACATGAAGATAAAAACAGACAGCTGAGCACATAATTAAACTTTTCTATGTACTTTTTAATGATGCATACCAGTCTGCTGAAGCCACCGTAAAGGATGCAAAATCCTCCCTGGTAATCAGAAATCTCGACAAAGCCCTCTATGTTTCTGTAGTCGTAGCTACACACCACTCGGTTAGTGTGAGGGTCGATTTGGTCGATGCCACCAGGGGTCACCTCTAAATTAACCGGCTTCCGCATGTCGCTCCAATGATGCTTGTAGCAGTTGTAACGCTGTGAAATGTTAATCACACGTATGTTATAAAACAACAATAGTCATTAATATGGCAAACATTCAGGTCAAGATTTTATCTCTTAGAAAACTAAGATAAAGAACAACAAATCATATTTCTGACCATTAGTTCTGATTCAACTGGTTGTGTGAACCCGTTTTTCCAGAAGTATACATTTTCTCTCAGTTCCCGGGATTGTCAAGAAATTTCAGCAAACTAAATGTTGCTATCAACATGCATTTATGCACATTTTTCATCTCATCTTCACAATGTTAAGATCTTTTAAGGACCAGATCATTTGAGATTTTTTAAAACCTTCATTGAAAGTGGGTGTGTTTATTTACTTAGCAAAACTCACTAAACCAAGAGTGTAGTGAGTTTCATTTGCCGTTATTTTTAGGTTCTTTATTAGATATCAGTACTTACCCTACCAGTAATCTTCCCTTCTGAAAACTCAGTTCTGAATCTCTGCAAATCAAAAATAGAAAGACACAAAAACAAAATTCATTTCTGTTGGTATTTTCCAATGCTAAACTCACTAATCTACAATTTGAAACCACCTCATCTGCTGATTCACGTTTGTGTTTCAAAACTAGAGAATCACTTGGTCATTCATAAAAGTATTTGGAAAACTTGACTGAATTCGGCACAGACAAAAACATTAGACAAAATATTGTGCGTGAGTATTTTTCCTGACCAGTGCTTCTGTGAGTAGCTCTGTCCGGTGCTCCGTTGAGAACTTGAGTGTTTCTGACTTTTTGCCGCTGCCTTTGCGGAATGTGAGGCTGAACTCTGTCCCTTGGCCTTTTCCGACTGGACCGATGCCACAAATGTCTCCATAAGGCCACTGGCAACAGATAAAGCAATTAAATCAACACTTAACTGATTTATAACAAAATACAAAGTAGGAGCGCCCTTGTTAGAATTTTGTGGCTGATTTCTCATCTCCATTTTAATCGAACCAGCAAATGATATCCTCAAAACAACAACGCAAGCCTTATTTACTCAGTAACAACATCCACACCTTTAGCTATCAGAAACTGATAGCTTTGGTAATGTTAGTTCATTGATTTGAAAAGCATTTGATTTCTGGGTTTCAGACCAGTTGTTCACCATCTCATTCTCAGTGCACCTCTAATACAAATATATAAACAGAAAAAAAATTACAATTTCTCACCAATACTCAGGATTCATTTATCATTTTGTCACTTAAAATCCTGTTTTACAGCACTTTCTAGAGTATTTGATGAAAATTAAAGTGATGCAATCTTCTGTTAGAACGAGACGTGTCAATGAGGAGTTTCTTAATGGTTATTGATTATGAAATATAGTTCATATCCTGGCCTGAAACATATCTTTGCCTGCAGGCTGCAGCATACTAAAACCTTACGATATGTGAAGGCAGACCACAGCTTGAAGTAATGCACTTCAAGTCGATTTTTAATAGTTAAAAATCTATTTGAAGTGCATCACAAAATCTCAGTCAGCAACAACAGACAGACTGGGGTTCCAGTCTGTCTGCAAGACCAGAGGGTTTCTGTAAAGCCAAATTTGTAGGTACTGACCTGATTTGTTACTTCTAGCGTGGTCGGGTTATAAGTGGTAATGCCATGCGTCCCCACTGAAAAGACTCGCTTGTATCTGCAACATAAAGAGGAGACAAGTCAGAATGTACAGTTCCTGTGACCCAGTTTTTTGTTCTGTAATAATTTATGATGACTTTGAAGACCTAAAAACATTTATTTTTATATACTTTGTACATTTTCTGTACTTTAGACATTAAAACAAGGTAAAATATATTAATACTCGCTTAATTTCTTGGCAAAATGCCCCTTAAGAAGCAACACACTTTGCAAGAATCAATAAGCTTCTGATGTTTTGCCCATTTTTGTGGCAGAATTTGCAACATTCATTCAAATATAGGATACACTACAAAACTGAGGTTGGGATTTGATAAGGCCATCATTGACACCTTATCTTAGCTTGCTTTACCCGTAACAAAACCAGTTTTGAAGAATATTTATGATCTAAAGCTTTAACCATCGGACCCCAATTGACAGCCTTCGATGAAAGGAGATTAGTTAGGACATTTATGAACAATCAAGGATCAAATGAACAGGAAAACAGCTATCAGTGTGCACTCTGAAGCTAGTATTACATCACCATGAACTGAGAATGTGCTGATCAGGAGAGAAATTCCTATTCTACCACAAAAACCTTCAAATGGACTGAAATTTGCAGCTGGTAGACAATCCCTTTTAGATGAATGTTCAATGGTCAGATGAGACAGGCTTGTTCTGTTGTCCTGGTTCAGGACTGGGCTCCTGAAACAGGAGCCCAGTCCTGTTGTCCTGAACCAGGACAACAGAACAAGCCTGTTCTATTGTACAAGAACAGGTTTGTACAATAGACACTAGGTATATGACGGGTGCATCACTTCATCTGCCTCTTTTCTTATCCTGATGCACCCAATACTTTGGAAGAGGGTAAATTTGGACTCATCAGAGCACATGACCTCCCAGTCGTCCAGAGTCCAATCTTTATGCTCCCTTGCAAACTAAAGCCTTTTTCTCTGGTTAGCCTCACTGATTAGTGGTTTTCTTATGGCCTCACAGCTGTTCAATCCAATTTTATCGACTTCCCTTCACATTTTACACATGGAAATGCTCTTACTGTCCCTATTAAACATAGCCCTGAGTTCTCCTGTTGTTTTTCTTCCCTTTGGTGTCATCTAATGTTTAACTGATCACCAATCACGATCATTCCAGATTTTTTCCAACCACATTTCTTCCTCTCAGACGATGGTTCACCACTTTCCTTCCACTTTTTAATAATACGTTGGGCAGTTCTCAACCCAAACTCAGAAGTTTCTGCAATCTCTATAGAAGTTTTCTCTGCTTTGTGCCAATGATTCAACACTTCTGAAACAGACTTGCATATTTTCCACAACCGCAGGATGTGTCTTTCAACATGGTTGTTTAAGAAATGAGAAGCTACACATTGCATCAGCTAGGGTTAAATAACTTGTCAGTTGAAAGGTAATGGCCTATCCAATAATTGTCCAATGAGAGCCTTACACCCATTTGCTTAGTCAAGTCTTGGATGCAACTTCTCTTTTGGCCAGGGAGTGAATTAGTGGGATGTATTTATATTATACTTTAGTCTTTATAAATAATTTTGTATGCATCGGAGACAAATTAAGATTTGAGAACCTAGCTCGTAGTTTTACAAATTTAATAATGTGTTAATATTTCCCTTTAAAAAAAAAAAACAACAGTTCTAGTGACTCATTAGCCCAAAGTAATGACATTTGAAGGTATAGCTCTTGGAAAGACAGAAAAATGTCAAACAGCACTCAGCTATCAAATCCATCATTGCTTTGTTCATTTCCAGGCATGTTTATGAGTCAATATGAAATATGATACAGATAAGATGACTAACATCTCACCAACTGCTTCCATCAATACATCACTAGTCACAGACTGCAGTAAATGCGGCATAAGCTTTAATCACTATTGAGATTTGCTGTTTTCTCCATTCTTTTAATGACTGAGAAAGGTAACAGTTTGATGTTGGTGACTTTGGATCCTGACACAAAGGCAACAAACACTAGTTCATTAACTGTTATAATAGTTGGTCTTTCTCGCACAGTAGGAAGGAAGTGTGAAAGATATGTGTGTGTGCCAAACAGTGAATGCTTGTGGGAATGTGCGCGAACCAACAGCCAAATCGAAGTGCGTCTCGTTGCGGTTTGGCAATAGTTTCACTTGGCATGCTCGAGTAATTCATCGCATTCTGCTGACGAATTTGAAGAAGATTAATAATTATTTGATATTTTCATAGTGTAAAATAGAGATTTTAAAGTTCAAATATAAGAAACATGACAGTCAGTCCAACATTCATGCTGTTTTCCTTATATTGCTACTGTTCGCAGAACATGCTGACTTGACATCTTTCCTTTTTGCACATCCTCATATGGCAAGACAACAGGAGGTGTGGTGCAGAGACTGTTTCTGCAGCTGTCCAACTACCAGGGAGCAGGTTGGGGGTGGGGGACATAATTGAGAGGCTACTTCTACATAATGCATTTGCAGCTGAGGCCGAAGTGCCTGACAAATACAAACAGACAGGACAGGCAGTGACCTGAGGCGAGGCTAAAGTAGAGCATTAGGATTGGCATCATACACCCTGTAAAATTACTCCAAAGTACCATCAACACTGAAATGACGATAAAGATAAGAGGCTAAGTGATTCATCTGTTTGGTGAATTAAAGTGACAGGAGGATCAAAGTAAGAGGAATCTATAGCAAATGACTGTGTGGCCTCCAGGCCTAGGAGGTTTCTCCAACTACGTTCACCTTGATTTGGAAATATTTACAGTAGTGAAAAAAAGAACGACAGGCATTCTGTGAAAATGAAAGGAGCTAAACAATTAGTTTGCATTGTTACTTGAAAAAAAAGTATTCTGCACTAAAGGCACTTGAAAACAACAACATTTAGCAGGTGTTTATTCTATACTGCTATTTAACTATATCAAAATGACAGTAACAAAAAAAATCTGAGACATACATAACATTATGCTAACTGCAGCAATTGATGTTTTTTCTGCTTCAAATAAAAGCAAAAAGATTATAATAATGTAAGTTTGTTATAAATGCATGTCTACGCACCATGCAACAAGGTATTCATAGTGTACGTAATCATTTCATGAGAATATTGTAAGCAAGCCAGAAATCCCATGTTTAGTACAAATCTGCCATTTTGGCTAACCAGACAAAACCCCAGACATCTCTGTTTGACATGGGTAAGTTTAGGTAATGTGATTGCACTCACATTGGCATATTTTCATTTCAGGGTTTAAACACCACAGCATCAAACTTGTAGATATCATAAAGCAAGTGGCTTCGCAAAACTGCTTATGGGGAAAAAAAGAAAAAAAAAAAACAAGCAGAAAACTAATTAACATCCAATCAATCTGCTTTTAAAAAATGCACCTGCACTCATTGGGGCGCTTCTGGTTTAGATATTTTGGGGCCACGCATCTCCTCTTCTGTCTTGACCTTGGTTCAGACTGGTTCGAGCCGAGTATCAGCACAAAGTTAGTTAATTATTCATAGACTGTGGGCTGACTTTCTATTTTAGCACAGTGACAAAATCTAAATATCCTCGACTAATTCCTTTGAGAAGCTGAGTTCATGTCCACACTGTGCCCAAAATTTGTTGGGTTTTTAAAAAATGTGATATTGCAGCAATAATAGCACTAAAAGACTCAGAAAACTGCTTATGACATCTCACCACAGCTTAGGATTTATTCAGTTAACTCAGTGATTCTGCAACCAGTCAGGCAAAAGAGACACTGGTGTTTGATTTCACAAATAAATCTCAGATTTGCATTCCCTGTAAGACACGTAAATCAACCTGGAGGAACCTGAACTATCATGAGCCCTTTTACAAGCCTTATTGCATTGTACCTGCATAAAAATAACGATATCCCATTCATCAGCATCATGCTGTAATTTGATTACATAGACTGAAAACTGTAAGATGATAAGAATAGGATTTGCATGGAGTCGAATCTTCTTTTCGGCCATGTTACTACCTCTGCTCCCGCTACAGGGAATAGAGAGATAAATCGATTTAGAACCCAATTTTCCATCCCTCAATTAAGAGATACCAAAGCACAAAGAGCTCCTGTGATGGGTGTCCTAGTATAGTTTTCCTATATACTTCATTTAAGTACATCATACAACAGGCTTTGTTTAGAGTGCATTATTCTTAAGATGGTGCGACAAAACCGCATGTCTTTAAAGCTTTTCTTTCCTTCCAAAGTTTCATAATAAATCACATTAGGCAACTTCCTGTAGAAGACTCCTCACTACCGCCTCCCATCTATAAGCAAATTATCACCTATTTTGCACGAATAACACAGACTGAGAAGCACAGATAAGTACAACTCCATTTTATACTGAACAAACAACGTTCACAAAGAGAGAATCAAAAGATAACTGAAAAAGAGCCCAGTAACCACTCCACATATGAATATACAATCAAAACGTCATTTTATCCACAGGACAAACAGCCCATGAAGCAACAATCAGTCAACACACCAACATAATAAAGTAGTTTTTCCAGTAACACTAAAGTTACGACAGCATTCAGAGACGAGTGAATACAGGCTGTGGTTTACATATGCATGCACAAAAAGGAGAAGTTATGATGATATATATAAAAGATTACTGTAAGCCGGGCTTCTAAGCATATTTCAGGTCAAAATTGAATCATTTTTCAAAATAATATTCCCATAATTTTCAATGGTTACTAGATATTGTTTAAGGTATAAAAAGACTGAACATTAACTTGGATTTTATGGCAGATGCTTGAACCACTATGAGCCTTTAAATGGGGAAATTTGCAAGACCCAGAGGGAGGGCAACAGGAAGGAAGACAAACTGACAATGAATGAATGAATGGACAGAGACAAATGGGAGGACATGAAAGCGTTGTTGAACATTCAGTTTATGACTTATTGTCCGACTCAGTCACTGTTAGTTTTATAATGGAATCACTTGTGGTGCAACCAGTGACACCGCCCCCTAACTAATCAGTGACAGTCTTCTTAGGTGGTGTTTTTTAAAGGTCGACTCTGCATGCTTTAAACCCCAGGAGAGGAGGGTATAAAATGGTGGTTGGTAGCACAGAATTGTCACTGGTGGAAAATTCTTATAACAGTAAGGCTGAATCAAGCTGCAGGCGCACTGAGTAGACACTAGTGGGCCAATACAGGTGGATTTATGGGTTGAAAGATAGAGGAATAGAGGAATGGATAAATGCAAAGATGGATGAGCGGAACAAAGGATGGTTGCACAAAAAGATGAATGGATAGATGTTTGATAAACTCTTAAATGTGACCAAGAGTCCATGGAGAATTCATTTTTACAGAAAGGAAAACCCTTCCATTCAGAGGATACAAACATAAAGATCCAGTAACGTCCAAGACAGTCACAAGACTTTTAGTAAACTATGATCACGAGCACAAAGAGGTCATAATTAGGTCTTTCAGACATGCAGCAATGTTTACCAATTTATATCCCCAAAACAACTTTTGAAACAAAAAAAAGCTAATTAAAACCATCAAAGCAACAAAATACTCTTTATTAGTCAGCCTCATGTTGTCTTTAAAAAAAAAAAAATTTAAACTTGGAGCAGAAAACAGTTTTAAACTTCAACCTGAGCAAAATAAAAAGAAAGCAGAAGTAAATTCATATTTTTAACTAAAAAAAAAAAATCACAGAAAACTACTTTCATATTACATAACCCATACTGGACTGTCTTAAGAAAGCAAACATCATTATGAAGTCAGATGAAAAGAAAACATCCAAACTATTTCTTCTTCTATTGAGCTAATGAAAGTCATATGGATCCAATGTATTGTGTTTGACCCTATTCATAAAAGCCTGCTCCACCCCAGCTATGCTTGATCTGCCAGCAGTCACACTTTTATGTCAGTGAATACAACTACATAGCTTTGCTAATCCCAAATATCTGCATTACACAATCACCAAGTCAGGTTTCATTTCTTTCAGCTTTCTGACTTGCCCACTTAAATTGTACATCTTTCAACTTTTGTCTTTCTTCAGAAAAAGCAATGCCATCTGATTTCGCTTAGTAAGAGCATTTCACCAAAACTCTGTTAGATATGTTATACTGATGACAAGTCAGTACACATAGACCAATTTAGACAAACAAGAGCCTTAGATAAACACTGTTTCGCTGCATCAACACTGGCTTCTACCAGACTCACAAGGAAGCATTAGGAAGCTGAGTGAGTGATGCCCTGCAGCCCTGCTTAAATTACTCAAGTCAATGAGAGGCCTTAACAGGACAAAAACATTTAGAAAGCATGTATTGGTAATGTGATATGACCAGCACACGACTTGAACTGCAGCATGCATTATATCATCACAGAGGGCCTCCATTATCCACCATCTCTAAAAGACCGTTCTTAAACATTTTATCCATTTCTAGAATTCATACACCATAGCATATAGTGTGTTATAGTGTGTTTTCACACCTGATAAACTCTGTTGGATTGGGGACCAAAACTGCAACATTTCTTACACTTTCAGCTGCTGCGGTTCGTTTCCCACTGCATTGTGTCAAACAAACCAATCCTTCAAAAAATGTCTCCCCCTCCCACCTGTGGTGCACTAATAACTAGTTAAGGACACAAAAACCTCTGAAGATGATATGATCGCAACTTCTTTCTTCACAAAATGTAAACAAAAATGGATGAATGAGGTTTCAGAGGTTGTAGGATTTCTCTTTTGTCTTTGGTAAAAGATTACAAGCCATTTCTCCTGCTAGCACCAGACTCATGTTTTTGTTTTGGTTGCATTTAAGCAGAATACCATGGGCTTTAGTTCACTTCCTACTTTTGGAGCAGTCTCTTCACTGTAACAGTTCACTTCAACGGAACTGAGACCCATGTTCGCTTTTATAGACAGTATCAGATTCAACAGCACCTCCCCAAATAAACCAGACTTTCTAAAAGATCGGACACTATTATACATTGGCCTAAAAGTTCACAGTAACCCATGCAGAGCAATACAGTACATTATAACCACAAACTTTAATGTTATGTATTAGGATTTTTTAAAAATCTAAAGAACATCTCACAGAGATTCAATCTGCTGTCTGAAAATGGATGAAGTACTAAAATATCTGATCAATAAGAGTAAGCCAAGACTTCAGATGTGTGAAGAGACCCAGCCCAGAAGATCTGTCACCTAAACCAATACAGCAATCTGCTCATGTTTGTGGTTTTAAGCTGAAAAAAAATCTAAAAATATTTAAGAGTAGGAACACTTCTGCAAGGCATCACATCACCTGTTCCATCACCTGTGTAACCTTTCCAGCAGAAAAGTGTTGCTATCCAAAGATTAAATCAGTGTAGCTACAATTTGTTGTTTCAGAAAAGGGGATGTATATAATTTACCTTGCAGAAAACAACTGCATATCAACATACCAATATCTTGCAAAAGACTATATTTTTTCTCAGTGCACCATCGGTTTCACCCGAAAGTGAAGCAAAACAGATCAATCACATGCCTCCAGACTGAGGTCTGAGGACCCATTATCCTCAACAAAGATGACACAATAGAAGCACTGAGTCAGGATTTCAAGATTTTCTCCCTAACCACATTAATCAGAGCTGAGATTTTGGTCAGTTTATAATACAAACTGATTATGTTTAAAAAGAATACAAAAATGTGCGTCTTACTTTCCTCTCCAAGAGTGTTTAGTGGTGTAGAAACAGGCCAGGTCTTTGTTGTCTTTCAGGATATTCATCTTTTCCCGAGACCTAAAACATAGGCAGAAAAAATGTTTTTAGTACGACCCTTTTATGCAAGCGGGGATTAAATTGTTTATTACGCCACAGAATTTGGTCCAGGGGGGCCTTTGCAAGTCTTTACTACTTATTTACAAGACACACTCTTGTAAATAAGAGAATGATGCTGTTCTTCACAGAATCATTCAACATTTTTTAGCTCAGAGGGAGAAACTCAAGTCAGAGAGGAAACACTGTAAACAGCTATTAAATAACAGAGAGAGCCATCCCACGATTGCTGTCTGATTCCACAGTTAGAAGCCATTGGATCCGTCTATTACCTGAAAAATTATAACAGTGAACCAGAGGAATACATGTCAATCCAGTCAGTGATATTTGTTGACTAGTTCAAGATAAAAATATGTTTGTCTGTGTGTCCAATGAAAGAATAAAGTACAAGTATTTGGAAATAATTCAGAAGCTACATGATTTTGTTAAGCTTTCAAACTAGGAAACTGAATGGGAACATCTGAAAGATTAACCTTTCAAAGAAACCATAATATAGTTGAGCAAGAGGAGGAAATAGCTGCCCTTCTTATTCTGAGTACAGTCACTTGCTTCTGTTAGCTGAACTGTGACAAGGGAAACCTGTGTCAGCACTCAGTCAGGATCCTGGAAAAATCCAACTACAGTTTTCCTTCCTCTTCATTCTAGTGTGGAAATGAAGCTGCATTATTGACTGAATGGTGAGGGATTCCTAGAGTGCTGTGTGGTGAGTTTTAGAAGTCTAATTTCTTGGATAAGAATTGGCAAAAAAAAAGAGAAAAGAAAAGAAAATCATTCAGGTATCCCCTTTGTTACGGAAATTACACAAAGTTTTATTCAAATGCACATCTATGAACTGCCTACATGCACTACTGGGAGGTTTGCTCTACGTAGAGGTAGTTGGCTGCCATAAATTTACTGTTACTGTGTATAGTTATCAGGACTGGGTCATGTGATTGCCCTTCCCACTTCTTCTAGATTACTCTCAGGCTGTTGTTAAAAAATAAAAATAAAAAAACTATACAATAACTAGAGAACAGAGGAGCAAATTTTGTGTGGATCATAGCTCAAAGCAAAGCATATCTAATACTTTTACTGTGACAAGAAGATTGCAAATGAGTTTAGACTCCAAATGCTGAACAGCATTTATTTTTCACCGTTTATAACATGTGCCAACTAAGTAGATAAATTTCTGTTGTAGTATTTCAACAAACATTTTACAAGACAGTAATTGACATGAACTTGACTTATTGGTTCAGTGTATTATGTCATAAAAAAAAGAAACTGGAATTTGTTAAAGGTTTCAATTCATTTATACACTCAATTTCCAAGTTTAAAGTTAGAAAAAAACCCATAGTTTCCTCAGGTGGGAATCCCAATTTAAAAGGTCTGAGATTTCTGACTAAGATAATCTAATATGGCCAATTACACCTAATGGGAGACATCCAATTCATGTTGCGAGGACAGCAGCCAAAGCAGAGAAGCCTAGTCTTCCCTCACTCCAGTCACTTGGATCACTTCCTCCGGGACAATTCCAAGGTGTGGGACTGATAATTGGTCTGATCATTAACGGTATTAATTCGGAAATTCCCTAAATCCCATTGATAATCTGTGGTAAGACTAATGTTCACAGTTATATGGAATACTGTAAAGTTGAGCTTGATCCCATTCCCATATCAGAGGTAAAATGACCAAATCATAAGAATCTGCTGGCGGTTCATTCCTACTTCACTGTTGTCCCATTTTTTTCCACAGCACAATTCAATATGAAGTTTTAAAAAAAAGTGCTTGAACAACTCTGCTTTTTATGCGTTGGTGACTGCTCGCTTTGTATCAAAATTAAGCTTGTTTGTATTTATCTCACAAATTATAGCCACAACTCTGTGGTATAATTAACTCTACAAATAAACAATAACTGATAATAAAAAGATGGGACAGATGCCGTCACTGTACGTGACCCAATACAACACAGGACCATTCAGAACAATCAACACAAGCTAAGGATTTAGTTTGTCTGGAAACTTTAAAAAAAAATTTTTTAAAACAGTTCTTTCAAATCAAAGATGTTCAGGTAACAGTTTCAGTTTTCAGAGCTGTTTGGAAAGGGTTTAATTTCAGAGATCATCACTGGAAAACTACTTTAGCATCAGTGTGAGGTTCAAGGTTCAAAATGTCATGTGCCATGACATCAGTTCAGTTCTATCTGCTGCTTTTATGTCCAGCTACTACTGTTAAACTCATGACACCTGGGTTATGAAGAGTTGATTTAGACATTTAGAATGACAACAACCAAGTAAAACATTACAGAAATATCAATGTATGAAGCCTTTCTAGTATTTTCATCTGACCAAGCGTTGCAACACCCCCCTGTATTTGCAAATTACATGAAGCAATTACTCTTCCAACACAGGAACATAAAGGCCAGGAACTTCCCCTCACTTTATTTTTGGGGGGCTCAATGAAGATTCTGAGCGATAAATAATGTACATGTTGAATCTTTTAACAACAACGCCAAAATCTAATTGCCATAAGAGCGTTTGCAAGATAATGTCACTTGTTTAAGCCCCAGTGTGTGCGTGAGCTGCAGTAAATCCATGACAGACAGAATTAACGTTACCTGTCTCCCAGGAAGCTACTTCATTGCAGCAGGCCTCGACGATCAAAAACAAACACAGCAACTCTCTTTTGGTATGTTGACGCTAGAGCTTCATCTAACCGGGACAATAGCCACACTATAAATACATTTAAATGAGCGTTTGTTGCATTGAAATAGGTGGAAGCAGCGGTAGGCTAAGATTGGGCTAGCTACAGGTTAGCGGCTAACTAGCGCATCAATTACATCCTAGCACTGGAGCTCAATCAAGAAAACACGAAGACAGTAGTGGCACGTGCTAATGATAGCATTTACCTGTCAAATCACTAATATGTGGTAAATGTAGCCGTCCCTCAGCCCCCCTCCCTCCTCTGACCGCGGCCAGTGCTCCTCAGTTTTCCCACTGACGCTGAAGGCAGGTACCTACTCAGTTCCGCTGTGTTTCCCCCCAACAAGACTCAGGACGCTGCCATATTCCTGAGACCAAAAGGCAATAAACTGCGCAGGCGCGGGGCCTGCCCTGTCATGCGGCTGTCAGCTGATTGGTGAGTGCGGAAGCGTTAAGCTGATCTTAGAACAGTTTTCATTTGGTTTTCATTTGACGTTTGAATGGAGGGACACTACCAAAGCCGATCTTAAAGCAGTTTTTTTTGCCATTCTGTCAAAACGCAGCGTTTTTAAAGGGGTAAACCAGAATTTTTATATGGGCCTCTTTTAAAAGATTATGAGATGTTTAAACCACAGGCGGATTGTAATTGTTACATTTACCCAGTTACATTTACTTAAGTAACGTTTAGGAAAAATGTACTTCTATGAGTAGTTCTACTTCACCACACTTTACATTTACTTATGAGGTATCGCAACTCTTGAGTAAAATTTCTGGCTACTGTACCCACTGCAAGCAACGTCACTGAATGAATAGCAAACGTGTTTGAAACAAAAATATACGAGACACAGGAACACACCTATATTAAAGTGAGATTTCCCTGTGTTGTACTCGACCTTAATGTAATGTTAAATTTGCTCAGTCTATTTGGAGGTCAATTGAAGATAAAACAATAGCTTATCACTGTAATGCATTACTCTGGTTGTACAACAGACACAAATATCTACTATAAGTATTGGTGTCATACGTTTTATTTTGAAAAATAGTGATTTGTAAAAGTATTATTTGTAATTTTATTATTTTGTAACAGTAATATTATTTACATTGATTTTAAGATACTAACCACACTTATTTGTAAAGTCCATTAAAATAACTTCCGATATCTATAGAGTAACATGGCGTAATCAGATTATTCTGTTTGCCATTGTGTTGGAAAAGTATAGTCATAAAAACATGTACCATCCCACAAGGAAGCTTTAATGTGCATTATGATAACAACAGTATCTCTTAGATATTTATTCAGACATTCATTCAGTCATTATAGGGCAAACAAAAACACACAACCATGCACACACTCTTACACCGGATTAACCAGACAGCCCAATTAATCATTAAGAGACATGCTTTTGGACTGGGGGGTAAGACAAAGAGAATCAACACGAGCATGAGGAGAACATGCAGACTTCATGCAAAAAGATCCTGGACTGGGATTCAGACCCAAGACCTTGCTTAAAGACAACATTGCATACAACTGCTACACTGTAGCAGACTACATTAAAATGTATAATGTAGTTTTAATCTCTGGAAGAAACTGATATTTATGTATACAAAAGAAATACATTGAATTAAGTTATTTATTAAAAGTAGGTGGTTAATTGCTCAGAACCCTTCCACAGAATCCCAGCTCGAAAATTCTGAACTATCCGTTTGATAGTACATTTGGTTACGGTTTAAGCAAAATTAATTAAAATAGCTGAATAGTCAACAGCATGAAACCGCCTATAAATTTGGGCAAAAAGGTAAAAAAAGAAAGGCTTTATTTCTGTAAGTTTTGCTAGAAAATGTGACTATTGTGCCATCTAGCGACAGTTCCCTATCAATGCATGCATCTCACAGGCTGCTTCAGAGCACACAGGTCTACCATAGATATACATTTAAAACAACTGTAAGCATTCAGGTACAATCTGTCATCAACAATCAAATATATTAAACCAAATTTCAAGTGAAGTTTACAGTCAAGTATGTTCAATATAGTATATTTGGAAATAAGTTAAATCTCAGCTACAATAAATACCATTTAAATTTTTTAAATGATCAAAGTATATGTTTATTCCTAGATTTTTACCAATCAAGACTTTCTAATCACTTTCTAATCATTATTTCTCCTAGTTTTGAAGTTGCATCACACATTCTACACGTGTAATTTATTATAAGTACAGATATTTAATTGTTCTGACCTTTTTATTCTACAATGCAATTACTATTTGGCCTCTTCCGAATAAATGTCTTTGTGTTACTGATGCCATGTCATCAAAAATAGGTGCAACTATCCCAAGACACAGTCAGAACAGTACAGAAGGCTTAACATGTAAGATCACAGAAAAATAAGCAAAAATAACCAACACCATCTGATCCTTCTCTTAAACTGTCAGCAACTCACCGCGACTGAAGATATAGAGGAAACATCTTGGCCTCTCTTAATGACTGATCTGATACACTAAAACTCAAATGGAACAGCACAGAGTGGTCACGTTATAAGGCATCTGCCTGGGTGACAAACCATGTGCTGCCTGTTAGACTAATTCAATTACAGCAAGAGAGGCATGAGGAAAAGAAAAGTTTGCTTCTTCTTTCCCCCATTTGAATCTCCCCTTAACAGGATGGAGAGTGAAGCTCTTTAGGCTTTCGTTAGGATGAGAAGGCTTTCCCACTCAATTACTGTGAAAATTTGATTTGGCTCAGGTAAAGTTGATGGGGTTTCTCTAGCACAAAGACAGTTATTTTATGTTTCATGCAATCATTCAAATTATTACATTTCTTATATGTAGAGGAATTATATTGCAAAAGTTGTTTGTCATTTAACACAGTGGTCCCCAACCCTGGTCCTCAGGGCCACTGCCCTGCTTGTTTTAGGTGTTTCCCTGCTGCTTCACACCTGAGTTAAATGAATAGGTGAATAACTGACTTCTATAGCAATTACAGGAATGCAAAAGAAGTAATGCAATCATATGAATCAGCTGTGCTGGAGTCCGGACTCGTCAAAAACATGCAGGATAGCGGTCCCTGAGGACCAGGGTTGGGGACCACTGATTTAACATATGCCCTGCAATGGAAACAGATACGGCCTCAAAGTGAATAAAATTGGTTATTGTGTGTCATGGGACTATTACTAATAGGATTAAAAGATCCACGTTGCTAGTCATTTTTTCCTGCATTACACTGCCATCTACTGGTTTCTACTGTAACCTGCGGCAGCCTTGCTTACCAAGCCAAATAAATAACAATGTAAATAAGCAAAGCATACACAGATTTAAAAACAACAACAAAAACGTAATAATGTTAACATAATGTTAACAAACTAATGTATTTATGCAACCACACAATATGCTAATAACAATAATGATCCCCAAAACACGAAAAAGTATGTGGTTAATAATAATAATAATAATAATAATAATAATAATTCACGAATGTATTTTGGTTAAAAAAATGCAGTATTAAACATGTGATATATGAAAGAAAAGAAAATTGCAATGTTTATGCTACATTAGCGATAAGTACAAAAGCGATTGGTCATTTACCTAAAAAGTTACATTTATCCCTTTACATATACAATAATACGGATAGAAATTATTTTTACGCTTTATATTGACTTCAGGCATAAAAATCCGGAATTTTACATTAAATAATTCATTTTTAGCGAGACTATTTTCTCGTGTTACAACCTGTCCGTGATGCCCATGAACGCACCTCCCGTAACCAAGGTGATGACGCTATATTCCGTTACCAAGCCATTCTCAAGGCAAACACAAGCTGGTTAGCTAGGCTAGCAGATCTCCAGGATAATCTTACAGCTGTGGCATAGCGGAAATTTTGCTCAATTTGTTTACTTAAATAAACATATAAAAGATTTTACTGGATTTCGAACTCATCATATCGACTCTGGCTTTTAGTCTTCCTTGCGTACGTTGTCTAAATTAGATAGATTCTGCTTCTTTTCTTTTGGGATCAGCTCAAGCTAACTTAGTTACGTTGCAAAACAGCCATTATGGTAAGTAGCTGCTGTGAGCTTCGCTGCTAGCCTTCTCTTTCCTTGTAGAAATGCCGAATGAACCTGTTTTTAAATAAAATGCCATTAGAGTAGAACGCTATAGCTAGCATGCAGCTTTATGGAATTACCAGCTCATGTGGAAAGGCCCTGTAACATATTGGCAAGAGGAAATCCTCTTCAAGTTAGCTAATAAGCTAATTGGTGTTGCTATTACATCAACATCCTGTCTTCATATGAACCTCTTCTCCCCCTGATGCACAATTTATTTGCTAATCTGTTTTCTTCTTGTCTCCACAAAGGCTGACTTTGGGTTTAACGAACACCATCAGTCTGAAATCATCAACTACATGCGATTTGCTCGTTCAAAGAGGCTGTTAAGGCTCAAGACTATTGACTCATGTTTTGAGGAACTCAAAGACAGCAGGTGATTAGTCATAAACGTCTCCGTCAGTGGGATCATGTACTTTTATTTAGATGTCTATGCACATCCACAGAGAGCTTGTACTGGACAAAGCAATGGTGTGAAAATATTGCCTTGTAATACATTCATATTTAATACCAATTGTATAATCACACACTGAAGACAAATTTCAGTACCATGTGAGTATTCACACTCCCTGATCTTTGTCAGCTGTTGTTACTTTACAACTAAAAAAATGTAATTTATTTATCTGAGCTTTTGTAAGATTGTTAGAGAACATCAGTAAACAAAGCATTGTGAAGATTACAGTACAGAGCAGACAAGTCAAAAGAAATCCCAAGCTATTCAAAATATTTTTGGCAGCATTCCATGACAGCTTGAATTAAAAAGAGGTCTACTTAAAGCTTTTAAGTTAATATTTCACTTTTTGAAGTCGATCAAGAACTATCAAGGAAATGTTACTCTTTTATTCCATGTTGTCTATTAGCCATGCCTAAAACTAGAAAAAAAGGTAAAAATTGTCTTTTTGCATGGTCTTTCTGCTGCCTTGCACCAAAAAGAGGTTCAAATCATAGCTTTGAGTGTTTCCTCATGGACTTTGGATGCTTCACTCCAACTTCCTCCCACAGTCCAAACATACCTGTTAGGTTACTCTAAATTCCCCTTCGGTGTGAAAGTCCATGCTTGTTAGTCCTGTGGGTCTCTGTGATGGACTGTGATGGACTGGTTACCTGTCTATGTAGTTTAATGACCACTAGGCACCAGCGACCCTACGTAATACAGTGCAGACGACGGATGGATGGGAAAACATCTACAGAATTGAACATTTCTGAAAAAATAAAAAAACAAAAAAAAAACCCTTTGCTATTTTTACTCACTAAAATTCCAGTTAACTGGAACTGAACGCTTTGTCAGATGAGACTGACAAAGTGTCAGTCTCATCTTATTGGCAACAAACACACCATGTGGGCTTGGCATGAAACTAAGAATGAATATATGTAACATCACCTGAACAGTGGAAGATCTGTGATACTGTGGGCCTGTTTCTCATCTAAAAATGTCATCATGAACTCTTTGAAATACTAAGAGATAAAAAAATCTAAATAAGAAAAATTAAAAGAGGAAATATAGTTTAATTGAATCTTTTAGCATGGTAATGATCCAGAACTTATGCCCAAATCAACACAGATTCATATCACCAGACACAAATCAACCTTCTACCATTACTATATCCAAATCCAGATTATTTGAAATTATGCAAGAGCAACAAAAAAATATCTTTATCATGGGGGCAATAAGTGAATGTGTACGGCTCTGTACATTAATATTTCTGCCTGATTTTCCGTCTGAAGGCTGGTGGAGGACACCTTCACAGTGGACGAGGTTAGGGAGATGCTGGACGGGCTGCAAATGGTGGTCCGGGGGGAGGTGGAGATGGAACTGATCGACACTGCCCACACTAACGTGCTGCTTCTCAGGCAGATTTTCTCTCAGGCTGAGAAGTTTTACCTTCGACTCCAGAGTGATATCTCTGAGCTGGAGAACAGGTGAGCTGAAAAGACTCTGACAGCCAGCGACGGGAATACTCACACTGGCATCCAGACAGTCATAGCATGGGAAGCTGTTAGAATCCAAAAGTTATAATTGTACTCACTCATTATCACTGCTTTGGTGGACATTTTTCAACCTTTCTCATCTTTCTCATATAAACTCTAAGTTAACAATAGAGCCTGAAACAGGCAGCCCTTTAAATGTTAACAGTTACGTTGATCGGTACCACATTTTACTTCCTCTTCAGTTCTTTTCTGATCCAGATCTCTTAACACGTCATTCACCGGGTAAAAAGGTCAGCAGTCTTTACTGATCTACATGCGTGCAACCCAGGTTTCCATCGTGTCGGTTTCCCTTTAGATCTGCAATTGGTTGGCCTAAAAACCACAAACTGTCTTCTTTTTCATTGCATTTTCAAATTCATTTTTGTAGGTTATAAGGTACATATTTATTTTGGTTTTACCTCGTAAATGAATTTGTTTGCAAAAATAGCTTATGTTTCAGAGATTAATTCTCAGAAGGAATTGCCTCTTATTTAAATATTTTTTTTAATGCTATTTTATATCTTACCAGAAAGAAATGTCAATTGAAAAGTTATTCCAAACATTTCTACTGCATCATTGTGTCTAGACAAAGGTTACAGATTTGGCCATGAGTGGCAAAAAGTTTGGAAACCTCTGCATTAGTTCCTAGAAGAAAACATCACATCAGAATAAATTTGTTTTTGAAGTAAAACCTGAAAACTAATATCTAACGCAGACATTTCTGTATTAAAAAATGTTTTGTAATTGTTTTAACTTTTTGTATTGTCTAACAAACATAAATCTAACAAATACAATATAGCAAATTCCCTTTTTGAATGGAATGACTGAAATAAATGTAACTTTTCGATTATTAACAGGAATGGGCAAAACTCGATAAAGTGTTTGAACAGTATGAGGAAACAATGTAAAGTTAAACTCCCTCAGTCAGAGGCATCTTTGGAATCACTGTAATATTGACTGCTACAGTAGATCCTTCCTACCCACAGTTTTAAGCATCTACAACAACTCTTTTAAGAAACTTAGAAAATATGACTTATGACAGCATTTAAATTGGATTAAACCTCCCATAAGCCACCCATTTTCAGTGATACTTGCTTAAATTAAACATATTACATAAACCTCTTTCTGTTCATCAAATTTAATACTGAAGGCCTGTTTGATCTGACTACGAGGTTCAAACTTACTGAACTTAATATAACTTTTGCCCTCATGACCTCTCACCTTATAAAACACAGTGTTTTGATGAAGATACTTTGTTTATAGTATAGCAGGCACATGGTGGGTGGATGAGCAACTCATGAACCCTTTTTGTTTTCCTCTCCAGGCTACAGCTGTACGTGACTGAATAGGTGTCTAAAGCTAGGAAAACGCCCCTGGTGATAGGGCTAGGTGTCTTCAAATGCTTTTTAAAAAACCACATACAAGCTTTGTAGAGAACAGTGTTGCTCACCACAAACATGTGTCTTTACAACATAAGTGCTAAACTGCCATCAGGACCGAGGGAGTTCACTTTTCCTTTGCCAAACATTCACGACCGCCAAATAGTAGATTGTGGGGTTAGCACAGATGAACATCAACACAGAGGTTATGCAACTGTTGTGAAATGAATGTCTTATCAGTGCTTCAGTGTTGCTCGCAGATTGTGGTATCAGTTTACACTTTTTAAGCATGTAAGCTTTTTTTTATCCACTTAATTTTTCAGTTAATGAACATTTAACATCTTTTTTCTCTCGCCCTTTTAGGGAGCTGTTAGAGCAAGTGGCTGAATTTGAGAAGACTGACTTTAAAATAACAAATAAGGTTTGCAAAACACTTTCTTCTTCAGACATCAGGCGAAATTCACCTCTTCTCAGATTACCTCCCCCAACATTTTAAGAGGTTTTAAATGTCAGGCTGCCTGGCCTATATTTGTAGAAGTGTGGTTCAGAAGTCACGCGTCATTGAGGTTCACCTGTGGTTTTATGTTACTATGTCTAAAACGAATAAATAAATGTTGCAGTGCAATGCAATGCTTTTGCATGACTGTATGAATCTGGAACTCATTTCTAGATAAACCAGGAAACAAGTAAACCCATGTTGGCACCACTGAATGAGGGTGGGGTGTCTGAGCTTCTTAACAAGGTAAAACAATTTTTTGTGTACACTGCCAGCCATGGTCATCATAGCCATAATGATGGTTATGAAGTTACGGTTTGAGATTGGTGATTTTTAACATGTAGCATTTGTGTTATTGTTGCCTAGAAAGTTGGACCTTAGCTAAATGTTTTTTTACATCAATCAGTAAGACCCAGGCAAAACTGTGGTGGTGATGATTGACCACTTTTCTCATCAGAAATAGTCGAGCTCCTGTAAACTAGTTGGTTTTCTGCAACAGAGCTGATCTCTTTTTGTATCATTAAGATTGTATGGGTTATGTTATTAAGGGTTTCAGCTCCTATGGCTAATAGGTCTCTGGCTAAGTCACAAATGACACTCTCTTAGTCACTTGTGATTTTTTTATCTTTTTTCTCTCACCCTTTTAGGGAGCTGTTAGAGCAAGTGGCTGAATTTGAGAAGACTGACTTTAAAATAACAAAATATTTTAAAGTCATAGTAGTCACTTGTGGCTTCTCTTAGTCACAAGTGACTAAGAGAAGCCATTTGTGACTGGAAGACTAAAATAATTAGTAAACCTAACCTGGAGTGAGCTGACCGCTGAGCCCTGGATCCTGGAGTTTGACATAGTCCAAAAAGTACCAAAAAGTCACTCTATAAGGGATGTGGCCCCACTAGCTGCACAAAGACACATCAGAATCAGGTGCAATGCAGGCTGGGTGCCTTACAAGGTCCTCATCATGACAGCTTCTGACAGCATGTTTGGGGTTATTTTCTTTTCTTGGAAAAATGAACTGTGGCCGAAGTTGTCCTTCTTCTTTATTGTTCCTCTCGGTTGGTACAACGCACCAGTACCACTGGTTGCTTCTCTACCCAGTAGCTAACTTGCTTGACAGTTAGCTACTGGGCTGTAGTTGAACGTCCTCCCCAGTTTCCTTTCATCAGATTTTACCTTTAGAGTCAGATGGTTGAAACTTCGATACATTTTAGGTGATTTTTTCCCCCAGATTTATATCTTGTTTTAATTGTATTCCCTCAGTGCAGCCCTTACCTCCAGACTAGCGGCAGCAGCAATTAGCAAACACCTGGTGAAACTGCACATCTGATGAGCTCATCATACGAGCTACTTCTGTCCAATTCCTCTAAGAACGATTGTCAAAGGCATAATGTGGAGCATTGTTGTGATGGCGTGCTGAAGACAGAGTGTTGGAAAGAGTAGGAGCTTCTTAAAGAGACGGAGGCCAATTTCAAGGTGTCGAATTGTAAAGTCAAAAAAAGTTATGTTTGATATAACAGTAGGTAATGATAGTAGATTACCTACCGTTTTATAACAAAAGTAGGTAATGCAGTTATAAAATGGCACTATGTGCCTGGAAAATACATAATACCACCCCTTTAAACAGGACAATAAACTGCATAAACTAGCTGTGGATTGACAGGGTAACATTAAGCTTCTGGAAATGCTTTGGACCAGAACCCTTTGAAAATATATAGATTGTTGTTTAGAGTGTCTGTCTAAAGCAAAACAAGCAGTTTAAATTAATTACCATTTCTTACCATTTCTGATAACAAGAGTGGTCAGATCATCAAATGCATCATTCATAGTCCAACATTAATGGCATCTATACCCTTGATGAGCGTTTGTTGTCCTCTGGTTGCAAAGTTCAATAAAATGCTCAGACCAACAAATTTATTTTTATCCTGTTTTAGGAAATAGCGAAACTACAAGAGGAGAATGATAAACTGAAATCCAGACTGCGGACTTTAGAAACACAGGTAAAAAAGAGACCTTTTAAACTTAGTACTTTATCTTTCTTAGTTAGCAAGTTGATAATTTTCTTTGTACATGATTAATTTCATCAGGCCATGAGTGCACTAGACGAGAAAACAAAAGCAGAGAGAGCTCTGAAGGATCTCCAGAGGACACAAGGAGAGCAAAAGGTTTTGCATTTAAAATATTTTTCACTACTGCTTTCCATTTCCTTTATTTTATCTTTACTATTTGTTTTTGATTTTTGTCATGTGCATTCTTACCACCATTTGCTATGATCTGCATGGTATGTATGAATCTGGATGAACTCTATAGATGCTGTTTTGCTGTGGTATGGCAGTGATTGCCGGTTGGGCCATAACTAGTTTTCTTCTACATTTCAGCTTTCTGCTCAAACAAAGGAAATCAACAGCCTGGAGGACACAGTAGCAGCTCTGAAGGAGGACTATGAAAGATCGCTTAGTGCCAACGCTGCATCACAAAAGGATCTGAAGGAGAATCTAATCACTGCCAAGCATGAACTTCTGCGAGTGCAGGAGCAGCTGACCTTGGCAGAGAAGGTACCTGCTGTAGAGCCTTTCTCTTTCTGATAAATTAATGCAACAAGCACTAATAAAGTTGGACTCCATGGACTCATCTTTTGATCCGCACAGAAAATTTTGATTCAGTCTGTGAGAGCATCATAACCACAGATGAGACACAAGTAGAAGTCGCCCTTAAAGATCTTCACATTTTGTCTCTTTATTTGTAGAGGATGTTTCATACAGAGAGCTGTAACACAAAGCGCTGTAGAAATGTAATTTAACAGAGCCCTGTTCTGTCTATTAAACAGGCGTAGCAAGGAAAGCATTAATCAAAGAGGCATTCAGGATCTCCATGGTAGCTCTGCAGGAGCTGCTCAAGTTGAAAACCTGATCACAAAACAGCTACTAGTCATTCATCAACAAGAAAATCCTGTTTTCAGACGCCATGTGGAAGAAGCTGCTCTAGTCAAATTGATTTTATTGACCTACATAAAAAAATTCCCATGTGGTGGAAAGCTTATTTTAACAGGATTAAGCATAGTGGTGGTAGCTTCATGTTGTGAGGGTGCAGTTTTTTTCCCAGTAGATATATGGCAGATGGTAGTAGAAGAGATTAAATCCAAGTATAACGGGTTAGAATGGCCCAGTTAAAACCCAGACTTGGGTACGACATCAGCTTTCTAGCTTTCCCTAACTGATATTCACAAACACTCTACAATAAATCTACTTGAGCTATTTTTGAATAATTTCAGCTTATTCAAACTGGTAAAAGGGTTCTACAAAGTATTTACTCAGGGTGGCTAAATACAAACACACCCCACAACTTACAAAAATATACATCTCCAGTTGGTCGTGGTAGATGATGGCTGCTAACACTGAACCAGGTTTTTTCCTGTTAAAAGGGAGCTATTCCTCTCCACTGTCGCTACATGCATGCTCAGTTTGAGGTAATGCTGTAAGGTCAATAACTGGATGCAATCTGTTGGTGGTTCCTTAGATAGAAACGTTTTAAACTAATTTGAATAATAAACTGAGTTTAATACACTGATAACTTGGATCAATTGGAATGTATTTATATGCATAGAAATAAGCTGAATTGAAACTGAACTTTAAAAAACATTCTCCATTTTCCTTTTACTTCAAAATTGTGCACTACTTTGTGTTGATATATTGCATAAAAAGAGGGAAGCTTGTTATTTTAACACAACAAAATCTAAAAAACAAAGAGTTAATTTTTGAGATCCTGTATTTTCAATGTTTATTCTAGTACTCTAAGCCTTCCTCTTTTTGACAATGGTATGGAGGAAGCAAGACTTTTCCATGATCATTAACATCATAAGATCAGACAGCTGACTTCATCTCAGGAGTTTTGTGTTTTTCCCTTTTACCTTCGGTGTTTTTGTGCGTGCAAAATGTCGTGCAAATGAGAGTTATTTTCTCCTGCACTTCCCCCTGTTTAGAACTGTTTAGATCACATTTAAAGTTCAGACTTAGTGGGTTTTATAATATAATTGTAGCGTTATTGTTATTTTTTCTTTCCCCTCTTAATGTTTTGCCATTTGTGGATTATGTGTAGGAGTTGGAGAAGAAGTTCCAGCAAACTGCAGCGTACCGCAACATGAAGGAGATTCTAACCAAGAAGAATGAGCAGATAAAAGAAATTAGGAAACGATTGCAGAAGTGAGTTTTCCCATTTACATTGATATCCTAAAAATAACACAGTCCTCAGTTACTGTGATGCATCTTCGATGACGTTTATCAGTTTTGTTTACCATCACGTGTTTTGCTTTTTGTTCCAGATACGAGCCAGACGACTGAGGTTTTGTATGTTTTCATTAGAAAGACGGACCAAAATTTTTCTGACTGATTTGGGACAAGAAACTACCACTTTCGGTGTTTTTTATTTTTATTTCTGCTTTATCTGGCATTCTCTGTCCCTGATAGCTTTACTAAACAGCAGGTCAGCTGGGGAAACCCATAGGTGAATACGCAGAGGATCTGATGACATGTGTTTTTCTTATGGGAGCTGGCAGATTTCCCTCAGTGCTCTATGCAAAAAGCAGCATTTACCTGTTTGAAGGGGCCTTGTCCTTTTGCTCACCTGGACAGAACTATACTGCCTGCCTGAAGCTTGTAGTCTTAGTGTGCCTTGCAAAACTATTAAAAGCTCTTGAAATGTCCACATTTTATCAACATGTTTGGTTGGGGTTTTATATGCTAAATCAACTCAGCAACAGTTATCCCAGTCAAATTTAGTTCTGTGCTTTGACTATTCCACTTTATTGTATTCAATTGTGGCTCCGGCAGTATGTGTAGTGTCATCCCTGACCCCAACAAACTCTCTCACACCCACATCCTTCAGCCCTATGTATTTCGCAGGCTCTAAGAGGTTGTCTTCAAGTATTACTCCATGTATTATCTCCATCCCTTTCAACAAAAAAAATTATTTTTATCTTTATCCCTGACTTATCTGCTGTGTTCCTTGGTCTTCATGATGCTGTTTTTTCACCAACGTACTCTCATTGACATCGGAGGCCTTCTAAGAACAACTGGATTTATGAGATAAGAATACACACAAGTGGATTTTATTTACTACTCTGGTTTTCCTAGAGTTTGCAGAGGGGTCTCAAAACAAAAGCAAGCCACACCTTTTAGATTATTTTTTGGAAACCATTTCAGAACCACGTGTTTTCCTTTTATAGCACAACTTGTGTCGTTTTATCTCAAAAAATCCCAGTAAAATACACAACGTTCAAAATGTTGAAAAAGGAGTATAAATAGATTTGCAAGGCACTGCATAAGTCCCAATGCAGGACATTGTAAGTAAATTCTCATATTTTGCTCATCAGTCTTAACTTTAGCAGCACCTTACAGTCCAAGGTCCAATTTTAAAACAAAGTTACAAGTAAACTCCAAACCACTTTCCATTTTAGGACATTCTTGCTTATCTAAACATTTGATAATATTAATATTTCACTCTAAAATATTTCCAATAATCTGTAATTACAATGTATCTACTATTACATATAGATGTAGAGGGCCTAGAATATTTTTGGTGTTGAATCCTTGCATATTTTTTGTATTGCTGTACATACATGATTTTCATGATATAAAATGCTCTTGTAGAGTGTGCATTTAACTGGTTTGTGAAATTTTAATGGGTTAATAAAAATGTGACCAAATGTATGTTGTCATTTTTTGTTTTAAATTTAGTGTTTTAAAAAAAGAGTAGAGTAGAAAGAATACAGTGAGCTGTGAGTATAACAAAATAACTTAGATTCAACAAGAGGGCGCCAAATTGCAAAAATCCATGGAGTGTGAAAACATTTTATTCCACCATGACTACCATTTTGATTGATATCAAACACTATGTGGATGTTTTTGGTTTTTTATAGCTACTGTAGATCTTCATGCTGCAACCACCACTGAGTATAGTAGTCCAAAACGTTATTTCACAATAAAGCTCTAATTGCACTGTGATTAAACTGTTATTAGAGCAGAACGTATGATTTTTATTGTCACATCATATCAGATCTAATTAGTAATTAAGTAGCTCTTACAGGATGTCACACTTCCTCTATTCTTGAAATAAACTATGAGGAAACTACAAAAGATGATGTTAGACCTAAGTAAAATAAGTATCAACTTTAACAGCTTAAATTACACCTGCTCCTTGTTCTTTGCCACCTCTTATTTTCTGAGAAAACATTGTGACAAATAAGCCATGAGAACTGAGAAAGTGACAAAATAAGATGCAAAGTGGTCAATAGCTAGTCAACTGTCATCTCTTCGTTGTTTATACTGAAACTAAAAAAGCCACAATGTCCTGAGCTAAGCTGGTGTTAGTTTTGCATCGAGTGGGGGAGCTGCATGCTTGATGTACAGTGCCTTTCAATAATACTCCTACTAACTGAGCAATGTAGAACAAAAAAACTTTTTATGGTGTTTCACTGGGATTTTGTGCGATTGGTCAACATGAAATAGTGCAGAATTTTTACGTGGAAGAAAATAATTTATTTTTCATGCATTGCATTCAGATCCCTGCGGTGGAACACGGTGGTGGCAGCAAAGCTTTTCTTCAGCATGGACATTGAATGGATGGCAAATCTTAAAAAAATTTAAATGCTGCTTTCAGATGTTTTTTGTTTTTTTTTAATCTAATGACTAAATTTGAGCTCTTTTATAAAGAGGAATGTGTAAAACTTTCCACTTGGTCAAAATATGTCTTCACATTACAATTGAAATTGCACTGAAAGGCGATTTAGCCTAAATACCAGAATCAACTTTGTGTGCATAAAATTTAAGAAATTTATGTTTAGTTTCACAAGTTCACATCATACAAACATTAAATAGAAACGTATAAACTTTAGATCAATATCTACACCAAGCATGTTTTTTGTTAAAATAGTGCAAATAAGTTTATTTTGTTTTACAGGAGAGTAGCAGAGTATCCTACTTATAAGGTATTGGTTGTGGTCATCAGAGAAAGAGCCTGAGGCAAGAAGCGTCTGTGGCGGCTGGTTTATGCAAATAGAGCTCTGATCTGAAGCTAGAAGAAGTTTGTTGTTGTAAAGCAAAGCTTGAAAAAGTTTGAGGCGTGTAAAAAGTTATTGAAGAAAGAGGTGCTGGAAACAAAATAATTCATAACAAAAAAAGCTTTATCACACAAATTTGTCTATCTGTGGAAACAAAGGGCCTAAAAATTTGTACTAGCGCTTGCATGTGTGTATGCAGCTGAACCAGATGGGGGAAACTGATGATAATTTCAGATAGGATGCCACAGCCTAGCAGTTACAATCTTCGTGCATGAAATAAATCACAGCGAGCAGATACAGGAAGTGGTAGCAGCCTTCTCTCAGTACCAAATGCAATCTTTTGTATTGCCGAAAGCTGTGACAGTAACAGTACTTTCCCACAATATGGGGCAACAGTTAATAAATTCAATAGTTGCGCACTCAATTCAGAGCAGCTTTCTGCTTTCTGACTTGGCATCAAAGGGGTTTTCTCAGTTTCAGTAGCAGAGTAGACGCTTCTGTTGTTTGGTTTTTCAGCAGAATCACAAAGCAAATGTTTGCTAGCTAGGATTTCAGCAGAATTTCAGGGGAGAGATACAGTGGAATTTCTTCTTTGATTTTAGTTAAAACAAACAAAAAAAAAAAAAACAGAAAGCAAAAATGTGTGTTTTACTTTTTGTATGAAACCAAGTGAACCCCCTGTTGAGCAGAACTTACTCATCTCAAGTGCATGCTTGCTAGCATGGCTGGCTCTTTAAGGTGCTTAGTTCAGAAATCACTCAAAGCTGCAAAACAGAAATAGAAAAGATGATCAAATTGTTTCATAAGTAAAATCAATTGGAAAGCATGTCTGACTGAATTCAAATGACCTTTTGTAATGTGTCAAGAGATGACATTTGTTGTGAACCAAATCAGTTTCTACTAAGAAGCATCAGATGGTTGTTGTTTCCATATTTCCTGATTCTCCTCACTTGTCTCTTGTTTTCATCTTCATCTTTTTGACCCTGCATTCTACTGACAGAAGACACCAGTAATCTAGTTTTTAAAAGGTTTAAAAACTTTTAAAAGCACCAAGCACTTTTAAAAGGAGGTGCTTGGTATTTGTGCCATAAAAAACCAAAAACAAAACAGCAGATTAAAATCAGTGTCTCTGAATCCGGTTTTGACTCCTTCCGAGAACAATTGCATGTTCTGATTCATGTTTTGTTTTAACCTTTATCATGAGTAATTTTTATTCTAAGTAGCAAAGATGTCATCAACAAGATTTGAAACTCAGTTATGCTGAGTTTCAAATTCAAGTTGCCATTCTCTGTACAGATCGTTTCTTTTGTTTGAGTACTTCAAACAATATCCTACTGGTTATTCCTACTGTCTAAAAGCATTAACTCCCCCTTATTCTAGTGCTGCAAAATGAAGCACAAACAGCTGCTCCTAGGAGTCGCCTCATTAGTAAATATAGGCCACATTTATGTATTTTAATCTCAGTTTAATTTCAACAGTTCTATGAAGGCCTCTGAGGTTTGCTAGAGAACACATAGCATCATGAAGACTAGAAAACACAACAGAGAGGTCAGGGTGGAGGCCTTTTAGATGTTTAAAGCAGGATTAGGTTATTAAACAATATCCCTAACGTGGTATGTCATCATCTGAAACAATTTGGAGCAACTACACACCTACCAGCACATCTAAACTAAAAGCCTGAGCAGCCAGGATTAATCAGAAAAGCTAAGAGGAAGCTGTTGGCTACTCTGGAGGAGCTATAGTGAAGGAGTGCTCAGGTATGGGTAACCTTTGAAAGGACTTTTATGATTTTAGTTGTGCAAACTGGTCATGGAGAGGAGATACTTCTGTTCAGCAAGGACAGACCACCTGGTTAGAGTTAGTGGGAAGAGATGGAGCTAAATACAAAAACTTTTTGTTGGATTCTACAGGAGGGTGGACTGGTGTTCTTCTCTACCTCTAATAGGGAGCAGGCTGATGGGATCCAGCTGGTGCTCATCGTCGCCAATCAGCGAGGACCTTAAGTAGGAGCAGCTTCCTTGAGGCAGATGCCAGATGATTCTGCTCTGGTACACACTAGCCTTTAGTGCTGAGCTCTTAGTGATCCGACTTGTTTCTAACTCCTATCCCATCTCTTTCTCTCCATAGAACCAGCTACTGACGCTCAGACTCACCTGGACTGTTTGTTCCAAGCTCGATTCCTTCCTTCTTCTCACTGCTTCTCTTAAGGCATCGCCCCTGGATAACGTCTCGAGCATTACAAAGCAGCTTGTTTGTCCAGCCTCAGTCATCTATCAGGACACATCCACCTGGAAGCACCAACAACAGAATTCTGTCAACCTCAAGTACTGCAGAATCCATGTACCCACCGCCGCTCATCTCAATCGTCGGACTCTAAGCTGCTGCAAAGTCTTCATCAAAGTCTCCAACGCTTACTCCTCGATCTAACCACTCACCTTTCTTCTCAGTTCCTCCAGTCCCTTCCTGCTGTCTCAGATCAAAGCCTCTCCAGTTTCTCCATTAGACTTTGCGTATTTAGTAAATCAGCTAAACTGCTTTGTGTATCCGTAGTTGTTGCTTGCCTTAGCCCCTGTAAGCCCTCATTGTGACACTTTTGCAGGAAATTCCACTGTCTTCACAAGAGCCTGTAAGTAATGAAAAGCAGAGTTTGATCCTAAATGTACAGAACAGGTATTTGTCCCAAGATGGGAACTTTCAGAAATTCAGTGGGATTGAAAACAATCCACAACAGGGCAACATGTAGACATGAAAAGCTACTGAAGTTATAATTCCTTTCATTCAGCAACAGACACCATGCAACTTAGGCCTTTTGCTATGACGTACAGCAGTCTGGTTCATCAAATCCTTCCGCTTTCATTGCCCTAAACTGATGACTAATATATGCATCTCAAATTCTTGTCACCCCTTAGAATTGTGGAAGTTCTCACAACCTCATTTATCAGAGAGGTGTCAGCATTTGTTTGTTGGGTAAATCAAAACCACTCTAAAAGCTGCAACTGGATTTCATAACCATCATGTTGCAACAATGGGTCAGATAGATTTCTGTTATTCCCCCAGGATTCTCTAGTCCAAACACTAACCTGTCTGTGTTTTATTAACCAATAAGCAGTTGACAGGGATGTAGAAAAAACCCTACAAACACAACAAAAAGCAGACTAAGCAGAAAATGGACGAAAATACTTTTCAAAATACCTTTTATCAACCTTCAGTATTTGCTGACTGATTTGTAAGCCTGCCACTCTGATCTACGGCAACAGTGGGCAGTAAAAGACACATGTGGTATTTACATTTATCTGATCAGGACACAGGAATTTCCCCATTAGATCCCTTAAATTTCCAATCACAGAGCTAAACCAGAAAACAGTGAAAGTCTGGTCAGATGTAAACCTGGTTGCTCTTTTTAACCAGTTGTAATGGTTCATGTTTCATCAGACATATTCAGTGAAATTTGTTTCATGCTATAGAACTTAATGTCAGAGCTTATTTAGATGCTTATTGTAGGCAGGAGTCTAAGACCAAATCATTTAGCTTTTATTTGACAACGAATTGAGTCAGTTTAAAATCGCGGGAAACTTTGTAAACTTTTTTTTATTGTGCCCAAGGAAAATGTTTGTCATTCTTATAAGGCACTTTAAAAGTTAATTTGTAGAACACAGTGGTCACTGTTCTCATAAAGGGACAGGCATGGTCAACAACAAGGTCAACAACAATACTTATGATGTGGCATTTAAATTATACTCAGCTGAAACTAAGGGGCCCAAAATAAATTAAATAGCTCCCCACATCATTACGCCACCATTACCAGCCAGAACCAACGGTAAATGGATCCAGGATTCAGGTTGGGTACTGATCCTACCATCTGAATATGGTCGCTGAAATTTAACGTCAAGGACTTAAAAGCCATAATTTTCCAATTTTGGTGAGCGGGTGTAAACAGCAGCTACAACTTCCTGTTCTCAGCTGCCATGAGTGGCATCAGAGTGGTCTTCACTGCTCATCTGCTAGCCAGTCAGCTTCAGGGTTCAACAAGAACATTTAGAGATGGTGTTTTGCATACCTAGGTTGTAACTAGTGGTTGTTTGCCTTTCCCTAATCTTGAAACAGTCTGCCTATTTTACCGTGACCTCTGACATGAGCGAGGCATTTTGACCAAACAAATGAATCAGAAAATCCCAATTCTGATGAACTCTCTGAACTTCAGCTTGCCCTGTTGTCAATACATCCATATCTGTTGATGCTATCAGGAAGAAAGTTAGTGTTTCTTCCAGGCAGCAGTAGTTTCTAAGAAATGTTGTTAGCCTCTTCAACCTTGCGATCGATGATCTGGAAATTAAATTAAACTCTCTTGACGTTGGATGAAGAAAAGCTGATTTAATTCTGATGTGAATTCCCTGATCACTACCTTTCCAAGAGGTTTGAAGGTAGATTCCACATAAAACTCCTACTGAACATCCTACTTATTGGTGAGTAGCAGAGGATAATTGCTTGTACATAAATGGGAGCATAAATGGAGATTTGGTTTCTGCCAATCTTATATTTCTGTCATTCAAATTTTGCAGATCAAATTTATGCCAGCATCTTCAATGAAAAAATATGTTTGTTCAGGCAGCAGGAGGCACTACAGCAGTGACTGGCAGCCTCTATTTCCAGTTAGTGTTTTTGCTTTTCTAAGCAGAAAGAACCAAGAATACTCCTGGTGCACATGTCTACTTTATGCCCACTTCACAGGTCTTACTCAGACATTGGTTCTTGTTGAAGGTGACCATTTATGACAATCCTTATTTACAGTACATACAAAGTCAAAGACTAGGAGAGCATAAAATAACAGTGACCGGATGCAAAATTAAACGGTTTATATCCACAATTTGTCTTTGAGTGATATAATTTACTGCTGTCAAAAGTCAGTCCTCAAAAGGTCATTGTCCCAATTGTTAAGATATTTCAGATGGTTCAACTCAAATGAGTGGATTATTAGAGAGATCCTGCAGAACTTGTTTACATGCATGGACAAACTGGCCATCTGTAAATTCAGGAGAGTTCTGTTGTTTTAATTTTTGTTTTAACTTGCTAAGAAGAAGATGTAGAAGAAGCAATGAGTATAGTAGCAGTGTAGCACTTATGAGAAATGAATATGCAATAAAAAGTTTAAAGAAAAGGGTGGGACTAAGAAGGTGAGGGAAACAAAATTGAGATTTAGAGGCTCAATTCGCCAACTCATGGAAATATTCAGCACCAAAGCTAGCAACAGCACTCCGACACAAGTTTGGATATATGTTAGAAACATCCCAAGAAATCAGTAAAGAGGAGCTGTGATTCAGACACATGGGCAGCCTCAGTGTAGTGAGGCCACCAGTGATGGCCTCACTACACTGCCATGTAGTGAGCCCATGGCAGTGTAGGAGCTGCGATTCAGACACATGTGCAGCCTCAGTGTAGTGAAGCCATGGCAGTGTAGGAGCTGTGATTCAGACACATGTGCAGCCTCAGTGTAGTGAAGCCATGGCAGTGTAGGAGCTGTGATTCAGACACATGTGCAGCCTCAGTGTAGTGAGGCCACCAGTGATGATGGATGACAGAAAGATGAACAGGAACTCCCACAGACTGCTACAGGGTGATTAAGTATAAAGAGAGAAAAAGAATGACTTGCTGGCTGATGTTATCCGTTTGTGTCGGTCAGCACAATTACAAAAGAAAGGTAATAAATTAAAAGTAGTAAGAAAACAGATGCACTTTAAACATTTTAGGTGTAAAATGCGACATACTAAGAATTAGACAGTCACTTCTTGGAGGTTTTAATCTCATCATCTAAGTCATGTTCAGCCTATTTTGAGCTCCTTTCAGAATTACCTGTTTTATTGCATCTTGTCACGTTAAATCCAAAATAAGCTGCTGCTGGCCACACACCCCAACTCAACGGTTACACTCGCAAGTGAAAATGTCTGCAAACAGATTATACAATTGTATATCTTTGAAAAGCAGAAGTAGAGCCTCCTGTACAATCAACAAGAATGCAGCAAGTGGTTTCTGGATGGTAAGTCAACAGCAGCCATTGCAGAGCTCATACAGAGGTAAAACCAGCTGATCAAATGTGCTGGAGTCAGCGCTTGCACTGCTTTTAGAAGCAGTAGAGACCCAAATGGAAGTACAAAGGTCTCCCTTTAAATGCAAAGATGACTCCCACAGAAAGTGGTTCTGTGAAGAAAACCATACACTGTATTGTACAGTATGTTTAGCTCTTACCCAACCCACTGTGAGCAATCCCTTCAAAGTGGAATACATCAGTGCTATCAGGGTAATTTGGTGGTGTATTATTGAGCCATAATTAAAGTATTGTGACACTTGTGCTGTGCCAGGGGTTGATAACTTCCCACATACTAAGGTCAGTCAAAGTCTAAGGCTGTTTTATAGCCCCAGTTTGTTCCTAAGGAGTAAATTCAACCATGAATTGAATCAGATAGGCTGGAACAAGCAGCCCCATAAGTCGATGTTATATGTGGGCTTACAGAGAAATATATTTGGGTAAGTTTTTACAGATCAATTAATTGGTTATGGTAGTGTTCATAATAAGCTATAAAGTGTTTAGAAATCTATAATTTGATCAATGAATATTTTCTAAAATTGGACTTGGTACTTCTGTGCATTTAGGACATATGCTAATTTTCTAGAGTAGAGTTTTCTGTTTGCCTTTTCTAACCACTGGTTAAAAGAAAGCAGTTGGAAATATGCGTGCAGAGTCAGTAAGATAGAAAGCAGTTAGCAAATTGTGTCAGCGTTCAAGTATTTTCCCAGGAGGTAAACACTGATCTGATCATCACTAAGCCGTTTCCCTGAGCCATTCTCTGATCAAAACTGAGAAACGCAACCAGATTTTTTTTTTTTTAATCTGAACCTTAGTCTAAGGAGGTGATATCCCACACGCTCTTTCTCGTGCACTCAGTGTGTCACATATGCTGAAGCAAAGTCGGGAAGTGAAACTTAGTGCGTAAACCTCCTAACCCTGTTTGCTCACAAGAGATCCAAACCAAAAAACGAATTTAAATACTTCTTACTTTGTTTTTTGCTGTCTATGTGATCAAAATGTGTTCACCCCCACAAACCTCATCCGATGGTAAGACAGGGACTTTCTTTGACATCATGATTTCGTTTTTCATTGTGGTGAGCCAAATGGCGTATTTTTGTCAATAATTTCCTTTTGTTCTTGGTACTATCAAATAAAAGTTTTCCTTCCTCTTCCTCTTAAAGTTGCATTTACAGGACTTCCCAAAGACAGCTAGAGGGAAAGGTGTTGCATAACATTATGACTACTGACAAGTGAAGTAAATAACACTGACTGCCTATTAGTCAGTATCTAACAACACTGATGAATCAACAATGGGTTCACAGGCATATGAAAGCAAATTTTGAGCCTGATTGCCATGTGATTTTGGGCAGTGATATTTAAGACAATAACATTAAGCTGTCTAATATTTGAGTTTGAACCTTAATGTTGTTTTTCCAGCACCAAACTATCTCCTTTTTCGGATCGTTAATGTTATCTTAAAATAGACCACAAATAGGTAAAATATTTCCTTTCAGGGACAGAAGATAACACATGCACATCCTCTGTATTCAAACATCTGTCTAATTGCTTTACATAGCTACACAAATGTCTTTGGACTACTGAACAACATTGAAATGCTCCATTCCGACCTTTAAAACAGGTCTTCTTAGAAATGGCTCCCAGGAGGAAAACTTAGACATCACCCTGTCTACTGACCCTTTCTGGCTCGTTCTAGGGAAATCCAAGATGTTCCCCGGCCAGAAGGATATATAGTTACTGTATAAATGACAGGTGGGATATACTTGGAAAAAGTCTCCAATTAGAGGTGTCTATTTGGTATCTTGATCGGATGCATAATCATCATCCGTAATGTGTGGATAAGTGACCAAAATACTTCTTTAGAACCGCATCCCAGGTCTAGTTGCCACCATCGACTCTAAATACCATTAGCAATACAGCCCATAACATTTCTTTCCATGTTATGTTTCCAAACCCCAAAGAAGCATCTTAAAAAATAGATATTGTACAGCAGTTTGTTAGTCACTGATTTAAAGCGCTGCTGTCCATGTGAATTCTTAATGAATAGCTAATACTAGTAAAGATCACCACATTTTGTATGCACAGCCATTTTGGATACTGTACAAAGGGTCCCTTGGCTAGTTTCAACTTTCACCATTTGGAATAGGATTCTGACTTTAGGGTGGCATTGTTGTAATTTTTCCAGTTGGGAACTCGGGAAGTCCAGTGTTGATGTACAAAAACACGACGCACATTAGCTGTGCTAGTTTGCTAGCATATGTTTCTTGTGGTGTAAAACCAACTTTCCATGCTAACATAACGCTTGAATTTAGTTTCATAATTAGACTTTTTATTTAAACTATCTAAATGATGTAACATAAAATTAAGTATTTTTAAATCTAAATTCAAGTGTTTAGCTTTACTGTTGCTGTATTTTTAGGCTTTTTAATCTTTAAACCAAAATATGAACAACTCAGCTTCTGTTTTCAGGCATCAATCAGAACTTAGTTTTCAGTTTCACAAGTGAATATTTTGCCGTGATAAAACCCTCACCTTTGTAAACATCACGTATCAAAACTGAACAAAGAAGACCTGATTAAGAAACCCTGCTGTACTCCCATCCTGTTGGCTGTACTTCTGTAGGTAAAGTTTAGGTGTACAGTTGTTGTGTGAAAGTTTTCAGAAATACGCCTAGTAAAAATTGTTCTTTTGATACGTAAATGTTTTCCCCTTGTATTCAGCTTGAACTGTTATCTCAGCAATAATGGTTTTGTGTTGTTTTTCTCTGCTGGGCTGAGACAGAGATGTGGGGATAAACGTTAACACGTGATTTTGTGGTTGAAGAGAAACCATATAAGCAAGTGAAGATGATTAAGTCGACAGCTGTTCAACACTGACAGGGACGTACTTCTGTCTCCAGGTTCCTCTTTCTGACATTTCTACAAACTGGGTAAATCTATTTAAATTCTTTAAAACAAGTTTTTAAAATGCATTTCTCTAATGTGTAACAGTTGTTTTTTTTTTTTTTACACAGTGTTGGTTAACTATTTATCCTTTTCTCCTTCTTTTTAGGTCAAATGGAATTAACAACTGCTTCTATGCCTCTAGACACATCTACTGTGTCCACTGTAAGTACCACTACGATAAAAACCTTTGAACATTTTAACTAAAAAACACTGACTGCTTTTCTCTAGGTGATGTACTGTGTATCTGAGTGGACTTAACAGTCTGTAGCATAACAAGGCGAGTCTTATTGTGGTATTTCATTGCATTGCTCTATAATTAATAAAACTAACCCAATTTGTCAAAAAAAAAATCCATGTTCCTTTTCAATCATTACTCGTGTTTGACAGCAGACATGTGCTGCGCAGTTAAATGCCACAGGCAGTGTCATAGCCATGTCGGCAAACAATGGAAAATCAAATTTTCCATTGTTTGTGAAAACCTAAGCCCCCCCACTGTTTTATCTCTGCCCTACATCTAAACGTTGAGCTGCTGGGGTATTGAGTTCTGCAGCGGGCGCCCCTTTCTTGAGCCCCTCAGGATCATTCACCCCCTCAGGCTTGGATAGCAGCAGGAAACAGTGCAGTTGTGTGGTTTCTCCTGCACAGACACAACACCTGCACCTGACAGCGAACTCTTGGTTAGAATGTACGTCACAGACAGCGTTTGATGTACCTTCACTATGTTCCCACCAGATGTGGGTTATGTTGTGAAACCCTCTGCTGTTGATGGGTTGACTTACTTACAGAGAACAGAAAAATATGCACCACAGAAAGCTACAACATCAGTGGGAAAGGCTTAGAGATAGTTGTGCAAAACATCTTTACTGTCTTATATAAAATACTTGTTTGAAACTAATTAAGAAATTTGCCAACAGACTCCTGATTATGACGGTTGGCCAACTGATGAAACCGGCATGTGTGACAGACGTTGGGTCAGGGACTTTCGCAGCCAGTATGAGCCACCTCTCTTCTGGATCATCTTCATCCTTGGGTCTGTGGGTAACCTGCTGGTGGTTTGGATTTACCTCACCGTGCGCAACCGCCTTAAAACAATGACCGACGTGTACCTGCTGAACCTGGCTGTGGCAGACCTCCTCTTCCTGTGCACGCTGCCCTTCTGGGCAGTTGACGCCATCAAGGGCTGGGATTTCGGGAGCAGTTCTTGCAAAATAGTGTCTGCTCTCTACAAGATCAACTTCTTCAGCAGCATGCTCCTCCTCACCTGCATTAGTGTGGACCGCTACATCGCCATCGTGCAAGTAACCAAAGCTCAGAACTTCAAGAAGAAGAGGTTGTTTTACAGCAAACTTGCTTGTATCTGTGTTTGGTCTGTCTCCATTATCATGGCTCTGCCTGAGTTTATCTTTGCTGAGGTGAAGTTGGACCCAGAGGAACAATCCTATTGCACTATGGTCTACTGGAACAATGCATTCAACCGTACAAAGATCCTGGTGCTGTCCCTGCAGATATGCATGGGTTTCTGCCTTCCTCTGCTGGTCATGTTTTTCTGCTACTCTGTCATTATCCGCACACTCTTGCAGGCAAAAAGCTTTGAAAAGCACAAGGCCCTCCGTGTCATCTTTGCCGTTGTGTTCATGTTTGTTTTCTCCCAGCTTCCTCACAACACCCTGCTGATTGTGGAAGCCACGCAGGCAGCCAATACCACAATTACAGACTGCGCCATTGTGAGTCAAGTTGATGTAGCCGGACAGATCGCCAAGAGTCTCGCCTTTACTCATGCCTGCCTCAACCCCTTCCTGTATGTCTTCATTGGAGTTCGGTTCAGGGAAGACCTCATGAGGATGGCTAAAACTTGTGTTGGTGGTAAAGGAGGGCTTATTAAAGTCCAGGCAGTTCCCAAACGTCCCTCTATCATGTCAGATACTGAAACTACCCCAGCCCTTTCCATATAGATGCCTGTTTTCCAAAATACTACACCTGAGACCTGAGCCTAGTAATCATATTTTAAATTGTATTCCTGATGCATTAATTACCACAAGTAGATGAACAATAACATTTACAGTTATGAAAACCACAAAGATGTATTCATATTCTGACAATTATGGACGTATTTGTTCACTGGAACAACTGTATAAACTGTATTAAAATGTAAATATTGTGCTTTTTTAAATCTTTCCATCATGCATTTGTTGCGTGCATCTGTAAATGTAAAAAAAACCCATTAAAGATCCAAAGAAATAAAAAAACAACTTGTTTTTTCATTGTGCTTTAGCCCTGCCGAACAAAACAGTAAACGGAAGGACTCAATAAATGAATGCAAAGTGATGAGGTCAACAATATCCATCCATCCATTTTCTGTTCACCCTTGTCCCTAATGGGGTCGGGAGGGTTGCTGGTGCCCATCTCCAGCTACGTTCCGGGCGAGAGGCGGGGTACACCCTGGACAGGTCGCCAGTCTGTCGCAGGGCAACACAGAGACATACAGGACAAACAACCATGCACACACACACTCACACCTAGGGAGAATTTAGAGAAACCAATTGACCTGACAGTCATGTTTTTGGACTGTGGGAGGAAGCCGGAGTACCCGGAGAGAACCCACGCATGCACAGGGAGAACATGCAAACTCCATGCAGAAAGACCCTGGCCGGGAATCGAACCCAGGACCTTCTTGCTGCAAGGCAACAGTGCTACCAACTGCGCCACTGTGCAGCCCAGGTCAACAATATATTTTTGAGAATGTCTTCGTCTGCTTTCACTGGTGTAACGTATTTTGTGTGGTGGGTGAAACCACACAAAATAATGTGGCTGCTTCAGTCCACAATGTTTTCGATTTGACTTGACATCCGCTTCGTGTAGTGCCAGTCTGGGTCATACTATGTGCTGACACTTTTCAATTGTTGGAGCACATTTGGTTATGACTTGGCAGTTTCACTGTTTGCCAGTTTACACACTGATGAAAGACGTTTCTCATATTGACCTCTTAACGGCTGCACCTCAGACGGAAGACAGACAGACACACAAGTTCAAAACTGGCCATGTTTGGTGCCAAGTGTACTCTGACACATAGGATTTCAGTTTCACCAGCTTCAAACTACAGTAATTGGTGTAGCTAATGCTTGTAAGCAAAAGTCTAAAAAGGAAGTTCATTGCTAGACCTTGCAGAGAAGAAGGCAATTCACTTGTTGACCCAGTATGTCTACGACGTTAACCCATGTGAAAGTACTCACCATGTGGCACCCTGAGTCAATACTTTGCAGAAGCATCTTTTGCTGCAGTTGCAGCTGCAACTCATTGCAGGAACATCTTTGAACATCTAGAGGCTGATCCCCCCCGCACCCCCCCCATTTCTCTTTAAAAATAATCCAAGTTCAGTCAGATTGGATGAAGATGATGCTCAAAAAACTGTTTTTCAAACTGCACAGAGGAATTCTGATGGATTTCATCCAACAGTTGTTTGTCTTTCATAGAGTTCAGATTTGTGACATGCATGACTAATAGCTGTCCTGCCAACAGATTCTTCCACTGCCAGAGTTACCATGGGCCTCTTGGAGCCTTTTCTTATCAGTGCTCTCCTTGGCTAGCCTTTTAGCTTAAGCAGACAGCCATGACATTGTAGTTGTGCTTTGTGCCAAACTTTTTCCCATCTACAGATGATGGACTGAACAGCACTCTTTAAGATGTTGAAAGCTTGAGATATTGCTTTATATGCTGCAGACTAAATGCTTGGTCTGTAGTATTTTTGTTGTCCAACTGCACAAGAATAAGCAATAGAAATAAGCATCAGGAAACATGTTTAGGGTGCAAATGACAAGTTTTGCTTTTCGGTACTGTAGCTGCTCCCTCATACCATGCTGCCCTGGGCAGGGAGTCTTGTCCCCCATATAACTAACTACAGACTGGTGGTTGGTCTTCTTTTCCTTTCTGATGTCTTAGTTATAGCTCCAATTCAAAGCTACAGTGTTTTCATTGTGTTACCCCCACAAAATAAAACCTTTCAATCAAGAAAAAACACACCACCGTACCTGGATGGTTGTGCTCTTTTCTTCTCAGGAGTTTATAATCAATCTGATCTGACCTAAAATCTATTTTCTAATCACACATCAACAGATAAACAACTAAAAAGGAGGCAGGTGGCAGTGCAGAAGGAGAAAAAGTACATGTTATTTCTAAAAACAAAATCTGAGATGTTATTGTGGTCCCTGAGGTCGGGCCTAGACTGGCACTGCCTACCTGCTGAATTCAGGTGAGACCACAAACACATTTGCTACTTTCCTGATTATAGCTTCTCCCTCTCACGACAGGAAACCATCAGCACGAGTCAATAACAACATGGTTCTGCTTTACATGTTCTGGTGATTGAGTGCAAGTTATAAAAGATCAGCTACCAGCTTTATGAGTGAAATATGAAGTAGCTTGTTTGTTTAGCCTGTAAGTGCTGCCATGAAACTGTCAAAACTACATATTTCTTGCAAAATGGAGCATATCACACAGCTGATCCCATGCATGCAAAACAGACCTTCATCTCATGGTTCTTTTAAAAAAGGGGAAACAACAAAAAGTAGCGTCACATCTGATTGCACAAATATACATAGTTTTATTTCCCACGAATCTCTTAAGCAACAATTTTATTAAGCAAGAATGCTGTCATGGGAATAAAACATGACATATTTAATTTCAGCTAAAGTGCATAAAAGAAATAGCATAGCTCATTAGTTTTCACAGAAGTAACACAGAAATTAACAGAGAGAGACTGCAATGTACCAAAGGTCATGAAAAAGTTACACTTTTATCTCCAAGAAGACAACAGAAACTGCTAATCATTTTCATCTCTCTAAATAGAGTACAACACAGACAAATAGTACTCATACTCAAATGATACTCATTGACATCCAACATTCTGTGGCAAGTCAAGGGTCCTAATATGGAAATGCAAAATTCAGCAGTAACTTCAAAATAAATTAGCTACCAAACAGTTCCTCTTTTCAGAATCAAACAGTCCATTAGATCTTTTTAGAGACGTCAAAGCTTTTTATTAGTGTCTATAAAGATGGAGGTAAATTGAGCTACTTTAGAAATAGTGAAGTAGAATTTTCTGATTAAGTAGTAAGGCCTTTTCAGCATTTCAATGAGATTTCTACCTTGGAAGGTGATTACTAAAAAAAACCCAAAACACTAAACTAAATGGACAAATGGACATACAGTACTTAGATTTTATTTTAATTTGTTATTGCAACAAAGAGTTTTTGAGTTACAAAAAAAGAAAATTGCTACTTAAATTTAAGTTTCACATTTTGTTTTGAAATGAACTTGCTTTTTGGGAAAGTAACTGCAACTATAGCCGGTAAACTCTTGTGTAATAGATATTACTGAGTTTCCTTCCTAACAGAAAGTGGTGAAAAGAAAATGGTTTGATAAAATGGCTGCAGTTCGATTCAGTAACTATCTGAGCTGCAGCAGTTCATATGTTTAATTTGTTAAGGCTAAAGTAATTATAAAGTAAATAATTTGCACAAATATTGATTTTGAGAAAGTAAAAATATCTGAGCAATACCTTCTTTAAGTTGAGCTTAAAAGAAAGAGTTTTCTTTTTTAAATTGTGATTTTTTTAAGCTTTATTTTCAATCCAGAACCTTTTTTGAGGAATGTTTTCATTTTATTTAATCAAGGAACTAAAAACATGAAGTAAGAAATGATATCAGACAAATTTACTTAGGATTTTTTTTCTTTGCATTTATTACTTTAGTTTCATCTACCAAGAGTGCTAAAGAAAACTTAAATTTCTCTATTGTGATTCCCAAATTACTGAGCTTCTGTTCTCCTAAAATAACAGCAATTTCTTGAGTGTAAGCATTACTAGTGAGTCAATGAAAAGAGAGAATAGGCAAATATATAATTTTTATTCAATTGCATTTGTTAATTTTTGTAGGATTTTTTATCTCTACAATTTAGAAATGTTCTTTTCTGGTTTTTATTTTAATGTCTTCAGAGGTCTTCACACCGATTTCAAACTTTGGATTTCTGACCACCAAAGAATAACTTCTAATAGCCTCTCAAATAAAAGGAGATTTATATCTGTATTTAATCCCATTTCTTAAAAGCATATACTGTTTCCACAGTTTGTTGTATTTTTTGTATTTTATGCATATTCAGCACCAAAAATGGGATGAATTGTGTTTTTTATGCTTAAATGATCAAATGATAAACTATGTTTAAAACATAGTTTTTTGTGAAAATATTTAACCTGTTATCATCTTCTCTTTTAATAACTACAAACTTCAATAGGTTTTATTGGGATTTAGAAAGGAAAAAAAAAAATTTTCAAATCATTTCCAGTTAAACAAACACTGAAAAATCTGCTGTGCATTTTTGGGCAGGGCTGATGAATTAATAATTTGCTTTTTGTTCTATATCTCCACTTGGACTCTATTTACAAACGGTGTGAGTTTTCCAGGCAGTTAGTGGCGCCAGACTTTATTTAGGGGCATTGGTATAAATGGGATTAAATGCAAACACTAGCCACACTTTTCAGAGTTTCATTTGCAAGACATAAAAATAAAAAGCATGCACTATTCGCCTTCTGCTTTACAATTTTCCCTGTCAAATGTAGAACTACACTTGTGAAAGGATTCTCTAAAATTTGGCCACAAGATGGAGCAGTTTGCGTTTGTTTAACTATGTTACCAGCTTATCCTCCTCTAGTTAGAAACGAAACGAACCCCCTCTAGTGGCTGTAGAGCAAAGTTGGCCTTGAATCTTGTAACTTTTGTCTGCTTTTGCAAAAAAAAAAAAAAAATAAAGAAATTCTTCCCAAGAACGCTAAAAAATGTTTTACTTCTATTTCATGCGGCTTGTTATTGCACACCTTTGGGATTTGGTAATCACCACTGGGGAAAAGATGCAAAAAAGGCAAGAGCTGTGTAGGTCTGGATTGTGTAGTTAAGGAGGCAAAAGACTCACAAGTAGAGCAGCACCTGTGGTTTGGGAACATCCCATCTATCTTTCTGCACAGCGGGAATTGTCTACGTAAATGTGTGTGTGTGTGTGTTTGGGTGCGGGTGCTGATGCATGAGCGAGATGTGTGAAAGCAAGAAAAAAAAAAGCAGGACTTGGTGGAGTCTATGAGTAATAGGAGAGACTCGGTAAGCATATGCGACCCGTTGACACTGAGCAGGCTGCAGTCTGGTTCAAACTGGCGTACAGCCTGGCTCTTGTGGACAACAAAAAGCCTCAGGGGCGGTGGCTTATGCATCAACAGAGACCCAGTGGCTCTGAGCAGCATTTACAACTAAAGCCAAGCGTAAACTTGGGAAAGTAAGGATTATTGTTAGGTTTCAAGCAGGCTCTGGAAAAATTGGGAGGGCAGCTTCCATCCATGCAAACAGACGAGTCTTAAGCAGGGGAAAAAGACTTATAATAGAACTCGGACCCCACAATATCAGCCCAAACAAGGAGCTTCTTATCAGTCGCCATCTCCCCCTGCAGCTAATATTTCACTTCGGCTTCCAGGCCCAGAGAATGAGAGACGTTTCCATTTCATGTCAGTCATTTCCAGGCCTGCGTGTTACCTGTGCGGTGATAAGTGTTTGACTGACTGGGAGCATCGTTAGTCACTGTCCGGCTACGAGTGACAGCCACAGATTCCTGGAGATGATGAGAGGAAGGGGAGGAGGAGGAGGAGGAGGAGAAAGACACGGCTGATGAAGGAGGAAGACACTTTCACGCTCTCTGTTTGTCCAAACATTCAAAACAACCGTGTTTGTGTAAGAAGACGGCCTGGTGTTGCATTCAGCTTCTGTGTTATATCTGATTTATTTTTCAACAACATTTTTTGCTTTAAATAAGTACAAAAATGAACCCTCATACAAGAGATAATACTCACAAAATTCTATCCTAAGACACAACTGTTTATTTGAGTCTGTTACTTTATCATTTTATTATTCTGTATTGATAATTTACATAAATATACACATAAATGTCAAATTCTATTCAAAATATATGTCTTATATTATATTTATGTCTAAGCAAAGCTACTAATATACTGCAGTTTTTGGTTTTTTTTGTCTTAAAATTCTAATTAATTTTCCCACTAAATATTTTCAGAAATTTATTATTTTCTCTGTTATTTCATGGCTCATTCTTACAGCTTTCCATTTTATTTAACCACTTATTTAACCATTCCAAAAAAGGGTGGTGTAGCTCCTGAAAACACTGCTTGTTAAAAAGAGGATGATGTGTCATATTCTTGGCTTGCTAAATGGTATTTAGATACTCCACCAGAGGGCATAAGACAAGTAATGGATTCAATACAAATTTTTTCAACATAAAACTGCAGTCTTTGAATCCCTACAGGTCATGGTTCATTCCTTCCGGTTGGAACATCTGCATAGAAAAATAAACAATAGATTTAATTTAAGACTTAAATATAGCTTCTATTTAAGGTCTTAGTTAGTGGGTTTGGGTTACAATTAGGTCTAGAGTTAGTGTGTGAAAGCACATAATTTAAAGAACTTATGAACCGGAAAAGAATAGAATGTTGTGAGGACTGAGAATGACAACAACAGGCCAATATTTCTCAGCAGTGCATCAACAAGGTGCCTCAAAAATTAAACTGATGTAACAGTTTGAATACAGTGGGTAGTGTTTAGTTATAAAATCAGAGGAAGCCCCTGATTCTGCATCTTTACACACAACCAAACATGCATCAGATCCTCAATCTGCAAAATACTTTAATGTATCAGAAACTTTAAGAAAAACATAATGCCACCTGTCAATCATTCCAGGGGCTTTGTCAGCAACTGACCAATCAGAGGTCGCAATTTGTCCGGCAGTACATGTCCCTTATTTGGAGGAACTGGACATCAGCATTGCTGAGGTTTGTCATTGCTAATATGCTGCGGTCATAATGAATAATGGTCGAACATTGTCAGTGGGGAACATAAAATCCTGACATCCATTACCCAGAGCGTGTAGAAGGCAATAGGGTTTAGATTCCAGAACCCAAACGGAATCTAATGCAAGAAATGGATCAAGGCCCAGTTGAAGGAAATCGTGATCTACCACATGTTCTTCGGCATGAAGGTGACTGGTAGTAAACGTCCCATTTTTTGGCATAAAGACACTTATTGGTCGTCAAATAAGAGATCAATGAGTGAAGGTAGTTATGCTTGATTTTATGTGTGTGAATTGCTATGGCAGAATGGAAACATGCGCTTCAGTGTTTACATTTAAGCACCTCTTTATGCTAATGTTTATTTTTAAGCATTTTCCTGCGGGCAGATTTTCACAAACTCCTATTATTTAACTCATTACTCACCTCTTTTGCACGTATAAAATGCGTCCAACACAGCTTTTAACTCGCATCCAATGAGACCTTTTGCCCCTCACTGATAAAGACTTGAGTTTTAATGCTGATTTCTCCCGCAAATAAATTTACAGACTTGATGTACGACTTGTTGGAGAATTTTGTTGCTCGTCGTCTTGGCCTTGGTGTTGGCTGACAAGGCAAAAATGACTAGGGTAACGCACTCCGCTACCTCTGCCATTACAGTAAAGCATCTTATTTGTTTGTCGGTGATGTGATCTTCTTCCGTATGGGGGCGGAGCAGGCGTCATGTCATGTTGACGTCATGCTCTGTGCATATCTAATTAAAAACCAAGAACCTAGAAAATACATTCTAAAGAGCTAAATATATATTTTAAGTGTATTAGGTAAATTCAGGACAGCTTTATATGTACTTAGCTAAATAAGTTATATAATATAATATAATCTGTATTATCTGTGCATATAGCTCCCATATTTATATTTATACACAATATCTATATCTCTTATAGTCCATACATACATAGTATTGTACATCTGTAAATAAATATTTATATCTTGTAGAGCACTTCTGGATAGATGCAAACAACATCTCGTTGCTTGTACTTGTGACAGTGCAATGACAATAAAGTTGAATTCTATTATAATATAATATAATATAATATAATATAATATAATATAATATAATATAATATAATATAATGCACAGAGTACAAGTAACTTTCACATGCTTTTTCATTTCAAAACTTTAGCTGAAGTGGCGCTTCAAATTCCAGTTTCCAGTGATGTACCAGAGCGTAGATTCAGCCTCCGGAACAACATTAAAACCTCCTTGTGAAGTCATCTGTTTGAGGTAAAAGTCCAAAACCTCATTACAATATAGCCTCTGCAGCAAGCCCCGTGAAACATTTGATGACGGACGAGAGGGTGTGCAATTCAGGTCCATGCCGACCAGAAGAATGTTATGAGGCTGCTAGTACTGCTAGTTTTTATGCTAAGCAAAAATAGTTTTGCAGATAAGACGAAGCAAGATAAGATAGACTTAGCTTTTTGATAAGTATCTACAAAAATGCTACTCAGATAGATTTGAACAGTATAACAATCTGAAAATGAATTCATCAGGGAGTTTATATAATCATTAGCAGATCTGTATAGATGATTGTTGAGAAAATTATGTTGCAATGTTTTTATTTTGAACAATGAGCAACTGTGCTAAAAACTGCCAAACTTTTAACTGAACCAGGAGGGTTGATACCAAGGCCTACCATGAGTTCTTACCTTACAGTCTGTAGTTTTACCCACGTGGAGGAAACCAGAGTGACCTTAAAGAGACAGAGTTTAAATCAAAGTGTCTCAAACAGAAAGTAACACAAGTTATCATAACTATTGTCTTTCAAACGTCTGAGTCCTCTTGTAAATATTTGCTACATATCAATTATAATGTAGGTTTTCTTGCTCATTTGTGTTAGAATGTTTTTAGTTTGTGGTGTATTTATTTATAGAGGGAGCAAAGGAATCTTAAAAATAAATCATAAATCATCAGTGAAATAAACTGTGTCCACGAAAAAGGTTCTGATAACCGCAAGATATAAAGTTTGCAACAGTTTCAGACTTTATAAGAAAAACTACTGGCTTTGTTTACACCATTACTCTCGCTGTGGTTTAAACTGGGGAAAATAACAGGAAATAATACAGCACTGCAAGGCCAAGAAGTTCAATCTCTGGACATCTCTGGAACATGTTTTCACCCTCACAGCCTCTACCCTTCCCTTTACCTCCTCTTCCAAAAGCAAGACAGCAAGCCGGGAGATGGATGGGCTGAGCTGTTGCAAGGTTTCCAAAAGCGAACAGAGTCTGACTGCTGCTCTACCTGAGGAGCAAAAACAAAAGAGCCATCTCTACCTGTAGGACTGTGGGAGTCGAGGCTTTGATCTGGACCAGAAAGAGAGAGTAGTTTGATGAAATATTGATGCTTTTCTTTTTCTTTCGTTCTCTTTTTTTTAACTGAGTCCTGTGGGAGCTCCGTCTGCTCTCAGGATGTTTGCGCTGATCCACAACACAGCTCCGTGCTTCGGCAGATAAGAATAGATTCCAACAATGGAGCTAGAGGAGTGTTATCTGCACTAATGGGGCTAATGATTACCCCCCAGACTGGACCTGCACTGGTCAGGGACCTTATCTTTCATAGTTGATCAAAAGAAACAGTGTGTTTAATCAGTCAGAATCAATTGCAAAAAACATACAGGACTGATGTGTGTCTGACATCTTAACAGAATATTGACAGCAAAGCCTGCATGACTTAAATCTTTATTCTGTGTGGAAAAGAAAGGCACAGAAGCTTTAAATGGGAATCTGGTGCACTTAATCTTTTTTATGCCCTATTGTTACATATCTTTTAAATATGATGTTGCTTCTATTAAAGTGTTTAACCCGTTTAGAGTTTATTATGTCTTAATATTCTGAATCATGAAAAAAACTCCCATAATTAACTTCTCACAACAAGCAGTGCCCTGCAGGAGCATTTATTACCCCTAAACGTTTCTACATTTTGTTACGACTTTAAGCTTCATTAAATTTATTTTACTGTAATTTTATGTGACAGACCAACACAAAGCAGCGTATAATTGTAAAGTGGAAGACAAATGATGAATGTTCTTGTATAATGTATAAAAATCCTGTAATGTGAAAATCTGTGTTGAGCGTTTACTCTGATATCCTTAAGAAAAAAACAATTTAGTAAATAAAGTTGTCCCAAGTGTAATTTAATCTCAGTATAAATTCAGCATCGAAAACTTTAGAGATTTTGTTTAGACCCACAAATGCAATATGACTCTTCAAAACAAAATAGTTTGTTTTTAAGTGACCTAAAAATAGGAAATTTGATTAGATTTTCATTATGCCATACATTTTCTTCAATGTGAAACTAGGTTTTTATGGAAAATTATTTAAAACTAAGAATAAAGCATCCTGACAAAAAAGAGTTACTTCATAAACAGAATATTCCTTACACTTTCAGAGTTATTACATGTTGAAAAATTATTAATATATTTCATGAAAACACCCAAGAAAAACTGCTAAAACTAGCATTTTTAATTAATAGAGAGACAAGCAGCCCACTGGGGCGTGGTAGCTCTGGAGGAGCTGTAAATATCAGGTGTCGACAGAACAATTGTAACCTATTAAAGACCAAAACTGAAGGCTGACATGCAAAACAATCTGTTGTTGAAAATGAACATTGGTACTCAATCAACTTACGAGGTAAAATAAAACAAAATAAAAGCAAAACACTAAATGTGATGTAAAAGTTTCAATGTAAATCCCCCTCTTTATGGTGAAACATGGTGGTAGCAGAATCAATCCAAGAAGATTGATTCTGCTACCACCAGAATGAGTGAAAGGACTTGGCATCCTTAACATACTACCAGAGCTATAGGATGGGTTAGATCAAAGCATTTTAATGTATTACAATGGCCTAGTCAAAGTCCAAGCCTAAATCCAAACCAATTGGCTGCAAGAATTGAAAACTGCAGATTTGAAAGAATTTTCCATCCAGTTTGGCTAAGCTATTTTGCAAACCAAGATAGGAAAAAAAATTCAGTCTCTAGATGTAGAAAGCTGTTAGAGAGATACCTATAAAGGTGTGTTTAAGAATGTAATTTAATGTTTTAAATAATTTGTATTCCTTATTACTGTTATGCACTACTTTGTGTTGGTCTGTCACATTAAGATCCAAATAAAACACTTTCAAATTTTGTGGCTAAAATGTGACAAACTGTGGAGAAAGTTAAAGTTAATAAATGCTCTCATACATCACTTTAACACTGACAAGCTGTGATGCTGTTTTGCCTGAGTATTTAAATCCTACTGTCTGTTTAATCCCAGAGTTAAACCATGTAAAATGAATTAAAGCTCAAAAAGTTTGATTTGAGTTTGTATGAAAGTGACCCACATTCTCCAGGCAAAACTGATCTCCGCGGACAAAAAAAAAAATCTGAATATTGATAAATTGCCTTGAGTGTTTTTTTGTCTGCAAGTTAAGAGGCCAACACAGTCCAATCTGTCTTTTTAAAAAAGAAACTGAGAAAAACGAGAGAGGATTTATCGCTCTCCCATGTTCATACACAGATAGACGGCGGGCATAATGACTTCAGAGGAGAAGGCAGATTATTTAAACGTAAAGGAAAAGGGAGAAGAAGGCTGAGAAAGGGGGGAGAGGAAGGAGAGGGTATTAGGAGGAGCCAGGGGCAGGAGATAGTCTGGGAAAGGTCTCACGTTAGAGTTGAATTAACACGCATTTCCGTTGGAGTCCATTAGATAATCATATTCATACCACACAAGGCTCAAAACCCCTCTCTGTTTCATTATTCCCTTTTAATCCAGCCTGATAAGGGGGCGCAGGCGTCGTGGTTTTATTATGTTGTCATTTGGAATCCACATGAAATCCCCTGCGGGACAATATCACAAGGAAATTGCTTAAGTAGCCCAAGTGGATATAGTTTTACGTTTATTATTTCCAAGGGATTCAAAATAACTGCAAATATCCATTTTTTCCCCCTCCTTCATCATGATTGTTGGGGACTAAGAGTCTTTATCAGTCATTCGCACTAATGGCCCACTCTAGCCGCCCGATACCTTCAACAGAGGTGGGGGGTGGGCTGTGTTTGAGAGCGTCTTGGATGTAGAACAGAGTACAGGTGCAGCACATGTGAGACGTAGAAGAAGGAAATCTGAAGAGAGATGATGGAGGATTTTTTGAAGTGTCAATAAAGGGTAGATAACACTCTCTTGACAGTAGATTAAAAGCTGCTGGAGTCCTCTCTTGTGCTGTGTTTGTTTGGCCCCAAATCCCACGTTGAGGGCAAACGGAGCCAAAATGTCGGGTTGTTTTAGGACGCGTGTGCTTTGCAGACTTAAAGATGTAAGATTAGGGCAAAGTAAACACTCCAGCTAGATCCTCCATTGCCTTAAATGTAGGGTGACAGCGGACAGAGCGGAAACAAAAGGGGGAGAAGTTAGAGGAAATAAAAAACCTGACCACAATGTTTTATTGTAAAAGCAAAAACTCTGAAATATTTGTAGTGGTAATCATCATTAAATCAGTTAATCTAAGTACAGTGCCTTGCTAGACCATAAATACCAGTTGAAAGCACAAACCATAATGAATTTTATTTAGATTTTATCTGCAACACAAACAGTGAAAAGTTGCAAAATGGAAGAAATATAACGCGTGATTTTTAACATTTTTACAAACAGAAACCTGATTGAACCGACGTAGACTTTCATTTAATTCCTCCCCAAGCCAATAGTTTGTAAAACAGCCTCTTGCCTCGACTAGATATCACAGATTATATGGAGTTTGTAGGTTCTCCCATTGCAGGCATGGGTTCTCTCTGGGTACTCCAGCTTTCTCTGACAGTCTGGAAACATGACCCAAACCAGCAACTATTTTTCTAAACTTTTCAGGCAAAGCACACGAATTTAGAGTCTTGGAATATAACTTAGACAAAAGTTTTTATTAATCCAATGTCAATCTTTCCTATATGTTGAAAAAACAGCTGGGATACCAGGTGTTGTAAAAACATATTAATATGAGCAATAAATAAAGGTTTGATGCATCTTGTGTTTGGCTGATTTAAGCTCATTCTTTTCTGTTTCCCCTTCCTGTGTTTTGGACTGAAGACTCTTCCCTCCCTGCTCCGTTTCATGCAGCCGGTGCATTTCCAGCGGTCACATCTGTGTGGATATTATGTGGTCCGTTCTGCTGTATCCATTTCTCTGTGACATCTGTCCAAAGATGGGGGTCAAAATTAAAGGCGAGAATCCAAATGCCTGCACAACATTCTGCCATGTATTGATTTACTGTTACTCGAGCAACGAACGTGGACGGGCCCGAGCGCCACATATAATTTCAGCGAGGTCATCTGAAACTGAAGGCATGCTCCGTCAACCAACCATAATATCAGAAAGCAGCATGATGCTTCAGATGCTGATCTCGGGGCTGATTGTGCTGGATGTTTATCATATTCTTGGATGTGGAGAGAGGAGAAGGGGACAAAAAGAGTGAGTGTCTTCCTTATAGCTGGAGCACCTCCCTGTCTGCAGCATCTCAGGGTCTGGAACAAACAGGAGTTCCTTCTTAATTGGGGTGAGATCTGGGGCTTAAAGGAGGGCCAAGACGGGACCTGAACCCCCTTTCTTTCTCCTCCAGAATTGCTTTGGCTGCAGAGGTGCTTTTGATGTGTGCTTTGGCTCTGCGAGTCGTACTTTGTGAGTGTGTTCTTGGGAGACCAATGGTTACTTGCCTCCAGGCAGAATCTCAATCCCCAGGATCCTGGCCCTCTTTGATGAAATGCTTTCGGGAGCCGCTAACCCTACTGATGCCCATGTGCAACTCCCTCCCTCTCTCCCCCTCCTCCTTTGCCCTCTTGTTCTCTCCCACCTCTCCCTCCCCCATCACGTTCCTCTTTGAGAGATTCATAACAAGGACTTTATCTCTGTGTAGTCCAGGCCAGATGAGCACTGTCTGACAAACTGACAGGAGTATTAGTTGTGTCTTACAGAACACCTCGGAGTGTCTCCTCTCTCAGCTTCACTTCCTGTGGTAACAGACACCACTGGAGTCCATTGAGCCGTTTATGTACGTGCAAATATAAACACTTTTTGAGATTGTGTGGCCAACTACTAATCAGTTTGGATCTATCAATGATGATCCCCTGCAACTATAGACTATTTAATCCATGTAATAGTTAATTTAGACAAGTTCATAAAATGATTTTATGTGTAAGAGCAAGTAACGATATCGCAAAATTCTGAGGTGGAGGAAAATAGTGAATGGTTTTAGATTTTTTCTTTTATCAATAAAAATCGGCCTAATTAGTACGCAGTCCTCGTGCAGCTGCACTGATGATGATGTGATGATTGTAAAAGCTTCTGAGGTTTGTTAGAGAAGAGTTGATAAAAACCATCATGAAGACCAAAGAAAATAGCAGACAGGTCAAAGATACAAAGCTAAAAATGTGAGACATGGTGGTGGGAGCATCATGCTGTGGGGATGGAAGTGTTGGTTAAAGCATGGTTCTAAACACATTATCTGAAACACATTAAAACAAGATAGTGGCAGCATCATGTTGTGAGGAAAGTGTTTTTCCATCGTTATATGAACATTTTTGTTTGTTATATTCAGTTTTTTTTAAAGTGGAGGAGTTGGTATCACTGTTGCCTTGCAGGAAGAAGGTCACTGGTTTGAATCCTAGAGTATCTGCATGGAGTTTGCATGGTCTCCCTGAGCTATTGTGTTTTTTTTGAGTACTCTAACTTCCTCCCACAGTCAAAAAACATGGCTAATACGTAAACTGGTATTTCTTAATTTTCCTTAGGTGTGAGGTGGAGCCTGCATGGTTGTTGTTCTCTGTGTTGATACCCACTTCCCGTTAATTTATCATTTAAAATTCCAATAAAATACAGTGACTGAAAAAGTTCAAGGCATGTTAACACCACTGGAAGACCTCTGACGACAACAGAAACAACAACAAAAAAATGTCCTCACAATGTGACAAAGTCAAAATCAAACACTCTTTATTGACGACAAAGATGTTGACAGACTTGACAGAAAATCTCTTGCTGTGACTAATTAAGGCCTCAATTAGACAACGCCGTCTTTATAAACGCAACAATCATCAGGAAATTAGTTTTAAAACTTAATTTTCTTCCTTTGCCAAAGTGTCTGATTAGTGATGTGTCAAAAATAAAGACAAATAGACGTAACTTGTCCCAATGGACTTAACCTGACAGCCACACACACACACACCCCAACACACCCATTCAAATCCTAGTTAAACAAATAACAGACTGATTTTCCTCCCTAAACCCCCACCTCTTCATTGATTGAACCAGTGCCCTACAGACCTCTCTTATCACATAATTTCCCTGTATATTGATCATGTATATTGATTACACACCTAACCACTACAGGAGCAACTTTCCTGTGTTTAACCGCAGCACCTTAAAAACGACCCCGGAGACAGCTTTAGGCCTCTTAAACAAACTATTTACACAATGCGGGAGTCAAATTTGTTCCGACTGTTAATGATGCAATTTTTATTTCTTTTACTTACATTCATACTTTATTTGCTCTCCTGGAGCAATGTACATTAATATTCATAACAATTTAAGATTTAAGATATTTTAAAATTTGCGTAATTGCATCTCTTTATATGGGCACCAATATCAGTCTTTACCTGATATTGGTGATTTTAGACATTTTCATTAAGAAAAACAATTTAAGAAGGTTTGAGAACATCATTCAAAATTGTTTTTTCCCCCCTTTCTCAGCAACCATAATTATCAATATTAGGAGCAGAGATAATTTCATAAAAAATCCTCAATCCTACTACTGATGTTAAGCAGCCAATCCAGTAACTGTAACTAGAGTGGCTGTACCAATCAGATGAGGAAGACTGTAGAGGTTATCTTCTGCAGTAGTGCCAACACAATTTCCACTGTGTATATCAATACATATTTGGGTAAAACTGGTGTTTGAATTAATAAATAAAGCCAGTTATGAGAATTTTTAGAGAAGGCACTGGGTCTTATTGTCACCAGCATTCTGTAGCAGCACTCAAACAAGTTTGTGGGAATTTCCCTAAAAATGTCAGTCCTTGCCTTGAAGGCCAATACATACTCTGAAATAAACAGAGTGTGTTCTTTTACTCAGAGTGTAAAGAACAAGAACAAAGTTATTTTCTGGCCAGGAAATGTAATATTTCACAATAGTTCACAAGAATCCCAGTGCAAAACTGCTGGAAAGTTATGATGACTCATATGAGGCGACAACTAGTGACACACAAAACACGGGACAATGACCAGAGAACAGGAGCAGAAATGGCGTGATACTGGAGGAAAAATGATGGAGAATAATGCAAACCTCACATACAGAAGGAGAGGTGGAAGTGACAAAGGAACCAGAGGAGCTAATCAGGGAGGAGTGGACGCAGCTGAGGGACAGGCAGAGGCAGAGGAGAGATGAGAAGAGGAAGGGAGAAAGGTAGACAAAGATGAGACATAGAAAAATCATAGATGAAGAACCTGAAACTAACATAGACAGAAAAAGAACACTAGTCTGAGTGAGACTCAAATAATCCAAGTAGCAAACAAACAGTATAATGAACTAAAGGTAGATCTAAGATTAATAAAAAAAATGGTCAAAATACAAACACCAGTCAAGACTTGTTCATATGCAGGCTTCATTTATCTTCGTTTTTAAACACTCCACTGACACCTTGACCAGATGGAATCTATTAGGACTGAGACAGAGAACAGGCACAAGGGGAGGAGTGGAACAACTTCGTTTTAAAATAAATAATGACAAAATAATTGTGAGTCAAAATTTTCAGATTTCTGTTTTTCTTGTAAAGCAAAGAATAATATTTGTCAGAAAAATATCTAACTCGAGACAGTTTCTAAAAAAGGATCCATGTCAACACCTAAAAATGCAAAATATGTGTAAATAATTATATTTTAATTATTCTGATTTGTTTTCTTACTCAATTCCTCATTCCTCCCTGTGATTATTTCAATAAAAATGAGTTACTTCAGGTTGGCTTTTTAAAACAAAGGAACATAAAAATGAGCCAGAGTTTGGAAACAACAAGGTATTGATCCTTTTAAAGATGCATAAATCCCAACTCTAGAGCACCACAGAGACTTGCTGCTTGAGCACTTTTCAGTTTTCAAACTCTGGACAGAGCTAAACAAATCTAACACTAGTAGATTTCTTGATGCTTACCTAAATAAAATTTATGGAATAAATAAACTACATGATAAATAAAATGATGATTTTGGGTAAAGTCATAAAGATAAGCAAATATTTTCATCAAATAAGAGATTTATTGACACTTAAATCTAACAAAGAACTTTGCAATCTTTCTAGTTTGGGTGGATGAGGTTTAATTTTATTTAATAATCTTAATTGGCCAGAGAACAGCTAAACCACTGTGGATGTATTTTGAATGTTATGAATCCCTAATTGTTTGACATTTATGGACAATGTTTATTTTAATAAATAGCACTAGGGATGACAGGTTTAACAAGGTGACAACTGGGAAAAAAATGTGTATATGTATTTATTTCTCTAGTTTTCCAGCATTTAAACCCAAAACGCAGCAGAATCTAGAAGGAGGAGGCAAGTTTCATTGGTTGTGCTCGCAACTGCAGTAAACTGGCAGTTAGATACTGAGAAATATTCATAAAAATTACAGTGTGGATAAAATGTGATTCCAGCACGAGCTCTCCCAAAAGCGATTGGGTTTGTAAGCATTAAATTATGAATGTTTATGGAGCTAACAAGCTGTGAAGACATTTCATCGTATGCTTATAACTGCTAAGAATTTTCTACTCGATTAAATGTGAATCCAATAAAAATTTGAACTTAAGGCACAACAAGTCTTTTCTTGTTAAACAAATATGAACAAGAGAAACTGTGTGTGATGATTACAGTGCATTTGAGGAGTGATATTAGCAGCTAAGTTTGATCATTATTTGTCTATAATTGAGTGCAATTCTGAAATAAAAACACAATGTACTCACGCAACTTTATTTTCACAGAAAAGCATATCTGCAGACGATATTTAGACTTTAACAAGTGGTGGATCTAAATTGTGTTTGAAGAATTCATTGCATTGTGCTTTGTTCATTTAGTCAGCTTTTTTCAAAATGATTGAAGAGGATGTTTCAGTGTTGTGTTCTTCCAGAGCCAGCCCAAGGCACAAGCAAACCAAGCTGCTCTTTAGCGTCAACAGAGGGCCCCCAGGAGCGCTTGATTTCTCTCATAGCCAACAGATTTTGAAACTTTCCTATGTCTATTTATGTTTAAGAAGAAAAAAAACTACTTAAAATTTTGTCTTGCGTTGTTATTAGCATATATGAAAAGAATTTAACGCTATTGTAATATCACTAGTTTATTAGTTTCTTCTTTCGTCTGCTTGCTAGTGTGGTGCAGTCACACTTTATGCACATTAGAAATGTGAAATAATCAATCAGTGACATTTTATCCTGCTTGTAAGCATAATGGGTTAAACTGACTGTTCCCCACAAACTCTACTGAGTGAATTTTCAACTGCTAAACTTTGGACTTCTTGACCAAATTCAGACTAGATGAGTCAGGGAAATAATAAAATAACTCTGTCTTCATCATTTCCTGGTTTTACTGGTATTTGTCATTGTTATTGTGACATGAGCAGCTGTTGGTCACTTTGTCGCTACACCATTTTGTACTTTTGGTCATTTTGTACTCAGAGAAAAACTACGAACATCCAGTTTGAGAAATGATGACTTAAAGACAATCTGGAATTTGATTTGGAGCATTTTTCAGGTTTTGGAAAGAAAGAAGAAAGGAGTATGCAAAAATTATTTTATTTCAAGGCTTCGTTCCATCCATCCATTAGCTTTAAAGTCATCCATCCATCAATCCATCCATCCATCCATCCATCCATCCATCCATCCATTGTAGCTGGTTTAATCCTGTCATCTATTTTTACTAACTTTCCATCCATCTAACTGTGTTGGTTCCATTTTTTTAATCTGATCACTGCATAAATATATATTTTTATCATAAACTCAAGGTGCAATTTAACATTTATATTATAAACATTTGCAAACAAAAAACTCTGGGAAAGTGAATCAAAAAAAAGTACACAGACAAATCCACAGGGAGCCCAGTTAACTAGATTTGGCCCCAACGAATCAAATTCCGCCCTTTACTTAATACCTAAAGATGGTAACCAACGGATCCAAAGTACTTCCACAAAGAAAGAATGACTGAAAGAAAAATAAGGGGTGCACAAACTAAAAAAAGGAGGGAGGCAGTGAGTAAAGGAGGGAGCAAACCGAAGGGAGGAGTCAAGCGAAGGAAGGAGCAGCTGGGAGTCCCACACTTCGCCCTCTCTCTCCCTCTCGAAAAAATGCTCCAAGTGTAATAACAACTCTCCACACGCTCTTCTCTGTTGTTTTTGACGCGCATCTGTGGTCTGCTGTCGGCAGATTACAATCGGCTGGCCCATGGTGTTGAGTAGGAGAAAACTGTGAGAAGGAGGAGAAAAGACAGGCAAGAGGAAAAACTCTGGCTGCGCCGCTTTGGAGTTGGACTTCCAGCGTTTGAGAAAAAAAAAAAAAAAGAGAGAGAAAAAGTCCAAGGCAACTCCAGAGGAACCTCTGCAAACTTAAGAAGAAAGAAGAAAAACGAACGCAAACATTTTTTTCCCTTCAAGAGAAGTCGAGAAAAAGTAGAGAAATCATCCAGAAACAAAGTAAGTTTTTCCTCCTAAACTCGCACACACTTTGTTGGGAAGTTTGTAGCGAGCCTGTGAGACTTTATGAAGCAGAAGAGGTTTCATATTTCAAAACGATGGAGTTTCATGCAGTTCGGAGCGCACAGGCTTAGTTTTATTTAACAATAAAAGTCTCACGCGTTATTTGCTTAGATTTCGGCTTCCTAATGCATCCAAACGCAGAGATGTGCGCCGTAAAAACTTCCAGAGAGTTTCTGCAGCTTTATTTATGGCAGGAACGGAGATGTTCGCTCAAGTTGTTCTTTTTTATGAGTTCCGGCAGTACAAATATAAATCAAACAGAACAATAGTCCAGTTGAGCGTTTTGAATGAAAACTTTTTGCAGAGATGCAACTTTATTGGAGCGTTACCTCCAGAAAGGCGGCCGCTGGAGGTGTGGTGTGCAGCACAGACATGCATATTTATGTGCATGTGTGATCATATTTCAGCGCCTGTTATTGATTTGCAGATTTCTGCATTAGAACATTAGTGGAAGGATACATAACTTCCTATTCCAGTTTATTAATTTCCATCGTTTTCCTATTATATCCTGTGGCACAAAACTTAATTTGAAGTATCACTTAAATTAAAAGATTAAACATTTATTTTAAATTTAATTATAAATTAAGAATTAAATTAAGTTTCTCTATGGCATTTTTTTTTATAAAATGGAAAATCATTCATTATAATTTGCATAAAATAAGAATTTTAAAAATGGTTTTATAGATTGGAATTCTTTCTAAAATGTAATATTTTATATATATATATATATATATATATATATATATATATATATGTATATATATATATATATATATATATATATATATATATATATATATATATATATATATGTATATATATATATATATATATATATATATATATATATATATATATATATATATATATATTTTAAATTAAATCCTAAAACAAAGAAACAGGTTTCAGGACACTTCACATAAGCATGTGGGCTCAGAGAAATTTAAGCACACCACAGGGGAAGGGGTCTCTGTGGCCCTTCAGGGGTCACTGATATGGGGCCCCAAGCAAAAATACCACACATCTCCAAAATTTTTTAGCTTAAAAACATCTAATTGTAATTTTGTAAATCCTTTTAAAATGAGAGAGTAAAGCTTGTTTCAGAGTTCCAGGATAGGAAACTTGTTTGGGGGCCCTCCACATGTGCAGATATTTGTTTGAAACTTTCCCTCCTGTCCTCTCGCCAGCTGTTCCACATTTTATCTGCCTGTCTGCTCTCTGGTTTCATACAAACGATGAGGGTCCGAGGTGCTCAGCCATGCGGTGCGGCTCAAATCCTCTCCTTTTCATTTCTTTTTTTCACTCTTCCGTTTGACACATGGCAAATTATTAACGAAGCTTTCAGCTGCCTTGAGATGGAACGCATTGTGAACAAACTAGATATTGGACAAACTCCTATTTTTATGTATCTGGATGAGGATGTGGCATTATTCAGTCTGAGTTTAGCGTGTTGTTTGTAATCATCTTATTACATTTGGCCAGTAAAATAAAAATAAAAATGATGTGCCATTTTAAAACTCACCTCTTTAATTTTTTACTCAGATTTGGAAGGAAATTAAGAAAAATGTTTGGGTAACAAATTTAAAAATTCCTAACCTAATCTATTTTTCTTAAAATTTTGCAGTTGTATTTTTTTAAGTTAAAACGGGAAGTGTCACCAGTGTCACGGGAAGGTGCATTCTTTTTAATGCACCTCAAATTGATATATATCTTGTGTGATTTCTGAATATTTGTCTATTATTTTTATTGCTGGTATTATCTTATGTGAATTTTACAATATTTTTACTTTATTATGTAATTGGATTGATATTTCACAATTTCTTTCACTTTTTGAGTTTCCTATATATTATTATCTCTGTTATAGATTAATTAAAGTAGGGGTCATAATTAGCCCTGGAACCAATTTTAATCCATATGTTATCAGATTTGAACTTAACTTAAAATAATGACAATTGCATTTTGAAGTTACGCAAAAATAATAATAAATAAATCGATTTTTTTTTTTACATGATGTTGCATCAGCAGGATAAATTATAATGGTGTTCAAGGATGCTGATTTAAAGGAGTCGGATTCAGATAGCATTTTCTCAGCAGCATCCCGTCCCTGTTTTGTTTTTATTTAATCTCAATTTAAGCACGCCGTTCCGCATACATAGTCGATGACATCGTCCCGGCCACCTGTGACCTCGTGGCCCGGCAGAATGGAGGCTGTCATGTTAATGCACGGACATGACATGCAATTAGCTTCTGAGGTATGGCTCCTCTCCTCTTTTTTTTTTATACGAAGACCCCGGCATTCACAGCTGAAGCCTGAGTTTTCCCACAACACACCGCAGGAAGAAATACCTGTTACCAGGTTTGTATTCATGAAGCACTAATGAGCTGCCTTGTCGTGCTAATTCTGCAACTTGATGCTCTCAAAGAGGAGGCTAATATTTTTGTTAAAACAGGACTAACGAGAGGGAAGTTGATTGTCCTGAAGATAACGAGAGCGGAGCAGGATTTGGTGTGTGTGATCTTGCATGCTTTACAACTTTTTCTGAAAATGTCTTGCTTCCGGAGGAGTCGAAGGACTCCCATTTGGCTGTAAATATTGACAGTTTTGCTTATGGCAAAAAGATTGAGTCACTTTTCCTTTGATCGGCTCTGATCAGATAACAAAAATCAGATTTTTTTTCTTTTCCCCTCAATCATCAAATGCACCAAAACTGAGAACTCCCACCATTTCCAGCCTATAATCACTTCCACTATCATTATGACATTGTTTATTTTTTGTATTTCATAAAAATCAGACAAAGGTTATGCTTGTATATCTTTCCTTTTCTCGTTGGATTTGAAACTATTACTAGCGTTGCCAAGGAACTAGTAGTAAATTGTTCTTGTCTTGTATTTTGAATTTAATCTCTGGAAAAAAAGAAGAATGACCTTAAAGAAAACTGGAACTCGGTTTTGGCCAAGAAAATCCTGATTGGTTAATTTCTACTGTTATGAGTTTAATTGTTCAAAGTAAGGTAATTCAGGAACAACCTGATGCGTGAATGTTTTCAGTAATCTTCAACGATGAGTGTGATAAACTTTTGCTTTGTTTTTCTGCCCATACACTAACTATTGTAGTTGATTTGATGTCCCCCAGAAGATATCCCCCACTTTGATGATTTGGTACTTTGATATGCTGACATCAAATGAAACAGACACAGTGGGGAGAAAAAAAGGGCGAGTCAGACAGAGGTAGTGATTGAGGGTAAAAAAAAAGACTTTGTAAATGTGTGTATGTGTGTGTGTGTGAAAACTTAGGCTGAGGCTGCAAACCTGAGGAGCGTCAAAATGTCTGGACGCATTTGCGTATGAGCGGAGACAAGAAGGGGTCTTCGGGCGCGCAAGTAGCTCCTCCTTGGCCTCCCTAATCCCCAGGCCCAGCCATCCCTTCAGGGCATGCCTCAGATCTGACTCCCTGGCTCTCTCTGCGTGGACGAGCCAGCTCCGCCAGCAAGATTTAATATGCTATGTGTTCCCTCCACTTCTCTCCCTCCCTCCTCCTCAGCTATCATTGTCCCTGAGCGGAACCCTCACTCCCTGTTTCAAGGAGCCAGCTAAAGGCACCTTTCAGACCCGCGTGATGTCTTTGGATAAGGGAAAAGTAGGGATGAAGAAGCTATGAGACTCAAGATAGCAAACTGCAATTTTAGATATGTATATTACTCACATTGGGGAATTTTAATGCTCTTGCCTTTGCAAACCGGTGGTCACACGCTGGAAAACTGCATGCATGTTTTAGCATCCTGCTGGAAATTCATTTATTTATTTTAAGGTTTTTCTTTTTCAACCACCTTGAAGTAGCATATTTATTTCATCTGAACAAAAATCTATATTTTTCCCCCTCCAACGTACTGTGACAACTATGTCACAAAATTACACAAAACTTAAATTTGCTGATCATAACTTATTAACGAAGAAATTTAAAATGAACAAAAATGATATCATTCACTTTTATTTTAAATGCAATACAGAGAAATATTCTTACTTATGCCAAAATAATGTGAGATGTTGTTACTGTTTTTATAATGTTATCTATAATGTTTAAATATGTTATTTAGATACAAATAAACACCTGTTAAATTTAGAAGCAGCTCCTAATTGCTTATTGCATAGAATATTATGCCATTTTGTTAATTTTTTTTAATGAAACAAGAGGCTTAAAAGCTAATATAAGCAGATTAGATGGCTTTTTGTTAATAATAACATTTCTTTAGTTTTCATGTCAGGAACATATTAGTGTTTTGCAGCCTGAAAAACAACAAAATTTGTTATTAAAATTTTGTTTAAACTGCAGCGTTTCTTCAAAAGGCTGGCAGCAAAAGTTCAGTTCAGTTCAGTTTTTTTTATATAGCACCAATTCACAACAATTCTCCAGCCTTTATAAAATAAGCAGATCCAATTCATATGCAGAAACATGTGGGGGAGGGGGAGTGCTGGCATGCTTTATTCTCTATAAAGAGCTGGAGAAAACTCACTTTCTATGGTTTTCCATTGAAAAGGCTTTAAACTTTAGGAATAGCATTTGGAAAAACATCCACCAAGGATTAACTTAACTTTTGAAAACCTGTATTGAAGTCCTAACATGCACAATATAAGGGATGTTAAATTTTATTTCGAAATATTACAGAAAAACGGTGTGAAAAAGTGACTGCTTCTTTTCCTCAAACACTTCATCAGTAAACAGGACAGGTCACGGCTGCTTGTGGCCGCCGCTCACACCCCTCCTCTGTTTGCTTTGGATGCTGTAAAAACGTCTTTAAGTCGTTGGTGTGAAGTGTAGCAGCAAGAGGTGAAGTGCTTTGGGTTTGAGGCCTCGAAGTGTGTAAAGCTGAATGCCCAGAACAAGATGAGTTTCCCGGGTCGTGGCTGTTTTTGCAGATGTGGTATTGTGTCAGCTTTGATGAGAGCCGGTTGTGGCATCCGTGAGGGGGTCTTTGCTCTTCCTTTTCTCCTTTTTTTTGTCCAGCGCTGTGATTTGCGTGACACATACACTTGGCTGCTTGCTGTGAACAATGATCTGTCACTCACCCAGGCTTCTTGATCTGTGACGCCAGCTTGATGCAGTTTTTTTCTCCCACCAGAATTTTGTCGTGTTATTCTGAAATCTGAATAATACCACAGATGCAAACCAAATGTTGCTTTTGCAATGTGCAAAGATGTAGGCATAGGCTCGTGTGAGATTCTCCCGTTGTGATAACTTTGATTAAAAATCCCACAGTTTTTACTCAAAAACACTTAAAACAAAGCTATGGAAAATCAACTATCATTAGCTATTTAACTTTATTACATCTGTAATAATTACATTTTTTTTATTTAGACAGACTGACTTTATGAAAAATATGTACTGGAAGTCTTGGTCTCTCTCATTCTGTTGCAGCCTTAATGAACCGCAGATATGTTTGACATTCTGTAGAAAATAAAAGTCTTCTTTTAATTCCGCATCTCTCTTCTGCTAAACACAACGAGCTTTCGGTCTTCTGCACTCAATAGTGTCACCTACTGTAAACAATGTTATTGTCAGCCTGATCTGCTAGAGTTTTGTTATGGTGTGCTCTCTGATGAGCCAAAGATTTTTCAGTTTCAAACTAGGTAGAACTACTGTATATTCAAAGGCAGATAAGCTAAAAACCGTTAGTAAATGCAGTTCTAGTGGTTGTTTTAGCTTTCAAGTAATTATTGTGAGAAAATTATCCATCAATGTTCATCTTTTCATAAAGTAAATCAGGCACCCTTAAAAACTAATATTAGCATTTTGATTAATCAGGCTACCTGCTCCGGTACCACTTGCAGTCAGTTGCTTGACTGACTGTGTTTTCTGCTGTTATTTCCAAAGCTGGAATGTGTTTTTCTTGTAAGTGACAAAACTAGTGCATGAGTCTTTTTTTCAGCTTAATGAATGGCAGTGTACAGCAACAGGTGAGGGAGGGGCAGCATGGTGCTGCTTCCCAGAGAAAGCTCCACTCACTCTTTACACTGACTTTCAACCATATAATGGGAAGTCCTGGAGGTTTTGAACCTCTCTTTTTAAGAGTGGGGTGTACCTTTATACCAGCAACCGGTCTTGTCTAATTAACAATTAGAAGTACGTTTCTAGTTCATTCTTTTAAAATACATTTTGGCTGCTTAGCCAAAAGATGTTTCTGAACTGGATACAAAAATGAAGTTTGGAGTAAATAATCAACAGAACAGTATGATGAAAAGTTTCAGTACTTTTCTGACCCAAACTTTTCTAACTTTATTATACGTTGACATAACCGCCCCGTGTCTAAATATGAATAAAGGACTATTGGGTTGTCAAGCGATGATGCTCACAATGCGAACCCCATGTTCTTGCACTCCCATGCTGCTTGGAGTTGTTTTCCAGAGGGAAATTTCCATGGGCTTTGCTGCATCCCGGGGTGGAGGTCAAGAAGGTGTCTATTGTTTGAACGCCAAATGCATATCCCAAGGTTAATACCTGAAAGAAGCATGGGCCTAGACATTATCTTTCCACTGCAAAGACAGTACATGTGTGTACATGTGGCTTTCTCCTCTCCTGCTTGGAAATCTGGAAAAAGAGAGGCCTTGAATGGGTCTGGTTGTAGTATCCTAAATGCATCCCTCTTTAGCGCGTTCCGTTCAGTAATGAATGCTAACTGACTCTGCTTCTGATAATGACTTCATCTTGAAAAACAAAAGGCCAACTCTACTATCAGAGTAAATTTCAGCCAGAGCCTGAGAGAGGCTCTCCATTGACAGTGCAGCACTGGAGCAGTAATCGTTTTTTCTCATGCAAAGTGTGCTTTTTTAAGAGCGCGGGCCGCTGAGAGAGAGGGGGGGCGGCTGTGTTTTAACAATACTCTGCAGGGTTCGTGGAGGGGAGGTGGGCTTTGCAGTTGAGTTTGGAGGGGTGAGGTGTGTGTGTGCGTGTGTGTGTGTGTGTGTGGGGTGGGGGGTTCTTTTTTGCTCATCAGACAAAGCCTAGTTCCTTTCAGGGTTGCATGCAGAGTTGGGAGGTGGGGGGATGAAGAGAAGGGGGGAGGCATCCAGAGTTTTCTTTGAAAGAGAGGGACTCAGGACGTTTTTGATGAGAGTTTGTCATCGCGGCTGCTTCACCTTCCAGGGGGAAAAAATGTAGGGCTGCCCTTGCACTGACAGCCCTGGAAAAAGTGGGCTCGCGAATTTTTTTTTTATAGAGAAACAGAAATATTAACGCATACACAGGGCCCTAAAACGGCCTCGGCTATTCCTGCCAAGCTGCTGTTTTTATTAAGAGAGGTTGACGTGCTTTGGAAATATATCTTATTCATGAAGAAAGCCAGGTTAGACTTCCCAAAGAATTCATTATGTTCCCCTCAGATGCAGCTTTCGCGGGCTGCAGCCGTCCCCTCTGAGGACGCGGAGCGTGCAGCGCAACATTGTAAAGCCTCCCTCAGTGGGCTCAGAAGTGCGAAGGGTTCCATTTGTCAAAGGTGCGAGAGTCTTTTTCCCTCCTCAACACTTTCCCGGCTCAGCCTCAAACTCATTGTCTGAGCGAAGGCAGGACATTAGTCACTGCAACGCCACGGGAGCCTGAGGGTGCTAAGGACCGGAGCTCTGGAGCCCGGTTTGGACAGAGGGGAGGCAGGGAAGGGGGGAACAAGGGAGGGAAAAGGTGACAGAAGGGCAAGAAAAGAGGAGGAAATATGGGGTAGAGGGAAACTTAGGAAGGGAGTACACAAGAGCAGAGTATGTGTGTGGGAGACAGGGGTTAGAGGGGGTAGCTCTACGTCGGGGCTCAGCATTGTAAGCCCCTGTCTACCCCCAAAAGCTGCTTTCACAAAGAGATTTACAAGACAGGTCTTGGGTGTGCTTTGCAGCCCTGCATTATGAGTGATCGAGTGTGTAAATGTGTATGTGTCTTGCAGGAACAGACCTTTCTGCACTTGATTTCCGTCTTGCATCACCTATGCAAGAAAGACATTCTCCCTGAATTTACCAATTCCGGGCAGGTTAGACCCACAGCAGCCCCGGCACAGCGGTGTGAATAACCTATTCCCCCTGGTGGCAGTTTGCCTTCTGTGTGTGCGTGTGTGCATTCATGTGTGAATGCATTTCGCAGATTTTCACATACAAGGGATCCTGTTAGCTTTTGGAATTATTTATAAAGCCCCGGCTTTTGTGTGGCGCCCTAAGTCCCTGTCTCCTCCCATTACTGCTTATGACTCTACCTGGGCTTCCTTCAGCCCCTCAGCCACCCTTCGAGCTGAAGGAACTGAGTGTAGAGTTACACCTAAACCTTTTACTGCTACCAGAAGCACTTTCTTCCGCTTTATGAAAACTGACTTAACAGTTTTTCCACTTGAAAAATAGTTCAAAGATGAGGGTTTTTCTTCCAACACCAAATACTGTATATGCTGACAATTAAATTGTTGCTGTAGGAGTTCACCAAAAGCATTTTTTCACACGTTCACCTCATTCTGCTTCTTGTTTATTTTAACAGATGGCATCACTAAAGGAGAAACAATCAAGTACTGTGGTGAATGAGAGGCTTTTGTTGCATTTGAATTGTAAAGTTCATCCTGGCATGAACCTTTGACCCCTAAAATAGAGATGGACAAAGAAGCTGACTGGTGACAGTAATCAGGGAATTTTCAGGTTAACACAAAGATTTAATTTGATCAGTGAACTCACTGTATCAACTGTGTCAGACTGAAAACAACACTTTACACTGTGCACACTGTTAATGAAGGAAGACCCAACGTTTGGTAGTTTCATTGTCAGTGTGTGTGGAGTTTTAAAAATAAAGCCAGATGAAGTATGAGATGTTGAAGTATGTTTACAGTTCTTTCAGCCTGTGAGAAAGTGGGAGAGAGCAAGACTTTGAACAGATAACAGAAAGGCTGGAGATCAAAGTTAACCTCTTTCACTCATTGGAGTTTTCAGTCTCTGTTAAGGATCATGCTGGATTTGGAAATGTTGGAAGACTTTTGAAAATCTCAGATTTTACCATCTAAATTCTTCATCAAATACATTTATGCTAAACTGTGTAATAAATTCTAACTGCTATCACTGATTTAAGATGCTTAAAATCTTTAAACATTCATCTGTAATCATACAGAAAGACCAGCTGCTACTCATAGGTAGGGAAGCCAACTGAGCTAACTGTGCTAATTATGCTAACTACTAAAGTGTGCTTAAAATATAAATAAAATCATTCATAAAACTTAAAATGTTGCCTCCTCCCCTAATTTAAATTGTTTTTCTCTTAGCAGGTAGCTTAGAAAAAAAAATGTGGCTGCTGTTCTTATCTCTTCTTATGTTTAGTTCTTGCAGGGAAATCAGGATTGGCTAAATTTGTACTCAGCAGGTCAAACTTTTACAAGAATTAGAGATCGGCAACAGGATTCTCATTGTTGCATCTCTTATTTTTAGGGAAGAATTTGATTAAAATTTGAGTTAAAAAGTGCAAATGACAGAAGTCTCATTAGATGCCATATGTGATGTCATCAGAGGCATGCACATGTGGACGTTTGTTATTCTATGGTAGATTTTACAATACAGAAAAATAGTAGAAAGCAATTGGAAAAATCGACTATGAATCATTGGGTTAGAGGTGACAAGCTATATTTACAACGAGTTTGATCTCACAGAAAACTCTGACTAGCAGCTTTAAACCAACAGTGGAGACATAAACCTATCCAGACTCATCACATATGGGGCTGATTATCCCTTAATCCAAGAAAAGGTTGTTGTTTTTTTTTTGTGCAGAAGGAATGAGGCTGAAGGTTTAAGTGTGTTTTAGACAGTTTATGTTAATGTTTGCCTTTTATTGAAACAAGATGGAATGTGATTATAGTCCCACTTGGTACATATAAGGAGTGAAACACTCCAGTTTTTCATCTCCCCCTGGCATTGAGATCAATGCAAACCAGCTAACGCAGGGTAATAAGCCATTACTACACACATTGTTGGAGGAGATTTACATACATCGACCGGCGAACTGATAAACTGGGTTCTCTATCCTAGAGGTAAGAATTATTAGTGATAAGCTGAGAGTACACTGAGTTAAAGAAAGTGTGTGTGTGAAGCAACGCTGGGTGATCTCCTCCCTGTAACTCCCAGTCCTACATGATGGGTGCCAGATTGCATAGCTGGGAGCCAGGTTTGTCTCTGCTTGTCAGGAGAGCAAGGTGGTAGGAGGGGGGAGATGTGAAAATGATTACGGTACACCGTTCCTCTGATCTGATTCATCACTAACTGCCTCTCCTGCAAAGGGTGAACTTATTATCCCTGTCTGAACTTCCTCTGTGGAGCCAGCTGCTCTCCATGCTTCCCAATTAACCCTAGGCACCCATCAAATGCTCCAATTAAGGCGTCCTCCTCCTCCTTCTCCTCCGACGTGCGGGTTTATTTGTCGACCCGGCTCTGGTTGAGAGCGGAGGTGAATGAGTGAGCGGCTGAGCTGGGAAGTTTTGAGCGTGTTTGCTTAGCGGTTGTGTTGTGACACCCATATTTATTTGAGATGGTGGAGCTAACAGCTGAAACAAGTAAATGCATCCAGATGTTTGCGTTTCTCTGAATCACATCTGCAGGTCTGAGCATGCAAACGTTTTAGCTTCAGACTAACAAAATAACAGTGGAAGAGATCTTTAACCCCTACTACTGACGCAGTGTACAGCCACTATTAGCAAGTCAGTGATGAAGCGGGAAATGACAACGCAAACAGCATTTCAACAAGCCACTTTGAAGGCTATATAAAAATGCTAAACACCGACTGTATGTAAAGCATGTGTTTCAGTTAATTTCGATGATTATGGCTTACAGCAAATGAAAATTCAGTTTCTATAATATAATATTTATATTATATTGTAATATAATTATAATATTACCGTACATCAGTAAAAAGCGTTCCTTTAAGAGAGAAGTGAGGACTAACTTTAAAGCATGTCCGTTTACTGTAGAGTAAATGCTTCAGTACTTGGACTGAACTTCTTTCACATTAATTACTGCATCAGTGCAGCATGGAGTGGAGGGGATGATGATTTGGCACTGCTGAAGTGTTAAGAAAGCGAAGATTGTTTTACTAGACCTTCTACTTGCCTGCATTGCTGCCTGAGGTGTCTTTCATCCTTCTCTTGATTTAGGCCAAGTGGCTTATACAGTGACACAGTGGTCATTAAAGCAGATATTGATACTTTTGGCACTTCGCACCGACATCAAGTCCTGCTAGAAGATGAAATCTGCACCTCCATAAAGGTTGTCAACAGAGGGAATCATGAAGTTCTCTAAGTTTTCCTGGTAGCTGCTTTGGCTTTGGACTTCATAAAATCCAATGGACGAACACCAGCTTAGAGCATTGCTCCCTAAATTATCAGTAAAAGTTGAAACTTTATTCTGGACTCAAACAATCCAGTGTGATTATGCTACTCTACTGTCTGAACCAAAGCTTTTGGATCAGTGACTGGGTGTCATTGCCTGTCTACTGGAAAACTGAAGTTAGCAATATTCCCTATGACAGTGTAAGTTAAAAAAAAGACATTCCTGTATTAGTCTTATGTAATGTTTTCATTAGCTGTGACAGAAAAGCAAATATATATCTACCTGTGTGTACTTTATCAGTATAACATGGGAGTTTCACAGTTTTATTTTAATTACAGTAAATCAATAGTAGAGTAGAGTTTCATAGTATTTTATTTGATTTATTGAGATGGACCTCTATTTTTTCCATCTTAAGTTCTGTTTTTAAAACTTGTTATTAGAAATCATCCAGTTAACAAATCACTTACAAATCAGAATCTGACAATTTTCCACTTTTGTCAGAGTTTTAACATAAGTATGTTTTATTGTTATGATTTTTGGCTTGAAGTTGGATTTCTGATAAAAAGCTAATTCCCAAATTTTTAAAGAGTTTTTGTCAGTTTTTTGCAGTTCTAAGGAGAATTGGATTGATTCGGCCTGACCGATGTCAAGCTCCTGTTTTGCTCAAAGTCTGCTGTCAATTTACATATTTCCTTTTTTCTTACAAAGATCTATTACATATAAAATAATTTTTTTTTACCCCTCCAGGGGGTCTTTTTGTGGGCTCTAGTGTCCCTTATATGACAGTGGGCTGACAGGAAACAGGGAAGGAGAGGGGGAAGACATGCGGCAAATGTCGTCGGGTCCTGGAGTCGAACCCGCGACGGCCGCGTCGAGGACTCAAGGCCTCCAAATACGGGTCGCGCTAACCGCTACGCCACCACGGCACGCCCCCCATAAAATATTTTTTAAAGCAGGTTCTTTAATAGATTAAGTAATCTCAATCCCAGTTGAAAATTAAGAATTTCTAAGATTATCCACATTTATGTCATTGCATGAGTTTGTCTGATTTTCATCATATTTACATATGTGCTGTAAACGGTGGAGGGTCTTTGGGCTGACATGCCGATCACATTCAGAGCCGATCAGGGGAAGATTTTCCAGTTTCGATCTCTGCTTGTCTGATTGGCGCATCTTTATTTTTAAAATTTCATCCCGGGGTAAGGCTTGAATTCTTCTAAATTCAAGCCTTTCAAAGGAATAAAAGAAAGAAAAAAACAGCTGTGTTTTCTGTTTTTGATGAGCAACAGTGTGCCTGCATCCAAGTGTAGGAGTCCTGCTGTAGGTGGGATGCAGGCTTGGCAGCACTCCGGAGTCCTCTGAGACCGCTTGCGTGCGTGTGTGAAGCCTTCGAAGCCCCGTGCAGAAGAAGAAGAAGAAGAATTGGGGGGGCTCTGTGGCTGATATGAAAGTGAAGGGAGAGAGTTGTCTCCCTACGCCGCCGTGGGGAGAGCCGTCAGGGAGCTGGAAGTCTCTAGAACTCCCTCTGAGGCTCCTGGTGTCTTTGATCTCACTCCTTCGCCGCGGTACACTCCACACTCCTCTATAGAACGCACTCAACCTGCTGTCAATCCCGCAACACAGGCTCACACTTCACACAGATGAGATGCTTTACTCCACTTACAGACCAGCACAAGGTTCAGCACTCCTAGACACTGACATAAAGCTCTTCCTGAACAACTTAGGGGAGAAACTTGGAAAGTAACAACTTCAAAAAAAAAAAAAAAGGAAAATTTATTGAGCCACAGATGGCATGAATGACGTTTTGTAAGTTGGTTCTAATTAAGAGAATTTTTTATCTGCCAATTCTGATTTTTTTTGTAGCGTTCACCTTAGATGACTATTGACACCACTAATAAAGATGTGTGAAAAGTATTTAAATAAATTCAAATTCAGCAAAAAAAACAATCCCCACCTTAATAAACTATATAGTTTACTTTTTAGACTTATTCCCTAAACAGAATGGACGCTTTTAGTGGAACTGATTGGTTGTTTTCCTAGAGTATTTATGAGTTGGAGAGTAAAAGAAAAGGAGAGCAGTGATGACACATTTTAGCCATGTATTATCAATCAGATAGTGTTTGAAATCAGGCGCTGTTCTTTTGGTCATAGGGATGATAAATAAAAATTAAAAAAACATTTAACTTTTCTTTTAGATGCAAAGAAATGGAAAACTTCCACCCTCTGTCAAGCAGCATGTTTGAAATACTGAATCTAGTAAGCTCCTGATGAAGCTACACAATGTTTGTTTTCATGAAAAATGTTGGAAAAACCTTGTAATCCTTTAGTTTTCTGAGAATTTTTAAACTGTTTTGAAACTACAGAAACATAAAGTTCATCAAAGTGAGCTTCTTTGTGTTATGTAGTCCAGAGAAAGAAAAGGAATTGGCTAAAAAAAGCTTCAAAACAAGAAAAGAAAAAAGTCTCGCGTATTTGTAGAGCATTCCTAATATTTCTGCCGTATCAAGTCAGAGAACAGATTTTATACATAATATGCTAGTTATGATGGGCCAAGATGAAATAATCATGGTGCAATAATCTGAGAATTTATGATTTCACTGCTTTAAGTATGAAAATAATGAATAAGAAAGGAAAAATAATTTGGAGTTTATTCAGCAACGGATGGGCGAGGGGCAGCCTGGTAATGGTGCTGTGCCCCGTAGAGCTGGAGAAAACAGCAATTTCTCTGGGTTTTCATTTAAAAAAGATTAAAACATAAAAAACAAGAGAACTTTAAAAGCAGTTTCTGCACGTTTTATCGTTATAATTATAAATAAAGTAGATAAAACTAGAAAAGTACACCCCTGAAAATGTGGTGTTTCAAAATACTTAAATACTTACAACTTAAACTTTCTCCTGCCACATTATGCACCCCTCTATCCGCCTCTAACATGTTGATTTACAGGGCTGGCCTTATTTTAAGGTTATTTTAAGTACATTTTTATGTCATCTGATGCCAGATAACAAGAAAGAAAGCAAAGATAAAACCAAATGATCCATTTCTCTATCTATGGAATGTGTGACCCAGCTCTTGCCCTTTTTGGATCGGTTCCCATCCACACAGGAAGTCTTGCATTAAAGCAATACCCTTCATTTTCTTGGACTCAACCCCCCTGCCTCCCCACCCGTCTTCTGTCTCTCCCTGCATTCCTCTGAATGACTGTGGCACATTTCAGGATGGCTTCATTCAGCATTCCTTTACATCCCAACTTGTTTGCCCTCCGCTTCTCATTTTTATTTTTTTTCTCCCCCTCATGTCTGCCTTCGTTTAGGTCTGGGTTTTTTTATCTGAGGAGAGCCAAACACCGAGACAACTTCATCTCATCCAATTTTCACCCCTTTAATTCGGTTTAAATGGCGTGGCCGCGAGGGCCGAGCCGGGAATTAATAAGAGCCAATAAAGCTCGCCGCTGGGGCTTCGAGGCTAGTCTTTAAGTAAACATTATGACTTCTTGAGGGGGGGATTCAGGGGCAGCACTTGATGAATTGTGGCGGAGCTCGGGAAGGGCTAATTTCTCACTTAGCCGTCCTGATGGGGCTGCCTAATAGGCCTTGCTTTGCCTGGCTGATTGTCTGCTGGCTTTATTATTGTGCATTATCGCGCTGCCCCCTGGCTGTTTTTAGTGTTCGGCCCCGGAGACGCCAGAGCCCGTCATTAATCACGCAGCGGCACTGACTCATTCCACTCCAACACTTTTTCCCAGTGACACGGTGAAATGAAGGGAAAGAAGAAAGACGGGAGAGAAAGCACAAATAAGAAGCTCAACTAAGCTGAGAGAAAAGTTGGCAGGGCAACTTTGTATTGCCTATAGATGGGGCTCAGCAACAAAAACCCGAAAAACTCAGTTATATACGGCTGCAAAAGGCATGGAGAATAATATTCTTCAGTCTCCTGGGCGAAGGAGAAGACCTTTTGTCAGCCGTGCCCGCTGCCACTACACTTACACGGGACCATCCATCTGCTTGATCCCTTTCTGAGCAGCACGTGTGAGGAGGAGGCACAGAGAAACGTGTGTGTGTGTGTGAGGTTTTCATCACTACGGGAATTTCTCTTTTTCCGCTCATCCCCTCCCTCGGGTCCAGTCTGCTATTTATCTTCCGAGTACAGTGATTGCACTTGCATACAGAAAGGCGTGCGGAGCAGCTCACGCACCTATTCCTATGCGCACTGTGACATTTTCACGTGCGTTACACGGGAATCGTGCTTTCAAGCGGCGCAGCCTACGGTGTTACATGCACTCTTTTTGCTCCGAGAGCGTGGCGAAGGATGTTGCTGTCATGCTCTGCTCGTGGCATCGTGCAGAGCTCCTTCTTAAGCCGTGCATGAAGAATGCCTCCACAAACACAGACCTGTTTTCTCTGCAGTTGAGAGGCCCTTTGACAACATACAGATCCCATTCTCCTGGATTTGCCGTGCGCAGGGGCTACATGAATGGAAAACTTGGCTAAAAGTGGCCGCTGCAGCCTAGAAAGTAATTATTCTACGAAGTGAATTTCAAGCAGTTGGCTTGAACTGCCAACTGCCTTGCAAAAACATTAAATTTTCCTTCGACACGTTTTTACAGTTTGTGTTGTAAAATCTTAAGCAGCAATATATTTTATTGGATTTTATGCCGTAGACCAGCTCAAAGTAATTGTGAAGTGGAAGGAAGAACATGCATGGTTTTCAAAATTTTTTTGGGGGGCCCCTTTACTTAAATACCTCTAGTAAAATGCAGTGCTAGAATTGAAGGTCACCTAATTAGTAGTGAAAAAAGAGCATCATGAAAACCTAGAAACATTCACAACACATCAGAAACAAAGTTTTGGAGATGATTAAAACCGTGTTAGGTTATTAAAATGTTTCCAAAAGTGTTGAACATCTGACAGAGTACTGTTTATTCCATCATGTGGACATGGAAAGTCTGATACCAAAACATGGCCATCCACCCAAGAGGAAACTTTTGCAAAAAGAGCATTCTATAGAGAAACAGCCAACATGGTAACTCTGAAGAATCTGCAGAGATTAAAAGCTCCAATGGAAGCATCTATTTTCAGTTGTGCATTTGACTAATCTAAATGTTATGGAAGAGAGGCAACGAGAAAGTGATATTTGATAGAAAGCCATGCAAACTCCCATTTGCAGTTTGTCAAAAGCCAGATAGAGGTCTAATTATACACTGTGTGGTAGACGACCAACATGGGGGTGGCTGCATCCAGCTTCCACCTCTGCTTTTGTCCAGCAGAGACAGAGAAACTGTAAGGACTAAGGATGGGGGTTTACCCATCAGCAGGACAAACACCCAAAACACCCAACCAGATCTACAAATGTTTAGATCAAAGACGTTCAAGTTTAAGAATAACAAAATATTCAACAAAGAATTTGTGAATCCCTGCTCTACTCTTCTCTGTCTGGATCTACTTTGTAGTCGCTAGATGTGAGAGCAGATACCGACATTCTCCAACAGAGCTGTAATTGCAGAGAAAGGTCATTCTGGAAAATAATTGCTTCAACGAGGTTGAATTTTGATGTTGACCTCTTTTCCCTAACTTTTATGAAACATGTTGAACACCAGAATCATTTTAGTTTCACTTCACAGTTTTTCACAACTTTGTGTTTGTGCCTGACACAAGATCAGTAAAGGGGTATAAACACTTTTCCAGGGCTTTGTACATCTGTACTAGAGAAAAATTACTCAAAACCTTTTGGGCAAATGGTTTTCCTTTTTCCTTGAAAATCTTTACTAAATTTGCTGAGGTGAAATGTTTTTTTTTTTTTGCGTTTACCATCTTTAAGTTGCTGAACAAGCGTTTTTATTTCCCTTCTCAAGAATCAGGAAAAGGCTCTCATAAAACATTGAGACAAAAGCCTCAATGTTTTAGCATTTTGAAGAGAAGAGGGAGATACAAATATGGTATAAGTGGGGCAGAGCAGCCGCAAAGCTGCCAGCATTATCCATTGTTTGAGTCGTCACAGGCCTCGCTTCCAACGAACAAGTGGCTCACAAACAAATGCAAAGTCAAAATATATAAATAAACACGCTAATAAGCGTTGGGACTGTGGGGAGCAGGAGCAAGACTTCCATTGTGGCACATGCTTTATTTGGCCTTTATCTACTGGTAGGGAGTGCAAACGAGGCATCGTGTAAGCATTATGATTACATCGTGTGGGTTTGTTACACGGGAATGTAAAATGCACTCAGCTCATTCTGCTCTGCAACTCTCTGGGTCCCTCACCAGCCCTCCAAAGCATCCGAAGCGGCGAGGTCTGAGCCTGCTAGGATAATCTTATTAGCTGCGCTGAAAGCTACTGATCAACTCTGTTGTTGCACTGTTTGTCCTTGGGAAAAAATAAATGGAAGTACTTCACGTTGGAGCAGGCTTTCCTTTTTTAAATTTCTTGTAGTGTGCTCGTGGCCGAGAACCCTTACCTGTTTGCTAGTAAGAATGCCTTGAAATCTTTTTGCCCATTAAATTTGGAGAAAATAAAGCAATTGAGCCGCTGACATGTTCATATGCAGCATGCTCAATGACTGACAGAGGCTAAAATCTGAAGCCAGCTCTGCCTTCCTGTTTTCTGCTGGAAGTTCTGGTCTTTCTCTTCCTGTCGCAGCCTGGATGAATTACAAACATGCATGGATATGTGGTAGAAAATACAGTTTCTGTTTGCGTAACTTTTTACATTACTCACTCACTCTAGAATTAGCTTAGATTTGTTTTTCACTTTGTGGCCTCTTATATTGGTAAGATTATTCTTTGGATTGATTTTTTTTCTTTCTTTCTTGAGCATCTCTAGCTCAAACCTTATTTAGCTTAAACTAACCTAAGCTGAATATTTCTGCACTGTCCACAATTTTTTAAAATCACAATTTTAAATCTGTGAAACCTTTAATGAATTTGTGAAAACCAAAGGGAGCCTTTCAGTGTTTTTTTTTCTTTTACTACAGTTCCATAATATCTGCTTTAATATCAGTATCAGCTGATGTTGGTTATTTTTTAACTCTTATATATTGGTCCAGTAAATAAAACTGGACAATATTTATATACTGTATATAATACAATATATATATACAAAAAAAAAAAAAAAAAAAATTATATATATATACAGTATATTTCCAGTATATATATATGTAAATATTGGTTGTTGGCCATATCAGCAGTATTAACATCTGATAAGTGTTGGTCCACATCTTCATATTAGTACATCCCTGCTTCACTTTATATGCAAAACAAAAAAATGGCCAAATTTACTCTTCTCAGGACAATTCTTAAAATCTCCTCTTGTTCTCATAATCCAAGCATTGTGTTTGACCACATTTAAGGATGTATTGCAACACCCCCAATATCTGCTATTTTTTTATGTGTGTGTGTGGCTGGGTGTGTCTAATTCCCCATAAATGGACCCTATTTGAAGGGTTGCTCCCCATGAGCTGTAAGGCCAGGGCTTGTTGCCATCTGGGCATGATGTGAGGTTTTGTTTGTGAATGGTGAACCGCAGCCACCAAATCCCACTCTTTTTTCCCAGTTTTTTCCTTTAGGGGCCAAGGGCAAGCTTTAAGTGCGGTGTCAAACACAACGTGGTAACCTGAGCATGTGGGGTTTTCGCTAAGAGTTCTTCTATTGAATTTGGGAACAACTCCTGAGACTTCCTCTAAGCACCAACAAACACTTCCACTGTCCCCCTTAAGTACTCTCCCCTCACATTTTTCCCAATCCAAACACATGCAAAGCAAGCATATTTTGTTTTATTGCTAGATTCAGCTAATCTTGCTGGAGGGCTTTGACTCCTTCTCCCCCTCCTTCTCCTTCGCCCCTCAGTGTTTTAGTCATTCCAGCTGTGAAGGAGCCCTTAATATTGTTGGCATAGCTGCAAATTGTGCAAAACACACATTGGACACACAGGAAAACATGTGCAGGCATGCAGGGGCACAGTGAGGTGCACACAGATGCATGCGTGCATACACATACAGACACACGCTCCTCCCCCTTTCCATTCATTTTGTTCCTTATCCCACTTTTGCTCACAATCTGCCTCAATCGTCTACATCTCCCATCGCTCCCCTCCCCTCTAACTCACTGCGCTGCGGTGCGTTTGTGCCGCGCTGATAAGCCTAAGATAGCAGATCTCGGTGGTCGCTGATGTAATGATGATGAATGCTGCGGTGCTGCCAGTCTCCCCCTCGGGGGGCCCTCGACACTGAACAGTCGCCCTAATGAAATGAACTCAAATACGGCACCCCGTCTGCGAGGGAGGGGGCCGCCAAATCTAAGACGACACTTCAAGAGTTTATATTTAAATGTCCGGAGGTTTCTGACAGTATGTGTGTCATAAAATTAAGTGTGTGAAGATGCAGGCTTTAAATAACTGCAACAGTGATTAGTTTTTTGATATCATTAGTACTTGTTTAAGCTTGCATGAAAAAAAAAAGACTTTTTTTTTTCCAAAGGGAAAAGTTTATTTTTGTGTTTCACTTTGATGTCTACAATTTGCAGATGACTTTCAACTCTCTGCCTTTGTTACCAGGGCGTATAATTTATGTTAAATTGATTTGCTTAATGTGCTTAAAAATAAGATTTTTCTTCTTAGTGAACAGTTGAAATTGTGGTGTTTAAACCTGTTTAATCTTCAGCCTTGTCTGCGTGGAAGGATTACAGTTGAACACAAATAACGATAAAGACCCTCTTTTTCTTTTCTCTAAGGCATCGTCCACATGAAATTGCAGTTTTTCCAAAGCAATCCCTATATTTGTTGTTTATATAAAGTTCTTTATAAATTTGCTTACAGTGGTGCCTTCATTCATAGGATAGAAGATGAAACAAAAAACTATACTATCACTGACCTCTATGTGATGCTGTAGAGCAGGCATTGAAATACACTAAAAATAGAAGAAGGCTTGCATCAGAGGTGGTGGTTATGGCATCATCTCTTTCAAAGTAAGATGTCCACACTTTGAAATCCGTTTCCACCAAAAATGTTGTTCCAAAAATACAACTTCTGAAAAAACCCTAATAAAAATAAGACTTCGATGGCCAGTTTCTGGTTTCAAGGTATGACACAGTTTTACAAAGTCACAGATTCATGAGCATGGTGATGTTTCTAGTTACAGTGGACTCCCTCCTATTCATGGAGTTATGTTTTCTGTGTAACATAGCTCTAAATTATTTGTGAATTTTTCAAACAGGGAGTTAAAAGCATTTTTAGATAGGGTGTTGAACTACACATGGCCCACTTTGTTCCCTAAACCCTCCAAATACTGGGGTCCACTGTATATACCCGTTCTCTCACTTAAACTCTTTTTCCTGAGAGAAATAGATGGGGCTGAATTTTGTGTTGCCAAATTGAACAATTTAATACACAGAGCAAAGCAAGTACAGTCATTAAAGAGCCCTGTGTGTAAAAGTCTTAAAACCTTCAGGAAGATTTCTTTACACACTCTGTGCTTCACATTGTGTATATGAGAGGATAGTCACTGTTTTACCTTTTTTTTCAAAGACAAGATTGTTTTCAGGGACTTTTTAAACTGACTTTATTTAAGCAATGAGATTTACTACCACAAACATCAGTGGCAGTATCTACTCAGTAGAGGAAATAGACTCCAGCTTTAATTATTTTATGAAAGATTTCAAAATCTTATATATTTAGACTAGATTCTTTAAAAATAATAAAATAAAATAAAAAAACTTTCTGAAAAACTGTCAAATGTTATCTACAACTGTTTTACTTTCTTTTTAAGCTTCTGCTTGAATAGCAGCAGGCTTACCTCTGTAGGCAATCAATCTCATTTTAACTATAATATCCCTTTGTGCTTTCTCTGCACAAAGGGATATGATAGATAATTCATTTTTAAATTTCTTACTGATTATCAATATAGCTGACTTAGACACTTCTTCCTTCAGTAGCAACTTGAACCCTGAAGAGTTTTGTGTTTTGGTGCTTCTCTAATGCCTTGTTTTCACTGAGTCTTATAATATGAGTCTGTATTGTTCAGTACACTATTTTATAGTTTGGCATATTCAGAAGATTGTTTCCACTGCCACTTGGACTTTCATTGGAGGGAAACTTAAACCCAGACAGATAATGTTGCATCGTTTAAGTGCGACAACAAACTTGACACACTAATAGGTCTTGTTCTTGTCACAAGCTGTGATATTTCTGTCCCTCAATCAATGGGTTGTGTTGTGTTATGCCAGTAGCTCTGCGCTAAACGTACCATTGTCCTGTGACAACTGAAGGGGGCAGAGGAATGATGGGTTGGTTGTTTGGGCCTCTTTTACTATGGAAACAGAAAAATAGCGTATTAAACCCATTCTGTACTACTCAGTTGAAATGAGGCATAGTTGTACTTTGTCTCTAATTGTGTTAGGAGCACCATTTATGTCCAATACCTACTTGTAAATGACCTGTGCCAGTCTGAAGTTGCACACCAATTTTCTTTTGTCTGTTTTAACTTAATAGAAATGGCTCATGGTGTTTGATGTCAGAGGTGAAGGGTCACCTAGTATAAAAACAAAACAATGGTGTGTAGTGTAAACTATTATGTGGAGTGTTAGGGAACACCCTCTTATATAATGAGGTCGTTGGATGAAAGAGTCTTTGCGTTGGTAAATTTCAGGAAAACTTCCAGGAAAACTGATAAAAATGAGCAACAAGACAGACGAAAAAGACGGGAACATCTGCAGAATTGGGTGTGGGCGTCCAGGTCAGAGGGATTATGGGTGAAAAGGTCCTGCTTTTAATTGCTGCTTTGGAACTATGGACTGCCTTGCGGAGTACAAAAGGCCCGTCAGACACGCTTCAGTTGCTTGGACTTCTGAATGTTTGCCCGACCAGAGGAATGCCCCGCTTTCGCCTCAACTCCCCCCATTTCAATTCAATCCCCAATCCTGACCCTCGTATTCACCACACTTTTCTTTTTCTCTCTGACCCCCACTCACCTGGGACACATGCATATTTGCATTTTTGCTCACAAGCACTTTTTTTTTTACATTAAAGTTTGTTGTTGTTAATGACATTGTTGCAGGAGTTCACAGACCTGCATCGCACATGTTCTAGCAATTACCCCATCACACGTTAAATAAAACAAAGGAAAAAAAATACTGAGAAGTGAACTGAGATAATATCTTCATAAGCTGGACAAAAAAAACGTCTCCAGTTTGGGGACGACTGGTATACGTGTATTCATGCGGGAGCGATTAGAGGACAAGCCCTCGTTTAATTCTGTTTTGATTGGTAGGGGTGTAATTGCATCGTGTTATTTTTTTCCCCCTCTCTCTCTCTCTTTTGTAAGCAATTGCTTACAGATGTTGTTTTCGGGTCAGAATGGATGACAGACTGTGGTTTTTCAGGGGGTTGGGAAGAAACAAACAAAGCACACAGTGTTTGTCTGAAGTTTACCCCTCAACACTTCCCCCTTTGCCTTCCTTCCTTTGGGAGTTGGAAAGAAATCACCGCCCCCTACTTGTTTTAGGCTCTGCAGCACTATTCTTTTTGCATTCTAGCTAACTTTACTACCTTTTAATGCTTGCATGTTTATGGAGCCCAGGACAAATAAATAGTTGAGGGAGGTAATTAACCCATCTTTATTGTAAAGAAAATGCTTGTTAGACTAAATATTTCCACTTGTTATCCATGAATTATGGAGTCTGTCCTCTACTTTGTGCCATATGTCCTGTACTTTGGGTAAATGAGGGGTTTGTGTTGTATCACCATCCATAATCAGAGGACCTACATGACCTAGATAGATTTGAGCTTGTAGACAGCCGTTGAGGTGCTGAACTGAGCAACATGTCTGCTAGACTTTTGGCTGAACCCCTTCTTAAACCCACAGACAGTATTAACTTGAACCACCTTTATTCTTTGAAAGAAAAATTGCCCGGCACCATGATATTCCCAACGGGGCCTTCAAACAAGCCTTGTTTTTTCAGGACTCTGAGTGTTTCTCTGTCTGTGGTATCCCCTGAAGGTTTTGCCTTTCTCTCTTTGGAAAGAGCGCTGGAGTGGGATTATCAGTGTATCCACAAGCTGCCTTTTCGTTTATTCTGAGATATAAAACCTTGTCAGGATGTCCTGCCTTGCTCTCTTTATTGAGCTGTTGTTTTTTATATATAAAAAAAAACAGTCAGGAGTTCAGCTGAAAAATAAGATGAACTGATGTTTGGATATTTAACCAGGTTTGGTCCTGAGGCAGATCAGAGTCCATCAGGTTATGGCTAAGTGAAACATTTTGTACACTTAACATTTGAGTTTTAGTAAAATTTTTATTAACTACAGTTTAAAATAATTTACTTTGTGTCAGAGAAAATATGGCAGATCTCTCTTAGAAAATGCAACTGAAAACAAAATTACTCAATATATTTGGTTTGGATTTTGCTTGGTTTGTAAAATCTAAAACTGAACATTTACAAAAAGAAACATCCTAATTTGAGAACATTTATTCAGGGGAGATAATAAACCCATGTTGCAACGTATTTGTTGTATGTAATTGATTAGTTGCACCCCGTCCTGTAAAATTTTGTAATTATTTTAATAATTTTTAAAATTCTTGTAGCTTTGCTTCATACAGAGGTTCAGGACACTTGGCTGTTGACGCCTATTGACGTTTAAAATTATACCCAATTGCTTATTTTTGTCTGTGATGTATGCAGTCTGAACTTTGACGGATGTTAATGTTAATTTAGTATTTGGAAGCGTGGCCAACACAGACTGAATGGCTCTGTTCACTTCTTCTTCTGCCATTACTAAAACTACAGCCAGAGTGCACTTCTAAAACTACTTCTTTTGTTTGCTGATTTGTCCAGTTGAAATTCAACTGGACAATTTGAGTTCAATGGGTTAAATCCCAGACAGATCACTGAAGGGAGATGAGATTCAAGTGAACTTGCATAGAAATGCAAAGGCTAGGCTAACTGTCAATTGTTAATCCATCAATTCCTGCTTTCTTGGATTATATTCATGACACAAAACTGTGGCCTTTTTTCACCACTCTTAAAAAAGAAAACAGAACATGGCGTTCAAATAAGGCAGATGTGTGTTTTTCATAAATAGATCATACCTTCTTCTAAACTCAGTTATTCTTTCAATTAGAGTAGAAATTAATAAGACAGGATGGGGAGCTCACTTCATTTTCCCACCATACACTTTGAGGAGTATTGCGAGGGAAAATATATTTCCAAAGACTCAACAGGTTTTGTTTGAAACATTCAGACAGGAAATCAGCAGAGAGAGAAGGGGTAAGACATGCAGCAAGGTTCCAGCATCAGAAATGAAATGCTGGATGGCTGCGTTGAGGACCAATGTCCTCTGTATGTGACCCACCATACCAGGAGAAACCAATCAGAACCCAGGATTCTCGAAGATCTAGAGAGATGGGAATGGTCAAAGATCCTTCTCTCTGCATACTTTCATATCTTTAGTACTTAAAAATGTTGTGATCATTGTAAATAATACTGATCGAAAATGTAAAGATTTTAAATTACATTTAATATCTGGTCCTTTAAACAGAGTGAGAAATAGTTACAGTTTGAGGAATCATGTCAATATGGAGCACATGTCGAGATTGGTCTGCTGCTATCGGTTTTATAATAAGAAATACCTTTAGTCTTTAGGATGGGGAAAACATATCTATATTCTATATGTCAACCGAATTAAATTGGCCCTTTTAGATGGATGAAATTACTGACACATGGCATACTTTGAAGAAAAACTGACGGCAATCTAAACTAAGAGGCCAGAGGGTGTGCATGGGTGAAAGATGCTTTCAAGGAGAATTAGCACTAATTCATCTTGTTACATTCACCTCATTACTCTAACTTCTTCTTCTTCCCTAGTTCCACCGTCTCCATGAGGTGCTGAGGAATGAGCAATTGCCATGGAAACCCAGTCACAGGCCAGTTCAGCAGCTGAGAAGAAGAAGAGGGTGGAGACCATTGTGGCTACGAAGGGCTCATCGGCACGCACTGACATCAGCGAGAAGGCAGTGGCCTCCAGTACCACCTCAAACGGTACGTCTTGCCTCTGACTTCAACTCTGCGGTTCATGTAGACTGGTGGTTAATCAATGTTTCTGGTTTTAATCCACAAAAGAAGCTGCTTCAGAGACCTTTCCCCCCCAGCTATACATAGTGGAAAATTGCATACATACCAGTAAGCCACTCAAATGAATATAGAGTGGCAGTACAAACTTCCTAAACAACTATTAGGCCAGAACTGGCTAAAGCAGAGTACATGTCAGCAATGGTTCTGGTGATAGCATTTTTCAGGAAGGTGACACTACTAAACACAGAAGCAATTGGTGAATAGTACTTCCTTTGGGAAAGACAAGTGAGTGAAGAACAGGAAGTTTATAGAAACAATAGCTCTGTTGATGACTCTATGCATAAAAAAGACACTAATAAACAGAAAAGGACAGCAGAATAGTGAATTTGAAAGAAATCCAATAGGCCCATATTGAATGTCGGCAGTAGCTTTTTATTTAGCATCTTTTGGGAAAAGAAACTAAAATAGTAGTAAGCAGCAAAAGCTCTTTTACAGAAAAAACATGAGCTAAGCACAGAAGAGCTTAGCTCCAAAATACTTTCTTATGTCAAATCAACACCTCAAGCGACATTCTGGAAATTCAGTTTTCTTTTTTGGACTTGAGTTTTGGCTTTATCAGGTCACCGTAATTGAATCAGTGCATTTGAACAATGTACCATCTGTGTTCTCATTATGTAATCAAGACCAACACACAAAAACATGATTAAAAGGTTAACACTTGTGCAAATTCATCTACGCCTTTGTTCTGTGTCATTACGGTTCTCGTACAACATTCTTTGGTAGCAGCTTTGGCATGTTTGTACAGTGAAGTCTTCAACACATACCATTAAAAGGGCACAGAGCTTCATTAAGCCTGTCGTCATTCAGCCTTTCATTTTCAAATCTTTGGCTGGAAAGAGAAGTATTATATAGCAATTTTTGTGGAAAGCCTTGGAGGATCAAGCCAAAGTCATAACAAAACCGGGGTTGAGATCACCACATCCTAAGCTGCAGCTGTGCTCATTAGTCGAGAGAGGATTTGGAAGGTTTTTGGATATGGAGAACATGCTGCAGGAGTTGGAACTGAAGGCTTGACGGAGTGCTTTCTGACTCACCGCCACCATCCAATGGATGTGTGAGAGGGGGAAACAAACAATCCGGGAAAGAGTAAATAAGTTGCTGCGACTTTGCCTCCAGATGGGACTTATCACAGGAAGTGGGTAAGGTAATACATCCTGAAACATCCTGGGAACGCGTTCATTCTTACCCACTCCCAGATGGCCGACACAGTTTTATTCATTAACGGGGCAGCATGGAAGAAAAGTTAGTTGCGGAAAAAGCATGGCTGCAATTTGGATATGTGATAGCGGATTTTTCTTAGTAATGTCCTGGTAATTACGGCACCTAACGACGTATGTTTTGTCTTGAAAACCTAGCAAGGGGAGCCTGCTGCAGAGTGTGTTATTCCTTAAGTCTACAATAGTTTCCTAATACACTTGAAAAGGGGAGGACTCATATTCATTAGCAAAGAATGGTCCATTTTTAAAATCTGAATCTCTGTTACAGAATCATAATATTGCTTACACTTTCTTTGTGTGGTTATAATTACAGCACATTCCCAAATTCTCCCCCCAGAACTCTTAACCTCTTATCAAGTGTAACCCTACACTGGCCTCAACTTTAACCCTCACAGCCCCCTGCCCTGCTGCCTCCATCCAAACAAAAGGTAATTGTGAGCATCTGTGGAACCCCTGTGACTACTTTGCGTTTCCTCCCTGATCTTAGCCAAGCAGAAGCTCCTGTGGTGTGCCCAGCAGTACAAAAAGTTGCAAAATGTGGGAAATAACTGTGAAAAAAGCAGCTAGAGGGATTTGTAGATTGGTATTTGGAATTGCTCTCCAGCAGATATTACTTTTCCTGGATCAGATATTTTTGGTGCTTTTACCTGTTTTCTATAACTCGGTTTTGTCCAGGTTGAGTAATCATTGAGTGCTGAAACAGAGTTCCCACATGGTTGGGTAAATGGTGGCTTCATCCTGGGTGCCATTCATCTCTTCTGGCCCCCTCCTCCTCTTCCACTGACAGCTCAAAAGAGCCGACCGGGCCACGACAGTGCTGTGATTGGGGCTCTTTAGGAGGGGTTGCTCTCCCCTAGAGTTCTCATCATTCAGCAGGCAGGTGAACCACAAAGTCCACTAATTCTTTGTTCATGTCTGTTCCTTGGGAGAATAAATTCTGTCATTGGGGGATAATTTGTGGTTTTAGTAAAAGTAGTAAAAAGTAAGATTTGATCATTTGCAAATTTTGTAGAAAACTGTCAGGGACTTGTTTCAGCAACATACCCTTTACATCCAATGTTATAATGTTAAAGTTGCAGCAATGTATTTGTTTCATAACAATAACCCACCGATAGCATTTTGAAACACTTTTCTATAAGAGGTATTTGAGACATTTTAGCTGTTAGTAATCAACAGGAAAAATTTAAAGAAAAAAAGCAGAAGAAACTATTCAGGAAAAGTTCAGAGGTCAGGAATAAAACCATAAACTACTCTTAAGGTTTGTGCATCAGATACTTGCTGTACCACGACAACAGGTGTCATCATGGATTTCACCAATATTTTAAAACAAAGACAAAATGGTTGTACTGTCATTAAATTTTAAACTTAATGTAGGAAATGATGCTAGTACTTAGCACAACTAGTGCAATTAGCGCAGTGACCACACTTAACACTGTTAGCATAACTAGCATTACTCAATCAAGATTCTGCTTAGATCATATCACCAGAGATTTTCAAATGGTTGCTCACATTTCCAGTCCACCAAGGTACATAACAGACAGAGGTCTAAGAAAATCTATCATCCCTCCTCAACCTTCCTGTTATCTGCTGAAAGTCCTGCTCTCTCTCACTCTATTGCAGCTTGAATGAATGGCAGACAAAAATAATCATTAAAATGGTCTAAATACAACACTGGCTCTCTTTTAGAACCTCTGACTTTGCTTTAAAACATTTCATTGGTACTGAAAATAGCTCATTTTGAATCATCTTTCAGTAATATCATCCACACAGAAGAGCACTGTTGTCAGAGCACCCTAGCAGCCCTTACTGGCCAGTCATTAGTGAGGGCTGTTTTTGTATGTGCAACCTGGTAGCACTTACACATGGACTGTTCACTGATTGGTAAAAGACTGGATTTTTGCCCGGTTTGGATTTCACGGTTAATCGAGCTTAAAGTCTTGTGATTCTTTTCCTCAGTTGATTTCTGCTTTAGTTTACATGCTTTTTAATTTTCTTTTGCTTAAAAAGAGCAACAGTAAAAGTCTCAGATGCAAGCAAGTGAAGCTCTGATGGCCATCTTGTCATAGCTTTATGTTGCCAGAGAAATCCCTGGGCCAATACATAGCATAGCTAAAGCGTTTTAAGGAGTAAAATAAGCACATGGATACATTGTAAAAAAAATCTCTTCAAAGAGGGGAGAAGAGGTACACAGAGAGGAGGGGCAGAGGGTTAGATAGAGGAAGAGTGAGGGCCCACCGTCTTTTTAGGCAGCCATTTAAATGATCAACAGTAAATAGAGGGGAATGTCATCTGACAGAAATAAAGTTCCCGTTAACAGCGGGGATGGAAAGTAATTTACAGATACGCTGTCCCCGCCATCTTTGTGCCTCCCAGATAAGGTTTCATTTCAGAAACGGATAGGAGACATTTTCACTTACGGGCCCCCATTCTGGGACACCTGTGATAACAGCTTGTGGACCCCTAATTGAAAATGGGTTTCAAAATGGATTTTCACTTTTCTTCCTCCTTCCTCGCCCCCCTCTCATCCATTCCCTCCCTCCCCTTCCTTCCCTCTCTCATGACGAACTTCCCCCTCTCTGCTCCCCTAACCCCCTCTTTTTTTCCCCCATGGCGTTCCCTTCTCGTTGGCCGCATTGGAAGAACAGGGAGGGAGGGAACGAAAGGGGTCGAGGGGGAGTGCAAATGAAGCATCGGGTGCAGATCATCCCTCAGCCTGTGTCACAGCAATGACGGCCCCATGATCCGTCTTATTAATGAAATCATTGATCACTTGATGGGGCTCATAATCAACTGTTTCTGCACTATGTCCTGCCTCATCTCCTCCTTCCTCCTCCCTCTTCACCTCTGTTCTCCACCTTTTAGACCCTCCTTACTTAAAAAAAATAGAACTAAAACTTTCAAATTTTCCAACATTTTTTGAATTTACTTAAATAGAAAAGTTGTTGGTTGCTTTATGAATTTTGCCTTAAACTACTGTCATTTGTATTTGATCTTTATTTATTTTATGGGGGACCAGAGAGGGAGACAAGACCCCCCTCATGTTACTTTACTATGCCTCTTGGGGCTAATGAGAGAGAACTGATAGATGGATAAAAGACCTCTTGGGAACGCCGCCTGGCCTTATGGGTCAAACAGTCCAGTACTGGAGGTGTTATAGGGCCTGACACTAAACCCTACACAGGAAAACAGGCTTTTATAGTCAACAGACCTATTTATGGTGTGCACCACATACTTCTTCACCGCAATGTGACTATCTTTGTTCTAATACAAACTATTTTTGAGATATATACATTGGCCTTCCTAGTATTCATCTTGACGTTAGAGCCATATATTTTAATGTGTTTTATTTTTTATGATATACCAAGGAAAAGTAGAGTTTAAGCAATAAAATGATGCAAAATGGTACGTGGTGGTGCCACTCTCTTCAACAGAGACAGGGAAGTGGTTCAGAGTTGATGAGAAGAAAGACCTTCTAGGTCTGCAACTTTTAGATGTCTCTCTGGTTCAGCACACCTGGCTACAAAAGCTACAAAGCTTCTGTAGAGCTTGACTGCATTGCTAGTGAGGTGGTTTAGCCATTTAATTCAAGTGTGTAGGAAAAGGGACACATCTAAAAGTTGCAGGACTCTGGCCCTCGAGGAATACAGTTTAAGACCACTCTTCTAGAGGCTACAAAATACTTGAGACTGGGGCGAAGGTTCACCTTCCAGCAGGACAGTGACCCTAAACCAGAGGTGCCCAACTCGATTCCTTGAAAGATACTGTCCTGCAAATCTTAAGGCCTGGACATGAGATTTGCAGCACATACAGTACATACATACAGCACTTGCTTCACTGGAATGGTTTAATATGGCCTATTTAAAGTCTGGACCTAAATCAAATCTGGAATCTATGGCATGGCTTTAATAACATTTGGTTAAATACACTTTTAATTCATTCTGACTTAGCTTAAAGAAAGATTTTCCAAAATTTCAGGCTCTACATTTGCAAGCCTGGTATATTTTAAAAAAAAGACTATACAAAGTTTCTACAAAGTTTTGTGTGATGTGGGGTGAATATGAATGGACACCACACATAAAATGCCAATAAATACATTGAGGAATGTGATTGAAGCATGACAAAATATGAAAAAGTACAAAGAGTTCTTTTGCAAAGGGTTGTATAGCAGAGGCTACCTGTTAGAGTATGGTTTGTAAAATCCCCACATGCACGCAAACTTCACTGAGAAGCCATGGCCATTTCATGGACCTCTGCACTGAAGGCAATTTCCTGCAGCAGCAGGGAGACAGACTTTGGCAGAGCCACCTCTCGGGGGCCCGAGGCGCAGGATTAGCTTAGCCTCGCTGCCACGCAGGGCGGAGGGGGAGCTTCAGCTGGCCAGCTCAACTCCAGCCCTGCCTAGCCTCTCATGTCTGGCGCCCTTCCGCCTGCCCAGATCCGCCTGCCGGGGCCCCCTTTGCTCCCTTCACCGCTGGAAGATGCACATAAGCCACTTGCCTGAAGACTTCTGCAGACTGTGGAGATGCCGCCAAAGCTTAGCTGTGGTGGAATTGTACATTTGCTCTTTATTGCTTAGCTGCTCAGCCTACTTGTTGTAGGACATGTCTGGCTTCAGAACTAAATGAAACTTCAAAAATACAAAACACCATACCCATTTTTATCTTTCACTCAGTCCAACAGAGACTACAGAGACTGGAAATATATTGCAACAATGACATCGGATTGAGAAAAATACATTTGTTTGTGTGTTGGTTAGAAATTCGTCTTTTACATGGTTTGTTTAAACCATTCTAGTCAATGATATTATTTGATGGCCAGTCAAAGATGGGTTTAAAATTCGTATTTTCTTAGCAGGCTGTGAAAGACAGACACCAGCCTCCATGCAGTCTTGCAAGGATTAAGTGGATGGATCAATGTTGTCTTAGCATGGGTTAGTTGTATCCACATTACTGATTTAGGTTGAACTCTGCCAGGGCTCCCTCTTGTCAACAACCCTGTTTGTGTTCACGAATTAGTCTTATTGTGCAGTTGTGTGGATCGTTTGGTTTTTCCAAAAGATGTGGATCTGTTGGCACTGAAGAGTCAGGTACACTAAGTCTAAGGTTCTCAACTAGAGAAAAGGTGGACTCCTCCCCACAGGTTAGGGGTCTCTGCCTGAAGTGGTGGAGCTCAAGTGTCTTGTTTACAAGTGAAAGACAGGATGGGATCTTGTCTGCAGTATTGTGGACGGTGCTTTGGTCTGTCATGGTGACGACACAACCTGGTGACATAACCTTCCTCTGTAAGGTGGCCAGTTTCTTCTTTCGAAGGCAAAGAGCTCCATCAACTAGGGAGGGCTCAGAGTAGACCTTCTTGGAAGGAGGGGAAAACTGGGTAGAACCAGAACTCTCTGGATATGTTGCATCCAACTCTTTGAGAGTCCCCAGAATGAGCCTGGACTGTGTTGTTGTTTGGTCCAGCAGGGAAATCCTTACATCCCTTTGACTAACACCTCAGATAAGCATGAGACAATGGATGAATTGATGTTATCTTAGCTTGTTTTTCTAGCACAGTTGTCGTTCTGTGATACTAATAGAGAGCTGATTAAGTTAAAATTTATGTTTTGAGAATGTATATCAAAGAATTGAAATTAAAGACAATCTAAGAGTTATTTTCACTATGCTAATAACTCCTCAGAGGAACTTGGGGTAGATTTCAAAGACAGACTAAGAACCAAAAATGCCTGAGGGTCTAAGGTCACTTGGGTCAAAAGCTACAACCATCTTCTTTACTACACATCAGCTGATAGGCCATCTATTCAATCTACCATCCTGCTTCTGCAAAATCTGCTGTTCTGCTGCATCCTGGTGCCCTCAGAGGGGCTCAGGGGCAACCAATGACCCCATAAACCCATAAACCAATACAGCAGGGAAACAGCAGTTGATTATTCTACCATCCTGTCCATTTGTTGACAGGCATCAGTAGCTTCCCTCCCACTAAGGGGGACAAAGCAGGAGTGTCCTGATCCTGCCTGGAGGATTCATTTTGTTGTCTTTTTCTTGCCGTCCTCCCTGTTGTCTTCAATTGCCCTCTGCTTCTTAGTACTAGTGGGGTTCTCAGATAAATGGACTTAGAGGATGACAATAAAGCAACAATAAATTTCCCGAGATCCTTTTCTTTTGCTTTTTTTAGTTGAAGACGAACATTTATTGCATTCAAATAATAAAACTACTATATAAACAGAAATAGCTGAATAGAAGTTTTCTTTATGGTGTATAATTAGTTGCCATACTGGATCCAAAGTGGAAACAAAATATTTTAAAGTTGTTCATCAGTTGTCATATTTCCTATGTACCTTTGTACTTTGCTGCTACAACACCTTTATTATTTTCCTGTTGTATATTTGCTGATGTGTTTGGGGACATTGTCATATTGATGACCCAGTTTAGGCCAAACTTCAGCTGTTGAACAGATGGCCCCATATTTGACTCCTTTTCACAATGAACTCCTCTATAATTCCATGAGTGCAAATTTATGGAGAGCCATTGTAGTCATTAATGATAGGCTTTTCAATGTTACCAAGAATCTAATAAACTTAGTCAGAAGTGCTGGATGCTATTTATTTAGTGTCAATACTCATTAATAAGCAGCATCAGGTGTTTAATGAGGTGCCACCTAGTGCTCAGGCATCAACGAAATACCCAGTGGCACTTAAAAAAAACACTTGGTGACATTTGATTCTTTCTTTGAGGTCATTGATGATGTCTTTCCACCCTGGTGTTAAAACAAAAATGTATCCCTCAGAGTAGCAAACCACAAAATATGCTGCTTTTATCGAGTTGGTCACATTTACTGATGAGAAATAAATCAGTTGTAAAGCCGTACTTTATTTTTCCCTTGACTGGTGATAGGCTGCCTTAGATTACACAAGATTTTAAGAATCAAATAAACAAAACATTAACAAGCAAACAATACCAGACTATTTGCTCTTTGGTAGAAGTAGTGTTGTTTTTAAAAAGTTACAAAAATATGAAACACAAAAGAAACAGAGGATAAAACATGATCCTTAGTAAAGCACATTTGTAGAAACTACAAAAATGTATCAAGATATATTGAAATAATTCGATTCTAAATTTAAGACAGGAACTGCCTGAAAGATCTAATCACAACTATCATCGCAATATGAGTATTCACAAGATAGCAACAACAAAACAAAAATGCTTGGATGCAATACTTGGTAAGCTTTAAAAGTCCCATGCATTAAAACTCTGGCTGCTTTCAGTGACAAAGAACCTAAATGAAGAAACAATGTGGAGATACAAACAAAAATGCTTAGTGAGGAAAATGTGGTTCATTTGCAAAGTATATTGTCGGTGGAATATTCAGCATTAGCAGCAAAATGTCATGTTTTTCTAAATAATGCAGCGTTAATTTGAAAATGTGTTTTTCACCTGAAGGAGGCCGTTTGATTCAGGCCAAACCAACCAGATTAAAACAAGACATGCTTTCATATTTGAAGGAGCAAAAGGCCCTACGCCCCCTAATCTCTCTCCCCTGACCTCCACAGGTCCCGCGGGCCTTAACTCTCACCCTGCTCACCGCTCCCTCTGTTCCCTCTCCCTTTTCCCCTCACAACTCTCTCCCTCGCAGTGTGAAAGAGGAGCCAGGATCAAAGGCCATAAACCACGGCAGTGATTTCTGGTGATTGATTAGAAGCAGAGGTTGAGAAGGAGCAACTCTCTCCTCTCTTCCACCTCTTCCCACCCTCTGCTCCGGTGCTCGTATTCTCCCAGGACTTTTGCAAATAGCTTGGGCTTTAAGTGTGAAAAAGTGCTGCCAGGGCTTGGCAGATGGAGCCCAGAAACACATCCTTGGCCAGTTTTTCCTGCCCTCTTTCTTCGATGGCAGAGCAGAGCGTTGTCCGTTGATAAGAACCATTTGTTGTCTCGTTCAGATCTGGGGAGGGACAGTGTAATCCCCTCACCCTGGTCTGTGCTTCAAGCTGGAGAAAAAGAACTGAGGAGAAGGAGAAGAAGGAGGAGGAATTGATTTTCAGAGCGAGGGCATGTGGAGAATTGAACTCAGATGTGCAGCAAAGAAAAGCTCCACTCGTGGGGAAACAAATGTCTGTTGCTTACAGCACGGGGGCTGTGCAGTCTAAACTTGAGCAAGTCCTTCTAATGTTAATTGCATAGTTGTCTTTCATTATTTTCCCCCTCCATCCCCTCCTGACCTGAGGACAACTTTGCCTGGAGGCCTTTCGACGAGCAAGTGGTCCTGTAAAGGCATTTTAATGGGCCCAGGCCACTCAGCGGCGCTGAGATTAGCGCTCGGACCAAATCTTTCCACATGCTTGCTTTTGCACAATTACACCCGCGCCTCTTTCTGCGTTTTACTGATCTCACCTGGAGCTGCGAGTCTAATGATGTTCAGAGTGTGGGGCCTTGCAGCGACAGCTCTGGAGTTGGGGAGATGTGTCTCATGTCAGACTTCGCGCCAGACAGGCTCCAATGAGGAAGAGAGAAAAAGAGAGAGAGGAGGAGGAGGAAGAAGAAGGGGTTGAGAGTTTTCTCATCACAGATGGAGTGAAGTCAGAACAAGAAGAGCAATTCTCCTACGGTTTTGTTTTTCCTCTGTGGTATTTAAAAAATGATTGAGAGCATTTTTGAGCATTATGGAGGATCTCATTACGCTCCTAAAAGCTTTTTATCTGTCCACATGCTCCCAGATATGTACACAAGCATTATAGGCTGCAAAAACTCCCATCATGCATGCATGCAGATGTGTTCCTTTCCTCCCACTTTCCACGACTCGCGCACTCGTCACAGCTGCAGGATGGGCCGGTGTTATTAACTGTTGGGCGACCTCATGACTTCATCTTCAGCGCAGTCAGAGGCGGCTCACATTATATGTCTCTGCTCGGCTCAATGGGCTCTTTGTTCTGGCCTGGCTCTGGAGCAGCTCAGCGTGGAGCTGCGTGAGTCCAACAGTCCCACTGCGGCTCAAAGGGGAGGGAGAGGTAAAGATGTAGGGAGGTAGTGGAAGCAGATAGGGCAGGGAATTTGAGGGAGACGAATAAGGGGGGGAGATGGAAGGTGATTGAGGAGATTTGGGCAATACATGGGAACTGGGAGAAGGCCTGAGAGAACCAGGAGTGTGAACATGGAGCAAGAGTGACTTAAAAGGAATGAATAAAAGTAAAAATGGGATGTGATGAGGTAAAATAGGCATAGGAAGTATAGAGATGTGGGAGACAATAGGTGAATCCCAACACAGCACTTATTCTTTTTAGTTCTATATTATTATTAGTGTTTCTACACCCGATCTGAGCTCAATCCAAAATTATTAAAATAAATAACTTTTGCTGAAGTCAGTGATGGAGAGACAGATTCCTTTGGTGAGATTGACAGGAGGGGTCACATATGAGGGGAGCTTATTACAGAGGAGGGACAGGAAAAGGAGGGGAGTGTTGAAACACGAGGTATGACAAATAAAAGAGCGGAATGAAAAGGTTACGACATTGAGCTTAACAGGTATTTATTATGAAACTATGGGATTGTATGAGATACACACAACCTGATAACGTTCATAAAGTGCCATAGTATTAGATTGTTTTAATATATAAAACAAAGGTGTGAAAACGTAAAACAAGATGCAAATAAGAATATTTGAAAGTAGATGGAGCTATTAATCCTGCTAGTAGAAAGTTATACTTACTGCCATAATGTTGATTGTTAAACCTTTACAGATGTGTGAAAACATTTTTGCCTCAGCTCTGCTCTTTTTGCTTTTATGTCACACTTACATATCTGACATCATCAAGCAAACTTTCATATTAGATGCAGATTTCAACTTATTATTTCACATATTTAGGAAAAAAGCATCAAGAATCCCTATGTGTCCCCAGGTGGTCTGTGACATGTGTATAAGGTGTGTTACCGCGCGTTGACTGGTCTGCTTCAGATGAAGTATAGATGAGCCTTAATTCATCAAAGCATCAAAATGGACTCTCGTTGACGGAGTCACATGACAAAAATTGTGTCATATTATTCGCAGGGAGGCTGGTTTTTATATCCACTTGCTACTTTTGAGAAGTTATGAACATTTGCACCATTTTTCACAAAAAAAACTTACAAAAATTGTTCAATAGCGTAAGACTCCTGGATGGAAATTTCAATGTTGTTGTCGACATGGGAAGCTGTCCACAGCTTTCTGTTTGGCTTCAGATGACGCATTGGAAAACCTTTAAAGGAGATAATTCAGATGTTGTGACATGAGGCTCTGGGAAGCTATTATCATTAATAGTTTTTTACCTGAAGAAGAAATGTATAATTTTTTCTTCAGCTTGTAGAAGTGAGAATAAATCCTCACAGACTTGTCAGACAGCAGGCCCTAGCTAATTAAAACATATTCAATTATCACAAACTGAAAATATACATATCTACAAAGATGTATTAGTGGACGTTAGATATCTGTGTCTTCACAAGAGATTGTTGTTGAGTTGTTTTATTCAGTCCAGATAGATGAATTATGTTGTTGGAGGCTGAATCAGTCTATATCAAGACCGATGAGATGCAATTTTCTCGTAACAAAGTCATGATCTTCCTAAAAGTTTCCCAGCGGTCGATTTTGACCTTTTAAATCAGGGTCGAGATTTTGGGGAATTCCTCTCATTCAGCACTTATATACAGCTGCCTGACAGCTTGTAGTAACAGGTGGTGGAAAGGGAATGCTGCCTAGTTATACACATTATCAGAGAAAACCCTGAGCTGAAACTTCAAAAGGGAAGGAGTAGGGTTGATGATGAATTGTATTATGTTTAAAACCTTCATCTTTTAAAAAATCTGACGCATATAGCCACTATGAGACAATGGTGTTTTGACAACCTTTGATTAAAAAAAAGTTGGAATTAGTTGGAATTACTATAAAATATAAAAATATTGTTGAAATGCTGTCATATCCATTATTTTATATTTATTTTGTTGCAAAAGGGATGTGTTTGCTAATATACTGACTACAGAATAATTACTAAATAATTTGTTTTCAAAGTAAGACTTGCAAAAAATGCAACATTTCTAATTTCAAAATGTATTCTTTGAGAAACAAAAAGTTAGCTGCAAGGAAAGCAGTTGCAAACACACTTTTTATTAGGAGTGAAGGGTTGAGTAGTTTGGAAAGTGTTTAAAATAAAACAGAATGTGTCATTTAATTTTACTAGTTAGGAGGAGTTATTTGCAAACAAGATTTTCTCTTTAACTTCTGACAGTATCACTGAACTTTTCGAAAATAAAAACATACTAATAATAAGTGATCATCTATTTTTGTGCTCAATCATGTCATCAGAACACACTTGGTGCAAAAAGGATGAATCTCTTAGTGGTGTCTCACTTGAAATGCTGGGAACTTTTCTGGGAGTTTTTACAGTGCAGTGGTGTGAGAAACAGGATTTTGAGATCACTGATTGGATATTTTATGCCCTGGTGCTCCCTTGAATCATGCATGACTTTACACACAATTTAAGGCTTTTGCTCATCTTCTGAAATGACGATTCAAGAGAAAGAATTTCATGTCCGTTCAAAGCTTTTCTCACACCCTCTTCTCACCATAACTTGTTGAAACAAAAAGATTTTGCTTCACATGATAACTATCTATCTATAAAAAAAATTATTGTTAGATTTAACTTATTTATAAAACATTTGTTCTGCCAATTAGTGCAATAAAAATTCCAGATACACAACTCTCACTTAAATTCTTTCACAGGGTCTTTATTTAACACTTTTTTACATTCTTTAACTTATTTTCAACCTCTAGCCTCTTTCTACTACATAGCAGCTAAATCAGAGATTTCCCTACTGGCTGCAAACACAGTAATGAAGTCCTCTATGTTTAGCATGCAATTTTAAGGGGGAGTGACTTTAACTAAATCCTATTTAGAAAGCAAACTCCTTTGATGTCACAATTCCTGCAAGTGTCATGTGTAGATTTTTTTTAGCACAAGCGACTGGTAGCTAAAAAAAAAAGGTTCATTGTGAGGTTTACTAAAGGTTTCAATGACTTTGTGTTATTGTAGGACTAATACATTTATTTCAAATATTGCCAGAGGCTTAACCCCCCCCCCCCTCCACACACACACACACCGCTAAGTAACCTAGTATATGCCCAGAACAACCCCTCGCTGTGGGAAGAGGACGGAGGAGTCAGTTGCGTCCTGTTATTTTTATGGCATTTGGCTTGTAGTTTGGAATTCCAATTGTCATGCTCTCTGGTAAAAAGGCCTTATGTCCAAATGTGATGGGTTAAAAACTGTAAGCGTTACCAGCTGCAGCATCAAAGCCCCGGGCATGCTGTTCGTTTAACCCAGATCCGTCACACTCATGTGCAGCCCCCGATTCAACTTGTAATGTAGACATTCAGCAGGAGGCACTAAACTGAGACCAAAGTAGATTTATAGGCGTGAGGTGACTCCCAAAGCTCACTACCTGTGATATGTCAAAGATCATGGATGTGCTAAAATACAGTACCCTGCAAAAGTATTCATGACCTTTGAACTATTCCACATTTTGTAATTTTATGAACAGTTTCCATTTTAGTTTCGTCTGGACTTTTGTGATTGATTATTAGAACGTAGTGCTCCATTTGGAAGAGAGACTAAAATTATACATGGCTTAAATATCTGCAAAGTACGACTTAGAGATGCATTTATCCCCCTTTACTTCAAAGCTCCTTAGTACAAATAAGTGCAACCAATTATATAACTGTCATATCTTTACTGAATCCATCATCCGGCAATGGTTTGGCACAACAGAAAGTCTAACAAAAAATTGCTATTCACTGAAAATGTTAGACTGGGTCATGAGAGAACTGCTCGAGAGGCTCAAGGTACAGTAACTATGAAGGAGTTGTACAGATCAACAGCTCAGGTAGTAGTAGACGTCACAACTATTAGTCAGGCACTCCAAAAATTTTGCATTTGTGAAATAGTGGTGAGAAGAAAAGTTACCATTAAAGAAAGAAAGTAGAAGTCCAGTTTGCAGTTCACTAAAAGCCATTTATGGGTTCAGAAAAAGTATGGAAGAAGGTGCAATGGCCTTTTCCCGCAACATGCAGAACATTTTTGAATGTAGCAATACTGGTTAAAAAAAAGGGTAGAGATTCACATTCTACCAGGACAAACACTTGAAATGTATAACTAAGAAATGATTTACATCAAAGAATATTTATGTAAGAATGGCCTAGTCAAAGTCAGACACTAATCCAATTGAGAATCTGCAATAAAACTTAAGTTACGTTCACAGACAAATTCAGTCAGATTGACTGAGACTGAGCTATTTTTCAAAGAAATGAGGCCTAAGACTTTATTTTGTAGATGTCCAACACTAAAATCCTAATAAAATATAATGAACTTTGGGATTGTCGTTAAACTTTGCAAAAGTCCAAAAGTTATGTACACATTTGCAAGGGACAGTATGATTCATATAGCTTCTTGAATGGGAATCAGTATGGATTTACCCTGACAAACCTTGGAATACATCAAATATGAATTTAGCCAAGATCTATCACTCTACCAGCTTTAAATAGACTAAGAGTATTTTAGATTTAAAAACTGTTTTAAGAGTTAGTATAATAACTTTCTAATTAGTATCTCAAACTTTAACTGCAGTTTATGGAGCTTCACTAACAGGTGTGAGACACAATCAGCAGCAACAGGGCTGGCAATAAGTAGCTTGGACACATCTGAATATCCACAGACTTAATCACCGTGGAAGGCTGAGAGAGAGAGAGAGAGAGAGTCCACTTCAGACTCACCAGTCATTGATAAAGTGCTTAGCAGCAGGAAAATTAATGAATCCGGCCTGACTGGTTGGGAGTGTTGGGGGGTGGTGGGAGTTTAGGGTTGATGGGGAGGGAAAAGGAGGAGGGAGGGTGTGTTCGGGAGGGTAATCCTGTTCCAGCTAAATGGCTGATCCCTCTCATTCCTCAGATATCAAATGTCAAAAGTTAAATTAGCCTGCTAGCCTCAGATACGAGTTAACATGCTTTTAAACGGGCCGAGGGGCGGTGATTCCTGCCCCCTCTGGGATAGTGGGCAGGTACCTTTGAAGTGTCTAATTATCCAGCTCCAACTAAGTGTAGGCAAACTATCCTAATGGGAGAATTTGTGTCTCAGTTGGCTGCAAGAAAAAGCTGTTAAATGAATGTATATTTTATCAGGATGAACGCACAAGGTCATGTTCCTGTTTTACCAGAATATTCAGATTGATATTTGTAACTTTTTAAAGGTTGCGTCCTTTCACACTGACAGATGGAAAGTCCACTATGTTTTGCATCACATTTGATGAGTAGAATCATTTTTTCTTGTCAGGCCTAACTGCTGGCTCTGGATCCCTTTGCCTTGGCTGGAAATCCATTTCTCTTGGCGAGGCCTTCCTAATCTGAGTGCCACAGACTTGGTTCGCATCACTTTAGTTTCAGAAGCGGGATTCCAGTGCTGAGATCCAAAAGAAAACTGGCCCACTGTGGTGTCATGGGCGCACTGTCTGGAATGACCCTAAAAAGACCCACTATTGTCGATATCACTCTGCCCTTGCAAAAAAATTATGTTACATTGTTACGGTGGACAATATAAGTGATCAAGGAGTTTAGACAGCTGGCTTGTCACAGAACTACTAATGCAGTCGACCAGAGCTCTAAATGGCATCTTCCTCTCTAAAGCTTTGATCAAATGCATCTCTTAGCGTTTGATTTGTCAAAGAATGCAGGCCAAGATGCCCTTTGAGTAGCAAAACCTTAAAAGCTGTAACTATCAGAGGTCAAAAAAAAAGAAGAAAGAAATGCATCAGGGCACATTTTCAAGTCGAGGCTATCAGCCCTCTCACTGCAATGCTCATTGCTCCCTCACAATGTGGCCCTGATGAAATGGTCGTGGGGTTTCGGGCCGCTCTATGGTGGGCCTGTGCCCCTAATGGGTGAATGAAGGGCAGTGAGGGAGCAGGCGGAGGCTTGGGAAAGACACAACCCCGCTGTGAGGTTGATTTGAGATGAGTGAAGGGAAAGAAGGAAGGAGTCAAGCAGGCTTTGATTTAGCCCCTCCCCCGCCCCAGGGGTTGGAGACTGGTACTGTGAGATGCTGAGCTCTGGGTGCGTCCCCGAAGACCCCCGGCGGCACAGAGAACAGGATGGTGGGTTGTGGAGTAAAGAGGGTGGGGGATGTGGGCTACTGAGAGCCAAATTGAGATGTGGGAGTCATCAAATTTGCCTAGATGAATATTGAGGAGGGCATTTGTGAATGCTGTGCGGGAAATCAGTAGCTGACAAAAGACTACTAACCAGAAGAGGGACCTTATTTAATTCTCTCTACAATTTTGCCAAACATCACTCATGCATTGATGGGTACAAACCCCGGGATGGAGTCAGACATCAGTTCAAAGTTAGATAAAGTTCTCCAAAACATTTTTATAGATGATTAACAGCTGACCTCACTGCAAAAACACAACTCTTACCAAGTATTTTTGATCCATTTCTTAGAACACTTGAGATAAGACAAAACTAACAAGAAACTTTTCAGAAAGATATAGGAGCTTAGTATCTTGCTAAAGAGTTACTTGTAAGTTAGTTTTATCTTATTTCAAGTCCACAAATATATTAGGGTTTTGTATTTTTTGCAGTGCTGTCTTTGGATATCATAACAATTATGGCAGAGTGGGTTAAGTTACTGTTTTTTCAAGAAGGTGTTTGGAAGTCACTCTTTTTAGTGAATTATAAGAAGCACCGTCAGTACTCTGTAACCTCCACAAAATGCATACCTGTTGTAAAAACGGCAGTAACCGTCTTGTAATACTGAGCTAATCGTCCGAGGAGTTGATCAGGAAAAAACTCGCACAATTGCACTAATCCCCAATCTTGCTGGCTGTTGTTGGTTTGGTACAGTCCGTCTTATATCAGCCCGCACTAATCGTGAATGATTCCCTCTGTCTTTAGCGGCCCTGCCAGAGCCGGTGAATCAGGTACGTAAAGCCTAAGCCGCTTGGAGAGGTGCTCTTATTAAACTCTAGCCAGCTGCTGGAATTTTTCTTCCCCCTCTCATTGTTGATTGGGGGAGTCTTGAGTCTTTCCCTGGAGTTGATTTGCAAGAGAAAGGAAGAAAAAGGAGCAAGAGATTATTGCACAGGAGAAGAGCTTTGAAGAAGTGTTTTGTGATTTCACTGTATATCCTCCACCTTTCTCCATGTGATCCTTTAGCCAAAACATGTTTTCAGAAGTTAGGAGGTGGAACTCCGATTATGTCTGTCTTTGTCTCTGAGAAAGACTCTTGGGGGTGATTGTAGCTTGCAGTAGCCCCTTCTAGACCTCTGAAAAATATAAGTTTTAGACGTTGGTCGAATACTTTAGAGTTAAGGACAGACTATCACGCGGAGGATGTGTAAGAAAAGTTCTTCTTTTTAGCCTGTGCCTGTGGACAATTCCTTCAAAACAACAACGTTGAGGGTTTGTTTCACGTTTGTTTCACGTTTGATTGATTCCCAATGAGCTCCCTTAGCCAAAACCAGTTTGTGCCATAGTACTTTTAGAAGATGGAAGGTGAAACTCTGTTTTTGTCTGGTTTTGTCCCCGAGAAAGGATTTTGGGGAAATTGTAGGATGCAATGGCGCTTTTGTAGACCCCTGAAAAATTAAAGTCCTAGACTGGAAGGCAAGGCGGATGCTGGAGAGTTAAAGACAGATTGTCATGTGGAGGATGTTTAGAACCAATCCTTCTTCTTAACCTTTGCCTCTAGAAGATTCCTTCAAAACAATGAGGATGGGGTTTGGTTTCACTTTTGATTTGTCTAAATTGGCTGGAAACTCTTAACTTTAGCCCCTCTTATCCTGGAGCCCAACTCTTTGAGGCATTGGCCCCACTCCATATCTCATTATCTCTTTCAAACTTTCATTTTGTCATTGCACCCACGCACTCTTTCATACTCCCCCCCATTAGAGGCAATACATTGAGTTTTCTCGAAAGGTATTTGAAACAGAATCTTACAATAGAGACTGCAGATGAGGGCGGGGGGCAGTGGAGAAACCTGGGTTTTAGGGTTTAATGAGTGGCCTGCTGGGGGTGAAAGAGAGATAGAAACCAAGTGAGCGAGAGCAACAGAGAGTGCATTTGTGGAGCGTTAGAGGGAAAGGAGAAAGAATCGTAAGGGAGAAAGAATACAGGAATGAAGTACCAGGTACCATTATAGTGGCAAAGAAAGCTGCTGAAATACTAGAGCTGGGGCGTGTGCTCTGATCAGGACGGCAGTGAGCACAATTACCTTCTTTTCAAATCCTTCAGTGACACTGCGGGAGGAAGGAGGACTTTGAAACTTGAAAGGCAAGAGCTCGCTTTCAACCTCAAACGCGAGCAGGAAAGGGCTCTGAAATTTGTTCAGTGCTCCCCATCCACCATTAGCTTGTTTCTTCCTCTCGCCTCCAGGCATTTAAGCGCTTTTTGAAAAGATGTTAAGAAATTCAATCACCATAGAGAGAGAGAGAGCGGGATAGTTCTTTTTTTTCAGTATATTTTTTTTTAAGGCATGCTTTCCTCTGGTCCACAGAGGACCGGCCTGCTGCTTTTGTGTTATGTACTGAATAGACCTGCAAACTGGTAGAGGACTGGATGCAGTAACCCTGGGAAAACAGGGAGGAAATAAAAGAAGAATCTAAAATGAATGAAGGGAAAAGGGAAGGAATCTGTTGGGCAGATGGTCAGAAGTTAGAAAAAGGTTGCATGGTTAACTTTAAATTTATAAAAATTTAATACGTTTACGTCTGCTCTGTCTTCATCAGATGTGCTGGTAAAAGATATGTGGTTGATATCCGATCCCTGGTTTTTGTAAAGCTTTTCCTTGCCGTTTCCAGTTTTAGCCAACTTCAACATCTTTTTAAGATTCATTAAAAACTGTCATAATAGTCATCATGCAATCAGTGACCATAAAACCATTTCTAGGATCCTATAGTGGCAAGTAGCATATTTAGTGCACTTTGCTAACAGTAAAAATCATATTTCTCTACAACAGAGGTCAGCAAGTGGTGGACTGCTGTCAGGTATTGGATACAAAGTAGGTCTTGACTCAGATTGATTGGGGTTATATATAGAAATGAGTTTTAATTTGTGGAACTTTTAGACTTGTGTTCATTTCTATTGGCATGGGGTCAGTTATCGATTAAAAGTTTACGACTCAAAGGTTGGAAGCAGAGCAGCTTTGCTTGAATATGTTCAGTGTTTCCTATTATCTGCTGAGGTTGGCTTCAGGTCAGTTCACTCTCTCACCAATTCAACAATTCATCCCTAAATCAGGTATGAGTTCACATCCTGTGGCAGACCACTTCTTTTGTTCTGCTGAAAAGAAGCAATTAAAGCTGCTAACGTATGAAATTGTGAAGGAGTAAACTGATGGTATTTTGTAGCACTCTAAATGAACAGCCTACATGCCCTAGTAGATTAAACAATTTCCTTTTGCAAAACTGTTTGTACAGCTTTGTTTTTCGTCTTGGTTTCTTTTTAAACATCACACTGACAGTGAAAACGTGGTTTTCCTCCCTCAGTAGAAACAATCTCTACGTTGAAGGGGGTTGTGTTTTGCATTCACTGATTGAAAAAAAGTTTGATTTTTGAGGATGTTGGCATATTTTTTTTTTTACAGATTCTCAACATGTTTCACTGGTACAAAAGGTTTCCTTGAGCAGCCAGAAGCAGCACACAAGAGAAATCCGTGAACGAGAGCAGGTCTGTTCCACCAAGACGTCAAGGAGTTAATTGCCCCTTGTGCTGCAGAGTGTTTGTTTAACCATTTAAGGTTCTATGAACTGCTGTAATGAAGCCCCTGAAGGTGGTATATGGTGGAATGATGAACCCTCCTCCTCGGGGGGATGGAGGGTGGAGTGTGACAGTGCTGTGATTGAACCGTTTGCCGCTTGACCTCACTTGTTATGTTTGAATAGTGGTGGGGGTCACGACTGAAGAACAAGAAAGTTGCGAGTAACGAGGAAAAATCTAAACAAACTAGAAAGCCTTTCTTTTAACAAAGCAGTTAAACTGTAACTCCTGTAGCTCACAAACACACTCTGATGAATCTATTCATATAAAAGATTTAATATCTGCTTAAAATATAATAAAATGAAAAACCCAGCTCATAAATATGTAGCCAGTCTACTTTTGCAGCTAGAATTGTAGATTTTCTGCATAAGGAAGTGCTGGGAATACACAGCAGGAGCCGTGCTGCACACAGCTACGTGCACGGTCTCCCCTTTCCTGCACGGTCTACAGTCCCGACTTCCTCAATCCATGTCAGGAGATGAACCCAATTTCAAAATCCCTTTATGTTAATATTGCGCTTTGCAAGCACAGACCTATTAATCCAGCTTTAACCGTATAAGTTGCATTATTCCCCTTAATAAGATCACTGGCTGTGCAGTATAGGATTAAATACTTATATCATAACTGACACTGTCATTTCCCGCGGATGAGAGTGACTTGCTTCTCTCCGGCTGTCAGTTCCGCATTAGGAATCCTTGAATCCGCTGCCAGGGCTGCGCCAGGGCACGGCTGGCCCCGGATGCAGGTAATGGATGTGGGAGAGTGAGGGGAATAAAAAGCGGGACCCCTCGAGCTGCTCCTCCTGCTCTCTCCTTGCCTCTTTCAATCTCATTCTCTAGTCCTTTCTGATTGCTTCTCTTTTTTCCTGTGAAGTGGCAACTCTCTGCAGTGCTTAAGGTGGCGCTCTTTCATCTGGCCCTCTGCCCTGTTTCTAATTGGCAGTTGGATTGCTGTTATGTTGCAGCGGATTGTGGGGGAAGGCTGCTAATACTACAGAACCTCTGGCGCCAGTGGAGGGGCATTTTGCCAGGTTCTCAGTGAGGGACATTAATGTTGGAAAAGGAAAGCTGGAGCATTGATGACCAGCATCCTTAATGATGAACTCACTTTAACTTAAAACAAGGGCTGAACATGTGGGGGATTTACTGGAAGCTAGTGAATGTTGCTTAGGGGAAAAAGTAAAGTTAAAAGGTTTTACTACTTGTTCATGTTATTGTTATTTAATTCTTGCAATTATTTCCAGTTTGAAACAGAACTTGCTTTTCAAATTCTAAGTTGGGTTAGTTGTTTTTGAACAAACTAATCTACTAATCATAAAAATCATCAATTGTCAATATTTTATAGACATTGGACCCCTGGTGTTTACGATGTTTAGGAATTACAGTCGACAGCAAGTAGCTGAAATCTGTAGATGATTGAGATCCCTTCTTAAAATTCTTATAACTGCTATTTTAAGATATATTAATATGCACAGTGGAAACTGTCCTTGTTTTAACTTAGTTTTTTTTTAATAGTGGAAACTGTCTTAGGACTGAGGTAGACGTTAATGCCAACAGTCTGTTCTTTCGACTAGAGCCAATCAGTACCAAAGAAAATAAATGACGCTCCAGGATTGGCTGCTTTGCAAACGCAAACTAAGAGCGTGTCAAGCAGCTTTGTTTTCTTGGATTTTATCTTATGCCATTTTACAGATGAGTCTCACCAATGTTGGAGTGTTGTAGAAGCAACTGCTTTGAAGTCCTCGTAAGTGTAACTGCTTGAACTATGACTATTTATATCTTTCTTAAAAAGATAATTAACAGAGTTAATTTGCTTTTAAAAACTGCTCCTTGTAAATGTATCTAATTTAAATTGAAATAATAAAGAGTCCCAGACATGCCACGGCACTTTTAGAGAAAGTATCAAACTACAGAAAAGACTAATGCTAATACCAGAAGGTTAGCTGACCTTTGTACACATCAGTTCAGAGGCCATGCCGAGGGTCAAAGACCATGTCTTTTTGGGGGAGTTAAGGCTCTGAGCTCAACTTCACCTTTATCCCGATTACATGGCATGCTGAGGATCATACAAAGACCCCATGTCTCTCTTTTTTTCTCTCTTTAGACAAAAAACATTCTGTTAAGAACTGATGGTAAGGGGGATGCTCATACAGTTTAAAATGCCTTCCTTTTCTTTTAAAGTCTGCTTCTAAAAATAGCAACTTTATCCTTTCAGTAGGCTCTTTTTTCATCTGTAAAATTTTAAAGTTTGAGTGTGCGCAGCTCGTAAATTTGATTGGCTAACGTTGACATATGTATATATACCCAGAATGCTCTGCACCTTTGCTTAGTGTTACTATTGTTGTCTGAAGACATGCACTACTCCATCTCAAAAATAACCAATCAGAGCTACGTGAAAGGTCTTAGTGCTGTCAATCAATGCAGTGTACATAATGCTCAATGTGCTAATGGTGGAGAAGCAACTTAGTATTCCAGGAAAACCATTTACCCGCCATCGCCGGTGGCTTTGCTAACTAGACTGATCATTCTTTGCTATCTTTAAGAAGCTATAGTGTAGCAGAGAGCAAGGGGGAGGATTTGAGCAGCACATACACAATCCTAATTGATGGCGCTAAGACCCTCCTTCTGGCTCTGATTGGTTGTTTCTAGGGAGCACTGGGAGATGGCAAATGAGCTCAGTTTTTTTCTCAGATTATCTGTCTCTTACCATGCTGTCCAGTCATAATGAGAGTTACCTGAAACATCCCTTTTCTCCCTTTCCCCTTGTGTTTCTTCATTCTGGCAGAAGATGAGAGTTCGGGGACGCCATACCACCGTGAGAGACGCAATGCCATTAGCTCCCAGGCCCAGACACCCGGCGCCCTCGACAGAACCGTGAATGAGGAACCCTCCACCTCCACAGAGGAACGCCCGTCCCTGCTCAAGAAGGAGCTGCACAGCTCCCTGCCCCATCTGTCTGACCATGCTCTGCCATACAGGGGCACGCTGTTTGCCATGGACCCCCGTAACGGCTACCTAGACTCACACTACCGTAAGTCTACAGGCCTTCCAAAAGTTGGGAACTTAGGAAACTTTACCGCTCAAGGGCGCGTTTGTAGCGTTCTAAATGCTGAGGCTAGCTTTGCTTCCTTACTGTAGGTGAAAGGCATGACTGTTAGACGCTTGATTAAGTCTGACAGATTAGCCCTACTCTTAGACTTGCACAGACACACACTTGCGAACACATGCACGCTCGCTTGCAATGTTTGGTGCCTGGGAAGTTAGTATGGGGAACAGGCCGGCGTAGCTTCTTAATTCCCTCATTAGGGGCCTGTCTGAACACAGTACTCCACTTTCTCTCATCAACGCACACTTCAAAGCCCCAAAGCAGTGTCGAGTCAAACCTCAGCACCCCCCTACTCTGGCTCGTTCTCTCTCTCTGGGACTCTCTCAGAGGCTGTGTAAGAGAAAGGGAAGGAGACGAAGCCCTGGAGTAGGGAGGTGAGGGGAGAGCTCTGGTCCAATTGAGATGGTGGAGATCATTTGAAGCAAAGGTGAGGTAAACAGTTGTAGTTAGATAAAAGCAAGGCTGTGTGTGCACACTGGAAGAAAAGGCAGGGGGGATAGATGTTTTAAGAGTCTGATTAGGAGGTTAATTTGGCAGCCGTTGTAGCTGTAAGACAAAGATTTGATGTGATTACTCGTTAAGTTTGGTTATTTTGCCCTCGAATTGGGTCAGACGGAGTTGGACAGGAGAATTTTAAAGTGTTGACATTAATGAAAAAGTCCACCGAAGCCCAGATTCCAACAGCACTCTATTTATTTAACCACTTCATTAGCCTGTACTAACTTGTGGTTGGGTGCCTGAGAATAGAGCCACCAAGGTGCCTCTTTAAGGGAAAGGTTACTTAAAACCAGGCGATGGTGCTTTGGACAGGAGCCTCGAGGGCAGAACATTACTGCACATTACATCCTGACCTAACTCAGCAACACTGCCACTTCTCATTTTATGAACGTGTGTGGGTATGTGTGAAGGAGCTCTGGTGGTTCCAGACCGCTGCAGGCGCAGGGAGGGAGACGGCAGGGGTGGAATAAAGAGGGGGGGTGGAGGTCACTCCGAGGCTTGGGGTCATGCGGAAAAGTCACAGCCTGAAATGGAGAGTTCAAAAGCAGCATGAAAAGTCAAAGGGGCCGTGAAGCTTCAAGAGAATTTCTTTGTGACTGAATGTGAGGGGCTTGACGAAGCAGGGCAGAGCATCAAGTTGCATTCTAAGAAGCTTTTGGTGTTCTGCACATATTCTTCTTCTACAGCCAAAATGTGAGTTTTTTTTTTATCATATTCGTCCAGTTAAATACTAAAATCTTCTCACTTTCCCTCATGTCCACTTTTCTTTAAATTATTTGATTGTTTTGAGCTACCTCAGTTTTCAGTTTCATCTTGATTCAAGTCATGTACGCTCTTCAAGTGGTTTACCACACGTCATGTAGCTACCATGGAAACATGGAAACTGCAGGTCGAGTGCAGTTTCTGAGTCCGAGCCTTATCTTAGGCTCATTTAACATATTTTAAGTTCTGGTTTTAGACTAATTCAGCTCAGTTCAATGCATTTTTAAGCAACAGGTGACAACAAATGTCATCTCAAGTCTCTTTACAAGAGAAATGGGTCAAATTCATAACTAGTTAATGAGTTCAAATCAACTCATTAAAGTTCAGTGCAGTCTAGGTATATACTGAGATTCAGATCTAAATACCTACAGTTCCAATGTGCTTTTGAGTTGACAGTTTATTGGTAGAACAATTATCTACCTAAGAAAGCCCAGTTGATTGTACAGTCACTGATTAAGCAGCAATCCCTCATCCTGAAGTAAGGATAAGCTTAGTGGAGAGGAAGCAAGAGTAGCACCAATTTCAGATTAAATCAACAATTCTGGGAAGAATATTTATAATAACGGTAATCAATCACACAATCAAATGTTTTTTCTTTTTTAATAAATGAATCCGTTCAAACAAAAGAAGCAAATAAATTTTGAAGTTTGTCATCTGGCGTTATGTAAGTATGGAACACCTAGTAGAATAAACACTGAAACAAAGTTTTTTTGTAGTGAAGCGTATCCCACCCTCCCATCCCAGGATATTTTGGTTTGTTCACAAACCCTACTCTTAAGCTAGTTCAGAAAAGTACATGAAACTATATAAAAATGATCCACCCAGAGTTTTCTCTAGACTTTAAAAAGGATTCAGTGTGGCTCGAGATCAGCACTGTGTATTCCTTAAAGTGCTTTCAGAAAAGGTAAAAACTGAATAATACATTTCCTGTCTTGAAGTCAAAATTGCAAATAATCCCATTAAGCAATGTGTTGCAATTAAAAATAACACCATTGAGAATAGAAAATATCTGCATTTCACCTTTAAAACCACAAAGTCTGAATAGCTTTTGGTGTTTTTCATTGATGCTCCTATGATGTCTCCTGTGCTAAGGAAGACTTAGGATCTGAGATGAGAGCATTGCTGCGTAAAACACCTCCTTCTGGCCTCAGGTGTTGAGGACATGAGTGGATATCCCAAGGCGGTCCCATTCTGTCTGATTGAACCCAGTACCACATCCTGGACTCCAGGGGTTTCGCCATATTTAGGGTCAGCAGAAGGAAAGGGCTCCCCTTAAACCTTTGCAATCCCCCAACCCCTTCCTCACCTCATTCATGTACTTTGAACCACAGACCTGCAGCATCTGTCGCCACTCCTGCACCACGAGTTGTAAAAATCCACTGGGTTTGTGCACGCACAGACAACTCATACTATGAGGGCTTTGTCGACTGCTAAATTCATCCCAGGTGTGTGCGCTGCCCATGTGTGATGGAGAGGGGGCGGTAAGCCTTTGTGCTGCGCTTGCAGGGAGCGACACGCCATGCAGCAGACATCCAGGTAAATCCGATTACTCTTAGCGCTGCTGTGTGTCAGTGCTTAATGTGGCTAAATGCGATGGCACCTGCAACCCTGCCACACCTGGCCGCTGGGTCGTTAACGTGGCGGTGAAGCTCTGGGAGGTGTGGGAGTTGAGAAACGAGAAGAGCGCATAAGGAGAGGGGTTTATCCTCGGGGGGAAATCTCTGCTATTCACCCAGACTTGCATTCTCCTTTTCCTCTTATGTCCTCGGCCTAAGACTGTGTTTACTCTGGTTTTTTACACCCACTTCAGAGCAGAAGAGGAGGCACCAAGGAAACATTACTTCTATTGTTAGCAATAGCTAATCGTGGTGATGCCTAAGTCTTAGCTGCTTTTCTTGGGCAAACACTGGATAAGAGTCCCTATCCTTCTTACCACAACGCTAATACATACAGCTTTGCTGTGGGATAAGGAGAAAAGGATTGAGATTAGGATTAATGAGAAAAAAGTCTTTCTTAAAATCTTAATTGTTGGGAAGCATTTGTGAATGCAATGCACAGTGCTGACATCTGTTTACATTGTGCCCCGATTAGCCGGCCAGTGGTCGTTTAGCGACAGAGAGCCCATTTGCTGGCGAAGCATCTCTTCTTCCTCCGAGGAGATCTTCGTCTTTAAAGTCTTTCCTCCTTTTTCCATATTTGCCAAGCCTAGCATGACTTGAATGTTGTTGCTGCTGCACTGAAACCCCAGAGACTTTTAAATGAAAGGAGGGGAGTTAGATAAAAGTAAAAGGAAAGTACTTACAGAACTGAAGATATGTCAGTTTTGGGGTTTTACCATATCACTGACACAGTAGGTCATTGATAGGGCTAGAATGGGTACTTTAAGTTTGTTCAAGCTGTGATGGCCGCCTGCCTATCAGCACAAATTAGCTCCTTAATAGATCTAGCTCATATCTTGCTGCCAGGGCCTTAATCCCCCATACCAAAGCCTTGCCGTCCTTGACTGATCCCAGAAACCCACTGAGCTAAGCTAGAGTCAGTGAAAGTAAGAATATTTTGCCCAAAGAAATCTTCACATGTATCACAGCAACTGTGCTCTAAGAGTTCAGCAGAAGGTGGTTGTTGCATGGATCGTACAGGTCACGTGTGCGATCAATGTAGGTGTTATTTTTTTCTAGTTGAACACTAAACTGCTGTTTATCAGTTATCTCAGGTCGATTTACCTCTTCATTCTGCCAGACTCAGTATCAAAATGCGACTGACTATGGAAGTGCACAGTCATATGAAAAAGTTTGGGCACCCCTATTAATCTGAATTATTTTTATCTCTAAATATTTGGATGTTTGCAATAGCTATTTCAGTTTGATACAACCGATATCTTATGGACACAGTAATATTTCAGTATTGAAATGAGGTTTATTGGACTGAAAGAAAATGTGCAGTACGCATTAACACAAAATTTGACAGGTGCAAAAATATCTCAACAGAAAAGTGGCATTAATATTTAGTAGATCCTCCTTTTGCAAAAATAACAGTCTCTAGTCGCTTCCTGTAGCTTTTAATGAGTTCCTGGATTCTGGTTGAAGTTATTTTTGACCATTCTTCTTTGCAAAACAATTCCAGTTCAGTTAAGTTTGATGGTTTGCATGGACAGCCTGCTTCAAATCATCCCACAGATGTTCAATGATATTCAGGTCTGTGGACTGGGATGGCCATTCCAGAACATTGTAATTGTCCCTCTGCATAAATGCCTGACTAGATTTGGAGCGGTGTTTTGGATCATTGACTTGCTGAAATATCCATCCCCGGCGTAACTTCAACTTTGTAGCTGATTCTTGAACATTATTCTCAAGAATCTGTTGATATTGAGTGGAATCCATGCAACCCTCAACTTTAGCAAGATCTCCAATGCCGGCATTGGCCATGCAGCCCCAAAGCACGATGGCACCTCCACCAAATTCTACAGTGGGTAGCAAGTGTTTTTCTTGGAGAGCTGTTTTTTTTTTTTGCTGCTATGCATAACGCCTTTTTTTTTATGACCAAACAACTCAATCTTTGTTTCATCAGGCCACGGGACCTTATTCCAAAATGAAGCTGGCTTGTCCAAATATGCTTTTGCATACCTCAAGCGGCTTGCAGACATGGCTTCTGTCGCATCACTCTCCCATACAGCTTCTCCTTGTGCAAAGTGCGCTGAATTGTTGAACGATGCACAGTAACACCATCTGCAGCAAGATGATGCTGCAGGTCTTTGGAGGTGATCTGTGGGTTGTCCTTGACTGTTCTCACCATTCTTCTTCTCTGCCATTCTTCACAATAAGTCCAGACCTCGCAGTTCTCTCATTTCAAATTGGATGCAAAAGGCCAATTTTCAGATTGGCGTTTTGCAATTTCAACAATGTCACTTTTGAACTACAATCATCAATGGGATTTTATGTGATTTGTCTTTTAATGTGGCTGCGTTATGTTGTGGGGATGCTTTTCTTCATGTGAATCAGGGAAGTTGGTCCAAACTAGGGATTGGGTGGTTTTCTGACTCCCTTAGTCAAATACACACACCCATAATTCTTGTTTTTGTACAAGAATGTCACTTTTCATGTTTTTGTGTAGAAATTTAGGAGCCAAACTTCTATTACACAAGTTTGAACTAATTTGCATTGGTCTATCACATAAAATCCTTTCTGCTGTAATGTGACAAAGGGTTGCAAATTTCAGGTAAGAAGACTGTAAAATTTCAAAGCAACAATGTGTGTATACATGCAAAGAACAAGAAAAAGATTCTTTTGTCTCTTGATAATTTATTTGAACTCAAAGAACAAACTTTCCAGTCTCTTGTCAGTTTAAATGTGACAACTGGCTCGGAAGCAGGTTCAAACACCCTCCCTTCCCTAAAGGACTGGGGAAATAGGGAGGAAAGCCTGGGGTGAGAGGACACGTGCCTGTTTCAAGGGTAAGTGTTTGTCTTTGTGATTGTTTCAATATTGGCTTTTTGAGTGCGGTGGCTCAGTGTAGTCCCCCAGTGGTGCGCAGGCACAGAGAAGCCTGAGGCAGACTGCAGGCGATGGAGAGGGATCCCTTCCATCCACCTCCTTTCATCAAGAAAGAACAACATAGGCCCACGCTCTGCTCTGGCCCCTTGGTCCAGTGCACCAGGGATAATCAGATGATCCCCTTTTATATAGCTTATTAGAGCCATCTCATGCTGTAAGATAGGCAATATTCTCACATGCTTTCGGCCCCTTTGTAGTGCGTGATGATTTAAGAGGGTTAAGCAGAGTATGAAGTGCTCCGGGAATGCACTCTCATACTGTCTTAAGGTCATGTGGTGCTCTCGCCACAAGGCTCATAAGTGTGAACTTAATATCTTGGAGTAATGGCGGCCCTCATTGACAATGACAAGATTAAATGTGAAGAGGCTAAAAAAGAATTAAGGCGAGAGCCAAAGACGCTCCGAAGGAATGGTCCGCATTTCCTTGGATCGCCGCAACGACTGTTGGTATATTGAACTGCTTTTGTGTGTGGCTGGTTAATCAGTCAACTTGCAGAGGCAAGTAAGAACAAAAAGACTTAACATGAAGATTTGTTCAAAGAGAAAATGAGCTACAATTGGCAACAAAAAAACAACAACGCCAAACGCCGAAGGGGGCTTCTCTAAAATACCCAGCTCTTCCTTAAGTTTACCTTCCAGTTTCCAGCAGGATAATCACCTCTGAGATGAGGGAGAATAAACATGTTTGTTTCTCTTCTATTCAAATCTCATCCTTTTCTGTATTCATTTCTCTCTTACTGCGGTGAAGATAAGGACCCTTATTCCTACAGCCAACAACCCGTATCTGGCTCTTGTCTCTGGAGGGCCACAAGTGCTTATTGTTCAACATGGAGAGGAGGCTGATGAGCACAGTGTAATTAAAATGTTTCTACCAGGCTGGTGAAATGTAAGAAATCACTGGAGAAAAGACAAATGGCTGAGTTGGAGGGGAAAGAAGAAGAGTCGGTGAGAGAATGAAAGGAATGAGCAGGGAGGGGGTGTAACAAAGCAGAAAATGAAGAGAGACATAAAAGAATGGGAGCTCAAGGAGGTCAGGCCCATCACAGGCTTTAGTGTTGCCTTCAAAGATGCCTGGGACAGGTGGCAGCTCCAGACAATCTTGCACCACAGAGCAGCATCCTCTCAGGAGGAGATAAGGGATTCCTCCATCCCTCCTCCCGCCTCTCCCGCTCCAACGCGTTGCCTTTCCACCTTCCCGTTTCCCAGACGGGCGCTTTGATGTAGCTCATTGCGAGTGGGCAGCTGCAGGCCACGGGGGCTGCACGAGCGCCTCAACCGCTGGGATGCGAGGCCAGCGAACCTCAGTCGGCCCTGGCTCTCTGGTGCCCAGCACTTTCAGGTCTCATTAAAGCCCCCCGGAAGGGTTAATCCTCTTTAAGGTTGTCTCTCTGCTCGAGTCAGAGGAAGGCCCCTGGGTACCACCTGCGTGACCAAAACTCAAATCCCTGGGACACAAGTTCCTCCTGCTTATACTCAAGCTCTCTTTGCTCCTTCCTCTTCTTCAATGGCTCCTTCTCGTTCTTACCCTCTAGTGCATTCTGCCTCTTCTTGCCTTTCTGTCCCCTGACAGTATCTAGGGCCCAGTCATACGTCTTTTCGGATTATTTGGGTGGAAACTGACAAGAGTGCAGTAAATGGATTACAACTTTGTCCTTGTTTTTGGATGCCGTGAGGAGGGAAAGAGGAGAGATCAGGAGGATGTGCCTCGAATATTGAGAGGCTGGATTAGCTAGAAGAAGTAGAGTTAGAAACAGGGTGAAAGAGAGGGTAAGGTGACATGAATAGAAGCACCACTGAGAGGGGAATAGAAGGAGAATCAGAGAGTTCCAGATGTTGTGGTATTTATTCGATCTAATTGGTTCAAAGGGCGTCAAACCATATCTAGCCCTGCAGAGCCTAGAAGCCATTTGTCTGCCTGCTGCTGTGACACCGGTCTTTACTCTGTGACACACACTTTCCTTTGTTAGCTAAAATAATGGCCATGTACCCCTTGAGACCAGTGCAGACTCTGTGTAATGCTTGAAAGGGGGTAGAGAACATGGGAGTAGACTGTGAGGGCAGAAGGAAAATATTTGGATTATACAAGTTTATCCAAATTCAAGTCACAAGTAGGTTGGACTGGGCCAGTAAGAGGTTCTCACTGTACAAAAACTCAGAGCAAAAACTCTAGTGTGTGCAGTATGTACACCAATATTATATAATTTCAATGTAATATCTTTACACTTTTAACAATGTCATGTGTAACATTTAATTAATATTTTTTAAAATTAAATACATAGGTGTAAGCAAAAATATAAACACCTGCTTAAAATAGTTTACATTTTCAAATACATATTGCAGAAAATATTTACACCTTCACAATTATAACAAGCTGTTAGTTTAATCAGGCTTTCTACTCCACTGGAGCTAGTAGTGAGTTGCTGGATTTCTTGTAGCATTGATGTTGCTCTGATGTGGAATTTCTATGCAAATATTGCTAAAGTTAGCTGTTTTATTACTTTTCTATTTAAAGCACTGCTCAGGTATATATAAAGTTTCTCTAAAAGGGCCACTTTGGAGGGTCAAAAGAGCCAAATGTGGATCTGGACCTGCAAGTTGCAGGCACTTAATCTGGAGGATTTATTACATAGTTGCTTAATCTTGATGTTTTTAGTGGTAAAAAAATATCTGCAGACTTTTACCTGTGACCCCAGCTTTTAAATTCAGATTTCCTAAAAAATCAAATCCCTGAAGTAGGTGGTGTTTTTTTACTAGAAAGAACAGAGTAGTAGTGGAAGGAAAAAGCATGTACTGCAGTCCTCCTGAGTCGATCTGAGGTTTAAATCAACTCCCTCTCTGCCTCAGAGTTATTATAGTTTGGAGAAAGGGAGATAGACAGATGTAAAAGATAAAGTTGGGACGTGGATAGCGGTGTAGTGAAATGTTTCAGCTACTAAACTGCTGTGTCTGTTCCCCCAGCTGGGTGGGAGCGTGATGGGGCGGCAAAGGTGCACAGCTCTTTGTTCTGCTCCCCAGCTTATCCCAATCTGGGGCAAATTCTGCAAATGCAGGAGATAGATTGTAGCTAGACAGAGGCCCCTCTTAAATTCCCTTCACTCACGGATCCATATGGGAACCAGTGGGAGAGAGAGAGAGAGAGAGATTAAGAAAAAAATAGTTGAATCGTGCTGGGGGCCCCCTGAAAGAGCCGCGTTCTGTCAAGAAAAACTTGTGCTAGTGTGCAATTTGTTGAGATGGACTAGATAGTAAATGTCTTGCAGATGCTGGAATGCCCGGGAATACTGAAAGTCTTGCTGGCATGAACATAAATTATTGGTGATTCTCTTCTTCAAAACCTTTAGGATTTGGTTTAAATCAACATTTTTGTTGTGGGAAATAGTTAAATATTCAAAACTGATTGAGCAACAAGTTCAAGAGCAGAAATATGCGTCAACTTGTAGAACCGTGAGCAGAAAGTTTGGGCATCGGCCGCCTTGTTAGGTCTAGACAGACAAATTGCTTGTGACAGCGAGAAGCTTTGGAATGTATACTTGAACAGAAAGCTGCCTGTTATCGTTTCTCTTTTTACTGCTCATTTTCTCTTCTCTGTTGCACCATGTTAATTACTTTCACCGACAGAGGCTGTTTGTGCTTAGGGGTGTGAGAGCCATTGACGAAGAGAGAAAGAGACTCAGAAGGCAAAAGGGTAGAAGAGCAGAGCAGAAAAAGGAATGAACTATTGATTTATAGAGGAAGGGCAGAGTTTGATCTGCCAGCCTGGTGCATATGATGAATGGCAGACAGATTGGCAAGCCGACGCTCAGCACTCCTCTGTTGCTTAACCTCTCTGCTACTTTTCTTTCCTGCTCCGTATAGTATTTTTGCTGAATAAAAGCTTGTTCTTATCTGTATTGCAGTGCCCCCGCTTTGCAATGCAAGCCGAGAAATCTCTGCACAGCATGAGCATTAGGCTAATTTATACAGCGGTAATTAGGCCATTAGACCTGAAACAATCTGGGACCTGTAATTAGGCAAAGCGCTCCAAAAGTCAACAGCAACTCCCATTGAGCTTAGCGAAACAGTCTCTTAAAGTGTTATTTACATGTCCAAACAGCTTGAGGTCTCAGTGTAAACAAACATGGCGAGAGGCGGGGTGAGAGGGGGTTGATCAGAGAGGGGGAATTTGGCGTCACAAGAGAGGCAGCTTCCAAACTGCTTCTCCTGATGGTCTTCTGGGAGTTTCCATCCTTTTTCAGCATCAGAGTGATCAAGAGCCACTCTCTTGAAGGAAAGTGAAATCAAAAACTGCTGTTGTTTTGTAGTTTAGGCATGCATACATGATGCATACAGGCATTATCGCCAGCAAATATGACATACTGTATGTACACAACAAAAATCCCTGTGGGGACAAAGCGTGACCCATGTATGGAAACCTTAGTCCTTGATACGGCCTTCACAGGTTCAAGTCCTGGCCCGATTACTTTTGCTGCATGCTTTCCCCCTTACTCAGAACCCACTTTTCTGTCTGACAACTGCTTGAAAAAGGCCACTAGAGCTGACAAAACCTCTAAAAATATCTTTCTGATTGTCCCAGATTTTGTGGAAAGTCTTTTTTGCAAGCAATATGTTTTTAATATTTTCATTCCAAGACCCAAAATTTTTTTCAGATCAACTTAGAATCTCTACTATTTCAACATTTGCACTATTTGGTGGAAGTTCAAGTTATTTGAACAAAGCAGGTGCAAAACGTCCCCAAGGTGGTGCATGTCCCAAGACAGCTGGGTCCCTTTTGTTCCCATAAACATTGGACATTAGAAGACAAAAACTACCAAAGAACAAACTGGCGAAAGGTTGAATTGATCCGCACCTGGAACTGAAGTTGTTCTGTTGTGTCTTTTTAGGCTTTTACAGTTGAATGCGAAGTGTACCTCTCTGCTGCCACCTGGTGACTGTAGATGGAAAATTCAGCCAAAAATCTTATGTTAATCTTGATAATTAGTCCATCATGATCGTAATATTTCGTCTATACTGACACTCCCTGCATGTACATATACACAAATAGTAAATGTACGTAGAACATATTGAAAAGGATTCATGCCTGCTTTTGCACATTAGTGCTCATTAAAGTTACTAAAATAGATTCGGAGTCAATACAAAGCTGAAGTAGCTTTAGAAGTAGCTTCAAGAAGCTTGTCTTTTTCTGTTATTTAAAAATGTTTATTTCAATTTGATTAGATTAAACACTTGGTGTGAGTCTTCTTACCACAAGTTCTATGCCCTCAGATAAAAAAATAAGCTGCATTACCGCATGTGTGATTTGGCTAACTTTGGTAGCAAATGTGACCGCAGCCATTTTTCATCTCATTGGACGTTTTAATTTTCAATCTTTTGCTTCTTTCTAAATAAAAGTAGAATGACAATACCGGACACTAGGAGACTATGGTGCTTGGAAAACAACTTGGTCCATTACTGCCACCTTGTGGTATTGTTGTTTGTTTGGCATATGAAAACAAAGCTTGAAGAGAAGGTATAAAACGATATACTTTGTATTAAAACAAATTCTCATCCCTATACAGCACATTGTCTTCTTACAACAAGCTAATTAATGAAAATAAAACCATGATCCATTTTTTTTTGGGAAGTTATTGCAATTTTTGGAATCCTAAAGTTATATAAGGTTTTCTCTCTCCATGTTTTGCATTGCAGAAATATCTATAAAAAACAAATAAAAAATTATACTGTTGTAAACATTTTATGTATCAGACATATCAGCTATTTCTGCTTTTAGATGCCAAGCATGACGAATACTACCTGACACATGTTTCTTTAAATTTTGCTTTATAATAATGACAACATTCATCTACTCAATCCAAAGTTTAGAAAGAAAAAATATACAGGGGAGCCTCTGATTTATCTGCCTCATGGGAACATCTTTTGCAGCAGGAGCCAGGAACAAGTCCCTCCTCTTTTGCAGGGTGAAGTCATAAACTCCTGCTTGCTTTCACTTCCAATAAGGAGCAACAAGAGCTGCACATATATACGCCTTAAAACTTGCACAAAGACAGTCTCGGGAATCATTTACACTTTGTGCAAACTGTTGCAAAGTTGCAGCGTGAAGCGTGGGCCTTCGCTGCAGACGAGCATGCCGGAGCCATGAGATCACGAGCGGTAAAGAGAGGTGGCATAATAAAATCTGGCAGTCACAGCTCCGGCGCAGGCTTCATATGTTCCACATTAGCAATTCACAAACCTCTGGAGCAGGCCGCGGCAGCCCTTTTTTCTCACTCCGCCTTAGTCGCTTATGACAATCTGTCACTGGCTCTTTGTGCTCTCGCAGCGGAGCGTCGATGAGAAGTGCTCTGTTTATGGGGGAGAGTTTCATCCTCGGCTGCGGGTGACACCCTGTTAGAGCAGAGTCACTGAACCTTTTACCAGAAGAAAGAGCGAGTCCAGGTTTACCCGTTGAGACAATAATCTCCCAGTGCTGAGTTGACAACAAAGAAAAAAAGAAGAGAAATTGCTTTTAGTACCAAAACCCAAATAAGAATCGAAACTGACAGAAATTTACCACGAGTATCACATCACATACGTCCCAAAGTGCAGAGAGTATCCTTTGTAGGAAACACTGCTATTATGAGTGGAGATTAACCAATGAGGATATTGGAAATAATGTGCTTTCGGCTTTATTCCTAAACCTCCTTTTGAAATGAATCAAGTGTCCAATAAAGGACAAGGCAATTACCATCCTCTCTTTAATGAAGGAGAAGCTGGCTTTTGGTCCTGAGCTTGTGTTGAATTAGAATTAATGAGTCTGGTCAAAGTTTGCTTCTAATTGCCCTTTCATTAAGACCCATTTATTATCATATCTTAATAACTTCCATCCCTTCCTGTAAAAGACTGAGAAAAAAAGAATTGGTGCCATTCTAAAAAGTTAAGCCAAAGTAATTAAAAATAATTAGGAAGAGTGGAGAAAGGCTGATTGATGAGTGAGGAAATTGAGTGTTTTTTTAAACTCTAGTTTTCTGTTGGTTCCAAAAATACCAATCACATATTAGAATATGCATATATCTATATCTACTGTATATCTATATCTATCTACATATGTCTGTAGCTATTGTATATATGTACATGGATATCTATCTACCTATATGTACAAGTACAAAATACAGCTTTGCTCAGAGGAAAATGCAACATGCAACATGATATACACCTTCCGAAAGGTACCACAGAATGTTTTCCCAAAAGTCTTGAGGAGCATATAAATGTTTTTTTTTTCTTTGTCAAATTTGAAATGGGACTTTTTGTTCTTTTTGGTCATCAGTGAATTTCACCAACTGATGACCTTTCTGCTCTGTGTCTTTCTTATTGATGAATCATGAACACTGATCCTAACTATGGCAGGGAAACATTCTGTGCTTTAGATGTTGTTGGTTTTGTTACTTCCTGAATGAGTCATCGATGCGCTCTCGTGGTTTTTGTAGTCAGTGCGCTCCTGATGAGGTCCACCACTATTCCATACTATCCTTCTTGGTGATAATGACTCTCATTCCGTTTTTTTTGGAGTCCAAAAGCCTTAGAAAATTGCTTTGTAACCATTTTTATACTGATAGATACAAATTTCTAAGTCTGAAATCTTTAGCATACTTCATCTTGACAGACTGGTTCTGTTTAGCTGATTTCTCAGTTCTACTGGTCTGACTGCAACCAAAAATATCAGTTTTGTTTATGATGAATAATAAATCAATTTAACAAAAATTGGAGAATTACTTTCTCTTTTGGCATAGATTACTTTCACTTCAATAAACAAAATCATCATTCGAAAACAGCTTTTTCCCTATTTATTTAGGTTATCTTTGTCAAATACTAACATTTTCTTGAGAGTATAAAACATTTAAGTGTGATTTAAAAATCTGAATACATTTGCAAGCTTCTTTACAACTCTGTTTTTCTGAAATGAGAGGCAAATTTTAAAAATAATACTAAAAATGAGAAATACATCAAAAATGTAACCATCATAAAAGACAAAATATTAATACGCCATCAAAGTAGCTTGATAGCTAGAAGGAAAGTTATTTAAAGTTTTTTTTTAAAACCATAGCTATAGTAAAACAAGATGATGGTGGAATCATTCTGTGAGGATGCTTTAAATAAAAAAAAGATGGATGGAGTAAAAGACTTGAACCTGAAGCTGAGAATAAATTCCTAGAAACAGCAGAAGCAAACAGACGAGAGCTTTAAAGGAAGGGGAAAGCATACACATAGGTTGGTTAGAATGGCATAGTCAAAGGTCAGAGCTAAATTAATTTGTGGATTAGAATGTCTAGACTTAAAATTGTTAAATGGATTTTCTATCCATTTAACAGTTATGCACCGCTTTGTGTCAGACTTTCAAAATTCAAATGTAATGTCATAAAAAGTTCATCTGGTATGAATATTTTTATAAGGTACTGCGTGATATTGGCGATTTACCACATTTTCTTCCAGGACAAAAAAAAACAAATAAAAGAAACAACAACACAGTTACTTTCCTCTGAAGGAATGCTTCAGCTGCTGTGGTGTGTGGCTGCAGTAGGGAAGCTAAACCTCAGATGTGCATTTCATTTTGGGCTTCCTCCTTGCCTTCCAGCTGTATTTTGTATCAGAGGGCCAGAATACCCCTTGAATATCCAGAAGAGCAGGGGCAATTTAGTCCTGGAGTAAACAGTAAGGAGTCCCAACAGGAAACAGTGGAGATGGATTGCAGGATGGAGGCTCTCCCCCGCTTCTACTTCGCTCTCTGTTCTCTGTGACTGTATACATTCCCCCCTCCAGTGACATGAGCATGTTTGCCTTGCTAATGGAGAGCTGCGCTGGTGTAAAAGAGGTGGCAGGCTGTATTTAGACAGGGCTATGGTAAAGTAAACTTGCGAGACGATTTAAATAAACCTCAGTGGAATGGTTTCGTCGTGCGGCAGCGAGGGAGGGAAGGAGTGATGAAGGAGAGAGAAAAAGGGTCCGGTCTATGCAGTGGGCTGTGCTGAGTGAGTGCCTCCTGAGACATAAACAAAAGAGGTCTGGGTAATTCAATGAGGAGTGCTGGATGTGGGAATGAAAGCATGTGTTGCAAAGAAGCAAATAGGTGGAGTCTTTGAAATTATTTCACAGTTTGTAATCTCTGCAGTCATCCTCCCCCCCATCCGATCGGCCAGGATGACAGAGGTTAGTACAAAGTTCCTGCTATGTGGGCAGGGGAGGAGCTAGATTAGAGAGCATAAATTTTTTACCAGCACTGAGCTGATGCGCGCAACACGCGGTGTAAAACCTGAAAGCTTTATTTCCGAATCTGACAGCCAAAAGGGCCGAAAAAGCCCACGAGTGGAGCTGCGGCGAGTAAACAGATCAGATTCTGCCCTCGTCTACTACGAGCTCATCCCAGCTTCCCCTCATCCCTCCCTCCCTTAGAAGCAGCAGCAGCAGCAGCAGCTCTGAAATCAGCCAACGTGAGCTGAGCCAGAAAAACATCATCGGGAGAAAACCATCAAACAAGCAGAGTTGGAGTGGTCAGATACTTCCCAGAGCCGCATGGAGTCGGATTGTAGCACTTATCTCTGTAACTGGGAGCGCTGGATTAAAACTTTGCCTAACTTTTACATTTACTTGTTACAGAATTTGGCAAAAGTGTTCATCCCCTCTGGACTCTTTCACATGATGTCACATTACAGTTCCCCACTTCAATGTATTTTATTAGGGCACACCAATAGAAAATGGTGCACGATTATGAAGATATAGACACATCTTTACAAATAAAGACTGAAAATGAGTGCAGTTTTATTCAGCCATGACTCTAAATTCAATTCTGTTCAATTCAAAACTACTTTATTTATTGCAAATAACTGTTATTTAGGACAGCAGTCGGTCTTTCAAATAATCTGAAAAAGCCTCTGACTGACGACTCTGACATTCTCATGACTGTCATGCTAACAGCTCAAAATCCAGGCAGCAGAGACAATATTTCACAATAGTATGTCCTGAATGACACCATTCATTGTTGACAAGCACAGCTAATCCACCTCATTTGCTTTTTTCCCACTCCTCTTTAAATCTCTGATTGACTGTACGGTGAGGAAGCCGGGCAGAGAGACTTTGGAGTCGGGGATATTTTCCTTGAACTTCCTCCTTCTCTCTCTTTGCATTCATGAAGCCAGCTTTTCAACTCCTTTGGGATTTGGGGTCATAGTTTAGGTATTATTTGAGCTGTTGAGATACTAATGCTACTCCCAATTGTAAAAACAACACCTTGTTTCCGTGGTTACAGATCATAAAAAAATTGTTTTAAAGTAGAAAAGTTAAAGGAGGAGAACAGGAGGAAGACTGACGATAGGGAGAGGGAAAGTGGCACAGGGAGCGAGAGAGAGTAGATGGGGAACAGGAAAAATAAATCTAATGCTAAAGAATAACTAGATTTAAGCAACATAATTAAACTAGAGTAAGAATAACTATGAACAAGAAATAAACATAACCAGAAAGACTAAGAACACAGAATACTCAAACTAGAATAGATCAAAATCCAAAACAACTCGGGATCATAACACTAAGTTCTAAAATATGCACCCAATCTTAAAGGAAACTGCTATATTCCTTTCAGTTAGTTTTACTGACCCTAAATGACAATTTCATTCATGCATTAACACAGAAACAAAAGAAGATATTTCCAGAAAACTACACGAGTTCAAGTTAAGTTATGTGTTTTTATTTATTATGTTAGTCAGTTTACAAGATTAAGAAGTTTGAGAAGATTACAGCTGCCTGTTGTACAAATTTGCGTGTCACTCTCTGAAGAGAACCTGTAAATATCTTTCTAAAAATACTCAAGTTGCATCTGTTTGATGCTCTGAAGGCAGGCCTGGTTTCAAAAATAGGCTTAAAAGATGAGACCTTTAAAAGAGAAGAGGGACAAATTTGTTTCACTTAGAGCAAAAATGTTAAAGCAAAGGACACGTTAACTCCGCTGCATCAGTTTTGAGAAGGAGCTGTTTGTGCAGAAAACTTGCTTTAAGTGTTTTTACTAAAAGGGTTTTATAAGTATAAAATCTACATTTTTGGATAGTTTTTGAAAACAGTGTTGACCTTTGATTGTTATCTGCTTTTCTCTCTGAAAAATATTTGCAAACATTCAAACTTATTTTCACTGTAAGCTAGGGGAAGTGCAGTAACTCTCTTTAACTAGCTAACCAGCAGCTGCAGGTGGGGGAGGGGCAGCTTTATGCTCCACACAGAGAAAACTCAAGGGAACAGCTTGACCAAAAACTTCTTCACATTTTTCAAATTGGTTCCTTTTCAAAATCTTAATAAACCTTGCTACCATTGGGGATCTGGGCAGCTTAATTAGTAGAGCCTACAGTGGAGAGGCCACAGTTCTCGTCGTGCTTTTCCTATGTTAGGTTATTATTTTCAAGCTATTTCTTCTCTTTCTCTTTGCACCCTCTTTTCTGTAAAATGACTTTTGAAATAAGGCCTCTAGTTCCAAAAACAAACAGAACTTTGGTACTAGTAGCATTACCATGCTAAGGCATAAAATTACAATGATAGAAAGTTGCAACAGAACGATCCAGTGATAAATTATGGCAATTCTTATGCTTACTTGGGCTATCTGCTGATGTAGCTAGCCTGCAGTCAGCTGCTTAACATGCATGCCTATCGTAACTTTTTAACACTAGTTTTTAAACAGCGCTGCCTTAATAAAAGTAATGGGTGAACTTAGTTTTCTTGCGATGACTTGGTGCTTTTTGCAACCAGAAATATTTCCAAAGCAAATAAATTTGTTTAATCCATAGATCTTGCTTAACTTCAGTGAGTTTTCAGGTACTCCATTTGGTTCTCCATTCGGTCTGATCTCACCCGACTTTGACTTCAGCTTCTCGTCCTTTTCTTTTTTATTGAAGTCTCTTTCGTTTGGCTCTTTAAGGAAGTCCCGCTTTATGCCTACACCTAATCCTGTAGGATTGCAAACAACACCAACCAGATCACCTCTCGACTGTCTGTGTTTTATCACAATCTGGCACTAAATGTCTGTGTGAAATGAGTGAACGATGAGGTAAGCAGCGCCTGATCAACACCTGCTGCGCTGCCCAGCAATGCAGCTGCATTTGTCATGGCCTCCACTCCTGCGTAACTGCCTGGCACCCCCCGCTGTTTGGCCACCTGCCCACTTGGCTCAAATGTTTACAGGCGAAAACAAGAAGTAAAAACACATACCTAGCAGCGTTAGACTTGCTGAGTGAAGTTAAACAGATGTTGACACATGCTTTGCCTCAGGGTGCCGAGACGCAGCTTGGCCTCGGCAACAGGCAATAAACCGACACGTGCTTCAGGAAAAGAGATGTGAATGAAGACGAAATTCTACTTTGGCCTTTTTGTTTAGTTTCACCACTCAGGTTGGCAGCTCTTGTTGAAAGATTCCTACTTGTTGTCCGCTTGTTTCGACTTGTCCCGAAGTGAACAAGTCGGTGCTCTAGAACCCAAATCCAGATTTAGTATCAAGGTTTTTTTTTTGGAGTTCAGTTAAGGTTGGAAGATGAGTGGCACACATGTGGGATTTTAGTGTGAATGTGGTGCAAGAGTTTCAATTTCAGCAGTAAAAATAGAGAAAAGCTTGCAAGCACATATTATGCAAATGTTGTAATGTTTTATCTTGGTTGGAGTGGGGAGGGTTGTAGAAAAAGAAGCCTCCGGAAAAGGATGTTTTTGTTCTCGTTCGGCGCGTTCCATTGGTTGTACTTAAATGTTATCCTTTGTGTGAAACCACATTATGCTCGGCACGGTGAGAAATGTGCCGTTTGGCTGCTTTTCTTTTGGTTATTTACCGCTGCTTATTTTGAGTTCTATCAGCCTTGAGACGTTTAGAAAGACTTCCTCAACAAACGGTTCAGAGCAGGGCATCTTTTAACTCTGCACGTTTAATGAGCTCTCATTTTGGGTGGGTCCACTGAAAGATAGCCATCAGGCTCTGTCTTTCATGGCAGCTGTGATTTGGATTAGCAAAATGGTCTCACATGGACTTAAGAACAAATGTTCAAAAAAGTAGGTTTTTCTCTTTTTCTTTGCTGCACAGCTGCTCCACCGTTCTTCCCTACGTCCAATCCTCAAGTTAGGGAAAAACTTGAAGCAAGGATTAAAGCTCACAGGAAAATGTTCAATCTATCAACGACATGACAAAATAGCAGACCTTTCAAGACATGTCCATTAAAGTGGGAGTATGTGATGTGCAAGGAGAGCAATAATCAGAGAATGAGCCCATAATAACTGAGATTTACAACACAGATGGGTGAAATCCACTGTTTAAAGAAAGGCACAAGAAGCCATGGTTGAGGTTTGCGACAAGTAGAAAATGCCAGAAATGTGGGAGAAGGTCGTCTTTTCATAACTGACTAAAATTTTACTTCCTTGGCTGCCTTTATTACACCATCTGCCATGCAGATTAGCACTTCACAATCTGCATGGCAGACACTGTTCCCTCAGTAAAATATGGCGGTGGCTGCATCATGCTATGGTATTGCTTTTGTACAGCAAATGGGAGAATGAGGCCAACTAGGACAGCTTTTAGTTTTGCACTCCACAAATTTCGGCTTTGGCAAAAAGAAAGCCACAGGAAGTCCCTTTAGCAGTTTGCCACAAACCATGCAGGAAACATAGCAAACCTTAAAAAAGATGCTCTGGTAAATTGAAACTATGAAAGACTCAGAAAAATCTTGCCTTGATGGAAGAGTGGAAGAACGTAAGGCATTGTAAGCTTCTTCCAACATGTTTGTGGAAGAAGGTGCTCTGATCAGATTATACCAAACGTATATTTTGGCCTACTTGCAAAAAAAATGATATTTCACATCACGCCGTTTCAACTGTGAGACATGGCGGTGGCTGCAACATGCTGTGGGGTTGTTTCACTTCAGCGGAGAGGTGATGGAAAGACGGCTGAAGCTAAAGACAGGTTTACAAAGACTTCCACTGCGAATGTTTCAGAGCTGGCCACTTTTTGCTCTGAGCATTTAATGAGCTCTCATTTTGGGTGGGTCCACTGAAAGATAGCCATCAGCCTTTCATTACAGCTGGGTTTTAGATTACCTAAAGAAATTCACATGGAAATATGAAGAAGTGTTTTACGAAAGTCTGCTTTTCTCTTTTCTTTTCCACACAGCCGCTCCACCGTTCTTCCCCACCTTCCATCCTCCTGTGCCAATTGACGACAGACACACCCAGGGACGTTACATCTACGAGCCATCGCCCGTAAACCCTCTTCATGTGTAAGTCTCTCAAACCGGTCACACACACAAACACAGACCCTAAAATATTGCTGATCACAACCGATACAAATCAAGCCCCGAAAACTTCCTTCCGCCTCTGGGCGTGGAGCGTCCTCTCTGCCTCTCAGGATCAAAGGCCACGGCCCCCGTGCGTGCGCAACATGATCTGCATGTCAGAGAAGCAAATGAACATGTGTCAGAGACATGAAAATAAGAGCGGGGCCAAGGGGAGCCTGGGAGCGCGCCCGGTTCTCATGATCAAGCCCTGTCAGGAGGAGCGGGGAGTGATGCCTCTGCCGACATCAACCCGTCTTAGACAGACACAGATGGGCTCTTGACTGTTCAGTCTATCAAATATGTAGAGTCAGGTAAAAACACGGCGTTATTCCTCGTTAAGGACAAAGGTGGTCAGTCGGTGTGACTCTTACTGGAGACTGGGTGGGTCAGAGAAGAACTTCAAAAGCACTTTCCTTCTTTCTTTCTGTTCACCGTACCTTCATCATTTGTATTCTTTGCATCCAAGTAGTAAGCACCACTACTAGCTGCTTCATTGTCCCTGCGGCGCTTGTTTTCCAGGCGAAGGAAGCGATCATGGCGCTATGAGGACAAATTGAATGGGGCAGCTACTTGGGCCGCATTATGTTTGATATTCTTTATCATTATCAACTCAACCCCATCCTCCCTCCTTCTCCTCCAGGAGTCATATCTCTCCCTTGCTGATGTGCCACTAAGCGTAATGAATTTTTTATACCCCCCCTACCTCCAGCCCACCCCACCTCTCAACCTCTCCTGCCGCACCAGAGGAAGAAAGGGAGGAACTAAAAAAAAGAAAAAGAAAAGACTAAAAAAGGGAGGTGATTGATGTCCCATGTCACTGCAAACAAAATGGCAAATATAATTTAGCATTTAGCTTATGCGGAGATAATGGGGCGAACACGCGCAGGCAACACGGGCTCAAACAAACAGCCGGGCTTGTTATCCGTCAGGAGTGCTTTGGAGCGATGTGGAGCACAGGTTAGGGAGGGAGACGAGGAAGAAAAATGAGGAGAGGGCGGAGGGACAACGTTAAGGCAGGGAATTGAATTAAGGCGGAGAGGTGGCGCCGTCTTCAGTCACTCTGTTTGGACGGGAATTACCCGTGCGCTTGGCTCGCTGTCACCGGAGACACGGCCGCACTCTGCCTCGCTACTTAAGGCCTTTTTATCCAAACCATTAAGCTCCGAGCTGTTTCATATGACGTGCAACGTTGACGGAAACTATTTGTCATGATTATAAGGCAGCTGTTGAGTGGCCAAACGCATTTAAATGGACTCTGTGAACTCGTTGTCATGCCTTTTACAAGGCACTGGGAAAAGTTTTCAGACCCCAAACAAACCTCACTGTAATTTTGTGGAATTTTCTTTGATACACCAACATAATAAAATGTAATTGTAACTTAAGTTATTTTTTACGAGTAAAAATTTAACAAACAGAAAATGTCTCTTAAATAAAGCACATTTCAAGTCTTACAACAGATTTCTTGTTTATGCTAAAAAACAGAGACAGGTTTTCTTTCAACATTGCCTTTAACTTTACCATTCTTGCATAAAAACTAGATTTCTGAAGTATTTGGTTAATAATTGTCCTGATTTTCCCAACTGAGGTTTTATTCCTGTTGAAGGAAAAAAGAAGCATCTCCACAGCATGGTGCTGCTGCCACCATGTTTCACAAAATGGATAGTGAAATTTGAATGATGGATATTGTTTTTCCTCTCTACACTCGACATTTTGTATAATTTTGATCGTCTTGTTTGACCCTGTTCTAACAGGGTCAAACATGTCAAAGCCTCTGATCAAGGTTGGAGACCGTTTATCTGCTCTGTCTCAGGTCATTTCAGTACAACAGGTGTGTTAAATGCACCAGTTGAAGATAACCTTCGTCTCTCACGCTTTACTCATGCTCATGCTTTACTCTTACAACTTCTCAGACCTGAGACGTTGACTTCTAAAGTTTCTCCAAAGTCACCCAGATGTCCGTTGCCTGGCCTGACTTGGAAGGCTTTTACCTCCGTACTCATTCCATCATCTCAGAATGGATTGAATCATCCTCCAACAGATGTTAAAACCTTAAAATATTCCCTTAAAACCTAACTCTGCTTTAATCTAATCCAACCCCTTCTCCCTGACCTATGTGCTGTGTTCCTTCATCTTCATGATGCTGTTTGTCCACTAATGTTCCCTAATAAACCACTGAGACCTTTAAAGAACAGAGGTATTTCTATTGAGATTAAATTGCACACAGGTGGATTTACTAAATAAAGTCTTCTGAGAATTGTACTAAATTTTTTTTAGGGTGCCACATTAAGAATCGTAAATTTCGGACAGCTCTTTCTTTGTAAACAAAGTTTCACGGGGTATTTGTACTCCTGCAAAGCACGATATCTAGTAGCTGTAAAGCTGTTGCGTTGCGAAGAAGCAATATTGCAAGCTTTATTAAAAAGCAGCACCGAATTCCTCTGTGAAAAGAAGCACTTGTCACATGTGGTATTAAAGAAACCACCTGATGGCAAATTGGAGTTAATTGCACATCCCGGTCTTCTGGTGCTGAACTTTTACGCGTGCAAAGCTGCAGCCAAAAGAGTAAATGGACTTAAGCATTGAGCTCAGTAATGCTTTTTGCAGTCAGACGCAAGCAAATAAGTAGGAGCAGTCGATGTATCGCCGCCGTTCCAGGGAAACTGCGGACAAGAGGCGGCTTATGGTGAAATATTGAATTGTTTTAAGACAAGTTCCCCAACCGTGTGCAGAATTAATCGTTATTAGCCTTCTCAAAGATATGCCTAAGTACACAGGGACTATTATTGCGGTACTTCCCCATGCAACCTTTCATTACGGCCTGTAATTACAGTTGGGTTGGCCCTGCGGCACTTCCATCAATCCAGTCAGCTTCCCCCCGCCGTGCCGCGTGAGCCAGCCACCACCGGGCGTCCAAAAAAACACAGTGAACGCCCAGCAGCTTGTTTCCTCTCTGCCACAGCGACACATCCACCACCGGCAAATGAACAGAATCACATCCTATTACGGTGAAGGGCCTAATTGAAACATGTTTATTTATGGCCCCTCGTTTTTAGACTAGAAGCAGGCGTTAGCAGCGAACAGCTAACGGGGCTCCGGTGATATGAGGCGGTGGAATTAAATTAAAAGCTCATAAAATGAAATATGCTTCGTATTAGCTGTTTGACACTTAATTTGCCTTCAAATGAGCAGAGGAAATCAGAAATTAACTGTCCTTTGTTTTTTTCCCCCCTGCTCTTTACCTCACCTCCTCTATTAAGAAAGGGAGAACGCAATTACAGACAGAGGCTAATCGTTTAGTTTATGAATTCATGTGGGGAAGGTACCAGTGTGCCAATATTACAGCCTCAGGGTCAGGTGAGGTGGTCGGGGTCCTTTCTTTTGCTTTTACAAACAAAACTTACATGCTTGCATGAAAAAAAATACATCACCTGAGTAGATCAAGAACTTTCCTAACTAAAGCCTCACAGGCCAGCTGGTCTGATCCTGGTCCAGATGAAGTCTTCTCCGTCTTGAATCCAGGTGTCGGTCTTCTACTGTCTCTGTGATCCAGATGCAGCTTTTATTCAGCCTCACTAGACAGCAAGATCAGGAATGTCTGGAATATCAATTTGTGGTTTTCCAGGTCTTGATAGTAATGGGGGAAAAAAAAACAAGAACATCCAAAATATTTGGTTTTCCAGACAGTTATTCTGTATTTCACCTTCCTTCCTTTCTTTCTTCCTTCTTTCCTTCTTACCTATTTCCCTTCCTTACTTCCCATCTTCTTAGCAAATAGAAATAATTTGGGTAATTCTAACTAACCTAAAACAAGAAAGGTTTTGTCACGTTTAACTTCAGAGTGAGAAAAAAAAATGGGTCTTTTTATTTGGTGTGTGCAAATATCTGGTTTCAACTGTACCTTCTATGTATCCTTTTTTCCTTCCTTTATTATGTCTCCTTTGGTCTTTCCATTTTTTTTTCCTTCTGCTGTCCTCTTCTTTTCTTGTTTGTATCCTTTCCTTCTTTCTCTCTCCCTCCCTAATATCTTTCCTTTTCTTTATGTGCTCCTTCTCTTGTGTCCTATCTCTCTCCCTCCTTAGTGTCCTTCTTTTGTTTCTTTCTTTTCTATGTCCTTTCATTTGTTTGCTCGTTCCTTCCTTCCAGGAGTTAATTTATTTTTGTATCCATTCCTCCTTTCCTTTGTGGTATCCTTCCCTTATTTTCAGTTCTTCCCTTCATTCCTTTATTTGTTCTTTTCTTTCTATTGATTCTTCCTTTTTCCCTCCTTTTTCTAAGTTTCACACATAAGCCCTGCCCACAGTGGAAATGTCTGCCAAAACCACATAATAAGCTTTAGTGCAGCACCTTTTAAAATATAAAGGACTGAGCTCTGTGGAAAGCTGAGTCAAATATTTACATTATCCAGAAAATATGTTCCCTGTTTAAACAAACACATAAATAAGTGCATATTGGGCCCTCCATAGGAAGCTCTGGTACCCTCTAGCACCACCACTGGGCCAAGACTCGACTTAACAGGACTTTTTTGGAAGCCATGTCTTTCATCCCTCCACCCCCATGCAGTGTAATGCCAGTCCTCGGTCACCCGGAGACGGCCCGTAACAAACAGAGGAATTTGTCACAAGTCAATTATCGGCTGCAGAGTTTACTCTGTAGTCCCGGGCCCTCGTGCTATGAATGGGGGTGCCACTAAAACCACAAAACAATCCAACAGGATGGGCAATTGACTTGCAACCTTTTGACTTGCTCACTGTGCGCAAATTTACCGAAGAATGAAGGAAAAGTGAGTTAATTTAGAATGCTTTGAAAGTGCTGAACATAATTTTTGTGTAAAGTCATGACAAAATATCAGATCTTGCATTTTGTCCCGTCTTCTTCTTTTGCTAATTCTGAGAAATCTTGAAGCTTCACACTTCCAACTCATGGGTTCTGCATTTTCAGACATTACAGAAAACAAACTGGGGCTTTGAGTGTGTGTCTCTTTGTTCCCCAGTTGTATAGTTTGCCCATTCAGGAGCATGTTTGTTCAGCTGCCATCTTAGCCTGACTGGAACACACTCTTAAGGTACGACCGGGAGAACTGCTGCAAATTATGGGTTAGATTCAGCTCAGAAGACAATAAACCTGGAAGGAGTTTAAGGCAGTTAAAGCTGTTGCTTACGATACTCAGTTTTTTAATGAGCTTTCAAATAAAGATGTGTAAAAATGTTTCAAAAAACATATATTGTATAATGTTTAAAAACCCTCATTTGTGGGGGAAAATATTTCTCCTAAATAGTTTTCAGCTAAATTAGCAGTGTTACAATTACTGCTACCCATACAGTCCTCCTAAAATGAATGTAGCTTCTTTTATACTCTCCCTTTTGAGATTGATCGGAGTTTCTAAGAACTTTTAATTAGCAATCAATGAATTTCTTTTCCCCTGAGGTAAAAATATGACGTGACACAGGGGTCCTATTTCATTTAGCCACTACGCTGGACGAGGACGAGGGCTTGTATTTTTTCTTCCCAGCATGAGCAAAATGAAAAGAAAGTTTTGTCAGAGAACAGCAGCAAAGAGAAGTTGGTATTTAGGGGTCACCAAGTCAACCATCCTTATTTGTGTTCAATGATTGAATATGGGGGTCATCCTTGCAACCAGTTCACCGCTTTGGATGTCGCTGGATGTTGGACACTGTCCACAATGTTTATCCAGGTAGCTAAAAGCACTGACCTCTGGTTGATTACACTCAAGGCCTCGAAACTTCAGATAATTGTTAATGTCATTTGAACATTTCGTCTTTCGTTCATTGGACTCAATTGAAGTCAGTGTCCATTTTTTAGATGCGTCTAAACCCCTACCACCTGTGTTTTTCAATGCAAAAACTGTTAGAAACTTCCAGGCTTGTAGCTAGTATAACAAGCTCAGCAGATGCTCACTTCCATGGGGTGTTTGCTAATTGCTCCTGGCTAGTCTGAAGGAGCTGAGTGGGGAAGTTGTGAGGGAGGACTTCTCTGTCAGGTGGAATCTCAGTAACTTGAAAATTGCGGCACTCGGTCCAACCAAGCGTTTTGTACAGCTGAATGGTTGCAACAGCAGACTAAAGGATTTCTCAAGACAACATTCCAGGTATGTTTTTGATAAAGGAATAACATTACAACATGGTATAATGCTCAAAAAGTTTATTTGACATAATACTGCCCCTTTAAATGAAACTTTTTCTTCCTCTTAAAGTTAAAGAAAAATAATCATCACTGCAGTAACAGAGCAGCAGCATGGCAGTAATGCTTTGAATCACCTCTTTAACCTTTGAATTCAGCCTCATTTTTGGTCTGCATCCCAGAGAATCTCCTCCTCACATGCCTCCCCTCTTACTGTCTTCTTCAGTATTTACATAAACTGTTGTCACATGGCCCAATCTGCTGCATAACGGAGCGGCGTGTTGCTTAGCATAAAGACCACATTCTTATCTCAACACCTCCTTCCAGATGGGACGAGGCCGAGCGTTGCGACACTCGCACACAAACGCGCGGAGGCACGCACACAAGCGGCGAAACAATAAACAGAAAACGAGCTTTCGCTGCACTGGAGGAGAGATGCACTTTCATCCCACGGCTGCTCGTGGTTGCATGTTCAAGGTGACTTTTTGTAATTTTAGATTTTTTTTTTCTGATTCTGCAGCGTGTTTTCCAGTAATTTCATATGTGAATACTGTCTGTTCCAGATTGGGAAGAAAAGTGAAGCCATAAATTACAGCATGAATCATGGATTATTCCCTAATCAAATCTGATAATCTCTGCCTAGATACGGCTGCTGTCACAGGGGCCGGAGAGACGAAAGGCTGCTTTTTCATCTTCCTCTTCTAACTGTCCAGAACCCAGTCGGTGTGACTTCACGGGTCACCCCTGTGCAGCGCTCCCCTCCTTCCTTCCTTTCTTTAATACTCTCTCTTTGGAGTAAGTCAGGGGGACAGGCGGTCACGCAGTCGCAGGCTTCATGATTAATGGTGTTTATTCTTGACAGAAGGCTCCTTTTTATTTATCTGCATTGCAGTTTCACTGATACCATCGGTCACCTGAATGAAAAATATTCAGTCATACCAATTTTGCAGCATAATTGAGTAGAGTCACTTCCTTTCAGTCCCCCCCTCCTCCTTTCTTCCCCTCTCTCTTCTCTCTTCTCTCTTTCTATCTGGCAGCCTTATCATTGCCACAGTAATTTTCGTGCTGCGTTGTTTGATATGGAGAGGCTGACTTTAGCCGTATTTGACATAAAGCCTCTTCAATTTTCTCAGGAGCAAGAAAAAAAAAAGAAAAAAAGTTGTGCACCGATTCCTTTTTTTATTATTTTTTTTCTGAGGCAATTTCAGGATTTAGAGAGAAAAGAGATAAATGGCTAAGCAGAAATGTGGGCAGATTGAAGTTACAGTATATCTATTTTTTGTGATACACTGGTTTCAGAAGCCTAAAATGGGTAGTGTAGTCTTTTTGTGTGTGTGTGTGTGTGGGGGGGGGGGGGGGGGGGGTGTCCAGGATTGTGATATTTTAAGGCACCTGTGTATTTTGAGGATGATGGATCCAGCAAGTTGAAAGAGAGTAAAAAATAAAAAAAATCGAGTTCAGCGCAGCAGAAATTTGACAAGGCCTGTAAAGGTTTTAGGGTTGAGTCATTACCTGTGGAGTTCTGTGAAGACATGTTCCAAAACTCCACTCAAACCTACTAGGATTAACCATTTTTGAAGCCTGCTTCTGCCTTCCTGAGTGCTTATATTTTCTCCTTCACTTATTACATTTTTGTGCCTCTCTTTAATCCCTTTAAAATGGTTTTGAATCTCCAAAATGCATTGGAATTAATAGTATTTGTGCCGATTATTTTTTTCAATAAATATATTTTTTTTCCACCGTTGCTTCTTTGAATTTAAATTGAAAGTGGATGAAAAATAGCTTTGAAAAGGGTACATTTTTTGATAAAAGGAGAACACATTAATCTCTAATACAGGCCCTGCAAATTTGCACATGTTACACATTAGCGGATTTGATTTTCTATACGAGTCATTTGCCCCCTCTTCATGTTTGAGATCTCAATTTGTAGCTCTCCCAAGGAGCACAATGGAGAAACCAGGTCTGAAGGGGAGAGATAACAGGCAGGTGCCAACAGCGCTGCGTTAATGTGTGTGTGACTGGGCGTGTGGGGGTGTGTGTGCAGCCGTGCATGCACACGCATACACACAAATACAAAAAAGGCGGTTCTGAAATAATTTAATCTTTCTTTCCATCTTTTAATTTTCTGAGCAATTCTGCATCTTTCATTTCTAACTAAAACACTGAAAATAAATTTACATTTGTATTAAATTTGCTGTTGTTTATCAGCTGTGCAGCATTTGCATTTTATTTTCCCATCTCAAACCTGCTTCTCCTGCTGCACTAAAATACAGGAGATTTGCATTAGGACCTGGGTTACTGCCGGAAATTAAAAAGTAGAATAAAAATGGCAACTTATTTGAACATGACTGCTTCTCCCCAGAATTTGCATCAAAATTATGTGTAAAAATTAGTTTGCATTAATTTAACCTTTCTCCTGTCATTTAATTTCTCTTTGCAGTTCTCCCAGTTTTTTTGTTTTTCATTTAAATTTATGTCTCTCTTAATTAATCTGATTATCTGACTGTTTTCACTTTGCAAAACTGTTTCTCAAGCAGCACCAAAGCAAAATAAAATGTGCAAAGCAACCTGGGTTACTCCTCGGAAATTAAATAACAATCCATAATATACATAAATTACACATTTTGTTTTATCCTTACATTTCTTTGCAATCCTTCATTTTTAACTTGAACGTTTAGATAAATTTACACTTTTCTACATGTATGAGCTGATTGTGTTTTACAGGATTTAAATTGCAATTTTCTTCATAAACATTTGAGCATTTTTAAGAAAACGCTTCTGCCATTGCAGTAAAATACATAATTTGCGTTAAAACAGTCACAGATTGGGCTCAACACTGGTAAGCAAAACAGTTGAATGAAATAATTAAATAATATTTTGTTTGCATTTTTATTCCTTTTTCTTATTTATTTTTTACTTAAAGCCTAATCATAATTTATTGGGCACAATTTGCAGTTTTCATCTTAAGTCTTTGCTACTGCATTAAAATAGCATTATATTAAAAAATATATTAATTAATTAATAAATGTTACTACCAATTCAAACTTGAATTATCCTCTAAATAATACTTAAAAAATACTCGACTGCACATCAAGGGGATCAAAGGAGGTTTCATATTGCAATTGTATAATAATAAATTATTATTTCCACAAAATGTCAACAAGATTTATTGTAAAATAAAATTACATACTCTACATTAATTTTATAGTTTATTAATCATAAATGCTGGGTGATTAAGTCAATGTCCATAATAATAATAATTTGTACTAAATCTAAATTTAGTGACGTTCTACTCTAGCAGAGCTTACAGCTGTCTTATATTTGGTGGGTGTGGCACATTGTCAGTTTTAAGAGCTTCTAAATAGCTTTTTCCTACAGCGCGCCACATTATGTGTCACCACATAAGCAATTATTTAGAAGTTAAAAAGAAAAGTTTGACATTTCCACACTAAGAGGAGTTTGGAGTATTTTTGAAATGTTTGCGTAATGTAGAATAATCTATTTTAAGTTTGCTTTTTCTTTTTGCTACTTTTTGTTCTGTTTTTATTCTTTGGGCTCAACCTGCGCTCTGCAGAGTTCCTGCTGGACCCGTGCAGAAAAGTGGAATTTCCATTACTCTCTGGGCTCCAGAACCTACGATTCCACTCTGGGGGGCAGTTATAGCAAGTAACGAGACCTCGGGAGCAGGGTCATAAATCCACTCCAACTCTGCTCATTTTCCACCCTTTCTACCCTTCCTTTCCTACATCACTCCTTTGCTCGGACTCTCCCACAAATGATTGAAGGGGAAAGTAAATGAACACAGTGTGAAATATCACCACATGTTTGTTATAGGAGGCTTTTTGGTGTGGGCTCCGGGTCTGCCAGTGTGGGAAGAAACGACTTCTCTCCCCGCAAAATTAAAAAAATGTCACATAAAGCAATCCTTGTCATTATGTCAGTCGTCACATGTGGCATCCATTACGTCTGATGGCGTGGTAGAAAATAGTTTCTTCTTCTGATGTTGTTTGAAGCAGGAGCCATAGAGGAACCCCCCTCACTTTGTTCATCTCCCATGATACCCGGCTTTTCTCTGAGAGGTTGAAGGGTTTTACATTGCAATTGTCCGGCGGGAGCGTTTCGTATAAGTAGAGTTGTTGGATGCAGCTGCATGGGAATACAGCGAGGTTCCTGTTGCATGTCCGCCATGCCTTTGACCTTAATCTGGAAGTGACCTTTGGTAAATAAGGACGGAAAGTTTGGTGTATTTAATGGAACCGTACTGGGAAGGTTCCTCTGAAAGACATGTTGCCTCTGTCATGAGCTGAGCCGAAATCGAGTTGCTATGGAGACCAGGAAAGTTTCATTTATTGTCTTCTAAATGTAGACAAGCGTAGAAAATATCATCCGTCCGTCTGTCCGTCCATCCATCCATCCATCCATCCATTTATTTCTTTGCATTTCGTTGCTTCTAAATTTACAATAAACTTTTGTATTTATTGTATTTTATTTATGAACAAAAAAGATCCGAAAACTTTGAAAACACAAACCTGAAATATTATGGAAATGTAAGCAGAAGCATATACAGTAAGCTTGTAAAGTAGCCGCTTTTTGAAATGTCCTCCTTTTGGGGTCTGTCCAAAGAATTTCTGCAGTTCTGTGTTTAAGCCTCCCAAAGCTTCATCAAGCTGCACCACCCCGCATTCAGGCACCCCTTCATGATTAAATATCAAGGAACTCCACCTGACGTTTTATTAGCCCAACAAGATGGATGAAACGGCCAGAATAAAGTAGGCTGTGTCTGTTCACTTTCCCACCAGCGCTTGCCTTTCTTCCGTCCAGATTTCCTCTCCATCCCCTCCTCTGCAAGAAGAAGTATGTGTTAGGAGAACGTGATGGATTTGGCTCCGAATAGAAGATTTTCTCAGTGCAGAGGAGGCAACACATATTTCTGTCTTGTACCTGATGCTCCTGTTGTCTCAGCCGACCTGCTTTCTTTCTTTTCTTTTTTTTCCCTCTTGTTGTACCTCAGATCTCTGTCTGAAGGATTAACTATCCCCAGCTGTGTGTCTCTGCTGTCTCGCATTGTTTGGGATTTGCTCGGGTTCGTCCGTGCGGCTGTTCATTTCTGCAGCCCAGTGTGATGCGCTGAATCGAGGACGGAGGGGGGGAGGGAGGGATGAAGGGGCTTCTCTCGGCCCCGGGGCCACACTCATCCGCCCTCACCTGTAGGTTGCCGCCTCACGCACGGACATGTGCACTCATTACCCGACTTGACGGGCTGTGAAGGCTGAGTAGGTGTGGAACCCGAGCCCTGTTTGGCTGCAGGCGTCAGTTGGATGTTTGTGTGCAGGCACCGGGGCCATCGAGACAATGCTGGAGAAGAAAAAGAAAGATAGATGCGCTTCCTCCCTGCTTTCAGAAGTTTAACACTCTAACACCCAGGAGTCCCCTCTAGTTTTCTCTTTAGCCTGAGGCATGCTGGAGGAACTCAGAGCGCTCACTGAGAGCTAATTCCACCTGTGCTTACCTTGCTGCTTGGAAAAGAAAAGCAATCAACCCCAAACAGGTGCATCAGTCCATTAGAATATCCCTGAAATTTAAGCCAGAAATGTAATCCAAAAATGTAAAACATCTTGACTCATTACACACAAGGTTTGTATTTCACTTTGATCTATTTGGTTTACAACCAATGAAATCACAGTACTACGTTTGTCACAAATTTTATTGTGTACAAGAATGTCATGTTGTGGCCTACAAAATCATTGGAAAGGACTTCAGGTGAACCAAGAAGGCAAAATTAAAGAAGCTTCTGTATTCAGATATATTACTGAAAAATGAAGTGGGAGGAAAAAGTGTGGTTAAAAAAAACACAGTTTCACTGAAAATCTAAATATTACAGAAGACGAATAATAACTGAATTTTAATCAAGAAATGTTGACGTACTAAAAAGTAGGTCGTGTTATATGTCATATATTCACTCAATACTTGGTCAGAGCTCCTTTTGCATGAGTTTTAATATTCAACAGATTTTCTTTCAGTTAAGGTCAAATTTACTTACCAGTCAAACATCATTATGATTAAACGTGCTGTAAAACCCACTGTCAGACCCTGTGCCTTTCAACTCTTCTTCAGATGATGAGCTCTTAATTAAAAACTAACTTTACGTCCACCTCCAAATAGGACTTTGCTTCTGCACCTCTTCCTACCCCATGTCTTCCTTCCACTAAACTTTCTATTCATATGCTTGGAGACAGGACAGTCATAAGTGGCAGCATTTTTAGCAGTGACTTCCTTGTTGAGGGTGACAGTCTTAAAAATGCTTTAAAAAAATCTGGCTTATGTGTTGTTCTACTTTTCAGAGAAACTTTTTAATATCCGTGCTTCACTTTTGGAATTAGATTACTGCAATGAACAAAAAATAGTTTTCAGATTAGTTGAAATGCACCTGTATGTGCCTAGTATAGATAAAGGCAAAATATTCCATTCAGCGCTGTCGGCTAGTTGGTGAAAACCAGAATCAAGCATGGGGAGAAAACTAAAAGCGAGAACAGGCAAATCTTTCTGTGTTGTTGTTTGTTTTGTTTTTTTCGCCCCATGTCTGTTCTCTGACTCCAGCCCCACTTGAAATTACAGGAAAAATGGCCCGCTCATTTTGTGCAATTTCACTTTCAAGTTTTCTTTCTTCTCTGCTGCCTTCTCGGCTGATTCGTTTCGGTAGACATTCTTATCTCAATGGCTGAAAATTACATTTAATTGCGGTGTGGAAAAATGGCTTTTCAAAACAGAGTGTGGGAATTAAAAGGCATCGACTTTTTCCGTTCAGAAAAAGGAACTGAAAAGATGTGGTGCGATAAAGAATAATCCTCTAACTTTGCAGACAGGGGGTCTTAATTTAAACCAGGAAGCACATGTTGTGTGCGTGCACGCGTGTGTGTGACCCCTTGCTCAATGAGGTTTGTGCACAGAAACAGAAGCTCTGACACCTGGACCCGTTTGTTATGACATAAACCTGTCACACTCTCTGAGTCCTGTTGATAAATACATTACCACTCCAGGAGCGTGGAAATGATACGTGCTTTGCCCGGGCGTGGATGACTGCATGTGTGTACCTGCTGCTGCCGCCGCTGCCTCTTAGACGATGTGAGTGAAACATGCAAGCAGCGCTGGGGGAAGCGCTTCTGTGTGTCTACGCTGTATGGGAATGTCTGGCACGCCTCCAGAGGCATCCCACCGAGAGGGAATCCTGCTCGATGTGACCATGAATAGGAAGCTGGACCCACCCAGGCCTTTGATGCCAAGAGGTCACACAGAGACCTTGCAGCTCTGATGGGGGTGGCAAGGGGGGGTGGCATAGTTTCTCTTGATGCCTGGCAACCTCACCAAAACCCTGCCAGGCTCACAATTTGCCCTGTCGAGTAACAAAAGCAGCTTCTGGACATTATGTTCTGTTGGGACTCGATAAATGATCTCTTATTTAATAAGCCAACATCAGAGCTGTAAAAACACACCTTCGGTTTTAATTAGACTGTTGTGTTTTGCAGTAATAAGAAAGCCATACCTGAACAACTAGCAGTCGTATGAAAAATTACAGAACCGTACCTTTGTGTTCCTTTTGTCCAGCAGTGGTTTTGGCCTTCAAAGTTTCCCATTGATGCCATTTCTTATTATTGAATAATGAACACCAATCTTTACTGAGGCAAAGTCTGCAGTGCTTCCGCTGTTCTGCTTTCTTTTGTGACCTCCTGAATAAGTCATCAGAGCCGTGCCTGAGAAGGTTCGCCAGTGTTCCATGTTTTCTCCATTTGTGGATAACATCTTTCTTATAAACCTGTTCTTTTTCTCCCTCCTACTTTATGCTGTTCGACCCGTACGACTTCAGTGATATTTGGATTGTACTCGTTTTAATCAGGCCTTGGTGTAACTTGTGATATTAAACTGAAAGTTGCAATGGCTAATCCCAGGATATGTCGGGTCCACCTTAATAAAAGAAATAATCACTTGAAAGTGTTTTTTGTTTTTACTCAATGTATCTTCATCTGAAATTGAAACGTGCTTGATGACTCATAACTTTTTATGCAATACTTCTTAAGTGTATGGTAGCTGGTGTGTGTACTCTGAGACAACATGTGGAGGCCCACAAGTACCATTACTGTCAACATGGGGAGTGTATGTTTACTTCTGCAACACCACATTGGACTTCCAGTAGACGACCACATGGTAAAGACTTGTGCTGTTGCAGCTCCACTCTGTCTATCATGCTCCGCCAGACATGGACATTTTACAGTTTGCAGGCCACATCTGGTTTTTCCCATGTATCCAACTGGGGACCATGAAAATCGGAAGATTTGTCTTAAATTATAAAACTAAACCTAAATTTTAGAGACCATGCTCTCTTTTTTTGACTTTTTCTTTTGTCAATGACAGTTGTTTTGTAAAGTTTCAATTAGGGGGTCAAGATGGTCAAATTCATGGTTGAGTTGATATCAGTTATATTTACATTTTACTTTCAATTGTACAAACATATACTACATTTTTGATGGTTGATCCAAACCATCAATGAGAGCTATTTCACAAACAAAACATTATTTCAAGTCGAAGGCTGAACTGACCTGCTGTTAAAGGGATCCACTGCAAATTCTGCATCCAAGCTGGATCTGATAATGAAGACGTTTAGAGCAGAGGTGTCAAACTCGAGTCCTAGAGGGCCAATGTCTTACAAATTTTGGGGATGTGTCCCTGCTCGAAAGCACCTGATCAAATGGCTGAGGTACCTCCTCAGTTTTCAGCCATGTTTCACAGATTTCTGCTAATGACCTGAGAATTTTATTCAGATATGTTTAAGATGAGAAATGTAAAAATTGAGGACTAGAATAAGGTGAGTTAAATATAAGATCTACTGTATAAGCACCTTTTAAGAACTTCACTCAAGCACATCTTGTGTAATGGTTGAGCTCAATGTTTGGTATAAACACTCCTTTTTAGAATATATCCATGACTTCCGTTTAAGCAGCACAAAATATGTGAAATGTTCGTTAAAAGTGGAACTTAATGAAGACTTTCCCACTGAATCATCAAGAACTCATTCTACCTGTTTGTGTCTCCCAGTCTCTACTGTGTCTGTCTTCTTTCTCCCCTTGTCTCGTCTCCCTCTCCTCTCTTCTTGGGTCTCAGCTGGCTCTGTTCCTTTGGCCCTTTGATCTGAGTGAAAGGGTTTGGAGCTTTAAAGTGCTTCTGTTTCCGCTGTCAGGAGCCCTTCTCTCTCTTTTTTTTTTTCCTCCTCTCTGGTTTAGGCTTTCAGAGCGGTCGCGGCAGCATTGTGCCGCTGTTCGGCTGGGTGGGTTTGGAGGTTTGCGAGTGTATGTGGGGGTGCGGGTATCTGTGAGGTAGTGAGGCTGAGGTGAGCCTGGAGGGGGAAGTGGATGTGCAATGCTGTCAGCCTCAGTCAGGAGACGACCTGACAGAGAAAAAAAACAACAGTTCTCACATCAATCAGCCCCTTGTGGCCACAGGTGTGAGCGTGTGCATGTTCCAAATAGTTCATTCAAACCTTTAGGAAAACTTGTGGTACTACATATGATCTCAAATTGGTGAGATAAGCAGGATTTTGGCAATTATACACACTTATATACCGTCCTGCTAAGGACAGGGTATGTGTTTTTTTTTTTAAAGAATATCCTAGAAGATCCTGCAATTGTTTGGTTTTAAATGTTGACTTTTATTTTTCCTCTTCTCCATTGCAGCAGTTGTTGCCTCATAGAGCCTGAACTCCAAAGTCCTCATAAGGGACATTTCTGTTGTATTTTCTATTTATCTATTTCTAACTTGAACTGCAAGCATTTGGCAACGCTCGGCTCTTATTTTAGCCAACCGCTGTGCCCATACCACCAGGTCTAACTGCCGCACCACAATGATACCTTCTTTGCTTGAGCGTAGTCACCAGCGTTTCCCGCAACTGTGTTGTTTTTGCAGTTTTCTCTACCCAAAAATTAATAGTGTTGATACAGCCTCGTTCCAAACTAAGAGTCAAGGCCTGCCTGTGCGAACACGCAGTGCTCCGTAAAACCTCGAAGTCATTTTGGCGCACATGCACGCTTACAAGTGTATTTTCATCTGGTGAAATTAGACGACAGTTTAAAACCCGCAGGCCGCCCAGTGCAAACATGTACTGCCTTAAAAGAGGCGCTGGCTGGTATAATCGAGGCCACGTGAAAGGAAATGGCTTCCATATGTGCAAAAGCTCAGGCTGTCTCTGTGCCATGTTTGCCGGATGTGCTCTGTGTGCGTTAATAGGAATTGTAAAGCAACAGTATGAGGAGAAGAAGGAACATGTGAAGTAGAGTTTTCTCTCTGGGAAGAAGGAGCCTGAGGTGCAACTTTGATGTAAATCTCAAATCAGGTGTATCTAACACTCTATTTCTCAGGCACACACTCACAAACACCCGACTAGCATTCCTACACACCCACACACACATGGCTCTTTGTCAGATTCCTTTCCATTTGTCACGTAGATTAATGCACGCTGGCAGATGCTAAGATGATCGCGGCTCAGCAGAGAGGAGCTGAAAACCTCAGCATCAGGCCGCCGTCTTGGATAGCTCACGCTCCTCTGAGCTATCCATCTCGTAGCTGTCCTCCTGAAATCCCCTCACACCTGGCTCTGTACCCCCTGAGACATCTTTGTTCTCCTCTCCTTGTCCAGTTCCCGCGCTGCTGTAAGTCTTCCTCTTCTACCCTCCCCTCCCCAACACATAGTTCACATCTTCACATGCTCCCGCTGACTTCTGTTCATGCTCCAAGTGAACTGTCCTCCCCTCCCTTCAAACCACGTTTTGGCCTTTTCACCTTTTAACAGACTCAGTGAGCTTTTTCATATCTAATTTGATATATTTATAGATATATAGATATATAGATATAAAAACGTAAATTGTAAGTGCATCTCAATAAACTAGAAATGTATCAAAAAGTTAATTTATATAATTTGATTCAGACTTTCAGGTTTCTATTTATTTTTCTATAACTTTCTGTTCTGTTCTATTCTATAAAAATTTATATACTTAAGGTGTTTATTTCTGCTAAATGCTGGTGGTTATGGCTTACCACAAATGAAACTGAGAATATTACACAAGACCAACCAAAAAAATATTACGATTGCAGATATGTTAAAACCATATTATTAGCCTTTACCATTATGGTAAACACCGATGTCTTTGCTGAAAAAGCTGGTCAGAGTGTTAAATCCAAGTATAGCACAATGGAAAGTTGAGTGAAAGGAAAAAGTGTAACAAACAAAATTATCATTACATCAGATTCTGGTACCTATGGCTGTGTGGAAAAGAGCCAAATGATGCTTGAAAATAAAAACTTCACACTGGACTTAAAGCATATGGATTATGTACCTCTCCATTACTCCTCCAGATTCCAGGACCATTATTTCCAAACAAAATGCAGACTTTGCTTTCATATGAAAAGAGAGCTTCAGACCACTGAGCAACAGTCCAGTTTTTCTCCTAAACTTAGATGAGACTGAGCTTGACCAATAATGTGTCAGTCCAGGAAGTATCTCTGTGTAGCAGCTGCTCTCTGACTACAGCCACAGTAAAAATGTCTCCTAAGCTCTTCAGTGGGTTTTACTTCACAATCCTCAATAATCTTCAATAGGGGTTTTTAGTTTTTCCAGTTGCTTATGCACCTTTTTTGTACACAGTTTCTTCCTTCCACACAACTTTCCATCAATATCCTTGTATATAGTTTTCTGCGAACTGCCAGCTACTATAGTAATGACCTTTTGTGGCATACCTTGTTGACTGTAGGACTTAAAAGTCTTACAAATCTTTTTTTTTTAGGTTTCGGAGAAGTTGTATTTTGGGTTTCCATTAGTTGTAAGCCATATTAAATTAAGATTTTAGTCATTTCCCAAATTGGTGGACCAATTTTTTTGTTGGTGACAAAGATGGTTTTTCATGTTTGCTTTCATCTACAAATGCTGCTGAAGGAGTTTTACTGTGTACGTGTGAGATATTTGCTCACCTACCTGACAACAAAGTGAATGTCAGCTGCAGCTGTGTCGTGTTCTCTGTAAATGAGCCATGTAAATGGTGGCGTGCGGGCTGATGGCTTGCTTATCGTAAACGCATCTCTTTCATGCACCGTCACTGTTTTTTTTTTCTTTCTGTTTTGAAGATGGCCTCGCCGTGGCCCGGTAGCAGGGCGGAGGAATTAAGAAATTACTCATCTGCTACCGTGCGAAAAAATGCGAACTGGAATGTGGAAAACAAACGGGCGGTCACGTTAAAAGGTTCGGATGCCTTTCTGAGGGTTTCGCTGATTTCCCATCATAGATTACATCAGCATCACGAGGCACGATGTCGCACACCTGAGCAAAGTGAAAGCTTTATAAATCGTCCCATTGCAGCACCTTTTTGTGGCTAATTACAGAACATCTCCTGGAGGATGTTCTGGAGGTTTGTGCTCACATGTGTCCTGCGTGCGTCTGTGCGCCGTTTCCACTCCTCGGTCGCTCATTATTGACCCTGGCCTGAGCTCTTTCATTAGGAGGGGCTGTGGAGTGGAGGGACAAAGGGGCTGGTGGGGAATCAGGGGACAGGGCGGAGGTTGTAATTAGGCTGTTCCGCTCCCCCCGGCCTAGCTCAAGGTCACTCTGAGACAAACCGAGAGGCCAGGTCTCATTCTCTTCTCCATCTCCTCCTCCTCTCTCCTCTTAAACCCGCACTGTTCCTCTCCCCCTCCCTGCCTTCATCTTTCAGCCAGCCTCTCCTTCTCCTGGGGTCCTTTGTCGCAGTAGACCGGTCCACCGGGGGAGCCACAGAGAAGCTGAGGGGCTAATTCAGTCTAATCTTTTAGCCTGTTAATGTCTGGCTGATATGTGGATTTCTGCGGATCCTCCAGGGAAGGCCTTTGTGGTGAAGGCCATCATTACTGCATTTCCAGGCCCTCCTAACCAATTATAAGGAGGGAGACAAATTAGTTCTTGCTAAACTTGGCTCTTGAGAAGTTTTCTCAATTTTTCTCAACTTCGCTTCACATTTCCTTCAGAAAAAAAACCAAAGAAAAGCCTGACATTGCTGTTATTTTTTTTCTCCATTTAAAAAAAAAAAAAAAAAAACGAGGATTTTGGATCCATCTCATGCAGTTCGTTGTTTGGTTTCAACTGCAAGCGATCTGAGCTATGGAGAATTGTGGTGTAGCTTTGCTTGTCTTGCTCTGGCCAGCGGTGAGCTCGGTCTAACGCTTCCCCTCTGATTAAGACGCAGTGGTGAAAGCTGCCTTTGATCTGAGGAAATGTCTGCGTAGGAAGCAGTTGGAATGCTGCATTCTCTCCTGCCTTGCAGTGGGAAGGAGAGAGATAGTTTTACCATCTATTTGTCTTGCCCCACCACTGTAAGTCCACCCCATCTGCCCTCTTAAAAAATTTGTTCTGTTTTTTTTTCTACTTTTAGATGTTCCAAAACAAATCATGCAGTTTTAAAGTGATCATTTTATTTGTGATGCCACAACCTGGTGCTGAGTTTTTCCAGATTTTTTAAGTATGAAATGCCCTGCAAAAGGCCACGACACAGCAACTTCATAATCAAATTTAATACTGCAAAAACACACAATCTTACCAAGTATGCTTGGTCTAGTTTCTAGTGGAAATATCTTAGCACACTTGAAAGAAGACAAAACTAAGATATAAGTTACTTTTCAGCAAGATATAGAAGCTTAATTTAAGTAAAGACTGTATTTTTAAATTTTTGATGAAAAAGCAAATTATTTCACTTTTAATAGGACATTTTTCCCATGTTAAAAGTGAAATAATCTGCCAGTGGAACCAGTACTTTTTCATCAAAATGAAGGCGTTATTAACAAGCTTACATATCTTGCTAAAAAGTAACTTGTAAGTAAGTTTCGTCTCATTTCAGGTGGACATATTGTTTATTTTTATTCTGAGTTGAAGAACTCCTGCCATTCTCCTCCCACGTTCTCCTTTTGTGTGTGTCTCAGCAGGACTCCATCGATAGCGACCACGCCGGCTTTCTCCGACATCTCCCTCATTCGGATCTCCCCCCAGCGGAACCCGTCCATGGGGGCGGAGTCGCCCTTCCACCCTCCTCACCCTTACATCAGCCCGTACATGGACTACATCCGCTCCCTCCACAGCAGCCCCTCCATCTCCGTCGTACCAGCCGCGCGGGGCCTCAGCCCGGCAGATGGTGAGTAAAGTGAAACATAAACCGACACACACCCGCTCAAGACGCACACACCCCCACGCGCGCACACACAAACCCCAGCAAGAGTACGAACGATCCGACTCGGCCTCAGTAGGCCTTTAAAAATAATTGTTGGAATTGATCAGTTGCTATTAGGGGGAATTTCATCTCTCTGTATCGGTTTGATTCCGGTTTGGGATCAGAGGGGGTCAGGTGAGAGGCAACTAGATCCGTCTCTATTAAGACCCAGGGGTCCGGGAGACGTTATCTGAGTCAGTTAGCTGGCGGGTCGGAGCATTATGAGTGTAGCATGTTCCGAATGGGTGGGGGGGCTCCTGTCGGAGAGGGAGGCTAATCCTTTTGATCTGTGAGACGTGTCGGAGACCTCAGACCTCAGGAGGACGCAGCAGTGAGCGGCGGAGTCACATACAGTTACACTGAGGAGGAAGGAGGGATCTTCAGGTGTTCTGGTTTCATAAACAAATGCACCAAATGCATTTTGAAACACTAAAGATTTTTGTAAAAAAAAAAAGTTGTGCTTGCAGGTCAGACTTGGATCATCACAAACGCAAATAACAACATGCTAGAAAAGGTAAACAGAACAATCTGGAGAACATATTTTAATGATCTACAGGTTTGTACCCAGTTTTTAAACAAAAATATTGGAAAGTATTGAATTTGATCTGGTTTGCAAAATTAAATTAGAAAATCTGATAGAAAAATGTCCTCCTTAGAAGATTTTGTGCATTCATTTTGCAAATTCAGTTGGTGAGGCCATTGAAACTATATGAAATGCATTTGGAAAACATTCAAAGCAAATCACTTTCCATGAACATGTTCTTTGTTATCTTTTATTTCAAATTAAGTTAAAGTAATTATTCTCCTTAAAACTCTACATACAACACCCAGTAATGTGATTTTTTTTAAATCTGCAAATATCTTAAAGATAAAGAACTAAAAAAATCAAAATTAATGTCCCTTCTGTTTCCACCAATCATCTCAAAGTTGATCCACTCGATTGGACTGGATTCGAATCCCATGCAATTCAATTCAGGAATTCAGAAGAGCGTTCATCTTTTTATTTAAGGTCAGACTAAACATGAAATCAAAAGAACTGTCTGAAGACAGGGTACTCACCATAAAAGATTTCTGCTGCTTTTTATGTCCCAATGACACCGGGGCCGTCATTGTATGTAAATGGAAGAACCAACAGGACTCCTCATAAAACTGGTTGGTTGTCTAATCCAAACAAGAATGGTGTTAGTCCTGGAGGTGACCAAAGGAGTCGAGCCCAGAGAGAAAGAAAAGAACCTTCCAGAAGAACAACAATCTTTCCAGCAATCCACCCATCAGGCATATATGTTAGTGGCTATATGGAAGCCACTCCTTCATAAAAAGCTCATGACAGCCTTTTATTAAGAAAATGACCTACAACTGGGGGGATAGTTCATCTTTTACCAGAACAATGACCCCTAATATTCAACCAAGATATCAAAGATCAGGACAACTTTGAGCACCCCAGCCAGACCTCAGGGTTGAATCCCATTGAACTTCTCAGGAGAGATGTGAAAACGGCTGTGCACCAACTTTTCCCATTCAAACACTGGATCTTGGAAGATTCAGCAAAGAATAATGGTTGAAACAGTCCAGAAATTTGGGTATCAAGCTCAAAGTATCATATTCAAGAAGACTTGAGGGTGTAAGTGCTGCCAAATGTGCATCAAAAAAATATTGAGCAACGTAAATGAATAATTAGGTACATTTAATTTCTTCTTTTTAATATACTTGCAAGCGAACAGCAGCTTTTCCACATTGTCATTATGGAGGTTTGTGTGCAGAATTTTGAGAGAGAAATTGGGTTTAATCTATTTTGAAGCAAGGTTGTTACATCCCAAAGTCTGAGCAGAGTTTCAGAAGAGTTTCAGGAGATTCTAACTGCACAACATGTTCTCATGAATATGTAAAGTTATGACACTTTATAAAATGGTTTCCTGTAGGCATTTTTTTGTAAAATACAGTTACGGTCAAGGCCTATCTCCTTCAAATTCCTTGAACTCTCGCTAAAAAGATCCCCATCTACATTCGGCTTTTAGATCTTCAAATCCCCAAAATGACCCATTATTCGCTCTTTACATCCTCAGCCATCAAGATTTTGGCACATGAGTCACAAACTGCCTCTTCAGCTACCTGTCTGATGTTTGGATGTATGTGTGAATTGGCAGATAGTGGGGTTATTTCCTTTACATCTGCACACTTCCCTTAATCTCGCGCAGACCTGATAGCCTCTAAGTGAGGGTTGAAGTGTCTGCTTCACTCAACCCCTCTCCTGCGCTTGAAAACGGCTCCGACTCTCTGCCCTCCAGGTTTTCCATTACCATAACGTAATGTGCGCCAGGCTCAGATTGCTTTAAATCAAAATAGTTCCTCCAACCTACCACATGATCCCCTGTTTAATTCATAATGCTGTGAATGCTGAATGAGGCACCTAATTACTCCTTTAATCAATTCGGTGATTAATTAACCCATCAGCTTTTGTGTTGTTAGTATATCACTGCGCTTACAGGGAGCCTCCTTCTTCAATATGCAAAGATTTTTTTTTCTTCCCCCAGCAAAAAGTACATTTGAATAATGATGAATTAATTAACAGAATCTAATGGAGATTTAAAAGTGGGTGGGATTTAGTGCCACCCTCCTTCTGCCACACATTTGCTTTCACACGTTTTTAACGTTATATATTCTCCACGACAAACGGTTCAGAAATAGGCTTGCCCCTGATCCTATTGTTGTGCCGAAGGAGCGCCCGGTGGCTCAGCTCGCCGAGTCCTGAGGCGAGTCTCTGCCTTCTCCACATCCCCCCCACCCCACACTCCTTTTGCCCCCGGGATGGCACTCGGATGCCAACATTTCTGATTTAGAAAATTTCACAAAGCTCTTTTCCGCGCACCGATCCTGAATGGGACACATTACGGCTGAATGCGAAAGCAAAGCCGAGGCGGAACACTGGTGACAATTAAGAAACTCCCCCTTCTGCTGGAGACATAAAAGCCAGATCGAATTAATTTACAATTTTTTTTTTCTTCCTCCTTCCTTTCATTCAGCCAATCGTGGAGGCATACTGCAGGCATGCGGACCAGATTTAAGAAGAAATCTCCTCACACAGTGTTTCTTTATTTATTTTCCTCTTGATTTCTCAAATTGGGGGGGAAAAGGAGCTTCAGCGGTCTGAACCGATTCCATATCTTAATCCAAAACCACACTGTTAGTCTTTCTCTCCTCTCCCTCTTTCTTACAATATTTGCATATAGAAGCCCTCTGCCAGATGTTTATTTTTAGGCTCCAGTTCAAGGACTCTGACTGAGGGAGCGACTTGGAAAGAAGGAGCACTCGGAGAGAGAAAACGAAGTGGAGGCAGGATGGTTTCTGTGTCTTTTTGTGCGCTCAGATCCATCTGAGAAGATTTAGGCCCCTTTTGTTTTGCGACGGAGCAGAGTTGAGGAGCAGGTTGCATATCTGCAGACTGCAGCGCTGATGCATGCGCCACACAGGCAGCATGTTTGCCAAAAGATGCACTGGCCCACGTTCTCTCACCACACACACACACACAGAAATATTCACACCCTTCCCAACTGCAGTGGATCTTATTGGGTTTGGAGCCACACAGCTCAACCAATCAGTGAGTTTATTCACTCGATTTAGTGAATGTAATCACTAAATCATTACATTACTTACTGTACACAAGTGGGAAGAGAGCATGAAGACGAAGCATATTGTATAACCTGCCCCTTTCTCAATGATTTCAAAAATAAATTTCATGGCCATATGCATTAAATTAACTTTCAGTAAAAGATGCAAAGAATATCAGTCTACCTCATTATGGAAGAGAATGGAAAATAAATGGAGATTTTCAAGTTTCTTTTTTATTAGAGATGAAAATCCACATTTCTATTCAGCCCCTCTTTTACCCTGACACCCTTAAATAAAGTGCAAACAATTGCCCTCAGAAGTCACCTAAATCATAGATCAAGTCCCTTTGAGGTTTGTTAGAGAATGTTAGTGAACAACCAGCATCATGGAGATCAGGGAACATGGCAGACAGGTCAGAGAGCAAGCTGAGGTGAAGTTTAAAACAAGTTTTAAAACAACACTAGAAACTTTGCACATCTTACAGAGCTCTGTTTAACACATTATCTGGAAATGGAAAGATTCCTTATAAACCGACAAGCCAGAACAGGGAGCATTATCCACAACTCAGGAAGGAGCAGAGTTGTCCGGAAGTTCATGTCAGCGGTTCGATACGCACTTTAAAAATCTGCCTTTGGTAGAAATTGAGGAAGAAAGCCTCCTTATTTTTAGCATGAAGCTTTGTAGGGAACACAGCTAGTAGAAGAACAAACTACACATGCTGGTGGCAGCATCATTGTGTGGGAACGCCTTCCTTCAGCAGGGACGATGTGTGCAGCTGAACACAGGGTGTTTCTGGAAGAAATCGATTTGACACTGGGGCAAAGCAGCGGCCATAAACATCAGCACAGACACAGAATGAAATGGTTTGATTAAAGCTTATTCATGTTAAAATGGCCCAGTCAAAGTAAAAAGCTAAATCATATCCTCTCCATTCTGTAAAAGACAATGGACTTTGTGTATAGATGTGCAAAGCCGGTAGAGACAGACCTCAAAAGATTTGCAGTTGCAAGTGCAGCAAAAGGTCATGCTATGAGTCACGGGGTTGAATACAAAGTAAACAGTTACACTATTAAGTTGTGTTGGTCTGTCACATAAAATCCCAATAAAATACCTTGAAGTATTGTGAAATAAAATGTGAAAAAGCTCAAGCCTTCAACACTTGTGTACAACATTGTAAGAGGTGAATAGAGAACACCAAAAACAAACAGCTATTTATGGGTCGTATTGCTCCATGATCAGTTATGCTGTTCCACGGTAACACACTCGCTGTGATCTGGGAGCCAGCAGGAATCCCCAGTGAGACTCCAGTCTTCAGGTGACGCTCCCTGTGCAGCTGTTTTGGTTAAGATGATGGGGTTTGCTAATGTGCTCATTACTGTTCTGCTGAGCTGATTATCATCTAAAGTAAATGAGTGCAAGTTTTCTAATGCAGCACAGGTGCTCTTGCTGTCGGCTTTCCCTCACAGCCTAATAAATTAAAGCCGCTGTTTCCTGCTCTCTCGCCAGCTTCCTTCTAAATGTTCAGTTTTTCCTCTTTTGCTGACATGAACTTCCTTTTTGTCCCGCTGCAGCGCCTCACGCCGGTCTGACCACAGCTGATTACTACCACCAGATGGCTCTGCTGGCGGGCCACCGCAGCCCGTACGCCACAGACCTTCTCCCGTCTGTGGCGTCCACCGGCAGCGCGAGCAGCGCCACCGCCCTGCACATGGAGTACCTGCAGGCGATGGAGAGTGAGTAAATTTTATTCCCTAAAGATAAAAAAAGAGTATTTTTTATTTATTCTGATTTGCAGATGAAATACAGCACACTACACTACACTGGTCAGTGTAGAAATCTTCCTGAGGTTAAGGAAAACATTTAAAGCAAAACAGAAAACTTACATCAGCCTCAGTCTTTAGTTTCTTTGGTAAAGATCAGTAAAACACCTGAAAATAAATTCATTTTTATTGCAGCAGCAGAGTTTTATTACAAAATCAATTGGACCACACTTACAGGCATCTCTGCTGTTCCTCCCCTAGAACAACTTACAAGGTTTGAGCAAACAGAAGAAAGGCTCTCTGGACATTTCTTTGTTTATTTTTCCTCATGTTTTGGAGAAACAGACTTTTTAAGAGACCTCATGAAGACCTATGTTCAGATTTTCGGGAAAGTCTAGAGTTTTTCAAAAATTATTATTATTACTCTTACGAGGGTCCTAGTGCAACAAGAACAAATCAGAACTAATGCCATTTCCATGAGATCAACACTCATCTGCCTTACTCCACAAGATCTCTTGTCTTTCCATTTTTGAAGAGCGGCTTTGAGAAATTAAACTGAAACTTTAACTTTTAATGTAAAAATTATAAAGAAATACTTCAGATACATTAAATTGGAATAGGGATTGGTAGTCATGCTAATAATAGTTCCGTCAGTGATTTTGTGAAAAACAAAAATTGGATTTCTTTAAGTGTTTTTTTTTTCACCTAGGAAATAAATGTAGTATAATTATTAAATGCTGAAGCCGTTCAGTTGGTTGCACTGTTGCCTTGGATTTCTGGGTGTGGAGTTTTCCACACCATTATGCCTATTTAGGTAAAACAGAAATGTGGTTTAATTATAAATTATACTTTATTGAGCATTTAATAAAGTACTTTGAGCATCCGTATGTGATGAAAGACGCTAACCACATCCATCTTTTCCACCTTTTTGTCTTATGAGCGCTTACATTCTCAGCAAACTGTGGGTGGCCCCTGCGGGAATTCAACCCTTAAAAGTGCACCACCACGGTGCTCCCATTTTCTATTCTATATATATCTATATACCTCCAGCTACACCTCAACTTCTGCAACTTTACTTTGACATCATTTAAATGAGCCATTGTCTTAATGTGTCTGGCTCAGGACTGTACGCAAAGGACTTATGCTAATGAGTTATTTTAAAGTGTAAATAGGAAATTAAAGGCACATCGAATCTTAGGGAGGTCAGACAGCCTCACCCCGCTCCCTTTGATGGGAACGTATTTAGTCAGACACACACCGCTTTCATGGAAATCCGGGGGTGAACATCCCCCCACTGTTCCTCCAAACAAACTAATTAAAACTAGCCAAACTTGTGCGGGTATCAGAAAATTAATTGCTATTAAGTGGGAATTGGAATGTCCCACCATTCATCACGGGAGAGAAATCCTTTCTTCTGTGTCACTTTTTAAGATTAATAGACTGAAACAAAACAATTAGGGCCAAATTCAAGTGGAGACGCTGTGCTCCTCTCTTTAAACAAAAATTCAAAATCGCCTGTGATCATTGCTGGTAATAACTCATCACATTCAGGCGATGTGTGTTCCTGTGTAGGGAAAAGAAAATTAACACTTTAAAGCTTTGGCGGATTTTAGGAAAGAGCGAAGTCTATCAAGAGGCTTTCGGTGATAATCTGGGCTACCATGAAGCTATTTTAGTTCATTCCAAATGAGTGTAATTACCTTCGGAGAGAGTTCTGCTAATGAAACAATGGGCCTGTCCTGCCTATTTGTGCTTTAATGGTCTATTGTCTACGTTAGCAATGCCTAATTAGCACCATAGCACCCATAGATCACTCTGACTGAAGTATACAGTACACTACGATGTTTATTTGTGGCTTCTATTAACTAATCTCGGTGGTGTTTTTCAGCTAATAGGAAACCGTTTGCATAAACAGGTTTATGTTAAGGTTTAAACACCGGTGTTGCTTTATTTAGTCGGGCAAAACAACTATTATTATTGAAATGTTTACACCTAATCACATCTAATCTCCATTAAAGTACTGTTTTGTAGGAAGTATAAACAGCTCATTCTACAGTTTAGTGGTGTATACTTATATTAAAGTGAAAAAATTAAAAAAAGGACATTTATATGGAAGTCCCAAATGGCAAAAAAGTATATCCAAGGGAATATTTTAAAGTTGACCTAAAAAATTTTTCTACAATAAATAAATTAATCAATAAATAGATTATTAGAGTAATACATCAATATTTTTGTTTTTGATCATGATTTACTTTTCTTTGAAAGACAAGCAAATAAAAAAACAAAAATGAGAAAACAAGGAAACCCAAAAGAGCTAAGTACGAGAAAGAAAAAAAACACTGCACAATACTTAGCTTTTAGCTAAAATAATGTCCCAGATTTAGCTTCATTTTTAAAAATAAAATAAAATAAAGCGCACACACAAAGAAAACAAACAAACAAAAGCAAATAAAGGTGAAAACTCATGTGCCTTTCAGGACAAAAATGGAAGAAAATTGTTTATAAAAATTATGTTTTTTTGATTTTAGTTATAGGCACTTTTTTAAATGTGCAGATAATCTATAAAAAATATTTAAAGATAAACATTTGGTCAGATTTTGTAAATTTAGAGAAAAATAAATCAGCTGCCATTCAGGGGAAAAGATTTGCATAAACTAAAAAAAAAAAAATCAAGAAAGTTTGGAAGATTTAGTTTTTTGTTTTATGAAACCTTTTTGAAAGGAGTTCATCACTTTTCCAGGTCATGAGAAAATACATTTTTAAAATAGTCAGACTTTGAAAAAGCGCAATGAGAGAAAAAATTAACATGGTCAAGAAATAAGTAAAATATTACATAAATGACTACATGAACCTTTTTAATCTGATGAAGGCCTTTTCAGATCACGAGAAAAATAAATTTATTTTCTGACTTTATGTAAGGGTGCCTGGAATACATGGAGACATTTTAAAAAACCTTAGTGAAATAATATATTTTTTTATTTTAATGCACATTTTTACAATGCCTTAGTTTTTTAAGATGAGGACAAGAAGAAACTTTTGCTTAGATTTGGAAGAAAATTATTTTTTTCCTTGTCTTTCAGGGCATCAGTCCTTTTCTGTGTCCTAAATAAGCTGAATTGACAGAAATGTCCTTTTCAATACAAGTTTTCTTTCTCTGAACACTCTGCTTGTCACAGGATTAAAACCTTGATGATTGTAAGAACAATAGTTATTGTATTGTGCTTCCATCTCCAGAATCTACTTTTACACTCCATAAAGTAGAATGTATTTATTATAGTCGCCCCCCCTTCCCAGGTGGGTCGCGGAGGGTTCAACCCCAGTTTTGGAACCAACTTTTCTTTCCACCACCGTCAGTCTGGCCCATCCGAAAACCTCCCTGGCCCCCTCGAAATTAATGACGCGGTGTGTAACCAGCCGTCCCGTCCATAAATCAAGAGGAAATTAGAGGGACAGTGCTGCTATGAGCCAGGACGCTTCCCTCTCTGTCTCCCCGGTTGGCCGATTTATCATTTGGGCTGTGCATTAATAAACACCGGTCCCATGAGGCTTTGCAGTGATGGCACACAAGCCCCCGTCTCCCACGCTAGGCTCTCCGTCGCTCTCTCTCCACCTCCACCATCCTCCAGTTTTCCACAAGTGGATGCAGCTTGTTTTAGGTGTCAGATGTGTCCGAATCAGAGGTATAAAAGCAGACGTTTTGCAGGAGGCTAGATGGATGTATAGCTTCAGCTGGTGAATGGACAAAAAAATAAGGAAAAAAAAAACTGTCAAGAAATCCCATGTGTTCTATATTGTGTTCTCACATTCCTCCTTACAAGATCCGCCTTACAATAAAAAATGTAAAGAGAGTGGAGGGTGTTGCTCTGGATGCTTCAGTTGCAGCTCAGGCCTGTGGATGCCAGAATGCTACACACACGCACGCGCGCGCGCGCACACACACAACAGCACACTCTCTGATTACCATGTGAAAGGAAGCTCTCTGTAATCGCTGAATGTGTCAAACCAGAGATAGAGCATTTACGTTTTAGGGAGATGGATGGATTGAGGGGGACGTAAATATGCAGGAGGGGGGTTATCGGTTTTGTTTGCCTTTATGAAATAACTCGAAATGTTTTATTTCCAAGTCTTGAGTCACAAAGTCATTGTGTCAGTTCATGCACAAAGCTCGACATCCCCTCAGCGCTGTTTTTTTGTCCCCTCCTTCCATCTCCCCCGTTTTTTTTCTCTCCCTCTCTGTCTTGTTTGTGACATCTCCGTGTGAAAAGACAACAAAAGTCATGTTTTAATCTCTACCCGTGGCTCATTGTGCGCTCGGAGAGAATGGTTGCGCCGTTTCCGCCTTTTACCTTTTCAAACCCCTCTTTGGTATTTCCAGTCAACACTGATTGCATTTGAATAACGAGTCAAATTGGACTTGATTAAATATTACCATACACAGTCAGAGCAATTCTCCAACATAAAAGACATGTTTTCTCCTGGATGAAATGCAAGCAGTGCATCAAGTGACAGCTGAACACTCATTGAGATGGGCCTTTTGTCTGATGATTGACAAAAATGTCATCTGTTAGGGTTTGATTAGGTTAGAGTTTAAACAGAAATGCATGTATGAACCATCAGATGCTTTTTTTTTGGTTGTTTTTTAGCTGATTCTCTTGCCCTGAAGCATCTAATAATAATAACAGGCAAACTTTAAATAGAGACGCATCAATATACAAATTTGCTGTTGTTGCCGACAAGCGATATTTATCAGTATTGTATAAACCATATATATTTCCTGACCATTTTGACACAGTGAAACCATGACCTCAACGCTGACATTGATTCCATCCTTCAGTTAAACATCCCACAATCCTCTGCTGCATCACTATCACATGACCAAACAAACACTACATGCTACCAGCACCTCTGCTTTAAACAACGCAGTAATTTCTTTCTCCATTCTCATCCTCCAGATTCGCGCTTCCCAAGCCCAAGGCTTCCGGCACGGCCCAACAGGAAGCGCCCCTTGACCATCTCTCCGCTCTCTGAGCACAGCCTCGATTTGCAGACCATGATTCGTAACTCCCCGAACGCCATAGTTACCACACTGATGAACAGCTCACGCTCCAGCTCCTCCACCAGCGGCTCCTACGGACATCTCTCCGCCAGAGCAATCAGGTAGCACAGTAGAAAAAGGAAATAAAATCACCCGAAGTTTGGTTGTCAGAGCTGGATAACAGTCGGACGGTGATGGCCATGTTAGATTACGGTTGGTTTGATTTATTTTTAGATTTTCCTGGGTAGAAATCTGACGTCTGCTAGCCTTCCAGTTGAAATCTCCCCCTACAAATTTTAGGTTATCTATTACCTTCCATTAAACTTTCTAAACATTAGCAAATTGTCATTATAAACAGCAAATTTTATTGATTGATTTTATTGTAGTTTGCAAAAGGTTTAATCTTGGCAAAAACACAAAAATATATTTTTTCACTCTTTGAAAGTCAAATCAGGCTGAAGATTTCCTGTATCATTTATATATGACAAAAGAAGAAAAAGGAGAAACTGCTTTCTTAAATGTCAGACGTTTTTGAGTGGCCATTACAACAGCTTAATCTCCCTTTGAAAATTAGTGGATAGAAAATTATGTCTGTGGCTTAATGTGCTAAACATATAGTTTAGATGAGAACATTTTATATATTCTTGTTAAAAAAAATAAAAGAAAGTGGATCGATCTGGAAATGTGAGAGTGAGGCGGCTTACAAACCTGACTCAGTTACACCACTTCAGGCAGGAGGAATGATCCACAAGTCCAGCAAACTATTGTGGAAGGACCCTGAAAATATTTTAAAACTTCTTCTCTTGAAGAAAATGTAAATATATATATATATCTCTCATTTTTGTGACATTTACCAATGAATAATTTTGGTAGTCATAACTGACTCCCTCTGCCCCAAAGCAGCAAAAATTAAAGAAAATAAATGCTTCTGTCTTTTTAGACAGTGTTTGTGAATATGTGGTTTCATCTCTATAGTGACATTGGCTTCTTACCAAATTCACAAAAGACACAAAATGTGTGCTGGTATGTTGATTATTGCAGCAGGAAAATTGTCTGTTTTGCAAAAATATTCATGTTGTTTTAGGCAGGACCAAAGACGCTGTGTATGACTCACAGCTTACAGAAAAATGCGGCATGCTTTCCCTTTATAATGGCATCATAATACATAAATAAAGCGTTTGGCACGAATGAGTGTATGTGTGTGCTATCGTGTCAAACGCCCGTGTGGGTGACGATCTCCCAGCCAGCCAGTCGGCCTGCTTCCCAGGCGGCTTGTGTCAGTCATCCAGCGCACCTCAGGGAAACATCACATACATCATGCACCGGTATCGGTGGAGAGGCAAAGCAAAGCAGAAGAAAAGAGAGGAGAAGAGGGGAAAAACAGCAGAGATCCATTGCCCCACCCTCAGCCATTGATCAGCGATCTGTAAAAGGGAGCTGATCAATCATGCTCCACGCTCAGCCACTGTCCAAATGACAGAATCCAAATAGCCAGAGCCAACAGACTGATGAGTGATATGACAAGCGGATGGGCCTCCAAATGTGTCTCGGTCCATTGATTTCCACTCGGCTCATAATAAGATCAGCAGACATATGGGTCGCGGGTAGAGCCAATTGTCAGTGTGCAGAATGAATGAAGCCGAGCCACACAGATCCATGTTTATCCGGAGGTTTAACGATCGTTACACAGAGGAGGCTTCTGGGATTTTTATGATCAACAAAGTTAGCTCAGTTTGCAGATTAACACAGCGCCTTGCATAATTACTGATGCCCTTTGAATTGTTCCACGTTGTCACATTGCAACCAAAACCTTCAATGCATTTCATCAGAAATCAAAGCAGTGTTGTGTGAAATGAAAGGAAAATAATACATGTCTTTCACAGTTTTGTCGCAAATAACAATAAGTATGACATGCATTTTTATTTTGGTATTTGCTTTTAACACACCATCATACTGGTGAAATATGAAACATTACTGTTCCTGAGCTTAGTCCAAAAGAATTCAAAACTGTAGGTTTGTCTTACATCAGTGCTGTCATTTCAAGACCTTCTTTATTTTATGTCAAAGATTCCTGGTCTAAACAAATCTGTCTAATTTTGATAAAATTCTTAATTTTCAGTTTGTTTTTCAGCAGATAAAAAGTAACTAGAAATGTGCCTTTTTTAGCGCTTCCTATATTAATAATGCATTAATACAAAAAATTTGCCCCAACAAGTGTTTTCAATTCAACAGTGTTGGACTTCATGGCAAAAAAAGTTTGAATATCCCTGCCCTAAAAGGTAATATACTGTATGTGCCTGTCTGAATCAGGTACCTGCCAGATTTTTTAAATTCTTGAATTAAGTCACTAAAAATCATTCAGAAGGCCATAAATGGCCCCGGAACCTCAACTTGGACACCATTGTCAAAGTCCAGAACTAAATCCAAATGAAAAAGGTGTGCCAGGGCCAGAAGTCCGATGTGCACAGATATTATTCATCATGATTTATTCATTCAGATATTTTGCAAAGAACAATGTAGAGAATTTTTTATTTTATTTTTTATGAGATCCTCAAAGCTGGTTGAGAAGAAGCATTGATTCAGAGGGGCTGATACAAAAACACACTACACACTCTTCTGATTTTATTTTTATTTGTGTTGATCACATAAAATTATTATAAAGGAAGTGAAAGTTTGTGACTGTAACGTGACAAAGTGTGAAAAAGATTCAAGCGGTATGAACGATTTCCAGAGAACTGTAACTTACAGAGGAAAGAAAATGTTGTGACTTTATTTACATGGCTCCAAGATAGATTAACGGTTATTTATTATCTGTATTATTTTGCCCAGTGGAGGAATGACACACTGTCTTACAGAAACCACTTGATAATTCACTGTGTTAACAAGCTTTATTTCCCAGCAGCCCCCCTGGTTCCGCTATTACCACACCATCTCATGTCAGATTGCCCTCAGGGTGAGGAGTTATCCAGAACAATCCATTTACTCACTTGAACTTCCCCTTCTTTGGCTCATTGCTTCTGTAATTAATGTTTGAAGTATTGTTTAGAGTTGTTTTACTCTGTCGTCTCTCCAGCCCAGCTTTGAGCTTCCCCTACCCTCCAACTCCGGTGGCGTTACATGTCCACCATCAGCTGATGGGCCGCCAGCCTGGGATCGTGGGCTCCGCCTTCGGCCACAGCCCGCCGTTAGTCCACCCTACGCCGACCTTTGTCAGCCAGCGTCCCGTGCCTGGCATCCCCCCAACTGGTCTCGGCGCCGGCGATCGCTCAGCCATCTCCAACGACTCATCACAGGTGAGCACAGCGGCCTCTGCGATTCATCATCACGCGTTAATGGATAGCGGCGTCGCATGCCAGCCCCTTGTGAAAGGGATCAGCCAAGCAAGCACAGGTACAGGCAGGACCCCCGTCCCCTCAACGCTTTCCTCTCCTGGGACTTTTCTTCCTCTTACTCGTGTTGTTTCTTGTTTTCAGCCTATCGCGCACATGAAAGCGTGCGTATAGCAAACAGCCAGGGGCTTGTTAGCATAGAATCCCTCCGCTGAATCCATTAATCACTAGAGAGAGAACAAGGATGTGGAGAGTGGGGAATATTGACATGGATGGATGGATCCAAAGGGGTTTCCCCCAGTTTTTTTCTCAAGCCTTGCGTTATGTGCGGCCCCGCATTTCCAGTAAATATTCTGTTTATTTCCTTATCATTATCCCATGATTTTCAGAAATTGGACAAAACTGAAGAAAATATTGTTTAGTCAATGCTTGTCTTATGAGACAGTAACAGCTTTCTAACTTCTCCATGTGGTCAGCTTCAAAACAGTGAAACAGACCCCTAGTATGATGTTACTCCCACTGTGCTTAACAGTATTTATAGACTGGAAATTGGCATCCTGACTCCCCAAACATGCATCTTGTCACTGTGGACAGATAGCTTTTTCTCTTTTTAATCCTAAAACTTTCTTTCCACATGCAGAAGCTGTCCCGGTTCAGTTCCCGGCTTCGGTTCCATTTGCAGCATGTCTTCCCCTTCTTCCTGAATAAAGAGTGTCACAAAAACCTTTAAAAAAGATTCATTTCAGTTGAGCTCGAAGTTGTGGATGTTAGAACAAGTGCTTCGTTCTTGCCTCAGAAATGAATAGCTCAAATGCGATGCAAGTTGGAAACACTAAGCATCAAAAAGCTCAACGTTCTCGAGAACAAAACCACTGATCTCACTTGCTAGATGTGGAAATGTTTGGTTTTATCTTCAAAAGACTCCCTCGGCATGAAGCTACCACTACCATGCTTGACGGTTCTACAGTCTTCCTACATTTAAAAGCATCTAGTTGACTCCACCAAACTTATCTTTGTTTCATGTAACCACGAAACCTGTCTCCAGAAGACAGATGGACATCGGAAGATCTCAGTCAAGCCTGAAGGAGCAGACACTTCTTTCCTGACCCTAAAATGAATACCTTAACACAACTCAGAAATGTGTCCTTTAGCAGAAGTGAAGTAGTTGTTTAGTTGTGTGAAAAGCTCAGCATTCTCTGGAATAACACCGTTTCATTTTGCAGATGTCTAAAGGTTCTGTTAATTTTTCTTCTTTCAAATAGCTTATTGTGTTACAGGAATCCTCCCGAGGGCGTATTTAGGCCAGGGCCAAAGCCAGGTCATTCATTGGTGGAATTGGTTCATAAGATTGCTTTAATTGCACTGATTAGGGACGCTAATGTGATACACTGAATTGCATAGTTCTTTGCTGGCTCAGTTTAAAGCTTCAGTTGCAGAAATCATTATGAGTCAACCCCACCAGTTTTGTCTTGTTGATTAAGTAAATAATTGGTTTTGCTTATAAGCATTACATGCATTTTTAATGTTCCTATGAAGGGTAAAACTATTGGGATACTGAGCACGATGCAATTAGAGGGGGAAATGATAAAGTTAGAAACATTTTTGCGTTTTGTCTTTACCAAAGGCCAAACCGACTAGCGAATCAGCTGTGAGCAGCACCGGCGACCCGATGCATCACAAGCGGTCCAAAATGAAACCGGAGGATGAGTTGCCCAGTCCCGGAGCGGTGAATGTGCAGGTGGGTTCTGTCTCCTGAATTAGATCGCCTTAAATTGAATTTTGGACCAAATCTAAATAAAAGGTATGAATTGGACCTTTCTGTTCTGCAAAGTTGCTTCTTATGACTTGGCGCTTTATAAAAAAATTCAATTTGCCATCAGTTACTGACTCTATTGTTGAGTCATTTGTCCAGAACTACAAGCTCAGCATTTCTTTAAGTCCAGGGTTGTTCAAAGTGCACCTTATCTTTTTGTCCAAATAAATTAAACATTCCAGAATAACATCCAATATATTTACTTGCTGCAGAGTTACAGAAGGTAGTTAAAGAACCAAGAACAGCTGCTGACAGTGCGGAGTCAGAGAATTAGATCTTCCAAACAGAGATAACTTTAGTTTCCTTTGCTTTAACACTTAAAAATGTGACCTCACCCATACAGTTTAATCAGGAAATCAATGCATTATTTCTGTTTAGTTTAACAAACATATTTTAATTGAAGAAACTAGAACTACATTTATTATCCACTGACTTGGCAAAATATAGCCAGTGTTTTCAGGACCGACCCATTTTCTATTGGTCGTCTTCCAGGCCTGTGCAAAATCTCTGCACATCTGGCAATAACTTGCACTCACATGTAATTGTTTAGACTGATTTTATACTGCTGTTCTCAACTTGTGTAAATTTCCACTTCTTTATCTTAAATCTGAATTCCTTGGAGTTTCCCATTGTTCCGAGTAGGAGTCAAGCAGAAATTACCAGCTGCAGACACTCATGATCAGTAGTAAGAGTTTTATGGAACTTGGCCTTGTCAAGTTAAGGCATTCCTGAACCTTCATCAACACTCAAAAGATGATGTCCTATAAACTCAAAGGAATGTACCAAATTGTTATTTTCAAAATCCATTGCAGTTTTCTGTTGTATAATCATTCTGCTCTACAAAAATTACATTTCATATAAACTAATATTTGAACTGGACGAACAGTTCAAATATGAAGGATGACTGCCAATCATAATGAAAGTGATGCTTGTACTCAATGCTGCATCTCTGCAAAGTGGCTACAACAGCACTCAATCTTTATTCTTTTGCATGTGGCTGTTTTGTTTGGTGTTTTCTTCTCTTATCACTTTTAGTTTCCAACGCGACACAATCACTTAGCTTTTGTGGGACGAAAGAGAAAATTGATTTTGCTCTTGTTTAATCAAAAAATTTAAGGGGCTTTGAAAAAGTGAAAGCAAAATGTAAGCAAATGGCAGGCATTTGCATTGGTGGGGGGAAAAAAAGAGCTGATTATAAGACGGTAGCTTGAAATAAGCTGGGGTTTGCAGTGGTAGCCTCTTCTGTAGTAGCTCAGAGTCTAAGCATGTCGAGGATCAAGTCTTCCAAAAATCCAGAGTGGCTTCATCTGCTATATTTACCCCTCATAGAGCTGAGCAAGGCCAGACACACATGTTTGAGACATGTAGGCAATAACTCTCTGCTGTGCCTGTGAAGAATCTAATTTATGACCGGTTTATACAATATGTTTGTGAGCTTAAGCATATGTTATTAAACGCCAATAGTGTTACATCGGTCTCAATATATTGGTTCTCACTGGTTATTTAGGACCATCCTGATGGGATGACTCTGGTGAAGGAGGAAGGCGACAAAGACGAGAGCAAACAGGAGCCGGAGGTGGTTTATGAGACAAACTGCCACTGGGAGAACTGCTGCCGTGAGTTTGACACCCAGGAACAGCTGGTACAAGTAAGTATCCACCAGACCTCACAATATGAAGTCTTTCTTCCTATGTAGTCTTCCATAAGTAAAACACATCTAACACAGCTGCCCATCTACCCGGGAATATACCTATCAGCAAACAAACCCCAAGATCAAGCAATATACTAAGTGAAATCACCAAAAACACAAGTACTCCATCTCAGACTCTACAGGTCTCAGTTAGTGGGGGGAATTTTAAATGTTCATGACAGTATAATTAGAAAAAGATTTTTAAAAAGTATAGCTTGTTTGGAAGCATAGCTAGGAGACTGGAGCCATTGCTATAGAAAAGGAACAAGTGTTTATGCCTCTCCATAAGATTAGCTTCCTTTGCAAGACCAGTAATACACAACAGGTGTACAATCCTACAGAGCTGCTCAAAAAACAGACAAGCTGAGGTTTTTTTTCCCTCCACCTATCTCCCCGGACCTCAGCTTCTGTGTCTGGCAGGCCACTGTAGAGTGAGGGCCTTGAGCGCTGAATGTTAGTAATGCTGAATTCCTGATTAGTTTCACGGGTAGTGATAATGGGCTCAGAAGCTGGAGACCCATCTCACAGCTGGATGGTGAGAACTTATTTGGCGGGTTAAGCCTCACAGAATTCTGTGTACTCTACCGGACCAAACCAACTCCCTGTCTGTTATCGTAATTCTCACAGACGCCTGGAGATGGATGTTCCCCGATCATACTTCGCCTGTGGCTCTGTGGAAAGCTAAAAAAAAGGCCATTAGCATAATCATCGTGTCACCCCTACTGTGGCCAAAGGTGCTTTTAGCTTTGCTTTGCAGCATCTGAACCACTTACCCTTCATCTGAGCGGGAAACCAAACTGGAGTTGGACAAGCGATGAAATTACACCCATACAAGCGATGGGGAAGTGCTCACACAGACATGTGCAGCTGAGAAACACATCAGGACACATCTGATAGAAAGATCCTAAGCTCTCCACAGCTGTCTACTTGCCGTCTTGACATCGCAATCCTCAGCTGCGGTGGTAACCCCTATCTATAATTGATATCCTCAGCACGAAATGGGCTTGCCTCCCGTGTTTGAAGGGCTCAGCTCAAAAGGTTGAGGATCTTGACAACTTCTTGCCCCTGTTTCAGGAGGTGGGATGAGTAAAAGCAGTTGGAAAAGGAATGGAGGCGAATATTGCTCACCTTCTCCCCCTGCTGTTCTCACAGCCCGGTTTCCATCATAGGGAAACAATATGTCCTCTTTGATTAGTTTTCATGTTTCTGTCTTGGAATTTTTTTTTCTGCCATCAGACTTTCTGATATGACGTTTTATTTCTCATTTTTAATGCACATGGAGATATGTGGAGAGATGCCAATAACAGTCCTCGCCTACAGACTCCCTGCCCCTCTAATTCAGCAGAGCGGACGGGAAAATGCTCTTATCTCTCCACACCCCCACCCCTCAGTAATAGGATAAGTACAGTATTTGGACCACAGTGGCTCTCTTCACTCTCTGGGAGGGGTTTGGGATGGCAGCTGTGGTGGTGGTGGAGGTGGAGGGGATTTCCATATATCCAAACAATGGCGCGTCCCTTCCCCCGTACTTGTCTTCTGAAACAGCTTCAGGGAGGAAAGGCGTTACGAGAAAAAAAAATCATCAGTTTCCCCTTAGCTGAAGCAGTTTTAATGTTTAAGTTTCATTTTCAGAAGTGCTTGACAAGTCTGTCAAGACGTACCCACTTTCTGAAGTGTTACAAGTAAGAAATCCACAGTGAAATATCCCTTTTTCTTTGTGGTTGGCCTAATTTTTGAATTAAGCCTTTACGCCACCCTCATTGCTCTCCCACTTGAACAAAAGCGCTTCCTGTAGTGCTCTTGATGCATATTTCTACACCCCTCAAACATTCTTTTCACCGGCGTTCCCTTTATCACATGCATATAGGCACTCACGGTGCCACCGATAAGATAAACATCAGATCTATGCAATTTGGCCCACTTTATCAGGCCTACCCAGTCAGCAAAAGCGAGGCGGGTGTCAATTTTGTAGTTTGCGAGATTTATTTGATTTATTTTATTTCTACTCGTTCTACCTCTCCATCGTGGTTTAAGCTCAACATTCTCTAGCCCTCCCCCCTCTTTTTGGGGACGTTTCCCCCCTCTCTCTTGCTCTCTCTCATTTTCTATTTTACTTTCTCCCCTCCTCTTTTTCCCCTCAGAGGGAACACTTTTAAAGATAAGGCCTGGTGGCTTCTTTAATGTATCTCTTGAAGTTGGCTTTTATTCAGCTATTTGTCGCCATAGAGCCCAACCCATTATTGGCATAATTTTCTATTATTATAGCCTTGCTCAACAACCTTTGTTTTTTTGTTGTTGATCTTTTAGAACATTTTCACAGCAGATAAGTCTACAAGGGCACAGTGTGGATAACTTAGTGACATTGTCACTGTATTTAGCAACTTCTCAGACCCTAGTGACTCTTTGAAAAAACAAAACAACAACTTGCAATAAGTCTATTTACTTTTTATGGTGTTATTGGAGATTCCTGGAGTCTGACACTAAAGCAGAAATTGATCTTTGTTTACTAATAATGACCAGCAGGTTTTTGCTGTGGACCCCAACCCTGTCCCAGAACACTCACAGGTGGCCCAGTCTTAGCTCTGAAGATTCAGAATCCAGACTGCAGATGAGCCTTCTGGCTGATCCTTCAATCAGAGCAAGAAGCAAGTGTAAAATTTTCTTTCTCCAAAAAAAACCTCAATACTGTTCCAGGTTTATTTTGGGAAAGGAAGCCCAAATGTTGAGGTTCACTTCTAAAAATCACCACTAAAAGAACATTTTTCAGCCAGTTATTGACTAAAATGCCAATAACAAACCCAATTTATCGAATAGTAGTATGTGAAAGATTTAGATATGGTGTTTAGGTAGACTTTCAAGCAAATACAATATTTCCAAAGTTCATTATTAGGGCTGCTGAAGGTCTTAGAGGTTCATGTGTTTTATCACCAGGTCAAACACACACTTGGCGTTGTAATTCTCTCAGATGGAAAGCTGTTACTCCATGTGTGCAGCCTTGTTAAAACTCCTGTTGTGTGCTTCCCCAGTGTTAAAGAATGATAAACGCCGGCACAGTCTGAAAACACCCCCCCCCTTCAGCCCTCTCTGGCTGCTGGCACAGGCCTTTAATTGGTAAAACGCTGCTTTTTTTGATCATGAGAAGGATTAGGCCCTTATCTGTCTAGAGTATCTTACTCCAAGATGAAAAGACTGCTGAATTACACATGCCAATTTCAGCTCCCTGCCCCCTGCTTCTCATTCGCTTTCTCTCATCCTCCCTCCTTTTCTCACTAACCCACTCTCAATTCCCACTTTCATTTAATCTCTCTCTCTCTACCTCTCTCTCCCTTTCATTGCCTTCCATCTTTTCCTTTTCTGTGCTTTTTTTCTCCCCACCTCCCTTTATACAAAGCATTTCAGCAACTGACATCACAAAAGAGCATATGATTTATTAGGCAATGTTTGATAAAGCTAAACGGTGTTGCGGGTCCCATCGCTTTGTGAAATTGCCTTGTAAACAGACCCTCTTTTCATGCACGCTTGCATTCTAATGCATGAAGGCAGCGTCCCAAAGAGGGTTTGATAAGGAAACATGGAAATGAATACTGAAGTGAACAAATAGTGGGACGTAGCAGGGAAGAAAATGATATGATTTAGTGTATTCCAATATCAAGTGATGGGATGTTGGAATACAGCATGAAGCTATAATTCAAATTGTTAAAGCTGCAAGCAGCATTGAATGACCCTTGCACTTTAGTGGTCAGAAGCTTTGAGCCTGGAATTATTTCCTGTTAGCGTCTGTGACTAATACAAAAAGCATGGAGTTGAACGATCTTTCTTTGAGTTGTGCCAACTTCTTGTTTGGCGACGAAGATTTGGCGAGGACCACAATCCTGTAAGTGTTTGGCTGGGGACTGCACAGAAACTTTTAATGTTCTTGGAGATTTGTTTTTAAAGTCTGGCCATGCCCATGTGCTTAGCCAGGCATCAATATTTTATTGATTTTTATTTCCCCAAACCATTAAAAATGTAATGAATCAGTAAATCTGTTTGCCGTTGTTTGAGTTCACCCATGTAAGATGTACAAAAAGAACCCTTTCATCCAAAATGACCAAATACCTGTTAGGGCTTGAGGTTATTTGTGTTGAATAACATATACCAAATTTCACAAACTTCTGTCAAAGGAGAGTTTAAAGTTATTGAAGTTAAGAAGGTCAAAGATGGACATCATTAACTAGAATAGGACTTTTTGTCAATGATAATGTTGTCAATGATTTTCTGGTTGGCCACAACCACATCCCTAAATTTAAACTTAAGCTTTTGATAACTTTCAGTTCCCCATGCCTTAAAAGAATAATGATTAAGTTTGAAGCTGACACCTCATCTAGGAGGAATTTCTATTAAAGGGAAAAGCTAGAGATTTCAAAAGAGTTTGAAAAGGGACTTATACAAAGTGGCAGACTTCCTGTTCAGTGCATGCCTGTTTTAGAGTAGTTTTTTATTTTATTTTGGTAGATACTTGCCTGTAGAACATTTTGTAGCTCTCCATCAAAATAAGGTGAATGTTGAGGGTGTTGGTCCAAGGAACTGCTGTTTAGGAGTTGTTGAGCCATTTTCCGACTTCTCTTACTTTTATTTAAAAATTTCTTGACTTTTTGAGCATGTTCAACCTGCTATTGATACAACCCAGGCCTTTTTGCCATCTTTGGTGCTGGTGCTTAAGTATGTGCCATATGTTAGTTGTGAACCACAGGGGGCTGAACCAAGAGAATAGTGCCTGCACCTGTGCGTGTGTGGAAGTACACAGTTCATACGTCACAGCCAGTGCCTGTGTCCCTTGTGTCCGTGTCCCATGCGTTTCCTGTCGTGCAGCTCCCTCCTAAATCCATCTTGGTGGCATTTTTACAGTTGTTGGCCGATAAGCTGGCAGGGGGAAGATGAATAACCCACCGCGCCACCGCTATCAGCACCTGTTTGTCGATTTAGCCGACCAACGGGACCTGTCTGCTCAGCATGGAGATTATTGATTCAATAAGAATTGCCATTAGATCATGCCATTAGGTTTCTCTGCAGTCCTGCCCCTCCTTTCACTTCCCCCTGCGGTGTTGCCTGTCCCCTTCACTGTCAGCCCAGAGCCTAATGCATCACGCCCGTCAACGACCTCATTCATTTGTTCAAACAGTAAATATGTGTGAGTGTGCCAGCTGCCAGCGCATGATCCAATTCTACAGCACTCTCCCATCGCTCTCAGCCGCAGGATATCGAACACAGGTCACAGCAGACCGATCGCTTGCCGCCGGGATTCCCTCTTGAAGACGAAGAAAAACAGAGGAAGAGTCAGGTTTTTTTAAGTGCTGGCCAACATGGGGAGGAGATTGATTTACAGTCTCTGATCATCCAATTGTCCAACCATTCTCCCCTGTAGTTCTGGGCTTGTCACTTAAAATTACAGAAATGCCTCACGAGTATTACAGTTGCTATTTGATGATAAAATGCATAGCAATAGTTAATTAATACCTCCTAAAATCTATTGTAAATAATTGGTAAAAACAAATTAGAGATTAGAAGAAGCATAATTAATAAACATAGGCCATCAATATGTATTTAATGACATTTTTTGGTTGCAACATGACAAAATATGAGATATTTAAGGGTATGAATTGGATGGCCACAGAATCATGTTTTAGAGTGAATTAATTGAATCATTTGTCAGCGATTGCCTTTAGTGGGAAATGAAAACCAGTGGGGCGTCTGCTGGATGTCATGGTCATGACTGTGTAGAAGGTTCGAGAAGGCCTGTGGAAGAATCAGTGAGTGCGTGCAAAAGTTCCTGAGTGCGTGCAAAAATCATGTTGTTGACCTTTTTTCTGGGCTAAATCTTTGTTTTTTGTCCTCCATTTTTTTATTTGGTCCCTGGATGCATTATTATTAAAAACAATCCAACAAAGCACAAAATTCTCAAGCTTTTCAACTGAAAGTCTTGTATTCTGTCCTGAGGTTAAAACAAGCTTTTTTTTGCTGCTTCTTAGGAATGTCATAACAGCACCGGTTTCCTTGAGGATATCGCGTCTCTCCGGGTTTAAATTGCCATCAGAAAAGGCGCTCCAGAGGCCACCTCTCTGTTGTCTCTTAAAGAGGGGCCTGATGTTGACTTTTTCCCCAGAGGGTTGTAGCTTTTTCCCCTCCCCTCTTCACCTCTTCTATTCTTTCAACATTTACCACTTTCCTGTTTTTAAACCGCAGTTTAGTGAAAAAAAAAAAAGAAAAACATAAAGTTGAAATGCTTGACTGGACTTACAAAGGCCTCATATTTCAGAAGCTTTGACTGAATTTCTGATTTCTCACCCCTCTGCCATTTCTTGTGCTTCCTAAGCCACAGTTTGGAAGTTGCAACCACAGCACAACTGTCGGCTCTTGTCACAAAGTGACAAGGCCCCAAACTCATTCAAGTGACAGGGTTGGTTTGAAAATCTCACTCAGATCAAACGCAGTCTCAAAAGCTTTTTTTCACTTTGCGAAAGGATAAATTAGTAAAAGGATAAAAACCTGAAAGGGAAATGACCTTTCAGAACAATTAAATGGAGAAGCGCAGTAAAGTTGTTTTTTCAAAATGAACAAAATTTGCTTTTTGTCCCCCTAGCACATCAACAATGACCACATCCACGGAGAAAAGAAGGAATTTGTGTGCCGATGGGAGGAATGCTCTCGAGAGCAGAAGCCCTTTAAGGCACAGTACATGCTGGTGGTTCACATGCGCAGACATACTGGGGAAAAACCACACAAGTGCACAGTAAGGATCCTCATAAATGTCAATGTAACCCTATTTGCAGATGATATTGTATTGTGCATGTTATTATACATGTAAAAAGCTAAAGTGTATGGGATAATTTTTTTCCATCTTCAGTTTGAAGGCTGCACTAAGGCCTACTCACGCCTGGAAAACCTGAAAACTCACTTACGTTCCCATACTGGTGAGAAACCTTATGTGTGCGAACATGAAGGCTGTAACAAGGCTTTTTCCAACGCGTCGGATCGGGCCAAGCATCAGAACCGAACACACTCCAATGAGGTATTAACATTGCTCCATCATCTGTAGGGACAACAGAGGATGTAGGATGTAAACAATACATCCTACAGTTGTATTGTTTCATATTTAAAACCTGACCTCTGTAGAAATAATTGTAAAGTTTGAAAATGGCCCCAAAATGATTTTGATAGTATGTAGAGTTATGACATAACAAATGTGTAGGAAGCCAATTCAAATAAACTCATTCAATTATGATGTTCGTTCTCCTTCAGAAACCGTACGTGTGCAAAATCCCGGGCTGCACTAAGCGCTACACAGACCCCAGCTCCTTACGGAAGCACGTAAAGACAGTACACGGGCCAGAGGCGCATGTCACCAAGAAACAGCGTGGCGATTATCCACGCCCTCCACCTCAGCCCCGGGAACCTGGAGGCAACAGCCAGGGCAGGTCACCTGGACAGCTGCCCCTGGGTGGATACACGGACCAAAGGGAGTACAACCACGCTACCTCAAAACAAGATGAATGTCTACAGGTGAAATCTATCAAGACAGAGAAGCCAATGGTAAGACTTCAATTTTTGCTTAAACATCCACTTTACTGACTCATATTGTCTTTAGTTTACTAACTTTCAAACAGTAATTCATTTATGCTTTCAATGCCTGTGTATTTGAAGAAAGGGTTTTCACACTGACCTCTTCTAATGAATACATCTTTTCCTCTATCCAAATGCTTCGGCATTTCTCTCCATTCCTTTCTAAGGACAGTGGGTAATCAGGTGAGATGGGTTTGACACTACATTCGTTCGCCCTTCATCTCATCCTGCTGCTTTGGAGGAAAGTCTGCCAGCCAGACTTTCACCATAAGCATGCCAAATGTGTTCCCAATCTGGTTCTCCATCTCCAATTCACCACAACCATCCAAAAAATATTATTTCCTCTCTTTTTTTTAGCACTTCTGTTATTTTTATCATTACAATGCTTTCCTGTGAGCACTGCTCATGCCTTTGGAAAAATTCATAATTTGAGATGCACCTTTAAGTAATCAAATGACCAAGAGAATTTCAACCTTGATTGACCTTCATTAATGACCAGCTCAACAAATAATCTTTTTTCATGATCAGTAAACTTGTCATGCTACCTGGTCAAGGGTGGCTTCAACACTCTTCACAGTGGGTGCCGTAACTGAGTGATGAAGTTTAAATATCAGCTATTTTCAGTGTCAATAACGTGTTTAAAATTGAAAAAGTTTTGAAAAGCTATTTTAAAAGAACTGCTTTTAAAATAGTTCTTTTAACTAAACTGCTTTTAAATAGCAGTTACATTTCATACATTTTTTTAAATGTATGGAAAAGTGAGATAGTGAGACTTTCATCAGATAACAGAAAGTTGCTCTCTTTTATTCTTTTAAGCTTTCAACTTCTGCTCTTCATCGAACATGCTGGATTTGTTGATATAATTGGTAAGATAGGAAGGTAAAGATTCTCATTTTGTCTTAAATTGGTAAAAATCTTGTTTTACAGAAACGGTTATTTCATATGCTTAACATTATTAATTAACAAACACCTAGGGCAGAAAAAAAAAATCAACAAAATGTATATCGGTGCATCTCATAGAGGGCGCTCAAACATTCTATGCCCAGTAGTGCAAACTTTCACAATATTACAGGAATTCCATTTTTTGCACTACATTGCGTCCTTGTCATGTCATGATATACAGTATGTCTATTTGCATGATTTTGATTTACACTTTTAATTATGCTGCTGCCTTCTGTTTGTCTGCGTCCATCAGACGTCTCAGCCAAGCCCTGGCGGTCAGTCTACATGCAGCAGTGACCAGTCCCCCATCAGCGCCTATCCCAGCAGTGGAGTCCAGCTTGCTGTGAGCGCCGGACGCTCGCCAGGGGAGGGGCTGGAGGAGGACGAGCAGGAAGAAGAAAATGAAGAGGAGGTGGAGGAAGAGTGCGAGGGCGAGCCAGCCCCCATTATGGACTCCACGGTGTCCACGGCCACCGCGGCCATGCTGACCCTGCAGGCGAGGCGAAGCATCGGCCGGCCCCTGCGCTGGATGGAGCACATGAAGATGGAGAGGCTAAAGCAGGTGAACGGAGCGCTGCCCAGGCTTGGGTCCCTGTCTCCCACACCACCCCCTAAAGGTTCGGCAATGCCCAACATCCTGGGGAAGGGTAAGTGTAACTTTGTGAAACTTTTGTTAAATTTCCACAGGCCTCACATCTTGTGTTCATTTTATTACTCCAAAACACCTGTAGACAGAATTTACAGCGCTGAATGATTCTGATTCCCATCTTACTGGCTCTGCCTAAGGGTTCAGGGAAAACAAATGTTGAAAGAGGTTCTGTTCCACTGCAAAATAGTATCAAGATGTACATCATATCAGAGAGAACAGCATGTAATATGATGTTTCATGGCCAATTGCAGCTTGTTGTCCATGGTAACATCTGTTTGAGAGATCTCTCCACACTTAACTTTTCTTGGCTTCTTCTGTCTAATCCTCCTGTAATATTTCTTTCATCACACTTCATTTTCCTTGGTTTCTCTTTAGCCTTCCTAACGTTCTTCCTCCGCTCTTCTCAGGATCGTGCTTGGGCAGGCAGTGGGGGGTGCCTGCTCCTCAGCCACCTGCTCACACTGAGTTGGCCAGCACGGAGCTAACAGTTCTCAATTTGCTCCAAGACCGGCGCGATAGCAGCGGGAGCGCCGCCAGTTCAGCCTACCTGAGCAGCAGCCGACGCTCTTCGGGAATCTCTCCCTGCTTCTCCAGTCGGCGCTCCAGCCAGGCTTCCCAGGGTGATGGCATGATGCCGTCCCAGCACCACCGACGCCTCCACAATCTCAGCTCCACTGACTCTTATGACCCCATCTCCACAGACGCCTCCCGCCGATCCAGTGAGGCTAGCCAGTATGGAGGTGGAGTAGTAGGAGGAGGCGTTGGAGCACTCTCAGGTGGGAGTTGTGGAGGCGGAGGAGTTGGCTTCGGAGGAGGAGGCGGGTCACGAGGGATGCTCAATTTAACCCCTGCACAGCATTACCACCTTAAGGCAAAGTACGCAGCAGCTACAGGTGGCCCACCCCCAACGCCTCTACCCAACATGGAACGCATGAGTCTGAAGACCCGCATGGCCATGATGGAGGAGGGTGGCAGCAATCACAGTCTACCGCCTTTAGTCCGACCACCCCATTGTGGTGAAGACGCTGGAAGGTACAACAATGGGTTTATGGGGCACGGAGGTTATAGAAGGAGGGTTCTTTATCCTGGCGAGGGAACTCTGAATGGGAACCGAAGGGCGAGTGACCCAGTGCGGACACAGGCTCCTGAAACTTGTAGTTTGCCTCCAGTTCAACGATTCAACAGCCTTAATAATCTCAATCCTCTTCCTCCTCTGGCTCATAACTCTACAGCTGAATATCGAAGTTTTAGCCTTCAGAACTACACACGCTCAGAGGGCAACCTGCAGAGAGGCCTGCAGCATTCAACAAACACTGGCAGCATTGCAGAAAATGCAGCCTTGGAAGCCCTGGCAATGGAGGATGATGGTGTAGCCGGCTTATTTCTTGGAGATGAAGATATTTTGCCAGATGATTTGGTGCAGTATCTGCACTCCCAAGATCAGATGGGTGGTGGTTCATACATTCAAAATGAAGGGCAGATACTTTCTAGCCAAAGGGACAACTCCTACCCCACTGTTGAAGCAGGGGTAAACTGTACCTTCCCTGAATCTCACTATCTCCAGCCGCAGCAGATACTAGAGAGGAAGAGTCCTAGTAAGCTTCCCATTCAGTGGAATGAAGTAAGCTCAGGTAGTGTTGAGAGGTCTCCCCAAAGGTTACAAAGCCACCATATGCAGTGCGAGAGGTGGCCTGAGCCAACAACTGCATCAACTGGTAGGTTACGAAACACGCTAATTCCCCAGCAGGTGTCTGTGGACTTCCACGGCAGCTGCCCACAGGCCAACCAGTCGCAAAGTACTAGTTATGTTAACACTGGGGTGAAGCTGGAGACACTGCCCAACTCCTGCATGGAGATGAGAGGTACCAGCATGTCAAACATCTCACAGGGTACCAATGGGGCTCTTCCTCAAGGTCTTAAACAGCAGATGTCTAATGGGCCTTCGAAACAGAGTCATTTCCAACAGAACAACAGCAGAACCATGTGGCAGATTGGAAACAACCTCATGCTTACCCGGGCCTCCATGGACAGTGTACCCAACTTGTCCCAGGGAACCGTTCCAGATCACAATCGACCAGTACATGCTCCATATCCACCAATAAACAATTACAAAAATGTAGTCAAAACCCAGCAGTACTTCAATCCACAGTCGAATGAAATTGACCAACACCCCAGCCAACCCCAACAGCTACAGAGGAGTGGAGACCAGTGTTCTCTTGTGTGCGATGTATCAGGGCTAAAACTAGAGAACCTAGATCATGGAAACATGGTACAAACCTTTTCAGATTGTCTCACTTACGGATCAGCCGACTGCAAGTCCTCTTCCTTCCCTGTGTTGAAAGAGCAGAGTTTGTTAGAGTCCATGGCAGCATCTGAGGGACCAGGCAGCTGCAACGGAACCACAAATGCCCTTCCCTCCCCTGGTACAGACCTAGTCAGTAGCACAGTTGATGGCCAAGTTTCAGGAATATTAGACGAAGGGGTAAATCTGGACTTTGGTGCCATCCTGGAGGATGGCTACGATCAGGGTAGCCTGGTCTCTGAGGTACTGAGCCCCTCTATGTTCCAGGGCCTGTCGAGGACCTCATCACGCCTCACCACACCTCAAGGATCCACCACCTTCAACAGCGTTGCTCCCGGTCTCAGCAACATGGCCATTGGAGACATGAGTTCCCTCCTCACCACCCTCGCCGAGGAGAACAAGTTCTTAGCTATAATGCAATAGCTGCTCCTTCTCTCCACTTTGTCCTCCAAAAGGGATATAGAATGGAAACAGAAAGAGGAAAACAATTGGTGTATGTGAAGATTAAGACACACAAAGTGGCAATTAAAAGAACTTTATAAGAAGTTACCGTTCCCAAACCGTTTTACATTAGGAAAATATCATCCCAAACAGAACAGGGATGTGCCATGAATATGTACAGATAAAATTATATTCCTTTTCTGGAATCAAGGCTATTTTTGGAAGCCCTTTTCTTTGTATTTGCTGGAGAGACAAAGCTCATCTTCCTTGAGTCAGTATTGTGTCACTGTTTTAGCTGTTTGTAAAAATGCATGTAACTCCAGTTAAACCTTGAACACTGTCTATAGGACTAGAAAGACTAGCCCCATGTGCCAGCCTTCCTAACGTCACAGGTACACACAGTGGCTGAGACATGGGTCGTCAGTTTAAAAGGCCCTGGGGACAACTTTATACATCATAGTTTTAATTTGTGCTATATTCTCATTTGTTTGTGTTGCTTTTGTAAATCTGTAAAATGTTTCAGTGCTTTGACCAAGTTTTACCAAGTGGTATTTTTGTCAACCCTCCTCCCCCCCAAACAAACAAAAAAATGGACTACAACTCCAAGTCTTCAGCCTCTGTAGATCGTCGTCTACTTGATATCTTAATGGCTTTATTTTAGTTAGTCTGGTAAGGTACTCACAAGTGTTTGTAGAGGTGTTTTCTGTATTCTGTTTGTGGTTCGATTTTTGATGTTGGATTTTACAACTCTTCAGAACTGATCTGTAAACGGACGCTCTGTTCTATAAATCTTGGTGCTTTGCTTGTGGTTACATGGATCGATATGAGTACTTCTATGGTTTTGAAATGTCTTAGCTCATGAAAAGGTCTTCAGCATAGAGGTCCTGTAAACATGACGTGTTTTTGTTTGATTGTAAATTGTATGTATTGTTTTCTCCAAAGCTCTTAAAATGTAGAATGTGTACTAGGGGTGTGATGGCTCATGTATACGTCCTTGATCCACCATGGTACAGACGTCACTTGAAGGTACATGCAGTCAGATGACATATAGGTCAGTCACAGGTGATCACCACTCCTAGTCAAAAAAGCTTTTTACTGTTTTTTTGTTAAATACTATGAGAAAAGATGAATAGATTAGGAGACTTTATAAAGCACTCCAAACCAATCCAATGCAAGAATGGCTGGCAATAATTACAAACATGACTCTGAAGGTTAGCAGGGTGTAGAGTAAGGGTTTCCAGTGATATGCCAACAATGAAGAACGAACATCGGCAAGTTGTCAAGTCCAGTGTTCATATCGTAGAGGGCTTATGGTAAGCAGTATTATATGTCTTTTATACATTTGACATCAGGTGTTATTGTACCATCAACCACCAGACACTAAAACGAATTTCTGCTGCAGGAACCTTTTCCATTAACCACTCAACCCACAGCAGGAATCAGGGCTAACCCAGATTCCCAGAACGGGGTTGCATGGATCCTGAGCTAAAGGAGGAGTTTAGTGATGGGAAGGTGGTACTGGTTGTACTGGTTGAATTACCCCAGGATTCTTCCTGTTTAAACATCACAAAAGTAGTTGGTATTGTTGTTTAAAAACATTTAAACCCAGCTACCCATGCTAAATATTGCTGTGTTTCACAGCTTTTAGCTTTAAATACATGAATAAAATCAGTTGAAATATTATTTAAATTAATTAAACGAAGGGCAGACTTGTGATTTCAGCTACTATAGGAGTAATGGTCTTGTCACAGGCATTTTTTTAAGATTCAAACTTGTAATGTTTTTCAAGATTGAAAGAAGCTGACATACTTGTGTATGTGATTATTGTTTCTTCAGGATGCTTTCCACATATTTTAATTGTTAGACATCTGTGTATGGTTACAAAATTCCTCTGTGATAAGTTAATTAATTTCAGCTTCGCATATGACAAATGTGATAAAGTTCAGAATAAGATCATGTTCCCCACTCCTTAATTTTACTAGTACAGTTATACCTTCTTATAAAGTTTAAAGTGACTAATTAAGGTCTTTAGAGTAATCCCTCTGCAGATTCATTGGTCTCTCCCCTGTACATACACAGGATTTGGGATTGCTCAGGTCTTTTATGATCTATTCTAGTTACACATTCCACCATCTGGAGAGGCTTTTCTTAGGTTTTATACCTCAACCACTGCAAAACAACACAAGAGCCACCATGTATTAGGGGAGATCTATGGATCTGGATCACTTATAAGAGAAGCAGCAACACTCCTGCAGGAGGAGGAGCCTCACAGCCTCAGTGTGCATCATTTCTGCAAGCGGTTTGGTTTAGGACCCGATAATGGAAACACAAAGAGCTGACAGGCGGGGGTGAAATGAAATAGGTTCCTTGCACCTAAGTTATGCTTTGGTGCAAGGACAAAAGTGTGTCTGAAATTAAAAGTTCAAACACACTTTTAATTTCCCCTAGGTTCATCACAAGCGCCACCTAGTGTTCAAACAGTGAATCACTATTAAATGCTTATTGATACAGAGTTTTCAAATTAGGAGAAGTTACCTAGTTCTGCTGTGTTGTCTTTTGTTTGGATTTAAGTTTTCAATTGAAATTAAAAAGAAATGGAAGCATTTTTTTTCACTAAAGAAGTTTTGGACCTTTTTTATTCGATGCTGAGGTAAGTTATTTTCAAACTAAAAAAATAACAAATAACATGGTATAAATAACATATGTTAACAAATGTCCTTGCTTATCCTCTGCCAGTACAAAAATCTTACTAGTAAGTACCGAAAGAACATTTTGCATTTGCATTTGCTTGTGTGCTGTCGTGGCGTACCTGTACCAACCTTATGTGTGCTGTCACACCCCTAATGCGTACTGCCATCAAGTATTGCAGTGACTTTGTCCAGCAGTGTTAGTTTTGCCTTGCAGTTTTCTGCCGCTGCGCACTGAATATTGAGGAATTTACCTTTCACTCAACATTGGAACAATGAGGTACAAAGTGTTTGTTTTTGTTTTTTTCATTTGTCCTTGGGTACTTTTGTCATTTTTGTAGCTGTGCATTGGAGTTCTGTTTTTTTGTTATTTCAAAGAAGTAGAGATCATTTCCTTTGACAGAAGGAAATGGGCTGAGGTATGTGCCTTAAACGAGAGAGATCACTGCCAATCTTCCATTGTGAATACTGATAAAAAGGTGAAACTTTAAAACCTGAAAGGAAATTAAAGAGAACATTTATATAAGGAAAGTCTGAATATCTGAAAAGTAAAGATTTGCAACATACATTGTACTTTTTCTTTTATTTTCCAAGTTTTCACATTTATTGTGCTTTTATATAAATATATATATAAATATATATATATATATATATGTAAATAAAATACTCTTTCTGTAGATTTAGCAAATAAAACGTGGAGTATCCTGGGACCAATAAAGAACTTTGAAATCAAGGAATCCCAGGCCCCCCCTCAGTTAGAGGAGGGGCAGATCTGGCTGCAGAGCTCTGCACCTTCGCCAGAAGAGCCGCGTCACGCTTTTATAACTGACAACAAATGTTTGTATGGTTTTAATAAAAAAATAAAATAAAATATATTTTCAGACTCTGGGAATTTTTTCTTTAATGTGACAGGTTTGGATTATAGAGACAGATTACAAAAATGATGTAAACTGTTGTTCTTCCAGAGGAAAATCTAATTGTAAATGTTAGATGCTTATGCGGAAAACACAGAAATGAGGTAAGACTGAATGCTATTTCATTAAATGAAACAGATTTATAAACTATAAAATATACTGACATTTATTTTGCTACATGACAAATATTTGAGAGATCCCAATATTTTTTCCAAAGCACTGTGAAGTACACAACCTCTTGTGCAACAGCCAGCTATTGATTTTATTGATTACAAATTAAGTTATCAGCAGAAAGCTGCTGAAGCACTTAATGAATAAAACACAAATGTAAAAACATGGATAATGTTCCACACAAAGCCCAAATATTACTACAATCCCCACTTACTGCCTATTAAATTGCTTGTCAGATTAAACTAAAATCTGCAGCGTCCAGCTCCCCTGATCAGTGGGTTTCAAGCTGATTCAGACTGACAGAGACTGAAGAGACTTAAAAAAAGTTTTGGATCGTAAAAAGACAAGCTGATGTGCTCAGACTGGACAAAGACAAAGCGATCCCTTCATGTATGTTGGAATAGGATTCAGTTTCATCATAAAAATGTGCAAGTATGAATGTTAGTCACATAAAATGTAATTAATGCCAAATGGGGCAGCAAATCTTCAACAAAATCAGATAAAGATGTTGCAGAACCACATTACTGAACATCCAGGCCTGATCCTTAGTGAAAAACCTGCAAACTGAGGTGGGAAACCAAATAAGAATGAAAAATTGTTCCACGTTTATTGAGTTTTGCTTGTTGCCTTAGCAGTTGTTTGATAACTTAATCTGTGATTTCTCCAATTGAAAAACATTTTGGGAACTATTTTTATTATGCCCTGATTGTACATAAAGCATTAAAAATGAGGCTCAAACTTACATTTTTTAAAGGTTTTATTTTCTCTAGTTGCCTTTATTTTGAGAGTTATAGGAAGTGGGTAATGAGAGGGAATGTCATCAGGCCGGAACTTGAACCTGTGGCGGCTGAGACAAGGACTAAGCCTCCATACATGCGTTGTGGTTTACCCCTCCGCCACCATAGCACGCCTCAAATCTACTTTTATTGAGTTTTTGTGAAGCAATGTAATGCAAAAACCCAAACTCCTTACACGTTGGCAGTCGAGTTCTGATCCATCTCTGACGCCCCCTTCTGATCCTTCTGGGGTATTACAATATTAGATTGTAGCTCAGTAATTCTCCGACCTTTGCTCTTATGAATGTGATAGCCAGAAATGACTAGTTTGCTTACATATTCACATTAAAGGCAGCCATGCTATCATCTCTTCATGTTGAGATTAAAGCCAGCATCTGTTAGCCAGTCGGGTCATTCATGCTGACATGTTTACTGGTGGTTCTCCCACTGCAGCCTCTATGTATTTACAGACCCTTGAGGTTGACGGCCCATCAGCTGCTATCAGAGGCCCCTTTTAGGACATTCTGTACAAGTACAGAGAGACCCTGCATCACCCTACTTTTCGAAATGGAGCAAAATGGCCACCTTTTTGACTCCATAAGAGCTCAACACGTGCAATCCTGAGTAAATTTAAAGGTGTATTCTGTAAAGGTTCATCTAACTTGAATATCATCAAAAGCTAATTTATTCCAGTGATTACATTTAAGAAGGGGAATTCATATAGAGCCAAAGTAGGTATTTACATAAACTGTCCTAAAAAGACACTACTTGTTTTTCTCACTTTTTGAAGTTAAATGTAACTTTTTCTGGTTTTAGGAAGTGACCAAAATTAGTTTTTAGCAGCTAAATGCCTTTTATTTTTTACATACATTTTGTATTTGGTAGAATTTCCTCCAAAACATGTGCCAGTTTTTGATTTTCTTCAACAAGTTTCTAACTACACTTTCCTGGAATTTTGACCCGTTCCTGCTGTCATGTGTAACCGAGTCATGTTTGTGTCTCAACTTCTTTACGAACATCTTTTCAACTGACAAATTATCTTTGGCACAAAGACCAAAGATTTGTTCTTACACCACTTGCTAACTCAGTTGTATTTATGCTCATGACCCATTTTAGCCTGAGATTTTAATTCTTGTCTGATGTTTTAACATGTTGCTTCAATATTTCTACATGTTCTTCTGCTTTATTGTGTGAAGTGCACCAGTCCCTCATTAAGCAAAATGCCAAAAACTCATTTGTCAGATTAAAAGTACCCATTTAAAATAACCTTTAATCAGATATTAAATATACTTTTTATTACACCCATATTTCTGTATTTTTTTAGTCTGATATAAGATTTTAATCTTAAATGTCATGTTTTTATTAGTTGTAAGTGGGAAATCAATTATCAGAAAAAAGGCTTTAAAGAATCAGTCTGTGTAATTAACATAAATTTAGCAACTTTTTAATAGTATTCTAATTTATTGAATAGGCTTGCATTTGTGTATTGTGCTTATTTAATATTTTTTTGTATAATTATTTGGTAGCTATAATTAAAATTGACAGAAAAGGGCTTTGAGTAGACCGCTGCACATAATTCATGTTTTAAATGTAGCTTAATATTAAAACCTGTGATTATCGCACCTGTCATCATGAGTTACTAATCAGAAAGTGTGATGCAGCATGAAAAAAACCCCAAAACAAGTTTGTTTATAATGGGAAACATTTTATTACTAAAAAGCCATTTGATACTGAAGGTGCTCTTTCAGCAGCGTTTCCATGACTATTCTTTATTGAAATCACAAGATTTGTTTTACCACTGGATGTAAAGAAACGAATTAAAGATACAGGAAAGGACAGTAACTGTGGACTGTATATACACACAACGTTTGGAGAGCGAGGAGAACAGGTGTGGATTCTACAGGCCAGCATTGTTTGGTGCATAAAACACCAGGCTCATACTGGAGGCACTTGAATGTGAGAGCCTTTAGAGCCAGGATGTAGCCAGAGTGCAGGGGAGGGAGGAAGAAGGAAAATTAAAACACACAAAAACTAAAAATTTAAAGTTAATCAAGAATGCATATGCATCTTTTCCTTCAATTTAGGTCAAGTGTCAGAGCATGGGATGAAGTCGGTGCGGTTTACCGTTACATGTGGGACGCGGGGTTTGCAGACACGGAGCATTTACACAGGCTGGCACCACATACAGAGTACAGAGGGTGCACATTCAAAAAGCATGCATCGTCCCATAGCCAGGTTGAAAACCAAACATGACGTCTGCTTCTACGACAAAATTCAACCGTCTGCTGCTTGATATTGTATGATGCAATGGACGTTAAAGTATTTACAGGAATTATACGTTTTCTTTTAAACATCTGTAACTCCAGTGCCCGTTAAATAAAAAGTCTGTCACTGCATTGCAGCGTATGAGGGGAGGGTTTACAATGAAAACCAAAAGAAAGTCAGCGTGTCCAGAATGGCTACCGTTGCAATGATCTATTTACAAGAAAACATGTAACGCAGACCAAGAAAAAAAACTAAACAAAAAGATGACATTCTGTAAATCTGTGGAGGTCAGGCGCCTCGCTGCAGAGTCCCTTACAGAGCTGGTTTAGTGGTCGATTCTGTCCCGTTGGCTCTTGGTGTGTTTGTGACATTTAGGGGGTTAGATTTTCTCCTGGATAAAAGGGTGCTGAAGAGCCTGGTTTATGCTGATGCGCTTAGCCGGGTCCAGCATCAGTGTGCTCTCCAGCAGGTCCTTCAGCTGCATGACCTTCTTCCTCTGGTCCTCAGGAAGTCGCTGACCGCCTATCAGCTCCGCCAGCAGGTCTTTGGTGGGGTTCATAGTGCTCATTACAGTCACTTTCTCCTATTGGTCCACAGACATGTCAGATCATAGTAGAAACAAACAACAAAAAAGCAGAAAATAAAAGCACAAAAGTATCATCACCCCTTCAATATTTTTACATTTTGTCATAGTGATAAAATTCTACATATATCACTGAGATTTTATGTTGTAGACCAACACAAACTAAAGAATTGTCAAGTGGAAGGAAAATTCTAAACAGATTTCATGAATTTCACAGCTCTGACATCTGGTCATTTTTATTCTGGTTTACCCCGATGCATGTTGGGATAATTATTCCTTTGGTCCTAGATGCTGTGCAACAATGGAAGGACTATTGCCCTCATTTATTCATTTTTTTCTTATTTCAGACAGTTGTTGTGATGCATATCCGTGGCAACCAGGTATTGTTTATATAACTGTGAGCAGCTGATTAGCATAGCAAAACCTCAATTAATACCTGAATAATGACCCCAATTTCTAGAAATGTTACCACAGTTTTCAGTCAGAGGCATTGCAACCTCTGCTACCAGGCATTCATGCTACCCACAGCTTCACAAGATACTTTGATGATATGAGTTACAACATTTAATTTGAATTTTGTTGTTATTTTTAACCTAATCCTTTCTCATAATTGCAACAAACACCACAGGAGAAACAAGTTTGATTTAAGTCCAGAAAACACAACAAATGTCAGGAAAAATTCTTGAACGATTACGTTCTCTTTCAGAGTTGCACTCGATTTCATTTAGGGGTGTCAGAGTAAGAAGGGATGAATATAAACATTTTGTAATTTACGTCCTACTTTACAGTCTGTGTTAGTTTATCATAAGATCAACAAAATACACTGAAATGTGTTTTTTTTCATGAAAAAAAAACACATGAAAAAGTTGATTGGGGATGAATACTTCTGTGAAGCACTATAAATCTTAAGATCATCTTACCCTTTCAGTCACTTTGTCTACTTCAATGTACAGGAAGTTCAAGTTCTGATCGAAGTGCTGGTCTTTGAACAAGCCTTTACGTATCATCTAAAGAAAAGGATCCACACAGTTGCATCACAGAGCAGCAACATTTCTCACTTCACTGAAGGGACGTGACGCAACGCTACCTTGTTGGGCATCTTGCCCTTGAGGTCCATTGCCAGCTTCAGCATGTGATTGTTGGAAGATCCAGGGAGCAGGATTTTGCCGGTGTACAGCTCGTATAAAGTGCAGCCAACGGACCACATGTCGATGCCGTAGTCGTAAGGCTTCCCTATGACTGAGGAGGAAAGCCGCTAAACCCGAGGTCACACAGAAATGTACTAGTGGCTCTATTAAAGATGAGTAAAAGGTAAAAAAAATCCCTCTTTCATTGCAGCAGCATGAAGTCACATTGATTATTTTAGAAAACTCAAATCTTTAATCTTTTTTATTTATTGTAAAATCATAAAAACAGTGCAACTTACTAATTTCTGGAGCTCTGTAAAACCGGCTGACCAGATATGGTGTGATGTCATTGTCAGCAACATGTGATGCAGAGCCAAAGTCACAGAGCTTCAGGATGGTTTTGGACTCGTTCACCTTTCATTTAAGAGACAATACAATGACATTGGATATGTATGGATGCTATTTTGAATATGACAGAGGGTGTGTGAATGTTGATGGTACCAGGATGTTGTCTGGCTTGATGTCAGCATGGAGGATGTTGCATCGTTTGAGCAGCTTGAGGGCCAAGAAGAGCTGCTGGCTGTACGATCGAACAGCTTTGATGTGGAGCCCGACGTCTTTGCCGTATTTCTTCAGCACCTCTCGCAAATTCATGCTACACAAGACACAAGTCATGAACAACTGAGGTGAGATGAATGCTGTAATGCAAGAGGAAAAGAGGAAAAGCTGGCGCTCGGTACCTCAGAGGCTCGAAAACAAGACAAAGATGCTGCTTATGGTAGAAGTGGCGGAAGAGGCGAAGGCAGTGGAACTTGTCGTCGGGATCAGCGTCGTTCAGCTTCCTGAGGAACTCCAACTCTTTCAAACCGGTTTTCTGCCTGTTTATCAAAAACATGTGTTACAGATGCATAACAAAATTCAAAGAACATTTTTATACTTCATACTTTTTAATTCTCAAATCTCCAAATTTCTTGGGACAATTTCATCAAATTTTTCAAAAACATGGCTATTTATCTGTGATGAAAATGTGGCAGTTTTTCATCACAGATAAACAACTAATTGATCAAACTTTGACTAATTGTCAAATAAAATTCCAATAAAATACTCTAAAGTCTGTGGTTGTAATGTGACATCAATGTATACATATGTTCATCTTAAGATCTTAGATGGTACACAAATTAACATTTTGTTGAAGCTGTTCATTTTTAGTTAAAAGAAAATAAAGTTTAGGATTATATATGCTTTTTTACCCAAATACCTAAATTTTCGTTTACACTTTTCAAACACTACAACCAAAAAATGTCAACATACAAATAACTTTAAAGCTCTTGAGTTCCTAAAGCTGCAGTTGACTTATGTGACTCACATGAGCTCGTTGTTTCGGATGATCTTGACCGCCACCTCCTGGCCAGCTCTGGCAGTGTCCCTAGCTCTGATCACGTTGCTAAACACACCCTGGCCTGTGTAGCCGTAAACATCATAGCGCTTGTCTAATGTCTCACCAATGTTTACCCCTAAAAATAGAGACAAAAAACATAATTATTCATGTGAACAAGGCTGCTTTACTTCCTAAAATACAGAATAACATGCAGAGAATCTGACAAAACATGACAGTGATGGACTCTACGTTGCAGGATCAAAGATGTTTTTTTCAGCATTTGGAAGCACTTACTGTAGTAACCCTCAGCATCGGTCCAGTTGTCCCTGAGGTTGGGGTTCTCCTTGAAGTCCTTTCCGACACCTGCTGCTCTCATTCTGGCGCTCTGCAGAGACAAGAAAAGCCAATCATCATCTGTGCCCCTCACTTTACTTTTCTTCCGTTAACCATAGAGAATCTTCGCTGAGCCGCAAAGCGCGTAAAACCCGAGTACTTACGTCGAAGTGAGCAGCAAACATGTCATCTGACTCTGTAAACATGTCGGGGGCTGAAGGCTTCTTTGGGTTGGCTGCTGAAACAAAACAAAAAAAGCAACCAGAAGGAGAGGCGGTGAGCTGCTCGGCTCAACACGTCGTTTAATAAAACAGTAAATCTGTGTTTGATTAACATACTCTGCAGAGCTCAAAACATGCTGCAGGAAGCAGACACAACCAGGCTTTGGAAAACAAGCCAGCAACTGAATGAACACATGACAGAAAAAGATATTCAATTAAAATCCCTGCCTCACAATGCTGCACTTTTCAAACAGATCAAGCCAGCTGTTTACTAAAGGCTTTTATGCGTCGACTTTTAATGCAGTCTGTTATACATTAAATTGCACTGCTATGATTTTTGTCTACTCATTTCTGTTTCCATATCTAACTTTTGTAACAGTGTTATTCTGCCTCTAATAAGAAATAAAGCTTCTATAACCTCACATTTGATGTCCAAAATCATGATGTTTGGTTGGAATTTTAGCAATTTCTCACTCATTTTTATGGTAAATTATGTCAGAAATCATTACATTAATATAGTTATATTTAAAATAGTTTCATATAACCAAAGAAACATGACTTCTAGTTGTCTGAGTTGGTTCCTGCTTTTCTGTCAACATGGAGAGATTATGATGTAGAACATTTTTCATTATTTTTCTTTTGGTAACTAGCAGTAATTTTTTCTAACTTACCTATTAAAGTCAATTTAATAATATTGCATTGCATTCATTAAAAATACCCTATTTTTTTATCTCCCAACTTAAAAGTGGAAGGATTCCTGGTGGAAGCAGGAAATTCCCTTTTTGCTTCTCTAAAATCAGCCTGATCTATTGCAGGTAATGTAGTATGAAGTTTTTATGTTTTATTATTATCCAAAATCTACTGAAAATGTGCTTTTGAAAATGTTTAAAATTTGACTTAAACAGCAGCATAAACTTTTAAAAAAGTAGATTTTCAAACCTAATTACCGCTACACTTGCATAAATATGTTTCGGAGCCTTTAAAAGTTTATTTTAATGATTGTTTGTCCAATGAATACATTCCCTGTGACCTTTAGCAACAAGTTTTACTTCACAGAGAATAATGAGGTCAAAGTTAGACATGCAGGTTCAAATTGTATCATAAATATTTGGTCAAAAGTCCCTTATCAGCATTAACCCGTCTGGATATTTGACCACCAGTTTAAACAGGCTGGTTTCTTTAGAATGTGAAAAAAAGGATGAATGTTTATATTTCAGCCTGTATGAATAATTGTGACCCTGTGACCTCATTTAACTTTAACAAATCATAGAAGTTATCTTCTGTGTATTCATTCCACTCTGAAACAAAGGCCAAAATAACATGACATTTGTGTCCAATAGTTCAATTTTTCATTGGAGCTTCGGACTTGGCTGATTGGTTCATTCGGTCATCTCCACTGGGGCTTTACCGTCTTTCTCCTGGGCGATGAGGTTGTGCTTGGCTTTGATGCTGGCCTCGAACGTGTTGAGGTTCTCCCGTTCGTACTCCTTGACGTCGGCGGCGACGCGCTCCAAGATGTCGTCGGGTGAAGGCGATCGGCTACGTGTGCTGCTCTGAGGGCTGCTGGGCTCCGACACCATGTTGGTCTCCTCGTTCGCTGTCTTGTATTTCTGTGTGGAGGCAAGAGGAGGGAAGAATCCAAGAACCGTCAGCTGCCTCTCTATTGAACTATCAGCAGATGTGTGTGGAGAACAGAATGGACATGAACAGACCTGGACGATGGCCATGCGCTGCTGACGGCGCTGCTCAATAAGAGCTTCTTCATCTACCTCCTCACCTTCAAAGTCTTCCAACCTGCAAACACCAAATAAAACCAGTAAGTAATCAATTACGTAACCACCTACCAGTTTCTTTACACAAAGACTTTCCAAAAAGAACAGATTTATTCAGACCAGTAGTGCATGTACATATCATGTCTTTTAGACTGTCTAACAAAAAATACAGCGCAAAAAAAGAAATGTCTTTTCTCACATTTCACCATCTGAGGATTCCTGGTCAAGTTTCATTCCCTCTGAAAGGCTTCCTTTGAACTTGTCTTCATCTCTGCTGCGCCGTCTTCTTCTCCCCCGATCCCGGGACATTGAGCGCCGATACTGGCGGAGTCTTCCATAACGGTCTCTCTCACCAGACCTGCAATTCATGCATGGATAGATTTAGTAATCAGTAATTATACCCAACTATTAAGTAAGCTGCTTTCGAAAAGCACAAAAACATTTTCTATCACAAAGGATGAATTCACAGTCAAACCAGGAGCAGAAATTACCTGCGCCTGAGTGGAGACCTGCTTCGCCTGCGAGGCGAGGAGCGAGAGCGTCGTGGTGGCGACGGAGACCTCCTCCTCAGAGGAGAGCGACTCACTCTACGACGAGACACCGACCTGGGACTCTTCTCCCGCGTTCTGTCTCCGAGTGGTCCGGCATCGGCCCGAGATCGCTTTCTGCAGAAGGAATCCACCATCATCATACGACATTCCATGTATAACTGACTTTAGCTAAGGCTACTCGTCTAAAAATATTGATTTTGAAATGAAGGGGCCTTTCCATTTTAGCTCCAGGAAAGAAAATTTAAAAATGAAAACCAGGACACGGGACAGAATTTGATTTGAATATTTAGAAGGTTGGGGTACTGTTTTCGCAGCATTATAATTTGTGATCCATCAGTAACGAAGAGCTTAAACCCTCTGCAGTTCTTCTCTAAAGAAAGTGTCTGTCTTCAGATCTTTGAACTATTAAATCTTCAAGAACCTCTATGTTTAGCCTAACTGGTGCTTTCAACACACTTTTCAGAGCAGATCATTCTATTGACTTCTAAATAATTAAAATATTTCCTTTCAATCAACACGTCAGAAAAATCTCACTCAAAGCTTCTTGGTCATTAGCTGGCAGATTGGATGCTCTTTAATTTAGTTTATTAAATAATAAAATCTGATAAAACCTCCCAGTTAGTTCACCCTGGTCATCTTTTAAAATGCTTCAACATTAAAATCTGAACCGTTTTAATCCACATGTCTTTGAAAGAAAAATTATGTCTCCTTGTATAGTTATAATCCATTCTTACAGTTTTTTGCTGTTGGAAGGCTTAGCTGGATGTTTACATGAGACCAATAAAAAAGGATTTTATGGGCAACACAGTTCTGGGAAACACTGCTCCCAATCCCAGTTTCTTCTGCATCTTTTTCCACATCAGTTTTTCTTTCCATTCATCTTCCCATTAATTAAGATACAGCCAGTTCTTTCAGAAATGACTTTTTGAGGCACACTCTCCCATAAAGAATGTTAATGGCGGTCTGCTGGACAAATATCAAGTTAGCAGCAGAACCTATCTTTGAAAATCATGCTTTATTAGTCTTGTGTAAAATTAAGCTTTTCTGAATATGTAATCATCAAAATAAACAGAAATAAGCTTCTGAAATATATTTCTCTGTGTTTTGATTGGAAGTAATAACATGTCACTTTTTATGATATTTTATAGGCGCTTGCAGTTGCTAACCAACCTTAGAGGGGAGTCCTGTCTGTCTGCTTCCCTCCTCCTGGCGTCCAGTGAGCGACTGCGCGCTCTCCTGGGCGGAGACCTTCTAGGTGGAGAATGTTTTGAAGTCCGGTCTGAGGCGCTGGCCGAGGTGTGATGGGTGTCTCTGTGGCGGGGGGAGGCGCTGCGTTTCCTTGCTGGGCTGTGGGCTCCTCGTCTGTGAGGGGAGCGGTTCTCTTTCCCCAGCGAAGCGTCCTTGGACGGCGATTTCGCCGGCCGTTTGTCGCGGTCGGCGTCCGAGCGACTCGGCCGTTCACGGACTGGCGATTTGGAACGTCTGCTCGTTCTGTCCTGGTTTGGTCTTTCTTCTCGCTGAGGAGGCGAACGCTTGTCGGTGCGACTCACCTTCTGCTCGTTCCTGAAGCTGGGAGGGGAATTGGACTTCCTTTTTTCCTTGAAGCGATCTGTGCTGGCTGACTGTTTTCTGTCCTTTGACCTGCTTCTTGCTCGGCTTCGGTCTTTACCTGCAGCTTCCTTGCTGCTTTTGGTCCCCTTGTCCGGCTTTGCCTCCTTAGCCGCTTTATCTGCAGACTTGCTCCGGCTGCGACGCTTGGAGACGGATTTACTGCCATCTGTTGAGTCCCTTCTAGATTTCCCACTTTTTTCCCCTCTGGGAGATATGAGTTTACCTGAGCTGCCCCTTGGACGCTGTTCTCCGTTTCTGAACCTCGCCTCTCCGTCCTCCTCGGATCCGGAGTTATACCCCTGCAGGATCAAGCCCATGCCAGACTGAACCTTCCCCTCCATCAACTGGCTGTCCAGTTCAGCTTTGATCAGGGCCCTCTGCTTCTCCAGGTCCTCCAACACGGCCCGGTCGTCCAGACTCGGGTTTCCGGAGGACGGAGAAGATTCCACCTTCCTGTTGCCGGCCGAGCTGAAGGGGGCGTCTTCGGCGGGGGAGGAGGTCTCTTTGCGTTTATGTTTCCGATGTTTGTGACGATGCTTGCGCTTCTTGTCCTTGTCTTCCTCTGCTGCGTGTTTGTGCTTTTTGTGCTTGCTGCGATGTTTGTGTTTTTTCCTCTTGTGTTTCCCACTACTGCTGCTGTGATGCTTGGACCCTTCCTCAGTCTTCTCACCATTAGTTCCAGCTTGCTCCTGGGATGGGACAATAAAAGGAATAAAATGTATCAGTACGATCATGGAAGGAAGACTTGTTTTACTTTCAAGCTAAATAATCTGTCCAACATCAATATCTGTCAACTTTTCAAGTTTATATACATTTTATATGGATTTAAAGTGAGGAAACAACAAATCAGTATTGTAAGTAAAAAGTATTGTTTTAATTGTCCATTTTGCTCACATTTTGGCTAAATCCATTCAAGTTAATTTTCTTGAAATCCCAGAAAAATATTTATGGCTAAAGGCATACCGACACTAGATTAAAATGATTAAAATTTTAAACATTTAGTTAAGTTAAATATAAACCAGTATTTGTTGTCAACTGTTAGTTTTTACCTCTTCCCCTTCTTCTTCTGACAAGTCTCCACTGTCTTCATTTCCACTCCTCTCATTTGTCTCCAGGTCTTGCTTTCTGTTTATTCAAGACAAAAATATTAACGCTGAGAAAAAAAGTTCAAGATTGCAAAACGAAAAACTTCAAAGTAGTGCAAAACAAACTGGCAAAAAAAAAAAATTCACACAGGTTTTATGGTGAAACAATGAGGTTTCAACATGAAACCTTTACACATGTTAGTGAACTGTAAATGATTTTATCTCTTTGAACCATTTTGATTTGAAAAATACAAATAACACAACTAATAGGAGAACCTCCAAATGGCTTGCATTGAACTTCAAAGAAATAAAAACCTAATAAAGCTAATACTTCGTAAACCACTAAAGATCACATTTATCTCATGCTGCTAAATATATTGTGTTGGAAACATATTACAGATATCGCTATTTCTGAAATTCTATCGCAATTCAAGAATTTTCTGAAATTGTGTAGACTTATCTCCTGTGTAACAAGACAGATGTTTTTTAGCTTCAAGTACACACGCAGAATGTACAATATCAGGTAAGCATCCGCTGTATTTCTGTTTAAGGCAGTCTCCAACATGTCTGAATCTAACTGCACGTCGTGGCAGGACGAAAGTTAACATATTTCTGTCTAGATCACTAAATTGGGTCTGATGTGAGACAGTCGGATGCTGTGGTGGATGAAATATGAACTCCAGAAGAAACGAAAAATAAGAGGACCTTGATCTTGACCTATTTCTTTATGATTTTGGTATTGTGATACAACCTGTAACTTTTTGGTGAACTTTTTAACTTAAAATCCAAAGTGTACCAGATTTGGTGGGGGAAAAAATTAAATAAAAAATAAGCCTTATATTTGGCAGACGTTTTTATATAGACAAGTTCTGTTTATGTTAAACGTTTGCAGCCATTCTTTATTAATGTAATTCAAAGGAAACGCTCATTTTTTTCAAATACTATAAAATACGTTGCAAAGATACAGTGTGCAATTAACCTGTTTCTTGCTCAAAGCACACAAAGATTACAACCGAAGCCATTATAAGCTGAACCACTGCTAGCCCAAGAATAAGCGTTGGATTACGTAATGCTCTCGATTTAACCTGAAACTAAAGCGACTACTAGAATATAAACAATAGGATCAATTACAACCAACGGGTGTAGCGCCAGCACTAATGGACTGTCATGCCAACTTGACTTGTTAGCCGTTCCTCCGACTCAGACCGCCAAGGCTGTTTTATTAGCTCAGGTATGCTAACGTCTTTAGCAAACTTGTAACTAGCACGCTACACGAACCAAGCCAACATACAATAATGGAAGTGCTCAAAAAATAAAATGAAAAACAATTGCAATATATGAACACACGTTCAATCGAGGGAAGCACTGATAAATATAATTAACGTACACTTTCAGCTCGGGAGTTTAGGGAAACTTAGGTCTAGCTAAGCTAAAGAACATTGGCCAGTTAGCTGAAGCCATTAGCATGTTCCGGTAACAACGTGAACCTGCGGCGCTGTTCTCTTTCTGATTACAAACGGTTCTCTTTTAATTTGAGACTCTAAATCTGCTCGCGTCCTGTAGCTGTCGATATGAACTGGTTTTTATAGAAAAACTTACACGTGTTCGTTGCCATTATTCATTCTTCTGGACATGATGTCCATCTCAACGTCAGCCATTTTGCTCAGCTAAGCAAGTTCTTCTTCGACTGTAAGAAGTTCAATGTTTCCATGACGCTGGTCTGCCCCCTGACGTGTCGGCGATGAATTGCAGGGACGAATTGAGCTCAACACCTATCTTGTCCAGTAGGAGGGGTCCTTCTCTAAATTTACAGGCGGCGAGTCACTCAACAGGGGACCTAGTCCAGGGGTCTGCAACTTGTGCAGCCGCAAGTGTCTCTTTGCACCTTCCATAACGGGTCTTATTAACTTTAGCCAAAATGATAAAGAATCAATTAATGTTTTCATATTTAGATATAATAAGAAAAAATTAATTGAATTTCCACAATAGAAGGAAAACAAATACATCAAAAATGCTTAGAATATTTGGTGAGATTTTCAATATTTTTTGCATTTAACTTTAATCCACATATCTCTAAAAAGAGGACTGTGATCTCATTCTGTTCATGTTGGTTGTAAGGCAATAATCACCAATTTTCAGGAGCAGTCAGGATGTTCAGGGGAAACATTTGGAGAGTCAACCGAAGTTGTTGGGTTTAGCAGCACCACAGGATCTCAGTTACTGGATCATGTGGTCAGCATGGTTTATTCCTCCTTGTGCACTATTGCTGTGCACAGCAAAAGAGGTTACATAAGTAAGACTTTGCCAATTCTACAATGATCTAAAAACATGTGGACAAATCAGCACAGAAATGCTTCACAAGATCCAAATCTAACCTTTCCAGTCCTCAGATCTAACTCCTCTAGAAATACATAAGATGAGAGACATTAAGACAAGATGCAGGTCTCAAACAGGAAAAACAAATAGTGGAGGCAAAATGAATTGAGACTTACAAATTGAAAATATAAATTATGTCAATTTTTAAAAAAGCCAAAAATAGTTTAGAAAACAAATTTAAGATATACTCGACCAATTATGGTATGCATTCCAAGAAACTCAAAAATATTTTAGGTGATTGTGGATCAGTTGTGAACCATATGATGGCAGAAAACTAGTAAATATTACTGTACTGCCTCATAAAACTGAGGAAATTATCTCTGTAAAGCTACAAACATCTCTCCTGTAGCCCCAGTGAAAACTCAGTGCTTTTAAGGATGCAGAGCATGATTATCCACTCTTGACAGTTTTATTTGTAGCTGTAAATTGTGTTATTGTGAGGCACCTGCAGCTGCTTTTGCAGAGTGGTGAGAAAGTAATGGGAGTTCAGAGCGTTACAGACGATCACTCCACAGATGGAATATTCCTGCAAGATATCAGATCTGTACATAATAACATCATCTTGTGTTTGGATGACTTCTTGTTTTGGGTTAAGAGAGCATGGGAGAAGGCGCAGCTGATTTCTTGTTGAGACAGCTTGCCACTTTGTTGGGTGTTTGACTGCTCTAAATACGTAGCTTTGTCTTTCTGTGAGCTTTTGTAAACTTTCATAGCTTTTGTCCCTGTGGGGGTTTTGTATCTCTACTAGAGATTTGTAGTGTGTTTTTTGTTTAACCTTGTTTAACCTGGACAAAAGGTGCAGTTTTGCTTTGTTAAGATCTTTGGTTTACAACTCTGATTGTTTTGTGGATTTTGTTTTATTTAGTATTTTTGGTTGTAAGCTCCTACCTTTTGATTATTGTTGATTTTTACCTTTTTATTTTGTTAAAGCCAAACAATAAACCCCAAATTGTTAACTCTTTAACATCTAGGTTTCTTTAATGTTACTTCTCCTTCCCCCTGGCTGAGCTGGGTCGTAACAAAGACAAAAACAAATTGTGCTCTTCATTTTATTTTGAAACTATGTGGGAATCTGAATCCGACTGCAGGCATTCTGAAACTATAACTCACAGGTTTAGCCTACTGATACAGCATGTGTCCCAGATTTATATGTTAAAATGGCAAACTGGAGGTCTCACTGCAGATTAAAGATCCAGACTCGGCCATTAGACATCCCGTCAGCTGAAACCTCTGTTCCCGTGTGCCCAGTAAATCCTGACCGTGAACTGTATGAGACGAATGCTGTGTGCTGATTCAGAAGACCGATCTCTGCATCACATACTTTATGATTACATATTTGTGGAGGCTGCACAAAGCTAAGTCCTCTTTCTTTGAAAAATTGTTTCTTCTAGGTTTTAAACCCGCTACTGATGTACTGTGATATCAGTGATACCACAGTACCAGTGAGAATGATGATATACTTTTGTATTTTTGATATATCGCAGTAAATCAATAATGTAAATACACTGCTTAGATATTTATGATCCTTCCACCCTGATTGAGCCTTGGCGGACATAGAAAACTTATGTGTATGTTGTGATCCAATCCTGTTTTACTGTTATGAACCAGTCCTCATCTCAGAATTAGTGTGATTTATGGGTTAAATCTTTATCACATTAAAAAAAAAAAGAAAACAGGAGATTTTTCCAAACTTTTCAGGATTAAGATTTATTGCTGATGGATTTACAACCCTTTCAAGCCTTGGGCAGATTCAATCTGTTGTCCTTGTCCCAGTAGTTCTTTGACAGTCGGCCAGCTTGCAGACATTGTCAATGTTAACATGCCAACATTCAGTAGTAACAGTTTTCCATGTCTTCAGTCTTTCAGGAAGCCATTTCCACATGCAACCTGCAGATGTCAAGTCTCTGCTTGAGTTTTCTCAACAATTACTTTTTTGATGTGATAATATCAGGATTTGTATGGGGGAAGTTTACTGCCATAAGTTGAGAGCACGCACTTTTGGTTTGAAAGCAGAATTTCATCTCTTCCAGTGTCCTTGTAAATTTTAGAAAATTCTTCTTCTGTAAAATTCCTTAATCTACTCAACGTCTCTGCATCTTCTTTGTTTGGGTGCATTATCACCACTTAAAATTATGACAGACAAGAGGTTTCTTGGTCTTTTTGAAGCCAGATATGAAACAAGAAATGATTACTGTGGCATTCAGCAAACAGTATCAGGAGTCTCCAGCTCTTAGCCTTGTGAAAATCCTCAGATGTTTTTCTATAACTGTTTTTCAAACCAAATCTGAATTTTCTAAACGGAAGCATCAACATTCTGTCTGTCATACAATATATAGAAAAACAACTTCAACCACAAAAATATGTATTCTTTAAGGATTTTTCTAGTGTTAGTTTTAATATTTTTAGTCCTAAAACTCAAAAACTTTCCTTTCAACCTCAATCTAAGACCACAAGGAAAGATTCATTGATGTAAGAAGGCCATAAACCAGATTTATTACTTGTGCTGGAGCTCGTTTTTCCATAAGGAGGGCATAAACGATCAGACATTCACTCTGTCTTAAGTCATTGGGCCTCCACTCGTCAAGCATCACTGCAGACACAATAGGGACCGGGCCATAAAACACTGGGCCCAACAGATGCTCACCAAATACAACCACAGTCCATTATGGAGCCTGTTAAAGACACTCAGGCAGTTTGGTAAGCCGCTGTCACCCCAGCCCCTGCACTCCTCAGTGGGTTTTGTCTTTGAGTGTGGGCAACTTTAGAGTTACAGCTTCCCCTAAGCAAAGCTGTGCCCATTCATCGTAAAGCATGCATCCATACAACGCAGATGTTCTTTGTTCTCTGACAGATGTGTCCATCTTTGTTTTTGTTTCTTTTCTGACTTTTACTTATTGACTCTCCAATGTTTGGTTTTCTGAGCGCATGGGTGCTGACATAAGAGTGAACAATTGAGTCTTAAAGTACGCTCAAAGCATATGGTCTTGTCAGGGTGGTAAATTTACATTTGCTTAGGAATGAGCAAGCAGTTTTTTTGTCTTTCTGGTGTCATCAATTACAATCTTATGCTGGAAATACACAGGTTTTACAAAGAGAAGTCTGCCTCCCTAGGATCTGGCCAAAGACTGGATGAATGTGTTTATCTTTGTGCTGGAGTCAATAACAAGTGAGGCAGTATCAAGGTAAAAAAAGACTCAAGAAGCCTTTGTTTACATGTCAGTGATATTAACACAAATGTTGGTGATATAACTGAGCCTCAGCTCCTTCATACTTCAAAAATACCCTGTGAATGAAACTCGGTTGTTCAAGTCTGTTTTCAAATCCTCATGACTAAGTTCTAATTTCACAGAGAATAGTTGAATAGTTTATTTCCCTTCAGGTATATTTTCAGGATCCAATTCACAGACTTTCTAAAATGTCTTGCAGATGCTTTAATACCCCATGAACTACCACTACCACAAATTTCAATGCATTTTATTAGCATTTTGGATAAACACAAAGTAATAGACAATAAAGGAATATTCTAAAAAAAAAGTCAATTTTTTTTAATAGATAAAAAATATGTTTGGTGCAGGTATTAGTTCAAACCCATTTGAACTAATACCCCTAAATTCAAGTGTATGCAAAAATGTCCTTTAAATACGACCTTATTAGCAAATAACCTCACCTGCGTGTAATTTATTTTCAGCATAAATTCAGATGTTTTGTTAAGGACTGAATGACAGCACAGTTGTTGGCAGCAAAAAGGCCATGGCTTTGATTCCTAGCCTTATGTCATTCTGCTGAAATTTACTTGTTCTCCCGGTGCAAGCGTAGGTTACTTTCAGGTTCAATCCGTGGATAAGACACTAAGGCAAGAGGTAGGATTCCAGATTTACATTTAGAGAATGGCTGCAAACGAAGGGAAAAACTTTTACCAACAAACTCCGACTTCATATAAAGTGACTCTGGTCTAAATCAACAAAATAAATAAATAAAAAAACTTCCATCCTCTTTTGGTTTAACAATTACACTTGTAATATGAGATGCACATTTATGCAAAGGGGGGTTTTGAGGAGAAGTGGGCAACCAGAATTTTACCACGTAATCTCTTTCCAAGAAACTATCTTGAAAGAAGGTAAAATGTGCTGACTGTTTCAATGTGGCCAAACCACAGACTAAAACCCAGCTCCAAACACACATATCTTTTTTCTTACATGAGGGGAAAAGAGGTTTTCTGATATTACAAAGGCAGTTTACTCGTGAGACATAATCATACAGATCAGCATATGTGTCTGAGTTGTGAAAGAGTCGCCAAGGTAATTTATACCTTTTGAACGTCTTCATGTTGGAGCCACAAAACTTCAGATTCTTTTGTGTTAGACCAAGCTAAAGTAATGCACAATTATGAAATTGGTTCTTAGTGTCAGGTTGGATGAAGATGTGCCACAGATCCTCCATTGAACTTTGACTGGGCCATTATAAAACATAGCCATTAAATCATTCCTTTCATTTGGCTGTACATTTATAATTGGTGGTCCTCCACCTTTTCTTCTTTTTGTGATTTTATTTACACTTATGGCTTTCTTCTTCCTGCTTGTTGTTCAAATTTTCATTTGTAAAGTACTAGGCTAGTCATTCTCCCACCAGAGTTGTGGATCTGTGCAGCTCCTCCAGACTACTGGTTTTTACTGCTGAACATGGTGTTGCTTGAGATATGTGCATATGAATCGGCCAGTTATCAAGTTCAGGAGCAATTTAAATAGACACAGTTTTAACACAGCTTTGGAAATTTTCCAACTAATATAAAGATCAAAGTTAGCATCTGGCACATTTCATGTTATTGAGAAGTCAAAATTTTGCATTTTAGTTTGTCTGTCAGTAAAAAAAGATGGTGCTAAAACAAAACAAATAATTTTTATGCTTCTCATTGCTTGACTCAAAATCTGTTTTACATTTTGTAGGAAGCCAATGTTGCTGAGCATAGAGAGCAATCTCGGTCAATGAAATAGAACTTGAACACAAATCTGCACAAACTATCAGTTAATGACGAGGTTCTCATGCCAGATGACAGGACAGCATTGATCTATATTTTTAAGATGCTTGTGTAAAAGTTTACATATAAACTTAATCTCACACGTCAACCAACACATAATAATTTAGTGTGCAGTGTAGCTCTCTGGTACCTTGTTATTAGAGAGGATCACTGTGATTTTTCACACCACTGTATAATTTCAGCTTTTGTAAACACCATTGATGGTTGTGCACATGCCTAATAAAGCTTGTAATGTACTATCGTTAAATTCTTACTAACATTCGCTAAGAAAACAAATAAGGTCTCCAATACTTTACAACATTCAAAGCTTACATTAAAATATTTTGAAAAATCCCTAATTCAAACAAATTATATATAGGTTTAATTATTCATAATTAAACAACTATCCTGTCTTAGAATCCAACTCAAAAGTCAAAAGTTTAACTTTTGATAAATAATATATGACTACCTTTGGGCTAAGACACAATATGTCACAGATGTGTTGATCTTTGTATAAAATTAGCTACTTATCTAATTTTGCTTATTAATACAGCAAGAGCAAAAATAAAAGATTTCAAAAAAATACATTTACAACAAACAAGACTGGAATTGAATCCAAGATCTAGCCATAAATAACAAGTTAGCTCAGTTTATTTATATACATATGTCTAAATGTGAGGAAATGAGCAAACTTCAATTTCAAAATTAACCTTACAAACTCTTTTTAGAGCTGGGAGTTTTGGTGACAAACACTCCAGGTGTGTCTGGCATGACAAAAAGTATGAATATGTAGAAAAAGCACATTATGCCCAGTGTAAACACAGTGGAGGAATGCTGTGATCTTGCATCTCGTTCAAAAATACTGCGACCCTTTTTAGTGTACATCATTCAGACAGTTTAGAAACAGGCCAAAATGCAGATGGACGTATAATTAGAAATCGCTTACATCCCCTGTTATAATTTAAAATAACAAGAACATCACAGTGCAGCAGAGATAGTGTGAATATTTTTATGTTGTTAATGTCAACACATTCCTTCTGTGAAAACATGTCATTACCAATCTGAAGTAACAAGAGACCAAGGAACATTTGAATGTGATATTGTCAAACTTTACAGAGGATGTTTTGATTTATCAGCTGTTAGCTTTAACGTCACAAGGATGCATGTTAAGTGCTCACCATGTGCTTTGCCTTGTCAGAGCTTCTTTTTCCCCATTTAAGCATCACCGTTTTACAGTTTTCCATCACATAATGCTACTACTAAGTGCATGCAGGTGCATATACTGTATGTGCTGTGGGGTGTTGAGATGAACTGCTTTTACCAGAACAGTTTCCCTCTCCACAGTCATTAATTACAGCTGAATCGTCATTTCTTGCCTCCACCATAGCTTCCAGTAAAGATATTTTATTAGTCCCTGGCTCTCCTCTCTGTGAAATATAAGTGCTTTGCTCCATGGAGCTATACAGAGACACCCTAATTCTCTTTAGGTTATTCTGTCAAAACATGAATACTAGGTAGCTGATTGTTAGGTAAGGTAAGGTCATTTTATTTATACGGCACATTTTCAGTCTTTATATTTGTATTCAGCCCATTTCTGTTGCATAGGGGGAAGCAATACAGAAAAACAGAATGTCAAAATTCGAAATAATAATTTATTAAAAGTCCAGTCAGCTGCTGTTTTATTGGATTGTTGTTGTTGTTAGCATTTAGGAAAATTAACTATCTGGTGCCATCATACTGTGTTTCAAGGGTCTTTTATATTATTATTCAACAACAAGAGTACTGTGGTTAAGCTACCAGTTCAGATCCAAATTAGAAATCTGCTCCAAAATTAGGGAAAGTTTCTCAATCCTTGTTAGACTTGTGCAAAAAAAAGAAACTCTTGGCTTTTTTTTTTTACTAAGATAGTGTAATTTAAAGACTGTAATGTTTTTGTATTCATATTATTTCTTGTATGTTTATTGATATTTATGAGTTTTTTATGAATGTACATTTATTGCCATTGTTCTTCAACACTTTGTTTATTTTGGAGTACAACATGAAAAACACAGAGTTCTTTTTAAGACTTTAAGGAGTCAGTGAAATGAAATGGGAACACATGGAGATACCTTAATCAAAAGGAATATCCCAGAGTGTCATATTCAGACAGGATCAGCACAACTAAAACACATAAGCTGTTTGAATCAAACCAAAAGTTGATTTTGGGCCCCACAAACCCTCAGCAGCCTCTTCTGGGAGCTCTCTCCACTGGCTGTCTGGAAAGAACGCATAATTTAAAGCTGGTTTTGTTTATAGTTGGAGCAGAGGCAATAAATGAACAGTCGCTAATAAGTAGTTAGCAGAACTTATCATGGTTAAGAGGAGAGAAAGGTATACTACTATCCTTTTAATGCAAAAGGAGATGGACAGTGCAGTCTTTGCATTCCTTGCATAATTATACCCTGTTGTCAAGGAGGGAGGAAGGAAAGAGGGAGGGAGTGAGGAAAACGGGCAGCGGATCCAGAAAGCTCAAACTCTCTGAACTCTGGAAACTATAAACAATTGGGTGAAACAAACAATACACTTAAAGCAATATATCTTATCTTTCTTTTAATCTTTTTTGTCTTTTTTTGTTTTGTTTTACATTTCAAAGTTCTGGAAATCGGAAGTCACACACAAAATCCCAAATCATAGTCAAGGGATACAAAGTGATGATTTTGTTTTTTAGATTTCATAATTATGACTTTTATTATCGAAATCATGACTACAGAACACATTGTCTTGGCTTTAAATTTAGTAATTATGTCTTCTGAAGTAAAAATTATGACTTTTTATCTTAAAACTCTGGCTGTAAAAAGCTGACTTGGAACCCATCGTTCCTAGTTTGTACCTCATGATCATGACTTTAAATATCAAATTTGGACTTTTTACCTCCTAATCTTGTCTTTAAATCCATAGTTACTTGTCATATTCTTTTTCTGTTCAGATTTTTTTAAATTTTATTTTATTTATTCATTTATTTATTAGCAGGCATACTTCTATACTTCTATTTACCTTAGTAGGCCAGAATTTCTATTCTTTTAAGCTCTAATTATGAAACACATGTGAGCATACTTTTCGTTTTTTAATTAAAAACAATTTTCTATCTCACAATAGTGACTCCTAGGAGTCAAAGAGTAATTTTGTATCTCATAGTTCGGAATATCACATATAAAATTGAGATTTAAAATTGAAATATTTTAACAATGAAAGTCAAAATGTAAAACTCATTGACTTCTTTAAAAGTCAATGCTATAATTTCTAAAGTGATTCTATAGGCATCCCCACTGTTTAAAGCACCTTTCACTAGTCAGCCACTCGCACTCACAATAATGCACACACATTCATATACCAACACGCAGATTGGTTGGCAAAATAAGTGCCTTGCTCAGGGGCACACCAACAAGTGGCTGGAGGAAGCTGAATAAAATGACAAAATATGACTAAAATACATAATTGTGGCTGATTCTCTTCTGAATTATTTTAAGACTCATAATTTTGCCTTCTCAAAACTACGATTTTAATGAATAACTACACTTATAAAGTTAACATCATAATTTTAAATTCACAAAAAAATCAAATGACTCACATTTTCGTTTTTTTTTTCAAGTGACTAAAATTGGTTATTTAAATCAGCTTCGCAGAGGCGCTAAATTTGTCTCTGAAGTCAGTTGAGTGTTTTCCCCTAAGTCATGCCACGTTTGACAGTACTGACGGGTTGAGCAAACCCTCCTCTTTCTGCTCCTCCTGCTGCCGCTCCTCTCTCTCTCTCTCTGCTGCAGCTGTCCGACGCTCTCAGAGGGCAGACGGAAAACTTCCCCAAGTTGTCTTTTCCTCCTGCGGCGCAGCGTTTAGGTTTCGGAACTGGTCACCTCCACCACAGCCCCCTGCGGCAGCAGCCCCGGCATGCCGGACTTAAACGCCTGAAGGGCGGGATGGCATCGGCCGTGTTTGAAGGCACGTCTCTGGTCAACATGTTTGTCCGGGACTGCTGGGTTAACGGGATCCGGAGGCTCATCATCAGCCAGCGCGGAGAGGAAGAGGAGTTCTTCGAGATCCGAACCGAGTGGTCCGACAGGAACATTTTATACTTGCATCGGAGTTATTCCGACCTGGGGCGGCTCTTTAAGAGACTGCTGAAGTCCTTTCCGGAGGACAGAAAGGACTTATCTAAATCTCCGCTGATAGAAGGTCGGTAAGATGGGAGAAACAGATTGAGACAGACAGGAAATGATGACAGACACTTTTTATTAAAGCTGGATGTTAGACTGATAGAGAAAAATGCGCTAAATGAATGCGAACTTTTACAAATGTTACCTTTTGAATGATATTATGCATGTTCATCCACCCAAGGTGTCTCTCAAAAGATAATCAGACATAATGAAAGAAGTATCAAAACATTATAATTGTATTATGATTAAAATTGTAAGTATGTATAGCCAATTTCTTATATATATAGTCAATATAGATTGACTGAGTTTGCTGGTTTTTTAATGGAAAGAAAAAAATCCACCACATGCCTGCATCTGGAGCTGATTCCATAAGTCCCATGTTTCAGTGTTTATCAAATAGCCTACAGGATGATAAGAGTGGGTTCTCTTCGTATTTTTAAGCTGGATTTTCGAAATTCTGACAGAAGTATAAGAGTCGGAAGTCTGACTGGGAAAGTCAAAGCCCACAAAACAACCCTGAGTTTTGCCTCCAATATGGCTGCCAAGCATATGAGATCTCAGGACAGTGGTGGGGTATTAGCACACATAGTGGTGAAAATTAAGTAGCCCACTGCCTTACTGCTTTTAAAATCAATGCATAATTTGGTTTGTGTGACTAGTAATAGTTATCCATAAGATGGCAGATCAAATCCTTCTATTTTCTGAGTTGCAAAGAGAGTACCCACGAATAGGATGTGACATCATTCCCATCTTGGAGAAAGATGATAAGTCATACCACACTCATTCTGTTTTAGCTTCTATTTTTGGTTAATCTCCCCAAAGTTTTCAGTGGGACCCCACCCTGCAACCCTTAGAAAACTTTCTAGCATCTCTCCTGCATTGTAGAAATCTTACATGCAGGACTTTTCCCTTTTTGAGGTATCTGCAACGTTCAAGTCTCTTTTCCAGAAATCGGCATTTAATTGAACAGTACAATTCTTTGGATATTCATGATTCTGCCTCAGACAGTGCAACAGCTGTTGTTTTGGATTTCACCTTTTTTTTCTTTTGTTTGACCCCAGAACAGCTGTGGAAATCATTTCAAAATGTATGGGTTTTTTCAGCTTCAACACACTGCTGCACAGACTTGCAAAGTCTCAAACTTGTTACCATTTTGTAGGGTCAAACATTTAATAGGATTTTAATGTGGTAGGCCACTGGAAGGAAGTGGAAGAAAAATACCAATGGGAACTCTGGAGGACTTGCGGTGATCTGCCGTGTTTGTGGGAGAATTTGACGACAACAATTAGTCATTTACTCTATTTGAATTTTCTAGAGATACACGCCACAAGAGGTCCCTCTTAAAGTTTGCTACAAGCCATACAGGGAACATAGCAAACATGTAGATGTTCTTGTTAGGTGAGACAAGAATGAAACATTTTGCTTAACAGAATAGATCAAAACAAATTCATATGTTTTGATGGGCTAATAAGTGTCCAAACTGATTATGCAATCTTGAATTTCCAGTTGGATTTGAAAATATGCTCAGAGATGCTCTCCATCCAACCTGAGTGAGTTTTAGCAGCTTTCAAAAGAATGGGTAGGAAGTTTCTGTAGAGTCAAGTGTTGCTGCTACTGCTGTAGCAAAAAGTGCTTCTATTAACTCAGGGAGCCTGAAGGCAAATGCACAGGAATCATTTTCCTTTCGCTTCACAATTATGCACTACTTTGTGTGGATCCATCACACTGGTAAAAAAACAAAAAAAAATACCCGGCTGTGAATACTTTTTCTATGCACCACATATAGACTCCTAGGGGTTATTATATAAATTCAAAAGGATGATTATATGTTCAATAGTGGATATATTTCTTAAGGCTATGAGGTTACTCTGAGCTGCTCATAGATAGCATTTACATCAGTCTGTTTGAACAAGTTAATGATCAACAAGTTCTTCTTCAGGATGTGTTTGCAGCAGCCCTGTTGCAGAACAGACAGCATGTTTCTGTTATATTTCAACATATTTAAAGCAAAATATGTTCTGCGGCTTTTGTGGCTGTACGGGATGTGTTTCTAGGTTGTGCTTATTAAAGCACATTAAAGTCATATCAGGGCACCTTATCAAAATGTATTTTTATATTTCGATCTTGTTCATCTTTTACTTTGAAGTCGTTAGATACTCATATAAGTCAAAAATAGATAAAAGCATTATCTAGGTAACACGAAAGAGAAAGAAAAATGTGCTGCTAGGTCATTGTTAGAGATAGTCATTCTGAATGCAATTACAAATCCCTCCATCTTTATGCGTCATAGTAAATGTCCATAGCCTTTGCACAGGCTGTTGGGTGATGTGTTCATTGAAAGGAAATTGTGGGATTTCTTAGTTTTGATGCATTAATCTGGGTTTTTACCTGAAAGCTCTGATTTTCTCTAAGTACAGAAGTTCATAGAAGCATTTTGTTCTCAGAATGCAAGTAAAACCATCATATCCCCTAAAAGCCTATCAACTAAATTACTATTTTGTGCTAAAATGCCACCAAGGATCAGTTCAAAGGGAACTTAGGAATAATTTGCTGTTGGAAGAAAATGAAGCAGAAGTTGTTGTACCACTTATATAATAAATGTCATCAAACCTGAAAGACATGCGATATATTGCTGTTCATAGAGGAAAAATAACTTTGCATGAGAAAAAATTCTGTATGGTAAACTAAACTTTTCTGTTCTGCTACTTCAGCTTGAATAACAACAGAGTTTAAAGCAGGGGTCTCAAACTCCAGTCCTCGAGGGCCGCAGTCCTGCAACTTTTAGATGTGCCTCTGCTGCACCACACCTGAACAGAATAATTAGGTCATTAAGGCTCTGGAAAACTGATCTCCACAAAGAGGAGGTCATTAAGTCATTTCATTCCAGTGTTTTGTACCTGTGGCACATCTAAAAACTGCAGGACTGCGGCCCTCGAGGCCTGGAGTTTGAGACCCCTGGTTTAGAGCATTGTTTTCTATAGACCAGTTTGTGACATCTCTGTGCTGGATCCTTAGCCCTCAGTATTTTCAGCCTTGGGTGGTTCTATGCTAGAGTTGCCTCAGATTTGGCAGAGTTTCCTATTTATTCAGTGTTTGAGTTTCCTCTGCACTTCCCCTTTGTCTCTGTACCCCGCCGATGCAAGTGTTTCGGAAACATCCCTTCAGTGGAGGCTGAAAAAGCTCTGCTTCCTGCCTGAAAGAGCTGACAGAGTTGTTGACAGCTCACTGGCTTCCCTCTTCCCCTGTAGTGTTTGGTGTATTTTGGGAAGAGGCGATCTGGGTCACATGACTGACTTTGCTTCTTTATTTTGTCCGTCACACCTCTTATCCAGATCACAGCTGAACAGTAAATACCAGGTTCATGTAGTCTAGGAAAGTCTGGAAGAGTTTATATAAGATTTGATTGAAGTTTTTCCAGGTTTCAATAAATTTGGATTGAGAAAACAGAGTGTTATTGATTTAATTTTCCTTTTGAATAAATAAAGCATTTTTGAATTAGAATAATTAAAGGCCTTATTTATATATTAATATAAACGTCTAAAGGTCTGATCTTTCTCCCTCCCTCATGTCCTATTCTTTCTTGTGCCCTCAACTCTTTTTCTCCTTTCCTTTTCCTTTTTTTCCTTCTGTCTTTCCAACTTAAGAAGAGAAAGGCTTTCTCTCAGCCCATCTTCTTTTGTCCTGCTTCCTACCTTCTTTCCTATTCTTCCTTGCTCTCTTTTCTGCGTTCCTCCTTTCTATTCTTCTGCCTTTCTATCGTTCCCTGTGTTCTTCATTCTCCTTTCCCCATCTCCTACCTCTTGTCCTTTCTTTCCTTCTTCCTTTCGTTATAACCTTCCATCTTTCTTTCCATTTATCCTCCCTAGAAGAAAGTAGTTTTTTCTTCCCTTAATTACTTTTTATGTCCTTCCTTTCTATTTCCTATCTGTTTCTTCCTTGTCTTTCTTTTTTCCCATCTTCTGCCTCTCGTTCTTTCTTTTCTTGTGTAATTTCTACCTTTGTCCTTTTAATGTCTCCAAACTCTCTTCTTTCCTTGTATTTTCCTTCTTTATTCTTGTGTCTTTCCTTTCTTTGGAGTTTCTTGCTTTTCCATTTTTATTATTAACTTCTTTTTCACCAGGAAAATCCCCACTGAGAATAAAAATCTCTTTTGCCAGAGAATCCTGGCCAAGACTGGCAGCAGAACATAAAATGCTCCACATTTAAAACAGCAGCTTTTCACTGTAGAAATATTGTGACCATCTTTAGTATTTTGAATTAAATGTAGAGTATTGAAAAGTTTGGAATTTTTTCATGAAGTGTGTAGAAACTCTGTCAATGGATGCTGTTGATAGTTGAGGCAGATGTTTAGCTACTTCAGTAATTCAGGGTCGCTTCAACAAGTCACCAGTATTCCAAACAAGACGGGTTTAATTACATTCTTTCACATTCAATATTTCATGTGCGTGCCTCGAGCGTTGTTTAGATTGACGGTCCTTTCCCAGTCGACTTTCAAGCTGCAGTCATGTTTTCCTGTAACTGTGAAGCACCCGGGCAACAAAGAAGGTGTGTAGAGCTTTTCAGACTGATGTCATGATGAGAAAGAGATTTAGAGAGTGACTGAGAAAGGAGGGGCACAGGCCATTTTTAGCCTGGTGTGTACATGTGACCTCAGTGTAAACATTAATTGGACTCGATTGCTCATAGTTCATGTGAAATAGGTATAATTAAAAATCCAACTCGGTCACTGCTTCCCACAAATCAAAAACTGATGAATTGTTAGGTTCATCAGTCCTAAACAATTAAAATTGTTTAGGACCGATGAACAGTAACTTACTTGCTGTTTTTGAGCATTTTAGCAAACTATTAGGTTATTCTGGTATTAACAAACTGTTCTTAAACAAGATTCTGTGGTACTGCCCTCTACAAATAGCCTTTAAAAATAAATAATGATGTTTTTGTGAGATTCCAGGCTGCTCTTATATTGTTTTATTTTTTATGAAGGTTAACCACTTTCTTTCTATTAGAATGATCTAAAAATATTCATAAGATTAAATTCTGAATTTAAAAAACAATTTCATCCTGTGAAATGATTACATGTGTTTAAAATACATTTTATGTACAAAGCAATTCATTGCATATAATAAAAACATTTTAGAGTTTCACTTAAAGAATGCAAGCATATCTAATAAATGAGAGTACGCAGCAGCAGGTTTAATAGCTGCCCTGGATGAAGATGTTTACAGAATAGTGTTGTCAGCTTGTTGACAGCGATATTAAGAAATAACACGCTGAACAAACTGCTACGTGTTGGTGGTTGAGTGATTATGTGCTAAACTGCTGACATATGCTTATCAGATCCTCACAGACGATGATTGTGGCTCTTACAACATCTTCTTTTAAGCTCTCCGTTTAAAGATGAATTTGACATTTCGGAGCTCAAATGCACTGTAAAAAAGTCACTGTTGAATTTACAGTAACTAACTGGCAGCAGGGTTGCCAGCCAGTTACTGTAATTTTTACAGTAAAGAAATTACAGTAACTTTACAGTAACCTTACTGTAATTTTTTTACAGTAGCCTTACTATAATTCTATTACAGTTTTTCTGTAATTTTGTTACAGTTTTACTGTAATTTTATTGCAGGTTTACTGTATTTTTTTATTACTATCTTACTGTAATTTCTTTTAAATAACACAGTAATTATATAACATGGTTACTGTGATTTCATCACATTTTAATCATAATAAAATTACAGAAGTCCTGTAACATAATTACAAAAAAGTTGTAATTTTACAGTAGTTCATGAAACTGCATACTTTCCTAGCTTTTAAAAGTTTAAATGTGCTGCCCTCTAGCCCGTGAAAGTTCACCTCCAGCCAGTAAGTATCCCACAATGCAACTGTACATTAAAAATTTACAGTACAGCTGTAAATTTCCGCTCGTGATCCAGCGGTCCAATCACGTCCATATACTTTCCATACGCATTTCAGATCACAGTAAAGAGCTGTATCTTCAAAACCCAGCCACCTTACTGTATTTTCTTGCTGTAGTTTTTACAGCCATTTCTTACAGTGTGTTTGATTATGTATTATAATCCTAATAATAATTTCTTTTTTTATCTTCAAACGAGGCAGTCTCTTGATTCTACCCAAAACCTATTGGCAGCTAAAAGGAAACGTCTTAAAGCTCTTCATAGTTGTCATCTTCAAGGCCAGCAAATCTAAGTGAACAGTCTTGGAGAGAGTTTCATAATGAGTTGCAACATAACATCAGGAAGACAGGAAGTCCACGCAGGAAATATACACTTAAACGGGAAATTAAAGGAAATGGTCTCAGGCATTTTAGTTGGAAAAACAAGACAGATTTGCTATGGCATTTTTTCTGAAGACAGTTTTTGAAGGATAACTGGACGACTAGAAAATCTAAGCTTGTTTGGAAAACATAATTGACTTCCGTCTTGTATTGTGCTAATTGCAAGCGTAGCAAAAGCAGTGGTGCAGATGGTGTTTCCAGGAACACTGAACATACCATCTTCACTGGGAATTTTCTTTTTATGTGGTTTAAAACTTCTCTCTGTCCTCTACCATTGTACAAACCTGGGACACACATTTTACAGTAATCAGCTGATGTGAATCACACACTGACTAAATAATGAAGCATATATCCTAATAAGAGCAATGGCTGTCCTTCAGTTTCCTCTCAGTGACTGTCCATGTTTTTCGTAACCATAGCTACAATAAAACGTGGTGGCGTTTTCTTTCAGCCAGTTCATCAGCTGTTGTTCTAAATGTGTCCACAGAACAACAGAAACTTTCCAGCATTATCGGTATCTTATTAATGAGCTATAAATATTTGGAATTGTTAATGATAATCTTTTTAACTTTATAAAGCTTGTACATTGATATTGTCAACCGGTCCAATCCAGGCAAACACATTTTTAAGACTCCCTGTTAAGAAAAACTTCTGGGCATTACGATTCTCTAAATGTTTGAGGATTTAACCATCCAGTAATTCTTCAACCCCCTGAGAATGATGCAATCACTTTAAATGGTTGAAGCTGTGGGTGCACATAGCACCAGTTCTTCTATACAACAGTGCCTGTTTTGTTTATGTTGTTTAGATGAGACAGAGCCTCATCAGTTTGACCTCAGTATTTGTTCTTCATACTTCTCACCACATCCCTTTCTGTCGACATGGCAGTAAATGACGTCTCCCTGATCGCACAGTCTGAGGGGTGGTAGCCTCATATCACCAAACAGGATGATATTTATCCACCCACTGCCTTCCAAAAATACATTCCCTCTTTTGTTCAAGACTTAAATTATCACAGTCTTTGGTATGCAGCATCTGTTATTACCGTTCTGTGTTATTATGTGCTGTTAAACAAATGCCAGTGGTTACACAGTAATTTTATAGCAACACCTTATGGAGTTTCTTGTGCTCCTGCTGCAAGAGCAGGTACCACGCAGCATTGTTAAGGAAAAGGTTACTTTAATAAAAGCTTGGACACTTCTTTTGCATCTAGATTGACCTTTTTAAAAAAATCGAACTTTTCCGAGTGCTATGTCCTGACTTTGCAGATAGCTAACGCTCCGTTTCAGTAAAAAGGTCACAGCAACAGCCTTGATTAATTGTCAAAGTACAAAAATAGTTGTGCTTGACATTTCAATTTTAGCAGTTTCTTTGTAGATTAAAGGTTTCTGTACACTGCATTACTGAGAGGTAGATGGATAAATCCATACAGGGAGCAAATCCCTCAGCAACTGACTTCTCAAAAACATTTGGATTCTGACAATTTATAATATACTAGTATACACATTTAAAGAAAAATATGCTGTACTAATCTTAGCAATATAATGTGACTACCTTAATCATGATCATACCACTTACATGCAGTAAGCTACCAAATAAACATTATTTCATATTTGTATGCAGAAGCTAAGAATGAAAGTCCATATTCTAAATATTTTTCACATAATTTTCCCAAGACAAGAAAAATGTCCAGATATCCAAATTGCTAAATATTTTTGTCATTAGTACCTCCATCTTTATATCCTTGGTTTCACTTCTACAAAGCATTAATTGGGAGACAGGGAGAGACTGTGATTTTTCGGATATATATTCATTTTTTCTGTTTTGCAGGTCTGGTAAAAATCAAAGATGCACATGACATTGAGGAGAAGTTGAATGAGGTGGAAAGACTTCTAAAGAATGCCATCAACATGCCATGCAAGGTTAGTAATTTAATTAAAACTGTCAGTATATTTGTAATGTGACAAGAAACACTATTCATAATTATGCCATAAAATGGAGGGAGCAGGGTCAGAGAGATACCACAGTCAAATAGCTGTAACAAACCCTCTTGCCCAAATTCCTTTGACTAAATAAATAACATACTGGTGTATAATTAGAGGATTAAATCATTAAAACTGCATCACATAACCACCACCAGGGTACCTGGAGTTATCGCTTTATCTTTTAAAGGTGATATTTCAACAAATAAAATCAAAAAATTAAAATGAAAACAGCAGTAAAACCTTAAGAAGATGCAACAGTAATATTCATTATTATTTAAAAGGTCTTGCTTCATCTTTTTGACAGGGTTTAAAACTCTGGGTTATATAAAATATTAGTAGAACAGAATAACAAACACAAATAAAAATAGGTAGAGAATTATGACAAGACAAATGTTGACATAAACTTTTTGTTTTAGTCAATGATGCTTGTATTTATTTAGCATGCAATGTTAAAGACATTCTCAAGGTGTTTTTGGGATCTTTCATTTCATGTCAGTACAATTGATGTTCCAGCGTCTAAAAACATTCCTCCTCCAGTTTTCCAGGTCGGAGGTGATGTTGACTTTCTTTGAACGCTCGCCGCTGGACCAGGTGCTAAGGAATGACAAAGTCCACAGAATCCAGCCGTGCTTTCAGAGTCCAATCAACATATCAGGTACATGTCCATGTGGAACATATCGATCAATGAACTGATTTCATCCCCCAGCCTTTGATAAGTTCACGTATGATGCAATGCTGCACTCTGTACCTTTCAGAAATCATGCGGTCGAACGGATTCTGTCTGGCCAACACAGAAACTATTGTATTTGATGATAGTATACCAGAGGAAAAAGAAAGACCGTCGTCCACAGACTCTGGAGAGCACACGTGAGTATTAAGCTTTCAGGTTTTCAGGTTGCTTTGTAAGATAAGCTTAGAAACACTCTATGCATGAAAAAACACATTTATCATATCATTCTTGAGCTAACTTTTAAGTAAGATTGTGTCAATTTTGCATCAAGTTTTTTTTACTACTAAATTTGGTACTTTTCCACAAATCCTACTATTTCCATATTTGCTTCTGAGTTGTTGAGTGATGAAGTCTTTTAATGCGACTATCCACTGCTTTCGTGCATTACAGGAAGTCTGTCTCTACACCTCTTCCTTCCTTCTTTGTGTAGGAGGCAAAAGTGGAACACATTCCAATTGGTACTTGCCACAAAGCAGCTTTTGAAAAATAAGAATGGGGTCAAAATGTCACAATTTACTTCTTACAGTTAAAATTATACCTATATTTTCAAATATATATCCATATACAGTACGTGTTTTAATATTTAAGAAGTTCATCAAAATAATTTGTCATACTGTCAATGAACTCTACAAGAAGAACTGTTTAAATAACTTATTAAAAGCCCACAATAAATATGACATTTCCGCTAATGATGAGTGTAAACTGTTGATCAGACCTGTTTTGGGTTTTTCCCACAGGTACGAAGACGGAACAGAATTTTTGCCAATGGAAGCAGACGTGTGCGAGGAGGAAACAGAAGCGTATGTCACCAACCTCTCCTACTACCATCTGGTCCCATTTGAAACAGACATCCTGGAATGAACACTTGTGGATGGATATTTCTCCTTCAGCTGAACTGAACTATGCAACTCTGCAGATAGCTGCTCCAGTTCAATGTTGCTGCTCCTGAATGCAACAGTTTCCTGAGTTGGTGAACTTTGGAAGAATGCCGCAACATCACCACTTCATTCCCTTTATGGGACATCACCAGTGTGCCTCATTTGGATTCCTAACTCTTTATCATATGTGTTACAGATCTGATGGTTTCAGCTAGACTAAGACATTTCCTTAAGATGCTATCATCCACTTTAACAGGACAAAAACCGATCAGCATTTGTAGTAAACTTCAGGTTGGGGGAACCACACATCAGTTGAAGTTTCAATACAGCTGTAATTTATTGGACCATTCAGTGTTAATGTAATTGACCAGCAATCAATTTTATTGACTGGGCTGTTTTATCCTTTCTGGATTGCACTTTTAAACTGCTAACCTGCTTTGCTAAGACATTCGTGATGGAATTCATTGTCTGCTCTCCAACCAACATGACTTTCAATTTTCTATCATGTTATTGTTTGCTTTCATTGTGTCTCATTTGAGGAGATCATTTGCAGTGTAAATATATTTCAATGAAGTTAACTAATTATTAAGTTGTTTAATAACCTTGAAACAATTCAGTGTTAGATTCAGATTATCACTCAGAGATTTTGTCTGACAAATAAATATGTTTTCAATAAATCATGTTACTTGTTTTTGTTATTTATGAGTAATACACAATAATAAAGAATATAGGGTCAGTTTGTACTGATGAGGAAAACTCATTCAAATAATTTCTGCAATGAACCACATTTGTAATATTATTTAGCTATCAGTTTACTATAGCTTGTTGGTTGTTTTAAATCATAAAGGACCTACTGAAATCTCATGGATGCAGAATTTTATTTTATGTTCCAAATACTTAGGCTGACACTTTAGTCAGCTAGTTTAGAGGGACACCTTGTGGCCGATATCAGTAGTGATCGTCACTCTTACTCCTTTTTAAAAAATATCTAAGAGCATGTGTGGTGAAATAACTCAGTATACAGAAGGTACAAATAGACCCACAATTAACAACAACAACAAACACTAAAAGGTCAATTAAATACAGTTTAACTAGCTATGTAACAAACTGATGAAAAAACTAACCAATGGACTTTCCAAATCATATTATCACTAGTCCAAAGGTTTTTTTTCTTAAGTTAGAAAAACTGAGTACAAAAATTAAGTGTCTGGAACCACAAAACTAGAAACAGATCAGATCAGGATAAAATCGAAAGTTATAAATAAATAAAAAATTGACATCAGATGCTCTATGCCAGGGGTGTCAAACTCAATTTCACCAAGGGCCACTTCAGCATATTGGCCACCCTCAATGGGCCACATTGACGGTATAAATCAGGAATGCCCAAGTGCAGTCCTCCAGACTGCAACTTTTAGATGCGTCCCTGCTAAAACATACCGCAGACAAAAAGTTGACTTCCCTCATTAGCAGCAACTCAGTTCTGTAGAGGCCTATGAATGAGTCAATGATCCAGGTGTGTTAGAGAAGGAACGCATCTAAAGTTGCAGAGTGATGGGTCTGGAAAACTAGACTTGGGCAACCTTAGCATAAATGCATGAAAATACAATGTTAAAAATAAATTAAACAACACCTCATATTGTTAAATAACTGATTTTATGTATTCAAGTTTTAAATATTACATTTGAGTTTGCATGGATGTAAAATTACTGCTCAGTTTAAAAATATGCTCAGTATTTTTAAACTCCTCAGCTAAACTTCGCTCTTTAGCTTGTTAGCTTGTCGATGTTTCAGTTTTATTCGCTGGGAAAATTATTCTTTGTCTGCTTTAAAGATAAGCAGACAAAGAATAAAAACAAGTTTTGATATTAACTCTCAACTTCATTCACAAAACTTTTTCGTTATTTATTACACAACGAACATGTATTTCACATAAGAACAAAACAATTAGGTGATGTTGCCTGTCCTTGAACACAAAGCTGATCCCTCTTCACCCAGTCACCAACTCACACACATCCTCATTGTGTTGTGTTCTGTAAATAAACACAAAACAAGCAAAATCAATAAGCTATATGCATATTCCAGTATACTGAGTTTTGGTTTTACATTCATTCTATTTAAATTCAGTTTGTTTGTGCTTACCAATGTTTTCTGGCCGGATGTCTGGCACCGTTTTCCCCTGGTCAGTTCGTCAATGTCTGGTTTTAGTTCTTGTGCTGTGGCAATCCGCAAAACGGCGTGTAGGTTCACATAAAATGACGTAGCGGGCCACATGTGGCCCGCGGGCCTCGAGTTTGACACATGTGCTCTATGCTCTCTATATAAAATAAAGACATCTTACAGTATTCATAATGGGTATTCTATTTTTATTAATGATTTATGAAGTGTCTTTATCAAGACAATCAAGACAACTAACATGAAAAGTAAACATATGAACAGAAACTGTAAAAAGTTATAATCAATGGTATTGTATTCATGTTACCACTATTCTAGTTTTTAATTTGCAACGCAATAAAAATCAGTTACTGTTGTACAATGAAAAGCGAATAATCTAGAAAAATAGATTATTAAAATATATATTATATTATAGTTTATTGCTGTTTGTTCTAATGTGTGAGATTATTTTTCTTGGGACCTGAAGATGCCCTAAAATGTACACAGTATACGTGTTCTTCTAATGTTTTATTCATTATAATCTACAATGATATTTTTCAAAAAATAAAATAAAAATACAAAAAAAAATCCTGACGTAAAGCTTTTTGGACTGTTGCGTAAATCTGCGCATGCGTACCGACCCAACGTTAGCAGCAGCATTTCCTGCTTGCTCTTTCCACTTGAAGCAATGGCAGAAGTCAGGGCTTCCGTGATTTGTGGAGGTACGTTTACGTTTACCTGTATTATGCACACCCAACAGTTTAACACATACACTTTCATGCCCGGGGTTTAGAACGACGTCTGCAGCGGCTGCTATATTAACTTTGGCCCAGACTGAGCCACAGTTAGCCTGGGAGGGCGACTGTAGCTTTAGCTGGTGATGCTTCACTCATTAGGAGCTCATAGTTGCAGGTTGTCTCTAATTTAAACATGCCTATTTTTTCTGTCTTTTACTGTTGCAGTTCTAGCAGCTTTCTTGAGCTCATCGGTGTTTGGTTTTGTTGAAGATCTCGATGAAACGTAAGTGATGCTTTTCTAAATTCAATTTCCAGCTACAATGCCTGATTGAAACTTGACCATGTAATAATGCAACTTCCTGAGTTTACAAACATGTTTTGTAAAACCATGTTTGTATGCATGGTTGTACAGTGATTGTTTATGGTGTTTACATCTGAAAACGTGATACTTGTTAATGTGATGCATGACTTGTATTGGCATTTTGGAAATTGGAATACAACGTTTCAAAATGATTTTTCTCTACATATTTTTCATTTCAATCAAGAATACAAAAACAGTTATTTTTTGTTATTAAGCTTATTACATAAAACCTTAAAAGTTTAAGGTTTTATTTCTATATTCTTGATCTGGTGTTTGCATGAGCCAGTTACCGGTATCAAGATGCACCATAGTTTGAAAAACAGTACAATTTTGCAAAGATTTTCCTTCATACCGTTCCCACAGTTTAAAGTCCTTTAAATGAGAAGTAAGAGAAAGTAGCCAACCAGCAAAGCCACAGATTTCTGCAGCTGTGTGGAGTTTAGAGTAATGTAACAATCCCCTCTGCCCCATCTGTTGCTGCCAGTTCAAAGACACCTGCTACACATTTCTGTTGGTTATGAAAGAGAAATTTGACTGTTTGGGAATACCTCAGCTTACACAACATAGTTGTATGTGAAAACTAAAACAATCACCTTTTCCCTCATTTATTAAGGTAGCAAAACAAAGCAGAACAGCAAGAAAGTAAAATATGCCGCATTGCAAACCTATTTTATTCGAAAGATTCATGTTATTAATTACATATTAATGCTTGTCTATACTATCAGATAAAAATAGCAAAAATAAATGTTACTACAAACAAATAAAACTAATAATCCATATAAAGTTGCTTAATGAACAGTAGGAAAAATGGTAGCATCCAAGTTTTTAAATGAAGACAATTAGATTATGTTATAAATCTATTAATATATCTTTTAAATACTTGTCTTAGCACCACATACTGTACATCACTCAAAGAGAGTTTTTTGGTGTCTTTAAATATCTGTTGAATAAGTATAACTTGCTGTTTTTTTCTGCGATAGGTTTAAAGACACCAGGGAAAATGACATCTGGCTGGTTGATGTGAGTGTGACATTTAACACACATACAAACACAAAGTGATTCATTGAATCCATTGAAGTGTGGTTAACGTTGGGTTGAGCACGCCGCTGCCCGGATCATCGCTTGCGGATGTGGTAGCTGCTGGGGAGGGTGTGTGTGCACCGTCCTCTGTGTTGGTGATTAGTTAATAAGTCAAGCATGCGGAGAATAGCCCCGGGGATTGGAGAGTTGTGGTGTTTGGGTCTGGGTCAAATCAGTGGCAAACGTGCCTTACCAGCTAGTTTGGTCTCCAGGAATCACTTCTGTTAGTACGGTATTTGGAACATTAGTGTTTGCGTAAGCAGTTGCAACATGGGAAATATAAAGCTGTTTATGGTTTTCACATGACTGGAAGCAAGTTTTAGGAGGTAAATACTGATGTAATGTTGACAAACATTACTATACTAAACCATGAATTAACTATGTTTAGTTGGCAGACTGAGTTCAGTTTCACTGAGCACACCCAGGCCTGATTGCTGCAAGTCCTATAGAATCAAGAAATCTTTTAAACATAACCTATCTGACCAATTAATACAGTGTTAACTGTTCTTAAGTGGCTTAAAATTTCTGTTTAATCTTGCAAAACCATTATTATGGCTTTTATACTTGAGCAAAACACAATTACAGGGATATCCACAATTGGATAAAACACAGAACGATGTAGAGCCTTCCTAGGAGGGGGTGTGGCCTACCAAAATGACTCCTAGAGCACATCCACGACCATCAGGACATTACAAAAACCCAAAAGCAAAATCTAAAGCACAGCAGGCCTTACTTGCCTCCGCTGAGGTCACTGCTCGTAATTCTACAACAAGACAAAGATTGGACAGAAACTCCATAAGAGAGTTTCAGGGTGAAAACAGAAAGGCCTGCCCCACTTTTCCTAAAAGCATCTTGTATTTTTGGAAAATCTTCTGTGGGCTTATGAAACAAAAATTTTTGGAATCATACCAAAGAATTCACTTGCAAATACATTATCTTATATCTTAACATCAATTATGCCCCTCTGACTTTAATAATATATGTCTTAATAGATTGTACAATAACACCACACAAAACCTGTACTTGCACTGGACGTTTTTTAGTCTTTAGAAATGAATGAATCAGGACAATGAGGTGTGAACGGTGGTGCTTTAGAATTTTCATTTGTATCGAAGAGTTGCAGCGTGAAGGCTTTTGTTTTCAGAGAGATAACTTTCCTCTTGTGATATCTTCCAGTTCTACGCTCCGTGGTGCGGTTACTGTAAAAAACTCGAGCCGGTATGGTACGACGTGGGAGCAGAGCTGAAAAGCTCGGGGTCACCGGTGCGTGTTGGGAAGATGGATGCCACTGCTTACTCAGGTGAGTAAATCATTTTATAAATTAAATTTATGTAGATAAATATCCTTGTTTTAACAGTAAGACTAAATTAGTTGTCTACCTCAAGATTTAAGAAGACAATGGTGTAACTATTATTTCTGGTGTAATGTGAGTACTATTTTTATGAATTGCAGGAATGGCTTCAGAGTTTGGTGTTCGAGGCTATCCAACAATAAAGCTGTAAGTGTTTACCTTTTATTTCACATGGCTACTAGCGATAAGCATGACATGCAAAAACACAATTTAAAAATTGCCATAATTCATCTGTTTTTGAAAAACTTTGCACACATCAGTTGTGCATTACTAGTTAAAAGAGATTCACCAATTGTGGCCAAACATAATGTAGGATCAACTTCTAAAATAGTATAACATATGGACTATTACAATTGTAATATTTTTATGTGTAGCATGTATTTATTAAGATTGTAATAAATAGACTTACGCATTAATGTTAAACACAATCTAAATTTAGTAGTGTTCAGGTTCTTGAGTTGTTTGTTAATGGCCAGGATGTCTGCGCATCCTTAAAAAGTCTTAAATTTATGCTTCAAACAAGTAAAGCAAACTCAAGTCATTCTGGCATCTCATTAAAATGACTTTAACTCATAGAAAGAATATGATACGACTACTTTTATGCTTTTTAAATGGACATTTTGAAACCTTGTTATTTCTTTATACCAAAATTACTCATACTTAAGTTGTTGTAACTAACTGATGTTACTTTGATCAGCTGTTGATTGGCAGGGCAAGTATCAATATACTCTTTTCATTCTGTCAATGTAAAACCTTTATATGCTGAACATGTAGCTATAATGTTATTCTCATCCTTTTTTGTTCCTTTGCCTTTTTCTAATTTGTGTCATTATTAGAATCGTGTGTTGCCTCTGTTTGTGTCTCATCCCCTGAGCGACAACCAGTGGAGATGCCCTAAGATAACTAACTGTATTCAGGAGGGAAAAATGTGTTGTTGTGTTTTCCTTGAGGCATAACTAAATGACAGGCTCTGTTCACACGTTTTGTACTTGAATGTGATTACATTTGGCTTTCCCAGATGCTGTCGGTTATATGTTAGAATATTTAATGCTCAGTTTTGTTTTCCAGCATTATTTACAGATATGCTCCATAATCCCTTTCTTCCTGTTGGTGCCATTTTCACTGATTCCGTCTGTTGTAAGAAATGATTTCGTCTTGAATGACAAGTGACATCTTCCCCATTAAATCTCTGGCTCTATGTAGACGCCAGCTGCGTAACGGCAGAGCGCATGTTGACATGAGAATAAATGATCAGGGTCTCCTCCATGTGTTTGAAGCTGGGCCATTTATCAGCAACGCTGCCATAATGGGCTTCCCATTTGGTTTCTTCAGGTTCATTTGGGAAAGTGCCACAGGATCACGGCGGGGCTCATGACATTAAACCTAGCAAGTGATGAAACAGGCATCGAATAGCACGAGATGCCTCCCTTGATGAGAGAAGGAGACTTGATTTAGAGGCTGTTTGCCCCTGAGCTCATTAGGCCCTGTGAGCTGATGAAACCTTGGTGATCCTTAATGCGTTCTGCTTGTTGGAGGAATGGGAGATAATTAGGAAAAAGGTTATTTTGTTTTTATTTTCTTTCTTGGTGCTATATTTTAGACTAACCTGACTTTTTAATGTGTTTTTTTTGGGTAGTAAGCCCACCTGAAGATGTTCTAATTGGGACAATACTGACAACTGAAGCTGGATTTACTTAACAGGAACATAAAACCTTATTCATCAGGTTTTATGTTGATCATTTAAGTTAAAGTTATAATTCAAGACTTTGTGTCTAATAAACTGTACACATCACTTTAACATTTGCAAATAAATCCCCAGGGCTATGACATGTTAAAAGAAATCTACATTTTGTATCAATATTTTGCCTTCTTTCTTGCTATTTAGCATGAACTATAATTTTTTGTTATTCACATTGCTCTTTGTTTACTGTAGAAGAGCCTGCTCACATTAAGATTCTCCTTAAGTAGATAATTACAGTTGCTTTCAAAATGAAAGCAGCACAACTGGATTTGTGTGTGGATTTACAGACTCGTTCAGGCTTAATTTAAAATTTTTTATGTGACCCAGTTGAGGAGATGTAAGGGGCGTGGCCTGTGGCTTATAAAATGTTCAAATATAATATACACTATCGTATTCATTTTTGATGACTGTGGCTTTAAATGGACAGCATTGTAAAGCTGATCAGGCAGTAAAATCCCAATTGGCTTGTAGAATTAGTTTGTTGAATATTTAACGTTACATCTGGTGTAGTTTTTTTTTGTAGTTTTTGTTTTTTGCTCTAAAGTTTAGGTAAAACATCTGGTCAAATACCAGGACTCCATGGAACTGCATTTCTCTCTGTGCATGAGTCATGGCGTTGATGTTAACAGGGTGTGAAGAGGTGGGGTGGTCTTTTCTGGCGCACATTTAAGCCCCGAATACCAGCTGAGCCTTACTGAAATTCTGCGATACGTCAGAGTACTGATGCTGACTCTGTGCAGGCCCTAATGGCCTCTACCAGCATGAGCGGTTGGCATTATCACACCAACATGTTAATGAGATCATTGGGTTTCAATGGCCTCCGGAGTCTCTCAGTGCCACGCTGCACCTTTGATATCTGTCTGAAAGTGATAGCCATAGCATTAACAGGCAGCTGACGAATCTGCAGCAACAGTTTTATGAAGTTGATATTAATGTGGGAGGAATGTGTCAGGGTTTTTTATTCTTTATTGAATCTCATGCATAAAGTATTAGCCCTACTTTGTAAGTCTGTATGTGTTACTTAAAAGCCTAAGTTATATTAGGACATTTATTCTGTTAAGCCACCAAGAATCTGAAATGCTGTCTAAATGCATCATTTTAAGCCTTAATGTAAAGGGTGGCCTAGAATAAATCTCTATTAATGTGCAGCCAAGATGTTATTTGCAAATTACTTATCAGTTTATGACCAAATCACATCAGGTTACTGTCTTTTTGTTGTATACATAACACTGTATTACAGAATAAGAACATTTCTCTGGGATGTAGAACAAATTAGTGTTGAAACCTCCCACAAATGGATGAAACCACAAAATAGATGACATGTAAAATTATAGTTTCACAGAGGAATATATTACTGACCAGAATTGGACAATTTTTCCACTTGATGGTATCTAACCACAAGAGGAGGGAAATTTCTGCAACTTTTAAGATCTATTACATCAAATCAGTGAAAACATTAAATACAGTAATGTAGGATTAATGAAAAGTTTGTTTATTACCTGTTTTAAAGGTTGATATTTTGAAAAGATATTTGTAATTTGACAAGTGAGCATCAATGGAATGCATATTATAATTTATTGATGTTAAAAATAAAGTTGGAGGGCGATAGAAAAACAGTTTTAAAGCTTTTTAGATTATTTTCTAAAACATGCTGAGACATATCTGCTGTTCATTCAGGCTCTGTGTGAGAACAAGGCGAGAACAGGAAGGTAAAAAGTTTTGTAAAGTTGTATTTTTATGAGCTTTCTACCCATGCATAATATGAAAAATGCAGAAACTGGAAATGATTATTGAAAATTGTAGAGTTAAGGTAAAACTCTTATTGTTTGAGGAATACACGCACATAACAGAGTTTTAACAATGTTTACCTGGTAACTTTAGTAATCTCTAATAGGTGATGCCAACTCATAAATTGATAAATTGATTAATAAATTTGTGTCAGTTTAGTTTGACGCTCTTGTTACTACAAAACCTGAGGAATTTTCCAGAAGGTTCTCGTATGAAAATTCATTCAACCACGCAAGAAAAATACGGATATTTTTCTTGCGTGGTTGTCTTGTCGACTCAGCCATTGCATAATACGCCCATTTCCCTTTCCTTCAGAAAGTCTTGGGTTCCTCTTGCATTATGTTCTGGGTCACTGTCCGTCTGTGCTCTGGCTGTGAAGTGTCATCCAAACAGTTTTGGAGCATTTGCCGTCGTTGGAGCAGATAGTTCATCCCTGAACAGCCAAGAATTCATCTGTCGTCTTCTGTCTTTTTAAAGAAAGTGTCTTGTGACCCGTTGTAACAGGAAGCTGTGACTGTCTCTACGATGTCTCATGCTGAAAGTGGATTAAATGAGTTGTCTGAAACCTTTGCTGTAATTTTAACTCAGGAATATGTTGACATTTATCTGAAAAATGTTGTTTTAGATTGAGTTTGACTTGTTAGAATGTTATTGTGGGTTTTTAATTTGATATTAATAACTATTTTTCACTTTCTCTTTTATGTTGTACATTTTTTTCTCTGGAATAATTACCCGGATACCCCTTAGTGAGTTTTCATCACTTAGCTGGATGTTGTGAGGTGTTTTTTTATTTTTATGGAGACGATGCTTTCATTATCTACTGTGGTTTTCTTTAATGTTGCTGAACTCATCAATGTAACAGCTAGTTAATTTGGCCACTCTTAATGGGCTCGCCATCTCTTTGATGGGTTTGTTTTAAGTTTTAGGCCCAACTCTCTAATATTATGGCAGCCTTTATTCTAAATATCTCCTAAATTTGGAATATGAAATAGCTCAACTTAAGCTATTGAATTTTGACCGTCTGATGGATTTGTTAGGAGTTCCTACTAGAAGCAGGAGTGATTTCAGGATTTTTCAGACACTGATAAGTATAGACAAAGAAAGTTGGAGAATTGAACATATCTGTCTTTCTAGAGTATTATCTAAATGTTCTTTCCGTTCTTTCTTCCTCTCTCTGTCCTTCCTTTCCATCTTCCTGGCTCTTTTCTCTTCTCCTTTCCTCATGTCCTTAACGTCCTTCTTGCTTCATTGTGCTTCTGTGTCTCCATCCTTGCTTCTTTCTGTCCATCTCTCTTTCCTTCATTCCTTATTTTTGTCTGCTGTTCTTCTGTTCTTGCTTTATTCCTTTTGTATTGTCTCCATTTGTTATTTCCTTAATAATTTCTATTTTTTTCTTCTTTTCTTGTCTTTTAATCTGTCCTTCCTTTCCTGTGTCCCACAGTTACTCCTTCCTTGTTGTCCTTTTTTAGTTCCTCTTTGTGTTCTATCTTTCTTTCCTTAACAGCTGCAGTTGCTTGAACCAAAAGTGAAGTTTTCCTGCAGTAGAAATACCTGTCATGAAAATTAAATTAATAATAGATCTTTTTTTTTTGCATGATCATAAATTATTTAAAAGTCTTGGCTTTGAAATGTGTTTACTTAGGGTTTAGGTAACAGCTAAAAGAGCTTCATAAGGATTCATGTGTGACAATATGACTTTGTCTACATTACATCAGTATTTACCTCTTAAAACTTGCTTCCAATCATGTGAAAACCATAAATAGCTTTTCACCCCTGCTTTGTCTCTGTCTTTGTTGTGCAGGTTAAAGGGCGACCTTGCCTACAGCTACAAGGGACCCAGAACAAAAGACGATATTGTGGAGTTTGCCAACAGGGTGGCAGGGTGAGTCTCAGACCGAAACAATATGACATGCAGCTAAGAACTCAGCAGAACTTCCCCCTTTATTTTCCAAGTGCCACATGCTGAGCCAATGAAAGCTCATCCAAGCCTGCTTATCAACACAGAACACAGTTGTTTCATAGCTCAGCGGATGCCTCTGATGCTCCACTTTAAGCCATTGCATAAAGCGAGCCTGACAGATTTTCTCCTCCTTCAGGGGGAAATCAAACTCCATCCATGACAGAGGGGATGATCAAAAGCTTGGCCCCAACTTGAGAGGGGGAAACATTTTTTCTCTTAGCAAACCTCCACTAGGTGGAGCCATCAGTATATAAATCAACAGCTTGACTTCCCTGAAAGTGCATGTTTTCTCTGTCTCCATTTGAGATAACGACCCATCGAAATAAATTATATTTTGTGGGTTTTCTTCCTCCAGACCAGCCGTCCGGGCTCTTCCCAGCAAGCAGATGTTCGAACACATGTTGAAGAGACACGATGTTCTTTTTGTGTACGTCGGTGCAGAGTCTCCTCTTAAAGTAAGCACCACCCATGAAATGAGACGTTGTTTTTGTTCCAAGCCTTTTCAGAACAAACACAGTGCTGAAAATGTAGACTAAATAAATACAAATTACGTGTATCTTGCCCTTTTATTACTGTTGAAAACAATTAAAGCTGATTTTTTTTTTCTGTTTGCAGGAGAAGTACAACGATGCAGCGTCTGAACTTGTTGTTTATACTTACTTCTTCTCAGCTTCAGAGGAAGCTGTGCCTGAGGTAAATCATTTGTTTGTGTATTTTTCAGTTCAGTGAAAGGACTTTTGATACAATTTTGTTAGTACTTTTGCTATTATGTCTTTTTATTACTCTAAAGTAATTTATGTTTTTGTATTCTTAGTGGATTTGTACCCATTAGAACACACTTACAGATTAGTTTCTTCCAGGTGTATTCATATCTCTTAAACCTTTCCCTGTTGATGAAGGTGCACATGCTGCATTCAGGAGCAGCTGGTACACTCGGGTGTCCGTATATCAAAACACCTCCAAAGTGATTGGAACATATTTTATTCTCAAATCTAGGTGTGATCTTATTCTGAAGTTTTTAAACATTAACATTAACTGTTTCAAGTGGTTATTGTATAATTTATCTGGTACACCCCTATTTATTTATTTTTTTACAAATAAAACTCTGAAAATGTGGAAACATTTATATTCAGTTCACTTTGGTAGATCAGATGTGACAGAAATTCAACTTTTATGCCTAGATCCAAAATGAAGAAAATCTGTCCCAATTTCGATAATTTTGGGTGATCGACCAATATTTATGTGTGAAACTTATCGCATCCATCGATCTTATTTACCTCTGCAAAGGTCTGAAAATCAGAAACTGTTGCCATTTGCCCTGTAGTAAGAGAAAGATGACTGACAGATCCGCCCACCAGGTCACATCTGCGCATGTTTGGTTAATAATAGTCACCCCCACTGTTGCCAACTTAGTGACCTTGTCACCATTTATAGTTACTTTTCAGACTTCTCTAGTGACTGGAAAAAAAGGACAAAAAAACCCCAACTAGCTACAAATGCTGCAGCTTCTTTCAGTGTTATGAGATTTTGGCCTCAGTATGTCAAAAAAAAAAAAAAGATAAAAAAACTGTTATCTGCCAAAATTGGAATGGATTTTTTAAAGATTGTGATTGGCCATAAAACTGCATTCAGTGCATCCTACTATATGAAGAGGAAAACTACCATGCTCATCACCCTGAACACATCACTGCGACTGTGAAATGTGGTGGTAGCAGTATCATGCTGTGGGAATGCTTTTCTTCATTAGCAGTGGGGAAGGTGATTCTGACAGAAACCCTGTTCGATATTACAAAAGACTTTGTACTGGGGTGAAGGTTTGCCATGGTAACAACACTAAATATTAAGACAGAACTAAAATAGAATAGTCCAATTCAAAGCTTATTTATGTTTCAGAATTGCCCAGTATTTACAAAGTTTTCTCTCAGGGGGACATAAAGCAAATGTAAGACACACTTTTCAAACTTTACAGTTTGTCATATTGCTCTGCTTTCTGTTGGTGTAAAACATGAAATTCCAAATAAATGCCCTGAAGTTTGTAGCTGTAACATCACAAAATGTGAAAAAGTTCCATGTTTCTTCCAGGTGTAAAACTGTATCCACTGCACATATGCACAGAAAGTCTCACAAAAATTCTGAACTATCCCTTTAAAACTGCTGTAAAAAGGCAGGTCTTTTGCTAAATGTAACAAAACAAGATGATGTAAACCTCATAAATTGCTCCATGCTTTGTTTTAAATCATATTTTTTGACTTTTATACTTTCCTGTAGTGTTTATGTTACAGTTGTTATGATTTATAAAGTTGTAGTTAAATCAGCTTCAAGTGATCTTTTAATGACAATGAAGTAACACAGGGTTTTGTTTTTTTCCAACAGTCCATGTCTTTGCCAGAGCTACCCGCAGTCGTCGTCTTCAAGGATGGATCCCACTTTACTTATGATGGTAGGTATCTTGTTACTCTGGTCTTTGTCTAACACATTCTCCCTTGTCTTGTGCTTTTTCTTCCCGCTGTTGTTCTATCATTTCCCTCACCGCACAAGCTTATGGTGTGCCCGGCTCATCATAAACCAGCCAGGGCTCTGCCCTCTATTATAGCCATGTGGTTAGTCCAGGGATGTCGTGGTGGTTTGTCTCTGGGCGGACGTGCATAGCGGGCCTTGCTGTTGGGGCCTGTTCTGAGTGGGCGTTGGAGACCGCGGTTTCAGAAAAAGAAACAAGCACCGTGCTTGTTCGCTGTCTACACAGTTAAACAAAGCTGAGAACTGAACTGACACTGAAGCAACGACAAAATCTGAGTGAAACGGTTGGAGTTTTCACAGACAGGCTTCCTAGCTAGTCAGAAATTTTCTGGAAAACTGTGGATTTTGATCTCAGGTGTGGACATGAGTGGAAAATACAGTAGAGAGTGGAAAATATGTGCATTTATAGACCTTATATTCCATCCATTCTAAGCTTTGGAGAAGTAGTTTAGGATAAAAATGCTTAGTGTTGATAAGTATATTCAATGCTTATCAAAAATAAGATTTACTTCTATTAGTCAGTCAAATTGATTACATGTAATAATGACTTATAGTGAACAGTGACACTTTAACATTTATTCCTGTACTTAATGTTTATTAGCAAATTAAAAAATGACCTAAAATAGAATAGAATAGAATCACTGCGAGATCTCTCTCGTGGAAATAGGAAAAAGAAAAATAGTTTATGAGACATGGGTACCCATCAGTTTTTCAGAGTTAGAACACTGTACTGTGGTCCAGCTCTTGGGTCACCTAACAGCAAACTGGACTGGGTCTCAGCTCAGCCCACAGGGAATCTCAGCACACAGCTGCTGTTCGACCCGAAGGCCGTTCTGTTTGCAAGATATAGCCGCTCGCTCTTCTGGCCCAGATCATTGGATGGTTTCCCGCTTTGGATAACGGCAGAGCCAAATAAGAGATTAAAAAACAAACTATTCAAGAAGTTGCTGAGTAATGTCGATCATTTTGAGGGAAAGTGAGAGAAAACGTGTTGTTACAAAAATCATTCTACGTGAACAAAAAAGAGACGATACATAAAACTCTCCTCACAACTGAGTTCTCATAAGTTAATCAGGATTTGCCTGGTCTTCCCTCTGGATTCTGTGTGTTTCTCTGTTTTACTATTTATTTTTCTGAGTCATCTTTCAATCTGCTCTTGGGGTCAGACAGCCAGGGATGGAAATTAGGAACCTACTGTATATATTTTTTCACAACCTTAGAAAAGAGGAAACACGTAAGTAACAATTAGCTGCTTTTTCCCAGTCCAGTTTGGGAGATTATTAACTAAGCAAGGTCATGAAAATATGAATTGAAGATGCCATCGGCAAGACGTAAAAGATTGTCATCACTAACTGCAAGAGTAATGAAAAAAAGTATTTGTAGAGGACAGCTCAATGTGTTTGAAAGGTCAAATCTGAAGTGGACTTGGTTGCTACAGATTATGATTTCGTGTGACCTTTCTTCCTTACTCTTTGTTGGTTTTTTTCTTAAAATCTGGATTCTGTACAAATATCTTCTAAAAATCATTGCTTACTTAGTTTTAATATTCACAAGTTAGCTTAAAGGAATGGAAAATTTCAGATTTAAATCTTAAGTATGGCAAAATGTGTAAGAACCATTCAAAGATGTTAAGAGGAGCTGGAATTATTCTAATGCTAAAGGGATTCACTGATTCCTAAGGAGATATTAGTTTCTGAAAAAATATAAAGTTAAAACCTATTGATATGCATATTTTTTTATTCTTAACCCTTTAAACATGTATATTTCCTTTGTGACATTAATTGATATGCTGGTTAGTCTTTTAAAGATAAATGTACTTGCAAAAAGAAACAACCAGAAGATGAAAAATGTTTGCCCTCAAATATATTACACACACATTCATACAATAATCTAACATTATGTGTGACACACCAGAAGACACACACACTAGCTCTTGTTAAGAGAAATGTAGTATCAAAAATGTCATTTTCAGTGCTGCTTAATGGGACATTTCTTTCAACACAGAAATGTCTGCTATTGTGTAGGTTAACCATTTAAGTTTTGATTGATTGCAGTTTGAGAAATTCAAGCTGTATCTCTCCAACAAAGCCAAACTAGCTTGAAAATAAAGAAGCAAATATTACAAAATGTATTTAGAAACCCATTTACGCTTTTCATCGCAGCAGTGTGAGTCTACCATGTTGCTTCATTATGCGTTGAACATCAACGCCGGATTCTACCTCAACAGGCAGCCTGAAGCGGAAGTGAAGAGCGTCGAGGCACAGTGCCAATACAAACGGCCCCCAGTAGTGGCTGTTGGGAAGGTTGGGTACACGCCGCACGGCCCGCAGTAAAAAATCCATCTGTGTTGGGGTCTTGTAGCCCACACCCAACTGCTCCACCTGAGCGCTACAGAACATGGGCTTGGTGCTCCAGAACCGCAGGAGCAGAGGCTCGCTGCAGCAAACGTTGACCACAAAAACGCCACACTCAGCAGAGTCCTCCAGGACCCTGATGCAGAGGATGCGCCTGTCTGGCATTGCCATGGATGCGGCGTATTAAACCTGTCAAAGATGGAGCAGCTAAACTGGATGATAAAACGACCCACTGCGTGCTTCTTTTCTCCCCTGTTCTAATCTCTAAAAGTAAAAACACGTTTATTATCGAACATCACCGACTGCAGCTCGTCAAGCAGTCAATGACAGCAGAAAGAAATCCTTCCACTCCTCTCGTCCACTTCCAAGTCCTTGTTTTTGTTTCTTCTTCTGTAGCTCCACAGCATCTGTTTCTGTCTGCTTTGCTTTATTTCTCAGACTTGTCTTGCTTAAATTGCTCTGACTTGATCCTTCATAAGAGAAGAACTGATCCTAAATCATCTGATGTGGTTTTCTGTATCCCTCACTTTGCATGACGCTCTGTCAGAAAGTGTTTTATCAAATGTAATTTGGCTGAACTTCCATGACGCGTTTGCATAGCTGTCCAGTTTTATTTCAGGCAGTGTGGATCTTGCATTGAAGTTTTCCCACCTTTGAGACTTACGCATTTCTTTCATGTTCCAGCCACAAAACTGTGAACTGGGTGGAAATATGTGATATAGGGTTTTTAAAAATTAAAATCTATAAAAATAAGTTAAAATCTGAAGGTTGTAGTCTGCATCCTGATTCCCTCTTACTTTGTTAGCCCTAAATTAAATGCAGTGCCACCAGTTCCCCTCAGAAGTAAGAAACATCACAGCACTGATTCATCCATTATCCAGAGATTTAGTGTAATAAACCTGCTAAAACTGAGAGGCTGAGCAAGGAGAGTATTGATTAGAAAAGCTGCCAATTATATACTATAGTACTATAGTAATCTGACCTTTATGCAAGACTTGCAAGAAGGGAACTCCCGTTTAAAGTCATAAGACGACCTAATTAAAATCAGAAGTTTTTCCAAACTTCTATGTTTTGAGGTCACCTAGCTATCACTCACTTTGATACAGTGTTTGCTTGTGGGGATGCTTGTCTTCAGCAAGGACAGGGAAGCTGGTCCAGGTTGATTGGAATATACAGTACATAAAGTTAAATACTGGACAGTGTTTTTACTTTTTTGATCTTAAAAGGTCAAATATCTGAACTGTGACTGTAGAACAACACTGGAAACACAGCGAAACATGGCAGGAGCAGCATCAAGCTGTGGGGATGCTTTCTTGAACCATCTTCCTTGACAAATAACTCTTTGCTCTGCCCAGGTTGACTGGACTTGAACTATTAAAAAATCAAAAGGACAAAAGTTGTTGGTCTGCCACAGACATGAGTTGGACCAAAATAAAAGACAAAGAAGTTTGTGTTTAAAATTCAGAACAGTTCAAGGGATATGACCCGTTTGGCACAGCACTGCGTGACTTTCATGTTCATCTTTTCATAAACTGCAGTGTTGTTGTTTTTTTATCTCCTGGCTTTAGAGGCTGGCTCGTCCTAGGATATGCAAACAATATCTTCCCCTGGCAGTTCTATTTTTTTTTTTTTTTTTTTAGATTTTGAGTTAGTTCAGATTCAAAAACGCTTATTAGGAATTCACTGCTGCACCTCGGAGCTCTGACTGTGCAGGTCTGTGTTGTTTTAAAGAAGAGTTCCCACTGAGCAGAGACACGCTGTCCAAAAGCCAGCCCTCACTTTGTGTAACGTGATATTTGACACAGTGTTGTTTTAGCTTTGATTGCCGTTGCTGCGCACTTCCCAAAACAGCAGCATCCCGCTTTTGAAGAACGCCATTAAAATATAGTCCGGCACAGAGCCTCATGCATATTTAACAACTAAAATCCTCAGTGCCGTACTGCTGTGCTGGTGTAAGTTGTTACTGTGCTGCAGGCTCTCAGTAGTGTTGATCATTATGTGCGTGTGGATGAAGACACTGACCGACATGGTCTGTTTTATTACATTAACTTTAGGATAAAAGTTGTTTTTGTCATTGCTTCTTTCACAAGATTGGCATATTCTGAGGGTTCCAACTCAGTTTGGAAAGTTTTGGAATCTGATTTCAGTACTTTTCAGATTTGAATTAGTACAAAAAACATGAGCATTGAAAAAGTTGTTCTTCCAGATTTTATGTTTTCTTTGTGTGAATGTTGTGCTATTTCTTCTACCTTTTTTCTTTCTTTAATCGCTCTCTTCCTTTTTGCCATTTTTTGTTTCATTGCATGTGTTTTACCTTAAGTATTTTTTTCCACTTTCTTGTGTCCTATTATTTTTCACTCTTTCTTGCTTTTGTCCTTTTGTTCTACATTTCATCCTTCCCTTCATTCTTCCTTTTGTTCTATTGTTCCACATGTGAAATCTGCCAACTGTTCATATGCAGGACTGAAAACCCTGGAAATTCCAGTCTGGAATTTTTTGTACGTGGAAAATGTGTTTTACAATCCTAATTTGCCCTTTTTACTACTCTGTTGCATCAATGCTTTCTTCTAATTTGCATCAGTGGTTAATGGTTTGATGGTGTTGCACCTTTTAAGGAAATGCTCATGAATATGGCTGCCATGAAGTAGAACTTGTTTCACATCTGCTGATTGGGTTCATTTAAAATAGAGACTGAATAACAAGTCATAAAAATGACACTGTTTAGATAAGCTGGAAACAGGCAGTGTTTATCTCTGATTATTTGAATAGGGCGAACATGCTGAAGTAAAAGCTAACAGATAACATTTTTACCTTTGCTTCCATTTCTTTAGTTTAATTTAGGTTTAATGTGAATGAGTCAGTCCTTGTAAACAACAATGTTAAAATGCTACAGTGCTCTACGTTTACAGTAAAAATGGAAAAAGCTTTTAAAAATCTTTGCTTTCCTTCACTTAATGCTATAGATGACAACTGGTAAGAGTTCAGCCTTTTTATGCAACTGACTGGTCCTAGCTTACATAGCATCCTCCACATTTATTTGCATCTCTGGTAAAAGACATGATGTCACATAAATTAATTTTCTGCCTGATTTGAATGGCAGTTCTGTAGTATTTAATAGTTCACGGCTGTGTGGAGGACAGTAACTTAGCATATTGTTTTTCCATCAGGCATTGACAGTGCTCCATTTACAGTTGAACAACCAACCAGACTGCGACAGATTCTTTGTATATCAAACCTCCATAGCATGAGAGCCAGTGCTCTCTTATGCTGTGTTTATGCATATGTTCACCATTTCAACACAGTTTGTGGAATTGCGTGAATTGTTACTGTAATGGTCCAATTATAAAGTTAATTATTCTCATCCTGAAATGTTGCATTATTGCATTGCTATTACTTGACCTCATAGTGAACAGAAAGGTTGCACAATGTAGAACAGAGATTTGAATTGATTGCAAGCCTTTCCAGCCTGAGACTAAGTATTAAATCAATAACCATTAAGTTATAAGAGATGGTGCTGGATTGTGGAATGTGTATGAAGTATTACAAAACAAACACAGGTCAACTTTTTTTATTATGAGGGATAAAAAGGAAAATTTATTAAGGTGGTGTAGCACAAAATTAACTCTCCAGGTTTTGACACAGCATAACCCTGTGAATTTCACACCATTGATCCCATTATACAATCACTATTCATAACAGGAGCAACATGGAAAAAGCGACACACATTCTCTAAGATGAGACAATAGTTGCTGTTTCAAAGAATAACTTTCAATTCAAGCATACATGGCATTTTATGAAACAGTTAGTTTCTCTCTTCTGGTCGTCCATATCCGTGGCCTTCGAAGAACCCATTTTCCGTAGACTGGGCCATTTGACGCATAAATGCAAACATTTTAAAAAGACTTGCATAAATAAGCAATGCTTAGCCTGGTGGGGACACAAGGAAACCCTGGTGGCCCACCAGGCTTATAATACACGGGGGGAAACCCTGAAACAGATTCACAGTGTATTCGGTGGGATGGGGGTTTCTACTCTTGATGTTTGATCTAAATTTTAGAACTTGGTAAAGACCAGATTGTTTATTCATTACATGCTATAATTAACAGAGGTTGTAGGATTAAAAGAACCTTTCATTAGAAGCTATAACTGTTAAGTTCATCTATAGCATTACCTTGAAATCTCATGGTAATCCCTCTAATAGTTGGTGTCATTTTTTTATTCTTAGAGTCTTCTTATTCATCAGGTCTTGAGCGTCAGATCTCATTTCCTGCTCTCATTGTAATGTGTCTTAGTGTTTTATGGATGCTTGTCACATTATCTTATTCTCTGTAACGGAAGAAATCTTTTCATTTTTTACACCCTTCTTACACTTTATGTTCAACCGTCTGTCTTTTCATCCTCATCAACCTTCTGTCTCTGTTTAAGTTCTCTTTGATGAAGCTACTTTCCCTCCTCTGCTTTTCTCCACTGTCATTCTGTTTCTTTCTATTTGCATAGACTCCCAGGTCTTTTCTGCCATTAACCTTCATCCTTGAAATGTGTCAGCGCTCCCTCCTACCTCAGCTCCAAACTCTGACACCAGATCATCCCCTCTCCACCCACTGTCTGTTTTTATTCCCCTTCCTTCCCCTCATTTCTCCATGTTGTCTCCCCACTGTGCGAACTCTTGGCTGACGGGCTCCTGTAGGGCAGCATGAAATTTCTGAGCCTCATGCCCCGAGAAGAGAGCGACTCTAATTTGATTCAAGGTGAAGCAAGTTGAGTCGTGTACAAGAGCTTCATCAGATGGTACAACCTTAAAAAGAACGCGACCCCCACCTTCTTTTCTCGATTCACTCTCGCTCTGTTGCTTCTGGGGAAAAGTTGGGCAGCTGCATGCTGTCTATAAAGCCAAAACATCTGTGGGAAGAAGTCTTTGGAATGTCTACCAGATCGACTGACTCAGCAGGCTTTTACAGCAACACTCCATTGCCTTCGCATAGCAGTAAGGCTCTGGGAGAAATGCATTCTAATGCAACTGTAAGGAACAGTCTTGCACATTTAAAAGCGTGTTCGAGGGTTTTAAGTTGTCATGTTTGGTATTGTGCCCCCGGCTCCTTTGAGGCCCTGCAGCATGAGAATCATGTTAAAAATTATCAGTGTTCCTGTAATTACTTAAGTGGCAGTGTAAAGGTCAGAATAACTTATTAACATGTCATATTAAGGTTCCGGCTACATTTGACAGTAATTATGTGCATCCTTTTGCTTTTCTCAGCTTTTTTAGTTTCTAAAATGCCTCACTGATCTTGTTCTATAACCCTCATACTGCCTCCAGATGTTTGTCTAGAAATGATTTTTTTTTTCTTTTTGTGCATGACATGCATAAGATGCAATGCCTTGGAAAAAATATTATTGTCTTTGACCTTATATCCTTTGAATTATTTTCTCACTTGGTGACATTTTGTCAGTTCATGACTGCAAATCTTGCTATATTTTATTGAGATTTTACACGATGGACTATTACAAAGTGGCACATAAAAGAAAAAATGACATCAAGTTTTTTTAGAGTTTTACAAGTAAGATAAGTGTGGCATCCATTTGTATTCAGCACCCCTGACTCAGAATTTTTCAGAGCCATCTTCTGTTGCGATTACGGCTTCAAGTCTTAGAAATTGCCACTATCATCTTTTCACATCTAGCAACAAAGGCTTTCTTCTTTCAGGAATGGTTGTACCACATATTCCGCATTGGATTTAGGTCTGGACCCTGATTGGATCATTTTAACACATAAATCCGATTTCATATAAACTATTCTATTGTGTGTATATAGAGCTGTATGTTTAGGGCTGTGAACCTCCACCACTCAAGTCTTTGCAGAATCAGACTTTCTTCCAGGAGTGCCCTGTATTTTGGAATTATATTCCTCAGAAAAATCAGGGACTAGATGCATCTGCAAAAACTGAACTGTAGATAGCTGTAGATTTTTAGTATGAAAGATGCTAAAGTTCATGAAGACTGGTGTGAAATTTACCTGGAGAGAAAAAACGAGATTTACGACAACATGGATTTATTGTAATCAATATTGCCTTAACAAGATTCAGCTGTTATATAGCAGTCACGTCTTACTCATATTGCACACCCCTAAACGATAGCTTTCTTCTTCCCACTTTTTCTTCAAGATCAGATGTTCAATGTAAACAACTAATATTTGTCCGTTTAATACTCATAATCCACATGAGCTGTGGATCTCTGTAGTACCTCCACAGCTAAAAAAAATTTATAACCATAGTTGAACTAGATTTTATTTAGGGGCATCAGAGTATAAAAAGAGCTAAAGTCACAGCACACCAGTTTTTGCCTTTTTAAAAACAGTTGGAAACTATGTCATTTTCTTCACTCTTCACAGTTATGAATTGCTTTATGTTGGTCTTCCATATATAAATAATATTTCCAGTTTGTTGGCTGTCAAAGTGGTTTGTATACTTGTCCATAGTAGTGTATGCATTAAAAATAGTATGAAATAGTTTTTTCTTTCTTGCTTTTTGTGATTGACAAGCAAAACTGATGAGAGAATCGGGACAGAATAGAAATTATTAATGTCAAATGGATAATTTAGTATTTTTGACAACCATTTATTTGATAAATAAAACATGTTTTGTTCATCCAGTATAACTGTTGACAATCCACCCTGAACAAAATATTCTCAACCCTGTTATTTTATCTGTTCACTTATATATCCATCTATAGTGCCGTTTATGACCCAGACCACTTCAGACGCCTCTGATCTTTGTTTACGTGCCCCATGTCTGTGAATGCTCAGACAGTGTCTCGCTCTTTACCCCCCGAAGAGGTTACATGTTGTAAACACTGTGATCTTCTGACAGTCCAGCCATCAATAGTTTTCTATGTTTTGCTTTTGATATCGACAGGTTGTGTGGTGAATCTCAATAAGCTGCTCTGTCCCCTTGTTTCTGAAAGATTCCCCCCTGTATGTTTGCAGAGTATGAGGACGGCAGCCTGTCGTCGTGGGTGAACAAGGAGCGCTTCCAGGGATACCTTCATATTGATGGCTTTACCTTGTATGAGCTTGGAGAAACAGGTAGCGCATTCCACTTGCAGCCTTATTTCATTTTCATCTTTTTTGATCTAAAGAATGTTATTTTGCAGCAAAGCATATTGTTCTCCAACATACACATGTAACCTTCCAAGAAATTTTCCAGCATAACCCCCAATTTTTTAAAGAAATATGTCACTGTTATACAAATAAATGCAAATTCTAACATTTACAGAGTTAAATTTGAGATGTATAGTGGCCATCCATTTCTGGTTTATCACATACATTTGTGACTTTTAAGGATATATTTGATTTTCAATTTTTAAAATTTGGTTCAGTATTTGTCAGGAAATTTTAGTGATTTTTATTTTTTAACAATAATTCTGCATACATGTTTGAATTTATAGATAGTTTTCTGTAATCCATAGAGGATTAAAATTAAAATTTTATCATACCAAATCTGATTTCCGATTTTAATTTTAAAAAAATTCTCGCTTCCTTTTTTTGAAAGACATGACATAAGATCGAAAATATTTTCCAAAATTGCATCTTACTACAATCATCCCTTCGGTGAATTGATTTGAATTTGAAGTCCAAATAAATGTAACACTTATCACCCTACCCAAGGCCTAGCATCTTGTTTGACAATACTTTGAACAGTGGAAATCCAAGGAGTGCATGGGTGAAAAGAAATCCAGATTTTCCAAAAATGAATGTTAAACAATCGCACAGCCTTAGCTAAAATATATGGTGTGGATCCCGAGCCACGTTGAATGCTGAAAGTAAATACAATTCAAGAAAACTAAAATAACTATCAATTTTAAAAGTTCAAACACCAAATATTCTTCAATATGCATTAATACACAGACTGGAAATCATTTTAGCACTATGGTAGAAGCCAGCATCAGCAGTCATCCTTGTCTCCTTTCTTGGTTACACACAGCCAAGGAGCATATGAGAACTTCTTCCTGGAAATGTACTTTAGTTATGTTTTGATAATATTTCTTTACCAGATGAAACGGAGCTCAAATGTTTTACAGACTCATTTTAATGCTTTTCTGCTTTATATTTTGCACTGTAGCTGTGGTTTTTTTATTTTGTTCTTTCATGCATATAGCTCTTCTTTAATCTTTACGACCAAAGATGCTTTTAAACATTTCTAAACTGCATATTAAAACACAAGCATAAATCAAGCATGTCAGCAAAATGTTGTTATATAAAGAACGCCCTAATGTTTGGCAGCCTCGCCTTCAAACGTGTCGCTTGCCATAGGGCAGCTTTAAAATTAAAAGTCAAACATCTTCTATCAGAAGCTTGTTCAGCTTCAATTGTACTCGTGGATCTATTTTTTGCTCAGTCTTTATGCCCTCCAGAAACAGCCAGATTTGTTATTCTTGTTCAAAAACTCCTTTCCTTGTAAAGGTAATTTAAGCTCAAATGTGAAATGCAAACTGCCTCTTAAACAGCGGTACACTGATACTCTGTGCAGTGCCTCTCTAATATTAGACACAGTATTTTCTTCCTTCATAGGCTTTATACTTACAGCATTAGAGCAGCTGTGGTTTGCTGGATAACGGGCTGGATTCCAACAAGGTGTGCAGTTTAATGCACGGATTTTCTATATGTTCACGTTTCCTAAGGCAAGAGAGTTAACCCTGATGTTTTCCCTAAAATACTTACTGGTGCAAAAATGTTAGAATAATCTGTACACTTCTCCAGTCGGCTTTCACTCCTTTACATTTTACTTCCATTAAACTGAAATTTCTCAGACTTTGTGAGCTCTTTTCTTTATTTTAACGGCACACAAATTCACACTGAAAATATCCAGTACAGCATTGTCAACTTCACACGCAGAATGTTTAAGTGGAACTAGTAGTGCAATGCGTTGTTTTGTTGGGTAACTTTTAAGTGACACCCAAACAGCTGTCTTTATGCTCGGATATTTGGAGAGATTAAGGTTTCTCACGCAGCTGCAGAAAGAAAGGATGACCGAACCATGTCAGGGTGTGCATTTTTCAACAGCAGTAAGGCACACAGCTTGCTCTGCACTTAGCTAAATTTCTCACCTAAAACAACTTCAAACTAAATGTAAGCATTTCAGATATGGAAGTCTCCACTAGAGCGGCTTTAACTGGTTCTGCCCCAGTCCAAATTAATCTCCATTTAGTTGCTGTATGCGGTTCTTCCCCGTTTTCGTACTTTTTTCAGGAGTAGTACAAGCCGTGCCAGCCAGCAGACTGAATTCAATGATTGTCTTATTTATGTCACTGCAAACTCTATACAACAACATCTCAACCACCAAAGTGGGCTGGCGGACACGTTGTCTACTATCATAAAGCTGCACAGCATGGAGAAGTGTAATTACGAATTTAATCTTGAGCACCGCCATGAGCACACGTGTCAGCTTTTGGAGTGGAATGACCGTGTTTCGCTACCCTGCAAGCAACATGACTCTCAGAAGAATGGGCAGAAATGAAAAAGAGAGAAACTGCATTTCTAGTCAGCGATCTGTTGGACGGAGCAGTCAGAACTACATAATATTTATTAGTTGCGTTGTGCAGTTATTTCTTTGTTTTGAATTTTTCTTTTTAAATAAAGTTCATGTGTGGATTTTGCTTTACATCTGTTGACCTCATTACCTAAATCTAAAACCTTGCGGTTCTCCATTGCTGAGTGTTGCTGCAAACCTCATTAGAATGTCGACCAAGGCTGCTGCACGCTGACAGCCTCCCAAATTCCTGCCTAAATTCACACCCACAATGCAGAGGAACAAACTGTACTGTTTTGGCTGTAATTGATCAACTGTGGTAGAACCAAACCAGACAACAACCGGTTAGAAGGAGACATGATGATGGAGAAGTGGTTTAAGTCCGGAGACATGGGATTGCCACTGGTTGCGGGATCTCATCTCCATTTCTCTCTGCATTGGGATCTCCTCGTGTTGAAAATTCTTGTTTTTCCATCATGGAGAAAACACCGTCCCACTTCCTCCATCATAAGCAGTTTTACATTTTTGAAGAAGATTTGGCAAGTTATTTATGGGTGTAACCCCTGTACACAACTGTATTCAACCTGCATATGTGGCGCCATTTTGAAGAGAGAATAAACAGGCTTTCCACTGGTAAAAGGTTAATTATGTAGAAGCACTGTAAGCACTGTAACAACAACAAAATCAACCAAACACAAACCTTACTACTTTACTACTCTCTGTGTAAGTGAATACTGTTTGATTCTATTTAGGCTACTTCATGTTGCTTTCTTTCTCCTTTTAGCCAGACTTCCTGCTTTTTAAACCTTAGCAATAATGCCTTAATTGGATAAACAATGTGTGACTGTTCAAGAATTTGCTGTTTTAATTCATGTGAATGCTTGAAGGAAGTTTAAAAAAAAAAAAGAAAGTTGGCAGAAGCCCTGTTGCTGGAGTCTTTTCAACCGAATATCACATTTCATGGACTGCAGCTCAGTGGAGCTGCTGGGATGACATTTTATGCTTAAAAAATCCCCCCCTCCATCCCACACATCATAAGTCATACTGACACAGAACTCTGTACCCACATCTAAATACTGGTGTGACCCAAAAAAGTCAATGAAGAGCCTGAAACTGTAATTTAGGTTTATTTAACTGTGAGGATTTAAAGGACAGAGAGGCAGACAGGGAGATGAATTGGGTGCATATTGAAAGCAGAATATGTTTGGCGATATTAAAAAGCACTTCTCCTTTTATATTGTCGTGCACGGGAATATTGGAAGGTTATTCTTCAGAAGCGGAGACAACCGCAATAACAACACAGGAGAACCAGAAAACATTTGTCATCTTCCACATACCAATCTTTGTGTCCTCTCGTTTTTCTACATTTATCACATGAATATCACGCTTGCTACATATTTATACTGGATTTAAGGCGCAAACTGTTAGTCTTCAGCTGGGTAAACAATACAGTCACTAAACCAGTGGATTATAAAACTGAGCTGGCTATAGTTTCTGAAAATGCTCTGGCAAATTTACAGAAAAACGATGCGAGGTCTCAGTTGGATGCATTAAATTAGATTCTGTCGCCAAGCGGGTCTTTAAGCTTGTAGCAGACGATCTTTTAACTTGATGGATTTGAACATTTATAAGTTATTCAGAAATTCTCTCTGATGAAGCATGATTTCATTCTCATCCTGAACCTTTTGATGTGAGCGATGATCAGAGCTTTGGCATTAAGAATCCAAAACATCTTGACCCACGTGACACGGTAATCAAGCCTTAATAATGGAAGAGCTCGAATTGATTCTCGTTTTTAGATATGGGCCTGTAGAAAACAACCTTGAGTTTTATATTTCACTGTGTTTGCTCTCCATCTCTGGGTCACAAATAACACCAAACATGCAGAGAGACTTGATAGCAGAGAGTAGCAAGCTGAAAAACTGGTGAGTAATAATAAATCTCTGAATCTGATTTTTGTAGAGGCATGTTTCGCATTTAACACCAAACTTCTGAAGCAGGACCTAAGCTCATGCGAACTGTTGATAAAGTGAAAAAGCAACAAAAAACATTTTGGCTTGTCTCTCCTGATGTCCAATTAATGGCGCATTTGATGAAATCCGAGTCAATTGGAGATGAAGATGAAAACAAGAATAAAGCTTTGGTCAGTTTAGAGTATGATGAAGACTAAATAGTTGGGTTTCACATACAAAGGTTTTGGCTGTAATTGATCTTTTTCTACCCCATATTTATGCTTATATTCGTACCCCTCACATATTTTGGTTTAAAGTTTTAATTATTCAACCAAGAATTAAATTATTTTATTTATATGGTGCTGATTTACAACACATCATCTCAAGGCACTTTACACAAAAGAAATTCAGTTCAGTCCAATCATGCATACATGCCAATTGATCCTAGTTGAGCTTAAAATACACAGAGCTGAGCTGGTGATTTTATCGGAGAATCTGAAAAATGTAATGAACTTGTTTTGCATAAACCTATCTTAATACAGTATGTGTAAAAGCATAATAAGCCCCCTTTAAAAAATCCTCAGTTATATTTACTTACATAAGAAAAACAAAAACAATGATGCATAAGAAGTGTTAGATTTTTGCTACCTTACTCGAAAACAAATAGTAAATTACTATTAGTAACAGTAATATCAACTGAAATGAAGTGAACAACTCCAAGCACAAAGTTCTTTGGTGAAATTAATGTTTCCATGTGAGTAATTTTCCATTACAGCTACATAGTCCTGCAGTGATGACAGTAGTAATCATGCTCCTTAGCTGGTCGTATTATTGCGCCGTAACTATAATTATTGTCCTTGCAGAAGAAAGAGAGACATTTTACAATTTTTGCAACATTTGGACCTGTAATTTGCAGTGAAAACCTGCTTAATGAGCTAACGACGTTGTTACCACACAGAACAATATAAGCCAGAAGAAGGTACTTGAACATGTGAGAAGTTTAGAAGATAAATATTGGGGCGTTTGGGTTTCCTTTATGAAGCATGATAAAATAATCGTATTCAGATCGCTGGTTAATATTAACATTGAAGAGAATACATTGTTCCTTTTTGGCCTAACAGGAAGTGTATCCCAAATTAAAAAAAAAAAAAAAAAACTGCACTGATGTTTCAAAATCCCAGTACTCTATTAGACAAACTGCTGATGAATTACTTTTCTATGCATATTATTCTAGCTCAGTGTACCTTCTTAAGTTCTCAAATCCTTGCTGGCATTAATTATGCACATTCCCGCTTGAGAAACTCCCATGAAGACAGGCGCTCTGCAGTTGGAAGAAATGCACACAAACTAAGCCATATATTAAGATTTCCTCTCTGCAATGCAAGTATTTATCTCTTCTCCTAACTCCAGGCTGTCCACTTTCTCTACATAACCTTTCTGCATCAGTGACCAGCAGGGGGCAGGCTGCCTCTCTCATCTAAATTTCAAGGGGCTTCCAGCCTCAAACCGTAGCAGCTTAAATAGGAGACCTTTTTAAGTTGTGTAAGAGTTTGTTTTTTTGTTTTTTTAAGTAGACCTATTTGTCATTTCATGGGTTTTGGTTTTGAATGGCACCTAAATAGCTCTGCTACCAACTGAGCACTTGTTTCCTGCACAACAAAGCAGAAAGCTGAAGTTAGTTTAATGTTTGAGTGATTAATGGGTAAATCACCCTCCATGCCTCTTCTTTTCTTTTCCCTATTGAGCGCTGCTGAAGCATCTCTCATGCAGCTCCTACAGTTTGGAAAAGTCTGGAATTTAAATATTTTCTCAAATCTAAATTAATATGGAAGATAAAAAATGTGTCCGTCCGTCCATTTATATATCTAACTTTCCCTCCGTCCATCTGTTTGTCCCTCCTTTCATTCGTTTGTTCGTCTTTCTGTTCATCCATCCATTAATGACCAAGTTTATGTGCCTTGGTTTCACATGATTCCAGTGTACAAATATTTAATATGCGTCCACAGATCTGACTATTCATACACCCGTTCATCTGTACATTCATTCACACTTCCACCCATAAAGTCTGTAATATCTGTTGTAAAGTTCCTATGCATTATTATTTCAGTTGTACTTATTGAATATTGTCTCTGAATATCAAAGGACTTCAGAGATTTCCTTTAGGATAAAGAAGTAATTTTGATACAAAAGTTGTATAAGAAGCCTCCTGCCAGTGTCTAACTGGTCTCAAATTGTCTTCTTCTTTTCTTTATTCTGTGACTTAAAAAAAAAGTAATCGATGTCTTCCTGCCACAGGTAAATTGGTGGCAGTTGCGATCATCGACGAGAAAGACCCCACAGAGCAGAGCGGCAGGTAAAGAGAAGACAGAAATTAAAAAGTTGTGCCCGTAATAAACAAATGGCTCTCCACACTCTCCACCATAGCAGCATTTTGTTGTGTGGCTTTCGAATAGAGATAAGACTGACTGTTATTGTTTGGAGCTGCCCACAAATTGCAGCCAGCGGCTATAAATAAATAAAAAATAAGAAAAAAAGGGATGGGCTCTGACTTATGTGGCTTTTCACTCTCTTCTCATTTGCTTTTAGATTAAAGACCTTGATGCAGCGGGTGGCGAAGGAATACAGAGAACAGTTTAACAGGTGAGGCACGGAGACACGATGAGGTCAGAGATGAAAATCCAATTTATACATTTATTTCAGGATGGCGTACTCGCTGGGGAAATGCTGCCAGTCTATTCAGAAGCAAGTTTATGCCGTTGTCAGGGCACGTCTATTTTCCTTTTCTTTTTTTTTGTAGCGGTTCAGTAGAAAGGTAATTATGTGAAATGTCAGCTTCCAAATATAGGTGTTCTTTTCAGCTGTCAATCACAACCACCGCTCAGCCTTTATTAATGCATAATTTTCTGTTTACCTGCGCAATAACAACTCTGTACCGGGGTGTTTATGTTGCATGCTGCGCTGCTCGACCTGTTCTCATGCTGGAACGCTGCTCTGTAACAAGGCAAATAAAAACAAAGCAGTGTATAATTTCAGGAGAAGCTATTTTTGCTCCAAGAGGATGGGAAAAAAAGGAAGCAGATTTTAACAAAGGGCTGTCAAATGAAAGCGTGTTGATTGTGCGCAGTGGGTTAACTTAAAGCACAGCTGGTGGGTCATCCTCCAGCTGAAGGATTCTGGTTAAAGCAGGAATGTACTGTGCTGAAGTGGCTGCTGCATTTGAATAAAGATGTCCTCCTCAAACCGCTGTGATCAAAGCGCTTCTCCCTCTCCAGGCATTAGGGCTGATTGAATTACTCAGATCCCTATCATCAATTATACCACTATCTGCCACACTACCTTCCGCTGTTTCTTCATTTTTTTTCCTTTCCCCAAAGATGTCTGAATTTGAGTTCCCCCCCACTGAGATCAGAGCCGCCTGCAGGGTTTTGACACACCTAAACGGAGCTTGTAATTACTAGTCGATAGCTGCAGTGTCGCCCCCGGTGGTAGGTGGAGGTAGCACATGGAGAGAAGAGATCACAGGAGAGTGCTGACGTTTGAATGAGCCAATGCCGTTTGATGCAGCGCTGTGGTATTCAGCTCACCCACCATTTGTGGCGTTCGTGTGCGTGGGCAAACAGGATTCTCGTCAGTCGGTGGGCATGAATGTGCTGGAATTGAGCACATGTTGCTTTGTCTTGGTTTTGATCTGCCAGTTGGAGCTGAAAATAAAAGAAGCTTTATCACAAAGTCTCACAAACTGAGACCTCTGAGCCTTAATTTCTATCCATAAAGGATTTTGGAATCTCATAATTCCTCATTTAAAGCCCACGAGAGTCCGGGTAAGCATACTTCTAGACCCAATGTTTAGTTTTATACTTTATAATGTTCACATTATCCAAGAATAGATTTTTTTAGGAGTTCTATGGCATTGTTTTGGTTTTAGATCCCATAAGTATGCAATGCTGGTTTTTCAGTTCACTCTACTCATTTAGCTGTTTTTAGTGGTAAAAAAAGAAAAAAAAAACTTTTCAAATCCAGCCCAAAACAGCAAAGTAAAGGAGCAGAAAAAAGTGTGCTTTTAGCATACCAGGAATGAGGTTTTCCACAGTACCAGAAAATAGAAGGAGTATTGGGCTTGAAGGGATTTAAAAGAAACTTCAATAGCGCAGCTTGATATTTTTTTTCTTTTAAAATAAATTCTTTTGCCAATTTTAATCTAATAATACCAAAGTTTATTATGAAGTCAGTGCAGATATTTTTGCAGGAACTTGAAAATTAAAATTGCTACACCTGCAAGGGGATGGATAGCTGCATGGATGGACTAATTGTTTATTGGATGGATGGTTGCAACAATAATGCATGATTTGGATGAATGGATAGAGAAATAAATGAGTTAATAAATGTATGGAGGGATTGATAAATAACAAAAATATTTCCTTGAATTTATAAGCCCCCTCAATCCAATGCTGTGCTCCTCTGTTCGCCTTTGTTTCATCCACACTGTGCAATAGCGGCGCAGTGAAGCGGCCGTGTCCTTTCAAATGGTTCTCCAGTCGGAAGCATGACGTGTAACACGACGGCCTCTGTTTTCCAAGATGGCTGATTCCACCATGCGGCTTCTCTGCACATTGGTTGATTTAGTTCAAGAACAAAGGCGGGACAATATAACCTCCACCAAACATCTAACTAGGAGCTACAGTGTGGTTGTGAGATAAAGTGTGTCTTCAACACATTCAGTTTGATTCGGTTCAAATTCAATTTGAATTATAGAGATGAAGTCCAAACTGTCTTTTTCCTTATAGAGCTTTTGAGATGCTGTAATGTCTATATTGTCATTTATTTAAAGTCAATATTCTTTTATTTAAATCTGCTTGACTGGTGTTCGCTTAATTAGAAATATACTTGGTAAACCTGCCCTTATAAAACTACAAGTGTGGGAGTGTTTAATTAAACTTATATTGTATTCTTAGCAGCCTGCTTAATGGCTCAAGGCATGTCTGTGGGAAGATTAGAAGGTATAGGGACCAAATCTAAAAAATAAATTAAGAGGCAAAATTTTAATAATAATAATAATAATAAAAAAAGATTATAGCTTTTCCAAGTCACATTTTCAGTGTTGCATTTCCTCACTTCTCTTGTCGCTCTTAGAGGTGTAAATCATTTTCTACCTAATTCAGATCCGTATCTCACTCTGCTGCTGTTTCCAGCGCGGGCTTTTACTTTATGATGAGTTTTATTCCCAGTCCGGTTTGCTATTGTCAGTACGATTACCTCAAACATTGACTGAAGGTTTTCTTTTTTTTTTTCTTTCTTTCGTGGCCTCCACAAAATTTATTATATTGTTCAGTCTTAATAATCATGCCATTCACATAAGCACATGCAGTACTGCTTAGCACCCTGGGGACAATCCTCCTATATGTAGCAATGATTCAAAATGAATATAATGTATATGTGCGGGCCGTCGCAATCAGTCATTCGGCGAAAGTCGCTGGTTTCTATGGCCCTCCCCATCCCTTCCCTCATCTGCTTGCAATGTGTTCTTCTCAGACATAGTGCAGTACAATGAGGTACAAATTGAATTCCTCCTCCTTCCTTATCATTTAGATAAATAACCCAAGACTTTTCTGTGGCGAAGGAGATGAGGAGAAGCATAGGGACGGCGCAGGATGGAGCTTTGGGGATATTTTTTTTTCATCGCCTCCCACAGTGACAAAAGCGTTCTTATGTTTTCAGCAGCGGGGACATCATATTACTTTTAACCAAGTTTTCTATTTGTGTGATATTGTGCATTGAAGATACTGTCCCAGTTTGTGCTAACAATATACAGCCCACAGAGACGGGAGATAGAGTTCATTTTACTCTCTCTTATTTTTCTTGCATCTCCAGAGACTTCCAGTTTGGCCACATGGATGGGAACGACTACATTAATGGCCTCATTATGGGGTGAGTGTGTCTCTCCTCGTGTCACTTCTTCTCTTTCAGCCTCACCTTACCTTCTGTCAGCCACTTATCTAGGTCTGCAGTGACTTGTAATGCCGGCCTTTGCCATTAAGGATTCTGTCTTCAGGAGAAGTCAATTACACCGAAATGCTGTCATTTTTGCTTGTGCTGCTTCTCGGACCTTCAGTCACCATGGCCCAAAAAACACAACATTCACAAGCTGCTGCAGATTTGCATGTGAGAAGGCCGCGTAGAATGGAGACCTACTTGAGCAATTTTTACAAATGACGATCATTTTACCATCTTCACTAAGGTATCCCTAAATAAAATTCAGTGCAATAAATGTCCTCAATGGCCTTATAGTAGTTTTTCTGTGTACAAATTTGGTTGTTCTGTGAAGGCCTAAGATGCGTGTTAGAGAACATCAGCAGGTCAGCAAGTACATGAATGCATAAAGATATTGCAGGCGGGTCAGTGAAAAGTTGTGAAAAAGATTAAAGCAGACAAATATAAAAGCTTTGAACACCTCTCAGAGCTTTGTTCAGTCCATCATGAAAAGTGAACGTGTGGAACAACAGCAAAGACGTCCAGCTAAACTGACGGGTCAGATAAGGAGAGGATTGGTGAGAAAAGCAGCCAAGTAGTTTACGGTAACCCTTTAGGTGGCGCAGAGACCCACAGCTCTGGTTAAAGAATCTGTCGAGGGGACAAGTATTAGTTGTTTGTTTCACCAATCTGTCCCTTATGGGAAGTAGTCCTCTTTCCATATTGTAACAGGCCATATAGAGAATACTACAAACGTGTGGAAGGAGTTTTTCTCAGATGAGATTAAGATGAAACTTTTTGTTGGCCTTACTAGACAGGAAATATTTTTTATGGAGTTGTTTTTTTGCAAAGGAGCTTTTGGCTTCACTTTCAGGTCAGGGTGACCTGGTCCCTTCCTTTCCCTTAGCCATGACTTGGAAAGAATGCCATTTGGACAGATAAGAACAACCCTTAATTTAAATGTTATTAATTAATTGTTATTTGGCACGTCTGCAACAGAGCAGATGTTGATATCCAAGAGGTCCCAAATTATTTCTGCGAAATTCCAATACACATTCACTATAAACAATGCCAGACATTCCTACGTAAATTAAGGGTATTAATGCCATTGGTCAAAACCTTCCAATACACACCAGTAGAGTTGAAACCATATAAAAAGTGATGTCAGAAACCAGTTTCAAAGCCTTTCACAATCAAAAGTGGATGAAAATATTTATCTGTAGATGTGCCATTTGGTTAGGATGGTTTGGTTCCCAAACGCATGCAGATATAATTGCAGTGCTCAGTCAATTTTTTCAGAGGTGTCACAGTAAAGGGGGGGCCTGAATCGAAATGGATTGAAACAAGATTAAAAAAACAAATACATGTTTCCCTGCTAAACCCAAATTAACTACATTGATTGTGTTGTTGTAATGTGACAAAATTAGAAAATGTTGAAGGTGGGTTTTGTTGGGCTCCGAATTAATGGATTGAATCTATAGAGGTCTTATATTTAATGTTTTTGCCTCATAGTGCAGCAGTAATGATGAAGGACGATCCGGCTGGAGCAGCTTTGTTCCCATTCTGGGGCCGACTGTTAGGGTGTCATGCTCTGAGAGACCCTCAATCTGACATGCCACACTTTTTAATTAGACTCAATACCACAAGTGTTGCAGACCAGCAGGGCTGCAGCGGCCGCTTGTCTGTTTGTGTCAAGTAACTTCTAGTGCCTCGTTATGTGTGTCTGGTTAATTTAGTGTGAGAGCCTGCATGCGTAATGGGTCTGCTGCAGGATGTTATTTTAATTTGAGCATGTTATTGTTTGTCGGAGAGAGATTATAGCAGCCATACTCTTCTAAGTCCTGTCTAATTAAGTCAGCGATTCAGCAGTAGGCTGCAGATTCTAAATGTGACCAAATACAGCTGACAGAGTTCTAAATTTAAACAGGAAGTGAATATATTTAGGATTAAAAGGGGTTTATTAGTGTTTCTAGTTCAGCATGAGAACATGCAGAATGCAGGATTTCATTGGCTCTGAATGTGGCTGCGGCAGTGCAAGATTAATTGCCCTCTTTTGAGGAATAAAATCCTGCGTTGTCCACCAATCCTTTCCCCTTAGGAGGCTCATGGAAATAAATCTGATGGCTTTTTATCTGTCTTTCTGTCATCGACATGATGACTGTCTGGCAGCGGTCTGTCTCTCACTAAAGGCGACCCCAGCTTTCATCAGGGGCACATAAACACACCCATGAGCACACACATATCTAAGATAACCACTATGAGTCTCAAGGGTATCCTTGGGTTTGTTTTAATATAGGATTATTGCTAACATCTTTACCAGGCAGTGAAAGACTAAAGATGTGAGGTCTCCCTGTGTGGGAGGAAAACTTTTATCAGAGGATGTGAATCATTAGAGAGTAACTTTAAATCAGCCTGTTAAAAATCTGTAGTTCTGTAGTGTTGATTGCTGGTGTTAGGGTTGGGGTGGTTTCACTAACAATCTTGCTATTTTTAAAGCTATCCTGAAAAGTGGTAGCAGTGGTCATCAAACAGGAAGAGTAGCAGGGTTGACTCTCAAAAAGTGTGTTTTCACAAGCGTATTCACTGTTGAATTTATAAAATATATACAATGGACACCTGGTATTGGTGGAGGTGAAGGTCCACAGCTGCCTGTGAATAATCGCTAAAATACTTGAGAACCCCTCTAACAATCCTTACAATTAACAGTTTTAATACCTCAAACACCAAATATACCTTAACATACATCAATGCAAACAGTGGATCAAGCCTTAGTATTATCACATAGGCTAATATCTATAGTTTTCTTATAGCAGCAAGTAGCATGACAAGTAGGTATTCTGGCTTCTTTCAAATAAGCTATTTTAGATATGCTCTATGAAAAATCTGTTAGTTAACTTTCTGTGAATAGTAGGCGGCATCCACTGTATAAGGAATATATACTATTAAAAACATGCTAAAAACTTGGTTGCAGAATTGTGCACATCTTTACACTAATAGTTTGTTGAAGCAGCTTTTATTCAGCTTCAGAATTCAGTCTTGATCTCATGCCTGCCATTAGCTTATGTTACATCTGTGGGAGGTACAACAAGCTACAGGATAATATTATATACCATGACACAAGGAGGATAGACAACAATAATGGGAGAAAATACAGGACAGCTGTGAAATGCAAAAACACCTGAACTTATCTACCAAATTAAAAAGAACCGAAATAGAAACTGGTTGATGAGGCTGCTAAGATGAAGACTGAAGAGATGCAGAAATTTCTAACTTTTTGTGTTCCAATTGAGAACATGCTCATGTTTTCTCCAAGCATCTAAGCTTGGCACAAGAGGTTGCAAAACAAAAACCTTTTCCTCCAATATCAACACGAGTCCTGCTGACTTCAACCAAAGACAACTTCATATTAAAACTGTACGGTATTTAAAAAAAACAAAAAAAACAAAAAGGATTAATTCAAGGGTGTGTTCACTTTTGCACCAAGGTTATTGAATTTGTGTAGCTTGTTTTGAAATTATTTATAATTGTCTAATTTCTTAAGGGTCACCATAGTATGAAGCAGCCATTTTTGTTTGCATTGGAAAAGAAGTGACTCTGCTGGTGCAAGGCATGTTCCTTCATCATCGCAGTGAACCCCCTGTAGTCCCACTTAGAGGCATAAAGGCTAATCCATATTTAGTTTAAATGAGGGCCATCTGTTGGAGTACGGTGGTGAAAATATGCATTCATTATGTCTGTGTGTGTGTGTGTGTAAGTGTTTGCAGCTCTCAGCTGGACAGAGTAGTGAAGTGTTGATGACTCCACCACACGGTTGTGTGTGTTTGCACTCTGGATCTCAGCTGGGTGGTGGATTGGGACATTGATGGATATGTGTGCGCATGTGTGCAATTTGTTGCTGGGTTGAGTATCACCGCAGGGATGTGAGGTAGTGGCACAGTGATGGACTGTTTGCGTGACTGTGTGTGTGCGTGCATCTAAGCAACAGCATACCTTATCTAAGCCAGGCTTTGGTGCTGCACAAGATGTGTGGAAAAAGGATTAGTTGTTTTATGACCTTATTCCTTATCTCACAAGGATTTATAATTCCTCTGCCGATTTGTGGAGATTAAGCAGCTCAGGAGTGTAAAGTGAAGGTTACTGTTTGAGTCCTCTGCTAAACTAAAGATGAGTGGACCTCTGGGCCACAGCATAGAGGCAGAGGGGCTTCCCTTAAGACGGCCTGTGATTTACTAAAAGGAGTTTTTCACCAATTGGGTTCCAGTGCTTGACCAGGGCTGGAGATGGAGCTAGAATCTATTAAAAAAAAAAGAAACATTAAATGTTTCTACAGCTATATAGCGAACACCAATTATGTCAGTAAAATATTCTTGTTAATTCGACTTGTGTTTAATGTTAAACATTAGTAATTCTTGTCTTTATATTCTAAACTATGCAGATTAATAAAAAACTTAGTTCTTTATTTAAACTGACAAATCTGCAGTAAATCTATAGTGATGGTGTTTTCACTTAAAAAATCACCAAATAAGGAGCCGAGAACTTTTATTTAATAAATATTGGGATTTTAACATAAAACATGTTTGGTAAGTAAAACCTTTGTTTAAAGTTTAACATTAAAAAGCTTTGTTGCACTGCTCTTGAAGGAACATTTGTAGCATTGAGTTTATAAAACCAGGTTTGAAATTTTTAAATAATTGATTGTTTTTATGTCTTTTGCTGTAACAAACACAAGCAAAGCCCCTGAGTTTCCCACATTTTGCTGGAAAAACAGAAGAAACAACAGGATTCCTCATCTTATTAGAAGTCTTCTCTTTGAAAGAAACCCCATGGGAAAAGTTAGGTTCCTCTCAGTATAAAACGCTTTGTTTACCACACTACTGTATTATCTGGGTCCCAATTTGTTCTGTAAGATAACTGCATTTTGTTCCCACTTTGATAATGGCAACTTGTGGTGAAGAGGTTAAGAAGATCAAATGTCTTGTTCTGTTTTTTTTTTTCTTTTTCTCAGGGAGGTGACAGTGCCTTCCGTTATCATCCTCAACACATCCAACGAGCAGTACTTCATGCCCAGCGAGCTGATTGAGAGCATGGACCAGCTGGTCCAATTCATCAGCAGCGTTCTGAACGGTTCTGCACAGGTTAACACCCTCCACTCCTCTCGTCTCCCTCCGCTGCTTTCTGTTTAAGCTTTCAGCTCAGAATAGCCCATTCACCCCCTTCTCCTTGTGTTGTACCATTGTAATCACCTCAGTGCTCCTCATTAATCACGCATGTTGTCTTGCATTGTAAGTCCTAAGACAATTTGCACAGTAAAAGAAATTGCAATCTCCTTTTGCATGTTTAGATTCTGTTTAGGCTCTGTCCTGCTTGGACAGATTATCAACAAGTCTTTGAAATCAAACAGCCAGATTCCTGCATTGCTCTGTAATGACAACCTTGAGAAGAGATTTCATGGTTCCTTCGTGCTCTACAGTGAAGGCACCAGATGTATCAAACCATAAGCCAAACATCCAGAGGTTCTGTCTTTTTTTTTTCTGGGCTATTTTTGGCTTCTTAAAACAAACCACCTCCCACAAAAAAGGGGAGCAGCAGAAACCTGCAGTTTTGTGTCGTCCTGTTCCAGGCAAAGTCTGGGCAGCTTTAAGCTTTTCACATCATGACCATAATGTTTTCCTTCAGCCTCTCTCACAGCTGGTGTGGACTTCATGTGTATGCATGCAGAAAAATAGTGGTTGGAAAGTATTCTGCTGTGGGTTTCCAGGGAATTCTTAAAGAAGGGGAGATCCCCCCTCCTCTATTAATGAATAAAATCTCTGAACACAGGGATTACAGATGGTAAGTTTTGCTTCAGACATGAAAAGATAAGGATGGTGGTCTGTTCCAACTTTCCACTACTGCTTTTTTTAGAAGATTTTGAACTCCCTTTTATTGTGGTACATTACCCGTTTTAGCATTCAAGTCTTCTGTACTTGAAAAGCATTGCTTTCTCTTACGCTTCAGTAAGGGAAAGAAATGCTCAAATGGGGCTCTATAAAAAGCATTGTGAAAACTTTTGCATCCATCTTCCTGCAACTGAAGCTCAGTGTGCAACAGCTGCTACCTAAAAATTAGCCTCTTGCCCTCTTCCAGCTAATTTACTGAGGTCCTGTTTGGGGCAGAGCTAATTAACTGGACATCCTGATGAATTAGCATCAGCACACATCATTCATTTCTACGCCCAGATGCTTTTATAGGCAAATGAGGTCATAGCTGAAACATGGGACACGAACTAAAGCTGAGGACTTTTAATAATTTTCCTGAAATACAAATTTCTATTGAAAACGTGTTAATCAAATGATTTATGTTTTTGCAGTGTGTAAAGCACAAAGATGTTATCAAGAATCACAAACAGACTCCAGTTTTTTCTATCCTTGATTGTTTTGCAACACGTTTCCCTAACCATCCCCTATATTTATAGTTTTTTCGCTCTTAAATTTAATTCAAGGTGGCATTTAAAAAGGTCTTAAAAAGTCTTACATTTGACTTCTTGCTGTAACCTGCAGATACCCTTCTATCTATTGACTAAATACTTACACTCCAAACCGGCTGTTTAGCACAGTAAAGTAAACGAGAGGTCATCAGTAAGGCAGACGAAGCTTAGGCAAACATGAAAGAATCTGAAGGAAACAGATTTTTTGCATCTGAAGTGTTGAGTGTTTCAAGAAGGTACTAATCCGTTGAAAGAGACACATGCATTTAATCAATTTTTTTAAAAATTGCAGGTAAATGAAGCAATATGTAAAGTCCTCTACATAACTCCTAATAAGAACTGGATTGTTTTTATTTTCCTTTAAGACTGTAGTAGCTCTTCTGTCTTCATTAAATTGTTTTTCTGCAGGCATACGGCGGTGATGGCTTCATCCAGCGGTTCAAGCGTGTGGCCTATGATGCCAGATCCACCATCATGGTAAGATGTTGAGATTTTTGTTCAGGCTGCTGCAAGATGGCAGTCAGAGATTACTTTCCCAAGCATAGAGCAGTTGTGATTTCATTTGCTTTTATGAGAAAAAAATAATAATTTCAGAAGTTGTGGTTTTGATGTGAAACCCTTTGGGTAAAAGACAAAAAAAAAGTTATTTCCAGTTATTATTTCTTCCCTCCATTACTTCAGTTTTGTGTGTCTGTGAGCGATGGCTTTTCCAAACCATTGCTTGGAACTAAGCAATCACAGAATTTAGATGTTTAGATTCTATGAAATGTTTTTCAGCCATTTCACACTCTTTCTTTATTGGTTTAAGATATTAGAGTGACAATCACCCTTCACAGCAATATTTTGAGCTGCAGCTCACATGTATTGAGATAAACCAACTATCTAACATTCTCTGTATTTTAATCTGTTTTAAGAGGTCTCTCGTTTAGTGCAGAGACCTTAAGGCAAAACAGGTTTCCACCTAAAGAAAAACTTTTGCTACCTTCTATACTTGCCCTTGTCTGTATTTATGTAAGCAGTGTAAATGCTATGCAGAGAGCAGGTACTGAAAACATTGCATGGATGCAAGGAAGCAAGCAGCAGAGCAGTGAGACTGGGAGGAGAAGAGGGACAGGAGGTTGGACTTGCTTCTCCTCCCACATTTGCCCTAAGTAGCTTTTTTGGGAGAGCAAGTGTTTATACTACCATGGGTGTGAGAGGAATGTATACACAGCTGTGTTGTAATGCATTACTGTCCACACACCAGTACTTGCATTTGGGTTAAACTAATTACTGCTCTCTAACATGTCCTTTACGGAGGGATGCATAAAAGCAGCCAGTAACTTAAAGAACATTTGTTTTAGTCTAATTCAGTGAAGGAAATATTTACTTTAGTTCCTCTAGGTCATAAAAATCTGAATAATTCTTATTTTTTCTCAGTTAATAGATTAGCATTCGTATATTTATATTTAGAACCCATAACCCTCAGGAATTGAAAATATTTGCGTGAGTGTGTGGGAGGACTTTCTCATTGGGCTTTGGGCAGTTTTGATGATAACATAATGCTATGGCCTCATTCCTTGTGGTGATCCACTCCTAAACCTGACACAATATTTAAAGTGTCTGACATGGATTTAGAAATAAAAAGGACTGGACTGATTCTCAAGTAAACTTTATCCTAATTTGGAAATACAAGTCTCATATTTTGAAGAAGGAGTTTACAGGCATACAAGTTAAGATGTTATGCTGTTTTCACAGTCAGTGATGATTTAGGAAGCCCTGTCAAAAGTCTGCACTGCTGTCCACCAGGACATGTCAGAGCATGTCATGCTTCCCTCTTTTGACAAGCCTTTTGGAGATTTCATTTTCCAGCAGGATGTCTACCCTCAAAAAATACCAATATTTTAAGGCTCGGACTTAAACTCATTAATTTCAATGTAATCAAGTAATTTTGTTTTTACATTCAAAGGTTCTTACCTGAATCTTTGTATTTGTGCGTTTCTGGTACGCCCTTTAAAGTGACGCACAAGCAATATATGAAAACAGCGATGGATGACAAAACTGCTTCTCTTAGCCAGCTCGGAGTTAATTTTTGCTTCAAAAAGCGATTGGATGGAGTACTGGAAAAGGCTATTGTCTGCTAAAAGGAGTTGGCCGATAACCACATCTATTCAAGCCTAAAATATCATCTCAATGCCAAACACATTACAGCAGCACAGACGTCCTCAACACTGATGTCATTGTCCACAGTCCAAGAACTGACATGAATGAAACTTCAAAGCTGAATAGATATAAAAGCACTTTGCTATTATACCTAGCAAAGTGCTATTATACTGCTATATAATCAATCTATTATACTCAGATTGGTTTTTTAACCAATCTGATGGTTGAAAAACCTAAACAACAGATTAAAAACAGTCAATATATTAATTTGTTGTTGAGCTCAATAATTTATTAGCAAAAAGTTTTTTTCAACTGAAAATGTTGCTTATTTTGTCAATGTATAGCTTTTGACTAAAATTTTATTAATTTCAATTCATTATTTATAGATCCTGCAATTAACTCAATTACATTTTTTTAGTAAGTCCCTCTACTAATACATACATAAATGACTCATACTGTTGTGCCTAAAAAATATTAGCAAACTGGGACAAAATGGTAGAGAAAGAAAGTTTAAAATGACAGTTTTAAGTAATGTTTTAAGGTAACCACTCCTTATAGAAGTTGAAGCGATGGGTTGAAGTGTATTTATTTATCCTTGTTTAGAAATTATTTTCAAGGACATTATAAGGATGTGCCGCTATAATCCATCTGTATTTTTAATTAAAACATGCTAGACATTGGGAGCTCAAAGGATCAAGCCAATGTGTAATTAAAGTATATTTAATTGCAATGAATGATAGTGTAAGTTATCTGGAGTTCATGTTGATGCCAAAATGCAAAGTAGGATTTGTGGAAATATGTTCGTTGATAGATCAAGTTTGATTAATTTATATTGCACAACAATAATAAGCAAGACTCTTGCTTAGATGCTTGCTTCATCTAAGCAAGAGTTTTTTTTTAACTTTATCTCTTAGATGGAACAGAGGTTATACGTTTAAAAGGCTTGAGTAAAGAAAAACAGAAAGAAATGAAACTCAAACTACTATTGTTTCCCTAAATAAGTGAGCTGTGAGCATCAGAATGACCAGAATAGAACAGAAACGGTTAATAGATATCACACTGACGCCAAGGAGCTTATCTAAATGAATCTCTGACAGGATCATGAGGAAGCAACATTAGGCCCAGTGAGTCATATCCGGACGGGTTAGCATAGTGCAACCAATCCTTACCTCATCTACTGTCTCATTGCTCTGCCGATTACCATCACTTTTCCATCGGCAATAACCGGAGGTAATCTCAATCATTTTCCTCTCCAATTCTCTGTAGCAGTCACAATCTACGACCAAATGCTCCCTCCTGGGTATTTTTTTAAAATCTATATGTGATATTGTTGTCAAATGAAACATTTTTCACAAAGAACTAAAACTCTTCTCAGCTGACCTCTGCATTGAGGTTTAAAATGAAGATGATGGATTGTACATTTTACTGCAGTGGTATGGAAATTGGGGGGGAAAAAGTAGCAGAAGGAAGAAAGTGAACTTGCAATAATAAAAAATGCTTCAATTAGGGGCAAGGAGAAGATATCTACTTTTGTAGAATTCTGTATGAGTTTTGTATGAACCAATTTAGTGTTGTAAATTATAATATGCAGAGTGGTCTAATAAGGAGAAAATTAGAGTACAGTTTTACTTATTTAGGGAGAAATGCTGGTACTCTCTCTCATTGGACATAAATACCAGAACACATACAGTTATGCCCAAAATTATTCATACCACTTTGTTTAAGATAAATGAACAGCAAAGTGGGGTAATTAAAAAAAATTATATAATGTTTATCTGTGTATAAAACCACAGACTCTTTATAAGAAACCCAAAAAGCAGCGATGTGAACACTGATTTTGGAAGCAGCGTTTGATAAACAGCTGCTGGGAGGAAGGATCTACAATGATGCTCCTTTGCCGCAAAGGAGCATCATTGTCATCACCTCTGCAGTTCTGCATTAGCTTCATGTTTGGGGTAGTGATGCTCTGACCATTCCAGCAAAGAGCATCCAAGTGAATAATAAAAATATACAAAGGAAAAACAAACACAAATTAATCTTAAACATATGAAGTCTCTTTTTGTTCCTTCAAATGATTTCTGATCTGCTAATTAAAAACCTTGTGATGCAGTTCAAATGAATAACTAGATAAATGTGTTTTCATCTAAAGCTTAAAAGCATTTTAAGCTGATATACTTTGATCTGTGAATGGCATCTATTGAGAGGTTTGATGTTTGATAAACAGTGACTCATCACACAACAGTTCAAACATACCACCACTCAAATACACCACACTGATATATTATTAGTATGTGCTTTTTTTGTGCGAGAGGGAGTCGAGAAATAACGGCAGAGCTTGATCAGAAGTTGAAACTAAGATGAGGGACCCTTGACCCCTATTTCCTCTGATGTGTGTTTGCATCCGGCCTCCTCTTAAAAAGCGATCATGGACAATTCACATGCGTAACTGTGGTTGGCAGCCTCATTATATTTCACCCAAAAACCAAGAGAGCAATCAGTATTCTTGTTACCAGTGGGATGTAGCGGATACCATAAATAATCAAACTATTCCTACACGAGTTCACTTCAGTGTGGATTTTTGCTGCTTTGTACACAATTGAAATTGTACTTGGAAGCTCAAACTATTTATAAGGCAAGAAATCCCACTTATTAACCTGACAGGGCAAACCTATGAAGTGAAAACCATTTCAGGTGACTACCTCTTGAAGCTCATCAAGAAAATGCAGAGTGTGTGCAAAGCAGTAATCACAGCAAAAGGTTGCTACTTTGAAGAAACTAGAATATAAGGGGTATTTTCAGTTGTTTTACACTTTTTTGTTTAGTGCATATTTCCACATGTGTTATTCATAGTTTTGATGCCTTCAGTGTGTATCTACAATGTCAATAGTCATGAAAATAAAGGAAACTCATTGAATTAAAAGGTGTGTCCAAACTTTTGGTCTGTACTGTGCATGTACTAGTACTAGTTTAACCTAAATCATGTACATTTGATAGCCATAAACGAGCTTCTGGTATATTTCTGATTGGGCAATTGACCACTTTTACCAGCAAAATTGGTTTGTACAGAGTTATACATGTTGAGAAGGTGGTGAAAAAAATGGTTGTGTATCTTCTTATAATGTAAATATACAGTATATTGTTAGCTATAAGTACAACGGTTACCTATATACACTGTTAATTGAATGATAGATTACCAATGGGGCCTACATAAGACATCAAAGTTGTTTTTGTTCTTTACTACAATTTAATCAACTATTTAAAACAAAATAGAATGAAATAACTTTCTTTAAACGCACTAGTGGTTTAAGTTATATTGAGCATATCATCATGGGGTATTTATTTTTGCATAGGTTTTGTCTTCAGACTTACCAGATCATTCATTTGAAACATTTTTTCAATTCAAGTTATTCAATTTATGATTCTAAAAATTTTCACATTTTTATCTAGGTTTAAGGGTCGCCAAGTTGCTTTTCCTAATGTGAAAGGAGTTTTAACCGTGCAGTTGTACATTTTACAAACACAAAGTTAACTACTGCAAAAGCAAGATCTGGTCTTTTCTAATTAAGAAACTACGTAGAGGATAATTAGAAAAGCAAGAAATTTTGATGTCTCACTTGGTTTGAAAGTAAATTTGAGACTTGCAGCAGGAATGGATTAAATTATAATTTTTTAGTTTAGAAAGTTAACAGGAAGATGTATTGCATATCAGCCACAAAACAGTGTTGAGCTTGTTTGTTTTTTTTTTTTTTACAAAGTTTGCTGATTCCAGACAGTTCTATTTTCTATTTGACAGAGCTTGTATTTATTATCATCATATGTTGAATTTAACGAGGAAAAGGGAAGCACCTTTTATGCAACCACTGTGTACAGCTAACACACTTGAGCTGCTTGTTAAGGTGGTCTGAGTGTAAATTACCATCAAAGGGACCATTAAAAAGCATATTCGCTGTAAAGTGAATCCACTCTGAGATCTTGGACCCCACAGGAGAGCCTTTTGCCTTGCCTGGGTAATCCAGACTTAATTAAGACAAGAAGGAAGGGTTTAACAAAAGGAATCTTCGCGAATGTTAATTTATGCAGATGATTAATGGCTTTTACCGCTGGTAAGTGTGTGCTCATTTAAATAGGATGCCGGAGTGTGAAGTTATTAATCTAACTTCTTTCTCCTGTCCTTTACCGTGTCTTTTCCTCCCTCTTTTCCCTTTTTTGTTCTCCGTTGCCTCCCTTTCTCCGACACCAGTCCGTGTTTCGCAGCTCTCCTCTGCTGGGCTGCTTCCTGTTTGGCCTCCCGCTCGGCGTAATCAGCCTGATGTGCTACGGCATCTGCACGGCCGAATCAGACGATGGCTTGGACGAAAAAAGGGAGGGGCTCACCGACGAAGAGGAAGAAGAGGACGATGAGGAAGAGGAGCAACAGCGACAAGCCGCTGAGCTGGAAGGCCCTGGAGAGGAGGAGGATGTAGGAGAAAAGGATCCCGAAGAGAAGAAAACAGATTAATGCAGGAGCACACGGCAGACGGAGGATGATTGGCTCAGTCAGTGACATGAAACTCAAAGACGTGTGTGTGATGCTACTTTGCTGTTTTATGTTTCATCTCACTACCACTCAAAGCCCCTCCAGCACCGACTCGTCCTCTACCTTTGAGTTCTGTGTGTCGTTTGCTGGACTGGCTGCCTGGCGAAGCCTCTGAGTAAAAAAAAAAAAAAAAAACAGCCTATTTGGTTACAGAGAGTCAACAAAATTTACAAGAAGGGATGGCTGTGAACACATCACCTTATTTATTGATATCCAATCATGTGATAGGTTTCACTTGGCCAGATATAGTTAGATCATTCAAAAACCACTAAAAAAAAAACATCTTTTTTTTTGTCATGTCCCAAAGCGTTTTATTTTTTCCCTGTTTTAAAATAATAACGTTATGACATTTGAAACTGATACATCTTGCCTTCGAAATCTACTAGGAAACGATGAGGTAGTTGTGTTTCTGTCCATCTACCTGCAGCGCTTTGCGAAAAGTATTAACACCTCTTGAATTTTTTTCACATTTTTCAAATAACTCCACAAACGTCATTGTGTTATATGAGGATTTTTGTGGTAGGTGAGCACAATTACTATTATTAATAATTATTCCAGCTTTGTACATGTGAAGAGGACATTTTTGCTTTTCTTTGCTAAACAGCTCAGGCTCAGACTGGATGGGAGAGTCTGTGAACATCAATTAGATGCTGGTCTGTTCTGAGACATGGATTTGATCTGAATCGTTCTGTTGTAGCTGTTGTAGGGATTGTTTTGGGCTGCTATGAACAATCTTGCCACAATTCCACAAAGGCACAAAGGTCTGATAACAGATTCTCCCACCTGAGCTGTGGAACTCTGCAGCTCTCCCAGAGGTAACCACAGACTTATTGTTGGTCTTTCTAATAGGCTTTCCTGTACCTAGGCTGTCAGATTAGGCAGCTATCCATGTGTTTGTTGCAGTTCGACTCTTTTCACTTAACAGTGACTTCTGAAGGCATTTGGGCTTGCGTTATTTTTACTATACTATATTTTTTACTTATGCAGACGATTTCATTTTTTAAATTAGGAAAGTGTCAATATTATGTAAACAATTTTCTTTCACAAAAAATCCTCAAAAATGCTCTGAATTTTGTTGGCAGGTGTCAAAATGGGGAGAAAAGGTCAAGGTGTATTAAAACTTTTGGAAGGCACTGTAAACTGAAGGTGATGTTGTTAATATGTTTAGAGAGAAAAAGAAGTGCCCAGGAAAGAGGACCTGCCATAAGTGAAATGTGCTTTTTTTGTACTGTATGACATTGCCTGAAAACATTTCTTCTCGCTGTTCTTGAACGGGTGCAAAGTGCAGAGACAGTCTTGCATTTAGCCTATTTTTCTGTCAGCCACCTGTCCATTTGGGTTGCAAAATGACGAGAAGCGCTTGAATGGTAATTTGTATCACTCTTCGTGATGCCAAAAATAGGTGCGATTTCTTTCTTTTCTTTTTTCTCTCCCCCTTTTTAAAAATCCATTTCCACCCAAAAATGACCAACCTACTGAAAACATCTTGTATAGATGGGTTCTACCTGTCAAGCAAAAGCCATAACATGCATCAATGGCTCCTGTGGCTCTCCTAACAACTCTTATTCCTCAAACAGACAGGAGCTGTCTGTTGGCATGTTTCATTCTGTCCTCCATCACTGGTTTCTTTATACAATTTGCCTGGCAGGTGAAAGTTTACATTCAGTGCTGTGACATGCACACTGAGCATAAGAAATATGAGGACCCTTTTTTTGTTACATCCCATTTTAAACTGGTCTCAAGGTTATCTTCGTCTTGCTTTTGTTTCTTTGACTAAAAATTGTGAATTAGATGAAACTCTTTGCAGGTTATGGCTTCATTTTTGTTTTGTTTTTGACTTATTTTATGTTTTTGTTTTTTAGGAAAAATGCACAAATGTCGTGTTTGGACCTTGAGATAAACTTTATTGCTTTGAAAACATACAAGAGCCCAGAAAATAACTTTATTGTTTCCTAGAAATACCAGAGCGGAACATTTTCCAGCCTGTCCTGTTTTGAACTTTTTGGAAAAGCTTACCTAATTTTTGTTTGGAAATTGGGAGAATAAAACTTAAAATTATCTCTGTGGAAACCGAGGACAGTTACAGTATGAACATCTTTATTAGTGTACTGAAAACAGCTGACCCTGCTAATAGATAAAATCTGCTCACCAACAGCAAATAAAGTCAAATAAACCAGAATTTAAAGTGCTGTTTAAACTTGTTAAAACACAAATCTAGACTTATCAGGAAAAGCAGGCCTGATTTTTTATTTTTTTTATTTTATTTTTTAACAGATGGAGGTCATCTGTAATCTCTACTGTGAAACTGAGCTTCCCTTGCCTTTGGTCTTTGTAGTTGCCTACTGTTCTTCAGCAAATTTTCCTCTTTGAGTGTGAACTGAGATTGTGTAACTTTATTAAAGATTTAAATAAAGATTTTCCCCTTTTTCTTGTTGTCTTGTTGGTGTCTATTTATAAAATATTTTTCAAAGCCTACATAAACTACTTTATCAGGCAATCCACTCTGTGGGGTTCAGTGAAATGGCCCAGAGTTGGTTTAGAAATTCACAGAACCTGGTATGTTCCAGTGAAATGTCAGGACCATTCATGTTGTCTCAAAGGTGTACCCCACAGATCTATGTCTGGTCCCATTTAATTCTTTATTTTTAGAAAGGATTTGGGACAGGGATGGAATTCTGAAAAAAGTATAGTATAGAGGGGAGGAATCATGCAAGATTTGGAAATTGAGATGGCCACCCCTGTGGAGAAGGAGCTTTTGTTCCGTCAACGCTGCTTTACAATTTCTAAAGGTGTTCCCCAAGGATCTATTTTAGGTCCCTATTTATGTATTTTTTATCTGTGACAAAGTTATGCCAGAGTATATCTATATGCAGATAGTCATTAGTTAGCTGTCCTTTCAGTCACTTCTTTGTCCTCTGAAACTAAAGTTGGATATTAGTTAAAGGAAGATTAAATTTATGATTTCTAACTTTATTTATGCTTGTGTTAAACCAGACGTTTCCCCTCCTCCTAAGTAAAGAAAAGACCTTTTTTAAACTCCGATCTTCACATATTTTAGCAAAAAAACACATTTTGTCTGGCATTAGAATAGATATTTTAAAAAAAGACAAAATATCTTAATTTATTCACAGAAACTGTTTGGAAATTATCTAACAAAAACTGACTCGCAGGTAGGTAAAATATACTCTGATTTTGCTGTCAAGGACACATTTCAAACCAATGGGAACCATTGAGCCAACGCCTAAAACTGCAGTTGTGAATGTTGGTTTATAACTGATTATAGCATTAATGTTTTGGCTGCTTTGCTTGGACAGCTGGACAAACCTGGCTGCTTAAAGACCATTGCAATAATGAGATAAAAATTGAGTTGGTACACAGTCTGAAAAATACTATCAAAGTATGGAAAAATTCTTTCTTTGTAAAATACCTCCCTTTTTTCAGTGCCCAGTATTCTTTCTCCTTTGCTTAGTTTTGTCCTTTTTTACTTTCATTACTTCAGTTCTTCCTGGTTTTCTACCTTGTATCATTCCTTCTTTCCTTCTCGTTCTTCCCTCTTTGCTCCCATGTGTCTTTCATTCCATCCCTTCTTGTTTGTGCAGAATAGTCCCTCCCTTTCCTCTCCTTTTCCTTCATTATGCATTTCATTCCTGGTGTCATTTGTCCTTTCCAAATTCTTCTTTTATTGCTGTAGCTTGAAAAGTTAATTTAATATCTTATATGTCAAATGCAAACACTGGAAAATTTAAGAAAAGTGACATTCTTACATTAAAAAATATCTAAGCTCTGTGTCAATAGGAATTTTCTGATTGTGAGAATTAAGTTTTTTTTTTTTTGATGAACATGTTTTGTATAGCCCATAGACCTATCATTTAGATTGTTCAAGGAAGCATAATAGTGGACCTCTGAATAACGTCATTGTAAAATTCTGTCTTTTCTGCTCCCTACCACCAGTTAGGAGGTTACAAAAAAAAAAAAAAAAATTTTCACGCAATTTTCAAATAACACACAAAGCTGTTCGAACCAACCTGGCTCTACATGGAAAAGTAATCACTCTCTAAGTCTAATAACTGTGCCACTATTGGTGTTAAAGACTGCCACAAAGTGTTTGTGATAACGAGACTCTTATCACTGCAAGGTCATTTGCCCCCCCCCCTTCTAGCAAAACAGTTTTTATTTTAGCCTCACTAGGGGGATTTTCAACATGAACTTTCTGTTTAAGGTTACAGCATAGCATCTCAATTAAATTTAAGCCCATGATTTGACTAGACAGCTCCAAAATCCCCATTTTGGTTTTGTGTGGTTAACAAAAGCTGGATATTTAGCTATTAGTGAGTTTTGTGATGGCAAAGCAACAGCCTGAACCTCCTTTGACAAAAGGGATTCCATGTTTCTACTGAACATACTATGGAATTAACCCAACTTGAAACTCAAATACGTTAAAAAGAAAAAAAAAAAGTTGAGTTTAAGGAAGAGCACTTAAAGCCCAGCATTGCTGTGACATTCACGTCCAGGATAAGTCTCTGTAAACTTACAAGCCTCTAAATCCTTTTACTCTTTTTGCTCCCCTCTTGCCTGTTCCCTTTCCCATCCAGATAGCTATTTCTCATACAAACTTTAATTACCAGCCAATAAATGTATTTTTTTCTCAAGCAGTGTAATCCAACGTAGATCCCTTTTCTCAATTATTGCAGATAGAATCATATTTTGGGGGGAAAAGGTTTAGCCACAGGCGATTGCTTGATGGGGAACTCATTTATTTCTCACTCTTTGGGGAATCACAGCAATCACAAGTCAAACTGAGAGACGTGACTTCGCATAATGAAAAAATCTAAATGAACACCTTCTGAAGTCTATTACATGCACAGGCAGAGAAACAGAAAAATGCAAAAAAACCCCACCAAAAACTGCTGCTTGAAAGTTTGTATGTTTTCAAGTCGAGTATAAAAGAGGAGGTGTTCATTCTACCTCAGAATCATAGTCACTGAGTGGTGCTGGTGCAAAAAGTAATTCATCGCTCAATTACCTGGCCATATATTCTGAGAAAGAGTTTCATCGAGAGGCAAATGAAGGTGGCCTGCTGTCTCTTTTCTTTTCAGAATGCTAATCTCCCGCACCAGACAAGGACAATTATGCTGCTCAGAGCAGCTCTCTCTGACGTCTGCCTCATGTTGAAATGGCAAATTAAGGCAAGGTGGTAATCATCTCATTTCTGGACGGCATGGGAGGAGTTTAATTCTTGGGGTTGGCACTCTGGAGTTCAAGGTAAAGAGAGAGGCTGTTATTTCAGTTAGCGCTTCAACGCTGCATTTCGAGGGGGCTTCTGAGCTATGTTCATGTCACTCAACCAGATGAGAAATTGCTGATTAACTTGGCTCACCATGGAAACCAGCCCACACAGTCGTTCCCTGCAAGTCTTTGCAGATCCTGTCGGTAAAGCCAACACATTTTGCATTAGGGGTGATAGATGGCTGCAGGTGCTGAGGTCCATCTGTTTAGTGGCACTTTAAGAAGAATACCTAAGTGCCTAATTGCACAGACGACGTTGGTAAATCTGCTCTTTGAGATACCCCACTCCCCCACCATTCCCAACCTAGTAAGCAATATTTTATATCCGATCATATGTGAAAAGAATCAGGACAGGTTGATTTTTTCTAACACATACGGACTACTATGTTGCCTATATCAATTTAGCAATGATTAAAAATTCTATTAATGTAGTTAAACTAAAAATATATATATTTAGAATGAATTAGTACTTCCCCACATTCTAACTTAAAATGGTTAAAATAAGAAACTGCTAATAGACTTTTGACGTCTATCCAAAGAAGGTTAACTTGAATGCAGACTGCAAGAAGCTAAAAGAGATCTTCAAAACACAAAACTGGGTTTTGGAGATCTTACAATTGTTCACATGAAAGTGCATATCTTTAAAATCAGAACAAAACAAAACAAACAAAACAAAACAGAACAAAAAACCCCCTAAAAAGGCCAGAATAAGATTTCTGATAGAGAACATGGACAAAAAATAAGCCGGGTTTTCTGGAATAACAAACTTTGGGCAGATTAGTTTATTTAACATTAGAACATAGGACATGTTTGGCATAAACCAAATTCAGCATTCCAGGAAAAGACCTTCACACTCACTGTGAAGCGTGGAAAATATACCATACACCAGGGGTGTCAAAACTAGCGTGCTACAACTGTTCGATGTGTCCCGGATGTAATCAAATGGCTGATTTACCTTCTCGCCATCCAGTCAAATTCTGCAGATTCCTGTTAATGATATAATTCAGAGATTTTGTAGTGTTGAAGCAGAGAAATGTCTAAAATTTGCCTTGAGGACAGTTAGACACCTGTAGAACATTTTTGTTGAAATCTATAGTTCAATGAATAAAACATGGTAGCTGTTACATATAATTAGGCAGCTTTTTTAAAATAGAAATCTAAACATTTCATTAAAAAAACATTTAATGAGGTGTATTAGTTTTTTCAAAACGCTAAAACGTAGCAATCAAAATGATTCCTTCTAGCTCTGTCTGACTGTTTTTGCTGAAGTTAATTCAGCTGAAAAAAGCTTTTGACTTGGTGTAATAGCTGCCTGTCAGGATGTCAGCTGTGCGTGATGTTATACATTTCCTCCGAGCAGCCTGGCATTTTGGCAAACTTTTCATCTAGGCAGTGTGAAAATGACAAAACTGCAAACACGATCTCTATCTATCAGCCCTGACGTATCACTTTCTGCATTGGAAATGATCAATCACACTCGAGAAGTCAGTAATAGGAAATAGATAAAAAAAAAACAGATCTTAGCAAATGCTCAGAAAGTGTTACAGGGTTTTAAAAAATTGGACTGCAAATGGAAAAATTTCATTTTTCAGTTTTTTTTCTACTATTTTATAAAGGAGTAAAAATCTATTAATGCATGAACATACAGAGGATTTTTGCAGAATTGTAAAAAAACATTTGCCTCCTTACAGATTTCCTTTACTTCTTATTTTGTTTGTTTGTTTTGCTACACTTACATGTTTATGTCATCAGACTAATTTTAATATCAGTCAAAACAAACAAAATGAGTAAAAAATGCAATGTTTCCATTGATGAATTCATTTATTAAGAGAAGCTGAAATGTTTCAAAACCAGACAGATAATATGAATATTAAATACCTTCTCCCCTTGTTAAATCATGAAATAACTGTGATTGACATTATTTCTTGCTCCTGGAGTACGCAGGTCTGATACCTGGTAGAACTCAAACCTGTCTGACAACCATAAGAAAGGGCTAAAATATCTTAAAAAACTACATGTTGTTCCCCGATCTGAAGAATCTCAGGAACAGTTTAGAAGCAAAATCAACAATATCTTTCACATTCAAAGACTTAGAAAAGTTGACTGAGGCATTGCATGTTTGAACAATAATCCCTCTGGTTTTGGATGCTATTCAGTTGGAAGGATGTTTGCTCTTACTTTTTTGCTTTTGGACAGTTGGTATGATCAGTAACCAACCAACAACAACTTTGAGAATCTCATTAGCCTCTCAAAAACTCTGATGATACCTGAACTACAACTCTGAATCACAGAGGAGTTAAAACAGAGGCTTTGTGAATATGGAGCATGACCAAAGTGCAGAGAGAGGAGTTCAAACCAACTCTTTCTTCAATCATAATGGGCACTGGTCATATCCCCAACTCCAACATTTCTCTTACCCGGCTTTCTAACCAGTTACAAACTGATGGTATCATTCAGGACATAATACTGTGGACTTTCGTCTCTTTTAAGCAATGTTATGAGAGTTCAGACAGATTCATTGCAAGACTACTGGAGATCTTTCCTGCCCACATCATCGTCATCAACAAAGATTCTTGTATGACATGAACTAAAGAGATGTGAAGCAACTTTCTCAAACTTCTAACTGCATCCGGTTTAACCTGAAAGATCAAACAGAATGCTGACTGTTATTATGCGCTCATCTACTGATGAGTTTTTAAAATGTCACGATAAAAATATGCTCAAACATTACTACCATTCCTTTGATCAACGTGCTTCGAAATGTTTTTCCTTCATCCTCACTGACTCTTTTAATCTTTAACAGCTTGCTAAAGGTCCTTCTCACGGGCTGAATCACACCCAAGATGCTGTTATGTCCTTTGAGTCACATTACTGAAATATATGCAGCGCAACTCCTTCTGGCTACTTGCTTGTCAGCTTTGAAGTTAGTGTCCTTGGTGTACACAGTTCTTCAAACTTGTGCTCCCATATCAGCATTCACATTCTACACATTTCCTGAACAACTTTTATGAGATGTATTTAGGATGGTATTCCTCAACTTTAATACCATGTTGCATCAGGTAATTGTGATCCCTTTAAATCACCTTCTTTGCTGCTTTGGATCAACACGAACCTGTCTCCAGACACTATTCTTGGCAGACTCATTAAAGACGTTTATGGGTCAAGGTTTTCAACAGCAGACTTTTCTGTCTGAAACTGTTAGCTCATAAATCTTTGGCCATGTACATTCAGATTCAGGGTAATTTTGGACCCAGCAATGCAAAGGACAGAAAGGACTTATCTATGCTTAGGGAATCAAAGACAATGACAAAAATTCAAAATCTCAGAATAAGCATTAACTCATTCTCATGCACAACTCCCAGGAAGAAGGAGTTTCACATCTGGAATCCATGTGGCATCATAGCGCTATAAAACTCGAAGTGCAGTAGCAGAGGTGAGGACACATTCCTGAATGTACTAATTTCACTGGCCGAATAAAAAACAGAATTTTTGAAGAAAACTTGGCACCAAGATTTTTTTTTGTAAAGTTAGTGAGTAAAGTGAGGAGTCACTTTACTCCTGTAATGTAAAGTTATTCCATTTTAATAATGTTTTCCTTTCATCTCAACTGACTAACTTGCATAAAATATGTCCACATATTCCTTAAAGTGATGCTAAATTGTGTTAGCATGCTTATGGTAGAAGTAAAATAAAAGCTCTGTTGATGCGAGGACGGTATTAGTTCTGCTTTGTTTACAGCACACCTTATTCTCTTCATGCCTTAGCATGCTGCCAGTATTAATACAAACACTAATATTTGTATTAGTGGTATTAAAAAGTTCATATGGGACTCAGGAGGATTTCCAAATAGTACCACAGCTGTTATTTGACTACTGGATTTGACACCATCCCTCCTGCCATCTGTCTGTTTGTATACATTTTAAGCCGTTATCTTTGTTTTCCAACATTCAATTCAATCAGTCACTGGCTAGTTAATACCTCATTAAGAATCAATTCGGAATCAATTCTTTTTTTGTGTAAGAAAAAAGAATGACTTATCCAAAAAATATATATTTCTAGCTCTCCAACTAACAATTCATCATTCTTCTAGTGTTCTATAATACCACACCTCACCAGGCAGGTATTCAGAAAACAATAACTGACAAGTGTCTGAGAGCTACTTACTGTTCATAGCCGAAGAAACTATTTACGACTACAAGTAGCTGAGATTGAGAGGAAGGAAACATGGAAGTTCGTTCTATGGGAAAGAAACACAAAGATGACCCCATCTCTCTTTCTTGACAGTTTAAGTTTAGGTATTAACGTTAATTTGGAGGTTAACTTACAGTTTGTAATAAATGTATGTAGTTCACAAGATTGTATCCAATTCATTTCAATTTTGCAAGAGTTGTACTCCTTTAACTTGGTGGAGCTCATTTTACCCTAGTGAGGGTTAGTTATAGGTGAACAATAAAGGTCTGAAGGAAATGTTTTTTTTAGAATCAGCGTATAGGAGCTAAGCACACTCTTATTCCCATTTCATGCACTGACATGTGACAAATTTTTATTTATAGCTGAGATGGACAAATGATGCACAGGTCTGCCTAGGATAACAAGTGCCAGCATTATCCGTATCATCTGGAAGTGCACAGTAAGCACGTCCCGGCAGTGTGATTGTGCTTATCACGCTGCCATGGAGCTGTTGCCACACAGCAGTGGCCTAATGATGTTACCTAGGTCGTGATCATTTACTGAAGGGATCTGTCCCTTCAGGGCAGCATGAGCTGCTTGGATTATCTGAGCTACAACTGTCTCAGGAGGAGGCGGCATGTTCTCTCACCTATAATGCTGATGCAGTTTTTGCGATGATACGTTTGAGTTTGTATTATTTCATTCCAGAAGATTATCCTAAAGCTCTGAAATCAGCTTTCGGGGTCATGGAATGAAATAGGTTCATCAACACACGGCTGACTGTTAGCCACGTGTTTGCCATGTTAAATCTGCTGTGTTTTGTCTATAATCTCAACCTTGGGGACGTGAGTTGCCTGCTGGTTCCAGTGTCAGTAATGACACAACCGACACCACATATGTACGCTCCCAGAGAACTCACCAATTTGCACACACATGCTTGATGCAAGCTCCTTTTGCTGCTTAGGCAACAAACTGTAAAAACATCAGGCCTGGTTGAAGCCGTGTCTGCTAGAAATTTCCAGATATCTCAGGAAATACTGCTGAGACACTAGGAGCTGAGCTCTGTACTTCAGGATGGAAAGGGGATTTATTCGAGTTAGCTGCTTAATCTTGTCACAGACATGTCTAAAACATACAAATAGCTGCTAATACAGTTATAATTTTAGATGACAATGACAAAATGACTTGCCAGTAATCTGCTGATGTTTTTTTTTCTACATTATTATGTAGCATTACAAATGTTTTGCAATTCAAGAAAAGTAGACCTTATGGTGGTAATTCATAAATAAGTTTCAGAACAATTTGCTTATCATAAACATATAGAGAATGGCACAGTCATCCAGGATAAAAACTTATGGAGCACTATGTAAATAATGTATAGTTGATTTGGTTTGAGAATTATTCAATTCACCAAATCTTTATAAATATAGCCAGTGTGTAGAGCGTTTGACTGCTCAGTTTGCAGGAAGAAAGCTGTAATGTGGTCTACATGTTTTATATAGTCATTGGTAGAATGTTTTTATGCTATTGGCTTCAAAAGGTTATCACATTATTGGCTTTATTTTGTTTTAATTGGCCCAATTTATTTATTTCTTTTGACATTTAGGTAGTTACCACAAAGGGGATAGAAAACAAATTGATGCTTTTCGGGGGTTTTTTTAGTACAAAACTTTTAAATCAAATCAAATTTTAATAAATAGCACATTTCTGCAACAAGGCATTTGAAAGTGCTTTACTTCATAAAAACACAACATTACAGTCATACAACACACAGTCAACAATTGAAACATCACATTTTATCAAGTGATATTGTTGCACAACTCTAAAAGCTCTGTTGTCTTCCATTGATTTTAGATGGATTTTGCCTTGTTGTATCACATTATAGTAAACAAATTGTTAGATTTTTATCAGCCAGAAAATCTTTGCATATTGTCTTGCATTTGCAAACATGGACAGAGACAGTACCCAAAAATTGTACTCAAGTAAGAAAACTTCAATATAGCTTTACTTAAGTTAAGCTCTGAGTAAGTGTCCAAGAACTTACTCAAGGGGGAAAAAAACAAAAACTTTTAGAAAGTCTATGCAAGTACTGAGTGACTGAACATCTACTCATACTTAACCTGTTGAGATGTATGTTAAGAAACTTAAAAGTTTTATGTCATAAAACTAATATAAAGTAAAAAAATTTTACTTGATTTTAAATCAATGTTCTTTTGACAAGGCATGTCCCTGTTTAAAAGTCTATAAAGAAATCCATTACGTGTCTCTCAAATGGGACTTTTCTTTATTTTTTTTATTACATTACATTTTTGCAGCTCAAGTCCAAACAAATTTGGAGAGTGAAAAAATTACGCTTTATATGATAAAGGTTAAAGTCCCCCTGTTCTAGAGTAAAATAACCACCATACCCTGCCTCACACAGACACTCAAAGAAAAGTAAGGTTATTTAAAATTTATTAGACAGCTTTTAGGGTTCATGTGCACAATGACAAGTCAAGTAGAGCAACCACTCCTGATGTGGTATTCTGTAGAGCAGCGGCATAAAGTGCAGTCATTGGTCATCAGTGAGCCCACTTCAGCATCCAGCACCATGGAAGGAATAACAACACAACGCCTGGAGAGAGCTGTAATGTCTTAGTACCCCTGTGGCCACGTTCGGCTCAGGCCAGTGGTTAACTTTACAATCTAATAGAAAATGTTTCCTTTTCAGCTCCCCCTGATAGCTTTTTAATTGCTTCCAGTGACACTGTCACCCCTTTCTCTCAATTGCCTGGGGGCCGTGTTGTGTTAGGCATGGCGAGAGAGCTGGGTAATGTAATCATGAAATCATCACAATTAGGAAAACATAATTGTGAGCTGTTATTTGGTTTAAAATGACCCAGGGGCACAAAGTAATATCTTAAAATACATCCTTGTTGACAGTAGATGGCTGAGGAACACATTTAAAAACAAGCATAATGAGAGTCGGGGATTATTGTAAGAGCCACAGCAGAACAACAGTTAAGAGACACCCCCAGGCGGTAATAACACCAAGGCTTTTCTGCCTGTTGCCCTGAATTATCATCACAACATGAAGCTATTAGCTGTCTTTATTATTTGCTAATTACGGAAAAAGGTCAAGAGCTTAAATACATGAGTCACATTTTTGTTTTTAGGTTTATTAAAGGTGAATACACCAGCCGGTGCAGCTTCATTTGCTGGAGTCATCTGGTTGTTCATTCTAAGCTGGTCCTTTTTATGTTAAAGACAGTTCACAAGGCAACAAATGGAATGTAAAAAGCTGCAGAAATTCTTCAAATATTAAATAAATAATTCCCAAAAAGATATGCTTTTTATGCAGAGTGATACTTACAGCTCTTAGATTCAGATATTAGATGTTTTTTGTCATACAAGCCACTTTCCTGAAAGTCCACAAAAAGGATATGACTAATATTCTCATTGCAGTGTTCTACAAATGAAAGTTGAGTGGAAGGAAAATGTGTGATGAAACTAACTTGTCTAGGACATGGGCTATAACTGTTAGGCTTAGCCACTCCTAAATCAGAAACAAAGAAAGAAGCATTTTTAGGTGGGGACACGCTGCAAATGTTTTAAATTTTCCACTTTATTCCCGATTGGGTTAGGAGAGCAGACCTGGACCTGAGCTCAGTGAATCAAAATTCTTGATGTTTTTGGAGAATAATCTTGATGCAGTTTGCGTGGCTTGAGCTGACCAGTTTTTTCTTTTTATTACACTAGAGCTGCCAATAGGTCTTGGTTTTCATTCCTGTGTAAATCACTTAAATTTAGCATTAATTCAAGCATTAAAATGCAGCAAAATACATTTTCCAAACAATTTTGTAATTTTTATGCTCCTACTTAAGGAATAATTCATAAAACAGTTAAAAAGGCTGTGGTCTTAAACCTTTACTGTCATTATTAATTCTCCTCTAACAATGTGTGAAAATATCTCCTTATGGTGAATCTAGGAGGTAATCGACTCTTTGTAGTTCTAGTGTTAAACTGTCGCCCTCATCACATTTTGTGTGAGAAATTGATGTGTTCAGTTGGCTTTAGCTGGTCTGACAAATGATGTAGTCTGTAAATCCCTCAGCATTCGCAGTTGCTAAATGTGTGGTTCTCACTCTACCAGTCCACCACACAAGAATCTGCTTGTGTGAACTCCAAGTGTTTCATAAAGAGTGAAAATTGTGTAGGAAATTGTGATTTCCTGAGTTAACCAGAAAAGACTGGGATTTTGCTTAGCTTAAAATAAATTTGACTTTTTATTTAGTAATTGAGACTGGAGAGGCACAAATTCAATCTGCTTGAACCCAAAGTCAGAACAATGATGTACCAGAAAACGTTAGAGGTCTTCATGCTTCTCTCTGTTGATAAGCTTTGTGGAGATGCTGATTTTATTTTCTAGCAGGACGTGACACTTTCCCACACTGCAAAAGTACCGTTACCTGGTGCAATGAGCGAAGTATCATTGTGTTTGATTGGCCAATAAAATTGGCTTGATCCAAACATCATAATATTTTCTGTGGATGGTCGGCAGTAACACAGGCTGATTACCTCTATGCCACGTCTCACTGATGCAATAACTCATCCAAGATGTTAAAGTTTTTTACAGCATTATCTACTGGCTATACACACCTCTGAAGAACTTGGATACAAATGTATGGTGGAGGCGATGCTCTTCAGTGCTGCTTGTAGCTTAAATTACAATCTTTATTTGATATAAGCGCACTTCACTCGTCTTGGTGAGTCTTGGTTAACTCACCAAGACGAGTGAAACTTTCAGTGGATTTGAGATTCCTCAGGAAGTTTGGCCAGATTGACAAAAACATGATGTTGAAATCAAGGCACTGTTGGGGCCCTACCACGCAATGAGTCCAATGTTAGTTAGGCCTTTTTCAACGAAAGGACTCTTGTTCTTGAACTTGTTCAGCTGAGGTTCCTTTAAAGTTTTGTTGTCAACAGTGGATGTTATATATCAAGATGGTGGAGCAACAGTATGTGAGTTGCGCATGTTACTTCTTTGTTTACGTATCTTCCTTTATTTTGACGCTCTAGACCTTTCGTCTGATCAGAAATACAGTGATATCTGTTACTGCATGTCAGAGAGACTAATGTCATTAAACATCAGAGAAGTTCATAACTTTGTAATATGGAGCGCTGACTGAGCAATAGTTGTTGTTGATTTGCCTATGGGTGACGTCACAGTTCCAGCCAAAACAAAGAAGAACAGAAAAACTCCAGCTATCCTCAAAGGCCTTATAACCAAACGTCTAGATGTGGAGCCCTAGACGTGTGGCTATCTATGGAAAAAATTTTCTCATTTTTCTATGGGAACATTCAACATTATTTCTAAAATATGTTCAGGAACCAGAATGGTTAACGAAACGCTTTCCCAAATGTTAGGAGTAGCTGTTCTGATTCACATGAAAGTACAGGGATGACAGGTGCTGCCTTTTATATAGAGTTGCTATCATACAGATATGTTTCAGGATTCATTTTAGTTACTCTATGGATTTAAATGTTATTACTGTGTTGCTTACAATTACATCAATAAACTCACAATTCACTGTATGCATTAATCTACGACTTGAAAAGAAAAGTGTCTGTGATCACAATTAATCATTTCTACTGGAAAAGTCACAACTTGGCAGAGCTCAAACTATGTTTTTATTACATTGTTCCAAAATAAAATATTAACCAGATTTAACAACCTCGCCATGTCAGAGTCAATAGCTTCCCCTTTAAAGCTTTGGCAGTGGTTCTCTTTGGGGACCTGAGTAGCCGGGGTAAGTGGTGCAGAGGTTGTCAACCATCCAGACAAATCGTCTCCGTGCTCCGCGCTGCCCAGCCCACCCAGGAGGATGGAGCCCAGAGGAGGTCCATCAAGGACAGCCAGAGGCAGATCCAGAACTGGCCCTCGGCCGTTTTTTTCCCCCCCTGCTAAAGTCGTTTTCATCTGCAATTTTAGCTACCCGCATCTCTCTCCCTCTCCATGTTGGACATAGTGGAGCTGCAATTAGGATAGAGATTGTCTGTCACCACTTCTGCTTTTGTGGAGTTAAATTAAACGGAGCGAAAGCAGCCTTCAGTGTGTGCCACCCAGCTCTGCTAAGGCCAAAGATGACACAGTGGGTGGTGATAAATTAAATTAAAAAAAGGGAAACTTTAACATGCAACATCAGGGATCCTGCAGCTTGTCGCTGCCTATCAGGTGCCACATTCATTGAGTTCGCTGAACAAGAAGCAGGGAGCCGCCAGTACCTGTTAGAAATTCCTGAGCTGCAACAGAATATTTTTGCTATCAATCAACTTTTCCTGACAGCAACATGAAACAGAAACAGATGCCAACTGTCCTCGGTGGCAGAAAATGAAAATGTGACATCAGCAGATATAGGGAAGAAGGGCAGTTTGTAACCATCTGTCATTTCTTGGATAGCTTTGCAGAGATCTTTCTATCAGACTCAGAGCTCTACCTGCATCTAAATATTTTAAAATATGTCTGTAGGCAATCATTTCCTGTACTGATGTTGTTGAAAAACACATCAGAGCTTCATAAAAATGCTTTAAGAAACTAAAATCTGCTAATTATGTTGTAACAGCTCTTCCAAATGGTAGCTAAATACCATGGCTCACTGTGAAAAGCAGTGTTAGAATTTTAATAGTGCGATGAAGCACCAATTTTACATCAGTAATGACTTAAATGTTCTGTGAATCTCCACTCTGTTCTGACAGTACATGATTTTCTCAGAAAAATAACTAAAGGTATACACAGTTGTGCATGTCTCTATGCTGCTTTGGAATAAAGCAGAACACAAAGTGGTGGACAGTCCTCCAGAATGATAAATGCTGTTGCTCTTTTGCTGTATCCATTTATCTTTCTTTGTAAACACCTCTATACAGCTTATTCAAGAGAATCCAGCCTACACAGGGCTTTTCTTGCCCAGCTCTATTTCTGTGTATAAGCTGTGCTTCACCCTGTTCACTATTGATATTAATGTCATGGTTCTGTGTGATGGTGTGTTGTAAAAATGAAAGTTACTGTAAGGGAAAGCAACCAAATTTGTTATAGTCCATGTATGTATTATGTATTTTGTGACAATAACGATTATAATTATCATTATTATTAGTATTATATTTAACTTTTCTAAATCAAAAGCTAACCCCTAGGAGATTGAGACATTTTGTGGTATTCATCTTTTTTTTTTTTAGTTCCAAGCCATTTTATGTGTGTTGAATGAATATTCCCTTTTACTGCCAATTTTTTGTCCTCAGGGACAAATGTGTTAGGATGTTAAATGACCCCATAAGGGGTAATAACCAACATGCTAATTAACTCTTTTATGCTTCTCTGTCTCTTCAGTTTACATATTCAAAGGCTGCTGCCTTACATGTGTGTTAGTTGATGGTTGTCTTGCTTTTTAGGGGCTATATATAAAGTTATAATGTCATTCCCTCATCAAAAACATACCTTGAGTGTTGCTTTAATTCTTTTATGCATGTATGAGGAATCCATGAAACTCCAGAGGCAGCCATTTGGGGGTGCCTAAACGCTTGCTCTCATAAAGCACCACTTTTTTTTCTTAGCTCCTCCTTGGAGGAGTAGCCCATCTGAGCTTCTGTGCTTCTGTGTCACAAAGGAACCCACCCCACACCTTCCCCACTCAGGTAGAACTGCACGTTTGCTAAGCTTATGCTTCATACAAACTATTCAGTCCTTAAAAGCAGTTGTTAATGTCACAATCAATTAACCTTGTTGGGATGACATGCTATGGCTCGATTTCAAGGCATCAAATTGCAAAGTTATGTTTGATGTACACAGCATTTTTGTAACAACTGAAGGTAACGTAGTTCTTTGATTGTGAAAATACATAATACCACTCCTTTATGCCAGTGTGTTGCCACATACAAAGCCATCTAGTGACCAATTAACATAAATCACAAATAAATTTGAATTAGAGTGGAAGTCAAACAGAAGTTCTAGACTCTTCTAGAATATTTTACTAATCCTTCTGTGATGAGGATTTGTTTTTTTCCTGTTTGTTAATTTAGGTTTCTGTCTTCTGTTGAGTTTCCGTGTTGATCCCAGCTGTGTCTCGTTCTCCTAATTACCCTCTGTGTATTTAAATCCACCCATGTCTCTTGTTTCCTTGTCGAGTCCTCGTCTTGTCTATTCTGCCGTATGTTATTATGATGTCCAATTGCTACCAGTTCTGAGCTCTTAGCCTTCTGCACACCTGTGCTACCTGGATTTAGTGCTTTATCATCATTAAATCATCCTCTCATTCTATAAACCTGGGTCCACTGCATCTATTTCACCATTCTTCAACCAGCAAATCATGACACCTTCTTTACCTTGCAGCTAACACTTTTATGTAATATCAATTGACAACAAAGGACTGATGTACAGTATTTGTAAAACTTTTGTACTAGAGTTGACCCATTCCTATTTCAGTTTGAATATTTGCCCACTCCCACATTCGTGGATTTATCTGTAATAAGTAACTCTGGATTAGTCAAGTAAAATTCACTTATTTGTGTATTTCTTCTGCTCTCAGGAATGAAAATGTAACTTGGAAAGCTGAAAAACTGAGGCGCAATGCTACTCGACACACTATTGGTTAGTGTTTGCAAAGCGCCATGCCAGGAATGCTTTTCAGTTTGAACTATTAAAATAGGCAATTATCCATTTTAGAGGGGGTCTCAAGTATTCACTGAAATTAGTTATTTGTGGTTGTCCCTCAAATAATGGGATCCATCCATCCATTTTCTGGTCACCCTTTGTCCCTAATGGGGTCGGGAGGGTTGCTGGTGCCCATCTCCAGCTACGTTCCGGGCGAGAGGCGGGGTACACCCTGGACAGGTCGCCAGTCTGTCGCAGGGCAACACAGAGACATACAGGACAAACAACCATGCACACACACACTCACACCTAGGGAGAATTTAGAGAAACCAATTGACCTGACAGTCATGTTTTTGGACTGTGGGAGGAAGCCGGAGTACCCGGAGAGAACCCACGCATGCACAGGGAGAACATGCAAACTCCATGCAGAAAGACCCCGGCCGGGAATCGAACCCAGGACCTTCTTGCTGCAAGGCAACAGTGCTACCAACTGCGCCACTGTGCAGCCCAAATAAATAATGGGATCAACTTTATTAAACTTTTGCTGGGAAGAAATCGCAATAAATCAGCTCAACAAAACAGACATCATACGCTAGTGGCTATATTGTACCTGATATTTTAACACTACTTGAGACATCTAATCTTCAATAGCAGTAGCTTCTTCTACGTTGAAGAAATGGTCCAGAGCATATAAAAGCCAAGTAGGGTGGTGAAGCTAAATCAAATGCGAATTGAGATAGTGACAGGTCTTATGAATGTTTCTTTGACATACCAGATGAAACATTGACATATTTATTCTGAAGAAGCTGAAAATGCAGAAGCAACTGAAGATTTAAAATCAAAAGGAGGGAAAAAAAACTGACTGCTTAAACAGAAACTGTTTTAGTGTTTGAGTTTGGTTTGTGTTCCTTTGCTGTACTGATGGATTGTAGGAAGTAGGTTTTGTGTATGAGTTCGTTCATAGAGGACACAATTCCCTTTTTGTTTAAGACTAAAAGCCAATCCTTGTTTGTTGCAGAGTTCACAATTTGGCAGAAGTAAGTGGGAGTGTGAAGAATCAAGAGGAAGAGCTGAATAAGTGATGAAGTATCTAGAGTGAGGGACAAGGTTAAATATTTTAAACTGAACCCTTTCAGAAAATGGTAAAAACAAGCAAACAAAAAACATGGTTCTACTGTTTAATTGGAAAGAAAGTTTATTCTTCAGTTTTTACTCTATTTTAGTATTGAAAAAAATAGAAGTTTGAACAAAGTGAATACCAAAATGTTAGCTACATTTTAGAGTTTGATTCATATGATTAAAAAAAAAACATGTTTTGTTCATTAAAATCATATTCAGAACAAAAAAGTTTTGCCCCTTTTGCAAATTCCTTTAGTTTTTGACACTGAAATGTTTAAACAGATTTTAACATTACAAAAATATAACCCAAGTAGCATATGGGGAAAAACTCATCTAAACTACCCTGGTCCTATGTGAAAATATGGTTTCCCCCAAACACATTAACTGGTTGCACCACCCTTTTCCTTAATGACCGCTGGGTACAGAGAAAGTTTAACGTGATTCATCAGGGGACTGCCAAGTTGATTTGGATAGCTTTTGTTTCTTGGCAAATAAAATCATAATTTGATCACTGTATATTTTTTACTCTGGTTATATCAGTATGCTTTGATGAGGTGTAATAGTAAGTAAAGACAAAACAAAATATATCTTTTTCAAACTACTGTATTTTTTCCTAGTAGGTCATAAGTTACATAAAGATGTTAAGATGAGCCATATATAATATACAGTATCATACCATGTCAGTATATTTATAATTTTTTTTAATACTGACAGAATTGCACAAACTGTACAGTCTTACTGGTTAGTGGTATCTAAAGGCTGCCAAAGTGTCTCGGGAATGAACTCAGGGAACCAGTTGTTGCTGCCAGGCAATCTGGAAACGATTATCTGAAGTTCACAATTTTGTAGTTAAAAAGATTTCTTTCAAGTGAAAAACAAAACAGCTGCCAGTCTTCCCAGGAACTGACTTCCTAACAAGTTTGTCAGGCTGTGTAAGCTGCAAATAACCAGACAGCCATACCCTGGAGTCTAGAGTCCTCAGTTAGAATGTTATAAGTCAAAGATAATGGGAGATCAGTTTAAAACAGACTAAACAAGTGTGGGTAGTTTTGAAAAGCTGCCAAAAGACGGCCTGTTCTTTCTGAAAAGAATTATGCCGCATGCCTTGGGAAATATTTAGAAAATGTACATGTAAATAAACCACAAGACCACTGGGACAATCTCACTGGTGCAAATCAAACAAAAGTAGAGATGTTTGGCCATTTTAGTTGGTGTACTTGTTTCGTAGTTACCAACGACAACACATCATCACAAACACTTTATACTACCTGTTGAAGCATGGTGGTAGAGGGAAAATTAGTGTTATTGTTATTTTTATATTCACAAGACCTTGTTACCCTACTTTGAGGCTATAGGTGATAGGTCTGTGCATCTGTGTTTCAGCACTGTCCACCAAGGATACTACATTGGGCATGTGAGTATAAGGATAGAGCACCAGACGAAAGGAGTTGAGTTTAAGATTTAGAATTATTTATATGAATTACTGAATGGGACTTATAATTTATAAATGTACTTTCAGTGAAAGTCGTACTTATTCCACCCTTCCTGTTTAGTGGCCCTCATGGTAAACAAATATATTATTTCATTGCTGCCTCCAATATTGTAGAAAAATCAAACATTTTATATATATTTTGAAATTAAAATGGAGTGTTGTAGGAGGATGGTTATTTGACATAATATTTGTGATAGTAGATGATCTCTTGCCCCCAAATTACATTCATCTGTCTTCTAGGCAGATGCTTTTATTAGATCTCTGTAATCAACATCTTTGAAATTACCTTAATCTTTACCTGAAAGTTGTTCTGTACGAGTCACAGCAACTGAGACTAGCAATTTTTTTTACGTGAAAACTCCGACCTTCTTTTTAAGAACTGCAATTAAGTAGTATGGTTTTTTTTTTTTTTAGCTTCCTGGGTTTTTTAAATCAACAGCAACAGGAAAGCTGGTCAGAATAAAAACAAAGATGGATGCTAAACACAATGCATTTCTCAAAGAAAGCCTTCGAAAGCCCAGATTAGCTTTATGACAACAACCCTAACCATTTCAGTAAAAGCAACATGGTTTAGATCAAATTATATTTGTGTTAGAACGACCTAGACATAGTCAATACATAAGTAAATACATATGCATGCCACACTTTTAAGATCTTAATCTGTAAAAATAAGGGGCAAAATCTGGCAAAAGGCCAACAGATATGAATACTTCTGCATCTGACATTGCAAAGTTATGGTTATGCTACCTGAACAATATATAAACATTTGAACATTTATGACATATAGAAAATATGAACTGAGCTGTGATGACTGGTGGTAGTCGAAAGGACTACAAATCAAATTCTCTCTCTGGGGGCCCAAGCAGCCAAGGACTGGCCTTGTCCCTTGTGAATGGCAGCTTTGTCAACTGTAACTTATAAATGCTTGTCAGGAAGGCTGCACATTGACAGGCGCACACACACACACGCACACAACCTGCTCTTTGTCCTTATAATTTATTCGTTCTTTGTCTCTTTTGCTTCTGTCAACAGTGTCTGGTATCAAAACGAATCTGAAAAGCTGCCTTCGTTTCCAATTAGCATGCAGTGGAGACACCATCATTTTGCATGTGAATAAAAGAATCCGAGAGGATCAAAAATTAAACAACCTTGTAGACTGACAGCTTCTGATTGTATTTTAAAATACACCAACACATATTTGAATAAATCTGCTGTTAACTTCAGCCTTCCAATTGAAGCTCTACTGGCTGTATTTAAAATAAGAGAAAAATAATCAAAACTCCAGCTGGATTTCCATATTTTCAGTTGTGAGTGCAAGTTAGAGATGCTTTACCTGGTCATGCATATTTTCTGAACACATTTACTAAAGGATCTATATACATGATGAAACATTAATAAAGACATTGAAACAAAAGACAGTGTTTTGTTTTGACGAGCTCTCAGTGGGACCTGTTGTTCCTACTTGAAAAGCTACAAACAAAAGAACAACTGAAGCTGAAGGAGCTGCAACGGTGATGTTAATTCAGGTGAAATATATCAAAAATATTATGTTTAGTTACTGGATACAGAGCTCAGAATTTAGTGCAAGTGTCAAACAACTTACTCGGTAATCAGATTTTACTGTTTGGGAAAAAAGTGAGACAGAGTTTTTGTTCATCCAATTAAGCAGCAAAAGAGTGACTCTTCCATTTAGCACACCTGAGTCTCAAAGTGCAGGAGTGAATCCTGGCAAAATAACTTAAAATTTTCCCACTAACTAAATTGAGCTCTGTAACTTTAATCGTAAGTACACCTTAACTGTAATTGAAACATAATCTAAAAATAATCTACGAAATCACACTGAATTGTTTTTAAGTAGTGAATTTGCATGTAATGAAGTATTAAATCACCAACCAACCAGAAGGAACTCAGATCTCACAGACGCGTTAATGGATCTCGAAGAACCGCTCCAATTCTTCACTCATTACCTGGATAAAAGACACTCAGTTAATCAGTCTCCAACCTCTCCATCATGAGCAAGTCTAGAGTGCTGTCTAAGGACACCATGGACAGACTGCAGCCCTGCATGAGGCTGGGACGGACTGCAAGACCAGTGAACTGCTGGTGAGAAAGCAACGTCTCTTGAAGCAATTGTTAGAAAATGAGAGAAACTTAAGATCACTGTCAATCTCCTTTGCGCTCCATGGTACATTTCATTTTTAAATATTGCATCAAATACATATTTCAAACAACAAAATGCATATGAACTATTTATAAATCACACAATGTGATTTTTTTAAAGATTCTGTCTCCCACAGTTAAGGTGTACCTATGATGTAAATTACAGACCTTACCAGTCTTTCTAAGTAGGGAAACTTGAAAAATCGGTTTTGTCTAAAATATTTATTTTCCCCACTATACAACTTACACAGCAAAATGATATTGTCAGGGAATTATGTTTTACGATCTGTACATCAAGAAAAATCCTCTTGGTTAGTAGTTTCAGACTTTTGTGCGGCTCAAACTGGCTGTCCAAAACTCTTCCCAAAACACAAAAAAAGAGAACATGTTGAAGGACATGCTCCAAGCAGGAAATCTGGTCAACTATCCAACACTACATCCTGTCAAACACAAAACTGATCTTCCTACCAAAGATGGCTGCTGGCCTGAATACACAAATTTATACATCAGTATGCTTGTGAGTAGCAAACATGGAGATCACGGCGCCCCTCCGATGTCGAACACTGGAGTGTGTGGGCTGCGGTCTCAACCGGAGATAACGAAGTGTTTCTGTCTTGGATAACAAGCACTCTTTAAGCACTGCCATTGTCATCTGCCCTTGTGTCTCACAGTGAAATCTTTAACAGCATGCAATCATGAGACTCCCCATGTCAGCCTGTTATGTGAATAATGGCTCATTGCTCCATGACACCTCTGTAATCATAACAGGATGTGACACCCTCCCTCCCTTCTCTGTTTTTTGGTCTCACATACACACACATTTAAAAAAAAATGTGCACAGTCTCAGATGGTGCATTACTTTGGTGTGACTTCTGTATCTACTTTATCTGCCACACTAATGCCACACCGTGCGCCTCAGCAGGAATTTTATTGGCACTATTCGGCAAATACCGTCACATTATTCAGTGGTCCAAATGAATCTATGGTCTGTGAAATCATTCAAGGGGTGTAATGATGAGCCATCAAAGATCTGCTCTGGCTTTAATAGCAATAAAACACATTGATAGAGTAAGGGTATCAAATTTGCTGACACGATGGAATATGAAAAGCTGCCATTGCACAGTTAGGATACATTGCACTCATTTTTCTGAAAGTATATTTTTCTTTTGAGGACATAAAGGTCATAAAATCTCAAAGGCACCATAGTGCATGCAACGAACAGCTTATGTTTAATTATACTTCCTGATAAATCTTAAGTTTTAGTTTTGATCTGCACCTTGCTGTACATAAAAGAGCCAAATCTATATTACAGAAATGAGCTAATTGTGTATTTTACAAATTTTCATTAATGTGCTTTATATCCAACTCATTATACATGCATGGGATGGACAACTGATTGGAAAATGATGTTGATGGTTCACCAAGTAGAAGTAAAATAATCTTACATTTATTTGAATTAAGATACAACATGTTGTAAGACTATTCACAAGGTTTGAGCTTTTCTTTTTTTTTTTTTTACATTACACCCAAAAACGTGGGAAGCTGAAATGCCTCAGCAAAGTGCTACTTAAGGCTGGCATTTGCAAATCAGACAGTCAGTGCCATTTTTCCTTGGTGCTAATTGACTGCAACCCCAAGAGTGAAGTATCAAATCATGTAAATGTATGTTTGGTGTTTGAATGATTAAAATAGAGAGTTGTAAACATTTTTAGACGGGGTCACAAGTATTGACGGCTTTTAGGTACTCATGGCCGACTGGGGTTCATGACTGCAATGAATACCGCAGGTCGATTATAGCGCAAAACTGTGAAGTGGTTGGTAAATAACAGATAGTCTTCAAAATTTTTGCTCACATTTAAAATCTAAACAAAAGTGTTGCACGCATTTTCTATTCAGCCTCTTCATTTTTCTACTCCTAAACATAATCAAATGCAAATACTTGACGAAGAATTCACCTAACTCAAAGAAAAAAAAAAAAGGTTACAATTTAGTCCCAGCTTTAAATCCAACTGTTCTGTGAAGACCTCAGAGGCTTTTTAAAGAACATTAGTCAATAAACAGAATCAGGAAGACCAAGAAACCAAGGTCAGGAAGGAAGTAGAGTTAAGATATAAAACAATATCCCAAGCTTAAGACATCAAACTGAGCACTTTTTCAAGGATTATCTGAATTATATATATATATATGTATATATATATATATATATATATATATATATATATATATATATATATATATATATATATATAAGAGCACAACTGCAAACCTACTAAGATATGGTCATCCACCTAAACTGACAGGACAGGAGATAATTAATCAAAGAAGCAGCTAAGGAATAATGTTAAGCCTTGAGAAGCTGCAAAGATTCACAAGTTTAGATGGGAGCACTCCATACATCGGCCCTTTTTGGAAGACAGGCAAGAAAAACGCTACTGATGAAAAAAAACAGTGAGGAGAGCTATTAAAAATTTAACACCTGTGACTTACACTATGCAGCAAATACATTGAACAAACAGAAGTTTTTGGGTTACATGCAAAACTCCATGAATGGTGCAACACCTTCTACACTTCACCCTTAAAAAACCAGGAAGAAAACCTGCTGGAATGAACAAACAGTCAGAGCTACAAAGCTTTAGATTGGAGCATGTTTCACTGATGCTTTAAATATAGTCTGACTAACCTTGAAACAGCCTGCAAGACTGGTGTAAGGGAATAAGGTCTGAGAATTATGAGAAGGTATTGTCAAACCCTTTACTGCTTTATGTTCACTGCTATTACACATTTCAGTCTAAGATGCTAAAAGAGCTTGTTAATGTTACCACTTTAAATTATGAGCATTCCTTGACCTTCATCCACATAAATAAGGCTGTTTAACCTTGTTGCCATGTGCTGAAACTGTTTAAAAGAGTGATTTCAGTGCAGTGTTCAGTGTAATTAATGTTGACGTCCTTCAAGGTTATGCAGATTTCAGTTTGATCAATGTGTCCGTAGTGCAGCAATGGGGAAAGCAGCTAGCTGCTGAAAAGACAGTGATAAATTAAAATAACTTCCACAGCCTTCAGTCTTCATACACTTGTTAATTGCATACACAGAAAGCAGGTGACAATGGATTCAAGTAAGTAGCATGGATGCAAATCTGTCTGTCTGTCCGTCCGTCCATGCAGACGGTCACAGAGTCACAGGAAGCTGGTGCCTAAGGGCAATGTAAAGAAACCAATTAACGTAACAATATTTTTTGAACTGTAAGAAGAAACCAGAGTACCTTGAAACAATCCACACATGCATAGCTCCAAGACATGATAGGAACCGCGACCTTCTTGCTGTGAGGCAAAAACACTACCACCAGTGCAATGGTGCCGTAATGCTAAGCATATCAAAAAGACAAGTAAACAGAAATGACTTGGCAGTCTTGGACCAGATTATAGAGATTAAAATCCATGTGTCCATTATCTCCTGCCAACTGTGATCAGGTCAGGGAGGTAACCCATCCAGGAGGGAAACCCAGACATCACTCTCCCTAGCAGCACTTTTCAACTCCTTATGTAAATAAATAAATGTGGTACATGTAAAAACGGAAAGAATAAAGGGAATTTTATTAAGGTACAGAATTAACCTTGCAGTGCTTTAAAAATAACTTTGATCAAATATGTAGTCTTAATTGGCCACACTTTAGTGATAATTTTTTTATTTGATTTGATATTTTAGTTAGAAAGAAAACAAATGTGAATGAAAGCATGTTCAATCAGAATGTGGACATGTTTATTTTAGCATAATATGGAGAAGCACAGAGGTACAAAAACGTTTGCTGTGACCAGATTGCAAATTCTTTGGTTTGACATAATCGCAGTGCTGTTTGGCACATTACCATAATTAGAATGCTAATTGCTGTATTATCTTTGAAAAAACTGAATAATGAAGGTAAAGTAATTCACCCTGAGTCTAAATTAGCAAAGGTTTTTAGGTGTTAAACTATGAATATGGATTCCTTGTCTAATTATCAGTAGTAAAACATACCAGCTGAATCCTGATATTTGGTTTATGAGAATATGATAAGTTGACATTCTTGGAAAAGCTAACTTTTCACTAATAGAGTAAAGGTCTTATAAATCACGGTCTATGTGGAATATTGTAGTTCAGGTTTGTTTACAACATTTTGCAGGTTCACGCTTCTATAATACTAAAGTAGTGCTAGTGTCATGTTAGACGCTTTCTTTTCCAATTGTAATAAATAGATTTTGAACAAGATAATCAAATGTAGTCCAATCTCACTAAAAGAACAGCAGAAGTACCCTTTATTTTAGCCCTGATAGTAAGCTCTGATCCATTGCCTGCTACTAGGTGTCCTTGCTGTTGATCAGAGCCGCAGGTGAAGATTTAAGAAGCTTATTTTCAGTAAAACAGGGAGAAGATTAGCAATGCAACATTGTTAGGAAAAGAACCAGTAGGAGCATGGTTCACTACTTTGGTTACAAGGCCACGAACCAGAAAGAGGTTGAAGGAGTCTTTTCTTTCTCTCCAAGAGTTCTGATAAAAGAACTTTGCTAACAGTGTCACATAAGATAGCGTATCTGTCCATTCTAAAGCTGTAAATTGCTTTCCTATCTATCCAGCATGAAGCATTTAAAAGAGTCATCTTATTATCTAGTTAGGCAAGTTAGGCCTTATAAAGCTGGGAGATGTGGAAAATCAAGCTGGTAGTTCTTAGAAATTTGATTACATGATGCACAACTGAACCAAACCACAATTAACTGGTGGGAACAGTATCACACAATCTTCGCCTTCACCTAATCTGTGTGGACACAAGGCTCTGACACTGACCTGTACTGACAATCTACCTTAGTTGGAAAGAAAATATAGCACAGTGGACACCCAGCATTTGTGAGGGTTAGGGTTCACAAGCACCTGGGAACAGCTGAGATCTATGAATATTTGAGTACAATTAATGGTTCAAACACAAAATATACTTTAATATACATTAATGTACGCAGTGGAAGCTGTCTTAGCACTACAACAGAAGGTAACATTTATTGGTTAATCATAGTACATATACAAAACTGAAAATAATTTAATAATATTGTTAAGTTTACTGGCTGAAGTTTTTGTCTCTGTCCAAATTTCACAAACATTGTTGATGTACAGTCTTAGGAAATTTTGTGAATAGCTGCTGTAGAATTTCATCATTGATCAAGAAGGACCAAAGACACTTAGATCGAGTTTGTTAGACTGAGGTCCAAGTTCACTGTTGTCAAAAGGATGAAAACTTGCTTGTGGAACTAATTCATTCATTGACATCGTCAACATAGAAACTCTGGGACCACTTCATATCTTACATGAGTCTCAAATACAAATACAACTGACAGCCAAACAGATGTGAAGGTTACCAAACACAGATGACGCGGGACAATAGTTGCAAGGGTTACAGCTTGTGTCTCCATGGGTGACAAACTAACCCTGGACTCAGAAGAAAGAAATAAACAGATGGATGATTTTAAATGAGGTTTATTTCTTCTCAATTGTATGAATAACAGAAAAAATACCAATTATTTTAAAAATTCTTGTCATTATTCATATTCATCAACAGTTTAGATGTGTTTTCCATGTTGACAATATTAAATCTGTTGAGAAGGTCAAAGAATTGATTACACAGGGTGAGACTTCAAATGTAAGCAATTTCATGCTGTAATTGGATTGAACACTTCACGTGGTTTTGACATTTGAACAGTTTCTTTCTGATTTCTGAGAGGCTTTTCAGTGAAACAATAGGCAGAATCCGATCAGAGCTGATGAACGTAATTGAGGTCAAAACTGAAAATCTCATGTCGAGACACGTCTCTGCTGTTGCCAGGGTCTCTCACCAACAGACTCACGCATGATCCCGCTTTGTATGAATTGCAAGCCTGTTGCCTAGCACTGTATCTCCTACCCATCATTCTTTCACATATGCCTCCCTCGCTTTCTTTTCGTCCTTTGTAGGTGGCTCGTTGCTGTCACCACACACTGTCTGTGTGGGGATAGTGAATGCCTCACAGGTCTGCGGTATCTCAGCACCCCATCTGTCAACGCCGGTCAGCCTGGCTCCGTGCTGTGCTGAGGGAACATCAGGCGTGGGCAGCCCACCCTGCTGCTTGGGCTTTGGATTTCAGTGTGTTCTCACAGTTACAGAATGGCCCAGAGATTGGATTTGTGTCAGGCCAAACAGCAGGTTTCAGCAGATATCAGCTGTAATCTTTGTGTGACCCTCTGCTGAAGGTTTTTGCAGCGTCAGCAGTTATCATGTGGTGCATGACTGAATATGTCCAAAGACATCCATTCACATAAGGTAACTAAATGAAATGGCTGACAGCATAACCACTGTAAGGGTATTTACCAATGTAAAAATGCTTAAATCACTCAAACATTTTCTTGGAGTAAATTTTTTATATCTTAAACCACTGCTTTCAAATTTGTATTATATTGGTCCAAATAACAGTCATCTCAGTAAAACAAATAAAACTATATGGTTAGACACAATACTGTGAAAAAGCTGATTTTTTCTTTGGTCACACGTAGGGGTGGGCGATGTGGACTTAAAGTTTGTTCATGGTACTTTGTGATAACAATAAGTGACAATAAGAACAATGTATTACTTTGTACAGTAAAAAAGAAATACGTTACTTTTTTACTGTATAACTATGACTGCATGGCACTCAATCATAGCCTCATAAACACAAATATTATTCTCCAAAAACATTCTACTCTTTAGGTCACCTTTCACATAAAGTAGTGTAATTCGTATCATTAAACTGCAAATCATATCTGCATTTAGTCAGATATTCAACTTTATTGATGCTTTCATTGAACCAACAGAGGAGAAAATGTTAAGACTAACAATCCCAACAATATGGACAGTTTTGGGGTTTTTAAACATCATTAACTGGAATTGATCATGACAAGGATAAATCAAAGTTGTTGTCATAATAAGAATTTTATCACAATAAATGATAAAGGTTGTGTGAGGATTTGAGTTTTCTGTGGGTTTATTTTGGTTTCTGTGTTAGTTGAGTCTCTGTGTTGTCCCGTCTACTCCTTGATTTGTCCCAGCTGTGTCCCATTCCCCTGATTACCCTCTGTGTATTTAAATCGACCTGTGTCCCTTGTTCCTTGTTGGGTCTTTGTCTATCCTGTCCCTAGTGTGTTTTTGTGAATTGTCTTCCCTGATGCCAGTGCTACCATTGTGATTGTCCTTGATTCTGCTCACCTGTGCTGTTTGGTTTGTGAATTAATGCGTTACGTCTTCATTAAACCATCATCATTATTCAGCTATCTGGATCCACCGCGTCTACCTCACCACCTCCATAACTGCACATTAAGACAGATTGCAATAGAAACTCTTACAGTAAATGTAAATTTTTTTAAATAGACAAATACAAGTTGAGTAAAAAAAAAAAAAGGTGTTTAATTTATTAAAGGAAAAAGAGTTTCCCACCTACCCAATCCCTATCCTCATGGTTTTCATGTTACTGTGGAGGAGTTTTGCCCGACTCTTTTAATTAAATTATTTTATTTACATCACATTAAGGATCTTGCAGTCAATATATATAACCTATATGGGATAAAGCTTGGACTTTGATAATAAGTCTATAACCATTTTGTTTTGAGCTACTTATTGGTGGGTGTACTTTTGTGTTTTGGTTTTTTACCCTGCTGCATAACCCATGATCTAATGGCAGGATATTTTTCTTCACGATTGCATAGCAGAGAGCAAAATTTATGGTTCACCATGGTTGTGGAGAGCTGTACAGCTATTGAAGCCAGACTATGGCACTACCACCACTACATCTGGTGTGTTGGTAAGATGTTTTTGCTTTTTTGAAATCCTTAATTAGATCATACGGGATGCAAACTTCCCAGAAGGTTCCAGTTTACGATAGTCTAGTTTCTCCTGAAAATATTTACCCAAAGTCGTGGTGATAATCAAGATGTTTTTTCCAGTTGTGGGATGGGCCTTGGTGTTTTCTTTCAGCAGTTGTTGTGCCTTTAAAACTCTCCAATGTGTCATTTTTACCCACTTTTATCGTTGAATCAAGAATACCAACCTTAACTGACACAATAAAGGCAGGCAGTGGTTTGGATGTGGTTCTGGATTTTTGTGTGACCTCCTGGATCGGCTATGTATAACATTTTGGATGTTTGTCTGGAGTCTTTGAAAAGTCCTTTTGAGCCTTTTCTACATTGTCAATGACTCGTCTTCATTTCAAGGTCTTGAAATTTTCAGGCCTCTATGAAGCTAGTGAAATTAAACTTAGTAATCAAATGTTTTTAGAAAGTTAACAGCCAAGTCATAATTTGAAAAGGGGAACAATTGTACTGCGAGTAACATTGGTTTGAGTATCTTTTTTTCTTTTTAAGAAACAAAATTGGAATTTGAAAACTACACTTTGTATTTCCTCTGGCAGTCAACTTGGTTTGATCTTAAACATTTAAGTGTAACAAATAATTAGAAGCAAAAGGAGTCTATTAGATTACAAATACTCCAACATTTTTCATCCAACAAAGTCCTGTGATGTCCCTTGTGTTTCAGGCAAATCCAAGTGAAAAAAAACATGCTTGACACTGGAGATGAACTTGGATCTCGTTGTCTTAATCCACCATCATCCCTCTAAACCTGTGAAAGCTGCATTGCCTTCTGGTACAACGAAAAGAATGCACTTGGTTGGTGTCAAAGTTGTGGCAAGCTTCAATATGAATGTATTTACAACCATACACAATAAATTAGAATATGTGCTGCAATGAAGCTTGTTTGTCAAATTCATAGTACATTTTAAAAGTAACTTTTAAGCAGGAACTAAATGTGCTTTTCATTAAGTCCATCTTTCTGTATTAAAAAAATATTTTTTATTGATCTGATGCCGTAAACACAAAACCATTATAATTATCAACACATAGCTTTGAGAAAAGCACCTCAAAAATGTATGACAAACATTCTTTACCTCTGCATGAATCATTTGGCTAAATCCAAATTATTTTGTGCATTTTGTAAATGTTTTATAAGCAGCTTCAGTTGGCGCTGTGCTCTTGAGTGGGACTCCAAATGATAGAGAAGTCAGCATTAACTAAGAGAGAATAAAAAGAGCAGACAAAAGTGTCCTACGGCAGCAAGAGAGGGAAAACAAATGACACTTTCTGTCAGTTGTCACCTGCAAGTGCTGAACATGGGAATTAAAGCCGAATATATCTAGTTGCTTCAACATTTTTAACCCAGATTTGGTCTCAGCTGAGTACTGAACCATATCAGCTGGTTGTTCTGCAGAATGCCAGAGTAGATGCCTGCCTCTGGATTCCTCTTCTTGTATTTTTATAGGTCATGCCACTGAAAACCTGGATAGATAATTAAGATGTATAACATGCTATAAGTCATAAAAGGCCCTGTTTGATCACAGTGAGCAGTCCTGACGGATCAGAGAAAGGAATTATTTGACATTTACTCTCTCACAACACCGACATACGTTAGCCTCAGCATGAGTCCATGATAAATGTATGTGATGAAGTGCAAAAAGACACACATATATGAAGCAGAGTGTCAGAGGGAATTAATGCAGGGCTGAAGAACTGTCAAATGCTTATTCCATCTGCCGTACAAACTTCAGTCAATGAATAAAACATTTAAAAATAAACACGTACACTTTGACTTAAATATAACTATGAATATTTTACAAATGCTCTTCAGATTTGCCTTCCCATCTTTCCTCCAATATTTACTGCTGTAAGCTTCTTTTTCCTTTTTCTTTTCATTTCAGCACATATGAGAACTGGTCTACTGTCATCTCGCGTTCAAGAAACTGTGCCAGAGGATATAGCTAGGCAAACAACTTAGATTCGCTAATACTAAATGTGAGTCACTAAAATGAAGAAATTTGGAAGCTGAAAGATAAAAAAAATAGGATATGATGAGCTGAAATGTACAATTCTGCTCTAATATGAATTTCTCTGAAAAAGAAAGTGTTTCAGTACTTTTGAGAAGTTTAAGTACCCAAATGAGCATGAATATCTGAGCGGTTTTCCAGATGCTTCAACTGTATTGGTTAAACAAAGACAAGTATGGTGTTCAAACATATTTTTTTCTTGAAGTCAAAATTATGCACACATTCTCAAATACAGCCACGGATTCCTAAAAAAGATTTTAAATAATTAGTTACAAAACTAAACCTTGGCCACAATCTTTTTTTTTTTTTTTTTTTTTTTAACCGAGGACAAACTTCTTCTGGTTATTTAAGCAACTACTTTGTGCTATGAATCAATACCACTGGAAGCAAGAATCCCTCAGATGTGGCCACCACTATACAGTACATTTGGTCATGTGTTCTTTAAAGTAAACTCCTCACCAGTGGTGGGCACACTCTCACTGTTCCACTTCTGCACTGATAGCAGCACAAGACTTTTGTTTAGCACTTTTTGCTAACTTTGGAAGCCTTAAATAAAATTTTCTGGATAAATTCTGAAGTGATTAAATCTTTGGTAGCTTTGTAAACAAGTTTGCCACAATTTTGCCATCAGTCTAAAACTGTATTACATTATTATGTGGCTCCCACTAAGCAAACATGTGTAGTTGTTAAATAAATGATTTTGTTTGTATTTTTAAATAAAAATGTATTTGTGAATAGATGGACTTTAAGTAACCAGATTTCTAGTTTAGACTTTTCTCTGCCTGGAAATGACGATCTCTGATTGTCATTTCCAATCTAAAAAGCTGCCTGAACATCTAACTCATTTGAAAAGGAAGAAAGCTGGCTAATCCACCATGGGACAAATGCACCATTTCTGTATGAAAATGATACTTGAAAGCCGAGATAAAATATTCACCAGAGAGAAATATAGGAAGATAGCTCATAGCCTTAAGCAAGAATGGCTCCTTCTGTAAGATAGGGGTGGAGCAGGAGAGGGAAAAGTGACTGCAGGGAAATGTGTGAAAGCGGATATAAAGAGATTTCACTGAAGACAAAATGGCTCAGAGAATGACCAGCAGGCTATCAACACCTCCAATTTATAAAAGTTACTCTGTCAAATGTAACTTGGCTTAGAAAGGTCCAATCAGTTTTGCAAAAGTGTGCTGAAGTTTATAAAATATAGTGAACACATTTCTGAAGACTCGAATGACTCGTAACGATTTTAGATTCAATATAAAGAAAAAAGGAAAACAATCCCCTCCATTCAAAGATGAAGTCAAAACAAGAAATGAAACTAATTTCCCAGCTGACATTTTGTCTCTGCTCTCCTCAGGAGTGTCAGAAGCACTCAGAAGATCATTAAATCATGCGAGAAAAGCAAGATGTATTGATTCAGGACTTAAGATTCTGGGTCACCATTGATTAGCAGACATAGGCTTTTTGCTTGTGTTTCTGTCGTTGGCCGGCCCCGGCTTTTATTTTTAGGCACAGGGGCCGATCGATAGCAGGGCCGCTTTGCACGAGTCTCAGTGGCCCAGGAGCTCCCCACGGAGCCGAGTAGGTCAGAGTGAAGCCCTCCAAAAGGTTGAACCGATGATGGGAATCAATGGATGGGAAATGTCAGATAACATGGCTGCTTACAATACAAGAGAACACTTTCTATATGCTGTGTCGCATGAATGCATGTTTAGATCACTTTCACGAGTTTCAGTTTTGAAAAAAAATCTAAAACAACTGAGAAGACACCGAAAGACATAAGTTTGAGATTGTACTGATGTTATGAAATTATAGAGTGGGACATTTTAACAGATGTAAATATAGCTTTCTGGAGTTTGAATATGACAGTTTTATAAATAATATGCTTTGATCTGAACCACATATATCAAACTCAAGGCCTGGGATCCAAATCTGACCTGCCATGAGTTTTAATGTAGTCCACATAAATATAACAAGATAACAGTTGTTGCTTAAGTAATATATTAATTCAGTCAAAGCAGTTTCATCTGTATACTACCAAATTAGAGTGATGTAAATGTTCAGTATCGTTTTTTTTTATTTTAAAAAGTACATGTCCAAAGACATTTTTTCTATAAGGATATTTGTAATCCTGAAATGGCCCAAAATGAGAATGAGTTTGACATCCCTGATCTAAACCATTCCACTGTAGCTCAGGCTCTCTGTTAGAGATTAACCTCTGCTCAAGCTTTCGCAGCCTTTAACACGTCTTCTTCTTTATTATTCTTCATTTAGCTCCATTTATCTTCCCATCAGCTCTGAAAAATGTCCGTGTTCCTGATGGATTATTGTGGATGTTTGGAGGATGGATTGAAAGATGCCCCTAAACATCTTTAAACCTTGGGGTATTTATTGATTTATAAGCTTATTTTCTTTAAAATTTCTTCAGAACTTTACCTATGACCTGTTTGCCGTGCTCCTTAGTCTTTATGATGCTTGGTCATTTTTATGTTTTTATTTATTTTTTAATAAACAAACCCTGAGACATTCACAGAGCAGTTGGATATAAACAGATAAATTACACATGGGTGGACTCTATTCTACAACTTAGGTGATTTCTGAAGGTAATTTGTTGCAACACATTTTCAGACTTTTATTTGTAAAAATGAGAAGGCAGGTATTTTCCTTTTACTTTCTACTATACACTACTGTATATGTGTTTTGCAATAAATGTATTGTTTGGAGTTTGTTGAGGACCCAAATAGCAGCAGGACATTTTTTAATGATGAAATTGAAGGACATGAAAACGTGGAAAACCCTTAAGAACCATGGCAGTTGTAACAGTAAAATCCAGTAGTGAGAGCAAGAAACCAAGGACTTTAAGTACAGTGGAGATGTACAGTAATTGTGCCATAGAAACCAGTTGAGCAGAATCAACAGAATAAATGTTTTGTGAGTTGGGAGCAAGACTAAGAACCTGTGGAGTCTAATGAGAGCACAGAAGCATGGAATAAAAGGAGATCAATCAACACAATGTAAACAGAACTAAATATAGAAAATACAGAAATAACTTAAAATACAAGATTAAAAATACAGCACAAATATTCAGGAAGTCCAGGGAATCATGACAATAAATCATCATAAAAGATATTGACATTTGTGTTTGTAGGATGACAAAATGTAAAAGGGTTCAGTGGATAGGGCTGTTTTTGCAGCGTACTTTATGGTATGTTGCCAGCTTGTTAAATTTTCTGTTGCTCCGACCTTATCAGTGATTTGCAAATTTTCTTCTGGACAAATAATGAATGTAAGGTAATGGCATCATTTTATATCATTATCCATAATTAAGCAATTTTATAATTTTGAGGCAGATAATAAGGGCAATGATTATCTCTTTGTTGCTTTGTGAACAGAGATTTGGGTTATGCACAGTATGAATGTGAAATGGGAACCTTTTTTGGGGGGCATTACTCTTGGAAAACATTGGAGTTAGTGGAGTCAGCATAAGGTCCAGTGTTTTGAACAACAATAACAGGAAACGTTGGAAAGCTGGAATTGAAGTGCAAACCTTCCAGTTGACCTTCTGCTTAATATCACCCTGGTTTATAATTTTTCTTTTGTTAAGAGTGGTGACTGTTGGGGCGTGCTGTGGTGGCGCAGGGGGTTAGCACGCCCCACGTTTGGAGGCCTTAGTCCTCGACGCGGACGTCTCGGGTTCGACTCTCGGTCCTGATGACATTTGCCGCATGTCTTCCCCCCTCTCCTTCCCCGTTTCCTGTCAGCCTACTGTCATATAAGGGACACTAGAGCCCACAAAAGACCCCCTGGATGGGTAAAAAAAAAAGTGGTGACTGTTGGACCCAAATGCAAGTGAGAAGGGAGCCTGAGGTCAATGCAAGATATGAGGTTTGTCCATCAAAATAAAACTCACTAAGCAAAACCAAGAGGGAGTTCTGTGCCCCAGAGTTTAACAAGTTTTGGTGCGAAATGTGTGTTTCAACCAGAGAATGAAAGCAAAGACGCTGTCTCAGTAATGGTGAACTAAGCCTGAAAACATAATCCAAACTGTGGAGTACGGGGGCAGCAGGAATATGTTATGAGTGTTTAGCTCTACAAGAGACTGATGCACTTCACAGTGGTGGTATCATGTGGAAAAACATTATGTCAAAATACTCCAACTGCATGTCCAGTCATCAGGAGACAGTGACTCTAATCATATAGCCAAATTAGTAACACAGTGGTTTAAAGACAACAAGGCAAGGTCCTGGATGTGGCCACAACAAAACCCTGATCTCAGTCCCATAGAAAATTACCAGAGCAGAGCTGAAAATTCCTGAAAAGGAATTAGGTTTCCTACAAACCCGACTCAGTAACACCAGTTCAACCAGGAGGATGAGTCTGAACTCCAGCAAACCACTGTGAGAGGCTTGAGGAAGGAAAGTCAAAATCTTTGACCCTAGGCATGCAACTTAAGTGAGATTAAACCAAACTACTTTCTGCCAAGCTCCAAAAGTCTGTTTGGCTATTTAGCTGTAAGCTATAATGCCTGATATTAAAAGACTTTTATGCTTTTTGCTAAACTCTCATTAATATCTGTTATAGCCAGCCTGAAAAGACTCTGTAACCCTCCATCTACTGCACACCAGTAACTGTCATAATGCTTTCTGCTCAGTGAGGAGTTATGAATCTGTCAATGCAGACGTCACAAAATGTTTAAGAACAATTACACACTTAAACAGATGTTCTGAAGGAAGGTGATCCGACGGCATCATTATCTCCCTCAAAAGGTTTCACGCCTCTTTCACTCGCGTTCGTCATTTCCATGCCAGAGTCCACTCATGAAACTCATATCCACCTACTCTGCTGATATGCTTCATGACTCAGCAGTGTTTCACAGTGAAATCACAACCTCCCTATGAGAGGCACTTAAAGACTTGAAATCCACTCTGAAATCGAGCTCTGGTCCAATAGGACTGTTTTTACATGAGGGTGTCGTGTGTTTCTGTCACTCCTAATCTTGTCTAAAGTAATATGTTTTGTTGGGTAAAGTATCGGGGAGAACAAATGATACAACCATGAGGAGAACTGGACCAAGTGCACTTTTGTCTCCTTACACCGTAGACAATATGAAGACTGGCAGATTTAGAGTCAAACCTCAGAGCAGAAAGAAATGTGAGATGTTTTTCTCATAGATTCTAAACATGTTCACTATATAATAACAACAATTATGTTTTCTTTAATATGTGTTTAAAACATCAAACATGAAATTGATGGTGTTTTTTTGTTTTTTAAATAAGCTGATGCTAATATTCAAATTTTGGATTTTAGAATGTTTTCCAGGTGACTGAAAAATGTACAATTTTACTGTATTAATATGCTAACATGCTAATAAAAGTTGACCCTGTTTACTTACACTGAATACTTTCACAGGCAAAAGTGAGGCAATAATCAGATTCTTAAACTCAAACCAGAATCAATTGTACCCCATACACCTTAATACCTTCTGATTATCTTTTCTGGTGTAACCCAAGACTGTTTGCTAGGACTGCTGTTGTTTATAAGTAATTAACTCTATTTAAAGGAAAATGGTTTCCAAACCTGGCTGTCAGGGACTACTGTTCTGCATGTTTTACATTCTATTCAATAATTTGCAAATCTGATCCCATCAAAATAAAACTCACTAAGTGAAGTCAAGAGGGAGCTCTGTGTCCCAGAGTTAAACAGAAATCCTTTACTTTTCGTTATCGGAACTAGGGGTGGTATGATTGCAATGTAATGCGCTTCACTGACAGACTTCTTTCATAATTTATTTTCATAATATCCACTGTTTACTTAAGCCAATGTTTTTGTCTGGATTTACCAAGTCTGTTTTTTTTATTGTGCATAATTATGATGCATGTCTCATATCAATGACTTTAAAATCTGACTTTGTTTTTAATTGCATGTGCTGTGAAAACAATTGGACTCATATCTGATTTTTAGTACACTGTAGAAGTGGCACTATTGGGTGAAAATATTAGAACTGGGCTGTTCAGGCTGCTATGAAAAAGTTGGATATGGGCAAAAACAGCCAGATTTCGGTTAGCTTTGCCTTCTTTGTGAACTTAGCTTAAGTTGTTTAGTTGTCCTCTCCATAGATGCTTCTACCTAATCTCTTCCTCTAGACATGTTCATTCAAAGTTTTATGTTTATAATAAAATTGGCCATAATGGCTTTTTAAAAATATTTTGTATTATATTTGCATTCAAAATGTCTGGATTGTGTGACTCCTTGTGTGCTTTTATCTGTACTAACCTGAAACTGATTTAGTTTCAACTGGTCATTTAACCCGTTTTGAAGAGGATTGGATTATCATCCCAAAATTAGAGTTTACAGCACCATTGGAATGTACAGTACATCGACATAAAGAACTGCAAATAGACCAAAAATCTTATGTGTGAAAAAGCACAATATTTTGTTGCACCTGTACAAAGCTGCATCAGAGGCTCAGGTGCTGCTGTGAGGAAGATAACAGATGATTACAGAAACATCTTCACCTGCAGGCCCCAGGGGTTACCCAGAAAGTCTGGTGTCAGCAGGGCTGCTGTGTGTTCAGGTCGGCAGCTGGTCATACCAGGGCAGCTGCTTCTTCTCTGACACACAGCTCGGAACATTGATCCATGGTACAGAGCCTCCTAGCACTCATTATCGGCATTACTCTGAGCGCTGTGGGGGTGGGGGATCCTGCTCCAACTGGACAGCAAAGCTGGTTCACAGTCTGAGGAGAAATGATAATACACCAGTTTCTCAGGCCAAGGAGCACATGCTGCAGCCGGAGGGATTACGGCGGAGTAAATGAGCTGCAGAAGTCTTGTTTGGAAAAGAAAGTGAGTTTGATAATCTTGGAGTCAAATAGTCAACTCCAGAGTTCATTAGTGGAGAAACAGTGGATTTATCTGGAGACATGATGACAACAGCATCCAGGCTGCAATTGAAATACTGACAAATTTGCAAGAGCAGCAAAACATGCAGCCTGTACAAAGTTTGTCTGGAAAATGTTTGGCTTCCGGTATTTATTGCAGCCACACATAACGCATGAGAAGTCAGTTTTTTCCAGACATGTGACAAGAGAACGATTTAAAATGCACTTTTTGCCCGGCTTGGATCTGCTGGTCTTACAGCACAGAGGAAGAATTTGATACAGACACCCCAGGCTGAAGAAATGTGAGATTTCTGGCAGTGCATTTCTTTTGCATGTCTAAAAATCCTCGGCATGTCTGACATATTTTCCTTAAGGAGAATGTTCTGTATAAAAAGTGCATTTGGTAGAAGCTGTCATCTTTTATAAGAATCACCCATGCATAAATCTGTGTCCCAGAGTTGGAGATTCACTCGTATTCTCAACACAAACAGCTATGAAACAAAGATAGTTTCCATAACTGTCAATGTTGTAGTTAATGTATTTACGCTTGATGGCAAAAATTTATTAAATTCCAGTTTTAATAGTTTTTGCAACCAGACAGGAGAAATATTTAGAAGTGGTTGTGCCCTTGTTAGTCTTTCACACCACTCTGACAGATACTTGACCCAGTGTTCTTTACAATATAGCTTTAGGACTTTTCAGCACAGCTCTGTTATTGTACCGGAACAGCATTTCAGTCATGTTGAACTTTGCCCACTGCATCAACCCTCGAGAATTTTTCCATTGATTAGAAAAATTATTCTGTTTTAGCCAAACTACAGTCATTGATAAAACAACCTTAAAGTTAACTTTAAAATTCTCCATATGCAGAAGATGCTTCAACAGTAGCGCTAAGACGGTTTCCACTGTGTGTATTAATGCATATGAAGGTGAATTTATTATTTGAATTTTTAAAATAAGCAGCTAAGTATCAAGTATTCATGGCTTGATACTTACCTGCTATTTTGTAGTCCTTACCCCCTGTGAATACTGGAGGTTTACTGCATAGGAAATTTTTGATAGCATACTCAATGACTCCAAAGGTTCCGGTTCCTTTGGCTGCAAAATAATCTCAAATCATTATGAACCTTATGAGGCTTATTAGCCAATACGTTATTTGGTTTTCACCAACTGCAGCCCAGTTCATACCAGCTTGACATCTCTTTACTGTGTTCAGTTTTGCAGCTCATTTGGATTCAGTTTTAAAATTTAAATTGTTCTTGGAGAAGAGACATGTGATAACTATAGTAGAGACTATTTAAAATGGAGTCCATGCTCAGGTGCACAGCTTTGCTGATCACATAAGATGTTCAGCTGAATGTCACTTTGAAACACTAATAGCAGCACACTTAACTGGCAGATACATTAGAGATGCATTAATTCAAGACTACCAGTGAATGGTGCCTTTCGTTGGGGGGATAAACACTCGAAATGACTTCAAGAGTAGAAAATACACTTGAGAGGAAAACGGCTTGTCAAGTCTTTTACATTTCAAGTATGTGTTATCACAAAAGTGCTACTAAAATGCCATTCACAATTCATATTAAAACTCCCTTTTATTTGATTCCAGCATAATCACTGTGCCATCTCAGCACCGGAAGAAAAAAAACTGTAGAAAAACGAAACAAAAGTGCACTGATGTTTCTCTACTTTGTTCACGAGAGGACGTCTGGAATTTACCATCCTACACGCTGAACGATGCACCTTCTACATTTCCCAAAAGGATCACTCTGAATTTCAAAAGTAATTCGCATTTGAGGTCACACGAAAGGGTGATGGGAGGTAGCCGGGCTCCAAAAATAGGCTGCTTATTTATATCGTATGTTTAAAGCTTTAGATATCTGTCATTTTTACTTAAACAAAATGAGCCAGTGTTTCGGAAGTCTGAGAAGAAAGTCTGAATGTCAGTTTGATGCATGAAGAGTTGACATCAGTGAGGATAAATTTCCTTCTCTGTTAAAATGTAAGATATGCTGATACAAAATCAGTAATGTTACTATAAATAATACTTAATAGAGCTGAATTAATCCTAACTGATTCATTTATTGTTCAAGAAATGTGTGCTTAAGAACATTTAGGCATTTCTTTTCGTAATATAAATTACTGGCTCAAACTTGATAATGCGCTTTGTAGAAGTTCTTAATTGTATTCAGGTTTTCAAAGTTTTTTGGTTGGGTCAGTAATGTCTTTCACAAAACGATATTATAGTAAAGCTGCAAAGACAAACTAGACTCTTTAAAATGCCTTTGGCTGTTCATAAATTATCAATCTCGCTGTCCATGACCAACAAAAATTTAAGCTTTCTGAAATAAAGATACAATATGAGTGGGTTGGAATTAGCACGGCTCCAGGACTCAGTTAAAATACATCTTCAGGGCGTGCCGTGGTGGAGTAGTGGTTAGCGCGACCCGTATTTGGAGGCCTTGAGTCCCCGACGCGGCCGTCGCGGGTTCGACTCCCGGACCCGACGACATTTGCTGCATGTCTTCCCCCCTGTCCTTCCCCATTTCCTGTCAGCCTACTATAATATAAGGGACACTAGAGCCCACAAAAAGACCCCCTGGAGGGGTAAAAAAAAAAAAAAAATACATCTTCAAAGACTTAGATGTCAGAAACTCAAAATGTTCTTGTCAGAACATAAACTTTTTAAAGTCACTTTATGAGGCATATAGCAATGTCATGCAAGCCACCTCTATATTTTTGTCAATAATAGCTGTCAGCCTATCATATATGAATATGTTATGCTTTGAAAAGACGTCTGCATTTAATGACAGCATGATGAAAATGTGACTGAAAACAGAACAGCTTCTGTAATAGACCACAGAGTCCTGCTTAGCGAGCTGCTGCTACATTACTGTTGAAAATGTACGCCTGGATGTGTATTGTTTAGATAAATGTGGTTGTCAACATTATATGCCAGAACACATCGATTCTGCAGAGCATTGCACAGTTACTGCTGACAGATGAAGTAAACAGCAATCAACGTTGTTTACTACACCTGTCAGTGGTTGATGCTGTGAGTCACTGGCGTACATGGAGGGACATGTGGTGATAGCAGCATGTTAGTTTATAGTCATGGTTAAATATGTTGAAACAGGTGAAGCACTACTGTTGGTCAGATTCAAAGATATTTCAGGACAACTTTTTGAAATGATTGTTTAGCTATAAATCATCACCCTGGCCAAATATAAAATTATAAAAATATTTTCTTCTGCCCTCCTTAGCAGAAATAACGGTCATCGATTGGTAATACTTGGTAATACGTGTTTTAAAGTTTTGTCTCATTCGTCTTTGCATAATTGTTTTAATTCAGCCATATCAGAGAATATTGAGCATGAACAGCCAGTCTTGCTGAAGCATCTCGCATGGTTTAAGTTCAAACTTTGACTAGGCTGTTTCAAAATCTCATTTTTGTTGTTGTTTTCTCAAGTCATTCAGAGGTGGACTTGCTTTTTTCTTCTCCAAGTACATAATTGATGACATATTATATTGTCAACATAGACTGTTGAGATACTGTTCTGAAAAGTACATCCTTATGTATCTCAGTATGTGTACAAGCCATGTGTGTATGTGTTTTCAAGATAAGCTGTATGCTCTCCCTGCCAGGACTTGACCTTGTTTGCTCCAGTATCAAAACCTCTGAGTCACAGCGAACTCCTTAGTCTCTCTTGGCCTCTTAAACCAGCATCCAGAAAGTATTCCTATACCTCCTTAAAAAGCGTAGAGTCTTCCGTCTAAACAACAATTTGTTAATATTGAACCAAGTGAAGTTGTCTTTGAGTTTTGGTTTGTGTCTCTTGTAATTTTTTTGTTTTTTTTTTACTTATGTGGGATTTATAATTAGGATAATGTACATTTAATGTCTTCATGTTAGTCAAGGTAAAATGTCATCTCACTTCAGACTGCTGTTAGAAATAAAATCACATCAGTTGCTTGCTAGTTTCTTTTCTGCTCTTGGCATTTAATGAAGTTTTCATAGAGCATAAAGGGTTGTTGCTCTATAATGCTTTTAGGTCTGTTAAGCCCATAACTTTTGTCAATGGTGGAATCACTGGTGTTTAGGAGTACTTTAAGGTGAACATTGCTCCAGATAAGTGGCATCAATATATTACAGCACAGGTGTCAAACTCCAGCGCTTTAAGGCCGATGTCCTGCAGCTTGTGGATGTGCTGCTGCTTCAACACCCCTGAGTCAAATAATTAGGTTATTAGCAGGACTCTGTTCAACATCACAGCATGCTGAGGCAGCAATGCAGTCTTCTGATTCAGATGTGCTACAGCAGGGAGACACACAGAGACTGCAGGACAACTGGAGTTCGACACCCCTGCATAAGAAGATACGGTTGAAATAACCGTGGTACAGAAATTGGACTGCCTTTTGCAAACTTTGTCACAGCATGTTCCTTCATGTACTCTTTGATTTCCTGTGAATCTTGGAGATCTGACATTAAATTATTCTCCTAAATAAAAAATATTGCTACCTTTACTTCCTCACCTAAAGACAAAAGATTCATAGGCAGTGCCAAATCCCTTTCCTGGCGCTCCTAATGACTAGGTCACCCTGCCACTCATTTTGACACAGCCGCATTATATTTCCAATTCTCTCACCCCTCTACACATCCCATGGGAGGATACATTATCACGCTGGAGTATTTGGAGAACACACCATGTGACTTCCTCAAGATTTACAGCTTCAGTTTGCACATTTCTGGGCCCCTGACAGAACTTCATCCATCTTTCTCTTAACTAGAGAGACAAGCCGGTCTGCTTAGTCTGGCAGAAATGACATCCAACAGCGGCGCCTGAAATCGGCCTGATTGAAAGACGAGCCAGTCGGAGGAAGCGAATCAGGATGCACGCCATTCTTGACAAACTGTAATGATTAAAGCTCCTCAAAACCCGCACTACATCTCTTAGTTTCGATCGGTTCGCGACAACTCTCATTACCGTCCCTGCGATGGCGCTTTGTCCCGCTGTACCACGCACATGCAGCTAAAATTAGCAGAGCCCTTCATACCTCTGCCTGCTTATACATTCAAACTGCACTGACTGGGCTTAAAAAAGTGTGTCGTGTCATAAAAGACTTACACTCTCAGCCATAAACATGTAAAAGACTCCAGACTTTTCATTTGTGCCTCCGCTTTCCTTTGAGGGCGTCTGTGTGCAGCTTCCTAGATTTTCCTCTGAAACTAGCACCCTGCTTCTTACTTTTATACCATGCAAGCTGCAAACCTTGTGCTCTTAGGGGAAGAACATGCATTTGGTAGGTGCTGGTGTCTTGAGTCATTAGGGATGGACTACAGCACCAGTGTCTGACATTTCAGAGCGACATGAAGCCATGACTGTCACACAGATAACATCCCTTGGGGGGAGGTTGCAAGTGAAACTCCAACTATTTATTTCTCATTAATCCCATGCAGACAAGGTGGCATCTGCATGCAGAGATTGGCATGTTTGCTTTATTTTTATTTGCACCTCTTTTCCTATCGCATTATTCCACCTGGTTTCAGAATCTGCAGTAATTTTCTTTCTGTGCTTTGCCATGGCTGCTAATAAAAAGATGTTGCAGCATTTTAAGCAGGGCCAGCGCCGTGGAAGCATGCGAGGCAGAACATTCTCTGCCGTTTTTAAACTGGAGATCGCAGGGTTCAGGGTTGGACATAATTGAGGAGAAACAAGGCAGCTGGCCAGTTAGCGGCAGACTCCGGAGTAATAGCGCATGCAAAAAGTCCACGGCCACCTCTAAAAGCAGCACACGGATGTTTATGGTCGAGCTTGGAGGTTTTAAAATTCCAACGAGGCTTAGTCGAGCTGTCTTTATCAGGCTGGATGATTTAAGAGCATTCAGGGAGCAGGAGACTGCCTCTCTCGCAGGGCCAGTGGAGTGTGCAGGAGGAGGCTGGTGGGTGTCAAGTGGGCTTGATCTTTAAGCCTCTTCACATTTGGAAGTGTACATCCTTCGAAGAACAGTCAAAGCAGAATTGCTAAGCTTCCAATCCATGATTGAAGGGAATCATAAAAGAGCTGATTTTTATAAATATTATTTTTTGGTTTAAACATTCAATTGGTCACAGTATACTTGAAAAAAGTCTGATTTTATAGATGTGTTTACTTCTGTAACTGACTTAAACATTGCCTTCTCAAACTTTGTATTTTTACAATGCAGCCACAGACTTGGATGTATTTTATTGTAATTTGTTTTCATAGACACAAAGTAGAGCATAATCATAGAGTCGAAGGAGAATGATCCTGCTATTTGCAAATAAAAATCTGAAAAATATAGTTTGCATTTCAGTTAAACTCCCTTTACTCTGATATACTTGAGGAAAACTCGACCGATAACCTTCAGAAGTTACTAAACCAACCAAAAAAGCAGATGGGTGACGGGTTTCTGATCAGATGAGACAACCGTTTAACCTTCTGCAAAAACATGTTAATCAGAAAACTGTTATGCACACTTTCCTGAGCACATAATTAACAAAGTGAAACATTGTAGTGGCAGCAATATGTTTTTAGGGTGATTTATTTTGACTGGGAAGCTTGTTGGCAAATGGGAAGAAACTCTGTTAGAAGTCCACCTTCCAGCTGGAAATCAGCCCTTAAGAAAGAGCCAGATCTTCAGCGGATGGTTTTAATTAAAGCATTAAAACTATCATGAATCACACCTGAGTATTTTTGAGAATTTTTGGCAGGTTTTCAGCCCAATCTGCATGAATTTGAAAGCCTGAAGTTGTAGCCATGGCCAAAAGTGGTTTTACAAAGCGCTGACTCAGGAGATACCAGGTGATGTAGTTGATATTCTCCATAGAAAAAATTTCCTTAATTTAATCTTTAATTTTTTCCTCCCAAATTAGGGGGAGATTATACCTCTGTAATAAGATAAAGAAATAATTTAAAGCTTTTTACCAAATACTTACCATAATTGCAGCCAACACCGTAAATGTTGATAATCTGTAGTTTGTGTGTAACTAAATCTTGCACATAGTGTTGGACTGGAAACTTGAGATCAATACACCTCCTCCATGTCAACAGCTGCAAAGATATAGTTATTGACCCAAAAGGGTTGGCTATATTGATTAAGAATACATGTGATGTGGGAGCTTTGTTGGTAATACATTTTTCTAATCTTCTGGTATTTTCTCTACAAATTACTGTATTTCCAAGATTCCAGTCTGAAAACATTTCTCTCTGACCAGCATGTCTCTATCATTGTATGATTTTATCAAACTACAGTCTACAACCTGTAGCCTGCAGCTATGTTTAGACATCTATGTCCATTCTGCCCTCACAGAAAATCATAAAACACACTTAAAGCCAGAATAATATTTTTGTTTTAAGTATGGAAGCTTTAATTAATTATTCCCCAATACTGAACTGCCAACACTATATTTTTTAAAGATCTGACATCATTTTAGCTGAGCGGTAGTGGGATGCTTATTGCGTTGCTGAGCTCCATAGCTCCCACAACTTGCTATTCACCAAAGTTCATTGTAACTGCACCAAGACTTCAAGTTCACTTTTCTGGTCAACATGAGAGTTTGGCTACGTCTTCACATCTCCCCAAAAGGAACCAGACTTTTTAGGCAAAAGTCCCAGGTTTTGATTATATCCTACTAAACAGAGCTGGTGTGAATGCATCCTTATTATACTTTTTCAACAAAAAGTACAAATGAACATTTTGTTTGTTTATTTTGTTTTAGGTTTTTTATGTCCTTTTGGTCTTCTCAGTCCCCAGCTATCCAATGCAGGCCTTAAAATTTAAGAAGTCATTTAAATAGAACCTATTTAAACCTTAAAGTCATAGAAAATAATCACATCATGTACTGATTTAAATGGATTCAAGAAGAGATGAGAGGAAAACTAATTGACACCTTTTACTCTCCAAAGTCTTTTCTAAAGCTTGTAATTCCAACAAACCACAATCAACAAACCTTCCCAGGAGTTACCAGAGTTCTTGGTGAACTCATAAAGAAGATCACCAAGAACTCACAACAACATCTGAAGCATGATTCATGAACCAAAATAATAATAATGGAGCATTCTAAGACCAAAGCCATTTAAGAGTAAAAATAACATGAAGGTCCATCTCTTGTCTCAATGATCCGTGAGACTTTTGAGAACCATTGCATCTGGCATAAACCTAGCATAATACTTTAGAAAAAGAATAAACTGAAAGTTAATGATGGTGATGGTAGTGTGATGGTACGGGGCAGTTGTGCTTCCGTGGACAACCTGCTGGCATTCTGCTGCCTTACAGAAAATCCTGAAGGAAAATGTTTAGCTATCAGTTTCTAACCCTAAGTTCACACACAAGATCGATCTGGCAGTAGGACAATGACCAAAATCTCACCAGCAAGACCAACTGTTAATGGATAAAAAATAAACAAATAATAATCAAGGTGTGGTGTGGTCTAGTTAAAGTTTCAACCTAAATCAAAATGAGCTGTGTTACCACCGCTTTAAAATGCAGCTCAGGAACCAAAACCCTCCAATGGAAAATAGAAATAATTTTGTTAATTCTAATTGACCCAAAACAAGAGAAGTTTGTTTGGATTAAGGTGCAGACAGAAAAAAAAATGTGCAAGTGACTTTTTATTTGTTCATCGTAAACGCTTGGTTCCAGCTGTAGAATAAATTAATAACAATTAAAAAGATGACTTGACTAATGAGCGGAAGCTGCTTCATTGTGCACATTTGTTTTTGAAGGGGAACCAGCCAATTCCATAGGGTTGTAATATTGTTTACTGATGGTGTGCCAAATTCCCTAATTTGGCACAGATTACATAGCTTGATACAGGGACTCATAGATAACATTGGGGAAATTACAAGAAGCCTGGTTACAAATTATAATAAATCACAACACGGAAATGGGTCAGTAATGAAAAGCTGGGTTTCTGTAAATTGATATGCAAATTAAATTGAAATGTATTTGACATGAGCCAACTCAGGTTTCTATACAATAAGATTAACAAAGCACTTCTGTTTTTGCTAAATCTTTCCTTTTATCATTGTGACAAACTTACCTGTTCAAAATTCTGGCACAGTATCTCCATTTATTTCACCTTGAAACTGCAAAAAAGAACAACGTTGAATTTCTTGACGTAAAATCCAAAGGGGAGAAAACCAGACATGCCGTCTTTCACAGCACCCCACTGTTGACTCACGTGCACATATATGTCAAAATGTAGTAGTTTTTTGAAGTTCATCAAATCTTTTTATTTTGATGCCTCAAAATAATGCAAAAAAATAAAAATACATAACGGATTACGGTCTTGTGAAAGAGTAGCCACTCGTCTGTAACCCTGAACAGGGTAATTCCGAAAAGTAATACCACTTTTTACAAAAGCACTAATTTTCGTTTTAGGAAAATAAAGTAGTTTTTATGCATGCAGAGCATGTTTGATACTCCTTTTTCTTTTTGTGAAACTATTTTCCCAAAGTTCTATTCATGGGGAAATAATTGAGGAGCTTTATGTAATCTGTTATTACTCTTGTTAAATCAACCATTTTAAAGTCTTGCACACTTATCTTGCGAAACATGCCGGCTGTGAAGCAGCAGTGCTCTAAGTGTAACTTTTGCTTTCACTCATGCAACATTTATGAGCTTTGCTTGTTTTTATAACATATGGCACTCTACTGGAGCTCCTCTTCCCATATGCCACGGCACCCGAGAGAACAGCCAGTTAACATCGCTGGGCTCTTGTAGGTTATAGCATCCAACTCACTGACCCATAAACTAAAGCAGTAAAAGACGAACAAACCTAACTAGTTCATAATTGCAAAGGTAAATAAAAAGTCTAACTGAAAATGGTCTAAATTGCAACATTATTGTTTAAAATTAGATTTGAAATTAATTTGTTCATTTGATTGTGATACTTTCATAATAAATTAATACAACAGACGCAATTCAGCCTTTTCCATTTTGGATGCACATAACTTAACTCTCAGTGCCAAACTAACAAGCTTTCAGGAGCCAGTCCCAGAATTGTTCTGCATAAGTGTTGATCATTAGCTGTAATGCTCTGCCTTGAATAAAACATTTGGATTAAGAAAAGATACATAAAAATTCACCAAAAAAACCCAAACATTTCATTTTTTTAATTATGGAAAGATGTGTTCATAGTTTTATTACCACTATTTTTACTTTTCATGAGGAAAGTTTTAAGAAATGCTTTCATTCTTCTGTTTTTCTTGTTGTAATAAAAACAAAAGTTTTTTTTTAGCAGAGCAGAATGCTAAAGTCAGTTTAGCAAACCCTTCGCCAGTAAATATTCAGTGATTCAAAGCTTTAAAGGTCCACAAAATAAATTCTTTCTTACATGTGGACTTACTGAATCAGTGCAGAAAGAGCCACTGGTTTGTCAGGCAAATAAGTCACAATTATGGTTCTGTAGGGAAGACATAATGAGCCATGTGAGAGATTCCTCTGGTTGCTGAAATGCTGATTGCGTCAAAAATGCTGAAAATGAATTTCTCTGTCCAGAAGGAGGAACAAGACTCTATAAACATATACAACTACATCTGAAAAAATGTGAATATTGTGAAAAAGTTTAATGTTTTTGTCACTCATTACAGAAAGTGACACTCATTCAGATTAATTACGACTGGATTGAAATATTTCAAGACTTTATTTATTCTAATTTTGATGATTATGGGTCAGAAAAGTTGAAGTTAACACAAGGTAAATAAAAAATATTTTAAGCAGAAATATCAGGCTTCTGAAAAGAATGTTCATTTCTTTATAGTCAATACTTGGTTGTGGCTCTTTTAGCATGAATTACTGCATCAATGCAGCATGACATGGAGGCAATCAGTTTGTGGTTTCACACTTTCCTTTTGACTTTTAAGATCTCTTTCCAGGGTAAATATCTTGCAGGCAGTTATTTTGGTCATTTTATGTTTTGCCACTCAAAACACACAGTTTACAGTGTTTTGGGGCACAATTGTATGGAGCTTTTACATTATCCATCCGACCTGGACTCCACATACAGCAAACCCAGAGTAAGATAGATTCACTTCTAATTAGAAGGTTTCTCTTTCATTTCGAAGCACACAGGATATCAGTGTTTCTGATGAAAAGGTGCAAACATCTGCCAGCGAGGACTGCAGTGTGTGACTGGATAATGAGAAGACCTCAAGGTAACTCAGAAAGTTCTGAATTTCTTACTTCTAAGCCCTTCCATTTGCAGTTTTTCGCTCTCTCTTTGTCTTTCAATCACACTGACCACAGTCAGAGAGCACATGTATTACAATATAATTCCTCATTTCATTGTAGTTTCTTCTTGCCCAGCTGTAGCTCTGATGGGGTCTGCCTCTCATTCTGAAGTAACCAAATTACAAGAATGGACACACTATGGATTCTACCATTATCGCCATGGCAACACGAACCAGGAATGTGAGGCTCTGGTTTGATATTGCGCTCTTGTTAAAAGGATGGGAGTCCAGACTATTGTTATTTCAAAAGAACAAAAACAAAAAAACAAACAAAAGTAGACAAAAAAAAAACAAAAACTGTGTAGTTGGAATGTTGTTTCTGATTGTGTGCAACCTTGAGGGAGAAATTAGCTGCATGATGAGACGTGGCAAAGTTTTCCAATTAAGATGAGTGTGACACACATTTCTGCATGTCACATGTCCTAAATATTTGTTACTGAGCCAACTAACTTATATTTTTTTATACATTAGGCAGACTATTACCAAGTTAATATGTATGAATTTTAATGAATTATGTCTTATGTTGTATGATTTTATGTTCCCTGTATAGATAACTACTGTCTGTTGGAAATGGCTCTTCAGAAAGTTTTAGTGGTATCGAAACCAGCTTTTTGAAACATCTGTGTCCCTTCAGTTCTGATCTGTCAGGGTTCTGGCTTGTGTTGTGTCTGTACAAAGTTTCTTCACTAAGGTGCTGGATTCCTCCCTTGGGGTGGAGCTGAGCAGTGTGCACCTGGTGCACCTGCGCGTCTCCTGCCTCATTAGCTGCAGTGTTTTAGGAGCTGTCTGCCAATCATTTAACATCACAACCACTGTGGTAACATCTAGCACTCCATGATATCCTGCATAGTTTACTGAGCTGTCTTTGTGTGCTCTCAAGGTGAACTCTCAAAGCCTCTCCTGGCAATTTTCCTCCATGACACTCCCTGCAGCAACTCCTAAGAGCTCCTAAATTTGTTTGCTTACTGGCAAATCCACTAGCTAGCAGCCCTTTCCCCCCGTTTCAGTTGACTCTGTTGCCTCGCAGCAAGAAGGTAATGAGATTGAATTCTGGCCTGCAGTCTTCATGCATGGAGTTTGCAACTTTTCCCTGTGCATGTGTGGGTTCTCCCCAGGTACTCTGGCTTCCTCCAACAGTCAAAAGCCATGACTGGCTCGGTTAATTAGTCTCTAAAATGCCGTTAGGCATGAGTGTGCATGGCTGTTTGTCCTGTGTGTCTCTGTGTTGACCTGTGATGGACTGGCCACCTGTCCAGAGTGGAACCCCGTCTCTCCTGGGGATAAGCGCCAGCTTCCCCACAGTCCTGTAAAGATAAGTGGGTACAGAAAATGGATGGATGGAAGTATTTAATAATTGCTTTTCTGTGAAGGGGTAAACAAGAGTCACTCTCAGGTCTCTCCAGTAAATGTCAAGTTGTCGCCAAAGAATAGTCATTTAATTTAAAGTTTAATTTTGGGGGCAAAGCATTTCAAACCAAAAAAAGAGTTCAATTTGGACTATCTCAGTGTTTTTTCTCTTGCTGATCATATTTTCAATGACTTCTTTGCTCAAGAACTTTATCTGCCTCTTTATAGTAAAATAAAACAATTTAAACTAGTTCATTTGGACATCAAAGACTTATTTTAATCACTGCTGGATACTGATCATGGGTTTTGGCTTCAACATGTATTTAAATAATTATCTATCTGTAATAAAAATAGTTCTAGACAATGATCCAATTTACAGAGAACAAAGTGACTGCCTTCCTGTGATGTTGGGGGATCTCTCCTGTGGCGACGAGCTGGAAAAAACAGGGGGAGGGGTGTGAGATATTTATCTCACACAAGATGGAACTGTGTACCTGAGCAGTTCTGGAGGCTTGACTGTACACACAAACGTTGCATGAACTAAAGACTATACTAGATGTTTAAAAAGAAGATGAAATATGTGTATTAATTCACCTGAACTGCTGATTATCCTTAATAACAGAAATAGAAGTGTAGATTTGCTAAAACCAGATTTTCTCAGAGCATCCTGAAAACAGGATGGACGCATCCACTGTCATAAAATCTTAAAACATCTATGTTATTTTTCAGGTTTTTTTTTTCATTGTAGCACTAAAACTTCATAAAACTCTGAAAAATCACGATGCACAACTTAAAGGGGAAGCATAACTTATCTTTCTTTTGCTGAATAATGAACTTACCTGGCAAAGACTGTCTGCAGCTACTTGTAACTTGCTGCAATAGTATAATTCCCATTAAATATTAATCAGTAAGCCACTCTCCACAAAACGTACTTTTCATTGTGTTCAAGTTAATGCTATCTCAAAAGTAAACAGTTCTTTGAACTAGTTCTAAATTGATATGCGAAGAACATTTAGGGGGGAAAAACTTCAAAGGAGAAGTGTCACATAATACCTGATGCTACTGCCAAGTGAGTCTACAATTTAAAGTTAAACTGAGGCAAAGTTGCACACAGTTTACCTTTTAGGCAGCAGGATGCTGGGTTTTCCACTGATGGTGAAATATTCCCCTTTCTATTTGTCGGTTGGAACATGCACCATGTTAAATATAAAATTCCGTCAAGGCAAATACTTAAAGATGCTGCTGTGCGCATAAATTAAAGATAGACTGAGATGTCAGATTAGCTTTTGGTGGCAAGGTGTTGTGGGCCTATATGACCTCATTCTTTTTCCTCCTTTTTGCATCTTATTTTTTGTCATTTAATTTTACTCACAGCATAGCTATTACCGTCAAACATTTACGGTTGTTATAACTGAAATATCACTAATTGTAATCAGATATATTTCCATTATTTTGAAAGCTGCAATGTAATATTGTTTCCATCATGTAAAGCACCTTGACTTGATTTGTTGCTGAAATGTGCAATACAAATAAGCTTGGCTGTAAGGTGCACTGAAAATGTAAACTTGTTAGGCACCTTATAATGGTAAACTAATTTCCATTTCATATTCAATATATTATGTTTTATAAAATCTTAAGATAGGTAAAGTTCCAATGTATTCTGAGATGCCAAACTTTTGCTGTTTTTCACTACACACTATGGACTTTAAGTGGTCAGAAATAGCACTATGTAAATGCATTTCAACCTTTTCTTCATATTTTTGTGGAACAAGATTTACGATACTGCCTAAAAAGAAAAATAAAGATGGTTTTCTATAAAGGCACATAATGTGCGTCCTACCTTTCATCTAGTTTCATTTCATCCCTCTGCAGCTTTTATCTGCTGGAAGAGAGTGTACCTTTTCATTTTACCTTTTTACATGAGTGTCAAAATGCATTGACTGAAACAAATTATACTCCATCAAATGCATTTGCAAGGTATCGGCTGGACCTAAAGACTCCCATTCTGACTGCGCGCAGGTCTGGGTTATTGCAGTGAAAGTGGTAGTGTTCCTCGGTGGGGCAGATAGGATTTCTCAGAGGTGACTCAGAAGAGCTTTGGTGTCAAGAATTTCCAGATTTCCCTGAACGGTTGTTGAAAATGGATGTTCCTTGAAAGCAATTTCTCCTCTACTATGTCTTGTCCAACAAAAATATTATAATAAAAGGAAGAAAAGGTACAACACAGGGTTTTTCTTTAGCCTTCAATCTACATGGTAGAATCTAATTGAGATTAAGATGGTCAATTTTTGTACCAACTGTTGATGTTGTTATTCCAGTGTTTTTTGTTGGGACTGCATATTAATAGCTTATAATCTTTTTTTATGTAAACCAATGAGCATTAAACAGAAATATGCTTTTCAGAGCTTTACATTTTTTACATTTTACAGACAGATATTACATCAGCATGCAAAGTCTATTACCAACTGACCAGGTCAAAGCTAACATCTATAGACAGATGGTTGGTTCCAGTATATTACTTGGCTTATTGCCTGAATATCCACTCGCATATAGAGCTTGGCATAAGCTTCAGCAGAGCACTTAAACAGCTCTCTCCACTACATCTGATGTTTGGGATGTTGATGTTTCCTTCCAAGAAATCAGTATCATTTAAATGTATTCATACAAGTATTTCAGGCTGCTTTGTTAATATATTTGTTACTCTCCAGTGCACATTTCTCACTCTACAGCTCCTACCATCACACCAGCTTTTTTTTTTTTTTTTAAATGCAACACACACTTTTGTGTTTATTTTGCCAGGCTCAGAATATTATTATACAGACGGTTACATGACTTGACTATACGACTCAAAACGTAACCGCTAACACTTCAGTGAAATCTTTGCTTCATAAGTGAGAATAAGAAAGGAGACAGAGTGTTATGGGGTGGAGGTCATACCTCTCAACATAATTTCACTTCAGGATATCTTACCTTTCCTTTTAGTGTTTTAAAAAACACTTATGAGATACTTAACATATCAGGCATTTCTTTAGATTCAAATATATGGCACTGGGAATCAACATGAACCTACCGACCTGGAGATTCCTTCCTGCAGATGATGGGCTGACACGGTGGCATTGTGTGGTTTCTTCGTTCTGTACCTAGTGAACCTCAGAAACCAAGGCTCAACTCTTGGGTACTCACCCCACCAGATCTTTGACTTGGCTCCAGTTGAGTTTCTTTAGGTGAAAAGAGTCACCTGACATGTTTAGGGCTTGTGATCATGGTCCTTAATGGGTATATTCCAACTGCAGATTTTCTGGGGACTTTTCACTGGAAGGAGAACCTGGGCAGATCAAGAGCTGCTGTTGGAACTAAAGTTTATAATTATATCTGGCTTGGCCTTGGAACCCTCCAGATTCTGATACAGTCAGTGGGTAGAAAGATGCCCGAGGTTCCTTCGTAGACTTGCTAGCCACCATACCTGATCAAGGGCTGCACAATACAAGAAAATCCTGTGACGGTGATATTATTGGTGAATATGATAATAAATATTGAGATATATTCACATTTTCCTCACTCCTCTATCTCAACTGAACTCTGAAAGCTCTCCGTGTGACCTTTAGCATCTTGGGCGCTGTCATCTTTGTCAGGTGTGGGCATCTAATGAAACCCCATCTAACAGGCTCAATATTACACTGGCATACAAAGCATGAACTCATGGCACTTGGAATACAGTTATTGCATTTCAAGCAGTCTGTCCATCCATCTTTCCATCTGTCTTTTCATCCATCCGTCAACCTATACTTACTTTTCCATGCTGGGTCGCCAGGGGTTGAATTTTAGTTTTGGTTTGAAATGATTCACCAGAGCTTTGCCCCTAAAATTACACTTTAAATTAAGTGGCCCTTTTCAGGTGACAGCTTGACATTTACCAAAGAGATCTGAAAGTGATGGTTTGTTTACACCTTCAGAAGCAATTAAATATTTCCACTTGAGCAAGATCTCTGTGAAGATATTTGTGAAAAAGGGAATAGAATGTCTTGTAAATTTTTGGATGATCATTGTAATGTCAAAAACATGTGTACTTGTGCAATTTTTATGCAACACTTCCATAAAATACAAAATAAAAATGTCTGTCTGTCTATTTATCTAATCTTATTTAAATGGACACCCTTCTTACATTTTTGTTATCAAAAACAAACTTCCTGGTTGAACAAAAACAATTTTAAATCTACCAAGTGTATGAATTTTTGCTTAACTGCATGTCAGTCGGGGTTCGACTTCGTAGGATGTGTTTAAACTCCATTCAGCAGATCAGGTGAGTTTAATGACCTCGCTGAAAACCAATGTGAAATGTAACAATGTATAATTGTGCCAACTTTGGTTTCCTGCTGCTGCAGCCTTTTATTTGTAAGAATATGCCTTGTTTTTGTTTCCACTCAAATTCCACTTGTACACATCACCTCCTCCTGTTTTTTGGACAAAAAACAAAGAAAACTCTCAGGAGGAACTGCGGAGAGAGAGATGGAGAGGTGAGGGGGGCACTGTTGCTTCAACAGGGCTATCATCATTCAGCATGGCCCTGTGTTGTTGTTTGAAGTCTGAGGTTTTCTCCCTGACTTTGATCCTTCCATCTGTCTCACTGAATCTGACCAATGTTTCTCTCAGAGTAGATGTAATGTGGTTGTGCTGAATAGCTTATTTGGAAGTCCTGGGTATATGTGTCTTTTATGTTTGTATAATTCAAAATGTGAAAATAATTTATATTTTATGACACTGGCAAATACAAAGTCTTTGTGCTTCTCTCTAGCTATCCCTGAGTATATTTTTTTTTATGACAGGATCATCATAAAACATACAATCACAAGCGCAGTTGACAATACTCCAGGCATTCTGAAGACTTGTCATTACAACATGCTGGCAAACAACCACATGTGTTGTTTCTAACTGACCTCCAACACAAATAAAGTTACACAAAATACAAGCAGGCTGAATGGTGATTGGCAAAAGCAAATTACTTTGGCTTTTGATTATTTAGGTTAAATCCATTCAATAAACGAGACAAGGAAGTAGGATTCACTTCAAAAAACTAAAATTGCATATATTAAAATTTATCATTTATTAAATTTCTCATATAATATTGCAGATGAAATTCACAAATAATGATAAAATCTATTTAAATTTAAACGAATGCAAGTGAAAAACAAAAGTGGGACTGTTCCCTCTGGGTGTGGGGAGTCTGATGGTGACGGTAGAAAGGACGGGGCTTTGTCTGCTGTAATGCGAACACTGTTTTGAGTTGAGTCATAAAGTTTAATCTATCTACATGACTATCGCTTGTGGTCATGAGATATGGATCACAGTTGAAAGAACTAGATCTATGATGCAAGCAGCTGTAAGGATTATTTTTTGTTCAGAGATCCAATATCTTTAGGAATATTGGAGTAGAACCACTGCACCTCTGCATCAAAAAGAGTCAGTTAAGGCTTTTAGGGGATCTGATCTGAAGCCTCCTTTGGATATTTTCCACGCAAGTTCCACTGGGAGAAGAACCAGAGATATTCTTCTTCTTGAGAGCTTTTCCTTCTTGGACTTCTTTACCTCTACTGCCTTCCTCTGCATAATTGTCTTCCACTACATCTATACATGGACGATGGATGTAAGGTAAGTTGTGAAATACACAAGAAATGAACTCTATGATCTGTAAACGCCACAGCAGATTAAATGTCAGTAAATTGATTCTTTGCAGATTCTTAATGAATTCTTGTAGAGCATATTTAGATTGCAGTCAGCTCCCTATTATCTCTGAGAAGCTCTTAAAAGTTCCCCAAGTGTTTTGAGCATATGCTCAAAACTTCCTTTAGAAGTTTGTGGTGGTTTGTAATTGTACGCGTGTCCTAAAGGGGCAAAAGCAGAGAAACCAAACACACATCAAAACTGGTTCTGAAAAGATAAAGAGACAGCAGGCTACCAGTGACCATTTAGACAGAGTGACCAGATACTTTTAAATTTGCTAAATGTGCCATCATTGTTTTGTTTTTGTATGAAAGTTTGAGATATTGCTTGATAACCTAACCTGCTCTAAACCTCTCCCAAACTTTCTCCCTGACTTGTCTGATGTGTTCTTTGGTCTTCATGATGCTGTTTGTACTCTAAGAAACCTCTGAGACCTTCAGAGATGGATTTACACTCTGGATTTGTAAAATTAAATGACAAATAAGGGAACTCGATTTACTAGTCAGGTTTAATAGGTCGGCTGAGGCCGGGCTCTGCAATGCAAAAAGGCCTTTTATCACTTCCATCCTCTTTAAATTTTGCACTACTTTTTATTGGACTATCACAGAAAATCCCACAAATAAACATTTAAGTTTGTTTTTGTCACGTAGCAAAAACTTCAAAGAATCTTATTGCTTTTGAAAGGCACCATAAAATGCCACAAGACAAGATTTGACTTATGTCTGCCAACTGCAAATTTCACTTTTCATCCAAACACCTTCCACATGGATCAACTGCTTCACTGAGTGCCTCTAGCTGGTTTCCTCCAAATAAGATAATATTTTTTGGCATTTCCACAATGTCACACAGTCTGTGTCATTAGCATTTAGGCTTAAGCCTGTGAAATGTATAATCCTCGGCTGTCAATGTGTGATTTTTGTCTGCAAAAGCGTTTATTTTTCAGAGGGTGATTTTATATCTGTAATGCTACATTCCTTGATGTGAAACATCTCAATAAATGCAAACATGTGGAAAATCCATTTCTGGCATATCAGCTTGTTTTATTCACATTTTGTATTTTCAGGATGCATGTTTTAGTTTATGCTTTTCTATTGTGGTTCTCTTTGTATAATATCTATTAATCAGTAACTACCTTTACATTGCCATGTGAACATATTAATGCCCCTTGAACTGCATCCCTAGTCTGTCCACTGTGTTCCTTGGTCTTCAGGATGATGTTTGTTAGTTTTCTCTAAAAATCCTCTGCAGCAACACAGAACAGATGTGATTGCAATCAGTTAAAAAAGAAATGGGTGACAATGGATTTTATTGAGGGGTGTGCCAGTAAGGAGGGGTGAATGCAATTGGAAACCATATTTTCAGATTCATTTATGACAACATTTGAAAACCTTTTACTTCACAATTATGCATGATCTGTGTTGGTCAATCGCACAATTTGAAAATAGAAATTTGTTCTCAGTGTAATGTGGCAAAATAAGGAAAATAAAAATTTTGCAAGATGTTTAATGTAAAACAAAAGAGCTGTAATTTTTTATTTCCGAGCGAATCAACTAGAGTATTTTATTGTTGCTTTCTTTTGCTGCATTTGCTTAGTGGCTCTAGTGATCATTAGGCTTTTTGAATGTTAAATATGAATAACTATCTAATCAATTACATATCTGAGCAATAAGGACTCTAATTTTTAGATGATGTGCAGCCATGTGGGACCACATTTAACCTTCTTTCACTTCCCATGTGCCTCTCATGGAGATGGTGCTATAGTAATTATAACCCTCAGCAGGGCTAAACAATTTTAAGTTTTAATATCCAACAAAACCGTTTTCAAGACTGCGCTTCAGGCTAACGCTAATGGAGGTCTGGCAGAGCAATCAGGTGTACCTTTGATAAATGGCCTATTTTATTGTCCTTAGCATTTACTGCCCTTTTTTTGCAGTGTACACAATAAATTATCCCTGGCGTTAGTCGCTCTTGTAAATTTGCAGTCACACCCCTGGAAGAGCCTGAGGAGCTGTGCGGCCTAGTTGCAGGCCACCAGAGAGTTCAGAGAATTGATTGGGAAAGAAGTGCAGCATCTGCTGGGCTGTCCCAGTAAGCTCCAGCTGAAGGCATTTTTTTTTTCCACTTTTGTTTTTCTGGTATTTTCACCTCCGCTATCAAAGTCTTAAGTCTCCTGTCACTATCCTGCAAGGAAGGACACCAGCCTTAGCAACAGGTGCCTGTTACTGTGGCCACAGCATCGCGGGCTGCATCTGGAGTCACCGCCTGTAGTGATGAATGTGCTCTGTCTATTGTATTGTGTAACATTGTTCTGAGGGCCTAATTTGCCTGAGGCAGAAAGCCTCTGAGGAAGAAGACTAATTCCAGGCCCTGGCAAGCAGACTGATAACGAAAACCCAGTGCAATCCATGGCTTTACACGGCAGGTAATTTTGAATTTCTTTGTTTATAGTCAATGTGCTGCTGTGTTATGTTAAAATCACTTTACATTCAAATTTACATGCACACAATGATAAGTTTAAATAGGGTATATTCATTGGGATGTCTAACAGGAGAACGTGGTTTACTGAAAGCTGCTTTAAAAACTGCATAATTGACTCCTTAAGCATGTTTTACTAAATACAATATGTTATTTTTCCTTTTTCAATATTTTTTTTCCTGTCTGTGCTCACTGTTTTTTCACTTCTCATTTGGCCTTACTTCAGCCTGAAAACCATTTAACATATTTCTTCTCTTTGCAATAGTTTGTCTTCAGTTATGAATAATATAGTATTGACCAAAACTGAGTACACATTGTTGCAGTTTTAAGATTTCTCTCTTTTTTGTTGCTGAAAGGCCAAAGATGCTTTCTCATTTAGTAATAAAATCCAGAAATATATCCAGTTGTGAAAAAATGACAAGATAATAAATTATTCCACCCTGAAAATAGAGGCAGTTCAGACACATCAATAGATGTCTACTTTTAATTTGAAAGTAATGATGAGTTATGCACAGTTCTCACTGGAAATGTGCATTAATCAACATCCTAGTTGTGTTGGTGCAGGAACAAAAAATGGATAAAAAAATGAACAAGTAAATCATCAGGTATGTAGAGTTAATAACCAAATGTGTTTCCATAAGTAGGCTCTCATGTATCAAGAGGAACTGCTGTTTTCTAACATCTCTGCGCTGCAGCTGGATCCCCAGGAACTCTTCACCCTGACCATTAAGCAAAAAATTGTCAAACTGTCAATTAATGGAAACTCTTGCATTAGTTTGGTGTGGAGTGCTTTTAGTAGCAGCTGGATTTGCTCATATTTCAGAAGTGGTGCTCAACAAAATGTAATGAAGTCATAAGTTCAGGTGCTTTATTTTGTTATTAAAGACTTGATATTAGGCAAACACAGCATTCTTCATGATGACCATATGTTGAATTATCAAGATTTTCCTCTCCACTGTTGCTGCACGCATGCTCGGTATGAAGGATTTCTGTAAAGTAAACGACACATTGCAAAGTATTGTCGCTCCGTACTGTACTGTTTGATAACTAGGACAAATTGAAATATATGTGTGTTTGAACTGAAATGATTTATGTGTAAAGTGCCTTGAAACAACATTTGTTGAGCACCGTTGACCTGACCTGACCTGACACTTTCTGTGATTGCACAAAATAACTAAATGGCTATAGGCAGTGAGAACAAATGGCCAATGACAATGGACCCAAAGGATAATATGCAAATTTGTAGGACAGATCAAGAGTTATTGTTAACATGTTCTGTTTACCTTAAGTTTGACACAGTTGTACACTGACAAAATAGAAAGAGGGAAGCAGTGCAGAGGAAGCCAACAGGTTAAGAAGCTTCGTGTCACTACGTCTTATCCATAGCATTTGTTGTTGTTTTTCTTCCTCTTTAATTCTATTCTAGCTTCAGGGCAGATTCTGCTCAGGGCATGTTCGCCCAACTTTACTCTCCCTGACGGGTTCACAGAGAGTACAATTAACCTTTCCTCTCTGGAGGTTGAACATGGCACGGAAACAGAGAGACCTTTTCACCCTGCGTGCCTCATGAGCATTGCAGCATCATCTAATAAAGTATTATATTGAGTTCACTCAGCAGGGTTAGAAAAACTACCATTTATCTGGAGATTATATCCAATAGACTGGAGCAACAAGTTTTATGGTGGATTAAATTCTGTTCCAAACATCATCTGAGCCAGGACTAAAGGATCATTTGGTACAAAGGAACTGCAATCTAGACAGTTTTAGCTTTTTGTTTTCATAGAGTATTTTGCATTCAAATTTAAACTCTAAGTATCATAAAAAAAAAACATAAAATAAGAAAGCAAAATGAATAAATAAATTTTCAAAGCAATTCTGATCTGATGCTCGAGGCAAAGTAAACAGTCCTCCAAATGATTTTCTGTGACATTCATTGCAATGCAGCCAACAGCGCCTATTTGCATTTCAAAACATTGGATTCTTTATTTTTTTTTTAAATGAGAATTTGACATGTGGTCGTGTTGCTTGGCAGGAACTTCTTGCTTCCAAGGAAGCTGCAAACCTGCAGTTCCTAATGAATCAGGAGACTAGTTATTAGACAAGCAGCTGCGTCTTATGACAGGTGTTATGCTCTGTGGTAAGTGATCTGGCAGTATTTTTTTACTGGTGTGAGGATTAAAGAAAAGTCATAGGAGAAAATATCTTTAATTAGCCGAGAAGTGCAAAATACATGTCATGGCACTATTGCTGTTTCAAAGAAAGCATTATTTTTAAGCAGTTAGCTTTTTTCTTCATACATACACAACTTTGTGTTATTATTGCTAAAACTAGTCACAAATGTTCTAAGTACTGTTTCAAGACAAATCATATTGCCTCTGCAAATGAATATACTGATCTGTAAATCAGTGACTGAAGTGAAGTGATACTGATCAATTGATTTTATAAAATATAAAATGGGATTAATCATACACATCATACAGGGTGTGATGATTCCTTCATCTGGCAAAAGTAAGTTGCCAGAAATCCTTTTAAACCCCATAGACCCAGTGGGGAAAAACCTAAAACATGCAGAGATGTATGATGCAGTGAAAACATTTTTGTCTCCTTACAGATTTCTTTTCTTGGTCAGATTGTTTCATTTTTTGTGACATCGAAATGTATATCAGATTCCTGTTCCTCTACAAGCATCTCTCTTGATTTGGATAAAAATAACGACTTTTGAACAAATCCTCTTCTTTTGCAAAATTTAAAGATAGAATTAAATAAATGCATCCTCCATTGGACTTTTCAGCCTTTAGGTGGACATTATGAAGGCAGGATTTTAGAACAATGTGGTCAGATCCTCCCGCTCAGCTGCACATGTAGAGTCTGGAGGAGCCATCTGTGATTCAGCTTCAGATCACAAGCCAGACGAGAATATATATGTAACATTCCACACAAAAAAAGGCCAAAATAGGCTTGGCAGGGGCTTTTGATGGAAACTTGACAAGTTCACTTATCTCCTATATGCTGCTATTACCTCACCCTAAATGTCACTCTATCCTCATCCCAGCAGAGCAGAAAGTCTAGACAGCCTAAGCAGGTGGTCAGGGTTGGCTTTGTTTGACATTCACTGGGAAGATTTGAGGTCTGTCAGTCAGCAGTAGCATCAGTGTGAGGACTCCTCTGGCGGTGGTGATCTATTTTGAGGTCTATCTCATCAGAGACCCCCTGAGTGTTTTCTTCTCTCTCAGCCACGGGTTATAAACCGTCACGAATCCCTTAAAATTGTTTTTTCCCTGCGCCATCAGATAGAGAGAGTCTGTGGGTTTTGTTTGCTATTACATTTTAATAAGACCGATGCAAGAGAGAGGGGGAATGCTTTCAAAAGAAAAATAAATAATCAGAGACCTGACTGACTGGGCCATGTGGCGAATGAATCAATTGACTATTAGAGCCTGAAGCTGGGCATGAAAATGCATCTACACTGAGAGGAGAGATAAAGAGGTCACAAATGATAAAGGAAAGACGTGTGCTCAAGTCAGATCTGTGCAGATACTGTCGTCATGTCTCTCCTGGATGAGTTGAGCTTTTGTTTCTTAATGGCGCCATACGTCATAGTGGACATAACTGTCACACACACACACACACACGCCTGCACACTTCAGGCAGGACCGGAGATGTTTCATTGCTGTTGCATCACAGGAAAAGCACACTCGTAAGCATTTTGCCTGCATATTTGAATATGATGTGGCATGAACTGCTTACTGTCTGTGGGGAGTGTTGAACGTCTGCATCATTCCTGTTTTGGTGCTTCTGCATTTGCATCATTCTTGTTTGGGTGCTTGTGAAAACACACCAAGACAGGCTTACTCTGACTGACAAATTCCTCTGGTGCCTCTCTATTTAGTAAAAAACGGTTTAGAATATGATGTACTGGATTTATTAGGAAAATGACCAGCATGAAGAACGAATGATCAAATGTAAGATTTTAACGAGTGTAAGGAGCAAGAGCAATCACATAGGGTGCATTAGGTCTGTAAAACACAGACTGGGTCAAATTTAAATGTGTACTTTCACTTAATATATGATTCATTTACAAGGTTGTCATAACTTATTCCACATTTGTTAGAGGCCCAGTGGTTCTGACCATTCTTCCCACCTGACTGAGCTGCTCTTTCTAACTCGGACCCCAAAGGAAAGCTGCTAGCAGACTCCTGGCAGGTTCCTTCAAAAGCTGTCCTTTGAAAATGCCAACCATCTCTAGCAGCTGGTATTCAGGGGAGTAAAAAGTGTTCACATACCTTGACCTTTTTTTCTTATTTTTTACATATTGTTTTCAACTTCCAACCACACACTTCTATGTATTTTATGTGATAGACCAACTCAAAATAGCACATACTGTGCTTGTGAAGGGGGAAGAGGTTAACCCTACATATGCAAACGGAACTACAGTACATTGGTTTAGATGTAGGATTATTCACGTGTAAGTCCAAAATTAAATTAAATTGAGCGTATATATTATAGACTAATATACTGGTATTATATAAAAAAATTTAAATTACTATACAAATACAAGTAATGCAGTACAACATTTGTACAATTTTGGTTATGTCAATATATTCAGAAAAAATGTTTTTGCATTAAAAGTGACTTTGTTATGAAATCAGTGTCTTTGTAAATAAAATACCAAACACCACATTTCTCTAGTCTGCAAAACATTCTTCATTAAATTGTTGTGTGTGTCACACAAAAATGTATTTTGTGCCCCAGCAATGTAAATTCCTATTAGATTCAGAGTTGCTAAAGCAAACAGATGGAATCATTCGATGTCAACAAAGACTTGAAATCTACTGAGAACATCGAATCAATTTGATAGATGCCCAACATTAGAACCAGCCATTACCATAACTTCTTAGTGGTAATTACACCATAAAACCTATCTGCCCTGGTAAACACACTAATAATGGTTAATGTGCCTTGCAGTATTTATTCTTCTGCCTGCATACAAGCAACAATGACAAACTCCAGTGAAAACATTTTACTGTAGGAATGCTATTGTGTCTGCATCAGTCACCTCATTCAACAATGAATGCCGAACACTACGGTTTCCAACATCTCTATAATAATATTCAATAACAAAACATTCCAGAGAGTAAATATACTGAGGGACTTTCTGCCTGAACAGGGCCTTAATGATATTTCATTCCTAGTTTCGAAACCGTGGAGTTAATTAGCATGGACTGTTATCAACAAAACGCTTAAGATACAAAAGACATGCAGCCTTATCAGATACCAGATGAACTTAAAAAAAAAAAACATCACTTGTAAAATAGTTTAATCAGAGGGTCGAGTTATGCAAAATGTCCTGTCATCTATGGAAAATTAAGAAACAGTTGAAACCTTAACATGCAGGATAAAATAAAACACAAACCCAGCTGTCGACTGCATTAATAAGAGTATTTCCTAAGGCTGTCATTCTAATTTCTATTAACATATCTACATGTACTCTCAGAAAATATTCACAAATACTTATGAAAGGTTCCCAAAAGCCCAGGAGAGCTCTCTAAAATTGCTTATTGTGTCTTTAGTGTAATTCGAATCCATTAATAATAACAGCTCAGTGCTGTATTACGAAATACTACTTTTTTTTGACAGACTTGTTTCTAAATATGCAAGAATATAATTTTGCCAAAACAGGCATTAGTTGTTACTATATTAGACTTTTATTATCCAATGTACGCAAATTACTTAAAAATCTAACATGAAAGCAGTAGAAGCCAGCAAAGAGACTTTGAAAAATAGGAAAATAGGAACAATCAAGTGATGCTTTTTTGTTCTTTCTTCTTTCTTAAAATGTTTTTGAGTCTGACAGTCTAAATAGGATGTGTAATGTCATGTTCTGTTGTCACTTGTTCCAAGTAGAAATAGCATTTTGAGAAAATTGCTATTTCAGGAAATGGAAAGTCTGTATGTGGAGGTTTCATTTGATGAAGAGGAAACTGCTATTTTCAGAAAACTTAGACTTCCCTCTATTTCAATTTATGTTGGTTCTAAACGCCATTTGGACCAGTTGACTCATTAAATATGAAATATTATGATACATGATCAAACAAAAACCATTGTCATCATGTTTTTATTCTTTAGGTTGTGTTGATCACTTTTGTTTGTATTATGGTTATGCTTTGCTGTTAGTTTTGTCCTGTCACTTATGTTGTTGCAAATGTGGCCAGGTCTATTGTTTTGAGACTTAGCTTTTACTTTTGTCCCTAAAGTACAGGTTTAGATTCTTGCTCTAGTGTTAGTTTTTAGCTTTTGTGTTAGTACATCCTTCTGTTTCCTGCTTAGATCCCTGTGTAAGGATTTCTGTGTTCAGTAGACAGTTTCCATCAGCTCCCTTTTTCCATTTCCCCTCCCATGTCACTGGTCAGCTTCCCAGCAACTCTGTCATTAAGTTATTTAATTCTCTCACCTGCCGTGCCTGTAATTCTGTCCTCCTATTGTCTCAACTGTTTAGCTTTTACTCTGCCTGTTTATTGTCTCTCCAGTTTCTTATGTACCATTTTCCATTTGTAGACTCTTGTTTAATAAATCTTTACCTTTAGTATGAGTCTTTCATTTTCCCATATGCCCTTGGGTTCAACTCCACCACAATACATGACACTTTTGAGTAAACACCATCTAGTAGATGATATTGATTACAGGAGACTCGGGGAGGAGCAGAAAATTTAGAAAATTTGCTTTTAACCTTTGGATGTATGAAACATCACTCTAAGTGATGTTTCTGCCAATTGAAGAGTAGTTGGCAGGAAATATCCAGTTGCTGTAATGTACTTTGGAACTTTGCTCATGTGTCTTTATTTTAAATTATGACAGTAATTAAATGTTCAGTTCATTCCTCAGGTTTAAGATTCCTTGTAATTCTTTTGAGTATTTGAAATGTATTTTTATTCAGCTCTTAGTGGCTGTCTTTAGCGTTGGTTCTATGGATTTCCCAGGTCTTATTTGTTTTGAAAACCTTTCTGTTGTTTCTGTTTTCTCTCCAAACCTTTTGTTTGAACCTTGATTATTTCTTGATTATTTCATTGTGTCTGTGGTTGCTTTACGTTTCTGTTTCCTTGTTTCCCATCTTCCCTTTGTGTTCTCAGCCAATTCTCCCATTTCCTCAGTTCAACTTCAATTGTTTGCCTTCCCTCAAAGCTGCTCCTTGTTTCTAATCTACCGCCTGTTTCTCATTCAGTAATCAACTCCCCTGCTTAAATATATCTCAGTCGAGCTGACACCCTATTTCCACTTGTTCTCCCTGTGCTGTATTATTTTTACATTTAATCCCTGGACTTTATTCAGTAAAAGCAGTCTTTTCTTTTTAAGTAAACTGTTTACATTCACCTGCTTGCTCCTCTCTGTCTTAGTTTCTGTTTGTTATTTTTAAATGGCAATGGTAGCCCGCTCTCTAACAGAACTACAAAGTTACAAAAAGGTGAAATAAGCTGCAGCAGTGAATGTCAACACTCCAAAATGGAAACCAAAATATGTACAGATTTAACAGGACTGATCTGTATAAACAATGTAATCGTAGTAAATGAGAGACAAAAAGTGGCTACAAGAAACTTGAATAGATTTATTTAATTCAGTCTATTTAAATAGCACAAATTCCCACCACATCTCACTGCACTTTATATTAAAAATTTGATTCAGTTCAATAGTTCAATCATTCAGATGTTCCAATTGATCCAAGTTGTGAAACAAAGCACTGGCACATACAGTATATTGCATAATGATAAACAGCTGTGTCATCAGCATAGAGATGAAGGGAGGCACCAGTAACATTCTGCTCTGCATTAATATTGGAGATTGCAAAAAGTTTTAGTCCAAATATTGTACCTTGATATAATCAAAGTCAACTTCTGGCTCAATCTGAGAAGGGATGAAACAGCAAATCATGTTATGATCAGTAAATTTCCACTGCTTTAGCGTCCCTTCTGTCAAATTGCAACAATGAATATTAGTGGACAATATGAATGTTATAAATACGACATAGAGTAAAGCATACAACCCAGCTGAATGGGCATTACTGTGATTGCACTATGAATATTTCCAGGTATTTAAACATGAGCGTGCCTATCCCACCGGCCATTTACTATTTCCGTGTTTTCTTATCTCAGGGGTGTCAAACTCCAGTCCTCAAGGGCCGCTGTCCTGCAACTTTTAGATGTGCCTCTGCTGCACCACACCTGAATAGAATAATTAGGTCATTAGCAAGACTCTGGAGAACTGATCTACACAAAGAGGAGGTAATTAAGCCATTTTGTACCTGTGGCACATCTAAGAACTGCAGGACAGCGGCCCTCGAGGACTGGAGTTTGACACCTGTGTCTTATCTGTTACAAGTTGAGCATTTGTCGACAAACAGAGCCCATGGCTTTGTTTGGGTGGCTGAGGGGTGAAGATAAACCACCATCGAAGCAGAAGGCATGAGCAGAGGAAACAAGCATCCTGTTTGATCTCTGAGGAGGGAGGACGCTCCCCACTGCTGCCAATAGTTCTGCATACTGAGTGTTATTGGAGGGTAGTGGGCGTGCGTGTGCATGTGTGTCAGTGTGTTGTCTACAGCATGACTAACATCAAAAGTTAAAGTTTGACCTTTACAGATCTTTAAAGCTTCAAACCATCACCAGCATGTTCAGACAGAAGCTCAACTAAAGTGGAAACATTTGTTCTTTTTTACACAGGCAAGGACACTCTGGGCAGCAGTCTTGAAAAGCTCCCCATGGTGGGTTATAGTTCATCTGACCCAATGCAAATAGCAGAAATACCATTCTTCAAAATAATTGATGATGTGTTACTGAAAGCCAGCCAAACATTGGGTCAAGACCAGGTCTTGACTTGTATAGCAGGTTTTTAAAATGTTATTGTGTCTGTATTGCCTTGAAGATGGATGAGAGAAGATTTTCACCCAAATATTTTTTTAAGGTTGGCCACCAAGAACAAAATTTGCTGTATGTGTCAAAGTTGACAAAGTTTATTTTTTTGGTTATGTTTTTACTAAGCATAGCCATTTTCCTTGTCTTTTTTTCCCCCAGATGCAGCGGCAATAATTTCAACATTAAATTCCTTAATGCTGTCTTTATTGTTCTTTAAATGGTTTTTGTTCTTGGTGTATCGCACATGTAGAACTTTGAGAAAACCTTGCCACTGCTTGAGACATGGAAAAGACAGATAATTTTCATTTTATGTTCTTTTTAGCTCACCTTTTAGCAAAGATACAATGTCAGCAAAAGTCAGATACACGTGTTGCTTTGAGTGAGTCTTTGCTCACTCAAAGCCACATGAAAAAAATATGTGGCTAAAAATAAAAGGAATCATATCGTTGCACGGTATGATTAGATTCTTGTTTCTCAAACAGTACTTTGTCTTCAATATGCTTTTTAATGCTAATTTATTCTCTATGTGTTTCTCCTTGTAGCTGTGAAGCACTTTGAAAGCCTTGTTTCTGAATAGCGCTAAGCCAATAAAAAATATGCATCCTTCCAAGAAAAGAGAAATGTGTAATTTGTTATGATAAACAGATGGGTTTCTATGATCTCAAGCAATTAAATTCACGTACAGGGTACATTGACAATTAACTTTTTGTGAAAAAAATTTTTATAAATAAAAAGAAACCACACAAGACCCCCTCTATTGCTTTTAAACATTGATAATCTTGCATTGCAGTACCTCCTCTGTGGATAAAGATATTGCACTCTTTCTTCTTCATATATTTGGAAACTCATGTACCCTCTGCATTTTATTATATCTAGTACTTCGCTCTATAATCACCCCTTCATTGATAAATGTTCAAAATTAAAATGGCTACAATGCATTTTGTTTGCATTACTCACAACATAATGACACCCACGGTGCCATGTTGTTTCAGATGACTCAGTTTTATCACCAGCCTCCAGTAAACTAAACACAATCAGCCAGATTTATAATGCGGTCCACAGTGGTAATGGCATTCTAATTTGAAGCATACTTGCTTCTCGCCAAGGAAACTGCAAGCAAGGTGAAGCCTCTCCAGCTGCAACTGAAGCAGCTCCAAAAAGCCTTGAACCTTGTTCGCTCCGCTGGTTGCTCACACCCACATGCCGTTCAATTCGACAGATTAAAAGTCTCACACAGTCGTGAATTTCAGAAACAAACTGCTAAGTGAATCAACTGTGAGTTGACTCAGGAATAATATTCATGCGCCATTAAAGTAGACATAATTTTCAGTTACTCCAAACACTTTTAGCTGTGAAAATAAAATGCTAAAAAACACTTGAATTTTTCTACACCAGCATGAGTGAACAAAGCGGTTTGGGAATGCATCCAAAACCATTTGAGACTGTCGCAAGCACCAACTGGATTTATACATGATAAATAGGTGATTTCTTCTTCTTTGCAAAATTGCTTAATCTGTCAAATTAAATAGAGAACATCAGTTTTAAAGTCTTGCCACAGATTCTAAACAGGATGTGGGTCTATACTTTAACCAGACTATCCCAACACATGGAAACGCTGTGATCTAAATGCCATTATGGCTCTGGTTGTTCAGGCCTCTCTGGGAAGTAAAGCTCAGCTTCAGTTTGAAATCTTTTGTCGGCTTTTTTCTTCCATGATTTCCCTGTTTTTAGCTATATTTCCGTATAAACTGAATTGCTATTTTATAAGACAAAAAAGAGATTTGCATCTGTCATAAATATGAATTTATAGCATGCCTGTTAGCATGCATAGAGGTTGTTTGGATCATTTTTATAGTATTTGGAAAAATAATCTTTAGTGTGATCACTTTAGTTAGTAAAAGGTTGAGCTTATTTATTGTTTTGATATTTAAGTTTCAATTCCATTTTACTTAGAATTCCCTCATTTTGGCATGAAGGAAAAGAAAGGAAAGCTGAATAAACCAAATAACCAAACCAACCAACCTCTGATTGTTTTCTTTCAACACCACCATTTTCTTTTACATTCTTCCATTCTTCTTTGTGGGTCTCTGCAGCTTCTCCAAATTCACCAAAGTCATCTTTGCTGCTTTTCCATTCACTGCAGTTTTTTTTATAGTGGGGTTACAATTGGACATAGTTGGACTCTTTTATTTAATTAGCTCACATCTATAATCAATTGTCTCTTTAAGTACAGATACAAATGCAAGCCACATGAGACTTATATGGGCACAAAAAAATCTGCAATATGTCAAATTTTTCTTCTACTTCAGCTATTCATTACTTTGTGTTTGTCCCTATAAAACCTGAACAAAATGCTCTTCACTAAACAGTTGTAATGTGATAAAAAAAATTTTTTTAACTGTATGGGTACTTTTGAAAGAAAATGTAATTATCCAGGGCAGGATGGGTGGAAACCTTATTACTGGCATTTCAAATTTCTCCAGGACTAAAATATCTTTATTAACATTAAAGGTCAAGCCTATTGTTAAATCCTACATGCTTCAGGTCCTGACAAGGGGTGCTCTCCATCATTTGCTGCACAGCATTAGTCTCAATGACTCACAAGGAATTCAAATTTGATCATGCTTGGTGGTATGATCTCATCAGCAGATTTTCTTAAGTTAATTAATGTCAGTGACCTCTTGGAAATCGATAGGAGAAATCTCCTAATGACAAAGCCCTGTCATGATCCCTTAATAACCATCATCAGTCATTCTTTATCTATTGATATGCTATTTATCATTGGCTCAGTTGATATGATTGCCATAGTAATACCTAGCCAGGAAAAGAGAGTGAGGTTTGCTACAAGTTTTTCAATATGCAGTCATCTCAGAAAAAGAACTGTGAAGCACTTAATAAAGCTCATTTCTATTATTTTTAAAAGACACTTGTCCTGCCAACACTGTTAAACCACAGCTAGAGTCTTTTTATACTAGAGAGGATAATTAAAAGTTGTTCAGAAGTGGATGTTTGGCAGAGCAGCTACGAAAAAAAAAACCCAGTGGGTGAGGTTGGAGGCACCTCATTATCGCACAGACATTAGGACGCTGAGAGCCAGACAGATTACTGCCAATAAAATGGAGAACAAGTCATTTATTAAACCATGGCTACTTTTATTTGAAGCTGCAAGGCATCTACAAAACTCGGCGAGCTTTAGTAATGCACCAGCCTTTGACACCTCAATTCATCACCCGCTTTGTCTCTGCTCATGTTGGGAGGTTAGTAGGAGAGGCTGCCTGGAGTGCACATGGATTGGAAATGGAGATTGGCCATTGTGGTAGTAAAACATATTTCCTTGATTTGTTTTCCTTCAGTAAATGATCATGTGTCCTGTAGTTGGACGTGTTCTGTCACTGCATAATGTCTGTATTCGTTTAATTAATGTTTAGGTGAATGAAGAAGCTTTTCATCTAATGTTTAGATTGATTGGGTTCCCCTTGGAAAACCGATTCCAACCAAAAAGTGACACAGAAACACGAGCAATGTTTAAGAAAAACATACTTAATTGAACACAAAAGTCAAGAAAGGACAAGTTTTCAAACTAAATCAGGAACTGAAATTTACTGGATATATCTATGCATCTCAGAGAAGAATTAAATACATATAAGATTGTAAAGTACAGGACAAAGCAAATCTTGAAACTAAGCAAAATGAAGGCTGACAAGGCTGATTTAAGGTTTTGAAAACGTTTTATTACAGTTAGACATGTATCATGTCTGTACAAAATAAAGCACTTCAATATGAGGCAGTTAAAATGAATGTTAATTTGCTCTCTGACACAACATGCCTTTGATTGAGCTTTTATTTGCAACCTTAACACATGGTTTGAGTGAACAAGAAACCCAATTACTAGAGCTTTATGAGTGTCCTGGGACCTGCAGAGAGCAATAAAAATGCTCCTCTTTACAAATTTCACACATACAAATACCCAGATTTCTACAAGATTAAATCTGTGACGCATTTTTAGTTCCTCAACACAGATGGTCGTTTCAAGAGCAGCTTGAGAGGACACAGAAATGGAGATGGTTTCTACAATCTGTTTAAATCAGTCTTCTCTTCTTCACCTAAACACAATCAGAACTCCTGTATTACCAACATAACATCTCCCACTGGAAATATAATTTCAAGGTCTATTTGATGGAGCGAAAAGCAATGATGCGTTCTAATTTAAAACTCCTGGTGTAGGGCTTTGTTTTTCACAGCAGTTCAGGGGAAATCTTTAATAATCCAGGTGCAATGGGAGAACAAAACAGATTGTGTTGGAAAACATTTTCGTTACAACAGATTCACCACTTCAGGTAGACATAAGTTAATCTGTTGATCTCACGTTTTCTCATCACTCCAAAGTGAAAGTTTTGTTTATCATAAACAGTATTGTTTCTGTAATGAACTGCATAATCTGCCTTTGTTCAGCTTTACGTAATAGAAGTAGTCAAAACAATATCACCAAATCATTTAATACATCTTAACAGAATATTAAAACAGCTATTAATAGTGGAAATTAGTTTAAATAAAACATTTCTACTAAAGTAATACGGCAAATTCACCTGTTGATTTCATAAGGCTCCTCACAAAGAAAAGAACAGACTCTGTAAAACATGAAACATAAACACTATCCCATTGTAAAAGCAGGTGGTGGCAGTATAATGGTGAGGGGATGCTTTACTTCAAAAGGGACAAGGATGCTGTAGAGTATATGAGAAGATAGAGAAAGACTAGTAGTGCAGTGAAAATAACTGGACTGTTATTTTCACTGCACTCTAAAAAAAAAAGTTTTTTTTTTTAAATCTAAAAACATTTTAGAGATCATAATACATGACTGAGGTATGGCACACAGCATATGTCTCCAGTCTTTATTTTATTATTATTGTACCTAAAAACAAGTAATTTGTTAAAATTTGGATATAAAAAGCTTAAACAAGTTTTCAGGCACCGAAAACTTGCTGAGGGAGGATTTTTTATTTATTTATTTATTTTTCATAATTTTTGCAGTCAGAGCTGATCAAAAGAAAGCTGACCAATTTCCTTTACAGGCCCAAAGGGTTTTAGCCAGAAATTGGATTACTGTGTGAGCTCATGTTGCAAAATGGGGCAGCAGATTTAGAGAAAATACTGAGCATCACTAAACAAACAACCTCAACCCAGCGGCCTTCACAGGCCACTACATCGTTAGTCCCTCCAACATCCAACACCCAGAAAAAAAATCCCATCTAATAAATAGCATTGTCCAATGACTAGTGGTGTGGAGATCTAAAACATTCAGCCATTGTTCCTGAGGTGATGGGTGTTGCAGGGTTGGCTGTACCCTGACTGAAAAGAACATTTAAAGAATTTACTGCTAGATTTTGTTTCTATGTAATTCTTTTTCGATAAGTGTTGCGGATACCTATGTTTCTGTCTCAGTGGCGAGCAGCTTTTATTAAAGATTGGTTGTAGGTCAGAGTCACCTGCATTCTGCTGCTGTAATGCAGTGAAGGCTGGTGTTTTTTTTACTCTTGGTTAGTGAGAGACAGTACTATGACACTTGAAAAGTTGATTAATATTCTGTTCATTTGACATTTACTCTGCAAGTCACTGCAACTAAAGAGATGACATTGAGAGGAAGCAACTTTTTATGAGGTGAGTTCGATCAAGCCAACTCTGAGGTACATGAGGGTGGGACTAAAATATTGTTTTCTATGTAGAGAGAAACTTTAGATTTCATCACATATTTGCTATGCTTCCATTTTGGGGAACCAAAAAGGAACAGGACAGAGGCAGTCACCTGATGGACAGTGAGATGATAGATTATAGAAGGGAAAACATTTGAGACTTACAGGAAAAAATGAGGAAAACACAGGACAAAGAAACCGGAGAGGAGAGCAGTCTATGGAGTAATTCCAAATAATAGAGCCGTAACTACTTACTGTGGGAAACGGAGAAATACAGAACTCAGACCAAAATAATGAAAGTCCACTCAATAATGAAATCCCTGGCTTACGGCAAACTGCAAGAAGGCTTCCTTATGGCTTTCTCTCATCCATTTCTGTCAGGGATGGCGTTCTTTTTGTCACTCTTCCATGAAGGTCTGTAACAGTTTCCCGTCAACAGGTTTTCTCATCTGACCTGTGTATCTCTTGTCTAATAGCTTAGCTCAGGAGAGTCAAACTAATTTTCATTATGGGCCATCACCAACATCCACAAAGGGCTGGCAAAATGTATTGATAAAACATCTGTCTCTCCATTTGATGTGTACTTCTTAAAATAATATTGAAAACTCATGCATGCACAGGGAGAACATGCATGCTCTATGCATGTAGATACCAGAAAGACCTTTTTGTTGCCACACTACCAACTATGCCTCCATGCGGTCCTTTAGTAAGTTCCTGTGAAATTGTGTTTTCTAACACAACCTTTCTTTAAACATTTCCACGGCTCCATCTCTGACCTATCTGCTGTGTTCCTTGGTCTTCATTATGCTGTTACCGAGATTTAATTACATACATATGGACTTTGCTTACATTGTATACAAGTTATGAAGTTAAATGAACACCCCTACGCATGTCGTAGTTTTCAGATTCTTTTTTCTAAAACATTTTGAAAAGCAGGTATTGTTTTTTTCTTTTACTTCACAATTATTTGTGACTTTGCCACATCATGACATATAATTCCTATTCAGTACATTGAGGTTTGTGGTTAAGGCTTTAAAAAATGTGAAAAAGTTAATGGGCTTCGATTTTGTTTGCAGGGCACTGCACCGTCATGGTAAAAATAAAACACCCCGTCAGCAACGTCTGGGGTTTAATATGCGAATGATTCAAAAGTTCTGGAATTTTTTCAAATACAGCCTCCAGGGTCCAAAAAAAATAAATTCTTAAAACAGATTGTTTTTTTAAAAGGGACGATTAAACCAAAGTGTTTAAAATATGCAGAACGCCTAAAACTCTACTTTAACTGGATTTGCTCTATTTTTATCATGAATGTCTATGACCCCCTAGAGGTAATTGACTTGTTTTTCTCCCTGTCAAACTGTTGCAAAGAAGGAAAACAAATTTAGGCAAGTGTAAAAGAGAAGTACTTAACTGTGCTTTATCTTCCGAAACAAGTACACAAGGCATGCTATGTATAGATACCAGCAGGTTATTTGTAGTGCAACGCCGCAGAGAGCAGGCAGCTGATGTATCAATCTGTCTTGCTGAAAAATACCTATCGCCAGAGGACTGAGATGCAGTGACAAACAGCAATGTGGTTTTCCTGCTTCAGCAGAAACAGTGGGCCACAATGTGGTGTTGTACTGTAGAGAACATTTCCATTTGTTCAGGAGAAGTTTGGCAGAAACAACGCTCATCTGTCATGGAGAACAGGGCGAGTGAAGGAGTGATTGAGCAGCCTGCAGTAGGTGACCCGGCGCGAACATTATACAGAGGTGAAACAGGAATGACTGCGGCTGAACTGGAAGTTGGTTTGGGTGGCAGCATATATTAGTTTGTGTGTCTATGATCCAAACACTGCAGATGAGCATTTTTTAGTTCCCTCTATGTTTTTTTTACATCCTTAAATTGGTAAATGCAGAATTAAGTCAGATCTTTGCTACAGGCTGAGTTTGGGTAAATTTACTGTATGTTCCTCTGGTATGTTTCTCCAGTGGGGAATTCATTAAGCGCAGCTCATACACTGTAACAAAACGAATGAATGAATCAGGACATGCTGTGCTTTGGGTTCATACCGGAACTGCAAAACATAGCAATGTTCAAATTTTCATAGCCAGAACAATTCCTGGCAAATTTTTAGGGTCCACTTTAAAATCTACTCAGATGTTGGTGTCCAATGTTATAGACTGGGCATGTAGCTGTTAGCAAATTTTAATAATATCTATAATAACAGATGTTTTTATATTTTTGCTATTTTGTACTATTTTTTATCAAATGAGAAATTAGTTTAGTGAGCAGTGACACTAGATTAAACAAAATATGTTCATAACTCATGACATCTTGTTTGCCTAATATAATTCGGAGGGCTTTTTTTCATCATCACTGAAAAATGGGAAATACAGAAGAACGTGTCAGTAAAGTAAGCCAAGGAAGTGGTTATTCTGATGAGTCCGAAAATAGCTTTGAGAAAATACAAAAAATCAATAATTAGAAAGTTTGAAACAACTGGAACTGAGACAAATGAAACAAAGATAGTTAATTTTATAGCTGCACAAAGTGAGCAAAAAAAAAAACAACTTTCAAACTTATTTTGTGTCACCAAGTCTCCATAGCAACTATCAGATGCTGTCTTAATGCCCACCGGTAGTTTGACAAGTATAGGAAAGATTAACATTTTTTTAGTTTGTTAAACTCCAGTGAGACTTTGACTGGAAGCTCCAGGCGGATCTATGTGGAAACAAGGGAAGAAATTAGTAAGAGCAATGGCTTCTCTCTGCAGTATGGTGGAAGATATGTGATTCTGTGGGCTTGTTTCTTTTCCCAAAGCCCTGGGGAGCTTATTGGAGTGCATGACATCATTAACTGATGGTTTTAACTCCACAAGCCCTTTTTCTCTAAGCTACTCTTCAAAGATTAGGAAGACTGAGCTGACCGAGCTGCCATATTTCCAACTAAACAAACCACAAAAGACGTTTACTCAATCTGCAGATATATTTACGCTGCATTATTTTGAGTCGAAGCATTTACATTTACATAGATTTGAAGTTCTTATGCAAATATACACATAAGGACCTTTGTTAGCAAACTAAAACATTTAATTTACATGACAATATTACTTTCAGTACCTTCTGTACACTTTTGCTAAAAACACTTCATGTAGAAGTGAGAAGGGGATGTGGTTTATTTATACTGACAGCTGAGGAAATAAACAAAAACTACTCTAATCTTTAAAAACAACTTTTATTTAGTCAAAAAACAATAACATGTTCTAAAATGTCGCTGATATGATCTTACTTACTGCTCTTGCTGCATTCTGAGAAAGTTGTGGCTCAATGGAAAGAGTAGTCATCTTGGACTCCAAAAGTCATGGATTCAACATTGATGTGAGTGAAATTTGGTGAATGTGACTCTAGCCTAAAGCACTGGGAGATCATCTTAGCAGTTGTTTCATAATATCTACTCGGGGTAAAAAGCTGCATTGCAGTCTGGTGGCTTTGCTTTTGATGCTGTTGTACTATTTGCCTGATGCACTTCTAAATGCTCTTCAGGGAGTCCCTGACAGCGTTCAGAGTCCCGCTCCTGTCGCACCTCAGAAAACCGTCCTGCACAGAGGAAAGGGACATACCAGCAACCTTTCCAGCTCCCCTCTCTGTCCTCTGCAGGCCCGTTTCTTCTGCCATTTCTAAGCTGGGGAACCATGCTGAAATGTGGTACTTCAGTTAAGTGTCCACTATATGGGTAGTGCTTGAGAGTTTTTGTTTTTCTCAGAAAGCACAGTGTCTGCTGATCAAATTTGCCAATCTCATTAGTGTTCCTTATCCCAGGAAATTTAATGCAACCCAATCCATCTTCAGCATCAATGGTTCATGTGGAGGGAGCATAAATCTAAGGAGATCAGGAATTTACTCTTTTTAGAGACCCTGATCACGATCCCATTTTCTTCAACAAATGTGGCAAACTTTGGCTTTCTTTTCTGCCAAGTTGTTTTTGTTACTTTTTTTGATGTATTTGCAGTTTTCTGAACCTAGTTCTTTCAGGATACTTTACCAATGTCTTCCTTGTGGTTCCCTGTGTTTATAACCTGTTTTCAACTGCCTACTTATTTTTGCTTGCATGTTATTTTAGTCTTGAAACCAAAAACGTTGAATAGTACAGGTGTGTGCTGAAACTGGAGATTTATTATCTGCAGGTGCTGAATCATCTACCCTGCAGCAATTAATCCTAACATGCATGGGCCTGTCAGGTCAGGGATTGTACTCTTTTTAGCCTCAAACAATGTCAAAGCATGCACTATGCTATTGTTCTGTTTAGCTTTCAAACCAAGGTTACAGTGGGAACTTGTACTTGAGTAAAAGAAACAAGCAAATGCACAGTTACAATGTGTTGATCCCGTTAAATGGCTATTTCAAAATCTTGCAAGAATATGTTATTTCTTGCTTATGTATTTTTAAAACATAAATCTTTTACAGGATATTTTTCTGTGTGAGAGCAGTGACAAGACAGATGAATATTATAGTACAGGAATTAGTCATTTTTTAGTTAATGCCCTCAAATTTTAACAATCAAGGGACTGGTATGATGATATTCTTAAACGCTAATATTCTCTCTATTTTTATCAACTTGCAGCAAACAGATTTCATAAAATACAGCATGAGATCTCAGACCACTACATTCTGTTAGACTGATGTGAAACCAATGAAAAACTGTAATTTGTTTCTCTGCGTTTATTTGTCTATGGTTTTACTGTTATACTGGATGAGCATGATCTATTTCTTAGGATTTTGATTGGGACACACTTGGAAATAACTAACTAGAAGTAATTGGTCTCCTTGAAGCACTGAACATGGAAAAAAAACTAAAACTAAGAAAGTGACTAAAGAATTTAATTTTTGAGAATTGGAGGTGCTGCATACAAAATCCTGATATAAAACAATGGAGTAATTTAGTCAGCCTTATTTATTATGAACATATTGAGTCACAGACCTATGTAGTTATGTATTGTAAAAGAAACAGATTGTTTTATTATCTGAACTTTTAACTGAATTTTTATTCTTATTATCTAATCAAACCTTAAGGTGCATTCAGTGATGTTTTGACTGTGCTTACTTGTAATTATATCACCCTTCATTTCTGGGAAACGGATTAGAATTTTTTAGAGAAAGAAATAAAAACAAATTGCCCTGCTATACGAGTCAGACTGACAGGATCAATTTAGAACAAAAATGTTCAATTTTTGCCTTTCCAAAGCCTTTAGCATGAATACATAAAACGTGCCACAGGAATATCTGTTCATCAGAAATCTTCCCCGGCGCGCAGAAGGCAGCTGCGAGGCAACAAAGACCCGCTGCTCTATTTGCATGACTCTCAAGCAATCAGGAAGTTCTGGAGAGGAGAGCGAGCAGGAAGGAAGTGTGATTCGATCAATCAGCCACAATAGACTGCATGATGAATACGTGACCAAACATGATTTGGCTCTCAGAAGAGGGATGAATAAAGAAGTTTTTAATTAAGATCCAAAGAAACTGAATTCATCCGCCGACACTCGGCAACAATAACAGGAAGCCGGAGGTCTTAGCAATTATCAAGACAAATGGGTGTGACATTGGAGACTGCAGTCATATGTCTGCATACAAATGGGAAGAAAAGCAGAAATCTTCATGTTTTATGACACCAAAATGAAAATCTTGAGATGATTTTCAACATTTGCAAGTCAGTTCTGTTGTATGGGGGAAAACAGGCTCCATTTCTGTGTGCGGGCTAATTGTTTTACAACCAAAAAACCCAGGAGTTATTTGTGATAGACCAACACAACGTAATGCCTAACTGTGACTGGAAGGCACATAATGTTTTTCAAAATTAAGTAAAAATATGAATATGAAACGTTTGTAATGTTTTTGTGTTCATCCCGCCGTACTTTACCATTTACTTTTCTCCATTTTTGAGTGGTTTAATCTTTGGTTAAAGGTCTCAGAGTTTTGCTAGAGAACATCAGTCATCTTTTACATGCCAGGTTAAAGATGACTAATGTGTCTGGAAGAAACAGCAGGCTACCTAAACTGAAATGCCAACAAAGGAGAACATTAGTCAGTAAAGCAGTCAAGATACATGAGGTGATTCTGGAGGAGCTGTGGAGATCCACAGTTCAGGTCTATGTTCAAAACCTTTACATTGTGGAAAACTAAAACTGATATTGAACACAACATCCCCATTGTGACACATAGCAGTGGCGTTTTGCTGTAGAAATACTTTGATTCATGCGTTACAGTGGTCCAGTTAAAGTCCAGAACTAAATTTAGCTCAAAATTTGAGGAAACAAAAATTTTCTACAGATGATATGACAGAGTTTGAGCTTTTATGAATTGGCAAGACTTTCAGCTCTAGATGTACAAACATGTGTTTCTTGGTGATTTTATGGTATATGTAGTTGTGTTAACATATGTTTGAAGTTGAGAAAAAGTTCGAGGGCAGCGAATCCTTTGGAAAGGGTGCTGAATAATGCAGAGCTTGAATGAATGTTGGGAGTTTTTCAATGCTCTGACAGGAGGCAAAATTATAATTTTCATTATTTAGCAGATTGCACAGCATAGATTCCACCAACCAAGCACAGAATGAATAAAAAAAAAATAACCTGAGGACATGAAATAGGAATATTGTTCTGAAAATATGTCTGACAAATCTTTAGAAAATCCAATCTGTGGGATGAAATATACAAAGGAGTAAATTTTGCCCTAATGAACCAGGTCTTGCTGGGAGACAGAGGAGCAAAATTTCATGATTAAAAGCTCTAATGACAGCCTTTGACAGAGATGGGCATCCTCCATGATGCACATTGCAGGAGTTTCTTTTTTTTTTTTTCAATGTTTACGCTTTTCAAACTAGTCTTACTCCCATTGAGCTCCCATTAATTCTCTGTTTGCCCAATCAAATTAAAACTGGCAGTCCCTGTCTGGGTTTGCTCATTCAGAAGGTGGATGTGATTGCGCTTCAGGCCCTGCCAGTGCTCGCAGCCTGATAAGAGGCTTGTACAGCGATTGGGCTGATTGCAGAGTAATGACATGGCTGCCATTGATGCAGAGCCTGGTGTGCACTGATCAGGGTGAAAAACAAGGCTGGTGGGGAGACATGAATAACTAACTCCATCTCTCCATAGAACTATGGCATTGAAGCTAGATGTAACCTTGAATAGGTTTTAAAAAGTACTAAATATTGGTACATATTACATTTACATCACACTTGAAAAACAACACTAGTAGCACGAATGTGTTGAGTGCAGAATCCGTTCCAGTCAGCACTAAAATAATTTGCAATGCATTTAACTTTCGACAGCCTTGCAAGGTGGCAGCCAGTGGGTCGACCTCAATTAGTCGTACATTAATACATTTCAGCATGTTATGATTTTAGTCACATGGAATCAGTTTGTTATGAACCGTGAAATTAAACACTTCGTCTTATGAACAAATAGTTGCTCAGCACATGACATTGCCTTCAGCCTCGGCTTTTCTTTTAGAGCTAATTAACTCTGGCATGCAAACATGCCAACCAAAGCTGGTGGATATTTTTCCTAAGAATGAGTTTCCTGTAGGTGAAGACTTTCAACGTAAACAGAAAAAAGTACTAAGGACTAAAAATAAGTATATTTGTGGAACTTTATGCCAGACAAACAACTCATTTGAATGAATCTGAGGTCATCTCATGCCATGGACAAGGAAGAGTGCTGAGTTTGTCTTGTAAAAGGACAAGATGACTCATTAGATTTATTTTTTCTCTTAAATCTTTGAGGTTTTTTTGCACAATGAAGAAACAAGAGAAAGTAAATGAAAACAAAACACATGTGTACACAACAAGTGGGCACAGAGCAAAAACAGCAGATACTGTGGCAGTTATTCAAGCTTGAATCAGTCTATTCAATATCCATATTCAATCTTTTATAGATAATCTATTAGCCCCCATTTCTCCTTAAGCGTTGTTTCTGTGAGTCTTTGAGTGAATATCACTTTTATTATTGAAAATATTTCTTGAACAATATCAGTCCACTGGTTATGCATGGATAGTTCAGGTCTGAGCCATTTCAGTTGTTGCTTTTCTTGCCGCTGTCAGAGTTTTTATTTCAAGTGAATACTGGTCTTGTTTTTTCATCACTATTGTAATATTACCAAGATATAGAGATGCACATGTCATGGAAATAAAGACACATTTTGGATTTCTATTTAAAATTTGTGCACTCTCCCAAAGATCTACAAGACATTTGGAAGAGAAATAGGCCCACAACATCACAGATCCTGAAGTGGATGAAATGCCTTTCTATATATTCTTCCTTTATTTCATGCCAGACAAAACTGGGTTGATTGTTGCTGAAAAGATGAGTCCAGCCATTAACATTTGTGATGGCAGCACATGAAAGGCCATTTCCTGGCAAGACATGTCGGTACCATCTAATGGTTATTGTAGAGATGTTGTGACTCCAATATGCCACTCTTTGGTGTAGCTCTCCAACAGTGAGCTTTGGGAGTTTTTTTTTAACTCCCTTGTTATTCTTCTCACCGTGGTGTGGTGCCAGATTACTTTAGCTTTTTAGCAAGCCTTGTTTGCCAGAGTTCCTGTTGTTTTAAACTTTTAAATTACTGCTCTGATTGTAGACATTTGGTATCTTGTTGTGGTTGTTTTCAGAATGTTCAACCTGTGATTTCCTTAAAAGTAATTATTTCCTAATGTAGAAACAATTCCCATTTAATCTTGGCCTGGGGTCTTTCTGCATGGCGTTTTCATGTTCTCTCTGTCCATTTATGGGTTCACTCCATAAAGTAGTTCCCTTTCTCCTACAGACCAAAAATATGAATATTGCGTTAATCAGTCCCTGTAAAACTGCACCTAGTGAGTATCCCGCATGTCTCTTTGTTGTCCCTGACTAAGCAGACTCTACTGCAATTTTTCCTTTCACTTAACTTTCCATTAAAAAGCCTGGATACAATGCTCTGGTTGCAGCCAACTTCTTTTGCAATGACTGTATGCAAATCACTTGTCAAGTAATGACTCTCATGAGTGTGCAGGCTTTTGAGTAAAAATAATTTTACAATATTTACATTTTCTAAAAAAAACAATATATATATATATATATATATATAAAGTGCTTTTCTTAATCATCAACATTAACTGGCGGCGAAAAAGGCAGAGAATTACAACAAACTAGATTTGTCCCTTAGATGGGATTCCGCCAGTTAAGGAGTTAATAGAAATTAAGACTTGAAATGCATAACTTGTAATGACTGAAGTAAATTTATTTTCACTGATGTTGAGATTTACTGAGATGCAAGAGAAAAAACCATGCAAACACTCTTATACAAAGAAAATTACAAAATAAAAATGAAATATTTGCATATGGTTATTTCTTCTTGCAACTTTTGTGGTAGCAAATGCCAGATTTGGTCTCTTGTAAACATCCTAGTGGATGCTGAATGACTCCTATCACTCCTCCTTGTGTTCCTTTCTGCAGTGCAATATGATTCCCCTTATCCAGACACTTTACGGCAATGCACAGAATTTGGCACCCTTGTTTATCAGTGATAGAGTAGAACAAAATTATTTACAAACTAAATGAAGTCAAAGCAGGCAAATATAGGCAGCCCAAAGGGAAATAACTGATCAGTGGCTGCTGCAGGGGACACAGAAAGGTTATGAATATCATTACAGTCCTCTGTGGACCTTATGGTTTGCTCATTCCAAGTAGTTCATAGTCGTGGTTCGGCAAAGCTCCTATCTGGCCAGAATGTGTTTCACTCCTAACAATGAGGTGCTGTGCTTCTGTCCACTTGTAATGCTGTAGATAATCAGATAGGCAGGGTGCACAATGAGAGGCAGTGGACCTGACAGCATGGAGAGCCTGGATTAGACCACTCTATGAAAACAGAATCACTCCTGACACTCACAGGCTTTTCATGGAGACGATTCGCAATAAAGGATGGGGGAGGGGGAAAAAATCATTCCCCGTCATTTCCCTTATCAAACTGCTTTTCATTTCAGAGGGTAACTATTGAGTTTTCTCACTCAAGCTTAACATGGGTGATGGGCTTTCTTTCCTTTGTTATGTATCATCCAGACAATGCTCTGGCCCTGAAGGTTAATAATGAAAGTTAAAAGAGTGTTGCATATTAATGGCCAAATCTATTGAGCCATACAGGGGAGCAATAACTGTCTGTGAATAAAAGACTGCTGTCTTAAAATAATATGGACTACTTGATGGCCTGTCTTATGCTGGACATAGATTGCTGTTCAGGCAGGTTTTTACAATGATTTATGAAACAAAAAACAGATTGTGCTTCTACTCTGAATCTCAAACATTAAATACAAGCATGCACAGCTTAAATATTGTTGCTGTTTTAATTTAAAATTTAATTTAAAGTTAGTAAACTAACTCAAATAAGATGGTGTTATTTCCAAAAAATAAAACATAATTCATTGACGGTCCATAATCTTACAATTTAATGGAAGGAGCTGCCAGAAGATACTAAAAGTAATTATGGTTGATAAAATTGCAGAGCTGTGGAAAAGCATTTCTCACTTTACACTGTAGGTCAGACTAAGGTGTTTCAAATTAGCATGAAAAATTACAGCAGACAAAGATCAGCTGAGGTAATACATAAAACAGCATTTAAATGATTATTTAATTTATTAAGGGAGACAAACCATTGAAACCAACCAGGTCAGACGCAAACAATGCATTTCCCCCATTGCTAGATTATGAGTTAGCTGTGTTTAACCAAATTTTTAGAGTTTAATTTGACTAGACACACCCAAGTCTGAATAATGTCAGACTTATAGAATTGAGAAATATCTTTTGTAGAACTTGTCTGACAACATGAAGAAGGTCATACAAATGGAAAATGATGATAATGATAATGGCAGCAATGACCCAATAAAACACAATGCTGCAAATATGCTTCACCCACCTCAAGATGCTGGATGATCGAAACTAAAAATGAAACTGATAGTATTACTTATTATCTAATTAATTGAATTTGTAATTTTCTGATGACTTGGGAACACTAATGGAGGATAGACATTTTAATCAAAGGTCAACTGATTCTTTTAATACAAAAATATAAACTTAGTGTGATTAGAACATCACAGCAGTACCGTGTAGATATTACATATCTAGAAAAGCTTTTTTTCCCCTCATGCTGTGGAAAAGGTAAGCAGATATGCAATATTCAGACAAGGGTGTAATGCCGTTATGTTCAGTAAATGTTTAACAATATTAATATAACATATGTGTCCCAAAACCTGATGTTTTAAAACATATTCAGAATTTCCTCAAATTTGGTAACTTGTAAAAATCTAGATATGCCACCAATATAGTGTACATGACAGAATAAGGCACAATGTGACAGTTTATGTCTCTACTGTGTACTACTATCCCCAATTTCCCATAAAGACAAAAAGGACAGATAATACTGTAGTTTAGTTGGAGAAAAAGATATCTTTAATTTGTTGATTTTGCTTTTTTTTAGTAATGAAAGAGGATGGCTTCAGTCATGATGAAACTAAAATAATAGTAGATAACGAACATTACAGCTAAAATGGATATAAAAGCTATTAGAGAGCTTTACTGTGTAATTTTACCAGTGTCTTTTTGATGCTGATCTTTTTTTCCTTTTGCACTTTTCACACAATATAAAAGAACACAGACTTAAACTCAATGCTTGATCAAATTCCTGTTTCCCTCATGTGTTAGCCAATTTAGATAATCCTCAGTGTCACTGATCCGACACCAGTGACGGGTGTTAATATGCAGTGAAATATTACAGCACTTTCAAAGTTAATTAAAGCTGGGGTGGGGATCTTTATCACACTCAATATCCATTTATCTTTCATCATTTGTCTCCTGACAAAGATCAGTTTGACTCTGAAGCAGCAGAGAGCTGTTGCTAAGATGAATGCTGCTTATTAAGACAAAAACTCTGAGGCTTAAAGGGGAAAATAAAGAAAAATAGAGGAAACAGAGTCGATAGTGTCTATGCGTCACATAAAAGAGAGGGAATAAAACCGAAGAAAAAACTTGAGAAGATTCAAGTCGAGGAAATTGATAAATCAACCGAAAACTCCCCAAGAGAGTCAGGGAACTGAGCTCCTTCAGAGGTCACCAGCAACTGTGTTATCCATGCAGAACTGCTGAGTGGGCTCTTCAAGTCAGCAGGGCCAGCTGTCTCTTTGGCCGGTGTTCACCACGATGTTGGTAGCAAGTTGGCAAAGTGCTTGTAACTGAGCGAGTAATATTTCCAATAGGATTCCTATGGATGATGCGTTTCTGACATGTAACACAGCTTGGCACACAAGAACTGCGTCACATTTGGCGTTGTCTCAATATGCCTTATAGCGGGTGTATCCATTTGCATTCAATGGACTTTAAAGCATTTCCCAGACTAGAAAAAAAGAGAGCTGTGGATTGTCTAGAAGGGTAAATGTAAATGTATTTATTATTTACTTGGTAAAATGTCAGAATTAAAAGTTGCTATAAAAAAATGTCCATTGCATGACAATCAGGTTTTTGCCTAATTTGTAAATATAAAAAACTGTCAAAGTGAATGAATCTAATTTCCTTTTGTTGTTCAATTGCCTTTATTAATACCCATAACAATGTCTACTGATGTCCCTTGGCATTTAAACCCCCAAACAGCAGCTAATGGAATATCCAACATCAATGTGGGAAATTTCTTCAGCAATTGGTATATTATTGCTTGTGAATTAAAAGCCACATTATTATTAAGCCACATTATTATTAAGACACAATATCAAAGTGCCTATACAGTTGAAACCAGATATTTATTTACACTGGATGAAAGGACGCAATCTTTTTTTCCTCAATTTTGACTTAAAATCAGACTACACTCTCAGTTAGGATTATGAAAATAACTTTTTCAATGCTAAGCTATGGAGGGAGATGCAGTGTTAGAGAATTTATCAAAACATATTATTATTTGATTCCAATATGAACTGAAACAGCTATATCTTAAAAGATAAAAATGTAAAAGCAGAAAATTTATTTATCCACCTATAATTTATATTTTATTTAAAATGAGATGTCTACAAGTGTTCAGACCTATTTCAATAATCACTAGAAAAACAATTTTAGCATTTTATCAAACTTCTCTTTTCAGTGCTGAATGGATTTTTGCATGTTTTCACAGCTATTTTTTGTGATTTTTCTTTGGTGATGAGAACCAAGTCTTTGATGTTGGATGCCCTTTCCCATCATCCCTAAAAGATTCAGTCAGCACTCTTGCTGGGCCTTTAAAAAACATAAATATCACTTCCAATAGGAGAAATACATCTTGGTGCAATTAAATATTACTTTAACACTAAAGCAGCCATGTTGAATTTGGTTTCCAATTACAAACAAAAATAAAAATCCTATTTACCATGTGTTTTTATATTTCATTTGGTGCTGCAGCTACTTTAACCTGAAGGCTGTGAAAAATATATGTAACGACCAAAACCAGGCAGTGGCTCATATTGCAAATGTGACAGAGCGCTTTTCTAGTCATATTGACCACTCAAAGCACAAGAGTAACATTCATGCTAATCAGAGGGCAAATCAGGATTAGGTGCCAGGGGCATATTGACGTGAGGAAACTGGTTTCAAACCTGCAAATTCTGACTTGCAAGGCGGCAACTCTTCCCACCAAGCCACTGTTATCAACAAATATTAAGCCTGCACTTCATAAAAATACAAGCTAAACACCATTTGATGGTGTGTCAAGGGGGAAAAAAAGCCGTACCCCTTCCAGCAGTAACTCACATGGTCACGACCATTACTGAATGTCTGCCGTATAAAAAGGCTCCCAGCCAGAGAATCATTTAAAATTAACAAGAGAGATGATATCTTGTCGCAGCTACTAGGTCAAGACCGTAACATCATTTGTTTTGCCATCTTTCCCTTTAGCATGAATCACTTCATCCTCCCAGTCCTCTGCTCTGCAGCTCTGTCCTTCAAACACACACTGTCACACTGGTGTAATTGCATCATGACAGGGCCCATTCCTCATCCCCATCAATCACTCTGACTGAGATGTGGGCTTCCTCTGAACATGACCACTGCAGCTCTCCCTCCCTTTCCCACTTCCTGGTCTGCCATCAATGTTTAATGTTCATGGTGATAAATAACAGATTCACTGTTCAGTCGCCTTCGTCCAAGCCTGGATTTCCTGGCCTTCTGCACAGTGCTTTGAGTGATATATTAACCATGCTGGGTTTGTGACAGGTTTCCTGTTAGTTCTGTTAGTTTACCTTTAAGTACCCTCTTTGTGTGTTGTGCTTTGTGCCCTTTGTACTGGAAGCAAGCAAGCTGATCATAAGTAATCATACGCAGCAATTTTAAATTGTATGATAAAGATATAAGCCAATTTTTTTTTTTAATGGGATTCTTTTTTGAAAACCAACACAACCCCACACCGTGATACTGCCACCAACTTGTTTCTCAGGGTGACACATAGTTTTGGTTTCTCACAACATACAATCTTGTACAAGGGTTGACCCAAAGTTTGAAATTTGGTCATCCACAAAGTTCAGTGTATTTAATTTGCAAAGTATGTAAAAGTGTGTCAAGGGATCTAATATATATATATATATATATATATATATATATATATATATATATATACAGTACAGACCAAAAGTTTGGACACACCTTCTAATTCAATGGGTTTTCTTTATTTTCATGATTATTTATAAGGCAAGAAATCCCACTTATTAACCTGACAGGGCACACCTATGAAGTGAAAACCATTTCAGGTGACTACCTCTTGAAGCTCATCAAGAAAATGCAGAGTGTGCAAAGCAGTAATCACAGCAAAAGGTTGCTACTTTGAAGAAACTAGAATATAAGGGGTATTTTCAGTTGTTTTACACTTTTTTGTTTAGTGCATATTTCCACATGTGTTATTCATAGTTTTGATGCCTTCAGTGTGAATCTACAATGTCAATAGTCATGAAAATAAAGGAAACTCATTGAATTAAAAGGTGTGTCCAAACTTTTGGTCTGTACTGTGTATACATATATAATTCTGTATTATTCTCATTCAAGTTTCAACTGAGCAATTCAAGGTGCTATTCAAGGTGAGTCTATCTCCTGTTTAGCTCTTGTTGGTGTCCTTGAAGATTGGGAATTAGAGGAAATATTAATGGGAAATGTCCTAAACAACATAGCACACAAACACGAAGTTCAATTCACATTCTTCAAATCAAAGTGCCCATTTCCATAAAATAAAGCAACAGAATAACTATTCCCCTTTGTTTTGTCCTATAATTTCTAATTTTAGTCACATAAAGATGCTAGCTGCATTATCAGCAAGGCATATTAATGCAGAGTGGAAGAGAGCTAATGCTAGCCTGTTGCTAAGTTGTAGATCCTCAACATACTTATTTATATGACATGCAATTAAGGAAAATAAATGCAAAAGAACAACAGAGAATATAACCAAACATATATTTAAGTATACATTTATGATACATTGTAATATTTCCTGTCCCAAGCAGCCTTTATTGGAATAAATGACTTACATTCTTCTTTTACCAATTTTGCCCGGTTGTTTTTTTCAAGGCAAATATTAAGTAACTTTTTTAGAAGCTCATAGTAACTTGTAAAATGTTTCAGCCTAACCTAAAAGCCTGTGCTGAACTTTTTGCTCAGCTTACAAAACAGAATTAAACAATGTTTCTGCTTTTCAGTTAATCTGTTTTTGCATTGTGAAGCTTTTGTTGCATCTCAAATCAGATCAGAGCTGCTGTAGGTTCACAGCCAGGATGTTCTATTCATAGCAATATGCACAAATGAGTCACTGGGAAGTTTCTCTTCATCTGCACCTGCAGAAAAACTGTACAGAGACATGTCTTGTTTCAGACTTTAAAAAGAAAAAAAAATTTAAAAGAGAGCTAACAGGGCTACACAAAATAACCATCCATCCATTTTCTGTACACCCTTATCCCTACCAGGGTTGGGAGGGGTGCTGGTGCCTATCTCCAGTGAATATTTTGGTCAAGAGGCGGGGTACACCCTGGACAGATTGCCAGTCTGTCGCAAGATACAAAATAACTAAATATACATTTTTCTCTTTCTTGATGAGAATATGCATGCGGCTATTCTGCAGTATGACGTTGCCCTTGACCAAAGCACTTTTCTGAAAACTGGAGTGGAGTTGCTCCCCTGGTGCTGCGCTGTGCCTGCACATTGCAACTAAATTGTTAGGAGAGGTTAAATCCAAGAGGACAAATTTACCCACAGGGATGAATTTATATTAACTTATAGTTTCACAACACATAAAAATGTTTCAAATGGACTCACAGGTTTGCTCCATGCTTGGCTTTTTTACAACCCTCTGTAATTGCTGTAATTTATGCACATTCAGTTAATGAATCTGTGCCAAATTGTTGCAGAGTTGCATATAGAAATGTGTAAAATATAACTTGAAAATAAATTATGGTGCCCTGGAGATATCTACCCCGGTGTTTTAAAAAACTCCACGGTTCAAGGAAAATCTTTGGGAGAGAAATAGACTCACAGCAGTGCACATCCCCCACCCTGCAGAATAGTGGATGTAAGGTGCTTTTTCATATTTTCATTCTTTCTTTGATTTCAAACAAACATCAAATGTGTGTTTTTGAAAAAACAAACAAACAAACAAACAAAAAAAAACCTTACAGTCTCATTTGGCCAAAACACATTGAGGTAAAAGTCAAAGTAGCATTTAGAAGACTTAACAGCTAACGATAGGACAGACTGAGATTTTCATCAAACAGTAAGTATGTAGGTTTCTAATTCTACAGTTCTTCAATGTTGGCTTTTGGAACAGCTTTTTGAACTTTTACTTTTACATGCAAGGAAACCGTTTCTTATAGAATATATACACATTTAAAATTTGAGTAAACATCAACCTTTAAATCTTAAAAGTCTCTGTCTTTTAAAAGAATTTCAGATGACCTAAGGACATGTATATTTATTTACCTTAGCAAGTCTACTGCTACAGACAACAAAGGCAAAAAAAAATAATAATAATAATTGCATTCAGTAATGGTCAAATATTTGCTTTGCTTTGAAATTACTGAGTGTGCATTAGTTGTGTATTTGAAAATTTTTAAGTGATCGTTTTCTGTTGAGAATGCAATCAGGAAGAAAAAGAACAGAATAGTGTGCACAAAATTAATTACTACAGGTCAAAAGATGTTACTTATTAGTCCTAAAAGCCAAAGTCATAGCTCATCTCCTTTTAGCAGCAGTGTTAATCCTTATTGAAAGCTGATGTGGTTTCTTTTGTGGTAAGTTGTAGTCCAAGCAGTGGCATAAGGATTTACCTCCTCCCTGAGCTTTTAGTTCACGAATGAAAGGAGCACACCTGCTGGGCTTTCAGTGGATGCTCTTAATTTAAATTCAACTTGTATTTTGGTAACTGATGGGAAAAAAAAGCATTCTCTGGTCGCTAATCCTTTGAGTCCATAGTAAATTTATACCAAGTATAGCTTAGTGTTATTGCTGGTCTAGCCAAGAAATGCAACAAGTAAGCATATTCAGGTGCTTCTGTGAACATATGAGAAAAATAAACTACTCCAGTGTCTGTTTTTTTTCTTCCTTTCAACAAACATATTGAGATGTTACTTCTTTAGCTCCAATTAAAGACTATGATTTGTAGGTAATGTACGTCTGAAAACAGAGGAAACCCCAGGCTGCTAGTGAATCAATTGTAAAGACAACAGCTACATTTTTTCTTTATATTAGCTTATACTCACTCAACCTGCCTGAAAAATCAATCAGCAGAGAATATCTTTCCAGTCTGAATGCTTTACTCACACAGACATCTATAGATAAAACAATTACAGGAAGTACAAATATGCCAAATATCTTCAAATATTAGTCAAAACTCTTACTGGTGTTTTATGTACATATACGCCTAAGTCTCATTATGAACCTTAATATTAGGGACAAACAAATCAGATAACATTTGCTCTTGGGTTTTGTTTTAAATTGATCATTTTAGGATCTGAAGCGAGGTTTTGCTGAAAGTGTTAGAATAATTTTAGTAGTGTTACTAGGGTCATTTGTTGCTTAAGTGTGAACATATGTGTGAGACAGAGCTAACCTTTCTTTAACCCTTAAAACATGTTCTGAAGATGGTCTTCTGAGAGTTTCCTTAGTCGTAAAACTGCTTTTGTTATGTGTTAGTTCCTGAGTGACTGCTGATCTTATCAGCACCAGGCCCCTTTCTTTTGTTTTGTGTTAATAAAAGGCAAGTTTTACTGCAGAGTTTCAGAACACATGGTGAGCTGTTCAGAGGAGCAGTTCGCTGTGTCTTCTCCTTTTGCAAAAGCTTGGTTGAAAACTCAAACGTTGTCTGTGGTTCTTTCTTTGTATTTTAGGTACACAAAAATACCTATCAGAAAGGTTACAAGAAATTAATATTTCACCTGATATGGACAAGCATCTTTGAAGTTTTCCTGTCAGGGTTCCTGTGTGCTAGTGCGAGTAACGCATCTCTTCCAGCGAGGATCTTGGTGGAGAGCCTGGGCAGCCTTCACAGGTGGAGCTCATCAGCCTCATCAGAGTGCTGGGGATAAAGGAGCAGCAGAGCCTTCACTCAGTGCTGGATGATTAACTTCTACTAGTAGTCACTCTGGCCACCTCTTGTTGTTGGCTATTTTTAGCTTTTGATCAGTCTCTTGAGAACCTACCTGAAGGTCATAGTTCTTGTTTTTGCTTCCTTTAGGTTTTTGTCACTGGATCTCTCTAGAGGAATCGGTTCAACCGTTTTCTCCTCCTGTGAAACTCCCCAGCAAGTACCTACCTGCCTGCCTGCTCCACCGTTCCCCCCCATCTCCACACCACTCAGTCAGACCCCTGGCTCTCGGTCATCGCCTACCTCGCATTTGCCTCCAGAAGCTCCATCTCCATTGTCCACACAGGACCCCTGGGCACCTTTCTCCCACGCTTCACCAAGTCCATTCGAAAGTAAGCCCTTTTTCATACTGCATCTGATCAACTCATTACAGGCCACCAATAACCCAACTCTCATTCCAGACGCCACGGATTGCATGACACTGCCACTCCCTGAGACATCAAGGAAATCTGTAAATTGTTGCTTGTTGTTTGAAAGAAATAAAACCTATACCTTAATTGAACTTGTTGATTCTGCATGTGGGTCAGAAGATTTAATCCGAACATGTCATGTCCTTAAGGAAAGCATCCATATTTGTTGGTTCTAAGGTCTAAAGCTTACATCTAAGGGCTAAGACCAAAATGAACTTATACTTTCTTTAATGAAAACTAATTTTCAGAAACTATACTGTGATTTTCAATATCTGGATTTTCACTCTAGCTCAGCTCTCACCCAAGTCTGTTTGTGGCAACAAACTGATGGCCAGAATTTGTTCTTTAAGATTTTGACCTGAAGAGCAGAATTCATCATTCCATCAATTATAAGTACTGAAGAAACTAGGCAGCCTATAGGCCTGGGTGTGGCCCATAGTACTGAACTGGAAAATGGGGATTGTGAGTTCAGAATGGGTTGTTATTCAGAGCTGCAACACATTCAGTTCTTTTCAGCTTAAAGTAATTCCATATCACTGTAAAGAGTGTTGGCTTCAAGGTGTATTCACACCAACCCTTAGTCCGCTTTAATCGGACTCCAGTTGGATTAAAACAGACGAAAGCCTGGTGTGAATCAGGCTCTGAAGTGGACCAAAAAAGCGAACTGTGGTCCAGCTATAAACCTAGGTCTCAGATCAGTTTTAATGAACTCTGGTGCAGAGTGCGTGCCAATCGGACAAGAGAGTGCTCCCAAAGCAGGAAATGGGCTATAGCACAAGGCATTCTGGGTAAATACAACCAAAACAAACGTGTCTAGTGCTAATGGAGAAATGGGTTGTAGTTTTTTTTACCAAAGTTATCCTAGAACCACTAAAATCTGATGCCATTTTTTGAAGGAGGAAATACTGCTCAGTGTCTTCTTCTGAAGTTTTATGTTTCCTTCAGTGGTTCTCAGTGCAGAATCACTACAGGCAAGTCGGTATAAAGGTTTTCCAAAGGGTTTGGATCATTTGACACAGTGCAGTGTGAAAGTGAACTGCACCAACTGAAACTTTAATAATTGCAATTTTGGTCACCGATCAAATATACTGGACTATCAGGTGGGGAAACACCCTGAGTCTATTGAACCAGTTACATTGGATTTATTCAATATGACAAAAAGCCCAGAGAATAATCTATAACAGGTACAATTTTTCTGCAGTATTGCTTTAAGTGTCATCTTTTTCTTCAAACAACATTTTGAAGCTGAATGGACACCCGATTTAGAGTTGAATCAAATCCCTTACACCATCCATTGTTGCATATTTTTTCATTCATGCAACAATATACCCATTACATAGTTCGTAGTGAAGAAATATCACAACCAAACAGCCTTAATGTACATTTTTAGCGTTCTTTCTGTGACAAGGAGGAAAAGGGAGAAAAATATTTCATGTTTCTTTTGGTCTGTGGCATTGATAAATGGCAGCGGTCACAAAACCAGCACTGTTGCTTGTTCAAACGAGTTAAACTGAAATACATGAACAATTGTAGCTCCCTCCTGAACTGAAAGCTGACATTTTCCTTCTTGCAAAGAGCTAAAGTGAAACCTTGAATCTTTGGTGTTTTCATTAATTTTCCTCAACAAATGGTCCCTCAGCTAAATGTTCCTTCTCCTGGGCTCTAATCTTTGTATAAGAATGAAACAACAGAAAAGTGGAAGGGGATCAATATTTTTCATTCACGGAGAGGTACTGGAAGTAATTACGATGCATGTATGTTGGAAGTATAGCTTTCTTTGTTCCTCTGGCTATAGTGGAGAAATGAAGGCAGTGACAGGAAGGAAAACGAAGCCCCCATTAAAGGGGCTTCCTCTGTAATCTCACAGCTCATTCAGATTTAAATAGGAAGAAAGGACCACCTCTGCTGCAGTTCCAGTAACGTTTGCACACATGTTAACCGAGCGTGGCATTATCCCTTTATCTCCTGTCCCCGGCTCTGTTGCGTCGAGGTAGCTAACCCTCCAGGGGCGTAAGTTTGGGATGCATTCGTCAACAGTCTTCACCTTATCATCAGCACAGGTGTTTCACTCTACGGTTTGCCTCAGCAAGGTTCCAGTTTTAGCACTCCCCATCTGTGGCTCCTGTTCCACTAGGTTTGAACCTTCAGAAGTATGGCAGACTGTGGCGTTTCAGAGTGGGTTAATGGACTTCTAACCTCTCATCACTGATTAGCATGATTAATCAGACACCGGAGTGCTGCCTGAAATCTCCTCCCCTCCTTCTCTTCCCCTCATATCACCGACTTTCTGTTCCTGCCAGATGGTATCAATGCAAAGCTGAGAGTGGAGGAAACCCAAAAGGTAGGCTTCACATGCTCCCAAACAGAAAGAGCACAGCAGTTATCTCCTGCTGCTCTTTATAGGATTCGTGCACTATGTGGAGTGTTACCCAGGGAGAGAGTGCAAATGACTCTTGACACTTCCTGGAACAGCACTTTTATAGCCAGTGGTGTATAACAGAGATAAAACTGGTTGAGACGTTTAGAAACAAAAGTGTCTTGAAATAAGTTTTTCTTCTGTTTACAAAATTTACAGAATAAAATATGTTTCATACAAAAGAAAACAAAAAAAAGAATGCAAGCTGAGGCTACTTTTATCAAGTAGTCAAAATGGAAAACTGTATGACTGAACGATTGGTGTTTTTCTTCTGTACGTAATCTCAAATCATGCTCTAAATTGGTGATAATTATAAATGCAGAGCCATAAACCAAACTGGATGTGACTATATGAAATATCTGTCTCAAATAAAGTGTGCACTCCTACATGATACAATAAAGCCAATAGGATGGATGATTTTAGACAGCAATCCTGAACTGAGTGATTCAATCAAATCACGAGAACCTCAGTCACAGAAGTGTTATGCACATGTGTAAAGCCCTGAAAACCCTAAAGCCACCAGCTGGTGTTATTAGCTAGAAATGTCAAGGTGAACCCCAAATCTTAACGATGGGTTTACAAAGTCTGAAGTATGTCTCTGGAGAAAATAGTTTCACTGGCACATCTGTTCTGATGATGGCAAAGATTGTAGCAAATCAGCAGTGAGATGGCAGACTCCCATCGTGTTTCCTGTCAGAGGAAAGTGTCAATGAGAAACTGGTTTGTTTTTGTCTCCAGACACAACCTATAACGTGTTCAGGGAGACAGTAATTTTCAAGAAGTAGGGGCAATTTCCAAGCAAATACAGATAAACTCTTAAGGACTTTGAGACACATTTCTGACTCTGGGTCTCTTTGTGTTCTGAAACCCTAAATGCATGATGAAATCTACAATTCACTACTCCACTATATTTTTAGGGTGAGCTCAGATACAACAGGGAGATAAGAAAATTAGTCTCAGCTGCAGCTCTCTTCAACCTCCACCCAGGTCCCCTGGGGATTCACATTTTAAATTCAAAGACAAAATAATTAGAAGCCGATTAGTTGAGGGCAGCCCTGTGTTGAATCAGATTAAAGAACTGTGTAAGGACACACTTCACACATCTTAGGAATGTAGACGTCATGTTTTGTGGAGTTCATTGAGTTGAACAAAGTCAGTAGGTTTTAATTCTGCTTCAGCTCCTTCCTTTAAACTTACCTCAAAAAGTTGTTAAGAATATTCATGTATTTTATTTTGTAGTAACAATAATGTGCTTATAAATTGCCAGCTAACAAACATACTAAAAATGTGGTGGATTTTTATAATGAACAAATGAACCAAGGTTCACAATCAAAGAAATAAACTCAAATATATTTAAAGTCACATCCAGTAACACTGCTTAATATTTTGGGTGAGATGGGTAATCTCCCAGGACAGCATCTCAGCAGGGGGTGCAAAGCTTTCTGCTGGTTACAAGAATGTCCAGAAAATGTGTGGATTACTTATTTATATTTTAAGCACTTTAAGAAAATATTGATTTACACTGAAGTTAATTTTTCAGTCGTTGTTTTTTTTTGATGTACTAGATTAAAGCATTGCCATCTAGTCCAAAATGTAAAATAGAACATAAATTTTATTTAGAGTCTCCAATATCTAAATTTCTTTATTAAACATCATTGTCAAGTTGTATGCAATTTTCCAACAAACTGAATTTTGGGTTTTCATTAGCTGTAATCTAATCCTGTTTCAATTATCAAAGTTAAACACTCAAAATGAATCCCACTGACTCAAACAAATTTATCATAAGGTAAATTAGAATATTATTGAAAAGTTAATTTATTTCAGTAACTCATTTCACAAAATAAATTATAGAGATGATTTAAACACACACCGTTTCTGACAACTATGAAGATTTTCCAATGCTCACTGTCCCAGTTTTGTCCCAGTTTCTTTCCATGGTCAAACATGCTTGTCAGGTTAGTGTTACTAAAAAAACTTAGAAGCTTAATCTTAACAGGATGTGTGTTGTATAAGTCTCATTGGTGCTGTGGCTGTCTAAGAGGGTTGCCAAGATTAAACCAGATTTTTGTGCGCACTCCTGTGCGACACAACAGGATAAAGTGTGAATGTCAGACATGAAGCTACATTGGATTAATCTAGGACAAATCCTACCATCCTACCAAACTACTACTCTGAGTTGCATCAGAGTCATAATTATTTACTCATCTCTTCAACAATGTGATGCATTAGGTTTAACAGAAAAACATTTCAGAAATTTATGTAGATGGAAAGCACTGGCCTAATCCAATTGACATTTCAGAACATTACAGTGAAATTCCCTTATCTGATCAAGTCTAAGATTAACATTAGATAAAAAAATATCTGTATAATCTCCATAACTAACATCACACACCCTGTTCCACTTATTTTATACAGATGACTTAATTTACTAAAACTGTATAAAATATTATATTAGCTCTGTATGAGCGTTTCTTTTAGATTCTGTCAATAAAATTGAGTATTTTTCTTTCTAATATGTTTCAACTGAGATGGTTAGCTGTGCATTACATATAAAAACTCATTGCATTCATATTCACAAATAGGAAACCTTTTTGTTTGTTTGTTTTCACTGCCTCACTAACAAGCTCTAAAATTTAACCGGACATGTTAACTTGTTGGCAGTTAACATCCCCATGTTCAGAAACCAAAGCAGTACATGCATCTCATAATCTGCCTGTTATGAATTGTTATGAAGTAATATTAATTTTAATAATGCTGAAAATTTCAATTAATATAGCTAAATAATAAAACAAGAAGAAATGACTATAACATTTGCAGCAATAAAATGCCATTTCAGTTGAGGAATAATTTAGAGGATACCACTTGAAAGACTAAAATAGCACACAGATGAATTAGATCAGGTGACAACATTATTACCTAGCATTTTGAAGGTTGTTGGTTCTATTTGAGCTTCAAATATTTAATTTGACCTGATAATACGGGGTAGTTTCCAAATACTTCCCACAGTAAGAATACACAAGAATTGGTTATAAAAACAGTGAGTTCTTGGCAGTTTGGGATGGTTGTCAGAGTCAAAGTAACAAATAAAAGTCATCAGAAGACTCTGGAGCTGGTGGGTGACACTGTTTTTTCTTCACATTGCTGATCCTTGATCACACTACTTCACAATGTCCAACATGGAGGCAGATTTAACCATTTATGCACACCATTTGAAGACAGCATTTAAAATCAGACCAGTTTTAAAGGCTTGTTGCCATGTCAGAGTTGTATATATCCCTACATGGACCCTGAACTGATGAGTGGTGACTACAGACTGCAAGATGAAGTCTTCAGCATTTCCCCATAGCTCTTAATGGGTTGAGCTCTGAACTCCACGGGGACCAGTTAATGTGTGAAAATGATGCTTTATGTGTCCTGAGCCACTCTTTTACTCTCCTCTCACTGTATTTGAGGCTTATAAATCCTGCCATTCTCACCTTGGAATATTGCATACTGATACTGGTACAAATGCAACTCTTAAATAAATCACGACCTGTGTCTTTTAACTTTATTTCCCACATACTCATGAGCCATTTTTAGTAGTCGACCTCTTTCCTCAGTATGAGTAACTCTTATTTGGTGTGACTGTTCTGAATATTAAGCAGACCAAACCTTTTCTGCTGTATGATCTTCATACTGAAGGGCAGCATGCATATGCTTTTAAACCTCAGTTTTTGGAAAAGTAGGAGAACATATGATTTGACTTCTGTTAAGATGTTATGTTCTTACTTAAAACATATCTATGGAACTCTAATCTATATCCACCTTTGATTAATTAAAATGAATTGAAAAACTTATTATATTTAACATTCATTTTCCCAGAAAACAAACATCAGATCAACAATATGAGGTGTTTATGTAATTGACTGACAGAACTACATGATTATGAGGTGGAATGAAAAAATAATGTTGACTGTTGTATGATTCCACTAATGAAAATATGAAAAGAGATAAAAGAGATAAAATTGCAACCAATGTTAGGGCGGAGTTTGTCAATTTAAAATCTTTAAAAGCCACAAATCATTTCCCTCGCACTTCACAACGTTATAACTTAAAGTGCTAAGAAATTATATTAGAGGGTTAGGTTTTAATTTAACAAAATGTAAAAAGGTTAAACGGGATTTAAAAACTTCTGCAAAATATGTGTAGAAGGAAAAACCTTCATTCATGTAATTGTTAAATTAAAAAAAAGTGCTTAAAGATAGATTTTGATAGTCTAGATGCTGTGTACAAGGCTGTTTAACTCTGAGGTAGGTAATTCATGCATCTCCACTCTACCTGGCTTTGATGTACCTTTGAAAGAAGCTTCAAAGTTCAGGGAGACGCTCTGCTTTGCACTGATGTCTCACACAGGGTGAAAGTATGTAGCAGCAAAGCACATGATATGAAGTCTTTCACTGTGAGGCAGAAGAAGCAGCTGTGGGGCAGCTACGGCCACCGAGTTAAAAGCTGTGTACACTTTCAACAAATGACCCATGTGCTGCTTTAAATGAGAAATAACTCAGGCACTGTTTGGCTTTATTTGCATTCAAGGTCACTGGAGACTGGAGTCTATCTGTTCCAGTCAACTCAGGCGTGTTGGAGCCTCACAAGCATTAATGCATGCACAGCATGTTAGTGGGGGAACTTTATCTCCAGGTTCCAAACACATGATTCATGTGGTCTCCTTCACCACATCTATTTCAGGGTGTTAGATCAAGGTTTTTATTCCACGTCTTATATTATAGTTGTGTTGTGAGATTTTATGTCCCTTTTTTGATTTACCTCACAAAGCAGATGCAGTGCCATAAAGATACAGTGAAAGTGTCCAAATCCTCAATCCACAAAGAAAATCCCCCAGCCTGTATGCGGGCATTTCTGTCACAGCAGGAGTTTCCCAAATGAGCAGTTGCAATGCAGTACTTTTTCAGAGCCTTTGTTGAATGTAAAGGGGTAGTTCAGACTTTCTGAAATGGGGTTTTCAAGAGTTGAAATGTGACCAAGGAGGCAAGCTTTAAGAACATTAGCATTTTTCTTATCCAAGGGCATCCTGAAAAGGTAATGATTTTTTGCCAGATTAATTTAAAAATATTACAGTTTAGACACTTTTTTTTTTTATCTCAACATGTTTGAGTTAAATGTTTAAAGTCACAGAGTCTCAGGAATATGGTCCCTGGTCTGTGATTAGTCAATATGAGCTGCTTAGCATAATGCTATAAGTATTGTGTAGCATCCAAACTTTTTAAACCAGTGGTTAAACGAGGGGATGGGTTCAAATAGCACGCAGTCTTAAGTGAGAATACATTTACCTCTATTTCTCATGACAAAGTGGACATGTTGGTCCACTTTTTAAAAAACTCATAATAAATCGAACAAATACAAACAATATGTAAAATGAACTGCAGTGTCCCCAAATGTCTGATATTTAAGAAAAGAAATTCACGTTTTATTTCAAGAATATCTTTTGAATGATGCACGTAATTATATTAATGCAGTGTATTTGTTATCGATAACGCACAAAAATAATGCTATCGTAGTTGTTTGTTTATGTGGGCACCCCCTTCAAAAACTCTCAACAGCATTACTATTTGTCAAGTCTCACTGGAGACTAAAATAAATGCTTGGAGCGCTGTGTGGTGCACATAGATGCCACAGGTATGAAAGTCACACACCAGTAGGTCAGAGAACATGTGTTGAAAATTTAAAATCACCCATACCTGTCTTTGGAGAAATCAGGGTATGCATTTTCTGGCAAAGGAGATTTGGAGCCTGTTGGTATTTACTAATTATGTTTAACATTCATTTTCCCAGAAAACAAACATCACATCGACAATATGAGGTTTCTGTGTAAAGCACTGCATGATTATGAGGTGGAATGATAAAATAATGTTGATTGTTGTATGATTTCACGTTGCATTTTGTTTCCAAAACCCTTTTACTCTGAAACCACTAAGTAAAATGCAGTGCAATCAACTCCCTTCAGAAGATCCCTAATTAGCTAATAGAGTCCATCTCTATGTAATTTAATCTAAATTTACACACAACTGTTCTTTGAAGGCCTCAAAGAACCTACATAATTGGGTTATTGTGGGAGTTCTCATTATCTAAACAGAACATTTTACTTGCATGGTATTCAGCAACTATTACATACAAATGCTGCAATGAGAGTGACCCTGTGAAGTTATGTTACTGTGCTCTTGTGTGGTGTGAAATGAAAGAACTTTGTTCTTCTGACTAACAGTAAATGAGAACAGTTTTCTGTTAGTGCAAACTATTTACTGGCCTTGAAATTAAGCTATTCTGACACAAAGCCCACTTGAGTCTGTTGTGGAACTGTGAATATATTTGGAAAAACATGAAGCTCTGTAGCTAATTTTCTCTTCCAAAGGGGCTGGAAACTTTGTTAGAGTGCATGACACCATGATCACTTAAAATAAAAATCTGCTGGGAAAGTGAGAATGGGAAATCACCGGCTCACTTAGCAGGACAGGGAGCCAAACCATTTAGCTAAATCAACACTATGATGTTTTAGATTTTTTCAGAGAGAAATGGTCAGATTCTGCTTTGCAACGCTCAGTTACTAATTAGTGAGACTTTAATAACGGGCAAGAATTTGCTTAATAATCAGATAAAGTATTTTTGAATTAATTTGAATTGAATTGCTAGCAAAAGGGGTTGTAAAAGATACTTCCATTAGGAGTGCCAATATTTACGGTGCTGTTAGTTTTGTTTATTTCATTAACACAAGTCCCCCCCTCCTTACCAAATGAATACAAATGAAATATTTGATTTTTCTCAGTTTGTTAAGCACAATGTTATCCTACAGCAATAAAAATCCTCTTGAATTTAACTTTTAACTGGGGTGCCTGTAAATGTGGAGGATACTGTAACTATAAAGTATTTTACAAGCAAGTAAGGCCACTGCTCTCTCCTTGCCAAACACAACAGTGTTCAAGCATTGTATCGGGGAAGGATGATTAATTTTACTTTTTGATACTAATGTTCTATGAAATAGAAAAATCCTGATATTTTGCCAGACCAATGTACTTGTGTGATTCTTTTCACCCTCCCTCAAGTTTCTACATGATAAACCATCATCTGTTTTATGTGACACTGTATCTTTCTTACTTTCTCTTTCCTGTCGCAAACTCATTTATGTCTGTATGAGCTGATGTGCAGTCAGTGTGCTGCTCTCTGATAAATTGGATTTGGCAAAGGGACACTGTGCTCTGCTTTCAGGGAGCTGATGAAGCTCAAGAAAAGATAATCATACATTTCCAGCACAATTTGAATCACCTTGTTTGTGGAAAGCTGCAGGCCAGACAAGAACTCAACCACTGAACTACACTTTAGCTTTAAACTGTTTTTCTAATGTCAGGTTTTGTTGTTACAAGGATTTTAAAACTTTGTCTTTGTCTAAAATACAATCAGGTTTGTCAAGGTATTGGGTTGCACTCAAAACTGTCATCGCAGACTGGCATCTGATTTGATAGGAAGATTACGATTATGACAGTCAATTATTCTCCTTGTGTGTCTGCAGTCTTTCTTCTGGATTCATAACAATAAGTGTAATAATTTGTCTTTTTAAGTCTAGATGAAAAAGAAAGTATAAAGGTACATTTTTCCAAATGTTAAAATATATCAGCTCTAGAGACAAAGGTATTTGTATCCAGTTGTAACCACATGAAAATCTATAAACTTTTAGCAAAATAATATTGGGAGGATCTGATGACAGGTGATCCAGTATGTTAACAAATGTATTGGATCAGCCTATCAAATCAATGACAGAAATAAACATTTGAAAGAGTGGGTTAGTAAATTCCAGTGTTTTACCATGAATAGATATTAAGTCCAGGTGTGAAATGTACAAATTATTCCACAGTCAACTGTTAGGGGTATTATAGCAAAGTGAAAGTATTTTGATTGACAGCTAATCAACCATAAAGTCGTGGGTCACGTAAAATCACAATACATGGTCAATGAATGCTGAAGAACATAGTGCATAGAGGTCAGCAACTTCCTGTAGCGTCAGTAGCTGCAGTCCTCCACTGGAAAAGCTCAAGTGCATACAGATCGCTCCAGATTAATCTCATCTGATCATAAACCTTTTCTCTGGTATTTGGGTTGTCCATGTTGGCAGCTTCAAATTTCAGTGAAGCTTGAAGATTTCAATTCTGAAGTAGCGTCATCTTTCTTTGTCGACATTGTTTCAGTTCATTAAGATGTAAAACATCCTTCGCTGTCTACAGTGTTCCAGTTTTCAGTTCATGGCAGGTTTGAGGCTGTTGGCTTTATTTTGTTTTGAGGATAACGGTTTAGACCTTCTTCCAGATCTTGGCAAAGTATTCAAACGTACTAATATCTTGTGTTCTTCTGAAAATAAATTGAAGGTTGTTTAGAACCGGTTTTGAAATCGTAACTCACATGTGCAAGTTTAAAGTTCTCCTTGTATTAAAAAAGGGTTTTTTTATGCTGGCAAAGAGAAAGTATCACCAGCAGCACTTCTATGAAATCTATGAAACTAAATGTGTGTTTTGTATCTTGAGCTAAAAATATTTTCAAGGGCTCTTTGTCAGAAAATAAACTCTAAAGAGCATCCGTGGGAATTATTTAAGCCGTGAAGCATCAGTCACCAAGCTAAGATGGCTTTTGAAAGAGGTATATAGGCAGAATGACAGAAACCGCCCCTGCAGAGTAACTTTAAACAAAATAAATCTCTTATTGATGTTGAGAAAAACAAAGACATATGGAGGGACAATGCCTATAAATGCAAGTGTGAACTTTTTTACATTTCACCCACAGACTTCATTGTGTGCTATTGTGATTTTTGCCTTACAGATCAGCAGAAAGCAGTGCATAACTGTGAAGTGGAAGGAAAAGGATAAACAGCTTTCAAGGTCTTTTATGAAGGAAAACCTGAAAAACTTTGGGAAATACTTCAGTGTTTCAGAGTATCAAACCAATTTAAATATTAGTCAAAACAAAAAACAAACACAAGATGCAGTTTTTAAATGAATATGTTTATTATTAAGCAACAGAACAAATCCAAACCTTCATGGCTCTGTGTGGGAAAAAAATGTTTACTGCTAAACCTGATAACTGCTTGGGACACTTTTAGAAGCAACAACTGCAATCAAGCATTTGCAATAACTTGCAAAGAGTCTGGGTGTGGCTAGAAACTGTAAAGTCAGATGTGATAAACCCCATTTAAGGTATGTTTTAGCAGGTGGGCCAAACACTTTCAAACAGGTTCATCTTGATTTGGATTTTTTTCTTTCTTATTATTAAACACTTTCATTAAGAAAATAGATTTTTGTTTACTTATGTTGGCTTTGACTAATATTTAAATTGGTTTAATATTGTGAAACACAAAATCAGAAATAAGGAAAGGTGGAAAGTAACTTTAAATCAAAGCATATTTAGGCCATTCTGAATCCATAGTTTCAGAGATCCAGTCCATTATTTTTGATAATAGTTAAATCTCAGTCAGTTTGGATGGACAGCATCTGTGAAGATCAATTTCCAAGTCTTGGCTCAGATAATCAATTGGATTTTTGTCTGGACACATGGACCTGTCTTGATCTAAGTCATTCTAGCCGGGCTGTACTTTAAGGTCTCTGACCTGACAGAGTGTGAGTCTTTAGAGCATCCAACAGGTTTTCTTTCAGGATTGCTCTGAACTCAATTCTTCTCCACATCCACTATTTTATTCGACATCCCCACATTTTATATTCCCCCCACCATGTTGTACCTTGGGTATAATGTTTTCAAGGTAAATTGCATTTCCTATCTTTCCATAGAAACCATATTTTTTAGAGTACAGAGCAAACCTTGAGGCAAATTCTCCCACTTGAGCAGTGGAGCCATGCAACTCTTCCAGAGCTGCCATTGGCCTCTAGGCTGATTGTCTGATCGATGTTCTCTTTGTCTGGTCTGTTGGTTTGGTCCAAACCTATGGTTGGTGAGGTTGCTGCTGTGACATAGACTTTGTTTGCTTTTGGATGATGAAATTGGCTGTGTGATTGTCCTCTGCAGGCAGTTGGTTGCACTAGACTTTGTTTTACTATTTTTTTTTTCTTTTTTTTTTTTTAGCAGAACTTTCAGTGTGATGTGGAGGATTAAAGCTCCCTCAGAAATATATAACACACTACACAGAACTACACCAGTCAGAAAATGACAGGACTAGAGTGTGAGTTCTTGTCTGTAAATTCCCTTTGCCATTTTTTATTTCTATCTTTTGTCATTGTGCTGGTGCAGTCGGCACACGGTATACGACTAAAGTGATTAGAGCAGAGTTGGCTGGATCTGCTTTGTTCTGAGGGAGAGCCACCGCTGGCAGGCGTTTGAGGGTGATGCAAGTATGCCTCCGGAGAGCAACGCAGACCCGCTTTATTTATAAAAGCCAAAGGCAAGATGAAAGGACAGGGGGAGCCGGAGTGACCTGTTTGGAGAGGGAAGGTTCAAAGTCAAAGCAAACTCATCTGGTCTTTACGGGGACAAGGGTAAGATAATGAGCACGGCGAATAGCCCTTGAGAGAGAATCACAGAGAGTTCAATTAGGTTTCAGTACTGTTGCTATTGGCTCCGTGGTGCTGCTCCATGTGCCAGGATGACATGTCTTGAGTTTTTTATAACGACAAGAGCCTACTCGGAGCTCCCTGTAAGCCTGAATCTCAATTATATCCTCTCATCGCTTTCCTCAGCTATAGCCCAAGCATTCTGCTCGGCTGCTGATAGGGAAGCTCTTTGTTCAACAGCTTGCTAATTGTTTTCACTTTGTCTTGCCAAGTTAAACTTCTTAATGAGTTTTTTTTTTTTTTTTAATCTTGTTCTTTGTTAGGGTCAAATGTTGTTTGGGGGCGGCGGGGTGGGGGTGGGGGTGGGGGGGTGGGGTATTTGAATTTATTGTTCCATTTTCTTCCTTCACTCTGGTATATGAAAACCCTGTAAGGTCTGTAAATGTGATTAAGTGCAACACATAAATATTACAGGAAAACTATCAAATAAAGACCAGTTCAGCCTGAAGGCAAGGTTTTGCAGTAATATTTGTCTTTGTATCCCGGCCGGTTGGGAATCATCACTGAACAGTATCTATCAATATGTGCTTTGGGCAAAACTGACCAATTAGAGCAATAATACAGAAATATTTTATCTTGCCTTTTTTGGGGTACAAAACTTCTATTTTAGGAAAAAAAAACTCTCCTACACAGTTTTTTATCATGCACATTTTAATATACAATGAGTTTGTGTGTACATAAAAATGTAATTCTCTAATTATTTCATTTGTTCAGGAGAAATAGAAACCTCGGTCTTTGTACGAATAGAGGTAATTGCCCTCTTATTAAATCAAGAAATAACTATTAATAAACAAGTTGTTTAGATAGCTGAGTTCAACTTTACTTACCCCGACCTTTTACTTGCCAGACCCAATCAAGAAATAACTCAAGGAAGCCTCTGATCATCAGTCTGGAAAGGGTTGCAAAACAATTTATACAACTTTTTGACTGTAGCAGACCACAATATATGGCAATATATCAGCTCTCCCTGCTACAGTCAGTGACTCAATGATAAGACAGAAACTGGGTAAAAGTGGAAGAGTTTATTCTACTGGACAATTCTGTCTAGACAATAGTTTTTGTGACCCTTGCAATAGGCAGAGGCACAATAATCTAAAGTGTATGTGAAATGCACCTCTAAATGGCTGTAAAAAAAAAAAAAAAGTAAAAGAAATCTGATTGAGATACTGCCATCACCTTCATATTAAAGACCTTCCATTGCGGTTGAATTAAGAGGAAAGCGTTGGCCAGAATTTCTTCTAAAAACAATGATTGCCAGTTCATATAAAAGCCAAAAGGCAGGTTGTTGCCACCAAAGGCAGAACAACCAGTCATTAGGTTCAGGGAGCAATTACCTTTTCAATTTCTGATATTAAAAAAATGTTTGATGATCTAAAAAAAGACCAAAAGTAAAATCATGGGCCAAATACTTTTTCACAGCTCTGTATATTTCAGATAACAATAATCCATAAAAAAAAACACCTTCTGCACGTTCTGGAGAATTTAACATTTAAAGGCCATTATCTCCATTGAAGTCTGGCATCTATAAACATCATCATTGAGGGTACTGAGGTGGAAAAGAAAGAAGTGAAATCATTTAATTGGAGCTGGACAATCCTTATTGACCCGCCCTTTGAAGCAAACATGCCATTTTAGTTTGTGGTTGGGTAGCCAGCGGGCTTCAGCTGCAGTGGCAGAAAATCATTCTCTTTTCCTCCACAATTCTTTTGAGTTTTCTGACAACTCAAACATTTCTGGAAAAAAGTAATTTAATCTTGTTCTGTAAATACATTAAATGTCATTCTGTTTCCATATATTTAAACACTATCTGCAAAAATAACCCTGACCATCATGTTACCAAAACTGCTGCATAAAACTGGACAATTAAGTAAAATTACGACAGTCGGTTCTGCAGTCACATGTGCTATTTTTAAAGTAGTTCCGTAGTATGTGTTTCCTGCATGACTAAATGTCAGGAGATTTTAAAATACCTTGCCTGAGGGATGTGCAAGTGTGTATGCATCAGCAAATCTGACTCTCAGAGTTTTGCTTGAATCACCAGGCTGCTGAGTCTCTCTTTTGACTTTTACCATATCCACCTTATTTCATGATTTACACGGTAGAGGTTACAGCTCTGAAGAGTCTGGGTTGCCCAGGTCATAGTGTATAAAGTGCCAAATGAAGGCAGCATGTCACAAGGTTTAGAGTGAACCTTGTGACACGCCTCTCTACTCAATGTTCTCCTGAGTTGCTTGCACATTCTACCGACATGAAAAACACAGTGCTTGTGTGAAAACAGAAACACCAAGCAATAGCAAGAGTTTGACCATTCAAAGCCATATAAGCAAGAATTAATTTAAAAAGTAAATGAAGAAACTGTCATCGATATTTAATATGATTAAAAATTGACTGCTATGGCTAGGAACATCAATTCTCTCAAGCTTTCTTTGTCGATGTTACACGTTGTTCTACAACGAAAAATCATACACAGGATAAATAAAGGAAACTATTTTCATTTCTCTGGACGTGGTTTCTTCTTCCTTTTTTGTTCCACCTTCTCTATAGTTCCTTTCTTGCTTTTGTAAATTTAGACAGTGGAGTTGGGGTGGCAAATTGAAAGGGCAGCTATGGATTGGTTCAGTGGTTACCATGGATCAATACAAAATTAGGCTCCGAAAGAAGGAAGCACATCGTCAGTGAGATGCAACAGTTGCTGCGCTGTAGCCTGGGAACAGTGTGAGTTTTATGACAACCAAGGAAAAACTGAGCAAACAAATGTCCTTACTTTTTGTGCCCATTTTTAGAGAGGTGTATCTCACACATACAGCAGCTTTTATTCCCAGTCACACATGTATTGGGGATGCAATACCAAAGATTACTCTTAGTCAAGGTCATTTGGTGGAAAGATTATGACTCTATCCCAGACAAGTTTTGAATTGGACAGCCACTGAGGGATGTTTGGCCTTTAAATGTATGAGGGACATCTCATTACCTTTATTCAGACAGGACTTGAGCATCAAATCTAATTTTATAGGACTTTTTCTTTTTAATTCGTTGGACATAATCATATTCCTGGCAATTATACCACAGACTGGTACCTTTTTTCTCCTTCCATTTCATGTCAAATTAATTTCACAGTGGACAGTGGAAATAACAAGAATAACCACAAACCTTGTTGAGTGACCCATTGTGGCCTCAGATTTGATATGCCTCTGCATGGTGGTATGTTAATGTAAAGTATAGCAATAAATCTTCATAACAGCTGGCGTTGGCTTGAAATTTATGTGCACTTTTTTTTCCTCATGAAGTCATTTAGCAAAAAGTTCATTTTCACAGTGGGGAAAAGTCACTTAAATTGATTCAGGGGCAAAGCAGCACCCAGGGTGGACGGACGCCATAATTCATCAATTTTAGATTCTAATTTGCTGAAGTGCCCCTGAGATTAGCAGAGAAGTAAAAGGAGTGCCACAGTTTCTGACTACGCCTGTTTCTCTGTGGTGGGAGGCTTGACAATAGATGAAGACCAAGCTTTCGGTGTAAGATTTCTGAAGCTAAGACCGTGCACGTTTCAAATAGCGTGTGTTTTGTGGCACAAGCCAGCTTTTTCTTTACACTGCTCTTCCACTTAGATGCAACAATAATTCTAGAGATCTCTCCCAATCACATTTTAAATATTCATGTATTCTTGTTATAATTCCTTAAATCACAATGGCTGTTTTGTTATTTCCCCTGTAAAAAGAGTTTGAAGCTAGACACTGTCTCCAAACAACTCTCTAAGGAGTTTGTTTACTGCCACAGCTCACTGAGATTCATCGTGCTGAAAATAATCCAAGTGAAAATGATCAAGAATGTCCCTGCAATATGCAGGGGTTAAAGCAAGACACCCTCTATTTGGCATCAATCTAAAATTTCTTGTCTGTTATTGTCTTTACCGCTTGGTTTAAGCATATTTTAATACATTTCTATGGCAGTAGACACAACCTTTGGAATTGAGTCAAAACAAACTGTGTTTAAAATGTTCACTGATTTAATATAATGTGTTCATTAAGGAATAAGTAATGGATAAGGATGGCAGGCTGGTTTTGCATTTTAACACCACTTATGTGATTTGGCATATCATAATTACACCCTGGAAAGTCCTAGTTATAGCATAATCTCACTTGATAGGCAGTATGATTTGGCTGGTTTTGCTTGAAAACACTCTAAGTAATATCTCATGTCTGTATAATATTGATATTAAATTTTATGACACCATCTGACTTTTTCTTTTTAGATTTTTCAGTTTATTTCATCCTCTAATGGACGCATATAAAGCATAAACTGTACTGCAGCTATGTAGGAATCTACAGTGTACACAATTGTCAGAAAAAAGTACATTAAAGATCTTAGCAAATATGTAAAAAAAACAACGGCTTTTAAACTGATCTCATGTGTGCAAATTATTCTGAAGCAAGTATTTTGTTGAACTGACTGACAATTTTTTATCCTGTACATGTAAAAGAATGTCAAAGATTTAACACATCTTTGATATTCATGTTATTTAAATTTGACAACTGGGGCTGCAAATAGTCTAATCAACCAACTAACTCCTTAATCTTAAAACTACAACAGCTGCAGAAGAATTTTCTGTGGAATGTAACAATCCTTTGCTAGGAATTTTTTGCTATTCACAGATTTTTTTATTATCATTATTATTTTTTAATTCATCTTGGGAAGCTAAATTTTACTTGATTTTTTAACAACTGCCATTTACAGAGCAGCCAAACCCAGTGCTCTGTTCATTTTCCTTACCAATAATTTGCTGTATTTGCATGTATATGTGGTGCTTTAACTACTAGTAAGCAGTTGTATTTTCAGAATCGGTGTTAAGTATTCACAAATTTCAATTTTTCATAGATTGTGTGGTGCCTTCTGAATTCTGTGGGTTCACTACTCCCTTTTGGTTAGCTATTACTTTAAGTTATCAATAGTTGAGGAAACGAGATGAAAGTGGAAGAAGAATCTGCCTTTATAGTAACCGCCAACAGCCCTCCAGGTGTGCGTTTTTACTTAACTACAGAGGAGGAAAATCCTTACCCACTTGTGCTGACCACCAAAGAAGCAAACAACTCTGTAATCTCCAAAAAATGAAGAGTGAGAGAGGACTGTGTTTAACATACTTATGTCCTTTTATGACTGTTTATTAGTGTATGACATCTTGGTTTTTTCTTGCCTGACTGCAATCACATCCTACAAGAGAAAACTACAATTGAAAATAGTCAAATACACAGTTAGTGTGGTCTCGTTGATTTACAAGCACATAAAGCAGCAACTCAGTGTTGAGTTAAATTAGAATTTTCCTGGCAGTAGAGATGACAAAGCAGATAAATATGCTGTTATTCTCAGAGCCTATTTTTTTGTGTCTTCTGCTACTCTCTGAAAGAACCATCAAGAATGGTGTGACAACATTATCCCTTTTAAGATATAGATTTTTTCTGAATTTGCTCTACAGCAAATTTTCTGTTTGCATGGAAAAAAGTCGTCAGCAGAATTTATGCAACGTATTGCGCAATCTGGGAATACTGGGGATATAATCGAAGGAAATGCCAGCTTGATTTTCAAAGACCATTACAAAATTGTGAACTAGATTGGATAAGTGGAAAATTTGATTACAAACATACAAAACATATACCATATACCACAGAATTGTTGAGAAACAATAAAATAAAAGAGAGTACAGTTAAACTAAATTCACAATACTGCTATTATCCTTGGGAGATTGTGTGTTTTTCTCTGCTTGTTGTCCCATGTTGCTGCTTTCTTAACTGTTTCCAATTATGTCGTCGAGCCACAAGTTAAAAGAACCAGTTTGACTTCCCCAGCAGTGCCAGACTGTCCAATTTACTAGGTTTAACCCAGCCAGTCTGGTTGTTTTGCTCCTAGTCTTTACTTGGTAAATAATCCTGTTCTCTGTGTACTAGAATAACCATCCTGGATGATCTTGATTCTCAACTGTAGCATTTCTGAGATCCTGAAGCTACTGTCTGGTTCAGATTATGATTGCAATACCACTCCTGCCTGACCTACTTAACTCTGTTCTTTTCCCCTCAAATCGTTTTCTGGTCTGCTGGATAAGAACATCAGTTTCTCTAAGACATCTAAACATTTTTCGGTTGTACAGAAAATATTAACTTATCCTTATTTGACACCTCTAAGTGATTTAAAACAATTGGATATGTTTCTGTATGTCTTTATTAACTAGTTTTAGACAGAATGCTATTTGTGAGTTTCGTATATCAAAACCTGGAAAGATATTTTCCAGGTTTTTAATTAACAACTAAAGTACACTTTCAACATGAATTTTAAAACTCTGTGCTACATCTATCATTCTTCCCCTGTCATGTTTAAGTTAGAATTCATGCAAAGCTGCAGTGTTAAAATTTGCATTATTCATTTTAAAAACAAACCACTCATCTGACATTGTTGAATTTCAACAAAGCATTTCCAAGGATTCGGTGAAGCGTGTTATCTGAAAATTGCTGTGTAGGTTTGAGGTAGGTGTGCATACAATGATAACAATAAGCTTCAAAGCTCCATCTGTGTTCTTTGTCTCTGCTGTGGCATTTCACATTCACCCTATCAATTTTAAATTCTACAACAGCTTTAGTGACAATATAGCGCATAATGTACTGGGGATACAAGCAAACATCAAATATACATAAAACATGGCCGTTCGGTGGTCACTGACCTGTAGATGCACTGGACATACGGTAGCAGCTCTCACGATGGGTTGATTCTCATGTTTTCTTTTAATGCAACATTTAAGATGGCGAACATCCTGAACACACACCATAAATACATGTCACACCGAGACATAATTCAGAAATCTGAGTTTGTTGTGCAGTTTTGAATTTATGTTGACTGTGTGGAAAATTTATTTGCCAGCAGAAAAAAACTGAGTTGGAGATGGGATCTGCATTTCAATCAGGAAAATAAATCTCACCATTTAGTCAAATAACATGCTCCTGCCTCATGGCAGCAAGCTAAATTAAGAAGATGAAAGGTAGGAAGGAACACACCACCATATTTACCCTCTGAGGCAAACAAGGCAAACATGTCCTGCATCTCGCTCTGCATGCAAGAGATCAATTCTGAGTCAGCAGTTAAAACTTCAGTTGCAATAAATAATGAAAAATCGTTCTCTCTGTCGTGGGTAATTGCGACAGGGGACCAAGAGACAACGCTGAATGGACTCTTCAACCGGTGAGTTTAGGTTGCCGACTAAGTTAGCCATCAAAGAGAACACCCAAAGTGAACACAGCTTCTCTTTTTCACCACAGTCCCTCCATTGTCATGAAAAATAAAATAGATACAACACCCCCACATTAGGGATGCTTTCAACTGCTTCTCAGCATCTGCTTTAATATTTCATGGGCGCTTCTTACTTATTTTAGCAGGAATAATTGATCTGGAAAGAGCACTGCCAAGCAAAAATGAAAGCCTCTGAAGAGTGAGGCAGGAAAATAAAAAGAAAGCTGTATTGTTGAGTTTTTGCTGCTTTTAATTGTTTTTTATATGCTTCAAATGAAAAGCTTTAAGCAGAAATTTTTTATGCAATAATAAAATAAACGGGTACAATTTCATCACCACAACTGGTCTAAAAAATTGAATATAATCATTTGCACAGATTCTATTTAAAATTGCTTAAGGTGCACTTGCTAAACCTAACTACTTAGCACAAATTATAGTTATCTAGCTGCAATTGTTATAACTGGTTTATGTGATTTTGCCCATCTGATTTGCCCTCGCAGGTTAAAAAGACACACACAAAAAATAATTTTTTTTATTTAAAAAAATAAAAATTATTTTTTATTATTTTTTTACTAACTTGAAACAGTTTACGGAAATAATTGTAAGATTTTCTCAGGTTTCAATTCTAGGATTGTGTCATGTAAACATATTTTGACATAAACATTTAGGATATGTTGCGTTTTACTATCTCAGGGTTAAGGCCGCTACCTTATCCACAAGAGCAGAAAATGTGTTCTCTGTCTGGGCTGCAAAGAGAACACAAACATTTTCTGGCCAGGAGGTTAAATACTCTACAAGAACACAAGTTTAGACCTCTGGGAAGTCTCTCCACTGAAGCATCTACAGCACTATTACATGCAATAGTTGTCAGACAATTTACTTTGGACTCAGCGACTCAACTTGTCAGCAAATTTGACTTTAGCCACAGCACCAAATAGTTAAGGCATTAATGCTATTAAAATATTAATACATTTTAAATCAATTCTGACAATGTGACATTTTAAATCTTGTAAAAAAAAAGACAGAAAAGAAATGACCACAGCAGGTTTAACTTTAATATTATATCTGTTCCCAAACTACTGAATAAATTAAATAAAGACACTGGATTGGTTATGAATGTTCATCATTTATTCTGAAAAATAGATTCGTCAGGCGTTTAAACTCTTTGTTTTACAACCATGACTAAAATGTGTTCATTGACAAAAATGAATACAGAGTAAAAAAAGTTTTGTTTACTAGCATGTAGGATTTTAGCATTAGCACTGAAATAGCTAAAGTTGGATACAAACAGCAAAGTTGAACTTTTTCAGCAAACAATTTTATGATTAGTTTTTTTTATATTACATTTATTATATTATATATTAGACCATTTTCTGCATGACACCAACTTCAATAAAATAGAATAATCAGATAACTGAATGAATATCTTTAGTTGGGTTATAATATAATATTCAAAAATATTTAAATAGAATATGGTACCAAAGTAAAGTAATTACTAATGTAATATTTGGAAATCTACATCAACAAACTAAAATGACTAATTGGGTATCTAATCCTACCTAAGATTTAGTTCCTTCCCAATTACGTTTCATAGTGTATTTTGGTTTTGGAGAGAAATAAATCAATGTCTTTATAGTGGAAAGTGTTATTTGCCTTTTCCTTTGTTCACTGGCTGCCCAGTGAATTCCAGACCAAATATTCAGGTATTACAAAAACATAAAAGGTGACTGTGACATCGACTGTTATCATTAGAACTATTCAAGCAACCTGTCTGAAAGCACAATTGATTCATTCTCAGGAAAAGGGGCGAAGGTCAGACAGGCCCGGGAGCTGAATTCAGTCATGCACAAAAACACCTCCAGAGATCTGCACCTGCAAGCATCTCAGTCTTTTGGTATCCCAGTTTCACAAAATAAAAGTAGCAGGGTTCCACTTGTGTGCAGGTGAATGAAGAAGCTAAGTTAGGTAAACTACCCCTCCCCCCTCCCCCCACCTTTTCTGGGCCTTTCAGAAAACAAAACAGTTACTTGCATTGCCATTCCTCTGGCTTGGGACATTTTGTTCCTAAAAGCGTCTCCTGCTATCATCAAAAGATTTTCCGTTAAAGTGATGGAGGATGTGTTCAATATGTTTCTGTGTGTGATGCTGAGTAAAGGAAAACGAATACCTCAGTGACAGGTAGCACTGCAAGCCAATGGAGGACCAAGACAAATAAAGTCAAATAACCATTTATCATGCTGACAGTTGAAATCCCATCCCAGTAATTACAGCTGATGCCTGGCCTCGGGATCAAACCACTCATTTCAGCAGAGGGACAAATGATGTGGAGCCAGGGACTGTGGATTGCTTTAGGGATCAATGAACTTCATCAGGAAGCAAGTTAAGTCTGAAAAACAATAAACAATTGGTTCACATCCAACAGAACATTTGCTGCATGTGATGTATCTTGACAGTGGTTGGTTGCTTTTTGTGCAATATTGGAGACAGGAGGACTCTGAGACAATCGATACGCTGCGGAGAGGACAATCCCTTTCTACCCTGTGTTCTATCAATGAATAGGACAAACACATATACACTGAAATCTGACCTCTCTGACATTATGGGTGTACAGTGTTTCATAGGGCTCGGATATTTCCTGAAACTGCTTTTTGGTGTAATAACAGCTTTACAAGACCTTGCAGTAAATACAAGAGATTAAATAAAGCAAACTTTCCTTTTAAAGGGGCAGTGAAATCTATCGTTTCGAGAGTAAAAATGGCTCTACCATAGGAATTTATATATGCATAAAATGACTACCCCAAGGTTTCCTTTACAGTGGACTAACACATAAACAATCAGCTGCTATGTGGATGGCATGAGTGTTTCCAGCCTGTCTTAATCATGAACAAAATTTTCATGGTGGCTCATTAATGTGGTGGCAACATTTCAGGTTCTTGCTGTCTTGAGAAGTCTGAGCTGCCTTAACCACAAGGTGTGTCTCACACACTTTAGAGATCTGATGACCAGACAAGGCAAAAAACTCTATCTACTACAACAGGATGGCAGTTCTTTGACTACAATACTTTTGTTTATGTTAAACTTAGTAAAGATACAAGTTAAATAATTTTAACGCAAGTTTCTTGGATTGATATAGGCAATCTGGACAGTTCTTGAAGGGACAAAACAGCAGACTCCTACCTAGACTCTGTGTAGTATTTGCTATCAATTTGTCTATGTGCAGATTTTTATATAGATCATATCTAAAACCTTTGAAGGAAAATGCAGTTTGAGAAGCAGACATATTTAGACGGAAGGCTATCCTACATGCTAGTCGCTGGCAATTGAAAAAAAGCTTATCTAGGCATGGCATTTGCTTTTCTTGGCACTGATTGGTTGTACCCTCCAAGAGCAGAGACAAGGAAGACCATGCATTTTAGCTCCTACAGTAGAGCTAAGTTAATTTCCTTCTAAATTATAGAACTTCATGCATAAGTTGACGTTTGAACTATTAAAACAGAATTGTTCATGGAGAGTGTCTCAAGTATTCACAAATTTCAGTTACTTGTGGGCGGATGCGGTCCCTAATTTTCCTGAATACTGGGGATCCGAGTGCATTATTTTCCCTAAATCTTTAAGGAACAGACTCCACAATGTGTGGAGCTCTTACAGGTTTAAACTTACTAAGACTGCCTTGAAAGTAACAGTAAATAATTTAAACAAACTCTAAAAAAATTTCAAAAAACCCTGGAAAATTGTTTGACTATTTGACAATGGTTAAATAAATAAGCATTGGTTTAGTTGACTGGTTGACTGTCACACAGTTTAGCAATTTATTTTCAACAAGTCTACTTTGATGGCAAATAACAGTATACATTCCTTAGACCTGTTTCCAGCATTCTGAATTGATTCTGATTTATTTTGGGGAGCTGCTTTATGTATTTTCTTATAATGTCCTTTAAAAATGAGTCTTGCAATTCAAAACAGCAATTCAAAAACACTAGGAAATTGTCTGATATGTTTCATATTTCATTCACCAATGCCAAGTCTGTCAGGTTGACAGAGAAAGTGCTGACACGCTGTGGTTTTTCCACCTGCATCAAATCCTGAGAGTCCTTGAATGTTTATTCCAGGATTAAATGGTAAACGTCTACCTCAGTAACTGTGACTTTATATATTTTGAAATATATTAACCCTCTTTTTCTGAGAACACTTGGATTGCCTCAATCACTTCAGACAGTCTGGTATACTGGGTATACTCACCTCTAAATGCAGAATTCAGCATCAAAGAAGTTTTTAAGTTTGGGGGTAGTTTTCTGTAATAGCATAATATAGAGGTTTTTGGTCAATAACATGTAAAAGAACTTAACCAACTTGATGCAAAAACCAAAAACTACTTTTTTTTATCCAGCTTGATGTTTACTCTACCAATGGGATATAATGGACAGTAGCTGGTAAGACTAATTGTAACCATAGAGGCCTGACAAAACACAAAATAAATGTAGAAGTTGATTTGTTTGGCTTCAGTAAACTCTATGCCATACAAAGGACTTAGGAATTTAAAAGCCTTTTCATCCAGACTGGCTTTTCCACATTGATGCAGTTGTTTTGTATGTCTAGTCTGAGTAAGTTGAATCCATGCTGAAACCCTTTGTGCATATGCAACCAAACACCAGGTCTTATGTGATGCTGATGCAGCAGCAGCGTGACCTAACCAATTTGGTCTACAAGTCAGAGTTTCTCAGTTGTTTATCTCATGATTCTTTAATCTAACCACACTCAAAGCACTTAAGCCCAAAGGGTGAATCCATTCTCCCCTCTTGCCCTTTGTAAGTGCAGGAAGGGAAGTGCTTGGATTTCAGCAACTTGGTCCATGCTGATCAAACTTTTTGGGGACTAAGTGCTCTTGTTTCCTTTTCCCGACAGATTTTTGTTTCATGTATAATTTATCACCTCTCATGTCATTTTATTGCTGTTTGAATAATACTTTTTTCAAGACCAACAGTTTTTACTTTCACTGTTAAAAATAGTCAGTGTTGGCAAACAAAAATTAACCCTGCAGGGCAACATAGTGCAGCATAGTGTTTTTTGGGCTCTTCATGTTCACACAATTTTCTCTCATGTGAAAAAAAAAAACATGTGTCAATTAAAACACATTGCAGGCAGCCACCATTCAATCTAAGCTGAACCACCCCTTGAAGGCAGGAATTACAGAGGTGTGACTCCATCTTTTCTTTAGGGGGATGAGGGTGAATGGCATGAAGGTAAACAATCGCTGCGAAAGCTTACAGAGCCTAAATGCAGCATTGATTGCCCTTAGTTGCTCTGAGAGGTTTTGATAACATTTCAATAAATATTGAAATGAGTGTCGCTCTCCAGGGGTACCCTAGCACATCTGAATCAATGACAGCAAGAAGAGAAGTTTCTGTGAAGCAGTGCTCGATGTGCCCCTAACAAAAAGTTCATCTGTACTGTGGGGCTGTCAGATTAATGCTCAAATTTGTGTTTCAATTCCGATTTCAGCCCCAAACGATCATAAATCATTATTATCGCCAGACAACAATTATTATTCAATTATCTGGCACCGCATTCGGTTTCCTCTATGAATAATGTGCCGGAGAAAAGCCAAATGGAAAAATCCACCATAAAACTGCAATATTAAAGAAGGGAAAAAAACATGCTTGGTTGTGATCATACAAAATAATTTTCCCCAATGAACTTTGAAGCTTTTAAAGTGGCATTTGCAGCGAAAGAAATGTGAGGCAAGTCTAGTCTCTGCTGCTTCCTGTCATGTGACACTTTTTGCTGTTTCAATAAAAATCTTTTATAGCTGTTGAAATTATATTTTTCAACTGTTTAATTTTATTTTCTTTAAGTGAAAGATGTTTTTCACCAGTGCTGCTAAAAATATATAACCTGAGTAAATGCAAAAGAAAGTTTTCATAAGATTATTATATATTAAAGGGAAAAAAAAAGATCTCCAAACCAGCCTGACCCATTTGTTACACCATAAATAATGGAGTTTCAGAATGTAAAGACTCTGTACAAGCATAGTCAAAGTACAGCCTAAAATATCAATGAGATGTGGAGGATTGACCTCAAACTGGCCTGTCATGGTTGAAAACCTTCAAATGTGGTTGCATTAAAACAATTCCTGCTCTACTTGAAGTGTAGCTTCTTTCCAAACTCTTTGAGCGAGTGTCATACATAATTATGAATCTTTTTTTCCCATAATCAAACAGAACTGCTGCAGTTCAGGCAAATGTAATCATGGAAATGTTTCAACAACTGAATGCTCTGTGCTCTTGATTGTGCCAGGCGTTAGTCAACAACTCAGCATTAAATCTGCACCTGCCCAAGGCAACTTTGCTTCACCATTTCCCACCCTGCAGTGTGTGAAAACACAACTCTGCTTCAGCGTGCTCAATACCTCTTAGGTCATTGTTACCTACTGAAGCATGAAAACCTCAGAGCACTGCATGGGTAAATAAACCACAGTCATTTCAAACCCATATTGGACACTTTGTTGTACATGTGTCTCCACTTTGCTTTTACTCGCTCAGTGATGTGACTGTGTTTTGCTGGTTGGCTGGCATCCACAACTAGGTTCTGCTTCGCCACTGATCAAATAGCCTCGCTAATGGCTAGAGATGATGACACCGGCTGAAATGTTTTTGTTTTTTTTTCCTGCAGTTCTAACTCTGCTTAATTTGAGACAATTATTTATAGTTTTCAGACAAACAAATAAATGAAAAAAGGAAAAGCAAAAATGTGTTGTGCTATTTGTCTGACGGAGCTTTGTGTTTGTTGGTTGGTGTTGGCTCACAGAATATGAGGCAGACAGTAGAGCGATGAAAGATTGATGTTAGTGTAAAGCCAAGCTTTGACAAGGAATGAGAAAGAATCAAAGGTTACCCACAGAGACAACTGAGCTTTTATCTGGGATTTCATAGGCTGATCTGTACTTTCAGACAAGAGAAACCTAAACTGTAGATTGTACTATTGATTTTCAAGTCAACACCTAACAAACTTGTAGTTTCTAAGATTGCAGTGCCCTTTCTCGCCTAAATGATGGAATTAGAGCTCTAATAAAACCATTACACACAACAGCTCCTATGTTCTCTCAGGAGCAAAGTGCCTTTGGCAAAGCCATAACAGCAAGCGATTTCAACAAATTACATTCCTTGAAAATGTTCTTCACAAGTAGTGAAAATCATTTAATTTGAGGCAAGCATTGCCCCACGCAGACTGTAGCGTTCCAATTTCTTTTAGCTTATGTAGTTTCTGTATTACTTACTCAAACTTTGATAGAATCAAGGATATTGCTAAATTTGTGAAACTATCAAAACTAATTATTTCTGGCCTTCATGATTGAAAGCATTGAACGTAAGTGGAAAATTCAGTCCTATTATTACAATTTTGAGTTTTTTGGTTGGCCTGTTTACAAATGCCTGCAGTTCATGTCTTACAAAAGAAGAAAAACAGAGATGATTGAAAATTGCTACGTTTGCACTTACAGAAAGAAATGGTGGTGTCATGATTCCAGCCCTTCAGCTCTGCCTTGGCTGTGCTGATTGCTTATTGCCCTCACCTGCACTGAGCTGGTTCCTACTTAAACAGCTGCTCGTCACCAGCTCAGTGCGAGATCGTCTGTTGCCCCTGTCACAGCTTTCAAGCCTTGTTGTCCCATGTTCCAAAGAGTTTTCTGGTTTCTGATCCTGCCTGTTTTTGACCACAGATTTTTGCCTGATCCTTCTGCTGTAGAGAGTCCTGTTGCTGAACCCTGACTGTTTCTGACCCTGCCTCCTGCCTTTTGGATTTTGGATTTTCACTGCCTGAGAACCTCCCGTGCATGACCCTGGACTGTTTTACGACTTTGTCTCCGGTTGGTGGATTTTGTCCTCATCGTCTGTTTGCCCCCTCAGACCCCCCACAGATCTCCCCCTGTCCATTCCCCCTACCCCCCCCCGGCTGGACTCCTGACCCCTGTGGATTCCTCGTCTCTGACCCACCAGTCTTACCACACCCTTCAACACCTTTTACTTTTTTGTAATAAAACCTTTTGGTTACCATCCTCTTGTTGTGGCTGCGTCTTGGGTTCTGGCTGAATCTGCCTTTAACATTACAGTACGATCTCGCCAGTATGAAACCACAGCCAAATCCCAATTGGTGTTCTAAAGTAGAGGATGCTATTACCGGCCTAGAAAGAAATGTCCAGGAGCTCTTACGGGGACTTTCTTCTCTAAGGGATTCCCAAGCCCAAGCTAGGCCCTCAGTTATGCAGCCACGTCCACTTTCTGCCACTCCCACAGTTAACGCTAACAACGAACCTAAGATTCCCCCCCTGAGCGTTTTGATGGGGATCCTGAACAATGCAGACCTTTTCTAACCCAGTGTTCTCTGCTTTTTGAACTCCAGCCCTCAGCCTTCCCCTCTGAACGAGCCAAGGTGGCCTACGCTATCTCTCTACTATCTGGTAAGGCTAAGCTGTGGGGAACTTCTGAGTGGGAGAATGATGCTGACAGCTGTGACTCATTTTTAGAGTTTTCTGATGAGATGAAGAGGGTTTTTGATCCTATCCGTCCTGAGAGAGAGGCTGCCAGGAGACTGTTTTCTCTCAAACAGGGCTCTCATCCAGTTACGGACTATATCATAAATTTCCATGCCTTGAAATCCAGTTGTCTTTGGAATAGTGAGGCCCTGTTTGACGTTTTTTACCAGGGCCTGTCAGATGAAATCAAGGATGAGATTGCTACCCGTGACCCTCCCAAGACCCTCGAGGCCTTAGAAAGGCTTGCCACACGGATTGACCAACGCCTGCGTGAACGTAAGAAGGAGAAGTCTTCATCTAGTTATCAAAGAAGGGTCTCAACTGTTCAGGTCAGTCCAAGCAGCATGCCCAAAGTCTTTACGTCCCCCCCTGTTAACACTGAGGAGCCCATGCAGTTGGGAAGGACCAGGCTCTCTGCTGAAGAGAGGGAGAGGAGGTTCAGAAACCACCTGTGTTTTTACTGCGGGGAGAAGAACCATCGAGCTCTTAACTGTCCGTCAAAAGGACAGGCTCAGTAAAGCTCGGGGGGTCTTTACTGAGCCCTATCCTCAGACATCAGAATCCTCCCCATAATCAGTGCACCATCAGATTTCCTGACTCACCTGAAGGGAGTGGAGTCCCTGTTTTCATTGATTCCGGTGCTGACGCTGACTTTATCGATGTCAACCTAGCTCATAAGCTCGCACTGGAATTGGAACTTCTAGAGAAACCACGTGAGATCTTTGCCATAGATGGGCACCTCATTGATACTATCACTCACTGCACTAAACCTGTTTCTGTACTGATTTCAGGAAACCATCACGACAGGATCACGTTTCTACTGACCAGGTCTCCTGAGATTCCGGTGATTCTGGGACGCCCTTGGCTCATCAAACACAGTCCAGTCATTAACTGGTTCACTGGTGAGGTTCAGTCTTGGGGACCATCTTGTCCCACTTCTTGTTTAAGGGAAGCTCCTATCATGACATCTCCATGTGAGATCATCCATGATTACCCAGATTTGTCTAGGGTCCCAAGGGTTTATCATGATTTGCGTGAGGTATTTAACAAGTCTAAGGCCACTTCTCTGCCTCCCCATAGAGAGTACGACTGTGCCATTAACCTTCGCCCGGGAACCACCCCACCTCGAGGCAGATTGTATTCTATTTCTGGCCCAGAAAGAGGGGCAATGGAGGAATACATTTCTGATGCCCTCAAGGCAGGTCTAATCAGAAAATCCTCTTCCCCAGCAGGAGCAGGATTCTTCTTTGTGGGCAAGAAGGATGGCTCTCTTAGACCATGCATCGATTATCGAGGCCTTAATGAAATTACTGTTAAGAACAGGTACCCTCTGCCTCTCATGACTTCTGCTTTTGAGCTCCTTCAAGGTAGTACCGTGTTCACTAAACTGGATCTGCGTAATGCTTACCACCTGATCCGCATAAGAGAAGGAGATGAATGGAAGACAGCATTCAACACCCCTTCAGGGCATTATGAATACCTGGTCATGCCCTTTGGGCTCACTAATGCCCCAGCCGTTTTCCAGGCATTGGTTAACGATGTGTTAAGGGACATGCTAAACAGGTTCGTTTTTGTATACCTTGATGACATCTTGATTTTTTCAAAGGATGTTCCTGCCCATATCAAGCATGTGCGGGAGGTTCTCCTCAGACTGCTCCAAAATAAATTATTCGTTAAGGCAGAGAAGTGTGCATTCCATCAGTCATCTGTATCTTTTCTGGGGTTTGTCATTGCTCCTGGCAGGATTAACATGGATCCTTCTAAGGTGGCAGCAGTCTTGGAGTGGCCAGAACCATCCAGTTTGAAGGAGCTTCAACGATTTCTTGGGTTTGCTAATTTTTATCGCCGTTTTATCAAGGATTTTAGTTCTGTGGCTGCCCCCCTTCATCAACTCACTTCTTCTAAGACTCAGTTCAAGTGGTCTTCAGAGGCTAAACAAGCCTTCTGTAAGCTTAAGCATCTTTTTACCTCAGCTCCCATTCTACGTTTTCCAGATCCATCTAACCCGTTTGTGGTGGAGGTTGATGCCTCTGACACTGGGGTCGGCGCAGTCCTGTCTCAACGGTTCGCAGATGATGCCAGGCTACATCCTTGTGCCTTTTTTTCTCGCCGGCTCTCTGCCTCCGAAGGTAACTATGACGTTGGAGACAGAGAACTGTTGGCTATCAAGTTAGCCTTAGAGGAATGGAGGCACTGGCTAGAGGGGTCCACACATCCTTTTACTGTGTGGACAGACCATAAGAACTTGGAATACCTCAAGTCTGCCAAGAGACTGAATCCACGCCAAGCTAGGTGGGCACTATTCTTTAGTAGATTTGACTTCACCCTGGCCTATCGACCTGGCAGCAAGAATGTCAAACCAGATGCCCTTTCGAGACTTCATCAATCTTCTGTCTGTCCTTCTGATTCTGTTGACCATGACTACATCCTTCCCTCCAAGACCCGGCTAGCTCTTACCAGTATTGAGACCTTGCTCAAGAGGAGTCATCAGAAACAGCCACCTCCAGTTCAGTGTCCTAAGGGTCTTCTGTTTGTTCCTGAAGAGATGGTGTCTAAAGTCCTTCAGTTCTGTCATGGCTCTAAACTTTTCTGTCACCCAGGTATAACCAAGACTCTAGCAGTGGTCCAGTCAGGATTCTGGTGGCCCACTCTCAGAAAGGACACACGAGAGTTTGTGTCAGCATGCGCCACGTGTTCCAGAGTAAAGCCCTCCAGACGTCCTCCAGCTGGTCTACTAAGGCCCCTGCCTATTCCACATCGACCGTGGTCCCACCTCTCAATGGATTTTGTCACTGGCCTACCTCCCTCTCAAGGTAACACTGTACTCCTCACAGTGGTTGACAGATTCTCCAAGATGATCCACCTCATTCCTCTACGCAAGTTACCTTCAGCACCTGATCTTGCTGAAGTGATGGCCCGAGAAGTGTTCAGACTTCATGGCATCCCCCGCAACATCGTTTCTGATAGAGGACCACAATTCGTTTCCCGTTTTTGGGGTGAGTTTTGCACCCTTCTCGGCATTGACATCAGTCTCTCTTCAGGTTTTCACCCTCAGACGGATGGCCAGACAGAGAGGATGAATCAGGAGGTTGAGTCCAAGTTGCGCATCCTTTGTATGGATGCTCCTAGTCGCTGGTCCCAGAACTTACCTTGGGTTGAGTACGCCATCAATGGATTACCATCAAGTGCCACAGGTCTGTCACCATTTCATGTCGTTTTTGGCTATCAGCCGCCTATGCTCTCTGTTCAGGAAGGGGCTACCAAGGTTCCTGCTGCCCACTTATCAGCACGTCGTTGTCTCAGAGTCTGGAGAAAGGCCAGAGCGACTCTCTGCAAGACCTCTGCTGTTTATGCCCGCAATGCCAATCGCCACAGATCCCAAGCCCCACGATACCTGGTGGGTCAGAAGGTGTGGTTATCCACCAAAGATCTGCCCATCAAGGTAGAGAATCGCAAGTTGGCACCCCGTTTTGTGGGCCCATTTCCTGTTACCAAGGTTATTAACCCAGCAGCGGTGCGTCTCCATTTGCCTTCTTCGATGCGTGTACACCCCACCTTCCATGTCTCCAAGGTCAAACCTGTGAGGTCATCCAGGTTTTGCCCTCCTTCCAGACCCCCTCCACCCCCCCGAATCATTGATGGAGCCCCTGCCTTTACTGTCAGACGCTTGCTGCGTTCCCGACGTTGGGGCCGTGGCGTCCAATACCTTGTCGACTGGGAGGGCTATGGTCCTGAGGAGAGGTCTTGGGTGCCTTCTCGCCTGATCCTGGATAAGGGCCTCATTCGCAATTTCCATTGCCTGCATCCGGACCAGCCCAGAGGGGCGTCACGGGCCGCCCCTTGAGGGGGAGGTGATGTCATGATTCCAGCCCTTCAGCTCTGCCTTGGCTGTGCTGATTGCTTATTGCCCTCACCTGCACTGAGCTGGTTCCTACTTAAACAGCTGCTCGTCACCAGCTCAGTGCGAGATCGTCTGTTGCCCCTGTCACAGCTTTCAAGCCTTGTTGTCCCATGTTCCAAAGAGTTTTCTGGTTTCTGATCCTGCCTGTTTTTGACCACAGATTTTTGCCTGATCCTTCTGCTGTAGAGAGTCCTGTTGCTGAACCCTGACTGTTTCTGACCCTGCCTCCTGCCTTTTGGATTTTGGATTTTCACTGCCTGAGAACCTCCCGTGCATGACCCTGGACTGTTTTACGACTTTGTCTCCGGTTGGTGGATTTTGTCCTCATCGTCTGTTTGCCCCCTCAGACCCCCCACAGATCTCCCCCTGTCCATTCCCCCTACCCCCCCCGGCTGGACTCCTGACCCCTGTGGATTCCTCGTCTCTGACCCACCAGTCTTACCACACCCTTCAACACCTTTTACTTTTTTGTAATAAAACCTTTTGGTTACCATCCTCTTGTTGTGGCTGCGTCTTGGGTTCTGGCTGAATCTGCCTTTAACATTACAGGTGGTTATAAAAATAAAGCCATATTATCACTTCTTATTAAAAGTTGGGAAACAGTTGGGACAGTAGCATAATGAAACCTGAGTTATTGAGTAATGCAATAACACCTTTAAATAATTACCCCACTGTGGCATTGGTTTTGATATGTTATTGTGAAGGAAATGCTTATTTTCTGTAGAAATGTTTAGAAGACAAGAACACAATAGAGTAGATCTAGACTTTGTGTTACAGAAACCAGTCTATGCTTATCTTTTCTCAGTTTATGATGTAAGTTATTGTACAGATTAAAGAAGCAAGCATGACAGGTCTTAAGTGGAATTTTTTAGCTAACCAGGCCAGACCGTTTTTTTAAAATAAATTTTTCATTATTTACTGTCTGTAGGAATAACTAATTGGCCGCCAACCGTTGCTGCAGACAGACCTGAGGGTTATATTGATTTTCTTGTCTCATTTTAAGTACGGGGCTGTTGCTCCAAAAATTACATTCACTTTATCGCTGATTAATTGCAATGGCTATATTGGAGCTATATAATTATATAGAGTGCATTTATAAAACAAACAGCATCCTCTGTAAGTACTGTCACCTCTGTTTCAGGTGAAGAAAAAGAGGATTTAATTCAGTTCAGTTTCCTTTTTGGTTTACCTAACCAAAAAGGAAACTAAAGGTCATAACTCATGTCATCAAGTATCTTGAAAGAGTCATTGTGGGTGGTGATGCTGTGGGCAGGAACAATCTCCGTTAGTGGTCAGTGTTGCAACGAAGCTGAAGAAGCCTCTGACTGAAGACACTATTGAGATCAGGCCCAAAACCTGGAGGTAGTGATGGACTCTGACGTGAACATTCAGAGCCACATAAAGACAGTTACAAAGTCGGTCTTCTTTCACCTGAAGAACATCTCCAGGATTAGAGGACTTCTGTCTCAACATGAAGTTCTAGAGAAACTCATCCATGCGTTTTTCTTTAGTCATATTGATTACTGCAACAGCGTCATCTGTCCAACAAATCAATCAAACAGCTACAGCAGCTATAGAACGCTGCTGTTCACATTCTCACTAAAACCAGGAAGATAGAGCCAGTTTTAAAGTCCCTACACTGGCTCGCTGTAGCTCAAAGAATAGACTTTAAATACTGTTTTAGTCTATAAATCACTGAATGGCTTAGCACCACAATACACTGAAGACCTGCTGTTGTTGTGCCAACCTTCCAGACCTCTCAGGTCTTCTGGTTCTGGTTTTGCTCTGCATCCCCAGAACCAGAACCAAACAAGGAGAATCAGCATTCAGCTTCTATGCACTTCAAATCTGGAACAAACTTCCAGAAAATTGTAAAACAGCTGAAACGCTGACTTTCTTTAAATCTTGACTAAAAACCCACCTGTTTAGAATTGTATTTGAAACGTAATCAATTTTGAATTTCATGGTGGCGCTTGACTTAATGTAATGTTTTGATTGTTGATTCTATGTTGCATAACTTTGTGTTTTTGTGTTTGTTATGATGTAAACACTTTGAAATGCCTTGTTGCTGAAATGTGCTATATAAATACAATTTGATTGATTGATTGATTGATGTATGATATGGCTGGCCAGGGACACAGACAATATTTCAATGCAGCATAATATGGCTGACACCATGGCTGACATCAGTTGTTGGAAAGCGCTGCTACTCCACCTCAGTTGCGTTTGCTGCTCATCTTTACATCACATCCCAGAGATGGTTTGAACTTCCTCCTTCTCTTACACTTTCATCCTGCTCCACATCAATCAAGCCTCGGCTTCAATGCCGCTGGGATTTGAGGTCATAGTTTGGGTTTTATTTGAGCTTTGAGGATCCCAATCAGCTGCTTCCAATTGCAAAAAATAATAGACATCACAGCAACTGTCTGACTCTACAAACGGAACAAATCAGAACTTGCTTAATGTAATCTTGGTGTCACAAACTAATTGAAATACTAGGATATTTTAAATACGAATCTGGTGTCATCTACCAGAAAACTGAAAATGGTTTGGCACTGGGTGTTATAACCTAATATATATAGTAAGAAAACACTTCACCTCTATGGCTATGTATACTTTTGTAAAACATTGCAGAAGAAATCTAGTTGCTATCCCATTTGATAACGAAGCGGTATCGAGGTATTTATTTAAAAATTAAAGGTTGTAGGTTTCTAATTTTTCAATGTGAGATTGTGCTACTACAATAAAAGAGATTTATTTTAAGACAAGCCAATAATTGTAGCTGGTAGCATCATATTACAGTTCTTTAATACATCTATAGGCACCTCATTTCAAAGGGCTGCAAGGCTGGAGTGCCCACTGAAGAAAGGAAACATCAGTAAATCAGTCATACTTGTTTCCTTGCAACATTCTGTGGCTTGACCCTTCCCTGACTCTGCTTAACGTCAAAGCTATATAGAGAGATGGGCCATAAGAGTCAGCGCAATTGCACCTTACTGACAACAAAGGGTCATAACTTCACCAAATGACCCACCGTTTGGACCAACAGGGGAAACCTAACTTTGGTGCAATAATTTACTTTTAGAAATGGACTTTGGTGCTGATGTGAAACATCACAGATTGCTGCTGCACTCAGCAAAACCTGACCTAAAGCTTACTGGTCAGGACATCTAATACTATTCTAGATAATGTAATATTTTTTAAGGGATAATGGGATTATGGTGGCAAACACAGTCTGGCAGGACAGGATAAACAATAATTGTTAATACAGCAGATGTTGTATGATGGATAATCTGCTTACAGGTAAAGTACAGCCTTCACTTCCTGGCTTTTATTTGTCTCCTCATAAGTCATTGTTTCAAGGGATTTGGTGTAATTAAACTAAACATACAGAGCATTTTGAAAGCATCCATATCCTTGAACTTATCCACATTTTTTAATTACAACCACCAAAATGTTTTTTGGGGGTGGATGTTTATGTGATTGACCAAGACAAAGCAGTTTAGGACTGTGAAGGAGAAAAAAAATGATAACTGGCTTTCAAACGAAAAAAAAATCTGACATGCAAAGTTGGAAGAAAATAAGTTCTAAAAAGTCTAGACTTAGACATGAAAAGGAATGTAAGTCACGCATTTCAGAATATTATTTCTAAAAATATTGAAAACTACAAATCATTTTCTTCTCATTTTATGATTAACACCAACTTAGTGTTAAATGATAAAACAAAATTCCAATAAAATACAAGCAGATTTAATTTGGTAAAATATATATATATAATATTTTACCAAACGACTGTACCTTACTGTACATGAGAGCTGCAAAAGATGCAGCTGCTTGTACACTCGACTACAGGTTTTCATGACATCTATCTCTCCTTAATGTTTTTGTTTTTCATAATTCCTGATTACCACTCGAAATAACACCATGTACTTAGATAGCCTCTCCACTTCCCCTAGGTGGCTGGGATTCATGTGAACCCACAGAGGGCCCCTGCTTGCTGCACATCCTCTAAGCTTGTGGAAAATTACAAACACACACAAGGTCAGGATGGAGCCGAGCCAGCCTCCCACAGAGCCCATCTGATCTAGCCTGAAACATAGCAATTACCTCCCCCCTGTGTGCCTACGTGTGTGGCTGCAGCATTTTCATTATTTATTTGAACAAATAGGATTACGGTTGGTCTGCGGTGGATTGATTGTGACCAGGGATGAGAGGCTCCAGAGAGCTCGGTCACTGGGGCTTTGGCCGAGCCGGTCCGCTGTGTCAAGCTCATGGCCGATCTGCCGTGTTGGGTCTCGCCGACCTCGTCTCCACTCTTCCCGGACAGCAAAGCATTGGCGTGTTGACGTATGCCATCTTTGCTCGGCTGCGTTACCTCAGCTGATTGATGGGGAAATGTGCCGGCTGGTTGGAGAATACCACTTCTGGGAAAATATATGTTTATAGGACCATAAAAAGTACCTATCTGTCACATTCTGTGAAGCACTGCACTCACTTTTGACAGAACGTACACATCCTGGGTAATGGAAGTTTTTCTTCTCCTCCTTTTTTTTGGAGGAGAAGTGCTCTTAGGAAGATTGTCACTCACAAAAGGGGGTGTTTCAATTTGCTATAAAATAAATTAGCATCTAAATAATGAAGCCCAGCAATGACATGTAGGAGTTTCACATCCCTCCCAGATTAATTGCTTCAAGACTTATCATGTTGCTAGATAAATGAGGGTCCTTTGATTGAAGCGCAAAGAAAAAAAAAAATTAATCTTCCAAAAATAATGGCCTTTTCTTTCAAACTCAAAAGAAAAAAAAAATATATATATATATATATATTTATTTAAATGCATATATTTGAACAAATATATAAATATATATTATATATGATTTATTTCAAAATGTGTTTTTTCATGTTAGAAGGTTGATACATATTTTTTTTCTTAGACTCACTTCTAGATAGATAGATAGACAGATAGATTTTTTATGATGGAAATTTAAGTGAAAATAAGCCTGAAAACAAACTTGTTTCCTAGAGAACATTGAAATCAAACTACATCATTTGTTAAATCTATCCATACTTGGGTGAACCCTGGATCAGTAGGAAGTGGTTGACGGTTCATGATGCTACATCAATGCAAGGCAAATTCAGTCCATTGTCTTGTATCTGAAATCAATGACGTGAGCTTAAGAGAGCAGAGAGGGGAAAAAAAGCAAAGCGGTTATTTCGGGAAATGTTCCCATCAGCAGTCATTTTGATTCAGCACTGACTGTGTGGTCTCTAATGGCTAATAGTTCCTCCCAGATGGAGTTTGACCTGGCAGCTACCCCTCCAAAAGTGCCCTCCTTTAAAGTGATGAAGCTCTGGGTCTCAAAGGTAGACTTATCTTCTTGTTAAGATTGATTGAATGTAATTTTTTTACCTCATGCAAACCAGGGAGGAGTGTGATGGATAGCTCAGCTCCTCCATCTCCCTGATGGTGATATTAGTCCAGATTAAGATAAATGGGCTCTCTCTACAGCACCATGCAAATGCTTGCTGCTGGTGCCATTTATCTAAGAATGTGAACTTGCAGCAACAAAAAACATTCTTTTCTTTTTCTGATCTAAAACAAATGACTATATATGGAAGAGAATTCCTATATATATATATATATATATATATATATATATACAGTACAGAGATATATATTGTTTTGAAGGCCGACTTTACCACAAACATTCTTTTAACTTTAAGATAATGTGGTTTGTTCTGTTTTCATAAGGGGTATCAGCACAAAGGGGGCTGAAACTAAGTGAAATGACATAAAATCCTTTCCTTTCTATTTATTAAAACCTTTCCTTTTCCTTTCACCGATATCCATTACTTTGTGTTGTTAAATCACATGAATTCCTCTTCTTGTTTTTGGCTCTAATATTTTTGTACAAATTTGTTATTAGCAGGGGAGTCTCCAGAAAGTTTAGTGAGGCTTAGAATGACTGGGAACTGAAAACTAAAAAAAAGACAAAATATTCATGTTAATTAAAAAATATATATTTTTATATATAGGTAAGAAACAAAATAATGCAGAATTCAGTTTTTTTAAATGAGAAAATCAGTTACAAAATCTTGAGTTTAAGGATTACTACCACATCCTTTAGTAGTTTGATAAATATCTAAATTAAAATAAGTGATGAACTTGTAGCCAATTCTCTCACATTTGCCAAAATAACAAATCTTCCCCCAAGGCTGTTTCTCCTTTTTTCTCCTTTTCTCCTTTTGTTGTCTGTCTTTCTTTCATGATCTGAGATTGGTTAGCTGTCCTGGAACAATGAAGACAGAAAGCTTTGAAGGATAGTTTTCAACTGTCAAGTCTTGTCCCCTAGTTCTATGTTTGACCTTACATGAGTGGCCTAATCAAAGTAAAGACTTAAATCTCCAAAAGATTCTGTGACATGACCTTAAGCCAGTCATTAATGCTCCAAAACCCTCCAACATATCTGAAACCCAGCAAAGAGTGGACTGAAATTTTCTCTAGACAGTAAAAGTTTGTTTGCAAATATGTTTTCATAAGTAAAGAAACAAATTTTGGAATTAATAATTCTCCAGTTGAACCCAAAGATATTCAAAATGACTCCATAGTTAGAGAGATGGCTGAACCTGGTGGTGTTTTTAAAAATTTAAGTTAAAAATGTGCTTTATAAGCGTGAATGTCTGTGTGACATCTGTTTTAGTAATAGAGGATTTGAGGCATTAGAGGGAAAGGTTTTTATCCCTGTATGCATGAGCAACTATCCATGCATATAGTGAAGAAGGCATTTAGTCAGTTCCCTCAGCAGGCTGCTTTAAGCTGCTATAATTGATGTTGATTAATCAAATCAGCTGAGCAGAGGGCAGAAGGATAACCTTATCAAAAGGGAGGTGAAACCTTCACGTTACAAAGCAGCCTAATGAATAAACAAAGACGACACTTTAACTATGGTAAACACTCTGTATGTGCAAAAGGAAATTAACTGCAACACTGGACTCTCCTCACACATGTCAGATCTGCTCACCTCAGCTCTTTTGTTCCTACTAAATGATGGATATTCAGTCTACCCTGGCTGTTCTTTTATGGCCACCATAAGGCTGACAGTTGGTGTTTTGAGTGAAATGTCTCTATGGATTTTCAAGAAACCTGGTTCCTGTCGGGACAAGATGTAAAGCCCCTGGTGAGTGTGAAAAAAATTCTGCTGCTGCACGAGAAAGGCCGACAGAGGTCAAAAGGAAACAAGGACTTTTTTTTTTTTGCCCGTAACAGTTTTACAATGTTACACAAGATAGATTGTCAAAGTCATGTTTGGGAAAGGTCACACAAAAGTAAATAACAAGAGGCTCTGAGCAGAGCAGATTTCTGCATACTTAACAAATTGTCTTGTCGACAGACTTGATTTGTACTGCGCCTCACTCCCATCGGAGATGACTTTGCATGAAATACATCTCTGAAGATGAAGCGTTGCTTCTGTTATGACTGGATTTATATCACCTTATTGCTTTTTAATCAAAAAGTAAACAGTGGACTGTCTAAACCAAATACTTACAGTACATACAATGTGTAAAATAGCATATAACCTATTTTCCCAAAGTATTGCTTAAGAGGAGACTAAATTTATTTGGGGCATTTTAATAATTTGGGAAAGCATGAATATAAAAGCAAGCACTGCTACCCGTTAATCATAAGGTTCTGGGTTCAGTCCCAGCCTGGGACTTACTGTAGTATGTTCTCCCCATGCATCACATTGTTTGTGGAATTTTAGAAAATAGCTGCTTTTTAATTGTTTGTATAATTTTAAGGGTGGGGAGTATTCACTTCACTTTTTGCAGGTATGATTAGATTTATTTGAATTTCATTGTATTTCCACCAAATTAAGGGGGGTACACAGATGCCAGGAGGTTCCCTATAGATCTGGATGGAGCGCTCCTCTACATTCAAGGTCGGGTTGTCCTAATTAAGAGTTGTAATGATTCTGATCCAAGCCAGAAATTTGGTTCACAGATCCTTTATGAGAAACCTCAGTGATAACCCAAGTGTAAGAAGGCAGTCACTCCCTGTCTAGTTGGAACAAACTGATCATTTGTGATGCATATCTGCCGTCCTCATTCTTGCAAGAAATGATAAAGTGCTGTTTGAGTGAAAATCACATATCTCTGCTTGATAACTAAGACTGACATTTCATTAGCGGAAACTCCTTTTTCCTCTGCAAATGAACCACTTCTGTTAAGTTGGTTTGCTGGTAAACTGCTTATTCAGATGAGCAGCTGTTCTCGTTGTGGTTCTGCGTGATAATGACATGAAGCAGTTTGTTCCGTTACTGAGCAGACCATGAAACGATTTGGCTTTGTTTTTGTTTTGTGGCTCACCCACTTATACAGATTGAGTTACACTGAAAATGTAACTGCAAGTAAATCCAGAGTTTTGTACGCTTCTGACCTATACAGTTATGATCAGTAGCATGCAGAAAGATTGAACTTGTCTATATAATCTGTTTTCTATCATGTGGTTCTTTAAACAAACTTTTAACTTCACTCATTCTGCCCATACGTTTTCCTACATACAGTGGACAGCAGGTATTCACGTAGGGCCTGCAAGAACCTGCAAATAGCTGAAATCCATAGATACTTGAGGCCCTCTAAAAACGTTAATACTAGTCTATTTTAACAATTCAAACACCAAATATAACTTATGTATTAATATGCACAGTGGAAACTATTATTGATCTACTGCAGTAGCTAAGATCCTGTTGGGATTCAGCAAATCAACGCCAAGGAAACTTAATGGAGCTCCTGGATTGGCTGCTTTGCAAATACTAGCCAATAGCTGGTAGATAGAGCAGCATCGCATCAACTTTGTAAGCTCCACTTTTAGATATGTTGTATGAAAAAACTCCATCAGTAGGAATTTTCTGCAGATAATTCAGAACCACATTCCACAGAAATTCCATAAGTAGGTAAATCTGTAAACACTGAACTGCAAATAGGCAGGGGTCCTCTATGCCGCTCTCTGCAAACTCATCCTGCATAATAAGGCTTCTGTTTGTCCTTCCCTACCTGACAGCACAATATTTTCCACCACCTAGTCTGAGCACTACAAAAGGTATAAATAAAGGTAAAAATAGAAAACATTCTGGATTAAAAACAACTGCTGGCATGGGGACCATGACGGGTTGTGATCATATGCAGGCTATAAATGTTTAGCCCTCTGCAGCTGTGCCTCCTCATCATGCTGGGTGCTTCAATTCTGTACAGGTTGTTCTGACCCGAGTGTTTTAAATGCAGTAATTAAGAGGAAAAAAAAACCCCTAGATTTCTTTCCACTTTACTCACCACTAGCCTGTTCATTGTTTTGTTAACCAGTGAAGCTTACTCATGCAACACGGTCAAGGTGGTGTGTCTGATTTCAGAGGCTCCACCTGTTCCTCCTGCCCTCCAGACCACTGACCCTGCCCTTGCCTCTAGGCCAAAATCCACTTTCATTAATCTCATTCACTGTTCCTGCTTAGCTGGGTCCTTGGGGAAAGTAAGAGTGCTCATCCCTATCTTTCACACATCACCAACAGGTGTCTGCACATTCATTTTATTTATTCTTATTCAGTAGGGTTTGTTTTGTTTTTTTGGTCAACAAGACAATCCATTTTGTGTTTTAAGCCTTATAGATTAGTTTTATGGAATTGGTTTACTGACACACTAATGTAATATTAACAATAGAGTTCAAATATCAATTGGCCTGCTGATGGTCTGTTTGCTGTGATCATTTCCATGTGGACTGGATAACTGAGACCTGATTATGATGGATTTTAATGAAAAGAGTAAACACGTCGGCGCTTTCCAAACCTGACCAAATGAGCCAGGTTGTATGTGAATGCCATGTCTGAACAGGGTATTTAAACTAAACATCAGCGTTATTATTATGAGTATGTAAGCGTTTAACTTCTAACACAGCTGCGTAAAATAGTCCTAAAGGGTATTCCAAACAGAAAACATTATCTTCATTTTTATTATACCACTAAAAGATGAAGGCCATTTTCTTCCCTAAAACATTTGCATTTCCAGTCAGTAAGCATATAATTGGCTGAAAACTCTTTTAAACTGCTTCCCATCTGCAAACATTTCAGTCTGTCATCTAACGAGAAACCCCCTTTTTTCCCCTCGAGAGCCATAAATTCTCAAGCTTTCTCTTTGGATTGTAAAATGGTTTAATTAGCATGAGCCACAGGAGCCCTAAGAACAGAGGGCAATGTAATGTTTCAGTAGAGGTGAAAGCATAAAAAGGATCACATTACAGTTGTGGCATTTTCATACATCCAAAAATCAACAATGCAAAAAGTTTTAATTGTGTAAAATTCTAAAACTTGACTCATGATTGAGGAAAGAAATAGAAAGAACTTCTGTTACTTTCTGCAGTAGTGTGTATAACTGTTTAATGTCCTTGTACATTTTCTCATGTTACAACCAAATACTTTAACATATTTTACTGGGATTAGATTATATGTGGTAAACTAACACTAAGTAGTTTATACCCAGGAATTTAAGATAAAGGATACATGATATAGACTAGATGTCCCTAAATGCAACATGTATCGATGAATGGAAAGTAATTCTTCTGACTTACATCTCATACAATGCACAGAGTTTGGACTCAGGTTTTGGGCGTTTGTCTGGTTTACTTTCAGCTTTAAGTTGTTCCAGGTCAGTTGTTAAGTTCAATGTAGAAAAGACTACTGTACTGTATGCACCTTACTGCTGTTGAAAAATGCTGATGTAAAATTCATTCCAAAATATTTTCCATTTACACATGAGAAATTTGTGTGTTACCAAATGTCAGAATTAAGTGATAGATAGATTAGAAAACAAAATCACAAATTTGAACATCCCACAATCATCCGACAAAGTAAACAACTGCAAATCAGATATTGTTCTATCACAGGACAAGACATGGTCATCCCCCAGTAAGCCACCATCATGGTGAAACATGTTGATGACATACTGTAAGGATGCTTTTTTCACTATTGAAAGGGAAACTGGTTGGAGGCAATGGGGCAATGGAGGGAGGGCAATCCTGAAACACAACCTGCCAGAGGATGTAGATTCTTGAGATCGGGACCCCGTGTGTTCAAACATTTTATTTTCATCTGACCAATCTAAAAGTACTACAACCATTTAAACTATTTATTAACCTGAAACTTCACAAGGTTGCAAGAGGATAAATAGCTGAAGATAATCCAGGAAGTTTAACTACATGTTCAAGCTCATAGCAGCAACCAAACCCGGCTGCTACATTTGAACATTTTTGCCCAACTTCTTTCCCGTCCTTAAAGTGGTCTAGGTGACTCAATCAGTGATGCACTTTGACACATGATACTACGCTACCCTGCAGAGTGTTTCAGAATTGAAGCTGCCAATCAAGAGGCAAGAGCCCAAAGCTAATCAATCCAAGCAGACCATGATATGACTTTTTTTTTCTTTCCGTCTCAGGGCTTCAGCAGACTGACAGCCTGTTGGATGGTTGACTTCACTCACTTCCTGCAGCCTTTGTAAATCACAGCCCTGCTATAACACATGTAAAATGCCTCTTGCCGGCTTGCTTAAAAAAGACTACCTTATTGCAGCTGCCAAGTTAGCATTAAAATTAAATGTAATGATATGTATGGATTTTTATTAACCTAACAACAGTGTGTTTGACTGAGACCAGAGGCTGTTGCTTGCTGAAGAAAATTGGTTCAGTTTTATGTGGCACTGACGCTGGGATGCATGTTGATTCTAGTTCAAAATGTTTAGAAGCAGATCAAAGTTTCACTGGCAACATGAAAAGTCTCCATCACATTCTGTTGAGCATTCTGGTTGAAGTTATGCCCCAAAAGAACTGGGAAATAACATGGGGAGTGGTTTACATAAAAATTGTGAAATTCAAAGAAGTCAAAGGGAAACGTTGTGTTTGAATTCCAGCTTTGAAAAAATGGTTTAAACTTGAACTTGATTCTCAGAAAAAGCTTATTTTCTATCTCAGTTCTTTCCATTGACTCGCAGTCAATGGTTCATTGTTCACTGTTTGAACTCAAACTGAGTTCAAACAGTGAACTCAGTTTGAAAAGAAATGCAATGTAAAACAAATTATTTTAAAGACTAAACAGATGTTAATGTTCTATCACAAGGCAATTAGCAGTTATTGCTGCATCCACAATTTTTGTACAAAGTAATTTCTATTCTTACATCACTTTTTAAAATTCATTGGAATACCTAGTCATTTTTTGTTAGTAATAAGGGACTTAATTTTTTCTACAAGTTTAAATACAAGACACTTTCAACTTCCATCCCATTCGTCTAAGATTAATGTGTGTGTGTTAATCTTCATTAGTCAAAAAATTGCTTCGACAAAACAGCCTTTCACTGCAACTTTAACCAAACATTCAGAGTGATCATTTTAAAAAGTTTTAATTCACTGTACTGTAGATAGAGGCATTGAGGCACTGCAGCTTCCCCCCACCGGTCAAAAATATGTCTGTTAGGTTAACTGGTTTCTATGGCCCTTAGACATGAAGGGTAAATGGTTATCTGTCCAGGATGTACCCCACTAATTGCCTAATGGAGATATGCACCTCAACTGAACACCTGAATGCTCATGATAGCACTGAAAAATGCTGATGTAAAATACACCTTAAATTCTAATATAATTTAATTAAGTATCAGTTAAAGTGCACTTAGATGTCTTGTACAGATGCTTTTTATGGGCATCTGTTTACGCTGCTGTCTGTTTGTTCTACAGGTCTCAGGTGAGATGATTACTTAAGAAATCTAAGGAGATTATGCAAATTTCAAAAAGTGGGTTTTATTAGCTCAGTTCATGTTCTTGCATAAACAATTCCCCCTCCTGATCTCTTGACAAATTTGTGGTTTGAATAACCAGATCTAAAGCGTCCAATTTATGTACTGTTTATGCAGCCCACTACAACCCTGGCTTAACTTTAATTCGCCATCCCAACAAGCATCTCAGCTAAACAATCTCTATTTTTTTTTCAATCTTTGAATTTTTTGAAGTGTTTAAACAATTAGAAGTGTGTTTTGAGATTATGCTGGGTTTGTAGAAAAAACTCACTCATTGCTTCCTGTTTTAATGCTTTGGTGGAGTTCATGCAGACTAATTGTCTCCTGGCTGCGTGTTCATAATTACCACACAGATCAAGCTTCTCATTTAACTCCAGGCTACTGTGAGCAGAACATATACAACCCCAGTCCCACCACAGGAACGCTCCTCAGTCACTATAAATCCTTTGAAGATACTCCAGGGTCTAAATTAGGGACAGAGAAAATGCTCTCCCCCATTAAAAGCCTTTACATGGGTGGTACTGGCTTGTAGTTCAGGAGTGTGGAATTAACCAGATACAGAGGATATGAAGTCATCCATCTGTCAGGCCTCAAGTATTTCAGGCTCAGTGGTTTGGAACAATTGCCATCTCATGCCAACTATTGTCAGCAGTAGGGGATAGCACTTATGGAAGACAAGGAAAGGATTCCTGCAACAAATATCACTTAGTTTTTTTTCTTCTGTGGTACAAAGATCTTTTCACAGCTTTCTCAATAAAATGTGGTATGAATTTGATATCACCTGCCAACTCCCTTCTCAATTTCTTAGAAATTTCTGAATTGTTTATTCAGAGGAATAAACAATTTTCTATATTAGAAAGGTTGGTACACATTACAGCTTTCCATTTAGCACAAAATGACACACATCATTGGATACATTCTAATTTCATCTCTGTTCAGTGCAGAAGTATTCAGTTAAAGTTTGATCAGGCTGCAGGCCAGAGCAGTTGTTTGCACTGTTGCAGCACAACAACCAAGTCCTGGCTTGAAATTCCAGTTGCTACCTTCCTTTGTGAAGTTTCTACGTTCTTTCCTCGCAGGCATGATAAATAATTACCAGGTTTTTTTTGAGAGCATGTTTCCAAGGCAGCATGTCTTAACCAATGAGAAATATGGAAATCCTAAATTATCTGTACATGTAATCTCACACAAGACAACTAGCTACATGCATCCAGAGGGAACTTATCTATGCAACATGCAAATCCCATGCACAAAAAAAACAGGACTGTGAATCGAACCTTAGGACTTCCCTGCTGCATGACAACAGCGCTAACAACAGCGCTATTGTGCAGTTTGAACTGTTGATTTGTTCTTGTGTGAAGCAGAAAACATAAGATAAGATAAGATAAGATAAGATAAGTGGGAAAGTTGCAGAACAAACAAGGACACATTAGTAGCACTAGCCAAGTCCTTTTCATGTTCGGCTTTGATTACTTATTTTTTATATGAATGAGAGCACATCTTAAAAAGTCGTTCCATGTAGTCAAAGTAATATTCCTTCTAAGGGGGAAAGTTTCCTCCTTTTTTAAAAGAAACTTTAGAATTAATTAAAAGTCACATCAGGAGATGCCAGGGGATTTACTTCAAGGCTCAGGAAAGCAGATCTTTTACTGGTAAGGCATCCCTCCATGAGGACAAGCCTGTGTTCATAATTCCATTTTTCATCAAAGCGTGTTTTAATCTCGACATTCTCAGTATGCAGCAGACCCATCTTTATGGAAAATCCTCTGTCCTTATCATTTATTTTATTCCCCTTTGGTCCCGCTCAAGCAATTTTTGGCTTGAAATAAAATAATCGATTCTTCCCAGCCGTTTGAAAGACAAGGCTGCTTACTGAGCACAATTATTTTTTTTCAAACACACTGTTACGGCCCCCCCCTTTTTTTTGTGAGGAGGGGAGTAACACGACAGCCACAATCATTTGACAGAGTCCAGGTGAATGTTGTAAAAAAGAGGGATTTATTGATAACGAAAATCCCTGAAGGCTCACACAAACTGTGGGGGAGAAAGGGGCGATTAGGGGGGTGCCAAATCATAGAAAATAATAAAACAAAACAGGGCCTAACTACCGTCTGAACTAAGGAAACAAAACGAAAACAAAAACCCTGTTTATCTAATCTAACAAAAGTTTCCACCAAAACTTTACATGGGTGGCACCCACCTCCTTACCTAGTGTATCTAACAGAAAATACAACTACGTGATGAAATGTACAGGGTACCCCAAACTTACCTCGCCCTCTAACTCCCACCACAAACCTTCACACAAAGAGCAACAAGACATGTGTCAGGTAACAAAGCCAGCCCCCGCTCTCCCCAGCTGGGCTGCTTAAATAAGGCCTCCCTGCATGCTGATTGGCCCATAGTTGATGAGGATCAATCAGAGGAGATTGACACCAGCTTTCCCTAGTACCTGTGAAGAAACAAAGAGGGAGGGAAAAAAAGAAACAAACAGCCTGCCAGGCATGTAACACACATGTAATTTTGTTATTTGCCAGTTGAAATATTATGCATTTTGAGTAGCTGTGTGCTACATTTAAAAATAAAAGGGACAGGTAATTCCAGAAGAGATCACAAAACCTTTTGTTCAGGCTTGCATGACCTAAACAAAGCAGGGGACAGCCTTGCCAGGAAATTATGCAAGGAACATTCAGCTTGTGGTCACTCCTAATGCCATCTTCCTTTGAAGTCAAAGCCTCTGTGGCTTGTGAAGCTTCTTCCTCAGGCCAAAGCTGTGAGCCTGGCTATGTGTGTGTGTCAGCCAGGAAATTACGTCAGCCTGACAATAAGGACATATAGAAAACCTCAGAGGACACCTGTAAATGAAAACAGGTGAGTGGCTGTTACATGCTATTTTTTTCCCTCCTCAAATTGCACTGACCAAGAAAACAGGGTGATATTTAAAAGGTGTTTTGTTTGCCAGTTCTTCAAGTCTTGAATAGAGCAAACAAAACAGAGTGAATATTTAAATGTCAGATCATGTGAATGTTATGAGCTATCATGAATTACATTATTTATCCCATCCTCTTATAGGAAAGGTTGCACAGTTTCATTCTAAATGCACAAATCTGTTCAACAAAATCCAAAAGGACTCATCCATCCATGCTTATCAGGTTGAGGGGGGTAACGAGTCTAGGAGGAAACCCCAAACATCCCCCTCCCCAGTGACATTCCCAGTTAAAAGTGGGGGATCCCAAGGCATTTCCAGGACTGAATGGATACCAAGTCCTTCCAGTAAGTCCTGGACCCATTCCAGTTTCTCCTCTGAGTGAGATTTTCACAGAGAGTAATGGATCCTAATTAATAGCCTAAACCATCTCAGCTGACTCTGTAATGCTGTACCTGACCACCACAGGAGGCTAAGGCACCGTGTCTCTCAGAGCAGCAACCAGCCCCTCTACGGAAGAAGGTAATGTCAGACGCATGTATGTAATGGCTTGTTCTTCTGTCATAGTTTATATGTCTGCACCATAAGATGTGGACTGGAATTTGGACAGAATGTTAAATCAAGATTATTGCTTTGGGTGAGCTCTTTCATGGAGCCAGCAGTGTGGCATTACTATAACCAAGCCCCCTGTTCTCCCACTGCATCCTAACAAGACATCATAACACTTGAAATCCTCAGATTAAGTCAGAGACTAACCCTTAATAATTAAGCCATATTTTTCTGGTTAAAAGCCATGGACTTGAAGGAACTGACTTTCATTACAAGAGGGAGAAATTTCTTATTCAGCCATTGACCGTCTAAATGATCAGATGGATAAATTAAACTAACATTTTCTATTTTTTTTCATAGCAATGACCCAGAAGGAAGGATTTGAGAGAGTATGAGGGGAGACTTGGGCTATGCTTTAGTCAAACTACTTTAGAATTTGTTGAAATTGATTTGTCCAGGTTTCTGCTTACCTGTCGCAGCTGCTTTACATTAACTAATCATTGTGTCTGTCTTTTGTTAGTCATTATCATCCCAGGTTATTTAGCCTTCTTGGTTTTCTATTGATATTTACTATTTTCTGTTCATCTCTACACTATTTCAGTAATTTCAACTATTAACTACTTGTGTCCAGTTTATTTAAAAGTGGTAAGTGAAGTACGTGTTCACCAACAATCTACCTTTGTGTTGTTTATTTTAACTGCATAGCAGGTTCCTCTTCTATTATCTACCTGTTATCCACAACAAAGTCTTGGTTCGGTCATGCTTTTTCACTTTCCTTTTCTTTAGAATCCCATATGATTTTTGTTGATTCTTCTTCAGTTGTCATCTTGATGAATTTCTTTTTTTTTATTTCTGTATGTGATGCTTCTCGAGTGGTAGACCTGTCAGCCAGTGTTTCGAAGGTTTGGGGTGTTTAAGGTGCCATCTTTTACTATCAGCTATCAAACACATTTTATATTCACACAACCTTCTGTCAGGCATAGATGAAAATAAAAAGACAAACTAAGGTGACATCAGTTCCCATTTTTGAGCATCTCATGGTGTTCTTGAATGTATGGTACTTTTGGGGACCATAAACTATGGGAAGTGGTTGATATGAAATGCCTGTTTCCCAACGGCATTTCAATTCAAAACCTTTTTGAAGAACATAGTAACTTTACACAAATTAAGCTTTAAACTAGCAATAAAAAATTTTAAAATTTGACTGGTAGTGTGTACAGATGTAAAAATACAACTGAGACCAAACTGATGCTTTGCTCTTCTTTTTGTGCAAGCTAGCTTTTACATGACGTTAGAAAAATGCCATTACAAAACTCACATGAAAAACTGCCTTAATGTTACGAAATGGTTGTAATCGGTTTGTGATTCTTGTTTGAGAAAAGTAGATTATTTTGCTAGTAAATGTATTCAGTAGACTTTATTCTGAGAACTACAAGGGTGTAACTTTAATTTGATGATTAGTAAACAAAAAGATTTCCAGTGGAAACATTGCATGAACGCACAGGTTTTATAGTATTAGCACTTGTTGGCTGAATTAAGGTCAATGCACAAGTGTTTCGACACTTGCCACTTCATGACAAAATAGGAATGCCTAAGTTTGAGGCCATGACTCCTAATTAGATAAAAGGTGAACTTCTACCGCAAGATTAGTTTCTTCATCATAAGTGTTCTTGATCATAAGGGATGGTGGAACAAACCAAGGGGATGGATTGATGGATTGCTTCCTCATCTGCAGTAATACAGGCATTGCTTTGGTTTGCTGTGGTGAAGAAAGGGGTGATCAAAATTTAACAGTGAGGACCAAATGTCATAAAGCAGATATGACAAGCAGTACACCTAATATTTAAAGAATATCCAGAGCTCTCTTCTGGGGAGCAAAAACCAATGTTTCAAGCCTTACTAAAGAGTAAAAAGTAGATGTGATTGTATTTCCCTTCAGACAACGACACCTACAACAAGAAGCAGTGAGCACAAGCAGAAACCTACAGTCTTTGCATCTATTTAAGGTGGAATTTTCTGGAAGAGAACTTTGTAAACCAGCCCCAAAAGGCAGTGACTCAGAATTCCTCGACTCTTAATAAGAACACAAGAAATCAATGAGACATTTTGCTGTGAACTGCAGGTGAACTTGCTCTTGTTTATGGATTTTAATTAGGGCCACACAGTCTCATGAATTTATGTAAAGCTCCCATCCGCTGTTGTGGGAATTAAACCTGTGATGCTCGCTGTGGAAGAGGTCCTCGCTCTCCTGCCATAGCACTGCGCAGAGTTTTCCTCTCTGCACTGCGTCTCATCTTTAAGTCCCTTTTCAGAAACACTGCAGGCTTTTTCCCCTTCACTGGATGCTACCGTGAATGACACAAGAAACTCATCTCCGATTCCTCCCCCCTGCTACACTGAGACACGTCAGACAAGGAAGCTGACAAGATGTAAAATCCAAACTCTGAGATGCAAGTTGGCCCATTTGAATAATGCGCAGAGACGAGAACAGATTCTTTTCTGGACTCTTTGATGTGTTTGCTGCGAAAAGATGACTTCTGACAGCATCAGATTAAATCCCCCAGACTGGCAAAAAGTAGCAAGAATACGAAGAGGAGAACAAAGACAAGAAAAAAATTACATTGCTGTAGTTGTAATCACACTCGACCAAAGACCCTAAACCACAACACTGGCAGCAAATGATGTATCAGCCACAGTGGGATGTTTAATTTGGAACACTCTGAGAAAATCGTGTGTCACTCTATGGGATTTGGAATTAGTTTAGAGGGCTGTTTGTTGGCTTCTTTACAGAGTTGACGTGCCTTCTTACACAAACCAATATCTGTGTGGTGGTATCAACAAAAAAAGGAAAAACGAAATAAAATCAATTCAAGCAGAGGTAACAGGGTAATAAACTGCTGTGGTCTTCAATTTGGAGCCTGTTTGGTGTTTTTAAATAGATTATCCAAACTCCATCCCTTTTTCCTGTCAACTCTCATAACGCGGCGCCCTTTTAAAATTCAAATGATGCTCCAGGATGCTTAGATTAGCATCTTGAAATATTCATGGGAAGTTTCTGAACTTGCATTGTGCACCTGAGAGGGGGTGAACAGGTAGCGTATCAAAACAAGCTGTTTATTAATTTTTAATACGCACTTGGGAGCTGATGAGCAAATTTTCCTGTGTTGCAAGCGACCGTGTTTTACCTTCACTATGAAGTTTACAGTTAAACTGTGCCTTGTTTTTTTTGTTGGGTTTTTTTTCTGTAATTTTAAGGATGATTTAGTTTAAACTACAACCGTCCTGGACTAAGAAGTGCTTTGATTGACTGCCTCACAGAGGCTTTGAAGCCTGAACTGTTGGATTTAACTTCTGCCTCTACCCAGTGGGCCCAATGCAGGAGACAAGCATGCTGAGCAACCCGAGGCTCTTTGGAGGGAAATTGAAATTTTCTGCAGGGTGAAAAGGAAGGGAGTCTTTCAAGGGCCTGGTTCGCACCTCCCTTTGGTCCCAGCATGGCAGTGTTTTAATAAGGGGCAGAGTCTGTCAGTACCAAGCTCTCCTTTCAACAAGTACAGCTGGAGGTTTGTAAAACGTGACAAAGAAAGCCAACATTTCTAAGGGATTTCACAAGTTTCATAAAACAGTAGGAGAGCTGCAGTGGGGATTGAATGAGGGACAAGCATTGCGTCCTGTCAGTCAAAAATGTTTGAGTCTGTTTGATGTGTTCTTAGCAGTATTCTTCAGCTGACACCAAGTAGCCACCTCTTCACAGTGATTTAATTTTTATTATGCGGGTAGTTGATTGTCTCTGTTTTTCAGGGAGGTTTTGACACGCTTCATTTTGATGATTTCAAAGCCATCATAAAGATGGCTTGAAACCCACATGGGGCAGATAGGATAGGGGAGGCGGGAGAACGGAAGACAAGAGTAAGGGAGAAGATTACTTGATTATTAAATGGTAAATATTAATACATTTTCTAATAGTTACAAAACGTCATGGGGCTGAAGAGCCATCTAAGATAATCCTGTCCCAGGCCCGGGCAAAGCTGTCAGCTGGCCCGGCTGTCATTATGTTGAGAAAAAATAATGAAGTAAGAGGGACAACCAGAAGCAGCAGATCATAGTGTTTCAAATATTATGTTACCATAGTTGCAGCAAAACTCATAAAAAGCTACTTCAGAGCCTTGATGTGATCAACTTACAGTGATCAGTGAAAAAAACAGATTTTTCAAAATAAGAGTGGATTATTCCTCCTACATGAGTTCAGATAGAACTGTCCTACGCATGGAGCCAAGTTAAATTATTAATATTGAGCAGGATGACACGCTCAGTGGTGCCCAGGCTCTGTAGAAAAAAAATAATGTGGACTCTCCCTTATTTACAATTCAGTATTATCGGATTCACCTATTCATAGGTTTTTTTTATTCTGTGAAATTTAAGGCAAAATTATTTGCAGAAAGTCGGTCAGGCTATTTATTTTGTATTGCATATCTAAAATAGAAATAATTATCTTGGGAAGTTGAAATACCTAGGCATTTCGACATGCCATTGGTTGAATCTTGAGAGCATCATTTATTTTCTTTGCCACGGACTGGCTGGCCCTCAAGAGTAGAAATATGTTTTAGAGAATTGTAACTTGTTGATTTTAGCTATTTTCTGGTGGCTGTGGTTCCTAATCTCTCCAAATACCAGATGTCCACTGCATCTCTCATTCATCCTCTTGTGCCGCTGACATGCTAAATCAAGTCCTCTTTGAGTCTTCTCATCCACAGTTTGACTGAAACCAATAGTGGAGGTGCAGGTGTTTTCACACATGTAGAACAATCGCACCACTTAAGAAATGTTGTAGTATAGGTGTGAATTGGAAGGCTAGAAAATAGTAATGAAATCCTACTTATTAGTAAGATACCATCACGATTGCCTTCATGGTGAAGACTTTTACATTTGCCACAATCTAGGGGTGTTCAATGGCCTGGGGGGTCCTGGAAACTGCACAAAGTTTTTCATCCACAGGGAAGGTGTGCTATTTCTGAGAGTTAAACTTCAAAGAAGTTTAATTCGTGTGATGAGAACAATATTCACATCCTGTAGGGGCACGATTCATTTCAATTAACAATTTCTCAATGAAAGAAAAGCATAATTCTTATTGGGGGCAGCTAAATGAATATCACATTACTTAAAAGTATCCTGCTGAGATCCTAGGTGATTGATAAAGTAAAGAAATATTTTAAGTGGAGAAAAGAGAAATGTCTTTAAAATAATTTTTAAAAATGTATACAATGTTAAATTCACAAAATCTTACACCCTCGTTAGTCATAATGTCTAAAATTATAACTGATGCAGTGCTGTAGAAGTAAAACGGTTTTCTTTTTGATGCTTTTTTCCCCAATGCCTGTCTCTTGTACAAGATTATGAATAAAGCAAAAAAGTTTAGCAGGAGTGACAGAAAATGCGAATGCAGTTCCCACCTCCTCCGCAAAATCACAAAGGAAAACTGGAAAGAGAAACGGCAGCCTTGACGTAGCCGAGACAAGCTGCTGCCAGATGTGGTTCCAACTTGTTGCCTGCAGAAATGGAAAAATCCTCTTCACTCCAGAGATCATGAATGTGGGATGGAGGATTGGATTCAATGAACAAATGTCATTCAGACTAAAAGGTAGAAATGCATGTCAAAAGGGAAAAAAAGGATGGAAGCATCAATTTTTTAAAGCCAGTGTTGATGTAGCATATTTATTTGTATTTTCTTGCATTTGGTTTTGAAGGATTTGCAGCCAATTCGTTTGTAATCGCCTTTTTGCCACTCACAATTTTAACCACTGTGACTATATTATTTAAGGATGCCATTCAAATCCCACAGCATTCAAACATTAAATTTAAATAAAAAATTACAGCTGTTAAGATTTTGATTTAGGGCGTCTTTATATCCTCTATACTGAATTTGTTTTTATTATGTCTGAGATTGTTTTTTTGTTGTGTTTGGGAGCTTGTGTGATGTGAGGGGTTAGCTGCAGGTGCAGGTGCAGGTGCAGGTCAAACACAAGTTAAATTCATACACCAATCCAGTTTATTTGATGTGTGTGTGTAGGTGCGTGTGTGTGTATTAGAGAAAGTTTGTGTGTGACCTTCGGGTGCGTGTGTGTGTATTAGAGACAGTTTCTGTGTGACCTTTGAATTTTTTTCTGCTGTTTAAATGGTTTTATAATTCATGGGTCAGAAATGACCCATAAGACAATCCTTGTACCGTAGTGGTGTACAGCCCAAATGGAAACATAAACAAAAACAAAGTATCACTTTTTCTAATGATGGGGTCAATTTAGGAAAAGTCATAAAGTTTCAAGTTAGAAAAAGATAGTTTAAGGTATTTTTTTCTACAGCTAAACATGCCAGTGGGTCACTTTTGACCCGCAAGACAACACCAGGGTTAAGTTAAAATTAAAACTAATATCACTGAACATTGTTATTTTTCAGGAAACGGCATCAAGGGCACAAGCGGGTCCAGCAGCACCTTTCGCCACCTAAAGTATTTCTTCATAGGTGAGAAGTATTTCTTTACCGTAAAAATTACAGTAACTGGCTGGCAACCCTGCTGACAGTAAGTTACTGTAAATTCTACAGCGACTTTTTTTTCACAGTGTACATTAAAAACGATTAACATCACATTGAAGGTATAACAATTTTAAAGTCCAGTTAAAAAACTAAATATTTATCAGTGGTTTGGGTACGTTTAAGACTTCATGTATTTATTTTTGTTTTAGTGTTTTACTATTTAGATTTACCTATAGATTTTCCTTTGATTGATTAGGTATTTTTTAAACTCCCTAATTGGCACCTGGTTAATGGGTTGGATGCCATTTTGTAAACACTTATATTTAGCTTTTTTTTTAAAGCTTTCATATCATATAATATATGACTTTGTGAAGAGATCTGACTGACATGAGTTTGAGATTATCATCAGTGTTTGCACTGAGGCAGCTTTTTTGATACATCTCTTCTCCATATGAAAGATATCTCCCACAAAGGAAACAGTGGGTCTCCTGCAGTGATCTGATAAAACCAACTGTGTGCCTGTAGTAAACCTGTGCTTTCAAGCCAACGGGTGAAAATAAATAATAAGACGAGAATGCTCCCTGAGGCATACCAGGCAGCAGAACACACATGTGGTGTCACTGCAGAGAAAGCAATCCATCAGCAAATTGAGATGCAGAACAGAAGCCTAATATACATAGGCTGAATTGGTACACTTGATCAATGAGAGTGCACTGAGTGTGAGGAGGATGAGTAAATGTCAGAGATTTTTCTAAATGGTTCTGTTTGTGAAATCACTGGATGGATTTTCTGCTGCATCAAGAAATTTGCTAGAAAAAAAACAGCAATGAGTATAAATGTAATTCGTTTGGATTTGACTATTAACAGTAATGTTAATTTGGCGTACTTGCTAATTAAGATAAAATACATTTTATTTCCATACAATTACTGAAAACATTTTTTTTCTTCTTGTGTGTTTTTAGTTAGTGTGTGACTACCTTTAGAAAATTCCTCTGGGTGCTTGAAATTCTTATTTTATTATCTCTCAGACTCCTCATCTGATTGCACACTTTATGATTTATAAAAGCGTCTCCCTGAATGGTTAGCTCCTTGATAAAACTAAGTGGAGCAACACCAGCCGGTGACATCAAACCCCAAATCATCACTGTCAGTAGAAACTGTTCACCAAACCTCAGGAAAATTTGTTTTTCTTCACTCTTTCTCTGATTTTGGCAAACAGATTTCCAATAAATACCAAATATCTAACAGTCTATTCTTTTTTCTTAGGTAAGATCTTTTCTCCTTGTAGCTTATGTCTTGAATACATCTGTTTGTGATGGCTAATGAAGATAATAGGAGAAAGTAAAAACTTTTTTAATCTCCCTAATTTTTTTAATAGACTTTGCTCCACAATCCTGTCATGCCTATGGCTATCCTTCCACTCAATTTTTCCAATCCAGCACTTTGTAAGCATTGGGGTTTTCAATAGCTATCATAATCATCAAAACTGACAAAAATAAATACTCACATATTTGAGATTACACACAGTGGTGTATCGTAGAAGTATAGTTAAGTATGAATGTGTCTCAGGTTAGTTTTTCAAAGTATTTAGTTAATCATAATAATTATTACAATGCACTTTATTTGCTAGTGCTAACTTTAACAGTTGCATTTTGAGCTTTGATTTAGAAGTAAAAAGTGAATCAATGTTATGGAAAGTTGGGAATCTGAGTGACAAACTAGACACTGAATAGATTTTCTGGACTGAAACTCATCCTTAACCCTGCTGCGTCTCTCTTTGATACAGTAAGGGAGATAAATGCTAATCTACATGAAGCATTGGAATTGTTGATCCTTTTGTATGGTCTTATTTATCTGCCATGCTTCAGCTTAGGCTCATGCTGATACATCCACTTTGTTGGCCAGACTTGCTCTGGGAGTGAACCTGGATCATTTAATCTTTTTTCTCTGATTCTCTAAACTGGGATCATGCTGACCGTTGTTTGCTCCAAGTAGGAAAGACACAGACTATGTGGAAAACAATTAACCCTGGTTTCCAAATGATTCTCGGGTAATGAGTGTGAGCAACTGCATACCATTCTTCATTGTTCATCTTCATTTTCTTACATAAATTGGGCATACGTCAATGTTGTTATTACACTTCAATAGATAGATATTTAATTTAATTGTTTATTTAATTTTGCTGTTTTATTAAAATTACATGCAAAAGTAAGTAATTTTGTAAAAGAAAAATAAAAACATGTGTAAAAGATTGGGAATCCATGCATCTTTCACATGAGGTTGAGCTGCTGAAGCCACGGCTCCCTCTACAGTTTGTACAGTGGAAAAATATTCCATCCAGTGCAGGAAAACAATCAAACTGGCTGTGTTGAACAGTCGGGAGGACACAACGGGAGATCACACACACTCACTTCTGGGATGTGTGTATGCAGCAACAGCGGGAACATTCTCTCTTCTCACTAGACGGACAATGAGAACTAATGGTTATTTTGGGGGGTCGAAGGGAGTTGTTTTCCATTTTCTTGCAGACATTCGAGGGGGAAAATGTTTCATTCTTGGAATACTTGAGGAGTGACGGCAACTTTCCCCCTACTCGGACTTCACACTAATCAGAGGGCAAGACGCTGAGAGAGAAAGGAGGGGAAAGGGGAGAGGGAGAGAGAGAGAGAGAACAGAACAGGGCTTAACGATGCAAAGGGAGCAACATTCAGCTCAGTGTTTACGCACAGAACCACCTCGGAGTGTGGCGGCTGTGTAACCGAGAAGCAATGCTGTCTGCGGGGATGCGGTGGCCGCCGCGGTCCCTGCCCGCTGATGTTGCGGCTCGGTCGGGCTGCGCACGGAGCCTCTGGGCGGCTGTGATTGGACCGGACACGGACTGGGGCTGACTGATGTTTGTCCGTGCGAGCAATATGTTGAAAGGAGGAGATCAATAGGAGTTACCGGTGAGCTTGGAGGTGGCAGTATCTCCGTATTGACGCGAGGAAGGAGGACAACAAGCACGAGGAATATGTTTTTGGATATAAACAGACTCCCCCCTCCGAAAATGTCTTTTTTTTCTCCCATTGCCTGTTGAGGCAGACTGTTACAGATGGAAATATTTTTTTTGTTCCCATTCCACTTAAGTTTTTTTCCTTGTAAAGACTACCATGTACCTTCTAATGTGTTTTTATATAAAGTTGACGGACTTTTTTTTTGTGAAATCTTCCGTTAACTTATTGAACATTGCAGAAACATTTTAAAAGAGGGGGAAGAAAACTTTTATTCCGTGGGCTATCTGCAATTTCCAAGAAATTCAAAGAATTTCCGAAATGCATTCAGTGATGCCATGAAACATGGCTTATATGTGGGTTGCACATCTGCTTTTTTTACTCCCACTCCTCAGAGTGGGGACAGCTTTCTCTGGAGTTTTTAACACCACAGACAGAGACCTTTTCACCGATGACTCGCCACAGGTCAAGCTCGAGCAGTGGAAGCTCCACTCTGCCGACTCACTCCCCAACCTATATTTTAACCAGGCGGACGTGTTGCACTTGAGGCAAAGGTCCTCCACCACCCACAGTTACATCTTTAAAGTCATCCGGGCAGCTGTGCTCACCATGCTTTCCAACGCTCCCTCTTACATCCCCCCTGCAAAACATGAGGAGTTTACAAGCAAGTGGAATGAGATCTATGGGAACAACTTGCCCCCTCTGGCTCTTTACTGCCTGCTGTGCCCCGAGGACTCGGCCGCCCTGCAGTTTCTTTTAAAGTTTATGGATAGGATGGCCAACTACCCAGACTGGAAAGTGACCAGTGCACCGAATGATGAGGTCCCCACAGCCCACTCTCTGACTGGGTTTGCAACTGCTTATGATTTTATTTACTCCTTCTTGGATGATAGCAGGAGGGATGCATACCTCAAGAAAATTCGCTCAGAGACAGAAGCACTGTATGAGCTCTCCAAATACAGAGCATGGGGGAAACAGTACCTCCAAAACCATCAAACCACTAATATCTTAGCCATCCTAACTGGTGCAATAGTGGTGGGCTCACATAACGACCCAGAGTCGATGATCTGGAAACAGGTGTCAGTGAACTACATGGAGAAAACCATGTTTCTCCTTAATCATATTGTGGATGGCTCTTTGGATGAGGGAGTCGCTTATGGAAGCTACACAGCCAAGTCCATAATGCAGTACATCTTTTTAGCCCAACGCCATTTTAACATCGACAACATGCAGAACAACTGGCTGCGGGGTCACTTCTGGTTTTACTATGCTACTCTGCTGCCAGGCTTCCAGAGGACAGTCGGCATAGCAGACTCCAACTACAACTGGTTTTATGGACCGGAGAGTCAGCTGGCTTTCCTCGACACATTCGTCATGAAGAATGGAACAGGAAACTGGCTGGCTCAGCAGATTCGGAAGCACAGACCAAAGGATGGACCCATGGGGCAGTCGTCGGCCCAGCGCTGGGCTACGCTCCACACAGAGTACATCTGGTACAACTCACATCTCACACCACAACCTCCCCATGACTTTGGCAAAGCAAGGATGCATATTTTCTCTAACTGGGGGGTTGTTACCTATGGAGCTGGTCTTCCTGCTGGCCAGAGTAATACTTTTGTTTCCTTTAAGTCTGGACGTCTGGGCGGCCGTGCAGTCTATGACATTGTTCATGACAAACCTTACTCCTGGATAGATGGTTGGAACAGCTTTAATCCTGGCCATGAACACCCAGACCAGAACTCCTTCACATTTGCTCCCAATGGGCAGGTGTTTGTATCTGAAGCACTTTACGGTCCCAAATACAGCTATCTTAACAATGTTTTAGTGTTTAGTCCATCTCCTACCAGCCAATGTAACAGTCCATGGGAGGGGCAGTTAGGGGAGTGTGCCAAGTGGCTGCGATGGACTGATGAGGGGGTGGGTGATGCCAGAGGAGAGGTGATTGTTGCCTCTGAGCACAGGGACACTATGTTTGTGAGCGGGGAGGCTGTGTCAGCATACTCCGCAGCCATGAGATTAAAAAGTGTTTTCAGAGCCTTGGTTCTGTTAAACTCCCAAACGTTGCTGGTGCTCGACCACATTGAGAAGTGGGCCGACTCCCCTGTGAAGTCTCTCAGTGCTTTTTTCCACAACCTAGACATTGATTTCAAATATGTTCCCTTTAGATTTATGGATAAATACAACGGTGCCATGATGGATGTGTGGGATGCTCATTATAAAATGTTCTGGTTTGACAGCCAGGGTCACAGCCCTGAAACCAGAATACAGGAGGCAGAGCAGGCTGCGGAGTTTAAAAAGAGGTGGACACAGTATGTCAATGTCACTTTTCCAATGACAGGCGCAGTCAGCAGAGTAGCTTATGTGTTGCATGGCCCATATGTTAAAGTGTCCAATTGTAGATTTATAGATAACAGCAAAAATGGTGTGAGGCTTTCTTTAACCATAAATAATACAGAGAAGATTGTTTCCATAGTTACTAACTATAAAGATATTGGAGCAAGATTGGCTTATATAGGATTTGGCGGTCACTGCAAAGTTGAAGATAGATATCAAATCACTAGATATGGCCTTGGGACGCAGCACATCCCTAAACAAATTAGCAACGATAATCAGCTCTTTGACATTGGATTCACTCTCAATGTGATCGCGGGCGTTGTTCTCTGTGTGGCCATAGGATTTTTGACCATGCAGAGAAAGTTTTATGTTTGCTTCAGCAGACTGATGCGCTATGCCTTGCTATCTGTGCTTTTCCTCTGGATAGTCGAGTTGCTGTTTGTGTCCAACAGCTGCGATCAGCTTCTTTGTGGAGTAAAGTGGAAAAGTGCAGACACCAAAAGTGTAGTAAGCAAACAAATCAGGTTGTATGAGCAGCACCGGCTCCCCCTTCCCACCGTGGTCATAACAGCTCTTCCTGGATCGGGGTCAGAAATACTCAAGCACCTTTTCTATAATAACTCAGACTTTGTTTACATAAGGGTTCCTACTGAACATGTGGATATTCCTGAGACTGAGTTTGAGTTTGACTCACTGGTTGACACCTGTGAGTGGTCAAGGACAGATGCTGTGCATGGACGGTTTAAGATCATTCAGAGCTGGCTGCATTCACTTGTGCACAATACCAAGCTGCACTTGCAAAATATCCAGCTTGCAGAGGGCAGCAGGGTCAAACAACCCCAGAGAGCAAGCCCCTCTAAAGACAGAAAGAAAAGATCCAGGCGGAGGGAGCCTGCATCTGAGCTGAAGGGCAGGCTGAGGGCCAGCCTGGACAGAGACAAAGAGTACGTTAGGGAGATGAGACGGCATGTTGCGGAGTACCCCAACGCCCAAGTGGTCCTCAACATGCGGAGTGGCAGCTGGACGCTTAAACTGCCCTTCATTCAAGAAGTGGTTGGCATTTCCCTGAGGGCAGTCTATTTGGTCAGAGACCCTCGGGCATGGATTTATCTCATGGTTTATAACAGCAAACCCAGTCTTTACTCACTGAAAAACATCCCACAGCACCTTTCCTTGATATTCAAGGAGGATTCTGTAAGGGGAGGGTGCCCAGCAATTGCACCAGAGTTTAAAACAATCCAGTGGCTGCTGTCCCGATCAGAGACGAACCCTATCCTGATCCTTGCTCGTCTATGGCTGGCTCACACGGCGGCAGCACTTCGAGTTGCTGAGAGTCTCCCCGAGGACTCCTACCTTCGAGTGAGGTTTGAGGACGTGGTCAGCTTCCCCCAGGAGACAGCGGAGACAATACACACATTCCTGGGAGTTCCTATGTCGCCAGCAGCCCTCAATCAGCTGACATTTACCACCTCCACAAACCTGTACAACCTCATGTACGAAGGAGACATCTCACCAGCAAACATCAACGTATGGAGGCAGAAAATGCCTCGAAAGGATGTCAGACTTATAGAGGATATATGTGGAGGTGTAATGAAAAGGTTGGGCTATGCCAGGTCTGCCAGTTAACTGCTGCTGATCAGCTTGTTCTGAGCTGTCATGTTTACTGTAGCTGTCACTCAAATATATTTTCTCTTTTTTTTTGCACTGAAATTTAAGAAAGTTAGTTGCCTGTCTCTCTGTGTCCAAATGTTTTGCGCTAAGTGGGGGTGTATTTAGGGATTTGTGCAGAATATGCCAACAATATCTTAGATGGAAGAATATTTATATATATACAACAATAGGTGGAAGGGATTCTGTGTTTTCCTCCAGCAGCTGCTCATGTTTACCTTTAGCACTTCTTCACTTAGAGAGATTTTGAAACCTTTACTGTCTTACAACAGGAAGAGGACTTACTTTCAGTACATCACCTCATTTCATAAACGACTACGTACTGTTTTGCTTAGAAATGTAAAATCATTGTTTTTTGTTTTCTGCAGAATTAATCTTTTTCATTTGATTTGTTTTGGAGGAGATTATTAACTGGTTTGGTGGAAATATTTTGGGGTTGCGGGAAACAAGTTTGGCATGTGTTTTAGTTATGTTCTCTTTCCTGAGGTTATCACAACTTTATAGCTCTAAACACCTGACATTACAGAGAAGTAAATTAATATATTTTCCATGAAAAATTCATGAAAATATTCACTGTAATTTACAAAGAAAACAGAAAAGAAAGTGCATTTGCTGCTATGTATCTCTAAATGTTGTCTTTAACTCATTTATATTTACAATTAGATTTAAAAATGAGAAGAAGACCCACTTTTATTCTTAATGTTAAAAATTATTTTTTTAATTTGGAATTTTAAAGAAATGTCACTAAAAAGAAAGTAAAAAAGAAAATTAGAATATTTATGATTATGAAAATCTGAGAAATTAAAAGTTCTCAAATAGCTTTCTAGAGGTAAACAAATCAATGTTTTGCAGAGAAAAAAATCACTTTCTTTATATTGTAATGTCTAGTGAAAGGTAAATTTTGAAAGCATCTGTGGATAAAACAGTGATTATGTGAGTTCCACAAAACACTTTGTTCTATCATTTTGACTAACAATCTCAAAAAAAATCTGTCAGTCAAATCTTACAGATCAATTTCAAAAATTATAATAATGGCATATTCGATTGAATTACATTTTCATTCTGTATAATTATCAGTAAGCTGTTACATGTATTCATCTAACAGATGACATGTAATTTTCTCTTCACAGTTATGAAAACCACTGACTGTGGCTCCAGAAACTACATATAAACAATGAAATTAAACAATTGCAATTCAGTTGTGAATAATTCACAAGCACAGTTCAGTTCAGTGCAGTTTCAGACATAACTTGTTCTCTCACTTGCATGTAATCGAATATCTCAAGGTTTTGATGTGGACCTGGAGGCTGAGTTCACGCTTTGCTGCCTGGAGACTTTGACTAATCACTAGTTTAGCCAAAGTTTTGAAATCAGGGAACAATTCTCCAACTTAAATTTGACTTAAATTATCAGAATTCGCCAAGACTTTCCGAACGTGGGGTTTCCACACAAGCACATGCTTCAGCAGGAGGAAATCCTACAGCATGTGCGCTCTTTCCATCGAAGATGGAAAATATGTAGTTAAAGCGTAATCTGATGAATATCAATTATTTAATTATTTCATGCTAAATATCAAAGATAGGAGACAAAAAGATTTTTATTTTATTGGTCATTGATATTCTTGCTGTGATAATCATTATTTTTGTAATGCACAGATAAATGACCTTTTAAAAGGCAACATTAGAATTTATATCATTAATGTTGTTTAATGTATATTATTAATAATATGTTCCATTAATAATAATAATAATATTAATTATTATTGAATAATAATGATGATGATAATTATTACCAATAATCATTAATTGTATTATTATTATTTGATATACAGTATGTACTGTATATACACTGCTTGTCACTGCTCAAAAAAATAAAGGGAACACTTAAACAGGTGTTTAACACTTAAAGTGTTCCCTTTATTTTTTTGAGCAGTATATATATATTTTTATGTACCGGCCCTAAAATTAGCTTAAAAAGGAAGGAGAGTGAAGGATTAAGAAAGATGTAAAAACTGTGATTTATTGCGAATAAGAACTTTTGATTATTTTTGTCTTTAAAAAGTGCAAAACCAAATGCTGCATGAGAGGCAGAACATCAGCGGCTTACACAGAGAAATGCTTTGATTGCATTTTAATTCAATCAGCTGACAGATTTAATTTTAAAGCTCAAAGATGTCATGGCAGTTGTGTGGCCTGGCACTGTTACAGGGACTCTTTTGATTGTAAAGGAGGGAGTATGAGTTTTTCTTTTAACTGTATGGAAAATTAGTCTCAATGTTTGAAAAAAAAAAGAGCCTCTAAAGATGTAACGTGTAGCAGAATGTGAGTCAAGAGTATTTATCGCTTCCAAAGACATACATCCCAAAGGATCGAGAATGAATATGATTATTATAATGACTCCCTTTTAGCAGTTACTGAATCAGAGAGAAGAGCTTAATGGAGATCAAACTGAAAAAAAGCTGAACTGTCAGCCCTGATGCATTTCTAATCAATGCCGTTTTTAAAGCATTCTCCTCAGCAACCCCCATTGATCTGAAGACTGCATAACTGAGGCAGTGTTTTACCCTTTTCAAAATCTTCACTGTAAAGAAACTGAGGAACATGCAAACGGCACAAGTTTCCATCTCCTGAAACGTTCACTCTGTTAGTAGATGATCTCTGGTTTATTATTTTATTTTTTATCCACAGTGAATAATAAGTTTAAAGGAAAAATAAAGACACCATCTCATCTCTGTGATGTTAAGCTGTTGCTTGGGCAAAAATGTATGCTACTCAGTAACCCTTGAAGCCGTCTCTCTTTAAACCTTTTTGTACTGCAACTGGATCATATGTATCATGCATATGGTGCACTCATTTATACCCACAAAAAACATAATTGAGTAATCATTTCTCCACTACAATCAGCTGCGTTTGTTTTCTTCCCTGGTCTTGACTGGCTAGACACCCTCCAGTCCCCCACCTCCACCCGTTTGATGTTTGTGGTCTTTGAATGTGTAGATTTTGGCAAACATGCTTTCACTTTTGGTGTTGCAATCCTGTTAGCGACTCAGTGTTTTGTATTTGCTTGTGGGGATACAGTTACTTGCTTCTGTGGCCTTGAATTACAATCATTTCCATGTTGAGGGGGGTTTCTGTTGGCTCTGGAGCAGGTGGTGGCCATGATGTTCAGAAAATAATAAATACATGAATATATTCACAAACCAGTCTTTGTTTTGATGCTGTCGACTGCTTTTCACTGTGATAATGTTATGTTTTCTCTGATAATATGACACCGGTCCTCATTTAGCCCAGCTGTCCAACATTTCCAGTTGTAGGTTTTCATACACTTAACTATGGGCAAGGATTTCATATTAATTAGGGGCTTTTAATGATGCATTTGAATTGTGTTTGTTTTGTTTTTAGGGTGGAATGTGTACAGGAAATAGAACTGAAGCGTTTTTTTTAAGCACACAGATTGTGAATACAGATAGAAGGTATCAGAAACACAGTGCTTTGCAGTTTGTTGCTCGTAGAGCTGCATATCCACAGAGCAGTAAAGGGTGTCCATTCTTATCATACTGTTATTTGTTATATATTGCTAACATGTTGCATAAAAAAAGTATGAGAAACTGGTCCCAGGAAACTAACCATTTTACCTGATATCTGCTAAAACTACCTAGAACATTGTCATTTTTGTCACTATCCATCCGTAACAAAATTTTGCTTAGTTACACTCTGCACCAAAAAATGGACAAAAAGCATCTAAAGCCTCTTCCCCACGACATAAAAAAAAAGTTGAACAGTTAATCCAGTCTGTACATGCAGAATAATTCATGTGCAAAGTAAACAAATAGAATTTAGCAGTAATGATGTGCAACTTGAGGTCGGATGTGTGAAAAAGTGCAAGATCCGGTTTTTATGTTATCATCCTCTAACTCATGAATGTCTTCGAGGAAGTTGTGTGAGTGTGTGGGGCAAATTTCACAGCTCTGGGGAAAAAGCTGTCTTTCAGTCTGTTGATATGTGCTTTAATGTTCCTGTACCGTTTTCCAGAAGGTAGTAATGTAAAAAGTCCATTGCCAGGGTGGGTGGCGTCTGCAGCGATACATCTAGCCTTCTCCTGCATCCATCCACCGTGTACCGTTTCCAGACGTGGGAGACGACTCCCCCCAATTCCCTGTGCTGTTTTTACAACCCGGGCCAATTTCCTTCTGTCTTCTGCTGTGCAGCTGCCATACTCCACTGTCATACTAAGACAGAAGATGCTTTTTATGGTAGCTCTAAAGAAGTTCACAAGCAGCTGAAAAGAGAGACCAGTCTGTTATAGCGTTCTGGAGAAGAAGAGTCTTTGTTGGACCGTCACCAGGTACGATGTGTTCAGTGGCCAAGTAAGGTTATAGGATGTTATGTGGCTAGCCAGGAACTTGATATTATCCACATGCTCTACTCCCTCCCCATGATTGAGCAGATTATGGTGTTCTGTCCTCCTGGACCTCCCGTAATCCACAATGACCTCCTTGGTCTTGCTGAACACGTGGCGCTTTTGATCTATGGAAGGAGTTTGCTGAGGGCCAAAAAAGGTAGTTGCTGTTTTGAAACAAGGGACATTAACCAAATACCATTAAGGTTCTATATTTATTCATCCATCAATATATTGTTTATACCTTCTTTTTTTCCAGAGCTATCCACATCTGTGTAAGAAAATTCACAATACATTTAAACTTGAAACTAAATCATTATTTTCATAAATCTCTAAAGTCTTATGGTCTGTAATTATTCCACCATCAAATAGAATAGTTTAAATGCATCCTCAAAAGTCTATAATTAAAATAACATTAATGTTCACGATGAATGTATGCTGACATTTGCAGAATAGTGAGATTGCGCTGTAAATTTTGATTTGTATGTCTCTTTTTTTGCTGTAAATTCTTTCAACCGGCAAGGCCTGTGTCTACTCATGCAGATGTCTTTATGCGGCAACAACAAAACCTCCATATTATTAGACATGGGTGACAGGAGCCTGACTGTTTCTGCGGCTGATGTGCATGACTGGAAAGAGGCAACAATTAGAAACATGTCAGGAAGTTGTTCCGCCATGTTCTGACTGGTGAAAGCTGCAGAAGAGAGTGCACACACATTGCATCTCATGTCTCGGAGTGGTGAGTCAGTCATTTCGTTACTCATTTGTTCCTTATCCCTCCTGTAACACCCGAATGCTTTGGCGGAGCCCTCTGTATCTAATCCTTCCATGAACAGGAACATTATTCATAGAAAAACCTCAGGCTGATTCTCTGGAAGGGAGAGTTTTCCACAGGAAAGGACTTACTAAGTAGCCTCCTTTGATTAACCCTGACTCAGATGACAGGTAACGAAAAAACTAACAACACTGAACTTATTCTTGTATCAGTTTTTAGCTTTTATTTATTCAGCTTTTGCAATGACATGTATTAATGAAAATTATATTGCACAAGAAAGGCTCAATTCCAGCTTCTTCCTGTCACATCTTGATATACTTCTGGGTAAGGCACTTAAACCCAAATTGCTTCACGATCTGCTCATTGTTGTGTAAAGTGTGTGTGGGGGTGAGTGCGAAGGCGTGAACATACCTGGAGTGTAAAGTGCTTTGAGCGGTCAATATAACTAGAAAAGAGAAATATAAATTCAGTCCATTTACCATTTAATGACGTTGGGTTCATAAAATCATGCAATCACCGACGGGGTTTTCAGAAAAGACCGTTATTCACCACCTCTCACAAGACTTTGTCACTGTTCCTGTCCTCTAAAATCCATCTTTTTGTGACCGTTCTAAATTTACTATGACTCCAGACTCCTGATGTGACTAAGAATTTTATAATTGTTTTTCTGTCATTATTCACAGAAGTTTTTTTTTTCTCTGCATTACATTAAAGTGGTTCCAAGTCTTTCTCTTCTGCTCTGCAGGGCATAAGCTCCATTATCCATAAATTAACTCTGTATTAAGATTCACTACTGCAAACCTACAGAGACTACCGGAGCAATAACAATCACCTTTTGCCATAAATATTTGAAAAATGCTAATTCTAATTAGGCGTAACTCAATTTGCACATACATTAAGAAACAGGAAAAATTGCCTTCACTTTTTTTTTTAATTAAAAATGCTATTAAAAGGTGCATTGTGAAAAACTGACTTTTTGGGCTTTATATCATGTTATAATGTGTTTGCTCATCAAAACCACATATGGAGTGTTGCTTTGATTCTTTCATCAGTTTGAGAAATCCTTGAATCCTCCATGGCAACCATTAATGGTTGCCTAAACGCTTTTTTTAATTTTATTTTTTTGGTTGCCTAATTGTTTGTTCATACAAAGTGTCGCCTCATTACACAACAATCCTCCCATGTGCCTTTCCACCAGACTAGCGGCAGCGGCAATTAGCAAACACTAAACTCAGTACAGTTCCTGGTGGAACTGTACTGAGTTTATGATACAAACTATTTCCCAGTTTAATGCTCTGAAAAATGGCTGTTAACGGTATGATAAAAGAGTTGTGATGATATGCTGAATGCAGAGAGTCGAAAAGCGCAAGAGCTCCTTAAAGAAACTAAGGCCCGATTTCAAAGTGTCAAATTATTACGTCAGGTTTCTTTTAAGTTTTGTTTGAAATCTACATCATTTCTATAACAACTGAAGATAATACAGTTACCTAATTGTGCTAAAAATGGCTCTATGGGCCTAGAAAATACATAATCCATAATGCCACCCCTTTAAGAGCCATTTCTGCTTACCTTAAGGGTAGTGACTAAGTACAGTGCAAAATGCATTACAGATTTTCACTAGGTGACCATATTTTACAGAGTAGACGAAAATATTTTCTTTTAGGTACACTCACATCCACGCCTTACAAAAATACTGGGTTTTAACTGTGTTGACTAACAAGGGTCATTAGTTCTCATTGTAAAGTCTTTATGATGTGTTTAAAGGAAAAAGATCATTGGATTCATACATTTTGCTAAAGGATATTTTTAAATGATTATATAATTACATATTGCTAGGAAGTGCCGTACAAATGTCAAGGAAGCTGGTAGATAGTCAGCATCAGCAGACATTTTGAGTTCATTCTTGATCAATTGTATTCAACGACATCTCCATTTCAACCATCATCACTTCTCAGTTGTCAAAATCTTACTGGTTTTATACAAAACTGGCACAAACCTAAACCTCATCGGTCTCCACCATTAGATAATAGGTTAAACCAAATAACACAACCTTCTACCTTATCGTAGAAGGTTTGCTTGTTAATCTGAATATAACAAACAGATTACCCGAGTAATACTTTCAAATTATGATTTTATTTATTAAAGGAAAAAAGATGCATAACTTCATCTGGCTCTATGTGAAAAAGCAATAGTTTCTTAAACCTAAAAAACAGGAATATGAATATTAATACAATTTAAAACTCCTCTACACAACTAAATAGTTTGCAATCTAATTGCTTAATACAGAGCAGCTCAAAAAGTTACTTTGAAGAGAATAAATAAGACCTTAATGAAGAAAACCCAGTGATGTAATCGATGACATCATGAACCTGTACAAACAGGAAGTGGTGGGTTATTATGGTTAATAAGCTTAGCAATTCATCTAAGAAGGTTTTATTGGAATTCTATAATAAGATATGGGAAGTGGGTATTTTACCTCTGGCATGGAAAGAAGCAATCATAGTTCCAATCTTAAAGCCAGATAAAGATCAGTCAAATCCAGCAAGTTACAGACCCATTGCTTTAACTTCTCATATTTGTAAAATAATGGAGAGAATGGTAAATGAAAGATTGAGCTACTTTGTTGAAAAGAGGGGATATTTATCAAAATGTCAAAGTGGATTTAGAAAAGGGAGAAGCACTATGGATCCTTTATTATGTTTAGAACATGAAATCAGAAAAGGGCAAGTTAACAAGGAGAGTGTAGTGGCTGTTTTCTTTGATATAGAGAAAGCTTATGATATGATATGGAAAGATGGATTTTTAATTAAATTGAAAAAATGGGAATTAATGGATCAATGTTTTATTGGATAAAAGATTTTTTACAAGATAGATCAATACAAGTAAGAATAGGACAACAATTGTCAGAAAAGTTTTTTGTTGAGAATGGTACACCTCAGGGAAGTATAGTGAGTCCTTTGTTTTTTTCTATTATGATTAATGATATGTTTGACAATTTGGAAAGTGGAATGGGGTGTTCTTTATTTGCTGATGATGGAGCAATATGGAAGAGGGAGAAAAATTTAAAGTTTATTGTTAAAAAGATACAAGAAGCAATTAGTATTATAGACGACTGGTCATTTAAATGGGGATTTAAAATTTCTATAGACAAAACAAAGACTTTATTTTTTACAAGGAAGAAAGCATCTGAAAATTTAAAACTGCAAATATATAATCATGAATTAGAAAGGGTAAGGGAATTTAAGTTTTTGGGTTTATGGTTGGATGAAAAACTTACTTGGAAAAATCATATTCAAAAAGTAGTGAATAAATGTAAGAGAGTTTTAAATGTAATGAGGTGTTTGGTGGGAAGTGAATGGGGTGCTGAGAGGAAGGCATTGAAATCAATATATACTGGGTTAATAAGGTCTGTATTTGATTATGGAAGTATTGTATTTGGGTCAGCATCAGAAACACTATTAAAAAAATTAGATAGTATTCAGTATCAAGCCTTGAGGTTATGTACAGGAGCAGTTAGAACAACTCCAACGTCAGCTTTCCTAATAGAAATGGGAGAGATGCCACTTAATCTCAGAAGATTACAGTTAAAGTCCAATTATTGGTGTAATTTAAAGGGCCATGATGGAAATCATCCATGTCAAGACATTTTAAAATCTAGTTGGGAAAAAGAAAAGAAGAAATTAAATTCTTTTGGATGGGAGATAGAAAATGTTATAAAAGATTTTGGTTTATCTGATATAAACATTAGTCAAACAGTTCCTCTTTCAACAGTTTATCCGTCTCTATTTCATAATAATGTTGTTGATTTAACTTTGTTGGAGAAAAGGAAAGGAGAAAACATTTCAGATCCATATTTGGTTCAATCATATTTAGATAGTAAGTACTATGGATATGTCCAAGTTTTTACAGATGCGTCTAAAAACTCAAATAGCAGTAATGGGGTATCTTTCATTGTTCCAGAATTCAAAGTTAAAAAATGTAAAAGAATTACTGATGGAGTATCAGTTTATACTGGAGAGATGATGGGAATTATTTTAGCTTTAGGATGGATTGAGGAAGTCCATCCATTAAGAAGCATAGTATGCTCTGATTCAAGTTCTTCATTATATTCATTAAAAAATAATCATGCTATTAGTAGACCGGATCTTTTATTAGAAATTCAGTTAATAACATATAGAATTCAAGCAATGGGGTTATTAGTTATATTTACATGGATACCATCACATATAGGAATAAGAGGGAATGAGTTGGCTGATAAATATGCAAAACAAGCTTCAAAATATAGTGATATTGATATATTAGTTCCATTTAGTAGAGAAGAAATCAAATCTATTATTAAACAAAAGGTTAAGGAAAGATGGCAGAGACAGTGGGAGGAAGATAGAACTGGTAGATGGCTGTACAGTATTCAAAGAAAAGTTGGTGCAATGAGGAGAACGGGACAAAATAGAAAAGAGGAAACAGTTATATCTAGGTTGCGTTTTGGACATACAAGGTTAAACAGTAATTTATTTAAAATAGGAAAACATCGAACTGGAAGTTGTGATTTTTGTGGTCAAGAAGAGACAGTAAAACATGTTTTGTTGTTCTGTACCAAATATTCTGTTGAGAGAAAGAAATTAGTTAGCCGGTTACAAGAAAATAAATTACAGTTAAATTTACAAGATATTTTGGGAAAAATTTCTAATTCTAAAGATATAAGTTATTTAATTAATTACCTTAAGAAAACAAAATTGATAGAAAAGATTTAAGTGTTGTTATTTTATTATTATTATTATTGTTATTTTTTTTTATTTATTTATTTTATTGTTTTGTTTGTTTTGTTTTGTTTTGAGGGGGGTGTATATAGTTAGCGTCCCGATCCACACTCCATTCCAGTAGATGGCGGTAATGCACATCTAAAAGTTGCTTGCCAACCGCCATAAAAAAGGAAAAGAAGAAGAAGAAGAAGTGGTGGGTCGGCCCCTCCCACACACCTGGTCTGGATGTAAGATCTGAACGAAGGAACAAACAATGGTAAGTACTCGCAAATTAACAGAAATATTTCACCATATTTGAAAGTGAAGGAAAATTCTAATTAGCTTTTGACTCAGTAGCGTTTGCTTTAAAAACCAAATGCTTGGATATAAGCTGTAACATAATGCTACCACAAACAAACCCTGCAGAAGATCACATCAAGAGCACCATTAGCTTCAGTAAGAGAATTTTGGTACTTTTCTGTCTTGGCCATGCTTCTACCCCCCATTTCAATCACATGCAGAAACCAAAACATGCACAAAAATAGTGCAAAAGAGCAACAAATTAAGAATTCATCAAGAGCTGATATGTAAATGATTTATTCAACAATAAAAACAGCAGTCGCAGTTAAAAGGCTTAAAAAGCAAAGTGTGCCTTTTATAGAAGCAGTAGCAGAGAGAGGGAACACAGATTATCTTCACAGATGATCTGAGGCCTGTTGCAACACAAGAACATTATTGGCTTTGCTCCTTAAACAGGAAAGCTTCCACACAGCTGCATGGGAAGTCTGAACAGCCAATTAAATTTATTATAATTTTATAGTCATAAAAATAATGGAAACCAATGTCAAGAGTTTCTTTCATGCAATTCATATTTCATCTGAAAATAACAGAAAAAAATACAAATACATTTCATAACACCCTTCTGATGTCTGAGATGAGCGAACAGATTTGCAGAGCTAATTTAAGCTAGGCGGTTTCCTCGCAGATTATCTCTGATGTTTGATAACTGATGCATAATCATCGCCATGAAAGGAGGTTTTACAGAGAAAATGATGAAAAGCTGCGCTATAATCTAATCCGTGCGCTCAGCTCGGCAGTGGGATCACTCTGCCTTCCCACTCATGGAGGTTATCCAGATAGAAAAAAGGGGGGACTCCATTTCAGCTGAGTAGTCATACCCTTTCGTTTTCCACCTTTATCTTTCGCCTTCGGTGGATCCGAGTTCCCAGGAGAGCCTCTCCCTTGCCGGCAGCAATCACTCCTGCCACTGCTCATTAATTAACCTTTGCCGCTGCTGCCAGCAGTCAGGGAGCGAGCTCAAATTCAGCCGGAGAGCAATCATCGGTATAACATCAGAAGGAGGCGTTTCTGCTGCAGAATTAGCCTACTAATGGAGAACAACACCCTTATTGTAGAAGGTTTGAAAACGTGAGCATGCAAATGAGGTGGAGTATCGTGAAAACCTGTTTTTCAAGTTTACAGATTTGTTCTGGTTTGGCCTTTCTTGTCATACTTCAGTTTTTACAGTTCACCAAGCAAATCTGAATATAACAAACAGATTACCTGAGTAATACTTTCAAATTATGATTTTATTTATTAAAGGAAAAAAGGTGCATAACTTCATCTGGCTCTATGTGAAAAAGCAGTAGTTTCTTAAACCTAATAATTGATTGCGTCACCAACTATCAGCAGGCATTTTTGATAACTGAGCTGTTTTAATTCAGCCACATTGGAAGGTTTCCATGCAAGAAGGGCCTGGATATCTCAATAAGACCAGACTTTGATTTGGCCAAACTTCTTCCTTCAGGATTATCTGCTGAAGTAGGGGTAACTCCAGTCTTAGTGATGTTTATTTTTTTCTGAAATGCTGGGCTAGTCTGAAACACACTGTCAAAACACCTTATGTCTCGTCAGTCCTTTATTAATATTCAGATCATCAATATGTTTTTTGTCATATTTAAGGCTGGTCTTTGTGATATTTTTAGTCCACAGTGGTGCTAGCATTGGAGTTTCTCCATGGATGTTATTTTTTGTCTAGACTGTTTCTTATTGATCGATCTCTGACCTTGTCTGAGTTAAGTGATGTCTGCAGTGCTCAGGATGTTGTTTTGTGTCCTTCTGGTTGAGTCATTGACATGCTCTTAGAGTAGTTTTGATAGATTGGTCACTTCTTGGAAGATGTGCCAAACTTCCATGTTCTTCTATGGATAAAGACTCTCTGCGGTTTGACATAGTCCCAACATTTTAGAAATCTCTCCGTAACCCATTTTTAGACTGATGGCTTTGTGCCTGAGAGTATAATGTATTACTTTGTGAGATCATTTAGCCTGCCATGTTGTCAGAAGGGCCCTGTTAGAGTAATTTATTGATTCAACAAGTCAGACGGTAATCTGATTTCTGTGCGACTTGTAAAATTGAAAAAAAAAAAACAACTGTTTTTTCACAGTTTCTAATTTTGCAATGAGGCAATTATTTTTTCACAAAGGGCAAAGTCGGTTTCATTAGATTTATCCCTATGAAATTAAAGTAATTTTAAAATTGAATTTTGTTATTTACTTAGGTTATCCTTGTCTATGATTAAAATTTGTTTCATGATCTGAAACCCTTTAGTGTAACAGAAAGCAAAACCAAAATAAATCCATCAAGGGGCAACACATTTTTCACAGTAATTTATTTCTTGAAGAAAGCACATCCCTTTTTGTGTCACAAGTACAAAATCAAGATGACTTTTGTGATGAAGTGTGAGCTGAGCAGAAGGTGGTGTTTTGCAGGTTTTTTTTTTTACTCATTTTCAGTTTGGTTAACAACACATCTGAGTTCCTGGGATCCCAATGTTAGAATTTACCTGCTGATAACACCGCTGCACATAGATGCAGGAGGGTGTGGATTCAAGAAATCGGCAATAATAGGAGTTGACTGGCGAGGAAATATGGCGCGTTGTCAATTTGCAGCTGGTGGCAAGTCATTTCTGTAGTGAAAATTGGATCTTCCGTGCCAATAAAGCACAGCAGCAACTGCTAATGAAGCCCAGTCTGGTCGCATAACAGAGGCAAATCACACCGGATGAGGCTTTCTGGAATTTCACTTCAGGCCACCCTTAGCTCTGATACTTTTCAACTTGTTTATCAAAACACTTCTTAGGGCCAAAGCTTAAATTTTTAATGCATTTTTGTTCCCCTAAGCAGTTATTTTCTCTCTTTTATTTTATAAGAAGACATTCCTCTAACTGCTTTGCAGAATATAAGTAGTATTCTCAGATGGATGTTTTGCTAAATCTTCCATAAACCAGTAGATTCTATTTAAAATTTCCACTTGTTTTTCTTCAAGTCTTTCATGCTGTTCATCCAGAAAAGGTTCACAAGTGCTTCAAAGTCTGCCTGACGATTGAATTAAAATCTGTGGGAACAGATTTGTCTTTTCTTTTTGCTTGGCAATATGACAGAACTGGAAATAATTGAAGTTGCTCTACTTTGGAAAGCTACACCATTTAGTAGAAACCAACTTCATATAGCTGAGTGAGCTTGTTGTTGACTTCTTATCTGATATGTTCTGTTCTGTTAATTTTGAATGATGGCTTAAACTAATAAAAATATAGCGTCTCAGAGCTATTAGAATATTACATAAGATGCATAATAGTGAGAAATATGTAATACAAAAATGTCAAGTATACCTTTTACTCTGTTGAGGTTGTTTCCCAGCACTCTGTGCTTCGTCTGACTTATACCTGTCGCTTTAGCACCTATTTCTACATTTTGCAAGTCTTGTATGTGCATCACAGAATGTATCAAATGCAGTCTGAAGTGAAATTATCCTTTAATTTACAAATGAATTAGATAGATACTTCAATCATTCACAAACCCACTGTATGTGGCCAATTTTTATGCACTAAACTTTCCACCAACTGTACACAGAAATATATAGAAGACTCAGTATCAAGTGCTTATATTGCCCCGATCTTACCCTATCCGCCCTGGATAGAAAACTATGCTGTTCATTTTAAAAACCGCTGTTGCCAAAGACTCATTTCATTCAAATACTCCGGCTGTTGCTGTGTGCAAAATGATGTGAAGGATGAAGAAAGAGAAATAAATTGCATCAATAAAATTATTCTGCTGTTGTCGAACTGTTTTCGTCTGGAGGGAGTAGGTCACAGCACGTCGAAGCAAAAAGTAGACATGGTAGAGATCTGAGACGTCTTTTTATTCCGAGGTGCAGCAGTGAATCCAGCTGGCTCGTCTACAGACAGACAGACAGAGACAGGGCAGAGGCCCTTTTCCTGGATGACACACTAAGTACTCCTTCATTACCAGGACGCAGAAACCATAACCCGGCTGTCAGACTGCTACCGCGGCCACCACTCTTCTGAACCTTGTCTCGGCAGGTCATGTCTGCCCAGAGGGATTATTTTCATGTTTTATGCCGCACACAATAGAACTGGTACTGGCGATGTAAAGAGGGGAGAAAAAAAAAAAGAGGATGAATATATGTCTGAGTTTTTGTGGGGGCGTCCAATCCGGACTAATTACATCAAGCATGAGTCATTGATCTCTAATTAGTGGAATTGATGTATTTCAGTAGGAGGAACTGGCCTTATAACATTGGTCACAGCGTTCCTTTGAAATTACAGCAGAGCAGGATTCCTGCTGCTCATCTTCATGTACATATTTTTATCTAGCCATCTTTCAGCAGAACAGAAATTGAAATCTGCTGCCCACAAATGGCAGACGACCTGACTGAGTCACACAATCAGACTTTTACATCAGAGTCGCCGGGATGCACTAGGATTTGAGCTGTGTCCTACCTACATCTAAGATCACTCCAACTAGAAAAACTAGTTCTTTGTATTTGATTTTTTCAACATCTCACACTTGGCTCAGTTAAGCTTCACACAATGGTGATTTATTTTTAAAAGAGGCACCTCGACTCCAGCAGGCTGCTGGAGCCAAGAGGCGCTCGGCCGTGAGCTTGTCTTGTTCTCTGAAATGTTTAGCAATATAGACTACCAGATGGTCATATTCTCAGGTAATATGCTTCATAAAGTCAGCACCGTTATTTCAGGGTACAAACATCTGCAATTTTTCTTGGAATACTTATGAACTATTGTCTGCTTCTCGATCTGTCTGTCTTGATGATGTTATGGGTTTAGATTTGCATTTACGTTTTGCACCTTTTACAAAGAAACAACAAAACCATTTTATTTTTCCAAAAACCATACTGACTGCCAGAGAACAGTTTGTGTTTATCAATTAAATTATCCAAGCTGGAGCTGAAATGTTTTTTCTAAAATTTTAGAAAACTGTGGCAGTAGAGAGACAAGCCTGTTAGGCTAGGTTTGGGGAGATGTTGTCACAGACAACAATTTTGCTTAAAATCCTTTTCTGTATTATTTTTGGGTTTAATTACCAGCATAACCCATAATAGTTGATTTGAACAGAAATAAACACTTAAAATATATTACTCTGTGTAACAAATATACAAACTTGTGCTAACTTAGTGATTTTTGATATCATTTATGTAATATATATGCTACAGCTAACAAGATTTTAGATAGCATTTGTGCTTCTGAGAAAAGTACCTTCTTTGCTGTTGCTTTTCTAAAGCGGCAGTTGAATTTAGCCATTTTTCAGTAGTTACATCCACCCTCAGGGATCACATAATGGCTCAAAGATGAATCTCTGCACCAACTGGCTTACCTTTGGATCTTACTTTGCCCCAAATGGGCAATGCACCAACTGGATGCTATTATGTTTTTTTAGCAACAGATGCACTGACTATTCCTGTGTGTTTATCCCCTCTCTACTCTTTTATTCTTTGCAAACTGTAATGAATGTTCACCACCAGACTACATTTGCAAGTTTTAAAGATACTCTACTTTATCTAACCTTAAAATTACTGTTCTATTAATGCAAGAAAACTATCTTACAAAACAACTAACCTAGTTTGCTTTCCACAATGTCAAAGATAGATTGCACGTTTATTCAGACGTTCATTCTGAACTGGTGCTATCCGATTCTCTTGGTTATGTCTTAAATCAGGGCTGCAATTTAAAACAAAATGCTGTCAAGCTGGGACATGTTCCTCAGTCACAGTAAAGTGACTTTAATAATTTATCTGTCCTGACAAACCTCCTCTGATCTCTGGAGTTCCTCTGGCAGATTTTATTTAGCAGCATCGGTTTTTCACTGATGCGGCCGAACCTCCGGCTCCCGGAGTGTTTGCTTATTGTCACCCATATCCTTTTTGCAGACACTCCTTGACGGCTTCTGATTTGACTTGAAGGCAAAAAAATTATGACATTACTTTAATAACTATTTGTGGTCATGGTGGCTTTGCTCCTGAACATTTTCTATAATGGGAGTAATGTGTAGATGGTGTCCCTCCGGCAGGACTGCCTCATTAAATGGCTGGAAACGAGTGACTGGCTGCAGGGGCGATGCATTATTGATGAGAGTGCCTGATTAATTGAAAATATCCTCAACACCAGGGGAGGGTGTGTGGTTGCGTGGACATGTCATGCATGTGTGTGGATAAAGTGAGTAGCTTCATTTTATGCAAGCAACTTAATCAGTTGATGCATGCAGTGCACAAATTTTTTCATTGGTATTCTATAGTGTCTCTGTCCAACATTTGCTGTAAATGCAGTCAAAACATGGAAGCTACAAACTGTTGTATTTATACAAACAAGAGTACTGTACATGCTAGGATAATAATATTAGGTAATCTGCAGAGTGTCAGTGTTGCACAGTTGGGAATATATTTGTTGGGGGACTGGAGAGTATTGTTTGTCCCTATCAATGCTGGTCTCCTTGCACCTGTAATGTTGCCTGGGTGCTTTAAATAAAAAATGAAGCTGTCAAGAGATGAGTAACTAGACAAAAATAAATCAGGAAAAACTAATCACCCGCAAACAAGACCACAGAGTTTTACAAACGGTGTTTTTACACATCAACAGATAAACCCGAACACACATCTTCCTCAAATGAAACTCTCTAGTCTGATGAGATGCAAATAAATTATAATTACCTTTAAAGGGGAGGTCTTATGTATTTTCCAGGCACATAGCACCATTTTATAGAAAAATCAAGTAACTTGTAATGTCCAGTTGTTATAAAAATGCTGTACATATATATATAAAAAAACTTTGCATTGTAGCCATATTTAGTGCTGTGAAATTGGACTCTGTCCCTTTAAGAACCTCCTGCCATTTCCAACACTCCCCCTTTCAGCATAATCACACCACTGCTTTTCCAAAATAACTGTAACTGTGCTGGTGACTTCAATATTCAGATTTTCAGCTTCATTGTGACGAGTCCATTGGACATTCAGAAGTTCTTTCTTCTTCCGATTATTTAACACACTAGTTGAGATGGTCGTATTTGTTAAAGGAAGCTCAACGTGTGTATCGTTCTTCTTACACCACAGGTCAGTAGTAGAAATGTATTTTTATGCACATAGTTCTCTTGAAGAGTTGAAAAGGTTCTTAAACCGAATGTCAACTAATGAGTTGTGTAGTTCGTTTTGTTATTGTGTACAAAAACGGGACATGTTCTGAAGGCTAATTGGAGCTAATGCTAGCAGACTTCTACTTGGGTGTGTGTGTGTGTGTGTGTGTGTGTGTGTGTGAGCTAGCTGAGGGGACTAGAAAATGAATCTTGGAGAACAGAATGAATCTTCCTGTTGAATTTGAAAAAAAGCTCAATGTGTGTGTTACCACAGCATCACCCGTTGAGGGAAGAGAATTTCTTCATTACCCTCAGCCCATCCAAGGTTGCAGGGTAACACCTGCTTACTTCAATTTAAACAATGCCACATTTGTAAGTAAAATGGGTTGAGTTTGTGGCCTGAAATGTTTCAACTCCTCTGTCAGTGAAGATTATACAGTTGTTGTCTCTTATTTTGTGTCATTTATTGGATTAGGTGATTGAGATTAGAAGAAACATGACATTGGGGTTTAAAAATAATTGAATTAACTAACAGGGCTCCAAGTAGTGTGTGGGAAAACCCCACATATATGGCAGTGCCTATCCATTGTGAAAGGACGGAGTTCCCAAATTTCATTCTGTCTAAATATGGAATTAAAAATAAATAAAAATACTAAACATCTTTGGAAATTTGTGAAAAGACTGATCCTGATTTGTTTGTTTAATATTTCTTTCTACTTTTAGATTTTAAGACTTTAAAATTATTTTCCCTTTAATCTTCCTTCACCTGGTTCTCAGACCCCTGAGTGCTTAAATCATAGCATGTAAGTTAACTACTGTTGGCCAATATAATTAAAAAATATTAAATGTTGAAGTACATCTTGGGTGCATTATGTATTTTCTTTATCCATCTATCTGTGTGAATGTTACCTATATTTCATACAGCGATGGAACGTTTTCTTTCCTCTCTATGAGCTCTTTACCGAATGTTACTGTGGCCTTTAAGCAGCCACACAGCATTTAAGCCAGTCTGTCCAATCATTAAGCTAAAGGCAATTTTTTTTCGCTCTTTGCAGAAAACCTCCTGAGTAAGCTGTTGGCCTTCTTGGCCTCTTATGACACATTCAGCCCAAAAAATCAAGCTTAGCTTCTGATTTGTGGTACAGTACCTCCATTATCCTGTTGCTTTCCTTTCCTTTGTCAACATGCAAATTTAGTCCATTTTCCTTGCTGAAGTTCCATTAAGACCCATCAAGGCCGCTATCAGGAGTCTGTCTGAAGTCATGCCAGGAGAAATTACAAGCCCTGCTGGCAGCTGCCAATATGAAGTGACTTATGTATAAACCCACGTTAATTTGAAATTCATAAAGGCAGAATATATTACAGAGTGATTCACTTTTTAAAATGCTTGAAGGACATAAACTTGTTTTATCCCTTAGTCAGATGAAGCATTAACTGACTAAAGTGACTAAAACATGGGTGCATAGTTAAGACATAAATTGTCTTCTATCCATTAAGGTTTTTTGCATAAAGAAAATCTTGCAGTCCTGAACACCAGAATTTGGTCTTTAGTTGATGAAATCAGCATATTTTAAACTGAGTGGAAGCAGAACCGTTGACTGCAAATAATTACCATGTGCGATTTTTTTCAGTTGTCTTGTTCCATGGCAGTATGTCTAACACAACGAGACGTGGAGTAGAGACTGCAGTCACAAATTGTTTAAGTTCATGTTAAAGGTTGGAGTCAGAAGCGTTGCTGTGTCCCTTCCAGAGAAATAACAGTTAAAGAGTAAAAATATTATTGCAGAAACAACAAGCTCCTCTACTTCCACGACTGGAAACTGAGTTTGAGTGTGTGCTAATGAAGACAGCAATTTAACAAATTTACTTGCTGTGCAGAGATTTCAGGCTAACACCTCCCACACTGCTAAGGGTTTTCACCAGGAAGAGGTCTCGCTTACTTAAATTTATTTTACTCATGAGAAAATCTGATAAACTAACATAAAAATGCTAAAGATAAATATGTTTTACATTAAAACTTAAGGGATGCATATACTGACCAGATATTGAATCTCAGAATTGCTGAGGGGTCATTAGAGTTTGATTTCCCATTTCTTATGTTTTTTTGTGAATTTGTAAAAGGCCTGAAACTCAAATATGCCTTTTTTTTTTAACCCCTCCAGGGGGTCCTTTGTGGGCTCTAGTGTCCCTTAAATGATAGTGGGCTGACAGGAAACAGGGAAGGAGAGGGGGGAAGACATGCGGCAAATGTTGTCGGGTCCGGGAATCGAACCCACGACGGCCGCGTCGAGGACTCAAGGCCTCCAAATACGGGTCACGCTAACCACTACTCCACCACGGCACGCCCAAATACATGCGGCAAATGTCGTCGGGTCCGGGAATCGAACCCGCGACGGCCGCGTCGAGGACTCAAGGCCTCCAAATACGGGTCGCGCTAACCACTGCGCCACCACGGCACGCCCAAATATGTCTTATATTGGTTTTCTTGCATGATTTTGATGGCTATCTGGTTCTTTTAGACCCAAAGTCAGAATCATGCCCACATTCTTTCCACAAAGCTGTGGTTGTTCCAAGAGCGAGTGAAATTCTGCCAGGGCCCCACCTTCTCACAGTTTTTTTGTGTTGCTCATGGAAAGAATTTCAGTTCACATCAGACTTTCTGGGATTGGAGTCAGTTTCTCCAAGAGTGTATTCACACCTGACACTTTAAGTCTGTTTTTAATGGACCAGACTTGGTAAAAACCAGGCTCATATTCTACACTTCACTTCATACAAAGGCTGTTGACCATCGGCTATTAGAAATGACTGATTGCTGGAGTTGACTTTGATTGAAGTTTATAATTTTACCCAATAGCTAACATTTGGTCGTGACATTTTAATGCGCCAGTTCGATACTATGAAGCTTACCGGAAACTACCAGCACAGTAAGCAACCATAAACAAGTGATGAGCCAAATGAATCCGTTGTTTTAATGTTAACTCAGTATTTGGAAGTGAGGCTAACACGAACCAAACAGCTTTGTTCACTTACTCCGCTGCCATTTCAAAATTCCTCAATTCTAAGACTTTGCAGAAAATCAACATCATCATTCACAACTTCTCCTTCTGTTTGCTGATTGACCCGGTTCAAATTCTACTGGCAAAATCCACTTCAGCGAGAGAAAGCCCAGACGGAGTACTAAAGGGAGATTGGAATGGTTTCCCCTGCTAGTAAAACTCATTTGTGCAGGCGTAAATATGCTCCAGTGAACTGTGAAGGAAGAATAATTATTAAAAACTTTAGACAAATCGTTTGGCTCGTCTTCTTCCTGAAAACCCGGGTCCTCTCAGCGGGCAGGGCAGCCGCTAGAAAGTGGAACCACCACACTGCGCGTTGACGTCACAGATCACAGAGTTTAATCTCATACAAAGCAATCGACAACAAAGCTGCAGAGGAACAGAGATATGCATTTTTCTCATAAAATAAAGACACACAAGGGGAGACAAAACAAACACGAAACAAAGACAAACAGCAAAGACGTCTTTGGAGAGAGAGCCAATGCAAAAAAGCAAAAAGATGGCAACTTTCTGACAATTTAGTGATGACACTAAATTTTATACTGAGTGGGTGTTTTCCTATTTAATTTATGCATTCTAGGCGTTCCTCTTGTTGGCCAACTGGAAACTCCCAGAGAAACTTGGACACTCCCCTCAATCTACGCAAAGATCAAAGGACCATCTGCCTTCTACCAAAACAAAAGAGCGGATAGCTGATTGCTGCGCTCTGACCGCTCTGACCCCCCGTGGCTCCCACGGTCATTCTGAGTACAGAACGATCCTGAGATAAGACCTCACAGATACCTGAGGAATCTAACGTCCCTGTCTCCCAAGGAAAATGCTAATTTTATGGCTTCGCCTGTGGCCCGGCCTCACAGTGGGGGTCCCATTGAGAGATCTCCCTTAATCTGCATTTGGTTCCTGTGTCTCTGAATACTTACCCATCTGGTTTAGTTTTAAATGCTTAACACAAACCTGTTCAAAATAAGAGTGTTCCATATATCTTTTAAGATTAACTGTATTAAGCATTAAAAATAATCATATTTCCTTAACAGAACCTTGGTGCAGACCAAACAATCAGACCCACTTTTGGAGGTGGTTCCTCTTCCCCACAAACTTTTGAAACTCTTTTTAATTATATTTCTGGTGGTCCAAAGGTTAGAATACAATCACTTGTTATAGGTTTGCATAATATATTGACACACAACTGCCATTGCAATGTCAATGTGTGACAAAAAAGGTTTGGTGAATGACTTATGTTGACTGGATTTATTAATATGTTCAATGTATTCAGGCTCTGTTTGCCAGAGAAGTATTTGACCTTTTTGATTTAACTTTCCTATCCATGTTGGCCTGTTCAAATAAAGATTTCAGTGACTATGATGCTCAGGGAGAGTAGTATTTGGGGTGGTCATTCTTTTTTGTAGTGTTCCAAAAAAGTAAGAGTAGACAGAAGAAGATGTTGGTTAATTGGAACTAAAATTGGTATTACAACATACTAAAAATTATATCACAGTTTTCTGTTGTCCTAGCCAAAGAAACTGGGTCTGATAGCCAATCCTCTTGGGTTCCCTCAACACAGCACTGGATCGGTTCATATTTGACCAAGGGCTGGGTATTCAACATAATCCAAATTAGCAGTTTCAAGAGTTCCAGCTGGTTTGAGCTGGAACACTTCAGCTCAAAGCATCTCATTTTATGTTATAATCTCTTGGAAAATCACTTAAAACTGACATAAATTTTCAGCAGATGCTCAGTTGCCTTCACCCAGCAAGCCACGTTGCCAACATCTTGTTTGTATGTGTTTTTTCAACCGACACCTGATTTTTTTTTTTCATCTCAAATACCGCATCTCACCCTTTTGTAGACCAAATAAAAAACCTCTCTCATCTAATAACCTTGTATGACATCCTTTCTCTTCTCCACACTGTGTTGTGTGATTAAGCTCAATGGGCTGTAACAGGTAAATTCAGACGTGCGTCTAAAAAGACTGATAATCCTGTGGATTGCCTCTCTGTCCTTGACACGTGTGCCTTTTTTATGTTAAAAAATAAGCTTCAAGCATTTTGCAACTAGCAGCCACAAACGTGCAATGTGCTGTTGTGCATCTGCCTCCCAAATGACCCTTTCTCTTCTGAAGGCCACTGATTGCAGATAATAGGTTATTGCTGAGAAAATCAATCAGATTCCCCTTTAAAGATTGTCAGCGGGCATGTTTGTTTGCTGCCCGTAATCATGTTTACTCTGCTCAAACTGTGGTCATATTAAATGAGAATCGTGTCCGTATAGAAAGCCAACTGAATTAAATTTGCTCGCATTTGATCATCGGGTCACTAGATAAAGGCCATCAATATTTCTTATCCTAGATGTGCTTTCTTTCAAGGACTGCACACTGCTTTTTATTTCCATCCAAGTCAGGATGATCTTCATCTAATAGCTCTCACTTCCTATTTCAAATGAGAGCCGTGTAATTGGAAAATAATAACCCTCTGTGATGAATTAGAATCATTTTAAGGCCTTATAACCCGAAGGTGCACAATTCAGAAATTCATCTGAGCATTTGCTTTAGCTCCCCTTTGATAATACACGCCTTCCCTCACATCCTGTGTAGGAATCGGAGTAACTGAAAATGAGATTTCTTGAGTTGGTGTTACTTTTGATGAAGGTTTGTCTGTCCTGAGTAATTGCGGTCCCAACATTTGGCAGGTGCAAATGTCTGCAAAAACCCAGTTCGCTGTGTTTTCTTTGCTTGCCAAGCCAATTTATGGTAGACTTTCATTAGGATTATTGGCAGGGCTGTCAGGTTAATATTTGATGGGGTAGAGAAGGAGAAAAAAACTAAATGAGGTCATTTGCACTTTCATGAACATTCTCATTAGTAGAAGCCAATATTTTGCAGGTCACGGTTGAATAACATGCTGAATTATCAATATCAGTAGACAGAAACCAGTTTGTATTTCAGAGCTACTGCAGACAGAGCATTCACAAAACGCAGTGGGGGAATACAAAATTTTTGGTTGCACTGATATAATTCTCTCAGTTTTTATTGTGAGGCGTTTGAGAGAGGTATCCACCAGAGATATGTCAGTGGTTCCTTTCAGGTTTCATGCTAGAGCTGATTCTGTTACAACTGTAGCTCTTAGCAATCCATCCATCCATCAATATGAGATCAAGAAACATCCAATATGTCCCATTTCATCACTTCTGAGTCATCATTGCATTAATGACTACTTACTTTCTGTCTGATTCTGTTAGGTTGCATTTTGGTCTTTTGGTAGCCATGATTGATGAACATTCATCAGTTCCAATTACAGATTAAACAAACAAAGAAAGATGACAAAATCAGTAAAAAATGTTGCACTTTATCCTATTGAAATATTTTTATCTGTGCAGAAGTAATTAAAGATAGGCAGCTTAGTGAAGCAATTTAAACTTAAACTGTCTTCTTTAGCATGATATCAAGAACAAGAATCTTTCAAGCTCAATCAATTTCCTTGTAAAAATATAACTGAATTGTGCAAAAAATAAATAGATGCATATGAATAGATTTGTTTTGAAAAGATAAATCACTGTTATGACTGCGGTGTTTTGTTTTTTTTTTTTGCTAAAAGTACAGCTGCCTTGAGAAAAGAAACATTTTAAAGGCTGAATAAACCTGTGTTCAATCTATCATGTAGTACACATTAAATGCTATATTTTTTGTGTAAAGTCAAAAAGCAGATGTGATTATGTGGTTTGAAGCATCAATGTACTGAAAAGATTAAATTCAGTCTTCATTTATTCATTTCAACTTTTTGTTACAGTATATACTGCTCATTTTATGATGAGAGTGGTGAACTTTTCTGCTGAAAGTAGAAAAAAGTGACAGCATTGCAGGCGGTCACTGGAGCACCTGAAAATCAATCAAAAGTAGTGACTAAAGGTCACCAAGCAGAGAATGGCTGATAATGCTGCTGAATAATAGACTCTTCTTCAAATTATTAAGGGCCTTGTTACAACTGCATTGGTCCACAGCATTCAGTTTATCTCTTCTGTTATTGCTCATGAATTGTGTTTGATTTCAGTTGATGAAAGTCTAGATATTTAACATCTATCCTTTCCTTTTGAAATAATGTCTGTAATTTCTTTGATTCTATAATTACCCTTTTCAACTTTTCTAATGTTTTTCATTTGAACCTCTTTTGAGTGTCTTTGCCACCATCATAGCACTCTCTGGAAGAAGGAATGCTGTATTTCAATAGGATATCCCTGCTTACATACAGGCTTTATATACTATATATATACAGTACAGACCATAAGTTTGGACACACCTTTTAATTAAATGAGTTTCCTTTATTTTCATGGCTGTTGAAGGCATCAAAACTATGAATAACACATGTGGAAATATGCACTAAACAAAAAAGTGTAAAACAACTGAAAATAACCCTTATATTCTAGTTTCTTCAAAGTAGCAACCTTTTGCTGTGATTACTGCTTTGCACACACTCTGCATTTTCTTGATGAGCTTCAAGAGGTCGTCACCTGAAATGGTTTTCACTTCATAGGTGTGTCCTGTCAGGTTAATAAGTGGGATTTCTTGCCTTATAAATAGTCATGAAAATAAAGAAAACCCATTGAATTAGAAGGTGTGTCCAAACCTTTGGTCTGTACTGTATATGGGGCGTGGGGGTGTGTTTATATGTATGTGGAGAGAGAGAGAGAGAGAGAAGAATCTTTTTTCACCCTTAAACTTTTCTTTATTTGAAGTTCGGAGCCAAAATATTAGATCAAAGCTCCTCAACTCTCACTGTTTGATGATGTATATAGGCCACATGTTGCCGCTTCTTTCATAACTCTCCAACTTTGTGGCACCATGATGGTATAAAAGATAAATAAGTTAAATTACACAGATTAAAATATAAACTGTTACAGTTTCATAGAATGATGACACCAAACATCTTTAGTCTCTTTAAAGTTTAGTTTTTTTTGTCTTGCTGTGCAACTTTAAATGGATCTGTATGCTGGAATTAGAACAAGTACACTTAGCAAATCAGTGTAGGAGGGCAATCTTATTTCACTCATCTAATCTTTTTAAAGCACAGAAAAAAGGATTTTGGCCTTTGGAGTTGAGGAAATGAAAGGCTTCAGCATCCACAAAGTAATGATAATAACATTTTTAACAAACACTTTCATATTAAACAATTTTGACAGCTTAGTGCATAGAAATGTACTCCGCATATATAATAGGTTGGGTTAGTTCTTTAACATTGTTGTACTATTTAGTGAGGATAAACACTTCACTGCTCAGCCGAAGTAAAACATCTTTCTGCTTTAGGTATTAGAAAACCTCTACTGCATATTCCACTTTATATACTGGTAATAATTTTATTTTTCATTTAAGAAAAGAAATGCAGATCAAAGTGAAAGAGGCAACATTTATTTTACCGTAATGCACCTAAAGCAGTTGGTGTTTTAAAAGCTCTATTCCATTGGATTTTAGTTCTTTTGGGGGCTTTACGTCACAGAAAAAAAAATAAATTAATTAAATTCACAGTCAGTCTTTCAAGTTCTTTCTAAAGAACTTTCAAAAGCATATATATGGAGTGACTTCTAAGTGACATTTTTTTTGCATAATATGTCAGAAAATGGATCATAGAAGGAGCTACACAGAAGTAACACCGTTCACTTAATGGACTGTTCTCAGCACCCAAAAGGTGTTTTTTTGCTGGTCTGAATGTCCATTTGTCTATCCATGCCAGATGCTGATGAGTTCATTAGAGCAACCCAAGTCATTCCTAAGCAACATAGTAACTAGTGGAGCTTGCTGAAATTAACCAATAAACTCCTCTGGAGGAAAGAATGACTGTTGTTAAATTGTTCACAGTGATGCATTTTGGCAGAGTAATTATGTTCCTGAAACAAAATAATTCACCCCTCTGCATTCTGGCCAACCAGTCTATAATTATAGTCAAACTCAGGGCCTGTGATGCGTTAATCATTCTGTGAGACTGAACTGCTCGATTTGTAATTAAAGAAATAGGCAGGGTTTAAGCAATGACATATGAGGGAGGGTGTGGGGCAAGACTGTCGGGACCTTCAAATGCAGTAAGAAATTATTCCTTTGGATTCCATAATTGTCAAGGAGATTGAATTTCGGAGCAAAACTGTGGAATTATGGGAATCAAAATGCAACTTTATGAATGAAACACGATGAGATTTAAAACATAAAACCAAGAAAATAACCAAAGCCAATTTTCATACATTCAGAAACAAATGTTTCTTTTTCGTGTGTCATAAGCAGGAACTGATGTTAAGGCTAGTTTTGTGTCTTAGTGAATTACAAGTAATGTTACAACCTTTTGTTTGGTTTTATAGTAAAACCAACAACAAGAACAGAAATACATAGGGATAAAGCTTGCTATATACAGCAGCACTACCAGTGGGATTATCCCACAGAGTCCCTGATGCTCAGCATGAAGATTATTACCAAGGTTGTTGTTCAGGCGACAGCAAAACAGAAGGACTCCCTGAGAGAATTCCTAGGAGTCATCCCCAGGCATCTTTGCTGTGCTTTAGTCATTATTCTACCGCTTCATCATCTCTGTGAAAGTACTAGTTTAGTCACAGGATGCCCATATTGGCCTCTCATTTATACAGTCGGCTATGGTTGAGCTCAACATCATTCAATCTGCAAGAAGAGTTGCTCAAGGAAGAGTCTCCGCCACTTGGAGCAGAAAACGCCATGTAATGAAAACACTCGACAGCTCGTTCTGTAGAGGTTGACGTCAATGTCAAAAGTCAGATCCTGTGACAGACGTGATTAAATATTTAAAAGTGTTGATGGTGCAACTTGAGTCTTCCTGTGCTGCTGGGATACAGTCGCTCTAAAGAGGGCTTGTGGACAAGAGCTGTTAATTTTCACGTCTCGCTTCTCATCACCCAGAGAGGAAACCAGGATCCTCAGGAAGTCAGACAAGTCAAAACTCATGCTTTGCTTAAAAAAAGTTGTTTTCTTTTAAGCCAAAAAATGATTGGGATTAGCCCACTTTTTTTGCTTCTTGCTTTCTGCCAGATCTGTAAGTCACTTAGAAGACCCCTGCTATCAGAGCTCAAATGGCTCATACCTGAATCTAATGAGTCTTAAGAAGAGATGAAGTAGTTATTTTCATAAATGAGCATAGAAGGAGGTAAAAAGTCATTCCTAAGATTTTGAAAAAGAGACATTCATTGTATTTTTGGCATTATTCTGGGTTCTTTTGTTTCTTTCTGGATGAGTCATTGATGTACTCTATGATTAATGCTGTGATGCCAGCCACTCCTGGAAAAGTTCACCACTATTTTATAATTTCTCCACTGGAGATTCTGACTTTCTGACTGAATTGGACTTTACTGACTTTGAATTTCTTCATATGGCGGCATAATGTGTTGCTTTTTGAGATCTTTTAGCATGCTTAATGATGTAAGACAAGGTCTATTTCGGTTATTTCTCGATTCTACTTGTCTGACAGTAATCAGACCCAGCTGTTTGCGTTTTGTTTGTTGTCGGTTACATAGGCAAAAAAATAAATAAATCACAAAAACAACCCTGAAATACTGCAGGGGCTGGTTAGTTTAAACTATGCTCAGGCTCATTTTAAGTTTATGTTCATAATATTGAAACTTGAAGCTTCTCTTGCCTTTTCCCAGCTTATCTTTGTTTTTGGCTGTCTGTAGCATTTGGGTCATTGGTCAGCAAGAATCCTTGTTTGACTGCATATGATGTCGGGTCGGACCAGGTGTTTCCCCTCACACACTTCCAGACTCCAGTCTCTCCTTCTCTCACACTAACTTTTCCATTCGCTCTTCTTGCCGACTGAACTCCTTGTTTAGTCGGCAAGTTTAGTTTTTGCTGACTAAACAGACTGAGACTGATTTTCTTCGACTGAAAAGGTAATGGTAATTTTATTTACATAGCAGATTATCAGCAACAAGGCAATACAAAGTGCCCAGGAATGAAAAAGAAATACTAACAAAATAACAAACCAAAAGAAGAAAAATAATCTAATGTTGATCTAAAGCAGGGGTGTCAAACTCCAGTCCTCAAGGGCCGCTGTCCTGCAGTTTTTAGATGTGCCACAGGTACGAAACACTGGAAGGAAATGGCTTAATTACCTCCTCCTTGTGTAGATCAGTTCTCCACAGCCTTGCTAATGACCTAATTATTCTATTCAGGTGTGGTGCAGCAGAAGCACATCTAAAAGTTGCAGGACAGCGGCCCTTGAGGACTGGAGTTTGACACATGTGATCTAAAGTATGTAAACTAGACACTCCTATTCAGGGTTGGTAGATAAGTATAAGTACCGTAAGTATCCTCTGGCCTGATTCCTTTTCTGGGTTGGAAGAAAAACATAGTTTTAGATTCCTATTCGACCACCTTTACCGAGAGGAAGAGAAAATTTGTGCTTAAAATTTTGCAGAAACTCTAGATTTGCTTTAGGAGACATTTTGTTTAACTTTCCATGATCTTCATAATCGTTTCTATTCTGACATCAATAAAACATATAAGAATTGTAGAATTTGGCCTATTATACAAACTGAGGATCTTAGCAGATGGTCTGTTTATTACTTTCATTGTTACTGTGCCAGTGTTTTATTGTTTTATAAAAACAAGTCTCTGTGGTAAATTAGATCTTGAATATCAATGAGATAAATTACATACATGTATAGTTCAAATAAAAAAATTTAATAGAAATCCACTAAACAGCCATGCATTTCTCATAAGTGTAACAACTTCCAAGATGTTATTGTAAGGCTATATTACTTGTGATGGGTTTTTTTTGTTCCAGAAAATTTTTAACAAAATAATAATTTAGCTTTCGTTTGGAGATACGGACATCAGTTTGCTGAAAACGTTTCCAATTATATTTTTCCAGTTTTTTCCAGACTGAACTCTGGAGGCTCTTTTCCAAAACAACAGCTTGACATTGTGAATTTAAACAGATCAGACAGTTTTAAATTACAATTAATGCAAGTGTGGTTCTTTTTCATTGCTCCAAAGAACTTTTTAATTGGCTTTCTAATCATAAGTCAATGTATTACAGCTCTAAGGAGCAAATCAGATATAATTAAATGAAAGAATGATGAAAACCAAACTCTTCATGATTTTCCTTGACATGCTTTCAATGCTTCAAACTTTAAAGCTTTTTATTGTCTCTTCATATAGCACCTGCTAATTTATAGGTTTGGTTCTTTGCAAACCTTTCCGATAATGCCTGCTGTTAGACTTCTCTCAGGAGAAAAGCCTCTCGCATGCACTTTCTATTTTAATTCTTTTGATTTTTGCTGATGAAATGGAGATTATTTGTGATTTAAGCTCTTTAATCAATAATACAACAAAAATGTGCAAGTAAGGATGAAAGAAATAAGTCCAAAGTAGAAAATCAAAGTAAGTTCTAAGCTGGATGAGGCTTTTTACGGAGTATTGAGGTAAGAGATATAAGCAGGAAGAGGTAATGGAGAAGTCCCCTCGGGAGGACCCAGCCTGGAAGCTGAACCACCTCTGAAGATTGGATTAATATTGCATGGGCGTTTGTGTGAGGCTGACTCTTTTAAAGAACACTGATTACTTCATTCACTGTTTTGAATCCTTCAAAAGTGGGAAACTTGTCCAACCTACAACAAAACCGAGGCAGCAGTGGAAACAAAGCCTTGGAAAACTCAGTCGACAGCTTGTGGGAGACGTTTTTGCTGCTCTTGAGAAAAGCGGTGAGGTTAGAGTACCCTTTTTTGAGGCCTTAATTGGCATGTAATTTGTGCGAATAACTAGTTTTACAAGGTTTGTTTGCTGAAACTTAATCCAAGAGGAGTTGAAATCTTGTGAGGTCTACATGTTTGTGAAAGTTTAACATTTAGATAAACATCTTCAGTTTTTCAACAGAGGACAAACTTTTATTGACATATGCAGGATTCGGCAGACAGACTTTTCACAGACACTCAAAGAGTCTTAAGCAAGACGTGAACAAATAGCTTCAGGAATTGTCTGGTGTAGGTTTGTCAGCCTGTTGGGAGATTGTATGTGTGGGCAAATCACTGCAAGAATTACATTAACTACAAAGCAACAAGGGACTCAAGGTTGTGGTTCAGACCCACACAGTAAATTTCTTTCTATCTGCTCTAGCAGACAGCACCACCCCCGGGGTCATGACCTCCTGCGTTCATGACCTCCTGAGGTGGATCCAACAGAGGCTGAAGAGAAATTAGAACAAGTAGTTAACCCAACCATGTGACATTTTTTCCTGTGGAGCTGAAACTTTTGATGAATGAGAAAAGCAGTAAGGATTTTTTTTGGCACAATAATCTTGCAACTAAAATACATTTTGTCAGTGTTCCCACTAGTCAATGTTTTGCTATGTCGATATTTACTGTACCGAGATAAAACATGTTGTACATTTCAAACCTTTTTAAAGGAGAACACTACCCTTATGCTACTAATTTATAGTTACAATGTTCAACTTTCTGTTGCTGAACTCTGTACTCGTCTGCTCTTGATCAAGATTACATGGTCTGCTTCTTTTGAATGTGAGCAACCCTAATCATAGATAATCTCAGGATTCCACAAGCCTTTGTTGGCAGGATACACTTTTCTTTTCATGAAAAATAACAAAACTGAAAAACAGAGGGAGGATTCGTCAAAGTTTAAAACTCTTTCACAGTCCATTTTCCTACTTTCTTCAAGGTTTCACCTTGTACTTGATGTTTGTCTTTGACAGAAGTGGCTGCTTTTCTACAACAAAACCTTTGGCTGAATGTCTTCACTTTAAAGTGTTTATCGTATATTTGTCCATCCACCTGCTACCAATGTTGAAGCTTTCTGCAGGCAGCAACTCCATTCTGTAGTGAAGACTTTGGCACACTATTAAAAAACAAAGTAAATGTTGCTCGATTAAAAACAGGAGCTCTTAAGAATTTGTGTGACTGCCAAAACTTTGGGTCATCAACTGTAGGCTTTGGACTCGGCTCAGAACTGCAATAAATTTATCCTTATTGTTGATGATTTAAAATTAATAGACTTTTGTTAATGGACTTGGCCTGTGATGGACTGGTGACCTGTCCAGGGTGAACCCCGTCTCTTGTCTGTTGTCTGCTGGAGATAGGCACCAGCACTCCTACAACCCCATTATGAATAAGAGTGTATGATAATGGATGGATGGATAATGGACTTAGCATGGCAGAAAAACTGCTGAGGTTTAGCTCTGAACTCTTTCACACATCTAATTTGTTTTCAAGCAGCATCTTAATGTTTAACGTGTCTCTGAGCAGCGATCGAGTGTGTCCACAGTTGTCAATAATGACTGCGGGAAGAGCTCAGGTCACACTTCCAAAAGAAAATCTGTTTCCATGAAGCATTTGATGAGAGTTTGATAAAGTGGTTGTCTGTTGCAGGTAAACAAATCAATAAATATGAGAGAATCAATAAAGTAGTATCACTCTTTCAGGAACACTAGGTTTGATGATTCCCATTCTAAGGCTGCCTCCACTAACCACAGCTGAGCAATCAAACAACAAATGTGGAGCCATAAATGTAGACGTGAGACTTTCAGACGAATCTAAAATGGTCAAACTGTGCAAACTGATTGAAAAAATCTTCTCTTGAATGAGGCATGTGCCCAAATCAACATGGGGAAAAATTGATTTCTTCTTTTTAATTCTTTAAGTTTCTTTGAGTCAGATTTTCTTTTCCTGAGGTTAGGTTTGTTTTAACAAGATTTTAATGAAATTCATACATATGAACCATGTTTGTTTTAACAGCTAAGAAATTGAGGTTACAAGAAAAGACAGAAACAACATTGAAGAGAAAAATATACTGACACTGCAAAAGTCAGGAACTGTCAAATTGTAAACTGGTTTGGCTCTGTGTGACCAAGGAAACACCAGAGAACCAGAACTCTAAATACCAGAGAAGATTCAGATATGCACATTGGCTTCACATTACTTCAACAAAGCATGCAGGGGCCCTTCATGTGTTACTACTATCATCCAGGCAGTACCTGGCAAAATGTATCCATACTGCCTCATTTATTTCACATGTTAAGGAATTTTTATTAGGATTTCATGTAGCACACCAACACAAAGTTTTTCATAGCAGAAGAAGAAGGTTAACACAATGTTGCTAAAATCTCACTTAAACGAGAGTACTAGTTGTCGGCTAAACCACAGTTATGGCAATCAGAGGCAACATTCGGTCTAATTCCAAATCCATATACCGTAATTTCGGATTTCGGGACTATTGAGAAGGATTTCTTTTACAACGGAGGCGACAGTTACTGAGACCAGTGAAAACATGTTTGACAGAAAGCCTACTCATTAAAACCAATCCTCCAGGTAATACTCACTGCACTGTGACACATCTCTTTTACATTTTCCCATGGGAATTTGTAAGGTATTGTTGAGCGCTCATAAGAACCTGTTTTGGCCGTTAAGTTTCTTGTTTACACACGTTTCCCTTTCAGGTGATTTATCTAGGACGATTGAGTTTGATTGTGGAAGACAACTGAACAATACCTCCATTGAATGTGAGATTTCTCACACTTTTGTTGCACAGAGTGTCGATGTTCTATTTCTACACTTGTTAGGGGAGGTACACATATTCCCATAAAGACACTATGACTGACTAATTTTGAGTGTCTGTGCACATTTGGATTATTATTTTTTCTTTTTTTTACTCGGTTTGTAAGAAAGTCACAGAAAAAAAGAGATACATCATCACACTCGAATCCATAGACTAGTAGCTCTACACTCGAATCACAGAGCTTGTAAAAACTTTAACAAGCTCAGTCTTTACATCTGGAGAACTGTGTTCAGCTATGGTAGAAATGCAAAGAAAAGCACAGGGACACATTTCAGTGATGATGCCAGAAGCTTATTAAACCAACAGGCTAATCAGATGTCACTTTTACTTTTGCCGTTTGCCTGTTACCTCATTCATTATTGCTCAGATTTGTTGCCACATGTTACAGTTGTGCAGCTGCTTCAGGGAATAATGGTGTAGTAGAAGGTTGAGTGACCGTGCTGGACAGATACAGTGAAGCAATTTTTGCTAAGTTTTCATACTTTGCCATGTTACAACTAAACACTTCAATTCAATTGTGTTAAATTGTGATTTATTTGTGACAGACCATCTTGGTAGCGAGAAATTAAGTTGAAGAAAGGTATTTGGTTTTTTTAAAAGATTTTTACACAGCAAAGTCTGAAACGTGTGTTGTGTTTTTTGACACCCCCAAGTCATTACTTTGTAGAACCACATTTGCAACAATTTATGAAGTCTCATGGCGTCCAACTTAGTGCTGCAGTAGATCAGGAGGCAGGGATTCTTCCTGAAACTGGTGGGCTGCTGGTGGCGCCAATTGTGTGGCAACCTCATTTCTGTCAGTGTGCTCCAGGGCAGCCGCGGCTATGATGTAGCTTCCCACCGGCAGTGTGTGAATGACTGAATGTAGTTTAAAGTGCTTCGGAGATCTCAGACTTAATAAAGTGCTATACAAATGGAGGCCATTTACCATTTTATCAGCTTTCATGTGTAATCAAATTTTTTGTCCATACGTCTTTGCAGAATAGCTCAGTGAATGTGAAAACTACTTTCCACATTTTGCCACAAATTGTTTATTGGGTTTGGGTCTGGATGTTGAATAGTCTATTCAAACATATCAATATGCACACCACATTGGTCCAAACAAATTTCAAGCTTTGTCTGCGGTGTTTTATTTCCTTCTGACATTAAAACCCGGCCCATCCATCTTCCTACCAAATTACACCAGCTCCCCTGACTGTTCTGGGGAGAAACTGCATCCTGTCCACCATATTTCAAAGAGAGGATGATGTGAACTGATGGTTTTCATCAACACATAATGTCTTACAATGTCAGCCAGAAAGTTTGATTTGGCTGTCATACGACCAGAACACCCTCTTTCCACAAACTTACTCTGTCCTTAGTTGGACTTCTTCTGACTTTCTTTCAACATTGACTCCTGTCTTCCCACTCTCACCACAAACACTAGTGGAATCTATGACTAATAAGTGTCCTGTTGACATATTCTCCCATCTGAGTTGTCTGTCTCGGCTGCTTCTCCATAGTTACCATGAATCTCCTGACTGCTTCTCAGATTGCTATTTCTTTACAGAACAGCTGGATTTATACTGAGATTTAATCACACAAATGTGAACTTTATTAACCAAGTGTCTCTTGAAGTGAAGTGGGTGTGCTGGATTTTATTTGGGGATGTAACAGTACAGATTGCTGCACAGTGATGCACTCTGTAGCTTTCTGAATTTTTATTCGCAAAAAGTAGAAATCATCTATGTTAATGTTACTTCGCAATAATGCATTGTATGAGAAGTACGATTATTTGCCTCATTTGGTACACGATATGAACAAACCAGTAAAGAACTAATTAAGGATTTTAAATTTCTGTGGGCCATTGGCTTCATTAAGAATGGAAGAATTGCATAATAAAGTGGAGGATTTATAGCTGCAGATGTGCAAGAATACACAAGTGTTCTTGCTAAAAAATGAGTTTAACATAATGACGTTTTTAAAATATGAACACTTGAAAAGACAAGAAAGTTCTGCTCTACAGCATACATACACACACTTCATGTGTGCTCCTTGTTGCTAATGGCAGGGCTGAAGACAGGCCCTCCTTATTTTACATAAATTTGCGTGGACAGTAAAATAGTCTGAGCCTGAAACATTGACACTAAATATAACATTGCTTGGGTATGGATGTAAATTAATAATGCATTTGTTTACATATTTATTGGAGTGCAGAGCCATTTGAATTATGGATGAGCTACATCTTAAGTGTCTCACTGTATGTCCGTTGGGTGGAGAGCTCCTAATTCTCTACAATTTCCATGTAATAAGATCACAAATATGTTGCCCTGAAAGACGACATTTCTTGTTCTGTTTAAGATTACTTATTTATGTTTTAGAGTTTTTTGAAGAGCTGAAGAGCCTTCACAAAAATGGAAAACGTGAATATATCTTCACTGGAAATGATTAATCCTATTTGATTCAAAGACAATGTTGTTTCCAGAATCCCGAGCCACTTCACATGAATTACATCTACGGATTGATACCAATAATCTAGAAGAATCTATTGGACTACAGAGTTTTAATTTTTTTTATCACTTGGTGCCATTTTATATCATAATCTGAGGCTCAGCTGGAGACTGCAGCTCAAAGGAGGAGCTTTGAGGAAATAGGGGGGCAAAAAATAAAATGTAACAGTCTTTTTTTTTTTAAAGCCTGCAATATTTTTATTGATTGGGTCTGTAATTCATATGTTTTGCAAATAAAATTTTGTACAGGTAGGAATGATGCCATGTTCTGTGTAAGAAAAACCTTTTAGAGGTTTGCTGTTTTTGCTTAATATCATGCAAACACTTTGGACTACTTATGAGGTTTTAGGTTTGGCTATTAACTGCTTATTACTAATGATGGTTGTAAGCAAACATTCAGAAATAGGGAGCTAATTTCTGAGATTTCTACAGGAATTTATTTATTCCTTTGTGGTTTTGTATAAGATTGACAGTCATGACTCATCTGTTAATGTAAAAGTTTATATTCTTCTGTAGCTCTATTTTCTTTGTTTTTAAGGTTATTTTCCATCTCTTAAACTGAGAGAAACTCATGATTCAAAGTGTACAATTCTTGTTAAAATGCAGTGCATTGATGTATAAAAATGAGAATAATAATTTTAGAAATTTTCAACCTTTAATGTAACTTATATCCTACATAGTTCAACAAAAAAGCTATTTAAAGGGAAATATAAAAAATGAAAAAGCTGCATTAACCTGGTTAGATAAGGGTGTGCACTCTTAAACTTTGTTCAATCACTTTTTAATTCAGTTTCTTCAGTAGTCTTCCTCAGGTGGAGTCAATCAGCTCTCTACATCTTGATTAGGCATAAACACTTCCCCACGCTGCCTTAAAAAGTCCTTAAAAATGATTAGATTGTGAGGGCCTCTTTTATCCACTGCAGCTACATGTTACACTTCTAAAGTTTGTCTCTGGTCATAAGGCATGTCTAGAGAAAAAAACAACACAGATTTTGTCATTAGGACAAATCTAAGGATTGCTCAGTTAATTAACTTCAATCAGAATTTTTTTTTTTTCAAAAGTGACTGCAAATACACACTGTCACAATTTTGGATGCCACATGTTCAAGAGCAACTAATCTGGATTTCTATTACATAAAGACACCAAGACAGTTATCTCTCCTAGAGATTAAACGTTAAATATTTTTACCCTTTGACGAGAACTTCACTACAAAAATCCCTAATTATTTCTGTAACAGTTAAACAGGAAAATAATTGCCAACTCACACAAATGGGGTTGGAGAATATCTGTAAGGCCTTTTAAGGTGCCTCTTACCTCCTTTGTTCTTCTGAAAACTGAGTCTGGTTTCTAGAAGCTAACGTTTCTTTCCAAAAAGGCATTTGAAGCTAATTAAATCTGGTCTTGGTTCGCTTGGGGATACAGCTCTGGGCTACCCTTGCTTCGGGGCAAAGTAAAGGAGCTTAGGAGTCGCCTGGATCCATCTATCTTTATTCTTGTCAATTACACTGTTAGTGGGCTGCACATCTTCATTTCCAATGTGGGCAATGTCTCAAAGTACTTCCCAAAGTCAAACTAATCCAATTATATTGTGGCATTCACTGCAATACAAGCCATTAGAAACGGCTTAATCAATGTTAGGTCTTCATTAAAGCTGTTTATGAATATTCATGGTGACACTCAGACTGATGCTTAAGTCAAACTATTACCCCATGGTGCTTCCACCTGGCTTTGGCTTTAACCGTAAGCCTTTAAGTAGAAAGCACAGATTGTAGTCCTGACGGTAATAAGAAACTAAGAAGCACTTTAGTCTTTACACACTATTTAATCTGCTGATGACACTTTATGATTGAACAATACACAAGCAAAAAAATCCTTCGTGTCTGAGAGTCGTCTGCAGGGCTTTTGATTCTTCGATGGTCGTGCTTAGGTGTCCTCACTTACGCTCTTCCAGGCAGCATGCATTAATAACTAATTGCTCTGTAACCCTCAAATTGCTTCCCTCAACGGAGAATAACAAACAGCCAATAACTCATCCGAGGTTGAGTATCCGTTACAAGAGCTCCGCTCTTTATCTCCTAGGATACCGCACACACACGGAGGAGAGAACAAACCTGAGCACAGGCTCCCTTTCAGATGCTGCTGCTGATTTTCATACTGCCGACTATTTCATCCCCAACTCGCTAATGTATTACAGGAATCCTGCATTTGGCAGGCCACACCGTAAATAATATATTAGGAATACAGCTTAGTGCTGTGTAAAGCCGCTCCGAAGGAGTTTGTTGGATCCTGCAGGGTTTAAAGGAAGGAGTTTGGTATTTCAAAGACGTGCTTTTTTTTTTTGCCAATGTTTCTCCCAATTTAATATGAAGCTTCAGCCGGCAGATGGTCAGATTAGCTCTCTGTAAGATCTGGAAAAGGTGAGAAATTGTCAAACACAACAAAAATCAAGAGGAAAAAAAATAATGGTTGATTATAATAAATTTAGAGTAACATATAGGTGCATCTTAAAAAAACTTATATTTGTGAATTTATTTAAGTAGTTCTCTTTAGTTTTATATTGATGCACAGCGATAAAATATTATTTTTCCTTCATTCCTGATGATTGTCTTACAATTAATGGACACCAATAAGTTTGTTTGTCAGAAAATTTGAATACCACAAAAGATTAATAAAAATAGCCCAAATAATCATTGATTGATGACTTGACAACTGTCCAGCAAAGAGTTCAAATGGCTGGCAGCCCACAATATGTAATTGCAGAAGAAACTGTTTTTTTTACAGAATGCTGTATCTAATCATATTAATAGAATTTTTTCTGGAATGGAAAACTGTGGAAAGGTCAGTTTCAGTAACATATTTATTAAAAATATTTTTATTGTTCTTTCGTAATCTAAATTTAGTTATTTTTATGAGTTGTATGGATCCATTACAACTAGGCTGTATAGGCTGGAATGGGTCTACTTTAGAGTTTGCTTTCTAAATTGAATCACAGAAATAGATGCACCTTCAGAAGACATCCCAATATTAAGATGCACCTGAAATCTTCTAAATTGTGGACAAGATGTAAACACTCACTAGTTTTAAATAAGGTGTCTGTTTAAAAAAAACTCCCTCCAGCATCTCTATTTGTCTTCATGTGCAAATATGCCTTCTGATTTGTAATGTGAAAGTGTGGCTTGAAACCACTTAGCTTCCTCATTTGCATTTTGCAGACATATTTTAAATGTCAGACAATAAGCTCAAACTCCAACGGTTTTAAAATACTGATTATTATGCAAACTATGTTTGTTCCCTTCTCAGATCAGATTCATCTCACTGAAATCAACAAGCTGTGCCCTTCCACTGCGCTGACTCTGTGATTGGAATTCATTCATTACAGCTCCCTCGTTTGTGGCATTTTATATTTGGCTTGCTTTTTAATAATAGCCTTTTAAAAACGGTGACAGGCAAATCTTTCAAAGGAACTGAACATAATTCACAGTAAGCTAGACCGACGTTTATGGTCAATAAATTGTGAAAATCCAATGTTTTTCAGTAAGTACACAATTTTTTGACACCTTAAGTTACAGCAGTTAATTATCTATTAAGCTTCTACACAACATGAGCAAACACATCCTTTGTTTTGACAGTTTGTCAGCGAATTATGAAGTTAAAAAAATGATTAGCAGGTAAATAAAGAATAATTAATTACTCGATGTAAATAAAACTGATAAATAATATTAATAATAATGAAATAGAGGGAGACCTAGAGAAAGACACAAGGAACTGGACCAGGTGGATGGAGACTGGAAAGTCTGGGCTTCTCTGCTGAATGACCATGAATTAAGCAGAGGACAATATTAGGATGGATGAATAAATACATGCAAATACTCACTAATTAACAACTAATTAATATGAAAATGAGTTTATGAATAATTAATTACATATACAAGTCACGAAACAAATGAAAATAGAAAGATTTCAAGTAAATAAATAAATGAGAACATACATTTCCAAATAAAAACATAAATTTGCAAGTTAATCCAAACAAACTCACAGCTAAAACAGTGATGTCCTATTAATTAAAATATGAATAAATACAGATACATTAAAAATATAAATAAATAATAAATGTATAGATAAGGGCTGTACAGTGATAGCACTGTTGATTTGCAGTAAGCAGGTCCTGGGTTCAATCTGGTACTCAGACTTCCTCCCACAATTTAAAAACATGGAACTGGTCTCTCTTAGTAGCACCTATGAGTGTCTGTGATGGACAACACAGACACATACTGTAAGTCCCTGTTTTGTAGAAATACTAATGAGAATCAGATGAAAAAGAATATATTCCATTTGATTGGCATCTAATAAAATTAGTTTATCTTGTGTTGCTCGGAATTTGTAATTCTTAAAAAGCAACAACGTGCCTCAATAAAAGAATAAATAAATTAAAAATTAAAAGAATTATGATGTAGTATAAAATATTCCGTTATTTGCCACTAAAGTAAATCATATCTGACCTATGTTTCTGATTTTATAACTTATCATGTGATCACAACTCAAAGTTACTACAGGATGGTTATTAATGAGGTCATTTTTGTGATGCATGGCTCCTTGCCGTAGCATCTTTGTATCATGTTCTGTCTTATTGTCCTTTATTTGTGGCTTTATGGTTGCATTTATTGTAGCTCATTTGTTACCATTACCAGCCATTTTAGTCTATTTTCTAAGACTAAAAATAAAAACCATATCACAGTCATTATTCATGAGCAACAGCAACAAAAGAGCACTTCAGGAATATAAAACATGATTAAAAGGATTCGCATTGCAATGCATTACAGCGTGTAAAGAAAACCTCCAATGATTTCTCAGGGCAAAAGTAAAAAAATATAAAGTGGTAAGTTCGCCACCTAGTGGATACCAACCTGTAATACAACAGAAAACTACACAACTTGTTGCTGTAAATTGGTCTCAACTCATGAAATGTCCATTATGATACATGCAAATTCTGTAATGCCTTATTTATAGTCAAATTATGATATAAATGGCATTTTACAATACTGTTACCTTTTTAAATTCACTATTATAAAGCATGTCCGATATATATATTGTACTTGCAGATAACTCCCGCTAGATGGCACTGTTTTCAAAATGATTCTTTGTTTTGTTTCAGCACTCCACCCCATAACAGTAAGGTAGACAGTAATAATTAACCCTGTGCTGACCAGTAATTAGAAAATAATTAAACTCCAATTCACTAATTGCTGTCTTCCTCTGATTCTTACAGTAGAGATGAACACCCTCCCCACCAGGATGATGAAGCATTCTAGACATTTTCTCTTGTCTGAAAAATCCTTTACCATAAAATAATGTTTAAGCAAACATTTGAGGAAAAAAAATAATTTTTTAAAGTTGGTTGAAGTATTACAGAACGACTGTCTCCTCCAAATAGAGATTTTTTTTCTTTTTTTTTTTTACAAAAACAAAAGAGGCGAATAAAGCTCCATGCACTGTGAAAGTCTAATTAGTAGTTAAGAACATCCATCACAGCTAAAGGTCAGCTCACAATGGAAAGAGCCAGAACAACAGCAGAACAAATTTGTCGTTTGATACGCTTGAAGCGCAGGGTATAAAAACTCAACATCATTTACTTATCTGAACCACTTCCTCCACATTACAGCTGTAGATTTCTTTTATGTAAAAGTGGTGCTTTTTTGTGGAACAATGTGGGATGTGTCATTTCTGCTGACAAATCCCTAACTCACACTAATGTAGATGATTGTCATTAATCAACTTCATCAGACTTTTTTTTTCTTCTCAGGCAGAGGCAAGCAATAAATACATAAATAAAGCTGTTTTAGTTCACGCACAACACCAAGCAAAAATACTCAAACCTCTTGGACATTTTATTTGTTTTATAATTCAGCTGCATAAATTAATACATCTTTAGGGGGGATTATGCATAACAAATCAATAACAAGTGTTTAATTGAAGAAGGAAGGCAAAGATTGAAGGATCTGAACAAACCTAAAAACAAATCTGAAAAGTGTTTGTGCATTTCTATTCAGTCCAAGCTGCTTAAGCTACTTGGGGCTACTCTACCAAGTATGGAAAACATTTTCAAGGATAAACTTGTGAAGATAAAAATAACAGCATCTGTGACTCTGGTCAACCATTCCTGCCATTGAGACGTCATTTTTGTCCACCCCTTTTTCCAAAAAGGTTCCAAATTTTATTTTATCCCAAAGGCAATTACAGCTTAAAGCAAGTTAGAGTAAGTCAGAAATGAAGATGGACTAGTCAAACTCTGCAGTTAATGTCTAGTGTGGGTAGGAAGAATGTCCTTTATGCAGTCAATTGATGTCTAATATGTTTGCCATCTGTTTCATGTAACATTTTGGTCTCGTCCCACTAGAGGACATTATTTCTCATTTGCTGTGTCCTTTACATGGCTTGTCAAAATGTGAACACATATACTTCAACATGTTTTGAAGGGGCCACATAAGTGCCATGCACAACTTCCTGTCAACAGATTTTCTCACCTGAGCTGTGGATCTCTGCTTCAGACTTAGCCTCTCACTTGCTGCAATGTGATTAGCAGTTTGCCATACTTTTTTAGCTTATAAGATGATGAATTGAACAGCTTTGAAATATGGTTTTAAAACCCTAAAACTTCTTTACAGCTTTATCCCAGACCAGACATGTTTCTTGGTCTTCATTATGCTATTTGTTTTCCATTTGCATAATGCTCTCTGCCAAACATCTGAGCTCTTTACACTAAGATTAAATTATTGGGCTCTATTTAATAATTAGGTGGCTTCTGAAGGCAATTGGTTGCACTTAATTCAATTTTGTGCTGGAAGGGTGAGGGAGCTGAATACAAGTGTGCACCATACTCTTCTTTCTGTCTTCCAGCATTTATTTCTTTTTCATCTTCACAATAATATTTTGAATTTCATGCATGCTTTGCCTTTCACTTTATCCAACATATCTGTCGCATCTAAACAAAGAAATGTTTGTGGTTTGAATGTGACAATATGTAAAAAATTCAATTAAATGCTGCTTGAGAGTCATTCATAAAGTAGATTTATTAACACTGAAAACAGGCTCCTTGAAGAACAGTTTGCCAGGGATCCATCCCCACTCTTCCCAGTGGAGTTGGCCTCCGAGAATGCTAAAGTGTTTTTCTTGAGGACAAAGTGAGCTGGAAGGTCAAGTGGTATACAAAAAAAAAATCATTAACTGCCCTTTTTATTTACTCCCATGCTCCTTCATGAACAGAATCAGAGGCGACAATTATTTTTCTTATGTCATCTTCAAGCATCATAAATCACTCACTCAATCAAACAAGATGTAAAGGTTTTCAAAAGGCAAGAAAGAAGGAAGGAGAGAAGAAAGGATGGATAGTTGTGTGGATAGACAGAAAACTCGTTTACACATTTCTTCCATTTCAGACTGCTAGGAACGTTGGGTGTGATCTGGGGATAGAATAATCGAACAGCAGATGAGAGGAGTTAAAAATGGCAACAGACAAGTTTAAAGCTGTATTTGTTGGCCAAACCGACAGAATAGTGTGTTTATTATCATTTCAGAGCCGGCCGTCCACCAGTTCTTCCACTGGATCATTGAATCATGTAATTCCTGTCAGGGGTGAAAGATGAGAGGCAGGTAGAGCGCGACGGCAGAGCTCAATAGTTTCACAAGCACTCTGGTAAGGACTCCTGGAAGTGCAGCCACCACAGTCTTCCTCTCACATGATAAGTGCGAAGAAATTGCCTGCTTGAGAGTCTTTCATTTCACATTCATTAGAAAGCTTCTTAAATTAATGACGCATTGTCGACTACAGCAAGCAATAACGTGCGGTAAACAATCTGGGGATATTTATGACACTGAGGTGAAATTTATCACTCCTGAACTGTGGCTTATATACACATCACATGGCTGTAGCTGCAAATTAAAAATGTATATTTATTTCCTTATTTTTGAAAATCTGTCAAAGTGAGGATATTTTTGATAGTGAAATTCATCTCGCTTGCATAGAGAGCTGCTATGATAAACATGCTAAACAACAGCCAACAGAAAATACTCAGGTAACATACTAGAGCAACATACGTGTCCTTATATTCATAATCCTTTCTACTTTTCACTTTCTTGGTGAAATAAATCAACCTTTTGCCTGCTGGCAAATACTGCAGTAATTATTATTTTCTGCTGTGAAAATCATGTTTACCTTTTTCAGTTAGGCAAAACAAACAATTTTGGTCATTGTTAAAGTAATTTTCCTAAATAAGTTACAGTTACTTCCATATTTACTGGCACCACTAGTTAAGATGTGTGGGGGGGAAAAAAGCTTTAAAATAAATGCATCTTTTATTGCAGCAGCATAATCTCACAATAAATAAAAATTCTCCTGTATGTTTAACCAGAGGGTGGAAATAAATGTCTTTACAAAATCACAAGTCTAAAAAGATTTGTATCAGTTCCTATAAAAGTAATAAAATCTAATATATTTCAATGTTTCAGGTTTACCAAGACTGTTCCCATAACATCTAATAAACTTACATACGTCTCAGTTCAAATCAGTTTTCATAATCAGAAAACACAAGAGTCTAGAGAAAGATGGCAACCAGGGGAGAAATCTCAAGTGAAAGCCTCTGCTCACCGAAAAAGAAAATAAAGACCCATCTCCGTTATCACTATGCACATTCTCATATTAACATCTTGATGATCATCCAGATATCTAGGAAAATGTTATGTGGAATGAAGAGACAAAAGAGGAATATTTTAGAAGGTGCAAATCTTATTTGAAAACTCAAACACAGTGGTGGTAGATTAATGACTTTGGACTGTGTTGCAACACCAGAACCTTAAAAACTCTCAATAATGATGGAACCCTGAAATCTTCTCTCTAGCAGAAAATCCTGAAGGGGAATGTTTTTATAAGGTTTCTTTTGCTTGTGACCTTACAATAATCTAAGTAACCTCACCAATTACAACTATGAAAGCATCAAAACGGAGAAAGTTTTGGTCAGAACTTGTGAAATTCACAATTTAAATCAATATCTTGACAAAATATTGTCAATTATCACAGAGGCTTATTGGAGATCCTCCCTCTAAGGGTGGCGCTGCAAGGTGACAGGTTCAGAGGCAATAACTTTTTCACACTGAGGCAGGTTGGATATGACTCCTTTTTTTCACAGCTAAAGAAATTATCATTTAAAAACTACATTTAGTATCACTAACGGGAGAAATCAGCATTGTGGAAAGATCTTATAATGATTTATGAAAATAATTCAATTTCTACAGGTTTAAAAGTTAAACAATGTGATTTAAAATTGATTCAATAAACCTGCACCCCTGTCTCCCAATGTACACCCGACAAACAAACTTGATATGCTTGCTCCCTAAAATAATAATAATGATGATGCATAATGCATCAGCGCATGCCACATGGATGATGCCAAGTGCACGTCCCACTTCATTAATTCATCCATAATGAGTTTTGCAGCATGTAGGAGCAAGTACCTTAGAGGCACCCCCAAGAGTCAATGCTAATTAAATCAGAATCTTAAATCCCAGTTTACACACATCTGCCTTTGTTTGCACAGTAAAGAGCACAAACGAGTCCCATTCAAAAATAAAAAAAATCAATCGCGCCATCGCTTAGACGTATATCTACAGCAAAATCAAGCATCTCATGTATGTTTCTGCTCAGACTCCAGAGAGATGCGTTACCAGCAGGGGTCTCTGTAATACAAACTAATGCTGAGAGTTAACATCACATCATATCGATCCACACTCCCTTATCTCCGTGGGTTTATATACGTATCTTCTACAAGGCAAAAATAGCTACTTAACAACAGACTCAAGTGTAATGCACTTTGTTAATTGGGTTTCAGGAGGTGTTATTCTCATCTTGAATGTTTAGGGGGAAAAAAGGGAATGGTGTGAGGTAAAGCATCGAAGGCGCCTGGCCAAAGTTGACTCGCAGTCTGTCGCTGCCACAAAGTCATCAAGCAGGTTATCAGCAATAAAGACACTTTTATTTATTTTTTTCTGCGCTGCTCATGTTTTGCTTTCCTCTTATAAGGCAACTAAATCATTTCAGTTATGGACTGGGACTGCAGCCGTTGTCCAACAAAGATGGAGGCCTAAAGTGAGGAGACGGTTTCAGTAGGGAAAAAAAACGATATCCATTCACTTTTTATTTTGTGTATGCCCTAATGGGCTGTGCAGCTCTGACTCTGCACTGTGTTTCTGCTGATTCAAACCATGTACAGCATCAGTCTAACACTTACGATAATGTTTCTTGAATGAGCAAAGCGCACGCTTAGAAAAGCGTGTCAGTAAGCAGAAATTAAAAGCAACCGTGTGCCTCAAATTAGTCTCTGAACTGGGTAAAGATTCAGATCACACAAGCCTCTCACAGAACCCTCCAGCACGGTTTATCTCGCTGAGAAGAGCTGTCTCCGAGACAACGGGTGGCTGTTTGAGCCACCGGTTGCAAACGTCAAAGAGCCGTAATTTACCGTGCGGAACGTGTCATGCATCACACGGAGGTGGGTACATGCTGCATCTGGTCTTTCAGTCATATATCCTCATCACCGCTATTTCAACGCTCCAAAGCCGTGAGCGGATACATTATTCAAATCTAGCTCATTACAAAAAGTCATTTCGGCCGACGGTTAAGTCCACCTAAAAGTTGGAAAGTCTGCATTATGCCTTAATGGCATTATGTTTCATTATAATTCCTCTGCTTTCAAATTTGCTCTACCTCGGAATGAAAAATACATCTTCAAAGTATTAAAAATGAATCATTTCTGTGAGTCACATTCAAAAGATCGTTTACAATGTTTCCGAAGAGAAAATACCTCTGATATGTAGGCGTCATTAGCTAAATGAGCAAATAATAAAACCTTCTTTTCTCCATTTTGTGGCAAAAAAAAAAATTACTTCTGATATAATCTCTTTTCCAGGACATAGCTTTCTTACTCCATTTCTTTCTCTTGCAGTATATAACTGCATGACAAATCAATCATAAAATTGTTGTTTAGATTGTTTTGACCGATAGCCACCTTGAGGCCCTGGGGAGCCAAACAACCGAATAACTGCAACACACAATAAAAGCGGTTGAAATAGAAAGCAGGTATTTCCTGCTGCACATATGTTGCTGTTCCATTGCTGTAATACAAGCGTAAGCTTCTAACCCCTTCCGGTTTTATATTCCACGAGTTTGCAGGACAATCAGAAGACTCATCTCGACAATCAAACATTACTGTGCCTTGCAAGCGTAATTCTGGAAGAATCTTTAGGCTGCAAAACAACTGTGACTAAAATACAGTTTCACTCTCCAGCTGGACAATGACTCTAAACACATTAAAATCTTTGATAGTAACCTGACAACACCATATATACTCAATCTCTGTCTAGTATAAGATGAACGTAGCGAAAGCTTTCCATCTGGCAAGAAGGATGAACCAGGCTTGGACAAAAGAAAACCTTAGCAGAAACAATGCATGATCCTTCTGCCTACAAAGAAATCCGGTCTCATCTTTCCCAGAAGTACTCTGACATTTCTACCACACAAAGTCTTCATTTGTCTGTTGACCAAATGGGGAGACATTTACCCCGAGTCAAACACCTACTCTCCATCCATTCACCAAGGACCGCTGAAGGAGATTCCCATCGAGCAGATTTCTGCGGTGAAATACTGTTCTGCGAATCTGAGCTGTTGATTGGTTTGCCCTCTGCTGACTCCATAAGGCTGACACACTTTGGAAAATAATTCATCAAATCCTTTTACACGAGCCTCTGAATTTGTGTTGACTCGACTCTTTAGTTATGACCTGCTGGATCCAAAACATTTTCAAACTGAACTCGGGCTATTCAACAGCAGCTACTAGAGTAATTTACATTTTCTCCGCCTGCAGTAAAAGAAAAAGACAAGTGCTGATGATTCTCAAGGTGACAACGTCAATGAAATGTTTTTTCCCCGTTTTTCACCTGCTGACCTGGAATAAAATATGAGTAAAGAAGTCCATGTTATTTATGATATAATGAGTACAGTGTTGCCCTTTAGCTGAGAAGAAGTACACTAATTGCAGTCTACAAAACGCTGTCAGGCAACTGCAAACACATTCTGGTGTTCCTCTGATGGTAATAAATTATGAAATTAAAAAAATCCTCATCTATCCATCCAAGGAAACGGATAAATAAGGGAATAAACCTTCTGCCTAAAGGCACTCTATCTCCAGCTGATTCTGGGTGTGTGTTTGCCATGGCTTCCTAGGTCATTACAGATAAATATCATCTTCTGAGTCCATTGTAGGACATGCTCCTAGTACTCTGAAATCCTTCAAGGTGTCCATAAGGCATGCTAATCAAATGCCTGAAGCATCTTAATTGATTTCTTTTGACCCAACGTAGCAGGAGTTGTACTTCCCCCAGGGATGAGGTCAGTTCCTGATCCCATCAGCACCCGGACACTCTATGTGAGAAAACGATTGTATTAAAGGAACTTTTTCTTTGAGTATGATACAATTTCACCAGACTGTAGGTGATGGTTAAGAGTAAATGGCCATATTCATTAAATTAGTAAATGGATTCTTATGAGAATAACTTGTCTCATTCAAAAGTAGCTGTTTTGAAATAACATTAAAAAATGTATTTAACATACTTTTCAGTAAGTACAATAATTTCTGTATTTGTCCCGATTCTATATTATAGCCTTAAATGTCAACTTTACATTAGCTGTAAACGGAAATGCATCGTAAATACCAGAAATAAGTTTTGGTCACACAAGGCTTCCTCACGACAAGGGCAATATTAAGCACGATAAAATGATTTGCAATATGAGCTCTCACAAATAATGAGAAATCATTTTCCGAACTCTCGTAGGGCTGTAAAACTGCAATAGCAAAAGTTACGAATCAGCCCAAACAAATTTGATCACTTGCATTGGCAGGATGTGATTGTAATCATCCATGACCCATCATTTGTTACCCAAAGTGGTCGTATTTTGCCACCCTGCGACAGAACAGATAACGGTATTATTGTTATTGCATTGTTGCTGCCCGCATTGGCCCAGTTGGTGTTTATTTTCCTAACGCTGCATGTCCACAGATGATGGCAATGATCCATCTTGACAGCCAGAGGCTGAGCGACAGATTCCACACAAGAGGGAAGCCCAAGGTGATCATTTGCATTTGTTTTTTATTGCAATCATTAGGGCTCCCCTGTCAGGGTCTCAGCACATCTCGGCGTGTGACAGACCCAATGTTTTATCTGAAAGTCAAGGGAGGTATGTTGCTGGGAGCGAGCTGAGGAGTACAGTACACAGAACTGATAAAGAAAACAGGCTGGTATGCATCATGGTGATGCTGACATCTGTGTGTCCCAACGCGAGCTGTGTAGGGGGGAGATAAAGCTGGATTTCCAATAAAGAGAAGCTGTGATTAAAAATGTAGAGGATATTAATTCTTGTGCAAACTTGCGCGGCTAATTTCTTCTGTCAGCATATTAAAAGAGATTAAATTATTTTAATTTTACAAATATGGTACACAGCAGAAATGGCTAACAGCACCAGAACACAAAGAAAAGGAATAGAAAAAGAGACCAACCTTTTTTTTTGGATCTAGCATGACCTCCTTTTTACCTCGGAGGTCAGCTGAAGAGCTGGACAATGTTGACCTCTTGGGGAAACAAACTGTCACTGTTGTTGCTGTTTTTCGTAAATAGCACTCTGTAGCACCAACATGAGGGTAAAAGTCTAAACGGTCTGTGTCCAGAATGTGTGGGGTCAGCAGAGATCTCAACAATTATTTTTTGGACTCTAGAACTACATAATTTCTGGATGGAGGGAAGATGATGATGCATTTTTGAACTTCTTGATTTGAAAAATTTCAGTGTCTGCTGAGCTTTTCTTTTTTAAAGGGGGATTCATAGAAACTGGAAGTGATCACAGTAGAGAGTGTTTTTAAAGATAGTTAGCCTGCAGGTAGCTTTGACCGTACCAGTGGACTATAGCTAGTCCACCTCCTATGTGCATACACACAGCCCTATCCTTGATCAGACCAATACGTTGTGTCAAGTAAAGGGTGTGTTCTCTTGTTAACCACATTAAGTAAATGATGGCATATGTTTCACATTCAGTTTCAAGCGTCCATTCTTCCAAGGTGACCAAACCTCTGTCTTGCATAGCTGTCACGTAATCTAGAGTAGATTAGGGGATGATATTCTCGGTTCATTGTTGTGACATTTGAGCCGCAGTTGAGTTTCATCTGAAGCAGCGGTGAATGTGTGTGAAAGTTGCTGTGCTCATGTGGCAGATTTTTTTTTTCACAGCCTTATTTAACAGATAGTGTATTCTACACACAGTTAAATGCATAAGAAGGTGATATGGAAGTAGCTTTTTTTAAGATGACCTCATAACTTCCACAGACCATTGAAATTTAATTTCAAATGATGGGATTGGGTTTTACCTTGACAGGTGTGGTGGAGATGGCAGGGGGGCAAAGAAAAGCTCCAGTAAGCTAAGCTGGTTCCTGAAAAAGGTCCCCATCTTTAGTTGCCCATCTACAGAAGTGCATTAGGGTTTTCGCTAATGGGTCTTCTGAAATCACCTTGTTGGAACTGAAATACCATTTTCTGTCTATCATACCGTGTTCCCTTTGGTATTTTTTCACAGATTCAGCAAAGGAATTGGGAACAAATTGTGCCTTTGTGACAGGCTGCTGGTAACAAAGTGCCTAATGATCAAATTTAAAAAAGATTTAAAGAAAGTCTGGTGCCTTGGAAGCAACGTAAAGAAAAGAAGGATGACTCAACACTTTAGTTTAGTACTTTATGTACATATAGGTAGGTTTCTTTAAAAATGCACAGTTGGTTCCAGTTGAGGCTTATCATTGATCATATGTTGTATCTTTGTGTATTTACTTACATGAGACTCACTTAGACTTGCCCCTCTGTCAAAGTCCCCCTACTATATTGGCCTGTGCCGCACATTCATTATAACGATGCCATGTCTGAATGCACAGTGTCACTAATAAACCCCTGTGCTTGTCACAACGCTTGCAGGGTAATTAAGCTTTGATTAAACAATGGCAGTGTGGGAAGTGAGTCTGGAGAAGCCTCCAGTGCTACAGCCAAACTCGACTTACTGCTGCAGAATATTATACTCATTCAGCTCATTACAGAGGAGATTTGTGCTTTTCTGACCCCTTCTGCTTACTTGTGGGTTCCTCTCTGCCTGCAGTCCACACACACGCCAACACACACACACCCTTCTAATAGATGCCGAGGTCTTCTCTGTCTGTCTGTCTGTCTATCTGTGTCTTCCTTATCTGTCCTCCCACGGAGAAAGAAGCCCTTTCTGGCCATCACTGCTTCTTCTCAATCAGCCTCCGAGATTCGTTCCAATTTGGTGCCGTCTCCCCCGATACCAGAGCAATTACCCTGTTCTGGCCATCTACATTCCTCCGTCACACTGTATGCCAGCAGCTTGTCACTGAGACACCACAGTCTAGGAGACAGGACTTTCATAGCCCTGTGATGGAATATGACACATGGATGTGTTACATCTTGTGGTGTAAGTCCTTCACGCTGTGCTTTGTTTAGGTGCTGCTTCGATTTACTATTAATCACACTCTGTTTTTTGTGACTGTAAGTGGAAGAAAAAGGTTTAGCCAATAGCTGTTGGAGATGTAAGTTGAAGCCATGTTAATTGAATTTTTTTATCAAGGAAATCTAATAGTTGACATAATTAAACTAGAATTATTATAAAAAAAAAGAAAAGAAAAATCACAAAATAAGGAGTTCTGAAGTCTTGTTAAGGAATTGTTGCACTAAGTCAGATGTTATTGCTCACGCCCTGACCAGGGGAAGCTGCCAGGCTGGACAAGATCTGTGCTGAAGTAATGAGGGCTTTGGTTTTCAAGATGTCACAGTTGATACTCCTCCCAAATGACACTTCGATTTCAGGAACATTAATGTTAGACCTGGAGGTCAAGATGGTTGTCTTTAAAAAATGCCCCAGAGACAGGATACACCGAAAATCATTATAGAGATTGTCTGAACATGGACAGGACACCCTTCGACAGGATTTTCATGACCACATAGTATTTTGTTTATCAAATCTTAAATAAAGCCAAAAATTAAAGTGAAATGTATGAACGTTTCAACAAAATATTTCTATATCCATTTAACACCATTGTCACTATCTTTCATACAGCTCTATTTTTTTTATACGTGTGCTTTTAGTTTGAACACAAGCTTTTAACTGCATCCTGGTCAAAACTGAGAGTAGGACATACAGGACAGCACCTTTAAAATGAAGATGCATAATAATGACACAGCATATTCTGAGATTGTCTTAAATACCAAATCTTAATCATGTTTAATAAGCTGATTAAATTGAGGGATTCTGTTTTTAAAGTTGTCTAGATTTTGAGAAGAATAGGATCAAGTGTTAGAGCTGCTTTGATACACAGTTCATTCTAAAAGGGGGCAAAATACACCTACAAGCTGTTTGCTAACTGGCTTTAAAAGAAAGAGGAAGAAAAAAGAATAAACATGATGATTCAACACTCATCTTTGATCTAAAATCCTCAACACCTAGCTCCAAGGTAAAAATGTAGTTGTTTTGTATGCTAGAAACAAACATGAAGATGGCACGTGCATGCAACAATTCTTTTTTTTTTTTTTTACGTTAGACCAAGACTATTAAAGTATTTGCCATGCTTTGCTAAGCCTGCCCCTCATACGCTTTTGCTACCAGATAGTTGCTTGTTTTTTATGGGTTTTTTGAGTATTGATAATTTCAAAAACCATCATCATTGGAAAGAATTGGACTTTTGCAACTGATTTTAAAAGTGTGCAAGCAAACTTATATTTTGCTCGCTCATTTTTTTATTCAAAATAATTTGATGACCCCCTGCAGTCTTACCATTTCTTTTTTAAACTCGCAAACTACAACAATAGTTAAAAATTTGTTCAGTACACTCTTATCTCTTAGTTACAGTAAGCTGGTTCCTGTCTTCAGTTGTCATCGGGCGATATTGACCTTTTGCTCCTTGTGAATTAAAATAAAACCCATGCAGTACATATTCTAATTTACATCACTGTGTAAAGAAAAGCAGATGGTTACAGATGATTCAAGAATGAGGAAGTGGAGCCTCTTTGTATCAACATTTTTTTTAATTTTATAAGTCCAACGTAGGCATATTTATGCTATATAAGAGAATGCTCCGAACATATAAAGCTTTAGACTGCCTTAGAAATGCCTTCCAGTATCTTCCTCACCATTCGAGCCATATATATTTTGCTGCACAATTGTTTGGTCCACTGACAGCAGTGATGTGATTTCAATGTGGTGACAAATAGAACAGTGGGAAATAAAGCTCCTCATTCAACAGTCTGTCCTTGTCAGATTTAAACATATATTTCTGGATCAAAAGATGGTTGACAATCCAGGTATTCATCCGGTGTGTTAAGTCTCTCTGACAGAATGTCAGCCTCAATTGTTGGGAAAACTATCAATCAGAGCTGAATGTAAAGTGCTTGCCCAAATTAGGGAGAGCTTGTTTGCATGGTTTGCGTTCTTGAATGTGTGTTGGTAAAGGTGTAACTAAGTAAAATAAGAACAAAGCACAAAGTATCTAAACAGGTGATTTGCTTAAATTGAGCTTATATTTCATTCTTACCTGTAGGGAAAGAAAAAAATACCTAACATAAATTTTACATTTAGGTTTGTGAATATGTTTCAGGCTTAGCAGCACAAGGCTTGGTGTCATTAACAGTGCAATGAGTAAAACAAAAATGATGCCTTTACATATTAATGTTTTGCTTTACATTAAACCATAAAAGCTTTTGAAGAATACCAATTGGATTCTACTAAAAACCAATTGGCACACAGTACCTACCTCAACATTTCAAGGCAAATTTCAAAATAAAATATATTTTGCCAAATAGTGGCTCATATCAGAACAAAATAGCCTAAATCTGTACATATCAACTTGGACATTCTAAAAAGCATCACCGTCAGGCAAAAATAAAATACAAAAAATTAAATGACGTAAAAAAAAAAAGATCAACTCTTTACATCCATATGTGCTTTCACTGATAAGTATCCAATAAAAAATAATATAAAAAGTATGAATTTACATTTAGAATCAATATTTTTTCTTATTTTATGTCCTACAGTAACTGTACCAAAAGTGATTGTCCGCACTATCTGAGCTGTATTGATAACATTAGCTTTAATGTAAATAGGAATAACAAATGGATATTCAGTTTCGGTTGAGTTGTTTTTAATTTTTTCCTCTTCATATATACATATGTATGTGTATGTACTGTATGTATGTATGTACTCTATATATATATATATATATATATATATATATATATATATATTTCCATGTATCATACATCTGATATATGGAAAATGTAATATTAAAGTAGTTGCATAGATGCCATACAATATATTATTTTAACTTAGCATATTCTTGATTTTCTGTATTTGTTTGTCAAATTTGTAGATGATCTGATCGGATTGTTATAGCAATGATTACAACTATAGCAATCAGACAGGAGTAAAATGGTGGAAGATAATAAATTAGCAGTGGCATAGATTTGATCTCTAATTAAGTATCTAAATCATAGCCAGCTTTACTGGCATGTTTGTGCATACAAGCTGGGAATTTTACTTTGGTTACCTCTTTGATCGCAGTGTACAAACTTTTTAAATATGAATACGAAAATTGTCTTTATGTTAATATTTATATATGCAGTGCTATGTCACAAGAAGACAATACGGTTGAATTATCTGCCAGTATGCATAGTGTTGATTCACAGCAGTGCAGCTGGGCAGTCTGATTGCTAAGTGTTCATTAGAGAGACAGCCTGGGGGTAGAAACTGTCTCTGTGGTGGCTTTCTTTTGCAAATAGCATTGTGTAGCGCCAACCTAACAGTTTCTGAGCAGGATTTGTGGGATCTGAGGAGATGTTGTTGCCCTTGTACTGACACCAGCCCTGGACAAGTCGTGGATAGAGGAGAAGTCAGCCTTAACAGTCTTCGCTGCAGGCCTAACTGTTCGTTATATTCTGAACTTGTCCTGTTTGGTGGAGGAACCAAATCACAGAGTGATGGATATGCAGAGGACAGACTCAATAATTGTTGCGTAGAACTTTTTAAGTCTCTTCTGGGTATTCTTCAGAATAGTGCCTTTGTGTGAGGACTATGGCAGTTCCTAAGAGATACTGGTTCCAAGATATCAGAAATTATCAATGGTAGGCACCGCTGTTGAGGATGGTGAAGGGAGGGACTGGGGAAGGTGTTCCCTGGAAAACCACCGTCCGTTCCACAGCCTTTAGCAGGTCAAGCTGCTGGTGGTTTTGACATTTAATACTCTGTATGCTGTAATAATAAACGTCACAAATTACACGTTAATGTATCTGTCTTTTTGCTTACAACAGCTAAATATCAGAAAAAAAAAAATCAAACTCTTCTGGCTATAAATTTGAGTTTCGACAATTTAATCTGTCTTCAGTTACAAGGAGAAAGGGTTAATTACATTTTTTGACCTAAAATATTTTTTTTCTTCTGTCCTTGTTTACTAAGCACTCCCACACACAAGCCATGGCAAGCATCCTGAGTCTCTCCTGTGTATGTTGATGTTACACATAATTAATCAGGAAGGCAGCCAGTCAATGATAAAAAACTATATTAGTCAAAAATTACGCCTGACCTTTCAATGTTGCACAATAAGCCTCCCTTCTGATTTTCAGTAAATCAGCTCTAATTGAGTGCACAGTCTGGAAGTTTCTGTCCTTATAGTTATGATGGACGTTGTTAACAAGATGCAGTGTTCTCCACCTTTTATCCCCTTTACACCCCCTTCTCTTTTAACTTTCTGTTTTTTAGAGTTCAAAGGAACTGTCTCTTTGGTGGTCAGGAACTGAGACTGCGATGGGTTCACTGTCGGTCACTTCATAGAAGTAGTTGGGTAATAGAACTTGGAACAGTGAATAGAAATGTTCTACTACTTTTCTACTCCTTCAATTTTAGTTTTACTTGTACATAACTATAAAGTTTATTGTTTTTTGATTTCCATAGTATGTTCAGTTTGGAACTGATCTTTGTTTGGTATGTAAGGGCATGGTGAATCTTTGGTGCGTCGCCTTGCCAATTTTACATTTGATTTGAATAATTTTAAATGCTGGTATCAGCTAAGCAGCAACCTGAACAAAAAATGAACTGAAAAAGTGCTGTAATCGCTGTTCAGCCAGCTGACATGAAGAGTGCAGGTAGGAAAGGGAGAAGAAAGGCTGAGTTATATCACAGCCAGAAAAATCTAGCAATATTAAAACACCATAAGATTTTTGTATATTTATATCACAAAGATGAACAATTGTGGCTGACAGGAGGGGACAACAGGGCCTGGTGTCCTGGGCACAAAGTGGAGGCAGGCCCATAAGCAGCCACTCCAACAATGAAATTATGGTCAAGAACATATTATTTTTAAAATCTCAATTGGTGAGGAAGAATATAAACCTTATATTCAAGTTACATTCAACTTTACCTTCTTTCATCCTAACTGTCCCTGCAGTAGTGGGTAATAACCCTCACAACTCCATACCAAACACAAAATAGTTTGGCTGCCGACTTAACGTCTCTCCTGTAGAGTTTGAAATGCTACAGGCAGAAAGAGTAAAATATGTAGCTTCAGTGTGTCCCTCTGCTCTGGGTCAGGCAGCCTCTGTCACTTTGTTATAAAGAAATGGAACTTTCACCTGAGGATCATGCCTTAAACTGCTGGTACAGCCTATACAGCTAAACCTATCATCTCTGTGTCCTCTGATCTAATGGCGCTACAAACTCAGCAGTTTCGATCAAAGACACGCTGTGTATCTTTGCTAGAGGAAGTTCTAACTTTTGGTAATTGGCAATTGGTAGCATTTAGAGGCTGTGAAATGTTAATGTGCTGGATTTTTTTTTTTTTTTGTAACTTGCTCTGGATTGACGTGTCTACCAAGTGCATCCTCTTGTTAATATCTATGGCTGGAGTGGCTGTGAATGAAATAAAGATACTACTGTTAGAACCTCAACTTTAACAGAAAAGTTTGACCCTTAGCATTTGGAGCACTGTTATTAGGGCCAGCTCCAACTGAAACAAGCAGGCACACCATAGAATAAAGATGAATCAAACCTGGAGTAAATTATTTTTGGACTAATTAGAAATGTTCAGAACACAGTTTGTAATCTTGAAAACGAGAAAGAAAAAAAAATCTGGTATCAATATCTTTCCAAAAGTGTTTTCAAAATATTGCTCTTACTCAATGCCTAATTCTCAGAAACTGGATGTTCATTATACCTTTTAAATCTGGTGAAGGCCAGATCTCATCTGCTTTAAAAAAAATTTATGAACATCTACTTTATTTCATGTCTATTTTGTCCTTTTTACAACTGCAACCCACTATATTGCTGAGCTGCACATGACGCAGTACATGACAAATCTTTTTTACCGAGACAATATGGATCATATCCTAAATATACGCATATTTTTTCAAGATACCTCATCTGTGCCAGCCCATTTAGGGCATTAGCGTACTCACTGTGATCCATTTTGCTCTGTTTTGAACTGGATAAATCCACTTCCTGACCCCCACCTGAATTTTGCACATCATCCAAGTCACGTGACTGCAACCCAACAATAAGATTCACAACTTAAATTGGGGCATTTTATTTTTGTACTATTTAAAGTCCAGTTTATTTGTATAGCACATTTTAGCAACAAGGTACAACTTTGCATTTTGTTAAATGCCACCATTCAAATCAACCACAATAGTCATTATTAAATATGCATTAAATGTACTGATCAATGTTCATTATTATTAATCAAAAGCAAGTCTAACATGAGGGGTTTTAGCCCTGATTTAAAATAACTTATTTGTTATACATTAACAAGGCAGATGTTTGGTGGCATGATGCTTTGCCCAACACACGCTTCTGTGTTGTGTGCCATGTGTGAAGACTACAAAAGAAGTTCATATCAATCTCACTTCATTTTGAATAAGGGCGAATATGTTCTCTAGAAGAAAGTAGGGAGTAAAAATGTTAGTTGCAAAGAGGATAAAAGATTATAACTCACAGTACACATTTGTGAATAATTAATTCCCTTGAAATGCCACAACAATAAAGCAGCAGCTGTTTGAAACGCCTGGATAAGTAAGAGAATTCATTCAAAGGGATCATTTGGAAAGCCTTCAGATGAAGAGAAAATGAGAAACTGATGATTAAAAAGGTGGATGTGGTTTTTGAAACACTCAAAAGGATGCTCCTGGTCAAACTTTGTGATACTGTGAGCAGCATATAAATTATTACTTGGGGAGCTGTCCGTGGCGTTAAAGGTAAAATGTGTTCAGTAGCCAAAAGATTTAACAATTTCAACTAAAGTAATTGGGCAATTCATGTGTACAATGTAATTCAAGGTCTAAAGTGTGTGTAAAGTGTACTGAACTGCAAGGCCTGTTTGATGAAAATGTTTGTTTCTTGAAACACTGTTTGGGCAAAGCAGGTCTGCAGTAAGATATCATGATTTATATGGGTTTTAATGCCAAAAACTTGCACAAGACTCATATTCATCAAGATTACTCCAAAGAAATAGAAAATAAGACTAATGGTGCTTTTATTGTTATAACTATTTCAAGTTCATTAAGCATGTCACTCTGCTGAATGAACATGCTACAGACACATGAGTTCTTTCAATGAATATTTTTATTGGAAATTTTCGATTTGTGTTATCAGGCAACAAATACAAGTTACAGTCAGTGGCTCACAGATTGATCAGGGGTGGCACTATTGATCCAGGAGACACCAAGTGTGACTGATGCAGGAGTCCATTTTTATTACTGACTGATTGTTAGTTGATATGTCTTGTGAGGGACGAAAGGCTGGTATGCTGTGAAGCTGAGAGTGACCAACAGCGAACTCTTATGGTTTCCAAAGTGAGTTTTATGGAGGAGTTTCCAACCAGAAAGTAGATGGATAATAAACAAGATTTTCCAGAAGAGCTGTAAACAGGTAACTATGGAGCCTAACCAAAAATGGGAAGTAACTAGATTTCAAGAGAAGACAATTTGGACCTGGATAAAAGCCCATGAGTAGGTGAAACTTGTCTTCCAAAATCATTTTTCCTTAGCAAGATAGCCAGTAAATCAATCTCAACTTCTGTTTGACTAATGTACGTAGAACCAGTTTCACTATCTCAAGAGATCCATGGGAAATTTGAAAGAAACTTTAGCTAAAAAGAATTAGCACATAATTGCTGTCTTTTGAACATCTGTTTGGAACAGTACAGTACTGTGTTGGGACACAGTACAAGAATATTGAAGGATATGATCTTCTCCATGCACTGATACATACTGTACATCACTGGCAAGTTACTTGGAAAGACTTTGGATGCCTCAGACGTCTTTGTAGCTTCAAATTCTTCTTGATAATTCACTTCTGCCTCGTCACACCACATTTATTGTCTGCCATGGTGTGAGGTGTCAGTCTGACTTTAGTCTGAGCAAATCCACTGAAACTTAATCGCAAAGTATAGAAAAAGTGACTTTGACAGTAATCCAGGATGATTTTCTGAGGATCAAGATGCATTTAAGCTTGAAATTCACAATACTGCCTGAATATAAAACTCAATCAAACTGCAAAGTTTAGACAGGCATTGTTAAAACTGCTTGTAGCTCCCCAAGTGTTGCTCTATGCCTCACTAGGCAGATGAGTGGTATTCAGTAAGATACCCCCACTGTATTCCTGTGTCTGTCGTTTAAATGTGAATATCTCTGTGGATTTCATTAGCTGATAATTGTGATAGTAGGTAATTTATTTCCTATGTTTTCTGTCAGGACTTACGTCAGGCAGCTTAGAGTGCGGCTTTGTGAGTTATCTTTGAAATCACTGCACATGCAATACAGAAATTGGAACAAAAATGAGTTTTTAAATAACATGGTACAGCCAGTATGATGTCCCAGCAACCAGCAAATAGCAAGATGATCTTTCCAGAACCAGAAAAGAGTGGGTATGACGTGGTTTGTGGGCTTCATGTCACTTAATTTGTCAAGTCATGCATTTCATCTCATAAACACTAGTCCAGTACAAAGACTATACTGAAAGTCCTTTCAGGAACTCTATGTATTCTGTAAATATCAATTTACATAAAGGAGCAATATTGACTCTGCAGATCTATATTTTTTCAAAAACATTTTCAAATAGTTTTATGGTTTCCATCACCAGTCTTGGTCACTTCAAAACCTATTCATATCCCACAGTATCTGTTCAACAATGGCTGTGTGAAAGTTTGCTGTGGCAGTTCTTGTTCTCTCCAGAACTCAATGTTCTACATTTAATAGGTGTTTTTGATTGTGGATGATGATCCTTGCGATAAATGGAAGATGACAGAAGGCTTGTTATGGGTGAGAAACCTGAATTAGCATCTGCTGAGAAGGCAGCAAGATGGACAAACTGACAGAGTGACGATTCATATAGAATAAAAATGACAATACTTGGATAATAAGGAACATTTTGTACAGCTCCAAGTAACCTAGGAAGCATGTTGTGTTTTTCACTGATGGCTATGAAACAAATTTGACATAGATAACCGCTACAGGCAACTTGCATGGGAAGACCCTTAACCTGAAGCTGTTGTGAATGTCTGAGATAAAAGACAAAAACATTCACGGCAGTAATGGTGTGGGCAGTGGCCATTCATTAGCCACTACAACAGTTTGTTACTATGGAAATGTTGATCACAGCCTGATGGAGTGACATTGCCTACCAATGTCAATGTTTCCTTTGGAATCAAAAGACATGGCTGGTGTTCCTCCCTCACAAAGTACTTTATTTGATGCTTCATTACAAATATCAGGGCAATAGAAATGCTGTTTACTTTAATTTTTCATTGACATGGAAGTACAAATCATATGTTAGTTGTTTCTGAGAAAATGCATTGGAATATTGGAGATTCAGAGAATACTGAGCAGAGTGAGGAAATCTTTATGACGTTAAAATGACAGCTTTGCTGGAAGACTCCAGGAAAGCTAATGGACTATAATGGAAAGTCAATTATTTGGTCAAGTGGAGTTAGGATGAAGTTGTTCAAACAAATTCAGAAAATATTTTTATTAATTCTTATGTAGAAATTAAATATTGTCGCAAATCATATCTCATCAGAGTCATCAGAGACTTTCTATTAACTTACTGAACTCTATGTTGCTCCATGTCTCTTCCTGCTACTTTAACACAGCATCATTCAGTCTGTCCTACTGTAATGTACCAGTTTTAATAACATGTTCACTGTTAAAAATTGGATTACGCTCACACACATAGCCAGTGCTGCTGCAAAAATTACTGGTTTGCCCACATTCAACCTTTCTGAACTCAATAATTGGGCCATCACATGCATTGCATTATCAATAACAAGAGACTCTCTGTACCCACTACAGGAACACTTGAACTTACTGCCCTTTGGGGTGAAGATATAGGATGCTGAGGTGCAGGGGGCTTGTTTGCAGAAAGTCTGATAGCCACCCTAAACAACAGGCCCTGCTGAGGACATTATTTATTTTGAACCTTTTGATGGAGTTAGATTTTGTCTCATTCCATGTGTTATTTTCTACCTAGTTGCTGGTTGTTATTGTCTACTTGGTGTGGGGAGTGCAGGGAATGGTTAGTAGAAAAGAGTTTCCCCTTTGGGGACAATAAAGTGTAAAAGTAAAGATGATTTTATTAGCTGATGATTATGATGGTAGGTGATTTATTCTCTGTGGTTTTGAGTCATCAAGGAAAAACAATCAATGTGAGAAAACCCAACCACACATTTGAAGAACACAGCTCAAACATATTGATCCATTGTGTTGCTCTCATCACCATTGTAATGTTAATCGCAGCGGTCTCGTCATTAACATATTGGACAACAGGTGTTGTTTATAATAGATTAATTACAATTCCCAGGAGAAGGGGAAATTGGATGGCAAAAAAATTGATTTGGTATAATTAAGTCCTCATTTTTCTATCAGTATGAAAAGGGCACAAAGAAGAGAGGAGTGTGGAAAAAGCTTGATGCCAGATAGTGAATATGTGAGTAATAAAATCTAAAAATAAGCATCTGCATTACTTTGAGGATTTAGAATCCAAAGCTCTCAAAATTAGTGGTATTCCTAAAATTTGTTACATAAAACTTGTTCTTTGATCTGAAACATAAAACAGTCTTAAAAAAATGTTTTAATGTTATACAAATTGTTATACCATTCTGTCATTGAGGTTTAGCTAACTACCATCTTGATTATTGAAACAAGTCCAGTCAAGGCAAAAAGGCAAACATTTGGATTCTAAATTTTACAAACATGAAACAACTACTACTATATTATCAGGTCAAAACAATGAATGTCAGGTGTTCAACATATTTCCCACTATTATTATGTCCATCTGTACATTGCCTATATTGTACATTGTTCATGGAAGGATGCAGATGGACCCTGTGACCTTACACATTGTCTGTGTGCAAGCTGATTTGAAAAAGAGGGAGAGAGAAAGAAACAATGCAAGGAGAGCATTATTCTGTTTTCCTTTTTCTCTTTTCCACCCCACCTCTTTTCTAGGCCATGCTCAAACACAGGTGTTTGCCAAACTTGGGATTGAGGCACAATAGAATGGGCCACTGGGACGTGAAGGCACCACAGGGAAGACTGGAGGAGATTCAGCTTTTTCTGGAGCAATTTTGTTATGTATTTCTTATAATTATTAACATGCTTCACACATTTCAGATCAATATGTGGTCATTATGATTAATTATTGCAATTGAGGCTGATTCTTTTGGTGTCCTGGCCACTTGGCACCCCAAGCGCTGTGCTTAACACATGTGAGCGGAGGTACTGCACTGCCCGTGTGTTTAGCTAGATTATGTCTTAGTTGGTTTCCAGCTCTGCTCACTGAGATATCAAAGGCTTTTGATGCTGTTTTATAACCTAACCCCACTTTAACATCTCTGCAACTTTCCCCCTGACCTGACTGCTGCTGTTCGTTGGACCTCATTATGCTGTTTGTTCTCTAATTTTCTCTAACAGTCTTCTGAGGCCTTCAAAACAACAGCTGAATTCATACTGAACAAAAAGCAAACACAGGGGATCTATTTTCAAATTAAATGGGTTTCTAAGGCCTTTTCTTTCTATGAAAAGCTCGGTTTTATGTGGAGAAACTGTGAAGACAACCATCAAAATGGAGGAATAGTAAGAAAATAAACAAATCTTTAGTCCAACAGAAAGAATCCCTGATATATTGCTCCCGCTGATGTGTTGAGTCTGTTCAAATGAGTGAGAACAAATGAGGCAGACACACAAAAACAGCTGATGTCTCCTATGGGAGCTCTCTGCTCTGTGGGCGCTCTGGCAGCAATCTCCTCGATTTTCCAACAGCTCCTAAGACTTCCCGGAACTGTTTAACACACTTCAATCATCTCCAGGCGCTTAAAATCGCTCCGTCTTCTCCGCCTCTCCTCCCTTCACAGCTGAACTCCAAACACATAACCTCTTTCAGTCACTTGAGGGAAATCAAATCCTCCATCTTCACGTAGATCCGCCGCAGCTAATCAGACCCATCTCAGACAGTCGGGGCAGAGCACGTAATTAGCACTATAGCTGTGTTTACAGGCAATAATCTCATTATTGTCCTCCTCTGATTATCTCAACAAATCCACTAAGTTGTTTACATGCAGAGTGGGAAAATGGCATGGTAATAATTTGATACATGTTAATGATTTAATAATTACATGTTAATCCTTCTTGGTATTTTGGTATTGATTAAAATGAAAACTCTGCCAGCAAAGAAACACAAATTATCTATATTCTTGAAGATATATATGTAGATGCATTGTTAAATGATCTTCTAACAGCTTTAATTTCACACACCACTCACATGCTTAAATACACTTAACTGATATTCCTGTAGGTGATATCTATTTAATCAGTGCAGATAACGAGTTTTCACCCTGTGGGATTTTTCTCCAACAATCACACAGGTAGTTTATTTTACTTGCTCTGCTTTACACGAATGTGTCTACTGACTGCTGTTTTAGCACATCTAAATCACTAAACAGCAGCAACTTCCTTAAAGGAAGTTTTATCATGTTTCCTGAGGTATTTTGGTGCTGGATTTTTGTTTTGTTGGATTTCATGTTCATTGCTTAATTCAAACCAGTCTTGTTTGGTCTCTGATTTGTAAATAATGATGTTATTTTCTTGACCAGTAAAAACTGTCGGTCTTATGACCTGTCTGTATCCTTCCATAGGAGAAATATTTTGCCCTATAATAAGTCTTTCTGAGTCTTTTTTTTTTACTAACTTTATACCTGGACTTTTACTATGCTAATTCAAACTTAATACATTACAAAATTTTGAAGTTTTACTATTTTTAATCATCTATGTAATGGTAAACAAGTTTATTGGTATAGCACATGTATAACTCACTGGTTTTGGATTTTCAACCAAAAAGTATTTTTTATTCTCATTGTTTTAACTTTGTGGATTGTAGTACAGCCTGCAGCACTATCACTATTTCTTTTAACTATATATATTTTTAATATCCAGTTTCCTTTCTCAATATCTGAAAGAACTGTGTTCTTTTTTGAAATACCGAAAACCCACAGTTGCTTTTTAAAATTTAACCGTGTTTGTACAAAGCAACAAAGGCTTGAAGTTGTATATCTTTAGATTCATCTTCAAACAAACAAAGCTGAACTGCACTGAGTTCTGAAAGCTGCCGTAAAGCAAAGACATTGTGTGCCTTTCGAAAACAACTGCAGTCTGGTCATAAATAAAACATGAAATTAGCAGCTAATATTTTTGCAACGACTTTCTGTTTCTGAGACAAACACACATAAACAGGCTGGCCCAGACCTGAGCCATAAGTATTGCATAACAGCAAATGAATGCCTTATAAAACTCGGAGGCGAAAAATTCTCCAGTGAGCCTGAGATTTGTCTGACATAATGTATCAGGAGACGTATTACCTCAGGGAGCGTCGCCCTACCAGGCCAGTCACAATAAATAATGCAACAAAAATACATCATCATGATGTTTCTCTTTATCCAACATGTGTAGCTGTCAGCTTTGATCAATAAGAACTCACTAAAGGCGATAATATAAACACAGAGGCCTTTTTATGTTTATCCATGCGGTTGAACCCAGAAATGTGGCAGAAAAGTATTTTGATGCAAAATATTTCAGTGTTTAAGGTTCAGACCTTTAAGTTTGACCTGGGGGGAGTTTCACTGGCGGGAATACTGTTATCAAGTTTATTATGAGATGGTGGTTAAGAGTAGATATTGCCCAAAGATTTTTGCTGGGGTTTCTGTATGAAAGTTCTGTATGAGAGAGCAATTTGGCTAAAGTATACTCCACATTCTCTATATGTCCACTCTTTGCACTTCTGAACACCTGTAACACACACAAACACACGCACGCACACGCACAATGTAATAAGATCGGAATTTGAAATTCAAATTTCTTTTCTCTCATCTCAGTGTAGAAGTGATCTAAGAACCCACCCATCAATTTTGACTGTCAGATCAAAAAGGTCTTCATTTGCATCAGCTCATATGAATTTTCATCTCATACACAGACTTTCCAATGCAGCTCAACATGATGAGATGTCTATGTAATTAAAACAATTGGGTCGCTTCTGAACTCAGTTTCTCCTCTACAGCTTGGATTTTATTTCTCTTTTATTAGCTCAATAAATTATGGATTTTTCTTTTTTACTTTGTGAGACCCGCTTTCAAAATTGTTTTAGCTGTCAAACTTTTAACATTGTATTGGGACAAAAAAAAAAAAAAATTCAACTGCTCTTTATGTTAGTTGCTGACTGTTTCAATAACCTTATCCATTTGAAATCTTAAAAAAATACTTTTGCTCTATGTCAATTGTATGATTCTGGTGTCAAATAATCCAAAGAGAATATATTGCTTTCTTGCTTTCACTGATTCAATAATGTTCATAGATTTTTGGCACCTCTCTTTCTCAATATAAAAATACGACATACAAATCACAAATACTTTATATTTAGCATTTTAATCAAATAACATGCAAATGAACACAAATTAAAAAGTCTTCAATAGATCTGCTTTGTTTGTCATGTTTGTTTAGTTATTTTCATTATTTGCTAAGGTAATGGTTTGTCATATTTTGTCACATCCGTATTGAAATGAAATGAAATGAAATGAAATTTATTCGAACATGATACAAATATAAAAATAAAATAGTGCACAGTAACAAGAAGTGCATAAAAAAGAAGAGGAAATACAGATTTTTTTGTTTCAGTTAACATATCATGCTCAAAATGGGGTAGGAAGAAGTGAGAACTTATAAACTCCTACCCCCTAAACACTTGAAACTTTAGAGTCCTACTGTCATTACAAAAATCAAAATCAAAATCAAAATGGCAGTCAGAAGTAACAGTTACTAATATTTACCCATACATTTTCCCATTTTATGCTGGTTTGTCTTTCTAAACCCTTACACCAAGTTGTTATCTGCAATACACACCTTATTGCGTTCTGTCACCCATATGTGTATCTATTGAAAATTACCTCCTTGTACTTTCTTTTGAATTGTGTTAAGCTATTGCTTTGTTTTAAATCTTCATGTAACTTGTTCCATAACTTTACACCTTTAATTGAAATACAGAAGCTCTTTCTTGTTGTTCCAAAATTGAGGATCTTGAAGTTTGAGTGACCCCTTAGGTTATACACCCCTTCTCTTTCAGAAAACGTGCTCTGTATGTGCTCAGGTAACAACTTTTTAGATACTTTGAACATAAATTGAGCCATTTTAAATTCTACAAGCTCCTCAAATTTGAGAATTCTGGATATTATGAAGAGCGGGTTTGTATGCTCATAATAACCGACATTATGGATGATTCTAATGGCTCGTTTCTGTAGGACGGTTACCGGATGTAAAGAGCTCTTGTAATTAACTCCCCACACTTCACAACAATATGATAGATATGGTAAAACCAGAGAGTTATATAGAATATGAAGTGATTCAGCATTCAATACATGTCTAGCTCTAGCCAATATGGATATACTTCTACTGAGTTTACTCTGTAAATATTTAATATGAGGTTTCCAACTGATTTTGTCATCTATTATTAAACCGAGGAACTTATTAGCAAAAACCCTTTCTAGAGTTGCGTCCTCTATTTGAACTTGGATTTCAGTATTTTTATAACAGTTCCCAAAGACCATGATTTTCGTCTTGTCCAAATTTAGGGATAATTTATTATGGTCAAACCATATCTTTAACTTACTAATCTCTGAGGTGACTGTTGAGAGAAGATGCTCTAAATTGTCGCCAGAGACTAGAATATTTGTGTCATCAGCGAATAAGATAAATTTTAATACATTGGACACTTTACTGATATCATTTATATAAAGATTAAATAAAACTGGTCCCAATACTGATCCTTGTGGTACTCCACAGACAGTCTCCTGCCAGTTAGATTCCACATCTCCCAATATCACAAATTGTTTTCGGCTCTTTAAATAACTCCTCATCCAGTCAGAAACTACTCCCCTAATTCCATAGCGTTCTAATTTTTTAAGTAGGATTTCATGATTTATTGTATCAAAAGCTTTCTTTAGATCTATAAATATCCCTACTGCCAGTTTCTTACTATCTGTTGCGTTGGTTATTTCTTCTATTAAGTCAGTTACGGCCAGCGATGTTGAACGGTTTGCTCTGAATCCATATTGACTGCTAAGTAGCGAATGTTTTTCTATGAATTGTTCCACTCTTTTCTTAAAGAGTTTTTCCAGGATTTTAGAAAATTGTGGGAGAAGAGAGTATTGATAAAATAAAATAAAACAGACGATATAGAAAATGTCCGTTTGGGCATATGTATCAATTTTTAGTTTCATCAACCTATACAAATCTTCTCAAAAGCTTTTTTTTTGTTATATTTTGATACCACTACAGAGTAAAATATCTGGCAATCTAAACAGGCTCAAAATATCAGCTAACATTACACTTGATTAATGATCTAAGTTAGTGTGTCGATAAAATCCAACTGTGACAAAGAGTAAAAGAAACATACAAAGCCAGTAAATCATGATAAGATTAAAAAAAAACAGCAAGCTGATGAAAACATTAGATCTGTTTGGGCCAATGAGGAAGCTGAAGCATCACTCAAACTGAGAGCAAACATAAAACCCATCATCTTTGTCTTCTCTTTTTCATTTCATGGGAAAATAATACATCAACTGTTTATTTCACTGTGTCATCCGTTTTATATTCCCATAAAGACATACATATTTGATTTATGGAACTTTCTTCAGAAACCTATGCTAAAGTTTATCTATAACAGCTCCTTCCTAGACTATCAGTGGGTACGATAGCAAACCACTGGAGCTACAAAGTTCAATCTATCATTGGGAAAATAGAAACTGCATAGGGTAACTCCAAACCTACCAAGACATGGATGTCTACTGAAACTGACCGGTCAGGCAAGGTGAGCATCATTTACAGAAGTAGCCACCGGGGCCGCAGTAATTCTAGAGGACCAGAAGAGAGCTATGGCTTAGGCTGCGTTCACACTATAGTCTGAAGTGACTCAATTCCGATTTGTTGTCAAATCAGATTTTTTTGCTGGGGCCGTTCACACTGCCAAACTTAGGCGACCTGTATGTGTTCTGTAGGGTGAACGGGCAACGACCTGAAAGCTCCCCGCATGAGAAGTAGAGGGCGCAATAGTGTTCTGCCAACCTCTATGAAAAGAAGAAGTGCTCACTGTAAACATGGAGGCTAACAGTGGAGCGTATGTAGAGGGGTGAAAAACAAGTTGTTAGTAAACAAAACCAAGAAGTAAGAAAATAGGCACCCCAACATAATTTTTCATTTTGTATCTTTAATTTATCATCGTAATAAGTTCTGTAGTGTTATTTCAGTTAGTCCGTGCAATTCTACACATGGCCGCTAGGGGTGCTGACACGTTAGTGACCAAGAAAAGATTGAGCACACCAGAAGAATAAATCTTCCTGTTGAAGGTAAAAGGAGCTCAACGTGTGTGTCTCGTCTTTTCTATATGGCAGCATCACACGTTGAGGGAAGATCATCTGCTACATTACCCTCAGCCATCCGAGGTTGCAGGGTAACACGTAGCTTACATATTTGAAGTTGTTGTCCGACCGGAGCAGTCAAAATGATGGACAACAAAAAAAGTCTAGCAGAACTTCTGTGATGTGTAGTCCATGTTTGTTTGCAACCTTTACATCCTTTTTTTTTTTTTTTTTTTTTTTTTTTTACATGTGTAACGTCAACATCTGATGAAATTTCAGTTTGGTTAGGCTGGTTGATTTGCTCCAAAGCAATAGATGGAAATATACTTCATTCACATTTTCTTTTGCGTCAGTTTACAAGTTCACTCAAAATTTGCATTACAACTGGATGGAAACAGCTAATGTTGCAAGTCATATGGCAGAGCTACATTGTAAAAAAACTTTTACTTGTTTGTTAAAAGGCATAAGTGGACTCCAGACCTAAATCTCAATGAGAAAATTGTGGCAAACCTTGAAAAATAATGTTTACAGATGCTCTCCAGCGAGTTTTTATTGCTTCATGAAGACAAATGTGCAACGATGTCTCCTTCAATGTGCAAAGCTGGTAAAGAGATGCATAAAAAGATAACTGCAGTGACAAGTGCTTCCACAAAGTATTGACGGGGAATGGTAGAATTCAAATGCACCCTTTTCAGTTGGCTTTGAAAGAAAAATAAACAAACCCATGTAACATTTCCCTTTCTCTTCAAATTTACACACATACCTCATGCTAATGTTACATGAAATCAGAATAAAATACACTACAGTTTGTGGTTTCATAATGCCTCTGGAAAATATGCCTCTGGAAAACCCTGATTATATTTTACATCAACACTGTTTTACTGAACATTAATGTCTTAATGTTCATTGGAAGGGCTTTTGGACCCTTCCAATGTTAACTAATATATTAGCTCCTTCTGTCTATGTAATCAGCGCCATGAGCTCAGCAGAGCCCTCTGAATTAAGAGTCTGCTTCCAATAATAAAGGCAACACAGAGAAAGATGAAGCCACAAACTGAGCTCCACTCCTCCCGTGGTGCGGCCACAGAGATCCACGGTGCCCAAAGCTCTGAGGACTTTTTTTTCATGTGGCATCTTTTTGATGTAAAAGTCAAGGAGTGCTCTCTGTATTCCACAGGCAGCCTGGCCTCAGCCTGACTGCCCGGTAATAGCCTATGATCAGAGATCTATTACTCACTTCTTAGAGAGGGGACTTGGGGAGCTTGGTCATTTGCCATTTTAAATTGGTCTGTACTTCTGCTTCCTGGCCCGATGAGACAAGATCTCTCAGTTTTAATTTATGTGGGCAATATATTTCCATCAATAAATTGGAGTTGTTTTCAAAGAATTCAGTTTTGAATAAGGATGTTTTTTTTGTTGCAGCAGGGAATCGGGGAAATGGTTTTAAATGCATATTAGGGAATGGTGGAACATGTCAGCAGGGACCATGGGGCGGTGTTGAAGTTCCTCAGGGCAGTGCTCCCTCCCAGTTGGGTCCTTACCTGCCCAAACATTTTAGCATCATCCCTCTGTGAGAGGCACAGAGGAATGTTTGGAATACATTTCGCTAAGGTAGCATCCTAGATTAGCCTATTCATCTCCTTCGTGCTTTACCTGCTCTCTTTTCTCAGCAGGAGGCCACAGTTGTGTCACTCCTGTCTCCTTTATCGTTTCCCCTCAGACAACACTGTCCGTGCCGATCAGCCTCACCGCTGCTCAGCACCAAACACGCAGGACAGACAGAATGGAGGAGAGAGGGATTAGCATCTTGTGGCAAGACCATGAATAAATTCAACACGCAGGGAGAAAAAAAAAAAGACTGCGACCCAGCTGTTTCAGGCACATTTCATATTACCGTGTTCCTCATGTGAGGCAATAAGTGTGTGAATGAAAGCAATGCATTTTACATTTTCATTTCCTCTCCCTTTCAACTCTGGCAGCTGCAGAGTTTTATTTGTCTGAGCTAAAAAGCTCTGTTATAATTCGACGTTTTTTTTCAGCCTATAGGTAATGTTCTCACTCAAGCTGTCGACACTCACCGCTATTGCTACAATAACTGAGCACCAGGTGTGCAGAAATCCTTATTGAAGGGTATCAAAGTATTGAAAACCAAATTTGTGTTAAGCAGTCCAGGTTTTATGTTTCATTACTGTGACTGAGTCGCCTAATAAAATCCTGACTGTAAGGAGCAGGTTCACCATTACAAAACATACGTATTTCGCCCTAAAATATTACATGTTTGCTATGGGTTACCTAGTACAGAACACACTGCCACATTTTTTCAAAGTATATTCACAAACACTAATGACAAAGTTGTGCAAAAAAAAAAAGCTTTGGCCTTTGTATTTTTCAGACAAGGTCAACTGAACAGTGCTTCATAAGACAGACTTCACTTTGAAAAGATTTCAATACTGTGAGTTCTTGTGGCTCAAGATCTCATTACATTCTTTGTCTGGCATCTTTCCTATCAAGCAGTGTGAGACAGGTCACAGGTTCATAACATAAACTATTTGAAAACTAACTCAGGGAATACATTGTGATATCTATGCTACCCCTGCTGCCACAACATAGTGCAACCAGGCTAAGGTTTCTCACAAAACAGTTGTAGCATGTGTTTTATTTGAAGCTGGGTAGAATTAACTCTAGTCATTGTCTTCCTTTAATTTAGATTTAAAATTTAATGCAAGTAGTCAGGACAAAGTGAGACTGAGAAAAGAGGCGTTGGTGTCATGTTTTTGAAAAAACATACATGTCAAGAAATGCAGGCTAGCTGTGGGATGGTTTATCTAAAAAACAGGGATAAAAATATCCAGATTAGTAAAGATACTACAAAAATCTTTTTAGTCCTCCTGCAGTCGTAAGAGACGGGGTCCATTGGATCCCACAAGCTTTTTGCCCTGTTTCATTCCCGGCTGTGTTGCATTGACCCATTTGTTTTTTTGTGGTTTTTGGGAGCTTTTTTTTTTTTTGACAAGCTAACGGGATAGTCCCACCACATCGCCGTTGTACAGCGTGACATCTGCAGCGCTTCTCCTGAGTGTGGCGCTAAGACTTCAGGAGTGTTAGCAGTAGTTTTTGTCGACTAAACTTGCATTTGTTTGTGATCAATTTTTTGTCTTTCTATGATTTTGCGTATTTAATGCAATTGCATGAAATGTCATTACCAAACAGCAGCATTGTCTTTAAAATAAGTCTTGTTGCAATAAACCTTTGCAATACAAAGTTCTATGACACTAGAGGATTTTAAGATTTTGGACTTGTTAATTGAATAAACAGATGAAATGCTGCATGGAAAGAAATAATAATTCTCAAGAACTGGTCAACCTTACTGACAACCTACCAAGTCTGTGCAAGTCAACCTACAAGTTTGACCAGTGATTTGCCATCAGAACCGGCAGATTACTATTTACCATTGACTTTTTGCAGAAAATAACTTTGAACATCAACCTATTTTATTTGGAAATCTTAGCATGGAAATCTTATAATTAAGTCAGTTGCCTGACACTTTTGCTCAGGCAGCTGGTTGCATAAATTAATTAGTCTAGTTTTTTTTTCTCAAACACCACATCTCACGAGGTGCAACTACATCCCTGCATTACAAGTTATTTCCTATAGATTTGTTTGACCATGTTCAAACTGTTGAAGGACAAATTAAAATCTTTTACACCAAGTCAGGCCGTTATGTTGCCTAGGTTGCGTTCGAGTTTGGGTAAAAAGCAAGCCCTTCTAGCAAGAGGAAATCCTTAGTATCCATGGATAAATTATGGCTTCCCCACATCCAATTTAAAATGGCTAAAATTGCATTATGTCTTATAATTTTAGAATCAATTGAAAACTCAAGAATCATCTTGAAGTTTGTCCACATCAACAAGGAACTTGACTTGTTCCACTTTGCTTCCAATTAAGACATTGTAAATATATCTTTATGGAAAACACATTTGGGAAGTGAAAAAAGTAATGTTTTTAATCTGTCCTTTTTAATTGGCTTAGCCCTATTTAATTTTTTTTACATGTACTTTGATGTGCTCTTGTCTTTTGATAGAGGGAAAATATAATCATATCTACAGTGGACATTTGCTACTATTGGTATGAAAGTTCATGCCTGCAGAACGAGAAAGAGACTATGGAAATCGACTTTTCTGGCTAGGTTGTAACATTGAAGCTTGTCAGAGAGGAAAGTCCTGGACTGAATCAAAGTCCGGGTCTTGATCTTATTGAGACACTATGGGTCTCTGAAACAGACATTTTGGATGTAGAGAAACCCATCAAATGCCTTCCTGGGGTAAACCTTCCTTCACTAATGTCAGAGACTTTAAGATGGCTACAAAACACATCTCAATGCAGTTATTTCAGCTAAAATATTAATACCTGGCCTTTAAGATCAAGGGTGTATCGTCACTGAACCCTAACCCCCATTTGTGCACCCCTTCCCTCCTTTTTTAAGACACACCATTGTAAGTCTAAGTGAATATATGTATTGATTCCAGTAAATGTCACCATATAATGAAGTGATATTTGTTGACACATGGTTGAAAACGATGTACACGTCCACTTTACTGAAGCTAATGTGATCTTTAGGCTAAGACCTGGCTTTTAGCGAGGGGTTCTCTTGCACCGATGCTGGTTTATCTCTCATGCATGTTTGTCAACTCCTTTCAACAACCGGGTGCTCCTGCAGAGATAACATCTAATCTCCCATTAAACAACTAGACAACTTGTACAAAACCTTATCAGTGCCACAACGTGTGTCATGACAGCCTGAGCTACATTAACAGAGTGTGCTGAGTCTAAATGAAAGATAGCAACAATTATCCAGTCACTTGATATTAGGCTGCAGCAAGATATTTAATAAGGCCAGAGCAGCAGAATGATGCTGCACTTGTAAGGTTTTCGTGGGACATCCAGTGACTGTCACAGCCTTTGTTGACCTAATTCAATTTTCTTTTCAATTACCTATAGTATATTACCATCAGAGTCGTTGTTATTGTGGTATAAATCACCCAGGCGGACCCTGTGGCTACAGCAGACAGGCACCCCAATGGGTGATGTAGAGCTGTGTCTTGTCTGGCCCCTGTCTCCCTTAAATATATTTTAGATTAAATGACTAGAACACAAACGCTCACAACCCACATTTTAGCAGCCAATCTGTGCTGCTAGGACTCTTCATAGGTATAATTAGTGACTCTGGGAGTACACAGACAAAACTGAAAGGAGAGAGAAAATGTTTTGGACTCGAGAGCCTTTTATCTAAGGGCTGAATAAATAAAAATGCATTGCTCAAAGGTGATGTTTTTTTCCACTCATCAAATTGTTCTTTACACCCAAACAGCCAATGACAGGTTCATTGGGTTGATGATTGGTCAATGAGTTGGGGGGCCAATTCACTGGTTTGTGTTTTTCTTTCACCTTGGTGTCTGACAAATACTTGAGCATTGATTTTTTTTCAAGAGGTAAGAATCATGAGCGACCAGGTTTGAAAAAACACCCTTTAATCAATAGCGCCGATTTATTCAGCATGCTTAATTTGTGATAAGAATTAGCAAAGCCAGAGTACGGTGTGAGCACCGACCAAAACTAATACAGTGAGTGGATGCTAAATGAAATGTCATGAAAGAGAACAGGCTTTTGAAAGGTCATGCGCATCAGCGAGGAAGGTGTTTTTGGCTTGTATTTACAGGCCAACGTAAGGTTAACAAGCTGAGCTAAGGTGTCTTTTGAGAAGTACAACCCGAGTCTCGACCGCATGTCTAGTCAGAGTTTTGAAGTTCATCCATGCACACTGCTAGTTTGTCTGCTGGCTGATCCTCTGCTCAGATCTCAGAAAAGAAAGGACAAAAGTAACAAGTCAAGTTGGAGTTGATTTTCAAATATTATACAATATACTCTCACAGGCCACTTTGTTAGGTACACCTCACTACTACCAGGTTGGTACCCTTTTGTCTTCAGAACTGTCTTTGTTCATTCTACTATAGATACAACAATGTACAACCATCATCTCTGGACGTACATACAATATGAATTGTCTTTCCTTGAGGTAATGCCTATGCTTCAGAGAAATAAGTATGAAACTCCATCCATCCATCCATTTTCTGTTCACCCTTGTCCCTAATGGGGTCGGGAGGGTTGCTGGTGCCTATCTCCAGCTACGTTCCGGGCGAGAGGCGGGGTACACCCCGGACAGGTCGCCAGACTGTCGCAGGGCAACACAGAGACATACAGGACAAACAACCATGCACACACACACTCACACCTAGGGAGAATTTAGAGAAACCAATTGACCTAACAGTCATGTTTTTGGACTGTGGGAGGAAGCCGGAGTACCCGGAGAGAACCCACGCATGCACAGGGAGAACATGCAAACTCCATGCAGAAAGACCCCGGCCGGGAATCGAACCCAGGACCTTCTTGCTACAAGGCAACAGTGCTACCAACTGCGCCACTGTGCAGCCCAAGTATGAAACTAAACTCCAAATTACCAAATGCTAAGTAAACGTATTTCTCTCTCTACATAAAACTCACACATAACTCATGCGTGTGAACGTTTGGTGAATTTCCTTGTATGTTCAGACCTCCAATAAACATTCAAGCAACAATAGGCCTTCACAGCACAGCACTTTCACCTCCTAGTCCTAATTAAATGTGACAAGTTGTTAGGTGACAGTTTTTGCTAATCTAAAGTAAAGATCAGTGTTTTTGAAATAAGTAGGTATATTCTATGATAGCAGCTAATCTAAGTTCATCTGACTTATGTGAAAAATGCTAAAGCGGTTCTTGTAAAGTAGAAAAATTAAGCAAAAAGAACATTTATTTGTATTCTTGTGCCTGTAGTCACAATTCATTGGCTTCAGAGCCCTATTTTCTTTGGGTAGTAAATTAGTAGCCTGTTTGGATAAACACTAATGTATCATGTATGATATTAGCTCAGTCTCAGCTCACCTCTTGTTGTCATGGTATGGCAAGCTCACAACTGCTCTCCTTTGCTTTGGCTTGAAACAAATGGTCTTTGGAAATCACAAGTAATTTACAATATTTTTTTGTCCTTACTGCAGCTCTAGTTACAAGTTGTTAGAAATAGTGGAGCTTAATTAAAAAGAACACAATCAAGCTCATTAAGACTGGGAACTTAGGCAAGTCAACTCAGGCATCTTATTTAATTAACTGCCTTTTAAAAAGCTTAGTATACTACTGAAAGCTTATATGGTAATTCTTTGGATTCTGTTCACTCCTTTGCTAAGTATGATACATGTAAAGAATGAAGTGGGAACATCTTTTCTTAAAAAATAAATATGTGTGTGGATTTTGGTCAAGCTTAAATGGTTGTGATTCAAACCCAGGACCCTTTTTTCTGGAAGGCAACAGTGCTCTCAATTGCACCACTGTGCACCTCTGTGCATTTATTGCACGTTTTATCATTCATTATTCGTAATTGTAGATTTTATAGTCTATGTTCATATCCTGTCTCAGATTTTCATGTGGAAACTTAGGACTCCTCGCAACGCAGAGGTTCTGGTCTGGTGGGTCTGATTAAATGAAAAAGCCCCGGAAAGCAGCAGAAATTGTGAATGCCTGGAGCACAACCAACACAGCCTTGTGGCTGTCTCTAAATGCTAAAACAAAATTCAACTACCACCTGAAACAAAACATCTTATTACTTTAGCACTCTCAAAATAAATGGTCAAATTCAGCAGAGGGAGACACCTGGACATCTGGTTGTTCAGTTTCTGCTTTCAGGACAAGACCTTGATTCATTTAGTTGTCCAGCTGCCTTGAGGTTAAAGGATGTGTTCAGAGTATAAACACCTGGCCCATCACACCACAAAACCGTGAGTTCTTCTTCATTTGCATACAAAGCCCTCGGCAAATATGTGAATCAAAACAACCAATGTAAAGAAGTAAATGCCATGAAGATAAAGCTTCATGCGGCCATATTGCTTACTATTTTGCCTTAATACAAACTCTGTTTTAGACTTAAAATTCTCGCTAAACCACTGCAAAGGTAAAAAGGCGGCAGTCTAACTGAAAGTCTAAAACAAAAAAATTAATGTGAATAGAGCTCAAAGCATCAAAACCAATTGTAATCTTCTCTGTATCATCTGAAAAGAAAAGATCCACTAAACAACTAAGGAAACACAGTCATTTAGACTGCAATTATACAGGAATTCTAGATTTGAATTTACTACCTTTTACTACATATTTTACAATCTCTACAATATTTTTACTATAAACACAAAATCGAGCAGCAGTCTTTTCTGGGGGAGCCTGTCTGCGCCATCTGTCGCGTTGCTGATAATGCTGCTTTCTGCTGAGGTGTGACGGCAATACTTGTGCTCATAGCTGAGCTTGATGTTGCAGTTGTATCATTTCATGTCACACCAAAAAACCAAGGAGGGATTTACTAACCCTGTGCAGGAATCCGCTGCTAATGAATGGTAGATGCTAGGTGTAATTTGTTCGCCATCACGCCATTCCAGGTCAAATTTATATTTTTTCCTGCATTCTTTACAAAACGCCTCTCTGTCACCTGATCATTGAGGAACAGTTGTGAAAACTTATATTTTCTTATAGTGAGGTGCAAAAGGACTTGCTAGTCTCAAAACGTTAGCTGGTTCAAACATCTGCACAGCAGATCGGACAGTAGAACCAAGTGAGTCTGCGAGTAGTTATAATTTTTATACAGATTTCGTAGTTAAGCAAACTTAAAACAAAAAGTTGACATCAATGAAAAAGTAAAAAAAAATATTGAAGGGGTCATGAAAATTATTTTGAAAAATTTACTACCAAATCAAATTCTGTTTGTTGTCTTTTATCGGCCTTAATTTGAGCTAATTTAATTTACTACCGTGCGGAAACACTGAGAAGTTTTGGTAATGTAAGTGAAGGCGTGTTTTGACCAAAACGTCCCACCAGTATTTTATTAGAATCTTGGGAAAGTTGCATTTACATAAAAAACAGGACACTGCATCCTCTTATGTTACTTTTGACACAGATCTGATTTGCTGCACAGCTGTGACTTGAGGAGTGTGTCACTGATGTAAATTTATGCATGACACCACAAGAAGACATTATGAAAATGAAAACTATGTCAAACTCAATTTACTGAAGAAACTTTATGTGACTCAGATTCTTGAGTTGAAGGAGCCCATTTAAGATCTGCTACAGCAAAACTTTATGCCCCCTCAATAAAGGTGATGGACTGCTCTCGATGTGTTATTGCAGTCCTCTTTCTGGGAAAAAAACACCTAAACATATTCATGGGGAAAAAAGTAGTGTGCATTTTTTCATCTTTTTCAACCTTAAACAAAGAAGCTTTTCTTACATACTACATTGCTCTGAAAAGGCACTTGCCCTCTTACAAATTTCTTTGGTTTAAATTTCATGTATTACATGTTGTAAATCAATAGATTAATATTAAACAAAGGTAATCTCAGTAATCTATTAAGCAGTTTTTAAAATAATACGTTAATTTAAGCATATCAGCGAGATCTGACAATACACTTGCAGTCATATTACATTTAAATTGAACGTGAGAAACCTATATTGTTGCTTGTTTGTTTTTTTCAATTCCACTCTAAGGATGGAAAGAAAGAGCTGAGTCCAAAAATTAAACCTTGACATCCTGGGCCTCCCTCAGTGCAGTTTGCACCTTTACTCATGAGATCTGGAACACTAAACCAAGAACAAGATCAGGAGCTCAAGAAGCCCAGCTCCTCTTTAAAAGGAGTCAGTGGACATATATCAGGCATCTACGATGGATGTGCAATTTAACGAAACAAAAACCTATGTCAAACAACCTATATTTCAAGTGACTGCACTCAACATTTCCTTGTTCAAAACAGCAGGATTTGGTTAGGAAGGACCACAAACTGCTTTAAAAGAGAAACATTAAACACCTAAGAAATGTTAACTCTCTGATGCGTGAGGCCTTTTTAATGGATAGTAAATTATTTGAAATAAATTGTGCAAATAATTTAAAATTAGGGATGCACGATATTGGATTTTTGATCTCTATCCAATATGCCAATATACTAAACTCATTTCTACGATTACCGATATCAATACCAATATTTTTGTCCTATACCTACTTACTGAAACTATATGGCTTTCTCTACTGTGGAATTAAAATACTGCATTATCTTTGTCAATATAGACTGCTACCAAATGCTAAAAAGGAGGCTGAAAATGATTTAACACTTTCAACTTCCATTGTGTTTAATGTCAAATTTATTCATGGCATTTGCTCTCTAAGACAACGACAACACTCAAACGGTGCAAATTTGACATTGAGCTGCTGCAGACATCATTATCACTGTATGTCATACTGATAGAAAGCCTACACTGTTTATACTTTATCTGCGTTTTATAGTATGTTTTTTCATTTTACCATTGTAAGTTCCAATTTCCTATCTTGTTGAATTCATCGTAGTTGTGTAGACACCCTTTGAATGCACCACAGGTGTGCAACATTAAGCAGCAGTAACATTTTTCTGCATTTGTTCTTGGTACAGCATTAGAGAGAATAGATTTTGCCTTTCTGTCATTGTTTGTTGTTGTGCTTGAATGCCAGAAGGTCAGTTTGATTACTTTGTTGTGTGCTGAGCATATTGGTTTAATTCTGTATGTGCTGAGGTTTTTCCGTATTAGAGCTCAGTTTAGTTCACTTTGTTGATTTGCGTTAATTATCGGTTTAGTTGGTTTGTTGTTTGGCTTTTGGGAGAGTTTAGCCCCATTAGCACCCATTTGACAAATTCCTACATAATAAATGCATCTGAAATAAAGCACTCAAGTTGGAATCCGCTCTTCTTTAACTTGAACCTCCCCCCATATATTGCCGCTGTAAAGCAGAAATTTTGGAGACAATTCAACCTCTCCTTTTTACGTATAAAAACGACGCCTTTTATATCTGTGTTATTTTGATGTAATGGCCAATGTCCTATATTAAATGTTAGCTAACGAAGATGAAACTCTTCAATGAGTCCATCTTCAAAGAAATATATATATATATATATATATATATATATTTTTCCCAACCCTCTCTTATTTTAATCGTTTGTAGTCTTGGCAAAAATGAACGGCTCGTTGCCCTCCTGCCCAAGACTTGTGGATACAAATCTGAAACGAGGACTCGCAGGTCAAAAGTTTAATATAAATGGGGGCATCAACCAACAATTTATTGTGAATGATAATGGCGTCTATGTGGGTAGAGTAAAAAAAGATGGATCAGCAGCACTTGATGGACGACTCGAAGATGGAGACAAAATTCTTGTGATAAACGGAGTCTTACTTGAGAACCGGTACGGTACCACAACGAATTGGTGGAACTTTTAAGGTTAGCCGGGGAGAAGGTCGAACGCCGCAAAAAGTCTCACCTAAGTACCGGACCACCCACCTCCAAACCTAATCGCCAACCTTCCACGTCTACTCTGGTAATACTGGTATTATTCGCTAGAGCTGCATCAATCATTGTTATAGTAGCTCTTTATAAACGGCTTAAATAGGCTTTAAAAAAACAAAATATAGCACAATAGAATACAGACAGCAATGTTAGCTACCTTTGTTTGCTAGATAGTTTCACAAATTGTAAAATAGTAAAATTTTAGGATAGACAGCAAGCATGCTCTCTCACAAACACATTGTCAATGGTTGTTGACATTGTTCCAATCCTGTTGTAAAATTGTCATTTCAATGTTTTAAAAATGTTCTGCAAATTGTCACAAATGTTTAAAAAGTGAAAAATAAAAATATTTCAATAATGAAATAATTCTTGTGTGGAATAAAACAGTAAAATATTATATACAACATTATTTTGAATCAAAATAACAAAAGTAGCATAAAAACATATTGCTTGTACGAGTCAAAAAACACTCAATGTTACAAGCGAGTGTAGCATGAGTATAACTCCTTTTTCTTGGAGTTATAACAAGAAAAAGTCAGTCTGCAGCCAATGAAGACTGTGGGGTTAGTCACTTACGCATTAACGAGTGTTAATTAAAGCAATACAACTTTCCATCAAAAGTGATTTTATTGATTTACTAATAATGCTTCCAATAAAAGTCCCCAAATTGAAAGTAAAGAATGAAAACATTCCTTTTTGTGGCTACTCTCTACCCCAACTATTATGGCGTGAGAGGAGACATGCTGCATAGCCAACCAGTCCATCACAAACCCAAAAAACTACACAAACAGAACTACATTTTCACTGGAGGGAGCCTTCAGACCTGAATGTTTTTGGAGACAGCATACAAAGATTGGAGAAACTCCCTCTAATAACTCAGCAATCCAACTAAGCCTCTCATATCCCCCAGACAGACAGATAAAAAAGTTCAGTAGTTGTTGCCATCCTGACAATTACGCCTATTGCAGGGAGAATAATAGCAGGCTTAAAGAGGACTAGACTTTCAACAGATTGAAGGCCTGATTATTGGTGTTGCTGCTGGAGTTATAACAAGAAAAAGTCAGTCTGCAGCCAGTGAAGGCTAAATTAAATAGAAAAGAAAGAGGCACGTCTAATCAACACAATTGGCTTTTTCAGTGTTAAATTGTGTTTACCCTTCTGGTTGTTTTTCAGCCACTCACCATGATACTGTTAATATGGGAAGGTTAGAACCTTGTTTTGAAATAGATAGATAATTGCAAAAACATTTTTTTTTTTTTTTAGTTTCTGCCAGGTCAGTTAAAGCCAAATGTGGTGATGTCACTGGTCAATTCAAAAAACATTCATTCACAAGAAATACTTAAGACCACAGTTGAAAAAGACAACAGGAAAAATATGGTCTTAAATGTTTTAATTGTATGGATTTCTATAAACATCACTGTAATTTAACCCCTTTCATGTTAAACTAAGAAATCACACAAAGAAAAGGCACTTAAAACTTGTGAGTGGTACAGCAGTGTAACAATCAGGAAGTTACAGCCTTTGCGTGACTGTATGATTGCTTTTTATCGGAAATGAACCAAAAATTATGCAACACTTTTCGTAATTAGAGTGATCAGAAAACTAGATTGCATTTTCCTTTTTAAGAAGTTTCCAAATTAAGGTGTAAAGTTGCTACTTTGGATTTGTAATGTGGTTATTTATGAGCTGGCCTCATTGCTTCAAAGCATGGTGTGAAGTTTTTTGTGATAAATTGTGATTGTGATGTTCATTTGAGAGAAAAAAAAAAACATTATCACAGATTAATGGGTGCAAAACAGGATGTAATTAGTTTCTTTGAGATCCATGTACAAGGCCATGACTAGGTGTAATAAATAAGCTCAGCTTTTTTAATACTAAGGTGGCTTTTTGTAAAATAAGTTTGTATCCGTCGTTTCAGTACTCGGAACAGACTCTTTCGACGTCTGAGCCAAAAGAGCTGGCTCTCTGAAAGAGCCAAATTTCCCCTCAGCACTAATTTTGATTGGTCAAAGCAAGTAAGGAGGGATCTGCAAAAGTTTGGGGCACTTGGAGAGATTTTCCTGATCAGATAGCTTTAACCAAAGTCTTGGTTTTAATTAGCTTGTTGGGGCTGTGGCTTTTACACAGTTCTCATTAGGAAAGGGCAGGTTATGCAAATTTTGCTGCTATGTGAACACTGTGACTCCTTTGTTCCAGCAATCTGCATCCAGGAGCAGATTAGCAGCTGCTTAGCATTAATTCTTAAGCAGCTGCTTAAGAATTACGATGACCAATGTCCACAGAGCAGCAGAAAGCTAATAAAGCTCTTTTCTTTCTGGAAAAGAGTTTCCAGAAAGCTGTTTTTCTGAGTTTGTAATTAATTCCAGGAGAAATTCTCACAGTGTAATAGAAAGGCAAATCATGTATCGTTTTTCTTCCCTTTTTGACTGCATAAGACCTTCAGAATCACTCTTCTATGCAGCAGCTCCTACAAAAGTCTGACCTTCATGGAAAAAAATCATTTGAAGAAAGTTATGGAATATAAAAATAACTTTTTGACCACAGTTAGATGAAGTAGTGTTAAAGGTGGAAAAGGTGCATTTATTCCAAAAGAGAGAATATTTCCATGGCTGTGGATCAACCAGGTTTTCAGTATGTGTTGCAGAAGGCTGTTTTTGGACAGCCTAAATGGCCTGGTGAACATTTAGGGTGGATCAGGAAAAAAAATTATTGAATAGTAACTGGTAAGCTCCAGTTGCAAACATCTCACTGTTTGCTAAAACGTCCAATGATGAAAACAATCCTTAAAAAAAAAACTAATTAAACTGAAAATCTGTAAAAGAGCAGAGCTACAAAAGATAGACAGAGGCCCCTTTCAAGGGGTCACATGCAGCTATGCTGCGATGTGATATTTTAAAAATTATTTTCAATATGTATAGCATATTCAAAGACACAAAATAATTATTCGTTCCTTGAAATGTATTCAAATTATTTATTCCTTTTATGTTATATATTTAGCAATAACAACAATCCTATGAAAACATCCAGTAAACCCCACTGCATGTTTTTCTGTGCAAATCTTTATTTATTTTTTCACTTTGCCCTTGTAATATTTATTGATACTCACTTAATGATGAAAGAGAACAACTTGACACTAACAGAGATGGATGGAGTGAGACCAGACCAAAATCAACTGGGTTGCTGGAAGACAAATGAGCGGATGAATCATCTGTATGGTGCTTCACATCATTCCCGTCAGTAAAACTTGTGAGATATACGCTGACGCAGTGTGCTCACCGCAGCTTCAGTCCGTCAACGGTGAATGTTATGAATGTTTTCGGCCTGGTCTGCGTTTGTGCAAGGAGAATTAAGTGTGTTAAGAAAGCACCACATATGCAGTTCTGCTATATTAGTTTGTCCTTACCAGGGTAGGGGACAACTGAGCCGAAGCTGCTGTCTCTGCTTACATATCAGTCTCCCTGCAGTGGGGGAAACCCCTTTGTCTACTCACTACAGCTGCACAACTCATCCTCCTCTATAAGCAAATAAGTTTGGAGTTAAAATTAAAAAGTATTATTACTGCTGACATCTTTATCTCCACACTGCCTTATTTAATAACGCATTTCTTTCAAGGCATCTTGCAGTAGTTTTGTACACTCTGTTGCCAGAGGGTGGAGGGTGCTGGAGAACTGTTAGCCCTGTAGCCACATTCTGCCTGTCACCCTGTCAAGTGGTATGTTTATTCCAATAAGCCTCTGGCGAGAAGCTCCTAGTATAAATGTGCTTAGCCCAGGAAGTATTGTCTAAAGAAAAGCTCCTCTAGATTTACAAAACAAAAAAGCATTACACAGCTTGTCTTTGAAAACGCAAACATTACTCATTTTACCCGTCATTTATGCAAACACAATACTTTGCACAGCTTCATCAACTTGCAAACAGGTAGCTTTTGCTGATTTCATATTTGCCTTCTCTTTTAATTCTTGCTGTTCGGGGTCAGCAACAGCAATACCTGTAGGTTCTTGGCGTTAACCTCCTGAGATCATTTTTGCTTACCCTGAACAATAAATATTAAGTTTTAAAAATCCTTCTTTATTTTATTTTACTTTCCTAAACTGACAAGACAATTTTGTAAAGGAAATATTACTACAATTCTTGCAAATTGACTCAGTGTTTGGTATTTTAAGCCTGGGTTCTGCACTTGCTGAGCAAGTGTAAGGGGCCTGGTGGACTCTATGAGAATGATCCTGTGTGTTTGTAGTCTGTAGGCAACCAGGGGTAGCTCAGCAGTGGCGCTGGTGATGTTACTTTTAGAGAGGAGCATGCAGGTGCAGTATTGGTAAAGAGGAGGCTGCCTGGGGGTGTGGGCTGATGTGAAGGCTGTTCTGGTATATCCAAAGGGCATCAGCTGTGGGAGGGATACGTTGCGTTTGGGGTTGTTTATTTGGCTCTGCAGGAGATTTGGAGAGGAGTGCTCTCTACTGGCTGTTGAACAGTGGCGCCTTCGTGCCTTCCCGTGGGTGGCAAACTCCATGTCGCCTTGGGGAAGAGAGGGAAGGGTGGATTGATTGACCCACTCGGTCTTGGCCCTTTGATCCACACTGTTTCTCAGCTGTCGAGGTTTTTATCCACATGTGGGACTTTGAGAGCAAGCTCCCAAGCTAGATCCTGCTTAAAAAACGACACTTCATTGCCTTATCTATACAACTTCATGAACAGATGGGAAACAAAGTCTTGACATCTATCGTCATTAAAAGGGTTAGAAAGCCATTCCAAAGACTTTTGACCTCCAGTAAACCATAGTGCTTAGTCATTGAGTAACCTTCTTACCAAATACATTTCTACTCTTACCTGAGCACTTTCATTAATGTATACTTAGAGTGACTCTTAAGTGCAATTTTTAGTATCTCACCCACCTTTGTTGGCATCACATAAAAATCATGTCTCGTAACAAGCAGTTGTGTGTTAGGTATTTGGGTTTAACCCCACCTGCCCTGTGAGAGTCCAACAAATGGTGGAAACGCTCTCCTGGATATGCTGGACCATAAGATAGGATCTCAAACCGCACCGACCCGTGACATACCGCTTAGTGGAAACGAGTCATTGTCAATACAAACTTTAGCAAGGCTAGTTATTTATTGAGACATTTCTGCTTGGTACAAAGCCACTGGCCAAGTGATTACCAATACTGAGGTGAAAAGATCAATTATTTCATTAGATTGGGTTTGATTTGGTTTTCACTGTGGTATTTTGACAGCAGAACTCAGTGTGTTGACATCTTGATGAGAGCTCTCAGCTGTTATCAACCTTGACCTTCAAGTCATGCATGTGCCTCAGAGCCCAGTAGCGCTGAGCACACTGAGCAGCACCTCACTCTCAGCACTGTCTGGGGCCATATTGGAAACCGATGTAGATCCCTCTAATGAATGAAGTTTGAGATTTGACTCCAACATATGTAGTGTGTGTGGAGTTTGTGATTCAGAGAGGATTTACAATTAATGGTACAGCGGAGGGGGATCAATTGCAATTAGGTGTCTGTAACACACTGTGGCTGATAAGCATCCCTGCCATCGATCAACGTGCCAACACTACGGTCTTGTGAACCTAAGGCGCTCTTCGTGTCTGCGTGCAGCAGACATAATTGACCCTAGAGGGTCAATGAACAAAGCACACAATTTGTCATATCGCCAGGTTGATTTTTTTTTTGTTTATATGGGGAAAAAAATAGCAGGAGTCTTTGCACTTGCAGCTGTATCAATTGTTATGCAAATATGGAGAAACCTATAAACTCACAGACGACAAGGTAACCTCCTGCAGTGCTGAACATACAGCTCTGCTTGTGTGCCATAGCAGAATTAGGACTGAAATATTCCGTCTGATCTTCTTCTAATGCTCTTGGATAATTGAATGATATTTCCCATCTCTTGGTAAAACATAAAGAAATGCTTTTCATGTTTGTTTATTTTCGCAGAGCAGAACAAACAGTACGGATTTTACGTTTCTGTGCAAAATCTGTTTGCTGTGGCTTAAACCGCAGAGCTTTGATCTGCCTGCTCATTTGATGCTCCAAAGGGTTGCTGGGTGTAGATTTGAAGATACAGTAGCTGTGCAGGATTGTTTTCATCTTTTATGATTCACTGAAAAGGTTAATCAAAATGACACGTTCTTAATCTAAATGATTTTGAGAAATTACCCCATGATATGTGTCAAACTGGCACAGTTCAAATGCAAAAATCAAAAGCTTGAAAAAAGGTAAAAACCATTTGAAAATCTGCCTGAGATATAGCAAAGGTTTTTTCACATTTTGGTACATTACAATTACAAACACTTGTATTTCATTGGTATTTTGTTTTGACTTGCTTTACAAAATAACTAATTTAATGTCTGTACAGTTCAGATCTTTGTTAGTATAGAGAGGGAAGGAAATTGCATTTCTAGGTTTTATTTTCTGTTATGCTCCTCACTAAGCTTGAGAAGTCTTTGGCCCCCTATCTTGGAGCATGAAGACATATCACCAGCTTCCTCATCAGACTTTGTCAGAGTTTAGTTACCTGTAATGGAAAATAACCTTTACTCAAACATAATCAGAGATTTAATAATTCAATTAAGAGAACAGTTTAAAAATGTATTTAAGTCCGGCTCTAATTTCACTTTGCACACTTCCAGTGGTGTCAATCACTGCAGACGGCTAGCTGAGGCAGCTCCTGTCCCACAGGGATGCTGAGCTATTCAGAGGCTTCTAAGATACGGAAGCAGGATATATTAGGAATGAGAAAAAGAGCATTCTAAAGGAGGAAGATAAAGAGCAAGCAACTGGAGAGAAGTGAAATATGGAGCTACAGATGATAAATGTCATCATATATCACTACATGTTCTTAAATATTTTATTATGTTAATGATGTTAAATCACAGAGCTCATAAGCACACAGAAATAATTAACTCTGTCAGCAACATTTGAATTGTTGGTAAAAAATACTCTTGTAGTATTTGTTTAGATGTTCTGGTTATAAATAATAAAAACATTTTGAAAGTAACAATAAAAATGAAAATCATTTTCATGATTTCTCTGCTTCTTTTCTGCTTCTTTTTCAGATGGATTTTAATTTTAATTTTTGTTTCCTTTATTATAGTAGCTTTGATTGTGAATAGCTGGCTGGATATTTGACCATAGAAGTTCTCAGACATTTCTTCCCATGTTCATATTGAATCTTTATTCTTTGTGGGGTAAAGTTTGGTTTAGACTGCAAGTTGTCATCCTCAGTTTGACTAAAGACATTAAAATTAAATTCTGTCATGAAGTGAAGCACCTTTGTGTTAAAACCCAAAGTTGAACCTGAAATTGCCTTGCCAAACCACTAATCCTGCTTAAAAACATCAGAAATCCTCAGTGTCAAACAATAAAACGAAAAATAAAGTCTTCAAATTCAGAAAGAAAATAAATTTTACAAAACCCAGAAAGCATGAGGAAATGAAGCATTCTTTACATACTCATGCTTAGAGGTAGAGGGTAGACCATGAACATACAGTTTTGTTGTTATTTTTATGTAAGTAGGATTCTGCAGGATTGTTATCAGCAGTCAGTATCCGAATCCATCCATTTACTTACATACTTATTCCAAGTGGGGTTGCCGGGGTGCAAGAAAGAGAAATGGTAGACTAAGATGGTAGACTTATGAAAAAAAGACTGGTGAAATGCTCCTGCTATATTTTTTTGGACAGAACCGATAACACTGCGGTAAAAATCTTCCAGCCAGATAATATTGTAAGATCACTGACATTACACAAGGATGTTTTCTTCTTAGTATTCATTGCACTGACTTATTATTTTTAAAGTTTTCCAACAGATTGGAACCGTTTCTGCACATATTTTTTGTGCACAAAAACTCTTATTATCTATTATGCATTTTACTTTTGCTATGCATGCCTTTTTTTTGTAAAAAAAAATCCTACACTATTCTGTTTCAGTTCAATGGGAAAAATGCTTGCTGACTTACTTTTTTTTTTGTTTAAATGCCAAAAGGATTAAAAACACTGGAATCATGGATTGTGTCTTATAATAAAAGAAGCAACATGACAGAGTGTAACAGGATTAATACCTGATTGTTTGCATATTTAAATACAGTACTGTTTCGCTCAAATGTAGGGTCAGCCGATTTTTAACACTGTCAATTTGTATCAGATTCTATAGAATCTTGCAAAAGTATCAACCCCTCCAGATGTTTTCACACAATAAGCACAACCTTTGCGTCTTATTGGCATTCTGTGTTCTGTGATGCTGCAGAGCTTAAAATTTGAAATCTCCCCCCATGTAAAGCCACCCGCTTACCGAACTGGAGACAGTTTTTTGTTTTGTTTTGTCTTTTTAAAATTTTGCTGCATAGTTTTACCTCGATATAGATCTGGACTTTGACTGGGCCATTTTAATTTACAAACATGCTCTGCTCCAAAGCATCCTTTTGTAGCTCTGGTTGTGTGTTGTTCGCTGAATGTAGCTCCATTCATATCCCATTCGTCCATGTCCATGCTTGAAATCATTCCCACAGCATGATGCTACCACCACCATGTTTCAGCATGGAGACAGTGTGTTGAGCCGTTTGCATAGGCCAAAGGTTACGTGTTGCTCTCCTCTGGCTGGAGCACCTTCTTCATGTTGGTTGCATCTTTTATGTGGTTTGCATGGGGTTGTCTGACAAACCAGCCTCACAGTTTTGCTCACGCACATCTCACTTAACTTCTTGTAGACCAACCCCTATGCTGAGGTTCTCTATTGCCTTTCTGCTTCCCACAGCTTGGGCTCCATCTGTCCACTGTGGAACAAAGACCTTTTAGCTGCTCTGCCTCCCTACTTTAAAATGCACACCCTCTGAACATTTGTACGTCAACATCTCTGCCCACATTCAGATCACGTCTCCAAACCCACCTGTTCATAGCGGCCTTCACCACATGGTCCTTACTTCCTTCCTACCACCACAGCATTTTTTGAATGCTTTCTGTATGTTTGCTTTGGTGTTTCATGACATTTGAACTTGATAGATGTGTTTTGATTAGGTTTCTTTTATCATTGTGATTTCTATTTTCAACTTTGCTAATTATTATGTAAGGTAACCTAAAAATTCAACAATGTTCAAATAAAGACATATTTTGGATCATTCTGCGTTTCTATACATCACATTGACAGTCTTGATGTCACACCAGTGTACTGCAATCTTAGTTCCACAATCCCATCATTCACTTTGATCTCAAAACAAACACGTTTCTGATAAACATCCCCGTCTTAGAATGAAATGCTGTAATAGATAATCACATTATCTGTACCAATCAGTGTAAAATACTGTTTTATGATCATGAAAGTTGTTTGACAAAGCATAATGGCTCACTCCTGAAATTTTATTGCTCGTTGATGGTGCACATTACTGGACAGCAGTTAAACCTCGCTCATTGCCCCTGATTACTTTTTCCACTTGAAGGATGCGGTCCCTTTGCAGCAGGGCCTGCCTGTATGCGTTATCGCTCTGTGTCATCTTTGGATTGGTGCTTATATCCTCGTCACCATCAAAAAAAAAAAAAAAAGAGACAGAGCAACATTTGCCATTACCTGATTTATTCTGATGATCCTCAGTCTTAACCCACTTATTCCTGCCGTTCTGTGTAATCTATGATGCAACAGTTGCACAAGATGCATCAATAAAATATTGCACAAATCTTAAAGTTAACAACCCATGAGGCACTTGAACATGTTAATAACTCAAGTCAGTCTTGATAGGTGAAATAGTTACTTTCTTTTTATTGTTGAGGCAGAAATATCTCAGAGTAGCAGAATCAGGTAAAATAAATTTCATTTGGCATTCTGCAACCTTAAAGCTCTTCTTCAGTAAAGACAGAATCTCTGACGAGATCAGCTCAGCTGATTATAAGGCATAGACGAAAGACGCTGTGCTGAGATCTTAAAGAAAGTTAGAGTGAGAAGAGATTTGCGAAGTCAATCCTCACCACCCTGTTAGCTGGAGATATGCTGTTTGATAAGGCCTTTTGGATCGATCTGCTGATGGACACAGTGACAGAAGCAGGGTTGTTATGTACTCCCAACCGCCCACAAGGATCTTCCAATGTGGTCTTATTTTAGAGCGCGATAGCACCACATTGGGCCTAGATTGACCTAATAAGCACCTCAGTTAATAATGTTGACTTGAACTTTTGACTGAAAAAAGCTAAGCGGTGCAAACCTTGCAGTTTCAGTAAAGTTGAAAACATCTGTCAGAGTTATGTGTTGGGCAGGGAAATTTTAAACCTTGAGTTTTATGCAGTTTGAGGTCGACTCAATTACAGAGCTAAGAAAAAATACTTTCTCACAAATTGCTTTGATTTTCTTTATTTTTTTGACACTTAAATGTTTCAGATTAACTTCTTTTAATATCAGACAAAGATGAATATAAAATCAGTTTTTGAATGATGATTTCATTTATTAAGGAGAAAAACTATCCAAAAAATTTGACAGTCTGATATTAATAGTTGTCACTGTATGAGTAATCTAGTTTGTGAAATATATTTTTCCACAAACCATCTACAGTTTTCTCTGTAGATGGAAGAGAAAACTCTGAGTGGGGGAAATTCCATCTACAGATGGAAGAGTTTTCTTTTTTTTTTTCAAATGATCTGAATTTATTTATTACCATACAGGCCAGGGTTTAAAAGAAGCTGCAGAGTTTTTGAGTGACATTTTAAGCTGCATACAAAACATCAGTCAGTCCACTTAAATGGAATGAGTAACAAAGGTTTCCACTCTTCTCCTTTTAAAAAGAGAATGGATCTAGACCCGGTTTTGCTGAGAAAAAAAATGCATTGAGTCAAGCTCCAGGAGATTTGTTCCCAAATGTTGTTTTGCACAAAAGAAAAAAACGCTAATGGAGATTCTGCTGTTACTGGCACGAGGCCATCAATAAGAGAGAGCTTTCATCCTTCCTCTGTCCTCCCTCATACAGACTCCCTCTGTTTGTTATCAGAAGGACAGAGATTGAAAGTTTCAATTGGCTTTATCATTTCAGTTGTCCAGACTGACATTCAGATTAGGACCTAGCAGCATTGTCACTCTGAGTGGGGGAAATAGCTCAGATTCTCGTAGAGATGCAATGTCAAAGTGACAACTATGTGAAATAACAAAGCTATTAATGTATTCTTTAATATTATGTGGTCTCTGTGTTTTTGTTTTTTTTAATATTTGTAAAATACAGTTTTCAAATGACATGACATTATCAATATCTGTGAAGGGTTTATATGCTGTGTCTTGCAAAAGTTTTTACTGTTTGTTACATCAGATCCATGATTTCTACTTAACATTTTTGGATATTTTATAGATGGACCAAGAAAAAAAAAACAGCATGTTGTGTCACAGTGTGGGAATGTGTGTTTGTCGACTGGTGAAGTGGTCATGAATGTGGGACCCAAACAGTAGCAATAATCACAAATCCAAAATGATACCAGTGGCATTAGTATTTGCAAGCTAAGGAAAACTAAAGTTGTTTTAATTTAACCCTGATATTTATCCCAAAGTCTGCATAAATACAAATGTCCTGCTAAAATACCTTCTTTAATCCATATCCAGTCGTTGCACTGTCCTGGAACAAATAAGCCATGCACAAACCACTGGGGAGAACCTTCCTATTTAAATTACTTAAAACATATTAGTTTTATGTTATTGCAGTGAAAACTATAATTTATTGAAATGTTGAAAACTTAAAGTTTACATGTACAGTGTATAAAATTAAAAATTTTATATGAATGGGATTTCTGGACACTCCCTAAGTAGCATAACAACTCTAGACACAGACAGAACTACAAGGGCATGGTTATGTCAAAGCATATTTGTGTGGTGTAGTCAAAGTTCAGACTTTAATGCAATTAAGAATCTACAGCAACACTTAAACTGATGTACAACACTTTTTTACTAATGCTAGAGCTAAAATAATTTTATTGTGTTGAATTGATCACCAAAGCTGGTAGAAATACAGCATGTACCACAACAGCTACACTAGCAGATAGTAAAACATAGTTCCAAAAAATATCAGCTTGGGGGGGCTGACAACAATTTTTTTTTATTTGTAATAAAATATCATTTGTTAAAAATCTTTTTTCCTCCACTTCACTTTGTGGTGGTTCATCACATTGAAATAGGCTGAAGTGCATGGCTGTGATGTGCAAAATAGAGAAATGTCAATACTTTTGCCTAATGCCTAAAACACATTGTGGATACGTTTGAACTAAAGGCAAACAGGAAGCTGAAGTGAGGGCCTTCTTGGTGTGAGGCATTACTAACCCACCGTGTCAGCCATCCAATCTCTTGAGGCTGTCACTTTGGCCCTAGCATGCCTTTTCAGTACCACTCTCTGCACCTCACTTCCTGTCACCACTTTTTGACTTGTGCCCTGTCTTACTTTTGCCTAATTGTGAGAGTGTAGACAGGTGCACTGGAGTCTGAAGAAAGTCCCCCTTCCTGCAACAACTTTTAGCTGTTGAAGAGGCACTTGAGTCTGCTGCAAGATTCTAGTTTCTGATCACGTTGGTGGCACATTATTTGTAAGTTTATTTTTTGCTCGTCTCCTTTTTGGTTCATAAGTACGGCTTGAATCTGATCAATTTTACTTCTTTTTTTTTTTTTTTTTTTTTACTTCCTTCACCAATGAAGGAAAAAAAAACAATGAAGGAAAAAAAAAATTATTTTTGTATCTCTCCATAAAAGCTTTGGGTGTTTTAGCTGCCAAATAATCAAATCTTGTAATTTACCAGCAGTGTTCCTAAAGATGAATCAGACTTTTATTGAAATTAAGGGAAAAAAACTATGTGTTTGGAATATAAAACAATATCCTAAACATATTTTTGGGATATGACTTGATGTAAAAAAAAATACATGAAAAACAAAAGGTAGTATTTAACATCACTAACCGATATATTAGAAGTATTAATCAATCTCCCTGTAATGTAACTGACAGAAGCATAGCTGCTAAAAAAACAGATATAACCACTAAATCATAAAATCATACAGCTTCTCTGCATTATGAGCTACATTTAAACCGATGACATTGTCACACAAGAATCACAATACTGTTATACATTGATTCAGTTAATAATCATAGATTCCTTAACATTTTCCACTACAACATCATGCTCAAAGTTCAGAGTTGGCACATTTGAGCTACATGTGTTGCGGAAATTTCTGCTTGGCTGATCAATGTGAAAAGAGTTGAGACTGTGTTTAATATTGTTTCAAGTCTTTTAAATATGATAGAAACTGTGTTTGCCAAAAGCATTGGGAAGGGGAGTTATAAGAAATAAAATATGTTTCAGTTTACAATTATTTTTCCTTGAAAAATCATTTGGTTTCCACCAATTGGTTGCATGTGCCAGAATAAAACCTGCTTTTTAATTAACTTCTGATGTGAAATCAGATTGTTTTTTTTTTTTGCACATTTGTTTAATTTAACATTTTTCTGTTTTCAGCCAGTGCTTCTCAGATTTAGACTACAGAGTTCTTGTTTTCCTTTTCTCCCGTACAAGAGTTCTGAAACTTTTTAATGATTTTTATCAAGCTGAAAATCATTTCTTCAGACACAAGACGTTATCACACTTCAGATTACACCACATGATTAACACATCCTGGAGTCTCTCCTTCTTTACACTTGCCAGTCTGTCTGCAGTCTCTCTTTCTCTTCTCATTCAGTTTAAAGGCCTGGTATAAACAGGTGTAATTCTGGAATATGTGCCTGCAGCCAAGTCCGAGTATAACAAATTGCCTACTATATAGTTTTGTCCTAGTAATCTTTCACATCTCCTCAAGTTTATTTCTCAGAGACTCACATTTTGCATTACAGACAAGGAAAAACAATTAACACATCTTTCTGTTTTGTTATCTGCTATATCTATTATTTCAAGTATATCTATTTCCATGGTTACTGAATGGTCTTGGAAAGATTAAAATGGAAAAGTGAGTGTGGGGAAAAGAGTTTCTATACTTGTTTCTAGTTTAGAAAAAAAAAACAACCTATTGCTTCCTAAATTAATTTATATTTTAAGGACATAATCTTTTTCAGATTTACATTTTAACCACCAATGTTTGGTGACTTCAGTTACTGACTAAACACACAAAACTAAATGCTCACTCTATAATCATATCTGTAACATGTGTAACATGTTTTATTAGCAGTCATAAATATAAAATGTCTTAAATTTAACCTTTTAAACTACCACACTGGCCCAAAACGCTATGTAAAATGCATAAAACATATTAAGTCTGCAAATGGTATGTCACATACACAAAACATATGATTCAAATAAAAAGACTAAAATACAATAAAATACATAACAAACCATCTAATAATAAACCAAAGTTGTCTGAAACCTCTCTATACCGACACAGAGATTAAAATGTTGCAGCACTTGATTATAATTGTTCATTTTGACTGTATAAATTAATTTGTAGGTGAGAATAAAATAACTATCTTTTCAAGGTTAGACCAGAAAAGCATGTCAGTGGGAATGGAGAGTGATAGGTGGCTGCATAAGTGGGTCACGACAAGTGCTTGAGTAGTGCAGACCCAATGCTGTTTATGATCTCTTTTATCCTTACACGGAGCCATGTGAGGAATGGAGGTGGCAGGTTTTGATTGCGGATTTTAACTCCATGGATCCTGGAGTCAATCTTTCATCTTGGTTGGTTCGCTGTAACTCCTAACTGGCATTGCTGCTAAACCTGAGCTTTTCCAGGGAGCAGCATAGTCACACATGTAACTTAAAACCAAAGGTTTTTTTTGATGTAGTAGAGCAAATAAAAAAAAAATCTTAGCTCTATTAAAATGTGATTTAAAAGCATTGTTTACATTAATTATTGATAGCATAGGTCTCATTGTTGGAAGAACTTCAATTATGGTAGTACTTATTTGCCTGAAGGATGACCATTTGACTAAAATGGACAATAATATGATTCAAATAAAATGACTAAAATACAATAAAATACAAACCATTTAATAATAAAATACAATTAGATTACAATAAATAGATCACAAAAGGTCTCACAAGTCTCAAAAGCTAACTTTCTAAGTTGTTGTATGCTAACACAAGCTTGTATCTAAGAGAATATCTGGGTTATAAGCATTTCTCTGTGGGGCATAGGTCAGAGTTTGTAGCGTGGGTCGAGGTCCAGATATCAGAGATGCAGTAGAGATACATCATGAATAAGTAGTGATGTTAGGTGATGTGCCGAGGCCTCGAGGCGTGTGTCGAGTAATGGAGGGGGCGTTTCCGTAAAGCGCGTATCGAGGCTTGGTTCATTTAGGGGAGGAGCCGAAAACGATGACGTCCGAAGCCTCGCTGCCCGGCTGTACCACGTGACTGCTTCGGGAAGTGGCTCAGATCTTGGCGCGGGTTTTGACAGCTTTAGAAACCCCACAGGCTCCATTCAATATGTGGGTTGTTGTAGGCGAGTTGGGTCAGTTCAGAGAGTAGATAGAGTTTTGATAGTTTGGATAGCAGAGTTTGGATAATGGTTATTTAGTTTGAGACAGTTAGTTTGGTAGAGAGAGAGAGAGAGAGAGAGAGAGAGAGAGAGAGCGAGAGAGAGAGAGATAGAGAGATAGATAGATAGATAGATAGGAGTAGGATGGAGCCGGCGAGAAAGAGGAGGATTTCCCCTATGTGGGAACATTTTGATTTGATAAGCCCTAACAAGGTAAGGTGAACTGAACATTTGCAGATGCATTAGGTTTGCTGTATTTTTCACTGTTTCTTATTTTCTGTAAAGGTGAGGTGTTTATTGTGCTCCAAGGAGTTGGGGTACAATAATAACACCTCATCCATGTAGTGTCAAAAAAGAGAAATCGTTTGAAACCAAAAACTGTGGCGAAATTGTTGTTTCTTAATAAAAATGCATGAAATCATCCAAGTTACACAAGCATTAGCCTATTCACTACCCCTCCCTGGTTCACAAGCACTTTCACTGTCCTCTGCCTGATTAAGCCCAGGCCATTTTTCTAGAGTCACAGAAAAACTTTATTACACAACATGCCATATCACATGACACTACTATTTTGGGAATAATTACACACAGAGAATACATTCAAACAATATTTTATTATACACATATGTGTATACATAATTTATGTAGATAAATGATTTCGTCCTACATCTTTTGTGAAGTCATTCCCAAGAGCCATAATAGACAAAAATTCAATACATCATACGTGTTAAGATACAGCTGGCTGTGATTATACACCTGGCCAGTAGGTGGTTTCGTGTGCACATGAAGCCTCAAGAAATGAACCCTTTCTCGAACCAGTTGGCTCAAGTGGTTCAATGCCTCATGAGGCTTCATCTCACCATCACTATGAATAAGGCAAGGCAAGAATAATCCAGGGCCATGAACTTAGTCAGTAACAAGAAAACAAACATGACCAAGAAATGACTGCTTGATTTCTACTGGCACAGAGAGGCCAATAATCTGGTTGTGAAGCAGGTGCTCAAATAGTAGAGAGCACAGGTGTAGAAATTGAGATAATCAGGCACAGGTGAGCTGAAAGAAACTGATTAGCGAGTCAGACAGAGGAGCACAGCATGGACATAGTGCAAAAAGAGAATCATCACAATCTGATCCATACACTCATCAGTTGGTGCTAGTAATTCATACTACTAGCACTAGGTAGTTGGTAAAATTGTTTACCAACTACCAATAAACACAACAAGAAGAAGAATCATCATTAGAGTCATAAAACAGATTTCTTTAGATGTCTAGTTTTGAGATGGAACAGAACTTTATTCTTATGTTTAATAAACAAAATTCATTCTTATTCACTTGGTCACTATTCTTGAGAATGCTTGAATAGTGTGGTTTGGTTAGCAGCTAGTTGTGCTGCAGTGGCAGATTGCATAAGGCACATTGGTTACTGAAGCATTTCATGTTGAACAAAATTTATTAGAAAGATGGAAAAACCAATACTACTTTGCATCTAAGCCATGTTAAAATGGGTCTGAGAAGTGAAGGGTTAAAATATATGATGTCATTTAATATTCGTAGTTTTTATCCTTCTTGTCTTTCTTGCTCCTGTGAATATTCTTATGAATGTTTTTAACATTTGGTTTGGCTTTTGCTTTTTCCCCAGTGTTCCCCTCACATGTCATCTTCATAGAGGAACCTTTTCTGCTGGAGTTGCCCACTCACACCATGAAATATGTGAGGGCAGGTTTGAGAGTATGCCTGGGAGACTCTTCACAACGCAAAAGTATAGTGTGAAAATTATTATTTCCTCTACAACATGTCAAACATGGTAAATAAGGCTCCCATGTGGTTTTGCTTTTGTTAAAAATCAATACTACTTGCATCCAACAGCTCACGCAGAACCAGCAACTGAGTGAAAAGCTAAAGTCAGGTCAGCGCTCTTATGCTCTCTTATGGTTCCATTTTTATGTTTTACTAACAAATATGATTTTTGGCATTCAGATTTATTTTGTTGACTGCTGAGGGTTTTTTATTGTTGTTGTTTGTTCTTATTGTGGCAGATAAAACCTTTGAAACATCTTTTTTTTATGTACCTACAGTAAAGGATAGTCTTGTGGAAAGCTCACTAAGTATGCTAGTGAAGTAGAATTGTTTTTTGTCTGATAATTAAGCTACAAGATAAAAATTCACATTAAGGATCTTGGAAAATTACTGACCAATACAATTGTAATTTCTGTCAATCTATAAGAGAGTGGCATGTGATGCCGTATCAACAGGGATTGTTCTAACTCTTCCTACTCTGGCCCCTGCCTAATTATCTTCAACAACATTTCACACTTAATCTACTGTTCCAACAGCTTAGTGAAGTGAAAAATGTCAACAGGGACTCCTTGCCTTCTCATTCCTTGTGTCAAGGAGTGTGTTTTAACTGATTTTGCCTCTGGCAAACTTCACAGAGGTCCTAGGTTTCTTCTTCCCAACGCCCTGTAAAGGTAAAAGAACAAAGTCTGTCTGCATACTTTTAATTAGAAACAACTATTTATTTCAGTAATGTTATTACAAAAGCAAATAGAATCATTTTAAGACAAGGGAATTATATGTATCAAAGCCAGTTTAATACTGATGCGTCAAAATCTGTTTTTACATCACATATACATTTTATGAGAAAATATAGATTTGCCTTGTTATCAATACAATTTGTTGATGTATAAACTAAGCAAAAGAATGAGGATGAGAGGAAAGTTAAGTGACTTTCAACTTGCCATGGTCGTTGGTGTAAAAAGCATCAAAACATGGTCCTATAAAAATAAACGCACCTAAAACACAGTCATGATAGAAATTCAAAGGGAATGGACAACAAGAATTAAAGGAGGAATAATTCTGGAACCTGAGCTTGGTCAATTGCATGACGACAAACCAGAGGAAGGTAGGAATGCTGTATTTTTATCAGCACACCAAGTTGAATATTAGAGGTTTCTTAGTACCTGGATTTTAAGAACGTGGGGGAAGTATTGTTGATTTCCAGGTACTAAACCATGAGGTAGAGGGTTTAAATACCAGTGAAGAGAAGCATCTGTGTTTGCTCAGTTAGGCTGGATAATCTTGAACTGCCAATGTTATGGCATTTGAACGCTTCCATCTTCAAGCAGGAAGCTGCTTGAAGATTGAATAGTAGAGCTGGTAGATGGCAGCTTTGGCTATGGTCTTCAGAAAACATGGTGGATCAACACCAGCAGATGACATCAGCCATCCCTGATTGTCAAAGCTTTCTTTGCCTCCCCACCCTATTTCCAGACTTTGTTACTTTAGTTTTCATACGAGTACACTAAAAATAGAAACAGATGTACAAGAAATTTCCAAAAACTGAACAAATGCGAGATTACAATGAAAAGGCCTACTTGAAAAGATGTGTTCTGACTAGTGATTTGAAAGAAAAAAAAAGAGCATCAACATTGCTAATATCTGTTGCCAAGGCAGACAGAGAATCATGACAATTATCTGTTGAAAACTGCAATTGACTGTCTTCCTGCCCAATCCAGTTCTTTCTTTGGCATATTCATGTTTTAATTTAGATTTCTTCCCCTCTTCTTGCTTAGAAATGTAAAATCTCATGGTTTAGTTTACAAAACAAGTATATTTTCTACAAATTCTCAAAATATGTTTTGAATGGAAAAATGTCCATTCAAAGAAAGGAAAAATGTCTTCCTTTCTTTAAAAGGAGAGCCCATCTTGAGAGGCTCCACAGAAACCTCTCAAAGAGAGATATAAATTACTTTAAAAGCCTTCCTGGCTGTCACAAAGAAATTAATATCCATTAGCATAAATACAGTTACTTTTGTGTTTCCATGTAATGATTTAACACAAGACCTGGCATTTCGAGAGACCTTTGTCTAATTAAAAAAAAAATTGATTTGCCTTTATCACCGAGAGATGAACACACATATTTTCCAGATGATGCACCAAATCATTGTTTTTTAAAGGTTTTGACATATTATGGGATAATAATACAGTATCATCTTATTAAATTAGATTTTGTCCTGCAGTTTTTACACAAGGCCCCTTGCTGCAGTTCAAGCATAAATCTGAAAGTGCAAGGTGCTGCAACTTGTCTTGTGCCCTGCGTCTTTCATTTTCCAAAGATGGAAGGGAAACAAATCAAATCAAAAGTTTAAATGTGCTTGAACTATTCTCTCTGTATTCTAGTAGGAAAAGTCTCCAGCAGGCAACTAAATTACTTTGACATTATCTCATTAAGGCTATATAACTTTTTGTCCTATTCCAACCAACATCTACCCCCAACAGTGCATCTTTACCATCTATTGCTTTAATCTATGTGTTTATTTTGATGCAAGGGAAGGGCATGCAGCTCCTAGTTATTTTTGTCAAAATCACACATTTTAAATTGAAATAACTCGAACACTATACTTGTTTCTGTATATCTAACTTCAGTCCAAAATTAAATTAGATTTACTAAAAAGCTTAGATGGGCACATCTGATTGTGTACAGTTTGCTGCACACATAATAAATCCCCCAAAAGTATTATAAAAATATTAACTAATCTCATAACAATTCCTAATGACATGGATGGGGATTTTTTTATTTACAGGTACATTATTGCTGAAGTGCCTTGGGTGCAGGGATTAGCTACAACTGCAGGCCTGAATGAATAATGCCCAAAACTGAATATAACTGTGACTGGGCACTGAAGAACCAAATCTGCTGCAATCTGAGTGCGACTATGTTTATCCCTGGAGCTGACAGATATCCTGTAGATATTTGCAGCTTATATATATATATATATATATATTTATATATATATATATATATATATATATAAAAATCTTCGATGCAGTAAAAAATGTACACTAATGCCATTTCAAATCTCAAAAATTAACTGCTTACTAAGATTGTGGTAATGCTCTTCCACGGAGAGCGATATGATTTTTCTCATTTTTTTTTTCTACAAGGTTGTAAAAAAACTGACAGCATGGTTGGCGAAGCTACTGAAATGTCACCTACTCAACCTCCAAGATTAGCTGCAAAAATGAGGGCGGCAAAAGCTAACAAGACATGCTGTTCTCACCACTTGTCAGCTTTTTGTCAAGATTCCTTTTGCGAAATGGTTCAACTTCCAATACACTTGCATGAGCTGCTTGTGGCTTCAACAAGCAGTTGATTTGTCTGTGATATTCTTTGCTTAGCTTCTAATGTTAAATTTAGAAAAAAAGATGAAACTGAAGTAAAACTCTCCAACTTTCTATCCTTGTTGGACAATTTTGTTCAGTGTGGCTCTTATTAGGGATCTCATTAAATATTGGTAATAAAACAGAAACTGAGGGGTCAATTTAATAACCTGAACACAGTTGGAAGGACCATCTGTTTTAATTTGTTTAATCTGTGTAATTTTGCTACACCCCAGACACTGTGTCTTCTCAGGTGGGCAGGTTGAAATGACGCACAGCACTTTTCATACTTTATTTAGCAAAAACTAGATTAAACACGTCTCTTCCATCCCACGATCATATACTAGAATATGTTGGTCTATCCCACCACACAAAGCCACAAAGTGTAAACCCATCTTACATGAAAGCAAACGGGTCCATTTAAATCCAGGTTTGTATCTTAATATCATAATATCTTCCATTAAACTGGGATTTTATTTCTCAAATTTCAAAATCAGTACAGGTGATTCCCTGTTCCAACATACCTGTTTTTAGATAAATGGTTCATTTGCAGACTTCTGCAGAACTGGCTCATAAGGACTGGACTTTTCTCCATTAAAAGAACTTGTAATCTGATAAAAAAACTTATTGACAAATAATACATTTCATAGCCAGAAGATGTCATTATGGAGCTACAAGGCTATTAGATAATACATGTGGAAACATTTTTTGAGCAGTGAACTGGAAGTCCAGTATTTTTGGTGGAACAATCCCAGTCTGTCTTCCAGAAAAGGCACGTTCAGTCAGACGAGTGACTTGAAAGCGACCAGTCGGACAAGTCAGTGAACTCATTAGTATCCACCTCAAAACGGTAAAAAGTAAAAAAAAAAAAATGTGAATACACCTTTCTGCTTCGACAGCAATGCTACCAGTGAAGCGTGAAGCTGCTGTAGTGCTTAAAGATTCAGGACCCGTGTGTTTGTCTGCTACGTTCTGTTTACACAAGTTGTTCAATTTAATTGTCCAAGTGGCAATGAAGATCTGCACTACTGAACTATGCAGCAACTGTTTGGCCACTGTAAGGCATTATATTAAATTAGATATCTGACTACAGTATAATTCTGAAATTTTACCTGATAGTCATATATTGCCAAATTGTGTCTCCCTCAGCTAGACAACTAATTCTAACATACAGTAATTTAAAATACAGACGTTCAGCTGAATACAGAAACGCCTCGTTTCCTGACCTCCTCAAGCACAATGTTAGCTTTTTTTTTTAGTCATAGCTTTGAGCAAAAGACCTTGACAAACATGGCTTTAGCTGCTCTGCCCAATTATCACTGCGGTATAGAACAGCTGTGTAGCAGCAATAGCAGAACAAATCACTCATTAATCACCCATTTGCCTTAAAATACAGCAACAGCAGGGAGGTGGCCAAAAAGGTGCCAGCAATTTTATGCTTTCATTAGCAGCTTACAGTAATAATTACCCGAGGGCTGCTTGAAGGTGAGCCTTTTGTTTTTGTAAAATTCAGGCAAAAATGCTGTGCAGGAGTAGCAGCTAAAAAAAAAAAAGAATAAAAAAAAGATCAAGATGCTGACATCCTTCGTGTTGTCCTTATATAACACGTTCGTGTCGTAGGTCTAAGACTTCCCACTTGTCCCCAGAGGTGGCTGTTTTCTTACCAACTTAAGGTAGAGGACATTGTCAGGACACGGCAGCTTATACATGTTAATGCTCCCTTTTTCCTATTCTGCTGCTGTTAGATTGATGGCTCGGCAGTGGTTCTCATTGATCAATCAGACACAGTCTGCGTCTCAAATGAACCCCGGCTGCGGGAGTTGTGCATTCTTCCGAGGGAGCAGCGTCCCGAGGGGTACGACAGTGAGATGCACTGGATCGATAGTTTTTAACTTATTTGTGTAAATACTTTTTTTAATCTTGCTGATTTATCATCTGTGTTTAATTTGCCACAGAAAGAGAGAGAAAACTAGCATGGATGTCATCCGGCCCGACGACACGGCTGTTCAACTTGTACTTTTCATCTTCGTGGTCAAGGCAGGAAAGAGAAATACAAGAAAGATGACAATTAATTATGCATTTCATCAGCATGATGGATACCACACTCTTAACTCCAAACTATATTTCCCTGGAGAACGCCGAGCATTCAACTCATTCCTTGAGTGAATCCTTTGAGAAATGTTGTCAGTTCAGGAGATGACATTAAAAAAAACTGCTTTTTTACCTCTAGTTCTAAAGTGGCTTTTATACAAGACTTTTTCTCTTTTAAGTAAATTACTCTTTGGACAAAAATAAAACATGCTACCTTTACATCAGAATTAAGAAATAATTTTTTTTATTTTTTGCAAACATTTTTTCAGCTGTTCAGGTCACATATCTTCCTGCACTCATTAAATATTGCATCATTTTAGATATGTCCTGATTTACAGAGAGAGTTTTCAAGAATTTCATCAATACCTCAAGAGGAATTTGAAAGGTTTCTATTTTACTTAGATTGGACCGGCAGATGGATACGACAAAACGGGAGAAATTCTGATCTAATTTTCCAATGCCTAGTTTTTATAGATGCAAATTTTTCTTTACCACTTTTGAAAGTGAGAAAGACAGAAAAAACATACTGCTTAAACTAAACAGTTACACTGAATAAAAAGACATGAAAACAAGTTGAGAAGTTTACATACATTTCCTTAGGTTTTTTTGTAGAATCACATTTTAGTCTTGGGCAATCATTCCATAAGCTTCTTACAATATTTGCTGAAAATTTGCCATGACTGAGTGAGGTCTGTTGCTTCATTCACAAACCATATCAGCTTAAATTGTCTTATTCACGGGTTTGGTTTGTTCTTCAGTACAGCTTTTAAAAGTGTTTTGCTGTAAAGCATAAACTACTTTGCCACGTGTTATTTTTTTCAGATCAAATGTGTCTGTAAGAATTTTTTATTCCACTTCGACTTTCAAAATTGCAGTAGCAATTAGATGTAGGCTTCGAGCATTTTTATCCATTTGAGTTGCTCATACTGCAGATCATCATCCAGTCAAAAGGCCCACCTACATAACACAGCATCTCAGAGCTCTGTCTTTAATCTTTGATGTAACGCAAAACTTACTTTATAGTAAGGCTGTGCAGTCCTTAAAAGAAGCTACATGCAGCCATAACATTCTATAAATTTCCTTTCATAAGAAATATAAGAATCTCCTCATAAAAAGACGTCTTTCATCTTCTCATAAGATGTCTAATGTTACAGGCAGCTGCCTGAGCTGAGCTGTCTGTCTGCAAATTATTCTGAAAAGCCTTTCTGTATACTATTGAGCTGCAGTTTTATTCCAATATTACTGGTCTGGGAAAATTTTCTTTCACCCATGCACTTAGATTTTTTTTTTTCATCCTAATTTTATGTTTTCATTCAATTTCAAAGTTCACTTTTTTATTTGAAGTGAGGATTTGTGAGAGTTCTTGATGAGCCAGTATCTTATCTGCAGCGCATTTCTGTCATCCTTTCTGTATTTTAAATAGACATTCCAGCGCCTTTTCAAACTTGGACAGAAAGCAAAACAAGTCTGAAAATGTCATAAAGGTTCTTGTGAAGACTTTTAATATCAGCTTCACTAAAAAGTCAGGGGAAATTTTAAAGGAAAGTCTGTGGTCATGTACATTGGAAACGAGGGTGGCCTTCACCATGCAAGATAAACAAGGTTTGTTAAAGACATCTCTTTGACAGCGAGATGTCTGTTCATAGCTTCTCATTACAACAAAAAATCTCAAAAGCGCCATAGCTTTTCATACAATTTATACTAAATGAAAATCAAAAGAAAGTTATCTCCAACATAATTTATTTGCAGCTTTTCTGCACATGAAGCCATTTATGCCACAGTCAACAAAGTGCACTACATCTAGTTGTTATGGGAATGCTAACTATATATTTATTAAAAAAAAAAACTCAAAAGAAATTGACCTCTGTCTCTTTCAGAAACTTCTACCCTTCACAACAATGCTTCTCCATGCCGTCCATTGATGCAGTTTACAACCGTTCTTAGGAGCGTTGTAGTTTGGACGATAAGCTCAGCAGCTCTACAAAAGCTCCAAAGTTGAGTTTGGGTTAAATAGGCCCTGTATGAGCAGTGCCTACTTATTTTCACCTGCAATTGGCTGCCATGGAAAATTCAAGGATTTCTCAGACATGCATGAATGAGTCAAAGCTACACTCCGGGTGTGTGTTTGATGAAGGAATTACATTGTAACATGATTTTGCATAATATGCCCCTATAACCTCTGTAACTAAATACACATAATTTTAAAGTGTGTTGTTTTAGTTGTACAAATTTACAAATCATCAGTGTAGAAAGTGTTCTTTGTACCCTGCATTTGCATTTCAATATTATATGATGAAAATATTCCAAATTTACAAGGAAAACTCCAAAATTATTAAAGTTTTTCTTGTATGCTGCCATTTCTGCAGCAACAGTATAGATTTACTATACTGTTGCTGCAGGTACATATTTTATGTACCATTATAAATGTTTAAACCAAGGAAGTATGATTTGCTTGCCACATCTGTGATAACTCTTAAATGCCATTGTGCATTTAAGTACCAGCAACAATACCACCCCCACTATGTCTTGTCACATTAACAGTGAGTGGTGTAACAGCAAATACGATCTGATGATGCGTCTTTGACACATCATATAAACCAAGGTCATGAAGTACTCCTTGGTACAACTGTCTACATCTTTCTCATCTTCTTTCATTGTAAGTTGTGACTGCTCACAGAAAAAAAATCACTAATAATCTCACTGGAGTCATTTGATAAGAGTCTGCTGCTGGTGGCATGCTCCACTGACATCAGATCAACACTGATCTGGGTTTTTGGGGTCCATGAAAAACACAGTCCCCTACCCATACAGGGGTGTCAAGCTCCAGTCCTCAAGGGCCACTGTCCTGCAGTTTTTAGATGTGCCACAGGTACAAAACACTGGAATGAAATGGCTTAATTGTCTCCTTCTTATGTAGATAAGTTATCCAGAGCCTTGCTAATGACCTAATTATTCTATTCAGGTGTGGTGCAGCAGAGGCACATCTAAAAGTTGCAGGGCAGTGGCCCTCCTGGACTGGAGTTTGACACCTGTGCATTACATGATGGAGCTTAAGTGTTCCAAGATCATTTAAGCCTGTGCATCCATCCATTCATTGTCTGTACCTGCTTATTCAGGCAGGGGAGCAGGGGAGCTACTGCTTGTCTTCAGAGGTTACTGGACGTTAAGCGGGTTGCATCATGGACACATCACACAAATCTAAGTGCAATTTAAATAATCCAGTTAACCTAACATTCAAGTTTTTGGACTGCAGGATTAAGTTGGAGTACTTGGAAAGAACCCATGCAATGGGAGAATATCCAAACTCCATGCAGCAAGAGTCCAAGCAGAAATTTGAACCCAGAACTTTCTGAAACTCGTGGACCATTTTTTCCCCCAGTCCACCTTTGATTGGTTGCCTTCACAAATGAAGGTTTTTCATTTACATTTTCCTTTGTTACTTCATTTGTATAGTGATAAATGTTTAGTATCAATGGACAATGTACACTTTTGATTTGCTTTGGACTGAATTGCTACAAGCTGTATTAGACTGATGTTGGAAATCTTACAAAAACAATGTGGCATACAAAATCAAACAGCAAACCTAAAACTAAAACAAACTGAGTTTTACAAGAAGAAGAAAAAATTAAATCTCAACAAAAATGTCAAAACATACCAAAAAAAAAAAAAAACACACACAGCCAACTGCGCAGACTTGGATTACCTTAACTTTGTGAAGAATTTGAGACTGTATGACTTGATTTGCGCTTTGATCAAATTTTTCTGACAGGGTTATATTCATGAAGTCCATGAAACTTTTTTTCAACCCTGCTTTATACCCATAAATCAGGCCCAACAGCTGACAACTGCTCCTCTCATGTGGAGGAGGCAGACAGTGAAAAAAGATGCTGATGTTTCCTCTCAAACACAGAGATCCACCTCGGGCGGCATCGTCTCTGTCCTTATTTGTCATAAGTGTCCAAGACAAAGGCCAAAGAACGTACGAGGAACATACATTTTTAATGTGACATCCTCATCAAATTCACCACAGTGGACTGAGCAGAATGCCAATGACGCTTTATTCCTCCTTCAATTACACAGAGACAATCTAACAATATGTACACAAGCTGTGAAGGGCACATCTGCCTCCGACATGACAAAGTTGAACAGTTCAGTACTCCATCTCCTGTGAACTTTTTATGTCAGCATGGTGTATGATTGGGAAATAACTGGTTTTCAACAAGATCTTTAGAGGGATTCATCAGTAGAGCACAAAAGGCCGGAAAATATGAAAAGCGATCAGTTTAATATCAGAGCAGATTTGTCTTTTTTTGTGGCTCCTGCTACAAGAAAGACACCTTCACCGATAGTTAGATGTACAAGAAACAATTATAGCTCGCGTTATTTATACAGTATGACATCTCGGTGAATGCTTATTTGACCAGACTTCCCTTTATCTTCGTTCGAATATGCTGACCGTTAGACTGCACCCATTATTTTACATTTTGCTGAAAATGTCACAGGAGACCAAGAGATAGTCATCTCCGCCGTCGCGTTGGGAGAAAGAGAATATAAATAATTCTAAACCGCAGCTTTCATTTCTGATGTTCTTTTCCAACGCTCTGCCTGCACTCCATCATTATAATGAGGGAGGCTCAATTAGACAAGGTCTACAATGAAGGTTTTAAATGTCACAAAGCAGGTCCTGACATTTCTCTGTTTGATATGGAATCAGAATAGGAGTGGAGTTCACACAGAGAACTAATCTCAACCTCCGAAATAACAAATTCCACCCTGTCAGGGAGCTCTGAAGGGAGGCTTCTGTGGTCACTTAGGGGACATTTGCACCAACGGTGTTGGCTTGGACCTCTTAGAGTTTTTTAATGATGGAATCCATTAGCATTGTTTAGGGGTGTAATTAGCCCTCTGAGGTTAGTGTGCTTACGAGGAGCACATAACGAGGAGTCTTGTGGTATTTTCACGAAAGGTAATTGGGTTGTCAAATCAAAAAAAGACTTAAGAATGACAACTTTTAACTTTTGGTAATTGGAGTTACTATAATTGCTTTGGAGAACTAAACAAGGGGGGTGTGAAAAAAAACCCCACATTCACCACATCTCAGACAACATGAGTAGTCACACAGTCTGGAAAAGTTTGGAAAAATCAATGGAAGTGCTTTCAATGTCTGGATAAATATGGTAAAAGAAAGAAGATTATTCAATATAGAAAATAGTCCAGATTATATTCTCTCTACTATCAAAATGGAGTATGAGAATTTCTTCAAATAAGTAGCAAAAAAAAAAAGTATTTTAATGCCAAATTGTATAAAATATGCTGTGTTGCATCTATCTATCTTTCAGTCAGTCTGTCTATCCATCCATCTATGGAAATGTCCAAAATTCATTATGAATTTCTTTTAATTCATACTGGTTCAAAAACCCGTAAACGATGCTGGAACCCAGAACGACTGAAGCGTTGCAAAGGGTTATTGCTTCTCAACAGATACTCTTTTCAGTTTTAATGCCACATGCACTACAGCTCCTCTGTATGTGTTCTTAGACTGGCAGAGACTAATTTGCAATCACAGACACAGCGATTAACAGTATGTTTGTACTGACAATGGTATTCAGCCCAGGCAGTAATTTCTACCACAGAATCATGTCTGTGTTTCATGCAGTGCTGCCTGAGGGCATAAAGATCACAGCTAGTCAGTATTTGTTTCAAACATGTCCTTGGGGCAAGTACATTTTTTGCATACATTCAGAATTTAATGATACAGAGAAAGAAAAAATATAATACTAAATTTTTCAGTTTAATGGAGATGCTGAACTCCTTGTCTTTGTTGTTGTTTAATTTGCACTTCACCCCTTCAAGATCCTTTTAAAAAAAAGTGTCAAATTATTGTGGATTTGCTCATGTCAAAAAAGTTAAAGCTATTAGCTGCTAATTAAGGCATTACATGTTTAATACTTACATAATTACAATAAGTAATATTGTTTTCCCACTACAGTGGATCTTCTACATGGTGTTTGATGAGGAAAAGTTGATAGTAAGTTTTAAACCTACTTGCTGAAACAAATTAAACATCGATGCAGTTTTATAGAGTATAACTTAATACATTTGAATCTTTTTCCATTTGTGCTGATGATGTAGGACAAAATGGAAGGACAAACATTTCTGGATTAATTTCACAACCGTCAGTCACTGGAGGAGGTGGGAGGGGGCTTTAATATTTAAATAGAACCAGATTTGAAAGAAGTGCGGAAGAACAGCATGCTCCCTCCGCTTGAATGTCAAAAAACAGATTGTTGGTGTCCTATCACTAGCAAAAATGGTGACCTTACAGTGGATGAAATACCATCTGCTCAGTGCTCCAGCTCAACTCTAATAAGCACAGGATTGTTCACAAAGACGAGACAGAAAAAAACCAAGGAAAAAAAAAAGAGATAAAAAACCATTTGTAAGTCTGGGCTGGGGCTATCTGAATGTCAATGAAGGCCCCGAGTGTTCTGCAGTGTTCAGATTGGAGTCTCAGACAATAGAGCCTGTGTTTGTTCTTCCTCAGAAAGTTGGAGGAGGACAGAAAAGGGAGAAGAAGAAGAAAAGGCGAGGTTGTAAGTTGAAGGGATTACTCATTGAAAGAAGTATGATCATTCCTCTCTGTTTCTGTGTTGAGTGAATTTCTTTTTATGTACCAGGATCTTTAGTTAAGCTGTTTGTTTATCCTTAAACCCAATAGTGATCTCTGTTGGAGGCAGCCCGGACCAGTGACTTGGCGGACAGAAGAATCACACAAACAGGTGGGTGTGGCGATGTAGTCAAACTTGGTTTCAAATATTTTATTAGTACAACAGCATAAAAGCAGGAATATGTTTTAGTCTGACAAGATTTTAGATGAGTCCTTTTTTGTTTTCTTTAAAAGTGAAGTTTTACTACTTCTGCTGTTCAAACTTGGTGGCGTTATGTTGTATTATAAACTCATTGACAAGATTTAGCACTTCACCTTTCCTCACCCCAAAAGTTTGGAAATATCTTAGTCAGTTAGCCATTCAGATTTTCAAACTAATTATTTTCATCTTTATTTCCTCTGTGTTTCAACTTCAAGTCATACTATTTTCATTACTTTCAAGATGAAATTGAAATTGCCTTTACCATCACAATGCACTGTAATATTCAGTGAGGTTATATATTATTTAGCAACAACAAAAAAGAATAACTGATTATTAATACCGAAGCTAATTGCTTATTGGCTTTGCTTACATAATCAACATTAGTCTTTAAAATATTAAAGTAACCACAGTTTGCTTCAGTTACAGCCATACAACTGCTGGTATTTATATTAGTATACCATAAAGACCCTGAATATGGTGAAATATGTCACAACTTAGCCCACAATGTAGCATCTATCCTGCACAATTCAAGGGAAGAACGATGAAAATTACAAGAGGAAGAAAAACAGTAAAACTGAAGTACCTCAGTGGTTACATATGGTTGATACTTTGTTGTAAAAGACAAAACAAAAATCAAAACTTTTCTGTTAATCTTCATGATTGAGTCTTCTTAAGTACAGTCCTAAAAAACATATAGCAAATTTGATAAAAGACTTAAAATTTTGTATTACAAATGAACTTGATTTGGTCTGACTAAAATGCAAATTGCAAAAACTCCAAGTGCCCAACTTGTTGTAAGTATATATAGTATATATATATATATTTTTTTTTTTTCTCAACAAATGTCAGTTTTCAAACAGGTTGATTATTTCATTTTTTGGCAGACTGCAGTTTTTAATGACATTTGCATGCACATCAGAACAACAATGCTGGTGAGAACTTGAGCAGAAATTTCAATGTCTAACTAAAGCTTGTGTCACAAATGGTCATTCTTTGCATTAGTGAAGTACAGGCAGACTATTTTTCACTAATCACAGAGCACTTAATACCTTCCATAGGGTGCTGGTTTGTTAGATCTCAAAGCTCCTACTCACAGACATTTTTCCAGCGTTCCTCCACCTCGCTGAATGATTTGACATTTCAATCTTCAGGTTATGAACTCAAAAAAATAGAGCTTTTTTTTTATTTCTCAATTTTGTTTGTAGAAGTTCATTTTGTTAAAGTAAGCTACAAACCTTAGCACATTTCACATGAAAAAGATATAACCATAATGATTTTTACATTTAATCACACTTAAAACTCATTGCTTAACAAATAACTTAGATAACTTATAAAGTATAAAACATATCTTCTCTTCATCATTTAATATCTCAGCTTTGTACTGTTTTATGTAAATATGCCAACATAAAATACAGTGAGCTAAATATGGTGCACTGCATTCTTTATTTAATGTCATTACAAAATCTCTCAAAATTGAAGACAGCATGTGTTTTATGCTTTTGTAGCCTAATTAAGAGGTAACCAAAAGCTGACTTTAATTGAAACCTCTCTAGTCATGGCTTATTCTGTCGTTGCAGGATTCAAGAATTTCTTTAATTGTTTGTTGTTGTTTTTTTTTCCCTCAGAAGCAGATAAACAACAGAATGTGGTGCTAATACTTATAAATCTCTGTAAATTCATTATATATTGCAAAGCAGAAATTATACCTTGTATTTTTAATAAAATAAAGCAAATTACTATACAAATAAGTTACATCGTGACTTAACATCCCTCTGCCTTAGTCTTGAGACTTTGGTCTCGATTTAGTAAACACAACCCACATGTCAGTGTCAAAGTTGTTGATTTACGAAGTTAAATTGTAAACTGCAACTCCCCTGGCTGACTCCCAAATGACCAATTATAAGGATATCTTGTCTGAAAAGCATGATCTTAAGGAAGTGACAATTAGTAGATGCACTTTTCTTTAACAATTTCAAATAGCAGAAAACAAATAACACTAGTAAATCTTTATAGTGCATAGTAAAAGTAATCACACCTTTAAAACATTTTCTTTCCATGCCTTCTTTTGTGAAATTTAATCTCAGTATAATTTCAGCTGTTCTGAGAATGCCTCAGAGGTTTGTTAATGGACATTAGTGAACAAACAGCATCCTGAAGACCAAGTAATAGAGCACTGATAAGAGTGGATAAGTTAAACTACATTAATGTAGATAGGATGATTTCCTTTCTGTAATCAAACACATTTTGTCATACACTTAAAGAATCTAAAACTCTAAACTTGTCATTTCAAAATAACATTATTTATTGAAACAAAAAATCCATCTGTCTGCGCCATTTTTTTTTTGGTGAATAAGACAACAGAGGTAGTCGATTTAAGTTTGTGGTTGTAACATGACAAAATTGGAACAAGTCAAAATGATTGATTCTTTTAAAGCACCATAATTTATGTTCTTTTCAGTTGGACATATTGCTAGAGCATTAATGTATTAATTCAGGCAGCAACAGGAATTGATATTAATGTGTCACCCACAATGTCAAAAGACAGACTCTTTTTCATTACTGCCTTGCTTCAATGTACAACATCTAAATGTGTTGGCACTTTAGGATACCTTTTAATGGCATCCTGGAACCATTCCTACAAAAGAGCTGCGTTTTATGAGCTAGAAGACGTATAGAGAAATGATGGGACAGTCTCAGCGCATCTAGTGCCTAACATGGTGAGACTGCAGCTCATTGTCATTCTGTCATGTGGCAGAGCAGAGCGCCAGCGCTGCTCGGTACGTATGGGCTGCAAGAGGCTGGCTGGAAATGGGAGGAAGGCCTATTAGATTTAATGAATGGCTGTCAAGCACAGGCCACTCTACATGTTAAATGTGTCATGTACAATGAGGATTCCTTTAAAAAGGAGAAAATATACCATTTAGTCCAATGAATCTCTCTAGTTTTAGGTCCTCATAGTTTATTTTCCAGACACTTTAACACATGTAAGTGCTGATATGCTTGCATTATAAAAGCCTCTATCTACAAAATGTGCTTTTAAAACCACACTTTGGTTTAGCTGCTCTTGTTATCAAGTACTATAAGCATGGCTGTCACACACACAAACATGTTTTTACCGTACTCATGCCTCACATTTCCCTTTTCCAGATCCTGACCTAAGTTACTCTGGCTTTATTTATCCACAATTTCATCACTCACTTTCAAAATGCCCCATCTTGTTAAGCTGACAGCCAAACATCTCTTGACCTGTGCACTATTTCAGCCCACTGAAGCATTTTGAAACAGATTCCTTGGTTGGTTGGCAGTTGCTTGGTGTAACATCATTGAGGGACTGTTGTCTGGGTGTTGCCTCGAGACGTTCGGTCCAGGCACACGCCTGGCAGTCACCGTGAAAGACAACAACGCCTCACGATTCACTGGTCACTAATTGGAGTGTCACTCCGCAATGCTCAGAGATATGAATATGGCCTGTATAGACATACAAACTCACAAACAGAGGCCTTCATTCGGGCCTTATCTTGAAATTTAATTTAGGAGGAAGTCCTGTATAAGAAATTGATTTAAACAGCTTTTTGCAAATGAATCTTGACAGCTAATTTACATTTACAGGAATAAATATGGAAACTGTGATGTCATAGAGTATTGATACTTCCACTGTGTTGCTGAAAGCCAGATATTTCACTCACTTTCAACTACCTGTTGTTGTGAGCTGTCAGTTTGAGGTTGACGATGACCAAAGCAAGTGAATAAGCATTTTCCATGGTTTATAAAACACAAAATAAATTTGACGGGGTGTGCATGTGTGTGTTAAATTTCTAAAAGGTTTCCCAGGCCTGTCAGACAACACGTAAATGGAAGCGCCTTACAAATTTGTTTTTGGCCCTGACTTTCATTGTCCTCGCACTCTTGGCCCCGATCTCGCTGCACATTATAATTGGTGCATCGATTTGACTCACAGTTTGTCAGCGGTATATGCGTCTCTGTTTTCTGTGTCTAGGGAGACATTGATCTAATTAGAAGTCTTCATTAGTCAGCTGCAGAGTATAGTGTCATCCTTAAGAATGATGATCTGGCTCATCATCCCAGACATAAAACACAATACAGGGCTTTGTCCACATGTAAAAAAAAAAAAAAGTTGAGAAGCTTTCTGTAAAATGCTCTTTGGTTCCAACAATCAGTTCTCTACACACCGTTACTGATTTTGAGGAACTGTAAACTGGTTCAGTTAACATTTTTGATCAAGCTAACCTGGTTACCCTCCAGGAATTTAAAGTTATTTCAGGATCTTGCTTTATTATAATGTAGCTGTGAGTGGGTAATTTTGTGTGAATTAATAGATATGTTACAGAACTTGCACTGAATGTTGAGTGCTGAGTGCTGTTCAGGCAACATTGACTTACAGTTTGATTCAATATTCCAACAAAGTGGAACAATGTTCTAATCAAGCAGCTTTGCTGAAAAGAATGTGCTTCCATTCAACAGAAATTTTGTGCACAAATAGAAGTTGTTCATTTAGAAATTTAATTTCATTGTGAACTGTTATTTCAGTTATGAACCTGCATACAAACAATATCAGAAGATGGGATGCAGCACTGTCAAGATTATGATCTACCGCGCTGGTAAATAAAGGATTACCGACACACACAACCCCCTTCTTTTCTATTGTTCTTTGACTATGGGGGCTGGAGAGGAAATGCATGCACGGACAGTAAAAATGAGCACCCCGGGGGTGCTGGCTGTGGTGACAGTGTTTTCTATGATTCCCGGCGGGTTACTGAGTGATATAAGAGATACTCAGGGTCTGGAAGGCCAACAGCTGGCCCGGGGGTCCACTGTTCTGCACCATCGCCAAAAGAGAGGCTGGATTTGGAAGCAGCTGTTTGTCCAGGAGGAAGATCCGACTTCTCAAATTATTGGCCAGGTGATGCTTCAAACTGAATGCCCGCCATGTCCTTGACATGGTTATTCCCTTTGAAAACACACGTTTAACATTTACCTCAGAAAAAGTCTCTAAACCTTCCTTTTTTCCTTCTCTGTAGGTCAAATCTGACTCTGATCGAGGCACTTTTACTATCAAGTACAGATTATCAGGAGAAGGTGCTGGAGATGTGTTCAAGATAGACGAGAATTCTGGAGAGATCTGGACTCTGAAGAAGCTGGACCGCGAGAAAAAGGCCTTCTATGTCCTTCAGGCCCACGCTATAAATACAAGGACTGAGGAGCCAGTGGAGCCCCAGTCTGAGTTCATAATCAAAGTGCAGGACATCAACGACAATGCTCCGCAGTTCCTGAACGAACCTTATGTCTCCAGCATCCCTGAGATGAGTCCAGTAGGTATGTATTGTCTTTGCTGTTGTTCTGAGGTAAAGTAAGATAAAAGTAGCTTGTTTTATTCAAATGATTCAGTCTCTTGAAATATATATTTTACTGTTTCAATTAACTGTTTCAATTGTTTAATTAGATGTTTTCTTTTGTTCGGACCTACCTTGAGTTTTTATGTGATAGACCAACAGTGGAAGGAAAATGACATGGGTTGTTTGGTCTTCTTTCTAAAATAAAATCCTGAAAAGTGTGGTCTATTCAAGACATAGGCGGGGAGTGGTTCACAGACATTCAAAATCCAATCAGAATGAGCTTGGGTTATTTTTCGAAAAGAAACTGGCAGGAATTTCTTGACTTCAGATGTGCAAGAATAAATAAATAAATAAAATAGGAACATAAAACAAAAGACCTGGAGCTATATTTGTAGATAAATGCGAGGTTTTTATGATTATCTATCTTTCAGATTTGGGAAAAGATTATTTGATTCTTTACATGTTACCGTGTGTGGGTCTATCACATAAAATATACAGAAAAAACATTGCAGTTTGTGGCAAAAATGAAAAGGAAGGAAAATGTGGAAGGACTGAAAGTTTTGGCAAAGAACTATACCAGAAAACACCCAACAGTTGTTACCTAAATTGAACCAAAGAGCGAAGGAAAATAAACAGTGAGTTATAATTAGATTCTTGACTCAAAGAAGAGTCCTGAGTGCTGAAAAGTCTCCTGTGTTTCAGTTAAAAATAATGAGTCCAGCATGGTTTCAGGTTTTGTGTCCACATCCAGGAAGAAAGGGAAAGATAACCAATATATTTCCAGACTATAAAGCAGTAAAGGTTTGTTTCATGAATTTTCCATTTACTGGTATGTTTACTGTAACGAGGTTGATCCAACCTTTTAGTTCTGAGATAAAAGGGAACTGTCTTAAACTGTCTTAAAAGAAATCTCAACTGAAGACCATGAACAAAGAATTATAGGAGCGTCTGTCATCCGCCCGTCCCCCTTTTCCGGAAGTTAAAAGTATTGGATTTTCTATCACAGCTTGGATGCTTTTATTGATAGATTTCTTAAATAAGCTTATTATAACCACTGCACTTTCATGCAAAAAAAAAAAAAACATTACCATTTCATTTTGTATGTAATCTGATTCTGCTGCATAATACCCCCAACTCGTAATAAATCACAATGAATTTGACTCAGAGAGGGAATGTGAAAGGGGAAGGTTGAAGTGAGGGCAGCCGAAAATAGGAAACGCGGCAGTAAAGCCGTGCCTGTGAATGAAAGACAGACCACTCGCATGGAAGAAAGAATGAGACAGAGAGCAGGCATGAGCAAGATATCTTAGAAACCAAGGTGAGGGCAAGGATATGGTCAGCTCAGAGAGAGGTGGCAAGTGTGAAAGATAGTGAAATAAAACTGAATCAAGGAGAGAAAACCTGGGGCAATAGGATAGAGAGATGTCCCTACAGGGCTGGAAAGGTTGTCACGCACACCTGCTCTATATTGTGAAAGGCCAGCACACTTCCCCCCCACCACTCCCTTCTCTCTTTTGTCAACATCCCTCCACTAACTCTCCCTCAGACTCGCTCTGCTCTCCGCTTTTTCCATTTCCACTGCCTCCCCCTCCACCTCCTGAGTCAGACAGACAGACCCTGCGGGACTGTGGCATAATCACTTTATTTCCCTGTCGACTGGAACTGCTGCCTGAGTGTACTCTGACTGTGCAATCCGCTCCCTGCCCCCACAGGGACCACGGTGGCCCAGGTGACAGCCACAGATGCGGATGATCCCATGTTTGGCAACAACGCAAAGCTCATCTACTCCATCCTGCAGGGGGAGCCCTACTTCTCTGTGCAGCCAAAGACGGGTACGGCACTGAACGGATGTTGTATGTCTAAATTCTTCCTCTATATCTAGAAATTAAGACTAAATTTAAAAGGATAAAGATATTAGGAAGGGCAATTTCTCAGAAAAAGGTTTTTGTTTCACTAATTCAGTTCAAGTAGCAAAACTCCTATAGCATGTAGATTTATTTTACACAGTGATACATTTCTGGTTGTAGTTTTTTTTTTTTTTTTAGACGTTTATGGCTGACATCTAATGAAATTTTCTTTCTCAGATAAGCTGATTATTACACAGCAACAATTTGGAAATATTTTTAGCACTGAAGTCTTATTTCATGGCCTGCACATTCATCACAATAGTACAACAAACGTTTATCAAACCCCTCCTCAAGAAATCCTAAAAGATAATTGCTAAACAGGCCAAATTTTAGAAGAGCAATATATTGTAGTGGATTAATGGAAAGCTTAGTGGAAGGATACAGTGTCCTAGAAAAATTTGCTGGAACAGCAGCAGTCATAAAGGTTTTGAAGCAATGCAATTATAGGAATTTTGAGGGAACGCTTGGTGATGCACAGAATGATGTATTCAGTGGAAAGTTCAGTGGAAGGAAACAGCATGCTGCAACAAGGAGAGTAGAGCCAAGCTTCCTCAAGAAATTGATCATAGATATGTGGTGCATAAACGGCACATAGACTTATGGCGCCAAGACTGTAGCGGGAGTCAGGGCTTTAGGAGCCACCATATGGAGAGGTCATCAGGAAATGGGCTTCAACTGTTGCTATTCTTGTGCTAAATCCTCCAGAACCAGGACTGTCACAATCATCACAATCATCTTACATGAGATAGGAAAACAGGCAGCCTGTTAGTGGTCCACAGACCCCTTTTCACATCAAAATATGACATATTTCTTTGCACTCAGAAGCCTAAGTTATCAAAATGATGAAAAATTATTGCTTGAAATATGTTAAAATATTTCACTCTCTTTGTAATAAATCTATATAAGATATTTTTCAGTTTTTAAATTTAATTATAAAAATAAATACACTTTTCAGAGATATTTGACTTTTCTGAAAAGCCCCTCTAGTCCCCCTCTTTTGACAGGACTAGACTCAATGATCCTCTCACCTTCAAACATGATTGGTGACAAATTTTCCTGCTCTTTTAGTACAAGTTACCGCATCTAAAATGTGATTCAACAAGTTTTCATGAATACAGGATTCATGCTTTAATACTGAGGTCAGCCACAACACTTCCCACGCACATTGTTGACCTGAACTGTGAAGAGCTTTAAGGGGGCGTCATTGACGCTGAAGAAATTTTAAATGCAAATTGATGCAGTGTATGGGAGGACAAAAACGACATGTAACAGAGCCCATTGTTATATTTTTTGAAATAAAGCAGTAGGCAGCAGTTCACTCTAAACATCTACAAGTCTTTAGGTTTGTTGATGATTTCAGGTGACCTGTAAGAAATAAGTACAAATATGTTTTATTTTAACATTTAAAAATGTCATGGTGGTTTTCCACCGAGTCATATGCTATATGTGATCATTTATAAGCTTAATGCAAATGCCCAAAATAATTTTACCACTGCAGTTATTGTGGTCATTGTATATCATCATTATGACTTTGTTTAAGACTCTCTTGAAAAAAAAAAACAATGTGTTCATGCACTACTGATTGCATTTAATCCATTGGTTAACAAACATTAAGCAATTCAGATGAGTTTTAAAGTGAAGCGGTTAACTTTGGTTTCTGACATGCTTTTGTAAAGTTTAATGTCATGTTATAAAATTACACGACTCACTGATGGAAAGGATGACCTTAAAGATACCAATGGTTCAGTCTGATTCTGAAATTGTTCTTCAGTTTACTGTTGCCCACAGCCTCCAGTCTGGCCAGACAGAAGAACCATTAAACCATCTCAAAGAGCGCTTAACATTTAATTTTTTTTTAGCTGATTAAATTCTTGATGACTGTTGTGGGTGGCTCTCCGCAGGACTGCTTCAGGCAATCTTTGTTTATTCATGTTTAGTTTAATGAAACATATGTACAACCCACAGAAATACACTTAATGAACCAAATACTTCACTTTTTCTGTCCGCTCTTTCAATCTCTTTTCCATCCTCACTACAGGAATCATTGTAACATCATGGGCTGATATGAACCGTGAAGCCAGGGAGGAATACCTGGTGGTGGTGCAGGTGAAGGACATGCTGGGACTCAGCGGCGGCTACTCCTCCTCCACCACGGTTACCGTTACTCTAACTGACGTGAATGACAATGCGCCCACATTTCAGCAACGTGAGTCACGTACACAACTTGCGGCTAATGCAAATGCTGAGGGCCGCATGCGCACGTACAAAAAAAGTCTGGTAATCAATGAAAGAGTACAAAGTGTTGCAGACATCGAGGAAGTGTTTCATATTGTACCTACAAGGTATTTATTTAATCCCGCTCCTCTGGTTCGGGTGGGCGGCTGTTGCTGCTGGCGCTGCGTTTGACTGTGCACATCATGGCATTCAGCCGACGGCCCAAAATTAAAAAGCAGACAGTCGAAGGATGAGATGGGAAAGCTCCACAAATCTGTGTGCACACGTACATGTGCCACATGCTGGTTGAATTTAATCATTCACACATGAAAGGACATTCGTCATGACCTTTGGAAACAAACTGAGCCTTCTCAGGGATAAACCTTACTAAACGACTGCAGTGGGAAGAAATCAATTCTGCAGGAAAGAGCCAGCAAGGATTGAGCTTTTAACTATTAATGTCACATCCCAATTCATAGCAGGAGCCGGTGTATCCCATGGATTCTGTGTTTGGTGAAAAAAGCCTTATTAATATTAGATGGCTGTACTTCACTTTGAACTGTGCCCTCTGCATTGTCACATAATTGCAAATTATTATCAGCAGGGCTATTTTTTTTTTCGAGGAGCAGCTGGTTACCTGTTGAGTTGCTCCCAGTAGTGCCAGTCCCTCAAAAAGGAGCCGCTCGAAGACACAATCAGATTTTTTCATCTTCTTATTAGAGTTAGGCTGGGATTATATGGGGTTTGCCACAACTTATCTGGGACTGACACAAATTGACTATCTACTCCAATGTTCTCTCTCTCATATCACTTTAGAAACCTGCAGAATCTCTTTTCTGGCTTTTAACAACTTACAGTCACCTTCTGTAAACAATATGTTACTGGATAAATATTTTTGTTGTATTTTACAGTAGCTTTCAAAAACACTCATACCCCTCAATCTTTTATTACGTTTTCATGTTACAACCACAGATGTTCTAATCTGGATGAAGGCATTCTAATACATCAACAGCCTTGATCTTAACCATTTTGTTGCAGCTCTGATTATATGCTTAAGGCTGTTGTGTTGATGGAAAGTGAACCTGCATCCTTGTCAAGTCTTCTGCAGTGTCTTAATAGTTGTTTTTTTCTAGGATTGCTCTGTATTTAGCTCCAGCTATCTTTCCACTAACTGTGATAAACCTGATTGTCTATGCTGAAGAAAAGCATTCCAAGATAATAATGCTGCCACCACCACATTTCACTATGAGAATGTTCAAGGTGAACTGGCTGTTTTGTAATTTCTCCATGTGTAGTGTTTTGCATGTAGGCTGGAAATTTAAAAGATTTTCTCGTCTGCCCAGAGCATCTTCTACCATGTTCGCTGTATCCGTTACATGACTTGAGGCATTTTTGCAAATTGAACTTCCTACGAGTTTTTTTTTAAACTACACAATATTAGAAAATCATACACATGGCAATGGTTTTGTAAAACATTGCCATGTGCATTGTACACACTAGTATTGCAATTGTCACTATTTCTGGTGTGGCCCCACTTTCAACAATGGCATTCTTTTTTGTCAGTCTTTCATAAAGGACAGTTTTATAGAGAGAACCACCTGTACTGCAGTTTCTCCTGCTCCTGCTTTTTATGGACCTCTTGGTAGTGTCACTATTGTTTCTCCCTTTTTTGTAAAACATTTTGAAAACTATGCATGACTTTTGTTAATCTTCACACCCATGTGCAATTTTGTCTTGGACTTTCTTATAAAAACCTTAAAGTACAACAAAGTTTGTTGTTGTGACTCGATAAAATGTGGTCAATCTATTATATGCTGACTTTCACTTCCAAAGGCATAAAGTAACACTAAAATATATCCATACCTCTCCTCTTTCCATAGATGTGTACACTTTTGCTTTGCCTGAAAATGCAGCCGTTGGGACCACAGTGGGTAGAATCATGGCAGAAGATGGAGACATTGGCAGTAACGCCAAAATGACATACCGCCTGGAAGATGACCTGATAGAAAGCTCCACTTTTATCATTGAAACAGACCCAGTGACGCAGGAAGGAGTGATTCTTTTGGGAATGGTACGTACAGCATATGTGCAATTTGCTTTACATTTACAGATAGATCTCAAAAGAATTTTATCTAATGAAAACCTTTCAGATTTTTTGCCACTCATTTCATAAAGGAAACTCATATATTTTGTAGGTTAATTACACATGGAGTGAAATATGGCCTCATTTTTAACGAGCTGCTGCATTAATCCTGCCTGGAACAGAGGCGATCAGCCTGTGGTTCTGCTGAGGTGTAATAGAAGCCCAGGTTGCTTTGATAGCAACTTTTAGCTCATCTGCATTGTTTGGTCTTCTTCTTGACAATATCCCAAATATTCACTGAAAGGTTGTTGATCTAGACAGAGAGAACACTTAGAGGTTCAAGAAACCACCATGCTGGGGGAAGCCCTGCTCTTGTAGATCAGCTGTGGATATGTGTAGTCATAGCATTTCTTTTTCATTGCCATTTGGCCATGGTTGAAATAAGCATCTTTGCTTAATATATACATTTGCATTATACCAGTTATCTTCCTATGGAAAATATGTTTTACTCCTTTTATTTTTCTTTCTTCTTTGTCTGAAAGTGACTGTGACTTTAAGAAAAAAAAACATTCTGTAAATTCATTGAATAGTTGGTTGCCCTTTACACTGGATTTAGACTGCCATATGGTCTGTAATACCTTCAAGACTGTTCAAACAAGTGTCTATTGGGTTAAAATTGAAAACCTATGTTTAGGTGTTAAGACAACTGTGACTCCACCTGTATTACATCTGCCCTAGGATGCTCTCTAATATCTCTGTCACACTATTGCATATCCTTTCTGTATTCCAGTGGTGGAGAAATACATATTATCCTAGAAAAATAATAGTTTGGAATCACAATATATGTATTTGACAGTCATACCAAATTTGATCACCAGATACATTGTCACAGATTTATTTGGGCTCACCACTAAAATATTGCAGCAATGAATCAACAATAACATTATGTTTCTTCTACATTTTTTGCCGTCTTAAAGCATTGCTCACCTCACCATGTCAGATGCAGTAAAACTGAGAGCTTGATTTACTTTCTGATCAAGTAGCTGCCCACGTGTAACCACTCATTGATCATTGAAATTAAATTCCCAGGTGATTGATTAATCTGTAAATACAAGTAAAAAAAAAGAAAAAGCCATCATTGCGAAAGTTACGTAAACATTTTGATGCAGCAGAACACTGTAAATTCCATAACATTCTCATATTTGAAAATGGGAGTATGTCAAAAACTTGATAATATTTTATACTTTTGCCGAATCCCAGAAAATCCAAAGCTTTTGTGTCTTCTTTTGATCATTCGGAACTGATCTCATCAAGGCTCTAAAGCATGAAGCTGTGAATATTATGTATTTATATGATGCTAGGTTTTCTCTGACAGTGTGGCAGATTATTTTCATATTTGAACTGTAGCATAAAAAAATGCAATTTTTTTCAAATTCTTAGCAAACAGTGCTAAATGCACAATTTGAAGTTGGCTGTGTTTCCCTCACAGCTAGGATCCCTTTTCTATGACTGGATTTTTGTTGACATGGGGGTTTTGGAATACTTGTTTTAACTTTCTGGTAATATTCCTTCAGTTATCTCACCACAAAGGTAAAGAAGAGGGGCGACCTGAGTCCTATAGTAGCCTTGTCTCTATTGTTTCCAGTGCAGGGATTTGCATGATGGTTTCTAACCATGGCCACTCTTCTTTCAAAACCTGTGATGACCAACACATGTAGATTACTGCTGCTACCAGCCAATCCCCACACCGATGACCTAGATACTGTATGTTGCCATCATGATAATAAACTAACACGACTGCTCCACAGATAATTTGTAAATGCTCAAAGGAGACATAACAGGAAACTCTCACTCCATCACTCTCTCATACTCCATAATAAGGAACGCCACAACATCCTATAAACCTCCCCAAGATTCAGCAAAGATGTTTCACATTGTAGCTGATTTTTGAACTGATGAAATGCAGCAAAGTCTGAGTTCATTCAACTGGACGCATTTGAAATGTTTAAGACAGTAGAAAAAAAACGCATCAATATTTAATGAGTAGAATGCATTCAATTTTTCCTTGGATATTTCTTTGAAGGGCTGTATGGTGGGCAATCAGTACTAATGAAGGTCTGCACATATTATCCCACAGTACTGTGAATCTCTCAGCTAACTATAATTCAGATACTTTTAAGGATCTAAATGCTTTATTGACAGTGGTGTATTTAAAGATCTGGGGAAAGATGTTTTTTATTCCATCAGTGATTCATTTCTCATTAGCTGTGTTTACATGGACTATCTATAATCAGCTTAATAGCCCAATCAGTAGTAAGAAGATCATCATGTAAACACCACAAACAGATCGGACAGACCTAGTCTGGCTCAGTCAGAATTAATTTTTAATCAGATTTAGAAAGCTAGAGTAACGTTTTTGTATGGATCAGCAGAAAATAGAATCTGATCCGTGGGTACACTTAAGTGTGCACTTTTTCTGGTTGGAAAGTTTTGAGTTATTTTCTTCATATATTTGAATCTTTTCAGCATCATAGAATTAGGAGTACATTGGAGTAGATAGTCATAGAATTTCATCAGTTGTAAACACATTTATTCTGCAGTGAGTTCAAGGATATGATCAGTAGTTTATTAGTTTATTACGCTGCTAATTTCTGCTTTAATTACTTCTTTGAAAAAGTACAAAGTTTTGTTTTTCAGGGCTAAAACCTAATTTCAGACATGAAAACAATCCGATTCTCTCCCTCCATTTGTCTCATGTTATACTGTCAAACATAATGATAGTTTTAACAAGCTTTACTGCAGCTTTAAGCCTGACTAGCAGTAACTCAAATACTTGCGTGACTTGCATATGAAACCATAATATTATGGTTTCCACATAAAGTCACAATAATGTGGAAAATATATCTGTATGTGTGATCCAAAAAAGCAGTCTTTTTTCACAATTATTACTGTATAACAGTCCAGTCTTTATTATTTTGTTATTATATTGTTGCACAGTATAATACCATCTAATGAAGCTAGGTTCAGTTTTCCATTTATTCAGGCAAACTTACCATTCTAATTTTTGCCCTTGCACTTTACAACTCACATTCTGCTGAAATTTACAAATGGTTGTCATAGAGTGGTGCAGAAGAAAACCTTGGTTTTTACTACTGAATTTTTTTTGGGAAATGCTGGTGTTTGTAAAAGTTCAGTAATATAAAGGAGGGTAAGAGTGTGCACTATTTTTTCCTTCAGTATAGTTCTTTTCACGGCTCTAAACATCCATTTTTACTGTGTCTGGTAAATGTTCCTATTAAGTCCAGCTTTGAAAACACCAGGCTATTACTGCTCATATCTTCTCCTGCAGTGACTCTGTGACTTGCAGGTAGAAAACACAATTCGCAGACTGACTTTGGGCATTTTCCAAGGTTTGACCCCAGGGAAGCTTAAAATAAAGAGGTCATGCTGGCAAAAAAGCACAAATCACAAAAAAGATAAAGAGTAAAAACAATAACTTTATTAATTAGGGTAAAAAACTTTATTAAGCAGGGTAAAAACCAACCTGGCTTAATGTGCAAAAGTAAACACCCCCATGTACTAGTAAATTATCAATCCGTCTTGATGAACTTGTTACAACTAAGTCATAAATGAGTCTTTTACATCGTTGTTTTTTGATAAATTTTTTTGCTCTAGGATGAGGTGGTTTTTCAGCCATAGTGAAGTAGATGTATTTTGCAAAACTGCAATGAAAATACCTTTTCACCTCATATCAGTCACGTGATCAACAGCCAAATACTACTAGTGGTGAAAATGTCGAAGAAGACAACAGGAAGTAGTCGGAGAGTGGTGGTTTGTTTTTTTTCTGGACAATATGCAGCTGGCTCCACCAGAGCACTCACAGCATTGCTCAGTTCATAAAAAGTTGTGTGTTATTAGAACATGCTGAATCCATAGTTTTTCTGTAAAATTGTCTACTATGATTTACCCAAAAGGTTGCACATAGCTGCTCTCATATATAAGGGGCCTGAATAAGATGCCAACGTTTCCTCTGACGGTTGATAGCTGCTGTGACGGTTTACATCTGTTACCTTGATTTTGAATGACTTATAGCAGAGACAAGCTTGTTCTCATATGATTTTAATTAATGGAGAAATCAAAATAGTAAAATTGTGGGGGTTTTTACATTAGCTGCATCTAGACAAAGATTCACTCACATTTGTAATAGAAACGTTGCTAGAGAAAGTCAGTAGGATATTTTGTCTTAAAACATTGTAAATTGTACAACTATTTCTGTGCGACTCTCCTCATCTGGTCATACTGTAACTACACATATATGGTTCGAAATAAAGTATTTTTTTTCCAATTAACATAGAAGGAGTCAGGATTGTTTTCCAGCACAAACACTGTAAGTAATTTGTTGCTTTTCACGACAGGCAGGAGATTTCTACTTAAACGCCATGAAATGGAAAATAAATATTGACTTTGTTTATGAATCATTTTGAGCGTGTGGTAATGTTTCGCCTGCTGTTTTCCTATTAGTTGCATCTTAATGTTTTTCAAAACCATAGCATTATTTAAGAGTTTTCTCACAGCTTGGAGTTCATTGACAATTGCTGAACATCATTAAAAAGGTCTTACTTCCAATGGAATAATTGTCTGAAGCACAAGTTGGAGAAACCTGATTGAAAAGTTGATGAGAAACAAAGAGCTGTATTGTTGTTGTGAAATGTTAGATTTTTATTTATTTATTTATTTTATTGTTTCACAGCCTTTGGACTATGAATCCAAGAGACGCTACATGATGGTGGCAGAGGCAAGTAACAACCACCCAGACACTCGGTTCTTGCCTCTGGATGAGTTCAGCGACAGGACGACGCTGAAGATTTTTGTGGAGGATGTCGACGAGCCGCCTGTCTTCTTCTCAGCAGTCTATGAGTGGAAGATTCCTGAGAATGCAGCAGTGGGAACAGTGGTTGGCACCGTTAGCGCCAGAGACACTGACACAGTCAAAAATCCCATCAGGTAGTGTGAGCAGGAGTGGGGTGTGGGGTGTGGGGCATCTGCCATCCAGCATCCAACAACTGGCATGATAATGACGGGTTAGACACCCAAACTGAAACACCTGGAGACAGCTTCCTCCACAGGGTGAAAAATCATTCCATTTCAAACAGGCTTACTGGCTTGCTGCGTCCATTTCTACCTCCTTGATCTCTGGATACCCAGAACATGGTCATATTTATCTCATAATACTTTAGTGGGAAATGAGCCCTCCTGAATAAATCATGACATTTCTTTTTTTTTTTTTTTTTTTTTGCACCTCACGGGCTTTTCTGTCTATTGCAGCGGTATTATCGCAAAGCGACGTTGCAGAGAACGTGCGAATGTAATAAAGCACCGTGCGAGGTGGCATAAGGAATTGAGATTTGCCGTCATTTGCAAGTGGGGCACGTTGCAGAGGAGACAGCCGTACAAGCGCTGCCTGTAGTCCATCTCAGCAGAGCTTAAGAGTGGCAGGTGCTGCATATCATGCTCAGCGCAGCGTCTATTATTGTCCCTCCGGTGACAGTGTTTCATTGATTAATAAATTCAGGCTGACATTTTAGGGGTTTCCAGAGTTCCAGTAAATATGATTAAGTTTGCCATGTCCAGACCTTCTTTGAATTAGTGCACAGAAATGATGTCACCTTAAAGTCAGATAAGAGTTAAATGTATGACGATTTTAAAGACAATGCTCTAGGAAAAAATAAATAAATTTTCTCACAACAGTGATGATTGGAAGTTGGTGGACAATTATTCAGACAACTCAACTATGATATAGAAACCATATTAAATCTGTGAATAAATCAGGGAGTTCACCATCCTCTGAACAATGAAAAGATTTAGAAAGCATGCAAAAACGTGTCTGAAAACAAATTCTGACTTGCTTAGATTGCTACATCCTTACACAGGTGATTCTGTAAGGGTCTTCTTAACATCCTTGCCAGTACAAACATATGATTCATCTCCATGTCTGTGGTTTACTTTTAATCTCTGTCTGTCTCAGATGCAACATAGAGCATGCATATACTTTGGATGCACTGGAATTAAAATTTGAACAAGATTATTTCAAAAATAAAAACCTCTTCCAATTCATTATCATACATAATACTTGAGATGGATGGATGATTATATAGATAAAACTAAAAACATTATGTGAAGGAATAAAGTCTGAAAAACTAAGTTATCCATTCTCTTCCAAAATGCTGTTAAATTCCATGCTTTAAAAAAAAAAGTTTATTCTTTTTTTATAAATTACTCATCAGTTATACCATCGAGAAAAGCAAGGGTTGCTATTTAAAAATGAAAATCAATTTATATTGACTGGAAGCATAAACAAATCTGTTATCAGTGTAAGGTGCTGTGTCCTTGCACCACTTTGTTGTCACTTTTCTCTCACTAGCTTGTGTGTGTACTTGTTTTGCTGGATATCTGTCAACAGATAAAAATATGAGCAGTTTGTCTAATTAATTTCCCTGCGGTTTTGCAATGTCTTCTTTGCCCAGAAACCAACCTTCCGTGTTAAATGTGCCATTTCTGTGAATTTCTCTCCCCCAGATACTCAATCGACAAAAAGACCGATGCCACCAACGCTTTCAAAATAGACCCAAACAATGGAACCATAGCTATCGCTAAGGCTTTGGATCGAGAAACTGCAGACTGGCACAACATGAGCGTTGAAGCCAAGGAAACCAGTAAGGATATCTTGTTGATTTGGATCTTGTTGATAGAGCCACGGCACATTTATTTTCATTCCCATTTGAAACTTCTAATCAGTGTGTTCCAGGAAATTCACAACTAACTAGATGGCTGTTTTTTTTTTTTACTTTTGGAGTGAATGTATATTAAAAAACCTGCAAACTGGTATACATGTAAAAACTTTATAAATTAAGGTAGAAATGAAAAGTTCTAATTAATTAGATTTTTTTTTTTAAATAAAGCAGTCACAGATTCATTTCAGTGTATATTTTTCAAGTACGATTTCTGCTGATTTAATTTTGGTGATTGTCTTTAGCTTGTGAAAAAACAAACTTCAGTTTATTTGTTTTGAACAGACCAATAATAGAACAAAATTTTATGCAAAATTATGTTATGACCTAAGCAATTAAATCAGTTAAAGGGGAAACTGCTGACTCTTCGTGTATTGAGTAAAGCTTGTTTTTCGCAGACTACTGAAATAAAAAAAAATGTGGAAAGTGGAGTGGAAGAAAAAACTATGGTCAAAAATGGAATAACCTCAATTTCAAAGTTAGTGTCTGCCTACCAGGAACTCTTACGATACTTTCTGCTGACAAGCCTTATGGAGATCCTGATTTAATTCAGCAAACTGGCCAAACCTAAACCCCAGAGATTTGGTTGAATACTGTCAGCTGGAAGATGAATGAAATCAGACCCAACAGGTGAGCTGAAGGCCACTTCTAAAGCAAGCTGGGCTTCTTCAGCAGAGACACAGCCTGATCATCTCCATGCTGTATTAACAGAAGCAAATTTCTGTGAAATGTTCCATTTGGACAAAATACGTTTAAATTTCAATTATATTCTACATCTGCCTTAGGGTATCTGCCTTATGGTATATATGAAGTCTTTAGCATTGAACTAAGTTTTAGTTACGGCTCTTTTGGATTCTTCACTGAGACTCTTGAAAGTTGCAGGGAGTAGAAGTTTTTTTTCTACCTGGCTTTGCTCTAATAATCACAAACTTGCACTTGTCAGCTAACATGCTGCAAGTAGCATTAATCATTTGTACACAGATTCAGTTTTTTCACCTGAAATGCTTGGTTGATGGTGACTGTAAGTAGTACAGGTACAGGTGGATGTACCTGTGGAGTCCATGCAGTGAAGTTAGATGATCAAACAATTACTCAACCAGGCTGGATGTTTTGATAATCAGCAGTAGTACCAGTCATAAGTAGCAAAGGTAGATGCAGTTTTGTGGTTTGTATGAAGCAAACAACAATATTTCTGAAGAGCTTTCCAGCCATAGTACACTCAATATTTATATCGCTTAATGCAGTGAACAAGTTTTGGTTTCAGTTGAAAGAAAGTCATATATTAAGTTTCTTGAAAGATGAATGATTTGAACCTGAAACTTTTCTTCTTTAAATGCACAATTTTACAATTAAAAGTTAGACAGAAAGAGAACACATTAATGTTATAATGTTACTGTTCGCAAACTATTTCACATGCAAACACTCTATGAATGAAACATGAGTTTATAAAAGATGCACCTGGAAAGTTATGACATGCCTCTCAACTTTCCATTTGTAGCATTTCAGTCCATTAAGAAATTAATTATAGTTCATATTTCAGGTAGAATGGAAATAACAGCTTGGTTTATCACTCTGAAAAATTGCACAACTGGTTGCTAAGCACAATCTGACTGGAATATTTCTCATCCTTAAAGAGAGTTATGCATTTAACATGAAGCACACAATGATGTTTCTGAAAAGTCTTTTGTCTTTAACCTCCCATGCAAAGTTAACATAGATCATTTGATTGTCTGAGGTCAGCTGGACAGATTATTCTTTGCAAAATAACACAAACTTAGTCAGATTACATGAAGAACAGAAATATTCTTTGATTGTCTAATATCACCTTGGATTGTCACTTGAATTTTAGCTCAAACTTTGACTGGGATATTCAAACACATGAATATTCTTTGATGTAAACCATCCATTCTTGCTCTGGCTGTATGTTTAGGATTGTTGCTGCTTTTACAGGTTCAAACCATCTTCTTTTCTACTTCCCCACCACCATTTTCATCTAAATGTTCTCAGGGTGATATTCAGTGTTTTTCACTGCACATGCTGTTTAATATTCAGGGCAAAACACTCGGTTTTGTGAAGTTTGTGGTTCATTCAATTGCATCCATTGATTATTATGTTCCGGTTCTGCTCAGCAGTCCTCATTGTGCAGCGCATTCGTGTTCTTAGAGAACCAAACATTTATCAGTCTGAAGTGTTATTTTGCCACAGCTTTCACAAAGCATCTGTGATACATGCACCCAGTGGACTTCAGTAGATGTCTGTCTTCACTACTGCAGTGCAAAACCATTTATCCTCCTCCGTGGTGGTGTTCATCACCGTGCTGGACGTAAACGACAACGTGCCAAGGCTTGCGAGGGATTACCAGCCATATATCTGCGAGGGCACGCAAGCAGGAGAAGTATGTACATTATGATGCGCTCATGTTCAGGATTTACTATGCGGCAATGTTATAATCAAAAAGTGTTTTAATATGGTGTAATGCTTTGTCACACAAGAACATAGTCATTTGATCCTGTTTTCTTTTCTGTGATGATGACATGAAAACATTTGATATTTGGACACCAGGTACATTAAAGTATCAGCAGCTGAATTACATTTCTTTATTATTTCTCAAAAAGAAGAGGAGTAGGTAGTCGAAAACCCACTGCATTGTACTATATGATGTTTGTGTTTTAGTAATTGCGGTGCTTATTTTTCTCCTCTCCCTTTGTGTCTCTTGAGCTCATTCATCTTCTCAGTGCTGTCGACCCGGACAAGGCTGTGGAGGAGCACCACTTCTACTACTCCATGGTTCCTCAGGAGCGCATCAATCCAAACTTCACCATCAGAGATAATCAAGGTTACATTTACTTGAAAAGGCAGCTAATAATACTTTTAGAATTGTATAATGGGTTCATAGATTTTGTAGTAGTGCTAACCCAGATAATTCACTGTCCTCAAGTTAACTAATCTATTGTGCAATATTTAGTGTTTTATTGCTATTTAAGAAAGCTGCTTCATCAAGATTGTGTTTTATCAATCTGCTAGCCCACGGTTTCTTGATATTATTCCACCAAGGTCTCTTCAGTTGCATGAAGACTGGATTAAACATCCAGCCAGATTCTGTTTATAGAAGTCATAATTTGTCTGAATAGACAATCACTGACTGGTCGCCTGGTAAAACATTCAACATTGTTCAAAAATTGGATTTGGAGTATTGACTTTAATCAAAAATTATAGGATGTTGGTCCTGACACAAATCCTTGAAAATACTCAATAAGCACAACATTTCAAATGCAGGTGGAAGTTGGGTTGTTTGCTATTAAACACTTATGGTTTTAAAAGGGGAAAAATAATCACAAAGCAAATCCTGAAGGTCTTGTTGAAGTCCAAAGCTCTACAGTGTATCTGGAAGGTATTCACTGTGCTTCACTTTCTCCACATTTTATTGTGTTACAGCCTTATTCCAAGTAGTATTAACTTAATCAATTTCCTGAAAATTCATCATAATTACCCCATTATGATGATGTGGAAAAAACACATTTTTGCTAAATTATTAAAAATAGAAAACCAAGAAATCACATTTATGTCAGTTCTTTCAGCCTTTGTTTAATAATTAATGATCCACCTTTGACATCAATTACAGCCTCGAGTCTTTTTGAATATGATGCCACAAACTCAGCTTACCGATCTTGTGGCTCATTCGTATTTGCTTTACTTTTCCAGTTACACCAGGTTGCAAGGCTTCATAAGGATGCTGTTGATTTATTAAGATTTAGGGAGTTAATACATTTTAGCTTCTATTTTTAAAAAAACGCTCTGTTAACATCCATGCCAGCTTGCTGCTCATTAGCACATGCTGGTAAAACACAGTTTGGCGGAATGACACTTGGAGGTTTCATTTATTTCACGTTACAATCTTGCTGGTTCATTTTATTCACACACAGAGTCGAAGTCTGAATTTTGTTACATCTGCAGGGATAAACAGCAACAACAATATTGGCCTACTTCCAATAAGGCATCCCTGTTAAGTTTTCAGCCACCTATAAAAAATACATTTCCTTAGACTGGATGTAAGGTAATCCATCTTTATAGACAATATACTAAGCTGTGTGGAAACAGAGCATAAAAGCTGCAGGTACATTTTTCTTCTTTGGACAGAGCCAAATTAGTTTTTTTTTTCTTTTTTTTTATCTCTGGTTGCAATCTGAGCTTCCTAACATTAAGCTGTTTGCAGACATGCAACAAATGTACATTTAAAGAGTCTGATTTGAATAAAAAGCATTGTGTTTTGCTAAATAGTTTAAAATGTAACTGATTATAGTTTTAGCTTCAGTCTAGGCAACAAACTTCGGTGGCAGTTTGAATAAGTCCTCCATGAAGTTGAGCAAATGAGCTCTTGGGTGACTTGGTCTTTTTGCAGGGACATTTGGCATAAATTAAATCTGTAATTATTCTTCTAGGAAGAAGAAATGTCATTATGAACATTCCTGACATTTCTTGCAAAAGACTTAAGGCTACAGTGCACACCTCTGCACACCAGTAAAAAATGTGATCAGTCTGTATGCATTTCCTTACAGTGGCTGTAAAACTTTTGTGAGCATAAATTCATTCAATGAATACACCAAAGGACCACTAACAGTGCACAAAACACCTGGGATATGAGCTTTCATATACATTTAACTGTCTTAACTTAGGCTCTTCAACACATCCGTGTCTGCCTTTTACATTTAGACACGAGAAAACCTGTGTCCATACCATGAACATCTTAATTTTTATTGATATACATTTGATTTGTATCCTCAAAGCTCATGGTTTTAAGAAGTAGTGTTGTCTGAATATGCATCGTGTCATAATGTCCAGCTGGATGTACTGAAAAGACGGTAAATAACTGTCAATTTATTGCACATGTTGAAACTGTGGGCTACAATCACACCAATAGAAGAACAAAACTGCTTGAACTCAGGCTACAAACTCACACACGGAGTACACTTACCAACCTCTCTGACAACCCCTCTTCTCTCTCATTTCCCTCCTCCTCTTTCCTCTGATTACACACTAGTCTTAAACCTCACACACAACCACACATTTCCAACAGCAGTCAGCAAACAGAACATTTGAAACAAGAGAACAGCTTTGTTAAGATTAATTTTACTGCAGGGTTGCTACTCTTTGTCAAAGAGCCTCCTATCTAAATGATTGGATTCCATTAATTGAGTCACAACTTAGTGGTCATAATTTATTGATTGAATAATTTGAACTTTAAATGAGAGCTTTTCTTATTATTCAATAGAATAATTACATAATTTGAAATGTTTAGGCAGCAGATACAGTAGTTCTTCTCTCATTGGTAGTTTGTTGAGTTTCTCAGTCTGGTGGAGAAAGATTTCAGTCAGTGAGTCATCAGTAGAAGAAGATTCAGCTGAAAGTGGGAGACAAAAGTAAGAAGTTGCTTGTAAATTGTCTCAACTGAAAAATATATTAAACTGCAGTTATTAAACCTCCTTAAAGGTCAGAAATTTGATTTCAAAAGATGTCCTCATCTACCAATATGCCAAAGTTATGAAAACAAGGCATACTTTTGTAAATACATTTTGACTTTTCCTGACAAAAAATATCTTGAAGAAAACTAATAGTTTATCCTTAAAAGAGTAATGTGACATAAACTGCATGCTGTTAAAAATCCACTTCTGATTCTGATCCACTCTCTGACTAATCTTTCTATAGATTCAATTAAGCTCTGTAATTAACAGAAAGACAACTAAGCACATATTTTACTCGATCAACTTTGAACCAAGGAGACTAACATAAAGATTTTTGTTTGGATTGTAGATTTTGCAACATTCACTTGGTTTTTGTGTGAAGCAATTACAAAAACATTTTTTCCCCCTCCGCCTTGTGGATACACTCATTTTAAGAAGTATGGATTCTGAAAAATAATCCTTTTCTTTTCCCTTCCCCCCTCAATTTAACATTAACTGTCGAAAATCAAAAAAGCCTGGTTGCCCCTTTCTTGAATCTTCTGAAAGACACAAAACTTTTGGGAAGAATTTTACTTTTATCAGTTACAGTATATTACTATTCTGAGTTTAATTTCTTAATTATAAACCTTCTCCTGGTAGTTGTAGAAGTTTACAGAGAAAACCTTTCCTTGTTTGGTTTTCTTTTTACTTAATTAAATCATCAGAAGATACTATGATTATTAATAGTAATAATAAAGTACTTTTGATTATGATAATTACCAGGCCAGATTATTCATTAGGAATTGAAAAAAAAGTTCTTCAGACAGACTTTTATGATTGAATTTTGATTGCTTAAAAGACAGATTTGTTTGTTAGCTTAGCTTAATATAACTCAATGACTGCTGCACTCTTAATATTGTTCACATGCATAAATCTTTGAGTGTCTTTAGATGAGTAGTTTTCTAGTTTTGTGCGTTCGAGAAAGTAAATAAACATTTTTGCTTTGTTAGTCAGAGAACTGTAACTGTTTCTAAAGGTTTACAATACATAGAGACAGTAGGAATAGAAACACGTCAATGGAACAGAAAGTACTTTTAAATGTATTCAATAAGCTATAATGAAACATACAATGGTGCGGTGAATTGATGATTAGCCATGCGAGCACCTGACAGCCGTCCAGACAGAAACTGGCTGATAAATAATGAATCAAGAAAAGGAACATTAAAGAAAGCGCATTACTATATGCCACACAGCTTATTTTATGTCAGTTATTGTTCAGTGGTCAAATTAAATGAAAGAAATGCAATGAAAACTGATTTTTCTCTAAGAAAAATCTGACTTCAAATTTTAAGTCATATTAGGTTTTCCCACCCACTTGTAATCCTCTTTTTTAGGTACCCGCACATGGAGGAGCAGTTACTAAAAATCGTCTTTCACTCTTGACATCGTTCCAGATAACACGGCAGGCATTGTGGCGCGCAGGAGCACTTTCACACGTAAAGATCAGACTCAGTACCTGCTTCCTGTGGTGCTGACCGACAGCGGCACCCCGGCCCTCTCCAGCACCACCACGTTGACCATCGGCGTCTGCAGCTGCCTCCCTGCTGGCCATTGTCCCACTGCGGGGGTCGAGGCTCTCGCTCTCTCCGGGTTCAGCATGCAAACCTTAATAGGGATTTTAGTCTGCCTGGTCACTCTCACTGGTAAGTGTGAATGGACGTGATGATGACTTCCTGGCAATCTTTTTAACAAGTGAAAGTCAATGTTCACTGTTCTTGAAGTCATGTAGCCATAAAGTTACCACTGTGTCGGGCAGGAGATCTGTCACATAAATATCCAGGAGGTCCAATTTTGCACTGTTTGTCATTTGTGCAACAGGTTTTCATTTACTTTTTCACTGATTACTGAATAGACAAGATTACTTCCTTCAAATGGATTTTACTCAGCCTGTCTTGTTTTATGTGCTTTTACAAATTTTTCAAATTCACAACATGTCATTGGTCATACCTAATCTTGTTGCTGTTTGTTTTGCATTTCCAGCTTTTTAAATCTGTTTATTAATGAGGTAAATATCAGCTTATCAAAAATGTTGAAATAGTAACAATTAATTGAAATGTGTGAGCACACATTCATGTCTTAAAATGTATAACGGCTTCTTCATAGGCTCCCCTTGTGCTCAACAGCATTCTCAAAATGTGTGCATTTCAGAAAACTACAACCACTGTGGAAATCTGTAGAAAAATGTTAGTTTAATGTTGAAATAGGAATTTAAATTGAAAAAAACCCACTTTGAGACTTTTACCGAGGTTAATTTTAATTAGCGGCTAGCTGAATTATTAAGGTCAGCAGTGTTTCTTGAATCTTAATACCCATTCAAATAAACCATTGCATATTAATATGATGGTATTGAAAAACCTACAAATAGTTTGAGACTCAATTATATGCCGTAATGACAGATTGTGTCTCCAAGTGACCTTGACACAGTGTTATTGTTTAAGTGGTTCTGTCTCGTAGTTGTACAATTTAGATCTCAAATGACTAAAAAGGCACAAAATGGCAAAGGGTGAAACTACCTGCACCTGTTCTTAAGGAATGAAAACCATTAATTGGCTTATATTCTATGGGAAGAATATAAGTCAATTAATGACGTACAATTTCATAGTATTTCTACTGAAATATGTAGATGTGGAGATGATAATGGATCAGATGAAGAAACAATCTGTTGTGATCAGTTGCCATGTTGAAAGCTGTTTAAACATTTGGGAGCAGACTGGGCATGAATCAAACAAAAAAATCTCTCAATTATTTGAGACACCATGATTAACTCCATTCCATCTGCAAACATAGTTGTGATCTTACGTCTTTATGTCTACCACTCCCTCATAAAATGTCAGTTTTTTTGTGCCATGAAAAGGTGAACAATGATAAATCATATGAAAAAATTAAAAATGAAAAAAGAAGTAACTACCCTGTTATGTAAGTGTGCACATCCTTAAGACACACATTGTACCAGCGTTTGATCAACAAACATTTTGTGATCAAAACTGAAATTACCTTGAGAAAATCTACAGTTTCATCTGAAGACACACTATACTAGAAGATAACGGCACCAACACTTTAGTGGAGGTATGTTGCTCTTTTAGTGTTGCATGATGAGCCAAAAATACTCATTTGGAATAGTGGCCCAAAATTTGAAGTCTGGTTTCATCAGACAGCAGCACATCCTCCAACGAGGTTTTGGGTGATTGTAGGCTCAGAGGATTTCTTTGGAATAAATGCGTTGCTGCTTCAGTATTTACTCCAGACATATGGAGGATTGTACCAGTACATGTTGGAAAATCCTTCAGCTCTTTTGATCTTTCTATCTGCCTGATTGTATAACATTTTTTCATAGAGCATATTTAAAATAGTTTAAGGAAAATGCAGCGTGGGGAACTGAAATACATAGGAACAATGCTACTTGACACACTATTGGCTGGCATTTGCAGAGCAGCCAATTCAGGGCTACTCTGCCACCGATTGGCTGGACCTCCCAGAGTGGAGATAAGGAAGACGGTAGCTATGTAGTACTCCTCTCCACCGTGCATATTAATGCATTTTAAGGTATATTTGACATTTCAGCTAATAAAATAAATATTTCTCAATAAGGGGTCTCAAGAATTTGTGCATTTTAGTCTTTCATTGGCACCTGTGGACCCAATCCATGCAAACACTGGATGTTTTTTAAAATTGGATTGTGATTATTTTTATTAAAGGTTTTTGCTGTGCCAGTGGCCTTTATTGAATAGGAGCTAGACAGGAAGAGGGGCAGAGAGAGAAGAAGAGGACATGCAGCAACAAGTACATTTGGTTCCACTAATCAAACCGGGGACAGCAGCACTGTGAACTGTAGCCTCTGAATATGGTGTGTGTGCATGTCCTACCACTGAGCCATATGTCATCCTGATTTATTTAATAATTTTAATTAAACCGATTTTATAATTGGTTAAGAATTAACAACAATAGCAGAGAATAGGAAATGATGATGAACCCATGACGTCATTTTGCATCCTGTAAGTACGTAGTAGACCTTGCAAGAAAATGAAAAGGTTTTCCCCACCCAAATTTCAGATAATAATGAACTGACATAGTGATACAAGCATTGGACTGCCTGGTGATATGCAGGCAAACAGATAATGTCTGTTTGCTCAACAGAGACGTTTCTGCAAAGTTTGGACGAACAACGTATTCTGCTTATGTTGCGTCACTATGTAGTCAGGATAGAGAGCTATGAGGCAGAGCTCCATCAGGTTTGTCAGATGCTGCAAAGGAAATATCAGTAACAACTCTCTGGGATTTTTATGTTATCTGGCATTGCATAGACGCATGTTTTAAACTTGTATAAGTTCATATCTGTGTCTTTTACCCTTCTTGTTACATCAGTGAGCTGCAAGAGCAGCTTCTCTGGTTTTTCTTACTGGAAAAAAAAATTACCTGAGGAACAGCAACAACAACAATTTATACAGCGACCTGGCAAAAAGACCTCCCATATCCTGGATTCAGAGAACATAATGAAAGTCTTCCCCCTCTACCACAGAAAGTGAATTTTCATATTATGTAGACATCTAAAACTGAGCAAAATGTTTCCGATCTGTTGCATGTTACTAAGTTTTGGTGATGAAGACCAAGTTTGGTTCCAGCAAATTTTGAGAAATATTTGATATTTATAGGCTCTCCAATACTCCCTCTACTTCTAATATTCATGATACCTGTGTTCACTACCATAATACAGATGTATGATGTGGATAATTTCTCATAGTCTTCTACTGACGGACATCTTGGCAAATTGAAATCCTTTGGATCCTTTGTCACCTCTTTGCAAGCTGCGAGCTTTACCTAAAGGATGCAAAAAAATCAAATGTCATAAAAATCCTATTCTTGGACAGCTGAGCCTCAAATCAGGTTAATAACACTCACTATAATTAATGCTGGTTGTAAACTAAAGAAAACTAATTTCTCTAATTAAATGAGAAGATGCTTCACCAAAATTTACTGTGTGCACACTTTATACATCTTAGTAGATCATTTTTAAAATTCTGTTCTCACCTAGGATTGAAACAAGTCAAAATAATTTTGATGTATTTAACCAGTTGATTGCATTTAATTATAGAAAAAAATGCAATCAAAAGGTGACGGTTCAAATGTAGACAACCCACATTTGAACTGGGTTGTCTGAAATCCACTTCACTTTCAAAATTAGTTTTGTTTGATGTCGGCTGGTAACAGTTCCAAACATTAATATGATTGGGTGGCAGCAGATTAAAAACCCCCACATAATCCATTATGGGAAGAGCTCCCTCTATTCCAGGAGTTCATGTTCGGATCTGTCGCTATTACCAGAACATCTGCTTTGCTCTAAGGCTCAGACATTTTCTACTAAGCAGAAGCACCTTTTGCAAAGAGATGACAGCTAGTTCTTTGTCAGAGGGTGTATAATAGCTACTGGGCCAGCAGTAAGGTAATGTGTTACATGGTGACATAGATAAGTGATAGAAGAGTCTGAACTACACATTTTCGAGGCATCTCATTGGTAAACAAACCATAAAAGACTTTAGAAGAATATAAAACTGCTAGCAAAAAAAATTTAAGTCATGTTTTTCTGAAATGTTGTTTTCATAAAGTCCCTCTTTTCCAGCAGATGTGAACTAAAGCACTTCCACCTGACAACCGTTTGGCAAGTATATGAAACAGCAGGGTTTTCATTAACAAGTTTCTGCTTTCATTGTTGAGGCCACCTTTTTTTTTTTTAACTCACCAGCGTGCCTTTAACACACAATTACAATGCTGGAGTGTGCTGTGCAATGATGCCAGGTAATGAGTGTATTGGTTGCAATACATCAGTACCAATGCCATCCTGGGACACTGATGGGTGTGCATAGTGAAGAGCTTTATTATGACCTTAGCTGCTTTGTGTCCTCCCTTTGCCCATCACATGAAAGATTAATGACAAAACCCGCTATGCTAACACTTCTCAGAGAACAAGAGCCTGTTAAAACAGTAGGAAAAGAAGATAAACGCTCTTTTAGTATTCTGTGTCACATGGAGCGAATAAAGGAATTTATTCTTTATTTTTGAAGTGAAGTAAAAAAGTAAAATATTACCAATGTTTTTTTTTCATATTTGCAGGAAAACATGTTGCAGAAAAACAAATCTGGCTGCTATTATTTTCATGCATGCTCCATCAGGCACCGTATGTTGTGTCTTTTTTTTGTTTTGTTTTGTTTTTTTCTTCTCGCTAAGCTCATGCCCTGGTGTTTAACTATAATGATCTCGCACTGTGTTGTGTCTGCAGCGCTGTCGGTTCTAATGCTGATTGTGAGGAGGCACAGGCGAAAGCAACAGGAGGGGACGGATATGGAAGTGAAGGAGTTGGAGCTGCCCGAGACCTTTTCCCAGAAGGTGCTTTACTACGGAGAGAGGAGAGACGGCCTGGACTTCTGCCAGCCTCCCGTCCCACTGCGCCCCCATCCGAGGAGGAGAGACAGGAAACTGCGAAGGGAGGAAGTCAGGGCCAGCATACGGATGTCGCTCCGAGAGTCACACCTCATTGGGCCGGAGGACGAGGTATTCAGGCAGTTTATCCTGGACAGACTGGCAGAAGCCGATCAGGATCCTTATGTCCCACCATTTGATTGCCTTCGGACTTACGCTTACGAAGGGTCAGGGTCGTCCTCAGGGTCTTTGAGCTCATTGGACTCCTGTTTGGAATTTGAACCTGAGAAACCTGTGTGTAACACCAATCCTTATGCAGTAAGACTCACCCCCTGGTACGGAGGAGCAGAGGAGGACACATTCTTCTAAAGATTTATCCCCCCACCCCTTTTATATATTGATAACAATTGTTAAAGGGTAGAAAGACCAGGACAGTTTGTGTCCAGTAGGCTTTAATCAAACAGACATTGATGATTTCTCATAGGCATATTCACACTCATTGAATATTTTTCATATTTTATCCGGATTTAATGTGGTAGGTCAGCTCAAAGTAATTCAACATTTGATTTTGAAGATGATGGAAAATGATCCATGACTTTCAAATGTTTTATCAGTGTATATTTTTTGAGTAAAGGTGAATACAAACGTTTGCCCCACATTTGAGGTTTTTATTAAAAAGAAATTGCAAGCCATGTTTCTGCTGCCTTGGGTTGGTTTGTTGCATAGTATCTGAATGAAACCAAAATAAAATACATTGTGCTTGTAAAATGTGAAAAAAGAAAATTATGTAGGGTAAATGTTTGTACCAATATTTCTTGAAGTTTTGTTCTTTTTTGTTAGATTTCAGGCTGACTTCTTCTCCCTGCTGTAAGGGCTGTTAAGGCTGCAGGCTTCAACATTTTTTTCTTCATCTTGACAGTTTGCACAATGACAAAGTGTACTTTTTAAAATGTCAAACTATTGCTGTGAAGATACTATCAAGCCTTATATAAAAACAGCTACTGCTGGCAAGCTTCACATATCCAATCCATTTTGGCAGCTGTATTTTTGTTGCTTTCTAAAACCACATATACTGCTCAACTCTCCTCTCTGTTCTTTACTTCTTTTAAATGTTATATTTATTACCTAATACATAATTTCAGCCTGTTTGACTGGGATTGTGTATCATTTAGTTGAAAATATTATTCCAATGAGATCATGTAAACGGCATTGGAGGAAATAAAAAGCATGCTCTTATATTCGTAATTTTCTTATCACTTCTTATAGATTTTCCCACACTTCTTATACAGTATATACTTGCTGTAACATTAAATGGCCTTTCAGGACCTGAATAAAGCTGGATCTGAATCTACCAAAAAGTTCTCAAATTATAATTGTATTATAATAATCAATGGCTTAGTCCACAATGTGCTTCTCTTTTACCCTTTTACCAATTCATATCCCAAGTTGTCCCCCTTTTCTCCATCTTCCCCTCTCCACTCTCATTTCAAACTACTTTCTTCTTCTATTGTTCATCAGTTCATTTCTCTTTTTAGGAGATACTTAAATTTCACATTCACAGCAGATCACAAAATTGTGCAAACTTTATCCAAATACAATACAATATTTACCCCAGAAGCTAAAAAAACCCCAACTGGTTTAATTGAAAATTTAGAAAATGAGTTAGTATAAGCTTGATATATTAGTCTGCACAGACATAAACTAATACTTTGTCACAGAATCTTTTCTGTTCATTTTCAAGATTTGATCGTTTAGAGACACCATTTAACACCTGCCAACTGTAGTGAATCCAATGTACTAGAAATAAATTTCAACAGACCTTGTAGGAATTTCTTGACATTTTATCCTTTTTATCTTTTAGCAAAAGCCATAGAGCTGTACAGATGTCCATTATACATCTAAATTTAGATTGCAACCTACCAAGGTTTTACTAAATTTAGCTTTATTTTAGTCTTAGCTTCTAAAGTATTGGTAAGACTAAAATGAAGCTATGTAAAGATCGTTCGTACAGTTTGTTAGCAACGTCTTAAACTTTTTCACTTTTTCTTTCTCAGTTTTAGCTGAGATGTTTGCCTATGTAGGTCATGTGCCCTGTAACCTTACAGCTGTAGATCACAATTGTGTCCTAGCAACAGAAGCATTCCTGAAGGAAGTGGTTACCCATCTAGCTCTGCTGCTTTCCACCAACTCTTGGGGCCAATTTTAAGATTCCTTATCTTGTTATCTATAAGCTATACGTTTGTAGCTTTTTTCCCTGACTACTTTGTTGCACTAAGCAGGAAGTGCATATTAGCTTTACTGTACACAATCTGCTGAACAATACACTCTCTGCTCGAACTGAAAAATAGGCTGTTGAGAAGCCTATTTCTCAAAACTATTTCTGTTTTTTATAAGATGAATAAAACATAATGTCACTAACACTTCTTTTCTGTTGCACTTTCATTATTGCTAAAAGGTATTACTGGCTTATAACAACTCATTTTTCATTTCTTACAGCTAAATTAATAAGAATATCACAGAAATGGCAATTTATTTATGAGTGACTAGATTGACTACATTCAAAGTGTGGTACATTTCAAACATTTATTTATTTTCATTTATATTTTATGACTTACAACTAATAAAAAAAATCCCTAAATTCAGTTTCTCATAAATATCAATTGCAAATTGTAATATCAGACAAGGTCTATTAACATGTTTTTTTGATAAGATGGTAAGTTTACTGTAAAGTATGTTCATGTAATGTACATTATATGTAATTGGTACTTGGTGGGGTCACCTTTTGCAGGAACTGCTGCATCAGTGGAGGCAATCCTGTGGTTTTGCTGAAGTGTTAAGGAAGCCTGGTGTGTGTGTTGGCTCTTGAAGTATTGACTCTAGCCGCACTCCACACCTTGTGAATATTTCCTTAATCTCTTAAATGGGCTTCACATCACATTATATCTGTTGTTTGTTCATCCTTTTCAACCTTTTTCCCTTCTGCTCAATTAGCCATATGTTGGGATACCCAGTTAAAAGTCATTTTCTTTAACAATGAGCTTTTATGGTTTTATCTGACGATTATTGGGAAACATTGGCTGCAGGTAAATGCAACACTTTTACTTTTGTGTTATTTTTACTTGGTTGTTCTCATATACTTTTGTTGGCTTTCTGGTTTTCATAAGTTTTGTATGTCTCAAATGTGTTGCTTTTTTTCAGTATACAGCAAATGTCAAATCTTCAACATGCATTATGCTGTGTGATGGACCAGTCTGAGAGCCCATCAAACCACTCATTTTGAACAGCCAGCAATCAAAAGGGCAGAGAGGCGACTTACTTTATAACTTCTTGTAAATTAAGGTTGAGAGAGAAGTGAAAGTGTGCCACAAGTTGATTTGAGATGTATAAAGGAAATGCAACTGCTGGGAACCAACTACAGTAAGAAATCTATACAGAATAACACCAGATCTTTTTTTCCCCTCTTTCTTCACGGTCATTAGATAAACACCGCATGCAGCTGTGTAGGCGGTTGCTTGTGGGATGACTCGAGGTAATTGCGTGGCGATCAGGGCCAGCCCTCTTCACCTGCCCATACACTAATTGGGTGGTTTGCTGGCTGTGAAGGTCAGGGATTGAACCAGAGAGAATATAGTAACCACTGAAGGAATATATAAAAAAAAAAAAACAATCATGCACATGTCTGTTTTGAAGAAAGAACATGAAATAAGAAAGAAAAAGGCGATGGAAACAACTAATTGCAAGGATTTATTCAGCGTTTCCCGCTGTGGTTTCTTGTATGAGTAGGTGCAGCACTCAGCAGGACAATTTCCAGACATCCCCAGAACTCAAAGTGGGCTTCAAATAGCTTCCACTGATGGAAACAATCTAACCGGCCAGTTCTTTTTAGACTAAATCATCAGCTCACAATAGCTTCTAAAGGCCTTTTAAAAGTCTTTTCAAACCAATCTTCACCATCTAACATGCATTGGACTTGCCTGTAAAAGCTCAGTTATAATTTCCTTTTCAATCGTACCTTGATGTCAAAAGGGGTTCGGCTACTGGTGTCATTTAACCTTCTGAATTTCTGCCATTATCCACGGTGAATATTACGGGTAATTTAACCTAACAGCCCTTTTCTTTGTGTAATTATACCCATTACGGCAACGTGAGGAATTTCACTCTGTCAACTGTCTCTATCTTTGCACAGGTTTGATATTCAGCTCCCCTTTTCCAAACCCAGAGCCAAACTCATCACACAGCGCCACAATGCACACTGGAGGGTTTTTAAGAGGGACTCTCATTAGGCAGACAGTGAGATGATTGAAAAGATGCCTGAAAGGATTTCGAGAGCCATTCCTTCTTTCATTAGTTGCATGTATGCCTTAAGCTTCTGAAGTGGGAGCAAATGATTCACATTCAGTTTGGTAACGTGAACATAATTATAACATAGAAAGATTAAAATCTGAGGAAAAATTTTGAGTTTTACAACACTGGTTGTGTTAAATATTACTGTATGGATCACAATGGGTGCTGAATCTGTAGGTTATGCATACTGTCTTTTCTCTAAAAAAGAAGATTTGTGAAAATATTAGAGATCTTGGGAGTTTTCAGCAAGAACTCCAAGCAACTCAAAGACAATTTCATTCTTCAGATTAAAAATGGCAAGTTCATGAACATATTTGCACATCTGGTCCAAAATGAGCTCAACTAAGCAAATAAAGCCTCAGCACTGAAACAGTTTTCATACATTTACATGAGGCGCTGTGTGAGTTTTTGGATAAAGTCTGCCCATATTTATGTATTTTTATGTCAAATGCAGCCAAATAGTGGCCAGCCGTTAAGAATTAACTTTTGTGTTCTCATGATCTCTACACTTTAAATTGTCCTGAAATTTACTTGCATCATTTTTACAAATGCAGTGTCATTCACCCAGTGGAATCAGTTAGTATTTGTATGTAGTAGTTCATTCACAATGTTCTTTCCTGATGAGAATAGAAAGCCTCCAACCTTTTAATAGCACTGAACAGGACAGAGAGCAGAAAACAAGTGGTTGGGTCTACCTGAGACTAAGTAGATGTATAAATATGTATTAAGGTATGAGTTCTATTTATTAAATTAACATAGACATGTCAAGCACGACCAAAGCAAGGCGTGATGATTAGTATGAATAAACATAAGAGTCATCAGCAGTGAACAACTTCCAGACTCTACTGTAATATAAGTGACACCAGCAGGAATCCTCCATGTCCTACAAGGCTTCACATTTAATCAGATTGTTTACTCTCAGCATGTGTGAGAGAGTTCGATCACGCAGTAAAAAAAAAAAAAAAAAAATCATTAAAATACTTTTTATTATTCAAGGGTGTATATTTTTTTAATCTAAGTACAAGATTCTTTATTTTTATTCAGATATTGCATTGCCCTCTGTCAAGGCTTCTGCTTCTCTCACATTTGATGATGTTTGTTCAAACCTCCTTTCCGGTCTGAAACGTTCTTCTTGCTCTCAAACTTCCTCTGCCCACGACGAGTGAAAAGAGGTAGCTTCTCTCTACTTATGATTTTCTTTTTTATCTTGCCTGGATTAATGGCTTCAAACTTGCAAATCGAAAGTCACACAATCGCTGAGCGATGGCTTTTACTCTTCAAATAGTACACAATAGATTAGGAACTGAGAACAAAGCAGATGGGCAGGATGACATTTTTACTTTAATGGACACAATTATTTCAAAAGCTTCCTTATTCTATTGCAGTTTTCATGTGGTATTTATACCCTTCCACTGCATCTAGAATTTGAACAGTGCTCGAACTTACTCTTCATTTTCACAAGATTTTGGCAAAAAATAGATATATATTTTAATGCAAAGCTGCATGGAAATCATAGTAATAGAAATTAAAGGTGGTCCAGAGAAATATTAAAGTGCAACTTTTCTTTGGAGTGGGAGTGTAGTTTTCATGACAGGCATCTTTGCTTTCCTCTGTCCCTGACAAATTCACCAACGTTCCTGCAAGCAACAGGCTAGTGAAGGGCAGTGACCCTCTCAGCTTCGGCAGCCCAAATTTGCATAAACAGAGTTGTAGTCAAAATGTGAACAACAAACAACGCAGTAGAAATTACGGGTTTCTTCTTTCAGGGTATTGTTGTGGAAAAAAATATTTTACCAAGCACTGTCAGGTGAAATCACTCAATCAGGTTTATTCATATATTGTGCACAGTACATAGAGCTTGTAGGACAATCAATAACGAAGCAGGTCCGGATGAAAAGCTCTGCCAGGCAGAGACAACACATGAGTTTCATACCAAGGATAAGGAATTTAAAACAAGGAGCAAGGCAGTCTGGTTCTGATGCAGCTGTAGAAAACAACTCCCAGCCTTGTACATGTAACCCAAATAGTTCTTTTGGTGAGAGTTCACACGCATTTCATATAACATGATCAGCAGATGTTAACTTGTAGTAATTTTCCACCACGGGATACCTTTAGCAATATGGAAACAAGCTTTTCATTATTTCATGGAGCAAATAAGTGCATATAAGTCTATTAACAGCTGTAATTTGTAAACTGCAACATTTCAGATTTGTAGTTTAGTTACATGTTGATTAAGTTGGAGCAAGTCTTTACTTTTAGGTATATTTTAATTTTGTTGGTTCACTCATGGTAACAAAAAAACAAAGATTAAGCCATAACACAACATTTTATAAAATACTAAGCACATCCAAAAACTTTAGAAACATACAAAATATGTCAAGCTGAACAATTTGAAGGTTTATTTCAGAAAATAGTAAGTTTTGCAGCTCCTGGGTATATTTTAGCCCAAAACTTCTGCTGTTGACATCCAACTGTTGAGCAAAAGTGAAAAGTTAGTAGGTCTACAGTTAAAAGGAGATCCTTAGATTGAGAATGACAATGTTAAAAATAGTTTGAAACCTAAAGTGTTCCCTATTGTTTTAAAAGGTTTAGTCCTCCAAAAACATCCCTCGACACATTTTTAAAGAACGTAAAATATTCTGTGTGTAAGCTATTTTCAGAGCTTAGCTTTGCATATCTCTTTCTCTCTCTTCCCCCACCTTCACTTTTTAAAAGAGCGCTTCTGAATTTACAAAGGAATACTTCCCACTTACGATTCATAATGCATCCACTTGATCTGATTTCATATTGTTCTTTCTTTAGGTCTGTAGTGTGAAAGTACCATTATGGAATACCAAAGGCCCCGGGTCCAAAGTGAAAAGTCCCATTAATAAAGAAGAGATTACTTTCACTTGCTGTCAAGGCCCTGCGCTGCAAAAGGATTGATGCTCTCACATTAAATCAGCCCCTTGAAAGGTCCTTCTAAAACTGTACGAGTGCCAACTGTACAGGTGATTTTTTACCCTCCCTCTATTATGTTTCACTCTCAGGGCATGTTCTGTGGTATTATCAGGGTATTGATATTGCGATTTTTGCCTTGTTTGTTGGTTTGGTCATTTTAAAAAAACATGCATTTGTCATTTTTTTTCTTCTAAGTACTTTCTTTTCTTCTTGTTCTCCTTCCGTTTTCCTCTTTACAGCCATAGGGTTTGTTGTTCACTTTTTGTTGTCTGAACCATCATTCAAAAAATGTGGGGCTTTCTCCTGACAGCCACTGAAGCAAGAAAATGAGAAATGACTTACACAGTTTAGCTCCTCTTCATTTTCACTCCGCCTTATTATTATGAAACCCACGCTCCCACACGCCCGCACACACGCACGCTCTCTCTCACGCCCTCATGCACAGTCTCACAAGCACCCAGCACATTCCTTCACAGATGATTGGTGAAGACTCTTCAGGAAAAAGACACCTAAATCCGTGAAGTAGTGAGAGGTTTTTTGTCAATGTCCAACCTCCGTGACATACAGTACATTTAGAAGACGTTGACACGTCAGAGAGTGATGGTCCCTGAAGATCTCTAATTAGCTGCCATTTATAATTGATTAAAATCCAAAAGTCAAATAACAAATGAAAACCGGAGATTTTTCCCTGGCGACTTGTCAACTGTAGTTTCCTGATACATATCTGAGGCTGGATGTAAACAGGATTTTGTAATTACTTGATAATTACTCATCACATTATGTATATCCATGTCAAAATTAAACTGGGGGGGATATGTTGTCAGGTTTTAAGATAAATAGAACATCTTTTTTTTTTACTGAAGGAAAATTAATAGTTGAAGAAAAACAAAATTTTTGTCAAAAGTGAAGTCTCTCTTTCAACGCACTATCCCATTGGTGTCAACATGTGATCTCGTCTGATAAAGTGTTTACTCGAGGTTAAACATTCAAAGCTGAACTGGACTCCACGGTGCTAAAGACAGCAGAGCGAAGCACAAACTTATATTATCATAGACACAGGACTGGGTCCATGTTCTCAAAATATTCTAAGACTAAAAGTAGCTCGTTTTAGAAAATTTCTTGAAATTTATTGAAATCCAAGATTTTTCTTAGAGTTTTACCTCAATTAGGTAAAAGTTGTTACTTCAGCACCTTAGACTTTCAGAGGGCTGCTAAAGTGAAGAAATGTTACAAGTAGTGAGGAAGACCTTTAGAGAGTCTAAAAGTGTCTTACTCCAAGATGACAGCAGAGGAAATATTCAATGTTAAATGGATAAAACTGTGGCAACATCAGGCACTGCTACTCTGTTCTGTTTTATATATGTATGTTGTTTATTTTTTGAGTTCTTTACTAAGTCTTTGCACACTTATCTTTTCTAGGCTTTATTTCTATTACCTATAATGATATTCAGCTCACAGCTAATAAAAACATGACATTTAAGATTAAACAATTACATCAGACCAATAAAAGCATTTAGAATAAATAAATGTGGGCTTCATAGAAAGTATAACACTTACTTAAAAGGTTGATATTTTCAAAAGGCACTTTAATTTTAAAATAGAGCATTATTGGAACAATTTGAGAGCATTTTGAGAACACCAGGTAACAGCTGGTTGCTAAAGTTAGGATCTGAGTTAGAGTCCAAACAACTGGAAACTAAAGGACAGTTTTAACATGTTTGAATCTCCATTTCAAAAGGTAAAATATATTGACTAATCAAACCTCGAATACATCATTTTAGTATTTGCTGAGCAATGCTTCAAAATGATGGGATACTCTGCTGAAAAGCCAGGTCATCCTGGGGGAAGTTGAGGCTCATTGTAGAGCCAGAGTTGACGTGATTCCAGCATCTGATCAGAATGCCTTCTGTGCCGATTTGGAGGTTTTTCAGGGACATCCCACTGGGAACACTCCAAGATCCCACAGAATAAGTTGGAGATTGTAACTGGAGAGAGGGATAGAGTTTTTCTCAAGGGCCTTCTGGCCCCACAAGCTGATCTCGGATAAGTGGAACATAAGTTATAGTCTTGATTCAGTATTAATTCTTGATGTTTCAAGAATCTATTGCTATTGTAGGTCATTGTTATTTTTGGATGTTCAGTTACTTTTGGAAATCGAGCTACTATTTTTTAAAGCAAATAACTGAACTTATCAGTCAGTGTTATCTTTGGACGTTCAGTTATTATTTTTTAGATAACTCCCAATCTCTGGCACGGGCATAGCAATATACAAACCATTATCCAGTCTAAATGAGTCACTTTGTTTTTGATTTTTTTTTCTCAGCAACCATCTGGCGACCCCCAGAAATTATTTTGCTGCTCTCCTGGGGGTCCTGTGAATGCCAAGAGTTAATTTACCATGTTGTCTGCATACACACACGACTTATGCTATCAAAACCTAACAAAAGAAATACATCAGTCAATTGATGTATTGACTGATGTAGAAACATGAATTCACGTCTTAGAAATAGTTGAAAACAACATTTGTTTTCTCAACCCTGATATTAGTGCTTTGCATATACCCCTTTAAAACTAGGGCAGCACTTTTTTGGTTCTTTCAAGACTTCAGAGGGTTGGAGAAAACTGAGAAAAGGGTCTTTGAACATTCTTATTTAAGTGTTGAGTCTTCTCTTATGCACTCCCTCTCTGGATCTTCAGATCAGGCCTCATGTTTTCTGTAGGATTTACATCTGGGATCTGAGATCTTTGTATAATAAGGCTGAATTTGTGTCTGGTAAGCAATTTCTGTGTTAAATTGAAGATGTTCATGGATCATTTTCCTTTTGTGGGAACGAATCACAACCCAGTTTTAGTTTTCTGATGGAGTCCACCAGATTTAGTTCAAAATTACCCTGTTTCAAAGAGCTCATGAATAAAACACTAACACAATTCTTAGAGTTTTTGCAAAAAAAAGACCCACAACATCACAGATGATTCACCACATTATGATGATCTGCCATAAAGTAATCATTTATTTTAGGCAAAAGGAAGTATCTGTCGCTGAAAACATGCTCACGAGGTCAATTAAAATTTTATTGTTTGGCACTTGATGCCATTATTATTACCAAATAATAATAATGGTAGTTCTCCAAAACAGTCAGTTGCCATATTAATAATTTCTACTGGATATTATGGAGACTTGACATCCTAAAAATGCCACTTTACTGGAAACTTATCTCTTCTGTGGCTTTTTTGCTATCATCACAGAAAATAATAAAACTGCTGTCAAAAAGTTTCTTTTCAACAATCAATAAGCAAAACAAAGTGCTATCAGTCACTTTGCTGGTATGGCACTGGACCCTCTTGTCTTTAGAACAGTTTACCTTATCAAGTTCACCTTGAAAAAAAATCTTGACAACTTTTTAAAGTTTCAAATACTTTAATTTTTGATAGCTTTTTTTGTTTTATTCAAGTTTGGCATAACCTGCAGTTTAATCAGTGGTGAAACTAAAAGGAACGAGCAGCCTTAAATGTTATGTCATTATGCAGTGCAGCTTTTCCAGGCTTAGTTGTAGCTTGGCCAGAATTGGACTCATCTGGGGGATCCTTTCATTGATGATTTTAACCCTGTATTCATGTATTTCACTGCATCTCATCCAGACATTTCAGCCATCAGCCTCGTCTTGCATTTTCCATTTCTGCATGTTTACATTGTGTATGCGCATATTGTGAGGCGCTTGCTTCTCAAGTTAGAAAAAAAAGGCATCGATGCAGTCCTCAGAAGTAGCACATCATTAATAACGGAGGGACCTTTGAAGATCCTGCATAAATGTCTAATTAGGTTTGGTAACCTTTAGGAAACTCAAGTGGGTGAATACTAAACAGGCCCAGAGATCTTGTATTGCATGGCAAACTAGGCGTTCAACATGTGGGAGAGAGTGCTGACATTGAGAGGGTTTGTTCCACTGACGGAAAGGGCATGCAATTTAAACCACATTACAACCGCATCTGAACTTATTGGGCAATTTCGGACCAATTTATTTTTGTTAACCATCTTGTGTGCGCACGTCATCTTGGAGGTGAAACAAAAATATGCCATGTTTCTTTCTTTTTCTTCCTTTTTCTACTTTTGCCCTTCAAGCTGTTTGGATCGGTGTTCAGTGACGTGACAAGCCTGCGTGGCATTTAACAGACCCTTAGGTCGAAGTATTTGAGCCACCAGCCATGTTCATATACTGAACCAGTGTTGGAATGATGTGACCTAGAAAATATTACTTTGGGAGGAAAAAAAAAAAACTGTGCTTGGTTTATACAACTCTGTCCTTGTCACAGACTTATAACACACATATTAAGAGATGACAGCCCAATGAATATACTGCCACATGTTGGTGGCAGTATATTCAAAGACTGTGTGCCAAATACTGCACCCAGATGCAGTGCTGTGGCCATCTGAGTTTTATTCTGTAACTCCAGTTTGAAACATTGTAGTGCTGCTGGGACTTTTCGCCTTTTTCAGCAATATTTCTATGATTCACCAAACAAATGTCCTTTTGATTGATGATCACTTTCACTTAAATCAGACTAGAGCTCAATTTGAACACAAAACTGTGGTAATTACATAGTAGAAGACTAGTAGCCACATGAGATATGTATTTACAGTTCTCTTTCAATATCAAACATGATAATAAGGAAAAAAAATCTTAGTAACTGAAGATGACAGAAACAGCCTCTCCAGCGCCAGGGGGAGTGATAAATATAGAGGTTGTAAAAATCTACTCTGGTTTATAAAACGGTATGAACTTCAATGTAGTTTTCCTCTCACTTAAAAAAAAAACAGTATGAACAAATTTGCAAAAGACGTTTACAAGCATTAGATTTATGAGGTGACATTGTTTTCTGTATGTAACTGATGAGATATCAAAATGAGTGAAGCCAGCTTTTACCCTCGCTTCATAATTGCAACATGCAGCTGCAAAATTCAGTGACATGAACAACTGACTTGGTAGTTTGAGGGAAATAATTTAAAATATTTAAATATCATAAATTGTAGAGAAAAAAAAACAGACTGCATTCTGCTCAGCTTCCCTTGCCAGCTCATTTTGGGTGATGCCAAGTCGCTTCCATTCAAGAAGGGATATACAGTCCTATTGCTGGATCCCCCGCACTGGGATATCCTTCCTGATTAGATGCCCAAACCACCTCAGTGGACTCCTAGTTGGGGAATTGCTTCAAGCTCCTCCGAGATGACAGAGCTCCTCACCTTATCTCAAAAGGATAGGCTCAATCTATTCTACAGAGGAACTTATTTCACTTATCTTGGATCTCGTTCTTACAGCTATGATCTTTATCTCATGACTACAGGTGGGGACCCTTACCTTTTGGCTCAGCTCTTTGGTCCGCTTTACTGACAGGACCATTACTGCAGAGGAAGTCCCCAATCTAACTGTCTATCTCCCACTCTATCCTACCATGACTTCTAAACAAGACAACGAAGCTGCTGCCAAGCTACACAATAATTTGACCACCTTTACCCCTGATTTCCCAGTCATGGTTAAAGTCTGCATCAGTCTGTACTGGGCTGTCAACTCAACTTGAGTCGCAATCAAACAAACATGTTTAAACTGGATGCGATCAGATAGGGTAAACAGATCAACAACTGCACGGGAACTGTGCAATGCTATCAGCCAATGAAAAGAGAGTCTAGGATGTGGCTTCAGCTGTCAGATGACCTTTTTAGAAATTTTATCAAGACTTTGAATATAAATGCACAACAATGGGCATAACACAAACTAATTAATTACACTCATGCAGAGGAATCCCTCTGCATGAGTGTAATTAATTAGATATTTAAGACGGAAACACAAAAAAATATGAAGGGTCTCATTAGAATAAACCAGATAATTCACATATTGAAATTACATTTCTCCTGACCCAGCGTGAACGCTACAGCACACAAGGCAGTCACGTTATTATTTTCATGACAATGTGAAGGAAAGGGAATGTGGGACGTGTTCACTGGAATTCCACCATCATCTTCACAGTTTTGAGTCGGTTAAGTTCCAATTGGTGGTGATCATGGAGATGGATAAATATATTTATCCATCTCCTACCCGTGTGGAGACCAACCCCCCTCTTCTGGATTAGAACAATGACAGTGGTATCATTTGACATCTTCAGTAGTTCCACAGGTGGATTATAGTGTGGTTAAACTCTGAATTTGTAACCACTTTAACCCCCAAAATTGCTATGTTTAGAAGGTTATAGCTAGATTTTTAAATATGTTCCAACTATAATCTTTAAATGAACCATTAGAACTGCTGCAGACAGAAATTAGGTCTGATATACATATTTTTCCTTTAACCTTCATGATCTCAGTCTGTCCACACCCTCTAAGAATAAACAGACAAGTCTGGTCTCATCTCTAAGGCTCTGTGGAATATCTGCCTCCCCAAGACTCACACAACAATCATATGCACTAAAACTTATTTACAATATGCACCCACAGACGAGCACTGAGGCAAATGCACAAGCTTACCAGGTTGTCAGAGCACAGTGCAAAATCAGAGGAGCTGTTAATGGAGGGGGACAGCTTGGCTGCTGTTTCATCAAAGTGCAGTGGAAATGCAGATCTGTGTCCTGCAGGAAGCAGGGAATTGGATCAGCTTCCTTCTGTCTCCTGGACTTGAAACACACACACATACACGCACCCCAGCAAGGATTAGTCAGCCTTCGCCAATGTACAGTGACTTTTTAATGTCTGTCCATTTGAAAATATTTATCATTTGCTTGTGCAGATATGCCCATCAGGATCCCAAACTTATCCCCATGGGGCAGATAGCTTTATTTAGCTGCTAGCTATGTGTGAACCTTGATGTTTTTTTTCTCTGGCTTGGCTTTGAAGCCTTGTGCCGCCTAAACCTGTCTTTTTTGTAGGACTAGTATTATTAATGCAGAGTAATAAAAAAAAGGACTACTGATGGTGTCAAAATAATACCAATGAATTATAAGAAATACACAATATTTATAAAATGTCCAAGTGGGGATATACATTCTCAGACAGTATATGCGAGTCATCAAATATATTTTTTAATGTGCTTCCAGTAATCAACCAGCAGACTCAATTTGAAGTGGTGAAAGTCAGATTTCTTGTGAAATATATTTTATATTTCCATCAAATATTGAAAATAAAATCAAATATATATATTTTTTGAGTTTCCAGGTAACAGCAGATAGCAGCAATAGTAAATACTTACAAAATAAAAACATTCAGTCACAGTAAAAAACTTAAAATATATTTATTAGTACTATAAAAACAACTACGGAGATTAGAATAGTTTTTGTAATTTCTGCAACACCTTGGTTATTTTTTTAATTTTATTTTAGAACTGACTGAACATCGTATTTACAGATATTTGTTTAATTTACCATAATTTCCAGACTATATGTTGCTCTTTTTTTCTAATGCTTTGAACACTGCAGTGCAACTAATATATGGATTTTCACCAACAGGTTTTGAAAGGCTGCACTATTATTGGCTTGTTGCTGTAATATAGGAGTGGAAGTTGTGTAAATGCTGTAGCAGTGGTGAATGTGCATTATGTATCGTGTGAGGTTTGTTGATGCAGAATTTCTTGACATGTTCAACAGTTTTTGGGGCAGCCCAGGTTATCTGGCTTTTATATTAAATATGTTACAGAATGCAAAGGAAAATGCTGCATTCATTGAATTAAACAGACTAAAATTTAGCTTCCAACTTCTGTCTCTTGAGGGCCTTGCAGGATTTGAAAATACCTGCAGACATCGGGAGTGTTCAGGCTCATGTTGAGGATATATGATTTCTGTTTTTCTAACTGCACTAACTTTGCTAAACGTTTTGCATAAACACTTTCTGTTGTATTTTATCATCTCTATGGACTAAAATCTGCACTGAATGGTCAAAAGCAAAACAGCAATGGTGATTGGTGCATTTCTGTTAATTGTTGCAAAAATGTTTACCACATTTCAAAAAATAATATCAAACAAAATTTTAAACTGTTTCTAATTTCTTGAAATGATAGCTTATATTTACAGTGAAGAACAGTGAGTGGGTGTGTGGGTTTTCTATAGGTGCTCTGGATCAGCCCTCTCTCTGTCCAGAAATATGCCAGTTTGGTTAATTGGTCCCTCTAATTTGCCCTTAGGAGTGTGTGTGTGCGTGAATGGCGTGTGTGTGTGTTTGTCTTGAATCTCTCTTTGTTGCCCTGCGACTGGCTGGCGACCTGTATAGGATGTATCCCGCTTTCACACAGTAACAGCTGGAAACAGGCAGCAGCAGCCGCCACATGACCCTGCAAGGATAAAAAGGTACATGGATTGATACTTGTCCATTTTTTTTATCTAAAGCTATGTTGAAGTTTCAAATAAACTTAATGACTTTCATTCAACAGTATCTTACTGTCATTAGAATTTCACTTATTATTTTTGTTATGTCTGAATGGGTAAACAACATTTAACAGTCGGCCTTTAACTGCAGTATTTCAAGTATTTCAATTAGTTCTATCAAAAGCACAGTCAATAGTCATACTTTTCTGTGAATTCTAGTATAATTTTATTGCTGTCATTTTCAGCATTTTATACGGTTGTAGTGTTACAGTTGAAAACATACTCCTTAAACAACAAAACAAATACAGACATTGCAATTTTTTACCGGTACTTAATTTTGGTTTCATGTAACAAATTGCTTATTAAAGACAACAAAACAGAGTCTTTTTGGAAATTAAATTGTGCTTTTGGGCTTAACTGGTATTTTTTTATTAATTTAACTACCGGTACCCTTAACTTTTGTAACAGTAGATAAAATTATATTTATTTATTCATAATGCAAGAAAACCATCTTTAAAAATAATGTCTTATCTGCTACTAGAAAAAAAACACTTAGGTAAGAAAAAGGGTATTTTTCTTACTAATTTCTTATACAAAAATGTAACTGAAATTGTAGTAAATACTAGAAAATTGCTGGAATTATCAGACAATTGCAATGAAGAAGAAATGTAAAGTTTTAATATAAAGGCATATATTTTAGTATGTACCTTTTCAACATACCGTAGGATATATATGCAAATAGGACTGCAGGTATTCTAATGCATGCCTTCCAAGTCAGCTAATTACAGAAAGAAAATATCATTTGCAATAAGTAGGTGAACTCGAGAAGCCCTCTGAAGCGAGAACATTTGCAGCATTTATCTTTCAAACACGTACCATATGTACAAGTTAGATTAGAAGAAAATATCTGGAAAAGCTATTCATGTTGTTGCACATTTGTATTTCTATTTAGCTTCAGTTTGTACCTGTAATTACCCTGCAAAGGAGGAGCTTCGACCTATTTAGGTGATGTTTTGCCACGAACAACAAAAGCCAGGAAGACTCCATACCATTACAGGTGTCAAAACAAGGTATTACGAAGACTAAATGCTTCATCTACGGCAGTTCCATCGCAGCACTGGAACTATCTGCCAGATGTTTTGTCATTAGATTTTGAAGCAGAGCCGTTCATCCTGACCATTCTGCAAGGACGGGCTTTTAACAGTAGCATTTAACCAATCGCTTTGAGGCTGATGTGGCCGTAGGAGAATCCATCTCTGCCCTCGGGAACCATACATGGAATTTTATCACATTCGACAATCTGTTGGCACCGTCTTTTTACTTCAACGTGAAGGTCGGTAAAAGAAAGGGAAAAGTCACTTAAATATTCTTTTAAAATTATACCCCATTGAATCCAGTCGCAAAATGCACAAAAGGTTTTGGAAATCATTATAATAAAGGGGTACCTGAAACCCACTCTCACTCCCACGCATGTCTTTATCCTGCTTTCTTTTTCCCCTGAGAACACTGAAGTGAAGGTGTCAACTGGTTTTGCCTTAGTGATGGAACCACAGGCCTTTAGAGACCTCTAATTTTCTGACTGAATGGTCCCAGAAAGAGCTAATGATATGTTAATGCTGAATGGCACACATTAGGGAGGCCAAATGACGGCAATCCTAGTTACCTTGGGGGATGTGCCTTGCGTGGCTTTGTCACACAAACAAACTCTGTAAACACAAACAGTGTGTGGAACATTGGCTGAGGGAACTGACAAAATGTCACCGATTTTGAGGGAAGAATTGGTAGAACTGAAAACCGTGCAGCATAAACCTGAACAATAATTACGCCTCCGTACTTTGTTTAGCGTACGAATAAGATTGAAAGAAAAAAAAATTAACTGCGCCTCGCAGGGAGAGATTCCTATCCTTTGTTTTCTGTGGGGGCTGCACTGTGGCGCAGTTGGTAGCACTGTTGCCTTGCAGCAAGAAGGTCCTGGGTTCGATTCCCGGCCGGGGTCTTTCTGCATGGAGTTTGCATGTTCTCCCTGTGCATGCGTGGGTTCTCTCCGGGTACTCCGGCTTCCTCCCACAGTCCAAAAACATGACTGTTAGGTTAATTGGTCTATCTAAATTCTCCCTAGGTGTGAGTGTGTGTGTGCATGGTTGTTTGTCCTGTATGTCTTTGTGTTGCCCTGCGACAGACTGGCGACCTGTCCAGGGTGTACCCCGCCTCCCGCCTGGAACGTAGCTGGAGATGGGCACCAGCAACCCTCCCGACCCCATTAGGGACAAGGGTGCACAGACAATGGATGGATGGATGGATGTTTTCTGTGGAGACTGAGTGCGGTTGTTACCTTTTCCAAAAACTTTTGATTGTTCCCCTTTGTGTGTCCTTTCATAAGTTTTCAAAGGAGTTCGGGAAGACAACAGGGCTACCTTCAGCTTGAGCTGCGTGGGGTGAAATATGTGGGAGGAGGTTGGTCTTGAATGTTGAAAGAGAAAGAATATACCAAAGTAGGTTTTTACATTCTAAAGCTTTCTCAAGTGTATACAGTCCCTCAAGTAGATTCAAACAATGTACAGCGCCTCACAAAAACATCCATAACCTTTAAACCTTTTCACTTCTATGTATTAAATTTTATGTTTTTTTAATAGATCAGCATGAGTTGAATTAAAGTAACACAGCATTTTCAAAATGTTTTAATTCATTTCAGTGTGTGTCTATTTACAACAGGTCTCTTCTGGAGGTGATTTGCAAACAAGTAATTTCAGTTCAATCACACATACATTTCAGTTGATCTAGTTGTCAAACAGTGGATTAACTTCACTTTCCAAATTGGTTTGAAAAGTTATCTGTCTAAGAAAACCCAACAGATTGCATCAAGCCATTCCAGCGTTCACTCCTCTTGGATGAGCATACGGTGACAACAGACAATCGCTTTCCTTGTGTCACTGACTTTACAGTACTGATCATGCATGTAACAACAGCGGAGCAGAAAACTTCCCTTCAACAGGAAGAAATTGCCAACAGAACCTGGTTCGGCATGAGCAGTCTGCCACGACCAATGGGGATTTGAGAAGACACAGCAAGCACACCAAAATAAACAGAAGAGCTGATATAGCAATAAGTAAAAAGTTAATAGCAGGAGAGGGACAATGTTTAGATGTTCACAGCATTCAGTCAATGTCTCCAGGAAGGCATCACAGATAAAGAAAAGTGTGGCACATTCTAAATTTAAGACGTATAAAACTGTCTGCATGCATGTGGCTGAGCAACTTTTCTTCATACGTCACAAGTTGTGTGAAATAGAGAGCAGCTTCCCCTCCCATAAATACATATGTAAATTAGTATAAATACCTGAAGACTCACGTGTCCGCTTGTACATTACAGTTACATGCTACTTTGTTTTGTTCTGTCACATTCATTAAAAAATAATACAAATTAAGGAGTAAAATATGGTGGTGACAGGATAATGGTATATGATCAAAGCTTATATTTGATGTAAGGTTGTAAGGAATGGAGGTTCTCCTTCCAGCAGGACAAAGATTTCAAAGAGTGGCTATTTTGCCAAACGTATGGAAAACTTTTCACGTGTTATGTGTGACACTAATACTTCAACATACTTGGAGCTGCAGCTGCAGCTGCAGCTGATTCCACACGTATTGACTCAGGCAGTTGCATCCTAAAACATACCACAAATTATACACATTTAGTTTAATTTACATATCATTTGACTTTAAAAGGCAGATAATTACACTGGAATTTATTTAAGGGTATCATAACAAAGTGGGCTTGACATTATAAAATGTATGGCTTCCTAAATGTCCGAATCCACACGAAAACCAGAAGTTTCTCATGGTTGTAACATGATGAAATGTAAAAGAGTTAATATATTTGGAAAGCACCGTGTGTGCTCCAGTTTAGCCACTCTGTCCCACCGATTGCTTTAATCTCCTCTGTGTTTGTGTACCATATGGCCATTGTGACAGAGGGTAAAAAGAAATGACAAGCCATTTGAAGATGCTCTAGTCCCGGACTCATGAATAATGCAGGAGGTGCAGTGAGCTGGTTCTTAGCGTAAGCTTCAAAGTTTATCGGCCGCCCTCCGTCTTCCCCGGGAGTGAGACTACAGCGCTGTCAGGAGATTAGACGGACAGCGAGCAGGGACCCGGTCAAACTCAATTAAATACAACCAGGATAATTCCATCATCTCATTGTTTCGTTTGGTTTTATTGGGAAAATAAACCCTGCATGCCTGCACCTCAGTAGCTGAAAGGGAAGTCTGCCTGTGAATTATTGAGCAGAGGGTTGAGTGTTTGCTTAGTTTATCTGTGTTAAACAATGCAATTTGGCGGAGAGAAGAAATGATGGGTGATAATTCTTCTCAGTTATGTTGGACAAACAATCATAGAATCAGTATGGAAGGGAATACCAAAATAGAAACATCACCTAAAATGGATTTAGCTTGATAAATGCAAACACTGACGCTCCAGCAATGCTCAGTAGTCATATTAAATTGCATCTGATGGGCTATAATATTCCCATTGATAGATTATTAATAGATTTAATTGAACTAAAAATAACCAAGAAACCTCTTCTAAACACAGCTTGTTTAAATATGTATGTTTGCTTTCACACTTACCTTCCTGATTCTTTTGAGATCTAATTAGCCCTGAGGCCCCTTCTGATGGGAACTGTAGGCCTAGAGGAACACATCTCCACTGAGGCACTTGTAGCATGTAACTATTTTCCATGTCTACATGATAAACAAACATTTATTCTCCCTCACATTTCCAGTTCTTACGTCAAGTCAGGCATGGCTAATGATGATAAACCTGCCTAAAAGTACAAAGCGCCGCTAATTAGGCCTGTGTCGATTATGGCTCATTAATGCTGGTGTTGCCCTGACATGTTTTTGCCAATCATTGCTGGAGAGGGCTACGGTGCATCATTTTCTAATTACAATAATTCATCTGTGTGCAGATCGGTCACACAGTCACACATGTAAATGGGAACAGAAGAGGATAGATCCTGTGTACATCAAAGCACAAAATCTGGAATGTTCACAAATCCCTGAAGATTGTTTTTTTGTGTGTGTTTTTAATTTTATGCTTGCATATCTTTGACTTTGTTGATGGAAATAGCGTAAAATCTGGTCACTGTATGTAGTTTGGGCTAACATTTAATTTTGGAGCAAAGTTATGTGCCTTTTGGCATTTCTGTGAATTAGTTCCGAAAATTTAAAGCATGTTTTGTGAAAGCTTTTTCCAGGGAGAAATTTATACTCTCTTATGAATCATTGTACTGAAGAACAGCAATCAAAGAGGGAATTCTGAGGGTCTTACATTTTTCTCATTTGGTTTGATCAAATAGCAAACAGACAAGAAAAGAAAAGCAAAAAAGTATTTCACTTAAAAAAAACCACACAATAAGATTCTCACCTTGACAAGCAGGTTACAAATCAGAATGATTTGTTAATACAAGTGTGTTAAGTGAATATGTTTTTGTCACACCTTCAGAGAGATCTACCTCGTGCCAAATGCAGGTAAAACATTTTCTCTTACTACATTGCCATAGTGACGATTCTTGCATGTTCTCTGAGAAGACACGAAAGAAACCCGGCGGAATAAATCACACAGGTTGTAATTTCACCGAAAAGAAACAGCTGGAATTATAAAGACGAATGATCCCATTGTTGTCACTGATATCTTTTTGTGTTTGACCTTTGGAAAACAAACACATTGATTGTTGATCACATTCCATCTCTCTTCCCTCACCTCTCCGCACACCCTGCCCAGTTATTGCAAACTTACACTGACGTCTTCATCATAGAGCAACTTTGACTCACCATCCAGCAATTTTCTTGCATTTCTCTTCTTTTACATTTTATTACCATAATCTTGCCAGTGTGACCCACTTTCCCCCCACCCCTCCACTCCTGCCTTGCTCCCCAGGCGCTATCTGAGCAAGTTGTTGCACTCCCACTCACACCAAACTTCTCAAGAGAATTATTTATATTGCCCAGGTCTGGGACCAGTCTAATTTTAGAGGAGCTTTAGAGTACACAAACCTGAGGTCTGACATTTCTCTCGTTGAAGGCAGGCAAGCAAGCCGTGAGCGCTGCTGAGAGAGACAGAGAATAAAACATGGTGTTGCAACGGCCTTTGATCTTCTTTTCCTCCCTTTGCTCATTTTCAAAGGACCTCTGAGTAGTCATCCAGCTGATGGCGAAGCATGAGCCACAAACAGGTACCCACGATGGACGCAGAGCAGATTATTGCTTTAATTTTGCTCAACATCCGAGTGCACCCATGTAGGCCGACTTCTTTTTTTGTTTTGTTTCGGCCTGCTTAATCACAGAAATGAATATTCACCCATATATAAAAATATGCAAGACCCTTGTTCCCTTTTGGCTTACATACATCAACTGATCTCTCAGTTCATGTGCAACAAGGGAGCATGTTAAATTTTTTATCTCCCTGAAATCATGACTTTTGCGTTTTTATGTGATTTTAACTACTTTCTTACAGCTTATGAATCAGATGTCATTGTTTATGAAAATCTACATTTGCTTTGAGTCAGCATGCTAATATCCTATGCTGCTTTGCAATTTATTTCTGCTTTTTTCATCCTAGATTTATTCAGGGAAAACTGCTCTCTTTAAAAGTGGAATTAAAAATTACAAAACTTTTAGCAGCATAAAGCAATGCTGTTGAAGAACAGGGAAACTGAAAGAGAAATTATCTCAAAAGTCTGTATAGCACATGAAGTGAAAAAGGCAACCACAGCAACAGATTTTTTTTATTATGCCAGGAGGTCAAACTCTATTAGTGATGTTCCAGCAGACAATCTGAGGGAAAGCGTGTTCCTCATCTCGCTGAGAGTCTCGAAAAATGGCCACCTCTTTGTAAGGGCAATTTGTTGATGATCTACGGTTATGATAAGAATAGAACGAAGTGCTTGCAGGCGGCAGGGGCCTCAGCAGCCAAGGCACTGGGGCCAACACAAGCAATCAGCCGAGGTTCCGATCGAACGCCTGATAACTGAATGTTCCTGATTGCTTATAAGTATAGCAGGCGGCAGACAGCTAAAGACACTTTCCTGCTGATTTTGATCGACAGCTACGGGTCATTCAAAATCAACAACTGTTAGCCGCTGCTATCAACACCGGAGTTTACATTAAAAGTTTGAGATCAAATCATCTAGCAGCTCTATACCACTATAGGTGCATTCAGATCTTTACTGGGATTGTTTTTCCATGTTGCCTCAGAAGATGAAAGAATGCCCAGGTTAAAAAAAAAACACACAGCATCAGCTACACTCATTAGCAAAGATGTTTAAGTAGCTCTGTAAAAGCTATTCCTTCATTTTAGCACAAAAAAAATACAATATTAAAATCGTACTTTTATTAAAGTCACATAAAACTTGGAATATCTGTCTGTTGATGATGTGGTCATACCATTATAGCTAAAGTCCTATCAAAAGGTCCAATGAAGACAATTTATCAGTTTTCTGGGAGAAGTCTCCTTTTTTCTTTTTAAATGTCTAGATATTTCAAATAATCCACTGTGAAAAGCACTTGAGGTTCCCAGGGTGAATACAGGAGAAAATCGCCCAGAGCATCATAGATCCTTCACCCTACATAACTGGATGCATGATGGGATTTTCCACGTAATTCATCCTTTTATTTACGCCTGACCTGCCTGTTTCTTTTATTTTTGAGAATCTCAGTCTTAGTCGCATCTGACCAAACCACCTAGTAGCAGTTAAATATTTTTAGTACGGTTTAGCAAGCTGAGCCTGTAAGGGTTGGACAAAACAGATGTTTTCTGGCCTGCTAACTTAACAACTGGCTGACATGTAGATAATGTTTAGTGGGTGCTGTGGGAACTTGATGATCCCAAAATACCAGTTTTAAATGCAGCTTTCTAAACATACGCTTTGGAAGATTTTTGCAGCATTTTTCAGATTTCTAATAAGATTGCTGCTGCTATTTGCACATCCATGTTCTTGTTTTATTACTGCCCGTAAATAGTTTGTTATTTCCCTTGTGTATACATATACTTGCACATTTTGTACTTAACTTAAGTTATCCTTGCACATTTCTGACTCTGAGTATACTATTTTTTTATTAACTGCACTGTCTTTTTGTTCTATTCCGTAAGTTTGACCTTACTGTATAATCTGTTATTTTTACTTTCTGTTTTTATATTCTTATATTAGTGTGAATCTACATACTTCATCTTGCCTCACTGATGAACAATAGAAGTTATTTTGTTTTAAAAAGTAAGGTATAAATTAAAAAAAAAAGATTCGGTGGCCTTTGTTTTCTATGGCTTACTTAGGATCTCAACAGTTGGGGATTTTGTTAAAGCATTAGTTTTCTTAGGTGGGATTTTTTTTTCTGACTGAATAAAATGTTAAAGGTCCGAATGTTCTAAAATTTTCAGTGATATATTTTGCAGTTTTAATTAATGCATTTTTAAAAATTATTTTACTACGTCTTCACCAAGGGTATTAATAAATCCAAAAGTTTATTTCCAAGGTGTTTTTGCTCCGTTCCACTAATTTTCAAAGATGATCATTGCATATATACTGTACCTCAGAGGGATGTCTATTTCACATAAATTTTTAAATTGCCTGTAAAGTGCAAATTATTTAAGAGTAATCTTTTATTCTTGTTTTCTTAAAATGTTATAAGATCTGCTTAGATAACAAATCAATTTATTCTGTTCGATCACATCACGCTTTGATTTCTGAGACAAAATAAATTGATGAGATTTAAAAAATCTGATAATTACATAAACATAAGCTTGTGTTCTCGCTCCTAATGAAGCTGCTGTAACAGGGTCTTTTGTTGTAGTATTATGAGAAAATTAACCAATAATGTCAACCTAAAAGTGGATTTTATTATCACCATGCACATATGAAAGAGGATCGTTATTTCAAACAGGCTTTGAAGGAAGTTGTAATTACAGTTGTTGAATGCAGAAAAAATGAGTGAAGAATAAGATTTGATTGAACAATAATGCTCACACACAGTAACTATAGTTACTCTGACAAAATCCTGTCTTTTCCAGGTTCAAAGCTTTGCAAAAATGTGTCAATACCTGTAAGAAGACGACATATTTACCAAGGTAAAAAACACCTAACAAGTCCATTGCAATCTCTTGCATCACTATGAATTATACCGTCAGTTGTATTCATGGAGCTCTGACTACTTGAAACGGCTCGGGACACAAGCTGTTTTCGCTTTGATTTAGATCTGGATTGAGCAAGCCAGGAAAAAAATAAAAAGTGAAATGTTAGGGGAATAAAATGACAAAATGGAATTACAAACATTGAGGTTATTCATTTTGTGCATCTGTTAGTGTAGCTGAGAACTGTTCAAAGCTTGGGCATTAACGTGAACAGAAGATCCCTTCAAAATGTGTCAGACATTTTTTGTTGATAATCAATGGTTAATTTAGAGGATTTTTTAAGGCACAAATGTTCCAAGTTTATTTATTTATTTTTTTTAATGAACAGCTAATCTGTGCATTTAGCCCATCTCTGTTGTTTGTCTTTTTTATGTGATCCCACACAGAGTTTGTGATGTGGAGATCAAGGCCATGCCATATGTTGCAGCACCCCTTGTTTTCCCTGAACCTAAATTTAGTCTTAATTTACTCTAAACATAGAGCAGTACGGCTGTAGCTTTTAATGTAAACATCTGAAACGGTCTCGCACAGAATTGTTCTCAGTTGTTTGGATTTTTACTTAAACATCTTGTGGCTGATATTCAAAATAATGCATGTCATTTCAATTAAGAAATACCCTGAAGTTGAAATTAAAATGAATTTTAAATGAAAAGAATTTCAGTAAGGTAAGAATGTGAGTTACGCATGCCCTAAAGAGCATGTTAGTTAACATGTCTTCTAGATCCATGCAAGTATGTCTAATGTTGATCAATCAGACATTTTCTGAACCTTCTAATGACTCTTTCAGAAAATCTAGCAAATTTTTAGATGCTATTAGAGACTTTTCAAGACTTTGACTTAAATATAAATAAGAGAGGTCAGACAAAGTGCCAGGATAAGCTTTTCTGGGATATTAGCACTTCCCCCTCTCACACCTGTTGTTGCCCACTGCTGATCAGCTGACTGAAAAAATGCCTCCCGTCCATGACAGGGAGAATAGACTCAGCTTTTTCCGAAATGCTTCTAGCTCTCTGTGTGTGGAATCTAAGGCAGCATTTAATTAAATCCAGTATATTGTTCATGATTCATTTAATTTGTTTCTTGACTCTACATTCCTAAATGAGGGGAGTCAATTAACATTTTTTTTGGTCGCTTGAGATGCAGCAATTAACAACAAAACAAGCGGACTTTATTTGACTGCATCAAATGGGCATGAAAAATTTGCACTAAGCTCCCCAAATGAGCGTTGGTGAGCCTCACAGGCATCACAACAGCTTCTGTGGAGCATTAATGCTTTGTCAGCTGCAACAGCCACACAGAGAAAGCTTCTTCCCCTCCTGAGTCCTTTTCTGGTTTTATGAGGTCCCTAATGATGGCAACAGGTTCAGAGTCTCTGGTTATTACTGCTACTGTATGCTGTCTGTAGTTTCTAGCCAGAGATGACCTTTATGTTCAGATAACCTAAAATAAATCCCTTAAGCCTTTTAAGGAACTGAATATCAATTTTATTTTCAGCAAAAAGATAAAAACATCATTTGCACAGTTCTGCCTCTTTGAAATAAATAATACATAGCGGTTGCACATGTGCACACCCAGTTGTAACATAACTTGTTTAAGCTGGGAAAAGAAAAAGAAAAGAAAATCGCCACAATATGATTATCATACAGTGTGTCCGTTCACCATCGATATTCAAACCATACATTATTTAAAATTCAATTTTAAAATGACAATATATGCTGGACTTTGCAAACTACAGAAGCTAAATTAATTTACTTACAAACCAGACCTCTGTGAGGTCAGCCACTTCAAAAACAAATACTTGACTCCCCCCCGCCCCCTAAAGTCTAAGTGTTGTGAATCTCTAGCACAGCACGGACAAATCCATCATCAAGGCTCGCAGATCTGACGCTCCCACCTTGTAGAAAAGCAGAACTAAACCCCGACTTCATAGCTGAGAAATGATACTGTTGGTAATAGAAAGGCAGAAGTAGAAACAGACTGAGACACACACTACATCGCGACATCTGCAAAATGTACTGTCAGGAGAAGAAGAGTTTGTGTTTCTCTGTCACCCTGCTGATATATAAAACTGATGGATGTCTTTCTTTTTATGATTCACACAACTTCCTTAGCACATCAACTACTGTACTTGGTTATACTGTATTATAGGTATGAGTCTGTGTCACGTAGTGTTAAAGATACTAGCCATATGTATATGTTTCTTCATAAATAAATGTACAACAATACTGAAGACACAGTCATGAAGTATGGATTATTAATGTGGAATACAAAGTTTCTAATAAGCAGACATTAAACAAAAACCCTCTAATAATCCTAGTGTTTGAGCTGATGGCATCACATGAGCCAGCAGGAATAAACCATATAGATTGAATTTTGATGTTGTCAGTGGAACCTCCAGAAGAACTAAACTTAGATGAAGGAAAATACAATACAATGACATCAGACAGAGGGACAGTTCCAGTTGTGACCCATTCAGCTCTGTGGATCCCCAGGCCTTGAGCAGCACTGCTGTGGATGGAAAAGATGAGGAGGACATTCATTGGCTTTTGAAAATAAACTGGTTTAATTATATGTACATTGTCTTGCAGAAGTAACCATTCTGCTTGAACTTCTTAACTTGTCAATTTACAACCCCAAACTTCAATGGATTCTCTTCAATGGAGACTAACACAACTTAGAAAATAATTGTTTAAAAAAGAAGAAAGAAGAAAAAAAAGAGTAGTTGGTTTTGAAAATTTTATACAAAATAATATACTGAAAAGTATTACGTTAATTTGTATTCAGGTTCCCTGTATTCAGTACTTTGGAGAACCACCTTTAGCTACAATTACAGCATAGAAGTCCTTTTGGAAATGTCTCTACCAGCATCTTGAGACTCAGATTTTTGTATGCTTTTCTTTGCAAAATAACTCAAGCTCAGTCAGAAGGAACATAGTGCATCTTGGTTTGAACATTGACTGGGTCATTTTAACGCAAAGACATGCTTTGATCTAAAATATTCAATTGTAGCTCTGGTTATCTGTTGAGGGCCACCATTCAGCTGGAAGGTGAACCTAAATCTCAAGTCTGTTGCTGATTCCAACAGCTTTTCCTCTATGATTGTCCTGTATTTACCTCCACCCAACTCCCCATCAACTCTGATCAACCTCCCATTCCCTACTGCCCATATAAAATTAAAACCAGTATTCAAAAACACTCTTTGTAATTTAACATGGCAAAATTCAAGGAACTTCAGAGATTTTGAGTACTTTTTTGTGTCTGTCTGACTGGCATCCATTCATGTTCATCACTTTTCAATTCTATTTCATACTTGTTAGGCCACAATGTAGTGGGAGTGGCAGTGAATGCTTGTTTACTGGTACATACCAATCCAATGACTCAATGGACAAATGCACTTCCCCCATACACCTTCACTCCATCTGGCTGCAGAGCAACTGGAAAGACGATGGCGGCATAGGATATTTGGCAGGAGCAAGTGTAGTAGAACTAACAGGTAGGATTTGGCTCATCAAAAGTGGATATGCCTGGCAACAATAGTTGGTGGTAGTGGTGGGTGATGCAGCAGCTGTGCAGCTACCAGCAGGAAACATTTTCTTCTTTCCGTTCCAATTTAAAGTAAAACAATAAGCAGTTTGTTTGTTCAGGAACTTTGCATGAACTGATCAGCAATTCCTCAAGGGTGAAACTCTGGTCATCTTCAACAACTTTGGTGTTTTTTGGAATATTACTCAGAATTTATGACTGACTTAAGGAGCCAAACTCTGCCTACAGTCTTTGCCACAACCCCTTTGAACACTTGTGGGATAACTTTAGGTGTGTCGTACATGCCAGGGTGACCAACAGAACCAAACTGATGGATTCAATGCTGGTTGAAAAATATGATGCCATTCAACAAAAAAAAGTGTGCTGCCCAAATACTCAACTCTGCTGCTTAACCTACAAATCCATTTTCCTCACAAATGTGCCACAATTTAAGGAGAAACAAGCAGGCTTTCCAAATATATGTTTCATTTCCAAAATTCATTATTTCTGCAAATATAGAGTGAGCCAAACTAATATGTCCTTACTTTTTGTGCTAACTACAACAGCAGGTACAGGTCATTCACCTCCTTTGTCTATTTTACTCAAATTTTCAGGTACAAAAATATCTATTGTGATATATTATATATCTATTACATTTTGTTAGCTGCTTGCAGAAATTCCTAAAAGGAAATGGGAATTGGTTGCAGTCGGTCAGACATGAATCCCTACAGCTAGTTCAACTCTGCCCCTTGTGACATCAGCAGAAGTGTGTGTTTCTAGGATTTATAACTAGGATTTGACATAAAATGGCACCAGTCCGCCAACCCTGCCGGGATAAGTGCGTGTAGACAATGGATGGATGAATTTAAGACAAAATACCAAAACAAAAAGGAAAACCTGATAAAAAAAATATATATTGTAGGTTTCAATATCTAAAGAGAATTTGATCAGATTTTACAGAAAAGTCTGGCTAGTAACTTTAAGAATTATGACTGAGTCCATGACTAATGTGGCTCTGGGTGTAAAGGTTTATAAAATACAGCCCATTTTCAACCGTCTCCTACAAAAAAACGGTAATAAGAAACATAAATTGTTCTCATATTTCATCTGAGCAGTCCAGAGACTACTGATTAGCTGCCAGGGGGACAGCCTTTCATGAGAAACTTTTTGTTTTTTAGCACAGAGATAGCAAAGGAATGCATCAAAGCCAGAGTGTTGGTACTGTGCCCATCACTGGAATGAAAGGACAGGTTTCTCCCTGTAAAAAAAAAAAAAAAAGCTTCCACATGTAATGCATTTTGCAGTCAGCGGTTGGACTCAGGCCCAAAATGTGAAACCTTTAATGTCTTTTGCACACAAGGCTTCCTCCTCAGTCAAGCCACTTTTGAAGTCAGTGTCAAAACTCACCATGGCACGCTTTTGAAAGCCCATACTAGGAGGTAAACAAACCAAAAAAACCTTTGAAGTCAAAGTGTTTTTCCTTCAATCACTTATGTTGTCTTTGAATCTTTTCCTCAGCTGCACCAAGGCGGACAAAACCACTTGCTCTGACAATATATTACTCACATGTTTTAAAGTTCCGGAACTGCTAAGGGAGACATTTGGGGGCTACGAGAACATGCTGTCACTGTTGCCGTACAGATCGGCCAGCTTTTTAAAGCGCGGCCCCCAGTTGCTGAGGTAGTCGTAGTTCTGGTCCGAGTCTGTACTTAGTGACTCCAGCGAGCTCAGCGACTCAGCTACAGAACCGCTGCCCTCGAAGGCGTACGTCTGCAGGGAGTCGTACGGGGGAGCCGTGGGGTCCACGTCGGCGTCCTTCAGCCGCTCCCAGATGAACTCTCGAAACACCACGTTGTCGGGCAGCGACTTGTAGGACGGACGGGAAGCAGAGGTGTATTGGTAAAAGGTGGGAGTGTCTGGCGTGACGTCTCGCCGTGCGGCGGGGTCTCTGATGATGTTGAGGTTGCGCAGGGTGACCATGTCGAAGGCCTCCGTGTCTTCCTCTCCCCCTCCTTCGTCGTCATAGCGGACGATGTTCTCCCTGATGTCCCTCTCCTCCTCCAGAATCAAGGGCTGCTTCCTTCTCCGGCGCATTGTCACAATCAACAGAACCATCACTGCAAAGGAGAGAGGAGGAGACATCTTGGAGTGAGAAATTGTGGATGATGTGTATTATCTGTGTGCTGATAATCACTTCACACTGACTTAAGACAACCGGGGAGGAGTAGTGTGACAATTTTTTTTTTCTTTGATACGTCAACTGAGAGGAAAATAGTACAGTCCTTCCAATTTTTAAAAATGAGATGCATAGTAAGCATATGAGGAAAAGTAGAAGTACTTCTCTAATAAAAATATTATTCACAGTTATCACTGGAATTTCAAGTTCCATCGATTTTCAAGTATTATAGGTAAGATCGCCAAGTTTCCTTACAAGAACAAAAATAGCAATTTGTTTATCTGTGAGAAAAAAAAAACTGTTTTCAAAACAGTAATTAGATTTGGTTTAGGTCAAGATTTGCCTTGAACTAAAATACCATATTTGTTCCAACATGGCATACAGTGTCCACCACGTTTTTAGTAACAAGGTGGAAAATCCCAAAAATAAGTTCACATTTATTTCAGAACACAAATCTTTTTTTTTAATTCCATCCTTCAATTTGAATATATGTATTCAGTAGGAACATATAAATGTTTAATTGAATATAGTTTCATTTTTCTTAGTTACTTTTCAACATGGGGATGTCAAGCAGATTTATTAAAATGGCTTCAAAAGCTAAGCTGGCCTGAATATATGGACAATACAATAATAAGGAATTTCAGGTAAAAACCATTAGACACATTTCAAATGCCAATGTCTGGAAGCCATGTTGGGAAAAAAAAAACTTATTTTACTTTGACATGATGAAGAAGGAATACGAGAAAAAATATTTCCTGTTAACCTCGTTTCAGCACATGGCAATGTGAAGCCAGACATTTTAAAATAAAAATCAAATAGGTTCCAAGGAAACGAAATATGGTCATTAAACCACAAAATCAATCTTCTTTCATGACCGTGTGAAACAAAAGAAGAGAAAGAGCTGTGCAACTGACAAACAGAATTAGTACAAAGTATTAATAATCTTAGTGTACCCCAGACATCTTGTTGCGTTATTAAACAATATATGTGCTGTCAAAAGTAAAAGACAAACCTGGAAGTACTAAACTGAAATTAAATTATCAAAATGATTGGACTAGATGATGGAAGATTAATGGTGGAAAAAGAGGCAGAGAGTCATAAATAAACAGTTCAAATATTAAGCTGAGAAGGCAAAGCTAAACCTTTGATGTAATTTATTTTTGTGTTTTCCGCCGCCCACATTCCGCTTCCAGACTTGTTCACAGCTCCACCCTGCTGAATGCACGGGCCTCTGAGATCATATAGCAGAAGCTCTCCTTCAACCCCTGCTCCCTCTTCCCATACATTATTGCTGAAAATAACTCCACGCCCAAGCAAACTGGCAAACGTCTAATGATCCTCTATCCATCAATGTCAGGCCGGTGCCAGTGAAATATCGTTCCACTGGTCCATATTTCTTTTCCTGCCCGGCATCGAGCTGCTGCTGGCGGCAGAGAAAGAGGCCCAGGAACCAAATTCAAAGACCACTTCACACCTTCTAATAAAGGAGCAAACAGAGGGATGGGAAGGAGGGAGAGAGGTGTCACGCCGAAGGACTGGGGAGATGAATGGGCAGCCTTCTGTTAGCTGTTTGGCAACTGCATGCATCCATAGTGGTCTGGAAAAGTCCAACATTTGATTTAAATTTGTCAAAATAAGGATAATTGTGGAAAAATAATAATCTTGGAATAGGATTTAATCTAGAAAAATGTTATACTTCCTTTATCCTTTGTGTCTTTCCTTCCTCATTTCCTTGTTGACTAACTTCCTTCTGTCTTGCATCCTTTCTTGCTTCCTTTATCTTTCCCTTATGCTGTACTTCATTCCTTTTTCTTTCAATTTTATGCTGATCTTCTTTCTTGCTTTGTTACTTGATCCATTCAACGAAATTTAAAAGCATGTCTGCTGTATAAATATTTCTGAATACATGGTGAACTTTTTTATTTTACATTGTAAAATGAACATGAGGACTGAGAACTAAAGAAAAATTGAGTGTGGGAGAGTGGAATTTTTACATGACAAAATGTGTAAGAATCCTGTGTAAAAAGCAAAATATTGCAGCTCGCTGGGACTTTGAGTGGTCCCTTTTTTCCAATTACCCTCTTTAGATCCAGGACACATTTTAGTGCTTCCAAACCTTTCCAAGGGAGATTGTTTCTTCTCTTTTTAGAGCCCTGAGTCATTCTAAATTCTATTCAATTCAGCAAGGCTCCGCTAAAATGAATTACAAAGTGGCACATCCAAATAGAATATTCCAAGTGCTTTCCAGCAAAGCTCTTTAGGGTTTAATGCCTAGAAGGCAGACACAATGCTTCATAGACTGGAAACAAGCCAACATCCAGTTACAGCCTTCTAGGTGGAGCTGGTTGATGGTCGAGAATACAGATAGTTTGTTCCGAGGCTCTTTTGAGAGATGTAGTTTGCAGCCTGGACGCTTTAGCAAACGCAGCCACGGTACGACAGGTACCCACTCTTCACTTTGGAGAACAGATGTAAACTAAGTGAACAACAGAGGAAAAAAAAGGAGATCAATTCCGCGCTACAAAGGCTTTTGCTGTAATTGAATTGTTTAAATGATCTACCCCACGCAATCGATAGTGAACAAGGTGAATTTTCTCTCCTGCCCTTTTCTTACCAGCAGGCATCGCTTTCTCATTAGAGTATTTCTATATGTGTGATTCAGGTGAACACGTAACAGGTTATTTACTCACTGCCTCACCCACACATTCTGTGTCTCTGCGCTGCTGTTTAACAAAGATGAATTAATCAACGACTTTGACACAGACATGTAAGAAGAATGTAGACAAGCCTCGCACACGAAGCTTGCATTGCTCAATTAATTCCTCAAGGCTTTTTTGTTGCTGAAATCCTGCATGTCATCTTTCCAAAACAATTACTATACATATACTATAACATGCATTTCTAACCAAGTGAGTGATATTATTATGAAGTCTTGCTACTCCTACAGAAGTAAGATTTCTGAAAACTCTACCCACTGTGAAAAACTTCACTGACTGAAGAATAGGCTTGTTTTAATAAAAAATGCACCAGATACAGATTTACATGTTAAAGTTAAACTTATTGTTTGAACAGTGTATACATGAACTTATTGTTAATTTATGACACATAAACATAGCCTTTTGGAAGTATTGGTTTCATAAGTTTGATTTTAGGAAAGAGTTCATTCAGCTAGAATTGAATTTACTTCTAAACACTTTTTAAAAACTTCATGTTGCCTGGTTACATCATGTTTTAATATTAACTCACATGTTATAATAGGAAATGTAGTACTTAAGCACCCTTTCATTCAATTTAAACCCAAAATTATTATTTGATTTTTTTGTAGAAATCATTCATAACGCGTAAAATGTTAACCCAAAAACACAAACTATGTTTCAAGAATATTGAAGCATTTGTTTAGCTAAATCATCTGCTGAAAAGTTGAGTTTTATGAAATGCTTCTATTATTTAGTGTTTTGGCATGTTTTTATGTTCACGTTTTGCAGTGCTTGACAAATCTTTTACTTTCAAGTTTGTTGTTTTTGGGTGCCTTCTCTTTTACCTTGTATTGAATTTTTCAGAGCTTGTTTCTCTCTAGAAAGAGCCTCAATTCCCTTTATGTTAACTTTGCCATATTTCCTAATATTCAAGTGTATATGTTTTCTGCTAGGTTCTCTGTTAATGTCGTGTTCATTCTTGTTCACATCAGTCAGACTTTGTTTCCCTCACTGTCTTGCTTGTGCTTTCTTTAGCTAACTTTAATTGGTTCATTTGTTTCAGCTCTTCAGCTTCCTGTTTGCCCATTGATTGTTTCTCAAATAAAGCCATAGGTTCTATGCTATACTTGCTTCTGAACTTTTTTGTGGTGTTTTTGAGTCTTCCTTCATTATAGAAAAGAAAAAGTTATTTGTTGCCCTCGGAAGGCCCTGTGCAGAAATACTTAGATTTACATATACAACTGGAATGACTAACTCACCCCTTCCAGCATGGTAATAAGCTACAAGAGAAATAACAGCAATGCTTAAATATTTAGACTACAGGAACTAGAGGGAATGTCTGATTGATCTAATCAAATGTGAAGGTTTCGATCCCCCAACTGCCTTACACCCACACATTGAGCTTTGTTTACTGTGAATTCAACCTGGTTAAAACAATCTTTCCGAAAGAGCAAATACATTTGCAAGAAGAGCAACACACACTGAAAAGAGCAAATGGAAAAACTGTGTCTGGTCACATAAAGAGGTGTCTTTCTCCTTCAGGGATGTGACTGTCTGCTGCTGCGAATGTACAAAGTGATGAATGACAACAGACAGGCACAATCACAACAGTTATGCAGGACTTCCTCTGTTCTTCAGCAATGCTTCTCGAAGCTTTCTCCATACTTCTGAATACAAGATATCACACACACGCTCATGTGATCCTTTTGATGTTCTTTGGTCACTTAACGGCTTTTGCATACTTTGTGCTATTTCAGCTATTAAACATTTTCACCTAATTCAGCAGATGTGTGTGCTGACTTTCAGTTTTAAAAACTTTTATACTTGTTGAAATATGCATGATGCTCAAAATTTTAAACACCTTGGACTAAGGATAACTGCTTCAGCCTACTTCTAGCTAGAAAATTTTTTTTTAACAGGTCATACATTAAGCTAATATAAATGATTCAGCTTTGGAATAACTTTTACCATTTTATGAACAGAAACAGATACTCTATTTTCCCAGCCTAAAGATGATGATAAAACTCATTCTATAGGCTTATTTCCTAGGTTCCACATTTTTTAAACATGGTCTGAGATGACAAGATATGTGTTCTTTACTTGAGTTGAGCACATTTAAAACAACCAATGTTGCATAATGCATAATGAAGCTGTAACTCTCCCTCATGTCTGAATGATAGCCCAGCAACATTATGATTGAACACAAAAATGTACATTACATACACCGTCAGATCTACTCATGCTTTGGTGACTATCTGATCAGTTCACTAATTAATCGTTTTTACTAAGACTGTCTTCTTGTTTTGACAGCTTTTCTACTTGCAACATCTGTGTTATTTTTAATTATTTCATTTTTCATCCTGGTTCAGGAAAACTATTTGTCCCTATTAGTGATAAAAGGCAGTAAGCTATTAAAAGTAATTACTTGTATAGTGAAATTCCTTCTGATTTTCCAGAAACAATCCCCATATGGAGTAGAAACTCCTGAGTTTTGAGTCCCAAGATGGCAGAAAATGCTTCTTCACACTTCCAAAAATGTATTAAAAATACATGTCTTTTATTTTCTTCATTCTAAGTGAAAGATCATCCAAGTGCCATTTTTTATTTTTTTTATTATTTTGTCATTACCAGGGGTCCCTACAAATTGGTCCACATCTGTGGGTTAGTATGTACAATACAGGTTTCAAACTCTGTATTTATTTTCTCCTCCATAAACTTTTGTGTTTATATTTTCCTCTATGGATCCTTTTAGGAAGCTCTGAGCCATTTCCTCCCAGTTCTCCCATGTGAGGCATTTTTCTGCTTTTTCCATGTGTAACAAGAATAAAATCTGCTGGTAATGGGCTTGTTCAAGCAAAGAAAAGGCCGACTTCCAACAAAACAGCTTGAACATAAAATATCTCTGACTATTTTGGAGATGTCGAAACAGAGACAAACACACAAGACTTCCACAGGGGACAGCCAGAGCAGCCAGAGACACACAAACAGATACAGAGATTAATGAAATAGATCTGATAAGCAAGTCAGACGTCCAGTTAGAAATAAATGCCTGGAGATTTGGAGTGCTACGTAATATCCTAATTGGCTCTCAGGAGGGCTGAGCCATACCTGACCTGCACTGGGGGAAAAACGGCCCAGGATCTTAACGAGATAATGATCGTCTCAGTAGTTTAGACATATCTTCCAAAGTGGCTGGATCATAAAATGGGTTTAAAATGACATTTTTCAAAAGTGCAGTTGTATTCAGGCATTTGCGGAGCTATTAATGCAAGAAGCACAAGCCTGGTAATTAAATCTAAAAATATCAAGCCATGATTGATGACCACTCAGCTCATGAGCATGTAGAGTTAATGTAAATGCAAACAGAGCTCTTAGTGGTTTTTAGCTTGGCAGGTGAAAACTGCCTGTTTTCTATCATCTGTCCTGGCTGAAGCTCTCAAAGTAAGTGATGCATTCTGGCAAAAGCAGCTCTCTACATGTAACATATGTTCTAGCTGTTATTATGATGACAGGTAACTGGAAACAATATTACTGGTGGTCACCTGATGAGAAACTGAGAGTGGAAAAGGGGAAGAAAAAAAGGCAACGTAAGAGTGACAGAACCTGAGAGTGACAGCGGTGAGATGCAGTCAAGCTCGATTGTCATCCACAACAACACAATCACACGCAATCACGGCCTCAATAGCAACCTACAGATTGAAAAGGTTCCTGATGGAAGCCTATCAACGGAGATAAGAATAAAGGATCCGTCAGAGCGGTCACGCATGGCCTGGTTAATGCAAGCCAAGGACAAAGTTCCACTACAGAGGGAGAGCTGGGACCAATATTCACAAGGAGGAAGAGAAGAAGAGGAGGAAAGATGCTCATCTAATTGTGCTAAATAGATAGATGGTGACAGAGCATCATGCACAATTAAATTTACATGCAAAGGAAACTTAGTCTGAAAACCTTAGGCATTAACACTAGGCCAAGAAATAGTTACACCACTGTTTTAAAAAGTTAATACCCCAGCAACTGTTCGACAAAACCCTTGCATAATTAAATTCCTCTGTAAATAAGTCAAGAGATGGTGTCATATGTCAAACTTAGCATTGTGCCACATGCTATAGCTAGGTTAAATCTGGTCTAAAGATGCAAGTTCAGCAGAATTCCAAATCGAGTTTAGGACATTATGGAAAAACATGGTCCAATGCTTTACAAATTTATCAATAACCATTCAATTTTTAATGTGATATAGCAACACAAAGCTATGGATTCTTGTAACGTTTTCAGAATGTCCTCCAAATAAAAGTCTAAAAGGTTTGGTTTGCACATATACCCCCTCAAACCTACCACACACCCCCTGCAACCCACTCAAGTCAATATCCAATAAAGGCTGCAAGTCTTTTGAGTGTGTGAGGTTATCACAATTAGAATATCCTACCAGTTAAGGGCTTGTTCAAAAGTGCATTTATGGGTTGTTCTGACATGTTGCCTCCTTTAAAATGTCAATTCAACATGGTAGGAATTCTCTGTTGAACTGATGGTGAGAAAAAATACCAGAGGATTAGGAAAAAAAGAGAGAAGTTTCACCTTATCACAGATATTTTCTCAGTTATTGTATGCACCTTGCATCCTCCTTCTCTATGAATGAAGATCAGCTAAAAGCTAAACTGTGTCTGTGGGTTTATATGAGTAATAATGCTTCCTAGAGGTGACAGCTCAAAGCTGCGTCATCTGTGCAAGCGTGGTAATGAATGCTCATTTACAAGTGTCTTTACTGGCATCCTTACATATGGCGTTACACAAAAACAGAAGCAGAGCATCCTTGAAATGCACTAGCACTTATTTCAATAATCCCTTGGATTCATTTGAAGCTTAAGAAATGAATCTGAGAATTTATTTAGAAAATACCATTCAAACGCAGACAAGAAAATTAAAGGGATATTGTTGCATTAAGGATTTATGATCCTTAATGACACAACACTCCACAACCTAACAATGGACAATGTTATTACATCAATGAAACAGGGCGAAGGTAGCATCCTGCTTTTACCATCATCATCTCAGTGATAACTTATACCTTAACTACTCTTTAGGGTTCACAGACAACTCTACGACTCACAAGACAGAAGTTCACAGTCTTATTGGAAAAAGGGACAACAGCTGAAAACTTACGAGAAAATATTTTTTTTTACTCAATAAGCCTGACAAAATATGACTTGTAAAAGCTTTTGTCTGCACACCTTCCCAGGCACAGTATACCTGTTGACAGTCAATGCTGCGGGGTGAAGTTAATGCAAAGTAATTGAAGCCTTTTTTTACACCCAGGCTACTGATCAGGTTTTGGGACAACCTTTGAAACTTTGAGGGCCTTTTTCTCAGTGATCATGTTTGCTGTATAGCAACATTCAAAATGTCATATTTACTTAATTTCATTCCAGATGTTTGCCATTATTGGGTGGCTTATTATTCACACATTTAGAATCTGTAAATAACTAAAAACATCCCCGGGGATACTGGATTTGTTGTAGGAGGCACATATTTGGTTTATTTGACACAAAAAGCCAAAGGTTGAGCTTTCACCTCCAATATTTTTTAACTAAAATTCAAAACTTCCCCTTCCATTAACATTTACTGTACATAATTGATCTTATTGGATTTTCTTGGTGTTCAAGTTGTAAACATCAGGGTGGCTATTCAGAGCTGCCTCACCAAGGTCACTATATTTTCCGGTTATGGAAATTTAAGGGAAATATTTTCCTTCCAGGTTTGACCTGTGCAAGAATGTCAGATTTTGAGGCTCTTCAACCGCCTGCAGATAGATCAGGACTGGCTGCAAACTCTATGGCTCTCTTTGGTTCCAAGTACTGGACTGAATGGCTGCACTACCTTCACTTACATCTGAACTACTCTCTGAACTGCAGGGGTTGTTATTTTAAATAAATTCCCATTGCAACTCAACAGTCAAACGGAGCGGAGTTTGCAAAGTGGAAGTTCAGGGAGATTATGAGGGAGCGCAGCAATGCCAAAGTAGGGTGTATAAGCTGTCAATGCACTGCCCACTCCCTAGATTTGCTAAGGGACTGAATTTTAATGGGAGCACAGGGGTGAGAATAGAGGAACAGTTTGTATTTTCCTTTTGCTTAAAGGAAATCAGGTTTTGTAGTTATATTTTCAAATCCTTTTCTGTCAAATTTCTCTGCAAGCGAGAATATTTTAAAAGAATAAAAGAGGAACAAACTGTAGTGTCAAGCACTGCTTTCACTCAGATACCAACATTTAACAGTCACATTTATAGAATAAACAGAATTGAACAAAATACAAACTAAATATAAAAATATTGTATCCGTTTTCCTTGCTAACATACATAACGAGACCAAAAAGCAAATAAAACATATGGAACAGAATATTATCTGCAAGCTCGAAGTAGGAAAATGAAAAATGCACAAGAACCAGGCAGATGGTAAAGCCTGGAAGCCCTGAGTGTGCATCGTTTTATTTTTGCTTCAGAAAAATAATGAAGCATTTTAGCTACATTTAAACAGCAGCTAATTTAATTTAATTACACAAAAGACCTTAAAAATAATGGACACCTTTCTCAGTTACAAAATGTGCAGCATACTAGACACGTATATGAATAAACCCCAAACCAACAGATGGCAGTAATCCAATTAAAGTTTGTTTCCCAGGTGAGAAGAAGATACACTGAACAATGACAAATTTTAATGAACAGTAAGAATAGATGAGACAGCCTTGATTTGGCTTGTTTTTTTTTAAAATCATTTTTATAATATTCTCCCTTGACCAAGCAATAGTTTTGTTCAAATTGTGCAGCAACATGTTTTCATATCACCTCAGCACTTCCAGCCACCGATATCAAAACAGCATACAACATATTGATTCAACATGTCAGCTGCAACTGCCCACAACATACCAGATAGAGAGATAGAGAGGTTCACTGAGATTGAAGGGGGTATTACTCAAGATGTAACGTTCAGCTGTTATAAAACTGCTGTATATATAAAACATGACTTAAACATGATCTCTGTCTCTTTAAGAAACTCCTGCTCTTTCCTCACACTGCCTTCAGCACGTCATCACAACAAGGCTTCTCATTATCAGCTGATTATAGTAACTTCTCCCAATAACAACCATTCTTAAGAGTGTTGGACTGAGAAGTAGATCATATAAAAAGCTCAGCAGATGCCCAGTTCCACCGGGTGTTTTCTAATTGCTGCTGCTGCTAGTCTGATGGAGCAGATGGGGGAAGGCGAGGGGGAGAGGTGCTCCGTAGAATAGAATAGAATAGAATAGAATAGAATAGAATTCAACTTTATTGTCATTGCACTGTCACAAGTACAAGCAACAAGATGTAGTTTGCATCTATCCAGAAGTGCTCTACGAGATATAAATATTTATTTACAGATTCACAAGACTATGTATGTATGGACTATAAGGGGTTATAGCAAGAGATATAGATATTGTGTATAAATATAAATATGAGAGCTATATGCACAGATTACACAGATTATACAGAATATACAAGAATGTTAGGGAATGAATTATAGATAAATAATGGCAGATAAAATTTACAGGTTGTATGTACGGAGGAAGCTCAGTTATACCCAAGGAGGAGATGTGTGGAAATAGGTGGATTTAAGCTATTTGTAGACGTAAGGAGACCACAACACAAAACAGCTATGAGATCTTTTCAACCATTAGTAATTTTGTTTCTTTGATATGAAACGGCAACTACTGAATGATTTCTTTCAGCTAAAAAATGTTTTTGTGTTTCTTTCTACATCTCCCTCAATTAGTACATGCCATTACAGCATTTCATAACTGCTTTGGCAACCATCAACCTAAAGGGATTTTATGGATTCAACTATGAGGAAATGTGATTATGTGACTTTAATAAATATCCAACACAGCAGGAGGTCGCTAAGACCTTCTTTAGTTCTGTCAGGAATACTATTAGAATGTATTTCATAAGTCACATGGGCGTCATAACCAAACTAAATGGAAGCAGGAGATGATAAAAAGTTTTCAGAAAATAATATATTATACAACTATAGGTGATAAAAGGCCAGTTTTGTAACTAATTTCATATGTATTGAAAATACAATGGAAGATTTTAGGCAGGAACTACCTGCCACATTTTCTTAATCACATCCAGACTTTCACTAGGCCACTAAAAAAACTTTCTGTTGTTTCAGCAAATAAGAGGAGGAGTAATAGGTGTGTCTGTCATTGTCTTATCATAGATAACCATTTAACAAAAATGGGAAATATTAGTTATTTGTATAGAAGGCCATGTTGGGTGGGATACTTTTTTTTTCTTAATAAATAAATTCATAATTTGAAAACTGTATTTTGTATGTACTTGTCAGATACAAAAAGATGTAGCAGAAAAAAGAGGAGATATCTGAAAGTGGAGGAAATGCTTTTTGAGTAATATTGGGTTTCAACTTTAAAAATAAAAATGGAAAAATTCATCAAGTCTAGAAATTACAAATTTTTACTTTATTCCACCACCTGTGAATAAACTTTTGTACATCACTGCACATCATTTTAATACTGTTTTCATAATGTTTTAATATTCCTAGAAATGTTTTAATAGCACATTTAATACTTGAGTTGAAGACCCACATAACAGAAACAAGAAATAGGAGCATAAAATCTGTATTTGTAACCTTCTTCCAATATTAAAGCTGCCCACTCTGACCTTTATGCTGAATAGAACAGCCAAGGGAAAAACAAACAGCTGGAACAAGGCTTTATGTTTCTGACACTGAGGTCATCCAGCTCTTACCCAGAAGTGTAATGATGCAGCCCAGAATAGCCAGAAGGGCGCCGGTGCTAAGACCAGTTGCCGTGTAGGCCACGGCTCCACAAGACAGGGCCACGCCATCCGAGTCACAGTCACATACACGCACCGAAAGCGTGTTTGTGCTGCTGAGGGTGGGTTTTCCGTTGTCTGTAATCAACACGGGCAGTCGATATACGGCCTGCTCCCGTCTCCTGAAGCCACCTCGTTTCGTCAGTATGGAGGCAGTGTTGTCTGCAAAAGAGAGAAAAACACAAGTTTAATGGTGCATCCATCCAATGTAGATATTAACAGCAGGTAGCGTTACACCTTCTTTTGCTTTGTTCATGAATTTTGAGATGACTTCACCAGAAAGGCTAACAGATGGTATCATTAACACAGTTTATTATATGACACACAGTGGTACCTTCTTGTGGTCTTGACCACCTGTTGGCTAATAACAGCTTTGGTTTCATAGTAAAATTTTATGTCAAATCTCAGTATGAAAGAGAGCGTCAGGAAAACAAAGAGCCATTACAGCGGGTAAAGAGAAGGAAAAGCATTTCATGATGGCTGTATCAATAGAATGAAATTCACTCTCAAACTGAGCCGCCATGATTGAAATGTAGATTTCACCATAAAAGACTGTTCCTTTGTCTTCGTTTGCTTTCAGATGTCTGAGAAAAAAGAAATGAAATTTATTACAAAGAGGGCCTCTATTGTAAAGAAAACACGATCACCTAGGAATAAAAAGAACAGCTGGTTTACATAACAGATGTTAAAAAAAATCCCTTGAAATATGAGGTAGACATATTCCCTTGAGTAAAAACAAAATGCACATATCAGTAAAAAAGATTAAATTAGATGGATGATATGGTAAAAATTTTCTTAAAGTTGCACATTTATAAAAATGTGTTCTTTACATACTTGTTAAATTTGTCATTATGACATGACAGTAGAACGTGAGATAGATAATGTGTGAAAATTCAAGCTCCTCTGCCTCCTCCCTGTGGCCCTACTGCCATCTGCAGAAAAACACTGCCTCCAGTCAGAAACCACCAATCAAAATTAGGAAAAATATCAATCAGGCAATGCGTTTATGCAGTTAATATTGCTTCAAACAGTTGGCTATATCCATGCTGCTGCCTATGTGATTTTTTGGAAAGACTTCAGATACATTCCCACTTTAAGCCATGTAAGCATCAGTAAGATCAGAGTTCGGGAAACATGTTAAGGTTTGGAGTTAAAGATGCAGTGTGTTCCTTGAGTAAAAGCAAAATGAATATTTTGTCTTTATTCAACTAACAGCTCAACTCACAGCTTTAAAATGGTTTTGGTTCACCCTTTGCATCAAAAACAGGTTCAACTCTTCTGTGAAAGCTTTCCACAAGCACCCAGGTGTGGAGTCAAGTCAGAACATGAGGTGGCAACTACAACCTGTCCCCACTGTCAGGAGAATTCAGTTGTCCGTTTTTTTGTACTCAGTTCAGCTGGAAGACTCTGAAAGATTTTAATGTCCTAAAAAAATACTTCAAATTCAAATGCATAAAATCAATATTTCCTGAAATTATACATGATATGTATCTACTATGTAAGTATAAAAATTCACATGCAAAAATAATCAGTCAAGGCTCTCCTGGTCTGATTGCTACTCTCTCAAAAATGTATTTGCCTCCGTACAGGTACAAAACAGGTCTTCCAATGCAGACTAGATAATTCCTGGTCTGCTACCTGAATTACCTTGAACATACACTTCAGTGTCTAACGTGTTCACACTCATGTGGATTACTCTGGCACAGCATGATGGCTGCTGCACCTTGAGAAAAGGTATGGAGACAGCCTCAACTCCTCTCCCACACAGGTGAGCGCACCACTCAACACAGGGCATCGCCTCAGAGAGTCTATCAGCCCTGAACATGTTTCTTTTTCTTTTCAAAGCAGCAGCCATTTGTGAAAGCACATAATCATAGAGTCAAGTACAACTCTCTCGAGTCTATACATCTACATAGAAATTAAAATGACGTTTTCCACCCACTTTTATGTGTGGGAGGGTAGCAGATTATGGCGTTATAAAGGCAGTTGCATCTTGTGTCAAAAGGTTAAAGGTACATTGTTTAGTAGACAAAGAATGCTGTCGCAGACTATATGGTGGTACAAATAGAGTCATGTACCATATGATTTTGTTGATTTTGCTTCATGTCTTAAACAGAAATGTGGTGTAGGTGGTGTATGCTGTGCAGAGTCCCAGTGAGGGATGGGAAGAATCAATTGCATTGGCTGGTTGAATTAAAAAGATGCAAGTAACAACGCAAACCCACGCCGACACGTGGAAAATACTCAGGATACACTTTATGGCAGTCAGTGTGTTTTTCTGAAATTTTGGGACAGACCTACTGTATGTTTAATTAATTTTTACAATAATGATATATATTCATAATAAAATACTAATAAAAAATATTAAGAGATGCTTTAAAATTTTGTGTAGCTGAGTCATTTAGCTTGGAGTGCATTTGTTTCTGGTAAAGAAACTCATCTTTACTTTTTTTCTCTATTGTTTCTTACATCTTCCTTTTTATTTAGTTTCTGAATTACAATTAGCACTGAAATGTGATGAATACACACAACACTTGTAAACAACTGAATGAAATGGAAAAAATTGTATTTTCAAGAATAGATCATTTGAATAGCTCATTCAAAATTCAGTTCCTTTCAAAGTGCCATATGTGCTATCACTAATAAAAAAAATATTTATGTAGTTAGTTGACAGTAAAACAACTAATAAAGTGACAGAAGTTAGAGCTAAACAATAATAGAAAAAATATAACAAAAGATTTAGCAATTCACTAATTTAAAAGTAAGCAAAGTAACAACTGCTTAAACTAGAAATGAGAAAATAAAACCCTTAATAGCCAAACATTGTTCTGTTTTCTAATCCAAATAAAGAATTTCTACCGACTCCAAATATTTTTTGGGTGCTTTCAGCATCAAACACTCACAGATTCTCTGTGTATGTGTGCATCTGGCACTCTTATATAAATTCACAATAAAGAGTAAACCACTATCTTTGAACAGCATCAAAGAGTGACACAGAAAGGCAGTTGCACCTTTGTTATCTCGCAGGGTGAAATTCAGGTTTCCAGCGACGGTTCCATCCAGGGCGAAATTAAAGCGATGTCCGTCCAGAGGTTCGTCCTTGTCCACCGCACTGATGGTCTGAATCACCTGAGGAAGAGAGGAATAAAAAAAACAGACATTTCAGATCAGTTAGTTTGGTGATCTTCATCCTATCTTACAGTCCAATCTGCTGTGAACTGAAGCTGTAAACTGCTTAATGGGTTCATGGAGTCAGAGGATGTTCAAACCCTTCCTCAGTACATCACTTAGGAGTGCATTATGGCATAATGTAATGTAAAGGTATTTAAGCAAAGAATTTCATCTCATGTTAGACAGATATAACCTGAGTAAATATGAAAAGCAGTTTCCAAATGAGGGTTTGGCCCCCTGTGACAACATAATCCCGCCACTTACACATTTTGAAAAATTCCAGCAAAGTGGGCGGAGTAAAGGCTGGCGTGGCCAAGTGCAGGGATGGCTGTTGTCAGAACGATAGAGGCTAACTTATAAACTCTGTTGCTATATTTAGCCACTTTCCACACACCGTTAGAAACGTTCTTTTCAGTCATATTGGAGACAACGCCCTGCAGCACTGCTGCAACCCTGCTCTGTTCTGAGCGAGTGCTGCCATGAGCTCATTCCACTTCCAAACCACTGCAGACAGTCTGACACAGTCACCATCCTGCAAAATACCCGTCGCCAGTAAATCACACATTTGTAAAGCTGAGTAACACTGTTGATCAATATTTACTGTGGCCACACTCACTATTCCAACTCCTGACTCGCCACCGGGTGGGACTGTGTGTCCAAGCTCAGAGAATAAACTTTAAAATACTTCAGTTAGTGCTCAAACAATGAATGGCTTTGTAGGAAAATACATAAAAAATCTGTTATCATATCAGTCTGTTTCCAGTCTATTCTGAATATCCAGAACCAGAGCCAAACATGGATAAACAGCAATCAGTAACTATGCTCCTCTAATCTGGGACAAACTTCTAGAAAACTGCATAAAGTCTGAAACACTGAATTTCTTTAATTCTAGGCTAAAAAACACACCAGTTTGGAGTTGCCTTTGATTGATAATAACTGGAACATTGATCAATATTTTTGATCTGTATTTGCTAGACAAATTTGATAATGGCATTTTTCAAATGCTTTTAAGCAAATTTACATGGAAATGTGAAAATTTGCAAAGAAAAAGAAAGATACTACCATAAATAACGTATTTGGTCAAATCTATGTTGATAGGTGTTCCTATCAAGAGTAGCATAAACAATCGTCAGGTTTATGGAAGAGTTACTAGTTCATATAAGGAACAAAGTTGATTTTATTCCTTTAACGAATCATACTATCATGCAAAAACTTTTTATATTTCCTCAGATTATCTTTGATTCTGCAATATAATTATCTAAAACATTTACATATGAAAAAAAGAAAAAAAAGCCTAAAATGGTAAATATCTTTTTCAAAGTACTGTATATCTGGTCTTCTTCACTATGAAAAGTTTAAACACATCAAGTGACAAATCCTGTTTGAAGGGCCAAGCGACCAAGTGAGTGGATTAGAGAAAACCAACCTAATTCCTATTGATGGAGAAGGTTTGTTTTATAACTATTGGCATGGGATCCGTGTCATTTGTTCCCTGTAGTACAGTAAGTGCTTATTTGGCAAGAGTTTAGTAACCTCTTAGGGGTAAAAATGTTTTCTTTTAGGAAGTGATTTCTCCAAAGCAAATCATTTCAAAGAGATTATTTCTCTGGCCCAACTGTTGGCCTTTAGCACATTTAAGGTTTTTACAATAACAAAACGTTGTTTAAAATAATACCACCATAGATAATTTAAAAGGATGACATACAAGCATCTCGATCCTATGTGAAAGGAAAAACTGGCTGTCGAGATTAAAATGTTTTCATCAATAGAATATAAAACAGTTTATTGCTGCTGTAAAGTTGAGTATTTTATCATGGCGCTTCACGAGGAGCCACTTATCTTTGGAGGCAGCTGAAAGTGACAAAGAGCCGCAATGTTTGCCTGGTAAACATGGACACTTCAAAGGAATGTTGAAAATGGTGTATGGTGTGACATGTAAATGAGATGCTGAAGAAATTTAGGAATGTTTGAGGAATTTTCTCTCCTTGAACTGCGTGCCAAAAGACCACTAAACAGGGCCAAGATCGATTATCGACTTAACATCTCAAAACATGAATCAGTACGAAGACAATCATCTGCTTTTCCAGCAATCTAATATAAGATGGTATGACTTCATTTCATTCCAGGATATAAATGTATTCATTTTCTTATTTGTCTTGGCAAACTGAGAAGCACTTGGTTCCAAGTCAGTCTAAATCTTTGGCAATTACCTATACAGTGTGATTTTGTCCAGTGTTGCTTCTGTTCTGTACCCCTAAGAAAAGACTATTAAATATCTACAGTATGTGTATCATTCATTTTTCCACTAGTTTCCTACATAATGGAGAGAAAAAGCCAGAAAACTTTATATTGGACTTCACTCAGAATTTGGTTCTCATTCTTGTTTTGATCAAAAGTTTCTTATAAAAAAAAAAAGACAGATTAGGACTCTTGATTAAAACAAAATAATTTTAAACAATCTGTTCATTGGAGTCACAAAACTATCCTACCTGACACATTAGGCAACAAAAACATGTAGATAAGCACATTTACAATTGTAAATACAAAATAAAAATTAAACATCCATTTAATCCAGTCATACAGACAAATTTAAAGTTATTTACATGCATTCCTATTTAATAATCACAAAAGATTATCTGTATACCTCTGATGTAAAGTGTACTGAATGCTTCTTAGCTTGAATGTCTCATGCTGAAGATGGGAACATGGCAAGGACCAAATTACTACTGATGTGTCTTTACCCATTTTGATTTCTTGCCTTTCATAACAGTTGATTGACGTTTTAAATATTTTGAATCAAAACTGATTCTAAAAGCAGTTTTTGTTTTGGCAAATCCATTTAGTCAATCTTAGAACAAAGCCTTGTCTGTTTTTGCAATTAGCAAGAGAAAGAAACTCCAACTCTCAGTGGGAAAGTTGACAACACACGCAATCCTCTTATTCTAATATCCCGAGCAGCATCGGATCTGTTGGCCTTGAGCACCACATGAAAAATAAATACAATGTCAGCTCAGTCCGTTGCGTGTCGTGACACTAATGCTGTCCAAAATAAATGTGTATGCTGTGCAGCCAGGCATGTTTACTTCATTATTTGGAATGAAAATGACTCACGATAAGAACTGCTTTTGCTCGAGGCGTTGCAAGACAAGAATTCATATCTGTGAGTGAAACAAGTAGACGCTGTTTGTTTTGCCTCTTTTCGTTCCGCTTCTGAACCTCGGACTAAGAGAAGCCTTACTGCCTTTATTATGCAACAGAGCTGACAACTATAAAGATTGGAGGAAGTATTACTGAATAATCCAATTTATCCACACCCAGCAGCATGTGCCATAATTATTATTTTATTCATACAAAACACACTTTCTAGAAATCGAGTTATCTCCTAAAAAATTGAGCAGCCAGCTGAAAAAAAACAGGGAGAAAAAGACCTCAATGAGTACATCCTATACATGAGAGGAACATCACACACCAAGATGCCATATGGACGATTAATGATAGCCACTGGGACGGTCATCAAAGTTGGAGTTACTGTGGCAATGTTCACATAAATTTACATCAAGCCTCCTGAGTCTTTTGTAGCAGATCTAGGAACTCAACCCTGTGACAGCTGACACCCGTGGATGTGATCCAAGAGATTTTTAGAAGGAATTCACTCATGATTATCACATCTTCCAGCCCCAAACAGCTTTTTGTCTAACATGAAGACAAAAATAAGGAGAGGGGGACTAGAAGGGTGAGGAAGAGAAAAATGAAAGTCAATGATCCATCAGGACGGAGACATGGATTATCAGTTGTCAGCTGTGATTAAATGCTGCTGGTTACAAGCTGTCAGGTATTAAGTATTCGTGTAGGTGGCAAAAAAAAACAAAAAAAACATGCCAATTATTAAAACTGGCAGCGAGAAAAGAAAAAAAAGAAGTTAAAACACACCGCCTTGCAAAAGTATTTGTACCCCGTAAACCTTTCCAGATTTTGGTAGAACCACAAACTTCAAATATTTCTTATTTTGACCTAATATGACAGACCAATGCAAAATAGTACAAGGATTTGAACAGTAAAGCTACACAATTTTCTGTTTTGTTTTTAAACAACTATAAATCTTAAAAGTGTGGCCGGCATTTGTATTTAGCTCCCCTTGCTCACAATTTTCTATCAACATCTGGCTGCCCGTTCAGAGTTATTCCATCGTTGAAAGGTGAACCTTCAACCAACTGATGTCTGTCGTAATGTCTAACATCCATCCATCCATCCATCCATCCATCCATGTTTCATTTGGGGTAAGGTTTGTGTGTTCAAGTTGATGTACATTCCTTCAACTCTGAGCAACTTTTCTTGCACTGTAACCTTGCAACTTCAGAATGTAACAATTGTGCACTGTTCACTTCTGTACTGTCTTTCACATTGCCCTGAATGTTGCTGTTTAATTATGTTTTATGTGATGTAAACTGCATCTGGAATATTGATAAAATAATATTTTATTACTATGTAGATAGCAGAAATGTCAAAAAATTGTTTAATTAATTTTGCCTCCCTCTAGTTACTCTCCCTGCAGATAAAAACAGAATTTATGCTGAAAATAAATTACAGATCACTTCTGTTTTATTAGGTTACATCTGGAAGCAGTAGCTTGCAGAGGATTTTAATTAGGGGTAATAAAGAGAAAGGAACACAACTGCACACCACACTTCAGATTGTTAGTTGCAAAAAACATGATTGAAAACGTATTTTTCTTCCACTTCCAACAATCATGCACCATGTTGTGTTGGCTTAGCACATAGCACTTAGCAACAGGGGTGTAAATACTTTTGCGAAGCTCTGTCATTGGTCGCTCAACGGAAAGTTAATAGAAAAGTACAGCCGTCTGTTTTTACAGTTCAGTTCTGCAGAGCTGGGGGAATTTATACAGAGCGGAGATGAGAAAAAGGTTATCATCTGCGGCTCAGGAACATTTGGAATATTTGTATAAACAGACAGAAGTGATGTTTGTGTCGGCGTCAGATCAGCGACAGGCAGAGGCAGCGATCCAGCACCCAAACATGCAACGTATGCGAGCTCGGCCGCGTATCACCAAAGCTGCCATTGATCCTGGAAACATAATAACTCTCAAGCCTCTCACTCTGTTATGGAAATTTCAGATCTGATAGAAAGCTGTTCTTGTGGTTCTTAATGCAGACAATGAATCCTATACACCATGTGAACCCTTTGATGTCCTTTGAATATCGCAGGTGGATTCTGAGCTTATCTCAGGGAAGGTTTCCATTTCTCAACGCTAAGGGGAAAGGGACTGTAAATCATCCCTAAATCAAACACTTTGTAATGTATAATGCCTTTCATTAGCATGGCTCTTGATGGAAGGCGTTCCTGCAAAACCTTTGGTGGGGAATCCTCTAATGGGTTGAGTGGGAGATAGGAAGAGAGAGGCACGGCTTTAGACATAAATTCTCTCCTAGAGACATTAACGGCGGCAGCCGACTGGTGCCTGTCGCAAGGCTCGACCGAAGAGGCCGATGAATCACGGAATTAAAGGTTTCTTGAGTTTATGCTTGGCTTCGTGTCAGATCAAAAAAAATACAGAGGGGAAAGTTATGCAGCTATTTCTCACTTTGGAGCAGGATTCAGAGAATTTGTTTAGAACAGATACCCACTCGCCACTTTGTTTAGAACACCTTGTTAAGACTGGGTTGGACATCCTTTTGGCTTCAAAACTGGCTAATTTCTTAGAGGCCTACGTTTCATCAGGCTTCAAACTTTCCTTTCTTTCCACATTGACTTACAAGCATCATACAGTTGCTGCCAATTTTTTGGTTGCACATTCATTATGCTAATTTTCCCATACACTGCACTCAAATAATCATTTCTCAGTTCTTACTAAGGGCTCCAAATAGGGCAGAGAAAATATTTTCTATATCATTATACCACCACTACCATTGACACAAGGCAAGATGGATCTATGTATTCATATTGATTGCACCTAATTCTGAGCCAACCATTTTAATGTGAAAGCTGAAATGGAGAATCATTGGATGAGGCAATGTTTCTCCAATCATTGCCAACTTTGGCGAGCATGTTTAAAATGTAGCCCCAGTTTCTGATCCTAGCTACTTATTGTTTATTGTCTCTTTCTCTAACCATTCTCCACAGACCCGAGAAATCGCTGTGTGTTAAGCAGTTGCAATAAAGCAATCATATAGCTTTTTAATGAACTGTAGCTTTTAATTTCAGTGGCTTTGATGATCTTTGAAACCTTATCTTTATTCTAAAGTTAAAGTTTCGGTCTGGTCTTTTTAAAACTTCCCTCTCTGGAGCAGTTTTTCAATTCCTCATGCATCCTCCTACCCAGTGATGAAGCCAAGCCTTCATAGGTGAAATCCTCACTGTTCTCTCAGCGTTTACTTGCAGTAATTCCACAAAGAGCATCCTGCCAAGTAAAACGTCTCTCTTTTTTATTTTCTCACCAGCATGCAGTTCAAACAGTCCCGCTTTAACTCCCCCACCCCTAACCACCCACCCACCTACCCAGTTCATTTACAAATGCCCCTAAGTGTTTAAGTGAACCACAAAGACTACAATCCCCTGCAACTCTGACACAAAGCTTCTGTGTTCCTTTGAGTCTGGCGGTTTGAAAATATGGCCTGTTTAATGACGGAAGTAATGTCGACTAATTTAGCATGGCTGGAGTGGCAAATTGCAATCTTAGTGATAACAAGCTCTTATCGCATATTTTATTTTTCCATTCTCCACACACGCAAATAAAAACTATATTTTTGATTTTCCTCCCCTCTCCCTCTCTAAAGTCTGCAGTGCTGTTATGAGCGTCAGACTGTCTGTTAAAGTGTAATTATCCGATTCTGAGCAGGGTGTGACTGGCTCTGCCGGCTAAGAGCATTTCCCTTTAAGCTACCTTAAAACCCCCTTCGCAGATGAGTCACACAATAAGATCAAGCCAGCCACTTCAAAGTTGAACTAAGAGTATAAATAAGCATCACAAGAAATAGGTGGCACTCGTTGCCATGGCGATGTGACAGCTGTCACCAGGGGTTGTGTTGACGAAGGAGGAGGTGGGCATGCTGTTTTCGCACCACCTCGCTCACTCCCTCGATGCGCCGCTTCCCACGACATCAACGCCCCAAACATCACCCACACATGACGCCCATAACTCCTCGGACCCACCAGTTAGCAGCACCCACTCACTTTTTGCACCCTAATGCAGGGCACACTCTTAGAGAAAAAATAAATTACACTTGGAATCAATATATGGAGTTCTGTAAATGACATCTGTCAATATCTTCAATTATTTTCCCCTCCGTGAGCTTCTTTCATTTCACACCAACTCAGTCATTTGCTCAGACTCGGCTTGTTACAAGCACACGTCTGTTGACATGATCCCGAGAAGCCAAAGCTGTCGGGGATAAGTCATCTTCTGGTGAGATCTGATATTAAATTTTGCTTCTTCTTTTTATAGAACAGACGCCACGCTTCTGCTCGCTAATGTTTTCCTTGCTCCTTGTGCCGTGGTATATCTGTTTTCATCCTCCAGTGTAACGCAACACCTCTGATAAACTGATAATCTGAATTGGTGACCAGAGGTGTGAAGACATTTTTTCTGTACTGACAGTCCAGGCTTTGCTTTACTTATTAAGGAATAAGCAGAAAAGGTAGATTTAATCGTAGGAAGAAGGTGGAAAAAGGTATTTGACAATAGTGTTTACAGTCTGAAATAAAGGGCCGTATGAGGACTTATCTGGGACCCAATTGCACTACATAAAACATCCTTACAAATTTCCTCATATGTAATTACTGTAAGAGAAAGTTTTCACAGTATTTTTGAAACCAACTGAGCGGCAGTGACAACTTTGTTCCATGGTCGATGCTGTCAAAGAAAACTCCAATAACTGGGAAAGTCATTAGAAGGAATTGAAACTAGAAACGGTATGAGTTAAATTTTAGTGGATTCAAAGTTCTGTTACGCTTACATACCAGTAACCAGCCTATGCCCTGAGACGTGTGCTCAAAGGCCAAAATTATCAATACCCCTGAGGTCAAATTAATATCCAACCAGAAAGTTTACGATTTGATAATGAGAAAAAAAAAAAAGATAGATGCCAAATCAAGATTCAAGTTGGGAGTCTTGCAACTCCAACAACATTAATATTGCTTCCAGAAAGAAATAAAAACATGTTAATACAATTAAAAGACTAATTTAAATATTAACGTGACAGGGGTATAACATGGCATATTCCTGCAAGTGAATTGGAGTCTTGTACATGCATGCAATTTTTACTTCATAAGTAGTGTATTCCCTTCAGTTAACACAGATATAAAAAATATATATCTTAAAGTGAAAATAAAAATCTGATTTGTTGTCTCACATTTTTAAACCTTCCCCTACGGGCAGGGACAATCGAGTTTACCTTTTTGATTTTGATGTGGTTATTTAGTTTGTTTCAATGTTTTAATAAAGCTGCATTAGTAATAGAGTAATGTTTTTCACTTTCACAGTAAACCTGTATATAAAGAACAACGTCGTGCCAAATTAACAGCGAGTTACAACTTAAAGAAACATTGTTTTCATGTATCTCTCTCATATGTCTGAGGTTAAATTTAAAATGACAAATATAATCTGAGTTTGACTCAATTGGCTAACTTTATAAATATGTGATCAAAAGAATCAGATGACAGGATAAAACAGGACGTATATGTACAGAGGACTCTAACCACTCAATCAGAAACAGCTAAAAAAATGTGACATAACAATTTTGTAAAATGTGAGAAGAAACTTTGTTTGGTTTTTATCTGCAGAAATTGGGCAGTTTGGTACAATATTTCATATAATCAAGACACAAATCCTCTAATAAACTCCACAAAGAGTTGAGCTGTTAAAAGGGAAACTGAATAAGTCCAGCTTAACCCTCTGCACAACAGTAATTAAAATGTCAAATAGTAACTTTGTGCAATTTTGCTAAGGGACAACTCTAAACACATGCCTATATATAGAACTCTCTTCACATAATTGTTGACTAACCTCCCTTTGGGAAGCTGCTAGCAGACTGGGGACAGCAGAATCCCAGATCCACTCATGTGTGTAATGATTACAATGAAGAGATTGTACAATGTGAATCCGCCCCTCCTCCCCATTGTCCCCATCGCAATCCACAGTGCCTCGGCCCCTTCCACCCCCATCATGATATCAATTTATATTATGGCAGAAGACAGACGCACCAATGAACTGTAACAAGTGGCATCTCAGGAGAGAGCCAGTGCCACGAGACTGCCTTAATTAGGCCTGAAAAATGGCAGGTTACTCCACAGCAGAACTGCCTGTTAATCAGAACCGCAGAGTCAACTCTGGCCCTAACTGGCAAATGTTATTATTTCATCTTTGCTGTGGCTCTAAATAACCCAATGGGCGTGACAACCCGTGGGCAGCTTGCGATATTTATTTTATTTATTTATTTATTTTTCTTAACAAAGCTTTTACAGGTTAGCAAGCCCATTTAGTGCATCCAACATGTTCACATCGACATCCACACATACACTACACAACAGGAGCATTTTCATTAATTAGGAATCACGGAGCTGGTGGAGCACATATCAGACAGGTAATGAGTCCACCCAGTCTGTTTGGTAACAGGCAGCAGACACCTCGTTGTAATTCAAACTGTGTTTTCACATTCAAATGTCAACCCTTCTCCTTCCCTTTGCTCTGTATGTGTTTTTGGGTGTAAATTTCATCATGAAATTTCCATCCTCCCTGCCTTCATTATGCAGTCAGAAGGTGGGATCCCACCGGTGCACTGCGGTGTTGCCCACCAGAAGGTTGTGTTTGAATGGGATTGAATAGAAATTGTTAAAAGTGAGAGATGAAAACAAAAACAAGCACTTCTAGTCTGCGGCTGTGATTCGTCTTAACAACAAAAGGATGAAACGGGTTAAAAAACTTGCTTTACAGCTGTAATTGTTGCTGTCTAAAACAGCAACACCCTCCACACTTATAGGCCACTCGGTAAGGATGTGTGAAAAGCTGCTAAAAAGTACAATCCTATGCTGAATTAAAGAAAAAAAAACTAAACATTAATTTTAATACATTTATTCAGTGGAACCTTTGCTATTAAAATAAGCCCATATTATTACAGATCCTCCACCATGCCTGTCAATGGCTATAGTATACATTTTTATATAATTTCAATCTGTGCTTTATGCCACTCCCACCTGATTTATTTTTTATTAAAAATATCAAGTTTAATCTCATCCAACCAAATAGCACACAAGGTCCAGTACTTTTAAACAAACTTTTTGGTTCTACTGTCAAATGTCTATTATTTCAAGCAAGTCTTTCTCTCCTGACCCATGACAACAAAACATTTTCACCCACTCAATTTCTAGTCACTGGATATTTTCATTTATGCTTACCGTAAACCGGAGAGATACCTACCTATATATGGAGACTCCAGTAGATCTCAGCAGGTCTGAAATAATCAAACTAGCCTGTCTGCAGCAAAAACCATACCATGTTAAAAGGTCCTTCAAAGCCCATCCCATGTGATTGGATGATGTTCTGTTTATCCTAACAAGAAATTGAACTGATCTGCTTTCTGAGTATCATAACCAATAACTTAAAATTTGTGTTCTTAGGCCCATTTGTCAGATTTAAAAATGACAACCTTTAAGTATGTTTTTATCATACTTATCATTACACTTACATTTCTGTTTAACAAATGTTTTTTTATTGGTCTGATGTAATATACTTATCCTCATAAGTAATATGAGGAGAAGATGATGATTTTAATTATGATGGAAAGTTATCATAATTAACCAAATTAAGCTTGAAAATATCAGTTTATTTGTAATTAATATGCATAACATGTTTCAGTTGGTGAATTGAGTTACTGAAATAAATACATTTTTCAATAGTAATCCAATATATTTAGTATGTAAATATGGGGACTTTTAACCTGAATTTTTGTTTAAAAACTTATGGAAAAATAGTAAATGTACTGAATGCAAAAATACAATTTTTTTCTAAATTGTTCAGTTTTAAATATTAGAGCTAAAGTAGCCACTTGACGTAATTTACAGGATCAATTAATTTAATTTAATCACACCACACATTTACTCTAAACTGGTGTTGATGATTTAATTCAGACAGGTACTTTTGCTGCACAGATCTACTATCACAGGTATCTGCTATGAGCACATCCCAAACATTCAAATTTATTTGTAGACTTCCTTTTCTAAGTACTTTATTTTTTTATTTTATTTTATTTTTTTTTTTTGGAAAATAAGAAAATTCATTCATCTAGGATCTGGGGATTTGGTAAATTCACATTGTCTTCTGACTCTGTACACTGAAAGCAACTTCAGATCATAAAACTGCCCCAGAGACTTGCATAGCAGACACTAGGCAAGACGGATATATCAGCTCATCCATTGCCCTTCCTACCATAAGAAGCCATTGCTCTGGAACAGAACAAATCTGGATTCATCAGACCACATGACCTTTTTCCACTGCTCCAAAGTTCAATCTTTACGCTCCATAGCCATTTTGAAGCCACCTTTTCTTCTTCTACCCCACTGATAAATGGTTTTCTTCAGGCTACACAGCTGTTAAGTCCCAATACAACGAGCTCTCTATGAAATGATTTTGTTAGGATTGTTATTGTTATTTTGTTGTTGTTATTTGCACGGTTAAACATTATTGTCTGTTTTACAGTTGATTTTCTTCAAAGTGATTTCACCATGTTTATTAAATAATCTTGAAATAATTTTTGGGGCCTGCATCAAAGAATTCAGACCCAATTTCTGTGGTTGCAACATTGTCCTAAGTTATTTAATGTTGTGATGTAGATCATTATTCTGACCTTGTTAGAACTGATTTGAAAAGGTTGTGTTACTCTGCATGGTTGTTAAAGTGAAGTTGTTTTCAAACATGAGCACATTAAATAAAAAAGGAGTTATATTGTGTATTCTATCTATCTAGGGATTGGCTATGCCAGTTTATACTAATTTCTTTATTGACAAAAAGAAAATCTAACCAATTCTCCAGTCAATTCTACACTTTTCATTTGTCTTTTTTCCTGTCTTTCTTTCTTTTCTTTTTTTTTTACTTTTGGAACATAATAAAATCCAATTAATTTAGAAATTGCTGACAGAACCATGAATTTTGTATAGACATATCCCTACTGATACCTAATCTGGTCCAGATTTTCTTGCATATTAGAATACTTGAAACATTTCTTTCAAGAAAACAGAAGACATTTGTAATTTCTTATGACTTTCAGGCTTTGAAAATGTATGTATTATCTAGATACAACATCCAAATCAATTGCAGTTTCACCTAATCACTATTTTATTTGTTGGATTTATGTTTACTAAAGCATATTTCAGCTCCAAACTATAGCAGTTCTTTGTGCAGAATAATTTTGAACATATCCTGGCAGAATTTGAATGCATCATATCAATTCACAGGGTGGACAAACACAGAGGCTGAAGCTTCTCGTTTTACAGAGGAGCCAGTGGCTACCCCAAGGGGAGGTGGCAGCTCAGCTATCATAGGGGTTAGGTAAGCAATCTGTCGGCTTGAGCTGAGTAATTACAAATCTGCTATACCTTTTTCCTCCTGATGATGCTGTCAACTGCAATGGCAGTCCCTATGTCCTGGAGGCTGATACAATTGTTGATTTATCACTTTGCTTAAGTTTCTCTGCTGTAATTTTTGAGGTGACCGTGAAAGAATTGCACTGAGTATCCACTAAATTTCAAAAGTTGAGATTCTGACAGAACGTATTTGTTTTTGGTAAAAGTCAGTGTTCTGCACATATTATGACTAAACTCTGATATAAATCTTAGTTCAGTTAGTCTGTAAAACATCATGGCTTGCAAATAAACTAAAACATCTTGAACTTATCCATAGTTTGAAATGTTTCAAATGTTACAGCTGCCTATGCAGAACTGCTTTATTTACACTGAATGAGATTAAACTACACACAGGCTATTAATTAGGTGATTTTTTTAAGATAAATTGTTTGTATGGATTCATTTAAGGGTATCTGAATAAAGGGAACTAAATATATTTGCCCAACAAGTATTCCAGAATATTATTTGTAAAAGAAAAAAAAAAAACAATAATTTCCTTTCCACGTCACAATTTTCTGTTTGCATTTTGCACAAAATCCCAACAATTTGCAGTAAGGTTTGTAACCGTAACCTGACAAAATGTCCTCCAATGCAAGCTTTAATTCTTTTCTATTTTAAGATTCACACTGAGATTTTCATTAAAACAAATGATATGAACACAAAATGACTGAACGCTTGGAGCCTGAAGGCAGTGTGACCTCTTTAAAGTAAAACAATACTGCGGTCACAAATTATGCCCACAGAACAACAAAAAAGGCACATTCAGAATGAAATATTGTTTTTCATTTTTCCAAATAAACTCATTTACCTTTTTTTACACAGCCACCATGAGCCCAATGATAAAAGAACTACAACATATGAATGCAAATAGCACATTTAAAATGGCCTAATAGCCATTTCTAATAAAAATGCATCATTCTGATCAATTGTACGTATTCAGGCATACACGCTTTCTTTAGCCTTTGCCTCTGATTGTATTTTCCAAATGCCAAGAGCTGAAAAATGACAGCCACAACACACACAAGTCATTCAGCAAGAATGGGGCCAAATGTGGAGGGGGAAAATGCAATGCATGGACACAGTTTACTTCCCCCTTTTTCTGTTTTAGAAGCATAAATTGCATTGGACATCATAGCACAATACTAAGATAAACTTTCTGTTCTTGTTCACGACAGGCTTATTATCAAACTATTATAAAGCACCACTCCAGCCTTCCATAAAATGACATTCAAGTGTGCAAAAAGACCACAGGCTAACTCCGGAACAGTGGCAAGAAAGTAAATGAGAGAAAGTTCTCTAATGAACAGCAACTCCTACAATTCCTATTAAATCTTGAGGTTGTGTCTCCTACTAATGATGCTGTCCACCTGGCGCAACCCTGAGCTGCAAAACAGATACAGTTTGAGCACAATGCAGTTGTTTAGAGGGAGGGGAGAGTTTTAATGGCTGTGAGGCTCAGCAGGCTGTCTTTGTGTGTCAAACTTCAAGGGAGTTTACAGAGAGAGAGGGAAAGAAAAGAAGAAAGGATACCAGACAGACAACAGAGATGTCTCTGGGTCTTACCTGCCCTGGCATTGAGTTTTCACACAGGAGTGTTTCGTAGTCTATTGCAAAGACTGGGGCGTTATCATTTACGTCCAACACCGTGATCAGAGTTATGCCTTTCCCAATCTGGTTTGGATCCACTGGGGAAAAAATACAAAGACAAAGGGAAGAGTCCAGGTTCACATATTTCTGCAAAATCCATTTTTAATTCTGCTTTTACTGGACCTTGACATTCTTGGCTGTATTACTGAGTATTTTTTGTTATTTTCTGAAGCTTCATGCTTAATCGAAATAGGCATTCACTAAATGAAACAGTATTTTCCTTGTTGTGTTGATTTGTTTCTTGTCATATTGCTCATCATGAACTATAGAACATCAGGTAAGGCTGAGTATGAAAAACTGCCAGACAGTGGAAGAATTTCTAATGCATATTTGAGAGTATGAACTTCCTAATTATGCTTTAGCATGAAATAATGCAAGGATCTATTGATTTTGTATGAATTTCCATGATTGTGACGTTCCATAAAACTGGAGGAACTGGTTGGCTAGCACACTGACATATGTTTATGTTAGTGTGTTAGCTAAGATTAGCATTCAAAAGAAATGCTAAAATATAGTCTGGTGCTATCACTAGCTAGAATTACTTGGTGTCAACTAACATGCAGGCTTTAGCCAAAATACTACTGCTAGAATATTTGCTAATTTTAGCATTTTAAATTAAATATAGCACATAAACTGCTAGATGTATATAGTATTATTTAATTTTCAATAAGATTCTAGTTATAAGCAAGCAAGTTAACATATAAGTTGCTAAAAGCATAGTAGATAATAATTTTTACATCTTCATGACAAAATTAATGTTCCTGTCAACACATTTCTATAAGCTGACTCAAAAACTGAAAACAAATTCAAGTTTTTGAAAGGGTCTTAACTTCTACATGTAAATAAGATTTAGTTACCAAGGAATTACCTTAATCTCAAAAACGCTCCTTCTATGTGAGTGATTTAAAATTATCCTGCAAAGAAGAGTTGACTTCTTCCAAAGTTTGCCTTTTTTTGTACTTCTACAAACCTTGTGAATACATAAAAAGAGATAAATCTGAAGAAATCTGTGAACGCACAAATTTCCACGGTACCGTACTGTAAATTTAAATCTACTTCAAAGAGACGGCACTGTTAACCTGCCTGCTGTCGATCGGTGTGAGCGATTAGCCTCAGTAAAGGCTTGTTGTCAGGGAAAGCTATGTGCGTGAACCATCTTCCACAGTGGGCTTCATGGCTCTTCCTGCTTGACACACACTGATGGCTAAATGGATGCATCTGAGTGCGAGACGATGATTTAGTGTGGCGTCGCCATGATGCCGGCCAGAGATGATGGTCTGACATTCGGGGCGACTTATTTGATGGTGATAAAAAGGGCGCGCAGAGCCTCAGGCCACAGACTTGTCATTGGCGTGGACTGGACGGAGCGGAGGGCGGATGAAATGTGAGTGACTCCGGCTCAAATGCCCAGCAAGCCTCCACTGAAGCATACTTGCTCTCTTTTTTAGCTACATAGAACGCATTTACTATTAATAATGTCAGAAGGCAGCGGAGGGCAAGGAATATCAGCGTCAATCCTTCAAATCAAAGATGTTTTTTAGCTGAAAACAGTGCATGAGTATCACTGTGTGTCAGAAGTCAGTACCTCACGCATGAGGGACTGTTGTGACATTTCATATGGCTATTATTATATCCCGCCTTCTCTCTTGTGCTATATCAGGCGACACTTCTGAAATCAACCAAGAAGTACATCTGTGTGCCATGAGACGTAAATAAAAACAGCTTTGAAGTGCAGAAGCATAAAAGGTTTGGAAAATAAAATAAATAAATAAAATAAACTGAACATTCTTTATACAACAGTCACTTTTAAGATAGGAAAACAGAAGAAGTGCAATGCTGACAGGCTGCTAGTCTTCCTTAACTTATACTGGTGTGACGCAGCTGTCTGAAGTGCTCAGTGGGTTGTGTGCTGATGATAGTTGGCCACTGTGTTAGCGTAATGTCAGTAAAATGATGGGACTGCAAAGCAAAGAGGGGGAAAAAAAGGTGTTCACGTCCTTGTAGCATTGACAGATGAACAAAAAAAAAAAGGCGTGCGGCACTTCTTCACATCACATTAACATTGTTCACCCGTGGGTGAGACGGTCTGCCCTTAGTCAGCATCTCGTCCCCATGGCTCAGGGAGACATGGAGGTCAGAGTGACCGTCCTGTGTGTAAATTAACATTCCCTGACAGCCGTGCGTCAACCCCGTGACTATGTGCTGTAATTTCCCCTGTACTGCAGACTAATGGGCATTAGGAAGTCTGAGAGGAGCGACAATTTTTTACTGACAGGCTAAATGACACTTCTCTAAACCCTGGGGGGCATTTTTGTAGAAAGAGAAAATGGACAGAATCTTAAGTAAGTACATGGTGTAATAAATTGACAGCAACGTTTGAAGAGACTCTTCAAGAGAGGTACAAAAATATGAAAAAAAAAAGACAGGGCAAGACACTCCTGCCATTTTTCATTTAACATTAAAGATAAACTAAAGCTGTTATTTTGATATTTTAAAAAATACAGTTGTATGAGAAGAATAGGACACTCTACAACAACCTATGTGCTGTTTAAAATGCAAAAAAATATATTTTTTCTGAAGGAGAATGAATTTGGAAAGCTCCATATATATCCACTTAAAATGGCTTCAACCACAATCAGGTGTATCTCATATGTATGTGGTGTACATAATGAGAACATGGCTACTCAGCATTTTGTTTGGCCTGTTCAAATCCCACACATTCAGCTTGCTGTGATCTTGACTCCTGAACTGTGGTGAGAATGAAACAACCGTTTGAGGGGTTTAGGGGGAAAAAAGCTTGTCAGTCTGGTAGAGTTCTCTAAAGATCTTCAAATCAGCTATTTTATCGTATGGAAAATGGTCTATAAAAAAACATTCAATAAGACATTCAAACATGACTTTCTAGGTAAATTTAACCTGAAAGCAGACTGTATGGCACTAAAAGAAGTCTTCAAAAACCCTAAATCACATGACCTGCTTGGCTCACTGTTGCCATGAAGGTGACTTCCTCTATCATGAAAAAGACACCGCACCATTCTTACTTTGATATGAGGCGTGTGTTAAGGAAACTTTGCTTTCGCTCTTAAAGTTCAGACTGAAGTCTGCCAGAGAGAACAATGATGTTCTCTGTCTACTACACAAACCAACAGAAGAAGCTATTGCTGTGACTGTGTGTACTCTGTTCTTCATATCATTGATTTTACTACTAGCTCAGAGCTTCTATGTTTAGCTGTGTTTCTCCCTGTACTACGGCTGCTGAAGGAGATGCTGCTTCAACTGACTTTATTGTTTCATTACATGGAAACTACACAAACTACAGTGCTTCTCTGTTTTTTTTGTGTATCTGCTCTGTTTTCTCAAATCCCATGTCACCCACAATGAGACACATTGTCCTTGGACAGAAAACTTTTTTACCACTGAAACAATAAACTTACTGCCTCTGTATTGTTTTATAACTACAATCAAAACTGTCTTTATAGCAGTCACTGTATTAAATGTTTTTTCAATGCCTTAAAAAGTCTTACATTTATTTTTTATTTTAAAAAAGTCATATATAGTACAGGTAAATTTTTCATACTGTTTTAAAATACATTGAGCTATTTCTAAAACGTGAGTGTTCAATCATTTTTGTGATTTTTATTCGTGAATTAGAATCCTATACTTCAACTATAGTAATAACCATTCTTTACTATAAATAAAAGTTGAATTTAATTCTGTATTTGTAACTCAGCGGAACTGAGTTTTCTGAATAACCTTTATTTTTTTTTTTCCTGTCCCTTTCTGTAAGGGCCCTCCAACAGATTCAGCCATATCTTCCAGCACAATTACTTGAAAACTACTATGACTTATCACAGTTACTTAATTATTTGACTAACAGTGGAGAATTTGAACAAATATATTGCATTTCTCAATATCTTGTTGCTGTTGATCGACTTACAGCTCTCGATGGCTAAAATGGTGAGATTGTGGATGGAGTTGGCTTCTCTGTCCAGAGACTTGGCTGTGCTGATGATGCCACTCAAAGCGTCAACGTTGAAAAAACGCTCCAAGTCTGTGTTCCTGTCAATGGAGTACCTAGGCACAGAAACTCATTTCTATTACACATGACATATTGCTAAAAATGAGATTAACTTGTATTGATTTGACATTAAAGTATAGTAGTTTCTTTTACCTGAAGGAAAACATTGTTCTGTCCTTTTTCATCAGTTTGTGCAAAATTAAAATAATAAGCTCCATACTTACCTCCTTGTATTGATTTTAAACTTCATGAAATATATTTTTTTTCCAATTGCTCTCTAAATGTCACAGATAATGTCACCTTTTTTTGGAACTTATAGGATGACACAAAGGCCTATTAAATTTTGATAAAAGTGTAGACGTTCCCTCAACACACAACACTTATCGAGTCCTTTCAATACTTGTGAGCGTATTTTTCAAAAGAAAATTACAGCTTCAATTAGCATACATCCAAAGGATATTATTGCAGTGTAATTTGACTCTTGTGGCAGCATTAGTTCCACAGTAATTTTAATTTCAACAGATGTAGAGAAATATATTGCTGATTCTGATAACAGTCACGGGGGCAAAAAAAGGCAATTTACAGCTACAATGGAGCAGTAATTAGATTTTCTGATTAAGATTACTAACAATCCTAACAGACCAAGCATGAATACCATACAATATTCATTCAATTAGAGCAGAAGGGGGTGGCGGGGTTAGGAGCATCTCGAGAGTGACACTGTAAAGATTGACAATGTGAGTGCTTGTTTTGAGTCGTAAATGCCACTGCGCAAGTGTCGGGCCTTGACCCTCCTGCAGGAATGCCCTTCTCTTGTTCAAGATGGCATTTTATATTTGCAAATGCAGCACTCCTTGGCCCGCCCACCATCTGCTGCTGTCTTTGTGACAGCCAGATTGGGGACTTTCAAGGCTCCGTGGAGTCTGTGTTTGCAGATAATGTTGAGAAGCAATTTGCTTGCATATTTGGGGTACTGTTTACTTTTTTTCCTTTACACAAAATTCTGTAAACTAATTGCATAACTTAAAGTTGAAAGGAAGAGAAGTGTCTGGAGGTTTTTGTTTCCAATCAGATTTCTGGCCTATTATTGTGTGGCGCAGCGGAGAAGCACGGCGTTTGTACCTGATGCCACTGTTGGAGTTATCTGGATCGTGGGCAGAGACTCTACCGATTGAGGTGCCCACTTTGGCGTCCTCGGAAACATTCAGTTTGGAAAGCGGTGTAGAAAAGACGGGCGGCTCGTTCACATCTGCCACGGAAACCTTCATTGACGTTATGTCGCTAAATGGGCCGAGGCTCAAGAAATTGGAGTCAATGTTCCTGTTTGTGGCCTCGATTCTTAGAGCGAAGCCACTTCTTGTCTCAAAATCTAGGGGCTGCGAGAAAAAAGGGAATAGAAAAAATATAACAGAAAATGGGTTACATTAAGGTTTCCACACAGCTTTTTTGTAAAAATTCCATCTTTCCTAATTTTCAGATGTTTTAGCCCATTTCTGGCAAGTTTTGCTTAAGTAAACATATAAGACATGTTAAATTTATGGAAAAAAATTTTAAGGTGTAAAATATTAAATCCGCAACATTCACTAACTGGATGAAAGATGTAATAAAAAAAGAAAATGACTCCTGGAAGGATGGATGACAAACAGATAGATGGGTAGACCTACTTTTTTAAGGATTAAATTCTGGATATTTATATATTTTTCCATATTGTTTTCTTTTCACATACTCCTTGAGACCTGGAAGCTACCAATATGAAGATCACAAATTTTCTTGACTCTGAATTAAGGCTGCAGTAGCTACCTTTTATTAAAAAAATGTGTTTTGTACTTGCTGAAACTGTCACTATGTCCTGACAGTAGAATATGAGGCAGATAAAAGTGTGAGCTGCACATACATGAGAATGATTGACAGTGCTTCTTGCTCTAATTGGAGAGATGTATTTCTGCAGATGGCAGTAGGACCACTGGAAGGAGCTGTGTTTTTTCTACTTTTTTGTTTGTCTCATTTTCTACTAGCATGACATAGTGACAGTTTTGGCAAATATGTAAAAACCTTTTTATCAAAGTTACCTACAGCAACTTTAATTTGGTTATTTGTCAAACAAGAAAAGTGCCTCAAAATATATATATATATATTTTTTTTTTTTAACACTGTCCTTAAAAATAAAATATCAAAATTTTCTGATTAAATGAACAGCTTGTGTGAAGATACGTTTACATTCATTTACCCAATCTGGTGATATTGATCACAATTAAGGTTGTGGTCTCCAGCACTCCTAAAATTTAACACACTGTCAGACAAAGGGATTTGATGATAAATTGTAGCGACTTTGTCCCATACATGAACCAACGGTGATTATAAAGAAAGGCACACAAGGTGGATGAAAGCGTACAAAGATAAATGCTTTTCAAACATTTTGTCTGGCTTATTAAACTCTCTGTGCAAAATGTAATATACTGAGCACGCTTATTTGACAGTTTCATTGTCAGAGACTCACTTCTGCCTTGTATTTGTTTGAGTTTTGGTTTGAAACAAACAAAGGATCAAATTGGCCAGTCTGACAAGAACTGCCTGTGGGCAACAATGGTTCTACCACTCTGACCAAGGAGAGGCAGCAGAGCTGTCACATTCAAGAGGCCTGAAGAGACCATTTCAAGACTGAAACCTGGAAATCTGACCCATCGCCCAGAAGTTTTGATGTACTGTACTATTTATATATTAATGAACAGATACAGAAAAAAAACAACATTTAATTATAAATAAATAATCCTACTACAGTAAAGTAAAACATTTGGTGTTAAATATTTGTGTTAAAATACTCTGTGCACCATGACTGGAAATCTAACAATAATAGACCGAATATGATTGTTGTCCATCTTTATTTATCAAAATAAGAACAAATACAGTGAATGTAGAAAATTTTACTGGATAACAGTGTAATCTATTTAGAGCCCTAAAATGTAAAATGATAAAATATTATACTGCTGTATAGATGTACACATGCATTGTGTAATCATGTTTGTAAAAAATGTAGATGCATACACATGTACAGGTATGCATCTTTGTTTGTATGTCTATATAGACAGAAGATATATTTTATGATGGCTAAGTATATGAACAGGTTAGGCAAGCATAAGCTTTGGCTTCAGCCTATTCCTTTTTTGGTAAATTGTTGGTTTATTTATTGTTATTTTTTGTTTCCTCTGTTTAGTTTACCAAAATAAAGTGAACTGAACTGACCTGACTTAGTGAAGGCAGTTAAGAACACAGCAGTGACTTTCCCTGCTTTGTTTCAAACTGTTGTTTGGTCTCTTTATTATTTAATGTTTATTTCCAGGATAACTAGACGGACACTGGTTGATTTGTGTTTACTCCCAATACACTTGAATGACCTCACAAAACGTGGCATCATTAAGTAGTTGTAAAACTGGAAAACACAAAAATGCAAACAAACAAAAAAGAAATAAAATTTTCCTGGATGACATAAAAACATCACGATCACTCCAAATGTTTTCAAAGTAGGTTTTGTTATTTTTTTAGACCATTTCAGTTCTTAATCAATTAAAGAAGCACAATAATTATCACCTTTTAACATACCAAAATGTTTAGTCAGTGTTTTTATTACAATTTACTAAGCTCAAATGGAAGAACTAACCTTCAATTAATAATGCATTACTTATTTGATTGCATTTATTTCAATATAGAGGTCATACATGTCTTCTTACTGCTTCTTGTTAGACAGGCAGAAAGACCCTGGAAAATTTAACAACCCAGACCATCATACTACCACCACCATGTTTAACTATTGTATATTTTTTTCTAAACTGTTGTTTATTTTAATTAATGGGGCACACACACACAAACCTTCAAAAAATTTCCACTATTGTCTCTCTAGTTCACAAAATATTTTCCAAAAAATATTGGCATTTGTCATAATTTTTCTTTCTTATTTTATTTGATTATGTTTAATAAAAATGTTGGTTGTCTATTTTAAACCCATACAATTCATGCTTAAAACATTGTTTTACAACTTTTGTATTACCCTCATCGCAAAAATATGGTATTTTTACTTAATATTATACTTATATAGTATATAGTCCAATCCACAATTTTTATTTATTTATTTTGCTACAAAAACATAGGGTATATAAAGACTTGTCTAAAAAAAAGAACCTTGTAAAAGCTATGTATCTCCTACAGTCATGATGAGTAAAACTGACAGGTTTTTCTTTTGTGAAAATATGTCTATTTTCCAAACTCTACCTTTTGCAGGATAATAACCCCCTCTTGTGTGTCCTCGTCTGTTGTTATATTGAACATGCCGGGCCCGTCACCGTCCATGATCCTGTAGTCCATTTCCGCGTTGGAGCCGATATCAGCATCTGCCGCTTTGATTCTGGCCACCACAGATTGCACTGGTAGCGACTCCAGCACTGTGTACTGATAGCTTTCTGCAAAGGGAAGGACAGGGGTGGTTGTTTGTAATGGATGTGCTTATTTTTTGCAACCACCACGCTTGCGTTAGACTAACAAGCAGGGGCAATGACACATAAATCTCAGTTTTCACTCCAATTTGTGGTAAAGTCAGCCAGGAAGAAAAAAGGGAAATTATGCTATTAAAATAGCAAGACCAACTTTAGTTCACAGTGGTCAAGAAGTTTCACATTTAAAAGAATAAATGTGGCAAAATTAAAAATTTCTCCTCACAGAGGCCGTCACGGCTTGGAGAAAAGGAGTCTCATTTAGATCCTTTGATAAATTTCAGAAAATTGTTTATGGTTTATTGCTTAGAGAAAGGGGAAACTGAGCCACTTATGCAAAGTTATTTTGTCCCTTCTACTTCCAAACAAACATTTCATACGTGTGTACTACAGTCATTTTTTTTAGTTTATTTTTCATTGCTTTTCAGCTTTGTAAGGAATCATGGATATTATTTTAGAAACTTTGAATTACCCTCTATTGACAATTATTTTTGTTACTAATTATTGTTTGGGCCAGTTGATTCTTATCAATAAATGAGTTTTGAGCAATAATAATAATAATAATAATAATAATAATCTGACAAATTAATTTAAAAAATCTAAAATGCAAACAGTTAGATAAAGTGAGAAAGAAAGCAAAACAACTGATCCAAAAGTAAGGCAATTATAGATTACATATTTATGATAGATTATTCATAGATTGTTGAAAAAAACTACAGGAATAAATAGTATAAATGAACTTGAGTCTCCAACGATTAGGTAAATAGTTTTAGTACTCATAAGTATTAGCATTGCACTACAGTAGCAGATACAAAAATCCACTGTAGCTCCTAAAACTGAATCACTGGATTAGTTTGATTATTTCCAGGCAGAGAGGGCAAAAAAAATTATCCTATTTAACAGCGAGACTAATTTCACTTCATAGTGTTCTATTACTTTTAGGAGAATAGATGAAGCCAGATGAAAAATTTCTTCACTTTGAGGCTGTCCAGACCAAAAGAAAAGAACAACAGGAGCTGCGTTTAAATGCCATTGTTGCAATTCACTGGATGAAATGTCCACTCAAGGATTCTATTACTCTAAAAACTCTCCATCGTGTTCTCCACGCTATTGTTTGACCCCCTAAATTTAAAGTACTCCTACAAGAATAAAGAAGGGAATCATATTCATAATCATAATCTCTCCAATCACCAAGCCAGAGCTCATTACCAGACCTTTCTGTGTTCCTCAGTGTCTCCCTCAGCCACAGTCTAAATGCTAATCTGCCTGACATTGTTTGCCACCATGTAATCTTTATAATGGCTTTTTAATTTGCCATGGAATAGCAGCTCTTTAAAAGCCCCCCAAAAATACTTTTCTCCCATCCTATTGCCCTTGCACCCACCTCCTACTCTTGCCTGTCCTGAGCCTTTTCCCCACATATCATCAACTAAGCAGTGCTCCTGGATTCAATCTGCTCTGAAGCACTGTAATGGCATATCGATTCTGACCCATGACCCTGTGAGCACAACAGCAGGAGCAAAACCCCCCAGAATTCTTCTAAAGTCTCTTTCTTCTCAGTGTGACAGCGCTGGGTTAAAACGACACTGATGACTTGTCGCGCAAACTTGAATCTCCCTTTCACCCCGGGGACCGGCAAATTGACTCAGCTTCACGGCAGTCTAGTGGTGACTGCGCTCCAGCCGGACCAGCGGTCGGGCTATCAGCAGTAAACCGATTGCTGGTGCTTCGGGATTATCATGAAGAGCACTGCATGCCTTTGAATCGTAAAGCTTTTCCTGGAAGCCATTAGCAGCCTGTGCAAAGGGCTGACAAAATGAAAGAAAAAGGGGGGAAAAAAAGAAGAAACCCGATTGATCTCGGTGTCCAAGGCAAAAGGAAGGACTGTCTTTGATGAAGAATGAAGCTGGGAGGTGCACAGTTTATAGACAGACTGTTTTTTGAATTTTTTAGGAAAAGTCCAAGTCCTTCCTGAAAATATAAATGCAACGTAGTTGCACAAAGTTTTTTTGTCAGTTTAGTAAGTTATTTTCAGGTTTTCAGCTGATTCATGAATTAGATATTCATAACTGTTTAATTTTCTCAACTTTTGCAATCCTAAACTCTTAAATAAAATCCAGAGGAACCATTTTCAGTCGGACCAGCAAATGGCTTAAAGGTTTGTTAGACAGCATCAGTGAACAGAGAGATGCAGTTGTTGAGCGATTCATTGTGGGGTTAAATTCTTAAACAACATCCTAATCTTTGGAGATCTTACAGAGCAGAGTTCAGTTCATCATCTGAAATCAGTACAAGTATACTACGACTCCAACTACATCACAAGATGGCCTCACGCCAAAACCAAGACATATCCATGAGTTAGAATGACCCAGTCAAAGTCCAGACATACAGATAATTGAAAATCTGTTGATTGATATCCATAGATGCATCTACATTCAATTTAACTATGAATTATTCTTTTTGCAATCAACTAGCAAAGATTTCAGTCTACATGTCCAAAGCTTGAAGAGAAGTTTGAAAAAAATGTAGCCCTAATTTCTGTTAAATTAAGTTCTAGAAAATTTAATTAAAATTAAAAAGACGGATCATATTTCTCTTACTTTAGCTTATTTTCATTGATTTATTGTTAAATCCAAAACAGAATTTAAGATTCTCCTTCCTTCTCGCAATGATCAGCTCCGTCATTATTTTTATTTATAAGAAGTTATACATAAGAGATTTGATTATTCCACATGTTCCTAACAGAGCACTTTGCTCTCAGACTGAAGATTTACTGTAACATGGCAAAGTGTGATAAGAGATATTAATTTTGAAAAATTAACTTCTTCATTTTCTGTGAAACTTCATTCAATCAAAACTGACAGAGAAGTACTTGCTGCTTTTCCTTATTAAAAAGTAATATAGAAAAAGTCATTTTTAAAGCAGTTTCTTTCATCTGTGTGAAAAGAATCCTAGCATTTTTACTATGTTGATCGAGTGCCCTTATTCCCCTCTCTTAGTTCAAGTGGTCTTCCAGTGAGAGTACATCTTAAGAGCTGTATTCAACCTAGAGAACAAAAACGGTGGAAAAAAAGATGTGGAGGTTTTATTCTGATTGCTAAGTAGCTGCTGAACATGTAGAAACTCAATCAGCACTGTGGAGGCAGTAAGAAAAAGGTCTCTTACTGTGAGCGAACCGAGGTGGGTTGTCGTTGACATCAGTGAGAGTGACCGTGACAGAGGTGGTGCCGGAGAGGCCGCCCATTTGGCCCACCATGTCTTTGGCCTGAATGACCAGCACATACTGGTCTTTCGTCTCCCGGTCCATGTTGGGCAAAGCTGTTCTTATGACACCTGCAAAGTATGAGAGAGAAGATGATGAGAGTGGCAAACGTTTTCTCAAATCTCATCTCAGTTCTCTTCTATGATTAGAGCGGGATCCATCCTTTATGGAACATTTAAAGTGAGTTATAATCAATTTGAGTACCATCAAAATATTTCATTCATTAAAATAAGAAAGTGAAACTCGTATATAGATTACATAGAGTGGTATTATTTCAAGTTTTCATTTCTATTCATCTTGAAAAATAGAATATTATTTAAGATCAATATAATTTTTTTTGTTTCAGAAACGCTTTTCAGTACATTCTCTCAGTCATTTACACCTTCCACAATGAAGATTAGCCACAAAAAGTAATCACTAAATGCTGAATCCTAGCATAATAACAGAAAGTTGAGTGGAAGAAAAGTGTGGCATAAAAATGTGTGCAACTAAAAGGGTTCAACCCTCCATTACAACTGAGAGGACTGTCAGCATGTATATAATTTTTTACATATGGGCTGATTAGTTTGGATAGCTTTGTCTGATATTGATCTGACTAACCAGGCCAGTATCAGAATTGGTTTGAGGACCTGAAATATTTAGGCAAGAAAACAAAACAAAAACACAATAAATCAGTGAAGGGTAATTGAAATTGCTTTTCACAACACAGTACATTTCACTGTTTTTATTGTAACTCTGACAATCAAAAGCAGATGGTTTAAAGTACATTTAATTACTAAATGTAAAATTTACTGACATTTTTTCACCTGTTAAGCCTTTAGGCAACTGCACCACTCAAGTCCTTGAATGTCTAGGTGATCTGAAGATCATTTCACACTGCTAAAGATGGTTTACATCAATCCTTCAGTAGGCAATTCTGAGGATTCTCTAAGTCAAAGTGAAAGACTACGTTGGCTGTTGCCTCTGTAGCTGTGATTGGTGTGTGTTCTCTGCTTGAAAAGTGCTGTCAATCCAAACGGTTTAGTAGTTTGATGTATGATGAGGCAAATGTTCAGACACTGTCACAAAAGTGAGCACATGCAAGGGGACAATTGGGCCGCCAGGGGAGGAATCATCTGTCTGTTCCCGCTGTCGTGATTGATTTCTATCGAAAAAAGATAAGAGATGTGACAACGCTGGCATCAAATAACTGCCATTTGTCTGGTTTCACCTGAACCCCTCCAAATACCAGCTACAAAAGCAAAGAGGTAAACATTTCAAATGACTAAAGAGGAAAATATTTTTATTTATGGCGTTTTTCTAATCTAGAGTTTATCCCTTAAATACAAAGATAATTCCAGAAAAATTCACGCAACCCATTTAAATCAAAGAAAAGTGTTGTAATCCTTCAAAAGCAATCAGGGGTGCTTTCAAAGTTAATGATTTGCCACACAACGTGTTTCATTCATTAAATGGCACTTATTAAAGATTCCCACAGAGTATGGAAGATTACTCATTAAGAACCACATAAAGCCGCGGCGCACAGTTCTTGAATAAATGAATCATATTTTCATACTTTATCAAATTCGCAGTCCTGATATAGAGGATGAAAATAGGGCCTCGTTCTCAGAGCTGAAACCTAATGAATTTCTAGGTCTAATCCTTGAAATTACATAAAACATTGCATGGGATCCAATTTAATAGTATGTGAATGCTAAAGCAGATATCCTCAGGTTCCCATATATTACAAGTTACATGTATTTTTCCCTCAAAACTTCATGTTTAAAATGTGGATACTGACATAGGATGTGACTCTTATAATGTCTTCCACAAGAACATTAAAATTCCTCCTGCCGCAGAAGCATGCAGCCACTGCATTTTAATATAGACTGTCACTCTAAGAACAGCTTGATCAGTGTTGGACTCAAGTTGCATCTGCTAATCATCCAATTAAAAATTAAAAACCTTCATTTTGCACTGGGTCTAGGCACAATTATGGAGTTTTAAAGTGTAAAACAATCCAAACAGTAGTTTACATCAACCACACAAACTGACCACCTGCGTGATTTCATGGTTGTTTTAAATAATGCCACATATCACAGTTTGTTCTTAAAACCTGCTGAGGTGAAATTAATCAATGGTGTCATAATATTTTTCCTGCTATCGTGCTGTGTGATGTATTTTTTATGTTTCTGTAATTTATTAATTAAAAAATGCGGTTTATCAAAGAAGTATTTCAAGGGGGGGAAAAGCTATTCAATCTAAAGTTAATAATTGGTCATGCAGTAACTGACAGTGACTCTTTAAAATCTTTGCAAGGAAATTTCAGTCCAGGGTTTTTTGCCATGAACCAGCAGGTTTATCCCACCCACCAAGTCTTAAGAGATGGGGTCATTTAGACGCCACAAAATTTTTATTTTGTGTTTTTTCTGGCATGCACTTTTACAATATTTTTTATGTGTGTGGGTTTGGAAACTGACAGGACAACCCCACCGGCTTCCTTGCAGTCCTACTGTGACACTCTTCTAGAGCGTAGCACTAAGACCACAGGAGGGTTAAGCTCATGCCACCGCCTGACTGAACTTAAATCAAGATTTTGACTATGCTAAACCAAAACTTGTGTCTTGTTTTTTTTGTTACTTTTAGCCATGTTGAGGTACACTAAGCTGTGTGTTTTGGATAATTTTCCTGCTGCTTAAACAAAGTGCATATCGGTTTCCTTATGCCACAGAAAGTCTAAGATTTGTTTTTACTTTCTTCACAAAATGATCTTGAGTGTTAGAAAAAGCCCTTCTAAATAAAATATATTATTATCATAACTTAGCAATCAAACTAAATCAAAATAAATCAAACTAAAGCATTGCAGCTTGTTGGTTGACCTTGTACTGTTTTCTCTATGAAATACTTCACAAAATAAATGTTCAGACTGAGTAACAAGTATAATTTTTTTAATATAAAATGAGATGGTAATATTTATTTCTATCATTACAGTTATTTGATTCTGAAAACAGTGAGCAGACTGTGACCCATGCAGGGAAAGCATAATAACGTAATCTTTCTCTGATGGATGGCACTGGATAAAAAAGCCAAAACGGTCAGCTTCCACAGCGAGACAACACTGATCTGATGAGTACAGACACATCCGATCAGTCAGCAGCACAACGACTCAGATCACAGCTTTCCGGAAACAGATATACCACAACACGCCTCCGTCTTCTTCCACACACTGGTGGGTTTCCAACTGCAAAGTGGGATTTCCCTAGATACCAGTATTTTCGGCTTAAGCCTCCTGAGCTGTTGTGCTTATCGTGGACTGATATATACACTCTTCATTTTGAAAATTTTGTTTTCACAAACACTGATCTGACTTTAAAGCATCATGTTAAGGAATATTCATTTATTTTTCTTCTCCTTCCTCATCATTCTTTCCCACTTGCCCATTCACACTTGTGAGGCCACCTGACCCAAACTCTAATCTCCGCTCACTCATTTCCTTTCAGGTAGTCAGCCCTACTGTATATACTAGTAGTTCTAAAAAAAATCAGAATATTGGATGTAAGTGCAATATTTTTTGCCAGTCATCTCAGAAATGAAACTCTTATATAATATGGTTTAACCACATAGGATGATGTAATCCTAGCCTTCGCTTTTTGTAATTTTGATGATAATGGTTTACAGATCATGAAAACCCAAAATTCTGTTTCAGAAAATTAGAATGATGTTGAAAAGGTAATTACTGGAATCCAATGGTGTTGCACCATAATCAGCTAATTGACTCAAAGGTTTCCTAAGCCTTCAAATGATCTGTCACTCCGGGTCAGCCGGCTACATGTTTATGGGGAAGACTGCTGACTGGACAGATGTCCAGAAGACAGTCATCAACACCATTCACAAGGAGGGTAAGCCATATAAGGTAATTGCTGAAGAAGCTGATTGTTCCTGTATTCAAGCACATCCTAACGAGAATGCCTGAACACCAGCTTATAATCAGAACATGATCCATACACGCCAGCAAGTCAACTTATGAGTTGTGTCGATTTATATATTATACTTTATACTGCACCATCTCTCCATTGTGACTGAACTGAATAATTCTGCACAGAAGACTTAGCCAAAATTCCATCACAACAAGTTGAAAGAGTCATTAATAGTTTCCACAACTGATTTTTGGCAGTTGTTCTGACCAAAGCGAGGAACATGTAATTAGATTTATGGTCTAGTTAGTTTGTTGCAATTACTTTGTTCCATAGAACTAGGTTGGTTTGCAAAGCTTATCTTCCCTTAATACATAAAATCACAGTATGAAACAGACTTTATTGTATTTACCCAGACTATATTTATCTGACATACAAAAAATATATATTTCATGATCTGATTAAGCATGACACAAAAAATAAAGACAGAAGAAATATATCTACATGTGACATAGAAATGTTTAAGGATGCTTAGATCCCTGAAATGCAGCCGGTTGACAAAGGACCAAAAAGTGGAAAGATTTAATAATTTTTAAAAGATGAAATAAGGGAGGATACACATGTATCCAACACAGTACATTTGTGTACTGTGAAAAACATTATCTTGTCAGATAATGTTTTTGAAACTCAAGACATATAAAGAAAAATGACACAGTCAGGGAATAGTTGGCATACCTTTTAAGATAATCTGCTAGCAATGATTAGATATGAAAGCAGCTAATATTAATGCAATTGACAGAAGAAGCAGCTGTGCTACATGCCATCTTTAATTGATGAGGCATTAAAATGATGACTTTGAATAAAGTATTTTTTACTTTCTTCAACACATGCTACCTTGACATTTTAAAAGGATGCAAAAGTATTTTCTTTTAACTGTGTCTTTTTTCTGTGGTATATGAGCTTTCTTTAGCAGCTTTGGCTCTTCAATATTACTCATAAGTTTGCTTCCTTTTTTCAGAGTAATTACTGCTAATTTCTTTGTTGTTTTTTGCAGGTGAAAGTGATTGGAAACTCTGAAAAGAAAAATAGTTGTCAGTTTTCTTTGAAAGTTTATGGCTGCAAATATATTTTAGAAATAAATAAAACATATATGAAAATCAACCTTTCTACTAGCTTCAAAGCATCTCATTTAAAAATGCACTTTTCTAATACAGCAGGGTGGTTAAGATATTCTTAAAACTGAATCAACAATCACTCAGTTAACAGACTGTTACCTTGATAATATATTTTCAGTAAAAATATGTCAAATGGATCTGTTGATGTTTTTTGCAACACAGAAAAGTAATAGAGTAAGCACTATCTACAAAGAATGTCTGTGTGTGATTTTTATCACTCACAAAAACTCTCACTGTTGGAAAGCAAATTCTGCCCCATGATTATTGAGCAGGTCAAATCACAAAATTAAGGAACACAATTACTCAAACCTTAGGGTTGAGTACAAAACACGGTTTAGTTGCTTCAAATGATAACTCAAGATGCGAGTCAACAACCAGACCACTGAGGTGACCGTGGGTATTGTGATCTTTTATTATGTCTGGTAAGTGCTTTTGTTTTTCATTGAGTCAATATTTTATGTCTTGTGTGTCAGTATAAAAATCATGTATTGATTTCTGCAGCTAGCATTAACTCATTATTGTCTCTCTCTCTTTCCAGATGATAATCCTCAGTGTTTTACCATAATAATCAGGTTAATCTGGGAATAATTCACACCCACCTTGACCATGATACAGACAGACATAAACATAACCATAACCAAATTGCTCTAGTGCAGACTTTATATGAAATAATGAGAAAAGTCATTCAATCAACAGAATCATTCAAACAACGTGCTGCTGTGAGAAAACTAACTAGATTGTCAGAGTTTAAATTGTGTTATTAACATCTTTAAATACTATTGAGTGCCATAGCCAAACTCTCATTAGTAAAACACGGATTGGTTATATGGGAAAAAGTGAAACTAACACAATATCTGTATGATTCCCTAATATCACATATTCTGGTGACAGCTGTTTGGAGAAGTGGGAGTGAGGATATATTTCTTCCCACACTCAATTTTTACTGATCACCATAGAAATATTAAATTGGGGGATATTCAATATTAAAAATAAATCACAATGCCATTTGCCATAATAAACACTTTTACAGTCTTTTACATCTCTGTGGAGGCATTTGAGCTCACTCTTCTAACTATAAAGTAGCTATATATGTTTCAGTGTGACCATCAAACACAAAAACAGAAAAAGTGTTTCATTGTGGATTTTATTCCTTTTAGGGGGTTTCTGTCCACATTTCTCCCTCTGTGCTGTGTTATGAGAAAGGTCTCACACATTTAATTTTTGCACAGAGGGAAGACGAAGACGAAAATGAAGCCTCCTTCTGACCATTGGTCATGGTGAAAAAATAAAAAGAATTCCAGTTGGTATTTCATTTATTTTCTCTACTATTCCTTAATAATGTCATTACAGACCCACCACCTGACAATGGTATTGGCTTTCAAAGTAAATGACTCAGTTAGTTAAATTATGGTGAGCTGCTCACTTCTTTTTCTGTAAAGCCTGAGCTTGTGGGCTCACACTGGGATGACGCCGGTCAATAAAACAATAATCCTCACTTCTTTTTATAAATCATGGCGTTTAATGAACAGTTCAACATTCGGTTGTGAGGAAAATAAATGCCTTTCTCCTCTAAACAACATGTTTTTTATTTATTTATTCTAAGCAAATGCTTTAATATTCAGCCATTTGCTGTATTTATCTGTTGCATCCGTACATGCATACTTAAAATCTGTATGCAGAGTGAGCCAATTAAAGAGCACAACTCACATCATCGACCTGGTGACTAAATTCCATCAGATAACTGACTTCAATCCCACAAAGCTCAGTAAATATCAGCAAGATGCAAACAAAAGTTGTTTTTTTTCTTCTGGTTCTGTGCTCCATAAACATCAGGCATTCATGTTTAGACCTGGAAAAAACCCTGGCATCTTTAAATATCCGAGACAACTGAATATGTAGAGGAAGCTGGTAATGTTTTGATTATCATAAAAGCTAAGGAAATAAAAAATATTTTCAGTTTGCAGAGCTGGAAACGGGGGAAATAAATTTTGCCAAATAGAAGCATAAAAGTAATATTGTCCCTGTAACATTTTTATATTTTGTCACATTACAACTAGAGTGCATATCATTTGAATTTTATTTGATACACCAATACAAGGTAGTGCTGCATTATAAAGTGAAAGGTGTGCTAAAATAAATCAACTCCATTAAGTCCAATCTATCAAACAAACTGCAAAGCTTTAAGCATCTCCAAAAATGGAAAGAGTACTGCAGAACTGTAAATCTACCGCAACATGAGGTCCATCTGATCTAACAGCCCAGCGAGGGAGACAATAAATCAAAGAAACAGCCAGTAGACCCATGGTAACTGTGGAGGAGCTGGAGGAATTCACAGCTCAAGCTGCTGAATTTTTTACTTAACAAACTTGGCCTTCCTAAAAAGAATGTAAAGAAGACAGCTACTGTTGGGGGGGAAACAGTAGTACAGATGCTGTTTGCCACAAGTTATGTAAAGAAGTCAGTAGGGAAAGAGAGGAAGGTCATCTTCTCAGGTAAGATGAGAATTGGGCTTTCTTGCCAAAATGTGAAACCCTATGTGCAGAGAAAAATGACAAAAGCCATAACACTGGAATGACAAAAAAAATGATATCACCATTAACACATTACCCCCATCTAACAAGGTGATGGTGCCATGACACTTTAGGGATGCTTTAGATCAGCCAGAAAAGCAGTTTATTGGATGACAGATGGAGCTCAATACAAAAAAATCTGGGAGGAAAACCAGTTAAAAACTATATACTGGGCAAATATTCAACTTACAGAAAGAAAACTAAATACAGCACCCAGGACTATAACGGAGTGACTAAGGTAGACAAATACTGTATTTATGTGTTGCAGTGGTCAAGTCAAAGCTCAGACTTCAGACAAATTGAAAATCTGTGGCAAAATTTGAAAACTGATGTTAACAGACACTCCCCATCCAATCTGACTGAGCTTGAGCTTTTTTTTGTTGAAAAGTGGGTAAAAAATTCTGTCTCAACATCTGAGAAGAATTGTCTACTTCAAAGTTATACACTACGTTGCGTTGTTCCATTACATAAATTGATAATGCACTTACGTTTCTGTCTGTAACCTGACAAAATGTACAAAAGTTAAAGGGCTGTAAATAAATTTTGTGAGGTACTCTACAGTTTTAATTTTGACATAATAAACCTGAAAAAACAAACATGATGTTTAAAAATAGTAGAAGGCTTCAAATTAAACCATTATGCATATTGATTTTGAAAAACAGTAGAATATCACCGTTTTGTCAAGATCATGTAAGTTTTTTTTTAATTTGATGAAAACTCAAATATATGTATGGCTGGTTAGCTCAGCTGGTCAGAGTGCAGTGCTTATAACATTAAGCTAATTGAAGTGTTAATTGGCCAATTGAAATCTACACTCTTCAGAAAATTAACATTTAAAAATAGTAGAAGTCTTTAAATTAAACTACTATGCATATTGATTTTGAAAGACACTAGAATATGAGCACTTTTCTCAAATCTCCATTGTGGTAATATCATGTACGTTTTCTTAAATCCATGGAAACTCAACATTATTTAAGGTAGGTTGGCTCACCTGGACATGGTGTGGTTCTAATAACGCTCAGGTCATGGGTTAAATCCCCATACCGGACAATAGAAATCTAAAGTATTTCAGACAATCAACATTTTAAAATAAAAAAGGGTGGAAAATAAAATCAACACATCAAAATAAAAAGACTGGAAAATACACCTTTAAGCATGTTGATTTTGAAAAACATAATATTAGCACTTTTTCAAATCTACATTGTGGTAAGATTGTGTCAGTATTTCTTATATTGATGAAAAGTCAACATTATGTATGGCCGGTTAGCTCAGCTGGTCAGAGCATGGTGCTAATAACGCCAAGGTCATGGGTTCAATCCCCATACTGGCCAATTGTGAAATAAAGTCTTCAGAAAATCAACGCTTCAAAATAACAGGAGGCTTTAAATTCAACCATTATGCATATTGATTTTGAAAAACATTAGAATATCATTGTTTTTGTCAAGATCGTGTAAGTATTTCTTACATACATGAAAACTCAACATTATGTATGGCTGGATAGCTCAAATGGTCAGAGTGTGGTGCTTATAATGCCAAGATCATGGGTTCAATCCCCATACTGGCCAATTAAAATCTAAACTCTTCAAAAAATCAACACTTAATGGTGCTAGACAATTTGTAATGCCGAAAAAATCTAAAGCAAAACACACTAAAAGGGTAATATGTTTCTCCTGCTGGCTTTCCAGAAGAACACGAGCTTCACACCAAGCAACAGTGCTAATCCACACAGGGATGTTACAAGCTGCTTGTTTGTCTGCTGGGTGCCAGTCGCCCTCCTCCACCCCACCCCACCTTGCTCTCTGTCTCTGTTACCCCGTGCGGCGCTGGTGTCATTCCCGGGGAGCGGTGATGATTAAAACCCTTCTGTCGTTATCACAGCACGGCCTCCTCATTGCACCGTGACTCCTTGCCTCCGGTGCGAGCCAGACGCATTGTAGCCTCACATTCATCTAGCTGTCTCCAAACCACTGGCGGCAGACGGGTGGGCCGTGCTCCCTCCTAAAGCCTGGATACTTGACATTTGTCTTGTGACGGGAGGAAAATAAAAGCACTGGCTTTAGAGGAGCCCTCTGGCTCAGCGTGCAGCTATGAGATCTCCTGATGAAGGTGATGTACACTTAAACATGAAGGGTGCAGTATGTGATTTGCAGAGCCCTCAGGCGGTCCACTTACAAGGAATAGATTCTTTCAACAGACACAAAAAACAGTCAGACAAACAGGGAATAAAACCTGCAGCTCTGGTACTTTATTACTGAGTGACATTCAAGCCTCGTGCTTTAATCACGAGTTACTACAGCCACCCAGGGATCCACAAGACTGAAAGAGCCGCATGATACCAGGGCTGAAAAGGCCGGGGTGGTGGACTCATGCATCATGACAACCAGTGTGTGAAAGAAAACAAGCTCCAGTCAGTGTAACATCAGAATGAAGGAAAATATAACTGTCTGTGTGCAATGCCTGTGATTACAATTAAAAGCATTTAGATTTACTCTTAGCAATTTGATGAGGTACGAAGATTCTGATATCAAACCAACTGGATGGAATTATGATGCATCAGACAGATAGTACAAGGGTGGATGGATGGATGGATGGATGGACAGATGGGGACAAAAGGGTCAACTGTCACAAACCCAAAATATGATGAAAAATATATATATTTTTAAAATAGACCTGTTCATAAAAAATGTAGGTCTAATGTTTAAGTTACATAAAACATTTTTAGATATTTCTTTTGTCTTCCTGCAAGACAAAACAATTACTTGGAGTGGGAGAAAAGTACAGCTTCATCAATATAATTAAGACAATGCTAGATGTCAAATGTTTAAATAAATACAGAAAAAGCTTACCATAAACAGACACTTATTTAATAACCATTTGAGTTTCCATATACTAAAAACTCACTGACGTCTGCTTAATGATGTCAAAGCAGAAACCTTAATATCCATCTGCTTGCTTTTATTATCAGCTATTATTATATTAGTTTGGTGATGTGTGCTTTCTACTACTTTGCATGTACACTTAAGCAACAATAGTATGTTTAGTGATTTTGTGCAAACACATGAACTGACACTCCATTGCTATCAATGGATAGCAATGGAGTGCTATCCATTGATACTTTTCAATGGATAGCACTCCATTGAACACTTTTCATCCTGCTTTGAAAAGTGTCAGTCTACCTTAAATATTGAAATATTCAAAGGAAGCAGACACAGGAAACAAAACCATAACAACAAAATAAGCAGCAACAAGGAATACCAAACTATTTTCATCCATTATCAGTGACTGCTTTTTAAATCTATGTGGGACAATTGGGGCAGAAGTTGACTTCTGAAGATCATTTCACATCCTCTGGCTTGTTTTCCGTGTACCATAGTGGGGTCCAGACCCCACCGTTGGGAAACGATGCTCTATATTACCTGCCTGAACTGCAGGAGATAGCCAGATTTATATCTAGCCTTCAGCTGTAATGTTCTTGATTTAGTTCAGTAGCCACAGCAACCAGGCATTGTAAAGCAACATGTACTATAAAAAAGATTTTTTTTAAAAATGGGTACATAGTGAGATTCATGTTTTAGGAAAAGAAAATAAGAAACACATTAATATCCATAACTAAAGCAATTTCATCATCTTCTGACCTCAGTGTCAAAAATTCACAGCTGTATGCCACATAAGGATTGGACATGCCTTTTTCCTTTGTGTGACCTGTTTCGGTTTTAATTAGATTCTTGGTCCGAGGGCAGACACGGCTCAGTCCGCCATGGCTCCTCTTCCACCTGAGTGCCTGTCATATTCAGATGTCATACTCACGTCGTCTTGTCATATCTTTAAATACTACCCTCAGGATGTAATTAATCCTCTCATTCAGGCACCTGGCATTTCCCATAACCTGAACTCCGCTCTTGTTATTGCAGCTTACTGGAGGTTTATGCGTGTGTGCATGCTTAGCAGTGCTAATGTGCACGTTTAATTGTCTCCAAAGGACTTTACCATATTGCTGAGGTGTGTGGCGTTGGAGGCAGCTGTTCAAAAACCTCCTTGAGGTCTGTCATCAATTAGAGCATAGTCCTTGACAGTATTACCATTTCAGCTTCACCTTCAGACTGAACTGCAGGTAATCAGCCAATATATATTACCAAATACAGTCCTAAGTAAGCACCTTAAAACTGTATTTTCCATTATACACCGCTTGGAAGTTGTTGAAGCTATTCAGGATTAGGCTCTTTTCCCAAGGGCACCTTGTGGATTCAATTTGGGATTAGGAACTTGGGTAACTTGTAAGAGACAGGATGCTACCCACTGAACATGGGGTCACATGAATTCCTCCTAAAGCCATCAGCCCTCAGCCAGTTAATCGCCAGCACAGAATTGCAGCGTAAAGCTTAGAATGTATTCCGGCTCCGGTACTTTGTCAAAGTCAGCAGGGGCCATGGTCTAGGCTTGTACTGCAAATGAGACTAATTAGAAACTTACAAAGATGGAGGAACAGCACTGATTGCAATACACTCAATCCCGGGCTGCTGACTAACAGCTAGTGTCTCATCCCCAGGGTGTATTCTGAAAGATATATGAATCAACGGGATGTTACAGACTTAAGAGCAAGCACATACAAAAAAACACAGGCCATTTAACAGCCAGTACGAGCTGAGGTATTGAATACCTCTGGAAAAAGACACAGTTTACAGTAAACTGCAAATAACGGCAATAATAGCTCTAAAGGTTCTTTGGAAAAGCTGAATACTGACTCACCCACTCAGGAGACTTTGCAACTACAGTTTTTTTTTTTGTTTTGTTTCTTTACAAATAAAGGTGAAATTTAATTTTGTATTTATGATTTCAAAAGTACCTTGAAGACCTAATTTCTTTAAAGAAATGTTTTATTTTTTTAACTAATGTTAGAAATGGTTCATTTGTTGTTTTCAATGCCACAGTTTGCAGTTCTGTTGTAGTGAACTGTAATCAGCTCGTGGTATTTTGCCCCTAACACTAAGAATAATTACACTATCAATTTCTTGGCTGACTGCCTTTAATACCCACAGCTGATGTGAGCCTCATACTCTGCTGCAACAAGTGCTAATAGGCAGAAAAATGCTGGAAGCTTAAATGGATGTGTATCTGTAGCGTGAGCACAAAAACCTGATAAAACAAGTAAATAAACTTTGTGGGATTTTTTTGATTATTATACATTATTTGAATGTTAAAGACACAAGTATGAATGCCTGCAGGAGGCACAAAGGAATAAAGTTACTTTAAAGCAGAGTTTCTACGAGGTGTGGAAAGTGAAAAGTCTAATTGAGCACAGAAAAACATTTGCATATAAAGACTTTATTCCTTGTCACATAATTTAAATGTTACCCATCCATTCATCCCTCCCTCCCACCATCCATTAAAGCTGCAGTATGTAACTTTTACAAATTTGTTTAAACTGTCACCATGTTGTAATATGAGACTGATAATCTGTGAAAAGATCGAGGTTCTCCACCTCCTCCCAGTTCCTCCCTGTTTGCAAAAATGCGTCGCTCTCAATCAAAGACAACAAATCAGCACCAGGAGGAAAGTCTTAGTGCTGCCACTCAAACTCGGGTACACGTTGCTAAATGTGCTAATGGTGCCTTACTAACTAAAATGAACATTCATGGAAGGCTCCATTGTAGTAAACCAGCTGTAGTGTAGCAGAGAGAAACGGGGAAGTTGGTTGTTTTCACAGGTTATCGATCTCATACTATAACGTCACGATCTAATGATAGCTTTAATGTAAAAAAAACAAAAAAAACAAAACATTTTTCTATTTGGAAAAGCTACATAATGCAGCTTCAAGCAACACTAATAGCAATTGAATCCTTGGAGCTTTCTACATGGTGTTCTCTCTGGGTACTCCTATCTTTTCCCACAATCCAAAAACACAACTGTTGTGTTAATTGATCTCTAAAAGATATTTCTTAATTGTGACTGCGTGTGTGTGTATGTTTATTTGTCCTATTTCTAAGTTTTCCTGTGATGGACTAATGGCCTGTCCAGGGTGTATCCCGCCTTTTGCCCAATGGCACCTGGAAACAGACACCAGCCTCCTGCAATCCTGCAAGAACAAGCTGGTGTCAATAGTAGATGGAATAATTTTTAAAACTGTAAGAACAGATGAGAACCATCAGAAAAACGATGTGGGTGGAGGGGTTGTTAATCTATTACACGTAGTACCTGAATCAGTTTCTGATTTTAAATGCTTTCCCTTCCTTTCTCTATTAACTGTTGAAAGTTTTAAAGTCACCACTTAAATGTCATTTGTCAGAAGTGATACACAGAGCTCTTTAGCATCACAAATCATCCATTTGGCTTCTTTTACTTCCTTCTCACACTGCATGTAATGCATAACAAAACCTATTCATAAGGCAGAGGACTGCCATCAGTGTAATTTTGAATATTTAAACCATGAATAATGTCTGCATATACAACACTGTACAATGCAGTTATGTGCTTGCTTTGTGTGCTCTATAAAATTCCCAGTAAAATACATTGAAATTGTTGTTACTAGGTAGATTTAATGGGTATGAGTAATTTATGACACTCTTTAGATACACAACTTTGTATGTTTTCAAAACAAATTAGTGACTCAGAAGCTTAAATATTGTTCATCAAGCCCATAATAAGGTTTTACTTGGTGTCCCTTTAAGAAGGAAGGGTAGTAAACAACAATTTGACACGCTCTCAGCTCGGTTCAGCCATACAGAAAGGTGAACATGTTCTTGTGCCTTTGCATTTCATACCGTGTGTGCTCCGATGAAAATGTACTTAATACACACTGAACCCTGGTGAGCATTGCACTTGACAGTGAAAGAACACAGACCACTCAAAGCAAGTAATTATATCCCATTAAAGCTTTCCAAATATCAACCTTGGGGATTCAAAGAATCCACTTAGCTTAATGAAACTCCTCAGCTGAGGCTGTGAAAGTACGAGCTCTGGTCATTGAGCCGAGAGTCTAGAAAACATGATATGAGAATAATAGGAGGTTTATGGGGCAGACACGCCGTTTGAACATCATTTATGTAAATGTCTGCTCTCACTCTAATTGATATTGATCTAATGAAATCTCATTCAAGAGTCATCAATGGATGCAAGTGTTCTCACCAACTTTGTTAGAGAGCATCCAACAGCTAGCAAGTGATCGAATTTTTATTAGACCTCCTCCAGTTTAGGAATTTTTTGCTGCATCACATTTCTTTTAATGGATTTAATCACTTAAGGCAGTTATCTCCAAGTTTTTTGTTTAATAGCCCACAATATCACAGACAGACAGTTGGGGTCCAAACTACTGCGGGTTAAACAACAAACAATACTAATTAGCTGTCGAACAACGCGGTACAAGCAGGTGACAGAAGCAGCTTTTAAAATAGTTATTACTCATTATATTCATTTATTGAAAATGTCTTTCACTTTGGGTTACTTGAAATAAAAACCTCTTCGCAATAAGTGTGTAGTATACCTCTTCCCCAGTGATTGTTGGAGGTAGGTACAAAAGCTGCCCTGCAAGAATAGGATAGGTGAAGAGGTGGGGTTCCACTCCAAATTAAAAAAGTGAAAAATAAATATTTTATTTATTTATTTAAAAAATTCCATAATTACTGGATAGAACATAAAACACCAGCTTTCAGTCTGCTAGAACAACCTCCTCAGATCTGGTCAGTCTAGTTTGCATTCAGGTTGGACTGCATCTAAGAGAACCTTTAAAGATGATATGCTGGTACTGTAGCAAATCTTCAACAAGAACCTATTTAGTCATTTATTGCTTGGATCACTTTGTTTCATATGATTGCAGTGGAAGGATGATAATTGTCCTCCAGCAGTAAGCCAGCAGCAGGAGGCGGTGTCGGCTCGTCATTGTTGATGGGTTTACACCGCCTTGGTGTTAACCCGGAGAACAAGAGCTTTGACAACGCTGACAAAGACTGAAGTATACTGTCAAAACGTCAGGTAGGTCTGAAGAGACAAGGTAATTTGAGCATCTAATAATAAAATTAACTCTAGGCCTTTAATTTAGTTTGCATATAAACTAAATTAGCTTTTTTGGAAGATGACAATTGTGTTCTGCAACTTTGTTAGTAAGAATACGAAACTATTTAAAAGCTGAAAGTGAGGTAATCCTACAAAATCACAGCCCTTAAGAAAGTGCATTGAAAATATATTTTAGCAAAGCCACATGGGAATTTTAAAGTTTTCAGTCTTGAATCTGTTTTGTGATCCATCTCTTAGTGATGTGAAATTTTTTAATTGAAAAATAAATTGACTATAAACACCGTAGAGTCCATGATTTCCCTTTAACACATACAGTGTTCTGTAGAAATAATCATCCACTTGCTTTAAGTTGTTCTTTTATATTACCCATGTAAAAAGAAAGAGTTAAGCCCACTACCCTGAAGAGAAAGATATCACCGCACATTAACTCTTTAATTAGCTCATAGAGGTACGAACTTCTCAGCTTCTTGGACGTGGACTTATATTCAGAGATTTATGGAAAGTTTTCAGAGGAACTGCAGAGATGTAAAGACTACCAACAAAAGCAATTTTTATTTAGGGTATCAAAACTTTGATTGTTCAAACCAAAATATGTTAATATGGATATCTTGGCAAATGAAGGTTCAGCGAGAAGCTTCATTAGATGAAGTTCTCTTGAAAGAGGGGGGAAAACATTCCCTGTGATTGTATGCAGGCTTTTTAAAGCTCATGTTAAACTTTGATGTTTGTCCCATCTTTTCCTTCTCTGGCTCCAAACGTCGTTATGCCAACACGCCACAAAGCTATTTTCTTTATTGTGATGCACATTATTTTTATTTCAGAATTGCTCCATTTCTTTCCAGCATTATGGCTTAATGAATGTTTACGGTGAAAATGATTGGTTATGGAAGAGTTCGTTTTGTGAAGCATCCCTCAGATTTCTGTGTCTGAGAGATAAAAGTGTCTCTGCATTGCAGTGCTTTTTCCAAGTCCATGATTTGGAACTACATATATAAAGATGCAAAAGCATGTGTGGACGTGTTGCTTCTAGGCAGAGGATGAAGCCTAATATTGTGGAATGGCCTCTATTTTTCTGTTTCCTTGCAAGACTGCTTTGCATGAGTTTTGCAAAGCCTCGGCAGGGCAGTGGCTAATGAGCCGAATATGAAGATGTAGCAAGGACTGCAGCTGCACTTTCTCAAGTAATACGCCCTACAAATCAACAAACCACCTCACAAATTATATTGCAAGCTTTTCTAAACCCATTTTACAGACTTTTCTTGTTTTGAAATAGATATCTTTTCCATCTCGTTTTACATTACTTGCTAGAGTTATGTTTTGAGCCCATTTATTTAGGCTGCAGAATTTAATGTATCATCTTAAATTGAATAAAGTAGGCATGGATTAAAATTACATTTTCAACACCAATATTTGTAAAACTGCTGTTGCTTTTTTTTTTTTAGCTTGTTGCATACATATCTCAAACTTTTGTCAGATTGTAATTATAAATTATGTCTTTGCTTGGAATTTTGGGAGACAGACCAGGAACACATAATTGTGAAGAAGGCAGAAACTGCTAGCTGGGAATTTTTGAGGTTTGCCAGTTTTGCAGACTTACATTTTTGCCTGCTCTTTCCTTAGTAACTTAAACTCAATGTGATCGAATAACAAGCATCTATGAACAGCAATTTTTTGACTAGCCTAGACTTTGGCTGGGCCATTCTGACAAGTAAACATATTTAAAGATACAGATACTTGAGGAAACAACAAATTTAAAGTATCTTCATTATAACATGTAGCTCTGGCTGGTAAGACTGCGTTCACAGCAGGTTTTGATGCTCAGTTCAGATTTTTTGCTGAATCCGTTTTTTGTGCGCGTTTTTGTTGTGTGTGTGTCTGTCTGTGTGTAGATGTTCTTCATACTGCTAATTAAATGCGGCTGCAATCAGACTTTTGTGTGAAGATTTTACGTCCCCAAAACTACCCACATGCACAGAATAAGAACATAGACGTCACACAGCAGTGCACTGTTCACGGACGTAATAATAGACGCAGCCGTCTATGAACTGATTACAAAGATGTCGAGCAATGAGAGGTGACAGTATCGTCACAAAAACATACGAAAATGAGGGAAACTAAGAAAGAACAAAGCTGAGCATTAGCATTGATGGCTTCAGCCTTTGTTTACGTCTGAATGTAATGCATCTGGCTTCTTCAGTGCAGAATTAAAATTAATCTCTCATGTTAATGATGTGAGAGTCAGATAAAATGAGATATGACTGTTCAGACTGCAGACGCTTTGAAAACTATCGGATACATGTCCAACTTAGTACCACATATGCATATTTCTTTCAGGTAAAACTATTGGAATTGGGCCGTTTTGATGCACGATTCCATCACCATTATGCTTTACTGTGTTTTATACATCTTCAACACACATACTGTTTGGCATTTAACCAAAAAAGGTTAAATTTTGGCTTCATCAGACCTGACCATCTACTTTCAAGTGTTTGCTATGTCGTCTAAATGGATTGTAGCAAACTGCAAACATACTTCTTCAGGCCTTCCTTTCTACAACGGCTTCGTCTTGCCACTCTGGCACAGAGGACCGAATTTTAGAGTGCACAAGTAATGGTTTTCTTGCCGATAGATCCTCAAACCTGAGTCCTCCAGAGTTTAAATGGGCCTGTTGGCTGCTGCTCTGATTAATGCTTTTATTGCCTAGCCTGTTAGTTTAGATGGAAGCCTGTGTCTTGGTAGGTCTGGAATTTCAACATGCTCTTCAAATTTTCAGATTATCAATTTCAAACTTCTGTGTGCAAGGTTTAAAGCCAGCCTTAAATTTCTCTACAACTTTCTCCTGTCTGTTTCTTTTGTCTTTTTGATGTTGTTTGTTCATTTATGTTCTCTAACGTCTGAGGCTGCATTCATACTGAGATTAAACTACAATCAAATAGACTCAATTAATGGAAGTATTTGGCCTCTGAAAGATCGATTGAACTTTATTTGATTTAAGCAGACTTTATATAACGTAGGGTTATCACAATACATATTAGCTGTATCCATGTCATATTGATCAATTCGGTGGATGCAAACCTTCAGGATAAATGGTCAAGCACTGGGTTTGTGGCAGGTACATTTCCAGTAGAAACCCCCAAATGTGTTGCAGTAAAAAGGTAGGGCAGGTCATCTATATATATATATATATATATATATAAATATGTGGATTAGTAAGCTTTGATAGAAATACTTTGCTTCAACTAACAATGAAAAAAATTACATCACTTTAAAAAAACAAAACAAGATATTGATCAATGAGGTTTTTTTAATAAATAATGATGGGAGCATACAATTTTTCTCAAGGTCTGTGCAGTACTTAAATTATTTAGATAACATATTAATTTTTCAGTCAAAATACAGCATCAGACAAAAGGCTGATTTTACATTAAATAGCTAATTTAAAACTGTGCAAGTGTATAATTTTTCCCCCTCTCACAGCTGTTATCACAAGTATGACAATGTGTTATTTAAACTGGCTACATCTACAGATGTTCAATATCTAACAGCAGGGTAAAGTGTTCGCTTCCACAGTGGGAATTTAAGTTATTATTTGTAGTGCATTATAATGTCTGAAAATAAATTAAAAAACTAAAGCAATCGGTTTATGGGGACACTGATTTCATGAAAACTATTGAAACAAAAAGGGGAAAAGCAAACACTGACTGATAATGCTAATACTTTGTTTTTGTTCTGGTAGCAATATATTTCATATAAGGGCAATAATGACAAAAACAATTCCAGGATACATAACACATTTCAGTATTCAGCCAAAGATGGCAAGATCACTAAGTGGACACATACTGTAGCTGTCCCTTAATCCATGTGTGAATGTGAAGCAGAATTGGAAATCTTTGAAGTTGGGCTTTAAAGTCTTTACCATGTGGGCCACAAGCAGTAAGGGCTTATACAGGAAAATAATAGTAATCAATTAAAGGGTCACCTAAGGGATGTGTCCCCCCCCCTTATTAAATACACAAATGACATAAATAACTTCAAAAGTGCCCCTAAAAACAAATATCTTTTAATGATTTTATGTTGTCAGACAGGTTCTACTTGATGTGATGTGAATCTACATACCTGGCAATAATCAGAAATGAGTCACATTGAGCGCAGCTTTCTAAAATGTATTATTTAATTTATGTGTAATTTATGATTTAACAATGACAGTATATGCATCTTCACATCTTGCTGGGTTGGTTTGGTTAGGTTTTTCCCTTTATATACAGAAATAACATGCAAAATCAGCTTTTTATATTTATTTCATTTTATAATGCACATTTATTTGTAACAACAAAAAAGATATACAGTGGACCCCAAATTTCCGCAGGAGTTAGGGATCACAATTGTCCACGAATAGTTAAAACACTTGAGACCCCTCAAAAAACACTTATAACCTTGGTTTTTAATGGATCAAACAACAACTAAAACCTTTATTCACAAACATATGCACAGTGGAAACTGTTCTAGCACTAACGCAGAAGCTAATATGTCTTCAAAGGTAATTAGACATTCTGGAGGATGGGTACTCAAGTAGGACAAAAGGCCACCTTACGCGACACACCAGCTGCCTTAATAGTGTGAGATTTAAAACAGACAGATCCAATATTATGTATATATACCTGTTTCAAATCAATAGCCATATGCTGTCTGATCCAGATGTTTAATAATGCTCAACACTCGACAGGTTGGTTTCTCTAACAATCAAAATGGCAACAACAGAACAAAGTATAGCATGTGTAGCATTTTCTATTGACCTTCCAATTTGATGAAATGTACTTTATTTGGCCTTAGTGAAGGACCAGAGTGTTAAAAGTGGATAAATGACCGTAAAGGAATCTAAAGGTAGATTTGTGTTCTTTATTATTACACCACATAATACAGCACTTTCTTCACCGAGCCTACTTCACCAACACAGAGATATCCACACTGTCTGACATTTACAGTAATTGTGTGTGCTGACTGTAAGAGGGTGGAATGAAATTACACCTACCTGTCTTGGGCTCCACCGAGAAGTACGGCTGCCCGTGGATGATGCTGTAGACCACCCGGGCACTGTTCCCGTAAGTCGGGTCATCTGCATCTGTGGCTGCCACTTGCACCACCATGGTTCCTGTGGGCAGACGGCCACTCATTAGTTTCCAAGACAACATTCAAGGGCCAAGTCATGCTGGGCTAAATGTGGAAATAGTCATATCAGCTCAGTGTGTGACAAATGCGACTTGAAAAGCAAGGGAGGAGAGGGATGAAAATGTAACTTCTGAGCCACTAAATAATCTCATTAGTCATTGTCTTCACACTGTCTTCTTTCATTGAGACTGGTGATTACTCTGAATTTGTATATTGCTTCATGCAAGTTGCTTGACTGAGTTTCAAACACTTTTTTCCCCAACAAGAATGAACAAATAAAACCCTGTTATTGCCACAAATTCACAGAGAAACCAAAACAGAATTAAACCATTACTTCAATCCTTTAGAGTCCACTTGAGACTTTTAGCCATTTGCTTTGCACAGATCAGTAAGCAGCCCTGTTTTTTGTCATTTTATTAAGTCTCAGTCAACAACAACAAAGTAAATTCAAAAAAGTGCAACTCTCTAGGGCTTCAGGAAAGTCAAATATGCCCCCTGGCAATGTTAGCAGGATGTATTTTTATTTAATCTTATTCCACTCTGGCTAAATAAGAATCTATTAACAGTTCCAGAAACAAATGAGAAATAAATAAACCTGTATTTACACTATAATACAAGACTTGCACAGGCAGTGTCACATCCAACAGAGTTAGGATGGAAAAATTGTTCCTGGAGAGTGTATTGTTCTGCAGAGGGAAAAGTGTAGCTGTGAAGTTCAAATTATATCTTAAAGCAAGTGAAAGATTGCAGCCATAGGGTGCAAACATCTGAGGTGTTTTCCTTTGCTTGTGTAGGGTGTTCTTTCAAAATATCATCACATTTTAACAGAGCACAGAAGGAAATGTTTTGTGCTTTTGGTATTTAAATGAGTACATTGTGCTGCTGTTTGTAAAAGGAAATGTGTTTTTGAACACTATAATTTAACTCAACATTGTGTTTGATTGTGGTTTAAAAAACAAAGCACAAAATTGGACTGAAAGTATAGTTCATGATCAGAAAAAAATGTCATCATTCAGACATCTAGATGAAACATACAGGAAGAGGCAAAACAAATTATAAGAAACAAAAACAAAATAAGGCAAGGCAGCGTAAAAGCAAATGCTGCCATATTAAGGAGTTATTCCATTCCACTGCTGCTAAATATGAGATTGCTGCAAAGTCAATAACTCAGCGTAATATATGTGGCTTTCTAAGGTTATGTTTTTTCCAGTTTTCATTTTCAACTTAATTTACGTGTATGATCGAATTGAAATGTAAGTAATTGAAATAATAGACACGTTCTGAACTGAAGAAGTTATTTAGATTTGGTGTGAAAAGTCAGAGAAGCAATCCAAGCTGCCTTATACTTTGATGGTTAGACGATGTTTCTATTCAAACTTGTCACAGACCAGTTAACTTTACCAGTTATTATATAATTAATTAAAAATATAGATTAAAAGCTCATTGAATATGCATGGAGCAAATTATTTCGAGCAGCAGAAATATTAACTTCGACCAAAAGTACAGGTGTGCTAGACGGACATTTTTTAAATTAGAGTAACCTAAAGCTGACACCTTGGAAAGATTAGCCAACTTCATAATCACACACTTTAAAATTAATGTATTGTGATTTATTCATTATTCTTAGCATATTGATGCATTATTAACAGTTTGTACTCAGACAATTGGCCAGTTATCAAGTCTATATAACCATATTACAATATAATCAGAAAGTGAAGCTATTTCAGTTATCACATTCAACAAGTCAAACTCAAATATTAAATAGATTATTTCCCTTAAAGTGATATGAAGCATTTGTTTTTATCATTTTTGTAGATTGACGTTCAGCTAATAAAAACAAAAAACCACAAAAAAAAACAAAATGCAGTTTCTTCCAAAAATCTGAATATGGTAGTAGAACACCACAGAAATATCAAATTGTACCATTTCACATACACTATACTTTTGCCCCTGCTACTCATGCTCCTTTTTGTACGATACATTCTCCTTCGAACAAACTTTCCGTTATTATGCCTGGATACATCACTCTGAATAATGTGTAGGTCATAACTTCACAGTCATGCAAAGTTTTGACATTAATATCCTTTTTATTGGTCTTATTGATGAGCAATTACATCATAATCTTTTTATTATTAAGTTCACATTTCATTCATTTAGACAGAACAGTAAAAAATGGTTGGAAAAAAAGGCCAAATAGTCCTGCGAAGAAACATGGAGGAAAGAAAAGAATCATAACCTGCAGACAATACTGGAAAAGGTAACAATAATGTTGATTGAGATTACTACCTCCAGGTCAAAACTGACACTGTGCACTGCTATAAAAGTCCAGATACGTGGTCTGGTCCTGTAATAGTATCCTTCTGTTTCTTGTAAATCGCCAAACTTCCACCAAGCATCCAACACTGAAATCTGTTCTTAAACCCAACTGTTCACACACCCACTGACAACTGATAAATTGTGTCTGCATGCAGCACAGCATTGTCCTCTCCCACACTTCTTTTAGTACAAAATAGAGAACATAAGCCCTTTTTTTTGCTCCTCATTACACCTGACTCATGTGAATTATACTGACAGCTATTGGCTCAGAAAGCGAAGCAGAGAAACATTTTCCAGGCAAAAGCATAATCAGCAAAAATCAGTGCCATTCAATTTCAGTAAGACATTCATTATGGTATAAATGAGCCTTTCTGTTCCAACTGGGCTCGTTTAATGTGCATGAAGAAAGCAATTTTAGGTCAAAGAATTGATATCCATCTGATAATGTGGAGGAAAAGCTATTTAATAAACTCTTACATTATCACAAACAACTGTGATGGCTCAGGGTATTTTTTGCTGTGTTAGACTAGACGTCAGTGCGGGGCCTAAAGCTGACGCCTACAGGCAGTCTCTAACTTGGCCGCAGTGAAATCATCAACACCAGGCGTTGTTAAAATAACCTTGAAAAAAAAAAAAAAAAAACAGACATTCTAACAGAGCAAGGCTTTTTCCAGCCTAGCATGGGAATACAGCTCTCTGGAAAATTAATTGCCCCTCATAGATTCTGATTGGAGCACACCTTAATGTTTCAGATCATCAAACCAGCTTCAATATCAGATAGTTACCACTCCCTTTTAAATCACGACATCATCATGAATATTGACTTATTTTGGATCATAGGTCAAAAAGAACCTGTATAGAAGTACAAAGGAAAATGTCGAACCCTCGAGCCTAGTCAAAGTTCTAACTTAAATTCATTTGACATACTGTGGGATGGCTGGAACAGGATTTAGGATTTACAAACGATACAGTAAAAAACTAAAGAAAAAAGAGAATGGCAAAATTCCTCCACAGTGGATGTAAAAGACTCAACAAACCGGGTTGGCACAACCCTTTATTAAATTTTGGGGCAGTTACTTATTCACATGGGGATAGTTTGGTTTCTTTTCCTTGTAAATCTAAATCATTTGATGGCTGTTGTACTGTATAATGAATTGAAGCATTTTAGTGTGCCAAACAGCAAGAACAGCAGAAATCTGTTACTAGAAAATACTTTTTTTTAGAGCATGGTAACAGCCTGGTATGTTCGATATTCCACATCATCTGGCACAATGGAAATATACGACAGAAAGTGCTGTTTTACAACAATTTTTTTTACTCAAGAGAAAAGTTTCCAATAAAAGTCTCAATTCTTACATGAGATGTGTTTTACAGGCTTTTACAGAATGAAGTGATCATGAAAATTGAAAATTAGAGTTCTCCATTTTGGTCATAAAGCAGAATTAACAGGCTTTGGCCCTAGATGTGAACAATATAAAGGTAAAAAAATAAATAAAAAACCTTGGGGAAGTTATCACCAGGCCAGCTGGGGAAGGACACCTAGATTATATCATCACCTCTTAGTTTTGACAGGTTATATTACTGGTAGTTTAACACACCAAGGTCAAATTGTATGACTGTATGGAAGAGTACTAAGGGAACGTCAGAATTTTTTTTATTATGGGTTTATCACTTCATGTAAGGAGATTTAAATTAGAATTTCATAAAGAACTGCACAGAGCACAGCTTTAACTTGGAACTTTTTAGCTGTTTTGGTGTCCTCTGTAACAAAAATAAATATTGTTATGATGCCAGCAGGGTAAAATGGATGAAAAGAAAAGGAAAAAAAGAAAATCACAGATGAGCATCCAGATATCTGAACTGATTCTTTCTGCTTCACCAGGCTGTCAGCCTGTCAATGCCCCCTTTAATGTTTGTCCATCTTCATTGATGTGATGGCACAGAGCTTCAAATTTTTCATCCATTCACCACAGTTGTATAGAAAAAAACTCTTTCTAATAATTTCCTTTTCTCTGGTGGACAACTGTCATGTGTCAGTAAGTAAAATAAATGCGGCGTGCCTATCATGAAGCAGAGGCAGGAATTCTTCAGGCCCTTAGATAAACAGAAAGTACGACACTTGCAGTTTGAGCCTGCATTCTTCACAATTTAGCCAAGCAACAAAGACAGAGTCCAGCCTAGTAACAGCTCTCTCGGGTCAATACCACAGAAACAGCAACACCACCATTCCTCCAAAACCTCTCTGTGAGCTTAAGAGGCCCCAAGGCCCATTGATGCATCAAAAGCTCCGGGCCGGGGGCCTGTGGGCACACCGGCCCAAAACCATCCCAACATATACCCCACCAGAGGAATATTACATGTTAGCAACATTACTTTCGCACGTAAGGTTGGTTTGATATTTTTTAGAATTTTTTTTCCTTAAAATATTAACATGTAGATATAAGTTTGATAATGTAAAACATCTGTTAAATTAACACCACCACTTCTGCGTTTACACTTCCTAGTCCTTTCGGTTTAACTACATGCATGACAACTGTACATTAATGCCGCACTTTTTGTTGAACAATTCAATTTGCAGACTGAAATCTTTGCAGAAATAAATTTTGCAGAGCTCTTTCACTGGATTGGATTAAGCCTTAAATGTCCACCTGAAATGTTCATTAATAATGAATAGTGACAAAAACTTTGCATATTTACAACAAAGGATCTTAATCAACATTCTCTTCCAATTCCATCTTTAAATAATGAAGAAGATTTCATCCTTCATCCGCGCTTTTATGAATTAGACAGGAAGTATGACAGCTGGATAAAGTTGGAGTAGTAAATTCAAGAGCTGTGGCCTTGGGTTGACATTACATTCCCCATGCTTGTAATGAGCCCTCTAACTGCTCTTTTGGCCCTTTGCGGTGCAGCAGGAGAGGGCCTGGCCTCATGACTGTCACACCTCCAACTGTCCTCGAGCTCTCTTGGCTTTTATTTGACACCTCTCCAGTGATTAAGACAAAAGCCTTCAGAGATCCTTGGGCCGAAAGGTCTCAGTGTTTCTGGATGGGTTCTGTCTCTGATTACTTTAATTAAATTCATGATTTTCTCTAAATTGAACTCATTCATCAGTGGGGCAAAGCTGTGACCATTAATGATTTAAAGGCATCTATAAAGGAAATATTGAGGACAGGAGGTGCTTGGCCCTTCCCTCTTCTTTATCGCATTGGTGATTGCTCTGGGCAGATATTTACAAAGAGAGGTGATGCATTATTCTCCTGTTGGCTGCACAACTTGCACTGAAGACTTTCACAGGAGGTGGCAGAGTAAATAAAGTGACTCAGGTCACCCCGTTTTTCAGCACTTGAGGGTGTAAACGTGCCCTCCTCTGTAGTTCGCACACCGACTTCCTGTCTTATCTCGGGTTGGACACGAGACTTGGAGCCCTTGTACTCTAATCCTCTGGTTCTTTAAGCCTGAGCTCTGTACCTCCCGTTGACAGTCAGCTGTGTAATCCTTTAGAGATCTCTGCGCCTGTGCTGTAAGCAAAGCGCTGCTTCCTTTGGAAGGCTTCCTGGTGTCACTGTATGCCTGGTTAAATACTCATTTTGACTTTGAAGGTTCTAAAAATGCCTCAGCTCCTTTGTTACCACTGACTTATACCTGGATGCTGCTGTCTGTGTGAGGCGCTGAGGCAAAGATGGCTTTAACTCCGTTCATGCACTTCATGTGAAAGAGGTCATGGTAAAGCGATTCAGTCACAGCTATCAACACAACTCCATTCTGCTATTCAGCTATTAATAAAGAAGAATATTTTTGTTAATTTTCTACATGATGTGCGCTGTTAATTGCAATGACAAAAAAGTCGGTAAGCATCAAAAAATTGTTTCCACAACATAGAATGCAATAAGATATCAATAATTCATCAGAAGTCATGAGTTCTTCCTTATTCTTTAATGTAAATAATTTATTTACCAATATGAGCATGCCAAAGACAGAAATACCATAATGAGCAACAACAGTGTTGCAATAATTCAAGTCTCATTACTTTTGGACGTGAGGTAAAGCAAACAGATCTTCTGAAAACTAAGACATTAATTATAGGAGCAGAAATTCTCAACGCATAAACTGAAATCTCTTACAATTTCCTCTGTTCACAAGCTGGTGTTTCTTACAGTTACTGGCTGCATTTAACAGTTTGAAAACATTTCAGTGGTAGCGGTATTCTTCAAAAGTACAAATAATAAACAAACTCAAACTCAAATCTTCCATCGCCATCCAAGTTAAATTTGAAACCTGTCCAAGTGTTGGTTTTATTTTAGATTGCGAGTTCATTACTTCACATTTAATTTCCAAAGTGTTTCCTGCTCATGTTAAGAGGATCAATCAATACATTCAGTCATCTGTGAATTTGTTTACATTTGACTTAAGTTTTACACTCACCATCTGAATGCAACCCACAGTTTTAGACAGGTAAAAATGTTTTTTTTTCTTCTTCTTCTTTTGAGCAACATTTTTAAAGAGTGAGATGTCAGTTTGTAAGCAAACTGAAAAAGTTGGCCTCTCACCTTTTACTTTTTACCAAAATCTCAAGCTGTCACTTCCTCTCAAGGCTTCGCTCAGTGGGCAGAGCTCACTCACCCACATTCCTTCCAATAACCACTTAACCACAAGCACTTACATCTCTGATGGAGTTTCACCAATGTCATCCAGCTAAAATGTGCCTCTTACTATTTTCTTGGAAAAAATCTTAAATATAAGAACTTTTTTTCTTTTTTGCAGTTTGTAGGCTGTGAATTATTATCCTATGGTTTCAGAGAATTTGGAGTGAAAACAATTAAGAATCCATCCATCCATCTTCTTCCGCTTATCCGAGGTCGGGTCGCGGGGGTAGCAGCTTCAGGAGGGAGGCCCAGACTTCCCTCTCCCCGGCCACTTCTTCCAGCTCTTCCGGGGGAATCCCGAGGCGTTCCCAGGCCAGCCGAGAGACATAGTCCCTCCAGCGTGTCCTGGGTCTTCCCCTGGGCCTCCTCCCTGTGGGACGTGCCCGGAACACCTCACCAGGGAGGCGTCCAGGAGGCATCCTGACCAGATGTCCGAGCCACCTCAACTGGCTCCTCTCGATGTGAAGGAGCAGCGGCTCTACTCTGAGTCCCTCCCAGATGACTGAGCTTCTCACCCTCTCTCTAAGGGAGAGCCCAGCCACCCTACGGAGAAAACCCATTTCGGCCGCTTGTATCCGCGATCTCGTTCTTTCGGTCATGACCCAAAGCTCATGACCATAGATGAGGGTGGGAACGTAGATCGACCGGTAAATCGAGAGCTTCGCCTTTTGGCTCAGCTCTCTCTTCACCACGACGGACCGGTACAGCGCCCGCTTGACAGCAGACGCTGCGCCAAACCGCCTGTCGATCTCCCGCTCCCTTCTTCCCTCATTCGTGAACAAGATCCCGAGATACTTGAACTCCTCCACCTGGGGCAGGACACCCCCCTTGACCCGGAGAAGGCACTCTACCCTTTTCCGGCTCAAGACCATGGCCTCGGATTTGGAGGCACTGATCCCCATCCCGGCCGCTTCACACTCGGCTGCGAACCGCTCCAGTGAGAGCTGCAGATCATGACCTGATGAGGCCAGTAGGACCACATCGTCTGCAAAAAGCAGAGACGAGATCCTAAGGCCACCAAATCGGATCCCCTCAACACCTTGGCTGCGCCTAGAAATTCTGTCCATGAAAGTGATGAACAGAATCGGTGACAAAGGGCAGCCCTGACGGAGTCCAACTCTCACCGGAAACGAGCCCGACTTACTGCCGGCAATGCGGACCAAACTCTGACACCGGTCATACAGGGACCTGACAGCCCGTATCAAAGGGCCCGGTACCCCATACTCCCGGAGAACCCCCCACAGGGCTCCCCGAGGGACACGGTCGAACTCCAAGTCCACAAAACACATGTAGACTGGTTGGGCGAACTCCCATGCACCCTCCAGGACCCTGCCGAGGGTGTAGAGCTGGTCCAGTGTTCCACGACCAGGACGAAAACCACACTGCTCTTCCTGGATCCGAGGTTCGACTATCCGACGGACCCTCCTCTCCAGGACCCCTGAATAGACCTTGCCAGGGAGGCTTAAGAGTGTGACCCCTCTATAATTGGAGCACACCCTCCGGTCCCCCTTTTTGAACAGGGGGACCACCACCCCAGTCTGCCAATCCAAGGGAACTGCCCCGGATGTCCATGCGATATTGCAGAGTCGCGTCAGCCAACACAACCCTACAACATCCAGAGCCTTAAGGAACTCCGGGCGGATCTCATCCACCCCCGGGGCCTTGCCACCGAGGAGCTTCTCAACCACCTCGGCGACCTCGTCCCCAGAGATTGGAGAGCCCAACCCAGAGTCCCCCGGCTCAGCTTCTTCAATAGAAGGCATGTTGGTGGGATTGAGGAGGTCTTCGAAGTATTCTGCCCACCGGCCCACAATGTCCCAAGTAGAGGTCAGCAGGACACCATCCCCACTATAAACAGTGTTGGTGCCGCACTGCTTCCCCCCCCTGAGACGCCGGATGGTGGACCAGAATTGCTTCGAAGCCGTACGGAAGTCTTTCTCCATGGCCTCTCCAAACTCCTCCCACGCCCGAGTTTTTGCCTCAGCAACCACCTGAGCCGCACGCCGCTTCGCCTGCCGGTACCCATCAGCTGCTTCCGGAGTCCCACAGGCCAAAAAGTCCCGGTAGGACTCTTTCTTCAGCCTGACGGCATCTCTCACCGAAGGTGTCCACCAACGGGTACGAGGGTTGCCGCCACGACAGGCACCGACAACCTTGCGGCCACAGCTCCGACCAGCCGCCTCGACAATGGAGGCACGGAACACAGTCCACTGAGACTCCATGTCCCATGGAGTGCAATGAAATACATGCAATGAAATACAAAAAATCATGTTTGCACTCTATGCTTTTTTATCTCTTTGCACAGGTTAAGTTGATTTTATTTACAGCATTCACACTGTCCAAGTTTCTGTCAAGGTTAAGACGTGCAAGTCTTTGTGTTTATCGTACTTCTCAGAAAACTGGATGATTTCCAACTTCCAATCAGAATACAAATGATAAAACTCATCCTTAAAAAAGAAAACCTTCTTTCAAAGAGTTGATCTTGTCAACAAATGCTTTGTGTGAAAAGTGGGTCATCCAAGATGAAAAGGTTCTGGCAACTCTCTGTGCCCCAGTCTGCCCCTTGTGTCAATTCACTGGCTCCACTCACTGCTGTCTGATGCTGGAGAAATAAATAAAGGTACAGTCTTTATGATAGTAAAGATATTTTTTTTCTGCCTAAAATCAATTTATTTTGTGTTGAATAACGAGTTTAGGCAATGGAATTTATAGTGTTCACATTTTTAGTGTACAAAGATTTCAAATACCCTTTTATACTTTCCAACTAAGAACTACACTACATTAATCTAGACATTTGTTTAAAATAATAATAATTAAAAAATCCTGATTCCCTTTTCTGAAGACCACAAGTATCAGGAATCTGACTTTGTTTGCTGATTTGTAATTGTAATTAAATACTTATTTTAAATAAATAATTGCAAATAAAGAGTTTTTTTCACAACTCTAATCCCTAGATTTTTGCTTATATCTCACTTGTGATTAGACCACAAGTCCCAGCATCCCTCAGATCACCCCAGGAATCCCCCAGGAGAATCTGGCGGAAGTTGGGGATGTTGGAATGTTTTTGCGTACCTTGTCATGGTGAAGAGGGAAGTGAATGGATGGATAGAAATGTGTTCATTAGAATTTGACATTTTCAGCAGGCAGGTACTCGAAAGCTTCAGCTAATATGAACACCAATTTGTGGAGGGAAAAAAATGCCCAGGGGTCTCGGGATGGATTTAGACCTTAAGTTAGTTTTCAAACACGTCACTCATCAACATTTCAAAGCCCAGAGGTGTGTGCTGGCATATTTAAAGCAATAAATATGTAAATTGCTACTCATCGGGCTTCACATCACTATACAATGGATTGGCTCCTACTTTAAAAAAACACAAAGAACTAAAAATTTGTTTGCTTCCGTGTCTTAATGTTTAAAGCTTTGTAAATATATTTCAATCATTACTTTGCATAGCTCTATACTGCATTGATTTTTGTGGTTAGTTATTTAGGTTAGAAGTGACGAAACATAAAGTCAGTTTAGCAAGTGATTCTCTATCCCTTTGATAGCCTCTTCCCTTAAAAATGAACTTAAAAATTCAAATTAGCTTTGCCAAACTGGTTACAATATGTTCCGATTAAAAAGACAACACAAGGTGACTATGTTGTGTTCTTCCACCACCTGCTCAACTAAAGGGCCTTGGGATGTTTTTGTTACTCATTTACATGTCTTCACAATTTCAACAAGATAGTAGGGACTAATTCAGAACTGCAGAAGAATTGTTGACCATGAATTAATTCAGTAGGAGCTCCTTCAGGATTGGTTTCAGTGCAATACTAAATGCAGCTGTGATGAGCATAGTGTGATGTCATGGGACAGTCTAGGACTTGGATGGCATTCGTAAATTTAAGCTCTTTCATGCTTAGTGATGTCGTCCTGAGATGGTGATCTGTTTAAGGTGTACATCACTCTGAATATGTAAACAGCTCAATACGCCTGGAGGAGACTCGCATAATGCCAAGAGACATTTCCCTTTGTATAAATAATGTTTTAACCATTTGTTTTGGTCTATTTAACAAACCTCCAAGTACACAAGGCAGATTTTGTTATGCAAATGGGTATTGTGATAAACATAATAGTATTAGGAGATACAAAAATAAGGAAAATACACTTAATATTCCAAGATTTTAATCTTTGCAATTTTGATTATAAAATACAAAACTGCTGACAAGAAAACAAAATCAACAATGAAACACTTTACATGTCCTTGATCACATTTGTGTGCATTCCTTGCAGTCAGACAGTCAATATTTGGGAGGTTTTTGGCCAACCATCTCCAAAAACACCTTCTTTCTTATGGACTAAGCTTTAATATAACATACTGCCTGGGATTGTGCAACTCTGCAAAGATGTTACCATCCTGCTACACTTCATTGTACAATAATGCAACTGTCTACCATACAGCTAGTCAAGCTAGCACAGGCATTTTACCTGCCTTTCCTAAAAAATTTACAGAATATTGGGTGAAGCTTTCACTGGGAAAAATAGGCTGCTATCCATTCTTTTTAGGAAAAATACAATAGCAACCCCAGATAATAAGAAGTCTATCGAGCTAGATAATAAGATTAAGTTGTAGTTTAGCTGTAGTTTCTCAAAGAATTCTCCAGTGGATTTTATCACAGAATAAATTCGGCTACATGGCAAAAAATAACTTATGTGACAGGTCAAAAATCAAATCAAATATAAAACGTAGTATTATTGTACAACATACATTTTTCACTGCTTGTGTTATCAAAATTCAATTTACTTTCAGAACAACCCGTCATAACTCTGAAAAATTACACAGTTCACACCAACTGCCAAACAAAAAAGAGCAAAAATGTTTTAAGCATGTTTGGCAATGTGCAATAATCCCTTGTAGCTACCTTATATTGACAGCTATCTGATTATTTTCTCATGCTAACAGCTTAGAAAATTTTGCTGTTTCAGAAAAACAAACAACACAATAAAGTAGGATAATATGTTGAAGTGAGAAGATTCTCTGCGGCTGTTACATTGCTTTAAGCAGTGTTGTGAAACCATTTTCATAAGTTATGATGTTGTCTTATCTTAAAAACGGAGTCAGCTATAACCTTTCACAGACGTAGTTCAAATCAAGAATAAACTTTTTTGGAGTCCTTCAATATTCCATTAGGTGGCCTTTTCATTATGTGCTTACCTTAATGTACTTCAGATGTCACATGCGTATGACTCTTATCATTTTTCACATAAGTTTCACTCTTATCAATAACAGTAAACCTTGAACTGAAGAATGCCTCACTTCCTATTTGTTAACATATTTGCAGGTATAATATCTGACTATGAGAAACGCAAATTAGTAAAAGTTTAACCTTGACCTTGATTTACACAGAGCTCATGAACAAGCAACATTTCATGTAAGTCAAATTTGATGAGCACAATTTTCAGCCTTGCAAAGTGTTGGACTCATATTAACACAGGACACGTCCCAACCCACCTGATGACCTAGAGGCAGAACTAGGAAGACGGATTCAGCGAGGTGGAAAATTATCAAACAGAGACGTTAGAGCGAGGACAAGTCAAAGAGAAAGTGATCCGAGAGTTGAAAGAGAAACTCATCCGATCATGTTTACAATAAAAAAGGGAGGCTTACCTAAAGGTGACATCTCTGGCACCCCTGCCAGGTACGGCCCGTCCAGGAACTTTGGTTCATTGTCATTGATGTCCTGCACCTTGACCACAAACTCAGACCTTGGCTCGACAGGTAAGTTGGTTATCCGGTCAATGGCTTGAGCTTGGAGGGTGTAGTAAGCCTGGGCCTCCCGATCGAGGCGTTTTGTGGCATGGATGTCTCCAGTGTTCTCGTCGATAGTGAAGATAGAGGTGGCCCCCTCACCAGACAACACATACTTCACCTTGCCGTCTCCTTTATCCACATCAGAGTGCAGCTGTTAAAAGATAAGAACGAGGAACTGTCATATAAGATACTTAATGATCTATTGGAGCAAAATTTCTTTAATATTTTAGTCGAAATGCTTGGCTTAATAAAGGATGACTTCAGGGCTTCTGTCCCACAGGATTCTCACTAAAGCAATGATTAAATTATGATTATACCAGTGAGAGTGATACCTCACATAACCTATTCAGAGATAACAAGCCAAGTTCATTGATTTAACTGCATTAGAGTTTAAAGTATGTCGTGTTTCGGCACATTTTATGATTTTCCTATACATTAGCACATTTGTGTATCAAATGCAATTATGAAGTCAAGCCTAATGAAGTATTTAATATTCAAACAATATTGATATTGTTTGAATTTTTAAGCTAATGTCTTATCTGTAGACATTTGTAAATGTCTACAGATAAGAAAATACCGGGTGTTTGTAGAACACATTCAAATCAGATCAGGAGAATAATTATGCATTAATCATTTTATTAAAAAAACACATTTGTTCTCAACAACTAAATGCTGACACTCTATGTAACATAAATATAATATATGCAATGGTCATTACTAAAGACAAAAATCTTCATAAAGTCAAACAAAATCACATGATAGACATCAAAACCTATTGTAATTAATTAAACAGAAGTAATGCACATTGCTTTGCACTTTCTTTTACTTTAAAACAAGACATAAAATATTAATATAGAGATAAAGATTTCCTCTGCAAATATCTGTATAAATAATCTCTGAAAAGCCTAGGTCTTTTGGGCTTATGCAACCTGGCCCAAAGTTAATATTTTTAGGGAAATTCTGAACTTACAGTTAATGAAGCCCAGTATCAGTGCACCACATAGACATGCAGCTCATCATTGGACGATAGTTTCTCCATAAATCCTAATAAACTAAGATGAAGTTAGAGATTTGGAGTGATTTGCCGTGACATACTTTGAAAAAGTCTGCATACCATCATGTTCAAAGTACCTTACAGGGATTTTACACGGTAGATTAACACTAACAATCAGAATTAGAATCAGCTTTATTGGCCAGGATTGCATTCGCAAACATTGAATTTAGCCTTGGTTTCCAAGTGTTAACAGCATACAGACAAAAAGAATCAATATATAAACTTTAGAGGAAATAAACATAGGGAAAAGGTATGATTTGTGCATGTATTTGTAACTATTTTTATTAATGTTTATTTATGTTTATTTCCATGAAATAAGTGGAAAGTTACAAATGACATTTTCTTTTGGAAATCTGTAAATGTGCTGTTCTGATATCCTGTACCCTTATGAAGGATTTCTTTCCTGATATTCTTGCAGGTTTTTTTTACCATTTTGTTTATTTCAACAGTCCATAACGTGACACATTTTATGCTTGACATGTTACGTCCAGATGTTTCTCTACTTCCTTCAGTATTTTCTTTTGTCTTGCCTTTGGATATCCTCTTCTTGCAGGTTGTGTTGTACAGCAAAGGCTGAGACAGCTACTTCAGGTTGAACTGGATCACCCTGAAGCTCTTCACATTCACAGAAACGCCACTAACCTTCACGGATTTTCTTCTGTCGCACGTCCGTTTTGAACTGCCTCCATGAAATCTTTTCAAAGTTTCAAGATTGTGGAACTTCTTGATAACATTTCAAACTTTTCAGACACCATTTCGAGGTCTTTGGCAGTGCAGCCTTGTGTATTCTATTCTGTGATAATGTTTTTTTGGGGTTTTTTTTCAACCACTCTGGAAAACTGGCAACTGCCCACTAAACATAATCCCCTGAAAATGAGCGCAGGTTTGATTTGTTTGTCTTTAAGTTTGTTAAAGGAATCTAATTTTTTTTCTTCTTTTTATAAATGAAGAGGACAACAAGAGATCTATACTTCCTTATATAAAAACTTTGACAAGTTTTTTTTTATATTCTAAGAAAAAAAAAGGTTAATCTGCATTATTTTCTGAAGTCCATTTACAGCTGCAGCAGCAGAGTGGCTGTAAGTGTGAAACAAACAAGAAGCAAGTTATGGACATCACAAAGATTTGTTTCTGGCTAGAAAAAATGAATCAGAACTGTTTTGCCTTAACATATCTAACAATGCATGTGGGTGCAGAAGGACTACCTTGTTACACCATCCATTAGAAGACTGGCACAAGTTTTCTGTTAAAAAAAAATTATTGCAACGTCTATATAATGATGTCACAAGTACAAAAGCTAAATATCCTTATTTGTAGAGATGGCACTGTAATGATACTCAAAGCAAAACGCTGCACTCCACACCCTTGATCCGAAAGCACATGTGCTACTCAAAATGAGAGCTCATCAACAAACAACTCACATCCTTTAAAGACTTGTCAGAGCTCGATTTTCCACGAAATCTTCTTGACTTGCATACTTCTGGAACTACGTAATGTGTTTTTAATACACTAGCTTACATTGGAAGATGGGAAATGGAGGTGAAGCACCTTAAGAGCCCAAAATATTATTCTTACGAAAGTAATGCCGTTTTCAAACTTTACTACAAGCATCATGTCTGTTCTGCAGGGAATTGCATAATGGCTACCAAAGAAAATAATCCAACCATTTAAACAACTAATGTCAGGACCTAAGACGTGTTGCACAGATGCACAGAATGGCCAAAAAGTAGAAAAATACTTCTAAATATAAATACTACTGTGAATGCTAGGCTTCAGTGGTAAGAATTTAGTGTTTACTTTCTTTCTTTTTTTAAATAAACTTCATTAGGAATTTTATTAATGTATAAGTTTGTATTAAAACAGACTATATTAGAAACCACACTTAAAATGTGAAGACATATCACTAAAACTGTTTAATATGTATAAAAAATACATTGGAATAATTTGTTGGTGTCTACCGCCCAGGTGATCAACATATACCACAATGCAAGGTTCACTTTGCCTCAGGGAAGGTCAGTGTTCATGATTCTACAATAAGAAAGAGACAGCAAAAAATTGCATCCACTGGAGAGTCCCAAGACAAAAATCACTGCTGACAAAAAAGAACATAAAGGCTTTTCTCACATTTTCCAAAAAAAAAAGAAAAAATAACTCAGGATAGCCAAGATGTTTGGGAAAATGTTCTATGCAGCCGAAGAGACAAAACAACAATTTTTTTAGAAGATGTGCATCCTGTTACCTTTGGCATAAAATGACCACAGCATGTCAGAAAGAGACCATCAGCTTCCATACCAACAATCAAATGTGGAAGTAGCAGTGTGATGGGCTGTTGATTAATTAATATAACCATTAATTCTGCAATATCCAGGCATCATATAAGGCCAGGTTAGTTGGGACCATTATTAACTATTTCTAAATCAAATTCTAATCTGCAGTCTGCATTTTGTATTTACTCTGGATATGTTTCTCTAGTCTCAAAATCAGGTTGATGATATGAGACTTCGAAGTGTGACAAAAGCAAAAACAGAAAAGGAGGAAATATTTTTTCAGTTCTCTCTGTATTAAATTTAACAACTATATTGGAATTCATACATAACACTACTTGTGATAATAATTTTCATTTTGCTGCACCATGTTTATTCTGAATGCTGTGAAGTTAATAAAAAAAAATTGTTCTCCTGACAGATGAAATCCTAAAGCATGTCAGGTGGTTAAAGTTGACATGGGCTCCAGTTTTCAAATCATGACTATGACAAAATAATCCTGGAAAAACTCTGAAGAAAGAGATTGAAATCATGATGACACAAACAAACTTTGAATAATCATAGTTGAAGTCAGGATGTTTGATGAATCTTTTTTTTTTTTACACATGAAGTGAAGGCAGCGTTTGGAGTTCGAAAATGAGGAGGCAGATTTTCTTTAGCTGTCAGATCACTGCGGAGTATCAATGTCTCTTTCTATGAAAACAAACTGAAAAATGACCATCCAGACAATCCACAGCACACATTTCGGAGGCATGTTTTTACTGATTCTTTTGACATTTTGTTTTAAACTTTGATCAAATAAAGTTTCCATTTAAGCTTTCTAAACATATTATGTTGGTCTAAGTTCCAGGGCTATAATTCTCCTTTTCTACACAAATTTCTACACAAACAGGCTGCAAATAAAAGTCTCCAGGAATCAGTAAATGGAAATGTAGAACAATGTCACTTAAACTGGGCAATAACTATCCACTGTATACAAAACCTGATTCATGTTACAATTGAGAGCAAAACAACATAATTAAAATTTACCAAATGACCTGTGTTTCACAAGTCTCCTATTTATAATGTTTTTCATTCAAGTAAAATTGCCTGCAACAAAAGCTGCAGATTTCCAGTCCAGCCCACACTGAACATATTAATGTCCCAGTCGAGGCTCTATTGTTAAGATTCACAAACACTTCTCTTCAACTGTACCTTGAGATTTAGTGCCTGAAAAGAACAGAATAGGTAATAATTCCCTGCCCTTGCAAATAAATTGCCTTATTTTATCCAAAGTTCTTACCTTGGCTCAAATACATACATGCAGTTCTAAAATCTAACAAAACTTTATCTTATGATCAATCTCAAGAAAATGGACGCCCATAGCAAACGTCAAAATGGAGCGAGAGATATAGGAAAAAAGGTCATCTAATTCAGCATCTAAGCATGACAAAAGAGACAAAACTAAAGTGTGCAGAGTTGAATGAGTGGGCAATATTATAAAAATGAAATCCCTCAGCATACAAGCTCATACAATGAATGAGAAAGATTCTCTAATAACAAATTTATCACAGATACAAAGAATAGATATGTAATCTGAATTGGTTTGACTAAATGTCAAGTCCATATTTGACACAGACCATCATAACATATTGATTGATGGTACAACAGTTTATGTTATCATGAGTAAATATTCCTTTTCGTCACAGAGCTCCAGAGCTTCCAATAAATACTGGAAAGCTGTGGCTCTGAGTCAGCCTGCCACCTCATCGAACTCTTAAACAAAGTTCGATCCGAGTGCAAGAACTCTTCACTTTTTCAATCTCCAACTTGCTCAGGATCTTTTAATGAAAGAAGACAGGACAAGGCCTGTCCGCCTTCCTCTTCAGTTGCCTTGTGGTTTGGCAAGGCTTACTTTTTCTCGCTGTAATTGAGCTGGAGCTAAGGAGGACAAAAAAGCTATTGTTTTACTCCATTCAGCAAAAAATTGTTCTTGAAAATCTATTGAAGGCGTTCAATACCGCTCCTCTTCTAGAATCATAGCATGCACAAAATGTCTGCTGCAGTTTTCAATTAGTCACTCACTTCGGTCGTTGTTTTCTGTGTAGAGCAACATCGGAAAACGCCTATAGGATAACATTTTATTTCTATTACCATGTACTCATGCAATGACATTGGCGAAAGTCTTCTTTCAATTTATCTGTAAATGTCAACATCTCATTATGGGATAAATAACAGTGTTATTTCAGGTTGCAAGTCGGTGCTCCAGGGGAGGAGAATGATTAGGTCAATATTATTTTGGTGGCACTGACAGACTACATGCTGTACAGAGGATACAACACCAAAGGTCTTTTATTAATGGAATCCATCAGCTCCCTGATAGATGCCGCACTGAGGGGCCACGATGATTGGATTGGCTGTGTCCTCATGCTTTAGCACGTACACATATATACGTGGCCTCTCTTATATGGAGCCCGCCATGTTTATTCACCATCTCCTGCTGTCGGGAGCAAAGCCGAGGTAAATTGTCAGTCTTGGAGAGAGTCAACATTTAATCTGGAGGAAGCCATCCGTGGCAGTTTGTTTCCAGTGAATGCCACAGACAAGAAGGACAAAGCGGGCCAGGTCAGCGGGTCAAACACACCATGTGGTCTTTTCCGTGGACTGTTTGGCTTGCTGTGTCTCCAACTTTCCCCTCGGTGGTAAAAGCCTCACAAAAGGAAAGGCTACTGGCTTCACCTCGCCACATCTTGCTTCTACTAAAAGCTGCATGAGATATGTACAGGCAGGGGGTTCTTATTAAGAATAAGACCTGAATAAATGATTTTATCTCTCTGCTTCATTTGAAAATGCTAGCTTCTCACTTTAAGGTGCTATTTGGAGACTCAATTCTTATTACTTTCACAAAGCTGCTTCACTTGCAAAAAATAAAAAATAAAAAAATAAAATCAAAATAGTAGCTTAGTGATTCTTCCCTTTTTGCTTCCCTGAGGGCGAGCCGTAACACAGCACGGAGCATGGCGCTGCTCTGCGGTGTAGCTCAAAGGCACCCCGGGGAATTGTGAGGAGGGGTGGGATCTAAACACAGAGTCTTCTGAAATCAGTCCTGACACTTATCATCACTTTGTGTGCTGGCAGGTCTCCGGGGACCAGCCTATTAACTTCTGAATTTGCTCGTGTACCGCTCGGCGACGGAAAAGGCAGGTCAGTAAGCATGAAAGAGCCAGTAACAACCCGACGATTCAGACTTTTTAAACAGGAATTTCTGCTTGATGAGATCAAACATTTGAATTGTTGATTTTCACCATCCGGTACATGAAGAAAACAGATGCATGAAGGTGCAAAAGTGTCTCTTTCATAGTGGATGTGCAAAGTACCAAAAGGAAAAAACATATACCTCTGTCAGAAGTTCAAATAAATAAAGATACACAACCAGTGACACAGATGTTTCAAGGTGGCTGAACAAAATTTTTTTTTTAGGAGAAAAAAATGCCCTGCACTCAGCGAAGCCTCCACAACTCAAAATGGACACAATAGCACGAGCATTACTCAGTCTGCAGCAGAGAAACAGCTTCCCCCCCACTACCTAACAGCCATCAATAAAGAACTACTCTCAGATTTTTCACAAAGGAGTTCAAACAGAAACATGCATCAAGAATTCGACAAACATGGTAGGGCAATAATGAGGGGCCCTCCAAACTAATTGGCGCCCGTGTTTAGTGAACACAAACATCAGATATGACCTTTCACACACATTTAACATTTCCAGTGCTCTGAAAGTTTGTGTCACTTCCATGAAACAACATGACAATACCTGAAATAGCATGTTCCCTGTTTCTCAGATCATAAATGAGTTAAATACTAGTTATTAGTTCAATTTCGTTAATGAAACCCAGGCCTGATTAGTGGCTGACGACTTAAATGGTGCCCATTTGACAACATAAAGTAGCCCAAACATCCCAAAACACAATGCATTGTGCTTCTTCTTAAAAAATTGAGAAAACAGAACTATTGTTAGCCTTCCCAGACTTGGAAACTTACCCAAGATTACTCTCTGAAGAAATAATAATAATAATAATAATAATAATAATAATAATAATAATAATAATGACATATTTAATTGCAATTAAAATGGGGTTAAGGTAAAATCTCCTACCAACATTTTTCACCTTTACAACAAAGAGGGCAAAGATGGTTTTAGGCCAAATGTTACAGAATTAGGTTACATGACAATGCCACAATTTGCATGGTAATCAAAAATAGCACCAACTTCGACAGCTAATCGAAAAACAAAAAATGTGGAAGAAGCATGCAGAGAGCTAAATCTTAAAAAAGATACCAGGAAAGACAGATTTACTGTTAGATCATTCTGAGTGTAAATTAAAGACTAAATAATGTGTTAAAAAGCCATTTATTATTTACTACTTTAGTGCTTAACATTATTGCATCCAACTGTACAGCAAGTACAACTAAAATGTATACAAAAATCAAATGAAACCAAGCTTAAGACAGAATAAAAGGGTCACTCCACCACAAAAAAGAGCCACATTTGCAGAAGGAGCAGCTGTCAGTGACATCGGCTCCAGACATGCTTGGTTTTTCATCTATTCACTCGGCCATGTTCTGGTGAGTAGCCATGGAGCTGTGCTTTGGGAGCGAGGCTCAGTGGCTCTTTCATTTCCAACTGGGAGGTGGGGAATTAGTAATCATTATAGGGAGACTGTGGGTTTTCACTAAGCAGAGCACAGTTGCATGGGATTTGTCGCATATTTCCCCTAAAAAGAAAAAATGTGTTTCACTTGCATACTTATGTTTGTAATTTTTTTTAGGATGTAAATTTTTATTTGACACTTTTTGATTCTGCCAGCTTACATATCCTGTAGTTTCAATAAAACAGGAAAAAATATTTCAACTGTCAGGTCGAATCAGTCACATTTGTGTATGCACCAGTTTTTACGACAGCAGACTTATGTGGATGCTGTAATTTCCTGACAGGTATGCCAGAAGAAATTGTGCTTTCTTTTATTTGTTTGTCTCTTGTCATTATCAGAGACAACTGAAGCATCTGTGGAGAGAATTTCTGAGTAATTTTTTGTGCAGGGGGTAAAAGGTGAAGTTGGATATGGAGTGAAGAAGGAAATTGTGTGTTACATTCAGTTTTAGGGAATATTTTAGTTATTCTGTCCTTTAAAGATCTTAGAATCAGGGAAATTGAAACTGACTGGACCATTTCATGAATGTTTTCTGATCTTAGCCATCTCACTCTCCTAAGCAGGTCTGAAATCTGTAGTTTTAACATGACAAAATATAAACAATAAAAGAAATGTGGAAACATTTGCAACTGCCACTTGATCATATTACTGTAACCAATACTGCCATAGCAGAACTTTTATTGGTTTTCTGTTGTGGGACATTTAAACATAAAACAAGTGAAATAAAACAACATTCAACAATCAGAAAAATCAAGTATTAGCAAGCAAAAGATTTAAGATAAGTTTGAGAGCGAGTTCCAAAAAACGTAGTACAACATTCAGTTTATTCTCAAGTAAAAAAAAACATTTTAGACAGATAAAAATTTTGCAAGGGAAGGAAATCCAGCAAGGTCACCCTGACATCAGGTCAGGGAACATTTGGGGAAAAACAGAACAACTGAAGGTGTTCAGCTTCTTTCAAATAAGATGACTGGAGCACTGCACTCTGCTTCCAAACCCATCCTTGTCTGTGCTGTGCAGAGGTAAAATAGCTCTGCAATGCAGCGAGATGAATCCCATGCAAAGTTGACTGCTGCCACACAGATGAAGTTGGAATGTTTTAAATTTGAACTTAGCTCTCGGTAATTACTCTTCGTAATATGAATGAATGAGCTTGTGCATTTGTTTGTTTTATCAATACTGAAGATATTCTAAATGAGATAAGCTGTTCTTGTGAATCAAAATTCTTGCCAATGAACAGCAGTTCCCAATCATGATGCTGCCATTGGCTAGTTTGTCAATTTTGGAAACGTGGGCCAAAAATTTTATTTTAGCAGCATCACACAGGATTGTTCTGGACCAAATTAATGAGGAATACAGGAGATTGCTGAATACCTGAACTCAACCAATGGTTGCTTTTGATTTCTTTGAACCATCTTTCATAATTTTCTGTCTTTTTTTTCTCAGTCTGACTTCATCAATTGCTTTCTTCTTGCCAGTCTAACATCAAACCTCGATTTGTGGTTTGATGAGACATGCTAATAGCTATCCCATTAAAAGAGCTGTAAATCTCTGCAGCTTCTCCAGAGCCTTTGTCCTTTTTTGCCTCACCCATCTTCTGAACAACTCTTTTCAATTTTCCTGTCCCTGCTGGAAGAAAGCAACCCAAACACAGATCAGAATAGGACCAAAAATATGCTTAAAATTATATTTTTCATGGAAAATGTGAAGTTTTAAGGTGCATTTATACTTTTGTAAGGGACAGTAATTCTAGTTCCCTTCCAAAATGTGCAAAATAAGAGCTGTAAATTGTTGATTTGATAAGATCTTTAAGAAAGCTTCGCAAAGAAGAACAAATATTTGCTTTGTTTTCTATCTGAACACGTCGAGACATGAAAGAAGTTCCCACAAGCAATTCTGAGAGGTTTCTTTAATGATTACGACAGCTGTTCTGCCAGATGTGAAAGAGGAAAAAATGCACCTGAAATGTCAGTTGACATAGATCAGTAGATGTGTCTGTACACTGGCAGAAACAGCACTTGAAATATAAACTGAAATAATTGAAGTGTCACTATATTGTCCTCAAAGGAGCTACATACTCTTTACGATTAGGAGAAATTGTGTCTTCTGCTGCAAATTATTGATTAAAACGCTCCAATAGGGTGAGGGTTACAACTAGTTTCAGTGCAAACAGATACAGACATGTGTCACGACTTGACAGCAGACAAAGCAAAGTGCAGACGGTTATTTTTAGAGGATAAATATGAAAATGCTGAAGGCGCCGTTTTCAGCAGGGATGAGACCGCTGCGTCTCCGAGGCGGCAGCTGTACACACGAGAGAATCGGCTTTTGGTGAAAGTCGAGAAAAATGATTTTCAGTATTGTGACTGCCATTCATTTATTTTGTTTCCAACAGAAAGCGACAGCTCATATCTGCACCTGCTGACTGAGTCATAACACCAGGGACATAATGGCTCTGTTGCTGTATGTGGAAATTGAATCGTGATTTTCTCCCACCTTAAAAGGTATGAGACAAGATCCCCCATGCGAAGAAAATCGCATGGAAATCCAATACCTCAATGAGGCATTTTTGGTTCTATGTGTGAATGAAGAAAAAAAATACTAATGTATGTAGGTGCTAAATGTATTTATTTATGCATTCGCCACACTTTTACGAAACACATTACAGTCCTCGTCTGCAAAAGAACCTTCAACCAGGATCTGGCAGGAAATAATATGCTCCTGCTTCAAGACAAAGAAACAAGCAGTTAAAGTCCTAAATAGGTTTTCATAACACTGTCTAGACCTGTTTTTTTTTTTTTTTTTTTTTTTTTTACATAGTCCAGCAGCAGTTCATGGGAAGTTTTTATTTGTAATACTTGCAAGGCATAATAAAAAATTTTTAAAAAGTTTATATGTACATCAAAACAGGATCCAGATGAAAACTCAGATTCTGTGTAGTAGCTTTTTTATTAAAGATGGGCTTGTTACTGGCATTACTGTAAATGATGGTTCTGAAATGTTCAAAACCTTCTAAATTATTCTTTTGCCTGTTGTTTTAACTGACCATAATATGAAATGTGTAATTTAAAAATGATAATATTTTACCAGGAAAATTATACACACTGGCTCTACACAACTTCTTTGAAAAGTAATTCAATGGTGTTGACAGTTCTGAAATAATTTTCAAGTTGATGATTTTCTTAGTAGTTACAACTGACTGCAGCTGATTGCTTCTATGTGTGAAAATAAGAAAAGTACCAATTAGTTTAATGGCTAAAGCGGTGCAAAGCAAAAAGATTAATACGGAAAAATCTAGCAAATATTTGTAGTCTGAAAGATCATACCTGAAAGATCATAAAATATATCTCTGTACCACACACAGAGATATATTATATGTATATATATTTCATTTGTTTTATCTTGTTCAATTGTCTTGCACATAAAATGTGAAATACAAATTAATTTGCATTGCCTTACTGTTCAGGAAGGAAGTTTTACAACAATGCAAAATGAGTAGCTGACTGCTAGAAAGACTTTTCCAAAATAAACTAATTGTTTGCACACATTAAGTGCTTTAAAGGAATAGTTTTTATAAGATTCTTAAATTTAATATATTATCAACTCAAATTGAATTCATGGTTAAGATTTCCATTTGGAAGATGGATGGATTGAGGGACGTAACTTGTATACACTACAATCGGATAAGGTTCTGAAAATCCAAATATTGTTTCATACTTAAATAAAAGTTAATGCTTTTCCACATTTTTCATTAAGTGTATCTTCATTATGCAGTTTCTTATGTTAGCATCAACCCAGGATTTGTGCAAATCTTTTTTCTTACCATGTAGTTATTTCTGGAAAATCATTTTTAGTTTAAACTTGTCCACCTGATTTTTTTTGTTTTGTTTAAAAGATTCAACGATAAAACATTTGGTGACCAAAATCAGACGGTTTTCTTATCAACCTTGTCCCTGTTTTTTTCCTTCAGGCTCTATTGGTCAGCAGCACTTTCCCATAATGATCCTTCCACAAGTCCTGCTGTGTTTAAAATTCCCTCTGACCAGATCATAACACCACTCCTCATGTTCCACAAATGACCCAAATAAGCCATCACCACAACCTCACAGTGATAGTTTTAAGCATACTGAAATCGTTTGGGAAACTAAATCTGGATGAGGCAAAACTGGGGATACTACTGTGCCCTAACACATCTCATTAGACCTCACCAAGAACCTGCAAAGCTAATTCAGTTTCTGGTAGCTCTTTTATGCAGCAGGAGACTTTTCTTGGCCGTCACCGACACACTTAACTCTGCTGCTGAACCTAGAGATGCATTTTCCTTACAAATGTGGAACGATTTAAAGGGGAATAAACAGGCTTTCCAAGATACATAAGATTTATCGCTGTGAGACATTGCTACAACTAATTAATAATCACAAATGTAATGTTTTTGTGTATAAAACAATGCTTTTACTTACACCATTTGTTTAAGTGGGTACATTACTACCTAATGCATATATACTGCTCAAAAAAATAAAGGGAACACTTTAAGTGTTAAACACCTGTTTAAGTGTTCCCTTTATTTTTTTGAGCAGTGTATATATATATGAACTGAATTTTTCTTAAGCTATAGGATTCTCCTCCTTCTGCATAACAAAAAAACACTGCTTTTTTGTTGATGTATAACAAAAAAATATTTGTTATATTTGTTATGTTAAATATGTTTTATATACCGTACAGACCAAATGTTTGGACACACTTTTCTAATTCAATGGGTTTTCTTTATTTTCATGACTATTTATAAGGCAAGAAATCCCACTTATTAACCTGACAGGACACACCTATGAAGTGAAAACCATTTCAGGTGACGACCTCTTGAAGCTCATCAAGAAAATGCAGAGTGTGCAAAGCAGTAATCACAGCAAAAGGTTGCTACTTTGAAGAAACTAGAATATAAGGGTTATTTTCAGTTGTTTTACACTTTTTTGTTTAGTGCATATTTCCACATGTGTTATTCATAGTTTTGATGCCTTCAGTGTGTATCTACAATGTCAATAGTCATGAAAATAAAGGAAACTCATTGAATTAAAAGGTGTGTCCAAACTTTTGGTCTGTACTTTATTTTATAAAAAATAATTAATTGCAGCTGTTAAAACCCCTCAACCCTCACCCCAGAAAAATACAATGGAAAACTGGAACAATGACACGCGGGCGTTCCGCTGCAGGTTAAGGGGTTAAGTGTTCTCAGCAAAATGCTCTTTTTGGACCTGAACTAGCCAAAGCTACTAAGATATTGGTGAGCTACAGTCTCCAACTCAAGCCTTCCCTATTCAGCTCTTCCAGACTAGCAGCAGCAGTTAGCAAACACCTGGTGGGACTGTGCATCTGCTGAGCTTTTCATACGGACTACATCTCAATCCAACACTATTAAGAACAGATATGAACGGCATAATTGAGAAATGTTGTGATGACCTGCAGAAGGAAGCATGCCTGAAAGAACAGGGACCAAGTCAAACTTCTTTAATGTTTCATATATTCATCATTTTTATAACAACTCATGTAAACCATTACTTGATTATGCTATAAAATGCCACAATTTCCTTGAAAATAGACATTACTGACACTTTATGGTTCCTTTTTTCTTTGAGTGTTTTTCTCTTTGTCTGCTTTAAACTGTTTTAATCAAAATGATGGAAAAAAATGGTTCACAGGAATAGGCATCCTTTTCAAAGCATTAAAGAAAAGAAAAATCAAACCTCTCTCTCATCACAAAAAACATCCTTGGATGTTATTGTCTTATTTTTGTGTGCAAGTGAAGAAAAGCCACGTATGACAATCAAAAGGGATTTTTTTTCCATATAAGGTGGTAAAGGGAAGAAGGAAACCATTGAAATATGGTGAACAGAGAGAGATGACCAGGCTTTTCCACAAATAAGAAAAATAAATTATTCCAAAAAGTATAAAGGCAAAACAAACTCCTGTGTCTAAATGACAGAGAGACAATACAGACGAGGTCGAAGGTTGTGCTGTTGTACCAGTGTATTGTGTTACTGAGACATGTTGAATCTTCAATCATCGTACAATCTAATTTTTCTGAGATCAACATTTGTTATCATGGTACTGAGGTTTATATTTATCTAAAATCACATGACAATTTTACATAATTGAAAAGAATCTGAAAAACTAACACTGTGAATTGTATGGTCTTAGATATAAAGAGATCAAATAAAGCATCTCATCCAATCTGTTAATGTAAAAGGAATTTTATCTGAACTGACTGATGGAACATGTACATAATCCGTAATTAAATCGTAGACTTTTAAGGAGCTGTCAGAGTAAAGTGTCTCCAGTAAAATTTAGACAAATTAGTTTAGGTAATATTGCTACAGGCATCTGAGTCAAACAATGACAGAACCACATATATCAAGGAGGCATAAAGACCTAAATTCTACAGGTAAGGTCATCTGCAGGATATACAGTACAGTAGGGGAGGTTAAAGTGGGCTATAAATATAGCCTGACCTGCTGTTCTCAACCTCCCCCAGCTTTCAGACTCTAGAGCTGCTCATCCTCTTCACTGACATGTTCTAATAAAAATAAAACTCTGCCTGTACATTATGCCATGCATGTTTTAGTTTCTACATTTAACAACAAGTAGAGGCTTTGTCTATTTTAACATGGCATTTGAAGTGAAGATGTAATCAATGTGCAATCACATTAGGATTGTGGTATTTCCTTTCAACCACAAAAACTTTAATGTGACAGTGCATAAATATTAACTATCATAGCTAAATTCTGGCACAGGAGAAGGAAAGGTTGTGGGAATATAATGTAGGAATGAAAATCTAGAAGATTTAGAGGGCCACAAATGGCCGCAGGGTCACACTTAAGACATCCCTGCTAAGAAATCTTTTTTTTTTTGTCATTGTGAATCGACTTACAGAGTATATAATTTAAAAAAATAAATAAATAAATCTTTACTTTTGCGTGAACAAGTTTGAATAAACCTGTATCCCTCCAAGTTAAAAAGAATCAATACCAATAGTTTTGTACAACATGTGGTACTTTTCTCATGTCACGAACTTGTGTAAACTTCACTACACTGTAGACTTTTACACACACAAATGTTTCATCAAATGTGCATGTCAAAGTTTCTGCAGACAACAACAACAAAATGATTTCTACGCAGCTCTGCCATTCAGCAGAATGTCAGACGGCTAAGGTGAAAGTATCCAGCATGTGTGGTCATGACTTCCATTTGGGATGGGAAGAAAATAAACAATTCTGCTTTATAAAGTTTGTTTTAAGATATTTTTTCTACAGCTAAACATGCCAGTGGGTCACTTTTGACCCGCAAGACAACACAAGGGTTAAACAGATGAAATGCTCTTCAACTTTTGAACTCTACCAACAAAGATAATATTTTGATGGACTATTTCCATCTAACATGCATTTTTTTCAACTGAAAAGGACTAAAAAGCTTGAACAAAAAGGACTGTATTTAAAAGATCTGCTTTCTGTGGATGAATATCATGGCTGCTGGTGGGAAGAGGCCTTGTGGTTTCTAATGGTCGGCACTTTAACAGCAATAAAATCCATGATAGGTGTTTTGGGGTAGCTAGGATCACTCGTGAGGTCACACGACACTCAGGAGAGTCTTTCTTAATTAAACTATAAAGTGCTGACCGGCCGGGAAAGGATATTTACTCCTTTGGATTTCTTCAATGCAATCATTATTTTACCATCCAATTCCTTTTCAAATATGAGACAGCTTTTGATAGGCTGATGACCACCTCATTTTCTTTAGAAATAATTTTTTTTAATTCCATACCCCGTCAAGTTTGACAAAATTTCTCCTATACAAGTATAATTAGGGCAGAATGAGACACCATGACAAAGTGGTCGTACTTATGGCTTGTGACCCCCAGTTTTATAAACATTATATGCGGAAATTAATACCCAAGTGAGTCAAACTGGGTATTGTGCAAATTTCATCCTTTTAGAAAGAGTAGCTTATGTCATATTAATATGTAATTTTCCTGAGAATTCAAAGCAGGAAGACGTTTGTGCTCATGGACCTTTGGCTTTTTTTTTTATTTTTTTTTTAACTGGACTGTTTGCAGGTGTATGATTTGAATAGTAACATGCTCAAAGTCCAAATCCAAACACATTCTAGGTTGGACAAAAGGTATAAAAATTATGATTGGTTTGAAGAATAATCTTAATATCCTTTACTTTTGATTTACTGTTATTCAATTTGCACAGTTTGTATTTTACCTTCACGCCCTGCCTTATGTAAAATATACAATAAGTGCAGTTTATGTGGTCTTTAAAAAATATTATTATTTTATTATCAATGTAGTTGCAGTGCTTAAACAGGGCTACATCCGGGGGCAGCTGTTTTCTGGTTTGATCAAGAAGATCTTTTGGTTTTCCACAGCCAGATAGCCAGCTCTGAACCACATCAATAAATTAAAAATGTATTCTACAGTAAATTATTCATCAGTTCTCAGTTGATTTCTTTGTAAACAATGTGCCAGTAACCAGGTTAGTGACATAAACTAGATTCATCTCAGGATTCTTGCAAACAGATTCTCTGACACTACAAGACTCATTTATTTGCAGTGTTTGTGAGCGCTCCTGCAGTAGTTACAACAGATGGCCTGATACACCCAGCTCACAAGACAAGATGACGCACAATGTCTGTATTCAAGAGAACAAGACAATATTTAAAATAATATTTTTGGAAAACCTCAGAATCCTATTTTTATTACTTTACAAGTAAATGTTTCAAAAATTTTGAACAGTAAATAGTTTGCATGTTTCAAAATATCAAACTGTGTTTTAAAAAACGCTGTATAGTTTTTATGTTTTTACGATCAACTGAAGTTTTTATTCATTTGCTGCTACAATGCAACTTGGCAACAACTCAACTACTTTCTTTATGACTTCAGGTAAGTCAGATGCTGACAGCAAAAAGATGAGGCTTTTCTAGACCGACTTCACTTTCACAAGAATCAGTGTTTCACTGTCGCAAGATGCACTTTTATTCAATTATATTTTTCATATTTGTATAAAGAAAAAAGCTATGTGTAGAGCCAGGAATTTTTCAGCTTAAAACTTCTAACCTGATGCTTTATTTTGTCCTTTGTTACTTCATACAAAAAGTATAAGGCAAACAAAACTCAAATGTTTTATTTACCACAATGTTTTGAAAAATCAGAATTCCTTCCAGTACACACAAAGTTTTTCTTTTCATGACTAAATCACGTTGTGATGAGAGACGGTTGTATTCCCTTCAGCATGATAAAAGCATAAGCAGCAGTTTGCAGCACAGCAGGACGGCGTCACAACAGGGCCTAACTGTATATTATTACATACTAAAGGACTCAAACAGCAACTTTCCTACTTATTAATTTTTCTTACATTTACTCAACATGTATGTGTCCCACTTCCATATAATGAAGTCAGACTGACTATGCTGGGGTAGTTATTACATTTCTTCTCTCCAAAGCCTTCCATCTGGGTGCTTTTCTTCTCTGTATCTGCTGTATGTGCATATTTAATGGAACAGATTCAAAGCAAATCCAGTAGGTTTTACATAAATAGCTGTGAAAGAGCTAAAAATGTGTGTTCGTATGCCTGAACAAATAACCTGTCTGTAAGTGAAATGTCAGGAAAAGTGTATTCAGAAGAAGGGGAAAAAAATACAAAACCTGGCTTTAAACTGATTACATGCGGTACCACCAAAAATGATTTAATCTCCTCGTCTGGTTCTTTTAGTTACGCTCCCCCTTCAGGTATGGATTAGAGTCCTAAAAATTTAACTCCACGTCAGAGCTTTATATTTAGTTTTTTAAGGATAGTAATCCCTGAATGCAATAAAAAAATAATAAATTTACACCTTCACATAAGAAATAGCCCATTTCACAGTGAAGTTTCATATTTCATTTTCACTTTTTACTGATGCAATGCATATTTACTTGAATATCTGCTATCAAACTTATTATGTCTGGGCTGAAGATAAAAAAAAAAGGTTTGCTGTTGAGGTCAAATGAATAAAAGTTATTGAAATATAAATTCTCAGAATCTCTCCTTTGTATAGCAGTCCAAAAAATGAATAAATAAAAACAATTGTTTTCATTCTCAATGTGGATTTAAGCAGCTTTCAAGTAAAAAATACTCTATAATCATTGTCTTGGAAAGAAAAAAAAAGAAACTTCAACAACTTTGAAAGACAAAAATTTTATGAATAAAGCAGACTGTTTATTCTGATAAAAAAGTAAACCTACCCATGGAGTACTGTCTCAGTGATGTTAATATGTCCTGTGCTGGGTCAGAAATTATGTCGTACAATCTCAGTTTTCAGGGAGGCCAAGAACTCGCTCTCATCTTGGATTGTTAAGTTTTATGTCTTTTTGTCCAACTTTAAATAGCTAAATACCTCAGGCATTTGCCATTAGCACTTTGTGGCTCCTAATGTGTTGTCTGCATCAACTTAAATTTGCATGGCTCTATTTTAGCCACATGATTGGTCCAGCACGGATCTATTAAACATTTCTGTACATCAAAGATCTATCAACCTATTCTCACATGTCTATTGAGGAACATTTATTTCATGGTATCGCCCAGCTCTACTCCATTTTTAATTGTATAGGTAGGTTTATTCTAATAATTTGGAAAGGATCCTACAGATATATCCGATGCTTCAGTAGAAATAAGGCTTAACAATACCAGTTATATTCCTTTCTCCATTCATTGCCATAGCAGGCCCTTATTAAGCACAAAAGATATATGTTTTAATGCTCAACACTCTCTGCTGAAACTGTTTTACAGTTATTTTGGTACATATGAATCTGATTAAAAACCAGTGAACCTGTAGAGAGCACTGATGACTCCCAGTACTCTGAGGTGACCGCTGATGACAATAACATCAATAATCTGTTCTCAGCGGCCAGTCCTTCCCGATCCTTGGGGGAAGATGACCGACAAGGACAATGAACAATCCAAATAGTACAGATCTGCATCAGGACACAGATAACCACCTACTTCATTCACCATAAATCACACAATTTCAGGAACCGCTGACTTGTATTTTTGTAAAAAACTGCAGTTTTCTCTATAGATTCTGAGCCAATACAGAAAAACAAAAACATCAATACCACTACATGTATATATCAAAGAAGGTAAGAATTTGCATGATGCAAACTTTTACATTAAAGAGTGCTTAGGAGAAATTTGCCTGTAAGAGCAATGAGTAAACTCAGGATATATAATGTGCCATAAAAAGTTGATCTATACAACAAAATAAAACAATTTCGCCAGCTTGTCTTCCAGAAGTGCTCTTTGTAGTGTGGTGAAACAACCTTTCATGAGTAATAGGCTAGGCAACGGAGGGCTTTAACATTTGGGAAAGCAGGGACATGAAGTGAAAGGGCAGTCCTCCACAGTGGTGGGAGTAAATACTGCCGTCACCACAGGGAAATGCTCCATTTGTTTAATGTGCCATTTCGGAAGTGGAACCCCTGTAATCCTACAGACATGGTAACCTCATGGTGTATAACTCCCCTCTGGAATTTGATCAGAGCTAAAACTGTTTACCAATATTTGGAGCCTGACATTTATTGAAAATGGCCTTTAGTAAAAGTCATAGCGGGACCGTGAAGAGGTTTTCAGATGAGCCTGTGAAGTTTCTGCTTCGTCTGAGTCAGTAAGATGTATCAGTCACATCAGGCGAGACACAGGCAGCCTCTGAGGACGCAGCCTCCAAACGCTTGTGTGAACATTTACAACGAGGTGCAAATAAGCAAAAATGCTGCTAATATAGTTTTAACTGTTAATGTTGTCCAACGCATAAAGAAAATTAACACCAATTTCCTTCTTTATAAATCAGAAAAGTTGTCCAAAATTTACTGGTAATTATACGGGGCTCTACTATAACACTACCATGTTGGAGTTAATGGAGTGAAATGCTTATAAATTAAATGTTTATAAAACTTACATTAACATCTTAAAACAGAAATAAATCAAGAACATGCCAATTTCCTGCAATACAAGGAGTTGTGCTCAGCGTGGGATCAGATTTTTTCAGTCTGTTGATAATTGTACTATTTAAAGTTACACTGTTGTTATTTTGGCACCTGCTCTTAGCATCTTTATTAATCTGTGTTAGTTTTGTCTGAATAACCTACTCTTCTAAATTTTCTCAGAATTTTAGCACAGTTTGCAAGGTTTTCTTAATTATTCTATAACTGTGTGACTCAAATATCTACCATGTAGAGAAGAAATGTAACTCTGAGATTAATCTTATGGGAGAGAGTGGACTGAAGCTCATTTGATCACTTTGTAGATTTACTTTAAAATGGCAGAATTGTTTACCTGAATCTGTTGCACAAGTTTGATGTGATGAGTTGTATTGAAAGGTGAACTGAAATTGTATGTAGTAGAAGCAACAAACAGCCAAATAGTAGAAACTCCAGGATGGATGATAAGCCCTGGATTGTATAATATCTGTTTTGTTTGTTGCATTTCAAATGAAGTCATTGCAAAACATTTTCAGTAACATATTAAAAAGAGTCTCGCATTGAACTTGAAATGCTCTGCCATCTTTTATTAAAGCTCCAGTTTATTCCAAACTCTAAACCGCTTTTTCAGTTTCGCTTGTGGTATTAACCCTAGATGTCATTTGGACAAAGTAGCATACCATCTGTGCAGTTTGTTTGTATTTATGTTATTTTGCATTGAAATGTTTTTGCCCATTTCATTACGGGAAGCACAGTGTGGATGAGGCACCTAAAACTGCTTCATGATTATCTGCATTCGCCGTCCAGATGCAGTGAGCATAAATATCGACAGAGTGTTGGCGCTCACTTATCTTGGCAGTTTAGCCAAAGCATACATTTGCTCCTGCTCCTTGGTCTGACATATGCCATGAATCTCCACTATGCCTCCAAACTTATGAAAACCTTCGAAGTCTTTCAAAGACTTTTTGTGGGATTCGATACAATATGCCCAAAACCCAGCTCCAGGTACATGTGACTCAAAAAGAAACTTATTGCCCTGGCAACTAGCTTGAATACTGTTTCTATGGTTCTGTACAGCAAGTTTATTGTATCTGTTCAATGTTATATTTTTGTCAGTGAAAGAGTGCAATTGTTCCGGATGTTGCCCTGGATTGCCCTGTGACAATTTTCTACTAAAATGAGACATGGTTTCTGATGTGGAAAATGTTCTGTTGACTGATGACTTTTTACAGATTAAGCTGCTATATTTTAAAGATTAAGATCAGAAATTGTAGTATGTGAAATTTTAAAGTTGACATGTTTCAAAGAAACAAAAGGCAAAATATGTTTCCTGTCAAGATGTTGCTTTGCTGCATTTTAATATAAATGTCAGGTGTTCTTGAATTGAAACTTTTGCTATGTTAATATAAGGAGTGAAGACAAAATTATGAAGTATTTAACTCACATTCTAATTAGTTCAGTAAATCTGGTAAGTAAATAAGTATTTACAATATCTTGTCTTATCTTTTTTTAAAGCAATAAACTATCATGTTTTATTGTAAAAAAAGAAATAATGTTAAGCTTTAATAGCAATTAGCTGACCAAATTTACAAAAATTGTTTGGTAAATGTTGCTTCATTTCTTTTGCGTAATATCAAAGAAACAGTGTTTACAATGACACTGCTAGATTTAGAGATTTAAAATAACTGATTTCTTCTCACTGTGCTTGTGATAAATACCCATGAAAACAATGTGGAACAGAGAAGACCACTGACAACATCCAGGAAGAAGAAATGTCTTCTAGTTTGCCTAAATGTGATATTATGGAAAACAGAGATCCATCTACTGTGCACATGACACTTGGAAACTCTGCTGTCAAGAACAAGTTAGCTTTAATTTCATCTGCCACTTGTGGAAAGCCAGTGTGCCTCTGCTGCTACATGCTGTTGCCTTAAGTGCCCCAGACAGTACAAAAGTGAGTGTGACATCTCTACTGCATGAGCCACCATCTGCTGAAAGGACCCCGAGGCCAACACATGAAGAGTCAGCAGAAGTTTGGGTAAAGCACGGAAGTCAGACCTCCTCATGGTCTGGAATGCTATATCATACAAGAACTACTTGAAATTGTGACATTTTACATTTTTTAACTAATTTCTTTGCCTAAAAGTTCTGATAAAATGGTTACGTTGAGTAAGTTTTTAAAAATATTTAATAAAAAAGTCGCTGAGGTGGTAACAGAGGGATGACTATTGTTAACTGCAAGCACGCAGACATGACCTAGCGGGCTGGTCAGTCAGTCAAGCTTCTCTCACAGGAGAGCAGAGGAGGACAGTGGTTCATTTTTAGACCTTAGCTTAGGTGGATAACATCAGCTTTACATGTAAGTATCAACCAATTACCAAAATTTAGAAAATCACTGCACCACTAGTTTAAATATGAAGACAGATTTTTAAATATGAAACCAGCAGTAAAAAATGTTTTACATTACTACAGGATTTTAAGACATTTTAGCTGATTGTCAGTTATTATTCCTCTGATTGCTTTGTCTTCAGTCAGCCATTGTTATTTTAATAAATGTGATCAGTAAGCCATTCAGAAAAACAACAAACCTAAAATTAAGAGGTTTGTCAGCAACATAGAGGTAGGAAGTCACATCAAGATAACAAATGTCATCTGAACTGTGAATATTTTCTATTCTTTAAACTCAGAGTGAGAGATTGATCAATTTGGTTTAATGTGAGCGTTAAAACTATTTATATATCCTATAAATGTATTTCAGAAAAGGTCAGAAACAGTAATACAGGCCATCTGTCCTAAAGTACACACCTTCATGCCCAGGAGCCATAATAATTTCCAGTGTTCCTAATCTTGAAAAGTCTGGAAACATATGAATAAAATAGAGTTTGGCAAAATATTTGTTTTGTCAGATATCTATTCCATCCTCTAAAAGTTGTATCCAAGTCGTCTAATTGTTCATCTGCCTCTCTGTTCACCTTTCCAGCTATCATCTGTCCATCCATCTGTCCATCCATCTATCCATCTATCCATCCATTAAATTGTCCATTATTATGACCATACATTCATCTACCTACTGTATTTCTCATCCATTTGCCCATTATAAGACTGTCCATTCATCAATCCAACTATCCATCCAACTTACTATTGATCCAATTACCCATCCATCCATATTAACAATATCCATTCTTCCATCAATTCATCCAATCATACATCAGACAACTTATCAATCCATCATCCATCAATCTAGTTTTTTTAACCTTTGCTTCATCTTTATAATTATCTCCCCTTCTCTCCTTCCACTCTCATTGTATTCATCTTCAATTTTTTTTTTTTTTTTTACTGTTTGTAGGTTTTGTAATAAAACCCAACCAATGTATAAGTGTATTTGAAATAAAGCTAGAGAAGACTGTTGACTGTGGAAATTTGACCTTGGTAAAATATAACATTTTGACTTTGAAATTACATAGAAATCTTGTAAAATGTAGATATTTATCAAAAAAAAGGCAAACTTACAACAGAGCGTGATGTACACAGAGACATGGAGTGTAGCGGACTCAACAGGAGAACCCAGCAAAGGATAATGAAAACCAGTTAGCTTAAATCCAGAGTGTGATTGTAGACGAGAGGCAGGCAGTTGATTACTAACAGGGTGCAGCTGGGAGTTAAGGCAACAGGTAGACTGAGGGAAGATAAATAATTAACTTTAGGGTGTAAACTGAGTCGTTGAGACAACAAAATAAGAGAAATAAACAATGCAGAGAAAAGGAAACAAAATCCAAGAAGCATAAAGAACCGAAAGAGAGAATACAGAAACTGAACACATATAAAGGAACCTATATGGCAAGACTTTCTAGCAATAATACATACAGGAACTGAATGGAATATGGCAAGACCTAATCATATGTAATAAATATCAAGGAGTCGTTAAAGACACAAATGTAACCAAATCCAAACATCCAAGGATTATAACAAAACTGAAATAAGCACAATTTTATCTTTCATTTACATTAGATCCGGAAATGTTCACACCATGCTACACCCTTTATTGGAGTGTTAAAGCATAGTATTTGTGCCCAGGATTATCATAATGTATGTCATGCTGGTCAAAAACATATTTTAAAACAAGACAAGTCAAACCTAGTCCACTGGGTAATAACAAAAGGAATGTTGCAAAGTATTCAAAGCCACGTGGGCGTACTTACAGTGTTTGTGTTTTAATGTGTTAAATTTGTAAATGACCACTAATTCACCTTGTTCTAATCATCCTCAAGGTGCTGCACACTTGCAGCTCACATTCGCTCACACTAAATATGCACACTGTAAATTCAGCTGAGATTTGTTTACCCATTCTTGTCCTTTTTATCTCTTCTGATGTGTTCTTTCATTTATACATAATTAATGCTAAGAGCTCTCAGTGCAAGGTTTAATTTCAACTGACCCTGACTTCTTGTCTTATTCACCCAGTGATTTCTGAGAATGCACTAAGAGCACACCTGCAGTACTTTCAGAATTGTTGGGCAGAGTTGTGCAGAAAGTAATCAGGAGTTCAGAGACCGGCCTCTGCATTGTGTGGCCTTTAGGTAACTTAATTTATTTTTTGGTAAATTAAATATACCATTAAAGGTGGTGATTTGCATGAAAGTCCTGACAAATTAATATCCGTTGTAATTATATGAATGGATTTTCAGCTTGATCCAATTTCTCATTACATTTGCAAACTTTTAACCTGGCATGATAATTTGGGCTGCTAAGATAAAGAAAGTAATTTGCATTTAATAAAATTTAAGTAAGAATCTGAAGAGTAGGGCCAATGAAATTCAAAAAGATTTTTGTTACCAATCTAAACTTACATGGAGTAGCTGTTAAACTTGATGAAAATGATGATTTCACATGGCAGGATATAATATAAACGTAGATCTGATCATCTTAGATAAATAAACTTCAATTAACCCAATTTAAAAATGACTATGATGAAACAATGCTGCTTGAATTCAATATCAGAGTCTGCACTGCGACACTAAATAATAAGTGCTTGCATTGACGCCTGTCTCCTAAATAACTGTTTGGCTCTTGCACTGCTTCACGCAGAGCTTTCTTCTTTGCACAGGTAACATCATTAGGACTGTGAAAATCAGGTAAGCCTCTCCACAGTTTCTCGCAGCTGAGCAGAATTTAGTGTTGCAGACAGCTTACAGTGTATCAGCCAACAGTCAATATAGTTAATGTCACTTTTGTTTTCCAATATAAGGGCTCCTAGTTCCGTTGCTGAAGGCTTTTGTGTTCATGATTGGATTTTAGAGCATTTTCCCAGCACATAGTGTCAGTGACAGAAAATAAGGCATTTTTTCTATATTACATAACTCTTTTTGCTCTGCAAAAGACAACATGTCTGTCCCTCAATAGACATGGGTTGGTTTCAGGTAACAGGTTTTAGTTTTAGTTTTTTTTTTTTAAAGGTTTGAACCAGCAATAATTTTCCACTCTTCCGTTCCTCCAATTTAAAGTTCTAAACTAAGACACAAAAGAACATATTGCAGTAACCGAAGCTTTCTCTGGCTTTTTTCCCTTCACCACTTTGACTTAGATCCAAAATGGTCGACTTCATGTGGGGTTTAGACCACATGTAGTCTGGTCTCAGTATCTATGAATCATCTTCATAGATACTGAGAAGTTTCACATGTTCCAAATTTTATGATTTGGTGAGTTTTAAATATGTTTTGGCCCCCAAATTTGAGCTTTTGGTTGGAAAGGAATGAGAAAAATCCATTGATTACAATAGGCCTTTGCAGTGCTTTCGTTGTTTCAGCATAAAATACCATCAACAAACTTAAGATTGCGCAGAGCAGAAAGCCATTGACCAGTGACTCATCCCAGTGCTGTAATAACACTTTAAAAACTGAAATGTTCAAGGACTGAAGCCATGTTATGTGAGCTTTTTCCCCTCATCCCTGCTTTCTCTGTGTGGCAGCTCCCTCTATGAACAACAAGTGTGCCCACCTCTAGCATTGAAGTACACTGTGAACTCTGTGACTCAAACCTTACTTTATTTCTTTGAGGAGAGAATAAAAAACCCAAACTGTAACTGAAGCCCAGTGTTGAGGAGGAAAGAAAAACATGAGAATAATGCCATTTCTTTCGCACAACTGACTGCACTGCTGCTTCAATCCAAAGGGACTATAAACAACTCAAACAAGCACTACTACTTCAAACAATAAAATACCTTATTAAACCCCAACATGAGAGAACCTTTGGGAAGGAAGACTTTTGATGTGTACACAATCCCTCCAGTAGTGAATATATTTAGTCTCGCACCAGGAAAAAAAAAAAAAAAGAGCAAATCACTCTCCTGACTCCATTCTTCATTCTGAGGGATATCAGGAGCCAAATTCAATAACAACCTTAGATCACAGCTCAATCCATCTCTGAATCACCCCGTAGTCTTTGCGTAGCTTCATCCCCTCGGCATAATTTAGAACTGTCAGGATATGAACTCATCTCCGCTATAGCAAATGAATGGGCTGGGTTCCAAGAACACAGTATCGTCACAGCAAATACCTCAAACTTCTGTTCAACCACAAGATTCAACAAAATCTCAGATGGATACGTACAAATGATATCGTTGGGTAGAATATATTCTAAAATTGAATACAATTTAGTGTGACAAGACTCCAAAATGAAAAGAAACTAACATTTAAAAATAAAGACAGGATGTCTGGAGCCACATCTCTCTATTGCTGCAAAAGAGCATGAAAATTGTCCTGCATTAGTGACTGGAAGAAGCTGAAAGCCAGTGGTTCTAAATATATTTTTATCTGAGATTTTTAAGACTAAACTAAGGCATTGTAGCAGTGCTACAATCATATCCAAAAATGGATCTCTATGTACATCAAACCTATTTTTCAATAGTTGTGGTTTTCCTATCTTGTGGAGGATGTCATTGACTGTCTGCAACAGTCTCCTCTGTGTTGGCTACAATGTGACAGTTGCATCTAATGTCTATGACATTCCAGCTTTTTGTTTGATTATATTATCTTAAAATATCTTTATCTCAAGATAGGTAAAACAACTCACTGAACTTTATTAAACATTAGCCATAAAAGAAAATTCACATTTAGCTATGCTACTCCACTCTCAAGAACTTGTTTGACGGAAAGTGGGATTAACATAAAATGAAATAAAAAGGAAAATAGATAGCAATAAAGACTCACCATTAAAATAAAATCCAAATAGTATGTTTAAATCATACAAATCAGGAATTTCCCCTGTTCTCTATATCATCAGAAAAATACACAAACAAGCACTTTTTATCTAAATGTTACCCGCAGAAGAACATCCACTTATCTTTGCTGTCCCTGAAATTGAATGAATGCTCCAGGCTAAGAAAATGAAAATCCAACTGGATTGATTCAGCCACCAGCACTTTCAATATAGTAACTGTATTTATGGTTTGATGAGCCAAGAACTCCTGAAGTCTGATCCTAAATGTATTACATTTCTAAAATGAATTACCGTACATGAAGTCAGTGAAGAAGAAAGAGGGTTAGTTTGGTTCACTGATGCATCTGGGATCTAAATCAAACACTAAAGTTTTAAGAGTCGTCCCTGTGACTCAAACAAAGCTGACACAAGAACAGATCACTTCCTCAATTAGAATTATTTACCTTCATTCGGTCATTAAACAGAGGCTTTGTATTAATTACACATTTCCATTTGCATACCTTTAGTACTTTAAGACTAAAACTTCTCAGCAAGTTTAGTGTGAACAACTATGGCTACTGTTTATGGAATATAAATCAGAATCAAAATAATGATCTTCTAAATGTTTATACCATGTTTTTTTTTTTATTGAAATATCTCACAGGGAAAATATATGTTACAAACAGAAACCCCAAATTTTTCAAAGCACATAAATTTGAAATGCAGTTTTCTGACACAAAAGCAACCCTTCTAGACATGCCTCTTCAAAATAAAATGTATGTGACACAAAAATGACAGAAAGTGACACAGAAATGACTGTCAGGCAATACAGAAACAAAAAATGGTGAAAGACAGCAGCTGAATGTCACTCATAGTCACTGTTTTACCCATGATTGTTTACCTGCACTAATGACATGTAGCCATATGTATTCAAAACTCCTGTTACAAATGTCCTGCTAAGAGATTTGTAAAAAAAAAAAAAAAAATCAAGCAAATGATGCAAAACTCCAACTGAACAAGATCACCAAAATATAAGTCTGTTTCAGCTGTTTCATTTCAGCTATGCTTTAAACAAACAAACACAGAAAGATTCAGGCACAATCCAACAAATCATTGTCATTCTATTGCAGTAGCAGCTCCTTGACTTTTTAAATGGCTACTTGTCCACCTTTCTAAAGCAGTTTGAATTGTAACGTCAAAAATAGCTTAGTCCTTATAGAAGTTTTGTTTTTAATTTATTATGAATAATTCATTTTTTATTTTTTTGCAAACACAATTAATGCATAGTATATTCTAGAGTTTTAATTCAGTTTTATTTCTGAGTTAAAACCAAGCATTGTGTAAACCAATGCTTGCTTTACACAATAAACCAAGCATTGTTTCCCTGGTGACAAAAGAGCATGTACCAGATCCCACCACATTAGTATACTTTATTAATACATAGTTCAAGAGAAAAAAGGGATCACTTAGTTGATGAGGTGTTACTTAAATTAGGAAGATCTGAGTGAGTAATAATGACCAATGCACCACTAGCCAGAATGTCACTATGTGTCAATCCATATAAACATTAACTCACAGAGAAAAGGGGACAGCAGTGGATGGGAAAATAAGTAGTGACACGAGGACAGTAGTCTAGCTATTGGAGGTACAGTCAATGGCAACATTAAACACTTATTTGTTGTGTCTGACAGTTGAAAGCATCAAGCTGAAATAATAGTGTTTATACAGATTGACATGTTAAGCTAAACCTCATGTAAGCCACGCAGTTTTTGAAGGAGAAAAGCCAGTGGCTTCCAGAAATAGGAAGAGAAGCAGTCTCAGTAAAGAATGAAGCAGTGAGTCATTCGACTGACAAAGACATCAGCAGCTCACCAACGAAGGGAAATGTATTTCTGCCGAAGAGCTGAGTGTAACTAAAATCTTTAGAGTTATTTATGTTGTAAAAATTGTTTCCATATATTCAGCACTGAGTTTTTATGAATTGCTTGGGTTTCTTTGTACAAACTACCAATGAATTCCCTGCAAGACTGTTCATTCAGAAAATCATATTAAAAAAACAAAAAACAATCAGATGTTCAAAAATAAATGCAAAAATGACTGCTTATATTTTTCGAAAACCAAAATAGAGTAAATAAAATCTTAACATTGTTTGAAATTAAATTTGTATACATTTCATATATTTTTCTGTAATTCAAAAACCTATATCCTAGCTTTTTTGTTCCATTATTTGTTCAGGAAAACTGTTTGTTCTCTTTGAACTGGGATCTAAGCCTTAAAAGTTAAAAAACATTCCTGTGCTTAAACATGACCTGAATCAAAACATGGAGAGTTGGTTTTAGCAGCACTAATTGACATCTCCACTTTAGAGAAAATCATATTTTCTTAAATCAACTTCTGTAAATGTTCTGTTATATTGCAATATTGTTTAGCCACCTCATTTACTTAACAGGATGAGGGCCATTAATGACTTGATTCGGATTTGTAGTTTTACATCCATTCTCAAGAAGTACTTATATAAAATTGATGTTAGACTTTTAGATTTTTGGTTTGGTTTCATGAGACATACCCTCACCTGATTACTGATTGATATGTAGAATAAATAAATCACTTCAATAGAGCATATCTGACAACATTAAATAGGCTAACAGATCTTAAAATGGAACATTTTCTGCACCAATCTGAAGAAATTTTAGAATGGATGAAAAATACAGTCAATCATATCTTTCCATTTGTAAAGGGTTTGGAGGTATCTCTAAGGTTTTGAGGGTCAATTGAACCATAGTGAGAACCATTATCCACAAATGGAGAAACCATGGAAAAGTAGTGAACCATCCCAAAAGTGAACTGCCTGCCCAAATCACTTCAAAAGGACATGAGCGACACCTCCAGGAGGTCACAAAAAAAAATCCAGAACAAGAGTTAGGGTGATATAATGTCTCGCTGTGAAGGTCAATGTTTATAATTTAATAAAAAGAAAGATACTGGCGGAAAATTACATCCATGGGAGAGATCTAAGGTGAACACCTACTGATGAAAAGGACACAAAGCTCCATCTCAAATTTCTATGATGAAGTGGAACTTCTTGGAAGGGCTGTGTCCTGTTAGATCTGGTGTAAACTCACAACGAGATTTCTGAAAAAATTACCATTTTATTTAGATCATCATTGGCTGCTATGCTGCATCAGGACCTAAATTAATTGTCACTGTTAATGGAAAAATGGATTTTGCCTTGCATCAGAAAATCTTGAGGGAGAATGTCTAACCATCAGTTCATGACCTTAAGCTCAAGTTTACTTGTGGTTTGTGACAGGATGATTTACCCAAAGAACACCAGCAACTCTGAAAGTCTAACAGAAAAAACTAATTAAATGTGTAGCTTAGTCAAAGTCTGAACATAAATCTGATTGAGATATTGTGGCATAACCTTAAAATGTTAAAAATATCACACAGATAAAACCAATTTTGAACAATTCTGAAAAGACTCTGCCAGTTATCTCAAAAGCTTGATGATCGTTGTTACTGCCAAGCGCCCAACCAGTTCCTAGACTAAGGGGAAATGAACTTGTTCACATTTGGTTTAGGTTGGTTTGATTAGGTCTTTTTTCCTTACATTTGTTCCCTTGAATAAGCATTTGAAAAACTGCATTTTGTATTAACTGAGATCATCTTAGTCGGCTATTAAATTTTGCTTGATGACCTCAAGCATTTAAAAGTAATAAAAACAGATAGTACTTTCTACCAGCACAGTCAGTGTGCTGACAATTGTCGCAGTTTCAAGTCTTTCCTCAACTCAAATGACCAAACATTAATGATGAGACTCGTGCCAATGCTGCTAACCACCACTAAACCAGCAAGAGCTCTAATCAAAATGAAAACAGAATTAGGAGCTAATGAGCTTTATTCCTGCCAGGTGTTTGTGGATTAGGTGTTATTATTCTGATAATGTATCCACCACATGTTACCATGAGTATTGGAAGCTTTCAGCTCTGCTCTTTAAAAGACTAACATACAAAAGCAAGCATAATGTGTGCCAAAATAAACAGCAGTTTGACAACATTAAAATAGTCTTCTAGTGCTTCATGTTTTATACTGCATCATTATTATTTGGCAAGAACAAAAGCCGGATTCATTCATTCAATTAATGGTTTGGGGCAATTAAATAAGTAAGACTAATGAACTGAACACAGTGATTCAAACATAAAACAGATAGAAATCGTAATTAATGGGCTATCTTTCACAGACGCCGGGTTGATCTTTTCCTTCTCCATCTGAGGATGTTTAAAAGAGGAAAAACAAGGTTCACAATATATTTGTGTTCTCCCTGCTGCAGTTTTTTTTGTTTTTTTTTTTTAAACAATGAGTCGCTGACAGTATCTTGGGCTGCAACCAACACGGTCTGCAAATGATAAAATACAGCACAAAGAGCAAAGGTACAGCGGCACCATTGTGAATCAAAAGCATTAGCCTGCCGACTTGCTCTTACAATACCCTAATTACCTTGTGTTGTATGCACGCATTCATCTCCACCAAGCAATGAGCCGTTGCGCATTGCATTGCTATTCAAGTCACAAAACATTAGCTGAACGAGAAAAATCTGAAGAAAGGGATGTTTGACCATGTTATTAAGAAAAACCCACACACGGCGTTGTGTTATGAGGCGCTCAAAGCTGCAGGCAGGTTGCGTAAACTACGCCCCGTGTGATCTATATGCTGCATAATGAACAACACTGATATGGAAATAAGCGTATGGCACTCATTTACTTTTTACATAGCTTTAAAAGGTTTGTGAGCATTTGTCTTACTTCCGAGATGGAAAGCTGTAGCAAGAAAGACTACACTAAGAGCTTTTCTAGTACATGTAGGTCATTCCCCCTCCCAGTGGAAATAGAGTCTGTTTTAGGATTATAAGGAGGGGGGTATGATTCATTACAACTGAATTTAATTACAGAGAGAGGTGGCCAATGCATCCCTGGTTTTAGGATATTAGGGTCCCTTCATCCACTGGATGGTAAATGTCTAGAAAATGGAGGGTGGAGTGGGGATGAGTCAAGCATGTTTAAATGTGTAGCTGGAGAAGAATAGAGGCAGAGAGTTTCAGCTTCAACATGCATACCTGTGCACAAACACAAGTAAAAGCTAGACTGCTCAGTGTAATCAGGTTAATGTGACATAATGCATTTATGTACTCCATTGATTTCTTTTCCAAAGGAAAAAGAAAGATGTTGGAAAAGGAAATCTCCAGTTTTGAAGTCAAATAAATATTTTACTAAAACCATGTCCTTGTTTTTTTTATTCCCATCAGCCACTTTTTTAGGTACAACTAGCTGGTACCAGGTAAGTCCCTTTTTTTTGCAGGACTGCCTTGATACTGAATGGTATTGATTCATTGAGGACAGCAATATTATTTGGAGATTTTGGTGAATATTTACTTGAAAGCATCACACAACTGCTGCAAATCTGTCAGTTGCATATTCAGATGAAAATCTCCCATATAGCTGAAGCCAACAAGTGTCTCTTTGGAGTAAGAGACAACTGGCAACTGTGGAAATCAGACAGAAATGAAGAGATTGTGGTCACTGTCGTGTTGTGATCCTGAAGGGGGGGGAAAAGCCTTCTAAGCATGTGCTAGTTACCAGTATCAAGGCACAGTGTTGTGAAAACATTTACCCCCAACAGGTTTCTGCATTTGCCTTTGTCACACAGGTCATGAAATAGTTTAATATTAATGCTGAACATATGGCAAGTGTTTCATGTTACTTCAAATTCACATTCTTATGTTCTACTTTGAACCCCCAGCATTCTTGAGGGTTATGGACCACAACAGCACATCCATAGCTGGAATCTACAAAAATGTGAGAGTCCCTCTGAATATGGTTATAACTGCCTATTTCAATAGTTTTAATGCAAATTGTGGTGTAATACGCTATATTTCACACAGTGCAAACTGTAATAGCATGAGAACAGAGGCTAATATCTACAATAGACCACTGTCCACTGCCTTGGAACCTCAACCTTAGCAAAATAGCCTGTAATGGAACATATTGATCTTATATGAACATCTGCTGGAAAATATTCTGAAGTTTATAATCTGCTAAAACTTATGTCTGTGTAGCCACATTAGCCGCTGTTGTTTAATGCCATATTCACTTCGCTCCCAAACAAGCCCTAACCCAAAAAAGTGCAAAGCGATGGGAATCACATGTCTCTAAATGCTCTACCTTTTGGTATGATCACATAATGTTTGTGAGTCTATTAAAATGTAACAATCACTAGATCTGATGCCTAAAAACATTCCATGTTGAAACCTTAACATGAAAACAAAACAAAGTTGATGGGGATGAGATGTTTTTGAATATTAGCCATACGTTTAACAGGTTCAACATGAGACTCCCAGGATTATATAACTCAGTCATCTGCAATAATGTTTGATGTTTTCATAGATTAAAATTTTGACTTTGACATTCTTATTCCAGATATCCTGTCTTAATGTTTTAACCTAACCAACATCAAATGTAAATATAAATATTAAATTAAATCCAGCTTCTGATATAATGGTAACGTAGTATGAGATAGTTATATTAGCATGCTAAGGTTAGTCGGAGAATTTGAGGAATATAATGTGAGGTCACAATAGGTTTCAACTTAAATTTAACCTGCTACTTGTTAATGTTTTACACAGAACAACTAATTGATTTATTGAAACTTTAATTTTAATATTGAACTAAAAACTTGGAAAATTGTTGTCATTTTCATTCAATGTTTGCATGCAATCATGCAAAACTCAATCCCAGCAAACAACAATGCTTGTTCAACAATATGGCGGCTATTAATTTGAGCAATTTCTTTTACAAAATTGTAATCACAAACATTGCTTTCCATGTTCCACCTGGGATACAAGAATTCCTGTTTGGTTCAATAATGTAGCGTCTGTCGTTGATCCAAGAAATAGTGCACTGAACAAGGAAACCTAATTGACTTTACATTTGCTTAACCCTTAATTTCTTCCTCTCTTAACCTGAAAAGAGGAAACTTACTTTGTCAGTCATACGTTCCTGAAATTAGAATACATATTGAAGTGGAAAGCAATCAAATTAGGAGGCAGCCTGGAAGTCTTTGTCAAAATCAAATCTCTGAGAGTTTTGATAGACTTTAAACCCAGGGTCCCACCAGCAACAGCAGGTTATACAAAACAAATCAATTTCAAACCATACTTGACATAATGAGCATCTACCTAAGGGATGCTGGCATGACACAGGCATCATAAAGATGGGAAATTCAATATCTTAGCTCTTATATTCAAGGAGTAATATGTGACTGCCTTTGTTTCCAGTTCACTGCTGTATTCAGGCACATTGACAATCTACAAATTTACTGAGATGGAAATGACATCAGTAAGAACTGATATTATTGTAAAATGTCTAGCCGTGAAAAATGTACATCTTAAAATCTCATTGCATCTTGAGCAGAAGTAGCTTCAGTGCCCATCTAAAGATTATTTCTCTCCCTCTCAGATTTTATTATGTTCATTTATGGTCTTCCATCAGCACAAATATATTCAAGCATTTCACAAAAAGTAAACAGACTCCCAAACCATCGTTTTTTAAACTTATCATTCCCATCTCTGGGGATTGAAAAAGGCAAAAGTTGATCAAACTTGCATGAACTGCCTATTGAAACTTGCTAACTTTATTCAAAGCAGAGAGAAATGCTTGATAATTCCATCAGACCAAATGCAATAGTCTCCAGGCCACTTGTTATCCACTTTGTTGAGGAAGAATACAGAGATTTGAAAACTTAACTTTTGTGTGTATTCATAATACATCTATACTCTCTGCACAGGCGGAGGACCTCTCCTGAATTATTCAAGATCTGACCTGTTGGGGATGCTGAAAAGTCGATACATCAGCACTTCAGGAAACTTCAGTAAAGGCATATTCAGATAAAAGTATGCTGTTAAAAGAACATCTACACACCCCATAAAAGATCAAATACAGCAGCCTCTACGTAAAACTATTTCTACTGCCCACAATATCACTAAATCCTATATAGGATTACATTACAAACCATAAAGGAGTATTTATTGTATACACCACACAAAGACAATCAATGATTCATTTCTACTTCAAATTTGTTGCTAGTAGATGAGACTGTTACAGAAATAACAATTACAAGTGTAACATGTTGTATCTGACTAAAATAATGTACATTAAGTAAGTGATCAGCATTAATTTGCGAGATGTTTCCCAAAGATGGGATTTACAACAAACTGGTTCAAGCACAAAAGCAAACTTAATTTTAATCCCTTTCAGGCGAAAGAAGCGAACAAGTTTTAGCAATAGCATTTCAGTAGCATTAGAATAACACAATAATAACCTTGTGTCTCTTGTTATGAACACTTGTCAGTGGAAGGTGGCAGCACCACTTCAATGTAGCATTAGCAAATGAATTTGTTATTTTGTTTTTATTCATCGTTACATATGTGTCTTAATTAACATAAGACCAAACAGGCAGCTTGAAACAGGCAGCTTGATTAATATTGTTGTTTTTTTTAGAAAAATCACAAAGATCCATATTCAAAATGACTAGTTCTGCAAATGACTAGTTCTGCATACAAGATTACATCAGTTTGGAAGAAAGAAAAACAAATTGACAATTTTTGCCAGTATGAGAATTGCCATATTTTAACAGTAACAACTAAGAAAACCATGGAAGAATTTTTCCACAACTAATTTAATGTGATACTTCTTGTATATTTTCATTGTGGTTAATCCTCTTTGTTTTGTCAAAGAAAGGCGGTAACTTCCAGGAGAATCCTTTTGTTGCCCAGAAACAGACCTGAATGCAACCAACTAAAGTAGTTCATTAGAGAGACTTAAAGGTGCTGGTTGGAGGATTCTGTTACTTGAGAGCTGTGCCCTATTGTTTCCAGTCTCTATCCTGGATTTAGTTTTCCAATCAACTGATGGATATCAGAATTGATCCATTGTACCGTCTCAAATAAACAAACGAGACAGAACAGTATTTAATCTTCTTTCCAATCAGAAAGGGTTTGTTTGGTTTCACTTATTGTCCAGATTTTGTCATCTTGATATTTCCTGGTGGATTTGAAGAAGAGCAGCTTCATTTTCCCTGCCAGTCTGATCTATGCAACAAATTTCAATGCTGGTTTAAGGAGCCAGAATTAGGAGTCATTGTTGAGTCAAGTCTGCAGGCTGTTTTGGTTTTAACTAGACCTCCGTCTGAACTGCAGTGTCTTGATTTTGCCTTGACCGCCCCGTGGACTTCAAATTTCACATCTAAAAGTCACCAATGCAGTGCTGACTCTAGCCCCCCTATAGCACATATGAGAGAGACTGAGTGTAAACAATGTTCCTCTCTCTTGCCCTGCTGATAACCACCCTCTTGTCCGCTTTTTTACTGCTGTATTCTATCCTCTTTGAATCCCAGGCTCAGATAAAGGCTTCTCCCACCATCCCCATAGGCCTCGAGGATGCCTTACAAGCTCCCCGCAATGTGAGCTCCTGTCCCTGGGCAACGGTGTATGATGTCCCCCTCCCTCTGTCAGTTTGAATTAGCCTCTTCCCTCTCTGGCTCACAAAGCTGCTCTCGCTCCCCAGCTGCTGCTCTGGTGTGTTTGCAGCACCAGCGAGTGTGAGGAGATGCCATTGAGCCTGACCTTTGCAGCAGCACCCTGTGCTCTATGAGTCTAACCCATTTGACAGTAAACGCCAAGTAGAATGCTAATGAAGCAGCCTGCATCATATTGTGCTCAGTTCAATGTAATTATCTGTGGGATTACCCTGTCCCCCCTGAATATTGAATAAACTGCTATCTTTCAGGCCCCCAAATTCTCCCCATGAGGTCAAAAAAGGCTCATCATGAGCAGTCGTTGTAGCTAATGTGCTAATGCTGCGCAATAAAAGGAAGCATGATAAAGGACCCATCCAGAGATTTTAGTGCAAATTATGGCTAATCTTTATGTTCCCTTCTCACAGGAATAAAACTGCCCCACAGTCACCGAGATCTCCAAGACTGTTCTAATGTCACTGGACAGAGACACATTAAGAAAGCTTTATTTTACAGGGAAGTCAAATAAGGCTCTACCACTTTATGACAAAATGTCCCATATTGCTTTCTTTGGTCATCCTTTCTAAAAGGTTTTCTTTCTGTATATGAAATTTCCAAAGAATATGAGAAGTATTTTGACCTCAACCTTCAGTTAAGCCTGATTGCTTAAGAGAGAACATCTCATTTTCATGAGCTGTTTAGCAACATGTAGTGTATACTGCCATTTATAATGCAATAATTTCAACCTTGTGCAATCTTCTGAGCAACTTTTTTGTGTGCTTTAAATTGCTGAAAATATTTATAGTCTTTTTCATTAAAAAGTATAACGATGAGGCTTATTTGTCAGATTAAATGTACTTTCTGAAAATAATTTTTGGGCCTGTGTTAAATATACTTTTAATTAAGCCTACTTTTCTGTATTAAAACAGTTTTTTTATTAGTTTGATGTAATATTTCGTCTTAAATTATGTGTTTTTATTAGCTGTAAGTCGAAAATCCTCATAATTAACAAAAATGTCGACTTGAAATAACTAACTTGTGTAATTAATCTATATAAATTGTTTTTATTTATGATACAGTCAGTGAAATAAATAACTGTTTAATGATATTCAAATTTATCAAATATGAATGTATATGACCACCAGGTCGCCTTTTTCTCCTACTCATCCGTCTTCATGCTAAACACGATCCCAGGGCTTCTCTTTAACAGTTTGCATAATTACAAAATAGCTGAAGAACTCAAAATTTCCATTGGTCTTCCAGCAACCTGTCTATTTGGCGCAATTTGGAGGTGTGTGTACTTCTCACAAGCTTTTAACTATATTCCATAGGTAGCATAGTGCGCCAATATCTATATGTGTAGGGGTGTGTTTGTCAGGCTGTGAGATGAGATCATTTTAATTACAGCCATAGCAACAGCAAGATGCCGCACAGAGTAGCATTGGACCAAAAGGATAAAAATAAATGACATGGAGCACTGCCAGCTTAATGTGTGTGATGAGGTTGTAGCTTTGGCATGAAGCATGTTTGGCATTCAAAAAGTTGTGTGCAGACCACACATCATGGATACCTTGACTACTGCCAGGCTGCTCCACTCAGCATGGATATGCTGCCACCCTGATAATGAGACGCCATTTGGGAACTATTGAGCTCTATAACATGTAATAGGGAGTGTGCCGCTTTCTTGACGTCTGTCATTTATTTCCTATCTGATTTTCAATGTCGTGGAATAGTTGTCATATAGAGGGCATTTTCATTAAAATGAAAAATACCTTTCATGACAGTTAGTTTAGTAAAATGTCATATCCTTATCAAATGGTAAAAAACTGGGTCTCATTCACAAAAACAGTTAATTTATTACATGTGCATATGAAGTTATTAAAAAATTGGTAGAATGCTTGCAAACATGAAAATGTAAAACTTCGAGATTTAAAGCAACAACACTTAATGCAACATAAAGACATGCACTCCAAATTGCATATAACAATTTATTTTGTTTTTTGCTACGTTGCATAAACTCTGCCTCTGAACCTCTCTTACTCAGCAGATGCTTTGCAAATATTTAGCAGCATGAACACCCTGCAGAATCTGTTAATAGCATCATGTTTACCAAAAGTGCAAGTGTTTGTTAAGTGGCTGACTCGCTGCGGCGTTGTTGCTTGTTTAAATACAAGCATCACCAATCTCTGTTCAGCTTTTCGGAGGCTCTTTAATGTATGTTTCTGCCGGCTTGATGTGACTGCAGCTGATTCCAGGCCAGCACGCTTACCCGAGGCCGAGTGCCAAGGCGTAATGAGAGATTTGGTTGTGGAATTCAGAATCTGACAGAATGCATTAAAGCCAAGCAGACTGCAGATGCAAAGGGAGAGGCCGGGGCCAAAAGCGATGACTTCCCATTTTCCAACCAACTGTATCATATTTTCCCTTTGCTTCCAGCCACACAAGTCGTGCAGCAGACTGTGCCTTTGTTTGGACACAGATTCCCATTGTTTGCCATGTTAGATATGAGGAAACAAGTGATGAAAGCAATTACTGCTCATACCACTCTGGTAGTCTGGTTTTGCCAGTAAAAGTGCTGAAAATTCAGAGCCACAGCTGCATCCATTTCATTGTCTCCCTACATCTTTTATTGCAGAGGCTGCATGAAGAATTCATTTCTATTAAGGTCATTTTCCTGACATGGCAGGACCTCCCTTGTCGCTCGAGGTCAGGGTGTCCCGTCCAGATATTTTACAGCAACACTGTGACCTTGCAATACCAAACAAACCCACACTGTGTGACAGCTATGATCTGAGGGAACAAATAATGTGACAGCCTCTCAAGTTCTTGGGCAGCCTGGGCCTCCCATCGGGAGAAAAGGAATCAGATTTTCAGTATTTTTGAAAGGGTTAGACTGAGTCTGGGTAGGAGGTTAGATGTAAAGATGTAGATTGTGTAACTTTTCACACTCAGTGTTGTTTTTCGTCACACTACTTGCATCAGGGACCAAAATTCAGTTCATGAAAAGGTGCTGAAAATGGATTGTTTTTTGCGTGTATAGTTCCAATACAATTATTCAAACAAAATATACATAATCATCTTAATGTTTGTGTAATTAATAACAAACAAAAGGCTCTTTTAAAACTTCTCGGTGTTATAAGGTTGCTTTAACAACCTCATGGTTTTTGGTGTCACCCTTCATAGCAATGACTATCATGAAACATTTTCCACGAATTGTTTGAGTTACCCTCAATAAGTTAACCTAAAAATACTTGCAATTGACTTTTAATTTAACTTATAACATGATACATAGTTCACAGTTTTCTTTATCATATACATCAATATTTATCTGATGAATTATTTATTTGTAGAACTGTGTCACTTGTTTGGCAAACCCTAAAAAAGCAAACTAACTGAAAAATCACTCCACACATGTAGAAAAAAACAAGGAGAATCTCTCAGAACAAACCTTGAAAATAAATGTGTGTTTTTCATGTGCTCTGAACTACATGTCTATGAATAAGTAATCAGTCTGTTTGCATGCTTCAGGATTTACTAACAAGAAAAGCAATCAGGCCCAAGATAGTGCAAAAGAAAACAGGCACTTCAGCTTCTTCAGCGAAATCTCTGTTTCATTTTGAAAAGGGGCTACGACAAAGACAAAGCATCAGAAGATGATAAAGGTCCACACTGCCCCTCCCTGCAGTCAGACTTAACAGATATCAGGAGACACACAGATCACAGATGACAATATTTCACGACAGACACTTGGACATAAAAATGACCCTTAGCTGAACTCCAGGCGAGCCGCAAATATGCTCGGTCTGATGTAGATGCTTTCCCCTCGCAGCATCCTCCTGGCACCAAAGCAGAGAAGAAGAACAATAGGACAGTAAAATGTATCCTAATTCCAGCTGGAGATCCTAATTCAGTCCAGAGACGGTGAGGAAATGGGTTTGCGAGAGCAGACCCAGCAAATACGCGGCGGATAAGAATGATTATCCCGCAGATGAGCGGAAAGATGAAAACTAATTTAATAATAAGACCAGAAAATTCGGCAAGATAACGGGGATCTAGAGACCAATCCAAGTACCATCTGGCTTGTACTGCACATGCATGTGCCGTTTTCTGCAGCAGGAGGGCCCCCATTTATACTGGTGGTGCTAAAAGCTCACAGAAACTGTCTGCACAGTTGCACAGCAAGAGAACTTGCACATTAATATTCTATTTTAAAGTGAGGAGTTCTTTCTCTTAACACTCTTCATACAGCAATTTTAAGACGCTTTTAGCTGTTTTATATTTGGATTATGAGCTCAACACCAACAGTTACAAATAGAAATGCTCTGATCAGGTTTCTTGTGGCCAACATCGATGGTGATTCTCATCGCTTATAAATTCTTATTCTCAGCACAATAAAAGAGATTAAAAAATGTGCTTCAGGCGTGCTGTGGCGGCGCAGGGGATAGCGCGACCCACGTTTGGAGGCCTTGAGTCCTCGACGTGGCCGTCGCGGGTTCGATTCCTGGACCCGGCGATATTTGTCGCATGTCTTCCCCTCTTTCCTTCCCCCTTTCCTGTCAGCCTACTTTCATATAAGGGACACTAGAGCCCACAAAAGACCCCCTGGAGGGGAGAAAAAAATGTGCTTCAGTTTCTGTCTTAGAGGTAGTTTGGAATTCAACCAAAAATAAATCCATTGCAAGATCTTTGTAATTTATGGATAAAAGCATATCTTTAAAACTCTTACCTATAAAAAGGTGAATCATAGTGAATACTGATAGTTGCTTTGTAAAATGGAGGGAGTTTATAAGATTGACGCATTCAATAACAGAAAATATTTTTAGGGTCTGACTTGCACATTGCAAATCAGAGTTTATCAAAGGAAAATTGTTAGAGTATAATCGATGGTAAGTTGCTTGGTGCATCTCTTGATAGCATGCAAATCAACCATTTTATGCTTTTATAAAGGCAAAAAATAGCCTTCTATTTATTTCTACCCATCCATTCATTGTCGTTGGAATTTCTGAGATTATAGGTAAGGGAGAAAATCCCAGATAAACCTTTCCACCTCATTCAGGGGGTTAGCAAACTTTTCCCAAGATTGAAAGTATATACAGTCACTCCAGTTAGTCTCTACTGCTATTCAGCAAAATAATGTTTGATTTTAATTTGCAGACTGCATTTACTTTATGTCAGGGTATTGGAAATGCAGAAGCTGGTAATGGAGGTTAGAGAGGCTTTTTGATCTGATTTCCACAAGTTTTCCCAGTAGATCTATTTGTTCTGTAAAGGTAGGCGGTGCAATACAGAGTAACATTCTCACGAGTGTCAAAAATGAATACTTTCCTGCAGAACATTGCACAGTTTGGAAGCAAATCAATGTTTATCACTTCACCTGCAGTGGTATTAATGTTTTGTCCGTAAGGCGTACACCTGGGTGGAGAAAGGAGGCTAATCCCCAGGAAGTTCAAGCTCTTTTTGCAAAAGCATTTTGCAAGATACAATATACGTCCAGCAGGATTTTCAGATAGAATGGAATTAGAAATATATTGATATACTTTTACACTAAAATCTCCTCCTTGTGACCACGTGGAGCATAAGACTGCAGCATTTTATCGGTGTTATTAATCACCCATGTTCAAGTAACAGAATGTGAAAAACCAGTGTCAGACCCTAAACAGGTAATAACAGTAATTACACTAATCAGTGTCTGTAAGAATCTTACAGTGTAAGAATTTCTGTGACATTTAGTTTATTTAAATTTTTGTCCTCTGCATTAAACACAAAATAATGTCTAAAGCTTTAAAGCAATAACTCATGTGAGTTTTGATGCTATTTTTCTAGCCAGTAAGGACTGGCTATGCTGCATATACTACCTTGTTTTTAACAACAAGGGCAGATTTGGTGTTAGCAGTTATTTTTAAATTTTGTGTCTAAAGATTTAATAAACAATCCCAAAACTTTGGAAGCCATAGCTCATGGGAGTTATAAGGTCATGTTTTAACTTTTCTAACTTTCTGTTGCAGATAACTGTTCTACTTAGGCTAATTTGTATGTGAAAGGAACAAGTGAAGAGATATGGCTTCCGCTGAGCTGTATTTTTATGTCTCCTCTAAACATATTTTAAAAATCCCTAAAACTGTAAAAGAATGATGTGTTTTTAACTAATGCTCAGAAAGAAACAGGTGGTAAAGATTAGATTTGAGAATTTTTATGTTTTGCCCTGATCAAAGCAATCCCGATATAATAAACCATTTTTTGAGATTTCAAGTGATAGTTTTCCAAGTTTTTGCAAACAATTCTGATTACTTTTGCTTGTTTGATAATAAACAGGTACAGGATTTGGTTTCAGTTGTATTCTGATCTTTATTTTTATTTTATTACTTTCAATTAGGCAGTAGGCATCCAAACAATCCTTACCTATCTTATCTTCCTGCTAGCCATGGAGCAAATGTAGGTTGAATGTCAACAAAAATAACCAGAAGTTGAATTCAAGTTCAACTTATTATTATTACTGTTGGCACTGTGTGACCTTACAAAAAATGTCTTTCCTACAGAGTATAAAGATACTTTCCAGTAAAGTAGCACTAACCTTGTAGCTACGTTGTTACTAATAAAGACAGTGTGACTAAACCTGAAGAAAATACCAAGCAAAACTAAATGATTAGATTGGTCTGCACTTCTATGCAGTAACATTTATGAGTTTTTTCCTCCAGTTAGATGGTATAGCAAAATCTTTGATTTCACTCAGTTTCCATAATATATATTTGCATATAAGTATTTATGATGCTACAAACATGTATTTCATTTTCTAGGGTAAAAAAATATATACCTGTAGGCTATTTTCACTGTTGGTCTTTGAACAAAAAAAGTGAGAATCGTGAAGAACCGATTGCACTGCCAACTCCCATGAAAGAAGGATTAGTCCCCATATTTTTGCCTTGTCTTAAATGTTTTTATGAGGGTTTTGTACTTATTTTCCTGCCAAAACTGGCATATCTTTGATCTATCAGCTTGGGCCTTGGCAGGGCAGCAAAAAGGCATATTTGTGTAATGTATACTTTTCCTGGGGACTTATTACAATGCAAATTACCTTGTCACATCGATGCTGATCTCAAAACTAAAAACATGTTTTTTTAAAACCAAGCTTTCTGAAATAAAATGCAGAGTCCCTTTCTTCCCACACAGTCTGTGAGGAGTCTTTTCATTTGTTTTGCATTTTATATAGGACAGTGGGAATATGCACAACTCTGTAAAAACTCTGCTGTGTCCCAGTTTCTGCAGGTCTCTGTGTTAACAGGTTATTGATATACATATTACCATACAGGTGCACCAAACCTGCAGACATAAGGAAATATTTTTAAGCAAAGAAAGATTCAGACACAGGTGATATACAGTACATTCCCACTAGAAAGTATTCAGACCTCTTCATTATACTTTCTTCACAATAATCTCCTGCAGAAGCAACTATCCTCTTCCCCCCAAAAGCTTATTATCTTTCAAAGGTATTCACAACCATGGCTTAACAGTTTAATAATCATTGGCAACTACCTCGGCATCGAGGCTTCTTGGTTATGTATCTACAAGCTTGGCTCATCTGTTTTGGGGTATTTTCTCCCTGCAGATCGTCTCGAGCTCCGTCAAGGTTGAATGGGCGCCATCATTAGATGCCAATTTTTAGTATTTCCAGAGATGTTCATTTGGATTCAAGTCTGGGCTCTGGTTTAGCTATGCAAAGACAGCCACAGCCTGCTCCTGAAGAGTACTCTTAGTCCTCTGTTATCTTGGCCGTATCAAGTAGATTGGAAGATGAATCATCAAGTCTTTGGAGCAGGTATCCTTGAAGTATTTCTCCATTTGGCTGCTGCCATTTTACCTACTATAGTGACTAGTAACATATTTCTCATTCCTGTCAGCATAATGGTGGTGTTTTTCTCCATACTTAGCAATGAAAGTCCAGTCAAAAAGGTTCTATTTTGATTTCATTTGACTCATGTTTTTTTTGTATTTCTCTTAGTCTAACAAATTTAATTAGGTTCCTATGTACCTCTTATTAAGGAGTGGCTTGCCTGTGGCTAATCCATCATAAAGGTCTTGTAGGTGGTGTGTGTCAGAACTGGTTGACCTTCTGGATGGCACTTTAAGCTCCGCAACTGAACAAAACTTCACTAATGTGACCAACGCATTCTCTTTTATCTTTTTCCCCAGTTCTAATGAGGATCCTGGTGGTTTAAAACTTCTCCCATTTCAGCTCTGATACTGAAACTCTTATTTGTTTACAAATGTGTCTCGCTTCTCCCAGCAATATCTTCCTGCAATCAGAATTATTTGCCTTTTTCACAGATATCCTCTGGTCATGTTTGAATCCTGGTCTTTAGGATCGAACTTTCTCTGCTAGGGTGTAATTTAGTCAAGTTAATCAAAAAAACAAACTGTTCAGTTCTGGATGTGAGCAGAAGCAACTGAATTTACCCCATGTTCTCTGCAAGCAGCGTCAGAAGGATGACCAGTACAACTTGGATGCAATGGTTTTTAGTGTCATTGCAAAGGTATGTCACAGTTTTTTGGAAACTTACCTAAATCTCTGAAAACAAGTTTTTTGAGAAGGTATTTTTTTTTAGAAAACTGGATCTATTTTGAACAAATCTATAATGTAGCAAAACTTGGAAAAAGCAGAGGGGTGTGGATGTATTTTGGCATCACTGTGCTTATGTCATTCCCTTGCAGCTCTAGACTGTTAAGCTTTGAAAACCCGTGTTACGGATCACTCACCTTGCCGACGTAAAGAGGTTCGTTTCCTGTGTACTCCTCCAAAACGAAGAACTGGTTCCATACCCAGCTGCGTTTGTTCCTGTGCAGGGCCTCCCAGGAGTCCGGATCAGAGCGCAGGGACTTCTCCCCGTCCCCAGAGCTGGGACTCAGCCCCCAACAGCAGCAGCCTCTCCCCCGCAAGACAAACAGGAGCACCAGGAGAGCCAGGGCTCTGCATATGCCTGAACAACACCAACCCATCGTCTGGGCTCCCCTCCAAAATGCACTGAAGCAAGAACAGGAGCAAAAATTAAAAAGAACTGAAATGTCAAAACCCTTGGGCTTTTATCTGAACAGTCCGGACTCTGCGTTTCACAAGAAAGCAGCAGCAATTGGACCCTGAAAAGAGCACACGGGTTGAAAATGACTCAAATTCTGCATTTTGCTGCACAACTTCCTGTTTCTCCTTTATCGGAGAGGGAAAGTGGGATTATTCCTGCCGATTTGGACCCAGAGAGCTGGTCGAGAGGTTCACCGGGGACTTGACTGGGGGGCTTGGACACTGACTCTTTGTAATTGGCACCTATCAGAACAGAAAAGAAGGGAAAGACAAAGACAGAGGAGAGAAGAGAGAGGCGTGTCAGCAGAATTGTCTCTATGACCGCAGTCACTTCTGATAGCACGTAATGGGCCTGCTGATGCAATGATAATGGCATTTTTCCAGCAATCCTAAGGAAATAGGTAAAAAAATGAATAGAGCGGACAGGCAGTAAATGCAATGCACACACTCTCACCTACAAATGCTGCAAAGAGAATCAGGTGAGGTCAAAGTGTTAATAGGGGTAAGATGGAGGGAGAAATGACAGGGCTTTTCAATGAATGCAAGCAAAGAGATTTCACACCGAGCGAGACGACAGCATAACAATCAAACGCCATTCAGCAGCCTAACAATTATCCAGGCCTTGTCTCACCAAGGTCATTATTTTGTCATATTTTCTCTTTCTATAAGATGATGGTGACGGTGAATGGGACTCGCCACTCGACTCTAGCAAGCCACATGATCTGAGCGGCGCGCACTCTCATCACCGTGATTAAAAATAAATCTGAGCTGTCAGCAGCATGCATGGAGGCCCGGCGATCCTGACCTCCACTCCGAGTGGGAAAAACCATGTTGCTCCGGCTGGAGCACAAGAGAGGGTGTGGAGGGGCAAGAGGGGGCTTGGAAGGCTTGGGGGTGGGGTTGCGGGTCTGTCTCACTGCCATCAACATGCTACGACAGACTCCCAACCCCCCTGATGACGCCAGAACATGACGACTTGTCAGAGCCGAGGACAGCGGCGGGCTTTGACAGATAATGCTCTTCATGTCACAAAGCATCCTGGGAACTTCATATGACGGCTGCTGTTATCAGTCTGTTTGAGGTCCAACGGTATCTGCAGCAATACATCCAGAGCCTTGCAAACATATTCATCTTGTCACATTTACATCCTTTAACCACAAACTGCTATGTATTTTAATGGGATTTTGAGAGATAAACCAACACATAGTGCATCATTTTGAAATAGATGGAAAAGGTTTGCACAGCTGGAGAGTCAAATTAAATGGAGAGCATCTAGGAACATCAATTTTAATACGTAGATACATTTTGTGGCCTAGACCATCTCATTTTAGCTCTGGCTGTATGTTTAGGTTTGTTGTCTCTGGTTGTTTCAAATGTTTTTTTAGTTCTACCACCAGTTCGCATCTTCCACATGTTTGATGTGTTCCAGACATCAGAAGGCCCCAACCTTTCTTGTAACATGGAACAGCTTTGTGGAGGGCATCATTTTACAGATCGATGAGTAATGAGCACAATGTTAGGGAAAAATTCAAAATGGAAACCTATTAATAAGCATAAAAGCCATCTGTCCCACCAATCACAACTTTCAATGCCTTGGTTTTTTGCATGTGTTTTGGGCCTAGCTTTTCACTTGCAGCAACACCTAGCATAGCAACAGGTGACTCTAACAGGCAATGCTATTGCTCAACAATATGAACTTGTTATATGGACAATAAAAGACAGTGAAAGCTGATGTTATTAACAGAATCCATTTTTTCTAAAATAAAACTGTATGACTGTCTGTGACACAACTTTTAAAAATTAATTAAATTGACAAATACATTCATTAAAAGGCTAAAGGACCTTTTCTGCATGATGCTCTCCTTTTATTTGTGTTACACTAAACAAAGCCGAATACAACAGCACAACACCCTTTTAAGATTTTCATAACTAAAACAGTTTGATGACTAAGCACCTTTTTTCCATCCACTTCCCAAATATGCATGTGCATCATGTGAAACAACGTGGTTGAAACGTTTATCTGATAAAATGTGCGAAAGGTCAATGGGTGTGAATATCTTTGCATGGGACTGTTTTCCGAAGGTCTATGTGTGAATGTGAACTTCAGGATGGCGTTTTTGACCACACGTGCTCATGTTTGTTTCCTCTCTGACCTCTCTTTGTCTCTCCTCTATGTAGAGTATTGGCACAGCCCTGGGTGAGAAAGGTAATTGCTTTGGCATACAGTGACCTCTTTCTTCCCACACAGATCTTTCCACTTCTCATTTTACTTCCTCTCCATTCCCCTCAAGCAAGAAAGAAGGATGAAAAAAAAAACGCACACCACACACATCCTGTGGAAGTGATTTGTTGTACTTCACCACAGGAAAGTCATTAGGCAACGCTAATAATTAATAAAGAAATAAATCACAGCTGCAAAAACACCTCTGCACAGACAGCTGAATGTTTGCAAGAGAAATCCTCACCAGTTGCAGATTTACTTGATACTTGTGTGTATTTTCAGCCCGCACGCTGTGGAGGGAAAAAAAATACATAAACTCATCCCAATCGACTGAAAAAGTCGAAAAGTATGGACACATAAACACACTCTTTATTGAGAGTTAGTGGCAGAGGTGAAAAGTGGAGCAGATGTGGCCGCAGGGCAACACGACTCGCGAAGGCCGGCCGCACCGCTGGTGTTGTTCGACGGGGTCGAGTCAAGCCAACTTAATGCATGTCATTTTGCTAAAGCACCAACGTGAGAGAGAGGAGATGGAAGCTTCATACAGATTGGAGATAATGCAGCTCTGGTATAAGAAATGGACTCACTAAAGCAGATATTGGCTTTTTATTTAATGAGTTTCTTCTGATTTACCATCAAGTTGATTTTAATTTATTAGGGGTGTCACGCACCAAGGAAATCAATGTTTTATTTTTCTTCTTGATGCAGTTTATCATTTTGGAGAAAAAAAGCATAAAATCTAGATGAAATATTCGACTGGCAAAACATGAACGTGGATGTGATGACAAGATCTTCATGTCGGCTTAAAATTTATCAGTATTAGTTTAAAAGATACAATCTTGATTAAAAAAATAAAGTAAAAGACTCATATCTAATTGTATTATCACAGTAGAAGAGTTTATATCTTGTTTTGTGCAAGAATGATGAGTGTTGATAGGAAATGGCAGAATTTCTTTAAAAAAGAATTTTAAAAAAACAAGTGCGACGGTGGAGCCAAAAGTCTTTACTGCTGGCAAACTGCAGTGTTTTATGTCGCTTTTTAAGGAGAAAATAACTTAAATATGCTTTTAAAGAGACATAATGCTTCCTCTTTTATGAGGTTGTTTTACCTTGCATGCAATATTTTAGTGCCACCAGGTCCAAATGTAAAGATTGTAACAAACGAGCCTCTTATATTTAATTGAAATAAATTATCAACACAAAGAATAACCAACTGTGGCTATTTTTTCTGGCTGTGTTGAAAAATACCACAGCATCATGTTGCCACCCCTGTGTTTCATGAAGTTCTGGCCTGTAGTGCAAAACAGATCCATCTCAGTCGCATTCAACTATTATTTCTAATTTTATCGTCACAATAGTTTTTTTATCATGCATTGTGAATGAATAAGTGTGTTGATAGATGGAGGCTAATTCATGCAGGCATATTCAAGAGTTTTGTTTCACTTTTCAAAGAAAAAATACCTTACAAATTTACTTTGAGAGAGACATTTTGTTTTCTGTTGAATAAGGAAGATAATATTGTGAAGGTCTTTCCAATATTATGCTTTCAAACCATCTAAATGTTCCTACATGACAAGTTTTCCTGGTGGGAGGGGAGGAAATCAGACATTTTCACAAAGTATCATCAACTCTGGCTAACTTCCTTTACCTTACTGAAACAACAGTCACACAGCGTGGTGCCATCACTTCCATGTTTCATAGTGGAGTTGGCAGCACAAACAGTGAAAAATAGCTCAAGGTATTGTCATATTGTACAAAGGGAGCTTCCTAGTTTTCAAGTATCACATCTAGTTTTTTTTTACTCCAGTACATACGTTTGTTGAGCAAACGTCTTGAACATTCATATACAACTGATTTATTCAACTTTTACAAAGGGACAGCATTTCCAATCTTTCTTTTAAAGAGACAATCTGATATTTTTTTTAAAATATGGAAGTCATGTAAACTTGCTTGCAAATAAAATATTTGCAATGTTTTGCTTCCAAACTCTCAAAAATATTTCTAACTTTCAAGATTGCAAAGAAAAAAAACGTAGCTCTTCAGCTTTAGCTTAAATATATTCAGACAACACCACAATGTCTCATCAACTCTGGCTGTCTGCCTTGTCACTTTCTAAACAACCCCAAAGCATAATGCTGCCAACGCCTGGGGACGGTGGCACACGTACAACACGTTAATCTGAGAAAGATGCTGGATTTCAGTACTTTCAGACATCACTAGAGAAAATCACCGATCTGACAGCAGGTGAGTCTGGATCAGCATTGGGTCACCTCCAGAGACTCATCGCTGACCAGTGTCAAAGTGATGTCATTAAATTAAGTGAAAATGTGAGCCAGAGCTGTGAATGTAAAGCGTCTTCCAGTCTTCCTTTGGCTCTGTTTCTCTTGCTCTAATCCCATTTTCCAGCCTCACAACAGGATTACCAGCACCGCAGCTCTCACTTTAGCAATCGCACGCTCTCTCGTATCTGTCCGCTCATCCATCACTCAGACGGTGAAGCGGGAAATGCCATAAGAAGTTGTGCAAAGTTTAAGCTAAATATGTTTTAGGACAGCTTCTAAATCAAGATTCTTCTTCTTTTTTTCTCTTTTTTTTGATTCAGGTAAAGAGCGCACAAACCAGTGATGCTTTTCTCTGTGTTCCTGAAATAAAACAAGTAGTTGCCTCATAACTGTAATAACTGTAATAAGAAGATTCATTGATTTTTACTGTCTGCAGGAGCTTCCGTGTTATCCTTCAGGTTATTTACAACACACACACAGAGAGAGAGAGCGCAGACTCATGCTGAGCCAGAAGCTTGAACCTGAGCCCTCTAGCTGAAAGGATCCTCTCACTGATTCCTACCATTCCTTCATTGATTTGCTTGAATACAACTTTCTCAAGTAGATATGCAGCTGATTGAACTTCACAGCAGAATATAAATATGTTTACATACAGATAGTTATGATGCTGGGAGGTTAAGTTGTCAAAAAAGTAAAAGTTAGTTTGCTTTTATGGAAAAAATAAGTATTAAAAAGTATAGAGAAAAGTAGTTGCCCCTGGTGGTTTTGTGTGAAGAAACATCTCTATTCCTAGATTTATCTTTCTAACCATAAAGGGCTTAAGAGCTGTTTTTCCACATTAGATGTAAATAAAACTTGGAAATGGGGTCACTTCCATGGCTTGAGTTGCATTTCAGCTCTCAGTATCATGGTTTCTGATACGCTGACAACCAGTGAATGTGGGTTCACACATGCATTCAAATGTGATAAATTTTATGTAGCCATTGGGGGTCTGTCACGTTATGTGGAGCATGCAAATAAAGCATTTGCTGCACAAACACTGTATATTTAAAGTTGGATATTAAACAGGCACATAAATGAGTTTAAAAAAAGACATTTCTTCAATTAAGTTTTCAAAGGGGTGGGGTCTGGGTGGACCAGGGCACTGACTCTGTTAGAGATATAAAAACAAAAGAATCTTAAATTCATTATGCTGCTCTCATATATCAGGAGCTGTGGCTGAGAATAATGGTTTAAAAGTGGAAAAAATATTCTCAAAATGACGTAAGTATAAATTAATCAAAAGATAAATAGTTTCGTAACAAAAAGCATTGTAATTTAGCAGATCATTTATTCAATTAATTCAATTAAACTTGCCTTTTTCATTAATATAAATGAATTGTATACAAAGAGTTTGAGCGAGAGTCAACAGTATTATTGGTTTAGCCATTCCCACATGCCCCCACCATCCCCTTTGCCAGCTCCAGTGTGCAATCTTCTGCCACCAAAACCAATTATGAAATGAAATTTAAATGCAATATCCAAAAGCTGTAGTTTGACATCAGAAACAACAGTGTGAACAAAGACAGCGTGTCTGTGAGGAGCCAGATGTTCCAATATTTTAAGAAATTTGCATTCCTAATTTATATTCTTTGGACACCAAAATATGTTCTTTTTATTAAGATTGTCATGTATCACTGTATTTTTTCCTCTTTTTTAATGAATTCCATTTTTAACGTTTGACCTCCCCATGCATAAATATTTATACATTTTCTGAGTTTCTAAACCTTTTATGATACAAAACGTTGCTCCTCATAAATTTAGGAGAGAAAAAATATTTGTTTCGAAGAATGATTTATTATCTGAGCCTGCGAGTGTAACAAATTTGCAACAATGTTAATTAAAGTGTGGAAAGTCATGAAAAAGTTAATCCCACTCCTCTCCTCCACCTCCAACCATGCAAACAATCAGATTTACAAGAAAAACATCTTCACCTAGTGGGAAACAAAAAAGTGTGACATTTTGAATAGGGTTTCTATTAAATAGAAATGAAATTGTAACGCTAGTGCACTCAAGCAATAATTGAATGCAGTCAATGCCACGCAAATACCACACACTCTATTTTGTTTAGAAAGCTGAACAGAGACTTGAGTAAAAATTATGGAAAATCGACTTCACTCCAAAACACACAACTTGGTCAAACTGCGCGGCATTTGCATCAACGCAGCCAAAGTAATTCAAAGGTAAAATTTCTGTGACCTCGCTGCTTTTGACCCTCCTGTTAAACATCAATCACTGCGCATTAGCTGTCAACACAGTTGCACCGTGCAGGAAAAGTTCGCAGCGCGTCTGGATCCGATCAGCCAGCCACGGTTTCCCCGACGAAATGAAACAAGAACCAAGACATGCGCGAATCATTTCCGCAAAGCGATTAGAAGTTTGATGGGGGAAACAGACCAGCAGCGAACATTAAGAACATCAGGAGGTGGTAAATAAGCGCATGATGGGGAGCCAGGCAGCGGGGAAGCGCCGACAGTAAACATCCCCGTGAGCGCCCGCCGCAGGAAACCCGTGTCCGTGGAATACTAATGACAGGATAAACGATGGGATGAAATATACACAGATAATCCAAGCAAATGCGTGAATTAAGTGAGCAACAGAGTGGAAATGACTCAAAAATAAAATAAAATAAATGCACATTCTATTAAAAAAGAAATTAAAAACATGGACATTTACTTACCAAAGGAACTTCACATGGATGATTTCCGTTGGTAAAAGTTGCACCTTCCCTCTCTTATTGCAGCCCATAAAGAAAGCCAGATTATGTGAGAATTAGGAGTTTGGAAGTTATCATGGTGGATTTAGTCCCGGAGAGGCTGGAGATGTGCTCTCGGATCGCGCGTAAACGCTCAACCACAGCAGGGAGATGGCGCTTCTGACTCTTCCCCGTCTCTGTTTCTCACCTTCTCCTCTTCCCTCCCTCCCTCCTTCCATACTTCCCTCCGTGTCTCTCTCGCTCTCTATCTCTCTCCTGCGCACTGTCGCCTCGGTGGTGTGCAGGGAACCCCAGCTGCAGGGTTCGGGGTTTAGTCTCTACATCCCTCTTGTACTGTGCAGGCGACAAGGGACGCGCAGCAGCGGCAGCAGGAGCGGATTGGAGACGGGAAATAACGCTCTCATCCGAGCCAAATCCTCTCCTTACTGGAGAGGATGGAGTTTTATTTTTTTTTTCCTCGCTCTCTTTTTTTGTAAACCAAAAATAAGTTGGCGAGGTGATAAAGCCAGAAGACACACGCGGTGCGTCTGACAAGAAGCAACGGAGAACCAAAAAATTATAGCTGCCAGGTTTTTGGCAGCAGATGGCATGTATGCTGCTAAATGAATGCTTTGGTAGTGGTAAGAGGAGGAAGTAGAAGAGAAAATAAGTCAATGCAAATTCCTTGACATCTTTAACCAATGAGAGGATTCATACATTCACCTCCTGCTGCTTTGAGAGTTAAATCGTGCCAGCAGCATGTAAAAACAGCGCATTTCTCATGTACACTTCGTGAAAGATTCACTAAACCTTTCCTATTTTTCTACTTACAACCACAAACTTCAACATTTTATGTAACAGATCATTTTATAGATTCCCACATCATGATGCTGCTACCGCTTTATCTCACTATAGGGATTTTGTGTTTAGGTTGATGTGCAGGGTGGGTTTTCCACCAGAATTATTTTTCTCAATGTGGGGTGACATAACCTTTATTAACACCTAGTGTCTTAAAAAGTGTTAATACCATTTGAACATTTTCCACATTGTGTCTCCACAGAAGAAGGAATTATTCCCCAGCATGATGCTGCCCTACCATGGGGATGGTGAGCTCAGAGATATGTGCACAGCATCAATGTCTTTTTACTTTTATATGAGTAAAAATATATTAAAATAGTGATGCCCATTTCTAGTTTTAGATTATGTCTCACTGCAACCACAAACTTCAACATATTTATTGGGATTTTAATTGTAAATGTGGAGCAAAAATATGCAGTTTTGTCTAATTGTTTTATAAAGAAAAACATAAAAGTGTGGGATAGAATTGTACATTTCCCTACTTATTCAATAGGGGTAGTTCTTAACATTTCAAGGCTAGACACTTTTTGCTCATTCTACTTTGCAAAATATCTGATTCTGTAATTAGATTATGTAGAGAACATCTGTGCACATTAATTTTCATGTCTTGCCACACATTCTGCATTTAGCCATTGTAAGTCATTATTATACTGTGAAGAAACCATTTCTATTCTGGCTCTGGACGTCTGGAGTCATTTTCCGACTGGAGGCAAACCTCAATCTCTGACCACCAGCAAGTTTACTTTAATCATTTCCGTGCATTTAGCCGACTCCATGTTCCAGTCAGCTCTGAACTTTGTTTCTGTCATTCCTGAAGAAAAGCGTTCCCGTATCATTAAGCTGCCACCTCCATGTTCCACCAGGGGTTATATGACAGCCCAAGACAAAGAACCACAAAAAACCAAAAGCTGAAGGAAACTGATTGTGTGCTTTTCAAATAAAAACTGTGAAAAGTCTGGTGTGCATTTGTCTTCTGTCCTTTTTAATCTGATACCCCTAAATAAAACCCAGACACTTTTCATATTATTTTTTTTATAAATGAAAATGTAAAAGACAAATATGTCTGAAATGCATGGAACATTTATGTTCAAAAGTCTGTTTATCACATCTTAACTCCCTCTAACATCCCAAATGTTCTCCAGAAGATACACATTCGTGCGCCGAGAGTTTTATACTTTGCCCAATTAGCTGCAAAGTAAGCTCATCGGGTGACAAAAGAATGCAGAATAAGGTTGGCTTCCATGAACTACAGCCCACTGTGAACAAACCAATATTAGTCATAGGCCTAATTAGTGGCAATATGCAGCAAACTCTGTATGCATCATCACACTATTCAAGTAAAATCTTTGCAGTCTCTTCCAGCTTGCTCTTTGGAGTTTACTTCAGAGCACATGGTTTACATATTTTTATCCAAGTTTAAACACCTGTTTCCACATTAGGTTTCATATTAGAGTCATTAGTCATGGATGGATTATCTTCTTTGTGTTTTTCCTCAGCGTTATTTGCATTTTTGGAAACAGGCGCATTACAATAGTGCAGCTCCTTCTCGTTTGGGAAGGGAGCACTGACCCAAACTAATAGAAAGAGCAGCCTCTGTCTGTCATACCTGGAAGAACAGCTGGCAAAGTTTGAACTGGACAACCAGCAGCTGAGGATAAACACCTGCTTCCTGGATTGTGGTAAACAAGTGACAAAAGCAAAGAAGGTGACATTTTAGGGTGGATCATATTGAGATTGTCACATGTCTTAAAAAAAAAAAGAGTGGCAAAGAGTGAAAGGAGGGGGGTGGGTAGAGCATGAGAGTAGAGAAAGAGGAGAAAGGGAGGAGACAGGCGGAGGTTTATCACAGAACAGGAGGAGGAGGAGGAGTCCACAGCAGTTCAGTGGTGAGAGTTATTTAATTGTAGAGTGACATTGGGAGCCTGGCTCATCAGCTCTTCCCCATCAATCACAGGCAGTCAGAAGAAGCCCGAGGTGATGTGGCCCTGCGTCCCCGCTACACACCCCCTCCGTTTCCCACTCCGGCATTTAACGGCCATGCCTCCATGACACCCCACCCACCCACCCACCCAGCTCCACCCCCAGCCAGGATGCAATGACCTCTAATCACCTGGACTACTGTTATCTTCTCCCCAATGACACACACGCATACACCCGCACACACACGCATTTATGTCTTGATGGGTCTTTTTGTTCAGAGACTAAGGAGAAACCGCGAAGGGACACCATATCGGCTGATGAAAGAATAATGAAATATGGCCCCCAAGGACAACAGGGTTGGATTTCTTTTTTCTGTTTGTTATAAGTCCCAAAGTAAAACATAAAAAATTTACTGAAAAAAGAAACCATTTTGTTCAAATAAAAATATAGTTCAAGTTGTTTAGCCAGCACAAAGGTTTGTTTTTCTTGTTTTTGAAGTTGTCACCTCAGCAGAAAAGAGTGGTTTGAAAATATGTTGTGGAGTGGCAGGCTGCATTTTACTGTCAGCATTGATGATTTTACACCTTTCACAATGTGTAAAGTTAACCTCCTTGTGTTGGTGACTTAACTTAACCCACCAAAGAGCCAAGAGCAGCATGCATTTGTGGACAAAGCAAAAAGATTTTGTGTCTGTCTTAATCAGTAACTGCTAATTTTTTCTTAAGTGGGTTCAGCTGAGAGGTTTTGAAAAGTGAAAATCTTAACTTCAGTGAACTGATCTAGACCGAACCAATCCAATCTCAATTATGGACTCAATAATAATATTCTTGGATCTGATAAGGGCCAATGAAAGATGTGGAATATCTTTGGAGTACGAGAACTCTTGTCTGTTTCAACAAAAGCTCAGATGATTCATGGTTCTAACTGGACTAATGATCAACAACAAATTAATAGAAGATCTGCAGTTTCTCATTGCAAATATAAAAACCTACATTTTAACTGCAGCAGTTTAACTTGAGGGCAATAATGGTCGCACGGTTAAATATTATGCAAAATTAAAACTGGAGACTGTATAAAAAGAAAAATAACCATTTTGTCTCACTGTCAGACTAAATCAGACTAAGCTTTCTATGTTTGCATCGTCAGTTGCAATGACCAAAATTATTTTTGTTTGTGAAAGAGAGGAAAGAATCGAACATTTTTTTTTTTTTTTTTTTAAAAAAACAAAGTGTGTATCAACCTCACAAACAGCTAATGACCTTGTGAGGATGCTGTGTAAAGCTGTTGAGAGAACATCATTATTCACAGTGAAGCAAGGTTTGTACCAATGAGCTGAGAGACTGTAGAGAAAGGAAGACACTATTACTCTCAAAGCAAAATAAAAGCAAAACCACAGTTTGCAGACCTTATTTTCTGGAGATATACCCTGTAGAAATACAAGCAGTTTTCCCCAAATCATTTCAACATTTTTGGGATAAATTACATATATGAATGGTTGGAATTGTAATTTTATGGGGCTTTTTTTGCTGTTGTTTTTTAGCTAAATAATTGTTGTCCATTGTGTATTATTTTTATTGTCACTGATACAAACTGCAATTTTTAAATGAACCAGCTAATAATAAAAACAGTTCTCCTTTTATTTTACAAACAATTCAATGTTTCTCCCGATTTCTGACACAAAAATCTTAAAATTGAGTTAAACCTATGTATTGTATGGTGAGTTACAGTTGTTACAGTCAGAAAAGACAGAATGGACAGGGACAAACTGAGTCATTTTGGACATGCCTTTTTTTAAGCAGGACAAGAATTTAGCAAGAATAGGAATAAATTTGCACCTCATCAAGAGATAGAACAAAAATAGACAGCAGAAAAATGAGGACATGTGTGTTTGAAAACTGCAGCCCTTCCTGTTTTACTACTGTAGATCTAACTCTGTTTTTATATTTATTTTCCTCCTAATCATCCCAACAGATACTGAATTCACCCATTTATGTTGCAAATACTGAAGTTTGTATACATAATTTTATGTTTGCCAGTCAGATCACTACTTTAAATTCCTTTTCACCAACTTCTCCACACACTAACAGTTCGATATCCCAGCAAGCTAGAAATAGCTAATCCTATGTTTGTGGTGCTGTAAATTTTTCTTTTTGCAGTCTGGACTTGCCTCTAAGCCATTGCTGATTTGCACATTGGGCTACACCTGGATACATCTTACTCCTCTAACCATACATAATGTATGGGTTTATGTGGGTTGATGTTTATAACTGCAAAGTAAGTGGAAAAATTGATCCGCAGTGTTGATTGCTGGTCGGTCCCAAACAGTTGACATTCTGATTCCAGTAACTGCCATTTACTGTCATTGGAAACAGATGATTGTGCCCATTGACTGTCCAATTTCAGCTCTAAACAAGGTATTGATTTTCCCGGTGGACAAAACGTGCTGATGTGCTCGCAGCTAAAGAGCTGTCATAACATGTGCTTTTGGGAGCATCACTGCATAAACACAAAAGGCGAGCGCAAGAAGAACAGCAGAATAATGGTGAAATGGTCAAAAATGAGCTTGCTGTTCAACGGTAAAATGTCTTTTTTTGAACAAAGAAAAAGGTCTTATTTATGTTGCAATTGATTTTATTCTGCTTTTTATGCTCTAAAAAACAAAAAATAACTCTGTCTCAGTGTTTATGAGTCACACAGGGTTGTTGATCATAATGGTAATTTTAACAGATTTCTTGTTTATTTTTTGAGTATTTATACTCAATTAAATTTAGTGTGTTGCGTTTTAAATCTGGTTGGCAACCTGTGAGGGGGAGGCATAACAACCAATTACATCTTATTGGTCAAATCACTATGACACCAGCTTTGACATGTATTTTGTAGGTCAATCAACATCATCACCGCTACTAAATATTATATAGTCATCTGCTAGTGGTGTTATAGCAAAGTGGAAACAACTGAAAATGTCAAAAGGAAAGGTCTTGAAGTGGAAAGCTATGTAAAAATCACAGAATGTAGTCAGAAGATGCCAAGGCGGGTAATGCATGAAGGTTGCCAACATTCTGCAAAGTTGATCCCTACAGACCTCCAAACTCAATGTGTTTAGTTCAAGAACATTATGGACGGAGTCATGGAGAAGGTTTTATGAGTGAGCAGCTGGATGCAAACCTTATCTTACCAAATTCAATGCAAAGCAAAGAATTGGGTGCCTCTGTCATGTAGTGGAGTTGTTGTAGACCAGAACACAGAAATGACAGAAGATAAGAGAATTTAATGATCAATTCATAGGAAAATTCAGTGTTGTTGTAAATCATATTATTCCATGTTCTTCAAAGAGTTGCTGTAGATGCTGATGGACAGAAAGGAGCTCATGTAGCCGTTTGTATTGCAACATTTCTGAAGAAGCCTCAGACTGAAGACTCTTTCTTGTTGTATAACAGTTTCATGAAAGGCTTGGTCAGGTTTGTCCATAATTTTCTTGATTTTATAAAGAATCCTTCTTTGCACTATCATCTCCAGAGGTTCCACAGTTGTCCCCAAAACAGAACCAGCTTTCTTTATCAGGCAGATGATCTTTTCAAACCCAGGTTCTGATGCTGCTACTCAAACAGATGACGGCAGAAGAGATGGCACTCTCCACAGCAGACGTTAAAGATCTGCAGCATCTTGCTGACAACTTTGAAGGACCTTAGCTTTCTCTAGAAGTACAGTCTGCTCTGTCCCTTCTTGTAGACAATTTCACTGTTAAGTCTCCAGTTTAGCCTGTTGTCTGGACGAACGCAGAGGTATTCATACTCCTTAACCACCTCCACTTCTCCCTTGATGGATAAATAATGTGAAACCCTGTTCCTCCTAAAATCTACAATCAATGCCTTTGTTTTGTTCACATTCAAGGTGAGGTGATTATTCCCTCACCATGCCACAAAATAGTCCACCAGCTCTCAGTACTACAGTCACTTCAGTATTTCTGATAGCCGGAATGGTGAGAGTACACTGCTGCTGACCACCTGGTTAGACACAAAGTCCTTTAGTCTCAAACTGATCTGTTTGTCAGATGATTCAGCAATTGCTGAGGCCTGCACTAGTGTCTTCTGGAGTTTTTGACAAAGCAAAGCAGGCTGAATTTTGTCTTCACAGTGCTGCCTGCTTTGTCTAGATGAGAGTGGCTTTGTTGACAGGTGTCTGAGGGTGTCTTCAGCTCCAACTCCACAGTGATATGCACACTGCAGGGTGTCCTGATGTGTGCATGTCTGCTTACTCGGGTGAGCCAACTTCAGGAACTTCAAAATGAAGGAACGTGCAGATCAGGCATGAGGAATACGAGACACAGAACCAGAGTGATACGAACAAATGGATCCGGCAATGAATAATGAAACTGGAATGCTTAAATACTGAAAAGGTCATATTAGTGACATGAAAACCAGGTCAGTACAATCAATAAAATGGATGACAGTTAACTGAAGAAAAGAGGTGACTAATAACATGGACCAAACATGGCTGAATTACAACACAAAGGTATCTAGACAGGCCGAATGTATGGAGAACAGAACACATGACAGAACTAGAAAACTTAAATAAACCTATGGATGAGACAGGATTGTGACCTCAACCAAACACCTTCAGGACACATTACTGCAGATAGTGTAAATCAGGCCTCCCTGTCCAGATCTTACAGAGGCCCCTCTGTAAGATCAGAGGTTTCTCTGATCTTACAGAGGCCCCTGCACCTCCTGAAGAAGGATAAAATTGAGTAAACTAACTCCCCATCTTTCTGGAAGCCTTTCTTGAAGAGCTCATGTTGTTGAAACTGTCAGCTTTGAGACACATATATAAATCCTCCTTTCTCAATTGCAGAAGACAACTTTTGCACACAAGCAAAAATGTATAATCAGTTGCTTTTACAGAACAAATCAAAATATTATTGCAGATTTTTTTTTTTTTTTTTTTTTTGAGCTAAGACGCATCAAGGCCTCGAGTCCCAGCTGGTTTGAGGTTTGGACAGCAGACAACACCAGCTTGCATTCCAACACATTTTGACTTTTGAAGAAACAGACAGGAGAGGATCAGATGCAGCAGAAAGGCCTTGATGTTCAAGAGAGGAGGCCAGCACTCTGACACCTCTTCCCAATCCCCCGCACTTTCTGGACCATGACCGAAAAAAAAAAAAAAACCTCATTTGCATATGCTGGATCAAAACATTCTTACTCCTTGTTCGTTTAAGAAGCAAAAGATTTAAACAAATCATCCAACAAGTATTGAGCAATAACATTTTCATCAGACGCAAATTGAGGGGGTTGAAAGATCAACCGAACTAATGGATGACCTAATCACGGGGGATTGGCTGCATTGATTCAGATGGTCATATTCTTATTGTCTGTCAGGTCTGCAGAGGCTGGAGGTGGATACGTTCCCTCACTGGCTAAAAGGGCTGTAGTCAAGAAACCCTTATTCAGATTACACCAATTTAGTCCATACCTCTGCTTTTCCCTTGGGGGTTAAATAGATTATAGGCGAGGGTGGGCGATATTGCTGAGTTGCAGCTTAGAAGTTGTCTTGCAGAAGGTTAGACTTGGAATAATTTACTGTAACAGATTTTTATTCACCCTGCTCCGAATGTAGACGTTTTATTTTTCTCATATTTTCTCACGAGCAGATTCAGCATTACCACTGGTTGTATCCACCATATATAAATTGTCTTAATCCTCCTTGATATACAATGTGTTGCAAATGTTGTCACGCTTGCAGATGCAATTTTGCACGCAAGCAAAATTATGACTTGGTGGTTTGTGACACTGGCTGCCAATGCCGCAGAGACACTCATTCTTCAAGGACAATCTTCTGCATCTGTGTGAATAATCAATGTTACTGAAAGTTTATCATGAACACGTGGCATATTTCAGACGGCGACATCACTTCTGCAGAGCGGCTCCGGAAATAAAGCCACCGTCTTCCACAAGAGAGTCAGAGGGCAGAGAGCCCAGAAAGATACGGAGAAATGTTGGGGTAAATAGCTGAGATTGTGAGGAGGTTTGAATAACAGACAGATACAAAGGTCATCCTCAGTAATTTCCCTCCAGACACGTCACAGCAGGTTGTGAAAGAGAGGCGTCTATCTGCAGACAGACATGTTCATTCACCTCGGTTTGTGCCGAACGAAGCAGCATCCTGAGCCGAATCCTAATGACTCAGCCGAGCTCGCTGCATTCAGTGCTCTGTGTGACATAGAACAGGGAAGCAGTGGCAGCTCCGGCTGTGCTCTCAATCCACACAAATATGCAACTGTGGAACCTCTACATAAGGGAAAACAGCTTGTCAACATTTATCCTATAATTTCTTGTCTAATTTGCTCTACATTAAAGTTACAAGGCCAGGATTTTTGTTCTTAAGCACAAAAACTTAGAGGACTTCAGGAATCATCGTTTTTTTGAACTGAACACAAGATCACAAGTACACAGATTATGACTAAAGTATTGCTTATCTAAAATCCAAAATGCTGTATGGATTGCCATTTTTAAAAAGTTAGAGTGTTTATGTTATCATAAGCAACCTCTGTGATGCAGCTTTGGGCTTAGGCTGTTGACCTCTTTCCTCACTGTGCTTTTGGAGTTTTCCTTCCTGCTGTCGCCCCATGCATACTCGGTAAGAGAATGGATTGCTTCAAAGTTAACGACTCAGTGGCATCAGCCTTCAGCTGTCAAGACTTTTGTTTTAAGTAAGGTGACTTCTGCAACTCGGTGACTTGATGCAATCTGCTGGGTTTCCTTAAAGACTATATGTATTTGAACAAGACGACTGAATTTGACTGCATCTTTTGGGAACTCAAATTGGAACATCTGTAATTGATTTGAATCTACATGATTGTAGTGAATTTCTTTGCATTTTTGAAGTTTTAATCTCTGTCTAGCCACTCACAGTTCAATACAGATACTTCACTGTAATGTATAAGTCATGTATCAGTATCCGACTGTTAACAGTAGGATGTTGTACTGGAGAGGTAATACATATGCTGCAGAATGCATAACACTTTTAACTTCCACTTATTTTCCTGTTAATAATCTTCAGTTCAGCATTCAGAGCAGCCATCTTCTTCACAAATGACCTACTGTTGTCATGTTCTGTGTTGTCTGTGTATTTATTTAGAGTTTTCCTTGTCCTTGAGTCTCTTCGTTGTCCTGTCTTCCCCTTAATTGTTCCCAGGTGTGTCTCGTTTCTGTGATTCCCCTCCCATGTATTTAATGCCACCTGTGTGTCTGCGTCTCTGTCGGGTCCTTGTCATTACTTGCCGCCCTTGGCGCTTGTCGTGCCGTTCCTGTGTGCCCTGTCTACCTTTCGTCCCTTGTTAACCGGTTGCTACCGGCGTCGAGCCCTGGCTTTAGCTCGGCCGTGCTGCCCGGCTTTGGGACTGTTTTTGGACTGTGTGTTGCCTTATTAAATTCATTATTCATCATACCTGGGTCTACAGCGTCTGCCTCACCACCATCCACACCACTTTATGACAGAAGGACCCGACCACACTGAACGGTGAGGCACGCTACTTTTCGTTATGGACCCAGAAGGATTATGGAGAGCGATCGAGGACTATTTGGCAGTGTTGGCAAGTCCGTATTCAGCCCGACGGCGGCTGAATACGTCCAAACGCCTGGTCCTCCTGCTGGATCAGTGGATCCCGCGGCTTCCGCATCTGGGACTGGCGGAATTACAACAAGATACATTGATACATTTGCTGTGAATCATTTCTGAAATACTACAATGAAATATACTTCTATTGTCTTTTGAACATGGTTCAGTTACATCATTTGACTTTTAATTAATTGATTTTAAAGGTGGGGCTGCACAGTGGCGCAATTGGAAGCACTGTTGCCAAGAAGGTTCTGGGTTCGATTCCCGGCCCGGGGTCTTTCCGGGGTCATGCATGGAGTTTACATGTTCTCTCTGCTCATGCGTGGGTTCTCTCTGGGTACTCTGGCTTTCTCCCACAGTCCAAAAAAAGACTGTTATGTCAATTGGTCTCTCTAAATTCTCTCTAGGTGTGAGTGTGTGTGTGCATGGTTGTTTGTCCTGTCTGTCTCTGTGCTGCCCTGCGACAGACTGGCGACCTGTCCAAGGTGACCCCGCCTCTCGCCCGGAACGTTAGCTAGAGATAGGCACCACCACCTCCCGACCCCAGTAGGGACAAGCGTGTTAGAAAATGGATGGATGGATGGATTTTAAATGTGCATTTTAGATTGCAAAGTGTATTCAAGTTGTGTTTGCTAGCTGTAACCCTGGCTTTTGAACGGTGCCAAATGTTTCATGCTTTTAATAGCTAGTATATCACCTATATACTTTTCATTTTTATTATATATGCAAGAAGACCAAGAGAAAGGAAGAGCCAACAGCTAACACAAGCAAAATAGAAATGGGGACAGGGTGAGACAGAAAGAGAAAGAGGGGCAGGAAGGGATGTAAACTATAAAAAAAGGCAAAGGGACTGGCTTTGTCATGACAGTCTCCTCTCCCATGGTGGGGAAGATGTGTGTTCATCTGCTCCAGCAGTCAGGCTGAAAAAGCTGGTGCTGTTGCATTCACTCCAGCAAAGCTGGCTGGTTGGCAAAAAAAGCTTGTTATCGCCCCCCTCGTCCCTTCTTCTTCTTTCTCCTCTTCTTTTCCCCACGCCACAAGCATCTGCATTCTGTTTCTTCAACAAGCCCCCGTGCTTCCTGGCCACCATGTAATGAGGAAACAAGCAGCGCTGTTTTATTCCTCTTGAAAGACTCAGGTGAAGACAAACAAGCCCAGGTGGTTGTTTGTTCTGGAGCAAAAATGTCCTGATCCTGAAAATCAAATGCCTTCCCGCCAAGCCAAAGCCGGTGACCCTGCAGTGTCGGTGCTGTCCAGCTGCTTCAGGAAGTGAACCTCAAATCCCCCAAAACAGAGATAATCTAAAGGACTCGATCAACCAAAAAGAGTCACGTGGGAAGAGAGCTGAGGAGATAGAAGAGTTTACTGAATCCACAAAAACGTGCCTTTTTTCACCTTTTTATAATTACGTCAGATATGCATGGTTTTACCATAAGAGACACACTGGCCGTTAGCTTTTTATTGCATTGCTGAAATTGGTTGGTTTCCTAGCTGTTAAGAATGATCCACAAATATAGTAGCAAAATACATTAAAGGCCTGCTATCGCTGCACCAACATTTCAGACCTCTCAGAACCAGAAGCAGCGTTCAGCTTCTATGCACCACAAATCTGGAACAAACTCCTAGAAAACAGCAAAAATGCTTAAACACTGACTTCCTACAAATCCAGGGTAGAAACCCAACTGTTTAGACGCTAAATTATAACACGCTAAATATATTTTTTTGTCAGCAAAACATGATGGTGGCAGAATCATGATGTGGGAATAAACTTGTTTCAGCAAATAAAGATACACAGAGCTGTAAATACATGTAAAAGTTGTAAGAAATACTTAAGGGATGTATTGAACTTAAAACTGGGGTGGAGTTTCAACTCCCAAAAGAACCACACTCACAAACAACCATGAACACGATGGAAGGATTTGAAACAAAGTACTTATGTAAGTATGTGTCAAAGTCCAGACCTGTAGCCAATTACAAATCTGTAACAGATTCTTAATTAAGTCTTCACCGCTCATAAAGTTAACTAATCTGAAGCCCAACGGATTATCAAACAGCCGGTAAATTAAAAAGTAAAGTTGTCAGCCATGCAGCCTTCGTAGGTGGACTTCTGTTCTAATCACATTATGTTTCACATAAAAGATAAAAGTGCACCGCAATAGCCAGAACATGCAAGTCAAATATATACTCAGTTGACACTCATATGCATCTCCACTAATGGGAAGAGATGCACATCTAAGTCTATGTGACTTTACAATACTTAAAATAATGAATAAATAGCTGGAAAAGGAAGATAAATGGTGATCAAATCTATTATTGCACAAACTGATGCAATCATAAGGAATAAAGACAGAGCTAGAATGAGATAAGCTGCTTATCTCTGTTACATAGAAAAACTAAATCTGTCACAACACATTATGAACTTACTGCCATCTGTTTGTTTTTCTTCGCACTTGGATGATTTTTTTTTTTTCCACCTCTCTAAACCTCAAGCCGAGGCTGGATTCTCCAAACTTTTGGCCCAGCGCAGCAACAAAGTATCAGAAGTTGATTGAGTTGATGCTCAGAAGCCTTGTGAGCCCTTTTCAAGTGAGTCTCCCGTGGGTTTTCCCCCCGTGGTTCAGGATTGTGCCGGGAGCCACGCCGGCTCCAGCTGACAGGGTCCCCCTCAGGTCCCGGCAGCTGCCAAGGATGAAGAGAAGGCTCCGAGCAGACACGCAGTGACAGGAGCTGATGTGTCCGTCACTGCTTTCATTTCCTGCGCTTCACCATTGATTCGTCAGCGGGGTGACATTAGTGACACGCTCTTTTAATCTGCTGCAAAGACCTTGGCCTACGGAGCACATCTCTTGAGGATGAGAACAAACCCTCAGCGACGGGGGCCCAAATGGAAGCCATCACTTTCTTCCAGATGCTTGAAGCACCGTGACTGGATCTAGGGCTTGTTTTGCTTTTACAAGACAATTCAGGAGGAACACAATAAAAAAAATTGGACAAAAGCAAGTTGCTGAAAGCACCAGGCTACATAGGGACGGTTATTATTAAAGATTATATTGATCAAACAAAAAAGGAGAAAAAAAAGTTATAAACAAATATTCCACAGGGAGGCTATGGCCTATCATTTTCTGATGGATAGTTGAAGTCTGACAGTGACTTCAATTTAGGCTTTCAGGCGCTCCCCTCTTGCGAGCAGGTAGCTTCCTCCCGTGTTGTCAAAGCGGGTTTGACATATTGTTTCAGAAGCAGAAATGGGGAGGGTGTTGCCAGCGGAGACACGAGCCTGCATTTTGTGAGCAAAATTAAAGGTCATTTGGAGAAAGTGAAAATTAATGTGAGCTATCAATTTCAGCCTTTTAAAAAATGTGACATATTGCGGCTTGACACGTCTTAATTAGGCCATCAATAGTGTGGCAACAGTGGCTAATGGTGCAGAAGACACGGACAGGATAAGTTGCTTTTCAGACATTTAAGCAAACATTCTTGCTGCTCAAAAAAGAAATAAAACTAAAGCAAAAACATGAGTTATGGTTTAAATATAGTTTGATTCCTATAGTGAAGTAAAGCTTCCTACTGGTTTTACACGTGTAACCTGGATAGTAAAAACATAAAAGATGTATAAGATAATAAATAGCAAGGATAAGTTCATTTATTATATCCTTTTGTTTCAAGTAACATATCAAAGTTCATATGAAGTTAATAGAAATATGTTTGCATTGTTTAAAATAAGTTATCTTTACTTTGTGGGGAATTGCCAGTGAAAATTGTATTTTCCTACGGGAGTACGGTCTGTGAAGGTAGCACAGGGGTGAAGAGAAAAAAAAACAGCGAAGAAGAAGAGAGGAGAGAGTTGGTTGAGCGAGAGAGGTGATAGCGGAGGAGGAGCAGTTAGCTGGTTTCGAAGTAAGTAAGCTGAGACTTGTCGTAAGGAGAAGTTATAATATACAGTATGCAAGTTAGCAGGACACAGTAGAGTTTCAAAGAGAAGCTGTTGGTCTGTATGTTTGTTTATTTGCCGCTGTATTCACTCGGGAGTTAGAGCGAAGCTAACCTAGCTGTTCGCTAACATGGACTACTGTAGGCTGCCGTTTCGCTGCTAGAGTGGAACTCAAAGGTTTACAGAAGATCGTTACCGGATTGGATAACGAGAGCCGGACTCCAGATAGTCACTCTGAGTGCCCGTGTCGCTCAGAGTACCTCTGGCTACGTGGGAAACGAGGACCCGGACTCCAGATAGTCACTCTTAGCGCCCGCGTCGCTCAGAGTACCTCTGGCAACGTGGGAACTGAGGGCCAGTAGATGTGGAGCACGTGGAGAGCACATGGAAACCACACAACTGTATCATTCCTGAACCGCTGTTTCTTCGGATCGCTTTAAGGTCCTTCTGAACACAGGACGAAGTATTGCCCGGATTCATCTGTGGAAAATCACGATTACACAAGGTACTGAGTTGTACTTTAATATTTTGCTCATTGAGTGAAGAGGCTCTGCACTGTTGAGTCGTTGGGATTTCTACATGCATGAGCATCTGAACAGGCCTGCAACGTAGAGTATATTTTCTGCCGGCATTAGGTTAGGTTTTTACAATAGTGGGTTATGTGACTGGTGTTTGCACTGTTTATGCAGATTCATTGTACTGTTGGAACAATGCTCTGTTTTGCCTGAAACCCAAAAAACCTGCCATTTCCTTATTTTGTTATTATTTTTGCCTAATTAAAAGAGGGTTACTAAGTCTACTTTACACAGTGTGTAGTGTAATTTACTGTAGTAGTGTTCAAATGCTGATTGATCCAAAAGTATTAGAGAGATTCAAGTTAAATAGTAGAGAGTATACTGAAGTAAAGAACCCAAAACTCACTTATTTACTAATATTGCTTAAGTGAGGGCTACATAAATTGGAGGCACCGCTGGGATTTTTTGGGTCTTTTTAAAAAGTGTTGAACAAGCAACACTGTAAAAAAAAAAAAAAAAAATTATATTGATTTAAAGTAGCTAGTTCACATTTTTCATTACTGTGGTTTGAAGTATGGCAGATTGCTCTGGGCTAACTGCGGAGCTGAAAAGGTGGTGTCGGGGTGAAGGTTTGGAAGAAGCTAATGCTCTCTTGGTAATGGTTCCAGAAGAAGTGGAGATAGCCAAGATAGAAGAAACATTGGAGACTATTAAATGCTTGGGGCGAGTCAGAGTCAGGGGCCGTCAGTTTCACACCTCCTTGAGCTGCCGTATGGTGCTCTGTGAATGCAGAGAAAATATACCCCGAGAGAATGCACCAAAAGAAGTGCTAGAGCCGGACAGTGGTCAAAGATGGCCGATAGTCACTCTTGATGAAAGTGCAGCTTCTAATGATTTCGCTCAGAGGGTGAGAAGTCTCCTGGACACTGAGGGAAAGACTATGGAAGATATACAAAGCTTATTTTCCAGCCCTGCTCAACCACAGCGCAACTCTGATCCCCCTGTAAATTCTACTGAGTCTATATTGCAAGCGGTGGGCGATCTGTTGGAGAAGACACGTAAACCACAAGCTGAAGGTGGTTATCGGCGATTGAGGCTGTTCTCAGGAAACCTGCCAATCCCTCCCAGTGAGGAGCCGTTTGACCACTGGTTGGAACAGGCATGGCTCATGATAGAGGAAAGTGACTACACTGACAAGGAGAAAAGGCGCAGGCTGATGGAAAGCTTAAAGGGACCCGCGTTAGAGATTGCTAAATCCGTTCGTGAGTCGAACCCTGAAGCAGGTCCCGATGAATATTTGGAGGCATTGGAAAGTGCATTTGGCAGTGCTGAATCTGGAGATGATCTTTATTTTGCATTCCGATTAATGCAGCAGCAACCAGATGAAAAGCTGTCTGATTTCCTAAGGCGCTTGGAGAGGTCCCTCACTAAAGTTGTTCAGAGAGGAGGATTAACAAGCTATAGCAAAGACAAAGCACGCCTAGAGCAACTTCTAAGAGGGGCCGTTGTTTCCGACCTCATGTTAATTCAGCTGCGTCTGAGAGAGAAAAAGTCCTCACCCCCAACTTTCCTCCAGCTCTTAAGTGAGATCCGCATAGAGGAAGAGTATGAGGCATCGAGGAGGAAACTTAATTCATCTGTCCATCATGTGCAAACAAAACATTCTGAAACAGAGCAAACAGAAATACAAAATCTCAAAGCTGAAATTAAAGAGCTCAAGACTAAGTTTGCCACCTGCATATCTAAGTCCCCTGATGCTAAAGAGAAAAGGGTATCCCCAGTGCAGTCCGGTGAATGCAGTGATACCCAAGAACTGGCTGCATTGAAGAAACAAGTCAGAAGACTGCAGAACAAGGTAGCCCAGAAAGGTACTGCTCCAGAACCCTCAGTACATCTTACTTCGGTGGCAGCAGTGGAGGCTACATCAACAACAAGAACTCCCGATCGGAACAGACCATCTCTGGAGGAACAATTCTGTTACCGTTGTGGAGAGAAAGGGCATTTTGTGGCAAAGTGTCAAAATCCTGAAAATCAAAACAAAGTAATCAGAAAGCTCATTCAGACTATCCGAGCAATGAAAGAAAATCCAGCTGCTTCATTGAATAATACCACTGACACCAATTGCAATGTTAAGCAGGGTCTTCTGACTTCTCCCACTCTGGCTGGAATCCCTGAAGGACTGATTGGACCACCCAGCATTGTACCACTCAAGGTGAACGGACAGCCCTGTGAGGCCTTATTCGACAGTGGATCACAGGTCACCATAATATTTGAGTCCTGGTACAACACCCATTTGTCCTCTGTCCCAGTGCACCCAGTCACTGGCCTAGACCTTTGGGGTTTAAGTGAGTCCAATGTCAGTTACCCCTACCTCGGGTATGTTGTGGTGGACATTGAGTATCCTGCTGAAATAACAGGTGTCAGACATACAGTGCCGGTTCTTGCTCTCATCTGTCCAAGCCCAAAGGAAGAGCAGATTCCTGTCATTGTTGGTACCAACACCAGCCATGTCCGTAATTTGGTACAGGAATGCAGGAAAGAGGGGCGGGACATCACTAGAACTCTGGGCATCCAAGTTTACGGTGAAACTGCAAATATACCCACACACTCTATCACCCTGGGCTCCCAAGATGACCAGGTTGGTTGTGTGATTTGGCAGGGGTCCAGTCCATTGTCCTTACCCCCAGGGAAAGAGGTGCAGATAACCTGCAAGGTACATTTTCAGCAGGCACTGGGCAAGGAGATCTTGATGGTTGATTCCTCTCCGTTAGCTCCTTTGCCAGGTGATGTCTTGTTGCAACCTATGGTGGTGCCTTCACATGCTGTACAAGTTAACAACTTTAGGATTTTGGTCGAGAACCAGTCTGCCAGGGAGACCATTATTCCTATCGGAACCATTATGGGTCACATTTACCGCACTGAAAGTGTCATCTCTGTGCCGTGCCAGAAGCAGGAAAGGGCCGTATTTGACAGCGACCGGATTGATTTTGGTGACTCGCCTGTGCCTGAGGAATGGAAAGACCGGCTGAAACAGAAACTAGCAGAACGCCCCCATGTCTTCTCGGCTAATGAATGGGATGTGGGCCTTGCAAAGAATGTTGAGCACACCATCCGTCTGGTCGACACAAGGCCGTTTCGTCAAAGATCCCGTCGACTTACACCTGCAGACATCGAGGATGTAAGAAAACACCTGCAAGAGTTGCTCTGTGCTGGCATCATTAGAGAGTCTCGAAGCCCCTATGCTTCCCCGATTGTTATAGTTAGAAAGAAAAACGGAACAATACGGATGTGCATAGATTACAGACTCCTTAATAGTCGGACAGTTCCGGACCAATACACAACCCCTTGCATTGATGAAGCCCTGGATTCTCTGTCTGGCAGTAAATGGTTTTCAGTGCTTGACTTGCGTAGTGGATACTACCAAATTCCCATGGCAGAAGAGGATAAGGAGAAGACGGCATTTATCTGTCCACTGGGCTTCTTCCAATTTGAGAGAATGCCACAAGGAATAACAGGAGCGCCTGCGACTTTCCAGCGACTAATGGAAAAAACAGTGGGAGATATGAACCTCCTTCAGGTCCTTGTATACTTGGATGACTTGATTGTTTTTGGAAAGTCGCTGGAGGAACACGAGGAGCGACTCATTAAAGTCCTGGATCGTCTTGGGGAAGCCGGATTGAAGCTCTCCCTGGACAAATGCCAATTTTGTCTACCGCAGGTGAAATACCTTGGGCACATTGTGTCTGCTGAGGGTGTCTCTCCTGATCCACAGAAGATTGAGGCGGTGACCACCTGGCCTCAACCTCATGACCTAAAGTCTCTAAGATCCTTTTTAGGCTTCTGTGGATACTATAGGAGATTTATTGCTAACTATGCAGCAATTATGAGACCCCTCACTGAACTGACTAAAGGCTATGCTCCAACACAAAAGAGCAAGAAAAAGAGTCCAGACCTCAATAAGTCCTATCTGAAAGAGTCGGAACCCTTTGGAGAACGGTGGGATGACTGCTGCAAACAAGCTTTTCATCAGATTATCCATTGCCTAACACATGCACCAGTACTAGCCTTCGCTGATCCTACAAAGCCCTATGAGCTCCATGTGGATGCTAGCTTCAAGGGACTGGGGGCTGTACTATACCAGCTACAAGAAGGGGAACTAAGGCCAGTTGCCTTTGCCAGCAGGAAACTAAGTCAGTCTGAGAAGCGGTACCCTATACATCAGCTTGAGTTTCTGTCATTAAAGTGGGCGGTGGTGGATCGCTTCCATGACTACCTCTATGGGGCGCGCTTCTCAGTACGTACTGACAATAACCCCTTGACTTATGTTCTGTCCACTGCCAAACTCAATGCAGTGGGACATAGATGGTTGGCTGCTTTGTCTACGTACGACTTTGATGTTCTTTATCGTCCAGGCAAGCACAACATAGATGCGGACATCCTCTCCAGGAACTTTGTTGATGGCACCGAATGGGAGACTATACCTGAGGCAGCTGTTAAATCCATCTGCAGGAGGCTGGAGGTATCAGAAAACCCAGAGTGTTCAACCAGATGTGTAGACCAAACTGGAGCTTCCCCAGAATGCATACCAGACATATATGCATTCCCACTGAGAATGGAATTGCAGTCTCTGGAACATGTTTCAAAAGCTGATCTTGTTCAGGCGCAAAAAGATGACTCAGTCATTGGTCCAGCTGTCCAGGCAGTTACGCTTAATCAGTGGTCTGGCACCAGTCCAGAGCTGTTGCTTCTGAAAAGAGAGAAAGACAAATTGACCATACTGAAAGATGGTCTGCTTTATCGCATCACCAAGTGTCACTCAGGTGGGGAGATTCATCAGTTAGTCCTGCCAAAGATCTTCCATGATGTTGTATTGAGATCAGTGCACAATGACTCAGGACACCTAGGCATAGAGAGAACTTTGGACTTACTCCGTCAGAGGTTCTACTGGCCAAGAATGGGTCAAGACATTGAGCAACATATCAAAAGATGTGGTGAATGCATAACACGCAAGACTCCTGCCCAGAAAGCTGCACCACTTCACCAGATCTCCAGTAGTGGTCCATTGGATCTTGTGTGCATTGATTTCCTCTCGATGGAGACTGATTCCAGAGGGATGAGCAATGTTTTAGTGGTCACCGACCACTTTACACGTTATGCCCAGGCGTTCCCAACCAAGAATCAGACATCTCGAACAGTGGCCAAAACCTTAGTGGATAAGTTTTTCGTCCACTATGGTTTACCAGCTCGTATCCATTCTGATCAGGGACGAGACTTTGAGAGTCGCCTGATTAAAGACTTACTGAAGACCATGGGGATACGAAAATCACGGACTACCCCATACCATCCGCAAGGAGACCCTCAGCCAGAACGGTTCAATCGAACATTGCTTTCGATGTTGGGTACTCTAAGCACCGAAAAGAAACGTCAGTGGAGCCAGCATGTTCCTTATTTGGTCCATGCATACAACAGTACCAGGTGTGATGCAACTGGGTTTTCACCCTATTTTTTAATGTTTGGTCGTGAAGCCAGATTGCCAGTAGACTTGTGCTTTGAGACGACAACTGACAAAGCTGATGAGAGTCACTCGCACTATGTGTCGAAGTTAAAGGAAGACCTCCATCAAGCCTATAAGCTTGCGTCCGAGACAGCAGACAAAGTCCATCAAAAGAATAAAACGGCTTATGACAGAAAAGTTGGTTTCCAGTCTGTAGAAGTAGGAGACAGAGTCTTGCTAAAGAACTGGGGTCTAAAAGGGAAGCATAAGTTGCAAACCAGATGGAGTCCTATACCTTATCAGGTTGTTGGGAAAATGCCCAATCTTCCTGTCTACCAACTGAAGAAAGAGAACGGAAGTGGTAATCTGAAAACAGTCCACAGAGATCACATCCTTCCTATTGACCAACAAGTGAGATTGCCTACCCTTGCAGAGGGCCGGCATTGTTCGAATAGACAAATAGCAAAAATCAAGACACCAAAGCAGGCTACAGTTGTGTCTGAACCTCAACTATCCTTAGATTCTGATTCGGCCTCAGAATATGAGTACTATGAGCCTCAGAAACGCTATTACACTCGTGACAGAGTGAAAGAAGGATTGAGACACACTATCAGATTTGAAGCAGCTGCACAAGAGGCCAGTGGGAATGAACAGGACAATGTTGCTGATGAAAAAGATTCTACGGATAGCAGTGATGAGGAACTGCAACTGGAGGATAGCGGATCCATTCAGGGCAGTGAGTCTGAGGCAAATTCAGTGAAGGATTTTCATGAGGAGCCTGACCAATATGGAGAAGATGAACAAGATTCTGCCCCAGAACGTGATTTGAATTCCAGAGTCGGCCCATCTGTCAAAACTCCAAAACCACAAACTCGTAATCAGTTGTACGACACTCCTAAATTAAGGCCAAAGAGACAGATTAAACCAGTAGTTCGATTAACCTATGATGAGCCAGGGAAAGCTAGTGATCAGCCTATTACTATTATCCATCGAGGGGTTGTCATTACTATAGGTAAAGATTAACACCCCTAGGGTATTCTATTTAGGTTCATCCTATTCCTGAAGTTTTTGTAGTTCTTTGGTAGTCTGTTGAGGACACCAGACATTTAGTGGGGGGAGGGTGTAACCTGGATAGTAAAAACATAAAAGATGTATAAGATAATAAATAGCAAGGATAAGTTCATTTATTATATCCTTTTGTTTCAAGTAACATATCAAAGTTCATATGAAGTTAATAGAAATATGTTTGCATTGTTTAAAATAAGTTATCTTTACTTTGTGGGGAATTGCCAGTGAAAATTGTATTTTCCTACGGGAGTACGGTCTGTGAAGGTAGCACAGGGGTGAAGAGAAAAAAAAACAGCGAAGAAGAAGAGAGGAGAGAGTTGGTTGAGCGAGAGAGGTGATAGCGGAGGAGGAGCAGTTAGCTGGTTTCGAAGTAAGTAAGCTGAGACTTGTCGTAAGGAGAAGTTATAATATACAGTATGCAAGTTAGCAGGACACAGTAGAGTTTCAAAGAGAAGCTGTTGGTCTGTATGTTTGTTTATTTGCCGCTGTATTCACTCGGGAGTTAGAGCGAAGCTAACCTAGCTGTTCGCTAACATGGACTACTGTAGGCTGCCGTTTCGCTGCTAGAGTGGAACTCAAAGGTTTACAGAAGATCGTTACCGGATTGGATAACGAGAGCCGGACTCCAGATAGTCACTCTGAGTGCCCGTGTCGCTCAGAGTACCTCTGGCTACGTGGGAAACGAGGACCCGGACTCCAGATAGTCACTCTTAGCGCCCGCGTCGCTCAGAGTACCTCTGGCAACGTGGGAACTGAGGGCCAGTAGATGTGGAGCACGTGGAGAGCACATGGAAACCACACAACTGTATCATTCCTGAACCGCTGTTTCTTCGGATCGCTTTAAGGTCCTTCTGAACACAGGACGAAGTATTGATCGGATTCATCTGTGGAAAATCACGATTACACAAGGTACTGAGTTGTACTTTAATATTTTGCTCATTGAGTGAAGAGGCTCTGCACTGTTGAGTCGTTGGGATTTCTACATGCATGAGCATCTGAACAGGCCTGCAACGTAGAGTATATTTTCTGCCGGCATTAGGTTAGGTTTTTACAATAGTGGGTTATGTGACTGGTGTTTGCACTGTTTATGCAGATTCATTGTACTGTTGGAACAATGCTCTGTTTTGCCTGAAACCCAAAAAACCTGCCATTTCCTTATTTTGTTATTATTTTTGCCTAATTAAAAGAGGGTTACTAAGTCTACTTTACACAGTGTGTAGTGTAATTTACTGTAGTAGTGTTCAAATGCTGATTGATCCAAAAGTATTAGAGAGATTCAAGTTAAATAGTAGAGAGTATACTGAAGTAAAGAACCCAAAACTCACTTATTTACTAATATTGCTTAAGTGAGGGCTACACACGTTTAGTAAGCATGTGAAAAACTATAAAATAAAAGTATTTGTAATCGCAGCACCAAACTTGGAGCAGAGTACAGTATATTTATTCAGTGACAAAAATGATGAGATGATGGGGAGAAAAACCTCCAAAACCAATCTTTACATTCATATTTTATTTTAGGTTACTTAAAGTGTCAAAAACCTAAAATGTGTTTAATGTGATACCAGTATACCTGCTTGTACTTGGAATATCTGCAATGATTTACAACATAAATATAATGCAAATTAACCATAATAACTAGCTAGACAGAGAAAAATCAGTAGTTCAGGACATCTTTAATATAAGTGTTTGAATTAATCTTTAATTCCCACACATAGATTAAAAGCAAAAAAAAAAACATTATTATTTAGTATATTCCAAAGCTGAAAACTTGAATCAGCAAGCTCTGTTCTTCTTATGATGCATTATATTTACTGTTGAACTCGAAAACGGGATTTAGGAATAACATCCAACACTCCGTTATTTTCTAATTTTGCACTCATCAAACAGGGTAATTACCAATAGCAATAAAAGCTAATAGTAACGTATATCTCTGCATTTTGCATTCAAATACTAAAACTCTGTTTACATAATGTTTCCAAAAACATATTCTGTTGCATATCTGAAAAACAAGACTTTACACAACAGCAGAATTTAAAAAGCTCTGGAAAAATAATGCAATGCTCATGCCAGCCCTGTAGGAGGTGATAAATATGATCTGGCACATTTAATCACAGTGGTCGACTCTTGTTGTGCTGCTGCATGTAGGGAAAAAAACGGCAAAGTTTGTAAGAGCAAGACAACATGACTGAGATCATCACTGGTTTGGGTTTACACGGACATGATTCACATTTGCATTAGACACTTTCTAAAGCATTAAGACATTGAAGACAATTCAAGTTTAAATCTGGGAACTTCAGTTCCAAAATCATTGACATGGAATCAACGAGAAACGATAATAGAGGAAATGACTGTGCAAAGAGACAAAGAGTGAACTGTGAGCACGGTATGGGTATTCTGTTGCAAAGCAGTTGTGGGAAGGGAACAGCACAATTAACTTGCGGTGTTATCTCACTTTATACTTTTAATCTTAAATATGACTGAGTTATCTACTAGGTTTCAGTCCAAAGTGTGTGATTTAATTAGATATTTCTTCGTAGAAAGCTTGACAGTCTTCCACCAGGAGATTCTAATTCTCTGAAAGGAGGAACTTTCTTTATTAGCGTCACACTCTTTAAACTCTTCCTGCTCCCTCCATCCCACCCACCACCCATCCCATACCACTCAGAATAAATAAGATAAGGGAGAGCAGTGAACGCATCCATCATTCAAAGTGGAAAAGGGTAATTTAGCTGGGCCCTTCTGACAGCTTTACAACTTTGCACGCTATTCTGTTTTAATTGGCAATCATGAATTAAGTGAATGAGAGCCATGTTGGCTGCCAATGTCTGTTCTTATTGCAGCTTTTAATTGGGTTGACTTGATGAGTTCCTGAGATACAACCACACAATATATTCTCGTGATTGGCAACCCGTTTGTCGCCATATAATTAGGGCCGCTGACAAATCAGGCGTACGAGGGTTTCCTCCTCAGCCATACCAGGTTCGCTCATTTTGTGGGATCGATGGAGCAGGTACTGTTGTGTGTAACATATCAACAGATATTTGGTGTTGAATGCAGAGATAAGACCAAAAGTTTGCGATCTTCAACTGATCCTTCATGCACACGGCCTTGCAGAAGTAATCATGCACCTTTTCACATTTTGTCACAATTATAACCGCAAACGTCAATGTATTTAATTTTGATTTTATGTGATATACCAACACAGAGTAATGGATAATTGTGTACGTGAAGAGAAATATGATAAAAAAAAGGCGCAAATGTCTGTAAAATGTGGACTGCATTTGTATTTAACCCCTTTATTCTTATGGCCCTAAATATAGACCAGCACAATCAATTCCTTCAGAAATTACCCAAAACATATTCCATTAGTGTGTAATTTAATCTCAGTATAAATGCAAGGGTTTGATAACACAGGCAAACGGCGTCGTGAAGATCAAGAAATGCCAGAGAAAGGTCAGGGAGAACATTGTGAAGAAGTTTGAAGCAGCATTAGGTACAACATGGGTCTTCAAATCAGGTCTGGAGGTCTGGCAGTGTCCTGCAACTCTTAGATGTTTCTGCTTCATGATACCCGAGTCAAATAATCAGGGCATTAGTCGGACATTGAAGAACTTGACTGTAAACTGAGAAGGTAATTGAGTCGTTTGCCCTGCATTTACAGGGTGCAGGACACTGACACTCAAGGCCTGGATTTGAAGACCCTGCTGTAAAACATTATCCCAGCTTTTAACACTGTAGGTACCTTTGATAAATAAACATGCTTCCATTTAAATAAAATAATTCAACATACGGTGCTGATATCTACCTGCTTGGGATGACTGCAAATAAAAATGCCAGATTGTGAGTCACCAATGAAGATATTGGGAGAAAATACACAACAGTTTAATTCAAATACAATTCAACTGCTGCTGTTTTTGCAACAAAACCAATTAGTTCCATTGCAATGTCATTTTGTGAGGACTAGTAAAATATCCTAGTGTTCCTAAGGACATTTTCTAATGCTTTGGGTCTCAGGAGACAAGCTAAATATTTAACCAGTTTATTGTAAAATAAAGTGTCAGGGGAGGCTCCTTTAACAAAGAGAGGTTGGAATAACTGAGACTAAAGGGCAAGAGATGAGCAGAACAGAACATTTAAGGAATGAACATCGCAGAATGAGAATATTGTCTTACTGGTTGCAGAGGACAGTTTGTAGCCAGGGAGGAATGAACGAAGTTTAGGGTGTTGATTTGAGTAGACGGTGGAGCTTTGGAGGGCAGACAGGTTGGTTGGAGGATTTAAGAAAGTAGGGAACCTTACAGTTGCCTGGATGAGGTAATCTGGGTGGATTATTGCACAAGGTGGCTTGATAGACAGTCACAGAACGAAAAGATCCAAGATGTAACCTGGGAAGAAACCTTGGAGGCAAGGACAGAGAACAAGGTACGTAAGAACATCACACAAGCACACCCAGATCCCTGATTGTAAGTTTACGCAACAAAATGTTTCCTGGGACTAAGCAAAAAGAAATTAAGTGAAGTCAGTGATTTCCTGTGTCATGAGGGGCCGCATAACTTTTGCTTTTTCATCTCTGTTGTATCTTGAAAACAATTTTATATCCAAGGACAGACTCACCAGGTGGAAGTCCAATTTCACTACTGTATGAACTTAAAAACCATTGTTTTCTTTTCACTTCAGTTATGGGTTACTTTTCATTGATCACATAGAATTCCATTAAAACAAAGCAATATTATGTACATATATGGCACCATTCATGCGCAAGGCGATCTAAACACATTCAAGTCTGTGGTTGCAAAGTGACGAAATGCAATGAAAGTTCAGAGTGTAGAAATGTTTTTTCGAAGTGTTGCATCCCTTGCTCTGATGCAGTTGTAGATGATCTGTGTTTGAATGTGAGGTGGTGGAAAACCAAACTGCAGGAGTACAAAAGCATTTTCTTATGATGTGAGATATTTTCCATTCATTTAATATCCTTTTTTTTATTTTGCAGCTGGTTCTTAGTGATTAAGACAATCCCTAGGGGTTTTCAGGCTCACCTCATACTTTTTACATACAAGGTCAAATGTTCAAAGCTTTTTCCTTTCCTATTTGCATCTGAAAAACAGAGCAAAAAAAGAAATTAAACATTAATAGGCTGATGAATAAATATTTTGTGTCTCCGGGACTCAGCACTTTCTCCTCTTCCCTATAGCTGGCTTAATTAACTCTTCCAGACGTCTTTAGTAAATTAACACATCTCTTTCAGTGTCCTTTGACATTGTTTTCCTTTTTTCCACTTCTCATTTGCTTCTTCATTTCTTCTTCTTCAAAATGAGTAAAGCAGCTATTTAATTCAGCATTGTGCCACATGAGGGGACACATAATAATTCAACCTCAGAGTCACTATTTTAACTTACACAGCAGTTTTCTTTTTTGTTTCTTGCTTCTACTTCAGATGTAATTTAGATCATTAGCTGGAGGCAAAGGCACACTTGGGATGTTTTTGTATTCGCCAAATTGCACGTGAATCACTTCTGGGCGTAAGATTCTAATTTCTGATTCAGAAGAGTGCAGGTCTGTTTGGACAGTTGCACATCTCGGTAATCAAAAATGACGTGAGTACGTCTCAGAGGGAAACGCTGCTCTTAAATCCCATTTCTTTGTGTATTTTCTCAGCTGTCTAGTAAAAAGACTCAGATTTCTTCTTACAAAAAGCTTCCGTGATGTATTATTGAATATTTTTCCTTTATTATTCCAGACAGAGGTTAGGCAAGAGTCCCAACCTGGAAGTGCTTTTATCTTTCTGGTCTTGAACCGTCAAAACGGAGGTCAAACTTTTGTACTTTAAAAAAACGATTCAAGATCTAATACAGTTGACCTTCCACCAAATGAAAAAATGTTCTTCATAGATCAACAAATACAGGGGAAAACGTTGGGAACATAGGACTCTGAATTTAACAAAGGAAAAAAAACCAACGTATTTTTTGAAGATGAGAAAAAAAGTTTAGGACTTTGTAGCCCAAGCATATGGCAATGTTTTGGGCTGTGCTTGCCCAGAGGCAAAAATGACTATCAACAATTAAAGCATAGCGGAGTCCTATAGTAGAAATTATTCAACATATCATGAAGCTTTATAGTGCAAGTTAGAAATACACATACACTCACCATGAGCATGGATGTCATTAATTTGGCATTTTAATGATGCATGATGGTGTGATTATAGACAGAGTACCTAATGTGTTACATAAATAACTGGGTTTATTCAGACATGTTGAAATACATACATACACTAATGCTGATATTTATTTTATGACCTGTAGTAAGTTGAGCTTCAACTAGTTTGTTTTTTTTCTCTGTTAGACCCATCTAACATATGCCAAATGGATTCAGTTAACACCCAGGAGCTGTAGGGAAATATTATTTAGACTGAGTAGACAAAAGGGAAAGGTGTTTGTGTGTTGGTCTGGAGCACATTACAGCTTCATAATCCAGATAATTTACTGCAATTGATGGAACCACAAATTCTTCTCACTATCAGAAAATCCTGAAGGAGATCAGACTGTGTAATAGAAGCCCAGATTGCTTTAATATTTACCCTCCGGTCATCTGCCTTGCTTGGTCTGGTGTCTTGCATATTCCTCTTGACAATAATTTAAAGATTTTCTAACTGGCCAGTTTTCTAGCCAGTCAAGCATGGTAACACCATGGTCACTGGACCAGCTTTTGGTACCTTTAGCAGTGTGTTGGAAAAGGAAATGATCATCCCTGTAAAGCTTGTTAGCAAATAAGTAAAAGTTATCTCAAATTTGCTGGTAGACGACCGAGTTGACTGTGGACTTCAGAAAACACAGTGGACCAACACCAGCAGATGACATGGCACCAAATCATCACTTTCCTTCCACTCAGCCTTCCACTAATATGCTTGAATATAATGATGTTCTGTTATGTTTGAATTGTATCAAAATTAGATGGAATGAATTCTTGGAATGTTACTCTATCTGCATTGAATCTGTACGTTTTTACTTTCTAAAATACAAAAAATATAGAACTTTTTCATGATATTTTGTGTTTTAATTTTCCTGTATGAAAATTATAAACGAGTAACAGTGAAACTGAGGTTACACTACAATGGAAATTCAGAATCCTGAAAATGCACAATAGAACGATGGCTGGATAATGCTCCCATTGTGAACAGTGCAGAGTTAAACATTTTAGGAATATGGAGCAATGAGTATGGATGAAACAGAAAACTTCAGGGAAAAGAACAACGCTATTTTTCACTTTCTCCTACAAATATTGTACTTGTTGAAATCCATAATTTAGACAGGACTGCAGGGCCTCATCATGCCAAGAATTGCAGCTGGTATGTGTTTGGCGACTGGTCAGTTCTGTCCAAGAAGGTCGAACGGTATACCTCACTCCTTGAAAGTCTTTCGTTCTCATTACTTCTGAAGTCCTTCGTCTGACCTCACTCCTGCAGGCTTCTGCACTCTAAGATAATTAAATCTGAATATGAGCTGCGAATGTCCGCTACATGAACCAGCACCCTCTGTTATATAGAGGAAACTTTCTTTCAAAATGCTTCCTAACTCATCTTTCAATGTATTTAGGGTCATTTGTGTATGTCACATCCATGTATTCTTCTACTACAATATTTGACAACCAATCAGGATTTTGATTGCTCACATGGCTTTAAAAACAGAGGCTCAAAAAATGTCTATGTAGAACTTTGCCTTGTTTTGAATTCACATCAAAGTGTAGGGATACTGCAAGATGAGATGTAGAGAATCGACAAAAACAACTGGAATGAGAGAGAACACAAAAACACAACAAGGGTACTTTCAATGGGAAAGGAAAAGCAGGTAAAGACAGAGGCACTGAGCAAATGGTACCCAAACAGACTAACCATAGTTGATAGCCCTGATAACGTTAGTATAAGATTTCATGGAGGAATGAAACACATTGATACTCTGAAGCCTGTGAGCCAGCAAAACTTTCTATGAAAGAAAATGACAGCAACAGTGGCTCCAGTGAGTGCACACCAGAGATAGGAATACTTTCTATATAATTAGAGGAAAAGACTGTAAAACATTAATTGCAGTAGTTTTAACCAGCAAAAGAGTGTTTCATTCTTATTTGTTTTTACAACAAGAACATTTTTGAAGTCTGTTTAAACTGAGTGGACACTTGCAGTTCAAATAAACAAAAATGTCAACTCAAACTGAGTCTGGATTGGGGATCATGATCTGCAGGATCTGATATCTTACGGCTATCATGGTCATATTTTGACCCTTCTCACTTTTCAATGGGAAAAGTTTGTCTCAAAGTATCCCCTATGTTGCCACCAAGTGACATTTTTTTATGTTTTTTATACTGAGCAAAGCACAACCATCCGTCTTCATATATAGTCAGCCTGAGGACAACATTGCTGTCACTTTTCTCTTAATCCTGCATATCTCCCGCTGTCAGTTTTAAAGAAGCTCCTGTCTAAACATGCACAGTTTCTCCTTTTTGGCTTTGGCCTGTGCTCTCTCCTCAGATCCCACCCTGCCACATCTGCCAGCACATAATAAATGTTACATCCCTCCATCAGAGGATCATTACATATCAAGTCCTGCTGTGACAGCGGAACGTCATGGCAGATAGTCAATGGCGTGGGGAAGGGGAGAGGCGGAACATGGAGGAATTGCACCGTAGAGGAGCCTGCTGGGGAGGATCAATGACTCATCTAACACCAGCATGCCCACTGCTGAACCAGGCAAAACCACTCTAACTCTCCGCCTGGCGATGAGGTTTTCCAGCTGCTCTGAGATGAGTTTGCTCTGCCAGACTCGACTACTTGTAGTGATTTGTTGATGCAATGCAGGCAAAAACTGCGACGAAATGAGGATCTGGCTGCAGCCTAACATTAAGCTTTTAGTCCAAATCAAGTCAAAAACATATGGAAAAAGAGAACGTGTCTGAGATCAAAAGTTATTTAGGGTTCTTGTAAGGTGATTGTGGATTGCAAAAAAATCTTGACAGCTTTAAAAGCTGCTTTTCTAACTTCCTGTCACACTTAGCTGTGCTGTAATACTTACTGTAGCTCTTGTAAATATAAATATTGAGTTTCTGCTAGAATAGTTTTTCGCTACAGCTAGCACAATAAGTTTGTACATTATAATGGAAGAAAATGGTTTGATTTAACTGCTACTCTATTTTTAGTACTTGCTATGTTATGTCTGGATAAAAAAAATAATAATAACTTCACCATATAATTTAAACACTGAATAATTTTCCAATAAGACAGACAAGTCAGCTTTAGCTGAATTTGTCTGCTAAAGAATGCTAAATGATCTGGTTTGGAGCAGATCCCTTTATGTCCTAAAATTCAAACAAAAACAACTTGGTATGTGTAATTTTTTTTCTCCTTACAAATTACTTAATTACAGTTTGCATAGTGTTAGAATATGTCTATAGGTGTTCACAATTACTTTTCAAGCATAACTGGTAAACTTATACTTGTGTTTGACCTTTCTGTGTGGATTTTAAATCATTCTTATCAGTTAATGTGTTCTGTTACTGAAATCATTCATCAAAGTAGAAATCTTTGCCATTGTTCTTCACTCTGTCAGGCTCATGTGTTCCCGGTACTTTACTCGGCGACATCACAACTAAGGTTATGCAGATTAAAGGGACAAAGCAGATAAAGCAAGGCTTTAAAGAATAACCTGACATTTTGGGAAATCAGATTTATCAGCTCCAATTCTGAAACTAGCCAGACTTTCTGTGAACATAAAACACAAACGGAAAAACACAGAAAGACCAGGTATGTAGCAGATATCATTCTGAACTGTCTTAAAATATCCTACTTGTCTTTGTGTGATAATTAGGCGTTGTGTGGTATATGATTCCGACACTGTAATCCAATCAAGAACAAATTGTTTTAATTTAGATGATTTAAGTATCTAATCCCATTTTGTTTAATCCAGAAGATTCCAGAAAAGGAGAAGATAATGCAATTTTCTTTCTAAAATAACAGAAAAAGAGAATCAAGGACAAGTGAAGGTCCAGCTATAGCATACAATCAAGTAGTTTATGACTTTGTCTTGCTTTCAGACAGCAGTACATTTGTTGAATCAGCAGTAAAGTCTTTAAAATGTTTGATCATTTTTCTCTGGGAATATTTGTAACATTTAACTGCGATGTAAATGATGAACATAATTGATATTCCCTCAAGTCCTTTTAAACCCACATCTTTAAAATATAGTAAATTAAGCTCTATTAACATGATTTTATTGTCTCATGAAATGGATTCTTAAAAATCACCAGCTGAAAAACATTACTGGCTTTAATCATACTTCCAACATAAGGATGCTTATTTAGTAAAATCATGCTTATCCTGCTTTTTTTGCTCTAAACACATTAATTTCAGAAAATTAACAAGCTGATATTACTTAATTATTGACTGCTTTAGTAGCCAGTATGCAGGGGATACATATTTGACCAGGAGAGAGTGGCTTTTCAAATTATTTACACCTATTCTGATTTAGCACCATGCTGACAGATTTTAGGGCCTAAATTGTGGCTTTGAGGATCCCAGTCAGTAAGGCAAACATCGTGTTGTTCCATTCAAGAACTCATCATACAAGTTATGTCTTCCGTATTCTATGCAAATAAATTAAACGCCCGACAGAAATTAAAATATGGTTCAGCTGATGTCCTAACACCTCAGTTGAGTCAGTCTCAACACAAGTGTTTCATGTGTTGAGACTGATTGTTGAACACATCTGGAGTTCCCATGAAAATGGGACATAAAGATTTGACAAAAAGTGATTGAAAGTAGTTCCCTGAACTTAAAAACAAACACAGGCAGGTGTGATAATTAGTGACTGAAATCAGGTGAGGCAAGAACAACAAAAACAGACCAAGGAACTTAAAATACAATCTTAACAAAAATCCCTGAAGAACATATGAGTTAGCATCAAATCCTTTTTTTTCTACTTAACAGTTTTGTCTAAACTGGAAACTGCGGTTTATTATTTTTATTTTCCACTTTAACAGCTCAGACTCAAAGTCCCAAACCACATTCAGGCAGTATTGCTTTACATAAAACATGGTGGGAAGCACACAGCATTGTCACTGTGAAGCAGTTAACCATCTAAAAATAACACAACTCCTCCAGGAGTCAGGTAAGAAAAGGATCACTAAAAACAACCTTGTATATTTTATGACAAGGGATACGCTAAAATGACTATGTGCTGAAGTTAATCTAAACCAGTAATCTTAACTTTTTGAACAACAAATTAACAAAATAACTACATTTGTTTGGCTGCACCCTGGCATGAAATATCTTAAAGAACTTCTCTGCAACACAAAGTATGCAAAAAGATCTAAAAGTTTTTTTTTTAAAACATGCCATATTTTTTGATAAAGAACAGACAAGAAACAGTATAACTGCCACCCGTCTGGAAAGGCTTTTAAAGCCATTTCTTAGGCTTTGGAACCTCAGCAGAAAACAAACATACCTGGACGAGAGTATCCTCAAATCAAGAAAACATGAAACAAGGAACCTTTCTATACCAAGAGCACATTAGCAATTCATCCAGTTGGTCACCAAAAAGAGAGAAAATGCAGAACATCCAAAAGCTTTGAAAGCTTCATTTTTGTCAGTTAAGGTGAGTGTTCATAATTCAACAATAAGAAGGAGACTGAGCAAAACTGGCATCCAAGGAAGAGATCCAAGAACAATGTTATTGCTGACTAAACAGTCATTCACATCTTCTAAAATAATGATGTAAGCTTGCGATTTTATTTGGGGGGCCATTACTTGATTACTTGTTCACAAGATGGTTTGGATCAATGTTGTAAAAAATAACCTCATTGTTCAAGTTATTTTTGTCTGTTATATTTCATTTCTAATATTCAACAGTTTGACAAAAGAGGAAAAAACTAACAAAAAGACCTGCAAGATGGCAAATACCTTTCACAACAGTGCATTTTTTTATACATTTTCTTTGTGTACAAATGGTGCTTGTGAATGTTTACCCCAACAAATGCTCAGTATTTCAAGCAAACTTTGTGCTTTCAGTTATAGTAAATACATGCAGAAAAGCCTGTGCTGATTGAAAAAAAGACCCATTTTTTATGCGGTAATAGTCTAAAGGCTATTGAAACAGTAATGCAGTTCACCTCAAGGAGCGCAAACAGCCAGAAAAACAATAGAGATTCATCAAGCAGCAGCTTCTAAAGCTTCGGATCCTGACAGAGTTAAATGAATTGGTCTATCAGTGAGACACCTGAGAGAGAAAGTCTTTGGGAGTCTGTCAAGATAAACTCCGAAGGATCTAGAGGAGGGTGCGTTGCAGCAAGGTCATCGTCACATTGCATCAAACGAGGGGCGCTGGGAGGGAAGCTTTTGTTCTGTTGTGTGAAGTCCCATTCGCCAGAGGTAACAATTAAGACTCATCTGTCAGCACAACACCAATGTGTTCATTTGTGATTCCACGCCGAAGCTCTCTCTCCGGCTTGTTGAGGTTTTATAGGTGTCAGTAAAGTCGAGCATGCTCTAATGAACACCATTTTCTGTCATAAGTAGCTCTCATAATTCTCCGCTGCACTTTCAAATGATCGTCTGGTGGAAAAAGGATGAAAGTTGTAGTGGTGTGTCACATAACTTTGGCACCAACCAATCTCCTGGTGTCCCTGCTGTTCCCGGGTCGCTCTCGCGGCTCCAGTGAGCCTAATCAGATGTGACAGCTCTGGCCCGATAAAGTGGAGGTCTTTAACAAGTGCTCTTTTTGTTGAGTTGGTGCGGCGGGCAAACTGAAGATTGCATCTCCCATCTTAAGGCAATTTCTTTCTTGGGGTTTCGTCGTGGCTTGATGTTTTTATCATAGCTCAAGGTCAGAGTTAGTTGTCAAGGGTTATTATATAATTAACTTTGCAACGCTTACAGCGGCAACAGAAGCAACACAGCTGTTGTATGTGGAGTAAATTAGGATGCAAATGTGACAACACAAGAAATGTAAGAGTAATGTATCCTTGAATCAGAGCCTCATATTTCAAGCGGTAATGAAGCTGCACTTGAATGAGTGGGGAGCTGTTTGTGGTTTCTGCTTGTGGGACTAAGAGACTGCGAGTCAATTCCAGCAGGTCTGTCAGAGACTGTGGCAGCGAGATAAAGACAAGGCAACATTGTATGAGTCTTGATCCTGATGCAGCACCCTCTACCCTCGTCCTCTGCTTGGGGATTGCTCACTAATACATTTACAATGTAGAGAACTGGTCCCCCTTTCATTGTCCTCTCACTCCCGTCACGCAAAACACAGAGAGAGAGGATCCCGAACATTTTCTCTCCATTTCAAGATTACACTTTGGCTGATTCCTTGTCCCTTCCTCTGGTCTCCCCTCCTATAAACTCTTTCATTTCATAAACATCTGTTGGCACAGGGGAATCCCTAATCTCTCAAGGGCTTTCTTTCAGATTTCATTATTGAGACAGAATGCAGATTTGAGTAGCTGCAGATGTAGGCCTGGTTTTATATCCGCTCCCCACCCTCAACCCCCACTCCTTATTTTATTTTGATGGATTTATGGGAAAAGTAATCTAATACCAGTCATACACTAAATTACAAGTGTTTCAGATGAACTTGTTATAGCTTTGGGATGAGTTTACTTGACTCTTGTGTGTTAAGGCAGCTTGTCAGTCATGGCTTTTTTTCTTTCTGGAGGGAATACTTATAGAACTAAAGTGGTGAAGTAAAATGAGACTTAAAAGGGGGCATAAAGCAATTTTCATGATGAGTTCATGAGAAAAAAAATGTTATGGCACTTAAAATGAAGCTGGTTTGCTCACCATATATTAGAGACTTGAAGAAATGGATTATTTCACTGCTTTTCCAGTCTTCAAGATAACTTTTATTTTTTATGTGTTTTTATATTGACCAGATTTTGTTTTTCCATTCTCCAACATGTGTTTGATATGTTTGATAACCACAATGATATGAAAAATTTAGAATTCCCAATTTAACATTCAAATCTTCATTAAAGATGTTCAGATATAGGTGTTTAATCTTCATTCTTAATTTATTAATGGAAAGAAAGTGTTAAAAACAAACATAAACAGTAAAATTTGAAATTATTCCACTCATTAAAAAAAGAACAAAAATGTATTATTTGCTAAACATAAAGGTAGGACACCCTGCCCTATAGGAATGTGTTGTATTTTATGGAAAAGATTTTAGCTGTTCATGGGTCCATGTCCACACAGAAACTGCATTTTAGGGGACGCTGAAGATTTTATTTTTTTTTACTTTTCAGGAATGAAAATGTCACTTTTGCATATTCAAGTGGATCGCCACAAAAACAGAAAGCTCAACAGAACAAGGACACTTCTGGAAAAGTTTCAATTAACCTTTTCATCACAGATGTATTGTTAATAGCTTAAGATTTTGCAATCTAAACAGAAGACAGGAGAATAAAAGACAAAAAAATGAACCTTAGCTGAAGTCTAGTAGGTCAATTTATCAAGTTTGAATGCAGCTCTTTTCAAAAAACGTCTCCTTTTAATTTTGCATGGAATAGACAAAAATCATTCACTTCTTTTTTAAAAAATTAAGTAATAGTCAAGGTACATTCTATTTTCCTGACGAAGTTCTAGTCGTTCGCTGTCCTTGTGAAGCGCCTCAGGCACATGAATATTCAGGCAAATTTATACTCTCGTTAAATCTCATCTAATGGAGTTCACATGACACAGTTTCCTTTTATACCTACTGTATATAGTAAGAAGAGAAAAACTTTATTGCCATCACTGGCCAGCTCATAAAACTCTGCATGAAAACTTGTCACAAGAGCAAAAGCAGTGCAGGCTCTTCCAGCCTCCCTCCGGGGACCGAACAAAGCAATGGTCTCCATCCCATATCAACTGCATCGCCTGGACTGGGAACATAATTGGGAAGCACAATAAAGAGAGCGGAGAATGAAGTCTAAATGGAGATAGGCACTTATAATGGAGTCTCATGACATTTTGAGTAAAGTGACTTGATGAATTAGTACATTAAAGGGTCATTTTAGCTTGCTCTTCCGCTTTTGGAGAATCCAATTAAGTGGATTCACACATAGAGTCATTTTGATTTAAAAAAAAAAGTGTCATTGTGTATAGGGACTACAGTTTGGTTTTGATGCATTTTGACATCACAGCTATTATTCATCAACTTGCTAAAAATGATTTTTGTTTTTTCTTCGTGTTCTTCGAGGAAGTAGGAATAAAAAGACGGAGTTGATATTTTTTGCTAGGTGCATGAATCCTGATTCCTGTTTTACAATTTTTAACTGTTGCACGTGTGAGCAGAAATTATGTTTTATTTCCTTTAACAGTCAAACATTTCCACATCAAAGTGTCGCACTTATCCAAACTAGCATTCCATGAGTTCTGACATTTAATGGATGGATGGATGGATGGATGGAGTATTTTTATGTGCATAGTTTCTTTCTTTCATAATGTTCAAAGAAAACATTGGTTGGTCCAACTCATTCTAAGAACATGTTTTTTTGAAAACAGAGAATGAATTTATAAAATTGGCCCATTTGACAAATTATTAATCACAATTTGCCAAGTTTCTGCAGAAAAGCAAGAAATTTGACTCATTCACTTTCACCATCACATTGCTCTTAATGCAGAATTTTTACTAAAAATATATAAATTCTGATGAGAAATACAAAAGTTTTTTAATGTATATATGGGTATATACAGTGTTATTACAACAGAAAAAAATATGCGGTTAAAGTAGTGCAAATATGCATGGTATGGATCTGGGCTCTCTGGGAACATTAAGCGTCCATCAGAGAGACAGCCTGGGGGGAGAAACTGTCTCTGCGGCAGCTGGCTTTTGCAAATAGCAACCTGAAGGTAAAAGTTTAAACAGTTTCTGTCCAGGATGTGCAGAGATGCTAGCTTCCCTGTTCCTCTCCCTAGACTTGTACAACAACCAGATGGAGGGACAATCAGCCCTGTAAATTCTCTCTGCAGACCTAATTATTCACTGCAGTTTGGCCCTGTCGTGTTTTGTGATTCAGCCAAACCACACAGTGGTGCACGAGCCCAGGACAGACTGAATAATGGTCTTCAACAACAGTAGAAGATGACCAGCAGCTCCTCGGCAAAGTTGGACTTTTTTGAGTAGTGTAAGGAAGTGAAGTCTCTGCTGAACTTTCTTCTGAAAAATGTGCGAGTTTGAGAACCGTCTCAAATTTTGAGAAAAGGTGCTTCCTAGGAACCTGAGAGGCACTGTGACAGTTGTCCTCTGGATGTCCACTGTCTTCAACGGATTAATCTCCAGGTGGTTCCGACCACACCAGAGGACCAGCATGCAGACTCATTATTGTCCTAGGTCAGACCAATGAGAGCAGTTGTCATTTTTAAACTTTAAATACTTTTAATACTCCATCTTCATTTTTCATACTTCTCCAAAATCTACAAAACACTGCAAAAAAATCCTCCACATAAAACAAAGAAAATGCTTATCTTTGTTTTATGTGTCCCTTTAAGACGAGGAATCCTGTAATTTTCACAGACTATTGGATTTGCAAAGTAGATTCTGATGTCATGTATCCTTACTGTTATCCTCCACCCCTAAACTGATCTAAGTCATGGTACCTCAGCAACAACAGAAGATGTACTTACTATTTTAGAAGAATCTTAATTACCCAATAACTACAATCCGATGTAAAACACATTCATGTCAGTTTTCTATCAAATGGCTCCAATGGCTTCAAAAGATGACAAAAACCCTTGATTCAATCCTTATGGAAACAAATAACAGATGTTTCTTACAATGAAAATACACTGAATGGGGATTCAAAAACTAGGTCTTTTAAAAATCTCTACATTAAAAGGCAGTTTTAATAACTGCTATCAAATTTGTTCCTAAGCTAATGCTAAAACCACTTTTTGGTTATAAACTGGGAACTGCATGTCCCTTTTAAATTCTGTAGAAAATTTGCAAAAACATTTCATTTATTAAGGATTGATATAAATTGATAGTTTGGTAGAGAATGGTAAACAAAAAATAAAAGGGGGGAGAAAACAGGAAATGATCATTGGTTGTGTGGACAAAAACACTGTGTAGATACCGGGAAAAAAGAGAATAGAAAGAATGGTTGCATAAAAACAGTAATAGTACTTTATATAAGCAGTCCTTACATCCAACATATGTTGAATACATTCTGAATACACAACACTTTAATTCTTGACTGTAACATCAGAAGATGCCAGGAGGGATAACTCTGTCAATAACAGCAAACTGAGTATTCAGTTTACTTAGGTTGAAAACAGGAATGAAAGATTGAACAAAATGTATTTTGTCAAATTAGTTTCCATTTCAGCTGCACCATTTGGATAATCTGAATGTGGCCTAAACAGTAAAACAGTCTCCATCTGCCTTGGCTCTACAGGTCAGGCTTGCAATGGTTTCATGGCGATGGGGATGTTTTCTTGACATACTTTTAGCATTTTAGTACAAATAGTGAAATTCAGTGTTGTATAGTAACGAAGTAAAAACACTTCACTACTTTACTTAAGTATATTTTGGAGTACTTCATACTTTCCTGGAGTATGAAAATTTTTGATGACTTTCACTTTTACTTCACTATATTTCCGAACTTAATTGCGTACTTTTACTCCGATACATTTTCAATGTGTGGTTTAGTTACTCGTTACAAAAAAGTGAGAGAGAGAAACGCAAGTGTTTTGACCCCACCTACTGATTAGCAAGTAGCAAGTAGGCTACCGAACAAAGTCGGTAACGTCTTTTGAAATGGTTATAATCCTCCTGTTTCAGTAACTATAGCTTGGTCACTAGGCACTACTGTATTGTGAAATCTTGAGCATAACGTTACCTGTATAAATGAACTTTGTTTGGCATTGTTTCAGTTCCACACGTGGTGTATTTAGCTTAGGCCTAATATTGACTGTAGCAGGCTACCTAGACTCCTCTGTTCAAGGGGGGACAGAAGCCATAGCGATAGCAATTTAGACTAAATTTAACGAATATAGGAAAGGCATGCAAGTTCAAAACCAGGTTTACAGATGCCAATAAGCTGCATTTCCCTCCCAATTCTTTTTTTCTTTTGCATAATGACCAGTTGTGTGCACCACCTACTGACTGTAGCATTGACTGATTCACTGATTTGTGAAGTAGAGTAACCGTAACAGCTCTTTTTCTTCATGTTGGCCGCATTTTCTGTACTATTTATTTTTCTCATTTTCAGCACTGACCTTACTTGAAGGGAAAACTTAAGGCTTACAAAAACTTTGTATTTTCTGTCCTGGAGGGTTTACTAAGAAGCTGGTTCAGTTGTAAAGCAGGTTAAGTTAACCTTGTGCTATAGGTAAAGCACCTAATTTTCTTAACTAAATGATGCCTGCAGGTATATCTATTAGCAGGTTTAATTTTGCCTGCACTTGGTTGGGTACATTATTTTAAGTGTATTTGACAAGTTTACCAAAATATAAAAAATGTCATTCAAACTGCATTTGCCTTGTTTTACTTTTTACTTGTACTTTTCATTACATTACTTGAGTACATCCATTTTTACAGTAATTTCCATATTTAAGTACAAGAAGTTTCAGATACTTTAAGACTTTTACTCAAGTAACATTTCAGTCAGTGACTTGGACTTTTACCAAAGTCATATTTTGGAGAGGTACTTGTACTTTTACTTGACTCTGAGATTTCAGTACTTTATACAACACTGGTGAAATTGACCTGATTATTGTTGATAATTGTTGAAAATTTATACTAAATATATTCATCCTCTTTTTGCAAAGGTGTTACGGCTTTATTATGTTAAAACCCATTCATAGAATTAAAGTGGTTCTTTAAATATGAACACATATTTCAAACAAGATGAGCTGTCTTTTGTCCAAAACTCATGTAAAATTTGTGGCTTGAAATTAGCTTTATGTGAAATCAGGGTAAAATGGCTCTTTGGATTGTAAAGGTTGCTGTTCTTAGAAACATAACTTTCTAGAAAATAGCTTGAGATGTTGCTTCAACACTTAAATATAAAGATCTTTCCTCAAGTCTTTTCTGCAGCGAAACTTCCCCACAACATTATGTCACTATCCTGTACTTCATGGTTGTCCTCCACGTGTAGTGAATTTCATTAATCCGCAAATAATTTTAATTTTGTTTCCATCTCAAACATTTCATAGGAAATGTTTCCTATGAAATTTCTCAAACATTAAAGTGTCTTTGTCCCTATGTGCCTTTGGAAACTGTAATCTGACTTTTTATGTTGCTTTTGGAGTAATTGCTTCTACCTCTCTGAGTGACGTTCCAGGCCATTTTGGTAAACAACTTCTCTGTGGACAATGGTTTCCTTTCCAATTTCAGCCGACATCTTCACAAGCTCTTTTGCCGTTGTTCAAAGGATGGTACACACATTTCACAACAACACTGGTTGACATTTGTTCAAGATTGGTTTTATTGGCTTTTCTAAATTAAAGCCATACTAATTTCAGTGTATGTAAACTTCTCCATTTAAAGAAAGTTTTATAAAATCTCCAAAAAATATTCTGTCATTATTTTGGCAACTTTATAATAATCATTTATCTAGAGAAATTAAGAGTAAAAATCCCGACTTTATGTTGGGATTGGGATTTATGAAAGGTTTGTAAAAGCCAATACTACAGTGGCATCCTACTCCATGCTTTATTAGCATATTTTAACTAGACAACCATGCACTCTCCACTTGCTCCCCCCAAACACTAAATTACAATAAATGACTTGTACTTTAAGATCAGTGACCTAAATTGACAGTTTTTAAACACATTATGAGTTCAAAGAACAAACACAGCACTGTTTATTTGGTGTGGTTTGATCTTAACGCAGAGGTAGTTGGACTTTTCCTTGAATATACACATAAATACAGCGGCTGACTTGTAATTAGCTGCTGTGCAGTCATCCTGAGCAACACCATGCAGAGGATCCACACGAGCTCGGCCACCGAGAGAGATGCGTGTTTACTGTATTCCTCTGAGCGGCTGACCGTGGCCGCGCTCATTATACAGACTCATGCTGCTGATGGCATCATTGTAACCAGGGAGCGGACAGAGAGGGGGTGTCTACTTCTCACACTGTGCTAATTTGGCTAAACCAAAAGAAGATCGCATTGATTTATACGGTGGGAATCTTATAGCTAGTTGTGAGGACACTGAGCTATGAAGAAAGGAACACAGCTGGGTGGCCTATCAAATCCCTAGAAAGTAGAAAAAGAAGTAATTGGTTGGAGTTTAAATTGGCCCCCATGCAGAGTGCAGACTAAGTTACCAGTTTCCCCAACATTGCAGGTTGTTGAAGTAAAGAAGAGGAAAAACACTTTGGTGTGGTAATGAAACATGAAATTACAATAAAAAGGGAGGCATTAATCTCCTTGGGGCGGGTTTGGGTGGAGGACTCAGGACAGGGGTGAGGCAGCCAAGCAGTTTAACCCCTCTCCAATTAGCTGTGAAAAGTCCTTTGATTCCAGTGCAGCACCACAGACCAACATGTCCCTCAACCCTCATTATTTTGCAGGATAATTTTTCGACGTGGCTCGCAGTATTTCCCCAGATGTAGCACTCGTGTTAATTACTGGTGCAGAGCCGCAGCGGAGAAGTCAGGAAAGCAGAGATGGATGGTGGGGTTGGGGTTGGGGGAATGTTGGAACATAGGAGTGGGGAAAAGCAACTGGACTTTAGTGAATTCACGGGAAAATCACCAAGGACCCATGAAAATGAATGACTATTATAAAAAGGCAATGAAAATTACATGTGCATTGGGAGAGTAGGCTTATAGGTCTTCCTAGAGAGAGAAACAGAATCAAAATTGAAGGAAATTGGGTAGGAAAAAGCCCAATTCATCCATCCAGCCATACTTTCCAAAATAATTTTCTTACCCTTGTATCTTTTCACATTTGTCTCATTGCAACTATAAACTATAATCTATTTTACTGGGATTTTATGTGATAGACAAGGTGTATACAACAGGTGTCTACCAATACAAATATGACAGAAGTGGCCTGAATCTTTTGTCAGCCCCCCTCACTCAGATACCTCTAAATTAAATCCAAGGCAACCAATGTCCTTCAAAATTCAACTTAACTGATATTTTGATTTGTGTGCTTCTAAAATCTGGCTTTTAAGGCAGGGTTGCAAGAAGAACATGCTCTAATTAGATAAGACTACAATTCACTATGAACATACTGACAACATGGTGGTGGAGGTATCATGCTATGGGGATGGCAAGGACACTGAAGCCAAGTCAAAGTTGGTGGGATGATAATAAAGCTAAATACAGGGCTTTAATATTTTTCAGTCCTTGAAGCTAATTTCATAACATGCAACTGCTTCATTTACATTTCTTGGCATTTAAATTGAATTGTAATGTTTTGTGGGGAGTTCTCCATAAGTCTCACCTCTTACTTACACATTAAAGTTTATACAAGACATGCTCTATAAGCCGATTCCCTGACAAAGTTTGGAGTTCCATACATGTGGCACAAAACAAGACAAACAAACTAAAAAAATATCTCTTTATATTTCAGCTCTGGAGGATACAGAGGATGATGACCAAGGCACTCTCTTCTGTGAAAAACATGACAGTTTCATTATTTAAATCACAGGGAAGCGAAAGCAAAGTAAAAGGCCAGGGTGAGGGGTTACTGACTGAATCGCACCAAAAAGCTAATAAAATAAAAAACAGCAAGAAAAGCATCCTTTTCCACTCTTCCTGTCTTACAATCTCACTTCATAAAAGTGCCAAGCATGGGTGTTATAACCTCTACAGACTAGTCATAAAGCAATGCAATTACAGACAACTTGATTAGAGCATCCTTCCTGTGAAGCTCCTTATTGCAGGCTTATTATCAAAGTATAGAATGACATTTCATTACTGTGTTTATAAAAAGATAAAATAGGTGGATTATAGTCATTTTAAACCCTTTGATAGATTATTCTTTTTTACATTGTTGGTGTTCCATATTTAAAGGGTAAGTGATGCATACGTCCTTACAATGAAAAAAAATAAAAACAAAAAAAAACAAAAGAAACGGTCTTTAAATTTAAATAATACAACCTGGAATATTCTGGTTGTCACAGCCACTGCATGTTTGTTCTGCTTTCCTGCCAGCTTTGTCTTCGCTGCCTTTTATGTATTAAAACCGATATTTATGACATGAAACAGATCCCTAATTTTCTCAAGTGCATTAGTGTTGATTTTACTTTTCATCCATGGAGTGTAATGAAACATGGCAGCTCAATGTGAAACACTGCAGTCATGTAAAACACCAGCGCACATTTAAAACCACTGCAGCTGTTTAAACATGGAGCTTAAATTCATAAGTCCTGATAAAGGACTTGTAAAAAGTATACACACCCTAGTTAAAATGCTAACCCCAACCCAATATATATATTTTCTTACAACTTTCAATTGACACAAACTTTCAAACCTCACTTAAAATTAATTTGTGTTAATGTAACAAATAAAAAGAATTACATCAATCTGTTTGTCTAAGAACACACACCCTTAATCTAATACTTTTGAGTAAATTTTGGCATCCAGTATTCTTAGGTAGGAGTCTAGCATCATGCGTCACCCTAGAGTAACATTGGGCACTTAACCTTGCAAAACGTTTCCATATATCTAGGAATATGAAGACATCTATTTTATACATTTTATTCAACCATTTAATCCTGGTTTTGGGACAGACCATTTTAAAATCAAAAATATTCTTCTTTTTTAACCATTTTTTGTGGACATTTATTTGGACTCACTGTGATACTAAAGAACTCAATCCCTTTTTAGTTTTCAACTTTAGATACTTGCAAGTTCGGAGCCAAAACTGACGTATAGTTTGAATTCATAAGTTAAACCAGCTTTACCAGTTTCTTTACCGACTCCATTTGATGCTGCCACCCCTACATTTCACTGTGAACATTGTGTTTCATTTTGTAAATCACAATCTTGGCTTTTTTGCCAAACGTAACTTGTAACTCAATGGTACTGTGACTAAATAGTTCAAGGTTGCTTTCACTGACCACATATTTTTTGAGGATTTTAGCCATACATAAATTTCTTCGTTGCAACACTTAATTTTCTTTGGTAAGCCTGATCTTTGTTTGAATGTAAAGAAAAAAACGAAGATTGACGTCATGCAGTACAGAAACAGTAAAAGTCACTGATTTCTGCATCTTCTTCAGTGTTTCTATCAGCCTCTTGAAACTCCCATAAAAGTCACATTGAACATTTACTCTCTTTCATATGTCCTATAGAAAACACAGAGAAGCAGCACACACAATCTGCTCTTGCATTCAACAATTAAGACTGTTGTAAAGTAAAGTAATATTTCAGTGTTGAGATGAAGTGTCTTGTGAACAAAGAAAACTTTGACGACATGTTTTAATGTTCTATCAGACATAATTTGAACCATAATCACAGACACCTCAGATAGCTTTGCCTCCAATAAACCTGGTCATTTTCCACAGCTAATTTGCAAAGGAAATGCCCCCTGCAGAAAAGCAATCAGAAAATATAAAATGTAAATTTACATGTAATAAAGTGAGTTTCTAACACTGAAAAGTGATAGAAAAGTAATTTATTCTGTTTATTTATGTATCTTTTTCCTGCCTTGATGGGTCATTGTACAAAACAACTGTCTGCTGTTCTGCTGCATTATAAAAATGTACACTGCTCAAAAAATAAAGGGAACACTTAAACAACACAATATAACTCCAAGTAAATCAAACTTCTGTGAAATCAAACTGTCCACTTAGGAAGCAACACTGATTGACAATCAATTTCACCTGCTGTTGTGCAAATGGAATAGACAACAGGTGGAAATTATTGGCAATTAGCAAGACACACTCAATAAAGGAGTGATTCTGCAGTTGGGACCACAGACCACTTCTCAGTACCTATGCTGTCTGACTGATGTTTTGGTCAGTTTTGAATGTTGGTGGTGCTTTCACACTCGTGGTAGCATGAGACGGACTCCACAACCCACACAAGTGGCTCAGGTAGTGCAGCTCATCCAGGATGCCACATCAACGTGAGCTGTGGCAAGAAGGTTTGCTGTGTCTGTCAGCGTAGTGTCCAGAGGCTGGAGGCGCTACCAGGAGACAGGCCAGTACACCAGGAGACGGGGAGGAGGCCGTAGGACGGCAACAACCCAGCAGCAGGACCGCTACCTCCGCCTTTGTGCAAGAAGGAACAGGAGGAGCACTGCCAGAGCCCTGCAAAATGACCTCCAGCAGGCCACAGATGTGCATGTGTCTGCACAAACGGTTAGAAACCGACTCCATGAGGATGGTATGAGGGCCCGACGTCCACAGATGGGGGTTGTGCTCACAGCCCAACACCGTGCAGGACGCTTGGCATTTGCCAGAGAACACCAGGATTGGCAAATTCGCCACTGGCGCCTTGTGCTCTTCACAGATGAAAGCAGGTTCACACTGAGCACATGTGACAGAGTCTGGAGACGCCGTGGAGAGCGGTCTGCTGCCTGCAACATCCTTCAGCATGACCGGTTTGGCAGTGGGTCAGTAATGGTGTGGGGTGGCATTTCTTTGGAGGGCCGCACAGCCCTCCATGTGCTCACCAGAGGTAGCCTGACTGCCATTAGGTACCGAGATGAGATCCTCGGACCCCTTGTGAGACTATATGCTGGTGCGGTTGGCCCTGGGTTCCTCCTAATGCAGGACAATGCTAGACCTCATGTGGCTGGAGTGTGTCAGCAGTTCCTGCAAGATGAAGGCATTGAAGCTATGGACTGGCCAGCCCGTTCCCCAGACCTGAATCCGATTGAGCACATCTGGGACATCATGTCTCGCTCCATCCACCAACGTCACGTTGCACCACAGACTGTCCAGGAGTTGGCGGATGCTTTAGTCCAGGTCTGGGAGGAGATCCCTCAGGAGACCATCCGCCACCTCATCAGGAGCATGCCCAGGCGTTGTAGGGAGGTCATACAGGCACGTAGAGGCCACACACAATACTGAGCCTCATTTTGACTTGTTTTAAGGACATTACATTAAAGTTGGATCAGCGTGTTGTGTTATTTCACTTTAATTTTGTGTGTGGCTCCAAATCCAGGCCTCCATTGGTTAATAAATTTGATTTCCATTGATGATTTTTGTGTGATTTTGTTGTCAGCACATTCAACTTTGTACAGAACAAAGTATTCAATGAGAATATTTCTTTCATTCAGATCTAGGATGCGTTATTTGAGTGTTCCCTTTATTTTTTTGAGCAGTGTATATTTCACAACCATTTGTGATGTGTGGTGCAAATACTGACATATGTATGACTGAATTTAACCGAAACCAATATCACCATAGGCTGGGAAGGTTTGTATGGCTTAGTACATTTTGGCTACGCTAAAACTGGCTTAGTTAAGTCAAAACTTTGCGACAGACTGGCGACCTGTCCAGGGTGTACCATGCCTCTCACCCGAAACGTTCGCTGGAGATAAACACCTGCACTCCTCCCAACCCCACTAGGGACAAGGGTGTTAGAAAATGGATGGCTGGAAGTCAAAACATTGACATAACTTCACTTTTTGCAACTAGCCCATCAGCAAAACAGTAATTATTAATTGTTCCTGATAATGGAGGACAGCAATGTTTTTATCTGAATGTTTGGTAATTTATCAGTTTACAAATAATCTGGAAATCATCTTGGCATTACTGCAGAAGCTAATATCCACTGCTACAGCTCTCCTGGATTTGCTACTTTGCAAATGCCAGCGAGTAGCATGTCAAGTAGCATTGTACCCAGGAGTTTCAGAAGAAAAAAATATCTTTTCATTTTTGGACAAGCACTCCTTGCCCGAGCTAGGCCAAAACCAAACAAAAATAAACATCTATTTTAAATACTGGAGACGGGGTAAAAATATAATTTAAAAAGTATTTAGATTTCTGAATACTGACAAAGATTATAATGGCCTTCAGAAAAAGAAATTAAAAGAAATATGTGGATATCTGTTATACAGTATTTCTATGGTAACACTTACCATTTCCAAGGGAGCAGTCTGGAGCACAACATGAAGGAGCTGTGCTGTAAATACAAAGTATGGTCAGTGTAAGGTTGGATCTTCATGTGACAAAGCTTTTATTTACAGATTTTTAACAAAATATAGTTGCAAAAATTATGCACACCCAATAATCTGGCTATTGAAAACTGTCAGCTGCTTCTGTGAGCCTTTGAGACACATAATTACTCATCTCCAGATCTTGATTTTAAAGTGCGGATTAGAGAAAATCTGGGTAAAATTCAAATTTTCTCATCTAGTGCTTGTTTTATAATTCACTCAAGTTTTACTTATTCATTCCACAATAAGAAAAACAAATCAAATGCATCATACAACCTAAAATTACACACACCAAAGAGAAGTATGTGTAAACCTCTACCCTACCGCTGCTGTGTGATAATAATAAGGTCTTCTCTCTTTACCTGCGTAAGTAAAGCCCCTCGGGTTTTATTTAAAGGCAGAGGAGGCAGTAGAGAATGAGAGAATGTAAATGGGTCACAGTTGAAGGAGAGCTATTGGATTCCATTAAAACTGCTCTTGAAATTATCTATCTATTTATGCCTTGATTTACACAGTATATAGGGCGGTCAGCAGGTCAGCGCCTCTACTGTAGATGGAAATGAAACAAACGGCCTTGCATACCCCGGCCTCTCTACCCTGAAATAAAAGTCCTTTCTGATGATAGGATCACATTTGTAACAGCGAGGAATACTACCAGTAAGTAGATAATACATCCATCTCACATCCTTCTTATCCAAGCTATAAAAAATCTACATTAATTTAGCCAACAGCCCATTATGGCCAGCCTTCACATGTAAAGGTTTTGAAGGGCTGTGAAGAGGGTAAAGCCTGTAAATGAACGTCAAGTGTGTTAGCATTAGAAGAGGTGAGCCAGCTGCTGGGAAAGGTTACCGGTTTTCCAATATCGATGAGAGGGCCCCGTCCATTTGTGTGATATTGAGCTTTCACTGTCAGGCCCATTTGCGTCCCGTTCCTCTGCACATTTTATCTGATTTACAAGGCTGCGCGTGTGCAGTGGCATCTATTCATCTGTGTTTAACATCTCAGGGGCCACAGGTTCACCTGCCTCTCCGTGTTCCCGTTGGAGCTTATTAACCATCATCCCTTACAGGAGCAGTCCCAGTTAATTACACAAATGGATGTGAACACCCCGAAATGTGGAACATCCTGGTTTATCTCCTAAAGCGGTTCACATAAATCTGATTTGACGTCTCGCCAGCAGGACCACATTCACACGACTCCTTCAGGGGCTTTTCTCCGTTTTGGCATCTTTCTCAGATATCAGTCAGCTATAGTTAATATAAATAACCAGAAAGTGATTAGGAACCACACTTTTCCCTCATGGTCTTTCAGCATTAAAAGTATTGTTAGGAGCCTGTTCTTCAGGCACACGTTTGTTGTTTATGCATACAAATTATCCTTCTTCTAGTGTGTACATGTTCCGTGTCATAAGCCCAAAAAACAGGAACATGTTTGGAGATTTGATCCAAAGTTGCATCATGCATGGACGATGTGTTCTCTCCATTTATTCTGGTTCAAATCCCCAATTCAGTCGACTGTAATAAGATATTATAGATTACCTTGACAACCAAGATAGCGCTAAATAAACTCCTGCTAATAGGAAGTATGTGTTGCGGTTATATATCGACATTATTAAAATATACTACAAGTAAGATAAAGAGATACTTTGGATCATTGCTTGTCAAAATGGTTATGAAGTGCAGTGTTGTATAGTAACGAAGTAAAAACACTTCACTACTTTACTTAAGTATATTTTGGAGTACTTCATACTTTCCTCGAGTATGAAAATTTTTGATAACTTTCACTTTTACTTCACTATATTTCCGAACTTAATTGCGTACTTTTACTCCGATACATTTTCAATGTGTGGTTTAGTTACTCGTTACAAAAAAGCGAGAAAGAGAAACGCAAGTGTTTTGACCCCACCTACTGATTGACTGCAACAAAGTCGGTAGCCTACTTGCCTGGGCTTGCTCATCACCACCAATAGGATACACCTGTTTCGCTTCTCCCATTAAACACAAAGCAAGTCTCGCAATCAGCAGCAGCCACATGGAGGAGGAGACGCAGACCACAACACGGCTCCAGGGGAACCACCAGCTGGTGATGAGAGCCCATGGCCTTATTTAAACACAATACACTCTTTCGTGGGTGTTAAAGATTCGTTGTACCGCATGCAGTGCATGTTATTCCTGCACGAAGATGTGGAAATTCTATCTTACAAAAACTCCCCGTCCAACTTGAAGAAACACATCGAGGTAACGTCTTTTGAAATGGTTATAATCCTCCTGTTTCAGTAACTATAGCTTGGTCACTAGGCACTATTGTGAAATCTTGAGCATAACATTACCTGTATAAATGAACTTTGTTTGGCATTGTTTCAGTTCCACACGTGGTGTATTTAGCTTAGGCCTAATATTGACTGTAGCAGGCTACCTAGACTCCTCTGTTCAAGGGGGGACAGAAGCCATAGCGATAGCAATTTAGACTAAATTTAACGAATATAGGAAAGGCATGCAAGTTCAAAACCAGGTTTACAGATGCCAATAAGCTGCATTTCCCTCCCAATTCTTTTTTACTTTTGCATAATGACCAGTTGTGTGCACCACCTATTGACTGTAGCATTGGCTGATTCACTGATTTGTGAAGTAGAGTAACCGTAACAGCTCTTTTTCTTCATGTTGGCCGCATTTTCTGTACTATTTATTTTTCTCATTTTCAGCACTGACCTTACTTGAAGGGAAAACTTAAGGCTTACAAAAACTTTGTATTTTCTGTCCTGGAGGGTTTACTAAGAAGCTGGTTCAGTTGTAAAGCAGGTTAAGTTAACCTTGTTGTATAGGTAAAGCACCTAATTTTCTTAACTAAATGATGCCTGCAGGTATATCCATTAGCAGGTTTAATTTTGCCTGCACTTGGTTGTGTACATTATTTTAAGTGTATTTGACAAGTTTACCAAAATATAAAAAATGTCATTCAAACTGCATTTGCCTTGTTTTACTTTTTACTTGTACTTTTCATTACATTACTTGAGTACATCCATTTTTACAGTAATTTCCATATTTAAGTACAAGAAGTTTCAGATACTTTAAGACTTTAACTCAAGTAACATTTCAGTCAGTGACTTGGACTTTTACCAAAGTCATATTTTGGAGAGGTACCTATACTTTTACTTGACTCTGAGATTTCAGTACTTTATACAACACTGGTGAAGTGTCTCTCTGCTGTATTTGACTATGTATGAAATATTCCACTAGGTGGCACTGTTTTGTACCCCCCCCCCCAAAATTGAGTCATAACTAAAACTGCATTGTTACGGATGACCAGAAACGTCAGTAAGTGTGTTGTGTTTTTATTCCATTCTGCATAATTCTAACTTAAAATACATTATGAAATCCATATCTTAAAAAAAAAAATAGGAACGTAAATATCTTTCGCTAACTTTTTAATTATATAAATCCAAAAGCCTGCAAAATGACAACTAATGGATAAACTATTAATATTTTTCTTTGACGTTCGAGAGAAAGAACTAAAATAATGAAATGCACAAGTGAATGAGGTAATTAAAAAAATGTTAAAAATATGCTGATTAAACCCTTTGATTCTTTATAGCATAAGTTGCTTAAAAGTATAAATAGAAGTCACAGGAGATGGAACTGTGCAGCGGCTTCTCTAATCTCACTAAAAGTTGCATTTGCTTTCGAGGTAAAAGACACGGAGGAATCTAAAAATATCTGTTTCTTATGTTAATTTCTGATTTTAAAAGAGAGCACATGTTTGGGCTGCATAAAACAGCCTCAGTTGAGGTTTTTAATAAGGCACACAGGGTTCAAATTTAGTGATTTTTGCTCTTGTTAGAGTCTTTAAGGGTATTGTATTAAAAGGGAATTGTTATTTTCTTAAATAAAGCCAGTAAACAACTGACCAATTGCTAAACCTTTGTATGTTTGCAAAATGTACTCGCTCTAGCCTTGTAGGTGAAATGTGTTATTTCCCTTCAGCCTTCAGGTACTTATTACCTCCCAACAATCACCAAAAAGAGCAGGGAAAAAAGAGAAGGAACAAAAAAAAAATCCAAATAATTTCAGTAAATTCCGTGCACTGAACAAGAAGCCAAGGATGAGATTCAAAACATGAAAGGCATGAAAGGGGAAGTAAAGTGTGTGTGGGCAGATTGAGGATGGAAAGGAAAATACAGGCGATTGTTACAAGTTTTCATCACAAACTTGTAGAAAATTCAACTAGGAAGAATTGGTTGTGGCAAATTTTCAAGGTCATTTCTCTGACTTCAGATAGGAAGAAATAAAACTCCAATCTAATAATGCATGACAAATGAAAAGGAATTTATTAGTTGTCCAGCTTTGTAAGGTCACTGAAGGTCAACAGATCAGTCCTTAAATTTCTGTTTTTATGTAAATATACGTTTACTAATTAAACACAAACTTCATTTATTCGGTTTAAATATATATTATATTAAGCTATTTGAGGTAGAACTGTATTAAAGTCACACTTTGGAAAAAAAAAAGATTCTTTTTTTAATCTTCTCAGTCCAACAGGCTGGAATATATTCAATTACTTCACAAATTTCCGGTTTTTGTCAGATTTCAGCAGTTTTCTCACCCTTACATTTGTAAATCCTTCCTACCTTTCATTCATTTAATATCACTGCTAATGTAATCTTGCCTCCCTACTGACTATGATTGGGTGCTCAAAGTGCTGCAACTCAGAAAACTGAAATGACTCATTATGGGTCTTTCAACAAGATAATGACTGTACCATTTTGTCAACAGAAGCGATAATAGTTAAGAACGTGTGACCCTGGACAATCCAGGATATTAAAAGATGCCTCTCTGTGTTTGTGCCAACCTTGGAAAATGTTAAAGAATACAAAATGCTTTCCTATTTGCAAAAAGTATTTACAGCACATTTGTAAATAATTGCAGTTCAAGTGTTTTGTTTATTTTTTCTGTGAAAGATTATGCTTCTCGTATAAAGATATATACATCCTACACATCATCTACAGTGGTGCAAGTTTCAATAGTATGCTGTAAGTCTCAGTAAGCAATAGGTTTCAAGAACACTTCCAATAAGAAACTTCCTTGAAGAGTCCATCCATCTCCTAATGGATGACTTTCAGGTTCTGGTTTTCTCTGATTTCTCTCTTTTGCATTTACATGTACCAAAGAATCTTCATATATTCCAGCAGCTGTGATGTAAACATTCAAGCCTGTGCTGAGTTTTCTGGACTCTAAAGATGACATGACTCTGGTAAAAACCTGCAGAGACCCAACGTTTGAGCTTTTTTAAATACACATGCAAAAAAATAAAAATAAAAATGAATAAGTCTGGTTTCTTACCCAACAGTCATCCAAAACTCAGTGTAGCTTGATGCTTTACTCCACAAGGAGCCCCTCTATTTATTACTTCATATTCACCTAGGAGGGTAAATTGATGCCTTGCGTTGGCTGCGTTCAAGTTCGACCCAATATAAATGCTCAATTTGCCTCTTGAGTTGTTTTCTGCAAGGTTTATGTGGCTGCTGTATTCAAACAGAAAGGGACAGAACTGTTTGCTTTTGAAATCAATTTTCCCCTTGTGGAAGAACAGAGACATCTTGCAGATTTACTAAGGCTTTTAGCCTGAGGCTAAACTAGTTATGAAGAAAATTTCAAAAATGATGGTCTTTTTTATCAAAGAAAAACACAAATATACACCTGAAAGACATGGACACACAACTGTTGCATCTGGCCTGCTGCATGTTTAGTTTTTATTTTTCCCGGTGAGTAACAAAAGTGTAAAGGAGAGTATTTAACGATCCTGATTAACTTTACAATGTGTGTTTAGGAAACAGCATGTGCCCAGGTCATTGTGAGATGTATTTTCAGTCTTCAGTTGTTTTTTTGTTGTGTTTGTCAAATTTTATCTCAGTAAAGTGTGCTGTCCTTGTGACACCGATTGCTACTGAGAAACAACTTTTAAGTACCTTCTACTGTACAATTGCAACTTGAGTACTACTTTGATATTTTTTCCCCAAAACATGGTGTCAATTTTTCTTCACAATGTCATGCAAAATTGTTTTTTTTAATATTTTGTTATTGCATAACTGGTTAATACAAATTTGTAATGTTTGGCCTGTTGCTATGATTTAGGGGTTTTTTTATTATTATTTGTCACTTTTTATGTTGGTTTGCCATTTTAAGTAATGACAGCAAAGTTCTTTTTATCTCTTTTTTTGGCTCTTCTCACTCCATTTAAACTGCTTCTTTAATGCTACTATTGTAATTTGATTATACCCTGAAGTTAAAATCCAGCTAAAGTTAGATTTTATTGTTTTCTGCTAGGCAGAAATATTTTCAGAACTTCAGTTTCAGTTTTACAGAACTTCACCAATTTGCCAATTTTTCTGTGACGGAAAAGGGAAAATGTACATTTTTATAAAAAAGAAAAGTGTTTTCTTTTAAACATTTGATCAGACCAAGTATTTAAGTCAGCCCATGAAATAACACCTCCCACCCCCAAAAATCCAAACAGGGATTAATGGGATGGAAATTAAATTCCCATTTTGTGAGTTTAATTTTGGCAAAGAAAGACATCAGCTGGTAAACTGGGATTAAAATTTTAGATAATTACTGAATACTTGCCAACTCAAGTTATCTGATAAAGAAACAATTTGTCCCTCTAATTTTCAGTATGCTTGTTTTTGCTATTGCTATTATTTCCAACCACCATGCCCCTGACTGCAGAGAAAATGCAGCATTGCCAGATGTGCTAAGGCACGGCAGGTTTCCATTTGAACGCCTTCTGGAAAACAAAGCTGTTTACAGATATCCGGAGGCTGGGGAAAAAAGCCCCGCTGCGATAGTTCTCTGTAAGGTGAGAGAAAAAAATGTATTCCCTATTTTTTGTCATTTGGCTCAAAGTTGGGCTTTAATGACTTCTCACTCACTGATGTGAGCTGCCTGAACCATAACAAAATAACACATTTAAATGTTGTTAAAAGACATGGAGTGGAGTCTTATTGACATTCATGAGAATGTGGGAGTATATTTATCAAAAGGAGACAAACAAAAAACATTTTTGGGATCTGACTCAAAAAGCATATCACGAATAAGTGATATTAGCTTTATGATCACTATACAGTGTTATGTTAATGTGCAGGATTCCAAACAGAGAGCTTCAGATGTTACAAACCAACCAAAGTGGCCAGTAAACCCAACATGTATGGTTTTAAAAAAAAAACATTAAAAATACCCAGCGATGCATGGGGATAACCTGAGTCATCCTCTAATCTGCTATGTAAATAAAATCAATACAGACATTGACTGGATTAATGTGCAATGCAGTCTGTTGAATTCTCAAGTGTATTTTTTACTGCAACTACGACTGCTGCCATTTAGTAGCTTTTAATGTTGTTAAATGTGTATGGAGTTAGTTGTATTAAAATATATATATTGTTTTTTTTCCTTGTACTTAGAAAATGTCTGTTTTGTACACTAGATAACTTGTCATGTAATCCAAATGCAAAGCAGCCACTCTGTACACTAAATGCCTTAACATCAAACAAAAATGGAAATAACAGCCATGTCTTGAAATTTATTTTTGTACTACTGACAAAAATAATAGCATAAAAATAAATAAATGAAATCCCAGAGGGGGGGGTGTCTTTTCTTTTTACAAACATTATTGTCAAGAAGAAATCGATGGCTTTATATTAAAGTGACTTCCACCAATTTTTCAGCTAAATGTCAGCTAGATTGCTTTATTTCTAGACTAAAAATCTCCCCAAATCTCCTCCTGATCTTGGCTTTATGAGTTTTATGACACTATAGAAAGGAAATTTTGCTGGTTGCAGAACAAGCTGCCTCTTTGCAGCCAAACTTTTCTTTTTCGATTTTACAACCAGCATGTTTTGGAGGATTAGCACGAACTAATTATAAAGAAGTTGAATTTCTGATCCCATTTTTTGGCTTCACGATGTCCTGTGTACTATATTTAATTTAAAAATTAGCTTAGCATCCGACACAGGACATTATGTGACAACTGGAGGGCCAACAGTAAAAAAAATTTAAAGGAAACAAAATTTTCCATTTGAGTTGCACCAGGTTATGTCATGTACAGTTTTCAAGTAGCACATTATTGGAAAACTGTTTTTATATTTCATCAGCCACACTCAGGTCCGATTATCACCTGAATTTTAGAATCAATTAATGAGTTAAACAGTACTTTGACAACATGAAGTAGGCAAAAAAACAAATTATTCCCCAATCTAAAGAAACCCAAGAACAGACAAAAAACAAAAAGTCACTGATGTTCATCAGACTTGAAAGAGCAAGAATGCCTGCATGTCATTCTTGCGAAAGAGAATCTGTGGAGGGAGTTAAAGATTAGAGTGATGAGAATGAGCCCTTCCAACCACAAAAACCAGGAGCTCATCACCAAAGATCAACCGTCACAATACCAGCAGAAACATGGGAAGATGCTGATCAACAACTAATTAAACAAGAAGAGTTTAATTTCTAGAATGGCAAAGTTTTTTCCAAAGGGCTGTCTTGTTTAAAGAAAGTTTTGACGCTACTAAATTTAACAAACATTAAACTTGACCAAATAAATAGTGGGGAAAAAAAGGGACAGAAATGTGTAACAACTTTAGAAAATCAGTTAAACATGCAGCAAATGGACCGAGAGAGAATCAAAACCAGGACAACCGCATTGAGGAATATGGCCTCTGCACACGATGGAGCCACCCAATGCACCAACGCACTAGCTTTTATCAAGATACAGATATAATTTTAAATTTAAATATTCTAACACGTTTCCACTTTCTTTCTTTGATTGCATTGTTTTCTACTAGGAACCAGATGTTTCCCCACACTGATACACGCGTGTAGATAAATTCCAATTTCCACCTTGAACACTGACAAACCTAGAAAATCTTTCAGCTAGACTTTGAAGGTTAAATCTCCTCATTAAGGAATTATGAAAATGAAGTAAAAAATTTTTATCATTCTCTATTCTGCAAAAACATAACATTCACAACTTTACACAGTACAGCTTCTTAAATGTTATTTAAAATAAAAAAATAGTTATTCTAAACTAAACTCATTTAGGAATGCTTCCTAAATGAGCTACATTGTTGTTGCAGAATATTCATCCTTCAAAATTAATCAACTCAATTAATCAACTTCAGATTTAATTTGAGACTCAAATGACTTAAAAAAGAGAAAACTTCCATCACAGTCTTTTAGAAAAATACTAACAAAAAGTTATAAAATTAAATAGTTTCATTTTTATCTGTCATTATACATTCCCTTTATGTAGCTTTACTTCATTTTAAGAACTTCAGTTTAAATATTTTAGTATCCCATTTGACGTATGCTAAATCCCAGAATTCATCTGAGGTTATGCCTACATGAACTTACTTCATTAAATAAACTTTTTCAGCAGATCTTCCTATCTGCCATGTTTGATGGAAGTTTTACATTATACTAATTTACCAAAAAAAAAAAAGACTATAGTAAATATCTTTGTTTTTGTTTTGATTTGAAATTTCTCCTAAACTTCTGCTTCTCTAATATGATTAACAAACTTCTCATAAAAAATAAAAATCTGAAAAACTAATGAGTTTGGGTCAGAATCACAAGCTTTTGAAGATTCCTTCACAAGATCCGATTTTGTTAGCAGTTTCAAAGATGCAGCTCACTCAAATTACAGCAACACAAAAATTAAAAAGTAAATCTTCTCTGAAGCAAAAAAAACCTGCTAATCATTTACTTTGACAATCACCTTTTCTTTAACCTTTATATATTTAAGTGTGAAACATTGTGATTACAACTTTTATGACAAACAATCGACAGATGACTGAAGTTGTAATCCGCGGCCAGTAATTATCTCCAACAGCTTGGTTGTGTGATTAAATTTGATTAGTCAAAGAGGCTCATGATGTATTCCCTTCTTGTGCCAGATGTCTTAATAATTACAGTTACTGTGGTTCCAAACTTGTGCTGAGGCAATTAACAGCTATGCAGGTGTCTTCTGCTGCTTGGGCTGCCGCCCAGATGTATGCCTCTCTTCAGGATTTGGTCAGATTAGTGCCATATGTGAGAGAAATAGTGGGTTGTGGCGATAGCAGTTTATATTCATATGGGTTTCCAAAGTTGTTTCTTAAATGTGTTTTTAAGGAAGTGCATTTCAAAGAGGATTAGACGAAATTCAATTAATTCTTCCTCACTTTCTTTACAGATCTGCAGCAACTGGTGTGTATTTTACCATACATATAACATTTTTAAAAGTCATGTTAATTTGCGGGATTTATTTAAGAATTTTAATTAAATTGAATTCAAAAATACCTTACTAAACAGCAAAGGAATGTTAAATGTTGTAGCTCAACAACATTTAACAAATATCTTCAGAAACTTGTGGACGATGATGGGCAGAACGTTTTTTTTAGAAGCAGTCAGTCTTGCAGTGAAGAAGAAGCCTCTGACTGAAAACACCTTTTCTTCATACATGACTGCCATACTGTCATACCTGACTCATTTACTTATCCCACACCTCTTTAAATCTCTGACTGTATGGTCAGAAAGCTGGGCAGAGAGATGGAGTCAGGATCATCATCTTTGCCAAAATGATCAATGGAAGAGATGTTTGAACTTCTCTTTCTGCTCTTTGGTCCTGCTCTGCATCCATGAAGCCTCTTTTGCAGCCCTGGTCATAGTTCACGTGTTATTTGAGCTTTTGAAATGTAAGTCAGCTTCTCCTGGTTGTAAAAATAAAAAAATAAAAAGCTCATCACCATGTTTACACATGGTAACTACTGTCGAAAAGAAAAAAAAAAAGGTAAATCTTTCCAACTGCACAGCTTCCAAAACCAGAAGGAATAATTGTCCAAAAAGAAGAAATGCCTCAACTAAAAATAACAAATAAATAAAAAAACTGATGCATTTGCTTTATTGAAATATATTTTATAAACAAAAGTGGCTGTATAAGTTTAAATTCATTGTTGATTTTCTGCAGCTCAAATACATTCCCCCTCACCAATACTTGGTGAATGTTCTTTATCAAGTTGCAAAGAGAGCGCACACTTTCTGCATCAACAAGCTTTCCAGCTGGATATTTACATGCTCTGGTGGAATTGTAGAATTAGTTTGAATTCGCTGGTCTCTTGGCATAGACCTGGGTTTTAATCACAAAGCCTGAATATTAAATGGGGTTGCTATACACCCCATTGCAGAAAGCTTAGTGCTGGTTTATGTCATCCACTCCAAAACCAGATTTGATGTGCGTCTGAAGATCTTGGGGTCTTCTGTTGGAAAACCCCAAGACCCCATCTTCTAGCTAGCTAGCTAGCTGGGGGATTTAAAGTTTTAAAAAAGTATTGGATGGTAATTTACTACATCTAATGTAACAGTGTCACTGGCAGCAAAACAGCCTCACATGTTTAAGTTTTAACCATCTGATAAAAAGACCGTGAAAGACAATTGTTTGGGATGTTCAAAAACCATCCAAAAATCCAGATGCGCAATTTCTAATATCACTGCTGACAGTGAAAGCCGTTTCACATCTGCTTGGAATGAGAGGAAGTCGGTTAATACAGAAGCCTTCTCTCTGCAACCAACACCTCCAAGAACAATTGATATTTGCAGAAGCTCCTAAACTAAACCAAAAATCATGAAGAGAAACATGACAGTCAAACTGCGTCTTAGGTTGTTTTTGCCACAATGAGAAGGATTGCATTTGGAGAAGTCAAGGTGATACATTCAAACCTAATAAAACTGAAATAACTGTCAAGCATGGTGATGGAAGCATCATGCAATAGGGCTGATTTAATGACGCCGTTACAAATGTGTTCTACATAACAGTTGGAAAAATAAACAAAGAGCGACTGGATGGCTGAAACTTAGACACTTCGGGTTGTTTACACAGCAAAAGTAGTTTGGAAAGAACTCAGTTCTACTGAAAATGTAAAAAACAGTGTTTAAAAGCTGGTTCCTGTGCCAGGAATACAATTTGCATAAAAAAAGAGTGACAAACGTTCCAGATAAAATTAAATCAGAGGCTTAATTACTACAAAATACACATGGTTGAGGTTTTACAATTCTTTCCAAAAAAAAAAAAAATGTCCAGGGTAGAAAATTCTCATGGATGAATTTCCATCCATCCATCCAGCCATCCATTTTCTAACACCCTTATCCCTTAGAGGGACCGGGAGGGGTGCTGGTGCCAATCTCCAGCTAACGTTCCGGGCGAGAGGCGGGTTTCACCCTGGACAGGTCGCCAGTCTGTCGCAGGGCACCCTGGAAGAATTGTAGGGTAGAATTCTACCCTAGAATGGGGTAGAATTACCCGACTACTCTGTCGTGTTTTGCTAGACGACCAAGTAGCAAAACAGTTGTAATTTTGCAACTTATTTTAATGTTTACATCATTAAAATATATCACTCATGTCTGTAATCGATATGTACAAACGTCGGAACAGCATAGCACGTATGTTGTGACAGGACAGAGTAGGGAGAGCTAGACACGTTGCTGTGTGGGGATTTAGTTCCTTGAAAATTTGAAAGTCGCTGCAGCCTTTTGCAGCCCGGGATTTATATTTACCGATGATACACATCGCTGAGGAACAAACGGGTGATGGAAACGCTGTGAAATGTTTATCTTCATTTGCTGATCTTAATCTGTGCAAATTTGTAGCAGAGCAAACAAAGGGGAACTTGCTGCAAACACGGCTTGATGTTCCGCTGTAGTCGCTGTTGGTGGGTGAGGGGGGTGTTTGAAAAGAAAAGCAAAGAAAAAGACAGCAACTAATCAAAACAAATGCAATGCATTAGTTACAAGTGCACAGGCCTTGGCCTGGATGCAAGATGTCACAGCCCAATGACTTCCTCATTTAAATTATGGCCGGGCAGAACAATACCAGTTAGGACCACGACCGAGTAGCAAAACAAGTCAGACATTTGCCTAACTAGCAAATGTTTCCTGTTATTTTCTTCTCTTTTTTTTCCAAAAATGTTTTTCATGCAGGCATTTACAACGACTTTCTTAAACTCTCATCTGAAGAAAAAGAAGCCCCATGTTAAAAGAAGCATAATAATTTCATGCCAATCTGAGGCTAAGTGATTTTGTGACTTTGAGCCCTTTCACACTTTATTCTCTTTAAAAAATGAAGCTGATTAATAGTGGTGGTGGGAGGCACATGCCGCAACATATCTCTCTCCCTGCACAGCCTATTCTTTGATGTTGTTGTTTTTGTATGTTGCACCTCCCAATCATTTGAATATCACACACAGAGGGGGCTCCTACTCGGCCACTCGCTGCGCCTTTGTTGCCGTGATTAAAGCAGGTGTCGCGCAGGGTTGTGTTTGTTAATGACAGTTCGCATTTAAATAGCTGTCACTCGTCTGTCAAGGGGAGGGAAGGAGAGGGAAATGTTTGTTCCTGGGCCTCCAATGTACTCAGAAATGCATCTCTTTTACATAAGCTTAACCTAGCTTTGCAAATGAGGAGGCAAAAGTTTTGCAGGAGTTTACCTGTAAAAAGACTCTCCTCCGATGCTAGCAAGTGATGAAAGTCCAAACTTGCAGAATGAAGGCAAAGTGCAAGCTAACCCAGTTGAAAGTGTTGACTTGTAAGTAGTTGTTTGCACGATTAGGATATGTGTATGTTTTATTAATGTATATTTCTATTGCACAACATAGAAAACTTAAATATACATTTAAAAAAAAAAAAACATGGTGCAGCCAAATAGAGTAAAAGGTTGCTATACCGAAATTAAAAGCTTTAAAAGTAGCAAAGCTGTTTGGATGTAGGTGCATTAAGGGATCTGGTTTTGTTTTCGCCTGGCAAAAGATGTTAGGACTTCTGTTGGCAATTATCTTAAAAAGAAAATAAACCTGTTTAGTGTCAACACATACAGCTATGTTTAAAATAATAGCAGTCCAACATCATTATCCATGTTGAGGTACAAAAAATATATTTCTACACTGAATATTTTTTATTAGGTATAGCAAAGTATTACAAAAACCAGACTCAACAGAAACGACGTCAATGATGCCGATTTGGTAATTTAGTTATTAACAGTTCAAAATAAGGACAATATGCATTTTAATCAACTTGGTTCTATGAGAAAAAGCAGCTGTTCCTTTTTGGAGGTTGGAGGCAGTAAATATTTTGCTGGTTGCAGTGCATTTCTCTCCAAATGTCTGAGCATAGCAGCTCATTCCAGACATTGTTCAGAAGAACAGCACAATACACTGAAACAAGTGCACAAAGTGAAAGTCTGCTCTGCGAAGACGAAATGTTATAAAGCTGAAATTATTTCAAACCCAATGATGAAGAAAAATTAATTAATAAGAACCATTCAAATGGTTGTAAGAACAGAAAATATGGCAAGGACCAATGTTCAGCACTGGGTTATGTTACCTGTATGTAGCGTTACAATTAAAACACCGTCCCGTGAAACAAAGCTATCAACGAGGGTTACTATGCAGTCTTGGGTAGACTGACATTTTATAAAACAATCACATAACTGTTACCTTTAATTGTTATAAAAATGCTGTATATGCACATCAGTCATATCTGACATATAAAATTGGCATCTGTCCCTTGAAGAACCTCTTATCCTTTCCAATATTCCCCCGCATCATGTTTTTACAACAATGCTTCTCTATGTTGTCCATTGATGCCATTCTTGCAACCAATTTAGTTTATTTGTTAAGCTCAGCAGACTTGCTGTTCTACCAGGTTTTTGCCTAACAAACCAGAAAGCGAGAAGTATCTATCTTGGACCCATACCAACAAGATTAATGGTATGAAGGGATCAGCCCCATTCCTGGGCTTTAGTTCATCAGTAACATCAAACATCCCGTTTCTGAGGCAAGAACTACAGAGGATTTGTGGCATCTTCTAGCATCTTGGGCTGGAAAACCTGTTCAAAGATTTTCCACACAGTTGATTTGACTTCATGCACCTCAGATATGAAGCAGATTTTAGAAATGGTGTCTGTACAACTGAATATTAGTTTAGGCACGCACAAGAAGGCTAAATATATTTTAAGAGGCTTATAAATATGAATAATGTTTCTCATGTTTGAGGGTCAGTCTGCCTCAAGCAGAAGGATTTGGGTATCTTGATGTTTTACTCAAGGGTGATGTTGATGGGGCAGGTGATGGACAGACATATTGAAGCTTTTTCTGCAGTAATATAGCAATTTCTTCAGTCAGTCTCACCTAAAAGACAGCAGAGCCATGCAGCAAAGATCTCAATATTGTCAGTCCATGTTGCAAAACCTTGTGAATGGTGTGCATCATGAACGTGATCCTGAATTCATGCAGCTGGGATAAACATCCAGTAGAGTGGCTGGGCTGATCCTCAGAGATAAAGAGCTGTATCACCTAGACTGGACCTGTTGAGCTGAAAGAAGTCAGCATCTGATCAGGATGCCCCACTGTGGAAATACCAGAATTCAACTGTACATCAATGGCAACACCTAAGGATCATCCTTAATGAGGTTTGATTCTCAGATATTAGGTATAAGGAAGGCATTGAAAAGATGGATGACATTTGATTTGGTTATCAATTCTGTGGTAATCTCTGACAATGCAATCAAAAAAATCAACTGATAAGAAAATCAACAAACAAATCAGAATCTTAAAAGTTGTTTTTCTCGATGCCATTTGCAGAAATAAAATCTCGCTACTATGTTTGAAATTACAATCCTGCTAACTCTGTGCCATTCTGGTTCCGCTGGAGGTTTCTTCCTGTTAAAGGGGAATTATCCTGTTTGTTGTCGCTACATGCATGCTCAATGTGGGGGATTGTGGCAAAGTCAACAACACAATGCAAGCAACAGTCCACTGTCAACACATGATCGTCCAGGAGCAATCTGGTGGGTTTCCTTATAAACATTGGTGTATTTCAATAAATAAACTGACTTGTTTGACATGAAGAATAAAACTGGAATGTATGTATTTGACTTTGCAAAAAAGGTAAATTCATTCCATCAAGATTCAAAGTGCCTGTATATGACATTTATGGTGAATTGTTGATATATAAATAAATTGAATTGACATGAATTGAATTTGAATAGGATTTATTGGTAATGTTACTTGTTTGTGCAATATTGGCAGCTACATGAATATCATTTAATCCATAAACACCATTATGCAGTAGCTCATAAGAGCAAGTAGGAAGTGGTTGCATCGACTCATTTGAATACGAGGGAGTTTATAGATCTCTCTTACATAAAGGTAGAGCCCCCATGGTTTTATTTATCACCATGCAGACAGTTCTTGTATTTGTGGCTGCCACCAATCCCAGAAGTCAAGATTTAATGTGCTGCAGAGTGTGTCATATTTCCTAAAGTTTGCCTGCATTTTAATACCGCATCTGAAAACAGACTGAGGAGGCCCTTAGAGACTGCAGCGTGGCACCGTGTAGCATCTTCTCAGAGAAAAGTGACAACAAGGAGGCAACATGACATTTTTCTCTACACTAAAACAGGTGACATTTGTTAGTTTTAAGTACATATATATGTTTTTCACAGGATGGAAGAATAATGTTAAAGTCACAAATGGAAAACAGATGCCTTTCTACGAGTATTAAATCTAATCAGTTGGTTGGATCCAAATGTGAAGAACAATTGTTCTGTCCTTGAAGCAAATTACGTCTTACATAAAGAGTTTCTGCTCCGTTTTTATTGTTTAACTGACCTTGATGGGTCAAATACAGTCACTTGTTCAGTCATGACTAACTTTCATCATAAAGTTAGTAAAACAAAGTGTAAGGGGGAGAAAATTGCCTTCTGGAAGTAATTAGCCATAATCATGCTGTTCTCTTGCATTTGGTGGCATTAGCTTACCTTCACTCTTAATCAGGCTTTGTTTATAGACACCCAGGGGCGTTAGAAATTTAAATGCAAGTGCTAAAACTGTTCGATAGATGTCCATACAACCGATTATGGAGCAAAACAGGTGTTCTGAACAGACATTAGTGCTTGTTGATGACATTAGCATTGCTGCTAGCAAAGAAGTTGAATATTTTTTTTTTTCAGCCTGACAATGCCATTTGTCATGTGTGCTTAACAAAGTTGCTTTCTGAAAGAAGAAAACAGATATCCGAGGCTTGAATCTGCCTATCTCTTGGTTTACAAATATGTACCCCGGTCAGAATCTAATTCTGTTTATTAGCGCCGAGGAACCAGGTTGCTCATTACGTTCACCTATTGATCGCCTCAGCCTGACAGAAGGGAGATTAGCAGTCAACTTTCAACACCTCAATCAATAATCATCTCCCTAATTGGGTATTAGCAACAAGAAAGTGGACTCGCTTGTCACACAAACGAGGAAAAACGGACGGAAATTCAACATCTTCCAGCACAAGTCTGCTATGCTATTCATCCAAAGCATGCCCTTGTGACTTCAAGTTTAAATTAGAGTGCCACCCTAGAACTGTGATGCTTGAGCTGTCGTTGATTTGTCATAATCCTAAACCTTATTGAATAGTGCTGCAAATCTCCAAAGACTGTGCTTGTTTGCATTAATTTTCCAGCTTTCTGCAACACTCTGCTTAAAGATTAACAAGAAGTAATTAATAAATCTGAGACAAAAAGAAATTTATGTCAAAACTGATTTAGGATATTAAAATATCGTTCATAATGTGAAAGAGCCACACAGAAGTTTTTATAATATAATTCAGAAGGTGTGTCTGCAACAGAAAAAGCACTACACATCACAAAGTAGTGACAACAACCACAGTGTAAAACATTGTGGTGGCAGAATTATGTTGTGGGTTTGATTTTCTTCAGCTGGAACTCTTCTTTTATAAATGATAAAGTTTAGAATTTTTCAGTAGTCTTTTAGCACATAAACATCCAGGTTCTGCTGGAAAGCTTAAGATAAGGAGGAGTCAAAATCAGAATCCAAATCAACAAATGGATGGATCTACTGGAGGGAAAGAGGTGCAACAGAAAAAAAGCTCTAAAGACTGTGGACATGATATATCATCACATAAATGACTTTGGAGAACTTTTGTAAGGAAGAGCAGTCAAATTTTGAGTCAAGGTGTGGCATGCTGATGGACTCCTGGCAAAGATCACTGATGCAATTGGATGAAAATGTGCTTTGATGAAATATTAGTTTAAAGAAGTGAAGCATTTTTAGTTTTAATTACATTTCCCTCTGACAGTTTTTTAGTTGAATTGCACAGGATAAATGGCCACATAAAAGGTAAAAAAATATATTTGAAAATCATTAATTACCAAATATTTAGAAAAACCTATTATTTTAACATGGATATTTGTATTTTTAGGAAGCACTATAAATCCTCAATCACAATGTTTACATGCAAGCAGGTGTGTTTCTTGCATTAGTTCATGACCCGCCTGTCCGTACATCCTTCTCCATTTTTCATTTCTGCAAGGACTTTACGTCGGGTGAGTACAGACATAACTGTAGTCTTTGCATGTTTCATAAAACACAGAAACACTTCGACAGCTGCTTCCTCCGTTTCATCTTTATGATGTTCTCTCTCACCTGTCACCCCTTTTATTTTCCTCCAGACAGTAAATTAAGCTCTCAAAGTCACCTTCTACAGCATTCTGCTCCCATTTCATCATCACCTCTAATAATGCATCTCCACAAATTTAGACAGTTTCAATGTGCTTTTTCTTGTTTAAAATTCCTGTGGAATCTGTTGAGGAAAGGGGGAAAAAAAACAAAAAAACACCCATGTTTTTCACCAACTTTCAAGCTACTTTCCTTTTCAGCTGTCCATCACTACCGCCTGATTTTGCTGTTGTGGCTGAGAATCCAATACAATAGCAATGTTCTTATATTACACTAAATAGTAAACATTCTTTTCAGACTCCATCCACCTTTCCAAGGATAGACTTCAGCTATGACCGCCTCACAACCTTCAGTCCACAGATATTGCGTGAAAAAATATTGAATATTTTATACCAAACAAGTGCATACAACATACAAGGTTAGAAGTTCCAACTTTTTGAAATGTTATAGAAGACCAAGTGCCTGTCTATTGGCAAAACAGTGTGGTACAAATAATAAAACCTTTTCTTAATTCCTGAACACTGTAACACTGACCTCAACTAAGTGAGGCCTGCAGTTATTTAAATGTTGTTCTGGGTCAATTACTAATCCACTCTTGGATTTACTTGGTTCGTCATTGTTCTATGTTTCCATCTAAATAACGGTCCTTTTTGTGGTTTGTTGGTATTCCATAATATATCTAAGTTAAGTTATGGAACACCAGACAAAAATGGAAGAAATCTAAAGTTTTTTGCCCATATGTGATCTTTTTCTGATATTTTTAAAATGACAGTATGAACAGCACAATTCAAGATGTTTTTTATGCATGGTTCTAAATTATATACTCATTTGACTTTTTTTGAAAAAAGCGACCTCTGTGTGAACAGTCTCATCTGATTTCACACCACTTTTAAATCCTTGTGTGTGACAGACTATATAATTTAGGGCCATAAGAACGAAGGAGTGAGTCTAATAAGCAATGGTCTAAATAAAATTGACAGATGTGACTGCTGCTGTATTTAATTGCACTCTCAACCAGTTCAAAGTTTAAAGATCTGCCTCGCTTGATTCACGCTTGCGAATCAAGCAAGCGTGATGAACATGATATTTAATCACTTAAATAAACATGATATTTAATCACTTAAATATCAGGTTGATCAATTAACATGTTTCTTGTGAATAAAAATCAGTATTTTTCAAAATAAAATTTTGCCAAAGCAGTTTTTACATTAATGCAGCCAGTGTTATGCAGCTTGTCATAAAAAGCTCTGACTACCCAACAGCAGAGTTGAAATACACATAGTGGTGCATAGCATCTACTTCGCTTTCCTGGACACAGCATGTTGCTTTTTCCCCCTCAGTTTATTAAATTTAATTATTTAAACATTTTCACATCCACCCAGATTTTTGATCTTAAAACTTCTTGGACTGTGACAAAAAAGAGCAACAGAGGAAATACTTTCTCATACCATGGTAGAGTCGTTGCTATACTGCCTTCCCATGCCTTGTTTACTGCACTGTAAATTTAACTGGAGCCTTCACACACACTCCGACATGATTCTTCTGCTCGTCATTTCAGCTTGTGATTCCAGTTAAACAGCAAGGTTTGGTACTAGCATAAAATGATTGCCCCCATTACTGCTATACTTGTTCTCTACTGCCTGCGTATTAAATGGTAGGCCATGTGCTGCAGTAAAAAGGGTCCGGAAATGTGGGTATGCCCTCAGGTCTTCTAACCTGTAGTTACCACAAGGGGACTTTTACTTATGTGTTGTGCAGGCTTTAATGTATCCTAAAGGAGCTGTTTGTCCTGAATGGAGGCTCATTGGGGTTAGTTAGGATCAAATATCCTTAAAATGCAAGGCTGGGGAGCAAAGTTTGTATTTTGTATCTTAGGTTCAAAATTTAGGGGAGACAGTTTCCATGGTTGCTGGAGCTTTCTGGGCCACTTGCAATGTTTTGGGTTTTTTTTGTGCTTTCTATTTATGCAACACAATTAGTAAAAATCATTTTGCAAAAACAGAAACCAAAAATGTGTTTTTTTACATGTGTTACCATGATCAACTGTTCTCTTTCACAAGGAAAAGTCTAAACCTCTGCATATGTCTATCACCTTGAAGACATTTGAGCAGAGATTAAGAACTAAGAATTTAATCCTATATCCAACTGCTTAAATGTTTGGACTTCTAGCAAATTAATTTTGAGAATGACATTTAAAAACATGTTTAAAAAAAGAGCCTAAGACAGCTGGGGTATACTCTGGTTAGGTATAGTTTAGAAATATCTTGAGTAAAATGCTGTTGTATGTCATTTGCTGTGTGAATGTAACATTAACGTAAACGTCCTTAAGGGGTCAGCATGACTAGAAAAGTACCCTATAAGTTCAGTCCATTTTTCCAAAAGACATGGTGCGCCTAAGATGGTTAAAGATGGTTATTCTTCTACCATGTTTTATGTAAGGGCTTCAAAATGAAGGGTGATGAATACATACGTACGCAGGCCACATGTTTTAGAGATCATTTATGTGGTTGTTTTGTGTGATTCTGTGTGGGCCCTGTCCCGTCTTACCAATCGATGGCTAAATGAAAATCTCTGAATGGGATTTGACAAATGGAAAAGGGTTATACTTTCAGAATCTCATATCTCTAATATGTAATGTAAAATGAGACCAGTCTCAAGCATGAAAACAATGTAGAGAAAGGAAAACACAAAAGAGAAAGAAAAAGGACAAACGGCAGTAATTTTACTCACAGATGGAGGCTTTGTATTTTTTTAGTCTGTTTAACTGCACAAAAGTTACATTTCCAACTTTTGCAGTCTGCAATTAGTAGTCCAAAGGGTCTTATCCTGCATCTCCTGTTACTGTATTTTTTTTATCTCCTCCAACATGAACTCTGAATAATTTCCAGTTGTTCTTACCGCTAAAGCCCGGGTCCTGACCACACACAGCAGGGGTTAGTTATAAGGACTAGCAGTCCATGCCTTGAGTGGCCACTGACAGTAGGGGATGCACAGCAACCCTTTCCTGCTACCGGTTTATCCTGATCCCCGAGGACCGTTGGTGAACACTGCTCACCAGCCCTGAGGCCAATTAGCCTGCAACATCAGCCTGGTGAGTGGCCTACCGCAAAGAGGCGGGGGGCTTAATTCAAAAAGCCCACTGTGCAAGAGTTCAGCTACCCTAATCACTGAAAGAGCTGAGGTCCTGGGGGAACCATTTGGGCTTTCAGGAAATACAAAAAAGTTTCACTGATTGAGAAAAAGTAGAGGAATGATTTATCATGGTCACTTTATACAACCGTGGAAAGTTAGTAAGTGAAAAACGGCTATCATAAAAGGAGCGCTTACTGTAGTTATTTATCAGTGACCATCACAAGCAAATTCATGGACACGGGTTTTGCCTTTTCAATAGACAAACAGCTTTTTGGTATTTCAGAAAACTGGGAAAATATTTTTTAAGTTGTATAAGCCGTGCATTGAAAAATCATTTAGCTTTTTTGTCACTTTACAACTGCAAAACCTGTATTTTGTTGGAATTTCACTTTTATCAACACAAAGTAATACACATGTGTAAAGTGGAAGGAAAATGATGAATGTTCAAGGTTTCACAAATCTCTAAATTGCAGGTAATGATGAGCCACTCAATTGTATGCATGTATCAGAAACCTTAAAAACTTCAAAAGCAAGACTTAATTGTACACGTAATAGAAAGGAACAAAACATTTAAAAATATAAATTCGCAAAATACAAATATTGAAACTTTGAGTGATCAGATTATATTGCATCTGATCACTAATAGGGTCAATTATTAATTTGTAGTATCAAGTATATTTCAGTTAGTTCAATATTGAAACAAGAATGTAAATCAGGTGAATAAAGATTTTACTTTATTCAAATATCTTTCTCCTTAGCTCTCTCTCTCTCTGAAAGGTGAATTCTGGGTTATCAGGGACAATTTGGAGTATTAACATGTCCAAAAGTTGAAGAAACTTTGAAGGAAAAGAGAAAGAAAAATAAGATCAATGTGAGGTACATTTGGTTCTCACTGGCCTCTGAATATTTTGGTGGTTCGTTCATATGGATTTTTGTACAAATTATAAAACAGTACGAGAGTAATCTTGCTGCATGAGCTGAGTTTTGGCCTCCATGTAGGTGTGTGAAGGCAAAACAAACGCAGTCGACTGAAACTTATAGATTAGACTTTGAACAAAAACAAACTGCAGTGACTGAGAATAATGCAAAGGATTTTGCAGGCAGATCAAAGCCATTGTAGTTGGTCTGAGCTCAACTTCTTTGATGGTTCTATGTGTGCATCTCTCAGCCCATTTGTTCTTCAGACGACTTTCTTCTTTCAACTGAGTCAGCACTTAGAGCTAACAGAAATCAATCATCATGCGCAAGGGAGTTTAGAATAAACATGCTCCTGGTTCATTGTCATACCACACTATAATGTGTACATTTTCAGAGATTGGGACCGAAAGAAAAGCTAGCAGACACACCCATTACTTTAAAGTTACTAACAAAAGATCAGAAACAAGAATGCAAGTAAAACTCTTACCGGTTTATAAATCAGCAGAATATTCATTTTATAGAACATCAATTGACATTCATTTAGAAATAAGAAGTCAGAAAGCATTGCATTTGGAATTGTAACATTCTAAAATTCTTCTTCTACAGAATAAAAAAATCATTTCTGCTGACGTGATTTCCTTTTCTCTTTTTATCCCACTTCACAAAATTGATTGAGGCAGTGCTTTCTTAATGCTGAGCTCTTATCTAACATGTATGTTCAATTCAGTTTCAAAATTTTAAGGTTTACCAATAACGTTGACAGAATACAGGTAAGAAGTGAACATGCATTGTTGAGTTAAGTTACCTCAATCAATTCTAATCCTGCTTTTTGCCATAGCCTGAAGTCAGATAGGCCAAAATTATTTGAAGGTTTTTGACTGGAGAAAAATGTTTTTTCATGAGCAGTGAGAACAAAATTGGTAAAGGTTTACGGGAAGATGAATCAATGTGAATAAATGACAGTCTGTTACCGGCTGCAAAACACTTAAAGTGTGAGCGAAGTGGTTGACCAACAGGAAAACAGCCAGAGTCATTTACAAAAAAGTCCAGATCTAAACCCGATAGGAATCTATAACACGACTTCACAATTGCCGTCCACAGACACATCGTCATCCAAGGTGATTAAAATGGAAGTATTTTGCACAAAAGAGCCTGCATACCTTTTCTTTGTCATCACAAATACTTTGTGTTGATCCTTTAAATACAATTCTGATAAACATTTAAATCGAAATACATACCTTTTCAATGCACTATATTAGCATCAACACAGTCCAAAAATGTGGCTCATAGAAGCTTACAGACTTATACACTGGAGACCGTTAATTAGCATCAGTATCTTGGAAAGACAAACAGTATCTGAGCAAAAGTTAGAGCACATAAAGTGAAGAAAGCTATTTAGTGGGGTGTTGACCTCTGCCATGGATATACTCTCCACAGCTATTTTTTTTTTTACTCTGCAGGACACAACATGTTTTTGCTTTCCTGAGATAGTTTTGCAAACTATTAATACATTCATTCTTTTCAAACTTGTTTTGCCCCTCGTCGCCAACGTACAACAGCAAAAATAAATAAATAAAAAATAGAATGAATGAATAAATAAAAAAAATACAAGAGCGAAGAAATGTTCAGCAAAGCTATTGGAACAAGGATTTTGAAAATACTGTTTTGATTTAAGGATGCAGGATTGTTACTGGCAGTTGTTCAAGCTTGTACACAAGAGATCTTCCACTGTGTTGTTTAAAAGGAGAGAAATGCACAGATTCTTAACAGCAAAAGTCCATGTAAAGTCATCATTTGCCTTAAACATATTAATAATATATCTATAGTCTCACAAAGGAGATTTTACAAACTTCTCTGAGGGGATTTTTAGGTTTTTTTGCAGAACATGCATACTGTCTGTGTTTAATTATTAAAGGTTGTATTTTGACATCATACAACTGAAAAACTGAAGCAGAAATGTAAACATAATAACTTCAGATGAAGCCCAAGCTCATGTGGCCATAAAGCTTAGTTTTAAGACATTTCTTTCTTCCCTGTAAAGATGTATTATGTACCCAAATCTCTACTTTTTCCTCTATCTCCCAATATTAGAGGTTCTCTCACTTCTCGTCTTCCATGGTTTAACTTGAAACATGCAATTAGAAAGCATAGAGTCCTTGAAGAAAAAAATAGTTTACCTATCAAGAGTTTTATAGAAGAAGTTGAATGGGGTTCAAAGTCTTTTCTAACGCTCCATCTGACACCTTTGAGATGTTTTTGGAACACTGCCTTCTAGCCAGTTAATCGTCTTTTAATACTAGTGTATTTGAATTGGGATAAATTCATAAAGCCAGGCTCTAAACTCTAGTGCAGTCTTAACTGAATCCCCATAATTGAGATTCAGAGACTGTGACTTCTGTTAAGGAACAAACAAGGATACCTTTGTTGTTTGAGTTATTCTTTCAAATTATAGTTTTGCCATTGGATCATTTGCAAACATGCTACAAAATCAAACAGTTAAGCTGAAGTCATTGTATAATGGAAAAGTAAGTGGAAATCATTCTAGTGGGACAAAGTGTGTATGAAGCCCAGTGATCTGTTTCCTTAAACTTAAGCAAAAATCGGGATCTTATGGTCAGCACAGAAGTGATTTTTCTGCATAAAAAAGTACCAAAAAAACCAAAGTAGCATTCATTTTAGATTTTGAGACGTTCAATGTAAAAGTTTAAGTAAAACAAAGACATTTGCATAGTCTACTTTACTTTTGTCACACTTATTGTAAATAATTCAGATAATCAAAACAAATACTATGCAAAAATAGATTCAGTAAATACAAATGCATGCCTTTAGATGATGACTTAAAACAAAGCAAACCAAAACAAGCCCACCCGGTGTTGGTATTTGCATAAGCAACTGCTTATGCAAATAAATGGCATCCAGATGAAAGTCCCAAGGTGAAAACCACTGATGTCCAAAACAAAAAATATACCCAAAGTAGCCCATAAATATCTTCATGATCCTCAAGACAAGAAAATATTCTCCGGACTCAAATAACAAAAGTGTTACTTTTTGGAAGACACATATTATGCTACATCTGTTATTAAAATAACAACATTTTAAAATGTAACAAAAGTAAAAGAAAAAAAAAAGTAAATGGGTAGTATTTTGATTGGGTGGTCCAAGTGTTTGCTAAGTTAACACCAAGACTACTTAACATAAATGATGGAAATAAACTCAAAGTTTGGCGCTCAGGAACGTCAAACTGTCAGTTCCCAAAACCACACACACTAAAAACTTGTAAAAGCGCATGTAGGGTCAGTGAGACCTCGCTGGACCGGGCACAAAGTAAAAACCTTGCACGGTCCAATTGACCCGGTCTCTTAAGACTGCAGGAGGGCTAAGCTCGTTTTCAGATCTGAAATGTTTAAGTGTTAAAGATAAATATTAAAGAAAATCTCTACTTTCACAGCACTGTAATACTAGTTCTTTGCATATGACCTTATGAGTTTTTCACATAACTGCACAAAACACTGTCTGTGCCAAAGAATCAAAATGTTTTGTCACAATAATGACTGGCTGATTGATCTGAACTCTTTTCCAATTTCTTTTCTTTCTGCAGTACCCTTGTTTTTGCTTGTCATTATACAGACGTTTTGGGCAGCTTTTCAGATACGCTCAGATGCCACTTAGAGAATCCATCTGCTGTATCGTTGCTGCTGCCATCCACTAGGTCATCATGTTGATTGTGGGCTTTCTGTCCGTTTCAGGTCATAAACCTTTTGCAGACACAAGAAGCCCTAATAAGACACACAACCAGCGGCTTCCCTCTGTCCTCATAAAGCAAGAAGAGCTTCTTTAAAGAATGTCACTCTGCAGCAGACGCCTGGATGTCCCAGAGGATATAGAGCGGGTACGGTCTGCCAGTCTATCACACAGGAGCACACCGCCTTTGTGACAAACTGGCAGACTAACATCTTTCATTTCTGTTGCTCCTCTGTGCTCTTCTTCTTCCCTGACAATCCTCACAATAACCTCAGTGGTGTGAGCATGACTACCCCACGTTCCCTTCCCGTCGCTTGCTGTTGAATCGGTGTTGTGCTCCGCTGGATATCAGCACTCGACATTTGTTAAGAAAAAGCACTTGAAGTATACAACAGAGAATTGTTGTAGCACCACATAAGGTCAGAATTCAGATTTAATTACTTTCCATTGTGTGTCACGTACAGCTACAACGCCAAATAATAAATACCCTTCAATAATCCCAAGATCCTTTGCTTGCAGAACGAGCGGCATGCTTTGTCAAAGATTGACTGAGAAAGTCAGTTTTAACAGGTGAGCAGTCTGACCATCCCCAAGCCCTTCAGAGGCTGTATCTATTACAGTATCCATGAGAGGTAGGTGAGAAGCAGAGAGCATGTTGCTGCTTCACTGCACACCACAAAACGCCCCCCATCCGAACTGAACCCGGCAAATTGTTAAATTGACACGCATGTCAGTCTTCTTCTCCATTTAAAGGCCCGTCAGGTACCTCCTTGTGAACAAAACGCCTGCTTTCCAGAGTGAAACTGCAAAATAATTCCACGGTCAGATGTCTTTACGTCTATTACACACGCCTTAAGAATCCAAGAAGGAACAAGCAGTCAAACAAGCTTTATATCCTCCCTGTTTTATACTCGTAAGAGCACTGTCTGGTGTGGGGAAGTGAATCATAGTGCCCCAGTGGCACGGAAGTGCCCAGATATGCAAATGCAGGAGTCAGCCCAATAGATTATTTAAATGCATGGATGCCTCGCTTTTAGGGTCGCCCTGCTCCCGAGCCGTGATCAGCCTCCGTGTGTAATAAACCTCTTGTGCCGTGTTTCCCCTTCTGGAACCGCTGGTTGGGCGGTGCATCAGCGACTCCAGAGGGGGAAAGGGGTGATGACTGTTTCAGACAGTCGGGTGACACAAGGTGACACATTTTAATCGGTGTACCACCCACACAAGAAATAAAAATAGCCCGTTTGTCATCAGAACTCTGCAAAGTTTGCCAAAAATGCAAAAATCATCATCTTTTCTGGTTGCTGGGGTATTCCAGGGATATGCCACACTGGCTTTGGTGCTTCATCTAACCAAGATACAGCTTTGTGAAATTATAAAGCATCACAAATATGTAAAACAACTCCATCTTCTCTGTGTTTAACAATGTAATTAACAAACTAAGCTCTGCTCCAGGCTTCACATGTTTATCACAGGAAAACACCATTTTTCACAGGAAAGACATCAGTTGTCACTGTATCACCGAAGTGTTACCAGCCTCACTAACACTAATTAAATCACTATTTATGAGCTTTATTTCTAGTTCTATGAAAAGGTAAGAGCTGTTTATTAAACAATAAAAAAAAAAGATTACAGTAGATTTCAATAATAAAACAAGAGTACCTGCTGTTTGACACCAAATTAATTATACATCTTTTGTTAATGAAGCAGTTATAAAGGATTTTGAATTTGGAGCTGCTATGAAATAATCTTGACCTTCAAAGTTTAAAAAAAAAAAAAAAACAATGTCAGAATTTCTGGCAACGTTTCATTTCTAATACATTACACATGATGGAACTTGTTTTTCTTAATGGCTTACTAGCATCTTGATCCAGAGTCAGTCACCAGTCCATCACAAAGCAACACAATACAAACTACTATGCAGCAAATTAGATGATTTTGATTTTGGACTGTCTGAGGAAGCCAGAGTACCCAGAGAAAGGCCACACATGCAGAGGGGGAAGGATGGCATCTTCATGACATGCAGGACCTGTCACTAACATCCCAAATATGTGCCACATATTGGGGATGCAAATTTAGGAAAATGAGAACAATGCTGTAGTGAACTATACATTAAGCTCTGATGCAGTGGAACGAACACGTTTGGTGCCTTAGAGGTCTAGAACTTTCCTCTAAATAAATGTTAAAAATAAACTAAAGACATGTGCAATGATTTCAGACAAAAGAGTCACAACACCAATCAAGAAACGGTAATCAAAGTGAATACTGTTGAAAATTACAATTATCGTGTTACTATTCTGGGTGACAAGTTAAATTTTACCTGTCATTCAGAGAACCTGCAAGAAAAGGAACAGCAGCGACTCGTTTGTCTGAGAAAACCCTTAAAGTTTCAGATCGATAAGTCTCTGATGATTCTATTTTATAGATCACACATCGACTCTGTGCCGACCTTTTCTCACCTCTGGTGGTTTGGCAACCTTAACATCAGGTAAAAAAAAAACACTAATCAGAGTGATGAAGACAAGTAATAAGATTCTGGGGGTTGAACAGTGAACACTTACAGATTTGTTCAATAGACAGGTACGGTAAGAAGAGTCCCATCTGATTGGTAGAAATTGATAAATAAGTGGTGTTGACACTTTGCCCGTCTACTACTGAAGTTTTATCTTTAAATGTTTGCCTCATTTTTTTCCATCCTTTTTTGCCTGCATCAGTGAAATGTTGATTGGTTACAACTAGAGTAAGTTGGAAAAAGGTCCTTCTGTGTCTATACGTGTGGGATATTGGTCACAGCAGCAAAGACTTGCAATCCTGTGAAAAGTTTCCGCTGCATTTTATTTGATTTACAGTGAGAAAGAGGTGCAGTAACTTTTTAAAATAACTTGTTTCTCCTCTGTTGGTGTTTCTACCCTGTCTGACTGAAGCTTTCAGTTTTAATGAAATGCTGCTACTTTAGTGGACCTGAAACCAGTGATTGCATTTACAAAAAAGTTGTTGTTTGGTACTCTGAAAAAGTGAAAATTATATGTTTACATATCAACTCAGTAAAGCTACCATTTGACCACCTACGTGATAAACTTCTCCTAAGAGACTTCAGCCCATTTCAAAGTTGGAAGAAAAGCTTGTTGGACAGAGTGGAAACTTCTGATTGACTTCTGCAGGCTTCCTCTGGCTCTCAGTGCCAAGCCAATTAGCTCCATTGAAAGACATCCACTTTGCTTGAAAAACAGAAAAGGAAAAAAACTGTAAATAATTTGTCTGAAACACATGTTCACACTGTTCTTTACATCTAGTGCTGGGCCATATAATGTTAGCGAATATTGCTAACCAGAGTGAAATATCTGGTTTTCAGTCCAGTAATAACTGTTGAAACCACAGATGCAAGTGGAAAATTATGTCTTAGACTTAAATCGAAGCAATGCATGTTTACCAAGTGAATTAGCTAGTTAGTGCAGAAATATACATGGCCTTGTTAATGTCTACATGTACCTTAAACTGTCATTTTCATCATAAACTTCAGTGTATTTTAATCACAAACACAAGGATTATAATTACAAGATTATAATTACAAAGACGAAGTCGTCTTGAAGTCAAAAGATTTGTTTTCCCCTTTTTTTGAAGTAAAATCTAAAATTGTGTTTACTCCAATACCCAGTCACCCACCCTAAAAAAAAAAAATTTTTTTTTTTTTTTTCACAAATTCCCTAACTAAATTTTCTGTGCAACATCTCAGTATAGGTGCAGCTGAATAAGTTCTTAAAAAGTGTTAAGGTGGGAAATAAATCTATCATGCTGAGTTCACCGACCTGCTTTGTGTTTTGTTCTTCCCCTGTGTCTGCTTAATTCTGCTGCAGTTTCAATCAACAATTTATGCTAAGTTTTCTTCAGTGTAGATAGTAGCAGTCTGACTTTTGCTTCACACAGATTTACATAAAGGAAATAAATTGCTTTGACAGGAATTAATTCACACAGAAATATTTGAGGTCCACCAAAATGATTAAATGTGCCAAAGTGCATGAGCTTGGTAAATCTTCTGTAGTTATTCCTAAAGCTATTATTTAATAAAAAAGAGAGTCCCCTTTTATTTTGATATATCTCCACTAATCTATTATGTGATAACTGCTATGTTCCAAACCCTTTGCACAAGCTCCTGCGATATTGATTCTTTATCTTAAACATCCTGAGTGACTCTCTGAAGTTAGTTGTAAAATATGGAGGACTTAGATAAAATATTAGGACATTAGTTTGTGGGAAAATATTTCTTATTTTACCTCTCATATGTCATACTGCTCTCTCTTAAAAATCTGCTTTCTGATTAAAAAGGTATTTCTTACAATGCTGTTTCTAAAATCAGATTTAATGTGTTTTTTCCACAATCATCTACTGCAGTTTGAATCCTGCGCCTGACTCTCAAGCTTCCGCTGCTCATGAATGAAACACTTACTCTCAGCTGTGTTTTCTCTACTTATGTATTTACTTGGTGTGAACACCATCATGGGGACTTCCCCCCCCCCCCAAAAAAGTATGAGCAAGTATTTTCAATCCGAGATCCAGGATTCCCTTTTTTTTCCACTGACATATTTTCAAAACTCTGCTACCAACTGAAAAAGACAAAATCTTGCATAATGACCAACATTTAAACTTCTGTGAGACTTAGGGTCACAGTTCAGGCATTAATTGACTTTTGAGATGCTAATCGGTCGCTCCCAGTTGTAAAAACGATGCACTGTTGTCAAGGTCGTGCATTATAGCAACTGTCCAGAAAGAAAAAAGTGAAAGCAAAAATCCTTGCAGCTGCACAGCATCCAAAACTAGAGGAAATGGTTGTCCAAACATGCAATGCCTCAACAACTCCCCCCCACCCAAAAAAATAGTAACTAAAGTCTAAAAACAGAACAAATCACAGCTAACATGACAGAGTTGCCACCATGAGGTGTATTTTTTCTGCTCACAGACTTCAGCTGCATTGTCCTGGAATTAAGTAAGAGTTTAACCTACTATAAAGATGCTAGCAGGAGGAAAGGCTGGTGGTCTATTAACAAAGACAAAAGTTAAATTCTAAAACCTCAAAAGTGACGCCACTCCATTTTTGTTTACATTTTGCAAAGGAGGAAGTTGCGATTAGGGTCTTCTTCAGACATCTTTGTGTACTTTCCTTCAGTAGTTCTTGGTGCAGCGCCACCACAGGCGGGTATTGGGGCTATAAAATGTGAAAACATCTTTAGGAGCACAAAAAAGCACAGGTCTTGCCTGCAATAAAAAAAATAATTGTCCAAAAAGGATTTAAATCTGACTGGAGACTAAGTTTTTTTTATAAGCAAGAGTGTGTGAGCTAATCTTTGTGAGCGAGCGCCATAAAAAAAAAGAAAAATTGCCTCAAATTAAATGTGTGCCATGATTGTACAAAACACCTCAGAGAACAGGAGGACAGTCCCCTACTGTGAACGACAACCAAGTCACTGAGACTTGCAGCTGGAGGACGTCCATTTATTTGGGTTGTTTGCATATGTACACTTACTGCTTTGCTAGCAGTACAGGCAGAAAACTCCCTGGATCGTAACGGGCAAAGACAGGTGACAAGTGTTTGGTGAGCAAGAAGTGTGCTTAGGCAGAAAGTACAGCATTGGCGGATGTAATTAAATCTCTAGTTCCAAAAAGCAAAGATTAAGTGTGTGTTTAATGGATCAATAATGATGGACAGATAAGACAACGACAATTAATCAAAGTGCTTAGAAAACAGAACACTTAGGCAAGCAATTAATATGTCACGGAAACCTCACAGGGATAAAGATAATTCAGTTAAAATAAATGCAAGAACAGCTTCAAGGGATATTACTTGAGATTATCATCATTGATTTGTCTACATCTGTGTGGGAAAGTATCGTTAATATCCATATTGATTCTCCACTTTGTTTTCAGAGGCTTTTGATAGACGCCACTCAAACGCTGCATCTCATAAAACTCCCAGTTTTAGATTTCATTACACCATCCAGACGGTTCTTTCATTTCCTCAAGGAGCGTTGGGAACATCGATTTGCTCCCAGACAGGAAGCACGAGTTCAGTCCCCGCTTTGATGAAATGCATCTCAAATTTTATATTGGAGTAATAGTGCATCAAAAACAACTGGGACTCTGAGCACACCCCCCTCTTCCCAAGTCAATATGGCTGCTGGCCAGGACGAGCTAATTTCTTTGGCCTCAGATGCTTTGCATAACATGAGTTGAACATACTCGCAGAATAAGCACAGACAGAGGCAGGAATGGAAGAGGGCCACATTGTGTATTATAATCACTGCCAATAACCAACAGGCAGCTGGGCTTGACTGGACACTGCACTGCACATTATTCCTGTCATGCATTCAAAGCAATTTTAGAGCCCTATAACCTAATGACAATAGAAGTAAAATAAAAGTTAAAACTGAAAGTGTTTGATTCCTCCTTTTGATCATGTTTGTAGTGGTTCTCCATGTTGGACTCCTGGGATCTGGTGGCTCAGTCTCATGTAGCTGGTTTTGTTTTTGGCTTCATAATCCTGGATCCTCAGAGGGAAATCTGAGACTTTTTCTGCTTGAAATGCTTCCCTCTTGTCACCTCACTCACTGACATTAACAAGATGAAATTGGGGGGGGAAGAAATTAAATAGTAGCCGTGTTGTTTTGAACCAATGATTTGAGATTCCTCTTGCACTGAAAACAACTGACGGTGTTACAGGATTACACTTGATCTCATGCAATTACAGGGAATGGAGAAACCATAGCCATGGATAAATATCTATTTCTACAATAACACCAAATGTACTTTAATATCCACAGTCAAACAATCTTTCTACAACCACAGAAGCTAATATTTGGAGTCTTTCTTCTGCTTTTCGGGAATATAACCAATCAGTACCAAGGAAAATAAATTGCACTCTTGGTTGGTTTGCAAATGGCAGCCAATGGAACACTCCTTGTTTTATTTAGAATAATCTACTCGAAACTGGTTCAAACAAGAAGCCTGCCACACATCCTAGATTTGTTCATGTGCAGCAGCTCTTGAAGCTCCAACTACAACCGCACTCAGTCCCCATTCTTTGAGAATCTCCCCCAAACACACACACAAAAAAAAAAAAAAAAAAAAAAAAAAAAAAAAAAAAGAGTAGAAATGCCACAGTCCTCCCAAGGCTGTGGAAGCTTTCCTGTTGCTTGTTGACTCTTTTCAACAATAGTTTTTCCTTTCATTAAACTTTCCATTTACATGCTTGGGTACAGACAGTGGCAGTTTCTGATATGGGTGACACGGGCAACCACTCAACATTTTGTGGTGGGCAGCAAGAGCTCAACGTTGTACTGACTGAACCCGATTGGTCTTAACACACCACACATGGCAGGTGTGTAATACTGGTGAAAAATCACTGGGGAAAAAAAAAATAGAAACAAGCCATGTGAACTAGGCGTTATGCAATTTGGTATGTGCGCTGAGGGTTGGTGGAGGCAGAAAGGTGGTTTGCCCAGGGCGCCATAGAGGCCAAGACCGCCTCTAGATACAGAACTCTGAGCAGTGAGATCCTTCTATAATGACCTTTGGTGGATTAGCACCTTGCACAACTTTCTGCAGTCTTTGTTGCTTTTAGCATAGCATTTCTGCATTAAAAATAGTTGTATTGTTCTTATGTATAGTTGCTAGAAACTCATTAGCTGTAAGCCATAAAAAGAAATTAAAAAATTACATTGTATTGTGCCATAATGAATATATGTACTGTTTTTGTTGTGGCATTCATATTTATTCACTGAAATTAATTAAGTCTTAGGTTATTTTCTAATTTACTGACACGCATCCGAAGTGTCAGACACTGTAGCTGTTATAGTTACATGCATTAAGAGCTCAAAACAAAGTTTGCAAGCAACAGAGGTGAGAAAACTGAAAGGGTTTAATTGAATAAACCAAAAATAAAAGGTGTTGCTTGAACAGAACAATCAAAGGAACGAGAGAGAGCGATTCAAACAACGTCTAAACTTCAGATGGAGGTAAACAAAAGATAAACAAAGAAACTCAAGAAAACTTTGTTAAGAAGGTGACATTTGACACACAGTAGGTATAACAATTAGCAAGCTAAGACCAGGTGTGAAAAGGAGGATACAAAACAAATGAAGGTTGTACAAGGATGTATAAAGACAGAAAGAACCAAAAATTAAGTATTGAATAAACCAACAAACTAGGATCTGTCATTCTCAGCTTCTATGCTAAGATAGTTTGAAATATTTAAAGCGTGGTTGATAAATTTTTCTTTTAGAGTAAAACTCAATATCTAAACTTGCAGCTGCCAGTAGATAGCTGCATCTGAAACAATAAAAGACATTTAGACAAGAAGAAAGCTCGTTTGTGGACTTGTCTTGAACATCTCCACCATATTTCTTTTTTGCATCCAGTAGCTTTGAATACATCAGTTTAATAGCTGAGCTTCAGTCCAATGGACATTTATAACTAAATTATTTCCCACCTCCTATATAATAGGAAACAAATTCATTTAGAAGACATTAGTTGTCCAGTAATTTGGTAACTTCCTTTCCAATGAAAAGTGGTTTCTATTTCTAGATAAATCTAATTTTTAGAAATTGAAAAAAGAAAAAGCAGTGTGATTTCTTATGGGCACCAATATCATCAGTTTTATGACTCATTTCTAATGAGCAATTTCTTCCCGTTTGATTTTAGTGTTTATTAAACGTAATTTCTTTTCACCTAAAGTCAAAGTTTGAGACTTTCCTCACACTTTGGCAAAGTGGCAAAGATACATCAAAAATAACTTTAACTCGATGTGGAATTCTTTGAACTGATTAGTCGGTGTTTGCTAAGAAAAAGTTATAAAAGCTTTTGCATCTCCTTGGATTTTTACTGTGTTCCTTTTCCATTTTCTAACGTACTGAGCAAATCCTTTTATTGCTCAAAAAGAAAAACCAGGTCCAGGCAATAATCAACAGCTACAAGCTAAAGAGTTAAATGACGTTCAAAATCCTTCAACACTTACAGTAGTCTGAAAATGACTTTGTAATTTTATCACCCTTAAATATTTTAGGTTATATAACATTTTAATGTCCTATGAAGACAAAGTAAACATAAAAGGTACGTAATGATTCATTTGCCAAAAGAATAAAGTTATCCAAACAAACTTGGGTTTAAGTGAGAAAGTAATTCCCATCTAAACCTGAGCTCTTGGTGACAACAACTATAATCAAGCTTTTGCAATAATTGGCCATTTTCCAACATTACAGTATAGGAGTTTAGGCAAGCTTTTCTTTGCAGAAATGTTTCATTTCCACCACATTTGATTGCATTTATTCGCATGGACAGCCTGTCCAAGGTCATGCCACAGCTTCTGAATCAAGTTTAAGCCCAAATGTTGACCAGGCCAGTCAAAAATACTTCATTTTTGAGCTTTTGCTCCACTCTTAAACAATGGCTCCAATGTAAACTTTCACAAAAACCTTTAGGATTTTCAGTAAACCTGAAATGGGCCTTTGTGTTCTTTTGGATCAGCAGTTGTTTACAGTTTGGCACTCCTCTGTGGATGCCATTTTTGCACAGTCTGTTTCTGCTGTTGAATCATGAACATCGGCATAAGCTGAGATACATCAGGCCCGTAGTGCTTTAGAAGTTGTTTTGTGTACTACTGGATGAAACCCTGATGCGTTTCTGAAGTAAGTTTGGTAAGGCCTGTATCTGTTCTGAAGGTTCGAAATTGTTCCATGTTTTCTCCATTTGTCGATGAAGTCTCTCTCTGTGGTTCTCTGAAGTCCCAAAGCTTGGGAAATGGTTTTGAAAACCTTTATAAACTAAAAGGATCAATAACTTTGTTTCTATGGATTGAGGCACGGTGTAGTGATGGGACATCTGAAGCCAAGGCTCAGAGTCGTGTACCAAGCAAAAAGGGGGCATTTTCAGAAAGCAACTCACAAACACAAAGCATACTACGTCTGAATCAACAGCTGGACTCCCAAAAAACTAAAGCCCCTCATCTGGAGGTATGGATTTAACCAGTTAATTCATTCAATTGATTTGATTGGCAGCAGACAGTATTCACTGGATGAGTAAAGGCGCTACTTTAAAACTCCTCAAACGACATCTCAGCCACCACTGTCAATTAGGAATGAGACTGCAGTAGATGGCAAGAAGCAAATTGATCATTTCATAATAATGGCATGATTTAGTTCAGTGACAAACCAGCCAGAGTTTCAGTGCAGCCGCAGCAGATGTCGCTAGTGAGCAATGAATGAAGCATCAAGTAATGAAACTTCAGGCAAAGCAATGGGCTGGGAAGCCTTACTGCTTCACCAGGCTTCATTTGGCCATCACTAGCATGATGCATGTTGCTGTGGTGAGGGCTATCACCTACACAAGTAAACAAAACATCAGTAAAAATGGAGAAAATAACTTAAAATGGGAACTTACAGTGGTAACACAAGAAGCGGACAGACAGGGCAATGGAAGGATCCTTTGACAAACAATGAAAATCCAGCAGCCATCTTCTTCTTCTTCTTCTTCTTCTTCTTGAAATTTCTTGCCGGTTGTCAAAAAACGTTAGGTGAGCGTTACCGCCACCAACTGGTAAGACGTGTATCCAGCAGCCTTGATGCTGTGATTGCTGAAAGAATGCAGGTGGTTAATTATGAATAGGGTGCAGCTGGGAGAGAAGACAAACAGGTAAACTCAGAGAAGATGAATAATAAAACAGAAGGAGCTGAAAAAAGACTGAAAGGATCTACAACAGGAGAGTCCAAGTTCAGTCCTCAAGAGCAACTTTTAGATGGATCCCTTTATCAACACACCTGAATCAAATGGCTTAATCCCCTCATTGAAAATGTAATTCAGCTCTGCAGAAGCAAGGTAATGAGTCATTCATTTATGTCAGGTGTGATGGAGCAGTGGTGCATTTTAAAGGTGTATTCAAAGACTGATCCAGAACCAATAGAGAAAAAAAACTGACAATGAATACAAATACACAAGAATAAACCAAGGAACTAATCATAAAAGCCTAAACATGTATGGCAACATCTTGAATTAATTACACCAAGATCTTTTGCACATATATAAGCTGAAAGGAAAAGATAAAAGTACAAACACCCCAGAATCGTGACGACTTCATGTTGTCAGGCTTTTTCTGTTTAGGTGGTTTCCTGATTCTAATTGTGTGGCAGTTATCATGTGTGTTACAACCCGTAGATTGAGTCTCAGATGGAGCAGGTTGTAGCACAAATTGTAAATTAAACATGAAGGCAATAACTAAAAACATCTCAATTATTTTCCACCTGCTCTGGGATTTACAAATTGAATGGAAGCAGAAAAAAAAATCTTCAAGGTTTCCAAGGCCAAATAACAAAAATACACTCCTTCTGGCTGGAAAAGAAAGTCAACTCTTTTCTGAATAAAACCAAAAGTTACAGTTCCTGAGCTCCCTGGCTGGCCAGAGAACAGTGTTAGTTAAAAGAACCCCAATCAAACTTCCCATCTAAACAAACTTTCTAACAGTGGACACCTGGAGGTCAGTAAGGTTAGGGAAATTGATCTCAGCTTTCCAAAATATGTGTTTAATTATGGTTGCTGCATGACTTAACAACAGGGCAACTCCTTCTGACTCAGTACCAGTTGAATTTGAAGAGTATTTTCTTCTTGTTTTCAAAAAAACAACTTTATTTTGTTTGCTGTTTGTTCCACGTTGAAAAACACATTCCAACAAATCATTAAAACACATTATGACAGATGTGCCCATTTGCAGATGTCTAACCAGATATATGAATTATTGCGGGGATTCTAATAATGTTCTCTTTTTTTCAGTGTCTTATGCGTTCACTGGAGACATACTATATTTAAAGTGAAAACTTCAAAATAAAAACCAAAGATGCAAGGTTTTATTCCCTCATGACATGATTCAAATGGATGAAAATCAAAAGAAAAATCATCTTTTTTTCTTAAAGGAACAGGTATGATAACAGACAGCAGAGTGTGAATATGAGTGAGATTATCACACGCCTACTAACTTCTAGCCCGAGCACTTTAAATCTCCGTAGCTTCATAGCTTGCATGCCACATAGCTTCACATCTTAAATCAATATACGACCACAATGTATTTTGAATTGCTATTTCCCTGTGGCACAGTTATGTCAGGAGTAAATATGGAACATTGTTAACTATGTATTACATGTAGAGCAGAAGATGTCATGTCAACATTGTCTCCATGGCTTTAATATAGGCCGCCAGACGCTCCTCTGGGAAATCTGTGTTCAACAGAAGTGAGCAGCCATTTTTATTATATTTCAACATGCATTGGATACAGAAGTGTCAGGCTAGTCTTGGTCCCATGTGAGAGAAAAAGTTGTCCCCCTTTACCTCTGTTGTCCTGAACTGTTAGAGCAGCCAGCGAACTTGGTTTAGGGGGAGAGAAATGAAGTTGAATGACATTAAAAGCAGCCTGGGATATTGATCACAGGGTTAGGGGTTTATTTGGGGCTCAAAAAGTTGGTTTGACCTAGAACTGAGAAGGAGAATAGTCTGAATAAATGAGTAACCTTTAAAAGCTGTCAAATTGTCATGTTTGAAGTTTGCCATAAGGCATGCTCCCCCGCATGCAGAAAAAATATTAATGACAGCAAGCATGCAGGTGTTCTGGTTGGAAGAAGCCATAATTCAACTTTTTGGTTTTTTTGTGAGAAAGCAATGCAGAATAGTCACACCCTGAAAACAGCAAACATGGTGATGGCAGAATCATGCTGCGGGGAGGGAAGATAAAGTGGCCATAATAATGATAGTAAACATACAGCCATAGCTACAGATGAATGCTTTAGGTTAGGCTGGATGATACCAGGTAAATATGAAATTGCAATATTATTTTGACCCTACCCCACATTTCCCTGCCAACAATAGTTCCCCTCTGTGGTCAATTAGCTTCAGCATCTTAGTCAACAAATTCTGTGGAGGCTGTAAAAGACACTGGGGTGGAGGTTCACTTTCTAAAACAACAAACTTACAGTAGGCCTGCTCGATTATAAACAAAATTATCATCAAATTTACTTCGATCAACTTAGATTATTAATTTCTGTAATTGGTTAGCAATGAGCTGTGTAGGTCATTAATATTTTTTCTGATATATTTTTGTTGAATCTTCCCTTGAAATGACTGAAAAAACATTAAAAATTAAATAAAAATAAACACAATAAGATCATCCATATGCTGTACTTTGGCAAATTGTATTCAGAAAATATTACACAAGCAAACTATAATTTGATTTACAGTATTTAACTTGGTTATTTATTAAAATGCTTAATTATGAACAAAATGAAACTGATTTGTAATAACTGCATGGTGGCAGTTCTGCCCAAAGGAGTGGGTCGGAACACCTGCAAACAATTGTGAGAAACCTGTGCACAGAAAAAATCAGTTTAAAAGACAATTGTCCCTGATACTGACCAAATGTGTGTAAGGTTCAAAATTCAAAAGTTATAAAAAATAAATCTCTATAAAGTTTTCTGGCCTCTAGCAAATAGAAATTAATTTGTTGATTCTAACTTATCTAAAACAAGAGAAAGTTAGTCTGATTTAATTTCAAACATTGAGAAGAAAATATTTTTATATAGTGCATGTAAACTTCTGGTTCCAGCTGTATTGTCAAAATGTGCTTTCTACCCTCTGATTTATAAATTCTGTAACTTGGTCATGAAAACTGAGTAAATCCTGTTTTAATGAGACATTTCAATCACATTCACCTATAAGTGTATTGTATATCTCCCTCTAAAGCTTTTTGTTTGTCTTTTGGCACTCAATAACTGAGCAATATTGTATATCCCTTTGTTAATTATTCTAAGGACAAGTTATGCTTATTGACAAACGCACCATTATGTCATTGTCGATAACTCATTATCTTTCCACACACATCCATTAGACGCAGAAGAATCCGTTGACGTTGATGAATGGCAGTAGAATTTTTAATGTCTGTGTAATTGCTTACAGCTATACCGCACTGAATTATAAATCATTCACGTCTCTTTATAAGCTGCTTATTATTGTTAGAGATACAATACCGCTGTACGATGAAGCTGATGTTATGTTGTCGTCGTGTCGTGATGTAAAAACTGGAACTCCTATTTATTTCAAAACTGAGTTATGCTAAAAACGGTACTACTGAGTCCAATATGAGGTGGAATTTACACTCAGTATAAATCTAGCTGTTCTAAAGCAAGGAATGTGTTAGAAAACAGTAAACCATACTAGAAAATAGCTTTAAATTGCTGTGTATGGCAAAAAACGAACACATCGTAGAGAACAGTGAAGCATGGAGGAGGCAGCTTCATGCTGTATGGTGGGGTTTATTCAGAAGGAAAATGGAAGCTCTTCAAAATCAGTGGGCTGATGGATAAAGGACAATCCTAGAAGAAAACCTGTTAATGGCTGAAATTAGGGTTTAATGATTGGAAAACATGAAATTGCTGTTATTGTTGAAAACTGCGATATTTTTGTAATTAAGCTTTGTGTCATCTCAGTGCCCTCTCTACCGTACATGATCTTTAGGATCTTTGTCACCAAAATATGTATCAGATGTGGGCCATAAATGTTTATCTATCTGGACAAACATGTTATTGGCAAGCAGAGTTTCATTCTGTGCTACTTGAAATGTTCTAACCTTCTACGACTGCACTTAAGCTGTATTTTGTGAGTAGGACATGAAAAACCTTGAAAAGTAATGACAATTGCAATTCAGTGCATTACAGTGCTCCCATTGAGATCTGTTAGAATGGCCCTGTCAAAGTTCAGACCTCGAAAAACTGTGGCAAGGCTCGAACATTGCCTCCGTGTCCGATTTGTTTCAGTTTGAGCTGTTTTGCAAAGACGGATAGGGAGAGCTGCTTTTAAAATGTATTTACTCAGGTGAGCATGCTAAATCTACATGGCACACTCTCCAGAATTTTTTTTATATATTGAAAACCTCACAGTGATGCACTCTGTTGTGTTGCTCAATTACAAAAATTCATCCTTTGAGGCTGTAACTTGATACATTGTAAAAAAAAAAAACATATCAACGCTCCATGAATACATTTGCAAAGTACAATAACTTTGAGAATTTGTGTGGAATTCTTCGACTTGTGTTGCACGTTTCTCTGTTCCTAAGATAGAAATCTCTGGCATCTGTTCTGGAAGTTGGGTCAAAAGTAAAACTGCAACTATTAATTGCAACCATTACTGTCTCTGTTAGAGAATTATCCTCATATTACACATTAGAAGATGAAATGTAACTAACATTTTGCCATCTTAAAACCCTCTCGAGCAACATGAGCACAGAATCCTTTCACACCCCATCCTGCTGTTTGAAAGGCAGCAATGTAAGCATGTTCTGAGGCACGTCGCCCCCGCAGCCTTTTACCTGACCTCCTGCTGTTATTTTTATTGTTGCTGCTGCTATCTCTGATTGTTTATCTTGTTTTATTTACAACTGCAGCTGTTTTCTCATCTCTCACCTCCATCTTCTCTCCCTGTTGTGGCCAAAGTCAATTGTTCATTGAGGGGTTACCAGGAAGAAATGTAATGATTTAATAGATATCATGAGTGATCTCAAGTGTTTGACCGGTGTTTTATAGGATAGGAAATGTGTTTGCGAAGGACACTGAGAAAACACTCAAGAGCATCATTAAAACAGTAAAGTATACAACAATATAACTTGAAACGCTTGCTGCAGGAAAATGTTGTTTCTGAAGCATTATTGACCTCTAGTGGTTGGTTTAGGAAATGAAGTGAATAAAATCAAGCAAAGAAAGTTTTTTGTGAGAATAGGTAGAACTCAATGTCATATTATTACCCTCTAAATACATATTTTCTTAAAAAAACAAGCCTTTTCAATCAAACTGACATCATTTTAATTCTCAAACATTAGTCTTGGAGAGATTTCAGCAGGTAAGGGCTAATATTAAGCAACGGAAAATTGTGGAGGTGATTGCTGATTAAAGGTTTTATTGTCAAAGCAAAGTGAAACATGGTTAGTCAGCAACAAAAAAACTGATAAAATACAAGATTGGTAAAATCAAAACTACAACCATCTCCTTCTTTAATCAAAATATTTGATAGACACAAAACAGAGAGGCAATCAAATTTAATGCAAGCTTGAAATGATGAGTAAAATGATATGATTGGGCAAAATATGCTACCAACAAATCACGCCAAGCTTTCACACTTAGACAATCAGGAATGACTGTGGTATAGTAACTTCATTTACGCATGTAGAAAACATACTTTTCTCATGTTCTCATTTTCCAGTCCATGTGCTAATTCAGAGCAGCCAGCCTTTAAAAATCTTCTCATTTTTCCTCAATTGGTGCGTCATCCCTCGCTGAGGGGAATATTTCAATTTCCTTGATGATCCGTTTGGCAATGACATCGTTGTTTGCTGAGACCATTCTTCCAGACATCAAGTCAAATGGCCCGCCTAAGTTTAAAACAAAGCTTTTGTTAAGAAGTGCAACGCTGATATTTACAGTGATGATTAAAAACATTTGTTTTGTAGCACGACTGTAAAAGTGAATATACCATCAACGTCCAGAAGGATTCCTCCAGCTTCTTGGACTATTACTGCTCCAGCAGCGATATCCCAGCAGTGGATCCCGATCTCAAAGAAGGCCTCCACCGCCCCGGTTGCCACTAGACACATGTTGGTAGCAGCTGTTCCTGACCCTCGGAGCCTTGTTAAAACAGAAAATAGAAAATGTTAACTCAACAACAATCAACAATCAGACAAAGGTGTCCTGGAAAGAAACATATTCCATCTATGCTAAGAGGAATTGTTGAACCCAGAAGAATTTTATTTTTTGTTCCTGTGTGTTTTTTGTCAAATCTTTTGTTTTTTATATAATTTTTTTCAGGTTAGTAGGTTTCATTTCAAGATGGAAGCACAAAGCAAAATTTAAGGCTAATGTAATATCTGACTTTACCTCAGCTAGCGGCAGCTACATATGTAGCCTTAGTGCACCAGTTGCTCCAAGTTGTTTTTGTCAGTGTAACTTTAATACTTTTACTTATTTATGTGAAACTCTATTTTGAACCATATGTCAAAAGATAAGCTTGCTTTGTATGACATTTTAGAGAGCTAAAAGAAAAAGAAACTTTTAACAAAGTTTGATGATCGCCCAATCAGTTCACTATAATTGATGTTTTTGCATTTCTTTTGGCAAAGGAGATTTTTCAAACCGCAGTTAAAAATACTCAAACATAAAAGCAGAGTGACAAATGTCATTTTATGCAACAATTGTTGCATAAACAAATGATTATTACCGTCTATGTGATTACTACTGACTTGCCAGTAAAAAGCTTGATTTAGCAATGCTAGCAGCTGTTGGCTGAAGTTTTCTTCACACTGGTGGTTTAATGCCTCTTATTGTGCTTCATTTCTCTATGTGTAGCTATAATCAAAATCGATAGGATTTGAAAAAATGTTCAGTCAGAAGGAGACTTAAAAAAAACAACTGAAAATGCACCACTAGCTTAGCTTAACGTTAGCTTCAGAGGTGTAACCTAATGAACATTTCTGAATTAGTAGTTTGAGCAAAATTACTATTTTAAAAGTTAAAGGGTTTTTTCAAACTAACGTTTAAATATTTAAGTACGAGAATTAATTATTTTATATTATAAAATATAGCCTCAGCCTTGCTTATGGCTTGTAAAAGGAGCCACATGATAAAACCTCAAGCTGAAGTTTTAATAACTTTGCTTCAAATTAATGCTGCGCTTCATTTACTTCTGTCTGTCCCAATAACATTTAAGATTTAAAAAATAATGTCATTAGAAACATATATTTATCCTTAAAATAATACATCTGGATTTAAGGAGTTAATTTCATGTTCTTACTGTTGACTCTACTAAAAAGAAAAATCAAATGTGTTTTTAGACCCATTGTTAGAGGTTTTTATTGCTTACCTAATTTTAAAATGGCAAAATTTGGTCTTTAACTCATCGGTGTTTCAGGATTAAATTGCAGACATGTCATTCAACTTACCCATGAACTGGGATGCACAGAATCCTTTGCATGGTGGAAAGGATTTTGGTCACTTTCTCTGGACTCCTATCAATTCCATGTTCAGAAATGATAATGGACTTGTGGATATCTATAACAACAGAAGGTCAGAGAGATTTAACACTTTTGCTTGATATATACATGGTATATTTAATCTAAATATTAAAATGTGAATTCTATTTTTACCTTTCACATCAGAAACTTGAATGGGTTCATTGTTGCAGAATGCACCCTTCCCTTTCCTTGCTTTATACATCTTGTCCTCCAAGCAGCTGTACACAACACCAAACTCCAACTATAAACAGAAATTGTTTATTAAAGTGTCACATCAAGAGGTAAGAATGAAATGTGAATTTTTGTGTCTTTTTGACCTACTTGTTTATTGATAGCAAAGGCAATGCAAACTGCCACGAATGGGAACCTGTAAGTAAATAGCAGCATTTAGGTACAAATAATGGGTCATTGCATTGCTATACAAAGTTAATGAGATGCTGATTGGCTCTTTTGTTGAAAGATTTTACCTCAAACAGACACTGCACATGTTCATTATCTGCTTTTCTAAATATGGTTGGTCTTTTAATTTAATCTGTTTAGGGATTCTTTTTTTTTTTTAACTTCCTCATATTTTGAGTTTTTTCCTAGTAATTGTTCTTCATGTTTGTTTTTTCCCTCAAAGAAATACAATCAAACTGCAAGAAAACTAACTTCCTGGTTGCTTGAGATTCTTATACATCATGGATTTTTGCCAGATTCGTATATTACATAACATGGTGGCCAAACATCAGCATCTCTATTGCCCAAAATGTGCTCAACTGTCACCATACCCATGCACAAAGTTTGTGGTGCCGTCTACTGGGTCGATGATCCACGTAGGTTTGTCGGTCAAGATGCACGGCTCACCGTTTGCAACAGACTCTTCCCCAATGAAACTACAGCACAGAGGAGGAAGAGGAGCAAAATTAAATGAGGAATATCATAGTTGAGCCTTTGTGATTCTCACGTGTCTCTATGCATTGCTCACCAGTGTGTTCCTTCTCCGAATTCCTGCTTTAGAGACCCAATGATGATTTTCTCTACCCTCTCGTCAGTCTTGGTGACAAGGTCCACAGTAGAGCTCTTGGTCATCACTCTTATTTCACTCTCGCCAGCTTTTCGAATTTCCTAATTGTTCAGATTGTAAGTAGAACAGAATTATTCTCAATGTCACCCACACTTCAGCTTCTTAGTGCATTTATTGTTGCTATGTCGAAAAGAGAAAAACAAAGTTAGAAACTGTACCTCTCCAGCCTTTTTTGCAACAGCAACTGCAAAGTCATAAGCCTTTTGCCAAGGGTCCTCCATTTTATTTCTGCTACAAGGTTGTTTGGAAGAGTCTGTAAAATAAAACAAAGACTGTAAAATTGCAACAACATCCCATAAAACGTGGGTCATTATTCGAACAACATGCAAATACGGCTTAATGTATGGAAAAATATGCCTGTAAAAAGGATTATTAGCGACTGGAGCCTCAGTGACTCTGAGGTGAGCAAAAGAATACAACAGCATCACCACAGACCTGCATCACAATTAGTACGCTTTCATTTCAGCAACATACCATATAAGTAAGATTTTTTCTGCATCAAAATCTGCCAGCATTGTTCCAAACCACCACCACAAGCCAGGATTGCAACACATTGTGTTGAAATTTGTCCTTATACTGCTTGTCAATTAGAGATAGTGACAAAAAAGCTTAGTATGAGTTAGGACATGATTTTTGTGACTGTATTCAACTATATCTGCCTGGTTGTGGAAGAAAACTGGCTTAAGTGACAACTTTCATGTTAAGGAAACTCCTTAAGTTAAATGTTAATGCTTCGTCTGCTATGAGGTAGATTGGTTTGTTTACATTATCTCAGAAGAACGTATAACATTTGATTTTAAGAAATATTGAGGGGTTTTTTAAGAAATATGCAGCTTCAGGGAAGAAATGTTGTTCCGTTAAGAAGTCAGTTTATTAATGTGATTAATGATATCTCACCTCAATCTATCAAGTACCATTTCCCATCCTCTCTTCTTTCATCTAAAATTTGACAACTGGTGAGTAAGACGACACTGATAATTCTATTAAAAATATTATAGGCAATAATCATTGATGAAAATTCAATGATGATTTCATTACAAAGATTAAGTCACCAACTAAAAGTTGAGGTAAATGGCAGCAAGACAACATTTAAGAACGAGTGGAACCCCGTTTGATGAGAAACAGCAGAAATAGTGAAAGAAAAACTCACCTTGAAAAGATATGCAGCCAGGTAAGCCTTCAGGTGCTAGTGATGCTTGTTTAAAAGGCCCAGACCTTTAAATTGACTCACTGTGGAGGCGAGGCAACTTACAAAGTTGCCTCGACGTGGGGAAAAGTACTAGAAGCCCCCAGGAGTTTCATTCCCATCAGCCCAAAGGAAAAAAACAGCTTTCTGTCTTTCAAAAAGGCAGACCTGAAACATCATGATGTCCCATTTGCTCTCAACTGAGAGCAATTAGGGTTGAGTAAGAAAGTGGAAAAATTTAAGGGAGCCTTCCTCTCACTCCAATGCAGGTGAAACAGGGAGACACACCCGTCTTCATATGATTCAACGCAACAACTGACATGAGAGGTTATTAAATAATGAGTGAATTCCTGAAGGTTGATGTCACAACATGTTTCAGGGAAGCTGATCGGAGTTGACATATGAGGAAGAAAACCTGTTGCTATAGATTATTCCATACCTTAAATTTCAACATATAAATGGGGTTTAAAGGTCTAGTCAAAGACCATATCGAAGTCCACTGTAATAATACAAAACTTATGTACAAAGAATGTACAAGTTTCAAACACAATATTCGTTAGCAAAATTAAATCAGTAAATAATCTCTCTCTTTCCACTCCTATCCAGGTTTCTGTACATCATCCTGAATAGACCATCTTCACTTTGAAGCACGGTGATGGCAACATAATGCTGTGGAAACGCAAAGTATCCCAAACAGAAAACAATCATACAATGAAAACATGTTTAATACGACAGAAGATATGGAAGAAAAATAGATTACTGGTCCAAACAAGTGATGACCTAACCTCTTTTTATATCTCTGCCCCAATTCAGATTGTTTTTATTATTACTATTTGGATAGTTTCTTGACGCATGAGATGTTATCATTTAAGATAGTGTATTAATGCACAATGACAAAAAAAAAAATTATTATGTATGTTGTTAATGCGTCCGTTCCTGTGGGCGTGTGTGTGTGTGTAGAGGGGGGGTGGGTGTCTGTTATCAGAGAAGCCACAGAGGCTCCTCAGCCTTGGGGGTGACCGATGAAGTGCCTCCGCATATCAGTTTTTTGCCAAATACCATCTCACACAATGCAGCTGGCCCCTGCTTTTTACCCTCGGGGGTGGGGGGGTGAAAACGAGGATTATTTTTACTTCCACTTCACAATTGTGCAGTATTTCTGTTGGATCGTCACATAAAATCCTGATATAGTACACCGCAGTTTATGTATAGATGCTAAGAAGGTTTAAAACAAAAGGGTTATGGGGATGTGAATACTTTTGCAAGGCGCTGCATCATAGCAAACAAAGCTGCTTGACAGTTTTATATTTCCTGACAGCTTTCCTGCTTCGTTCCCTTTTATTGTTTTCCAGTGGTGGAAAACAGTCTGAAAGATCCCCTGGTGAGCCCATGTAGAATAAGTGTCTGTTTCTCAGAGAGCCTGCCGGAAGCTGGATAAAGTCTTGACAACACATTCACAAACCATGTGAATTTCTACACAGATGGTGTAGAATAGAGCACATATCTGTGTGTTTAAGTCAGATTCTGCATTTCTTAGTATCCCTGTTGCTTGAAAAAGAAAACCAGACACCGCAACCATCCAACCCTCGAAGCTAAACAATAGATTGTGTTGACTCTTCGTCCAGGATGGTATTTACTTGAGGTTTTTCGCCCGGGAGTGACATAGTTTGCATTTTATTATTCAAATGCATGCAGTTAAGTCCTGAGGGACCAGAGGATATTTTCTGGATCGTCAAGCTTCTCCTGAAACTGTTGACAGTTATATAAAGTCACACCTTGCTGCAGGAAAAGTCGTTCAATTAGTGCTAAATGTTGCATGTCTCAAGAAAATGACGTTGCATCTTTCTTTTTGCTTCTGTTATTGCAAGATATATTATTGGCATTATGGCATCACTGTCTAATATTCTGCGCCTGTGTCAGAAAAAGGAGAGATGAACGTATTCTGACATGAAACTTAATGCGACCACACCTTGCATAGCTTCGCTTCATGTGTGTCGCAACATGTTAGACTCATGTCTGCTGTGTAGCCCTAAATGTTGCGCTAGTAACGGCAGAGCAGGGCCGCGTTAGAGCCCTCCCAAAGGAAGTTCTACGTCTGATCTCAAATTTTATTGGCGACAGCTTTGTTAAACAGCAGCAAAGCCGGCAGAAACCGCAGATCCATTCTTGTAAACAAGTTCCAGATCTCCAGGAAATCCTAATGCACCGGCTGCAGCTGAAATAAACAAACTGGCATTAGATTTAGGCAGATCAGTGCGGGTTATCATGTTGAAAGTTTTGTTTGAGAGAGAAGGAGGAGAGCAGCAGGAGAGGCGTTGTCACCCTGTTGTCCCCGTTGTGCACCGAACATAAGAGTCTCTGAGATGTTGAGAGGCAAGCGGAGGGGAAGTGATGGGACAAGCAAAACAAATGCATCAGTCCTGCCGTCTCCGTGGCAGCTCTGTTATGAATAATTTATCCGGGATGACGGATGTTTTGGATGTTTGGTTCCCCGGGATCACAGCTGCAAAATTGAGGCACTGATGTGGTGGTGGGAAACTGCTGAAGGTCAGCGGTTCACTCTGAAAGATAGTCTCTGAAACCCTGATGAGTTATTTAACACAAAGTTCTAGTTCTGGTAGGACTTTCTGGAGGTTCTTCTAGGGCATAATGTGAACTTCAGCATGCTGATGTAATAAAAGTGAGGCCTACATAATATCCAGGAGTTACATGACAAAGCATATGGATGTTCCCAACCATATCCTTTTGTAATTTGTCTGAGCAATACTATGTTATGTCTTCCTCACTCAAGATTCTTGAGTAAAACCACCTTTGTGCAACACCTTTGTGAAACTTACAGTTTTAGATCCCTAAACTTGGGGATTAAATCAGAATCACTAAACTTATGACGTACCTGGTCTCGCTGCTCTCACCATTGTAAATAGGTTTGTGTTTGAATTTATCGCTTGGAGATGCAGAGTTGTTTGATTTGTGAGAAGATCAGTAACAATCCGCTATTTGATGGGTGCAGCAGCCCAGGCAGGCAGACACTAGGCACCCCGACAGCAGTGACACACCCGACACCTCCCGGCACTTCTGCTAGATCCATTAGTGAAGGCCCAGCCAATGCCTGGACCACCCCGCCGCAATGGCTGAAACCCAGAAGAACAAAAGGACAGAATGCACAGCATCATCCTGCCTAGGGGTGAGCTAGAGAAAAAACATCCATCCATCCATTCCTGGTTACTTGCTAAGACTGTTTTTAGAGTTCTACTATGCTTAACATTTATATGAAGTATTCCTAGCAATGGACACATGTATTTGTAAGAACCATTGGCAGATTGTGAAGGGTACTTTTGTTGTAACCTTTGCGAGGAGAACTCAAAACTTAAAGGCAAATTACATGACAGTCACTAACTATATATGCACACTTCCTTTATACAAATATTTGGCCTTACTTTACCTCCAGCATCACTGTTACTTCAATTTCGTAACCATGAAAAATTTTATTGCCGTTTTCTTAACACTCCTCAGGCTCCTCAAAAGACCCTTTGGTCCCGTCGGAGTGTGAGCCTGATAAGACTTTATTGGTATTTCCTGCTTTTCCTGAAATTCAGAATATGAAGAATTTCACTGAAACCCCTAACAAGCATTTGCCTCCAAGTGCAGAATAATACAAGAGGAATTCAAAGTTTACCTTCAGGAAATGACACGTTTCAGAAAACATTTCGGGTCTCTCAGACAGGAAAGCTGAATTCAGGACACATGATGGACAAAACATATGGACATTAAAAGCTATCTAGAAAAAAATAAAAATGTGTATGTGTAGATAAATATAAAACGGTAATTAATTGACCTGATAAGATGTTTTTATCCACCTATATAACTGTTTCTTCGAAGTGTTGATAACTTTCTATGAATTAGACAGATAAAATTCAAAAGATATAAAAAAAATAGATTAATTGTTCTTGGCTATGACTTGTCCAGTCACTACAGCAAAGCTGCAGAATAGGATTTTGTTGTGTTCTTTTATACTTACAATACCCTTGCAATCATTTTTTATACACTTTGAAGTTTTTTCCCATTTTGCTTTGATGCATCCAGTCACTTCAATGTATTTTATTAGGATTTCACAACACAAAGTAGTGCATAATTGTGAGATGGAAGGAGAAGGACGTTATAGTTTTAACACACTTGCTTTTTCTCTAATTTCCTTCCAAGAAACAAAATTTCCTTGTGTGATTCTCAAAGTGGTCTTGTTTTTCTTTGGATGTTGGTTAAATTTTTCCGTTCAGTTTACCAAACCATAACAGTGGATCGTGTGCCTTGTTCTTTAAGAAAGTATCACTGTCAACAATTTGAGGACGCAAGAAGTGTTGGGCCTAACAAAAGCACACGAAAAAGTATCTGAAAATCATGTTTTTCCAGAATATAGAAAAAAAGAAATCCAGCAAAAACCTGAAACAAGATGTGGAAGGTGAGTCATCCTGCAGTCGATGATCTACTGTCCCAGCAGCATTTGCATATGGGTCACACTGTTTTAACAAGCTAAGTGAGTATTTGTCTGAAAATAGTCATGGACTGGACTGAAACTGAATGAATAAACATTCAGGTTGGAATCTAAAGATACTTTTTACAGTTGAATTCATCTATCACTTATTGTGTTTTAATCTGTACTGCAATAGATCTCAATTTAAACTGGTGTGTGAATTCAGAGCCTGTTTCTTCTTTCAATCGTGCCCCTAAAGTTTCTACCAAATACTATCCTCATCTTGATTGAATCTGCCAAACCTGTGTGGCCTCACAACGCCTGAAGTTATTAATTTCTTGGAAAACTGCTTAGAATTCTGCATGTCTCATTTTGCTCTCCGGGGGGTTTTACTGGTGACATGGTTGACATTTTGATTTTCTGGTGAAGCAGGAAACGCGAGCAGAGTTTGGTCAGGTTAACAGCCAGAGCAAGATGGGGTTTTTTAGGGAACAAGGGAAGAAGACAACAGCAATGCTGCCTTTAACAGTTACGGTCTTAGCCTGGTCCCACACATACCGAGCATTGTTATAAATCAGTGGATAAAAGTAAGAAACAAAACTGAAGCATTTTCTGAAATGATTTTGCCTGGAAAATGTATCCCTAAAAAGAACAAAACAATTAAGTTTTAAAAATTAAACAATCTTGTTATTTAATTAATTCTTGACTCATTTCTATGTCTTCTTAACCTCATGTGCTAAGAGTTATTTATAGTGGATGCAGCACCCTGAAGAAGTTAAAGCTAAGGACAGAAAGATGTAGATAAACCTCATAGTAAACGCATACAACAAAGTACAACTAAAATGAGTTATTATACAGAAAGTACAGAAGATGAAATGGGGATAAAAAACACAAAAGAACTCCATTGGGCCAGTATAGTGACATAATTAGGAAGCAGTGGGTATGGAAGTAAACAGAGTGTGGTAAAAGCAAGTGGTACAGCGCAAATCTTACTTGTCCAACTCTTTACAAAAGAATAAATCTTACAACAAAAACCTACAATCTACAGTTGTAGAATCACCAAGAAGTAAATTTGTCTCCCTCAATTATAATGTATCAAACATAATAGAATTTTGACTTTGCAATTTGATACCTAAATTTCAGCTTCTATGTCTTTAAGAAGCTCTTGCTCTTTATGACACTGATCACAACAATGCTTCTTATTAAGCCATTTACACACGTTCTCAGGAGTGTTGAACTGAGTAATAATTTGTAGGACAAGCTCAGTGGACTTGAAGTTTCAGCAGGTGTTTGCTAATTGCTGCTGCTGCTAGTCTGGAGGAGCTGTTTGGGGGAGCGGTGCTCTGTAAGGCAGAAGCTCAGCTGGAGACTCCAGTTCCAAGGAGGAGTTTTGTGGAAAAGGCGACACTTTGTGAGAAGTATTAATTAAGCACCCCCGAATGGTTGCCATGGGAGATTCAAGGATTCTTCAAACATGCAAAAATAATCAAAACAACACTCTAGGTATGTTTTTTGTTTGTTTGTTTTTATGAGGAGCAAACATATCGTAATAAAAAGCTCAAAAAACTTGATTTTACGTAATACCCTCTTAGAGACCTCACCTTGATGTTTGCTTGATCTTTTTGTCCAATTCTACTACATAAAACGCTGTGACATTGAAACACTCCCAAAGCATGTTGCTACCATAATTACAGTATTTATTTGAAAGCCTCATCTCGACTCCTTGGTAGTTTGGCCAAACAGCTACAATTTGTTTTAAATCCTCTTGCCATGAAAGATTTCTCGAGAATATATTTGGATTGTTTAGGTGGACAGATGCAAATTTCCACTGTGATTAAAGAAGGAGCTTGTTTCCTTCAGTCTAAGACAAAGACACTTTGACACTGGTTTTCTATGAGTTTCCAATTTATGGAAAAGCTTGATTTCTCTGAAAATCCCAAACTGTTTAATTTCTTCTGAACAAAAATTTGGGTCAGATAGTAAGTCAGTTGAAAATCTTTGGAATTTGCTTACAGGCTCAGTCTGTGCTTTGACACCCGCCAATTCTTGGTAGAATTTAAGTAAAAATATATATATACATATATATGGATGTATGTAAATATCTGAGCCTCTGAGCCTACTTGTGTGTGTGGTTCAAATAAATTCAAACTCGTGCACCCAATTTTTGTTTTTAAAAATGAATTGACTCAGTACATATAGTATAATTATACAACCCTGAAAAAAATGGTTCAAATGCGTCCCTAAAGACCCCAAATTAATAGGCCCGTGCTGAATGTATGTTAACATTACATAACTATATTTAGTACACCACTCTCGAATCACTTGGGGTAAATTTGTTGGGATAAGCCAGGAAATCACAGCTTCTGCAGAGAACAATACTGCCACTTGTTGGAGGTTACCAGGTCATAAAGTTGGAGAATGAGGACGTGGTTGGTTGAGGCATTAATGACTCCGTAAACAATAAGAGAGCATGAAAATTTAAAGACGCAGGGATCTGGCAGGATTGCTGCAGAGCCACTGGAGAAAAACCGGCGATAACGACACCGCCAAACTCCCCGCCTGCATACGAGCATGCACCACTGACTTCCAGAACACATAAAGTCTGGGTATGCTCGAGTAAAGTGTTTTAAAACCATTTGTTAGTCATCAGCAAACACAAGCTGGAGGGGAGAAAAAGAAAGAGCCCATGGAGGTTTATTTTATAGAGCATATCAGCCTAGGATGGAGGGGTGAACCGTTTGCAGCTCTGACTGAAAGGGCAGGGGAAACACAGCACACAACTTTACATGCTGTAATGGCTTTTATCTCTCTCCTAAATCACAACAGTAGCTGTGACTGTTTTTACTGTGTGTCCAGAGGCCTGTTTTCAGTTTGTCACCAGAGACATTTTTTCTTGTTCGTGCCTTCACTTTATAGATTTATCCCTTTTCTAGGTCAAAGCCACACTTTGTGGATTCAAGTTACTGTGCCTGGGAAGCTGGGATACAGAACGAATTTTCCACACAGTGGCTTAACTCAACAGTTCTCTGCAAAACTGGTGATAAATCTTCTAACATTTCATTTTTGGGGGATGTTACAGTGCATTTTAATGGAATAGTCTAGCATGTATTTGTAGTTAGATCCCCTGCAAAAGTACATGTAAAATGTTATGTGTGTTCAGGAAAGTAACAGAAGACCCCCTTAATGCATCCTCCCACCCGGTAGTGGCAGCAGCATGCTGTGGGGAAGCTTTTTAAGCATAATGAAGCGGGTCAAACCTGGTAAGATGGATGGAGCGTACATGTTCAGCCACAATACAATTAAAACCATCTCTTACAACAACTGCAGCAAGAAAAAATATTATTTTTTTAAGTCTTGAAGTAGATTCTGAATTTGATTTATAACGAGGCCACGCATGCCAACAGAGATTTGATCCAAACCATTTTGTTGTTGCTCTGGTTGGATCTCTGCAGCTCCTTCAGTTACCAAAGCTCTCTTGGCTGCTTATCCAATCAATGCTTTTCTTGCAAAGTCTGTCAGTTCATTTGGATGACCTGGGTTTGTGTAGGCATATCAAATGCACTTTCAAGATTTCATTTGTAAAACAGAAAATGTGAGTCGATTATACTTTCCCTTTCTTCTCACCATTTTTGCATTATTTTGAGTTGGTTTTGCACACAAAACCTGAGTAAAACATACCAAGGTTCCCAGAAATAAATGGTGAAATTGAAGGGGTGTGAATAACTTTATTTACACATAGGAAGCAAGAATTTAACAGGAATGTCTACATGATGCAAAACAGAAATGAGAGGCGTATTGACAGATTTTATTCTTTTTTTTCCCTTCCCCTAACTGTTCATTTCTATTTTCCTGCAGGGATGAGTCGTGACACTGAGCTCCCATATTTAGTCATGAAGCTTGCCATCTGCTCAGTCAGCACATTTCCTGTAGAAATGTTCATACACAGGCTCTTATTTCTGCTGCCAGTTGTCCATTATGTCTGTGGTTTACAACAACGGCGTGTCTGTGCTGGTTGACACCAGCCTCAGCTTCAGCTAAACGAGTTAATTTATGAAACTGAAATATAGAGGCAAGGATGCAGGAACTATATTTAAGGGGATTTTTAAATAACTTTAAAAAAACACACATTAAAGATACACATGTCATGTTTTTTTTTTTTATTCTAGACTTGATAAGAAGTCATACAGTACAGAAAAAATAGATATACAGTACAGGAGTTAGTCATGTGATGTATGTGGTGAATTGTGGACAGTACAAACTAAATTCACTCTTAAAACAGGTACAGCGCTTTCTGGAAAAGATGTCTAAAAACCCTTAAATTACATAGAAATAAAATTATTGAGGTTGAATAATCTCAGACTGAACAATTTCAATAAAACCCAACATTATATTTATTCCGAAGAGGGAAAAAAAGAATCCAACATTAAGAAATAATTGCTTTCTGTGTTGGTTTGGTCACGTTTAGAAATCATGATCCTCTTGAGAAAATTTGACCTCAATTTACGGGGCTTTTCAAAGACTTAACAATACCAACCACTTCAACGACGATTCAGAGGCTTTGGAAAGGAAAACAGCCCCCAGCATCACACATCTTCCACCACACCCAACAATAGGTTTCAGTTGTCTTTCTACTTAATAATGCTTTATGTCACACCAAACCTACTCTCAGTGTATGATACTGAAAAGCTAAAGCTTCTAGTTAAAGAAAAATGAAATAATTTAAATTTAGGAAAACTTTCTATGGCGCCACTGTCCAAATAAGGGTTTCTACAAGTTTCAGTAAGTTACCTATTAGGCTTTTCAGGACCAGAAATAGTTTAAAACAGGAGAGACATGAATGACAAAAAAAAGAGACACATAGCTTCATTGATTTACTTACCAAGCTAAATATGAATGCCAAATTACGTTGATGTATTTTGGCTCTTGAGTTCAGTAATTTTACACTTAGGTTACCCAACTTCAACTCGATTCTCACAGTAGATAGTAAACTTTACAATGGACTTTAGTCTACAGGTCAACTATACAATTTCTTCTGTGCTGGCTATGGACAACTGAGCAGCAGTGTTTTTATTAGAATTGCCTGCAGATACCATATTCTATCTTAGGCAAAAATTGGTCCATTGTCAACAAAAGCTGATGAGTTAAGCAGTAAACAAATAATCCAAGACATACTGTCTCGTACTAGATTTCAGACCTAGTATGAGAAATTACAAGACTTTTTAAGGCCATAAAATGGAGGTTATTACAAATAGGACTTCTTTTTTAAGGACCTGCAAAAACTGGTCAGCATGTAGATAGCATGTGCTGGCTGCAAAGACAAACTGAGCCCAAGCCACCGCTCTTTTCTGCAGGGTGTTTGTAGGTTTTGGGGTTTTTATGGCTCTGACTGCAGATATGGGCAAGCTTAGACTCAGCAGCTCTTCTCTTGTAGCCATTACTAACCAACCAATCAACCAATTTGGATTGAATTCAGTGCTCTGTTGTCTTTCCCATTTCTAAGAATAATGATAAATATTTTTTGAAGTTTAAAAAGATATTGTGGATAACTTGTATGAGAGTATATGTTTAAAAAAATAGTTACATTTTTTACATGTGATTTTTTTCCCCCAACTGAATAAATATTCTTAGTTTAAACATCTTTAGAAATAAGCATGAACCTTGATGTTAATATTTTTAAGGCTGTAAGGATGCTGTTTTGAGGTACCTGTTAATAAAAATTTATTTTTTATGTTTGAATAAAAAAAAAAAATGCCTGAGTGATTCAATAAAATACAACACAGTGCAAACAACTCAACAACATAAAAGTATGTGTGTATGACTAAGTACCGATATACAGGAGAATAAAATGTTTAACGACTCCGCTTGCTGCTGTTCAGAGGTAACTATCATTTTGGTTCCTAAGGCAAAGACGGGCTCGACACTTGTTACACTGCAAGCAGCTGTGTGTGTTTTAACTCAGCTTCTGCTGGCTGTGGAGGTTTAGAGGCCTTCTGTGTCGTCCCTGCCAACGGGGAACTCTGTTATCTCCTTGGCAATTCGTTCAGCTATCGTCCTGCTGCTGGCAATAATCAGCCTGCGAGACATCAAATCAAACGGCCCACCTGGTTAAGGAAGAGAGATGTAAAATTAAGGACTTTTTTTCCCCTAATATGGTAAGAAATTAAATGATTAACAGAGAAGTGTGTGTGTGAAAACAACTGAATGATTCAATAACATGTTGCTTTTAGGAGCTAAAACTGGACCTGTTTGCTTTTTTTTGGTTTTGAATTGGCGCAAGAATCTTGATTTCTTTATTTTTTTAGCTGTTATATTACCAGCTGTTGGAGGGATGTTAATGCATTAATTTCGATTAATTACATAGATCCTAACAAAATGTATCTTTCTTGGCAAACAAAAATCCCAAGCCTGGAACTTTTATCGCAGTTTGCCGTATGTCCATAAATCTGTCGCACAAGCTGCATATCCAAACAAACGATGAATGACGAAGCAGCTTCTCTTGGCCCACTGGGAGTTAATTTTCCCTACAAAAAACAATCTGATGGGACACTGCAAAAGACCTTTGTTGTGTGAAAGCTGTGCAAAAAGGAGATGGCCTATCAGAAGTCCACAGATCACATTTCTAAAAAAGTATATTTTTTGAAGTTTCATGAATGATCAGGGGTTCCTGAAGCACTTGAAAGCTGAATGGGTATAATAATCTGTACCAAGTAGATAGTTAAAGAACCTAAAGGACATATTAGAAAGAATAAATTTATTTGTTTAACAGTTTAGCAGCAAAGTTTTTGAATTGAAAATGTTGCTTGTTCTGTCTATATATAGTTTTGATTAAAATGAGAATAAAATGCAGACTTAGAAAAGGGTAAAAGAAAAACTCCACACTTTTCCAGACTGTAATAAAGACCAGATTCTTTTTATTTTGTCCCTAGATGTAAAAGTCTTGACCTGAAACCAGGTGCACTTTCGATTTACCTAGACTATCTTTTGCGGCTCATAGAAAATGTGGACCAAACGTGAGACAAGAATAGTAGAAGATGGTGAAAAACTTTGACAGAAAAAGAAGATCAAGTACTCTAAGGTGACATTTTCTATTCTGCAGAAACCACAAACACAGCTGTGCTCAGCCGGAGGGGGGGCTTGTGAATTGCTGCTGCCTCACTTCTTGAGATTTCTGTTTACATGGAAGGAAAACCAAGGTGCTTATATAATGGGGTGACACTTGGATAATGAACAGTAAAAATCATCAAAAACACCCCTAAAATTGTTTGGGAAGCATACAGTAACCATTATGTGTCTAATTTGTCTACGATGAATGTTTATTAAGTTCTATAACAGATCTGTCAGACCAGAAATAACATTTTGCTGAGCTTGTTTCTTGATGCAACAGTGACCCCTACACTCCAAATCTGGAAAGGTGAAGCATAAGTTGCATTTTTTTAAATAACTTAAGTTGGAACTCATCTCGCTAGTAAGATGAGCAGCAAGTAAAAAAAAAAAAAAAGTGAGAAAGTTGCGAAGCTATGATTCACGGAGCTGGTGCTGGAGACGGTGCTCCGTTTCCACAGTGACCTTCTACTTTTGGCTTAGAGAAGAGCAGCGAGAGATTTCCTGCCTCTACGTGTCTTGCTGTACATCGCAGCATGCTCGGCACACCGCAAAGGTTGCTTTCACTTTCCTAAGAGCAAACCCCTTGATGCACAGCACATGCAGCGTAGGTGGGGGTTCAGAGTGATGAGGGGCCTTTACCTCAAAGAAACCACCTGCAGAAGCTGCCCCTGTGGGCGGTGGGCTATCAGGGAATCAGCTCCACGTCCAAACACCTCCCTCACCTGATTGGACAAACTGGTTTCAGTTTTTAGGCAAGGATGTGTCGAATGTTCTCAGGGTGAGCCCCTTCTTGAGTTTGCCATGACGACCCCTAAAGTTGGGTGGAAAGGAGTGAAACCGGGGAGAGGGGAAGCAGTTTGTCTAGGAAGTCTGTAGGCTTCGATGAGGTCAGGCTCCCTTTGGAGATTTTCCAGAAGAGCAAACTGCAGTATTCATCCAGCTCACTGGCCAGATTGCAAATATTGATCGCAAGCAGAAGTTTTGAGTATCTACCAGACAAATCAGTTAATGCATTGTTAAAGAAGTTGAAATGAATGACAGGGTTACGGGTGTTTTATAGGATAAGCTTTGTAGGGAGCATCAATATATATTACTGGACTGGACAGGGCCTATTAGCCGCTATAGCTAGTGACACACACCTGCAGGCGCCATTACTGTGCACTGAATAATATCCACAAAGACCATAGTGGTCCAATGTGGGATGACTGTGAATCTGTCAAACAAAATGGTTGATATGCTCTTATTTATTATCTAATTTCTATAAAATATGGCTTAATTTAAGCATGAGAAAATTGCAGTTGTTTTAAGATATAAAATTTGTATTCTGGTTTCAGTCAGTTCTGTCAAGATGCAAGGCAGGACTAATCAAATACACTGGGCAATAATTTAATTTTACATAATTGTCGCTGTAGGAGCCATAGTCTGTTAAAATTTTAAAAAAAACTATGGCTACTATACTTTATAAAATATTTCATCCTTTTTGATGACTGTTATGTATAACAAACCCGTTGTCATGGCAGCCGACTGACAGCAGCTCCGCAGACCGAAATGCATCAGGAAGTAACATCAAAAAACATTCAAACATTAAACCTAAAAAAAATTTAAAAAAATACATACATACAAAAACTAACTTATTTTCTCTCAGGTTTTTCTCTCCATAGAAGCCACACCTGGTCTGTAAGAGGGAACCGGTTGAGATATCCTGCAGTCAACTGATCATTCTTCCTATCCTGCTATTAACTTTTCCCTTTCACTAGGGAAAGAGAAAACAATTTCTTAAACTAACTTGAATAATAAACTAAACTTAATGCACTGCTTGATAACTAGGATCAATTGGCCAATCTTTTGAAAAGTGTCTCAAGATGACATTTGCTGTGAACTGACACTAAATTAGTAGAAGTGTTCCTAAAGTACACATTTAATTGGTCACTTTGACAGGTACTTCAGTAAGTTTTCAGCAGAATCCCTGTTTGAAGACGTCCAGTTGTCTCTGTGACTCACCTGAAATGTCCATGATGACTCCTCCGGCTTCAGTCACGACGGCCGCCCCTCCAGCCATGTCCCAGCAGTGGATCCCCATGTGATAGTAAGCGTCGGCCGAACCGGACGCCACTAGGCACATGTTGATGGCTGCGCTGCCTGGGGAGCGAATCCTGGAAACGGGACATTTAGTTTCAGCTTGTAGTGGGAATAATAAATGAGCAGCAATTATCCCCTGCTTAACAGTTCGTTATGTTACTGTGCATATTGTTGCTTTTTCAACTTTTTCTTTTATCTAACGAGTCTGCACAACTTACTTAAATTTTGAGAAAACACTAACAAGAGGCGGCTTTTATTGTTGGAAAATATAGATAAAAAAGGTTGCTGTGTACACAACAACAATGGAGGAGAAGGAGGAGGGCAGCAGCAGCTTCCATATGATTTATTAATAGACGTTTTGATCTAATTCAGGTCACAAGATTAAAAATGAAGAGGGTAAGACCATTTATACAAACGTCCCACTGGGAGGTTTCAGGCGCTTTCAGGTTATTTAAAAAATGCATCACAAAACACTACAGAGGGATGGGTCTATGAAAAAAAGAGTTTTTAGGTAAATTCCTCTTATTGGGTAAACAAAATGTTAAAGAATAAGAGCTAATCAGTGTTTGTTTTACAAGATGTGCAATATCATACTGCTGAATGAAACCTTAATGGGGTAAGGATATGGAGTGTGAAGGTGTAGAAGTTTCCATTTTAATATTTTTATTTTATTTTGAGGGGTATTTTGTGCTAAATGCAGAATAAAATAACTACTCAAAAGTAAATAACATTTTTTAAAGAGTTGGAGCACAATAACAAATTTTGCTGGACGATAAATTCCCCCAGAAGTTATTGCGATAAACGATAAAATTTTGTTTTCAGACCATTTTCAAGTAACATAATGGAAATGGCTTGAAGTCAGCAAGTTTCCAGATAAACCATTACTACATCTACCTGTTCCTGACTCATGCCAGGAAAAAAACTTTCCCGTTTTTCTATCACAAACCTAAACATGTAGAGTTTGCTAAATGGTACTCTGGAGAAACTATGCTTTGAATAAAAAAGGTCAATATTTTTTGTCACTCATTACAGAAACTGAAGCTTTTACATTATATGGAATCATCTCACAGTGAAAAACATTAAGCCATTTTTTTTTCTAATTTTGACAATTATGGCTTACAGACAATGAAAACAACAAAAGAAAGAGTTTAAGAAGATACAAAAATGACATTTTATACAGAAATGTCAGGCTTCTGAGAAGTATGTCGGTTTTGCCTTCTCCTACATTAATTGCTGCAACACTCCATAAGTTAATATTTACCCATGAACAGGAATGGTGAGGATAGTCTTGATGTTGGCTAACATAATGTTGAAGTGCTCAGTTTCCTTTTTGAAGCCCATTTCAGTCAGCACCAAAGACTTGCTAATGTCTTCAGAAAGGGAAACAAAAAGAAACCCATTCATTCCTGAAACAAACGGGATCAACAGCGGACATCCAGCTCCACCTAGTGGATTGATTTGCATCTACAACACCAGTCATGTGTCGTACGGAATCACCTTTCTGCCCGGACACTTTGATGGGGTTTCCGTTGCAAAACGCCCCTTTCCCTTTCCGTGCCGTGTACATTTTATCCTCGATGCAGCTGTAGACAATCCCAAACTCTATCTGAGAGCAAAAGGCAGAAAACACGCTGATAATTGAAGCTGTGTGGGAGGAGGGCTAAAAACAGAGCAGCAGCTGCATAACAAGGAGAATTTTTCAGCATCACTATTCAGAGATTCACAAGGCGACAATGGGGTTAATGTATATTATAATCAAGAAATCCCAGCAGGGGAATAAACATGAGATTTGCATACATTAAGACCTACCTCTTTCTTCACTGTGAAGCCGATTGATACAGACACAAAGGGGAACCTACCCAACAGAAATGTACAATATAAAACATCCGTTTAATGAACTCCCAGTAGGAATCAGGCTTTAAGAAGCGAGCTTCTATTATCAGTTCATTTTCATCTAATTATCCCTGAAGATAATCCAAGAGAGGACAATCCAAGAAAGGGAAGCTAATTAAAAGATAAAAATAGTCAAGGAGGGACTGAGATGAAACAGATTCAGAGCAGTTTCAGGCTTCCAGGAGAGCCTTACCTCCCGGTTAGGAGTACCTGTGCACAAAGTTGGTGGTGCCGTCGATGGGGTCGATGATCCAAGTGGGATTGTCGGTGAGAATGCTGGGAGCACCAGCGGCTACAGACTCCTCACCGATGAAGCTTAGAAATATAAAACAAAAACAAAATGAAACAGATAAAACGGCAGCAGTTTTGAACTATTAAATTGATTTGATATGAAGATATTTGACAAAATTGGCATGTCTAAGTAAATGACAAAAGCCTAACAACACACCTGCTTTAAGTTTTTAATTTTTGTAACGCATACTTACACTTAAAGTGGCGGTATTATGTATTTTCCAGGAAAACAGCGCTATTTTATAGCACAATCAAGTAACTATGTTACCTTCAGTTGTTGTTAAATGCTGTGTATATGTATATATTAAAACATGACATAAAATAAATTAGACTTTGTAATTTGACTACTTGAAATCGGCCCCTGTCTCTTTTAGGAGCTCCTCTTTTTTCTGACACTCCACCTTCAGCATGTCATCACAACAATGCTTCTCATTATGCCCTTTGACTGAAGGTAGTTCTTATGATTAGCTCCATCAGGTGTTGTCTAATTGTTGCTGCTGCTAGTCTGGAGGAGCTGAGTGGTTGAGGCATGGAGGAGGGTTGCTCTGTGAGGTGGAGGTTTGGTTGGGGATTGCAGCTGTGTGGAAATCGGTGGTACTTTGTCAGAGCATATCTGAATGGTTGCCAGGGGACCTACTAATAAATACAGTCACCAGTGCCAAAAAAACATTTCAAAAAAGAAAAAAGCGTGACACAGTTGTGGGCTGCATTTGGAGGAGAATTCAAATTTGGACAGCCTTCGAAGGATGCAACACCTGAATATGAACACACCATATACAGTCAGACCCCACTTACCGGTAATTTTTTTTTTTTACGCTTTTATGGAGTTATTTAATTTTTCCAAAACCGTTTTATTTTTTCTTCATCTTCCCTTGATAAACAACTACAGCATTGAATGTGTCTAGTGTTTTCAATTAATTCATTAATTGTATAACCCTGAAAAGTTTGAGAAGCCCTTGTGTTCACTAAGACTAACTGCCTTAATATATTATTATTATTCATATGTTTAACACACACATTAATAAACAGTTTACAGAGCTTGGCAGGGTCTGAAATGACCAACACTTTTCTGTATGTTTATATGTGTAATTATATAAGCATGGTCTGCTGGCATTAGCCTTTAGCATAAAGCATATTTAGAGGGTACAGAGGTCCTCAACCTTTTTAAACAGAGAGCACAATGCTTGCATTGACACAAACTCTCCATTGTCCCTCTACTGTAGCATGGGAGCATAAAAAAACGTTTTAAAAATTTGTAAGTACACATTTTATTTCTCCTTTAAATTTGTAACATAATGCTTAGTCCTGGAAAATTACAAATTACCTGAATCTTTATGCTTGTGTGTTTTCAGAAAATAGAGAAAAAGAGAGTTACTTTTATTGAGCGAAAAAGGTGATTTCTCCATCCAAGTGGATGATTTCCACTTCACACTTCTTTCGACAGCCTCGGCGTAAATTCTCTAAAATAAACTTAGCTTCCTCCCCAATCATGTCGCAAGTTTATGCTGAACGAGAGACGCATCACACATACACACCTGGCATGTATTTGAAAAAGCAGAACATGATGCAAAGTTTGCTTTTGACTATCTTCAAGCATTTTGATCATCTCTTTGACACTAAAAGCCCAGACCATGATACTAATTTAGACAGCATATATAACTTAGATTTTGTACAGATATGGTTAACTACAAAGGTTTAATCAGTTGTGCATGGACAAACAACAAACATAAGTTTGGCCATAATTTGCTCCGCGTGCAGACCGGGGATGTGTGTGCAAGTGATCTGGTTTACAAGAAGCCAGAACATCTAGAACAGCCGCCCAATGGCACAACAGCAGGCAACTCGAGTTGAGCAACACATTATCAGCTGCCAAATCACTTGACAACGGTAGCCGCAAACGGCAAAACCAGCTGCAAACACATGAATTACCCAAATCACTGGGTGAAAAACTATTGCATCAGGAAAAAGCTGCAAATAAACAAAATACTGCAATCAGAGAAAACAGAACAAATGCGGCTACCACAAACACAATGCTGCAACCACAGGAAATAGAAGCAAGAGGAAAAATGCCACAAATAGCAAAAGCAACTGCAGATTTGAAGCCCAGGAAACTTGCAAAATAATTCATCGCTCCATTCCTCTTATGCCCTCTGTCCTATGTTCTTCAGATGGAGTAAAAAACAAACTCATGCATCAAAGATTTTCCATAACAGCAGCGCACCTGTGCGTGGGGTACTTCTCCTTTAAGGAGGATATAATGAGCTGCTCCACTTTTTGGTCCGTCTCGGTCACCAGGTCAACCGGAGAGCTCTTCTGCATGATGGTGATGTCCTTCTGCAGCGCCTCGCGGATCATCTGTCAGAAACACGGCAACGACTGAACACAGCTGCTGCTCTAATTAGCCCCATGTGACGAGCGTCATGGTGACAGATTGTTGGCAAGGGTGGGCCACAGACGACAATATGTCTGAGCTCTGTAGGTTCATAAATTTATTCCGTCTGGGGTTTCCTTTAATGCAACATTATGTTCACGCTGTAACATGTACTGAGAAACAAATTCTATAATGAACACTTTAGGAGCAGAAAAAATGCAAATGACAACTTGCATACAGAAAGCAGGACTATCTGCACCTTTTAAAGAGAAAGCCTTAAATAAATTGAATTTTATTGCAGAATTTCATTAAATTCTCTAGAAGAAAACCTGGCCCACAGCATCACAGATCCAACAGAGGGCATTTGGGCTGGGGGAGTGTTTGTTACTGAAAACTGAAATCTTAGCCTCAAGTAACATAACTCCACAGCTCTTCAGCAAACTCCACATGTTTACATTTGAGATGATGAGACAGAAAAGCCTTTTTCCTGGCATGCTTCCCAAACAACTGGTTGTTATGGAGACTTAGTGACCCCAGAAAGCCACTCTTTACAACAGTTCTCCAACATTAAGATTAACACTGTCTTCACTAAATCTAGTTGATAATATTTCCCCAAAGAAGTAAAGTTTTGTTTTTGCTAAACAATGAGCTGGTTTAATATTATGCATTTCCAATCAGTGTTTTTATATTTAATGTTTAATTATCTTTTTTTTTTTACTTGTATGAAATAAACATGTACAAATAATAAGGAGACATACTCAGTTTTTTTTCCTCCTTTAAAGTTAAAGTAATTAAAGTAATCTAAACTTTTCATGCTTTATGTCACATAGTATTGATCAAATTATTTCTATCAGCTGAATGTCAGAATTATAAGAGGTAATTTTATGTTATTTTCTTAAATTTGAAAAGTTTGCACACATTAGTATATGAAAGAACTGCCTTTTAAACTGTATTACTTGGGTTAAATGTTTGGGTTTTCCTTCACCAAGCTTATCACAAGAATTTCCTGGGGTTCTGACCCAATCCTCCTGACAGAACTGGTATGTTTGAGGCAGATTTTTCTTCTGTTTTGCTCTTACATACTTTTTTTTTTTTTTAGCAGAAGTGACTAAAATAAAGTAAGAATAACAGGTTTCTGAAGGCTACTCCAAAATATTGGCTGTCCTGAAGCCACTTTCTTAAAGAAAGAGCACTGATTAGACTTTATCCCCATAAATACTTTGCTTACCTTTCCTGCCCGTTTGGTGACATCTAAACAGAAGTCCATACATTCCTGCCAAAAATCGCTCATGTTGATAGAGAGGAGCGAAGAATAAAGATTAAGATACCTGGAAGATAAAGGAAGGCTTTACTAAAACACACCAACATCCAGTCCGTCGAGTTAACAGCCTTTAAGACAGCAACCGTAATACAAAATATTTTAAATGGGTTAACAACATGTTTTGAATAAAAAAAAGAGGGAAACATTAGTTATAGCATAGGTTAGCTTTCTAAGATAGCTTGTAGCTTCACAGATTTAGTGCAGGAAGATTAGATGCCATGTACCAAAACACCGTCAGATAATTTCCCAAGCAATTGTGGATTTGATTTAATTTCCGCCTTTGAGTGCACACTTTGAGGGATCTCGAGCTAGTTTAACCAACCTGGAGAATGAGAGACAGCCACAACATTGACGTTTAGCCGTGGGAGGCTGGAGCTTCCGCTTCGTTTTCTTCTTCTTGGCTGATTGAAAACAACTTCAGAGGTGCATACCGCCCCCTGGTGTTCATGACTGTAACCTCATCGTCTCCACCCACTGTATCCTTACATTGTCTGATGTAAAAGTAATGAATAATTCTTTATTTATCATTTCTAATATTTCCTCTTGTTCTCTTTCCTTTAGTTGCATATTTAAAACGCTTCATCAAAACATGATCAGCACTTTCTTTCTCCCAGCAAAAGTCACATTTGTTGTTTTTCTTTTCCCCTATTATAAATAATTATTCTCATTATTACATTTTTCCTTCTTCTTCTTCAATCACAGCCAATTCTTTGTTATTACAAATTTTGGTATTCTACACAATGTTTTTCGTTTCTTGTTTTCTTTCCAATTTTTTGCCATATTTCTATTTCTTTTCCTTTACTAAAAGTGTTCAAATGCAGATAACTCCTGATTTAAACCAACAGGTGGCAGCAGCATCAGTGGTAACAACAACCAACATACGTCTAAAAGTTATGCTGGGATTTGAAGATATGCATGACCATAAGAAATACTTACAGTAGACATACATCAAACTTCAGTCATACATTATAAATCTCTTAAATGTAATGCAATGTCGCCCTAACCAAACCTGTAATCAGTTTCATCTTAATTCAAAACAACTGTCAAAATCAGATATTCTGTGGTAAATAACATAATATAGTTTATTTTAGAGATACATATAAAAATGAAATCAGAAGATCTTTGGTATATAAATAAGTTAGTGAAAGATAATCAGTATCAGGAGAAGTCATCCCTAAGTTGTAGAAATGTATGAAGTGTATGTACCATGTATGTATTGTTACCAATGTTGCTTTGTATTATTTTTAATCAAAATTAGCAACACTATTACATTTCAGTTTTTAGACTCAGAGAAACTGATGTTGAGAACTTTAATTGTATAGAACCGATTTTGTCAGCAGAGAAAAACTAACAAAATTTAACTGATTGGATATTTTGCTCATAATAAAATTCTTGAGGACTTTGTGTACATTATCTCCCAAATTATGGAGAAAAATTTCAGAGTACACCAGACACTTTGTTTGGGACATTCCTACCAGCATCCTAATAGGAGTCATGTGGATCTTCTTTTGGAAAATGGGGGTGGAAAAAAAAAAACGTTTTTCAAGAATGCCTTGGTCATAGTAAGGAGACGTGTTTGTTAACCAGCGAAAACAACCTCAACAACTCTTAGTCCCAGAAGGAAACTGTTGGATGCATGGAACTATCAGACATAACAATAAGCTGGAAATCAAGAACCAACTGCTTCCCATTGCAACTGTGGGAGCGTTTTGCAGGCCATTACTAGGAAATGGAAGGTGGTAAGCTTGACATTTTTCCAGAAATTTGTACACAATATTTTTAACTTCATGTACTTTAAGGGAAAAAAAAGTTTAAAAAATGTTTTTCTGTAACTTATTCTTACATTCGTTTGAAGTCTTTGTATTGAGTGCTTGACACGCTGGTGGTTTTGTTAGAGCTGCACTAACAAAACTTACTTTTTGCACTTAATGCATGAGTGCAAAAAGTAAAATAAAGCAGTTGAAAGATGTTAGCTGTTCAAAAATAATAATTACATATCAGCCAATGACAGACATCTTTTGAGTCTTCAGAATTAAATGTCGTACTTTGCAGCTACATTCTGTAATACCCTCCTTTTTAGGGGGCCTTATCAACGCAATGGCAAGTTAAAACATGTCTCTTTTTGAAGAACTACGGCGCGATCAAGGTTTCCATGATTATGCCTTCTGTTAAATCGGCTTGCTCCGTAATAGTCACCATATGTAAGTAATTCTCTCCAATGTTCTCGTGACATTCTTTCACAAAGTCAACCACTCCTAAATGTAACAGATACTGTCTTTTTTTTTTCTTTGACTTTTGTGCCTGACTCAAAGGGATTATTGTGCCTCAGCTCTGCCTCTGTCCCGTACAAGCCACGTTTGGGACAACTCCAAACATTAAGCACATTGTGATAGGAAGATGCTTCACTTACACCACACTGGTTCAGCCCGGCTTATGGTAATGTACCATTAATTAACAGCACATTAATAAATACACATAAATACTGTGTATTTATAGACACATTATGCGTATGAAGAATGAAAGAGCTTGAAAAAGAAAGCAGTGATTAACGTTGATGGATTTGTAGTAAGCCATTTACATGTCAGAAATTTTTCAGCGGAATCCACTAGCTTGTGTTTACAGATTTTTTATGAGGTTGCTTTTATTGTTGCATTTAAATGTCTCAAATTGTAAGACATTTTATCACAAGATAATCTCTGGAAATGCAAAATACATGTCTTAACAAATGATTTTATTTAGAATTGAAAAAAACAAACAAAAAAGAAAGAAGTCAACCCGGTGATATGTAAAAAAAAAAGTAACTGCTTCCTATGAGTTTAACAACTCATAGGAACCAAGAGTGTTTTTGCCACTCTTGGTAAAATGGTGACAAATTGCCGTCTAGCATTTGCCATGACTATCAATGAGTCATTTTTATTACTGTATTTGAAATCCAGTCCACTCTTTTTGCACAATTGTTTCAATGCAGCATCATTGAATGATTTTTGAGCACAAACTGGCTAATTAAGTTCATACCACAGCATTTCAATGAGATTATAGTCCAAACTTTGACTAAGCCACTCTAAAACCATGAATTTTGATTTTACTTAGACTTACTGCTGGAGTTATTTAGTTCATTTTCCCAAATGTTCCAGAGTGTAAAGTCACCTTCCATTTGTGTTAAGAACCTAAAAATAAGTGATTGGTTCTTACACTCTGTGGCCCAAAGATGACACACTTTACTGTATTTCTCTAACAGTAAGCCTTGGAAAAGCTATTTTATGCCTCCTTTGTCATCCTCTTAACTGTGACTTGTTTGTCATAACTCCAGTTGTTTTTAGTTATTGCTTAGACATGTTTAAGCAGGTAGTTATTATTTTTCTTGTATCCATGTCCTTACACGTGAAGATAAAGAAGCCAGTGCCCTGCCTAAATGACATGTTCCTTTGTTCAGTTGACAAGCCATCAGTCACTCACACTCACTTTAAGCCCAGGAGGGTACGGCTCTAAACCTCATTGCTGACAAAGCTGGCTGCTCACACAGAAATGGAAAGTTAGGTGGAAGGAAAAACTCAGAAAAATTTCCACAAGCAATGTGATATTCTAAGCTTCTTATAAACTGAATTTTGGATATTTCTGAGGTACAAGCCATAATCATTAAACTTAATAGTTGCTAAAATTGCTCAAATAAATTACCCTTTTGGTCAGTTTCTAACATTTTACTCAACAATTGCAAGTCTTTCATCAGCAGTTATTTTTGTGATCAATTGTTCCATATTCAGGTATGACTGTGAGGAAATCTGGAGGCAGTTTGAGAAGGCTGTTGTCCAGCATGCCTCTTGTAATGTGACAGAAGAGCATTATTGTGAAATGTTTAACATGATGCCACAGGTCTGGCCATGTGATAGGGTGAGTGTTGAAACTCGAGTTTTAACAAATCAGTTCTTAAATCACTTGGTAAACTGTGGTTTTCTATTATCTGTTCAGTTTCTTTTTTGGAGTAAAACCAGGATGTTGATGCACAGTTACGCAGCTGTTTTTCGGCATTTCTGGACACTGGAAGACACGTTGGTTGGTTTCCTGTTCAACGACCTGATCTGGTGTGGCCAGGAAGAAGACTCTGGTTGGTTGATCTTTATCTGCAATAAAGAAGAGTTTTTAAAAAGAATTATGAATAAAGTGCCTTATAATTTTGATAAAATTCCATCACAGCCTAACCTTGAACATCAATGCATTTTATTACGACTCTATAGGATAAGCTGACACAATAATGTGCATATTTGGGCCGTGAAAAGAAAAGAAAAGGTTGCATGTTTTTCAGATATTTTAGAAATGAAAATCTGAAAACAGTGGATTTATTTTTACCACACAGACATCTAAAAACCGCCATAAGTTTATGGTCATTTTCTTGCTGGAAGTTGAGTCATTTTCTCTGCACCCTATAACAGTTTTTGTTGTCTATAGGATTATGTATCTAGCACCATTTATCATTTTACTTGTACTCGCTTCCCTTTCTTTGCAAAATAAATCCCCACATGCTGTTACTGCTGTTCTTCATAACCCTTTCTTTCACATGGTTTCAGTGTCTGCTACGTGACAACCTGCAAACAGAACTTCTCATGACTTTGTTAAGTCTCACTCCAGAATTTCAAAATATTTACAGCATTAATTTCAGCATTAAGTCTGGTCAAACTGGATGATTTAGCTCATTTGGTTCCTGCCCTGGCTAAAGTATTTCTCTAGCACACCTTCAATAATCTACTGCTGAACTGTAAAAATATTGAGGCTGGTATACACCTATTTAGACTAATATTCCAAAGTGATTTATGTGTATTTTGCTGAAATGTAACATAAATATAATTTATTTGATGCAGACTTCGATTTCAATTCTTGTCCAGCGTGGTCAACATGCAGAACCCATCCAGTTTACTCATTATGGAAGCGAGCCTCACAAAACGTAAAATTTCTTTTTTATCAGCATACAATGTTTCCTACAGAATCTTGCATGCCAATTTGCTCTCACTGGGTTCTCGTTTGTTAGTTTGCAGAGATGGCATGTGGGAACATTACCGTGTTGTTGAATGGGTCTATTACTAATGCATTCAACAGGAAGAGGTAAGATGACAGGAGTAAGTTACTGAAAACGTGTTCAAAACTTAATTGTTTGACTTCTTTTTTTTTCATAGCATGTTTGGAAGCATTGAACTGGACAGCCTGAATCCTCAGAGAGTGAACTATGTCAACATAAAGGTGGTGACAAATCCAGAGGGACCTCACATGTAAGCACAAAAACTACATTTAAAAAATAAAAAAATATTGCCTCAAGCACATTGCTATGATAAAGAGCGTTTTTGGCTGCAACATTCACCAATTGACCACGTCAAGAGGTGATGATTTAGTGCAGAAGGTGTTCCAGTCCTGTATTCCAGCAGTGATGTATGTTGTTTCAGTTTCTATGTGCTCATTGGATCAGAAAGTAATCTTCAACAAACAGGACGTCCACCACAGAACCAGGAATCAGTTTGACTTTTTCCAGCAGGTGATTTATTGTCCTAATGGTCATGAAGCTGTTCAACAGGAGATCACTTGTTTCCTTTATTTGTATGAATTATTTTACATTTTGTCACATGACAAACACCAAATGGAAATGAATTTATTGTGATTGTACCTCTGGTTAGCTCAACACAAAGTTTAACTGAGAAAGGGAAACCAAAAGTTGCCTATTTAAAAAAAATTATCTAGTGAAAAATCAAAGAGGATTAGCTTCTAAAACAGGATCTCTAGCTGAACTGAACAAATTCACAACAAGCATTATTACAATTACTACCAAACAGAAGGAGTTAAAAGGAGTTAAATACAGGACAGTCCTGACAGAAAACCTGTTAGATGCTGAAAAAGACTCCAACATGGGGCAGCGGTTAAACTTCCAGACACCAGAGCTATAATGCAATGGTTTGGATCAAAACATATTTATGTTTTAAAATGGTTCAGTCAAAGTCCAGTCAAATTGGTTGAGACAAAACTTAAAAATGTGCTGGTAGTAGATGGTATCTATTTAGTATGAAAAGCAGAATAGATCAAAATGTCAATTTCCAGATGTTGAAAGCTGGTAGATTCAGAGGGAATAGATTAATATATATCACATTTTCTGATTCTTATTTGTAAAATTTTAAAAACCCATTTTTCCTTCTAGTTTACAATTATGTCTTACCTTACACATAATAAAGTAAAATACATTGTAATTTGTGGTTGTAATGTGACAAATTATGAGGAGTACCTCTGCATGCTCACTTTTCACCAGCAGAAGTAAAAAGCAAAAAGACAAACATAGTAAATTGAGACAGTTTAGGTGACTCACTCTTATTTTTTTTTAATGGTTTGCTAGAAGAGGTGAGTCAAGGGCAATGAAAGAAGAATTTCTTCACATCACGCTTCAGTTGCAGATTTCCATGAAGTTCATCTCCTCTGTAACACTCTGTGAATTTCTAAGTCTGTTCATCTGATTTCATTGATGTGACAGTCTGATAAGATCACACATTATGGTCACTTTTTGTTCAGACATGTCAGAAAGAGAGGTTCACTTTGTTTAAAAAAAATGAATAAAATAAAATGGGTTCATACTCACTATAGAGTTGTTGCTTTTGTTTCAGTGTTTTGTTGGGATTGTGCCATGATGTAAAAAATCAACCAGTTCGAGTGGATTTAAAATCTGAAGCATTAGATCACTTTCACAGTACCAACATGTTATAATCAGCTGCTGGCAATGGATAAAACTAATTCAGTTTTAGTTTGTATCATTAAAATCTAGATTTTCTTTCTATTTAATTTCAAAAATGTCACTTTCTAGTCCCAGCTGAAAAATTTAAAACTACCTAGTGTCATTTATTACTTGACATTAACACAGAAAGGCAGGACATAAAAGTAACATCATTATGCAATGTCAGACCTATTGTTACTTAACACAGCAAATTTAAGCTATGTTCATTTTCACCATTTCTTTTTTATAATTAGTTGCTAAAATATTTCAAACTATTATGTTATTTGACTTTCCTGCAGAGAATCATGCAGTCAAGGATCTATCGTAGAGCTCATCCAAATACTCTGGTCACGAGGTTTCCGATGGACCTGTACCGATAGTGACCTGTAAGTGACATTTGAAGACTTTTCATCATTGTGCAATTTTGGAAGATTGCTTAGGAGGAACTGATTTTAAAAAAATCTTTATTGTGAATATTATGAAACATTCACTTTATGTATAGTGCATATCTGTTGCAATAAGGTTGTTTCTTCCTAGGGTGAGGTTAGGGATACTTTTTGCCTTTTCAAAAGATTATGCCTGATCCACCAATAATTCAGCATCTAAACTCTTTTCTTGGGACCATTTTCACCTTGTGACTACATTGGTGGAAATATCTTTTTCTAAGGATTTTGAGCCAAACTGTCAGCTGTGAGAAACCAAATTAACCAATTTTTTTATTATTTTTTTTCACAGGACCTTGGTGATCCTTCAGTGTATCCAGGACCTAAATCAGCCCAGTTGCCAGATGTTGGCAAGCAGCATGTTGCAGCAAAAGGTCTAAACATCCACATGAATCATATTTTGAAACCATGTGTCAAGCTTTAAAATGTGTCTGCCTGGTAGTGAAACTAATTTAATGGTTAACATTTTCTTTCCAAACCTTCCTTATCAAAATATGTTTTGTTAGGATTATAGATTTTTGTATCAATGTTTGGTGTTTAACCTCTCCCTTATGTTTAACATTTTCTAGAAGAAGTGGTGGTTTTTTAGCTAACACATGCACACAGCTTACACACATAACTGCTGAACATCACAGAGGTTTCAGGTTTTAGGTGCAACAATATTGTGGTAATTAAATTGTGAATGTGAATATGTTTGAAATAAATAAACTAAACTGAAGCAGACAAAACATTTGGTGTGCATTCATAACAATCAGTACATGATTTAGGGGGTAATCAGAGTCAGATGGCTAATTTAATTAACCTGATTTCAAAATGGTTCTGCAGACCTAACTACTAATAAGTGGTTTCATTTAATACTTGTATATTTCCACAGTGTTTATCATTCTTATGTACACTTTTTAAAAATAAAGTCTTGAGCTTTAACACACCTACGCAAACACGATGCTTGCATGGGTGTGAACAATGTACATCTGAACTGTTCACCTCGAGTTCTAGCTTGAATTGAAACCACAACTAGAAGTTCAATATTTAACTTGCAACCACCATTGTACTTGTGAACATGTTCTCCATTTTAAGCTTCCGATGAGTTATGTAAGAAAACAGCAGTTTCGCCTTTCATCCTTAATATGACTGTCTCCTACACAAGCTGTTGTTTTTAAGAAATTCCTGTTTATTTTCTCATACATTTTATCACATTGTGTCATTTTCAAAGCACAGCTTAAGCGGTTCACATCCTTCTGTTTGATTCAAGTGTATAAGATTAAACAAGTTTGGGCTTGAACATCTGGAGACATCAATCTTTTTTATGCAAACTCCACAGTTGTGAGGATACCAGATGTGCGTGCAATCATCCCCAGTGGAGCGACGGCATTATCAGGACGATGCTTTGTGGCCTTATTATCTGTCAGGATCTTTAGGTTCATGCTTTTGATTATTTGTTATTCTGTATTCCTGTTTCTTTTTCTTTGTTTCTTTTCAGCCATCTCTTGGGTATTGTAGATTATGTTTATTATTCATTGTGTTACTCTTAGATTCATTTTTCCTAGTTCCTCTTTTTGTTTACTCACCCTGGCCTTCTTGTGCCTTCCTCAGTCTGCCATCTGCTCTCTCCCATCACACCTGTAACCTGTTAGCCAATCATTCTGGTTTATTCTTCCAGTTTACTCTCTCAATATTTAACTACTTCACTCCTTCATTCATTCCTCGCTGGTTCCTCCTGTTATGTCACCATTTTATTTCCTCCATGTACCTGGTTAACTTTTGTTCCTGTCCTTTCTTTGTGTCCTCATGACAGTTTTGCAAGTTCTTGTTAATAAATCTTTCATTAAATATTAAAATTTCTGGATGGAGCATGAAATTGGGGCTTTTGAAAGGCTGGCAGTTGCAATTCCATATATGATCTGTATATATTGGGAATATGACGCAGGTTAGATGCTTTCATCTATTGCTTTCTCATACAATTGCACTACGCTGCCACCCAGCTTTATTCGTTCCATGACGTCCAACCCAACCCAACCCTCTACATAAGTCGCCAAGCTGAATGTTTAACCTCTTGTGGCCAGATTAAATCCTGTACACATCCATTTCTGCATGTGTTTGTATTTACACCACTATTGTATTATTTACTTTGTTAGTTACATATTTTGTATTTAAATTACATGATGACATAAAAACCAACGATTGTTATGAAGTGCAAAATATTTGGATTTTTGTTTAACATTTATGCATCTTGCAGTGCAGTTGGGAAGATATTCAGAAATGCTTAATGAAAAACAGCTTAATTTGACACAGTGATCAATAAATATAATTCCTGATAGATGTATCCCATCATGAACAACAGAATCCTGCAAAAACTAAAATGCATTTGTTGTTGATATAAGATTTTAGCAGAGGTTTGGGAAATGTTTGCTAAAGGTTATGACTAACTTTCACATACTGCTTCAGGACGACTTCCCATAATTAATGAACCAATGATTTCTTCAGCTGAAAAATTCTGAGGAAGAAAGTCTTACTGTCAGTTCATAATCGTATGATCAAGTACAAGGTTTAAGACTGGTCTAGTCAAAATCCAGACCAAATTTTACTGACAGATTATGCCATGCCCCTACAGGTCAGGCTGCTATTGCTCAAAAGTCTCACTACCCTTAGAGATAGCTTAAGTGTCTTTATAGTGATTGGGGGGGCAACATGACATGCAATCATGTTGCTGCAACATGATTGCAGCAACATGACTACCTGCATGTTGCTGCAAACGACATGCAGGAGAAAGATGAATAGTTTTTCTCCCTTTTATGAATGAAATCAAATTTTAAAGCTGTGTTATGTATTTATTCACTTTATATTTGCCTTAACTGATCTCTGTTGGTAATTTAGAACTTATTTCCCACAAATTTAACTCGTTGTAAGTAACTTCTAGAATACCATATTCTAGTACTAAACCAGTGGCTTGGGGTCCCCCCCAGTGCAAGAAGCACTGCAGTGCTTCAGTCAGCAGTCAGCAACTGCAGTGCACTGCACTGCAAGAAGCTGCTCTGGTAAAATCCCACAGGGTTCTCTTCACTCGCGTCACGTCACGGTTGCTCACGCGCGCGGCGCGCCTATAAAAAGACATCCTGACCGCGAGTCAAGTAGAAGTGACAACAAACGAGCTGATAAGTCACCCCTCCGCTAATTTGTGACGCTCCCACGGGGTCAAAGCTATGGAGAGCGGGGAGATTCGCGGCTCGGAAAAGAAGCGCAGAAGACGCGGCTTCATTCTGGCTGTGACCGCGGTGGCCCTTCTTGTGATTATCCTCGCTGTTGTGTTAGGAGTGACCCTAAGTCGGGGAAGAGAAGAGTTTAAAGACACGTTCATGGAGAGATGTCAGAAGTTCAAAGGGTGAGTGTTGCTATTTTTAAGCGCCTGCGGAGTTCAAGATGCTCAGGAGTCAGCAACAACTTTAGACGCTGAAAAAACTTGGCAATATTGCTTCAAATCATTCAACAGGAGACCAGCTGTTGAGCAACAAATGATCACGTTATTTAAAGCATGGGCGGTTTCTGCTGATGCATCGTTTAAACATCTTGCATCTCCTCTGCAGATACTGAGCGACTTCTCGCGTTCATGAAAAAAAGTTCCTTTGTACATCTAAATCTTCACGTGTATGAATTTACACACAAATTGAACCATTCCATTTGTTATGCCAACAATGTAAGAGTCACATTTATATATAAATCACACGATTATATTTAAAAGCATATTTTTATACGATCAAAATATATGGATTTTCATTGAAAGTTGTTGCAGCTTGCACTGCAGTATTAAAGTCATAAACTGCTTTACATGAAATCGCTTAACATGCTGTGTCAAAACAGTGATCAGTAAATACTGATTAGACGCATATCTCGTCATGAACAACAGCAATCAAAAAATGAAATCTACTGTTTTTGGTATAAGATTTTAGCAAAGGTCTGATTTTTAAGTTCAAGATTTATTTTACTTGTTTTCATCAATCTAGGTCCTCATCCTAATCCACATCTTACTAACTTGATGCACTAATCAGGCTTTTCCTGTTTGCTATTGATTTTGTGTTTTCTGACATTCTGATTCCAACTTTTCCTGAAGGACAACAAGACCTAAAGTAAAACAACGGTTTGTCTGATAGGGAAAGTAGTTTGAATCCAAAACAAAAAAATGCTAAAAATTGAAAGATTTTCAATAATTTTGTACCAAAGTGTATGTTCAAAATAGATGGTCTCAGTTCTTGCATTAATACACAGAAAATGCTGAGTGTTCCTAGTTTTGATGCAAAATCACCTGTCTTATAAAAGCTGGTCCAGAAAGTTGTAGAGGTTTAAAGGATTAGGTTTTAAATGTTGATGGGCGCGGCGGTGACGCATCGGGTAGAGCGGTTTTGGTCATCAGTGCGGCCGTTGACCTTTGCCACATGTCTTCCCCCTCTGTCACAACCCACTTTCCAGTGGATCTACTATAAAATAAAAGTCACTAGAAAATAAAGGCCCCTATCAGAGTGAAATGAAATTTGTGATGTTGGCATTGTTATTGCACCAGTGATGACTTTCACCTGTCGTTGTTATTCTCCGCTCCACACATATTTGAGCCAATTAGTCAAGTTCTATGCAACCGCCTTCCTGGAAAAGCGAGAAGAAGAAGAAAGAAGTCCAGTTTGCAGTTGGCTACAAGCTAGATAGTGGACTCAGTTGGCCAAGGTGTTCTGGTAGCTGGACTAGCTGGTCCAGCTAGTTTCCAGAAGAAGGACCCATTATGCCAGCTGTTTTTATCATGTCAGTTCTGGAGTTGAACATTTTAGGAAAAGCTTTCCTGGAAATTTTTAGATCATAAAAATCAGAACACAAGTAGTATTTGTTTTATTTACTAGCCAACAGTTTAATGTTGTTTTTAGATAAAGTAGAGAAAATTCCTGTAACTGTACATTGAACTTCAACATTTTATTAACTGAAAAAAATTGGAGAGTGTAATCTAGTTCACTATAGGAACACTGTACAAAAGAATAAAATATTTTTCATATTTTCGTTTGGAAACAAGGGAATTCTCATTAAGATGTATGCTGACAAACTTCATCTCCACAACATTTGAAAGCCTAACTCTGACCTTCCCCTTTCAGGTATAACTGCGAACACATATGGGAATTATTTCAGCAAGCCTACGTGAACCAAGATCCTTGTGAAGTTCCCCCAAACGCCTACGATTCCCTCATTGCTGCAGCTCCTTTGGAATCTTCATGCAACAGAGTAAAACTGATAAAAAATAACGCATCTTAATTCTGCTTTATGCCACGTGTTGTGATTGCATTGTGTTGATTGTGTTTCGGGATAGCTGTTGTTCTGGAGCAAAACAAAGGACGTGGTCCAAGACTTCTCTAGGAAGAAGGACTGTTTTCAGACTGTGGAGGAAACCCTGCTAGGATCAGTCCTGAACAGCTTGACCTGGTGTGGAAAGAAGGGCAGCAATGGTAAGAATAGTGGAAGGCAAGAGCTGGTTTTGTTTTGTTTTTTTACCTTGGTGAATGCTTGATTTACTTGTACAAAATCCATTGAGCAGGTACTGACATGTTATTTGTTTGTTTTGTCAGACAGGTTTTGGTATTTTCTATTGTTTTAGATATTAATTTATTTTCATTTTCACATGGAACATTCAGAAAGCTGAAGTTAAAGTTTGGAACTGACTTGGCTTCCTAGAAACTTCACATATTATATCATGACAGCAGATACAGTGTTTTGCAGACGTTTGGACGCTGCTTGTTCTTATTCGCACTTTGTCTCATTACAGACAAACTTAAATGTATTTTATATGGACCTTTTTATGTTAGAGCAGTAAATTTGATTTGCCCATATATACAGTTATGACATCAGGCTATGGAGATGCTTTTCTTCTGCTGGAACAGGGAAGCTTGTCACAGTTGATGGAGAGATGCATGAAGGATGAGGCATCTGTAAAGGAAAACCTGTTTGAGGCTAAAGGGCTTGGTGCTGGAATGGAGGACAAAGACTCTAAACACACACCCAGAACCAGACTGGAAAAGTTTCAAACAAAGATTATATCTATGTGTTCGCATGGCCTAGTCAAAGTCCAAATCTAAGTTTAATTGAGAATCTGTGGGAAGGATTTAGATTTGATATTGGCAGACAATTTCTATCCAGTCAGTCTGAGTTGAAGTTATTTTTGCTTAGAGAGTTGTTCATAGTTTCAATGTCTAGATGTGTAAATCGGAAAGGAATATAAACCAAAATACTTTCAGCTGCAATCGCAGAAAAATATGCCATCTTATTTTTTTATGTGCTCACTTTCACTAGTTCTCCAGCTGCTCTTACTGTGTCTTTAAATGTCCAAATATTTGTTGTTATTCTTCTTGTGGAATTTGGTGTCATTACTCTGTAACAAAACTTCAGGATCTGGACAGTCGCTATTTTAAGTGAAAAGGACTCTGCTACTAAAACTGTAAAATCTAAACATCCTTGCTATGTTGTCTAACATTACATTATATATGGGTACATTTATATATATCTATATGGAGGTACAAAAGTATGAAACCCAAATTGGAATAAAATAAAAGCTAAAATTTAAACTATGGTCTTAATTGAAACATTAAGTTGTTTTAAAAGCATTAATTATGCTTTGATAAACTCCATGCTCTTCGACAATATGAGAGCAAGAAAAATAAACAAATATTTAATATGTGGTCAAAATGTTTTATTTTTAATTGTTTATGAAAATACATGTTATTTTTGTTGATCTCTCTCCTTCATTTGATAAAGTTGATCATTGTGTGAGATCTGTATTTATACATGAAGTTCAATGAAGTTATTAGGCAAAGTTACCAAAGGTTTTTTTCCATAATTGATGTATCATCAGAGTCTTGAAAAGTCTCAAAATGTCTCAAATTTATCTCACTGAGGAAAAAGATTTGGTCAATTTTTTTATATATTTATAGTAAATATGAGAAATCCTCTGGAGTACTTTGTGAGCCTGAAATAGTTTTCCATTTTTTCCATTTAATTCTTCAACTACAACTCATTGCTGCAGTGTTTGGACATCACATTCTGTAGTTTCAGTTCACTTTTTATGTGAGAACCTGACTGTCTTGGTGGTGTTGTTATAGAAACGCTTACCACTGACTGCCCTGGATGGCTAGACTGTGAGAACAACCCTCCTCGCTCTTTCTGGAGAAGAGTCTCGACTGCGGTGAGTCAAGAAGAGCGAGATACATGTTTTTTACTCCAGGAAATAACACGGCTGTGAGTTTGGGCCATGGATGGGTAACAACTCCACGTGGCTTTACAGTTCTCTGCTGATAACAATGTAGCGGAGAACAGAAAAAGGTCTTCATCAATGAGGCTTTGTCTGGGTCTCCATGGAGCCGCATTGCACTGCTCCCTCCTGAGAAAGCAGCAGCCCACACATTCAGAGGAGGATTCTTGGTTTGGCAGCAGAGACGCAAAATAAATCAACCTCAGAAAATGTGTATAAATGAACCCAAATCCACATGTAACTTCTGCTTTTTACACAGTAGTTTAGAAGAAAAAGTAATAACTAGAATAAGATTACATTTAGTTTGTGGAAGAATATTTCAGAACTATTTTATAGAGACTAAAATGCAGCGACACAGAGAAAGATTTCATAACAATTGGCTTCCTTTCTATAAAAGCCTAGTTCTTTGCAGTCTTTTGAATGTTTTTCTTCTTTATTTAAATATGTTACATGAATGTGGACTTTAACCTTATGATTCTTGAAAAGAGAGAGATGAAACAATTATACCACTTTTCATTCATTGCTAAACTACTTCAGAAATTACAAAGAACACTTCTACAAGAAGAATAAAACAGGGGCAGCACTACTGTTTTAATAATAATACCATAAAGAGGGTTTGATGTATAAATCTAATGTATATTTTATGTGCAGTTTGGAGATGCTGCCTGTGGAAACGTCACCGCGATGCTAAACGGTTCCATCACAACTCCATTCGATACACAAAGGTGGGATTAACACTCTTAGTAGACATATTGTCACTTTTGATGCTTTTTATATACGTAAATAATTGCTCTTGAAAGGCACTTCAAACATATTACATTATATTTTGTGATTCACCTAAAACCTGCATTGTATTCCTATTTTAAATCCAGGAGCAAGTAGTCAAACTGATCAGTTAAAGATAAGTATCACAACCAATTTTGATAACTTTTTTGTGCATTAAGTGATGCAGAAAGTGAGGAAAATGAGACAGTTTTTGTCCATGTTTGTCCACTGAGTTGACTTTTAACAACCTTGCAAATCCCCTTTTGTCACCTTTTTGATAACACAGCTGCGTATACGTAGTCTTCCTCTGTAAAAGTGAATGATGTCAGAATATTCTCCAAAACAACCAGCAGGCATGCAGATTGCATCTAGTGGTTGTTATGGAGACTCTGTGACCTCAGGATGCCAGGCATTGCTTCTGTTCTCCAACTGTGAGAATGGACTTTTTTTTTTTTCTTGTACAATCCTGCACGCATAATAATGAGATGAACTTGGCACCATGTCCAGTTTGGTTTGTAGTAGTATTTCAAGAACACTATGAGAACCAGACCAACTCTAAGGATCTGAAACTTATCAATGTAGTTTAATAATTGAGGGTTAGGGGTAGTTTTGGCATCCAGACAAGAAAGTAGACAATAGAATACCCAGAGTACGGTGGGGGATTGAAAACTGTGCTTGCAGCCAGATTATTCCACTCATTCGTCACAGTTCAAGCTGTGAAAGTGTTGCTCTGAATCTATACACGGGCAAATTTAGGTCAGTTGCAATTTTCTTTATTCCAACTTATAAAGCCTGCCACAAAACAACGCCATAAACACAAAACAACACAGAGCAGCAGCAAGTTTGCTATTGTTAGAGTGTTTATATTGTAGGTAACATAAAGAAATCAACTTTTCAAATGATCACTCCGCCATTTCAGGGTTGAGTGACCAATCCCAGATCTAAACCTTGCTCATTTTTTGTCAAAAACACTTAAAAGCAAACGATATGTTTTACATTTTCCAACTCTACATTCACTTTTAGTATATATAAATATATATATATAATTAGATGATCAACTGGCTATTAAGGGTAGTTGTTTGCTGTTGGTGTCTGCTATAAATGCTGCTCAATGGCTTAAATTAATTCACTTTTGTTTTTATTTTCAGTATTTTTGGCAGCGTTGAGGTGAAGAGGTTTAAGTCTCCCAGGGTGAAAAACATGAATGTTGTTCTGGTCATCCAGAAGAACTCTGTGTAAGATTCATCAAATGTAGCTGTCTGATTTAACACTATTAGCAGAAATGGAGGAAAAAACATCTTTCCGTGTTTTACTTTCTCAGAACAAATTGCACAAATCCATCTTTGCAAAACTTGGTGATGGCGTTGGACAAAGGGATCAGTTACAGCTGCTTGGAAGTGCTCAGGTGAGAAAAATATGAGTTACATGAACGGATGAAACATCGTTATGTCTTCTAATGCCTTATTGATTTTTCTGTTCAAGGTCTCAAATCGAGAAGTGTGGCTCTGACCCGGAGAAACCTTGTGGTGCCTGTTGGTGACACTGAAAAAACCAACAGATGGAACTATTTTAAACCAATCTTAATCTTTTAATATTTGTCAGTCAGTACAACACGGATTATGTCTTTTTATTGTCAAGGTTGTAATTAGGGAATTGTTATTATTATTATTATTATTATTATTATTATTATTATTATTATTATTATATGTCCTGTAGTGTTAAATAAAAAGGCTGCTATATGTGTTCAAGTAAGGAGCAGTTGGTAAATGCATCCAACTGCTATATTTCTGAATGAAAGTGATATATTGTAGAATAAAGGTCATACGTGTCAGTAAAAGTGAAATGGGTTCATTTTCTAGAGGACTGTGTCATGGCTGGTGACTTTTGAAATGTCACTAGATGTTTTTTTTTGTTTGATTATGATAAAGACGGTGATAAGGAGGTCTGGTTCTGTTCTGGGGACGGATGTGGGATCTAGAAATTCTTTATAAACTGAAGAACATTACGGACGACCCACAGGATCAACTTCATGAAACTCCTATGAAACAGCATATCTTCAGTCATGAGACTTCATCACAGCTGCTGTTATACAGACTGCTACAGGAGATCCTTCCTGCCCAGAGTCATCTACATCTACAAAAACTCTTTGAAGATACTTGGATAATATGAATTAAATCAGAAATTGATTTCCCTTTGGGGTTTGGAGTATTTCTGACTTGAATTGTTTTTGTTGTTCTATTTGTGAGATTTGTTCTTTATCCTTTTACAGCCACCAGAGGTCCTCGTTTCGCTTGTTTTTGGGTCTAGCTCAGGTCATTGCCTGAATGTGTTGGGTTTCCTTTTTTAAAGATAGATTTAGGACTTTATTTTGGATTATTCTTTTTCCTAAGAATGTAATGTTTCAGGTGTTTAGTATATCTAAATTGCTCTAACGTATGAGTGTGCTATTTTAGTCCTTTCTGGTGACCTTCAGGTGTAACCTGCCTCTTGTCTGATGGAGATAAACTCTGGCCACTGAACAACCAAATAAGATGCCACATCAAAATAAAGTTGTAAAAACTACAAAAATTAAATCAACATTTATGAAAGATTATGTCAAAACGCGATCTGTTTTGTAAACTACAAAAAAAAACGTGCAATCCTTGCATTATTATCCTGTTGCAGAATTTCTAAGTGAACATTTTATTTTAAAAAATTTATTATTTTGGCAACTTATTTTTTTTTTATGTCTCTTCTCTACTGGAAAACAAGCCATTTAAAGGTGGGATGTTCTCACAATCTGTGAAAAATAAAAATGAATAAAACCAGAAAATCCTGGGAGTTTGTCTTTGAATGTGAAGATTCCTTTGAGATGACAAGAAAAGAGCTACAGAAAATAGCTATTAAACAATTGAAATCTGTATTGCTTTAAATGAACCCTTAGCTTTTTCTTTATCTTGAATATGTTTATCTGTATTTGTTTTTTCTTGAGGCAGAACAAATGAGGTATAACTCTGTCGTTATACCGTGTGTCTGCAAATAAAGTTTAAAAAACAACATCCGCCCCCTCTCCCTCTCCCTCACCCAACAGACGTCTTGTGGCTTTGATGTCAAGCTGTGATGTCACTCATCCTGTCTGTGACATCACAGCCGCCTGTCTTTGTATTCCCAGATTCCACATAGAAATTCATTTGCAGTCTTCAATCTCAAGTGAGTAGCGTTTAAATTAAAAAGTGAGCGAACGATTGAGGGTCGTTGGGGTGTAAAACCCCATGAATCCTAGGCACTGATAGGTAACAGAAGGACTGAAAAATCCGTAACAGAAGGACGGCGGAGTCCGCGTAAACTGAAAACTGCAAAGAAAATAATAATTTGGTATTGTGATGCCTTGAGTGGACATCCAGAGAGGTTGACAAGCAAGTGTTAAGGTGCCAACCTGAACATTATCCAGCTGAATACCTCAATTTAGGCTTTGATGAGAAAAGAGCAGCTCTCTTCTCATCAAAGCCTAAATTGAGGTATTCAGCTGGATATTAGAGAAGATCTCTGAGGTTGTTCTGGTTACTTCTGAATCCTGGGAAGAAGCTAAAGATTAGGAAACCGTGAAGTGAATCTGTAAACATTTAAGTTCTGCAATGAGCTAACACATTATGTTATGGAATTCCACCAACTATAAATCACTAAAGATTAGAAACGAATGATGGCGTTTTAGAGATACAGTATAATATGGACTGTTTTGGGAAAATAGAGTCATCTTGACGGTTTAGATCATACTGAAATAAATTATTCTGTTTGTTTTTTGTTTTTGTTTTTTAAAAAAGAAGTTTTTCCTTTTAAGTAAAGGGCAGTTATCTTTAACAAAACAAAACTAGTAATAAAAATAATAAAGTGGAAAAGTTATCAATGGTAATTATTAAAACAATTCTAAGAAAAGAGAAAAGGAAAAATAATGGAAAAAGTAAAAAGGGTCTCTGGACTATTTATAACTTTTGGAAATCAGCTGACACTTAAGGGTTTTTTCCTTACTGAAGGAATTTGTTTGGAATTAAATTAAATATCTCTAAGTGTTGAAAATTATGGACACAGTAGTGTTCGTAGATCATGAAGTATTTGTTGCTTCTAAATTTAGAGTTTAATTCTAAAAAGAAATGAATCCACATTTAATTGAAATTGATGAAAGTAAATGAAGGTAATATTTTCTAGACTAAAGTTTAGAACCCTTTAATCTAGGATTAATTGATTGATGGTCATTAAAATTTATATTAAATTAGAGGATTTGAGATTTTGGTTTAATTTCAGGATGGTCATTTTTAATTAAGGGATAACTGTGGCCATCTAGTGGTGTTTTACCTTGATCAATTTGACAATATTTACAGGTAAATCTGTAAAAAAAAACACCCCTTTGCTTATAGATCTTCTATAAGCAAAACAACTGCCAGCTAACCTAGTAGTTTGTAAGTGTGTAGTACACACAGCAGGTACCAATGAGGTCTTTAATGGAAATAGGTTAAGCTGATTTGAATGAGCAGAAGTGGCAGCATCAGCAGAAATAAAAGTGTTAGATATAGAGGAACAAACTATTATGCACAAAAAGATATTTAGAGACATGTAACAGCAAAGGCCCAAATTGGAAAATTGATTGTGGATAACTCAAAGGGCAGCATTGAAATCTCTATTTAAAGTAGTAGAAATTGTGATACATTTGCATGAAATGCGTCATCAGGGGGGTTATGGATTTACCTTTTATATTACTTGATTAGATTACTGGAACTTATATCACATGTTCTGATCTGTGCTAAACATAACCCACAGTGAAACAGGGAAACTTAACACCGAGAAGAATAAAGTTTCCAGAACCTAAATATCCTTTTCAAGTGATTCACATGAATTTCATAGAACTAAATCAGAATGAAGGGAAAAATATTGTTTGGTTATAATAGATACATACTCTAAATGGATAAAGTCACTTTGCAAAGAGATCATTCCCAGATATGGATAGATATTCCCAGATATGGAACACCTGAACGAATTTATAGTGATAATGGGGTACATTTGTTAACCAACTTGTAAAACAAAAACAACATAGGATCGATTTAAAACATCATTGTGCCGACTACCCTCAGAATCCTGCATTAGTGGAGATTGCAAAGTTCCTCCTTGCTGGCGGCAAGAAGGGGGAACTTTAGGGGTCGATGGCTGCAGCAGAGTGAAACCTACCATTGTTTCCTCAAACAATGCTTTGCAAGTGTCACAGTTAAGCCAGGGGTCTCAAACTCCAGTCCTCGAGGGCCGCAGTCCTACAGTTTTTAGATGTGCCACAGGTACAAAACTCTGGAATGAAATGGCTTAATTACTTCCTCCTTGTGTTGATCAGTTCTCCCAGCCTTGCTAATGACCTAGTTATTCTATTCAGGTGTGGTGCAGCAGAGGCAAATCTAAAAGTTGCAGGACTGCGGCCCTCGAGGACTAGAGTTTGAGACCCCTGGTTAAGACTCTTAAATATTGCACATTAAATGTGCAGCTATTCACATAAAGCATTTAAAATAAGTTATGCTTGATGATATTTTCTTTGCAGACAAAGACAATAGAATAGTAGTTAATTGAGAACTTTACATGCTCTTCATGCAGATCAGAGCATGTTTGTTTACTTAGGGAATATTAGAGCAGTTTACCATATATTTATCTGTTTTCTCAATTAACTAAGTGGGAAGGGAAGGAAAAGTGGAAAAGACAGAATTATTAAAGTAGAAGTTTAAAGTATACCGTTGTCTTTCCCATTCACCAAGATTCCTTAAAGACTATGAAATTACCTTTTATTCATTATGAGAGACAATATAGACACCCTTATGTCAAAATTTAATTGATAGAGTGATTTATGACTTTAATAATTAATTGCTTTTAATTTCCGGAGACTGGATGCCTCCCTCTCTCCCCCTCCTTAAAAAAAAATAATTCTTTTGACATCTGTTAATCCCATCTTTGAGACAATTGAATGGCCATTCAGGTTTTGTATAGTTTTTTGTTTCTTTAGGTGTTTGTTGCACAAATTCAAATATATGCTGCATATCAAACACAAATTCAATCAATGAATCTGTGTTTATTTCTTGAATACCTTTTCTCACTCAGACTTATTTACATCTTCTATCTCTGGAAATTAAAGGCAATTAATTATTAAGGTCATAAATCACTCCATCGATTAAGTTTTGACATCAGGGTGTCTATATAGTCTCTATTGTTCACTTATTTATGTTACTGAAGCCTGATTCTAATGCTGTGAAGCATTATATTTAGTATCTGGGTTAGGTGTAGATTAAGTTTAGACTGAGGTTAGGAGTAGTTTTGTGTTCTGGTAATGTCAAGGTCTAATGGTGCGTTCACACCAAACACATTACGCACGTCAAAAACATGTCCAACGCTTCAAGTTCAACGCGTGTCCACTTTGCTGCGTTCACACCAAACGCATTTTGTCAGGCGCGTCTGGTTTACAGTCAAAGTCTATGTGGAGGCTCGTCGAAGGCCGTTGCGCATTTTGAATCGTTTGATGCGTCAAGAGCGTCCAACGGAAAACAATGACGTGCCCTCGATGCGCCTCCAGTCTTTCACTGTACACCAGACACACCAAATGCTAGTTGTCAAGCATTTCGCGTCAAGCGTCTGCATTCAAAGTGCACACGCATCAAACTTGAAGCATCGGAGACGTTTTTGATGCACGTAACGCGTTTGGTGTGAACGCGCCATTAGAATTCAGGTACTTGACGTTTTGCTCTACACCTATCATTTTGCACATCTGGTTTACATTCTCAGTGTATATGGAGGCACGTCAGACGCGTCAGCTCTAGCCGCTGTTTCCTTTGGACCCTCCAATAATACTGTGTCTGGTGTGAACGCACCATTATGGTGCATTTACCACGAGGCAATAAACTACTTTAAATATACAAGATTAATCAATCTGGTTCCCTTCATCCATCCATCCATCCTACCTACCTCCCTACCTACCTCTCTCCCTCGTGCTTTCCATTCATCTATTCTCGGTCCCTTTATCCATCATCCATCCAACCTGGTTCCGTTCTATTCCTGTGAATTATGTGACAATTTTGATTTCTTTACAGGGGTTTGTCTTTGGATGTGAAGATTCGACATGAAGATTCCTTTGAGATGACAGAAAAAGAGACAATATAAAATATAGGGGACATTGTTATCTCCAATGTTTAAAGTTTTCCAGGATGTGTAACGTTGTCCCCAATTTTTTATTTTATCTCCAGTGCTTAACATTGTAATAAAGACAATGAAAAAATGTGGTGTTTTATAAGATAATTTATCTTTTACGCTTTCAGTAATGCCGAAATTTAAAAATAAATAATAAAGATTTTGTGGTATTCTGATTTAGTTATGTAATCATATTAGTTGTATTACCACCCCCACGCCAGTAGAGGCAGTAGCAGCCCCGAAAAGATCCGACTAAGGAGCAGATTTAGAAAAACACCGAAAGCTACAGAATTTGTTAAAAACTATGAACTGCGTTGAAATTAATAAAAGAGAGAAGTTCAAATACATGCTGAGAGTGAAACTCCTTCCTAACAGTGAAAATATATCACTGATTTCCAGTGACGTGCGGTCAGGGGAGGCAGGTGAGGCACTGCCTCACCTGCCATCATGGAAAGAAAGAAAATATATAATCATAAAGTAATTTAAATTGTTATATTCATCCGGTGGTTTGCACTAAAAAATATTTATTTTTCATGTAGCTTCACCAATTTCGATTTTTATTTGTTCAAAATCGCTGAACTTTCTTATTTTCCCATTCAAATGCTTGGAAGCGATGCCGGTGAGGCAGCAGCGAGCTCTGCCTCACCTTGGATTGCGCAACCCCTGGCTCTGCGCTGGCTGCTAAGCGGAGAGAGCATGTTGCTGTACGGCGTCAATAAAATGGTTTAAACAAATTTAATATGTGAACTTATTTCCAATAGTTTAGCTTATGTATATAATGTACAGTGCTTTTTGTCACCAACTGTGTTTGTGTAACGTGTTTCGTGTAATGAGCGATTATAAACGGCAGAGAACAGGTTCGAGGTGAGGCAGGCAGTTCTCTTGCCTCATGGCAGGGGGCGCTCAAGATCCCAGACGTTCGTCTTGTTCACTCCTCAACTGCCGAGTAAGTGACAGCGAGCTAGGCTAAACGATTCGGGAAGCAAGTCAAGTGCAGCGATAGATTATAATAGAGATAGTGATTTTTTTCCTCTCGCTCATCCCGACTTTCAACATGGATGACTACATTACAACACTAAAAAAGTTTTCTCAAGTGGACTTTCAATCGAAGCAGGTAAGACAGTAATAACATTTATTTTGTTTTGTTTTTTAAGGAAATGTGTGTTTTGTGAGCTACAGTTTGTATGTGTAAGGATGCAGAAGTGAAACATAACCTGTAAACTGCTGTCAATCTATGCATCTATTTGCAAATCTGATTCTGATGACGTCAGTGCCTCACCAGCTATGAACCTCACCGCACGTCACTGCTGATTTCAAAAGAAAATTAAAACGGGAAGCCGCAGATTATATAAGAAATAGCGCCCCCTTCACTTGCGGAGTGCAATGGTCCCATTTCCAAATAAGGTATGAGATTGACAGTGGTCCGTCCCCGCCCCTTTCTGTTTGCTGCAGCGAGGTCCTTCTCACGCTATTTGCTGGCTGTGGTAGGTTTTTAGGAAAAATCCATCCATCCATCCATTTTCCGTGCACCCTTGTCCCTAATGGGGTCGGGAGGGTTGCTGGTGCCTATCTCCAGCTACGTTCCAGGCGGGAGGCGGGGTACACCCCGGACAGGTCGCCAGTCTGTCGCAGGGCAACACAAAGACATACAGGACAAACAACCATTCACACACAAACACACACCTAGGGAGAATTTAGATAGACCAATTAACCTAACAGTCATGTTTTTGGACTGTGGGAGGAAGCCGGAGTACCCGGAGAGAACCAACGCATGCACAGGGAGAACATGCAAACTCCATGCAGAAAGACCCCGGCCGGGAATCGAACCCAGGACCTTCTTGCTGCAAGGCAACAGTGCTACCAACTGCGCCACTGTGCAGCCCCTGTTTTAAATCGATCCTCTTAAATAAGTTTGTGCTGATGTGGTGTTTTTATTCAGGGCCGCACTATTAATGCCGTTCCGGTGGTAGTGTTACCTGGGCGTGTGGTTGTTCGACGCCGCAAATAGACAAATTCATTTGTCTATTTGAATCAGATTTAATTGTATGTTTTTGTTTTTTATATTTTTATTTGGTAGGGCTGCACCAGATCTGCTACATCAAGTTTGACTTCAGAGTTTATGCGATGCAGGTATGCAGTGTTTTTATGTGTTTTAGATTGACTTGATTAAAGTGATTTAATAAGCATTTATTTTTTGTTTTTACAGTTTTATCACTGCTTCCTGTTGTCCTTTTAGAGTTTGATTTTCTTTTTAGTTAATCCGCTCAGTTTTGATTGTTTGTCTCCTCTTAGTACTTGTGAGGGCGGGCTAACAACCTTCCATTTATTTAGTTTGTTTGGCCCTCCGTTTGTCTTTGGGTCACTTCCTGAATACTCACATCTCATGTCGCTGTTAATCTTAAATATTTGAGACCCGATCCTGTTTGGTGTGATCTTGAGTTTGGATTGCATGTGATCATTTTGCAATTAATCGAGTGCATCTTAAGTTTGCAGTGAGCATTGTAGTGGTTTATGCGGGTTTGTCCGCCTGAACTGGTGTTTAAATTCGGGTTGAACATTATAGGATTAATAACGAATGGATAAAGTTAACGGGAAACCCACTTATCTGTGTAACAATAAATATTCATAATTCATTCTGGTTGTTGTTTATTGCCATTCGGCTTGACGGAGTCATAACAATTGACTCTGTATTTCAATATTATTCCAATAAAATAAACAGAGATGTAGTTTAAAAAAAACGTCACATGGGAACGTAACGGTTAACGGAGGTCCGCGGTGACGTCACGCTCCAGCTCCCACTGCCTTTCGGACTCGCCACGGGGGAAGATTTTTTTCCCAAAGACCCGCCGCCGCCGACCACCTCATCCGCTACCGCAGGAAAAGAAATGGGCAACTGTCAAGTAAGTAGGTCTCCGGTTTTTAGTGTTTTTTATCTCCGAAAACTATCAAATGTATCTCAGTTTTGATGGTATCCAAACCTTTAACCGTTGGGTTTTGCTAAGTGCGTCGTGTGCCGTAACGGATCATGCATAGATAGAGAGTGTATGCTACACAGTTAGGTAAGCTGCTGAGTAATTTAAGAGCTTCTGATTTATAAGAAAAAGTGATGTTTCTTTAAGAGTTGCCGTGAGACAGACGCCGTGTCAGGCTGTACGCAGAGGAAACAGCCACTCCTCTGCGGAATGCCTCTCCGTTAGCTGAGTGGGGGTCTCTGGATCCCACTAGTGGCGTTTTAGGGGCTCTTTTCTACGTAAGCTACGTAAAGAAAATAAAAGGGTTTCTTTATGAGTTTTAAAATCAGTTACCGTTTATAAATTTTAATTTTTAGCAATGATGAGGCTATAATTATTATATTTTATTAAGTTTATTATATATAAGCGTGAAAATCTGCTATAAAAGTAATAACTGTGACTAAAATTCATAACTATCACGTTTATATTCATAAAGAGGAGCTTTGAAGTCATAAATACAAAAATGTAGGTTAGTTTTAAAGTCAAAAGTAATAACTATAGTCATATTAAAGTTAATTACTGAAAATATAAAGCTATGAGTACATAAAAGAGTCTGAATGATGACAAAATCACAGTTATGAGATTAAAATAAAATATATTTTTTAAAATTCATTAATTATAGGAAATACTAATTAAAAACAATTGGAAATAAAGTCATAGTAAAGAAATATAATTTAGGGATGTAGTCCTAATTAGGATATATAAAGTAGTTATTTTAAGATTTAATTTTATTATTGTGATATTTCAGTTCAGAAATTTGAGGTTCAAGTCATGGTAAATGAAATAAAAAATATATTTTTCAGTTAAAAACTCAAAATTATGACTAAAATCTATAATTATGGATTTAAAGCTTTCTCATGACATTCCATGTGCCTTATTTTGCTTTGAAGTAGTGAAAATAGAAACCGTTTTAATACCTGAAAGCCATCATTTTCATTAACATTCATAAGACAAACAATAATTCATGTGGTTTTAATTCTTAGGAGAGAATAAGAAACAAAACATAAAAAGCCATTGTTCATTAGCGATATGGAAAAGGAAAGTGAAACTGTTCTGTAAGTTACTTTCTGTGACCTTTAGTTTGAAATTAAAACCCTTTTTTGTTTTTGGAGTTTTGGGCCTGAATTCTTCAACCTAAGGCCTTAACTGCACATCCCTAACCCGCCTGCTGCTTCATACAGCTCTGAATCTTGGCTTAAATGATAATTAGTTTAATCTAATCAGCATCTGTTGCATAACAACCTTATTATCTTCTTGCAGGCCACAGTTTTTCCCTATGAGGATTTTGACGTGGTGGCAGACATCAAGGCCATCCGCAAAGCCTGCAAAGGGTTTGGTAGGTTGGAAATATTATAAATCATATTTATGAGATTGCCTTTTTATTTTTGCAAGAGCAAACATCAAAAGTTGAACGTTTGTACATAAATGTTTTATTCAGGCCTTTGTTAGTGTCATTATTACAAAGAGTCGGAAGAAAAAACTAAAAAAAACACGATAAAAAAAGAAATGGAATTATTCGACGGAAAAACGACTATTAAATAAAAAATGACAAATTTTAAAATAACTAATAAGTCTGATTGGAAATAGAACGAACAATTGTAAATAAGAAACCTTCATACAGTTGTTTGTTGTTTTTGGATTTGGAATGTAATGTTGTTTGCCGTTACATGATTAAATAAACTGGAATTGAATTGAAATAATAGTAATGTCACAATAATAAATACTAATTTATTTTACAGTGCAGAATAAAATAAGTCTTTAAATTTTTTGGGTGCAATATTTGGCACATTAGTTACTTTATAAAGACATTTGTTGGAAATTTTGTCAGGATTTGTCCTCCATATAGTTTCTCCATCGATCCTAAACATTGAACAGTTTAGATCAAAGTATATTCATGTGTTTGAATGGCCTAGTCAAAGTCCAAACTTAAATCCACAAACTCAAATGAATTAAATTTAATTAGAAATAAATAAATAAAATATGTTTTTGGTTGTAATGAGAGAAATGTTGAAAGGTGTGAATAATTGATCTTGAGTTTTGATTCCCGCCTTGTTCTGCTTCGTTGGGTCTTTTTTTCAGGAACCGATGAGCAGGCCATCATTGACATCCTGGCTAACCGCAGCTCAGCGCAGCGGCAGGAAATCAAGGCGGCTTATTTTGAAAAATACGATGACGTGAGCGACTTCCTGTCTTCTTCCAACTCTGTTAACTTCTGTAGAAAACCTGGGCCATTTCTCTGCGTATCTTTAAACCTTTCTGTTTGTCGTTTTGCATTTTAGGAACTGGTGGATGTGTTGAAGAGTGAGCTGTCGGGGAACTTCGAGAACGCCATCCTGGCCATGCTGGATCCGCCCGTCGTCTACGCCGTGAAGGAGCTCAGGAAGGCCATGAAGGGACCGGGAACCGACGAGGACGTCCTGGTGGAACTCCTCTGCACCGCCACCAACGCTGTGAGCCGCCATCTTCACTTTCATACAACTCTTTACTAGTATGGATCCTCTGCAGTATCTTAAAATAATCTCCTTTCTTTCTGTATTTGACTTCCTTACGCTGTGTGAATTGCACATTCAGGTTTGGTTTTTTTGCACAATAAAAAAAAATTGTCTAAATTTTTCTCTAATTTAGAAAAAATAGAGCAACTTTTGTTGCTTTAATTGTTTTTTTCTCATACACCCTGTATTTTTTACTAAGAGCTGCTCTAAGATTTCTCTTGCAAGAAAAGACAACAGTTTAGTTTCTCTTGACGTTTCCTTCGATGTGAGAGTTCACTTTTTTTGTGCATCGTTGGAAACATGTTTGAAAACCCAATGAAGATAATGATGGGGGGGGAGGGAAACCTGTTACACCCTCGTTAAAATGATACAAATATATAAAACTTTAATTTTCCCCTCATTCAGTTGTTATTTTGATTATTTTAAATAACTCAAATAAACTCAAAGTTTTTGGAGGTTTTAACTTGACCTGGATGTTTAGTGGGTTTTTTTCTTGCAATTTTTCTCTTCTGTGCAGAAATTTGGAGAATTATTTTTTAACTTCAAACATCAAACACAATAGGTATTTACGTTTCCGTCTTTTCTTTTCATCGCCTCAGGAGAAATTATTGGTTCGTTTTTTGCTTTTCTCCTGACAACTTTTGTGAGAAGATTATTTTGATTCTTGTTTCTCTGCAAGCTATGGCTTTAGCAAACGTAGAAATCAGGAAATTTCAGCTTGGTCAGCTTAATTTTATTTCTGGCGAATTGGGTTTATTCTAATTGATTTCAGACATGATGCTGGAATCAAAACATGAACCAGTAACTTAATAGTTTAAAGGTGTGCACAGTTATGTAATCAGGGTATTGCAGCTCCTTTTTTTGTTTTTTTTTTCTGTTTTTCTTGAACAGATTTGTTTTTATTTTTGATTTGACATTTCAAATGTGTGAAGAGCTTTCACACAGGCAACATCATCTTTGGACATAATGATAAAAACAAAACAAATTGGAGCTGAAGTAGCAGAGCTTCTTCAACATGCAACCACCATTAGCCAGAGTTACATAGTAACTAGTTACATTTACTCAGTTACATTTTTTGAGTAGCTTTTTTGGGGGGGGGGGAAATTACTATTAGGAGTATTTGTACTTTGATGTACTTTTTACTTTTACTTCAGTGATTTCATTATGAAGTATTTTTACTCTTTAGTAAAATTTTTGGATTTTCTACCCACTGAATGAAAAACAAAAATGTTTTAACCAAAAATTCACCAGACAGACACAGACCTGCAGTTTTTGTTAAAGTTTAATCTGTTTTATATTGAAAGAAACTGATTTGGAAAAAAATTATTTGGGCTGATTTTGTTATTTGTTCATTACTTAAATGAATTATTTTCATTTTGATTCTTAAAATACCAGAATTTCCACTTAACTTTGTGTTTTGGTCCGTCTGCTGATGTAATTTTTAAATATTAACAGATTAATAATTTGATCAGTTACTCAGTACTTGAGTAAATGTTTTACCAAATACTTTTTTAATCTCACTTGAGGACAATATTTGGATACATGTTTTATGAGCAGCACTGTTCCAGAATAAGAACTGGTCCACTTTCTGTCTGCTGGTTAATATTTAGTGGAGTTGAACAGTAATTTGAGAAAAAATGTTTTCTAATATGTCTGCGTTTTTGTTTCCTGTCAACAGGACATTGCCATGTTCAAGGAATGCTACTTTCAGGGTAAGTTGTTCATTTTTATTATTCATATAAGTTACTAAACCTTTTAATATCTACTGTCAGTATTTCCTTTCAGCTTTTAAAGGAAATGGGTCAGAGTGACTAATTATTGTTGAGTGAAGCTTTGTTTAGGCCATCTGGCTCCAACTTCCCCTTTAACACTGAAGTTTAAAAACCAGCGCCGTCCAAACATTTCTGATCAACATGAACAAGTAAAAGTGCTTCATGTTTTTCAGTAAAGAGAGTTTGGTTTAGTTAAATTAAACTGTTTATAGGGTGGAGCTTTGTATGCATGAAAAATACAGCCTTGTCATCTAATAACAGTTATTGTCAGATCAGTTAATTATATGGTTTAGCTTTAAACCTGCTGCTCCAACAGACTCTGTGTATAAACATAAATGTTTTTACTCATCTGGAAATCATTTTGGAACAAATTATTTACGTCAAACACTTTTTAAATACTTTTGTGTTTAAGGATTTCTGCTTCAAGAAAATACCTACTTACTTCTACCTGCCAGTTTTTACAGTATTTAAAGTTTACAAAGTGATAAAGAATCTTAGGACTCAGATTATGATACAGGAGCCGAGGATGAGGATGGGTTTGTTTAGGTTTGCTTCTGCATGCAAAGTAAGAACAGAGGAATTTAGATATCTGACAGAGAAATGTATTATCTTCGTCAAATTAGAGCCGATTGTAAAATTAAAACACCTTTTTAAAGTGGCTGTATGGTGCAAAATTCAAATTTTTCACGTTTTTGTACTTCCATTTGAGTCTCAGCTAATTCTAAAAACAGTCCAACCGCTTAAAAAAAAACACCCAGCCGATTTTTGGCATCTGGAAAATGAGCCATTTCAAAAACTTCACTATAGTGAAGTCACATTCCCGTTACCTAGCAACCCCAGCTAAGCCCAGCCCTGTTACCTAGCAACCCAAGTGGAGCTCCAGCATGTTTAATCAGCTGATTTTTCTGCTGTATGTAGAACAAATAGTGGAAAAAATAGTAAAAATAAAATTTCTGATGGTTTGTTTTTTATTTAACATTATTAAATAAAATGTATGGAGACAACAATAAATCAAAATTCTTATAATGATGAGATATACCCATACCCTACCACTGTATGCACTATACAATGGCTGCTGGAAAAAGACAAGTGTTTTGTTGTTGATTTACCATCCAGAAAGAACTAGCTATATTGTTGTTTGTGCAGGAGGCTCCACTTCTGTTTTTCAAAGATATACGGTTGTATATTTGCGCATCTGTTGGCAGCCATTTTCACATGGGAGGGTAAACGTTGAGTTTGGGGACGTTGTCATTTTAGATTATTTAGATTTGAAGGGACAGAAACGCTAAAACAGCTCATTGTGTAGCTAAAAAATATTAAAATCTCACTACCTAGAAATAATTTTGTGCACAAAAATGCAACAAACATGTTTTGAATTACCAGTAAATCAATCGTAACTCTTACAAGGAAGAATTAAAGGTCACCTAAAAGATGATTTGTGTTTTTAAGCAGTTATTACTTCATAGCAGCTCTGATGAACGCCAAGTTTTCTGTTTTGTGTTTTAGTGCATGAGCGCGACCTGGAAGCGGATATTGAGAGCGATACGAGCGGAGACGTTAGAAACCTCCTCATGGCTCTACTGGAGGTACGGAGTTTCCACTCAGCGCAGGAAACTCGACTCCTGCAGTGAAACGGAGCTCACTCTCACTGCGCCCCATCATGGCCCTCACACACACTTTCTCTCTCTCTCTCTCACACACACGCCCACGCACACACACTCTTGCTGGCCTCAGTCCAGCCTGACTCTGATTACTACAGAGTCATGGAGCCTTCCATCTCCTCTCCTTACAGGGAAACAGAGATGAGAGTTACGACGTGGACGAGGATCTGGCGGAGCAAGACGCCACCGCTCTGTTTGAGGTGCTGCTTTCATCCTCACATTAACAAAAATCTATAAGCTATAATCAATAACGATCAGCTTTATTAATAATCGCTGGTGCCCTGCAGGCTGGCGAGGGTTGCTTCGGGACAGATGAATCCACCTTCAGCTACGTCTTGGCCAACAGGAACTACCTGCAGCTGCAGGCCACCTTCAAGATATATGAGCAGGTGTCAGCTGCCGCAGCAGATTATAAGTTCAGATTATCAATATATCAGCAGGCCGCTCACATTACGGTTATTTACTCTGTAAAAGACAATGAATTGTGGAGGGAATCAATAATCTTGATTTCAGGAAGGAAGAGGAGTAAGTCACTGAAAAAATAGAATTATGACTTTAATCTCAGAAGAGTAAAGTTATAATTCTCAGGGGAAAAAAGTAATAACTAACATTAAATTCAAAATTCAGAAAAGAAAAGACAGAATTCTGAGATTAATTGCAAAATTCAGAGAAAAAACTAATTATCCTGAGATTGCAGATTCAGAATTCTTCACAAAAGTCATACTTCTGAGAAGAAAGAAAATCATAATTCTGAGATTAAATTCAAAATTATGCAAAAAAGGTCATCATTCCAAGATTAATTTCATAATCCTGAGTTGATCGATCTCATTCAGGCTCCTCTGCAGTTTTCCTCAAATCATTTTTATGACTTTTTGAAGCTGCAAACACAACGTTTCTTTCTGATGCAAATCATTTTCCACTGGCAGCTTTCTGGAACTGAGATCCTGGACGCTATTGACAACGAAACGTCTGGAACGCTGAAGAAGTGCTACACTGCACTTGGTAAGAAAGAGATTAAAAGTTTTTTTAACATTTAGATTTAAATTAAATGTTTAAAGTCGTAAATGTCTGGTCTTTTTTTCGCTCCGCAGTCAGAGTGGCTAAAAACCCGCAGCTCTACTTCGCCAGGCGTCTGCACAAAGCCATGAAGGGAGCAGGAACAGATGAAGACACCCTGATCCGGATCATCGTGTGCCGCTCCGAGGTAATTACTCTGATGTCCACTAGGTGGAGCTAAACCCACAGAGAGTAGTCCATCTCTAGTTTGTCTGTGTTGGGGCCACTGGAGACAAGAAAAAGAGTAAATTTACATCAGAAAACTAGATCAGTCTCAGAAACTGATCTAAAGTCTCAGAAACTTTTATGGGTTTTTATTTTAGAAGATTTCTGACACTAATCAACATTTTTGAGTTTTTTTCAAGCAGATTCTCGACTTTCCAAATGCAGAACTGTCCCTGTTTTTCTGGAAAATGTATGAGATTAATCCATTTTTTTTCTAGGATATGCTTTACTTTTCTATATCAGAGATTTCCTTTAATTGATCTTAACCTTTCTGAGTTTTTTCTAGCGATTTAACTTTAAAATCAGCTTCTTTTTTTTTAGCTGTAGATGTATTATTTGCTAAGGGAATGCTGCTACTGCATCTTAGGCAATGAAATGTTTATTTTCATAATTTAAAAAAGGAACTTAATTTTCTTTGTATTTTTTATGTATAAAATATGAGATTAAATTAAAAATTTGTCGATGACTAAATTAATTAAATGTGCTCACTCCTGGGCTAAACTTCTTAACTTTTCCTTTGAATCTCTTGTGCCACCCTGTGATGAAATGCCACCCTGGGCAGTGTGCCACAATCTGGTTTGATTGTCAGGAAACTTATTTCACCAGACAGATAATTTCTCTCATTTCCCCCATCAGTTCGACTTGGAGACGATCAAAGACATGTACCTGGAGAAGTACGACGTGTCCTTGAAGGACGCCATCCGGGACGAGTGCGGCGGCGACTTCAAGCGCCTCCTGCTGGCCATTTGCCACTAGAAGCTGCAGGAGTTTTCATCTAGCCGACTGAAACTCCTCAGTCCCTGCGAGGCATTAAGACGGAGCAGAGTTATTATTAATCTCCCTTAATTGAGGATACATTTCTAGCTCTTAATATTTCTAAAGACACTAAGATTTCTGTGTTTGTAACAAAAGTGAAACCCCGCTGATGTCACAGTGATGTTGTAAGTCATGGCCCTCTTCACTGCTGCTACCACTTATGCAATCACTCTATTTGGAAGGAAGTTTCTGCTTTTCTTGAAGGTTTTGACTGTTAATGAAGGAGCTATCATGAAAGAAACATTAAGTCATTTTTGAAATGATCATAATTTGCCTTATGTTGCTTTTTTTTTATCTACAACACTGCCAAACCACCAAATCTTACCAAGTAATTTTTGTCTACTTTATAGTGCACATATTTTAGTACACTTGAAATAAGACAAAAGTAATTTAGAAAGATGTAGGACTTTGAAGTAAATAATTTATTTCATATTGATGAAAAAGTACCAGTTCTAATGGTAGATAATTTTACATATAACAAGATGTTTTTTCTATGTCATAAATGAACTAATTTGCCATTATTTACTCAAAATAAGCTCCTAATTTTGCAGAAAAGTTACTTGTAAGTTAGTTTGTCTTTTTTCAACTGTACTAAGATATTTGCACTATAAACTAGACTGAAATTACTTGGTAAGATTTTGTGGTTTTGCAGTGCATGCCTTGACAAATCCAAGTGCATTTCACCTTGTTTTGTAGTTTCTTCCTAACAGAGATTAGTATTAATATATATATACAATTACAGAGCCAGTGCAGATGTTATACTGTATTAACTGTGTTTAGATTGTCTGAATTTAACACTGTGATAATCTGATGATTTTCTTTTTTATATTTGTGTCCATTTATGGCAGCTTAAATTTTAACATTAGTAAACACAATAAATACTGACAACATTAACACTCTGTAGCCAAAGAGTTTTAACTTAATAAAGTTTAGTATAATCATTCTATTTGGGTTTATTTTATTTCTTAGTCCAGATAGCATCTCTATAATCGAAAAGTTAGTTTATTCAATTCAAAAACACACTGGTGTTCATTTCTGGGGTTTATTTGTGTTCATTTTGGTGATTATGGCTCACAAATACACTGACAATAAAACGGATTAAATGAAGATTCTGCTTCATTTATATTTGGGTTAATGAGTCGCAAGAATCAATCAGCTTCCAATGTTTCATTGTTCCCAAATTTTCCTAAAATCCATTCAGGGTTCTTAAATATGGCTCCGATATTTTCAGATATATACCGAAGAGTATTGCTATGAGGGAGGAAAATAGATTTTTGGAGCGCTATCACGTTATAACGTGACACTTAAATTGTATGAACGTGATAATTTCATTTCCGGAGGTGACGGTATTACGCTTTTAGTACAGACATAAAAACAAGGCTATAAATTAAAAACGTGAAATAACACGAAAAAACGAACAAAAGTAATAAAACTGGGGAGTTGCTTTCACTGATGCTTGCGTGTATTTCGGATAAGAATTTAGGTTAGGAATAAAAAAAATAGCATGACATGCTATTTTAAACTGTATCTAAAGCAGTTTTAGATTACAAAACAGTCCAATTGTCAATTTTAACAAACAATGTAGTAAATATTTGGTCTACTTAGTTTAAAAGAATCGATACAAATCAACACTTCCCTCTTAGTTGTCACAATTACGACATTCAGTGAACGCAGCCGTTAGCTCCGCCCCCTTCTCCCAGACATGCCTGGTGTAGTGTCGCATTTCGCCTCTTCTCTCTGTTTATATGTCGATCAAACTTGGAGTTGTATTTCAAATTAACATCATAACAAACCCTGGAACATAACCAGGCTCTATCTGAGCATCTGGACTCAGTTGTAGGTAGGTTATTCTGCGTGTCTTACCGGCCGCCTTCCTCCGCTTTTCCCCGTATTTTGATGGTAATTACGGTGATTAGCATCCATGTTGGTTGCAGGTAATTGAAACCTCTGCACCGAGGAAGGGTTTGCTCTTTGTATAGGTTTAATCACGTTATACGGATGCTTTATAATTTCTGTCATTTTAAATATTAATTGTATAAAATATATCCAGAGAATACATCTTTATAGAAAAGATAAGATTTAAGGATTAAGCCTACTTGTAATGTTTTATCCCGGTTGGAACTGAGACAAATAAATTGGTATAGTAACGCGTCAAATATGTGACACTAATTCATCTTTATAAACAGTGTATTATACCCTTGTTATAATCAGAAAACACAGTTTTCATGATGTAACATTAAATCTGGTTGCTTCAGTTAACAACAGTTTGATGTCCAGATGTCAAACACTTGAACACACCACTTGAGAACAGTTTGTGTCCAGGAAGTGTGGGGTCTGCAGCCCTTTTCCTGATCCCAGTCCCATACAGGTCCTGGATGGAGGAAAGCACCAATAACAACTGTACAAAAACCTCTGAAGAAGACAACTTTTTTCTTCACAAAATGTAAACAAAAATACATTTTTGTATTTTTAGCAGGATTTGTCTTTTGTCTGTGGTCATAGACCATGAGCCATTTCTCTTGCTAGTGCAAAACAAATGCCTGTTGCATTTGTTTTGGTGGTATTTACCCAGAATGCCCTGCGTTGTAGTCCACTTCCTGCTTCTGGAGTGGTCTCTAGCCCACTTTTCGTTCACATATGCATTCGACCTTCACCATAGTTCACTTTGACTGAACCAAGACCGATGTTTGTATGCACCCTAAGTATCCTAATCCTGAATTTCAGTATTTACTGTAATTTCCCAGTTGGGATTAAGATCTAACCTGGTTGGTTATTTTATTGTAAAAATAAACAACCAACTATAAACATCAATGCTAAAAATAAAATTTAGACATTTTAATACGATAACCAGTAAGTAGAAGACTTTCCTGCTCTTTTCTAATTTATGCTGATCTCACGCACAATTCTCCGCTTTGTAATAAATATGTGGTCTGACCTCATGTGACTGTGGATTAATAAATGATTAACTTTTCTATAAATGTGGATTAAGTCATAGCACAAAGGCTTTTCTGTCAGTCAGTAATCATTGATTACTTGATACTTTGTCTTGAGGTCATGTGGAGCTTTTTTCACCTCTGGAAAGTTAGGTAGTCCATAAGTAAAGACATAAGAGGAAACTTCATTTATTGTTTTATTGGAGATGCAGTGAATTTGATGTATCTCTATGTTCAAAGAAAACACAATTAAACATGTTTTTTTTTTTGGTGAATTACATCATGAAAGATGCTGCTCTGTTTGTTGAGGCTGTTAGTTGCTTTATTACAAGGAACATCTGAATAACTAAATGTAGATTAAGTAATTGTTGGAGACGCATGAACTCATGGTTAACACTCATTACTTCAGGTTATTTAAGGTTGAATTGACATTTTCCCTTTAAATATGCTTAATTCTTTTTGTCAGGGTGTTATATATTTGTTTTTTTCTCATCCAGTTGGAATAAAGTGTCTTTTTGAACATAAAATGAGTTAAAAACCCATCGTTTGACTTTGTACGTCATCATTTCACTGGAATCTCAGCATGAAGAGTCATGTTGCAGTTCCTCATAATAAAGGTGGATCCAATTTTCATAAATGATATGCTAATTACAAGGTCTTCTCTTAATTACAAGTTAAAGCTGTCATAATTGCATGGTCTGTTTCTTGTTGCTATGGAAACAGATTCAGTTAAAGGTTTTTTCCCCCAAGCAGCGAGTTGTTGATGGCAAACACCAAAATTGCACGAGCCACCTGCATGTGGTTAATGCTGCTGTTCCCCGGAAAATGAATGTGAATTTCTGAATTTCTTTTAAAACAAAATCAGTTTCTGTCATTAAAAATGTATTTTTTATTTGTATAAAAGGTGCAAAACATGCAAAAACCATCCCTGATTTGTTAATTGTGAGTGTTAATGTGAACCGATTGAAGAGCAAAGGAACGGTTTAAATCTACAAAATGTCGATTTACGGTCATGTGATGATTATATTTCCATTTTTAGTCAAAGAAATTTAAATGGAAAGATGTGTCTATAAACAGAGTGTTAGTTTATCGTCTAGCAGAGGTAAACATTACAAGTAGGGCTTGGAATCGGCCTGCCTGTCGAGCCCAATAACATGAGACGTATTTGCGTGATGACGTAATGTGTGCGCTCCTTATTTTGATTTCGAACGTTTCCAAGATGGCGTCGCGGCAGCAGAAACCGCTCCAAAGTATGTTTACATTTCACAAAAGATAAGATACTGGGGCCACTGCCAACATGTACAGCGCTTTAATTACAAAGAAACGATGAAATAGCATCGTTATTTCATGAACAGATGAAACGCTATGCTAGCTTCTAGCATAGCGTCTTCCGCTGTGATTTCAACTGTAAAAAACTATTTGATAATATAGTTTTGTCACCTTGAAATAATTACTTGTTTACTTATCGTTTATTAAACATAATATAATTTTATTAATGCTAAAATAATTCACCCACTCGGATCCAGGACTTTCTTGTGCAGACGCAGAACTCATAAAACAAAACTATTTAAAAAGAAAAGATGGTTCTACAAATGGAAAATAAGAATATAAAAATTCTTCTAAAACAGGTGTCTATCAAGAGGTGAATTATATGTTGCATAATTTTGTAAATAATAATAATGCTAATAAATTAACACAAAAAAATAGGGACGTGCGATATATCGATGTTAACATCAGTATCAGTGAATGTTGGGAATTTCCCTCCCCATTTTTTTCCCTTTAACATTTCTGTTGGTCCAATAAGTAAAACCGGCGATATTAACAACTAGTGTTTCCTTTTTGTTGCCCTTTATGTTTCAGGAGGAGGCGAGGGTTGAGCATATGTTTTTGTTTGGTCATGTAACTGTGACAGTGATGCAAAACAGGTTGGTAAGATGTTTAACTGAAACCGAGAAGCAATGTCTGTGTTATGGTCACTTTTTACAGTGTTTAAAGGTTAGGAAATATATTTAATATTGGTTATGAGCTATCATAGCAGAGTTATCGGATATCATTTCAGTAAATATTTCTCTTCTCTTTGCCCTGGTTAGATTAGATGTCGTCCATGTGGCAACAGGAGGCATCCGGTTATTCCCCGTGTGTGGAGATCGACTCCAGCTCCGTCAGGTCCAAGGACCGGCTCGGCTCTTCGAGCTGGCTAAAGCAAGAGCAGGATGAGCTCTGTGGAAGAGCACATCCTGCGGGAGATGAGCTCTCCCGCAGGATGTGGGAGATCAAGTGGGAGAACTTCCAGGGCGGAGCGTCCTCCGACGCCGTTCAGGACAACACTCCCAGCAGCGCCATGTCTGGTAAGAGCTGAAGCTATTCATTTTGAACGTTTTTTTTTCTTCAATCATTCAGTTGTTAGCAAATCACCAAATTCTCATAAAATAAATTATTTCTCTTCGTAACGAGCAGCTTCGTCATTCGAGGGCTTGCCGCCGAGGGTGCTGCTCACCATCACAAAACTGCAGTGCATGCTGGAGAGCAAACAGGAGCGCATCGCTGCCCTGGAGCGACAGGTGGAGGACCTGATGCAGGATCGCAAGTTTCTGCGCAGTCAAATCGAAAACCTCACCACCAATCGCTCCATGGCACCGTTTGTTGCACCCAGTACAGCCACTGAGGGTCAGTAAATCCATACAGCTAAAGGAAGCTGTTTTAACAGACTAAGAGGTTTTATTTTAGTGTTTTGTGTCTTTAGCTCCCAAACCAAGCAAAATGCAGCATTCAGAAAACAAATCTCGAAAGAGAGAAAGAGCTTCTTCTTCCTCGGCCAGCAGCGACAGCGGCTCGGAGGCATCCGACTCCTCTGACGTGTCGGCGGCGTCGAGTGAGCACCGACGGAGAAAGCACCACAAGGACAAGAAAAGGTCAAAGAAAGGGAAAGACTACAGCAGGAAGAGAGGTAATGAACAGATGAAATGTTAATAAAACACATCTGATGCAAAGCTAAAGGACCATTAGCTTGATCTCATGGTGCTTCAGCAGATCTGTTTGAGCACTTTGGAGATATATCCACATAAGCTGTAATAAACAAAAAATGTTTTTTTTTTTCATACAACTTCCAACAAAAAAACATTTTATTCTGAATCCAAATGAAAACAGGTGAGTGTTTTTTTTTTTTACACAAACAGCACTGAAACCGGCCCTGTTGCACCTTGTTACGCATAATTTAACAGAAGGACACAAAGTAGATCAACATGAAAAAGTTATATCAATAGCTGTGTATACGCGCAAACTGATAAAAATAGATAAAACATCAAGTTTTATCAAATCAGCACCCCTCCTCCACCATGCTTGAAAGTTGGTATTCACATTTTTTGTGTGTTTGGTTTTCTCCTAATCTGGTCCAATTCATTATGGTCCAACATTTCTACTGTGGTCTCATTATTTCAAACTGTGAAACCTGCAGGTTCTCAAAAAAGACACCAATTTCTGAAAGGGAAATAAACTCAGAGCAGTAGTTAAGTCGAAACCGTACAAATATATAATTACAGTATACATTTAAATAAAAAAACTTTTGTAAATATATTCTACCTAAAATTCCAAGTGTCATAATTTTAGATTCACTGGGATAAAAAGTCTTACTAAGCAACTTTTGCTGTAAAATTATTAATTGGTTAATCGAAAAAAATAACAGATTAACCTGACACTGTACTGATGTTAAGTCAAGCAGAAAGAGCTTTTCACGTGTTGATGTTAGAAGTAATTTTTTATTTTCACATATAAATGATCACACATAAACCAAAGGAATGCTTTGTTTTTGCGTTTTATACAATAAAATTCTTTTTCTTATCTAAAAAATAAATTGAATCATTAGTTTAATTGTATTTTAGCTGCATAAAAATATTGTATAAAAAGGGTTAAGTGGCTAAAAAACATCTGCAGAACGTGCTAATTCCATTTCTTAATTTTAAATTTAATTGAACTTGTCATATAATCCTTTTCCTGTGGGAAAAACAGCAGTTCAAATTCATCCTTTAAAGAACTGAATATGGAAATAATGAAACTAGCAATTATTTTGAGAGACGGATAAGGCAGAAACCGTTAAATAAAGAGCAGTAGCGCGTAGGGATGCAAGTTATCAGTTAATGGGTTAATATAAGCTAATGATTAACCATTTTCTTGACTTTTGTCTAGCTCTGACCGTCTTTCCATAACATAAAGGGCTAAAGTTTTCATAACATGCTGTCGCTGCTCCGTCACGCAGCACCTCGGCTTAATGCGAGCTATTGATATAAAAACTTAAGGAGCTTGTTCAGTGTTTACATTTCAAAGAGAACCGCATAAAGTGCATTTTACATCCTCCACCGGACTCTGGACCGTTTCTCTTTCCCGTTACGGTAGTCCCCGCCGCCATCTTTGATTTAGTCTCAGAGGTTCCGCTTAAAGATGACCAGTGGCGCCCTCTGCTGGATGGCGGCCAAACTACAACACTAAAAGAAAGTCCAAGTTATTAAGTTAATTAAGTTAAAGTCCAAGTTATTAGTTAACCCATTGAAATCAAATTTAATCTAATAAAAAATAATAGCGTCTCATGTAGCATCTTGTTTGTTTTTGTCCCATCAGCCACTGGCGTCCTGTACGTCATTAACCGCTACAAACAGGTCCTCTCAGCCTTCATCAAGAAGAAGAGCATGAGTGAAGCCTTCCGTCACCACGGGATCGACAGGAACACCATCGCCAACACGGCGTCCATCGCGGAGCTGCACCTTGCCGGGAAGGAAATGATCCCCCTGGTGGGCCAGTTTCGCCAAGGAGAAGAGACTCTGGTGAATTACGCTCAGAGATGCACTTTGGTCATCGACAGAGACCCCGAACTGTCCAGAAAAATCGACCAGATGAAGGCGAACGGCCAGCTGCTGCCCATATCAGGGAAGAGGTCCAGGGTGCTGCATTCTCACATGCAGCCACTAGGGGATGATACAAAGAGCATCTTAATAGGCTGATGCTTAAAGAAAAAACTCAAAGAAGAGAGGGATGATGGGTTTTCTTTCAGCTGAAGCTGCTGTTTTATGTCGCACATCCTTTAATTATTCTGTCTTTATTTGTCACACATTTCTGGGGAAAATGTAGCAGTTAAACTCAGACGTTTTTATCTCTGTAGTAGCAGAAATATCCACCAGATGGCAGCATTCACCTGTTATTTGATTCTCATAAACTATTTCAAAATGGCAGATTTTCAGGTTTCTTATTTCCAAGTACTTGACTTTTAATAGGGGTGTTTGACTTGTCTAATTTATCAAATTTTTGTGATAAAAATAATTTTATTTATTAAAAAGATTTTGCTATTTGCCTTTGTTTACATTCAGGACGATTTAAAATGAGCCTGACAGAATAATAAAGCGATATTTAATAAGTTTTGATGAGGCCGGTTAAAAAAACCATTTGAAAATAACCTTTAGGCAGGAATTAAACATATTTTTCATTAAACCCACTTGACTTATTTTATATCTGATTTCATATTCTAACGGTAAATGCTGAGTTGTCATTAGAAAATCATCACAATTAACAAAAATTAAAGCTGGAAACCAACAGTCTGAGTGGAATTAATGTTCTTCAAGTATAACATATATATATATGTGTGTGTGTGTAAATGTGTTTATGCTATACAGGTGTGTATTACTTTTAATTGTAAGAAAGCTGAAACGTGTGGCATGCATTCGTTTTTGAGTCAAAACTTTGTAGAACTGCGTTTTGCTGCAATTCTACCTCCAAATGTTTTACTACATTGATCAAAGACTAAACATACAGTGAGGATGAGGCAGCAGAAGTAGAAAATACTGCCACCTGCAGGTGGGAGTTAGCATCGCTTCAACCCAATATTAACTATTTTTGTGGAAAACTTGAAATAAACTCACAATTATTCTGAAATGACTGGCAACAAATGCCTGATTCTCGGTTCCACTTTCTTCTGTTTGTCTTTCTGCATAAAATCCCAATGAAATGCTTTGAAGGCGCTCCAGCTGGATGCTCCAGATGAATATTTTTAGATCCTGACTTTGTGAAGCACCCTCAGCTAATGGTGTCACAGCAAAACGTCGCAGTTTGCTTTTCACAGAGTGACAAATTACTTGTGCAAAGCCATTACAGGGTGCTGCACCCTCACTGTTTATCTCTGCATGGGAGTCTCTGTCACTCAGATTATTTCTGTCCACCCATCTTCCACCACCTCTGCTGTTTCTTGTTACTCTTTAAGTCTCCCTATTAAACTTTCATTCTCTCTGTTTTTGTGCAAATTTTGGCTGATTTTCACAACATTTGGTGGATTTTTAGAAAATGTAAAAGGTTGTCATTGTATGGCAGAAAAGCTAAAAACTTGAGGGAGTCCTTGCACTTACTTTACAGCTTATATTATTTTTTTAATGTCTAAAATCTGTCTATCATCATTGTCATTGGTTAATCAAGTGTGACTACTGTAAACAGGAATTCTTGTGCAACTTTGTGATTTAAAAGGACATAGAGATGCAAAAAATATAAAATAAGTATAACTTAATTTTATCGCGCTGTGATTAACAGTGTAGCATTCAAACAACATGTTGGCTTACAGCAGTGTGTTAGGGCCACTAAGGGAAAAAAAGGGAAAAAACTTAAAAGTTTTCTAAATTTCTGACCTCCGAAAGTTTAAAATTTGCAAGAAAGAAATTTGTAACCTTTCAAATGCTGACTTTTTTCTAGAAAATTTCTGAGATTAATCTCAAAATTTCTGATGTTTTCTGACAAATTTTTGACTTTTCAAACTCAGGAATTTTTACATTTTCTCTAGAAAATTTCAGAAATTAACATCAAAATTTCTGAATTTTTGTAGAAAATATTTGAGTTTGAAATAAATTTTCAAGCTCAAATTGTGTAATTTTGTCAGAAATTACACAATTTGTTTTCCAGAATATTTCTGAGATGAATCCCAAAATTTGAATCTGCAAACTCAGAAATTCGAAGTTACTTCTGGAAAACTTCTGGACTTAATCGCAAAATTTCTGAGATTTTTGTGGCAAATCTTTGAAGTTTCAAACCCAGATATTTCCAATTTTTTTTCTACAAGATTCATGAGATTAATTCCAAAATTTGAGTTTTTTTTATTTTTTTATTTTGTTTTATCTTATTTTATTGTGGAAAATGTTCAACTTTTCAAACTCAGAAAGTTACAAAAGTTTTCTAGAATTTTTTTGACTCTTCAAACTAACTCTTCAAAATTTAAAAGTTTTTTTCTGGAGAATTTCTGGACTTAATCTCAAATTTTTTTGTGAGATTTTTGTAGCAAATGTTTCACTTTCCAAACTTAGATATTTCCAAGTTTTTTTCTAGAAATTTCTATGATTAATCCCAAAATTTCTGAATTTTTTGGCGCAAGTCTACTCCCTTTTTACTCTCATTCGCTGTCGTAGTACCTAACGTTAAAAAGGTAGTATGATCTTTGCCTAACACCTGTTGCCATGGTTACCCGATGGAAACGGGTAACCATGGCAAACTGTGAATGTTTTCAGGTCAGCCCGCTTTTTGCAGTCAAGTTTTATTTATCTATCTCTCTATGTCTCTATAGAGGTTGAGATTTGGGTTGTTTTGCTTTTTGGGGTTTGGAGGGTTTTACGTCATGCCAGTGGGGGTTTTTTTCAAGCTGACATAACAACATATTAAGAAAACAAAAAATTGCTTGAAAGTGTCAGTCAGATCTGGCAGCTCTTCGCCAGCCAGACAGAGGGACAGGTGCATGCTGGCGATGTGTTTGCGTCTCTCTGCCAGCTTTCTTCTGGTCCCCACCTCCCGAGGCAGGAACATGTCACTCCCGCTCTCTTTGTTGCCAGATTTAACAGCCCTAGTTGTAGCTGCAGATATTATAGTGTAGCAACTGGGGAATGTGAGGCTAACGACTCGAGGATGTGGGCCTAATCGAGCCTGAAGCAGCCACCGCTCCTCCCCTGAGTTCCAGCTCGGACTCCATTTTGTGCCTTTTTTTGGCTGCAGGTGCTACGTCACTGCTCAAAATTCAACCCACTCTCCTCCTCCATCTCCGTTTTCCTCCTTCCTGTTCACCTTTATGCTCCCAACCTTGACGGAAAGGAGCATCTGGACTTTCTCACCCACAGCGGCTTGTAATCTCCACCAATCATTGACCTAATGGTGCACGTAAAATGCGTTTGAACTGGTGAAATTGGGTTCGCCTGAGCTAAACCTGCTGTACAACAAAGCAGCGGCCTTGTTATGTAAAGGATTATTAGGACTGTAACGGAGCCAAAGAGCTCAGACTGCCAAGTAAACAAAGCCAGAGAGTCAGATTAACGGTTTATATTAGTTTCTAATCTTTAATTTGTAAAAGTACAGGATGTTTTTGTTTACTATGAAAAAAAAATGTTAATATCTCTGATCATTCATTTTATTTCAGGATATGTTTATTTGTAAAACAATTCTTTATTTTCCTTCCTTTTTACAGTGATTTTCTATTTTTTGTTGCTGTATCTCATAAAAACTGAAGAATATGATTGGTTGTTAGGTTGTTTGGTTGTTTGGTTGGTTGGTTGGTTGGTTGGTTGTATGGATGGATGGATGGATGGATGGAGGGAGGAAGAGAAGGAGGGATGGATGGATGGATGGATGGATGGAGGGAGGGAGGAAGGGAAAGAGGGAGGGATGGATGGATGGATGGATGGATGGATGGATGGATGGATGGATGGATGGATGGATGGATGGATGGATGGATGGATGCTGGTTGTTTCCTATGGAGAGCCAATAACATCCTGAACATCTAAAATACCCACTTAACTTCTAACATCTATCACCAAAATATATGACAAATATTCAGTTTAAATTGAGTTTACACAATAGATGCTCTTTATTAGAACTGGTGAACGCTTCAGACACCTGTCTATCACTAAGCAATCAAAGAAATCCTCCCTCAAAGCTTTTTAAGCCAATTCTTACTGACTGCAATATGGCGGCATGTGGTTGACCAGTAAATGAGCCACCAGGGGGCAGTGTTGCACCCAGAACAACCGTTAGCTCAATTCTCCGTTAGCTGGAAAACCTTCAAATAAGTCTCCTTTTTCCAATTTTTTTGTTGGTTTTCTGTGTTTTTTTCCTCACTTCCTAAGCAGCCAAAAATACACAGGGAACATGTATTAATTGTATTTGCGCTCCACTGTTTTAAAACGGCGAACAATAATAGATGCTAATCTCAAATCATCACAATTACAGCGTTTTCTGCTCGATCAACAAGTCCGGAGGGGCTCTCCATCTGGTTGTCATTGATAAGAAACTAACTGCAGGCTGCTGGATAATAGTCTAGCAAGCTTGAAAGCAGAGAAGAAGAAGGAGGAAGAGGAGGGGGAGCATCATGCATTCTCGGGGACCCCATAGACCAAAAAAAAAAAAAAAAAACCGACCTCCTCGATGTGAATGATGGGGCTGGAGGGGGAGGGTGGGGACGACATGCTGACAAACATAATTCTGCATGAATGTGGGGAACAAGATGTGGATGTGTGAGTCACAGCATGTTTGCAATAAAATCTGTGAGTCACATAGTGAGGGATGCGAAGCATAAAGCGACCTATTTCTGCTCGGTTGTAGAAAATGTACTTTAATAGGTAAAGAAATTATAAAATACACAATGCTTTGTTTCTCTGCGACAGACTGGCGACCTGTCCAGGGCGTACCCCGCCTCTCGCCCGGAATCCATGGATGGATGGATGGATGGATGGGTGGATGGATGGATGGATCCTTTGTTTCTAATTTATAAGCATTTTGAAAGCTGCATCAGGTTCTGATCTGGTTCTCTCCCCAGAAACTAGCCTGCGGACTCGTGTGACGCAGACAAACGTGCAGAAATGACGTCACGAAGGAACCCCCCCCAACTCCACCGTCCAATCAGAGTTGGTTTCTGGCCCAGTGACGCAGGAGATATGAAAGGCACTACGATCTGAATTTTTATTGGTTTTCCTTTTTTCTTTTAGTTTGATACACAAAAAGGCTGGAAACATCTATTTCCTTATTTATTTCAATGTTTTGGCTTCGTATACTTTGTCTTCAAGGTTACACTGAAAAAAAATTCTAACTATAATGTCTCGTTTCTATAGTATATATATTAGTACTTAAAATAAGACAAAACTAACTTACAAGGGACTTTTCAGCAAGATACGAGCTTGTTTTAAGTCAATGATTTCTTAATATTGCTTTTTAAAAAGTAATTATTTCAATACTTTAAGATATTAACATGATTTATATGACTAATAAATAAATAAAGTGCCTAAATTATAATTCGAGTGCAAATCAAGAGTTGAGAAATTATAATGCAAAGTCTCTAGGTATGAAACTAAACTATCGATCTTACCATGCTAGTATCAATCCGATACTTGGTATCGATATCATCAATATTACATGAAAAATCTGCAAATTGTTCATGATTAATTTGGAGTAACATTCCAAAGAAATCTGCAAAAACTGAACCATGAATAGTGCGGTGCCTTTTTGTTTTGGGAACTTTTGTCTGTTAGCTCCAGGCTACAACAATTCTTGTAGCCTATTGCTAACACTCCTTTATTCAACCCACAGAACAGCATTAAAAACTTACAACAGTCGAGATGCTAACCAGCTTTTTCCATACATGCTAGGCTACATGACGGTGGGGCATTGTTTCCATGGCTACTAACGGTTAGACACTACCTCCTCCATTATGCGATATTTGATATCTTTAATTATACTTTCTTATAAATTATATGTATACTAATCTATATTAAGCAAAGGGTCCGTTTCATTAATATAAACCCACCTTATGGAAAAAACAAACAACAACAAGAAAAAACAACAAAAGACATCAGCTCACCAACTTGATGCAAAAGTCCTAACAGGACTTACATCACAACTCCTACTCGCTGCTCTGTTTGGACTGTGAGTCACTGTTTGGTCCGCTCAAGTGCAAGTCATAAAATCTGCTGATTGCACTCATGTGGGATAAAAGGAGTTTGGGTAAAAATGGTCAAAACCACTTTACTGGTTGAGTTGTATTTTCTGTGTTTAGTTAGATTTATGGTAAAGGTCGGGTTGTTTTCAGTCCAGGTTTAACTTCAAGTACAACAGAACATGTTTTCTGATTGAAGAAGGCGCAAATGAGTGAATGTTTATTTTGTTTTGCAGAAAATTTGCATCACTCAAAAAAAAAAATCAAATAAGTGGATAGTAGCTATAAGACTCAACTAATAAACAAATACATTTATTTTGTTATGAATAAAAGCACTTTCATTGGTGATTACAATTGTTTTTTGTTTTGTTTTGAGAATTTTTGTTTGTTATTAATAGTGCTGCTGTGTTAAAACAGTAACGTTTCCTGGTCAGATTCTTGTTAATCACACATTTCTTTGCTTTCAATGTCTGCTTAACTTCTAAACAAACAGAAACAGAAAAATTGTGAATAAATTCAAGTCATTAGCCCATAATTTTACCATTTTATTTTTCTAACTTCTAATAGCATCTAGCTTTATGAAAAAGTCTTAATAATTTATTTCTAGAATTGTATATAAAAAAGCTAAAGTGGCTAAGTGAAAAATACGCAGAATGGACCAATTTGGTTATCCGATTAACTGATTAATCGTAAGAATAATTGATAGGTTCATCTATTGTATATGTTTGTATTCAAACAATGAGGATTTTTTTCCGTCGCATAGTGGACAGACTGCAAACTGTGCAACTTGCACAACAAAGCAGCAGCAAAGCCTGTCGACATAAAGTGCAAGGTCGTTCGGTCAGCCGAAGAAAGGAGTGCCAAAATGGCGCATCGCACTTACACGGCTCTGGTAATGATAGCCTAATGATCTTTATATCAACTGTGCATTCCAAATGTTCATTTCATTTGCCCATGATGCCCTATAGAAGACAGCTGGGGAAGTCACGGTCCGGCGCTTCGCCACAATGCCCAGCCATTGACGCAAACCACGGGCCCGTCAGTCATTCACGTCACGTCACTGCGGACACAATAGCATCATCAGTGGCCTTATTCAATCAGTCTTCACAGGCGGCGCCTGGCTTGGCTGCGGCAGAGCAGAGCCGTCCAAGGATCTGCATCACTGGAGCATCAACAATCAGAGCAGCGCCTCCTTAAATCTCCTTCAAGTGTTCTCTGATTTCTGCTGATTGGGTCTGACGCGCTGCCGTCGCTCCACTGGCCGCTCTCAGCGTGTTTGGTCAAGCAAACACAGAAGGACAATGTTTTTACTGCGTGAATGTGGAGCTGTAGCAACCAGATGAGACGAGGGGTGCGTTTAAAGTCTCTCTGTGTGACCTACATGAGAATTTACCTGCTAACGCAGCAGGGTGCGTTCAGGTACAGGAGGCTGTACTGCAAAAACACAAAATTTGACTGTCTTTGTCTCGTTTCTAGTGCATGTCAAGAACATTTTAGCAGCATATAAGAGCTTGTTTTAAGTCAATTATTCCTTAATATTGGACTTTACTCAATTACATTTACTTGAGAAGCTTTTTTGAAAAAAAAAAAATACTTTTAGGATTACTTTTATGTTTACTTGAGTAATTTTATTATGAAGAATTTCTACTTCTGCTAGAGTAAAATTTCTGGGTTTTCTACCCACCGAATGAAAAACAAATATGTTTTAACCAGAAAATCACCAGATACAGACACACACCTGCAGTTTGTGTTAAATTTTTATACGTTTTTTATTAAAACAAACTGATGTGGAAACATTTTCTTTTACCTGATTTTGTTATTTTTTTGTGACTTGTATAAATTATTATCATTTTGTCCTTAAAATAACAACATTTCCACATAATTTTGAGTACATCTAATATTGATTTAAAATAAATACTGGTTTCACTACCAAATATTTTTAGACATTTTTTTCATGTTTTAAGTGAAATAATCTGCCAGTGGAACTAGCACGTCTTTCCCATATTCAGGAATAATTGACTTAAAATGAGCTCATATATCTTGTTAAAAAGTTCTTTGTGAATTTGTCTCATCATTTTTCAAGTGTGCTAAGATATTTGCAATAGAAACTGGACCAAAAATATTTGCTAAAACTTAGGGGGTTTTGCAGCGGTAACATTGATTTGGGCATGCTGCATTCACAGAGTGTCAGACAACACAGATCAATGCCCTTATCAGTCAATCAATCTGCCTTAATGAACTGCAGAGTGTCCTTCAGGTCGCAATGTCGCCTCAAAATGCAAAAGGAAAAGCTTAAAGGTGTTATATTATGCTTCCTCGAACACGTTAGGATACATCTATGTGTGATACAAACATGTTCAAAACATTTTTGTGTACAAAATCATTTTTAGATAATGAGATTTTAGTCTCTTTTAGGGCCTCTTGTCACTTTAGATCCAAATAAGCTTCTGCTGGCCACACCTCCACATTCAATGTTTACACTGGCTACAAAGAAATGCACAACTATACAACTGTACATCTTTGAAAAGTAGAAGTGGAGCCTCCTGCACAACCCTCAGGAATGCAGCAAGTGGTTTCTGGATGGTAAATCAACAACAAAACTCTTGTCTTTTCCAGCAGCCATTTTAAAGCAGATACATAGGTAAAATCAGCTGACCAAACATTCCGGAAGCTCGGTTTTGGTTGCTAGGTAACAGGCTGGGCTTGGCTGGGGTTGCTAGGTGACTCAGCAATCTGGAGGTTTTTGAAACGTCTCATTTTCCGGATACCAAAGAACATTAAGTTATTGCCAAAAATGGCTCTGTGTGTTTTTTTAAGCGTTGGAATTTTTTTTTTTTAGAACCAAATGAAAAACATAAAAATATGAAAAAAAATATGAATTTTCCCTAATTTGTTCTCTTTTAATCATTCAAGTGTGGTTACAATCCAAAGGCTTACCATTTTATTTTTAAAAAATGACAAAATTTGAATCCAGTTAGCTTTAATGGAAACACTTGCTGTACCAAATGACACTGTGAAGACATTTATGATAACAGTGTAGGGTTCAGTGCGAGGGCCTGATGAGACAAAGCTGAACTACTTGTTCGCCAGTCCAGAACCACTTCAGTTTCAACAACATAATTGTCCTCAAGCCTTATATTAGTGTTCTGATTCCCAGCGTTTCATCTGTCAGAGGAGCTGGGCTGAAAACACGTCTGAGAGCGGCGCCTTTCATCTCAGGTAAGACACTGTTTTTATAAAACTGTTCTAAAATATCACTGCTTTCAGTGTTTTATGAGCATTTGAGTCACTATTCAGGTTTCTAGGATATTCTGCATAAAAATCAAACCAGTTATATTATGTAATTATGTGCAAAGATATTTAACTTTAGTCAAATGTGCCATCAGGTTTGACCTTGTAACTGTTAAAGGGAAACTAGGTTCAGCTTAAGCTTTGCAGGAGGATTACTGAATCGTGTCCCCATCCTGTGTGTGTTGTAAGATGACACGTTGTGCCGAGGCATCAGTCAGAGCAAATACTGTTTTTCCTGGAGTGTTTTTTCTACAGCAGTATGTAGGTTACCTGTCAGGAAATTAAGCTTATTAACGGTTTATGTAATGTGTCATACGCCATGCTGAGTTGCCTGATATTTCACGTAACTCAAAGATTTGTGGTAAGAGATTATAACTAGAGAGGACCAGGTTTGGCACTTTATGCAATTTTTTCATAGAGAAAAGATATATCTGGATACTAGAGCCGCAACGATTAAATTAGATATTGATTAATAAAACATTCTAACAATTAATCAGTTAATTGGGTAAAAAAAAAAAGGTCACAGTCTACAGATTTTTTATTTGGGAGTGTTTTATAGAATATTAGAGAGGCATTAAAATGCAAATAAACAATTAATTTCCTTTAAATTAAAAAATGTATTGCCTAGAATTCAACAACAGAGGATTCCTTTAGTTTTGATCATTTGTAGTAAAAGGATCTGCAGCTAAACAGACTCTTTAACATCACCTTTCTGTTTGATTTAACATCAGTACAGTTTCAGACTGATTTATTGATTATTTTTACATTTATGGATTAATATTTGAGTAGCAAAAAATGTTTAATAGGAGGTGAAGATAAAAGTATGTCACTTGAGGAATTCTGGGTAAAACATTTTTACAAACATTTTTTTTAATCTCAAATGCAAAACATCTTTTTTGTACAGTTTTGGCTTAATTGCAGCTCTGAGAATGCCGTTCTTTCATCAAATAGCCATACGTTTGAGACTGTATACTCCAGTTAATGATTAATTGGTTACTAAATTAGTTGGTAATTAGTTCAATAATTGGCTAATCATGATTAATCGTTTCAGTTCTACCAAGAACCAGAGTCTCAGGTCTGCAGTGAACTGAAAACTGCTAGAAAACCAGTGACCTTGTTAAAAAGGGGTGCTAGTTTAGTTTTTAGTACAATTTTGGCTGAACTACAACTCAGATATATCGTTCTTTCATAAAATAGCCTTATTTTTCTCTCAGTTAACGATTAATTGGTTACTAAATTAGTTGGCGTTTATTTCAATAATTGATTCATCATGATTAATTGGATTAATCATTACAGCCCTAATCGCAATCACAAGTCTGCCATAAATTAGAAACTGCTGGAAATCCAGAAACCCTGTCTAAAATGAACCTAGTTTAGTTTTTTTGTACAGTTTACTGCTCAGATATATTGTTTTTTCAGCAAATGTACTTCTGTATACTCTAGTTAACAATTAATCGGTTACTAAATGAGTTGACGATTCTTTAGATAATTGATTAATCAAGATTAATCTGATAAATCGTGTAATCCCTAACAGGAACCACAGAGTCTAATATCTGCCATGAACTGGAAACTGCAGCATCACCAGTGACCCAGTCAAGTGAAGCTAGTTTAGTTTTTTTGCACAGTTTTGGTTTAATTATGGCTTTGACAATGTTGGTCTTTCAGCAAATTTCCTTTTTTTTCAGTTTGCTTACTCCAGTTAACAATTAATCGGATCATTTGTTTAAATTCTACCAGGAACCAGAAACCAATGACGCTGCCCAAAATAAATCCAGTTTATTTTTTTGTAGTTCTCAGATATGTTCTTTCTTTTTACGCCTGTAGTTAACAATTAATCAATTAGTAGAGTAGTTGATGATTTTTTCAATAATCGTTTAATCACAATCAATCTGATTAATCCTTTGAACAATTAATTATTCCCAGGGAAAAATGGTGAGTTCTTATTGGTGCTTTTTGATAAAAAAAAAAAAAACATTTTCCTTCTTTTTATTGATTTGCTGACTATATCTACATACCCATAACTATAAATGGTGCGTTCTCTTTGTACTCTGTGAGAAATACAAGGACACTTCCTGAACTTGGATATTTGACTATCAATTTCTACTCATGAATATGTTTTTTGGTGCCTATTAACATATAAAATGAAGAGTAATGCATTATTATTGGTATATAGTAGCTATACACGCCATTAATTACCAAATTCCTCTTCATAAACCTCATGTGAAGCCCAAATATGGCCCTGTGTCACATCATCAGCACCCATGAAGCTCTGTCAAAGCATCAACATTTGACAACCGTGTAATATAAACAGGTTAAATAATGAGGTGGGGGCAGGGAGGCTCTGTACACCAGTCTGGACCTTTGTCTGCTCTAATCATGCAGCTAGCATAGCCGTCAGTGCATCTCCATCCTTGGTCTGAGTCCAGCGTTCATGAGCCATTTGTAAAGCAGCAGAGCAGGAAATGAGGTTGGAGCTCTGCAGTCGTCGGAGCCTGGAGGAGTCATGCCAGATACGCCGGGCCGCTCCCACACAGATGGGAGCCGGGGTCAACAGGGATGGCTGGGGGTGTGAATACAGGAGAAATGATAGCAAACTGGTGTTAATGGACAAAGACATCTTTGTTCTCCAAATTTATTACAGTAGAAACAGAGGTTCCCTGAAGCGAAGTTATTGATGAGACGCTGTCCAGTGTTTATCCTCTATGAGGATTGGGAGCAGCACTCTGACTCGACTGTTGTCTGGTTTCTTCTTCTGTGTCTAAAGTCTTCTTCTTGTCTTACTTTCATGGCTCCTTTCCATTTTAGGTTCTGGAGCTGATAACTATGTCATTATTATTATTATTATAAAAATTATTACAGTTAAAGCTCCAGTTTTCTACATAATTGCTACAATTGTCACCATAGTGACAGTTTGTTATGAAACAGATAATCAGTCTCTGAGCCACTATTGCTGTCTGAAGAAATGAACCAACCAGAGCCAGGAGGCGGGTCTTAGCGCTGTCAATCAGCGGTGTGTACTCACTAATGCTAATCATAGAGAAAAACTCACCATTACAGGAAAACTGTCAATCTGCCATCATCGGTGGCCATGCTAACTAGCATTAGCATTCACAACAAGGTGTGCTAGCTGCATCGTAGCAGAGAGAAAGGTGACTGGCAGCGCTAAGATCTGCCTCCTGGCTCTGATTGGTTGTTTCTGAATAGTACTGGAAGAAGGCAGATGAAATTGATTTTTTTCACAGATTATCTGTTTCATATAAACATGTAAAAAAACATTTTTTATATATAAAAGTCACAGACTGCAATTTTTAAAGAGAACATATTGATAAAACTACCTAATAACAAACTGTTAAAATATTAATGAATATTAAGTATGTTCAATCATTTTATGAGATTATCTTCAAATTAAATTCAAACATCTGCCACCTTCATATAATTTGTTAGATTACACATAAAACTGCTGTGATTTGATTGACAAAATAATATTCTATTCAATTCAAAGAGGGCCACATAAAATTTTGCGGTGGACCAGATTTGGCCCATGTGCCTTGAGTTTGACACATGTGAGTTAGTGCAATGTTCTCCTGCAGCCCATTTCAATAGGTGTGGTGTTCCACAAGGATGTGTATTCAGTCCTTTGGTATTCACACTATATTTTTGTCTTTGGGTCTGTTGTTTGAAAATGTATTTCTGTTTCTACGCTAACGACATCCTAGTCTCTCTGTTTAGTAAATAAAAGGACTTTAATATAATTATTAGGAAAATTGTTTTCATTATTATGCTGATGATGTGATATTCTCCTTTCTCAGTAAAATTATGTGGTTATAATCAACTGCAACCTTTTTTCTGAGTTAGTTTTAACTTTTTGACCTTAAAGTAGTTATAATTCACTGAATGTTGTGTTGAGATCAACTATTGACTTCTCTTTTAATCAGGATAAGTAGAATAATGAGTTAAATAATTGAGAGGCTGTGATTTTGAATGGGCTAGCTTAAGACATTTGACCAATTTTTCATCTAACGTTAAATTCTTTAGTGATTAAACCAAAAATATTGAATCGAGTCGACACCAATTACCTAAGAGCATCTTACATGATTTTTCTGGTTGGAGTTTGGTTTGAAAGGACATGCTTCAGGGTATTTGGGGGGGAAATAATCATGGTGCCATCTGTTAGTCCGAATGATGAATTATCAGCTTCACTGGCACAGCAATTTGTTTCTGATAGTTTGAGCAGAATCAATCATTTGCAGAAAGGAAACCAGAGTTGCATGAATCGCTTTCCCCGCTCACACAGGGAGAACGATAATTGAGCAAAGTTTTGTCGGATTAAGGGTGTCATTAATGTAAACAAATAAGACAACTGAAGGGAAAAATCACCTTATTTCAAGGATAATTTCAGTCAAAACACTGGTACGGGCAGTTTTTCATAATTACTATGCTGTTATATTCTGTCATACATTGTTTTATTACAAAGGTTCCAATTTACAGACTGAGCAAAAGTCTTTGGTTGTCATCATTTCAGTGTGTTAAAGTGGTTTGATTATAATGTGGCATTGGACTTTCCATTCATTCATAAATCTATCTGTCCATTTTTCATCAATTAATCCATCCATCCTTTGGTTACGTCCATCCATCCACTTTTATCATCCATCCATCCATCCATCCGTTTTTCATCTATTTATTGGTTATATCCATCCATTCCACCATTTTTCCATCCACCCATTCATCCACTTTTTCATCATCCATCTATTTTTTCACCTGTTCATTAATGAATGAATGAATGAATCAATCAATCAATTTTTTCACCCATCTCTTCATCCAGTAAAATATTCCAATTTCTCTAAACCTTATTCTAGGATTTTATTTTCATTATCTGTATATATGACATTTATATTTTGCCCATGGAGTGTAATTCTGTAAACACGTTTTCTTCTTCTTCTATTCTCAACTTATTTCCATCCACACCCAGAAACGGTGAATCCTCCTGGAGTATCCGGTGTGTTAGCGGGGTTAAACAGCAGCCCTGTTAGCCGGACTCTCCGGTCCGGTTCGGTCCGGCCCGGCCCGGCCTCCCGCCGCCACCGGCCCCCGGTGTAATGGGACACTCCGTGTGCAGTCATGGCCTGTTACACCTGACTCGCTGCTGCTGCTGCTGCTGCTGTTAGCTTATCTTCCGCCGGGCTAATTTATCAGAATCAGCCGACATGCTAACCAATTACTTAAGCTAATTACTGGAATCTAATAACTCAAATATGCTCACCTTAGTTTTGATCTCTAATATATAAAGAAGGACCCATGCGTTGCTAGCATGTTGAATCACTTAAAAAACTGTAAGTATGCTGATCTTTTTAAACTTATATATCTGTGTATTTTTTGGCAAGCCGCATGTTTTCCTTTCTTTCTTCGTCCATACCTCCTTCATTTGGATTCCTTATTTGCAAGTACTGGGAGTGGCCCAGCTGAACTGCATGCTTACAGTGTTTGTTTCCAACTGTCTTGGTGACTTTCTTTGCTTTATTAATATTATTTTTCTCAACTCCAACCGTCAAAGGTCAGTAAATTAATCTTGGTCTTAATATTTGAATCAAGTGATAGTAGTAATATAAATTTGACCACTATTCAGAATTAAATAACTGCTAATCTTTTATTCTAAAATATGTTTACCGTTGCATTTAACATCACTTTGGTCTGATTTTATTTGTCAATATGTGATAAATTGAACATTTTTTATTGTACTAAAAGGAGTTAAAGTTAATTTTGCTTGCAGATGTTTCTTATGCCAAGTGATCTGAAAATTATGTGTTATTTCTATCCAAATACTTATAATAATATAAACATTATATTATTAATCAACATGAGTCTGGTTAGCTCTAGCACTCTTCTGAAAGACATATAAAACAAGAGAGAACCAGCTAAATATTGAAGCATTTGGCTATCAGTATCTTCTATAAGCAAGAAATACAAAGAAATTAAACACTAAATCACAGCTAACGTTTTATTAATGGCTTCCTCCAAAACTAAACACAGATGCAATTGTTTTTATTGCATAAAAGCATTGTTTAACATTGCATTAAACAATGCAATGTTTAATGCATTGTTTATGCATTAAACAATGCATTGTTTATCCATTTTGAAAAACTGTGCTATTTAATCTGTTTATACAGTGTAATAGCTCCATCTGGAGATAGAGACGTAGCTAAATACGTGACATAGTCAATGTATTTAGTCCGGTTTAATTGGGGATTAAAATTGCAACATTTTGAGTTGGTGCATTTTGCTTTCACACTGCACTGTGTCAAACAATCCAAACTAATTGAGATACCTGTTTCCCTCCTCGCCTGTGGTGGCGCTGCATCAAGAACAACTGAAGGAAATGACACAAAAACCTCTGAAGAAGACACTAAGCGCAACTTCCTTCTTCACAATATGTAAACAAAAATGAGAGTCAGGTTTTAGTGTTTGAAGGATTTCTATTTTGGTAAAAGACCACAAGCTGTTTCTCCCGTTAGCGCTAATTTAGCGTGTTTGTTTACCCAGAATGCCCTGCACTATAGTTTGCTTCCTTCTTTTGGAGCCATCTCAGGTTCGCTTGGCGTTCACATGTGCATTCAAACTGCACCAGAGTTCACGTCAACCAAACTCAGACTGAAATTTGTAAATGAACCAGAGATTGAAGTTTTGGTCCACAATTTGATTAGATTTTTGTACAGTTTTGGTTTAATTACTGCTCAGATATGTCTTTTCTTTTTACGTGCGTAGTTAACAATTAATTGATTACTAAATTAGTTGACAATTAATCAAGCCCAGGCAAAAATGGCGAGTTCTTATTGGTGCTCCCTAAACAAACCGGACTTTCTACACTAACAAAGTAAAGTTTGATTAAAATGTCTGTGGGAATATGTGGTAAAACACTGTTTATCACAAAAAGATAAACAAAGAGTGCGAACAATTCATGGCAACAGCTCCACCAATGAGAGTACTTTCTATAAAAAGGAAAATGAAGAAGTTACATTTATTTGCTCACACAATTTAGCATTCTTTATTTGAAATCTTTCAAATCCAGGCCTAAAGAGTAAATCAGTTAATAACAGCAATATACCATCAATGGCTCTGTCCAAAAACACAAAGAGACAGTTTAAAACACAACCACTGAACCAGGAGCTCTTGCTACAGCAGCAGTGGCACAGTCCATATTTCATACGTTTTAAAATCTTTTATTGTTGTTTTAAAAAGCCCAATTGTGTCTGTTTATACAAGAGACACAAGCTGAGCCTTACATGTGTAGCTCATTATATGTGCACTTGTACACAGGCTCTGGTTAATGCCACGTCCCAACACAGTTAATGAAAAGCGACATCCAGCCAGCGCTGCAGGGCATACAGGGTTAGATAACCCCCCTTACCCCCCACACACACATACACTCACCCCCGCACACACCCCCACACACAAACACACACGCACACACACGCACACACACACACACACACCCCCCTACACACACACACACACACGCAGTCTTCTCTGAGGGATTATTTCCTTGCAGCCTGCTTGTGCTCTGGTTGGAGGTGTCCAGTGTGAGTCTTCGGGTTTCGTCTTCCTGTCTCATGTGTCAAAGCGTGTTGACATATGCAGAGGCAGTGATGCATTATGGAAGACGTCCACAGATTGCTCAGTGCTGCACAATACCTGCACAGGGATTCACATCATAGGAGTCTAATTGCTCTGTGCAGATTAAGGCTGGCGACATTTCTGATAGATAATCGGTTAGTTTTATCTTCCTACATCCACAGATGTATTTATATTTGAATCATTGTGATCATAATTTGCTTATGACCTTTTATGCTTCCTTGAGCAAGTTAGCATAGATGTATGCTAGCCTGAAAAACATGTTCATTACATTTTATTTTCTTGCAGAAAATTATACTTAGATAATGAGATTTTATTTTATTTTGAACTCCTGTTAGAATGAGGTGTTTTAGGGCTTCTGTCACTTTAAATCCAAAAGGGTGCTGCTGGCCATGCCCCCCAACTCACTCACAGAGGAAAATGGCTGCAAACAAATTTGCAATTATACAACCGTACATCTTTGAAAAGCATTAGTAGAGCCTCCCACACAACCATGAAGTATCCAGTAAGTGGTCTCTGAAAACTACGTCAACAACAAAACACTATTATTTTCCAGCAGCCATTGTACAGTGCATAAGGGTGGGCATTTATCGTATCTTTTATAATTTAGTGTGAAAGTGGTCTGATCATAATTAGAATTTGGATCTATTGTTGTCTCAATAAATTTTATTTAATGATGTTAAATCAAATCTGAAAATGATAAGGAATATTTTTTTTTACTATTTTCTCCACTATTTGTTCCACAAAAGCACCAGTAAAGGTCAGTAAGTTTGAAAAAAAATATTAAATACAGTTACTATGTGCTGCCCTGCGACAGACTGGCGACCTGTCCAGGGCGTACCCCGCCTCTCGCCCGGAACGTAGCTGGAGATGGGCACCAGCAACCCTCCCGACCCCATTAGGGACAAGGGTGAACAGAAAATGGATGGATGGAGTTACTATGTGCAGTTTAGTGATATAAATCACACTCCCTTAAGAAAGTGGCATCCTGAAGTTTATTTCACAAGGGAGTGTTTTTCCAAGACCAATATTTGTGTTTGCAGCGCTATAAATGCTGTGCCAGTCACAGTTAACTAAAAAATAAATAATAAATAGCTTTTTACTCATCTATATGATCATAATAGCAACACAAAATATTGTAATAAAATTCTACGTTCATATTGCCGAACCGTGTACAGCGGTGAAACAGTGAGAGGCTTCTTCAAAGCCGCTGTAATACAGACTGCTAGAGGAGATTTTTCCTGCCATCACCATGTACGATAACTCTTTGAAGAATCTTGAGTTAAGACGAGTTACAGCAATATTTACATTCCCTTTGGGATCAATAAAGTATTTTGGAATTGAAAACACGCTTGAGCTCCACTTGGGTTGCTAGGTAACGGAACTGAGCTTGGCTGGGGTTTCCAGGTAACAGCGGAATGTGGCTTTAGCAATTGAAAGATTTTTAAACAACAAAAATTAATAAGTTGTTGCCAAACTTATAAATGCTTGAGTTGTTTTTAGAAGCAGTAGAACCCAAATGGAACATATTCAAAATTTGAGTTTTGCTCCTTTAAGGAGGAGATATCTGGACATCCAGATGGCCTTTTGCTGCAATGCATGCTGAACTGCTTTCCTCCCCATATGAATGGGTGTCTATATGGGGAAAGGCTCAATGCTGCAATGCAGGCTAATTCCTGTTAATCCCGCTGCAGCTCCTACTACTTACTGAAGGTTTCCAATGGCAGCCCAGAAGCAGGGGAATTGCTGGTGAGATTAGCTCCCGTGTTAGCTCCTCCTCTGCAGTTTTCACTCACGGCCAGGCCGGCCCAGCCCAACACTGCTAACCTTTCGCTCAGAAATGGATTAATTTTCAAAATGTCTCATTTCAAATTGGGAGAATAATGTAAGTAAGTGTGAGTCACCTTTTCAGACATTCAATTTTTTTCTAAATAGACAATTGATAGATGGGAATCTAAGAGCAAAACAAAAATGTATACCCTTGAGAGAAATCTATTTATTTGAAAGTGTTGTAAAGGTCGAAGCAATGTTTTTATTTTGTTTGTTGGTCTTCTTTTCTTGAGTTTACCATTTAAATTTGTAGATTTCACATTTTTATTCTTGTCTTGAGGATTTTCCAGTAATTTTTTTAAAATAAAGGTGGCATTAATTGATTGCTCTCTGCATCTAAATATGCATCTTACCTGTCAAGCATATAATTAAAATCGAGTGTTTGACTTGCTTATATAACAGCCAGAAGCTGGATGTCTCCTAAAATAACCCCTACTTATCCACAATAATGTGCAAATGTTTTAAGCCATCTCCTATTTCATTAAATACTGCTTATTGTCATCCAGACTCTCTTGTTCTATTTTATAGTCATTCTTTCAATATTTTAGTTTTTAGCTAATAGCTGTTTAGGAATCAATTGAACTGAGTTGATAAAAAACCTGCTGGCACCGAAATGTCTAAAAATCCATTTGTGAAGTTATCTATAATGCCTTGACACAACACTGGTTTATTCATTGGGCTTAAGAGCCTTCATATGTCATAGGTCGCGGTTAAGGGGCTTAGTGGACACAAATAAACAAACAAAACAAATAAAAAAGCCATTCCAAATCTGCTTGACTTCTGGAATTGGTATAAAACAAACAATCTGACAACCATTTTGAAAGGCTAGAGGATCTTTGGAAGCAAAGATTTTAACAGCTGACTGTTCTTCCTGTTTCAAGAAGTTCACTGACAGTAGTTAGACCAGAGGTGACCAAAGTCATGTTTTCTTTCTTCGTGTTTTCTGAATCAAATGTTGATTTATAAGCAGAACCTCTGCAGAAGTTTAAGATATATGGAGTTGAATCAGCTGTTTTGGAGCAAAGACACATCAGAAACTGTGTGGAGTTTGACATCTGTGGTTTACACAGTTTCAAGAAACATGTTGCACGCTTTTGGGATGCAGTTTTAACAAAGTTTCTACAATTTAGAAGCATTGAGAAACAACTTTTACAGTTTTAAGACAGCTTTAAAGAAGGGCTATTATGCAAAATTAACTTTCTGAAGCTTTATGTCATATTATAACATCCATTATTCCTTCAAAAACATACCAGGAGTGTTGTTTTAACTCATTCATGCATGTTTGAGTAATACGTTAATCTATACTGGCATCCATTTAGGGTACAGAGCAGTCCTCACCCACTTAGCTCCTCCAGACTAGCGGCAGCAGTAATTAGCAAGCACCTGGTGAAACTGCATGTCTGCATGGAGAAGCAAGTTGCGATGACTTGTTGAAGAGGGAGTGTCAGAAAGAGCAGGTGCTTCTTAAAGAGACAGAGACCAATTTCAAGGCATCAGATACATCAAAGCTCTGTTTTCATTGAACAAATAATTGAGAAAATTGGAATTATGAAAAAAAATTTGCTAAGTTTCCACGTTATTACGAGGTGGTTTTTCAGATGCATCGAAATTAGTGTATTTCGCAAAACTGCAATGGAAACACTTTTTCTGCATCACGAGTCACATGATCACCAATCGGATGTTACCACTGATGGAAAAGACGAAAAAGACGACAGGAAGTGGTAGAAGGATGATGGCGCATCATGTCTTTTAATGACTTGTCACATGAACAAACTTATTCACGTGTGATTTATTCAATTGAAACAAGCCTATTGCAATTTTTTTCAACTTTAGTGGAATCTCAACAAAGTTTTGCGTTCATTTGTAATTAAAACGCAGTTTATGATGCAAAGTCAAATTTGTTTAAGTTATGATTTATATATGCAGCATTTTTATAACAATTGAAGGATACAATGAAATGGTACAATGTGTCCTGAAAATACATAGACTGCCCATTTAATAACATTTATTCTAAAATTGATGAAGTTATTTTGCTTGATGGTTTGTTCGGATGGCTTTCAATGACTTATGGTTTGATTTATGATATGGCCATTTATTAGATTTGAAATATTGGTTGAAATACTTTTTTTTCCCATGTGTACTTTGGTTTTAACTTAAAACTCTTTCTTGATATCTGCGCTGAATTCCCCTCCATCTTCTGCCAGAGTAGAACTTCATCTGTGTTGGTTTTTGTTTTGCTTTGTGTTGTTGTGCAGGAGATCTCTCCTGAAAATGTTTCCACAATCAGGAAAATCGATTGTCTTCGACAACTTTCCGGATCCCACCGACACCTGGGAAATCATTGAGACAATCGGAAAAGGAACGTACGGGAAAGTCTACAAGGTTCTGAACAAAAAGGATGGAAGCAAAGCAGCTGTGAAGATACTGGATCCCATTCATGTGAGTCGTAAGTTTGGAAGTTTACTGCAATACCTTTATGTCCTATATCCAATAGCTCTTTTTTCCATAAGCCAAATAAATTTCTTGTCAGCTGGTGGAATAGACTTAGATTTTCAATCTTACAAAAAAAACACCATTGTATTCTTAAAAACTGGAATACAGAGAAGCACACACACCTCCAAATTGCGCCCAGAATTAGTATGTGCTGGAAGACTAAAGGAAGTAAAAACACTAATTTCTACCACGTATTTTTGGTTTAGTTTCTAGTGAAAATATCTTATTACACTCGAAATAAGACAAAACTAACTTACAAGTAACATTTAGCGTAAATATAGCATATAGGAGTTTGTTGATATTGATGGAAAAAGTATAGTACTGGCAGATTATTTCACTTAAAACATTATAGCATTTTAATAAGTAAGAATCAACCAGTGGAACTAATATTTATTTTAATCAATAAAAAAATGTTTTAGGTTGTGTATTGTGACAATGATCCGTAAAGGTGGATCTGTTCAGTTTAATTCTATGCTTTATACTCTGAGCGACGTCATGCTTTATTATTTATTTTACATTATATGTAAGATTCCTAATTGCACTTTCTGAACTATTTGGAAACAGGTTTTTAGTCAACCTATGGTTTTTGTCAGTTTCAGTTTCTTTATTATTTATTTTACATTGGCTGTTGTACTCCTAATTGCTCTGACTGCACAAATTAAACAACATGTTTGATCAAACTTATGTAGCTATTGGTGTATTTAATTGTGCTGCACTGGTGCAGAGTTATCAATTAAATTTGTAATTCAGTAAATTTTTGTTTGTGTTTAAAAAAAAGAAATGTTTTAAGTCAGTTCAGCGTTGTTTTTCTGTATTGGATCGATATGTATACTTCAAATATAGGTAACCTAGGTTTGGTGTTAAAATTACACATTAGATATTCATAAAAGTTGAGAGAAATACTGGCCCATTTAGATTTTTTAGCCTTAATCCATCCCCAAAATAAGGTATAAATACACTTTCCTGATGATAGCTTTAAAAACTTGCATCGGAAAGTTGATAATTGTTTGTTTTGTGATGATTTTAAGGATTTGAGATGTGTTGTAAAAATGTGTCTGTTCCGTAATTATGAGAAATCTGTGTTTTGCAGGATATAGATGAGGAGATTGAGGCAGAATACAACATCCTCAAAGCTCTGTCCGACCATCCAAACGTCGTCAAGTTTTATGGGATGTTTTACAAGAAGGATCTGAAATGTGGCGATCAGTTGTGGCTTGTACTGGAGGTAAGAACAACACAATGGTTTGATAAGGTGGGATGACGGGACATGATTGTCTGATGGTATCAGGTCTGGGCGTTGTGGCTTAAAATTAAAATCTCTTATTTTTTCCATACCAGATGGAATTTTTCCTTTCTTTTCTAAAACAGAAATTACCAATGACAGAAAATATTTTCAAAAAGTGGCTTTTATTCAATCATCTCTTCTGTGAGTTGTACAATGGAGTATTAGGTCCAGGCTGCAAGAATTTTTGCTTAATTTGAGAATGTGGTCATAATATTAGGAGAATAAAGATGCAATTTTACCAGAAAAACTTCTCAAAATTACAAGAAAAAAAGTTGTTTTAACGAGAAAAGAGCTTAGCCCTGGTAGTGTGGTTTTTTATTTTTCTCAGTTTGCTCAAAATTCTGATATTGATAATAATTTGATGCTTAGATAATAAAAGATGAAGGATTTACTCGTCTTCACAAGATGCTCAACATTCCTTGTTTTATTTTTTATTTTTTGTGTGAGAGTTGCTACTTTATCCTCCTAATACTACAACTTTATTCTTGTAGTTAAAAAACCCAAGTGGAATCTTGGTGCTAATTCTCCATCGAAGAGTTCAAAATGCAACAGCGGTAAAACACGCTGATGAAACAAGATGGCGGCTCTTGGAGCGCTGACGTCACTTCTGAAATATGAAAACCCACAAAGTGCAAGGGTGGAAAAAAAATCCAGATTTTCCAAAAATTACATTTTCAGAAACCAAAAATGTATTTTATTGATTAATCAACTTATCACCAGACCTGTATTGTACGTCGTGCTCCATCGGCGCCTCATAATGAACGGGGATTATGTAAGAGATTTAGCCACCATTGGCATCCCAGGAGTTTACTTACAGGCTACCTGGGGGATCTGGTCCCATGCCAGCTCACATTATGTGGTAGGAGGTTTGCTGTGAGCAGCAGAGCAGGGATTTCTATTCACCAGGGATGTCTGCAGATTACCTTACTACAGCTCAGGCTGAAACGTCCAATTGGCTTTACGCTCCTGCACCTGCTGTTGTTCAGGATTGGTGGGATGCCACAGGATTGTTTTTGTCAAAGAGAGCAGACTAGTAAAAACCCCCTGCTTCCTGGTGTGTCTTAAATGTCAGGTTACAGCCAAACGTGTAATGGACTGAGGTCGAACTCAGATGAGAAAACGTGATTGTGAGGTTTGGGTCGTGGCCTTTTACCAAAACAAAATAGAAATCCTAAAACTGCTCAAATCTGACCCTACTCCATTTTTGTTTATATTTTGTGAAACAGTAAGTTGTACTCAGAGGTTCTGAGTGTTTTCTTCAGAGGTTTTTGTGTTGTTTCCTTCTGTAGTTCTTGGTGCAGCGCCACCAGAGGAGTGGAGGAAAACAGGTTTTTCAAAGAGTTTGGTTTGTTTGACACAGTGCAGTGTGAAAGCTGAAAATGTAACAAATGTTGCAATTTTGGACCCAAATCAAATTGAGTCTACCAGACTATCAAGGGTGCTTACTGTTGGAGGACAGCAACAGACATCTTGGTGGTATCCATAGCAACCATTGGAGGCTCTTTAAGTGATATCTGGTTAACTGGGAGGGAAGACGAGAGTCTTAATGTTGGTTTTATGTAAAACAAAATATAAACTGTTGAGTACAGTGGAGGATCTGTGATGCTGTGGGCCTGTTTAATCTCCAAGGGTTTGGGATTGGATAAAAATCAGGTGGTTTCTGGAAATTGAAAATAAGTTGAAAGCAGCAGGAACTGAGCTCTATTTTGTGATCTTCATGCAGATTTTTCAAACTCTTTGCTTTAAAATGTGAGTAAATCTGTTGCGCCCAATCTGAAAAACGTTAATACAAGCATCAAATTCTGCGGATCAATATTTTCCTCAGATCCGGTGTGAGAAAGAAGTAAACCACCGTGCTCTGTGAACTGTAGTGGTTGTGATGCAGAGTTTCCATATTTTTGTAATCCTATCCCAAAGGGTTGTGCTCTGACAACAGTGGTGTTATGCAAGCCCAGCAGATGGTTTTCACCTTTCCGTCTTGTGTTTCGTTGCCTTTTCATCGCCGTTCTTCCTCCAGACCTTTGTAGAGGTCCTTCAAGTTCCTTCACTCTAAAAACAAATACATGCTGGAAAGACAAAAATTAAATCCTAAACCAGAATTTGTTTTTTTTGTAGGGTAGTTGTCACCTAATCAGTTGAGGTTTGCTTAAAGTAAGTGGTGGTAAGTGAGGAATATGACCTGACACCCAGGGTAATATGGACTGCGGGGCGGCATATATTTTTGAAAAAACAAACAAACAAACAAACAAAAACAAAATAAAAACAAAGCTTGATTTATTTTTGTAGAGCTTATCTAAAATATTTCAAAGAAAATGAAGCTTGGAAAGCTTCAATGCTATTTGACACACATTGGTTACCATTTGCAAAGCAGCCAATCAGAGAGCAGCATTCATTTTCTTTGTACCTGATTGGCTGAACCACCAATCAGGTACAAGGTGGCTGATCGGAGCGGCCAACTTGGAAGTAAGGAAGACTAAATGTCAACTTCTGCTACAATGGTTCCATCTGTCCATCCATCCGTCCGTCCATCCATCAATCGTCTATCCATCTGTCCATCCGTACATCCTTCCGTCCGTCCATCCATCCATCCTTCTGTCTGTTTTATTTACTCCTTGGCTTCATATTTCTCTTGTGAGACGTTTCAATCTGGCAGCGAGTGCTGAGGTTGAAGTCGCTGCCTGACGGTTCACTGAGTGTGTGTGTTGGTGTTGTGTATTGAGGGGTGTGTGCTGTGAAGTAGCTGCACATGGATTTCAGGGGGTAAATGACAGGAAAGCATGAAGAGAGCTGGTCACTCACCATGGTTACTGCTCCTCCTTTTCAAACTGTAATTTTGGTCCTCTTGCAGCGCTGAGAGGAGCCTTTAGCGGCAGACCGCTCATTATGAGCTGAATTCATACGAACCGCATCCTCTTCTTTGTTAGCCGCTTCATTGAGGTCTGGGAGCTTTTGGCTTTGACTCTGTGGAGCGCTTCCTTTATGATTGCAAATGTGTGTAGAAATGAGCAATCTTTCATGTGCGGAAGCTTAATGAGGTTAGAAATACTTCCAAGAGATGCAAAAAGGAGCGACGTTTGTTCTGTGATTGAAAGTGAGACGCTGATTTGGGTTTGCTTTTCGTTTGCGAGGCCAATGTTGCATCAAAGGATGAATTTAATAGGGTCAAAAAAGGCAAGATTTTAAAGACCGCTTCATTTCTTCCCCAAGTCTCCCTATTGTACTTTATATTGTTCACTTTTTTTCTTCTATTGTGTCATCAAATTAAAAAAAAAATTAAAATTCTTTTCAATCTCGAAAATGAAATTTGCTGCAATCTTAGAGGTTCAGTTACTATAAAAAAATTGCTTTTGCATTATGAAAATTTGGGCCAATACCGATATTCGATAACAATATTGCTATTATGGGCGATAACCGATATTTACCGATATTATATACAATATATTTCTCAACCATTTTGACAACTTTGGAAAATCGTTTTACCGGAAAAGTCAACAACACTATAAATATCTGTTGTTGAATTTGTCTAAAATATATGTTAAAATATAACACTTGTAAAGAAAACACAGAGCTAATCCTAACATATACCATAATTACAGACGGCAACAGAAAAAAGGGGGCGGAGCTGTCGGTTACTGGTTGCTATGGTAACCAGCAACTATCAAGAGCAGCGTAACAGAACTTAATACTAATAAATGTCTGGAGAAACAAGTTATTGACTAAACAAAATAAATTCAAAGAATAAATAAGCAAATTTGGACAAACTTCACATCTATGATATTGTTAAAACAAAACGCTGACACAAATTGAATGTTTGTATGGATGTGTGGATGGAAGCCACAAAAGAAACTTGAAGATGCTGCTATAATTATCGATCCTTTGTTAATAATACATGAGCAAAACAAAAAGAAACAGGAAACAGGTATGATTCTGCATGAGATCAGCTGTAAGCGTCTCATCCTCTCTGCTTCTGTGGACATTAATTAACAATGAGGGTTAAAAGTTTAATCCCCATTCAGACTTTATAGTAAACACTGTCAGGAAGTAGATACCTGTGACAATGACGAGACTCCTGGAACAATGGGGCTGTTTTCCTCTGGACGTGATCCAACATACAGCTTTCTAAACACATTTCTTACAGTCATTTATGATAAATTAAAGATAAAAAATAAAGAACCCCCCCCACACAATCTGAATTTATTATAACTGGGAAGCAGACATCAAACAAGCACTAAATTTGTTTCATCTTTAGATTTGTTTCATCCACTTCTTTCGCTCGTCTTTGATGGACGGCCTTCATTTCCATGACTAAACAAGCACCTGATCGGGTTTGAAACGGAGACTGGTCCACTTAATATTCACGGTGTTCTTTGAAACTAAAAGCTCAGTGAAAACTAAAGGAAGATGTGGGTGGAAAATTATCCTTTCAAATTAATGATAAACTATTTTTAAAACTAAACACGAAGAATTAAGAGAAATGCTCTGCATGTCGTTATTGACATGCATTTATTGGTGCTTTATTATGTTTATGTAAAGAAGAAGCTGTTTTTCCTAATCAACAGCAACTAGCACAGGTTATAAGAAGTATTAAGATCATAACTATGCAGATGATACACAGATCTACATCACAAAATCAGCAGATAACTGAACAGCCATCAATATCTACAATAACTCTTTGACAACAACATTTAATTTCCTTCTGGGATCAATAAAGTATTTTTGACACCAGTATTTAAAACACCAATAAATGTCTGCAACTTCTTAACTAAACAAAATAAATTCAAAGAATAAATAAATAAATGTTGACAATCTTCAGGTCTATAATATTGTCAACATCAAACCCTGCTACACGTCATGTGACGTAAGGTGTGGCTAATTGTGTGAAAGCTCTCAGCGGTATTCGCTGCTGGACTGCAGATTGCCCGATAGCTGAAGTGATCAAGCTGCCCGTGCAAATCATCCATCCTGCAAGGCCCTCTGGGCCGCCGATGGAGAGTCGGATTGACAGATGGATAGAAAACAGACGTTACACAGAGCGATAAAAACTTACGCCAGCTCTCAGTCGAGGCCGGAAACTCTCAGCAGCAGCAAATAAATGGAAATTTAACTTTAGAAAGCGGCTGAACTTCTGAGAGTTTGGGCTTAAAGTTTCTGTTTGAAGTTAATTTCACAAAGTAAGCCTGGAGGTTCTGGTTAACAAGAAAGAAAAGCACAAAAACTGATGACTAAAATGACTAAAATTCTCACAAAATGCAACTAAAAAGAGACAAAACTACTATGAAAAGAGTATTTTGCTTTTATGTCACATTTTTCAAAAATAACTTGAGTAGAGCCACCTTTGGTAGCAAGAAAAATCTGCAAAAAAGAAAATCTTCCCAAGGATTTTTGTACAGCTTCTCATGCAAATATCTTGGTACACTTGAAGACAAAAGTAACTTAGAAGTAACTTTTCAGAAAGACATAGAAGCTTGTTTTAAGTCAATAATTCTTAAAAATCAATAAAAAAAAAAGTACTAGTTCCACTGGCAAATTATTTCATTTCTAACATGGAAAAATGTCTTGTTATAAGGGGAACAATCTCCGAGTGGAACCGGTACTTTTTTAATTAATATTTTAAAATTATTGACTTAAAACAAGCTTCTATATAAGGATGAAACATTTTTTTCTAAGAAAGTTTTGCCTTATTTCAAGTGTACTAAGATATGTGCACTAGAAATTACACAAACAAAAAAACACTTTGTGTTTTTGCAGTGTGACTGAAGACGGGAAGGTTTGAGAGTCGTTAAGATTGTCGCTCCAATTCAGACAGAAAATGAATGCATGGATAATTAGTGTCAATGCATAAAGTAACGCTACTGGAATAAAATTCATTTAAATGTGTAAATGTGCAGTAATGGGTAAAAATAGACATTAAAACTGACATATTTTCCAAACTGACAGAAGAGACGATTGATTTTTCCGTGAAGAGTGTTTCTTAAGCCACACTTAGTGAATATTTTTGTGTACAAGAAGCATTGAAGCATAAAATCAACACTTTCAGCTCTCAGCACAGTGACTGACATCCTCTGTGTTTTTATTTCTCTTATACCTTTGGCATCTCCTGAAGACAGGCCCAAATTAGGGGTTATTATTGTTGCCAAGGCAACCTACAGGGTAATTTTCTGTAATTTTCCAAGAGAGAGATATCTATTGACAGCAGAGTCCATATAGCGTTGCAGTATAGAAAAAGAAAACACAGACAAACACAATAAGGGTGCCAAATTGTTGTCTGGAATATTCTGCTGCAGTATAAAAATGCTGTTGAGACAGATGCACCTCAACGAATTAGAATATTATTTAAAAACAGAGGTGGATAAGACTAGCCAAACATTTTACTCAAATAGAAGTAGCACTAACTCAACATCTTTTTACTCTAGTAAAAGAAAAAAGTAGCTTTCCAAGAAATTACTCAAGAGTAAAAAAGTATTTGGTTGAAAGGCAGCTCATGTACTGAGGAAAAGATCAGAAAATCTGATTTAATTTCCTGAAATGATGTCATCAAACAGACAAAATATAAAGTTATGTGCCATTTCTGGCATTTAAAAGAAAAATAAATAGAAAATAACATATTCAGGCAGAAGAAACTCTTTCAAATAATTTTTATATTGCAATATATAAAAATTATGCTTACTGTAATGTTTATATCAGAACAGGGTAATGTTCTTCCAGTGACAATATGCAGATTTTACTGTTTCTTATGAATTTCTAAAGATCAGAAAATATAAAGTAACATCAGAACAACAAAAACAAGAGGTCTGTAAGTGTGTCTGTGTCTCTCACAAGTAAAAAAATTTCAGTCAGATAAGAGTAGCAACAGTTCATAGTAATATTACTCAAGTATAAGTAAATAGTTACTATGTATTTATGTTTAAAAGTCAGACATATAGATCATTACATAAAGTTGGATGTATTTTAAGCATTAAATGTGTTAATTTTGATGATTATGGCTTACGGTCAATTAAAAACCACAAATTTAGCTTCTTTTTTGTCTCATAAAGGTGGAATTCAAGTGCTACACATCGCCCCTGTTTTTTATTTTTAAGCAGTTATGAAACACGACGGTGGGACATTGAACTGCTGCTGCTGCTGCAGTTACTCAGCAAGTTGTTGCTAGGCAACCAAAGAGCGAGTGAGTTAGTTGATTCCACCACCTCTCCCAAAATGCTGTGCAGTTCTGGAATATTCGATATATTCAATAAAATACTTGACATTTCTGTATTTTTACAGGCATTATGTAATATTTTAGTTTTTTGTATGTTTGCATTAGTTACATTATGGTCAGTTAGATTCTGTTTTTCCAATTGAATTTAACTTTATCGAGCTCTACCTACAATTTTTCATCACTAATATAGAGTTCTGCTTTAAGTATATTTTACAGTGTGTATTTGAGGACAGTTTGCATGTTTAAAGCTCAGATTAAACTGTGCACATTCACCCCCACTAAGCTCACTCTGGAAGATAAGCCTCCATAGACTGACAGAATTACTTTTTCTCTCTGTGAAATCTTCTGATTTCTTCCTTCGCTGCTTCTCTGTGTAAAATATTCCGCATGTAGGTTTAAAATGTTGTGTAAGCTGAGCTATTCGTGCTGAGTCATGTTGAGTTTTGTCCTCTCGACTGTAGATTTTCTTTTTATCCCTTTCAGCTCTGCAATGGCGGCTCTGTGACAGATTTGGCCAAAGGCATGCTGAAAAGAGGAGAGAGGATGGAGGAAGCCATTATTGCCTATATTTTGCATGAAGCTCTGAAGGTGAGGGTTGGTTTTAGCTTGCAAGAGGGGGAAGGGAAATTGGAAAATAGTCTAAATGGGGTAATTACACCAACAGGTGTTTAACAAAAAGAACAACAAGAAAAAGTTAACCTCTTGTATTCACAGGGCCTGCAGCACCTGCACATCAACAAAACCATCCACAGGGACGTGAAAGGCAACAACATCCTGCTGACAACGCACGGAGGGATAAAACTCGTGGACTTTGGTACGCAGAGAGAGAGATCCTTTAATGTTACGTCTCTTTCTGGCACTAATCCGCCCAAATCATGTTCTGGCTCTATTTAACGGAAGAAGGTCAAACCCATTACTGGGAGCTGCCTGCCAAATAAACGGCGACGCCAATTAGTTTCCTTGAGAGGCCGAAACAAAATTACACCAGCTCGCCAACGCGGCTGATGATTACACTTTTCATTACACCCTATCTTCACTATTGTTCCCCAGACAGCAAAGGGCAGCGCTGCTATTCTTCCCCTGCTTTCACTCATTTGCTTTTTTGGCTTTCTTAACCAAATGAGGCAACCAAAGTGAAGGGCTCATGATAGGCAAAGTGATTCTGACAATTTACAGCAGATTACTCATTCCGAGTTTTCTTCAGGCGCTGGAAGGGGAAAATAAAAACAGCTGCCTGTTTTCATTACAAATAAACTCCACCCCACCTCCTCCCTCAACTTGTGTGTAGGTTTGCATTTTGTCTGCTAATTGTGGGCCTTCTCTTAAAAGCCTTTTCTTGTAGCTCAGAGGGTGCAGCTCTTATATGAAGAGGAGCGGAGTGGAGGGGGCTTTAATGGAATCGCTAATGCGCAGCAAGTCCATCGCAGCTTTCTGCTTCCACTGTTTACTGCAAATGTTTTCAACAATGCAACATCCAGGGAAATAGCCAATGTTAAATTGCTGATATTTTATTAAAGTTGACCTATTATATTACATTTAATTCTGTTTTGATATTTGACATTTTGAATGAGCTGTTTTAGGGCCTCTTTTCACTTTAAATCCAAGTAAGCTGCTGCTGGCCACGAGCCCAATTAAATGTTTACGCTCACATGTGAAAGTGGCTGCAAACAGATGCACAATTATACAGCAGTACATCTTTGAAAAGCAGAGGTTGAGCCCCCTGCACAACCAACAAGAATGCAGCAAGAGGCTTCTGGATGGTAAGTAAACTGTAAAACACTTGTCTTTTCCAGCAGCCGTTGTACAGTGAACACAGCAGTAAACCCAGCTGGTCGAGCTGAGATTTGGTTGCTAGGTAACGGGGCTGGGCTCGGCTGGGGTTGCTAGGTAACGGCGCAGTAACTTTAGTTTGTGACTCAACATTTGGAAGGTTTCTGAAACAGCTCATTCTCCAAATGCCAAATACATTCACTTTTTGGCGAACAAAAATCCGGCTAGGTGGTTTTATTAAACACTGGAGGTGTTTTTAAAAGCAGCTGAGCAGAAAAGGTTAAGCACATCTGTGGTCAGAAAGAAAGAAGCACTATTTCTAATTTATATTTCATTTATATATATTTTTTATATATTTTAATTTATATGTTTTAACAAGCAATTGAGCCATATCCATAAAAATACTGTCTCAAAACACTTTTTTCAAGTTGAAGCTAACGTAGAGTTGTATTCTGTACCACAAATGGGAAGTTGTAATTGACTGTAGCATATTTGAAAGCAAGCACATCATGCAAAGCTTAGTAATTGAGGGTAAAATGCAAATAATAGTCAGTGACCCAAAGGCAAGCCCTGATGATGAAAAGGATTTTGTCCCGAAGCATTTGAAAGCTAAATGAGTTAAACTTTTTCTTGCTCTACATCTTCAATCTTCAGTGTATCATTGCAATAAAAGCTTTCTGTTCAAGCTTTGCCGTCATACATCACATGATTTAGGTAAGAGATGCTGTGGTGCCACCATTTTAGTCTGCAGGAAGCGGAGGGCATTCTGGGTAAATACAACAAAGCAAACGCGATAGCCTCGTACAAGTGGGAGAAATGGCTCACGGTCTTTTACCAAAGACAAAAGAGAAATCCTACAACCACTAAAACCTGTCGCTACCCCAATTTTGCTTACATTTTGTGAAGAAGGAAGTTGCGCTTATGTCTTCTTCTGAGTTTTTTTTTTTTGTCGTTTCCTCCTGTGGTTCTTGTTGCAGCGCCTCCAGAGGTGAGGAGGGGGACAGATTTCGTACAGGTTGAGTCTTGAGAGAGAAAGATGGAGCGGTTTGGATAATAATGCTGATGTGTGACTCGGTGATTCAAAGCGACTGGCGGTTTACTCCACGCTGCGTCGTGCTGCTGGGATTAATGTGGGTTTTTTCTCATGTGGCGGATGAGGAGATAAAGCCCCTGTTGTGACTCATCACCAACGGAGACAAAATGGCAAAGAGACGGACCCAAAAAAAGAGCAGCAGAAGAATGAGTGGAGATCTTTGCTCATGAATATTTTAATTGTCAGGGTTATCTCTGTGATGGTTATTAAGTGGGGCCCACTTCTGGCTAATGCCAGGAAAAAAGAGGCAATATCAATATGAGTTGTTTACTTACTTATTCTAGATGTTCAGTTTGTCTTGACTCATGTTGGGTGATTCTTAAGTCTGGAGATTTTTGGGGGGGAGTATTTTAACACTACAACGTCGCCTGGCTCTTTGTGTGTCAGCTTTGTGCTGCAGATGATTATAATCCTCTTTGATGTTTTTCGTTCTAGTGTTTTCTCTCCATCCTGTGCTGCCACAGCGATTCAGCAGCTGCTCAAAGTTGGGTTTTACAGGCGCTTTCTGCTGCGACAGGAGCCTTTATAGACATCATCTTTGTTTCTGGGTTAGAATAGAAAACATCTATTCTTGTTTAATCTTAGTTACACATTTAACCATCTGGATAATTGTTTTCCTTAAAGCCACTTTATTTTAGAATAACACTCAGAGTTTATACGCAGAAAAATCTGGAACTTCCTGATTTCAGTGTTTTCCAGGTCTGGAAGAAACAAAACGTCGGAAGATGAAAATATGAGAAAGAAAGAAAAATAAAGTATGGGGGAAAAAAAGAAGTGATTAAAGATGTAAAAATTTCTAACTCAATAAAATCTGTGTAATAATTTTTTTTTAAGAAGAAAGAAACAACTAACAAGTAGGACAAGAGCAAACACTTGCACACATACCCAAAAACAAAAATAATAAGCTTACCACTAATTTTCTGTTTGAAAAGGAGTATTAAGAAGTGACCTCTTATATAATCCTTTGAAATATATCACTTTCTCCCTTCGTAATTATCAGAAATGTATAGTTAAAAACAATTAATCGAAATGAATGCATTAAGGTCCCAGCTCTGATATAAACAAAACACTCAGCTACAAATTATCTTGTCCGGTCTCCAGCTACCAAGGCTTGTTACATTTGAATTATATTCAAATGTTGTTCTTGAGATGTCCAGCAAAGTCTGGCGCAGTCACACGAGGATTTGTAATTCAAAGTGATGTATTATTTTACTGCTTCTATCTGCATGTACAGTATGTGTATCACAGAAAAGATCTAAAAATTCCTTACATGGTTTGGAATTTGAGCAGCATGCTTCTGTTTTTTTGTTGAAATTTTGACAAATCATCACCTTTAGCAACAGATTTGATCTTTGTAAGAAACCAAAACACAATGAATAGATATTTATCAATATGAATATGCCAAATTTAGCCAAAGAAGCTAATTTTTATCTGTAGCTTCCTGGAAGGAATTTAAAAGAACTACATTACGATTTACAGTAAACATTTATAATGAAAAATCAAAACAAGTTACATTGGTAGGGAAAAAACATTTTAAAATAGAGAGATGTAATAGTTTTGCACCTGTCTATTATTACCTCCATTGAGCCTTGAGGCTAAGCTAACTGAAGTGTGTATTATTTTTCCTTGCAGGTGTTTCAGCCCAGCTGACAAATACCCGTCTGAGGAGGAACACTTCGGTAGGAACCCCCTTCTGGATGGCCCCTGAGGTACATGAAAACGGCCCCATAAAAGCTCCCCAGCCTCGTGTTTTTCCACTACATTAGCCTGGAGGAGATCCCAGTGGGCAGTTCAGTTCATAATGATCCAAGAGATAACGCCGTGAAACACAATGTGCAGGAAAAATGGCAGCCTCCATCACTCATGTCCCATCATGCCCCACTGCCCCCAAACTACAAGCAGCCGTTGGACAGAAATGATCACATTTAAAAGAGGCCATTTTCTGTCATTACTTTGATGTCAGTTTTTCTTTTTTATAGCCGACTGATATAGATTTTATTATTGAATCATTTCAATTCAGCTTACTGTCTTTCTTGATTGTTACACATAAAGGAAGCCAATTTCTTTATGGTCATATTTTTCGTTTGTAGACAAATATGCAAACATATAAATTATTAAACAGGATTTGTAATTAAATCTCACCTGGAATCCCAGTTAACTAGTATTTTAATATGTTTAATATGATAAAATACTACTATTTGTAAAGTGAACCAAATTCGGCTTTGGTTAAAATAATTTAATTTCTCCGTTGACAAAGGAGAAACAATTAACATAAATAAATATATAATCCAGTTAACCTTTTAGACTTCATGCTGAAGTGTTAGTGAAAATGCTAATTTTTGTCTTATTTCTTGGACACCTAAAGTTATAACATATTAATCTAGAACAAAGAACTGTAAAGGTCAGTGTATCATTCATTATTTTCATTTTTAATTGACAACCATAAATTAAAACATAAAAAAATTTAATTGGTTAACCCCCCCCACCCCCCCAAAATAATGTCTTTCATATTTTCAATTTTATTCTCAGGTTAAAAATTCAAAATAATAAAACAGGCACAGATTAGAATTTTATTTAATCTTCATTTACGTCACTATTGAGATTAAGAGTGCATTCTGGGTAAATACAACCAAAACAAACGCTCAAATTTAACGATAGCAGGAGAAATGTCTTGTGACCTTTACTAAACACACTAAAATCTGATGCTTTGCCATTTTTTTTACATTTTGTAAAGAAGAAAGTTGCGCTCTTCAAAGGTTTTCATGTTGTTTCCTTCAGTGGTTCTTGGTGCAGCGCCCCCACAGGCGAGGAGGGGAACAGGTGTTTCAAAGAGTTAGGTTTGTTTCACAGTGCAGTGTGGAAGCAAAGTGCAGCAGCTGGAAATGTAACAAATAATCGTACCTAGTCTACCAGACTATTGGGAAAGCATCCTGGCAGGAATAGTGCTTAGTTTTTGAGCTTAATAAAAATAATTTAAGGTAAGGCAAGGTGTTTTTATTTTTATTTATTTAGCATCAAGGCAGTTCAAAGTGCTTTACATGAATTGAAAGGAAATACAAACAAAACAACAAAATCAAAGGAAAGACCAAAAGGTTAAAGAGGTATAAAGCTAAATACTGGTTCTCCATGTCTGATTCTTATTTTGGGTTGTTGCTAAGTAATCCACAATTTATACACTAACATAAGTTTCTCTGGCTTGCTCTGATATTGTAAATGTTGGTCTAAAGTAATGAGAACTCCACAATTTCTAAGAGTAATAATAAACAGGCTGATGAAATGACAACATCAGACCAGTGAGAGAATTTAAGCTGTGCATTATTCATTTATTCACCTGAATAATGTTAAAAATTAGACACTCAAAGCACTTTTCACTTTTCACAGGATGCAAGAAAGAAATTAGTTTAGAAACTCACTTAAAATCATTGCTTTATAGAATTAATTTAGGTTACTTTATTTGTTATTCCTCTTTTGATAATATTTTTGAACATAATTACTGGTGAGCTCTGTGCCGACAACATTTATGAAAGAGTCTAGGGCTTCAGAAACAGAAGATCCACCTTTAAAGCAAATCTTGAGACTTTTTACTTTAAATATCATTGAACTGAATTCACAGCACCTCTAAACCTCAAAGATAGACGCGACAAGTAACCAACCATAACTACAATTAACCCCAAAAATACATCGGAAGAGAAATTTGCAACCTCTGCTGGGTAGAATTAAACTTCCCAGCCACATTTTGTAACCAATGTATTTAAACCAACGTCTGTTTGGAAACTGTTGCCTGAAACTCTCAAATCAAAGGAACATTTTACATACAGTTTGCATGCAGTGCAAACCAGGCATTGGACCACAGGTGGTGTGACGCAAGAAGTCTGGGTCCAAGGATTTTAATTCACTTTGCATGTTTATAGACAAAATTCTGAGAAAGAGCCTTGCTTGTTGCTCCGTCTGACATCAAACAATGCTTTACTGACTGATTTAGGTCTGAAGAAGATTTAACTGATTTAGTTTCAGGGTAAGTTTAATATTTTTGGTCAGATTTGTAATTTTTTTTACATTTAATACCATTTAAATTTAAATTTCTCTTTGCTAGTTAATGATCTTGGAAATTGACTTTGTTGTTATTTTCTTTAACAAATTCTGGGAGGAAATTTGATAAATTTGTACTTGTGCGTCTCCCTGGTAATATAGCAATGATTTCTTTGCTTATATCATCTGTGGACATAGTTTAATACCCGTTGAGAACAGAGAACACAAATTGTATTGATGTCAGGCATTTTGCAATAATAGCAGTGTGTGGGTGGGTGTGTGGGTGTGTGTGTGTGTGTGTGTGTGTGCTCGCATGCCTCCCACTCAGATGATTCATGTTTTTGACTGGGTACCATGTTACCCCCAGGCCAAATATGATTGACTGGAGGAGTGTGTGGCTCTGCATGTGTTCACTTCGCTGAGAACATGATGTTAAGTAGTTGCTTTTGAGCAGCATCTGATGTTACTTAGATTAGAAAATATATTTCACTGCAAGACACATAACTATACAAAAGTTTAAATCATCATATTTTATACATTACTTCCAAAAATCCAAAGTTTCATGTTATATTGTTATCTTTTTATGGAAATGTTTAAATATTTTTTGTAGCAGATCTTTCTACCTCCTGTGAATTTTTTATTTTTATTTAAATACAATCAAAATCTAAACATGTTCTTTTTTAATGAGAAATGTCGTAACAGTGAAACTGTAACACCTTGCAGGATATTTATAAAAGAATCAGCCACATGCCTTTCTTAAAGGGGCATTAGTGTGAATTTTACAGGTACATTGGGACATTTTATAGCACAATCACGTTACCCTCAGTTGCTATGAAAATGCTGTACATATCAAAAACAACTTAACTTTGCATTATTGACCTCTTGCAACTACGTCAATTAGTCACACGAGGCGCCATGATGGAAGTCGGAAGTAAGGGACGGGAATATTGATCAGAGTGACTAAGTTTATTTTCCTGAGTTGTTTTGCCAATATATTCATGACTTCTGCTTGTAGTAGTTGAGCTAATTTGTTTGTAGACATAACACTCCTAGTTGGGGCTCATAGCTAAGCTAGCTTAGCTTAGAAACTGACCCATACTTCCTCCCTTCTGGCCTGTTGATCAAATTTGCCTAAATTCACACCACATGACATAAACAGCGTTTCCCTCAAAGTACTATTAAAGACATACAAAAGACGAGATGATAACCAGTTTTTCCATACATGCTAGGCTATCTGACGGTGCAACTTATTTCCATGGTTACTAACGGTTAGACTCGTACCTTTCCCATAATGCGATATTTGATTGCACCTTACCGGTCATACTTACTTATAATGTATATAATTGTTAATCTTTTTACTATCCATCGGCATCGTATTTTTCCTCATTAAGTTATACAATAACATGACCAGTTTGGTTTGTATCCTTGTTTTTTAAAATACAATCAGCAAAATAAAAGCAATGTCAGGCTACCAGCTCTCTGTTTTTTGACGATATTTACAGGAATGCATGGATTGTTTTGACGTCCGTCAGCTGAGTGATTTGTTTATACTGGATTCGAAAGAGCAGGACGTCACTAGCTATATCTGATGCCTTGAAATTGGCCTCTGTCTTTTTTAAGAAGCTCCTGCTCTTTCCGACACTTTAGTATGATATCACAGCAATGTGCTAGGTAACACATTGGGCTTTGCTGGGGTTGCTAGGTAACACACTGAGTTTTGCTGGGGTTGCTAGGTAACACATTGGGCTTTGCTGGGTTTGCTAGGTAACACACTGGGCTTTGCTGGCGTTGCTAGGTAACAGACTGGGCTTTAGTGGGGTTGCTAGGTAACACATTGAGCTTTGCTGGGATTGCTAGGTAATGGACTGGGCTTTGCTTCGGTTGCTAGGTAATAGACTGGGCTTTGCTGGGGTTGCTAGGTAACAGACTGGTCTTCGCTGGTGTTGCTAGGTAACGGTGCACTGCCTTTTGTTTGTGACGTAACAATCCGTAGGTTTTTGAAACGGTTCATTTTCCAGACACCACAAAACATTAAGTTATTGCCAAAAAATGACCGGGTGTATTTTTTTCAAGTGCTTGGACTGTTTTTAGAAGGAGTAAAAACCCAAATGGAAGTACAAAAATTAAAGTACAAAATGTGAATTTTGCATTATAATTCCTCTTTAAATACACCAACACAAGTGGCAGGATAAGAAACAGTGCAACAGTGGCTTTAAAAAGGAAATAGATTCTATTTTACACCTATTTTATACAGTTCTGCCCCCTGCTCTTTCTCTACAGGTTATAGCCTGTGAACAGCAGCTGGACTCGACCTACGACGCTCGCTGTGATGTCTGGTCTCTGGGCATCACAGCTATAGAGCTGGGAGATGGAGATCCTCCTTTGTCTGACCTCCACCCGATGAGAGCCCTTTTTAAAATACCCAGGTAAGCCTCCACTAATAAATATTACCAGCAAGCTGACTGAAAAGTAAGAAAAAGTCAAATATTTATGTTAGTTTGAATAAAACAAAAAAAAGAAGTGAAATCTAATTCGATTACTAGTGTCCAATGTGCAGCCTGTGGGGCACAATTCAAGAATAATAGGAATGGACCTTACCACAGGGGCTGCTTTTCATTGGCTGATGCCCATTCTACATAGTAGCGCGGCTACCACGTGCGTGGCCGTCTCACAAACACCCGCTTCCCGTTAGCTAAGTACAGCATAATGGCAGTACTGATACAACTTCTACACCTTGAAGCCTGTCTGCTACACAGTCTTACGTTAGCTAAACAGATCAATATACAATGTGTCTGTATCTGACACACACTAAAGATTTTATTTTAGCAGAAAAGGCTTTGGACTAAACTGTTAACTCGTGTTAGCCACGCTAGCACCAAGTACAGTGTATCAGGCCTAGGCACACTCAAACATTTGCCAACAAACCACAGGAATCACCCACTGATTTCAAAAGTAACCTACAAAACGATGAATGCCCGACTTACCCAGCCTTGCAAGAACAATAGGCATCAGTGCTCTTGTCCACAGCTATATTAATGTAGAGGGTGTGTGGATCTTCCGTTTTCCTCATCGAGCGAAAGCATTTTGCTGTGACGTGCACAATGTTGGAGGCATCGCGTGGCTCAAACACCTTGATCTCATCCAAAAAAGATGACATGAACTTGTCAGTTCCTCTGTCCATTGTAGTAGCTGATATATTGTGAAAATTCTGTAGAAATGATGCACTAATCGAGTCAGAAATACACTGCAAAGAATCAGTCGAAGTGGAAGACGCCATGTTTACATTCTGATTCCATTCAGTCACTGGAGGAATGTTTTCATCATTTTTATTTATTCTGAAGGTGAAACTTAATTGTTTATCACCAATGAATTTGGTGTGAGACCTACATAAGCATTTACCCTCGATGTCACTCTGTGTGCTCTGTCTGTCCCTGATCTGACACACACACACACACACACACCCCTCCACACGCACACACACGGTCCCAGTGAAGAAGTGCTTGCCGTGGGGGTCGTTCTCCACCGGAGACGTCACACGAGCCTCTCTGAATCTGTGCGACTGCTGCAGCCAGAGCTCCAGGCTCATTGTTCGCACTCCTTACCTCCCTTCTTTCACAGCTGCTGGTTTAGTCGGCAGGCAGACTTAGAAAGAGAGACGCTGCGGGCTTTAACTGAACCACTGTCTTATTTTATTTAGATAACACAAGTATAAGATCACTGAGGTCAGCTTCCCCATACCCATGTTGCAAATCATAATTATTATCTCTTTCAAACCTTATATTTTACATTTATGTTCAATTTGAAACAAATTATTTGTAAAAACACTTTTAGAAGAGTTTTTAAAAATCTTTTTTTTTTTTTTTTGCATCCATGTACCTGAATGTGCTAACTGCTAACTATTATTTTCTGCTTTACAAAACCACAACAAAACATTGTTTGTTTATGTTTTATTTTACATCCATCTTGCTTTTGTTCTGACTACATTTCCGTTAAACTTCAATATCCATTTAAAAAGATCATTAATGAGAGGAAATGGTAAACTGCATTGAAGAAAACATTGTTTTGGAGAATCTTCCACCTGGCCCTACTTTAGCCATGCAGAACAGCACGGCATTCTGGGAGATGTAGGCAGAGGAAAGACTTTATCTGCTCAACCTTGTTGGAATCAATTAACTGGCTCACTCTTGGGTTACCTAGCAACTCACTCACTCTCTGGTTACCTAGCAACAACCTGTTGAGTTACTGGCGCAGCAGCAGTTTAAGGTTTTTTTGAAACTTCTTAAAAATAAGAAACAACGGTGTGGAGTGAAATCTGTGGATAAAACAGAAACGTCACACCAAGATTTTGGTAGTATTTCAGATATTTCAATAATCAATAATTATTTGTATCAATGTTTATTTCGTGATGCGTCTTTCAGACAAATCTGGAGTCATTTCTATATGCCACTCTGTTTGTCTTTTGGATAACAAAACACTCTTTAATAGTCCCTACATTCGCTGAACACAGTCCAGATACATCTGCCATCTATATTTGCTGTTTTGTGTGATAAACAGGAGATGTATGTCTGCTCACTAGAGCAATTTATTGCTGCTGTTAGTAAAGCCGGCTGCATTAGCACTGTGCCAGAGACCCTCTTGTAAAAAGGTACTTAAAGCAGAAGGAGGAATTATAGTGAGTCATTTGACTGCTGTGGAGTCTTTTTAAGCAGAAGTGCTCGGTCTGTCTATTTAACAAGTTTTTTTTTTCTCCAGTAGAGGCTTTTATGGAAATCTGCACAGAAAAAAAATTGTTTTTATATAATAAATTAGCCGTATCTCTGCCACCCAAACACTTTTGCTTCTGTTCACCTAAAAAAATAAAAAACAGTCCTTGATGTTCTCAGTGACAAATTGTTTCAGTGTTGAGATTTCTCTCCATCATTCCTCTGGGTTCCTTTGTTCTCCTCCCGCGTTAATCCCATCTTATCTTTCTGCTCATCTTTTCCATTTCTTCCTTCAACAGAAATCCTCCGCCTACTCTCCACCAAATCGAGCTCTGGTCAGATGACTTTAATGACTTTATCTGCAAGTGAGTGTGGCTGAAAGTCTCTCTGCTCCGGTTGGGACTGAGATGTTTACGCTGACTGGGAATATGATGCTCTGCCTTTGTTCTCCTGCGTCGCAGATGTCTGATAAAGGACTTTGAGCTGAGGCCCAACGTGTTGGACCTGCTGCAGCATGTGTACATCAAGCAGACCGTCGGCAGGGAGAAAATCCTGCAGAAGCAACTGATTGAACTCATTGACCTCAATCAGCAAATTGGACTGATTGAAAAAACAAGGTATTGTACCCACAAGGAAAATGTACAGAAAAGGATTAGGGCCACCAAAAAATGGTAAAAAAAAAAAAAAAAAAAAATTCAGATTTTTCTTTTCTTTTTTTGAAGAATTAAAATATTTTCTTCCTCAAAATTCTGAATTTTTACTCAGAATTCAGACTTTCTTTCTCAAAGTTGTAAATTTTTACCTGGACACTGTCTTTAATCTCAAAATTCTGACTTTTTTCTTAAAATTCTGAATTTTTACTCAGAATTCAGACTTTCTTTCAAAAATTTCAGAATTTTTACTTTCATACTGAAATTAATCTAAAAATTCTGACATTTTTCTAAGAATTCTGTTTTTCTTTTCCTCAGAATTCTGGATTTTGACCTGTTTCTAAAAATTCTAACTTTTTTCTCAGTATTCTTTGTAAATTTTTGTCAAAAGTCAAATAAATAATCAAACACTCTAAGGTGTTTGTACGCTGGCGTCAAAGGCCCATTGATGATAGAAAAAAGGGAGTAAATTTACATCTTAAAAACTCACAAATTTTGAGATTAGTTTCAGAATTTTTCTAGAAAAGCAGAGAATTTTCGGAGTTCCGAAAGTCAGAAATTTTGTCGGTGATATTTGACTTTATCCGAGTTTTTCTAGAATATTTCTGACATCTCAAAAGGAGGAGTTTTTTCTTGCAAATTTTTGACTTTTGGAGCTTTTAAAAAAGGTTTTGAAATCTCAGAAAATTAGAAAAAATATCTAAATTTCTGAGTTTGAAAAGTTGAATATTTGGGGGGAAAACTCAGAAATTTTTATATTAATCTAAGAAATTTTGTAAAAAAAAAAATTAGTGGGAAAATTTTCAACCTTTGGAGTTTAAAAATGTTCAAGCTTTTTCTAGAAAATTGTCTAGAAAAGTGTTTTGCAGAAATTTACTCTTTTTTTCTATCTACAATGGCTCTAATCAATCAATCAATCAAATTTTATTTGTATAGCACATTTCAACAGCAAGGCATTTCAAAGTGCTTTACATCATATCACAGAAACACAATGCAACATAAAATCAACAATCAAAAAATCACCGACAATTATTAAACAATCATAATCAATGCATATGAGAGATAGAAGCTCATTCAAGTCAGTAAAGAAATTTTCCACGTATGTTGGAGTTTTGTATAAAGTTAGTGTCAAAGTTTGTTTGTGGCCTTTAACCTCAATCCAAGATACTCAAAAGAGGTGAAGTGACCCAAGGAAATTTTACTACTATTTACGGTATTCTTAAATATTGAAGCCACGCCTCCTCTTTTTTTATGTTTTCTATTCTCACTTAAGAATTTGCTGTTAGGACTTGCTAATTCAATTAGTACGATTGGTTCATTATTGGTCATTCAACCATGTTTCTATCAGAAACATGGTTGAATGACAGAGTGTTTTTCATCTCCCCATTGAGGTGATGGAATTGGACCACTGAGAAATAACTTCATTTTTAATTTTCCCATAGTTTTCAGAAGAATATTAAAGTCCTTTTTCAGAATCTCAGATTTCTGCTTTGCCACATCGTTGGCTCCAACATGCACAACTAAAGTCTCAATATCTGGCTGATCAGCGGTTAGAGAGAGAACTTTACGAGTTAAATCAGATACAGTGTCACCAGGAAAAGAAATCACTCTCGTTTTCATGGGATTGCACACATGACTGATTCCATTTACTGCCTCATCTCCAACAATAAGCACTTTTGGCATACCTTTCGTTTTCCTGGTAGCCGCTTTGTCTTTAGGGGGTGGATGTGATGGTCTTGCCTCATTGTTAGTGTTTGAAGGTGAGGTTTCACTCAGAGGCTCAGGCTGGAGTACAGAAAATCTGTTTTTCAGTGGGATTCCCACAGAGTCAGAATGTTTTGAGGCCCGGGCTGGTCGCTCTGTCCTTGGGAGCGGGGTCGGTGGAACCGTTTTGGTTGCAGCTGCTTGTTTGTTTTTCTTTGGTGGAGCAGGTGTTGAGGTTGAAGGTGGGTTTCGGCTCAGAGCCGGCCACGCTGATTCGTCCAGGTGAGGGGTTCTCCCTGTCAGTCGCCTCATCGGATCTGCGGTGAGACTTTTGCTTCGGCTTGGCACCCAGAGCGTTCCAGGGTGAGCTGCTTGATGCGAGGCGTACAACCTCTCCGTTGATTTGAAGAAGAGTTGTCTCATTTCCACAGGTAGCGTTGATTTCAAAGTTCACCTCCAGCAGTTTGATCTTCATTTCTATAGACTGAAGTCGTTGTATAATACTGCTAATGTCCTTGGGGTCGGCCGGAGGCATTTTGTCCTGGTTCAACTTGGAGATGAAGAAAAGTAAGGTAAAAATAAAAGTAAGAAAATCCCCCAGTCCTTAGGTTTGAAGTAATCCAGTTATGATGTCGAAAATGTAAATATAACTGTAAAAACTGTCACTTTAAAAATAACTCACAGGCAAAGTTATCAGTAAGGACGAGAGAGAGCAGGATAAGCTGTTCCTCCTTCAGCTGCCACAGCAAAAGGAGTCGTATGTCAATCCTATTGTTAGTTTATGTAAATATGACATAATTGTTTCTTCCTGGTTATAGGATGTGCACATCTGCACTTTATCCTGTCCCAAAGTTACTTGGTAAATTTGAGTTTTAAGATTAGATTTAAACAATTTTAAACAATTCTGATTTTGAGAAAAAGTCAGAATTCTCTTTTTTTAAGTTTTTTCAGTGGCCCTAATCTTTTTCTGTGTTTTCTTGTGTTCCTGTCCCTGCATCCCACATTTCCACCCTAAAATGCCTCATATTTCCTGTAAACCCTGTGAGAAAGACTAACCTCCCCCTTTATGCCAGTCAGTTTTAAGTGGCGCTCTGCAGCTTAGCCTTTGCAGGCTGCATAATCCAAATTAACCTCCTTTCTGGATGTTTTACAAGCCCTGTCGCCCCCAAACAAACATCATCTCCATCCTGCCGCTGCATCAGTGGAGGTGCAACATGTCGGTCTGTTCCTGTATGATCATGAAATGTTAATCCTGTTTCTTTCATTTAAGCCATCATGGAAAGACAGACAGAAGTACAGACAGTAATGACAGGTAATGGATGTATTTGTGGCCTCCTATAAGCCACAGTAGGAGCTTTATGGTTCAATTAGGTGTGATTGTGTGTTTATATTAACCAGATCAATTAAGTTTCAGATGTAGATTGTTTATGTAGTCCCTTTTATTGTAGAAATTGAGTCAATTTGCTGTCATTTTTTCTAGTTTTCTAGTCTGTATAAACAGCAAAAACAGATTAGTTTTAAAATATCAATAAAATTCCTTATTAATCTTAAATAATCAGCATTTCAACATGCATTTCCTTAAAAATGTTTTATTCTGTTGGGGTTTTAAGTGAAACATAATAAAGTATAACTTTGAAGGAGAGGAAAATGAAGCTTGATTTTCAATTTTCTCAAACTTTGATTTAAACCTTTTTTTATTATTATTATTATCTGAAATCCATATATATTTTTACTGATTTCCCAAGTATTCAAGGTAGTATTTTTGAACAATTTTCAGTAAAATTTGAAATATTTGCATTTGATGTGAATTGTATTCTAGGCATGAACGTATTCACACAAAGAAAGGAAGCCACATGAAGACGCAAGCCGACACAGATGAGGTGGACGACCTTGCCACCCTGGAGGTTCTGGACGAGGTGAGAAACAAAACACTGGACTATTCAACTGTACAGAGAATATTTAACAACTTTCATGAAACAGGTGAGACAGTCACTGATCTATTAGACCGACGCAGGTCGTCTCTACACTTCAAAACAGAATTAGGGCCTCTAAAAATGACTTTTTTTCCTCAGAATTTTAACATTTTAATCTCGGAATTCCGACTTTAATCTCAAAATTGGGACTTTAATCCCAAAATTCTCATTTTAATTTCACAATTCTGACTCCAATTTCAAAATCCTGATTTAAATCTCAAAATTCAGGCCTTAAATTCAGAATTTTAAATTTAACATCAATATTTTGTGTTTAAGCTCAAAATTCTTGCTTTTTTCCTCAGAGTCCTGGTTGTAATCTAATAAATCTGATTTTAATCCCAAATTTATGGCTTTAATCTCAGAATTTTTCTTTAATCTCAGAATTGTGACTTTAACATCAAAATTCTCCCTTTAATCTCGGAGTTCCGGCTGTAATCTCATAATTCTGTCTTTAATCCCAAAGTTCCGGCTGTAATCTCATAATTCTGCCTTTAATTCCAGATTTCAGGCTGTAATCTCATAATTCTGCCTTTGATCTCAGAAGTAATCCCAGGATAAGGTTCTGCTTCTTCTGGAGTCTTTAATATAGAAAAGTATCTGGGAGGAACCAAAACTTACTTTCTGTAAGAACATGTTGAATTCAAGACATTTTTTTAAAATATTGTCCGTTGAAGTCAGAAAAACATTTTTCAGTGTCCTAATCCTGTTGCGAATAAACAAACTCAACTCAATCTGTAAGGCTGCTGTGAAACTACTTTTCTCTCAGAAACTGTAAACTGCAGATTTATATTATATTAACTATTTGTAGTTATGCCAATATTATTGTTTTTTGTTGTTGTTGCTGAGTAATTTATCAAATCTGGTTGCTGCATTGACGTCTCAAATGATGCAATCAGCTTCAGTTGCCAGCGGATATTTTCCTCCATCCATCAAACTCGGAAGCTCAGCTGTTGCAGATGAACCTGGAAGCGTTTCGACATCAGTATTGATCACCACTTCATGAAAATAATACGCTGACACAGCAGCGGCTTTGACTTGCTGGGGATTATGGGAAATATTTTATGCTAACGCCCTGATGAACACTGAGGAAGAAGTTTAATTTTTTCTTTATGTTTCTGTTTTTTGGGGTCAGAATACGGTCACAGAGCATCTGCAGAGCCGCTACACCAGAGACCAGATTTACACGTATGTTGGTGACATCCTGATTGCTGTCAATCCTTTCCATGACATGGAGATTTACTCTCCTCAGGTCAGTGGAGAACCATTACATTCATTTTATTTATTCTTTCTAAGCACTTTTTGTTTTTCAAAACTCTTTTAAAATCTCTGCTTTTCCTTTTGTGGTGCCATTCTGACTATTCTTTACCATAATATATGCCAGGGGTGTCCATTAGGACATTTGTGGCCCTGGGGCTGGATTTTTTCTGGCCCCCAACTGCAGTTCAGGAATGATACAAATTTTTTTATTTTAAGTCAGGGTAAAATTATTACTAATATAATAGTAATAATTCTTGCAATAAAAAATATTAAATACAACACAAAGAATTTGTTTTTTCAATAAGTAGAACCACGTCTATCCAGAGACTTTTACTGCAACCAAATCAACTTTTTATTTAATTTAATACACTCAGCTAAATATAGCAAACACTTTTTAAAAATCTTGTTTTTACAACTTGGAATAAATTTGTTTATCTGATACTAAGGAAAAATTCAAACTCTGCAAAATCTTACTTAAGTGTTGGATTTATGATAAATAACATCCTGCAAAAAAATAGAAATATCTGGTTACTTTATTTGCTTGAGTTTTTTATTTTTATAAATATAAACTTTTTGGCCCGCATGACAAAAGGTTTGAACAAACCTGATTTACTTATCATATCTAATGTTTACCTTTCACCTCCATGTGAATATCGTGTTTAAATATAAATATATTTTTTACTTTATTTCTTCGTAGCAAACTAAGATGTATATTGGCGCCAAGCGCACAGCAAACCCTCCACACATCTTTGCGGTGGCGGACATTGCCTACCAGTCGATGGTCTCATACAACACTGATCAGGTAATTTAAGTTTTAATAAATTAAAATATCATTGAAAATCGATTTATTACTGCATGTTTATGTCTGTTAAGGCTGAGATGGAGCGGCACTGAAAGCAGCTCTTTAAACCATTCAGGTTACGAACACAACAGAGACACAATCAAAACTGTAAGATGATTTATTACCCGCGATAATAACTCAGAAATAGTCCAAATTATAATGTATTTTTATTTCTTTCCTACATATGGAAGGTTTCTGTTTATATCGTAGGTTTGTGGTGCCTTTCTATCCTAAAGAAAGATATAAAACTTCAGATATTTCACAAAAAGATTCTAACATTCATGGAAAAACCTCACATAACCTTATATTAAAGCATAAAGTACGGCACCCACCATAAGAAAGGCTGGCAGTATTCAATTATGCTGCATAACTGACCAGTACAGTATTGCGAGGTAACGCAAAAGGTTTTGCGAGGGAACGCAAAAGGTTTTGCGAGGGAACGCAAAAGGTTTTGCGAGGGAACGCAAAAGTATTGCGAGGTAACGCAAAAGTATTGCGAGGTAACGCAAAAGTATTGCGAGGTAACGCAAAAGTATTGCGAGGTAACGCAAAAGTATTGCGAGATAACGCAAAAGTTTTGCGAGGTAACGCAAAAGAAAAAAAAATCCCCATGTCCCCTAGAGGGCTCCATAGTATAGAGTACAAACAGGTATAAGGTGTTATATCAACCAAGCATTCAAATTAATTTATAGACTGTCTCAATACACTCAAATTTTCCATTCTTCTTAACATGATACTTATTCTTTCTGCTAATGCTAGTTAGCATGCTTTACAATGCTTTCAATTAGCATGCTAAGTATTTGGCAAATTTATTAATTCTGATGTTTTTGTTGGGATTCTACACCTTTAACCAATCTGATTCTGCTGAATAGTGAGTCAGTAATTTTTATTATTATTGAATTTTAAGTCATTTCGTCTTGGTTTTTGTGACTTCCTGTGTGCAGTGCGTTGTGATCAGTGGGGAAAGTGGAGCAGGGAAGACGGAAAGCGCGCATCTGTTAGTGCAGCAGCTGACCGTTCTCGGGAAGGTGAATAAATCAACCTTCATCCCTTTATCATCATATTTTTTATTCACACAATCACAATTAAAAACAGAATATTTATTGATTAAATTATTGCTACATCAACAAATGTGATCCATTGATCTCAATGTATTCCATATTACTGCTTTGATAGAGCAATAATAGTTTTAAGTGCATTTCCTTTTCACTTAAAAGGAAATCAAGGTTGATACTCTGATTGATTTATTCTTTCTATTTAAGTGCTTTATAAATAGTTTTTCAACATTTGCTCTGCAAAAACATAAAATCTTACCAAGTATTTTTTTAATCTAGTTTCTAGTACATATAAAATAAGACAAAACTAACTTACAAAAAACTTTACAGCAAAATATATGAACTTGTTTTAGGTTAATAATTCCTTAATATTGATGAGAAAGTGATTTTGATAGTAGAATTTTTTAATTTATAAGAAGCTATGTATATGATATTAAGGAATTATTGACTTAAAGCAAGTTCTTACATTTTGTTGAAAAGTTTTTAGTAAGTCAGTTTTGTCTTGGTTCAAAGATATTTACATTGAAAACTAGACTAAAAATACTTTGTAAATATTTTGTGTTCTTGCATTCTGGAGCTCTGCTTTGGTTACTAGGTGACGGGGCAGAGCTCTGCTGGAGTTGCTAGGTAACGGGCTGGTCTTCATTGGGGTTGCTAGGTAACAGTGCAATGTCTGCTGATTTGTGGCGTTACATTTCGGAGGGTTTTGAACCAAAAGAGATATTTGCACGAGAAACTACACAAAAAAAAAAAAAGAATAAATACTTGGTAAGATTTTGTGTTTAATTTCTAAAATGATGAATTCTGGCAGCTTGAATTTATTATGATGAATTTTTTGATTTACAAACTTTCGTCTCTATCTTCCATTCTTTTTGTGCCAAACGACTTATTGTGTCGTTTTTTTGCCGTTTTCCTCCATTCTGACCTGGAATAATGTTTCGTTCAGGCCAACAACCGTACACTCCAGGAGAAAATCCTGCTGGTCAACAGTCTGGTGGAGGCTTTCGGAAACGCCTGCACCGTCATCAATGACAACTCCAGCCGCTTCGGGAAATACTTGGAGATGAAGTTCACCAACGACGGAACGGTGATCGGAGCGCAGATATCCGAGTACCTGCTGGAGAAATCCAGGGTCATCCACCAGGCGATGTAAATACCTTCCTGTCTTCTTGAAATTCATCCGCACTGACATTCATACAAATTTAAATCACCCAATGAGAAAACCGCACCACAAAGGTTGTGTTTCCACTCAGCGGTTGGGTTCAGTGTGTAATGGACTGTCTCTTTCTTTCCTTTCACCTTTACTCACTCATTTGAAGCCTGTGACATTTCCCTGCGGCCTGCACTCCAGCCGCTTCGTCTTTCCTTCTTATCAGGTGTCTGGGGTCAAGTGCAGAGGAAGGCCCATTTCTTGTTTGATCAAAGATTGTTTTCTAGTGAGCTGAACTTCAAAGACAGACTCAAGTATTTCATTAGAAGACAGACACGAGGGTCAGAGTGGGATGATTTGGCAGGAAACAAAGTGTGCCGCTGCTTTTTCTGGAGCTTATTATTGGAGAGAAAGCGAACAAGATGGGAACAACATAGATGCCATATTAGGCTGCAGATTCTTTAAAACACAGTTTGTGAAAAAGTTGGGAATTTATTGCTTTTTGTGGCCCATGGATGCCTTTGATCAACATCAGTTTAAAAAAACAATACTTAAAATAGTCATTCTCCACTTCTTAACTTGTAATCATCCATCCATCTACTTTCTAACACCTTTGTGCCTAATGGGGTTGGTAGGGGTGCTGGTGCCTATCTCCAGCGAAAGTTCTTTGATCGTGCTCTGATCTGTACAAGCATTACAATTGTTTTTTTTTTGCTTTGTTTCATCACAGTTGATCTAAGTTAGTTCAGATTGAAAAAAGACTAATTAAATTGATACCAAATTGACAAATTAAAGCTAGATTTATTTAGGAGAAAAAATAAAAGTAAATCATTTAAAGCATTTCCTGTTTTGCTGTCAGCACAGCATCGTCATGTCCAGCTTAACGGTGTTTGGCACTTACTGTCAAAGATTCATTTAATGTGTCCTGCTTATTTTTCTTTTAAGCTAATCTCTGCTGTGCTGTTTTGTTTTTGCTGGTAAATTAAAAAAATAAGTTTAAAAAAATATTTGAATAAAGAGAAAAGTAAGGTAATAAAAATCTCAATTAATTAATTTGGAATAATTTTAACGTAATTATAGCCTATTTTGAGCTACTTTCATAATGAAATAAGCTGCTGCTGGCCACGCCCCCAACTCATTGTTTATTCTCTAACATGAAAATGGCTGCAAACAGATGCACAATAATACAGCCATACCTCTTTGAAAAGCAAAAGTAGAACCTCCTGCACAACAAACTAGAATGCAGTAAGTAGTTTCTGGATGGTAATTTAACAACAAAACACTTTTTTAGCAGACATTGTACAGTGCTTACATTCAAAACCAGCTGACCAAATGTGCTGGAACTCATCTTGGGTTGCTAGGTATCAGGCCTGGGCTTGGCTGTGGTTGCTAGGTAACAGGTAATTAATAGGATTTTGAAATGGCTCATTTTCCAGACACCAAAAACCATTATCGAGTGTTTTTTTTAAGTGTTTGTTTTGTTGTTAGAAGCAGTAGACACCAAAGTGGAAGTACAAAAACAAGCAAAATGTAAATTTTTCACAATCGGTCCCCTTTAAATAATAATGAGAAGAGTGTAGCTTATATGATTCTAAAAGGTGTGCAAACACGTTTTATATCCACCAAAATATTGCAATTAACCAACCTGTTATTTTCTAATTGTGGGGATATGAGCATTAATTCGGTGGTCAGACCCAGATTTTGTAATTCACAGCATTACTGCGTTATTCAAATCAGAGAAACTTGTGCAGTATTACATGCTCTTCTATGTTTTTGTGTTTTCCTCAGAGGTGAGAAGAACTTCCACATTTTCTACTACATTTATGCTGGTCTGGCAGACAAGAAGAAACTAGCCCACTACAAGCTGTCTGACTGCAAGACACCTAAGTAGGTTTCATCCCTCAACCCTCTTATTTACTTCCAACTATATTTACTTTGTGCTTCTACAGAGTCCAGCCATCACCTTTGTGTTTCCTCCTTGTCCTGCAGGTATCTTTACACCGAGAACGTGAAATTAGGCCCTGACATAGTGAGCAACGCCCTCTACAAAGAGCAGTTTGATGCAGTGGAGCAGTGTTTCAAAGTCATTGGATTCACCCTGGAGGTACGAACTGCTGCAGTGAAAACTGGGCACAGAGCAGCTAGTCGCCCCTCCTCAAGACTGCACCACAAATTATTACATGGAATATTATCAAACTAAATGCAAACGTCTTCACTTAGAGGGGATTTCTCTGAAAAGCGGCACGTGATTATTAAAAAGGGTGAACATCGTCTGTGAAGCTACAGCAAGGCGTCGTCATTGAAACGGCTAATGAGGCTCAAAGCACCGACCTCTCCTGGTATCGGCACGTCAATATCACTTATCCTGTAATCACTCTGTGGAGCTGGAGCTAAAGCACATCACGCATCTCAAGAGGGTGTAATAAATCCTCTATTTCAGGGATTAAACAATGTAAAGCATATTTATGAGATTGTTTTTCACAACTTAAAAGTTTTTTCCCAAATACTTTACTTTGGATTTAAATCTCCCCGGTTCGATTGGGGAGCAAAATTTCAACATTTGTTACATTTTCAGATTCTGCGGTTCTTTTTCACACTGCACTGTGTCAAACAAACCAAACTAATTAGAAAATTTGTTCCCTTCCTTTCCTGTGGGGGCGCTGCACCAAGAACTACTGAAGGAAATAACACAAAAAAACCTCTGAAGAAGACATGAGCGTAACTTTCTTCTTCACTAAATGTAAAATGGAGTAGCGTCAGATTTTAGAAAGACCGCTAGCTATTTCTCCAGCTAGCACTACAGTAGCTTGTTTGTTTTGGTTGAATTTACCCAGAATTCCCTCTGTTGTAGTCCATTTCCTGTTTTTGGAGCGATCACATGTGGATTCCAACCACACCAAAGTTCACTTCAATCGAACTGAGTTTTATGTACTGTAGGCCTCCAGTGAAACATGGTGGTGGCAACATCATGCTGTGGAGATGATTATCTTCAGCAGAAACAAGGTTCCTGGTCAGAGTTGAACATTTTGAGCCGAACGCAGAGGACGAGGAAAATTAGCAGAATCTGATTGACAAAAAATGGGGTGAATAAAGTACAAGCCACACTTTTCAGATTTTAATTAATAAAAAAAAAAATTAACTTCAGAATTATTTCCTACTTTGTGTTGATTTATCACACAGTGATTTTTTTTTGCCTAAGTATCAATCACAAATGTTGATAAAAAACAGTCAAAGTCTAAATAAACCTTTGAAGATCCTTCAGGAAGCTGATGAATTATTACCAGAAAGTTTGGATTCTTGAAGGAGAAGTATGTTTAAAAAATGGGAGTCGTTTTAATCTTCTCCAGCAGCTGTTTATCTGTCATTCCTGCAGGAGCTGGGCAGTGTTTACAGCATCCTGGCGGCCATCCTTAACTCTGGTGACATTGAGTTTTCTGCAGTCGCCTCAGAGCATCAAACTGACAAGAGCAACATCACCAACATTGCAGTCCTGGAGAACGGTGAGAGATTGAGAGAATTTGTTCTGCTCTCCGTCCCTCCTCCCTCTGCTGCCTTCCTACATTAACTCTGCAGAGAGCGCGGGTAAAAATAGCACTCTGTTATTGGGAAATAAATTATACATCAGCAGAGACATGCAATTCACTGAAAATTATTAGCAAACATGTATTACAATAATTAGATTTTGCCCTCTGTGGCTTGCATAATCTTCTCCAAATATAAACACACGATCCAGCTTGGTTGTTTCTGTTCATCTGAAATATTTTTCATCATTCCATTACTCCAGTTTAGATTTTATCAGCCTGTTATCTTGTGTTTCCCGGCAGTGGCGTCCCTGCTACGCATTCGGTGGGACGAGCTCCAGGAAGCCCTGACCTCCCACTGCGTGGTGGCGCGGGGTGAGACCATCGTCCGGCACAACACGGTGGAGAAGGCGGTGGAGGTGAGGGACGCCATGGGGAAGGCACTGTACGCCCGGCTCTTCAGCTGGATCGTGAACCGCATCAATGCGCTGCTGCGGCCCGACAGTCATCCGGGGTGAGACCAGGAGCAGAACATTATATTTTAGAGCAGAGGTGTCCAAAGTGCGGGCCGTGGGCCATTTGTGGCTCTCGAAAGGATGTTGTTCGGCCCTGACCACGAGTCAAGAAGGTTGAAAATTTGGTCAACAAAACAGAAAACAATTGATGACCAAAACAAAATTTAAACTGAAAACTCAATAGATCTCAATAAATTAAAGTCTTGTCTTTTTATTTAATGAATTTTGTGCCCACCCACCACCAGAGTAGTTCAAATCTGACACTTTTGGACTGTGGAGCGAAAAGTTTGGACACTCCTGCTTTAAGGTGTTTCCACCAGTAGATTGTGTTTGTTTGGGAGCAAAAATGCAACATTTGTTACATTTTCAGCTGGTACAGGTCATCTTCACACTGCACTTGTCAAACAAGCCAAACTAATTGAAAAACCTGTTCCCCTCCTCGCCTTTGGTGGCGCTGCACCAAGAACCACTGAAGAAAACAACATGAAAATCTCTGAGGAAGACATCGATGCAACTTCCTACTTTACAAAATGTAAAATAAAATGAAGTGGTGTCAGATTTTTGCGGTTGTAGGATTTCTCTTTCGTTATCGGAAAACACCGGCAGCTGTTTTCCCCGTTGGTGCTAAACACACACATTTGTTTTTTTGGTAACACTTTATTTGAAGGGGTGTGAATAAGACTGACACGACACATGTCATAAAGATGAAGGTGTTTTTATGACTGTTTATGACACTTGTAATGCAATCTTGCATTACAAGTGTCATTGTTTACTAAATTACGCTTCATGACATCAGTCATAAACATTCATGAAGACTCCTTCATGTTTATGACAGGTGTTACCTCAGTCCTATGCACACCCCTTCAAATATTCAAATAGAGTGTTACTGTTTGCCCTGTTATAGTTCACTTCCTGCTTTTTTATGTTTATGTAACCAGGCTGCATTGTCTCCCTTTGTCGTTCTTCTCACCTCCAGAGAGGATGATAAGGGTCTGAACATCGGCATCCTGGATATTTTTGGCTTTGAGAACTTCAAGAAGAACTCTTTCGAGCAGCTCTGCATCAACCTCGCCAACGAGCAGATCCAGTTTTACTTCAACCAGCACATATTCGCTTGGGAACAGGTAGACTTGCACCTGATTGACACATCCTGTCAGTTGAGATTCATTTAATCCTTCTGATTAAAAAACAGCTATCACCATAACTTCATCTAAACCCCACTAACATGTCTTTTGTCTGTTAGAGATTTAAAAATAACCTATTATGCTTCCTTGATCAGGTTAGAATAGGTGTAGGGAAAACATGTTCATTGCTTCTTTTTTTTTTTTGCACAAAATCATTCAACAAAAATGCTGCAAATTACATTTGTCTTTTCCAACAGCCATTGTACAGTGCATTCAGTGGTAGACTCAGCTGATTAAACATTCAGCACTGTATTTTTAGTCTGGTTTCCTGTGCAAGTATTTTAGTAAACTTGAAATAAGGCAAATCTAACTTAGCAACTTTTCAAGAAGAAATTGCAATAATTCTTTAGTTTTGATGCCAAATTATTTTGCTTACACCAATGGAAAAAATTTCTTTTTATACGTGAAATAATCTGCTAGTGGAACTACTACTTTGTAATCAATCTTAAGGAATTATTGACTTGAAACCAGCTCCTATATCCTTTTAGAAAGATATAGGAACTGTTTTTTTTTAAGTTAGTTTCGTCTTATTTGAAGTTTACTAAGATATTTGAGATAGAAACCAGACAAAAAAATTTTAATAAAATTGGCAAGATTTTGTGTTTTTGCAGTGTGGCGCTCCGCTGTGGTTGCTAGCTGACGGGCAGAGTTCTGCTGTGGTTGCTAGGTAGCGAGCAGAGTTCTGCTGTGGTTGCTAGGTAGCGAGCAGAGTTCTGCTACGGTTGCTAGGTAGCGAGCAGAGTTCTGCTGTGGTTGCTAGGTAGCGAGCAGAGTTCTGCTGTGGTTGCTAGGTAGCGAGCTGTGCCTGCTGATTTGCGGCGTTACACTCTGGAGGTTTTTGAAATGGCAAATTTTCCAAAACACCAAGAAACATGAATTTATTGCCAAAAAATGGCTGGATGGGTGTTTTTTTTTAAGTGCTTGGTCTGTTTTTAGAAGCAGTAGGGACCAAAGTACCAAAACATAAGAGGTCCCCTTTAAAAGCTTTCAATAATGTCTGCTGCTGTCTTTATTTATGGCAGAATGAGCTTCACAATTCTCCCTTTGTGTTGTCTCGCGGGAGGCTTTGCCTTGAGGGGGTCACAGAATGGTTTGCTAATGTTAAATGATTTGGACCTTCCCACAGAGCGGGGCAATAAATCATCCCAAATGAGGGTCAATTAGGAGCTGGAGACACTTAATGTTGGACTTAAATTCACTCTTGGGGATTGTTGGAACCGGGCCCAGAAATACATTGTTCTTTTGCGAACTGAATGTACACAGAGAGCATATGTGAAATGTTCATTACTGAGATTAATAAGCATGTCCTTAGTGTCCAAAGTACTGTTCGTGTATTACAGGTTCACATGCATTTGCTTTATCACCTTATATTTCCTTTAACATGTGTTTAGCGTCTAAATTTGTTTGTTTCTTCATGTTTTTTTCCTGACATGCCTTGATTATGTAACAGTGCTGGTTTTTGATGCAACAAGCAGTTTGGTTTAAGGTGGTTTGTTCCCATTTTGAAGTCTCATAATATTTTGCTGAGTCATCACAGCTCTGAGTCAGCCTGATGCGATAAGAGTGACTGAAACAGTGGCTGCTTTGCCTCACATCAGTTTCATTTAAATAGGGAACAACAAATTAGATTCAAAATGCACATCTACTTTCAAAGATCTAGGGCTGCAGCTAGTGGGTTTTTTAATAATTGATTATTCTGACTATTAATCAAGTAATCAGATTTAAAAAATGACAGATTCTGCAGATTTTTTTTTATTTAACCACTTAACCACCTGTTATATACAATCTGCAGCTAAATATATACTTAAATAATCCATTTCTGCTTCACTTAGCTGATCTTTTCTCTATTTTTTCAATTAACTAATTAATAAATGGATAGAAAATTGGTGCTTAATAGGAGAATTTTACAAAATTTGAATCAGATGAACTAAAACTATGACACTTTAAGAGTTTTGGGTTGGACATAATTACATAAAAAGAAGGTTTTCCATCCAAAATGCAAATTGTTTACATTTTTGTGCTATTTTGGCTTCCTTATTGCTATTTCACCAAAATAAGATATTTCTGAGTGTCTATACTCCAATTAATAATTATTCAATTAGTAAATTAGTTGACAGTTATTTCAATAATCAATTAATCTGATTAATTGTTTCAACCCAGAGTGGTTGTAGAATCTTATTGCTACTTACAGGACACCTTTCAGCAGAGGTGAGTGGTAATTAGTTGCATTTTATTTCATTCTATTATAGGTTTTATTTAGATACTTACTGAATATTTTCTCACGACTTGTAGAATTCTATGGTGTCCTTTTCTGATGCTTGGAGTGTGTCTTAGGGTTCTTGCAGGTTGTAATCTCATTAATCACAGTGTTGTATTGACTACTTTACTGTTTTTTTACAGCAGAGGTGTCCAAAATGTGTCTCAAAGACCATTTGATACCCTTGAAATGATTTTGTTTCAGCCCCTGACCACAAGTCAAGAATGGTAAAAATTTGCCCAACAAAATAAATAACGATTGATGACTCAAAAAAGGTGGAATTTGCCTGCTTTTATTTTAATAATGCAGCAGTCCAAAACCCTTTTCATTTTTTGAATCTTAAATGATAACAGATTTCATTTAAAAAGTTGATCAGGTATAAATAAAACTCAAAATCTCATCTTCACATTTTTAATCTATTGGATTTTGTCAGTCAGATCAAAGAAGTTTTTAATTGTTTACAGTCATTCTCTGCAGTTTCTCGCAATTCCACAAATTCACACAAAATCAGCTTTTCCCCGCAAGGTTTTCCTCAAATATGGTCAAAACTGTTGGGTTTAAGTGATGCTAACTCCCACCTGCAAATGGCAGTGTCTCTTACTTCTGTTCCACTGCTGCCTCAACCTAACTTGAGGTCAAGTTTTAGTCTGTGATCAAGTAGCAAGTAACAAAAAAACCACATTTACCGTCTTGCTTAAGCACAGATATCGCAAAATTTCTTACAGATATTTTTAAATTAGCTCCACAAAATCAGCCATTTTGATTGCAAAACAATTGCAAAATCCTATTATTTTAACAGTTTAATAGATTTTATCAACGCATTCTAGCACAACTGGCCCTTTGAGGAGATTTATGACATTAACAGGGTATTTACCCCACATAAAAGAGGAACTTTCCCATAATTTAAATGTTATCTTTGGGAATTACCAGTGGTATTTTTCTGCTACTTATGAGGCATTGACAGCTTACCCTCAATATCCTAATGTCTTTTATCCACCAAAATGTAATTACAGAGTATTTACAGGTTGGTCAAAAGAAATAAGATGCAAACAAACAGTTAAAAATGGAAAAAAATAAATAAACTCACTAACTTTACTGAATAAAAATACAATCTTTTCTGGAAGCACAAAGGTTTTCCAGTTTTTGTTAAAAGTTCTCTCCTGATTAGGACGAGTATCTGAACGAAGAGGTCGATGCCCGGATGATTGAGTACGAGGACAACCGGCCCCTCCTCGACCTGTTTCTGCAGAAACCCATGGGGCTGCTCTCCCTGTTGGACGAGGAAAGCCGCTTCCCACAGGCCACAGACCAGACACTCGTAGGTCAGTCCATGTTTGACTGTCTATCCAAAGATTTTACATGCATCCATATTGTTCAATTTTGTTTTTATTCACCGTCTAAATTCACCAAAGTTGGAGATTTTATATTCAAAAGAAGCCATGTTTGGTTGTTTACATTTTTCAGAACAGTTTTTTAAATTTGTAACATTATGTTACAGTGATAACAACCTGACCAGTTTTGTAATTTGGTAACTGTTGTACTGTTTGGTATTTTAGAGAAATTTGAAGACAATCTGAAAACAAAGAGCTTCTGGAGGCCTAAAAGGATGGATCTTGGCTTTGGTATTCATCACTATGCTGGGAAGGTAAGAGGACCTATTTATGCTTCTTTGACCAGGTTAGCATAGCTCTGTGTGCCACACAAAACATGTTCATTACATTTCTTGTACAACATCGTTCTTAGATAAGGAGATTTTAGTTTGGTCTTGTCACTTTAAATCCAAATAAACTGAAACTGGCCACACCCCCCAACTAAACGTTTACACTAGCATGTGAAAGTGGCTGCAAATATACGCTCAATTATGCAACTGTGCATCTTTGAATAGCAGAAAGTGGTTTCTGAATGGTAAGGCAACAACGAAACAGTAAATACAGTGTTACAAAAGCAGTTGGCCAAACTGGCCGGAACTCTTCTTGGGTTGCTAGGTAACAGGGTTGGGCCTGACTGAGGTTGCTAAGCAACGGCGTAGTTCCTGTCTTATGTAACGTTTTGAAACGGCTCATTTTCCAGACACTAAAAAAACATTAACTTATTGCCAAAAACAGAGTTTAGTGTTTTTTTAAGTGCTTAGGCTGTTTTTAGAAGCAGTTGATACCTACATGCAAGCACAAAAAGGTGCCAAATTTTAATTTTGCATAACAGGTCACCTTTATCTTCTAAAGTCCACAGCTTAAACTTTTCCAGAGGGCTTCTATCTAATGTTTTTAATCTCTGTGATCCGTAAGGTGATTTACAACGCCGCCGGCTTCTTGGCCAAGAACAGAGAGACACTCCCAGCAGACATTATCCTCCTGCTGAGGTCATCGGAGAACGAGCTGATCCGCAAACTGGTCACACATCCTCTCACCAAAACGGGTAAAACCAACAGCAGATTTGGGCAAATTAATTAAAACTTCCTGTAGAAAACAACCTCCTAATGATATCATGGTGTACAATTTCAACAAGAAACAATAACCTGGTTCACACAACAAGGCTTTTCTTCATTGTTTGCGAGATATTTGTTGTAAGGTTTAAGTTTAGGCCTCACAGCTTTTATGTCAAGCAGACTGAGAGTTTTATCACTGAGCTAATCAATAGTTATTCTGAGTTTTAATAAAAGCTAAACCTTTTTAACATAGTTGTGTAGAATATAAAACAATTTGTTTCCAAAATGGTGAAGTAAACTGTTCAAAATGCTGTTTTGAGTGTTGACAACATTTAAGATTTGGAAAATTTTACCTTTGTTAACAAGTCAGAGAAAAAAAAAATATTTTGTGAAAAGAGTAACTTATACAGTGGCTCAGAAGACACACAAAAATGACTAAAATGCAAAAAAAGATACAAAAATACCAAATTCAGGCAGAGGAAACACTTTTCAGAATTAGCATAGAGCTTAAGAAACTAATACAGTAGGTTATATATGGTACATGTTAAAGGAGAGTATAGTACTTCCATTGACAATGTTCACTTTTCCTTCACGTGCCGAGGCGGAAATTAGCATCTTTTACTGTCGCTCTTTTACTGTAAACTGGATGATATGGTTGAAAAATGCATCACAAAATAGAGGTTTGATATCTGTTTGTATTGATAATCATTGATTAGTTTTTTGTTTTAAATATCTCAAATGCTGCCAAACTGGTTTTGTAACCTTCCCCGTTTTATCCACAGTTTTTACTTTTTTGTTTTTTGACAGTGGCAAAATCTAAAACTTCTGCTGGCAAGTTACTCTCTACTTTGTTGCTAGGTAACCAAAGAGTGAGTCAGTTGCTAGGTAACCAAAGAGTGAGTTGCTAGGTAACCAAAGGATGAGTGAGTTAGTTGATTCCACCAACTGTTTATAGCTAACCGTGAGAGGCTAAAGTCTTTCCTCTGCCTACATCTCCCAGAATGCTGTGCAGCTCTGGATTGGAGTTCAGTGAAATTATTGACATTCTATCAGACGTATTCTCTTTTGATATTGATCATATCATGATATATTGTTATTGATTTAATGCCCAGTACTGCTCTAATCTTATCTTTTATTGTGAAAAACTCTCTGGGGAAACTCAGATTTGTTAGACCAGCAATATAATTTAATATAAAATGGATGAAATAAAAGTTTGCTCAACTTGTTGAAGAAACATAGGATTTATGATTATTTCATGGTGTTTCAGCAACCGTTTGTAAAACATAATGATAATAATCAACTCTAAATATGAAATGTTATTTTTTTTCTGTGAGAAGTACTGTTATTTTTATTAATTCGAGGACAATACTGTGGAGAATTTCTGCAGGGAAATTATTTATTTAATGCGCTGCGTCTTTGATGCACTGTGTATTTCACAGGTAACCTTGCCCACACTAAGGGTAAAGGCGTAAACACACTGAGAGGCCCGCGGACGCCCCCGCGGACTGTCACCTTGGCTAAGGTACAGTGCACTTACCTGCATTGTTATCATTACATCATCTCCTTCATACGCACTTTCAATTTATTTATTCTAACTTAATTCCTCTGTGCCTTGAAGTTTAATATTTTGTGTTACTGCAGAGTTTTCTGTGTCAGCTTTGGTTACTCCTTGTTTTATTCATTTCCTTCCCCTTTTCTCTTTGCATTTGTTTCGGAAAAGATGGGGATGCTTACCTTGTACAGCTCTTTTTCTTTTAGCGAGGTAATCAGCATATTTATTTATTGAATACTCCCTTACGTAAACCTTTCCTCCTCTTAGAGATCCCCAAAACAAAACCGGTAGATCCAGATTTCACATGTCGGTCTGTTAGAGCTTCCTTCTCACCAACATGCTTGTTTGATAGAAATATTTAGCATTTGTGGGTTAAAATTTGATGTTTAAACTTTATTTAAGATTATGGCTCATTTTTAAAAAAGTCTACTTCCATCCAAAAGTATTATTACATCCCATATCCACCTTTTCAGTCATCTGTATTTGGATTTTAATTGATGACAAAACAGAAAGTTGTGCATGATGTTGAAATGGAAGAAAATGATTCATAGATTTAAAGTTTTTTAAATTGAAATCTGGAAAGTGTGGCATGCATTTATATTTATATTTCTGCTCCCTTTATTCTTAGTCCTCTAAATAAAATCCAGTGCAACCAAGTGGCAATAATGCCACATTGGAACGGCTTATATGGATTGTGAAGTCTCTGTAAGCAAAAATGCTCAAAAAAAATATTAATCATCAGGATGGAAAGTTTATTTTAATCTCCATTTTTCAGTCCAAACATTCACTAACCCACTCTGCTGCCATCTTTTAGCGTCCGCTAAATAAAACCCCTCCTGGCAACTTAATTATGGTATTTGCTTGTGTGATTTGCTTTAGCTTGCAGCCGTACCGTTTGGTAAATGTGAGCCTGGAGGCGACTCGCTAACCTCAAAGCTTTGACAGAAGCTACATGCTCTGTGCTTGACGAGTTCTTGCATTTATTTCCATTCATTTGCATAAATTAGAGCCTGAAAGGCTCATCAAAGCTCATCAAAGCTCAGCTCTTAACAGGAAACAAAGAGACGATTAAACAGCAGAACTGAACCAGGAGCAACAAAGACCTGATACTGGGGAGGTTCATTATACATCCATCTGTACATCCAACCAACCAACCATCCAACCAACCTTCCAGCCAGCCAACCAACCATCCATCCATCCATCCATTCATCCATCTGCACATCCAACCAACCAACCAATTCTCCAACCAATTGTCCAACCAACCATTAAAACCAACCAATCATCCATCCATCCAACCAATCATCCATCCATCCATCCATCCTCGCTCTCCCTCCCTCCCTCAATTCATCCATCCATCCATCATTTAGGACTTTCTACACATCTTTATCAACAATGTCAAACAGTGTTTGGCAAAATGGGAGTGCAGAGTTGAAAAATGTCACATCAGAAGATTATAAATCCTAGCAGCTTCTTCCATCCGTCTTTACTCCACCACTTGCAACAATTTTTAGGAGGAAACAAAAGTCAGTTTTTAAATAAATGTATTCATGGCCGATTGATTCATCAAAGGAATCACAAGTGTCACATCAAGGTTATGCTTAAAAACAGATTAGAAAACACTGCAGGTAGTGTAATTACAAGATACAGTTGGTAATATTTGTTTGTTTTTTATTTTTTAGCCAACAGAAGCTGGTGACACCCCGTACCATCCGAGAGAAACTACCAACATGAAGACGCAGACTGTGGCCTCATACTTCAGGGTAATCCATCTTAAAGAGCTGTTGTTCTTCAACACTTTGAAATCTTTGAAAAATATCAAAACCACTGAAGCTGTAACAAACATCACAATTAGAGAAATCCAAATGTTCAAAGTGAGTTCATTCTGCTGAAATAAACTGAATTAATTATTTTGCTTTTTACACATAGCTGTAAATATGGAAGGTTTTTTTCTTTTTAGACAATCTGCTTTGTGTGGATGAAACTGACGTTAGCTTATATCCAACCTCTTCATGTCATCACAGTACTCTCTGATGGACCTGCTGTCCAAGATGGTGGCCGGGCAGCCTCACTTCGTCCGCTGCATCAAACCCAACAACGATCGCCATGCCAACAAATTCGACCGGGAGAAGGTTCTGGTCCAGCTGCGCTACACTGGCGTCCTGGAAACCGCCAAGATCCGACGACAGGGCTACTCCCATCGCATCCTGTTTGCTAACTTCATGAAGAGGTCAGTTTTCCCCAGAAGAACCTCGTAACCTCGGCGGAAACTTTAACGTTTTTCCCAGCTGAATGAATGCGATGAATCCTGCAGGTACTACATGTTGGCGTTTCACGCTCATGAAGAGCCGGCTGTGACTCCGGAGGCGTGCGTCACCATATTGGAGAAGGCAAAACTGGAAAACTGGGCAATGGGGAAGACCAAGGTGAGCAGAGATCGTCGTCAAACAGATTAGCAGTCAGTAGCTAAACTAGTGTTTGCCAGATTTAAAAGTTGTCTTATGTTCGACCTAATCTATTAAACACCATAAATTATTTTGAAATTTAATTTGTGAGTCCTAATTAGCTCCAGAGCAAAGTGAATGCCCAGCTTAAGGGACAGTTCAGCAATTACAGTGCAGTATGTTTCAGTTTGTGCAATCACATTTTGCATATTTCTGTACTTAAATTTGTGTTTCAACTTCTTCTAAAAACAGATCAAACATTTTAAAAACCGCCAAGACATTTTTAGCTAAAGTTAATGTTTTTTGGTGTTGGGAAAATGAGCCATTTTGAAAACCTTCTGATTGCCACATTCGAAAGCCTCAGCCTCGTTACCTATCAACCCAAGCTGCACTCTATCACCTTTGGTCAGCTGGCTTTACTGTACAATGGCTGCTGGGGGAAAAAAAAAAGTTTTGTTGTCAACTTACCACCCCGAAACCATTTGCTGCATTCGTGTTGATTGTGCAGGATGCCGCACTTCGGCTTTTCAAAGATGTACAGTTGTATAACGGCGCATCTGTTTGCAGCCAGTTTCACATGTTTGTGTAAACATTGAGTTGTGGGTGTGGCCAGCAGCAATTTATTTGGGTTTAAAGTGACAAAAACAGCAAATTCTGAAAGGACAAGACTAAACTCTCATTATTTAAAAATGATTTTATGCAAAAAATGTTTGGTTTAGACCAGGGATCTCAAACTCCAGTTCTCGAGGGCCGCAGACCTACAGTTTTTAGATGTGCCACAGGTACAAAACGCTGGAATGAAATGACTTAATGACCTCCTCCTTGTGTAGATCAGTTCTCCAGAACCTTGGTAATGACCTAATTATTCTATTCAGGTGTGGTGCAGCAGAGGCACATCTAAAAGTTGCAGGACTGCGGCCCTCGAGGACTGGAGTTTGAGACCCCTGGTTTAGACCATAAAGATATCCTTAGGTGACCTTTAACCTCCAACTGTCTTAGCATTTCCTCCATGTTGCGCTCCCCAGGTGTTCCTGAAGTATTACCACGTCGAACACCTGAACTTGATGGTGCAGCAGGTGACGCAGAGGATTGTGCTGCTCCAGGCTTGTGTCCGAGGCTGGCTGGGAGCCAAACGGTACCGGAGGACGCTGAAAGAGCGAGAACAAAGCGCTCTGGTTCTGCAGTCAGGTCGGTCGGTCCACGCTGACGCTTCACACTCAAAACACAATAAAATCTCCGAACACTTATGCTGATTCAAGCTTTCCTCTGCAGCTTACAGAGGTCACAAAGTTCGGAAGAAAGTAGCCGACGATAAAAGCAAAGTGAAGTTTGACACTTTTATAATGCAATTTCAGGCTGGTAAGAAAACTATGCAGACAAAACTTCAGATTTGAGTGTAAAATTGTTTATTTTACTTTGGTTGATTGCTTTGCTTGCTTCAGTTTGCAGAGGATATCTGGCAAGAAAGATGTACAAGAAGTTGGTAGATGAGAAAAACAAGGCAGCTACCAAGATCCAAGCTCGCTACAGAGGCCACAAGGAGCGTAAAAACTTTCAACGAAAACGGTAGAAGAGATCCAACATTTTAGTATTCATTAATGAGCAAAAATATTCACATCCTTTGAATTCTTTACATTTTGATTCAGTAGAAACAAAATTTTCACTTTATTTCTTTAGGATATTATGAGATAGATCAACTCAAAATGAAACATTACGTGAAGTAGAAGAGAAAAATCTAAAAGTTTTACATTTTTGTTTTTACAAATATTGTGAAAAATGTGGAATGCATTTCTAATCAATCCATTTTACTCTGAGACCACAAAATAAAATCCACAACAAATAATTGTCTTCGAAGCTTAGTAATTATAATCAACCTGTTTCAAATTTTATATCAGCATAAACCACAGCTCAAGTGAGAGAAACGATTAAATTAACTTTTATGAAAAATATCACGAATTTTAAATTGTTAGAGAAAGACAAAGGAAATCCCTGAACACATCCCCATATTGAAGTATGGTGATGGCACCGTTATGCTTTGGGACAGGAAAGTAGGCCAGGGTTGTTTGGTAGATGAATGGAGTTAAATTTGTACAAAATCCTTGAAGAAAACCTTTTAGAAATTGTGAAAGACTCAAGACAGGTTCAATCCGTACCTATTTATTGGAAGGGCCTAGTCAAAGTCCAGACTCAAATCTGGTGTCAAATCGGTTGAAATTTGCTTGAAAAGAACAAACTCTATGAACCTCGATCTCGGTTGGGTTGAAGTAAACTCCGGCGTGTCTCAGTGAATACATGAAAAGCAAGCGGACTGGACACCGCTCCAAAAGCAGGAAGTGAACTGCAACACAAGGCATTCTGGGTAAATACAGCCAAAACAAATGAAAGAGTTTAGCGCTAGCGGGAGAAATGGCTTGTAGTTTTTTACCGAACACAAAAGAGAAATCTGATGCTACTACATTTTTTTACATTTTATGAAGAAAGAAGTTGCGCTCATTGTTTTCTTCAGAGGTTTTCATGTCATTTCCTTCAGTGGCTCTTTGTGCAGCGCCCCCACAGGTGAGGAGGGGAACAGGTTTCTCAATTAGTTTTATCAACAAAAGAGTTTTTTTTTCCAAAATTGGTGTGTTTTCATTAAGCAAATTTATTTCTGAAATGTCAAATTGCACGTCTAAGTTTTTAGTTGTAAGAAAATCTTTAAAAACAACACTTTCACAATTATATACAGCATTGCATTGGTCTATAATATCAAATCCTAATGAAATAAAAAGCCAAAATGTGGAAAAATTGAAGAGTTGTGAATATTTTTTTTTCAATCAAAAAAATCTCTTTTTTGCTTTCTGACAAAATCTGAAATGTTGTTTGTAGGGCAGCCAAAGAGAAGGAGAAAGTGGAGACCGCTCTTAAAGAAGAGGCGCCAGAACCTGCTGATGAAACGGCGTCTAAAACAGAAAACAATGAAGAAGAAGAAGCGAAAGCTGCTGTTGTTCTTCAGAGCAACTACCGAGGCTACAAAGAGAGAAAAAAATTCAAGGAGAGAAAGAAGACGATGGCCGGAGCGGAGATGGAGATACCAAATGAAAACGAGGAGAAAACTGCGGCTTGCAATCAGGAGAACAACGAGGAAGAGGATGAGAGCACCTACGAGGCGGAGGAGAACGATGACAGCGATAACACCCAGGTACCGGAAGATGAGGAAAACACGGAGGTGAGCGACGAAGCCGTGATTCAGGACGCAGAAACCGGAAACATGAGCGCGCAGGGAAAATCTCCAGATGAAACTGCCAATCTAGAAGAGGAAACTAAAGCAGCGACTGTCATCCAGAGCAACTTCAGAGGCCACAAAGAGAGGAAGAGGCTGCAGGAGGAAGGCAAGGTCCCAGGTAAACAGCAGAAGAAGGCAAAGCCAGAGACTCCAGGTGTTTCTTCTTCTGGTGATGATCCCGATGAGACGAAGGCAGCAGTGGTGCTCCAAAGCAACTTCCGCGGACACAAGGAGCGAAAACGACTCGAGGAGGAAGGAAAGATTCCCAGGAGGAATAAGAAGGAATCTAAAAATGAAGAGCAACTCGTTCCCGATGAACAGGAGAAAGTTCCGGAGGCGGCGGACGAGGAGAAAGCAGCGACTGTCCTGCAGAGTAACTTCAGAGGACATCGGGACCGGAAGAAGCTGAAAGCTGAGAAAGAAGCGCGGCAGAAAGACAGAGATGGTGGAGCAGTTTCTGATGAAGCGGATCTGGGCGGGAAGGAAATCGACGAGGCGCTGGATGTTAGCGACGTGGCGATCGAGCGCAAAGAGGAGGAAGATCTGGAGAAAGAGAGGCGGGAGGAAGAGCATGCAGCGGTGAGAATCCAGAGCAACTTCAGAGGATATAAGGACCGGAAGAACCTGAAGGCCAACAGGGAGGCGGCCCGGACGGAAGCCGAGCAGCTGGAGAGTTTCTCCAAAGAGGTACTGTCCGGTCAGAACCGAACCAACATTTACTTAGACACACCTCACCGACATGACCCTCATCTGCTGAAGAGAATTAGGGCACTGAAAAAAATTATTCTGACTTTAATCTGAGAATTCACTTAGATCTCAGAATCTTGATTTTTTTTTTAGAATTATTTTCTTCAAAATTCTGTTATTCTTCTCAGAATTTATTTTTTCAGAATTATCTTTTTTTTTTCAGAATTTTGACCTTTTTTTTGTCAGAATTCTTTTTTCTCAGAATTCTGACATTAATCTCAGAGTTCTGACTTCTATTAGAATTATTTCTTCAAAATTCAGTTTTTTATCCTCAGAATTAATTTTTCTCTGAATTCTGACTTTTTATTGTCACAATTCTTTTTTTTTTCAGAATTTTGATTGTTTTTCTCAGAATTTATTTTTCTCAGAATTCTGACATTAATCTCAGAATTTTGACTTTCCTTCTTTGAAATTATTTTTTCTCAGAATTCAGATTTTTTTTCAGTTTTTTCCTCAGAATTTTGATATTAATCTCTTAATTCTGACTTCAATCTCAGAGTTATTACTTTTAATGATAGAATTTCGACTTTAAAGTTTAAGTATGTAATTTTTATTTTTAAAAACTATATGTTTTTTACATAGTTGTCAAAACAGTCACCATGTCGTCACAGTATAATATAGAACAGAAAATCTGTGAAAAATATCACGCTCTTTTTTGTGCTGTTATTGTCATCTGAAGAAATGCATCTTTTCTGACCAAAAACAACCAATAAGAGCCAAGAGGCGGGTCTTGGCGCTGTCAATCAACCTCGCGTATGCTGCTTAATGTGCTAATGGTGATTTATCGTTACAGGAAAACGGTTTACCCACGGTCATGGGCGGCTATACTAACTAGCCTGGCTCTGATTGGATTTCTTTTATTTTCACAGATTATCTCTCTAATGAAACTCTGTCACAACATAGTGATGGTTTTAACAAATATGTAGAAATGACTTTTATAAAAGTTGCATACTGAAGCTTTAGGTCTGTGATTAGAGACCAAAGCCATATTAGCTATAAACATATTTTTCTTTCAGCATCGCTGGTTGGTGAAAGAAAACATTGTTATTCTTATTCTACTCATATCTTCACTAATCTCTCTAACAGATTGCGGAGACTTCCCAGGACTTTGCGGCCCTGCAGCAGAAGCTGAATGAGATCATCCAGGCCCATCAATCAAACCCTGAAAACAATGGCATGTTTGTGAGAGGAAAAGCAATCAATGGCTACGCCCCAAAGATTCAGTCAGGTAAGATAGTGAGAAACAGATCATCGACCAATGAATATCAGTCATACTGCCGGCAGACACTCAGCCGAGGTTAATGTGAACTTTGGGCTTTTGAAGGATAATTAATACTGTCACTTAAGAGAGAGATGGTTCAATTATTTACTGTAGTTATGAGTCAAGGCATTAATAATCACCCAAACACAAAGACACCAACTGAGATAGGAAGTGATCCAATCAGCGTTTGGATCTTTTTCTTGAACTATTCAGCAGATTTTATTGCAACCTTTCTTGATCAGATGATGATTTTATCAAGGCAGCTATTTTTCTCCTCTCCTGTCGTGCAACTTCATTAGATCAGGAAAACCGAGAAAGTCAAGGGCCAAAACAGGAAGCGCCTCGCCTCTTGATGTGTCATCAGAAGTGAAATTTGATTTGCACAGTTGATAGCTATAATTGGTTTCAGGGCTGTGAGCGAGTGAAGCTGGAAACGGAAAGTTTGGAGTCTAAAAGCCCAGGTGGCGCCTCGAATGTGACAGTCGAGATGGATTCAGGTGTCTGACTGGAATAATATTCTAATTAGAAAATATTAAAAAAATTCTTTAATTTGTCAATCATTTGATATGATTTTAATTGTGTGTGTAATGTGTAACTCAGGAGTATTTCAGCTACTTATTATTATTACAATAAGTGTAACTTGTTCACACAGCTATGTTTCCATTACAAATGTGCGCTAAAATGTGTTAACATGCCGCTAATGTTGAAAAAACACAATTTTGCAATTGTGACGTTTCCATTAAATAATAAACACAATTAAAATCACACATGAATAAATTTGTTCACGCGATAAACAATTAAAAAACATGCAATTCCATTATCCTCCAACCACTTCCTGTCGTCTACTTCTTCGTGTTTTCTGCCAGCGGCAACATCCTGTTGTATTTTTTTGACAGTAGCAGGATATTGACAAAGTAATGAAAGTAGCTGTATTTCCATTGACCTGTATTATAATTGCATAATTTTACATTTTGAAAACAAATTTGGTTAATGGAAACACACCAAATTTTAAAAAACTCTTAAGTCAATAAAACGTTTTGGCGTTAGAATGCGGTGGGTTTTTTCACATCACACGAGTCACATGGTCAACAACAGCATGTTGCTGCTGGCGGAAACCACGAAGAAGAAGACAGGAAGTAGTTGGAAAATTATGGCACCACATGTTTTTTTAATAATTTATCGCGTGAACAAACTTATTCACGTGTGAGTTTAAAAACAAATTGTGTTTCTTATTTAATGGAAACACCGCAATTGCAAAATTGTGGGGGTTTTTGACTTTAGTGGATTAGTGACAAAGTTCTGTGCTGATTTGAAATGGAAACACTCACTCAACTTTTCAATCTTAGTCATTTGAATTAAAAAATTCAGCATATATTTTCAAATATTTTCCCAAATTCATCATGTATCAAATCATATAAACTATGGATTAGTAATTATTTTACAAAACATTTTATATTATTTTAATAAAAGCTACTACGTGGTTGCAATATTAACAGAATTAAATGGACATTTTACAGATTATGAAATAAATCTGATGAATTTTCACTACAAGAATGTTAATATTTTATAAAACCTGTAAACAAACGTTTTTAAATAAAGTAACACTAGATATTGAATTGCTCCTTTTTGTACTCTTAGATTTAACCCTGAAACAGTGTTGAAAATCAATGCTAATGTTAGCATTTTTCACCAATAGATGCTAGCTATAAACTATATTATCACTGTTTATATAGAGAACAGGGTTTATTATACTAGTAAACTCTATTTGTAACATTTAATCAAGAATGTTTAGCTATTTTGATATTTATTATTTAACCAAGCAGGAAGCTTTTCAACTAGTGGCTGATTAGTTTATTTGCTAACTTTACCAAAAGCGACCAACCTGGTCCTGAAAAGCGTCACAGAGTTATTAGCTGAAACTTAATATACATAAGTGAACTTTGAAATTAAACTTTTACAGATTTTGTTACTATTCCACAAGAATTTGTAATGTTTTGCTTTGAGTATCCTAGGGTAAGCTAGTAAGCTGCTAGCTTCAGCTACATAGCATAAAAACGAACTTTAACTAAGGATTCCAGCCATTTTTCCGACTGTCTGGTCACAGATTGAATAATCTGTGTAACTTCTAAGGGAAATTATTCATTTCATCCACTCTAAGATCACTTTTCAATCGTCATGAAGACGGTCTAATCCGTCTTCATGAATTTTGGTGACACAGTAAGCGGAACCAGAATCATTAGCGCCACACGCAATGAAAGCAGACGAATGTCGGCCACACTGTTCTTCATAGAAAAGGTCAACAAAAGTTAATCATGTTTTGTGAGCCAACAATTACGGCAGAAATTAATTTGACGGTGTTTAAAATTAGCATTAGTCATCGGTGTGAAAGAGAATGACCTTTTAGATGGAGTTGTTTAATAACATTAGACACTTTTCATCTTCTTTACCTGGGAGCTTTTGCATATGATGGATTGTTTTTCTGCCAGTTTGAGCGTTAATAATAAGCGGCAAGCAAAGGTCAATCTAATATGTTTATAATTGCAATAACATAGATGAGTGATATTGTCTAGCGGAGCACTGAAGGGAAATTATGACAAATTGCAGCTTGGTAGAAGTCAGACATTTTGTGACGACACTACATGGATGTTAAATCATTTATTTGTTTTAAGAGATTTTTCACATGTATTTATGTGAAATTTACAACAGGAAAAGCCTTTATTTTCACGAGCAAGTGTAAACTTTGAGTTGGGCAGCGTGGCCATCAGCAGATTATTTGGATTTAAAGTGACAGACACCTTAAAACAGATCAAAATAGGCAGAACTGATCCGGCTAAAATCTCATCAAAGAATGATTTTGTGCAAATAATGCTATGAACATATTCCATATGTCCCATAGAGACCAATCCTAACCTGTTCAAGGAGGCATAAAGGTCACCTTTAAGAAAAGAAATGTTCATCATAAACAATTAAAATGCCACCAATACGACGAAATGGTAAAATATATTTTGTTACAGAAATGTGATCGACAGCATCCATGTTTTATAAAATACAGAAGGTCATTGTTAGATAAACTGGCTGTTCTCATAGTGTTGTATGAAAATACTGTATATTCATGTAAAGCTTAGTGGAAGGAAAAACTGTGGCAGAAAAACTATTTCAGATAGTAGTCTTCTTAAAGATCATAAGTGGACACTTTTCAGATTCTAAATAAAGCTTCTTGCATGAGAAATCAATGTCTATGCATTTCTAGAATGGGTTTGTATTAAAAATCTCAGTTTTACACACAAAAACAGTCTTTTCTGGACTAACTTTACATGACAACCAAGCAAAATTTAGTTATAAACACTAAAACTGTAACATTTTCCCAGTTTTGCCTTAGCAGAGGCACAGTTGTGATTGCTTCTTTTGTTACAGTTAAGCCGCCTGAAGCTCCAAAATACAAAACCGCCACCTGACATTTTTAAATCTTTTTGTTACTTTTCAGCTGACAAGAGATTTTCGAGAACCCCCCGCAGAACGCAGCAGCCAAAAACCCTGAACACACCAGAGGACTCCACTTACTACACACTCATTCATGTGAGTGGCAGAAAAAAAAAGCTGATTGATTCGGGATATTTCTGACGGCAAACTTTGGAAACCGTAATTGCTTTCACAGCTGCTGATTTTTACAAGGCGCCATTGATTGGCTTGTTTGTTTTTTTTCTTTTATTATGCTGGTGAGGTGTTTACCGCCAAATTGACTGAAAAAGAAAAAGTTCTCTAATGTTTTGAAAATGTTTCTTTTGATTTTGTTTGTTTTTCTTTTTAATTTCAGCAAAGTGACACTTTATTAACTCATTTTTACAAGCCAACTTCGCGGTACCGTAACTCCATGACACTTTGCGCTATCTGAAAAATTCTCACTGTTTCTGAAAGAGGAGACGTTGTGCTTTCCAGCCAATATCGGGTTATTACGGTAATTTTATTCACGCAACTGCAGAAGGCATTTTTTCTTCATTTTAATTTCATAAAACACTCTTTTAATTGAATGTAAATGAAGAAATTGACAAAATTATTTACTCACAGGATATTTGAAGAACTTTGTACATTTAAAATAAGCAAAAATATCCAGGAGGAGATTTGAGACTTAGTCCTTAAAGGGTTTTACCTAACTTTAATCTGCTACTTTTTCAGCTTATAACAAACTGATTTGAAAAAAATAACAAATGTACTGGAAATCTTACTAAGGTGCCAACATACTAAAGGACTAATAACAATTTAATGGTTCAGTTGTTGAAATAAACACCGTTAAAGTCAAATTTACTGGTATTTCCTTATGAAATATGAATTTATGAAATCAAAATGGTGGTAGTCAACATGGTGAAAACCTTACAGATTATAATATTAATAACCCTATTTATCAATTTAATTCATATTAAGTATAAATTATATATAATTCTTTTATTATTAGTAGTAAACATATAAAAACATATGTTTTTATGTTTCTCTAGAAAATCATCCTGGGATTTTCTTCCCAATGAAAATATATCCAACCTTGTTTTTATTTTGCTCAAAGCTAAAATTAAGATCCATTTATTTAAAAACGCTTTGATGATTGACTTTAAGTTTTTTTTTTTACTTTCTTTTAATATGGGTGTATTTAGTAGTTTTTTACTTGACACTGTATCTGTTTTATTGTGTTCTGTATTTATTTATTTTTGTATAAATATGACATAAAGCCCATAGATTTATGCGAGGTGATTATGTAAAGTGCTTCATAAATAAAGTTTGATAATTAGTTATTCATTACAGCTCAAATGAATTCAATAACTATTATTTATTTCACATTTACTTGTTTTACATTTCTTTTTATTAGATTTTAAAAAATGTATTTGTAAATATTTCTCATAATTTCTTAGTATTTTTTAAATAATTTTTTAATATCAATTTTTACATTTGTTTCTCATCGAAACAGTAACATTTGCTTTTTTCCATCTTCCCACTCAGAGATCTGTCCAGGACGATAAACGCAAGTCCAGAAAAGAGGAGTAAGTATCTTATTCTCACTAAAGTTTGTTTTTTATGTTTATGGCTCAAGCTTGATTAAAATCAAAACTAAACCTGAAACGATTAATCAGATTAATCACGATTAACCGACCATTGAAATAACTGTCAACTAATTTAGTGATCGATTAATCATTAACTGGATATACAGGCTCAGAAAATACCAAATCCTGAAAGAATAACACAGTCAAAGCAGTAATTAAGCCAAAACTGTAGAAATATTTTAAAAAGAAGGTGAATATTAGTTTATGAGTATCTTTTAATGTATTTTTATAGTAGTTTAATGAAATATCTGCAGAATGTGCTAATTTCTTTGTCCGATTAATCAATTAATCGTCAGATAAATCGATTAATTGATTACAAAAACACTCACATCTTCTCTAAAGTTGATTCATTCAAGTTAGCTTGACTAACATTTATCATACCTGTGAATGAAGTTATTATTCTCTTTAAGAAATAAGTTAACTTCTTAAAATTCCGGCAATTTGATCTGGAAAGTGCTGGAGCATTCTGGGAAGTGAGTGTCCATGTGGGAGTTCATGCATATTTATGTTGTGCAGAAGACACAAGGTGAGTTTACCGCCCAGAGCGAGGAAGTGAAGATAGACAGATAGGGCAAGCAAGAGGTGCTTTATCACCACAGCTTGAGGAAAACTCACACACACACACACACTCCACGATGCTCTAAACATCAAGGCGAATAATTTGTTAGCAGATAAATAAAGCCAGGAATGGACAGGAGTAGTTTACATGCATCATTAAGGAAGAGAAGGTCAGGAGAAACAGCAGAGGAGGTGAGAGATGGGAAAACGTTGGCAATAAGGAGTGAATTGTACTGCGAGTAAATGATAATAAATGTGCGAAAGAAGGAGAAGCAGGAAGGGAGGCTATGCTAAAGGTATGTAGAGATTATAGGCACAGCTGCTTTAACGTCTCTGTAAGATGCAACATGATGGGATGAAGCATCCTGAATGAAATCCTCCACTTATTCTGAAAAAGTGATTTTACAAAAGGAAACATTTGATTTAACATCTTAATCTAGTTTCTGCAGATACAGAAAACAGTGAAAACTTTTGCTTTGGTTATACAGAGCAGGATCGCTTTTTAAAATGTTGCACCATCTTTTATGAAATGTTATAGAGGACATTATCATGAATTCTTTCCACGTTTAGCAATCCTCAAATATCTGGATCAGTTTTATGGCCAGTACAAAATAATATATTAATTCAGGACGTTTAAACTAGTCTAAAACTGTGAAATTGTGAATATGTAAATGGGGTCCTATTATGCAAAATGTACATTTTGCATGTTTTTGTACTTTTATTTGTGTCTCTACTGCTTCTAACAACAACCCAAGCTCTAAAAAATATGTTTTTGGTGAAGATGAGTGGTTTCAAAAACCTCCCATTAAGTCTATTTCGACAGGCACTACACTGTTACCTAGCAACCAAAGTGTAGCTCCAGCATGTTTGGCAGTTAGTTTTACCGCTGTACAATGGCTGCTGGAAAAGACAAGTGTTTTGTTGTTGACTTATTATCCTAAAAACACTTGCTGCATTCTTGTTTGTTGTGCAGGAGGCTCCACTTCTGCTTTTCAAAGATGCACTGTTGTATAATTGCATATCTGTTTGCAGCCATTTTCAGGGGTCGAGTAAACGTTGAATTGGGGGCATCGCCGGCGTCAGATTATTTGGATTTAAAGTGACAAAACGTCCTAAAACGCCTCATTCCAAACTGAAAATAAAATCTCGTTATTTTGCAGAACGATAAATGGTCCCAGAAGTTATTCCGATAAATAATAATATTGTTTTTTAAGACCATTGTCAATTAATATATTGATAATGGCATAATAATGCAAGAACACATTCTCAAAGATCAATCAACTTAAAATTTTTATGAACATTCAACTCTGGAAAACAAAATTGTCCTCCAGAAAATGTCCGGTTCAGACCTGTGTTTGTTCTCCAGCCCGGGGAAGCTGCTTGACGTGGACGACCAGTACTACCACACCCTGTCCACCAACCGGCCTGAACCCTCCAGCTCAGTCAGGGGGACGCCGGAGAGGAGACAGTCTGTAGAGAGGAGACAGTCCATGGAGCGAAGACAGTCCATGGACAGGAGACGATCCACGATCCGCAGTCACCACGGGGACAGACGGCTGTCCGCGGACCGAAGGTCGGCAGGTTCTTGTCGACAGATGAGAGAAAGGGCGGTCACTGAGCCCGAGCTTCCCAGACCCGCGAAACAAGACAACAGGTATGTCCTCAAAGGTTCTCGATGTGGAGAAGACAATATTTTAAAAGACTGTTGGGTGGTCCGGCTCAGTTAGACCCTCGTTTTCCTTGTTAAAGGTAAAGGTAATTCTATTTATATAGCACATTTTCAGCAATAAGGCAATACAAAGAGCTTTACAGGAATTAAAAGGAAATACAAACAAAATAACAAACCAAAGGAAAGAGCAAAAGAAGAAAAAGCTAATAATGTTGATCCAAAGTATATAAACTAGATACTCCTGTTCAGGGTTGCTAGATAAGTATAAGTAAGTATCCTCTGGTCTAATTCCTTTTCTGGGTTGGAAGAATATGAGTCTAAAATGTAGTTGCAAAGGTAGTTTTTCTGGATTCTAAGTTTGTTCTAATCCCTGTTCTGAGTTGCTAAATAAGTGTAAGTAAGTAAGTATTCTCTGGACTTTCTAAGTATGCTCTAAATTTGTAAAAGTAATGAGTACTCCACAGTTTCTAAGTAATAATAAAAAATTAAGTTTAAGGAAAATTAAACTTTTATTATCCTAAGCACTTTTTAAAAACACTAATCTGTTCTTTGCCAATAAGTTAATGTTTTTTGGTTTCTGGAAAATCTGTTTCAAAACCTTCCAGTTATTGAGTCACATTCCATGGGCGCTCCACCGTTACCTAGCAACCCCAGCCGAGCCAAGCCCCGTTACCTAGCAACCAAGCTGCGTTCCAAAATGTTTGGTCAGCTGGCTGGCTTTTTCTGCAGCCCTCGGGTTCTCTGGCAGACCATTCCACTAACGGGGTCCATAATACTGGAAAGAACCACAAGTGTGAGTTCTGATTTTTGGGATTATTAATAATCCGGTGCCAGAAGACCTCAGGGTCCGCAGGAGTTCATAAGGTAATAGCAGCTCTGCAAGATAAGATGGTGCAAGACATTTATAAACCAGTAAAAGAATCTTAAAATAAATCCTGAGACGTACTGGGAGCAGGTGTGATGTCGGGGTGCTGTGAGAGAAATCACACTCATCTATGTGATTCGTGTCCCAAAATGAAAATCAGTTGAAATGGGAATGGTTTTCTGTGTTGGTGGGGTTTAAAATGCTGTCAGAAAAATACATAAAAAACAATAAATAGTTCTTAACATCACTTTTATTGTTACTACGATAGTACAACAAAAATACTGTGCTGGTAGCCACATGATTCTCTGGACGATGTTACACAATTTTGCAGTTTGTCATTTATTCATAATGTAAACAAATTTCAAAATATTCAATCATTTAATTAAAATGCATCGTTTATAAATGAGTATTTTTAAAGTTTGAGGTTCTAAAAGGACAGATTTATGGAACGACCTCCGCCTGGTGTCTATGATGGGCGGTTTGGATGATGAATGGTCAGAGATGATAACCAAAATGAAAACACAAATTGTTTCATCTCCTCCTTTTTGTAATTTTGCTTTGTTTGTTCTGTGAGTCTCCATCTTCAGAACCATCTGCGATACGTCGGGTTTGTGTTTACAGGCGCTCCGTCCCGCGGATGTCGTCGACGGAGAGCCGAAGCGGAGACAATCCGTACGACTTCAGGCACCTGCTGAGGAAGACGTCGCAGAGACGAAGGCTCATCAAGCAGTACTGAACCGGGCCGGACTTTATAACGGACCTGCAGCTTCTTCTGTCACAGATTTAAAACATTTTAGATCCCACAGGAGAACATGCGTCACTGGTTTCTGAGAATCAAAAATAGATTGTAAATAATAAACTTACATGTAATAAAATTGTTGTAAATGAAGATTTATTCATGTTGACTATGGAAAGTGTTCGTGTTGATGCCCATTTTCTTAATTTTCACATATTTATCTTTGGAAAATAAGCCTCAGATTTGTTATGTTTTGCTGTCTTGATGTCTTGTTTGTTAATTTAAACATAAAGTATTTTTAAAATTATGTCTTTCTTTGCAGTCTCATCATATTACTCCATCTAAAACTATCTTATATTACTTTCTCTCTATTGCTGCTTTGCATGCAGTTCACATACTGCAGGTTGATCTGAGACCAACCCCAGAGATTTACTATTTTATTGTGAATTTCTCTCACATTCAGCTTGTAACTTTTATGCGACATTTTAGAGGAGGAACAACCCCACAGGGACTGTCAGGAAACCCCCAACTACAGGCTTACAGGAAATACCCCCAAAAAACTACGACCGCTTATTAGGACAAATGTAGATAGAAAAAAAGACTGACATTTTGGGATTCATCTAAAAAAAATTCTAGAAAAAACTTGAACATTTTTGGGCTGCGAAAGTTGAATATCTGCAGAAGTAGCTCAGAAATTTTGAGATTAAAAAAAGGAGCTGCTCTATTTACATTATTTTTCTTGTTTTATAGATGTCTGTGTCACTTCTTAGAAACAAAATTCAAAATCTGGCCGGGGTATGAATAATTTTGGACTGTTTTTGCAAAAAAAAAAAATAAATCAATAATCAACAAGAGAAAGTATTTTCTTTAACCTTAGAAGCAATAAATCCCAGTTCTAAACTGCTACTCACTTAGCTTTCTGTAGCTGCTAGCTATGCTAATGCTAGCTTAATAAGTGGTTCAGCTTCTGTTTTATTCTTGCTTACAAGTTGTCCTGATGCTAAAAACATGTCTGCTTTTCAAAATTATTGCTATTATTACTACTAGTAAGTATTTACTACAGCTTCATTCTTTTATGTTCATAAATTGCTATTTTGATTAGCCACTAAAAGGTGGCTAAGCTAGTTTTACCAAAATCTAGTTTTTATGTTATCGAAGTCCAATTCACTGAAGCATGACATGATATAGGTCAATGAGTCATTCAAAAATCAAAGCTGCACTTATTAAAAAAGAACGAAATTAAGTAATTTAAAGACCGGAGACCAATAAAATGCCGAGTCCTTTATTGCTATGGCAACTCCTGCTTTTTCTGGGCTTCAAGGGACAAGGGCAAAGTTTTAATAAGAATATATTTTCCTCAAAAAAGACAATTTAAGTCTAGTTTTAAAAGAGAAAAAATCTGATTTGTTAGGACTAGGTTGAGTTTACACTAAAAGGTAAAACACACTGGATGAAAAGAGGCAAAAGATTTTTACTCATTTGGATGGATAAATAAATTACTTTTAAATATAAAATGTGGACGTGAAAGTAGTTAAAATCAGAAACGATGAATAAATCAAAAAGAATTTAAGATAAAGTCATTAAAATTCAAAGTAAAATAAGACTGATCTAGGTCAAAACTCAAATAAAAGTAGATAAAATTCAATATAATTTAAGCATTTTAGACTTTGATTTGTGTTTAAGAAGTTTAAAAGTCTGTGTGAAAAAACTAGCAAATATAGATTTTTGGGGCCAAGTTTTATGATTTTTAATGTACAATTCCTGATTAATTCACGTTTTTATGAGAGTTTTAAACAACGGAGGAAGGAGTAAATAAAATTTGAGTCGAAAACTGACTAATTAGAAGATTCACTGAATAGAAAATGTAAAAAAAAATGTCATTATTTCTAATTTCAATTAACAGAAACAAACTTAAGTGGAGCATAAATCCATAAAGGGTTCATTTAAAGACTTGTACATCTAAAACTATTTGCACTTGAATTATCTTTGTGGATTATTTAATTTTTTATGAAGTTGGCAAAAAGAAGCCAAAATAGTGAAGATAAATCAATGAATTTCCTGCTTTTTCTCTGTCAAATGTCAGATATTTTGGCTCAATAACCGCAGTAATGAGCACAGCTCTTGAAGTAAAATATATCGTGAGTAATGCTGGATATTTTGAACTGTTTTGTCTTTTTGTGCTTAGCTTCTCTGCTCTCCTCCCCGCCCTGCAGGTTTCTCCTCTGGAGGCGGCCAATTAGAGCAGCCGGTCGTCAAAAGAAAAAGCTCCGCAATCGCCTTGCGGATGAATTAGTTGGCATTCTGCGGCTGTGCGCAGGGAAGTTGGGCGCTCCAGGGGAACGAAATGTTGGGGGCGGACGGAGTCACGACGCGCCACGCAACGCGGCTCGTCATGACCCTGGAGTGAATCACGCAGGAATTTCTTTGCTGACGTGAAATTTTCTGCGCGGCTGCGAGTGTTTGAGTATTTACAGACATCTGTGTTTGGTTCCCTCCACATCAACACTTGAGTTTCTTCTTTGTTTGAAAAGGTGCAACATTTCATTCAGAACTTCCTTTGTTTTTTTTTTTGTTTTTTTTTTTTGTTTTTTTTTTTGTTCTGTTTTCTGTTTTAATCCCTGCGCGCACATAAGACGCGCCTCTCTGTTCTTTCTTTCTTTTTCCTTTCTTTCTTTTTTTTTTTTTTGCGGATTTTTATGTGCACACGCAGCTCCATGCATCCCGCACCTGTGGACGCTCTTTGTGTTTCGTGATTTTGACGCGCTCTCTCCCACGCCGCACGGAGCGGTGAGTCGGATGCGCGGCGGCTCTCCGGTCACATTCAGCGCCGCAGCGGCCGCGATCAGCTGCGTGTGGATGGGCTCTGCGCCTGCTCCCCGCGCCTCCCGCACCTCCTAACAACCCGCGACAAATGGCATCGCACGGCTTCTGGTCCCTCGGCGGGGAAAATGCGGGGGCCAACACGGGGAGTCAAAGCCCCAGCACCCGTGAGTGGCTTCTTATTCCTTCTGGAGGATTTTTTTTTTTTGTCTCTGGCCTTCCATTTTTTAATCTAATCTAGCATATTTTTGTGTATCTTTACGTAAAAGTTAAAAAAATAATTCGAAAGGTGAATATTTTTATGTTTTCCAGCCAGGGCTTGGTGCCAAGCAGCTGCCCAGAAATTATCCGGAGGAATTGGATCAAAATTATGTGGTACGTTTACGATTCTGGTGTTAATATCTCAGTAATGTAGTGGGAGGTTTTGAGTCATTTTGGGATTCTTTATTCCCCCCAAGCGCTGCTAAATGTCGGAGAAGGGGAGAAACCCGCCGAGCCGGCCGCCATGCAGCCGCCGCAGACCGCTGCGGGAAGCTGCGGCTGCAACAAATCCTGCACCTGCACCAAAGGCACCGATGTAGGCTTCTCAGACCTCTACTCAACAGGTAAACAGCGCAAAAACTGCGCCAATTAATGCGACTGCAAGTGTTTAATTTCACTATCAAAAAAAAAACTCACGTTTTTGTGAGAATATTCTCAATTCTCAATCAACCAAATGCTCCAAATTAAGGCCTTTTATTGTGTTTTCCTTCTTCAATATAGCAGAAAATAACTGTAGGGTTTAAAATAAAACTTCTCCTCAGGCCTATTTATTGTAGGTGAATATTTTATGTCATATTTAGTTAAAATACAATGTTAACAAATAAATAAACGATGTGAATAGTCTGAAAAATACGTTTACTTTTTATTTATTTATTTTTCCTCAGAGGTCACCTTCACCTTTATCTCCTCATAAAGTCTAAAAATCTTAGGAAAACACAAATATTTACATCTTTAAAAAAAAGTAAGCACGCGTCAAATTTTCCACAGGAATAATTTATTTTGAAATGATTACGTTTGGGTTTTTTCCCCCCTCGTTCGTCGTGTTTAGAAATCCCTCATGTTTACGTGATTTTCTATACTTCTTCTGGCCTCAGACCTGCTGCCTGCCATGGACGGCGACACCAAAACGATGACCTTCCTGCAGGAGGTCGTGGATATTTTAATGGCCTACATAGTCGAGTCGTTCGACCGGGAAACGAAAGTGATCGATTTTCATTATCCCAACGAGCTGCTGCAGCTGAACAACTGGGAGCTGCAGGACGAACCGGCCACGCTGGATGACATCTTGATCAGCTGCCGCGCAACTCTCAAATACGCCATCAAAACAGGTGAGCGCTTTTACGCGCCTTTATGTTTGGATTTGACTGTTTTGCGCATTAAAAGTGAAATAGAAGCGCGGATGGTTGCGCTTTGTTTCAAATGATTGGTTTGGATGGAGGCCTCCAATCCGATTGAAGCATTTTAAAATGATAATTTGAGTTAAAAAGTACATAAAATGTAGTAGGAAAATGACGAAATTGAGTATTTATATGAAAATCTGTCGTTTTTGAAATATGTATTCGTATGTTAAAGCAAAACATAAAATAAAAAATAAGTCGCAAAATGTACTGCTTTGCAAGAAATTCCTAAAGCTGCGCAATTCATCTCTAAATTGGTACACTTAGAATAAATTAATAGAAAGACATAAAATACACAAATTAGAATATATATAAATAAATATTGATGTAAAAATAAAAATATATAAATATATATAAATGTATGTATTTGTACATATATTTATATATGTGAGAGAGAAAAATTTAGAGAACAAATATTTTACTAAAAAAATCTGCCCAGAAAACGTAGAATGAATGTTCTGCGTTTTAATAATAAAAATGAGAGAGGAAGGAGAGTCAACATGGAAGTTGTCCTCCTTTCGTTTTAATGTCCTCCTGTTCCTCCCCCTCCTCCTCGTCCTGCTGCTGCATGGCCACCAGACCGATAAATGCGGCGGCGCAGTAAATCTGGTTCAGCAGGCGGCAGATAATAGGCTAATAATCAGGCTTCATGGGCCAAGTCCATTATTCTCTGCTGAGTGACGTTTACAGGAGCAGGATCAGAAACCTTTCAGCAGCCCTAAATAAAGAATACAGCCGTTATTGTTTTGATCACACAATAACCAATTTACTGCTTATTTTAGGAGCTCTGTTGTGGTTCTAATGTTATATGTTTTAAGTTTAAAATGAATTGATGAATAAAAAACTTGATTATGAAGCACTGGTGCAGATTTGGGGTGTTTACCCTTTAATAAATCCCAGCACCACCCTCTGCACCAGTGAATGTTTTCATCATTTCCGCGGATTATTCAGAAAGCCTCGCTGCATCTTCCTTCCCGCTCTGTAATTAAAGCATTTCTGAAATGACAGTTCTGATGCAGTTTTCCAAACAAAAGCCTTTTAAATTGCATTCCTCCTCTTCCTCCTGTCTCTTTTTCTCTCTCTCCTCCTCCTCCTTTCTTTTCCAGCGCATCCCAGGTACTTCAATCAGCTCTCCACAGGATTAGACATGGTCGGGCTGGCAGCCGATTGGCTCACATCCACGGCCAACACCAACATGTGAGTATGCGGCCTGCCTCAGCGCGATTCTGAGCGCCGATAACCAAAGCGATGACAATGAATTTCCATTTCCTGCTCTGCGTCTGCAGGGGCAGATAGCAGCTTTTTATTTACCCGATCACCCTCCCAGCTCTACCCTTTACCCCTCCCCATTCACCTCTCATCCTCTTGGGGATTCAAGGGAAGAAAATTAGCTCTGAAATTAAATTCAGAGCTAATCAGAAGCTAATTCTGGATGTATGTTTTCGGGATGATAAACTCTCTGGGAGGTTTAGTATAGGTCCCACCTATTGCTAAAAGAATAAATATTGTGTATTTATTTCAAAACGGACAATTCACATCACATAATATGTCAGAGTTCGCCACAGAGGCTAGTTTTCATCTGTACAATCAATAAAAATAAATACGTTCTATGTTTTTGTTTACATCCGGAAGTTTTGCGCATGCGCACAATGCCAGATAGCCGCGGTAGAACAATTCCGTTAACAAAATGAAACCTGAGTTGTAGGTGTTGTTAATAAAGCGCAGTACGCCAAAGCAAAGGATAAATAACGCATAAAACGTTGAAGAATAATTCAAAACCACTGGTATTGTTTTTTTTCTCACTCTCTGTGTCGGCTATGCTAGTCATAGACCCGTTGGCATAGCAACTAACTAACTATCCCAACCAAATAACACAATATTCAGTCCGTTGCGGTATTATATTTTTAGGCTTATTGTTTATTTTGTGATTATTAACAAATGATCGTTGTGTTAGATTAGCTATAGCTGCTATTAGCTAATCTAATACAGCTGTGGCTGATTAGCTTGATTAGCTAATTTAAACCCCTTCTCTACTGATGATCTGTCAGAGAGCTGTTGTATTGGCCGCCATATTATTATTTTTAACAACCTAAACACATAACTCCGCAGCACATCTACATGTTAAGGTTGTCAAAGTTAAGCTAGCATAACTGACCTACTTCCCTCTCCCGCTATTTTCCTTAATTAAAACTTTTTCCGACCTTCTTATCTTGTTGTCTTAGTGTTGACAATTAGTAGCAAAGCACTGCATCTCTTTTTATTTTATATATCATGTGTACAGTTAAGATTTAGCGAGTTATGTTGATAACTTGACAGCTATAGCCTAGCAGGAGGAAGTTGCGTGCGTGACGTCACATTGCAACATGTCTATTATTACAGTGCAGTACAGAAAAATTAGCTTCTTCCTAAAAGAGGAATGACAATAATAATGACAAACAAGAGGATATTTTTAATCTAAAAGGAAGATATAAAGTTACAAATTTTAAAAGATTAAAAAGTCGTATGCAAAAGTTCAAACAAAAGCAAAACAAAAATGCAGAATAAAAATAAGAATGACATGATTAGTGCCTGCATATTTGATTATCTAGCAGCCATTCTTTTAAGTTTAAAAGATTCACAAGTTCTTAGACTCTCTAGTGTTTTGTTACAGCTGTGAGAAAGCATTTTTATATCAGTGTGTATGATTCATAAACATGCATATTTGTTCTAAAAATTTAAATCTAAGAGCCAAATTTCCCCTTTTCTTAAAATTTTTCCTAAAGGTTGCAAAATTCCAGCTAAAATGACAGAGAGAAATCTTTGTTATTTCTCTTGGTGATGAGTCATAATTGCACCACATTATTTTAAACCTGGGTGACGCGTCTTGTGTAACGCAGGTTCACCTATGAGGTGGCGCCTGTGTTTGTGCTGCTGGAGTACGTCACCTTGAAGAAGATGAGAGAGATCATTGGCTGGTCGGACGGGCGAGGAGACGGCATTTTCTCACCGGGTATGTCTTTTTTTTTTTTTTTTTACGTGAAACAGACCCTGCTGTTTGTGTCATAATGTGTCAATTTGCATTTTGATGATATAAGGGGAACCAGTTTCAAGGGCAATTAGCATGAAATTGTTTTTTATTATTCTCATCCACAACCCCCTCCTCACCCTCTCACTTCTGGTGACACACGATGAAGTTTGATGACTGTTACTGGCAGTGAGAGAGACTAAATTTGCTCAAATTGTTCTCTAAATAGGACATTTTTCTTTTTCATCCAAAGACCAGGGGTGCATCCAGAAAGCTTTGCATAGGGGCCAGAAGGGGGCCACTGTTATTCCTGGGGTGGGATTCAAAAATCTAAAAACAATTTTTAAAAAACAGCCTTATTTCTCTTAGTATTTTTTTCAGCAACTTGAACATAATTGATACACATAATCGTCAAAAAAAATTTAAATTAAATCTTACTTTAATTTCAGAATTGCGCCTATTTTTCAACTTCAGCCTCTGACTTTAATCTCCTATTAATCAGATCCGATTATTAAAATAATCTTCAACTAAGTTAGAGAACAATTAATTGCTAACTAAAATATACAGACTCGACAAGTTTTGCTGACAAAACAACATTCTCAGAGCAGTAATCATGCCAAAACTGTACAATAAATATATACATTTTACATTTAAGACAAAAAAAAAACCTGGGTATGTAAATATTCTTTACCAGAACTCCTCAAGTGGCTTAGTTATAGCTTCATTTGCTTCAAATTATATAAAAATAAATAAGTAAAATCCCTATTAAGCACTAAATAAAAGCGTCTTACATTTCAGACATTCATTTATTATTTTATAAAGGAATTTAATTATTAGTATTTGCATTTTAATGCATTTCTAATTTTCTATAAAAACGTGCCAATGTGCAATTTTTTATCTGATTAATTGATTGTCAGAATAATCGATCACTAAAATAATTACAAGTTGCAGCCCTAGTTCAAAAGGATGTTAACAAAAATTTAGAGCACTTTTTTTTCCCCCTGGTATGATTTGAACTTTAGTTTCAGCTCTTCCAGAATGTATAATTGGTTTTCATGTGAAATTTTTACAAAACTAGCTACAGCTCTGGAAAAAACCAAAATGATTAGTTCCTCCTATCTTACTTTTTATGGGTATATGTTTGAGTAAAATGAAAATTTTAATTCTATTCTATGAACTACTGACAGCATGTCTCTGAAATTCCAAGCAAAAAATATAGCACTTATTTGCGCAAAATGAGAAATGGTCAAAATAATAATAAAGATGCAGTGCTCTCAGATCTCAAATAATGCAAGGAAAACAAGTTTATATTAATCTAGAAACAAAAATACTAATGTTTTAATTCAGGAGTTCAGAAATCAATATTTGGTGGAAAAACCACAAGGTTTTCAATGGGGTTTAGCTTTTTCATTTTTGGATTTTTTTTGGTATTGTCATAAATTGAGATAATTGGAGTGAATTATATTCAAATATTGCCTACTTTCAAATAAAAAACGAATTATTTAAGCATCCTTTAATGCAGTGGTCCCCAAACTACGGCCCGCGGGCCAGATGCGGCCCGCCTCCACATTTGGTCCGGCCCCCTGAACAATACCAGAGTATTTTCATATATGTGCATTTTTATTTGATAAGTTGGACTTTTGCAATAAAATAAATGTTCCTTAGTAATGAACTTTATTTATTATTAACTACTAGTTAGTAACTATTTTATACATGCATATAATTGACCCTAACCCTTTTTTTTATGTGGAGAACCCAGTGTTATTTGGTTATTATTTATTTCATAAATAGTGTTATTTCCTGACTTTTGTTCTCTGAAGAATCCAGAAAAGGTTATTTGATTGTGCTTTCTGAAAAACAATACATTTTTATGTTTAGCACTCTTACAATAGTCACACTTTTTCTGTTACAAACTGACCCCGGCCCCCCATCAGAGAAGGGACAAGTTATGTGGCCCTCACAGGAGAAAGTTTGGGGACCCCTGCTTTAATGGAAAAAAAACCCAGATTTTTTTCTTTGTCTCAGAGTGAATTTGCTCCATCTGTCCTCTAGGGGGTGCTATTTCCAACATGTACGCTATGCTGCTGGCCCGCTTCAAGATGTTCCCTGAAGTGAAGGAGAAAGGAATGTCGTCCGTCCCCAAACTGGTGGCCTTCACATCCGAACACGTAAGGACTCAGACGAACACACTGTTCCTACAAAGTTTAAACCAAATGTCAGATTTTACAGCCCAGTTCTCATCTTCGCCGCACCTTTCCTACAAAGCAAATGCGCAGCACCGTTACACCTCCGGCCTTAAGCTAACATTATGTTCAGCAAACAGAAGGTCACAAGCTGCGGAGAGCATCTGTCACTTTACAAGACACCCTCCTTCATCTTTAAAGGGCGTTTTGAACGATGCTGTGAGCGCAGCAGCCATTAAATGACACACAAATATGTCATCACAAGTGTCTTTTCACAGATTTATTCTGCCTCCTGTGATCCAGGTGCTTCTGCTGTGTTTCTGTCATCTCACAGAGCCATTTTTCCATCAAAAAAGGAGCGGCGGCGCTTGGCATTGGGACTGAAAGCGTGATCTGCATCAAGGCAGACGAATGGTAAAATGCATTTAATCTGAACTTCCTTATCTCTATTTTCACTGGCATTTTCGAAGATTGTTTCCTACAATATTTATTAGAGATTTAATAAACAGTTCAAATCTCTCAAATAACAACAAACACTACAAAAACACAAATTTTAAGGTTTTGCAAAATCTTAAAAGGGAAGTATTATGTTTTCCAGCCACATAGTGCCCTGTATAACATAATCAAGTAACTATGTTACCTTCAGTTGTTGTAAAAATGCTCTATATATCAAATTTAACTTAGCAATTTAACGGCTTGAAATTGGGCCCCTGTCTCTTTAAGAAGCTCCTGCTTTTTCGGAAACTCCGCCTTCAGGAAGTCATCACAACATAGCTCTTCTATTAACCCTTTACCAACGTTTTTCCCAGGATTTTCACTGAGAAGTAGCTCCCATAATGAGCTCAGCAGTTCCACCACGTGGTTGCTAATTGCTGCTGGCTAGTCTGAAGGAGCTGAATGGGGAGAGGGCTGCTCTGGCAGGCAGAAGCTCGGTAGCTTGGAAACTGCAGCTCTGAGGAGGAGCTGGGCCTCGAAGGCGGGGCTTGGTTCCCTCAGGCGTTTTGAACAGTTGATTGGTTGCCGTGGAGATTAAAGCATTTCTCAAATATGCATAAAAAAAATCAAAGCAACATTCCAGCTATGTTTTTGAGGAGGGAATAACATTATAACATGATTTAAAGCTTGAGGAAGGTTGATTTTATATAATACCTATAGAAACCCTGAGAAACATCAGTGATGTAGGAAAAAAATCCCAATTTAAAGGGAAAGGCAATTTAATAAAGCAGCCAAAGACAATGTAAATTGCTTATACAAGTAAGTTAAAAACAACATACTATAAGAAAAACACATCAAACAGATTAAAATTAGACAAATTAAACAGGTTTAAAAAATAAAAATAAAATAATAGATAAAAATAAAAAGGATAGTTTAGATGATTAAGTGTAAAGTTTGTGTTTTTGCACATGTAAAAACACAAACTTTTTTGTTTGTGTTTTTACATGTTTTACCTGGTTTTTAGACCCAAATGCGTTTTTCTCCTCTGCAGTGGCAAACTGATCCCCGCCGACCTGGAGAGGAGAATACTGGAGGCGAAACACAAGGTACCACATTCACATCCCCGCCTTGGAAAGATGGCTCCTGCTTCATACAGCATTGGTTTTATGGGGTCTGTTGCGCTGAAACAGCCCCGATGATGATAATAAGAGGAATTTGGACTCGTGTTACAACGGGTAACGTAGTCTGTCCTTTCTGCCTCAGGGGTTCGTACCGTTCTTTGTGAGTGCGACAGCTGGGACAACCGTGTACGGCGCCTTTGACCCGCTCATCGCCATCTCTGACATCTGCAAAAAGTACAACGTCTGGTTTCACGTGGATGTGAGTCGAACAGACAAATTCTTAAACTGGTTCTGTTATCTAAGGCTACGTTCACAATGCAGCCTGAAGTGACACAAATCAGATTTTTGTGAAATGAGATTTTTCTTTTCCCATGGTCGTTCACATTTCCAAATATACAGAGTACTCAAAAATTTTACTCAAGTAAGAGTAGCATTACTTCAACATATTTTTTACTTTAGTAAAAGTAAAAAGTAGCTGTCCAAGAAAACAAAATCAGGCAAAATATATTTTTTTTTCCAAATTGGTTTCTTTCAATAAAAAACTTACAAAACTTTAACAAAAACAGCAGGTGTGTGTCTAGTGAATTTTTTTCATTCAGTGGGTAGAAAATCCAGAAATTTTACTCATGTAAGAATAGCAATACTTCATAATAAAGTTACTCAAGTAAAGTACAGCTTAGTAAAAATACTCCTAAAGTAAATTTTTTCAAAAACGTTACTCAAGTAAATGTAATTGAGTAAATGTAAGTAGTTACTAACCAACTCTGCAAATATATGCGACTTGTATGCGATCTCCAGTGTGAACTGCAAACTGCTTGAAAATGTTGCGCATGCGCGCGTGCAAATCAGTAGAGGGCGCAAATTTGCCAACCGTTATTAAAAAAAAAGGAAGAAGAAGAAGTGCTCAGTGTTTGCGGAAGTAAGCATAGATGCTAACGGTGGAGCATATATTACGATTTTAAAGTGGTTATCCAACCGGAGCCACCACATAAACAACTTAATCCTCGTTATCGGCCGCCATGTTTGTTGTTTTTCTTCGCTTACGCGTATCAGGACGCAGAATAGTGACGTTTGTCGAGTATCAATGACGTTCAGGTCGGAGGAATGCGACGTAACTGTTCAGAGTCAGGTCAGATACGTTCCGGATTTATGACCACATTTCCAAGTAGTCCGGGTCACATTTCTAAAAAAAAATAAAATAAAATAAAATAAAACAACGATCTGTGTTGGTCAGGTTGTCATGAAAATAACAGATCCAGGTCACATTAAGGCAAAAATCCGGATTTGGGTCACTTTAGGCTGCAGTGTGAAGGCAACTGAAAACCTTACTGTAACCCAGCTGATAATTTCAAATATAACAAGGGCAATACAAAGCATTTTTGAAGCATTTAAGAATCAGTAAAAACATATTTAGAGATTTTCTTTCTAGCTGCTTGCTTCTTTACATCTGTGACGCAGAGTGCGTCTCTGGAGGTGATTTTAGTAAAAGTCAGACAAATCTATTATGTCTGTCTGCTTGCGGTTGACCCAGATAGGCAGCAAGCCATTTCCTCTCTAACACTGGAGATTAGAAAAACTGGAGCAGAGGCAGTAAATCATCTCCTCCCCCTGACTTCGCCATCACTGCGAGGAACTCTATCTGTTAATGGAGGTGAAGCAGTCCTGACAGGGGACGCCTCTATTAGGAGACACAAATGGCCTTGTCCATCATGTTGCGAGCAACCATAAAAAAATAAACTTATTCTTTGGGAATCATGAAGCTGTGAATTATGGGTGTTTTAGCGTGTGCTTTTACGATGCTTACAAATCAATATTCACTTCTATAGCAGCTTCTTGGGATGTAATTTATCTTCTAGAATGATGGGAATGTTTAGAAATAAGTCCAAGAAGGAGGAAAACAATCAGAGAAATTGTAAACAATCGATGCCAGTTTTACAATCAATAGTTCAGCTTTTAAAATATCAGAAAATATTATATGTAAGATTGATTGGAAAGGTGTTGTGGACACTTTGGCTTTTAATATTTGCATCTGGACTCTTTGTGTTAAAGTGATTTTGCATCAAACAATTTGAACAATGTTTAAAAATGAGGGAAAGCTTCATTTGGTTTTATATTTTGTTTGGATGAATGTCCCTTAACACTCCATAGAGAACCTTCACAGTGTTTTGTGTCCATATAACAAGCTTCTGTCATAATTTTGGTTGGATATTTTACAGTTCTTTGCAGAATTGATGCACTTCATTTAAATTGGTGAATTTTCTGACTCAGACCTGCTGGTGTTTCAGACATTTTCATGCTTCATCCATTCCAACCTTCATATGTATTTGGACTCTTGGAACTAGAAAGCACCCAATTATCTTTGAGTTTTAACTTTCTTGCTCTTTGGTGAAAGAAAATGGACTCAGAATAGAAGCAAATTTGGATTGCCATGGATGATCAGGGAGCTGAGAAATAAGACATCGCTGCTCCAAAACATAGATAGTTTTCTAATCTTTTGGATTTAAACTTTTTTTGTCCAATTTGAGCAACAAGAATGGGACATGGGCCTCATTTTGTCCCCAAAGTACTTGATGTATTAACCAACGGGGGAATGGAAGCCATATATGTTTTAAAGTCAGAGTTCCTGGGTGTTTGTGGTTCTACTAAAGGGGACATATTATGCAAAATTCACATTTTGCACATTTTTATGTTTTCATTTGCGTTTCTACCATTTCTAAAAACAGCCCAAGTGGTTAAAAAGACACTTAGCCATTTCGTAACAATAAGTTGATGTTTTTTTGATGTCTGGAAAACACCAAAAAACATTTGGTGATTAAGTCATAATCAATGGCCACTGCACAGTTCCCTAGTAACCAAGTCTGTTACCTAGCAACCCAAGCAAAGTTCCAGCACATTTGGTCAGCTGGTTTTACCGCTGTATGTGCTGTACAATGGCTGCTGGAAAAGACAAGAGTTTTGTTGTTGACTTTCCATCCAGAAACCCCTTCATTCTTGCTGGTTGTGCAGGAGGCTCCAGTTCTGCTTTTCAAAGATGCATCGTTATACATTTGCACATCTGTTTGCAGCCATTTTCACATGTGAGTTTAAAAGTTGAGTTGGGGGGGCGTGGCTAGAAACATTTTAATTGGATTTAAAGTGACAAGATGCCCTAAAATAGCTCATTCTGAAAGGAGCTCAAAACAGACTCTCTTCTCTTCTCTCTAAGAAGAATTTTGTGTAAAAAATTAATTGAACATGTTTTGTATCCTAACATGTTCAATGAAGAACAAAACAGCTGCAGTTGCTAGGTAACGGGACTCGACTGGGGTTGCTATGTAACAGCGCAGTGCCCCTTGAGTTTAACAATCAGGAGGTTTTTGAAAAGGCTTGTTTTCCAGACACCAAAAAACATAAATTTAATGCTATAAAATGGCTGTGAACTGTCGTTCCCAGTTCTTGTTTATCAACATCCGTGAGGTTGTTAATTTTAAAATTATTCCCAAAAAAACACAGATTTGATTTATTATTACTATTTATTTATTGTTTTGGTTGTTTTTATTGCCAAATGACCGATGAGTTGTTTGGGTTGTGTTCTCAACAGGGAGCGTGGGGAGGGAGTCTGCTCATGTCCCGGAGACACCGATGGAAACTTGACGGCGTTGAAAGGTGACCGTCTGTGTTTTTATTTATTTTACCAACATATTAGATCCTCTGAGAGTTTACGATGCCCAACTGCCTGTTTTACCGACCGCAGGGCCAACTCTGTGACCTGGAACCCTCACAAAATGATGTCCGTCCCCCTGCAGTGCTCCGCCCTGCTCGTCAGAGAGGAGGTCGCCCCTGCAGCCTCTCTTTCGTTTCCTGTGCCTGTTCCTGGAGGTGATGCTGAACAACCTGTTGGGTTTGACTTTGCAGGGTTTGATGCAGAGCTGCAACCAGATGCACGCCTGCTACCTCTTCCAGCAGGACAAACAGTACGACCTTTCCTACGACACCGGGGACAAAGCGCTGCAGTGTGGACGCCATGTGGACATCTTCAAACTCTGGCTGATGTGGAGAGCGAAGGTCTGGATAGCACACTGCAGCCACGGTGGATTTTACTGCAACTCAAAAATGACAGTTTAACTGTTAATAAATAGATAAAAATAACTTTTTTCAGGTATTAACACTGACAGTTTTTCCACTGCAAAAACACAAAATCTTACCAAATAATTTTTTTTTAGTTTCTAGTGCAAATATCTAATTACAGTTGAAATTAAACAAAATTAACTTAGGTCAATAATTACTTAATATTGATGAAAACAATGGAGGATTATTTTCCTTATTACAATATATATTTTTCATGCTATAAAATTAATCTGTCAGTGGAACCAATACTTTTTCATCAATATTAAGGACTTAAAACAAGATTTTATAACTTTCTGAAAAGTTACTTAAAAATTAGTTTTGTCTTATTTCAACTGTACTGAGATATTTGCATTAGAAGCTGGACCAAAATTATTTTTAAGATTTTGAGTTTTTAACAGTTTCCTTTGTTTTATATTGTTTAACTTACAAATAACTTTTCTTTTTTTTAAAGATACATTTACTTAATTTAGATAAATGTTTGTACATTTTAATTTAAACTAAAATTAAAATGTAATTTTAATTACAATTATTTTAATTATTAGTTATATCATTGTTAATTACTTAATAATAATTAAAATCATTATTTTATTATTTTACAAGTTAAAATAATAACTTGTAATAACTCACTTATATTAATAAAATAAAATAAGCTTTTTAAAAAAATAAAATAATTTATTTTTGCAAGTTGTAACTTGTGATTAAAGTTGCAAGTAATCACAAGTAATTATTCATTAATATTGTCTGCTTGTTTTAAGTCAATAATTCCTTAATATTGATGAAAACTCACTATCTCCACTGGCAGATTATTTCACTAATATGAGAAAAATATCTTGTTATTGTTATAACAATACTTTTTCATCAAAATTAAGGAATTATCACATAAGTTAATTCTGTTTTTTTTTCCAACTGTGCTTAGATATTTGTACTAGAAACTAGACCAAAATTACTTGGTAAGATTTTGTATTTTTGCAGTGGAAAACTGTTAACACTTGGAAAAAATTTATTTCAGTCTATTTATTAGGGGGTAAAATATGTAATTTTTGAGTAACTGTATATGAGTAACACACATATACATGTTTTTATAAAAAGCAAGCTTTACAAACTTTAAAAATAATTTTCTTTGGTCATTTTATGTGAAAAACCAACACAAAGTAGAGCATAATCATAAAGTAGATTCAATAACATGTATAACTTTTTAAATTTCTACAAGAAAAAAACAAAAAAGTGGATTTTACAGTTATTTTTACCCCCGTTACTTTGATACTTGTTAATATATGGGTATTAAAGTAAATATATGTAGCTCTGGAAAACTTACTGATCACTTAAAATGATCAGTTTCTCTGATTTTACTTTTTATATTTATATATTTGAGTAAAATGAAAATTTTTCTTTTATTCTACGAACTACTGACATGTGTCTGAAATACCAAGCAAAAATTTTATTTTTATTTACAGAAAATGAGGAAAAAGATGCAGTGCTCTCAGACCTCAAATAATGCAAAGAAAATAAGTTTATGTTAATTTAGAAACAACAATACTAATGTTTTAACTCAGGAAGAGATCAGAAATCAGTATTTGCTGAAATAGCCAGGAGGTTTTCAGTGGGGTTCAGTGCAGTGGGCTCTTCATTTTTACCAGAGCTGTAAATATATAAACCACAACTATGATCTTCAACTGATTTTACTGCTTTTTATTCATGGGTATCAAAGTAAAAGGGGTAAACACAGCTGCAGTATAGCTTTACGCCACACTTTTTAGGGTTTTTTATTGTAGAAATGGTGAAAATTATGCATGTCGTTGATTCCACTCCTAATTATGCTCTATTTTTAGTTTTCACATAAAAATACCCCCCAAAAAATAAACTTTGAAGTTTGTTTGTTGAAAGTGGTGTGATAAATTTCTGATGCGACCCAATGTTTTGTTGAACCTCCAAATCTTCTCCCAAACAGGGAACCATCGGCTTCGAAGCCCAGATTGACAAATGCTTGGAGCTGTCGGAGTATCTGTACAACAAAATCAAAGACAGAGAAGGATACCAGATGGTGTTCGATGGGAAGGTGAGGAAAACCTCCAGCCTCTGGTCCGTCCAGCTCCGTTTTACCCTTCAGTCATTACTGGTGACTTGATTGGCTCCAGCTTTGTGTTGGATGGGATTCATTGTTACTTCTAGCCTGCGGTACAATGTGCTGCTATTATGGTTAATGGCTAGCATAAGAGCCTGTAATTGCTGATATGCATATGAATAGCCTGCTGCCTGGAAGCTAAGCTATGACACCAACATATGTGGAGGTTTTAAGTTGAAGAGCGGCGTGTTGGACACCTACACTCTTTCATAATGGCGGCTCTGTAATGTTTAAAGGCCTTTTGTTTCCCTGCTGAGGCCGGAGACTAAAAGCATCGGCGTGTGATCCGGAAAAGCCTCGTCCTTGGGGCAATGACCCAGGTGTTGGTTTGACTCCGACCCCCCAGTGAGCCATTAGATCACTCTGAGGCTGAAAGTACAACGAACTGGACCGGCCCAGCTGTGTAAACGTAGCTGGTCTGCTTGGTTGGTTCGGCTGCTGGTAATGAATGCTTTTCCACTGGAAGGCAGTCTGCGGCCACAAAAACAGCAGTTAGGAGCTCTGAGGGAAGATCAACTAAACAAAATACTTGATTTATGCTGAAGCTGCTTTAAAAATGACCCATTGTGGATCCTTGGACAGATTAGGATACATCTCTGGGCGATACAAAATATCTTTATTGAATTTTTAGCACAAAATAATTCTTAAATAATGAGATTTCATTTTATTTGAGTGTTACTTTAAATCCAAACAAGTTGCTGCTGGCCTCACCCCAATCTCAACGTTTACACTCACATGTGAAGATAGCAGCAAACAAGATGTGCAATTATACAACTGTACTTGTTTGAAAAGCATTAGTGGAACCTCCTGTACACCTAACAGGAGTGTAGCAATGATTTTTGGATGGTAAGTCAATAACAGAACACTTCCTTTTCCAGCAGCTATTGTACAGCGCATACAGCGGTAAAACTAGCTGACCAAATGTACTGGAACTTAGCTTTGGCTGCTAGGTAACGGGCTGGGCCTGGCTGAGGTTGCTAGGTAACGGCACAGAGCCTGTGGAATGTGGCTTAGCAGTCGGAAAGTTTTTGAGACGGCACATTTTCTAAACTTCAAAAAACATTAACTTATTGCTAAAAAACAGCGAGGTGTTTTTTTAAGCGTTTGGTCTGTTCTTAGAAGCAGTAGAAACCCAAATGGAAGTACAAGTTCAAGCTTTTATTACACTTTATTGCCTTATGAGTACAGTTATGAGCAAGAAGAGGAATGTACTTGTATATTTATTTCTGTTTTTGTGACAATTATATTGCTATATTTGATGATTATTTTCTAAAATGCTGCACTAGTTTTATACCAGACGTAACAAAATGTTTTCCGAAACATTTCCACTTTTGTCCTATTGCACAAATATGGTCTAAAAGGTCTTGATGATCACCATCTTTTGGAAAATCTTATAATTGCCTTTGTGTTCTTTTTAGGTTATTTTGTGACCTTCTACATGATTGATGTATTCTTATAAAAGAGATCTTCTAAAACCAACATGTGAAAAACTCAGCCCTTTCTGCTTGACTTAACATTAATACAGTGTAGGACAGTCCTGTTGATTATTTATTTGGATTAACAAATTAATAGTTGGACAGAAAATGTATTTAATAGGAGACCTTTTACAGAATTTGAACCAGGGGAAGCTAAAAATGCCATTTGAGGAGTTCTGGGTGAGACGCAAGGCCCCCACACCACCAGGGGGCCCCCAAGAGCACTAAGCGAATATCCTCTTCCTGCTGATGGTTGCTGCCACTGTTGGAGAAATATGAGATATCAAACTTGTTAACTTGTTTTCTGTAAATTTAGTGTTTATCAGCTGATGTTACCTTCAAATAGTTGAAAATACTTGAATACGCCTCTGCATTTAAAAAATTATTACTCCTCTATGGTTAAAACCAGTAGCCATAATAACACTGGTATGACATAAGCTAATTACAAATTAAGCTAATGATGGTACATGTTGGTATGGGGGGCCCAAAAATAAAACTCTGATCTGGGCCCCAAAAAGGTTTGGGCCGGCCCTGTCAACAGACAAATCCTTTTCCATCTTAAACGTAAAATATATTTCTTTTTTGTACAGTTTTGGCTTTATTTGTATACTGTTAACGATTAATTGATTACTAAAGTAGTTGGCAATTATTTCAATGATCAATTATGACCAATACGATTAATTGTTTCAGCACTTTACTGTAGATATAACTGCAGGTAATTTATGTAAAGGTTTTTCATTATTACTTTAAAAAAATGGCCTGATAAAAGCTGATCTGGGTGGTAAAAAGTTGGTCATTTTCACCCAGAAGAAGCGTTTGTATGTTTGGGTTAATTCCTAGTTGTTCCCCCTCAGCCTCAGCACACCAACGTCTGCTTCTGGTACCTCCCCCCGGGGATCCGCTACATGGAGGACAAAGAGGAGAAGAAGAAGCGCCTTCACAAGGTGGGTGAGCTCAGATAAGAGGCCAGGCAGCCATATCTGCCCAGCACACCTTCCAAAACCCAACAAGCCTGTCACTCAGGTCCACAAACACAATCACACCACCTGATAATTAGCGCCTGCTAAGACCCAACATTAGAAAACACTTTGCGGTCTGCATGAGGAATGAACTGTGATAGCCTTTAAATGGAGGTGAGGTTGTTTCCTTGCACATGCAGGTGTTTCCTCTCCTAATGTTCTGCTGAGATCAAACCAGACGTGCGTCAGTCGCCAGCTTTGCTCTTTTCCATAGACTTTGTGAGGATTGACGTAGCTTTAAACGATTAGGGCTCTAAGGAGAAAACCTGAACCGGAGGAGTTTTTCATCTTCTTCTTTAATGATTTATTCTGATGAGAAGAAATGGAAAAAGACGGATTTTTTGAAGGAAATCACCTACAAGTTGGTTATTTTATGGTTGGGCCTTAAAGTAACAGGACACCTGCAAAAGATTTAACTGAGTCTAGAAAACTAAAAATTTGTGATTTAAACAAACCTTTGGCTAACAGGATGTTATGTTTTTTTAAACAGGTTAGGATTTATCTATATGACCTTCATTCCCATATTGAAATAAGCAGGAAAAACGGACACTACACGACACCCAAAAAAATCCAACACTGTTATCAAATGACCTTTACAGATTTTAGACGCTTTCCACTGAGACGGTTTGTTTCCTTTTTCTTATTTTCTTTTGTCTAAATGTGTGTTCACCTCTTTCTTTTGAGTTGTCTTTGTGGGGATGGCTTTTATAAGCTTCAATACTCTGCAAATTGTCTCGACTGTTTCTGTAAATGTTGGTGTTCACTGAAAATGTTTCTAAAAGTTGAAGAAAGCAGAAAGAAAGAAAGTTCAGAGCAGTGCATTATGGGAGGGGCGAACGACAGCGAAAGATGAAAGTTGAACGTTTTAAAACTTTTTTTTGTTGCGTTGCTGTGCGTCTGACCTCAAAATCTCATGAATTACGCTGTTCGCTCAGCTGGTTGAGGACAAGCGACTGTCGCCCAATCGCACAAATTCCTTAGGAAATGAACAAAGAGCTTTTAAATTAACGTTCGGAACAAAACGGCTTCCTTCAGACCTTTTCTAAATATGGAAACAGAGAATCTCCAGACAGTTTTGACATGAGAGAATGAAACATTTTCCTAATCATTTAAAAACCTGCATACAGTGGTGATTTTTGATATGGGCAGTTGCCCAGGGCTGCATCAGAAAAAGGGATGAAGAAGAATTAGAAAATAAGATCTTATCTGTCAGTTTTCCCCTGAATAAGTTTGCTACTACTTGTATGTATGTGTAGTGGAGTAAGTTTCCCTTAGTTGTAGCCAAGGTTACAATACCAGCATTCAGCTTCTATGCACCACGAATCTAGAACAAACTTCCAGAAAACTGCAAAACAGCTGAAACACCGAGTTCCTTTAAATCTAGACTAAAACCCCACCTGTTTAGAGTTACTTTACAACTATGTAAAATGAAACATTGACCCAAAAACACAAAATATTACCAAGTAATTTTGGTTTAGTTTCTGTAAATGTCTTGGTAAACTTAAAATAAGACTAACTAAATTAAAAGTATGTTTTTACCAAGATATAGGAGCTTTTTAAAAATAAATAATTCCTTAATATTGATGAAAACGTTCTTGTTCTATTTGCAGATAAATTAACTTATAACGTGGGAAAAATGTGTTATTATAAGTGAAATAATCTGCCAATGGAACTAAAACTTTTGCATCAACATTAAGGAATTATTTTCTTAAAACAAGCTTGTATATCTTTCTAAAATTACTTAAGTTAGTTTTGTCTTATTTAATGTTTACTAAGATGTTTGCACTAGAAACTAAATAAAAATACTTGGTAAGATTTTGTGTTTTTGCAGTTAACATTTTGTAACAATAGCATTTGAGAAAAATTTAATGTTTTCTGGTTTCCTCAGTTGTTGCCTGTCTTGTCTTCTGTTTTTGTGCATTTAAAAAAAAAAAAAAGTGATGCATTGATTGATTCCTATAAGAAACATGTTTGTGTGCATATTTATATTTCAAGCTTACAAAGTTAGGCCTAGTGATTAATCACGATTAATTGATTAATCACTTTGCTAGAGTGTGAATTTTTAATCAATTGACAGCACTAGTTGTTATTCGAGTTCTTCTGGTGATATAGTGTGTGTATGTTGGTAATATTTATTAAACCTTGTGTGATTTCAGGTGGCTCCAGTCATCAAAGCCAGGATGATGGAGTACGGCACCACCATGGTCAGCTACCAGCCACAAGGCGACAAGGTGAACTTCTTCCGCATGGTGATCTCCAACCCTGCTGCTACCTTCGAGGACATCGACTTCCTCATCGAGGAAATCGAGCGACTCGGCCACGATCTATAAGACTCTTCTCGCCAAATCCTCCTGTACTTTCCCCCGTTGATGGATGAAATGTTTGTCATGAATGTACTGGTAACCATTTTCATTTCTCTTTTTTCCTGTAAAGTCTAATATTTAAGAGTATATTTAAGAAGAAGAAAAAAAAATGTATTAATTAGTTATGTACTGCAGCTTTTTCTGTGGACTGACTTGGTCCAGCGCAATGTAAAAGTGCTTCTGTCTGCCTTTCTTATGGTATAGTCGCTGCAAGATTAGTGTAATCAGTGTGACTTTATATGTACTTTTTGTGCTATGAAATGCTTGTGCAATAAGTCGATGAGGGAGATCTGAGATTTTTGGATCATTTCTCATTCGCAGAGTTTGTTGTTAAGTGCCAAATGTTGTTGTGTTCTATGGTAACATTTAAAATTTTAAACAAAGAGAGCACTAATCTTTACCTCAGCTTAATTAACTGCCTGTACAGCAGGGGGTAGAGTCCAGTCCATGAAGCTGTTTCAACTAAAACGTAACGTTTAAATTGTACACTGTTATGGATATCACTTTGTTTTCCTCTGGAGAAAAAAATAGGCAAGATGAAAACACAAAACTGTCGAATTACCCAAACAAGGCCAGCAGGTGGCGCTAATGTCAACATGAATTACCTTTAAGCAAATGTTTTCGGTGATATTCCACTAAAGTTGGAACCACTTCTTTTTTTATTTGTTCCCCAATGGAGCCAAAAGGACAAAGTTTGTTTTTCCCCTTTGTAATTTAGTAGTTTTGCTTATTCAATAGTCATCTGCAGTAAGGTGTTTTATACCCACTATAAAACTATCAGTTCCTTTTGTTTTGGTGACTAAAGTAAATTTATACAAACTACAAAAATATGACTGCAATAATTAATATCTACCAGCAGGAGGCCAATTATAGTTATAGTTTTTGAAAACGGTAGTAATCTCTAATATTCTAAAAAATGTCGGCTGGCATAAATGTTAATCAGAGCAACGGTCAACAGAAATGGAGTCCAAAATATAATACACAGGAAATAGTGCACAACAAAAATGACTAATAAGATTTAAATGTAAATATGATTGCTTATATCCATAATAGACCAAAAATATTCAATGACCAGTTAAAGTAAAAGCACTGATTAAATACCTGTGAGCAAATGGTTTTCATGGGTATAAAATGGCAACAGATATGGTCAAAACAAGGTAAAAATAAAAAATTTGAGGAAAATGTCCCATGTTCCCAGCTCTTTATTGCATCGTAACTAAAATGGCTACAGCAGTCATTTTGATGTTTAGCACATTGTTAATGCTTAGTGTACTGTTTACTCTGTGCAAAGTAGACTGTTTTACTGTTATTTTCCAAAAATCATACTCTAGGATTCACCAAAAATAGTTTCTTTAAACCAAAACAGTGTTTCATGCAGGAGGTGCATCATAAAATGTCTGTTTTAGTACAAGCAACGTAAAACTAAAGATACTGCCCCTCATTAGGAATGCTGGCCTAAAAAAACAAAATGTAGTAGAATCTCGGTGATCATGATGTTAAAGGCCAAGGCACTGGAATGATGACCCATTTAATACTGGCAGCTTCTTGGTACTTTTTAAACTGGGACTATTGGTAATGGTGGGACCGACCAACCAACCAACCAACCCATAAACTAATCAACCAACCAATAAACTAATCAACCAACCAGTGATTCCAGATTGTTAAAAAGTTCAGGGTAGTTCCAATTGATAACTGTAGTATAACTTTAATCAGAGCTTAATAGTTTTAATCATAAGGAGATTAAAGACACTTTAATATATTTTAATGTATCCATTTATTCAACTTTACTCTTTTTCTGAAAGTTTGTTGATTGTGTTTAGGTTTAGCTCCTGCCCTTTTCCACCAGCGTCATAATAAACTTTCCCAATAACTTTCACAAATGTCTGCAGATGATCTTAATTAGTCCTGCAAAAACTGATTCAGTTCTATTATAAATTCAATAATTAAAACAGATGAAAACCAGAAATTTAAAATGTCAGAACAGCAAATTTTGCTTAATCTTTGGGTAAAACTTGAAAAAAGGAACGGAAAATAAAGTGGACAAATGAAATGGTTTACCACTTATATTTATTTGCTAAGCTTGTTTCTGAGTTGCACTTTATCACATTTTGAGAAGAAAAGTTGGAATGTATTACTGAAAAAAATAAATGTTTCTATGAACCTGCTTGTGTATAAAATCAAAACTAAATTATTTTATCTTCAGCTGAAAAGGGCCAAATGTTCATGTTAGCATCTCTTCCTTATGTTTAGCACTTAATAACAAAACTTTAAGCAGAATTACCTTAAAGGCAGGGCAATAATAAAATTAACAATATTGCTGTTTTGGTCAGATTTGGGTACTTTAACACTAGACATAACTTGCACTAAATTATTGTGGAGAGCAACTCAAGCAGCAACAGAGATGGCTTCTGTTTTTATTCACAAGCAATATTTAAGGGTCCAAGCTACATATCCCGCAAAATCTTGCAAAGAAGCAGTGAAATATCAGCGCACGTTAACGGAAGATAATCAAGTTTCCAAACCAAGCACATGATAACTTAGATAATAATAATAATCTGTATAAAAGCTTATTGTAGGCAGGGTTAGCTGCTGAAACTCTGTTTTTTTTAAAAAAAGCAGATGTTTTGTAGCATTTTCACTAGACTGAGGTAGAAAAGCACAATTTGCTCAACACTATCAATCACTTTGAAACATAGACTGTAAATACAACTACAAGATGTCCTAAGTACATATCTTTGTGTATACATATTATGTATATAAGACGTATAACCAGAGACTATTTGTGAGGTAAAGTTGTTCATATTTTCTCTATATCTGATATAGATGCCCTGTATTTTCATCTCGTCGGCCCAAAAGGCTTTACTTTTCACTGTGTGTGTTTGTGTGTGTGTGTGACTCTTATCGCTGTTTCAACGACAACTTGTTTCAGGGACTGGCTTTAAAAAGAACGGACAGATGTCACCTCCAATACTTCGTTAGGAGGCGTGAAAGTCTGGCGTTAGGGTTTTAAATGAATATGCAAAGCCATTTTTTTGACTCTGAAGCTCCGTGTTTTTCTGTGCACAAGTGAAATTTGACTGTATATGCCGGCGTGTACCTTAGCGTGTTTGTGACTGTGTTGCCTTAGTAGAGATTTTTCAGTATCGTCTAGTTGACCTCCGGAAAAAAGCAGGAGGTTGTGCACTTTAGAGTATGCGACCTAAATAACGTGCAATGTCTAATGGTTGTTTATGATTTAATGTTTAAAAAAAGATTCTCTAACATAATGTAACTGGAGCTCTTTGGTCTGAATGTGAAAGGAATTAAGGGTCTGTTTTAATTTGATATTGTAGATGTAGTAAAGCTTATGTTGCCACTCCCTAAGTGGATTTGTTGTGCACACTGTGACAGAGACAACATCAGATTTATGCCAGCTAACCTCACTGCGGTGGAAAGCCAGACACTTTTCACAGGGGTGCGTACTCTGGTCACATGACCTGAACTCAAGTCACAAATCGAATGACTTCTTCATGAAATGGTGGAAAACGTGGATGTCAGCTCAGACTTTAACACCAACAAAACGTTTGACTATTGACTGAATTTAATTTAGGACTGAAACGATTAATCAGATTAATCATGATTAATGGTGATCAATATTGATTAATTGGATTACTTGTGATTAATCGTGAGTAATCAGATTAAGAGTAATTAATACCGTTAGATCCAATCCAATCAGATTAATCGAATGATTAATCCAACTCATCACAGTTAATCGTAATTAATACAATTATCTGTGATTCATCAGATTAATTGCGATTAATCTGATGAATCGTGATTAATCGATTACCAAAAATAATAATCAACTAATTTAATAATTGATTAATTGTTAATTGGAGTATAAAGACTCAATAAAATTAAATGCTATTTTGCTGAAAGAACAACACACTCAGAGCTGTAATTAAGCCAAAACTGTACAATATATATATTTTTTCATTTAAGATAAAGCAAAACTAACCGTTGTCTATATATATATATATATATATATATATATATATATATATATAAAATTTATCAAAAAAAATACTGCCCCTTTAAGACTTCATAGAGAAAGGATATTGTGATGACTTCCTATAGGCGGAGCTTCAGGAAGAACAGGAGCTTCTTAAAGAGACAGAGGCCCAGTTAACAGCGTTAAATTGACTGTAGGTATCAGTCACCTGTGCTATAAAATGGCGCTTTGTGCCTGGAAAACACGCTACTGCCCCTTTAATTTTGCACTTGACTTAAAACTTGCTTCACAATGCGGTTTCTGACTCAGGACTTGCACTGTTTGACTTTAGGACTCAACCCGGAACCAACACGGGTTTTATTTGGGTTTTGACTCGAGTGTAAAGGTGACTTGTGACTCGCTCCCGTCTCTGCTCGTTCCTCTTGCTGCTCTCGCTGCTGCTACACTCGCGCCCCTTGCATGTGCATGCGATTCCCTGCCTCTCCAGCTTGTTCCAGTCTCCTATATATCCATGTGCATATATGTAAACTGTATGTATAGCTCCTGTAATTAGCCTAAGTGTCCTACATATACCAATATTTATATATATATAGCTTAGCTTGTAGATTAGTGCACTGTCGCTCTAGCCTTTACATGTAATCTTTGTGTCTTGGGCTTCCTGTAAAGTCTCTCTGTGCTGCAAGCATGCCGACCTCGCTTCGCATCGTTTTCCTCTCCGTGCTTGATCTGCCTTTCTCTCTCTTCCCTCTTTCTGCTTGGAAACTGTCGCTGCTTTCAGTGTCTTATATAAATATATATAAATGTAGTCCTTCAGCATGTCTTTTTGAAAGCTTTACTCTGCTCTGACCTTTTCTATCTTTCTCCTTCTGCTTCGCCCTCTGGTCAGCAGCATATCTCCGCGCTTTCCTCTTAACATGTCTCGGCGACCTGATGTTGCTCTGTTTTTGTGCCTCAAACGGTAGATTAACCCAGAAAGACGGAAAACAGACCCTGCTTCCTTGTTTAGGTTCAACGTTTTTCTTTCCATTGTTTCATGAGGACAAATAGAAACCCTACTGTTGTCCTCAAAGAGGAGGTAAACTCTAAATATGTACTCTGTAAACTGGCTTTCAAACATGCATTTGTCCTAAACTACATGTTATTCTAAGAAAGAAGAAGAAATAAATATAACAAGACAACACTTGTGAATATCTGCTGTTTATTTCCTCATACTCAGAGTTTGCTATTAACTGCATTTACTTGAGTAACGTTTTTGAAAAAATTTACTTTTAGGAGTATTTTACTATGCTGTACTTTTTACTTTTACTTGAGTATTTTTATTTTTTAAGCATTTCTACTCTTTTTTTTTTGAGTAAATTTCTGGATTTTCTAGCCACTGAATGAAAAACAAACATGTTTTAACCAAAAACTCACCAGACACAGCCACACCTGCAGTTTTTGTTAAAGTTTCATAAGTTGTTTTTTTTTTAAAGAAACTGATTTGGATTTTTTTTTAAATTTTTGTTACTTATATGAATTATTGTCATTTTTGTCCTTAAAATAACAAATTTTATATATTTTGGTCCATCTCATGATGTAATTTTCAAATATTAAATGGTTGATAATTAGATCAGAATGATTTACCAAATACTTTTACTGCTGTAGATTCATTTTAGCTCAAGGATTTTTGCAGGTTTGGAGAAAAAAGATTTTCTTGAGTTTCAGATATTTAATAAATCAAAATGCTAAAAATCTAAATTTTTCACTGCATGTTTTCCAGTACAGCAGCCCCACACCATCACGCTGCCACCACCAGGCTTTCAAGTCCACAGAATGTTTTTCTAAAAGTCTTGGGAATCATGGAGGCGTGTTCTGGAAAAACCGAGACACAGAGGCATGACCTTTGACCTCAACCAAGGTAAGTGAGACCTGCAGTTTTTCAGATGTTGTGGAATCTTTTGTGACCTTTTCTATAGATATTTAATCATCCCAAAACTTTATAAATCACTTTCCAGACTGATCTCAACTTACTCTCACTTTTTCCACACTGAGCCATTAAGTTTTGATTTCCTTTATCAGCATTTAAAAACTGCATTTTGTGTTTACTTATGTGACCTTTGACTACTTTTCAAGTTGTCCCGAACCACTGAAGTGACAAACCTGCAGACACTTTGTTACGGATCCACATCCAGAATCATCTGCCAGAGAAAAGCAATTAACCTCTACGACCTCAGAGGAGTCGACGTGATAGAGTTAAAAATACACCACAGGGATTCGCTCCAACATTTATTCAGCAGCAGACGTTTAAATGTTCTGACCTCATACATATAGATATGTATCTGACACACGCTGATGTTTATTTCCACGTTCAGGCAGTTGGTGCTGTTGGCTCAGGAGCTTCGGATCGACCTTGACAGAAAAGATTGAGGTCAAGAAGGGAGAACGAGAAGTTATGAAGGAGAATTAGAGCCACAGCATAATATTTAGAGAATAAAGTCAAAATGTACAAGAATAGTCATGATATTATAACTTTACACTCGAAATATTCTGATATTATTGTAACTTTATTCTCGTATATTACAATTTTCTTCTGATATTATTTAGACTTTATTCTTGTAGTTTTAAGACTGTCATAATTGTCTTTATTTTTTACATTATTTTGTCTTTATTCTCATATGACTTTATTCTTGTAATGTTTATTGTCATACTTTTTTAACTTGATTCTTAGATTATTTTTAAAAATTCTATTATTTTGGCTTTATTCTCGTAATTTTATGACTATTTTCATATTCCAATTTTTTTCTTATTATTTTGACTTTATTCTTTTAATTGTATTTTATTTTCACATGATTATGATTTTTTTGGTACTATTTTGACTTTATTCTAGTATGATTTTATTGTAATTTTATGAATTTATTGTCAGAATTAAAAATGTTTTTCTCTTCATTTCGTCCCAATACTCAGAACACTGCATTGATCAGGAAATTTATTAGAAACAAAAGCAAAGATTGTGAAAATATATATTTATATTTAATTAAGTAATAAAATAAGATTACATTTATGTTTATGTACTGATTTAATTTTAATATTGGATTTGATTAAATGAAGCAAAATTAAAGGTTTTTACACGTCTTCACCAGAAGGGGGCGGCACGGACAGCTAACCAAGTTTAATCCAAATGTTTCCATTAAAATACATTTCCATATTCAGTCTAATCAATTTAATAAACAATTCTATTTAAAGACCAGAAACCCTCTTTATGAAAGATGCCAGTAATTTCCTTCCCTCTTGTTTTCCTGCAGAGCTGTGACGCTCAGCGGAGGCCTGCAGCACCTAAACTCACCACATGCTCTAAACATTTTTCCTCCAGACAAAAGAGACTTTGGGTCTTAGAGAAACATCCGCTTCTGATTAAAGCCAGCCCGCCTCCTGCTTCGTCCTTTTTCAGTTGACTCCGCAGCGCTCTGGGGCCGCCGTCGGGTTCGCCTTTACCACAAATCACCCAGACTGATGTGTTTGTTAAAGTGACACCATATTGTTGTTTCTCATTCCAGGAAAAAATGAACAAATGATCCTGAAACACATTTTCTGACACTCGTACTGGCAGGATGTGTGTTGTGCTTTTAGCTGCTGAAACATTGAGGTTCCTGCTGTGTTTGCACGCCATTGACTGAGTCAACGCCAAACACAAAAAAACCCTGAGAAAGCCAACAAACGCACAGCAGGCGCACATATGGTGGTGAAGGATTCCTCGTTGCCTTGCCTCAAATCGTCTGGGAGGAAATTCCCAGATATGCAATCCATTCAGGTTTCATATCTGGTCATTCACTGCAAAAACTACCAAGTATTTCTGGTCTAATATCTACTGAAAATATCTTAGTACAAATAGAACAAAACTAATAAGTAACTTTTCAGACAGAAATAGGAGCTTGTTTAGAGTAAATAACATCCATAATATTGATTAAAAAGTAGTAGTTCCATTGGAAAACGATTTAATTTATAACATTGGTAAAATGTCTTATTAAAAGTGAAATAATCTGCCAATGGAAGTAGTACTTCTTAATCAATATTAAGTAATTATTGACTTAAAACAAGCAAATTTATCTTGCTGAAAAGTTACTTGTAAGTTAGTTTAGTGTTATTCGAAGTGTACTAAGACATTTGCACTATATAAACTAGACTAAAAATAGTTGGTAAGATTTAGTGTTTTTGCAGTGTAATCAAATCAAATTAAATTAAATTAAATTAAATCACAGCAGATAAAACAAACATGACTTTCCCCCTCAATAAACCCTTTCTGTTATTAGTTCAGTCATTTTTGCACATAGAAACCGTCACTAGAGCTTTTTTTCTGCAGACTGTATAAAAATACATCCTGAATTAAAACCTGACCTCTCTCCCCTGAAATATAAATAATGTTAAATCAGAATACCCAGTGAACTGCAGGCTGTAGGGTAAAGTCACACTCTCTCCCTTTCCTTGGTCTCTTCTTTTTCTCTGATCTCCCTGTAACATGTGAGGCCATCATTTGATCTACAGCACCCGACATCTGGAGCGATCCTCCCCCCAGAACACCTGGTTTCAATCCGGGCCACCGACAGAAACAGTCATTTGTGTCTAGAAACCAGAACCTTAATTTCTTTGTTCGCTCGCTCTGTCGTTGCCTCTGAGGATATTTGTTATGTTAAAGTCCAAAACCAGCTTTCCTGCAGCGAACAGATGGGAGAATAATTAGACCCGGTTATCAGCGAGTCCGTGAAAATTACAGAGTATGATTTTCAAGGTGATTTGTGAGTAATTCTGGCACTTTTGCTGCTAATTAAAGCGACTCGGTTCAGTATGTTTAAGATTGAACCTTCAACTGTGTAATAATAATAATAATGTTGTTCTTGCTGCATAATGCTGCCCATACTTCCCCAGAACATAGAGAGGAATTTTAAGGAATTTACAAGATAATTTCTTGAAACTTTCCTTTAACTGACCGAGTACTTTACTGGAATGTACTGGGCATTTTTAGAAATTGGGATGCAGCTGTATTTCTATTACAAATGTAGGTAAAGCTTTGTCGATATTCCGCTAACGTCGAAAAATTTAACGTTGCAGTTGCAGTGTTTCCATTAAATAAGAAACACAACTAAAATCACACATGAATAAGTTTATTCGCAGAATAAGTCATTTAAAAACATCATCCTCCAACTACTTCCTGTTGTCTTCTTTGTCGTTTTTACCAGTAGTAACTTCCAGTTAATGATCACGTGATTCATGATGCTAAAAAGTGTTTATTGCAGTTTTGTGAAATAAACCAATTTCAATATGGCTGAAAAACTGCCTCAACATAGCGCAACATTTTTTTTAATCAGAAAACCTGAGCTTTTTTATTCAATTAATTTATATGTGTAATTCCAATTTCCGCAATTACATAATCAATGGAAACGCAGTTTATATTATGAGATGATGTATAATGATAAAACTCATTAGATACTTTCTTTCGACTTTAAATTTACAGGTTACTGTCGCAAAATTTAACATGCAGGTTACTGAGTACTTTCCTAATTATTTTTTACTATTTTCAAAAATCAGGCTAGAATATAAATTGAGATACTTTCTTAGAATTTACCAAATACTTTCCTACAACTTACCTGTTACTCACCTAAAATTTACAGGCACTTTTCTGAAATTTACAAGCAATTTGTGGAAATCTTTCTGTATTAAATGGTTACCTTTAAACTTATTTTATACTTTCCCAGGATTAACAAGGTACTTTCCTAGAACTTTAAATAAACATTGTGGCTTTTTTTGTATAAAAAAACATACTAGATTATGAGCTGAAGTATAACTTGGTGCTTTCTGAGAACTTACTGCTTTCCTGAAACTGTAATTTTACTTAATTACCTTAAACTCACCAGATACTTTCCTTAATGTTACAAAAATGTTTTTCTAAAATTTACGAAGCATTTCCCAAAAACCAGTTTGTGTTATAAAGTGACTTGTAATGTGGCACTTCCTAAATTATTCAGCAATTTTCCTGGTATTTTCAGAGAACATGTAATGTTTCTAGAACCTGCTAGCATGTATTTCCCTAAATGTACCGATTACTTTCCTGCTAGGTGCCCATTAACTTTCATACAGAAAAAGGTCAGAAAAAGGGCCACATCAGTTCCAGAAAGTAACCTACTGCACCAATGATAAAGTATATCTTCCATATGTTTTGGCTTTACCATAAAGGTGTTTCATCTAATAAATGTACATAGATTAAATCCAGCAGGAAAACTATTTTACAGGAATCGATGGAATTTGGTTTCTGGCAAAATAGCACATATAATTTGGTGTTGAATAAAAACGCATTTAAAACAGAAATGAGAACGCTGAAGTGAGAGCTGCTGCCAAGTCTCCCCAACACTTCATTATGTCTCTAACAGTTTGGACAAAACACACGGAGAAGCAATAAGCAACATTAAGTGTGAACAGCTTTTTACTGAGAAACTTTTCTTTCTCCAAAATAACAGATGTGTGCATTAAACATAATGCTATATGTGCATAAATATACCTGATACAGAAGCTATAGCTGCATGTTTGACAGCAAACTTTATATTTTTATTGTGATGCAAAACATTAAAGTCCTGTAAACACTGCATAAACCCTTTGTTGCTTTACTGAAAGTTTTTGTCAACAAACGTCTCTCAGCAACATAGGAATGGTTTCAGTTTTTAACAGTTTATAAAGTTTAAGATGATAAATAAGAGGCTAACCAAACTTAGCATGGCAGTTCTGTTTTAAAATCCAACTCTGTTTATCTTCAACCACTTATTTTTTATCAGAAAAAAAAAGTTAAAAAGTTATCCATTAGACAGTCACTGCTTATAATTGCCTATTTTTAAGGTCCAACAATAAATCTTCATTAATATGCAACTACCGTAGAAGCTAATATCCACAGTCTTCCTTATTTTCACTCTTTGGGGGTTCAGCCAATCAGCACACAGGGAAAATAAACGGAACTCCTTGATTGGCTGCAAGCGCCAGCCTATCAACCATGACTTCCAGACTCTTGACCAATTACAAAATGGCTGCTGTTACATTGGAAAACTATAGATGATGTGGACAAGCTGTTTCCGATCTTCTACTACGATTCAGTTCACTACTTAGTGAACACGAAGTAGTTCACTAAGTACAGCAGAGTACAGCAGATCTTCACGGCCTGAAATCCATCAATCGATGTTTAAACGGCTTTATGAATATCTGCAGAAAAAACTGTAATAACCATACTATCAGCTACTCGGAAGATTTAAAATTGTTTTCATCGCAACAGCAAAACATTACTTCTGCCCAAAGCCAAAGGAAGTTAGAAGCAGTTTTGTAATAATAGGCTCCTATTATTACCACCTCTTTACTTACCCACCTTCAACATTTTACGTCAGTATTCAACAAGTGACACAAAACATGTTACACGCATACAAATCCTAATGAACGGCACTTAAATAGTTAGCTAAGTCCTATTGCAGTCCAGGCAGTTCTTCACAATATGAATACATGATATTCAATACATGAATACATGATATTGAAGAAAAACAAGAAATCTGTAAGAATGCTGTTTCAATTCACTTTAGGTGACCATAAATCTAACAGAGAGAACAAGAAGTTATTCTGTGTAAATAAAGGTACATGGCATCTGAACACTGTTTTCATTAATACTGACTAGAATGAACATTTTTAACTATAGAGTAGAACTGAAGCCCTTGTGTACCTTATCCTTAAAGTCATACATACAAAAGATACATTAAATATAATATTCTGCAATAAAAAAAATATAAAAATTGAATTATCAATGCATTATTAGAAAATAAAGCCTATCAATGATTGTTTACATACAATATATTCAAGCATCACTCACTGTATGCACACAGTCTGACAGATATGAAAACACTCAGACTTTAAATTGGTCACTTTTCAATCAGCTGAAGGACTTCAGGAAAAAGCATCACTTGAACAAACTCCCAAAATATAAATGCTTGAACAAGTGGAAAACCATTCATTTAAAGCACAAATTCAGTCAATATTCATACTTTAGTAAAAAGGGATGGTGGACAATAAATCAACAACAATATCACTAAAGACACGTGATCAATATCAATAGATAAAATGTTTGATAGAATATTCAATATGTAGAATATTCACTGAAGTCTGACCCAGAACCGCATAGCATTCTGGGATATGTAGGCAGAGATTTTGAGTTAGCTGCTACCTTAGCTAGCTCCTCAAGCTCTAAGCTATGTTAATGGAATCAACTAACGCACTCACTCTGTGGTTACCTAGCAACAACCTGCTGAGTCACTTGTGCAGCAACAATTTAAATTTCAGCCACTCAAAAAAAAAAGACAATAGCACGGTGTGAAAACTGTGGATAAAGTGACGGCATCAGTTTGGCAGCATTTCAGATACTTAAAACAAAAAACTAATTAATGATTATCGATATTGACTGATATAAAATGCTTATATTATGGTATGTTTCTCAGCCATATTGTCCAGCACTACTACATAGCACAAAAAAATCTTTGAGTTTTCACAAAATATTTCCTGAAAATGGTAGAAATCCATCCTCCTGGATCACAGAGCGACCCAGAGAATTGAAATATTTGTGCCACCCTCTTGTGTTATTTGGTTTACACGTCCTCTGATACAGTCCAGAGTAACATAAACAGCTGTGCCATTCTGGACCTGAAAAGAGGCTCTCAGCCCGATGCTAGTCCACTCGCTGCCTTCAGGCATTGATCCAGACACCTGCTGAGCCACAGGACCGGCCTGCTGACCTCCGACCCTCTGCAGAGTCAGTTTGACTATATTACATGAGTGGATCAGTTTGAGGTTGAGGGCAATGTTTGCTGTACCCTGCTCATGAAAGACGAAGTTCCTTCTGGCGTTTGAGTCCCCAGAGCGAGCCAGATGGACCTGCGGCGTATCCGGACTGATCTGCTGAAACAACAGGGGTTTATTCCTGACGGCTCCGGAGGGAAGACCGGTCCGTGAAACTGTGGCGGTCAAGGCTGACGACACAGCCGAGGGAATCCAGATCAGACTCAAGATACTGATCCCGGTGCTGTCCCCAAAGTACCGGATATTGCACTGCGACGGAGACGTGATCTCAAAAGTGAGGATGTCTTTGCTCTCTACTGTCACTGCGCCAGAGAGCGCGATGGAAGTATCCCTGTAGTTCACACCCGTCTTGAAGGCTTGCATCATCTTCAGTCCAGTGGTGTTCCGGGTGGTGTAGGTGATCAGGGAGAAACCTTCGCGAATGCAGGTGTGACCCATGGAGTAAAACGCCTGCTGAATGACAAACTTCACTACTCCGCTCTCCGTGAAGCGCACCCCACGGCTATCGTGAGTCAGGCTGACCATGTAGGGGTCGGACACTGTCGTGATGCGGAAAGTCGGGCGGTAGCTGGTTTGGTAGTGCGCCAGCAGGGACATCTGGGCCATCATGGCAACAGCACCGGTATCATGAGACAACCAGAGGACACTCAGAGACGGGGTGGGAACATCAAAAACTTGAAGGTCTTTGCTCTGATTGCAGTGCTGGTTGGGACTCTTCAGCAGCAGAGTGAAGATGTGGTTGGGTTCAACCTCCACGCCAATACTGACGCTCACCCCCTGGAAGTACTTCCCATCCGGTTGCTCGATGCGGACGCCGCTGAGGTCCTGACCTTCTTCTTCCTGGCTCCTGTTGAGTCTCATCCCGACCTGGAGGAAGTTCCTGCAGCTGTGCTTTATAGCAAAGTTATGATCCAGCCACACCAAACCGTGCTGGAGGAATGTCACTCTTCCACTCTCGTTGGACAGAAGTCTACTGCTCTCTTTGCCTCGGATGTTGAGCTGCAGACCAGGAAAGATGTGGGTGCTAGACGTACCTGCAGGAGGTAGCGTCACCTTTGCCATCCAGATCTGGGAGAGTTGGTTCTCTGAAATCTGGCCGCAGACTGCGTCGCTAATTGCTGTGCAGGGGGCGACCAAAGGCTCCCCATCGCAATCTGAGCAGGCTTGGCACTCCTGGAGCTCCTGGTTGTAGAAGTATTCAGAACCACAAAGACCTGTCACTGCTTTTCTCTCTGAAACCCCCAAACACTTGAAACCACCTGCACAAAAGGAGACTTCAGATTAGCTCTGGCAAAACTATAAATATGTTGGAGAATATGAAATGAAACAAAGACGTTACGAACTGACCAGGAGTATTGAGACACTTCACTCGCTCTCCGCAAATCTGTGGTAGTTCAAGACATTCGTCTCTGTCCTGCAATCCATACAATTATACTTTTAAAGTATTTCCTTGGACCAGTTTGTTCTTGTCAAGCAAATTTCATTTTAGGCATCTGCTTCAAGGATATTCAGTGGATTTAATGCATTATGCATAAAATTTAGTGAATAGACTGAAGGTACAATGCCTTGTAACGCTGTTACTCCTTGCCTTTTTCCTATCTTGTCTTGTTACAACTATAAGCTGCAATGTATCTTAAAAGGGTTTTATGATAGACTGTAAAGTTTTCAAGCCCATGGAATAATACCACCACCACGTTTCACTAGCTGTGTTTCCATTGACCCAATTTAACATTTTGAAAATGAATTCACTTAATGGAAACACTCCTTTTTTGACAAAAAACATTAGCAAGAGGAGGGTTTTTTGGCTGCATCAAAATTGATTTAATTTGCAAAACTATAATGGAAAGAGTTTTTTTGCATCACGAGTCACATGATCAACAACTGGATGTTGCCACTGGCAGAAACCACAAAGAAGAAGATGACAGGAAGTAGTTGGAGGATGATGGCACCGCACATTTTCTTAATGATTTATTGAGTGAACAAACTAATTTGAATGTGATTTTAATTGTGTTTGTTATTTAATGGAAACACCGTAATTTTGCAATTGTGTTTTTTTGACATTAGTGGAATATTGACAAAGTTTTGCACACATTTGTAATGGAAATGCAGCTTGATACCCTGTGTAAACTCAATAAAACACATTGACTGTGTTTCCATTTACCATAGGTTTGCTGAAATTGGAATTGCATAAGTATATCCGGTTTAGGACAACAGTCTAATTTTGAAAAACTCACTATTTTTCGGCTGTATAAAAATTTGTTTATTTTGCAAAACTGCAATGGAAACACACAAGTCACATGATCAACATCCGGATGTTACTACTGGCAGAAACCATGAAGAAGACAAGTGGTAGGAGGATAATGGCATGTTTTTAATGACTTATCACATCAACAGACTTATTCACGTGTGATTTTAATTTTGTTTCTTATTTAATGGAAATGTCACAATTGCAAAATTGTTTTTCTGACATTAGCGAAATATTGACAAAGTTTTGCGCTCATTTTTACTAGAAATGCAGCTAGTGCAGTTTGTTCCAACAGGACAAAATGTGGCTTGGATTGAAGTAGTTTTGCAGGCTAATATGAATCATACCTGGCACATTCTGTCTGCAGTTTGTGAGCACTGCGCGATGAGGAAGAAGCCCGGCGGACACATGGTGCATTTCTCACACTGCGGTGGATCCCTCTGAAAATCACAGAACTCCTCTGATCCGCAGGGCGATCGGCAGCCACGCAGAGGTTGCGGGAAATGAGTCTCTCCCACAACATCCATCACTTTGGAGTCAATGTCCATTTTATGCACAGCGTAGGATTTTTGCAGATGGCTGCGGGCCTGACTCTGCAGTCCCGCCAAGTGATTCTCGAAGTAGCTCTGCAGCTCCCCCTGCAGGCCCCGGAAGGAGGCCTGCTTGATCGTCTCCAGCAGCTGGCCGAACTGGTTTTTCACCGCATCCATCTGCTCGTACATGTGCCGCTGCTGCTGCAGGACGTCCCGCTGCTGTGACAGCAGCGCCTCCTGCTGGTCGACGAGCTTCTGCTGCAGGTCACGGATTACGACCTGCTGGGCTCGGAGGGCTTCAACAAGCTTCTCCTGCCCCTTGGCCAGCTGGAGGTGCAGGATGAGGGCGTCTTCTGAAGGGACTTCATTCTCCCCTGAGGTCACATTTACAACAGGGCCATTAGAGATGGAAAAAAAATAGAGGAGTAAATTTCCACCAAAAAACTCAGGAATTTTGAGATTAATCTCAGATATTTTCTACAAAACAAGTGAAATTTTTGATTCTGAAAAGGTGAAAATTTTCTAAAAAACACAAGGAAATGTCAAATCACTTAGAAATTTTCAAGAAAAAAAGGAGAAAATTCATGAGCTTGAAAAGTCAAAATGTTTCACAAAAAATATGTAAATTTCTGACTTTCAAGAGTCAAATATTTGCTATAAAAACAGAAATTTTGAGATGAATCTCAGCAATTTTCTAGAAAAAGGACATTTTTGCAGTTTGAAAACTCAAAACTTTCCTAGGAAAAAATCTAAAATTTTGAGCCTAACCTCAGAAATGTTCTAAAAAAAAAGACATTTCTGAGTCTCAGAAGTCCAAGGTTTTTTTTTTTTTCAATTTTGGAAATTTTCTGAGTTTGAAAAGTCAAACATTTCTGACATTTAGAGCTCAGAAATGCTCATGTTTTTTCTAGGAAATTTCAGCAACTAATATCAAAATTTCTGTGTTGTTTCATAATTTTAACAATGTATTGCATATGCAACAACATTGGGTCAGTAATCAAAGTGCACTGAAAGCTTCCTACATGATCAAATATCAAAATAGTCGACATTTTCCAGCTAATTGACTCTGAGGTATTTTTCCAGCTCAGCTACTGTTACTCTGTCATTATCCCTTTTCTTAATGGCCAACAAAAAGTTACTTTTATAATTTGATAACAGGACAAAGTGTGTTACTGAAAGTAAACCATGGTATACCAAACATCATATAAAGATAAATATAGGATTAGGAATAAACTGGAGGAAGAATCTGTTTATCCAGATGAAAGCAGATCTTTAAGAGTAATCTGTCTTGGTCTTATAAACTTTCAAGTTGTTATTGTTTGACGTCTGTACGGATAATAAATCACATCCAGTCGGGAGATAGATGAGCTGATAAACTCATGAACCTGAAGATAACAATTCACTGCAAATGTTGATGTCAGGTACTAAATATGATATATTACAATAATACAAGGATGGATGTTTGGATTCGTTTTTTTGTTTGTTTTTCTTGGATTGTTGATCGTATAAATCTTTTACAATCTCTAGTTTTGGTGAAAAACATCAGCTTTGGATCGATCAAAGCTTTTAAAACGCAACATTTAAGACTACTTAGACCACGTTTGATTAAACTGGCCTTTAAACTGCCCAGGCCTGAACTGCAAACATTATTTAGCTTTAAAATTATAAATATGTGTTGTAATTATACATTTTTAAAAAATTTATTAATGTTTGTCTCTTTTGGTCAGTTGACGGCCTCCACACCTCTTTAGGTATAGAAACTATTTTTAAGGTGATAAAAACGCTAAATTTTGAGTTTTTTAAATCTAAACCGGGGTTGTGACTGAAGCAGACCTGGCTTTATGTCACATGTGAGCTGGACTCCCAGCGGAGCCCCGCCGAGCTCCGAGGCTGCATGTCCAAACTCCGGATAGTCTCCCAGAAACTGCGCGGCTCTGTCGGACAGGTAGACCGAGGACATGTCCGCCTCCGCCGCGGCCGAGCATTCCTCTCCCACGCAGGAACCCCCCCGGACTTTGGGCCGGATCCTCAGCGGCAGCCGGCACTCGATCCCCCGGCAGTCTCTGGATTCATTCCGGGGCTGCTGGAGCCGGATCCGGGTGCAGCCCGTGTCGGAGCATCCGCCGCCACCGCCTTGCGGGTCGGTCTCCAGAGGCGCTCTCTGCGGGCTCGGGTGCACAGGGTGCGGGGTGGCCGCTGCGTGTCCGGTTCTCCACTGCGGCGCTGGGTTGAACTGCCGGGGGAGCCTGGAGGATCTGCTCCCTGGACACTGCGCTCCTGTACACGGTCTTGGATCCTCCGTTCCCCCGCCAGAGCAGTGCGACCCCCGGCAGAAATCCCCCAAAGCGGGCGCCACGCTGTCCATGGAGAGCAGCACCGCCAGGAAAAGTAAGACCATTTTGCATTTAGCAATAAAAAACAGTTATTTACAGCTTTCCAGATTAAATCCCCATTCCAAACAAAACCATGATGCAGCTTTCAGCTCCAGGGTTCGGTCGGACTAAAAGGAATTGGAACATGACCCACTCAGAGACCCTGCACTTCAGTGTCTGAGTGGCATTCCGGAGATCTAATTAGCGTCAGGTTTCCCCGGCCGCATTTTAACCCTTCATCCTCTCCAGCGCTCCTCATTATCCATCTGCTGAAGCCAAAACAGGCATGAAAACCAGCTTAACGCCAGGCGCGACAAAAACTACTGAATTAAATTTAAATTCTGTTTAACATCTGGCTTTCTACAAACAAGTACATGAGCCATTAGACAGGAAAAAGGAGTCATTTTCCAACAAGAATCAGATTCTTTTACAGAAAAAAAACAAGAAAATTTCTGAGTTTGAAAAACTGAAAATTTGCTAGAAAAAAATCAACATTTCCAAGTTTATTTTGGAACATTTTTGAGTTTTTTTTTAATGTTTTCAACTTCTTAAACTTAGAAACTTTGAGACTTAAGCTGAGACATTTTCTAAAAAAAAAAAAAAACATTGCAATTTCTAAGTTTGAAAAGTTGTTAGTTTTCTAGAAAATTTCCAAGTTCTTTTTCTCAAATATTTCCAAGCTATTTTTCTTGCAAGTTTCGACTTCTTAAACTTAGAAACTGTGGCAATAATCTCAGAGATGTTTGAGAAAAGAGTTCTTTCTAGAAAATTTCTGAGATTAATTCAAGGCTAGTTAGCATAGCTACAGATTACGGGAGTTAAACGGTTTTCCTGTAACAGTAAGTTGTATTTCTGCCATTCGCACATTTAGCAGTGAGTACAAGAGGATGATTGACAGTGCTAAGACCCTCCTCCTGGGTCTGATTGGTTGTTTTTAGTCGGGAGAGCAGCTCAGGGAGGAGGGGAAGAAGATTTATTTCTTCACAGATTATCTGTCTGATATTAAACTGTTGAAACACAGTGATAGTTTTAACAAATATGTAAAAAAAAACAACACATTTATCATGAATGTTATATACTGCAGCTTAGAGCCTAGAGATCTAAAGAAATTCACGTGAATATAAGAGGAAAGTTATTGACATTCATCAGTCTGAAAAAGGTTACAAAGATGCAACGTTTTTGGAAAATGAAGACAAAAGAGAAAATTTATTGATGGTGTTTTTTGTAATCTAAGCAGCATTTCAGACAGTAGATCTCTGTAATGGCAGCACAACGGGTTCTTCAGAAAGAAGATCCTGCAGCATAATGTCTGACCATTAGTTTCTGGACTCAATTGTTCTTGGGTTTTATATTAGGAAGCACACAAGCAAGTCCACCTCCAAATGTCCCAAACATACAAAATGAATGGTTTCAAAGTGGCCTAATCAAATTCTGGGTATAAATCTGAATGGGATTTGTAGCATAACCTAAAGCACAACATACACCATAAGCCAAAATTGTATGGCTGAACCGAAACTGTTTCACAAAGAAAAGTGGATCGAAATGCTTCCACAGCAGTTCAAAAGATTTTTTTGATAGTTCTAACATTTAGATGAGACAACAGACAAACAGAGAGGAAGTAAATTTTTGTATTAATTTGTTTGTACTTCCTTTGACCTTTAATCTTGATGCAATCCAACACCAACATTTAAACACTTCTGGACAGCCGACTCAGATAAACTCACTCAGAGACGACCCAAAAACCAGTTGGACGGCTTTCACATTCTTCTGCCTTGGACTTATCCAATAAAAGGTTGACCTCTCCTGACCTTTTCTATGTAAACACAGTTTGGGTGTTTGTGTTAACCAGGTCAGTGTAAGTGGGAGGATCCAGCAGCTGCCTCAACACACAACTCAACGTTATGGGAGCTTTCTGCAGCTTCGAAGGTCACAAATGTAAAAAAAAGAAAGCAAAGAGTGAGCAAAATGAGAAGAGACAGCAGTTCTGAGAACGTTACGTTGCAAAAGTATTCATGTCCCATGTCCATTTTGTCAAGTTAAAACAAAACAAGTCTTGTCCTGAAATGATTAATCAAATTAGTCACGATTAATCCATTACTGAAATAATCATCAACTAGTTTAGTAATCGATTAATCGTTAACTGGAGCATACAGACACAAAAAAAAGGCAATTTCCTGAAAGAAAAACAACTAAGCCAAAATTGTACAAAAATACATTCTTCATGTAAGATGAAAAACCTTCTTTATCTGTAAATATGTTCTTCCCAACTCCGCAAGTGGTATTTTTAGCTTCACTTGGTTCAAATTCTGTAAGAAAAAATATCTCCGATTAATCAACTTTTGCTAAAAATATTAAGCAGTATTGTTTTAGTTGCAGATGCATCTTTTGCTACAGATTACATTTTAGGCAGTAACATTTTTAATTTTTTAATGTTTGCTTATTTCTCTCTTTTAATGTATTTCTAATATCAAGTATGTTTGAATAAAACATCTGCAGAAGATGACAATTTTCTTATCTGGTTAATTGTGAGAATAATCGATTACTAAAATAATAGTTAGTTGCAAGCTCCAAAGTACTTTATTAGAGTTTTTGCAGGGTCATGCAGTGGTCAGTAGGCCTGTCACATTGAGCAATAAATCAATTAATTGCATAATAAATTAAAATGAGATCAATAAATTCCATTGGCATGATTTATCATTTTTCTCTTTTCTCTCCTTATACCAAAAACTGGATGATAAAAGTCTTCAGTCTGGCGCTATGGACTCAACTAAACATTTCTTTGAAGGACAATTTCGTTCACAGAAACTTCAAAATTAATTTTCTTGAAACTTACTGGTGAAGCAGCAGCGAGTTGATCCTCACCTGGGATTGATCAACCTCTCGCTAACTGCACTGGCTGCCATTCTATGAGAGCATGATCCTCCTGTCTGTATGCCGCCAATAAAATGGTTAAAAATATTAAATATATGAACTGATTTGAAAAAGACGAAAAAATAATTTGAGTCTTGTTTTATTCTCAATGTCTAGAACAATCAAAACCAAAAATAGAATGTAGGACAACCGTTGGTGTCTTCTCACCTCACCTTCTCCCCTTCACAATAAGAGTATACATTCGGGTGTGAAATATATACATTGTATTCGCCACAGTAGGTTACAGTGTTTTTTGTCACCAACTGTGTGTGTAACGTGATTCGTGTGCTGAGGAGCGATGAGGAACGGCAGAGAACAGATTCAAGGTTCTCCTTGCCATGAGGCAGTTCTCTTGCCTCATGGCAGGGGGCGCTCATGATCCCAGACATTGTGACTCTACAACTGCAGAGTAAGAGACAGTAACAGTGAGCTAGCCATACAGTAAAGTCAAGTGCAGCGATATATTTCTAGTTTTCTCCTCTTACCACAGCAATCACTTATTAATAATCAAATAACAAACACTAAGCCTAAAACCATACCACTGCAACAAACTGATTGTTCTGCTCTTTGTGTGGGAAATATTTCAGTGTTTTTTTTTAGGGGCGTTGTTGTCAGTTGCTATGGCAACGAGTCTGCTCGTAGCTGCGCTGTTACAGAGAGCGAGAAAGACGTGGTTTTGAGTTGTACTTAAACGGGTTTTCCCTTTGCTGTGGAGCAAAGCACGAAATTAATATCATCTACATGTCCAAGTTTGATTGAGTTAACAGAATTATGGATGGCATGTTAAAGAATTGTGTTTTTGTCCTGCAGCGTTGTCCGCATGCGCAACATTTCCTTATGTAAAACAATAACATGCAGGGGGTCTGTATTTGTATATATGATTATGATTAAGTCAGTGCCTCACCAGCTATGAACCTCACCGCACGTAATTGCTAAATAATCCACCTTTGACCCAAATGACCTTTGACCCAAATGCTGATAGACCAAACACCAACCAACCACATTCTTTCAGAGCAATCAGTCTAGCTACACTCACTTCAGGACAATAGTAAACTCAGTTTGAAGGACTTAACAAGAGCGAGCTTTAAATTTGGAGCTAGAAAACTGCTGGTTTGCAGATTTAACAGAACCTCCATCAGAACCAACGCCATCGGACCACCCTGTTTGCCAGAAATGAGGTTATAAAGACTCAACAACACAAACAAATCGCCTCGGTCCCTGCTGCTGAGCTCCACAGCCATTAATCTGTGGATTTATTTGGGAAATGCTCTCCTTCACGTTTTGGACGTCTGCCTTTGGTGTCCATCTGTTTGTCAACCTCAGCGAGGAAATGAGCGCGGTCAGGACAAACGCCTGCACCCGGGGTGTTTGTCTAATTTATCACCTGTCATGAAAGGTTCTTGGAGGCATTTGAGGTTATTCATTTCCCCCCGTTGGTGCTCAGCTTCATCCTATGATGACAGATTTCCGCCACAGATGCTTTCCTCATCAGACCTGAGGAAAATACCGCTTAAAATAGTTACATAACTCAGAGAGTCAAGTATTACTGTAAAAGTACAGTTAGCGACAGGGGAACATTTGTCCTTTAGAGAATATCTTTGCGTAAATGTCTTGAACGTCATCAAAACAGAAATGAAATCTTGTTTGTTGGCCTCAGAAGTAGGAATCCAGTGTCTGCATGAAGAGATAATGGAAGATATTCATAGCATGATGGTTTGAATCTTTCTGGTTCCCCTGAAGATAACAGACACAGTTGCACCACAGCGGTTTGTTAAGATGTTCTGACCTGATTACCAGTAAAGAGAAAAAAAAACACTTATGTTTTTGAACATTGGTATTTCTGCAATAGATCAACACAATGTAGCATCTAAAGGTTGTAGTTTTTAAATCTTTGCAGCAACGTGAAAGTGAAAAGTTTGGTTATTTGTATGCAACATCCTTTTTACATGAACACCATTAAATAAAATCCAGTAATAATAAGAAATTATTAGTAAGGTAAAAACGATTAATCAAATTAATTGTGACTAATCGATCACTGAAATTAAATGTTACTTCTAAAGCTCTGATTAGAAAAAAAAACAACATAAGAACTGTGTGAATAAAATACAATTTATGTGATTAATATAAAAAATTACATATTTTCTTATAATCAAATGGGGATTGTAATGAAAAATTTAACTGTGTGGTAATAAATTCATAATATATTAGCTGATAATAACATTTTCCGCCATGGCCAATTAAAATCAGACAATCTGAGGCAATATTTATGCTAAATGAATGTAATAATTACTGAATAGAGAATAAAAACACTCTAAACATTGATGTTTCTTTTTATATGTTGTACTTTGGGCTGTGGGTTTGGAAACGGGGTCTCTGGTAAGATGTTAATGCTGCTTGGGAAGGAAAATCAATTTCCTCAAATCGTATTAAGAGATGTATTAGGTAAACTCACTCACTCACAATGTTTTCTCGGTTTCAGTTTCTGTAATTTTGTGGCTTTTAGTTAACTGTAATAACGTTGGTGGCAGCTCAGCGCTGCCACTGCTGCCTGAAGTCTTGCTGTAAATCAGTTTCTGTTATGGTGAATTATTAACCAAGATGGCTGATTCAGCTTTGCTTTCTCTCAGAAACTTCCATCATCTACTCCAGCGTTTCTCTGCATCTCCTCTCTCCGCCAAAGCAAACTCTGAACTTCTGAAGCAGTTTTGTGGAGACGATAAGGAGCGACGGTGAATCGCGGGGAGGCGGATCGGTCCAGGATTGTGAAAGTTTTTATCTCTCAGCAGGAATGCAGTGGCAGGTCTGGACCTGAACTTCCGCGTTAAGCAGGAAGAAACAGTCAGAGAGCCCAAATGCAAGCCGCATCAGCACACCCAGATCTGCCTGCATGTGGCCGTCACCTTAGGCTTTTTTCTTAGCTGAGCGAGATTTCAGCGTGGATCTAATGTCCATGTGGCTTTTATTTTGAAATAAACTGGTGAATTGAGGATTATTACAACTGAAGAGGTGAGTTACATCTCTGTTTATTTGAGTGTCGTACCTGCAGGTAACGGTAAACACCTACAACTGATCTACTTTTTACTTAAACCAGGAATATCCGGATCGTTAGTCACTTCATTTGAATGATTTTCTATTTTTCTTTTACTAAACAAGGATGTTTAATAGAAAAAACAGCTTTTAAAAGTGAAAATATTACAGTTTCCACTTTTTCGTCAAGAAAATGATAAAATATTGAGTTTGTTTAATTTAATACAGGTAAATATGGTGGTTTTGTTTACGTAAAGCAACCATGCATCATAAGCTGACGTGATAAAAAGGGATGTAAGTTCATATGTGTTTATTTCTAACTGGGTGTAGCCTGAAACTTGCTGCGCTTACACAATAACGACATAAAACCATCAGGTTTGCTTTTAAAGCGCCTGGTGATTTCAGTTTGCTGCTAATATAAGAGAAACTTTTTAAAGGTGGATGTGAAACCTCTTCGGAAAGAAGAAGTAAAGGTCTTTTTGGTTGAGGCGCCGTCTTTTTCGTGTCGTCAGGGACCATTTTAGCCATCGCGTTACTCTGTGACTCGTACACACAGGATTTTGTGTTTTAAAAAAATACGATGACGAAATGAAGATAAGAAATTGTTTTGTGTTGTGTCGGTTATGAGTCATGGCTTTTCATCCCCTTAGGCGACATCTTTTACTCTAATTTCTCTACGTTAAATCTCTGTAAATGCGTCTCCTAGATATAAATATCACATCCAAGTAAAAGCCATCGTTGCTTCTGCGTCTGTTTTTGAATTTCAACGCATTCGTGGATAAAACGGTGCAAACATGTTTGACGTTTTGTTGGATGGTTCTGTAGAGAATAAATATTCAGTTCTGCATTTTAATTATATGTTCAAATCTGATTGTGAGGCGATATGAAGAGTTTCAGTGCGTGTTTAAGAGGAAGTGAAAACTGTCATTGTTCTCTCCATCTCACCTCAGAGAGGGCAGCCTGCCGTTTTCTTCTCAGTTAAAGTGAGAAACTTTCACGTGGTAAAAACTGCTACTTAACCGATGCTATACAAGTAAACTTGAGTCTAAAATAATCCAGTCCAACACTGTTAACCATATTAATCCCTGTTTTTAAAAGAAACTGCAAAATATATTTTCATAAGTCGACTGTAGCACCTATTTATGCATGTTGTTAGCTTAGCTTTACTGGTTCACTCAAAAAAGTTGCAAGTTTAAAGTATAAAGTACATAAGAGCTTTAATTTAATTTTCTCACATTGCTGTAATTAAGTACAATTTGTCTGTAACTTTTCCTTTTTTAAGTTGTTTAGGGTACCTGAACTTTTATTTGAGTTTGTTTTGACTAAAGTGTTACATTTGAAATCATATCTGCTAATAAATATCAATAAAATTAACAAAAAAATAAAGTTTTGGAAATTTAAATCTCATTAAAAGTACACATAACAATCACCTCACAAATATTCATAGTAACTAGGTAACTTTTACTTAAAGCAACATTTTAATTAGGTAATGTTTACTTCCATTTCAGTAACATTTTTGATCAGTAACTTTAGATGTATTCAAGTCAAATTTGACCAAAGTAACTGTACTTTATATTTTCTTTGTGATTCACATTTTACTCTTTAAAATGTGAGTTTTGTTCTAAACATTATTTGGAAAAATGTCACACTTTGAGTATAAAGGCAATTGGTGAGGAGGGAAACAATTAAAGTGTATAAAATGTTACATTAATCAGCTAAAAAGATCAGAAATTATTTAAGTATTAAACATGTCATGACTAGGAGGTTACCAGAGTTTCTGCAAGTTGAATTTAAGAATTATTAAGACGTTTTTGGGACGATTATAATGTGAATTTAGAATCCACGTCATTAACAAAAGTTAAATTAATTAAGTTAACTTAATAGCTTTCATTGTCTAGGCCTCTATTGTATAACAAGGAACTTCTAAGCAGTTATTTTAGCTATTTTCTGAAACTTTTCTTCAATGAAAACTATAGAGGAATTCCATGAACCAAGAGACAGATAAAAACTTCAATTACGTTTAAGCTTGAACTCAAGAAAACAAAGCTGCCAGTGCATTTCTCACTGAAAAATGAACAAAATTAACACACTACAATTATTGCATTTAAAAGCATTTTTTCTTAGATCCAGCAGAAATCCTTACTACGATTTGTATAATAATACTTTGACCTACAAAGAAATGAAGCAACATTTCCTGAGTTGTATAAAGAAGTCGTGTTTTTTTCAATGGCTGTTTCAACAAGACGGTATACAGCACGCGATCAACAACTTGGTGTGTTTTCATACCTGATAAGCCTCGGTAAACTCAGTTTGGTTTGGGACCAAAATTACAACATTTGTTATATTTCACTGTTTCAAACAAACCAAACTTTTTAAAAAACCTGTTCCCCTCCTCGCCTCGTGGTTATTGGCGCTGCACCAATAACCACTAAAGGAAATTACAAAACGTCTGAAGAACACACGGAGAGCAACTTTCTTCTTCTCGAAATGTTAACAGATTTTAATGGTTATTTGACCTCAAGCCATTTCTACAGCTAGCGTTAGCATCATGCTTTTATTTTGGTTGTATTTACCCAGAATGCCCTGAGCTTTTGTCCACTTCCTGCTATTGTAGCTGTCTCCAGTCTGCTTGGTGTTCACTTAAGCATTTGAACCGGATCAGAGTTCACTTCAACCAAACCGAGACCGAGGTTTTTGGGTCGATCAGAGTTTGTTTTTTTCTCAGTAACCCAATAGAAAACTAGAAAACAACCAAAAAATCCTGAAGAACTTTGTGATGGAGTCCAACCATCCTGGAACATCAGGATTTTCCGTCAATACTACTACCAATACAGACTCCTTCTTTAACAGCTTACATACACTGTTGGTTAATTTCTTTAATTTATAACAAATTTTATATTTTTTATGTCTTAATTTGGAAATAATGTGCAGCACATTTGAAAAACAGTTACTACAGCCCCTCCTCTTAAAGAGACAGTGGGTCTGTGTCAGTATCTAGACATCCTGTGGTTTTCAGGCAACGTGTGAATGGTTTTAATCAAATTTAAGTTTTTAAAATAGTTGTTAATACATCCAAAAATGTAAAGATTCGGTTATTATTTTAATTAAGGGTAGAGTAATTTAATCATTTGACCTTTTTTTGGGTTTGTCTCAGAACTGCAAAAACACAAAATTTTACCAAATAATTTTGGTGTACTTTAAATACAAATATCTTAGTACAGTTGAAATAACACAAAACTAACTTACAAGTAACTTTTCAGGAAGATATATGAGCTTATTTTAAGCGAATAATTATAATAATATTGATGAAAAATTTCTAGATCCATTGACAGATTATTTCACTTATAACAACACATTTTCCCATATTATAAATTAAATAATCTGGCAATGAAAATAGTAGTTTTTCATCAATATTGAGGAATTATTTACTCAAATAAGCTCATGTGTCTTGCTGTATGTTAGTTTTGTCTTATTTGCACTAGAAACTAAACAAAAATACTTGGTTTTGAGTTTTTGCAGTGTTTCCATTAGTGTGCTTTTTGACACTTCTGCTGGTGACGCATGTTCACCCTTATTTAAGAAGGAAGTGTCTTAAGGATCAGGTCCGCTTTTGCCTTCATCAGCAGATGTTTTCACAATCCGTCCAAATGTAATCGCTCTTCTTTTCACTCCTCTGCAAGCTGGGAGTCGTCTGTTTAAGGCATCGGGCCTCGGAAATTAACATTTCGGAGCCGTCTGACTGACAGAGTAAACCTTTCCTCATGTGAGCCGGGTTGGAAAATTGAGCTGGTTTCATTATGGAAGATGAAATGTGATGCCAGGAGAAGAATATAAAAGAAAATGAGCTGTAGACCTTTTGGTATTATTAAAGAAAATTACTAATTTTTAATGGATTAGCACTTTACTTCGACCACAAACATCTCCTCTCCTAGAGGTGCACCGAAAATGAGAAAGGCAGTACAAATTGAGTTTGCAGGTGGCTGCTGACACCATTTCCGTGATGATTTCAGTTTGCAGAATGACAGGAAGTTAACCCTTCTACCACTTCCTCTCCAGTCTGCGTGCCCTCCCCAAACATGGTTAAATGGTAAAGACTCAAACTCTCCAGATGCTCCAATATGCACATCACTTGAATTTTGTGGTTCAACATTTGATTTCATCAGTATGGAATGAAAAGTGAGTGGAGATTAAACCAAGAATGTATCTAAGATGGTAGCTGCTAGTTTTCACTTTTCCAAAACTGAAGTTTCAAAAAGAAAAATTAAATATTCATCTTTAATTGGCTTTTTATTTCTTCCAATGCCAAGTCAAGATTTTTATAGGACTAACAGGAATGCTTTAGGAAACCATATGGATGCTGCAACCACTTTTTAACCACTATTATGTTTCTATGAACAGGTCAGGATAGGCTGATGGCCTATACAAAACATGCATTTTTTGTACAAAATCTCTCTTAAACAATGAGATTTCTTCTGATCTCCTTTCAGAATGAGCTGTTTTAAAGCCTCCTGTCACTTTAAATCCAAACGAGCTGCTTCTGGCCACGCCCTCAACTCAACACTTACTCTCACACAAGAGAGTAGCTGCAAAAAGATGCACAGTTATGCAACCATTCATCTTTGAAAAACAGAAGTAGAGCCTCCTGCACAACAAACAAGAATGGAGCAAGTGGTTTCTGAATGACAAGTCAACAACAAAACATTTGTCTTTTCCAGCAGCCATTGTACAGCACACACAGTGGTAAAACCAACTGACCAAACGTGCTTTAATTCAGCTGTGGTTGCTAGGCAACTGGCTGGGGTTGCTAGATAACGGTCAGATTTGTGACATTACATTCTGTAATGGCTCGTTTTCCAGACACCAAAAATCATTAATTTATTGCCAAAAACCAGCTGGGTGTTTGTTTTTTTAAGCGATTGGTCTTTTTTTAGAAGCAGTAGAAACCCAAATGGAAGTACAAAAATGTGCAAAATGTGAATTTTGCATAATAGCTGGAAGTCTACCATTAGCGCCACACTGAAAACAAAGAAAACATCCACAATTTACTTCTTATTTTCCAATGTGAGAAAAACAAATCCAGGACTCCGTTTTGACTCCAAATTCAGGGATTATCATAATATTCACTTTGAGGAATGAGGCAGCAAAAATACACGCTGCTGGCAGCTGATTCAACATGATTACAGTAAGTCTTATGGAGATGTTTTTTAAAAAACAACCACTTTAGCGGTTTCTTGGGCTATTTTGCTTTAACTTTAAATAATTGATTTTGATCATGTAGTTTAGTTTTTGGAGAGCTCAAAATGTTTGAGGGATTTTTTGTAATTATCTGAAAATGTTTTTAATCTTATTTGTTAGCAGCTTGTGTGTTAAACTCTGCCCCTACTAAAATTAAAACCATGCATTTCATAATCTCTCGCTTGGTATTACGTAAATGAAACCGGACTGAATGTCTTAATATAGACCAGTATTTGAACTTTGGGGTGTTTGTGTGAAGAGTGGTGCAAATCAAATGTTGCCTCAAGACGTACAAAGACTCTGCATCGCTTTAAGTTTTACAGAAATGCAAAATAGGACTCACCAGTTCAACACGTACAACAAGACGTGGCAAGTTTCGACAAATATCGAATGCCTGAAGTTATGCATGCAGTCTTTCTCCAATTAATGCGTGTTGAAGATGAAGACTGTGCAGCTTCAGGGAACATATTTCTGCACACATTTTAAAGGAAAGTGTTTGAGTTGCATGAACATTAAATCTAAACTTTTGATCTCCAAGATCCCATTTTAGATTTCTTTGTCACTATTGCATTTAATCATCTGCAAAGAAAGCAGCAATTACTATATTTGTAGTTCATTTCTGGCATAAGATTGTGGATGTTTATATTTCATCGCAAAACAAGAATAAAACTGATATTCCACAAGCGTTTTGGCAAATATTGAACTAAGAATTAAATTTTTCTATGCTGCAAATTCACCAAATCTTCATCCAGTGTTGATAATTTAAAAGCTCTAGAATGTGAGTCTGACTTTAACTAGATCAGAAAATCAGAAATAGATTTCTCATTTTTTAGGACCAATTTTGACTCCAAAGTAAAAAGCCTAAACAACATCGTCATTACTTTTCAAAAGGCTTGAACTTCATTGTTGTTGCCACAGATGTTAATAGGAGCACCATAAATCCCAAGTATTGGACAAATCCAGAAACATAATCAATAATAGTTTACCAAGGTTTTGAAGCTCCTTGTAATTTTAATGCTGCTTTTCAAGCCTCCAGTCACTACTAGCTCAGCATCAGGGCTATTTTCAAACTTCCTCACAAACCTTTATATTACTTCTGAAGCACTGGTGTGCTCATTTTAAATGGCCGCTTTTCTCATATCCAGTAGCGGCTAGCTGTGCTACAGTGCCAACATGAGCAAAAATGTTATATTTTTCATCTTTCTTCATAATGTTGCTTCATTTTCATGCGTTAAAGTTGTTTTGAATTACATGTCTCTCTTTCAAACATCAGAAACTGAGACTGCGGTTTTATTTCTTGTGATTAGATCATCTGATTCGAAAGAGAACTGAGTTTCAGTTTTAATTGTTTTATATTTTATGTGTTTTCTGGTTCTTGATTGCATTACGTTAGTTACACTAAAATAAATATTGCTGTTTCTCTATGTTAGTTTATGTGAAAGCAAATCAAATCTCTTTTGTTGCTGTTTTTTTCAGATGGATGATATTGACGCTATGTTCAGCGACCTGCTGGGGGAGATGGACCTCCTCACTCAGGTGAAAAAACTTTCAGCAATACTTCTTCCTTTTTTAAAAAAATCTCCACTTGGATTTATGTGCCAGTTTTTTATGTCTTTTAGAATTTAAAAAAAAAAAATTTAACCCCTCCAGGGGGTCTTTTGTGGGCTCTAGTGTCCCTTACATGACAGTAGGCTGACAGGAAACGGGGAAGGAGAGGGGGGAAGACATGCGGCAAGTATGGTCGGGTCCGGGAGTCAAACCCGCGACGGCCGCAAATTTGTATTTTTTGAGATGACATGAGAAAATAAAGTAGAAAAAGAAAAGTGTGAAGTAAGAGTGACAAGGTTTCTGATTTAATGTGTTTAATGTCAAATCAAGGATAAACTTTACTCAAAGATATGTTTCTTTTCCAAATGTGGAAGTACAAATTAGTTTTCCACTCATTTGATTTATTTCTAACTCATCAGTTAATTATTAGATTTCTTTCTTACTGTAAAAAATCTAAGCTAAATGTTTTTAGCACAAATTTAACTGTATATAATTATAATTTATTAGGAAAGATTAATTCATTTTGCACATATGTTTTTACTGTGGGAAACTCAGTGTGTTGCAAGATTTTGAATCAAATGTGTGCAAACAATCACATGTGGGGTTCCTCAAGGCTGTATTCTCGATCCGCTTTATTTTTTAATATTTTTCATCCTCCTACCTCACACAGCAGTATTACCTCTTTTAGCAAATGTATGTTGGTGACATAATTTTATATCTTTGTGATCACAGTCCATTACAGTCACTAATTTTGTGCAAAAACACAATTTTTGACTGTATTTTTTAGTTTCTAGTGCAAATATCTTATTGCACTTGAAATAAGACAGAACTAACATACAAGTAACTTTTCAGCAAAATATAGAGGCTTGTTTTAAGTAAATAATTCCTTAGAATTTATGAAAAAGTGCTAGTTCTATTATCAGATTATTTAACTTGTAACATGGGAAAAATGTCTTGCTACAAGTTAAACTATCTGCCAGTGGATCTAGTTCTTTTTCAGCAATAATATGGAATTATTGACTTAAAACAAACTCATATATCTTGCTGAAAAGTCATTTGTAAGTTAGTTTCGTCTCATTTCAAGTGTACTAAGGTATTTGGTTTACAAACTAGACCAAAAATACTTGGTAAAATTTAGTGTTTTTGCAGTGCATAATTTTAATTTGTGACTGTATCAGCATAAACGTATGAGAAATTGTTGTTCCCTGTACAGAAATAATCACATTCTCATAAATAGTCTTTTTTTTAAATTCTTGTCTGCAGAGTCTTGGACAGGAAATCGAACCTCCTGAACCGCACCCCAGCACTAGCCACCAAATCGACTTCTCTGTCGGTTTTACTGGCCTGAACGGTGACTTTCCTTTTTTTTGTTTTTGTCAAACTCTCTCTGACAGCAAGTCACTTACGCAATAACTTCTAAAGTTACGTAAAGACAGGACACATTCATTGGTTTCATCAGTAAAATGGAAAATTAGAAGAAAAAAGAAATCATTTAGTTGCTCTGTTTGATCTGTTTAACATTTCAGAGATCAGGGTTTAATCACACTTTATGTCCACAAGAGCTGAGAGCTTCAAAGAAAGGTCACACCCTTGATGTTCACAGCTCTCTTCTCTATGTTGCTCATTTAATTCTTACAGAATATTTTTTTAATTATATGCTAGAAGTCAGCCTTTACAAAAACTACAATTTACATTTTTAGCTTTTGTTAGCCTGTTATTGCGTTAAGTTAGCTAAGTAAGACGCCACTGTCCCTTTAACTACTCCAAATGTGCAAAAATTCAGTGTATAAATATAGATATACATCATATCAACCATAAAATATCTGTTGTTTTATAAAAAAACAGAATACAAAAATTAATATGTAATTAATCAGTGACTCATAATTAATTAATGACGGTGATGATTACTAATACTTGGTATTTCATCAGTCCTGAATCAGAATTGGATTTTTTAGGCTTTAAGGTTGAGGAGCGGAAGTAAAACTAAATAGAGCATGCGAAAGTAAAATAATGCATGAAGACACTGTGCATCAGCAGTCTTCTGTGGACTTTTTCTTTGAAGAAGGAAGATAAAAAGTGGTAAAACTGAAGCAAACTTCCCATGTACAATGTTCCTGAAACCCAATAAGAGCCAGTCTCAGTTTAAGGGGACATGAAAGGACCATAAAACATTTGAATTACGTCTTGATGGTTTGATTCTGCCCCACCAGCGTCCCTACATGACCTGGAGGACAATGACTTGGACGCCCTGATGGCCGACCTGGTGGCCGACCTCAGTGAGACAGAAAAGAAACTGGAAGCAGAAATACAAGGTCTGAAAGCGCCACCATCGTCTTCATCAGACCTGCCGCCACCGCCCAAAGGCCTGGGCCTCCAGCCTGCCTCCTCCATTACATCACCACCATCTCCAGGAAATAACAGAAGCAGCAGTGTCACCACCACATCTTCTTCCACCACCTCACCCCTGCCGCCTCCCCCTCTGCAGTCATCAAAACCCACAATGGTACGGGTCCTCACTCTAGAAAAGGTCATTGTCATCTAGACATCAATGACATTGACCTTTTCACTTCCAAAGGTTTACAGGTACCGGTCCAGATTTTAAAAGCAGTGAGACTTTGAATGAAGGTAACATTTGGAGGAGTTTACTCTTTAGGTAGACACTACAAGGCTAAACGCCAATGGGGTAAAGTCAAGTAAAAGTAGCACTACTTCAACATATTTTTACTCAAGTAAAAGTAAAAAGTATCCAGAGTAGTATCTGCTAACGGCTCAATATCTATTCCTGAAGGCCCCCTTAACTGCCCAACAAGGTGCCTGATGTAAAACACTAAGTTTAGCATTGAAGTAAACAAACAAAGGAATTTATAACATGGATTTTCTAAAATATACTCCTATATTTTAAAATTTGTACCTTACCACATTACTTCTTGACCTTTGACATTTTTGACCTCTCTCATGAATTGTAAATCTCATTTACTGACTGAATTTTTTTACACACAATAATAATTATGCTTAGCTCTTCTTCGTTTTTTAAAATGTGCTATGTAGTTTAATCATCCCACCTCTGACAAGGCTGTTCCCATTATGTAAATTTCAGATGACTTCTTTATTTTTTTTTCCTCCTGTCTCTGTGAAACTCAAAAAAGAGTGGTTCAGGTCTTATAGCAGTCAGACAGTTAGGTCACAGATAACCAGATCCATCTGTTGGAATCAGAGAGACGCGTGAGGAGAAACAGTTGAGGGTCTGTCTGGAACAGATCAAATGCATACAACCATGTGAAAACTGTAACAGGATCAGGGGGTCTAGAGGAAGTAAAACAGTGTCAGTCTTTGGATGGCCTGGGTAGGTAAGGTAGACGGGAGCTTATTGCTTTAACAGAGCTCCTGACCTCATTTTACTGTGGTTAAAACACCAGCTGTGGCAAAAGTGTGCGTCACTGGTAGGCGAGATGTGTACAGGTTAGCTTTATAGTCTTTAAACGTACAGTGTTGATGTTACTATCAATGTAAAGACTGCTCCTGTTCGTTGGAAACTGGCAATACTGGAAGCAAAAACCCTAACTGGATTCTGAAAATAATCGCACTTTACAAATATCTAAACATACTTACCTTTCTGATAAGAAAGCCAAACCTTAAAGCTGCAGTTTGCAACTTTTGTAAAAAAAAGATTTTTTTTACATATTGCTAGTTAGCATTTCTTATGATGACAGTAGATAAACGGTTTTTCGGTAACGGTAAGTGCTTCTCTGCCATTGCCATATTTAGCAGCGCATTCACAAGGATTATTGACAGCTCTCAGACCCTCCTCGTGGCTCTGCTTGCATTTCTTCATATGGCAATAGTAGCTCAGGGAAGAGGAGGAGGAGATTTATTTTTTTCACAGATTATCTGTGTCGTATTACATTGTCACAATATGGTGACAGTTTTAACAAAAAAAAACGTTTTTTATTAAACAGAAGTTGCATACTGCAGCTTTAATATTTTCCTCATCAGTATAGTTTTCTTGATAAAAAGCTTTCTGAAGTTTTCCACCTTGTTTTTTTGGACTTTTTCAGTAATGTTCCATCTAGTTATGATACCAGACAAAGATAGCATGAGAAATAATGAGAATGTTAACAGAAAGATAAAAAGAAAAGACGTCAGAACCAAAATTAACCATGACAGTACACGGAAAATGAACAGATTTGAGGAAATGAGGAATGGCTGAAAAAGCAAGAAAAGTCTAAAGAAAAACTTTAAAAGAAAAGTCTGTAGGATTGTTTTATGAAACTGCTTCAACCTGCAGCAGAAAAATCTGTCTGGATGGGAGGAAAATGTAAAGAAACAAGTTATGATTGCAAAGTTTTACACAGTACAGAAATGTTTGGGTTTTTTAATAGTTTGATTGAAGACCTTTACCAAGGTTTCATAGGCAGGTAGAAAACATATTTGGAGATGCAATATTTTGCAAACTACTAAATTAATAATGCGGTCACAAACTGAGTTAAACATGACATTTGGGGCCCAACTATTATGCTTATTTTCAGCTCTGCGGTATAATTTTACTTTGTAGTCTTGACTATTTTGTGGTATGCATTTCTTATACCCTGTGCCACCTTTGTTTACTCTAAACACTCTCACCTACTTTGAGCAGCAGTCTGTCTGATCTTACTCTAACAACAGCTTAACAATGAATCTAAGATGTGGCTCCGTTGTAAAACCACCCCGCCTTGTACCAGAATACGAGCCAATAAACCTGATTTGTAATGTTATAATGTTTGTAGGTCAAAAACGGGAAGAGCTAACAAAGGGAGAGTATCTTCCCTAAACTATTTATTAATTGTTGCTTAAATCAGAAAAACATCTACTAACTCAGTTCCTCTATTTGTTGTTTTTCTTGTTTAGGAAGAAATTGAAGCTCAGATGAAGGCAGATAAAATCAAGCTTGCCTTGGAGAAGCTAAAGGAAGCCAAAGTGAAAAAGGTAAGACATGTAAACTTCAACTCCACATATTCTGCTCTGATCTGACTGAGCTGCATTATAGATGAAGAGAGTTATGGAGGATGGAAAATGCCTTCTGTTCCAACACAGCATGTTGTAGTTTCCTCTCCATCTGGCCTGACAGAGAAGCCATCAATCACATTAATAGATGGGTATTTTTTATCTAGCCAGCATTCTGCTCTGGATCATTCTGTACATGGACACTTAATCATCTTCAAAGTGGCACAAAAGCACCAAAACACAGTCTTGGATGTAAAGCTGTGCATCGGACAAAAGTAAAATCTAAGTATTTGACCTGACAAAGTTATCCATTTACTATAGTTTCAATGCTGTCTTGAGATAATTTGAACGTTATCTATTGACTTTTGGCTACTTTTCATCTACTTCCACATGGAAGCTCAATAAATTCAGCATGTTCACTTTTATAGGCACATATATGCCTCAGTTTTGATGTATTTCCAGTAGCTTTAGCAGATGTTTCTGTGGTCAGAAATTCAGATCTATCCCTCAGTAAACCAATGCTGCTGCCACCATGCTTGATGGTGCAAACGCTACAATATTCACATGTTTGAAAGGTGATTTATTAAAATATTCCTCTTATCATTGTGGGAAAATAGTTTCCCTGCAAATGACTTCTGCAACATCATTTGGTTTGGTCACCAACATAGCTGGAAAGTTTGTTGGCTCCTTTCCATTCCTTGATGTTCCAACCATGTCTGGTTTATTGCAGACTTTGTTAGTAAACTAACTAATCACTCTAGCAAATTTCATTTTATCCAAAGGTGATCTTTTGAGCCCACTGGCTGAAAGTTGGACACAGTTGGGCCCCAAGCTAAGAAAACCTAGCATTGCCAGTTTTGCGTGAACATAAGAAATCCAGACACAATCTTTCCAGTAGTTTCTTGCAGATCTTTCTGTGGTCTGGTCTTTTTTCAGTTTTAGATGTATACCCTGGTTTCTGAGAATGTTTGTGATATAGGAGATTTTGTTCAGCCACATGGAGAGGCTGTATTTTGGTAGAGATAGAAAAAGCCAAGCAAACTGGGATCTTATTAATCTTAGCCTTTATAAGATCTACAAAAGCCCATATGTATGACAACAGTCAGGCAACCAATTTCATAAAAAGTCGTCAGTCTTCCAGAACTGGACTTGTTTCCATATGGCAGGAAGTGTCAATTCTCTGGCCTAGATAAAAATAAATCCCAGTCAGTGCTCTGTCTGAGGACCTAAAATTACATGCAGACATTTGACTGGAATAACTGAAGTGCTGATGCTCTCAAAAGTTTTATTAAAGCTAACATTATGAAGCAGAAACAATCATTTGGGTACATAACATGTTATTAAACTGGTCAACAAGCTGCATGTACTTCAAGGTTGGATTTAGTCTTACTTAGGGAATCTATTTCTGTCCACATTATATCTGAGACCTTTAGTCTACAAAATGAACATGTAAATGTAAATGCATATTAGTAGATATTAAGCGTATGCTGTATTTTGTCATGCCTTGAATATGCAGCAAGGAAATTACATTTATTTCATGGTAAGCTTGTCTGCACCAATCCACAGAGATGCTGATTATTTCTTTGACTAGTCAGCATGTCTGGTGCCAGTGTGGCTGACTTGGAGTGATGTAACACCAAAAACAATCAGTAGTAGTATTATCCCCCTGTCTACCATTGGCAACAGTACATTGTAGCAAAAATTACGGTGGCCAAACAGGGTCAACAACAAAACGCAACAACAAAAGCCACAGTGGAAGTTATCCTAAAATGGGAGCTATGCTACAATGGAAGCTAATGCTACAACCGAGGTTATGCTAAAATGGAACCTATCCTCAAACAGAAGCCATGCTAAAATGGGTGCTATGCTGAAATGACAATTATCATAAAATAGAAGCTATACTACAATGGAAGCTAATGCTACATCAGACGTAATGCTAAAATAGAACCCATGCTAAAACAAAAGCTATGTTAAAATGGACGCTATGCTAAAACTGAAGTTATGGGATAGCTTTAACTTTAATTTTAGCATAACTTTCATCTTAGCATATGATCAAATGGAGGTTATGGTAAAACTGAATTTATACTAAAAGGTAAAATACAATAAACTTGCTAATGTAACTCATATATAGCATAACTTCCTTTTTAGTATAATTTCCATTGTGGCTTTTGCATTTTGTTGACCTCTCTGGTTTACCAGAGAATTTCAATACTGACAGTAAAAAAAATCATGGTGTTGCTTGTTTGTAGCCTAGCTATAGCTTAGCTTTGACTTAGCTGTAGCCAGCCTACTGTTGTTGATCTTGAAACATCGCATCTTTCCCTAAAGTTTAGTTGCCCTTGTTATGTTTTGTTTTAGTATTTTCATTGTTTTGGAAATAGATTTATATACTGTATGTACATAAAAACAGTGTAAATTTATATTTTTTGTTTTTGTTTTTGACAGCTGGTGGTGAAGGTGCTCATGAACGATGGCAGCTCCAAGAATCTAATGGTTGATGAGAGGCAAACCGTGAGAGAGGTTCTGGACAACTTGTTTGAGAAGACTCACTGTGATTGCAACGTAGACTGGAGTCTGTGTGAAACCAACCACGAGCTGCAGCTTGGTGAGTTCCTAAAATACCACCATCAGGTGATGTCACAACGCTATCATGGTCTGTGCAAAGACACGAGGGATGGAAGCGGCAAAAATAAACCAAACTCATGTGATAAAGCGTTTAAAATAAGCAATGAACTGGTTAACTGGTATGCACCAAGCAAAAACAAGTGGTAAAATATAGTTTGACTTGATTACGTTACAAAAACACAAACTCTTACCAAGTATTTTTGTCTAGTTTCTGGTGCCAATATCTTAATACACTCCTGTTGTGTGTGGATGTGTTTTGTTTTTATACCATTTGACCACACAAAGCTTTAGAAAAATGTTTTCTTTTACAGCCATACATTGCGAAAACATAAAATCTTAAGTATTTTTGTCTATTTTCCAGTGCAAATATCTTGAAACAAGACAAAACCAACTTACAAGTAACATTTCAGCAATATAAGGAACATGGAAAGAATTATAACTGAAATAATCTGCCAATGGAACGAGTATTTTTTTAAAATTAATATTCAGAAATTATTTACTTAAAACAAGCTCCTATATCTTGCTGTAAAGATACTGTAAAGTTAGTTTTCTATAATATTCTATAAGATGTTTGCTCTAGAAACTAGATAAAATACTTGACGGGATTTTGTGTTTTTGCAGTGTACAAAAACTCTAAAATAATGAAATTTAAAAAACAAATTTAGTAATTTCACTTTGGTCAGTGGGAGGATTTGCATCAAAGATTTCATCATTCTGGACACCCAAGTCTTTTCCCCCATACTCTTTGTATTTCATTTCCTGCTTATCCTCTAATACGAGTTAATGTGAGCAAGTGGATTCAATTTGACATCCTTTTAATCAGATGTCAATCATCTCCATCTGTCTAAAATAGGAGCCTCATGATCTCAGTTGTGTTAGCTATACTCACCAAAGTCACATTATCCAGCCATGTTGCTTTAAGTCCATCAGGAAATGGTTTATTTTAGCAGTTCCTGAAACTCCCCATGCGATGCGATGTGAGGTGAACACAATGCAGTGTTGAATTTTTGGGGAACTATTTGCAGTAGTGGATTGACTCATGACAAATGCTAGTATTAACTGCTTTGAGAGCATGATGGCTGTGGTTAAAAAGTTCACACTCCCACACAGAGTTAAAATTAAGCTTCTCTTGTTGAAGGATCTGAATGCTAACTTTGGTTTGTTAATATTAAAATTGGTTTGCTGTAGCAGTCGTCTGTTCATACAAATGAACTTCCTGCCGCCATGTTTAATTCCTAACAGGAAGTTGTGGTTGTTTTGAAGCAATCTGATTGGCTGACGTAGATTTTAGCTTAGCGCCACACTGCCCCCTATGGGTTTGGCATGTTCAAAACAACGCTCAGTGGCGTATATTTGTGCGGGTTCGTGTGGATAAAAACTTTTCTGAAACCAATATGATATTTGTTTTTATAAAGACTTAACTTCATGTGTATTTCCTTCCCTTTAATATTGTTTTCTAATTTATTTGTACTGCAAGGACAAGGTGACGACCTTTGCCCTACTTTTATATTCACAGCTGTCTGACAGAGATTCCCTTTTCCACCATGACTTTTATGCAAAGAAAACGTCATTTGTAGCTGCTGTGACTGATAAGCACGGGGAGATGAGTTGTGTTTTCTGTCATCGCTGACTAACCTACAACTCTAAGTAAAAAAAAAAAACATAGATGATTTTTAAAACCTTGAGATTGTTACACCATCTCTGCTGACCTTTAATCTTTACTGAGATAAAGTTGGGTCGAGTCAGGCCCAATAAACACCCACTGAGCTTAACAAGAACACATCTTCAAACAAATCTGCTACTCTAAAACGTCACCATATGCTCACCATTCGCACCAGTGAAATGAAGTTCAAAGGGACCTCAACTCTTATCAGTTCATTCCCCTGCAGCTAACTTAAAGATCGCAGCAGCCAAACTGTTGTCTGAAACCGTGGCAGCAATTTTATGTAATGCCTAGCTTTTTCCCAGCCGGCAACCTGCAATTAAAGACAGTGGTAAAACTGCGTTCAAATGCCAACTGTGATGGAAATTTAAAAGACTAAGTCGGTGGGTGGGCAAGAGGGGAAAAAGGAAGTATGTTTATATGTTTTTAGAGTTTAAAGCCGCTAAATGTCCTCCATGAAAATTTTTAAAAGTAGCATTTTATTCTTATTTTGGACCATTTTAACCTGCAGCTGGTTTAAAGGATTTGTAAAACATGTTTGGAATACTGTTAAGTATAAAAATATAAAATAGTTTAAGTCAAATTACACAAAAAGAGCTAAGCTAACTTTTTAATAGAATATTTTATATATTGAGATAAAATATTGTATAGAAAATAATAAATGTGGTTGTTATTTATTGGCATTGTGTGGCTTCTTGTACGGGTACATAAAAAAACTAAATGTGTTCCTCAAGGCTCCATTCTCGGACCACTTCATTTCCATCTCACTTTATAGAACATCTTGAGCTATAAATGATTGTTTTTGGTCCCAAGAAGCAAAACTAGCAGTTTACATTCAACTAAACACCCAGAGAAGACAACAAGCTAATGCTAACATTATTTTTTATGGGTTTATTTAAATAGAGGAGTCTTGAGCTTACTAAATTACATTTTTATGAAGTTTTCTGATTTAAAAGAGACATTTTTAGAGCCATCGTTGTGTTTAACTCTAATTGGAGGAATTGTTTTGATTTTTCAGTGTGTTTTTCTTTTGACAGAACGGACATTTGAGGACCATGAGAACCTGGTGGAGCCCCTCCTTGCCTGGACAAGGGACAGTGAAAACAAAGTCCTTTTCCAGGAGAGAAAAGATAAATTTGAGGTTTTCAAAAACCCACAGGTTGGTCCTGTCATTGCTTTAAAGAAAATACCACGTTTCAGCTCTTTGTACGTAGCATGATATCATACAAGTCCTGGACATTTGTGCAAATCCCTCTCTGAAAAAAGGCACTTTTCTGTGTTGAATTATGATATATCTTTCCTCAAGGCAGGCTGACCCTTTTCTTTAATGTCGTAGCTGCAATATATCAGACGCAACAGCCAAAGAGATCTTGGCATGTTTGTTGTTATAATGGGACAATTTACAATCTCTGAGAGTTTAATTTATTCAGTCTGTTGGCAGAGACAAATAGTCCGGCTGGAACAGCGCCAAAGCACTCCATCATTCACTCCAACGAAAAAGACAGAACATCTCTGTTCATTTACATTTTTTTACATTCTGACAAGTGTGTCCAAACAGATTTTTCTTCCAGGTTTTTTCCAGCCATCAGCAGATGGACTCTGAAAGGAGCTCTAAATATTTTAGAAACAGAAAGACGGGAAAGTGAAATGGTTTTTCTTTCATGGATGGGCTGTATGTTTTAACAAAATAATGGCTTAATAATGACATCACAAAGTCAAGATGTGATTTATGGAAACGTTTAGAGGCCAGGAAGTGGAGCTGTGAGCCAATTTTTATCTCTAATTTAGCATGAAAGCTTGCCAAGGTTTGTTAAACTTTCTACAACCTACAGAAGAGTATAAGCTACAGATCCACTATCATGTCTATGGTATAACTTCTCACATTTTAAAGTTTTATACATTTTATCATCAGACAATCAGATGTCCTGAATAATTTAATGTTTGAAGTAAAAAAAAAAGCTTTCCCTCTTGTTAGGTCATAAATTAACTGGTAAAATGTATAGTTTTTTGGTGAAATTTTAACATATACACAAAAACCTGATAATGGTTTGTCATGTAGAATCAATAAATTAAACAGAATTGGAATGACAACATTAAGAAGGCAAACATGTCTAAAAAAATAACGCCAATGAACAACAGAGAATCCTTTTCCACAAATGGTCACTAAAAAATTACTTTTTCAGACTGGTTTTCCCTTGAAGATCACGTGAAACTGTTTCGTTTCAGGTTATCTTGGATATTTAAAGTTTCTTTAACTTTAACTGAAACATGTTGGGGTGCCGTGTGTTGGTGCCGTCGTACTACTTTCAAATAAAGGCCACTTGAGCCAACAAAACCTAAAAAAAAACCCCAAAACTTTAACTGAAACATTTAAGCGTTAAAAAAGGAAAAGAAATATGTATAAACTTTGCATATTAGAGGTATCTGAACCGCCACAACCAGTGGCCGTCTTAGTTTGAAAAAAAAAGAAGTATAATTCTTAAATCAACTTTCTTTGTGACTTTCAGAACTTTTATCTTTGGAAAAGGGATAAGAAAACTCTCAAAGACATGAAAGACAAAGACAAGGAATTGTTGGTGCAGGTAAGTAAATAAAATTTCCCAGGTGTTGGTAGCTAGATGATGTTTCGTCGTCTCAGATTACTTCAGAATGTTTTTGGTTGTGCAGGAGAACTTCTGTGGAACGTCAATCATCGTGCCCGACCTGGAAGGCGTTCTGTACCTCAAAGAAGACGGAAAAAAGTCGTGGAAGCAGCGACTCTTTCAGCTCCGAGCCTCAGGAATTTATTACGTTCCCAAAGGAAAAACCAAGGTAAAGGGACGAGGATGCTCAGCCATAATGGATCAGTGAAGGCTTCTGATCAAATGTTACCATATTTCAATGGTTCTGATGTTTCTTAAAGTGATACTACCCTATTTATTACTGGTTTTACTGGCCAACAGTACATCCATTACATTGTATATGAGGATTTAAATTATAACAAGGCATTTTCTCTTGTTTCATTTATAATTTGTCTACCCATAGAACTAGAACTTTTTCATCAATATTAAGGAATTATTTACTTAAAACAAGCTTCTAACTCTTGCTGAAAATTTACTTTTAGTTTGTTTGATTTCAAGTGTACTACGATATTTGCACTAGAAACTACTTGGTAAGATTTTGTGTTTTTGTAGTGTATAGCTGTAAAACAGAAACATCTTCTTCCAAAACTTTGTGTGGTCTGATGGCACCAAAACAAAACACATTCACATATAAGAATGACTCCACGAGAGGAAGATTTAACCTTTGGAACGGCTTAGTCAAAGCCCATAGTCAAAGTTGACAGAAAATGTGTGGGGTGAACACCAGAGAGTGTTGCATCTCTTGGCAGTAGGCTATTTATTTTTGGTTCAGTGAAAATGTTGATCTTGTTTCCAGTCGTCCCGCGATCTGATCTGCTTCGTCCAGTTCGACAACGTAAACGTTTACTACGGCAAAGACGTCAAGAACAGATACAAGGCCCCGACTGACTTCTGCTTCGTGCTAAAGGTGAGTTCATCTCTGTGGATGCTAGCTTTGGCTTCTCAACAAACATCACGTTGAGCATGTCTGACAGCTGTTTGCCGGATGGAGAAGCTGAGATGCAATAAATACTTTCATTTGAAGAAGTGAAAGGAGTCATTTTAATCCAGTTTATCTGAAAGACGAACAAAGGGCTAATTTTGTTGAGCACTTCCTTGTATGGTTCTTTAGATCTTATTATTATAACTAATAAGCAGATGCATGATAGTAAATATAGCAGGAGTGAGAGAATGCAGACAGAAACATGCTGACAGGTTGATTTTTTTTAATAGTTAAAAGGGATGTGAAACTCTTTTTTCTCTAATCTTATTTGGGAACGCCAGAATCTCCACAGTATTTCTTTGAAAATCCTTACTTTATTTAGTCAAGTTCAATAAGTTGTTGTTACTCATGAACTGCTAATGCATAACTCAGTGAATAACAACAGAAAGCAAAAAACAGGGCAAGTAAAAAAAGAAATACTTAAGATTTTGCACTTTAGGAAGAGTAAAATTTGTTTGCAAATGTATTGTAAGGCCTCACATCAGAGGAAATATCTGCCTTTATTTTGTTTTGAAAAATGATTACATTTCTGCTGAGATCTAAGAATGTTTCTTAAAAAACAAAGAAACCTCCCAGTCTGAAAAGTAAAAAGCATCCTAGAAAAAAATATGAAATTTTGGGATTAATCTCAGACATATTCCACGAAAAGTTTGAGAATTTCTGAGTAAAACATTTTGAATATTGAAACTAAGAAATTTCCTTGCTTTTCCTAGAAAATTTCTCACATGTATCTCAAGATTTCAGACTTTTTTCTAGAAAATGTTTGACTTTAAAAAATAAACTCAAAAATTCCTGTTTGTTCTACTAAAAAATTTCTAGTAAAAAAAAGCTCAGAAAATTTCCAAGTCAATTTTTTTTTACTTTTGAAACTTGGGAATTCCTACGTTTTTTCTAGAAAATTACAGAAAATAATCTCAAAATTGGAGTTTTTTGGCAGCAATTGAAATTTACTCTTCCTTTTTTATATAACTACAACATCCCCAAAACACAGTTGGAGAAAAGTGATACTTTAAAAAAATCTTTGGTACCAAAATGACAATGTACATAACTTTTAAGAACTTCTACTTGCAGTAAAAACTATTAATTAATTATGTTTGTGTGGTGAAATTCCTGGTGCATAATGTATGACAAATAGAATTGACTAATTAATTTATATTGTTGATAAAAAAAACAATTGGATATTACTGAGTAATGTTGAGTTATATACAGAAATAAGTAAAATGCAATCCATAAATAATTACAGTTTTATAAAATCGACATTTTATTAATAGGCTTCTCGTATTTATTTTGTAAATATTAATTTTAATTTCACACTTTTTTGAGTGTGTGTGTTCTGTTGAACAGCTGAAAAGATGCCAAGTATGAACTTTTAAATAAGTAACGGATATATTGTGAATTTTTCTGCAGCATCCTCAGATCCAGAAAGAGTCTCAGTACATCAAATATCTTTGCTGTGACGACCCTTGGACCATGAACCTCTGGGTGACCGGGATACGGATCGCTAAGGTACCAACTGATCTACGCTATGTTTAAAAACATATTTCAATAAAACTCAGGTGTTTTACGGCAGCGATTCGTCTCTTTTCCAGTATGGAGTGTCGCTGCATGAAAACTTCAAAACGGCAGAGAGGAAGGCCGCTGTCAGCGCTGCCATGTGGACAAACCGCAGCACTCCGTCCAGCTCCAGCCCTTCAACGCCGTCACCAACCATCAAAGGTACGGCGGCTCGCAGGACGCTCCTTTATTTAGTTGTGATGTCACTTCACTCAGTCGATTCACGTTTCTGTTTCCTGCAGCCAAAGCAGCAACTCAGGCCAACGGCTACGCCCCCAAACAGCAGCCTGGACCGACGCACCAGGTAAACAAATCACCTGAAGAAGAAACTGACGGTTTCACAAACTCACAGTCAGGAAGTTTTATTAACATCCTTCCTTCATTACTTCCTTCCTTTGTGCCCTTTATTCCTCTCTTTGTGTACTTCCTTTCTTCTTATTTTTTGTCCTACATTCCTTCACTCCTGCCTTCCTTTGTTTCTTCCTTCCTTCCCATCTTTGTGTCCTTTCTCCTAATTTTTGTGTCCTTCCTTTGTTCCTTCTTTCCTTCCTTTATGTCCTTTCTTTCTTTCTTTCTTCCTTTGTTACTTCTTTCCTTCCTTTGCTTCCTTCCTTCTTTCCTTTGTTGTTTCCTTTCTTTCTTCGTGTCCTTTATTCCTATCTTTGTGTCCTTCCTTTCTTCTTATTTCTGTTTCTTCTGTTTTTCTCATACCAAACAACATGGTGACAATTTTAATAAATATGTAAATGGATGTATTTTTATTAAAGTTTCGTGCTGGAGATTTAGATATGTCTCCCTGGTGGAAATCTTCCATTAATTCGTTCTGGGTTTTTTTCAGGGCATCGGTAATCTCCCTGCTCCTCCCCCTCTGAACGAGATTCTTCCTCCTCCTCCTCCCGACCCCGTCCTTCCTCCTCCACCCCCGTCGCTGGCCTCCAAGCCTCCACCCAGCAAGTTCTCCCCACCTCCACTTTCCATGGACAGCCTCCCTCCTCCGCCGCCGCCTCCACCCATTGACAACTTCTCAGAAGATCCTCCAGACTTCCTTCCTCCTCCTCCTCCTCCTACCAGCTACAGCTCACTTCCTCCTCCTCCTCCTACCAGCTACAACTCACTTCCTCCTCCTCCTCCTCCGGCTCCGGCGGCTAATTTTGGTAGAAACATAAACAAATCTCTTCCCCCTCCGCCTCCAAATCCAGAGTTTCTACCTCCGCCTCCACCTGATCCAGTGTTCGTAGCATCAGGTGCGCCTCCCCCACCTCCACCTCCACCTCCTCCTGCTCCTGCTCCTGTTTCCACTCCGCGATCTGCTTCACAGCTGAGAAAGATGCCTCCAGCTCCTCCAAAGAGGACAACACCATCGCTTCCGGCGCCGGCAGCAGGGGGGGACTTCATGTCAGAACTAATGACAGCCATGAGGAAGCGTACTGATCAGTAGCTCCAGAGGGAACAAATACAAAACAAATAATTTTACTCCAGATGATTACAATAGAGATTAATACTAGGTATACAAACAATTCATTAATTGTCAATTAGATTAAAATTAGGTCTAATAGATTCACTAATAATGTCTTCTTAGATATTCAGTTAGTGTTGTAGTTTGGCCGCCATCCAGCAGAGGGCGCCGTTTATCACCATCCATGCAGAATTAAACATGGCGGCCATTTTAGAAGGGGGAAGAGAAACGGTCCAAAGTCCGTTGTTGGATCTTAAAACCGGTTTAATGATTAAATGCACTTTATGCAGTTCTGTTTTGAAATATAAACCGATTATAACAGATATAAGAAAACAGGAACTTAGGAGGTTCCCGTTTTGTTGTATTTTATAAATAAGTTTAATAATGCGAGAAACCCGCATTATCTGCTTATTCTGTCAGTATTTAAGACAACTGACACAAAATGTTCAAATTAATTTAAATAAGTCAGTGTATCATGAAAGATTTAGCCCTTTATAGTATAGAAAAATGCTAAGCCCATTTTATTCAAGAGAAAACTCATCAATTAATCAGCTGATAAGATTAATACGGTTTCATATAACAATAAAGCTTTACAGATACTTTTATGTAAAGAAATGTGTATATATTTGCTTTGACTGTAAATACTGCAGAAAGACATTCCTTCGGTCTGTTCAGAGGTTTTATTGTTACAGCCATGGCTAAGAATTTTGGCCCAAGTGTGTTTTACAAATATTGAAATGTTAGTTTTGTGTGTTGACATTTCACTGCATGTAATCGATCACTGTTAAAGCTGTATTAAATTAAAATTTGATAACAAAAAAGCATTTTCCACTGTGTTTTTCCATAAAATTGTAAAATGTTGAGAGAAAATATGTGGGGGAAAAGTGTGTTTTTTTCTGTCCTGAGTAACTATAAAACATAAAATACAATTTTAAATGTGTAAAATTAAAGCCAAAATGTGTTTTCAAAACATAAATCTGGGATAAAGCTGCATAAAAATGGGGGCAATGACTTAATATATTTCTGTTTTGCTTTTAATAATGTTGGTAATTTTGGTTTTCACAGCTGATAAAAACATTGATGGTTTTTATTATTTGGTTTATTAGTTGTAAGCCACAACCATCAAATTAATTAAAATAAATATCACACTGTGTGCAATTAATTAACACAAGTTTTACCTTTTGAACCGAATTGCTGAAATAAATTATTTTTTCAATGCTATTCTAATTTATTAGGCTATTTCTACTCATGAAGAACAGCTGACCTTTAACCTTTTAGCCCACAGAGGAAGACTTGCTGCTTGGTCCGCCTCTTCTGCATAGTCTTGTGTAACAAACGGAGATGACAGGATGCGATGCAGCAGCGCCACCTGGTGGGAACCAGAGGAAAAGACGATGAAGGCGCTGCAGCGTGGCTGATTTTGGAGAACAGCTTCATCTTCCTGAAAAAATCATTCTCTGCTTTTCTGATTCCCATTTTGTTGAGGCAGAACAAATGAGGCATAACTCTGTCGTTATACAGTGTGTCTGCGAATAAAGTTTAAAAAACAACATCCGCCCCCTCTCCCTCCCCCTCACCCACCAGACTTCTTGTGGCTTTGATGTCAAGCTGTGATGTCACTCATCCTGTCTGTGACATCACAGCCGCCTGTCTTTGTATTCCCAGATTCCACAGAGAAATTTATTTGCAGTCTTTGATCTCAAACAAAAATCAACGATGGCGGGACAAAATTTATTGCTGGAGAACGTGGAAAGTTTGGAGAAGAACTGCTGGAAGCTCACAGAAGATAACAAGCAGCTTCAGAAAAGTGTTGAAGATCTGAGGCTGAAAATTGAGCGACTGACTGCCAGGAAAAAATATAACAACTGGCAGGCAGAAAATGAAAGGCTGACCAACACAAATGATTACCTGAAACAACAATTCAGGACTTTAAATAGTGAATTGGACGAGGTTAAAGCGACAATAGAACAACTAACATCAGAACGCAAAGCCCTGTCAAGCCATAATAGGAAGGTACAATGGGGAACAATGGTAGATAAAAAAAATTTTACGAATAAAATGAAAGAGAAATCACAACAATTGTACTGGCTTGGCAAGGTGAACAACGAGTTGAATCAAGAAATTGCTGGACTGAAATTAAAGATGGACAAAATTAAAACCAGGGAAGAAAATTCAAAGGCTGAGCTACAAAAAGAAGAAAAGATGGACAAAATAACAAAACAGACCCCAGAACAGGAAACTCAAGAAGAGAGACCATCTATATTAAAAACAATTGGGAGAACATTTGTGAAAATGTATCAATCAGGGACTTTAAGATATTGGGTGCCACCCTGGATATTTTAATTTCGAAATAACATTCCTAAATAACGACCCCAAAAGCAGATGAAGCTTGAGAGCAGAGGCAGAAATCTGTAACTGGGTTTCAGCTGTGCTCTCCCTGCAGGTAAAACTAAATTTTGACTCTTGTCTCTGATTTGTGTCTGTGTTCAGGTAATTTAAACCTAACATAAATTGGTCCTTCGAAGCCGGAGTCCGATACGCCTGCGGTTTCCAGCGGGAGGGACGGACATCAGAAGACCGTGACCACCGCAGGCTCCTAGGAGTCTCACAGATCCTTTCCAGGACTGTGTCTCCGACCCGCCTGCTGGAAATTATCCGTCGGATAGTCGAGAAGATTCAGGAAGAGCAGTGTGGTTTTCGTCCTGGTCGTGGAACACTGGACCAGCTCTACACCCTGCAGGGTCCTGGAGGGTGCATGGGAGTTCGCCCAACCAGTTTACATGTGTTTTGTGGACTTGGAGAAGGCGTTCGACCGTGTCCCTCGGGGAGCCCTGTGGGGGGTTCTCCGGGAGTATGGGGTACCGGGCCCTTTGTTACGGGCTGTCAGGTCCCTGTATGACCGGTGTCAGAGTCTGGTCCGCATTGCCGGCTGTAAGTCGGGCTCGTTTCCGGTGAGAGTTGGACTCCGCCAGGGCTGAGCTTTGTCACTGATTCTGTTCATCACTTTTATGAACAGAATTTGAGGGGATCCGTTTTGGTGGCCTTAGGATCTCATCTCTGCTTTTTGCGGACGATGTGGTCCTTTTGGCTTCATCGGGCCGTGATCTGCAGCTCTCGCTGGAGCGGTTCGCAGCCGAGTGTGAAGCGGGCGGGATGAGGATCAGTGCCTCCAAATCCGAGGCCATGGTCTTGAGCCGGAAAAGGGTAGAGTACCTTCTCCGGGTCAGGGGGTTTGTCCTGCCCCAAGTGGAGGAGTTCAAGTATCTTGGGATCTTGTTCACGAATGGGGGAAGAAAGGAGCAGGAGATCGACAGGCGGATTGGCGCAGCGTCTGCTGTCAAGCGGGCGCTGTACCGGTCCGTCGTGGTGAAGAGAGAGCTGAGCCAAAAAGCGAAGCTCTCGATTTACCGGTCGATCTACGTTCCCACCCTCATCTATGGTCATGAGCTTTGGGTCATGACCGAAAGAAGATCGCGGATACAAGCGGCCGAAATGGGTTTTCTCCGTAGGGTGTCTGGGCTCTCCCTTAGAGACAGGGTGAGAAGCTCAGTCATCCGGGAGGGACTCAGAGTAGAGCCGCTGCTCCTTCACATCGAGAGGAGCCAGTTGAGGCTCGGGCATCTGGTCAGGATGCCTCCTGGACGTCTCCCTGGTGAGGTGTTCCGGGCACGTCCCACCGGGAGGAGGCCCCGGGGAAGACCCAGGACACGCTGGAGGGACTATGTCTCTCGGCTGGCCTGGGAACGCCTCGGGATTCCCCCGGAAGAGCTGGAAGAAGTGGCCGGGGAGAGGGAAGTCTGGGCCTCCCTTCTGAAGCTGCTACCCCCGCGACCCGACCCCGGATAAGCGGAAGAAGATGGATGGATGGATAAATTGCTCCTTCGAAGCCGGAGTCCGATACGCCTGCGGTTTCCAGCGGGAGAGACGGACATCAGAAGACCGTGGCCACGGCAGGCTCCTAGGAGTCTCACATCTTTTCCAGGACTGTGTCTCCGACCCGCCTGCTGGAAACCAGCTGCTGACGGGACGTCCGTGAAGGGGGGACAAGTGAGTAGCGTTTAAATTAAAAAGTGAGCGAACGATTGAGGGTCGTTGGGGTGTAAAACCCCATGAATCCTAGGCACTGATAGGTAGCAGAAGGACTGAAAAATCCGTAACCGAAGGACGGCGGAGTCCGCGTAAACTGAAAAACCCGTAATACCAAGTGTGTGTGTGAGTGTGAGAATACTTGGAGGAATTTAAATAAAGGGGATTGATCACCGTCCTGCTAAGAATTTATCCAGTCTTTTAGAGTCCACCCTATGTGTTTTTAAGACTGGAACGAAATTGACTAAATTGCTCAAAATGGGAAAAGGGAATAGCAAATTAACACCGAAAGATAAACTCCAGTGTAAGGACTGGAAGTTTATGGAAAGACAAAACCCTAACTCAGTAAAGAATTTAAATAAATTGATAGAAAAATATAACTTTCAGGGCCAATTAAACACTCAAAAAAAGAACTGATTGAGTTATAGGAGGAAGTATGACAGAAAACAAAAATCAAATCAATAAAAGATGAGTAGTGAAGGAATGGGCGAGTTAGAAAAGTGGATGGAGGAACTAAAAAGAGAGAAGAAGGCAATCAGAAAAGTTAGAATAAAACAGGAGAGCAAGAAGAGTGAAGCAGATCAGGCAGCAGAGCAGGGAGGAGCTCAGGTAGGAGTTATAAGAAAAAAGCAACCAAATACAGAAAGAAAATTTTAAAAAGAAGATTTTGAAGATATAGAGTATAGATAAATAAATAAATGATTTAGTAGATAGATAAACAAAATGAAAAATAATGAATTATCTAAAAGCTGGAAAGAAAAGGTGAGAGGAAGTTCATGAAAGGAGGGAGTAAGGGTTGTTTTGTGGTCTGTCTGACAGTAGAGAAGTCATTATCATCACATAAGGCAAGATTTTGATGTAGTTTTAGTTTTCTAAATTCAGAGAACAGTTTTCTCTTTAGAGTGGGTTGTTTAAGTAAGCAAATGATTTATGAGTAATGAAATAATATGGGAAATGAAGCCTACGCGCAAATTCAAACTGGAAGACTCTTTTAGCCCCTCCTGCATCATCCAACCGGAGCTTCCGGTTCGTCACCGTTGATTGATTGACGCCGGTCCAAGACTCGTCATGTCCAATCACCATCCAAGCCCGAGCTGATAAGGACCACCATCCATGGCGTCTCGTGCTTTCCAGCAGAGCTCAACCCACCTCCACCCCTTCACCCCCACTCGCTCGGCTGTCCGGCCGCATCCTTCACCGCCTCCACCACCAGTGCCGGGTCCCGGGGGATGACGTTCCTAACCAGCATATGGAATGCTCATCCGAGCCCATCGCAAAGTTTGCGATAATCAATGTCCTCAGCCGGGGCCCGAGCGCCAAAGATTTAATTCATGCTGTTAATAAACTTTTCTAATTGTTTGCCTTTTCTCCGTCTGAGTCTCTCCAGATTGAAGTTTTAAACGTTTCACAACAGCAAAGAAAATAATAATTTGGTATTGTGATGCCTTGAGTGGACATCCAGAGAGGTTGACAAGCAAGTGTTAAGGTGCCAACCTGAACATTATCCAGCTGAATACCTCAATTTAGGCTTTGATGAGAAAAGAGCAGCTCTCTTCTCATCAAAGCCTAAATTGAGGTATTCAGCTGGATATTAGAGAAGATCTCTGAGGTTGTTCTGGTTACCTCTGAATCCTGGGAAGAAGCTAAAGATTAGGAAACCGTGAAGTGAATCTGTAAACATTTAAGTTCTGCAATGAGCTAACACATTATGTTATGGAATTCCACCAACTATAAATCACTAAAGATTAGACACGAATGATGGCGTTTTAGAGATATAATATGGACTGTTTTGGGAAAATAGAGTCATCTTGATGGTTTAGATCAGTGGTTCTCAAATGGGGGTACGCGTACCCCTGGGGGTACGTGGAGGTACTGCAGGGGGTACGTGAAGCTTTTCAAAATATCTTTAAAAAATCAGTAGGCTCCTCATAATAAGTCTTGGGAAAAATTATTTTGTAAAAAGTTCGATAAAATATAAATGTGTGTTCATACACTGAATTTTATATTCAGTATTTACAGGGTATTTACAGCACTGTACCTCTTTTTTATTCCACAAATGTTTTGCCCGTGTCAGGGGGTACTTGACTAAAATTATATTTTTAAGGGGGTACATCACTGAAAAAAGTTTGAGAACCACTGGTTTAGATCATGCTGAAATAAATTATTCTGTTTGTTTTATTGTTTTTGTTTTTAAAAAAGAAGTTTTTCCTTTTAAGTAAAGGGCAGTTATCTTTAACAAAACAAAACTAGTAATAAAAATAATGAAATGGAAAAGTTATCAATGGTAATTATTAATTCAAGCCGGAAGACTAAGGTACAACATTTCCAAAAAATATTTTCCATTGTGTATCTGAAAAGACACGACACATGAACACGCAAATGCCGTGTGCATACCACGCCTGTAGGGGGCGGTGAGACTTTTGTCCCAATTGTTCTTTCTGGCCTGATTTAGAGGTCCGAAATGTACCGTGGCCGACAGGTGCAAATGCGCAGCAAAAGAGAAAACATGCAAACAAACAAAAAACACGCGCATAAATTAAATGCGGCAAGCAAAAAGCGAATAAAATGCAGCAAACAAAAAGAGAGACGCAAACAAAAAAGAAGACACCCCCGAATGAAATGCAGCAAACAAAAAGTGAGACGCAAACAAAAAAGAAAACACCCCCGAATGAAATGCAGCAAACAAAAAGTGTTGAAAACGGAAGTGCTCCAGACCACTAGGGGGAGTCAAAGAAAATAGTATTCATTTCTATGGGACCAGATGCAAGATTCAGAGAAAGAAATTTGAAAGAAAGTAAAGGTACGTATAACTATATTTCTTTTCAGAAATATAGTTATACGTACTATATAACTATATTTAGTACGTATAAATACTATACGTACTTATATTATAAAAAGATACGCCGTCTTTTATAATATTATAGAATAACAGAATAATTTATGGGTAGCGTGATAGACTTTGTGTCAGTCATACCGTTCTGGGCTCGGTCTCGATTTTCTTTGACTCCCCCTAGTGGTCTGGAGCACTTCCGTTTTCAACACTTTTTGTTTGCTGCATTTCATTCGGGGGTGTTTTCTTTTTTGTTTGCTGCATTTCATTCGGGGGTGTTTTCTTTTTTGTTTGCTGCATTTCATTCGGGGGTGTTTTCTTTTTTGTTTGCTGCATTTCATTCGGGGGTGTCTTCTTTTTTTGTTTGCGTCTCTCTTTTTGTTTGCTGCATTTCATTCGGGGGTGTTTTCTTTTTTGTTTGCGTCTCACTTTTTGTTTGCTGCATTTCATTCGGGGGTGTCTTCTTTTTTGTTTGCTGCATTTTGTTCGCTTTTTGCTTGCCGCATTTAATTTGTGCGCGTGTTTTTTGTTTGTTTGCATGTTTTCTCTTTTGCTGCGCATTTGCACCTGTCGGCCACCGTAGAAATGTTCCTTGGAAAGTTTTTGTGGAAGGACAAAGTGTGATTAAAAATGATAATGTTTTTAAAATTGGAGTCAGGTGATCTAATTTTTTAAGAAGCTTATTTTAGGAGTTTATGAGCTGTAAACCAGTCATAAAAATGAATTGACTGTCTTCAGTCTGACTGAACTTGACCTGTTTGTAAAAACAGAACTGGCAAATAATATTTCTGTTTTTTAGATGTGTGGAGGCAGTGACAAGTCGACTAAAAGGAGAAATAAGAATCTTTGACTCTTTTATTATCCAAAAACTGTCTAAGTCTTTGTGGAAGTCGCCACAATAAAAAAACTGTTTTCTTGGGACATAGAGAAGTCTGAAACACAGCTGCACACAGAAGGTCAAAAAAACTGAAAAACTCTCGTATTATGACTAGCAAATGCCACAAATCCTCCAAAAGTATCAGAAATTAAATCAAATCAAATCAAAAGGTTTTATTTTGTCAAAGACACACGGTCAGGCCTAAATTCAACTTTATTCACATTTCCTACCCACATCTTTTATGTGATCTTAAATGATCATATAAACGTGTCCAAAGTATGAACGGACGGCCATTTCCAGTTCTTCAAAGGATTTTGCCAGATACATTTTAGATAAATAATGTTTTCTTAAAAAATATTAGGTACAAAAAATAGATTCCCATTTATTGACAATGCTTTTTGCATTCATCTTAATCTTAACTGCAGTCACAAGCATTGGCCTGCTTCTTCTAAAAAGCAAATTTTACTTCTCAAATAAGAAAACAATCAACCCCCAAAATTTAGAAACTGTACAATGATTTATAGATTTGTTTTCTACAAATATCCAACTATTTTGTTAGGTTTAAAATTGAAATTGAAAATGTTTAATTTATTATTGAGCAGACCATATAGGAAAAGACACCAAACTGTTAATGAAAGTGTTGATACAAGGCATGAGCCATACTTTTCAGATTTGTGGCTTACAAATGTAGGAAATCCTGCATCAGCCAACATTTTCCTTCCACTTTACAATAATACACTGAGGTCAGTTACATATAATTCCAATAAAACCCAACTGAAGGTAAAGGTTGTGAACAGAGAAAAAATATAGTATGAAAAGTATAACATTTTTGTATTTTTATTTTCTGTTATTCATTGGTTTATTTGACTTTAATTTGTAGGAGGATGGAAGGCGGAGGGGGTAATTTAAAATTTTAATACTTGCTTTTTTTTATCCCAAAAGGAAATTAAATATTGTAATAATTCATATTATTCAAGTATCTTCAAATCATGCAATTATGCAATTGAAACTACTAAAATATGCATTTGTTAATGTATCTATATTTGTGAAAAAACATTGCTTCTTAATTTTTGTCAGCGTTATTAAGAAACAATGCGGATGCTTCGAAGAGCCAAAGGTTGAATGAACACTGATGCTAACTTTAGCGGCTAGCCGCACAGCAACTAGTCGGATCCCAAACACTGGTATATTTCCTGGAAGTAAAGTCATAAAAACACGATCTACTGCGTTATTTTATATGCGTAAAATAGTCATTATATTTCAGTTTTCCTAAGAAAAACTAATATTTTATAGAAATGGTCCCTATCTTTAGTAACTCACTATATCCGGTGTCCAATCTTATTTTGAAACGTTGTGCTAACCGACGTCCCGCTCGCTGTGTTCCGCTTCCGCCGCATCATATTACCGGTTCCCCCCCGCCTGAGCACGCCTCGGGCTGGGAAGCATCATGGCGGGGTCCTGGTGGATGTGCTGCCGGAGGTTGAATGGGGGCTTTACGAACTCCGGTTTAACCGAAACGCTGCGGTGTTTTAGCGGACATGCCGCGTACTCCTCTGCATCCCCTACGGGTAGGCCGTCCTGGAGCTCCACACCGAGGAAGGAGGTGAGTTTGTACCTGACAGGAAGTGCTGTCACACCCGGGAAGGTCATTGAGTCAGCCCGGTCCTCCTTCAGCGATGCTTCCGATCCTCAAGTTACTGCTGTTTCCTTAAGGGTTTTATCACATTTTGCTTGCTAAAATAATCTCTTTAATTTCTGATTGAATATCCCGAATGAGTATTGACCTGTTGCAGGTGATTTTTTAAATAATATTTTAGCATTATTTTCAACCTGTGGACATAAATATTAAGACCCGTACTCTAATCTCTCTGTTTAATTATAATCCTCTTCATCCATTCATTCATTTAACATAAAGGCACATGGGATACTTAGGGACCTCAGGACAAATTATTTTAAAATCATTGCATATTAAAATAACTGAAATAAACACAACTTTTGATTCTCTTTTAAACCACTAAAGTATACAACAATTAAACACGACCCGGTCAGATGCTGATAATTTTAGAGTTGCACACATCCTTTTCAAAATATTAAGTCAATAATTTTATCCAAGAAGTGAGTCTGTGTTTTATTTATATTCATTACACACCCAGAGTTATAAATTTCAACTGTTAATTTGCATTGTTGTGGCTCACATTTAATAAAATCCAAACATAGGTTTTCTAGGAAATGTAGTTATAAGTCCAGTAAAAAAGATAATTTAAATACAAAAATAAAAAAAATTCTACCACATTTTCTCCCTTCACTTAACTTTCCAACTTCAACGAGGCTTTTAACTCTGTTTATAAATGTAAATCCCAACAAATTAGAATAAAACCATAATTTTATTTCAGTAATTCAGTTTAAAAAAATAATTCGGATCATATAGAGTCATTACACACAGATATATTTTAAGAAAATAATAATTTCTGTAAGTATTGACAAAAATTTTAATTAAGATTTCTCATAAGATTAGATTACGTGGCACCAATAAAAAAAAAAGTTTTTTAATCAAGCTGTCCTTCCACTAAACTTTCCATTAATATTCTTAGATTCAACATACATCATATGTATGTTGATGTACGACAGTACATGTTGAATTTAATTTATAACTGTTATTTATTGCCATATAAATTATGTTTCTACTATGTTTGCTAACTTTCAGAGGAGGCCACTGTTTCCTGCACAAATCCACTGCACAAATCCTCTCTTAACCAAATCCAAAGCTCTTAACCTGAATCCCTCGTTACTCAGGTGAGTTGTGCCGCTGTAGCATCACTTCTTCTTCGTTTTGTTTACGTTTGTGAAGTCGGTGCGTTTTTCTCTCCACAGACGCCGCTCTAGTTCGCTGTATTCGACGCTACAGTCTTGCGGCTGCAGGACGACGCACAGCGACGCAAAGCTGAGGGACCCTTTTACGTTAGCGCAGAAAGACCTGACGAGTATATATGACGACATTAAAAAGGTGAGCCGATGAGTTTAGCATGCAATTTAGAGAAAATAATGGATTAATAAATAGTAATAAACTTAAATGTTTATCACAACGTTTCGCAATACTATTTATTGCGTCATTTTTAGCTAACTGAATGACTGTGACTGGGTGTCACAGCAATTGAAGCCCCACAAGCACAAATACCACTCAAAACATTCCTGTTTTGTAATATGCTCCTGTAGAAATTCAGCCACATAAAGAAGTGAATTTTACACAGTAACTGTATTGTCTGATTTATTGGGATTTATTAATGCTTTTATTAAACAAACAGTGCAGAAAATAGTAAAATTATCCTGACAACAAGGAAAGTTTTAAAGGGTTTTAAACATAATTACGGTAACAATAAATTAGAACTCTTATCATAATCAGAAATTTATCACAATAAATGATAAACGATAAATGAGCATGACTAATAGTAGATATTAATTAATTCATAATCCCAGAATTAAACGGATTGAAACCAAACATTTTATTTAACTCGCAACACTCTTCAGTCAGAGGCCTCTGTAAGACTGACTGACTTCCTATCTTTTCCATCTACGATGAGTTTTTGAAGATACTTGGATGATTTATGACAACATTTAGTTTCTTTTTGGGATAAATAAAGTATTTTGTGTTTGTTTTTAAGAGTCTCATTGTGTCTAACAGGAACTGTTCGTGGCTAAAACGGAGCTAAAGTACCTCTGCGATTACTATTTTGACGGTCGGGGCAAAGCGATCCGACCGATCATCGTCATCCTGATGGCGCGGGCCATGAACATTCACAGCAACAGAGCCGGGTAACGTTACACAGACACTCATTCCTGCATTAAAAACATTTTTTTTAAATCTGAATGTCTTTAAATATTATTTTCTGAGTTTTTTTGTTGTTGTGCAGCTTAAAAAACATTCATTGAAGCAGGTTGTACTTTACCTTGTAATAAATCCATATATGAGGTATTAAAGTGTGATTTTATTTTCTCTTCTCTGCTTCCTGCAGGGATCTGCTCCCGGGTCAAAGGACGATAGCGATGATTTCTGAAATGATTCACACCGCCAGCCTGATGCACGACGACGTGATTGACGGATCCGATGAGCGAAGAGGGAAGAAGTCGATCAACGACGTGTGGGGGGAAAGAAAGGTATGACTTCCTGGAAAATCAGGAAACTTGACTTTTATTTCTTGCTCCCTTTCCCCCTTTACTCTCTCACTTGTTTCTTTCCCATCTCTCTCCGTACATTCTGTCACTCCTTTCTTTCTGGTTTTCTTCTATCCTCCCTCACTCATTTCCTTTCTCCTTACCTTCCTTTTCTTACTTGCTCCCTTTCTTCTTCACAATTTTCTTTTCATTGTTTACTTCCTCCCATTCTTTGCTTCTTCCTTCCTCACTTTTCTTTCCTATCTCCTTTTCTTTGCTTCCATAATCCACTCCCTTCATTCTTTCCTTTTTTGTTTACTTCTATCTCTTTCCTAGATTGTTTCTTTATTTTCTCCCTTCTTCTTACCTTCCTTATGTTGCTAACTTCTTGTTTCTTTGATCATTGCCCCCTTCTATCCTTCCTTCCCACCATCCATTCTCTCTCTTTATGTCACAAGTTAATTTAATACTCTTATGCTTAAAAATCTCAGATTTTAAAGAGGAATTAAGACCTGAACTCGGCTTTTGGTCCCTTCCAGGCCATCTTAGCCGGAGACTTCATCCTCTCGGCGGCCACCATGGCACTGGCTCGCATCGGGAACAGCGCCGTGGTGAAGGTCGTCTCCCAGGTCATCGAGGATCTGGTGCGAGGTATGTCCAAAACGCTCCACATCTTCGTAATTTCGACAGTTTCGACTCACTTCCTCTTTTTTTTGTTTTCCTTCCAGGCGAGTTCATGCAGCTCGGTTCCAAGGAGAACGAGAATGAGCGATTCAAACACTACCTGGAGAAAACCTACAAGAAGACGGCGAGTCTGATGGCACACAGCTGTAAAGCAGTATGTACGTTCAATAAATTAATCAATAAATCAAGTGTATTTGTATAGCACATTTCAGCAACAAGGCAGTTCAAAGAGCTTTACATCATAAAAACATCATATAGTCAACAATTGTAAAATCGAGTAGCAAACATTACATGTATCGTTATCAATTCACATCAAAATGTTGGTCAATATTCCAGTTATTATGAATTAAAAGAACTTTAAACAGGTGTGTTTTTAGTCTGATTCAAAGGAACTCAGTGTTTCAGCTATTTGTAGTTTTCTGGAAGTTTGTCCAGACCAGAATTAGAAGACTTGAGAGGTCTGGAAGGTTGATACAACAACAGCAGATCTTCAGTATATTGTGATGCGAAGCCATTCAGTGATTTATAAACGAACAACAGCATTTTAAAGTCTAAAACAAAATCAAATCATCATGCTCCTACCACTTCCTGTTGTTATAGTCTGCGTTTCCACCAGTAGTAACATCCAGTTGTGAATCACGTGACTCGTGCAATGCGATAAAAGTGCTGACACTTTTTATTGAAATTGGTGTGTTTCTATAAAGTGAATTTAATTTTGAAATTTCAATTCGCGCAACTTTATGGTTTACGGAAACAGTAATCAATGCGACTGAAGATAAACGCATGGATGAGTTTCTGTAGATCTTTTTGCAATGTTGGTTCTTTAACAATAGAAATGTTCTTCAGGTGATAGAAGGCTGACTTTGTAGCCATCTTTATGTGACTCTGAAGGTTCAGACTCAGATTTCAGGCCGGATTGATTGTTTCTGTGAACTCATTCTAGATATTTCCTCTTTAGGACGAACGATAATAACTTCAGTTTTGTTTCTGTTCACCACTGATTTGTTCAGGTGACATCATAATGTAGATCTGAGCTTCATCTATGTAGCTATGGTAACTAATCTCGTTTCCTGTTGTAACCTGATCATAATGATGCAGAGACTGAGGGAAATCAGTTTTTTTGTTTCACACTGATTGTCATCTGTTTCTGTTCATCTCAAGGTTTCCATTCTGGTGAACTCTGACCCGGAAGTCCATGAAATAGCGTACCAGTACGGAAAGAATGTCGGCATTGCCTTTCAGGTAATCGATACTCAATTTTTGAAGGGTGAAACATGAAAAAGTCGTGTTCTGATGTGTGGTTTTTGCAGCTGGTGGACGATGTGTTGGACTTCACGTCGGGCGCCGAGCAGCTGGGGAAACCAGCGGCCGCCGACCTGAAACTGGGTCTGGCAACCGGGCCGGTTCTGTTCGCTTGTCAGCAGGTGAGGCAGCAGAAAGCAGTTTCCATTTAAAGAACAGCCAGCGAATCAGAATGGACATTTTTAATTTAAAAAAAAACAACTTGTTTCTAGTTTCCTGAGCTTCACGCCATGATCATGCGACGCTTCAGCTCCAAAGGAGACGTAGATCAGGCCTGGCAGTACGTCCTCCAGGTAGGACAGTGAAAAGTTTGGAAAGTGATGCATTAAAGAAATAAATCAACTTCCCTTACTAAGATCTTTATAAAAAGTAGTTTTCCAACCAATTCCTCCCTGATGTTTGGTAATTTATAGCTGATTTAATAGAGTTTCTTTTTATTACACAAAATGAGAATACAGATCATTTAATTTTTTTCCAGTTTTGATTGTTTCATAATGAATCATTTTCCCAGTACATAAGAAAGAAAACTGATTATGGAAGTCACATTGATCCATGGAAACCATGGAAACAATTGTTGATACTTTGATGAACTATCACAAGATAAATTGATAGATTCATTTTTCCTGCTTTATTTGCACTTAATTTCCACAAAGAATGACCTTAAAAGTACCAGTAATATTATTTCAGTTCTGTTTTTTTATTAGGTTGGACTCTGTTCTTTAAAAAAAAAGTATTTTACATCATTTTACATCCCACAAATGGAAAACCTATCCATCTTCTTTTTACAAAATCTTCTTCATTTTTTAAATCCTCAAAAATAGTGCTTATTTAAAAATGACAACACATTTCCTAAAGTAAATATTTGCACTTTTTTGACTTGTAGAAGAAAAACGAAAGTAAAAGTTTTAAGTTGAGTAAGGATTGGTCAGCTGTAAGAATGCAAATAAATTAGTTATGATTAATTAGATTAAAATGAGTTCCAAAGTCCGCTTAGTCTTTCTGTGTTGTAATTTGACTGCCACCCAGCATGGGGCGCTGGTGGTAATCAGCCTCAAACGGAGCCCTTAATTCAAAAACAAAGATGGCTGCTGGGCATATTGGAAGGAAATGGTCCAGAGTGGTGTGGGATGGAAAACACACTTTATGGGGTTGTTTTTTAAAATATAAACAGTAAACAAGGTCCTTTAGTTTCACCTTAAAGCAACATCAACTTCTCATTCAGAAATTGCTTTTGTGCTACAAAGGCGAGGATAATACGACAGCAAAGCAGATAACATGACAGAAACTAGCATTGACTTAAAGCAGTTTTATCATAACTTCAAGAACAACTACAGTTGTTATAAATTTATGTTCATTCAGTCAGTATTTTATAAAGCTGTTAAAATGTTTAATTAAGCATGTTATGAAAAAATGTAGCCCTTTGTCATGGAAAGACGGTTGGTCCGTTTTAAATGGCAAAACTCTGGGTTTTAAGAAAATGGCCGCCAATCAATTAAACATCACTGATAAGATGAGTAAACGTTAGATTAAATCATTGTTCGTTAACTTACAGCAACAATCAGGTTTATTTCCTGTTCCAGAGTGACGGCGTGCAGCAGACTACTTACTTGGCGCGACGATACTGCGAGGAAGCCATCCGACAGATCAGCCGACTCCGGCCGTCTCCGGAGAGGGACGCCCTCGTCCGGCTCACGGAGATCGTCCTCAGCAGGGACAAGTGACGCTCCCGCGGGGCGTCCATCTCTCTTCTCAGGCAGCTAAATGTAGAACAAACTTGCCCTGCTGCCATGTGGGACAAAGACATTGAGGGAGGTTGGATTGGAGCGATTTGTTGGCTCGCAACATGTAAAAAAATATATTAAGAGTCGCTTTATCTGTGGCTGAAATCACCTTTGTGGAGGTGATTTCAGAGGAAAACTGCACCTCAGACTTAAACCTTCGTCTTGTACTGTAACCAACAGCCTCACACGCCTCAACACGGGTAACCGGACCCTTTGAGCTGCGGAGGATGCTGGGGGGAAAACAATCTGTAATTCCAAAACGTGATGGAATCGCCGTCATTGTCTGTCTGGATGCGACATCTTCGGATCCATCCAAACCTCAAAGGCCAAACTGTGTGTGTGCGTTTTACACTCTGAACTTTTCTTAAGTGTCCTGTAACAACAAAAGGCCTTACCACCAACGACAGTGTCTCAATAAACCAACTGCTTACGTTTCGGGTTTGTTTTTTTTATTTCATCTGATTGAAAAAAAACAACCTCCCTCTTAATCCACGCTTGGCTTCGTGAATGCTGAAGTTTTAACGGTTTTCCGTGACGTACGTAATGCACCAAGTCGGAGCTACGAAGCTTATCGGAAATTGCCTTCGCCGTAAGCAAACCTCCTCCACTGCGAAAAGAGAAGTGCTGAGCAGAACATTGTGGCTGTTAAAGTTAATCATTTGGTAGCGTGACCAACGCAGACTGAACGGCTCCGTTCACTTTCACCGCTGCTACTGCTAAAACTACGGACAGACTGCAATTCTAAAACGGTGCAGAAAATCGACGTCATCGTTCAGAACTTGATTGGCCCGGTCAAAAATCGACCGGGAAAAATACGCACTGTGTAGTGGAGTGAAACACTTATTTAAAGCTTCTGCTTTCTCCTTCCACCCCCAAATAATCACACAGAAACAAACTTATATGTATAATCGTTTATTATAAAAGACTGTACATTAATTTCTCAATCAACATATATCTACAAATGAGCAGATTCAGTACTTGGACTCATAAATTTGGAAAATAAAAAGAAGGCTGCGACGATCCGACAAGATGATTCCTGAGTGACGCCTGATGTCGGGTTTTATTGAGAGGAGGCCGAGGAGGTATATGTTGTTCGGCCTGGATTATTGAGTGAATTGTCTAAAGGCAGTGTCGGATGGAGCCGCTGCAGATTAGCCTGAATCCAGCAGCGACGGCAGGCTGATTCGAGATGGAGGAAAGCGTGGCTGCTACATTTTATTATAAAACGGGGAAGAAGCCAGAGTGCCCGGTGAGAAAACATGCAGCTTTGAAGCAAATGCAGAAAGAAATATAAGAAGCATTTTGTATCCACTCAAATCTTATTTTAGAAGAATTAGGGCTTCAACTAATTGTTTTAGTACTTGGATATTCTGACAATTGGATAAAAAATTAGCACATTCTGCAGGCTTTTCATTTAGCCACTTAATCCTTTTTAAAAGAATATATAAATTAAGAAATTCAGTGAGATGCCAATGAATAATTTAACATTCCCTAAATATTATCATTCCTCTAATGAATGCTTGATCATTTGTAGCAAATTATTAATCTGCAATTTAAAATATACTTTGATTTACTCAGCCCTTTCTGCTTGACTTAACATTAATAAGATGTAGGGCTAATCTGTTGACAAATACTTTGAATAACCAATTAACTAGATAGCGCTGGATTTTTGACAGAATTTGAACCCAGCAAAGCTAAAACTATGCCACGTGAGTTCTGAGAACATATTTCCAAACATTTTATTCCTAAATGCAAAATGCTTTTATGTTTATACTTTCGGCTTAATTACTGCTGTGTTCTCTCAGCAAGTGATCTTTAGTTGTGTGTTCCAGTTCACGATTAATCGATTACTAAATTAATTGATTTAAATCAAGTCATGATTGTTTCTATTGTAAAAAAAACAAATTTCACAATATCTTAATGAAAAATACTACCTGATTTTTATGCAGAAAGTCTCAGAAAATGATTTTAACTGTATTTTAGGCTACAAGAACGTGATGAGTCACATCCTTAAAAAAAACCATCTTATTTGGCATAATTATACTTTGAAGTAAAACTTACTGGATGTTTGTGGTGTTATGTGCTATTAAATTAAAATGAAAGCAAAAAAGGTCTTAAAAGATGAATAGTTGTGTAAGTTTTTAATTTTAATATTAATTTGTCTGCATAATTTATTTTTGATTTGTGAAAATCTCACTTTAATTGGATTTAAGTGCATCACCATCAATATTCTGTACGGTTCTTGTCTTCTTTAATTGTAGACAAGGGCCGCACAGAATAATTCAAAGGGCTGCAAATGGCCCTCTGGCCACACTTTGGACACCCCAAATCAAAAGTAGGTATAAAAAAGAAATTATTTTGCTTCTTTTGTCCTAAAGTTTCCAGCAAATACCATAAAGCAGAGATACTTCAATACTTTTAAAAGACGACAAATCTCTGGCTCACAGTGCTGCACATTATCTAAAAAGGATATGTAAAATAAACTGCTTGGGTTTGAATTTTCAATTGTTAAACGACTGCAAATAGTGAGATTTTTGCTACTGAAATGACAATTCAACATAAAAATGGACTTTAGCCCAATCAGCTGCTAATTTGAGTGAAAACTTGATGTTTCCGTCTCATCTCGAATGAGCTTAACGTCTTGATGCTTCATAAAAAGTTTCAAATTCATGAAAAACAAAAACTCAATTTCTTTATTTTAAGATTATGTACAAAAAAAGAGAAAAATCCCATGGAAAAGTTTGTAAATTGGCTTCAGAGTAAAAACTTCAGTGATTTCGACAGTCAAATAAAAAAAAAAAAGAAACATTTACAACATAATTGAAGCAAAGTGGCAAAAAAACTTAAAAGATTACATCAGATTTTCATGCTTTGATTCTTTAAAATATCATTTACAGTGTTTAGAAATCAAGCCGTCTTGTGTTTGTTTTCCTGTCTGGGCTCAAAGGAACAGCGATCGACTCTGACGTTCGCCGTTTTTACAGATTTCTGCAAAAAAACAAGCCCATGTTCTGAACCGATACTTGGCCTGAAGGTCCTTTCCTTTCTTTTGCTCATCTTAAAACTCTTTAATTAGATCATCTTTGTTCAGGAGAAATGTATAAATGCCACCCACCCATCCCTATCACACCATCTAAATAGATATCACTTATATTATTTGCATTCAGTAAGAGAAAACATTCTGCCATTCTTTAAAAAAAAAAATTGGGATCATACGGTTATTTCTATGCATCTGCTGCTGCAGCTATCAGTCTGTCACCAGGTTAGGATATGACTGAATAAATAGGACTTGTTACTGCCAGGTGGCTTCACTCGGCGTAGTGCATGATGCTCTCCACGTAGTTGCCGGGGAACAGGCCGGTGACGCCATTGCAGACGCCCTCGAACCAGCCGTCGTCGTTCTTCTTCACCACGTAGATGATGGCGCCCTCCATGAACGACAACTCGTCCTCCTTGTCCTGGGTGTAGTCGTAGATGGCCACCACTGCAGGAGCAGGACGAGAGGCTATGAACACGTTGCCATGACTACCGGAGGTTCCAGCTATCCAGTTGTCAACACAACGTGCTAAATCTTAAATGTGCACGTAATATATAAAAGAAAAGGGAACATTGCGCGTTGCTATCAATTGTCCACATTATGACAACTAGATAAGGTCAGGAAAGAGTTTTAATTAAAAAAAATTTTTTAAAAGAGGGAAGTCGGTCAGTTATGCTAGCTTGACTATGACAACCTTAACATGTAGATGTGCTGCAGAATTCAGTCACTTCAAAAGGCAATTAGTCACAACAAACCGACTCTGACAGATCATCAGTAGAGCAAATGTTTAAATTAGCTAATCAACTACCTGTGTGTAGTTTAGCTAATCGCAGCAGTAGCTAATATACCACAGCAATCACTTAGTAATTGTCGCAAAATAACAAAACTGTAAAGGACTGAATTCTGTTCTTTGCGTGGGAAATGTTTGCGTGCGTTTTTAATCCTGTTACGTTAGTGGTGGTATCAGTTGCTATGGCAATGCTATGTAGCTTAGCCGACAAGAGAGCAAGAAAGAAGAAGACTAATATTTCTGTAGCTGTCAGGGTTTAAATATGCCCTCTGTGAAAATTATTGATGGATGGAAAGATACATGCATGGAGGAACAGATGAATGAATGACTGGATGGAAGCGGGACTGATGGACTTTCTTTTAATGAAAGAATTAAAAGAAGAATGAATGGCTGCAAGGACAAAACGGTTGGATGACTGGATGAACGAATGCTTGGATAGACACATGGATGATAAATGATGCATGAATGGATGAAATAGTGGTTTGATAAATGGATGGATGAAACAAAGGGGTGGATGAATGAATAGTTGGTAAGATGGATGGATGAAAGTACTTTCCCATCCATTTCTAGACCTGGAAAACCCTTAAATAAAATTCCAAACGTTTTCAAACTCAAATCCCAGCACATATTCATACAAATCTACGACACTAAGCTGCAGATCAAATGTTAACGGAGGAATCCTGAAGCCAACCTTTCTCTATGTAGTTCTTGGGGGCCCATTGCGGGTCTCCGTCAGCGTACGGGTCGTCAAACTTCAGGACGGTGCCTTCTTCGTCCTCGTAATCCACTGGAGGAGGCGGTGGCGGTGGGGACTCGTCAAACATGGGGAGGTCATCCGGCGGCGGTGGAGTTGGGGTGTCTGCTACTGTTGGACAGTCAGAAGTTAGCAATGAAAACCTTTATAGTTATAAAACAAGATGAGGAGGGCGGCAGAGGGATCATGCAGAATCATTCAGGAATGTACCAACATGCAGAGGGAGAGGTGTTCATATCCGGTGAGCAGGCTCCAAGACATTGATATAAGTCACTTAATATTCTTTAAGTTTCCTGGAAATGTTCTCAGACATGCACATATGTCGTTTATTTACTACTTATACATTCAAAAGAACCCAGGTTATGTTTCAACTAAATCGTGTCTAACAGTTTATGTTACCATTTTCTTGTGACTTTTAATCAACTTAAGATTAATGGTCTACTAAATTAAAATTACTTCCAATATTTTAGACCATCTTTTAGTGTTGTAATTTGGCCGCCATCCATCAGAGGGCGCCGCTGGTCATCCGTAAGCGGGGCCGTTGATATAGAATCAAAGATGGCGGCGGGGACGACCATCAGAACGGTTAAAGAGAAACAGTCTAAAGAGTGCAAGACGCACTTTATTCGGTTCTGTTTTGAAATATAAACACTCGAGCTCATTAACCTGAACCTTAATAGCGTTTCTGAACCAAAAATTACTGATTTGTCACGATGTTGAGGATGGGATGTGACGGAAAAGCGGAAGTGATAACGTAGAAAAATTACAAACATGGCGCCAATAACGACGGCTGATTTTTAAAGCTGTTGTGAGTTAAAACGAACAAAGTTTTAATATTCATTTATATATTTTTAAAAAAAAATATATATATACGTTTGAAACTGATAGAGGGCGACAGTTCATTCTTAGTTGCCATACATCTTTGTTATTCAAAACTACAAAAATGCTAAAAAAAAGCGATGCATGCATCTACAAGTATGTGGTTTTAAAGAGAGGACAGAACTTTCCAAATCTGCTGCAGAGACCCAATAATGAGGCATCAGAGTCATAAAATGCACTTTGCATGCGGAAAAATGCTGAAATAAGTAGGAAGTAACCGAGAGTCGCCTCTTCACTTACTGCTCTCTTGCATCCTGGCCACAAAGCCAGTGAGAGGTATCTGTGGAGTCAGCTGGGGCATGGGGGGAGGAGGAGGAGCGACAGACACTGAAAGCCAGCAGAGAGAGGACAGGAAGGCGAAGAGAGGCGAAAAACAGAGACAGGAGCCCATCAGTCATCATGTTCAACCCGCTACCCAGAAAACACCAGAGAAGCGCGCTAAAAGAGGTCACATTTTCTCTTCTGATTTATTTATTTGTTTTCATCTCTGGATCACATTCAGCAACAGTTGAAAAGTTCAGGCTGTGATGAGATTTCAAGGATCACTGGGGTCGGTGGATAAACTGCGGATTATGTTTGAATTCGGTCAGATTGTTCCCCTTTAAAAACAAAAGATGACTGTTACTATTCACCACAAGGGGTCGCCGTTTCTCCACGTTTACCCTAAAGCGAATAAGTCTTTGGCTGGACAGATATAAAGGGCGAGAGCATTCAGATCTGGAACATGTGGATGTGTCTTTTTCAGCAAGAAAACACATTTAAATACCGGAATTTATTCTTTTTTAGAGAGATCAGTGTGAGGTTTAACAGCTCAGTAAAACCTAAATGCAAACTATAATTTTAATTCTGTTTCACTTCATAACAACTAGAATCCATAATCCCAAAAGTGAATCTATCAATTTATATCATATTTGATGTTATTACATTATAAGTGACTCTACAGTATGCAAATAAACAAATCATTCATTTTGTAGATAAAATTTTTCCCTAAAATTCATCAACTTAGCATCACTTAAAGTACTTATATCAACTCAGTCGGGCCTTTCGGTTCAAGCTAATGTCAATACAGTGTAGGGCTGATCTGTTTATTTTTTTTAAAATTAATAATTAGGTAGCAAAAGGTGCTTTATAGATTTGAAATACAGAATTTGAACCAAGTGAAGCTACAATAGTTATTTTCCCATCTTAAATGAAAAATTTATGTATTTTTTGTAAAGTTGTAGCTTAACTACTGCTCTGATTTGCCTTTTAAATCTGCATATTCCAGTTGATGATTAAACTATTACTAAATTAGTTGATTTCATTAATCAATTAATCATGATTAATCACGATTAATTGTTTCAGCCCTATTTATTCTGAAAACATTGATTGGAGGTAAAGTTTAAAGGATTTCCAATATGTTGAAATAAAAAACCAAGCAAGAAAATAGAGTAGTGCTCTTTCTTTAAATTTGTGGATATTAGAGGTTACTTTTTTTTAGTTGGTGACTGTGTGATTTGAAAGATTGTGACCTTTCATGCTTCTGTGTCAGCTCAGGGTTTAGTGTTAAAGATGGAGACAGAAGGGCCTTACTTGAGTTTTGGCCATAGCCAGGAGTGCCTCCGTTAATATGAGGCTGCTGCTGCAGTTGCTGCTGCTGTAGCTGTAGCTGCTGCTGCTGCTGCAGGGAGAACTGCGACGTGACCGAAGGCGCCCGGCGGTAGGTGCCCGTGGCCAAAACCATAGAGACAGAGGAGTTGGAGGGGTTGTGCCGCGAAATCTGCCGCGAGATGGTTCCAAACTGGGACACTGGAGCGGGGCCCAGTCCGGGCCCAGAGGCCACCACTAGACACACCCAGAAGACGGGGAGAAAGGACAGGAAGGAACCAAGGAGGAGGAAGAGGAAGGAAAAAAAACAGATAAAAATAATCAACACCATGAAGGTTATGGAGAGATTTTAATAACCGATTAGAGCCCCACCTTTTATTAAAACACCTAGACAGAACAAGAAGATGAGCTGAGGGGAGCAATTAGGGCTGGACAATATGGCTGAAAAACATATCACAATATAAGCATTTAATATCAGTCGATATCGATAATTATTGATTAGGTTTTTGTTATAAATATCTGAAATGCAGCTAAACTCGTGACGTGCCCTCTGGTGGTCTCACAGAAAAAAAAAAACAACTTTATTTTTAGAATCTTTTATGAGATTATAGACTTGTACGAGACTATATATCAAACACTAATTTAGTACTCTAGACTGTTGTACAGGGGCACATACACTTACTTTTTATTTTCAGAAGCAATCTTGCAAAATGCAGTTAAAAAGCTTTTATCTTTATTTCTTGTGAATTTCTAAATCTTGTACTATTCTTACAATTACAATGACATAAAAAAGAAATTTATATTAGCATATTGGTAAATTAGCGTATTGTGCAAGGAGAGGTTGAGCAGCTACAGCATTCCCTCTGCCTACATCTCCCAGAATGCTGTGCAGTTCTAGTTTTGAGTTGTGAATATTCTACATATTGAATATTATATCAGATGCATCATCTGTTTATACTGATCATGTTTTATTAATTTATTGTCCAGCCCTATGAACAATATAAATAAACAATATTACAGAGGCAAACATAAAGAAACTGACCATTAAATGTGTCTCAGAAGCAGAGATGAAGTGAGAAATAAGCAGAGGAGCAGCACAAAAGATCGAACCAGTCATAAAAATAACTTTCCATTCCAGTCTGGGTGTGTTTAGTAGAGCAAAAAGCATCTCAAACATTTCCTGTTTCATATTTCTACACAATATTCCATCTCTCAGGAGAACAAACTCTCAAACTGGAAACGGGCGGGACCAGAGGAAGTTAATCTTCGGAGGAACACAAACAAACGTCTCCGCGCTGTCAGCAGCGGAGGTAATTACAGCTGGAAGAGGGCGTCGAGGAGAAAACCTGCAAGTGATCATCTCGCTGCAGAATTCAGATTTTGTTTGGTTTATGTATCAGACAAACAGCTGCAACAAAATCCCACATATAAACCCAACCGCACTCAGATCTGGAGTCAATATTCCTGAAAGACCGATGTCACTGTAAGCTAACTAGCTCTAGTTAGGATTAAGAGGTCTACTGGTTCCCTTCATGCTGGCATGATGCTGCCACCATCACACCTCACTGTGGAGATGTTTGCTGAACTTTATCTTCACACCACATTGCATTGATTTGTGACATAAAACCCCAACAAAACACACTGAATTCATGTATTGCAAATAACTGTGTTGATTAGGAAATCACACAGGATTTAACATCACCTTCACCACAGGAGAGATGCTTCATGTGAAAAGTAAATGTGATCATTGGAAGAGAAAAGAATAAATGGTTAGCTAAAATCACAAGACTTCTCTGCACCAAATTAAACTCAACCTTTCCTCGTTTAGTCAGCGTTTTCTTTTACAAGAAACTGAATTTATTCTCGCGTCAGTGCGACTATTTCTGTGTGACTATTCTCATATAAGTGCGACTATTAATATTAGTACGAGTTCTCATATTATTGCAACTTTATTCTCGTAATATTTCGTCTTTATTTTTGTACTTCATTCTTGTAATTTTATTTATTTATGCTTTGTTGTGGGGATGTTTGCACTTTACCTTCTTTCTTGCACTTCACCATTAAACTTCACCACATTGCATTGTGCATTTGTCTATTTGACCAATAAAATGTATTCATTCATCACTCGTTTATTTGTCAAATAAAATTTAATTAATGCAACTTTTGGAAAGCACTAAAGGGAAAACAATAAAGGGATAAAAATCACCGTCACCACAGGAGAGATGCTTCATATGAAAAGTGAATGTGATTCTTAAAGGAGACAAGTATGAATACGATTGGCTGATATCACCAACTTTCTCTGCACCAAATTAAAGTTTTTATTTAATTAAAGACAATCTGCTCTGCTTGCAGTAAAGAAGACACCCAGAAGAACGGCGCAGCCTTGATCCACCACCAGCGACGGAGGAAGTTCTGGAGCTGATTTAGTCTCACCTACGGCTGGATAAGGAGGAGGAGGTGGAGGAGGAGGCGGGGCCATCCCACCCATGGGAGGAGCAGGTGGAGGAACGCCAGGGGGAGGAAGAGGTGGAGGAGGAGGAGGAGGCGGCGGGGCTCCCGGAGGAGCCGGCACGAACGGGACTGAAAGAGGGATTAGCGTTACTGGAAGCGGGAACGGAGAGAGAGAGGAACCTCTGCACCTCCGTTGCATAACATCAGAACCACTGGGAAGCCTTCGGATGCCGACGGAGCGTTTCCGCGGCAACCGGCTCGCGGCGTAGAGTGCGGCGTGAATCCTGAAGCTGCAGCAGAAGCCTAAAAAATACTGCCTCATCTGCAGAAAACCAGCCTTCACCAAGGTCATGGTGTAAATATAGACTGCAGGTTGATCTCTATAATAAATAGATTTCCATAAAATCACTGAAAACTCACTAATTAAGATAAAAAACATGTAGTGACGCTTTCTGTTAGTTTTGATAATACCTTATAGATAACAAATAAAGATGCTCAGAATATATGAAATTGCATCAAACCACTAAAAAAACAAAATCAAGGGAAGAAAATCTTTTAATGACAGTTTTCCAACAAACGACACATCCAACCTATTAATGGAAAACTTAGTGAAAGGAAAAACAGTGTGTCGCTACAAAGTCAGAACTGTTTTCACTGCAAGTATATTTTTAATGCTTTTTTACAGTTCAAATAAAACAAAATTAGTATATAAGCAACTTTTCAGAAAGATATAAGAGCTTGTAAGTCAATATTTCCTTAATATTCTAGTTTTACTGGCAGATTATTTAATTTATAACACTGGGAAAATGTATTTTTACAAGTAAAATAATATGGCAGTGGATCTAGTATTTTAATTAAAAAAAAAATCAGTATTAAATCAGTATTGACTGAAAACAAACTCCAATATCTTGATGAAAAGTTACTCATGATTTATTTTTGTTTTAGTTCAAGTGTACCAAGATTAGTTTTGTGTTTTTGCAGTGTTCTCTGGTTCACTAGTAACGATACCAACATATTTTTGTTGGTAACGTTTAGTTTTCAAATGGGATTAGCTTGCGGACATCTCTGTTCGTCTAACTTTTTCTACCACAGCTTTTCCCGCCACTAAACTTTCCTGAAGGAACAACTTCTTTAGGGAGATGCCGATTTCATTTTCTCCCCACAGCACCAAAAAAATAAACATCTGATCTAATCACCATGGTAACACCGAGCCAGACTAAGGCAGTACTGTCAAAAAGGAAGGTGAGCAGCACCAGAACCAACATCTGAGCTGAACAGGAAGTAATGTGGACCTTTAGCTAAATAGGCCTCTCACAGCTTGGCCTATTAATCCAGGGGGATAGGGAAGCAGCTGCGCCCAGAACACAATGGGTCTTAATAATCCCCGACTGCTGAACACAAGCTCTGTGCTGAATAAAGTCCTAAAGTCCTTTTATAGGCTAAAAATCAACATTATGCATTTAAAAACCACCAGAGTGGAGAAAAACACTGAATCCTGATGAACCGAGGGTTTGTTTATTTATTCGTTTCAGGTTTCTCTGCAGTGGAGAGAGAGAGGGACGGTGACCCGAGGGGTCAGGTGGTGCTCACCTGGTCCAGAGTTGGGGATGGAGGGCGTCGGCACGGCGATGGGAATGCTGCTGCCGCTGTTCTCCCTGCTGCTGCTTCCCCCGCTGCTTCCACTGAAAAAAATAAAAATCTAATTTAATTCCACTTTTTATTCAGAAAGTTATGTACATGCAGAGAATAACAAAAATGTTGAATAATGTTGCAATAAGCAATTAATAAGTTAATTGTGTCAGAAATTAAAATGAGCTTGATCATTTCCATTCTGATGACAATTTTCTTTAGACTTCGTAATCCATTTTATTTGTGATTTTGCTCGTGTGTGGTTTCTATTCCCATTTTATTTGTTGTTTTAGGTCGTGTTTTATTTTAGATATCTAAAATGTCTTCCGGTTCCAGATAAGATTTTTTTTTTTTTACAAAATTAAAGTTTATTGGTCTTTGAAAAGGGAGAACTACTATGGTTTCATGAATATATTACTTTAAAAATTATCTCAAAACAACAATATTATAATTTATCGCAATAATCACTGGGACAATTTATCATCAGGCATAGGAATAGTAATTACCATTTCTTTTCTTTTTCTTGGAACTCTAGATTTACTTAGGCTTAGGTTGCTAGGTAAAGGGCTGGGCTTCCCTGGGGTTGCTAGGTAACGGGCTGGGCTTCCCTGGGGTTGCTAGGTATCGGGTTGGAGCCTGCTGATTTGTGATGTTATATTTGAAAGTTTTTGAAATGGCTCATTTTCAAGACACCAAAAAATATTTAACTTGCTGCCAGAAAATGGCTGCATGCTTTTTTTAAGCGCTTGGATTGCTTTTAGAAGCAGTAGAAACCAAACAAAAATGTTCAAAATGTAAATTTTGGATAATAAGTGCCTAGTAGTCAAAAATGACTGGATACCCCTCCCCCCCCAAAAAAATTTATAATCACCCATTTTCTCCAGCATAAAGCTACATTTACTAATTCTTGAATTAACTTTTAGTAATAAATGCCCTAAAAACACTCATAAACAGAATATCTCTTGGATTTAGAACAGAAGTTTGGCGTCTTTATTGTTTTAGGACGGGACTGCAGCAGGGTTAGATGTACAGTAAGCGCTGGCCTTGATAAAATATAGGACATCTGATTGGAGAATGTGTGTCAGCTCTGTTACACGCTGCCTTTCACCTCGGGGCTTTTAGATCAGCAGTCTGGCAAGCTAAATCCCCTCCTGCTATCTCGCTCTCTCTTTCAGCCTGGCCTTGATCCCAGATTTTTTTTTTTAACTTCAACCCAACATCCAAACATTTCCATTTCATCCCTGCACTTCGGTTGACCCTTGCTGCCTCTCACCCCGGTGACCGCAGCTTGACTCTTCGAGGAGATTCCTTACGCGTCTCCCTGGACTCTTATGATTTTTTCTGTCCCACTGAACCGACCGCCACTACATCTCTTTATCCCCTTCTCCCCTCCCTCCTGTCTGACTCGCATCAATCAACCCGCCCCCCCGGCTCTAAACGCGCAAAGAAAAGGGTCACTGCCTCTAAAATTAGGCTAGCGGCAGCGAGAGCAAAGCGTAAAGTCAGCAGATTCTCATATCCTGGAAAGTTTACCTTAATCAAATCACTAAAAACTCAAAATTACATGTTTTTCCAGACTCAAATTTCCAGAATTCACAGCTATTTTAAAATTCAATTTAGTTTATTCATATCGCGCCAATTCATAACATGTCATCTCAAGGCATTTCAGAAAAACAAATAACTTTTTTTAATCACCCTCATGTATTCACTGATAAATGTGCTAAAGCCAGACAAAGAACTTGCTGTTGAAGGAAAATCATTTATCTACCGTCATCGGTAGCTAAGCTAACTAGTCTGAGCACTCATGACAGACTGTGTTAAAAGGAGTGCAGCAGAGAAAACAGGAAGTTATTGTGATTGGCAGCACTAAGACCCGCCTCCTGGCTCTAATTGGTTGTTTCTATTTAGCACCATTTAGCACTGGGAGAAGGCAGGGGACCTTGACCTTTTGACAGAGTATTTGTCTCAAAGCAAACTGTCACAACATGGTGACATTTTCAACAAACATGTAAAAAAAAAAAAGTACATATATTTAATGAAAAGTTACATATTGGAGCTTTAAACCAATAAAAAAAAGAAGGATTTTGTCCTCTGATTGTCACAGTCATCTGCAATGACAAACTGGGGATTTGAGATGACAGAGCAGAAACTCAAAAAATACAAAAACCGAAGGAAAGATGGATGGATGGATAAATGAATGGATGAATTGATGGATAAACAGATGGATGAATGGATAAATGGACTGATGGACGGATAAACAGACAGATGTTTGGATGAATGAATAAACGTGTGGATACATAAACAGACGGATGGTTGGATGGATGGATCCTTCATCAGAATCAGTGTTGCTGTATCCATGATGGTGATTCAGTTTCTCATTATGAACATTTTGTTTCTACAGTCCAGAAAGCAGAAACCTACAGATGAGTGGAGCCGTCTGAACCAAACCGCTGGTAGCCATTTCTCTCCCACAACAACAACAACAGTCCTGTTCTCCAACAGCAATAATATCAGACACCATAATGGCTGCTGCGCTACACATTAAGGTCCAACAGGAGCTTAAATTCAGCTGAGTCTGACTGAGACTGATGAGCTGAATAAGCCCAACTGATCCCAGGCCAGCATAATCGAACCATGCTAGCATGGTGGTCATATTAGCAGGGGCTAGACTGCATCAGGCTTTTAAACAAAAGCTACAGCAGCTTTAGGCCACACTTTAGCAACAATAACGCTGAGTAGACACAAGTTCTGCACATTTGTTTTGTTCTTCGTCCAAAAATGTGAAGTCAGGAGAAGAAAGAGACGGAAGTCGTGAGGTATTTTTTACCATCACAGTCAGCATAAATGGCTTTTTAGCTAATGAGACCGATTCATTCACTCATAAGTCAAATTTAATGAAAGCGCAGTTCAATGCTCTGCACGCAGCATTAGTTTTTCCCCTCAGATCAAATCGCCCTTCATATCTAAGGCTTTTACAGATATTAATAACACAGATTCTGACTGTGGTAAGGGCCACTTCAAGCCTCGTCAGACAAATACAGGATTTATTTCTGTGCGGCAGAAAAAAGAGAAAGAGGTGTGAACGCGCACTAAGCTGCTGAGGCTAATGAAGAGATTAAAACTTTCTGACATGAAGACGTTTTTCACACAGCAGTGAAACTCTGGCAGCATTTTTTCTAAACAGAAAAGGTTAATATCACACTTGAGGTTTGTTCTTTTATACGTTTTGGGATATTTTAGAGTTTTATTCATGACGTTTATCATTTAAGTAGTTAAAATTGGCAAGTAAAATACTAAAAATCATGAGTTTTGTTCTATGGATTCATTTGTGGTCATAATTTGCGAATTTGACCGCATTATGCAAACTTTTAGCTTCTGAAAAAATGTTCAGCTTCACAATTATAAAAAATTATTTCTTTTTTTTTTTAATTTTCAGTTTTAAATATTTTTTAAAAACGTTTTTTCCATTTTCAAAGTATTTTCAGCTTCAAAATTATTTCTAAATTTCTTTTTCAGTTAAATTTTTTTCAACTTCAAATTAAACAATTTTTTTTTGAGGAACTTCAAACTTATTTCCCAGTTTCAGAATTATTTTTCATTTTCATTTTTTTAGAACATTTTTTCTGTTTTAAAACTGTTTCAGTTTAAAATTATTTTGAAATATTTTTCAGCTTCACATCTTTGCAACCATTTGTGCTTTTTCATTTTTGAAGTATTTTCAGCTTCAAAATGATTATTTTGTTCATCAGTTTAATATTTTTCAGCTTCAATGAAAACAAAAAAAACTGTATGGCAGCTTAACTGTATTTATTTTGAAACTTTTAAAAAATGTTTGGAGGCCTTAGTCCTCGACGCGGACGTTGCGGGTTCGACTCCCGGTCCCGACAAAAGATACGAGCCACTAGCGCCGCAAAAACTCTTCGGAGAAAAAAAAATATATAGAAAAAAGAAAAAAAAAAAAAAAAACAAAAACAAAAAAATGCTTCAGCAAAATAATTTTTTTAATCATTTGTCGGTTTCCAATTTTTTTTTCAGTTTCAATTTTATATATATATAAAAAAAAAATCATGTTTTTTTCCCCCAGTTTTTCTGTTACAAATATTTGTTTTCCAGCATCAAAATTAGTTGTTTTTCTTTTTTTTAGCAAACTTGATGGCACCAATTTAGCCCCATAGGCAGGCACATAGGTTGTAGTCAGAACAATGACAGTAATAGCAGTGGTCCCCAAACTACGGCCCGCGGGCCAGATGCGGCCCGCCTCCACATTTGGTCCGGCCCCCTGAACAATACCAGAGTATTTTCATATATGTGCATTTTTATTTGATAAGTTGGACTTTTGCAATAAAATAAATGTTCCTTAGTAATGAACTTTATTTATTATTAACTACTAGTTAGTAACTATTTTATACATGCATATAATTGACCCTAACCCTTTTTTTTATGTGGAGAACCCAGTGTTATTTGGTTATTATTTATTTCATAAATAGTGTTATTTCCTGACTTTTGTTCTCTGAAGAATCCAGAAAAGGTTATTTGATTGTGCTTTCTGAAAAACAATACATTTTTATGTTTAGCACTCTTACAATCGTGACACTTTTTCTGTTACAAACTGACCCCGGCCCGCCATCAGAGAAGGGACAAGTTATGTGGCCCTCACAGGAGAAAGTTTGGGGACCCCTGGTAATAGGAACAACTCAATGTGATATATTATACATTTGGATCTTATCAACCGAGAGCCGGGTCGTTGTCATAATGGAAAAGAAAGCAGGGAGTTAATCATGACCTTCATCAGTACTGGAACATCCAGTGAGTCCATCAGTCCCTCTCTCACGTACCTGTGCGTGCGTTGCCTCTGGTTGAGCGACGCCGTGCGTCCGGGGCTGTTCTGCTGGCCGCCCTGTCGGGCCGGACTGGTCATGTAGTCGTTGGGGACCGTAGGCGGCTTCACCGGCTCCAGCGTTTTGTACGGCGTGTTGCGTCTGCAGCAGCCACAAAAATATATACATATATATATATATATATATATATATACATATATATATATATATATAAAAAAAACACAAAATAAATATTGAACATATAATACATTTATAATCACATTTTATTTTGGTATTTTATTTTTATTGATATTGCTAAAAATACAAATTACAACTAAGTTTTTCTAAATTACAATTAAAAAAATAGGAATTTGGTGTACAAATGTAATTTATTGTGGCTTGTCACACGTATGGTCTCGTATATATACAAATATTTATTTAAATATAAATATTTGTTAAAAAGTTAACTTTCTTTTGATTAACTATTGAAAATAATGTTTAATATGTCTTGTGCTATATAAATTAAGTTTGCTGATAGCTACAAACAAATGCTGTTGTACATTTTTCCAAATATTAGTGAGGAGTGTATGTATAATTATGACTCATAATACAATCAAATATATGAAGCCAATTATTTTTATTAAAAACCACTATTTTTTTGTATTATGATTTCAACCCCCAAAAAAACCAGATTCACAAAAATTAGTAGCCAAAGAAATTTAGATAACTTTTTAAATAGCGGGATAAGTTGCCAACAAAAACAACAAAAATGCTACAATAACTAATCCTCTTTGTCCTCGTTAACCGTTCTGTAATTAAAGGATCAGCCCAACTCTGAGGAAACTCGACAGGCCGTCTTACCCAAGCGTGCCTCGCCCCGACATCGGTGGACTGGGCGGCTTCTGTGTTGGCGGATTGGTCCTGGACAGCGTTCCCGCTCTGACGGCCTGATTGTTTCCATGTTGCTGTGGTGGAAGAAAAACAAAACAGTTGCTTCATTTTACAAAACTCCTACAGACAAAATTGGATGATTATGACTTCTGTGAATGAAATTAAATGTTGCAGGCTGCTCAGACGGCGTATTTCTGTTGGTATTGAACTGTGGTCACATAATCTCACCAAACAGCGTACCTTAATTAAGCATGTAATCTGGATTTACATTGAAAATCATAAGAAATTATTGCATTTTTGACATGTATCTGAGCTGTCTGAGAAGCCTGGAAGATTTACCTTAACTACAAAACGTTTAAGGAATTTTTCAGGATCTTTTTTTTTCATTTTTTTTTTCTCCCACCATACCAGTTGCAGTGCTAAGCTAGTACTCATGCTTCCTTAGCAGCCGATATTCTTTCATCAGCAAACTATTGGCTTCTATCTTAGCACCAACTTTGTTTTAGGCAGCAGTTTTGTCAACGGCTGGATCAGAAAGTTAGAAATTAAATCAGAAGTCCAGAGGAATGCTGAATCACTAATTGAGCAAAATGACTCAATAAAGGGACAAATTTGAGCATTTCTCTTTACCTAAATTTTACAAATTGCTTATTTCCATTCCTTAGTTGCCTGCTGACACTAAAAAGCTTCAAACGCCAAACTAGAAATAACTTTTAGAATGTTGGTCACATGTCTATTCTGCTATGTCAGCTGTAGTAGACATGCTGTAGTAGACATTCGTAAACCTTTTTCACTATACAACAAAATTTAGGGTTAAGATTACTTACTGAGTTTATCAACCAGATTTCATTATGCCCTTCTGTTTCCATGGACCAAGTGTAGTTCACACTCTGGCCACCAGGTGGTGTCAATGCAGTTGGCATATGTATGAATCTGAGAGTTATTTATTGCAAAAGAAAAAGTCATTTGTGCCAACCCGAAAGCACTAATCATAAATATTGGTTCTGCTAATGCACTAGAGCAATATGTTATTTAGCAGAAGTTATTGCTAAGTTGCTATAGCAACAAGGCACTCAGCAGAAGCTAATGCTAAAAATGCTATAGCAACACTAGATGCACCAGAAGCTAATGTTAAAATGTTGTAGTAACACTATAGCAACATTGTATTAGCAGGAGCTAATACTACAACAGTATAGCAATACAAAGGCACTACATTCAGCAGAAACTAATGCTAAAATATTGTACTAACACTATAGCAACAGTATTTAGCAGAAGCTAATACAACAACACCATAGAAATGTTATAGCAACATATTAGCAGAAGCTAATGCTACTGCACTATGGTAACACTATAGCAACACAGTATTTAGCAGCTAAAAACCAAACGCTATTCAACACAGTCCTAAGCAAAGGCTAATCCCAAAATTAAACCATGTGGATGGCCACCATGTTTCAATGATACAATGTGTTACAATAGTTTATTCACAACTAAAGAGTTACGTAGCTAATCAGCATCAATCGTCCATAAAGGATTAAGCAACCAAGTTACGCGAATGGCCCACACCAAAACTTTGCAAGCCATGTACAGGAAACAGGTCATGATTTTTAAAACATGGACTAGAGGTGGGTTTACGGAGAGCAACAATCAATTAAAACAAAGCAAACTGGACCAATTTGGACCAAATCTACTGACTGCTTTGAATTTATAGCACCAGTATAAGTGTAACATTGAAACAGCTATGGTGGAAAAGTCCTAAATTACAGCTAATTTACAACATGGTTGGTAAGGAGACAAGGTGGGTACTATGGGATGTTTTTGTTTTTCCACAGGAAGGACTGACTACAGGTTGGTTAACATGGGAAACAACACCATTACTTCACACTTACAGGGATCTGATGGGAAAGGGAACAAATAGAGGACTAAACAAAACGGGTCACATAACAGACTACACTTACCTTGGCTTTTAGCCACTTAGCATGGAAGAAGAAAATATGAGCAAAAACAGAGAAACAGAAAGAGGGCATGTCAACATAGCCATGTAATTCCTTATTTACACTGAGTCAACATTTTGCAACACTAGGGAGGGTCAGCAGTTACATGCTACACAATCAGAGGAAAACACAGTGGGTTCAATAACCCAGAACCATTCCAAGTCCTTAAAGTCAAACTCCAAAGAAATCTAACTATCTAATCAAGAGGTCTTACAAGCAGAACCAGAAGGTTTTCAGCTAACCTGACTTTACCTGTGAGCAGACGATCAGATATGAAAATGATTAAATGTTTTATTGGTCTGTAAACAAAAATATAATTGATACTAATAAGTGCAAGAATTTGGTGAGGAAGTTTGCAGAGTGGAATGATTCAAAGTTAGCCACTTTTAACACCAATACATACTGTAGTTCTCATGTGACGTCACACTTACGGGAACAACCATCTTGTTATTGTCAGCTACAACAAGATGGTTGTAGCTGACAGCCATCTTGGTAGGTATCTGTAACCGTCTTGACGGTTGCTAAGGAGTTGCTATGACAACTTAAAACTAGCTCTAGCTAACTTATAAACAATAAGTACAACTATTAAGTCAAACTTTTTTTCCATATACTTTCTTTTTCTTGATCTCAAAGCCATGGTTTATCCATGCTTTGCGCTGCGCCAGCCTACCAAGATGGAGGTTCTGTGGTGCGGACCACATCTGGTTCTGACTTGTGGAAACTACAAGCAAGATGGAGATCCTATAGAGGTTTCACTCTAGATCATACAAGGTCACGGTTTCCATTTCAAGCAACTTGACGGTTGAACACTTTACCAAAAGTTTGTCGTTTTTATTCTTTAACCCCTTAAAAAGGAGAACATGCCGATGAGACGCGGGGAAACATTGGGAATTATGTCACTATGTTGGGACAAATTTCTGACCCTGAGAGTGAGAGAGGTTTATTGCATCAAAAAGCTTCCTGAAGACCTTTTAGATCAAGCTGACCAACATCTAAATAACTCCACAACAAGATTATGAGGATCTAAGTGCTCTGAAAAATCTTGCAAATTCGGTTCTGTTGCCTCTTTCACAAAGCTCTGAGAACAGATCGGTTTTCTGAAAGCTGCATGATGTAATCTCTTTCTTTACGGTTCATCTCCACCCCCGTTTGGTTCCCACCAACCCACATGCAAACCTTTTTCCCGGGGGCCCGGCGGTTTGGGGGGGGCTTTGTGAAGATGAAAGAGGAAGTACAAGAGAGAGAGAAGAGTGTGAACAAGGTACAGATTTGGAAATAGTGGTATGAGAGATTTTTTTCCCCCTTGTTTCTTCTCTTTTATTTTTAAGATTATGATTTATTATTTTTTTTATTAAATTGGATGCATTATGCAAAATTAACATTTGTATGTTTTTTGTATCTCAACTGCTTCTAAAAACAGCCAAAGCTCCTAAAAAAAATTTTTATTTGGAGTCTGGAAAATGAGCCGTTTTCAACCTTCCAATTGCTAAGTCACATTCCGTTACCTAGCAACCTAAGCTGAGTCTAGGGTTACCTAGCAACCCAAGCAGAATTCCAGCACATTTTTGTTTTTTAAAACTTTTACTCCACTACATTTTACAGTAAGTATCTGTACTTTCTACTTCACTACATGTCTACAAAGCGCCACGTTACATCCAAGTGTGTATTTCTTGTGTTGAATAAAACCTTTTAGAGGCTTAAATCCTCACTTTCTCACATTTGGCCAGGTTGACTTCAATCTTTGTCTAATATTGGAATTTTTTTGGATGATCTGAGACATTTATGTTTTACAAGAAAGCAAAAGCTGAAGAAAACTGTAAGGGGACAAAAACAGAAAGGAAGTGGTAGATCTGAACCAACAGATATCTTACATTTTAAAGAGTCCCAGATGTTTGTAAAGTTAAGGAAAACCTTGAAAGCGCTCACCTTCACCCCGTGGCCAACATCATCCAGGACATTGTAGTCAATCGGCTTCCTGATGTACCTGACGGGCCGCTCCAAGTTGGCCGGAGCGACGATCTTATGAGTCCTCGCTGTGTTTTTGTTGGTGGTGAGGATCCCGATCTCCCGCCTGGCAACCTTCTCCTTGTGTATGTCCACCGTCTGGAAACAATAGAGGAAGTAGAGAGATGATGAGATGAAGTGATAAGGAGGGTTTAATTAAATGTTTTTCCATCAGAAGCTCATATATTTATACCAAGCATCAATTCAGTGAGCGGCTGTTTTCCAAGCGGTCCTAGCACTTGTATCCATTTACTTTGGGACTGTAAAAATTGCTTTTTGAAAAAGTACAAGGGTCATGTCCCCTCCTAAAATAATGTCAGTGGTGTCTGACAACAATGTTATTGATTATTTTACCTTCTTCTGAGCAGGGTTCAACACTGTTGACCATGACATATTATTGTAGCGACTGGAAAGCTCAGTCGGACTTTCTGGTCCAGTACTTGACAAGTTGGAGTTTAAAAAAAAAAGGGACTTTTTTGTATCAATATGTAGTTCCCACAAGTCTGAATCGAAAGTGATCTGCGCCATCTTAGTAGGCAAGCGCAGCACAATGCATAGCCGACCAATGGATTCCAAACCAACAAAGAGAAAATATATTGGCACTCTTGACCAAGGTGCAAGAGGAACATACAAGACTCGTACGAGACGGAGAAGGAAAATATGTTAGACGACGTGGGAAAGCTGCGTACAATATGGAGGAGCATACTTTGTAAAGAACGTACAAACTCTTCGTGTGAATAACAGGGTTCTGGTCACTGGCAGAGTAGGTGCATGTATAAACAAACACGTAGGCTACATGTCAGTCTTAGCTAGCAGATAAAAACTACATTAGCTAAGCTAATTTTGCTAGCTTAGCTACAAGAACTAAAGTAAATATCACTAATATTTATCTTAGTATCACAAAGAGGTGGGTAGAGCACTCAAAAATTGTAAACAAGTAATAGTTGTAATGTACTTAAATTGTTTATAAGTTAGATAGGAATGAGGCGAGGGCTAGTTCTAAGCTTGTCGCTTGTTTATTGTTGTCATAGCAACTCCATAGCAACTGCCTGCCAAGATGGCTGGTTCACGGAAGTGTGACGTCACATGAGAAATACGTATGAGTCACATTAAGTTTATAACAAGTTGTAGAGCCAAAGTGGGAATCTCAAACAACTGATCAGAACTAATGTAGGGAAAATTTGCCCTTCATTTTCAAAGACCAACCAGAAAAACAACTCCAGCTACACAGCAGCAACAGAAGATTCCTTTCATACAAAGATCTGGATGTCGACTGAACTCCAACTCTTTTTCTCCAGACTCTGTCCTGAAGTTTGCCACGCAGACATGAGCTCATCAGGGTTGCTCTGGTTGGTTAACAGGCCCACAACAATGTGATTTATGTGGGATTTTAAGTCTTGTGTGAATATAATCAGATTAAAGAGTAACTACATATCAAGGAAGATGCAAAGCAGAAATCCGCAGGAAAAACCAACCTGAACAATTAATATTTCATAACAGGCAGAGAAGGTCCGGTGTAATTGCTCCCACAGAGAGTTTTCATAAAACAAAAGAAATATTCCTCCTTTTCCATCCGTTCAGATTAGGAGAAATGACGGAGAATGAGTGACAGTCATTTTCACCAAATTCAGATGGGAAACATTTTAATATTGATAAGAGACATTTTATCTGAAGGTGGGAAACAACAGAGCCAAAACCAAACAGGAAAACAGATCAATATTTGATCAAATATGCAAAAAGAACAAAAATACATAACATATATAAAACATTGACTGCTTCGGGTAAGATTGTATTTATATAACTAAGTTAAATCCCCCTACTAAATCAATTTCTACATCCCTCAGGCTGCTTGTTTTCTATTAAATGTTACATTTATCCAAACAGCACGAGAATTTCAATGACCATGGCTTCTAGATAATAAAAATCTGACATTCAGGGTCTCAGAAAATTTTTATATTACATAAAACCAATAAAAAATTATATTTTAAAGAGGATCTATTATGCAAAATTCACATTTCGAATGTTATTGTACCTCCATTTGGGTCTCAACTGCTTCTAAAAAAGCAACCCAAACACTTAAATAAATAACCAAATAAAACAGATGTTTTTTGGCAATAACTTAACCCTCTGATGCATGAATTATGATCCTTTGTGTCAGAATTTTTTTTCCAATTTTTAAAATTCTTTTCTTAAGGCATAAAAAAGGTAGGAAATTTTTTTTGTAAAAATAATTTTTTTGAATTTTTTTATTTTTATGTGATCAATTGTAATTTTGTCCAAATACAAAGTTGTTATTTGAAAAATACATCAGTAGTATTGTTCCTTAGGGGTTATCTGATGTCACAATATTTTTTTTACTTACAAGAGTCGTCTACAGTAGAAGGAGGGACCGGGTCGGTTCTCATGCTTTTTTGTCTGTCGGCCATATTGTATTTAACAAAAATAATTTCTTGCATTTGCAGCTGATGGCCAGTAGTTGATGGTATATTTTATGATGCATTAGTGTCCACTTCAGTGGTCTGTGTGCATTTATAACATAAAAATCCACAGGAAGCACAAGAAAATGGCTTTTAGATAGCTGTCCACTGTAGTGACCACTATGCATGAAAGGGTTAATGGGTTTTTATTTTATTTTACATTATAAAAACATTATACAGTCACAAATTATGAAACAAGCAATAAAATTTACATTTTGTCAAATGTCATAATCAAAATCATCAAGCAAATATACATAAAATATGTTGAGAAATGTTCCAGTTATTATCAATCAAAAGCAGCTCTAAACAGGTGGGTATTGGCCTTATTGCAAAGGAACTCAGTGTTTCGACAGTTTTGCAGAAAGAGGGAAACTCTTTCTAAAAACACAACAAACAGAAAGACTAGATCTAAAGCTGGATGCCATCTGGTTTGATCAGCAGGACAAACATCAGTCCAGCTGGCAGAATGAGGGAAGTGAAAAGGCGGCTCCCCTCCTTCCTGCATGCACAGAAAACAGCTGCAGCTCCGAAAAGAACGTTACTCATTGGATCGGTCAATAAAAAAAATTTACAAAGAAACACAAGATTCCTTTGAACCTGCATCAGAATCCACCGAACAATGTCTGAGCAGAGCTAAATAGATGCAAATGTAATAAACAAACCAGAACATTTTAAATCACCCAGAAGTAGGGTTGGACAATAAATCAATAATATATACAGTATATGGCAATAGACGCATGATCAACAGCAATATACATCTGATAGAATATTCCATATACTGTATACTCTGATCCAGAACCACACAGCATTCTGGGTGATGTAGACAGAGGAAAGACTTTAGTCGCTCCACCTCTCAAAGCTAGCTAAACAAAGTTCACGAATCAACTAACCCACTTGTTCTTTGGTTACCTAGCAACTCAGTCATTCTTTGGTTACCTAGCAACAAGATGCTGGGTAACTGGCGCAGCAGTAGTTTAAGGTTTCGCCTCGTAACTCCTAAAAAATAAACAGTGTGGAGTTAGAACTGTGGATAAAACCGGAAAGGCTGCACAGTATTTCAGATATTTAAAACTAATAAATGATTATCGATATTGACTGATATGAAATGCTTATATTGTGATAAGTTTCTCAGCCATTTAGTTGAGGAATCCAACTCTTAAATGGGAAAGAAGCAGAACCTTTAAAGCCAGATTATTCACATGTGATGTCAATGAATGACACACATATGTTCGAGAATGGTTGCCAGTTTTCCAGAACATTCTGGCTCTGGCGGGTTTTTTTTCTTCTTTTTTTACTCACCAGATACAGACTTTCCAGTTTTAAAGTTCAAACTTCTGAAACTGATCCCTTGCCCAGCATTAGTACACCACACATTTAAATGGTACAATTCATCTTTAGTCATGAGAAAAGAAGATCTCTGGACTTCATCAGTTTGGGATACGAGTGAGTCAGCGCCGTGGCTGATTGTTGTGTTGTCAGTGGTTACAAGAACCAGACTGTTTCCATTATGTTTAAGGAAATCTGGCTGCTTCAAATCTAACAAACTGGCAGCTATTTTTAAACTTTAAGCATCAACACCAAAGGATCCAACAAGGTGACGTACTGTAATATGTCTGGAGAGGATTCAAAAGGTAATTTTAGAAAATTACAACTTTTCTAAACTTCTTATACATAGGAACGCCGTTCACTGCAAAAACACAAAATCTTACTATGTATTTTGGTATTGTTTCAAGTGCAAATATCTTGATACATTTGAAATACGACAAAACTAACTTACAAGAATTTATTAGCAAGATACAAGAGCTTGTTTTAAGTCCATAATTCCTAAATATTGACTTGAACTGGCAGATTATTTCACTTATAAGAGGAAAATGTCTTGTTAATGCCACCCACATTTTTACTCCCTTTTGGGGAATCAAATAATTATTAGGAAGTAGCAGAATTTCCAGAGTTAAAATAAAACAAGTTATTTTGTAGAGATATAAACCCATAATTAAATAAAATGGATAAATTGATAAGAATTAAAAGAAATAAATGGATAAATGAAACAAAATAAATAAATACCCACAATTAAAATGAATGGCTCTTACACCCTCAGGGGGTATAAATAAATTTCTGCCTGACAAAAACACACAAAAGTAAATCACTTATAGCCTCACAGCTATTAGATTTAAGAAGAAACTTTTGGTACCTCTGTAAAGGTAAGATGTCATAGAATGGTTTTCTGGTGTCAGCACCATTGTAGCTTTGACCCTGCCTGAAATATTAGGGACAAAATACAAAATATTTTGCATTTTTTGAACTTTGCCAAAATTTTCTTTGAAATAAACATTGCAAAACACTACCAAAATATTATTTATAGCACAAAAAAGTAGTACAGACTTTTAAATCTAAATGTTGTGTAAAAGTATACCAAATTTGGACTCAATCAGATGAATCATATTGATTTTAGAATGCTATTAGTGAGAAATTTCTTAGGCGGAGAGGCCATTTTGGCACATTTATCCAAAAATGTCACCAAACTGTGCCAAATGTGTTTTTTACATCAATACTGGGGGTTTGTTAAAATTAAATAGCTTATTACCATCTAATGACACTTTCTACATATAATATAACCATTGGTCATGACATTTACCCCATTTATATGCAAAATCGAAACCTATCCCGAAAAGAACCATTCACTGAGCGCATGCACTGAGAGCCCACAGAGGGCGCACGGATGGCGCACAGAGAGCGCAGACGTTTAGATCGTGTTCCGAAAAATACGTCATGATTTTGCATAGCCGACATCTTGTGCCATGCTCTGAGAGTCTTTCCACTGTCTCGTGAAACCACAAAATTGTCGTGATGATCAGCTGATCGGGTGTTTTCCGCGCAGTTGCATCATCGGCCGAGGAACTTTACATCTCATCAGCTGTTTTTAAATAGCTCTAAAATCTTAACATTTTGGGCAAAACCTTTATGCGGAATAGTTTTTGAAAGATTAAAGCCTCTTTTAGCGGATAATAATAAAAAAAAAGAAATTAAAGGCACGTAGAGCCTTTTTTACAGAGCGAGCCGAGGTCACGTGGCAGCTGGACCCACCGGTGGGTCCGTCGGGTTCTATTTATGTCAACACATAAATAAGTAAGTATCCAGAAGTAAAATAAATAAAAATCCGTAAATACTACGAATAAAAATAAGAATGAATAAATAAATAAATAATTCCAGAATAAAAATAAACAATTTTAAAATAAATTCACAGAATTTACATACATTTTCAGAAATTGAATATATTCTAAGAATTAAAATAACTAGATAATCTTTTTTTGAGAAAAGACACAAAAGAAAATCTCACACATTACTTCAGTTTTAGAACACTGTAAAAATGTTCAAACACCTATAAGGAGGTTTCTTCATCAACATTAAATGTTTTGAAGCGGAAAATTCATTAAATGACTGAAATACCTTCTTAATTCAAATTAAATTGAAAAATACGTTACTGATCCCAAATGTTTAAATGTTGTAAAGTAGAAATCAAACTACCCACTGTAAAAACAAAATCTAAGCAAAGAAAAACTGACATAAAGCAGGATTTAAAGGTGAAACTGCTGGAGATTGAAGCCATTTTGACTCTGAATGATGATCTATGAATGGACCGAAACACAAACTATATTTAGGTTTTCTGCTTCCTGTCAGAAACTGTTACATGGGTGTCCACTCTTCTGAGAAACAAAAACTGAACTGAAACATATCACAACATCATTTTGTTCTGCACAGCCCAGACGGACGGACTTAAAGATGTCAGCAAAGATGCTTAAAAGGTCTCAAGTCCGGAGAGACTGAATAATAATACTGAAAACTAAACCAGTGGGAGGGATCAGAGGTCAGAGGAGAAAATATCTTCCTCAAAAAGCTTCTGGTAAATATAGCTAATGATAAAATGATTAATATTACTCCCATCTTTTGTCATATTACAACCACAAACTTCAACGCATTTTATTCTGATTTTATGTGCTGCACCAACACAAAGCAACGCAAAATTGTTTAGTGGAACAAAAAAGATTTTTCAAAGCTCATACTCAGCTGGAACAGATTGAGAGTGTCTCAAATTTCTTAGCTTTCATTTTGGGCAAACCAACTGGACTATTGCAACATTTGTTACATTTTCAACTGGTGAAATGTATATTTATATATAAATGTGAAGTCCAATGTGAAGTTCAGCTTCACCTTGGACTGAGAAAAGACAAACCAAACTAATTGAAAAACCAGTTCCCCTGCTTGCCTGTGGTGGCGCTGCACCAAGAACCACTGAAGAAGAAACCAACAAGAAAACTTCTAAAGAAGACACTGAGCACAACTTCAAGAAATGTACGCAAAAATAGACTGGTTGTAGGATTTCTCTTTTGTCTTTAGAAAAAGACCAAGAGCCATTTCTCCTAATAGAGTTAGACTTGCGTGTTTGTTTTGGTTGAATTTAACCAGAATGCTCTGCGCTGTGGTCCGATTCCTGCTTTTGGAGCCGTTTCTGGTCCACTTGGTGTTCCCATCTGCATTCAAACCGCACCAGAGTTCACTTCAACCACACCCAATAAACTGCTGCTGGCCACACCCCCCAATTCAACGTTTACACTCACACGTGAAAATCCCTGCAAACAGATGCGTAACTATACAACTGTGCATCTTTGAAAAGCAGAAGTGGAGCCTCCAGCACAACCAACAAGAATCCTTGCAAAAAGACAAAATTTTACCAATAATTTTTGGTCTAGTTTCTAGAGCAAATATCTTAGAAAGCTTGAAATAAGACAAAACTAACTTAAAAGCCACTTTTCAGGAAGATTAGAGGCTTGTCTTAAGTAAATATTTCAGTATTATTGATGAAAATGTACTTGTTCCACTGCCAGATTATTTAACTTATAACAAGACATCTTTCCATTTTATAAACATTTACCTGCCAATGTCAGGGTTTTGTTTGCTTACGCAGCACACATGGAGACACCTTGGCTGACTTTTCCCAATCTCACTTTGGGCTTCGGCCAACGCAGCCTCCTGTCCTAAAGATCTGCAAACAAACTCTGACGTAATACTCAATCAATCTCAGGCCTAGAGCCAAACAAAAACAAAGATAAAAACTCAAAACATCTGAGTTTGAATTACCCAATCAGAGTTTCACCAAGAAGAAGTGTTAGGTTTGGTAAGTGGTGAAGAATGTGCTGGTAATGATGATGAGGAAGAGGAAATAATGACTGAGAAGACTCAGACCAACTGGGTGATGAGTCAGTGGCTTTGTAACCTTTAGTCATATTGGACAGATGGAGAGTGTGGGGGTGTGTGTGTGTGTGTGTGTGAGGGGGAGGGGGGGCGTGTGTGTGGGACATGACTGAGAAACTCTCACCTACTGAAGACGTCAATCTCTCAGGTTCTGAGAGTCATTTGCCAGTTTCGGGCTTATGAAACGTTTTTCAGGTCAAGACTCCAGTTACGTTCAGAGTTCTCTTCTGTTTTTATGGCCTCTTGGAAGTTTAAATACAGAAAATCAGAATGAAAGAGAGGCAGAGGTTTCTACAGGCTTCAGGGTGGAGAAACAGCAGAAACCAAATAAAGGAAAGAAAGGAAAGGAGGGATAGATTGATGGATGGATGGGAAAATGGACGGATAGATGAAATGAATAGTGGCCGATCAGAGGGACAGAGTCTTATTCTGGACGAAGTGCAAAATCTTTTACGTCCATCTGCAATTCCTGGACAATTTTACGTCAAAAGTTTAAACTCACACCTAAACTTCCTCCATTCTTGAAGATTAAATATAAACATTAATGATGCCAGTGGATATTTATTTAAATTTTATTATATTGTTTACATATACATTGTTGTTGTTGGATGAACTGATAAGTATATCAAGCTACAGCCAACAATCCTGTCATTTTGGTTTAGAAGAAGAAATTTTCCCACAGTTTTCAGTTTTCCCAGCTTCTTGCTAAATCCAGATGAACCAATACAAGCCGAAAAGATCGGATCACAGCGCCGGGTTACTTTCATAAGCCGATGCAAAAAAGACGAGCTATAGGAAGAGAGAAAGTCCAAAACAGCCGACAAGCCGAGGAATCGGCAGGAAACACAGGGAGAAACACACACACTCTGAAAACGACGCTCCACATCCTGTTCAGGCAGCCGCCATCTTTTCCTCAAGAGGAGGTCAGGAAGTCATCGCTGCAGCAAACAGGCGGACCTTTAACTAGCCGCTCTGCTGCATGTGCGTGTTTCTGTCACAACGCTGCAGAAACAAACAGCAGACTGGAAACCTCATGGCTGTGGGAACAAACCAGCAGAGGTGTGTGTGGGGTGTGTGTGTGTGTCAGCTGTTTTCTGCATTCATCCTGTTGTTCCATCGCTCCGGTCACAGAGTTCAATACGAACGCCGGCCAGATCCAAATGCAACCAGCAGAGATTTACAGCATCCCAAATGGATCAGCACTGATGAAAACCTCGTGTTGTTCTGGATGAAGCAGCCAGAAATCATTGAATCGCTTTTTACTTTTAACATTTCAAACAATTAAACCTGATAAATAAACTTTTACGTTTCACTTGTAAATATTAAGGGTGAAAAATTTATTTTCCAAGATGTTTCTTTCTGGGATTCAGATTTTGTGTAAAAAAAACAAAAACAAAAACATAAAAACTTCCACATTTTAAAATCTAAACTATGAAATGTTACTGAGGCAGATAGGAAATGATCGAGGAAGGAAGGAAAGAAAGAAGGAAGTAACATGAAAAATAAGAAACAAGACTGTGAGACTGTAAAGGAAGCAAGGACATGAGGAAAGAGGAAAGGAAGGAACAAATGAACAAATAAAGGAAAGACAAGAAGAAAGGAAAGAAGGATGGAAAAAAGGAAGGAAGGAAGGAAGGAAAGAAAGACATGAAGAAGAATGGAAGAAAGGAAGGAAAGAAGGACGGGAAAAAGAAAATGCACGAGAAAAGAATAAACAGGGGAATGAAAAGGAGCAAATGGAGGAAAGACGAGAAAAAGGAGGGATGGAAGGACATGAAAAATGAAAGAAGGAAAGGAAGAAAGGAAAGAAAGAAAAGAAGAAAGGAACGAATGAAGGAAAGATGAGAAAAGAAGATTAGGATGGAAGGAACAAAGACACAAGGAAGGAAGGAAAGACATGAAAAAAGGAGGGATGGAAAGACATGAAAAAGGAAAGTAAGGAAGAAAAGACAAGGAAGTCGATTCTGTTTTTCTGCACCATTTTTATTGTTCATACATTATAAATCATCAGTTGCCTTTTAATGCAAAAATGCAAATTATCTACATTTTAAAAATTTAAAAAGTTTTCCTACTCATTTACAAATCACTGGGATCGGAGCCTGGAGTTTACAATCAGCTTTGGTTTTGGTGGTTCTTGTTTGTTCTTGTACCATAAAATCTCATTTCCGTCACCCCAAAGTGACAGTTTGGGTCAAAAAGCATCATATTAACACTTTGGTACCAAGGAGTAAAATAAACAAAAGATTAAACCCGACCCAAACTTCAATAGATTTATTTTTGACTAGCTGAATCTCAGCAGCTCATTATTTGATCACCAACAGACGAAAGCTGGTCATGGATGGCAGCACGTCTGTGGGTTTGACTTTTTCTGAACACAAATGAGGTGGGAGAGGCAGCAGGAAATGGGGAAACCACTGTTCAAACACCAAACATCCCGTCTTCCCTCTCCATCCAGAGCGCGACAAAGAGCTCCCTGTTCGCAGCCTCTTAGCAGCCACTTCACACGCAGCGCAAGGTGGAAGCCCCGCTGGCCGCGCCATGCAGCTCGCATCACTTCCTGCCTCAGAGCTGCAGAGACTCTGATGGGTGACAACAGGAGGGAAGGTGGCAACAAAACTAACACCTCAAATCATGTAGGCAGTAGGGGTTGAACCAATTAGTCGACTAGTCGACTCTAGGATGTCTCGCGAGTTTTTACATTTCATGTCGACTAGTCGCAGTCATGTGATTGCCGGTGGTGACAGCCTGTGCTGATCTGACAGCACGGTATACGTCACAAGACACAAGAAAAATAAGTTAATACATTAGTTTAAATGATATGTAGATGGATGCATATTTGTGGTTTTACAGTGTTTTTAAAAGGAGGTGGAGTTGCAGCTGCAGTCCACTACAAAACACGAGCCGTCTAAAACTCGCCCCCTTCCCGCTAAGGATGTCACTTAGCCGGCTCGCGAGTGTCTTTGTCACGACAATCTAACTAATACATTATGATGTTATGTTGCTGATTAAATAAAGATCTGTGGTAATGACAGCTGCTGATTAAATAAAAGCCTGTAGTTGGTAATGACAGTGTATACTTGTCTGACATATATATAGCCGTGAGTTCGTGCTAAGAATGACACTTCGTGCTTAGAAGTGTCATCAGATCTGCTGTCAGAAGTGTATGACACTCTGACAGCTGATCTGACAGAACACTGGCTACAAAATGGCGTCTTCAAAACAGATCGAGGACAAGCCCGCATCTTGTTAAACAGGTAGAAATTACTGGGTCCTTGTATGACAATGTGCTCTTAGCGAAGAGAATATTGACAGCGAGTGAACTTTATTTACCCCCCCCGGCCCCTGTGCCACCTCTTTTTATTGTTTTTACATGCCATCTAAAAGATGTGCGTTTCCTTTTGAATGTTGGTTTCCCAGCAACTTATTATTTATCATAAACTATCCCGATGTTTTGTTGTTTCACTTGTTGCTGTTCTGTGTAAATGCCGTATTTTTCCGTGAAAACGGGTAATAAAGCCTGTACGTTACTCCAAAGCTTTGCGTTGCTATGACGTCACAACGACTAGTCAACTCGACATCGACTCGACTTTTATCATGTTGACGTTGACTAGAAAATATCTTAAATCGTTCAATCTGCTGAGTCAGCAGAGCTTCCTGCCGCGCATCGGGCGGAGGAGAAGCAGGTGGTTTCGTTGAATTCAGCTGTAACCAAACGGGATCCGTTCATAACAAGTTTGGCTTGTGATGTTCCAAAAGCACCATGTAGTCAGTGTGATCATTTGACTCCTATAGTAACTATCCAGAGATCATCAGCATCAGCCGGTGTTTAGAAAAAAAAAGCCAGACCCGACTTTGTGCAACAAACTTTTCCCCGTTGCTCACAAAGAATCTCCATAATAGACTTAGTAAAAGCAGGAGAAGGGGAGAGTGTGTGTGTGTGTGTGTGTGGGGGGGGGGGGGGGGGGGGGGGGGTCAATATTTGCCGTGAAAATAGCTAATAAAGCCTCCAAGTAGTTGTGAAGGGTTTTTGCGCTTACGTCACTATGACGTCACCGCGACTAGTCGACATCGACTCGACTATTATCATGATGTAGTCGACCTTAAAAAATATGTAGTCGTTCAACCCCTAGTAGGCAGGCAGCCGATGATGCGTCTGCAAGCATGCTTTGCACTGCAACTATGGGTGTAAATTTTGTGGATTCTCTTTCCAAATATGATATCAGAAAAATCAAAATCTGTTCATCACACTGTGTCAAACATAATTACCATGACAAACCGATGACCTATGGATGAACAACAAATAGGAGGATATACAAATGGATAAATAGACTGATAATTAGATTGACAGAAAAATTGATGAATAATCGACACATTTGCTTGTGGACCTAAATATGGATGATAAAGAACGGACAGACAGGAACCACGCACCAGCAGGTTGCTGTAATAAGGTGGATGCTGCTACTGAGTGAAGGCGACTCAATGTAAGAGTTTCAGGAAGCTGATAAAACAGAAGACTATTCAGGGAAAGACGGACGGATGGACAGACGGATGAACAGTTGGATTTATGGATGGACTGATAGAAGGTTCAGTGAATGGACAGACAAAAAGATGGACAGTTGGGTCGATCCAACGGACAGACTTATGTATGTATGTATGTATGGATGGATGTATGTATGGATGTATGGATGGATGTATGGATGGATAGAAAAATGGACAGTTGGGCAGATAGTTGGACGGACTGACAGTTGGCTAGATAAAGTCTATCTACTGTCAGTGAGAGGAGTTGCTATACAACAGGATTTAAAAGATAAAAAAGGTGAATTTTAAATCATATTTAGCATTTTATATTAGCTATTTGCAATGTTAACATTACTGGAGGTAGTAACTATCAAAATCTCTAAATTCAGCAGCCCACGTTTGTCTTGGTTAAAACATCTTAAGATAACCAACTTACCTTGGTATTTATACAACCTCTTGTGAATAGATAAAATCTACAAATACTTGAAACGTCCTCAAAAATGCCTGTAACTATTTTAAGAGTTCAAACACAAATTACACCTTAATATTCATTAAAAAACACAGCAGAAACTATCTTAGCACTACTAAAGCTGAAAGTATTTCAGCTTTCAAAGCTGCATTTTCTTTAGAACATCTTAGATAAGAACTACAAAAAAAAAAATGTGCAAATGGTTTTCCGCGAAAAATTTGTCATGTTTGACAGAAAAACACAATGGTAAATTCTAGTTCTGGTCATTTATTTTTAATTCAGCTGATTACACAAAAACTAAGAGCTTCAGGAAACACTGCAACCCTGGCTTTGAGCCTTTCCGCTAATTTAATTTCCATGAGCAGTAAAAAGGAAACTAAATAATGATCCACTTCAGAGTTGTAGCACCCCGACATCCTGTAAATCTCACAGCCTGGCCGCCATCTTTGAAACAAACGGAGAACTCAGACTGGGCTCATCCAGAAACAAACAAATTGAAACAAGGTGGAGAAAAAACAAGTTTTCACTCTAGCTACTGAGAGACACTAGCTGTTAAAAGTAAGAAAACCTTCAGCTGACCCAGTGAGATACTATGAGTTTATATTTAATACTTTACGAGAACCATAAAAGACACAAGACTGGGTTTAAATATAGCAAAGGAATTTCCCATTCATGTGAGCCAGCAGAGACAAAAGTCCAAGAATGTAAACTAAGCTGGGAGTTCTCCTGTTAAAACTGTCTTTACCCCAATGCGGATCAAGCAGCATGGTTAAGCATGACCTTATGGTGACCTTGATCCAAAATTGCAACATTTGTTACATTTTCAGCTGCTTCAGCTCTCTTCCACACCGCATTGTGTCAAACAAACCAAACCTTTTGAAAAATCTGTTCTCCTCCTCGCCTGTGGTGGCGCTGTACCGAGAACTACTGAACGAAACAACAGAAGAAGACACTGAGCACGACATCCATCTTCACAAAATGTAAACAAAAATAGAGCAGCATCAGATTTTAACAGTTATAGGATTTCTCTTTAGCCTTGAAAAATCAAACACAACAAAAAACCAAGACATTTTTCCTGCTAGTGTTTGTTTTGGTTCCATTTACCCAGAATGCTCTGTGCTGACGTTCCCTTCTTGCTTTTGGGGGGTTTTCAGTTCGCTTAGCATTCACACCTCCCCAAATGAACCAGATTTTCAAGACAAACAAAAAAAAAACTGCGCTAAATTGACTTAAAAAGTTTCCTGTTTATAAAAACCATTACAGCACATTTAAATATGCCAATAGCTTCACAAGTTGGTCAAAAATGTAAAAACAACTTAAAACTCTTCAGTCAGCCAATGTGAAATTAATAGTAAAGAAAATGACAAAAACAATAGTTTTCAACAATAAACCTCCTTTTAAATGTTTTCAAAATTGCAATTAGAACTTCTAAATGTAATGTAAAATAAATAATGGAGCATAGAATTAGACTGAATAGATCCACCCTTATGGATTGGTACCAAATCTGGAATTTTTTTTCAATATCAGAACCAATACAGACATTAATATCATCTCTAATTGGGTCATGTCTTTGGTGTTTGCAACCCTTCATCATAAATCGCCTGATGATCTGACTGAATGAACCAAGAAAGATAAAAAACCTAAATCCTCAAATTCAGGCAATTTTAGTCAATGGACTACAGTTCAGAGTCAATACATATAACTCTACAGCTGCACACTAAATGCCTAATTATCGTAAATGAATATCTTTTAGAGCTGTAGAATATTAAAAATCTCAGTGCCAGAAAAAGAAAGAGACCACAATTTCCTCTACGATAATTACAACGCCAGACAGACCTCGATGAGAAACGACAGCAGTAAGCGGAACCGTGTCTCATTCAGACGGCCATTTTAAAAACAGCATCGTCTGTGTGAGAAGTGGTAAAACCCAAACGCCCAGCTGTTTGGCCTGCAGCGCGTTTTCTGACCTGAGAGATGTGGTTGATGGAGGACTCCATGCGGCGCAGCTGCGAGGCCTGGATGTCCAGCAGCTGCAGGACGTTGTTGGCTAAGGCATTGATCTGGTAGGCCACGCTGGCCAGGGACTGGGTGGTGTAGGCTTTGGTCTCCTCCAGGGCTTTCCTCTTGTCCTGGGCCTGACACAAAAACATGACAAAGTGCTGGTTAAAGAGAGGGAAAATAAACCAATTTGCTCCTAATGTTATTACAACACCATCTCATCTTGGAGCTTGTATGTGGTTTTGCAGCCACATGAGATCAGCAGTTCAGAAAAGGCATGCAGCTGTCTCTCAGCCTCTCATTCCACACATGCCACTCTTCTTTTGAAGGCATTTAGATAAAACATTCTGCAAATGTTCAACCAAACTTTACATCCAATCCAGTAACATTTTCCAGAATAGAGATCAAGCTTAATATTTGTTTTGTAGCAAGTTGTAGTTATAAAAAGCCAAAAGGAAAGGATTAAAACAAAGAAATAAAAGCCTAGCATGGCTAGCAGTCAGATTGTTAGCCATCCATCATGTTTCCAACAAAACAAAAAGAAAAACACATCTGTTTTAAATCAACATCTGGAAAATTTTCAAGCTCAAAGACGTTAATTATAGGATGATCTTCTTTTGAAATGCAAATTATTTCAGATGAGGCCAAACAGAGTAAATGTACACTAGCAGCATCTTAAAACAACTTAGCTCACAGAATAGTGAGCAAAACAATATATTTAACAAAAAAAGAAACAAATATTATATTTACTTTTCCTTTGGGAACAATAAAGTATTTTTCAGTTTGAATTGTATTATAAAAAGAGAAAAAGAAAAGAAGACATTTCACGCTAAAATGTTAATTCTTAAGTAAAAGGCCAGGTTAGCATACAAGAAAAGTACGCTAGCAGCAGCAAAACTAAAAAGGATTTTTTTAACCAGCTTTTTAACAGTTAATTGTAAACATTTTGGGCTTCACATTTAAAATACTTCAACAACTACCTGAATTAAAGACTTCAAAAGAAAAAAAAAAGTGAGATACTGCTACGGGAAATAGCGCCCCCTTCAGTTCCAGAGTGCACCAGTTCCAAATATGGGATGGGTCTGACATTTGACCAACACCACCCTGTCATTTGCAGCCCCGTATTTTTTAAATCAATCAAATTTTATCTCGAGTGTTTCATTTATGACGGTACAGAAGTAACTCTAAACAGGTGGGTTTTAGTATAGACTTAAAGGAAGTCAGTCTTTCGGCTGTTTTACAATTTTCCGAATGTTTGTTCTTGTGTGGTGCATAGAAGCTGAATGCTGCTTAAAAAAAAAAAAAAAAAAGATGAAACATATTATTCTGAAAATCTCATTATTTTGTAAAACAACAATTTAGCACAAGATAAAAGTTAGCAGCATTCTAATTAAACATGCTAGCTGTCAACACACTATTTGCTAGGACAAAATAAATCCTACAACAGCTTAAAGTGGTTCACTGCTACCTAAATGTCATCCAAGTTGCTCATTCTTTAGTAAAAGACCAAAATATCACACTGGAACTTATGCTAGTTTCTTATGCTAGCAGCTATTCCGCAAGCTAAATTAATTAGCTTGCTGGACATGCTGACAATTTAGCTGCTACATGTTTAAAAAGCCAAAAAAGGTTTTTAAGAAATTCAAGAAAAGTTTGTGAAACATTTATATTAGCAAGAAGCCAATATAGCATTCAGTAACAGATAAGCTAACGGATGGTGAGCTAGCTTACAAAATATACTTCAGAGGTAAAATAAGGCAAAAATACAACAGAAACAAAGTGGTGTGAGGTGTCATTTCAAGCATCAAGTATTTCCACTATCTAAAATTAAAGCGACAACAGTGTAGTGCGTGGTGAGAATTTTGAGAAATCTTTCTTTGAACTGGACGAAAGCTAAAAGCCAGGTTCCAACTGCGCAGTGACGTTTGATCTCTTTGTAGCCGGTCCTCTGCTGCTCACTCAGTCCAAAAAGCCGTGCCTGGAGGGGGAACACTGGGCTTTGATAAGAGGCTGCTGAAGCAGGAGGTGGGCGGTTCCAGCAGAGGCTGAAGAGCAGATTACTAGAGCTAGTAGTGGTGGTGGTTAGGGGGCAGAATGGGAAGAAAAGGAACATTTGGTCATGAGGAAAAGAGAGGGGGGGAAAGAAGAAAACAACCGGAGTCGTTAATGATTCAGCCACCAATCCAGAATCAATCCGTAGATTGGAGAGCTGACCGCTACCTTTTGGTGGGAACCAGACATGTTGAGCAATAACTTTAGAAAGGAGAGGAGATTCCTCATCATGTCAAAATCACATAATCTACATGCACACACCTACTGCTGCCACTAGATGCTGTAACAGCTGGATGGGAGCAGATTAAGACGACAAAACAAAGCTAAATCCTGGTGGGAATATCTAAGCTGGTGACAGGAGCAGATTTCCTGAACGGTTCACTGAGGTCATGTTTATTTGGTTCAATCAAGATTACAGATCTTTTTATATTGCAGAAACAATCACCTCTCTATGAAAAAGGATTAAACATATAAAGACTTGAAGCTGAAAAAAAAAATTGTCATGTTTATTTGATTTTCTAAGTGTTAAAACTTTATATGATATTCCAGGACTGTGAATGTACATTAAATTTCCTTAGAGAAATTGCAAAAAACCCCAAACTTCCACATCTATTTGAAAGGGCTTTTGGTGTTTAACTGTACCTTCTTTTATTGTGATTGTGGTTTGAACTGGCACTGATTTATTGTACCATGTATTTCTTTTAGAAAGTCCAGTTCACATCTTCATTTGGGGAGGTGTGAATGTGTAATCAAACTGAAAATAGAAAAACAAAAGAAAATAAACTCTGGTCCACCTGAAAACCTCAGTCTCTGTTTGGCTGAAGTGAACTCTGGAGGAGTTGAACGCCAAGCGGACCAGAGACCGCTGCAAAAGCAGGAAGTGGTCTATAGCGCAGGGCATTCTGGGTAAATACAACCAAAATACACATTCAAATCAAGTGCTAGCAGCAGAAATGGGTTGTGGTATTTCTCTAATTCCCCAAACTGGTAAAATCTGACGCTTCTCCATTTTTGTTAACCTTTTATGAAGAAGGAAGTTGCGCTTAGTGTCTTCTCCAGAGGTTTTTGTGTCACTTTCTTTTGTAGTTCTTGGTGCAGCGCCACCACAGGCGAGGAGGGGAAACAGGTTTTTTAAAGGGTTTAGTTCACAGGTGTCAAACTCCAGTCCTCAAGGGCCGGTGTTCTGCAGTTTCTAGATGTGCCACAGGTACAAAACACTGGAATGAAATGGCTTAATTACCTCCTTCTTGTGCAGATAAGTTCTCCAGAGCCTTGCTAATGACCAAATTATTCTATTCAGGTGATGCAGCAGAGCGACCCTTGAGGACTGGAGTTTGACACCCCATGTTTAGTTCATTTGACACATTGCAGTGTAAAAGCGAACCACAGCAGCTGAAAATGTAACAAATGTTGCATTTTTTGTCTCAAATCAAACCCAGTCTACCGGACTATCAAGTGTGAAAACACTCCAAATCCAGTTAGCATGTGGAAAGTGAAAGTTCGCCCCATTCCACCGGGCTCATCAAGTTTTCTGGGTGAAACCCTGGAAGACAATATCTAAGGTTCTGTAATAAATCTGAAGCTGCAACCCAAATAAAAACAGAAGCAGACATGCATTTTTGTATTCCTGCTCTAATCTGGTTTTGGAAATGTGAAGCAGGGTCAACTGTGGACAGATGCGACACTTGATTGTTTCTTAGTTGCCTATTCGCCACTCTGTGCACAAATCCCCTGACTAACCAGCTTTGCATCTCGACAGGACGATGTCAGGAGTGAAGCAAATCAGTCAGAGCGCGGAATGAGACATCTGCTAAGAAAAACAAAACAAAGTGTGTGTTGATCAGAGCCAAAAGCAACACAAGAGAGGCAGAGAATGAGGTGAACTTTGGAGAGCTTCGGTGCTCCTGCGGCACTTTGTCTCATATTTCAGAGCCGGGTAATGACAGAGCAAGAGAGGCTACATAGTATCCAGGAAGCAGTGGAAGTGTGTAGAGGAATGCAATGCACAGGAAGCATGTAGCTGGGAGCTAAAGCGAGACAACCAAACAACTGCATGAAAACAGCTAGCAGTAAAACGCAGCGTGGGAGAATGAAAAGTTTCTCAAAAATCCATTGGCTAATGAAGTCCTCATGAGTCTGGCACACTTTTAAGGTTTTTATTTGCAAAGAATAAAGATCAGATTTACATTGAGTTTTATTGTAGCACAAGAAAATGTGGAGAATACTAATGTATATGTAGGTTTTTGAAATGAAAGGGAGCGGCAGCCACCGCCGGCTGTCATCAATCCAGTTTGGCGAGATAAAAATCACAGATGCGCAGCCATGTTTTTAAAGACAATGCTTTCCAGTCAGGACCGACCTGTTGGACGGAGACTGGAGGACGAGTTCAACGGCCAAGAAGGAGCAGAAATATGACAACACTCAAGCAAAAACCTACATATACATTAGTATTCTCCACATTTTCTTGTGCTACAATAAAACTCAATGTAAATCTGATCTTTATTCTTTGCAAATAAAAACCTTAAAAGTGTGCCAGACTCATGAGGACTGGAGCTGTCCCAGTCAAAGTCCAGAGCTGAATCCAATTGAAAATATGTGCCAATGATGAAAATTTAGGTTTAGAGTAAGGCTGCAACAATTAAACCGATTAATCGTGAATAATCGATTATGAAAATAATCGTCAACTAATTTAGTGATAAATTAGTCGTTAACGGGAGGATATAGATGCAAAAAAAGACCATTTGATTAAACTAAACACTCACAGCAATAATTAAGCCAAAAGTGAACAAAAAAATTTGCATTGATGGAAAAGAAAACTAATCATTTTCTACAATTCCTTAACTTGTATACATTTGTCTTCACCTGGTTCAAATGTTGTAAAAAATAAAATAAAAATATTATATTAACCACCTTTTACTATCCAATTATGAATCTGTTCATCTAAAAAAACAAGATCAGCAGAAAGGACTGAGTTTTAAGTTTAATGCCATTACTAGTTTTGCTACAAATGATCAAATTAATGTTTATTTTCTTATTTAAAAAGGAAGTGAATTATTTGCTTATTTGCATCTTTTAATATACAGTATGTGTATATTGTATAAATAAGCTTAAGTGGTTCAATGAAAAATCTATCACTTAATGATCAGAGTAAATTATGAATAATTAGTGGCAGCTTTAGTTTAGAGAGGCTCTCCATTCAATCTGACTTATTTAATTTCTTTAATTATATTAATTCTTATTTAATTTCACTTTGGGATCAATAGCGTATTTTTGAATTTGATTAAGCTTAAGCTCTTCAGTAAAAAAATAGACAAAGATAAATAAAAATCTGACTCTGGAAAGCTGAATAAGCAAACACTTTCATTTTTTTTATTTTATTTACAAACAACTCAAAATCCTATTTTTCCTTCCAGTTCACAATGATGAACTACTTTATGTCCATCACATAAAATCTCAACAAAACACAGCTAACTTTGTTGATTTAATGTGAGAAAATATGTGAAAAATAATCCATGAGTCTGCCCAGAACGGTCAAACATGTCAGAACATTTCGCAATAAAAAAACTTCACGTTTCTGCTGTTGATCTGGGCCTGGATTTGCACAGATGTTGAACACATTCACGCGCTCCTATTTCTCCAAAGGGAGCTGCACTCAGGAACACAAAAAGGTCCAGGAATGTCTGGAATTCTGCAACACGTTGATCAAATAAAAACTTCCCAGCGCCGTTGAGGAATCCTTCTGCTGAGATTACAGACAGAAAAAGAGTCAGAAGAGATGTAAGGCTGAAAGGTCGCGGAGCACCACGTGAGCCATCGATCCCGACTGAAAGGGCGGGTGGTGGGGGGATAAGTGAGCAGATAGCCGCTTTATCGACAAGGATGTCAAATATTCCCCCGTCCGCCAGGTTGTGAGGTGAAGCCATGTAATGAGATTACAAGACAGACGTGTTTAGGAGCTGGCTAAGTGTTGGACAAGCCTGTTAGTGATCATCTACCTCTAGAAAACTGAAGGGTGAACTAACAGAGAATATCTGGACAATAAATCAATAACAATATACATTACAATAGACATGTGATCAATATCAATAGATAATACATCTGACAGAATATTCAATTTATCAAATATTCACTGAACTCTGAGCCAGAACCGTACAGCATTTGGGAAATGTAGGCAGAGAAAAGACTCTCTACTCTCTCATTCTTTGGTTACCTAGCAACTCTCTCATTCTTTGGTTACCTAGCAACAACCTGTTGAGTAAGTGGCGCAGCAGCAGTTTAAGGTTCGGCCATTGTGCCTCATAACTGCTTTAAAATAAACAATAATGCCATGGTAATGTTTTCAGTATTTCAGATACATAAAACAAATCAATAATTATTGTTATCAACTGATATGAAACACTTATAACACAATAAGTTTTTCAGCCAGAGTGAATATTTTATCTTCCAATGAACTCAGCCTTTTACTTGCTATTTTTTTCCCTCCTTTCTAATTTATTGTTCTGCTGTCAGGAACTAAATTGTTTTAATTTGTCGCTTTGGATTAACGCAAAGATTTTCAAGACAATCTTTACAAAATAATGAACAATTTCCCCTTAAGCCAAGGAACTGTCATTTCCTCTTCCAGTCTTTGAAAGACTCAATCCTCCAGTAAAAGTATAACTGGACAATTTGGCTGAAAAGCACATCACTATGTAAGTGTTTCATATCAGTCGATAGATAATTGATTGTTTTTTTTGTTTTAAATATTTGAAAAATTACCAAACAGTTGGTGTGACCTTTCTTGTTTTATCCACAGTTTTTATTTCATGTTGCTGTTTTTTTTTGTTTTGTTTTGTTTTTTTTACTTTTAAGCAGTTATGAGGAACAGTGGAGAAACTTGAAACCGCTGATGCACAAGTTACTCAACAACCTGTTGCTAGGTAACCAAGGAGTGAGTAAGTTGCTAGGTAACCAAAGAGTGAGTGAGTTAGTTGAGGTCATTCACCTTGCTTAGTCATTAAACAACCATATAAATAATAATACATAAAATTTTTATAGCAAATTTTCAGACACTAAAAAATGCTTATATATTTTTATAAATTCATATAGATTTTTCTAAACAATTTGATCAAGAAAAAAAATCTGACTGTGATGTTACTCAGCTTTTGAAATTCATGTATCCCTTGATTCGTTTCAGAAATTTGGAAAATGTGCATTATTCAAAATTTTGTTGCAAAATGGAAAGCATGTTAATTATAACAACTATTATCATCACAGCTGTTACCATTATAGCAGTATAACTATTTTGCTTTAAAAATGTATTTTCAAGTAGGAAAAGATTTAAGTGTATCCAATTTTATTTGACATCTACTGTATCTATTTTATTTTAACATCATTTCTATGTTAATTCTTTGATGAACCTGACCCACTTTCCTATTTTTTGTTAGGATTTATAACTATCACTTATTTGCTGTAGGTTTACTTTGCATGCTTTTCGCTGAACATTTAAGCGGACCAGAGCTGTCCCTGGACCAACGCTCCCTGAAGCACAGAGGCGGAAATAAAAGCCACACATCATCCCTACCTCACACTGTGGGAATGTGGACACCCACACAATCTGCCTGAGGGGGTGAGGTAGAGAAAAGTTACTCTGAAGATTAAGCGACTTCAGTTCAACCTTGTCCTGAATGTGACACGCCAACTCAGGAGTCTGTTCTCGGACTCGCCTCAGCAAGGCAGATGGTGGCTCAGAGAAAGGCCATAAGGTCCAGCTCAACCTGACGCCATTAAAAATGTGTCAACAAGGACACAAAGGGGACATTTGGACATGAAGCAAGCTCATTAACCCCAACCAAATGACTCAGTAATTGGTTCGACAAGAAAGAAAGCGGCCATTAAACATAGAACTGTGCATTTTATTAAGGATTTTCTCTCTGCTGATTAACACTGAACCATTTAGGTCACAACTTAGTTCCACAATTCAGCTTGGACCAAACTAACTCTGGTCAGCTGAAAGGACGGATGGGTCTGAATGGTCAGCAGAGAGCCGCAGGGCACAATAAAAACAGTCCACATTGCGGAAAGAGATGGAGGAAGGACAAAAAAAAGCTAATGGCAAACAAGATGAGCAGAAAAACTAAAGAAATACACATTAATCACGCTCAGACAAGTTAAAAAAAACAGCATTAATTACAGTGGGAAACCAGAACCAAACAGGTATAGCCTGTAACATCGGCAGCCGATAAATCAGACTAGCATTTTGAAACTATTTTGGTGTCTTTTTGAAATTTCCAACCAAAGACTGGGTTTGTAAATTAGTTTGTAGCTAGGAAACCACCGTACTAAACAACGGTTGCTTTGCTTTTATCACTTGCGTTTCCTTTGGGATCAAGAAAGTATGTTTAATTTTGAATCCAATATCAGGGCTGGACAATAAATCGACGACAGCGTATATCACAATAGACGCATATCAATATCAATAGATAAATTATTTGATGGGATATTCAATCATTTCACTTAACTCCAATCTAAAACCCGCACAGCATTCTGGGAGTTATAGGCAGAGGATAGCTGCCCAACCTCTCCCAGCTAACTAAGCAAAATTGGTGGCATCAACTAACTCCCTCACTCATTGGTTACCTAGCAACAACCTGCAGAGTAACTTGCACAGCAGCAGTTTCAGGTTTCGCCACTCCATAAATATGTGAATGTTCTACAAACAACTGCGAGATACGTTCCACAGAAAAATCCACAGAAACTGAACCGCTAATAGGTGGGGTTCCACTGTAAGCTTGGAAAAGTCAAAATGAGGATTTCAAACATACAGTAAAAACTATAACAGATGGTGATAGTAGGATTTTAGAGCAGTTATCCCAAGTGAGCACCAAAACTGGTTCGTTTTGGTAAAGCAGGCAAACATCAAGCTTCAGGGATGGTCGTATTGAAAATGTCTGGACTAAAAGTGATGCAAGTGCCAGGAAACCAAGCATTTAAGTGAACTTTACCAAACCAGCAACAATGATAGCCGAGCCTCTATAACTAGAGATGGACATTAACCAGATATTAATTTGAGCACTTTTGTCTAATTGTGATCTTGTGTAAATCAGAGAAACTAGACAATGAATTTAAATTCGTTTTAGAACCATCCTAAACAAGAATAAACATCTGTAAGTAAAAATGATTTCTTTTTATTTAAATAAGATCTTCACCAATGATATAATGTGTAAAAACAGAAACCTCATGAGCATTCTGCTGCTTCAGCAAAGTCAGACTTATGACATTCTGGTTACTACATCACACTTCCATTTCCCCATTCCGACCTTACCATCTACTGTCTGCAAAACACTGAAACCACATCAGACAAACTGCTGAGATTTTAGAGCTGGAAATAAAAAAAACAAACTACTAAGGTGTAAAATAAGAAAGTATTGAAGGAACAAAAGAAAAGGATGAAGCATAAGAATTTAAAGAAGGGGGTAAAGGATGTAGGACTCAATGAAGGACAAAAAGTGGGAAAGATGGCAAGAGGTAGAAACATGGTGTCAAGAAGTTGGTTAAAATAGTTTCACAGTAATTCATTAAAAACATTTTGAATAGGAGCACAAGTCCTCAGTTTATCCTACCAACGCAGCCAGGTGGCCACTTTGCATGCAGTCTGTTCGTCTTTGTCACAGAGGTTAAACCACACACTCTCCAAAAATATGACACACACATGTCTGACACAAACAGGAAACTATTTATAATAAAACCCTGATCAGAAAATCCATGCACAAAAGTCTTAAAGCTGGCTGGCTGGGTGTCTGTCTCTATTATTACTCCACTTCCCGACAAAGACAGAAGGCATTTCAAGAGAACCAAACAGGAAACATCACTCTGACCAGTCTGTGTGTCATACATCTATCACATGCAGTCTGAAACTTATATTCAGTGGAGAAAGTTGCTGTTCACACCAATTAGTCCGCTTTAATCTAACTCCAGTCCGTTTATCTAGAAAGTTTGGTTCGTTTGGGGAGATGGGAATGCGTAAACGATCCAAAAATCCAATTTAACACTTTTTAAGGCCATTATGAATTAAATTTAAAACTTACATCTCTATAGAAACATACTTCATCCAGCCAACTGGTGATGAATTTGAACATTATAAACGCAAAAAAAGCTAGAATGCTAGCAAGTGTTTATTAGAAGTGAGCCACAGAAAGCAATGAAAATGTCTGCTTGTGACTCAACCTTTTGCCTGACAGTATGACGGACTATAGGGGCCACACTAAGAAAAGACAAAACAAAACAAAAAACTAAACAAGAAAAGTCATACAAAATACGAGAATAAAGTCATAATGGTACAAGAAGATGTAGAAGAATATGAGAAGTTGTAATATTGGAAATAAAGTCACAATATTTTGAGACTAAATTCGTATTACTATAGTAAAGTCATAGAATTGGAAGAATTTGTATGAGAGAAAAGTCAAAATAATACAAGAAGCTGTAATAATTTGAGAATAAAGTCATAACATTGAGAATAAAGTCAACATAATGAGAATATAGTCGTAATAGTAGGATAATGAAGTCAATATTTTGAGAAATTGTACAAGAATAAAGTCTTAACAATATGAGTATAAAGTTATATTATTTCGCAAATAAAGTTATAATACTTGTGAGACAGAAAAAAAAATAGAATGTATGATCAAATAGCCTTGCCAAAATTAAATTTAAGACCTGTGATTAACCATTTAAAGCCCATGTTAATTTTATTTTTAATGTATTTAAGACATTTTACAGCCTTAATTTTTGGTGCATGAATTTCAGACTTACGGATCCGCGGACACCATGGGCGAGGGATTGAACAGGTTTTTCAATGGTGTAGATTGTTTGGCACATTTTGGTCTCTGATTGAACCGAATCTACCGGACTGTCAGGTGTGAAAGCCTCCTGAATGCTGCAGCTCAAGCACGGCCTCCGTGACAGGAACGCAGAGCGAGAGAAGAAGGGCTGGGAACGCAGGAGGGAGGAGTGCTTAACGAGACGAGACATGTAGATCTGCAGTGTAGAGTTAGAAGAGCGAGGGCTCATTCTGACACACAAAACGCTTCAAACACTGCTTCTTTTTGAGCGTCAGCACTCAGATCGAGGTTTTTTTGCATTAAAAGTTGGAGCTAATTTTACATCAGCGGCAACACAATCCCCCACCCTGCTGTTCTGCACTTGGCTACAATGATTTTCTGCCACATTTTTCAGCTCTGACTGTGGCTGTCAGGGGAGATCAGGATTTCTATTAATGGACCAAAACCATAGCCGCATCAAAGTAGTGACTTTTACAGAAACAAGAAACAAAACCAGCCTCTGACTCTTTGTGCCAGCTCTAAAATAAACTATTACAAAAAAAGTCGATTATTTACCGAGATGTACAGGTTTATGACGACAGCTTCGTAGAATTTTATGGTTTCTTACTTCCCCCTGTTGCTGTGAAAGCAATCAAACCTCACCACACTGGCCTTTAAACATCGGCAGTGTTTTGTTTTCTGTTTAAACAAAAATCACTCACACCACAAGTTTTCTAAAGAAAAGGAGGAGAATTTTTGTCCACTGAACCTTTTAATCATAACTTTTGGATCACTATTTGAAAGGTTTCTACTACAAACTACCAGACTTTTATTTTTTAATGTCCATTTATGTCAACAAGTTCATGATGCCATGAAAGAAAAAAAGATTTCCGGTCACGTAGAAAAAAGAAAACAAAAACAAAACGTAAAAGCGCAGGTGCACAGGGTTCATGCGGACTACGCGAGGGTTAAAACAATTACTTGGCATTTTCCCCCATGTTCTGATAAAATTTGCACAATTTAGAATTTTTTTTTCTTTTATTTCAACAATTTTGATGTGTAAGATTAACCTATTGTAATATTGTATTTGTGTATTCTACGTAAACAGACGTGCAAAACTTGGAAACAAAGGTGTTTTCTCTTTTTCTGCAACAATGCTCCATATACTTAGAATACATACCTAAAACTGTGCAGTTTCATTGAACTAAAAACTTTTAGACATGTTCCAATGTCAATAGAGAAAACATAATTACATGACTATTCCTGCTATAAATGTTTTATTGGTGTTTTCATTTATTTTATTCCATTTTGTTAAGATGATTAGATTGATTTTCATGACTTACTTTGTTTTACACATTGTAATTTTGTATGTTTATTTAAAGTAGATCGCTCTTGAACATGAGACTTCACTTTTTTTTAACAATTAAACATGCAAAGAAGAACTACAAAAGCCTTCCAGATTTTTGCATATCTGATAAGTAATTTAAAAACATTAAACTTTAAGTAACACAGTCAGGAAAGAAACTGTTAACACAACATGTGGGAAATCAACAGATTATTTGAGCAGCACAAAGTACAAGATAACACTTCCTGTTAAACATTAAGCGTGACAGTTACCAACACTCCCAACAAAGAGTCAAAACAGACCCAGTTCTCCCAGAGTTGTGTCATAATTGTGGGAAATTCAGATTGCAACGTCTTGGTTTCATGTTCCAGTCAGATGCGGTGATTCCACAACAAGGAAATCTCCCACATTGGGCTCATGAGAAAACAAAACTGTTTTGGTTGTTGTCCGGTAAGGAATGGATCGGTCACCATGTGCAAAAAAACAGAAAAAAAAAGAGAGAAAGACAGAAAGAAAGAAAAACACACGATCCCAGGACGAGGAAGGAAACTAAATTACAGGGAGTCCTTGGGGAGTACCACTGGAATGGACACACCCTCTGTAGCTGATATGTCGGGTTCTTGTTTGGATAGAAAATACCAATATAGCACCAAGACACAACTGGATGAACGTTTGAGTAGATTATAAAGAAATGTGCTGGATCAACATTGAAAACACAACATTATGGTTCAGGTTTGCCCCAAAATTTTTCTTAAAATTAAAAGCAAAGATAAATTAATGCATACATTCTCCAATGCAGGCAGCAATTTCTGTTTCCATAGATCAGAGTTTTTATTTACCTTAATTTACTACCCATCCACCAGTAATAGCTTGAATTTAAAGCCAAATAAAGTATAATAAAATATATACATTAAAAAAAAACAAGTAAATCAAATTTATCAACATTCTAAACAAGATTAAATTAAATTTTATAATAATAATAAAGTCAAAACTTTAGTATGTAAGAGAACCATTCAAAAATCCATATTAATACAAGTTTTTATTATTTTCCTAATATACTCACAACTGTACAATAACATATGATTCCATTGCAGGATTTCAGAAAATCTGTTTTTAAATGGAAGATTTAAAAACTTCTTTGTATATATTTGGTTCAATTACATCACAACAGGGAGATGAAGCAAAATAACAAAAAGATCCTGGGAGACTTTATGAATTCAGTCGCTAATGTAGAGATTTAGATCAAAAGTGACAAAAACAGAGATAAAACAGATTATTTTTCCATCCGATTTGTTTCTGCACATATTTTGCACCCTTAAAATAAGTAAATGCTATTTTCTGCTTGTATTATCTTATTTGATACATGATTTTCCACTCGTGATAGAACATAGAGTGTAAATGTAGATAAATTTACCTAAACAACTTATCTCTTTCACTGCAGATCAAGTAGATATTATTCCACTTAAAGACTGAATCAAAGTTAGCCGAAGTGTTTACAAACCAAAAATGATGGAACGTCTTAGATGTGATGTATTTAATAATACCTTATATTATTAAATATATTTTTTTAACCATATGAAAGCTTTGCAGTTCAACAATCAGAGTTAAACAAGTGGAAAATTGTACGATTTATGGTGATTTAACCTAATTTTTCTTTCCTATGAGCAAGGAGTGAACAGCAACAGGTGGGGGAAGAGCCCTTACGTTATACGGTAAATGCCTATACAGAGTACAAGTAAAATATCTGAAGTGTCAATTTTATAAAAAGAAAATTATAAACATTATATATTTTATATAAACATAATATATTATATTATAATATATTATATAAACATTATATATTTTGAGCAAAAAAATATATAATGTAGAAAACAAACATTTTGAAATAAAGTCAAAATAAAGTTGCCTTCTGTGATGTCACCGCCATCATTTGCTAGTGGAATCTTGTTTATTGGGATATTTTTGATTAAAGAACCATTTGCAATAAAACTATTTGAAAAAACAGCTTTGACATATTGTTGCATATGTAACAGAGCAGGTTTGACTGATTTTACAGAAAATTCTGACCAGTAGCTTTAAGTACGCATTAAAATATAAAAGCCACGCTCAAACATGGATGGTGCTTACAGGTCCAATATTGTAGACATTATCATACCACTACTGTAATGGGCTCCCTATGGAGACTTTAACTGTTTTTGTGGTATTAAATGGTGTGTTTAACGACCCTACAAAGAGCTGACTGGCAGGCTCATAATTTTGCTGACAACTAAAATAAATATAACCACAACTACCAGGCAAAAAACCCCTATAATATCCCTTCAACATGTCTGGTGGATATATATATATATATATATTTGAAAACAAGAGTAGCGTTTGCTGTAAAATCAAATGGGCCTCGTTATTATCCGTGGTGAGAGTGGGAGCAGTTTTAAACCAACCCAGTTCAATGACTTAAAAAAAAAAAGTAGACACACCCCATGTTTAAACGGAGAACATTTGATCAAAATCACAAAAACTAAAACGTCCGACGGCCACAAATGCACCATCTTTAGAATTTGTATTACAACTTGAAGCTTTTCGAGCTGAATTTGATCCCGAGAGTAGTTTCTGTATCCGCATTTCCTGTCCCAACAACCTCACAAACCGCGGAGAGAACGGGATAAAAGTGTCGGCCTGCTAACATAAATGAAAAATAAAAATAAACTTTCTCACCTGGACATAATTGTTTTCGCAGTAGTCGGCTACTCTCGTCAGGTTTTGGTAACTCTCCACCAGCGCTCTCTTCCCGGCCGGAATCTCTTCGTCCAACAACATTTGTAGCTCTGCCATCTTACATCTCTCCCTGCAGAGCCTCCCTTCCTCTCTCTGCCTTCCCTCTGATTGAAACAGCCACCAGCCTGCAGCTCTGACTCGGGGAAAAAAGAAAAAGAAGCCCTCCTCCTCCTCCGCCTAGTATTGTGGGATTCCTGGCCCCGATTTGGCGTGAACTCAATTCGAAGATCGTCTGTGTTGAGAAAGAGGCGTCACTCAGATGTGGATTAACGCCATCAAGCGTTCCATTCAGGTTCCGTTATCGCTTTGGCAACTGAGTTTCTTATCAGAAACTGTTTCTTCAAAATTTGTTTTGTTTTTCAGATTTTTAACACTAAAACTCTTCATTGTGATCAAGTACAAATAATTCAAATTTGGTCACCTTTTCATATTCAAAATAATAAAAGCGCACTAGTGGCCAATGAAAGGGAAAAAAATTCAGTCACGTCACAACCTGTGTAGGGTGAGGTGTTTTCATGCTCGCCAATTGCAGTACTAATATAAAATTTTAAAAAGCCTTCTCATCCAAACTTCAGAACTTGTTATATATGTTTTTATTCTACATTTAGTGTGTAGTGAAAGAAACTGAGATGAGAAATGAGCGCCCCCTGCAGTCACAGTACAGTACGGCTTTGTAAATAAGGTGCCTATTCAGAAATATAAATAAAAATGACAACATAAACAAATGTTTTCCCCTTCCCAATGATTTAGTGACACTCTACCTATATATCACTATAGAGGCAAAAAATAAAAAATTTATCAAACAAATAGAATCACACTAACTTTCCAAATCAAGCATTACGATCATAATTAAAATATTCATAATGTTTTTCTTAATCTTCAACACACATGCACATTATGTACATTGTTTGAAAAAGTAATCAGACTCAGTTGCAAATTCCTTGTTTTGAGTCGGATATTATTGTTATTATTATTAAAAAATAATAGTAATAATAATAATAAACATGTTATTAATAATAATTATATAATAAAATAAAAGTTACTATTATTCATTTTATTTTGGACAACCACAGTTCTGTGTTGTAAAGAATAAAACAAAACATTAATAAAATGAAATATAAAAACATTTAAAGATAAGTCAATATATTTCAAAGATAGAAATGTTTAAATCTGCTCTTCTATGTGTCTATAAAACATGTACATATAACGTTTGATTACTTTTTTACATCAGTGTCAGTATTTGGCTCGTCAAATTATTACATTTCACTATCTTTTAGAAAGTCTCTAAAACAGACAGAGTGAGAATTCTAACTTTTCTTTCGAGGTCACCTATCACGGTTCGATCTGGGAAAAATGGAATGCCTTACAGAGCATGCTGGGATGTGTAGTTCCAAGCTGGTATGCATTAGCAAAAGAGACATTTACACGGGGGGAAAAAACACTTTTTTAAAATTCTGAACCATTTTTTTATTACATCGAATGATTAACTTTTATATCCGTAAAGTCCGCTCACTGAAACCTTTAAACTACCTTTTTAGGAGCCCGTTTTCGGGCGAAACCTGAGAGTTATGGTGTTTGTTGGACTTACAGGTGGAAGAAAACTGCAGCTCCCATAATGCACTCCGGCTTAGCTTTATCTGCTGTTCATGGCGTCTATCTTACGGCTAAGGACAAGTTGCGTTCTGACGGCTGGATAAACATTAAGTTGAAAGGTGCGTGGTGTCTTTTTAGAGTTTTTACTTTTAACGTTTTCACGCCATTTTAGAATTTAGCGTCAAGAAGTGGCGCAACTGACGCTGCGCCGTAGAAGAGTTGCTGTGTCCTACATACTCAGCTGGTCGAATCCTCTTACTGTCGGTCAAAACAGGGGCTGCTAACTCACAGATCTGTGTTTGTTTTGTGTTTGTTGCTTTCTGTAAGGCAGGTTCCCCTGCTAGCTGTCACCGACTGGCACCAACATGGAGGTGGAGAGCGTCAGCGCGGAGGAACAGAAAGGTCTGACCCAGAAAAGGTTCGGAGCCGCGGTGAAAGTTATCAAGAGTTTACCCCCGAACGGTGAGTAAAGACCACCAGCGACTTCCGCTGCCAGTTTGACCAGTTCAGAAGGACTTTAAGTCAGAACTGGTCATGTAGAGCGACCCTTAAGCTGACTTTCGAGTTAGTGGTGAAATAAAGGGCTATTTCCTCAAATTTTACAGAAAATTAGCTCCAGAACGAACATATTAACTAACGTGAATATATTTTACACTATATACCAACCCATGGTAGCGTATTATTGTGAGGCACCTTTGCTGTTTATTTATTAATCAAATAAAAACCTGTGCAATTCAGTTTGTTTATATAGTAACAATATACAACACCTCAAGGCGCTCTACAAAAATGTGAGTTCAGTCTACATGCATTCAAACTCTGCCATCAGAACAAGAACTTTTTTTATTCACATTTAGAAATTAGTGATGTAAAACAAGCTCACATTTCTTGCTGAATAGCTTTGTACAAGTTAGTTTTGTCTTATTTCTACTAGATTTTATTTAGGAGTAGTGGGGTAAAGGGATTTGAATAAAAATGCCTGCCACACTTTGCAGTTTTCTATTTGCAAACCACAAGTCTGATTTTTATTTTTTATTTTCAAGTTAATTAAGAGCATCAAATGAAAAACTTTTGAGTTTTAATCTGAGGAAAGATTCTTTAAAATTATTGTTTGTGAATTCATAAATGGTTGTAAAAATAAATTCAGTTTTGTTTCTATTTTATTGAGTATAATTTAAAATTTCAGGATCACAATGCCCTTGTTTATATATGTCAATTTTGGTCTTTTTTATGGAATTGGACACTCCAAATCCCAGCAGACTTTGCATACAGGAAGAAAATAAAATAAAGATTTTGCATTTTGCACTGTGCATAGAACTTTCTGAAATCCTCTCATCAACCTCTTTCAATTTGTTGTTGCCAATACTGACCAAAAGTTCAAACTCATCGCCAAAAACTTACAGTTCAAATAAAATCACAAAAACCTGCATTAGATGGAGTTCTGACTTTTGTTTTCTCCAGGATTAAATCAGCCAACATTTCTTACTAAATCTATAAAACACAGAATCAACAGGGCAAAGTGCAACACCTGCTATCTGCAGCAGGGATGTCCAAAGTGTGGCCTGAGGGCCGTTTGCGGCCCTCTTGATGATTTTGATTGTCCCCTCGCTCCACAATTCAAGAATGGAGAGAATTTACAATTAATTTAAGATTTTTACTAATAAAATCTTAGTTGTATTTATTTCTGCTTTCTTTGATTACACTTTGTTGCCAAGTGTAACAAAAATAAATAACAAACCTCATAGTTTTGGAAAATAATACAACAACTGTGCAAGACCCTGTTTATATTTAGCATCACAATGATTTATAGATTTCTTTTCTATAAAAATTAAGCTACTTTATTTTACTAAAATGTTGTCTATTTGATATTTTATTAAAGCAATAAAGACAACAAATGTCTTCGGAAATAAATCTTTTCAGTTTTAATAAAAAAATAAATTAGGGATGCACAATATGAAAATTTTATTTGGTATCGATGTTGTTGTTATGGCCGATAACCGATATTTATGGATATTAAATGTGTTTTTCTGCTGTTTGACGCTTTTGGGGGAAAAAGCGACCAGAAACAGACGGCAACAAGATGGAAATAAATATCGGTTGTTAATATCGGCCCAGTTTTATTTATCGGACCGATACAATCCGCTAAAAAATTGACTAATGTCGGCCGATACTGATTTTAGTGCCGATATATTGTGCGTCCATAAAATAAATAAGTGAAACGTGTTGCTTTTGAGGTTCCTAACTTAAAAATGTCAGAGTTTGGACGCCACTGATCTGCAGGATTCTCTGATTGGCAGATTTATTGTCGTAAAAGGCAGCCTGGTAAGCTTGGAAAACTGAAGATTTTGCTCTTTTTGAATCTACTTATTGTGTCATATTCCATTTTGTCTCGATTACATCCTTAAAAGCGGTGCTCCTGAATCAGTTGCTAACTCAAGCCTGGTGTCAGGTGAGCCTCAGCAGCTTGAGTGATTTAACTAATCCACTTTGGCAGCAGACCTGCTGCACAGACTTTCCTCTCCTTTACTGCCTCCAGTCCAGCTCTGTTCACATGTTTACATAAACTTGTTGATCTTTTGTTTTTCAGGTCCCTTTCAGCCGTCAAACGACATGATGCTAAAGTTCTACAGTTACTACAAACAGGCCACTATCGGGCCGTGTAATATTCCCCGACCCGGCTTTTGGGACGTGGTTGGTAAAGCGAAATGGTTTGTAGATTTTTTTTTTGTTTTTATTTTACTAAAATAAAAACTCTTTTATTTGAGCTTTTCATGTAAAACACGACTCTAGTTGGAGATTCTTCTGCGTGTTTTCTCAAGCTGCGCTCTCTGGACTCCGGTTGGAATGTGACCTTTGACCCACAAAGCACGACACTGCAAAACCACAAAATCTTACCAACATCTTTTTGTCTAGTTCCTATTGCAAATATCTTATTACACTTGAAATAAGATAAAACAAACCTAACAGTAATTTAGGAGCTTGTTTTAAATTAAAAACTCCTTAATTTTGGCAGATTATTTTACTTGTAACGAGACATTTTCCCATGTTATAAGTGAAGTAGTACTTTTTCTTCAATATTAAGGATTTATTGACTTAAAAAAGCTCCTATTACCTGCTGAAAAGTTACTTGTAAGTTAGTTTTGTCTTATTTTAAACGTACTAAGACCGTGTTTTTAAAAGTGGGGGCTGCAAAAGTTAGAGGGAAAATGGAGGGGGAAAAATCAATGCCATTAATGTTTTGATCTTAAATGTATCTGTTCTAAAGTCATGCTTTAAAGAATAAATAAAATACAATTAAAATTATTAATTTAAATGTTATTTTTGATGCTCATTTCTGCATGGCTGCCAGTCAAATTCATGAAGCTCCTCAAACTAACAGAAAGCAAGAAGATGAAAAGAGCCGCCCTGCAGGACTCTGCTGCTAAAAATAACATCAAAACTGTGGGAATAAAACTTAATTTGATGTTATTTAACATTAAAAAATACATATTTTCTTATCAAAGGAAATGATTGTGGTGAAACATGAATCATCTGGTAATAAAGTCATAATATTTTTATTACACATTTCCTCCACAAAACTCATTGCCATCTAAAAATCAGGAACCATGAAGCAGAATTTATGCTAAATGTATGTAATAATTACTAAATAGTGAATACAAACGTAATGAAAGTTGATGTTTCTTCCAAAGGTTAATGCTTTTGTGGCGGCCATTGCATGGAAAAGTTTGGGAAATCCTGTGCCAAGATATTTGCACTAGAAACTAGACCAATAAAAATGTAGTAAGATTTTGTGTTTTTGCAGTGAACGTTTTCTCTTTGTTTAAAAATGTTGTAAATCATAGCAACTCACTCAACCTTTGACCCACAGATTGCAGGGAACACACTGACCTTAAATAAACTTGGTGTGTTTAAAAAGAAGAAAACAAGCGCACCTTTGGCAAAGAATATTTATTTTTAATTAATATTTCTGTCAAAATTTTGAAAAATCCACCTTTTAGATGTCGAGGAATTTTTTAAAAAAAGACACCTTTCTGTTTCTTAATCTTTGATACATTTTTCATGGACACAAACGTGGATTTGTTGAAAAATTCTCACTTTAATTCTGAATAGAATAACAATTATTTGCAAAACTGATGATGTTTGAAAGCTATTTAATCCAACATTGGATTATTTGTTTAGTTTTTTCACTCGTTCACATTTGTGAAACAGGGATGCCTGGAATTCTCTTGGAGAAATGTCTGAAGAAGAAGCGATGGCGGCCTACGTCGACCAAATGAAGCTGGTTGGTTTCCTTAACTTTCAAATTTATATTAATGCAAAACTTAGTGGGCATACATCAAGTTTTAAAAACTCTTTATGACAGTTATTTTTAGTTAGCAGCTAGCTTCAGTTTGAGTTAGGAAATTTATGATTGAAATAGTGATCTGTCAAATAAGGAGGAGGAACTTAAAATGGCGTTTGAGGTGTTTTAGAGACCTAGCAAAACAGCACCCTGTGGAGGGATTTAAAAGCACTCTGTTGTGTGCCTAGTCCATCTGTAATTGACTTTTGAGAAACTACATCTCAGAAAAAATGAAGAGTCCACCTCTCTGTGAGATTTTTGACGGGTTTCGTGCCTTTAGTAAAGCGCAAATCCACCAGTGGATGGGAATATTCGCTACCTCAAAACCTTTTCCAACAAATGTGTTTCCATCAACTCCTTTTTTTGTAAAAGTCAAAAAACATCTAGAGAGCATAGTTTTGTTTTTTTTCCAAAACAGAAGTTATTTGGAACTTTATCATTTCCATCTACCTTTTCTAATATGGTACTTCAAAATCCCTATAAACAAGTTGATGGGAACGCGGCTAGTGATGATCCTGAAGATTCGTCTCTTCCTACATTTTAAGAGAAACTCCAAATGCTTTCTTGGCTCCAAAATATATTTGTCTTTAAATCTTGAAATACATGTAGTTAATTTTTTTCTGGTTTTGTAACATACAATAATTTGGCTTCAACCCACAGATCCTGGAGGGAATGCCGATGACCGACGAGGTGGAGGAGCTGCTTCGCGTCCTCGGACCGTTCTATGAGCTGATTGACGAGAAGAAAAAAATCACGCAGATATCGGACCTGAGCACAGGTGCGTTCTTTTTTTTTTCATGGAGTCAGAAACGAAACTTAACTGTTTACAATTTGCCTCTGATCTGCTCAGCCCGCTTAACCAAGTTTGCTAGGCAACTGGAAGGCAAGTATGCAACTATGTACATGATGTAGAGTAGAATCTGTGTGCTATTTTAGCTAGTATGCTTTTAGTGTTTGATAGCAACGCTGTTTTATATATATATATATATATATATATATATAGTACATATTTAACAGTAGATTAGCACAGAGGTTCCCAAACCTTTTCCTACTATGGAGCCCTAAATAGAATTACCTTCTGGCTAATGCTTTTCTTTACATACTTTACAAAATATGTAAAATACATATTATTTTACATATTGTGGTAATTTTTTATTCATTGTATAATAATTATTACATTCATTTAGCATAAATTTAGCTTCTGATTTTAGTTGGACATTAGTTCTTATAGTTTTTATTTTGGTAAATTTAAATTTTTTTATATATTTTTTTTCAAAAACTTGTCAATTCTGTGCTTGCTATGCTAGCTTAATGTGCAAAGCATTAACTTACATTAGACTGGCAGCCAATCAGGAAGATGAGCGTGGCAAATAGCATTTCAATAAATTATATTTTGTAATGATTCAAAAATAGCGGAGATTTTATGATAAAAAACATTGGCTAAAAATTTATGAAATTTTTATTTTTGCATATTTTCTCATCATGCATCTTAGCGCCCCCTGGAGGACAGGAGGCCCCCACTTTGAGAAACAGTTGTATCGTCACCTTCCTAAAATAATGGCCTAAGTTATTTTCTTTCAAATATTTTTTGTGTGTGTTGTTTTTGCCTAAAACATCTTTTGGAAAGAAAGAGTTTTTTTTGTTTGTTGTATATTTTTTTTTCCATTTTTGTCAAAATTATTCAGTAGCAAAAAAATTTTTTTTTAATGAACTTGGCTGTAATTTAATTTAGAACTCATATGTTTTATAATAATGGTTGAAAAATAGGTTCAACGTGATTTAAAAAAATATATAAAAGTTTTATGAATTAAAAAACCTACATATTTTTGCATTTTTTTCTGTTCAGGATTTGGAACAATGCTGAACTTGGTGGAATCAAAAAGTGTTGCGAAAAGCATCATCAGAAACATGGAGAAGAACGGTACTCTGGAGACCCGGCCTGCTAGGCTCGGACCAAATGAAGAAGTGGAACAGGAAGAGGAAGAAGATGAAGAGGAGGAGGAGAAAGGAGACACAATGGAGATCAGAAAGGGTAACACAGATGTCTGCTTTTTTTAGATGAAGAGTATTTCCTGGTGGCTCACTGTGTTTTTTTTTCCTGTAGCAACTCAACCCAAGAAGAAGAGTTCCACCAGGAGACACAAAGCGTCGCTCCAGAATGGGAAGCTGTCCAACGGCGGCTCCCACCTGGCCAATGGCAGCCATCAGAGAGCCGACGGCGAGCACGACGCCTCCGCCAGGGAGCCTCTGATAAACGGACACCACGCAGGTAGGAGGAGCCAAAATGTCCGCCATGTTGGATATGCCATCCATCTATTCATCCATCCATTAATCCACCCATCCATCCATCTATTCATCCATTAATCCAACCATCCATCCATCTATTCATCCATTAATCCAACCATCCATCCATCCATCAATCAGCCTTCAATTCATCTATTAATCCATCCATTCATCCGTCCGTCCATCCATCCATCAATTCATCCATCCATTCATCCGTTCGTCCACCCATCCATCCATCAATTCATCCATCCATCCATCTGTTCGTCCACCCATCCATCCATCTATTCATCCATTAATCCAACCATCATCCATCCATCAATCAGCCTTCAATTCATCTATTAATCCATCCATTCATCCGTTCGTCCACCCATCCATCCATCCATCAATTCATCCATCCATTCATCCGTTCGTCCACCCATCCATCCATCAATTCATCCATCCATCCATCCTTCTGTCCACCCATTAATAAATCAATAGATTTAATCGGTTAGTGTTTATCAATAAAGGCCTGATCAACCTGGCCTGGTTCTGTTTAACCCGAATCTCCAGCTGAACTAAAATGTCCTCCATGTTCCAGACACCAGAACCAGCCAGGTGACCAGCGACTCTGACAGCGAAGTCTACTGTGACTCTGTGGACCAGTTCGGCCAGGAAGAGGCCAGTCCAAACACCAGAACCGGACTCTGGGTCAGACTTCCTGGGGTACTGACTGAAGGGTTTTGTTTGCTGCAGAACTCTGAGCAGAACCGCTCTCTGGACGAGCTGGAGGAAGAGGACAGCCACTTCCAGGAGGAAGATCAGGATCCGCCGCAGGCCGCGAGGCGCAGAGGGGAAGAGACGGAGACGGGAGGGGCGGCGTCTCTGAGGCTGGACAGATGGGGACGGGGAGAGGACGGACCAGCAGGACATTCAGGTACAGTTAGAACTTCAGTTAGACGGAGCTTAGTGGGCCCAGCAGAACCGGGACCAACACACTGGGAGGGGGGTTAAATACATCCAACTGTTCATCCACCTCTACATCCATCCATTCAAAACATTTTGGGAAAATCCTAAGACAGATAGAAATGTATGAAAATGAAATGTCCAGATGAAACTTCATCTCCATTTACTTTTCAAACTTTGTTTATTTTCAAAATGAAAATTTGATGTTTGGTTCCTATAACTTTGTGTCGTTAATAAAGGGTGAAAACCTACAAAAAGTCTGTCGCTAACGACAACCGTTTTCTGTTTCCAAGGCTACAGGTCCCTCGGTCCGGGATCCCAGCTGCACTGCAGTGGGGACGGAACGGAACCGACCGGACCGGTACCGCCCAGAGCCAGCCTTGATGAGCAGATCGTAGTGGCGCTGGCCCGGGTTCAGGAAGACATCCAGAGCGTTCTGGAGAGGATGAGAACCGTGGAGGCTCTAACCGCCAACCTGGTCAGATCAGGACGAACGGATGAACGGACAGATGGACGGACGAATGTGAAATTAAAGTTCGTCTGTCTCCCTTTTTGTGGTGTTTTCAGGCTAGATCAGTGACTCTGCCTTCCTACGGATCACCTCTGGGCAACAAGAGGAATCGGGTAGCAAGTCTCTACCACATATTGCTGTTCTTGTTTCTTTCTTTATTTTTATTTTTTATAAACGTGTGTATCTTTCACCTAGAATCCATCATGGTGGCCTTTCGACATTTCACCAACCAGTCTGGCCTTCGCCGTTATCTGGCCGTTTGTGGTTCAGTGGCTCATCCGTCTGTACTTCCAGAAAAGAAGAAGGTAATATATCTTCATTTAAAAAAAAAGTGTTTTTTCCTCCTGTGAATGTCTAGTTTGATATATTTACTGTTTTGTTTTTATCTAAACAGACGTATCAACTGATGCAGTTTATGGCAAGACAGTAACGAATCCCTACACTGTTGGGCTGCAGCTTCTTTCGTCCTAATTAAAGTAATTTGCTTTTGCACTTCGAAGAAGGAAACTTGGAGCAAAGAAAGAGAAGAGTCTGGATTTTGGGCAAAACACGAATGTTTCTGATTTATAAGAACGGTTGTGAACTACTGTAGCTTCTTGATTATTTCCCTAACTTTGGCTCCGTTGCACAAATTTTCCACAATTTTCTTAGCTGTCCAGGAGATGCTGCTATATTAAGATGTGATTAAAACTGTAGAAAACATATAATGAATGTAAAACTGTTGAGATGTGAGTCTTTCCTGGTAATATTTATTGCTGTTAATGAGTTTCAGACGTAAAAATCAAATAATTTTGTTGTAGATTGCTTCATATCAGGATGTGCTTTATGTCAGGTTGGTCCAAGTTTTCACTTTCATTCTCTAGGAAAAAGTGCCTCGTCATCAAAATGTAGAGGGCATTACGTTCAGTTCTTCCACGTTTGGACCAAATTACAGCTAAACATGAGAATATTTCACTCAAATTGCTAATTATTTAACAAAAAAATCCAACAGAAAACATTGTTTTTGTTTGATTTCTTGCATAATTTTGATCTCCTGTTTGCAAAGCAGTGACTTCTGTACAAATTATATACAGTAGCTGTACAGTTCAGACCTAAATGCAATATTTTAATTGCATCTGTGTATTAATTGTAGATTAATATGTAATATTTACAAAGATTGGCGTGCTAATTAAAGCTGTCCTTTTCAGAGAAAACCAGTTTTAATAATAATAAAATGGTTTACCTTTCTATCAAAATGTACTACAGACTTTTTCACCCTTTCTGCCTGTGCACAGTGGTGTGTGCATGTGATAAACGCAGCTTGAATTAAAGTTTTGACCAAATATTTTGAGTGTCTGCAGGTTATTTTAATAAAATAACAATTCATAATTTTTAAAAATGGTTTTATACTTGAATTGACCTGATAAATACTCAGATTTTCACACAGAAATGTCCTATATGGTAGAAAACAAATTCTAATATGATTCTACCCTCATTTGGATGTGATAAAAATCTGTTATTACAACTTTTGCTTTATTTACTCCCAATTTTAAGCCAGAAAATTCATCTTTGGTTACAGAAAATTTCATTTTAAAAAACACCAGCTGTCTTTTGGGAGCCTCAGTCGACTAAAACCATTAAATTAGCCATTCTAAGTAAAGCTTTTTAAAGTATTTTTTGTCCTAATTGATATTAATTTATTAAGAAACTTTGATTCAGTGATTTTTGTTGCTCAAGCTGAACTGGAATTTTCTGGTTGAATTTAAATCTTTTAAATCTCCTTTTGATTCACTTTTAGCTTTCAGACTATGGCAAGCTATTGGTGTATTTATTCAAAAGGCTTTATCAGCCATCATTTTCAGCTACTAGTTTGCAAATACACTGCACTAGTTGTACATTTGGCCATACTAGCTCAACTAGTTGAATATATGGCTATTAGTCAATCCTGTATAGAATTTATGATGCAGTACTAGGGCCAAACTAAAAAAATACAATAGAATTATGAGAATAAACTTATATCATGAGAATAAACCCATACAAGGATAGCCATATTACAAGAATGAAGTTATAATATGAGAATAAAGTCAAATTTTGAGAATGAAATCATAGTATTATGAGAATAAACTCGTAATAAAATGATATCAAACTTCACAAACAAAATCATTGTGTTACAACAATAAAGTCAGTATTATGAGAAAAACAGCCATTAGAATAACATAACATTTTGAGAATCAAGTTATGGTATTACAACAAAAGTCATGAAAATAAAGCCGAACAATAATAATGTAAAAATTCAAGAATACATTTATATGAGAATAAGTCAAATTTAAAAAAAAAAGTCACAGTATTACCAAGTCAGTAATATTGTGACTTTATTCTTGTAATTTTATTTTCTGTTTTTTAGGTTCTCCTTTTCCACAGAATAAAATCCTGGCCTTGATATTTAATATTTTGGCTCATCTTGTGTTTTTATTTCAGCACTCCTTTAAGCAATAAGCTTTAAAGCAGTTTCTCATTGGAAAGTTAAACTGTTACTTTTCTAACCTCCTGTACAAGCAGCTGTACCGCTTGAACAAATTTTCCATTTTTATATTAGCAGATCTAAATTAGCTTCTTGTTTTAAACTTTCACTCTTATTTAGTAAAATATTTTGTTTCTGGTTTTTATTAAAAGAAAAGAGAACAGTTTCTGAAACAATTGAAACAAGTATACAGTAAAGTATTTAGAGTTTATTGAAAAAGTTAGAAAAATGTTCAAGGCAGATCATGTAGCAAACACATTCTATTTGCATTGTCCCTTTAAAAAAGATTAAACAGTGAACAAGCAGTACAGGGAACAAAGAAACAGATCAAAACACATAAAGGAGAAAATTTCTGTTTTAATTCAAAACGCCACATATATCTTAAAACAAAAGAAACAGAAATTGACACATTAAAACATTACTTATGAATATATTAATAGGTTTTTCTTCAGTATTGTTGCACTCCTAAACGGTTTTAGGGTCCGCAGGTCATGACCTTTACACAGAAAAACGTAGAGGCAGAGGAGAAAACAGAAACTAAACACCTCAACCTGCAGATGATAAAGTTAGCTAGCAAAGAACATTAATTAAGACTTCTTAGTAAATAAAGTTTTAAAACACTTTCCTCTCAACAGTATACAGCAGCAGTGATTGCACATGTGTAAAAGTTTCTTTTAAAAGAACCAGTGAACAGAGAACCAATCAGAACCGTTTACATTTCCGTCTGCGACTCTGATTTTGCTACACTTTTAAATCGGTGCGATTTAACAGACATAAAACCAAAGCTTCGAGGCTACAGACTGAAGGCAGACACGGCGATGTGCTGAGCGACGTTTCTCGCCTCGAAGTACGAAGTGTCGGTTTCGTCTTCCGGCTGCGGTATGAACGGCATTGGCTGGTTCTGCATGTTGTCCCAATCCAGGCCGTCGAACAGGCAGTGGCGCTTCAGTTCTGCGAACAAGACGACAAAAATCTCAAATACAGAAATATTTTTATACGCTCCATTTTCTTTTTCCAAACTTATCAAGCTCTGAAAAATAGTTCAAGCAAATTTTTAGACATTTCCAAAGTGCAAAAGAATAAAAGCTTGATGGTTATGTTGACTAATTTGCATAATACTGTACAACATAAAACATAATCATATGAACTAAAAAAGACGCTCTTATTATTCCTGACAGTATTTGTGTTCTGCCAAAGTTACATTTTAAATTTTAAATAGTTGAATCCCATTCCAATTACAAAAAGTTATAAAATTTAGATTTTAACTGAGACACATCACATCTTTAGAGTCAATTTTCCACATAATCAATGAAGTATTTTAAATTCAAGGCTGGATAAAAATAAATAAATAAATCAAAGCAGTGGCCTATTGAAGGTTTAAAAGGCAAATTTTCTGACTTCCTGCAACTTCCCGGCAGAATATAATTTTTACCCTTCAAGCCGGCGCGTTTCGTCATGTCCATGGTGAGCAGGATCTCAATGGCAGTCCTGGAGTTTACAGGAAGTTCCTCCTCTCCTTCAGGCCAAGGGATGTCTAAAAATGTACAAGTTAAACTGGAAGTAAGAGCAAGCTGCTAAACTAGAACAGCATAAATATCAGTCTAGCAAATTTATTCTGCGAAATGTTAAACTTTTCAAGATTTCTGAGGTTTTTCCGAACAACCTTTTGATTTTTCAAATTCAGAAATTTCAATGTTCTTTTTTAGAACATTTCTGAGATTAATCTCAAGTTGTTTTTAGTTAAATTTTCAAGTACATTTCTTAAACCTAAAATTTTTTTAGTATTTTTCTAGAATTTTTGACTTTTCAAATTTCCCATCTTTTTTCTAGAACATTTCTGAGATTAATCTAAAATTTCTGAGTTTTTTTTCTAGAATTTTTTAAAATTAATCTAAAAATTTCTCTGTTTTTTTTTTTTTCTAGAATTTTTGACTTTTCAAACTTTTAAATTCCCCATCTTTTTTCTAAAACCTTTCTGAGACTAATCTCTAGATTTCTGAGTGTTCTTGGTGGAAATTTTCTTCTCTTTTTTTCTTCTTATTTACAATAGCTCTAACACGCCGTCATACTTGAACTGACCTCTGTTGAGAATATTCTGGAAAACCAGCTGGGGAGTTTCGTCGTTGAAGGGCGGCACTCCGGTGAGGAACTCGAACAGACACACGCCGAGCGCCCACCAGTCCACCATGCAGTCTGGCCAGAAATAAACAGGAAGTAATGAGGATTCAGCGAGATGCTAACATGCTAACATCTACCCTGTGATTCCTGTTAGTGTGACCTGATTGGGCTGCAGTGGCTGAAGCAGGAGGGACTATGTTAGAGGTTCACCTTGACACTACTGCACATTAACTATTCACTTTAACATGCAAATATGGTTAAAATCAGATATTTACACACGCAGAAGACACAAAAAATGTTTTCTCTATGTTTGAAAAAAACAAAATCTGACTAAACTTTTCTTGTTTTAGCTTAGTTAGAATTACCAAAATTATTTATATTTGCTAAAATGCAGAAAATGTAGCAAGAACATTTTTTTTTAAGTTCCCTTGAATTAAAATATGTTCTCATGTTTAGGAAATAGCTGTAATTGTAGCTAAGCTAAAACAAAAATGATTTAACTTCAGACTGCAAGAAAAAAAGAAGTGTTTTTATCTTTTTACTTGGGTTAAAAAAAAACAACGTTGGCATAGCAGTGAAAATTAAAAATAAATCACATCAATTCTGAATTATTCATGTGAAATCAGACTAAAAATAATCTGGACCCTGAAACTGAGTTTACTGTTTTGCAGCTTCTGCATGAGTTTCAACATTTGACCCAAGCAGCTTTTCAGAAGCAGAAACCAGTTTGTCCAGTTAAAAGCCTCCAGATTCCCTTGCTGATAACATGTTAACTGAACAGACAACCCACTTTAATCCTTCCAATCCAAAACTTCAGTCCCAATCAATAATCAATCCCAGTTTGTTCCCAGATCGAGAAACAGAGGGAAAATTGGGGGTAGGATCAGTTTATTTCCTAACAGTATAGGCAGCCTGGCAGGTGCAACATGCAAGCTGCAAGAAACAACGTTGCCATAAACTTACCGAACAGAGCACTTCCTGAAACTAAAACAGAACGCCTGTCACAAGAGCTACAGTGACAATCAGCAGGCGATTACAGTACATCATATCGGACAGGTGGATTTGTTTGGTTTTAGAGTTTTCCCTTTTTTTACCGTGAGGTTTTCCAAGAAGAAGCTCCGGAGCCAAATAATCCGGAGTTCCCAAAATTGGAGCGCCCTCAACAGGCAGCGCGCCCCTTCGGACGCTCTTTGGAGTCCGGAAAGGGGTGTGTGAGGTCGACATGGGCTGAGGAGTCTAATGTGAGGGGAAGAGAAAAAAAGAAGAGAGAAGTTAAAAATGGTTCATAAACTCAGTAAAGTCAAGCAAACCTTTCAAAACACGCTGAAAAAAAAAAAGTAAAACAGAAAAATATTTATACTAAATACATATAAAACATATACTCATTTTGTTTTGAATTGGTGGTTTTGATTTTTTTTAATTTAGTCTTGATTTGAATGTATTTTCATTTTAAATCCTAATTTGTTATATATATCACATCTATATAAATAAATATAAAATATATATATATATATATAAAATATAGAGGAATGATTTATAAAAGAAATTAAGTTTTTATGAAATGAAAATACATTATTTTAAAAATGTAATTCTAAAAAAAAAAAAAAAAAAAAAATCAAACTGAAATAAAAAATTTAATATAATAAAAACCACCAAAGTTTAAAATAACATAACGGAGAAAAAAAATTTAATCAAGATAAAATACATAAAAAGACAACATTATTTTAAAAAACCAACACAAATATTAAATCAAAAGTTAGACCAAGATGAGAATTAAATAAAAACAAAAGCAGAAATATATAAATAGAAGAAAAAAATCAAATGCTCATATCAAAAATATTAATGCAAAAAGGATTTAAAAAGTAAAATATGTTTAATTTTTTTAAAATTTCAAAATGAAAATAAAATTTAGGTAAAATAAATAATAAAAAAGACAAACAAATAAATTAAAGTCTGAAACTTAACATTCATTTAAAAATCCAGAATACAATTAATAAAATAACTTGGTTTTGGGTTTTTTTTTTTAAATTACAATTTGTTTTTGTTTTTTAAATTGAGAAAAAAAAATTCAAACGAAATAAGTGTACATTCTTTGACCTCCACTCCTGAACACTGACCTGGTTAATGGAACCGTTGGCGCTTCGCCTCCGCTGCACCGGCGTAGCCGTGCTGCGGGCAGAGTTACAGGAAGCGGCGGCGGACACGTCCATGGCCTCCACGGAGCCCACGCTGAGCCTGGAAACCTCGGACGTGTTGGTGCGGTTGATGGAGCTGCAGTAGCTGCGGAAAATCACGACGTTCCGCGGCTTCAGGAAGGACGAAGACTGCGAGAAGCTGCAGGACATGTCATGGATTCGGCTATGGAAGGATTCACCTCTCAGGTCTGACGCATTTAGTTTGGGAGTTTCTATGGTAACAGGGAAAGTCCGTTGAGGCGACTCGGAGCTTTGCTCGCGCTCCTCCGGTGAATCGACGGAGTTCCTGCTTTCTGCTGGTTTGATTGGCTGGAGAGAAGCGTTACAGTCGACGATGAGAGACGTCTCATGGATGGAGCCGTCAGAGTCCAGGCTCAGGCTCCGGCAGACGTCCACGTTCCCCGGCAGCGGGGACGTGAAACTGCACTGGGACGCCTCTTTAGTCCCGCCTTCAAACACGTCCTCTACCGGCTCCTCCAGCTCACTGAAAAGACTTTTGGCGACGGGGATTGGGCTGTAGCGCCTCAGATTGTGGTGGTCCGCCGCCATGTTTCCTGTAGTGGTGGTCAAGAAGTCGCCTACCTGGATGGTGGAGAATGCCCCAGTCAGACCAGTGTGATTATGAGCGGTCTCGGGAATCTCAAAGAATCTCTTGTAGTCTGCGTTTGTCTTCTTGGCTCTGGTCTCCAGCAGCTCTGGACTTTGGTTCATATCTGAAAATGTCCTCTTTACAGAGGAGGGAACTGTTAGCTGGCAGTTATCTCGCTCTGATTCAAGATGGCGCCGAACTGCGGACGACACTTGAGGTTTCCTGCTGGGAGAACTGGACTTTTTGGGCAGATTATGGGCATCTTTAGCAGAAACTCCACATCCTCTTGACCCCTGGTCGTTTTCTTTCTATAGAAAGAAAATGTATCCATTTAATTTAGCACCAAACAAAATCGGAGCAGCTGCCTATAACAGCGTATTAGGTCCATTATAGATAGAAAAAAGGAGTAAATTCGGGACAAAAAAACTTACAATTTTTAAGTTTCAAAAATCGAAAATTCTGGTCTTTCTAATAGATTTCTGATTTTTCAAACCAAAAGTTTAACTTTTTTCAGAAAAATTTCTGCATTTTTATAGAACATTTGACTTAATTTGGCAGAAATATCTATGTTTGTATCTCAAACTTTCTGAGTTTATTCTAGCAAATTTTCATGTTTTTTTCGAGAATATTTTTGACATGTCAAGCCAGATATTTATATTTTTTTCTGGAAAATTCCTGAGATTAATCTCAAAATTTGAGTTTTGTAGAATATTTTTCACTTAAACTCAGAAATGTCTTTGTTTTTTTTCTAGATTTCTCAGATTAGCCTCAAAATGAGTTTTTCTATTAAATGTACTCTTTTTTTCTATTTCTGATGGTCCTAATACGCCATATTCTGTTTCTTTTCTAAATAAAGAAGAAACCTTAACTATTTAATTTAGCAGCAAATGAAATCGGAGCTGCTGCCATTCCGCCATCACTGACCTCACACTCCCACATGGGACTGACGTCCCCCTCGGTGTTGGTGGTGCTTCCGGCGCTCATTGTCTCAAACCGCTTTCTGCTCCTCAGCAAATTGGGAGTCAAGTTTTTGGCCACTTTATGAGGACTGAAAACTCTTGTTTTAGGTCCTGCGGGAGTTAACATACACCGTGGGAAGAAAACTCACATTAACTGCACTTATTTTAACGTTTTATCTCCTCTAAAGATGATATACTTTTATGTTATGGCTGCAACTTACGATTATTTTAGTAATCAATTATTCTGACCACTAATCGGATAAAAAAATTACATTCTGCAGATTTTCTTATCACTAAAGCTTATTATATACACAATATTAGAAATAAACAATAGACAACAAATAAAACAGGGCTGTGACCTCAAGCCTTTTGAAAATATGTGGACTATGCTTAAGATCTGGGACTCTTCCAATAAACTGAAACAATTTAAATGAAGTTAGAGTTAACTACATACTCATTTTACAAAGATAGTCAGCTGGAGAAAACAGCTGTTCTGAGTTGTTCATCACAGGAGAACCAAGCGAATTGTTCTTCTGCTTCACTTTGCTGCAGGACATCGGGCTGGACATAACCGAGGCGCTGCAGTGCCGCTTCCCTTCTGTTGCCGACGTGTTCTGCAGATCCCAAAAACAAACAGAGAGGATTTAGAGTCCACATTCATCCCGGTTGCCTTTTCTGATTATCATTTAGACAATGCTTACGAATCCCAGGGAGCTGATCAAAGAGAGAACTTGACCCGGCGTGCGGAAGAAGTCGTTTTTCGGTTTCGCCAAAGATGGAGTTGTGAGGATGTCCATAAGACTCAGCTCTGTTTTACACACATAGTAAGGAGTGAATAAGAATGCAACAGTTGATGGTTACAGGCTTAGGGTTCTAGATGCCGACCAAAATTTGTTACATTTTCAGCTGGTGGTGTTCACCAAACCCTTTGAAAAACCTCTTCAGCAGTGGTGGCGCTGCATCAAGAACCACAGAAGAAAATGACACAAAAACCTCTAAAGACGACATGAACGCAACTTTCTTCTTCATGAAACGTAAACAAAAATGGAGTCGTGTCAGATTTTAGCAGTTTTACAATTTTTCTTTTGTCTTTGGTAAAAGACCACAACCCATTTCTCCAGCTAGTGTTAGACTGGTGCGTTTATTTTGGTTGTATTTACCAGAATGCCCTGTGCTATAGCAGGGGTCTCAAACTCCAGGCCTCGAGGGCTGCAGTTTTAAGATGTGCCACAGGTACAAAACACTGGAATGAAATGACTTAATGACCTCCTCCTTGTGTAGATCAGTTTTCCAGAACCTTAATGACCTAATTATTCTGTTCAGGTGTGGTGCAGCAGAGGCACATCTAAAAGTTGCAGGACTGCGGCCCTCGAGGACTGGAGTTTGAGACCCCTGTGCTATAGTCTGCTTCCTTCTGTTGGAACGGTCTCTGGTCCGCTTACATTCACATATGCATTCAAACCGCACCAGAGTTCACGTCAACCAAACCAAGACCGAGGTTTTTAGCTGGACCAGAGTTCAATGATGCATTCACACCTCCACAAATAAACTGGACTTTCTAGGCAAACACACTACAGTTCAATTAAAGCAAACTAAACAGGTCTGATGAGAATTCACCCTTATTTACCTCTGTCTAGCTTGACCTTCGAGAGACCAAAGTCTGTCAGCTTGATGTGGCCTTCGTTGGATATGAGCATGTTGTCTGGTTTCAGGTCCCTGAACGCATCAGATCACACAATGAACACCAATCACTTGCTGTGATAAAACAACATTTTGTTGCGCACCCTGTTACCTGTGGATTATGCCGTGGCGGTGAAGGTAGTCCAAAGCCAATGCAACCTCAGAGATGTACTTCACAGCCATGTCCACCTCAAAATATCCATAAATATGGAGTAGAGACTTCACATCCCCACCGATGAGGTATTCCATCACCTTTGATCAATAAAACAAACACTTTGTTAGGATATGACTAAAAACTGACGGCGGAATGTTTAGTAGGAAGGAAATTATTGCACAAATGTGCAATAGAGTGACACATTGTTTCATGAATGTTTGCACAAATAGGCTGCATACCAACGTATATTACACACATTTAGCCATGGAAGTGATTAGGGAATTTAAATTTAAAATGAAATATTTTTGGCAATATATTGCATTTTTTATGGCTTTGGCTTAAAAAATGTTCTGGTTTCACAGAACAATGTGGGAGGCCATTATACATTCCTGATTATCCAATATTAAATGGATGGATAGATGGATGCAATTAATAATATCTGGAATAATTCTGAAGATGTAAATCTAGCGCTATAATGACCAGATAATGAAAGCAAATGTTCCTTCGAGGTTAATGAAGAGAACTGAACTGAGTCCACTAGAGCTGTTTTAAATTAAAAAAAAAAAATAAACTCTTTCACTCAGCATTACCAGATAGATCTTGGCTGCAGTCTGGAGGGAGTAAAACAAGTGAACAACGAAGGGACTTTTGCTCAGAGCTAGGGCGTCTCTCTCTGCCTTCATCTGACTCGCCATGTTTTTATCCACCATGTCTGCCTTCTTCATCACCTACAGCGACAAAAGATAATATCATCCCCAACTTTCATACAAAAAAATTAGCAAATAAATGTAATCAAATTTAACTAAAAGTGTATCGACTCACCTTAATAGCGTATAAGCGCGCATTGCTCTTCTTCCGAGCGAGGTAGACCTTTCCGAAGGCGCCGCGGCTGATGGGCTTCAAAACGGTGAAATCATCGATCGAAGGAGGCCTCGGTATTTCCATTGATTTTACATTTGAACCAACTTCGTGCTTTTCTTCTACCTCCATTCTAACGATGAAATAATTTCACTTAAAATCCGGCAGCGAGACCAGCGTAAGCACTACCATGACAGAACAACAAACATTGCGGAGTTTGTTTTGAATTTTTGAATTCCCTGCCTGTCGCGGGGTCCTGTGACGTGATGTAGGTACTCAAAAATCTGCCTATATAAAATCTTTTGCAAAACAAAATCTGAAATGTATAATTTAATGTAATATCACATGTAATTATATATATACCTGTATACAAAATTAATCTACAAAATTAGAACTAGGTAAATATTACACAACAACCTTTTTTCCTCTTTTTTTATTCCAGCTTTCAGTCAAACCTCTACACAAAACCAAAATTCTTGGTTTTAATTGCTAGCAGGAGTTTTTGTTTAAGGATCTGTTTAGAAGAATATAGTGGCACGTATATATATATATATATATATATATATATATATATATATATATATATATATATATATATATATATATATATATATATATATATATATATATATAGAAGAGGGGGCTCTGCTTTAAAGATTTTATATTGATATTTAAGAACGCAATCATTGATCAAATATCCTCATTACGTATCCTTTTTCAAAAATAATAAGTAATGATTACTTATAAACAGGCGAGGCAAGGACGCGACACGTTCCTGGTAGTTTTAACTAACCGATCTGCGTCATTTTGTAGTCCATTTGACCTCAGATGCCGGGGGGAGAATCCATTTCCCGATGTTAGCTAAAAGAAAAGTTGTGTAACTATCGAGAGTTGTGTAACGGGGGAAGCTAAAAGGACACCGCTGCGAGCAGGACTTGATTGTTAACATTTTATTGAGATTCTGTTCTTACATTGTAACTCATCGAAGACAGATTCTAGCAAATACTTACGGGAGAAAAATGTTTTCTCTGTCGACGTCATTTCAGCCACAGCAGGTATGTAAGCGGACAGACTGAGAAACAGGTTGATTATTTAATTAACTTGTCTGCATGTATCCGACAAAAGTTTCAGTTTGTCACTTCAACTCTTGTTTTAAAAACATTAAAGTCATTCATAAGCAGTAAATGCCTATGTTTACGCTTGTTTTAGTTGAGACTTTTGTTCAAGCTAATGACAACTCGACTCGGCTAATGCTAATGCTAAGGGTTTAGCTTGTAAACGCAACATTTCGTCCACATGGGCGGGTGCTTGCGTCATTTCGACTGTTAACAGCTGTTAACTCTTATCTGTATTACAGCTATTACCCCAATTAGTGTAAACGTGTCGGTACAGACAGTTTCGGTACTTCAGCAGCATGTGACTAAACTGACATAATCCTGACCTACTGTCGTGTTAGCTGGACCTACTTCCAGTTTATTACATATTAACTATTATGATCGATTTGTGGTTGTAAATAACGTCAAGGTTAAGCGGGTCACCGGGGATCATCATGTGGGGAAAGCGTGTTATTCACCCTCCTGTCTTCATCCTCTCACAGATGGTGGTTCCTCTCAGCCAGGTCCTCAACGCCCTCCACTCGCTGAAGAGCTCAGCTACAGCTTCAGTCCACTCTTTGCACAAAGACTTCAGACAGGAGCACAAGACAAACCTGAAAGAGGTGAGACGAGTACGAGACATTCACAATGTATCAAAAAGTATTTTTTAATCAAATGCATAAAGATTTAAAAAAGAAAGTAGGATTAAAAGTAGAGGTAGGTTGATATGCAGGTGCATCTTGATCGTTTTAAGTCAAGATATTGGCTGCAGTTCAAAAAGTACTCGCAACAAGTTATTAATGTTTCTGTTACAGGAACATTTGCTGTAATATTTAGCCAGTTGGACAGACTTTCTCAGCAGCAGATGCTCTCACCAGACAAAGATGGCATTCCCCAAATCGCTAAAGATCAAAGAGTGATGAAAGTCCGGATTAGAGAGACAAAAATAGACATGTGTTGATCGATTGAATTGATGGCAATATTTGCTCACAGTTTCTTAATTTTGTGCAAATGAAAGCAATTAGAAGCACATTCATGGACAGAATCGCTTTGCAACAGCAGGTAAAACAAAGGAGAATTAAAACAAATAAATCAACACAATTTCTTCAAATATCAAGCTAAACAGCTGAATAAATTATTCCTCATTACTTTGTACATTTAGTTGAATAATTGCCCAACCAAATTTTCCATCTAATGATCCTTGATTTTGTCCAGCTGGCATTTTTTCTATTAGTTGCGAGCGATGATCATTCAAATAAACAAAAATAAATGCTTTAAGTTGTTGAATCTGTGCTCAATTAATCCACAATATGAGTAACACTTTTTGGATAATTTGCCAAAATTATGATTTTTAATTCATTTTGAAGCGTATTAAAGAAATGTAGTGATCAGAGTTTATTTGAATTGTCCATTTCAACCCTAATCCATAGAAACCAGGCCCATAAAACTCATAGAAGTTGCACGGCTTGTTGTTTTTTGTCTCTTTGTCTCACCGCTGTTGTTTGCTGCCAGCCGAGTGTCAGCCTGAGGGATCTGGGCCTCTCCAAGGTCCAGGGGAGTCAGCTGAATGAGCTGGTCAGCAGGTTACTGCCCCCACTGAGTCCTGAAGAACCTCCCACCATTGCCTCAACATGGAAGACTAGTCACGTTTCTACAGACAGTTTCTTTCAGAACAAATATGGTGAGAAGATCAACCTGGTCTACTGTTCTTTTGTTTTATTTTACAAGAAAACACCCCTGAAACATTTCGTTTTTACACAAAGGGTTTTCACAAAAAAGACTATTGGGTCACGGCTCTCCGTTATTCCACCGTCGGTACCACAGCCCTCTTCGGGACGCTTGCTCTGAGCTCCAGCTGCTGCCTGGTGAGACATTTACATTTAACCTCTACTCAGAGGCCCATGAATGGATTCAAATTTTAGCGTTTCTGTTTTCTCCTCGTAGTGTGGCTTCAGAGCCGAGGGTTCAAAACTCTCAGAGCAAAGACCAGACGAGTGGAGTCGGGTTATGACGGTCCGGTAGAACCCGATGCCTACACACCAGCTTTCATGAAGGCGAGTTTGTTCGAAAAGTCAATATAAACTTTTTTAGAGATGAGTTGATTATTGAAATAATCATCAACTATAATTAAGCAATCATTTAATTATTAAAACTGATTTTTAAAAAGGAGATTTGGTGAAAAAACATACTCACAGCAATAATTAAGCCAAATCTGTATAAAATATATACATGGTTTGCATTTAAGACTAGATGTCTATAAATATGTTGCAACCAAAACTTCTGAAGTTGTTTAGTTTTATCTTTACCCGGTTCAAATTCACTAAAGGAATGCTTTGTTATTTCATTTCAGGCAATAAAATGTCTATTTTTTGTTTTAAAAAGAGAATTAAATTATTAGTTTTTGTCTTTTAATGTATTTCTAATACAGTGGTTAAATGAAAATCTGTATGATGTGGAAATGTTTTTATTCAATTGTTAGAATGCTAGAATAATCCTTATTTGCAGCCCTAATTTGTTGTAGTTTATGATTAGAGAACTGCCAGAATAATTAAATTTGCCACCTTTGGCTCCTTTTTTAGGGTTTGCTCCAGAGGGAGAAAGGAGTGGAGGCCCACTCTCTGGACCAAGTGGTGAAACTCAAAAACCTTCCTGAAAACCAGCAGGAGGCTTTCAAGACTGGCTTCACCGACGGGTTCATGAGGTCCCAAGCTCTAACTCAGAGAACTCAAGGTGTGTGGAGTATTTGGTCAAACTTAAAGCTTGTTATTGAACTGAGAGAAGGCAGTAAGAGCTGTTATTTTCTTTTTACAGACTCATTGAGGAGAACCAGGCTGGTGCTGCTGGTCCTCCTCCTCATCGGCATTTACGGCCTCTCTAGAACCCCTTTTCTCTCTGGTAAAGGCTCCTTTTCTGACGCCGGTTTGTTTCGGTTTTCATTCTTTCTTATGTATACAAATAAAATCCCAGCTCTACATGCACATGATTTATTTATAAATTCATTAAAATAACACTGGGTGGTGTTTGTTTGCAGCTACATCGCTTTATCACATGTTACAACCACTAATTTAAATGTTTTTTAGGGTTTTAGGTAGACCAACACAAAGTAGCAGGGGTGGTTCTAGGGAAGGTGTAGGGGGGGCTATAGCTCTCCGAAGAAAATGAAAATAAAAACTTTTTTTTCTGTCATGAAATATTTTTATTTATCCTAAATTCAAAAATTATCTCTAATAAACAGTAATTTATGAATATTTTCTAATACTTCTCGGTGACTAAGAAGGCAGAGAGACCAGAGAAGCTTCCTGCTCATGTTGCATCACTTTGTACTCGGAGAGGAGAGCAAATGAGAGAACAGACGTACCATTAACAACAATCAGAAGTTCTTGTATATCACGCAGCATCACAAAAACAAATTTTTAGACTTCTTTAAGTTGATACTTATGTCTTTGACATTTCCAATTCTTTGGTAAGCTTTGGGTATATTTTCTTTTGAGGAGCTGCAATAGAGATAGTTGAATCTCCAACCCTGGATCAAGACAGATTTATTGTTTTTAAAGCATTGCCCCTCCACAAAAGACACATTTTATTTTAAAACACCCGACACTAAGGCTGAAATCTCACAAATTGTGACCCAATCCCAATTTTTTCCTACTTTTTCATTGCCCAATTCTTATCTTATAAGCCCACCAAAAAATATGTGGAACTAAATCGCATAAGTATTCTCACTGACGTAATATATTAGAGGAAAAGAAGCCGAATAAAATTAGTTTTATTCATTAGAGATGCAAATCTTTGATTGCCAACGATTCGATTCAGAAACATTTTTTTTCTATTGACGTGGTTTAAATTTACTGTTTAAAGTATGTGACTGAAAGAAATAAAACATTTATTTAAACTATTTTATAAGGTTCTGTACTATATCAAATTTAATCAAAATGTGTTGTTTGTTTATAAAATTCTTTAACTTAAATTAGTAGTATTAGCTTAGCTGCCTGGCTTTTTCTGAAGGAAAAAAAAGAGAAATTATAGAATTATTCAAAATATACATAAAATTAGGCTTGGATTGATTCTGAATTTTAAGGAATATAAATTGTGATTCTTTATATAATGTTTTCGGCACATTCATTCATATTTCAATTTTTTTTGGTTATGATTTTGCGTTACTTTGTGTTGGTTTATCCCATAAAATCCTGCTAAGTAGAGAACAATAGAAGTGAAAAACAAGTTACAGTGTGCAAGTAGAGTTTGGTCATTCTGGTGCATGCTTCTTTTTCTCAATATGTGCATTTCTAGAGCAGCTGCTCATAGTTTCATAGCAGAACGGGAGCTAAATGAATAACTGACAGGATAAGTTTGGATCGTCATATTTACCTTTGTACCACAGTAAGCAGAAAGCTACATTTTTGTTTCGTAAAACCAGTTTGTTTGTGTTGTTTCTGAGAAGCTTTCTTGTTTTCTGGGTTTTCCCACAGTGAGGTTTCGCACCACTTCGGGCCTCGACTCAGCAGTCGACCCAGTCCAGATGAAGAATGTGACGTTCGAGCATGTCAAAGGCGTGGAGGAGGCAAAGAACGAGCTGCAAGACGTTGTCGAGTTCCTCAAAAAACCACAGAAGTTCACAGTGTTGGGTGGAAAGCTGCCTAAAGGTACCAGTAGCGTTTTTATTTTGATTATATCAGCCGGTGTGGATGAAAATAGCTTGACTGTTGACTCTCTGTGCAGGGATTCTCCTTGTCGGGCCGCCCGGCACAGGAAAGACCCTGCTAGCGCGAGCCGTAGCGGGGGAAGCAGACGTTCCTTTCTACTACGCCTCCGGGTCGGAGTTTGATGAGATGTTTGTGGGCGTCGGCGCCAGTCGCATCAGGAACCTCTTCAGTACGTTTCCAGAACCAGTGAAAACCGCAGCGGAGAGGAAGCCGACTACAAACAAGTTTTCCTTTTGTGGTTTGCAGAAGAGGCAAAAGCAAACGCTCCGTGCGTCATCTTCATCGACGAGTTGGACAGCGTGGGAGGGAAGAGGATCGAGTCTCCGATGCATCCCTACTCCAGACAAACCATCAACCAGCTGCTGGCTGAAATGGACGGGTGAGTTTCATCGCCAGTGTCTGGCCTAGTCCACACACAGCTGGATATTTGGGAAAACAAATACATTTTTATGCGTTTTGGCTTTTAATCCACACAAAATGTTAGTTAAATGTCACTAAAGATGATAAAACTTAATATTTTGTTTGCGGGTGTGAAAACTACATCTAGGGTTCTGAGTGTTATAGTGTGATAAATAATGCACATGCTTGCTTTGACACGATTCCCGATCAACATTGTCTTGCTTTATTGACTTTATATTGGGGCTGGATGGTACAGCTGAGAAACTTATTACGATAAGTGTTTCATATCCCTCATTTCCATGGAAACCAACACTATTTCAATGTTTTCCAGGTTCAAACCCAATGAAGGTGTCATCGTCATTGGTGCTACAAACTTCGCTGAAGCTCTGGATAAGTATGTTCCCACTTTGAGTTAATTGTTGTCTAGAATTAGCTTTTCTTTTTAAAGTGGGATGGTTTCAACACATAAAATAAATGCAGCAAAAACTCATGACTGAGAATGTACAATAAAGAAAATAAATGAGGCTGTAGGATATTTAAAATTCATGGTGGAGACTCGAACCACCAGCAGAACAAAGTTAAGTTAATTTAACATTTTTCTTTTTATTTAGAAATATTTTATGGTGGTTTGAAGCAGCTATAGCTTAGAAAATAAGATTGAAAGCTTTTATGTCATTTGAAAAATTGAAAGAGTGTGACTGAACTTCAAATCTTCCCAAATGGCTTTTAATAACTTTAAAAATATATATATTGAAATAAAACATGTTTTTAAAGATTTTTTTTTTAAAGTTAATTTTGCAGGTTTTCTGTGTTTTTATTGGATATTTGTGTAAAACTTTAGTTTGTTTCAACAGTTTTTAGTTTGTTTTAGGCAATTGAAGTAAAAGGAGGATAATTGTTTCTGCTTTCAGTGCTCTGGTAAGACCCGGCAGGTTTGACATGCAGGTGACCGTTCCCCACCCCGATGTCAAAGGTCGCAAAGAGATCCTCAACTGGTACCTCTCCAAGATCACAGTGGACCCCGGTAGGTAATTTCAGAGATATCTGCTGATATGCTGCTCCAAGCCAGTGAGCCACACAGGATCCCGCAGTCAGAGAGTCGAATAACTTGAAAAGTCATTTTGTTTTTGGTCAGCCGTCAATGCCGAGATCATCGCCCGAGGCACGGTTGGCTTCTCTGGGGCAGAACTGGAGAACCTGGTGAACCAGTCCGCCCTGAAGGCCGCCATGGACGGGAAGGAGATGGTCACCATGAAGGACCTGGAGTTCGCCAAGGACAAGATCCTCATGGGTGAGCGAGCGCACACGGAGCTCAGATCAGCTCTTTGTCACAGAAACATGTGCAGGTATGGGAAATAAATACAATAATTAATAAAAGCGTGGAAAAAAGACGGCAGAATACTCAAAAATTATACTCAAGCAAGAATAGCACTACTTCAACATATTTTTACTCAAGTAAGAGTAAAAAAGTATTTGGTAAGAAGTCTACTGAAGTACTGATTAACTGATCAAATTATCAATCATTTAATATTTAAACATCACATAATCGGATGGAAATTTTGGTATTTTAAGGATGAAAATGACAATAATTCATATAAGGAACAAACAATAACAAAATCAGGCAAAAGAAAAATTTACCAAATCAGTTTCTTTCAATATGCAACTTGTGAAACTTTAAGAAAAACTGCAAGTCTTTGATTAAATTTTGGTTTAAACATGTTTGTATTTCATTCAGTGGGCTGAAAATCCAGAATTTTACTCAAGTAAGAGTAGAGATACTTCATAATAAGATTAGTCAAGTAAAAGTAAAAAGTACAGCATAGTAAAAATACTCCTAAAAGTTTTGTGTTTTTTCCCCCCCAAATGTTACTCAAGTAAATGTAGTTGAATAGATCTAACTAGTTACTGCCTAACTGCTCCTTAAGAATTAGCATCTGTTTTTATTTTGCCCCATCAGACAAATTTAACCAGAATTGCGTGAAATTCCCTGCAGTCAAAGATTAAAGCAGGTAACCATGGCAACTGGTGACAATTTAAAGGCATGCCGCAGTAATAAAAGAATAATCCTTGTTATTAAAGCAGATTCTTGGAAAAACGTGGGGTTCTGGAAAAGGTCCCAACTTTTGACAAATTACCTCCATTTGTTGGTGAAACTGGTTATAGTGGACCTCTATATGTTTTACATACAAGCATAGACGCCATCTTTGCTGGGTCTTTCTATTGAAGAATACGAGTGAATAACACAAAAAACACAAAGCAATATTAATTTACATGGACTATTATCCCAATGTTGCCTATGTGCCACACCTGTCTGTTCTGAACTTTTATAGAAGCATTTATTTCTACACACGTACAATCTTGGGTTTGCATTACTGCTAATAAGTTTTTATTTATGTATTGACATTATCATCATATGATTCCTCGGTTAATATTTTGGCATTTTTCAATTCATACCCATCTGTGTGGACTTGATTTTCACATTTATCATTTATATTTCCTCCCTATCTGCCTGCACTACACTTTTACATATTCGCTATAGACTTAATCTTTAAGTCATACACTTTTCTTTCTGAGCCTGTTGTACATGGGTCATGGAAAAATCATACAAAAAATTTTCTAAATACCAGTGGGAGCTCTGGATAAAACACATCACCCCAGTTTTAAAATCCTTAAACTGGAGAATAGACTTTAAAATACTCTTGTTAGTTTATAAATTACCGAAGAGCTTAGCATCACAATACATTAAAGATCTGCTGTTGTTGTATCAACCTTCCAGACATCTCAGGTCTTTTGGTTCTGGTCTGCTCTGCATCCCCAGAACCAGAACCAAACATGGAGAAGCAGCATTCAGCTTCTACGCACCACAAATCTGGAACAAACTTTCAACCGAAACACTGAGTTCCTTTAAATCTAGACTAAAATGCCACCTGTTTAGAGTTGCTTTTGATCAACATAAATGATGTTTATCAATGATTTTGACGATGGAATCTGACAAAATGTGATGTTTATTACTTATTTCTTAATTGCTTAATTGCTTCTTAATTAACTCGTTTTTATGATGTAAAGCATGTTGTTGCTGAAAATGTGCTAAAAAAAAAAACTTGACTTGGAAGCTACTGCTAACTAGCTGCTAATATAGCTAGCCAGCTTACTTTTTCTAACGTCTGTCATGGGTGCAAATTTATCACCAATTGACTAGACAACGTTTTTGTTTTCGCCACCGTTTTATTTCTGTTGCTGATCCGTATGAGGCTAGGTCCTATGCTGAAATATAAAACAGCAGAATTTATAGTTTTTCAGTCTTAAATTTTATTCATGGTGGCATTAAAAAGTCTTGAATTTGACTTTATGAAACCTGCAGATAACCTGATTCGCCTCGTCTCTTTCCTTTCAGGTCCTGAGAGGCGTAGCGTTGAAATGGACAAAAAGAACAAGACCATCACAGCGTACCATGAGTCCGGACACGCCATCGTTGCCTATTACACCAAAGACGCGATGCCCATCAACAAGGCCACCATCATGCCCAGAGGACCGACTCTTGGCCATGTTTGTTCGTTTTTAAGTCTTAAACTCCAGGATTGTTTGTTGTGGCTGCGTAGAAGCTAACCTGAATCGTGTTTTTGTTTGTCCTCCAGGTGTCCATGCTCCCTGAGAACGACCGCTGGAGCGAGACGCGGGCCCAGCTGCTGGCCCAAATGGACGTCAGCATGGGCGGCCGCGTCGCAGAGGAGCTCATCTTCGGAGACGAAAACATCACCACAGGTACCAGCTGCATGGTAAAATGCTGCTTAGACGTGACAGGATGTTAATTTAAAACATTTATTTAATAATCGGCCTGTTTTTAGGAGCCTCCAGCGACTTTGATGGAGCAACACAAATCGCAAAACTGATGGTGACCCGGTTCGGCATGAGCGACAAGGTAAGTCGAGCTCGTCATAGGGACTATTTGTCATTGAAACGCTGGTAAAAACGGCATAATGAGGAGCATTGTTATAATGTCAGACAGTAGAAGCTTTTTAAAGAGAAAGAGACCCAATTTTAAGATGTTATGTTGCATAGTCGAGGATTTATAATTTTTTCCTTTTATCTCGCTTTACCTCTGTACACTTCAAAAACACAAAATTTTACCAAGCAATTTTTTATCTTGTTACTAGTGCAAATACCTTAATACACTAGAAATAAGACAAACCAACTTAAAAGTATCTTTTTAGCAAGATATGGAGGCTTGTTATAAGTAAATAAGTCCTTATTATTTATGTTAAATTGGCAGAGAAATAAACGTATAAAATGGGACAAATGTCATTATAAGTTAAATATTCTGCCAATGGAACTAGTACATTTTCATCAATAATAAGAAATTATTTACTTAAAACAAGCCTCTATATTTTCCTAAAAAGATACTTTTAAGTTAGTTTTGCCTTATTTCAAGTTTGCTAAGAAATTTGCTCTAGAAACTAGACCAAAAATACTTGGTAATATTTTGTCTTTTTGCAGTGTGCAATGGCTGCTGAAAAAGACAAGTGTTGTGTTGTTGGAGGAGGCTCCACTTCTGCTTTTCAAAGATAAACAGTTGATAAATTGCGCATCGATTTGCAGCCATTTTTATGTGTAAACATTGAGCAGGGGGGCGTGGCCAACAGCAACAGCTTATTTGGATTTAAAGTGACAAAATGTGATTTTAAGGATGTCATTTGTGTTTCTGTGCAGCTCGGGGTCATGACCTACAAAGACATCACCAAGCAGAGCCCCGAGACGCAGGCCGCCATCGAGCATGAAGTCAGAGCTCTACTAAAGGTGAGCCGCTCTACGTCCCAGAAGTTGACCTTCTCACCCTGTTCTGCGTCAGTTTCTATCGTTCCTTCGTCTGTTTCTCTGCAGGAATCCTACGACCGAGCAAAGAACATACTGAAGACCTACAGCAAGGAGCACAAGAAGCTGGCGGACGCTCTGTTGACGTACGAAACGCTGGACGCCAGAGAGATCCAGATGGTGCTGGAAGGAAAATCTCTGAACCACTGAGATATTCAAAGACTCTGTAAATAAAACGCTGTGTAAGCGGGACTGGCCTTTTGAAAGCCTTTCAGCCGTTTTTATTCCTCCTTTTGACAACGTGAAAGCTGGATGAAATGTTTGAGCTCCGGCAGACATTTTTAAATCATCACAGTATGATGAATCTGCACATTTTAGTTAAAATCATAGACTTGTTTTTGTTTTAGCTGTTCCTCATTGTCAAACTCACAGCTGAAGGGTTTCTGTATCTTATGTTTTCTCCTACATATAATGTTGTTTTTAAGTTATTTATGTGCCCAAAGGTCTGTATTATTATTATTATTATTGTTGTTGTTGTTGTTGTTGTTTTCATTTACTTTTCTGTCAGGGAAAATCATGATGGATCCTCTTATTCACACCTGAGGAAAAACTGTAAGTGTTGGCCAGTTTATGTAAATATTCTGTAAAGCGTCTGAAAGGACGGATTGGGTGCTTCTCTGTTACTTTAGACAATGGCCTTCTTGGAGCTCCAATAAAGATTTCTCTCAGGAAACAAATGTTGGGAGTGATCTCTGTGATTCAGGAGTCAAAATAGTATGCCATTTTACTGTAGCAGTTACATGAAACAAAGAAAAAGTGATTATTTCTTGTTTTGAGCAGTGAGTAAAGCTCAAACACCAAACATATATTGGAGAAAAATACACATTCTGTAGAAGAGAATAGAAATACACTTTATTGTCCCCCAGTGGGGAAATTAAGGCAGGTAGGTTCACAGAAAGATAAAAATTATATAAGCGCTTCTGAAAATAAAATATTGAGCAATATGTTTTGCTATGCTTCTCAATATCTTAAAAATGTGTAAATAAAAAAAATCTAGTCCAAAAGTCTTTACTTAATGAAATTAACAGGTTTTATGTAAATAAAACATGTAAAATACTAAAAATAAAAACCATTTCTTTAAAAAAATATATTAACTATTTTAAAATTTAGACTAAATTTTAGCTTACACTTCACAATGGAAATGCACTTAAATAAAAAATGATAACAGAACAAATTAGGGAAAGTACAGATAATGTAAATACAAATAAAAACAAACACAGACAAAAATAAAATCCACCAGATGATCATAAACTTATAAAATACATTCATTCAAACGACACCTACTAAAACGGATTAGCTGAAATCCACAGTGTGCTCCTTTGTCAGAGATAATTAATGGTTATCAATGGATCATTTTAACCTGCAATTAAGAGATTTTGTTCCGAGAAAAACACACCGACCCGAACAAACCCCTGCTGTCTCTTTTCATTGACTGTCTCAGTATTTATAAGCAGGCAGCGGGTGAAAGAAAACCTGCAGAAGCCTCCAGTTTTCACTGGACGCTTTAGTTTTACTATGAAGAAGCTTAAAGACGTTCAATCAACTTCCTAAACAAAGATGGCGGACGCCGATGAGGACGTCGCTGTTATCGGGATGGGATGTAATTTCCCTGGAGGTGAGCCATTTTCACTGGCTGCTGTCGGCCGCATTAGTTTTAAAGGTAATTTATTGTCTTCTACTCTGCGTTAGGTGAGGGACTGGATAATTTCTGGAAAGTTCTGCAGGAGGGAAGGAATTGCGTGTCGGACATTCCAGCTGAAAGGTTCGACAGCAACTTCTGGCACGACGCTGACGTCACCAAACCCGGAAAGAGCCAAACAGCAAAAGCTGCATTTATAAAAGGGTGAGGAGAGTCATCAGGTCTGATATATGGAGAAAAATACTTCTGTTTATTTAGGGGTAACAGACCAAAATGGAGCTCAAATTCAGTTGATCACATCATTTTCAGATTTATTATCACCTGAAAAGTGTATCTTATATTTTGTGTTTTGCTCTTTTTACACTGCTGCCAATAAATAAATGTAGGGGCTCCGTACGGTAGTCATAGATTAAAAAAAAAAAAAAAAAAGGCGTAAATTTCCGGAAAAAATAGAACTCAGAAATTTTGAGATCAACCTTAGAATTTTTCTATAAAAACGTGGAAATTTCTGAGTTTGAAAAGTTCAAAGTTTGTGGGAGAAAATTCAGAAATGTTTAGATTAACCTCAGAAATTCTCTAGAAAAAAATGAGAAATTTCTGAGTTTGAAATGTTAAAAATTTGCACGAAAACAATGCAGAAAATTTTGAGATCAACCTCTGAAATTTTCTAGAAAATTTTAGAGTTTTAAAAGTGGAACATTTGCAAGAAAAACTCAGAATCAGACATTTAGATTTGAGATCAATTTCAGAAAATGTCTAGAAAAAAGATTAAATTTCAAAAGTCAAAAAATTGCAAGAAAAAAAACTGAAATTTTGAGATTAATATCAGAAATATATATAAAAAAGGAAATTTCTGCATTTGAAAAGTCAAAAATAGCCTAGAAAAAACTCAGAAGTCTTGAGATTAGTCTCAGAAATTTTCAAAGAATGATAGGATAGGAGGTTACTCCACCACTTTCTGATTCTGAGGTTTTTTTTTTGTGCAAATTTTAAACTTTTGAAACTCAGATGTTTCCAGATTTTTCTAGAAAATTTCTGAGATTGTTCTCAAGACTGAGGTTTTGTTTTTTTTTTAGCTCTTTTTGGTTGTTCAAACTTAGAGATTTCCATGTTTTTTTCTGGAAAGCTTCTGAGATTAATCTAAAAGTTTCTGAGTTTTTTTTCTTGCAAATTTTCAACCTTTCAAACACAATATTTCACATATTTAAACAAAAAAACTAATGGATTAGTATGAAATATCAGCTGATGAGACACTTGTAAGTTTTTCAGCCATCTTGTCCAGCCCTAAGTATAAAGTAAAAAGTCCTAAAAAGTAATTTTTTCCCAAAAGGTTACTCCAGTAAATGTAACTGGTTACTACCTAACTCTGTGACTGAGTCATGACAGATTTATTTTGATTTCTTTATAGGTTTAATGAATTTGATCCCTCTTTTTTTGGGATTCCTGAAGTAGAAGCGGACTTCATGGATCCTCAGCAGAAGCTGCTGCTGCAGTGCAGCTACAGAGCCTTAGAGGACGCAGGAATACCTATTGAGAGCCTCAGCGGAACCAGAACCGGTGTTTACATCGGTAACTCGTCTCATATTTTACAATTTAAACCCACCAACTCGTGAGGAAGCATTTTTCTAACCTGTTCTGCTTTAATGCTGCAGGTTTAATGAACAGAGACTATGAGATGATCAGGAATAACAAGCCGGAGACAATAACACATTACAACTGCACCGGGACGGCCGTGAGCGTTGCAGCCAACAGGATTTCCTTCACCTTTAACCTCACTGGTCCTTCTCTCGTTATTGACAGCGCCTGTTCTTCTTCTCTGGTGGCTCTGCATCTCGCCTGTCAGGCCATAAAGCAAGGTAGGCATTTCTAATTTACCTCATTAGTCTGCAGAAACATCCAAGAACAATTTTCCCTTACATGTTATCTACTTTAATATGATTTTCTCAGGGCAGCCTTTTTATTTACGGTTTAAAAAGGACAAAATGAGGGCAAAAATAAATAAAACTTGTAGTAAATTAATATAAAATAGCATAAACGCATATTTGGTAGTTACTAGTTACATTTACTTGAGTAACTTTAAAAAAAGTTCTTTTAGGAGTGCTGAACTGTTTACTTTTACTAGAGTAATTTTGTTATTAAGTATTTCTACTCTTACTTGAGTAAAATTTCTGGATTTTCTATCCACTGAATGAAAAACAAAAATGTTTTAACCAAATATTCACTAGACAAAGACACACATTTACGGTTTTTATTAAAGTTTCATACATTTTTTATTGAAAGAAACTAATTTGGAAACATTTTTTCTTTGGTGTTTTTTGTTACTTATATGAATTATTGTCATTTTCATCCTTAAATACCAAAATTTCCACCTAACTTTATATTTTGGTCTGTCTGATTATGTAATTTTTACACATTAAATGATTGACAATTTGATCAGTTATTCAGTACTTCAGTACACTTTTTACCAAATACTTTTTTACTCTTACTGGAGTAATTTCTTGGAGGATTACTTTTACTTGAGTAAAATTATGTTGAAATAGAGCTGCTTTACTTACTTGAGTATAATATAAGACGAACTGGGAATGAAATCTGTAGGAGCAGCCACTTTCTCCAGTCACCGCTAGGTGGCACTGTGGTTCCTGGCATAATGAACTCCACTGGTAACAATCAGCAGTCTTTCCATGTACTGTTGAGAAAAACAAATCCATCATATTCTTCACAGTTCCTTATTACATTATATTTAATAAACCAAACTATCGATAACATTTTAGGGCCATTGTAGATAGAAAAAAAAAGAGTTTATTTCTGCCAAAAACTCAACAATTTTGAGATTAATCTCAGAAATTTGCTAGAAAAAACAAGAAAATTTCTGAGTTTGAAAAGAAAAAATGTTCTTGAAAATTTTTTTTGAAATTTTTGACTTTCAAAAGTAAAATATTTTTGACTTTTGGAAATTTCCTGAGTTTGAAAAGTTGAACAATTCTGAATTTTTTGCTTGCATTTTTTTTTACTTTCAGAACTCAGAAATATCTTCTTTTTTTCTAGAAAAGTTTTAGTTTTTGGTGGAAATTTATTTCCTTTAGATGCTGTCGCAATAGGCATGACAACACTAATACGCCTCACTGTGCTTTATAGACATTTATTGCTTATATTTAGTCTCAAATCTCAAAATAGTTAAGTCAAATGTAAACCAAAATAACCTATGAAATGTACAGCTCTGTTCTTGTGTGATGAGTGGCAAATCTAGACATATTTAGGAACGCCTCTTGTCAGCTAAATATGACTATATTTGTAAAAAAAAAAAAAAAGTGCCAAAAAGTTTCCATTTTAGATTAAGTGTTAATATTTTCGGCAGCCTTTCTATACAAATTATTCATAGCCAAGAGGTAATTGGCTTCACTAGCACAAAATTATTACATATTGAACAAAAATAGTAGAAAAGAAGCCAAAGTTCAATTTAAAAAGTTTAAAGATATTCAATATGTTCATATGTCCAGTGATCAAGACCACTTTAAAGAAGGTCTGGGACAAAAGAGACACAAAGTACTTTATATTTTATTAAAAATTGGATCCTAATGTATCCAAATTTGCTCTAGGTGACTGTGAGATGGCGTTGTGTGGAGGAGTTAACTGCATCATCGAGCCAAGAGTGTTTGTTGCTCTCAGTAAAGCTAGAATGATTTCACCTGAAGGAACCAGCAAGCCTTTCTGCACCAGCGCAGACGGCTACGGAAGAGGAGAAGGCTGTGGCGTTTTGCTCCTGAAGCCTCTAAAAAAGGTTTGAGGTTTCATCTATAACAGGGGTGTCCAAAGTGTGGCGTGGGGGCCATTTGTGGCCTTTTGAACAATCCTGTGTGGACCTCTGCTGCAGTTTAAGAATGCTATGAGTTTGGCTCTCCAGAGGAAACTTTTCAGATTTTTTAGAATGAGAGTTTCAGTGACAAATTTAACTCTTTAATGGTGAATGTTTTTCTTTAATTGTAATTTCCTAGCAAATAGCGATCAAGCAACTTTGTACTAAAAAAAAAAACACTGGAGCATTTTTATTCTATTAGATTTGGTTAATTGAAGGATTCTTGAGGAACATTTTTCTTTTTGTTGTTAGAAATAGACTAAAAGATTTTCTAGACCAAATAATCTGGGGAAAAAAAATTACCCAAAAAGCTAAGAAACACTTCGCCTTTCTCATTGGGATATTGCATGTTTAGTTTATTGACAAATTAAATGTGTTGGGATTTTAGAGAAAAATCCCTACAAAATGAAAAACGATATGGCACCCTGAGTAATTAGAGGGATTTTGGCCCATGTTGCAAAAAGTTTGGACACCCCTGATCTAGAAATATTTATGTTGTTTGTTATTTTGCAGACTTGAAGATCATGTAATAGTTTCTTTTCTTGAAGGAGTCATAGAACTAAGAGGAAATATTTAAATTCATTAGATAGATTACTTATATTTATCAGTATTATTTTCTGTTTCTTTTCTACTTAAAGGCCTTGAAGGACTGCAATAAAATATGGGGTGTGATTTGCAAGACTGCCGTCAACCAAGACGGACATACGGTGACTCCTCTCACCAAACCTTCAGTGACGCAACAAGAGGAGCTGCTCAGGACAATCTACTCCAACTCCGATATCATAAATGTCCAGTACATCGAAGCTCATGGGACTGGGACTCCAGTTGGAGACCCAACAGAAGCAGCTAGCATCTCAAACGTCATTGCCAAAGCCAGACCTCCAGACTCAGAGACTCTCTGGGTTGGCTCGGTGAAGGGTAACATCGGACACACCGAATCTGCAGCCGGAGTGGCTGGACTGATCAAGGTACTCTTAATGATGAAGCACCAAACTATTGTTCCCTCAGTTTTCTACTCCAGAGACAACTCAAGCGTGGATACACAAACCCTGAATTTAAAAATACCGGACAAATTAGAAAGATGGGAGACAAATCAACCACTAAGAAGGATAGCTGGGGTCAACAGTTTTGGGTTTGGGGGAACAAACGCGCATGTAATTTTAAGAGAACACATTCATCAAGTAGTTCCCAAAAAAGCTTGGCAAAAACTCTTTGTGTTGTCAGCTGCTTCTGAGAAATCACTCATAATGACCATTGCAGACACCCACCAAAGACAGTGCAGCAGTCACACACTTGACTTTCAGGCACTTTCATATACCTCTGCTTGTGGGAGGAGTCACTTCAAACACAAATATCGGAAAGCCTTTTTGACATCTTCCCTCTCAGATCTACAACAACAGCTCAAATTAGCACAAAAGACAGAGTTTCAGTCGGTTCAGTCGGTTCAATCTGACATCCAGGTTGTCTTTGTGTTTTGTGGAAATGGGGTTTGCTACAGGGGTATGTGTAGGCAGCTCATGAGGCAGGTTCTTGCTTTCAAAGAGACAATCCAAAAAGTTGAAATTGCCTTTCAGACGTACACTCCCATCAACATCAGTAAACTTCTTGAGAGTGAATGTGATGATGTCGATATTAGCCGGCCAAATGTTATCCAGCCTCTTCTTTTTGCAGTACAAGTTGGGATTGCCACCCTGCTGAAGCAGTGGGGTGTTAAACCCTCAGCCATGCTTGGCCACTCTGTTGGAGAGGTCGCTGCAGCTCACTGCTCAGGTCTTTTGTCTCTATGCGATGCGGTGAAAGTGTTGCACCACCGCAGTACTCTTCAGTGTAGAGTCACAGGAGGAAAGATGCTTGTCATCAGCAATGTGGCTGTAGAAAAGATTTTTGAAGTTCTCACAGTCTTTGGTGGCAAGATCTGTGTTGCTGCTTTCAACAGCCCTCAGTCCTGCACTTTGTCAGGTGATGCAGATTCAGTGGATGCTCTCCATGAGATGCTGAGGATTCAATTTGCAGATGCAAATATCTTCCTCCGTATCTTAGATGTCCCTGCTGCTTACCATAGCCACATGATGGATCCAATTCTAGACGACATTGAGAGCAGCATAGGCTTTTTGAATACTAAAAGCATAGCATGTCACCTGTTTTCCACAGTTACTGGAGAGAGACATTCAGATGGGGATTTCAGTTCCGGCACATACTGGGCAAAGAACATCCGGGAGCCTGTTTTATTCAAAAAAGCTCTTTGTGCTGTTCTCAAAGAGAAACCAGCAAAAGGAAATGTGGTTTTTGTAGAGGTTGGACCTCGAATGGCTCTCCAAAGGTACATCTGTGAAACTCTTGGCAATGAAGCCAAAGTTCTCCCATCAGTCCACCCAAACAAAGACTGTGACACCATTGCCTCGACTCTGGCCAGACTATTTGAAGTTGGCATTAATGTAGACTGGAAGGAGCTCTTCAGGGGTTGTGGGACATTACCCAGTACTCCTCCAGTCTACCAGTTTGACAACACAAAGAATGAAGTGAACTTTGAAGCCTTAAGGGGAGATATTGAACCATCTGATGTTTTTTGCGATGGACTTGAGTCCCAAATAAAAAGGGACAAGAAAGAATGCACGTTTGAACTATCTTTGAAGACAGCACCCTATCTCTGGGATCATAAAAACAACGGCATTGCCATTGTGCCAGGGGCATTTTATGTTGACTTAGCTTATGCCTTGGTGATGGCCAACCTGAAGCCAAAGAAGCCTGCCTCTCTCAGTATAAAATTTGAGAGTGTGCTTACTCTCAACTCAAATTCTAAGAAGCTGAAGATGATACTGGAACAATCAGAAGGGGAAGCCTTGTTTAAAATACAGTCACCTGTTGCAGTTCATGCCTCAGGCACATGCAGGTATAAAGATCAGCAACCACTGCTAGAGGAAGCAACCATTTGTCTTGATGTGATCTACCAAAGGTGCAAAATGATTCTGACTCAGCAAGAAATTTATTCACTTCTCTCTCAGGCCGGATTTGAGTATGGCCCGCTTTTTAGGCATCTAAACAATGTGCGTCTTGGCAACAAATTCAAGGAAGCCGTGACTGCTTTTCAAGTTCCAGAGGACATTCTGAAAAGCCTCCATAAACATTTTATTCACCCTGTGCTACTGGATTATTTCATTCAAATGGCTGCGGTGGTAGCAATGGGACAACAAGGATCCAAGCAGGGACTCCCATCACAGATCGCTAGCATTGCTATTTCAGAACCCCTGCAGGAGACAATGGTCATGTATCTTCGGACAACTCAAGAGACTCAAGATTTTCTTGAGGTGTGTGGTTGCTTTTCTACCAAAGATGGGAAGGTATTGGTGGAATTTAAGGGTGTAAGGATTTCCTTTTTGCTCCAAAATTCAGATGTTACCAAGTCATTGTTTTTTCATAGTGAAACCGTTGCATTAGCAGAAGAGAGAGATGTGGATGGCTCTAAAATAAAAGCCATCATCTTTGAAGATAGCATGGGCATTGCTAAAGGTTTAAGACCTTACATATGCACTGATTCGGTCATTGTAGGGATCAGAAAGAAGTTAAGTGCGGATGAAGTAAAAAGCCTAGTGATTCAATCGTTGAACAACAATGACGATCTGAAGAAAGTTCTCTTCATTTGGGGTGTGGAGAACCTGACTCACTTGTCCTCTGAAATGATTCTGGAGAGCTTTGTGACTTGTTGTGAGATATTCCGTCAAATTGTTTTGGCTGTCAAAGAGACCAAATGTTTGTGTGCCATCAAAGTCATAACTTACAGATCAACAGAACTGACGGTGGACCACGTGAGTCTTGGTTTTGTGCTTTCTGGTATGATGAGGTCCTGCTCAGCTGAGATTGCAGACATTCATTTCCAGCATATTGATCTGGCTTCTGTGACAAGTGAAGACATCCAAACATTGGCTTGTGTAATTAAAACCAACCAACAACAAGATATAAGGATCAGCAAAGGTCAGGCATCAACAACAAGGATAGCACAAACTCCAGTTAAAGACAGTGATTTATGTGAAGAGGCAAAAACAGCTGGCCAATCAAGAGACTTTGTCCTACAGACCACCAATCCTTATGGAATAGAAAATTTGTGTCAAGTCTCTAAACATAATTTTGATAAGAGTCCAGTTCCAGAAAGCATAGTTGAAATTCAGCTGACTAATGTCTGCATACATTCGTCCGACTACTTCCCGGTCAGCACTTCCCATTTAAATTTTGGCAGGACATTTTACTGGAACAAGCATGTGACAGAGAATCATGACCTTCTGGGTTTAGATTTTAGTGGTATTGTCTCAGGTGTTGGCAAAGATGTCAAAACTCTAAAACTGGGAGACCAAATTGCTTCGTGTTATCCGGTTCCTGCAGTTTCAAAGATCTTGATTCCTGAAGCAGTGTGCTATGGCACAAAAGCATTTCCCTTTTTTCGAGAGATGCCATGTGTGTCCTTCTTCATCCTGGCATGGGAGATCTTGCAGAGGCTGCTGTGTGAAGTTAGAGGAAGGCACAAAAAGTTGGCAATCATCTCCCCAGACTCAGCTGCTGTTCTCATACAAGTTCTTGCCCTCACAGCTAACAGGTCAGGCTGGAACGTTTCTTGTCAAGCTAGTGTTACCAAGGAATCGACAAATTTTGATGCTTTGCTTTTTCTACCGCCATTTAATCAATTATTTGAGGGATTGTTTGACAATAGTGACACAGTGAAGCATGTCATCTTTATCTTCAGCAGTCACATGTCACTCTCAGTTGCCACAAGCAACACTACATTGAATGATAAAAACATTCATGTGCACCGCCTTGATGTGGCATATGTTCTCCAGAAAGTGAATCTAGAGGCACAAAGAAGAAATATTTCTAACTGGCTTCTGTCTCTAAGGCTTGATCCAGATTGTCTGCCACATAGGGAGGAGATCCTTCATGTGAAAGAGCCTAAAATCGAGTCCTCTTTCACAACAGCAACAGTGCAGCAAGTTGTTCTTGATAAAGGATTGGATTGGCTTAAATGTCCTCACAGCTCTTTGCCTACAAAAGCCGCACCACTCTTTGAACAGAGATGTGTTTATATTGTAACTGGAGGCCTGTCTGGTTTGGGGCTGGAGACGGTTAAGTTCATTGCACACAATGGTGGAGGTTGCATTGCAATCCTGTCAAGAAGTGTCCCATCTGATGAAATCCGCTTTCAGTTGGATCTTCTTCAGAAAAGAAATGGGGTTTCTGTCCTAAACATCCAGTGTGATGTTTCAGAGTCAAAGCAGGTGGTGGATACCATCACCAAAATTGGGGGAAGGTTTCCATCTTGTCCAATCAAAGGAGTGTTTCATAGTGCTGCGGTGCTGCATGATTCCCTCATTGAATCCCTTGATGAGTCGCTGTTCAGAAAGGTGCTAAAACCCAAAGTCAGTGGAACTCTGAATCTCCATTTCGCAACTCTTTACAACAAATTAGACTACTTTGTATGCTACTCCTCAATCTCATCATTCATTGGAAATGCATCACAGTGTAACTACGCAGCAGCCAATGCTTTTCTTGACACATTCTGTCATTACCGGAGAAACCTTGGGCTTGCCGGACAGTCCATCAACTGGGGTCCCTTGAATCTTGGTCTACTGCTCAATAAAGGCCATTTTCAAAAGTTCTTGGAGACCAAGGGGATGATGACAATGGGTGTACATGAAATTCACAAGACACTTCAAAGGTGTCTGTTTATGAACAGACCGCAGCAAGTAATTTGCAAATTCAACTTCAAGAACCTCAGCTTGCATGTCCTTTCCCAAAATCCATCTCTCAGGGAGCGAATGACGACTTTAGTGGAAACAGCAATTAAAGATGAAATACACAAAACCCCCAAAGTTCAGCGTTCCTTTACAGCTTATGAGACAGTGAGGATAATAGTCAGTGAAATGCTCAATATAGATGCGGAAAAAGTTGATGATGACTCCTGTTTGTCAGCACTGGGCATTGACTCAATGCTGGCCATGACTCTGCAGAACAAAATCTACCAGGAGACAGAAATAAATGTGCCTTTGGTTACAATTCTGGATCCTAACACCACACTTACCACTCTGGTCAGTTTTGTGCAGAACAGCATGTAGTTAAGTACAAAACTTGTGCTTTAATGAAAGACAGAGAAGAAACCCAATTATTTTGTTGCTCTTAGTCATTGATATAAGAGCAACTATCACTGTAGAACCTTGCTAAAAAACAAACAGTTTCACCACAACCCTGGTTCATGTGTCCTGCAATGATGGCAGAGACATTTCTAAGAACAAACAAGTAACAAATGTTAAAAAAAAGAGGTAATTTAATGCTAGCTTTGGACAAAACGTTTGGCTTTTTCCTCTTTTAATCTTCCGAGTCCTCGGCGAGTGACGTTCTCCGTGGGCGACGTGCAGCGACGGCGTGCTGCTAAAACGAAACAACAACAAAGCGTGTTGACGTCACAGATCACAGAGTTTAATCTCATACAAAGCAATCGACAACAAAGCTGCAGAGGAACAGAGATATGCATTTTTCTCATAAAAATAAAGACACACAAGGGGAAGACAAACAAACATAAAACAAAGACAAAAAAGACAAAAAAGGCAAAAATAGCGGCCGCTCTCTCTCTCTCTTTTTGCGCTGACCTGGAATTTTTTATACTGAGTAGGTGTTTCTTGAATTTAATATATGCAGTCAAGGCGTTCCGTTCTTTGACCAATTAGAAACTCCCTCAGCCCTCAGAGAAACTTGGAAACTCCCCTCATTTATGGCAAAGGTGTCTGGTTTTTGTCTAAGCAAAAGGGCGGACCACTTCGTGCTCCTCTCTGTCTGATATGGGCAGATCCCTGGCGCCAAAAAGTCTCTTCCCCCCTCGGAATGTAAATTTTATTGCTTTGTGTGTGGGGGAGGCAAAGGGCCCTGCTTGTCTGATGCCTGCTTCTTCAGCTCCTTACCGCATCTCAGACGAAACCTGTTCCAAATAAGAGTATTGAATATACCTTTACACATGTCGTAAGATTAACTGTATTAAGCACCAAAAATAATCATTTTTCCTTAACACAAATAATTGGAAACCAACAGCAAATAAAATATCTACGAGCTATAATGATTATATAATGATATAATGACTAGGTGATGTTTGGAGGGTTACTGGCATAAATAACATGATTTGTGTAGTTAAACTATATTCATAGAAATTACCTACGACCCCCCTCCCATGAAACAGAGGAAACCTAAAGAACTGGAGCTAACACCAGCTATTGCTGTTCCTACCCTCTGGACCTTTCTAGCTAAGCAGAAACTTGCTTTACTGAGGGAAACAGTATCTGGTTAGCACTCAAAGTGTTGGAAGAGCTACTAAATTAAACAATATCCTCAGGCTTATTTGAGTATGAACAATCCTATAAGCTTCATGGGAATAGATTATTGGTGCTTTAAACTGTTCTCTATCTCTTCGAAAATGCTAGCTTGAACAACTGTTCTAATGCTAGCTTAGTATTTTTATTGATTTCGAGGTTTATTTTAATCCATATACATGGGGTGATTTCTTTTTATTGCCAGATGAGTTGAACATTGTACAAATGAGGCTTCCATCAGCAAGAATAAAAAGTGCATTTTTCTTCTACATAAAATTAAACTGGTCCTTTTGTCTATGGAAACTTGTGAAAAGCTAGCATCAGCCCTGGTTTAGCACAGATTGGTAAAAATATGTTGCATCTTCTATGCGAAGATGGTGTTGTTAGTCAGTCATTGATATAAGAGCAACATTAAAACAAAGTCAGTAATACTATCTGATGACATATGGAGCAATAGCTTTTAAACGTCTGTTAGCATCTGTGCTAGCACTTACATAAAGAGGAAGTGGAGATTCAACTTTTAGCTTTTTTTTCTTTGTCGCCATCTTTAAATTTTTTTATTATACTTATACCTTTCAGATGGTTTATATTAATATAAAACAATCTTACATACACTGACTGATTAGTATTATTTGTTTATCTCTGTCCGTACATGGACTTTGTACAACAGTAGCAGATCAACTTTTATCAGTACTTTATAAGTACTGGATTTAGACTTTATAGAAACATTTTCATCATGTTGTGGCAACTTGGATGGTTTGTTTATATTTTTTAAAGTTTCTTTATTTGAAGACCACTAAAAACCCAGTTCTTAAATCTTGTGTCTATTTTTCTCGTGTTTCCAAATCTATTATCATGTATGTAATAATGTAAAATAATAAAATATCTTACCCTTGAGAACTTTTTATTAAAATGTTTGTATGCCATAAATATTCTTGTCATCAGTCTGACAGTCATGAAAATGACAAAAGATGAACCATGTTTGTCAGAATACTGGTATTTTAAAGCTCTTAATACAGTTGAATAAATATTTATTTCTTTTGTTCATCATTTTTTATGTATTTTATTTAGAAGTGTTAATCAAGACCAATGGTCTTTTCCCACATGTAATAAATCCGTAGCAAAAAGACTTTTTATGGGACATGGCAGATTACTATATCATATTTCCCACCATCATCATAAAGCCAATAATCAGTCTGAATTATTAACTTATTGGTGATAAGAAATGACGATGACCTGTGGATCTCGGTTAATATAAAACAAGTAGAAACATTTTTACATCTATAGACAGACATCTGGGCTTTACATTTCTTGAAATTTAATAAAATAGTACAAAAAGGTACTGATGTACAGAGATTATGTAATATTTTAAAAATATTGTTAGTGACAGTTATATTTTTTAGATTTAATTCTGACTTTTTCACATTTTCATTAAAAATGATTGACATAAATTAAGATGAGCTAAAAAAGGTTTAAAAAAATCCAAAGCATCCTGTCTGAATTTGAAAAAGCAGTTTACCCCTTGATAAATCATGAATGAACTTTGATTAAACACATTTTTGGAAAGCTGAGTACAATTTCAGATTAATACTAGACTAGATGTAAAAAAAAAAAATCACAATCTTTTTGACATCATGAAGAAGAATAAAAGATTAGAAAAACATGTATCATACCCAGATCAAAATAAATCCAATAACAGATGAGAAACTGAATCACTTATGAAATCTCATTTCTAAACAACTGTGAAGAACAATAGTTAGCATTCACAAATGGAGAAAAAACAAACAGTAGTAAAAACTCGTAGAAGTAGATATCCAAAATGTGTGATATTCATATTTGCCTGATGATTTGAAGCATTTTACAAAAAAAAAACAGGAAAACCTACACTACATATTTATTCTAAAATGCACTAAAAACATGGCGACTTTTCAAAAGAATTTGTACAAAAAAGCTGATAACAGAATAATTATGAGCCATCAATACATGTAGCTGATTATTTTGTTTTAGTTTTTATAATCTTGTTAAAACATCAACGTCATTCTTGTCTTCATCTAGGGGAGACTTTTCGTTGACATTTGCTTCACTCAGTATGGTTACCACTGTCGATATTGTGGCGTTGGGATCCAACAACTTCACCAGAGGCACATTGATTCCTCTCTCCTGAAACATCATATTTTGCAAAGTCATCGCCTGCATGGAGTCCATGCCTAAGGATGTCAGAGGGGAGTCATCACTCAGCTCACTCTGATCAATGCCTATTGTCTCGCTGAGCAGAGAGAAAACATATTCTTTTGGTGAGACAGAGTCACTTTGTTCGGTTTTAGATTCTTCCTCTTTGAAGTTTTGGAAAGCCTCATTGACTAATACAGAAAGACGTAAGCTCAAGGCTTTATTTTGAGAGAGGATGTTGTATCTGATGATCCTGAAGTGAAACCTGCAGACAGCCTGCTGGGGTCGATTCAGGATGAGGCATTGCTCCAGGCTTTTATGGACTTCTACAACATCCAGCAGCATCATCCCCTTTGCTTCCAGAAAGCGATGGAAGTGTTCCTTGTTTAGGAGCAGACCGAGGTTCAGAGGCCCCCAGCTGATGGACTGCCCAGGCAGCCCGAGTTTGCGCCTGAAGTGGCAGAACAAGTCAAGAAAAGAGTTGGCTGCTGCATAGTTTGTTTGGGATGCATTTCCAAGGAACGCTGAGATGGAGGAGAAACACACAAAGTAGTCCAGATGGCAGTGCTTTGTAGCATGGTGTAAATTTAACACCCCATTAACTTTGGGTTTAAAAACCTTCTCATAAAGGGCTCTGTTAAGGGTTTCAATCAGACCGTCATGCAGGACAACCGCACTGTGAAACACCCCTTTGATTGGGAAACCCTTAAACTTCTGCTGGATTTCAAGGATGACCTTCTGCACATGCTCAGAGACGGAAATGTCACACACCATGCTGGTGATGCTGTTTCCATATTGCTGCTGAATATTGAGTATTTCTTGCTGCACCTCTGCTGTGGGCTTGCTCCTGGAGAGAATTACGATGTACTCCCCTCCTCTTTGTGAGATAAACTTTACTGTTTCAAAGCCCAGGCCAGAGAGACCGCCGGTCACAAGGTACACCGCTCTCTTTCTGAACAACTGCTTTTTCACTGGCAGTAGCTGAATCTCAGTCAGTGTGGTCTTGTCATCTTTTTCCAAAGCAATCACAGCCAGTTTCTTTGAACTGAAGTATGATGATAATATCTGTGGTTTTACATCATTACCTTTAGATTTCACATTCTGAAAAGTGAAGTTTTCGATAATAAACTTCCTGCTGAAGTTCAGCGTCTTCAGCCAGTGATAAATGTGAGACGTGTGTGCTCTCAGATAACCCTTCTGCAAAACAGTTTGTATCTGAACTGTTTGCACATGAACACTTCCCTTTATGTTTTGGCACAGGTCCTGAACAAGCAGGGTTTGCATTTGAGATTCACAGAGTACTACGACATACCGAGCCACTGGGAAATCGCAAATTTTCACAATGAGAGACTCATCAAATGGTGGCAGGATGACAAATGCATCCAATTGATTGAGATCTACAAAAGATCCATTACACTGTGTGCTTAAAATCACATTCCAACCAGATTTATGAGAAGTAAGTACAAAGACTTTCACAAGAGCTGAATCAGGGTTGGGGCAAATTATCCCCAAATTCTTTTTGGGTTTAGGCAAGACTCGATGAAGCATCTCCCAAGCCAACACAAAGTAGGAAACACAAGGTGTTTCTTGGAAATGTGGGAACCTCTTGATGCTGTAGCATACGTCCTCTGGCACATGAACCTTACTAGCCGCCACAACTGGATAACAAGAGGCAACGTGGTCCCCAACTTTGAGTTTTCTGACATTTTTTCCGACTGCAGTGACAGTACCGCTAAAGTCAAGCGCGATTAACTCATGCTTCTGAGATGAGTGCTTGTTCCAGTAGAGTGTCTGACCAAAGTTTAGATGTGAGGCACTGACTGGAAAGTAATCAGATGAATGAACGCATATTTTACTTGGTCGAATTTCAACTGATGTGCCATTGATTGGATCCATTTCCTCGTCTCGAGGAATGGCATTCAGTTGACTCACAGTATGTGCGTCAGCCGTCTGAAAGTTGCAAGGTTTAGAAGTTGTGGAGGTGTAACTACTTTCTGTATGGTCAGTGACGTCCAGTGGGGTTCGGACGATTGACGGTTTTAAGATCAGCCCATCTTTTATGACCAATTCTGGGTACTTTTCACAAGGATGTGATCTCAGGACCTCAGAGAGAGCTTTAATGTCCTCAGTAAAAATGGAGCCTATGTCAATCAGTTGAAACGAAAGATCAGGAATCTCTGCTGCAAAAGACCTGACCATTCCAGCCAGAGCAAAACCTGGACTTATGTGATCCACGGTGATGTCAGATGAGCGATAGGTCACTGCTCTGATGGCTTTGGGGAACTGAATCCTCTTCAGCTCCTGGACAATTTGCCGGAAAATCTCACAGCAACTTGCAAGATTATGCAAGACAGCATCAGGTGATTGTGATGTAAGATCTTCTTTGCCCCACAAAAATAACACTTCATCAAAGCTTTTCTTAATATTCGCAATGCTGAGGTTTGAAAGAAGAGACGGGAATCCATTGCTTAAAATATCCTTTGCATGTGTGAAGGAAACAAATCTAGATTCTTGGTCTAAATGTGGTTGTAGAGCTTTTGAGATACCTAAATGATCAGAGAACACCAAAGCCTTTGGAGGCTTTGAAGAAGTGGAGCTTTCAGGGATGATACTGAAGTCATTATGATAGAAGTACTCTTCAACCACATGACGACTGCCAAGGTACTGGAATATCACATGCTTCACCTCAACCAATACTCTGCCTTCCTTATCTGCAAAGCAGCCACAAACCTCAAAGTGATCTACACCCACATCAGTTGCTCTCAGGTAGATAATCATCTCATTCTGCAAGGGTTCAAAAACAGCAAGGCTCCCTATTTTGGCAGGAAACCCCGGTCTGCCTGTAAATATATGCTCAACGGTGACAGGGAGAAGTTGCATTAAGTAATCCAACACAACAGGATGAATGCAATAGTCATGCAAATGTGGTCGGAGCTCTTCTGGAACTGAAACAGCTGCAAAGGCCTCCTTTAGATCCTCACCATAGTGCACATTTGCTTTATTCTGGAAGACATCACCATACTGGAAGCCGCCTTGAGAGAGATGTCCATAAAACTCCTGAAAACTCACAACAGAGGTGCATCTTTTGGAGATCAAACTTATCGAAATGGCTTGTTCCTCAATCTGCCTCTCTCCCTTTGAAACCACCGTGCCTGAAGCATACACTGTAGAAGAAGAAAACACTTTGAAGCCAGTTTCTTTTCCTTTTGGCTCTATTTGGACCTTCATTTCAGCAGAGTTCTGTGTCAAAATAAATGGGCTGTGAAACTTGACGCTGAGGTGCAGCGAGCTCAGGGGCACTTTTGGTTTAGTGGTGGCCATGACCGATGCTAGACCCAACTCCGCATAGAAGGCACCGGGGATGATGGGTATATTATTGTGCCTGTGCTCCTTCAAGTAGAAGGTTGAGTCAGATGTTAAATTACAGCTGAAAATGTTGCTTTCACTTCCAGTCTGACAGAGAACAGAATGAAAACTTGCTTTATTGTTTTGGGCAGCTCCAATGATCACGTCTCTATTGGAGCAGTCAAACTGGTACTTTGGGAAAACCAGTGGTGTTGTCTCATAGCCTTTGTAGAAGATGGTCCAATCTACCTGAATGCCTAGTTCGAACAACTTGGAAACAACGGAGATGACTGATTCATAATCTTTCTTGGGTTCCACTGAGGCAACAACTGCTACGTTGTTTCCAAGAGTTTCCATAATGTTTCTTTGCAGTGCTCTTCTTGGCCCTATCTCTACAAACACTACACCTTTCTTCCCTTTAGCTGCTGACCTCAAAGCTTGCTCAAAAGCAACGGGCTCACGGATGTTCCTTGCCCAGTATTCACCCGTGCTGAAATCTCTGTTCTCAGCTTCCCTTCCTGTAACTGTTGAGAACAGCTCAGTGTCAAGCTCATTCTTATGCAGGGTGCCAAGGGTGTCCCTAATTTCCTGGAGAATTGGGTCCATCATGTGGCAGTGGTAAGCAGCAGGGACATCGAGCACACGGAGGAAGAGATTCTGATTTTTGGATGAGTTGCTTAGCTCTTTTAGGAAGCTCTCAATTGCATCTGCTTCTCCTGAGAGAGTGCAGGACTGTGGGCTGTTGAAGGCTGCAATGCCAAGTCTTCCAGAATATTTAGGGAGGATCAAAGCCACATCTGATACAGCCATGTTACTGACCACAAGCATTTTACCACCAGCAACTTTCCTTTGAAGGGTGCTGCGGAAGAATATGACTTTCACAGCGTCTTCGAGAGACAAGAGGCCGGAGCAGTGAGCGGCAGCGACTTCACCAACCGAATGTCCGAGCACAGCATCAGGTTTGACACCCCAGTGCCTGAGAAGGGTGGCAATCCCAACCTGAATGGCAAAGAGGAGAGGCTGGACAACATCTGGGTTTTTGGTGTCACTCCTTTCAAACTCACTCTCAAGTGTGTTCAGGATGTTTAGAGAGCTCATCCTTTGGAAAATCTGAGTGATTTCTTTGATTTTTTCTCTGAATACAGGCTGGTTTTTCAACAGCTGCGTGCACATGCCGTGGTAAGTGACACCATTTCCGCAGAAGACGAACACTAATCTTGGATTTGAGAGAGCCATGCTGATGTTTTTGCCAACACTGGCTATGAGCTTCTCCTTAAGATTGCCTACAGATGAAACTGCAATGGCCTTTCTGTATTTATGCTTTTGGTGACTTCTCCTGCAGGCTGATGTGTACAAAACAGAACCAAGTTCTACGGTGATATTATCCTCCAACTGTTTTATGGTGTCTTCTATTATCATAGTCAGAGATTTCAGTGAATTTGCTGACAGGACAAAGTATTTCACCTGCTTCTCACTGCTATGTTTTTTTAAGTTTGTCTGCATGTGCTGTTTGACGATGGCATGTGCATTCGTTCCTCCAAAACCAAAGTTGTTCACCCCGGCAACCCTCACTGTGGTAGATTTCCATTTCTCAATATTCATAGGAATTTTAATATTCAGGGCTTTGGTATCAACACTGGAAGTTTCATCAGAGTAGAAAACAGATGGGACGATAGTTTCATGCTTCATCATCAGAAGAACTTTAATTAGTCCGGCCACTCCTGCTGCTGACTCCGTGTGTCCAATGTTGCTCTTCACCGAGCCAATCAACAGAGTCCCTGACCCGGAAGGTCTGGCTTTGGCGATGACGTTGGAGATGCTTCCTGCCTCTGTCGGGTCTCCCACTGGGGTTCCAGTCCCATGGGCCTCGATGTACTGGACATTTGCAATGTCAGTGTCTGAGTAGGTTCTGCGCAGCAGTTCCTCTTGTTGAGTCGTGGAGGGTTTAGTAATCGGACTGACAGAGTGTCCATCTTGGTTGACTGCGGTTTTACTGATGATTCCCCAGATGTGGTCATGGTCTTGAAGAGCCTGCAAATTGAAAACGGGACCAGGATGAAACAAAAAATGAGGAAAAGAACATTGTGTAAATGTTTTACAGCACAGGTGTCAAAGTCCAGTCCTCAAGGGCCGGTCTCCTGCAGTTTTTATATGTGCCACAGGTACAAAACACTGAAATGAAATGGCTTAATTACCTCTTCCTTGAGTAGATAAGTTCTCCAGAGCCTTGCTAATTATTCTATTCAGGTGTGGTGCATCTAAAAGTTGCAGGACACCGGCCTTTGAGGATTGGAGTTTGACACCCCAGTTTTATAGGGTCAAATATTTGTGGGATTAGGAAAATTGCTAGCTGTAATTTTTATATCCAATTCAACTTGTATAACGTGTTACCTAGTCCAGTGGACTAAAGTTATCGTAGTTACATAGATTGCAGATTTCATTCACTATAGTTAATTAATTGTCAAAGGTTAGGAACATTGGGTGCATTTATAAAACTATCCAAAAAATTAAACATAAAATCAGAACTTAATATTGTTGGACATTGGTAAAATAGAAACAGTTTCTTTAATCACTCTGCAAATCTTCACCTTTTTCAGTGGCTTCAGGAGAACCACACCACAGCCCTCTCCTCTCCCATAACCATCTGCTCTGCTGGAGAACGGCTTGCTCGTCCCTTCAGGTGAAATCATCTTGGCCTTGCTGAGCGCCACAAACACTCTTGGGTCAATGATGCAGTTAACGCCTCCACAAACAGCCATTTCACAATCGCCTAGATAAGATAAATCTTATAAATTGCACCAATAATAAAGCTGCCTGTCGATTTGGCAGGCGAACCACTGCTGCAGGACAGACCTTGTTTAATGGCCTGGCAGGCGAGATGAAGAGCCACAAGTGAGGAAGAGCAGGCGCAGTCTATGGAGAGTGACGGTCCAGTGAAGTTAAAGATGTAGGAGACTCTGTTGGCTGCGATGCTCATGGCGAGTCCGGTTCCGGTCCAATGGTTGATCACAGTTGGGTGCACGTGTGCAGCATTAATTTCGTAGTCTCTGTTCATTATTCCTACCATAGAAGAAGAAAAAGAATTATCTCAGCATGTGGTCGTCTGGATACTTTTTAAAGGGGGGCAATTATTCAAAACTAATACTATGCACATTTCTATGCTTCTAAAAACACCCCAAGTACTTGAAAAAAACACCACTCAGGTGTTTTGTTTTAGCAATAAATGAATGTTTTTTGGTACTTTTTCCCTCCCAAAACCTTCCGGTTAAATCACAATGCTCCGTTACTTAGCAACCCATGTGGAACTCCGTCCGTTACCTAGCAACCCAAGTGGAACTCAGTCTGTCACCTAGCAACCCAAGAGGAGCTCCACCACATTTGGTCAACTGGTTTTACTGCTGTGCAATGTTTTACTGACTTTTTATCCAGAAATCACTTTCTGTATCCTTGTTGGTTGTGCGGGAGGCTCTACTTCTGCTTTTCAAAGATGCACAGTTATATAACTTCCTATCCATTTGCAGCCATTTTCATGTGCGAGTGTAAAACGTTGAGTTTGGGGGCGTGGCCAGCAGCAGCTTATTTGGACAAGACGCCCTAAAACACCTAATTCTGGAAGGGGCTCAAAATATTCAGAACTGACCAGATTAGAATCTCATTATCTAAGATGATTTATTGCAAAAAATTTAATGAAAATGTTTTGTATAGTACATAAACCTATCCAAACCTGTTGAAGAAGCATAGTAGGTTATCTTTAATATGGAAGTAAGGGTCATATGTTTTCTGTGTTACCAATAAACACGCCTGTCCTGGTCCCACTGGCTCTCTCCATGGGAACTCCAGCGTTTTCCAGAGCTCTGTAGACACAATGAAGGAGTTGTTTCTGCTGAGGATCCATTTGCTCCACTTCACTGTCACTGATGCCAAAAAACTTGTGGTCAAATTCATTGAACCTGGAGAAAATAAATAAATAAAATAAAAATCTCTAAAATGTAGAACTGTATAAACAAGTTCAATTACATTACTTTAACATATAATTTGCACCTAAACAGTGCAAGTTAAAATTTCCACATTGTTGGAATTGGAAATAATTTGATTTGTTTAGCCAATCATTGAGAAAAAAATATGGATGTTAATTTTTCAAAGTCATGTTTTCAATATGTTATTACTAAATTTATAAATATCAGAATTCAAAATTAAGTACTTATATTTACAACCAAAATATTCAAACTGCTATGTCAGTAAATACAAGTTTGCAAACTAAATATTTAATTTACAAACTGAATATTTAGCTTGTGAATACTTAGTTTGCAAACTAAATATTTCGGTTTCAAATTAAATATTCATCAGCTCCACATTTAGCATTTATTTTTCTGACTAAATATTTAGTTCCATACAAAATATTTATTTTCTAATTAGACATTTAATTTTCAAGTTAAATATTTAGTTTGAAAACTAAATATTTAAATTTCTAACTAAATATTTACTTTGAAAGTTAAATACTTAGCTCAAAATTACATATACAGTTTTAACTTATAAATATAGGAATAACATGGTGAAAGTATGACTTTTTTATGACGGGCAAAATTATTGCTGTTATTTTTTTACAGTATAACTTTACTCAAATGAGACCCAATGACACTGAATAAAGAACAAACAGATGTAAAGAACTTTTTCGATGAGGTTCGTACCCGTCAATGAGCGCGGCCCTGGCTGTGCGGGTTTTCCCCGGTTTGGTGTCATCTGGGTCAAACCAGCTGCCAACGTCGAACCTCTCTCTGGGGATTGAAACAGAACAGTTCCTCCCCTCCACCAGAACCTTCCAGAAATTATCAAGACCTTCTCCTGTAGGTAAAAAAAAACACATGTAGAGAGAAAATATTGTTTTAATTTTCAGTTACGTACTCATATGTCTTCACATTGCACATCTAACATAATAAATCAATACCAATACATATCCCAATTAAGATATGATCAGTATCAATAGATAATACAGCTAATATTAAATATGCAGAATATTCACTGGACTTGTTTCTTCAAGTCAGAAAAAACATACTTGTAAAATCAAATGATTACTTTAAAGCTAAATCTGCGAGTTTATAGTCTCTTAATCTGGTAAGGTACTATAAAAAGATTAACAGTTAATTTTCTAACTGGAAAAAACTCTAAACAAGCAGCCAGAACTACAATGGAGTTGTTTCAGTCAAAACATTTTAATGGCCCTGTCAAAGTACGGACCTAAAACACCTTGAAAACCTATGAAAGGACTCAAAATTTTTTATTATTTTACAAAGAAGTGTGGACAAACACTACAATCTCAAAATACACAAAAACTATATTTTTCTTAAAAAAAAAAAAAGTAAAAAAAAAACTTGCATAAATTTTTTTTTGTTTATATGTTGCTGAGTGATATCCTTTTTTGGTTGTTGCTTGTAAACACAAATATTTAATCTAAGCTTGTGCTGAAATAAATAAAAGAGGACCAAAAGAATAACAAAAATAAATAATTTTAAATAAACACCAACATTGTTAATATAGACCAAATGTCTAGTGATTCTGTATTAATGTAATAATCTAATCGTACAGAAAACAAAAATATATTTTATTTCATGTTAATGGTTAACTATAATGATATGTTTAATAAACCTAAATATTATTACTAAAAGACAAAAACAAATTATAAGAAGCTCTGAAATTATCTTTACCTCCTGGAAAGTTGCAGCCGATTCCCACCACAGCAACTCCATCCTCTCCTTCTTCCATCCTAAAAAGCTTCAGAAAGTAAAAAAAAATAAAATTGAATCCTAAATCATGTTTTTATCACTCGAAAGCGTCCTGGCTGCATTTAAACAGCAGTCTGTTGTAACTCTGTGTTGAAACGTTGAGAGCGGTTTAGTAACGCCTCGATGCGCCGCAGCATCCATCCCTGTGGAGATGTTATCACGGCTCGCTCTTATAGCAGCTACGTTTGGTTATGAAACATTAATGATTGATTGTATATGTGGCCATGGAGATGAAGGAGTCCAGTGAACACATTTATGAGAGCCTGCAAGTTTTAGGCCAAGTTTTATCAACATGTTATACAACAGAGAGGCTGTGTGGGCCGTTTTACTAAAACCTGCTGTAACAGAACAGAACTCCGTCCAATGTGTTAAATAATATATTTATAAATACATATTTTGGGATGTAGCTCAAATATGACAGAATATTTTAAATTTGAATAAATAAATAAATCCTCGTTATTCATTTTTACATTAAAATCTTTACTTATTGCTAAATACCTTGTTTGCCAAAAATGGCTGCTTTAATATGTATTTTTATAGAAAAAGTTCAGTTGTAAAAATCAGACAGCCAGGAAAAATCTGTTGTTGATAAACACCACAGATTGCTCGGCTAGTTTTCAGGTGCATCATGTTCTGCACTAAGTTTGTTAAATTCCAGAAGGACAAACTGGGTCATAATGCAAAGAAGGCGTAATCAGAAATAGATTATATTGATTAACATTGAGCTAAGCAGTCAAGAAAAACCTCAAAATAAATGTATAACTTTTTAAATGGTTGAATTTGTTTGGAATAGAAAAGGTTTGAAAAGGCGGTAGTTTCCAAACCATGAAACTACTGCCGCCGTACTTCAGTTAGCATCTCCTCCTGTAATTCTGTTTGGTTGATGTCGAATATGTTCGCTATCCTGATGTCCAAATAATTCAGTTTTGGACTCAGTTGCCCTGGGCTTTTTCTGCATTTCCTTTTAATAAAATATATTAAATACAAGATTAACACCAAACAACATTTATACATGATGCTATTGCACCTGAATTTCCCCTTTGTGGGACAATAAAATCTGTTTTTATTCTGCAATCTTTAGCCTGGCCTTCAGGTTTTGTCATACAAGACGTTTCCTAATAAAACAAGTTTAATTTATTTAGTGTGCGTCACTGCAAAAAACTAAATGTAAGCATTTTTGTCTAGTTTCTATTCCAAATACCAGTGTACTTGAAAAACAAATAACTTTTGAGCTAAATACTTGTTTTAAGTCTAATTCTTGAATATTGATAAATACTAGTTCCATTGGAAGATTATTTCAGTTAGAAGAGCGTAAAATGTCTTGTTGCAAGTAAATATCCCCCCCCCCCCAATATTAACCAATGATGTTGATGCATCTGTATCCCTCTAGCAAGTAAAAATAAAGCTAAATAATCAAGTTTGACTCAAAGTTTTATGTTTTTAAATTTAAATCTTTAATTTATAAAAGTGCACAAAAATGACAGGTAGAAAATTCTACATAATGGGCCTGGATAAACCCACCAGAACCAAATTAATCCAGTTCTCAGCAGGCACTCCTATGATAAAGTTTACAAAACTGGATCTTTTAAATAAGCATCCAGGTTTACTGTGCAACATGTAAACAGATGGGAGCAAATTCCCCATCTGTTTTAGTCAAAAAGACCATGAAAAATGACTTCATAGCTGTATTCATTTAAAAAAAAAAAAAAAAACAGTTAGTAAAACCTTGTATTAACACAAACATGTACAAACGGCAGGGAAAATGCTGTGCGCAACAAGTAGTTTTCTACGAAGACGTTAAGGAATGAGTTTGTAAAATAAATGGGATGAAAGGCTTTAGTCCCATGACAAGGATAGCATCTTGCAGCTCAGCTCCCACAGCTTCTGTGCCAACTCGTCGTCTTTTCCAGCAGCAGAGCAGTTGGCAGCAGCGCAGCCACTGCAAACAACCAGAGGTTGAGATGAACTACTTTATATCCACATTCCATCACACAAATAGGTCATTTATGGAGATAATTCCCACAAAGCCCACAAGTCATTAGCTGCTACCTTTGAACTGGACGTACCTGTAATATCCACCGCTCTCCTTTTCTAAAGATGGCTCCACGGCGCAGTAGATCGTGGTCTGAGCTCCCTCCGCCGAGTCTTTGGTGAAAGGTTTGGCAATCTTCATGAAGAACCTCTCGGGGGCGCTCAGGTGGCGCCACAGGTCCGTCTGAACGACGCCAGGGTGGAGGGAGTATGTGGTCACCCCGGTGCCTAAACGAGCGTCAAACACATCAGCAACAACCAAAACGCATCAGGAGCTGAAATGTCTTCAGAATCTAATGATCAACAAGGTTTAAAAGCTTTTAAATTTTTATGTGAATTCGAGTTCCACTGGGGTTGCTAGGTAACGGCAACGCGAGACGTCTCAGGAACTGTTTGAAACTGCTCGTTTTCCAGACACCATGAAACAGTAATTTATTGGCAAATAAATTTTTATTAGGCGTTTGGGATTTTTTAGAAGCAGTTGAGTTCCAAATGGAAGTACAAAAAACCCCCAAAACATTCAGTGTGAATTTAGCATAATCAGTATCTCTGAATTTGCCGGAGCCTGTTTTCATTCTCACCGACTTCTTATTCTTTCACAAACCATTATTTTAAATCAATCATTTTATTCCTGGAAAATAAAATAAAGCTCCAAACATGTAAATTTCCAACAACAACTTTAAATGAACCGTATAATAACTTAAATGGCAGAGATGAGGTTGTGACAGACCTTCCAGTCTTTTGGCCAGTGAGCGGGTGAAGAGCACGTTAGCGAGCTTGCTCTGAGCGTAAGCTTTGCTCTTGTTGTAGCTTTTCTCGCTGTTGATGTCCTCCAGGTTGATGGCGCCCCAGGAATGAGCCATGGAGGACACGTTTACGATTCTGGCCGGGGCCGAACTTTTAATCAGGTCCATCAACAAGTAAGTCAGCAGGAAGTGACCTAAAGAAAGAAAAGAGCCAACATTTCAACTTAAATTCAAACATTTTACAGAAATAATGTTGAGAGCTAATGTAGAACAATCACATTAACAAACCTCTATTTTAAGAAAAAAAAATGCTGTGTAATATTAATATTTGATGTAACAATAATCACGAATGTGTGTGTCATGTTACTACACACCAAGTTTGTTTGTGATTGGTTATATTTACCAAAGTGATTGACTCCAATCTGCATCTCAAAGCCATCGGCTGTCTTCCCATACGGACAAACCATCACACCCGCATTGTTGATGAGGAGGTTGAGCTTCAGCTCATCTGCAGAGTAAAGAAAAAAAAAAAGTTTTAAACTCTAGAAGCATTTAGGTAAATGTATAACTATTCCTCAGTTTACTTTGCTGGACGTTTGTTGCAAACTCTCTGATCGATTTGGTGTCTGATAAATCCAGTTTCATGCAGATGACATTGTCGTTGCCGGAGCTTTTGATGATTTCCGTCAACGCCGTCTGGGCTTTCTCCATGTCCCGACACGCCAAGATCACTCTGGCTCCTAAATAGATACAAAACAAATTATTGAAAAACTGAAGTTCAGCATACTTTAAAGGAGAGAGAAGAAGAAAAAAAACAGCAATTAAAACGTCCAATCACTTCACACACAAAAATAAAGCCACATTTTTCTGTATTAAGGCAAAACTGCACAAAGAAACTCTTACGAAATGAATAGAGCGCCCTCTTGTGACCAGAAGTGTGAAGAGGTTTCTCCTCAGGACCAGGTTATGTTTCATCTTAGGAAATGAATAGAGCGCCCTCTTGTGACCAGAAGTGTGAAGAGGTTTCTCCTCAGCACCAGGTTATGTTTTGTTATCTTGGTCAGTTTGGACCTCCAACGATCAAACTACGATAGTGAGTTAGGTTGTCTAAATATTCTTACTTTAGGTAGTGTGGAGAAAAAAAAAAAATTATTCTAAACTAAAAAGTTCAAAAGGGAAAAACTTTCATAATTTTCTTTTTTTTAATAGAAAAACTAACAATTTAAAGTAAATTTGAAGGCAAATATTAGTGAGCTCAAAATTGAACACAAAAGTTCATATACATCTCTAGAAGCAGAAACTAATTTTGACCTTTAAGTATTTGAAAATCTTTTTTTCCCCCCCTAAAATGGTGCGACAAAACAAAAAAAGCTTGGGTGCAAGAATTGGGTTCACATTTAAATACATTTAGGACTATGTAAAATATTTTGGCCAAAAGCTACTGGCAAACATCCCACACACCGACAAGCCAGAATATTTCTGGAGGAAATCTCAGATGAGATAAAAGATTGACAGTCATAACAAGAGGTTTATATTCACACTTGGAGTTGCATCTTAAGCAACCATGAAGCCTTTGACTTTAGATTAAGCCTCAAATGCAGAAATTAAAACATAAAAAACAAACTAATTTACAACTTAAAAAGTACATTTTCAATTTCTGTTTAAGGTGCAAGAGGATGTTCACTCTACATCTTGAAGACAGCCTGGCAAAAACCTAATGAGTCAACAGGGATTATTTCTTTCAGTCTACTTTCAGTTTTAGCACAAACGCTAAAACTGGTCTACAAATGAGTATCTGCGGCTCAGATTATCATCTGTTAAATGACAGCGATGATCTGAGCCACAGAAAACAGATAACACATGACTGACTCGAGATTTGGTTATTTAACTGTCACAAATGTCCACCACTACTTCATTTCTTATGAAACAACTTTAACATTTATGATTCTACTTCCTCACTTATGTCAGTCAGATCAAAGCTGCTGATTGCATTCAACCGCAGAAGTAGTTAGAATTGGTGTAAATATATAAAACCACACTTTAAGGTTCCAGCACAGTGCTGCTTTTCAGTCCCTTTTCCTGCAGAGGCACAAGCTAAAATAGTTTAGCGTTCCCCATGGACGTCCAATAATTCAACTAAACAGTAGCTTTAAGTCATATTCTAATCAGGTAGTGAACTTTCTATCTTCCAGGTTCTCCAGAAAAGCCAATGATCCAAAGCATGTACAATTAAAAAGAGTATCCATTTAAACAAATTGCAAAGTAGCTTAAAAAAATCCTAATTTATTATAGGGTTGAAATTATTAATATGACTCTTAACTAGTTTAGTAATCAATAACAGGAGTATAGAGACTCAAAAAAGGGGCAATTTCTTAAAAAGGCAGAGCAGTAATTAAGCCAAAAATATACATGCATTTTGCAGTTAAGTTAAACACTGTTGTCTGTAAATAAGTTTTCCCAAAACTCCTCAAGTGGCATCATTTTAGCTTCACCTAGTCAGAGGTCTCAAACTGCAGTCCTTGAGGGCCGCAGTCCTTGAGGGCCGCAGTCCTGCAGTTTTTAGATGTGCCACAGGTACAAAACGCTGGAATGAAATGGCTTAATTACCTCCTCCTTGTGTAGATCAGTTCTCCATGACCTAATTATTCTTTTCAGGTGTGGTGCAGCAGAGGCACATCTAAAAGTTGCAGGACTGCGGCCCTTGAGGACTGGAGTTTGAGGTCCTAGTTCAAATTCACTAAAGGGATGCTAATGCAATGTCATTGCTTTTTAAACAATAAAATGTTTATTTTCTTTTTTCAGTACAGAAATTAAAGTATTTGCATATCTTATTGTATTTATCAAACTGTATTAAAAAGGCTGAAGTGGTTAACTGAAAAATCTGTAGCATGTGCCAGTTTTTAATTTCGATTAATCGTCGGAATAACCCGGTAGAACGATCAATTAGTAGAATAATCGCTAGTTGCAGACCATAAAAAGTTTTTAAAAATGGCAGGTTTTTAAAGTCTGTAGATTACTGCACTATTAGACCTTCATATCTTGACAAAATTACTTTCGTTTGTTATGATGTCAAGATCATTTAAAGTACTTAATGTCAACCCAATAAAGATCAGAAACCAGGTTTGATTGAGCTGCTTACCTCTCTTTGCCAGATCGATGGCGGTCTCTTTGCCTATCCCGGTGTTTGCGCCTGTGATCACCGCGGTTTGGCCATCGAGCCTGACGTCAGAGGACCAGGGAGCCCCGAAGAGGTTTCTGGGGAAGTTATGAAATCTCAGCCGGTGTCTCAATCAACGTAATGGGCGTGGACGTTACTGAACTACCGCTAAACAAAACCATGACAGTTCGCACTCAAGCTTAAATGTTACAAATGAGACGCTAATAACACTTAGCTTACAAACTGAAGTTGTTTGTTTGGCTAAAAGTTTACATACAGCTAGTATGATACAGATAGTCAACACTTTAAACAAACAACGTAAAGATTAGGCGATTACAAACAGAACAGCAGCCTCACCTTAGAGCTTGCATGTTACTTCCACTCAGTAGGCAGATGAAAATGTTACAAAAACCCCAGAAAACCGGACAAACTGAGAACCAGTTCTTCAGCAGCTTCCTCCACGGCGTTTCTCAATTAAAATGTAAGGCACAACTGTGACGACACACTTATCTCCAACGGACAGGCGTTCTGACCAATCAGATGCGAACTCGTCAGTGTTAGACACAGCTGATTGGTCAAACTCTGTCGCCGTTTTTGATTGGTCTGGTTGATTACGCATACCGGTAAACCAATATTAATGCAGCCATTTAAAAAACATTTGAACATTTTAGGGGAAATTATATTAAAAAAATAAAAAAGAGAGAGTAATAGAAGACGATACAACCAAAAAAATCTTAACTTTCAAAATTTTATTTAATTATATAAACGTTAAGAATATTTTTTCTGTTTCATTTGTATATGGATTATAATATTAGCGAAAGAAATCCCTGTCCAGACATTATTATGATATGTAATGGCGGGCTAACTGTCATCAATTTCACTTTCCAATCGTTTGAAGTGGTTGGGTAAATAGTTAATAAAATTTTATGATCAGAAAATGTTTGTATTTTTAGTCCTCATTTAAAGAAACCAAACGTTTCTTCACATTTTAGGGTTTCAGGCAGTTGGTTCCATAGTTAAATAGCACGAGAAACTAAAATTTGCAACATCATTTAATTCTGGTCCTGCCAACACAAAGTAAGCAGGTTTGGGATAACCTGATGGTCTAAATGATTCAGTCCTGACCAGTAACTCTGAAATGCATTTCAACCTGAGCCCATTTAATGCCTTAGAGACTAGTAGCATCATTTTTTAAAAATAAACTGCTTAAAATAAAAGCATTCAGTACTATTTGACAAAATATCAAGCTAAAAAATGTACAAATGATAACTTTCCTTCTGTTTTTATACCAAAACATCACAATTGAACCACATTGATTCAGTAGTGCCGTACCATTACAAAAATAACATGTTTTTTCTTTGTTATTATTATCTTTATATACACACAGTGCCTTTTTTGTGTTTAAAGATGGAATAGTTGCTTGATGTTTAGTTGCTTATAGTGAACCTTTGGGGGTGGACTATATAAGATTTATTTTGAAACGATTACTTTTCATTCAAATTTTTGTTTATGTCAACATGTGATATGCACATTTTAAAATATAAATGAATGAAATGAACAAATAAATAAATAAAATGAAAGATTTCTTGGAATGCAGTTGGATAGGAAATGTTTATTAGCCTCTCCAAACGTTCACAAACTACCACAACTTCAAAAAGTAAAGAGTAAATTGTCATCTCAACATGTTTGGGTGCATAGAAATACTTGCTCAGACTTGTGTTGGTCTCAAAATTCAAATAAAATACATTTAAATTATTTTACGTTTTAACTGAATTCGTAGTCAAATTTATGTCTTCGTATATATTCTAAATAAAATCTTTTGAAATGCTTTCAGATTATAAATTAATTTGTAAAAGTGAAAGATGAGTTTAATGTCATATTAGAAATATTTGAAACTTAAGAAGCAAACTCTAAAATTGTTGCAACATTTGTCCAGCAGGTGGCAGCACACGATCACAGACTGCTTTAAACCACCAGCGGCAGCATTTTCATCTTTCACACCGTTAGCCCTGAGACGCGACTCTTCGGACAGATTAACAAGTTGGTATTTGGGTAAATCACGTCCTTGGCACAGATTCTCCGCTCTCCTCCGGCCAGCAATTTGCATGAAGCCTAATTATTCATCAGGCCTCTTCAAAAAGATCTCCAGAAAACACCATGAATGGCTCATTCATGAGCTTCAGACATTGTTGGCAGCAGTAACAGAGGGCTTACACTGCAGATAGGAGGTCATTAGAGAAGGAAACACTGAATGCGCTGTTCATCTGCTGATTGTGCGAAAGCAAACATTTTCTTCCCTTTTCTGTCTGTAAGATCAGTCAGCAAAATTGTGTGTGTGTGTGTGTGTGTGTTTTTAGCGTTTCAAGTGCATCTGTGGAAGAAGAAAGAGAAGAAATCTAATAGGGAATATTACATTTTGTAGTAATTGGTTGTAATTGAGTGGCCTCCCGTGGGAAATGCATGTAAATCAGCTTTTTGGATTTTGTCAACAAGTAAAACCAACAATCCTGCGATTATGTAACCTTTGGCCTCCAGTACGTCCTTAAAGCAAAAACGAGATCTTCTACAACAATCAGTTTTTCCAGTATTTATTAATCTCTCATTCCACATCTGACTTGTTTATTGCCAACTTCCCGTTTGTGTTTGCTGTTTTTGTGTCATCGGCGAACGAAACAGTTGACCTAACCCCTTACCGGCGCCACAGTAGCAGCTTCCTGAAAGCCAAACACAATAGTGAGGCAGGAGGATGCGCCGCATGAACAATTTGTCAGCCATATTGGGAGTATTAATATTGCTATGACAGATGGAGACCCAGAGGATGCAGTTATTATTTATATGTAGGAGGCGAAGGGGAATAAATAAACAAATGAGAATTAGAGGAGAATAGCTTGTGCTGATGGCGATGAATTGACAATGGCTGTAATGATCTGATGAGCTAAAAATAAACCTGCTGCACAGGAGAATACACAATAAAATAAAAAAGGGAAGGATACACCTGTAAAGGCAACTTCCCGTTTTCATCAGGGCCGGCCAAAACCTTTTCGGGGCCCTAAGCCGATTTTCATTTTGGGCCTTCCATATCAACATGCTAACACCAGATACTTCATCAATGTGTGTAACATTGCTGCTGTCATTAGCATAATTAGCATTATATCAGTGTTGTTATGGCTGTTGTCTTTAACCTTACAGGAGTAGCAAACTTTTAAAAATTTTTATTTTGAAATGCAGTTATTTAAATGCTCCATATTATTTTACTTATTTAGTAAGTAAAATAATACTTACTAAGAAAGTAAGTATTATTTAGTTTAGAAAAATGTTGTGTTTTTTGTAAACACAAAATTTACAGTAAACAAGTTAAGAAATTTTTAAAAGTAAAAAGTAGCCATTCATATATTTCCTCTGCAGTAGTAGAAGCCAACAGAATTATGTTTTCAATAATTAACCATTATTTGTGTAACAACTATAAAAACAATATAGAAATTGTTTTTTCATATGTAATAGAACTTATTTTGTATTATTCAAAGTTATTTTAAATATATAAATATATTTTATTGTGCTAGCTTGGTGCTCTTGGGGGCCCCCTGGTGGTGTGGAAGTTAATTTCTTCTGTACGACATTGAAACGGTGCAAATAATAGTGGCTTTAGCATAGCTGCTAGTGCTCTATTTTCAAAGAATAAAATGTATTTTGAGGTAAGAATTCACAATGAACCAACAATCCTAAAACATTAGATCATAAACTCTAGAAAAAAGAAAATGGTAACCGAAAGTTCAAATTTTTTGAAGACTTAAAAAAAAATCCCTTTGACATAAAAAAGGAAGAGAGATATTCTTTGATCTTATGCAAACAGAAATATTTTTAGCGCAGCTTGAAAAAAAAAGAAAAGTAAGATAAGTTTGTGTGAATGTTTGTTAAACAGATCAGTAGCAAAGCTGGAACAGGAACCACCCAAATGTTTATGTTACAACAGTATCTGTCCAAGGTCACTTTCTTTCTGCCTCCCCAGACACACGCACACAGGCGGCCAGCAGTCTGGACTCTCATCTACAAAACCTGAAATTATCCGAAGCTCTGGGGGATGATAAGCATCTCCAAGTGTCCACATCTGCTGTCACCGCCTCCACTGGACAGACAGACATCTTTTCTAATGTTTTCTTTTTCTTTTTAACCTTTCCCCCTTCCACCGCCTCCCTCACTTCTTTGAGTGGTTACGTAACACATGAACGCTGCTATTCATTTGCTTAAACTGTTCGCCTTTGCTGATACAATCTCTCCATACCTCCGTAATTACAGTCCCTTTTACAAAAAAGTGGCCTTGTTGTACACCAGATGACAGAGTTCTCCATCTCTCCATGGTGCTGCCGACTGAAACATGTTGCATCGTTTAGCCACTCCACTTCCCTTTGATCGCTCAACATGCATGTTTTCTCACCATTTTTCATTTTCTCAGGGGAAATCAAACTTGGAGATCACTTTAAAGTTTTTAAGTCTTTTGAGAATTGAAAAAAAATCTATACAACTTGTCAAAGGAGAATATAAACATCATTCGCCTTAACTTTTTTATGTTGACATTAAGTTTGTATCTTGTTCTGCAGTGCAGTATTTCTTTTTTAAGTACCTCTATTTGTGCATTTTGTTGCACCACTTTATTTTGAGTAAACTGATCAAATATATGCTCTAAAAGTAAAGTCTGAATTGAGTTTTATTCTTCGTTCCTTTTACATACGTGCAGTATTTTAAATCACTTTGAATTCTGTTTTTATTTACTTTTCAATATTTGATGCTTTATTTTTTTGCTTATTTACTTCACAAAATGACAGAACATTGTTCAATATTTGATAGAAAAATCTGGAAAACATACAATAAATAAAGTTGAACTATCAGGGCTAAGAAAGCAGTCTTCTTCAAATGAACTGAATTTTTTATGCTAATATATAATTTTCTGCAAAAAGGTTCAAAATTTTGAGTTTATGTGATGCTAACTCCCACTTTCTTTTACCCTTCACTTGATGTCAAATTATAGTTTGTGATCGATATGGCGAGTAATATAAAGTCACATTTAATACTGTCATATATAAGCGCAAATATTGCAAAATTTCTTGCAAATATTTAAATATTAGCACCACAAAATCAATGATTTTAATTGCAAAGAATTACAAATAAATCACAAAATCCTGGCAGGACTGATCACTTCTAACAAGACATTTTTCAATAAAAAAAACTTATGAAACTTTAGCAAAAACTGCTTAAATTTTTCTTAAAACATGTTTGTTTCTTATTCAGTGGGTAGAAAATCCAGAAATGTTCCTCAAGTAAGACTAGAAATACTTCAGTAATAAAATTACTACAGTAAAAGTAAAAGTAAAAAGTACAGTATAGTGAAAATACTCCCTAAATTTACTCAAGTAAATGTAATTGAGTAAATGTAACTAGTTACTACCAAACTCTGGTTTCATTAGTACATTGTAGCCCTTTGAGGACCTTCATGATCTCGATTTGGCCCAAAATGAAAACGAATTTGATGCCTCTGGTCTAAACTAAAAGCTGCAGGATCTCCAGGATTTTCGTCCTCAATGGATTGATCCTCACCATTTCATCGTGATGAAAGGATGAAAGGACATCAGCTCAATGTCACCTTGTTGCTCCAAACTGGACCAAACAAATGGGATCCACTGTGTCCTTTTAACATCAATGTGATTAACGGACTCAAAGCGGCCCTTCAGGATGAAAGTGGGACAGACGGTGAATCTAGGTTGGGTTTCTCTTTGAAGGTGAGCAGACGCTCGCTGCAGCTCTGCTGTGTCCTGCAGGAAACAGACAATCTGATCTATTTATAGAGACTTTTCAAGCAGCCAGAGGAGCTGTTAGAGAGTGGAGCAAAACTGACGCCTCCGATTTCATGAAATTTGTATCGGGATAAGAGATATACTATGTCTTGATGTATTTTTAATCATTGCGTTGCAAGCAGGATTTTGATGTTTTTCTTTATGGATATTAGAGAGAAATGGTTTATAAATCCTTTTAATTTTATGGTGCTGAAACTCTAAGTGGTTCCTAGGGAGGATGTAAAGTAATAAAGGAAGACCCGATCTGATTCCAGTCGGCCAGAAACTCTGCAGGACGTCAAAAATGTTGTCCCTGAATAATTGTTTTATTTTATTACCATTCCCTTCCATTTGTCATCCATCATTCTGATTTTTCATCCTGATTTCTATGGAACATCAAAAATTATGTCTTTAAATAAAGGGTATAAAAATAAATTTCATATCAATTCGAAAAGCTAATGAGTAGATACAAGAAAACGAATGCTATTATGCCTATAATTTAATTTGTTTAATAAACACACAAGTTAGTTTCAGTTAGCTATAGTTTTTCCCCATTAATTTCCCATTAAAATGTCTCAATTTCAGTTTTCGTTAGCTTTAGTTAACTATAAAAACCTTGTTTCCCACAGTGGGACAGACGTTTGTCTTCCAGATGTTCCCAGGTCTTTCTCAGGTCGTAAACGGGTTTATAAGGTTTACTAAACATTGAATGATTTGTGATCTTCCTCCAACAGTTATCAAATGGGAAGCAACTCACAGGTTTTGACATTTACCACTGTTTGTTTAGTTTTAATGCAGTACGCTGGGCAGCATGATTTCTGATAAAATGCATCACTGAGTGGTTTTATTCATGGATTTTCAAAATGTACTTAAATGCTAAAGTATGAGTTTACTTAATCATAGGCCTGAGAACGCAAAGACTTGTTGTTTGAGCTTTGCACTAAAGTTATTTTCTGGTCCACCTAAGTGGAGATAAATGTCCTTATTTTAATTTAAAAATAGTTGTTGATTTAGCTCAGATACAAATAAACAGCTTGGGATGAATACAGTAGTTTAAAAAACGTGTTTGTTGCAGTTGAGACTAATTTAAATGAGCCACATCTTGAATTGCACCTCAGTTTTTGAGGCTTATTTTCAAATTCTCAGCATTAATCAGTGAACAAGCAGCACTTTATGCAAAGGAAGGCTATGATGACACAGAAAAATACTTATTTTTAATCTGAAGAGTTACATTTTAAACTTGCTAGCATGTTGAATTTCGTTGTCCTTGTGACAATGACAATAAAGATTTGTCTTATCTTATCTTATCATTATATAACAAGATCAAGGGTAGGGGTTATCAATTCTATTTATTGCATTTTAAACAACATTAATACTTCATAATTATCAGGCCATTAATCACAGATTCCAATAGTCTCCAACAGGGTTTTGATGTTTAAGTCTTAAATATCTTGACATTTCAGAATTGAAACCAAAAAATGTCAACCATAAAAAGAAAAGGACTCAGAAAGCTGCATATGATACACACTTTAAAATATTTCATGACGTCACAATCATCTGCTGCCAGTAATTGTCAGTAATTAGCTCAATTGTTAGCATTAGCACTCATATGGTAGCCTGTTGTGCCAACATTAGCATCCTGCATTCCCAATACCGTTAATCTATTAGCTCTTATTAACAGATCTGGAAATGACATCACATATAAATTGAGTGTATTAAAGTGCCAAATGGTGAAATCCAGAAAGATTTTGCTAACTAAAGATGAGTAAATATGTTGAAATAAAATAAAGGTCTGAGTATTTTTGGTCCTGAATCGCCTGATTAGAAGCTGGCTGGTAAAGGCTTACTATTGCTATGGCAACTGGACTGGAGTCAGGTAGGAAAACAGTGTGAAATAGGACCGGACATTTAAATTAATTAAAATGATCAGATTTTTATTAATTTAAATGAGCAGCAATTACTAAACAGGTTGACTAGCATTGTCAATGCTGGGATTGACTAATTAATGCCATGATGCTTTGTCACAGCTGACGTCTGTCTTCTTCTTCTTGTGTTTTATTGGTGGTTGTCAAGAAATGTTTGGTATGCATTCCTGCCACCTACTGGTAGTAAATGTTCAAAACTTCATCAAAAAGCTTGTTTTCCCAAAAAGCTTAATTCAGATGTAAATGTATTGAATTTCTTGATCTCCTGGTTGTGTATTTATTAAATTAAATGTTTTTTAAAATATATTCTTTCTAAACTCCTCCAACATTAACCCTTTTTTAAATCTAATTTCTCCAAAGTACTATTTTGTAGACTGGTAAGCCTCCCTTTTTGTCTCTTGTTTATTTATGTTTTTAATACACAAAATTTTGCTTTTATATATTATTTTCTCCCAACGTTTTAACAATTGTCTATTTTTGCGTAGAAGAAAGAGTGAAATTGGAGATTTTTTTCTTGATTTCAACTAATTAAGCCAACAAACATGATGTTATTTTGAAGGAAGTGCTTAATTTCTCATGAGGTATAATTGGTTCATCAGGTGTTCCACATCATGCTAATGAACCGGCGCTTGTACAAATATAATCAACCACAAGGCTGGAGCTTGTGTCTGGGCAGAACAACCGAATACTTTCACTAGCATTTTGTTTTGTTTGTTTGCAAAATTATAGGTGGCAAAATGTGACGCCTTGCATAAGAAGGCTGCAAAAGCATTTATAGAGATTGGTGGTTAACGATGTTTATGTTCTAGTGATGCATGTAACTCTGTTTGCTAACTCAGCTACAGCATTTTCAAAAGCTACCAGCTAATTGCTGCTCAAACACATGACGCTTTTAGTTTTCCTAAGGGCATGTTGTATGGTGCACAGAGGCAAGACCGGGTGCATTTTGACTCACTAGAGATGGAGATTGATGTATAAGGGGAAAAAAAAATAATCATACAGCTTGTTCTTAGAAAAACAAATCACTCTGACCTCATCCGCCCTCTTCCATGACCCAATATGCCTCTCGGGCTGGCAGTGTCCAAAAATACCCGAGTCCTGATGATACACTTGAATTGGGGACACTGCTTCTTTATGTAATTCAACTTGTTTGGAGTTGGAAGAAAAAATGCAAATCTGTGTTGTCTAATTGGTTTTTAGATTTAGGATATTATCGCTAAAACCTAAAATATATCAATATCAGTATATTAATACTAATCTATCTGGAGTAGGATGTCTGAGTATCATCTCTAATAAAAAGGCATTTGATTCAGACTCTCTGTGTCGGCTAAAAGGCATTCCAACAAATTCTCCAGGGCGTAGATTTGATTTTCTATGTTTTTCTTTCAGGGATTACATTATATAAGACGTCACATAATCCTAATTTGTATGTAAACTAGATTTCTGGAGTGATCAGACAGATTAAAAGCGCTTTAAGGCTGAACAGCATTTCAGTGTTTTTACCATAAATTTACTTCGCCATTCCTAAGTTCACTTTTTCAATCTTTAAATCTTTCCAGAAAATATCCTTGAGCTTAAAATACTATAATTACAACACTGATCACATAAAGTCTCTTTAATCTTTAATAAAAAAATTCCACCACATTTAAACTATGAGAGACAAGAAAAAAGAAAAATAGTATAAAACACAAATTGTGACTGTGCAAATAATATTTACCAATACATCATTTTTATTTATTAATGGCGAGCATTTGAAGTCAAATTAAAAGTTGTAAAAAAAAATTGACAAGTAAGCTTTCACATATAGTTAGGAAAACAGAGTAGAAGGGAAAAGCATAGGTCAGTCAGAGTTGATAAGGGCTGAGAAAACCTTAGAGAGTTGCTCTTGGTATTGCTAACTAGACTCTTGAGTGTTCTTGTGGTCTCTTTGCAATTTTCTTGCAACACTTGAATGAATATTTCTCTCATGGATGAGTGACCCTGGGAAAGTTTATAAAAACTAAGCAGTAAATTGGGAGAAGGAGAGAAAACATTATTCAGACTGTTTAGACAACTAAGGATAGATTGCAATTTACAAATGGAAGAAGCAATGGCTTCAGTTAAACATTAAGATGTTACAGAAACATATTTTTGTCTTTAAAAGGACCGAGAAAGGAAAACAGTCAAATAACGATTCAAGAGACCTTTCAAAATTTGCAACCTGACTAGAGCCACTGCCTTTTTGCTGCTCAGCTCTCACTCTCAGTGGCTCCGCCCTACTCACTGCAGAACTTTGCTTTGATTGGCAGCATGGCATCCTTGTAGCCAATCACATGTGAGGATATGGGATCATACCATTATGTGAAAATAGAGAGCGGGACATGACAGTCAGAATCTGAGAATCTGTTCATCTCTTCAGTCAGCTAACTCCTATAAACAAGGCAGCATCTGCCTACAGTTTAAGGATATATAATATATAAATTAATAAATTAAGGTTCTGTTCGGTAGACTTCATTGCAGTGTTCATTTGTTTTTGTGTTAAATGAAAACTAAACTGATAGGTATTTTTTTGTACCTAAAATACAAAGAAAGAACCACAGACAACGTTTGAGTTTTCAACCAAGCTTTTGCAAAAGGAGAAGATACAGCGAACTGCTCCTCTGAACAGCTCACCATGTGTTCTGAAACTCTGCAGTAGAACTTGCCTTTTATTAACACAAAACAAAAGAAAGGGGGCTGGTGCTGATAAAATTAGGAGTCCCCAGGAACTTACACATAACAAACGCAGTTTTACGACTAAGGAATCTCTATGTAGGGAGGCACAGAGTATAAACAAACACAGGTTTACGACAAAGGAAACTCTAAGAAGACCATCTTCAAAGAACATGTTTTAAGGGTTAAAAGGAGGTAATCTCTGTCTCACGCTTAAGCAATAGATGACCCTAATAACACTACTAATGTAACAATGATAATAAAATTATTCTAACATAAACGTTTGATATAAATAATATAGTAAAAAAAGAATGCCTGCTGTCGTAATCAAATACATAAAATTAGGCAAATATAAAGTTTCTTGTAAAAACACGGAATTCAAAAGGATTCATTCACATGCAAAACATTCATTTTTGCTACATTAAACTCCAATATGAGGCTACAGTGAAATTAAATTAAGACACTCGGGAGCCGAAAGACTCGGCTCTCTGATAAGAGCAAAACTTCCCATTTTAGTGGTGATGAGAAAGACGCTGTTGAAGAAAACCATCACCAAGACTCGACTAGACTTTGGTGAGAGTCCATGGTGAAGTGGTCAGATAAGACCAAAATGAAGCCTTTCTGCTATCAGACAAGATGATATGTTTAGCGGACATGGCCCAGTCAAAGCCCAGATTGTAATCTGATAGATTTTTAGCCAGGCTTGAAACCTGACAAAGCTTGGAAGAATGGAGGAAAATGGCATCCAGATGAGACTGACTGAGATTTTTCCACACAGATTCCAAGCTGTGATCGCAGTTAAAGGAGGAAAATACTAAATACTGTATTTGTGCAAAACTTATTTTATGTTTTATATTTTTATTTAATTAGTTCTGTTTCCATTACAAACATGCGCAAAACTTTGTTGATATTCCTCTGTCGAAAAAATAAAAACTTCCATCAAATTTAAACAAGAAATGTAACAGAAACACCACATTTAATTGAAATGAATTTTTCTTTATTTAAGGAAACTTAATATTAATTTCATTTGGGATCAATATTTGAATTTAAAACACAATTAAAATCATGTGAATTTGTTTTTCCACAATATGTCATTAAAAACATCTTCTTTGTCATTTCTGCCAGTAGTAACATCCAATTGATATTAAAATGTATTTCCATTGCAGTTGTGCAAAATATACAAATTTTGATAAGTTCTGAAAAATCGCCTCATCTAAACACAAAGACCTTTTATCGAAAAACAAGATTTTTTTTTTTTTAAACTTCCATGTTGCAGATTTGTCAGTATTTTGTAGAAATCCACTTTGACAAAGCATTTTATTTTGGTCAAAGCCAAATTCTGCTGCTTTTATAGGCAGAAACTCAGAGCCTGGCTGGTTTCTGCATTCATGGTGTAAAATCTTTTGGCCCTGTAGGGTAAATGCTGACTGGCACATTGTTAAAACGGAGAGCAAAGTTTCTTTTGCTATTCAGTGAACATAAATGAGCTGCAAGGACCAGAATGAAAGGATAAAAGGAAACCATCTAACCCTGTCCAGCTCTGAGAGAGAGAGCTGCAGGGTTCATATGCATCTAAATGAAGGCCTGACTAGATTCAAACTGGGATTAATGCCAATTTTTTTTTGGTTTCCAGATGCAGCAGAATATAAGATCCAGACATGGATTGTTACTATTCTGGTCTGTTTACCAGTTTGGATCCATTTAGGAGGCAATGTTTGGTTCAATGTCTCCATAATTAAAGTTTTATGACCTTTTCTCTGATCCAAACGCATGGAATATTTTTAGTCTCAGCTTGACAAAGAAAGGAAAAACTTTCAGTTTTATGCATGAGTGAAAAGATGCTTGGATCTTGTATGAAAGGGGAAAACTCTCAAACACAATTTTCATATCCTGCTACCAGATATCGTAAACAGATGGAAGTATTGCTGCAGGCGTTCCTGGGCTTTTTATAGACAGATTACAGACAACACAGATTTGTGCCTCACCTTTTGAGCCTGTGTTGTCCTACATTGTCTTTTAAGGAGAATTGGCATCTGATGTGTGGACACTGAACCCAACCAGCAGCTGTTGGATTCAGCTTTTACCATTTCCCCTCCAGGTTACTGGACTGATTTCAGATTCCTGGGAAATAAAACAGGAGTCTGTTTGTTTTCTTTGAGAAATCTCTTTGGGGACTCAAGACAGAAGAAAATAGCAAAACCTTTACTTCTATACATTCCTGTGATTTATGTACAATTTTGTGCTTTGTCAGGGTCTATTTAGTCGCCAATTTGTGCATCTATTTTGGATCTGTCGCGTTCATCCCTTTCAACTTTGATTTTGTACCTGTAACTAACTTGTTAACTACTAACTTATGTGATTTTATCAAGAGAACTTGATAAATCAAATTATATTTTAATTAAACGACACCAAAATCGTAAGTTTTTTTTTTGTATATAGTGCACATGGAAAGTATTCACAGCACTTCGCTTTTTCCATATTTTGTTAATTTACAACCTTATTCCAAATTGTATTAAAGTAATCCCTGAAAACCAAGCCATCAAATTTATTTAGCTAAAGGTTAATCAGAGAAATAATAATTAAAAAAAAATCAGCATGAAAGTCAAAGTGCATCCCTTTTATTAGACTTTATATAATAGTATCAAAATATGAGTTGATTTCCTTTCCACAAAATGTGGCTTCCTGTTTTGGATCAAATACTAAACTTTTCCTGCTGCGGTGACCTCATCAGTTACATAAATGTCTATCTTATCTTCACGGAGTTTAATACTTTATCACGTCTGCAAGTTACTCATTCTGGTGCAGCATCGACCGCTTTCTGTGAGCGTGAGAATAAGAAAGCTGTTTGACATAAACCGTGACGTATCACGGTCGGTTTCAGGTGACATGTGAGAAACTATTTTGTAAAGGTTTCGTAGAAAGTTGAACTACTGTAGGGAATAAGTTTGAGAGCTTTTGTGAAACAACCTTGAACTTTACGACAGGTTTTAAGAGGAGTAATGAAATCTGAATCCATGAAAAAGAAGTACAAGGGGAGAGCTATTTTAATGTTTTGCTTTCACTGAACACATAAAGAATAATTATAGAGATGTTAATTTTCCCATGTCAATCACAAAGCCGGAATTAATTTCAGCTTTGTAGAAAGTCTAGAAGTTTCTGTATAATAAACTGAACTGAATTTATTTATCATTGGATGAGTCAAACTGCATTTTCTGGTAAGAAGTTCAAACAATTAACCATTGTTATTTAAAATCAGAAATACCACTCAGATATTTTTGGAGAAACATATCTGAATGGATTTGTTCTGAAACTGGTGGGTTGTTGGTTCGAACACCGACTCCAACCATCTCAGCTGTTGTGTTTTTGGTTGTCGGAGTCAAAACACCAATTCAAGTATTTTTTTTTTAAATGTTGATGAAGTTCTGTGGACATTTACAGTGGAAATGCAGTTATTGTTAACAAAATGTCACCAAAGTACATGTAATTTGTTGCAGTGTACTCTTTAACCACTGTTTAAATCCCACTTAAAACAATGTAAAGAGTAAAATTAAGGAACCAATTTTTATGAGACACTTAAAAAAAACCCTTTGCAATAACTTGATATCATGCACAGTTTAATTAAAGAGAATATTACCCAGGAATGACCCAAATCTGTGTAAAGGGTTTCACACACATCACGAAAGAAATACAAATAGAAATCCCCGAGATGTTTACATTTCTCAACAGTTCACATGCACCAATTACGGACTGATCTCCCACCTGGCAAATCCACTTTCATTACAGTTAAAACTCAGTATTGCATGAGCTGCAAACTGTATTCACACATTTAACACAAACATGACGTAGTAGGGATTGTTAACGGTTTAAAACGTGCAAATCCGTTTGGGTTCAAGTAGTTAAATGATCATTTAGAGGAGAAAATTAAAATCTCAGCGACTGTGTCTGCTGCCGATGTTTTTACCAATCAGTTAAGTTGCAATCTCATAGCTTGTCAGTGTGTTTATTCTGACACTTTGGATTACAGCAGTGGCGAACGATATTAAGATAATGAGATCGGTCTTTCAGGGACAGATATCCAGGAAACAGCAGCTCTGACCGACTACAGCGGCTCTAAAATGCTCAGAGCTGAAGGAGGTTTTGTTTTGGATGTAACCTTCAGCAAATCCTTTAATCAGCATTGAATTAACACAATGAAATCCTATTAAATCTTTGATTAATACAAACCTTTGTTCATTCATTCATTCCTTTAAATCTTGCTGGCCTTAGCAGAATAAAAAAAAACACCATGACCTCTGCAAATCTTCAAAGCTTTATTGTGACCCAAAATATTAGCTTCCCAAACACCCATTTAAGCTTGTTGTCTGTAAGAGGAAGTTGACCCTTATTTATTGAAAGCCTACTGAGTTCATGCATGATTACTGATAAAAAGAAAGCTGACATTTTTATTATTATTTTAGACTTTAGTAGATTTTAAAAAAAATGTTCCTGAAACATTGTTGAAGAGCAAATTTTGCTGTATCCTTGTTAAACATAAAAAGAAAATTGCAAGATAGTGTCATGATTTGTGGAAGAGGTGGTGAGGCAGAACGCAGCAGACCCAGGTTGAAAAGAATGATGGTGGTTTAATGATGAAAATAAGCACAAAACAATCCAAAAATCCAGGCAGCACAGCTGAGCGGAAAGGTTAAGGCTCAACACTGGTAGCGACTGGAAACAATGGACAAACATCAGACGCGACACGACAGAATCGACATACTGGTACGACAAGGACCCGACAAAGACACAGAAACGCAGGTGGCATTAAATACACAGAGACACACCTGGGAACAATCAAGGGGTAGACAGGACAACAAGGAGACTCAAATGACACAGAAACCCAAAATAAACACACAGAAAAACTCTCAACACAGAGAAAACCCAATCCTGACAGTACCCCCATACCCCCCACCAACCCTCAACGGCGGCTACTGGACACCCAAAAACAGTCCAAAATCGAAAACACAACAAGGGTGGGCAGAGGGGCGCTGGATGGGGGCCTGAGTCAAAATAAAAACAAAAAACAACCCAACCAGGGCAGGCGTCGGAAGGAGGGCCAGAGTCCATGAAAAAAAAACGCAGGGTCAGGGCGGGGCCTGACGTGAACCGTCCAGTGGCAGAAGGTGCAGGAGGTGACCCGTTGTGGGAGGTCCGGTGGGCGTCGGCAGCGCAGGGGGCGGAAAGATGGCGACGAGGAGTGTCTGAGACCATTGGGGGCAACGAGGGACCACAGGGAGAGGGAGAACACCCACTTACAGGGGCGGAGAACCCACTTACAGGGGCAGAGAACCCACTTAAAGGGGCGGAGAACCTACTTACAGGGGCGGAGAACGTACTTACAGGGGCGGCAAGTGCTGCTGATGCAGCAGCAGTAGGAGACACGGAGACCTTAGCTGCGAGAGACGGGGAGTCTGGAGCTTAGGCTGAGGTGGTGGCAGCGGGTGTGACTGATTGCTTTTTCTAAATGAATGAATGAGTCATAAAGTTAAAAAATTATTTCCAACATAAATGAGTCTCTTTTGAACTGATCAAACAGTTAAAAAAAAAATGCTCCTCGGAATCCATTTCAAAAAAGTTGTTTGGCAGAAGTGACGGGGAAAACTTGGAAGCGTTGGTGGAAGCTGTCGGGGCGGTTCTTGAAGAGGCGTGAAACTGGTTCTTCATTCGATCGTAGTCCGACTCCAGTCTCATTTCCTCCAGCAGCAGCGGAGAAGGCAGGATCTCTACATCCTTGTAGAGATCCCTCTGTGCCAACTCCGACTGCTGCTGGATCCATCCCTCTCGGTCCGTTTGCTCCATAGACGCTGCAGCATCACCTTGTGTTTGGTCGGGTCCTTCTGTCATGATTTGTGGAAGAGGTGGTGAGTCAGAACGTAGCGGACCCAGGTTGAAAAGAATGCTGGTGGTTTAATGATGAAAATAAGCACAAAACAATCCAAAAATCTTTGAAAAGTGGTTTCTGGATGGTTAGTCAACAACTAACACTTCCAACAGTCATTGTGCAGCGCATACAGTGGTAAAACCAGCTGACCAAACGTCCTGGAGCTCAGCTAGGGTTGCTAGGCAATGGACGGAGCTCTGAGGGGGTTGCTAGGTAACGGGGCAGGCTGATTTGTGAAGTTACAATCCAAAGTCTTTTGAAACAACAGATTTTCCAAACACCAAAAAAACATTAGTTTATTACCAAAAATCGGCTGGGTGCTTTTTTTTTTTAAGCGGTTGGACTGTTTGTGGAAGTAGCAGAAACCCAAATTTAAGCACAAGAATGTGTAAAATGTGATATGGTTGCAAAAGTAAACCTGTCCTGCTTGTTACTTCTGTCATGTAGCAGTAGGATGACGGTGATTGTCTGGCCTCTTACTCTTTCTGTTTTAACTTCAAATGAGCAAAGTACTTTCTGTTTGGTTTACCAACACAAACCTGACCTACATCTGTGTTTGGATCAAATGAAGATGATGTTTGGTGTCAAGTCAGAGATGCGGGTCAGAGAAAAGTCATGCAACAATTAGTCTCCAGTAAAGTATATCTGTAGATATCGGCTTATCTTCAAAAGGTCTTTTAGGAGGTCTTTTAGACGGTGTCTAAAATTAAATAGAGAGAAAATAATGAATCCAGGTCAGTGAAGCAGACTGATGGCGGGTTCTCACACGAGGAGCCATAATAGAAAACAACATGCAGCCCAAACAGCTTCCTGATAATTAACTACAATCAGTATTATCAGCTAACAGATCAGAGCAGACAATAAAAGCTTACAGATTTACTCTTACATAACTCAGTTTACTGGCGTTTCTTCACTCCCAGTCTCAATCCTCCTGTCATGGTTTGGTGTTTGTTTCTTTCCCACAAACTCAATTATGTTCAACATTCACTGGGAGATGGGAAAGTCGTGTTTTCAAGGTGAATTCATGGAGACAAATCGTCTCTAAAACTGTTGTGAGCACCAAGTTTCGAAATCTTGTGAGTTGTACGTCCGACTGAATGGGATCTGTGGGAAGTGTGGAAAAAAAATCTGTATTCCAAGCACCAACAGAACAAACGTTTAGTTTAATCTGACAAAAACAATGAAAATACAGACTTCAACATTCATAAAAAATCAACTTTTTTGCAGATAAAGTGTATAAACTGGGCTTGAAGGGTGCTATCGTTATTGTTTGTGTTCATGTAAACCTAAAACCATCTCAGCGCTGCCCTCTATGGGTTGAAAGGTGGCTACTGCAGTTGAATTTTCATCAACAAATCATAAAATAGCTTCTATATTTCTGAAAAGTTGTTAAATATAGCGACAAAGTGGTAAGTTAGCTGACCACACCCCTGATGAACCCCCTCCACTCATCCCCTCACTTGACCACGCCCCCTAACGTCTCTTGGCTCCACCCACTTTGGTGATATTTTTCAACTCTGACCAGCTGCTGAAGAAATAAAATAAGGTGATCTGCATTGTTAGTTGTCCACTACACATTTCTGTTCTCCAGCATGTATTTTGCCTGTAGCAAACTACTGAAAGGACAAAAAGTTTCCTTAAAATATCTATTTCTTGTCACCACGCTTCCACAAAGACCAGATCTAACAAGGTCTAAATCTACATCAACGGTATTTTTAAGTCCAGGAGGATTGACATTAGTTTATTTAGATTAGCATTCCACTGAATTTGAAGATTTATCTGTAAGATAATTAAAGCTCTGTTTTCTTTTTCATTGTATTTCTGATGCGTGTTTTGAATGTGTGAACAGAGGAAAGTAACAGAAGCTGTAATCACTGTAATCACTCGAACAGTGTTTACATAACTGAGTGTAGCTTGATGACACAAGGTGAATTATGTACCACTGCTCAGTTTAACCTTCCTGGTTATGAGCTAAGAATGCTGCTGACCTTTCCACAGGTTCAGTTTCTACATGAAAGTAAAGAAATACAGAAAAATTGTGTGAGAGGAAGAAAACACTAAAGTCAAAGGAATATATTAATGGTAATTCTAAGGAGTAAAATGTGAGTCTGTGGTCCAACCAGAGACTAGAGTCACTGCCAAAGCAAAACCGCATTGTAGTGTTGGTTTACATCAGACTGAGCACTAATATTTTAAATAAAAACCACAAAAAAGTTAGTTTTATAATCTAAAATTAATGCATATCATTTTAAAGTATAATTAACTGAATATTTTAATTTGAAGAAAACTAGCTCAGAATTTGTCTCCAAGTAGCAGACACAGGAAATGCATGAAACGTTTTTGGGGCCTATGCAGGCAGGTGAAACATTAATACTCACTACAATACAGAGAAAATGTGAGATTGCTTTCTTGTCCCAGAATGTTCTGCTGTGACTCAATAAATCCATCATCGAGTCAAATCTGGACAGCCGTTCTATGAAAAATGGCAGCGTTCCTGGATAACGATGCCTTCTGGAAGAGAAAAAAATGGGTTCAATCGTGCAAATGCAGAATTTCAAAACATTTCATGGAGTTCTCTGAGTTTGCACGTGAAGTTTTTAGCATTTTTTGTGTAACAAGCAAAAATGAAATTGCACATTTCCCCTTTAGCCCTTTAGCTCGTGGGAATCAGTTCAAATGTCATTTAGCAAGAACTTCGTCTCAGACTTGGTGTCAAACCCACTTTACCCACATGTCTGAAAACAACCACCCAACTTCCTCAAAGGTCTTGTCTAGTAACTTCGATTAAAGTAATGAATCCTCAAAAGGTTTTGTCATTTGAGCTTAAAGTTCCTGTATATATTTTAACAAAGACCTAATTTGGCTTCTGTAAACGAGTTCTCTCTGCTCTTTTGGACTCATCCATTTGGAAAAGAGTTTTACATTTAACTCTTAAATCAGAATAGATAATAGTTTGGATCAAAACAGATTTAATGTGTATGTTGTATTCTTATAGGCTTCATGCTAATCTGCTTTATATATGAAAAAAAAACAAGATATTGTCTGTTTTGCTAGCAAAATGGCAATAAAACTTTCTCATTTACATGGTAAAGACCAAGCATCTATTCTGTCTGTAGCTTTGTTTTGTGGCCCACATAAAGCTGAGGAAGCAGTAAGAAATACTGCCACCTGTAGGTGGGAATTAGCATGACATAAACAAAATGTTACTGACCATTTTGGTGGAAAATTTGCAGTAAACTCACAATTAAGCATTATCACAAAAAAAAGTATGGGGATGTGATGATTTTCCATGATCGTGAAATCTTAAAAAAAACTGGAGAGACTGACGCAATTTGGCAGAATACGGATAAAAACTGCTTTTATTGAATAGATACAATCAAATCGAATCTATGTGGCCCTCTGGAGTCCAAAGGGCCACATAGATAGCTGCGTTGGACCGGATTTGGCCCCTGGGCCATGAGTTTGACACATGTGATCTAATTGATTATTCAGTTAAGAGAAATTGTCACAGAAGCAGAGATGGGCAGAGCACCAAAAGATTGTACTTTAGTTAGAGTCGCATTATTTCAACATATTTTTACTCAAGTAAAAGTACAAAGTAGCCGTCCAAGAATTACTAAAGTAAAAGTAAAAAAGTATTTGGTGAAAATACTCAATAACTGAGTGACTGGTCAAGTTACGATTTAATGTTTAAAATTACATAATCAGATGGACCAAAATATAACGTTAAGTGGAAATTTTTGTATTTTAAGCACAAAAATAACAATAATTCATATAAGTAACAAAAAATAACAATCAGGAAAAAGAAATATTTTCCAAATAATTTTATTTTAATAAAAAAAACGTATGAAACTTAAACAAAAACTGCCGGTGTGTGTCTGTGTCTGGTTAATCTTTGGTTAAAATGTTAACCAAAGATTAACTGAATGGTAGAAAATCCAACTGAATGGATTTTCTACCATTCAGTTGGTAGAAAATCCAGAAATTTTATTTCATATTAGAAATAATTCTAATATGAAGTGCTTCATATTAGAATTACTCAAGTAAAAGTAAAAAGTGGCGTAGTAAAAATACTCCTAAAGTGTAATTTTTTACAAAAGAGTTACTCCAGTAGATGTAACATGTAACTAGTTACAACTCTGCGCAGAAATTAACCTCGTCACACTGTTGTTTATCAACATTTCATTTCAAAAGCAATGGAGACGTGACACTCAAAGAAACCAGCAGACGAAATGTAATCACCACATCAACCAGCCTGCAAAGGATTCTTGTTTGACATGTTGATAAATTTCGTCACATGTGGACGGCAGCGCTCACATGCAGCACATGTGTATCCCTGCCACAGACTCAACACCATTCTTTCCAACTTTCTGTCAGAATCTTGTTAATCATCTTTACTTGAGTTTCATCCTCCTGTAAACGGTTTGTGCTCCATGAGTTCACAACAACAAAACCGAGCGAATGTTACTGCTGTTTTCCTGTCTTCTTGTGGCTGTTTAAAGGCCGAGTTTCTCTGCCGTTGCACTTCATCTGCTCATCACCCTTTGCACCGTCGCCCATTTCCTTACTGAGGTTATTTAAAGTTAACACAGACTTGATCTGTCTGTGTGAGGGAACTTCTTCTAAATGGCGCCAAATGTAAAGGACACATATAAATGTGGATTTCTTTTCTCAAGCGAGACGCAGTTAGCCTTTTCTTTAATTTGTTTTATTGTGCTGAATCTCTTCAGGTCTTATGTCATGTTTTTGTTTTTCTTCTTGCATTTTTTATATGCTACACTTTGTTGCAGTAAAAGGAGTAAAAAAAACCAAAACACATCAAAATCTGAAAATAGAAAATGTAATCTGCAACAGAAAGTACTTTAATTTAATAATTTAACTTTTCATTTAATTTATTAGTAACAAGGCCCAGAAACAGGTAGTGGTTTTTATTAAAATGGAGGCTTGGAAAGGGGCATTTAATAAACCTGGAAAAATAAAACGAGAGTGAGCCACTGAATGTTTTTGTAGCTAAAAATTGCAAAAAAATCTAGAAAAAGCTGAAAAATTTAGCACATGGTTTACCATTTTTAATTTAAATCTACAGAGAGCTGCAGACATCCGACTGCTTTGTGTATTTCATTAAAATATTGTATGCTCAATTTGTTTAATTAGCAAGTAAAAATATAAAAAATAAAATAGTTTTTGTGACTAGAAAAAATTGCAAAAGTAATTACAACTTGAAATTGGTGACCCCACTGTGCAAGATGGATATAATAATTATTGAATATTGACTAAAAATGTCTAAAAGTTGATGTCTCTATATATATTTTTGCAGCATTGAGTTTTCACAGTGGTTCCCCAGCCAGAGGTTGATGTTTTTTGTGAACCACAGAACTAAAAAAACCATTAAGTCGTCCTAACAGTATTCTGTAAAAAGCTCTGGCTAATAGGTTGTAATGCGAGAGGCGTGACCTGCTGTCGCCCCAACAGGAAACCCAACTCCTGTGGGTAACGCTAACCAGCATACCACAGAGTGCGGACTGGACTGCGAACAGAAATACGGCCCATTCTTCTATTAATTTGATTACATGAAGGAGCAGAAAGAAAGAAAGTGGAGGAGAAAAGTAATTAGAAAATAGAAAACCTGGAAGAAATAAAGAAAAACATATCAAATATCTGGAAAGAGGTTGGATCTGTGAGAAAATTATGTAAGCTAATTGAAAAAGGATCAATAAAATACAGAAATGAGAACATGACTTAATTCTAAAGCAGCTTTATTGGATTTGATGTTGCAGGTTTTATGAGGATGACTGTCGGAGTCGGAGGAGGAGGGGTGAGTTTCGGTGTAGGTGACCCAAATAACGTTACAACCGGGCCGAGCAAAGCGCACCCAGCCCGCCGTCGTCAGTGTTGGTCTGTGAAAACTCAAACAAGTTAGATCAGAAGATATAAACAAGAATCAAAATGATTTGTTGGCAAACTGAATAAGTTTAGATTCTGACTTGGAGCTTAAAATGAAGAGCAGAAAGAAAGAAAAGAGCTTTATGGTGATTTTCACTCCTAAAGTTTGTTCTCTGTCCATCATAAAGTTTGAAAGTTTTGTATTTGATCGACTTTTTCACTGGTTTAACAATAAATCTAAAATAAACCACTGCAAACTTCCACTTTTTTCACTTGTGATACCGATACTTAGGCCTGTCGCGATAAACGATAAATCGATTAATTGTACAATAAATTAAAACTATCGACGTCATTTCAATTATCGGCATTATCGTCTCTTCCGGCCTTTTTCTCTTTCTGTTGATGACACCGAATGAAAAAAGGCTCTGCTCCGGTGCTCTCCACTGACTCCTCCCTTCCTCATTTCCTTAGTGTAAAGCCCAGCGCACACAACACGATCTTAGAGCTGTCGGCGGATTGTCGGCCCATTTTTAAAACCTGACAGACCACACATTAGCCGACAGAAATCCTAGGTATAACGGTTCGATCGGGTTCGGTCCTGCCGTGTGGTGTCCAACAATGGGCACAAAATAATGGCTACAAGTTCAGTGAACTAATTTTAAAACCAGGCATTAATCAATGCTTTACTACAATCTACCTGCAATGCATGTGGCTAGTGTCAGCGTAAAGTCCTGACTGAATGAAAATCATTAGAACCTATTTACGTCACGTTAACGAAGAACAGCTGAAAAGTTACCGGGTTTATCAACTGCGGTAGCAATTTCGCTCCAACTCTTCCTCTTGTCATTTCTATATTCTTTGCATGTTGAATAAACATTAATATTGTTTCCACGTCCGCTGGACTTCGGGTTGCGCCGTGTCAGCTGTTTGGGATTCCCCGACGTAATTTCCCCTCAGAAAACACGGAGGAGAATCGCTTTCTGATTGGCTGCCTGTCACATTCAACAGGTGTAGTTAAAGCTCCCAGTCGAGGAAAACCCCTGATTTAGATCGGAGCGGCAACGACGATCTACCGTAACACACCACACAATCTTAGAAAGACCAAAGGTCTAAGATTGTCATAAGGGGAAAAATAGGAGCAAAAAATCATGTAGTGTGAACTATTGCATCAGATAGTCGGATGTGCCCATTTTCTCTATTTAAATCTAATTATTACTGAAGGGCAATATAATATACAGACTTCATAATCTGCACTCTTTTGGTTGAATGCAGTATTTATTTCCACTTTGGCTTTATGTTGTTTAGTTTTTATCAAGTACATTTTTTGTTAATGGAGACTGAGAATCCATTTTGTTTTTGGTTGTTTTGTTTATTTTGTTTATCAGCTCCAGTGTTAAATATTCTTTTGAAAATAAAGTGTATCTATCTTTGGCAGGAAATCACATGCATTATTACATCATTTCCATTAAATCAGTGTAAAAAGGTCTTCAGACAACATTATCGTTTATCGCAATAATTTTTGAGACAATTAATCGCTCAGCAACATTTGCTATCGTGACAGGCCTACCGATACTAAAATCCAGAGGTGTGACCAAGTCACTGTGTTGCAAGTCTCAAGTAAGTCTCAAGTCTCTGTCCTCAAGTCCGAGTCAAGTCTCAAGTAAAGACAGGCAAAAGTCGAGTCAAGTCTCAAGTCAGGAACCTTTAATTTCAAGTCATTTCGAGTCGTTTTTATTTTTTATTTTTTTTAATAATTTGCAATTATACATAAAATTCAAATAATAGACCATTTGTTCGTTTTAAAATATGTATTTATCTCAAATGATAGAACATGTGTAGCTGAACACAAAGTATAAAAAACATTTTTAAATTGGACCACTTTATTGCCCAGTTCTGTTAAACTTAATATTCAATAAAGAAAGACGAAAATGCTGACATTTCCACAGCACAATACAAAGAACCATAACAGCAGTTTTTTCCTCTTTTCTCTGACCTGTCAAAACAATATATTGTCAATATAATTTCCCAACGTAGATGTCTTCAAATACACCAACCATCCTTAGATGATACTAGACCCGGCTCATCATCATGATGGGACAGAGAGACTCTGTTCCCTGTGTTCAGGTCCAGAATCTGCTTTCTGTTCCGGAGCCCCGCTCACTATCCACCGGCTTCCTGAGCTAACACGGTGCACATTATTTGTGGAGGCATTTGAAGGACCGGATTTATGGTAAATAATCACCAATTTAACCCGGAGTACACATGCTAACACGAAGTTAGCTAAAGTCAGCTATCTTACAGCAAAAGAAAAGCGCCACCTACCGATCTTTGTGAAGCTTCAAATGCCGGACAAAGTTGGACGTCGTGGCATCTCCATCCGATATTCTCTTCTTGCATGTTTTACAAGTTGCAGTTCGTTTTTTAGTCGAAAGTTCATAACCTACGTAGCCAAAAGAAATTACTCGCGGAAGCATATTCGAGCGGTTATTTCGTATTTCGTTCCCTGAGCTCTGTAGCTTTGCCGCGTTTTTTTAAACGTCCAAATCCTGTTAATTTGATTGGTTGTGCTGCAGCTACGTACACATACATACATAAGGAGAGAGGAAAACCATAGTGACGGTCTGCGCATATTGATACGGAATGAGTGAAATTAATTAATGACGCCACTTTATAAATAACGTGTTTTAAATTTTAAGACTTTGAGTAAAATATATCAAGTCTTTTCAAGTAAACAGCTTCAAGTCGAGTCAAGTCCCAAGTCAATGGCATGAAAGTCAAAGTCAAGTCCGAGTCTTTGAGCATTTTTTCAAGTCAAGTCTCAAGTCGTGATTTTAACGACTCGAGTCTGACTCGAGTCCAAGTCATGTGACTCGAGTCCCCACCTCTGCTAAAATCTGACGCTGATTATCAGTCGGCACCAAACCGATACAGAAAATCAGCGCTGAAATTGACTTTCAACATTTATTCTTTTAAAAACACAGACATAAATGTACTGAAATTTATTTGGTAACTTTGCTCCAACACAGCACAATTAAACACACCAAGAGCTCCACAAGCTTGGTCAAATCAAACATGTAAAAATAACTTTAATTTGATCAGTGAGTATTTAGGAGTGAAACTGGCAGCGTGAAATAAGTAATAAAGAAACTGAAACTGACAAAAAACAAACTGCGACAAGTTTTCTTTCAAATGGTTCAGAAAGAGAAATTAGGAATAAAATCTAAAATAAATAATGAAGCATTTTCCCTTATGTTGTCATGGATACAGAGATTTTTTTAAAAATGTTGAGACTGATAGAGATATTTATATCAGTTTGGTTTATCTCTAATTTATTTCACCTTAATATTATGCTTATTATGTAACTAGTTTTACATTTTATCAGTATATAAATTAAAGGAAATAAATTGTAAATATTGTTGCTACAAGGTGAATATAATTTAGTTTTTTTATCCACATAGTTAAAAGGTTATCTTAAAGTCACAACACACAGAAAATCATAACAAATCCTTCTCAATCAATTAATTAATCAAGTTTATTTTGTATATCACATTTCAGCAACAAGGCAGTTCAAAGTCTCTTATTACGTCGTGAAATCGCAAAGAAATACAAACACACAGTCAACAGTTTTCAAGAACTATTGTTGCACATCAAAATGTTGATTAATGTTTAATTTATAATGTTTAAAATCAACTCAAAAAAGTAATTTGTTCAAGAAAACAGTTAATCGTAACTGTTTATCATCTCAGCGTGTCAGTTTAAACGTAATATTTTTAAAAGTAAGGGGATAAATTCTGTTCTTTCCACGTCCTGCAGGGCTGAAGCTTTAATTTGAACTCTGTGAATGAATAACGTGACCTCTAATCTGCTCAGTTGACCTTTAGCAGCAGAAGAAACTCCTTTCCTGGATCAGTCCTCCAGTGTCGCTCCTGATTCACTTCATGTATTGTTTATTGTTTCTTTCTTTCACCTGGGAGAGGAATACACTGTAATATTTGCATAATGGGTTATAATAAGAAGACAAAACGGTTCGCAGTAAAGATTTATTAGGCTTATGGTTTAGTTGTTATAATTGACGGATACTTTGAGAAGTTTTGCAATAATATTCATACTTTGAATGTCTTATTGAGCACTGTTCAAACTATCATCCAACAAAGGAGCATCAAACCTACCAAAACATTACTTTTAAACAAAAATTATTAGTAGTTATTTCACCAAAATAGTCCCATTGAGATTAAAAATATCTCAGAATTTTAGTACGGTAAAATTCTGGCGACCACTTTGGGCATATTGAAATTGGTTTATTTTTCGAATAAACCAATTTCAGTATATAAATTATTACTGAGACTCACCCGCAGCGTAGAGTCGCTGTCTGCAGTCTGGCAGAGAGATGATTAGTAGATAAATAGCTGCTGAGCTTGCTGTTCGCAGATTCACAGCGCTTAGGTTGCTGCAGAGCTGCGGTCCTGACTCTGACCCTGCAGGGATTTTCCCATGATCCTGTTAAACTTAGAGCTGCGCTGCATTCACCTGTCACTATCAGTTTGGGGTTTCTGCACCTCTAACTGCAGCCATTTAGAGCAAAAGCTGTGAATAAAAAGGAGAAACAGGAAAGAAAATGATGCAGTGTCACCTCAGCTGCATTTTCTACAAGACGTGTTAGGCTGCAAAAGAGAAAGAATACAAAAGTCACCAGGTTGAGTCACTTTTATACTCAGGGTTGAGTATTTTCTGCAAGACGTTTGCACGCTCTCCACATGCCTGAGTGGGTTTTCTCCAGGGACTCCGGCTTTCTTCCACAGTTTAAAAACACCACTGTTAGTTACTTGTAGAATAAAAAATACAAACAAATATTAAAACACAGAACAGAGGCAGATGGTGCATTTATAAAGGAAAGCACTCAGACGCTTTATAGTGGTGTTGTAAAGTTATTGATCAATCTGGTTGCATCAGTGAAGAAACAGGAAGAGCAGGTAATGAAGGCAGGGCGGTTTATGACACAAGCTACGCCTTTCTTGACACTGATGGTGTAAATATCTGAAATGTACTGTCTCCTTCTCTACTTCTGAGCAAATAGGGTGAGTAGTAAGGACATTTTGTTTATTTAGGGCCTTTAAATATAAAAGTCACAGAGGTTTTTATAGTTGAACTCCACCTTTATTTGCAACCTTCAGACCTAAACTGAATTGAGAAACTTTGACTTGAGTCTCTCAATATTTTATTTGTGAAATACTTCAAAAAACCCCTGCATTGCTTTTAATCTGCTTTTCGGTAGCCGCTCCTAAATTACCGCCGCCCTGGGTGACCTCCTGTTGTCCCCTAACCAATCAGAAGTCAGAAAATCAGTCATGCAGAAAGCAACTAAAACTTGTTTGAGGCACAAATGACAAATCATATCTTTTTTCCCATTTCTGCACTCTTATGTCGCAAATGGGAGCTTCCTGTTTGGTCCATATATACAAAATGGCCACTGATGCATTTTAGGCATGACTTTATGTTGGTCTGCCACATAAACTCTCAATAAAATACATGCAATTATCGTTTTATATACATATACTGCTTTAGTTGTGGGGTTGATCTTCACCTCAGTTGGTGTCACTTTTTCTTGGAGGCATTAAAAGAATAAAAGGGTTAATAACTGATAATGTGGATACTTTAAAATTTGATTTTTGGGTCTTTTAAAAAGGATGCAGAGAAATTATAATCCTCCTAAAATGAAAAGCACAAACTGTTCATCTTTAATAACCACGTTTCATGTGTTAATAAGCATCCAGTGACTGAAATAAGCGTAGCTAAATAAAGCAGGAGGTTTTAAGTAATCCTGTTCTTGTAACTATGAAAAAACAGGAAAAATGCAGATGAAGAATTCAGAAATGAGACATTCCATCTTTGTCTTCTTTTTTTAAACGGTAAAATAAGAGACAGTTTCTGTTTGAGATCTGAAACGATTTACAGATCCCGTCGCTACAAAAATCTAACTATGTTATTTGCTTCTTTAAAATATTTTGTACTGTAAAATTGTTTTTTGCAGATTTAGCGAGTAAAAAAATAGCATTTTGTTGTGTAAACATGTGTAAACCACTTTCACCTCGGCAGGTTTGGTCCCAGTAAAAGTCTGGACATGATGGACGCTCCTTCATGGTCTTTTGTAGAAAAATGTTTCTTTGTGCATCTCTTAAAAAGTGGAGTTTCTGTTTATATCCGATTTTCCTTCATGCATTATCATGCAGTATCCTAAAGCTTTTAGTTCCTGATTCAGTCACGTTGTAGAAGAAAAATCCCACTGCTGTCAGAATTGAAGCAGGATATTTTAAAGCTTGTTGAAGGAACACATCTTTAGAAGTTCATGTTTACAGAAAGCTGTGAGAAAGATTGAGGGAAGGAAATGACAAAGGAAATTCTTTTTTCAGTTTGACTAACGCTTTGCGACGCGTGGAAAGTTTCCTGGATTCTCTTGAACTTATGTCGACCAAATACTTGGAAATGTTTTCTGCTGAAGCAGAAATGAAATGAACGTGTCACTCATGTCATATCAGATGCATCAGTGAGATTGTTTTCAAAAGCTGCAGGAGTAAAAACAAAGAGATTACATAACATTAATTCTGTTAAAGCCCTAAAGGAAAAGGAATTACTCCGCTACGATTAAGAATCAATACCAAACCAAAAGTCCTCCATATGACTTTTATTGCCAAGTGAACATTTTCCTCTTATTTTTAACAAAGATTACGGATGAATAATCTGTTTGATTATTGGTATGCAGCCTTGCAGCGAATGGCGTGGATCTAATCAGTTTGTCACAACCTGTTTCTGAATAGTGATGCCATAGAGATAGAAACACAAAATGCAGGTTGATGATAAATGATGACTGGTTGTGCCTCCCTTTGTTAAAATAAACCGGTCTCCTACATCTCTGTTCGTCTCTGTGTTGTGGGAATTGTCCACCAACTTGTTCTGTGTGTAAGAAATATGTTGGCCAGACAAAGCTAACCCTGATTCACTTGTTCTTACAATAAGAGTTCAAATAGATGCATAAAAAAGCAACATGCAGCGATCTTCTTGTGTTTTTTTTTGTTGATAAACATCTTGGTGTTTCTAACAGAACAGTCAGACTGGATGTTGTAGTTTTACTTGTACATTTGGGCGAAAGTGCTAAAGGAGCTGAAACACGCACATCTCGTCAACATGTTGGCATCCGGCGGGACCTTTTCCTCCTGTCCTGTTGTCATAGCAGCAAAGAACATGAAAGAGGCATCACAGAGGGCAGCGCCAGGGAACCAACAAAGAGGTAGCACCAAAATAGCATCCGGGGTTAAAGGTCAGGGGTTAAATAGCTAAAGGTTAGCTATTTAAATAATCCCAACACTGGAAGAAAATATAAGTTATTGGTTTTGGCTAGAAATCCCCCTAGAATTTTTTATTTTGTTGGAATCTCCTCTTCTTATGTCTTTTGCAGCACCATTTTGATTTATTATTGTGTATAAAGCCTTAAATAAAATAAATGTTTATTGTGGTACCATAATCTCTCACAAACAGTTTTAAATAAAATCAAACATATAAGCATATATATATATATATATATATATATATATATATATATATATTTATATATATATATATATATATATATTTTTTTTTTTTTTATTCTGAAAAAAAACTCCCAACCAACCAACCAAACAAAAAACCTGTAGCCGAATCTAAAAAAATGGGAAGAAAACAAACTGGATGCTTGACGTGGGTTTGATGACTCAGGTCTCAATGTTTTTTACGTCGTGTTTTGCTGGGACGCAGCTGATTCCTGTATCGGATTGTGTAAAGGAGCTTGTGGGAGGAACATTACCTGGAAACCGGCAGATGACAAACATGGCCTGCAGGGACGTGTCCTACCATTTTACTGGCTGTTGCACTAGTTTTCATCTCTAATATCATCCACAGGTACTGAATTCATAGCTGTTTGGATAAAATGTGATTTGTTAATACAGACGGTGATACAGGTTGCTTTTCCGATTTCTATATGGAGAAAAAGGCTTTATGCTTCTTCCTTTATGCACATACTTTGCAGGATTTCCTGGTATTCTCTTAAATAATACTGGGATGATTTCAGATGTTCTAAGTAAAATGTTGGATCAGCAGAGACATTTTAGCAAGATTATGAAAGGGGCTTAATGAATATGAGTGAAGAAATATTACAAAATCATAAGGTAACAGTCATAGGTACAGTCATGTTTAAGAAAGAAAAACAAGATATCCATATTCTGTTTAATGCCACATTTATCTCGGAGGGTTTAATGGCTTTGAACGCCCATTCTAGTCAACACAATGTAAAATACAGATAAGTTTAACTAACTAACTAAAAATAAACCAAAACCAGACTAGAATCAGAAAAACAAATTAATAAATGTTGAATTGACATTCAGTTAATGATATAAGCGTATCATAATCATGTTTGATTAATTTTTCCCAGCAGGAATAGTGAAACTGGACAGCTGATTGGAAGATGACTGGAGATAAACACGTAGAAATCCTGGAAGAAAACCAGTTAAAGCGTTAAAGAGTTGAGAATAGGACAAAAGATCCATCAGGAAAATGACCCCAAAACGTCAGTCAATGCTTCAATCCAATGGTTAAGATCCAAGCATGTTCAACGTGTTAGAATGTCCTAGTCAAAGTTTAGTCCTAAATATAACGGAGAATTGACGCCATAAGTGGAAATTGATGCGTAAGAATGTTTTCACACCTGGTGGTACAGTAGGCTTGATCAGATTGGGAACCAAAGTTGCAACATTTGTTACCAAACTAACTGAGAAACCTGTTCACTCCATCGCCTGTAGGGGTGCTGCACCAAGAACCACTGAAGGAAACAAGACAAAAGAAGAAGAGCACAACTTCCTTCTTCAGAAATTTTCTTTAGAAATTGTAGGATTTCTCTTTTCTCCTCACCAAAAGACCAAAAGCCGTTTCTCTTGCTAGTGCTAGACTCTCGTGTTTGTTTTGGCTGTATTTACCCAGAATGCCCTGCGTTGTAGTCCACTTTCTGCTTTTGGAGCGGACTCTGGTCCGTCTACCGTTCACATGTACATTTGAACTGCACTAGAGTTCACTATTTGCAAAAACGATATTTGTACAATGTATTGACTTTGGTTTTTCAGAATTGTAATTGTAAAACACATTAAAAACCGTATAACTTTTCCTTCCATTTCAGAATTACGAATCAGTTCCTATCGCACAAAAATACCAATTAAATACAGCTCTGGAAACATTTAAGGGACCTCTTGAAATGATCAGTTTCTCCGATTCTATTTTTTATAGGTTTATGTTTGAGTAAAATGAACATTGTTCTTCTATTCTCTGAACTACTGACAACATTTCTCGGAAATTTTAAACAAAATTTTTTAATTTATTTGCAGAAAATGAGAAATGGTCAAAATTGCAAAAAAGATGCAATACTTTCAGACCTCAAATAATGCAAAGAAAACAAGAAAATATTCATTTAGAAACAACAACACTAATGTTTTAACTCAGGAAGAGTTCAGAAGTCAATATTTGGTGGAATAATCATGAAGTTTTCAATGGTTTTTCCAGAGCTGTACGTTTAGTTGTTGTAGCGTGACAAAATGTGAACGCGGTCCAGATGTTACCTCTACCCTCATCATTGTTGAAAAGTATAGCATTAAAAACAAAACAGAGCATAGTTCCATGAAAAAAACCTAATAAACACATTTGATACTCCTGACTGAAAACAGTATTGTTTCTGGTTTAACTGGTTTTCGCTAAAGGACGGTAAAGAATGGGTCGCTGAATGTCTCATCTCATTGTTAGCATTTATTGAACTTTGTGCATTGCACCACAACTAATGACATTTGTCCCCAAGCAAACTTTCCTCTCTTTTTTTTTGTTTTTATAGAGCTCTGTATCGACTCGACTGTGTTAATGAGATTGAAGCTTCACCACTCAATGCTAGTTATTTATATTGATCTTTCAGGATGGCACACGTTTTATTTGTGTCACAGTGTGGCTCTGCTTTGAACTCGGTCAAGTACTTTTTCTGTAAAGAGACACAAAAAGCGGCATAAAAAGAAAGAAGAGTGAAGTTGTCTGCTCACATTTCCACCGAATGTGAAGTGTAACTGCTGATTAATATCTGCAGTGATCTGACATAGAGATGTTACCAAATACCAGCAGCTCATGATGCATTTTAACTATTGCCAACAAATCAATGTCTGATCAGTGCTAATGCTACTCGACCAGTTTAATGGACAAAATATTCACTTTTTAGACTAAATATCGCTGGGTAATAAACTCAGGAGCAGTAATTCATTTAATGAGACACAAAAATCATTAAAATGAGAAACTTTCTGGTTTTAATGAATAGAGTGATTCTGTCTGTGTTGTTTTTTTTCATCTGGCTGTGAGACAAATGGTGTATTTAAGTGATCCTGGTGTCCTTAGCACAACAAATGTACAGGCCACACACATTGCAGTAAATAGAAGATAATATTGATGGTCTCAAAGTATGTTTTGCTACCAAATTATTGGCGGATTCCATATATTAGTATGACAAACTGGATTTCAGAATTTAGTCATTTAGTCAATTTTAAAGGTGACCTCTTATGCTTCCTTGAACAGGTTTGGATAAATTTATGGCCGATACAAAACATGCTCATTACATTTTGTTTGCATAAAATCAGTCTTAGATTTTTAAATGAGATTTTAGTCTAGTTAGTTCTCCTTTCAGAATGAAATGCCTCTCGTCATTTTAAATCCAAATAAATTGCTTGCTGGCCACACTTACATGTGAAAAGGAGGGCAAACAGATGTGCACTTATACAACTTTGAAAAGCAGAAGTGGAGCCTCCTCCACAACTGACAAGAATGTAGCAAGTGGTTTCTGAATGGTAAGTTAAGAACAAAACACTTCTCTTTTCCATCAGCCATTTTACAGCGTATACAGAGGTGCAACCAGCTGTGCTGGAGTTCAATTTTGGTTGCTAGGTAACGGAATGGGCTTCACTGGGGTTGCTAGGTGACCGCCAGTGACTGCTGACTTGTTACGTTACATTCCTACTTACTTTCAAAAAAAACAAAAACAACGGGATGCTTTTTTTTTTTTTAAAGCTGTAGAAACTCAAATGGAAGCATAAAAATGTGCAAAATTTTTTAAACCTTGAAGAATAATACTTTTTACTAATATACTAATATATTAGTATAAACTAAACAAAGCAGAAAAGAAGCATAGACACAAATTAATCATAAAATTTATTTATTCAACTATTAAATGTTCACACCCAAAAAAATACCATTACACACCTTTAACAGCTGCATTACTCATTCACCTTTCTATTACACATTTCTTTCAAACCTTTCTGGAGTAACAAGTGCTGCACCCAGACGTCCTGAAGGGCCTTTTGTTAATCACTCTATTGTAAAGACCACAAAGCTGACAGGACCTTTCATGTTTTCCTCCCAGGACGGTTTCGTCATTGGCGTTTAATGCTAGCTGCTATGCTGTATGGCCACAGGGCTACAGTTCACCTATACTCAACAATTGTGCCAATTTGCTCCTTATTGCTATAATTATCAGGATTTAAGCAAAAAAAGACGGTGATTTTTGTCACAATGCATTATTTAAGAATTATTTAAAAAGCTGTCAGGATTTAAGAGACAATTCATCATAAAAATAAAGAAAATAGACTATAAAAATAAACGTTACAAGCTATTGTCATGGAGCTGTCAGCCTTATGTACAATTTGAATCAATAAGGAGGTCAATGCCTTCAGGCTGCATGTCTGCATGGGACTGCACGTGTGTGTGTGTGTGGGGGTGTGTGTGTGTTAGAGTATGAGCCAGAGGGGGATTTTCTAAGTCAATCACTTGCAGTGGAGGCGGCTGCAGCGGTTCAGTAAGCTGCTGTGTTGCAGAGGCTGGCAGGCAGTTAGAGATTACAGCTAGATTGGCAGCGGGAGTGTCCTCATGTCTGTGTCCACTTTTGGCACCTTGTAACTCACACACGGTGATATGCTGTTATCCTCCCACATTAACTGGAGCTATGCAGCCTGTGGTTTCTGCAGCGCCCCACTCTGGTGAAAATATTTAAGCCAACATGACATGTTTGACTTTAAAGAGGCAGTATTGTGTAAAACGTTTTAGCTTTACATCATGTTATAATGCTAATCCCTCGTCAAAAACATAACTGGAGCGTTGGTTTGATTAATTCATGCGTATTTGAGAAATATTTTTATCTCCCCAGGCAGCCTTTTTGAGTGCAGAAATGCTTGGGGGAACTGAGCGGTACAGGTTTAATGGAAAAACTTTGTTGCTATGACTTCCTGAAGGAGGAGTTTCCAAAAAAGCAGGAGCTTCTTAAAGAGACAGAGGCCCAATTCCAAGGTGTTAAATTGCAAAATCAAATTTCTTTTCTTGACAGCATTTTATGGCACTATGTGTCCTGAAAATACACAATACTGCCCCTTTAAAAATAAACTTTAACAGGCCATGCTTCTTGGATCCAGAAATAAATGCAGCTGTTTTACAGGAATTTGAGCTTTAGAGCTGGACGAAGAGAGATATGTCTTCTTCCTATGGTTTCCAGGGAAAAAAAAGGTATTTCTGAAAGGGGGAAGGGAGGAAAAAGGGCAGGAGAGGGGGATGGGAACTACTTGAAGGAGGCACGGACAGTGCGACCTTTGAGTGGCTGCGGAGGGCGGTAGTTGTCCACCATGCAGCATTCGGTCTCGCCCTCACCGGAGAAGAGGAGGCTGCGAAACTTGGCCATCTGTGAAACAGGAGAAGAAGAAAAGTAGTCAGAGGAGCCCACCTGTGATTTACTTATGCTGATTTAATCCCAGAGACACTGCACACAGTTCACTGGAGCAGATTACTGTCATTTAAATCAGCTGCAAATCTACTTTCCCAAATTAGAGGATTGATAGCTCATCAAATCTGCAGTAAAACCCCCCTGAAAAGGTAATTTCCAGGTTAAATAATGGTTTTTGGGCAGAAGAAAAAGCTTAAAATAATGAAATCATATAAGTTTTCTGTAATATTTTCTGCCATGTTCAGTTTAGCTGTTCTTACTTATCTTAAATCTTGAGCATGTAAATGTCAAACCTTTTAAATTATTCATGAAATGGAACAAAAAATAAAAATAAACAAAAATAACCTTGATTTATGAGGCAACATATGCTTCACAAGCCACTGATTAGCATATAAATGTCACATTTTACATTGGTTTTGTAATCAAAAATACTTTAAAACAATTGCTAACAGCTAACCTGCTAAATTCAGGTAGCTTCCTACCCCCTAAATACCAAATAAATGTTACATTTTGTATTGATTTTGTAATAAAAATAGATTAGAACAATAAGTTAACTTTCCAAAGTAATCAAAAGAGATGTTTTTTAAAATGTAATCTGACCCATCTTTGTAATTTCTGAAAATATTTAAGTAGTCTTGCAGCAAAGCAGCTATAATCTAACCAAACAGTTGCAACATGATTGTGTCAGATGACCTATTTGAAGGATTTTCCAGTAATGCAGGATAATGAGTTAATAATTTACACACTCCTTCACAAACCTTCTGGCACATGAGGGAGTGCACACAGCAAGTTAATTATTATTATTATTTTTTCATAGCTTCGGCCGAATAATTTAGGCGATAGTTGTAATCAGCTGATAGACTATTGACTTTTTTTACTTGCTTGTAAATGTTGGGCCAAGTCTGAAAGGGCATTGAGTCGAAAGGTTATCCTGCACCTCTTGTGTCTTTATTCCAGGAAATGCAACTTGTGCATGCAGTGTTATTTTTCACATGGCTAAGGGACTTGAGCTACAGAGACAAACTAATCTGAGTCGAACGTCTGCTGTGTTTGGTGTTCTTGGATAGACACAAATTATATTTACTGTAAACGCTGCAGCATCATGCTCTAAATACATGAAAGTCCCTTTAGTTTCAGACTTTCATGTGTGGGTTGAATATTTCCTACTGACTCCCCACACATTCGCTCGCACATTGTGGTAAGCCAGTAACGTCTCTGTGAACTCTCATTTGAACTCTTTCTCTCGGTTGGCAGTGTCAATTTTTTCTCATTTGAGACTAAAATGGGGGGGGTGCTGTATTGCATTTCTTCCCCCTAAATGAGGTTTGTTCTTCAGGTTTCAGGAATGCCAGCAACACCAACAATTAGGCCCTTGATTCGGACCGTAGCAAAAAGGAGGTTTGTTCACAGAGCCGTGGAAGAATGGGCTCTTTAATTAGAAATACCTGCTCAGAGCTGACGCTGATTGGCTCTTTGCAGACGATCCAAGTGACGCTTTCCAGCAGAGGAGGCGTGGTCAGAGAGCCCTCGTACGTCCAGTAGTCTAGGCAACCAGGCAGCAACGTCTCAGGGTTGAAGTCAGCGAAGGAACATTGGCTGCCCTGAAAGTACATGACAGAAAAGTTCATAAATTCATTGATTCAGAAGATGAACAAGAGTGGTTCTGTAGATACGTACTTTGGTCTTGATTGAGTCAAATGCATCAATAAGTTTCTGGAGATTAGGATTTTTTTCACCAATCTGGAAGACAGGAAATAATAGCATACCAGTGTACATTTTTCTGAGGTGTTGAAGTTACACTGAATGACTTCAATCAATAATGTTTACCTTTAGGAAGACTCCAACTACAGCAAGCCCATCAGGTTGACTGGCGGCTTCCCCAAAGTTTGCATATTTAGTGTTCCAGTGCACCAGATGGAGCTGGAAATAAATTAGTGCAATAATGTTTTTATTTAGGAATACCAAATAATGACTTTTAACCTGTTTCTGTGCCCCAGATTTTATGGAAAAGACAGTTAATCTCATTAGCTGGCTTAGAAAATAGAGAAATAATCGGACACTTTCTGTCCAAATACTACGAATAGTCCTTGTGATTGAGCGGTCTTAGCGCTCTCAACCACAGTTTTGTGTGGTGCTGCTCTCTACTATAGCCTGTTGTGAATGCTGAACATGCTTTCCTGAAACAGTAAGTTGTTTCTCTGCCATTAGCACATGTAGAAGCAAGTACATGAGGAAGATTGTCAGCGATAAGACCCGCCTCCTGGCTGTGATTGGTTGGTTTTGGTTGGGAATGGAAGTGGAGGAGCTCCATCTTTTCACAGATTATCTGTCACACATTATACTGTCAGAACATGGTGACAGTTTTCACAAATATGTAAAAAACATATATATTTTAAAAATAAAAGTTATGTACTGCACCTTTAGGATTTTGCAAACATGCATGAAAGAATCAAAGCAACACTCTGTATGTTTTTGATGAGATTAACATTTACATGTTATCACGATGTAAAGTTTACTTTAACTGACAGAATCTGGAATTACACCCTTTATATTCTAACTTCAATCTTTCGTGATGTGATATTTTTATATTAGAGCATTCTTACTTCAGCTGGGTATTTGGTCCTGGCCACAGTATGTTCAGACCCGTGGTCGTCTGAAGCCCCCCAGTGAAAATGAAACTGCTTCAGTCTGTGGTTAAATAAGATGGGTCCGTCTTGCAGAGCTGCAGAGAGGACAAAAAAGGAAACACTCCTCAGTCAACTCAGCCTACACTCAGTATGAGTCAGCCACAGTGAGGGTTTGAATGTTGCACTTCGGTAGATGAAACATAAACACGCTGCAAAGGAAATACGTCCTTGAACAAAGATTATAAAGAGCAACCTAAATAAGATGAGATACAAACTTCCTTCTTGATGAAACAGACTCATTTCCTGTTGTATAAGAACTGATGTCCAAAACACAGTTCAAAGTGCATAATCTATTTATGCACTGAATACAAAGCAGTGGAAATAATTGAGACGCTCAAAACATTTAGCAGTAGTGACGCTTCGTTAAAGAAACAAATAGAGGTAGTCGACATGTTTCATGTTTTCCACAGGGTACATATGATGCATAATCACATCCTGCAGACAAACGGAGGTTTCATGCAGAAGAAGTAGGAAGAAGATGAGCAGTCCAAGTTAACGACGCAGAAATTACACTCTAATCTCAATTAAATGTGTAAATTAATTCAGAAAAATTGCAAACCAAGAAAACAAAGCAACCATAGATTGTGTTCTTCCAGCAAGAAAACCACCAACCCCCAACTTTTTCTTTTCCTTCTTCACTTCTTCACTATTGACCTCGCTGCCAGCTTAAAAGTTGCCATGAGAAACGGTTACCAGGGGCTTTCTTTTCCAGTATCTGCATGCTTTGTACTTTTCTTTTAATTTACAATTCAATAGAAGAAAGAACATTTAAATTAAAATCTATTTGTGGGACTGTAAAATAGACAGTAAAATCTGTTCAGCATTGGTGGAAATCCTGAAAATCATTAAATCATTTGTTCTTAATCTTAACCATCTAACTCCAAATGTATCATTTCTGATTCACATAAGAAGATCTAAGGCCAGGATACTAGGAAGCTACAAAGTCAACAAATAGAAAGTAAAATATAAATACCAATTATATATGTCTACAGATAGAGAAAGAAAGTTGTCAGTAAGTGTGATACATGAAGTTGTTTTAGTTTTTCTTAATTTCTGGCATGTTATTTTAATTTACATAATTGCATTTAGCTTGGTTTGCAAATTATGATTGTAATATTACTTATACAACAATGAAGAAATCCAGGTATTAGTACAAATTATTGTTTGACTAAAGACAATTTGTTTTAAACTTAAAACCATTCTAAAATCAAGGCACAAATCTATAAATTAGTTTGCTTACACTTACAGCACACCATGATCTGCAGCCAATAATCTACATGACCATTTTGTATCAGATTGATTTGATATAACTGGCTGTAAATTTCACCTGCTTGTCTTGTAAAGCCCCTTAAGATTATCATGTTGAATTAAATTAACATGAATTAGGCTGGAACGTGGAAATCTTAAGTAACTGGAGGAATGTTGCCCTGTTGACCTTAAGAATCCACGCAGTATTCAGAGCTGGATACTAACTTGAGCTGTCAATGTCGTCTAGGAAGGTCACTTGGAAGGAATGGCCGTTGTTGAGGATCTCCAGGCAGGTGGATGGGTCGTACTTCAGGACGAGCGGCTTCAGCGCCGGGTCGTACGACGCTTCACCCGGAACGATGTCGATGGGCGACTGGCGGGGTCCGTTCGCGATTGGGAAGCTGTCAGCCCATTTGTCGGGTCCTAGAAATCATGCGTATAGTAAAAAAAAATTAATTGGATTAATTTCAGGAAGCTTTGTGTGTATAAAATGCATTTTGGGGGAGGAATCTGTGCGTAAAATTTCCCCAAAACGCATTAGTCATATTCTGATGACACAAAAACCTCTGCAGAGTTCAGAGGATGCGCATTATGCTTTAATTTATTCAGCACCCTTCCCGTTCCTATGACTGGTTCTAATATTAATTTTATTGCTGCACCATCCAAACAGCGCCTCACCGGTATCCGCTCCGTATCCCCAAGCGTGAGACATGGCTAATGTGTTTTCTGCAGAGGCTGTGTAATCTCCCAGCGCAGTACAGAGCAATGCAGTGCAGAGCTGCCAGTGTCCTCCACCTGACAGCTGCCGAGCTTATATAGCCTGTGCGCAGCGCGTCTGCCAGGCTGGTGGTGGCCACATGATGCCCTCGTATAGTGACCACGGGAGGAGTTTAGACGCGCTGAAGCGACGCTCCGTATCAATCCAAGGCTCCAAATTCTTCATTCCTGCCGGAGGAACATGCAGATTGATGCGCGTTCGGTGTTCATCTAATGGATTTTGCTGCATATTACGCAATGACGTGACGCAGTACAGGGTGGCGGCGCAAGGTGAAACCGGACTTCAATTATACCAGTAATTGTCAAATTACAAAAGCTAAAAGAAAAATTATGCTAAAAAGGAAGAAGATTGTTTTTAGCTTATTTTTTTTGTTGCAATTTATAATCAATCTCAGATTGTTAATACCTTCATTTAATAATAAAGTCATAATTTATTAGACGAGCTCAACAAAATTACATTAAAACGCAAAACATGCATCTTCACCTCCATATGTTTATAACACTAAGTACATAATAAATGTGACAACTCAATGAAATAATTTCAGATAATTATTTATTCAGTCTCATTGAGAATTTCCACAGACCTTGTAGATTATCATTTGCAGCCCAATGGCAGCTACTCCTCAGTGCAGCATGACAATGACATAATGAGGTTTGCATCGCGGTGCTGCGTGAAGATCTTGCAAGCTGGAGGGAAGGGGTAATTATTTGTGTAATGGCACCATCTGGTGGTGCTAAGCAGAACTGCAAGAGTTTTAGTGCACCAGAAAGGCAAAATTGTTTGTATTTTATAGGGGTTTTATGTGGTTTTTATGTACCATTAAAGTATTGCTTTAATATTTTTTACAATTAGCAATCTTAAAACGGCGGAGTGGATTTGTATTCAGTGCATAAACTACCTTTTTATTTAACTGCTGTCTATGTCTTTTTGGATACATTTGTACATACAGACACTAGATTATTTGACCATACTTAGCAACAAGGAAACAGAACTCTGAGATATTCAAAGTTTGCAAAGTTTGTTTTACAACCTAATCCTGTTTTACACTTCTCAAATATAATATAATATAATATAATATAATATAATATAATATAATATAATATAATATAATATGAGTCAGGTTAAAGCAGGGGTGTCAAACTTCAGTTCTCGAGGGCCGTTATGGAGTGTGCCACAGGTACCAAACACTGGAATGAAATGGTTTAATTACCTCCTTCTTGTGTAGATCAGTTCTCCAAAGTCTCGCTAATGACCTAGTTATTCTATTCAGGTGTGGTGCAGAAGAGGCACATCTAAAAGTTGCAGAACAGCGGCCCTTGAGGACTGGAGTTCGACACCTGTTGGTTAAAGCTTCCCTTAGACCCACCTGACCAAGATGGCGCCCGCATTGACAGGTTTCACAATACCAGTCATTTTATTGCGTCGTCGCACGCAAGTGACGTAACCGGCAGGGCACGTTTGTAGCACATGAATTCACAAACATTGCTCCTCATATGAAAAAGGTATGAAAACTTTATTTCGTGCTTCTGTTTTCTGATTTCGATTTTTGGCTCCTACTTGGCTTCTCTATGGCTGTTAGCCTGTTTGGCTAAAATGTACCTTGTGATTACGCATTTGTTTACAACGTGGAAAGTGAAGAGCTCACAATAACGAGTTCGGTATTAGTCAAAGAGCACATTGTATGAAAGGTTAATTGTTTTAGAATCGTATTTGTCAACTATTAAAACAACATTAAAGAACATAAACATCTAGCGGAACGTGATTTGACCTATTTTAGTAGTTTAATGCAGCTAGAAAATCAAGCGCTAAAAACAACTAGTAGCTTGCAGCTTTTTGTTTAAGTAAACGTTTCCAACATTTAGGATATAAAATGATTGTTATACAGATTTATTTCAGAAAATAAATCTGCAAAATAACGACATCTGCTTTATTTTTATTTATTTATTTTTTATTTGGGTTCATAAATGCAGTTTAACTACCAGAATAAGGCAGAGAATTTACTAGTTTAGTTTATTACTTCCTTTAAAGTCAGAAGTTTGCATACAATAAGACTGCTGGGCTTTCAACCAGCTTGGGAAAATTCTGGACGATGTAGATGATGTCAAAGCGTTAGAAGCTTCTGATAGGTTAATTAACAATAAAAGAAATCAGCCATAATGTGATATCTGGATACCTAAATGTGCTATCTTAATATTTTTAAACAATTATATGCAAGTATGAACAACATAAGAATGTGAGAAGACATTTTTAGGATGCTGGAAAGACAGTGTTATCCACACAGAGACTAGTTTTGTTCTGGAATAGTCTGTTTTTTATTAAATATTTCTCTGTTGCTGTTTTTCCGTTTCCTTCAGGTAACATGGCGAAGAATAAACAGAAAGGAAAAAAACAGAAGAGTGTCTTCCAAGTAGCAAACAGGCATCTGAAGATGAAGAACAAAGCAAAACCTGTCACAACATCTCTAAAAAAAGTGAGACTTTACCCTTCCCCCATTAATTATGCACATGTATTATCCATCCCCTCCATATATCTTATATATATCCAATTCAGTGTAGCGTTTACACCTGCTGCTTTGGTGTGTGTTGTGTTTGGACAGATCAGTGCAATGAAAAATGAGAAGGTGGAAAACCTAAACCAGATATTTACGGAGGTGCAGAGGGATGTGAAGAGCATTTCCAAAAGTGTTGCTCCGCAAACAAAGAAACAAACACAGGTAGAGGACGAAAATGTTTAATGCTTTAGGTACTTTTATGACACAGATAATAACACATGTTTTGGGTTTTTTAGGGTCCGAAAGAGCCACCAAAGGAACCGGTAAATGTTGACAACGCTGCTCAGCTTTTCTCTCAGCTTTAATGGATCAATCCTGATGAGTGATTTAGTTTTTTTCTGATGGACTTTGTCATTAAATGTCAAAAAGAGGAATGAGGATTTTCCTCCAGCACCAGCATGTTGTTTAATCCTTCGCTGCAACTGAAGAAGTTTGTATATTGGCAGCAAAAAATGAGACTGTCAACAATGAATATTCTGTTTTTGTTCTTGACTAATTTTTCTACGTTTGCACAGATTAACAAAACAAAAAAAGGAAATTTAAAAGAAACGAGTGATGTCTTTGAATCAAACAACACTTCATATGTTTGTATATTTGTCCTTGTGAAACTGCAGTAACTGTTTTTGTCAAACCAGAACGCGAACCAAACACATCTGAAGTTTGCATGAATATTTCAAGCTGTATGCATTAATTAGAATTAAAATTCAGAATCAATTTCAATTTATACAGCCAGTTCTTGTTTTTCTTAAGTCACTTAAGTTGTATTCCACCGAGAAAATCTCCTGCTGGTTTGTCTCAAACCTCCACATAGCCAAACTGCTTTAATTATCCCACTGACGCCTTTCGATGCAATTTCATATTGCCGTTGCTCTGTCGCCATCTAGCGGCCAGAATTACGCATAGTCGTTGCAGTTGAGCCACTTTGCATATTAAATACCTAAATTTACATCTGGTTTGTGTGGTATAACATGCCTCAGCGTTGAGTGATATCATGCTTTGCCTTTTTGTAAATAAAAAGTACAAAGAAAATACATAATGTTCTATTTTTGCCATTTTCCAGTGCTGGTGTGTAGGCTTACAAACTGGTTCAACTTTTATTATATAGATAAAAAAAATAAAACAAATAAAAGCCAAACACAAAAATATGTGACCATAGCCTTGTAACAATAATAAAACAAAAAAAGTTCAAATTGGACAGAAAGGCCACAAAAGCAAAGAAAGAGTTAAATTATACTGGGAGCCGCTGCACCTTCCCTCTTTTATTATTTAACATGTTTTGTTGTGACTTTTTGTAAATCTCAGTTGACTCCTGCTCCCATTGTTGATGGGTCAACCCAACATTCATGACCTCCCGCCAAACAAACCCAGAGAAAGAAGCCTGTTCATCAGGGAGTTCACAGTTTCAGTTTCCTCCACTATAAAACTATAGACTTGAAAAGTGATGTTCTCAGACACAATGGTTTCAAATGCTGATCTGCAAAAACACAAAATCTTACAAAGTAATTTTGTCTAGATTCTAGAGAAAATATCTTAGTACACTTGAAATAAGACAAAACTAATTTCTGAGAAATCTTTCAGAAAGGTAGAGGAGCATGTTTTAAGTTAATAATTTCCTAATATTGATGGAAAAATTACTAGTTCCATTGGAATATATGAAAAAATAGATGGTCATAAGTGGAACTAGTACTTCTTCATCAATACTAAGGAATTATTGACTTAAATTAGCTAATATATCTTTCTGAGAAGTTACTTGTAATCTTATTTTCTCTTATTTCAAGTGTGCTAACATATTTGCAGTAGAAACTAAACAAAATGACGTCGTATATTGTTTTGTGTTTTTGCAGTGTAGAGTTGCTTCTACAGAGTCGTACACTTGAGAGGCTAAAAATAATTTTCATTTTGTTCTCTGTCAAACGTTTTAGATTTGTTTAGAAAACAAATAAATTACAACTTAAATGAAAGCCTTCAATTTTAACAAAAGTGTCCTACTTTAGGTTGGAAATAAACAAACTGAAGTTATTAGTTGACATATACTAAAACAAAAAAAAAGAAAAAAGAATGCAATTTTAAAATGTTTATGTATTTTAATGTTTTATTTTTGAACTGCATTGTTCTACTAAGTATTTCCTTGCCCTCCTGTGCAGCTATCAAACATTTCTGTAGAAAAAAAAAAACGGATTCCTGGACTTCACGCTGTCATTTTCATCTTGAGGGCACCTGAAGGTGGAGTATGGATTTTTTTGGCTGCGCCACGGAGCTGCAGAGCTGTTATCAGTATTCTGCTGCTGCATTCTTCTGGAATAAGCTGACATCTGAGGTCACCGGTGCTCCATCGCCCTCCTGATTGCTCGTCTCCATGGCGACCTCTGACAGAGTCCAGCTGGTCAATACATTTGGAATAAGCGTGAGAAGAGGCCTATGGCAAACCCATGCAGGACTGTGATGAAATGAAAAACATTACAGATTCAAAAGTAAAGTTCTGATGAGTTAAGCGGTACATCATGACCTCATCGCTGATTTGGACTGATGGTAATCCATCTTGGTTTAAATTAGTTGGAAATGTATTGTCTTGTAAATCTGAAACTTTTTATTCTGTTAATTCGGCTGATTTTTGTCTTTAACATCTTTTCTGAAAATAATACACAATGCATTGGCTAAAAAATATATTGGCTTCCTTTCACACTTGATTATTGACAAATATTTATAAAAAGCGGATTTCTACACTGCAAAACAGAAATCTTACCACGCATTTTTTTTAACCTAATTTCTTGCTTAAATAACTTAGTACACTATAAGACAAAACTAACTTACAAGCAATTTTTCAGCAAGATGTACGAGAATGGTTTCAGTAAATAATTCCTTAAATTGATAACAGCATTGCTGTATGAAGCATTTCCTTGCCCTCATGTGCAAATATCAGGCATTTATGTGTCAAACATTCGTCCAGAAACTTTTTGTTATAAGTGAAATAAGAATAAGTGATTTGACTAAAAGAGACAAATATATTTTTTTTACTTGTTCAGAAAGACCATAAACAATAAATAATGCTAAATTACTTAAGTAAGATGACATAATTACAGCTACTATAACTGCAGAGTTGAGTCTGCCAAATATCATTGATCCCTTTCAAAATTAAAAAAGAAATAAATTCACATTTTCATATAAAACTAGAGCCAGATGTGTAAAAGGCTTTTATTTTCACATATTGTAGATGTGAAGTTTGCCAAAACTCATTTATTCATCCTTCAAACTGATTTTGTTTAGCTAAAAATGTATTTTCTCCTGAGATTACATAGCAACCAGTAACTGACAGCTCCGCCCCCTTTTTTCTGTTGCCGCCAGAAACTGGTATCAACTCTTTGTTTTCTTTACAAGTATTATATTTTAACATACATTTAGGAGAACTTTAACTAAGTACAGGGTTTCATGTGTACTTCTGCCAGGTTTTGTATAAGTTTTCAACTTTTATCATTGTTGTTGCAGTGTTTAATTTTACAAGTGTTAACTGCTGCTAACTGCGGTCAGCGGTTCATTGGGAACCATTGCTCTGTAGTTTGTTTAGGATTATTTATTGTATTTTATCTTTTTATTTTAATGTATAGGGCCAGAAACTGCTGAACTGATGTTAACTACAACTTGATTTTCTCTCTTGATAGAATAAATTCAAAGAACCTGAGTGCGTTGTGAAGTCAGCCTACTGAACCTGAGATGAACAGAGAAGGGTTACAGATGTGTCTGAATATTAAAGAAAAGTGGATTTAGCAGTGCTGAGTTTTGCAAAAAAACAAATTTACAAATCTTAATTAGCAGGACATGGTTTGGCTGAAATCCTTCGCCTTGATCCCTTCTGGATAAAAGGTGCAAACGGGTGGTGAGTCTGCTGGAGCTGTTTTTTAAAGCCGGTGCTTCCCACTGGGATCCAGATGGCAGCATCAGAACACAAGCGGAGGGTTTGCACCACTTTCACACCCCAGGGAAGCGGGTTTCATGCCAGAGCACGCACACATCAGATTGGATTGGGTTTTTAATCTACATGAGCTGGTTGGGTGTGTGTGTGTAGATCTGTGGGAAGGACGGTGAGGGTGTGTTTATCATACCAGACAGTGTTGCTCCATAAATACTAAAATCTTCAGCTGTTTCCTAATTCTTACGATGTTTTAGAAGGAGATATAAGACGCAGTGTGACCAAAATGACCAAAATAAAAGCAATTTAGACAGAGAGAGTTTGAAATATCCACAAGATGGCGCTGTGGATAACCCCATCAATATGCAGAGAGAGGCGCAGAGAAGCGGGTCTGTGCGTTTGTTTTGGGCTCACAGATCGAGAAAGAAACAAGGGTTTGGCTCCCTGAATCCCAATGAGAATCCAAAAGCCCATTTGCAGCGTGACGTTCCCTCCACTCAGCTCTGTTTTTCACTCTGATGGGACCAACAGCAAAAGGTTACAGCATCTGCACTCCTCCATGTGAGAGAATTGGGAATCGATGGGTGTGTTTGTGCAGGGTTGAGGCACACGGAGCACTTATATGGGTGTTGGCTGTTGTTCAGATTTGCTTTTTCAGAGTCATTTCAGATGCAGAGGTTGTCACAACTCATGCAAGCTTTATTGTCAAACATCCACATCGTAATTTCTTCTGATTCCACTTTATTAAACTAAATTAAATTACAGATATATTTTTTGAATGATGTTTTAAATTGGGTTAGACTATTTCCAAACCAATAAACTCACATAAATTATTGTGTTTTTAATTTTGTGTACTTATGTATGAGTAAAATGGGCAGAAAACACTGAAGCAGGTTAATTTCCCTCATGTCACAGCAATCTGGATGTAAACGAGAAGAAGCTATTTTAGCTAAGCTAACAAAAACAGATAAGAAAAAAAAGCAAAGTTGAAAATGTGAACAAGAAATGAAAACAAAAAAAGTATTATGAATAGCTTCTGTTTCTACGCTAATGTAAGCATGCTAGCTCATGTCTGTGTTGCTAATGCTAATGCTAATGCTAATGCTAATGAACGTACGCTACCTGTTGCTGTCACAACTTGGAGTGGCGCTGGACAAAAACGTTTGAATACGGCAAGCTGTTTATCATACAATACACAGTTATCTTTGAAAGCAGTGGAATTAGAATATAGTAGGTGTTTTGTACATTTAATGGCACCGTTTTCTATAAATATTTCATTATAACATATGTAAAGTGGATGCTTTCAGCTTTTCGTGATAAACTGGATAAGATAAGTCAACAAAAAAACCTGCTTTGGCTTTGCTAAAATGTTTGAATATGAAAGCGGTACACTAATGGTCCTTAAAAGGTCAGAACTTAAGTCAGACGTATTTCCATCACGACTTATAGAGAATACTATTAGGTAACACTAAGAAAGTTGGAAAGCCTCTTTGTAATGTCTTAAAAAGTGAATTCATTAATATTTATTTTCTTCTTCAAATGCACTAGTCTACTTAGTGGCTTTTAATCTCTCCTTTAATGTATTTAAAGACCATTTGCCAACTTGTTAGATAGCCAAGATTTAAATTGTGATTGAAAGTTTTTCTCCTAAACCCTGGAGTCTCACTCTGTCCTCAAGGTAACCTCAAATTAAAGTTTTATTTTATGAAAACTTACCTCAAAGGTACTTTGTTGCAAAATAGACAGTTTTCTTCACTCTGTTGTTGTAAATATTAAATATATTTTCTTCTATCATCAGAAGAGTGAGATGATAACTCTAGTTTTGAAGGAGTGTTTCATTCATTTTAATTTAGAAATTCATCTTTTAAAAAATTTTTTATACATGTGATTTGACGTAACATGGGAAAAAAAGAACCTTCATGAAGATTTTGATTTAGTTTAATTGATGCAATCACTTCTGCTCTTTGTAACACCTCCGGTTTGTTTGAAAAGTCTTGATTAGCAGGACGCCTTGCTGAGTTCATGAAAGTATGACAGAGGTTACTGTAATGGAAATATGCTTTCTTTATTTTTTTAAGTCTTGGAAACATAGAAAAGGTGGTTTTCTGTTCATGTAGAAATGCATACAACACATTCTCCACTTCAGCTGCAAAGACATTGGAGTAAATTATTTTAATATTAAATTATTGTAATAAGCGTAGGCCTACTTGGGTTTCATATTTGGAGCTTATTTACAAACAATTTCCAATTTATTAAGATGCATTTATGATTGACGGAGTCATTAAAAAGCTTTTTGTGTTATTTTTTTAGAAACCTTAGCAGAGGATAGCTGTCAATCCAGTTGTGCAATGGCAAGATGTGCAACAGTCCAATTAGTACATCTGGGAGAGTATTAGGCAATACTAACAAAAAAGTATAAAAACAAAATTACGAGAAAAAAGTCATAATATTTTGAGAACTAAGTTGGAACATCATTACTTTATTCTTGTATCATTTTGACTTAATTTTTGAACAAAATTATTCTCATAATTTTATGACTTTATTCTCATAATGTCATTACTTTCTTCCTGTAATTTCATTACTTTATTCCAGTAATTATAGGACTTCTTGTAAAATTCTCGTAATTTTATTTCTTTTTATTTCTCAGTGTGGCCCTAATACTCCATCGTAATATTTCAGGTAAGCTGACAGCGTGATGCGATGAGTTTTGCGTTACTTGGATGACTGGTTTTCAATGGTTTTTGGCCGCGGTAGGAGACAGAGGAGCCCTCTTCTTCCTGTGATTTGTTGTTTTATTCTGCAGCTTGTGTGTAATGTTCATTACTCAGTTTGAAGCAGTGCAGAGATGCAGCTGTTTTTTGCTCCTGCATTGTGTCAAAGTGCCTCGAATCATCTGTTAAATGCTATAAAACATTTATTGTTATCCTCCTCTCTGCTGCCTCTAATGCAGCTGAAACGTCGCCCTGTTGTCTAAATGAGGATGACGCAGCTTATAAACACTAAACAGAAGGTTGGAAATTTAAATCTCACTGATCAATGCATTCAGTTGCACAGATTTACTGCTCTGTGTACATGTGTCTGCCTCCATCTGGCAAACACCCTTTAAGAAAGATAATTCCTGCTTTTTAAAAATGTATTGCATTGATGGATCAGTGTTAAAGCAGCCATGTAATCCTTTTCCTGCTATTGCCTAATGGTCATAGGTTGTGTGCAACATGGTGCAATTCTTTTCAAAATTTTGTATTGAAAAGGATGACTTTGTGCAGGTGGCAAAAGCACCTTGTGCTCTTCGTCTTTTCTATTCCACAATTCCACAAGGGGGGAAAAAAAGAAAAGCATGAAAAGAAAGCCTCCCCCCTTGGTGTGCAGCTGAATTTTTTTCTCAACGGGAAAGATCAACCCATCAGCCAGTATGACAGCTTTCATGTGTCACCTGTGGCAGCCAGCTACTGCCCAGAGATTAGTCAGTATAAACTGGAATAATATAGAATTTTCAAGGTTTGTAAAGGCTTTATTATTGTAATACCAACAATACAAATGTATTGAAAAAGTTTATATTTTGCCTTTAGCTGTTCATACTTGTCATCAAAACTTTAATTTAATGCGTAGTTTTCATGCGACGTCACACTTCAGTGAACTTTAGCTGACAGCCATCTTGTTATTGTCATTCCAGTTGCTATGACAACAATAAACAAGCTATAGGCTTAGTACTAGCTCGCTCCTATCTAACTTATAAACAGTAAGTACATTACAACTATTACTAAATCACAATTTTTACTACTCTACCGATGTCTGTGTAATACTAAGCTAAATATTTACTGTAGTAGTTCTTTTACAAGTCCATTTAAATATTGATTGTATGAGTCCCTGGATTTCAGGCTGTGAAGCTCCTCCTTAGTGTTTCCCTAACATAAGATCAGAGGCAGCTTGTCCATGTCGTCTGACATATTTTTCTTCTCCATCTGATACGGGTCGATCCCGAAAGCAGCCATTTTGTTCATGCATCTTTGTATGTTTCAGTCTCGCACATTGGTCAAGAGTGCCCGTATATTTTCATTTTGCCATGGGTCAACTCTGCATTGCTCATGCTGTTGCTTACTAAGATGGTGCCAATCACTTCCAGTTCGGACTTGTGGAAATTATGTACTGAACAACCCCCCCCCCAAAAAATGCTTCCCTCAAATTATTAAGAAAATTCATTGTATAATGAGGGATATATTTCAGGTGGTTGTTTCTGGTCATTTTAAAGGTTCAATATTTAGCTTTTATAAACAAAAAGTTTCTTATATGTTTGTTGAAACCATCATGACGGTGTAACATGAGACAATAATCTGCAGTTCAACTGTCAACTGCTCCCAGTCAGACACAACTAGTCAGATCCAGGAGGAGGGTCTTAGCGCTGTCAATCATCTTGTGTGTGCACCGCTCCACCCTCTCTCTTGCTCTCTGCTACCGTACAGCTCCTTCCCTACACTGCAGCCTGCTGTGAATGCTAAGGCTAGTTAGAATAACCACTGGATTTAATGGATGCTATACTCCATTAAAACTTGCATTAAAAGTCAGTTAAAAGTGTCATTATTTACCAAAAGACACTTTATGACAGTCATACGCATTGATGAAGACTCCTTCATGTTTATGACAGTGTCATGTCAGTCATGTTACTTAAGAATGTTGTTTTTTGACTCCAAAAATGTTAAATTGACTGCGAATTGTTGTGTCTAAGTTTTGAATCACTTTGTTTGAGCTTTAGAAAAACAAAGCAACAGCCTGACAGCAGAAATCCGTTTTTTAGAAAGCCACGTTCTTAGTCTGTGACACCTTACAAAGGACGAGGGTGTTGAACAGATGTACTTTGTTCATCCGTCTGACAGGTGTAGCAAGGCGCACTCGCCTCTCTCTGTCTTCGCTGACAAGCAAAACACGCTCGCCTGTCCTCTCCACACATCTCTCCTGAGCCGCCGCCTCCTGCACTCAGCCGCGGACCGGACCCTTTTACCTGCAGGTTGGGACCTCACCTGAGACTCCAGCATTGTGCCAGGTTCCTATTGTTGAACACCCCCCCACACACACACGCACACACGCCCACACAATCCCGTGTGCTGTGTTTCTTCAAGTGTAAAGCCTATTTCATACCCAACCAAACAGCTTGCAGTGGCGTGACGCTCTGCTGGTTCGGTGCAGATGGAAAATAGAGCTGCAGAAGCTTGGGATTGTTTGTTTGGGCATTTGATTGTTATCGAGATCCAGTTTTCTGCGTGTAAATGACTTGGCATAGACCCAGCAGATTTTGATCTGGATATGGTCACACTTCTCTGTAATTTGGAAATTTCTGACATCTTCATCAAATTGCAAAAGGGGAATTTAGATCTAGTGACTTATTATACGTCCTTGAGCAGGTTAGGATATGGGCTGTACAGAACATGTTTATAAATCTTTTTAGAAATTAAAAAATTTATTCTTAGAAAATGAGATTTTAGTCTGGTCAGTTCAGCCTATTTTGAGCTGTTTTAGGGTCTTTTGTCACTTTAAACCAGCGGTGAACAAACTTTTCGGTACGAGGGCCAAAAATGTCAAATTGAAACTATTCAGGAGCCGCAAAAGTTTGTTTTTTTTATATTTTACTTTCCAATGAAAACTGCAAAAACTAATCTGTTTTTAAATGTTTAATAAACAACAAACTAAACAGAACATTTTAATGAAATAAGCAAATAAGTAAATTTGAAGGTTTGCCACAACAAAACAGTAAACAATATCCTAAATTGTTCATCTTTTTCTGGATTTTTTAAAAAATATATATTTTTAGCAGCAAGAACAGGATGTGGCTCATTTATTTAGCTAATTGTAATAAATGACCAAAATTGCATTTTAGGAAAACCCACTGGATGTTTTAGGTCCCTGTTACTAATAAATTAAAAGCAAAAGTATGCATGGATACCTTTTATTCCATATTGAATTTTATATTTTAATATTTTAATTGTATATTTTCTGAATTTTACCTCAACATCAGCTGCATAAACTAGCAAACCAGATCTAGGCTATTCAGGAACTGTGATGAAGGACCAAATTATTCAGAGGGCGGCATGCCAAACTTTGGACACCCCTGCTTTAAATCAAAATAATTTTCTTCTGGTCATGCCCCCAACTCAACGTTTACACTCACTTGTGAAAATTGTTGCAAAGTTTCTGAGATTAATCGCAAAATATCAGAGATTTTTCTAGCAAATTTTTGACTTTTAAAACTCAAAAACTTTCTAGAAAAAGGAAATTTCCTTGCTTTTTTTCGTGAACATTTTTGAGATTAATCTCAAATTATCTGAGTTTTTTATAGCAATGTTTTGATTCTTAAACTTAAAAAATCTGTGTTTTCTACAGATTAATCTCAGGATTTATTATTATTATTATTATTATTATTATTATTATTATTATTATTATTATTATTATTATTATTTTTAGTTCTAAAGGGCCAGAAATTTCCTTGCTTTTTTTTTGGAAAATTTCTGAGGATAATCTCAAATTATTTTATTTTTTTCTAGCAAATTTCTGAAGTTTAAAGCTCAGTCACAATTTCCACCTCACTGTCTTTATCGATTAATTTTCTTTTTAAAACGTAAGAGCCAACAGGATACTCAGTCGATTCCACAGCTTCACCCAGCTTTGGTTTACTGGTGAACACCAAGGGAAAGCGTCTCTGCTGAGCCTCCCAGTGCTCCCAGCGTCTGCAGGAGGAACCTTCTGCTGCGGCTCAGATTCACCCTCTCAGAGGAGGACGCATCGATGTGTGCACACATAAACAAACTGTGTTTTCAGCCTAAGTAATGAACTGTGCAAAAACCCATCTGTGTTCCATTTTCAGTTCCTAACATCTGCATCAACATTAATGAGCCCACAGACATATTGGTGTGCAACATAGTCTGCTTTGCAGCATATATTTCCTTCACACTTTTCTTCCTGGTTATCAAAAATAACAAAAAAACTGGATTTGGGAAAATGCAGTAGCTTTATGAACAAGAGAACATTTAGAAACCATTTGAAAAGCCAATGAACTCATTAGTTCTGAAGCCATAAATGTGTTTTAAATAGCCACTATCATTAACAGGGAAAACTGCCCAAAGGGATCACGTTTTAGGAAACACAGATAAAAATTATTTTCATCTCGTTTTTATTATTTGAAGCTGCATTGGGACATTTAAAATCAGTAATAAATTCTTGTAGTAAAACTTTAATTATGATGGTGGAAACAAGACTAAGAATTTTCAACCTTAGTAACCTTAACTTTGGCAGAAACTGTTTTGAAAAAGCTTTAATTAATGTTTTTTTATTTTCTTTCCAAAGAGTCTCACATTCTTGCAATCTTTTAAGGTGATTACGATCAATCTTCTCTCTTCCTGAAGGTCTCAAAGTTTTTCTTTACCCTTTAGCGCTAACCTTACATGATCTTGAACTCAATAGACTGAATATAAATGAATTAAACTGAAATAATACTATTTCAATGTGAATAATAATACTAAAAAAAAAAAAATCTAATTGACCCACTAAATAAAAGATAAAAAGGTAGATTTTAACTTCAAGAATAAGGACATGGCTTTTTCCTTGCACCAGATATGTGCAAATCAGAGTTTGTCTAAATCTCAGACTGGATTCAAAGGCAGATTTTCCCATTCAATGAAGCTAAGAAGTAAACATTTATTTTTATTAATGTAGACGTTATGGATGCTGGTCGAGTATTTATGGAGATGTGAACAAAAAAAACAAAGATGAAAAGTTACATTTGACTGACAGGAAAGTTTTTTTAGTTGTTAAAACAAAAGTGAAAACAAGGTTTAATTCTAATGCATAAAATGTTATTCATACCAAAAGAAATTAAATGTCACTCATATACACACTCCTGTAGCAGTCAGTGTTACAGCAAATCTAGAGAAGCCTCTGATCGGAGACAAGAGTATGCTCAGGATTTTCAGCAATATTCTTAATTTTATGACAAATTCCTATTTGCACAATTATCCGATAATTTTCCATAAACAAAATCACTGATCAGTCTTCAATAATAATTGATGAAGAAGCAATTTCAGAAACTAGCAGCAAAGAAACTTCCTCCAAATAAAAATAAAAGCCAGTCTGTGGGAGTCTGATCACAATAAGCTATTAAAGTCGTTAACTGAGTTAATATCTGTCTCTCAGTTTGCCTGCTGCAGCTTTTAAAGCAGCATTGTGTTGTTTTGTGAAGCGCTAACTCTCCCAGAGTTATTTTGCTTTGGCACCTCAGGGCCACCATGCCTCACAGCCGGATGTTTTGGAGGTAATGGGGAAAAAAGACTTCACAGAGTTTCAGAATGAGTGTGAAGGCGTAGAAATTAATCAAGGCAATGCAGCAGGAGCCACAGTGCTGAGGACATGAGAAGACTAAAGAAAAATGCTCGTCTGGCTGGTAATAACCAGGAATTTATGGTATTTAATGAAAGAAATATATGAGGGCATTCATAACTCCTAATACAGTCGTGGGAAAATTAAGTGAAACCTGTGATTTAATAAGCAATGTTTAGCTGCAATAACCTGAAGAAATGATTTTCTCTATAACTTTATCACTCTCCCATATCACTGTGGAAGAGTTGGCCTTCAGTTTATTGAGGTTTGCAGAGATTTTTGTTTTCTCTGCAGCTCTCTTACGGTCCCACAACAGCAGCTCAGTTTGGACTTTGACAGTTTCATTGCAAACTGTTAATTCTTCTGTTTTTCGGCCTCGTTGTTGTGGATTTGCAGCTTTGCTTGGTATCAGTTGAGTCGTTTGGGTTGAGATTGGTCTGTCGGACAGACGGCCTCACATTGGACTCTGGAATACTTTGGTATACAGAGGAGAGAGATTACGTTAACTCAGTGACTCCAAGGAACTCAGGTCTATGGTTGTAAAGTTACACAGTAGAAAATTAACAGCAAATATTTGGTTTATTGTGAGTGTTAATTTTTCAAAGTCATAATTTTGCATAATACGCCTCATTTAAAGTAGCAAAACAACTTTACATCTTCTCAAACTGAGATCATCACATTATAGATTTGTGTCAGCTGCTTTTTAAATGAGCTTTTCCATTCTGTGCTCTGCAGAGTTGGAAGATGAAAATAAACACCTATTTTAATGCTGGAAGACGTTTGAGCTGCATGTTAGAATTAGAAAGCTAATTAGAGAATTTAACCAGGTGTACTTTCATCTACTCTGGTTTAATTGTGTCTCATTTACAAATTAAGTTGTTCTACCAAAGCAGAAGAAGCAGATAGACTCAGACAGCTTCACACAGATAGCTAAATTACATCCAGACTATTTTCCCAGGCCTTCCTCTGGCGCTGGAGGCCATCTTCAGGATTCCTCCTTCCTCGCTGGATTCTCCATCGATCCCCCGTCACAAACCCCCCACATCGCCCTGAGCATCTGTTTTGGAGAATCAAATTATGCATGGAGATATAATTCAAAAACCTGTGTCCCCCCCTCAGCATAACTCATAATTTATTGATGCTTTAGAGCCGACATTAATATTCACACTATGAATAAAACTAATCTAACACGGTTTATGATTGGTAGCCATTCTGATGTCTTCATTATCTGCCCAGCGGTTTGCAGGGAGGTTAATCTGACTCTCAGACATGTGGTGTTTGTACAGTGTGGGCTCCTCTTGTTATGCCTAACCTTTTAAAAGGTTGCAGCATTTCATCTGACATTTTAGAAACGGCTCATTTGCTTTTGCCGGCACAAAATAAGAGAAAGAAGACGTTTGGGTTTTAGCTTAAAACCTGCAGGGAAATGTTTTTTCTACTGGTTGAAATTAAATTTCACTGCCTGATCTAGTAGTTATTGTAGAAACTATTTTAGATTTGGAGTAGTTCTGATTTGTTCTTTTTATTCTTGATGTTCTTAGTTGAAGCGATGCACGTCTGGTTTTTGACGCTGTGCAGCTAGAAGAGTTTTTACTTTTACTCTTTTACTTTTCGGACGGTTGCGATGATGCGTAACCTCGGAAACAAGGTGTTGCTTTTACAAGTGAGAGGAGCTGATTCGCAGAGAAGGAGGAGTTGCAACATTTTACTTTCATTTAGGATAAATAGGTGTTTTCAATTGAATTTAAACTAACATCAATATATTTTTAACTTTGCCTATACCTTAACTTTACTTCAAACCCAATCTTCAGTTTATATTATCAGGATTTCATCTGATAGACCAGCAAAACCAAAAGATAACTAATATTTCTGTCTTTATATGTGTCAGACATGTAGTGACATGCCTGTACTTACTTTCAGTTGTAATTGCAGCAAAATAGTTCTATAAAATATATTTAAAGTACATTTCATGATTTTATTTCTAAAAAATCATTCAAAGCCATTTATTTTTCTTCCATTCCACAAAGATATGCAATTTTGCATCAGTCTACTATATAAAATCTCAATAAAGCACATTGATGTTTGTGGTTTTAATGTGCAGAAATATGAAAAGATTGATTTGCACTGCAAAAATGCAAAATCTTACCAAGTAATTTTGTTTAGTTTCAAGTACAAATATCTCAGTAAACTTGAAACAAGACTGAACTAACTCATAAGTAACTTATCATCAATTAATAGAAGCTTGTTGTAACTAAATAATTCCTTCATAATGATGAAAAGGTACTGGTTATTTAACTTAAAACCAGACATTTTTCCCATGTTGTAATTTAAAGTAATCTACCAGTAGAACTAGTACTTTTTTAAAATTAACATTCAAGAATTATTTACTTAAAACAAGCTCCTATATCTTGATGAAAAGTTACCTGTAACCTTTTATAACTAGAAACAGGACAAAAATATGTAACAAGATTTTGTGCTTTTGCAGTGCGATGCAAATACTGTGAAAAAAAAATGGAAAAAAAGGATCAGGATTCCTAAACCAAATTATTTCTATGATAAGACTTTGTGAGTCATGTTGCAGTTAAAACAGAGAAAACACATAAAATAATGATAGGAGTGACATTGCTGACGAGTATCATGAGAAAAAATGCATTTTAATTATAGATCAGATGTGAAGTGGGAGTAAAAGCAGCTTCGGCTGCAGTTTCACATTAATTATCAACAAACTTAGAAAGCTTCAAACACTTTAGAAAACTTCCATCAGTGAGTTCAAGCAAAGAAAAGTTCACAGAAGAATACAATTCTCATTCTTTTACAAAACAAACATGTGAAAAATTAGATTTATTAAGTTAAATTGGAGCAGAAAGGCGTAAGTGCTCTGAAATTCAGAGGCACATTTTAGGAAATCAATTCCTTTTATTCAAACCAGTAAAAGCCACAGATGAGAACTCCTTTGGAGAGAAAAAAGCAATCAGAGAAACCGTTCATCTCTCGCTGGGCTGCATAAGAGAGGTTTTGCTTTTCTTTTTCCTGTTACCTGAAGCCTTCTCCTTCTCTGCTCTGCCAGAGCGCATCAAGACCTTCAAAACGAGGGAATGGAGTAACAGTGCCGGTCTGTATCCCATTACTGTTCCAACTTGTGGCTAAAAAAGTCACCAAACGGTGTGGAGACCGGCACTACACCGAGTAAAACAAGCTCCTTCAAGAGGTTCAATCGGAATGTTCTTAAAGGGCCGGTTGTTCCAGAATGTATTGATAAACCCATTAAACTGTTAAAATATCAATAAATAGCTGTTTGTTTCAGAATTCAATTAGTTTCTTAAAATTAAATAATATTGAGAATTGTTTTTGTTTATGTGTTTTTTCTTTTGCAATCAAAGTCACAGATTTTGTGATGCTAATTTAGAAATATTTGTAAGGAATTTTTATAACGTGTTCTAATATATGCTGTTACATTAGAACTGCGTACATGAATAAAAATAACATTTTATTAATTGCTTATTGCTCATGGACTATAACTTGACATCGGCTGAGGCAGTGGTCACTTAAACTGTGTTTTTGGCCAATTTTGAGAAAAATTTGCAGTAAAAAATAGAGAAAATGTGGGAATCTGTAGATTTTGTGTGAACTTTGAGTGAGTTTTGCAGATTTGTTGAAAAACTGGAGGGACTTATTCATGCAATTTTAATCTAGAGGGCCACATAAAAAGCTAAGGCGGGCCACATTTGGCCCCCAGGCCTTGAGTTTGACACGTGTCCTATGTCTTGCTGAAAAGTTAGTTTTGTCTTACTAAGATATTTACAGTAGAAACTAGACAAAACTACTTGGTAAGATTTTGTGTTTTTGCAGTGTACTGATAATGTGCACCCCGCCAGGCGGACACACACACACACACACACACACACACACACACACACACACACACACACACACACACACACACCTCCCATAACCTTGGTCTGCCACAGCGTGCCTGGAATCAATCAGCATTGAGATATGGCCGCCGTCATGGCTGTGGCCAATTTTGGCATGCAAGGTTCCCCTTAATAGACAAAGAGATGAAGATCAATAGTCAATTTGGCCTTGGAATGAGGCTCCAAGGGATCAGGCAAAATTCATCTCTCAAAACTCTATTTTCTCCTTTTTTTATCCTGGAGAAGTTGTAAAAAACAATGATGACTATTCAGAAATTGTACAGTAAAAAGGAGAACTGTTATACAACTAACATTGGTGCCTAAAACATTTGGAAACATTAAAGAAAATCTTTTCTTCTTGACCTTCTGACATTGTTTTTTGTTTTTATGAGGTGTTGTACTTTGAAATGCCTTGTTGTAAATTATTGTTCAAAAAAAATTTTTTTTTCTCAAAACTGGTGTGTTTTCATTAAGAGAATTCACTTTTGTAATTTCAATTTCCATTAACTTCACAGTTAATGGAAACACAGTTAATGTGAAATATATTTTTGACAATTAGTACCGTCACGATATAAAATTTTGCTGGACGATAAGTTGTTCCAGAAGTTACTGTGATAAGCGATAATATTGTTGTTTTAAGTAATACTATAAATCCTAATCAACATTTAACACATGAATTGGAAGACATTTTAAATACTCAAAATAAATAAGCAATACAACAGAAACAACAAATAAATGAGTCATGAAGTTTCTGTAAACAAAATTACTCTTCATAAAAGAGACTAATGCATCAAACTGAAGACCAATTTGGGTAGAAAGAGAAAAGAAAAACAATAAATCATAAATCACTGGTTTATTGTTATTTGCGACAAGCTTACTGACAATTACCGTATTTTCAGGACTATAGAGCGCACCTCACTATAAGCCCCACCCAGAAAATAAAAAACAAACAAACTGGAAGCCTACATATATAAGCTGCACTGGGCTATAAGCTGCTGGTATCTCCACCGCTCTGTTTTCCACAAGGACGCAGCGGAGGGCATTGTTCTAAATGAAAATCAGCCCTTTCTTCTTTGATTTCCAATTTTGACTTCCAATGATTCGCTTCCTGCTAAAGAGCCCCCTGGTGGTTGAAGAAAAACCCACAGAAAAGCCGCACCGGACTACAAGCCGCATGGTTCAAAGCGTGGGAAAAAAGTCGAAAAATACGGTAGATTTAAATAAGCTTGATCATCTTTAAACTGATTTCCTCTGGAAATCTTTCATCAAGAGAGAATAAAACCAGTCACAAAACTCATTAGAGATATTATTTCCAGCCTGATTCAGAATCGGTCTACATTCGCCGTTTTGAAGCTGAAGTAGGTGAAGCTGCTTATTGCTTATGCTGGGTTATTATAGGTAGGCGTTGGAGGCATTCTTGACATGACTGTAAATCTGTCCCTGATCCCCGTCGACCTCTCCACAGAACAAAGGAAGTGATTCAATAACGACGCGACACCTCGAGGCATGCAGGCAAACCATGCAGCTTCAGAAGAGATCAGTCATTGTGCCTCCTCTCCTTTATCTCCTATCTGCCTTCCTCACTCTCCAGCCCTCTCTGTCGCTCTTCAGACAGGTATTCCTCCAGACAGCAGCAGAAAACACAGATAAATGATTCTCGTCTCCCCGATGGTCCTTGTGCTTTCAGTGTGACGGAGAACGTTTCTTTTGAATTAAACAGTTTCATTGATCCAGAGCAATTAGTGCAATACTGAGGGGATAACTCGGCCCTCATAGCTGTATATTAAAGATCACTCCCTCATTAGCTACAGAGAGATGTGTTTTACTAAGATGGCTGACATTTCATTAGTGTTTCTTTCTTTATACATTAACTTAGCTAATTTCTCTGTAAAACATTTTGGGTTTTCAACGTACCACAGAAATCAATCCAGTTTATTTTTATAGAGCATTTCAGCAACAAGGCAGTTCTCAAAAACACAGCATTTTGTCAACTACCATCATTAAAATCATCGATACACATCAAATATGTTGGTCAATATTCCAGTTATTATGAATTAAAAGCAAATCTAAGCTGGTGGGTTTTTAGTCTTGGTTTAAAGCAGGAGTGTCAAACTAATTTTCAAAAAATCAAAATGTCCTCAAAAGGCCGGTTGTGCCAGAATGTATTGATAAAACCCATAAAGCTGTTAAAATGTCAATAAGCAGTTTTTTGTTTCAGAACTCAATAAGTGGTTCTTAAAATCAAATAATATTTAACATCTTTTCACACTGATCAGTCCATCTGGGATTGTTTTTGTGTTCTTTTTCAATCAGAGATTTTGGGCTGCTAATTTAAAAATATTACTAACAAATTTGTGACATATTTGCACTAATGTATGGCGTTAAATGTGACTTTAATGATAGTGCTGAGTGCTAGTTAACTCAGGACTTTAATCCTGAGTTATAGTGCAGGACTGAGACGGCTTGACTTAGACTTAGACTTGTACTTTATTGATCCCTTGGGAAGACTCCCTCAGGAAATTGAAGGTACCAGCAGCTCCCAGGCAAAAAACAAAGATAACACACAGTAAGCAAAAATGCAAAAGAATACAAAATTACAAATTAAATACTAAGGTACACACTAAATGTGAGTAACCAAAACCTTAAATTATGCAAGAAAAACCTTAAATTATGCAAGAAACAGGGAATAGGAATAAAGAATATAAGAATATAAGTAAATATAAATACAACACAAAAAAAAATATAAGAATTTGGCGGATAGATTGACCAGTGATATCGTATTGCACTATGTGGTTTGACCTGATAAGTATGGAGAAAAATACAAGGGGTCACTACTCCTTCCACCCTCTGTCCTGTGTCACCTCCCCCCCGCCAATGAGGAATTGTGCAGTCTGAAGGCATGGGGGACAAAAGAGTTCTTAAATCTATTGGTCCGGCACTTGGGAAGCAGCAGTCTGTCACTGAACAGGCTCCTCTGGCTGCTGATGACGGCGTGTAGAGGGTGGCTGCTATCGTTCATGATGTCCAGCAGTTTGTTCAGTGTCCTCGCCTCTGCCACCGTCACCAGAGAGTCCAGCTTCATGCCGACCACAGAGCCGGTTGATATGGATTTGCCATATCAACCCTAACCTTAACTAAAGTAAGGCTGAGGCAGCAGCCATTTAAAGCCAGCAGTTTTCTGAAAGTTTGTCCCAGATTGTGGTGCATAGAAGCTGAATGCTGCTTTTCCATGTTTGGTTCTGGTTCTGGGAATGCAGAGCAAACCAGAACCAGAAGGCAACAGCAGATCTTTAATGTATTGTGCTGCTAAGCTGTTCAGTGATTTGTAAACTAACAACAGTATTTTAAAGTCTATTCTCTGAGCTGCAGGGAGTCAGTCAAGGACTTTAGAACTGGGTGATGTGCTCTATCTTCCTGGTTTTAGTCAGAACGTCAGCAGCAGCGTTCCGGACCAGCTGCAGCTGGAGGATGGATTTTTTTTAGTCAGACCTGTGAAAACACTGTTGCAGTAATCAATGCGACTAAAGATAAATGCTTGGATGAGTTTCTATAGATCTTGTATGAGCATTAGTCTTTTAATCCTGGAAATGTTCATCAGGTGATGGAAGGCCGACTTTGTAACTGTCTTTAAGTGCCTCTGAAGGTAAATAGCCATTTAAAGCTGCAAAAATGATAGATTGCAGTGAAACAATGTTTACCTTTGTTTAGATGTTTTCTTTTTCATTCGACATAATCGGTCGTATTTTATTTATTACACCAAAAACCTGTTAGAAACAATGACAGGAAGCCACTAAACTTTGCATGGTGGTCAGTTTCTGTTGTTAAGATCAACAAGTTTTACCTTTTTGAATCCTGCTGTCTGAAAAAAACTCCAAATCCCAACGTCATCCATCAAACGATGGTCTTCTCATGACTTGCATTTAGCAGAATTAACCATTACAATTCAGCCTGCTCTCCACTCTACCTTTGACATTCATCACTGTGTCGCGTTTTCAATTTCGAACCACATCATGATCGATTCCATCTGTAAAACCCGGATGACTTTTCCATCCCAGGCCAGGGGAACTGATTGATCGCCTTTGCGACTGAATCAATGCGATATCATCTGGCAATAAAACAATTTGGGAAGATGTAGTGTGGCATTTAGATGCTTTCATGTCTGGTCATATTCAGGGGAAGAAAAATTGAAACTATTATTAAGCTTTTGAGCCATTAAAAAATATCTGAAATGACAAAATGAGTTTCTGAGAGAGTTCATGGTGGATTAGGTTAGTGTGTTGCTCCTCCAGTTGAACCTGGTGACTTTGCAACATGTGATCCATCACTGTTATCAATTTCATTAAAGCCTCGAAATGCGAGTAAATTAATTTGTTTATTAAATGAAACCTTGAAAGTATGCGCATCATGCAACCCCCCCTAAGCTAATATAATATAAATGTTAATTACTTTTTGTGCGGTGAGCTGGAGAAACAAATGTTTACAATACAACAAATGCTCTCCAGCTTTGAATGCCAGCATGGAAAAGGTCGCAGGTTGTTTCCCGACATACACTTGCTTAGCTTGAACAGAAAAAAACATATTTACAGACGATGATCTACCGCATAAATCTTTATTAAACATCTTGGTGAGCGTTGCTCTAAATTATGTTTACTTTCCATCACTGTATTCCATGCAATTTGAAAATGCAAATGCTTTTGCAGTCTCACAGCTTGAGAGTGAACCGATCGAATAACGTGGTTCCCAAATGGAAATTAGATTTAGTGAAGTGAGTTAATAAACTCCTATAAACATGTAGTTGTTGCCATAGAGCCATTTTCTTTATGCATATCCAAGATGATATCATCAGGGACGGCAAAAATGACTTCTGTAATGGTGTACCACAGAAATCCAGCCATAATTCATGTTTATAAATCATGCTATGATGATTTTCCATTTATGCTCCGTTCCAGTTGTACTGGGAACTGGGAAATTCAGACTTCCCAGTCAAAAAAATCAACTCCAACACTCTCTGAAGTCAGATTACCTGCTAGGAAACTGGGAGCAACTCCGACTAACCCCCAGTTAGGACTTTGTGTTTCAACAGTGGAAACATGTTTATTTTTCAAGTCACACATGTAAGAGTGTCTTAAATCAACGTTACATGTTCACTGCAAAAACACAAACTCTATTTTTGGTCTAGTTTCTACTGCAAATACCTTATTACATTTGAAATAATACAAAAATAACGTACAATCAATTTCAGCAAGATAAAGGAGTTTGTTTTAAGGAAACGTGTCATTAATATAGATAAAAACAGAACTAGTTCCACTGAGATTATTTCACTTGTATTCAAGCGATAAGTCATGTCGTGGAAAAAAACTATTTCCAAGCACTGTTCAGGTAAAATCACTCAATCAGGTTCATTCATATATTGTGCACAACACAGAGAGCTTATAGGACAATCAATAATGAAGCAGGTCTGGATGAAAAGCTCTGCCAGGCAGAGACAACACGAGTTTTATACAAAGGGATAAAGGATCCAAAGCCTGGGAAACAGACTGGTTCCCATGCAGCTGTGAAAAACAACGTCCAACCTTGTACATGTAACCCAAATAGCTTTAACTTGGTGGGAATATACAGGAACTTAGAATAAACATATAGCAATACACCTAGCAGGAGTGACCTTATAGTAAATTTCCCACATCAGTCATTAAAACTTTAAACATTAAAAATTATCGTCCTCCATCTTTTTCGGAAGTAGTCACATCTGGTTGTTCATCACGACTTGTGTGACGTGAAAAAAAAATTGCATATTTGCAAATACATTAATTTGATTAGGGATGCACTGATTTATAAATCCCGATTTCCTTAATTATAAGAGATCGGTGATTGGCGGATTTTTACATGTGAAGCCGATCTTATCCACAGATCTTATCTACTACAGTAAAGATCTAAAAATCCTCTTCTGCTCCACCATGAGAGAGGTTTTGATACAACCGAAAAACCACCTCATCGTAGCGCAACATCGATTTAAATAAAAAAAATTTAGTTTTTTCAAAATTGACGTGTTTGCATTTAGCAAATGTATTCATGTAATTTCAATTTGTACAATTATATAATCAGTGGAAACACAACTGCTATTAAAAATCCTTAAATTGGTAAAAAAAAAAAGACTCAACTTTACTGTAAAAACAAGTAAATATTTAGTTTCAGATCTGAAATTCTAATTCTTAACCATAAAATTTACTGTTGTGTGACCAAAAATGCAAAACTGCACAAACTTAACACAACTTTGAATAACAAAACCACATTTTTGTTCAGTAGTAAGAAGGTAGATTGATTTCCTTGGACTGCTGCTCCACATTAATCAAAAACGGCTGAACAAACCTATAAATGGTGCAAATCCCCTGTTTCATTTTCACTAAATAGTCGCTAACAGAGTGTCTTACTTCTTTTACCTCAGAGTTTCCAGTCTTAACTATAGATGAAGAAACTGCAGCGCTTTAATAAGAAGTGAAGAGTTTCTCGTGTAGGTTAAACAGCTGTGCCCAGTCATGCTAAGCGCTGTGGATTTTATTCAGCTGGCTAATTACTTGTGGCACTGAAGTTGGCCCTTGTTAACCTTTAACCATTACCTTTTACTCAGGATAATTGGAGTGCTTTAAATCAACCATCTGTTGCTGACAGTTCACCTTTGCAGAGTGTAAGTGACAAGTCTAGAAAAAACTAGAAAGTCCTTTACCATCTATCTGAAAACACATTTATGAGATGGACATCTGTAAGTCTGTTCATCTCACTTTTTTTTTTTAATTTCATGTTGGAAAACTAAACTCTTTAAAGGGGAGGTTTAAGCATAAAAATACTTAATTATTTAAGTAGTAATTTCAGTAAAAGTCCCCTTGAAATTCGGGATTTTACTTGGTATGGTTATGGCAACATAGTAAACAAACAACATCCTGCAGAAGCTTTAAAATCTTCAAAAAACAGCATTTATATTCAGCCATTAAAATTACATTAGGGAAACATTAGGAAGCAAATGGATTTGGTTTGTCATGTAGCATATTTTAAAGACGTAACTTTATCATTTTCAGCCAGAAGCCATAAACTTAAACTCATTTTATTAATTTTTTAACAGTGTGACAGTTTTTTTTGTTGCATAATTTCAGGGTTTTATTATTATAATTTCAAAGCTAATTGTTTAAAATGAAAAGGAAAATCAATGAAACCGGATAGATTTAAATACAGGACACGATAGTTTTATTCACCAATAAGAACACAAAGTTATCTACAAGGACAATGACTCCAGCAGCCTCACAACAGTTAGAGTAATAATGAAAACTGAAAATACAAAGTTACAGTAAACATGCCGTTTGATAAAAATATCTTTACAAAAAAAATGTACATTTCTATACAACAGTTGTCACTTACACGTCTCTACAAGTCCCACAATACTGGAGCGAGCCAGTTTTCAACAAACTGTCAGCACAGCGTCACTTTGCTACAAGTCGTCATCGGCTGAAATAAACATGGAAGGGATTAATTACAGCGAATGTGAACGCGTTGAGCCGGAGACGCTCCAACGTGACCCAGATAAACGATGACAGAAGAAAGAAACGAGTGTTTCCTTTTTATAAATTTTTCTTTTTCTTTGTGAGTGTGATTATTTTTATTTGCAAAAGATGTGATGCATCACCGTACTGTTTAATAATAAAACAAAATAGAGAAAACATGAACCAGATCTCGCTCAATAAATGTGTCCTGATACAAAAATAGTGCTAAATATTACACTTTATCATTATTAAACAGACACTGAATGAGCTGAAGGCAGTTTCTTATTTTTTAAGCAGTTTTTTGGCAGCACTGCGAGGACTGATGGGTTAGTTTATGAAAGTGAGAGAAGTGAGCTTTTCTTCACATTCTGCTTTAAAGTTTAAACATCTGCTTCTCTTAATTTATTTTAATAAAATAATGGCTACAAAGTCAAAAAATAAATTTTAATCTCACTTTAAGAAGAGAAATTTGTATTTTACTTAAGAATACAACATCATTTAACCTGTATTTCTGCTAGTTTTGATATTTTTTTGTCTTATAGCTAATGAAAAATCTCCCTAAATAAGAAATGTATTTAATTTGTTTACAGCAGTGGTGTCCAAATTCAAGGGCCGGTATCCTGCATGACGTAGCACTTTCTCTGGTTCAACACACCTGAATCAGATGATGCTTTAGTAGCAGAACCTCTGCAGAACTTTGATATTTGAATCAGTTGCGTTGGAATGAACATATATCTAAAACTGACAAAAAAATCGGCACCAAAAACCTGAAGTTGGACACTGAAACTAAGACAGGTAGGCCACAAAATGTAGTTTATAAAGAAGCTGGGAAATTTAGCAAAAGGAAAAAATGTGGCAGAAATGACGGGGATAAAAGCGGCCTTGAGGATCTTGAAGCAAGTTCTACTGTCTAAGAGAGATAATTAAATTTTTCTGCTAAAACTGACTTTTTTATTTTATTTGTTGCAAATCCTGCTCAAAATCACAATCAACCTTTGAAACCTCTGGAGCCACTTTTGCATTTGGTCCAGCTCAGCTAAATTTATTTAGAGCTGCATGACTCTGAAACAAAATGGCGTGTTTTTAATCGTATCTGCACTAACACACCTGAATCAAACGACAGGAATGACCAGGCAATTGGTTATAATTCATCTTATTTAGGGTTCATTATATTAAAATGGGCTGAAGATATTTAAACGTTTTAGAACCAAGTTTTATTGTGCTGGGCTGTCAAGTTAAATCCCAATAAAACACACTGAAACTTACAATGGAGTATTGGGATCAAACTAAGAAAATCTAAATAAATATGAAAATAAAGTCATAAAATTGTGGGAATAAACTTGCATGAGAATGAAGTTGTAGAATTATGAGAATAAAGTCATAAAAAAGAAAGTCAAAATAATGTGAATAAAGTTGTAATGAGAATAAAGTAATAATATTATGGGAATAAAGTCGAAATAATAAGTGAATAAAGTAATAAAATTACGCAAATAAAGTCATATTATGAGAATAAACCTTCATGAGAATAAAGTCGCAATATTATAAGAAATTTGTAATATTAGAATAAAGTCATAAAAAATTAAGTCAAAATAATGTGAATAATAAGAGAATAAAGTTGAAATAATATTATGAATAAAGTCATAATATTATGAGATTAACATAATAAAATTGTGAGAATAAAATTGCATGAGAATAAAGTCGCAGTATGACAAAAATAAACTTGAAATAATATGTGAATAAAGTTGTAAGGAGAATAAAGTTGTAATATAACTATTCTCTTAACACTGCGACTTTAATCTTGTTTATTTCCATAATATTAGGACTTTTATTCTCGTAACTTATATTTTCGGATTTTCTTAGTTTGGCCCTTACACTCTGTTGTAGAAACTTATGATTGTAACATGAAAAAAACAAAAAAAACAAACCCTCGATCATTTTGAAAGCTCCTGCTTCGCTCTCGCCTGAATGAGATGCTGTGAATCAGTGCAGAATGACGGAGATGGAGCGGGAGAACAGCAGCAGTGCATGCTGGGATGCACGGGGCCGAGCGGGGCCCTGCTTCCCCACCAGGAGGTCCCTGCCAGGGTTGGCTCGCTCCGCCACAGGAAGCCCTCGCTGCTTCTGAAACTTGGCAGGAGCAGAGATGCACGGTGGAACAGCCCCACAGGGACGCTTGTGTGATAAATGGATAAAGCTGGATGGCGTTTTGCTCACAGCTATTGGCTTATGCATGAGTCCAAATCCAAAAGCAGACGGCGGTGGCGTCTCATTTATTTTCTGAACACCACTCTGCGACCGGAGATTGTCCTTACCTTCACTTATTCATTTGATGTTTGAGAAATAAAAACGCTTAAAGAAAGGAGTAGTAAGATTACAGCGCAAGCACATTTCATAAAAGCATCAACAAATATTTATAAATCTTCCTGTTTCCTTTCGTGCCGTGTGATATAAGCTGCTTTTTGAAGTAAACTCCAGGAGAAAAACGTTAAAACAGGTCTTGTGCTGCAAACACGACTTGGCATCTCCAAAACACAACTTACAGTCCCCGAATCCTCATCTTTCACAAATTCCTTTTATTCTGCCTCTCGAAGGTGATGATGAAATCTAAAACCTACAACCAGGAGAGCTCGCTTCTTTGCCCTGCAGAGGAAAAGAAGAAACACGGTTACCATTTCTCCTGCAGACCCACATGCTCACTGTTTGTTTACACGGCGTAAATCTGAGGCGGATTAGGCAGAAATGTTAAAGCTTCCCGGTTATAAATAGACTTAAAAATGCAGAAACGGTTTCCCTGGCCTGCAAGTGAAACCATCCATGCATTCTGCCCAAACTCAAGGGGGATTTTTCAGTTTTTAAATACATGTCATGCAAAGAGGCTTTCTGAAGTGAACTCTGACAAAAAAAAAAAAAATGGAAAGGATGTGGAAAGTACAAGTGTTATGTGATTTCTCTAGAGCTGGATAAAAGTGGGTCAAGCAGCTGCCAGAAGCAGCTCTGGGGTGAATATCATTATACCGAAGACAGAAGAAAAAAATCCACCTTTTGTTTTTAAACATTTTGCCTTAAATTTAGAGAAAGTTTAACAGGAATAAAGGAGTTTAGAACAATTATCTTTTAAGAATTTAGAAATATAAAAGTTTACGTACAGAATGATTGCTGTCTCTTTAAATAATGAGTCCTTTAGACCATGAGTGTCACACAAATTTTTATTATAATATGAAGATCTTCAATGTCTTTAAGGGCCAGTTGTGCCAGTATGTATTGATAAAACCCATTAAAAAGTTGTTAAAATATTAATAACTAAATTCGATAAGTACGCTGCAGGATTTCACAATTATTTTTGTGATTTTTACAAAAATCAAAATCACTGATTTTGTGGAGCCACTAGAAATATCTGGGAGGAAGTTTGAAATATTTGTGTTTATGTAAGACAGTAAATGTGACTTTTTGTTACTCGCCGTATCGATTACAACTTGACATCAAGTAAGACTGAGGAATGAGTGTCAAATTAAATAAATAGGTGGGAATGAAACCAAACGTTTCTCACCATTTTTGGGAAACGTTTTCAATAAACTCTCAGTTACCCATTAGTGTGAAAAATTTAACTAACGCAATTTTTTGCAGACCCAATTGCACTAAAATTGAATCTGTAAATTTCCACGCTTGCAAAATTGTGAAAAACTGGATGAATTGATTGACGTAATTTGGTGTCTTGAGTTTGACACACGTGCTTTAGATCCAAAACCTTTTCTTTTTTTGGGAGGACTGTTCAAAAGTAGCTTTGTTCTCTATAACAAACAAATATTTTGAGTTTTGTGAACGCTACTTGGAATTAACTGGAACAACGAATATATTGATAAATAAGTGGAAAAGTACCTCATTCTTATTGTAATGTATAATTGAGGATGTGTGATGCTGTGGGTCTAAATCTCTTTAATAGGAACCTTTTGTGCCCGACTCCGAGTAGAAAACTAAAAAATGGGTCCTCACTGTTTTTTTTATATAGAATACCAATAAACAATAACCCAAAATGGTTCACCAGACTTAAAATTAAGTATAAAAATGCTGCCCAATTGGTAAAAAAGCAAAATTTACTAATTTTAAAGATTTGATTTAAAGATACTCCCACCGCACTAAAAGATTTAATAATTTTAAGGGTTTTTACACAACTGTATGAGGGATTGCCAAACTATTATATGCACAGTATGACAGTCTTCTGTTTGAAAAGGAGAATTGGAGAAAATAACCAGCCAACCGATGGGGGAAAACTCTCCTGCATTATGCAGGCGAACATGAGAAGAGTGTCTGCCTTTCAACGTGACAGCGATCCAAAGCACAGAGCCACGCTGACGGCAGCCCTGGAGAATAAAAGAAGGTGAACATCCCTGTGTGTCTGCTTCAGTCCTAAATCCATGTGAGGATGTGAATCAGATGCAAATTCAACCTTTTTTTCCCTCATGAGGAGCAAATATTGACGAAGAAACTGAAGGCTCAAATTGAAGCTAAATTATTTTTTATAAACTATTAATCGAAACTAAAAAATTTATTTTTCTTTGAGGATAATGAAGCTACAATTTGATGAAAAGGTGACGCTTTTTTCTGTGTAATATGAAGCAGGTTGTTTGAATGCAAATATATTTATACTCTGCAAAAACTCAAAATCTTACTATTTTTGGTCTAGTTTAGTGCAAATATCTTAGTACTCTTCGAATAAGAGAAAAATTACCTACAATTAGCACTTTAGCAAGAAATAGAGGCTTGTTTTAAGTAAATAATTCCTTAATATTGATGAAAAATTAATTGTTCTATTGACAGATTATAGCAAGATTTTTTTCCCCCGTGTTGTAAACCAATTTCACTGCAAGTTATTTTTCATCAACATTAAGGAATTATTGACTTAAAACAAGCCTCTATATTTTACTGAAAAATTACTTTAACTCCTTTTTGTTTTGGGCCAAATCAACATCATAAATGCTCTTAAAGGGCCGGTTGTGCCAGAATGTATTGATAAAACCCATTCACCAACTGTTAAAATATCAATGAATTCTTAAAAATAAACAATATTGAACATTTTTTCAGTCTCTCCACAATTTTACAATTGTTTTGTGACTTTTTGCTATAAATATCAAAGTGTTTGTGGTACTAATTTGGAAATATTTGCACTTATTTACGACGGTAAATGTGACTTTTTATTATTCGCTATGTAGATTATTGACAATAATCTGACATTAATTAAGGCTGAGGCAGCTGTTTAGTACAAGTGGGAAAGTTTTTGAAAACTTTAGAGAAAAATCTGCAATAAACTCCCAATGCATTAATGTGAAAAAGTGTGGGATTTGTTGATTTTGCATCAATTTCCACAATAATTCGTAAGAAACTAGAGGGACTGATTGATATAATGTGGCAACAGATAAAAACTCCATTGATTTGATTGATAAAATAATATTTAAGCACACTTAGTGTTTAGTCTGAAAATGATCTCTTAGTCTAAAATTTAGAGGGCCACATAAAAAGCTGTGACGGGCCGTATTTGGCACACAGGCCTCGAGTTTGACACATGTGCTCTGTTGCATATATAAATTGCATTGAATAAAATCCACTGAATGTTTTGAATGTGACAAAATGAAAAGGTTTGAGTGTTTCAAAGTAGTACATCTTTGATTTGTGAAGCACAGCCGTGATGTCGGTGCTGGATCATTATCCACACCATGCAGGCCATGATACTCTTTACTTTAGGCCAACCATTCACACTCCTCTGCCTCACAATTCAATTATATGAATGTTGTTTATCGGCTGTTCTGCCCCATTGAAATGCCATTAATGCTCCCTCTGCTGAACTCCATATTAACTGCCCTTCTGCAAAGCCGGTTCTTTAAATGTCATGGAGCTTATGACTACTGAGATGATTAACGAATGTTTAGAAATGCTCCACACACAGTTCAGTGGCTGCGTTTTAATCAGGTCTGGATGTAAGTCTTTTTAACGAGGAGTTTTGTTGAACAACCGCACGCTGTAATGGTCACAATGCAGACTTTTAAGTCCAGAGCTCTTACCTTATCTCAGTTGTCGATGTCCGATACGTGGTTCTCTATCTGAAAGGCAGAACATGCAGAGAAAAGGTCTGAACTCACTCGTTGTACTTTCAGTTTCTCGAAAGGTCACGGCTGATATAAGCTCAACTGGAGCAGCCACTTACAAAGCAGTCTTTGTGATACATTATCATAAATTGTAATCAAGAAACCTTCTGGGAGCAAAATTGCTTTAATATGTTGCTGAAAAATAATCTCCAACAGGAAGGTAGGGGAAGCTTTCATGAAGAAACGCACCGTTTTGTTTACTGGTTTATACTCAGTAAATGTAAAATAATTTAAAAAAAAGCCATTTTAGCACTCTGATTACACAGATATAAACCAAAGATTTACCCTTTGAACAACAAAAAAAATCCCATTTTACATTTTTTAATAGTTCCACAATGTATCTCACATGAGCTTATCCTCAATTGTATATAATACAGCATAGATGAGTGAATCTGAACCATAAGGCGTATGAAAATCAAAGGGCTTAAAGTCTAACAACTAAAACTGTGTGCATTTGATCAACAACATTAAAATCGTGAAAATGCTTCTCAAATGTTGCCTCAACGTCTGATACCAGAAAATAAATACTCAGAACGAGCTCTGAGAAAATTTATATATAGTATATATATATAGAAATCACTAATATATATATATATTGGCCTGGATATGACATGAAAAAAATGAAGATACTGGGATATTGCATTTGGTGCATTGTGTGAGACAATCTACAAATATCAGATGTATAATGAGCAATACGAAAATGCTGAGGGTGAGATTATTCCAGAAGCAAACTTGGTCCAGTAACAGGATGTTCTAGATTACACTGTTGGTGTTGAAAAGCGTCAACTCTGATATTTAACACCCATAATTTTGTTATCACACTTGTATTGAGTTATTTATGGTTAAAGCAACACTGAAGTCTCAAAACTGTACTCTAATCAGTACTAATACTGAAATTTTAACTCCTTTAGGGAGTTTTTAAAGGAACGGTTTAATTTGTGTTATAAGACTGGACAGAATTGATTTGTAATGACGATGGTTTTACACTGATGTGTATTGGGGATTATGTGACTTTGTGGATGGGTTTTGGTAGATTTTAAAAAAACTTTGAGAAGCTTGAATTGTTCAGAGCAGTGCTCAGAATATATGGGGATTTTGATGTGCTGTTCTCCTTGCTGTAGCAAACAATTGAGCTCAGGACACAGAAGAACTGTCTCAACCGTCTTTGTTTTTACAGGAATAATGTTAAACACTAAAGGTTTTTTAAAAGCTCCGGCTTCAGAGCTCTCTTAATAATTTCAAAAACACCATTTCAAGCCACAAGGGCATCTATTTGTGCAAAACATATTAAAAAAATACCAGAATTAAATTTTGCCTGTAAAGCAACAGTGATCTCCACCTTTTTAAATCTGCAGAAAACATGCAATACATACAAGAAAAGAAAATACAAACCAATCTAGTGAACCTGCAGGTTTATCTTTGGTTAGAAAAACCACATGCAGATAAAAATTGGCTTCCAGTTGCAGTTTGGAATCAATGTTGTGACAAATGAGCGTTGGGAGCGCGAGCTCACTGGGATCAAATGGTTCAGTGAATTCAATCGATACCAGCTTTGAGAGAACAATCACATTAGAGGGAAGACTGATGAGACCCGCTTCTTCACTGAAGTTATCGATTGATTTAATTTTCTGTTTTCTACAATGTGGGATTCAAACCGTTTTTCTTTATTTGTAATGGAAAGCAGTAAAATACAATGTAATAACACCAACCTGCTCAAGAATTTAGGGTTTGTGGCACAAATTTATCATGATATTCTGTTTAAATGTTACTGACTTAAAGCTGCAGTATGTAACTTTTTAAAAAATATATATTTGTTAAAACTGTTACCGTGACGAAACAGTTTGTTATGAAACAGATAATCTGTGAGAAGCTAAATCTGCCCCATCTCCTCGCTGAGATACTATTGCCATCTGAAGAAATGCACAAAAACGACCAATTAGAGCCAGGAGGCGGGTCTTATCGCTGTCAATCAACCGCATGTACTTACTGCTCAGTAAAATCAACTTACTGGTTCAGGGAAACCATTTATCTACCATCATTGGTGGCTATGCTAACTAGCCTAGAATTCACAATAGGATCTGAAAACTGTAGCAGAGAGCACAGATGGGGACGTGGAAGGAGATTGTGATTGACAGCACTAAGACCCGCCTCCGGGCTGTGATTGGTTGTTTGTAGTCAGGATACAGAGGAACTCAGTCTTTTATTTTTCACAGATTATCTGTCTTATACCATATTGTCACTACCTGGTGACAGTTTCGAGAAATATGCAAAACAATTTTTTAAAAATAAAAGTTACATACTTCAGTCTTAAATGTGATTTTTGACTTTTCTTTCTTACACTGGTTTAAACCCAATAACTCCTGAAACAAGCATTCTGAGAATCTAATCTTTTCAAATCTGAACAGAAATCTCTTTCTGTTTTTCTTTCAGTGACCTTGTTGAAGAAAAATATTCTGCTGTTCTACATCCAGCACTTCACTGTAAATGTAGGCGATGTATTTGAAAAGGCTCCTGCTCTTACTGCATCGTATAAGTGTGCAGTGCGGGCCTCTGAAGAGCCTTTCTTCCATGGTTTTAGCCAGGGCAGACTGGAATAGAGTGTCATTTGCTCATGCGAAGCCCTGATCTGTCAGAAATGTGCTCATGAATAATTCTGGAAGATTAGCTTTCAGTCGGTGAAGGCTGCGCCAAGTTGAGATCTCCCAAAGTGCGTCAGCCCTGTCAACCTTTTTCCACTTACCAGATGGTGGCTGCCCTCCTCGTCGTAGTCGTCCTCCCCTCCATCGGTCATCTCGCCCGCCTCCACGTCCAGCGCCCCCTCGCCTGCCTCCTCCCCAGAGTTTTCCGCTGTCTCCGACACAGACTCCTCATGCAGGGAGTCGCAGTTGTCTTCGTATTTTCTTTGAGCCTCTGAAACGGAGCCGGGCACGGAAAATGAGAACAGACTGCACCTTTCTTTCATTCAGGAGGCAGCTAGCACTTAGCCTAAACAGGTAACCAGGTTAAATGTGAACTCATAAGTCACTTTGAATAGCATTTATATTAATAAACGGTTCATATTACTGAAAAGTTGAATTAGTTCAGAGCACTGTTGATGAGATCTCCAAATTATTGTGAAAGGTTTAGGGAAAAAAATGCTAAAATAAGATTCAACAACAAGCAAAGAGCTTCAGAAATTTCGCATTGCACTCTTAGGGTGTTTTCACCCCTGATAGTCCAGTAGACTCGCTTCGATTAGAGACCACAATATGCACCATTTGTTACATTTTCACACTGCACTGCGTCAAATGAACCAAAACCTTTGAAAAACCTGTTCCCCTCTTCGCCCGTGGTGGCGCTGCACCAGGAACCACCAAAGGAAACGACATGAAAATCTCAAGACATTGAACTCAACTTCCTTCTTCACAAAATATAAACAGGAATGGAGAACAGTCAGATTTTAGTTAGGATTTCTCTTTTGCCTTTAGTAAAAAAATAAACAAAAACAAACAAAAAAAAAAAACTAAACAGGAGCCATTTCTCAAATTAGTGTTAGACATGCAGGTTTGCTTTGGTTGTATTTACCCAGAATGCTCTGCAGTATAATCCACTTCCTGCTTTTGGAGCAGGAAGTCTCTGATCCGCTTTACATTTACGTATTCATCCGAATCGAGAACCAGGTTCACTTGTTTGGTCTGGATTACGCATTCACACCTCCCCAAACAAACCAAACTTTTTATGCGAGCAAACTAAAGTTCATTTTGGTTTGATGGTTATGAAAGACAAGATTTGTCAATTTTAACTGTGAACATTTTTTAAACATGATGCAAGGACCCCAAATGCAAAAAAAACAAGCAATTTTACTGCAGTTAGGATTCTAAACTAGATTAGAGCAATTTTAATTTGAAAAAAGTTTATTTTTCACGGGTCTTGAATAATTAAAACCTGCAATATGTGTCTTGTAGGACCACAACCACAGCCAATGCATAATCAACACTCTGAGGGAAGTTGCTATTGCTTTTATCTGTGTCTCGGGTCATAAACGGTGTAAATGGTATTTTTACGTTACCGGCTAAAACTTTAAAAAAGGCATTAACAATAGAAATATTTTATCTCTGTATTTGTGGAGACATTGGGAGGCAACATCTGTGCTTTCCACTAAGTTCAGGGGATTTTAGCAACGCAATTTAATGCAAATTAGTAGGGTGTAAATGATGTTCTTACAACGAAAACACAGAACTCTGGCTCTGTAATTTAAAGGTAATTGAAAACATAAATTGCAGAGTATAATCTGGGAGATGAATAAAATAAAAAACATTAATTTGTTGCCAGAAAATGGCTGGACTGCTTCTGGACTGTTTTTAGAAGCAGTAGAGACCCAAATGGAAGCACAAAAATGTGCAGAAAATTACTTTTGCATAAGAAGCTATATGAAAAAAAAAGGTTGAAGTGTAACTTCGGCCTTTTTTTTTTTTTGCCAATACCATTTGAAAATACAAAAGTTATTAACTTTAGCCAAACCGTAGCTAAGTTTGGTACAATAACTATTGCTAACATGTTCCTGTTGTTTTGAAGTTTGTAGGTTAAGATATAATTATAAAAGGCAATTAATGTGTTCAGTTTTAAAAATTGAAATAAATTAGCCTATGATGATTTACAGTTTTTTCTAGCATCCAGACTGTCTGGTTGAATCACCTAACGTGGAGGCGTCTGGACACCCAAATTATTTGCAGAAATGAAATTACAAAAAGTGAAAAAGTGACCTACATTGTACAGTGTACTACTATTTATGCTTCACTTTTCGCAGAATCAACTATTGGTGGATTTATTTTTTTTGGAACATAATTTCAAATAATTTGCGATAAATTTGCCCATTTGTGGATCTTTTTGTAAGAGAATGCTGCTTGGGAAGCTGAAACATTGAGGCGTAATGCTACTTGACATGCTTTTGGCTGCTGTTTACAAACCAGCCAATCCAGGAGTGCCCTTTATTTTCAGTCATGCTGATTGGCTGAACCCCAAGAGCGGAACAAAAGGAAGTTAGTGCTAGAGCTAACACAGTTTCCACCATGTGTATTAATGGAAATGAAGCTATATTTGGTGTTTGATCTATTAAAATAGGCATTTATAAGGAGTATTTTCAGATTCCAGATATTCATGTCCCTAACCCACTGTGTAGCAACTCAGTAATCTGGAATTAAACATTCACTGTTTCTCAAAGTCTAAATGAACCTGTGTTTGCTTTGCTCATTTATAGAGACCCACTGTTGGTTTTATCTACCTGCTCAGCATTTGTGTGTCTGTGTGGTCGTGTCTCGCTCCTTGTTAGTCTTTTCGTTTACCCGTGTTCGACCAACCCAACCAATCAATGTGGCTGCTCCTCTTTTCCCCTGAGCCAATGCTCCTCGACTCCTGCAATCACATGGACTGGAAGTGTTTGAGCTCCTTGCAAATTGTTTTCTTGTCTGCATTTCCATATCTTGCATATGGATCCTCCATCTACTTCACCAGGGCAGCTTAACTGTCTATTTTCCAGTGATATATTAAGCTACCATGGATATAAGTATATGGCTGCAGCTAAAGATTATTTTAGTAATCTACTATTCCACTGGGTATCGATTATTCTGTTGATTAGGTGAGTAATTGGATAAAAAGAATTTGGCACATTCTGCAAATTTTTTAACCACTTACAATCATTTCACATAATATTACAAATATTTAAGAATTGCAACGAATTAAACTCCTTTTTTAAATTAAAAGGTAACAATTTCTCACCTAAAATTCAATAACAATATTCCTCTGGTGTACACTTGATCATTTTTAACAAGAGACGCATCTGCAGGTAAAAAACAAATGCTTCTAACATCGACATATGAAAAGCTCAGCGCTTTTCTGCTTGACTTAACATCAGTACAGCATAGGGCTGCTCCGTTGACTATTTTTTTTGTATTAATAATTGGATAGCAAAAGGTACTTAAAATGAGTTTGAACCGAGTGAAGCTATTGAGTTCTGGATAGAACATATTTACAGAAAAATAAGTTGTTTTTTTTTCTTAAATTCAAAATATATGTATTTTTTCTACAGTTTTTTATTGATTACTGCTCTGCTTTAGGGCTAAACAATAAATTAAAAATAATATGTATTATGATAGACATGTGATCAATACCGGTAGATAATACATTTGATATTTAATAGATTCAGTATTAAATATATGGCATATTCACTGAACTCCGATCCAGAACCGCACAGCATTCTGGGATACGTAAGCAGAGGAAAGACTTACAGATTTATCGATTACTAAATTAGTTGGCGAAATCTGAAGCTTTATGACAATATGTGAGGAATTAACATGAAATAAGCAATACTTTTGGTGAAAAATCAAGTGACATGGCCTTTTTACTGCCTTTCCTGAATAACCTTCACAGTGATCTGCTGTGAGGTTGTCCCACAGTGTAGGACATCTATAAAGACCTCATTTAAACAGAGTCAGCGTGGGGCTGACATCTGTCTGCTGATATGACAGAGAGCTCTGCCGCTCTTATCTCCCAACATGTCAAAAAGACTTATGGCCAACGTGAGCGTTTTAATTTCCGTTTCCCCTAACGGCTCGCCGTGCTTCGGTCTCCTCCCTCCCTTCGCCTTGTGTCTGCCGCTCACCGGATTCTGTCCTCTGCTGCTTCTCAATCTTCTCCAGGCGTCCCAGTAAAGAGTCGATCTTCATTTTGATCTGGGTGAGCTCTCGTTTAATGGTCTGGAGCTGGTCCGTCTTCACTGTAAGCACAAGAAGGAACACAAAGGATTACCTCAGGTAGCCCTAACTGGCTGGTTCTGGTTCTGCAGTAATTTAATTTTACTGTTTGATGTTTCTCATTAATCCCCTTATCACAGCGAGTCAAATCTTCCACGGGGAAAGAGCGTCTCAATCAGAACTTTACTGACAGGTTATCCAGCTAAGACTGAGGACGTGCTGTTTTTCAATTTAAAGATTAGTGCACAGCTTACGCCCACCATGCTGTGGAACAGCATGTTTTCCCACAAGCAGCGCCAGCATCTGAAAAAAAGAAACGGGTTTTACAGTATGACATTGCAGACTCTAAAGCATGCATAATGTTGCTAAGGTGGATCTTTGACTCCTCAGTTTTAGAAACAAGCACTTACAGATAATATGCAATTTTAGCAAGAAATAAGAGCTTGTTTTAAGTAAATAATTCCTTAATATTGACAGAACAGTACTAGTTCCATTGGCATATTATTTCACTTATAACAAAACATTTTCCCACGTTATTAGTGAAATAATCTGCCAGTGAAACAAATTCTTTTTCATCAATTTTAAGGAATTATTTACTTAAAACAAGCTCCTATATCTTGCTGAAAGTTACTTGTAATTTAGTTTTGTCTTACTTCAAATGTACTAAAATATTTGCACTAGAAATTAGACTAAAATACTTGGTAAGATTTTGTGTTTTTGCAGTGTATTACTTGGCTTATTACTTTTAGAAATTGTGGAGTACTAATTATTTCAGACCAAAATTTAGCTTTATACTTTTAATATCGGAGAACCCCACCTTAAAAATCTAAACTATTCTTCTCTATGTTGATTATTATTAGATTATGTTCATTAATCCAAATCTGACAATTGTAAAATCAAAATTAGATGATTACATCTTGGGGAATAAATCATTTTATTAGTCAAAATGCCTTTAAATGCGTAAAATCCCATATATTTTGATATGTATCTTTATATTTTTACATACGCCAGTGCTGAAAGCTGCAGGATAATTTTACCCCCCACTCCCTCACCCTGCAGCGTCTGTTTACAGACTTTTAAGTAATTTGCGTTTAGGTCTCAAGCTGTCTCTCAACAACGCACAGAGGATTTAAGTTGAGGGGCTGAAGCATAACTGGATTATGTCAAAGTTTGAGACTTAACCTTGATATGTCATAAGGAAATAGGAAATAGCAGCTGAAAATAAAAACACTTATCAGAGGAGCTGCCGCAATAAATTCAGACAGCTGAAACGAGGACGTGCTCGAGCTGAGCAGATTAAGGAACTCAGACCATGAGGTAATAACATAATCTTATTTCTCAACCCTCGGTGAATGAAGTGTGTCATATCTGAAGAGGCGGGCGGAAATACAGATGCTAAAAGTTGAGAAGAAAACAGAAAATTCAGCTTGACACCTATCAGATTCAATCTATAAACAAGCCCACAAGTTCCTGCAAAGCTTGAGCTGGAAGCCAGACGAAGGAAACACGTAGGAAATAAAACAGAAACACACTAGTTTGTTATCAAGAAAGCATGATTCTTTGATGTATGTGTATATGTACACCCACTCATCACAACACAGATCGCTGCCAAAGTTTGTGAATAAGAAGAAAAAATCATGAATGAAACATAACCGTCTAAAAATAAAAATAAAAACTAAACGAATTCCCCCAGAGTGAGCTGCATGCCTCCTAAAGCACATTTTAATCTTTCACCAGTTTTCATACTGAAACACAACAAGACAGCTGTCCCAGCAGGATCCAGTTCCCTCTGCTACATATGCGTCAATGCAGGATGTTTTTTAGATTAATATGTCCATGTAAAACGGAAAGAAAGCTCAGCAGATATAGCTGCACTGATTAGAATCCAAAGGTAATATGTAATAGGAAACCGCAGGAGCTGTTCTCGTATTGTTTTCTAAAGCTGCTACTTATTCTTCATAAAATAAAAAAGGGCGAAGACTCCAGATATATAATCACATCTATATGGGGAAGGCAGGGGGAATAGTAATGTGCTTCTATCTCCTGCATCACCTACAAAACAGTATCTGTGAATACACTCTCTTTCTAAGTCCAGCGATATTCCAGCAATATTTCCGCCTGCTCTGGGAAGCTCACTGGAAGTCCTTTGATGATAGAACAGAGTGGAACAGTTTTTAATTTATCTGGACCTCCAGGCCTCTTTCCTTCTGTGTTATCAACTGCTAAGCTGCTGAGAGGAAACGTACACACTCGTATCTAGCAGATGATTCATCAACTGCATCTTAGATAGCTGCGCTTTCAGGGGAAGGATACGGAAAGATCTGTTGTTATTTAGGAAGCTTCAGGGAAGCTTTAGGGGATGAGGAATTGGTCTAATTTTAGGCATTTTATGACCTCATTGTGACAAACAAATATTCTATTTGAGGAATATTCAGAAAATCCTGCAAAACTGCACAAGAATCGAAAACTGAATGACTTTTAAAACTACAAAATGGTAATCAGTGTTGCACAAATTAATTGCACATTAGTAAAATTTGACTACATGATTGAAAATCCGTACTAACAAGAACTTCAGCACTAAATTATTCACGTCAGCTTTCCAGCAAAAATCCAGACCTGACTTTTTCATTATTTCATATTCTCCACACTTTGTTTTAATATCTCCATTATTGCTTCACTTCCTTACAACAAAACCACCAGGATACGGAGCCTGAAAAGCTGAGAATGTTCTGCTTTGATTGAGAAGATCAAGAAAACAGAACTGAATATAACTTTTTGCAGTGAAAATTAAGAATGATCAGTGATAAAATGACTCGTTACCTAAATAACCCACATAAGGCAAGCAAGGTCAAACCCAGACAGACTTATGTTGCAGAACACGATGCGTCATAATGCAGATAAAATCCTGGTATTGTATCTTGTTTCATGGAGTTTAAATCTAATCCAAGTACATGAGTGCTCATGCTTTCTTCTAGTCCAAAAATATGAATTTAACTTTAAAATAAGGGTGTGTGTGTGTGGTCTTGTCACAGTCCAGCAACCACTGAGATGGAGAACAGGCACAAGGGGAGGGCCGTGCATAAATACACTCATCACTAGGTGCAATTTACACCTAGTGTAAATTAGCCCAACAAATTTGATACTTTGCAACTGTAACATTTGCTAGAAAGACATAAAATTAGTTATTTAAGAGTAGCTTCTTAAAAATATATGAATTAAAAAAATAAAGTGAGTCTCTTTGGATGTTATTTGAAAGGAACTGATCTAAAGGAACTGAATCCCAAGAGAATTATTTGTTTGTCGCAGCCATATATTTCCCTAAATAAAAGGAATAAACACTTCTCATTGTTGTTTTTATCACAATAGCACTATAAAATATTGTGATAAAACTTTTACTTCAGAGTGGTTAATAGATTATTCCTTCATTTGTGAGATTTGGCCCAGCTTCCTGCAGTGGAAAGGCACCTAAAGCACAAATATAGTTGAACAGATATTATTTTGTTTTGTTTTTTTGCTTTGTTTTCCTAAGGTGAATTATTTATTGTGCATCTATAACAGGTTAACCTGCCAGCAGACAGATTAGATATAGTAAATGTATTCTATCTTAGTCAAAGTCAATACAAACCAGAACTTTTCATGGTCTTGGCACAGGAAAATTAGTCTCCCCAATATACAGAAGTTCAGCTTAGACACAGCCGAGAGTTTATTGACTTTTTCCCCAAAAAGAGAGGACAGGAGATTGGCTTTTTTCCCTCTATCGTGGCTGTAATACCAGCTGCAGCAGAGTCCTCGTGACAGAACTCACCAAGCTGCTAACGCTGATAACACCGGCCGAGACTGCCAACTGTGAAACAAACAATTACTAGATAGATAGAGACTAATGTTTGGGAAAGCACAGCTGACCCACAGAGATGTTCTCAATCTCGCTTTAATTACACCGAGCATGTTTTAATGCCTATCGAGTTAATTAGGGAAGCAAATTAGATCCAGATGTGGAAAGACGACGAGTCGGCTCTGCGTTTTGGTTCAGCTTGTCCTGAACTGCAGGAGCACAGCTTGCAAAAATCGTAAGTGTAATTGGTGCAAAAAAAAAAAAAGAGTAGAAAAGTCTTGTTGAACGCACATTTGACACCTGAGGAGGAGGATGATGTTGGAGGTCTGGAGGATGAAGAGGAAGAAGAGGAGGATGTTTTGACAGGGAAGGAAGTCTTCCCACGGCGAGAGGAAGGAGCGAGGACCCTGGAGCGTTTCAGAGGGATCACAGCTCTGGGTGGGGGGGCCACTCTGCCGTGGTAATCGAAAAGCCTTGAGAGAAAGAAAAACCTATATTATTACACTTATACTTTTTCTGTAAATCACAAGAGGCTCTATCATGTTGAGAGTCTGCGCATTTATTAGAGCTAAAAAGAGTTTCTATGGTTAATCTCACATCAGCTCTTTTTAAAGTCAACTCTTTCTTTTTCCCAGTATTGTATTTCAAGATAGATTTACTCTCTGTTCTGTTTTTCAGACAGCAAAGGGAAACAAAGGGCAGAAATTACCGATTAAATCTACCAATATCTTCCGTTTCGAGTTTCCAAGACCATTGAAAGGATGAGTTTCCCACTCCACAGATCCTCTGGATATGACGAGGATGAAAAGAAGAGGGTGCTAAATGTGAAATGAGGGCATCTTTGATTGTTCTCAGTTACAAATGCTGTCGCAGCTCAACCTCAACACGGCTGACATTTAGAAAATGGAAAGAGCCTCCACAGATAAGCGCTCTGATTGCTGCCGCTGCATAAATGAGTGATAACAAAACATTCCTTCATCAACGTGTTTAAGTCAGGCGCTCACATGTCCAACCATTTTGAGAAGTTGACAGTTTCTGTTTTCAAGTGACTGTATTTGGCTAGACGCAGAATTTTAATCAGCCGGCTGCAAAAAAGATGATTTTCCAATTGCTGGTCCCCACACAAAATAAAAAGGGTTCAGTAAAGGCCTCAAAGATTTGCCAAAATTACAACATTTGTTACATTTTCATTTGGTTCACTTTCATGCTGCACTGTCAAACTATCCGTTTACCCTCCTGGCCTGTGGGGGTGCTGCATCAAGAACCACTGAAGGAAATGACATGAAAACCACAGAAGAAGACATGGAGCACAGTGTCCTTCTTCATAAAATGGAAACAAAAATGGATTAGCGCCAAATTTGAGTATTTATTGGATTTCTCTTTTGTTTTTGGCAAAAGACTTTGAGCGTTAGACTTACACGTTTGTTTTGGTTGTATTTACCCAGAATGCCCTGCACTATAGTCCGCAGTCTCCTTGGCATTCAAACTGTACCAGAGTTCAGTTCCAACGAACAGAAAACTCCGATTTTAGGCTAATCAGAGTTCGATTGCGCGTTCACACCTCCCCAAACAAACTGGAGTTTGATTAAACTCTGGGCATAAACATTGAGGGAGGAACAGTACAAAGACAAACAAACACACACATTTTCATTACATCATGCTGTGGGAATGCTAGCCTTTAGCATTGACAGAGAAACCTGAGGCAATGGGAAGACAGATTGAGCTAAATACATGGGAATTGTCCTGTCAAAGTCTAGATCGAACTGAAAATATGTGGACTTGACTTGAAAACTGATACTCTGAGACGCTCCATCCGGTCTGACTAAGCTCAAGCTTTTTCACAAGAAAAGAGAAAACAAATCAGTCTCTGGATGTATAAAACTGGTAGAAATTTATCCCATAAGACTTAATTGTAGGCTCAGTAAAACCTCCTTGCACTTGTAAGATTTGACAACTTGTCTTGGTCAATCACATAAAATCTCAATAAAACACACCAAAGTTTGTAGTTGTAATGCGATAAAATATGACAAATGTTAAGGATTATAAATACTTCCTTTCACTGTATTTCAGTTTTACCTTCCAGCAACATTAACTGAGACTGGATTGGCTCGAAGTAATAACAATCTTAAGATATAAAAACGGATGACGCATACCTGCTGTAGAAATCATCCCTGTAGTATTCGTAATCAAACTCGTAACCACTACAAGAGAAACAGAAGAGACATAGAGAAACACTCTCTTATTGTCTGTAAGATCAGCTGCTTTGTTTTCATTTGCTGTAAACCATAATTATCGCACTGAGAACAAAAACACTGTGTGTAACACATTCTGTCCTATAAAAATGTTTTCTTCGCACTCTTAAATATTCAGCTGTATACTGAGAAATGTTCACATATGAAGAGATTTTACATCACAGGTAAAACAAAAAACCTTCATGGTTTCCTTGTTGCTTACCTGAGTTGAAAGCTAGCTTTCAGGCCATGCACTTTATGAGACTTTTATAAAAAATATGTTTTATGCATATTTGTTAAAACTGTCACCGCTACACTTCAGCTGATTCTCCACACTGCAGACTGCTGTGAATGCTCAGGGTAGTTAGCATTTTCACAGATGACAGCGGATAAACTGTTTTTCTGTAACGGTACGTTACTAGCACATTGACCAGCGCATACATGAGCATTATTGACAGCGCTAAGACCTACCTCCTGGTTCTGCAGATGACAAAAGCAGCACAGGGAGGAGATGGTAAACTGCATTTTCTTTTTTACAGATTATCTGTCTCTTAACATGGTGACAGTTTGAACAAATATGGAAAAATAAATTGTTTATAAAAGTTACATACTGCGGCTTTAACATCAACATGAAATAGGTTCAGTGAGGCTATTCTAAGGTTTATGGAGACTTCTTTTTTCATCTTGTGGACTGCTATTGAGGGGAACTTATTTGAATAGCCGGATCTCGGCATGTACGCTTTTATTTTCCATACAATGGAATGGATATTTTTATATTCTTTGGGGAAATCTTTCAATCCTTTACCTGCTACTAAAAGCCTCAGTCAGGTCTTCTCATCTCAGAAGGAAATCAAACTACATGAGAAATTATGTTTGACTCACATTCACCTGAGTAATTGTTGCCAATTTCCTTACCAGAAATTGCTTTTTTATTAAATTTTACTTAAAGTTGTAATAGATTTCTTTGTTTGTTTTTGCTGTTTGTGTATTTTCTGTAATTTCAATAAGGTTAGAAAAACATTTTGACATTTTGAGCTAGAACATTGGACTAACTTTTTAATGTCATTCTGTTTTATTAATATGTACCATGCAACAGTTTGTTTCTGTTAAAAAAACTCCAGGAGTAGAGAAACAGGACATGAAAAATGTGGATGACGCCTGAAATGGAAAAAGAATGAAAATAAAACAGTCCATTTTCTCATGCAGGAATTTAAATTGGGATTTATGGCGTTTCATTTTGGAGAAATCTCTCTCACTTGTGGTCTATAATTACCATTTCACATCCTTCTCTTAAGCAACAAAATGCAAATGAGGGTCCATGGCAACACTACACAAGCTGATAAATTAGTTAAATAAGACGTGTAATGAAACAAACTAGCAATAAAAGCAGGAGTCAATTGGTTGGACTGTTAACTTTAGGAAAAGTATCAGGAAACATGAGCGTCCCTTTGAATATGAAACAAATATGGACCTTTGTCACGTTAGATGCCAGTAAACATGCAGTCAGGGTTCTTCCATGAAATGAAACGCGCACTGGGCAGAAAATCGGGGTCATGCTTAATGAAGCTCACACAACATTAATTCCTCTGAGCTTTCACTGCTTTTGCTGTATAAACTGAAGTCAGGCCTCAGAAATGCAAAAATCATGCCGTTAATTGGAAATGCAAGGTTCAAACGAGGGGAAGGAGGGAAGCATAATAAGAAATCCTCATATTTTAAAGATTACAGCAGATTTACATCAGCAGTAGCAGCTGGATGCGAGAGCAGGTTAATATTCATGACAGTGGTGAATGAACTCGCTGAATGTTGAAAGGAGGACGAGTCGTACCTGTAAACAGCTGAGAGCGGCCGCTTAGAGCCGCCTTTGGGCCTGTAAGGCTTGGGCTCGCCCGCCATGTTTATGTCTGCCAGAACAAAAAGAGAAAAAACTCGTCAGTGAAGGTACACCAAAGGAAGATTCCCAGATAACACTCCACACGGCAAAAATAAAATGTTACCCTTCAATCTGGGTTGTCTAATTAATCTGCAAAACGTCTTTGTGCAATGTGGAAGAGTCTAAAAACTTCCCACATTTCTGCAAAATCTGCTACCAGAAATAATATTTTTATAGATTATTTTCTGATAAATGCTTCACTGATTGCAAGGCCACTTATTTCTAACGTGAATCTGAATCATCCCGGCTTCAAAATACACCTGATTCAATTTATTGACCTTATATTTCTAAGAAAAAAGAAGAGAAATAGTGAAAATGTGCAGAGGCTGTAGTCCTTGGATGTATTGTCATCCTGAGTTTTGGACCATTTCCCACATGTCTTATCCTTCTTTCTCCAACCTATTTCCTGTCAATTTACTGTCCTGTCAATACAATCTAAAAGAAAAAAAGAGTAGAAATATCAGTTTAATATCTTAATCAGTAAAATATCTTATATTATTGGAAAACATGCTAAAGGAGAATCACCCATCATAACAGTTAACTAAAGTTGAATATCTGTTATACAGGTTAGCTATCCAAGCAAATATCCTGACTAATTTAGCCCTACTAATATCAGTTTATTTTTGAACAAACAATGGTATTTATACATCACATTGACGCTTTAAAAGCACTAACTTTTAATTTTTTTCTTCAATTATTTGGCATAAATACCAGCAACATTGGTAACATCGGTATTTTTTTCACAATGTCACTGCACCAAGAGGATCTCATGTACAACAGAGGTAAAACAAATGTTTATTTTGCTCTTAAATACTAAACATTCTTATCAATGTACTTATGATTGATTATTGTGATTATTAAGTGGTTACAGTGTTAACTAACAATAAAGTATTCACTTTAAAATGTATCACTCAGAGAAATGGAGAAAAATCAGGAAGAAGTTCAACTCTACGCCATCTGTACTGTAAGGGAACAACTGCAGTCATACAGAGCAGAATAAATACTGTAAAATAGAAGATTTGTTTTTATACATGAGTCACTAACGGACAATGATCATGCTCCAATATTATTTAGATTTACTTTGCTTAATTTGGATGCTAAATTTAATTTCCATACAGCCAATAATATCTGAAGCACCTTTTAGATAAGCAGCAACAAAACGTATGAGCATCTGATAAAGATGATAAAGGATTAAAATAAGAGAGGAGAGATATAAGGAACAAAAAATGTAATAATGTCAGAGTTTAATTTAAAAAATTCCTTTTTAATAAAATTGTAGAGATGCTGTCTCTTCCCCCACCTGTATTGTATTAGGATTTAGTTTACACAAAGTGATTGAAAATACATGATTCTGTTTTCTCTTTCTCTATGTCGATATTATTTATGCACAAAAATGTTTCAGATTAAATAAATGAATATTAGCTTTAATTTAATTCCACCTTATAGCAACACATGCAGTTTTAGAATCAGTATTTAAAGTTGTATTAAGTGAGCTAAAGTTTTATGAACAAGATGTAAAATAGGCAGTGCAAATATTCTCTTTTAAATGTTAAAATGATGAAATAAAAGCTGTGAAAAATGAAAGACTTGAAGCAAAAAGTGAGAAAACTCTTTCCTTGTAAATTGACTAAAGGCAGTGCAAGAATCTCGTCATATTCTTCTTTTTATGTTGTCCCTGAGAACACACTTACAGAAACACTCGAGAGGCTGCTTCATAACTGATTTAAGTTGATGACTTAACAGAAATATTGTCATGAACATTGCAAAGAAACTTAAACCTTGTTGTAAAGTTATTTTAAATAAGAGCTCAGAATAAATCCCTTATAGACCTTAAAGATGTTCTCTGACACTTTTATCCTTCCAGCTGTACATATTTACTTAAATATTTCACGTCTCTGCTTTTCTGATGCCAAATAAAAAGAGGCGCCCAAATCCCTCAGAGTTTGATGGCACTGGGGTAGAAATAAGCTGCTGGCGAACTCCTTCTACCAGAAGCAAGAAGATTAAATCCAGGTTAGTAAACATAGAAACATTTTTCTACGTTTACTGCTTAAGAGTGGAACGACCGGATGAGCGTGTTTTTGTGTCAACGTGCTTGATAGAGTTCGACCTCAGTGCCGACTTACAAGATAATTACAGTTTTGCTCATTAACCTGGAGGTTTACCGACATCGGAGGCAAACCTTCAATTAGCGCCAGGCAGCCAGCATGGCAATTATGTCATCCGAACCCCAAAAGCAATTAAAAACAATCCCAGACACAACAAGTTTGATTTTAAACAACATGTGCCTCATATCCCTCCTGTTCTGTGTTGGGATTTTGGGTAATACAGCTTCAACATTCGCTGAGTGAAGCTGTCAGGGAAAGTGAGGCGCAAACACCGAGTTCAGTGCAGAAAGGCAAAGATTTCCTGGACCATCTAGTTTCTAACACTCGAATATGGCCACAAGATAAGGAACAGAACTGAAACTCAAGAACCACAACTACAGGCAGGTTCTTTCCTGAGAATCTGAGATCAACATTAGACATAAGATGAAGAGTAAAACCTCTGCTTCCCGTCTTAAAAATGAGGCTGCATTCACACAAGCCCTGTTTAGTTCTCTTTAATTGAACTTTAGTTGGTTTAATTAGAAAGACTGGTTCATTTGGGGAAGCGTGAATGTGTGATTGAACTCTGAATCGAGGGCTCGGTTGTTGAAGTGAACGCTGGTTCAGTTCGAATGGATGTGAACACCAAGCAACCTAGAGACCCCTTCAAAAGCAGGAAGTGGACTATAATACAGAACATGCTGGGTAAATATAACCAAAACAAATGTGTTAGTCTGTCACTAATGGGAGAAATGTCTTCTTGTTGTCTTTTTACCAAAGACAAAAGAGAAATCGTACAACTGCTAAAATCTGACGGCACTCCGTTTTAGCTTACATTTCATGAAGAAAAGGAAGTTGCCCTTGGTGACGTCTTCAGAGGTTTTGGTGCAGCGCCCCCACAGGTGAGGGGGTGGGACAAGTTTTTCAAAGGGCTTGGATCGTTTGACACAGTGGAAAATGAACTTTGGTCTCCAATCGTACAAAATCCCAGACGATCAGGTGTGAAAACAGAAGTTGAGGCCATTTATGCATCGACTTCTGCAAAGAGTCGCAGTGACTGACCAAAATGTAACTAGAAGAACCGATCGCTACTTTTTCAGAAACATCTCGAGGTCCATCAAGACCAAGGCAGAAGAGACACTGGTTTGATGAATTAATGAATGGATAAATGAATTGATGGATCAAAAAGATAAGACTGATCATCAATAGATTGAAAGATGGATAAATGAATCGATGTGCTAAAGAACAGATGGTTTGGACGTGTTGTGAAGACCAACTGCAGTTTATTCTGTTGAGGACTTTCTCAGTTTATTCTCTCTGAACACGCTGCTCCCCTGCAGCCACAAACTCTCCCCGGTGTATGTCTGAGCAGTTCCCTGGGTAAGTGACCACACTGGTTGTTTTTTTTCTTTACTTAGTTTCCTCGCTTTGTTCTGTTGTTCTGACTTGTTTGGCAGCTCGATGTGCAGCTGGGGGAGCCAGAGAAGGAGATGGAGCTGTCTGTGGTGCTGCATAAGTTAAAGAGGCTTCTTAAGGTTTCTGTCTCTGGTCTAAAAACAAAAAGACAGCTCCAGCTCGCAGCTATGTAAATGTGCACATGATGCAATGTGAATTTTGATGCCCTAACAACTTGCTTACGCAGGTTTGAGCTTGATTCTCCTTTACTGTTATTCTCAAAAGGAAGGTCCCTGTCCATCAGCAGAGACTGCGACGAGCAGAGCATTGTTTCTTTAAGTGAGCGTTGTTATGGGTAAAAAAAAAAGAGAAGAAGAGTAAAACTGCAGCGGAAAGACTGAGCCACGGAGTGTAAGTAATCACCCAGACAGGCTTATGTTCCTCTGTCAGGAAAACAAGGATCCGTGACTCCCCGGAGGAAGCTGCCCATGTGTTTTATTGGTCTCATTTGTTGCCTTACATCTCTGTCTCCCTCACCCTCCTCTTCCTCGTGCATCCTTCTGTAACCTGAGCATCACCCAATCCTTCAACGTCTCCTCCATCTCCTTCGCACTCACAAAAGACAATATCTAACCTCGATCACCCTCCGTCGCCCTATCAGACGGTGCGTTTCTTCTCTCCGTCTCTTCACACTGAGGCGGCTCATTATGAGACGTTTCAGAGCTGTGGGGCCTTTTCTGTGCGACACCTGCACAGCTGAAGAAAGCTCCTACTTCCCATCTCCCTTCATTAACAAGGGTGGAGAAACAGCAGCGCAATAAAAAGAATGCGTTTCCCAATAAATCGAGGCCATAAGCCGAGATGTAAGACAATTTACTGGGAACACAAACAGAAAAGGGAATGGAGGGAATGCAAATCTCATTCCTGGAGGGAGTGTGAGCTGTCAGACCAGAGGAAGCCACAACAAATCCGACTCTGTCTCCGCAGCTTTATCTTCCTCTCTGAAAATCTCTCTCCCTCCTTCAGATGGAACAAGGGGAACACCAGCTAATAGCCTAAGGCTCAGAGAGGAGCTAACAGGCGATGGCTAGAAGAAGTCAACAGAAGGTCAGAAGGGAGTCGATGGAGGTTATTTCAGCAACAATACTGCCACTTTTTGTTGTTTTAGGTGTTTACTGAAAGATTTAAAGATTCCTGAGGCTCATTTTGCAAATCCACAAATGACACTTAGTTTATTTGTGATTCAATTAAATATATAATTATTTTAGTGACAGATTTTTCTATAGATTATTCAGACAACAAATTGGATTTAAAAAATCGGCACATGCTGCAGGTGTTTCATTCAACCACTTTAGCCATTTCTATACAAAATTAGCCAAAAAATTAAAAAGTAATTCCTTTTTTAAATAAAAAAATAAACACATATTGTTTAAAATCCAATAACACCGCATTCTTTTACAATCAGAGAAACTAATCATTTCAAGTGGTCCCTTAATTTTTCCATAGCTGTACATATTTTTTTTATATATAGTTTTGGCCAAATTTCTGCTCTAACTCTGTTGTTCTTTCAGAAAATAACCTTTTCTGAGTCTGCATGCTCAAGTTAACAATTAATCCATAATTATAAAAAAATCAACAGTTGTAAATAGTTAAATGTGTGATTTTGATTTAGATACAAAGCACAGATGTTTTGTTTTTGCCTCATAAACATGACTTAGATCAACATATTTTGACAAAAATAACCTGAGAAAGTACAAAATGCAGTTAAAGAAAAAGCTAACCTAGCCCTATTTAAAAAAAGCAGAAGTAAATAAAACAATTCCCAGTGAATTGTGTTAGTGATTTTAGCTCCAGGTATCTGTCCTTAGTGACTGGATATTTAAAAAATTCAGGCCTATAGCACCAATCAACATCTGAAAGAGAAATTGTTTGCAGCTCCAAGTAACCAACACAATTCTAATGAATGATTTCTCTAGTCTAAATATATTCTTTTTGGTTTTTGTTTCTATTAAGAAAAGGATTAGAATCGAAATGTGTCCGCTGTATTACATAATGATTAAACAAAAAAGAGAAAGAGAATGACCTTGTTAGGAATTACACCCACTGTAAGCCAGAAAGCGGTAATTTTCCTGCCAAGCTACCGTGTGTTTCTGTAAGAAAAATAAAAGAAATATCCAGCCTACTAAAAAACACCTTGGCAACTGACTTTGTTGGTTTCCATTGCTGCAAATGACCTGTTTGTACACCAGCAGCGAAGAAACAGAGGCTATAATTGAGACAATAGCTATTCATGTGTGTGAGGGTGTGTGTGTGTGTGGATCTTTATCCACAGACTGGAAATAAACAGGTGGAGAATCAGTTTTTAAAAAGAAAAAAATAATCTTTTTATCATCTGTTTCACGTGCTTTATTTTATTTAGTGTCAAAGAGTTTAAAAAATGTTTCTGTATTATAATAGGCTTATTCAGGAGCTATTTGGGTTAATCTTCAGATAAAATGACCCAGTAAGACAAAGAGAATGTTTGCAACATAATGACATTTATTGTAGTGGTAATTTACCATTAGTATTTCTGCACACTAATGGAATAAATCATATTAAGAGATTAAGGATTTATTTCTGGACTTATTTCCAAAGTGAGGCAAACATTGGAGATTAAAATCAGACGAGGCATTGTGTGTGTAATGTTGCTATGCAGTAAAACTAGGCTCATTATTAGCAATTATATGCTTGGTTAAAATCCTGTTTCAAGTTGCCATGCTCCAATTGCTAATTTAGTAAAAAGACAGACAAATAAACCATCCAGTTCTGTGCTAATTTTATTTATTATTTTATATATACAGTATATATATAAACAGACTTGAAAAGCAACAAAAAAGAAGGAAAATAAAATAATCCATGACATTTAGAGTACTTCTTATCAATCTAATGCTCTCAAGTACAAGAAAATATAAGCTACAAATCCCTAAAACTTCTGCCATAGCCTTGGTTTCACCATTCTTATAAAGGTATTGTTCCATATTTAATATATATTAGAATGTTTTTCTTTCTGTAGGGCTAAAGATCGCTTGTTGTCTAGAAAAATGCTTTAGAAAAACGTGACTTCCATTAAATCTCTATAATAGTTTAATGTGAGGCCTGGCAACCTAATGAGGGAGAGGCGACATACAACCTGTACAGGTTACCAGCAGGTCAAAGGGTCAATCTGAATTCCCAGAACAATGTAAGCCACATATTTCTGGGGTTCTAGGAGGTACTAGCAGGAAACATTTGCCTCCATGGTGAACCGAGGCTGCAATCCATTATAGTTTCATAGTCAGGTGAAAAAGTGGGTACATTTGAGTAGGCAAAGGCAGGATTTTATTATTTATTTTTGAATTAAAAGTAATTTAGTAATTATCTGTATCGTTTGAAGTTTTAAGATGCATGAAGGAGCATCATTCATTTGTGAAAGCAATATATGAAAAGACAAAAAAACTAAGTAGTATAAATCCTAGTAGAGAAGGTAACAGAGTGGCTACCTATTACTGCAAAAAACACAAAATCTTACCAAGTATGTTGGTCTAGTTTCTAGTGCAGGTTGGTACAATTGATAGTAGCCATACAGGCACGCCCACTAGAAGGAAACAAGCGCACCCAGTACAACACTTTCATTCTATTGGCTGAGAGGTTACTAGGCGACGGTACTTTTCTGTTCCAAGTGCAAACAGAAAATGATTTGCAAACTAGCAGAGATTTGATCTGAGCAGAGACAAGTTTTGAGTGTGAGGAGAAATGTTTGAGAGAGCATAGTGAATATTTTAAAGAGAGCAGAAGTTTTGAGTACAAGAATTACACGTTTTCAGAAGAAAGAAATTATGAAACAAAAATAAGAGCTTGTAAGAATACAAACATCATCCCAGAAAAGTGGCAGCATCATGTCAGTAGTGTGTTTTGCTGCAGGAGAAAATACTGTACTTCACAAAATGCTGTCACAACGGCTGCATGAAGACTGAAACCCCTTGCAGGACGGCTTTTAGGAAGACTGATGAAATGCTTATAAATATTCGTTCACTTTTTAATACCCACCTTGCATAAGAATGATTTTCAATTCTGAAAACCAAAAATGCGCAAAATTGGCTTTCTCCAGCAGAGCATCCTGCTGTTAATAAGGTACAGAGAGTCTGTCTCCACCTGATTAAAGTGCCTTAGTACAGCCTGTGCAGCACATCAAATTTTAGACGTGTAGCACAAGTGATTGACTACAATAAGCCACCTTTGAGACATATCAGCTAGAGCCTTCAGGGAATGAGTAATGGCTCCTTTCTTTTCCAAAAACAGAAGAAAAAATAGTCTCAAATGAACCCTGCAAGGTGACTCCATATCACAATGTTCTCTTCTTTTATGCTTCTTTTATTCCTTTATAATGTTCCCCATTTCCAAGCAAGAGCCAGGAGTCATTTTGATGAGATAAACATTAATGGTAGAGGTGGAAAATAAAAAAAATGCAGGACATAGAAAGGGCTGCCATTTATCTGCTAAAGGAAAAAGAAGCACATTATTTTCCAATAATTAATTGTAAAAAGTAATATTACGAAGTTGTTCCCTAGCAAAGACACAAAGGAGCAAGGTGGGGATTTGGGGAATATATCTTTGCTCCAGATTTAGCTCAGATGTCTTTGACACGAGTCTCTCGCTGAATTGTGAAACTGGACAGGTGTGTGATGAAGGCAGGAGGCTGAGATAAAGAAATTGCTGCATCTAATAAGGACTGAGGACCGGCAGCCAGTCTGGATCTCATAAAAGCTTTCATCTTTGCTCCACTAAAGGATTTCCAAGGGCAGATTTTCACTGAATCTCACAGGGGCAATAAAACGTGTTATCGATATTCTGGAGATGTAGACAAAGGTCTTTCTGCTTCACACAGACCTCACGCTTCCTTCCTTCACTCCCAGCCCTTACTCTTAATTTTCTCTGCTTGCAGAGCCGCAAGTTAAGAAGAAAACATGCATCAGTCCCTTCAGACAGGAGAGTAAATATAACATGACATTTTCCTGAATCAGAATTTAAAAAATCTTACACATCGGCAGAAAATTGCCTTGTTTACCGACACCTCCCAGCAACAACAGAGGCTGGTTTTACTGCTGGTCTAATTACATGGAAAAAGACAGCAGCGGAGCAGGAAGCTATCTGCATATCAAAGGTGTTGCACGTCAATCCTTTGAAGATCAAACATCACACCAAACATTTGAGGAGAACGAGTTCAAGCTGAAGTTTTCAATTGTGGACGTGCTGTATTATTTCACAACACTACAGTGAAATTAGACTGAAGTCAGGAAAGGATGAATTTCATTGCAAATTTGATCCATTTCAGTTCAAAAAGTGCTATAGATTCATTTTGTTATTTAAAAAGATTTTTGTTCATTTTGAATACACCAAATGAAGCCAAAAAACTCAGATTTCTCACAAAAAAATGTATGTTACATAAGACCAATAAATTGTTTATAAGAGATATTAACACTTGTTAGCATCAATGCAGCATGGGATGCATGTAGTTAGCCTCTAGTGGTGCAGAGTTGCAAAGAACACATAGAGTGCCCACATTTTTCTAAAATACTTTTTCCTTCCACTCAACTTTTCAATAAAATGCTTGGATTCATCTTTCTGAACTGTTGGTTTCTTTAGCTTGTTTCAGCAGCTTTTCGTGGCTCAAATTTCTGAATTTTACATGATTATAAAGGAGAAATTTCCTGAGAAGCAAAGCTTTGGGTTTTATTAACTGTAAGCCATAATTATTAGAATTAAAAAATAAATAAACAATCAAAATATATCACTTTATGTAAGAAATAAAATAAGTTCTTTTTTAAAATTTTATTGTAAACAAACTTCAACAAGAATCAAATGTATTGAGATACTGAAAAACAACACAAACTAATTCAAACATCATTTGCTGTACAATAAATAATACAGCAGTATATAATGGTTTTAAAATATGTCCATTATTATGACAACTATTATTGTCATAATAGTTCAGGGAACTATATAAGAATAATTTATGCACAATTAATTTAAGAAAATTAGCAGTTTCAAAACGTCATCTTGGGGCGTAAGGTTTAATGAGTTTCATAATTTATTTTATTACATTTTATGGGCAGAGAAATTAAACAATTACTCAAAAGCAGAGATAAGACGGACTGCACACCTCATCTGAACCTGGGAGGGAAAAAAATCCATTACTGCTTTGCTAATTAATTCATTTCTGTGACTGACACTTTAGTTTCTGTGCAGAAACACTGTAAGCACAAAATTAAGTTTCCAGTCCATTTATTGCAGCCAGTTCATAAAGCTAGAAGCGTCTCTAGCTTTCAGTGTAAACTGACTACAGCTATCTGTCAGCGCCAGAGACCCAATTTACTTTTATAGACCATTTGAGAGCCCTGCGACAGACTGGCGACCTGTCCGGGGTGTACCCCGCCTCTCGCCCGGAACGTAGCTGGGGATAGGCACCAGCAACCCTCCCGACCCCATTAGGGACAAGGGTGAACAGTAAATGGATGGATGGATGGGTGGACCATTTGAGAGGTTTTGATTTGATTATGCTTTTAGTAAGTGAGAAATGAATTAATTTATCACCGAACAAAAGAACAAATTTCTTCCCTGCAAGACAAATAATAAGAAAACGTCAGTCATGTTAAGTGCTGCTAAAACAGCATTTTTCTTTTTCTATACAAACAAAGAAACATTAGCAGGATTTTGTCTTTAAGGAGAAATAAAGAATTGGTAGATGTTAAAATTATTAATCTGGTTTCTCTTTCTAGTCCAAATATGATGAACCAATCAGATCTTGTTGCCAATTTGAAATTTTTGCTTTTCGTGTTGCTTTGACCTGCTGATACTGACTTCAGTTGAACAGAAGAAGATACAAGGATATCAAAGACAAAAATCCTTTTTTTTTTGTCTTCCTGCAATTTGGAGTTATTATTTATCATCATGGAAAAAAAAACATTTGCCCTCTTACAGATTTCTTGTTTTTGCTTTTTTTTCTCTCCCCCAGATCATTTCTAAACAGAGCTACCCACTGTGAATACAAATTACCTCGGCCCTGTGTGAAAAAGTAATTTTATGAGGTAAGTGGCCTTGCTGGGCTGGACAGCGGCGCAGTTGGTAGCTCTGTTTTATTGGTATTTTTCCTTTCCTGTCTAATCACTAGCCTGCATGAAATATTCCTTAAAGCAGAGCTAAACTACGTCCGTTAACTGGAATGCTAATGCTAAGAGCTAAACGCTAGCTGACTATTATTGATTTGGTTGTCTACAAAATAGCTTTAACTGTTTTAGCTGTAGCACTGGAACTCAAAACGGATAAATATTGTTGGTAAAGATGCTCAAAATACATGTAGAGCTCAAAGAGATTCCTATAGCAAAATGCTAGCTTCTTTATATCTATTTTAAGCCGCCATCTTGAGTCTAATATGTTTTAGGACGCCATTTTGTAATCCTCAAATACTAAAATAAAATCCATCACTGAGGTGACTGATGATTAGATCAAGAATGAATGGTCCAAAAGTTTGTTGATTTTAATTAAGCAAATTATTAAAGACAACAATTTAAAAATGTTTTTATCTTCATATCTGCTTTGCTTTATGAACTAATTGTTTTGATGGGCGATGTTTACCAATTTACACCTAACAAATTCATCAATACAAACCTTGGTCTATAAACACATATATTCCTACTGGACTGTGATATTACTATATCATTCTATTTTTATAGTTCAGGTTTTATTCTTATATATTCTGGTCCGGGTGTGTAAATTAATCACAACAGCTTTTTGGCGCCAGCTAATCTAAGTTAGTTGAAAGCTAATTTGTCCTCTTTACCAATTTCTGCTTAAATAAACATGATTTATTAACATTTACAGTTCATACTGAATTTTAAATTGCAGCATTTCTATTGGTTTTATTCTTACTTGTTTTTAATTGCACTGTTTAACTTTGTGGTAGTTTACTAGCTGTTTCGTAATTGTTGGGTGTTATTCGCTTAGTGAGTTTGTTGATTTAAGAAGTAGTCTGTGCTTATTTTGGTTATTATATGCTAATGCTAAATTTAAATCCTTTGTTTATTGTTCTTATTATATTAAATACATAATTTTATGTTGTTAGTAATTGCATTCATGAATAGTTATCATAGCTAAATTAAACCTATTGTTGAACAACACTGGATTGCATTTCATCATTTATACTTTGAACCCCAAAACAAACCTGAACTGCATTGTGTTACAGAGTTCAGCATTCAAAAAAAAAAACAAAACTTATTCTATTTGAGAAAGTAGTCTTTCTGCACAGTACCATCAGTACCCTCTCCCATTCTCCCAAAATATGGGAGAATCGGCTCATAATCCACAGCACCTGCAGGCACTAGCTCGACAGATAAAGGCACAGCATTAGTCTGAGATCACATCCCTCTGTGTGACCCATAAACACCAGGAGCTGTCCTATGCGACTGAACAATGAAGCACTCATGGTTCTTAACATTTCAGGTCCATTTCATGCTTTTTCAGATCCCATGTTCCACAGCTTTTATACCTTTCTGCAAGTTAAATGGTAGAATAAATACAAAAGCTCAAAAAGAGCTTCTTCTATGAAGCTCAAGCTTTACAAACCCTGGAAGAATGGCTGGGTGGACAAAAGAATATAAAGGAGGAGATGTATAATTGCAAGGATATACTAACTGATGGATGGAAATTATATTTCTATTTCACTTTCATTTATGTTTGATAAAATCATTTTAAGGGAACCTGCTATGAAAGATTTACATTTTGCACATTTTTGTACTTCCATTTGGGTCTTAACTATTTGTAAAACATGACAAAACACCCAGCTGGTGTTTGGCAATCAGTTCATGTTTTTTGGTGTCTGAAAAATGACCAGTTTCAAAAACCTCCGGAATGTAAAGTCACAAATCGCAGGCCCAGCACCGTAACCTAGCAACCCCAGCGCAGCTCTGCCCGTCACCTAGCAACCAAAGCAGAGTACTGCCCGTCACCTAGCAACCCAAGAGGAGCTCTAGCACACTTGGTGATTTTGTTTTAGCACAACAGGTCACCTTTAAGACGGAGGTTTAAATTTTTTAAAGACTGGCCTGTTTTAGACAAACTAAAGTCTGGAAATACAAGCCGTTTTTCATGCACCATTGACTGTTTTCCTTACTAATACAAACCTGGAAAATACTACATTTAAATATCTCAGATGTAGCAACTAAAAAGCAGAAAACTCAGGGCAGATGAATGCAGTATGGAGAGGAAGGTTAGTGGTGGGAAACAAGACATAAAAATGACATTTAGCCAAAACAAACCGAGTATAGTAGTTTTCATTGTGAGGAAGCTAACTCTTTCATGTAGACAGACAGACAGATAGACAGATGTCTGTTTCTCATTAATTCTCCATCTTTCTGTGTCACTACTTGATGTCCTGGCAGCCGGTGGTCCAAAGAGCCTTGATGATGCTGTTGGTGGGAAAGACTAGGGCTCTTCGGGAGCAACATCTTGTGACAGCTCTGTCACATTATTTCATCATCGACAAGGGAGGCACATTAGGTCTTCTCTGACAGATAGATGAAATCATATTTCCAGCACAGACAGAAGTGTGCTGCCTTCGGCTTGTGCAGAACTGAACCGAAAAGAGGGAGTCAGATTTTTGGCACAGCTGGACTTTTTTTTTAAGTAGCTGCAACTTGCATCTTATGCGAGAACTAAAATGTTCGGAACGGATTAAATCCTGGAATTGCTGGTGGCTTATTAAAGGGAAGTAGAGCTGCCCCCTCAAACTGCTGCAGCATGGACTGTGTTGCGCCTGATTAGCATGCCTTCTCACGGACATGCACGCTGAATTTCTGGGCAAAGAAGTGTAGTCTGTGGAGACAGACAGCACAGTGTCACATACAAACTCTGAAAACACAGAAAAACTGTCCCAGAGGAAATATGTCTGGAAATCTAGCAGCTTGCCCAGACATTTTAGACCAGCTAGTCTGTACATACGCGTAAAATCATTTGGCCTGTGCTGCCAACCACAAGCATCTAAAGTTACTAAGTTAATATTTTTTATTAAAAATGGTCTTGAAAACATTTTTCCAAATATAAGCCTTTGGTTGTGCTTGTGACATAGCTCCAAAGTTTTCAAGCAAAGTCTGGCATCTATTCAACTTAGTTCAACCAGCTTTCTCTACACATACAGCTTTGCACAACTAGAGACTTACATTTTTGTTAGTTGTTCTTGGCTATATAGCTCAAGCTCAGTTACAGTGAATGGAAAACGTCTGTAAACATCAATTTTCAAATCTTGAAAGCAGGAGGTGTCAGAAAAGTTACCACAGGGATAACTGGCTCGTGGCGGCCAAGCATTCATAGTGACATTGCCTTTTGGTCCTTTTTGATGTCGTCTCTTCCTATCACTGTGAAGCAGAATTCACCAAGCGTTGGATTGTTCACCCACTAATAGGGAACGTGAGCTGGGTTTAGACCAACGTGAGACAGGTTAGTTTTATCCTACTGATAATGTGTTGTTGCAACAGTAATCCTGCTCAGGATTCCAGTTAGATTAAGGTCTAGGCCATTCTGACATATGAATATAATTTGATCAAACCCATTCCATTGTAGCTCAGGCTTTACTCCTAAACCAATAGAATCAAGAAATTACTTAAATAGAACCTGTCTGACAACATGAAGTAGACTAAAAGATCTCAAAAAGTAACAAAGCATGCCTCGATTAAGAACAGATACAAAACAACTGCCTCCTTTTCATTGACAGCAGGGTATGCTATTATTTTTTTCTGCTTCATCACCACAAAGGAATATCTCAAATTTGCCAAAGTAATCCTCATCATCCCTAAGACTTTTGGGAAAATATGCTGTGGGCTGATGAGAAAAATGTGGAATGTTTTGGAAGACAGGTATCCTGCTACAGTTAGCGTTAAATTAAATCAGCGTTTTTTAAATAAGTACAGAAAAAAAATGTTGGGTAACCGCTTTTATTTGCTGGAAAAGTTTTCCTCATCCAGCAAAAATGGTCTCTCTCTAGTAAATATTTAAATTATTCAATGACAGACACAACCTAAAGCTAAACGGGAAAGAAGAACGTTTATGGCAACCACAGATAGTTGTACCAGAGTCAACAGCCAGACCATTAGAACAACCTCTGGGTTTGGTTATAACTATAAAGTCTCTCAGATAAGAAAATGTGTTGCTTTGTGTCTCACCACAAAACATCTGCTGTCATCTATTGATTGCTTTAATAACTAAAGACTCACTCACTCCAAGCATTCCTTCTGCATGTTTTCACTCAATTATTTGCTCCAGTTGAAACTTGTTTATTTCTCAGCGTCTTAATCTATTGAACAACAGTTTATAAATCAGCATTCTCGCTGCGCTCCAAGCAGATCTGCACAATATCAGGAAAATATATAGGTGTGAATTGCTGAAAATTGCAACAATATTAATTATATTCAATTTTTGCTTTTTATTTCATAGAGTACAATATGAGCTTTACATTGAGTGACAAATTTAATATTGATATGCAAAACTTTGCATTGCTGACCCACCATAGGATCCAAGCAGTTCTTTGCAGTTGTGATATGAATGGCTATGAGTGTGATTAAATAGTATGCAGCTCTACGTGTAGCAGATAAAACAAGAAACAAACGATATGAGAAAACCAGTGGCAGACTTTTAACATTAAAGTTGGAGTGAAATTATATGACAGATTCTCTATTCTGCTGCAGTTATACTCTTATCACTAATGAACAGACTGATTATGTGTAGATCAGTGAGGCTTTCAGCTAGTTTCATGTAGCATGACTTGCTAATATAAAAATGCTGGTCAGAACAGGAGCAGAAATCACAACATCCGTCTGATTGCTGCTTGAACTTCAGTGTTTTGTATTTTTTGTCGATGTTCACTTACAGACTTAAATAGAGTCTGTGTTCACCACAGTGATTTTAAATCCCTGGTTGGAGGCTTTTTTTTGTTTCCTGCTGCTTTTATATAACATTTCTCCTGACATCCTCCTCCTCACTAGAGAAATCATCATTTAAATCTTCCACCCATTAATTTCACTCAACCTGGAGACTTCCACATCACTACTGTTCTACTGGGTGGCCAATCTTATGCACTGATGCCCAATTTCAGTGTTCCATCATTAATTCTGGGGAATTTTCATCTAATTTTTATTCCTTAAAAAATCATATTTAACAACTTTGGAAATAGAAATGAATATAAATCTCAGTCTGGATACAACTGAAAATAAAAAGTTGTGAAAATGGTCACATTTGCCCTTTAAAGTTTCATGCTGATGCATTCTTAAAGTTGCTGACTGCTTTAGGGGAATGTTCAGTACAGCCGGATAAACAAGCCAAAAAGAAAGAAAACACACTCCTCTCCCTAAGAACACATTTTCATTCATCAGTTACAGCAACACCGCGGCAGCAACAGCAACTTTTTGATCATCTCACCCAGCTTGACATTGCTCATCCTTCAACATGCTCTCCCTGCAATTTCTGTATATATATATAAATATATATATCTTCTGAGTATTGGATGGGCTGAGTATTAAACAAGCTGCATATGATGCTGAATCAGTTAAGCTGTGAATTTACTAGACTATATGCAATTTGCAAAGATAAACATGAAATTAAAAGCAAACTGATAATTTTGAATCCTAAAAAGCAGCTGGAAACAGCTTTTTATCAATCTGACTCTGCACAGGTTTCCTGTGTCTCTGCCTCTTCTGTTTGAAAACACCTGAATGTTTTTGCCTTTGTTCTCTCTTAACACTTACTCCTCTGTGTATTGTTCAAATGTGTGCAGAACCAGAAAGAGGTAAAGCAGGGTCCATTTCTGCAGATTCAATTTTCTTTTGTCAAGCAAAACCACAGTTATCCTTTAAAGAAATTATCATACTATGAATGTGAAAATTTGAAGGCATTAACCCTAAAATATCCCACATGAAAAGCTACAAAATATAACTGGAATAATTTGGATGAAAAATAATGCACATAAGCAGACATTTATGCTCACTAACCGCCTAAATACTTTCCATCCCTCCAAAGATCATGCAGTGTTTGCAGTTTTTGAATGCAACTGCAAAACAGAAGTAATTGTTTATCCCTCCATAGTCTTAATTAGCGCATGAAACCAACAAAAGCAGAAGCAAGTGCAATATAGGCTGCAGCAAAAATATTTCAGTGCAGATCAATGTATTACACAGACACAGTAGCAACTCATATTTGTCTCCTGAAGCAGTTTGCAGCTTCTAAGCAAAGCAAAGCAGCGCCGAGAAAATGTCCCCAGTGTTATTATCACCTGTCCGCTCAGGATGCTGTGCAAACTTACAGCGATGGTTGCGACGCTTCCCCTTGTACATGGTCATTATGTACCGGTCCAGCTTTGCGCTTTTCACAGACAGGCAACAACAAGACGCAGGGAGGAGACGAGAGCGCGGCGTGCGGCGAGACTTTCCGGGGCAGAAGTGTGCCGTGAATCAGCCTCTCAGACTGCCAGACGGAGGAACTGAGGGCGCTTCTTCAGCGCGGATCGTACCATGATGTGACCGGGGAGAGGGGCGGACCCGGGGTACAGTCAGAGCGTCTCCTCCGCGGACAAATCCGCAGCGCCATTCATGGTCCAAAGAAAGAGAGTATTAGGTTAAAAATACCCCTGCTGTCAGCTATGTGACATCGATTTCTGGTACATTAATAAAGTTCAGACAAAAGCGGAGGGTAATATCAATTGGATAATCGAAAATAAATTTTATAATAATCAAGATTTTTTTTTCTCTAATCAAGATCTTAAAAACTGACATCAAATCAAACTAAAAAAATGTTTGGTCTATTTTAGATCAGGTGGGATTAAAATAAATCTTATTATTTTTCTGTGGTTCATATTTATAAGTTTACATATCCCTATATTTGTCTATATTAGGAAGGACTTATTTTAAAACTGTACTAGATTAAGAGGAATTATCACACCTTATTTACAATATTTGGCTGGATTTTTTGCCCATTCCCCTTTATGTTATTTTTATGACTTCTTATTTTTGTGTTCGTATGATGTAAAGCACTTTGAACTGCCTTTTGCTGAAATGTGCTACATAAATAAACCTGGTTGATTGATTGACTGATTAATTGATGTCACTGGTGTATCTGAGTCAGTTTATTACATTGGCTTGGATTGTCTTGCAGATTGGATTGAGATATTGGAGTTTTATGATTGCACATATTTTCTTTATAATCCTTACAAATTTGTAACAAAATTTCCAGGTTTCTCATGTTTTCTTTGTCTGTTTGGAAGATTCAACTGTAATGAAAGTTAAATTCCAGGCTGTTTCAATGTTTCCGCATTATCTCCTTTCCTTAGGCATCTGTTTTATGAAGTGCACCAGTCCCTCCTGCAGCAACACAACGTTTTTAATGCCCCTACTTCACAGTCAGAAAGGGGTTGTTCATTTTCAGCTTCCTCCTCTTTTCCCCTCTAAATGTAGCAATGGTTTATGGCCAAAACATTCATTTTAGTTTCAACAGACCAGAGGACATGTCTTTTGCATTTGCAAACTGCCATCTGGTTTTATGTGTTAGTTTTGGAGTAATAGCTTCTTCCTTACTAAGTGGCTTTTCTTCAGGACTGTTTTTCCTCTGAGAATAATTACACTCTCTTACCAGATTCAGACAGGATTTTCTGATGGTATTTTTTTCCCCTGCCGTGTATTCACACATTTCACACCTACTCTTTGTTTATCTCTGGGACACAGCCTCTTGCCGAACAGTTATTTAAACCAATTTACATCACATTTCCAGGAGTCTGGACACAGTATCCAAGAATGAACAGGATTTAGGGAGTTTCACAACTCTATGAGTTATAGCTTGGTTGAAAATCCAGAAAAATTATCCCAGATACTGACCAAATGTATGTAAATTTCTGACATGTGTTCTCTAAGTATTGTGGCATTTAGCAAAAAGAAACAACTTTGGTTATTCTGCTTAACCTAAAATGAAATGTTTTGGTCTGATTTAACTTCAGAAAGTGAGAAAAAAAGGTGTGCATATTTTTATTTGGGGTATGTAAACCTCTGGTTTCAACTGCAAGTGTAAAACAAAGTGGCCTGAGAATGGAGCCGTGGGGAACCCCACATGAGTTTTGTTCTTCTGATTTATTATTAAGTAGGATATGAACCAAAAAAATTTTTTTTACAGTATCCAACAACTCCACAAATCTTTCCTGTCCATCCATCAATGTGTTGTAATCAGCTTTGTCAAAAGTTGATTACAACTAATTTATTAAATTAGATAGCCAGTTAATCAGTGCCTTTATACTATAAAAACACCAGAGTTGGACATAAAACAGTTTGTCTTCACAGCAACTAATGGTAATGTTAGTAATGAAGACAAACTACTTATAAAAATATAATAAAAGCCTATTATCTTTCAGAGTAGCTCTTAATACCATTTATATTGTTCAAGATGCTGACGACATTTGAACATGGACCAGAATTTTACAACAATGCTGCTTCGATTAAACCACAATCTTTAAAATATGACTCAACACAAGGTTTCAACCACTGCCAGCTGGAACACCAGTCTTATTATCGCACCAATGTGCAAACAATGTCACTGGGATAAAAGTGATTTAATAATAACCTCCAGCACATCACTAAAAAAAGCGCATCTCATTTTGCTTGCAGAGGTAGACTGTGTTGCCAAGGAGATGAATGGACAAAAGCAGGCTGAATTTGTGTAATTTATTCCACTATATCACATTATTGCGTTGTGTACTGAATACCAACAATTGTTTTTGGTTGGAACAAGATTAGATGTGTGGTGGAGTTAAAGCCAAGCATTTGGCCGTAGCTGGGATTCGATCAATAACTCTAAAACTGCTTTGGCTCTCACATCACACCCGAATGAGAAAGTCTCCTTCTAACTTTTCTGGCTTTAAAGCCAAGAAAGAATGAAATCCCACAGAATGGAGAGAATATGATTACAGCTCCGTGCATTGGGCTAGAGGTCAAAGGGATTTTTGGTAAACATTGTCTCCTTTATGCTGTGAATCTTGGCTAAAAACATAATTTTTAACTACAACTGGCATCGTTTGAACATGCTACATTCAGAATCAATCAATAGTGGAATAGAAGTGCTTTTATTAGTGAAGTGGGGACACCTGCTGTCCATTATAGATTAGTGCATCCTGTCAATTTACACAATTTCCATCGGGATCAATAAAGAGTTTATTTATACAGCTCTGGAAAAAAATTGAGAGACCACTTAAAACCATCAGTTTCTCTGATTTTACTTTTTAGAGCTATATGTTTAAGTAAAATGAACATTGGTCCTTTTATTCTGTGAACTACTGACAACATGTTTCCAAAATTCCAAGCAAAAATATAGTATTTATTTGCAGAAAATGAGAAATGGTCAAAATAACTAAAACGATCTGTAAAATATCTGTAACTTAAGTTTTTTCTAAATGTAAACCTCATCTTTTATTTTGTAATCAGAGTTACTTGGAGCTTTAATTTAGCTGTTTCTTTGTGGTATAAATAAGATGTGACACAGATTCATTTCACTTTGCTTCAGACTAAACTTGCATAAGCATAAACCTTTTGATGCAAAAAATGAGAATGTGGAAATAAATGTGATGCTGTGGGCCGATTTCTCTTCAAGAATCCATCAGGAAAAATCATTAGTGAAATTTGAACATTTTTCCTGATTCATGAAAACAAACACATTCTGAATAGCATGCTCTCTTGTCTTTTCCATTTTGAAGACTAACTTGTCTTTGGGACATTGATTACAACTAAGATACCTCCAACAGTCTCTAATCAACTTTAAAACTACGTATAAATAAGTAAAAACTAAATCTTCAGCTTATTTTTGATGAGGGATAACGCTGTTGCATGAAGCAGATTTATTATAAGGTTTATTTTTTCTAAATACATTTATACCAAGTGTGGAATATGCTTAATATGAAGAGCTGCAATTTTCCCACATAACTGCATTAACTACTTCCCATTTAGCTAATTTCATAACAGCTGAGAATTATATTGAGTTATGACTGATGTAGATAAGCACACATGCGGCTTTAATATAATTTCTGAAACAATAAGCCATCTCTGAACTCCTGCAGCACATCATTACCCGACTCCAGCACAAAGAGCTACACAACATACACACAAACTTCAGGCTGCTCTGAATCTCAATTGCTTTGCATTCTCAAACAGCACAACCAGCATTAAAATGCCTTTTTAGAGAAAGAAAAGAGCCTAATTTATGCAGGAGATAAAGGGAAACAGACGACGCCCAGGGGGAAGATTTTCTCCATGATAGATACAAGTTGCTCTAGCCATCGAATCATGTCAGCCTGCGACTTGCAGATCTTCTTAGCTCATTTGACAGCCGCTGCTTTTGGCTCTAAGTAATTACAAACATATCAACTGCTGAAGCCGATAGCAAACTGTCAGTATTTGTTCACATCACGCTTACAGAGGCCAGGCAACTCATCAGCCAATTTTCAAGCCCATCTGTGTCATAAATGTCCTGGTGCTTCCTGTAAACAGTGAAATTTGGCTCCATTTTGATAGACTTGGATGGGCCTCTGGTTCAGTTGCATGCGATATTTTATGCTGGAGTTGATGCAGCAAAAATCTGCAGAGCTACAAGGACAAATAAAGGCTTATGCAACACAAGAGCTACTAATAAGATCCCTGTCTGAGCTGAAGCTACACGAAATATCGCCCCAAGGTTTTAATGGGAGGATTACTCCGGCTCAGATGCTAACTGCAACCAAAACCTGTACAAGAGCACACCCTAGTGGTCAAAACAAAGCATGACAGTGAAAGTAGCTTAAAAAAAAGAGCTCCTGCAGATCTTGATGACAAAATTGTGTGAAAAACTATCTTGCGTTTTGCTTTTAAAATTTTTTAGGGTTTAGTACATAGGATGTTACATATTTCCATGTTTTATCTCAGCTTCTCATCTGTTACTATGACAACATTACCCCTTAACCAAAGATTTATTGAGAAAATATATAAAAAAGGCAATTCTGTCTCCATTTTAACAAAAATGTTCACTACATCGAGATTTAAAATGAAAATCTGAAGATGCATGTACATAAAAAACAGCTACAAGTGTCATAATGACTAATACATTTAAGTCTATATACCCTGTTCAAATTTAGCCTAAAGAGAAACATCACATCTGATCAACCTGAGGGAAAATTCTCAACTGCAAAGACTTCCTGTTTCCCTGTGGAAAAACATAATGTGACTCGGAGGGCAATTCTTCTTAGTCTGAGATTCTAAATAATGATTTTTGTGAACAGAAAATGTGGAAACAAATTATAACGTTGTGTGAGGAAGTTTTCTAAAAGGACATGAAGTCTACAGAACCACTGAAAGGCAAGTCAATTATTATTATTATTATTATTATTATTAATTTATTTATTACAAATATAAATTTTCTAAGTGTGGCCATTTTCCCCCGCACAGCATTAGTTTTCTGTAAGTGAAACAAAATAATATAGATTAAAATATTTTTAATCTTTTTGTTTATTTTTTTCTTTATATATTTTTATTCCCCAAAAAGTGAGCAAAATAATAATAAAAAATACATAAACATCCAGTGATGTATAAAATCTGAGCAACTGTACTTTTCCATTAAGTCTTTCTGACTGTAAAAAATATGTTTTTTTTCTGATTTCTGGATCAAACATGGATTTTCTGACACTGGAATAAAACCACAGACCTTCACTAACAACTATGCACAGTTTTCTTTCTTTCACTTTAAAACAGTTTCATAAAACATGGACCATTGGTTCTTGGTTTAGAACCAATTCCAACCCACCTTCCAGCCCTCGTCCGAGTGATGTCACGTGGGCTAAAATTTTAGCTAACATCATATTGACTACATTTCATGAAAACCTATTAAATTTAGTCAATGTTACACAACATACTATTAACAACATTTAATATAACATTAGCTTTCAGCTAACATTTTATACATTGCTATTTTAACAATTTAATGTTATGAAACACAGTAGTGACCCACAGCATAATCTATAATGTTCTTTAGCTAATTTCAGGTTATAACCTGCTCTGTACTAGATGATTTAAAAATATTTTTTCTTACTGTTTATATTCTTCAGAATATCAGAAAGTTTAGCTTCAAAAGAAGATTGAAGACTATTTTACTTTTTTTTATGTTTCTGCTTATTACATTTCTGCATGGAATATACAGTATTACTGTAGGTCACTATGTTAGTGCTAACCTAGCTGCTATCATTATTATTTTAGCTTGCTTTAGCTTTTTAGCTAATTTTAGCTTTAACATAGATGTTTTTATACTGCATGGAGTATGTTATTGTAGGTCAAGATCCTAGTTGTCTTGACCTACAACTAGCGTTAGCTTTTTAGCACACTTTAGCTCATAAACTGTTGTGACCTTACCGATTTGTAAACAGTGTTCTGCACACATTTCTAATATTCTTTGGATTTTTGCATTGACCGAAAGTTTTCACTCCTCTTACAGTTTATCTCCAGTGTTTATGTTTCACAGGCTTTTGCTTTATTCTATTGCTTCTCCATATTTCTTACAGTTCTGCATGTTTTCTGCCGTCGACTTCAAATGCTTCTGCAATTTTCACTAAAAATATTCAGCTTACAACATTCACATTGTCTTTTCCCAGGAAATGCACATTTTTGTAGCTGCAATTGGGATTCACACAAGCATTACCGCCTGCCAAATCTAAGTCAGCTCTGACGCTATCGGTGTCGCGGTCGTTCATCCACTCAGCAGAAGTAATAGAAGCCGCACGGGGTGGCTGGGGTTAGATAAATCCAATACGCGTACAGTAACGTTTCCAGGAAGTAATGGAGCTAGAAGACACAGAAGTGTTGCCTGCTGAATGATTTTAAGCAAACGGCCGTGAAAAGAAAGAGCGAGGCTGATGGATCTCACTTCATTTCTCTCTCTGACCTCCAGTATCTGAGATTAACAAGATTAACAACAACCTAAAAATATTTTCAACTACAATTGCCCTAATGTATATATACTGTACATATGTAGGTCACATTAGTATTGTTGTGTCTAAATGAATATGAACTTGTTTTCGTCTTTTATTATTATTATTATTATTATTATATTTTTTTTATTAGGTCTGAAAGCTATTATTTTGACCATTTCTCATTTTCTGCAAATAAATAAAAAAATTTTGCTTGGAATTTCAGAGACATGTCAGTAGTTCATAGAATAAAAAACAATTTTAATTTTGCTCAAACATATATACACGTATAAAGAGTAAAACCAGAGAGCTGATAAATTAAAAGTACTCTTAGTTTTTTCCCATGCATATTTATAGATATAAATGCATCTACTGTATATCTATATATATATAAAGTGATGGACGGCTGGGAGGTGCGGTGCAAGACATGCACAAGGTCAGGAGGAAGACAGCAGTGAGGTGTGTGGTGGGAGCGTCACATGGTTTCATGGATTCATGGATTCATGGTTTCATGGCTGTGAATACGTCTGCAGCAGCCATGGGCCCCATTTTGTTTGCAGTGGTGATGGACAGGTTGACAGATGAAGTCATGCAGGATTCCTCATGGACAATGAAGTTCACAAATGATCCTGAGATCTGCAGTGAGAGTCAAAGAGAGAGAAGTTCATCAATATTTGTTAGAATATGAGATGCAAAACAATGTTCTATAAAAGCACAAGTTAGAAGTAGAAACTTCTTTTCCCGGCTGTACAGTAGTATTATCAGCTGTACTGGTTTATGCATAAAGTTAACATAAAAGAACAGTAATATACTAGCAGGAAGAGAGTTGGAAGGTAGTAATAGTAGTAGCATCATTTGTATTGGAGTTATTCATTCATGTTTGTTTATTATTAAAGTATTAAAATGAGAAAACCTAAATAGGAGATTTTAATTGTATTTTTATGCGTTTGACTTCCTTACAGTAGCTTAAGTAGTCTTAAACAAAATTCTATTAAAAGTTTATCATTTTAAATAACTAAATCCCTGATTTAACTAGGGTTATTATTGTTTCTTTTTCCAAAACAGCACTTTATTTTTTTTTCGATGTAGGAAAATGAAGCCGAAAAATAAACATATTTTTTATGAAATATGCTAATTTTAGTTGATTCAATATAACTGAAGCAGTTATATCACTTTTGAATGTAAAATAGGAACTACAAGTTTTGAGGTAATACTGTAATCACTATTATATGTAATATATTGTATAAATATTTCAGAAAATAGTGCATAAAGTACTATAAAGTAAAAAAATAAAGTAGAAAGGAAAAGAAATAAAGGGAAAGGTTAGACATTAACCAAGCAAAGAAGAAAAGGAGGAAAACATGAAGAAAAAAAGGAAGTTGAGTACAAAGAAGGAAAAAAGGACTTGAGAAAGGCAGGTAGGTAGGAAGGACACAAGGAAGGAAATGCAAATGCAAAGAAAGACAAAGAAAGTATAAGTAGAAAAAAGAACAGGAAAAAGAAAAGTAGGACATATGTAAGGAAGGAAGAAACTCCACAAAAAGTAGGAAAAATGTAAAGGAAAAAAAAAAGACACAAGGAAGATATGAGTGGAAACACAAACCAGAAAATACTAAAATCAAATTCCAGGCTTTTGCAAACTGTGTTAAAACTCAAAATAACAGAAAAACCCAAATATAAGACTCTCAATGAATAAAATTACAATCTGTGCAGGGCTGTAATAACTAGCAACCACCACAGGGTGGCAGTATGTGACCACACATTCAAGGCCAGCCTTCCCAAACAAAACGCTTCTGCCTCAATGAGACTCATGTAGCTCACATCCAACTGCGGCTGTCTTGACCCATCATTTCAACACAAATTAATACCTGATGAATTTGCCTTTTTTATGATAACAGGCGCTCGTCTCGGCCGGGCCTCAAATTTCACTTGACAGGACAGGCAGCACAAAGACAGCCCATCCTCCTCAGTTAGATGAGGCCCATAAATCCAGACAGAGCTCATTAATAGTTCTGTCACACAGGTGGGCTACTAAGCAAACGGTGACACACTTTAGATCCAGGAACCCATACGGTGCTTAGGTTTCGCAATAATCCACTTTAAATCACTTTGTTTTGGAGTGTCCATCAATTTAAGGATTTATGATGCACAAAATACCCACTTCATAATTAGCTTTGAAACCTGTTTCCCACCTTCTTTGTCGCAGCGTATTAAAGAAGTGTGAACGAGCTACAAGGATTGGCCAAGGTCAGGACTGCTCCTCTAACCAGCTGCTATCTGCATCCGTAAAGCTGCCGCTTGTCCGTTTCCCCTCTGAGACACAACAGCCAACATCTGTGTGCTGCTCTCCCCGTCTCTCTGCGCTTATTACTAATAAGGACGTCTTTGGTTCCAGCAACTCAACTCTTATCTGAGGCAAGTCTCAGCGAGTCAGCAGACAGTTCAGTGTCTTAATCAAATCTGCAGAGATTATGCAAAATATTCTGGACACTTTTTTTACAAAGAGGTCAGTATAGGTGGAAGTCATCATCCCCCCCTTCTGAGTGATGTCACTAATTAAATCCCTACAGTCGCAGAAAGGAGGTTGATAAACCACAAGAGGCTGAGTTGAGCGTAATACTTTTAAGCTTCCAGATAAGATTTTAATAGAAATAGGAGGAGGCTGCAAAACTGTATTTAACTAGTGAAGTTCTGGTTGTTATTTATCAGGAAATAAGGTGAGAAAATTATCTCCATTACTTACAGCTCTTCTCAGTAGGGCAGGTAGCCATTTGTCTACTTGCTCTGCTTCTGTAGAGGTTTTCTCTTAGCTTTGGGTGACTCTAATGCACCAGGACTATTAAACTTTTTGGGATTGTTATGAGGAAACCAAAAGCATGAATGTATTTGGTAACACTTTATTTGACAGGTTGTAAATAAGACTGTCATAACACCGTCATAAACATGACGTAACACCTGTCATGAACATGAGTAAGTCTTCATGAATATTTATGACTGTTGTCATAAAGTGTCATTCGGTAAATCATGACACTTTTAATACAAAGTTGACATTATTCAAAATGTCTTTGTTATGACAACTTGGCATTAACCAAGAAATCATGATCTGACAAAAATTTGTTATAAAAATATTACTGATTAAACTTTAGCTTTAGTAACATAAAGCTACATAATTTTTAAAGTTTAATCAGTAATATTTTTATAACAAATTTATGTCAGATCATGATTTCTTGGTTAATGTCAAATGAATCAAACCTTTTGAAAAACCTGTTCTCCCCTGGCCTGTGGTGGCGCTGTACCAAAAACTGCTGAAGGAAACAGAAACAACACAAAGAAGTTGTTTATGAAGTGAACACAAGATGGAAGAAGCACAACTTCTTCCTTCAGAAAATGTAATGGTGTCATATTTCAGCGAATGTAGGATTTCTCTTTCGTCTTTGGTAAAAGATCACAACCCATTTCGACTGCAAGTGCCACACTCTCGCGTTTGCTTTTGTTGCATTTACCCAGAATGCAGTGCGCTATAGTTAGCTTCCTTCTTTTGAAGTGGTCTCCGGTGCTGTTGTTCACAAATGCATTCAAACTCTACAAGAGTTCACTTTATTTGAACTGACACCAAGGTTTTTAGGTGCTCTTGCGTTCATATCAGAGTTAGATTCACAGCTCCCCAGACAAACTAGAGTTTGACTAATGTGGACTAAACATGGCTGGTGTGAATTAAGCACTACTTTCTGTTGCTCTATCACATAAAATCCCAATAAAATTTGAAATACATTAAGGTTTTGTGTCGTAATGCAACAAAATGTGCAGAGATTTTGCTGGATTCTGTTCAAAAGTGGTAGAGACAGTTTTCCTGATGTAGAAAAACTGCAGGCATCAAACCTGGTGTGATATATATGAAAACACTGAAACACCCTGAATCTGGATTTCCTGCAGCAGGAAGTGGATTCCCTAAGTCACCAGTCCTCATCTCTGCAGTGTAATTAGTATGAGGGAATAAGAAAAGGCTGGAAGTCAGCAACTGAGAGAGCGAGAGAGCAAAGACATGGAGGGAGAATCAGTGCAAAGTCAAACAAGGAAATTTGGGAAGTAAACACATGAAGGAGCATGATACCGCTCTGGGCGAGGTTATGGGCCGTTTTTCATTTTATTCTGTTAGCCCTGATTTGATCCTCACTGATTCTTAAGTTGTGCTCTTTAAGATAAAGGCAAAGAGTCAGAGGGTCTGGGCTTTGGGCCCTGGCGTCCCCAGAAATGCTCCAGGGCCCCAGTAATTGCCGCTGCATGTGTAATCACAAGTCACAAATCATCACTCATGCACTGTACGCTCCTTGTTTCAAACGCCCGGGTTCCTCCTTCACATCCTGTGCGTCAACATATAAATTAAGAGAAAGACACGACGAACCCCCTTCGACTTGTATGAAGTGTTAAAGGGCAGATTTTCCATGTCTCGGGCCCATTATGAGGATGCTCATTTAGTGAGGCTTTGAGTAAAGGTTGCACCACAGAGGTCTTCATCATATCACCTGCCACAAACACAACCGACTTACTGAAGTATTATCTCCCAGCATGCCCGAGTGAAGAACACTAATCCAACGTAAAAAACTCATTACTTTCAATGCACATCGCTGAGACTCGTAGATAAAGTCCCCGCGAATGCATAACTCTTATGTTAATGTGCTTATTTCAATTACGTTATCCAGTCGTTGCCCAAATTCATGTCTGCTGTTCGATATTGCTTTGATTGCATAGAAGTCCGGCTCAATCAGGCTGTGACTCCTTCATCCGGCTGCATCAGTAAGCCCCGGTTGTGAACCTGAACTCTCAACAGCACACCAGCATCTTTGATTATGCAGAGATGAGAATTATACAGCTCTGAGATCCCTCGTCGGCTCAACGCCTCTCCAAGCTCGTCGTCTTCCTCTCCTTTGCTTCTACAGATAGATGTAATATTAATGAACGCTTGCAGGATGCTTGTTAGTCTCAATGTTAATCCTGTTTCAGGCCATCTACACCACCCAGCTCAGAGTGGGCCCCCGCAGGCCTATTTAGCAACTGCTATCAACTAGAAAAATACCTCAGTCGGTTAAAGGAAAGATGAATTTCCCTGAAATCTGAGGTGGCGAGCTGGTCAGCTGGAAGATATTAGGACACGAATGAAAAGTGATGCATCATGAAAGGACCTAGCTGTGAACTTCATACAACAACTTTATCACCTTCACTTGTGCCTCAACAAATTTTTAATATCAAAGACAGCCAGAGTAAAAAAAATGCTACCCAAACCAACCTGGCCCTGTGGGAAAAGTAATCACTCCTCTTGTTGAATCATGAGGCAACTGAGTTTAGTTTCGCGCTTTACTATCAGAGCTGTAAAATCAAGAAATCACTTACATTGAATCTTGCGTAAAATATCTCAAAAAGCAACATATTATGTCTGGAGATGAAGAAATTCAAGAACAGATGAGAAAGTCAATGACATAGGAACATTACAAGAACATTTATAAGGTTTTAGGACCAGTGACGTGCAGTGAGGTTCATGGCTGGTGAGGCACTGACTTAATCAAAATCATAAGACACTCTGCATGTTATTGTTTACATACAGAAATTTCGCGCATGCGGACAACATTGAAAGCCAAAAAGACTATACTTTCACATACCACCCATAGTCGTGCTGCCATGGTAGAATAATTCCGTTAACTCAATGAAACTTGGAAATATAGATATTATTAATTTAGTGCTATGCTGCAGAGCAAAGGGGAAACCCGTTGAAGTACAACTCAAAACCACTTTTTTCCCCGCTCTCCGTATCGGCCCAGCTTCACGTAGACTCGTTGCATGGAGCTTCACTTATTTACTGTATGGCTAGCTAGCGGTTACTGTGTCTTACTCTGCAGTTGTGGAGTCACAATGTCTGGGATCATGAGCGCCCCCTGCCATGAGGCAAGAGAACTGCCTGCCTCACCTCGAATCTGTTCTCTGCCGTTTCTGATCGCTCCTCAGCACACGAATCACTTTACACACACAGTTGGTGACGAAAACCACTGTACATTATATACATAAGCTAAATTATGGAAAATCAGTTTATATATTAAATGTTTTTTAACCATTTTATTGGCGACGTACAGACAGGAGGAACATGCTCTCATCGAGTGGCAGCCAGTGCAGTTAGTGAGAGGCTGCACAATCTCAGCTCACTGCTGCCTTACCGGCTTTGCTTCCGAGCATTTGAAAGAAAAAATAATCAAAATTGGTAAAGCTAAATGAAAAATAAATACTTTACAGTACAAAACAGAGGATGAAAATAGCTATATAAATTATCTTATCATTATATTATTCTTCCATGATGACAGGGGAGGCTCCCCATTCGTTGCTGGTGTCATTCCAAAGTTAAAAACATTAAAAACTTTCCTTGATCGAGCTGCTCTTGTCATTCAAAACAGTACTGCAGTTGTACCTTTTTAAGAATTTTGAATTAATATGAGTTATAGCAACATTTAATTCCCCTTTGGGATCAATGAAGTGTTTTTGGTTTGAATTTGAATAACAGCACAAATGTGTACAACATAAATTCAGTAAGCAATGGCAATAATAAGCAATAATCATCAACCGCTTAGCTTTGTTAGCAAGACATAGTCTGCTTGCAAAAAGGCAAAATGTGAAAGAAACCAACCAAAAAAAAAGTCTTCTTTTGGTCTGGACCAAACAAGCAGATTGAAGGCTTTCCTAGTGAATACACCCTTAATTCTGATAAAAATAGATTCATACATAGTTGTTAGTCAAGTTATACTTGAATTATTCTAAGTATATCTCCATTACATGGTTTAGATGAATCTGCACACAGAAAATGCAGCTGAAACAAACACCCAGACCTCCAGAGCCTGTAGAGCCCGTAGAGTCGACTCTGACTCACAGCTCAGTGTTTCTCTACTGTTGAAACCTCGGTTTCTAATCAGAGAATTAGCCGCAGTGTCTGATGCCAAAATCCACACGGTAATCCATCTCACTTCCAGTCCACACAGTGGCTCTGGCCCCAGCAAAGCATTTTGCCAGTATGTATGAAGCCGAGACTGAAAAAAACAGAAGAAAAAAAAAGCATTTTGCAGCCGAGGTAAATAGCAAACCGTTATAGCAAGCTTGATCGTCATAGCAGAAAAATAAGCTTTGGTTTGGCATGACCATGAGCCTGTGTGCAACTCAATACCTGGTGTTATATCTAGAGGCTTTTGTTAAGGACCGGGTCAGGCTAACTGTGCATTCAACGTCTGGGCCTCTCCTTCAGAGCGTGATTAATGAGGAAGCAGACAGACAACCAGGGTGCATTCTAATCACCCACAAGGACACAGAAAGATAGCAAGAGGGACTAAGAGCGGAAGGAGAAGAAATAGATTACATATTGATATAGCAATTTGTGGGGAGTAGTTCTTTTCTTTAATCGAATGAGGCACAAAGCTGAATT